>NC_054825.1:32995234-37995234 GCF_018345385.1 Vulpes lagopus | reverse complement strand
CTTTTGTCCCATTGTGAAATCTAGAAAAACCACCCCCAGGTCTGACCCTTTATAGGGGTTAACTGCCTGCCTCCACCACATGCCCAGGGCAAAAACTCAGTGAAATTTGCTTATCTCTCCAGCTCTGAAGCTCCTCATCATTTCTGGCCACTAAAGATGTTCCTTATTTTCACATGTGCTTAACTCGCAGTTAAAAATGTTTTTCAACATTTTATTCAGCATTTTTAGATGTTCTGTACCATATGGTCTTTCCAGTTATCTAGTCAGTCATACCTAAATATGAAAATCACATTACTGGGTTTTGCCATACAGCATGTTTTTCTTTCCTTCCTTCCTTCCTTCTTTCTTTCTTCCTTCCTTCCTTTCTCCTTCTTCCTCTCATTTTCCTTCACTTACCTTCCTCTTCTTCCTGTTTTCCTTTCTTCTTTCTTTCCTTCCTTTTTTCCTTCCTATGTTAGAAAGAATGGGGAGGAAGCCTGACTCCTATGACTAACTGGAAAGTCTTTCATTCTTAAGAAAAATTATTACTCAGGCAATACCACAAGGGATCTGACCTAATTGCAACAATTTGACACTACATTCCAAATACTGGTTGGCATTTGAAATAAGAATTGCAAATGGCTATTTCCAGGAATTCTGTTTCTTTTTTATTTTTAAGATTGATTTATTGATTGATTTTAGAGGTGGGAGGTGCAGAAGGAGAGAATCTTCAAGTAGACTCCCCACCGAGCACAGAGCCCAATGCAGGGCTTGATCCCAGGCACTATGAGATCATGATCTGCATCGAAACCAAAGGCTGGACACTTAACCAACTGAACCACCCAGATGACCCCAGGAATTGTTTCTAATGGGTTGGTCCTTAAATGGTTAAACTGGTCACTTCTAAGGAATAACTGGCCAGGGTCTAATTGAAGATGATATGAAAGAACATTCTATTAGTGAGCAAATTCTTAGTCCTCTGGGAGGATTTAAAAGGAAGCAAATTGAAGCAATTCTAGGGGACAGAAAACAGTACCTAGTCCCAGTGGGACTAAGGTTGGGATGCAGCTGAGCTTCCAGTATCTGGGCAAATAGTGAAAGTTGGGAGAAGACAATGGAGCAGTGAAATATCTAGAAGCTAATAGACTTGAGGTAAGTTAGGAAGTGGTCTCATCCCTGGGGAAAGTCTTGTGGACCCAAGCAAGAAGAACCTTGTTTTCCTTCTTTGATTTGGAAATTTGGTGAAAGGAGATAGTTGTGTGAAAACATATGAGAAAAACCAACCCTTAACTTAAATTCTAGCGTTTTAAGGTTTATTATGGTTTGTATTAATCAAAATTCTTTATGATCTATTTCAAGTGAGAAATAACCAACTGCTCCACAGAATGTTTACAATGTAGGAGAGGGGTGCATACTAGATAAATTATATGCTTTCCACAGTAGTTATTATTTTGAATATCTACTCCCTGCCAGGGACTGCACTAAGCACTTCACATATACTAATTCTAATCCAAAAACAAACAAACAAACAAACAAACAAACGAACAAACAAAAACAAACAGAAAAGAACTTACAAGGTAGATAATATTTGCCACATTTTATAGAATCAACTTGGTATTCTTATGGCAAATATATTTCTGTTGAGAAGATAAAGTCATGTATTTGTGAATTTTTAAATCACCAATTGAACTCTTTTGCAGTTAGATGTTTTCTAGAAAATGCAACCAAACTATAGTACTCACTTGCAATGAACCCTTATCTGTAATCCCTGGGCTTACCACTGTTTGGTCTCAAAGTACTAAAGGCAGAACTGGCCTCAGGGACACACTGCAGCTCTCAGGCACTGTTTCAAGATGAAAGCTGCTGTTTTCCCACTCCTTCCTCTCCTTGGAGTAGTGGAGGGCTTCCAGATTCTTACTGAAATCGGAATGGGCACATAAAAGCATAAGTTGGCAAAAAAAAGTTCTAAGAAGATGAATTTGATGGGCCACATTCAAGCAGCCTCTTAGTGACAACACTATGGTTACACTGTGGCACTGACCAATCATGTCAATTGCCCAGGAGACTGCAGGCTACAGAGTCGCCTTCTTACACAGCCCCACACCCAGCTGGCCGGGGTTTGTTTTACTACGATAGGGCCAAGTGGTCAGAGTCCAAGCATGGGTGCCAGACTCCTAGATTTGGATCCCACTCCAAATTGTGCCACCTTAGGCAAAGGATGCAAATCTCTCTGTGACTCCATTTGCTCATCTGACCACATGAACATTAAGACTACTTAGCTGTCAAGACTCTATTACATGGAATAGAACTTAAAAAAGAATATCCATGCTTGATAACAGGTCAGCCAAACTCTGAGGAAGGAAACATTCACCAAAGGCGACCAGAGCCAGGGACCCTCGCACAACGCACTTTGTCTACCTCACATGTGCTGGGTGCAAAGAGCAAGGAAACAAATGTGTAGAATTATGAGGAAAGTGCTCCTATTCTCCAGACTGGTTTCCAAAGAGCCTGCCTCCACATTCAATGGCCACCTGGATAGGAAGTCCTGATGGCTCACTGTGATCCAGACACTGCTAATCAAATGCTTTGAGAACCAAGGCAGACGTAGAGACCCCCTGACCGCACACAGGTTGATGATACAGGCTGTGTGCCATCTCTCCTCCCTCGATGCTTTCCAGGCCTCAGCATTTTGTTTCTTGTCAGACGGGAGGGGTACAATATCACAGTTAATATATATTTTCTTTTCTCTCCCTTCCTTCCTCACAAAGTAGGTGAACTCTCCAACAGCTGTAATCAGCCTATGGTTATACAATCAGAAAGCAACAGGGAAATTTCTTTTACACTGCCTATAAGATCATCTATAAATAATATCGAGGGGAAGCTTCTCCATAAGGAAAAACATGAGGGATAGGCAGCAGTGAACATTCCTGAAGAGTAGTGCCGGGATGTGCTGGTTTCCTGTTACTAAGAAAGCATCCCCGTGGAAACAGCTCAGGCCTCTTCTCGTGTGCTGGGAAGGGCTCTCTGCAGTTGTTAATAAGCACAACACTATTAGAAGGAGAAAAAAGTGAAATCTAGAGTTTCAAAGGCATCTAGAGCAGAACGTTCTCTCAAATTCACAAACGTCCATCCCAGCCTTCCCTCCACCTGCTCACGAGGGAGGTGTCTGCCTCTGTGCACTCTGCCCTTAGATGTTCTCCTCTCAGAACTTGCTTCTCTGCCAGGTAGATGCTTCGTGACTTCATTAACTCTGAATATGGAATGATAAATTAACACTCAGGGAAGAAAAGGACATCCTGGAGGCACTGGAGTGGGGTGAGTTAAAGAGGGAATTTCCAACAGCTAACCCACCTGAGACAACCTGAGAACAAAGGGGGATTCAAAGCACCATTTCCAGCTCTGTGACTTTCCTCCTTCCCTTCCTCCTCCTCATCCTCCAGCTCTTTCCCTTCTTCTTCTCTGAGAAATATAAGAACTTGAATTATTTTGAAATAACTGTTGGTAGCTGGACTGTGTTCATTTGACCACAGCACTGCCCTGGGACTAAACCACAAGGGTCTCAGCTCTTCTTAAGCATTTCATAATAACAAGGAAACCATAAGATGTTACATCAACTTCAAAACAAGTTTCTTCCCATAACCTCCTGGACAACATCCCAAGCAAGTTGGGATGAACGCTAAATCGGCAGAATAAGATGAACGTTGCCCAATAATTTAAGACTATTCTTATTTATATAGAAAAGGTACTAGAGGACTGTTTTTGGCAGGGAGAAAGCCATCAAGGCAAAACAAAACAAAGCAAATTAAAATGTTTCTTTTGAAGCAAATGAATCAGAACAGATTGGTGAAGAATAGATATGCAATGGAATTTGGAACAAAACGTTCAGGATAGGGCTTGTTTGAGGAAAAATTTTGCTGGTCCTGCTGCACATCGAATCAAAGGATGTGTCCACACAGTTCCAAACACATGAGTAAAACAACTTAATTCAGTTACAAAAGTTCGCTTTTGCATACATAATGTCACTTGTCTAGATATCTGGCATTGTATATCTGCTTAATTTGAGCTTTTTTACTGAAAGCAGGTAAACATAGCCAAATTTTATAATGAGGTGAATTTTCAATCTCACATGTTAACCATATTCTTCCACAGTCAAACAAGAGCATTCAGAATGATACTAGAGAAAGGCCTTTTAAATAAAAGCATGGAAATAATGCTCTGTGTTTATGTTACAGTTACTCCAAGTGGTTTCAAACATATGAGGTTGACTCGTTGTGTGCTTGAACTTCTTTGTCATTGAAGACAGCAAATAAAATTAGAAAAAGAAAATACAATATAATGTCAATTATTTGTCATAGGATCCAAGTCTGTGACTCTTTCCCTATAACATTATAAAATGTGTTTCTCCAAAAACGTCACAACTTGTGTATGCAGCAAAAACACACCAGAAACGGCATTCTGAAAACACCAATGACAACATCGTTAAAATGCTCTAATATTATGCTTTTAATATCCTCTATTAGGGCCTCTCAGCTCCCATAATTTCCCCCAAATAGTATTATGAAGTCATGTAAGGGTAGTCAGACAGAAACAAAATTATTAAAAATATCCTCCCCAAAAATGAAAAGAAGCCAAAAATCACACAAGGACTTAATAACCATAGTATTTACAATGGAAAATAATGCTTCTGCCAGAAACAGTACTCTGTTTTTATTAGCCAGGCATTTTTTTCATGTTTAATTTTATATACAGCCTTTTTTGCCTGGATTTATCATTAAATTACTTTCTACTCAACCTCCTCTAAGCTGTGTTCCCCTGCTTTTATTCATACCAAATCATTTGAATTCTGTCCTGCATTGAATAAAAATAAGTAATAAAAGTAAAAGCTAACTTCTCCATAATGGTGAATAAGTCCAGTTCTCATCATTGAAACAAGCCTAGATACTATTTTGTCGCTTTTTACAGTTGAGAGTGCTGAAGCATAGAAAGGTTAAGTAATTGCCCCAAGATCACACAGCTGCTAAGTGGCAGAGCTGGGGTTTGAACCCAGGCAGGCTGGCTCCAAAGCCCAAGCTTTCATCACGCTCAGGGAAGCAGCCCAATGATTTTAGTCCAAAGACATCAATTTTGAAAGTCATGGGACCTATTTTCCTTTTGGATAAATCTTTCCCGAGCACAATAGCATCTGTACCCAAAGCACAAAGGCAGATACAAAACAAACAAATAAATAAACAAAAGCAAAAAATATTGGTTCTAATCCTGAAAGATTCCGATTCCTTGAGTAGAAGGAAGTTGTAGAAATCCCATCTGTCATTTGACAAAGGGAAAGGCTGAGCTCACTCTGGGGCGTCTTCTCAGTGTCCTCTCTGCCATCCGCCCCCCACCTCTGTGCACAGTAATGGGGAACCACAATGTGCTGGAACATCTATGCTGGTGGGAGTAGGGTGGGAGCTCCTATGAAGGATAAGTGTGGGCTCTGCTGACAGACTGTTCCTTCCCTTCCAAAGGTAGGTGGGACACATTAAACAGTGTCCCCTGAAACACACCAACCCCCCCATACTCATCTGGATGGCTCCCCAACACTGCTTTTCCCAGATTTTGTTAGTTTCTCTCTGTGCAATACTACCAGAGAGCAAAAGATCATGTCTTCAAAGCCCAGTGCTCAAATGAGCTCCCCAAGGTGACTCAGGCAGGAGCCTGGACATGAGCAGGTGAGGAAGCCTCTGGTCAAGCAGGCTGGGCAGGGTCTAGGCTGCTTTGGCTCCCACTCCCTATAGCATCTCCTCATATCCTTACCTAATCCTTCATTCTACAAGCGTTTATCCATCCCTCCCAGCGACCTCATGCTGTTGTGCACATGATGGATCAAACACAATTCTGGTCCCTTAAAATGCACCCAGCTTGTATGAGACATAAACTCACATTAAAATTCATGTGGTGGGGATCCCTGGGTGGCGCAGCGGTTTGGCGCCTGCCTTTGGCCCAGGGCGCGATCCTGGAGACCCGGGATCGAATCCCACGTCAGGCTCCCGGTGCATGGAGCCTGCTTCTCCCTCTGCCTGTGTCTCTGCCTCTCTCTCTCTCTCTGTGACTATCATAAATAAATAAAAATTTTAAAAAAAAGTTTAAAAAAAATTAAAAAAAAATAAAATTCATGTGGTGAACAGCCTTATACTGCAGTTTTTCACAAAGCCCCAAGGGAGCAAAAAGGGATCTAGCCCTGCCTGGGAAGCTAGGGAAAACTTCCTGCCAATGGTGGCCCTCTAAGTGAAGGACAAGATCAGAATGTGACCTTCTAATCATCCCCAAAACGTCAGCCAGAACTGAGTCTGCCTCGCTCCATAGCATCAATGCACACTTACCCTGGGCAGGACCCATAATGTGAAAACACACTCACAAAGACCAACAAGACACCCGGCTAACCCTGGAGACACCCATGGATTAGCAGGAGGAGGAAATATGGCAGGCAACCCAAAGGGAAGCTGAAGCTCATCATTCATTTCTTCAACCAGCATTGACTGAACATGCACTGCCTGCCTGGCAGAGGGCTGGCTATCCAGGCTGGGATGATAGGCCTGGGAGCATGTTACCTTCCCGAGCATCAGTTAGGACAGCTGTGACCTCAGAGGCACAACCATCTGTGCCAGGACCCTGAAAACACACTGGCCATTGGAGTGTAGGGTGTGGTGTGGGCTCTGTGTGGACAAGGAGGTTTCCCTGGGGAAATGGCCACCATGCAGGGAAATGACAGAAGGCCATGGGGGCAGTCCTCTGCAGAACCAGCCCAGGGATGAACACAGCCAGCGGGGAGTACCACTGGCTGGAAAGGGAGCCTCAAGGCATTCTAAGCTGCAGAGCAATATGGTCAGGCTTTTGTGTTATTTTTCTTTTCATGGTCAGAGGAGTAGAAAAGAGGAGAGAGCATGAAGAAATGGAGATGAGAGACATTGAGGAAGCAAAATGAGCAGCCTCAAGAGGAGACCAGAGGAGAGACCCAAAAAAGACTCCCATTATTCTTTCATCACTGAGCCCTGTGCTCTTTCATGCTACAGCTTCTCATGGACGTTCCCTTTGACTTATCCACCAGTGAGCCATGCAGGCTTCGGAGAGGGTCTGTAGAAGGAATACCTTCTGGAATGTGCATGTGTGGAAATATTTTCTTGCATTCATATTGGCATGCATATGTCCTATGGCAGAGAGAAGGCTAAAATTAGCCTAGGTTTTGTTTGTTTTTTTAAGATTTTATTTATTTATTCATGAAAGACACAGAGAGAGAGGCAGAGACATAGGCAGAGGGAGAAGCAGGCTCCCTGTGGGGAACCCGACGTGGGACTCAATCCCAGGACCCCAGGTTCACACCCTGATGGTCAACCACTGAGCCACCCATGTGTCCCTAGCCTAGGTTTTGTAGAGAATTTTGTTTCCAATTTTAATGCCAGGGGGTCATGGGATTTATTTTTTTATGCATTCTATCCTTGGTTTCCTGTGTTTCTCTGAAGTTAAATATGGTGTTTTTCCCCCTAAAATTTCCTTTTCTTTTCTAATCTACTTGATCAGCTTCTTCTAATTATCAAGGTAACACTCAGTTTCTATCATGCCCCCGAGTCTCCTCCCAGGCCACACAGTGCTTTTCTTTTTCCCTTCTTCCTCTTTCAAGTGAATATGGCAGTGGTCTAGCTCATTGTTTGCAAGCAGACACATGGCACATGGCCTAGGTGTGAAGTAACCAAAATGTCTGGATTATGTACGGGCCATGTATTGCTATATGACAAATGTTCCCATACCAGGGACATCACACAATGACTATTTTATTATGTTTTCAGATTTTATGGCTCAGAAGCCCAGACTGGAACCAGTGGGAATGGCCTGTCCCTGCTGAGGCTTCTCCATCCACATATCTGACATTTGGGCTGGCATGACCCAAAGGCTGAAGTCAGCAAAGTCTGTCAACTGCATCATCTGCATATGGCCTGTGTGGCTTCTCACATCAGGATAGCTTTGTCCCCAGAGGGAATGTCCTGAGAACAAGCACTCCAAGAGAACCAAGTGGAAGGCTTTTGTGATCCAGCCTCAAAGATGACACAGCTCCCCTTCTGCCACATTCTATTGGTGGAAATAGTCAAAACCTACCCAGAATCAAGATAAGAGCTCAAAGACCTGGCCTTTTTTTTTTTTTTTTTTTTTTTTTAAGACCTGGCCTCTTAATAAGAGAAATGTCACAGAATGAGGGGCCATATTTTAAAACTGCCACAGGAGGGCACTGGTAAGATGGCAACGTTGCTCCTAACTGAGCCGGTGCTGTGGGCTGCCAAACCCCACTGCACCTCACCATTGTGTGTCCTGCTCCCCCTTCTGGCCTGAGGCCAAGCTCAGCCCTTCCCTAGACCCAGTCTTTCAGAAGTTGGGTCCTTTGCTCCTTCCAGTGTGGTGCAGAGCAGTAGGGGCAAGAGGAGGAAAGGGCTACTTACACCCCTCCCGGCCCACTTGGACTTAAGGGAGGTTCATTTGCATGGTGTCTGCTCTCTTTCCTATGCTGAAGTGACTTTTACCTGTTGCAGGGCTACTGGACCAGCCTACCACCCACAACAGTAGTTCTGCCACCCTTAGTCCCATTCTTGCAAATCTTTAGAAAACCCCATCCTGCTCCCAGAGGTCTCTCCCATTCTCTTCTTACCTACAACCTTTTACTCTATGCATCTACAAACCTCATAATGCCAGACAACTCAGCGATCCCCCCTCCTGCCAGGTTACAGAACCATGGTCCCCAGTTTGCTTGCCTTTCTTTGTTTCCTTGAGAAAATGGTTCAGGAAAAAAAAAATTAAAATCATCCTCTAATACTACAATATGAGAGGGGTTTTCTAGCTCTCTGCTTTTCTCTACCATGTTTGTGGTTTCAAAGAAAGCAAAATCTCCTAGGAAGTTTGGGTGATTTCACTACGTAATTATAAAACTCTAAGTGATAAGATAAGGAAGTGGGGAAAAAAAACACCTTAGAAAATCTAATTCCTAGTCAGAATAAATGAGAAAAATTATTTCCCCTTGTATGCTAGTGATAATCTTAAGACTTATCAGAAAGTCAGCAATTTCTCTACAGCAGAGAACTCTGGATTCGTGGTGAGTAGTCCAGCTCATCACTGCAGAAAAGGGCAGATCTAGGCTGAGTGGTGTCACTTCCTTCTCTTGAACCAACTCAGTAAGCTTTGAGATGGCTTTGGCAGGGCCCTGAGGAACAGTGGTCACCAGAAACCCCCAGTGGTGCTAGGTTCCCTGGGGTGGAGTAGCTAAAAAATGGGAACGAAAGCAACCCCATGGGGTCCTTGGGATGCACAACATCTCACAGGAAGTGATTTTTCCTCTTGATCTGGCTGCAACTAACACCATCTTCAAGGCCTGACTCAAGCCCAAGTAACTGGTGACCCAGAGCACGGGAATATCACTTGCCTCTCCACTCAAATAGCACTCAAAGCACGTAAACACCAAATCATGTGTGTTTCCCCAGATGTGCTTTGTTTTTACCCCATTTCTTTACCTAGATGGTGAGATTCTTGAGAGGAAGGATTTTATCCAGGATCACCCAGAGTTCCTCCTGCAAAGTGCAGAAGTTCATTGAAAATTGACATGCAGGGATCCCTGGGTGGCGCAGCGGTTTAGCGCCTGCCTTTGGCCCAGGGCGCGATCCTGGAGACCCGGGATCGAATCCCACGTCGGGCTTCCGGTGCATGGAGCCTGCTTCTCCCTCTGCCTGTGTCTCTGCCTCTCTCTCTCTCTCTCTCTCTCTCTCTCTCTCTCTCTCTGTGACTATCATAAATAAGTAAAAATTTAAAAAAAAAAAAAAAAAGAAAATTGACATGCAGAACAACGGTACTGTCAGACTGCTGTGTCTGAAGGATTGACCGGAGGGCAGATGGAAGGCAACTTTAAACAGGGTGAAGCTCCCAGGAAGCACACATGGTCCTTCTTGACTTGTCCAGAGTCCCCACTTGCAGCTCATCCTTCATGCCAAATGCGATGCTCTTGCAGTATCCAACTGATGCAACGCGTGACCCTAGCTATCTATCTTTCTCTTCGTGGAACCTCATGAAGACTAAAATGAAATGCTCATTCTGGAGCATCTTCCAGAGTCTGGGAAGAAGTCTTTTCGTGGCTTTAGGAAGACCGAGAGCATAAAAGGGTCCGCTCATCCCTTAGTTATAGAATGTCACAGCCAACGGAAAAAAACAAATGACTGCTTCTGGAAGCTCGGTGATGAATCGCAGAGCCCCTCCATACATTTTACAGGCTCCCGGGGCACCAAACCACTCCAGCTTCAGAGGGAAAGCTCAGAGGCCGCGATGTTTACAGGAAAAGCCAGCTGTCATTTTTTTAAGGAGAAGAGCACTGATTTCCAGGAAGCTAAACCGAAGTTATTTCATAATGGAATCATTAATCTACCCCTTGGTGACTTCTCCAAATCATTTTCCCTGCCTATAAATTGCCTATAATCTCTGTGAAATTGTTTTTAACTCCAGATTACACTCCATTTAACTAAAATGGTCTCACCTCAGCCTCCTCGGCCTCCTCCCCGACACCAACAGAGGGAGCTGGGCCCTCCGACCCTCTCTCCGTGCTGCCCACCGCGCCCTCTTCCTGGGGCCCTGAAATCAAGGCCAACGGTGCGGGGCCAGCTCCAGGGACCAGAGCCCAAGCAGGGCTGACTCGTGCTTCCCACGTGGGCCGGGGGCCACCTTTTCCCCAGGGCCAGCTGTGCCCCTGACCGCAGGCCTAAGCTGCTCCGCCACATGCTGATGTGACCAGGAGGACTGGCCTTTCTGGTCCTGCTCTGTGAGCCTTAGACCCAGGCTCTCCCGTGTCGGGCTTCAATCCATCATAAACTCTGTGATGAGCACTACCTTAACACTCAGCACAGGCAGTGTTATTTCTAGGGAAATAACCCCCTTGCTGGTATCACCTCCCCTGGGAAACCTCTCTGGCTGTGCCTCCCCCAGGACCGCCTCGGGGGCCCCGGCTTCCAGCTCCAGCATCCCGACTACGGATCCTCGGCTCACTTCCCAGCTGGCGCGCACCTTCACTCTATGCCCATTCCCACCTTTCCCTAGATAGAAGCTTCTTCTCCCCTTGTGTCACCATCACTCTTGCCAGCCACAGCGCTGGTCCCAGAGAGTTAGAGCACTTTGCCAGGGCCACCACAGCCGTCCACGTCTTCCGCTCCAAGAAGGCATGTGCACAGTGGTTCAGGAGCTCTCCAACACCAGAGAACACCCCTGTGGGCCAGACCTCATTTTGACTCCTCTCACCACAAACAGTCTTTAAGAGTACCAAAACTGGTGAACAAGGAACACTCAGACATCACCTTCGGTGGTCTAGAACCAAATCACCTTGCCTCCTCTACTGAGCAAAGAGCAGGGCAGGGAGTAGGCCGGTGCAGGGGCGTGGGGGGTGGCCCTGCTAGCAAAGTGAGCCTCAGCAAGGTAAGCCAGCAAGGGTGACGGGGTTCTGGCACCTTTTATTACTTTTATTAGGACTGAACTGATGGGTCACCAGTAACATCCAAACATAATTCTCATCTCATTTGGGGCTGGTTCAATAGAGCCACCCAATCAAAGCTCTCTTATCTCATGCAGGAAATGGCTTTTTTCTTTCTGTTCTTCCAGAAGCATTATAAAGGGAAGCATAAATAATTTCTAGGAAAAAAGAGACTTCTCCCAGGGCACCTACAAACATCCACATCCTTTTCCTCTGTTGCGGTCTGCAAAATCCATCTTCTGTGAAGAGGCTCACAGCCCCTCACTCTTCCTTGCTTAAGAACAAAAAACACAATCACTTGCTGTTACGTGGGTAACACGTAAGAGGTTTCTTCCCCTCATGCCAAGGAAGAATTGTTATGCAGGCATTTCAGAGCTCCAAAGGGTCTCCTACAAAAATGCCAGAACATTCAGATTACACACAGAGGGTCAATACACACACACACATGCACACAAACACACACACACACACACACACACACACACCTCACACTGGTATTGGAAAAAAATTCCTCGAATATGAAAATCTTGAGATGAGTCCTAAAAAAGAATAGGTTTCCACAGGCAAAAAGGAATAACATTTGAAAAACAGAGAACCACATGATTTTGATGTTTAATGACCTGCCTGAGGGACTGTTACCAGCTTAGGTAAGTATGAGAGGACGCTGGATGAGGTTTGGCTGTGCCCATCACTCATCGTGACCTTGCCTGTCACTTACACCTCAGTTCCCATTTCTGCATTTGTCTGTTGGGCACCATATTAATCCTAGCTTAGCAGTGTCACCGGATGCATACGACAGAAGGATCCAGAAGCCTGTGTGAGGAGTAACTTGCTAGAGTAATGGTCATTATTTCTGCTATTAAAATCAACGACTAATACTCAGGAGTGCTAGAATGTTATATTTGTTCAATAAGATAAGTGTTCAAAACATGGTAGTTCAGAACATGGCTAAGTTGATTCACAAGTGATGTGTAGGACAAAAAGGATCCACAAGGAGTAAAGAGAACTCACATTTACTAAGGAACTGCTATGTGCCAAGGACAAGATTTGTGGAATTGGTGCTAAATATTTCTCTCTCGTTGATGAAAAAATGGAAGTTGTGAGGGGTGATTTGCTCCAATGAGTGTTATCTGAAAGCCTGGTCCCTGTGCCTCCAGAGGGAGAGACTTAGCAGAGGAGAAGTGGAAAACATCCTCATCTCTCTCTTATCAAGAACCTCTAACAGCCCAGAGACCCCAGGAGTCTCTTACTCATATATTTTTTTAAATTTTTTTATTTATTTATGATAGTCACAGAGAGAGAGAGAGAGAGAGAGAGAGAGAGAGAGAGAGAGGCAGAGACACAGGCAGAGGGAGAAGCAGGCTCCATGCACCGGGAGCCCAACGTGGGATTCGATCCCGGGTCTCCGGGATCACGCCCTGGGCCAAAGGCAGGCGCCAAACTGCTGCGCCACCCAGGGTTCCCTTATATATTTTTTTTAAGATTTTATTTATTTATTCATGAGAGACACAGAAAGAGGCAGAGACATAGGCAGAGGGAGAAGCAGACTCCCCACAGGGAGCCTGATGAGGGACTCAATCCCAGGACCCCAGAATCATGACCTGAGCCAAAGGCAGATGCGCAAAGACTGAGCCACCCAGGTTCCCCTCTTACTCGTGTTTTTAACCTGGTTGGGGTGATTTTCGAGTCCTTTCCATCTATTTGCCTCCCCTATTCCATCCTGTGACCATTCTCCCTTTGGTGAATTTCTCCTCTTTATCTGAGTCCTTCCCATGCACCCCCCTTCCCATAAACCTCTGTGCACATTCCTCTTATGGCACTCCTCCTGCCATACTGAAATGCATCTGCTTCGTGCATTCTTTCAGGAAAAAAAATTACTTGTGTCTCCCAAAATATATGGAACCAACAACTAATTATTCCACATCTGCTTTATTTCAAAAGTGAGTATGGATCAGGCCAGGACATTATCTCCAGACTGTTCTAAAAAGCTCTCCGCACTTGCAGAACTCACAAAGGACATATAAGCAATTGTTCAGTTCATAGAGTGCAACCTATTTCTGTAGGACTCACACAGATAGCCTTAGAGCCAGGATTTTGGAAAGATCTTTGTTTCAACAAGAAATTGACTCTAACCTTCGTCAGACCAAAGGCTGAGGAAATTATTAAAATTCTTAAGCCAAAGAGGGTTGAAACAAAAATAATATTCAGGTATAGGAAAGGAACAGAGAATCTTTTTTTTTTTTTTTAAGATTTATCTATTTACTTTAGAGTGAGAGAGAGTGTGAGCAAGCAGGGGGAGGGACCGAAGGAGAGGGAGAATCCTGAAGCAGACTCTCCGCTGAGCTTGGAACCCCACATGAGGCTGGATCCCAGGACCCTGAGATCATGACCTGAGCCGAAACCAAGAGTCCCACTGGGCCACCCAGGCACCCCCAGAGAATCATTTTTAAATTCATACCCCTAAGAGGCTGAAGCAAGAGAAAGCAAAGGCTCAGCAAGCATCTCCTGCACGATAACAGACTCCACACACCCCCACCCCCGCATTGTCTCTTGATTCCTGCCCCCCCCACCTCACCCCCCACACACACTGGTCTTCATCACCTGATCCCCACCTGAGTCAGTCTCACTTTCTCTGATCCCCACCTGGGTCAGTCTCACTTTCTCTGTAAAGGTTAATCTCACCCTAGTTAATCAACCTAAGTCTCTCTTTTCTTTTTTTCCAGGTGAAAGTGATCCCTGAAATGCAGTTCCCTTGCATCTGGTTTCAAACCAACTGCTCTCAAAATTTAAAAAAAAATAATGGGACTGAATTAAAAGTTTAGCAAAACTGAGGAGCCTCATGACTTAGCCAACTATGCAAATTAAAATTGATTTCTGAGAGAGAGATTTTATGCTATTTGTTTGCCAAACGATGATTCATATCTCTGATTCATTTTTAGGTTTTTATCTTACCCCTTTTATTTATTGAAAAGATAAATATGTGTTAGGAAATTTCTGATACTACGTAAACTAAAAGAGAGAGAGGAAGAGGAAGGGAGGAAGGAAAATATCCCTCATAAACCAGACTCCCAAACTCCTTGTAAGATGTGACCATTATTATTAGTGTTTGTGTTCCTCCAAAAATGCCCTTGAATATTCAAACCCCTGTGTTCATTTGTGTATCTTTTCATACTCTTTTCATATCAAACAAGAGCATTGGGTACCCACTTTTTTTGCATCTAGCTTTTCTTTACTGTATCAAGACATTTCAGCACATACAAACCAATTCATTCTTTTTCAAGACTGTGTTGTATTTTATGTTATGGAAGAATGATAACACATCTTACCAAACCCCTACAGATCAGTATTTAAGGGCTGTCCACCTTTTGCCTTTATAGATCATGCCACACCTTTGTTTATGTGCCTTTTGCACACGCAGAGCATGCCTGTGGGATAAATGCTTAGAGGGGCAATTGTAGAGTCCAAGAATCTGTCCTTTGTTAGAAACCACAAAAGTGCTCTCCAAAAGCAATGCGCAAATGTGCTTCCCTGCCAGAGTGTTAACTGTCAGAGGCCCTTTCTTTTCATCTTGCCAAACTAGCTATTATAAAGAAATTTACTCTTTGCCAGTCTGTTAGGTGAAGAACAGGACACTGTGGCTTTGGTGATGGTGGTGGAGGTGGTTTCATCTTGTCTATTCCTATGGCTTGCCTATGACTTTGTCAATTTTTCTATTGAGTTTCAGTATTTTGGTGATAAGTTTGTAATCCCTGGCTTTATTTTTGGGACATGTTCTTTTTTTGCTGTATGTGGCAAATATTTTTCCAGTTTGACATTGTCTTTTAATTTCTGCCATTTTTTTCCTTAGCGAATTTTATTTTTATTTAGATGTGTTCATATCCGTTAGTCTTTTCCCTTATAGTTTCTAGGTCTTGTTTTGTTTTGCTTATAAAGACCTCACCCACTCTCTTGAGAGACATAAAAAAGACTGAAGTAAATGGAGAAACATACTTCTGTCTGGGAGAGGAGGTCTTAGGATATGTCATATAGTAATAATTAATTTAATACAATCATAGTAAAACCCAAACATTTTCCTTTTTAGAAAAGAGGTAAAAATAATTTTTTACTATCAAAATTAAATATACAAGAATAACCAGGAAAAAATGGAAAAATAAATAGTTGGGGGGAAAGGAGATAGTGTGATTTGCCCTGCCAGATGTTAAAAGCTAGAAAATAATTTAAATCCAGTGGTTCAGTTTGCACAAACAAAAAAATAGAACAAGACGGAATCAAGAAATGCAACCAAGAATCAATGAAATATTGAAATTAAGCGGTGCCTGGGTGGCACAGTTGGTTAAGAATCCAACTCCCAGTTTCTGTTCAGGTCATGAACTCAGGGTCCCAGTTCTTGAGCCCCACTTTGAGCTCCATGCTCAGTGCAAAGTCTGCTTGACATTCTCTGTCCCTCTCCCTCTGCCCCTCTTACTCATGCAGTCTCTCTCTCTCTCTCAAATAAATAAATAAAATCTTTTTTTAAAAAAAGTACTGAAATTTATAAAGGTGACATTTCAGTGAGAGAGGAAAAATGAGTTATTGAATAAGCACTGGCATGAAAATCAGGTAGCCTGGGGGGCGGGGGGCAGGAAGCATCTTCTCCTAATTTGCAATCTTAGGAAATAAACAAAAATAAAATTATAAATATGCTGGTAGAGAACATATTTCTATAATATTGGGATATATAAAACCTTTCTAAACATGCAGGGAACTAATTAATAATAAAGGAAGAAACTGGGCAGTCCTGGTGGCCCAGTGGTTTAGCACCTGCCTTAGGCCCAGGGCGTGATCCTGGAGTCCTGGGATTCAGTCCCACGTCAGGCTGCCTGCATGGAGCCTCCTTCTCTGCTTCTCTCTCTGTCTATGTCTCTGCCTCTCTCTCTCTCTCTCATGAATAAATAATAAAATCTTTAAAAAAGAACAAATCATTAAAAAAAATCAAAAGACACTGTGAAAATGTGGGGGAAAATACAATACACATGCAAAAGAATAGGTAGCCATAACACACAAAGAATTTTTTCGAATAATTAAAAAGCAAGGAGATGAAGGTAATGATGGAAACTGATATATTAGAAAGTAATAAGAAAACAGATGCAAAAATCTAGAGTTCACAATTGGCAAAGATGTGAAAAAAAGAAAGAAAGAAAATAAGCATATACCATTAATGGGAGCACTACTTGGCAAGAGGATGAATTACATGATATTGCCAATATTAAACCACATTTGACCTACAAAATATCAATTTTTCAAAGATGCAAAGGTACATATTCTTCAACTCAAAAACACTACTTTTAGAGATTAAAGAAATTAATCTAATATACAACCAATATTTTTATGAGCTTTATTGCCCATTGGATTGGTTTAAATAAAACCTAAGTCAGAAAAACCAGTGGCATACAGGATGTGGAGCTCTTATACACTGCTGGTGAGGGTGGCAAGAGGTACAATCAATAAGAAATTCATGCAACAACATCCAGCAGAGTTGAAAGTGTACATATCTTATGCCACAGCAATTGCTATCTTAGGTGTGTATGTGTGTGTGTGATACATACATACACATACATAAAATATGCACACCTTCAACTGGTACAATTTTTTTTAAGATTTTACTTATTTATTCAAGAGAGACACAGAGAGAAAGAGGCAAAGACATAGGCAGAGGGAGAAGCAGGACTCAATCCCAGGATCCTGGGATCACGCTCTGAGCCAAAGGCAGAAGCTCAACTGCTGAACCACCCAGATGTCCCAACTTGTACATATTATACTATGTACATATGTGACATTTTATCTAGATGCACTCATATATGAATGTATGTATATTTATATACGTATATATATGCATACATATGTATATATGCATGCATAAGCATGTGCATATCTCCAGGATGTGCATACATATTTATATATGTATACATATATAGGTGCATCTGCATATGTATATGTACTGTGTGTATATATATGCATGTGTATATATCACGTGTGCACATGGAAATAGGCATTCATCCATGTATGTCTATATTCTAGAGATATTCTCTCATAAATACACATGTGTGTACTCATACATATACAGTCACACACACAAAGGAACATATGTGGGGTTTTTTGAGAGAGAGAGAGAGAGAGAGAGAGAGCACGCACACTAGCAGGCTGGAGAGGGTCAGAGGGAGAGAGGAAGAGAGAATCTTAAGCAGGCTCAATGCCCAGAGCAGAGCCCAATATGGGGCTCGATCCCATGACCCTGAGATCATGACCTGAGGGGAAATCAGAAGTCCATAGTTTAATGGTCTAAGCCACCCAGGCACCATACTTATTATATTTCTTAAGGTTTTTCATATTATTATTACACAAAAGGTCATGGATTATGCTATAAAGAATCAGTTTTGTCTTGCTTATTTGAAAATTTCTTATCTTTTTCAAGTGGCTAACAACCTGAATATATATAATTAATGGACCCCAATGTTTCTTATATAATTTTATAGTTTCTCTCACTCTTTACTATTTTCTCTGAAAATACAGTTGGTACTGTTCGAGGCAAGAATTATCTTTTTCCTCTCATAAATGATTTTCTTCATCTTGGTGCTTACAGGATTTATATTCATTTTTGAAGTGTAGCACTTCCACAGACTGTGTCTTGGTGAATGGTTAATCTTCATGTATTTTTCCTAAGACTTATCAAGCACTTCTTATCTAACAATATAGGGGGTGTTTTGGTGATTTCAAAAAAAAAAAACTTTTAAGCACTTTTTAAAAATCCTTTCTAAAAAAAAAAAAACAAAAAAATAAAAAATAAAAAAAAATAAAATAAATAAAAATCCTTTCTAAATGTAATTTTGTTTTGATGTATTCTTTTCTCAAGTATATCAATTAATTTGTATGATGGAACACATCTGCCTGTCATTTGTACTTAACCAAACTATTCAAATTGCTCTTTACCCTTTACATCCTGTCTAATGGCTAAAATCTCATCCACATTTAAGTTCCATTTTTTTCTTGTTTAAAGACTTTTTTTAGAGCAGTTTTAACAATCTCAATAAAATTGAAAAGGATGTACAAAGATTTCTCATATACTACCAGCCCCCACACATATATAGCCTCCCTCATTATCAACATTCCTCATCTGAGTGCATTTGCTATAATTGATGAACCTACACTGACACATCATTATTACCCAAAGTTCATAGTTTATCTTAGGATTCACTCTTGGTGTTGTACAGTCTACGGGTTTTATCACTGAATAATGACATATATCCATCATTACAACCCCACATAGTGTTTTCACTGCCCTAAAAATTCTCCGTGCTCCACATATTCATCCCTCCCTCATCCCTACCCCTGACAAACACTGATCTTTTTACCATCTTCACAGTTTTGCCTTTTCCACAATGTCATAAAGTTAGAATCATACACTATGTAGCTTTATCAGATTGGTTTCTTTCATTTAGAAATATGCATTCAGTGGTCCTTTATTCCTCTGTGTCTTTTTACAGCTTGATAGCTCATCTCTTTTTAGAACCGAATAATATTCCATTTTCAGGCTGTATCACAGTGTATCATTCTCTTACTGAAGGATATCTTGCTTTCTTCCAAGTTTTGGCAATTATGAATAAAGCTGCTATAAATATCCACGTGCATGCAGGTTTTTGTGTTAACATGCTTTCAACTCCTTTGGGTCAATTCCAAAAAAAGCACAGTTACTGGATTGTATAGCAAGATTATGTTTTGTTTTGTAAGAAACTGCCAAACCATCTTCCAATGTGGCTATACCATTTTGCATTCCAACAATGAAGGAGAGTTCCTGTTGCTCCACATCCTTGCCTTCATTTGGGATTATCACTTGTTCTGGATTTTGACCATTTTAAGAGGTGTGTAGTGGTATCTCATTGTTGTTTTACTGTGAATTTTCCAAATGACAAATGATGTCATGGGCTTATCTGCCATTTGTATATGTTTAGTGAGGTATTTGCTAACCTTTTTGGCCCATTTTTAATCAAGTTCTTTTCTTATTATTGAGTTTTAAGCATTCTTTATGTATTTTGGATAATAGTCCTTTCTCAATGTGTCTTTTGCAAATATTTTCCTTCATTCTGTCACTTCTATTCTAATTCTCTTCATATTGTTTTGTTGTTTGTTTTGCAGAGCAGAAGTTCTTAATTTTTTGAAGTCCAGTTTATCAATTGTTACATGGATTGTGTCCTTAATGTTATACCTAAAAAGGCATCACCAAACCCAAGGCTATCTAGGTTTACTCCCATGTTATCTTCTAGGAGTTTTATAGTTTTGTATTTTACATTTAGGTCTGGGGTGTATTTAATTTATGTGAGGGACGTTAGATTAATATCTAGGATAATATTTTTGCATATGGAGGTCCAGTTTTTCCAGCTTCATTTGTTGAAGAGACTCTTTGCTCATGGTAATGCCTTTATTTCTTTGTCAAAGATCAGATGACTATATTTATTTGGGTTTATTTCTGGGCTCTCTATTCTATTCCATGATCTATTTGTCTATTTTCTCACCAATACCATGTTGTCTTGGTTATGCTGATTTATAATACATCTTAAAGTCATCTAGTGTCAGTTCTTCAACTTTATTCTTCTTCTTCAATACTATTGGCTTTTCTGAGTCCTTTGCCTCTCTATATAAACGTAGAATTAGTTTGTCACTACCCATAAAATATCTTGCTGGGGTTTTGATTGTCATTGCATTGAATCTATAAATCAATTTGGAAAGAACTGACATCTTGACAATAGTGAGCCTTTCTATCATGAACATGGAATATCTCTCCAGTTATTTAGCTTTTCTTTGATTTCCTTCACCAGTTTTATAGTTTTCCTCATGTAGATCTTATACATAGTATTTTAGTTTCCTACCAAAAATATTTCATTTCTGAAGGTGTTAATGTAAATGGTATTTTTTATTTCAAATTCCCCTTGTTGATTGTTAGTATGTAGGAAAACAATTAACTTCTATATATTAATTTTATATCCTTCGAATATGCTATGATCACTTATTAGTTCCAGAAGTTTTTTTGTGTATTCTTTAAGATTTTCTACATAAACAATCATGTCATTTGCAAACAAAGACAGTTTCATAGCTTCCTTCCTAATCTGTAGACATTTTTTAAGATATTATTATTATTATTATTATTATTATTATTATTATTAAGAGACACAGAGAGAGGCAGAGACATAGGCAGAGGGAGAAGCAGGCTTCCTGTGGGGAAGTCCTGATGCAGGACTCGATCCCAGGACCCTGGGATCATGACCTGAGCCAAAGGCAGATGATCAACCCCTGAGCCACCCAGGTGCCACTGTAGACATTTTATTTCCTTTTCTTGCCTTACTGCAACAGCAAGGACTTCCAGTACAATGTTGAAAAAGTGGTCAGAGGAGCCATCCTTCCCTTAATACTAGATCTTAATGTAAAAGCTTTGAGTTTCTAACCATTTAGTGTCATGTTAGCTACAGGTATTTTGTAGATAATCTTCAGCAAGTTAAGAAAGTTCTACTTTCTTCCTAGTTTACAGAGTTTTTTATAACCAATAAGTGTTGGATTTTATCAAATGATTTTTCTGCATTTATTAATATGACCATGTGACTTTTTTTCTTTTAAGTCTATTGATGTGATGAATTGCTTTAATTGATTTTCAAACATGGAACCATCCTTGCATTTATGGAACAAAGGCCACTTAGTCTTGGTGTGTAATTCTTCTTGTACTTTTCTGGATTTGATTTGTTAATATTTTGTTCAGAATTTTTGCATCTATATTCATGAGAGATATTGACCTGGAGGTTTCTTGCAATGTCTTTGTCTGATTTTAGTATTAAGGTAATTCCGGACTCATAGAATAAGTTATAAAGTATCCCCTCTGCTTTAATCTTCTGAAAGAGATGGTAGACAATGGTATCATATCTATCTTAAATGTTTGGTACTATTTACCAATGAACCATTTAGGTCTGGTGCTTTCTGTTTGGGAAGGTTATTAAATTTTTTATGTATTTTCTTTAACAGATAGTCTCTTCAGATCATCTATTTCTTTTTGTGTGTTTTGGTAGGTTGTGTTCTTCAAGGAATTAGTCCCTTTCATCCAGGTCCTCAAATTTGTGGGCATAGAGTCATTCATATTATCCCTTTATTATCCTTTAAATTTCCATGTCCAGTTCTATCTTTAGCGATGTCAAGTCTAAAAATGTCATTAATGCCGAAATGCTAGACTTTTTCTTCTTCATTTATTAATTCTCTTTCCATTTCATTCTTTACTTTTTATGTTTCAGAGCTCATGGTTGTATTTCCTTGAAAGTATAAGTACTTATTCTTAAAACTCTTATTTAAGTAAGGTATTTTGGTATCTTACTTAAGTAATGTTCTTTCAGTAGGATTTTTATCAGCAGTCTGCAAGCTGTATTTTTTAACTTTCCAGAAGATGAGATATAAAATGTTTCCATCTTGTTTATTTGCTTGTTCGTTTGTTAAACAAGTTTAGTTACTTTTCCTTCAGCATTCATCTCAGGTCTGTTATTTGACCCCAAAGGATTTAAATAAACTATGCTCAACTTTCCTCACTGTTTATTTGAAGTGTTTGGAATTCCATTTTAATTCACCTAATGGCTTTTTAGCAATACCTCATTGGATTGCATTTTTAGTAATTGCTCTAGGAATGGTGATATACTTCCTTAACTTTTATACCATACTTAGAGTTGATATTGTACCACCTTACATAAAGTGTAGAAACTTTGTGGCCATATAGGATTTGGACAACATTTGAATCCTTCCCTTAGCACAAGAACTTGAGTACTTCAAGTTTATGGTTTTCTGCCTTTCTTTTCATTTTTTTTCATTTTCCAGCAGTCTGAGGAAGAAAGGAAAAGGAAATTCTCTATATCTCTATAGGTATTTTTCTTAAATTCTAAAAGGAAACAAATCATTGCTTTTCATTTTTTGTCCTTCTTCCCCATCTGTGAATATATATATGCAAAAATGAGGATACACACACACACACATACACACTTTCCACCATATAGCTGTATAAATGAATGCTCTCTTGCTGCATATTCATATTTTCAAAGACTGTTGTCACATGGAAATTAATAAGAAAAGATTTTAATCTTCACAGATTTGGTCATTGTGATAAAGAGTTTGTCACCAGGAGCCAAATGAAGTTGAAAACAGACTATAGTATAGTATAGTGTATACTATAGTATAGTATACATGATGTATCATGTATCATGCTTTGGACCCCATTTTTATGACCTCTAAGTTCCTTCAAATCCAAGGAGCTTCTGGCTCTAGGAAGTGCTGTGTTTAAGTATACATCCCATCAAAATGTTTAATTTGGTCTCATGTACCCACAATATTAGTAGACTGAACTTTGTTTCAGATAATCATCCAGTGGCTTTCTTGGAAGAAAATATCTGAGCAAGGGTCATCCTGTGTTGGAGAGAGAGGAGACAGTGGCATAAATGCAGCATCGGGGAGAGAGGCATAGGCATCAGCTCTGCTCCAAGTTGGTCTGCAAGGACAGAAGTGGTTTCTGGGACAAGTGAGCCTTCAGAGCCATGTTCCATCTAAAACTCTCAAGATGTTTGGCAGCCAAAGGTTTCCAACTGTAGCAAATAAGCCCTCTAGATAGTTAACGGGGACCTTCATGTGTGAAAGTTTTTCTATGGACAGAAATATCAGTTATCCTTTTTTAAACAAAAGGCAAATTTCAAACTGAAGTCAGCATCAGGCACATGAGATACTATTGCCCATCAGAACCCACAGTAGATACTGAACTGATATAACATCACATTTTATTTTTAGGCAATTACTCATTCATTGGAGAAAGCATAATGAGCAAAACTCTCTTTCTTGTGGTGACTTTTTAACTTCTAATGTTTTCAGAAGCTGTCAATATTTTCACAGGTGTCCTATTTCCCTTTAAGAACCAGACTGTCAACGTCCCATTAGTTAGCTTTTTCCACTTCAATAGATCCCTCATTCTTTCTTCTTTCCCTCTCCTGTTCCTTTTAACTAATCTTCATAAAATTTTTATGAAAGCAATAATGCTCAAAGTAAAAAAAAAATTTAAACAGTAAAAGAAAATGTAACACAAAAGAAATAGATCTTCTGCCCTCAGCCCTCATGCTCCCAGAGGTAGCCACCACAAACAATGGCGCCTTTCTAGGACTTCCTCTGCAAAGACAATCAGAGAAACACAGCAGATTTATTAGTAAAAGGATGGCTGAAGAATGATATATTTAATGTTCTATTTTGTTCAAAAGACTTTGCTTTAAAAAGTACTTCATAAAGAAGAGTTTTTCTGAGGGAACTACAGTGTACTTAAAAGGGTAATTTACTTTTAAGTGACAGAATAGCTTTCTTTGAGTCCTGCAATTGGGTAATTTAGAATAAATCCATTTGAAAGGCCTGAATTATTTGTTTTGATTGCTAATTTCTCTACATGATAATAGAAAATATTATATTCCACCTCAACCTAACAAAGTGGTCAGATTTAGTGACTTCCTTATATTACTCTTTTTTAAAGTCTTATGTGGAATATATCTGTATCTCAGGTTGAACATTGAATGAGATGTTAACTTAGTATTAATAGTCCACTTTTTACCTAAAAACGTGAAATTTGAAATCATGAACATTCAATTTCGTAAAATGCTTCAATGCATTTATATATGTGTGTAGATTTTTGTATGGTATTTGTTAAAGACTGAGAGGTACAGGTCTATCTAGTTTAATATTAGTGAAGAATGAGCAAATGCACACACACACACAGTCTAACCAAAAAAAATCTACTACATATTAAGTATGAAAAAGCAGTCTTTCAAACTTACTATATGTTAGGTATGTTTTCCTAACAGGAAATCTCCACAGGTTTATATTTCACGAACAGGTTTATCATCCTTTTCAATATTTCCATTTGTCCTACCATACAAGTGTACCATTATTTTGTAAGCAACATTCCATAGGTTGGACTACTTCAGAGGTTTTAATATTAAATATCCCAATGACTATGTGTATCTTTGGAAAGCCAGGCTACTGTATCAGTAGGAAAAATTTTTACAGGTCTTTGTAAAACTAAACTTTTTTATTATTTTTATTAGTATTATTTATTATTGATACAAAAATTTAATAATTGTCAAATATAAAGGTTTATTTTTTTATTTTGCTCTTTTAAAGTTTCTTCTCATTCTCAAATCACACTTTTTTTATTTTGGTCTTCTATAAACCTGCCTTAAACTGTGACAAAATTAATCTTTTTAAGAAGTTATGTTGATCGATCAATTCTTCTTTCTGTATAGATCATTTAAACAATTATGTTTCATGGACAAAGCTCAAGGCTGGGGCATAACAGCAGCCTCTCCTGTGCCTTTGAACTGGGCATTCTGGAGATTTCACCTCTCAGCCTGACTGGCTGACCTTTGTTGATTTTACTTGAAGCTATTATTCTAATTGACTCAGTCCTGGCTGACATCTGGATGTGTTTTATAACAGACTGTTTTCATAATTCCACAAAAAAGTTCTCAGGATTAATACTTGTTTATTTTCATCTTTCACTGGACCTTAAGTAAACTGGCAGCCAATTGTGGCAGAATTCCTTACTGGAAGCCATTTTACATAAGTGAAGGAGATGGTAAATCCATTAAACCTTGGGTTTTCTGTTGCTTTAAAACCTCTTGCCAATTGTACATTATTCAAGAATGACTATAAAGTCAACCAATAGCAAAATACCTAGGAACATTTACAGGCTTGGTGGAGTAGAAGCAGCAGGATGTATGATTAGGATATGCAGTTACTTTCCTATGGGAGTAGAGGGGCAGCAGGAAGAGGCAGGAGTACACTCGTGTGTGTAGACAGCCAAACACACAGGTGGTGAGACACTTTACTGAGATATTACATGTTTTGTTTTGTTGTAGGTATTTTCTGCCTCCCCCATATGAATATTTTTTCTTTACTTTTGAGACTATACTTTTAAAGATGTCTCAGACACCTAGATTTCAAATTCAGGGCATTAATCCAGGGATTTTTTTGAAGACCTAGGATCACTGAAGGAATTTAGTTAGGTCTTCCTGGACAGAGGCATATTTATATAGGCTAATATATGTTATATATGTCACAAGAAATTGGCTCACATGATTATGGCTGCTAGGAAGTCCCAAGATTTGTAATTGGCAAGCTGGAGACCCAGGAGAGCCACTTGTGCAGTTCCAATCTGTCCCAGCTCAGGGCAGGGCAATCAGGCAGAGGAGTTCCCTCCTAAACAGTCCTTTGTTCTCTTCAGGTCTTCACCTGATTGGATAGCGCCCACTCACACCTAGCAGGGCAGTCTGCTTTAATTCCAGGGCTCTAGATTCAAATGTTAACGTCATCCAGAAACACTCTCACAGACACACCAGAACAATGTTTGACCAGATATCAAGCACGTCATGGCCCAGTCAAGTTGACACATAAAATTAACTATCACAACAGGTATGCCCAAAAATGTTAACTGAAGTATTGCAGTTTATGTTCATTTATAGGACCCCAGATACCTAAATAAATCCTTAGCCAAACAAAGGAGCACCGTGCCATGGTAGCAAAGCAGGCAGGAAGACACAACAACAGGAATATGTTCCCCCTCATCCCAGGCAACACTCAGAATCCAGCATCCCATCTCAGGAACATCCCAGAATATGTCAAAACTTTGCAGTGGAGGCCCTGTCCTGTATGGAAGGGCAAGCCTCCCATTCCTGGTGTCCTTCAAGTTCACCCAATCCCAGGATGGAATTTACAAGCGAGCTACAAACATAAACTGCTCTGAGGTCTTGGTTTCTTCCTACTTACCTCAACCCACCTGCTCTTGCCTTATGCTTCAGGCTCCTGAACCCTGCTCTCTGCACTCAGGCTGTATATTAGCATTTTCCTCCCAGCCACTCAGTTTGATGTACTCTCAGACCCACTTTTGGAGCTTCATGCACCTCAGATTCCCTAAAAGCCTCTTTACTTCGATCCAATGCCAGGAGCTTCCAGGCTATGCTGTGAGAGTGGGGCTTGGATTCTAAACTAGCAGGCAGGTCTGTCCTGCAGATGGACCAAGCATCTTGCCAAGTAGTCTTAGACAGAAAGTCTGCTTCTAGGGAAAAAAGAAGGAGAAAAAAGAAGTACAGAACAATATCCTATTGGTTCTGTTTCTCTGAAGAATCTTCACTAATACATCTGTCTGTACATTTGAACAATTATCTCCTTAGGGTAAATTCACAGGAGAGAGATTGCCCAGCAAAAGCATATACGCTTTCCAAATTTTTACATATCACCAAATTCCCATTCAGAAATGTTGTGTTCATTGCATTCCCAAACAGCACTGCTTCTCAGTGTTGTTATTTTTAGGTCAGTTTTGTCAAATTCTAATTTAAGGTTTCTGACTCTAACATCTTGATTCAAAAAGCCTCCCCCATCACAAGATTACAAAATTACTCTCCTGGATTTCCTTTTAATAGTTTGATGATTTTATTATTTTGTATTTAATTAATCTGATAATGATCTAAATTTATTATTGTTTTGTAATTTTTGTTCCTATACCATGCCAAATAAGTAAGTAGTTGTGCTAATATATTTTACTGGGGAATAAGCCCTTGCCTCACTAATGTAAGCACTATTTTTACTATTTTAGAAATCTTCCTGCATATAAGCATCTGTTTCTGGATGTATGTTTCTGCTTCATCTCTTCCCATTGGTCTTTCTCCTCTGAGGTTAGTTCAAGGCTATTTTGATCACTGAAACATTGTGATATGCTTTAATAGCTATACGACAATTATCAGACAGTTACCCTCTTCTTTTCCAGAATTTTCTTGGCTTTCCTTTCATATTTCATTTCCAGATAAACTTTAGAATCTTTTGGTTAATTTCTGAAAAAAAATCACATTGGGATATTGACAAGGGTTACACTAAGACTGCATATTAATGGAAAGGATCGACATCTCTACAACACTGAATGCATTCATCCTGAAGATTGTTATCTGCGGTTTTATTTTTTAAATGCTATTTTTATTATGTTATGTTATCAGGCTCATGTCATATCCATTAAAGGGATTTGGCTATTTTATTTCTTTCTGCAGCAGTTTCTGGAACAGTTTCAGTAAAATAATTATCTGTTCCTCAAGTTTCAACCACATACTCTAAGTTATTATTCCCTAAATAGTCTCTAATTGCAGTTCTGATGTTCTCTGTGACATAAAGTGTTGTTTTTAAAAATATTTTTGAGCTTTCAAAATGTCTTCTTGCCCTTCTGTCATTTATTTCTAGTTTTGTTCTATTCATGAACAGTTTTGAACTTTCCATGTGGCCCACGTCTACACTTACGCAACTCTGAGTGTGCTGCACCTCACCCGTGGCTCTCCTGCTGGGATCCTCATTATGTGTATGTGGACTTCCATGCATCTGACCTCAGCTTCTCAGCTTTGTGTTCATCATCTTCATACCTCTATAATTTTCCTCTTCCTGTGGGGGAACTTTTAGATTATGCTTTATTAGCCATATGGCAATTGCCAACCAATTATTTGTTGATGTGAATTTCTACAACATCTAATCTGTTCATCATTCCTTCTGTGCCATTTTCATTTTCATTGTAATTATGTTTTTCATCTCAGATCCATCCATTTCTTGTTGCAGATTGTCCTCCCTCACAAATGCACAGTACTCTTACATTTTTACTGAAAATTCAAATCCAGGGGTATGTGGGTGGTGCAGTCAGTTGAGCTTCTGACTGGTGGTTTTGGCTCAGGCTGTGATCTCAAGGGTCTTGAGATCAAGCCCCGACTAGGGCTCTGTGCTCAGTCTAGAATCTGCTTGGGATTCTTTCCCTCTTCCTCTCCCTCTTCTTCTGGCTCCTCCTCCCACTTTCTTACTCTCTCTCTCTCTCTCTCTCTCTCTCAAATAAATAAATCTTTAAAAAAAAAGAAAGAAAGAAAAAAGAAAAGAAAAGAAATGAGTCAATCGGAGAAGGACAAACAGTGTATGTTCTCATTCATTTGGGGAATATAAATAATAGTGAAAGGGAATAGAAGGGAAGGGAGAAGAAATGGGTAGGAAATATCAGAAAGGGAGACAGAACATAAAGACTCCTAACTCTGGGAAACGAACAGGGGTGGTGGAAGGGGAGGGGGGGAGGAGGTGGGGGTGACTGGGTGATGGGCACTGAGGGGGACACTTGACGGGATGAGCATTGGGTGTTATTCTGTATGTTGGCAAATTGAACACCAATAAAAAATTAATTTATTAAAATAATAATAATAATAATGCTATCAGTCATGAAGTGCTTACTGTATTCAAAGCCCCATGCTAAGGACTTCCTACGCATTCTTCCATTTAAGCCTCATGACAACTCTACAGAGATAAGTGCTATTATTATTACCCCCATTTTATAGATGAGAAAACTGAGCTGAAGAGGTTGAGTGACTTCCCAAACTCCACACAGCTTATAACTGGTAAACATGGAATTCAATCCTGATTATCATTTATCAACTCTTTTTGAAGGAGCTCCAAAATCAGAGACCCCGTGTGTCCTTCACATTGCTCTTTGCCCCACTAAGTCACAGGCTGGGTGTCTTGGAATGGATTCACAAAGGCAGGTCTGGGGGTGGCAGAGCATGAAGGGCAGGGGTGAGGGCTCCCACCTCCCCTGCTCCTATTATATCACTGCGAGGTTTGGGAATGGCTTCTGGATACTTTGACCACAGTGGTCCCACTAAGGGTACCAGGCAGCCATGGGAGCAAGCAAAGAATCATCCTGCTTCTCGGTGGCTGTCTTCAATGCCCCAGCTAGGGGAACAGAGCCTGTATGTTTCAGAGATGCGTTTCTCAGTCAGCTTCTCTCTGTGACATAGACTTAGGTCTCCGTATCTTTTGTGCATGTTCTTTCATTTTCCTTCAGGCTATGATTCATTTGCCTTCAACTCTGCATCAATGATCAAACTGTCATTTCATACATCTTGCAAGTTTTTCTAATGGATCAAACTCAAACTGCCCCAATCTGAGTTCATGCTTCCCTCTTCCAGAACTCCTCCCCACATGTCACACACCCTGGAGTGACTCCACACTCTTCCCAGGTCTTCAGGCCAGAAACCCAGCTTCTTTCTCTTCATTCTCCTCAGTCAGTTAAGAGCCAATTCATGTGGTTCCACCTCTACATTCCCACACCAATACTTGCCTCCTTTCAACTCTTCTGCCTTCAGCCTGGATTAGCCTCCTGAGTGGTTTTCCTGAGTCCAACCTCACTTCTCTAACATACGCTTCATCTGCCTCTACTGACAACATGCTCTAACCACATCATAATAACTCATGCATATCCCCCAGAGCCTTGCAGAACATGGTTTCCATATCTAATATTCATGCCTCAACCTGACCTCTTTGTTCATCTCACATCCCACTTATCCATGATCTCTACAGCCTGGTAGTGCTTGGCTCTCACTCATTTCCTGAATGAATGCAAGCCTTTATGAAAGCAGTGACCTCACTCAGGAATGTCTTTCCCTGAACTGCATCTACTTAACAATATTTGGGCCTCAAGTGTAATGCCGCCTACTCAGTGGCACTTGTGGGTATCCCATCCCTATTTATTGCCAGTGAATTCTGACGTAATTGATCCCAGCTTGTAATACAGAGCTCCACTTAGCTATCTACATGTTTTGTTTCAAAAACTACCCTCTAATCAGGCTTTGTATGTCTGAGCTGGGACACACAAACATGGTGGCCATGCAACACTTGGAGTGATTATGTTTATGAGGACACTGCAGCCACTTCCAGGAGTGTCCTTATCCTGTTGATTCTCGCAGCCAATAGTTTTAACAGGAAGAGCCACATATTGAACTGACTGGACAGGGAAAGGATATCGAATGCTGCACAGTATAATGACATAATAATTATCATATGTAAATAATAACCATAGGTAGAACCATTAAAAATAATGGTGACTAATTATTCAAGTGACTTCAGATCTCCTGGTTTAGACTTTGGGAGTGAGTGCTCTTCTCTAACATTAGAATCTAATTTTACAAATTATAGAACTGTGTTCTTTATAGAACTCTGTGTTTTCTTTTCAGAAATTAAAGGCCCAGAGATAGAGGGGCTATGGTAACTCTGAACTCCCACTTTCTATGAAGGGCATTTGAAGAGAAAAGTCTGGAATCAGGGAAAATGGAAGTGTGTACATCTCCTTGAAGAACTAAATGTAAGCTGCCCATTTAGCCCCTGAAAAGCAGGCAATAAAATAGCCAGGGTGTCAGTCAGCATATGACTAAATTATGCTACAGTGACAAAGAACCCCCCATCTCAGTGGCTTAAAATAACAAAGATTAATATCTTGCTCCTGCTACATGCCCACCTTGGGTTAGCAAGGAGGATCTTCTCCTCATAATCACTCAGGAATCCTACTTGATAGAGCAGCCACTATTTCCAAGATTCCACTATTGTGCTTGAGGGCAAGAGCATGGAAAGAATCTCACATCAGCAGTTGAAAGCTCTGGCCTGGAGGTGAAGCATCATTTCCACTCATAATTCGTTCACCAGAAGGGATCATGTAGCCCCACTCAATCACAAGAGACCCAAGAAATGTAATCCTTCTAAATGCTCAGCAGGAAGGAAAAGAAGAGAATATGGCAAATAGTATAAACAATGCCTATGGACAGCTTCAGATGCCTCCTACAGTCAGTAGTATCAATTCTCAGACTAGTGAGTCCTGCAAGTACTATGGCAGCTGCTCCAAAGAAGATTGTGGTGATGTTCAAGAACAGCGGGTGCAAGTACTATGGCAGCTGCTCCAAAGAAGATTGTGGTGATGTTCAAGAACAGCCATAGTACTTCTTGCACACCAGGGAAGACATAGCTGACTTTCACCCTAGAGGAGGGTTTCTTAGAGCCCCGTTGTGGTTTTAACTTTTCTTTACATTTTTTTTTTGCATTCTCAAGCTAATTTTTCTACCTTGTGTTAAACTCATCATAGAGAATTAGCTATTAGTAAAGAGTGGCACTGGTTTTGCAAGATGGTATGAATTAAATCTTGATGAAATCACTGACAAATCATGTGAACCGATTATTTCCTCATTTGGTGTGGAGGTCAGGGCTATTCCAACAGTCAGGCTATCTGTACTGGGCTAGATGGTGATAAATAATCATGTCAGAATTCTCTGACTTCTTTTTTTTTTTTTTTTCAATTAAATGGTGAAGCTAGACTACATATCCCTAGGATCTGTTTTGTTCTAAAATGTGAATATAAATTATTAAGGAAAATTAATTTTCACTGCTGGTTACTTTTTTCACTGCTGGTTATTGCTAAAAATTATCTCATCTTCTTGTCCAGCACCTCATTCTCCCTGAGCCTTTGCAGGAGTTCCTCAGATTAAGTCCTGGAGCCCCTCTTCTCACCTTGGTTCCCTTTGCTCAGACAGGTTTCTCCTGTCCTATATATATCTACAACCTCCAAATTGATAGCTTAAGAGGTTCAAATATATACACCCAGATGCCTTTCTTGTGTCTCCATTTGGGTTTCTCATAAGTCATCTCAAAATGTCCCAGAATGATGGTCTCTCCCACCCTCAATCAGATCCTCCTTCAATGTCACCAGTGTTAGTAAGCCAGTTGCTTGTGCTCAACATTGAGCAGTTATCCTGGACACTTCTTCATTCTGATCTAATCCACCCTTTCCATCCAATAATTATGGCCTATTCTACCTCTAAAGGCCTCAATTCGTTCCCTGCCCCCCCTTATCCCCCTATCCTGGCTCAGCCATTGTCATGGATTTCCTGGACACCTGTAATTAATCATCCCCCCAGCTAGTCTGAGTGCATCTACTTATATCCTTCCCCAATCCCTTCTGGACACAGAGGTGGAACAATATATTTTTTTTTATGATTTATGTATTTACTTATTTTAGAAGGAGGGGAAGGTGTAGAAGGAGAGAGAGAATCTCAAGCAGACTCTCCACTGAGCATGGAGCCTGATGCAAGGATTGATCTCATGACCCTGATATCATGACTTGAGCCGAAATCAAGAATCCGATGCTCAACCAATTAAGCCACCCAGATACCCCAAGGTTGAAAAATATATTAAAGAAAAAAATTAGGGATCCCTGGGTGGCGCAGCGGTTTAGCGCCTGCCTTTGGCCCAGGGCGCGATCCTGGAGACCCGGGATCGAATCCCACGTCGGGCTCCCGGTGCATGGAGCCTGCTTCTCCCTCTGCCTGTGTCTCTGCCTCTTTCTCTCTCTCTCTGTGTGACTATCATAAATAAATAAAAATTTAAAAAAAAATAAAAAATAAAGAAAAAAATTGGATCACACTTGCTTAAACTCTATGATGGCATCCTTTTTAATTTAGAATGGAGTCTAAAATTTCATCAGTCCAATGTCAGCTCCTGCCACTCTTCGTCTTGCTCATAAGACCTAGCTTTATAGTACTTTTATTGCTTGAAATGTGATCCTTTCTCCTGCCTCAGCACTTCTTCCCACCATGCTTACCCTGCCTGCCATGTCTTTCCTCCACATCTTTGCCTGACCTATGCCTGACTCCTCCTTCAGTGATCCACCTAATAGTCATTTCCTCAAGGCTTTTCCTGCCATTCATTTCAATCTTGGTCTCTTTTGGATTAGTGCTTTTATTTCCTTATATCATTAATCACACATTTTAATTATGCTTATTTCCACTGTTAATCATTTGTTTTCCCTACTAAGTTATAAGCTCCATGAGAGCAAGCATACCCATTCAGCTCATCATTCTGTCCAGCTGTCTTTTCACAAAACCAGTAGTCTTTGATGCATAATGAGCAACAAGAAATATCTGTATCCTAAATTAATACCTAACTCTTTGAATATTGTAACAAAGATGACTTCTAAATTCATCCATTGGGTTACAAAAAACAAAAACAAAAAAATGACATATACACAAAGCCATGACAACATTCTATGTAATAGAAAAAAGATTAAGCTATCCCATGCCCATAGTCAGGGACAAGTTGAATGAATTATGGTACATCTGCATAATGGAGGATTATATAGCTCTGAAAAAGAGTAAGGAAGATCACTAGATATTGTTACATTAAAAAACAAAAGTCAAAAGGGCATCTGGCTCTGTGTCTCTCATGAATAAATAACTAAAATCTTAAAAAAAAAGAAAGAAAGGTGCTGAAGAGTATGCTAGTTCTTATCTAAGAAAGGAGACAATATAAATAAGCAACAAAAGTTAATTCTTTTAAAATGTTTACCTGTGACAGGTGTCTGGTGGCTCAGTTGGTTAATCCTCTAACTCTTGATTTCGGCTCAGGTCATAATCTCAGGGTTGTGAAATCAAGCCCCGAGTTGGGCTTCCAGCTGGGTGTGGAGCCTGCTTGGGATTCTCTCTCTCCCTCTGCCCCTCCCCCACCATGAAACTGTTTACCTCTACTGGGTTTATCTTAAGGATAAAAAGAATGCAAAGAAATTTTTTAAAAGATTCAGGAGTCTTGTTCTTATTAGTAATAAGTGGTGCTGTTGATATTGTTATTTTAAAGCTACACACACACACACACACACACACACACCAGTGTTATTGGAAATCAAGAACTTTTAGTCTAAGAGTGAAGAAAATCACCATAAAATCAAATAATTTAAATAAAATCCTTGTAATCTTTGTTTTTAAGCTTTTGTCTATTTATTTGAGAGAGAGTGTGAGAGGGAGAGAGCACGAGCAAGGGGAGCAGCAGAGGGAGAGGGAGAAGCAGACTCCCCACTGAACAGGGAGCCAGAAGAGGGGATCAACCCCAGGGATCCCCTAAGCCAAAGGCACACACTTAACCAACACTTAACACTTAACCTGAGCTACCCAAGTGCCCCAAAATCCTTGTAATCTTACATTTGATTTAGAAATACAAGCATGAACTCACAATATATTTTTTCTTTTTTCAAATAAAAAGAAATATATATTTTCTAGTTCTGTACAAATATGTATTTCCACTGAAAATATCTAGAAGCAATGAAAAGAAAGTAGTAATAATCACCTAGCATGCAGACTAGTATTCAGATCTCAGCAGAAAATGTATAAGATTATTCTAGACTACTCTTCTTATACCAGAAAACAAGAAAGCCACCCAAGACTACCAAGAAAATATCAAAAGGACCAAGAGTCTAATTTGAAAGAATTCTCATTGGCCAAGGATGGGACAAGTTAAACAGAAAAAAAAAAAAAAACAATGCTTGCGATGAAGTGAACTATATCAAAGAAGTTAAAATCCACAAATGCATAATAACAGCAAAAAGACTGCATTGTTCACATTGGAGATGGCTAGAACCTGATCATTATTTTGAAAACTAGTAAATAAACAGAATCAAGCATTTATCTGGACTTTCCTATATAAAATATCTTTTGGAGAAAGCAACCATTGATGACCAAAAATTCTTATTTATAGAATAATTTCAGCTAATAAATGCAAAAAGAATTATTGTGTTAGAGTGTCACCATTTTTCAACCTTAATTTAAAAATAAACCTGACGATGAACATGAATACCTGCTAAATCCATTGGGTGGAAAGTTTATAAGAAACCTCTTGTTGGATGGATAAATCTTCACATCCCAAAAGGAAAGTCACCAGCATGTTCCTGGCAAGATGCGATCAACTGGAAAGCTATAGCACCAACTGGGAAATAGTTTTGCAAAATATCCAAATCTGATCAAGCCCCTAATCTAATTATCAATTTATACAAAACAAGATAGAGAAACAGCACCATATAGTGAAGTCAACAAATCCAGAATGTAGACAATTCTATAAGATAAATGACTCGGTTTCTTCAACAAATAAAAGCAAGGGAAAAAAGGAGGAATTTTTGGTTGTTATATATAGTGCACGTTATTTTATGTCCATTTTTAAAACAAAAGAATCAGGGAAACTTAAGCATTTGATTGGATATTAGATGACATTAAGGAATTATTTTTCAGGGATCCCTGGGTGGCGCAGCGGTTTGGCGCCTGCCTTTGGCCCAGGGCGCGATCCTGGAGATCCGGGATCCAGTCCCACATCGGGCTCCCGGTGCATGGAGCCTGCTTCTCCCTCTGCCTGTGTCTCTGCCTCTCTCTCTCACTGTGTTCCTATCATAAATTAAAAAAAAAAAAAAGGAATTATTTTTCATAATTCTAGTATGATAAAGGTAAAATGGTTATGTTTGTTAAAATAGCCCATTTCAGAAGGACAAACATTGTATGTTCTCATTCATTTGGGGAATATAAATAATAGTGAAAGGGAATAGAAGGGAAGGGAGAAGAAATGTGTGGGAAATATCAGGAAGGGAGACAGAACATAAAGACTCCTAACTCTGGGAAACGAACTAGGGGTGGTGGAAGGGGAGGAGGGCGAGGGGTGGGGAGAATGGGTGACGGGCACTGAGGGGGGCACTTGACGGGATGAGCACTGGGTGTTATCTGTATGTTGGTAAATTGAACACCAATAAAAAATTTATTTATTAAAAAAAATAATAATAAAAAAAATAAAGACTCCTACTCTGGGAAACGAACTAGGGGTGGTGGAAGGGGAGGAGAGCGGGGGGTGGGGGTCAATGGGTGACGGGCACTGAGGGGAGCACTTGACGGGATGAGCACTGGGTGTTATTCTGTATGTTGGTAAATTGAACACCAATAAAAAATTTATTTATTATAAAAAAATAAAAAATAAAATAGCCCATTTCTTTTAGAAATACATAGTTAAGCATTTATCAGTGAAATGGTGTATCTGGATTTTCTTTTAAATAATTTGTTGGGGGAAAAAACTATTTGTTAGGGGAGATTAAGCAGGGATAGGAAGGAAGGAGTACAAGTGAAACAAGAAAAAAATTATGGCTTAATGCTTAACTTCAGTTTCCCTAATCTAAATATATACTTTCCACAGATATTAATAAATATATTCCTAGCCATATTAGAGAATAAAAATAATGTATGGTTTTGTGACAATAATTATAGTTTTTTAATATTTTATTTATTTATTTATTCATGAGAGACACAGAGAGAGAGAGAGAGGCAGAGACACAGGCAGAGAGAGAAGCAGGCTCCATGCAGGGAGCCCAGTGTGGGACTCCAGGGTCACGCCCTGGGCGGAAGGCAGGCGCCCAACCACTGAGCCACCCAGGGATCCCCTAATTATAGTTTTAAATATAAGATCAATTAAGGTATTTCCTAAATACTGTTCATGTGTCCCTCACCTTAAGCACAATGGATTGATAAAACCAGTAGCTCCCTCCTACCCTAGGCCACTTGGGGGAACACCTCAGCTGCCACCTTGATCACCATGCTGCCCCCTACACCCAGTCCAGGAACTGCAGCTTGAATAGGCTGCTCCTGGAAGGAGAGAACCCCAGTCATGTGACCACCCAGCTCCTGGTTGTGGGGTCTCCTCTCCTTCCAGCCTAGTCTTGAGGGCTCAAAGCAATGTGTTCTGCACATTCTCTTGACATCTCATGGCCTGTACTTATCAACTTAGACTGGATATTCCCTATAGACACCGGCCCCTCTTCCTTCCCAATCAACCTCCTTCCCTACCCTGTCAGAACTCCCAGTCATGTCCATTTCCTGAAAGTCTCCTGCCTTAATGAATTGGTTGAGACAGTCTCTGTGCCTTCTCAGCATGGTGGAAAACGTGGACCTGCCTCTCTCACCTCTAATGATGAATGTGTCATTGATCATAAATCTTCTACCTGAAGTCATCACAGCCAGAGAGAACGGGCTTCTAAAAATTAGAGGCAAGTAAAGAGTCCAGAAACACATCTATTTAGCACAAAGGGTGCTTTGTGGGTGTTTAAAGGCAGAGGGCAATCAGTGGCTAAGATACTATTGGTCAGTGGCTGCCCTGTTCATGGTGACCTGTCACCCCACTGAGAGGCACAAGAGGCTGTCATACAGCAGGCTGGAGCTTTGGGATCAGACACATGTTGATTTGGAATCCATATCAGCCTCTTAATAGACATTTCAATTTGAACAATAACTATGACTTCCTGGGCCTCTGGTTCCTCCTCCATGCAATGATCTCAGAAACCTTGCTTCACTGGATTGTGTGAAACTTTATATGCAAGCCCTGAGCACTGAGTGTGCACATGGGAGCCCTGGTGAGTTTCTTTGTGAACTCCAAAAGGAGTTCCATTTTGGCAGCCAAAATGGATTTTTCTGGAACTTCATGTCCATGCTCAAAGCAGTTTATTCATCTCATCTTGTTCCAGAAGTCATCCTTTATCTTTTTGGGTTTCTGGCCTCACTCTCCAGCCCTGGAAGCCTTTGGCCCCGGCCCCCTTCTGAGTTCAGGGCTCTTGCATTCATTAGATCACGTGGCAGCAGCATCCCCTGTCACTTATCTTGATAAGGCACCGTGGGAGGGGATGCTCTGGCGAGGATGACTGCATATCTGAATGGAGGAAAACAGTTAGAAGGTTCTGCCGTTCTCTACTCCTCTGAAAACGATGAATGATTGTCTGCCAAGGCCAATCAAGCTGCTAATTAATGATCTGGCAATAGCACCCACTGTCCCCTGCCCAGCTCATTTGTCTTCCCTGTGTGGACAGATTAAGGGCTGTAAATATCATCTTGGGGTCTTGTTTACCCTCATGGGTTTCTCGTTCTCTGTTGTCTTAAGGCCTGGTGGCTTAGGGTAATGGTGAAGGGTGAAGGGTGAGTGTCCTTGCAAGAGTTCCCAGGGACGTCAAGGGCAGAAGGAGAGGAAGAGATAACATTTGCAAGTATCCATCACGGACAGGAATATACAAGTTCCTTATATTATTCCAATTCGTCTCAGGCAACTTTTGGAGAGAGATGAGTTAGGAAGAGTTACTCCCATTTCCAGATGAAGGAAGGATGTTCAGAGAAGATAAGTAATATGTTCAAGGCCACATAGCTAGCAAGTGGTTCCTGTGAGATTTTAATACAATCAGTTTGATTCCAAAACCAACACCTGCAACCACCATGCTGTGCGCTCCTAAACAAAGCCAAGTACCTGCAGAATCCAAACAATACATCTAAACAGCTATGGGTATAATATACACAAAATTCAGGATTTCATGGGAGGAAGGGATGAGACTGTAGAAGAACATAAACAGCCTTTCAAGTTGTGTATTAAGTTCATGGTTGGTCATTTTTACACTGGACTTCATTCCTGACATATGTTACATATGATATGCATATCAAATAGTATATAAAGAAAAGTTCTAATGCCTAAACAAAGATCTTCTCATTCCCATCAAGCCCTCCTTCCTACCCGCGCCCCCAGAGCATAAAGCAGCCCCACTTTCAAACTGTGTGTCCCTGGCACACAGCCTGGGACAGTCCGAGAAACCTTGTTCACAGGCAGTGTTCACACCTGCCTCTGAGAATGAAAACAACAGGGGTGGACAGCAGCAGGGTACCTGCTCCCAGCTGGTTGTGATGCAGGACACAGTACATGGAGCTCACCCTCACCTGTAGGAGAAAGCTCCCATTCTAACCTCACTGATACTTACATTCTCTAATGATTTCAATCCATAGCCATTCTCTCTCCTTTTGACTCACCAAACGAGCATCTCCAGAATAAAGAAGGGAGTCAGTGCACAGTGTCGCTTGTGTTGAGGAGGATGAAGGAGTGGATGGAGAGTCAGCAGGGAGAGGAAGGAAAATGAGCCCAACAGCAGAGGTAGTGAGTCCTTCCCCTGGACAAAGATGGGTGGTAGCAGTGGCACACTGGCCACCCTAGTACACCTTAAAGCAATAAGGCATGCGCTCTCCTGTGTCCAAAAACTAAACCGCCTCTAGCAAATGTTGGCTCATAACTACAGATTGGGCTTGGCCTTTCTCTGAAACTATATAACAGAGCCACCCTGAACCTTTCCCAGAGTGAGAGAGACTACCCAGCCTCCTTGGGAATGGGAAGCGCTGCTGTGAACACACAATTCTCTACAAATGCAAGGACAGCATTACAGAAGGATGTTGGGAGTTGAGCAATAAATTGCAGTATCTTAGAATATTTTAAAATGGGTACAAACATCTGTGAAACTGGTGCTTGGCTTTGTAACTTGGCCTTGGCACTTTCCAGAGCCTGCTGAGCCCCGCACTTACCCAGAAGTGCCCCTCCTCCTCCTCCCTCCCTCCCTGCCCAGCCCACTGCTGAACCCCCAGACCCCCCCCCATACTCTATCATTCTCTACACCTCCCTTCACCCAGACCAAGCCTGGCTCCCAGGCCTCTGTGGGTCCACTAAGCCTGATAGGCCTGAGACTCCCACGTTCCATGCAGAAAGGCATCTGTCCTCTATGGCCAGATTCTGCTAGATGGAATAAACCCTGACACCTCCCAGATATAAGCCCCCAATGAGAGGAGGTCTTAGTCAAGCTGTCTTTCCTTGTCCAGCTTTCTCTCCTCTTCTCTGGGCTGAGGTGCCACATACCTCTCCTTATTTCTCTGATCAGCCACCTACACTCCAGGTTGAGGCTAGGGAAGGCAAAGTGAGGAGTACAGGGCCAAGGAGTTAAGATTGTGCCTTCCAGGTTATTATTTCAACCTCTCTCGGTGTGCCAAAAATTAACATAATCAATTTCACTTTTTTTTTTTTTTTAGGTAAAAGCTTCCATAAGGCCTCGCTGACCTGGTACATAAAAGTTTGCTTTTCAGGGAGAGGAGAGACAAATCAAGAAACAGAGTCTTCTTAACCATTGAGAATACGTTGGTGGTCACCAGAGAGGAGGTAGAGGGGAGGAATGGGTGAAATAGGTGATGGGGATTAAGGAGTGCACTTATGATGAGCATCAGACGATTATGGAAGTGACAAATCACTATATTGTACACTGGAAACTAATATAATGCTGTATGTTAACTATACTGGAATTAAAATAAAACTTTAAAAAAATAATAAAATAATTTTTAAAATATTTTTGAAGTTTGCTCTCTGATTCTTTTAGGAGATCTTCACCCCAGTGCACAAGTTTATTCTCTCTAACTTCCATCATGTAATCAACTAACAACAAAAGAATCCAAAGAGATGGTGGTGAATCATTATATCTACCAAATGCTGGGCAGTCTGGATAGTTTCTCAAGTGACACCTAAGGCTCCCTTTGTATACTCTGAGTTTCAGTATGACTTCCTGGGCCTCTGGTGCCAAAGGAGATCTTGATCTATTATTTTTAAATCAGGTAATTCTGGGTTGTTGTTGTTATTGTTTTTATAACTCAAACTAGAAAGAATAAAAGGCTTGGAGGGACACCTGGGTGACCTAGTGGTTGGGTGTCTGCCTTCAGCTCAGGTCGTGATCTCGGGGTCCTGGGATCGAGTCCCTCATCAGGCTCCCTGAGAAGAGCCTGCTTCTCCCTCTGCTATGTCTCTGCCTCTCTCTGTGTGTGTCTCATGAATAAATAAATAAAATCTTTTTTAAAGAAGGAAAAAAGGCTTGGATAGTAATCTTGCAGCAACATCACTGCCACGCCAGTGGGCAGTGACAGCTTCCCAGAATGTCTTATCTTATCCTCCCCAAATTACTCTTATAGGTCCCAAATTAAGGGAAGTTTCAACTTCAGCAAGTCACAGCAATTCAGAGAAGCAATGCCCTGGCCTTTGACAAAGATAATTAGAAGTTGGTCCTTCTCCATTTCTTCTGTTAGCCAAGATTCTCTCCACTTTGAATTTTACAAGGCCCAGGGACCACTCCAGAGATCCCAAACCAATCTTCACTTACTGATGGAACAGAGAAAACATTAACTACATGATGGAGAAAATCACAAATGCCCCTTACATCTGTTCAAGCACAGATGAAGCTCTTTCTAGGTCCATACACTGTGTGCCAAACACCAGGGGCATCAGAGATGGTTAAGAATAAAGTCTTCCTTCTAAGAGCTAGCAGTCCAGTGAAAAAGTAGGCTCAAGATACAAGGCCCCGTGGGATATGGACAAAGATCATGAGCATCTATGGCTATGACTAGTGAGGTCTGGAAAAGCTCTTGAGGGAGGTAAGATTAGATCCAGGCCATCCAGAAATGAGATGGTGCTTTTGCAAAAAATCTTTGCATGGAAATAAAATAGGTAGGAATTATTGAAAGAATAACATAATGTAATAGACTTGTGGGGTGTAGAAATATTGAGGTGTCTAAAGCCCAGGAGGAAACTTCTAACCAGCATCCTTCGCTGTCACCTACCCCCAAGTCTGGAACATCTAGAAAGAACACCAAAATTGCAAGCAACTATGATCCTTCTAGACTCCTCTTAGTGCATTGTTGGTTCAAAAGTACCTACTGGCCTCTCCGGACCATTTAAAAAGCAATTCTCAGTCCCTTGTCAGTGACTCAGTGGGGATATTGTGAGATGGAGTGTTTCTTTCTGAAGTCAGGGCAAGTTATCAAAGAAGTCCAGTGGTAAGTCATAAATTGCAAAGAGACAGTGCATTTATTTGCCGGACAGATTTCCTAAATAAAGATACCAACTAACCCTAAAGGGCTTCCACAGATGTTTCAGAAAGGTTGCAGATGTGGCTGTGGAGCTCTTCCACCTGGAACTGCTTCTAAGAGTCTTCCACCTATAAGCCAACATGATAGGAAGATTACTGTATAGTAGTCCCTCCTTATCTATGGGGGATACATTCCAAGACCCCCAGAGAATGCCTAAAACCATGGATCGCACAAAACACTCTCTGGCTCAACACATTGCCATCAATAGGAACACATCTGTTTGTCTTCCACTCACAGATTTAATGCCTTTTCCACCTTAACTGAGTACTTATCACATGCTGTGGCCATAACCTTTACAGTTTGAGGCTCAACAGCAAAACCAGCACAAGTTTCTTTTTCCTTCATCACAGTTTCACAGATAGAGGATTCATTCTTACCATAGATCTTAGCAATCCTAGCATATGATTTTTTTCTTTCCTTATTAAGTCAAGAACTTTCACCTTTTCACTTAAAGAAAGCACTTTAAAGCTTCTCTTTGACATATTTGAATTGCCAGCATCACTACTCACACTTTGGGGCCATTACTGAGTAAAATAAGAGTTACTTGAACACAAGCACTGTGATACAGTGACATTCAATCTGATAACCAAGATGTCTACTAAAGTGACTGACTAACAGGTACGTAGCACATACGGTGTGGGTATGCCAAACAGATGATTCATGTTCCAGGCAAAATGGAGCCTGACAACACAAGATTTCATCATGCTCCTCAGATTGGCGCACAATTTAAAATTTATGAATTGTCTGTTTCTGGAATTTTCCATTTAATATTTCAGATCACAGTTGACAACAGGGAACTAAAACCATATAAAGCAAAACCATAGGAAAGAGAACTATTGTAATTCTTTTTTGAAAGTAAAGCAAACACATTAAAATAAGTTCTTACATAATTCATAATAAAACATAATTGGTGAAACAGAAATTCATGCAGACATGTAATTTAAGTAGGAAATTCAGCAAGTAATGAGTTTAATTTTTGTCCCAACTAAATTTTTGTCTTATTTTCAAATAGTGCGCTGTTTCCTTAGTGATTTCCAAAATGCTATCTCAGTTAGCTAAGTTTCTTTTAGTACAGTACCATTTTAATGTTGTATGCCCTATTTTTTAAATTTTTTTGAAGTGAAGCTGTCAATACATGTATTGCTAAATGAACTGTATGTTTAAGAATAACTTATATCAATAACTAGGGTGACTTGATTAATTGGAGGAGGAACATAAAGTATTGCTATATTTATTACTGTCAATGTTTGAATAACTGACACTTAATGCTTTAAGTTACTAGGTTAGATTGATTCTTTTTACAAGAAGATCAAAATATACAGCTCATCCTTTTCCAAAGTGAATCTTCTATGTAGGCCTTTGATAATATTTAATTTCCCCTCAATGTTACAGTAGAAAAGTTGTTCTAAATTCAGTACAGAATATTATATACTGGTTTACTACCTGAAGGAAGATCAGGATAGTGTGACATTTTTGTAAATATTTTCTGAAGGCACAGAATGATACAATATTAGTAAATCATTACTTATGGTACATAGTAATTAAAAATATGTATTTGCATCATTTAGGATTGGATTTTTCCACAAGTAACAGAAGATACAAGATTGCTGGCTTATGTGTCTGCAGTAGCAATGAAAGAGAATCAGCCTATGGCTGTTATGGAAGCTCATGGTGTCCCCAGGATCCCAACCTCATCGATAGTGCTGATATATCATCCTTAGCATGAGATTTCTGTATCTTACAGGGTGGCTGCTATATTTCCAAGCACTGTGTCCATATACCAGGATGGAAGAAGGATGATAGATGTTGAGATGAAGGACAGAGGGCCAAAGGCATGGGCCAGTCCTATCTGATTGATAAGAAAAAAATTTTTTTTGCTTTAAGCTCTACCTAGTGACTTCTGTGTCTATTCAAAAAGCAAGAATTGGGTCATATGTCTACCCATAGCCATTAGGGCATCTATAGAGTTGATGACTTTTCAGTAGGCATTGACATACCAAAGTTCTAGTAGTAAGAAAGCAGAGGAGAATGGGTATTGAGTAAGCAATTGGCTGTTTCAGCTACAATGTCATTTTTATCGTTTCTACGGTAGAACCTTTGATTGCTGGTCCAAGTTGCTAATGTTCTGGATTTCTTCTACTTCAGAAGGATACTTCTGTCCTCCCTTGAAGTTAAGCACAACCATAAGTCTACTTACAGCTAATGAAGGTGAGCAGAAGTGACAGTGGAGTGCCCAGGCTAAAGGACCAAGCTGCCGTACTGCCTGGCACCCTATCTTTCCCGCAGTTGCAACCATGAAGATCAGGGTTGAGAAGAAGCCAGGTCTTGGAGTGGTGACCATGAGCAGAGCAATCTGACAATCTGCACTAGATATGGCACTTGAGCTACATATAAACTTCTGTTCTTTGAAACCACTAGGATTTGGGTTGGTTTGTTACCAATGGAACATACTGATGGCAATGTCTCCAGGCTCTCAATTATACATGTTCTGTTTGTTTAATAAATAGGTGGGGATACATCAAAATATAGTATACATTTAACAAGACAGAAGTATTTTTTTAAATATAAAGGGTTAAAAATTAAATACCATTATTTTACAGTTTACTTCCTAAGACGATAGTGATCTGGATGAGGAATTATCTGCAGGTATATCAAGAGGAGTGTACACATTTTGAAGAGTTAAATTGTCTCTTTGAAGAGAATGTAGAAGGAAATGACCCCCATAAGGGAAGGTCCCTATGATGAGGGGCAGTTATTCAATATGGAGAGGTGGCCTCTCTTCCATCCTAACAAAAGCCTTAACAAAAGTGATTTTTTTACTGTATATTTTGAAATAATTTCAGACACAGAACAATGTTGCAATAGAGTACAAAGAATTCCCCTCAACCTCATTCATGCCATACTCCGGTGCTCTTCCTCCTGATGATCTGGAAACTTCGCTGCCTTCCTGGCAAGTTGGTCCTCCTCAACTTAAACGTGGAAGTTGGAGTTCCTCAAGGCTGCCCTGAGCCTCTCTTCTCCATCTACACCCTTTCCTCAGATGAACTTGTACGCCACCAAGGCTGGTTACCACATGCCAGGGGATTTGACAGGCCACTCCTCTGATCTCTACATTTTAGTCTGTGTATTCTCTTTGATATACCTAGTAATATTCAATTATCTCCATGATATTTTCTCTTAAATGTCTTGAATGTGGTTCTAGACTAAAATCCCGAGCAGAACTTATTTTTTCTGGCATCCTACAACACCTGGTCTTCTCATTTTCTGGCATCCTACAATCCATCAAGTAGTACAAACCAGAAATCTTATAGCCCTATTTAACACCTCTTACATTCATCTTTCTGATCCTGTGTCAAATATCCCTTCCCTCAGGGAGCCTTCCTTACCCTTCCTAACAGACAAATCTCCTAGAACTGTCCGCTCACCTTCACTACACTTATCAGTTATGATTTTATAATTAATTATTTGTTTGGCCACTTAATTAGCATGTCATCTAGACCATAAGCTCGTTTGAGGGAAGGACTTTTCTATGTGCTATCTCCACCTCCTAATCAGTCTCAAATGGTCAGTGCTCAGGAGGTATCTTTTGAATGAATATGTTAATAGGCATCTTTTCAATATGTGATTTTGCTCCTGAAAGTTCTGGGTTCCCTTCTTCTCCTTGGTGGATCACTTAAGGGAGAGGAGATCAATTCATGTTCCCCTTGGGGACTCACCTCTAAGTATTCTCAAGAGATTTCATAAGGTCAGACAGACCCAATTTCTCTAGTTCAAGACAAAACTTTTCCTTGCATTACCAATATTCTAGAAATAAAAGTCCTTGGATTTGGTAAATGACAGAGAGAACTCATTCTTGTTCAAGCTAACAGTGGGCATAGCAGAGTATGCACACACTTGGAGGGAGAACATCCCAGGAAGATAGCACAGCAGATGCAAAGTCCCTTAGGCAGGAACTCACCTGGTGTATTAAAGAATGGGCCCACAATGGAAGGTCAGCACCATGACGCATACGCTTAGTCTGGCATGTCACCACTGGATCCCCACAGCCCAGCCCAGCACCAGCATGCCTAGAAGCACAATAAAGCCTTGTTGTTGATGTTGAATATCAAGCACTCAATATGGTCTCTATAATAATTGGCATGACAGATTTAGGGACTGAGTCATCTGTCTGTGACAATTATTGATCCCCTCGTGCATGTAGGAAACAGTCCAATGCTTGGTTGGGAGAAGGGGCCACTGAACTCTGACTTGTTCCAAATGTCCTGGGGGAAATGACCTCTGCTCCCCCAGCATTCCACCTGGATCCCAGCTCCAGAGGGTTTGACTAATTAGCATCTGGCAAGTTGTCTGGAAAGAGCTGCAGGGCAGCAGTGAGGTAATGGCCAGGCATATGCCCCACCTCCCATTCCACTGCTGAGAAATCCTCTGTTTAATTAGGATGCCAGAGGATTACTTTTTTATTTTTTTAATTCCCTTGTAGGTTCTGGCCCCAATCATGCTCCTGGAAAGGTCTGTACTCTCCTTCCTGCTTCCACTGCCTCAACAACAGCAGTGCTCCAATTAAAGTTACTGTTCCCTGAAGAGGAGGCTATGTCTTCTCCAGGCCCACAGGCTCCTCCCCCTGCTCACAGCCCCTCCCACACTTTGGTGACCTGACAACTTGCACTTTGGTTCTGTTGTGTACCAGGAGTAGTGATGTTTAGCATGGGCTGTTTTCTCTACTCAGTAATTTTCAGGTAGCTCTAATGGCTTTTTTATCACCTCACTGGTTCCTGGACTCTAGAAGTAGAAGGCAATTTAGATTCTTCAAATGGTTGATGTGGTTCAAACATTTATATTCCTGGGAGTAACTGACTCTATCAATTATGAATAAAAAGCTTATGCTCATAGAACTGTACAACCCAAAGAGTGAACCCTATTAAAAACCATGTACTGTAATCTATCATAATTTTTTTCAATCTATAATAATTTATCAATATTGGTTCATCAGTTGTAACAAATGTACCACACTAATGCAGATATATGAGAACTCTACATAGTATTTGCTCAATTTTTTAACAAAACTAAAACTGTTCTAGGGGCACCTGTGGCTCAGTGGGTTAAGCATCTGACTCCAGTCTCAGGTCATGAACTCAGGGTCCTGGGATCAAGCCCCATGTCAGGCTCTGTGCTTAGCACAGAGTCTGCTTGTCCTGCTCCCTCTGTCCTGCTCCCTTTGCTCCTCACTCTGCTCATGCACTCTCTCTCTCTTTCACTCCCTCTCTCTCTCAAATAAAATCTTTAAAAAATAATAAAAATAAAACTCTTCTTAAAAAAATAGTCTGTTAATTCATAAAACTATAATATGGGTGGTGGTAGTAGATAAGGGCAGAGATAAAACAAGATTAGCCAAGAGTTGGTCATTTATGAAGCTAGGTAATGAGGCCACAGATGGAGGTTCATTATATTATTCTATGTCTACAATAAAAGTTTTGTTAATCTTATGCTATTTCAATTATGTGTCTTTTCTCATTATAAAAGCAATTCATGAATATTGTACACACTTGAAAGATATTGTAAAGTACCTGTAATAGAGTCATTCAAAATACGAATGGAGTCACTATAACATTTTGCCATGGACATATACACAAATAACAAGACTGGGATCATACTGAATAAGAACTTTTAGATCCTATCCTTTTTTAAAAACTTAATATTATACCATGAACAACTTCCCATGTCTTAAAATAGCTCCAAAATCATACTTTTTACATAGTTGCAATATGACTTCATGGTGTGACTATATTATAAAGTCTAGAAATTAAATACCCACCTAAATGGCCCTCATCCCGTCTGGTTAAGATTGTCAGAGGTGTGAGATCTGCAGTGCACACCAAGTCCTGCAACAGAGCAGCCTGACAGCAGCGAAAAAGCCATTTGGTCTCGGTCCCCAGCTGGTGGTGAATTTCTCACACTTCAGGTTGTAAATGCACCTCTATGCTATTTAACACAGTGGAAGAGTCCCTTTCTTTATTCAGAATGTACATGATCTCAGGTGGATGTGCTATTTACAAAACAAAAGGGGAGCAGGATTTGAGGGTTCAAAGCCCTGGCATGTGTGCTATTGCTCTCCCTGGGCCCATGAGCCAGCACTCTCTGGGGATGTCCAAGGATAAAGGCAATTCCTACAATGAAACACTCTGACCCCCTCCTCCTGCTCAAGAAAGCACATCAGAGGGCAAATGAGTCAGAATGGTGTTATGACAATAAAATTAAAATTCACTTAGTAACTGTAGCAAATCCTCAAAATCAACCTTGTTCCTGACTGTGACCCTGAACCACCTAAGGGGGAGCCCAATGGCTCTAGATGGCCCTGCCAGATCACAGCTGGGCCTAGTGATAGGTCTCAGTTAACCATCCACCTCTTGGCTTAGAGAATCAAAGTTGGAGCAGGGTTGCAATGGGACCAAACAGCCATGTAGATAGAATGTACACTGGCCGAAGGATGTTATGTTTGACTACAGATCACACAATTAATGAGACTTCTAGATCAGATCTGGAAGAAGCAGGCTTTTCCTGTAGGAGCCAGTTCTCCCTGAGGCTGAGCAGATACAGGCGCCAGCCCACCCAACTTTGCCAAAGGTATTTTCCTCTACAAAGCTGGGGAGAAAAAAGGGCTTAAAACTTTAAATATGAGGAAATGTGTTTTCTAAAATCCAAGTCTCCTGCCAGTATATCAGGACCTTTATCTTGGGGAATTTATCTAATCAAATAATTCTAATCTGCAATGTGATGCAAACACTGAGAAGTCATATTAGTGCTTTCCTAAGGGCTTGGCACTGTCAGAAAACCCTACTGGACCCATGAGACTGGGGAAGCCTCAGTTTTCACTTCAGTTCTCCTGGGTCTGGACCCTGGGAACTCTTCCAGGTCAACTCATCCAAGGAAAGATGAATCTATCAATTGAATTCCTGAGAATCATTGGCTTTTGAGGTGCCTAGCCCAAATTGAGAATTGGCCCCATGTGAAGAGTTCATGGATATCCCTAAGCACCATGGAACTGAGCAGTGGATGAGTCAGCCAGACACTCAAGTTGCCATCCGTGCAGAGGGGCTGAAGGGAGGCTTGCTCCAAAGGACAAGCATTTGTCCAGCTTTGGAGAGAAGAGAAAATGCTTTTACCAGAAGACATAGCAACTCCTGGCCCAGAGAAAACAGAGGGAGAAGTCAATGGGAAAAGCACTCATGCAATACAGGGAGCTCTGGCCATGGACATGACATGAAGACAGAGCATTCCTCAGGGTCTCGCTTTCTCAGTCAGCACCCTGCCCCTCCTTGACATGCAGGAAAAGAGCATCCCACCCACAGCCATCTCTCCACACGTTTAAGAAATAAGCTTCGTCTTTAAGACTGCAATTTGGGAAGGTCTGCTTCATTCCCTAGGATCCCAGATCTTCTTGGCACTGAGGACCATGGGAGTAATCCCAGCTCCAGCCAGCATTTCCTTGAGCCTGATGGGGAGCAAGGAGAGCAAAAAGACTCAAAATTGTTACCCTGCCCCAAAAGGAAATCAGTGGAAAACTTAAAAGTGATAGAGACAGAGGTTAAGGGAAACATGATACTTGTATTCTGGCTACACATGCTCCACAGAGCAGCTTCCCAAGACCCATCTGCCCTTTACTTCAGGCTGGGTAACACGATGACATTTCCACATCCCCCATGCCTGGGGCTCTGCAAGCTGGAGATTCTAGAATTCAGAGTGTTTGTCACATTCAGGCCCGAACGTGATTCCAGAGGGTATTGTAACACTGGCCAGACCAGTGAGAAAAACAGTATTCTGAGGAAGTTCTTTAAAGGAAGGGGTCTCTGAGAAAGCCAGGATAAGACTAGGAGGAGATAGCCCAGAGGACCACAGCAAAAACACTATAAAATATATAATGTAGGGAGGAAATAATTTAGAAGATACAAAGAAAGTAAAACAGGTAAACTCAGGAATTAAAGGTAAACAGGCACAATGCTAGACAACTTAGAGAAAATGCCATTTAAAAAAATCACAAGGACAAAAGATTAAGCTCTGATGATGACATATAAGTAAAATTTAAGAGCAAAATAAGGTAAAAGAATTAGAATAAATGAAAGAGCAGTTTAAAACTAACAAACCAAATAGGTGAATGAAATTTTCATTCAAATGGAAACGAAAAAATATTTTTAAAATCTCCACAATAGCATCTAGTGGAACAAATTATGATGGATTACATGGTACACTATAAAGATACCTCTGACCATTATATTTTAGAAAAACAAGCAATGAGGGCACCGACTGAGGGTAGTTCAGTCAGTTAAGCATCTGCTTTCCACTCAGGTCATGATCCCAGGGTCCTGAGATCCAGCCCCAAGTCAGGTTCTCTGCTCCTTGGGGAACCTGCTTCTCCCTCTCCATCTGCCTGCTGCTCCCCCTGCTTGTGCACTCGCTCTCTCTCTCTCTCTCTCTCTCTGTCAAGCAAATAAATAAAATCTTTAGAAAAACAAGCAATGATACATAGTATGCTTCTGGCATACTACACGATAAAATTAAACATAGTACAATCTCAAATACACATATATATGTAAATACATAAGATGATATATTTACAGAAAAATTTATGCATACATGCACATGTGCATGCTTAGATGAAAATGTGGAAGGAAATACATCAAAATGCCACCAATGGTTAGCTCAGTGGGCTCATTAGTAATTTAAATCAGTTGTACTTTTTTGAACTTCTTACAATGAATCAATATTCCTTTTATTGACAGAAAAAAAAATGTTTTCCAAAAAATAAAAATAAATCAGAGAACAGCTTGAAGGGGTGCCTGGGTGGCTCAGTGGTTGAGTGACCTTTGGCTCAGGTCATGGTCCTGGGGTCCTGGAATTGAGTCCCACATCAGGCTCCCTGCGAAGAGCCTGCTTCTCCCTCTGCTTATGTCTCTGCCTCTCTCTGTGTCTCTGTCTCTCATGAATAAATAAATAAAATCTTTAAAAAAAAAGAAAACAGCTTGAAAATGTATCTATAGGAAATGAAATTTTTGTGTTGTTTTAAAGTTATTCTGTTAGAGACATTGGATTTTTACTTGAAGAGATTCTATGGAGGAAAGAATATCTTCAAGTGAATTCTTAATTAAGAGGATATAATGTCTAATGTCCATTCATTCATTAAAACATATTCATTTCGCATTAATTCTCACCAAACACTCACTCAGTTCCTGGGTATAGAACAAACCAGATAAAAATCTTGTCCTCTTAAGGCTTGCATTCTGGTTGGGAGAAATACACAATAAACAAAATAGAAAGTATGTCAATGGTGGTAAGGAGTTTAGAGAAAAATAGAGCAGAAGAAGGTTTAGTCGTTTTGGGGAAGCTGTGTTTTTATAAAAAGGATGATGGACAAATCCCCGAGAAAGTGACTTCAGGACAGAGACCCAAGGAGGGGAGGGCACCATCCTGTGGACATGTGAAGGAAAGCGCTCAGGCCAAGCGAACACACGCTGGAAGGCACAGCAGTGGTGAACAGCAAGGAGTCCTGTGTGCTGAACAGAGTAAGGGAGAAAATAGAGAAGGATGTGAGAGCAAAGGGTGACTTTGGCTGTGACTGTGAACAGGGTCAGCAGAGGGCCATAAACTGAGAGGAATATAAACAAAGGGTAATGACTGGTTCAGTGTTGTGCACTCTCAAATGCACTTGTGTCAATAAGTGCTCATCCTCTCAAGGCTCCTCATTATGTACTACTTGAAATTTGTGGCTTAGGCTTGAACTATGGCTTTAGCTAAGGGGGATGCAAATAACTGGGGAGTTATAATCATTTATTTCTGTGAGATAAATTAGTCGTTCAAAGTTAAACCAATTTCAAACTATATAATTTGAAATAATAAAATACGCTAAGAGAATGTAGACAAAGATATGGAATTTATAAGTAGGTAGCTTACAAAAGCCATAGGTCAATTAAGTGGAAATGGCTAGAAAGCAAGTGGGGAGTTCAAAATCTTAAAATCTGGGATGTTGTAAAGCTGATGCTTCTGTTAGGTGAAATCCAGGACTCCCCAAGTCAAAGGCAGCAGGTCTTCCAAGGCGGCCATTGTCGTAAGGTTTCCTGCAATGGACTGTGTACATCTAAGTGGCCTCACAGCAGCCAGAGCAGGACAGACAGAAATGAGCTGCTGGAGCAATTCTTTGGCCAGAGGCTTCAAAAAGAAGCAGAGCTGTGTTATACTCAGGCCAAGGTACACATACTATAACCAGGTAGGAAGGACCAGGGTACCAATGGGCCACTGAGCTTGAGAACCATCCTGGGTCATGAAGGTAGCTGTTAACCTAATGGAATATCTTTATCCAAAGATGTGTCATTGCTTCCCTTTCTCAGCACACAGCATTGCGACATCTTCCCACTAGGCCCAGAGTGAAACACAGAGCTCACCAACAAGCACAGGGACACTCTGACCTGTGGTGGCTTCCTCACTGTGGCAACACCCAGTGGTATACTCCAAGAGGGAAACCTCTCCAGCACCAGGAGAACCCAGGGACCAATGCTCACACCCTAGAATGTCACAGAGCTGGGGGAGGAGAAGGCCTTCTCTACCAGCATCATCATCTGTCATCCAAGGGGGATTCCTCTGGCCAGCTCATTCAGCAGAGTAGAACTGGATGGACCCCAAATGTAATTCCCCATGATTTGAATGGATTGGAGCTATCTCAGGAGGAAACTAGGGAAAGTGGATGGACTCGGGACCTGGAAAGACCTGTGTAATCATTTCAGGTCTTTATCTCCATCATTATTGGTGAAGAACTTGTCATGTCTAAGCAATGAGAGTTCTTAGGATTATAGATTGAACCATGGATGAAACCCTTTATAAGAGAAGGGCTAATCTGCTCAGTCTTCCTTCAACCAACCTTCAGCACAGCTGTACTTTCCACAGTCTCTGAGAATCATTTTAGGGAAAGTCTCTCCTTCCATTCAGAGAGATAACCAACTCCGTCTTTCTGGTGGCTGGGACCCTTTTGGTGATTATGTGACTAATAGACCAAGTCTAACTATTGTACAGAAACAGACGCTTTCTGCCAGGGAGGATAAGAGGCTCTAACTGCGAAGTGGCATGTCCTCAGTGCACTGGTGGGTCCCCTTCCTGTCAGGTCAGTGCCACTCAGCTCAGAATTTCTGGTGAAACATAGTACTTGATGCTTTTCCTGAAGAGCTCAAGGCTGGAAACTCAGAGATTAATCCAGTTTTATTCCACAGTCACCAGAAGTAGGCAATAGCTTCACAGTTCACATCATCCCTTTCTCAGGACTAACACCCTTTATAGTTAGTTCCCTAGCACTTTGCCATTTACAAAAAACTTCTACATTAATTATTCCCTTTGAGACTGAGACCAACTATGTGAGGTTGTTAAGTGACAAATACATCAGGAGAGTTAAGTGGCTTGCCAAAAGCCATGAGTCTCAGAAGTGGTAGGTCCTGAACTTCTGACCCCAAGTGGACTCACTCTAGGGAGCAGCCCTGTCCACCAGACCACCCTGCTGTTCATGACCTCACTCTGTCAACATCATCCACCAGTGCCTTGGATGTGTGCAAATGCCCTTCTTAAAGAATTCTACATTGATTGGTCTGAGCCTATATATCTTTTAAAACAGCAAATCTGCCCTGACTCAGATTTCCTCCTACCTCCCGAAAGTGAGCTGGTCCCCTCTCCAGTGTGCTATACCTTACTTTAAAATGTTCCTCTATTATTTCTTATTAATGTGTACTATGATTAATTGATTTACATGTTGAGCTATTAGCCTGTGAAGTCCTTAAAAGAGTGAATATTTCTGAGGTAGATGGAGGGAGCAGGATCTTGAATACGTGGTTTTTGGAGCCAGGCTGACTAGGATGGAATCCTAAATGCACCACTTATTGGCACTTATGAGAAGATGACTTAAACTCTGCATCTTCATTTTCTCATTTGTTAAATAAGAGCAAAAACAAAATTGCCAACTCATAGGGTTATTGTGAGAGCAGTCAATACATATAAATCACTAGAATAATTAATTAACATTATGAAACAACCCAAATGTGAATTAATAAGGAAATTGGAAATTAAATGCAGATATAGGCATACCATGGAAAAATAGTCTCCACATGTTAATAAAGGAAACACACCTTCACACATCCCCACTGTATTCAGTATCATCACTATCAACATCATCACCATCATCATTTTCAACAATATTATCGTTACATCCTAGCTCCTATCAAGACTGTCACACAGCAAGCGCTCCATAGAGTTCTGTCAAATGAATGAACAAATAAGTGTACTGATAAAACAATGATTTGAGTGAAAATAAAAGTGTTACTTGCTCTAGTTTGAGGAAGTCACAGTTGCCTAGACCTCCACAAAAAACACTTAGGATCACTGCTTTCTTCAACAAAAGACAGGAAATCCAAAGAATTGAACTTAAGTTTCCTAAATTAATTTACCCAGATGAAAAGCACAGGCCTCCAGGCCAAAAAACCAGGCTTCCTTATTTATTAATAAAATATTATGCAAACTAAGAAACTTGGTTTCTGTTCAGGCTAAGTTGCTTGGCTTGAACTGTTAAGAGACTATTAGAAACCCCAAAAGCATGGATATTGGGTGGAAAAGCCTGAAAGGAAACCCATCATACCTTTCTCTTTTTTTGAGAATGTTTGATTTAGAACAAACTAGAAAGATAACCACCACAGAAACCGCCAACAAGGGGGAGGGGCAAGATGGCGGAGGAGTAGGGTCTCCAGGTCACCTGTCCTCAGCAAATTACCTAGAAAACCATCCAATCATCCTGAAAACCTACGAATTCGGCCTGAGATTTAAAGAGAGACCAGCTGGAACGCTACAGTGAGAAGAGTTCGCGCTTCTATCAAGGTAGGAAGACGGGGAAAAAGAAATAAAGAAACAAAAGGCCTCCAAGGGGGAGGGGCCCCGCGAGGAGCCGGGCTGAGGCCGGGGCGAGTGTCCCCAGGACAGGAGAGCCCCGTCCCGGAGGAGCAGGAGCTGCACCAACCTTCCCCGCGGAAAGGGGCTGCAGGGAGTTGGAGCAGGATCCCCAGAAAGGCGGGGATGCCCTCGGGCTCCCTGGGACAGTAACAGAGGAACTGCGCCCCGGGAGAGTGCGCCGAGCTCCTAAGGGCTGCAGCGCTCGGCGGGGACCCGGAGCAGCTCGGAGGGGCCTCGGGCGGCGGCTCCGTGGAGGGGGCTGCGCGGCTCCGGGAACAGCTCAGCGGCGGCGGCTCGGGCGGAGGAAGAAGCTCCGCGGAGGGGGCTGCGCGGCTCCGGGAACAGCTCGGAGGGGCTCGGGCGGTGGCTCCGCGGAGGGGGCTGCGCGGCTCCGGGAACAGCTCAGCGGCGGCGGCTCGGGCGGAGGAAGAAGCTCCGCGCGGAGGGGGCTGCGCGGCTCCGGGAACAGCTCGGAGGGGCTCGGGCGGCGGCTCCGCGGAGGGGGCTGCGCGGCTCCGGGAACAGCTCAGCGGCGGCGGCTCGCGCAGAGGAAGAAGCTCCGCGCGGAGGGGGCTGCGCGGCTCCGGGAACAGCTCGGAGAGGCTCGGGCGGTGGCTCCGCGGAGGGGGCTGCACCGCCGGGAGCGCGAATCCAACAGCGCAGGCCTCGGAGCACAGGGCGCCGGGACACAGCCCAGGATCCGGCCTCCCCCGGGACAGGCAGAGGCCGGGAGGGCCCAGGACAGCAAGGACGCTGCCTGCCTGGAACTGAGCAGATCAGCGGCCCCGCCCCGGAGCCCCCAGGCCCTGCAGAAGGAGAGCCCCGGAGCTACTGCGGGGGCTGACTCCAGGGTCCCAGAGCTGCCCCCGCCACTGTGGCTTCCTCCCGGGGCCTCACGGGGTGAACAACCCCCACCGAGCCCTGCACCAGGCAGGGGCAGAGCAGCTCCCCCAAGTGCTAACACCTGAGAATCAGCACAGCAGGCCCCTCCCCCAGAAGACCAGCGAGACGGACCAGTTCCAAGGGAAATCAAGGGACTTAAACTACACAGAATCGGAAGATACTCCCCCGTGGTTTTTTTTTGTTTTTTGTTTTTTTGTTTTTGTTTTTGTTTTTTTTTTTGTTTTGTTTTGTTTTGTGCTTTTTTTTTTTCTCTCTTTCTTCTTGATTTCTGATTGCTTCCCCCACCCCCCCCCTTTTTTCTTTTTTCTCCTTTCTTTCTTTTCTTTCTTTTTCTTCTCTTTTTCCCCTATTTTTTTCTTCTTTCTCTTTTTTCTTTTTCTCTTTTCTTTCCTTCTCTCTCTTTTTCTCCTTTTCCCAATACAACTTGTTTTTGGCCACTCTGCACTGAGCAAAATGACTAGAAGGAAAACCCCTCAAAAAAAAGAATCAGAAACAGCCCACTCTCCCACAGAGTTACAAAATATGGATTACAATTCAATGTCAGAAAGCCAATTCAGAAGCACTATTTTACAGCTACTGGTGGCTCTAGAAAAAACCATAAAGGACTCAAGAGACTTCATGACTGCAGAATTTAGATCCAATCAGTCAGAAATTAAAAATCAATTAAATGAGATGCAATCCAAGCTAGAAGTCCTAACGACGAGGCTTGACGAGGTGGAAGAACGAGTGAGTGACATAGAAGACAAGTTGATGGCAAAGAGGGAAACTGAGGAAAAAAGAGACAGGCAATTAAAAGACCATGAGGATAGATTAAGGGAAATAAATGATAGCCTGAGGAAGAAAAACCTACGTTTAATTGGGGTTCCTGAGGGCGCGGAAAGGGACAGAGGGCCAGAATATGTATTTGAACAAATCCTAGCTGAAAACTTTCCGAATCTGGGAAGGGAAACAGGCATTCAGATCCAGGAAATAGAGAGATCCCCCCCTAAAATCAACAAAAACCGTTCAACACCTCGACATTTAATAGTGAAGCTTGCAAATTCCAAAGATAAGGAGAAGATCCTTAAAGCAGCAAGAGAAAAAAAGTCCCTGACTTTTATGGGGAGGAATATTAGGGTAACAGCAGACCTCTCCACAGAGACCTGGCAGGCCAGAAAGGGCTGGCAGGATATATTCAGGGTCCTAAATGAAAAGAACATGCAACCAAGAATACTTTACCCAGCAAGGCTTTCATTCAAAATGGAAGGAGAGATAAAGAGCTTCCAAGACAGGCAGGAACAGAAATTGAGGAAGACACAAAGAGATGGAAAAATATTCCATGCTCATGGATTAGCAGAATTAATATTGTAAAAATGTCAATGTTACCCAGGGCAATTTATACGTTTAATGCAATCCCTATCAAAATACCATGGACTTTCTTCAGAGAGTTAGAACAAATTATTTTAAGATTTGTGTGGAATCAGAAAAGACCCCGAATAGCCAGGGGAATTTTAAAAAAGAAAACCTTAGCTGGGGGCATCACAATGCCAGATTTCAGGTTGTATTACAAAGCTGTGGTCATCAAGACAGTGTGGTACTGGCACAAAAACAGACACATAGATCAATGGAACAGAATAGAGAACCCAGAAGTGGACCCTGAAATGTACGGCCATCTAATATTCGATAAAGGAGGAAAGACTATCCATTGGAAGAAAGACAGTCTCTTCAATAAATGGTGCTGGGAAAATTGGACATCCACATGCAGAAGAATGAAACTGGACCACTCTCTTTCACCATACACAAAGATAAACTCAAAATGGATCAGAGATCTAAATGTGAGACAAAATTCCATCAAAATCCTAGAGGAGAACACAGGCAACACCCTTTTTGAACTTGGCCACAGTAACTTCTTGCAAGATACATCCACGAAGGCAAAAGAAACAAAAGCAAAAATGAACTATTGGGACTTCATCAAGATAAGAAGCTTTTGCACAGCAAAGGATACAGTCAACAAAACTAAAAGACAACCTACAGAATGGGAGAAGATATTTGCAAATGACATATCAGATAAAGGGCTAGTTTCCAAAATCTATAAAGAACTTATTAAACTCAACACCAAAGAAACAAACAATCCAATCATGAAATGGGCAAAAGACATGAAGAGAAATCTCACAGAGGAAGACATGGACATGGCCAACATGCACATGAGAAAATGCTCTGCATCACTTGCCATCAGGGAAATACAAATCAAAACCACAATGAGATACCACCTCACACCAGTGAGAATGGGGAAAATTAACAAGGCAGGAAACAACAAATGTTGGAGAGGATGCGGAGAAAAGGGAACCCTCTTACACTGTTGGTGGGAATGTGAACTGGTGCAGCCACTCTGGAAAACTGTGTGGAGGTTCCTCAAAGAGTTAAAAATAGACCTGCCCTACGACCCAGCAATTGCACTGTTGGGGATTTACCCCAAAGATTCAGATGCAATGAAACGTCGGGACACCTGCACCCCGATGTTTCTATCAGCAATGGCCACAATAGCCAAACTGTGGAAGGAGCCTCGGTGTCCATCGAAAGATGAATGGATAAAGAAGATGTGGTTTATGTATACAATGGAATATTACTCAGCAATTAGAAACGACAAATACCCACCATTTGCTTCAACGTGGATGGAACTGGAGGGTATTATGCTGAGTGAAATAAGTCAATCGGAGAAGGACAAACAGTGTATGTTCTCATTCATTTGGGGAATATGAATAATAGTGAAAGGGAATATAAAGGAAGGGAAAAGAAATGTTGGGAAATATCAGGAAGGGAGACAGAACATAAAGACTCCTAACTCGGGGAAACGAACTAGGGGTGGTGGAAGGGGAGGAGGGCGGGTGTTGGAGGGGAATGGGTGACGGGCACTGAGGTGGACACTTGACGGGATGAGCACTGGGTGTTTTTCTGTATGTTGGTAAATTAAACACCAATAAAAGTTAATTAAAAAAAAAAAACCGCCAACAAAGAGGATTTCACACAAAACTCTATGGTGTGTTGAGCCATTAAAGGGAAAGGTAGCAGATTCAAGGAACTTGTAAAAGGGAATGAGATGTTTACTTTGATAAGCTGCAACTTAAAAAAAAAGTCAAGTCTTTTTTTTTTTAATATTTTATTTATTCGTGAGAGACACAGAGAGAGAGGCATAGACATAGGCCAAGGGAGAAGCGGACTCCGGGAAGCCTAATGTGGAACTTGATCCCAGGACCCCGGGTTCACAACCTGAACTGAAGGCAGACACTCAACCACTGAGCCATGCAGGTGCCCCATGTCAAGTCTTTTCTATTCAAAAGAATGGATATCAAACATAAGACAGCTTTTATAAAGATTGGAAAAGGCCAGATTTGAAGTTAATTAAAGTACATAATATTTGTATATCATATTCTGCTTATAAAACATTTCCATGTTACCTAAATTCTAAAAGACTAAAGATAATTTTGTATAACTAAATATTACAACTCTCACACATGAGGAGTGTTGTGCCCAAGATTGCAAATCCGAGAAACCACCAAGGAGCCGACACCGATGTAATCACACGAGGGTTTAATCACAAGCTCGAGCTTGGGTCCAAGTATACCCGACACAGCGGAGCAGGGACTTGGACCCCGACACTAAGAAGCACAGCAGTGTTATAGGGGCCAGTGGCTAATGAGATTGTAACACACATAGAAAGTTGCACAGTCATGTCGGTCCACACGCATGGGCAAATTGAATCACAATTTACCCTATAGCAACCATTTGAACCAGCCTATCATTCTGGTTAGAATTGGCGTGCAGGTTTGGCCGACAAAAGACGGGGTTTACATTTTATGGGCGGTTAGAGGTTCCGCATTCCTATGCAGGCTGGTTTCCGATAAGAGTGTGCTTAGTAGTTAGACTAGGGGGGGGGAGTGCCTTAAGCAATAGGCAGGTCGTGTGGGGGGTTTACATGAGATGGCGGGTGTAGCACAGAATGGAGTTAGTCCTGCTCTGCTTGTCCAGGGGTAGGGGATTTTTGTTAGATTTCCTGGGTCCCACAGGAGAAAGAGATCAGAATTTTATTGCAGTCTGTTTTGTTATAGTGAACATTTTTAAATAACTGAAATGCAAATCGATAGGTAAATTGGTAAATGAAATGTAGTTTATGGATACAATGGGAAAATATCACAGCAATTATAAGAAATTACATATACATATGTGTATGTATGTATCAACGTGGATAAATTTCAAAACCATTGAAGGAAATTCATAATGACAGCAATATTTATGATGTAATACTTTTATAAGTTAGGAAGAAAAAAAAAGCCATGAACTTCCAATAATATGACTGACCATAGCAGTAGAATAGATTTTTTGAATCTTCTAAACTCTTTCCTAGAACTAAACAGACCAGGGGCTCCTGGATGGCACAGTCATTTGGGCCTCAGACTCCTGGTTTCGGCTGCAGTCATGATATCGGGACTGTGAGATCGAGGCCCCCACTGAGCCACCTCAGCTCCACACTCATTATAGAGTCTGCTTGGGACCCTCCCTCTCCTTCTGCCCCTCCCCCCTGCTCTCTCTCTCTCTCTCTCTCTCTCTCTCTCTAAACTAAATAAATCTAAAAAAAAAGAAAAGAAAAGAAACCTAAACAGACCAAACATAAAAGTAGGAAAAATAAATCCATAAACAACATCTTTAATAGCATTGGGCTGTGAAATTCTCTATGAACCTAAGGGTGGTGAATGAGCAGGACTGCAGAATCCCAGCAGTTGTGGGATTCAAGCTAGGGAAATGAGAAGAAGGCCTCAGTACCCTACGAGTGGTGAAAACAAAAACAAAAAAACAAGTAAATGAAAACACAGATAAATCCACCCAAGATTTTTTAAACATACTAAGAGGATTCTAAGAAAGAGCCGCCATGGCAGCTATGTAGGCTGTGAATCATCCTGAAAGCTTTTTCTCCTTATAAATAGAGCAACTAGGATAGCAAAACCAAAAGCCCACAGGCAATATCTACCAAAACATCGAGATGACAACACATCTTCATGAATCCCAAATTAAGAGTAACAATTCATTTACAGCCCCATGACCTGCATTAGACAATGAGACGTCTCATAACGCTGATAATCAATGAACAAAAAAATGTCCAAAAGATACTAACTTAGAAAGGAGAGGCCAATCTGAGAACAGTAGTCGAAACTGAAAAAGGTGTATTAAACTTAAAAGAATTACTTTGTTATCTAGATAAATATATCAAGTAACTTAAAAGAAAAAAGAAATCAAATTGGCATCAGACATTTTAAAAAACATTTTTGCCAAATGGCCATAGGATGACATATTTAAGATAACCTAAGAAAGGAATGAAACCAGGATTTTACATCCAGCAAAACTTTACATACTTAATCTTTAAGTATGTAAAGGCTGAACACAATCTGTTATAAAAAAGTAAGAACTCAAAAATATTGTTCCCACAAGTCATTCATAAGAAATCTACTGGAAAAAAATGAACATATGGACTGATAGTGATAATTGTCAAAGGCCATTAACATCACAAAAGAAAAATCAGACATTATGTGAATCTTGATGGCAGTGCATACCACCACCTATAAAATATTCTTGTCAAAAAAGAGAGAGAGAGAGAGAGAAAGAATCTGATTCTGATCAAGCTTTCAGACCTATCAATTTACATGAAATACAGGGACTAGAGAAGAAATTGGCAAACGCAAACAGTGGAACTCTCTATACAGAAACAAACCACTTCCTTCAATAAGCAATATAAATGATTCAAAATGAGATCGAAAATAAAATAAAAAACAATGAACACATCATAAGTAACCTGTGGGACAATTTCAAGCCATCTAGTGTACATATAAATGGAGTCCCTAAAGGAGAGGGAAGAGAAGAGTGAAAGCAAAAAATATTTGATGAAATCATGGCTGCAATTTTCCAAGTTTAATGAAAACTATAAACTTACAGATCTAAGAAGTCAAATGAACCCCCAGCACAAAAAAAAAAAAACATGAAGACACATCATAAACAAATTGCTTGAAAACAGTGACAAAGAGAAAATTTTTAAAACAGCCAAAGAAAAAAAGACATGCTTCATACTGATAAACAAAGATAAGGATAACAACATATTTCTTATTGAAAATTATTCAAGTAACAATTTTGTGGAGCAAATCTTTAAAATATAAGAGGGGGGAAAATGGCCAACCTAGAATTCTATATCCCAGATAAACATGCTTCAAAATTGAGGGCAAAAAAAATTCTTTTCAGATATGCAAAAGTTGAAATCATTTATCACCAACAGATTCATAACACCAAAAATGTTAAAGGAAGTTCTTCATCAAAAGTAAAGTGACATTAGATAAAAATATAGATCTGTACAAATGTATGAAGAACATTGCAACTGGTAACAACATGGGTAAAATATGTAAGACCTTTTGTTATTATTTAAGTATCTTTAAAGAGTAGAAATCTTTATCAATATCTTTATGAAAAATAAATATAAACATGTTTGTGCTTTAAACAAATATAATAATAATGTAGTGTGGGGATTACAGAGCAATATACATACTAAATGTATGACAATAATAGCACAAGAACAGAAGATAAATGGAAGTATATTACAATGAGATTCTTAGAGTATTCATGAAATGATATAATATTACTTAAAGGTAGTCTATAATAACTTATATACTATAAACCCTAAAGTAATCACTAAAATAACAAAACAGAAGAGCCCACTAAAAAAACCAGCATAGAATATGAAATAGGAAAAAATAAGTAATCCAAAAATGTCAGAAAAAGAAAAAAGAAAGGCAAAAACAGATGAGACAAACACAAAACAAATAGGATGACAGATTTAAATCTAACAATAACATTAAATGTCAATGGTTTATATATCCCAATTAGAAAGCCAAAATCATCAGATTAAATCAAAAAAGCAAGATCCAACTATATGCTACCCTCAAGAAATACACTTTATACAAAGACACACATTGGTTAAAAGTAACAATATACCATGCTAACACTAATCCAAAAGAAAGTTGAAGAGGCCAAATTAATATTAGACAAAATAGATTTCAAAGCAAACTATATTACCAGAAATAAATAAGGTCATTTCAAAGTGATAAATGGATCAACTCATTTAGAAATGTAAAAATCCTAAATGTTTGTACCTAGTAACAAGCTTCAAAATACATACAGATACAGATGGAAACAAAAATAGTTATACAAATAGGAACAGGAAAAGATAGCATGCTAGCATGCATCAAAAAAAGGTTGGACTGAGCTTCCAGGTTGGTGAACGCATGCAAATTGGGGAGAGTGGTATGTCTGGAGAGGGCATGGCCTTTTCCCATACCTCACCCTATGTATCTCTCCAACTGACTGGTGACTTGCATCCTTTACCACATCCTTTAATAGACTGGTAAACATAAAGAAAGTTGGACTGCCTATATTAATATCAGATAAGGTACATTTCAGTGCAAAGGTTATTTCTAGAGTTAGAGATAGTCATTTCATTTTAATCAGAGCATCATGAGGACACAACAATCCTAAATACCTATGTACCTAATCAGAACTTCAAAATATATGAAGCCATTATAATCAATAATTATAATATCCTTCTTTCAATAACCAATGGAACAAAGAGATAGGAAATACATAAGGATTTAGAAGACCTGAATAAAACTACCAACCAATATTATCTAGTTAACATTAATAGTCCATCCAACAGCAGCAGAATTCACATTCATTTCAAGTGCACATAGAATAGTCATCAAGAAAGACCATATATGGTCTGGACCATAAAATGGATTTAATAAATGTAAAAGATTTCAAGTTACGTCAAATATGTTTTCTGGCCATGAAGGAATTAAATTAGAGCCTAATAAAAAAAAACTTCTGGAAATTCTCCAATATTTAAAACTAAATAAAACACTTTCTGAATAACCAATGAGACAAAAAACGAAACTGAAAGAGATTTTTAAAGTATTCCGAGCTGAATGACGATGAAGACAGAATATACCACAATTTCTGCATGCCACTAAAGCAGTATATAGACAGTAATTTATAGCATAGCAATAAATAAATGCCTGTATTAGAAAAAAAGTTTCAAATCAATTTTCTCAGCTTCCATCTTTAAAAATTAGAAAAAGAAGAACAAACTAAGCCTAAAGTAAACAAAATCAAGGCATTTAAAAAAGTCGGAGGGCAGCCCGGGTGGCTCAGCGGTTTAGCGCCGCCTTTGGCCCGGAGAATGATCCTGGAGATCCGGGATGGAGTCCCCGCATCGGGCTCCCCGCATGGAGCCTGCTTCTCCCTCTGCCTCTCTCTCTCTGTGTGTGTCTCTCATGAATAAATAAATAAAATCTTTTTTAAAAAGAGAGAGAGAGACTGTCTTTTTTCCAATGGATAGTCTTTCCTCCTTTGTCGAATATTAGTTGACCATAAAGTTGAGGGTCCACTTCTGGGTTCTCTATTCTGTTCCATTGATCTATGTGTCTGTTTTTGTGCCAGTACCACACTGTCTTGATGACCACAGCTTTGTAGTACAACCTGAAATCTGGCATTGTGATGCCCCCAGCTATGGTTTTCTTTTTTAATATTCCCCTGGCTATTCGGGGTCTTTTCTGATTCCGCACAAATCTTAAAATAATTTGTTCTCTCTGAAGAAAGTCCATGGTATTTTGACAGGGATTGCATTAAACGTGTAAATTGCCCTGGGTAACATTGACATTTTCACAATATTAATTCTGCCAATCCATGAGCATGGAATATTTTTCCATCTCTGTGTCTTCCTCAATTTTTTTCAGAAGTTCTGTAGTTTTTAGGGCATAGATCCTTTACCTCTTTGGTTAGGTTAATTCCTAGGTATCTTATGCTTTTGAGTGCAATTGTAAGTGGGATTGACTCCTTAATTTCTCTTTCTTCAGTCTCACTGTTAGTGTTTAGAAATGCCACTGACTTCTGGGCATTGATTTTGTATCCTGCCACGCTGCCAAATTGCTGTATGAGCTCTAGCAATCTTGGAGTGGAGTCTTTTGGGTTTTCTATGTAGAGTATCATGTCATCTGCAAAGACGGAGAGTTTGACTTCTTCTTTGTCAATTTGAATGCCTTTTATTTCTTTTTGTTGTCTGATTGCTGAGGCTAGGACTTCTAGTACTATGTTGAATAGCAGTGGTGAGAGTGGACATCCCTGTCTTGTTCCTGATCTTAGGGGAAAAGCTCCCAGTGTTTCCCCATTGAGAATGATATTTGATGTGGGCTTCTCGTAGATGGCTTTTAAGATGCTGAGGAATGTTCCCTCTATCCCTACACTCTGAAGAGTTTTGATCAGGAATGGATGCTGTGTTTTGTCAAATGCTTTCTCTGCATCTCATGAGAGGATCATATGGTTCTTGGTTTTTCTCTTGCTGATATGATGAATCACATTGATTGTCTTACGAGTGCTATCCACTGGAGAAAAGACAGTCTCTTCAATAAATGGTGCTGGGAAAATTGGACATCCACATGCAGAAGAATGAAACTAGACCACTCTCTTACACCATACACAAAGATAAACTCAAAATGGATGAAAGATCTAAATGTGAGACAAGATTCCATCAAAATCCTAGAGGAGAACACAAGCAACACCTTTTTTGAATTTGGCCACAGTAACTTCTTGCAAACATCCATGAAGGCAAGAGAAACAAAAGCAAAAATGAACTATTGGGACTTCATCAAGATAAGAAGCTTTTGCACAGCAAAAGAAACAGTCAACAAAACTAAAAGACAATCTACAGAATGGGAGAAGATATTTGCAAATGACGTATCAGATAAAGGGTAGTTTCCAAGATCTATAAAGAACTTATTAAACTCAACACCAAAGAAACAAACAATCCAATCATGAAATGGGCAAAAGACATGAACAGAAATCTCACAGAGGAAGACATAGACATGGCCAACACGCACATGAGAAAATGCTCTGCATCACTGGTCATCGGGGAAATACAAATCAAAACCACAATGAGATACCACTTCACACCAGTGAGAATGGGGAAAATTAACAAGGCAGGAAACAATAAATATTGGAGAGGATGTGGAGAAAGGGGAACCCTCTTGCACTGTTGGTGGGAATGTGAACTGGTGCAGCCACTCTGGAAAACTGTGTGGAGGTTCCTCAAAGAGTTAAAAATAGATCTGCCCTATGACCCAGCAATTGCACTGCTGGGGATTTACCCCAAAGATTCAGATGCAATGAAACACCGGGACACCTGCACCACTATGTTAATAGCAGCAATGTCCGCAATAGCCAAACTGTGGAAGAGCCTCGGTGTCCATAGAAAAATGAATGGATAAAGAAGATGTGGTCTATGTATACAATGGAATATTACTCAGCGATTAGAAACAACAAATACCCACCATTTGCTTCGACATGGATGGCACTGGAGGGTATTATGCTGAGTGAAATAAGTCAATCAGAGAAGGACAAACATTATATGGTCTCATTCATTTGGGGAATATAAAAAATAGTGAAAGGGTATAAAGGGGAAAGGAGAAAAAATAAGTGGGAAATATCAGAAAGGGAGACAGAACATGAGAGACTCCTAACTCTGGGAAAGGAACTAGGGGTGGTAGAAAAGGAGGTGGGCAGGGGGTGGGGGTGACTGGGTGATGGGCACTGAGGGGGGCACTTGATGGGATGAGCACTGGGTGTTATTCTATATGTTGGCAAATTGAACACCAATAAAAAATAAATTTATAAAAAAAAAAGTCAGGAAAAAAAGAGAAAACAGAAAACCAATGAAGAAAATGTAAAGAAACCAATAGAAGATTTAAAAATCCTCAATATCAGGAATGAGAGAGGTAATATCATTACAGATTCCATAGATATTAAAGAAATAATAAAAAGATATTATGAGCAATTTTGTCAATAAATTTGATAACTGCAATGAAATAGACAATTTCTTTGAAAGACATATACTACCAAACTAAATCAAGAAAAAATAGATAATTTTTTTAAAATGCTTATACTTATAAAGAAATTGAATTTGTAGTTAAAAATCTTCCTACAAATAAAACTACAGGTCCAGAAGTTTGGTAAAATCTATCACTGGTAAATTCTAGCCATTGTTGTAAGCCAAGGAAGAGGGGGTGGAAAGGCATTCAAATTGTAAAGGAAGAATAAAAACTGTCTTTATTCACAGAAAACATGATCACACAATCAAAAACTCCTATGAGTCTACAAATATATTTTTAGAACTAATAAGGGTTTATTCCATTTATACAGTACAAGATGAATATAAAAAATTAATATTTCTACGTAGCAGCTATGAAAAATCAGAACTTGAAATTAAAAAAAAAACTATTACCAATGGCATAAAATTAAGAAATACTTAGGAATATATGAGAAAAAATATAAGACCTGTACACTGAAAACTATAAAACATCACTGAAGGGCATTACAGAAGATGGAAATAAGTGGAGAGACTTGATCCTTGAATCAGAAGATTCCATATTATGAAGATATCAATTCTTCCCAAATTCATCTATAAATACAGCACACTATCCAAATCAGATTTCTATTTGTATGAAAATATAAAGGATAGAGAGTAGTCAAAACAACTTTGAAAATAGAAGACATGATTCACAACTCATTATAAAGTTATAATATCAAAACAGTGTGGTATCGGTGTAAAGACACTAAGGAGAGATCAATGTATCAGAATAGAGACCAGAAATTGACCTATATAGACAACTGATTTTCAACCAAGGTGCCCAGAAAATAAATGGATAAAAGGTTATTTCAGTGAATAGGGCTGAAAATAATTAGACAGTCATATGCAAAAATAATGATGATGATGATGGGGACACCTGGGTGGCTCAGCGATTGAGCATCTGCCTTTGACTCAGGGCGTGATCGCGGGGTCCTGGGATAGAGTCCTACATCGGGCTCCCTGCAGGGAGCCTGCTTCTCCTTCTGCCTATGTCTCTGCCTCTCTCTGTGTGTCTCTCATGAATAAATAAATAAAATCTTTAAAAATAATAATGATGATGACAATGATAGCCTGATCCATTCCTTACACATACACAAAAGTTAACTCAAAATGAATCATAGGCTTAAATTCTAAACATAAAACTATATCAGGACACCTGGATGGCACAGTCAGTTTGAGTATCTGACTCTTGGTTTTGGCCCAGGTAACTATCTTAAGGTCCTGAGTTCAAGCCCCACAACCAGCTCTGAGCTCAGCATGGAATCTCCCTCTGCCTCTTCTGATCATGCTCTCTCTCTCTCTAAAATAAATAAACAAGTCCTTTTTTTTCATTTTTTAAATATAAACAAATAAATAAAACCTAAAACTATAAAACTTCAAGAAAAAACATAGTAGAAAATCCTTGTGACCTTGATTTAGACAAGGATTTCCTCCCATGATCTACAAAGGGAAAAAATTGATGAATTTGACCTCATCAAAGTTAAGAATTTCTGCTCTTCAAATAAAGCAGAGAATAAAAAGATTGTTAAGAGAATAAAAATATTAAATACAGACTAGGAGAAAATATTTGCAAGTAACAATTTTAAAATAAATTTGTATCAGGAACCGCCCAAACTCAATAATAAGAAAGCAAAATCTCAATTTAAAAAAAAAGAGAAAAATATTTGAAAAATATTTGAACAAACATTTCATCAAAGAGTAGATGAGGAAGTAAGACAGAGTAATGTTAGCTGAAGGTAAAAGAAGCCACTGAGGCTGACAAGTCAAGCAGAACAAGCTTAAGTAAATTGAAGAGTATAAGGATTAATAATAAGATAAAATCGGTGTCTAAAATTCAAAGCTTAGAAAAAGGTAGGGAAGAGAAGTGGTTTCTATAATTTTCATATTGCTCAAAGTAACACACCAACAGATAGTATCTAAAGAAAAAAATGACTAAGGTTTTTATTACAGAAATCATTGGTATAGAAGTAATTAATAAGACATGCACACAATTTTTCCTGAATACAAAAGTCAATATCCAATAAAAGAGCAAGTAAAATGTGGCATTGTCAAGCTGAGATTGAATATGTCATTCATATCAGCAAACAAAAAGGGCTTACCTTAGCTATTAAAAGAAAAGTTTTGGCGCACCTGGGTGGCTCAATGGTTGAGTATCTGCTTTTGGCTCAGGTCATGATCCCAAGGTCCTGGGATCAAGTCTCACATCGGGCTTTCCACAGGGAGCCTGCTTCGCCCTCTACCTGTGTCTCTGTGTCTCTTATGAATAAATAAAATCTTTAAAAAAAAGAAAAGGTTTATCAAGCTCACTAACAAAGCAAATCCCAACTCTGTGCTCTAGAAAAGAAAGATAAGTAACAAAGACATTCAGATGAAAATTAAAAGATAAGAAAATTCATACTAGGCATATCTTACTATCAGACAAAGAAGAATTCTAGTGAAAAAGCAATAAACAGGAAAAAGAAAAATACTTTTTGCATGCTAAAGGCTATAATTCATAATGAAAATAAACTAGTTATTAATATCTGTGCACCTGATAGCACATTGGGTTTGCCAAGCAGATGTTCATAGGAGATGAAAGAAATATGCAGACACATGCTGGAGACTATAGAACACAGTTAAGCTATCATCAGACAAAAAAAAAAGCATAGTTTTAAATATCTATAGCAATAAAAATAAATAGGAAAAAAGGAAAACTTATGTAATTCAACAGAAGTAAATTAATAAGGATAAAAATCAGACACTGAGTTAGGAAGCTACAAAGTAACACATACATCACAATGGCATAAATACATCAACAAGCTGTTGCTTTAGGGAAAAAAAAATCCACAAAGTGAAGAAACACTAGCAAGAAAAAAGCAAAAATATGCAAACAAAATGAGACAAAGGGGAAATTGCCATTGAAATAAGAAAATTTTTTTAATGTCTTGAAATAATAACTTGCTAACTTTATGCAAATAAAATTGACAACCTAAATAAATAGTTTTTAGGAAAATATAATTACCAAATCTGAACCTTAAGAGATGAAAAACTTGAAAAGATCAATTACCATAGAAGTTATAGAAAAATTTGTGCATTCTCATCAAATAATACACCAGGCCTGGATGGTCTCACTGGGGAATTTAGCAATCCTCTATAGTCAGACAAACTGCATGCTACTTAAACTATTACAAAACATAGAGGAAAAAAATTATAAATTCCAAATTCCTTTTATGAAGCAAATTTAACATAGATATCAATACCTGATAAATATTTTCCTAAAAAGAAAGCTATAAATCAATTTGACTTATAAATACTGATATAAAAATCCTAAATAAAATATGAGCAAACCATATATTAAGAAAATGTTAGGGTGCCTGAGTGGCTCAGCCGGTTGGGCAATGACACTTGATTTTAGCTCAGGTCATGAGCTTAGAGAGGAATCTGCTTGAGATTCTCTCTGTCTCTGCTCCTCCCCACCACCCCTGCACTCACTCTCTCATCCTCTCTTTCTCTCTCTCATTCTCTCAAATAAGTTAATTTAAAAAAAAAAAAAAGAAAGAAAGAAAGAAAATGTCATCATGGCCCAATGGGGTTCACTTCAGGAAAGAAATCAGTATTAAGGACACCAGGGTGGCTCAGGGGTTGAGCGTCTGTCTTTGGCTCAGGGCATTTATCCCCATTCAGGGATTGAGTCCGGCATCAGGCTCCCTGAGAAGAGCCTGCTTCTCTCTCTGCCTATGTCTGTGCCTCTCTCTCTCTCTGTGTGTCTCATAAATAAGTAAATAAATAAATAAATAAATAAATAAATAAATAAATAAAATCTTTTGAAAGAAAGAAGAAATCGTATTAGAAAGCATAGTTATGATCCCTGGGTGGCTCAGTGGTTTAGCGCCTGCCTTTGGCAAGCATAGTTATGTTAATATGTAATTCGTGATATCCATATCTACAAGAAAACAATTCACATCATTTCTGCAGGTATTGTGCCAGTTATCCCATGTCCACCCTGTGGTGGGACCCTGCAAACCTGGCTCCTGCTTACCTGCTCCCCCCTGTTAGGCTCTGCCAGTAGTGCAAGGCTGAGGGGTGAGAGGCAGAGGTATGCTCCTTCCTGTCTGCCTCTCTTCCTGCCCCTATCATCCCAATCTTCTTTCTTCACCTCACAGCTCATGGGGTTTTTCTAGCAGCAGCTTTTGAATTCAGTATGCTATTTTCCAGAGCTTGCTCTTCCAGCAGGCTAGGGCCTCCTTCCCAAGTGTGTGGGTCCAGCTCTTCAGGGCCCCTCTCTGAGCTCAGGTGCTGGCATGCAGTGGACTCCGCAGAGGTCTGAATTCCATGGGGTCCCTACTCTTCCCTGTGTCCCCCTAACCCTAGGTAGGACAGCTACTTCCTTCAGTTTCTGCTACCTCCCACATGCCTTAGTAGTCTTTTCTATTAGTCAACAAAAATTTATGTTAAATTCTCTTTATTAAAATAACAGGCATGTGGCACACCTGGGTGGCTCAGTGGTTGAGCATCTGCCTTCAGCTCAGGGCGTGATCCCGGGGTCCTGGGATTGAGTCTCACACCAGGCTCCCCACAGGGAGCCTGCTTCTCCCTCTGCCTATGTCTGCCTCTCTCTCTGTGTCTCTCATGAATAAATAAATAAAATCTTAAATAAAAAAAAAAAAACAGGCATGGTTTGGTTTCTGTGTCCATTTGACAAAAATCTGGCCCCCATTTCTGATTTTAAGAAAGTATTTCCCAAAAGAGGAAATAATCAATTAAGGAAGAACTGATGGATATATTATTTCATATATATGCAGCTCCACCCGACTTGAGCCAGTATCTTATTGAGTGGGGAATAGAAGTTCCTTGACTGCTGGTTGTGTTGGGAGTAGTAGACAGAGCAACTAGACAAGAGAGTGAGAAAAACTTATCTATGCCATATGCTGATGTGAACCAATCTCAAGAACACTGGGAAAGAGCAAAGCATATAACAGTAAATATAATATCTACCTTTCATATAAGAAATAGAGGGAAATACAGTCATAAATGTATCTTCTCATCACTACAAAATGAAATACTGAAAAAACAAATCAAGAACTAATTTTTAAAATGTGTTACATAAAAAGGGAAGGAGAAATGAGGTAGAGAGGATAGGAATGGGAACTAGATTTCTCAGAATACATCCAGTTACAGTTTTGACTATGAGAACGTTTCATCTACTAAAAAAAAAAAAAAAAGTGAAATTAAAAAGCAATTCCTGAAACAAATAAATCTAGTTATCTAGCTTGTTGCTTGTAGTGACATCAGAACATTATTTGATTGTTAAGAGTTGCTTTTTGGTGCAGAGTTGGTGGACCATACAGCCCATCTGTAATCCCAAATACAGTGGTGACTGAAAAATACAGTTTTTAGCTTTCTATATTCTGCACACAGGACTATGCATTGGAAAAGGAATTAAGCAAATCAATGCATACTGTCTATTACCTTGTAAAATCAGGCCCCTCACATGTCTTTGATTAGCCTCTTGAAGACTTGGTTTGGTCTTTTTATATAGGGACTTTTTAAGAAAACAGTCTAGAAATCCATTACAAAATTATACCAAGTAGCTCAAAGTTACATCAGCCTTTTATATGCTTAGAATCTATGAGGAAATCTATGAGAATCTTTTACTAGTTGTAAAATAGACACTGTGCCCCAGGCAGCAGCAGGGTCATTTAGTCACTCAGGTAATCCTGCCATGACTGCAGCTCAATCACACATGGAGGGCTCTAGTCTGGAAAGGCGGGTATACAATTTCTGGCTTCTGAATAATCCTAATGGGATGATAATTTTATTATTATTAATAATATCCCCCAAATTTCATTCATTATAAATTCTCATAGGAATAACCTTTAAAATCTGTCTGAATGGAAAAGAAATAAAAGCTAAGCTTCTACTGTTGGTGGGAATGTGAAATGGTGCAGCCACTCTGGAAAATTGTGTAGAGGGTCCTCAAAGAGTTAAAAATAGACCTGCCCTACGACCCAGCAATTGCACTGCTGGGGATTTACCCCAAAGATACAGATGCAATGAAACGCTGGGACACCTGCACCACTATGTTAATAGCAGCAATGTCCATGGTAGCCAAACTGTGGAAGGAGCCTCGGTGTCCATCGAAAGATGAATGGATAGAGAAGATGTGGTCTATGTATACAATGGAATATTACTCAGCCATTAGAAGTGACAAATACCCACCATTTGCTTCGACATGGTTGGAACTGGAGGGTATTATGCTGAGTGAAATAAGTCAATCGGAGAAGGACAAACATTATATGGTCTTATTCATTTGGGGAATATAAATAATAGTAAAAGGGAATAGAGGGGAAGGGAGAAGAAATGGGTAGGAAATATCAGAAAGGGAGACAGAACATGGAAAACTCCTAACTCTGGGAAACAAACTAGGGGTGGTGGAAGGGGAGGAGGGCGGGGGGTGGGGGTGACTTGGTGGTGGGCACTGAGGGGGGCCCTTGACGGGATGAGCACTGGGTGTTATTCTGTATGTTGGCAAATTGAACACCAATATAAAATAAATTTATTATTAAAAAAAAAAAGCTAAGCTTCTAAAAACAAAAACATCCAATATCCTTAGACCTAGCTATGAATCAGCCCCAAATCACCCACAGTACTTTCAGGAATCAGAGAACCAATCCCAGCTGTGATGCCCATTCAAAAATAAGTGTTGGCCAGTGAATTTCCTACTAGTTCAATTTCCTGACCCAACTTCTGTCACCGAATCATGTGTGTGAATAAATGTCCTGAGTATATGAACATCTCTCTGTGTCACACACACACACACACACACATACCACGTACATACCACATACACATACAAGATATTCTTCACAGGAGCAAGAGTTGGATAATCTCTGATTCTACTTCCTGGCTGTGTACCCTCAGATAAGCTTTTTAACCTCTCTGTGCCATAGTTTCCTTATACGTAAAATGAAAGTAACAATTGTTCCTAACATTTGTTATGAGAATTAAATGAGTTGGTAAAAATAAAATGCTCTAAAGGCTATCTGACACATAAAAAGTGCTATATCATTGCTAATTATGATCCTTATCATTATGCTTATTCCATAGTTACTCTATCTTAGCAGACAAGACATCAAGATAATAGACCCTAAATATGTTCAACATTCATGGATCACAAACACTGGCAGAATGAATGCTGAGATAATATTTCCCCTGTGAGGAAAAAAAAGATAACATTGCCTATCTAGCAAACAATACAACACTTTTTATTCCTCATTAATGTTCAAAGGAGAAAAAGAAAGAAAATAATTTTTCACAGCACAGAGCTGCAAACTGAGAAGCTAGGTCAACACGGTCCCATTCGCTTTGGCTATGGTGATGAACTGTTGTTTCCTGAGAGTGGAAACCAGGTTCCTATTTCACCTAACATTCCTCTTGGGTCCTGGAAACACAGTAGTTAAAAATACATCTGACTGGGGCTCCTGGGTGGTTCAGCCACTTAAACAGCTGGCTCTTGATTTCAGCTCAGGTCATGACCTCAGGATCATGAGATCGAGCCCTGTGTCAGACTGCATGCTCAGCAGGTAGTCTGCTTGAGATTCTCTCTCCTCCCCTTCTATCCCTCCCCATGCATTCTCTCTCCCTCTCTCTCTCTCTCAAATAAACAAATAAAATCTTTTAAATTATATATATTAGACTGGCCACATAAAGACAATATTTTCCCTAGCTGTGATTAACTCAGCCCAGGCTCCTCCCTACCTCATCACCAGGTCTGGACATCATTCATTTCTCAGAAGTACAGTTGCTGGTCCTCCGACAGGTCTCAGAGGCTGGACCATCCAAGCAGCCAACTCAGAAGTAAAGGAATGTTAAGCAATATTAATAAAATCAATTAATTAGAATGTGAGAAGAAGGCCTACTGTCTGACACTTTCTTAGATCCTGACACCTCAAAATGTAGGAACTGCAATAAGTAAAAAGAGATGGAAAAAGACAGTCACTCCTCAAATCTCACTGGTAATTGGGGCAGGGTGAGGGTTGGAGAGGGCTCAGAGTAGAAGTCTTGTGGTTTCTACAGGGTGGCGTCTACATTACCTTGTGAGGATACACTCATTTCTCTGTAGTTATTTCTAAAATAAAAAACAGAATTAAAAGGCTAATACTTAGATATAAATGTAAAGGATTTAAAAATCACAGGCAAAGCTCAGATGACCCAGCCAGTCACATTTAGACTTGAAGGTGAGGAAAACTTTTCCAGTAAATATTTCCATCTCTTTAGAATTTTATATCTCCGAATAAGGAGACAGAAAACTCTCAATAAAGTAAAACTTTTTGCAAATAGTCAGTTTTTCCAGAACAATAGTAAGGAAATAGAATCAATAATATTAAACTCAAGCTTTTTTGCCCTCCAACAATTACCACAGATGAACATTTCCAGCAAAAGTAACTGGATTACTTTTACCACCTAGGCATACCACTTTTTTCCAGCTTGTGGTACATTGTTAAAATTTCTCAACAAAATAAAATTGCCTTCTGAGGACGGCTATTTAAGGATCTTTGGGTATAAAACATATCAAGCAATCCCTAGCAGCGGAAATAATGCCTAGAAGATGTGGAATTGGAATAAAAGAAGTAGAAAGCCGGAGGGCTTATACTGGACTGTTTCTTATACTATTTTCATGAAATATACTTATAGACTATCAAAACATAAAGAATCATTAAAAGTCAGTTTTTTTTAGAGACTTATTTGAGAGAGAAAGCATGCACATGAGAGCATAGGGGCGGAGGGGAGGAGCACAAGAGGGAGAGAAAAGCTCAAGCAGACCTCACACTGAGCACAGAGCCTGACGTAGGTCTTGATCTCGACCCTGAGATCCCGATCTGAGCCAAAACCAAGAGGCAAATGCTCAACCAACTGCGCCACCCAGATGCCCCAAAGTCAATTTTTAATATGTGTCTTTGGGATCCCAAGAATAGAGTTGGTTTATATGCCTGCTTCACACAGTTCTCTTTGTTGTTAATATATCCCACACATTTCTTTTTATAACACACCTATATCACCTTATTTGTATCATGGATTGTTCTCTGTTGTGTGTAGTGAGACTGTGACCCTGTATATGTGGCTTCTAAATACAGTAGAAAGGGAAACATAAAGAAAAAAAAAACTTCTTTGTAGAGAAAAAAAATGACTTTCTGCTCTTTATTAACTATAAGACAAGAAGGAACACTGTTCATCTCTAAAGTAGATGGTAATTTTTGTTGAACAAGCATTAATATGGTGATAGAGATACATAATGCAAAATTACATAGAAAGCAAGAATGTAAACAGATGAATAAAAGTCAGTATTTCTTCTTAGGCCTTTAACGAATCACACAAAAGCAAGAAGTTGAAGCAATAAACACAATTGTAAACTCCATCCTTGAAACAGTAGGGAAAATGCCGAAGTTATGAAGCACAGAGTAGGAAGGTCTTCTGGAAGCACGTAAGGTCAAACACAGGACAACACAAAAAAGAAATGCACTCTAACAGCTGCAAATCTTTAAAATTAAAAATCTGCAGAAGCAGAGTTCTCAGGGGTGAGGGATCCAAATTGAGGTGCAAGATCTATTCTTACCTGCTTCCAAGGGTTTGGGTGCATGTCTGGTGATAGGAGCCCCGCTGGGCCTGGTTTGGTCCTGGGGAGCCTGCATCAGAGACCAGGCTATATAAGGAATCACATGGCTAAGCCATATTTGCAGGAAGCAGATAGTCTATAAGGCAGAGGATAAACAAAAAGAAAAAGAAATATGAATAGCTCTTTAGCTTCCATTCTCTTTGGGCTGAGAAGTAAAGGGGTGGTAGCCAAAAAATAAAAACCGTGTTCTCAGAGAGAGAGAAGAGAAAGAGAGCTACCAATAGCCCAAAAGAAAACTAAGAAAATAGCATGGTTCCTAGAAACAAAATGCAGATGCTTTCAAGTATGCAAGAATTGTTTCAATCTCTTAAAAGGAATGCAACGTAAAGCTATATATTTTTCACTTATGAGATTGGCAAAATTCAGAAACTGTGATAGCAAACTCTGTGTATGGGAACATGGACACCCTTACATGTTGCACCCTTACATGTTGCACTTTGAGCACCAGCCAGCAATCATACCCGATATGGGAAATCCTTTGACCCAATAATGCCACTCTTAGGAAATAAGAAATGGTATTTTTTTAAACATTAGAAGTGTGGAAACAAGCTAAATATTCATAACAGGGGACTGAATAAATTATGCTGCAATCATACAGTAGAGTATTATGCAACTTTTTAAAAGAATGAAGCAGATCCATACATACTGAATGGAAGGCTCTCCAAAATATAGTGTCAAGTTTAAAGAAAAAAGAACCCAGAGAAGTATTTTGTTATACTACCACTTGCATATGAAAGCATAAATAAATACAAAAATTCATAAATACATACATCCATAATTGCTTGTGTGTGTAGAGAGTAACTTTTGAGGCTGGCAGCAGTGACTACGTGTAGTAAGACAAAACAGGACTAAAACAGGAGTCCCTCAAACCATTAAGGAGTGGGGAAAGGAGATGTGTACATGATGGCATGCACATGGATATGAATAAAAGAAACACTGAAAATTCCCACAAAGCATTTGCTGCAGTTCTTTCTGTCATACAAGATAAGAGGTGATTTCTTTTTCTTTTTTTAATTTTTTTTTTTTAAGTAAGCTCCACACCCAGCATGGAGCTTGGACTCACAACCCTGAGATCAAGAACCACATGCCCCACCAACTGAGCAGGCCAGGCAAGCCCTGAGGTGATTTTTTTTTCCTTTGTTGGGTTTTGCATTCATAAATATTCCATAGTGGCATAAAGTGCTTTGAAAAACAACAGGATTGGGACACCCGGGTGGCTCAGTAGTTGAACATCTGACTTCAGCTCTGGGTGTGATCCTGGAGTCCTGGGATCGAGTCCCAGATAGGGCTCCCCACAGAGACCCTGTTTCTCCCTCTGCCTCTCTCTCTCTGTGTCTCTTATGAATAAATAAATAAAATCCTTAAAAAAAAAAAAAAAAAACAAGAGGATTTGTTTTCCTCTTAAAATTCTCATATACCTCCACAAAACTAGAATACCTGGTCAGTTCATTGGGTAAAAAAACACATCATTTACTTGTGTGGCTTTCCAGGTGGCCCAGGCCAGTCCCTGAAATCCCCAGCTGTCTGTTCAGATGCACCAGGCAGCCCAGCAGCCCCACACCCCTTGTGCTCGGTAAGGCCCTGCAGGCCAAAGTTTTTGGGGGCAGAGTTCCATTTATTGTTCCCTTCAGGTAAAGGACTCCCTCAGATGGTGCTGCTATCAGAATTAAAGTCTTAGAGCTATTTTGGTTGCATTCCTGGCTTTAAGAGACAGGTTTCCTGTTAACACTGTTTTGACTGAGATTGTTTGGGTCTCTCCAGCAGGAGACCAGATTTAGATCAAACGCGCAGGATTCGCCTGCTGAAACAAGAAGAGCCTGCAACACCCAGAGAAATCAAAGTCCCCATTTTCAGAGGGTGGGAAACGAGACTGTGGTAGTTTCTCTGCTGTCCTGGGAGGCCTCAATGAAGAAAGGCCCGCCTGTCCGGAGCCACACAAAGCCAAGGCTACTGTGCCAGCAACTTAGAGGTCAAAGCATCCTGCCTCCCTCACCCTACCTGCCAATGAAGGCAAGTCCCCTCTTCAAAGCCCTGGGCCAGAGTCAGGAGGCCCACACACCTATGTCTGCGAGCCAACTCTAGCAGGGTCCCGAGGGAGACTCCCCGAGGGCTATTTAGGGCTTGTCACTGGCAAGCAGCGGTGTAATCTGACAGCCAGGAAGCCTGGGAACATGGAGCAAAAGAAAACATGAGCCAAAGTCTATCCTCACCCCTCTCACACTTGATCAACTTGGCAGATGCCCCTAGACACTGATGAGGGGCCTGGCATCACAAGGTCTGAGCTTTTCATTCTCAAAGGGAAGAAAGAAGGTGCTCCCCCCAGAGCGGGATGCAGACAGCAGACCTGCCTGCCCAGCCTAAGTGGGGAGAGAGGGACCCCACGTGTGTGCACACCTCTGCAAGATGGCTCTCAGGCCACTGCATCCTGGGCTAGCCCAGGCCTCGAGGCAAGCAGGAAGGTACCTAGCTGGTAAGCAGAGTCCTTGGAGCAGTTGAGTGCTTTCCTTGAGACCCACTGTTTATTCCATATTTGGGCTCCATGCTCCCTCTGCCAACGCTGGGAGAGTGATGGCAGAGAAATTTTCACAAGAAAATTCGTTTTCGCAGAGCATGTCCTGATGAACAGTGGAAACCTTCAAAATGGGCTGGAAGTTGGCTGTATCCATGTGACATTTTGTTTATAAAAGGAACAGGCAGAATTGTTTCCAAGGCCTTTCCCTTCGAATCTTTGTTGTCACGCAAACTTGGGAATCGGCATCAACAGCCTCTTTCCTAATGAAATCTTAAATCATCCAGGTGACTGTGGGAAGGTAGCCCATGCCTCCCAGCCCTCAAAAAAGTATGCAACTCTTTAGCCTGGTTGCCATCCACCAGCAGTAAACAAACAGCAGTCAAAAGACTAAAGTACAGTTCTCTTTTTTTTTTTTTTTTTTGAAACCAGGGGAAACTGGCCAACATGCCTTCTCCTCCCAACATAGATGACAAACTGTGAAGAAAAGTCTTGGCGTTTGGTGAAAGTTCCTCTTCCATTGTAAAGCTAATAAAAGAAAAACATGTGTTCAAACATGTCAGCCTTTTGCTAACAATCCTGCATCATTGGGCTCCAAATGTCAGAGAAATATCTGTGCTTCGGTTAAGCAAGGAGATAGAAATAATGTGGCAGGGTAAAAAAGAATTCAGATTGCAGGAGACTGATTCCATGATACATAGTACGTGAAAAGGCCTTTTTACACAGGCTGAGGCTTGAACTCTTTATGCAAATGGCCCCCCACTTGAAGCTCCATGTTTATGGAGATGTGATTCCATGTCCAGTATAAGGATGGGCCAGACAGTCTGAAGCCCAGCAGTCTACTCCATTCCCTTTACCAGTCATCAGTTTTCATGGGGTTAGTTTAGTCATGTGACCTGAGCAGCCCAAGCAGTGTATGCCTCATAACTACTGCTTAAAATGTTGAACAAAGAGAGTCTGCCATTCTTCTGACATCGTAACATCGAGAGGTAAAGCCTGGAACATTTGCCACCAGCAGGAAAACAGTTTAAGAATTAAACACACAGGAATGCAAACTTGTACATCCACTCTGGAAAATGGCATGGAGGTTCCTCAAAAAGTTAAAATGAGAACTACCCTACCATTCAGCAATTACCTGCTGCTGGTGTTTATCCAAAGAATACAAAAGTGCTGACTCAAAGGAATACATGCACCCCCACTTTTATAGCAGCATTATTTACAAAGGCCAAGACATGGAAGCAGCCCAACTATTCACAGATTGATGGATATATATATATGTATATATGCCACTTGGGATATTATTCAGCCATAAAAAAGAGTGAAATCCTGCCATTTATAAGGACATGGGTGGAGCTAGATAGTATTATGCTAAACAAAATCAGTCAGTTAAAGAAAGATAAATACCATATGATTTCACTCATATATGGAATTTAAGAAACAAAACAAACAAGCAAAGAGGAAAACAAACCAAGAAAAAGACTCTTAACTATAGAGAATACACTGATGGTTAACAGAAGGGAGGGGGGAGGGGGATGAGTTAAATAGGTCCTGGGGATTAAGGAGTGCACTTGTGATGAGCACCAGATGATTATGGAATTGTTGAATCACCATCCTGTACACCAGAAACTAATATAACATTGTATGTTAACCAGAATTACAATTAAAACTTTAAAAAAAGAATTAAGCCTACAGTTGGTAAGTATCTAAAACGGTACAGCAGCTGTGGAAAACTCTGGTGGGGGCCTGGGTAGCTCAGTGGTTGAGCATCTGCCTTTTAGCTCAGGTGTGATCTTGGGGTCCTGAGATCAAGTCCCACATCAGGGTCCCCGCAGGGAGCCTGCTTCTCCCTCTGCCTATGTCTCTGTGTCTCTCTGTGTGTCTCTGAATAATAAATGAATAAATGAATAAAATCTTTAAAAAAAAAACAGAAAAAAGAAAAGTCTAATAGTTCCTCAAAAAATTAATCCTACAATTACAATATGACCTAGCACCTCCACCTCTGAGTATTTCCAAAAGAAATGAAAGCAGGGACTCAAACAATATTTGGACACCTATGTCTGTAGCAGCACTATTCACAATAGCCAAAAGGTGGAAACAACCTAAGTACTCATCAATAGATGAATATATAAATGAAATGTGGTATATACACCCAATGGAATATTATTCAGCCTTTAGAAGAAAGGCAATTCTGACCCATGCTACAATATGGATGAACCTTGAGGACATAATGGTCATTGAAATAGACCAGTCACAAAAAGACTAGTACTGTGTTTCCACTTATAAAGTTCCTCTAGTGGTTTAATTCATAGAGACAGAAAGTAGAATGGTGGCTGCTAAGGCTGGGGGAGGGAGAAATGGGAAGCTGTTGTTTAATTGGGACAGTTTCAGTTATGAAAAATGAGAAAAGTTCTGGAGCTGGATGGTGGTGATGGCCACACAACAATGTAAATGTACTTCATGCCACCAAACTGTACACCTAGAAAATAGTTAAGATGGTGAATTTTATGCTATAGGCCTTTAAACAAATTTTTTAATTAAAAACTTTTTAAAAAGTGATGAAATTACATACAGGTGACAGCCATATTGAGAGAGACGAGCACAGAAAAAAACAGACCTGGCATCTCTCAATTAAGCTGGCCCTGAGGTTGATCATCTCATCAATTTCCATGATGTTTAAGTCTTTTGGGGGAGGTAATGCGGGGAGAGTAGCTTTCTGATACTTACAAACTAAGTCACCCTCACTGCAATACTGTACATGAAAGAAGACATTACATTAACTTCCAGAAAACAAATCCAGTGGAGCTTCCAGCCCAGCACCTTCTTCTCCATCATGTAAGTTAATGCATTTGTCCAAATCAGAAAACATCCTGTGAATGGCACATGCCAGCCCCATCCTTCAATACTTCTCAAGCCCTGGACTCCAACTGAACTTCATCTGCCAATCCTGGACCATATCCTAGACGTCTGTTGAAGGTCATCACATAGAACCTCCAAAATTGTGTGCTGATATTATGACTTTACTAAATTAACATTTAAGTGTTAACATTTAAGTGACAAATGGTGAACCACACCTCAACAACTGACCACAGAGAAATTTAAATAGAGAAGTTTATTACTGAGAGGTCCTAGAAGAAGTACACAGCACAACTTGAAGGACCCCATCAGGAGATCAAGGCAGAGTGCAGGCAGAGAGAGCAGCAGGACATGGGGCACATGCTTTTACTGGGGGTCTATGAGTGTAGTTCTTTGGAGTTCCTGGATTAAGACTGGAATGGTCAGTTCAAAAGAGCAGGGTTTCAGTAAGCCCCAGGGTTTAGGTATCTAAGGGACACATAAGGTATGCAGACCCTGGAAGGCAAAGGAGAATTATGTGGGAACTGTGGGAAAAATCATATCAGGAGTTTACATTTGCTGATGACTCATCAAGCTGCAATTGAGAGCATGTGCTGGCACAAGGGGGCCAATGTAATGTAAGGTCTCTGCAGGCCCCTGGCCAAACAGAAGGGATGCCAAGGCAGCAATCCCATGGAGGAGCTTAGCTAACTCCCAACAGCCCCTTTATCATAATCAGCTACCCTTCTACCCTCTTCTCTTCCTCATCCCTGCACACCCACTCTATGGCATTCAAACACTGGTCTTCACTTCCCAGCCTGAACTTGATGATATAATAGATCAGCTAATAACTCCTGTACACACCTCACTTCTCCTTTCCCTAAAGTGGCCCTGCCCTCAATGTTCAGGCACTTCCTCCCCATCATGCCACTCTACCCCACCCCATCGCCTTGTGTTCAAGTCATCTCTCTCCCCCTTTTCTCTCACACCACACTCCTATTTCCAGCTTCTTTCCCACAATCAATAAACACACTCATCTTCCCATGTGCCCCACGGTTAAATAAATGTGGTTCTTGACCTGCTATTCCCTTCTAGCTGCCATCTTATCACTTGCCTTCCCTTCACAGTCAAGTAGCTCAAAATATTTGTCTGCATTCCCTGCCTCCATCTCCCAGCATTTCCAGGCTGAGAGTCAGGCTTCCCAACCCAACCACCCCAATGGGAACAGTCTGTTAAAAATGCCACTCACCCTCTGATTGCTAAACCCAATGGATCTGTTTTTGTAGTCATTCTCTTACCTGAATTCCTTGTCTTACCTGAATTTCTATTTGTTATGTTTTCCTTGGTATTTTCTTCTCCTTCCACTTCTGGGACAATAAGCTATCCTCCTACCTCTTTGAAATTCTTCCCAAATCCCTTTGTGAGATCCAGTTTCTCTGACTCTGCTTGAGAAGTTGGGGTGCTCTACAGTCTGCCCAGGGCCCTCTTCTCTTTTCATCCTATATAGCTGTCCTAGTGACTTCATCCAATCCTATATGTGTAGGAAAGGCTTGACTTGGGAGATCTGGGATCCTCAAGCCCTGCAACTTTCAAAGAAAGGTCAGACCCTTGCCTGCCTCCTAGAAGATAATGTCTATACTCTTAGAATATCCTCCCTAACAAGTGTCTGTTTTTCCAGGGCCTTGGGCCATGCCAGATCGGTATGCAAACAATGTGATCTATGGTGTGGGTCTTGGGTAATATCATCTCTGGAAAGGCTGAAAGTAGAGTAACTAAGATCAATCAGATGGGCTCCCTATGCCTACATGACCAACCCCCCCCCCCCTAAAAAAAACCCCTGGACACAGGTGAGATTCCCTGGTGAGATTCTCTGGCTGGCAATCCTCCATACATATTGTATTGTCGCACATTACTGTGGACATCCACTAGAGGGAAGAACTGAGGCTCGTACCTGAACTCTGCCCTCACAGCTCTTGCCTTTGCTGATTTTCATCTCCCCCTTTCACTGTAATAAACCATAACCATGAGTATGACAGCTTTTCTGAGTTCTGCAAGTCCTTCTAGTGAGTCACTGAACCTCAGGGTAGTCCTGGGGATGCCCGACACAATACACTATGTCACTAAAAGTCATATGCTGATGACTCAAGGATCCATATTTTTGTTGTTGTTGTTCATCCTTCCTGGGCACCAGACATTACAACCAAATGTTTCAATAGTGCTACAAATTCTCATTGTCCAAAATTTATCTCCTTAAATTCTGCTTTAAACACATTTCTCCTCCTGTTTTGCTACAAACCCAGTCAGCCATCTCTAAAATCTAGCAGATACCTTACACTCCCACCTCTCCCTTGACTCCTATGCCAAGGGGGCCACCTGGGTGGCTCAGCGGTTTAGCGCCACCTTCGGCTCAGGGTGTGATCCTGGAGACCCGGGATCGAGTCCCACGTCAGGCTCCCTGTATGGAGCCTGCTTCTCCTTCTGCCTGTGTCTCTGCCTCTCTCTTTCTCTCTCTCTCTCTTTCTGTCTCTCGTGAATAAATAAAATCATTTAAAAAAAAAAAGACTCCTATGCCAGACCTTTGAGATCAGCTTACTGACATCTCCGGGTCCTTCCCTTCTTTCCACATACACTGTCCCCTTTGATATAGGGCCCAATCATTTCATCTGGAGCACACAATAAATACTCTCCCAAAAGGTCTTTCTATCTCCAGGCCACACTCTTACAATTATCCCCACTATAGACAAAAATGAACTTTCTGAAAAAGTAAAACCAGACTAAGTTCAAGAAGGTGAAACTTAAGTAAAAACTAAGGTATCATGAAAATAAAAATGGTATAAATCTATACTAATGAAGAGAAAGTCTATTAGTGAAAAAGACATGTCAGCAATTTTTAGAGAATTAAAAAGTGGATGAGAGCAGGTTCACAGATAAGTCAGAATGAAGAAATATTCACCCCATTGTACAACCCTTGGAGAAGCTTTGGCCCCTGGGTCTTTCAATAAGAGTTGACCAAAATGTTTATTTAAAAAAATTGAATTTCAGACCACTGCAGCAGGGTTGAGATGGCAGATTCAGCCTCCCCTCCTTCAGGAATTTAGGGAATCTACACCCAGATTCTGGCATTCTGTCCTCACACCCTGAAGTGACACTCATCCATTGACAATATCCTGTCACACACTGAGAGCTTACAGCCAGACTGTCCTCCTCAGGAAAAGAATGCCACCTGTACAGACAACATTAAGAGAAACTACCACTATCTGCACTACACAATTGAATCCTTCATTCCCAAATAGGTACTTTTTGATTTGTTAACATGGGAATATGTTACATTATTTTGGCTTAAAATATTGTTGCAAAACTAGTTTATGGACTTTCCAGTTTAAAACCCTTCAATGGCTCCCCAAGGCTTACAAGATAAAATTCCAACTCCTTTCTTGGCATCAAGAACTGCCTAGTCCAGACAAATTCTCAAGCCCTCCTGGCATTTTACATTCCATAAATACTGATGATCTGGCAATGTTATGCTTCTTGGGCTTTATCCATGCTAGTCCCTCTGCTCAGAATGTACTTAGCCCAATCTTTCCAGTGGGCAAACACTAACATGTCTCAAGATTTAGCCCCAGTGAACCATAAGTGACACCCCCTTTCTCCCAAAACCATGTAAAAATCAGTCCCTTCCACACATATTTCTATCAATGCTCTTATGATCTTTTATTGCATTTATAAGTTTACTGTCTATACCTGTGCTCCATGAGAGCAGAAACCTCTATTCCCCAGGCCTAGAATGTGAGAGGACCTCGTAAATCCCTGATGAATAAGTGAGTGAATGGCATTTAGGGATGGGCTTGTCATCCACTGTAGGTCTGATATTGGCTCCATCAGTTGTCTTATGCAAATAACATTTTATCTATCAGTCAAACAGAAAGAATATTGCCAATGACAGTGGATGATTTTTACGAAGATAATAATAAGAAATGCAATTTATGAAATACAGATGATGCCAAATATTACCCAAGACACTTGATATATTTTTAAAATTCTTTTCATAAGAACTCTGCAAGATTGATACTTTGCCCTCATTTTATAGTTGATGAAATTAATATTCAAAAAATTAAGTAAAATCGCCATTTTAATATGTAGCATCTGGTGTACCATGGACCTTCAGGAGATGCTAGCTTCCTTTTCTATCCCAATACTCTCAGCCCTAAGACATTAGGATAATATAATAGAAGAAAGGAGTGTCTGGGCCAGGACATAATATGTGGGGTTAGGGTGACACTAATATACTGAAAATAAGGAGATTAAGTCAAAGTTTATATACTGAATGCTAAAATTCTCCCCCTATCCAGTCTTCTTCCCCATTTTGGGCCTCATATTTCTGGTAGTCAGTCTTTCTGACACCATGCAGGAGATCATAGTGCCCTCTCTGGGCAATCTGATCAGCGCTTAAAAAAATGCCATCAAAATGGGCCAGCCAGGTCACCCTGCAATGAAGCTGCTGTGTTAATAAGCTCATTTTGCCCTATTCTTTGCTGTGTACATACAATCACGGTTAAGAATAGTGGTCAGTGCTCATACAGCACGTATCATGTACCAAAAACTATAGCAGTATTACAGTTCTCATTTTATAGGTAGAGAAAGAGACATGGAGATGTCAAGGAATGTGTCCAAGTCCACACCACTGGAAAAAGAGGGGCAAAGAGCTCACACTCCTCTTCTTTTATTGTCATATAGTATTATTTTACATGCATGCTTTTCCCTGCCTTGCACCATCCCTCTTCAATACTTTCCAATGTTTCTCCCACACAACCTTCTTCAGGAAGCTCCAAGAGGATAGGCTTTACCAAATAAAGCAGCAACCCAAAAGAGAGGAAGAGGAGGGACCAAGGAGACCCAAAGCTAGAGGAGGAGGATGGAAATTCCCAGGATGTAGTGTCAGCAAGCTGCAAGGCAGCTTCTGTAGATTGGAGCAAGTCAGAAGGCCCCAGGAATGACGTCCTTGAGAAAACCTACTCTGTAAAATATTAATTTGTATGAGCATATTGAGAGGAGATACTTACATCTGAAGCAATGTGGTGGTGCATTAGTAATTACTACAAAGGAAGACTAAACAAAAAAGAAGACAGTTATTCATTACAGGATCAAAAAAAAACAGTGCAAGAAGGAAAATTAATTTACATAATTTACGAAATGGTTCAGTTGCAAATAGTGTTTACATGGTCAAAATAATATACACACTGAATATCAATCTAAAAATAATAGACCATAACTCTAGTTGGAGATGTGAAGGGATGTATGAGTTCACCCAAGTTGGGGAGTAGAAAGAGGGCTAGAATCTAAGCCTTCATATCAAGAAGTCAGTGGATACAATAGCCAAACTGTGGAAGGAGCCTCGGTGTCCATCGAAAGATGAATGGATAAAGAAGATGTGGTTTATGTATACAATGGAATATTACTCAGCCATTAGAAATGACAAATACCCACCATTTGCTTCAACGTGGATGGAACTGGAGGGTATTATGCTGAGTGAAATAAGTCAATCGGAGAAGGACAAACAGTGTATGTTCTCATTCATTTGGGGAATATGAATAATAGTGAAAGGGAATATAAAGGAAGGGAAAAGAAATGTTGGGAAATATCAGGAAGGGAGACAGAACATAAAGACTCCTAACTCGGGGAAACGAACTAGGGGTGGTGGAAGGGGAGGAGGGCGGGTGTTGGAGGGGAATGGGTGACGGGCACTGAGGTGGACACTTGACGGGATGAGCACTGGGTGTTTTTCTGTATGTTGGTAAATTAAACACCAATAAAAGTTAATTTAAAAAAAATAAAAATAAAAATAAAAAGGGAGCAAAAAAAAAAAGAAGTCAGTGGATAATACCAAAAACTAAAAAGATAGGAACTACAATACAGTATGCTTTGTAGAAATACAGAGGTAGATATGAAACAATCAGCCAAAAGAGGTGCAAGTTGTTCACTCCAGGAAGCAGGGAAGAGGTACAGAGCTATTGGGCTTTGTAACAAACCCTTTGAGCTATCTCACTCTTTAAACCAGACAGATACATACATACATACATACACAGATGTATCTTTAATAAGTATTAAACTTAATTTTTAGAAATAAATAAAATGTAGTAGGAAGTAAAATCCATTTAAAATAACAGCAATAACGTATGTCCTCAAAAAAGAAATCCTAGAGGGACACCTGGGTGGCTCAGCAGTTGAATGTCTAACTTTGGCTCGGGGTGTGATCCCAGAGTCCAGGGATCGAGTCCCACATCGGGCTTCCTGCATGCAGTCTGCTTCTACCACTGCCTGGGTCTCTGCCTTTCTCTCTGTGTGTGTGTGTGTGTGTGTGTGTGTGTCTCATGAGTAAGTAAATAAAATTTTTATTTTAAAAAACCCTAGAAATAAGTTAGAACAAGTATGCATACCCTCAATATATAAATCTTTAAATGTCTTGGGGCACCTGCCTAGCTCAGTTGGTAGGGCATCTTTATCTCAGGGTTATGAGTTTGAGCCCTACATTGGGTGTTGAGATCACTTAAATAAATTTTAAAACTTTAAAAAACTCTAATGAGTAGTGTTTAAAAAAAACTTGATTAAATGGAAAACTGTCTTTATGTATAGAAAAATGAAATATTGTCAGTATTTAATTTCTGCCTAAATTAATCTAGATATTCATATGGCCACAATAAAAATAAGAAAAATATTGAGGGGAAAGGTGTCTTAGTCTGCTCAGGCTACCATAACAAAGTAGTGCAGACAGGGTGGCTTAAGCAACAGAAATTTACTTCTTATAGGTCTAGAGGCTAGAAATGCAAAATCGGGGTGCTGGCAGGGTTGGTTTCTGGTAAAACCATTCTCCCCCAGCTTGTAGATGGCCATTTTCTTGCTGCGTGTTCACTTGGCATGTGTGGTCCCAGTGTTTCTACTTCTTTTAAGGACACTCTCTTATTGGATCAGGACCTCACCCAGCTGATGTCATTTAACTTAATCATATCCTTAAAGGCTTCATCTCCAAATATAGTTACATCAAGGGTCAGGGCATCAACATATGAATTCTGGGGGGATAAAATTCAGTCCTTTAGAGGGGAAATTTGACAAAGAGACACCAAATTTATCAGGGGGGAAATGTGAGAATAGCCAGAAAAATTATATTTTTAAAAAGTATTGGAGTAGAAAAAAGGGGGTATGCAGAAGTGACCCTATCACATTAGGCTGAACCTTATAAAATTACCATTTTTATATCAAAAAGTACTTGAATATTGGTGGCTTTTATACACTTCAACTAATAAAATTTATTCTATCTTTTATTTTTTTAAGTAAGCCCTGCATCCAACATGAAGCTTCAACTCACTACCCAGAAATCAAGAGTCATAGGACCTACTCACTGAGCCAGCCAGGTGCCCCCATAAAACTTTTTCTAAAGTTATAGTAGTTAAAAAGTTGGAAATCAGAAATAGACCCAAATATAAACAGGAATTTAATATATGACCAAATTGCTACTTAAAACAACGGATTAGGGATCCCTGGATGGCTCAGCGGTTTAGTGGCTGCCTTCGGCCCAGGGTGTGGTCCTGGAGTCCCAGGATCGAGTCCCACATCAGGCTCCCTGCATGGGGCCTGCTTCTCCCTCTGCCTATGTCTCTGCCTCTCTCTCTGCATCTCTAATGAATAAGTAAAATGTTTAAAAAAAAAAAAAAACGACGGATGAAAGTATGGACTATTCAACCAATGGTATTAGGATGTATGACTAGTAATGTTAAATCAATAAAGTGGATTCTAGGGATCCCTGGGTGGCGCAGCGGTTTGGCGCCTGCCTTTGGCCCAGGGCGCGATCCTGGAGATCCGGAATCGAATCCCACGTCGGGCTTCCGGTGCATGGAGCCTGCTTCTCCCTCTGCCTGTGCCTCTGCCTCTCTCTCTCTCTCTCTGTGACTATCATAAATAAATAAAAATTTAAAAAAAAAAAAAAAAAAGTCTGGCATTGCCAGACTGTAGAGCTGTGATTCTTAGCTTTGGCTGCATGTTGCACTATGGGGAGCTTTTTTAAATGTCACTGTCTAGGGGCCCTCTCTAGACCATGAATAGAATCTCTAGGGGTTGGACCAGATATGGTATTTTTGGAGTTCCCCAACTGGTTCTAATGTGCAGCCACACTGCAGGACTGCTGATGCTGAGACACAGATAAGGAGACAAAGTTTGAAGAACCTTTCTTCCCAGCATCCAATGTCTCCTTCCTCTATGAAATGACGGAGTCTTTCCCCATTCTTACTCATACCATCCAGGTAACTGAAACTTGGCAAGAAAAACTAAAACAGTTCAGTTCAGCTCTGCCTTTTTCTATCTTTGGAGTGATACTCCCCACAGAGAACACATATTTCACCTGTATTCCTCTCTTCCTTGAGCCAGTGGTTCTCAAAGTGTGGCCTCCAAACCAACAGCATCTGTATCATTTAGGAACTTGTTGGAAATGTAAATTCTAGGGCCTTATCCCACACCCACTCAATAAAAAATTCTGGAGCGGAGGCCCAACAATCCTTGTCCTAACAAGCCCTCCTGGTGATTCTGATGGTCACTCAAGTTTGGGAAGCCCATTTCAGTGCTACCCAGGACTAATGGGGAAATCTGTTCAATTCTGACCTTCAGGATTAAAAGCTGTCTTGGCTAACAGCCTTAAAGCCAAATTCTCTAACGAGGTTTTTATTAGTAATAAAGGTGATGTGACCTCCAAAACAATAATAGTAATAATAATAGGAGAAGCAAAGAATTCAAAGAAAAAAACATGAAACCATAAACACAGTTTTGACACTTTGAGAGTGTTAAAGCAAAACCGGAAGCTAAAAAGAATACATTTCTCTACATACAAGTTAAAATCATTCATTAATCAATCTACTGATATTACCCAACAGTAAATAAGATCAAAAGTGAAGGTCAAGGGGTGCCTGGGTGGCTCAGTAGGTTGAGCACCTGACTCTTGGTTTCAGCTCAGCATATGATCTCACGGGTCATGGGATCAAGCCCATACCAGACTCTGTGCTCAGCGGGGAGTCTGCCTGAAGATTGTCTCCCTCTGCCCCTCCCCACACATTCTCTCTCTCTCTCTCTCTCTCAAATAAATAATTTTTTTTTCAAAAGTGAAAGTCAAATTGAGAAAAAAACAATTGCTATACACATAATGAGCAAAGGGCCAAAATACAGTAAGTTCTTAGAAATCAATAAGCAAAGAAAAGCAGCCCAATTGAAAAATGGGCAAAACAATCAGGGAAATACAAATCAAAACCACAATGAGATACCACCTTACACCAGTGAGAATGGGGAAAATTAACAAGGCAGGAAACCACAAATGTTGGAGAGGATGCGGAGAAAAGGGAACCCTCTTACACTGTTGGTGGGAATGTGAACTGGTGCAGCCACTCTGGAAAACTGTGTGGAGGTTCCTCAAAGAGTTAAAAATAGACCTGCCCTATGACCCAGCAATTGCACTGCTGGGGATTTACCCCAAAGATACAAATGCAATGACACTTGCACCCCGATGTTTATAGCAACAATGTCCACAATAGCCAAACTGTGGAAGGAGCCTCGGTGTCCATCGAAAGATGAATGGATAAAGAAGATGTGGTCTATGTATACAATGGAATATTACCCGTTAGAAACGACAAATATCCACCATTTGCTTTGATGTGGATAGAACTGAGGGTATTATGCTGAGTGAGGTAAGTTAATCGGAGGAAGACAAACATTATATGGTTTCATTCATACAGGGAATATAAAAAATAGTGAAAGGGATTATAGGGGAAAGGAGAGAAAATGAGTGGGAAAAATCAGAGAGGGTGACAAAGCATGACAGACTCCTAACTCTGGGAAACGAACAAGGGGTGGTAGAAAAGGAGGTGGGCAGGGGGTGGGGGTGACTGGGTGATGGGCACTGAGGGGGGCACTTGATGGGATGAGCACTGGGTGTTATACTATATGTTGTCAAATCAAGCTCCAATAAAAAGTATACAAAAAATAAATAAATAAAAAATAAAATAAAATTATGTATGTGGCTTGCATTTGTATTTCTTTTGACAGTGCTGGCTTAGAGATACAAATGGGCATAGATTAGTATGCCCAAAAAATAGGAGGATTCAGAGCTGATTAGAGTGAAAAATTTTGCAAAACATTTTGAAGAATATTTATATTTATATTTATAATGATATTTTTATATTTTTTAAAGATTTTATTTATTTATTCATGAGAGACACAGAGAGAGAGAGAGAGAGAGAGAGAGAGAGAGAGGCAGATGCATAGGCAGAAAGAAAAGCAGGCTTCCCACAAGGAGCCTGACGTGGGGGATCCCTGGGTGGCGCAGCGGTTTGGTGCTTGCCTTTGGCCCAGGGCGCGATCCTGGAGACCCAGGATCGAATCCCACGTCGGGCTCCCGGTGCATGGAGCCTGCTTGTGTCTCTGCCTCTCTCTCTCTCTCTCTCTCTCTGTGACTATCATAAATAAATTTTTAAAAATTTAAAAAAAAAAAAAAGGAGCCCGATGTGGGACTCGATCCTAGACCCCAGGATCATGCCCTGAGCCAAAGGCAGACACTCAATCTCTGAGCCACCCAGGCGTCCCAATATCTATTATTATTTTAAAAACTCATACCATTCAGAAAATTGTCTTCTAGGATTTTACTACAGACACACTTAGATACATGCACAGAGATACATACAAAAGAATGTTCATTGCAATGCTATTTGAGCCAGAAAGAAAGAAAAGAGCCTCATTGTCTATCAAGAGGAAAATGATTTAAATACATACTAAGAAGTCCATCCAGTGTAATACCATATAACCAGTGAGTAGAAAGAGGTACGGAATGCCTGGGTGGCTCAGTTGGTCAAGCGTCTGACTCATGGTTTCAGTTCAACCATGATCTCAGAGTTGTGAGATTGAGCCCCAAGTCGGGCTCTGTGCTGGGTGTGGGGTCTGCTTGGGCTTCTCTCTCTCCTTTTCCCTCTGCCCCACCCCCACCCTCCACCCTCTCTTTAAAAAAAAAATGAGGTAGAGAAACATGCACTAACACAAGTGTGTCTCCATGATATATGTGAAGATTATTTCAGACAATATATATAATCTATCTAATTTTTTGTTTATAAAAAACCCTATATATGTTCTGTTAGAAGGCCTTACAGTTTTTACTTTTATGAGCTTCTGCATTTTATTATCCCAATGAGCACATATTACTTTTGTGATTTAAAAAGGCAGCTGCAAAGAAACATAAAGTCTCCTGGGAACTGTTATCCATTGCACCAATTCTTCATTTTGTAAGTTAGAGGAATACTGAGGGGAGTAGAAAAATACTCAGTTGCCAGATTCCCCTCCCCAGAGGCTACTATCCAAGTTCCCACTCTACCCACTTCAAAATGGCATTACCACCAACTCTGCCACCAACCCAACCAATCGCTTTCCTTTGCTTCACTTGGGACCTCCTACCCGGCCCTTCTGTCGGGCATGGCAGTCTGACCACCTCAGTGATTTCCCTAAACTGCCACCAGTGGGTCAGCAGGTCATCCCATGACTGGGACCACAGTGCCACTCTATGCTGCTGCTGGATAGGGAATGAAAAGCTGGAGGACAGAAATGAACCCAAGGACTGGGGCTCAGGCTCCCCTCTGGAAAGTGGGAAATCCACTTTCGAATGACAGGTCTCTGATTATACTTCCACTTGCTTCTCATCCTCTAGTATTCTCACCCCCAGAAATGCCAGTAAAAACTTATTCACAGAGCAAGGATCAAAAGAGATTTCTCTAGTTCTCTCCTGTGACTTCAAAAGCAAGAAGGAGGCATGCCTGGGTGGCTCAGTGGTTGAGAGTCTGCCTTCGGGTCAACGTGTGAACCCGGGGTCCTGGGATTGAGTCCCCCATCGGGCTCCCCACAGGGAGCCTGCTTCTCCGTCTGCCTATGTCTCTGCCTCTCTCTCTCTCTGTGTCTATGATGAATAAATAAATAAAATCTTTTTTAAAAAAGGCAAGAAAGAAGTTCACAACTTTTTAGGAACTGGGAACCTAGTCAAAGAATCTGATGGGATGAGCACCCACAATAAATGCCTGACACCTAAGGTAGAGAGGCAGTGTCGGTAGAGTCCATCTTCAAAATCTTACATTGTGTTTCTTAGGACCATTTCTAGTACTCAAGATTTAATGCAAAAGTTGGGAGTTACATCTATTAGAAGTGAAGGAAGCAAAACTGAGCAGAGGAAGAATTTGAACACAAGTTGGTTGCAGCAAAAAGCTCAGCTAATTCTGTGGGACTCTTTGGAGCTGGAATGGCCCTTTGGTGTTCCTCTTTTGAGGCCAGAGGCCTGAGCCTTGATCCACTTCTCCTAATCAACCAGTCATTGGATGCAGGCAACCCACAGGAAGTGGGCAAGCCTGGAGCAAGACAGAGGGCAATGCCCAAAGAGGAATCCAGCTGAGAACTTTCAGCTGCCAACATGGAATGCCTCACTCCTGGAGGGGGATCTGGGTGGCACACAACAGCATCTGCTACCCTCACCATAACCCTGTGAGTTAAGGAAAACCAGTTGTTTTGCTACCTTTTTACAAGTGGGAGTGGATAAAGCCTTACCAGTATTTCCTTTTCCCAGCCCAAGGTTCTTTCCACTGAGGGAAAGGAGAGGTTGAAGAGTTTATACTGCTCTAGACTTAATAAAAACAAATGAAGACCAGATGGTGGGAGGCTCCAATCCTAATCCAGTAGAAGTATCTTTCAATCTGTCTCCCTGCCTCCATTCTGATCTAAATAGGCCCACAGAAGAGCCCACAGTCTTGCTGAAAGGAAATTGAATAGTTATGCTCTATTTAATAGAATTCAACCTATAAGCAGCTAATATTTAGAGAGCACTTGCATGTGTCAGAGCTCGTTCTAAGTGCTGTGTGTGTAAACATATATGTGTACATGTGCATACATATTATGTGTACTACATACATACATACATTTATACACATAAATGCATGCACATATATTCATCTAACTCTCAGAAGAATCCTTTGTGGAATTTACATTATGGATGAGGAAGCAGAATACAGAGATGTTAATTTGCCCAACATTCTGGTAAGTTAAATGAAACTTTAGCTTCTAGTTCATTTATCCTTCCTGTATGTCGTTTGAGCACTTGCACTTTGCCCACTCTAGAGCTAGAGAGGAGTCCTTGAGTGCCCCCATAAATGTGATCATCTTTCTATGTATATAAATAACATAAAGCTTCTATTTATGGGCTCGGTTAACTCTGCAGGAGATCAGGGCAGCATTTCAGCATGAATAGCACTAATGGATCACAGTTACCACAGCACCAGCTTAATGACCACCACAGGTAAACCCCTGGGGTTAAAGAGTGTGGGTGGGCACAAGGACATGCTCTTCCATGGCAGGCCTGGGTGGAACTCTGTGTGTAGGGAGGAAAGTTAATTAGATGGAATGTGCTGAGGAGGAGAGAAAGAGCAACACAAACAGGAAGGCAGCAGGCTGTTCTCTCGATTTCTGTATGCCTTGCTTTTTACTCTGATGGCATGCAGGAGCCCCAGTCTCCTCTATGATCTACACACTGATGACCCCCAAACATCCAGCCTGGACCACTGATCCAGCCCAAACCTCAATCCCAAATGTCAGACCCAAACACTGAACTGCCTGGCAAACTCCTCTACTTGAATGTACCAAAGAAATACAAATATCTTCAAAAATGATCTATGTTTCTTTCCCCCAAACCCATTTCTTTGGTTTTTCAGTTCTGGCCATTGGAGCCATCATCCAGCCAGCCACCCCAATAAAAACAGAGGATCATCCTAGATGTCATTCTCCAACGTTGCTGACATTCTCCTTCCGTTGGCTGACAATCCCATTAACCTTCCAGCAGGAGCAGACATACACATACAAAATCGCTGCCAGTAAATCCTTTTGCCTGCCCTCAAGGCAAATTGATGGCATCTGTCTATGATGAATTTCCTCTATAAATTATAAATCCTGGAAAATAATGCTTTCTCTAGTCTCATGTGCCAATGAGAGATAACCTCAGTGACAAGGTCTCCAGATTCAAAAATTAAATAATAATGTAGAAACTTACCAATAATTGAAGCAAAAATGGAATCTAGTAAATTACTTATGTGATGAGAAGAACCAACTGAAGGGCCTATTTAAACAATACAGTCTCCTGGAAGATACCCACATAAGGCCGCCGGATAAAATGCAGGACACTCATTTAAATTTGAATTTCAGATAGGCAATGAATAATTTTTATTGTATGTCTCATGTAATATTTGAGAGACATATTTTTTAAACATTGTTTATTTAAAATTTAATTTAGCTGAGCATCGTGTACGTTTATTTGCCAAATCTGGCAAAGCTAACAGGCCTACAGAATTAAGTCTTTCTAGAGCCCCTGAGGCTTAATAATCTAAAATTTCAAACTAATCCTCATATAATTCTGGTGATCAGTTCTGATCACTGCAGGACCCCAGTGAAGAGTGCTTTTCCAAACTCCCGCCAGAGCTGCACAACACCCCCTCAAATTCAGGGGGACTCAGTACATCATACCCATTAGCATTGCTGAAGCTTCTTATGGTGCCTCCATGCAGGCAAAGCTGGTTCAGTGATCACTTTGTGGCTTTGAGAAGGGACCGTGGTATATCCAAATAAACAAACAAACAAAAAAATTTCTTACCGAAGTATAATTGATACACATTAGTTTTGGGTGTAAACACAGTGATTCAACAAGTGTAGCTACCATGTGTCACCATATAACGCTATTACAATACCATTAACTATCTTCCCTATGCTGTGCCTTTTATTCCCATGACCTATTCATTCCATAACTGGAAGCCTGTATCTCCCATCTTCTCTTATTTTGCCCATCCTCCCGTATCCCTTCCCTATGGCAAAAAAAAAAAAAAAAGAAAAAAGAAAAAAAAATTATTTGAAATTTAAAAACTGTATTTATTTCTACATTATCTGTTTTTCCAGCCTTACCACCTTGGAAAACCACTTAAGTTCTGTGATCCTCATTCATTTATTTTTTTTCATTCAAGAAATATTTATTGAGTGCCCTTTCTGGGCAGGTTCCTCTGCCAGGCCCTGGGAATACAACAATAAATGAAGCAGGTGCGGTCCTGCATTTATGGAGGACACAAACATATAAAAGACAAGAAACTAAAAATACGAATGCTGTGAATGACATAAACAGAGCACTGCACTGGAGCATGATGTGGGTGGGGGCATCTGGACTTGATGGTCCCAAACACTGTCTCTGAAAAGATGACATAAGCTGCCATCTGCAGGATGAAGAGAAGCCAGCTAAACAAGGAGTGAGGGAAGCCCATTCCAGACATCAGAACCAATGTAAGCTATTGGGCCTAGGTGCACAACCGTGGCTTTTCTTTTCAGTACACTGATGCTTTGAATTCTGAGTCCTTGCTGACCCTGGGGGGGGTCAGCCTCTCCTGCTCTCCCCCTGCTCCCTCTCCCCCACTCATTTGCCAATTCCTAGAGATGGTAAACAACTTAACCTGAGTGGGTCTTTCATATGCAAAACAACCGAAACAGAGCCCACACAACCAACCACCTCCTTTACGGAGTTCTCCTGCACACTGCTGAAACTCACTTACTGGTTTCTAGGAGCTTTTTCCGCACTTTCTTTAGGATTTTCTATATAGATAATCATGTTATCTGCAAATAGAAACAGTTTTATTCTTTCCTTTCAGATCTGTGAACCTTTTATATACTTTTCTTGCCTTATTGCCCTGGCTAGAACTTCTAGTATTTGTTTAATAGGAGTAATCAGAACAGACATCCTTAAGGGTCTTTTTCCCTGTCACAGAATGAAAGTACCATGAAGTATATAATGTTAACTAAAGATTTTTCTCGTAAACACTCTTTATCGAGTTGAAGAAGTTCCCTTCTAGTCCTACTTTTTGAAGAGTTGTTACCATTAATGGAATTTAGATTTTGGCAAATGCTTTTTCTGCCTCAATTGATCTGATCGTGTGTTTTTCTTCTTTAGTCTATTACACTGATTACACTGATTGATTTTTTTAATATTGAACCAGTGTTATATCCCTGGGATAAAGCCTGCTTGGTCACAATGTATAATTCTTTTTATAAAGTACTGATTTTATTTGCTAATATTTTGTTAAATTTGAGTCTATATTCATAGATATAGAATATTAGTGTATAGTTTTTGTTTTTTGTTTTGTTTTATTGTGGGTTTTTTGGGTTTTGATTGGTTTTTTTTTACAGTCTGGTCTTTGATATCAGGGTATTAGTAGCCTCATACAAACAAATTGTAAAGGGTACCCCTCTCTTATATATTATATCCCTTATGTTTTCTGGAAGAGACTATGTAGAATTGGTACTAATTCATCTTTTAAAATTTGGCAGAAACACCTAGTAAAACCAGCTGGGCTTGGATATTTCTTTTTTAGGAGACTTTTTATCACACGTTCAATCTTCTTAAATTTGTGGGGATAATCACCTAAACTATTTTATTTGGGGTGAGTTGTAGAAGTTTGTGCTTTTCCATTTCATCTAAGATATCAAATTCATGTGTGTGGAATTGTTTGTAGTTTTCCCAGGTCAGCAGGCCTGTGGTGACATGCCAGATCTCACTCCTAATATTAGTAATTGGTGTGTCCATTCTTTCTCTCTGTCAGTCTTTTTAGAGTTTCATCAATTTTATTGATCTCTTCAAAGAAACGGGTTTTTATTTCATTGATTTTCTTTATTGCTTTTCTGTCTTCAATGTCATTAACTCTGTTCCTATCTTTATTTATTCCTTTCTTCTGCTTGCTTTCTGAAGTTTTCAAAGCTTGATGTGGGAACTTAGATTATCAACTTGTGACTTTTTCTTTCTCTAATGCATTCATTTTGTGATATAAACCTCCCTCTCAGTCATGCTGTGCCCCCACCCATTTTGAAATGTTGTATTTTCATTTTCACTCAATTCACTGTATGTTTTAAGTTCTCTTAGGACTTTCTCTTTGACACAGAAGATTTTTGCAAGTATGCAATTGAGTTTCCAAGTATTTGGAAATTTTCCTGCCATTTTTCTGTAGTGATGTCTAGTTTGATTCCACTATGTCAGAGAATGTTTTCTGTGTGATTTCAATTCTTTTAAATCTGTTGAAGCTTGTTTTCTGACTTAGAATATGGATTCTCTTGGTATATATTTTGTGGGCCTTGAAAAGAATATGTATTCTGCTATTGTTGGGTGGAATATTCTGTAAGTACCAATTATAGTTGATTGATGGAGTTGCCAAGTTCTATATCCTTACTGATTTTCTGTCTAGGTGTCTTAGTAATTAATGTGAGAGGAGCATTGAAGTCTCCAACAATAATTGTGGATTTTATCTATTTATCTATCAGTTTTTGCTTCACATGTTTTGTAGCTCTTTTAAGATTACCTTGCCTTCTTGGTTAATTGACCCATCATCATTATATCATGTTCATCTGTGTCACTGGTAATTTTCTCTGCTCTGAAATCTACTCTATCTGATATTAATTATAGCCACTCTCACTTTCTTTTGATTGTTTGTATGGCCTATTTTTTGCTAGTCTATTGCTTTCAACTGCCTATATCATTATGTTTGAAATGAAGTTAATTAATCATGAGAAAACTTTGGACAAATCCAAATTGAGAGATGTTCTACCAAATAACTGGCAAGTATTCTTCACAGGGTCAAGGTCATGAAAGAGAAAGGAAAAATAGAGAAACTTCCAGATTTCAGGAGACTAAGGAGACATAATGACTACATGTGGTGTCCTGGATAGGATCCTAGGACAGAAATAAGACATCAGTGGAAAAGCTGGTGAAAACAAATAAAGTCTGTCATTTCTTTTTTTTTTTATTGTCATTTCCTTAATAATATTGCACCATTGTTATTCTCTTAGTTTTGATCATTGTGTTGTGGTTCTTTAAGATGACAAGATTGGTGAAATCTGGGTATACAGGAGATCTCTGTACTATTTTTGCAATTTTTCTGTAAATCTAAAATTATTTCCAAATAAAATTTTTTTAAAAAAAATCCCCACCCCGGGGCAGCCCCGGTGGTGCAGCAATTTAGTGCTACCTTAGGCCCAGGGCCTGATCCTGGAGACCCGGGATCGAGTCCCACGTCAGGTTCCCTGCATGGAGCCTCTTCTCCCTCTGCCTGTGTCTCTGCCTCTGTGTGTGTGTGTGTGTGTGTGTGTCTCTCATGAATAAATAAATAGAATCCTTAAATCCTTAAATTAAAAAAAAAAAAAAAGTCTTCCTGCAGGACAGCGAGGGCCCGCCCACTCCCCAGGTAGAATCACCTGCAGCCTGGCAAACTTTGAAAAAAAAATAAAAATAAAAATCCCCACCCCAAGCTCAGTCACTAAGTCACCAGACCAAATATCTGAAGTGGGCCCACACTGCTCTTGTGTAGGATACTCAATTGATACAGCATAACCCTTGTCACTTGTAAATGTGTGGCTGTGGATCAGCTGATGCCCTTTTGGATATTTCCACTCCTCTGCCCTCCTACCCCCACTTCAGTGGAGACACACTACCACCTCTTCAGTGGTACCTCCAGACATCACCTACTCCCCACCCCCACATGGGCATAGGTAAAAATGAGCTATCTTGTGACTAGGCTCTCAGGGATACTAAGGAACTATGATTCCACATAGATTTTTAAAGGGATAGGAGGAGAGAGGAATCAGTATTTCTAGAGTGGTTGTAATGATTAATTATATATGTCAACTTGACTGGACAAAAGGATGCCCAGATAGCTGGTAAAATATTATTTCTTGATGTGTCTGTGAGGGTGTTTCCAGAAGAGATTATCATTTGAGTTGGTGAACTGAGTAAAGCAGATTGCCCTCCCCAGTGTGGGTGGACATCATCCAATCCATCCATTGAGAACCTGGATGGAACAAAAAGGCAGAGGAAGGAAGAATTTGCTCTCTCTGCTTGAGCTGAGGACATCCATCTCCTCCTGCCCTTGAATATCAGTGCTACTGGTTATCAGGTTTTCAGACTCAGATTGGGACTTACATCATCAGCCTCTTCCCCCAAATTCACAGGCTGAATCACACCACTGGCTCTCCTGGTTCTCCAGCTTGCAGATGGCAGATAGGCTATGGGACTTCTTAGCCTCTTTAGGCCATAAGAGCCAATTCCTATAATAAATCTCACATGTTCTGTTCCTCTGGAGAACCCTGATCATACCGTCACACAGTGATCATTGTTAAAGGTAACCCTAATCCAGACTCCTCTTGGCTACAATGCCGCTAATGTTTCCTGCCTCTTGGAGTAATGCTCAAAAGCCTGGTCTGACATTGACATCCTTGTACAAGCTGGCTCCAGTGTAGGTACCTTAGAGCTGGTAACTTTCCATGCCAGATAACAGTTTGTCACCTTTCAACCCCTTGGCCGAGATTAGTCACCCTCAAACCTCAGGCCTCACCCTCACTCTTTTGCTTTCTTTGTCAGTTGTCCCCTCTATTACCCATGCCACCTTCCACGCGTGAAGCCTTGCCTCTGAAGACCCAGTTAACCACCCAGATTCCAGCCCATAGGAAGCACACACTTATTTTCCTATTTCCTAGTTCTTTTCTTGTCTTAGCTGTGACCTGGAGCAACCAAAGAAAAGTCCTTCCTAATCACTTTCAGGCTTCCCCTCTGGGAGGTGGAGGGAGTGGCGGGTAGATGGCAACTTGCTCTGAATTCTAGCCTCCTTGTAAACCCATGCACCAGCAAACAGTACCAACAGAGATGTTGCACATCCTGTCAGCAATGGCTAAATATAACTTAATTTTACATACAAAATTTTATTTCGAAACTGATGAATCAGGAACCATTTCAGACATTCCCAACTTCTCTAAAGATTCTGTTTTCCTTCCAAAACCCATCCCATCAGCTCTGCACTTTCTTCCCAGACTCCTTAAATCACTCCACTTTCATTTCTTCCCTCATTTCCCCATCATTAGCCTCCCTTTCTGATTTTAAGATTTTTGTTTTCTTTTCACCGCCCACCAAAATAACTTTGTCATGTTCAGCATTGTTCTTTCCAGAATTACTAAATCATACTTCCACTTTCACTTGTTTCCTCCATTTCCCCTGCCTGCTCTCACCCTGACGGCATCCGTTTATTGACTTTGGATCTTCTGGCACTTTAGATCTTCAGTAGATTGGAGAGGAGACTTGCACGTTTCCCTCCACGTGTTTAGCTAGCAGACTGCAGTTGGAAGCAGCTCAGACACTGCTATGTAGCCTCTTGTGATGTTTGTTTGTCTGTTTGCTTGCTCTTGGGTTGCTTAATAGGGGTCCCTTGCCAACATACTTTAGAAGAGGATGTGTGGCTATATGGCCTTTGTGTCACCCCATCCACTCACCACTCCCGTTTTCATCCCAAGTCCTCCCACATGCCCCAGTCCGCTCATGCCTTCTCCATCCTATCACCACAGGTCTCAGTGCTGTCAGCCCTGTTTAAGATTCAGCTCTGAGTACACATGACTTGACCTGACCCTGTGTGACAACAGTCATTTCCCCAAATGGACCAGTCAGGCCTTCTGTGTAAATCTGGCACCCTCAAGCTTCCACGGCAACTTGTGCATGTGCATTTTCAGCTCTGAAAATGGTCTGAAGAATATTCTGCCCTATTTGCTGTGTGTGGCTACAGAGTGGAGAGCCTGCAGGGCTGCCTGCCCCGCTGTCACTAGCGGAGCTGCTGCCTGCTGTTCGGGCGCTGTTGCTCTCTCCCAGGGCAGGCGATAGCCCACGTGCCTACAGCACGTGGTACAGAATGGGTACAGTCTGACCACTGGGCGGGGAGCCAGAAGAAAGACCTGGGACTAGTCCTATACCCTTCTACTTCCCAGGCAAATAAGATCACTCTCTGAACATCACTTAATTTTTTTCAAACAGGATGACAGTGACTCCTGTGGTTATTTCATAAGGCTCTAATGAGAATCACATGAGATAACGTGTGTTGGGAAAATGGTGCTGAAAATCTTCTATAATGATAAGATATAATTATTTCCATTATCATATTGGTTGCTTCAGATAAGTGACTATGCTTTCATTTGTCAAATTCCAGCCCTTGATCTCAGGCTCCAGAAGTGATATAACCATCTCCTCTCGTATAAAGGATGCTCATAGGCACTGAGGGCTCTTTCACCAAGAGAGGGAATGGTAGAGAGAGAACCTGTCATCACTGTCAAACATCTCAAACTATTTCACACAACAGGAGTTAGACCTGTTCTAATTTCATGTTCTATGTGTACAAGAGAATCAAGTTTAGCTCAGCTACCAGAAGGTTTAGTTCAGCTTGGATTAAGGACACATTTATAGCAGTGGGAATGGTGACCGTGGATGGTGGTTCCCACACTGAGCGATGCCCATGCCAATTCTGCCTTTCCAAATGGCTGGCAGCAAAAACAACCAATATCTAACATGACTGTATACTTCATAAATATTACTTGACTTAACTCCTGCCACTACCCCACATGATAGGTCTTATAGTGCCATCTCTCAGCTGAGGATCAGAGAGGTTGAGTAACTCCACCAAGGCCACACAGCAGAGTAGGACTAGAACTCACATCTGCCTAACTAGAAAGCCCAGGCCTTCTCCACCAGGCTCCCTTCCTCATGGATGTGCAGGGGGCAGAGAAGGCTATCTGCTGTTCAGGCCATTTTAAAGATGCCCCCAGCACAAAGCCTCAGGGCTCCCCATATCCTTTTTCCATGCTGTGCTGTTTCTTTTAACTGTCATTTTTCTTTGACTATAGAACTTGTGCTTCGAATTCTGAGAGTCAATGGTACACACGTGTCCCAGTGGTGGATACCCTTCTTGTCCTCCCTTAGGTCCATGAAGGAAATTTGTATGTGATCTGTCCTCCTTCCTTTCATACTCTTACAACCCTTGAAAGTTCCTGAGGCGCATTGTTCTTCCCTGAGTAACAAGTCTGCTATGTTCTTTTTCTTTTGGAAAGTCCACACTCTCTTCCCTTCCCAGTAAATGAAACCTTGAAGGCTGTGTCCCACGTCTTCATCAGTCTGCTTGTCATTAGCACAGGAGAGGGAGCAACAATAGTAGTTTCTGTTGCCGAAACTAGGAGCGGGCAAGGTCCCAAGCATCTGTCAGATCCCGTTGGTGTCTTATCTGGTTTAATGCTTCCTAAATCCCCAGGTTGTTGCTGATGAAGAAAGCGACACTTGAAAATCTGCACATAAGATGTTTATAGCAGCTTTATTTGTAATCACCAAAATCTGGAAGCAATCAAGATGCCCTTCAATGGATAAATGGACAAATAAACAGTGGCACATCCAGATGATGGAATAGTATTCATCCCTACAAAAAAAATGAGCTATCAAGAGATGAAAAGACATGAAGGAACCTTTTTTTTTAAGATTTTTTTTATTTATTCATGAGAGACACAGAAAGAGAGATGCCAAGACATAGGCAGAGGGAGAAGCAGGCTCCACACATGAGCCTGCTTCTCATAAAAGCAAGAATTCTGATGCGGGACTCGATCCTCGGACCCCAAGATAACACCCTGAGCCTCCAGACATCCTGACATGAAGGATCCTTAAGTGCATATTACTAAGTGAAAGGATCCAATCTTTGGATTCCAGCTATATAACATTCTGGAAAAGGTAAAACTACAGAGATAGTAAAAGATCAGTGGCTGCCAGGCTTAGGGAAGAAGGAAGGATGAATAGGCACAGAAGACTTTTAGAGCGGTAAGGCTATTTCATATGATACCATGATGGTGTATACCTGTCATTATACATTTGTCCAAACCCACAGAATGTACATCAGAGGTGATCCCTAATGCACATTGTGCTCTTGGTTATGATATGTCAGTGTAGGTTCACCACTTGTAACAATGTAGCACTCTGGTGGGGATGTTGGCGGTGGATTAGGCTATGCACATGGAGGTAGTGGATATGTGGGAAATCTCTGTACTTCCTCTCAATTTTGCTATGAACCTAAAACTTCTCTAAAAAGTTAAATCTATTAAAAAGTGACACTTGGGGAGGTTAGGTAACCTTTGGTGGCCTGCCCAAAGTCACGTGCCAGTGACCAACCATGTTAAAATCCCAAGTTCCATCTTGTCTGGCTCCCTCACCCATTCCTTCTAATGAGTCCATGAAAACAAAGTGATCCCTGATTTAGCTTTGCCTATGAGGATTGGCCTTGCATGGACTTCTGTACCACAGGCAGTTTCCTTTTCCCAGTCTCTAGGCTGATTCTGTGTGGAAAGCAAGAGGTGACGGCCCTCAGAGTGCCCATCTGATGAATAAGAAGGAACCCCCTGGGAGGCCCCTGCCTTTCTGTCTGTTGGTATTGTAAAAATTGAAACAGGTACCTTCCATCTGTTGAGGAATAGAGTTCGGAAGATCAAGGTCCAGGGCAGAGCCAGATTAGACCTGACCTGGTGGGGGTAACCCTCTTATTGACCATATCAGGGCAGAGCAAGTGCTAGAGCTGCATGAGGTCACACTCAGAAAGACATGGGTATCAACACAATAGAGTCAGCAGACTTTATTTACTGAACAAATAATTTCTTCATAATCAGGATAATTTTATCCATCACCTCTTAAGGGTAAGACATGACTGGTTTCCTTGTACAACCAGAGGAAATTCTCCTTAGAAACCTGGTGCTTGCTGGGGAAACTATTAAGTATTCTGGGTGAATATAATACTGATTTCAAACAACCATGGCTGAAGTCATCAACAAGCACAATGGTCATTGTACATACAAGAATCAGGGCCATATTTTATCTCTAGGTAAAAACTATTTTTAAGGTATTTCATAAATCACTGGCAAGGTCAACCTTACTAAACATTCCAGAACACACAGGGGAAATCTCTGTGGGCGTGCCCAGACCTCTGGGCTATAGCAATTCATTGTTCTGACACTTCCTGCTCCCTGTTCAGAGCTGTCCCGTCGTCAGCAAGTCTGCAGGGCTTGCCTGTGACAGGACCTGTGGGAGGAGGCAATCCCAGTACGTTGGCCCCACAGGTGCTGATGACACCAAGGTGCATGCCACCAGGCTCACCCCCTGTGGACCTGCTGTGTTCCTGCAGCAAATGAGAGCCAAAGCAGCACACAGGGTGGTGGTGAGCATCAAGTGAAGTACTAAACACAGTGCTCAGCAGGGGTCAGGAATTAGGTTACTGCTCCCATCACCAGACCCCAGTGCATTAAGCAGTATCTTCCTAATGCTTGATACAGTTCAGGGATAAATTGGTGCACGCATGAATGATGAAACACAAATGAGTAAAAAAAAAACTCCCTATTTTTGTGGATGAAGATATCAAGAGTCAGAAAAACTATGTAATGTAGCCTCCCTAAGACAGAGGGGGCCAAGGAGATGTAAGTGGAAGGAGTAAAACTTCAAGGAAAGCACATTAAAAGGGAGACTGACAAGTGGCATGAATCTTCCTGGCTCTCCTGGTCTCCCCTCTCTGGGTGTGAGGACACAGATGCGATAGCTGGAGTTCTAGCAGCCATTAGAATCTCCGAGTTGACCTTGAAGAAGAAGTTGTAGACTAAGGGAGACAAAATTTAGATAGAAGATATCTGTGTCTCTGATATATGTGGGGCCGCCATGTTGTCTCTGGACACACATCTCACTTTTTACATGGCAGAGGGGAAATACCCTTCTATCTGATTCCCAACATTATTATGTTTGGTCTCTATTACTAAAAGCCAAATACACTTTTACTTGAAAATATTCTGTGACATATACATCTGTTGATTTTGCTCCTCCCAAACTGCCTGTCCATTCTCAGCCTCCTTTGCTGGGCTCTGTTCCTCTTTCTTCTCTAAATACTGGATTGATGTAGGCCTCGGGCCCAGGCCTTCCTCAAATCCCACAGCGTACAATATCATCCACAAGCCAGTGACATCCAAAGTGACATTACTAGCTCAGACCTCTCCCCCAGACTCATATCCAACTGCCCAGCTGGCATCTCCAAATTAGCATGTCCAAAAGAGAACCTTAATATTCCTCACCCCTCACAAATACATTTCTCTCCCCAGCCCATCCCTATCTCAGAAAAGGGCCCCACAGTTGCTCGGGCCTAAAGGCTAAAAAACTTTTGGATTTCTGTCTCTCCTTCAAGCCATCATCAAGATCTGTCTGTCTCTTCAGAGCCTAACACACATCAGCCCACATTTCCCCATCCCCTGACTAACTAATTCCCTCCCTCGGGCTCCCCAAATCTGTGCAGCCCCTGGATGCCTGCCCTGCACATGGTGTCAGAGAGTCCCTCTTCCATGCACACCTTTCAGTGGTGTCCTGTGGCCCTAGGAATACAATCCACACACCTCACCATGGCACACATGGCTCTATGATCTCCCTCACCTCCACCTTCTGCCCACATCTACCATCTTCTAGCCACACTGGCTTCCTCCTCTCCCCTTCTAGGAACTGCCGGCCTCATTCACCATTCAGCCTTTACACTCGCTGTCCTAGCCACCTAAATGTCTCTCACTAGGATCATGACAGGAATGGTACATTTGACTCTCACACTGCAGTGCAATTACCACCTCCTTGAGATCTCGGCCACCAGCCACCATGTCCAAGGAGCCTTTCACTGGCTCCACTCCTCCCAATCAATTTACCTTGTGCTAGTTTCTTTGTGACTTCATTACTACCTGAAAATGGTCTTATCAATGTCTTTGCTTTCTAGTGCATTATTTAGAATATGTACCTCATAAAAGCAAGAATTCTGTTTGTCCTCATTCTGGCTTCTAAACCATGCTGGCTCCAAGAGACTTCTCAGTCCACAAGCATCCATGGAGAAGTCAAGGGCCATTCCATCGTTATCAAGGGACAGCTTTTGTTTATTATGTATCTTTAGCCTTCCTTCTGATCTCTGGCTCTTCCGTTCAAGTTGACACCCTGCAGACATTTATCAATTGACCTCTCCATCTCATAGTTCTTATGTTTGATTCTTTTCTCAGTTCTAATAACAGAAAGTTTAGCATACTTTCAGAACCCTTGCATCTAAAAATGTTCTCGTCTTCATATATAAAATCAAATTGGGGGTAATCAACACAATTTCTCTGAAAACTTAGATGTTGCCCCACTGTCTTCCAAAATTCTGCTGTGAATGAATAATCCTACATATCCTGAAAGATTTTTTTTTTTAAGATTGTATTTATTTATTCGTGAGAGACAAAGAAAGAGAGGCATAGGCAGAGAAGGAAGCAGACTCCATGCACGGAGCCCAATGTGGAACTTGATCCTGGCACTCCAGGATCACGCCCTGGGCCAGAGGCATGTGCTCAACCGCTCAGCCATCCAGGCATCCCTTGAAGGGTGTTTTGTTCCTTTCTGAGTAACACATACTCTGGATTAAACACTTGCATACCTGCTTTTAAATTACTAGGATGTATCTATGTTTGGTTGGGTTTTGGTTTTCTGTAGCAGATTTTCCTTAAATATCACTATTTAAGTCTACAGAGAAGTTTTCAAACATTGTGTCTTTGGATATAGCTTCTTTCTACTTGTTTTCACTTCTTCATCACAATAGCCCTATAATTCAAAGACTCTCCTTTTATCGGGCTCTATTACTATTATATTCCATACTATTAGTTTCATCCCTTTTTTCATGTCCTTTTTCAGTGAATTCTAGGGGAGCAATTCAAGTTTGCCCTCAATATCACAGCATTTTTCTGCTAATTCAGTTCCTCCCTTTACTGCCACTGAGAGATTTTTTTTTTTTTGCCACTGAGAGATTTTAGATCTGCTGTCACATGTATGCTTCTTTGAATTCTTTTCCTAATCTGAGCTCATATCTCAGTCTGTTGCTTTTTCATCCTCCTGATCTCTTTTAATAATCTCATACATTCTTGAAGTTCACTAAGATCACTAAATATTGATCTTCAAATTATTTTTTATTTCCTTCTAAAATGAAGTTTTTCCAAAGTTGTGTTTTTCAAATGTCGTCTGTGTAATTCAGTGGAAAACTTTTTCATTGGTTCTCCAGTGGTTCAATTTTTTTGTATATTCATCCTCCATAAATATCTTCTTGACAGAAGATATTTATCACAATTTTCCCATTTTTGCCCATCTCCTGATGCCCTGGGTCCCTGGAGAATGCCTCCTGCAGAGCTAACGTCTGAAAGCAAAGCTGATTCATGCCCCTGTCCCAATGTCACTGGTCAGGTGGCTGGCATTCATTTGGTAAACTGATGATGGTCAGGTTCTCTGACACACTTAGGAGAAATTTAGGCTCTCATAAAGGTGAAGAGGGGCTTGGTTTTCTTGTACCAGATACAACACACAGAAACATAACAGCGCTCTTCCTCCCTCAGCCTTGGCCAGCATTGGGCAAGCATTGATCCTTTGGGGACCACACCTTACAGGATTTGTTGGGACATGCTCATGCCTTCCCTCTTATCTCCCCCAGATTGCAGTGGGCAGGGAGGCAGGAGTGAGGGAGGGTGCTATTCAATACTCTGCTGGGTTCACAGCTTCTTTAGATCTTGGGGGAAGGGGACCATCAAGGCCCCTTCTCACCTACCTCTGGCCAACTGAGCCACTAACAATGAAAATGTCATCAATTGTACTTTTGAATCTGTCTCATTGTTGCTGAAGATAATAGAAACCCCTCCCAAGGCTAACAATTGTTGACAGTGTTCCTGTGGCTTTTTTTTTTGTTCTGTTTTTTGGTCATTTCTGTACTTTTATGTGTATTTTAAGGACAAGTTGAAAGTGAGATTAGTGGGTCACAGCTAGCCTCAGGTCACAACTAGCCTCCTTCTCTTTGACTCCCCCAAGACAGAGAGCCCAGAAGCTGGCACACAGAAGGTACCCAATGAGAAGAGTTTCTCAGTAAATTCAATTTGGGCTGAGACATTTGGGACCAGAAGCTGACCTGAACCAGGCTAGGCTTTAGGTCAGGGGTTGGGATGTAATGGGTCACAAGAGAGGAGGAGTGGTCAAAAGTGACCAAAAGTATAGACACCATGCTGACAGAAGGCAGGAGACAAGTCCAGTGTGGATAGGAGGCTGCCCAGGAAGGTTCTGCTGAGGGAGTCAGGGGCCTGGAACTCTCCATGGAGCTGATATTGGGCCACCAGGGATTCTGAGGTCTTGCATCTTCCTTCAGGAGAGTGTTGGCAAAGGCTGAACTTGGGGGTGCTACTGACCTGCTGTGTGGACCCCAGGGCCATGAGATGTGAGACCCAGCCCCTACGCCTCTGCAATATCTCCACATCTGAGGTGCCATCCCTGATGGAACTTCTTAGAAAACAGGGACCTGAGGCTCCCATTCTCAACAGGACCTCAAGCCTTGCTTCCATCAAGCCTGTTCCAGCCACTGGTCCTTGTTCTCAACAAGGCTCTTCCTCCTTCCACCTAAAGACTTTCAGACTAGGGCCATGTGAACCCTAATATTCCCCTTCTCTGGGCCCCATGTTTTCAGAAAACATGGCTTCCAGAGGTCCATGCCCCAGGTCAGCATACACACACAAACCCACATGTATTTACTGAGCAAGTGCAAGCCATTGAGAGCACAGGGCAGTGTGTGGCATGGGCAGCCACTGCAGGAGAGAAGAGGATTCTGAAGACCCTACCTTCCTCCTCTACTCAGTACAGCTGAAGTCAACAGGGTCAGAGGAGGGCAAGAATAAGTTTCTCCATTGCCCTTGCCCCAGTCACTAGGGAAAACAGACAAGGAAAGCTGAGGAAGGGCCCAAAGCAAGGGTGCCATCAAAGCACTCTGAAACAGCCTTTCAGGTCCCACCACAAATGCCCAGTCACTCCTGATCTGTCCAACCACCTCTGCCCTGGAGAATGAGTCCTTGAAATAAAAACTGTCCCCACCCCCACATTCTACTCCTAGAAAGATGCAAGCAAAAATGCCACCCACTGAGGGCAGCCAGCACTCTCCAGGACCCTGGCCCACAGGTGACAGTGACTATCAGAGTTCAGAGGGTTCCCAAATCTGTTCCCCCTGCCCCCTCATTCCATCTCCTGTAGCAGTCAGAACAGTGGGATTCTGCAAATGCTCCAAGAAAGAATAATTCTTTCCTTAAAGCATTTGCAACTGCAACTAGTTATTTTATAGCACATGCCACATACACATTAAAGGGAGATTAAATATCAGGCCTGAAGTAGCCAAAAAGACTTCTAGGAGCTCTGATCATCCCCAGCTCAAGAAATGGGTGAAAGGTGAAGATGTGGTAGGGAGGTGGAGGTGGGTTCACCTGCAAACACATGCCTTCTATACTCTACACTCCACGCCTCTGATCTGCCCGTCCACATGCCATAGACACACACCAGATAAACACCAGAACTTCCTACAGCGTAAGGCACCACAGAAGCTCCGAGACAGAGGTCCAGACCCATAATAAAAAAAAAGGAAGAAAGCCTCTCATCTTACTTTTTTTTAAACCATAGATTTGTCCCATCTATCACAATCATTTTTGTTAGAAAGAGAAATGAGGGGAAGGAAGCTTAAAGTGTGAATATTAGAAAAAAATATGAATAGGATTAGATAATGTCCCTGATATTAATATTACTAGAAATATTTAATATTGAGTAAGTCACTGAACTGAGCACACTCCTGGGCATAGCCACAGGCATTGCAAACACAGCACCTTTCCAGTGGCTGCTCAGGATTCTCTCCCTGCCACCCTCCAGTTACTGTAAAAGTGGTGTATTACTTTTCCCATTAGCACATGGCCTGCACCACTGCCTGCTGTACCACCATCAGCCATCCTTCTCTTTCCCCAAACTTCCTTCAAAATCCCACCTACCTTCAAGGACAGCTTAGATTCCAACTTCTCCAGAGAGCCATGCCTGAGCCTCAACTGGGAGGGATCTCCTCCAACCTCTTGTTTCCTGGTACATCCCATATTTTCCCTTATAATCATTTGTGCACACACTGTCCCTCCCATAGAGACCCACCACCCCCTAGAGGGCCACCTCAGTCCTTGGGCACTTTGCACTGTTCCTGGTACCAGAACACTGGAGAATTTTGAGTGTGGGTGAAGTGTGAGTGGTTTACAATCTCTCCCTCTGTGTGATCTGGTCTCATGAGTTCATCAGGGCACAGGGAACATGCTTTGGTGTTTATTATGATAAGGAGAGAAAAGGAAAGATGAGGAAGGGGAAGGATGGAAAGAGACGCTTTGGAGAAACATGTATATTGAACTCCTCACTGGCAGCTCCTGGATTCCCGGAATTATTGAGAGAAGAGTTTCCTGGAAGGATTGACCATAAGCTTTCTCTTCAGAGTCATGCATCCTACAAAAATAACTTGAAAACAAACTCCTCCGTGGCTGAGAGCTTTATATAGGCAGTTAGGCTGAACAACACGTTACTCAAAATTCCTCTCTATTCATTGAGAAAAACTTCATATTAAACCCATGAAGGGTAAAAGCTGAGTGTCTGGGTTTGGAGGGCAGGTGTGTGAGATTTGGAAAGCGAGTTGGGTAGGGATGGGAGCGGGAAGTAGGGGTGGAAGGGGGAGCAGAAAACCTGAGGGGCCAGCGTCCAGCAGGTGGCTCCATGCCCTCAGTACAAGGGCACAGAAATCACCAGGCGCTTGCTGCACATGGCCCTGCAGAAACCAGTGGCAAATGGGCTTCCCTGCCCATGCCCTTGGCAAAACAGAAAAGCTGTCACAGATGCAGGACTGTGTCTCCAGAGGGCAGCAAGTCTCACAGATGGAGCCAGGTCTCTACTGCAGTCTGAAGAGTTGAGATTTGGGCCAATTACATCAACCCATCAACATTTTCAAGGGACAGGAAGGGATCTCAGCTTCGATTCATTTCCACTCATGCTCACGCACACACAGAGGTTTAGTACGATGCCTGCAACCAAGCTTGTGCCCCTTAGCGGACACTCCAAGTGGCAATTTGGAACAGGATACCACCACCAGAGCACAGCAGAAGCTGGGTGCCCTCCATGACCCAGGTTCTGATTCTTCCCACGCTTTACACATAACCAACTCAGGCCAGAGGCAAGGACTTTGTAGTGCTGGCTGCTCTAAATGGAGACCACAGAGGCCCTGAATCTTGGCAGATTCAGAATCTAGAGGTGCTGGGCTGGATGCACCCTGTCCCACGGGGACCCCAGACACACGTGCTCACAGAAAGGGCTCTCTGCCTGTCGGTTCAGACATCATGAGTCCATCTGGAAAATGATTAAAAAGGAGAGGAAAAGATGACACATTAAATAATGTAGAGGGGAGTCTTATTTACTTTAAAGATAAAGAAGACAGCTTGCCAATAAAACACAGTTCTCGGTTTCCCTCTAGAATTCTGTTATTAAAAATAATCTGCAATGAACCTCAGCACCTCTCTCACAAGACCTTCCAAAAGCTCTAATAATAAAAATAATAAAGCATGCTCAAGAAGAGCAGAATGCATTCCAGCAAGACAGCTGGACCAAATTGCCTCCCGCATGCTGGGGGGAGCAGGAAGGACAGCAGCTGGCAGAGTCATAAATGAAGCACATTAAGGACAAAATTAGTATGTAAGTATAAGAATGTTTCTCTAACTGTTCAGATACATTCACAAATACAGTCTAAACATAAACTAATTCCACTCGTACATCCACTCATACACACAAGCACCACAGACACACAGACACACAAATGCAGACCCCCAAAAAACACAAATGCAGAGACTCGCATGCAATCCATCCTGACGCAAAACCTCTGTTCTTGCACACACAAATGCACTACAGAAACAACAGATGTACCACACTTGGAAGTAAATGCACCGGTGCTTCTCCACTGACTTCGAGGCTGACCTCTGGTGCTGAGGCTTTGCAGAACTCTGTTGAGTGGCATATGGTGGTGGGGGAAGGGCCAGAGTCTCAACAAAATCTCACAGAGATCTTTCTGGGCAGAGTCTTTTACATCATCCTTCGGCCCAAGGTAGCAAAATAACAATGCCCAGAGGGATTGTTGAGCACCACAGCAAATGAGGCCTTGGAGAGTTCCACCTGCTCTTACTCACCCAACTCTGAAGAATGCTTAGTGCTGAACACTATCTCGGGGTCTCCATGGAGGGCCACATGCTGACCCTTCCCCGAAAAGTACCCATTACATTAAAATGTGCAGAGTGAGCCTGAGGTGGCCCACCCCTGTCCAGGTGGAGAAACATTGTTTGGTAATCTCCAGTGTCCCCATTTTAAAGTTAATAATTTTACAAAAGGTTCATTTAAAAACTGAGTGTCATGATTTTGAGAACCATGTTTTGTAACATGTAGTGGGTAAGGGGTGCATTTGTTTTCTTTCTCTGCACCACAGCCCTACTCTCTTCCTGTTTGATAAGGACACCTGCATTCCTTGAGGAAGAGCCACATGGGGTATGCGACTAAACTCTCCTCCTCAGGGCCCAGGGGTCAGTGGCCCACTGGGTAGGGGGCCCCAGCCTGGCCAACCCAAGTCTTGCTTTGAATCTTTGTGTGGGGATTCAGGAGAGAGATGCTTTTTCCACCAAATTTGCTAAGGTGGGTGGCGTGAGCCTGGTCATGTGTGGCCATGCTCTCCCTTCCCCACTTCAGGGGGAGGGTAAGTCACCTTAAAAAGAGAGTAGAGCAGAGAAGTGGGCCAAGAGCTGGGGAGAAGAGGCGTGACTTTGCTGGAATCCTGAGGGCAGCTAGCTTGAGTGCTGATTAACATAGATAAAGTCACATATAGAAGACTGACTCCATTAGACTCAAATCTTATTATCACATTTCACAGGGACATTAAAACCTCTCAGATGGCAGCCACTATGTGTGCCGGAGGTGAAATTGGGGGTTTTCAGCCATTGGAGAAATTCTTTTGACAGGAGAAACCAACCCGTTGAAGGCAAAAGGGCAGATGCTAAAAAGGAGGTCTGGCTCCTTAGAGCCCTGAAATAGAATACAAAGTGCTTCTCCTGAAGAGTGACAGTTGGTCCCTTCAGAGGTTGGCTGGTCACACCAGCAAGGGTCTCCACAGCCGGGTCATGCTGCAGCCACAGGGCCTGCAGAGAAGGGTAGGGGTGCCCATCTGGGAGACCACAGGCACCACACAGGCAGGCAAGGAGAGCCTCCCACTTGGCCTATGGGGGACTTGCCTGTGTGGGAACATTTCTCCCTTTCTATTTTAGAACATGACACATGATAAGATTCACATTCTAAAAGATGTGCTTTTTAACTAAATAATAATAGATCAATGAAATCATGGAAGATACCCACTCCTTAACGCAGAATTAGCATGACATTTTTTGTACATCTTTATTTCTAGATGTTTAAATTCAAAATAAATCAAAACAAAATTTTCTCAGCTTAATGTAATTTTATCCACATAATAGATTCCTTTCCTCAAGTCAATTATCATTAAACTTTATCGGAAACCTCCCCTCTATTATAAATGGCAAGAGTTTAAGTGTGAATGATATTGTTTTTCTTTTGGAAATATTTCCTGGATTGTAGAAAAGCATGTTGAGGTCCTTTCAATTTCTTTGGAATAACCTGAGGAGTCAGAACTAATTTTCTTCAAAACTTTAAAGACGAAGCCTAGAGAATCAATGTCTGCACATACACACATATTCACCCACTCACAGACCCTCACACCCTCACACCCATACACTCACTCACACTCACACACACATGGCCCGTGCTAGCTGCCATGGGGAAATTAAAAATTAATAAGATGCAGCAGAACCTGCTATTGAAGCCTCCCACTGCTGGAAAAGCTAAAGCATACCCATAAATAATTCTAGAACAAGCCAGTCTGAGGAGGTCGGAGTGTTTTATAGAGGAAGAGGGACTTGAGGATGGAATGACTTCAGATGTGGAGGCAGGAAGACAAGAACATTCTCAGAGGTGGGGACTGAAGTGTAGGTAGTTTGTAACAGATGGGGAAGGTCCTTGAATTCCATGCTCAGAAGTCTGAACACCACTTCATAAGCAAAAGAAAGTCATGAAAGACAAGAACTGGTGAATGGTACCCCCAGGTATGTGTCTTACAGAGGGTGTTCCAGTGATGGTGTGGAAAGTGTTCTGACCTGAGTGAAACTGGAGACATCTGAGAGTGTGGTTGAAGCCATTGAGCCGCAAAAGTGAGGCCCACAGACAGGATTAGAGTTCCTCTCAGACTGTCAGAGTGACTGCAAGGAGGGGTCAAAGAGTCTTCCAAGACAACACAACTTAGAGAAATAGAAGAGAGAGGGGATCCCTGGGTGGCTCAGTGGTTTAGCGTCTGCCTTTGACCCAGGGCATGATCCTGGGGTTCCGGGATTGAGTCTCACATCAGGCTTCCTGCGTGGAGCTTGCTTCTCCCTCTGCCTGTGTCTCTGCCTCTGTGTGTGTGTGTGTGTGTGTGTGTGTGTGTGTGTGTGTGTCATGAATAAATAAATAAATTTAAAACAAAAAAAGAAATAGAAGAGAGAAAAAGCCTAGGTATCTCCCCCAAGAAATTAGTTCCAGAGAGATAAAGAGTGGGAAAGTCTTACCAGGAGGAAAAAAAAAAAATAGAAGACTGCAATTCTCCTTTACCACCCTTCTATTCTCAGCTAAAGAACCATTAAACCCAGAAAAAAAAATTTAAACCCAAAGTGAGGAAGACAGCATGCTGTGGATATCCAGAATCCAGAATGCATGTGTGAGCTATTCTAGTATATGCATGTGGGTTTGGAGAAACCAAAACCTACTCTGGTTTCAACTCTTTGTTTCAAATAGCAGAGTGGGTGGTTCTGCTTCAGCAGGACTATGCCTTTACTTGTAGCAAACCTCTTGCTAATCTCCTTGCTTCCTGCTTGGATTTTAATCACTGGGAGTTCTTCATACACATGCTTACTGCCATGCTGATTTCTCTGGAACTCCATTGGCATTTAGCAGTAACCATATCCTCATATCATGATCAAATTATTTCCTTTGAGGAATGAAGGATTTCAATGGGACCATAGTCAGAGTATTTATTACACTTTCTTTACAATAATCCTCCTGTCCGTGCTTTTTTTTACTGTTTAAAATGACTAAAGAGGAGCCATGGGTAAAACCCAGAGTGGCTGAGGGGAGCTAATAGGAGGAGAGAAGGTGAAGGACAAATCTTGGGAACCCAGGAGTATCAGTCCCAGGTCAGAGTCAGCCATGCATGCTCCCCACCCCCCTCTTCTCAGGCCCTCTGTTTATCATCAGAGGGCTGACTGTTCCAAAACCATCACTCACATTAACCAGTCAGCTGGCAGAAAGAATCCCACTAGTTGAAAGCATCCTTGAGAAAGAAGAGGACGTCTCAAGAGCATGGAGGCCAAAGCGGACTGGGGTTGGGAGAAGGGATCCATTAGAGGGGGAAGGGTTGATCTGAGAATGTACATGGCAGGAGGAAACCCCGAAAAGGCCCAAGATTAAATAAAACCTGCCTTTGATAAGACTTGATGAAGGGCCCTGACATTCACATCATATGCTCTAAGCAGTCAGGGACCCACTTCCCTATCACAGTATAGTGTCCAGATCACAACTTTGCCATTGACTGTATATGATCCCACCAGAAAGGGCCTTTGGCTGCATGAAATTATCTCCCAACAAAAAAGAATTGGGCTTCAGTACATGAGTGTCAATTATTCAAACTGTTTGGGCAAATATATCACTGGAGGTCTGAGAAGCTTATCAAAAGCTTCTCAGATTCCTTTATGCTTTCATTTCAGCCTTGACAGACATGTTATCATGTATATTAATGTCACAGGTCAAAGTCCATAGAGATTGCCTTTATCTTAGTGAATTGAATTTTTGTTTTATTGAATACTATTTGAGGTAGATGCACTACTCAGGGCGTATTTTCCTAAACATTCATTCATTCCATGAACCCTTGAAGATGCCGTATGTGTGATAGGAACAGAAGTCACTGGAGACCTGAACGGCTTGGCTCCTGCTGCTTGAAGACTGACTGACCGTGATGTAGAGCCAAGAGAGACATTGAGCCCAGGGGGGTGACCAGTGAGCCTGGGAAGGGCACTGAGCAGGGAGGGAAGGTGGGGACAGGTGGGAATTTGCTGGGCACAGAAAAAGAGAAGAGCAGTTCAAAAAGAGGAAATGCCTCGTGCAAAAGCCAAGATCTCAAAGAATTAAACTAAGGAAGTAAAAATATAAATAGAGAAAGGAGAATAATACAAGACCTATTAAAGAGTGAATTCCAAAGATCTTCCATAATAAGGGTGAATGAATGGAAGCACTGAGCCTGACAAATGTTAGGGCTGAGGAGCCGGAGCCACGGTTGGTGTCTGATTGAAACTGGGAATGGGAAAAAGCAGATTTCAGGAAAGGAAATGAGTTCAGTCTTGACTGTGCCTGTGAGACAATCCAATGCAGGTCTCTACTGGCCTTTGCTCCAGTGACAGTCAGGGAATAGGGTCTATGGTAGGAAAAAATACAGGACATCTGAGTTACTCAGAAAGAGCATCTGATAAATTAGCAGAGAGCAGAGCTACCCAGAGCACATTTTCCCACAAAGGTTGTAGAATTAAGATACGTATAAGTCAGGTGCAGAGAAGATGTAGTTCCTGAAGAACAAACATCCTCCGATCCAGAAAGAGACAGAGGGGACTAGTAAACATTAGAGCTATGAGCAGTGGGCTACCTTCTGTGTGCCACGAGCTTTTTCTCTAATGCCTCATCGTTCTTCCCATAGAGTGTCCATCATTGTTACCGTCCGCATTTTGTAGGTAAGCAAAGTAAGTGTATCAGAGATGTTAAGTGACTAGTCCTTAATCACACAGCTGTAACATGGCAGGGCTGTAATTCAAATTACTGCAAAGCATGAGTTCTTTCCACTATGCCAAGCAGTACCAGGACCACAGGAGAATGGCGAAGCCACACCTTCAGACCCTGAAAAGACAGCAGGTGGGAGATGGATTGAAAATCTCCTGACCACTTGGATAACTGAGGCATGAATGATTGCCTGGTTCCCGTGGGGTTAGAAGCCGGACCAAAGGATTGAAGGAGAGATTGGAAGGGGAGCGATGCATGCCAGGGTCTCCTGTCAGAGCTTCACTGAGAAGATGCAGCTGCTTTCACACAGGCTTCGGAGCAAGACCCTTTTTGTTTCTTCCCCTTTATGCTGCTATTGGTGTTTGAGGCTTGTATATGCTCATAGTCTTTGGAGAAGGAGTCAAAGAAGGAAAAACTTGACTCAGGAAAGCAAGGGGTTAAATACAGGAAGCAATGAAGTATCTAAGAGAAAGAAGGTAAGGTGTCAACTGTCAGAGATGAAGGAATTATTCCTGGCTGGGGGGCACCTTTGCTTAGAGACCTAAGAAAGGGAAGAACAGTGGGGAAGTGGATCTGTGGCTTTGGAGGCAGGAGGCTGAAGGAACCCTCATCAAACGTCAAGCAAGAGGTGTGAGCAGCCGCTGAGACAGGGGAGATGAGGAGCAAGGTGACGGGAGGAATGGCCATCGTGTAGGAGAGCAGCTGCCAGCCAGAATCCCACGTGCGGTGGAGCGTTAAAGACCACACACTGGTTGCTGAATGGAGAATATAAGCCTCCTGTCTCCTTGACCAGCCCTCAGCTGCAGGTGAGCAAGAAGGGGAAAGCAGACAGCTCTACTGATTCATGGTTGGGCACTGACAGAAGGTCGAGGGGGAGAAGGATCACACAGGACCAGAGTGACCCTGAAAGCAAAGCTCTGGGGTCATCTAAAATGCACAGAGGAAAATGTGAAGGGTCTACACACAGGCAGTTCTCACGAGTGGCCCGGGACCCAGGGATCAGGACTGCCAGTACTGTTCTCCTCCGGAGTTGGTAAGCACGTCCTTCGGAGCTCAGTCTCCTGGGAGCTGTCTTCTTCTACATTCTTCTCCTTGCAGTACTATTTCTCCCTTTATCTTTAAAATAGGGTAGAGGACCTTGAGGAGCTTAATGCCTCCAAAACTCTAGCAGTTCGTGGCCCTTCCTTCTGGTTGAGTGGCCAGTCTATAAGCCATCTTTTCTGCACCCTCCTAAGAACCCCTTGCTCCCAAAGCGAAGCGAGAAACATTCAACCCAATATGAGAGCTATTCAGAGAGTGAGAGACATGGCCATGGAAATGATAGTTCTCTTAGAAGAAAAGAAAAAGTGAGTGGACGTTATAGGAAAGGGCATCCAGAGTGCTCGCCCGGGGCTTCTTTCCAGCTTCCACATGGATGCCACGCTGACATCAGAGGCCTGGGCCTGGGCCAGACAGGAAGCCAGGATGAAAAAGAATACACCACTGTTTAACCATCTTCACACAGTCTTGTGTCTCTTCACCAGAGTCTTAATAATCATTTGGCCCAAAATGCTATCTTCCAAAAAATCGTTCAACTGACACTACAAAAAAATAATATGGTGAATCCTCAAAGTATTAGACAAAGAATTACCACATGACTCAGCATTCCACTTCTGTGCATATACCCATAAGAATCCCAGAAGTAGGGATTCAAGCAGATATTTATATCCCCGTGTTTGCAGCAGCACTATTCACAATAGCCAAAAGGTGGTAAACAGCCCAAATGTCCATCAACAGATGAATGGGTAAACAAAACATGGTGGGTGTGTACAATGGAATATTATCCAGCCTTAAAAAGGAAGGAAATCTAATATATGCTACAACATGGATGAACCTTGAGGACAGTCACAGAGGGACAAATGCTATACATTACACAAGTGGGACAAGCATTACAAATAGAATGCAGGGCATCCCTGGGTGGCTCAGCGGTTTGGCGCCTGCCTTTGGCCCAGGGCGCGATCCTAGAGTCCCGGGATCGAGTCCCGCGTGAGGCTCCCGGCGTGGAGCCTGCTTCTTCCTCTGCCTGTGTCTCTGCCTCTCTCTCTCTCTATGTCTATCATGAATAAATAAATAAATAAATCTTAAAAACAAAACAAAACAAAAACAAATAGAATGCAATGCAAGTCAAATGCACACAAACAGAAATAGAATGGTAGTTGCCAGGGGTTGAAGGGAGGAGGGAATGGGGAGTTAATATTTAATGGGAACAGAGTGGAGATGAGTGGTAGTGAGGGGTGCACATCAATGTGACTATAGTTAATACTGCTGAACTGTACATGTAGAAATGGTTGAGATGGTCAATTCCATGTTCTGTATATTTTACCACAATTGAAAGTGATTTTAAAAATTGAAAATAAAAAAAAGAAACCCAGTCATGACCCCACATCTTCCTCCACTTCCTCTCCTGACGCTCAGTCACATTTGCCTTGTATCCATCCCATCACTGGACCAAAATCAGTCTGACAAGGCCAAGGCCAGTGATGGTCACTTTTCCTTCCTCATCTTGCCAGACTTGGCAGTATTTGATACAGTTGATATCCCCACCCACTCAATGCTCTCTGCAGGCCCTAAGGGTTTCTCCCTACCCCACCTGGCCTTACCTCTCCACCTCCTGTGCTATATGCCCCCCAACACAGCCGCCCATTGGCAGAGGCCAGCACAGTGTCAGACAGTCCTTGTCTCTGCCTATACTCCCTGATGTGGATTCCCTCCCTCTCGTAGTTCAAATGCTAACAACTTCTCACCTCAATTCCCCTCTTGCATTTCCAATACTCTACCAGACAGCTGCTCTCAAATATTGAAACTTAAACTGGAAAAGCAAAAAGAAAACTCCTGATTTCCACACATATCCCCCGAAAAACCCAGCTCCCCCTGGATCTTTATTTCCTCAGTAAATGTCAACTTCTTTCAGTCTCTTAGTCTCAAATTGCATCTATCTGCTTCTCCTCAATTCCATATTGATCTGTTGACAAATTCTATTGGACCTGCCTTTGAAGTAAATCCAAAATGTAGCCAACTTCTCATCATCTCCATCACTAGCAGGCCAGTCCAAACCACCACCAACCACCACCATCTCGGCCTGAATCATTACATGAGACTCCTCCCTCTTCCCCCTGCGTCTGCCACTCACCCATCCCCCCAATCTACTCACAAGGCGACAGCTAGAATAAATTTAAAGCTTAAGTGAAATCATGTCTCTCCTTTGTTGAAAATCCCTCAATGCCTTTCCCTCTCAAAGTCCTTAAAATGGCCCAAATAATTACCATGGCCTGAAGTCCCTCATCATCACCACCCCCAAGGACTCCTCTGTCAGGCTTATGCTGGCTTTCCCCACTACACTGGTCTTGGGCTCCCATGTCAGTCTTCACGGGCTGTCCCCTCTGCTTGGAATGTGCTCCCCCAGGTCTCCTCCTGGCTTGCCCCCTTACTTCTTCAGATCTAGGCTTCTCCAGACCACTTTATTTAAAATCATCAACAGTGGACACCTGAGTGGCTCAGTCGGTTAAGTGTTTGCCTTTGGCTCAAGTCATGATCCCAGAGTCCTGGGATGGAGCCCTACACTGGGCTCCGTGCTCAGTGGGGAGTCTGCTTTTCCCTCTCCCTCTGCCCTTCCCCCTTGCTCTTACCCCTCCCAAATAAAGAAAGAAAGAAAATCTTTTTTAAAAAAAGAATTTAAAAAAAAATTTTTTTAATTGTCATCATCTTCCCTCCTCCCCACCCCATTCCCTTTCTTCCTCTCTGCTCTCTGGATTACTTTCTGCACTGATTACTTTCTCTCATTTGATATAGTTTAACTTATTTGCTTATTTTCTTTCTTCTACCCCATTCCATCCATCACTGAACATAAGCTCCAAGCAAGCTGGGATTTTTTTTTTCTCTATTTACTTCTTGATGCCCACAGCTAAGACCAGGAGGAGGACCTCAATAGACATTTGTCAATAAATGCATGAAAAATCAGATCTCTTCACATTCTCTCCTCCCAATAATTTCCATCATTTTTTTGTTTTTTATCCGATCTGTGAGAATTCCTCAAGTTCTTCTCTTTCTCTGCCTTAGATTTTAGAGTCCGTTTGACATTCATTACCTCTAGTGAGTTTTGATTTAATGCAGGCCATTGTGGACTTTTTTTTATTTCCCAGAACACTGTCTTGTTCTCCTACTGCTTCTTTTTCATAATTGCCTATGCTTAAGTTTAATCAGAGCAATAGCTCCTAAATGCTGAGACCAGAATTGTGTAAAGATGCTTCTGTTTTCGGCCTTAACTATTTGAATCAGGGTCTTTGCTGAGCTAGACCACTCCTTATGCAGCGCTCACAGAGCCACCCAGGGGTTCTTTCCTGCCCATCCATGCTTGTGAACAGAAGCCTTAACTAATCCACTTGGGAGTCAGAAACCAGACATCAGGCTCCAAGTCCTTGCTCCTGCTGCTGCTTCTCCACTCAGGCCTCACTGCCCACCTGCCCGATGCAGGGGTAAAACAGATGGTCTTTTAACCTCTTTTCCAGATTCTGCAGTTGGTGAGTCTATGAGTAACATACTTAATAATAAGCATGTGATAATAGCAATAGCTTAATAGCATGTGATAGATAATTTTCTTATCAACAAGGTAATTAGGAAGGTAGTTCCACTTCCTCATTATTACCATACACAGTATTCACAAGGTGCCTTGCTAAGCATGGTATGGAGATCATGGTTTAAAAAAAAAAAATAGAAATGATGCTTAATTGAGCACTGTTGCATCCGAAACTTCAGGTTTGTCAAAGGACATAATCCTTGTTCCTGCGCTTAAGTACTCATTGGAGAGTGTTCCAATTTTCCACAGCTGTGAACCAAACAAACCCAAACTTAGTGGGTAAAAACAACAACCACTTTATCATATCTCCCAATTTCTTGGCTCAAGAAATTTGGCAGTTTGGCTAGGTGATTTTGCTGTCCCATGTGGCATTGCAGAGGTCACTTGGTGGTTTTAAGCTGGCAGGTGGACTCTTTGGGAAGGATCAAGCTGGTTTCACTCACATGTCTAGTAACTTGGAAAAGATAGGGGGATGGCTCAGCTGGGAATGTCAGCCAGAGATCCTAAGCAAGCCCTCTCCAGCATGGTGATCTCAGAGTAAGTGGACATCTCAAATGGTGCCTCAGGATCCCAAGACTGGGTATTTTGGTAAGTGAGGCAGAAAGTGCATGGCCTCTTAAGACCGGGTCTCAGAGTCAACAGTAGCATCACTTCTGTTATATATTATTTTTCATACCAGCCCACTCAGATTCAAGGAAAGGGACATAGATACCACCTCTCAGTGGAAGAGTGTCAAAGAATTTGCAGCTGTGTTTTAAAATCTCCACAGGAAGCAATAATATTTAAAAATGGGCCTCTTTAAAATAAAGCTCTTAAAAAGGAACTTTTTAAAAACAACCTAACCTAGGGGCACCTAGGTGGCTCGGTGAGTTAAGCGTCTGCCTTCAGCTCAGGTCATGATCCCAGGGTCCTGGGATGGAGCCCCACATCAGGCTCCTTGCTCAGTGGGGAGCCTGCTTCTCCCTCTCCTGCTCCCCCTGCTTATGTGCTTGCTCTATCTCTTGCTCTCTCTTGTTCTCTCTCTCTCTCCCCTTCTGTCAAATAAATAAATAAAATATTTTTTAAAAAAAAGAATAAAGAATTTGACCTATACATGAATGCTTACAGCAGCTCTATTCACAGTCACCAGCAACGAAATCATCCAAGTGTCCTTCGGTGGTTGGATGGGTAAATAAACTGTGGTACACCCATATAATGGCCTACTACTCAGCAATAAAAAAACACACATTATTGATACATGCAATAACTTGGTTGAAACTCAATAATACCATGCTGAGTGAAAGAAGCCAATCTCAAAGTTTATATAATCTGTCATTGCATTTATGTAACATTCTCAAAATGACCAAATGATAATTATGAAGAACAGTTTAGTAGGTGCCAGGGGCTGATGGGGTGACTATAAAGGAAAAGCATCAAGGAGTTTTTGGAGTATGGAATGGTTACATATCCTGATGGTGGTGAGTGTCCACTTGTGTTAAACTCATTGAACTGTGTACATTCCCCAAAAGTGTCGCTCTTACTGGTATGTTAATTTTAAAAATAAAACAACTTAGAATCAACTGACAATTACTTATTCTGGGCTGAATGCATGGTCACTGAAACAATTCTGAATAAGAGACTTATCAGTAATGGAGGGGATGTGTGTGCTGGGGAAGAGAGGGGCGACATTCTGTCTCATGCTCCTCAACCCCTCACCAAGGACTCACTCAGTTTTTTCTGACCTGACTTGGAAGTAGAGCTGCAGTGAGTCCTGCCTTGTTCAACAGGCTGAGGGAAGAGAGGCCCAGGAAGATTCAGGAACCCACAGAAGTCACACACTAAGTCGGCAGCTCTGATTGCCAGAAACCTCCTGCTTAGCAAAACTCCTCATGGCCATGTGCACGCCTGACAGCAGGCACAGGGACACCCGCCAAAACTCCTCCAGACCCCTCCTCAAGTTTCATTTTTCAGCAATTAAAACATTTGTCAAAGAGGATTTAATCCTACTGTTGTAAAGTGCTATGTCAAACAGATTTGGCTCAATATTTCTAAATGTTCTATGAAATGGCTACTCCCAACAGTAATTCAACTACGTTACCATGGCTTTAAACAAAAACAGCAACTAAAAAGATCACATTTTGACATACCAGGAAAAATCATTTTGAAGCACAGAGTCATGAATACTATGGCCAAAAAAAAAAAAAAACTATGTCCAACTGTAACAGAAATCTCTAAAATGAAATCTCAGAAAATCTGTAAATCAGAGGAGAGACAAATGCAAATTAAAGGAAAGCAGAGGTCATGATATTGATATCACCCTGTGCAAGAGAGTGTTTTTTTGGGAAATTCTTGATTCATTTTACCTCCATTTCTATTCACCACACTTTGTTTGGATTGCCCCCTTGGATCAAGAGTAGTCTAAAATATAGGTTATGGTAAATCCAGATCATAATGTAGACAACTATTTCCATCCATCAAAATAAGTAAGTAGGATAAATTCATTTCTTTGAAAGAGTATTTGTTAAGTGTTAAGAACAGATTGTGGCCTGAGGAGATTCAGGGAAGAAAGAGTGAAGAGACATGTTAACCCTGAGAAGGACTGTCTTCAAGGTTCAGGGGCCTGAGCAGGAGAATACAGTATGCAGAGCATGGTGGGGCCAGAGGAGCACACGACAGGGAGAACTTTGCAGGTAGACAACATGGCAGGAGGCCCCACAAACATCTAGGAGGGCACATACCTGCCCCCTGCCTCAGTCAGGGGGTGTGGTGGCCCAGACTCTTGGACATCACTCCATGCCCCCAACGACAGCTGCGAGTGACAGCTTTTCATCCAGAAGATGAAAATCTCATGCCAGCAACCAAGAATGGACCCCTTCACCTTGGACTTCCCAAGCGCCACTCTTACTTTCTCCTCCTCTTCTTCTGAGTGCCCCCAAAACACTCACATTACCGTCGCATCTATGAGATACCTAAGGTTCTACCTTCTCTTTGGCTTCCTATGTCTTCATTTTTTTGTTTGTTTATTTGCTTGTTTGTTGCTGGCAAATAAAGAATAAAGAAGAAATGACCTCTTAAAGAAACCAAGTTGTTGGAACACCTGGGTGGCTCAATGGTTGAGCGTCTGCCTTTGGCTCAGCTCGTGAACCCCGGGGACCTAGGTTCAAGTCCCCCATCAGTCTCCCTGCAGGCAACCTGTTTCTCCCTCTGCCTCTGTCTCTGCCTCTCTCTCATGTCTCTCATGAATAAATAAAATCGAAAGAAAAAGAAAGAAGAAGAAAGAAAGAAAGAAAAAAAGAAAGAAAGAAAGAAAGAAAGAGAGAGAGAGAAAGAGGGCAGCCCCGGTGGCGCAGCGGTTTAGCGCCACCTGGAGCCTGCAGCCCAGGGCGTGATCCTGGGGACCTGGGATCGAGTCCCACATAGGGCTCCTTGCATGGCGCCTGCTTCTCCCTCTGCCTGTGTCCCTGCCTTCTCTCTCTCTCTGAGTCTCTTATCAATAAATAATAAAAGAAAGAAAGAAGCTAAGTTGTGCTTTTGTTTTCAGTCTATTACTGAAGATGTAATTAAGAATCCTCAGTAGTTTGTTTTGTTTTTGTTTTTTTAATGTTTACCCAACACATACATGTAGAATTCTAGGGGGAGAAAAGATATGCAAAGGCACAAAGAGGATCACTTTATGATGTTGGGAAGCACAGTCAAAAAGATCATCAATCCCTACTGTGATTTCAGGCCCAAATAACATCACAGGTCAACACATATAATAACTCCTACGGAATTAGAAGGACGAAATAGAATAAACCAGTGTCCTAAGGAGTTTTTAACATATATCTATTTTAATACACAATTTTAACAGTTCAAATTCATAAAAATGAAACTATAAAGAATCTAGATAATATAGAATTGGTCCTTGGTTCAGAAGCATACATATTACTTTTTGCTGTTTATTTCAGAAAAGTGCCTTCAGGGGACTTGTAACAATTAATCATGTTTTCAATTACAAAGAGAAAATTAAATGTTAATTCCGATCTTCGCTATAACACACACTTCTCTGCTCAGCCTGCCTGTGACATCTGGAGAAAGACCAATAGCCCAGTCATGTCCTATAAAATCCATACAGAGAGGCAGTGAAGCGCATACTCCCTGGGATCAAACTGACTGTACCTGCGTCTAGCCCTGTCACTCACAGTGTGACCTTAGGCACCTTTCTACACTTTTTCTTCTTTGAATAAGGAAAAAAGGGTCACCTGAGTGGCTCAGTTAGTCAAGCATCCAACTTGATTTTGGCTCAGGCCTTGATCTCAGGGTTGTGAGAGTGAGCCCTGCATTGGGCTCTGTGCTGGGCATGGAGCTTGCCTAAGTTTCTCTCTCTCCCTCTCCCTCTGCCCATCCCCTACTCTCTAAAATAATAATAATAATAATAATAATAATAATAATAATAATAATAAATGGGGAAATGACAATCCAGGTCTCAGGGTACTATGGGGCCAACTGAAAAGAAGTTAGAATTAGGTGTTAGTTATTAAATACACACATAGAATTTAAATCTATCCCACACTAGGAATCACTGAAATATTTATTCCCTTGGGAGAAAATGTTATAGGTAAAAGGCAAATGTATTCCTTCTAAATTCACGCCAGTTTACAATAGGAAATGCTGTACACATAGAATGCTTCGAGAGTGCCCCAAAAAACAAGAAATATACAGTAAGTATTAGGTATTAGTAGTAGTAGTATTACTACTACATCTTTGAGGACTTTAAAAACACTACTAAAAAGAAGCAAAGCAAAGGAATAAATGATTAGTTGGAGAGATTACTAACTCCGAGGCTGTAAGTGTGGGGGCATCCAAGAAAGCAAATAGAAGTCTTACACTCAGAAAATTACAGAGAATAATTCTCACTCCATATTACTCAGGAGTTTTAAATGTGCACATAAGAGAAAACCCAATTCAGCCTGGCTTAAAAATATAAAAGATGCAACTTGAGATCCAAACTAATACAGCTTTAAAACCAGTTGATCCACGGACTCTCCACTGTCACGAAGCTCTAAGCTTCTGTCTTTCTCCCACAGTGCTAGCTCCATCTTCTCATGACTGCAGTTTGGTTGCCTATAAAAATCAGACAATATGCCTCTTCATTCTTGCCTAGAGGAGGTCCCACTATTTCAACATAAATTTCTGCACCCCTGTCCCCAGAGAGTGGGGCCAGGGTAAGAGCTGGTGCCCATCCATGGCAAAAACTGTGATGGGTGCTCAGGGGAGAAATTCAAGAGATGATGTGGGCAGTAATAAATGCTGAGTAGCTAACCACTGGGTCTGCTGCATCCCTGAGTGAGTTCTTCAGGATGCAAACACTGGATGGTTAATTAACTATGCCTACTATACACATCCTTTGATCCTTTGAGACAAATTTGCCATGCGTGAGCAAGCCAGTTCTGCCTGAAGGGTGGTCAGTGAGTTTCTCTGTCAGAAACCATTTGCTGATCTAATTAAATATCCAAAGAGATTAACAGGCTTCTCATGTGGTCCCTTTCAGCCAAGTGTTTCTATGTTGGGTACCATGAAAATATAGGTTGATGGTTCCACTGGGCTCAAAATGAAGATGTGGCCCAGATGGCCATAGATTCACTATGCCAGAGACCAGGTCAGAAACCCCAGGGCTGACCCAGACCCAGGCCATGCCCCAATCTATTGTACTTCCTCAAATTAGCAGTCTTGATTACACAGCTAAATTACACAGCTTTCTAAACTCATCCAAAATCCTGACAAAAGATTTTTTTTCAAAGTCTGGTTTATTTCCAAAGGTGAAAAAGTCTAAAATCTAAAATACTGCAATGTCTCAACAAAAGTAAACAAGGGAGAATTAGGTGAAAAATCATGGAAGTTTATAAAAAAAAAAAACCCTACACAAAATGAAGAATCCCCAAGGGCATTTGTCTGGTTTAAATTAATAACTTATGCTATGATTAAAACACCATTTATATGAATCCTCCAGTTACCCCCACATAATGGGGAAGGTCAAAGTATAACTATGTATGCTATATGGTTTGGGGCCCTGCTCACATTCTTCCATTTGGAATGAGAACTCTCCTGACTTCACCTGGAGGCTCTATGCCATTCGCACAAAAGCATGTACCTCCTGGAATCCCCAGAACCTGTAATACCACTTCTAGCTTGGAGTGAAAATAGATGTGGGCTCTGTACCTTTTTGTTTAAAATTCACTAAAACAATACAAATACCCCTAAGATAGAAACAAAGAACCAAAGAAAGAGTGAGATAATTGTTAACCACCTTAGGCAGAGTCACTCAGAGAATCAGGACTTTAACCCTATAAGCATGACTCTCTTGGGAACAATGAAGGTCCATTGCCACATGTTTAGTGGCATCTGTTTGTCTTTTCAAGCATTTCACTCAACAGTGGCCCTTGGGAAGAGCTTCTCAAATGTGTTTTGGGGCATCCATTCAGAGGATCACAAAGTTCCTTTGTCTCCATTTTAGACAGGGTTAATAATGTTAACACATTTCCTTTTGTTGAACTATCTTGCATGGCTTGGACAAACCATTTTTGGTCAAGACACACTACTTTCTGCCTGGGTGGCTCAGTTGGATAAGCATCTGCCTTTGGCTCAGGTCATGATCTCAGGGTCCTGGGATGGAGCCCCACAGTGGGCTTCCTGCTCAGCGGGGAGCCTGCTTCTCCCTCTTCCTTTGCTGCTCCCCCTGCTTGTGCTCTCTGTCAAATAAATACATAAAATCTTAAAAAAAAAACAGATTTGTTAATATTTTTTTAAGATTTTATTTATTTATTCACAAGAGACACAGAAAGATAGAGAAGCAAAGACATAGGCAGAGGGAGAAGTAGGCTCCATGCAGGGAGCCTGATGTGGGACTCGATCCTGGGACTTCAGGATCCCTGAGCCACCCAGGCATCCCAATTTGCTAACATTTTAACTGACATTTTGCATCTCTGTTTATAAGCCAAATTAACCTATACATTTTCCTTCTCATGCTGTTCTTTCTTCCATGTTCACAGTCTAGAAAAACATGAGGACTATTTCATCTTTTCCTGTATTCTGGAACAATTTAAATAACAGAAAGTATCAGTTCCTGGTAGGATAGTGACTATTTTCATAGTAGTTTTTGGACTGCCTCTTCAATTTCTTCCAGTTACTGGGATCTTTTGGACCCTTCTTGAATCAAATGTAGAAATTTAATTTCCCAGAATTTGTTCTTTCCCTTTAGATAATTTAAATAAATTTTAAAAGGATTTCTTTTTTAAATGTCTTACTTCTCATGAACCACACTGAGCTGCTCACTCTTTACTCCCAATATCGTCTCTTTTTCCTCTTGATTGTTGATCAAATATGCTACTTTTAATTTTTTGCACTTGTCAAGCTTCATTAATTTGTGATTTTTTTGCTGTTTAATGACTCCTTCCTAAAATACACTTAAAAGCAGAAACACTCCTCTGAATTGCATTTGAACACCATATGTCATGCTGGTGATGGTATTCATTTCTAAATAGTCTATACTTTCTAATTGATATTCTCTACAGTCAAGAGTTCTTTAAAACACTGATTTAGTCTCTTTGGTTTTGTTTTTATTTGCAAGGTGGATCAGTTTAGAGGTACTCCTTTTGTAGTTATTACTTTCAGAAGATACAGCATGTATGTTTCTTATTTTTATAGTAATAGTCATAAAACTCCCATGGGTGTTGGGAAAGAACATATATCTTGCTTATTATAGTACATCAATCAATTATGTTAATTGTATTATTCAGATTTGTTGTAACTATTCTGGCAACTTTCTGAAAGATGTGCAAAAACATACATGATTAACACATCTTAATGGGCTTTTTAACTTTTGCAATATGAACACTGACCCCAATAATTACAAATTTTGAAAAAAAATAAGATGGATTTATAAATGGACAAAAATATAGAAAAGTAGATTTTATTAAAGGAAAGAGCAAAATATTGACTGTAGGTTCTAGACGGTGTGTATAAAGATATTCACTGTATAATTATTTCCACTTTTCTGCTTGAATATTTTCATAATAAAATGTTCAAAAAAAACACATTTTTTACAATTTTTTATTTATTTAATCATGAGAGGCACAGATCAAGAGAGAGAGGCAGAGGGAGAAGCAGGCTCCATGCAGGGAGCCTGATGTGGGACTCAATCCGGGGCCTCCAGGATCACGCCCTGAGCTGAAGGCGGTGCTAAACCACTGAGCCACTGGGCTGCCTAAGAAACATATTTTTAAAACCAATGTCAGTGATGTGTGCTTTAAGAATGTCCTCCAACTATAGTCCCCAAAACAAGTTAACTTGTCTTCATTATCCACAGACATTTATGACTGAAGTTGATGCAAAATAATATAGCATCACTGGTCTTGAGCATAAATGCTGAAATTAAAAATCTAGCTAGAATAATAACAGCAATTAACACTCACTCATTGTTTATTGTGTACCAGAATATGTATTATCTCATTTTTTTTTGTATTATCTCATTTTATCTGCACAACAGCTCTTTGTGGTAGTAACTAATATCACCATTTTATAGGTGAGAAAACTGGGGCTCATATAAGTGAAGGGATTTTCCTAAATCTAATTTTTTTTTTTTTTAATTTATGATAGTCACGCAGAGAGAGAGGCAGAGACACAGGCAGAGGGAGAAGCAGGCTCCATGCACCGGGAGCCTGACATGGGATTCGATCCCAGGTCTCCAGGATCGCACCCTGGGCCAAAGGCAGGCGCCAAACCGCTGCGCCACCCAGGGATCCTGGATTTTCCTAAATCTAAACAGCCTATCAGTGGCAGAGCCAGGATACAAACTCAGCTCCATGTGACTCTAGAGCTAACACCCTTCAGCCTGCAGACTCTGCAGACCTGCTGTGTCAATATAGTGACCACTAGCTACAAGTGGCTGCCAAGCACTTGAAATGGAATAAGTCTTCACTGGGCTGTGTTCTGAGTATCAAAGACACACCAGATTCCCAAGAGTTGGAACAGAGGAAAAAGAAGGATCGTTATGATCATTTTTTCATTTTTTTAATTTTATTTAAATTTAATTGATTAACATATAGTGTATTATTGATTTCAAAGATAGAGGTCAGTGATTCATTGGTCTTATATAACACCCAGTGCGCATTACATCACACACCCTCCTTAACGCCCATCATGCAGTTACCCCATCCCCTTGCCCCCCTCCCCTCCAGCAACCCTCAGTTTGTTTACTATACTAAGAGTCTCTTATGGTTTGTCTCCCTCTCTGATTTCATCTTGTTTTATTTTTCCCTCCCTTCCCCTAGGATCCTCTGCTTTGTTTCTTGAATTCCACACGAGTGACATCATATAATAATTGTCTTTCTCTGATTGACTTATTTCACTTAGCATAGTACCCTCTAGTTCCATACACGACATTGCAAATGGCAAGATACCGTATTTTTTGATGGCTGAGCAGTAGTTCATTGTATACATATACCACATCTTCCTTATCTGATCTTTTTTAATATCATGTGCTAAAATAATATTATGGATATATTGAGGTATACAAATTATTTTTTAAATTAATTTTACCTGCCACTAGAAATTTTTAAATTATATATGTAGCTCACATTAAATTTCTGCTGGACCATGCTAGTCCTATTTGACTCCAAAATGAATTGTTTTGTGTTTCTTCCTTCTGATGTGAATCAGTAACCTCCTTGTGACAAAAAAATAAGAGCATTAAGAAAGGTAGCAAAAAGAACCACACTAGAAGCACATTGTGCCAGCCTGAACTTCAAGGAAGAGAGAAGGTGTGGTCACGTGAGGGACAGTGGAGGCAGGTGTGCTTAGACTGACAGGCAGGGAAATGGGAGGACTTGTGAGCTGTGTTTTAGCTACAAGAAGGGTTCCCATGAAGATTAAATAGACCAGCACATACGAGGTGCCTCTCACCACAAAGGAAGGTCCGGTCATGGGACTTGCTGGTTCCTAAATGCCTAAATGTGAAAGGTTCTTTAATCTTTAATCCATAATCTTCAGAAACTCATGGTCACATGGTAACACTGACCATTCCTCCCTGCTTGTCAAAACCTCCCTGCACTGCAGCGTGAAGAGGTAAGAGTAGAACCCCAGAGCACCGCAGATAAGGCAGTGCCTCCACTGATACATCTGGCCCCTGGGCTCCGGAGCCCCGGAACACTGTGGCCACCTGTCCCAGAAACCTGAGCTCATGCTGAGACAAGACTGGAACGGAGGACATGTGAAGGGAAGTAATAGCCTTAGGTCTTTTGGTGCCAGATTGTGAATTTCTCTGGAGTGTACCCTAAAGGAAATGGGAAACCACTAAAGGTGCAGCAACGGGAGGCAAATTAACATCAGGTTGGCAAGAGGGACAGCATCATGGAATTTAATTGAAAAAGACTGGAAAATCTGCTAGTTCTCCAGGAGTGTGTGCCAAATGTGACACGTTAGCAAGATGGGAGACTGCTGCAGACTGCCAGAAGGTGCTCTGGGGAGATTTCTCAATCCTTCCTCTAGATGTTGAATTTCACTATAAACCCATTTCTAATGTCCTTTCCATTTCTGAAATTCCCTGACTCTGTCACACTGTAATGTTGGGGCTCTTCTTTGTTCATCTATCCACATGTTTCTGAAGAGGAAGAAGGAATAGAATATTTGCTGATTATATATATATGTAAGCCATAAAATATGCATACAGTGTAGGCACATCACAAGAAAAATAACCAGCCCGATGCATGATAAATGTTTCACTTCCAATCATCCTTGCTACATCTTCTGTCAAATAGAAGACAATATTATTTCCATTCTATGCACCAAGTTAAACGGAATTGTTCAAACTTTTGCAGGTACCATGGTTGTCATGCTAAACTAAACTGGTTTTAACAAAATAAAACAGCCGAGAATGGAATGGTGGTACACGTCCTCTAACCTAGTCCTTGAAACCATCCCCATCAAGTTGTCAAAGTGGCTTTCCAGTCTTGCTCATGACCATATTCATGATGGATGGCATTCATGGGGTGTGAGGAGCCATGCTGCGTGCCTTCACACTCACTTTTCTAACACAACTCTGCAAAGTGGATCTTAGTGGGCCCTCATTGCACTATAGGAAAACTCAAATTCACAGACCTCATCCCCCACCTAGAATGGCATCTCTCCAGATCCCATATTCTCTCCAGGACCTCAGGCCACTTCTTAACACCTCCACATAGACATTCAAATATCAGGAGTTGGGATGCCTGGGTGGCTCAGCGGTTGGGCACCTGCCTTCAGTTCAGGTCTGATCCCAGGATGCGGGATTGAGTCCTGCATCGGACTCCCTGTGAGGAGCCTGCTTCTTCTCCCTCTGCCTGTGTCTCTGCCTCTCTCTCTCTCTCAGTCTGTGTCTATCGTGAATAAATAAATAAATCTTTAAAAACATATATCAGGAGTTTCCATATATCTCTACCCTTACCCTGAATTCCCTCAAGGCTAAACACTCTGCTCCTTCCACCACTCCCCATGATTCTGAATCCTTTCTCTATCCTAGTTACCTTCTGGTGACCATTCCCCACCCACCATACACCCCCACCCTGGTTGTTACTATTATTGACCTAATTAGCATTCACTCCATTATCAAATTTATCAACAAGAATGAGGAACAAAACAAAAGGCAGCACACTATGGGTATGGAGCTGTGGAGTCTGGAAATCCTAGGTTCCAGAGTCAATTCTGCTATCTATGAATACTATGATAGGGTCAAGTTAATAAAAGTGGCTGGGTCTCAGTTTCCCCACTTGTAAAAGGACAATTATCTTTACTCCCTCCCAGAGTAAAGAGGTACAGAAATGGAGGTATAAGAATGGGTACAGGAATGGGGCAACTAAGGAAAAAACCAAATCAGGCAGAAATAAGAAGTGGCCTTGTCTGGAGAAAAGACAAGTTCAGGTTCTGGTGTACTACAGGAAATATGGTATAATGTAGAATTAGAAGCATGGGGGATCCCTGGGTGGCTCAGCAGTTCAGCGCCTGCCTTTGGCCCAGGACATGATTCTGGAGTCCTGGGATCAAGTCCTGCATCAGGCTCCCAGCATGGAGCCTGCTTCTCCCGCTGCCTGTGTCTCTGCCTCTCTCTTTCTCTCTCTCTCTCCCTCTCTCTCTCTCTCTCTCATAAATAAATAAATAAAATCTTCAAAAAAAAAAAAAAGAATTAGAAGCATGGACTCTGGAGCCAACAGTCCTTGATTCAATTTCTAGGACTGCTTTGATTTCCTCCTTCGCTTAACAATGATAGTAGGAGCACCTACCTCACTTAAAGAAGCTATGTATGGATCCTGGCCAGAAGCCCTGTTAAAACCACAATCAACTTTTTTGAGATCATTTGTTAGTGGAGGAGGTACCTATAGTTCTAACACAGTCTTCAGTACTTGGGAAGGCTTGCTTCTCAAAGATTTGTATGTTTATTTATTTATTCAAAAAACACATGCTGAACACCTGCTATGTGCCAGATATTATTCTTAGCACTTGGACTACATCCATGAACAAAAAATGCCTGACTTCATGGAGTTTATATCCTATAAAAATAAGCAGTAGATTTCAAGTGGGCAAATCATATAGTTTGTCAGAAAGGATAAGTAAGTACTATAGTGTAAGAGCAGCACAAAGAGAGTGAGAAGACAAGTTGCAATATTAAGGACAGTCAAGCTAGACCTCATGAAGAAAATGACATCTGAGTAAAGACTAGAAGGAGAATAACAGGGAGGGGAATATTACAGAGGTACTTACCAATACAAATGTTCTCAATGGATGCATGCCTAGTGCCCCAGAAGAATAGCAAGGAGGCCATGGAGGACATATTGAAATGAGAAGAAGATAGGTCAGAGAGATATGGGGGCCAGGCTGTGGAGGAACTTGTGGACAACGGGAAGCATTTTAGCCTCTGCTCTCAGTGAATTAAGAGGCACTGTAGGATTTTAAACAGAAGAGGGCCATGAGTGCTCTGATATTTTAAAGGATCATTCCAATGGTTCTGTTGACAGTAGACTGTAACAAAGTTAAGACTGAAGTACCTTCTGTTAAGAAGGTCCCATAATAATCTGTAGTTACAAGCAGGCTGTGTCTTTGACCAAAGGACCAGAGGAGGAGTAAGTGATTAGATTCTAGACATCTTTCTTTTTTCTCCTTTTGTGGCAAAATGGCATAACATAAAACTTATCATCTTAACCATTTTTGAGCGTATGGTTCAACAGTATTAAATATATTCACATTGTTGTACAACCATCACCATCACCCATCCCATAACTCTTCATTTTGTAAAGTGGAAACTTGTACATACTTTGAAGGTAGAGACAGCCAGACTTCCTGACAAATGATGGATATTTGATTAGATATCATAAGCATAACTTTTTTGAACAAAATGTAAAATGTGGCCCAGAAGTCAACCATTAGACTGCGGACATTACTTCTGTGGAACTGGTCTATTGGAGATGTTTCTGTAGAGAACCCAGGACTACTGGACAAGGGGCTGCATGTTCAGGTTTTCAAGGATAGCAATCTCCTGTCTAAGTACATTGTCCTATTATACTAAAGGTCATAAAATATTTCCCGTACACATTGTTGGAATTGTCACCAAGGAGTTTGAAAAGATGGAAGCATTCTGTTGGGTTCAGGAGTCATAGTTGGTGCATGGACAGCTAAGGGATATTTAAGCAAAACTACATCCTAGCAATTAGAGCTGCAGTGACTTAAGCCAGGCCTGGGGAAAGGAAGACTGGCTGTCCCCAAAGCACTGCACCCTCTGGATATGACCTGGAAAAGGAGAACCACAACCACCACCTCCCAGGGTTCTCAAGGACCCACAGAGCATCAGCAGTCCCCTGGGCTACTCTATCTTGGCTCTAGCTCACCTTCTGCGTATGTATGTATACCCAAAAATATCACGATAGTTTGAAGCCAATGGAAGTCACAAAGGACTAATCCAGGAACTGACAACATTTTTCCGTAAAAGGCCAGATAGCAAATATTTTAAGCTTTGTGGCAACATGTCACATGTCACAAACTTTTTTCTTTTGATTTTTTTTAAAGCCTTTAAAAATATAAAAACCATTCTTACCTTGCTGGCCAAACAAAGACAGGTCGTGGCTGGATCTGGCCTGCCAGCCATGGACTAAACCCTTGGACTAAACCATGTGTCTTGGAAGAGCTCTCATGGGCCACCATTGCTGTGTCAAGGGCAAGGTCACACTTTCCAGCACTCCAACTGCCTGCACTGCCTCCTCAGCTGTAGCCAGGCTGGGCACAGAACTTTTTTTTTTTTTGAAATTTTATTTATTTATTCATAAGAGACACACAGAGAGAGGCAGGAACATAGGCAGAAGGAGAGGCAGGCTCCATGCAGGAAGCCCAATGTGGGACTTGATCCCGGGACTCCAGGATCACGCCCTGAGCCAAAGGCAGATGCGCTTAACTGCTCAGCCACCCAGGCATCCCTGGGCACAGAATTTTGAGGTCATGCTCACTGTGGTCATCTTTCTACTGTGCCCCTAGCTTAGCAATGACTGTTCTAACAGTCAGATGTGCCAAGTGTGGGCCCACTGCTAACTCACAGAGATACTGCACGAATCAGAACAAGGCACCTGCTCTTCACAACACTTTTCTGCCATCTATTGGAAAATTGTTGTAATAATGAACAGATCCACACCAACTATGAATTTGAGTAGAGCTCCCTTTGCTCTATTTAACTCAGGGCCAGTGGCCCTGAGTTCAAGAAATACAGAAGGGGAAGCAATTAACTCGTAGGAGTTCCAGAAGATATCATAGAAATAACGAAAAGATCTCTCTTCCACAACTTTCTCGAACTTGTGGGAGGGGAGGCAAAAGGAAGAAGGGAAGACAGAGATCTCATTGCTGTTCTTATCCAATCTCCGCAGATTAGGCTGGAAATCTGCCCTACACTGAAAGCATTCTGCAAACAGAAAGCCTTTCTCAGGTTAATGAGAGTCCCACAAACCTGTATCAGACTCTGGAGAGACAGAGAGAACAGACCATCAGCACCTGCTGATTTGAGCATGCTTCTAAGGAGCAGTAGTCCACACAGCACTGAGGTTCTATTGAAAGGACTCTGAGCTGAGGGCCAGGAGAACCTGAGTAAGGCTAAGCCTTTCTACCGCCTCTGTGACCTTGAGTGAGTATCTGGCCTCCTCCTGCCTCAGTTTCTTGGTCCTTCAGATAAGAATAACACTACTAATAATGCTCTCACAGAGGTCATGTGACAGTGGTATATGCACACCCTTTGCACAGCATTATAATTAGAATGCACAATCCTGTGACCAAAAGGCTGGAGTGAGGACAGGAAGTGAATGGAAAAGGTCTGGTTCTACTTACATAAAATGTAATCGAAAAACCAGGAAACACTGCAAGATAGGAGATAACATGACTCCAGGTTTTCAGGACCTAGCAAGAAACCCCCAGGTGTCCAAATGAAAAAGGAAAAAGGTCAAAGACTGAGACCAAGACTTATTTGCAAAGACTATAAGATCCACCATCTCTAATTTAGAACTAAAACCTTTACTATTTACCCTAGGGAAGCAGGGAAGAAAGAAACAGGGGGTGATCTGTTTCACCCTGCCCCTGAGACTCCTGATGTTTCCAGCACTCTCAGGCAGGGAGAGAATCCAGGTCAAGAGTTCCCACAGCAAAACAGGTGTGGGCACAGTGAAGGCTCAGGAAACCTAAGGAGCACGTCAGATAGAACCCAGGGGCCTGGGATGCAGAGAGCCCCATGTCAGGCCTGGGGTGGGGGGCAAGTATAAAGTGCAAACATCAGACCCAGATCTGGTAACAAAACTGTCCGAGGAAGAGCCAACAGATCCCAGTGTTGTGACAGCTGCACAGGGGCAGCTCAGCACTGAGGATGCCTGTGTGGAAACAATGGGTCCTTTGTGGGTACAAGGCAGGGGGTGGGGGCAGTAAAAGGGGGCCAGGGAGCCCCTTCAGTGCTCTCTGGGACCCTGAGAAGGGAATGGTACATGGGAAGGGCTGAGTATTACAGTTTACCAGACCCCGTGTCTGCTATGAACTGACAGGCCCTTGACCAGCTTTAAAAACCAGCTTCCATCTCCTCATCCACATACCATGACTATACTTGCATGTTGAAGCTTCTGTCTGGAAACATGATGTTTCTCTGGGCCTGGTGTGTCGTAGAGACTGCCTCCTCAGAGCCCAAAAAGGCACTTTTTTACATAGGCAATGTCCAATTCCACTTTGACCCAAATTAGGAAGGTGGGAGCCCCATGGGCTCACTAACCACTGCCTTCTACAATGATCTCAGGAGACCTAAGGGCCAGACCCAACCTCTCCTCCTCTCTTCATCTTTCGTTGCTTTCATCTTTCACCACCCTTCATCACCAGCAGCCATGAGTTAGGGCACAACTGCCCTTGGCCTCCTCCCCATTCCCAAGACCCTACCATAATCTGAGCCCAGCTAGTAGGTTTCGGGAAATTTGAAAAATCTGGAAGCAATGTGTTCAGAATTCAGACATTGGGGATACCTGGGTCATCTGCTCAGGGACCCCAACTTCTCCCAAGTCCCACATCCTACCCTAGAATCTACCACTTCCCAGGATGATTGACAATAAAGGCCCATTCTCTTTCAGAGAAACCCCACTCAAGGTTGAGCCTTAGAGCCTTAACCTGACAATCTCCCAAGAGACACAAAGGATGGAGTATAGATGATGATGATGATGATGCTTGGACAGAAGTGCTCCCTGTGGCCCAAGGGCCTTTCCTTCCCCAAATAGGTGGACACAGACTTGCCCAATGCTTTGGAGAAAGAGAGCCAACTGTGGAATCAAAAAATTAAGATGATACAAACTTAGCTTCTCACTTTAAAAGGTATCATCCAAGTATGAAACCAAAGATTTGAAAGGCAATGAAATAGAAAGATACAGAGGTTTGTTATCCACCACCACTACCATCTTCATCTACAATGCACTCATATATGTGAAATGAGAAGCAAGGATGTTTCTTCTTTATATATAACGTATTATATGTGTCGTGTGTCTGTGTGTGTCAGAGCACGCATTATGTCTATGTGTGTCTCTGTATGTGTCTGTGTGTGTCTCTGTGTCTTCGTATCTGTGTGTGCATGTGTGCACACGTGACTGCGTATGCACCCTCCAAGCTCGGTAATGGAAGGGAGAGGAAGCATGAGGCTCAGGCCCAGAGCCAAGCCCATACTCTCTCCTCTTCCCTCCATGGGCTGACTACAGGGCAGATGGGTGATAGACACACAGCCAACTGTACTTGAAGTCTGAGAGTCTGATCTAGAACAGAAACCGAGAACAGCAGCAGCAAGCCTCTTAAGAGACACCTGTGTCATCTGGCCTCAGGGGAGTAGCAGTTCTGGGTGGGTCAAGGCATTGGAGGAATCCTAATAGCCCCTCCTAGCCCACCTGAAAGGCATGAGAGGCCATCCCTAAGTCCACAGGGGACCAAGTGGGACATGGAGGTTAGATAACCTATTCAGAGTTTTGAAACTGGAATGTGAGAAATAACTCAATCGGAGAAGGACAAACAGTGTATGTTCTCATTCATTTGGGGAATATAAATAATAGTGAAAGGGAATATAAAGGAAGGGAGAAGAAATGTTGGGAAATATCAGGAAGGGAGACAGAACATAAAGACTCCTAACCCTGGGAAACAAACTAGGGGTGGTGGAAGGGGAGGAGGGCGGGTGTTGGAGGGGAATGGGTGATGGGCACTGAGGTGGACACTTGACGGGATGAGCACTGGGTGTTTTTCTGTATGTTGGTAAATTGAACACCAATAAAAATTAATTTAAAAAAAAATTAAAAAATTTTAAAAAACAAAAATAAATAAATAAATAAATAAATAAATAAATAAATAAATAGCAAAAAAAAAGAGAAAGAAAGGGGAGGGTCATCTAGCATCACCCCAAATCTTAGAATCTGACATCTTTCCAGTTATAAGGACTGTTTTTTTAATTCCAAAAAATAAAAAGGAGAATATGAGCAAAAAAAAAAAAAAAAGAAGAACCCACTTGGACCCAGGGAGATTCGGCTAACCTCAGCAGATCTCTCTCTCCCGAGGAGCCAAGGGACCATAGACATCATTCCCAGAGCCTCCTAGCCCTTCTGTGGGGGCCCAAGAGAACACAAAGCATTACCTGGAGATAGGCAGGGATCAGCAGAGGCCCCAGAGGGACTGAAGCCTTAGAAGAGGCTGGTCACCTGTGCTGCGAGGTGGGTGGTTGTGTGCTCCCTAGGCAAAATCAGTTCAAGGATACAGTGAGAGGGAACCAGTGTGTTTTAAATCTAAAAATAGTCGAGCAATCTCTAAATCGGCGGAGTTAACCAGAAAGTGTTTGATTCATCCGTATCAGGCATAAAAGAGAAAAAAAAAAAAAAAACAGGCTGGAATTACGGGAAATAATGGCAGTGACATGTCTTTTACACCCGTGTCTGAATGAGAGCTTTGGACCACAGCAAAGGCATTTCCAGTCTGCAAGTCGGCCTCCCCAGCACCCTGCGTAAGTCCCCGCTGAGAGGCTGCCCCAGGCTGAACCCACCTCCCTGCCCTCCGGGAAGGCCTGTCCCCGGCCCCGTTGTGGGGTGTCACGCAGCCTGACAAATGTCCAAGCAAAGGAGAAAGAGCAAGTTCCATCAGCTCCACGTGATTGTAATCTATGCTGCTGCTGCTTTTAAACAATTCCCTCAGGCTGGAATGATTCGTGTGGAGCGAAAGTCAATAAACTTTAGACCATAAAACGGAGACCAAGCCGCTCCCAGCTTTTCCAAGATTTTGCAAAGTCAAGTCCAGCGCCGTCGGGGAAAGCTCCCAAGCTGGCCTGCACTGCCCCCTGCTGGAAGCGCCCCGCACCAACGCGCCCTGGCCAGAGCCGTGCAGGCATCTGCACTTCCCCGCATTAATTCGTCTACCCTCACAGAACACTCCCTAAGCGGCCGTCCAAGTAGCGCCATTCTTAATTCTCGGATTTCGCTGCATCCAGACTCTGACTTGGGCGCAACGAGCTGCTCTGGGATCCCCAGCCGGGCCCGTGGACCACAGAATCCAGACCAGCCCCCTGACTTTGGGTGCCAGGCCTGGGCCATGGGGAGGTTCAAGGAGCTGATATTTGTCTCCATACCAGGACATGCAGTTTGCTGCCATTGCAGTCCCCTGTGCTGTCCCCTCTGCCAGCTGCTGGCACATCTGAAGAAGCACCTTCCCATGGCAGGGAAGGAGACCCCTATATGACAAGGCTTCTGAGCCTAGGAAATCACTGGGCCCAGTTTACAGAGAGGACCCAAAATCTCTAATTGGGCAAGAGTACCTCCTAAGGCAGGGGGGCAGCAGCAGAAGTCACAATATCAGAGAGAGAGTAGTGTAAAAATGTCATAATCAGAAAAATACAAACAAACCTTCAGAAAGCTACCCAACATTAAAAATTACATTTGAAATTTCCTAAATGTCCAACAACGTGGGAAATGGTTGTGTTATGTTATAATTAGAAATAGCCATTTATTTAACTGAAGCAACAAATTTTATTTACTAGTATGATCACATTGTGCCTTTACATGCATCCAATGGGGCACCTGGGTGGCTCAGTCAGTTAAGCGGCTGCCTTTGGCTCAGGTTAGGATCTCAGGGAGGCTAGGGATTGAGCTCCGGTTGGGTTCAGGCTCCCTGCTTATCAGGAAGCCTGCTTCTCCCTCTTCCTCAGCCCCTCCTCCTGCTCTCTCTCAAATAAATAAATAAAACATTTTAAAAATCAAAATGCATCCAAAAAATAGAAATATTCATGGTGATTTTCTATTTGATAGAATTAGTAGCAAATTGCTTTTCTTTGCAAGTTATATTGTTCTTATAATCCTAAAAACATTTTTACTTTTAATAAGAACATTTGGAAATAAGAAAGGATACATGAAGGACTAAGTTGGCCAACTCCATCTGCTTCCAAAGTGGCAGCAGGTGGCCTCCGTGATGCCCACTCTGGGAGCAGTGGTACAGAAGAGCTAGGGGCTCAGGCCTGATGGTTCTCACTTCCTCTGAAGCATAACAGGATGCTGTCTGCTGAGGAAAGAGCTGCTGGCTGAGAAGAGGACAGCAAAGATCTTAAAGTGGAGCCTGAGGAGTGGCCAAGAGAGCTAAAAGGGGACATAGAAGGGACGGGAGTCTAGTGGTCACAGGTGCAAACATGGGGCTGGGTGGCAGAGGCTGGCATCCCCACTTCCCTGGCTTCAGGGCAATGGGCAGGCTCTTTATCATGGCTCCCCTGGCTATTTCGGTCTGCCTTAATTTTTTTTAGCATAGTATAGAGTTTTTGTATGTATTTTGTTAGACTTCTTCCTAGATATTTGAACATCAGTGTTTTGATGCTACTGTAAAAAAATACTTTTATTTCATTTTCTAGTTATTTGTTGCCTTTATGTATGAATACAATTAACCATTTATTGACTTTGTGTCCTGTAATTTTATCAAATTCAAGTATTGTCCTAGTAGCTTTATTTTTATATTCCAAAGGGTTTTCTACACACACAGCAATATCAGGAACCAATGACAGTTTCACCACTTCTTTTCCAATCTGTATGCTTTGGCTACTCTGGGGCTAGAATAAAGATGGGAATCATCTTTTGGATTATTTTTTCTTAAGATTTTATTTATTCATGTGAGACACAGAGAGAGAGGCAGAGACATAGGCAAAGAGGGAAGTGGGCTCCCTGTGGGGAGCCCAGCATGGGACTCGATCCCAGGACCCCAGGATCACAACCTGAGCCAAAGGCAGTCAATCACTGAGCCACCCAGGTGTTCCAATCTTTGGGATTATTGAACAAATGTTTACTCACTTACTATTCATTGACTACAAGCTACATGTATGACACAACTCAGTAATGAAAGGGGCTCACAGACACACTTGGTCAAGATCTTATTGTTATAGTCAGAAGGAGATGTACATAACTACTACTAAAGCTGCATAGGAAGGTGCAAAGGTCATAAAATACAGACTAACAAAGTACTGTAGGATGTCTAAGAGTTCTAGGACCACTGGGTAACATGAAACCATTAGATTCACAACCAGCTTTATGTTTTTCACAAAGTGAAATCTAACTACCAGAATTAACCTTCACAGGTCCATAACACAGGTAAGGTTGTTGTCATTTTTGAGGCACTTAAAAAGGTCTGCCCAAAGTTACAGAATGATGGATCTATGCTGGGGGTGTGATTTTTATATTTGTACACTTCCCACCATTGGCCAAAAATGGTCCTTGGAAGTTATTTAATGCTAAAAACCCTTAAGCTGGAAAGGAACTTTGATGAACCTCTTTTCTAATTTAGCACTGCTATTCTAGAAGGATTGTTTGCCCTCTTGAGGAATAGACATAATCAGAGCCAGTTAATTATGCCTCTGGATTCCTGAAGCCCTTTCAACACACAGAAGAGAAGCTAAGTCCCTCCCTCTCCGACCCTCCTCAACTGGGCTTTAACAACAGTCTGACCTAGCATCTATTTCCTGTTCAGAAATCTACTACTTTTTTCCTGGAAACTATACTAACTTGCCAATTCATGCTATAAATTCCATGTTTTTTTCTTTCTCCATCAGGACTTTAGGATTCTCGTTTTGATGTTCACTCCAAAGGAGGTTGAGCAAACCGGAATCTTCTTGATCCCTTCTAAACTCTAGCATTTAAGCCAGGAGCAATCCTGCTCCCTGGGGTCTGTCAACAAAATGAATAGCCCAGAACTCATCCTGGACTTCTCAGGAAAGAGAGGGAAAAAGAAATTAAAAACTACTATGCCCTCTGGTGGTCATGAGAGAGACCCAAAACACCAAAACATCAAATTTCCCAAAAGTATTTAAGTTACAATTAATAATATCTGTTTATAACTTTATCAAATAAATTATATCTTTACCACAAATTATATCTTTACAGAATAAATTATATCTATAGTTTAGTAATGAATTGTATCTACTACTACTCTTTTTTTTTTTTTTATAAATAGGCTTCACACCCAGTTGTACAGGGCTTGAACTCACAATCCTGAAATCAAGACCTGAGCTGAGATCAAGAGTCAGATGTGTAACCGACTAAGCCACCCAGGTGACCCTACTCCTTCTTAATTATAGTACTGTTTGTACATATTGATCTGTTTTTTTTGATCATATTTTTTAGTGAGTTGTCTTTTTGAGGTTCATAATTTTCAGTTTTTATTTTCTAATTTTTTCTTTTATTACTGTTATTTTTGTCTTTTACTTCTTTGTATCCCTCTTTCCAAGAAATGCATATTGAATGCTTTCTTTTGCTTTTTTACTTTAGTGATGATAAAAACACTCTATATGGGGATCCCTGGGTGGCGCAGCGGTTTGGCACCTGCCTTTGGCCCAGGGCGCGATCCTGGAGACCCGGGATCGAATCCCACGTCGGGCTCCCTGTGCATGGAGCCTGCTTCTCCCTCTGCCTGTGTCTCTGCCTCTCTCTCTCTCTCTCTCTCTCTCTCTCTGTGACTATCATAAATAAATAAAAATTTTAAAAAAACACTCTATATGAATTTTCTCTTGAATATTGTTTTGATAAAAATCACAGATTTTTGCATGTAGTGTTATTTAATAAACAGCATGTTGCTATACTCTTTAATTTCCCACTGTAGCCAATTATTGTTTGAGAGACAATTGAGCATATTTTAAATGGCACAATTTTGTAATTCCTATTGAAACATTTATTATTACTAGTTTTGCTATATTGTGGGAAGATTTTAAAGCCTGTAAGATTTTTTTTGTAATGTATTGGTTTTCTTTCTGTTGTAATGAATTATAATACTTTATAAAAATTTCAGACAGTGGAAAGTTCTTAAGACTTAGATTCTATTAATGAATTCCATTTTATTGTTTTGTAATACATACCTACATTTTGCCAGCTTGGCTTAATATTAACTGGTAACAGTAAAATCAGGTTTCTAAGTAACATATTTTGTCAAATACTCCTTAACTCTAAATGTTACATCTTTAGGTCAAAAAGTAACAAAGTTCATAAACTTTTAAAAATATTCTTTAAGGGCAGCCCCGGTGGCTTAGTGGTTTAGCACTGCCCTCAGCCCGGGGTGTGATCCTGGATACCCGGGATCAAGTCCCATGTCGGGCTCTCTGCATGAAGCCTGCTTCTCCCTCTGCCTGTGTCTCTGCCTCCTCTCTCTCTCTCTCTCTCTCTCTCTCTATCTGTGTGTGTGTGTGTGTGTGTATCTCATGAATAAATAAAATCTTTAAAAATATATATATTCTTTAATATAATCATAATTTTTGTTAAATGCTATATATGTATATACATATATATATAGCCAATTTCTGTTGACTAAACACTGCTTTCTTTAATATTGATGTTAATGTCAGCTCTGTGTTCATGTCTGATAAAGCCCTTCTGGGTTGTCTTGTTTCAGGGGCCCCACTGCAGTGCAGGGCACCTCCTGTCCAGACAACCCAGTGGGATGGAGGAAGCCACATGCTTGGAATAAGAACTGGGCAGAATCCCAAACTGGCCACTTAATGGTTGGGAGACCCTGGATACGTAACAGACATCTCTCTGCTAACTAGGATTGTTGTGAGAACCAAATTATATGTAACATACATAACTGTCCACTGAGACACTGTTTCCAAGAGCATCAGACTTGGGCTGTTCCCAAGTCCATTCTTGGGAGCTTTTGTGTAGTCACTATGGCTTAGTAGCTACTGGGGACCTAATATGTACAATGAATTGTGAATTTTAGGCAAATCAACATTTAGGAACCTATCCTGGAAATCCGGGGCTGGAAATCCAGGTCACACATTGTGGACTGGCAGAGAGGCAAGAGTGGAGGTGGCAGATCCAATAAATAGGAGTAAAACTGGGACAGAGTTTGATGGAATGTGGGAGGTGAGAGGGGAGCCTCTTTACCATCAGAAGATGCATATTGTGAACATTCCCCATCCAAGCCCAATTTTTCACACTTGTCTATTTTTTATCTTCAGATAAGTGAACGTATTCCCATTTGCTTCCATCTTTTACTAAGGTGAAGCAGGGAAACAGCCCAGTTTTGATCCCATGATTGTTATCCTATAACCGTATCAGTCTCATTTAAAATATCTTAAAATAACAATAAACTTACAAAGCTCTATTTACTTGCCTTTATTTTATTTATTTATTTGACACAGAGAGAGAGCACAAGCAGGGGAAGCAGGAGAGGAAGAAGCAGGCTCCCCACTAAGCAGGAACCCAGGAAGCTGGGATCACAATCTGAGCTGAAGGCAGACATTTAACTAACTGAGTCACCCAAGAGCCCCTCTATTTGCCTTTCAGATAAAAGATTCTAATGAGTTTTGGCTTCTCTCAATCTACTTTCCCATTCCTTCCTATTCTTTTATTATTTAGTCTATGATCTTAAGTGCTGGTTTAAAATCATACTGTCTTGGAGGTGAGTCAGGAGATGGGTGAAATAGGTGATGGAGGTTAAGGAGGCCACTTGGTCACAATGAGTTCTGGCTATTGTATGGAAGTATTGAACCACTATACCATACACCTGAAATTCATATAACACTATATGATAACTGTTCTTGAATTTAAAATGTTTCAAATTTAAAAATTTTTATATGTTTTAAAATAAAATAAAATGTAAATTGAACACCAATAAAAAATAAATTTATTTTAAATAAATAAATAATAAATGGGGATCCCTGGGTGGCGCAGCGGTTCGGCGCGTGCCTTTGGCCCAGGGAGCGATCCTGGAGACCTGGGATCGAATCCCACATCGGGCTCCCGGTGCATGGAGCCTGCTTCTCCCTCTGCCTGTGTCTCTCCCTCTCTCTCTCTCTCTGTGTGACTATCATAAATAAATAATAAAAAAAAAATTTTTTTTAATAAATAAATAAATAAATAAAATGATACTATTTTTTCTCCCAATACGTGTGTATGTTGCTGTTGCATCTGCTTCTGTTGGTCCATCAGATTTCTTAATAATATGCCCTTATCTATTGGAATTTGGTGATTTTATTTCTTTTTTTTAAGATTTTATTTATTTATTAATGAGAGACATGGGGGGTGGGCGGCAGAGACACAGGCAGAGGGAGAAGCAGGCTCCATGCAGGGAGCCTGATGGAGGACTCGATCCTGGGCCTCCAGGATCAAGCCCTGGGATGAAGGCGGCACTAAACCGCTGAGCCACCCGGGCTGCCCAGTGATCTTCTTTAATCTCCAATTCCTTCATGTAGTTTTTTTATTTGTTTCGGGGGTTTTCTGTTGTTTGTTTTTTGTTTTGTTTTGTTTTGTTTTTGAGAGATAGCAAGCGCACACACAGGCACAGGGGTGGAAGCAAAGGGAGAGAGAGAGAATTTTAAGCAGACTCCATGCCCAGTGTGGAGCCAGACACAGGGCTTGAACTCACACCGCTGAGATCAAGATCTGAGCCAAAATGAAGAGCCCTAGGCTTAACTGAATGAGCCATCCAGGTGCCCCAAACTTCAAGTCGTTTTGAGGCCCACCAAGAGCTTTTCACCTCTCAATAAGACTGATAGTTCTGTTGTGTTATTTAGTTCATATGGTATCTCCTGTTGGGTTCCCCAGAAAGTAGACCCAAGACAAAGACTTAGAAGCAAGTAATTTGAGAAACACAGGTACGTAGTGGGAACATGAGCCAGGAAGGGAAAGAAAATCAATCAAGTGTGCATGAAAGAGTGGAGTAAATGTGGGCAAATGAGGTACAAGCCTGCTGAGGCCCTCTGAGAAAATATAGGACTTACTCCAGAATTGTCCAACTGAGAGGGGAGCAAGCTGGAACATTTCTCCATGAACTCCTATTCCTGATTGGTTGAAGGGGACTCCTGAAAGCACTAAATCCCCATTACTTGAGGCCTGCCAAGCAAATTCCTATGGCCAAAGAAAGTCCTCAGGCAAGGAACTCAGGTTCTTGAGGTAAGGAGTCCTCCACATATGGAAACATTGTTCAATGAAGCTTAAAGAGAACTCAGGAGGGGATCCCTGGGTGGCGCAGCGGTTTGGCGCCTGCCTTTGGCCCAGGGCGCGATCTGGAAGACCCTGGATTGAATCCCACGTCGGGCTCCCGGTGCATGGAGCCTGCTTCTTCCTCTGCCTGTGTCTCTGCCTCTCTCTCTCTCTGTGTGACTATCATAAATAAATAAAAAATTAAAAAAAAAAAAAAGAGAACTCAGGAGATAGAAGAGAGGCACCAACAGCATCTACTAATGGTGGTATTTTATAAAGTCCCACAAAGAGCATCAGAGGCCATACCAACTGGACGTATTTGACAGTAATTGCATTACAGTGCTGCTTCACAGCTATTTTTGGAGTCTGTGCCATGAGAATGCCTTTCCATTCAGACCTCAAGGCATGTGAACAAGAACAGATTCCAAAAATTATAGCAACTTCTCCTTTAGTTGTAGAAAGATTACAGAAAAAAATTTTACATCTCTTATTTCATTAGTAAGCACTTTTAAATGTTAAATATTTTCCAATTAAATGTTTTAAATTTTTATCACTGAAGGCATTTCTGAAAATATTATTCAGAAAAATGTAGGAAAATACTTTCCAGCAGCTTGTTTTATGAGTTGGAAATACCTCATTTCAACACTTTGTGCAACAAATTTTACTTTAAAGACATCCTCTTTAGCAAATTGGCGAGTTCAGAATCAAATGCTGGAAAAGTCATAAACATTTACCAACAGTTATATATCATACAATGGAATATTACTGAACCATAAAAAAGAATGAGCTCTGTCATTTGCAATAACTTGGATGGCCCTAAAGGGTATTATGCTAAGTAAAATCGATCAGAAAGAGAATATGGTTTCACTTATATGTGGAATCTTAAAAAAACAAAACAAATGAATAAATAATCAAAAAATAAAATCAAATATATAAGTACAAAAAAACAAACTGATGGGGGTACCTGGGTGGCTTAGTGGTTGAGCATCTGCCTTTGGCTCAGGGTGTGATCCCAGGGTCCTGGATTAGATGCTATGTCAGGCTTCCTTCGAGGAGCCTGCTTCTCCCTCTGCCTCTGTCTCTGCCTTCTTTATATGTCTCTCATGAATAAATAAATAAAATCTTTAAAAAAAAAAAAAAAAAGAACAAACTGATGGTTGCCAGAAGAAAGGGGGAAAGTAGGTACGGGGGAAAATGAGTAAAGGGAAGTTAGAGCTAACAGGCTTCCAGTTTGGATTGGATAACTCATGGGAATAAAAGGTACAACATAAGGAATATAGTCAATGGTATTATAGCAGTATTGTGTGGTGACACATAGTAGTTACACTTGTGGTAAGCATAGCACAACATATAGAGCTGTTGAATCACCATGTTGTATACCTGAAAGTAATGTAACACTACACATCAACCACACTGAAACTGAAACCAAAAATAGTTTATGAACATTTGAAATGCCAACAGACTATATTACTTTTTAATGGCTGAAATTTTTAAATAGTTGAAAGGATTTCAAAAATAAAAAAGGACAAAAACACAAATGTGTTCATATGTGCCCATTGGTGTATTTTGCCACATATTTAAATTTTTTAATGAAAAATATGCTCCAAAATGCTATAGCATAAACCATTTTCTCAATTAGGGTCCATTTCCATAGTGCTCTGAAAACAGCAGTCTTTGACAATGTGAAGCATAAATTTAGCAATCACCCTACAATTTATCTTTTCTCTCTTTTTTTTTTAATTGGAGTTCAATTTGCCAACATATAGCATAACACCCAGTGCTCATCCCGTCCAGTGCCCCCACTTTCTCTTTTTAAGTAAACACTGAGACTTCTATTTTCAGAACCTGACTAACCATCAAAGTAAGCCTGAATGTCTGAAAAATACTCTGTACTTGAGGGTGCCTGGTTTCCATAATGAAGAGATGCACTCAACTCATAGTAATTTTATCAGACTTGAACATTTGGAAAGATACTCCCATTACCATACTATGCACAACCACCACCTCTACTGGAATCACATATATTTAGCACTAAGATGGAAGTTTCTAAAAACAAAACAAAACAAGACTACAAAGCTGTTCTTTAGGCCTAAAGAACTTAGATCTCAACAAAACATTCAAGATATTTTTTAAAACTCTAGAATCTAGACATCTGTGCGACCTACCAATAAAGACTACCACAGATCATGATCAGGGTCTTTCAAGACAGTGGTTCTAGGGGCATCTGGTGTCTCAGTCGCTAAGCATCTGACTTCAGCTTAAGTCATGATCTCAGGGTCTTTGGAATCAAGCCCTGCATGAGGCTCTCTGCCCAGCAGGCAATGTGCTTCTCCCTCTCCCCCCACTGAAGCTCTCTTTCTCTCTCAAATAAATAAATAAAATCTTAAAAAAAAAAAAAAAAAAAAGACAGTGGCTCTATGTTGAGTTTAATCCCCACCATATTTAAAAGAACTATTACGTTTGTTAGAAACCCCTAGGGCAAGTAAGGTAACTTCAGGTCTGAAAGTGACCAGCTCAGTTCTACTGTATTCTTACAAATAAAATGTGTTGAAATGAGGAAGGAAACTTCAGTTGAAGTGGATCTACTAAACATAAAATGACACTTAACCAGTAACAATATCTCATTTGTCTCAGGAGAATAATTATTTTTATCTTCAAGTACAAAGTTTCAGATTCAACTCTACAAGTCATTGCAAAAGTTTAGGCCAGTTGCAAAGGTGGGGGAACAGTCTACAAGATCACCTCACTTCCGACATCAATTTCAACTTTGTGGGGTTCCCAAAAGCACCCTTAGTTTTTATAATTTGCTAAAAAGATTCAAGGAACTCACTGAAAGTTGTTGCACTCTTGATTGTGGTTTATTACCAGGAAAGAACAGAGATTAAAATCAGCCAAGGGGAGAAGTGCATAAGGCAGAGTCCAGGAAAAGTAGCAAGCATGGAGCTTTCTATTGTCCTCTCCCCAAGGAGTCAGGACAGGATTGCTTTCCCAGCACTAATGTGAAAGTACAACAGAGTATTGCCAGCCAAGGAGGTTCACATGAACCTTGATGTCTCTGGAGTGTTTATTTGGGGTCTATCACATAGATATGATTAACTGCCCAGGTGGCTGATCTTAATCTCCATGTGACCCAAAGTTCCCATGCTGTGTCATACTATTACTACCTGGAGTGTCCCGGTTCCATCCTAAGACTATCTAGTGTGGCAGCCCACACCCTAAATCACATTTTTAGACTACTCAGCATAATCTAAAACCTCCAAGCAGTTGAAGACATTCCTATCAAGCGTGAGATTCACTTTCCCTCTTCCTCCGCCCCTCTCCCCACTAGCACTCTTAATTAATTAAATTAATAAAACCATCAGTTGCATTTTTTTTACTTACTTTAAAATAAATAAGTTACTTCAGTTAGCAAAGAAAAATAATTTGGGGGCATCTGGGTGGCTCAGTTGGTTAAGTGTCTGCCTTTAGCTCAGGCCATGATCCCAGGATCCTGGGATGGAGGTCTACATGGGGCTCCCTGCTCAGTAAGTCTGCTTCTCCCTCTCCCTCAGTGTGCTCATGCTTTTGTTCTCTCTTTCTTGCTTTCACTCTCTCTCAAATAAATATAATCTTTTTAAAAAATGAAATAAAAAATAAATCTAATTTTTAAGTTTTCCTTAGAAAGAAAAATGAGTAAAAAGGAAAAAAGAAGGCAGCAGATCATTTGTTTGTCCTTACATTTATCTTGCATTTTAATGTCATCACTACTAACAGATTTTATTTTCTTCTTTAAAGTAAAATGGGTAAAATTATCAGTAAGGTCAGTTATTTACTGTTAAGCATTACCCTTGGGTCTTATATCAGTGTTAATCCAGCTGGGTGAAAGATGAATGTGAGAACTCCTGTATTGTTCTTGCAACTTCTTTTAAGATTATTTATTTATTTATTTATTTGAAAGCGACAGAGATAGCAACAGAGATGGCGAGAGAGTGCTAGTGGGAAGGGAGGGAGAAGCCAGGCTCCCTGCTGAGCAGGAGCTCAGCGCAGCTTGATCCCAGGACCCTGGCATCATGAACTAATCCAAAGGCAGACATTTAACCGACTGAGCCACCCAGGCACCCCTGTTCTTGCAACTTTTCTATAAGTCTAAAATTATTTCAAGATAAAAAGTCAGAGTGCCTAGGCACCTCAGTTAAGTGTCTGACTCTTGATCTCAGCTTAGGTCTTGGTTTCAGGGTCGTGAGTTCAAGCCCTGTGTTGGGCTCCACGCTGGGCATGTAGCCTACTTAGAAAAAGTCAACAGAAAAAAAGTTTAAAATGATCTATGTTTATTCAAGGATTCTCTGAAATAATCGTTTTCATCTTTTTGGAGGTCAACCAATTATTTGATGAGAAATACTAACTGCTCCAAAAGTTCACTTATGCCATTTTGCAAGTTCACAGATCCACATGGGGCCCAAATGTGGGCCCCCAGTGAAGAACCCTGGCTCCAAGGGATGTAACTATGGCTTCAGTGTAGCAGGAAGTGACATCCAACAGATAATCTGAGCAGGAACAACTTTTAGCCCTTACCTACAGTCCCATTCATGCCTTCATTGTCTGGCTGCTTAGGAGGCCGTTCTACAAAATGCGCTGAAGATGGGGATCCCTGGTGGCTCAGCAGTTTAGCGCCTGCCTTCGGTCCAGGGCATAATCCTGGAGTCCCGAGATGGAGTCCCACATCAGGCTCCCTGAATGGAGCCTGCTTCTCCCTCTGCCTGTGTCTCTGCCTCTCTCTCTCTCTCTCTCTCTGTCTCTCTCTGTGTCTCTCATGAATAAATAAATAAAATCTTTTTTTAAAAAATGGGCTGAAGAATCATAGCACTTCATGCTCCCCCTTGACATTTCCTTAGAAAGGTCATTATGAAAGGACACACTTATCCACACAACAAAGGGCACCTCCTCTTTCTGAGCCAAGCAGCACCATAAATATACCCTAAAAGGATTCCTACAGGCAGCCCCACTAAGTGTGACCAAAAAAGTTAGCTCTGGGCATTAGAGCCTCGGCAGGAAACTATGGTCTAACCCCTAGCACTGGAAATAGATGCAAATATAAACTAAGTGTGGGACATCAATCGCCACCCCAAGCTTCCCCTTCCATCTTCTGCTTTATAAACAACTCCATCAAAAAACTGAATGAAAAAAGGCGTAGTTACATAGTAGAAATAAATGGCAAGAATAAAAATCTGTCTGAACCCTGCACAAATAGTTTTCCACAAAGATGAATGATTTATATTGGAATAGCTGTGAGAGTTACAAAGTTACAAAAGCTAAGATGCACATTCTAGGCATCATTAATGCCAAACTGTTAGCATCAGGTAAGAAGAGTGAGAAGAAAGACAAGACATATTTCCTCAAAGGAACAGAAGCAGCTGCAGAGAACAGGAATGGCTTGTCCAAGAAGAGGCCAGGATGACTTCCAGCCCTAAGAAAGACCTAGCAAGTCAAGAGGCACTTGGATGGCTCTAGCTGAGAATTTAACCTTTCCAAAGAATTGCACTAACACGGAGATCCCTTTCTTTCTGGTAGGTTCAGTTCCTCAAGCCTGGCCACTGGGCAAAAAGGACCTGAGAGACAGCCAGCTTTCTGCCAGGCACTGGCCTGCATGACAGACATAGTGGGATAGCTTTGGGGGGATGGGAAGGCTGGTTAGTTCAGTGAATGTACAGAATAGTGGTACAGAAGACATAAAACACAGTTGTTGAAAATGAATAAAGGGGGATCCCTGGGTGGCGCAGTGGTTTGGCGCCTGCCTTTGGCCCGGGGCGCGATCCTGGAGACCCGGGATCGAATCCCACGTTGGGCTCCCAGTGCATGGAGCCTGCTTCTCCCTCTGCCTATGTCTCTGCTTCTCTCTCTCTCACTGTGTGCCTATCATAAATAAATAAAATTTTTAAAAAAAATTAAAAAAAAATGAATAAAGGGGCTTGCATTTCTGACATGGACTAGAATAAATACAGACTCAAAACATAATGGAAATTGTTCTGATAAACTCTTCCAGGAGGGCAGATTCTTTACCACTCTAGACCCAAAGACTGTTCAGAACGATGGCAGCAAGCGAAAGAGTGGAGCTCTCCTGCAGCATCTCGCCATCTCATGGAAACTTCCAGGGCAGAAAATCCCTTCAAAGAAACCAGTCAAGTCCTTTCCAAGTCAATTATTCACTTTACAAACGTGGATGCTGCAGCTTTCGTTCCACATTTATAATACATTTATCTGATTTTCTCCCCCTGGGGAAAATATTCTAGACATAATATATACATTTTTAGGACTTTTTGATACATATTACCAAATGTCTAATCAGAATGGCTGTTCTATTTACACATGGATGAAAATGTCCATTACCTTAGTCCCTTTCACAATTTTTGCCATTCAATAGTTAGAGGGGAAAAAATGTCCTGTTTCACCTGGCATTTTAAAAAGATTAATAGCAAATCTGAGTATTTTTTCTTTAATCCTATTTTTTCTTTTGTGAGTTGCTGTACGTTGCCAAACTTCTATTGAAATGTTTTTATATGTTATCTTTAAATATGAAAGTTACTAATATTTTCCCAGCTTATCATATGTTAACCTCGTAAATGGTGTTGACACACATAAGTGTTGGATTTTAATACACTAAAATCCAGCAATCTTATTCTTTACTGTTTCTACCTTTGTTACCATGGTTAGGAAAGCCTTTCCTATGCTAAGATTATAAAAATATTAAGGCATACATTCTTCCGGGCCTTTTGTAGATCTGGGTTTTACATTTTACATTTAATCCATTTGGAGGCTAGTTTGGCTATAGTAAGGTAAACATTTAACTTTATTTCTTTCCCAAATGGTTGTTAGCCTTTTGTCATAACACCATTTATTGCATTATCTGTCCTTGCCTAGTGTTTTGAAATGCAGGCAAGTTGGGGGAATAGTTCTTCAGCAATTTTTCAAATCTATCCTACTGATACCATCACCCTGCTTCCCCACCTCCTGTTGAGTGTGGGCCTTAAGCTGCTCGTAGTAGTTGAAGACTGGGTCCCATTTAGGATTGGGGTGAAGACTGCTAGGTGTCTGTCTAGGGAGCAATAGGTCTCATCAACTCCAGGCCTAACTGCTTTCTCCCCCATTTCCATTCAATATGCCCACTTTCCTGAGACTCCTTAAGAGAATTTATGCAGATTTGTGTGAGAAAAATAACTACAAGTCCCCTTTTACAGCCACTGTTTTCCACCAAAGCTTTGTCATCTACTTTCACCGTGTGATCTAAAACTTGTCCTAACATCCACAGCTGATCCTGACCTCAACAGAACCAATATGCCCAGAGTGATTTCTAGGAGCCTGGTGCTGCTTATCAGCTGGAGAAATGACTCCTGGGTTTTTGGGAGGTGATACACACAGCCCTACTGACACAGCCTTGGGAGAGAAGCAAGCAGAGACACTCATACAGCAAACACAAGGATTGGCCTTTACTATGTGCTTCCTGAGCTTTGAAATGATAAAAGTGTCTGGATGTTCAGCAAGGAAAGAGAGAGAGAGGAGTGATTGTGCCCCATCCCCTGGTGCCCTATCCCTTTCTCTCCCTGACTCTCCCTAACAAACAAACAACAGAGGAGGCATCACAGAGAACTCCTCAGTGGTGCTAAGGGGACTTTTAGGAGAGGGGTATCAGTCATAGTAATGACTACCATTTAAGAACCAACTTATTACACTCTGTATACTCTGTGAAATTAATTTTTTGTTCTGTTTTGCTTAACAGATAAGTGGCTGTGGGGTAGAGGACAAGGATATAGCAAGAGGTAAGTTTGGTGTATGAAGCCCTCCATTCAAGAGGGCAAACCAGTGTCCAAATGGGAGTTCTGGAGCAGGGAGCCTGAAGAGCACAGTGAGCAAGAGAGCTCCAGGGAAAAGGAAAAGGAATGGCGATTCTAAGGAGGAGGGAGCCCCAGGCAACAGCAGCCTCAGTCATCAGGAACTTTTTTTTTTTTTTTTTTTTAAGTTTTATTTATTTATGATAGTCACAGAGACAGAGAGAAAGAGAGGCAGAGACACAGGCAGAGGGAGAAGCAGGCTCCATGCACCGCGAGCCCGACGTGGGATTCGATCCCGGGTCTCCAGGATCGCACCCTGGGCCAAAGGCAAGCGCCAAACCGCTGCGCCACCCAGGAACTTTAAAGCCATTCTTCTGCGTCCAAAATTTTCTCTTGAGGAGAGGTCAGGATCTTATAAAAGTACATTTGAAGAGGCTTAGGGCGTCTTTAGAGAACCTTTATCTCACAGATGCTCAAAAGCAATCTTACCCCTAGAAGTATCACACAACGGAGACTAAGGACTTCACTGCCTGTGTTTGAGTGGCACTTCAGAGACGCCCCATAAAAAAAAGAGCTCTGGCACCACGTGCTGAGTGATTATCAGAGCTCACAATTCCTCCACGTTTCAATCACATCTCCAGTTAAGAAATCTAATTTGCTACCCTAGAAAATACTGTTTTCTCTCCATAATTCATAGAGTACATGAAGAACGGTTTTTCTGGGTTCACTCACGTACCTGCCTTTGCTCTGAAGGAACAGAATGAGGGTTGCCTGGCCTGAACCCTGGCTCTCCCGAGAAACTCACCTGGTGCCTGTTCTGCCACTTAAGCATAGCCTGGCCTCCCCACCGGGGTAAGAAGCCTATCCAGAGCCCTGCAGCTAGTCCATGGTGGAGCTGCCAAGTATCTTACTAAAGAGATCTGAAAGGAGTAACTCTACACCGGACAAAAGTATCCTCCTCCCAGACCCTCGAAATTCTCCGGTTGTGTCAAATTCTTCCCCCACAGTCTCTGCTTGAAAGATCTGCTCCTAGCTTCAGAGCCCAAACTGCAAAACATTTAGTCTTTGCTCATGCAGCAGCTCAGTACAAAGCCCTTAAGCACCCAAGGCTTTTCTCTCCACAAGACTTTGTTTCCTTCCACGAAACACTGCAAGAACCCCGAATTCCCGATTTCCTAGCCCAGCTGACTGCTTTCCTAGACTGCTAAGCCAGGCATAGCTAAACTGAGCCGCTGCGTAGCGCCCTCACTCTCGGAACTAGGTAGGTAGATCAGACGCCTCTGCCCAGAGGCCCAAGGGGACCTGCCTGAGGGCCCCGCCCCGTCGCGACCTTCCGAGCCCCAGCGGCAGGGCGCGCCGCCGGACTACGTTTCCCACAGTGCTCCGAGACGCCGGGACGCCCAAGGCCCGGGACCCGGCGGGCGGGCTCGCGCGCAGCCTCCTGGGAGTTGTAGTTCGGTCCGCTCGCGCCGGCGCTGCGGTGGGCTCGGCGCTGGCCTTTGTCTGTCTGCGGGCGCGCGCCGCTGCGGTGAGTGAGGCCGCGGGCCGGGTCAGTGCGCCCCGGCAAGGCGGGGCCGCGTGGGCGGGCCGTCGCCCCCGGGCCCTACGCGGCCCCGAGCAGGCCGGGCGGCCTGAACCCCGAGGGAGGCCACCCGCGAGGGGAGAGGCGTGCGGCCCGCGGAGAAGGGTCCAGCACGCAGGGCGGGCCGGGGGTCCTGAGGCGGGAGGGGAGGGTGTGCCCGCGGGAGCAGGGGCCACCCGACCGCCGCTCCGCAGGACAGAGCATGGGTGAAGGCCCCGCACCCTGGAGACGCGGGAGGGGGAGGCCACAGGCAGGTGTGCGCAGGGGCCTGCAGTGAGGATTTGACCTCACGGCCTGGGGAAAATGCTGCCTCTCCAGGGACGGGGATGGGAGAGAAGACATTTGTCAGGGTGGAGAATGGATTCAGATGTGAATCACCCCTACCCTCATCTCCTAAACCTGAGACTGTCGCCCAAGAGGTTCCAGAGACAGCAAAGTTTACCTCCTCTGCTAGGGCTCTCCTGAGGACACTCAGCTTTAGGCCTTCAGTCTGTAGGTCCTATCAGAGATCCTTCACATTTGGTTCTTTGATTCTCCCAAGAGTTACCTGATATGACAGTGTTGTTAACCTGTTTAGTTCCTGAGGAAATAGAGCCAGGGCTGTTTGGTTACTTGTCCAAGGCTGTATGGGGGTAGGGGAGAAGTCAAGACAAGAATCCAAGGCTCTTACGGCCTAATTCTGAATCTTTACAAAGGATAAATAACCTTTCTGGTAGGAAAAGCAATTTTCTATTAATAAAGCCACTTCTCCAAAATCTTCAGGAGATTATTTCCTCAGATTTGTGACCTAGGGAGAAAAATAAAATAATCTCCCTTTATTAACCAAGGCAGTTCCTGAGACACAGCTGAGCTTTTACTTGTTGGAAGATCTCATAGCATGTGGAGAGGCAGAGCTATAAATTCTACCCACTAGTTCTGACCAAACTAGTTGCTGGATTTCCCAGGGACAGAGTCCAACCTGAGGCACCAGGTTTTGTGCACTTTCCAGGGACTCTTGATGGATATGCAGTTGTTGAGCTGTAACACCCTGAACTAGCAAATGAATGTCCTATAGCATTCTGGTACCCTCATAAAAGATTCCTTTTTAGTTTCTACTCCAAATTGGAGCTGAGGCCTCCAAATACAACTTTAAAATGCTTCTCCAGTCAAAACAAATGTAGCATAATATATAGTTGTCAAGACCAGGTGCTCAGGTTAACAAAACAAGAATTGTAATTATTTGTAATTATTTACTATTTCAGTAAATCAGGAGGCCGGCATTTTGACGAGATATATTGGAGGGAATATGCAGTGAACCACTGCATAAAGTACAGATTTAGTAATTTGGGTCATAAAGTAAGGGGGAAAAAAAAGATAGATAATATGGAGCAAGAGGATTCCTAGGATCTTGAAGAGTAGTAAAATCTGGTCAAGCACTGTTATATTCTGTTCCATTTTATAAAAGTTCTCACCAGCTCTTTAGTGAAACTAGAGACCTGTCTAGTGTAAAGGCGTAGACTTTGGATCTCGAAAGTCTTGAATTTGATCCTTTGTCCACCCTGGACTCCTTATTGGCTCTGAGAATTTGGGCAGGTTATTTATCCTAGTTGGAGTGCCTTGGGCTTGGTTTTGAGAGTCTAAAGTAGGTCTTCCTCTTCCAAGAATTGACAAGTATTTACACTTAGAATTGGTATTCTCATATCTTGAAGAATAGAAGAGGGGTGGATCTGGATCTGGAATCTCCTAAATAATGTTAAAAGGTAAACATATGAGATCTCTTGCTTTGTCCTTATAACTTAGGGGGAACTGGAGGGGAGAGCTAGAGCCATTTTCATCTTAGAACAAATCATGAAGGCTGAAATGTTTTTTTTTAGATGCTGAATCCCTTTCAAGGCTTGAAGGATGAAAGAGTAGGTGGTTAGGTGGGGGAAGAAAGTGGGAAATCCCAATCACATGCCAAGGCTAAAGTACAAACAAGAGTGACCATTATCTTGGGATTGGCAGGAAGAGATATATATGTTTTCTGCTTCCCCACCTCATGTTTCCACTGTGACTCATTTATGTGTGGTCATGGTACTTTTTGGCCAACTTTGCAGTTACATTATAAGTGATTACATCACGCCAATCCAGATTTCCTCCATTTACTCCTACCCCAAACTGCAGCTCCTGTTGACTTTATGCTTCTCACCTATTAATTCTCCTGCCCTTATCTGTTATTTTTGTTGTTCTGTTTTTTGTTTGTTTTTTCCTTTTCAGGTGTTCAAGAATAGCCCATGGAAGAACCATATGAAGAGGTGGTGATCAAGGTCATACAGCAGGCGTGGACATGTTTGGATTTCCAACAGCTACCCTGCTGGATTGTCATGGAAGATATGCTCAGAATGTAGCATTTTTCAGTGAGTGAGTCGGTTGATTGCTGAGATGACCTCAAATGACAATATTCAGTGTTCCTGTACTCAAGCACTGGTCAGCAGGCTGAGGAAGTAGAGGAGACATTCCTTTAGAGGAGTTAACTATTCCTGGGGGCTACAGGGAAGGCCTGCAAGCCAGAATTAGAAATAACATTAGAAATAGCAAGAAAATGATCTTGATATGGAGGTAGTTTTGAGGTAGTCTCTGAAAAAATGAATAAGCAGCTTTATATCTCCGCACAATCACTGAATAAGGGGTAAGGCAAGAGAACAAGGAGAAAATCTTCCTAAGATGACTCCAAGAAAACTGTTAATAGTGATAAATGGACCCATAATAAAGTGCAGTAAGAGACTTAGATGTAGAGCAGTATGGAAAACACTGTCGGCATCTGCATAGGAAATATTTGAGAATAACTTCCAAGCCAAAATTGATTTCAGTTCCACTGTAGCTTAGTAGACTGAAATAGCATGGATATTAAGGGGGACATTTCCTTGGATCAGATTCTATAATTTTCCTACTTTGATCTAAGATATCAGACAAATTATTTAACTTCCTTTAGCTCCAGGCTCTTCATCTGTAAAATGGGACAATAAACTGATGGTTCACATCAGAGTCCACACAGCGAAGTAACCTTGCAGGGTTACTGGGACTAGAGATAATAGATGTAATGTATCAAAGATTCTGATACATATTTTCTGATGTCATGGTGCTTACTTGTCAGGACAACAGATTGGTGCAGAGATAGATTTCTCATGTATTGGTCTCTTCAGGCCCCAGTATCTAATTTTACAGTTTTTCTTAATATAATGCCTCCAAAATTTTAAAGCTTTCAGCCCTACACAACCTGGATCCATACCTGTTTTGGAGTCAGATAAAACTTGAGTATGGGGCTCTAATTGATCCTATGTAGTTTTCTTAATTTTTCTGAGCCTGTTTTCTTATCTACAAAATGGAGATAATCATGTCTACCTTACCAGATTCTTTGGGAGGCTAAATTAAACTAAATTTAGAGGCAGAATACTACTGTGGATCATGCCTGCATTTGAATATCAACTCTACACTTAACTAGTTGCAAGATCTGTGACAACCTCCCTATGCTTTCATTTCTTTAGCTGTAGCACTCTCATAGGATTGTTTTCAGGATTAAATTATCTATGCAAAATTCATAGTATAATGTCTGGCACATAATAAGCATTCAAAGCATTGTTTCTTTTTTCCCTATTCTTCTCAGCATATTGGTGCATCTTACATGACTTCCCTCTCATTTTACCAGATGTGATGACAGAAGCCCACCACAAATATGATCACTCTGAGGCCACAGGATCCTCAAGCTGGGATTTCCAGAATTCTTTCAGAAGAGAGAAGCTGGAACAAAAATCCCCAGATTCTAAGACACTACAGGAAGATTCACCTGGAGTGAGACAGAGGGTCTATGAGTGTCAGGAATGTGGAAAATCCTTCAGGCAAAAAGGTAGTCTAACCTTGCATGAGAGAATCCACACTGGTCAAAAACCCTTTGAGTGTACCCATTGTGGAAAAAGCTTCAGGGCCAAAGGCAATCTTGTTACACATCAGCGAATACACACAGGAGAAAAGCCCTATCAGTGCAAGGAGTGTGGGAAAAGCTTTAGTCAACGAGGTAGTCTGGCCGTTCATGAAAGACTCCACACTGGACAGAAACCCTATGAATGTGCTATTTGTCAGAGAAGCTTCAGAAATCAAAGTAACCTTGCTGTTCATAGAAGAGTTCACAGTGGTGAAAAGCCCTATAGATGTGATCAGTGTGGAAAAGCCTTCAGTCAGAAAGGAAGCTTAATTGTTCACATCAGAGTCCACACAGGCCTGAAACCCTATGCCTGCACACAGTGCAGGAAGAGTTTCCACACCAGGGGCAATTGTATCCTGCATGGCAAAATCCACACAGGAGAGACACCCTATCTGTGTGGCCAGTGTGGGAAAAGCTTCACTCAAAGAGGGAGTCTGGCCGTGCACCAGCGAAGCTGCTCACAAAGACTCACCCTTTGACCACTCTCTTCAAAGGAAGTTTTCTTTATGAATTAAAAGTACAAAATCCTCAGATCAAGCAACCTATCCAATTCTATGGAATGAATGGAGACTCTTTCACAAAGACCATGATTGGGTAGGGCAAACTGACTTTTCCCTTTCCCCCCAAATAAGTATGAAAAATAAATGTCTTGTTTATTATCATTATCACATATGTTTCATAATTTGTCAGTTTATTTTGACCTAAGTTCCCAAAGTACCTCCATTAATCTAGTGCATACTTGGGAGATTGTTCTGTGTATAACATATAAATTTTAAATTTGTAAGTTGACACCATTAAATAGATCAGCTCTTATGAATCCAAAGTCTTCTCTTTACATATCCAAATCAATCTTGTATTGGATTCAAGACCTCTGGGAAGATATTCATCCCAAAACACTTGATAGCAAATCTTTATCATCTAGAGAGGTAAATTATATCAAAGGTCTTTGGACACAGAAATGCTTTAGAAATACTATGGCTTTGAATAGTAATATAATATTGGCCCCGAAGATACCCTGATACCATTTGAAGATGTATACAAGAATGTTCATATCATCCCAATTCATAATAGTCATAAACTGGACAAAACCCAATATCCAACAATACATAAAGTAGTATATTATAGTATGTTCATATAATGAAATAGGACTCAACAGTAAAAAAATAACAAATGATACATGAAATAATATGGGAGAATCTCAAAGCTTTATGTTGAATGAAAGAACACAAATACACACACCAGGAAAAACTAATTAATAGAATAGAACTAATAGATTCAGCTAGTGGCCAACTATGGGAGGAAGAAACTGGGTAAGGACTTGAGAATGGCACAAAGCAACTTTATAGAGTGAAAACATTCTCTATACCTTATTTCAGGTGGTGGATGCTTGGGTCTGTACAATTATCAAGATTCACTAAGCTCAATATCTACAGTCTGCACTTTTTTTTTTCTGTAAAGCATACTTCAGTAACAATAAGGCAGCTTAAAAATACTGCACACAAGTTCTTTAACACTTAACTCATGAAGAGATGGGGGGTCTGTCACCTCCCCTTGAGTTTGGGTAGGGTTGTGACTGCTTCAAGCACAAAAAACAACTGATGCTACATGATTTCCAAGAATAGGTCTGAAGAGCTCTTTAAAGGTGTGAAAGTTTCTGCATGATTCTCTTGAGACACATACTCTGAAGAAAACCAGCTGCCATGTAAAAAGTCTATCTTAAGGCCACTATGATGGACAAGCTGCATATACATGCTCCAGTTGACAACTTCAGCTGAGCTCCCCACAGACAGGCAGCATCAACTACTAGCCATGTGAGTGAGTTATTGTAGATGTCCAGCCAAGTGCAACCTTCAGGTGACTGGAGCCCCATATGACATCTGACCAAAACTGTATGAGAGCCCTAAGTAAGCCTTCCCAAATTCCTAACAGACAAAATCATTAGAGAAATCAAAAGTTATGGTTTTATACCACTAAATATTTAGATTATTTATTATACAGCAATAATAGAACATTTTCTAAAAGGATAAGATACTGTGAAAAGAAAAGGAAAAATCTGGAAGAACAACTTGAGATTTACTTACTGATTAAACCAAAACAGGAAATTATGATTCATAATTCATCAGAAAACAAGATTTAAAAGTAAACATTTCTTTTGACAAAACAGAAGGCAAAGTATAGATTAATTAACCCAGATACAAGTTACAATATGAAAAAGTAAATGCTGGTCTCCAGCAATCCTGCACTGTAAGAAATTTATTGGATAGATAGATACTCAGTAACAATGAGGCAGTTTAAAAACATTTCCCATAAATTCTTCAACACTAATCTCATGAAGAGATGGAGGTCTTTTTCACCTCTACTTGAATCTGGGTAAGCTTGTGACTGCTTCAGACACACACACACACACACACACACACACAAAAAAAAAAAAACAACTAATGGCACATGACTTCCAAGAATAGATCTGAAGAGCTCTAAAGGTGTGAAAAGTTTCTGCATTAAGTACACACATATCTATATATAGACATCTTAGAATCCTGGTTCTGCAGAAAAGAAATGAGTAAATAAAGAGTAAATAGATTAGAAAATATAAAAGATCTTTTATAATGTTCTTTTTTTAAGATTTTATTTATTCATGAGAGACACAGAGAAGCAGATGCAGGCAGAGGGAAAAGCAGGCTCCCTGTGGAGATCCTGATGTGGGACTCAATCCCAGGACCCCAGGATCACACTCTGAGCCAAAGGCAGACATTCAACCACTGAGCCACCCAGGTGCCCCTAAAATGTTCTCTTTATACATATGTTATTAAATTTCTTTAAAGATTGCTGGCTGCTTCTATTACAGTAATAACAAAAGAGAATACCAGATTAAGAGGACAATGTAGGAAGATCCTGGATTTACCTCTTCACACATAAACCTAATCTACAGCTACCTATGAAACAATTTCCTCTGGGGGGGAAAAAAAAAAAAACAACTAGAAACTCACTGAGTGACTCCAACAGATAACACAAATAAGAAAAAACACACTGAAGCTGGTAGGAGAAGTGGAGACAATTGCCGTAAATCCTACCCTTGGTGCAGCAACCCACATTCAGGAGGGAACCCACAACCGCAGCTTCTTTCTGAGGAGCAAAGACTTTGAGCCCCAAACTGGGTACTCCAACTTTTAAGACTTGAGACATGTGTCCCCAAAACATCTGGCTTTGAAAACCAACAGGACTCACATTCAGGAGACCCACAAGGCAAGACTAGAGTGAACTGAAAAACAGCTCTTAAAGGGCTCTCACGTTTAGACTTTTCCCCGGGACCAGCATGGAAGCAGCCAATCCAGAAGCATTCAGATTTCCGGTGAAAGAACCTTATTTTCTTAAAGTGATGGCCTGAGGCACAGGCATCTAATTTAACACACACCTAGGGGCCTTGCATTTCCAGGTATGGAAAGTGGCTGGCACCATCTTTCCATTCTCCCTCTGCCTCACTTCAGCCCACTGGTGTCTCCCAGAAAAGAGCTTATAGCTTCCTCTGGCATACCAATTATTGCAGCTGTGGCCCAGGTGGACAACTCTAGTTGCCTGGCTCTGGTAGCCAGTGGGGCTTATGCTCATGGGTCCAAAGGACTGTAACCAATGGAGAAATAAGTTCACTGGCTCCCACCCTCAGGGCACAACAAGAGACAACAGACCAAGGCACTCAGTCTCTCTATGAAAGAGCCCTATTAGCTTATCTTCATAGATGTGGCCTGAAGGGCAGTATTCTAATTAAACATATAGGTAAGGGCACACTATAATTCTCTCCAGAGACCTCAGAGGGCAGTCATTATCTTCATTCTCCCTCTGCTGTGCTCCATAGCACCAGTATTTCCCAGAGAAAGCATGTCTCTGGTATGCTGGGTTTTATGGGTACAACCCAGAGGACACCCCTTGAATTGTCTTTCTCTAGTGGCCAATAGGGCTTGTATTCTTGTAACCCAGGGGATTGTTACAAACAAAGAGACAGTTCTTGGCTGGCCACCAACCCTAAGGCACTGTGCAGAGAGGAAATTGAAACACCCCCCTAGTCTTTCTGGGAAAGAGATCTATTTGCTTGTCCTGGAACATCAGCCTGAGGGGCAGGCTTTTGGTTTTGCACACAACTAAGTGCCTACTGAGATACACTAAGAGATGGGTGCTAGTGGATGCCATGTTCATGCTCTCTGCCTCACTCCAGATCCCTGGTATCTCCCAGAAGGAAACTTGTATACTCACCTGGCACCTAAATATAAGTGACTGCCTGAAACCCAGGGGACACTTCTAGAACATCTAGCTTTGGTGACCAGTGGGACTTACACTTGTGGTCCCATAGGACTATGTATATTTGCAAAAGTTAGAAGCTACTGCCTGAGCTGAACCTAAGTGCTGCTTGATATCCTACCCTTTGGGACACTGACAGGTCTTAGCACATCCTCTGCTAGTAGGAGGCACTAAAATAAAATAAGCTGCTTGGCCAATCATGAAGGCTTGAGAGGTAACCAAGAGTTAGGGCAAGGTTTGCATAAGGCTCATCTACTACACAAGTCTACTTCATCAAGACTGGTAAAGGTGACTATTTTATCCAGCACATAAAAACCAACACATAAAGAAGGAAAATGAAGAAATAGGGGAATATGTTCCAAATGAAAGAACAAGATAAATACTTCATAGATGTGGCCTGAAGGGCAGTATTCTTTTTCCCTTCGGGGGAAAAGTCCTTAATGAAATGGTGATAAGTGAGTTACCTGATAGGGAGTTCAAAATAATGGCCATACAGATACTCACTGAACTTGGGAGAACGCATGAACACAGTGAGAACTTCAAAAAAGGTACAGATAATATAAGAAGGAACCAAATAGAAGTCATAGAGATGAAGAATACAAGAAGTGAATCGAGAAATATTGTAGAAGGACGACTGGGTGGCTCAGCAGTTGAGTGTCTACCTTTGGCTCAGGGCATGATCCCAGGGTTCTGGGATCAAGTCCTGTATCAGACTCCCTGCAAGGAGCCTGCTTCTCCCTCTGCCTGTGTCTCTGCCTCTCTCAATTTCTCTCTCTCTCTCTCTCTCTCTCATAAATAAATAAAATCTTTTTTAAAAAGAAAAATATTGTAGAGGGGTTAAATAATGAAGCAGAAGAAAGACTCAGTGAACTTGAAAACAGGGCAGTAGAACTTACCCAGTCAAAGCATCAAAAAAAGAAGAATAAAAAACAGTGAAAGTACCTTAAGGGACTTATGGGACAACATCATGTGGACCAACATTCACATTATAGGGGTTCTACAAGGAGAACAAAAATAGGCAATTTACTGGAAGAAGAAATGTCTAGAAACTTCCTTAATCTAGGGAAGGTAACATATCCAGAACATATCCAGGAATCCCAGAGTTCCAAATAAAATGAACCCCAAAAGACAACAAAATGCTTTATAATTAAAGGGTCAAAAATAAAAGACAAGGAAAGAATCCTAAAAGCAAAAAGACAAAAACAACATCTTACGTGCAGGGAACCCCCCCCCCCATAAAGGTATCAGCAGAAACTTTGTATGTCAAAGAAAGTGGCTTATATATTCAAAGTGCTGAAAGAAAAAAAAACTGCCAACCAAGACTATGGTACCAGCAAAAGAAAAAAAAAGTCCTTCTTTATCCTGCAGGATAGTTTTTCAGACCAAAAAAAAAAAAAAAAAAAGAGTTTTCCAGACAAGCAAAAGCTAAAGGAGTTCATTATTACTAGACCAGCCTTACAAGAAATGTTAAAGGGACTTCTTTAAGCTGAAAAAAAAGGGACACTAATTAGTAGCAGGAAAACATATGAAATTATAAATCTCACTGATAAGGTAAATAAACACATAGTAAAATCTAGAAAAATCTAATGTTGTAAATGTGGTAGATTAATCAATTATGAAGCAATTATGAAGGTTAATAGACAAAAGTAGTAAGAATAACTATAATAATTATAACTATAATAATTAGTTAAGGGATACACAAAAAAGTATAAAATGAGACATCAAAAATAAAACGTGGGGAATGAGTAAAATCCAGAGTTTTAGAATATATTCAAATTTAACTTACCAACTTAAAAGACTATTACAAATTGTTACATGCAAGCTTCAGAAAAAGAAATCTAACATACCACCGAAGAAAATAAATCATAAAGAAGAAAGCAATGGAAGATAGGAATAGAGGAACTACAAAACAGCAGAAAACAATTAACAAAATAGCAGTATGTACATCCCTATCAAATTACTTTAGGTATAAATGGACTAAATTATCTAACCAAAAGATATAGAGAGGCTGAATGGTTAAAAAACAAGACCTAGGGATGCCTGGGTGGCTCAGTGGTTGAGCATCTGCCTTTGGCTCAGGACGTGATACCAGGGTCTAGGATCAAGTCCCACATCAGGCTCCCTTAGGGGAGCCTGCTTCTCCCTCTGCCTATATGTCTCCTTCTGTGTGTCTCTCATAAATAAATAAATAAAATCTTAAAAAAAAAAAAAAAAAGACCCAGGGTGCCTGGGTGGCTCAGTCAGTTGAATGTCCGACTCTTGGTTTCAGCTTAGGTCATATCATGGGTCATGGGATCCAGCCCATGTCAGACTTCACACTTAATGAGGAGTCTGCTTGAGAGTCTCTTCCTCTGCCCCTCCCCTCAGCTCACACACCTGCATACACACACCCTCTCTCTATAAATCAATCAACCAATCTTGAAAAAAAAAAGACCCATATCTATACTGCCTACAAGATACTCCAGATGTAAGGACAAACACAAACTGAAAATGAGAAGATGGAAAAAATATTTCATGCAAATGAAAATCAAATGAAAGCTGGAGTAGCTATACTTAGACAAAATAAACTTTAAAACAAATACTAAAATCAGAAACAAAGAAAGGGGTGATAAATAATGATAAAGGGGTCAATCCAACAAGAGGGTAAAACATCTGTAAATATTTATGCATCCAATATAGGAGTGCCTAAATAAATATATAAAGCAGTGTTAACAGAAATAAAGGGAGAAACAGACAACAATGCAATAATAGGGGACTTTAATATCCCACTTAGATGATACAGACAAAATCAGTAAGGAAATATGGCTTTAAACATGTTAGACCAGATGGATTTAACAGATATATAACATATATAAGACTATGACAGATATATACAGAGCATTCCATCTAAAAGCAATAGAACACATTCGTCTCACATGTGGAACATTCTTTAGAATAGATCATATATTCGGTCACAAAGCAAACCTTAATAAGTTTAAGACTGAAATCATATCAAGATCTTTTCCAATCACAATGGCATGAAACTAGAAATCAATTACAAAAAGAAAATTCACAAATATGTGAAGATGAAACTGAACAACCAATTAGTCAAAGAAGAAGTCAGAAGGGAAATTTTAAAAATACCTTATGGCAAATATAAATGAAAATAGAACATACCAAAACTTATGGGGTGCAGCCAAAGCAGTTCTATGAGAGAAGCTCATAGCAACAAATGTCTACATCAGGGAAAAAATGATCTCAAATAAACAATCTAACTTTACACATGAAGGAACTAGAAAAAGAACAAACAAAGCCCAAAGTCAGTAGAAGAAAGGACATAATAAACATCAGAGGAGAAATAAATAACATTGAGACTAAAAAGATAATAGAAAAGATAAAGGAAACTAAAAGTTTGTTCTTTAAAAAGATAAACAAAACTGACAAACCTTGGTGAGCAAAACTCACCAAGAGAAAAAGATAAGAGGATTCAAAATCAGAAATGAAGGAGGAGACATTATAACTGATACCACAAAAATGCAAAGGATCACAGAGATCTACTATGAATAATTATAGGCCAACAAATTGGACAGCTTAGAAGAATGGATAAATTTCTAGAAATACACAATCACCAAGGCTGAATCGTGAAGAAACAGAAAATCAGGGATCCCTGGGTGGCGCAGCGGTTTGGCACCTGCCTTTGGCCCAGGGCGCAATCCTGGAGACCCGGGATCGAATCCCACGTCGGGCTCCCAGTGCATGGAGCCTGCTTCTCCCTCTGCCTGTGTCTCTGCCTCTCTCTCTCTCTCTCTCTCTCTCTCTCTCTCTCTCTCTCTCTGTGACTATCATAAATAAATAAAAATTTTTAAAAAAGAAACAGAAAATCTGAACAAACTGATTACTAGAGATTAAATCAGTAATCAAAAACCTCTTGACAAACAAAAGTCCAGGATTAGATGGTACACTGGTGAATTTTACCAAGCATTTAAAGGATAACTACAAGCCTTTCTTAAACTTTTCAAAAATTAAAAAAGGAACACTTCCAAACTCATTTTATGAAGTAAGCATTACCTTGATACCAAATCAGATAAGGAAACCACAAGAAAACTAAACTATAGGTCAATATACCTGCTGAACAAAGATACAAAAATCCTCAACAATATATTCATAAACTGAATTCACCAATACATTAAAAGATCATACACCATGACGGAGGGGATTTATTCCAGGGATGCAAGGATGGTTCGACACCCACAAATTATCAGTGTGACACACCACATTAACCAAAGGAAAGATAAAAATCCTATGATCATCTCAATACAGAAAAACATTTGACAAAATTCAATATCTGTTCATAATAAAAATTCTCAACAAAGTAGATAAGAGGAAACACACCTCAACATAATAAAGACCATATATGACAAGTCCATGGCCAGTATCATACTCAAGGGTAAAAAGATGAAAGCCTTTCCTCTAAGATCAGAAATAAGACAAGGATGCCCACCATCCCCACTTTTATTCAATGTAGTAATGAAAATCCCAGCCAGAGCAATTAGGCAAGACAAAGAAATAAAAGGCATTTTATTTCAAATTAGAAAGGAAAAAGCAAAACTGTCACTATTTGCAGATGACATGATCTTTATATATAGAAGACCCAGGAGTACCCAGGTGGTTCAGTCAGTTAAACATATAGCTCTTGGGACACCTGGGTGGCTCAGTGGTTGACCATCTATCTGCCTTTGGCTCAGATCATGATCCTGAGGTTCTGGGATCAAGTCCCACATCAGGCTCCCCTCAGGGAGCCTGCTTCTCCCTCTGCCTATGTCTCTGCCCCTCTCTCTGTGTCTCTCATGGATAAATAAATTCTTCAAAAACAAAACATACAATTCTTGATTTCAGGTGAGGTCATGATATTAGGGTTGTGAGATCCAGCCCTATGTTGGGCTCTGCATTGGGCATGGAGCCTGCTTAAAACTTTCTCTCTCTCTCCCTCTGCCCCTTCCCCACCATGCACACATTCTCTCTCTCTCTCTCTCTCTCTCTCTAAAAAAAGAAAACCCAAAGAATTACCAAAAAACTGTTAAAACAAATGAATTCAGTCAAGTTGAGGATAGAAAATATACAAAATCTGTTGCATTTCTGTACACTAAAAACAAACTATCAGAAAGAAAAATTAAGAAAACAATCCCATTTACAATTGCATCAAAAATAATAAAATAAAAAATAATAATAATAATAATAAAATATCTAGAAATAAACTTTAAAAAGGGGGTGGAAAATGTGTACAATAAAAACTGTAAGACATTGATGAAAGAAATCAAATAAGAAAAATAAAAGAAAGATATTCCATGCTCATAGATGGAAGAATTAATATTGTTAAAATGTACACACTACTCAAAGCAATCTACATGTTCAATGAAATCCCTGTCAAAACTCTGATGGCATTTTTCACAGAAATAGAACAATCCTAAAATTTGTACTGAACCACAAAAGAGACCCCAAAGAGCCAAGGAAATCTTGATAAAAACAAAGCTGGAGGCAACATACTCCCTGATTTCAAACTATAATACAAGCTATCATAATCAACAGTATATATTGACATAAAAGAGACACACAGATCAATGGAACAGAAATGACAACCCAGAAATAAACCCACAATAGGGATCCCTGGGTGGCGCAGTGGTTTGGCGCCTGCCTTTGGCCCAGGGCGCGATCCTGGAGACCCGGGATCGAATCCCACGTCAGGCTCCCGGTGCATGGAGCCTGCTTCTCTCCCTCTGCCTGTGTCTCTGCCTCTCTCTCTCTCTCTCTCCTCTCTCTCTCTCTCTCTCTGTGACTATCATAATTAAATTTTAAAAAAAAGATTTATTTATTTTAGAGAGAGTAAGTGCATAGGGGAAGGCAAAGAGGGAGAGGAGAGAGAATCTAAAGCAAACTCCCCACTGAGTATGAAGTGTCAGATCACAACCTGACCCACCAAGGTGCCCCTCAGGTTTTTTTTTTTAATTTTTTTTAAATTTTTTTAAATTTTTTTAAATTTTTTTAAATTTTTTTAAATTTTTTTAAATTTTTTTAAATTTTTTTAAATTTTTTTAAATTTTTTTAAATTTTTTTAAATTTTTTTAAATTTTTTTAAATTTTTTTAAATTTTTTTAAATTTTTTTAAATTTTTTTAAATTTTTTTAAATTTTTTTAAATTTTTTTAAATTTTTTTAAATTTTTTTAAATTTTTTTAAATTTTTTTAAATTTTTTTAAATTTTTTTAAATTTTTTTAAATTTTTTTAAATTTTTTTAAATTTTTTTAAATTTTTTTAAATTTTTTTAAAAATTCTTCAAAAACAAAACATACAATTCTTGATTTCAGGTGAGGTCATGATATTAGGGTTGTGAGATCCAGCCCTATGTTGGGCTCTGCATTGGGCATGGAGCCTGCTTAAAACTTTCTCTCTCTCTCCCTCTGCCCCTTCCCCACCATGCACACATTCTCTCTCTCTCTCTCTCTCTCTAAAAAAAGAAAACCCAAAGAATTACCAAAAAACTGTTAAAACAAATGAATTCAGTCAAGTTGAGGATAGAAAATATACAAAATCTGTTGCATTTCTGTACACTAAAAACAAACTATCAGAAAGAAAAATTAAGAAAACAATCCCATTTACAATTGCATCAAAAATAATAAAATAAAAAATAATAATAATAATAATAAAATATCTAGAAATAAACTTTAAAAAGGGGGTGGAAAATGTGTACAATAAAAACTGTAAGACATTGATGAAAGAAATCAAATAAGAAAAATAAAAGAAAGATATTCCATGCTCATAGATGGAAGAATTAATATTGTTAATTTATAGTTAGAATTAAAATTGTTAAAATGTACACACTACTCAAAGCAATCTACATGTTCAATGAAATCCCTGTCAAAACTCTGATGGCATTTTTCACAGAAATAGAACAATCCTAAAATTTGTACTGAACCACAAAAGAGACCCCAAAGAGCCAAGGAAATCTTGATAAAAACAAAGCTGGAGGCAACATACTCCCTGATTTCAAACTATAATACAAGCTATCATAATCAACAGTATATATTGACATAAAAGAGACACACAGATCAATGGAACAGAAATGACAACCCAGAAATAAACCCACAATAGGGATCCCTGGGTGGCGCAGTGGTTTGGCGCCTGCCTTTGGCCCAGGGCGCGATCCTGGAGACCCGGGATCGAATCCCACGTCAGGCTCCCGGTGCATGGAGCCTGCTTCTCCCTCTGCCTGTGTCTCTGCCTCTCTCTCTCTCTCTCTCTCTCTCTCTCTCTCTCTCTCTGTGACTATCATAAATAAATTAATTAATTAATTAAAAAAAATAAACCCACAATAAATTAATCTATGACAAGGGGGATTAAATGGGTGATAGGTGTCAAAAGATACAAACTCCCACTTATAAGTCACCCTGCTAAGGCACTCCCTTCACAGAGTACTCTGGAAACCTCCAACCAGAGACCCACTTCAGTCCCATCCACTGGCATCCACCCATGCCAGTGTACCCCCTCTAAGTAGCACCCCATGAACCCTAGGCTCATATTCTGCCTTGGCTCCAGCTACCCTACCAAGGTGTCCCCTGTGCTGAGCACCCCAAGACACCCCAGCTTATATTCTCTTCACCTTCAGCTGTCCTGCCAGGATACTCTGCACAGAGAACCCTAGGACTGCTTTGGTCCACACCTACTTCAGCTTCATCTGCCTTGCCAGAGTGCCCTCCATACAGAAGGCCCTACCTAAGATCCTAGCCAAAAGCAACAACCACCAAACTTGTGAGCAGGCTTTCAGATCAGTAGTAACCAAAAGAAATATAATTTGAACCCCAAAATGTGAGTCATGTATGTAACTAAATTTTATAGCAGACACATTAAAATCATTCTAAATCATTTTAATATATTTAACCTAACCTATATATCCAAAATATCATTTTGACATGTAATAATGTAAAAAAAATTGGGGGATATTTTAGTTTCTTCATACCGTGTCTTCAAAATTCAGACCAGCCTCTTTTTAACTGTTCATTAGCCATTTATGGCTATTGTACTGTGACAGCCTCAAATGATTCAACCATGCAACTGTTAAGTCAATTCCAGCCTTGAGTTTTCCCAGCTGAGACCCAAGCAACATCATACAGTTAAAAAGTTGTTCCTGCTGTGCCCTTTCTGAATTCTTGATACAAAATCTGTTAGCAGGGGCAGCCTGGGCAGCTCAGCCATATACCGCTGCCTTCAGCCCAGGGCTTGATCCTGGAGTCCCAGAATCGATTCCCACATGGGGTTCCCTGCATTGAGCTTGCTTCTCCCTCTGCCTCTGTGTGTGTGTGTGTGTGTGTGTGTGTGTGTGTCTTTCATGAACAAATAAAATCTATTTAAAAAAATCTCTGAGCATAACAAAATGGTAACTAAGTTTGGGTGGCATATTATCTACCAGTAGTAACTGGGGTAACAGTCTATGAAAGTTCTATAATTTATTTAAACATTTTACTATCTCAGGTGTTTTTCTCACTTCTTTCCAGGGCTTTATTATAAACAATTCTATAGTGAGTAATACAATCTCTGTAAGCTCATATTTCCTTGAGAGTGGCTTTTCTGGGTTAAATGGAGCGCCCATTTAGATTTACATTCATGTTATCAAACTGCTCCATGCAGGGAGCCCAAAGGTGGCACTAAACTGTTGAGCCACCAGGCTGTGCCTTTTTTTCTGACAATTGTATATTCAGATATTATATTGTATATTCATATTCAAACCATTTATCCACTGGGATATTTATATTATTCTTTTATTAAAAGATTTATTGGGATCCCTGGGTGGCGCAGCGGTTTGGCGCCTGCCTTTGGCCCAGGGCGCGATCCTGGAGACCCAGGATCGAATCCCACATCAGGCTCCCGGTGCATGGAGCCTGCTTCTCCTTCTGCCTTTGTCTCTGCCTCTCTCTCTCTCTCTCTCTGTGACTATCATAATTAAATTTTAAAAAAAAGATTTATTTATTTTAGAGAGAGTAAGTGCATAGGGGGAAGGCAAAGAGGGAGAGGAGAGAGAATCTAAAGCAAACTCCCCACTGAGTATGAAGTGTCAGATCACAACCTGACCCACCAAGGTGCCCCTCAGGTTTTTTTTTTAATTTTTTTTAAATTTTTTTAAATTTATTTATGATAGTCATACAGAAAGAGAGAGAGAGGCAGAGACACAGGCAGAGGGAGGAGCAGGCTCCATGCACCGGGAGCCCGACGTGGGATTCGATCCCGGGTCTCCAGGATCGCGCCCTGGGCCAAAGGCAGGCGCCAAACCGCTGCGCCACCCAGGGATCCCGCCCCTCAGGTTTTTATATTATTCTTATGTATGTTTATGAACTCTTCAGATATTCTTTTTTTAAAGATTTTATTTATTTATTCCTGAGAGAGAGAAAGAGAGAGAGAGAAAGAAAGAGGCAGAGACACAGGCAGAGGGAGAAGAGGCTCCATGCAGGGAGCCCGACATGGGACTCGATCCCGGGTCTCCAGGATCAGGCCCTGGGCTGAAGGTGGCACTAAACTGTGGAGCCACCAAGGCTGCCCCACTCTTCAGATATTCTAAGTATTATTTGCTATATATGATGGTGAATACTAATTCTATCCAAGTCTCGTTCTTTGTATTTTAACACTGTGAAGACTCTGGTCCTACAAAGGTTTTTAGTTTTTATGTGTTTTTTGTTTTGCTTTGTTTTTTATTTTTATGGCTTCTGATTTTTTTTTTAAGATTTTATTTATTTATTCATGAGAGACACAGGGAGAGACGCAGAGGAAGAAGCAGGCTCCCTCTGGGGAGCCTGATGTGGGACTGGATCCCAGGACCCCAGGATCACAACCTGAGCCAAGCGCACTCAATCACTGAGCCACCCACATGCCCCTGAATTTTCTTATTCATTAAGACAACTATGTTAAATTATAGAAGATTCATTAATATATATGTTTAAATATTTCAAAAAACAAAGCCAAAGTCAAAATTTCATCATACCAATAAAAACATTCTTCTCAAAGATAACAGCTTTTGGACTTTATTTTACCAGATGTTTTTTAATACACAGGATATATATGAACAAATAAAAATAGCCTTATTTTTTTAAATATAAATTATTCTACAATATGTATAAATCTACAATATGTAGATTTTCTGCAACTTGGTTTTTTAACTTGAACAAGGTATCATGAGGATATTTCTATGGCTCTATAAGAAGCTCTACCTCATTCTTTTTACTTCCTATATCATGTTCTATAGTAACTATTTCCAAATTGATAGACATTTAGGTTCTTCAAATATTTCACTAGTACAAACCATACTACAGTGAACATCCTCACAAGTGGGAAGTTCTCCAGGATACAGGTACACAGACTATTTTTCTTAAATGTGTGATTTGTTGAATGTCTCTTCTTTGAGTATCAAAAAGAATAAACTACTTCTGCATGATTTACCACACTAATTACATTTGATGGCTTTTTCTTTGTTATGCATTTTCTTATGTTGTTTAAGGGCTGAACTCTGGGGAAAAGCCTTCCCACATACATTACATTCATAAGGTTTTTCTCCAGTATGGATCCTCTGATGTTCAACAAGGCCAGAGCTATGCCTGAAAGATTTCCCACATTTCTTACAGCGATAGGGCTTTTCTCCAGTATGAATTCTCTGATGTCCGATAAGGGTTGAGCTCTTTGTAAAGACTTTCCCACAATCATTACATTGATAGGGCTTATTTCCACTATGAGTTTTCTGATGTCCAGCAAAGGATGAGCTATACCTGAAAGATTTTCCACATTTACTGCAGTGATAGGGTTTCTCCCCTGTATGCATTCTTTGATGACTAACAAGAGTTGAGCTCTTCCTAAAGGTTTTTCCACATTCATTACACTGATATGGTTTCTCACCAGTATGGATTTTTAGATGTTCCAACACAGTTGAGTTATCCCTAAAAGCTTTCCCACATTCATTACACTTAAAAGGCTTTGCTCCACTATGTATTCTCTCATGACGAGTAAGGGCTACATTCTGAGTGAAGGCTTTCCCACAGTCATTACATTTGTAAGGTTTCTGACCAGTATGAATTCTCTGATGACGTAAAAGGATAGAGTTCTTTCCAAAAGCTTTTCCACATTCATTACATTTATGAGGTTTCTCTTTAGAATGAATTTTCTGATGATTAACAAATGTTGAGTGCTTCTTAAGGAATTTCCCACATTCAATACATCTATAAGGTTGCTTGCCTGTGTGAATTTTATGATGATTTAAAAGAGATGAGCTGCTCATAAAGGCTATTCCACATTCATTACATTTATGGGGTTTCTCACCAGTATGATTTCTCTGGTGGCTAATAAAAGAGGAATTATATTTGAAGACTTTCCCACATTCCTCACATTTATAATGTATCTTCTCTGTGGAACTTCTGCCCTCCCAGTCCAGGCCTCTTTCCATCATGACACTTTTTGTTTGCTCTCCCAGACCAGATCCTTCAGAAGTACATTGCTTTATGGTGGACATCTTTGTTTGAAACCAGTACTCCTGAACTAAAAAAAAAAAAAAAAAAAAATTAATTCAAACATTTTCTATGTTGAAATACTAAAAGTGAGAGGTGCACAGGATAAAAATAAGTTTCTATTCTACACAACTAAGGATTGTGTAAAATTAATTCACCCCACTTTGATTCTTGCTAAGAAAAGATAGCAACACTAAAGATAAAAATAAGTAAGAGTCTAAAGAAATAGAAGGAATTATATAATAAACACTGTATTTAAAGAATGCAAGGAGCATCTAAGAAGTTGGCAAGTTAGGCAGGTAACACAGAAAACACACATCCCCCAAAATAAATGAGAATATGAAAATAAACACATATCTAGAGAGAAAACCACGTATCCCAAAGCAAGTCATGATTGCTAGTGCAGATTCTTACAGGGTGGTACATTTGAGAACATTTTAACATATTCAAAAATTTATGATTAGCTTTTTCTGAGAATTATTTTTTTAAATTTTATTTATTTGAGAAAGAGAAAGAGTACAAGGAGAGGGAGCATCAGGCAGAGGGAGAGGGAGAAGCAGGCTCCCCGCAGAGCAGGGACCCTGACGTGAGGCTGGATTCCAGCACCCTGGGATCATGACCTGAGCCAAAGGCAGATGCCTAACTAACTGAGCCACCTAGATGCCCCTCTCTGAGAATTTAACAGAGAACCAATATTTAATGTCTCAGAGAAAAAACAGACAAAATATTTAAGGAACCAAAACAGTTCTCAGGCCAAAAGATTTTACTGTAATCTACATTTTTTAAACATATCTTAAAAAGAACATACCAATCAAATGGCAATTTTTTTTTACAAAGTACACACATGAGACCCAAGAGAAAATATGATAGGTAAGATGATTCTGACAAGTAGATTCTGAAAAACTAATGGAGCCAAATCTGTGATAAAACAAACATTCCCCAATTCTTTTACTGAATGAATTTTTTCTTATATATACATATATTTATATCTTTTATTATTTATATTTATTAGCCTGGGGAGAGATTCCATATATCAGATACTAGAGCTAAGACTTATTTTTTTAGAACAATTCAAGTGAAGCTGGGTGAGAAACAGCCCAGATCTTTCAAATGGCCATTGATGGGATATACATTTAGTGCATAACGGTTAAAATAGAGAAAATTTCAAGATACTGATTGTTAAGGTAGGTGCTAGGCAGTGGTTGAGCATCTGCCTAGCCATATGAAGAGAAATGCAGGCATATGGACACTTGTACTATGACAAAGGTAGCTTACAGAGCAATAAGGAAAAGAAGACGACATTAGCACTTGTAAGATGTGGGGGGTGGTTAAACATGAACCCTACCTCTTGCCATACACAAAAATCAACTTTAAGAGGATGATAAATCTAATAATAGGGGTGCCTGGGTGGCTCAGTCAGTTGAGCACCTACCTGCCTTCAGCTCAGGTCATGATCCCAGGGTCCTGGGATCAAACTCCATGTCAAGCTCCCTGTTCAGCAGGACAGTCTGTTTCTCCCTCTCCCTACCTTGCTCATGCTCTCTCTCACTTGCTCTCACTCTCAAATAAATAAAATATTTTTTTCAAAAATCTAAAAGTAAAAAACAAACAATAAAATGTCTAGAAGTTAACACAAAAGAATGTTTTTAGGAACTTGAGGAAAGGATTTATTAAAAAGGATACAAAAAGCACTGACAAGAAAGGGAAAAAGATTAACTAGCAATCATTAAAATTAAGAATTTCTATTCATCAAAAGACCACTAATAGTGAAAAGCAAAGCACAGAAAGAAGGGTGAGACTGCATATATAACCAACAAAGTGTTCTCTGAACAGATATTTCATGAAAGATGATATATAATGTTCAATAAACATTTTTAAATGTCCTCAACCTCATTAGATATAAGGGATAAGTATATTAAAACCACAATGAGATATACAACACACCCAAAGAATGCCTAGCTCCAAAGACTGGCATTACTAAACATTGCTAAATATGGAAAAATGAGTAGTCTCACACACTGATGGTAGAAATATAAATGGCACAAACTTTTGAAAAACCATTTGGCATTATGTACTAATATGTGCTTTTCCCATAAAATAAAAATTCTATTCCTGGGTATATGCCCAAAAGAAATGTATCCACACAGGGGCACCTGAGTGGCTCAGTGGTTGAGCATCTGCCTTTCACTCAGGGCGTGATCCCCATCTGGGGATTTTCAGTTCACACTCCAAACCTACTGAATAAAAAACCCTGAGGGAAGGGCCTTCTAATTGTACTTAAGTATGCATTCTGATGCATGCTAAAGTTTTAAGAATCATTGATCCACAGCAAAGACAATGAATTACAGTGGTCAAATAAACTTTAGTGTTAGATTGAGGGAGGGAGGGGAGGATGGCTAATCACAGGGAAGGATCAACATGTGATTTAGTAGTATTGCCAGTGTTCTCTTCCTTGACCTGAGTGCTGGCTACATAGTATTCAATTTAAAAATACGAATTAAAGGATGCCTGGGTGGCTCAGTGGTTGTGTCTGCCTTCGGCCCAGGGCGTGATCCTGGAGTCTTGGGATCGAGTCCCACATTGGGCTCCCTGCATGGAGCCTGCTTCTCTCTCTGCCTATGTCTCTGCCTCTGCCTCTCTCTCTCTCTGTGTCTCTCATGAATAAATAAAGTCTTTTAAAAAAATACTAATTCAGACTGTGTATATATGTGTATATATCAATTTTTATCAATTTTTCTATATATGTATTAAATTTTTTAAAGGCTTTAAGAAAGAAAAAGGAAGGCTAGCTTATGAGTCTCTTAATACTTTGATCAGAGAAATCAAAACACAAATTGTAAAATATCTAATAGTCATGAAAAACATATTAGAACTTATTGTAATGAGACTAGGGCGCTACACACAACTGATGAATTATTGAACACTATACCAGAAATTAAGTATGTACTATGTATGTTGGCTAACTGAATTTTAAAAATTAAAAGAATTTTTTCTTAATTTTAAGAAAGATGATAGTTGAAAAAAGAAACTCTTGAATACAACCAAAACACTGCGCAAAAGTTTAAAGCTTTGAATATTTATATTTTATGACCAATAATGAAAATCAGTGAACTAAGTAAATAATTAAGAAGATTAGAAAAAGTAAATAAACCTAAGAAAACAAAAGAAAAAAGAAATTAAAGATTAAAAAACAGAACATAACACATAAATACATCTAAGAACTTTTTTAAAAAGCAAAAGAGTTAATAAATTTTAAAAAGATAAATAAATAATGTAAGAAATCAGCAGAAAGTAATTATAAATATAGAGGATATTACAAAAAGAATCATAGGGGTGCCTGCTGGCTCAGTTGGAATAACACACAAATCTTGATCTCCGGTTCATGAGTTTGAACCTTGCACGGCGTGTAGAGGTTATTTTAAAAAATAAATTAAGTAAACTTTTTAAAAATACATAAAAATCAAAAAGAATCATAAAGGCGATTTTGTTCAAAACTATACAGATAAATTTGAGAAATGGAATTACTGGTTATTTTTAGGAAATGGTAAATTATCAAAAACATTTATAATGGTTTTGAGCGGGAGCAAAAATCTATTTGGACAAGTTACTATGAAAGAGAGAATATTACCAAATAACTATTCCCCAGTGCCTCTCCCCTGCTCCCTGACATTAAAAATAAACAAGTAAAAACAAAACAAGTGCCAAACTTTCAGGGAACCAGCTATCATGTGAATTAAACCATACCAGAGGATAAAAATAGGAAAGGTCTAAAAAATAATTTTAAGAGGTATTACAAAACTGAAATCAAAACCTAATGAAAATGGCCCTACAAAAAAGAAAAATTTAAGTAAATTTTTATAAGTATCAGTACAAAAATTTACACAAACGATTAGCAAACAGAATCATCTACTGGCATATTAAAAAAATAATGTAATGATGTCATAACCAAGAGGGTTCTATTAAGAATGCAAAGTCATTAAGATAATTGAGGATAAAATTTACCATCCTAACAGATCAAAAGGGAAAAGAAAGATATCTCCATACAGGCTGGAAAAGCATTTGATAAAATCCAATACCCATGGTTACTTTTTAAAAAATAATTTCTTAATGAAATAAGTGAATTAAATACTTTCTTTACATAATAACATTTATGTATCCCAGCTAAAAGGGAGAATCCTACATACAATGCCATTAAAGACACAAAAAGACAATCATATCCATCATTATCATTACTGTTGATAACCCAAAAAAAGTCAATATAAAAGAAACTTTAGGGACACCTTGGTGGCTCAGTGGTTGAGCATCTGCCTTTGCCTTAGGTCATGATCCTAGGGTCCCAAGGATTGAGTCCTGCATCGGGCTCCATTTAGAAAGCCTGTTTCTCCCTCTGCCTATGTCTCTGTCTCTCTCTGTGTCTCTCATGAATAAATAAATTCTTTAAAAAATAAAACAAGGGGATCCCTGGGTGGCTCGGCAGTTTGGCGTCTGCCTTTGGCCTGGGGCGCGATCCTGGGGTCCCGGGATCAAGTCCCGCGTCGGGCTCCCGGCATGGGCCTGCTTCTCCCTCCTCCTGTGTCTCTGCCTCTCTCTCTCTCTGTGTGTCTATCATAAATAAAAAAATAAATCTTTAAAAATAAATAAATAAGTAAAATAAATAAAAAATAAAACAAACTTTAAAAAAATACATGAAGTATACTCCTGATTAAAAAAAAATCCAAATTGGGGATCCCTGGGTGGCGCAGCGGTTTGGCGCCTGCCTTTGGCCCAAGGCGCGATCCTGGAGACCTGGGATCGAGTCCCACGTCAGGCTCCCGGTGTATGGAGCCTGCTTCTCCCTCTGCCTGTGTCTCTGCCTCTCTCTCTCTCTCTGTATGACTATCATAAATAATAATAATAAAAAAAAAATTTTTTTAAAAAGCCAAATTAAAACTACAATAAAATAAAAGTTTTTAACTATCAGATTGGCAATTATCAAAAAGTATAAGACATTGTTGACAACGTATGATCGGACTGGCATTCATACATTGTCAATAGAAGTATAAATGTATGGATACTGGTATTATCCACTATTTTCAAAAATATATTTACCCTTTCACCTAAAATTATTTTTCTAGAATTTATCCTATAGATATACTGGTACTTCAGAGAATTGATATGTGTATCAATAATCATTGCATCATTATTCATAGTTATTGTGTCCATTAATAGGGAACTAATTACATAAGTTACAGTACATCCATAAAATGGAACATTATATAGCCATTAAAAAGTAAAACAGCACACACACAAAAAAAAGTAAAACAGTGCTCTAAATGATGTAGGTATTTGAAATGATTTCCAAGATAAGACAAGAGCAAGATTTAGAATAATGTACTACCATGTACTTAAAAAAAAAAAAAAAAGGAATACATGTATATTCTTGCAAAGCATACATTATATCTGGAAATTTCCACAATAAATTTACACAAAGATGCCTCTAGGAAGAGGAACTGGTATGTGAAGAAGGGTACATACCATTTGAACCATCTGAATTTTGTACCATATGCACTTCTAAAAACTAATTGGATTTTTGAATATGCAAAAAAGGAGTGGGAAGTGTAAAACATGGAATGATTGTAAATCTAAGATTTATTAGTCTTCCAAATGGATGGAAGAAATGTCAAAGGAAACATTGTTAGCTTTTACTATGTCTAAATTCTAAACACCTTCTATCAAAAAATACCAAAATTAAAACAGAAAGAACAAAAAACAAGAATGAGTTACTACTGTTACTCTATAAAGAATCTACAGGGATCCCTGGGTGGCGCAGCGGTTTGGCGCCTGCCTTTGGCCCAGGGCGTGATCCTGGAGACCTGGGATCGAATCCCACGTCGGGCTCCCTGCATGGAGCCTGCTTCTCCCTCTGCCTGTATCTCTGCCTCTCTCTCTCTCTCTCTCTCTCTCTCTCTGTGTGACTATCATGAATAAATAAATAAAATCTTTAAAAAAAAAAAAAAAAAGAATCTACATAGGGGCACCTGGTGGTTCAGTGGGTTAAGCGTCTGCCTTCGGCTCAGGTCATGATCTCAGGGTCCTGGGATCAGCCAGGAATCAGGCTCCCTGCTCCGGAGGGAGTCTGCTTGTCCCTCTCCCTCTGCCCTTCCCTTCTGCCCTTCTGCTTGTCCCTCTCCTTCTACCCTTCCCTGCTCATGCTCTCTCTCGCTCCCTCTCTCTCTCTCTCTCAAATGAATAAATAGAATCTTAAAAAAAAAAAAAGAATCTACACAAAAATTTAGGGGGGAAAAGTTAAACATAGTAAGAACAAAAAGAATTACTGAAAAGTATTAAAAGCAAAATAAAACCAAAAACCTAGTTTAAACAAATTATGTATTATTGGTATCTTCCATGAAATACAGTTATAAAAGTTTCTCTGAGGATGATATAAGCAAAATAACAGTTTTTTAAGAAAGGAATACTGGTAGGATAAATCTTTTAGGTGAGAAAAACACCCATGTTTAAAGATTTTGAAATAAACTATGACACAAAGAAAGAGACATACAGAAAATTCATGCAAAAGTATATATAGAAAAAAAATGAGAGCCAAGTGCAAAGAATTACAGAGAAGAGAAATTTAAAAAGACCACAAGAAAAGGGAAGTAAATGCTTCCTCTTCAGTTTGTTAGCCAAAAATAGTAATTATCTGATAGTCAGGAAACTATGCTTACCCTTGGAATCTGCCACTGTTACAATATGATTAGAGATAATGGATATTAAAGCTAGAAAGGGATATGAGTCATTTATTTTTTTAAATATTTTATTTATTAAAAAAAAAATTCATTTATTTATTCATGTGAGACCCAGAGAGAGAGGCAGAAACATACACAGAGGGAGAAGTGGGCTCCATGCAGGGAGCCTGATGCAGGACTTGATCCTAAGACTCCAGGATCACACCCTGAGCCGAAGGCAGATAGATGCTCAACCACTGAGCCACCCAGACATCCCTATGTAGTCATCTATTAAGCTAACGAGGAGAGAATTTGAAAGGAATCGAGAATGGATAGAAATAAAGTATATGGCCTGACAAGTGCCTGAAAACAGGAAGGGGCAAAAGCACACAAGGAGACTGAGGATTTTCAGAGTGAGATGTCATGGGCCTAAGGCCCTCAAGAAGGGAGCAGGGGATCCCTGGGTGGCACAGCGGTTTGGCGCCTGCTTTTGGCCCAGGGCGCGATCCTCGAGACCCGGGATCGAATTCCACGTCAGGCTCCCGGTGCATGGAGTCTGCTTCTCCCTCTGCCTGTGTCTCTGCCTCTCTCTCTCTCTCTCTCTCATAAATAAATAAAAAATTTTTAAAAAATAAAAAAAAAAAGAAGGGAGCAGCTCTCCATAGGAATGAAGAGAAAAACTGTAAGTCATTTGACAAAACAATGACATTAAAAAGAGGAAACTGGTATCAAGTGCCCCAGCCCTGCTTGCCCAGACATGGGCCCTCTAAGATGAGCCTTCTGACCAAGAATCCCTCAACATTCACTGTGCTCGGCTGCTGCTTGAAATGGTTCCCACCTCACTCACCTGAATAATTATCTGATGGTATCTGTTGTACTTCCATCCATGGCTCTGCCCCTTGCTCCAACTGGGTGATTAGTTTGGGTTTGTAAGAGAGAAATCCTATTGTAGATAAAGAAAAAGAAATGTGATTGTGCTGGTGAACACAAGAGTTATTCCAAACCTCAGAGAGATCTCCATGTCAGGAAGGCCTAGAGAGTGGTATCAGGATGTCCAAATCATGTAGTTAGAGATATATACAGGGAAAATTTAGAGAACTGGGCTAGACTGCACACAAAGCAGCCATCCTAAACTCTGTAAGGCTCTGACTTTCTGAGGGACAGAATGAGCAGTAACTCCAGCCTCTAAGCCTACACTAAAAACAAACAAAATCTCCCATTTACAATTTTCAAATACCCCATATATCCTGTGAAAACCCACAGTTGCCCAGGAAATCAATCTTGAGTTAAAAAGACATCCTTACCCACAGACAGCAGATTCCCATAGTTTTCCAGCATCACATCTTTGTACAGGGCCCGCTGAGTGGCATCCAAGTATTTCCATTCAAACTGGGTAAAGGCCACAGCCACATCCCCAAATGTCAGTGATCCCTGCAAAATCAAATCCAATTCTGCTCATCCGGGAACTGTTTACACCCTTGACCCTGAAGTAAGGAACCAAGAAGTCCTCACTGGAAAAGGAAAGCAACATATTCAAGGCCAGCTTCTGATATTTCAGATTGTTTATGCAGAGGGAAGTGGAACACAATTAATGAAAGGCTCAAGGAATAAAATATACAACATGCTAAGAAAGCAGACTTGCCACACAGGAACAAAACATTAAAAGAAGCTAGAAAATGAAGCTAGGAATAAGGGGAGGTCATGGCCCCTCATTTCAACCACACTGCCCTCCTTATGCTCTTCCAACACACCAATCATGCTCCCTCCTCTGGGCCTGGCATTTGCTCATCTCTCACTTTGTAGGTCTTTGCATAAATGTTACCTCATCAGAAAGTTCTTTTTTCTCTTCTCCCATTCTCTACCACTCTCTATCTCATGACCCACTTCACTTTCTTTTTTCTTTTTTTTAGGATTGTATTTATTTATTCATGAGAGACAGAGAGACACAGAGACACAGGCAGAGGGAGAAGCAGGCTCCATGCAGGGAGCCCAATCTGGAACTCGATCCCAGATCCCAGGATCATGACCTGAGCCAGAGGTAGACGCTCAACCGCTAAGCCACCTAGGAGTCCCCCACTTCACTTTCTTCACAGGATTTCTCACTACCTGGCAGAATCAGATCTATTGTCAGTATTATCTATAATACGAGCTCCAAGAGGTTAGGGACCACCAGTGTCATTGCTGTCTCACCAGCCTAAAATTATGCCTGGCGCATTTTGGAAGTGTTCAAGGATCTGTCATTCAACAAATAAAATGAAACTCCAAGACATGCAAAGTAACATTAGCTTTATCCTAGAATTTACTGGGAAACAATACATATTTGTCAATTGCCTTTCATAGCAATAGCAACTTAATATGTACCAGGCACAGTGCTAAGCCCCATTATATATAACATTTATCTGAACTTTCACCAGGACTATCCATAAAGTAAACCTATTTTATAGCTAAAGAGACTCAGGCTCAGAGTTCAAAAACTTGTTCAGAGTCACTGAGCTGCTTGACTACAGCATGAAAAGAAGCTATAAAAAATGGTAATGAGACTAGAGCAATTTGGAAGACATGGCTATGACATATCAAAAGGAAGAAAATGGATAAAACTAAAAAATACATACACAGAAGTGTTTCAAATGAAATAATTTGTGTGATAGGAATATGGGTAATCTTTAATTTTTTAAACTGTTACTCTTAATTTTTATAATACTCAAATACATATTACTCCTGTTAACTTCTCAAAATCCTTCAAAACCCAGTTTTCTGCAGGATAAAGGCGAACTCTAGCTTGGCATTCTAAACTCTGAATGTTTCCCAATTTCCTGGGCCCAGTTTGTTGTTTCAGATGTAATAGCTTCACTCATGCTGTAGCCTTCACCTAGTCACCCCATCCTCTGCAATTATGCAAGCTTCATCTAATCCTTGGGAAGAACTAAGAGGATTATTACCACCACTACTACCACCCTCCCCTCACCCTGAACATCAAGAGCACTATTACCACTGCGCCGTGTGTTATCACTCAGACACTAGGGCCTCTCCTTATATGATAAATGAGCCTGTTTCTCATCTTCTTTGAGTTGGCGACCCCTTTGAGGCGAGCGCTATACTTTACCTACAAAGTATTCTTCAGTTTCTAGCACTCTATAAATCATGGGTAGCAAAAGTCTATTCAGTGAACAACTGTAATGGGTAGAGAGGACTTGGGGCACCTGGGTGGTTTAAGCTGGTTAAGCGTCTGCCTTTGGCTCAGGTCATGGTTCCAGGACCCTGGGATTGAGCCCCATATAGGACTCCCTGCTCAGTGGGTACCGGGAGCCTGCATCTCCCTCTTCTCCACACTTGTGCGATTTCAGTCACTATCTCTGTTTCTTTCTCTCAAATAAATAAAATCTTTAAAAACAAAAAATGTGGGGACACCTGGCCTTTGGCTCAGGTCCTGATGTCCGGGTCCTGGGTATGCCTGTGTCTCCCTCTGCCTATGTCTGCCTCTCTCTGTGTCTCTCATGAATAAATAAATAAAAGCCTTAAAAAACAAAAATAAAAACCAAAAAAAAAAAGGGGGGGGGCAAAGAGGACACGAAGGGACAACAGTGGGGAGAGATGTCCTTTCTCTGTAAAGCTGCATAATCCAGGACTGGCTTAGGCAACTTAACTTGGTCCAAACACAGGGCAGAGTATCTTCCAGGCAAGAAGTATAAACCCAACTTCACTTTGAAACGGTGGCAATTTCTCGGGGAAAGTTGAAATCAAACTTGCCTGGATCTGGGCTCTTGGTAGTCTTGGGGCCATCTGTCTCCTGAACTGTTCTCCCAGGCAAGGGCAAAGAATCCTGAATAAGCCAATCTGGGAAAGAAGAAAGGAAACATGAGGAAGTCCCTCCACGTCCTAAACTAGCTACCACTTGCTCTCTGCAGGCTGGACAAGCGCAGTCCTCCACCCTCCCTGCTCCGCACGAAGGAGGGCGGACACGAAGGTGGCTCAGGTCAGGGCCGGGGGTCTGCAGTCTGGCCCCGCGGGAAGCTCCAGGCCAAGCTCTGTCCGCCAGTCAGTCTGGCACCTCGCCAACACAGGTGGAAAGTCTCGTCAGTGACTCCATCTCCGGGCCTCCGTGGAGGCCTTTAAACTTTGTCAGGCGCCAGATTCGGGCGGTCACCCGCTAGGGCACGGCTCCTCGGGTGGGGCCCCAGCCACATCTGCCCGTCCCCTCCTGAACCTCCTACGCCGCTCCTTCCTCGGCCGGACCCCTGGGGAGCACAGGGGCGCGCCAGGTCTCAGCGCCCCAGCTCGGGGGCGGCAACCTCAGAACCGAGCTGGGCGGGCTGCGCGGCGAGGCTGCGCGCGCCGCAGAACTGCGACCACCCAAGGTACTGGCCGCCGAGACCCACGAGCTCGCAGGAGCCTCGCTTTACTCACACGGAGGCCAGCAGGGCCGGAAACGGAAGCGGCTGCCGGCGCCTCTGGGAAATGTAGTCTGCGGTGCTGGCCAGGCGGTCTCAGGGCCTGGGGTCTCCATCCTACGCTTATCACTCGTGGCGGGGGCGGGGGGGAGCTTTGAAAAGTAATTGGGCCGCGGTCACAGCTCCAGAGATTCTGGATTAATGCTCTGGGTGTAGTCCTGGCATCGGGATTTTTTTTGAAGCTCCCAGGTGATGCTAGTGTGCAGCCAAGATTGGCGGCATCCAACGCTAGAAACATGCAAATCTGTGAGATATGGTTTATGTTTCTTTGGGGCAGCTGTTTATGATTGATTTGTTCGCTTGTTTCCAAGTTATCTCATTTTTATTTTAAGCAAAGAAAATGCATATTAGAAAAGCAGAGCACCCAGGATGCCTAGGTGGCTGTCGGGTTAAGTGTGTGCCTTCCACTCAGGTCCTGATCCCAAGGCCCTGGCATGGAGCACGCATCTGGTTCCTTGTTCAGTGGGGAGCCTGCTTTGCCGTCTCCCTCTGCCTGCCATTCCCCCCTGCTTGTGCTGTCAAATAAATAAATAAAATCGTTAAAAAAAAAAAAATAGAGCACCCAAAACACTATAGATTTTGTTTGTTGACATAGAAGATGCAATAAGATTAAATCCATTTTTGAAAAATGTGAAAATATCTCGAAAAAAATTCCTACTTATAAGCTCCAGGAATTGGACAACTAAGGAAGGAAAATGTATCTCTTTTGTTCAATTAGGACTTTTTATTTAAAAGACTATCCCTCAGAAGGGGACACTTATTCACCAGATTAACAGTGATTAACCAGTGCCCTTCTAAATGCCACTGACTATTCTAGATGGTAAGGCTAGAGCACTTGACAAGGACTCCCTCCTTAACCAAACTTAGGCCAGGATCCTCTGAATCCTCTTCTAGAAGGCCTTGTCTTTTCTTTAGTGAGCCCAATTTTAGCAAAGAATCCTACTAAGCCAGTTCAAGAATTCCCCAACCCTTGGAATCCAATCAAGCTCTTCTTTCCCCACCCTTGATATTACACTCTCCCTCCCCCCACCTTGATATCTAACCAATTTCTTCATAGTCATTTTCCATTTACTCCCTCACCCTGTCAGCTGGCTATAAATACCCACTTGTCCCTGTTGTATTGGGAGTTAAATCCAAGTTCTCTTCCATATTGCAGTGCAATAAAGTATTGAATAAAGTCTTCTTTGCAAGTTTCAAAAGGTGTCATATTATTTCTCTTTAAGGCAGTGAACAAAACAAATAATGTCCCTCCCCTCAAAGATCTTACATTCAAATGGACATCTGAAAAAGAGAGATTCAACAAAATCAGGATAAAAAGGAGAGAAAAGGATTCTTATTTAATATAGAGCTTTAAAAATGTCCACAATAGGGACGCCTGGGTGGCTCAGCAATTGAGCGTCCACCTTCAGCCCAGGGCGTGGAGTCCCTGGATCAAGTCCCACATCAGGCTCTCTGCAGGGAGCCTGCTTCTCCCTCTGCCTGTGTCTCTGCTGCTGCTGTGTGTGTGTGTGTCATGAATAAATAAATAAAATCTTTAAAAAAAAAATATCCACAATAGCCAAACTGTGGTAGGAGCCAAGATCTCCTTTGATAGATGAATGGATATAGAAGATGTGGTATACACACACACACACACACACACACACACACACACACACACTGAAATATTACTCAGCTATCAGAAAGGATGAATACCTACTATTTACTATTTACATCAACCAGGATGGAACTGGGGGGTATTATTTTGAGTGAATAAGTCAACTGGAGAAAGACAATTATCATATGGTTTCACTCATATGTGGACTATAAGAAATAGTGAAAGGGACCATAAGGGAAGGTGGGGAACTGAGGAGGGAAAAATTAGAGAAGAAAACAAATCATGAGAGACTCCTGACTCTGAGAAACAAACAAAGGGTTACAGAAGTGGAGGTGGATGGAAGGATAGGGTAACTGGGTGATGGGCATTAAGAAGAGCACATGATGTGATGAGCACTGGGTATTATACTATATGTTGGCAAATTAAATTTAAATTAAAAAAATAGAGCTGTAAGGACCAGCCCCTTTGATAAGAGATCATTTGTGCAGAAGTCAGAAGGAAGTGAAGTAACAAGGAGTATATCTGTGGGAAGTTAGTTTCTGGCAGGTAAAATACCAGATACAAAGCAACTACAGAGTGTGCTTCATTTATTTGAGGAACAGCAAAAGGTCAATGTAGTTAAAACACTAAAGACAGGTAAAGGCTAGATCATGTTTGTGATGACTAATTTTACATGTCAACTTGATTGGGCTAAGGGATGCCCAGACAACTGGTAAAACATTAATTCTGGGTATGCCTGTGAGAATGTTTCCAGAAAAGAAAGATTAGCATTTGAATCAATAGACTGAGTAAAGAAGATCTACCTTTACCAACATGGGCAGACATAATCCAATCCACTGAAAGCTCAGTTGAACAAAAAAGTGGAGGGAGTATGAATTCTCTTTCTTCTTGAGCTGAGACATCCAATTTCTCTTGTCCTCAGACATCTAAGCTTCTGGTTCATAGGTCTTCAGACTTTAGGACTTCCTCCAGCATATCACTCCTCCCTTCTCAGGCTTTCAGCCATTGGCTCCCATGGCTCTTGGGCCTTCACATGTAGAACTGAATTATACTGCCAGCCTTACCAGTTCTCCAACTTGCAGATGGCAGATCATGGGACTTCTCAGCCTCTATAACCAAATGAGCCAACTAATTAATTAATTAATTACACATATCCTATCATTGTTTCTCTGGAAGACCTAATACAATATTGGTCCATTTAGTACAAGGAAGAACATTGGCTCTTACTTTGAATAAGACAAGAAGCCATCAGAATGTGGGGAATTGGAATCCTCATGCATTGTTGGTAGGCTCATAAAATGGTGTGGTCACTTTGGAAAACAGTTTGGTAGCTCCTCAAAACTTTAAACATGGAGCTACTATATCACTCAGTGATACCATTCCCAGATGCCTATCAAAGAGAAATGAAAATATACATCTACACAAAAACTTGTACACAAGTGTTCATAGCAGTGTTATTCATAAGAGCCAAAAGTGGGAAAGGCACAAATATCCATCAACTGTCCATTTTATCCACTGCACTACAGCAAGGGTCTACTGCAATGGATAAAAAAAGTATAGTATATCCAAATAGTGGAATATCTGGCAATAAAAGGAATGATGTGTTGATATATGCTACATAACTGATAAGCTCTGAAGCAATACTAAGTAAAAAAAAAAAGAGCTATAAAATACAATATAATTCCATTTATACGAAATGTCCAAAAAAAGACACTTCACAGAAACAGAACATGTATTAAACATATTAAAATATATCCTGCCAGTAAATGGAGGGAGGAAGGAATGTGGAGTGACTGTTAATAAGTATGAAGTGATGGCAGATGATAAAATGTTTAAGACAGAAATTACATTCGTTTCCTAGGGCTATCATAACAAAGTAACACAAACGTAAGAAATAGAAGTTAATTTTCTCCATCTGGAGGCTAGAAGTTCATTATCAAGAGAGGCTGGTTCCTTCTGAGACTTTGGGTAGAATCCTTCCTTGACTCTCCCTAGCTTCCTTTGGTTGCTGTCAATCCAATTTCTTGGCTTGAATTCTCCTGTGTATCTGTCTTCATATGGTATTTCCTCTTGGAACAGCTAGATTTATTGGATTAGAACCCACCCTAATGACCTCATCTTAACTTGATTATATCTACAATCCCATTTCCAAAAAAGGTTACATTCTGGAGTTACTGGGCATCAGGGTCTCAAGTATGAAGGGGGAGGGGGAGGACACAATTCAACCCACAACATTTAGTTTTGTGTTTTATGTTTTGTTTCTTAATGTTTTACCTTTAATACTCTCTAATTTATTCTTAATAAAGTTCACATCTTATAAAAGAAAGGATCTAAATTTGTCTCAAATGATTGGATAATCTTTCCAGCACCATTCATTGAAAGGTCTATTCTTTCTTCCAGTAAATGAAATGCCATCGTTATCTTATGCCACACTATACTGTCTCTCGAACAAAAGTTTGAGAGATTTCTTAACCCGTGCTGCTTTTCAGAAGCACAGGGCTCAGCACACAATGTTACATTGTACGTCTAGTTTTAGGTGTACAATAGAGTGATTCAACAAGTCTATACATTATGCTATGCTCACAAGTGTAGCTACCATCTTTTACCATACAACTATTATAATACCACTGACTATATTCTGTGTTGTATTCTGTGTTGTACCTTTTATCCTCATGACTTATTGACAAAACATTGTTGACCTAAAAAAAATTAGTTTCTAAAACAGCCTGTGTAGTATAATCCCATGTAGTATCTCACATAGTAATATGATAATGCCAGAAACATGCTCAGCAAGGGTCTACTACAAGATATGACTCAATCTTATGCCAAGTCCCATGCTAAACTTTCTACTTGAATTATCTCATTTAATACTTAAAGCAACTACAATTACTATTCTCACTAGCAAAAAGTTTTTGTTACAGAAATTTCAAAATATGCACAACATAGAATAATATAAATAGTCTCCATGCATCCATAACCCAGGTTCACAAACATCAAGAGCATGCCTGTTTTATCTATCAATCACCCTTCCTCTCTTACTGACCTATTTAATCTACAAATAATCAGGTATATATCTTACCTATGGGCACCTTATTTTTTTACATTATACCATTGTCACACTTAAAAAAATAATTCGAGACTGATATGCAAATTGACAATGGCAAGATCACATAAAAATGGCCTGTAGAAAAAAAAAAAAAAAAAAATGGCCTGTAGGAACTATCCCAGGAAACCAACCCACAATCTACAATAACTAGTCCAGAAGTCAACCTGCTTGCAGACTGACTTGTAAGAAATCAGAACGTCATCTCTAGCAATTAGCCCAGGCAGCCAAATATACTCCAATCATACAGGATGCCCTCTTCTATGTAGCTATCCCTTTTCCCCTTGCCAACAGCCTGCAATCGGGGCATACCTGAAGCCTTCCCTTTTTTCCACTTTAAAACTTTACCACTCCACTGCCCTTTGAGTCTCTGCCAAAATGCAAGTGAATGAGTAAGTGCAGGAATAATGCTTAGGTGCATCTGGTAATGTGTATAATATAACTTTGAGTTTTCATAGCCCTGGGGCTGTCTACCTGCCCCCCCCCCCCCCCCCCCCCCCCCCCCCCCCCCCCCCCCCCCCCCCCCCCCCCCCCGCCAGCAGGCAGCACCAAGAGCTCTTCATTATTGCCCAGGACTAACTTCCTTCCTCTCCCCTCACTACTTGCCTGGGGGCACTCGACCAATTTTCTTCTTTTCTCTGGGCCTCAATTCCCAGTCTGAAGAGTGAAGAGGACTGGATGAGGCCCCTTATTACCCTCTTCATTTCTATGGTTATACAGCATTGGAGCACATCCTGGGGACAGTTTGGGAAACAGAGCAGGAGACATTCTTAGACTGTTCAAGGCTCTGGACAGAGAAAGTTCTGCGCTCCCCTGCTCCAACCAGAAGCCAAGCTGGCCAAGGAAAGGGCTCACATCCACAATGGAGCCCTGACCTCCCTTTTCTAGGTCCAACAGTGATTTCTCCAGCTTTCCTAGGAGTCTGCTGTGACCAGACCTGCATTTGCCACCACCCTAGATGGCCTGGCATTTCTATATTGGCTTGATCCCCCAGGAGGCTGGACTGGGAGGCAGAGTCCAAGGGGTCCCACAGAAGTTCTTTTCTTCATCTCTCTTCTGGCCTGTTTCATCTGAGATCCCTTGAAAACATGAGATGACAGACAAATGCTCTATAGTGAAAGTGCTTCCAATTCCAAGGTGCTGAATTTCAATCCTGGCTCTGCCATTTACCAATAGCAGGAGCTTGTGCAAGTCATGGCCCCCTTTCTCTCTCATCCTCTGTGCCTTCAGCTTAAGATAAGTGAGGAGTAACCCCTATTTTGCAGTGCTGTTAACAGGCAAGGATGAACATTGGGCCATGATCCCAGTGCAGAGCATCCAGGAGGAAATCAGTAAATGGAAGTTGTGTGTCTCCCAAGAGCTCTCCAGCCAAGGCACCAAGACTGAGATGCTCCCTGGCCAGTGCTACTCCAGGTCCCAAGACCCCACAGGCAGAAGATGCAGACCTCAAATGAAGACTTCTCAAGCTTCCTCCCAGTGCACCTGGCCCTGGCAACATAGAGAACATCCTGGAAACGGGGGCTTAGCAGGGCCTCGATGGCCTCGGGAGACATACCATTACTGCCCTTCTCTGGGATCAGGGTTGAATCAGCTAAGGAGAGATGCCAAAAGGGTACTGGATAGGAGTAGGACAGACTAAAATAAGACAGAAAAATAAAGCACGGTTAGATCATCCACACGGCAGATCAATTGCCGTGGAAAACAGATACAAACATTCCCATAAGCCTCAGTCCCAATATTTAGGCAAAAATTTCCTTCTGATATTGTGAGTCCCCCAAACAGTACTCCAGAAGGAATACTACTAACAAGTCTACATTCGTTAAATGTGACCACTTGGAAGCAATGAACCTATTCCCTGAAATCCAGAAACTACCCCACCCACCAAAAATAGATAATCTAAATAGTCATATTAACTATTAAAGAAACTGAAATTGTAATTTAAAATAAAAAGAAATCTCCAGGCTTACATTGTTTCACTGAAGAATTCTATCAAACATTCAAAGAGGACCTAACACAAATTTTATGTGACCTATTCCAAAAAATAAGAGGAAATATTTCCCCACCTCATTTTATGAGGCCATTATTATCCTGATAACCCAAAGCAGGGTTATCAAAACAACAAAACAAGTACAGACCAATATCTCATTAATTGAGATGTAAAATTCCTCAATAAAATATTATCAAATCAAATCCAGTAATATAAAAAAGGATTATATACCACAGTCAAGGGGAATTTATTCCACATATGCAAGATAGGTTCAGTATCTGAAAACCTAATATAATCTACCATATCAATACTAAAGAAAAAAAACATTAAGATCATTCAACTGATATAAGAAAAAGCATTTCAGGGCGCCTGGGTGGCTCAGTTGGTTAAGTGTCTGCCTTTGGCTCAGGTCATGATCCTGGAGTCCTGAGATTGAGCCCCCCATCTGTCCAGGTTCCCTGCCCAGCGGGAATTCCGCTTCTCCCTCACCCTGTCCCTCTGTCCCTCCCCCCACTCATGTGTAAGCACATTTTCTCTCTCTCAAATAAAGAAAATCTTAAAAAGAAAAGAAAAAGCAATTTCATAAAATCCAACAACTACTCATGACAATACCCAGCAAATTATGCATAGAAAGGTAATTCCTCAAACTGACAAAGATCTGGGATGCCTACACGGCTCAGGAATGCCTGGGTGGCTACACGGTTGAGCATTTGCCTTGGGGCTCGGGGCATCTGGGATCAAGGCCTGCTTCTCCCTCTGCCTAGGTCTCTGCCTCTCTCATGAATAAATAAATAAAATCTTTTTTAAAAAATTGAAAAAGGCCTAAAGTTAACACTAAACTTAAATGTTAAATAAATAAATAAACTAAAAAAAATAAATAAATAAACAAACAAACAAACTTAAATGTTATGATCAAACGCCTTCTCCCTAAGATAGTAACAAACAAGGATGTCTGCTCTCATCTTATGCATCATAGTGCTGGAAATTCTAGTTAGTGCAATAGGTCACAAAAAACAAAGGGATACAGAATGGAAATAAAGAAGGAAAATGAGCTTTAATTATAGATGACATAATTCTCTATGGGAGCAATGTCAAAAAAGCATTTAAAAAAGAAAACCCTCTGTAACCACCAAGTTTAGGAACATCACTGTGTCCAAGATCAACACACAAAAATTAATCACTTTTCTGTATACTAAAAATAAATGTGAAAACTGAAATTAAAAATTATCTTTCCTAAAAAAATGATTTTTTTAAAATTATCTTTCCTGGGGATTCCTGGGTGGGGCAGTGGTTTAGCACCCGCCTTCGGCTCAGGGCGTGGTCCTGGAGTCCTGGGATCGAGTCCCACTTGGGGCTCCCAGCATGGAGCCTGCTTCTCCCTCCTCCTGTGTCTCTGCCTCTGTCTCTCTATGTCTATCATAAATAAATAAATAAATAAATAAATAAATAAATAAATAAATAAATAAATCTTTTTTTAAATAATTATCTTTCCTAAGAAAATTAAATACTGAAGTATAAACTTAACAAAACATGTACAGAATCTGTATCCTGAAAATTATAAAATTCAGTTATGTAAGATATTGCCATTAGAACAAAGTAGGTGAAGGATACAGGGACCTCCCTGTATATTTTCCCAACTTCCTGTGAATCTATAATTATTTCAAAATAAGAAGTTTTAAAAATACATGAACTAGGCAGCCCGGTGGCTCAGCAGTCTAGCACCTGCCTTCAGCCTGGGGCATGATCCTGGAGTCCCAGGATCGAGATCCCCATTGGGTTCCCTGCATGGAGCCTACTTCTCCCTCTACCTGTGTCTCTGCCTCTCTCTTTCTCTGCGTGTCTCTCAAGAATAAATAAAATCTTTTAAAAATAATAAAAAATAAAAATAAATAAAAATACATAACTGAAAAAAATTGGGAATAATAATGTATTCTCTCACAGACAATAATGGGTGTTAAGCACATGCTGTGTATGAATATGGTCCTGTGGGAACATGCTGTGAAGGGGTACAGATTGTATTTATGTATACAGTTTGTGTGAATGAGTACAGGATCTGTTTGTAGGCAAGTTGATCACTGTCAGCAGAATGCCAGTCAGCATACATCCCAAGATCCCAGCACCATCCTGGGAGGAAATTCTCCAGGGATCATTCTCCAGGGATTCTAAACTGTGCAGAACACAATGTGATTATCTTTGTCCCCATAACAACCCCTGATGAGGGCCCTCAACTCATCCCTACCAACACTTCCTGACATTTTCTAAGTACAATGCACCACATTTCAGTGGTAATTATCTTCAACCATACAGAATGCTAGAAAGTTACTGAAATACTTTCACTCCCTTTGCCTTCCTGGGGGTTTCCTTGAAAAGGTCTGTGATTACTGGGTCCCTTTCATAAATAAAGAAAACCAAGTCCTGAAAGGGAAAATTACATGGAAACACAGGGTAATTATAAAGGGAGTCAACTCTGAAGAACTCGTGCTTTGGAATATTAAAAAAAAAAACTCTAGATTTGAATCCATTTTCCACCCTTATTATGAGACACTGAATATGCTTTTTGAAACTTTTAAAATGTAAAAGCTGTAAAATGGGGTCACACAAACCTACCCTCTCAGTAAAGTGTATGGAAAAGTTACATAAGATAAAGGTATGGTATTTGGTATATATATATATATAGGTTAATTACTTGCTTAATTTGTTAAAAGACATAGAACCAGGATTGTAGAACCTAACTGCTCTCCTAAATATTCCCTGATCCATTGATTCTGTCACCCTTGCCCTGACTCTCACTCTCTGATGTTCTCATTTACCTCTCATCCAATTTAGAGGCCACAGCTCATCACTATGGTTACCAGTCCTTTGTATATATGGACAACTCTTTTGTGTGTGTCTCACTAGTTATACTCTCCTGATAAAATACCAAACCTGGTTGAATCCAATTCCCTGCCTGTTCTGTGCTTGCACTTGTGTAGTAGATGTAGACTGAGAAAAAACTTATAGTCATGATGATTAGTCTCATTTTCAATTTATGACCACTAAGGTCAAGGGGCCCTTAATGCTGCCCAGCTATCCTACTACATTTGCTTAGTCCAACCATTTTCTTAAATGACAACTTCACAGCTTCTCCTCTCCAAGGCTCTGACAACTCCTCCCATTTCACTCACAGCTGATGACATTGCTTTCTATGAGAAAAGTACATTTGCCTACCTTTCTCTACTTTTCTCTACTGGAATCTGTAGGCTCTACTTTCCAATCTGGTATCTCCTAGGAAGATAATTTGTGTTCCACAGACAAAAGGTAAGAAAGTAACTCAGAGGAGGAGATTGTCCAAACATGGTAGGTCACCCAAATGTGTCACTGTCCTAATCCCAAGAAACCAAATGTTACCTGATACAGCAAAATGGATTTTGTAAATGTGACTAAATTAAAGATCGCAAAATAGGGAAATTATCCTGGATTATTCAGGTAGGCCTGATACTTATATGAGTCCTTAGAAGAAGAACACAAGAAGAGTCAGTGCAAGAGAAGGTAATGTGATGACAGAAGCAGAGGTTGGATGGAGTCAAGCACTTTGAAGATGGAAGTAGAGGCCATAAGCCAAGGAATAGAAGCTGTCAAATAAATGTACTTTGAAAAAGACAAGGAAATGGGCACCTGGGTGATCCCGGGGTCCTGAAATGAGTCCAGCATTGGGCTCCCTGCTGGGAGCCTGCTCATCCCTCTGCTTATGTCTCTGCCTCTCTCTGTGTCTCTCGTGAATAAATAAATAAAATATTTTAAAAAAAAAGAAAAAGACAAGGAAACAGATCCTCCTCTAAGCCTCCAGAAGGAACCAGCTATGCTGATACCTTGATGGAGCCCAATGAAACTGACTTCAGACTTCTGACCCCCAGAAATAGGAAAATAAATTTGTGTTTGCGTTTAATGCAATCCTTATCGTTTAATGCAATCCCTATCAAAATACCATGGACTTGCTTCAGAGAGTTGGAACAAATTATTTTAAGATTTGTGTGGAATCAGAAAAGACCCCGAATAGCCAGGGGAATTTTAAAAAAGAAAATCATAGCTGGGGGCATCACAATACCAGATTTCAGGTTGTACTACAAAGCTGTGGTCATCAAGACAGTGTGGTACTGGCACAAAAACAGACACATAGATCAATGGAACAGAATAGAGAATCCAGAAGTGGACCCTCAACTTTATGGTCAACTAATATTCCATAAAGGAGGAAAGACTATCCACTGGAAGAAAGACAGTCTCTTCAATAAATGGTGCTGGGAAAATTGGACATCCACATGCAGAAGAATGAAACTGGACCACTCTCTTTCACCATACACAAAGATAAACTCAAAATGGATGAGAGATCTAAATGTGAGACAAGAGTCCATCAAAATCATAGAAGAGAACACAGGCAACACCCTTTTTGAACGTGGCCACAGTAACTTCTTGCAAGATACATCCACAAAGGCAAAAGAAACAAAAGCAAAAATGAACTATTGGGACTTCATCAAGATAAGAAGCTTTTGCACAACAAAGGATACAGTCAACAAAACTAAAAGACAACCTACAGAATGGGAGAAGATATTTGCAAATGACCTATCAGATAAAGGGCTAGTATCCAAGATCTATAAAGAACTTATTAAACTCAACACCAAAGAAACAAACAATCCAATCATGAAATGGGCAAAGACATGAAGAGAAATCTCACAGAGGAAGACATAGACATGGCCAACAAGCACATGAGAAAATGCTCCGCATCACTTGCCATCAGGGAAATACAAATCAAAACCACAATGAGATACCACCTCACACCAGTGAGAATGGGGAAAATTAACAAGGCAGGAAACCACAAATGTTGGAGAGGATGTGGAGAAAAGGGAACCCTCTTGCACTGTTGGTGGGAATGTGAACTGGTGCAGCCACTCTGGAAAACGTGTGGAGGTTCCTCAAAGAGTTAAAAATAGACCTGCCCTACGACTCGGGATTTACCCCAAAGATGCAGATGCAATGAAACGCCGGGACACCTGCACCCTGATGTTTCTAGCAGCAATGTCCACAATAGCCAAACTGTGGAAGGAGCCTCGGTGTCCACCGAAAGATGAATGGATAAAGAAGATGTGGTCTATGTATACAATGGAATATTCCTCAGCCATTAGAAATGACAAATACCCACCATTTGCTTCAACGTGGATGGAACTGGAGGTTATTATGCTGAATGAAGTAAGTCTATTGGAGAAGGACAAACATTTTATGTTCTCATTCATTTGGGGAATATAAATAATAGTGAAAGAGAATATAAGGGAAGGGAGAAGAGATGTGTGGGAAATATCAGAAAGGGAGACAGAACATAAAGACTCCTAACTCTGGGAAACGAACTAGGGGTGGTGGAAGGGGAGGAGGGCAGGGGGTGGGGGTGAGTGGGTGACGGGCACTGTGGAGGGCACATGACGGGATGAGCACTGGGTGTTATTCTGTATGTTGGCAAATTGAACACCAATAAAAAATAAATTTATTATTTAAAAAAATAAATGTAAATTTGCCCTTTTAAAAAAAATAAAAATAAAAATTAATGTGGGGTAAAAATAAAAATAAAATAAATAAATTTGTGTTTGTTGTATGTCCCTAGGTTTGTGGTAATATATTACAGCAACAATTGGAAGCTAATACACAAATGAAGGGGGAAGATACAGAGAAGTCCAGGCAACATTTGACTCCCAGAATAAACCTGAAGGGAAGGTACTGGGGAGAACTGGAGTGGTGCTGCATGGAAGAATTTTGGCGCCCTCCCCTTGAAGGCTATAACAATTAAAAGCATCTCAAGAGGGCAGGGTTTGTGTCCCTGGTAAATTTATGATACACAGTAAATACTATAGAATTTTTATTTTTTATTTTTTTAAATATTTTATTTATTCATGAGAGACAGAGGCGGGGGGTGTGGGGGCAGAGACACAAGCAGGAGTTGCAGGCTCCCTGCACGGAGCCCAACGCGGGACCGACCGCGGGTCCCCAGGATCAGGCCCTGGGCTGAAGGCGGCGCCAAACCGCTGAGCCACCCGGCTGCCCATACTATAGAATTTTTAAAAGCAAACTATAGGCCCATATATGTGGCACGACCCCATGTTGTTTAAAACGTATATGTATATGCATATACACATAGCAAAGAGTTCTGAATGTTGCAGGACTGATTGCCTCATCTCCGTATCTTTGCTCCAATAACCATATACAGTAACAGCAGGATTGCAAAGCACATCCTGACCCACACACCCACACACCAGTACCCCTTAATCCTCCAACTCAGCTCTATTTTTTCCATTACACATATCACTTTATAATAAATTCCATACCATTTATAATTAATTGCTTTTTTGTCCCACTAAAGTCTAACATCCACAGTGATTTTTAAATTCCTGGAACGTGGTAGGCCCTCATGTTTGCCAAATGAATGAACTCTAGATGCTGCTGCTGAGTAGCATATATTCGTTTCAGAATATTTTTAAAAACAAAGACAAAAATTACAGGTGATATTTGCGTTCTTTTCACGCCAGTAACACTTTGGCAAAATAAAACATCCTTTAATGGGTATTCCTAAATAACCCTTACGCGTCTGTAACTAAAAAAATTTTTAAATAAGTAAGTATCTTGAACAAATTAGACTCTAACCTCAAAGAACAGCCAACAAACCCGCAGAACCCAGAGCCGAGAACGCGCCCTCGGCGTCGCGGTCGGTGTCTCCCGGACCCGCGCTGGAAGCGTGCGCCGGAAGCGGGCGTGGCCATCCCGCGGCTTTCTGGGACTTGTAGTTCAGAGCCATTAGGCGAGGGCGCGGGTCAGTGTCTGGAGTCCTGCTCTTCCAGGTGTCGGATTCCACGTGGGAGGTGAGACGCTCTGGACTGGACAGCCAGCGCCCCGGCAGAGAGGCGTCTGGTGGCTGGGATGTGGGAGTGCCTCGGGGGAGGCGCAGGGCCGCTGAAACCCGGAACCCTGGCTGGGCAGCTGTGGGAGGGCACGCGACCTGGAGGAGGTGCGGCAGGGGCCGCACGTGCGCCCGGGCGTCGCGACAGCCGCTGCGTCCGCCGGACCTGACTTTGATCCCTGAGACTGAGCGGCCTCCGGCGCAGAAGCGGCTGCGGCACGGCGCGGAGGGGCCCATCTTCCGCTCGCCTGAGCTCTGGCTTTGGCCGGCCTGGAGGCTTCGTAGTTGGCCGCCCCGGCCATTTCTGTGTGGCGACTGGCCTTATTCCAAGGTTTCCGGCGGACGTTAGACGACCACGAGGGGCCCCTTGGAGGGACCGAGGTCTCTGTCCCCATAGCACTGTCCTCACATCCCAGAGATGTGGCAGGTCGGGGAAAGCACCTCAGGGAGGCAAAATCCCTTCTGAGGCACCGCGTCTAAGCCAAGAGCTCCTCCTCTTTCTCGAACTTTAGGGCAGAAATCAGAAACCCTGAAGAAATGGACACATCTCAGTCAGTGTTGCGGGGGGTAGCGGAATTTATTCACCCTCGGGGGTTTGGCGGGGAGGCTCGGCCTGGGTGGAGACCGGGGAGGGGGGTGCAGCCTGGGGAGGCTCGGAAGGCATCTCCGGAGAGTGTGTGAGGGGCTGACCGAAAGGGGTGATCCGCAAGAGCAGAGTAACTTTTTTCCTACAGTCTTGCTGGACCGACTAGTGTGTATCCTACAAGGTGAACTTGATTTTCATGGCATTTCTCTTTCCTTAACTGCCTTTCCAGGACTCTGTCCCTCCTGAGAGGAGGAAATGACCAGGTTCCAGGTGAGTTGGGGTTTCTTCTCTCGGAAAATGCCATGTCTGAGAATGAACATAACCTTCCTTTGCTTGAACAAAGGAAGAACGTCAGCATTAATCGAGTGCCTGTCTGTTGTCAGGTCCTGTCTTTGTTCTTTACGTTCTTTTTATTGCCATGTATGTGAGGCATACATTTTATAAATATGGGTGTAAGAACATTAATACACTGAGAACATGTAGCTATCGAATGATGCCTCCAGAGTCTGCACAGGTGGCTGCTTGGTTTAAATTCCACACCATTTTCCATTGAACCACCCTCCCTCCATGAACTTGGCCCATTCCCCAGAGCACACAACTATTCTTTGAAAGACTTGACACAGCATCTTTGCTTGGTCCTCTCTCAAAGTCTCCCTTTTCCTGCCAAGACATTTCACACACATTGAAAGTTACTCAGAATTATCACATGCTCCAGCCAGTGTTAAGTGGTCTCAGGAAAACAAATAGAAGTATAAATTTTGGTGCTTCTCTCCATGAGCAGATTCTGCATATTAACAATAACCATTTATTAGACATTTAAAAATTTGTTAAATGCTGGCATAGTAGTTATCACATCATTCCCAGAATAGCTTTTTAGCCAGGCTGTTCATTAGCTATATGTGGTGTTTTTTAAGAATTAAGAGTCCTAGACACTCTCTCCATTCAACCTACTAACAGGAGAATTTCACTTTTTTTCTTAAATCCCATTGGCCTTTGTACATCCAAAGATTTGTTGGATTTATTGTGAGATATTTCTCTACATACTGATATAAGCATCGTTAAGGTAGGTAAGATGGGTTATTCATCTTTTGTGCTCTGGTTGCTTTGTCCCTTTACCAACATATCTGCATGTTTAATTGGTACAATAAATTGTTAAATTACCAAGTAGCACTTTTTAGGAATCTGATTTCTTACTTATCTCTATAAAACCATGCCTCAAGATGGTCACTTATGGTCATAGAATGTTTGAAATGGGAAGGATCAGCCTTGGTGCTGGCGTTTTGCAGAGGAGAGCTCTAATTCTGAGAGAGCTAACGGGAAGCACTGTTCTTTGTTGCAGAGTAGTAGAATCAGAAGGAAACCGCATGTCTTCTAACTCCATGCTATTCCCTCTCCATAACTAAATAGGTCAATTACACCAGAAGTTACTTGAATCAAATATCAGGCTGGATTTTAAGGAAGAAATAATTAGCTCTTAATACTATCACCGCAAGACCATCTTTTTGGTTGGCAAACACAGTTCCTATGTGCATAGGAAGAGACCATGAACTCTTATAAAAATTCGTTTAGAAGGCAGTAAGCTCCCTCAAGGTCCTGAAAGCATGCCATCTCTGTGGCTTGAAAAGGACCAGAGGACATGAATGGAAATTAATGTGAATAAGCCCCTGTGCTTTCTGTATTTTCCTTTTCCTCTACCTGGTCCCTGATGAAGACTATTTATCACAAAGTTAGGGATTGCTAATATAGTGAAATTTTGAGATTCTGATATATGTTAATAACTTGAATTTAAAGAAAGGATTTCCTTCCTTGGATACTTACTGAGTGTTGTCTTATGTACCAGACTGTCCTTGAGTCTGCTGAAAGTCAGGAGTCCCAATTTAACCCCTCCCTCTGTGAACTTGAGTAAGTCACTTCAGTGTCATGAGCCTTGGCTTTCTCATTTTAAAATTAAGAGTGTTTTCTTTGATGATCTCAAAGTTCAGTTTTAGTTGTATCTTTTCATTATTCATTTAAATTGAATGTGAATTTATAAATATCATTTAGATTCCTGGTCAGTTGTGCTCATTGCTGGGGATTTAAAAATTAGCTGAACATGGCCCCTATTATCCTTTAGAATCCTGTAGCCAATATGGAAGACAGATTTTATAGCTTTAATAGAGCTATGTGAAAATACTATGAGAAATTGGAGGAGGAGGAGGCATTTAACTTATCCTATGCTTCAGAAAGGCAGTTGTTGATTGTCCTAAAATGAAAGGAGTTGTAAGATGGATGGGAGAAATATAAGTCAAGGCAGAAGCAGCATGTAAAGGGCTATTCTAGACTACAACATGACATTTGGTTGACTGAGGGTAATCCAGTGTGACAATAGCTCTTGTCCACCTCCTGACTTGCATTACTATTTCCTGCATCTAAGTAAGTTGTTGGATTCAGCAAGGATGGACTCTGGGAAGGAAGTGGAAAGCCACATGAAATAAGTAGTTTTAAGGAGCTTGACATTTGTTGGGTGGGAACAGAAAACTACTAGTCCCATGACCGGACCCCTTTGGTTAGCTTTCAAGTTATTGAGTCCACCTTGGATGTAATTTATTAGCTCCAGATGATAGTGGGGGAAACTTCATTACTCAAATTCCTTCATTCCCAACTTTGTCTTTAGCAGAACCACTATTTTCTTTCCCTTTTCCTTTGTCATACTGATTCCTTTCCGTATTTAGCCCACTGTCCTACCATTTCTTCTTCTGGAATCTTCGATCTACTGCAGTTAGTAGTCCATCAATATATCCTTTAAAAAATAAATATATATGTATAATATAATATATGTTATTACATATTATATAAATAAATAAATATGTGTAATATATATCTATGCCCTTTCCATTCTTGGCATGGAATTGCCCTCACCACTCTATTTATGAGATCTCAAAAAAATTAGTAACTTTGTCTTTCAGTTTGTGGATTGAAAGGTGACAAAACTTGTATTTTAAAGACTTGATAAGGAGTTATTGTGATCGAGGTAAGAAACAATGGCCTTACTGAGGACAGTGGCAGTGACAATAAAGAAGAGGTAACAGTTTGGAGGGAGATTTGGGAGATGAGTTGACAAGATCTAAAGTGGTTTGAATATTATTGAGATAGGATAGGAGTCTTAGACCATCCAGATGACTGAGTAGAAGATGGATAAGAAATGAAAGGGAAAAAAGATAATTGATGGACTTGAATTTCAGAAGGAAGAAAAGGATTGGATCTAGAATGCATTGGGAGGGGTTAGCCTTGGACGGAAAGAAACCTTGTTCTCTGAGGTTGAAAAGAACATCTGGGGATCCCTGGGTGGCACAGCGGTTTGGCGCCTGCCTTTGGCCCAGGGCGCGATCCTGGAGACCCGGGATCGAATCCCACGTCGGGCTCCCAGTGCATGGAGCCTGCTTCTCCCTCTGCCTGTGTCTCTGCCTCTGTGTGTGTGTGTGTGTGTGTGTGTGTGTGTGTGTGACTATCATAAATAAAAATTTAAAAAAAAAAAAAAGAAAGAAAAGAACATCTGGTCATGAGTGGCTAATACTACTACTGCTTGATGTACTTTAGGCCCTGTTGTCCTAATGAGTGTATGTATGGCTCCCTGAGGTGTAAGCTCCACTTGTACCCCTTCTCTGTCCCACTCTTGCGCAGGGACTTGCAGACTTCTTTTTCTTTAAGATTTATTTATTTGGGAGGAGCACGTGTAGGGGGAAGGAAGGGAGATCCTCAAGCAAACTCCCCACTGAGTGTGGAGCCCAACACGAGGCTCAATCCCAATCAAGGTAGGGTTAAACACTCAACTGACTAAGCCACCCAGGTACCTCTGGATTTGCAGGCTTCTTGAGCCCAGTCTCATCCCTTTCACCTCAGACACAGTGGAGACCCATGGCCTTGAAAAGGGAACTGCCACCTTCCCTCATTATCACCTTCTCCACGGGTAATAAGTAGGGTAGTCGTGTCACTCCTGTAAGCAGCCTAGTTGTCTTCAGTTCCCTGAGGAGCGAGTAGGTAGTGCCGCTTCAGCCTCAGGCCTGCGGGGTCGGAGTTCTGAAGGTTATGAGGCATTTCCCTGGCCCAGAGTTGAACTGCATCTTTGGCTTCACTTGGTTCCCAGTCATTTTGTGTGTATTCTGTCATTCTGCTTTTCAGGGTGTTGCCCGTGGCCTCTTGCCAGCCCACAGACTGCTTGTTACCAGTCTGCAAAGACATAAGGAGAGAAACTAAGAGTGTTTAAAAATGTATTTTAAAAATGGTGTTAGTATTTTATACATTTAGGTTTTTATTTTCTAGTAACTCTTTTTTTATTGTATTTTTCAAAAATACCTATGACAAAAGTCTGTCATATTAGAAACATTTTAAAATAAACTAGTCCTTCACCAGGGGTAGTTTGAGAAGTGTTGCTCCATCAGCAGAACCCTGGAAGGAACCAGAGTCACTGTGAAGTTAACTAAATTAACTTATGGACTCCTATTAGATGCCAGGCATTCCTTGAGACCTTGGGGATGCAAGGATCAACTGTCTCTCTGTTCTTAAGGAATAAATATCTTAGTGGGGAGAGTTTATTAAATAAGAAAGCAAATGAGTAAACAAGAAAATGGGATAAGACATAAGTAGTACAAAGAAATTAAAACAAGAAGTGACAGTTTCTGGGTGCCACTGTGGATTAAGCAATCAAGGAAATGCTTCTCTGAGGAGTGGCAGTTTGGCTCGCCCTGAATAATAAGGAACCAGGCATGTGAAGATGTAGGAAAAAAACATTCTGGGCAGAGGGGACAGCCAATGCAAAGGCCCTAAGTTGGGATAAGTTTGGTGTTGTCAAGGACCTACAAGGTCACTAGGGCTGAGTGTGACACCTAGGGAGAAGTGATTCGGGCTGACTTTGGAGAAGTGACAGGATCTCAGTCTGTAAAGCCTTGCAGACCAAGATGAAGAGTCTGGATCTTACTTGATGCCCATTGCAAAGCCTTTGGAGGGTTTCATACCTGAGTGCTGTATGTTTTAAAAGATCACCCTGGCTACTATATAGAAAATCATTGTGTTGGGGAGCAAGTGTGGAAGCAGATAGACAAATTGGGAGGTTGGTACAGTTAGGACTTCATGATAGCTGGGGCTTGTAACCATAACTGGGCAAAGTGGGGAGACGTGGATAGATTCTGATACATTTTATAGGTAGGACTTGGTGATGGATAAAATGTGAGGAAGAAAAGAGAGAATCAAAATGACTTCTGGACTTCGGCTTCAGCAATTGAGTGGATTGTGTGACCATTTACTAAAAAGGGGATCCCTAGGGAAGAGCAGATATTGATGGAGATCGTTGGGAGCAAGAGTTCCGTTGGGGTCTATTAAATATTAAGTGCCCCCTAGACATCCAAGTGCAGATGATAGATTTGGAGCTTAGAGGTGAGGGGAAACAGGGCTGGAGGTAAATACTTTGGAATACCTAAGGAGAGTATTTTATAGTTTGTGTATGTGTGCTATTTTTTTTTCCATGAATGTTCAACTGCTTAGTTTAGAACAAGAAAGAACATATGATTAATGAGACTTGGGAAAGACTTGAGATCAGAAGTATATTTTGGCTGGGAGGAAAAAAAGAGGAAGAGTTGAGTGTGGTGATATTGATAAAGCACGTGTGATAGAGGAAGATGAGCAAAAACATCATGAAGATGTTTTTAAGGAGGGATGCCTGGGTGGCTCAGCGGTTAAGGTCTTCCTTTGGCTTAGGGCGTGATCCTGGAGTCCTGGGATCGAGTCCCACATGGGGCTCCCTGCGATGGAGCCTGCTTCTCCCTCTGCCTCTCTCTCTCTCTCTCTCTCTCATGAATAAATAAATAAAATCTTTTTAAAAAAATGTTTTTAAGGATTAAGATATTAAGAGATTAATATTTCAAAAGCAGAGTGGTCCACATAGTGAAATAGCCCTGGTTATGGTTTTTGAGTGTGAAGAAATGAGATGGAGATCATTAGCACTACTCTAAGGACATTAAGAAATGTGAGGTTAGAGCATTCAGCAAATTGTTCTCTTGAGTCTTTTTTTTTTTTTTTTTGAGTGTCTTGAAGTTTTCAGGATAACAGTCTCGGGCTTGTCTGAGGAAGAGTGGGGCTGCCACATTAATGATTTATAAGTGATTAATGATAAAGAATTTTTAATTACATGTAAGATACATATATACCTACTAGGTTAAAACCTGTGAAATTGCCATTTTGTAGTAAAAACAGACATTGCACAAAAACCACTGAAACAAAGTAGCCTGTCATGGTGGCTTTCGGGGCTTTTTCCTGCCTCTGTCCACATGATTCTCCTTTTTTTTTTTTTTTTTAAGGTTTTATTTATTCATGAGAGACACAGAGAGAAAGAGAGGCGGAGACACAGACAGAGGGAGAAGCAGGCTCCATGCAAGGAGTCCCCCAATGTAGGACTCCATCCTGGGACCCCAGGATCATGCATTGGCCAAAGGCAGGTGCCAAACCACTGAGCCACCCAGGGATCCCCGACTCTCTTCCCTTATAACTGTAGCTCTCAAACTATTATTTTCAACTAAACCTGGGGAGTAAGGAAAACACCACAGAGTAAATTGGTCCCTATAAGTAGTAAGAGCCCTGTGTTTCCATTTTCTTTCTGTAAACCAAATGCCTGTGCTCTTTTTGTGTACCAGAATTGCTCACCTGGAGGTCGCAAATTAAACTTTTGTTCCTTTCAGAGCTTTTCCTTTTTAAACTTTTCTTTCAAATTTACTGTTACCAATTCTTCTAATGCCTTCGATAGTGTTCATCTTAATCTTCAAATTTCCTGACATATATGAAGTCATAGTTTTCCTATTTCCTCTGGCCTTCCTCCTATTTCTTTTCTCTGTATGTTCACTGGCTTCTCTTTCTTTCCTCTAACTTTAGAAATCTTAAAAGGCTCTTTGCCTTCAGATCACCATCTATCAGTGTTTCTCAACCTTTTTTCGTGTGTGTTGTTTTGTTTTGTTTTCATCCCTTGGTGTCAAGGTGCCCCTGTTGAGGATGCACACTGTATCTGTACACTCGTCTGCCTCCCTCAAAGAGCTAGCACAGGGATCCCTGGGTGGCGCAGCGGTTTAGCGCCTGCCTTTGGCCCAGGGCGCGATCCTGGAGACCCGGGATCGAATCCCACGTCGGGCTCCCGGTGCATGGAGCCTGCTTCTCCCTCTGCCTGTGTCTCTGCGCCTCTCTCTCTCTCTCTCTCTCTATCATAAATAAATAAAAAAATTAAAAAAAAAAAAAAGAGCTAGCACACATAAATGGCCTCAACTATCCTTTCTACTGTAATAACTGTAGTGTCTTCATTTCCTATCCTCATATGAGACTCTGTTCTTATGACTTTCTTGGCTGTGGACTATGTACACTTGAATATCCAGTGTCACTTCACATTCAATATATTGAGGATTTCCTAAATTATTTAAGTTCTTGTATTCCCACTTTTGTAGTATCCACATTCTTCCCGCAGCCTAGATTAGAAATAAGCCATTATTAAGTTTATCCCTCACCATCCCCAGCATCTGTAACTCTCTCACCAATTCTTTTTTGACTTTCAGTTCTTTTTTTTTTTTTTTAAGATTTTATTTATTTATTCATGAGAGACACAAAGAGAGAGGTAGAGACATAGGCTGAGGGAGAAGCAGGTTCCCTGCAGGGAGCCTGCTGCAGGACTCAATCCCAGGACCCCAGGATCACACCCTGAGCCAAAGGCAGATGCTCAATTGCTGAGTCACCCAGGTATCCCATTGACTTTCAGTTCTTGTAAATAACACTCAGTCCCACAGATAGCTCTAAAATGAGTCCACTGAATGCTAACAATGGTAACAATAAGCCAAATTGTTGACATCATTCATCAGGCTCAAATTAGATGTGACAAGTAGACCTGTCTCCCCTAACGTATTTATCATGTCACTTTTTGCAGGAAAACCTGGAATTACCTTTAATTGCTGGTTTAGAGCCTCAAAACTCCCTTCCTGGCATTCTCTGGAACCTTTGATGAGTATCATGCTCTGGTTCCTGATTAATTTTGTCCTTTAAGATTTTATTCAAAGTCCAGTGTGAAACCTTTGACTACTCCCTGCCTTGACTCCGTTCTCAGAACTTTCAATTTATAGCTCACAGTCTCATCAGACTGGATTGGATATTTTTTGTGTGTGCTTTTATATTAGGTCTGCAAGTCTGATTTATTTTCCTTGTTTCCAGTCAATTTCCCGTAGGTAAAGCAATGTATTTAATATTTCTTGTGCTGGGTATACATGGTCAAGATTTTAAAATTGACTACTATGGGGCAGCCCCGGTGGCGCAGTGGTTTAGCGCCGCCTGCAGCCCAGGGCATGATCCTGGAGACCCTGGATTGAGTCCCACGTTGGGCTCCCCGCATGGAGCCTGCTTCTCCCTCTGCCTGTCTCTGCCCCTCTCTCTCTCTCTTTCTCTCTGTGTCTCAATGAATAAATAAATAAATAAATAATTTTTAAAAAATAAATAAATAAAATTGACTACTATGGAGTTTAGCAAAGAAGAAATATTTCGGGCAGCCCAGGTGGCTCAGCGGTTTAGCACCACCTTCAGCCCAGGGCGTGATCCTGGATACCCCGGATCGAGTTCCATGTCGGGCTCCCTGCATGGAGCCTGCCTCACCCTCTGCCTGTGTCTCTGCCTCTCTCTCTCTCTCTCTCTCTCTCTCTCTGTCTCTCATGAATAAATAAAATCTTTTAAAATATATATATTTCTTAACAGTCTTGTCAAAGAGGCATTAAATAAACACAACATATTTTAATAAATTGCTACATCCTGGGAAGGATAGAATAGTGTGCCCTGAGAGAATAAAGGCATGGGATGGGTCAAGACTGATAATATATGTATTGCTGAAAGTTTCAGGGAAAGCCTCTGACATCTTTCAACTAAGAAAGATCTAAAGGCTTAATAAACATGTAACAGGTGACTGATTAGGATAAGAATATTCCAAGCAGAGAGAATAGTACAAGGGAAGATCTGATACCTGGAAGCAGCGTGGCAATAATACAAGGAGCATCTGGGAAGAATAGAGAGGGAAGACATGGTGGGCCGGGCCTGGCTCATTTGTGGCTTTGAAGGCACTGGTAAAAAGTGTGGATACGTGCTAAGTTCAGTGGGAAGCCAGTGTACAACAGGGTGGTATGATCCAATTTACGTAGTGTTGGTGGAACTCAGTGTAGAAAGTGGTTTGCAGAGGGGCAAAAAATGAATAGGGAATGTGCTTCCAATTTTAAGCTTGGTCCTAGGTTTTCATTTTTAATTGATAAAAATTGAACATGGTTATCCATTTTTTTATGCAAGTAAGATATAAAAATCTCAAACACAAAAGTGTAAAGTGAAATTATATCACTGATAATCGCCCAGTAAAAGTCCAGCCATTGGAAATGCCTAACTTGAGGAGTGCCTGGCTAGCTCAGTTGGAAGAGCATGCAACTCTTGATCTTGGGGTCATGAGTTCAAGCCCCACATTGAGTGTAGAGATTACTGGAATGAATGAATGAGTGGGAAAGAAAGAAAGGAAAGGAAGGGAGGGAAAGAGAAAGAAAGGCCTAATGTGAATTAATAAACCTGTTCCCAGGATCAACCTCTTTTTATAATTGTTGGTTCTGAGTTTGGAATTTGAATTTCTAGGATTTGTTGAGAAGATCTCCTAGTCTTTTAGAAGCTTTCTGTACATGATTTGAGCTATGCATTTGGGTTTTTTTTCCTAGTTTCTCCATCATTTCTCATCCATCTGCTCTTTATCATCTAGTTCCTCAACATTTTATGCTGATTGCGATCTTTCTATTTTTCCAAGATTATTGTGGACTTCTTTTTTGTCATCTCAGTATAATATTAAGATATTCACTCTAATTGTTTTGACTGACATACAGACTAGTAAGTTTAAAATCTGCATTCCTAGCACAGTTCTCTCTCAGAGTTCCAGACTCATATTACTGAACGGTTCAAGAATGTTCCACTAGCACCACAAATGAAATAACTCAAAGTTTGTTTTATTGGTTCCTACTTCACAACTCCAGCCTGTCTTACCATTTATACCCTCATACCTGATCACTCAAGCAAGGAACTTGAGGATCATGCTGGATGCCTCCTTCCAAGTTCAGTCAGTCATCACATGATATAGAATGAATCTCTCCCTTTTTCTTCATAACCATCCTTATCATTTTGCTTCTGATTTGCTGCAGCAGTTGTTTCTCTGCCTGAAGTCTTGCTTATTTCTGATGATGTTTATAAGCACAAAGTCAGACATTTTACTCCCTACTGAAGTCCTTAAATTTTAAATGCCTGAGGGTTGTAGCCCTGACTCCTTAGTTCTACATGCTGAGCCCTTCGTTCTGATTCCTGCCTTCCTCTCCAGGGCATATTCTTTACCACTGTCACCTGTTTTATATCCTCCACAAGAAGTTGCATATAGTTTTTCTGAGCATATATTTTCTCTACATTTTCACTTTTTTTTCTCCCTTACATTTACTCCCAGAAATCTTCCCACAGGTTGAGGTTGAATGCCCCTACTTTGTGCTCCCATGACTGGTTGTGCATGCATCTGTTGTTGCACTTAGTGTTATCACTGTTGATTTTTTTGTATTTTTTTTCCCCAATAGGCTCTAGCTTGCTAAGCAAAAGAATTTCTGTTTTCTTTTTGTATCCTCAGCACCTATTAAAGTGGGTTACCAATTAAATGCAAATTTAATTGAGTAAAGTGAAATGAAATATTTGTGACAAGGACATGGGATTCATAGCCTCTGCAGGATAGGGGAAAAACACTTTTATTGGCTATGCCTAAAAGCCAAGACAAGATTTCTGTCTCATACAGCTGAGCTTTCTCTAATATGAACCCAATATGGACATAACTATAAGGACAAGACTCAACTTTTTCCTAGATATTAAATCTTTAGGCATTAGGCAATCCAGTTCTAAAATCTTGAAATCTACTCTTTGTATGTTCTTATCACTGAATTCTCTTTGTTCCCTAGGAGACTTGAATGAAAATTCTATGGAGAATCTTCAAGACAAAGGACTTAGGGATCTATTACATGGGGGCTTTTCTGCCAGCTAATTTTAGAAGATATGACCAGTACAATAACAGAGTCGGAATTATATTGTGAATTCTTCCAGGAGAAGTGTACAGGAATCCTGAATTAGATTTTCCCCCTTATCAGAAGTAGGGAGAAACATCTTCTATATTTCCAGAAATAAGAGCAGTGTGGTAACTCTTCAAAGTGATGATTACAAAAACATGGCAAGTGAAGAATATTTGCCTTTGAAAGTCCCAAGCCAAATGGCCACACAGGCCTCCTCAGTGACATTCTGTGAAAATGAGTCTCAGGATCCTCAGAAAAGCAAAAGTCTGTTTGTAACTGAAGAAAGCACTGAGAAAAAAGTCTTGCGGGGAGAAAGTCCTTCCATGGACCACTGTTCAGAGAACCTTCAAATTAAACTTATGTCTGACGTAATAGACCTGGTCGCACCATTGGTCAGTGGTGAGACAAATTGCCAGAATGGCCAAGTGAAAGACTCTTTGGATCTCTTTGACTGTAACTACAAAGACATTTGTGGTTGGAAATCACAAGTGGTCGGTCGTAGTCATCGGGGAGCTCATACAGAGAAAGCTTGTAACCATTACAACCTTGGAAAGAGAAGTAACAACAGCTCAGATGGTCATCCATGTGAGAAAATCCACACTGCAGAGAAATTACACAGATGTAGTCAGTGTGGTAAGGACTTCAGTGAGCACTCAGAACTACTACTTCATCAAAGACACCACACAGAAGAAAAGCCCTACAAATGTGAGCAGTGTGGGAAGGGCTTTACAAGGAGCTCCAGTCTTCTGATCCATAGAGCAGCCCACACAGATGAGAAACCCTATAAGTGTGACAAGTGTGGGAAAGGCTTCACAAGGAGTTCAAGTCTGCTCATTCATCATGCAGTTCATACAGGCGAGAAGCCTTATAAATGTGACAAGTGTGGAAAGGGCTTTAGTCAGAGCTCCAAACTGCATATCCACCAGCGAGTGCACACTGGTGAGAAGCCCTATGAGTGTGGGGAGTGTGGTATGAGTTTCAGTCAGCGCTCCAACCTGCACATCCACCAGCGAGTTCACACTGGGGAGAGGCCCTACAAGTGTGGGGAATGTGGGAAGGGCTTCAGTCAGAGTTCGAACCTTCACATTCACCGCTGCATACACACAGGTGAAAAGCCTTTCCAGTGCTATGAGTGTGGGAAGGGCTTCAGCCAGAGCTCTGATCTCCGCATCCATCTCAGAGTCCACACTGGAGAGAAGCCCTATCACTGTGGCAAGTGTGGAAAGGGATTTAGCCAGAGCTCAAAACTCCTAATCCACCAGAGAGTGCATACTGGAGAGAAGCCTTACGAATGCAGCAAGTGTGGGAAGGGTTTCAGCCAGAGCTCCAACCTCCACATCCACCAGCGGGTTCATAGGAAAGATCCCATTAAATAAGGTCTTCAGTCATATGCTTATACGATAAGGACTTATTTTTTTGACTTAAATATTTTTAACATTGTGCTTCCCTTTATATTCTCAGGAGAGAGATAATAAGAGTTACTCACTTATGTTCCCTCACTGAAAATCATTCATTCATTTAAAGTATTTAAGCTCTTTGTTAGACTATACAACAAGTTGATTGTTCTGGTTCCTCATATGGGTACAGTGAAATGTCTGTACTTTGCAGTTCAGCCAATGTTACTAGAACTAGATGCCCTACCCAGCCTTTTTAAGTACAAAAACTTTATATTTATGTAAGTGGAACATGTTTCCCTTTGTTCGTATTCTCTGAGAAATTGAAACTCTCTGGTTTCTCTTCAAATTTGGTGCCTTGTGTTTTTCATATTTCCTTCCAGCCCTGATTAGCCCTCTCTAGGTCAAGGGAGTGGTTAGAGATATTATGGATATGAAATCTGTTGTGTTTGCAAAATACACAACAGTGTGTGGCACACAAGAAGGTAAAGGGCTACCTATGTGGTAAACCCCATATATTATAGGATGTTGAACCCTCTCCCTCCCCAAGGCAGCTGTTCAGGAACATCAGTAGTTCTTTTTTCCCTGGATGTAGCTGGTCTATTGGAATTCTTCCAGATCTCACCACTTCAGATGACCGCCTGCCAAACTAAAGCCAAATAGGATACATACACCATGTTGAAATGTAGCAAATGAAGTTAAAATATATTTAAATGTATATAATTCCTCACTATCTCATTTCTTTAATTTTCTTCAGCATTCGTGTTCTATATGATACAAAACGAAGTCAAGAGAGAAAGTTTCTAATATTTTTCTCTTTGGGCTTATCTCTTGTTTTAATATTTGATGTACCCCCAAAACCATTTGTTTTCACAGCATCCCTAGCCTCTATAGGCTTCACTGTAGATATAGTATTTATTTATAAAATTATTTTTATACTTGGCTGAATATAATTTATATAATAGCTATATAAAAACATTTTAAACCATATTTGGAGATCATGTTTGGGATGATCAGGCTTAAAATACGAACTGTCACATGCAATTCACTTGGAGTGTGATGCTTAGGACACTTCACCAAGTTAGACATTCATCCCCTAGAAGTTAATACAAGAAGCTCAAGCAAGTAGAAAAGTGATTGCATATGTAACTAAGTTGGAATTTACAATGAGGAGCTCCTGATAGCAACCCTCATTTTCTAACTAACGGTTAATGATTCCTCAAGCATTTCTTAGGAGACTACCTAGTGTTCAGTATTCCAGTTTTTCACCAATAACTAGTTTCTGTATATGAAAAGTGATAGAGAAAATATGGATGCCTTTATTAGTTGGGATGTGGGGTGATAACATATATCTTGACCAAGGTAACCTGAAGCAGTTACCTGGACATAGATAACAGGGAAAGTATACATTATTTGAGAAACAGCTAATCTCAAGGAATGAAGGAGAGAGATTAAGACATTTGCCTTAGGCAAACATTCCATATATGGTTAGGGTGGTGATTGAGCATCTACCCTTTAGCATTCCATAATATCCTTCAGTTGTTTTGATACCCTAAGGCAACATCACAAATGCGATTCTGTTTCACCATTTCTAGAGTAATGAACGCCTCTCAATTCCTCCTGCCCTCATGGATCATACCTGAGTATCTATTCTGGATTCCACTTGTTTGGCACCTATGTCTTCTAATTGCCTGACGTATAGAATCTAACGGATTTGGAGCCAAGATCACAAGAACCCGCATGTAATGAGGCTGGGGGAAAGTCTGAAGTTCCGATCTCAGATGATTTTAAAATACCGTTTTTCCAAATTTCCTTTTATACATAACTTACAGTATCAATTTTTTAAAAGATTTTATTTATTATGAGAGACACACAGAGGCAGAGACATAGGCAGAGGGTGAAGCAGGCTCCCCACAGGGAGCCTCTTGTGAGACTCCATCCCCGGACCCTGACATACAACCTGAACCAAAGGCAGACACTCAACCACTGGGCCACACAGGTGCCCCTTACGGTATCTATGTTTTTTTTTGTTTGTTTTTTGTTTTGTTTTGTTTTATGATAGTCACAGAGAGAGAGAGAGAGGCAGAGACACGGGCAGAGGGAGAAGAAGGCTCCATGCACCGGGAGCCTGACATGGGATTCGATCCTGGGTCTTCAGGATCGCGCTCTGGGCCAAAGGCAGGCGCCAAACCGCTGCGCCACCCAGGGATCCTGGTATCTATGTTTTTAACTATGTTTAGCTTTTACTGTTTTCTTTTAAACATCACCTTGCTTAATACAATTAAAATATGGTCAGAGTCCTTAGGACTATTTCACTGAAAGAAAGAGCTTTGAGGTTGTTGAAAAAAAATTTTTTCAGAGGTCAAGGGTTGCCCTTAATACTTGATAAGTACTTAGTTGAACAAAAAGCTTTGGATATTCTCACTAATCATCAATTGTATTCAACTGATAATTCTATCACTAATTTAACAAAAGATACAGTTTACAGATTATTACTTGCGATACTTTACAATTCTTAAAATTCATAGCTATTCAGTGGGTGCTATTTCCTTTGTATATGAATTGTTTACTAGTGGATATGTGATCCGTACTTGTAATCATAGTTCTAAATTATAAGCTTTTTAATCCTTTTAAGATTTTATTTGTAGTAATCTGTACACCCAATGTGGGGCTTGAACTCACAACCCTGGAATCAAGAGTTGCATGTTCTATCAACTGAGCCAGCTAGGCACCTCTAATCTTTGTTTCCTCCCGCCCTCTACCCCGACAGCCAGAATTAGGGGATAGAAGGAAATATGGAAGTTCCCATGCCTTCCTCATTGTACATCCATTGATAAGAAAGGATCATAATTGGTCATAGGATGCAAGGCTGAACTCTAGATAAAGCAAAGTTCAAAGCAACATGCTCTAAGTAGTTGTGAGAGTAAAATTGGCACTGGATTGGTACCTGAGAGCAGGTGAGAACAAGTAGATTCAAGAGGTAGCTCTGGGAAAAGCTAATACATAGGAGCATGTGGCAACTGATCAGCAAGGGCTACAAAAATGTCAGTGTTTGGTCAGCTAAGTAAAATGACTAGAAAATGTGCTTTTTGTTAAACATCTCTCTGGACAGCATTAAAATGCTTTTAAAAATGGCATTTATAAAACCACAGCAATAAAGAGAGTCAGGAGAAAGACCACAACAAACAAGAAATCTCATCAAAAATTCGAAAGATGGAAGAAGGATGGCTAGTGTATCAGAGCAGAAGCAAGCACCATTTATAGTGCTTGCACATAAAGATAAGGACTAGAAGAGCCAATTTAGCTCCAGGCTAAGAAATGCTTAATACTGTAGGAGACAGGAGTGAGACATGAAAGGAAAGCAGTGAAATTAATGGTCAGTTGTATATGGAACATTCACCTAATCCCATACATGCCTTCCTTCCCAACTCCTGTGCACTTGCCAACCAGAGATTTACCCTCAGCAAGAGGTGGGACGTTTCTTCTCTGCAGAAATCAAATAGCCCCAAGGGAGAGATCTCTGTATTTCTAGCATTTGAGAATCCGAAAATAAAGCAGTTGTCTTCTAGTTCCAATACTCTTAAAGCTTCAAAATGTATGAGATAAAAACTGAAAATTAAGGGGTACCTGGGCTCAATTGGTGAGCATGCAACTCTTGATCTTGAGGTTGTGAGTTCAAGCTCTATGTTGGGCACGGAGCCTACCTAAAAAAAAAAAAAAAAAAAAAAAAAAAAAAAAAAACCAATAAAATTGAAATAAATATAGGCAAATTTTCGAGTATAGATATTTCAATACTTAAGTGATATCACAAAGAGAAAATCAGTTAAGAGTATATGACTATCAACTAAATTAAATGACATTTATATACCACCACCCAACAACAGTATATGTATTCTTTTCACGTGTACATATTATGGGCTATAAAACAAGTTTCAAGTTACTTAAAAGAATGGAAACTATGTAAAGTTTGTTCTGTGACCATAACACATAACACAATTAAATTAGAAATCAACTAACAAAGATATCTGAAGAATCCCTAAATACTTGGAAATTAAAACACCTTTCCCAAATGAGCCCTGAATTGAAGAGGTAAAAAGGAAAATTTGAAAATACTTTGAACTAGTCTACACTCATACCACCCTGAACATGTCTGAAATCTTGTGAAAATATTTTGAACTGAATGAATATATTGAAATTGTTGGACCTAGCTAAAGCAGTGTGAATTTAACTTTTTGTCAAATTCAGCAACTTAAGTGAAATGTAAAAAGTCCTTGAAAGGCACAAACTACCAAAGTTCCCTCAAAAAAGAAAAAGAAGAGGCACCTAAGTGGCTCAGTTGTTAAGCATCTGCCTTCAGCTCAGGTCATTGGGATCCAGGGGGATCAAGGTCCCTGTGGGTCCTCAGTGGGGAGTCTTCTCCATCTCCTTGCTGCCCCGCCCCCTACCACCACCTGCTGCTCGTGCTTTCTCTCTCTCTTTCTCTCCCTCAAAGAAAATCTTTAAAACAAATACATAGGGCAGCCCATGTGGCTCAGCTGTTTGGTGCCACCTTCGGCCCAGGCCCAGGGCATGATCCTGGAGACCCGAGATCGAGGCCCACGTCAGGCTCCGTGCATGGAGCCTGCTTCTCTCTCTGCCTGTGTCTCTGCCTCTGTGTGTGTGTGTGTGTGTGTGTCTCTCACGAATAAATAAAATCTTTTAAATATATTTTTAAATAAATAAATAGATAGATAGATAAATAAATAAATAAAACAAATACATAAATAAATAATAAAAAATTTTAAGCAAAAGAAAGCATGAATATCCCTAATACGTTGAATTTGTAGCTGACAAACCTTTCCACATACAAAAAAGTACAGGCCTAGATGGCACAAATGAATTCTACCAAACATTTAAGGGAGACATATTAACAATTCTACATAAACCCTTCTAGAAAGAAACACTTTGCAACTCATTTATGAGCCAACATTGCCCACATACCAAAGCCAAAAAAAGACCTCACAAGCAAAAATCATACATCAACATCTCTCATAAACAGATGCAAAATGTATTTCTAAAAAATAATAAATTGAAACTGCTGTCTATAAAAGGTGGTAATACGTCATAGAGTTTATTCTAGAAATGCAAGTTTGTGTTAACATTTGGAATCAATGTATTTAATCATACTGACATACTAAAAAAGAAAACCCTACCTTTTTTAAAATGTAGAAAAGTATTTGAAAAAAAAATTGATACTCATTTGTAATTAGACACTCAGATTTGATAAGAAATTAAAGGGATCACCCTCAATCTTCTAAAGGGCATCTGTGGAAGAACCTGCACCTGACATACTTAATCGTGAAATAAAAAGCAGTTTCCCCCTAAAACTGGGAAGAAGGCTAAGATGTCTACTTCCCTCTTCTAGTCAGCATTGTCCTAGATGTAACCAGTGCAACAAGGCAGTAAAAATAAAAAAGGAGGAGGGCTACCATAAGTCTCAGCAAGCACCATGTACCAGCCTGCACTGGGTTTGGGGTAACTGAGCTGGGCCTGAGGATTAGGACAGAGCACACCATTAAGGGCAAATAGAAGAGACACAGAAACCCAGGCACGTGAAGGGGGAAGGCCATGTGACAGCAGAGACATTGGAGTTATGCAGCTGCAAGCCAAGACAACGAGGATAGACAGCCACTACCAGAAGCTAAGAGAAATGAACAATGTAAACAAACACAAAAACCATAAAGTGCCTAGAAGAAAAAAAGCACAAACCATAAACAGGAAAAATTCGTAAATTGGACTTCAATTTTAAAATTTCAAAGGAAGAAAATAACATGGACTAGGAGAAAATATTTGTAGAAAGGAGGAAATATTATATATCTAATAAAGGAGGACTTGTATGCGAAATCTATAAAGAACTCTTACAACCCAGTAATAGACAATCTGCTTAAAAAGTGAACAAAAGATTTGAATGGGTATTTCATTAAAGAAGATATACAAACGGCCAGTAAGCTCATGAAAGGATGTTTAACATCACTAATCAGAGAAGTGCAAATTCAAACCACAATGAAATACCATTGCACACCTAGAATAGCTAAAATTTTAAAGGTATAAAAACACCAAGTATTGGCAAGAACATGGAGCAGATTTCTGACAGAAATACAAAATAGCCATTTGGAAAACAATTCTGCTATTCTTATAAAATGAGATATACACTTATCACAGGGCCTGGCACTCGTAGATATTTACATGGAGTAGTGAAAACATTCTCATCCAAAGCCTTTATATGAATGTTCATAGCAGGTTTACTCATAATAAGCATATTATTCATCATGGAAACAACCTAACAGTTGTTAGGCAGTTGTTAGTTGTTAACCTAACAATCAACAGATGAATGAGTAAACAAGTTTTGGAATACCCACACAATGGAAGGTTTTTTTCAGCAATGAAAAAAAAATATTTTTTTTAAAGATTTTATTTATTTATTCATAGAGATGCAGAGAGAGAGAGAGAGGCAGAGACACAGACAGAGGGAGAAGCAGGCTCCATGCAGGGAGCCTGACGTGGGACTCGATCCAGGGTCTCCAGGATCAAGCCCTGGGCTGCAGGCGGCGCTAAACCGCCGCGCCACCGGGCTGCCCAAAAAAAAAAAAAAAAAAAAACACACACACACACACAAATTTAAAAAAAGCCTCCTGATACAACAGAATGAATCTCCAGAGCATTATGCTGTATGAAAGAAATCAGACATAAAAAGCTATATAATGTATAGAAAATTCTAGAAAAGACAAATTTATGCAAGAAAGTAGTTCGCTACATGGGAGAGAATTAACTGACTGCAAAGCAGCATAATGGATGGAAAAGGTTCACTCAGCTGTGGTGGCAATGACATGAGTGCATTGAACTATTTATATAAAATGGGTAGGTTTTATCATATATAAAATTTACATGGCATATAAATCTAAATCAGTAAAACTAGTTGAAATATACACATGCATATACGTTCACCAGTGCACATCATTTTTTGTATTGTGGGATGATAACATTTCACATGAGATCTGCCCTCTTAACAAATTTGTAAGTGCACAATATAGTATTGTTAACTCTAGGCACAATGTCAGTAGATCTCTAAAACTTATTCATCTCGCATAACTGAAGCTTTATACATGTTGAAATGCAGCTATTTCCCCTCCCTGAAGCCTCTAGCAACACACATTCTCCTTTTGTTTTATGAGTTTGTCTGTTATATGAAGCACTAATGCACATCATTTTGGAATATTAAAACTGCTTTGTTTTCACAGGATCTCTTAATTGGCAGCATTTGGCAAATTGCTTTACTGTTGAAAACTGGGGTTGAGTACTATGCTATCCAATTGATGTTAACCATGGGTTTCTTTGAACTTAGGGAAACACTTTCCCCACATAATTTTTGTTCAGTTTTCCTCTGAACAGCCACCAACTGTTCCCTATTTTCCTGTGAACACTGACACTCATTTATAGGAGTTTTCTTCCCAGAGTTCTGCATGAGTCTCAGGACTTTGCAAGAATCAGTATCTTGATTTGTAAAAGTCCTTTGATGCTTCTTCTTAAATGTCCACCACTCAACCCTCTTTTGGGGGAATCTGATGAGATACTCCTCCTTTTACTCAATAAGGTTTCATTTATCTTCATCTTCTTTTAGTCTTTTTTCACCCCCATTTTATTCTGGCCTTTGTTCAAGTGACACCTCCTTAAGCATATTCTTCCCTGAACACCCTATTTTTAATATTTAATTTCATTATTTCATTAAATCATCCATTCACTCTATATTATGCTTAGAAGTTGAGGACACATCAGTAAATAAACTCTAACCACAAAGGAAAAAAACCTGGTAAATTGGAACACATTAGGGGCACCTGGGTAACTCAGTTGGCTAAGTGCCTGCCTTAAGCTCAGGTCATGATCCTGGGGTCCTGGGATCAAGTCCCATATCAGGCTCCCTGCTCCGTAGGGAGCCTGCTTCTTCTTGTCCCTCTACCTGTTGCTCCCCCTCCTTGTGCTCTCTCTCTCTCTCTCTCATATAAATAAAATTGGAACACATTAAGATTTTTCTGTGCAAACAAATACTATTAAGAAATTAAAAAGGCAGGGCACCTGGCTGGCTCAGTTGGTAGACATGTAACTTTGATCTTGGGGTTTTGAGTCCCAGCCCCATATAGGGTATAGAAATTACTTAAAATAAAATCTCACAGAAAAAAAAAAGTAAAAAGGCAAGCCACGGTAGATGAAATCTGCAATACTTATATCTGACAAAGACCTTATATCAAGAATATATAAATAAAAGTGGAACACCTTGGGGAGCTCAATCAGTTAAGTGTCTGACCCTTGATTTCAGCTGAGGTCATGCTGTCAAGTTCGTGAGATGGAGCCCTGCAATGGGCTCCGAGCTGGGCATGGAGCCTGCTTATGATTCTCTCTCTCTCCCTCTCTCTGCCCACCCCCTCACCGAAATATATATATAACCTATAAATAAGACAAAGGCTGACAACACAACAGAAAAATGAACAAAAGACTTAAGCACTTCACAAAAAAAGCCTAACCAAATAGCCAATAAACACGTAGTAAAATACTCTGTTTCAATAACCATCAAGGAAATGCACTTAAAATCACAAGGCAGGGGCACCTGGCTGGCTGGCTGGCTGGCTCAGTGGGTAGATCATGCAACTCCTGATCCCAGTGTTGTGAGATCAAGTCCACATTGGGCATAGAGCTGACTTTAATAAAACGAAACAAAAGCCTCACAAGGCAGAACTCCGCATTCATCCTAATGACAAATGAAAAGGCAAGTAATATCTGCATTAATGAGGATGTGGAGCAAACTGCAACTCTCCTACACTACTGGTGAGAGTCTAAATTGAAGCAACAGGTTTGGAAAACGATGGCAGACTCTATGCGTACCAAATGACCCAGCAATTTTACTTTTGGTCTATGTTCAACAGAAATGGGCCCTAATGTCATCTAAAGGCATGCACTGTCTTCGTCAGAGCCAAGAACTACAAATTCTCCAGTGCTTGTAACAGAACAGGTAACATGTGTGAGCTGACCCGAGGAATATCACACCACACTAACAATGAGCAGACCACAATTACGTACAACTACAGGGATGAATCTCACAAACACATTATCAAATGGAAGAAGCCAGACATGAAATAGGTATATTGTGTGATTTTATTTATACCAAATGAGTAGAATTAGTCCAAGATGGAAAGTAAGAAATCAGCTGTTGCCTAAGATAGCTATTATCTGATAACAGACATCAAGCCAGCTGCAAAGTTAACAAAAAATATTTCTCCCAAGGTCATGTCACAGCTGTAAAGTGCCATAATGACTCCTTTCTTCAAGTTACTCCTGCCTCTTTTGCTAATGATGCACCAGTTCCGCCTCGCTGTTCCCATCTTCTGACCCAACATTACGGAGATATTTAATTGCTAAGCTGCCTTATGGCAGCTACCAATTTAGAGCTGATCCCCACTTCCCCTAGATCCCACTCAGAATTATTCAACCCAAGCCCAGGCTTTTCCTACTCCCTCTTCTAACCAAGATGCACTTAAGTTGCTGAGGTGCCCTCCCTTGTTGCAGCAAGCCAATAAGCCTACACTTGGACTAAATTGTTGCCCTTGGTACTCCTGGTTGGCATTAAAAAGTATAGCAAAAGCAGGAAAAAATAACGCATGGAGTTAGAAGTCAGGAGACTAGTCAACACTAGAGGGGTAAGGGACTGTAGTGTTGATAATACTGAATTTCTTGAACCAACAGGTTGTTTATTTTATATGATTTGAGCTGTATACTTATAATCTGGGCACTTTTCTCTAATACTTTCAATAAAAAGTTTAATTTTTTTTAAAGTTTTATTTATTTGAGAGAGAGTGAGAGTGAGAGAGATCACAGAGGGAGAGGAAGAGAGGAAAGTAGACTTGCCCTGAGCAGGGTGCCCAATGCAGGGCTTGACCCCAGGATCCTGAGATCACAACCTGAGCCAAAGGCAGACGCTTAACCAACTGAGCCACCCAGATGCCCCAAAAGATTTACTTTTTTAAAAGACCAGTCTCCCCATTTCTGTGTCCATCAAGCCTGTTCACAGGCTGTTCACGCCCAATCTTCCCTTGACTGCCTTGCACCTATTTGTCATCTTATTATAGTCAGTTGGGTGACCAGAGGCTTCATCTCCTATGATCTAGAGAGTCTAGTCTTTTTCTTTTTTTTTTTAAGATTTTTATTTATTTATTCGTGAGAGGCACACGGAGAGAGAGAGAGAGAGAGAGAGAGGCAGAGACACAGGCAGAGAGAGAAACAGGGAGTCCAATGGGGAACTCCAGGATCATGCCCTGGACCGAAGGCAGGCACTAAACCACTGAGCCACCCAGGTGTCCCGGGAGTCTAGTCTTTGTAGTATATTCTCCTCTTGGGAATTTTGGGACTATATTGTCTGAAAACACATGGTTTTATACCTGGTATTGTGTGTCTGCTTCTGCTAACCATTATTCCTGTTCTTGGTACAGTTCTTAATTTTTTGGAAAAATTCAAGTTAATTTCCAGTGTCTATCCTTCCTGACTTGCACGAGTAGAAATTGATCTATAATCTTTTAACCAGGTTTAAAAGATTTTATTTATTTATTCACGAGAGACACACAGAGAGAGGCAGAGACACAGGCAGAGAGAGAAGTAGGCACTTCACAGGGGGCCCAATGCAGGACTCAATCCCAGGACCCCAAGGTCACAACCTGAGCGGAAGGCAGACGCTCAACCGCTGAGCCACCCAGGCATCCCAGCAACTGTGTTTAATAAAAGAGAACATATAAACATGCATGCTCCATAGACTTGTAATATCCAACATACGACACAGAATACTCCTATATATCCATAGCTGAAAATAGGTCTCATTCAGCAGGGAGTCGGCCTGAGGATTCTCTCTCCCTCTGCCCTTCCCCCTGCTCGAGCTATTTCTCTCTCTCTAAAATAATTAATTTTTCAAAAAAAAATGAGTTTTTAGGCTTTGTTTTTAGATAAAAAATAATCCTAGCTGGGGACACCTGGGTGACTCAGCCGTTGAGTGTCTGCCTTCCGCTCAGGGCGTGATCCCAGGGTCATGGGATTGAGTTCCACATCGGGCTCCCTGCGAAGAGCCTACTTCTCCCTCTGCCTATGTCTCTGCCTCTCTCTCTGTGTGTGTCTCTCATGAATAAATAAAATAAAGTCTTTTAAAAAAATAAAAAATAACCCTAGCTGAAAGGAAGTCATGAGCAAAGACATGGATGAAGAATGGTGATGGGTGTTGCTCAAGACTCAGGCATTAGATCTGTTTAGCTGAATGAAAAGAAAGCGAGACAAGGCTTGGAAAATAAGTTGGTGAGGGGAAAGACAGCCCCCAGTAACAAGCTGAAGAATGCCTTGTTCTAAACCTAAGATGGTGGAGGACATTGAGTAGCAGGGAAATGCAGTGACTCAGAAAATAAATACATAACAATTTTATTGATCCATCAGAAAAAATAAAAGCTACAGTGTAACCTGCATCCCCACTGGGGCTAAACCCCTTAAGCACAGATTATGACTCTTAAGTGCTGGTTCTTCTCAATGTCCAAAGTTAATTTTTAATCAAGGATCTCTCCTGGAAATAAGATTTTAAATCCTTTTTCATTCACATTAGGATAACAACTGAGATCTGCATCCTGTATCATATGTAAGAAGAGGAACATTGTATGAGAGCTATGACTCCATTAGTTCATAGCTAATTTGTGCAACAATGAAATGGTAAAAACAGCAGCAGTGACAGGCCCCAGAGATGAGTGTCCAACCGCCCCTACAGAGACGTGGTGGTCATGAGTTGGTGCGAACCAGAGGCAGAGCCATCCCTTATAAAATTGTCAAAGTCTTTAACCTCATGAACATTTATATCTCAGTCAAAACCATTCAGATCCTGCCCTTGCTCCCAGACAGGAATCTGAATGGACCCCACCCCCCACCCCTGTGGCACTCTTAGTAGCCTAGACAGATGACAGTAGCAGCCGAAGCACCTTCCTCTGGAATCTCCTGTGCTAATTTCTGCTTCAGGAGGGCGCCTAGATCCTTTGATGGGAAAGAATATAACTGTCTTGTACTCAAGACCATCAGCAGTTTTGGAGACAATACAAAGCTGCTTCTGGGTTTATTGACATGACTTCAGAAACTCCAAAGTAGGCAATTACTTCACTATTTCAGAGACTGCAAGGGCAGCTACAAAGCCCACAGCTGCAGCAATGGGTGGAGATGCTCACGCACACAGGTTTTTGTATCTGGAGAACAGTCTCCAAAGGAGCATTAATTTAGGGGCTATTGCTGAGGCAGCAGCATCCCAGGCCCCAACATCAGAGACTATTGAAGAGTTGGCAGCCACCAACTTATGCACCTTATGCATTGCCCTGGGATGGAGGCCATGGGGTTGTAGCCTTCAGGGACTGCTGGCCTTCTGGACTGAGCTGCAGGAATGTGGGCAGACAGACCTGCAGCATCTGTCCCTGCTGTGCTCCTGGGCTGGGCCTGTGGCTGCTGCTGATACTGGACTATACTGGGCTGCAGCATCTGCCTCAGCTGTTCTCCCTGGCCAGTCTGCTGACCCTGGGGATGCTGCCGATCCCGGGCTCTAGGTGAATGGGACTGCAGCATCTGCTTCAGCTGCTCTCTCCAAGTGGGCTACTGACTCTGGGGCTGCTGCAGATACTGGACCACGGGGAGATAGGACTACAGCCTCTGCCTCAGCTGTTCTCCCCCAGTGGGCTGCTAACTCTGGGCCTGGGGCTGGGGCTGGGCCTGCTGCGGATACTGGGCCATAGACCGATGAAGTCACTGCATCTGTCTCTTCTGTTGTCTCCAACCAGTTCACTGGCCCTGGGGCTGCTGCTGCTACCAGAATGTAGGTATATAGGGCTGCAGAATGTTCCCATGCTGTTCTCTTCATCTGAGAGAAGTTGGTTTGCTAGCCCTGGGGCTGCTGCTGATACTGGACGGTGGGCAGATAGGGCCGTAGCATGTTCCCCTGCTGTTCTCTCCAGCTGGGCTACTGCTGATACTGCACTGTGGGCAGATAGGGCTGCAGCATGTTCCCTTGCTGTTCCCCCCAACCAGGCTTCTGCCCCCAGGATGAAAGATATTCCTGAAGTATCCTCTTGAGTCTCTCATCTAAGAGCACCTGCCAAGAATGAAAATCCTGAAGCATGACCTGGAACAGCTTTTTTGTGTCTGACTGTGGATCTCTCATACCAAGAAGTATCTCCTGGGGATTCTTTGGGTATTGGAATTTTAGAAAATCCTGTAGAAGCATCTTGAGCCTTGGACTCTAGGGTTCTTCCCATTCTGGACATTCCTGCAATGATGGACCCAGGAGTTGGTGGTTGAATTGCTGAGATAGCCCTAGGTCTCCCCTAGACAAGCCAGTTAGTGTCTCAAGGGACCCCTGTCCTGGGATGGGATTTTGTCTCTGGCTTCCCAATTCTCTAGACTTTTCACTGGGAGAATATGTCAAAGGCAAGGGAGCAGCTTGAGGCCAGACTGTTGAACTGCCTGTGGGAGACAGGGAACTACACAAAGCACCAGAAGCTCCTAAGCTTGCCCTAGTCATCACAGGGGAATCTGTAGCTACATCTACACTACTGACTCCAAGAGTCACAGAGGGATACTGTTGTCCAGAAACATGTTCTGTCTTTCTAGAATCAGTGGGCACAGGAAGCTTGTCATCAGGCCCGTGAGAACAGGCTCCTGACTGGGGGCCTGGTTCTGTTCCTAGTAGACCATCACTTCTCTCCTTGCTTGTGTCCAGCTCTTCAATTTGAGGCCAAAATCAAGTGGAAAAAACAGAAAAAGAGTGTTAATTCACTTACCCACTTAAGTCTCCATCAATGCCTTAACATGAAATATTTTCTTAACAGGCTGTCTTAGTGTTATGGTCACCTAGCCAATCACCTGTACTCCTAAAGAACACAGATATAGCCCAGATCCTTAGCCCAAAATCAGAGATCTTGGTGGTCAGGCCCCATTCTAGCCTTCTATAATCTTTTCTTGGTGCTTCCTCCCTTACAGGATCCCAGAATGTACTACCCTGCTTACTGTGTTTGCACACCTACATGCCTTGACCAAGCCCAGAGAGCCCTTCCTGAACTGTCTTCCCTATCTTGAAAACCCTTTTCACCTCCCAGGACACATGGCAAGGGAAATCTTATGTTTGCTGAAATAATGATTTCTCTGATGAGGTGACTGCCTTCATCTAGACTATCTCTGGGACCTAACATATTAGATTGTGGGCAGAGCAGAGTCTGAAGCAGTGCTTCTTGAACTTGGCTTTTCATCAGAATCATCAGAGAGCTAGCTCCTGAAGCCCACAGAGCCACAGGCTCACCTACACTGGATAGGACTTGGGTTCTGCATTTGTACCAAGCTCTCCAGGTAACACTGATGAAAACCAAAGTTTGAGAAAAGCCCAAAACTTCAAGACAAAGCTTAAAGTCCTGCTCTAACATGTGTCAGCTGTGTGGCCCTAGAGAGGTCTAGAATTTCCTGAACCGTACTTTCCTTGTAGGAAAAAGTGGGGATAGCAAAACCATCCTACATTTCTTATGAGCTTTCAAAGGTAAACTAAGGGGGTTTGACAGCCTGAATGGTACCATGCAAATGCATCCTTATCCTGGTGGGAGAGGCTTGCAAGTATGACAGCTGCAATGCTTATGGCCCAAATCAGCCATGTCCTTGTCCTCTTCTCCTCCAATATGAGATGTCCAGGACTTTACTAGGACAGCATTTAGGGCCAGAAAGAATTTGATCCACACACACTGGTAAACCTTTCTAAAACAGCCAGATGTACAATATGGCAGACAATTTCAAAGAAATTCTTATAACAATCCTGAGCTGGAATGTATCTTGCTAAATATCGGGTAGGTTAATTCATGTGTCCAAGTCCCACAGCAGTGGAGAAGTGGCAAAAACTGTCTCTCATAATCTGAGAATTGAGTGAATATCTAGTGCTTCGGAAGAGAGGGACAAGGAAATATAGAACAGGCTATGTGACAAAATAAATATGTGAAACAGTGCTCCCGTGATGTGTTCCTTCTTCCCAGGGCATATGAGCCCCTCAAAGAGAACAGGGCCGCATGAACCTAACACATCAATTCCCCATGCAGGACTCAGCACTCTGAGAATCTGGCCTCCAAGAGTTCAAGCCTAGGAAATATCTATATAACTAAGCAACCAAGATGCCAGTGCTTCTGGGGTTTCTATACCTCCTTTCAAAACTGCTAATATCAAGCAGGGCATCTGGTGGCCTCCTTCTTAGATACCTTGGCAATAGCTATGTCTGCTTTCCTTCCTGTAAATTTTGTGAGTTTTATTTATAGAGCGCACATGCTTAAGCCTAGTTGTCTTTGCATCTGATAGAGGCCCTCCCTTCTCAGCACCTCCCACTGACCCACCACGGGCTAGACCAGCACAATGCTGTGGAACTCGCCCAGCTCAGAGATGCCACCACAAATGCAACACCTTGTAGGGCCTTCATCTCCTCACCAGCTAGGGCTCTTCATTCCTGCTTCCTATGAGAATCACCTGGAGAACTCTTTAAAGATTCAGTCAGACGTCAGGCTCCCTACATGGAGCCTGCTTCTCCCTCTGCCTCTCCCTCTGCCTCTCCCTCTGCCTCTCCCTCTGCCTCTCTCTTTCTCTCTCTCTCATAAATAAATAAAATCTTTAAAGATTCAGTCGGGAGGGGGGGTAAAAAAAATAAAGATTCAGTCAGAATTTCTAGAGGTGAGTCTGATGTAAAGATTAAAAACACTATGGCAATTATGCATTCTAACAGCACTCATACTGAAGGTACCAAACGGGGCAAAACCAAAATGTTTCCCAGAAAACACTGACCTTCAAAGAGAGAGAGCATCTTCCTTCCTCCCCACCACCAACTCCTATCTCCAAGGCAGAGCCCTGGTCTTTTTATAGCTTAAGTTTTAACAATCAACTATTTAAATCACTTGATACTGCCTTTAGTGCCTGAGGTGATGTTCAAAATTAAACTGTTTTCCAAAAAACATTTCCTGCCTATAAGATCTGCAAAACTAAAAACAATAATTATATATCATTCTAATATATAAATATATAAAATATAATAATTATTATAATTTCACAAATGGTAAAGTGCAGCTAGCATAGCTATACGTTGCTAATAAAGTTATAAATTTATACACCCGATCCTGAAAACAATTTGATTAAGTTCCTTTGTCAGAAAAATAGATATTACCCTTTGTCCTTGTAAATCTCTCTTAGGTAGTCAGTCTCTCTTAAAGGAAAATCAATGGCTTTCAAATCTCTACAAATCAATGGCTTTCAAAGCAACGTCCACAGATCATCAGCATCAGCCTCACCTGGGAACTAGTTAGAAATGCATCTCCTCAAGCCCACTCCAGACTTCCTGAATCAGAAGCTATGGGGGCAGGACACCACCCTGTGCTTTGATAAGCCCTCAAGTGACTCTGATACCCTCTCAAGTCTGAGAATCACCGCTATAACAGTTCTCAAACTTGGCAGCACATAACTATCACAGCTTATGAAGATCCCACCTGAGAGATTTTACTTTAATTGGTCTGGGGTAGGGCCTTAGCAAAGCTCCCCAGTGATTCCAACATGCAGTAATATTTAAGAAGTAATTCAATAAATAAGTTGATTACAAGCCTTTAGTGCTGTATTTTGTTTTGTCAAGTGGGGAAAATGTGGATGTGACCTAAATGTTCACATTTTTAAAGTCTGCATATACTCATTCAAACTAGAAGTTATAAATTTGATATAATTTTTAAAGATTTTTATTTATTCATGAGAGACACAGAGAGACAGAGACACAGGCAGAGGGAGAAACAGGCTCCCCTGGGGAGCCCGATTCAGGATTCCATCCCAGGACCCCAGGATTGCACCCTGAGCCAAAGGCAGATGGTCAACCACTGAACCACCCAGGCATCCCCAAATATTATATATTTTAAAAGGAAAATTATTGGGATATGATTGCATACCAACTAATTGTGCATATTAAAAATTTTAATATTACCTATAAAGAGAGAAAAAAGCATACTAAAAGGAAATACATGAAAAAAAGCATACTAAAAGGAAATACATGAAAATGTTTGTATTATAAACCAATTTTTTTCTATTGATCTGCATTTCTCAAGTGCATTTAAATGTGCAAGAGTTTTTATATAAGATTATTTTTTTAAGTAACCCTTTTCTAAAAAAGTAGTTGATATCAGTGTTTTGTTGAAGTAGCATGCCCTAAAATATAGGCATTAAATGAATAGGCAAAGGGATTTAAGGACACTGAACCTCTATTAAGTTTTTTCTTTCTTTTTATGTATCCCTTCTTTAAAAATGTTAATTCCAGGGGCACCTGGGTGGCTTAGTAGTTGAGCATCTGCCTTTGGCTCAGGGTGCAATCCTGGGGTCCTGGGATCAAGTCCCACATCAGGCTCCCCACGGGAAGCCTGCTTCTTTTTCTGCCTATGTCTTTGCCTCTCTCTCTGTGTCTCATGAATAAATAAATTTTTAAAAATATATTAATTCCATGGCTGCCTGGGTGGCTCTGTCAGTTAAGTGTCTGACTCTTGATCTCCCTTCAGGTCTTGATCTCAGGGTTGTGAGTTCAAGCCCAGTGTTGGGCTCCACACCCAATGTGGAACCTACTTAAAAAAAAACTTTAAAATGTTTTTTAATTCCAGTGAGTTAAGATAGTGCTATATTAATATCAGGCTTATAATATAGTGATTCAAAAGTTCCATATATTGGGATGCCTGGGTGGCTTAGCTGAGCATCTGCCTTTGGCTCAGGATGTGATCTCAGGATCCAGAATCAAGTCCCACACTGGTCTCCGTGCGGGGAGCCTACCTCTCCCTCTGCCTATATTTTTGCCTCCATTCTCTCATGAATAAATAAAAAAATTTTTAAAAAGAGTTCCATATATTAATGCTCATCAAGATAGGTGTATTCTTAATCCCTATCCCCTATTTTGCCCATGCCCCCACCCACCTCCCCTCCTGTAACCATTTGTTCTCTATAGTTAAGAGTCTGTTTTTTGGTTTGTCACATTTTTTTATTCCCTTGTTCACTGTTTTGTTTCTTTTTTTTTTTTTTAAGATTTTATTTATTTATTCATGATAGAGAGAGAGAGGCAGAGACACAGGCAGAGGGAGTAGAAGCTCCATGCAGGGAGCCCGACGTGGGACTCGATCCGGGGTCTCCAGGACGGCGCCGGGCCAAAGGCAGGCGCCAAACCGTTGCACCACCCAGGGATCCCTGTTTTGTTTCTTAAATTCCACAAATGAGTGACATCATATGGTATTTTTTTTCTCAATCTCATTTAGCATTATACTCTCTAGATCCATCCAGTTATTATAAATGGCAAAATTTCACTCTTTTTTATGACTGAATATTCCATTGTGTATATATGCATCTTCTTTAGGATGTAAAGTTTGATACTATATACCAAAAACATGGTGGGGGGGGAGGTGAAGAATGGGCTCAAACTTAAGCAACAATCAATTTAATATAGACTGCTATATGTAGAAGATGTTATGTACAATCCTAATGGTAACCACAATCAAAAACCAGTAGTAGATATGCAAAAATAAAGAGAAAGGAATCCAAGTCTATCACTAAAGAAAGCCAGCAAACCATGAGAGAAGAGCACAAGAAACCGAGAACCTCAAAAACAACCACAAAACAAGTAACAAAATGGCAATAAACACATATTTACCAATAAATACTTTAAGCATAAATGAACTAAATGCTCCAAACAAAAGACAGAGGGTGATGGAATGGATAAAAGAACAAGATCCATGTATATGCTGCCTGTAAGAGATTCATTTCAGACCTAAAGACACATACAGATTCAAAGTGAGGGAAAGGAGGGACACCTGAGCAGCTCAGCTGGTCAAGTATCCAACTCGTGATTTCAGCTCATTTTGTGATCTTGGGGTTGTGGGATCAAGTCCTGTGTCAGGCTCTGTGCTCAGCGTAGAGTCTACTTGACAGTCTCTCTCTCTCTCCCCATTCACATATGCACACTCTCTCAAATAGATAAATCTTTAAAAGAAACAGTTAATAACAAATATAAAGGAATTAATCAATAGTAATACAATAATAACAGGGGACTGGGGCACCTGGGTGGCTCAGTCGGTTAAGCATCTGCCTTCGGCTCAAGTCATGATCTCAGAGGCCTGGAATCGAGCCCCATGTTGGATTCCTTGCTCAGGAGGGAGTCTGCTTCTCCATCTTGCTCTGTCTCTCTCCCCTACTCACTCATGCACCCTCTCGCTCACCCTCTCAAATAAATAAATAAAATCTTTTTTTTTAATTTCTTTTTAAAAATAAAAATTAAAAAAAAATAATAGCAGGGAACTTTAACACCCCACTTACATCAATTAACAGGTCATTCAAACAGAAAAGCAACAAGTAAACAGTGGCTTTGAATGACACACTAGACCAGATGGATTTAACAGATATAATCAGAACATTCCATCCTAAAACTGCAAAATACACATTCTTTTCAAGTGTGCACATGGAACATTCTCCAGAATGGATTACATATTAGGTCATGAAACAACTCTCAACATATTCAGAGAGATCGAAGTCATACCGTGCATCTTTTCTGACCACAATGCTATGAAACTAGAAATCAACCACAAGAAAAAATCTGGAAAGAGCACAAATACATGGAGGTTAAATAACACACTACTAAACAATGAATGGGCCAACCAAGAAATCAAAAAAGAAATTACAAATTACATGGAGACAAAATGAAAATGAAAACACAATAATCTTTGGAATGCAGCAAAAGTGATTCTAAGGGAAGTTTCTAGCAACACAGGCCTACCTCAAGAAGTATATTCTCCCAGAAGAACAAAACATTTCTGTGTTTGACTCTCCTAAGTAAAGCTACATGAATGAGTTTGATGAACTCTGGGAGTAGTGGGAAATCTGTTGTTGATCTGTTTTAGTGGGATGATTAGTGGCACTTAACTTCTTATTTTACACAGATATAAAAGGGGGAGAGGGAGAGAAGGTGTCAGTAGCTAATAACAAGATGGACACACAAAGTCATGTTGGAGAAAAAATTCACTGACCCTTCCCTGAACATCGTGTGATTCTTCTTAGATGTCCAGAGCATAGGAGGGGAGGGGTGTGTGAATATGTATGTTTTGTGTACATCAATGTGCCTGTGTGTTTTCTAAGGTTCACTTTCCCAAGGAGTTCTTTGATCCCCGGGAATGTAAAACTGGGCAAATTTGCATAAGAGCCAAGTATCCTCACAGGATTTTGGTATATATAGTAGAGATGACATTAGATTAGTGGTAAAGTGAGAGAAAATGTACCTACCCTCCAAAATGTATACTTGGGGGGGCATTAGCATCAGATTGATGTGTCACTACCTCCTAGCATTTCTAATGTCATGGCACCCATGAAAAACAGTAATATTTTTTATGTATGTATTGGAAGGGATTTGGAGCCATCTATACAGAACTTGGTGGAAAAAAATCATTCTATTTTCTATATATAGCAAAGTGCCAATATAGTAATAAAATGCAAAGTATTAGGGAAGAAAATAGATATTGAACTTAGACAAACTTCCAAATAAAGTCTTCAGACATTTTAATGAGAAATTGAAGATTGAGTCCATTAATTTGCATTTTTAAATATCAGGTTTAATCAGGTTTTGATTTGTATTTCCCTGATGATAAGTGATGATGGGGATCTTTTCATGTATCTATTGGCCAACTGTATTCTTCTTTGGAGAAATGTCTGTTCATGTCTCATTTTTTAATTGGATTGTTTTTTGGATGGAACCCCACATCAGGCTCCACGCTCATCAGGGAGTCTGCTTGAAGATTCTTTTTCTTCCTCTCCCTCTGACCCTCCTCCCACTTGCTCTCTCTCTCTCTCTCTCTCTCTAAAATAAATACATAAATCTTTTTAAAATAAATAAATAATAAAACCAAATATCTTAAATAGAAAAGGGTATGGAAACTTACAAATATGTCACATAAAGCAGGATGTAATACAATGTTCTTTTATACCAAAATATTCTAAAGTCTCAGATGACTTTGCTGCTTCTTTTTTCTTCAGGTGACTGTGCTTCTTAGGCCATTCTTAGGTATATCCTAACGAATCAACAAGAAGCTTTAAAACTTGGCCATTTTGAACTAAAACTGTTTCTCAGTGAAGCTAAACTATGTAGAAGGAGACAAAAAGTAGAAATCCTCTGTTGAGGGCAGCCCCAGTGGCTCAGTGGTTTAGCACTGCCTTCAGCCCAGGGCATGATCCTGGAGACCCAGGATCAAGTCCCACGTCGGGCTCCCTGCATGGAGCCTGCTTCTCCCTCTGCCTGTGTCTCTGCCTCTCTCTCTCTCTCTCTCTCTCTCCTCTGTCTCTCATGAATAAATAAATAAAATCTTAAAAAAAAATCCTCTGTCGAAATAAATCTTTTTCCATTTTCCAATTGCAAAAGTTCATGGTCCTATGTGAAAAATAGTTTGTCCATCATCTTGGAATTTCTGGAATAATCCCCTTCACTTTCACTTTCTTTCCCTCCCTCAAATAACCAAGGTCACTAGGATCTGGGGACTTTGCTTCAATACAACTTCTGACTCCAGTCTGCATTGTCTCAGTGCAGTGATATTATTAGGAAGGTCATGAGATTTACAGAAATACAAGTTACAGAGAATGTAAAGATTCTCTATTGTCAATGTTTATGGTAACTTATGAATGCTGTTATACAAATCAAGAAACAAGTATTCCAAAGAATTTCCTAAAACCCCTCCAAAGTTCCAGAGAAAAGGGGTATGAAGCTATGAATTATACCACCCATAGGAAATAAGGATTCTTTCTATTGCAGAAGCTCCCTTTGACATTCTCATTTGATGTTATATTATCTTGTCCTTCCAACCCACTCCTGACTGTTTTGTAGGTTTGGCTACATGTATCATATCAGGAGCAAATAACAAATGTAAAAGCAACTACAACTTATTTCTAAGCATCTATCACAAAATTAATTAAAATGAAAGTCCATTTCCAGTATCATCCCAAAGCAGGCATAAGCCTAGAACCTTGTCCAAAGTCCATGCCTACAGGAGATTTTTATGAAATTTGACAAGCTGATTCTAAAATTTATGTATAAGAGAAAAGGATCAGGAGTAGTTAGATGAATGTGAAAAACAAGAATAAAGATAGCTACACTATATTGAGGGGTGCATGGTGGTTCAGTCAGTTAAGCATCTGACTCTTGATTTTGGCTCAGGTTTTGATCTTAGGATGATGAGTTCAAGCCCCCGCATTGGGCTCCATGCTGGGTATGAAGCCTACATAAAAAAATAAATTAAAATGTTAAAAAATAAGAAAGATAGCTATAGTATATTGGGATTTAGTTAAAAGTTATAAAATTGTCTAATATTCACATAGGAATAGAGATAGAAGAAAAATCCATGAGAAAATAATACAGAGCTTAAAAGCGGACCATCAAATAAGTGGTCATTTGGAATACAACAGAGATAGCATTAAAATAATCAGAGGGAGCATAAGTAATTTAACAAATGATGTTGGGGCAACTGATTCTCCATCTGGAAGAAAACTAACATTTCCTACCATAGGAGGAAAACAGAAAAATAACTATTACATGAATTTAAGATCTAAATATGAACTGTGAAATATTCTTTTAGGGGAAAATATGTCCGTGTTTATGATGAGGGTTGGAAAGAATATTTCTTTTTTTTTTTTTTTTTTGGAAAGAATATTTCTTAAAAAAGATTTATGAGGCAAATATTCTAAGAAAAATATAAATTTTAATACTTTACAACTAAAATTTTCTCAGTGACAATCCATAAATGAACTTAAATGCATTAGGCACAGATTGAAAAAGTATATTTGCAAAGCATATAGCAAACAAAAGATTTTTATCCAGAACATCTATGAAGACTCTCACAACTTTTTTTTTCCCCACAATTCTTAGAGAGAAAGCAATTAATGGAAGAAAAGAAACAGTGACTATTTACATATGAAAAGATACACAATGTCAATACTAGTCAGAAAAATGCAATTAAAACAGCAAAAATTAGTTTTATGAACATCAGGTTACAAAAAACTCATAAGCACAGTAATTTCAAGTTTTGGCCATGATGCATGAAAACATGAATTCTCATATACTGCTGGTAAAAATGTAAATGTGTACAACCCATTTAGAAAATATTTTGGGGGCAGCCCAGGTGGCTCAGCGGTTTAGCGCCGCCTTCAGCCCGGGGCTTGATCCTGGTGAACCGGGATCTAGTTCCATGTCGGGCTCCCTGCATGGAGCCTGCTTCTCCCTCTGCCTGTGTCTCTGCCTCTGTGTGTTTGTGTGTGTGTCTCATGAATGAATAAATAAAATCTTAAAAAAAAAAAAAAGAAAGAAAATATTTTGGCATTATCCTGCAAGCTAGTTATTCCATTCCTAAGTGTATTCCCTGGAGAAATTGTCCACCATATGGAAACAGAGACATGTACAAGAATGTTCATTGCATTTCTGAAATTGAGAAACATTGGAAACAACATAAGTTTTCATCAATCTAGAACTGGATAAAATACTCTGATTTATGCATACATCAAAATATCACAAATAAACCATATTTGCATATTGCAACGTGAATGAATCATATAAAACAAATTTCACTTTTTTTTTTTTTTCAAATTTCACTTTTAAAAAGCAAACTGCAGGGACACCTGGGATGCTCAACAGTTTATTTTTGGAAATAAAAAATGTCAACATTTTGGCTTTTGAGACCACTGAGTCTGTCTTGGATAAGAAGACAGGGTACCCACTTGGGACCCCTGGGGGGCTCAGTGGTTGAGAGTCTGCCTTTGACTCACATCAGGATCCCGGGGTCCTGAGATTGAATCCTGAGTCGGGCTCCGCGGCGGGGAACCTGCCTCTCCCTCTGCCTGTGTCTCTGCCTCTCTCTGTGTCTTTCATGAATAAATAAATAAACTATTTTTAAAAATCACACTGCATAAAGACACAGTTTGACAGCATTTATATAATCTTTTGAAACAGAAAATCTATATATTTATTTGACACACATCATTTTCTAGAGTATACTTTTTATTATTATAAAATGTCCCTCTTTGTCTCTAGTAACATTTTTGTCTTAAAGTCTATTTTGTCTAAGATTAGTATAGCCACTCCAGCTCTTCTTTGATTACTGCTTTAGAAGAGTTCTACAAGTTCTTGCAAAGCATCATCTGTTGTAACCCAGCCATTCAGGGTCTCTGCAAACTGTTCAATTTCAGTTTCAAAACTGCCAGGCTGCTCTGTAAGATGATTCAAAAACTCCTGAACATACTCTGGTAGAGTGGGATAATCCTCACAGCCACCTTCATAGGAATCTGTATAATTAGAAGAGCAACCTAATGGATAAAATTCAGGAGCGTTCTCAGACAGCTTAGACATCAATACAGGAGCTACAACCACCTGGGGTTTGGCCATTGCCGACTCCAAGTTCTGCGGCGGGATATTATCCTGTGAACTAGGTGGAGCTCTCTGGGGCCTCGTTTGTTCTGGGAGCGCCCTGGGCCGGGATCTCTTCCATCTGGTTATGTCCAATCTATTTGTATCTTTGAATCTAAAGTGTATTCTTTGTGGACAGCATATAGTTGGATATTGTTGAGGTTTTTATTTCAATCCAGTCTGACAATCTCTGGCTTTTTTTTTAATAATAAATTTATTTTTTATTGGTGTTCAATTTGCCAACATACAGAATAACACCCAGTGCTCATCCCGTCAAGTGCCCCCCTCAGTGCCTGTCACCCATTTACCCCCACCCCCGGCCCTCCTCCCCTTCCACCACCCCCAGCTCGTTTCCCAGAGTTAGGAGTCTTTATGTTGTGTCTCCCTTTCTGATATTTCCCACACATTTCTTCTCCCTTCCCTTATATTCCCTTTCACTATTATTCTCTGGCTTTTTATTAGTGTGCCTAATAACATCAAATGTAAACAAGTTACTAATATAGGAGAAGTTATGTCAGCTATTTTGCTAATTATTTTCTGTCATGTCTTTGTTACTGTTTTTCCTCTGTTCCTCCTTTAATGCCCTTTTTAAAATTATTAAGTACTTTCTAATACACCACTTTAATTCCTGTAATTTTTCACTGTTTTTGGATGCTTGTTCTAGGAATTAAAATATGCATCATAATTTATCACCATCTACTTCAGATTATACCAATTTAATCCCAGTAAAATATAGGAACTCCTTTCCTCTTTGTCCTATTACTGTCATACATATTATGTCTATTTATGTTATAAACTAATCAAAACAGATTATTGCTTGGTACAATCTTAGGACTTTTTTTTAAGTAGGCTCCACGCTGGGCTTGAACTCACAACTCTGAGATCAAGACCTGACTTGAGATCAAAAGTCAGACACTTAACCAATAGAGCCACCCTGGAAATTAAGGAAAGACTGACTTATTTATAGACTCATATAGATTACATGTGATAAACCCAATAATACAATTTTTACAGCTACTGTTAAAACAATTGTATTTTAAATCAATTTTAAAAATAGAAAACATGGGGAGCCTGGGTGGCTCAGTCAGTTGAGGACTAACTCTTGATTTAGGCTCAGGTCATGATCTGTGGGTAGTGGGATGGAGCCTCACATCTGTCTCTTCCTCTGCCCCTCTCCCTGGTCACGCTTGCTCTCGCTGTCTCTAAGTAAATAAATAAAATATTTTTTTAAATAGAAAAAATATTATACTCTTTTTTATATGTTCCTGGGTAAGGGGCTTTTTTCCACTGCTCCTAATTCTTGGGTGGGGGGTGGGGGTTGGTGGATTCAAGTTATCATGTGGTGTCATTTCCTTACAATCTTAAAGACTGTCTTTAGTATTTTTTGTAGAGTAGATATGTAGCAACAAAAATTCTGTTTTTGTTAATCTAGAAATATTACCTTGTTTTTAATACACTTTGCTTTTTAGATGAGTTTTAGATTCACAGAAAAATTGAGCAGAAAGTACAGGAAGTTCCCAAATACTCCTTGACCCCAACACATCCACAGCCTCCCCCACTATCAACATTCCATAGTAGAATAGTGCATTTGTTACAGCTGAATCTACACTGACATATCATCATCATCCTGAGTTCATAGTTTTTGTTAGGGTTCATTCTTTGTGTTTTATATTCTATGGATTTTGACGAATGTATAATGACATGTATCCACCATTATAGTATCATACAGGGTGGTTTCACTGCTCTAAAAATCCTGTTCCTAGTTATCTCTCCCTACCCCCCAACCCCTGGCAACCACTGATCTTGTTACTGTTTCCATATTTTTGCCTTTTCTAGAATGTCATGTAGTTGAAACCACACAATATTTAGCCTTGTCAGATTAGCTTCTTTCACTTAGTATAATATACATTTAAGATTCCTCAAGTGTCTTTTCACAGCATGAAAAGACCATCCCATTTCTTCTTAGCACTAATATTCCATTGTCTGAATGTACCACAGTTTATCTATCCTAACAAAAGACATTGTGATTGCTTCTAAGTTTTCACAGATATGGATAAATCTGCTATAAACATCCATATACATCCATATTTTTTTATGGACATAAGTTTTAAATACCAATGTGTCTGCTACATTGCACTGTAAGAGCATAGTTAGTCATATACATACACACACCCAGCTTTATTGAGATATAATTGACATTCATCACTGAATGAATTTCGGGTATACAGCATTAAGGTTTGACTTACATGTTGTGAAATGATTACCACAATAAGTTTAGTTAACATCTGTCATTTAATATAGATACAATAAAAATAAATGGGAAAAAAAAGAAAAAAATTCTCTTTGTAATGATAACTCTTAGGATTTACTCTCTCAGCAATATCACAATAACTCTCTTCATATATATCACATAGCAATGGTGCCTACACTCATCATGTTATACATTATGTCCCTAATACCTATTTATCTTGTAACTTGAAGTTTGTGCCTTTTGACCACCTTCCTCCAACCCCCCTTCCTCCCACCCTTGCCTCTGGTAACCACAAATCTGATCTCTTTTTCTAGTAATTTTGTTGTTGTTGTTGCTGTTGCTGTTGTTTATATTCCACATATATGCGAAATCTCTCTTTCTCTGTCTGACCTATTTCACTTAGCATAATGCCCTCAAAGTCTATTCGTGTTGTTGCAAATGGCAGGGTTTCTTCTTTTTTTCATTAGTATGTTTGGTTTTATAAGAAACTGCCAAAGTGTGTTCAAAACTGGCTGTATCAACTTGCATTCCACCAACAATGAATGAGCGTTCCTGTTGCTTCACACTCTTGCCAGCATTGGTGGTGTCAGTGTTTTGGATTTACACCATTCTAACAGATGTGTAGTGGAATGGCCATTATTTTATCACTTTCACTTTTTAATATGGTAATTTTGCTAAATATAGAATGCTTGGTTTACAGGATAGGTTTTCTTTTTCTTTTTTTTCTAGGTTTTTATTTTTCTTTCAGCACATTTTTTTTCCTTTTTCTTCTTGAGATATAACTGACATATAATACTGTGTAAGTTTAAAGTGTACAATATCTTGATAGGACACATTTCTATATTACAATATGATTATCACCATAGTGTAGGCTTTTTTTTACTCTTTTTTATACTTTCCCTTTGCTCTGCTCTGACGGGGTTGTTTGAAGATTTTGCCCTCTAGTTTACCTAATTCTGTTTTCCATTTGCTCTATTCTGATGCAGATGCTCTCTACTGCTTTTTTTTTTTTTTTTCATTTCACTCATTGAATTCTTCAGCTCTACAGATTCTTTTTTGACTCTTCATTATGATTTCTATCTCTTTGATAAATACCTCATTTTGTTCATGTATGTTTTTCCTCATTTCATTGGACTGAGTTTCCTTGTAGTTGATTTGAGTTTCTTCAAAATAGCTATTTTGAATTCTTTGCCAGCTACTGAAGTAAAGTCCATCCCTTTGGGCTCAACTATTATCTTTTGGTGATGACATGTTTTCTTTATCTTCCTTGGGGTTTTGCATAACTGTTTTCACATTTGAAGTAGCAGACACCTCCTCAAATCCTTACTAGTTGCCATAGCATGGGGACTATTATTATTCAATGGCCCTCTTCTATCTGGGGCTTCTCCACCTTTGTATGGAAACTCCTGCTCCACACTTCTTTCTTCCTCTTGTGGCAGAATTTTTTTTCTTGTGGCAGAATTCTTAAGCCATTATGTCTTTCCTGGTTTTTATAAAACACCAAGCAGATGGCTCAAACCTCTCTTTTGTTTTCCAGAAGTTTGAGGATTCTCTCATGCCCACAGATCCTGGTCTGATTTTCGGATAGCACTCCATTTACTGATTGCTAGACTTCACTCTACAGCCATACTCAGGAGTGTGCACAAGGAGCCAGCCACAGTGGGAGAAGAGTGGGAAAAGATGTGTGTTTAGGACTCAGGATGTTTGGTGTGGGAGATCCTTGGGTGAGGCTGTCACACAAGCTCATCGGCAGACTTCTTGCAGAAGTCTGAAGGGTAGTCATCAGGAATCGTGTCCCTTCAATGCTTTTGATAATCTTACATGCCTCTTTCCTAATCTCCTCCCCCTTCTACGTCTCAGAGAAACTGATTACTGTCCAGCAGTGTCTCACACTACTGGGGTAACTAAACACACATGCACTGCTTTCCTTTTCCCCTGCAAGAGAGGTTGCTGGAAGATAGTTAAACCTCACTGTCACCTCAGGGGATAGGCAGTGCTGGCAAAGATCCTCTTACTCTGTCTACTGCATCCAATCTCATAGTTTTGTTTTGTTTTTTTCCTCTAGTGATGTGCTGGAATCTCCCCCTTGGGAAGACTGGACTTCTCCAAAGTCTCTCTCATCTGTGTGTATCTGCCCAGGTCAGCACTTCATGTTTTCCCCAAACACAGCCAAGAGGGGCTGGGGCGGGTTCATCGGCTCTCCTGGTTCTGCAGCCCCTACTAAGGTCTGTCTGCCTATTGCTGAACACACAGGTGAGCAAGACTCCTTTCAGGTTTCTTGGCATATGGTACTGGATCCCACAAATCCTACAGAGGTACTTTTATTCATGAATGGGTGCCTAATTAAGTATTAAAGAAGGGAACAAGAAGGAAGAATATTGGTCATGCCATGATGCCGACGCTCCATTCAGCACTTGTCTTTCTATTGTTTTTGGTCTCCATTGTTTCTGATGAGAAATCAACTGTTAATATTATTGTATATGATAAATTGTTTTTCTTTTGCTTTCAAAATTTTCTGGTTTTGGTTTAACTATAATGTATCTAGTTGTGGATCATTTGTATTTATACTATTTTGCATTTATTGAGGTTCATGAATGTATAAATACATTTTTCATCAAATTTAAGAAGTTTTGGGGGCAGTCCCAGTGGCACAGTGGTTTAGCGCCGCCTATAGCCCAGGGTGTGATCCTGGAGATCCAGGAACGAGTCCCACATCGGGCTCCTTGCATGGAGTCTGCTTCTCCCTCTGCCTGTGTCTCTGCCTCTCTGTGTCTCTATGAATAAATTTTTAAAAATCTTAAAAAAAAAAAAAACTTAAGAAGTCTTTGGACAGTAGTTATTATGCTTTCTATGCCTTTCTCTCCTCTCCTCTGGGATTCTCATTGTTTTGGTGATATGTCTGGTGGTGTTCCACAGGTCTCTGAGGCTCTCTTCACTTTTCCTCATTCCTCTTGTGCTTTCTGGTATCTAGACTGTAAAATCTTTATTGATCTATCCTCAAATTCACTGCTTCTTTCCAAGGCAAGTTCAAATCTGATGTTAAAAATCCTTCTACTCATTTTTTTTTCATTTCACTCATTGTACTCTGCAAGTCCACACTGCCCATTTTTTTAAAATAATCTTTTTATTAATGATCTCTATTTGATGAGCCAGTGTCATCATACTTTCCTTTTAATCTTTAAGCATTGTTTCCTTTAGTTCTTTGAACATAATTTATAATAGCTTCTTTGAACAATTTTCTTGTTAAGTACAGAATTTGGACCCCTTGGGAGATAGTTTGTATTGACTGTTATTTAGAATGGAAAACCTCTATCAATCTATCTTCATATTCAATGGTTCTTACTTATGCTAGATTAATCCTTTCAAACATATTTAGACTTGTTTTATGCCCCAGAATATGGTGTAAGTATGCTATGTGTACAGATTTAATTTACTTAACAGATATACAGCTCTTCTCCTTTTTCTACTTAATTTTGTGTTGGATTTAGTACATCATGTTTTTCAATATATTTTTCCACCTCCTCCAAGTTATGGAATTTACTAGCATGTTTTTTAAAAAAATATTTATTTATTTATTCATGAGAGACACAGAGAGAGAGACAGAGACACAGGCAGAGGGAGAAGCAGGCTCCCTACATGGAGCCCAATGCGGGACTTGATCCCCGATCCCAAGATCATGCCCTGAGCCAAAGGCAGACGCTCAAGCACTGAGCCACCCAGGCATCCCTAGCATAATGTTTTTCATAATATCTTCTTCTCTATAATATCTGTAGATATTATAATCTACATAATGGAATACATTGGAGTTTTTCTGTGGATTCTTCCATATTTTTTGCATAATCGTGTCATTTGCAAACAAAAACTATTTTATATCTTTCTTTCTAATCTGTATACATTTTATTTCCTTTTCTTGCCTTACTGTAATAGCAAGGGCTTCCAGTATAATTTTGAAAAAGAGTGGTAAGGGGACATTCTTGCCTTATAATAGATCTTAATGCAAAAGCATTGAGTTTCTCATCATTAAATATGGTATTAGCTATAGGTATTTTGCAGTCTTTTATCAAGTTGAGAAACTTCCACTCTAAACCTAGTTTACTGAAGTTTTTATCACACATTAGTGGATTCCACACATAATGGATTAAAAGCCATAAAAAAGGAAGAACATTACATTTACAACATGAATGGACCTTGAGGGCATTAAGCTAAGTAAAATAAGTCAGAGAAAGAAAGGCAAATATGATCCCACTTGCATTTTTTTTCTTTATTTTTAAGTAGGCTCCATGCCCAACATGGGCTTGAACTCACAACCCTGAGATCAAAAGTCACATGCTGGGATCCCTGGGTGGCGCAGCGGTTTGGCGCCTGCCTTTGGCCCAGGGCGCGGTCCTGGAGACCCGGGATCGAATCCCATGTCGGGCTCCCGGTGCATGGAGCCTGCTTCTCCCTCTGCCTGTGTCTCTGCCTCTCTCTCTCTCTGTGTGACTATCATAAATAAATAAAAATTAAAAAAAAATAAATTCCTTTATAAAACAAAAAAAAAAAACAAAAAAAAAACAAAAGTCACATGCTGTGGATCCCTGGGTGGCTCAGCGGTTCAGTGCCTGCCTTTGGCCCAGGGCCAATCCTGGAGTTCCAGGATCGAGTCCCGCGTCGGGCTCCTGGCATGGAGCCTGCTTCTCCCTCTGCCTGTGTCTCTGCCTCCCTCTCTCTCTCTCTCTCTCTCTCTCTCTCTATGTCTATCATGAATAAATAAATAAATAAATCTTTGAAAAAAAACAAAAACAAAAGTCACATGCTCTGGGACGCCTGGGTGGTTCAGTGGTTGAGCCTTCAGCTCAAGGCATGATCCTGGAGTCCCGGGATTGAGTCCCACATTGAGCTCCCTGCACGGAGCCGGCTTCTCTCTGTGTGTGTGTCTCTCACAAATAAATAAATAAAATCTTTAAAAAAGAAAAAAAGTCACATGCTCTATCAACTGAGCCAGTCAGGCACCACAATCTGTATTTTAACATATGATCTCACTTGTATTCATATGTGGAGTCAAAAAAGAAAGAAAGAAAGAAAGAAAGCAAGAAAGGACAGATTGGTGGTTGCCAGAGGAAGGGGGAGAGGGTGGGCAAAATGGGTGAAGGTGGTCCAAAGGCATAAAATTCCAGAGTGCTGGGGTGGTTTAGTTGGTTACGTATCCAACCCTTTATCTCACTTCAGGTCTTGATCTCAGGGTCATGAGTTCGAGCCTTCCTTTGGGCTCCATGCTGCACGTGAAGCCTAATTTAAAAAAAAAGGGGAGGGGTACAAACTTACAGTTATAAAATAAATATGTCACAGGGATGTAATGTACAGCATGGTGACTATAATTATACTATGTTGCAGATTTGAATGTTACTAATAGAGGTAATCTTAAAAGTTCTCATCACAAGAAAAAATTGTAACTGTATTGTGATGGATGTTAACTAGAGTTATGGTGGTGATCATTTCACTATATATATTAAGTCATTATGTTAGATACTTTAATATGTCAATTATAACTCAAAAAAATTAAATCTCAATAAAAGATAAGGGCAAATTTTTAAAAAGACTAAAAACCCAAATATGGGCAACAATATAGGGCAAAGAGTGTTCTTACACAATTCTCACACTGATAATATGAGTATAAAATGTTAAACTATTTTAGGGCAGCCCAGGTGGCTCAGTGGTTTAGCGCCACCTACAGCCCAGGACATGATCCTGGAGTCCTGGGATGGAGTCCCATGTCTGGTTCCCTGCATAGAGCCTGCTTCTCCCTCTGCCTGTGTCTCTGCCTTTCTCTCTGTGTCTCTCATGAATAAACAAATAATCTTTTTTTAAAAATGTTAAACTATTTTAGAAAAAAATCTGGCAGTTTCTTAAATACACACACCCTAGGGATGGGATAACTGGGTGACAGACACTAAGGAGGACACTTGAGGGGATGAGCACTGGGTGTTATATTGTATGTTGGCGAATTGAATTTTTTTTAATTTCATATACACACACTATAACTCAGAAATTCCAGTCCTAGGTATTTACCCAAGAGACATTAAAATATGTATCTACAAAAAAACTTGGAGCACAAGATTCACAGCTTTATTCCTTGTATCCAAAAACTAGAAACAATCAGATATCCGTCAATAAGAGAATGGATGTATTAGCTTTCTATTGCTGCTATAACAAATTACCACAAACAACACCCTTTTATTATCTCATATTTTCCAGAGGTCAGAAACACAGCATGGATTATATGTGTTCTCCTCTTTGGATCTCACAAGGATGAACTTGAGCTGAGCATCAGGTCTTATCTGTTGAGATAAGAATCCTCTTCCAAGTTAACTGGCTTTTTGCATAATTCTTTTCCTTATGGTGATGTGTAAGTGGCTTCCCTCCATCCTCAAGCCAGCAATGGTAGGTCAAGTCTTTCTCATGCTCTGAGCCTCTATGTCTCCCTCTTCTGCTTTTAAGAGTTCATGTTATTAAATTGGACCCATATGGATAATTCAGGATAACCTCCTTATTTTCAGATCAACTTATTAGTAGCCTTAATTACATCTGCAAAGTCCTTTTGACCAAATAATGTAACATATTAATGGATGTAACACCAAGGGCAAAAGTCACAGGGGCCAAATTTTTGCCTACCATAATAGATAATATACTATGGTATACTCATAAAATAGAATATTACTTACAAAGTAGAAGAAAGAAAAATAAAATAAAATAAAATTTTATTTTTTTTTTAACAAGGGGGGTTCCCCCCCCTTTTTTTATAATTTTTTTTTATTTTTATTTATTTATGATAGTCACAGAGAGAGAGAGAGAGAGGCAGAGACACAGGCAGAGGGAGAAGCAGGCTCCATGCCCTCGGAGCCCAACGTGGGATTCGATCTGGGGTCTCCAGGATCACGCCCTGGGCCAAAGGCAGGCGCCAAACCGCTGCGCCACCCAGGGATCCCTAAAATAAAATTTTAAAAAATAAAAAAAAACAAAGTAGAAGAAAGGATGGAAAGGAAAGAAATATACTACAATATAAATATCAAATATTCTGTTAAGAAATCTTACACATGATAGTATATATGTGATTCCACTTATGTCTAATGATAACTATTTTACAATATACTCTTGAGTGTCCACCTGCATGTTCCTTTGATGATGATTACTTCCTAATTTCAAAAGATTTAAAATGTTTTAGAAAATAAAAATATCAGGAATAGAATCTAATTCAGCCATTTATTTTTTTAAAGATTTTATTTTTAAGTAATACACTCCATGTGGGGCTTGAACTCACAACCCCAAGATCAAGAGTTGCATGCACCATTGACTAAGCCAGCCAGGTGCCCCTCATTCAGGCATTTTTAAAAGATATGTTTAAAAAATTTTCAATCATAAGTGAAAATACTTACTTACCAGATGAAGAAACTGGGATGAGTTACTTAACCTCTCTGTTGAAGCAGTATTATCTATAATAGGGGGGTTTGGTGAGTATTAAATGAAATGATACACCAATCCTCAAAGTGTGGGCTCTGAATCAGCATCAGCATCATCATCAGCATCACTTGGAACTTGATAGAAATGTAAATTATCTAGCCTGGTCTTCAAGTGGGGACTTTGATGCATTATACTAAAGTTTGTGAACCACTGGGATAAAGTATTCAAAACATCTAGTACATAGTAATAATCATAGCTATCAATCTGTAGTATATAAAAAGCATTATGCTAGGGTTTTATATGCCTAATGTTACTTAACCACCATAACAATCCAGTGAGGTATCACTACAACCATTCTATATATGAGAAAACTGAGGCCCAGGGAAGATAAGGAGCTTAGATTCACTCTGTCTCATTCAGGTTTCTCATTTTGAGACATCAATGTAATAAGCCACAAATTCACTCACCTAGTCAACCACATGCTTGGCAACTCATTTAGTTTTTCACCTGATTTTATAGATTAAAAAAAGTAATTCCCAGAGAAGGAAAGTGACTTGCCAGGAGTCAAACAGTTAATGGAAGAGCCTAAAAAAAAAAAATAATAATAATAATAATAATAATATTTTAAATGAAAAATAAATAACATTTTATTAAAATAGCTCAAGAAATGTATCCAGAGAAAATAAATTTGTTTATGCTTATCAGCCTCTTGGTCAGAAGAGTTGCTCACAGAGTTGAGAATATCTGGAAGCAACATCAATTGTCAATTAAAACACAAGGCAGGGCAGCCCAGGTGGCTCAGTGGTTTAATGCCACCTTCAGCCCAGGGCGCGATCCTGGAGACCCGGGATCGAGTCCCATGTCAGGTTCCCTGCCTGGAGCCTGCTTCTCCCTCTGCCTGTGTCTCTGCCTCTCTCTCTCTCTCATAAATAAAATCTTTAAAAAAAAAAAAAACACAACGCAAATATCAAGTGGTTTTCCTTGTTTTTGATAAATCAAAAGATGTTACTACTCAATTATTATTGTTTATTCAGAATGTCAATAAGAAATTTGACAAAAAAAGCAAAATCAGATCTATAAATACAGAGAACAAACTGATGGCTAATGGTTGCCAGAGGGGAGGGTTGCATACCCCTGGATTATGTGGTCACCTCTCATCCTGGTCTTTGCCTTTCACTACCTAATCCAGGGGTTAATAATGGAGAGGTGGAACAGAGACTTGATCTAACAGAAAAAGCTCAAAGAAAATCATGTCCTCAATTCATGGCAGAGAAGGGGAATTGCCTCCCAGGGTAACTTTATAAGCATTCCAGATAAACCAGGTGGCATTTGCAATAGGAAGCAGAGACAAAGATGTTGGACAGAAATAAGAGTTAGAAAGGTCTTAGGCATGTTGTGCCTGAAGTATCTGTGGAACAGACAGATAGAGATCTCCAGGAGGCAGCTGAATGCGTGGTTCTGAGCTCAGGAGGGAGGAAGCCCAAGATGAAGGTGATGATAGCAGAGTCACTGGCATTTTGGTGGTAACCAAAACCAGCAGTGAATCAGGTGGCTTACAGGAGAGAGACTGAGGATGTCAAATACAAGATCTGAGAGAAAGTCTCGAAGAATAGGCCATGAAAATATGAGAAAAAATCATACAAAAGGTAAAAACAAAACTAGCAATTCACATTTAAACACATTAGCTCTTCACTTATGGAAAATAAATAGAAAATAAAGAAGCAGGAATGTTTTTTAAAAACCAAGGGCATAAAGGTAAGAACTAAGAAAATCAAAACAACCAAACACGGATAAAACAAAATCACACCAAGAAAAAAAGAAAATCTGCTTTTAGTTTCCAATGGTGCTTTTCCAGAGGAATAGAAAACTGCTTAAGGATTGACTTTAATAACAAGGAACCATCAGAGTTCAAGAGATAATTCCCAAAAAAGTGAAAAACTTGACTCCTGAATTGTGAAAAACAACATCAAAACTCTTTAGAGAAGGCCTGAAATAGAATGGATGGACATAAATGACCAGTTCAGCAAATCCCCTAGAATGTAAAGACTGCCAAGTGCACAGGGGAGCTCGGGCCTTCTTTCTCGATAATATAAAAATGGTAAGTTTTCCAGCCTAGTAGCCATCACAAGTAGACACTGGTTTACCCTCTGTTATCTGCTGGATGATACCTGCTCAAGAAACCCTAAAAGCCTATCAAAGGAGCCCACTGCTGGTTTCCACGTAGAGCGGCCGATTAGCAGCAACAGATGTGGACAACAGATCTGGCCTTTAAGGCAACTCCCTCACCCGCCGGCTCGGTGAACATCACCTCTCCAAGACCAGGTTTTATTTGCTGAAACAAACGGTTGTGAAAATTCAGAGAAATGCCCGCCGCTCGATCACCCACCACCGCGTCCCGCTAGGCTCCGAGCCTCCGCTACGCCTCCGTCCTCAGCGCAGGGCAGCCAGCCGAGGAGCGAGCCTCCGCCAGGGGGCGCTGCCGGCAGAGGCCAGCCGCCGTCGGGGTCGGCGCACGCGCGCAGGGCCGCAAGCCTCCCCGCGGGCGGCCCGCCTCGCCCCACCCCTGGGTCCCGCGCCACCCCGGCACGCACGGGCTCCTCTCGGCGGCGCTCTACCCGCCACGTCCGTCAGGAGACGCAGGCCGACCGCCGACCGCCGCCCTCCGCCCTCCGCCCTCCGCCCGACGCGGCAGAGCCGAAGGAACCCGCCTCAGGGCGCTCGTGCGCAGCGGGGCCGCGCGCGCAACTTCCCATCAGCCTCGGCGGGGAGCGCGCGCCTCCGCGGCGGGCGGGGCTGATCGCCGGGCGCACGAGCCGCGGGAGCCGCGGGGCTGCGCCTGGGGCCGGGGCGGGGGCGGGGCGGGGCCGGGCGGGGCCGGGGCGGGGCCGGGGCGGGCGGGGCCGGAGGCTGCAGCCGCAGGGGGCGCGGGGCGCAGAGTCCGGGGGCCTCGGAGTGAGATGCGCCCGGGGTAGCAGGTCTTCTCCACTGCTTCGTTATCGTACTTGTTACGACGTTAGCCTCCACAGAAGACACAGTGACCCACGAAAATCTTAGGAACGTCAGAAAATACACACAGCCAAAACAATGGACACAGCTTCACCTCCCACTCTGAGACTTGGTGTTTAACCGTTGGACACACGATCTTACTGTAGTTTGCAGAAATGCGACCATATATACATAATTTTTATCACTATCCTTGCAGAAAACAATTTCTTGTAAAATCTAACACCAATAATTTTTTTCCAGTGATAAATAAGTTCCATTCAAAACAGCATCAAAAATTGTGCAAAATTATTATTCGAGTTAATAAAAGAAGTAAACCTGTTTAAAAAGGGGGGGGGGGATCCCTGGGTGGCGCAGCGGCTTAGCGCCGCCTTCAGCCCAGGGCGTGATCCTGGAGACCCGGAATCGAGTCCCACATCACGTTCCCTGCGTGGAGCCTGCTTCTCCCTCTGCCTGTGCCTCTGCCTCTCATGAATAAATAAATAAAATCTTAAAAAAAAAAAAAAAAAAAAAAAAAAAGACTTGAATAGGTAGATATCCCTATGATTTTTTCCCGGAAAAGAAGACTCAGTCTTAAAATCAACAATATCCCAAACAGAATCTCAACGACTTTCTGTGCCTATTTTCTTTTTGCTTTTTATTTTATATCGTCTTATTTGACAGGGCCTTGTAACCTTAGAGGAAAAATAAGAATTTTTTGAAGAAAAAAAAAAGAAAGAGTACTGCTTAACATATATTAAAATTCTATTATTAAGTTTAGAATTGGCACCAAAGAAAAATAATATTTAAGAATGCATTACATGGTTAAAGAGCCTAGATGCAATAATCTCCCAGTAGCAACGAACACAGAGTACTTAGAAATTATATATGAAAAGTAGATAGCAATCTTTGGAAAAGTGATTTGCAAGTTTGGCCCAAAAAAAGTACAAGATGAAACTGGGAAAGCTTACTGTGCTAGAGAACAAGGAAGCACTCACAGATTAATGGGATACAACATATACAGGAGCAAACTTGAGGAGGTACCTATTAGCAAAATCATGGGATCAATTAAAGCACTTAAAAACATAAATTTTTTAAATGAGGGAGGATACTTTCATTTCCAAGAAGATAAAGTAGATGTGCTTTTCTCTATTCTACCTAAGTACAACTAAAATCCCTGGACTATATATAAAACAAATATAAGCAGACTGAAAGATGGAAAAAAAGGCAAAACAGCCATAGACTTCAAGATCCAAGGAATTAAAAAAAAAAAAAAAAGATCCAAGGAATTGAAATAGTGATCTGTTCACTGGGTTTCCTTTTTGCCTCATAGATTTCAAATTTGTAGCAAAAGCAAGTGATGACCTGGAAACACAAAGGGGTGCAGATTAAAAAAAAAAAAAAAAAAGACTCGAAACAAGCTTACTCTGTCTAGCCAAAGGACCAGGAAAGAGGGAGCCCTCACAAGACAGAAAACTTCTAGTCCATAAGCACTATACCCCAGATAAATATCACAGAGGAAGAATTATGGCCTCAATCCCATCATGCCAGTAAAGACTAAGCAGAAGGCATAGACCTCTACCCTCACCTATCTATAGTGATGTATTTCTATTCCTCTTTCCCCTGTTGAGTTTATATTAGAAAGGCCAAGAAGGGAACTGGGACATTTGTCTCCATCCATTAGTAATGAGGCTATTCCTACCTCAATGTCAGTGGAGATCATGTGGCATCTCAGAACTGGCAACCTCCCTCAAGAATGAAAAGGGAGAAAAAAAAAAAAAAATGAATGAAAAGGGAGGCCCCAACTCAGGTTTCAGAGAAGGATGAGTGGGAAACCTAGAATTGTACCTCCATTTGTCAGTACAGAGGCAGTGTTCCACAGTTCCCCTCCTGGAACAATGTCAGAGAAAGCCAGTTAAAACAGAAGATTTGAATAAGATCCAGCATGTTCTAAAATAATATGAAAATATCCAGGTTCCAAGGAAAAATCACTCATAACACTAAGAAGGAAGATCTCAAACTGAATTTAAAAAGACAACAGATTAAAAAAAAAAAAAAAAAGACAACAGATTTCAAAAGAACAGGATGTTAGAATGATCTGACAAAGATTTTAAAGCAGCCATGATGAAAATGCTTCAACAAGCAATTACAAACACACTTGAACTAAATTTAAAAACTGAAGAATATCACCAAAGGAATAGAAGATACAAAAAAAAAAAAAAAAAACCTTTCAAATGGAAACTTTAGTGGGACACCTGGGTAGTTCAGTAGTTGAGCATCTGCCTGTGGTTCAGGGCGTGATCCCAGGATCCAGGATCGAGTCCTACATCCAACTCCTTCAGGGAGCCTGCTTCTCCCATTACCTGTATCTCTGGCTCTCTCCCTGTCTCTCATGAATAAATACATAAAATCTTTTCAAAACAAAAACAAATGGAAATTTTAGTAATGAAAATTATAATAAGTGAAATTTAAAACAAAGTGGGCTCAAAATAAAAAAGAATGAAGCAGGGGGATGGAGGGCATTGGCTGGCTTAGTAGGTACAGCATGAAACTCTTGATCTCAGGGTTGTGAGTTCCAGACCCATATCAGGGATAGAGATTACTTAAAAATAAAATCTTAAAAAAAAGAATGAAGACAACAAAGAAAGGAATGGTGAACTCTAAGAGGAAACAATAGAAACTGCCTAATCTTCATATGCCACCTCCTTTATGAAGTCTCCTTAGCAATTCAACTAGGGGTGATTTCTTTCCAGGGCTTTGGACCCCAGCAATGCCCCTTGTCTTTGTACCTTCTCCCTTCCCCTACTGGGTTGTGATTTCTTTGAAGGCAAGACCTGTTTTGTGATTTTTTTTTGCACTTGGCAAACGATCACTAATAAATATTAAATTTGTCATATACTACCTTATATTGACAAATACATTTTCTTTTTAAAGATTATAAAACATACTTACCAAATTTGCCCCCAAGATGGCTCAATAAAACAGTTTCACAAGTAAAAAAAGAAAAAAGGGGGGGATCCCTGGGTGGCTCAGTGGTTCAGCGCCTGCCTTCGGCCCGGGCGTGATCCTGGGGTCCCGGTATCAGGTCCCGCATCGGACTCCCGGAGTGGAGCCTGCTTCTCCCTCTGCCTGTGTCTCTGCCTCTCTCTCTATTTCCCTGTCTGTCATGAATAAATAAAATCTTTAAAAAAAAAAAAAAAAAAGAAGAAGAAGAAAAAGAAAGAAAAAAAAAAGAAACTGCCTATAATCTGAATAACAGAAAGAAAAGAGAAAGTAGACTTAAAAAAAAAAAAAAAACTAAAAGTCAGGGGCCTGACCAACTAAATTTGAAAAAATTAACATTCACATTATCAGAGTCATTAGAGAAGAAAAAGAGTAGCACTGGAAAAACACTTGAACAAATAATAGCGTAAAACTCTCCAAATTTGGCAGACATAAATATTCAGGAAAATGAGTAAAGCCCAAACAAGATAAAGCCAAGGAAATCCACAACAAAACCCATCATAATCGGGATGCCTGGGTGGCTCACCGGTTGAGCATCTGCCTGTAGCTCAGGGCATGATCCCAGGGTCCTGGGATCAAATCCCACATCAGGCTCCCTGTGGGAAGTCTGTTTCTCCCTCTGCCTATGACTCTGCCTCTCTGTGTGTCTCTCATGAATAAATAAATAAATAAAATCTTAAAAAAAAAATACCCATCATAACCAAACATTTGAAAATTAAAGATTTTAAGAATCTTGAAAGCAGCAAGAGAGCAGTGACATCTTACTTATAAGGGGGAAAACAATCTGAGTGACAATGCATTTCTCTATAGAAACTATAGAGACCAGAAAGAAGTGGCACAGAATTTTTCAAGTGCTGAAAGAAAAGAAATGTCAACCCAAAAGCCAACATCCAGCCAAAATATCTGACAGTAATGAAGAGGAAACACAGATGGTCTAAGGTGAATTTCCAAATAACAGAAAGTGTCATCCTTAGACCTACCCTAATAAGTGCCAAAAGAAGTTCTTTAAACAGAAAGGAAATGATTAAGGAAGAAATCTTGGAACACAGTAAACAAAAGTGAGTAAAAACACTACACTTCTCTTAAATTTTCTACGTTATATGTTACAGTTGAAGCACAGATTATAATGTTGTCTGATTAGATTCTGAATGTAAATATTTAAGACAATTATAAGCAGTAGAAGGGGGACATCTGGCTGGTTCAGTCCATAGAGCATGCAACTCTTGATCTCAGGTTAAGTTCAAGCCCCATATTTGGTGTATAGATTACTTTAAAAAAAAATCTTGGGGTACCTGGTGACTCAGTCGGTTAAGTGTCTGACTCTTGATTTTGGCTCAGGTAGTGATCTCAGGGTCCTGAGATGAAGCCCCACATCTGTGCTCAGCATGCAGTCAGCTTCAGATTCTTCTTCTTCTTTTTTTTTTTTTTTCAAGATATTACGTATTTATTCATGAGAGACACAGACAGAGAGAGGCAGAGACAGAGGCAGAGGGAGAAGCAGACTCCATGCAGGGAGCCCAATGTGGGACTCGATCCCAGAACTCCAGGATCATGCCCTGAGTCAAAGGCAGACACTCAACCGCTGAGCCACCCAGGCGTCCCTCTGCTTCAGATTCTTGCTCTTCCTCTATCCTCCTCCTGTTCATCCTCTCTCTCTCAAGATAAGTAAATAAAAATCTTTTTCAAAAAAATTTAAATAGGATTATATTCTATTTTTTAAAAATTTTAAATCAAGCACTCAATCTTGGGGCACCTCTGATTGAGTTAAGCCTCTGATTCTTGATTTCACCTCAGGTCATGATCTCAGGGTCGTGAGATCAAGGCCTGCATTGGGCTCCACACTCGGCATGGAGTTTGAGGTTCTGTCTCCCTCTCCCTCTGCCCTTCCTGCTCATGCTCGCTCACTCTCCCCCCCCACCTCTAAAATAAATAAATATTTCTAAAAAATCGTTATAAGCAGTATAGGGAAAAAGGATGTAAAGGGAGGTTATTCTTCACTCAAATAAAATGAGAACACAGTTAATGAGTTATAAATATATAAAATATATTTATAAATATATAAAATACAGAACAACCACTAAAATAGCTATACAAATAGATATACTCAAAACCCTATAGATACATCAAAATGTAATGCAAAATGGAATTCTAAAAATGTTCAATTAATCCGTGAAAAGGGAGGCAATTCAAAGAAACAAGAAACAAACGAACAAACATAAAACACAAACTAAAATGAGAGACTTAAATCCTAACATATTAATAATTACATTAAATCTAAGTGGTCTAATAATGCCAATTAAAACACAGAGATTGGGGATCCCTGGGTGGCGCAGCGGTTTGGCGCCTGCCTTTGGCCCAGGGCGCGATCCTGGAGACCCGGGATGGAATCCCACATCGGGCTCCCAGTGCATGGAGCCCGCTTCTCCCTCTGCCTGTGTCTCTGCCTCTCTCTCTCTCTCTCTGTGACTATCATAAATAAATAAAAATTAAAAAAAAAAAAAACACAGAGATTGGCAAAGTGGATTTTAAAAATATAACCTAACTATATACTGTCCAGAAGAAACTTAATTCAAATACAATAAGCAGGGTAAAAGTAATAGAATAGAAAAAATATATGATGCCAACATTAATTTTTAAAAATTTAATGTAAAAAGGGCAAGAATGGCTATATAAATATCAAATAAGGTAGAATTCAGAACACAGAAAATTATCAACAAAGGTAAGAGCATTATATAATGAGAAAGGAGTTACTCCAGAAGGCATAGCACTCCTAGATGCCACATAATATGTGAAGTAAAAACTGACAGAAAAGAGCCATATAATATGTGAAGTAAAAATTGACAGAACTGAAGGATAGACAAATTCACAATTATAGCTAGTATTATCACATACCTCTCTCGATAACTGAAACAATAACGAGACAGAAAAGCACCAAGAATATAAAAGAACTCAGTAGTAACATCAACCAACAAGTACTAATTGACATTTATAGAATACCCAACAACAGCAAATACACGTTCTTTTCAAGCACTCGCAGAATGTGTACCATAAAACAAACTTCAGGCATATTTAAAAGAACTGAAATTGGGGCGCCTGCATGGCTCAGTCAGTTAAGCATCCACCTTTAGCTTAGGACATGATCCCTGGGTCCTAGGATTGAGCCCCAAGGAGCAGAGAGCCTGCTTTTCCCTCTGCCCTGCTTATACTCTCTGACAAATAAATAAAACTTTAATAAATAAATAAAAGAACTGAAATAATACATAATACATTGTCCAGCTGCAATGTAGCCAAACTAGGTATCAATAAGAGAAAGAGAACAAAAAAATTTTAGAACCCTTATAAACTCAACAATACATTTGTAGGAAAATCTGTGGGTCAAGGGGAGTCTCAGAGGAAATTTTTAAAAATATATTAGGGATACCTGGGTGGCTCAGCAGTTCAGCACCTGCCTTCAGCTCAGGGCGTGATCCTGAAGTCCTGGGATCGAGTCCCATGTCCGGCTCCCTAGATGGAGCCTGCTTCTCCCTTAACCTCTGTCTCTGCCTCTCTCTGTGTGTCCCTCATGAACAAATAAAATATTTAAAAATACATTAAACTTAATGAAAATGAAAATAAAACATATCAAAAATTTGAGACACCAACTAAAGTAGTGCTAAGAAAGAAATTCCTAATGCTAAGTGCCTAACTCAGGGTTGCCACAAATGAGGTATATACAGGCATTTATTGCTTCACTGTGATATTTGCTTTACTGTGGTGTTCTGGAAATGAACCTGGAGTGTATCTGAGGTATTCCTGTTGTAGTAATGATTGCATAACTCTGTGATATACCAAAAATCACTGATTTGCACAATTCAAGTGGTGCATTTTGTGTTATATTAATTATATCTAAAATAAATTTGTTGTAAAAATGAGCAAATAAAGTTTCCAAGAGGAATGCAATATAACCAGTAAGTTAGGGACACCTGGGTGGCTCAGCAGTTTGGCCCTGCCTTTGGCCCAGGGCGTGATCCTGGAGTCCCGGGATTGAGTCCCATGTCGGGCTCCCTGCATGGAGCCTGCTTCCGCCTCTGCCTGTGTCTCTGCTTCTCTTTCTCTCGGTGTGTCTCTCATGAATAAATAAAATCTTAAAAAAAAAAAAAAAAAAAGCCAGTAAGTTAAAAAATAATTAAACCAGAGGCACCTGGCTGGCTCAGTCCAAGGAGCATGTGACTCCTGATCTCAGGATTGTGAGTTCAAGCCCCAAACTGACAGTAGAGTTTACTCAAAAGAAAAGAAAGAAAAATAATTAAACCAGAAAAAGAAGATAGTAACAATACCAGATGCTGGTGTGAAGGGCAATAGTGACTAATGTGACCATAAACACAGCTCCTAATTCATTGGACACAGAAATTTTTTAACATTTATGATACTTTGAAAATTCAAGAAATAATTGTATGATTTTTAATTTTGTGCATAATGTGCATAATGTATTAGTATTATATAGTACTACTTATAATATAGAAAAATATATTTTCATATTTGCATAATTGAAATTTTCCCCAAAATGCTACAATACTTTTTTATGCAAGACATACATACAGAGAAAGAGATAGAGACAGATTTGCACCATAAAAATGTCATAAAAGGAAGAACCTAGATGGCTCAGTCAGCTGAGCATCTGACTTGATTTCAGCTCAGGTCTTGATCTAAGGATCATGAGTTCAAGCCCTGCATTGGGCTCCACGCTGGGCATGAAGCCTACAAAAAAAAGAAAGAAAGAAAGAAAGAAAAAGTTAGAAAGGCTAAACACTAAGCAAACATTTCTCTGATATATAAACCAGGGTTTCTCATATGAGGGCCTATGGGCCAAATCCAGCCCACAGTCTGTTTCTATCTAGCCTGCTGAGAATAGTTTTTATCGTTTTAAAGGGTCATTAAAAACAACAAACAAACAAAATACACACACACACACACACACACACACGAAATATTATGTAGCCCAGAAGCCTAAAATATTTACTATATGGCACTTTTTTCTTTTTTTTCTTTTTAAGGATTTTATTTATTTATTCATGAGAGACACAGAGAGAGAGGCAGAGACACAAGCAGAGGGAAAAGCAGGCTCCCTATGGGGAGCCTGATGCGGGACTCGGTCCCAGAACCCCAGATCACGACCTGAGCTGAAGCCAGATGCTCAACCACTGAGCCACCCAGGTGCCCACTATATGGCTTTCAACAGAAGAAGTTTGCTGACACTTGTTCTAAACAGGTATTTTCTTAACAAAGACCATATTGTTAATTCTCTGTTAAAATAAAAACTAATAATATTTTATATACAGTATTGGCCTGCAACAGCACGAGACTGTTTTACTTTTCCTTATGAAAGGTTGTATGACCCGGATTTAGGGCAGCTTTTAGGGAAGATGGATTTTAGATAACAGGCTCAGAGATTTAAAAAAAAAAAATTTTCAAGAATTGGGGCATCTGGATGGTTCAGTTGATTAAGCATCAGACTTTTGATTTTGGCTCAGGTCATGGTCTCAGGATCAAGTCCCACATGTGCTCCATGCTTATTACAGAGTCTGCTTGGGATTCTCTCTCCCTCTCCTTCATGCAGACACTTTCTAAATAAATAAATAAATAAATAAATAAATAAATAAATAAATTTTAAATGTTTGCTATTACTTATTTGAGGGGGAGCACAAGCAGGGGCAGAGGTAGAGGGAGAAGCAGACTCTCCACTGAGCTGGGAGCCCAACTTGGGGCTCAATGCCAGGACCGTAGGATCATGACCTGAGCCAAAGGCAGACGCTTAACCAACTGAGCTACTCAGGGACCCCAGTAAATAAAATACTTTTTAAAAAATCAAGAATCTCTTAAATCATGGATGCAAGAGGATGTCTTCTGTGAATTAACTGCCAATTGGGTTATCCATTCACTTTCACTATAAAAGAAAAATCACATAGGAAAGTCACTTTTTCAGCAAGAGAAAGACTGCTTGCTTCTTGGAGTGGGGTCAGCAAGACAACTCTGCAAGCATGAGGGAATCTGCATTGACCTGGATTCGAAGCCAGCCTTTTTTTGGGGAAGCTCAAGAAAAAACACCTTATGCCCCAGACTCCACAATGAAAACAAACAATCCATGCAATTGAGAAATGAAGACCTGGTTTAAGTTCAGCACTCCCTGCAAGCCTGATCAACTATATATTTCTTTTTAAATAAATGAACACACACCCATTTCTTTCATGGTAGGATGTATTAGATTGTTATAGGACAATATTTCTTCTAAAAATGTCTAGTAGAGGGATCCCTGGGTGGCGCAGCGGTTTGGCGCCTGCCTTTGGCCCAGGGCGCGATCCTGGAGACCCGGGATCGAATCCCACGTCGGGCTCCCGGTGCATGGAGCCTGCTTCTCCCTCTGCCTGTGTCTCTGCCTCTCTCTCTCTGTGTGACTATCATAAATAAATAAAAATTTTAAAAATTTTTTTAAAAAGTCTAGTAAGACCCATATCAACAACAAAAATACACTTTTTTTGGTAACAAACACAACAGATATTTTATTTTCTGGATTCTTAATACTGATACTACTAACACCCAGTTACTCGTTCCAAGACTTAGAAATCATTCTAGATAATCTTTCCTTATCCTATTCAGTCTTTTTTTTTAATATTTTTTATTGGAGTTCGATTTGCCAACATATAGTATAACACCCAGTGCTCATCCCATCAAGTGCCCCCCTCAGTGCCCATCACTCAGTCACCCCAACCCCCTACCCACCTCCCCTTCCACTCCCCCTTATTCCTTTCCCAGAGTTAGGAGTCTCTCATGTTCTGTCACCTTCACTGATATTTCCAACTCATTTTCTCTCCTTTTCCCTTTAATCCATTTCACTATTTTTTATATTCCCTAAGTGAATGAAACCATGTAATGTTTGTCCTTCTCCAATTGACTTACTCAGCATAATACCCTCCAGTTCCATCCACGTTGAAGCAAATGGTGGGTATTTGTCTTTTCTAATGGCTGAGTAATATTCCATTGTATACATAGACCACATCTTCTTTATCCATTCATCTTTCGATGGACACTGAGGCTCCTTCCACAGTTTGGCTATTGTGGACATTGCTGCTAGAAACATTGGGGTGCAGGTGTCCCGGCGTTTCATTGCATCTGAATCTTTGGGGTAAATCCCCAGCAGTGCAATTGCTGGGTCATAGGGCAGATCTATTTTTAACTCTTTGAGGAACCCCCACACAGTTTTCCAGAGTGGCTGCACCAGTTCACATTCCCACCAACAGTGTAAGAGGGTTCCCTTTTCTCCGCATCCTCTCCAACATTTGTTGTTTCCTGTCTTGTTAATTTTCCCCATTCTCACTGGTGTGAGGTGGTATCTCATTGTGGTTTTGATGTGTATTTCCCTGATGGCCGGTGATGCAGAGCATTTTCTCATGTGCTTGTCGGCCATATCATGTCTTCTTTGGTGAAATTTCTGTTCATGTCTTTTGCCCATTTCATGATTGGATTGTTTGTTTCTTTGCTGTTGAGTTTAATAAGTTCTTTATAGATCTTGGATACTAGCCCTTTATCTGATATGTCATTCTTCCATTCTGTAGGTTGTCTTTTAGTTTTGTTGACTGTTTTTTTGTTTTGTTTTGGTCTGGTTTTTGTTTTTTTGGGGGGGTTTGTTTTTGTTTATTGTTTTTGTTTCTGTTTTTTGCTGTGCAGAAGCTTTTTATCTTTTTTTTTTTTTTTTTGAAGATTTTATTTATTTATTCATGACAGAGCAAGAGCGAGAGCGAGGCAGAGACACAGGCAGAGGGAGAAGCAGGCTCCATGCAGGGAAGCCTGATGAGGGACTCAATCCTGGGTCTCCAGGATCACACCCCCAGCTGAAGACAGTGCTAAACCTCTGCACCACAGGGGCTGCCCAGAAGCTTTTTATCTTGATTAAGTCCCAATAATTCATTTTTGCTTTTGTTTCTCTTTTTTTTTTTTTTTTTTAATTTTTTTTATTTATTTATGATAGTCACAGAGAGAGAGAGGGGCAGAGACACAGGCGGAGGGAGAAGCAGGCTCCATGCACCGGGAGCCCGATGTGGGATTCGATCCTGGGTCTCCAGGATCGCGCCCTGGGCCAAAGGCAGGCGCCAAACCGCTGCGCCACCCAGGGATCCCTGTTTCTCTTGCCTTCATGGATGTATCTTGCAAGAAGCTGCTGTGGCCAAGTTCAAAAAGAGTGTTGCCTGTAAAATCCTCTAGGATTTTGATAGATTCTTATCTCACATTTAGATCTTTCATCCATAGCAAAAATACACTTAAAGGCATCCAAATGTTGTGGGAACAAAGATAAAGGAGACCAAAACTTCAGAACAGAGGGGCACATGGGATGGCTCAGTAGATTAAGCAGCTGCCCTCCACTCAGGTCATGATCTCAGGGTCCTGGGATCAAGCCCACATCAGCTCCCTGCTCAGTGGAGAGTCTGCTTCTTTCTCTCCCTCTGCTGATCCCCCTGCTTGTGCTTGCTCACACTCTCTCTCTCCTCATCTTTCTGTCAAGTAAATAAATAAATGACATCTTTAAAAAAACAAAAAAAAACTTCAGAACAGAAAGAACCACAGGAGAACTCCCGATTTCCTGCTGTTTGTGTGTGTGTTTCTCCTGAGAGTATTTTCTAATTCTGGATGCAAGCAGAGCCTCTGGGCTTGTCTTACTCTAGGCACTTTGTCTCTGCTGAGTTAAAAAACAAAGCAAGGACAATTTTGGCAGTGGTATGCTATGACAGGAATGACAAACTCAAGAGTCTCCCCTAAAAGGTTAATGGGACGAGACCAAAAAGGCAGAATGAAGTCTCTCAGTTTTGTAGTGCTTCGAATATAAAGACCTTCTGAAAATAAAACAGGCAAGATATGAAAACCCTAGAGAATGTAGTGAACTGCTCTTCAGGATCTAAATCCACTTCTAATCCAGGACCACTTAGCAATTCTGGCACAGGGCTGAGAATAAGGTTTGAGCCCCTGCAGAAAGCAGCTGTGGAGGACAGAGATTCTAGCATTTATCAAGGGTTGGAGTTAAAACCAAACTTTTGAATATGTAAAGTGTCTCAAGGTAAGTACCAAGTTTGAAGTTCTATGAGAAAACTTAAAATTTCTTTCTTTTTTTTTAAAGGCTATTTATTTATTTATTTATTTATTTGAACTGGAGAAGGCAAAGGGAGAAGGAGCCAGAAAATCTTAAGCGGGCTCCACGCCAAGTGCAGATTTGAGATGGATCTCACAACTCTGAGATAGTGACCTGAGCCAAAATCAAGAGTTGGACACTTAACCAACTGAGCCACGCAGGCACCCACAATTTTCTAAGTGCAAATTAAATAATTGAACAAGGTCACAAACAGGCACCAGAGTTTAGGACTTCATCATTATCTTTGAAGGGCACTTTATTCCATCCACAACAATTGCAGATGACAAAAATCTGTGAACTTGAGGACCAGGCAACAGAATTTGCCCATTTGAACCAGATAAAATAGACTGAAAGGAAAATAAAACAAGACAAAACAAAACACAAAGCCTCTGGGGGCCCCCAGCTGTGTGCTTAAAAAAAATAATGGCTGAAAATGTCACCAAACTGACAAAAGACAAATCTAAATTTGTCTCTAAATAGAAGCCAGTGATGGAACCCTCCAAAAATCTCAATTAAGCTTCTTTTTCTTTTTTTTCAATTAAGCTTCTGAAAATAAAGAAAAACCCTGAAAACAGCCAGAAAGAAAAAACACATTACTGCCAGAACACCAATTTGAATGACAGTGGATTTCTCAACTGGAATCATAGAGGCCAGAAGGAATTGTCACATTTTTCCAAAGCTCATAGGAAAATACTCTAAATTGTAAATTCTTCAACTGATTTGAAACTCTCTGTCAGGAATAAAAAAGAAATAAAGATATTCTCACCTGAAAGAAAACTAATAGAATTTGTTGTACAGAGACCCACCATTAAAGAATGGCTAAAGAATAAACTATCTCTCCTCATGAGTCTTATAAATCATATTTTAAAGCTGAAACAGGGATCCCTGGGTGGCTCAGCGGTTGAGCGCCTGCCTTCAGCCCAGGGCATGATCCTGGAGTCCCAGGATGAAGTCCCACATCGGGCTTCCTGCATGAGCCTGCTTCTCCCTCTGCCTGTCTCTGCCTATCTTTCTCTCTCTGTCTCTCATGAATACATAAATAAAGTCTTTGGAAAAAACAAAAAGCTGAAACAAAAAAATACCATGTTGAAACAGGGAAACTAAAGAGACCCCATGACGGGCTTTTTTTTGCTCCTTTTTCTGCTCCTATTCTTGCTAGGGCCTGCAACCTTGCACTACACACCCTATGTCCTCCTTATAAAGGTCAAGGAGTTAATTATTTCTTTGAAGCCTTCCGGCACTATAGATAGCATCTAAAGAGTGACTAGATAGTGTCACAGGTATTTTCCAGACCAATGACTCACCAAGACCCCTGGCTCCAGGGCATAAGTGACCTATGGAGGAAACCTAAACAGTCTCTATCTGCTCTCTATGCCTTCAGTAAACTGTTCTCATTTCTTTCCTCTCTGCTTGAGTTTGATTTCTCTCTTGGCTGGTCCTGTGTGCCCCCCCTGTCTGGGTCCTTAGACCCAGCCTGCTTGCATCAATGCGATACTCAAGAGAATAATATTAGAAAGCCGGGAAAGTAAATGAAGGTAAGGTTTCCATGCTTCCAGGCAGCCCAGGTGGCTTAGCGGTTTGGCACCGCCTTCAGCCCAGGGCCTGATCCTGGAGACCTGGGATCAAGTCCTGCATCGGGCTCCCTGCATGGAGCCTGCTTCTCCCTCTGCCTGGGTCTCTATCTCTCTCTCTGTGTCTCTCATGAATAAATAAATAAAATCTTAAAAAAAAAAAAAAAAAAAAAAAAAGGTTTCCATGCTTCCCACTAAGTGGTAAAATGTTGACATAAGTCAACTGTGATAAACATTCAGTTACATGTATATATTATGATACCAGGAGGAACTACTACAAATATTGACACCTACAGCTGTGAGAGGCAGTTGGTTAAGTTCTAACAGGATGCCTGGAGGCCAGCAAAGAGGAAATTGTGGCCAGCTATCAGGAGAGTCAGAGGCCTGTCCTGGCAGCACCCCAAAACAAAGCCACAAAAAGCTGGATCAAACCAGACAGGCCCAAGATGACAGGTACTGCAACAGGAACTCCTGACCCAACACAAGGAAGAAAAAGTCAAAAACCCTGCTTCGGGAAAAATGCCCTCCTCAAGTAATGAATATTCCTCCCCCCCTTGTTAACAACTGTCAATAAAAGTTAGAAACCCAAACCCCCAGGACATACAGCTCTCTCGGGCTCTCTCTCTCTCTCTCTCTCTCTCTCACTGGCTCTCACATCTCTAGAGTGTACTTTCCCTTTAATAAACTTTCCCACCTGTGACCCTCAGCCGGGTGTTGTGTCTGTCCTTGAATTTCTTCTCATGATGAGAGCAAGAGCCTTTGGCAATATCTTTTGGATGGGCCGACTGAAGCCTCAGGGCCCAGGATCTCCCCAGGTCACCTGGCATCACTGCTACAACAAACAGTAGATGCAAAACCTAATCCCTCAACAGAAAAAATGTAACACTACACACTAAAGGACTATTTACCTCATTCCTTTTATCCATTGTGAGGATTTGGTGTCAACTTCACAGTGCTAAAGGATGCCCACATAACTGGTAAGACATTTCTGGGGGTCTCTGTGAGGGTGTTTTCAGAAGAGATTTTCATTTGAATAGGCAGACTAAGTAAAAGATCACCCTCACCTATGCAAGTAAGTATCATCCAATCCACTGAAGGCCTGAACTAAAAGGTAGAGCTCCTTGCTGGAGCTAGGATATCCATCCTCTTCCTGCCCTTAAACATCAGCACTCCTGGCTCTCAGGCCTTCAGACTCTGGCCGAATGACACCACTGGCTTTCCTGATTCTCCAGTTTACAGAGAGCAGATTGTGGGACTTCTTTGCCTCTAAAATTGTAGGAGTCAACTCCTATAGTAGATCACCTCATATATATCTACCTGTATGCTACTGGTTCTCTTTTTCTGAAGAACTCTAATACATCAGTACATCATGTCCACATTTCAATAAAAATTAAAGGTATACCAAAAGACAAAAAAAGACAGTTTGAAAAGAAAGAGAAAGCATCAGAGCCAGACTCAGATATGGTGGAAATGTTGGTATTACAAGACTGAGAATTTGAAATTATGATTGAGTCACCTGGATGGTGTGGTCAGTTAGGCATCTGACTCTTGGTTTCAACTCAGGTCTGATCTCACTCTGCACTCAGAATGGAGTCTACTTAAGACTCTTTCTCCCTCTCCCTCTGCCCCTCCCTCCTGCTCTCTCTCTCTCTCTCTCTCTCTCTCTTTTTCTCTCTCAAATAAATAAATCTTTAAAATAAAATAAAATTATGATTACTGTTAAAAGCACTAATGGAAAAAATGTACAACATGCAAGAACAGATGAGAGACGTAAGCAGAGAATGGAAACTCAAAGAATCAAAAACAAGTGCTGGAAATCAAAAACACTGTGACAAAAATGAAGCATGCCTTTTATGGGCTCATCAAGAGACAGGAACTGAGGAAAGGATCAGCAAGCTTGAAGAAATGTCAACAGAAACTTCCAAAACTGGAGGCGCCTGGGTGGCTCAGTCAGTTAAGCGTCTGCCTTCAGCTCAGGTCATGATCCCAGGACGCTGGGATCACCCTGTGTCAGGCTCTCTGCTCAGCGGGGAGCCTGCTTCTCCCCCTCCCTCTGCCTCTGCCTGCTGCTCCCCCTGCTTGTGGTATCTCTCTCTCTCTCTCTGTCAAATAAATAAAATCTTTAAAAAAAAAAAAAAAAAAAAAAAAGCCTTCCAAAACTGAAATGCAAAGAGAACAAGACAAAACAATATCCAAGAACCGTAGGACAATTACAAAAGTGTAAGATCCAATAAAATAAACTTCAGAACAAAGAAAATTACTAGAAACCAAGAGAAATATGACATAATGATAAATGGAGGTATGTAACAGGAAGACATAACATTTAGAAATCCTAAATGTACATGAACCAACTGGGAGAGCCTCAAAATACACAAAACATAAAAATACAATAAATCTTTAAAAAATCACTATACCGGGATCCCTGGGTGGCAGAGCGGTTTGGCGCCTGGCTTTGGCCCAGGGCGCAATCCTGGAGACCCGGATCGAATCCCACATCGGGCTCCCGGTGCATGGAGCCTGCTTCTCCCTCTGCCTGTGTCTCTGCCTCTCTCTCTCTCTCTCTCTGTGACTATCATAAATAAATTAAAAAAATTTAAAAAAAATTACTATACCTGATATTAAGGCTTACTAGAAATAGCAACAGTGATTCAGAAAATATGGTATTAGTGGTAAGAGAGACACAGATCAATGCAACAAAACAGAGAATCCAGACAAAGACCCACATAAATACACTGATTTTTTGACAATGGTGCAAAATTAACTCAGGAAAAGAGGGGATAGCTTTTTCAACAAAAGATACTGGGACAATCAGATTTCCATATGCCAAGAAACTGAGCCTCGACCTACACCTCACTCCTTATACAAAAATAAATTCAAAAAAAAAAAAAATTCAAAATAGATTGTGGACTTACATGTAAAAAGTAAAACCATAAAACTTTTAAAAATAGGAGAAAACCTTCAATCAAGAACTAAACAAAAAATTCTTAGACTTCACACCAAAAGCTTAATCCATAAAAATACAATTAATAAATTGGACTCCATTAATACTAAAATTTTTTACTCTGTGAAGGACGTGAAGAAAATGAAAAGACAAGCTAAAGACTGGGAAAAGTATTTGCAAACCATATGTCTGACAAAACTCTACTATCTAGAAAATATAAAAGACTCTCAAGGAGCACCTGGGTGGCTCAGTGGTTGAACATCTGCCTTTGGCTCAGGTCATGATCCCAGGGTGAGATTGAGTCCCACATCAGGCTTCCTGCAGGGTGCCAGCTTCTCCTTCTGCCTATGTCTCTGTCTCTCTCTCTGTCTCTCATGAATAAATAAAATCTTAAAAAAAAAAAAAAAAAACTCAAAACACAACAGTAAAAAAAATCCAACTTAAAAATGGGCAAAAAAATAGGGACAAATCATTGAAGAGGATATGCAGATGCCAAATAAGCACATGGAAAGATATTTAACATTAGCCATTAGGAGGGTGCCCATTAAAAACACAATATAAGGGCACCTGGCTAGCTCAATGAGTAGAGCATGCAACTTTTTTTTAAAATTTTTATTTATTTATGATAGTCACAGAGAGAGGGGGGTGGGGCAGAGACACAGGCAGAGGGAGAAGCAGGCCCCATGCACTGGGAGCCCGACGTGGGACTCGATCCCGGGTCTCCAGGATCGCGCCCTGGGCCAAAGGCAGACGCTAAACCACTGCGCCACCCAGGGATCCCAAGCATGCAACTCTTAACCTCAGGGTAATGAGTTCAAGCCCCATATTAGATGTAAAATAAATAAATAAATATTCATGAAACCCTAGCATTAAAAAAAAAGCCCATAATGTTACATCACTACACTGACTAGAATAGCTAAAATAATAATAACAATTTAAAAAAAAAAAAAAAACAGTGACAAACCAAATGCCAGTGAGGATGTGAAGAAACAGAATCACCTCTACATTGCTGGATGGAATGTAAAATAGTACAGCCACTCTAGAAAACACTAAAAACTAAACCCTCTTAAGCATTTATCTCAGAGAAATAAAAATTTATATTCACACACACACACACACACACAAGAAAAAACTATACACAAACACTCATAACACTTTTATTCATAATACAATATTGGAAACAGCCTAACTTAATGGGTAAACAAACTGTGGTACATCCAGACCACAAAATGATGTCAGCATTAAAAAAGAATAAATTACTGATATGCACAAAAACATAGACAAATGAATCTTCAGGCAATTATGCTGGAAAAAGCCAATTCTAAAAGGTTACACATTGTATGATTCTGTTTGTGCAACATAGTTTAAGTGGCTGCATTTTAGGAATGGAGAACCCATTATTTGTTGGGAGGAGCTAGAATGAGATACGGAAGGGAACAAGATATGGTTATAGAAGAGAAACACAGAACTTCTATGGTATGGAACTGTTCTGTACCGTGGCTGGTGGTGGATACACAAACCCACACAGGGAATAAAACTACACAAATGAGGACAAATAAAACTGAGAAACTTTAAACTGATTGGTGGATTCTATCAATATGGTCATTTTCCTGGCTAATACTGTACTACAGTTTTGTAAGATATTACCACTGGGGGAAGCTGGGTACAAAGAATACTTGATTTCTTTGTTATTAAAACTGTAGCATGGGGCACCTGGATGGCTCAGTTTGTTAAGTGTCTGCCTTTGGCTCAGGTCATGATCTCAGGGTCCTGGGATCCAGCCTTTCGTCAGGCTCCCTGCTCAGCAGGGCATCTGCTTCTCCCTCTCCCTCTGCCTCCCCCGACCTCCACTCATGTTGTCTCAAATAAATAAAATAAATACACAAATAAAATAAAACTGTATCTTACAATCTATAATTATCTCAATGAACATTTCAATTAAAAAAAAAAAGTTGGGGCTCCTGGTGGCTCAGTAGGTTAAGTGTCTGTCTTTGGTTCAGGTCGTGATCCCAGGGTTCTGAGATCAAGGCCCACATGGGGCTCCTAGCTCAGCAGGGAGCCTGCTTCTCCCTCTTCCTCTGCCCCATCACTCCCCACTGCTTGTGCTCTGTCAAATAAATAAATAAAACCTAAAAAAAAAAAAAGAACAAAACAAAAGCTACATAAGTATTAAGTATGGGACACCTTATCCATTTCATATTCACATTAAAATCACAAATTAAAAATTATGTAAGTTATTAAGCAAATATATGTGCTTCCTACTATAATGTACAATTCCAGTAAGCAAGCCTGTCATGCAAAACTTCTCTTATATAAGATATATATACCCTGCAAAAAAAAAAAAAAAAAGCCTCCATATTTTTTTTACTTTTGTTGATAATGTAAATCTTCAAAATTTTAATAAAGTTATCAAATACCACTTATTTTGCTGCTCAGTGAAATGCTACTTATGGGCAAAAGATTTCTCCTACTTATTGGGTTCCCCACCTCAGCCCTGGGCTGTTTCTGCTATGCAGTGAGCCTGACAAGAAGGTGAAGGTTTCTAAGTTTTTAGACTGTTGACTGAGGTTTCTTAGTGTCATTTCTCTGGTGTTCAGTGAGGTCAGGATTTTGGCGAGTGGTTCCAATATAATCCTGGGGTTTCTCCCTAGTGTGTATTCTCTAATGTGCTGGATGGCTTCTGTTGGAAGGTTTTCCCACATTCATTATGTTCAAAGGGTTTCTCCCCTGGGTGGGCTCTCTGAGGTACTGTGAGGGATGACTTGTGGTAGAAAGTTTTCCCACGTTCATGACATTTGTGAGGTTTCTTTCCTATGTGTGTTCTTTGATGTTCTCTCAGTTTACACTTCACAGAGGATTTTCTACAGTCACTGCATTCGTAGGGTTTCTCTTCTGTGTGAGTTCTGTGATGATTAATGAAGTTTAGCTTCTGGGAGAAAATTTTCTCACATTCATTACATTCAAAGGATTTCTCCCCAGTATGTACAGCAAGAGCTGATCACTAAAGGCTTTCTGACATACATTACATTCATAGGGTTTCTCCCCTTGTGTGCAAGACCTGACTTCTATCTAAAAGTCTTTCCACGTTTGGCGCACTCATAGGGTTTCTCCTCTCTTGCATATCCTCTGATAGAAGATGAGAAATGATTTATATCTGAAGGTTTTCCCAACATTCATGACATTCACAGTTTTTCTCCTCTATAGGTTTTCTGACTCATAGGAAGCTTTGGCTTCTAGCAAAATGCACTAGCATATTGATTAATTTTATAGGCTTTCCTTCCTATATGTGTTTCTTGATGTTGAATGAAATTTGGCTTCTTGTAGAATACTTCCCTATCTTCATTACAGTCAAAAGTTTCCTCTCCTTTACAAATTCACTGGAGTGACTTCTTGCTGAAACTATTTTCACTTTCAACGCACTCATAGTCTTTCTTCCCTATGATAACTCGATTGTGCTTATTTAGAGTTGATTTCTCACCAATAGACACCTCCTACAGTCATTAAATTCATACTGATTTTCCTTTGTATGAGTTCCCTGATGAACAATGAATGTTGGTCTATCAGAAAAGGCTTTTATATGTTCATTATATTCATAGGGCTTCTCCCATAAACATGTTCTTATATGTAATGAAAGTTGCTCCCTCATGGAAGGCTTTCCCACATTCATTACATTCAAAAAGCTGCTTCAGAGTTTGAATGAGGACCTATGTTGAAACAGGTCCTCATTTTGACTGACAGCTTTTCCATTTTTGTCATATTCAAAAGGTTTCTCTCTGGGATGAAAATTCTGCTTCGTACAGAGGAGCAATTTCCCATGTGCATAAAACTCATCAAGCTTCCTTATAAAGAAGTTTCTATTAGTAATAATTACTTCTGAAATATAATTCAAATTCATTCCATATGAGTCACATATACTAGTCATTTTTTTCTTGTGGAAGAGTTTGTGTCCAGATAAAACGATTTTCCTCAGGGCAGCTCGGGTGGTCCAACAGTTTAGCACAGCCTTCAGCCCAGGGCATGATCCTGGAGACCCAGGATCGAGTCCCACGTCGTGCTCCCTGCATGGAGCCTGTTTCTCCCTCTGCCTGTGTCTCTGCCTCTCTCTCTCTCTCTCTCCCTGTGTCTCTCATGAATAAATAAATAAAATCTTTTAAAAAAATGATTTTCCTAATATACTACTTCTCTCCTTAGTCAATGTTTTGTTGTTGAAAAAATCAACTTTCCACAGATACTGACTGGTCTTGCTTTTCCTGGCTCTTCTCCATCAGGTCAACTATCCAAAAGTCTAGAAATAAAAATAATTTACCATAGTTTGAAAATATTAAGATATTTCTTAAGAAAAGATGGCGTGTTTATATGTCTCATTATAGACCAGTCTTTTGCTGTGAAAGTAATCTGAGCAAAATCTAATTTTGCTGTGAAAGTAATACTACCTCACTCCCCTAGGTTTGGATAAAATAACTTGCAGTAGTAAAGATAACTGGGCAATCTGGCAACAGAACATAATTTGGTAATTCTAAATGTTTACTGCAGTGATCATTTTGCAATAAAACACAAATAATGAATCATTATGTTATGTACCTGAAACTAATGTAATATTGTATGTCAATTACAACTCAATTTCTAAAAATGTGACATTCAGAGATCCCTGGATGGCTCACTCAGTGGAGCACGTGACTCTTGATCTTCGGGTTTTAAGTTTGAGCCCCATGTTGGGTGTAGAGATTACTTTAAAATAAAGTTTTAAAATGTGACATTCAAAAATGGATAGAGAATTTGAAATAAACATAATAAACACAAAATGTTTGGATAACTGCTTGATCCTGGGATGGGGAAATTCACAGGGAATAGGATCGGCCCAACAACTCAACAAATAGCAAGTAAAATCACAAAGCAAACTAATAGGCAATGATGGTGAGGGGAGATATCAAAGGAACAATTAGATATGGAACAATCAGATCAGGATCCAGTCTGTATCTCCTCAAACAAGAGCCTCATTAACATACATGCTTACAATGTCATCCCCTTTTTTCTATTCCATATGACATCACCAAATTAAATTTCAGAAAATACTCAGTTCCATTAGACTTAAAAGGAAAATTCTATTGCCTAGGCTATATTTGCATTCTTGCTGGGATTCACAAGAATATTAATTTCCAAGTAAGTATACATTCAAGCTGTTCTTATAACAGGATCGGTTGCACACCTTTATTTGTCTACAATGTCATTATCTAATACTTACAGTCTATTTCACCTACAAATGAATTATATGGGGACACCTGGGTGGCTCAGTAATTGAGCGTCTGCCTTTGGCCCAGGGCGTGATCCTGGAGTCCCAGGATCAAGTCCCACATCAGGCTCCTTGCAGGGAGCCTGCTTCTCCCTCTGCCTATGCCTCTGCCTCTCTCTGTGTCTCTCATGAATAAATCAATAAAATCTTAAAAAAAAAAAAAAACAAAAAAATGAACTATACGATATCATCATTGTTAGATCTACAGTGCTCTGTCTCTTTACATTTATCTTCTGATCTAATAATTATGAAAAGTCTTCTCATGTTAGCTTTCTGACTTTTGCACTTAAGAGCACAAAGCAAAAATTCTGAAATCTCAACTGTGTTCAATGAAAACTAAAAAAAAAATATATGCCTGGTTGGTTCAGTCAGTGGACTGTGACACTCTTGATCTCAGAATTGTGAGTTCAAGCACCACACTGGGTGTTGAGATTACTTAAAAATAAAATCTTTTCTTAAAAAAATGAATAAGGTATCTTCAGATTTTTTTCATGCCTTCATCACAACTAATTCAGTCCTTCATAGAACTTAAGAAAACTGAATGATGACATAGCAGTGAGGGTTTACTTTACTATTACATTAACCTTCTAAGAAATTCCATCATTCTTCTATTTTCTTATATTTTAGTCTATTTTAGCACTGTTGGATGTAATTGATAAGTAATGCTGAAATAACTGCTACAGTGATAAAATAGCAAAACATTTCAAAATACATTAAAGTAATATCCCTACAATCCTATTACTTAGATCTATACATAAGACTAAGTCATCCATATGGAAACTGCAAGACAGAATGAGTTTATTCAGTTAAAAAATAAAAGTAAATTTTCTTTGTTCATTTAAAATTTTAAACTTTATCTCTGTTAATTTAAATTTTCATTTTGTAGTTATAAAAAATTATGAAAGCCATAAAATGTCAATCCTTGCAAATAGAACTGCTTCAAAGAGAAACTCAAAAACTAAAATTGAGGGGGGCACCTGGGTGGCTCAGTTGGTTAAGCGGCTAGCTCTCAATTTTGGCTCAGGTCACCATCTCAGGGTTGTGAGATGGAGTCCCACTCAGGCTCTGCACAGAGTCTGCTTGAGATTCTCTCCCTCTCCCCCCACCACACTGCTTGCACTTGTACACATACTCTGTCTAATAATAATAAAATTATTTAAAAAAATTTAAAAGCCCATCTCCAGTTTCTCCCTGGAAAGGGCCTAACTACATACTTTCCCAGCTGCTGCCTGATGGATCAGCTTCCAATCAGCCTGGATCTAGGTGCTGACTGAAATCCTTGTACACTGATAGGTCTTGGGGTATGCCAAGACCACTGAAAACAAGGGAGCCACTGAAAACAAAGGAGGCACTGAAAACAAAGAAGGCAACCTGGACAATCACAAAGGTCTGGGAGACACCTGAGTACTGATGAGGCTGTGGAGGAAAGGGAACCTGTGTGTACTGTTAGAAATATTAATTGGTGCAGCACCTGTGGAAAACAGTATGGAAATCACTCGAAAAATTAAAAATAAAACTATCATATGATCCAGCAATCACACTCCTGGGTACATATCCAAAAGAAAAGAACACAGGATATGGAAGAAGTATCTGTACTCCCGTAGTCACTGCAGCATTACACACAATAGCCAAGATATAGAAACAATCTGTTGCCCATCAAGAAATGAATGGACAAAGATGTGATTTATATATTCTCTCTCTCTCTCTCTCATATACATACATACAACAAACTGATTCAGCCATGAGAAAGAAGAAAACCTTCCTATTTGGGATAAGATGGATGGACTCTGAAATCATTATTACGCTGGATGAAATGTCAGACAGAAAAAGACAAATACTGCACAGTATCACATATATGGAATCTTAAAAAAAAAAAAAAAAGTCCAACTCAGAAACAGAAGGTAGAAAAGTGACTATCAGGGGCTGACAGGTAGTAGAAATAGAGTTTGGTAAAAGGTTACATATTTCCAGCTGTAAGATGAATGAAGTCTGAGGATCTAATGTATAACGTGGTGGCTACAATTGATAACACTATTACTGTATACTGAAATTTGCTAAGAAGATAAAGTAAATGTTCTCACAAAAAAGTAAAATAAATACTTGAGGTAATAGATGTAATGAATAATTAACTACATGGTGGAATCCTTTCACAAAGTGTATATATATCAAATCATCACAATGTACCCTTTTTGTTGTTGTTGTTGTTGTTTTCAGTAATCTCTAATCTCTACACCCAACATGGGGCTGGAGCTCATGACTCTGGATCAGGAGTTGCATGCTCTTCCACAAGGCAGTCAGGCACCTATATACTTTAAACACCTTACAATTTTATTTGCTAATTATACCCCAATAAAACTGAACAAATTTAAAAATAAAATGAAATAATAACAGTTTTCCAGCTTATTAGAAATACTGGGACACAGGCTGATTAAAAGACTGAAATATAATCATAAGATCATGAAATGCTTCCCTCTCAACAACTTCCCACCACATCAACAGGCTCAAGGGCAATAACAGATCACAGATGAAAAAGTTGAATAGTTTCAAGACGCAGAAGTACACACGGAAGTCCAAAGTTAAGAAGGGAGTCAAAAACAAGGAATTTGGAGACTCTGGTACCTAAGCTACACCAAACATTGAACACAGCCCATCTCTTCACCAGATTCACATAAATCCTCACACCAAAAATGCATTCATCTTAGTTCTATTACAAGATACATGTCCAGCTTTGAAAAAAAAGTGACAAAGCATATCAACAAGCAAGAAAAAAAACAACACTCAGAAAAGACAAAGTAATCATCAGAACAAAATTCAAGATGTTGGAATTATGAGACAGGGAGTTTTAATTTATTTTTTAATAAATTTATTTTTTTATTAGTGTTCAATTTGTCAACATATAGAATAACACCCAGCACTCATCCCATCAAGTGCCCATCTCAGTGCCGGTCACCCAGTCACCCCCACCTCCCGTCCACCTCCCCTTACATCACTCCTAGTTTGTTTCCCAGAGTTAGCAGTCTTCATGTTCTGTCTCCCTTTCTCATATTTCCCACTTATTTTTCTCCTTTCCCCTTTATTCCCTCTCACTATTTTTTATATTCCCCAAATGAATGAGACCATATAATGTTTGTCCTTTTCTGACTGACTTATTTGACTCAGCATAATACCCTCCAGGTCCAACCACGTCGAAGCAAATGGTGGGTATTTGTCATTTCTAATGGCGGAGTAATATTCCATTGTATACATAAACCACATCTTCTTTATCCATTCATCTTTCGATGGACACCGAGGCTCTTCCACAGTTTGGCTATTGTGGACATTGCTGCTAGAAACATCAGGGTGCAGGTGTCCCGGCGTTTCATTGCATCTGTATCTTTGGGGTAAATCCCCAGCAGTGCAATTGCTGGGTCATAGGGCAGGTCTATTTTTCACTCTTTGAGGAACCTCCACACAGTTTTCCAGAGTGGCTGTACCAGTTCACATTCCCACCAACAGTGCAAGAGGGTTCCCCTTTCTCCACATCCTCTCCAACATTTGTGGTTTCCTGCCTTGTTAATTTTCCCCATTCTCACTGGTGTGAGGTGGTATCTCATTGTGGTTTGGATTTGTATTTCCCTGATGGCCAGTGATGCGGAGCATTTTTTCATGTGCATGTTGGCCATGTCTATGTCTTCCTCTGTGAGATTTCTCTTCATGTCTTTTGCCCATTTCAAGATTGGATTGTTTGTTTCTTTGCTGTTGAGTTTAATAAATTCTTTATAGATCTTAGAAACTAGCCCTTTATCTGATAGGTCATTTGCAAAAATCTTCTCCCATTCTGTAGGTTGTCTTTTAGTTTTGTTGACTGTATCCTTTCCTGTGCAAAAGCTTCTTATCTTGATGAAGTCCCAATAGTTCATTTTTGTTTTTGTTTCTTTTGCCTTCGTGGATGTATCTTGCAAGAAGTTACTGTGGCCGAGTTCAAAAAGGGTGTTGCCTGTGTTCTCCTCTAGGATTTGATGGAATCTTGTCTCACATTAAGCTCTTTCATCCATTTGGAGTTTATCTTTGTGTATGGTGCAAGAGAGTGGTCTAGTTTCATTCTTCTGCATGTGGATGTCCAATTTTCCCAGCACCATTTATTGAAGAGACTGTCTTTTTTCCAGTGGATAGTCTTTCCTGCTTTGTCGAATATTAGTTCACCATAAAGTTGAGGGTCCACTTCTGGATTCTCTATTCTGTTCCATTGATCTGTGTGTCTGTTTTTGTGCCAGTACCACACTGTCTTGATGACCACAGCTTTTTAGTACAACCTGAAATCTGGCATTGTGATGCCCCCAACTCTGGCTTTCTTTTTCAATATTCCCCTGGCTATTCAGGGTATTTTCTGATTCCACACAAATCTTTTTTTTTTTTTTTTCTGATTCCACACAAATCTTAAGATGATTTGTTCCAACTCCCTGACGAAAGTCCATGGTATTTTGATAGGGATTGCATTAAACGTGTAAATTGCCCTGGGTAACATTGACATTTTCACTATATTAATTCTTCCAATCCATGAGCATGGAATATTTTTCCATCTCTTTGTGTCTTCCTCAATTTCTTTCAGAAGTGTGCTGTAGTTTTTAGGGTATAGATCCTTTACCCCTTTCCTTAGGTTGATTCCTAGGTATTTATGCTTTTGGGTGCAATTATAAATGGGATTGACTCCTTAATTTCTCTTTCTTCAGTCTCATTGTTAGTGTATAGAAATGCCAGTGACTTCTGGGCATTGATTTTGTATCCTGCCACACTGCCAAATTGCTGTATGAGTTCTAGCAATCTTGGGGTGGAGGCTTTTGGGTTTTCTATGTAGAGTACATGTCATTGGCGAAGAGGGAGAGTTTGACTTCTTCTTTGCCAATTTGAATGCCTTTTACTTCTTTTTGTTGTCTTATTGCTGAGGCTAGGACTTCTAATACTATGTTGAATAGCTGTGGTGAGAACAGACATCCCTGTTGTGTTCCTGATCTTAGAGGAAAGGCTCTCAGTATTTCCCCATTGAGAATGATATTTGCTGTCGGCTTTTCGTAAATGGCATTTAAGATGTTGAGGAATATTCCCTCTATCGCTACACTCTGAAGAGTTCTGATCAGGAATGGATGCTATATTTTGTCAAATGCTTTCTCTGTATCTATTGAAAGGATCATATGGTTCTTGTTTTTTCTCTTGCTGATATGATGAATCACATTGATTGTTTTACAAGTGTTGAACCAGCCTTGCATCCCGGGGTAAATCCTACTTGGTCATGGTAAATAAGAGACAGGGAGATTTAAATAACTATAATTAAAAAGTTAAAGAGTTGAATGAAAAAAATTAGACAACATTCAAGAATAAATGAATTACATAAGCAGAGAAAGAAACTCCAAGGGAAAAAAATTCAAAAGGAAATGTCAAAATTCAAAACCACAGTCACAGAAATGAGGCATGCCTTTTATGCACATATTATACAACAAGCCAAGAACCCATGAACTTGAAGAGAGGTCAACAAAACTTGACAAACTGAAATGTGAAGAGAAAAAGAATGAAAAAAAAGAACATCCATCCAAGAACTGTGGAACATCAAAGGATATAATATATGCATAAGTAGAATACCAGAAGAACAGAGAAAAGGGAGTATCTGAAGTAACAATGACCAAAATATTCCAAAATTAATGACGGATCCAGGAAACTCAGGCAATTCCAAGTAGAATAAATACCAACAAAACCACATCTAGTCACACCATATTTAAACTGGAGAAAATCAAAGTCAAAGGGGAAAATCCTGAAAGAAGCAAAGAAGTGGGGAGTAAGGGAAGGCTGGAGGGGTGTGCACCTTACCTTCAAAGGAACAGTAATAAGAATTACAACAGACTTCTCAGAACCCATGCAAGGAAGAAGACTGGAATTTTCTTTTAATTCTATTTATTTATTTCAGACACACACAGAGAGAAAGAGCAGGGGGAGGGGCAGAGGAAGATGGAGAAATAGACTGCCCTTTGAGCAGGGAGCCCGAGGTGGGGCTCAATCCCAGGACTCTGGGATCATGACCTGCACTGAAGGTAGAGGATTAATCGACTGACCCACCCAGGTACCCAAAGAACAGTGGAATTATTTTTTTTTTTAAGATTTGACTTATTTATTCGTGAGAGACACAAAAAAAGGCAGAGACATAGGCAGAGGGAGAAGCAGGCTCCTCTCAGAAAGCCCGATGCAGGACTCGATCCCAGGACCCCTATGACCTGAGCCAAAGGCAGATGCTCAACCACTGAGCCACCTAGGCACCCCATGAAGAGGGGAATTAAATATGTAAAGTAGGGCAGCCCCGGTGGCGCAGCGGTTTAGCGCTGCCTGCAGCCCGGGTTGTGATCCTGGAGACTCCGGATCGAGTCCTGCATTGGGCTCCCTGCATGGTGCCTGCTTCTCTCTCTGCCTGTGTCTCTGCCTCTCTCTCTCTTGCTGTGTCTCTATGAATAAATAAATAAAATCATAAATAAATAAATAAATAAATAAATAAATATCTAAAGTGTTGAAAGAAGAAAGCCACCAACCTAGAATTAATGAAAAAGATGCACTGAGGCATACACTTATATAATACTGAATAACAAGGATAAACTCTTACATGCTTCCAGATGAAAGAACAAATGACTCACAAAGTAAAGAAATATATTCCAAATTCAATTCTCCTCTGCAATGGGAAAACAAAAAGACAGTGAGATTATGAGAAAAGAATTTCAATCTAGAAATCCTATACACAAATAAATTGCTTTTCAAGTAGCAGGCCCCTTGGGGGTGCCTGGGTGGTTCAGTTGATTAAATATCTGCCTTGGCTCAGGTCATGATCTCAGGGTCCTGGGTTCAAGCCCCACATTAGGCTCACTGCTCAGTGGGGAGCCTGCTTCTCCCTCTCCCTCTGCCCCACCCTCCTCTCTCAAATAAATAAATAAAATCTTAAAAAAAAAAAAAAAATGGCAGGCCCCAAACCAGGTATATTTTAATGGGCACGGCCTCAAGAAATAAATCATCTGTGTTACCTCCACAGAGAAAATGCTGACAAACTGACAAGTCTCAAGCAAGAGGAAGCTGAGGAGGAGGGGAAGGAGTGGGAAACAACAGACCTTATTAGTGATATACAGCTACAACTAGATGGATAATATTAACATGATTTGAAATGTACATGACAGGGGCAATGAGTGTCCTGGTTGGTTAAGGCCTCGACTCTTGATCTCAGCCTAGGTTTTTTGTTTTGTTTTGTTTTGTTTAAGAATTTACTTATTTATTCATGAGAGACACACACAGAGAGGCAGAAACATAGGCAGAAGGAGAGGCAGGCTCCCTTTAGGGAGCCTGACATGGGCCTCCATCCCAGGACTCCAGGATCATAACGTGAGCCAAAGTCAGATGCCCAACCACTGAGCCACCTAGGTGCCCCTGAGCCCAAGACTTGAGCTCAAGGTCATGAGTTCAAGCCCAGCATTGAGCTCCACACTGGGTGTGGAGCCTACTTGAAATGTACAACATAATGTTAAAGACCTCTTGAAACAGAAGACTCTCCATAGGGAAGCACCAATAATATATTAATAAATTAGCAAAATTAAAGAGTCTGGATGTGGGGTGGGGTGGACTAAAGCTTTCCAAGGTCATCTAAGAGGGAGTGAGGAGGAATACCAATCACTAGATACATTTTAGATACAGGGCCCAGTGGTTTTGCTGATCAGTAAGATATGGAGCACAAAACAAAATAGGACAAGGATGATTCCAAAGGGTAGGCACCAGAGGGAGCAAGTTTGGAAGCGGAGGCCCAGGTCAGTTTTAGTCATGCTGAGCAGGAGTCCATTAAAGGATCGAATAGAGGTACAGATTGAATGGTTAAACATACACATCTCAAGTGCAGGAAGAGACATGCAGGCAACAGATTATCCACAGATAAGACCAGACAAGATCACCAAGGGAGGGGCCTCTGACAAAGGAAGGATGAAAACCAAGGACCTTGCTCCAATGCACACTAACACTGAGAGGTAGGAGGAACCAGCAAACAAGAGAGAAAAGGAGTATTAACAGATTGTGAAAACCAAGTAAGTAAAGTGAATCAGAAGGAAAAACTAACCAGTGATGTCAAATGTGCCTAAAAAAGCAAGTAAGGGGGCCCCAAGGTGGCATAGTCAGTCAGTTAAGCATCCTACTCTTGATTTCAGCTCAGGTCATGGTCTCAGGGGCCTGAGATCTAGCCCCCTCATCGGGCTCCTTGCTCAGCAGGGGGGTCTGCTTCTCCCTCTCCTTCTGCCCTGCCCCCCCCCCCCCCCCCTGCTGGTGCACACAGCGCTCTTGCTCTCTCTCAAGTAAATATATAAATCTTTTTAAAAAATAACAGCACATAAGAAGACTGAGACTTTTGCCACTGGATTCAGCAATGGAGGTCACTGCTGACTGAATAGAAATAACTAAGGGATAGGGATAAGATCAAGGCTTTCAGTTCATATCAGGATGCTAAATTAACACTATTGTTGGCTCCCTTGCCCGAAGATTAGCCCAGGGGTAAATAGAGCCAGAAAGCAAAGCTAACTATGAGAAATCCTTTGTGTGACTCCGGTTATCTGAACTGGTATTCCTGAGCCATGCTTTGCTCGGAACAAAAAGCACCTACTCCCTATCTGGGGATGACAAATGATAAACTGGGAAGAAATAACAGCAACTTTTATCATGTTCTATAGGATAATTTTTTTAAAAAGAAAAAATAAATTCAATCTATAATTTTAAACTTACCATAAAGAAAATCCAGACCCTAGACAAAGCCACTTAGTTTTATAACTAAAGAATAAATAAAACCAGTATTTTTTTCTTTTAACGATTTTATTTATTTATTCATGAGAGACACATGAGAGAGAGGCAGAGACACAGGTAGAGGGAGAAGCAGGCTCCCTGTGGGGAGCCCAATGTGGGACTTGATCCCAGGAAGTTGGGATCATGCCCTGAGCCACCCAGGCGTCCCAAAACCAATCTTAACAAAAACACTTCCAGAGAACAAAAAAAAATACTTAGATTGTTTGAGGCCAGTAATAAAATTGATATAAAACCTAACAAAAACATTATAAGAAATGAAAATAACAGTCTCTCATAAATAAAGACAAAAATCGTAAGCAATTTATCATAAAATATATTTAAAGGTGACAGAATTTCAAGGTTAGGTGGGATTTTCCCCCCCGGAAAATAGACTGGTTTAACATTCGAAAATCAAAACATTAATAAAATTACCCTGGAAAAAAAAATTACCTCAATCAATATGTTAATAGCAAACCATTAAAAAAATAAAGGAGAAAACCATATATAATCAACTCAGTAATCAAACCCATTGGATGATAAAAACTCTCAGCAAACTAGGGACAGAAGGAAACTTCCCAAAGAATATCTACCAAAGAACTTATAGCAAACATCAAACTGTGGAGGCTGAGAAAAATCAAGGCCATTCCACCTCAAGTTTAGCATTAGCACAAGTACAGCCATCTTAGGCCCCTGTGAATAAGAGCTGAACTTTATAGGAAAAACTGCAGAATATCCTCAATGTCCTCACAGGGAATCCCATATCAGAAAGACAACAGAGCCCACACCCATGGTAGAAAGTCCCATATTAGAATGAGAACAGAGCTCAATGCCCTTGAAAGCCCCATATCAAAATGTAAACAGAACTTGAGAAATTCCTCCATCCCTTCTGAAAAATCCCCTAGACCAGCCTATAAAAAACCCAGCTGTAACCCACTTCGGGGTCCAAGTCCCTGCTCCGCTGTGTTGGGTATACTTGGACCCAAGCTCGAGCTTGTAATAAACCCTCGTGCGCTTGCATCGGTGTACTATCTCTATTCCATAGTACATTATAGCTCTTAGCCACAGCAATAAAGAAAGGAAATAAAGTTCAAAAATAGATGAGAAATTAAGAAATGTTCATACAACATAACTGTATGGGTAGAAAATCCAAAATAATCTATAGATCAAATATGAGAGTTAATAAATGGTAAGGTCACTGAAAACAAGTCAATATACAAAAATTGACTATATTTCTATACATTAGTAACACTCAAATAAGGAGAAAAATGTTCAACTACCTAAGGACAAATCCAACCAAAAAAGTAGAAGATGTACATGTGGAATTTATCAAACGTTGCTGAAAAAAAGAAAATCTAAGTAAATGAAGAGAAATGTAATGTTCAAAAGTTGAAAATTCAAGTCTATATTAATATGACCAGTCTGCCAAATCATCTATAGATTCAATGCAATACTAAATTCAGCAAATTAGGGTGTAGAGGAAGGGGGGGGGGGGTTTGAACAGATTATTACAAAATTGATACAGAAATATAAAGGGCTTAAAGTAGCCAGGGCAAATCTTGAAGAATGAAAGCAGAAAACTTATAACGACAGATATGAATACCTTTTATAAAGCTATAATAAGAGCAGAATACTACTGGCATGAGGCCAATGAGACAACTACAATAGAAATAAGAATCCAAAAAGCAGGGTGCCTGGCTGGATCAGTCCGTACAGCATCTGACTCGATCTCCCCACGTTGGGCGAGGAGCCTACTTTTAAACAAATAAGAATAAAGGAGTGCCTGAGTGGCTCAGTAGACGGGTAGACAGAGCATCTGACTCTTGGTTTCTGGAGTTGTGATCTCAGTGGTGGGATAGAGCCCCAAGTTGGAAGGGAGCCTGCCTCTATCTCTCTCAGGAGTAAATAAATAAAATCTTAAAAAAAAAAAAAAAAAAGCCTCATGGTGACAGTAAACAAAACAGGGAGAACAACAATAAACAACTCACCTGAGATCTATTCATTTTCTGTGGAACTAGGAAACTACAAAGGTGGAGCTAGGGGAGAAGAAAGATCACAAGAAATCTGACCGGCCTTGTACCTCCTGGATTCTTCTGCCTATAAAATTCCACTCACCAACTGGATAAAACGTCCTCCTGTAGGAGAACATCCTTTGGTCCTTAACTACCTTGGCAGTAGTTTCTCAGACTTTTGACAGAAACCCATCATAACTGTATCTGAAAAATCCGACTATTGGTTAGGCCACAAATGAACAGGATGACCCCAATATTTATCCTCTCTAGCTCAGTGTTTTTCATCTTTCACTGGAAGCAGAAACAGGTAATCCAGGATGTACTTTCCTGCACTACTTTGAGTCTGTGAAGTCAGAATGGAGGAAGCAACCACATCTTGCAACGCTGCATGTGGTCTGTGAGCCCCTCAGGCTCTGGAAAGAACGGAGCTTTTGAAAAGACGTCAAAGACTGCTAGGGAGGTCTGGGATAGAATTTTCTTGGTGGCAGATGGTATTTCTTTCCTCCAGACCATACTCTATCAAACCCTGAAATGAAGCGACTTGTCCTTGGCAGGCTTGCCCTTCGGCCTTGGCCCTAGCTCAGCTGTCCTGAAGCTCGGCTCAGACCTCAGGCCGTCACAAGTTTGAAGGGTGACTTAGACACAAGGATCCCACATTGCCACTAGCTGTGGAAATCGAGCCTCTGGTCCCAGGCTAGTCCTCTGCTCTGCAGCCCTGGTGGGAGGTCGCCATTCGGACTGGCCACCTTCCAGGTGGGGTTCCTCTTTACCTTAGAAGAGCTGCTCTGTTCCTAGGAACGAGGACATGAACGTCAGGGACAAAACCATTTCAGCTGTAACCTACCCTAAGGTTCTCAAAACTTGGAACTCCCTGTGCCCCATAATCTTGGGCTGGTCCTTCAAAAAAACCAAAGGAGGACCACTGCGGACACAAAGGCTGGGCAGTTCAGACCGGGAAGAAAGAAGCAGGAAGAAACACCGAGAATCCCAGAAATACAAGTGCCCCGTGATAAACCGGAGTCCACACTACACTTGACGGCGAAGCGCCGCCTGGCTCGGTGCGGGGTGGGCTACATCGCCGGACTGAGGCCGATTCGTTTTCTGGGGAAGACGAGCTGTGGAGGTGCCTCCTGGCGTCCCCCGCGGGCGGCGCGGGCTGCGGCGTCCGCCGGCCTCTCGAGCCTCCGCTTCCTAATCTGTTAGAGCAGAAGGTACTTCCTGCATTAATCACCGAGCGCGCGGCGGCCTTACGGGAACCCCCGACACTGCCGCCGCCCGGGCGCCCACCGGAGCCGGACCGCGCACAGAGGTCGGAGCGCGCTCCGCCGGCCCCGGCAGCTCCGGCGCGCTGGGATCCGAGAGCCGGGCCCCGCGCCCCCACAAGCGCAGCTCCTATTCCACGCGGGCTGCACCCCAGCTGCGCCCCACCCCCACCTCGCCCAGATGCTAGGCCCTGCGCGGACGGCGCATGCGCCGGAACACCCGCTCCCGGCTTCCGCGCGGCGCCAGCCGCAGACCGCGATGGACGTTTCCCGTCGGGCCCCGCGGCAGGAGCCCCGCCCCGGAGGTGTGGGGCCCGGGGGGGGGCGGGGAGGGGGGGCCGAGGGGCGGGCGGGGCTGGGTCGGCTAGAACCGCGAGGGGGCGCGAGCCCGGCGTTCCCGCTGCCCGGCGGCCCGGCTGCCCGCAGGCTGGCGGAAGAGCTACCCGACAGCACACGCGCGGGTCAAACGTAGGAAGAAAACAAGACCGGGACCGGGACCGGGACCGGGACTGCAGCGCTTTTCCCACCACGGAGCTGGGGGTGGTGGCAGTAGCAGTAATGATGATAAAAGAGGGTGGTGCCAGCTTCCCAAAATTACTTACAATCCATAAAAATTGTAGAAAAAAATACACAAACCAAAAGGAAACGAGTGCCGCACACAGCCGGATCTCCACTAGACGACGGCACAATCTTGCGACATTGTACGAACATGGCGTAACTAGTACAGCATGTTTTCAGTAAAGAATATAAAAAGTTTTTTCGGTCAATATATATGCCCCGGCTCGAATTGATAATTTCAAATAAGTAGAAGATTTGAAAGAATTAATGAGCACCTAGAGTCAACAGCTTAATATTTTGCCATGTTTGTTTTATCTAAATGTATAGTCATTTATGATGACATTTCAGCCCTGAATATATCATCTTGTATTTTCTTAAGATTAAGGACGTAGTACTCTTATCCCATCTATTCAATTTAACAGTAGTTCCATATAAATCATCGAATATCAAGTTCATATTCAAATTTCCCCAATTACTACAAAATGTCTACTATAAACGTTTTGTTTTTTGAACCTATTTTTTGAACACCAGGATTCAATAAACCCCAAAACAGTGAAATTCACATATTATAGTAGATAGTGATGTGAGGAATGTGTATGTGAAGACTAGGTGAAATTTACTTCTAGATAATGGAGTACTAATTTTCCCATTGGAATAAGTGTAGTGAGTGCATTCTCAAAGAGCATAAATCTATCAATAGGACAGAGAAATTTTGTTTTAATTCTGCTTCATATTATCCGAGCATTTAACAGAATTCAACTACCAACTCACCTGCATAGTGCATCAAACTCAAATTGTATTAAAAATCAAAATTGTATTCCAGAGTTATCCACTGTCAGCACAAGCATGAATACCACTCCACAGTAAATATTTGGATTAGTTGGTTTTTAAAAAAGATTTTTAATTTTAGCAACACTGAATATTAGAGTATCAGTACAAGTCTGCAGATCATTCACAAAATGAACGTTTCAAAGCACAAAAACATTTATAGAAGACTGACAGGTGATACAATTAAATTTTGCGTGGCTAAGATGAAGCAGATTACATACGGTAATAAATACCTCAATTTGCTGTTTAAGATAAGTTTCAAAATTCTGATTCCCAACAATTTTCTAAAATATTAAAAGAATTGCATTACCTCAAACTTTTTATATAACATACAACTTTCAAATATTTATTCACATTATTTTAAATTGGTGCAATTTAAATTCCCATAAAATATGACAGCACTATATTCAACAGGCAGTCTTTTGCACAGTTCAGATAGGCATGGATTTCAGTCACCATCATTCAGTTAAAAAATACCAGTCCCCCAATAATATTCAAATTTCAGTTACTTTATATGAACTGTCAGTAACCGCATAAAATACAAATTCAGCTGCTGCTCTTCAGTCTACAAATCACTACACTAATAATGGCTGCACATCATGATCAATGACAAGTCACATCACTTTGTTCAAAATCTTTGGTGCTTGGTCACTGCAAATCTGGTACTCAATTCACACAGAGACAGCAACAGTTGTAGTTGTGTGGGCTCTTTATCTCCCATTTGTAAACTGTTTTGTTACTGAGAACTGTAGAACTTTCAGCACACAAAGATTCTGTCCAGACCTCTGTTGAGACATAAATAAACTCTAGCATGGCATCTACCGGCATAAGGCTGTGTGTCCCTAGGTCATCCTAGGGATGCAATCAATCCTATGCCTACACCAGCAACCTTGCCTGGCAGCCACATGCACACATACACAGACACACACTCACACACACGCCATTGAAACGTCAGCTCAAACAACAAAACGTCATCCCTTAAGATCAGGACCACGACAGGGATGTCCACTCTCACCACTGCTATTCAACATAGTACTAGAAGTCCTAGCCTCAGCAATCAGGCAACAAAAGGAAATAAAAGGCATTCAAGTTGGCAAAGAAGTCAAACTCTCCCTCTTCGCCGGTGACATGATACTGTACATAGAAAACTCAAAAGACTCCACCCCAAGATTGCTAGAACTCATACAGCAATCGGGCAGTGTGGCAGGATACAAAATCAATGCCCAGAAGTCAGTGGCATTTCTATACACTAACAGTGAGACTGAAGAAAGAGAAATTAAGGAGTCAATCCCATTTACAATTGTACCCAAGGGCAGCCCCGGTGGCACAGCTGTTTAGCACCTCCTGCAGCCCAGGGCGTCATCCTGGAGACCCGGGATTGAATCCCACGTCAGGCTCCCGGTGCATGGAGCCTGCTTCTCCCCTCTCTCTCTCTCTCTCTCTCTCTCTCTCTCTCTGTGACTATCATAAATAAATAAAAATTTTTAAAAAAAAGGAAGACACAAAGAGATGGAAAAATATTCCATGCTCATGGATTGGCAGAATTAATATTGTGAAAAAGTCTATGCTACCCAGGGCAATCTAAACATTTAATGCAATCCCTATCAAAATACCACGGACTTTCTTCAGAGAGTTGGAACAAATCATCTTAAGATTTGTGTGGAATCAGAAAAGACCCCGAATAGCCAGGGGAATATTGAAAAAGAAAGCCAGAGCTGGGGGCATCACAATGCCAGATTTCAGGTTGTACTACAAAGCTGTGATCAAGACAGTGTGGTAATGGCACAAAAACAGACACATAGATCAATGAAACAGAATAGAGAACCCAGAAGTGGACCCTGAAATGTATGGTCATCTAATATTCGATAAAGAAGGAAAGACTATCCACTGGAAGAAAGACATCTCTTCAATAAATGGTGCTAGGAAAATTGGACATCCACATGCAGAAGAATGAAACTAGACCACTCTCTTTCACCATACACAAAGATAAACTCCAAATGGATGAAAGATCTAAATGTGAGACAAGAATCCATCAAAACCCTAGAGGAGAACACAGGCAACATCCTTTTTGAACTCGGCCACAGTAACTTCTTGCAGGATACATCCATGAAGGCAAAGGAAACAAAAGCAAAAATGAATTATTAGGACTTAATCAAGGTAAGAATCTTCTGCACAGCAAAAGATACAGTCAACCAAAGTAAAAGACAATCTACAGAATGGAAGAAGATATTTGCAAATGACGTATCAGATAAAGGGCTAGTATCCAAAATCTATAAAGAACTTATTAAACAGGGATCCCTGGGTGGTGCAGCGGTTTAGCGCCTGCCTTTGGCCCAGGGCGCGATCCTGGGGACCCGGGATCGAATCCCACATCGGGCTCCCGGTACATGGAGCCTGCTTCTCCCTCTGCCTATGTCTCTGCCTCTCTCTCTGTGTGACTATCATAAATAAATAATAAAAAAAAATAAAAAAAATGAACTTATTAAACCAACAGCAAAGAAACAAACAATCCAATCATGAAATGGGCAAAAGACATGAAGAGAAATCTCACAGAGGAAGACATAGACATGGCCAACGCACACATGAGAAAATGCTCCGCGTCACTTGCCATCAGGGAAATACACATCGAAACCACAATGAGGGGGCAGCCGGATGGCTTAGCAGTTTAGCACTGCCTTCAGCCCAGGGCCTGATCCTGGGGACCCGGGACCGAGTCCCACATCCGGCTCTTTGCATGGAGCCTGCTTCTCCCTCTCCCTCTGCCTGTGTCCCTGCCTGTGTGTGTGTGTGTGTGTGTGTGTGTGTGTGTATGTGTGTGTGTGTCTCAGGAATAAATAAATAAAATCTTAAAAAAAAAAACACACACAATGAGATACCACGTCACACCAGTGAGAATGGTGAAAATTAACAATTTAGAGGATGCGGAGAAAGGGGAACCCTCTTACACTGTTGGTGGGAATGTGAACTGGTGCAGCCACTCTAGAAAACTGTTGTGGAGGTTCCTCAAAGAGTTAAAAATAGACCTGCCCTACGACCCAGCAATTGCACTGCTAGGGATTTACCCCAAAGATGCAGATGCAGTGAAACACCGGGACACCTGCACCCCGATGTTTCTAGCAGCAATGTCCACAATAGCCAAACTGTGGAAGGAGCCTCGGTGTCCATCGAAAGATGAATGGATAAAGAAGATGTGGTCTATATATACAATGGAATATTCCTCAGCCATTAGAAAAGACAAATACCCACCATTTGCTTCGACGTGGATGGAACTGGAGGGTATTATGCTGAGTGAAGTAAGTCAGTCAGAAAAGGACAAACATTACGGTCTCATTCATTTGGGGAATATAAAAAGTAGTGAAAGGGAATAAAGGGGATAGGAGAGAAAATGAGTGGGAAATATCAGTGAGGGTGACAGAACATGAAAGACTCCTAACTCTGGGAAAGGAGCAAGGGGTGGTGGAAAGGGAGGTGGGCGGGTGGTGGTGGTGACTGGGTGACGGGCACTGAGGGGGTACTTGACGGGATGAGCACTGGGTGTTATGCTATATGTTGGCAAATCGAACTCCAATAAAAAAATATATATACAAAAAAAAAAAAAAAGTCAGCTAAAAAAACTCAACTCTGCCCAGAATTTACTATTTGCACCAACCAACAGTTAGGATAGCTCCTGACTTCCCTTAGAGCACTTACTAATTATGAATTCTTCCTTGGTCCCTTTGATATGTATATGTATCTCTTATAACTCTGAAGCATCTGTGTCAAAGACCTGAAAGCCATTTCCTTGAAATGAAATGTATTTATCAGGAAAGATAGGGCCTCTGTTTCCCAATCTCTGTGGGAGGATAGACTTCTAATTTCAATAATTATGAATGCAGCTGACCTAATTGCATTTATACTTTTATTTTTTTTTTTAGAGAGGGCATTCTCTTGAGAGGGAGAGGGGCAGAGGGAGAGACTCTTTAGCCGGCTCCATGCACAGCGAGGAGTCCCAGGCGAGGTTCCATCTCACAACCCTGAGATCATGACTTGCACAGAGCCACCCAGGTGCTCCACATTTATACTTTTTAATATTTCACTTCTTTGACTCTACTTGAGCCTCTACTTGCCCCCCACATTCTGCTTTTAAAATATCCTATCATTTCTGCACAAATTAGAATGGAGCTCAGCTCTTCCCCTATCAGTAGTTACTAAGTAAAATCTATTTTCACCACCTTATGTCCAGCTGTGTTTATCTTTGATACCCTGAAGAAATGAGTTGGACTCCCCATCCAAAATTTGGTTTGGATGTCAAAATTGATGCACTCCACGTGCACAAAGAGGATATGAAAAGGTTTATTACTCATATAATGAGGCTTTCTGGCATGAACAAGAATAGTCACCACACAAGTCTAAAAATGGCTTAAGAAAACTGGGAAAAGGGCAGCCCTGGTGGCTCAGTGGTTTAGCGCTGCCTTGGCCCAGGGCATGATCCTGGAGACCCTGGATCGAGTCCCATGTCGGGCTCCCTGCATGGAGCCTGCTTCTCCCTCTGCCTGTGTCTCTGCATCTCTCTCTCTGTGTCTCTCATGCATATATAAAATCTTTAAAAAAAAAAAAAAGAAAAGAAAAGAAAAGAAAGCTGGGAAAAGACTGGCTTAAGGGTTTTATTGTGATTAAGGGGTGGGACTGGGGCTCTTGGATACCTTGAACTTCCAGAGTCAAAGGTGGGAACACTTGGGCTTTCACATCAACCTCATTGACACCGTGCAGGTGGATGAGAGGTAGAGCTTGAAAGCTGTCATCTTGGGACACCTGGGTGGCTCAGCAGTTGAACATCTGTCTTTAGCCCAGGGCATGATCCTAGAGTTCTGGGATCGAGTCCTGACATCGGGCTCCCTGCATGGACCTGCTTCTGTCTGCCTATGTCTCTGCCTCTCTCTGTGTCTCTCATGAATAAATAAATAAGTAAATAAGTAAATAAATAAATAAATAAATAAAACCTTTTAAAAAAAAGAAAGCGGTCATCAATCAAAGGTCAAATATGGAGTCAGACTCTCTGTTATACAAACCCAGTGGCATTAAAAAAAATAGATAAGGGGGAATTGGCCAACAAAGATGAAATTATAGCAAAGAAAGCAAAAGTTACAGTGCTGACAGTGAAACAAGTCAAAATGTAATTACAGAAAGTATAGCTGGCCAGGGGAATACCAACACTGTCACCAGTTTAAGAGGCTCTGGATTTACAGCCAGAGGAACTTGCTGAAGGGGAACTCATCGACATAAATGAGGGAAGTGACAAAAGGGACAAACCCTTTTCTGGGTTTGTTTTTTGTTTTTGTTTTGTTTTGTTTTTGAATTTTATTTTTATTTTTTTAAGTCACCATGTTAGTCTCCTATCAAGTGTTTCATGGAGTGTCCAGCAAATTGCTAGTGCAGATATGAAAATAGTGGCACCAGTGTCCCTAGCCAATTCAGTTCTTAGGAAATTGCTATGGAGTCACAAATCTGCAGGCACTTTATTAGTTATTTATCACTACATAACAAATAACCCATGATCTGGTGGCTTAAGACAACACATTTTTATTGTTTCACACCACTTTTGAGACTCAGGAGCAGCTCATCTGTGCAATTCTGGCTCAGGTTTTCTCTTCATGTGGCACCACAACCCTCAGTCAAGTTGCAGTCACCTGAAGGCTTGGCCAGGGCTGACAGATCCACTTCCAGGATGGCACACCACATGGCTATCAGCAGGCACCTCAGCTCCTTGCCGCGGGAGCCTCTCAACATGGCAACTGGCTTTCCTCAGGGCATCCGATCTGAGAGAGGCAGGGGGAGGGGGAGGCAGAAGCCAGGGTGTCCTTTAGAACCTGGCCTCAGAAGGAACAAGCCACTTCTGCAGCAGCCTATTGATCTCCCAGGCAACCTTCACAATACAAAGGGGACAATACAAAGATGTGAATATGGGGGCAGGATCACTGAGGATGACTAATCACCCAGAAGGAAGAGGACAGACAATGTGATGGTGTCCTCTGTAGAAAGCAGTCACATGTGTGTGTGTGTGTGTGTGTGTGTGTGTGTGTGTGTGTGAAGTTCTTCACATCCATATTTCTTTTCTAGATATTCTTCTGCATTTTTTCTTTCATTTTCAACCCTTCCCTTGTATTCTGGTTTTACTCTTTGTAGTTAAAATATGAAAAAAAAAAAAAAAAAAGGTTTGGGGCTTAGTCGGTTAAGCATCAGACCCTTCATTTCAGCTCCTGATCTTAGGGTTGTGAGATAGGGCCCTGCCTCAGGCTCCATGCTCAGTGGGGAGTTGACATGAGCTTCTTTTTCTTTCTCCCTCTGCCCCTCTCCTGCTCTCTCTCTCTTGCTCTCTCTCTCAAAATAAAATCTTTTAAAAAATGGCTAAGACGGGGATGCCTGGGTGGGCTCAGCGGTTGAGCTGCTGCCTTCTGCTCAGGGCATGATCCTCTAGTCCGGGATCGAGTCCCTCATTGGGCTCCCTGCATGGAGCCTGCTTCTCCCTCTGCCTGTGTCTCTGCCTCTCTCTGTGTGTCTCTCAAAAATGAATAAATAAAATCTTTTAAAAAGATAAAAATAGGGCAGCCCCGGTGGCTCAGCGGTTTAGTGCCACCTTCAACCCAGGGCCTGATCCTGGAGACCCGGGATCGAGTCCCACGTTGGGCTCCCTGCATGGAGCTTGCTTCTCCCTCTCCCTGTGTCTCTGCCTCTCTCTCTCTCTCATATGAATAAATAAATAGAATCTTTAAAAAAAAAGAAACTGAATGATGAAGCAGGCAGGTGTAGCATGTTGGTATCTGGGATAAGATCATAGCAGATATGATTGGTATGATCTGGAGATAGCCAGGAAGCCAGAAAGGCTGGAGGAAGGGGATGTAGGAAGAAGAGGTCAGATGGTGGGATTGAGAAGCGGATTCTGCAGTGTCTCCATCATCCCTGGTTCTTAGCGCACTGCTGTCCTGCTCCTCTGAGAACCAGTACAGTTTTTATTTTGTGATGCAGAAACTCTTTTCTAGTATCCCACTCCTCTTCCACTCTACTGTTAATTAGTAGGCATTGCCAAGGCTACAATAATAAAGATGTAAAATTTCAAATTGACAGTGCTCTTCCAAATAGATTGCTGGTACGATCATCACAGTGAAGGTGTTGTCAATCACGTATCATTGACAATGAAGCGCTTTTTTTTGTACCAAGTCTTCAATATCTGCTGTATATTTTACACATAAGAGCATCTCAATTCAGATGCTAAGTTTTCATCAGAAATACTTGATCTAGGGACGCCTGGGTGGCTCAGCAGTTGAGCGTCTGCCTTCGGCTCAGGGTGTGATCCTGGGGTCCTGGGATCGAGTCCCAAATCGGGCTCCCTGCATGGAGCCTGCTTCTCCCTCTGCCTGTGCCTCTCTCTTTCTGTGTCTCTCATGAACAAATAAAATCTTAAAAAAATATACTTGATCTATATTTAGATTTCATAAAATTTACTACCGAAAAAATATCTATAGGGGCCTGGGTGGCTCAGTCAGTGAAGCATCTGCCTTCGGTTCGGGTCATGATCCTGGGGTCTTGGGATACAGCCCTGCATCCAGCCCTGGGATCCTCCCTGTTGAGCAGGGAGCTTACCTCTCCCTCTCTCTCTGCCCCTCCTCCCCTTGCTTGTATTCTCTCTTTGTCAAATAAATAAAATCTTTTTAAAAAAATTAAAGGGAAAGACTCAGTTCTTTAGTCACAGTAGCCACATTTCAAGTGCTCAACAGCCACATGTGGCTTCATATCAGACAGGGCAGTTTTATTTTTATTTTTTAAAAGATTTTATTTATTTATTTATTCATAAGAGACACAGAGAGAGAGGCAGAGACAGGCAGAGGGAGAAGCAGGCTCCATGCAGGAAGCCCAACTGGGACTCAATCCCAGGTCTCCAGGATCAGGCCCTGGGCTGAAGGTGGTGCTAAACCGCTGAGTCACCTGAGCTGCCCACAGGGCAGTTTTAGACCAAACATTATCTTTTTAAGGAATTCCTCTGTTCATACCTTAATTTGTGTTTCCACAAGATTTGTGTTTATCTCTTCATTATACTTATATCTCATTATAAGGCATGACTTTTTTTTTTAAAGGCTTGATGTTTTTTTAAAACTTTTCTTGGAATTAGACTGATATTAAAAAAAGATACCACTCTTAGGCATCTTCCTATCTCCAATGGCCGGCACCCTTCCTAACCAAAACAGGGGCTTGGGCAAGTTGTCACATTTAGTAAACAGATTAGTAGCGTAGTGAATTAGTGACCTCCCAAAAAGATAGGTCCAGGTCATAATCCCTGGAACCAGTGAAGGTGACCTTATTTGGTATAAGGTTCTTTGCAGGTATAATTAAAGGATCACAAGATGAGATCATCCTGGATTAGGGTGGGCCCTAAATCCAATGACCGGTGTTCTTTTAAGACATAGAAAAGGAGGGACGCCTGGATGGCTCTGTGGTTGAGTGTCTGCCTTCTGCTCAGGGCCTGATCCCAGAGTCCGGGGATTGTAGTCCTGCATTGGGGTCCCTGCAGGGAGCCTGCTTCTCCCTCTGCCTGTGTGTGTGTGTGTGTGTCTCTCTCTCTCTGTCTCTCATGAATAAATAAAATATTAAAAAAGATATAGAGGGGATCCCTGGGTGGCTCAGCAGTTTAGCGCCTGCCTTTGGTCCAGGGCGCGATCCTGGAGTCCCGGAACCGAGTCCCGCGTCGGGCTCCCGGCATGGAGCCTGCTTCTCCCTCTGCCTGTGTCTCTGCCTCTCTCTCTCTATCATGAACAAATAAATAAATCTTTAAAAAAAAAAAAAAAGATATAGAAAAAGAGCTGTACAGAGATATACAAGGAAAGAGCCATGTGAAGATGGTGGCAGAGATTATAGGGCAACCATGAGCCAAGGAACACCACAGATTGCCAACAGCCACCAAAAGCTGGGATAGAGGACTAGAATAGATCCCCTCTCAGAAACTCCAGAAGGAGCCAATTCTCCCAACACCTTGATGTTGGACTTCTCTGGCTTCTAGATCTATTTTAAGTCACCATGTTTGTGGCAATTTGTACAGCAGCCTTAGGGAAAAAAAATAGTCTATATCACTGCCACAGATCACAATCATGTCAGGAGACAGTCTCAGGGGAGTGACTGAGCTAGTAAAGCACCTCCCTGGATGTTATTAATAACCAAAGATGGGGATCCCTGGGTGGCTCAGCGGTTTAGCACTTGCCTTCGGCCCAAGGCATGATCCTAGAAACCCGGGATTGAGTCCCACGTGGAGCCTGCTTCTCTTAAATAAAATCTTAAAAAATAATAATAATAACCAAAGAGGATTCTTATGACTGGAATATAGATAATAAGCTATTAGACTCTGAAAATGATTTTGGAGAAGGAGCAAGGAGAATAATATATTCTTATAATAGAACTAAAGGTTTTCAATAGGCCCCATGCAATATTTTACCTAATGATATAACACCAAAAGAACTCCAACACATTAAATCTGGTAACCAAACAAGGGTACTTAGTATCACTATTATTAATATTGTCCCCAAACTTTTATCAATGCAATAATTCAAGAAATAAAAGTAGATTATCCTTTTTATTTAAAAAGATTTTATTTATTTGAGAGAGAGAATGAGTGAGAGATAGGGAACGAGAATGGGGAGGAGCAGAGGTAGAGGGAGTAGCAGACTCCCTGCTGAGCAGGGAGCCCAACACTGGATTTGATACTAGGACTCTAAGATCATGACCTGGGCCAAAGGTGGAGGATGCCTGACCCCACTGAGCCACCCAGGCACCCTTCATATTATAGTTTTATATTTGGATCTGTGATCCATTCTGAGTTAACATATAAGGTGTTAAGGTTTCAATTAGGGTTCATTTTATCTGCATATGGATAACCAATCATTCCAGCACTGACTTGTTAAAAACTATCTTCTTGCCATGAATGTGTCTGCAACTTTGTCAAAAATCAATCGATCATATTAGTGTCAATTTCTGGCCTCTATTCTGTTCCACTAATCTATTGATCCCTTCACCAATATCATGCTATCTTCATTCTTACAGCTTTTTAATAAGTCTTTTTTTAATTTTTTATTTATTTATGATAGTCACAGAGAGAGAGAGAGAGAGAGAGGCAGAGACACAGGCAGAAAGAGAAGCAGGCCCCATGCACCGGGAGCCCGACGTGGGACTCGATCCGGGGTCTCCAGGATCGCACCCTTGGCCAAAGGTAGGCACCAAACCGCTGCGCCACCCAGGGATCCCCGCTTTTTAATAAGTCTTAAAATTGAGTAGCATGTTTCCTCTAACCGTGTTTTTCAAAACAGTTTTGGCAGGGTGCCTTGCCTGATTGGCTCAGCTAATGGAGTGTGTGACTCAGTCTGGAGGTCATCAGTTCCAGCCCCATGTTGGGTGTAGAGCTTGCTTAAAATAGTTTTAGCTATTCTGTTCTTTTTTTTCCATCATACACTATTTCTCTTTATCTCTGGTAATTTTCATTGTTCAGAAGTCTGCTTTGTTTGATATTAATATAGTCACTTCAGATTTTTTTTAAAGATTTTATTTATTTATTCATGAGAGACACAGAAAGAGAGGCAGAGACACAGGCAGAGAGAGAAGCAGTCTCCCCACAAGAAGCCCAACGTGAGACATGGTCCCAGACCCTGGGATCATGCCCTGAGCTAAAGGCAGGTTGTTCACCCGTTGAGCCACCCAGGTGTCCCGTCATTTCAGGTGGGTTTTTTTTAAAGATTTTATTTATATATTCATGAGAGATACAGAGAGAGTGAGGCAGAGACACAGGCAGAGAGAGAAGCAGGCTCCATGCAGGGAGCCTAATGTGGGACTAGATCCCAGGACCCCGGGATCATGCCCTGGGCTGAAGGCAGGCACTCAACCACTGAGCCACCCAGGCATCCCACTTCAGATTTTTGTTTACTGTTCGATGTTATATCTTTCTCTATCCCTTTATCTTTAAAACTACCTGTACAGACTTTCTTGTAAACACTTGTCTTTTTTTAATCCATGCTATTTCGGTTGCTTAATTGGTTTGTTTTTGCCATTTATATTTTGTGCCAAAAAGAGTTATTAACATGGCAGGCCTGAGCCTGCTAACATTATCAAGGCCAGCTTGAAAGGCTGGTCCTTGGCTGCCATCCAAGAACTCTCCTGGTAAACAGTTGACTACACTCAAAAAAAACTTTCCCTTAAGTGATAAGAGTGACTACTGCACCTAAACTAACAGACGTGTATGCTGAACACCTGCTTTCCTTCTGGACATCTGAAATTTCAGTGACTATCACAAGTAATATTGGCACTGTGTGCCTCCATGACTGCCTCCCCAGGAAGATCCTGAATTCCTAGCCTTTGGTGAGCTCCCCTTGTAGACGACACTTCACAAAGTTGTTGCAGCTTGTTGCTGGGGGAATTCAGTACATCCTATGTGACTCCACCAAAAAGACTCTGGGAAGCTCAGGTTTGGTTTCTTCTAGACATCACCCCATAAGCCTTTTTCCCTCTGCTGATTCTGCTTTACATCCCTATAATGTCATCAATCTTAGCCACAAGTATGACTATATCTTAAATCCTGTGCATCTTTCTGTGAAAAATAATTTAATTTAGTAATAGAAATTTTAGTTAAATGTTTTACTTTAGCAAAACACACCTAAAATGAACTAACAGAAGGTGCCTGGATGGCTCAGTGGGTTAAGCGTCTGCCTTTGGCTTAGGTCAAGATCCTGGGGTCCTGGGATGGAATCCTGGGTGAGACTCCCTGCTCAGCTGGGAGTCTGCTTCTCCCTCTGCTCCTCTCCCCCAACTTGTGCTCAATCTCTCTCTCATAAATAAAATAAATAAAATAAAATAAAATAATGAAATAAAATAAAAAACAGTAAAAAGAAAGCTTAATTGAGGCTTCAAAATTTCATACAATCACAAAGACCAAAATCCTACAGTATTATGTTTCAATTTACAAATTTAATGTTATAAAATCTTAACTTAAAGGATGATAATTGAACAAAAACAGATTAGAGGGGCACCTGACTGGCTCAGTAGGAAAAGCTTGTGATTCTTGATCTTGGACTTGTGAGTTTGAGCCCCACATTGGGTGTAGAGATTATCTAAATTTAAAAAACTTAAGGGCAGCCTAGGTGGCTCAGCAGTTAAGTGTCTGCCTTCAGCCCAGCGCGTGATCCTGGAGACCTGGGATTGAGTCTCGCATCAGGCTCCCTGCATGGAACCTGCTTCTCCCTCTGCCTGTGTCTCTGCCTCTCTCTCTCTCTCTCTCTCTCTCTCTCTCTGTGTCTCTCATGAATAAATAAAATCTTTAAAAAAAATTAAAAAATAATAAAATAAAATAAAAAACAACTTAAAAAAACAAAGAGAAAGGGGCACCTGTGCGGCTCAGTCAGTTGAGTGTCAGACTCGGTTTCTACTCAGGTCATGATCTGAGGCTCATGGGATTGAGCCCCACATTGAGGCTCCATGCTCAGCGCAGTTACTGAAGATTCTCTCCCTCTCTGCCTCTACTCCTCCCCCTGCTCATGTACTTTTTTTCCTCTCTAAAATAAATAAAATATTTTTAAAGAAATATTAGAATACAAAATTAAAAATTAAAAAAATTATGAACCTAATACATTTAATTGAATTTTTCAAAAGCATGTCTCTCTCTTGAATTGTTCAAGAGCAACATGGTATAAAAGTTTTATTTTACATAGCTGAAATAATTTCAATATACATATTTAATTTCTGAGGTATACTTATACAATATAAATTGGAATAAGCTCAAAATGCAAGAGACATTTTGAGGCATTACAAAATACTGAAAAGGAAATTTTTTTAAAATACTGATTTCGCAAGTTAATGGTGCAAATCGGTTACACAGCTTCCACTTCTGTAATAACAGCTGCTCATTGTTCCTGGGCTCTCTGTATAAGGTTAGACTGAAGTCAGTGGAGTTTTCCTATAAAACAAGTTATATCAGCTTGAGCTGTTTTGACTAATACTGTATAGTCACTGCCCATCAACACCGATCTGCTTCAGTTCTGTGGGATTTGAATACTTTAATATATCTGTGTTCCATGGCTTCTCTATTTTTTTAAGTCCATTTGATATAATCTTCTGATTAGACTTCAACAAAAAAATGAACACCTGATGCCCCATCTTCAACTCTGGAAATTCTGTACCTCTCAGCAAATAGCACCAGGGTAAGGTGGGCTTTCACTGCCTTCAAGACCAAGCATCAGAGAAGGGACACTGGATAGGGCAGCATCAAACTAGTGTTGGTACAATCTTTTGTAGCTGAAAATGAAACAAAAATGGAATAATTTTTCACTTAATATATGTAACAAGAATACATAAGAAACATTATTTTTCCCCATTTTGTAGATAAGGAAAGTAAGGATGAATGAAATTATATAAGGGGCCTTAAGAATATCAAGTATGGGGACACCTGGGTGGCTCAGCAGTTCAGTGTCTGCCTTCCGCTCAGGGCGTGATCCTGGAGTCCCAGGATCGAGTCCCACATTGAACTCCCTGCATGGAGCTTCCTTCTCCTTCTGCCTATGTCTCTCTCTCTCTCTCTCTCTCTCTCATGAATAAATAAAATCTTTAAAAAAATAAATAAATTTCAAGTATGTTTTAGTCCTGAGATTTAATCCCAAGACTCTTGATTCCAAAACTTGTACAGATACGTCCACCCTGCCTGTAAGCACTACCTAACATTACAAAAAGTCTACAATTGAATGGAATCCAAATGGAATCCAAATGTCACTCAGAACACATGTTTTAGTAGGCCTTCTGATCAAAAACTATGGAAATGGCAAGATATTTTAAAAACATAAATGAGGATCATTGCTGGAAAATGAGAAGGATCACCCTCAGTGGACATGAGATTTCGAGGAATTCAAAGAAGATGGATCACAAAGTTGGATCCACCATTCATCTTTCAAGCAGAAGAGGACAACCTGAAAAGATGCAAGAAGCTTCAGAGACAGTCTGAGTGCTGGGGCTCCCTCTTCCTTGAGCCCAGATGGCTGGAAAGCAGCTATGGTTTCACTCCCAGGCTGACATAGTTAGCATGACCAGTGAGGCAGAGAAGTACCCTTGGCTCTGGCAGCACCCAAGATACCTTGGGAATGCTACATCACTCCCATCTCCTGGCACCTGGACCATACTCCATCCTGTTGTCAATAAAGGGTATAGGTGAACAGTACCAAGAGTCATGCCAGCAGAAACTCTTACATGACATCTAAGAAAAAAACAATGTGTTGATTTTTCTCAGAGCATTACTCAACTGGAAGGACAAAACCTAATACTGAAGGAAACTAAGCCAATACACTAAACAGGAGGTTTTGAAATATGTATAATGTATTCAGAGAAATATGAGAGTCTAAGGCACTTGTAAAAGAACATCCTTTATGCAAAACAGTTGTTAATTTTTTAAAGACTTTATTTATTTATTCATGAGAGACAGAGAGAGAGAGAGAGAGAGAGAGAGAGAGAGAAAGAGAGGCAGAGACACAGGCAGAGAGAGCAGCAGGCTCCATGCAGGGAGCCCGACGTGGGACTCTATCCTGGGTCTCCAGGGTCAGGCCCTGGGCTGAAGACGGCGCTAAACTGCTGAGTCACCCGGGCTTCCCTAAAATGATTGTTCTTAATGGTTTATGATCATAAGCAACCAGTTGCTTTATTCTTTTTCTTAAGGTTTTATTTATTTATTTATTTATTTATTTATTTATTTATTTGAGAGAGAGAGAGCACACAAACAGGGGGAAGGAGAAAGAGAATCTCAAGCTGATTCCCTGCTTTTGCACATGGGGCTCACCCTTACAACCCTGAGATCATGACCTGAGTCAAAATCATGAGTCAACCAACTGAACCACCTGGACGCCTCCCCATCTTGCTTTATTCTTTTTACAAGTTTTGGTTAAAATAAAAATGGGTAAAGAACAATCAAGTTCATTTCTCAAAAAAAAGTCCTCCCTCAAATGAAAAGAACATCATAAACTATGTGATAACTTCAGACTAATTAATATATAGACAATTGTAAGGGGAGGTGGGGAAAACAAAACAAAACAAAATATTTGAAAAAATGATAGCCTACAACTTTAACTGTAAACCTGCAATTCCAAGATGCTCAATGAACCCTACACAAAAGAAACATGAAGAAAAACTACACCAAAGAACATCCTAATCAAATTACTCAAAACAAGTGATTAAAAAAAAAAGAAAGAAAGAAAAGGAAACCAACTCAAGCCAGTAAAAACAGACATGTTAAATAAATAAGATTCAGATTTCTCACCGGAAACAATGCCAGAAAGAAGACAATGGAGTGACAGCTTTAAAGTACTGAAAGACAAGATTCTAATTGTAGAAATAGTAAAAAATATCTTTCAAAAATGAAGGCAAAGCTTCCAATCCAGGACAAGATAGAGTAGATACACTTCATATTCCTCCACTAAGTACAGCTAACCATCCTGAACATTATATAAATAAGACTGAAACGTAGAAAGAAAACAGCAAATCAAAAAGGGATTTGGGGACCCAAGAAATGACATAATGTCAGAGTCCATGGGTTTTCTTTTTGACTCGTATATCCCAGACTACGGTTAGAATAGCCAGCAATCTGAAAATGTCAATGGATGTAGATTTTTAAAAAGATGCTTTTTCCAGCCAGAGGACAGGAAAGGGGCAGTGTTACAAGACAGAAAACTTTTAGATAATAAACATCTGGCTCCAGCCAAACTCCACAGAAAAGAAGTGTGGCACCACTCCTTCCATATAAACAAAAGTCTAATAGGAACTAGAATTGAAACAAAACAGAGGATCATAGGAGAAAAGAGGAAAAAATTAAACAAAATGAAATCAGAGAGGGAGACAAACCATAAGATTCTTTCTTTTTTTCTTTATTTTTTTTTTTTACCATAAGAGATTCTTTTTTTTTTCTTTCTTTCTTCCTTTTTTTTTTTTTTTTTTTTTTTACCATAAGAGATTCTTAATCATAGGAGGGGCATTTGGGTGGCTTAGTGGTTGAGTGTGTCTGCCTTCCGCTTAGGACATGATCCCAGGGTCCTGGGATCCAGCCATGCAGGAAGCCTGCTTCTCCCCATCCCTCTGCCACTCTACTTGTGTTGTCTTTCAAATAAATAAATAAATAAATAAATAAATAAATAAATAAATAAATTCTACAAAATAAAATTCAAAAACAGTAAGGAGAAGGGTTGATGACTGAGACTATACCAAGGGTTATAAGTAAGGGTTGAGTTCTATTTCTTAAGATTAGTGGTAGATACACAGATTTTAGGTTCAGGAGTATTCTTTTCACCTTCAAGGCATGTTTTACAATATGTTTCTTATTTTTATTTTTTAAAAGATTTTATTCATTTATTCATGAGAGACAGAGAGAGGCAGAAACATAGGCAGAGGGAGGAGCAGGCTCCATGCAGGGAGCCAGATGTGGGACTCAATCCTCAGATCCCAGGATCACACCCTGAGCCAAAGGCAGATGCTTAATCGCTGAGCCATCCAGGCATCTCTATATTTCTTATTTTTAAAATGGAAAAAGAAAACTACACACGAAAATCTTGATCATACAGAAAATATATGAGAGAGCTTGAGACAAAGCTCTGGACCCATAACCACACCTCTGAATTTATTTAGGCTCATTCCAAGATGAGCTATCAAAAAGGAACCAGTGCAAATTGTAGTCAAGAGTACGACTAGAAAAAGGGAAAGAAAAGCAAAAGGCTGACTACACACAAGCAGCAGCAAAATGTGACCAAGAGGCAGAGGAAATCAATGAGAAAATATTTCAGACCAAAGTATTCAAATTTAGTGAAGCAGATAAAGTGCAGAGATGCATTATAGGAAGAAGTAAAATTTCTGAAGAAGAAAAGTTCAAAGGTTTGAAAATAGTTCCTGAAGAGTAGAAAACGGGGCTATGGAGAAAAGAGTTTTTGAGTAATAAAGGCTTGTTACAAGTTTGTGACTGTTGAAATATGTAAATATACTGCCTTTAATTAAGAGCCCCCCCCCCCCGCCACCTCCAACACCCCTCCCCGCCAAGTCGCACCACCCTTCAAGGTGTCCCTGCAAGCTGGCGCAGACGTCTCGGCTCTGCAGGTCCTGGGATGCCCACCGTCCAGGGCTCTCCTGACATCCCTCCAGGTCGGGCCCTCTGGATTCCCTGGTCTCCATCTCGCCAGACGGACTAGCAATACCCCCACTGGAGCCAAGATTCTTGGCTTCCTCTATAATGAATCCACCCCCCCCCCCCACACACACACACACACACACGCCGCATCTCAGCCCCGCCGTCCCCACCCCAGGGGGCCCAGTTCTCGGTCCGCCCCAGCGGTGCGGCCCTCAGCCTCCGACCCGCCGCCCGTCCCGCCCCTCACCTCGGGCTCCGGGTCTCACGCTCCCGCTCTTCACATCCGGCACCTCGATCGTCCCTCTGAGCACCTAGAGGAGGGTGGAACGCGGGGAACTTGGCAGTTGTAGCCGAGGCAGTTGAGGCTTGTTTACCATCACCATGGAAACCCCTGGCAGCGCGCCCCGGGCGGGGCCCCGAGGGGCGGGGCCTGGCGCGCGGCCGGCCCCAGCGCACCACTCCCGCCCGTCGGGCGCACGCGGCGTTTCCCGCAGCCCGCTCGCTCCGGGCTCGCCCAGTCCCCGAGAGCCGCTGCCCGGAGAGCCCGCGCCCCCCCCCACCTCCGGCTGCTGGCGTGACCGCCGGCCGGTTTCCCCGCGGAACCCACCTTCTCCTCCGGGAAGACGCGGCTGGAGGGACGCGAGGACCGGCGCGGTGGACCCGCGGGGGCGCCATTGTGACGCGCCGGGCTCGGAGCGTGATCGGTGGGCCCGGCGGGTGGGGGCCGGGGCTGCGGAGGCGGGGCCGGAGGGGAGCGGCCGGCCGCGCGGTCCCGAGCCCTGAACCGAGACCGGAAGCAGCGCAAGGGATCCCCGGGTGGCGCAGCGGCTTAGCGCCGCCTTCGGCCCAGGGCGTGGTCCTGGAGTCCCGGGATCGGGTCCCACATCGGGCTCCCCGGACGGAGCCTGCTTCTCCCTCCTCCTGCGTCTGACCTCTCTCTCTGTCTCCCATGAGTAAATAAATAAAAATGTGGTTTTTTTTTTAAAAAAGCACCCCAAACAGGGAGCCCAGAAGACGCCTAGCCCGAAGACCGCTCTGAGAGGAGGAAGTGGGAGTCCGCTCCTGCCGAGGGACGCAGAGGGCCCAGGGCGGCGGCGCCGTGAAGGCGGCTCCGAGGGCGGCGCTGGCGCGGTGGGCGCAGGCCGTGTGCTCGCGGCTGTGGCTCGGTGGCTCGCGGCTCCGCGCTGCGGGGTAGATTCGCCAGGGCTTTGGCTTCAGGCCTGGCCGGAGACACAGTCCCGGGGCAGCCGATGTTCGTTGCTGGAGAAACGCGCCAGGTCAAGGTCCTCGGAGCTGCTGCCACGTACACCAGGCCACCAGTCGGCTGCTCTGAACGAGACAGCTGGTGAGCCCTTGGGTGGACTTGCTGGTTAAGCAGATGTACACAGTTGGAATGAGCGGGATCGGGGGCCGGCGTCGTCATCTCTGTGTCAAAAGCTGCTGAGCAGTCTTCTGCTTGCTTTTTTTTTTTTTTTTTAAGGTTATTTATTCATGAGATACACAGAGAGAGGGAGAGAGAGGCAGAGGGAGAAGCAGGCTCCATGCCGGGAGCCCGACACAGGGCTCGGATCCCGGGACTCCAGGATCACGCCCTGGGCCCTTTAGGCAGGCGCTAAACCGCTGAGCCACCCAGGGATCCCCTTCTGCTTGCTATCTTAGTCCTGTTCAGGTGTAGCACTAGAAAAAGCATCCTCGAGAGCCACGATCGGTCGCCAGCCTGGATGCCCTGATGAACCTAAGCAATGTCGTGGAATATTGACATCAGAATGAGTTCTCTATCTGACAAGGTAGAAGAAAATAAGACAACTCTAATGGTGCCTGAACAGATAAAAAGACTGTGCAAGCACAAAGATGATAACATCCCATCCCCAGCTAACGTGACTACTGCTTCTCCCATAACAACTCTAGCCCTGGTTCTCCATTCCTCCTGCTTCCTAGATAAAAATTATTAAGCTAGTCACTGAATCGCCCCTGCTTTCTAACAGCACCAGAACAGAACCTGTTTCCTTGGACACTCCCCAAAATCACCTAGCAGAACCCATATACCATAATAAGCCCGCTTTAACACCCGCATCCTTGGGATCCCTGGGTGGCGCAGCGGTTTGGCGCCTGCCTTTGGCCCAGGGCGCGATCCTGGAGTCCGGGATGGAGTCCCGTGTTGGGCTAACTGCATGGAGCCTGCTTCTCCCTCTGCCTGTGTCTCAGCCTCTTTCTCTCTGTGTCTTTCATGAATAAATAAATAAAATCTTAAAAAAAAAAAGAGAGAGAGAGAAAAAAAACATTAACCTGAATGGCTAAACAGATGAGATCTTGGAATATAAAAAGCTTGTACGCTAAATGCTCTGTGACTTGTAGGTTTGGTTTCCAAAACAGAAGAAAGACATTAATGGTAAAATCAGATTTCTTAGTTTTGACAAACATACCATGGTTATATCAGACATTAAATATAGGAGAAACAGTAAAGGGTATGTAGGTGTTCCCAGTAGTATCTTTGCAACTTTCTATAGATTTAAAATGATCCCAAAATACTAATTTTATTTTTAAAAAGTTATGAATTGGGGCACCGGGGTGGCTCGGTTAAGCATCTGATTAAAAGCATCTGACTCTTGGTTTCCTCTCAGATTATGATCACAGGGTCCTGGGATCAAGCCCAGAGTTGGGCTCCATGCTCAGCCAGGAGTCAGTTTAAGGATCTTTCACCCCTCCCCTGCCCTTCCCCTTTGCACAAGCTCGCTTTCTCTCTAATAAATACATCTTTTTTTTTTTTTTTAAGATTTATTTATTTGTGATAGACATAGAGAGAGAGGCAGAGACACAGGCAGAGGGAGAAGCAGGCTCCACGCAGGGATCCTGATGTGGGACTCGATCCCGGGTCTCCAGGATCACGCTCTGGGCTGAAGGCAGGCACTAAACCACTGAGCCACCCAGGGATCCCTAAATAAATCTTTTTTAAAAAATTATGAACAATTATCCTCCAGGGAAGAGTTTTATTTTTGCACTGGAGTAATAGTGATGGTTGTTATAATCTTGAGTGACTCTGGTATGAGGGTCAAATACAGTCACAACACCAGCTCTTCTGCCTCAATTCTAGCTTTTGGTTCTTCCCACTCCAACCAACAGGGTTCCTTCCTGGGTCCCCACATACCCTCTGGCATGTGGCCACCACCCACTGAAAGTGACCACACTTGCTGCAGGTACTTCCCCACTACTTTGTTGTTACACGGAAGTCAATCAGTCCAGGATTTCTGACTGCTTTCAAAGTGAAAATAAGCTGTAAGTAAAACAAAACAAAGGCACAAAGAAGTTGGGTCAAGGCAGCATTGTCAAAGGAGGAAACTGCCTCTTTTACTCTGCAAACATATTAACATATCTCCTGAGCTTTCCTCAGTGAGATGTTATTCTGCAGCCCCCAGCCTTCACCCCAAGCACAGGAGTCAATTGATGCTATAATGAGAGGCATTACATGATATGATATACCAACAAAACATAAAATGGCATACCAAAATTGAACACCTGATAGTCACTGGAGAACTAGGTGTAACGGTCTGGCATTTTATGGTAGCAGTGAATAGAAGTTTTCATTCAGAGGGTGCCTGGGTGGCATAGTTGCTTAAGCATGGGACTCTTGATTTTGGCTCAGGTCTTGATCTCAGGGTCATGAGATGAAGCCCCACGCTCAGCATGGAGTCTGCTAAAGTTTCTCTCCCTATCGCTCTGCCCCTGCCCACCTCATGCTCTCCCTCTCTCAAATAAATAAATCTTTAAAAAAATAAAAGTAAGTTTTCATACAGGGAATTCTCCCATAATAAAAGAAAGATAGGGATCCCTTGGTAGCTCAGTGGCTGAGTGCCTGCCTTCCCCCAGGAGCCTTGGAGTCCCGGGATGAAGTCCCATATCAGGCTTCCTGCATGGAGCCTGCCTCTCCCTCTGCCTATGTCTCTGCCTCTCTCTCTCTCTCTGTTTCTCATGAATAAATAAATAATTTTTTAAAAAGATAGATATGAATGGCAGAAGATACAATTATTAAAACAACTGGGACCCTAGGAGGAGTTTATCTTCTGGAATCTGATGATTTTCATTATGTTGGAGTAGAGGCTTGCTGTCCAATAGAAACGAAATGTGAGCCACATATATAATTTAAAATTTTTGTAGGAGCCACATTTATAAAAGTAGGAAGAAACAGGTAAAATTAATTTGTTTCAATGTATCCAAGATATAATTTCATATGTAATCAATATGTAAAATTATCAGTGATACACTTTATATATTTTTTTTAAACAGAAACAGCCTTTCAAAGAAAGGCTCAGTTTTTTTTTAATTTAATTTTATTTATTTATGATAGGCACACAGTGAGAGAGAGAGAGGGGCAGAGACATAGGCAGAGGGAGAAGCAGGCTCCATGCACCGGGAGCCTGACGTGGGATTCGATCCCGGGTCTCCAGGATCCCGCCCTGGGCCAAAGGCAGGCGCCAAACCGCTGTGCCACCCAGGGATCCCTATATTATTTTTTACTGGATTAAATCTTCGAAATGTGTGTATTTTCTGTCGGACAGCACATCTCAACACAGATGTTAAATTTTTATTGGGAATGCTTAACATATATTTATATTTTATAAAATTTACAGTTAAAAAATTAGATTCACGTATCTATGTTGTTCCAAACATAGTTAAAAATTTTCAAATATGAATTATCCATATTTAAATTTAAATTAAGGCAAGAAAGTGAAGAAAATGGAATTCTAGTGTGTTGTCTTCAGGAATGCAAAATGGTGCAGCCACTATGGAAAACAGCATGGCAAATTCTCAAAAATTGAAAAGGATTACCATGTGATCCAGCAATTACATTTCTGGACATACTCAAAATAATTGAAAATAAGATCTGAAAGAGATAGTGGTATACCAATGTTCATAGCAGCATTATTTACAATAGGGAAAAGGAGGAAGCAACCCAATTTGTTGATAGATGAATGAATAAACAAAATGTGGTCTGTACAAACAACATAATATCATTCAGCCTTAAAAGAGAAGGAAATTCCGGGGCACCTCGGTGGCTCGGTTGGTTAAGCATCCAACTCTTGATTTTGGCTCAGGTCATGATCTCAGGGTCTGAGACTGATCTCTACATCAGTTGCAGCATTCAGCAGTATCTTTAAGATTCTCTCTCCCTGTCCTTCTCCTTCTGCCCCTCCCCCCTTCTCATGCTCTCTCAGGGGCAAAAAGGAGAGAGAGAGAAGGAAATTCTGAGACATGCTACTACATGGATGAAACTTGAGGACATAATGCTTCATGAAACAAGCCAGTCATAAAAAGACAAGTACCACATGATTCCACTTCAAGGAGGATCAGATTCATAGGCCAGAAAAAGGAATGGTGATGTAGCCCTGGACTGTGGGGAGGCAGGAAATGGGGAATTGTTTAATATGTATAGAGTTTCAGGCTTTCAAGATGAAAAGAGTACAGAGATTGTTTGCACAAGATTGAATGTACTTAACACTACTGATCTTAGAAAATGGTTAAGATGGTCAACTTATATTGTTATTTTACTACAATTAAAATAAAAAGTCAAGGGGTAACTGAGTGGCTCATTCAGTTAAGTGTCCAACTCTTGATTTCAGCCCAGTTCATGATCTCAGGGTCATGAGATCAAGGGTTGAGCCCCGCAAAGGGCTCTGCACTGAGCACAGAGCCTGCTTGGGATTCTCTCTCCCTCTGTTCATTCCCCACCCACCTACTGCCCCCTCCATCAATGAGAAAATTAATTTTTAAAAAAGTCAGGGGTGCCTGGCTCAGTCTGTAGAGCATGTATGTGACTCTTGATCTTTGGGGTCAGAAATTTAAGTCTCACATTGTGTGTAGAGGTTATTTAAAAATAAATTTAAAAATATTAAAAAGTCAGATCCTTAATCCCACTAGCCCATTTCAAGTGCTCAGCAGCCCTGTGTGGCTAACTGGCTTCCTTATCACACAATGCAGCTTTAGACTAAGAAAGGAGGAACTGAAATCCTACTATCTTCAACTGTCACTTTGAAAGGACTTCTTGGCTCTGTCTCTGCCCTAAGCCACTGCCTTTCTTCACTCTGCCTGGAGGGTTAGAACCTGTTACTTAAGTCTTGAGAGTTGGAAATACTCACACCAATGACTTCAGAATAAGCTTCAGTTTCCTTTGGGGAGTTTCACTTGAATATAGAGGGCGGGGCAGCCATCTAATTGTTAGCCATCTACTTTGATCCTGTGGATGTAATATTTCTGAAAAGGAGGCACAAGAAACTTAAACTTCACGTGTCACCTGTGAAAGTTTATTCCAACATGGATTAACACTGAAATCACTGATCCAATGAATAAAATCTGAAAGCAATTTTTATAAAGTCCCATTTGTGAATAACACAGAGATTTGACCCCTCAGGGCCAGAAAGAAGGGTGAAGGAGCTATAAATGAGGCATCATCAGGGTTTGCTCTTGACTTTCCCTATAGGGCTTAAGTGTGATTGGCTTTTATTTACAGTTCTTAGTAAACATTAGGTTTCTTATCAGGTGCTCAGATATATATTTTAGATAAAGATTGATTAGAGGTTATTTTAAGTTTTTGTTTTTAAGGAAGTGTGTGAGCAGAGCAGGGAGGAGGGAGCAGATACAAAGGGAGAGAGAGAATCTTAAGCAGTCCCTGCCCTAGCATGGAGCCCAAACCCAGGGCTCAAATCTTAGGACTCTGAGATCATGACCTGAGCTAAATGGATGTGTAACTGACTGAGCCACCCAGGGTCCCCTAGAGTTGTCTTTATAATAATCTTTGTATTTTATTGCTATGTGATTTAATCATTTTTCTATTCTCCAAGTCTTTTTTGTTAACTTGTGGCTCCTAAGAATTTTTATTCTTTTCCGAAAAGACATAATATATGATAAGCCTGATAGGATACACATTATGCCTTTTCAGTAAAGAATGAAAATCCCTCCTCTGGGTGATAAATTCTCTAAATGCAAGGACAGAACAATTTAATTCTCTTTGTCTTCCATGCCTTTAAGCACAGGACTCAAATAAGTTCTAAGCAAGCATTCGCTGATGGCCAGAAAGGCTTTTTCTGTAGGTATTAATATGTGTTTTAAATGACATTATCCAGTTTTATTTAACAAAGGTTAAATGTCTTTGTTGCTTACCAGTAATCAAAGACAGGCATCAAGTTTAGCTTAATCACTGAGTATCCAGGGCTGCTGGAATGGTCTCCTGCCCAAAGAAAGGACTCAAGTAGTATTGAATAGATAACTAAATGAAAGCTAACTACTTTTTAAAGTAAACTGCTTTAAAATGAGTTGAGGTGGTGCCTGGCTGGCTCAAGTCTGTAGAACAAGCAACTTTTGATCTTGGAGTTGGGAGTTCAAACCCCGCATTGGGCAGAGATTACTTAAACAAACAAACAAATCTACCAAAAAGACAAATGCACACAATAAGAAAGGAAGGAAGGAAGGAAGGAAGGAAGGAAGGAAGAAAGAAAGAAAGAAAGAAAGACAGAAAGAAAGAAGTACCTTATGGGGCACCTATTGTACCTTATGGGGCTATTTGACTCAGTAGGTAGACAGAGAATGTGACTCAATCTTGGGGCTGTAAATTCAAGCCCCACATTTGGTGTAGAAATGACTTAAAAATAAAATCTTAAAAAAATAAAAAGAAAACAAAATGAGTAGGTAATTGCATTTCTTAATCCTTAGGAAGAACTTTCATGTAAGTATTTTAAGTGTTAAATACAGCAAAAGTGGGGTTTTTGACATCCTCTCAGATTTTATAAACATTTAAGCCACATTTAAAAGACATTTGCCTGGGGCAGCCCCGGTGGCTCAGGGGTTTAGCGTCGCCTACAGCTCAGGGTGTGATCCTGGAGACCTGGGATCGAGTCCCACGTCAGTCTCCCAGCATGGAACCTGCTTCTGCCTCTGCCTGTGTCTCTGCCTCTCTCTCTCTCTCCTCTCTGTGTATTCTCATGAATAAATAAAATCTTTAAAAAAAAAAAAAAAAGACAGTTGCCTGAATACATTCGGCACTAGGAAGAGCCATGCTCATAGGAGCTCAGCCACGGAAGTGAGGCTCTCTGCCAGCTGTGGTGAAGACGAATGAAAACCAACTCTGTTACTCTAAGTCAGCCAACACCCTAATAGGAAATGAGTTTATAGTTCACATTTTTGGGAAATGCCGAAATATTTTTTCATGTATTTACAGATTTCAGTAGATTTATTTATAGACTGAATATTCATGACTCCATTGTAGATTGAGTCAGTTTACCCTCTTACTTAGAAGAGGATAGGAAAAAGGCCTTTACCAATATTATCTTGTTTGTTGTCAATTAACAGTACTCAGACTGGCCAGGATAGAAGAGAGTCACTATTAAGACTCCTTATTTCACTGTTGAGATTCAGCCCAGGGAAGTTATATGACTTTTTCAAAGTCACCCAAATAGTAAATTGTTGCACAGAAACCCAGAATGCTTGGAAGCTATTTTGGTGATTTTCCTCTTATGCCACACTGATTCTTTGCTATGAGTATATGTGTGCTTGTGTGTTCCTCACATTGTACATTAGTGTGGGACCATCAAAATTGAAGCTGGAAACAGTGCAAACGATTTTATTGTTCAATGGGGAAAAATTATTATTTCTGTGATCTTTAAAGTTTTTGCCAAAATATTAAAAACCCTCTGACTGGGATACCTGGGTGGCTTAGCGGTTGAACGTCTGCCTTTGGCCCAGGGCATGATCCTGGAGTCCCGGGATCAAGTCCCACGTCGGGCTCCCGGCACGGGGCCTGCTTCTCCCTCTGCCTGTGTCTCTGCCTCTCTCCCCATCTCTCATGAATAAATAAATAAAATCTTAAAAAAAAAAAAAAAACCTCTGTTATAAGTGTATTGGGAAATGAAAACATTACTAAAACTAATATTTATTTTGTATTCTGTGACTTATTAGAAACATTGAGAAAGTGTTTTGTTTATAAAAGCTTACCAAGGATAATGCTTCCTCTTCTTTTCTTTTTATAGCTTATGACAGAAAAAGTATCTTTTCAATTCTTTAGCCAATTGTCATATCCCTTTATATATTTGGATCACATTCCACTGTTTTACCATTTGTACTTCTAACATCAAGAAATATCTCCAAGAATTCCCCAGCGCAAAGTTATTTTGCCAGCATCATGTCTTCTAGGACATCTTTAACCTTTTCATCATAAACACTTTCCTGATGTTAAATTCTCCTTCAACACGTCCTCTGGCTGCAGATCTGGAGTCTCTTGTACAATAGCAATGTCAACATTCCCCCATCAGCTCCTTTGGTTATAACTCCATTTACACTAAGGCCCAGTCTCTCTCCCAGCATTATCACTTTTCATTTATTTGCTGCACTTTTGTCTTTATTGATCAATTCCCTCTTTTGATCATCCATTTCTTTGGAAATGTCATTAGGTTTATTTTGGGAGACAAGAAGTGACCCAATCACATGCTTTTCTGTCCATATGTGGGCTAAGCAACAGATTCACAGTGATCATTGACAGACTTTCAGAGAACTTATATGCCTTGTCACTTACCATGATATACATCTGTTATTTATATAGTGATCTGTGGCCTGAAGAGCTGGCAGTGAAGTTTATATTTTATGCAATTACAGTTGATACACTGTTGCAACTAAAATTTGAATCATGTTTTTTGGGGACTGATATGTAACTAAACCATTGTGAGTGTAATTTATGCATTAGGGAAGCCTACAAAATGAGGTCTGGCTGTGTCCAGGTACAGTCTAGTAGAGAGTTTAAGAGGAACATAGACTTGAGGGTTTGATAGACTGGTTTAAATTCAGGACAACCATTGTCAACCTTTTAAAAGAAAAAGTAAGCAATTCAGTGAGCAAAATCAAGTTTGAGAATGACAAAAGAATGGCAATTTGGGACAAGCACTCTATGGCAAACCATAGGCAAGTACAGAGAACAATGGAGGAGAGCATCCTTTTATAGGGGAAAGGAAGAAGTTGGGACAAAAGTCCACGGTAGAAAAATGAGAGTTCATTGACTGCAGGCAAATTTGTGGTGGCCTTTCACTGGTTGCTGAGCTAAGAGGAAATCTTCCTTCCTGTTGGATTTTGCAAGCTGTGAGGAATGGTGTGTGTGAGAGCCCTCCTTTCATGGCTTCCTGACTAATTCTGAGTTAGGTTTCCTTAACACATTTTCACATCTTAGACAAGTGCCTCACCTGTAAAACTAAGATAAAACCATCCCATCTTTTAGGTAACTGTGAGAAGTAGTGATCACATCAAGATCTCGTTTCACACAGGACTGGGCAGATGCCTGCTAAGCTTGTGACCAGCAGTACTGGCAGCAGAAATAGAATCTAAATTTTCCATAGACAATTCCAAAATTATTTTACATTCTTATTATAATTAAACAGGGGAAAAATACTCTATGGAAGCCTATCTATTCACTTTTTTGCTGTCTGAAACCTGTTAAGACTACTAAGAGGTCCAGTTTTGGGTGGGGAAGGAAGTTAGAATATGTAAAGGAAGGTATGGTGTAGCTATCTAAGAGGACTGCCTTATTAACAGGTAGGAGGTGGAACTGGGTTGTCAGATGAGGAAAGGAATGAGGTTTGTGCAATGATCTATGTTTCTCTGAGTCACATCTACATGGTATCTTTATTATTTGGTTTACAATAATGTCTACAACATTAGCCAGTCTGTTAGCAAGTGCAAGAATAGGGGTGGCTAGGCGGCTTAGTTGGTTAAACATCCAACTCTTGATTTTAGCTTAGGTCGTGGTCTCAGGTCCTGGGATCAAATCCCTCATTGAGATCTGCACTCAGTGGGTAGTCTGCTTGAGAATCCTCTCCCTCTCCCTCTGCCCCTACTCCTGCTTGTGCTCTCTCTCTCTCTCTCTAAATGTCAAAAAACAAAAACAAGTGCAAGAATAAATACATTCCAGGGGCCCCTGGCTGGCTAAGTTAGTAGAGTATGGGATCCTTAATCTCAGAGTCATGAGTTCTAGCCCCATGTTGGGTGTAGGGTGTAGGGATTAAAAAAAAAAAATTCCAGTAACAAGTAACATATTATCTTTTTGACATCTGTAATTTTAGTTTTCTAAGAGTATATATCTGGAAGTAAATATGATATATATATGTGTATATATATGCACATATATATTGGTTGGTGACTCATAGGCATTAAGGATAACAAGGTAGATGACTTATTATATTTATTAACATTTTATTCCTAGTACCTCTAAAAGGGTCCTTGAGGAAGTATAAGAACTTTTTCTCTGATGAAGGGATCATTCTTCAGATTCTGGTGGTAGTCAATGAAATTAACATTGATATTAGGCAGTAAAGACCTGTAAAAGCAAAGGGAGAGAACTTGTTTTAGGAGGGCACCCAGATGACCTACAGATGAAGTTGCTATAATGAAGCCTCTAAGTTTGGAGTGTGATGTTTGCTCAGCACTTTGAGATGATCTCCAATGCTTATGACCTTGACAAAATATAGAATTTGGTTTAAGAAATGCCTGAAAATTCTCCATACTACCTTTTCTTGTTACTGAAATGTGGCCTCAAGTGGTTTTGGGTCCATGCATTTTTCCCTCTAACATAGGAAACAACACACAGAAAAGGTCCTTACTGGCACCAAAGAACAAAGGCTACTGAACTTGAGAAGCATAACTCTTGATCATTAATGCTTTTAGAGACAGCTCTTGGGATGCCTGGGTGGTTCAGCGGTTGGGGGTCTGCCTTTGGCTCAGGGCCTGATCCCAGATCTGCGGATCCAGTCTCCCATCGGGCTCCCTGCAAGGAGCCTGCTTCTCCCTCTGACTGTGTCTCTGCTTCTCTCTCTGTGTCTCTCATGAATAGATAAATCTTTTAAAAAAGAGAGAGATAGTTCTTGACCAAAAGAAAGAAATGTGAAAAGTAATCAAGAAAATCTGAACTAAAATTGGAATTGGGAAGACTTCTAGAGGAAGCTCTTATCCCCTACCACTAGTCAGTTATCCCAAACAGAAAGAGCGGTGCCTTGCATCTCCAACTGGAAGATGTCACTATTTTACTACCTTTCCCAGGAAAGATATTCTTCTGCCCAGCAACAACCCCAACTAATGGAAAATGCTGCAGCTCAGCCAATGAAAAGTCATTGTCACCTTAAACTCTTTCCTCCCTCCAATCAACTTTAATTTTTCCTTTGCCAATGGACTTCCTTGCCCAACCCTCTCTATAACAGCCTTTCATTTTATAGAATTCCTTGGAGTATCTCTCTGCTTGATGAGATACTGCTTGATTCATGAATCAATTGATAAAGCCAATTTGATCTTCAAACTTACTCAGTTGTATTTTTTTTTAAAGATTTTATTTATTCATGAGAGAAACAGAGAGAGAGAGAGAGAGAGAGAGAGAGACAGAGACACAGGCAGAGGGAGAAGCAGGCTCCATGCAGGCAGCCCGGCATGGGACTCGATCCCAGGTCTCCAGGATCACGCCCTGGGCCAAAGACAGTGCTAAACTGTTGAGCCACACCAGCTACCCTCAGTTGTATTTTTTTTTTAACAGAAAAAATCACAAAGAAAGGACAAAGGACAAGAATCATTGCAATAAGTGGTTATCTCAATATTCAGAAGAGGAGGAGCATAAAGGAAACCTTGTTAACACTTTTAGGTACATCCTTGCAGAAAATTTTAATGTATATAGATATATATTACACATTTAATGTAAATACCAAAATATATCATTTTAGGAAAATGTACACAAGACCACTTTTTAAAAAAAATTTTTTTTTTTAATTTTTATTTATTTATGATAGTCACAGAGAGATAGAGAGAGGCAGAGACACAGGCAGAGGGAGAAGCAGGCTCCATGCACCGGGAGCCCGACGTGGGATTCGATCCCGGGTCTCCAGGATCGCGCCCTGGGCCAAAGGCAGGCGCCAAACCGCTGCGCCACCCAGGGATCCCAAGACCACTTTTTTACAAAAAGATTTCTACTAGGGGCACCTGGGTGGCTCAGTTGGTTAAGTGTCTAACTCTTGATTTCAGCTCAGGTCATGATCTCAGGGTTGTGAGATCAAGCCCTATGTTGGGCCTTGTTCTGGGCATTGAGACTGCTTAAGATTCTCTCCCCACTCCATTGCCTCTCTCCATAACAGAAAAAACAAAAACAAAAACAAAAAGAGGTTTCTGCGCCACATGTCAGGATAGCAGCAGAAGTAACTGCTTGTCAGGTCAGATGATTTATCTCTCCCAGTACATCAAGCAGGAGGGCACTAAAAACAGTCATGTCATTACCCATCTATTGTATAAGCATGACTAAAATTTTTGAGTGGCCTTCTGTATCTGTCAAGGTTGAGAGAGAGGAAGAGTAGCCACCAGGTAATGTGTATATATAATTTGTTACAGGAATGCTATTGTGGGAGCTGGTTAAGCATCTCTGTCTAGAAAGGAAGATGGATGTAAAGTCTGGAATGGCCAGAATGGCTGGAACTCAAGTTGGAAATAGAGCTAAAATTCGTCTTAGCTCTCCTTGTCTTTGCCTCTAGTCTTGGTAGTGTGAGCATCTAGCAGAAGACCCTTCCTGAGCTTAACACATATCTGGCCCAAGAGTTGGGGAAGTTAAAGGAGGATGCAGGGGAGGTATCACAGCTATAAGGTTGGCTTCTGTCACCCAACAATGATGATAAGAACAGCAGGTTCTGCCCCTTGAAACCTCACACAAGGATCTCTCTTGTAGCCCCCCCACATCTAAACACACAGAGAAGAGATTTCTGGGCAATATCCTTTAGTTTAATCAAGCTGCTATGGCATGAAGCCACTGACCCTGGTTTCTTTATAGTCCTCGATATAGCTTGCCTCTTAGATGCCCTGACAAAAGCATGAGTTTAAGACATTTTGGTGATTCTTCTTCTTCTTCTTTTTTTTTTTTTATTCATGAGAGACACAAAGAGAGAAGGAGAGGCAGAGACCCAGGCAGAGGGAGAAGCAGGCTCTATGCAGGGAGCCCAACGTGGGACTCGATCCCAGGTCTCCAGGATCACACCCCGGGCTGAAGGCAGCGCTAAACCTCTGAGCCACCCAGGCTGCCCAATTTTAGTGATTCTTGACTTGAGACTGTGATACAGGTAATTTTTATTTCTTTCTTGTATGGAAGAGTAAGCCCGATCCACCCCCCCTTTTGTCTCTCTCATTGTCACCCAATACCAAACCACTTTACTTAACTGATCTTCTTTAACTTATAACTGTCCCCCTTTTTTCCTGTTGGTAGGTAAAAAACAAAACCTTTTTTTTTTTTTAAAGATTTTATTTACTTGGGTTTTTGTTTGTTTGGTTGGTTGGTTTTTTTAAGATTTTATTTATTTGACAGCACAAGCAGCGGGAGCAGCAGAAAGAGGGAGAAGCAGGCTCTCTGCTGAGCTGGGAGCCCGACACGAGGGCTCGATCCCAGGACCCTGGGATCATGACCCAAGTAGAAGGCAGACAGACACTCAACTGACTAAGCCACCCAAGCCCCCCAGTAAAAAACTTCCAAAGTCAATATTATTAACACCTATTATGGGATAAAGATCTCAAAATTGTTCTAGTTTTGCAGGATAACATTTGGGGTTTATGTTTTTCGTAAGTAGTCAAAATGTACATGTTAGCATGACACCATTGTTGCTTACTAACTCTCAAGGGAGGGAATCCCTGGGTGGCTCAGCAGTTTGGCACCTGCCTTTGGCCCAGGGCGCGATCCTGGAGTCCCGGGATCGAGTCCCGCATCAGGCTCCTGTCATGGAGCCTGCTTCTCCCTCCTCCTGTGTCTCTGCCTCTCTCTCTCTCTCTCTCTGTGTGTCTATCATAAATAATAAATAAATAAATCTTTAAAAAAATAACTATCAAGGGATTAAAAAAAAGAACTTTCAACAGAAGCATAGATAATGAAAATACTTAGCACATATTCAGCTCTCCAAGGAAGGACTGGACTCCACATGGCCTGTGCTCACACTTCTGTCCTATCAGCTCTTCTCCACATGCAGTGAAGCTCAGGAATCATTGGCCAATATTGACCTCTTGTTCATTTGCCCTTGGGGAGCACAAAGTCTGCCATGAGCAAATGGAGGCAGAACAGGATGCTCCCTAACAAAGGATTAGTACTCAGGGGGATTGTGGGGCTGACTCAGGGACAGGCTCCCTCCCACTCATCTAACCACAATGGTTTCAAAATAGAAGCTACAGTGGGAAGGAATTGTTTTTACCATATTAACTTGGGTGAGGTATGCTGGGGTCAGATGCTAATACAGAGAGAGAAAACTGGGATCCTTGGGTGGCTCAGCGGTTAAAGCATCTGCCTTCAGCCCAGGGCATGATCCTAGAGTCCCAGGATTAAGTCCCATGTCAGGCTCTGTGCATGGAGCCTGTTTCTCCCTCTGCCTGTGTCTCCGCCTCTCTCTCTCTCTCTCTGTCTCTCATGAATAAATAATCTTAAAAAAAGAGAGAGAGAAAACTGTTTCCTGTACTCACAGCCACCCAAGGTCACTCGGGGGAAGCACCAGGTTAATCATGAGGCAGAGTGAGGGGTAACTGTGGTTTATTGTGATTTTTGCTGGAAGGAAAAGTTTAGGCACGGCAAATAGGTTTAGGATTGGCTAATTTGAATAATTTCAGTGGGCCCTTGGGTACAGGGGCTATCCCAGGATACCTGATAATCAGGCCCTGCGGTAATCAGGGTGGGTGTATAGTGGTCCCTGCGGTAATCAGGGTGGGTGTATAGTGGTCCAGAGTATATAATTCAGATAAGGGAGATTTTTTTTTTTTAAAGATTTTATTTATTTATTCATGAGAGACAGAGAGAGGCAGAGACACAGGCAGAGGAACAAACAGGCTCCATGCAGGGAGCCTGATGTGGGACTCGATCCCGGGACTCCAGGATCAGGCCCTAGGCCAAAGGCAGGCGCTAAGTCACTGAGCCACCCAGGGATCCCAGGGAGATGTTTGGTGTTGTGGACTTAACGGGTTGTTCAAGAAGAGGAACTGAGCAGCCTCTAGCCAGAGTGTCAAAACTGGGTCAAAACTGGATCAAGATAGCACACATCTGGGACGCCTGGGTGGTTCAGTGGTTGAGCATCTGCCTTCTGCCCAGGGCGTGATGCTGGGGACCCGGGATGGAGTCCCACATCGGGCTCCCTGCATGGAGCCTGCTTCTCCCTCTGCTTGTGTCTCTGCCTGCCTCTCTCTCTGTGTCTCTCATGAATAAATAAAATCTTAAAAAAAAAAAAAAAAAGATAGCACACATCTACCCATACAATCTTATATCACAGCATATTCTTTCAAAAAAATGTATATAAAAGATTGCACATCTTGTTACTTCTCTAATCCAAGACGTTAAAACTCCCCACTGACGTTAACTTCAAAATTTTTCCTCAAATTTTGAAATATTTCGTCATTCAAAAATTGTATTACAGTAATTGCTTTTTAAAGAATTGAAAAGCCCCTCATGGGGCACTTGGGTGGCTCAGCTGGTTAAGCATCTGCCTTCTGTTTAGGTTATGGTCCCAGGGTGCTGGGATCCAGCCCTGGGTCAGGCTCTCTGCTAAGCGAGGAGTCTGTTCCTCCCTCTGCCCCTGTTCATGTGTACTATCTCTCAAATAAATACATAAATAAAATCTTAAAAAAAAAAAAAAAGGTTGAAAAGTACCTCACAGCACTGGTTTACCTCTAAGTTTTTGTCCCCAAACAATGAAATAGTCAATATATCAAAATGTCAACTGTCTTACATTTGTAAAGTATCTGTAATTTTCTGCACGTTTTAAATATTCCATATTTTTTTAAAAAAATGGAAGTTACTGAAAGAGAAAAAGAGACAGAGAAGAGCTGCAAGCTGGCCTGCATCCAGTGCATCTTTTTTTCTTGCCACTTTTTATTGAGATATAACTGGCATTGATGTACGTCTTAATCCAAATGAAGTTTCCTGACTCTCCTGAGCCCCACAGAAATGAAGGCATTTAATTGTACATACTTTGGGATGGGAAAACTTATAATCAAGCTAAAAGCTTACAACTCAGAATGAAGACAGACAGACCTTACTTAGCTCAACTAATGTCCAAGCCAGGCCTTTTTTTTGGCTTGCCCTGATGAGGAAATGGTCAAAGGGCATCCATGCAATATTGCCCAGTATCACCCAGCCCACTTGCAGTCTTTTGCTAAGCAAAAAAACAATCAAAAAAACAATTCAAGCAAGTAACAAGCTCAGAGAGGTGCCATAATTCCTCTTTCACTGTTTAATACAAAGTACTGTTTGAAATAACTACAAAACCCCAAGGGTCCAGCCTTCTGGGGTGGTGACTTCTTGAAGCATTGGTGCTGCTTCAAAGGTGCATTTTTCTTTTTTTTTAAATGATGTAAAATTGGCATATAACATTATATTCATGTCAGGTGTACCACATAATTCATTGTTTGCATATACTACAAAGTGAAAACAATAAGTCACCATCCAACACCATACAACTGACCTTCTTCACAAAGGTTTATTTATTTTTTTAAATTTTATTTATTTATTCTTGAGAGACACACACAGAGAGAGGCAGACACATAGGCAGAGAGAGAAGCGGGCTCCATGCAGGGAGCCTGAGGTGGGACTCGATCCCAGGACTCCAGGGTCACGCCCTGGGCTGAAGGCCTTAACCGCTAAGCCACCCAGGTATCCCACAAAAGTTTATTTGTCTGTATAGATCAAGAAAATTTTCCAGATGAGGCAGCTGAACTGGCTTTCATCCCACCTGGGTTCTTTCATTGTCATCCCTGCCTGCTAGAGTACCTGGCTTCAAGGAGAAACATTACATCTGGACAGGTTCCATGCTGCTGCTGGGTAGTTCAACTTACCTTTTTTACATCATTCTTTTCTTCTCTCAGTGGGAAAGGAAGCCAGAAAAGAGGCTTGTAAGCCAGCCCAAGTCCCTCTCTCTTGGGTTCAAGGGTGCGGCAGTTAAGAGTGCATACCATAGGACGCCTGGGTGCTCAGCGGTTAAAGTGTCTGCCTTCAGCTCTGGCTGTGATCCTGGAGTCCCCGATAGAGTCCCAAGTCGGGCTCCCTGCAGGGAGACTGCTTCTCCCTCTGCCTTTGTCTCTGCCTCTCTCTCTCTCTCTCTGTCTCTCATGAATAAATAAAATCTTAAAAAAAAAAAAACAAAAAACGAGCACATACCGTAGAACCAAAGTGCCTCAGCATGCCAACATTTACACCTGCCATCTACAAGCTGAGTGACCTTAGGAAAATTACCTTAATGACTCTGTACTTCAGTTTCCTTCCACTAAGTGGTGATGGTAGTTAACACCTGCTGCTAGCTTGCTATGATGTTTAAATGAGATTTAGTATTCAAAACCAGTACAAACCACAGTGAAGGTGTAATACATGCAAGCTATTGTTACTGTATTGCTATCTGATAGATACTGTAGCTTTGAATAAAAGCCATCTCTGAGCCTCAGGGATCCTGCTCATTGGCACTCTCCTAGGGAAGGGGGTGGGCAAAACTTAATGTTTTCTTTCAAGGAGTGTTAACTGGAAAATTTTAATAGACTCCAGACAATACAAACTTCTGTACCATTTGTTATGGATGAGTGGCTTCCACAGAGGAGCTTATTTTTGAAACTTAAAAATATTTGTTGAAAGGCGTTAAATTTGTGATAATCTATTTACATAAATAGGAAATTAAAAGGCAGGTCAGTCTCTCCGAGAGGATACATTTTGGGGTGAGCTTCATTTGTGGTGAATTCAATTGTTTTTAAATCACAAACCTTAAAGGTGCATGTTTCTGCAGGTACTCTCAACAACAACAACAACAACAAAACAAAAAACCTACAACCATGTGGGGGTGGGGTGGGTGGCTCAGCCGTTTAGTGCTGCCTTCAGCCCAGGGCCTGATCCTGGAGACCCGGGATCCAGTCCCAAGTCAGCCTCCCTGCAGGGAGCCTATTTATTCTCATGAATAAATAAAAATGAGACACACAGAGAGAGGCAGAGACATAGGCAGAGGGAGAAGCAGGCTCCATGCGGGGAGCCTGATGTGAGACTTGATCCCGGGACTCCAGGATCATGTGCTGAGCCAAAGGCAGATGCTCAAACCACTGAGCCACCCAAGCGTCCCAATAAATAAAATCTTAGAATGGAGGTCCCTATGACCCCACAGCTGAGGTGGTCCAGGAAGACAAGTGTGGGAAAATATTTTCCAGTTGGTGAGATGAACTGGAAATTGTGGGCAAGGCTTGGATTTGTGGTACCAGTATGAACAATTTCAGGCCTTATTGTGAAAGAGGGTCTACCTGTAATGTTGCTGGTTCTCATCTCTGAAAAAAACATTAATGGGCACCTAGGATTACTCCCAAGACCAGAGAGAGGCTCATAATCAGGCCAAGGCTCTAATCTTTCATTCAGGGAAGCCCTCAAAGATTATTGCATTGTTGGGCAGCCTGGATGGCTCAGCGGTTTAGCACAGTCTTCAGCCCAGGGCCTGATCCTGGAGACACAGGTTGGAGTCCCACATCAGGCTCCCTGCATGGAGCCTGCTTCTCCCTCTGCCTGTGTCTCTGTCTGTCTCTCTCACTCTCTCATTAATAAATAAGTAAAATGTAAAAAAAAGGATTATTGCATTGTTGATCAATAATGAACAGGGAGCCCCTTGAAGGGATCAAAGAGCCTGTGTAGCTTGAGTCTCTCTTAACGGACTACATAAACATATCTTCTTGGACCTGGCTTCACAGTCCCTTAATTCTGAAGCACTATTTTTTGTTACCATTTTAATATTTGCCTCAGATTGGCTGCTTGCATCCTCTCTCCAGAACCAGACTTTTCTACAGTCAGCTATGATGAAGTCATTGTGGAGTTTTGTGGGAACACCTACCTGATTTTTGTAGGACTCATTTTCAGTAATTTTGCTTTAATTTTCTCCTTGTACATTTTCACCCCCTCTAACAGCTCTTCCTTTCACTTTTCCCATTTTTCTTTCCTAGAATCAGCTTTTGACAAACTGCTTTTTACTGTCATCCTCATAATCTGCCACTACTCCAAACATTCCCTTAGTTTAACCAGTGATTTTAAAATTATCTGTTCTGTGAAACCTGTGATGAATGCCTTGATCTCATCCTCTTTATAAAGAGTCTCCAAAAATTAAAATGGTGATAATTACTAACTCCAGAACACATCAAGAACAGTCCCCACTGCTCTCAAGCTGGGTAGCCACTTCCACCCAGCCTTTAGTTTCAGGTGTTCCCTTGGGTCTTCTGGGTCACCTTCAGAGACTGGGGGCTCCTCAGCCCAAGCAATCAACATGGGGGCAACCTCAGTGAACATGTTAATCCTTCCCTAAATTCTGCAATCGGAGCCGCCTTTATCCGTCTCGCTGTTTTCGGTTCCCTATTTTCTCCTTGGCAGGAAATTACTCTTTTTTTTCTCTCACGCTGATCTTCAATGCCGGCGTCCTTTGAGGTCCCTGTCTAGGGGGGAACTCTCCTAGTCCCTACCTCCCGGGGCTCAACACGGCGGCGGACCAGACCCTCCCCCGCACTGGGAAAGGGCTGGCCCGAGGCAGCCGCTCTCCTCTCAACAGCGTCCCCTTCCGCAGGCCCCGGCCCTGCCCCGCGCCCTGCTGACCAATCCCTGGCTCCGCTCCGGGAGCGGCACAATGGCGCCCTCGCGGCCCCGCCCCTGGACGCACGCCGCGGAGGCCCCGCCCCGCCGTGCTCCCCGCGTCCTTCCGGCTCCGTGGTGGAAGTAGCCCTTCGCCGCGTCTTCCTGGAGAAGAAGGTGGGGTTCCGCGGGGAAACCGGCCGGCGGTCACGCCAGCAGCCGGAAGTGGGGTGGGGGCGCGGGCTCTCCGGGCAGCGGCTCTCGGGGACTGGGGTGCGGCCGAGCGGGGACTGGGCGAGCCCGGAGCGAGCGGGCTGCGGGAAACGCCGCGTGCGCCCGACGGGCGGGAGTTGTGCGCTGGGGCCGGCCGCGCGCCAGGCCCCGCCCCTCGGGGCCCCGCCCGGGGCGCGCTGCCAGGGGTTTCCATGGTGATGGTAAACAAGCCTCAACTGCCTCGGCTACAACTGCCAAGTTCCCCGCGTTCCACCCTCCTCTAGGTGCTCAGAGGGACGATCGAGGTGCCGGATGTGAAGAGCGGGAGCGTGAGACCCGGAGCCCGAGGTGAGGGGCGGGACGGGCGGCGGGTCGGAGGCTGAGGGCCGCACCGCTGGGGCGGACCGAGAACTGGGCCCTCTGGGGTGGGGACGGCGGGGCTGAGATACGGCTTTGGGGGAGGCTAGGTCTGAAGTCAGGGGCCTCACCCACGGGGACCGAATGGGCATTGGGCACACAGGGGCTGCGAGTTGGGGTCGGGAGAGGCAGGGTCTGAGGTCAGAGGCCGCTCACTCGGGTACGGGCCAGAAACTGGGCCCCCTGGGGCTGAGGGAGGTGGGGCTGAGAGTTGGGGTCACGGAAGGTGGGGTCAGGAGTCCACGGCCGTAGAGTCGGGGACTGGACCGCCGGGCTGGGATTCAGGGCCGCGGGAGGCCTGGGCGGACTCCAGGGTTGGCAGAGCTTGAGCGCCCCTGCCAGAAATAGCGCGCGGGCTCCTGACGGCCGTGGGAGAGGGGCTTCATTTAAAAATGAAAGCAGTACTTTCACGTGGTTGAGTTGCGCCAGACTGGTTGGCAACTGACTCCTCCCCCCTCCCACGTTCCCGCTCGCTGAGCCTCCACTTTCGGTCTTTGAGGCCTTTTCTTCCTCTCGGTGTGGCGTGTGAGCCCTGAGCGCCGGTCTCCGTTTTGTCTCCTGCTTTTAGAGGTATTGTGCCTGGTTTTTGGGTAGAAACTCTTTGGTTCTCGTTATCTTTGCCGGGTGACCACACTTACGCGAGCTTAATCGGCCGTTTCTTTTTCCCTTGCCCTTTATTTCTTTGTATCCTTGGATGTATTTTTTGCTGATTCTTGACTGCGCCTAAGAAACTTCTGGACTCTGCCGGCGCTTGCGCTGCGCCCTCTGCCTTCGGTGTGCCCGCGTGGGTCACTGAAAGTGGCGCCGGGCGGCCTGGTGACGCCGGCGAGAGTCCGGGGACTCGCCCGACCCCCGTCTTTTATAGACCGGGTTAGGAGGCCACAGGCCCCTCCCCGTTGATCTGTTCCCTTCAGGAGCTCCCCGGTTCTCGCCGGACAAATCCCCAGACCCCGGAGAGCCCCTTCCCCAGCTCCAGCAGGAACCCCCTCCCCCGCCGCCCCGCGTCCCTCGAGCCGGGCCCGCCCCGCCGGCCGGCCGGACTCTCCTCGCAGTAGTTTCCTTCCCCCGAGGCCTTAGGACGCAGGAACGTGCTTCCTTGAGCTCTCACAGCTACTTGGGGGGTGTCCGGGCTCCTGTCTGCCGCCGCGGGCCGCGTGCGTGGCGGGAGCGGAGTCCGCGAGCGGCTCGCTGAGTGGGGGGAACCGCCGGGAAGGGGGCCCGGAGGTGCCCAAGGTTAACGCCGCGCCTCAGGTCTCCGGAAGTTGGTGGCGCTGGAAGAGCTCTGAACACTTCAGATACTCTTTCAGTTCACAACGTGGTCGAAATTCCCTATCTTAATGTAATTCTATTACTTACAGTCATTTTTTTAAAGGTTAACGGTTTCTGAATTTCTAGTAAAAAAAATGAAACTTACTAGAAACCGGGTTCTCCGGTTAGACAAAAAAATGCGTTGGGGTATTTCAGTGAAAAGTGATGTTTTCAGTGTTAATTTCTAGTCAAGATTCTTCATTTTGGAGTAAATTTCTACTTATAATGAAGTTTGGGAGAGGTTGCTGATGTTACTAATTAATAGTCTTTAAGCAAGCCCATCTTTAGTCATCTCTTGTGCCTGTATGCATTTCTGTAATTTGATTAGATTTATTACATACTAGGTCTTTTTTATTTTAGGTTTTAAAATAATTTTTTAAAAGATTTTATTTATTCATGAGAGACAGAGAGGCAGAGACACAGGCAGAGGGAGAAGCAGGCGCCTCACGGGGAGACCGATGTGGGACTTGATCCTGGATCCTTGGATCACGCCCTGAGCCGAAGGCAGAGACCCTCAACCTCTGAGCCCCCCTAGGCGTCCCTAGTTTTTTAAATTTTAACATTGTTTTTGTGGTTTTTTTTTATAATTTGTAAATTTTATTATTTTTTAAATTTTTATTTATTCTTGAGAGACATAGGCAGAGGGAGCCCCATGTGGCACTCCATCCCGGAACTCCAGGATCATGCCCTGAGCCAAAGGCAGACACTCAACTGCTTAGCCAGCCAGGTGTCCCTGTAATTAAAAAAAAAAAAAAAAAAAACCAGGTGACTGGTTTTCATTTAAAAGTCTTGCTACAGGGCAGCCGGGGTGGCTCAGGGATTTAGTGCCGCCTTTAGCCCAGGGTGTGATCCTGGAGACCTGGAATCAAGTCCCATGTTGGGCTCCCTGCATGGAGCCTGCTACTCCCTCTGCCTGTGTCTCCGCCTCTTTCTCTGTGTGTGTGTCTCATGAATAAATAAATAAATAAATAAAATCTTAAAAAACAATGGCCTTTATCAATGACAATTTGCTCTCCTTTAAAAAAAAATAAAAGTATTGTTACAAAGCTCCCTGTAAACATAAAATATTCAGGTAAAAAATGTGAATTGATTTAAGTGAAAAGGTTGATCAAAATAGGTTAGTCCTCAGCTATGGCCAAAACTGAAGGTGAGTGTGGAGACATCCCAGGTCCATCCAGGATAAGTGCCTGCAGGGGCTGCAAAAATGTGAAGGGGTCTCCTCCTCAATCTGAGCTCTGGCACTCACTTTTTGGAGAGCACATTAATTGCCCCTTAGTGGGTCCAGGCACAGAGCTAGGAATTTGACCATATTTTGATGGCACAGGCTCGTGACCAGTCTGTAAGAGGGGAGGGTATTGCTGTTATCCCTGTTGTACAGATGAGAAAATGGAGGCCGAGTGGAAAATGAAGTCACTTGGCCAGGGATAGAACAGGATTCAGATCTGGCTGACAGGGACAGCCCTCCTCTGCCAGGGACCCTGCTCTCATCTTACTGCCCTCATTTGGGGTTCTTGTGGAAAACCAAGAAGCTGATCTGAAGGAAAATCAGGCTCATCTAAGGCCAGTCTGGCTTACTTGACAGCAAATCCCAGACATAATGTTTATATCCATAAATATTGAAAGATTTTATTCATGAGAGACAGGAGGCAGATACATATAGTTCAGAGGGAAAGCAGACTCCTCACAGGGAGCCTAATGTGGGACTCCATCCCCAGACCCCAAGATCATGCCCTGAGCCGCTGAAGGCAGACGCTCAACCACTGAGCCACCCAGTAGTCCTATATCCGTAAATATTTTAGCTTATATTCTGTGGATTTAAAAAATACAACTATAGTACCATTATCACACTTGAAGAAATAATAATTCCTTGAGATCATCAAATACCCTGTGTTCAAATGCACCTGACTGTATAATTTTTTTTAATGATCTTTTTTTGTAGCTGGCTTGAACCGGAATCCAAACAAGGGTCATACCTTATATTTGGTAGGTACATCTCAAATTCAGTTTATCACAGCAGTGCTGTTCAATGGAAATATAATGCAAGCCATGTGTAATTTCACATTTTTTAATAGTACAAAGAAACGTTCGTTCTAATAATTTAGTTTAACATATTAACATATATTCAAAATATTTCCTCGTGTAATTTTTAAGTTACTTTTTTTTTTTCAAATTAAGCTTTCAGAATCCAGTGTGTATTTTATATCTACAGCACATCTCAGTTTGTACTAACCACATCGTAAGTGTGGTTATTACAATCTAGAGGTTCTCTATCCTTGTTTAGTAAATTGGGTTGAGTGTCACATAGAGTTCCTTTCTTGGCTTTGGGTTTTTTTTCTGATTATATTCAATGGTGATGTTTGAGTCTCTGACCTCTACATTTCCTCTAAAGGCTGTTCGGGTTCCCTTGAGATTTTTTTTTTTTTTTTTTTGGAAAGAATACTTCATTGGAGGTGCTGGCTGTGGACTTCTTTGGAGAGAGGTACTTAACTCCCGTTGTGATGTTAGCAGCCTTTGATGGTCTTTCCCTGAATGCATTGTTTTGTTAATGTTTCCAAATTAGTGACATTTTAAATACTCCTCATTTATTAGTAGGAATACTTCTATAGAGAGGAAACTTTGTTAATCATTTGGTTATTCTAAGCTGTACTTTATAAATGACAGGTTGCTTTTGATTTCATTATTCCTGGCGTTTACCAGTATCCAGCATAATTTAGTGATCTCTAGCATGTGCCAAAGACACTTTTTCTAGTATCATTATGAAGTCGGGGGTTTTAACATATAGGATGTATTTTAATCCACTGTGGCTCTTATTCTCTTTGGTGCACAAAATATTTTTTGTGGCCAGTGGGAGCCCTTCAGATTGGTTTCTGACTTTTCTTGACCCAACCACAGTGATCTTTGATGCCTTCCTTAGTAAGGTGTAATACTTCCATTAAGTGTGTCCACTAGTTTATTCAACTGGCCTTTAGTGGTGGGCAGTTGGGTTGTTTCTAGCCTTTTCCTCTTAGAAATAGAGCTGAGATGAATGGCTTTTACAGGTGTCTTTGCTTTTTTTTTTTCACCATTGAATATATCCACAAATGGTAAGTGAAAGTGCCACAAAAGGTATTTATAACCTTGCCAAGAGGATGTGTTTTCAGACTTCTGTATTTTTTGCCAGTATGGTAGATATTTTCAATGTTACTTCATTTTATTTTATTATTTTATTATTTTTCAAGATTTTATTTATTTATTCATGAGAGACACAGAGAGAGGCAGAGACATAAGCAGAGGGAGAAGCAGGCTCCATGCAGGAAGCCCAATGTGCGACTGGATTCTTGATCCTGGATCCTGCATGCTCTGAAAGGCAGCCGCTCAACTGCTTGAGGCTCGCAGCTGTCCCAATGTTACTTGATTTAAAATTTTAATTTATCTTAGATGGGAAAGGTGGAACATCTTTTCATGTTTAAGGTCATTTCTTTTTCTGTTGACTCTCTATGCCTCTAGCCCATTTTCCTTTTTGGGTGGTTGGACTTTCTTATTTTAGATACTCTATAAAGGAACATATGTTAAAGCTTTAGGGAAAAAATTGGAAATATCTTTCCCTTTTTATCGATATATTTGCTTAGCTTGGTGTTCTTTTAGCTATGCATAAGAGGTGTGGAGGTTTTATATTTTATTTTTGTTTTTTATTTTGAGGTTTTATTTTTATTTATGTAATGAAATTTTTCGGTTTTTTCCTGTGTTGCGGGTTTTGGGTCATGGTCAGAAAAGTTTTCCTGTTCCCAGTTTATCCATTTTCCTTGCTTTTCTTTATATTGTGTAGGCTATTTCTTAGCATTTCTTATAAAACATGAAAAATTCTAAGTTAACTTTTACCATCATAAATATGTCCGTGTGACAGATTGCAGGGACTGACTTTGAAATGATGAACTACAATTGCATTTTTGGAATAAACCCAACTTGGTCATGATTATTACTTTGTATATAGCTAGATTTGGTTGGCTGATAATTTCCTTAGGAGCTTTTCATCTTGAGTTCATGAGCAAAATTAACCTGTGAAACTCGATAAACTAATTTTAACACTCTTGAAAATGGAAAATCAATTCCAGGTTGATTGTAGATCAAAACAGAAATGTAGATGAAAATAACGAAGCTTATAAAGTTACATATAGGAATGCCTGGGTGGCTCAGCGGTTGAGTATCTGCCTTCGGCTCAGGGCATGATCCCGGAGTTCTGGAATTGAGTCCCACATCGGGCTCCCTGCATGGAGCCTGCTTCTGCCTCTGCCTGTTTCTTTGCCTCTCTCTGTCTTTCATGAATAAATAAAAATCTTTAAAAAATAAAAGTTAAATATATATCCATATGGCCTTGGCCTAAGAAAAAGATCTCTTAAACCTGGCACAAAAAGCAGTAATCCTTAAGGGGGGGGGGGGTGGCGCACAGGACTAAAATGAAATATTCTGAATGCCTATTAGGTTTCTCTGTATGCTGCTTTTACAAAAATTCTCACCTAGTGTGAATATTACAAATTCCTGGTCACACTCTCGTAAGTCTATCTACATTGCAAAGGCGATCCATTATTGACATCTCCATAGGTTTTTGTTTTGCTTTCCATAACATTTGTTTAGAATTAGGCTGTCCAACAGAGTATGAGTAACAAATGTAATTTGTTTCATTTTTTAATCAAGATATAATTCACATACCATACAGTTCACCCAGTTTAAAGGGTACAAATCAGAGGTTTTTAGTATATTTACAACATTGTGAAAACCATCACTACTATCTAATTCAAGAACGTTTTCTTACATTGAAATACCTGTAAGCATTCCTGGGATGAATCCTATTTGGTCATGGTGTATAACCTTTCTTAGATGTTGGCTGGTTTCAGTGTGTAATATTTTATTGAGGAATTTTACACCTTTACTCATAAAGGATATTAGTATGTAGTTATCTCTTCCCGTGATGTCTGTCTGGTTTTGCTATCAATATATGAGTTTACTATGGCTGCCATAATAAAATACTATGGACTGGGTTGTTTAAACAATAGAAATTTATTGTCTTGCAGTTACGGAGGCCAGAAGTCCTAGATCAAGGTATCAGCAGGGTTGGTTCCCTGTAAAGGCAGTGAGGAAATGATATATTCCAGACCTCTCTTCTTCGTTTGTTAGATGGCTGTCTTCTGTGTCTTAACGTCATTGGGTCTATGTCCAAATTTCCCCTTCTAAAAGGACACCAGTCATAATGGAATATGGCTCACTCTGATGGCCTCATTTTGTAAAAAGGCTATCCAGATTTCACATTTTGAGGTGCTGGGGTTAGGACTTAAGCATCTAAATTTTGGACACACATTTCAGCCCATAAAACAGGGTAATACTGACTTTTGTAGAACGAGTTGGGATGTTTTGATATTTTTATTTAGTATTTTTTAATATATTTTGATAGGCTGTTATTCAAAATATTTCGACGTGTAATCAGTATTTTAATGTTGAGATCTGTTACATACTTGTTTTAATCTTTGCAGTTCAGTGTGCATTTTATACTTACAGCACCTCACAATTCGTAATTGTCACTTTCAAGTGTTCAGTAGGCACATGTGGTTAACGATCATATTTTTATCCTTTGTACCCAGTTTGTTCTTTTTCCAAATCTTTTTTTTCCTCTATACTTTAAATTTAGGAGTTTTAGCAACATATGCTTAGGTTGTGTCTTTTAAAAATATCTGTTGGGAACTACATGACCACGTTTATCTTAGCCAGGAAAATCTCCTTTCCATTCTTTATCTGTTCTCTTGCCTCCATTTGTGTCTTTTTCTCTTACTGGAATTCCTATTATTGACAAGTTACTTCTTTTGTCTCGTGTTACATCTTGTGTCCTCCAAATTTCATATATTTTTTCCCTTTATTATTTCTTTTTTTTAAATTTTTTTTTATTTATTTATGATAGTCACAGAGAGAGAGAGAGAGGCAGAGACATAGGCAGAGGGAGAAGCAGGCTCCATGCACCGGGAGCCCGACGTGGGATTCGATCCCGGGTCTCCAGGATCGCGCCCTGGGCCAAAGGCAGGCGCCAAACCGCTGCGCCACCCAGGGATCCCTATTTCTTTTTTTTTTTGAGATATTTCTTCTACTTGGTTTTTAGTCTACTATGCCTTCAATTCATTACTAACTTTATAAACTCAAAATTCAATTTTTAGAACTAAAAAAGTTTAGTATTCTGTAATTGAGTATCTGAAAGTGGTCGTTATTTTTTTCTCTTAAAAAAATTAGTGTTTCGTCTAGCACTTCTCATTCCCTTAAAAACTGCTGTTAATAAGCTGTTGTCTGAATGCATGGTATTCTTTCTGGGTGCCTGAGCCACTCTTCTGTGCATTGTTGTGTTTCTTTCCTCTTGGTTCTGTTCTCCACTCTCCCAGGGCAGTATACTGTGGTCCCCTGAGGAGCAAACATTGAGCCCAAGATGCTATAGTAGTCTCAGCTCCTATGGCAACTGCATGGGGCCTGACAAGGTGTCAAGTCTCCATAGAGCCCCAGGAGGAAACTCTAGGCCCCTTGAGGGGCTGTGGGCTTGTACTACAACCATCTCTCTGGAGACCATGAGTGTAACCCACAAGGCGTCCTGAGGCCTTTGCCCAGCTCTAGGATCTTCAGCAAGGGACATCAAGTAGCAGTGTTACTATTTATGAAAACTTAACCTGGTAACTTAGATTTTGATTCTTGAGTCACCTGCAGTATGCAGTCAGTAGTACCATAGAGCAACATTTGCTTGTTCTATGTTGGGTAAAAACTTGTCCCTTGTGATAACTTTAATACAGGCATTATAATTTACCTAATTTCACATACTAATTTTTGCCTTTTAGTTAATACAGCTTTTGAGAAGTGAATACTGAGGGAAAGTGTATTACCTCAGATTTAGCTACAGTATATAAACTAAAAGGCCTAATAATGAAAAGATCATGGAAAACAGCTTTCTTGTTGCATATGGATCATATATATCCTCTTTGATGGATAAAAATGTAGTAATAGCAATAAACATCTAGAATGTTAATAATGTATTTAATCCATCTACAGCTTCTCTCTTTTTTTTTTTTAAAGATCTTATTTATTTATTCGTGAGAGACACAGAGAGAGAGGCAGAGACACAGGCAGAGGGAGAAGCAGGCTCCATGCAGGGAGCCCGACGTGGGACTCCATCCTGGGTCTCCAGGATCACGCCCGAGGCTGAAGGCGGTGCTAAACTGCTGAGCCACCCGGGCTGCCCAGCTTCTCTCTCCTTAATAGCTCTGAGGGAGCTTTATGTATTGAATTTGGGTTGTTATACAAATTAGGGTCAGAGTTCTCATACTTCAGATGCATGAACCCCTTGAAAATTTTGATACAGCTGTGGGAGTGTGCTTTCTTGAAGTGGTTGGTTCAGAACTTATATTCTCAAGTGAGTATCTGACAGGAGAAAAAGTTTAAGAGCCACTGAGTTGGGACTTCATAAATTGTTGGGTTGGAAGAGACTTTTGTGGTTTCCAGTGTAATTTCCAGTGGAACAGGAAAATTATCCATCACAAATTAAGGGTCTGGGCTTTGCTCACATACCATCCCTAGACAGGGAATTTGCTTTTTTCCTAGGCCCATCTTTGCTCCTCAAGTGGAAAACAGACATAAGCAGCAGAAATATATCTAAAACTCTCGTGTGAATTTTCAAGATTTTATTTATTTATTTATGAGAGACACACAGAGAGGTAGAGACATAGGCAGAGAGAGAAGCAGGCTCCATGCAGGGAGCCTGATGTGGGACTTGATCCCGGGACCCCAGGATCACGCCCTGGGCAAACACAGACTCTTAACTGCTGAGCCACCCAGGCATCCCTCTCCCGTGAACTTATTAAGAACTGAGTGTGAAGATTAAAATAATTCACCATGGGTCACCTGGCTGGCTCAGTTTGGTAGAGCATGGGACGACTCTTGATCCTCGATGCTAAGTTCAAGCCCTGTTGGGTGTAGAGATTACTTTAAAAAATAAAATCTCTTAAAAAATAATAAAAGGACTCACCACAAAGTAAAATATTTATACAAAGCAACACAAAAACAGACACTGGCAAAAGGGCTGCATTTAAAACATAAAGAGGGACACCAGGGTGGCTCAGTTGAGTGTCTGCTTTGGCTCAGTGTTATCCTGGAATCCGGGATCTGAGTCCCGCATCGGGCACCTTGCATGGAACCTGCTTCTCCCTCTGCCTAGGTCTCTGCCTCTCTCTCGCTTTCTGTGTCTCTTGTGAATAAATAAATAAATTCTTAAAAAAAAAAAAACCTATAAAGAATTTGAACAAGTATTCAGGGAGGAGGAAGTAGGATAACCTACAAAGGAACAAAAAAATAATAGTCTTCTAAAATCTACTTTTTATACCTCAGGTATTTACCAGGGGAAATTTTCACCCCCCCTCCTTCTCCCACCCCTGCTTTGTGTCTGTTTAAATGTCACTTCCTCAGCTCCAGTGTAAGTTGATCCCCATTATTTAATTTTAGGTCATTCAGAATTTGTCATCATACATTTATTTCTTCCTTTCTTTATGGATTTCCTAGTCCACTGTTTTGTGGACCTAGCACAGTGGCTGCATTTTGTAAGTGCACAATATTTCTGAGTTAGCGAATAACTCCCAATTTCGGATAATTTTATCTATTGCACATCACTCATCCTTGAACAGTAGCTTAATTTCTACCACAGTGAAGGGCACCATTTATTCATTCATTCATTCATTCATTCATGATAGAGAGGCAGGAGACACAGGCAGAGGGAGCAGCAGGCTCCATGCAGGGAGCCCAATGCAGGCCTCGATCCCAGGACTCCAGGATCGCGCCCTGGGCCAAAGGCAGGCACTAAACTGCTGAGCCACCCAGGGATCCCCAAGGGCACCATTTTTATTGCAGGTTACCATCAGTTTTCCCAAACTTGTCTCATTGCTTTCCCATCCCCTCTCTATGCATCTGTTCCCACCATTTCTTTTCCAGATAGCTGCTAGGCTGTCCTGTTGAAAAGCAAAAACAAATTACACCACATTCCATTTTGAAACAAATGACTTCCCATTGGCCTTAGACTAAAGTACAAAATACCAAACCAGGCTTTCAAGGCTATGGAGGATCTTCCTCTGCTTTTCCTCTTTCACTGGTCTCAGTACAACATGCTCCCCCGTGTCTTGCGTACATGTTGTTTCTTCACCGGGCAGGAACCATATCATGGCTGATCAATTATTAACAGTCACCTCCCCAGTGTCACCAACCAGTTAAGCCAAGAAGGCATATGTAAGACGTAGTTATTTACTGCAGGAAACTAAAATAAGTGAGAAAATGCATACCAATTATATAAATTAACAAAAATATATTTTGAAGAGGTTTTCAAGAAGTTATAAATGCTTATGAGGTAGTCAGGGTACTTCAGTTCTGTAGAGATACTCTTTCCAAAAACAAGCTAATCTTGTGGCTTAATTTTTCTAAAGAGTATTGTTTTCTCTTGAATTCATGAGTTGTGTCTTTCCATGAATGGGTGGATTTTGAATCTTGTCGCCCAGCTTCCACAATTACCAATCAGGTAATGTGACAGTTTTTCTTTATATCCCCTCCTTCTAATAATTTTCAAGCAAATTCTAGCCAATGTATTCTTTCATTCACAGATACTTGCAAGTGAATGTCTAGAAACTAATTCCCTTATATTTAAACATACCTACAGTTATATATCTAAAACAAGTAAATACACTTTAATATGAAAGATTTTAATAACAAATTTTTAGTCAGTGTTTAGATATAAAATGTTTACAAATGTCTCAAAATTCAAATATGCCCCATGTATTGAGAATCCTTGATAAATGTCTTAAGTTTATTTTATTCGGTTATGTGCTTACTTGGTCTTTTCCCTTGGAGCTGTTTTGTAATGAAGCACTGAACTCACTTGTTCTTGTAGAATTTACAGTCTGGGTTTGCCTACTCTCATCTAGTAGGTTCCTCTTCCTTGTAAATCCTATTAATTTCATAGTAAGTAGATTCATTCGGCTTTTCTTAAATAATTTCATTACTTAAAAGTATTTAGCATACAGAAAATACTCACAAAAGTATAAGGAAGCTCGACGTACCCTCTCACCTAGTTTCAAGTGTGTGAAACTAGGGGTGTTCACCTAGTTTACTAAATCATCACCCTTTCATCTGTAATCCTACTCTATCCACTTAGAAACTAGACCTTAAATATATTTCTTAAGTATTGACTCCAAAAATAAAATCACAGCACCATAATTAAAATTAAAGAATTTAAATTCCTTAATATAATTGTCCGTTTGAACGCGGATTCACGGGTTCATGGAATTAATTCTTTGCTGGGTATTAAAAATTGCGAGTTTTAAACTGATGCAAAATATTTACACGAGTTTGTGGCGAAATATAAAAAACAAGGTACTGTATGTACAAAGAAGTTCTACGTTTTCTCCTTTAGTTTCCATTCTAAAATCTTCCTACTTTCAGAGATTTTTTTCCCCCAAATAAACCGTGCCTGCCCACCCCTCCCCTGCGCTGGGACTCTGGACTTTTCCCCATCCTGGCACCTTTCCTGAGAACTCACTCGGAACGGTCTTCCTCGTTGCTGCTCTTCCTTCCCTCCGTCCTCCCACTTCCTGCCTGGGCCGACCGCGCGGGCCGCGGGCCGCACCTGCAGGACGCGTTTCCATTGGTGACATCTTGGCGGGCCCGTCGGTGGCACTTCCTCCTCTACACCCCGTGACCCACGTCCGGCCCGCCGCCCTCAGTCACGCGGCCTCTGCCTCCGGGACGCAGCCCCGCGCGTCGGCCTTCCGGACTCGGGACCCGTCGTGGTGAGCCGCCGCGAGCGGACGACCCCCACCCGCCCGCCCGTCCACCCCCCCAGCCCCCAGTCCACCCCCCACCTCGGCGAGCCCCGGGAACTCGCCCCCTCCCCCGCGGCCCCCCATCCCGCCCGCTCCAGGAACTCTTTCTTTACCCTCAATATCGTAGCAACTCTTCCTCTCTCCCCCCCCCGTAGCCCCGCTGCCCCAGGAAGTCCCCCCGACCCGACAGCTCCGCCCCCCACGGTCCCGGGAACTCTTCCCTGGTCGCCCCAGAAAGCCCCCCCCCCCGGCTCGGGAGCTCCGCCCCCTCCCTGCGGCTCCGGGCAGCCTGGCCTGGAACTCGGCCCCACCCCCACCCCGGCGGCAAACTACCCTCCCCCCTCCCGCTCGGCCGCCGCGCTTCTCCCCCCACCTCCGCTCGTTCCGCCCCCGCCCCGGAAGCTCCCGCTGACCCCGCCCAGGCCCCGCGGAGAGGCGCACTGGGCTCCCATTTTCCTGTGGGGCCGGGTGGGTCGTACGTTTTCGGATCCACCGAGTAGAGGCCTGGTGGGCCCCCCGCCCTGCGCCTCGTACAGGTCCCCCCGCCCGGCGAGCTCGGCGCCTGCGACCGCCGCTGCGCTTCCCGCCGAAACCGCTCAGGCGCGCCCCTGGCGGCCCGCGCGGCCGCGAGCTTAAGAGCGCACTTTCCACCCTCGCTAGAAGCGTTTCCCCACGGCCAGTTTCGTTTTCAGGCTAATAACAAAAGGAGACGCACCTGGACCCTGCCCGGAGCCTTCTGCGTTTTTAAGCGTCGGGTGGAATTAGGGGTCCTTTGGCTGTAAACTGCGTTTGTTTGATGAAAATAGAAATCAGTCCTGATCCCCTCAGCGGTAAGTCTTAGAGCAAAAAAGAGCTGCGTAGTCCTGAGGCAGTGTCTCTCGCTCACTGTGATTTAAGAGTAGAACTTTCTGAGTAATTAAGACATTCGGGACAACCTGCCTTTTGCGTGCTACGAGCTGCAGGTGAATATTTATTTACAAATAAGGGTGAACATGCGCTAGGTCCTACTGCCAACACAAAAGAGGGTGAAGCCAGGGTCCCACTGAGTGCCCCTCCCTGAACCGAGAGGATGGGATGTTAAGCCGCCCTTGTACTGCTGAGATAAATCTAATCAGTCGTGACACTCCGAGGCGCACCCTGTTTATCTTGATTGGATCTACCTGAATCCAAACTAAATCCCGTCTAACCAGTAGAGTGAAGGAGGACCTTACAGGAGCCCTAGGACTTTTTTTTTAGAAATGCGGAATCTTCCCTATTCACATCTATTGTTTCAGAATCTGCATTTTAACACATCCATGGGTGGTCTGTGCACGCTCAACTAGAATCCATGCACCTGGGGGAGTTGTGCAAAATCCTTGGCTATATCCTGTAGGGTACGGTACAGTTAAATTATCTTTAGGTGTGGGACGTAAAGAGCAGTATTTTTTCACACTGCGGCGATTGCAAGGTGGTGGCTCTGGTGAGACCCATGCTCTATCAGTGCTTCAGCGTGTGTACACGTGCCCATTTCAGTCCTTTGAAAATTGGCTGCAGTGTCTCTGGCCGCCCCTGCACATGCTTGTCCAGGGAGGGTCCCCTAGGTGTTGGTTTGCAGACAACTTCTGGAAGGAGCTGTAGTGAACCAGAGGAAGGAATCAAGATACCTGGGTTCTTCTACCTTTTGGACTTCACTCTTATGGGGGTACAGGGGAAGGACAGTGAAGCTTTCTGAAAGCCATCTTCCAGAGATTTTGAAATTACTGCTTCTTAAACTGTAATACTTTGCATTTATACGGGGCTCCCCACCATCATCCAGATAGTATTTAATAATAGAGAAAACTAGTAAGACGGCAAATTTAAGACTACGTGCTCAGCGAAATTCACTTGAGTTTCCCAGTAAAACTTTTCCAAAATTAAGAATGTGGTTTAGTTTCTCCGATGTACCCCGTGGATTTCACATATCCTGGTCTTTGGGGATATTCTCATCACTTGGCTGTGAGTGATGGTAGTGATGATGTTTTTCCTGTTGAAAAACATATTTCAAAATTTCTTCCCTTTATTCTCAATGTCGGAGCAATTTCAGGTCACAAGAAAAGTTACCAAATAAAACTGGGAAGGAAAAACTTTGAGTATCTCCACCCTAGGCCGCTGCCCCCGCCCTTCTTGTAACTTGTAAAAATTGTAAATCCTGTTGAACAATTCTAGCATACTTGATGGAGCTCATCCTGCTCTCCCCTCCTGCCTCTGTGGTCCCTTCCCTACCCACAACAGTTGTGGCCTTGCTCCACCCCCTCCCTGAAGAAACCCCTCCCACCTTTGGTATTTAGATTTCTTCCCTGAGCTTAAGCGCCTTCTAAGTCTCATCAAGGCTGGTGGGATGTTTCCCTGCTGTTATCCCCCGTATTACCCTTTGAAAAGATAAACCTTTTAAATATTGTGGGGGCAGTCTTGGGTATGTGCTTTAATTTTGGAAGCCTTAGGACTTTAAAGGCCCTCCTGCAGTCCCAGTCCTGACTCTTCAAGGAGAAGGGGAGCAGAAGCCCATCCTGACCCCGGCGCCACCACCTCTGGTTGCTCTGGTGTGTGCTGGGGGACTGAGGCAAGACCGCCTTATTGCTCTTTTTTTAGGACAGTTCGTTACCTACCAGGAGTGTCTCCGACTGTGGGCATCCCCCCCTCAGGTGGTTCTTTAAGGTGAGCTCTTTTAAGAAAAGTAATTTCTGTTTTGTGTGTGGTATATTTAAACAGGATGTTTCTTAGTGTGAAGTAAAAATTATTGTTGCTAGTTTTAAAAATCTAACGAGCAGAAACCAACAGTACTCTTCTGTTGAGTTCTAGTTGATGTCCTAGGTACTGCAAAACTCCAAGGAATTCAAATGTAGAAGGTTCTGAGGATAAAGTGGAGATACTGAATTATATTTGCACCTAAAGTTAAATTTGAATTCCATCTGAAGTTTAGAAGAATAAGGAGTTAGCAGGATATAGGACTTCCCATGAGAAGTGTAAGAGAAAATTAATTCTGGAGTATAAATAAGCGATAAGTTTACATGTAGACCTGTTTTTTAGAAAAGAGTAGTCTTCACCTTGCCTTCAGAGAAGTCCCTTTGTTTTTCAGACTTTCTCAAGCAAAACATTTATAATCTGTACTGTATTGTTAGGTGTTTTAAGTAATTCTTAAATGCCTGTCTATGTAGGTAATTCTTAAATGAAATACCTGTGATCGTTTATGCTTCCTGCATGTCTTTTTCTGCCTAGACTGCCTTGTTGTGGAGGGAGGTGTTGACCTCACTTGGCCAATCAGTTAATCTCTCCCTAATCTTGGGCCTGCTGTGCTGGGGGTGGGGCCACAGTGGCCAACGGAACAGACTGTCCCTGCTAGGCTCTCGGAGCAGTTTTGAAGACACATTTTAAACAAATCAGAACAAGAATGCTACAGAGTGTAGAAATAAGATAACTTACAGAAGAAGATCTTGTGGAAAGAGGTCGTATGTTTGAACTGAGGCTTTAAGGATTAGTAGGATTTAGCTAGGCAGAAGGTTGGGTGGGGAGTATATTTGGGGAGATGATTACTACGTGTAGTCAAATGCAGCAGAAAGCCTGGCACAATTCAGGCATAATGAATCAAAGAGGGCTTTTTTTTTTTTCCTTTTTTCCTTCTTTTTTTATTAGGAGCAATGCAAGCTAGATAAATGCGTTGTAGGCCAAAGTTGCAAGGTGTAAGTACCCCCTTAGCTCTGTGGTTTCTGTTCTAGTGCCAGTGGGAAGCCACTGATTTGGAACAGGAGAATGACATAAAGTGAGTTTAGGAGAACACTTGAGCTGCAGATTGAGTTGCAGTAAGGGCTAGCCATTACACTTGGAGAAGTTTAAGAACCAGATGAGAATATCCTGGCCTGGGCTGTTGGTGCTGGAATTAGAAACGAGGAAGTAGAAAGGGATAAGAGGGCTATAGAAAGAAAAGGTTTGACAATTGAAATCACGGAGGAGGAGATTATTGAGCTCTTTATATTGTTGGAAATCCAGAGTAGTTGAATAGAATTTAGGAATGTGGTTGAGGGTGATGAATGGGACACTCCAGAATGGTAATGAATTCTTTAGATTTGAGGACTTGGGTGAAGTTGTCCAAGGATTACTTCACTTTTCTTTCTAGAACCTCAGGATGACAGGTAAGGCTATCTATACCTGCTGGTGAGGTGCTATAAAAGAGTTCCAGAGAAAATACTGCTTTCGCTTGTAGCGTATCAGAGCTATGGACTCGAGTTTTTTATACCAGTCTGGGCCTCCGGAAGCCTGAGGAAGCCAGGCTTCCTGAGGCTGGGTACTTAAGTGTCCTGGGCCCAGACCTAGTTGACCATGGAGGGAGATCACTTAAGGCTGCCTAGAAAAGAATTCACCCAAGCTCAGTGATTCCCAGCAGTTGAATGTGGAAGAAGGACTCAAAGGAAACAGCTAGGAGAACCAATCAAAATTAATAGGAAAACCAGGAGAAGGTTGCATCTTCTTTAAGAGTTAGAGGGAGAAAGGATTTCCAGGGGGAGTGGTTAAATTCTGTGGGAACAAGTAAAATGGTATATAATGGCGTTAGTTCCGAATGGACATTTTTTTAATTACTAAGAAGGTGGTCTTCAGTGAAAAGACTGAAGAGAAGTTTCTCTTGGCACCTGGATAGCTTGGTTACTTAAGTGTCCAACTCTTGATCTCAGCTCAGGTCTTGATCATGCAGGGTTGTGAGCTCAAGCCCCACATTAGGCTTCATGCTAGGTGTGGAGCCTTAAAAGTTTTTTCTAGGGTGAGTGGAGTTGGGACCAGAGCAGGATTGTGATCCTGCTAATGATATCAGCTAACAAGAGAAGCAACTGCTTGTTTATAAATTCCTAGACTTTGTGGCATGTGGCAGTTCCTTCACGTAGTCGCTGTTCTTTGAATCAGCTGATCAGCTGCAGATGGGGGGAATGAAAAAAGGTGAAGTTGCCACAGACAGCTCAGGGCTTTGGGCAAGTGTGTGTGTGTGGTAGAACTGTAGGCAGTATTGAGGGCCCACTTTAAGGTTGGTGATCCTGATTCTACAGTCATTCTCAGCTGGGAGTAGGTTTTACCCTCAGGGAACATTTGGAAATATCTGGAAATATGTGGGGTTGTCACACCTGGGGGGAGGGTATTGCTACTGGCAGCTTGTAGGCAGAGGCAAGGGATGTTGCCTTCCAGCCTATAGTGCACAGGCCTATTCCCTACAACAAAGAACTGTCTGGTCCACAATGTGAACCATTTGGCTTGGCTCTGTGACACTGAGCTACCCGGTACAGCCAGGAAATAGATAACTTAAACTTCCTGGGCTGTTTTACTTCACATGTACAAAAGAGGAGGAAGAGCATATGAAATCTGTTATAGGGGGATGGGGCCAAAGTCATTACAAAATCATCCTTTTGCACGTTGGCAGTTTTTAAAAAATGATTAGGTGCTGCATAGTGACTTCATCAAATACTGAAATTACTGTAATTTATTAAAATTATGAGCCAAGGGACACCTGGGTGGCTCAGTCAGTTAAACATCTGCCTTGAGCTCAGGTTGTGATCCCAGAGCCCTGGGATTGATAACCAACATCAGTCTCCTGGTCAGCGTGGAGCCTGCTGCTCCATCTGCCATTCCCCTGCTTATATTATTACAAATTTGCTCTGTCTTTTCTCTAGTAACAAGAAAATATTCTTTTCCTTGAGTGTCATAATCTCACTTTCCTCCTGTTCTGAGAAGTTCTCTATTTCTAAATATTGGCTTATTTCATTCTTTTGTCTTCCCTTTTAGAACTTAAAATAACTGACCATTAGAATTGATAGGCTTTGGCTTACTGACAGAGGCTTCTAGATCACTAATTGTATTTTTTTTTTTTTTTTTTAGATTCCTAATTCTTTTTCAGTCTGTGAGTAATATGTACATTTTAGGGGAGACCTGGGATTGAATCTCAGTTCAAATGTATTTGGTGTATTTCTTAACATTTTATTTTTTCATCTGTAAAATCAGAAAAATAAGATTTACTGCATATTCTTGTACATAATAAATGAAAAATTATGTAAAGTTTTTGCTTTCTTTTCAGCCACAAAAAGCTGCACCCAAGCTTGTTTGACGTCTGTCCTCTCAAGTGTCCATGATGCTGGGCCCCGAGGGAGGTGAAGGCTTTGTGGTCAAGCTCCGTGGCCTGCCCTGGTCCTGCTCTGTTGAGGATGTGCAGAATTTCCTTTCTGACTGCACAATTCATGATGGGGCTGCAGGCGTTCATTTCATCTACACTAGAGAAGGCAGGCAGAGTGGTGAGGCTTTTGTTGAACTTGAATCAGAAGATGATGTAAAAATGGCCCTTAAAAAAGACAGGGAAAGCATGGGACACCGGTACATTGAGGTGTTCAAGTCCCACAGAACCGAGATGGATTGGGTGTTGAAGCACAGTGGTCCAAACAGTGCCGACACCGCCAATGATGGCTTCGTGCGGCTTCGAGGACTCCCATTTGGATGCACCAAGGAAGAAATCGTTCAGTTCTTCTCAGGGTTGGAAATTGTGCCAAACGGGATCACCTTGCCTGTGGACCCCGAGGGCAAGATTACAGGGGAAGCCTTTGTGCAGTTTGCCTCCCAGGAGTTAGCTGAGAAGGCCCTCGGGAAGCACAAGGAGAGAATAGGGCACAGATATATTGAAGTGTTTAAGAGCAGTCAGGAAGAAGTTAGGTCATACTCAGATCCTCCTCTGAAGTTCATGTCTGTACAGCGGCCGGGGCCCTATGACCGCCCTGGCACAGCCAGGAGGTATATTGGCATTGTCAAGCAAGCAGGCCTGGAGAGGATGAGGTCTGGTGCTTATAGTGCAGGCTATGGGGGCTATGAGGAGTACAGTGGCCTCAGCGATGGCTATGGCTTCACCACTGATCTGTTCGGGAGAGACCTCAGCTACTGTCTCTCGGGCATGTATGACCACAGATATGGAGATGGCGAGTTCACCGTCCAGAGCACCACTGGACACTGTGTCCACATGAGAGGGCTGCCGTACAAAGCTACCGAGAACGACATTTACAACTTCTTCTCTCCACTCAACCCTGTGAGAGTCCATATTGAGATTGGTCCTGATGGAAGAGTGACCGGTGAAGCTGATGTTGAGTTTGCCACTCACGAAGAAGCTGTGGCAGCTATGTCCAAAGACCGGGCCAACATGCAACACAGATACATAGAACTTTTCCTGAATTCCACAACTGGGGCCAGCAATGGGGCATATAGCAGCCAGATGATGCAAGGCATGGGAGTGTCAGCCCAGTCGACTTACAGTGGCCTCGAGAGCCAGTCTGTGAGTGGCTGTTACGGGGCTGGCTATGGAGGCCAGAACAGCATGGGTGGATATGACTAGTTTTGTAGGAGCATTTGAGTTATTGCAATCAAATTTTCACAGGCAGCCAGCAAGCAGTGAAAAGCAATTATTACTCTAGAGGAAGCTGTGGGACCCATTTTGCACCATGAGTTTGTGAAATCTGGATTAAAAAATTACCTCTTCAGTGTTTTCTCATGCAAACTTTCTTCTAGCATGTGATATTGAGTAAAACTAAAACTATTTTCAGCTTTTCTCAATTAACATTTTGGGTAGTGTACTTCAGAGTGATGTTATCTGAGTTAAAGTAGTTTTAAGTACATTAAATGGATCTTTTACACCACATCACCGTGAACACATTGGGGAGACGTGCTTTTTTGGAAAACTCAAGGTGCTAGATCCCTGATTCAAAGAGGAACATTTCTCCTGTTTGTTCATTCTAGTTTATTTTCATTTAAAATCTTTTTAGGTTAAGTTTAAGCTTTTAAAAAATAAGTTAGTTTTGAAAATTGAGACACATTACTAATACTGTAGGAATTGGTGAGGCCTTGACTTAAAACTTTCTTTGTACTGTGATTTCCTTTTGGGTGTATTTTGCTAAGTGAAACTTGTTAAATTTTTTTGTTAACTAAATTTTTTTCTTAAAATAAAGATTTTTTCACAATGACTGGCACCGACTATATACTCACCAAAAAGTAGCAAAATGGGTGGTTGAAGAGAATTTGTTTTAATACTGCTGTATTTCAGTGTGAATTTCAAAACTAATTTAGCACATGGAATATAAGATTTCCCTTATTCCTATACCAAGGCTAAATTAAAAGTTTGATTTTTAAAAATGTTAAACATGAGCGGTAGAAATGGTGACTGGAAACACGGGAGTATGAAAATAGAGGCAGCATGCAGGCCTAGCCTCCTTTGAGACTGGACTGCTCCGCTGTAATGTCCCGCTCTTCTCTTATACTGGAGTCACATTTCATTTCTCATAGCTAGAGACCCTTAATTTTGGGTGCCACATACTTTGGCAGTCTTTAATCACAACCACATTTTGTTTCAGGGTTTTTTTTTTGTTTGTTTTTTGTTTTTAATATGAAATGTACTGATTTGAACATTTTTTTTCCATGCTAGCTCTAATAATCCTGGATTAGAAATCACAGGTTATTACTGAATACACATAATTTTGGGACAGACCTGTTTCCAAATTAGAAAGTCATCCTCCACCTAGCAAGAGAAAACAGTGTCCAAATTACAGGCAGCTCTGCACACAGCATATTGCCATCACTATTAACTTTGACATACACTCAAACAGACTTTGAGATGTGAATGGAGGTTAATTTTTAACTGATAAAGCTTTTTTTCCCACCGACCCCCCCCCCCCCCACTTGTTTTTGATAACCATAGAATGTAGCCTAGATATCCTAACTATACACCACTTCTGGGATCATCCGTAGGAAGATCCACTGTGAAGACTAGGCTTCTCGGGAGGCAGAGATGTATCTGGTCTAAAGCTTGCTCACAGGGTCTCTCCCATCCCATGGGTCCACCATGTTCCCAAGTCTTCCAACAACAGTCCACCAGAGGGAAGGGCTTTCTGGGTTATGAAGACCCAGAGAAACCTAGGTAGAGCAGCACCTGGGAGCTTAAGAAATCTGTAAATGGTTAAGATGCCATGAAAGACCAACATCTGATAAGGTAGTGAAGATTTAAGGAGTATATTCACCCCCTAAAAGCCTCCCTACCTCAGTTTAGAGTCCAAATAAGGAGTGGGCTCCAAAAACCTGGGATGGGATACCCAGAGGAATGTGCTATATTATCTGAAATTGCTGGGCCAGCAGCAGTGGCTCCCTCAGAACTATCTGGAGGCCTCACCTGTGGTAGGCGATTTAGAAGATGTCTGCCTCAAAGCTTGCTCCAAGTACCATTTCTAGAATAGACTGGCAAACCCCCCTTCAAATCCAGTCTGCTACCTGTTTTTACATGGTCTGTAAGAATGTTTTACAGATGAATTGGTTTAATGTTTGGGAACCTCAATGAAAAATGACTCCCCAAATGAGTTCCATTCTTATTAGTAGACTTGTACTACAAAACATTGCACTTAAATTTTGAGTTCTGTCAGTAAATACTGGAAATTTCAAATATGCCTCAGCTTGCCAAACAAAACACTTGCTATCTAGCACCTTCAAGAAAACTGATTTTCATGTTCCAGAAAACTAGTATGAGGACTTAGCATGACAGAAGGGAGAGGCCCCAATATAGAAAAGAGCTGCAGGGCTTCTTTTGTGTGGACAAGACTCCTAGCACCCCAGGGGACCTGGAGGATGCTGGACCAAAGGGTTAAGTGTAAAATAATTTGTAATGGGCATCTCTTGGGACTCAAGATTTAAATTAAATGCTTAGAGTCCATCCTAATAGTCTGCTGGGGTCAACTCTTGAAGCTTGGAGATTGTGACCTACAGGAGGGTTGTATGCTGGGTGTTGAGAAAAGGGGTCATCAGACTCCGGTGGGCATGGTAGGGTTTAATATGTGAGGTTGGGGGGAAAAAACAGCTAAAAATGTTCTGTGGAGGGTGCCTAGTGGGCTCAGTCAGAAAAGCCCACATCCCTTGATCTTGGGGTGGAGTTTAAGCCCGATGTTGGGTTTAAATAAAAGTTCCTGTTGAAGGGCCCCAAGATGCTTCCAATTTGATAAAGGAATGTGCTAGTAAAATGTACCAGCATCTTAAGTTTAATGGATATTCTCAGCCATGGTTGGCAGTATGAGAAAATAGGGTTAAAAGGATTCCAGAAAAGCAGCCAGTGGGTAGTGGCACCATCACATGTAAGGTAACCATGATTGCCCTAATGGACAGTAAAGCCCATAAGGCAGAATAAGGGCTTCACCTGGCCAGATCAGCAGTGAAGACTAATAGACCTCTGTATGGCCAGGGGCTACGCATAAGCACAGCCATAAGGTCTATCAGCTTTCTCCTCGCAGCTATTACTCTGGCTGTATGAGCAGGAAGCTAATTGAAAATCATGATCTTATCTTAGAGTGGGAACATGAGAAGGCCAGGTGACAAGTGGATTTCAAGGCCAAGTTCATCTCACCATAGGTCAGATAGGCGTGCAGACTCCTTAGGTTATTGCCCTGAGTGAATTGGTATGAAGGGGTACACTAGGTAGCTGACAAAGCACCCCCTCCCCCGCCTCCCACCTTACTCTGGATCCCTGGCTTGTGAAGTAAGAGTCATAATGGTAGGAAAGACCAAGTCCTCTTGGCCTCTCAAATGTCATTACCCATTCAAGACCTTGAATAAAGAGAAGTGCTACATCTGAGGTTTGGGCCGTGCTCATAGACTTTGCAAAGGCAAGCAAATACCCTTTTAATTGTCTGGTTTTAACAGATGAATTCTGGTAGAGGAGAGCAGATGACTAGGACCTTAACTACACAGCTCAGCTTAATGTGTCTTTGCCAATATAGGCCAACAACTCTCCAGCACTTGAGAAGCTCCTGACCTTATCTGAAACTTTCAGGAAGTGAATACATTCTCTTCCGTCAGCATCAAGGAAATTAAAAAATATTTTATGTTCTCATAACATGGATATTAGAACACATTCCCTGTCTTTCTCCAGGGCTCTGATAACTCCTGCTGTTACAGTAGAGTCTGAAGAGACATTGATCACCTTGCCATGATCCACTATATTAATGTCCTCATTGGGTTTGTTGGGGAGAAAGCACGAGTGCTCTGGTTGACTTAGGAGGACAGGTGTGCTAGAGAGAGGAAGAATTCAGGGCTCTGCTGCATTAGGGAAGTTTTTAGGGTCTAACAGTCTTGGGTGAGATGGGCAAAGTAGGGTCCTAGGGCCAAATCTGGCCTGCTGCTTGGTTTTTGTTAAATGTCTTAGTATACAGCCATGCCCATTTGTTTTGTCTGGTGGCTGCTCTTGTACTACATTGGCAGAGATGGGTAGTTTTAACAGAGACCGTGTGGCCCACAAAACCTAACATTATCTTAGTGTATGTACAATCTGAGCCTTTATAGGAAGAGTTTACCAATTTTTGGCCTTGAGCAGAACTAGGACATTTCCTCCAAGGTAAAGGCCAAGATCATGCATCACTAAGAGGCAGAAATTTTGGTAAGACATTTTGGATTTGGGAGAAAGTTTACCTTACAAATGAAAATACAGCTCCTACCTAATTATTAGGTGACCAGAAGGCTGCAGGGGTTCTGCAAGCTGCCCAGCCATCTGCCAAAAAGGACAGTAGGCCCCATCATGGAGGTATCTGTTCATAAATGGTTTTGTGTGGTGTCTCTGACAAGTCTCAACAGTCACAGCTTAGACCCTGAGTATTACAAATCAAGGCCATGTCTCCTCCGTCACAGAGCTATTTACTATTCATAAAGCAGCTCCTGGAGCGCCTGGGTGGCTCAGTCAAACATCTGCCATTGGCTCAGGTCATGCTCCCAGGGTCCTGAGATGGAGCCCCATAAGGCTTCCTGCTCAGCAACGAGTCTGCTTCTCCCTCTCCCTTTGCCCCTCTTCCCCAGCTTGTGCTTTCTTTCTCTCAAATCTTTTTAAAAACAAAAAACCTCCAAAAGCAGCTCCTAGAGCTCCTGAGTTCACTCTGCACTAATACCACCCATGCTGTAGGATGTTGGCAGATGTATCAAGTCATAAGGCTCTTTTTTTTTTTTTTTTTTTTTTTATTCATTCATGAGAGACATGGAGAGAGAGAAAGAGGCAGAGACACAGGCAGAGGGAGAAGCAGGCTCCATGCAGGGAGCCCGACACGGGACTCGATCCCGGGTCTCCAGGATCACACCCTGGGCTGAAGGTGGTGCTAAACTGCTGAGCTACCCGGGCTGCCCTCATAAGGCTCTTTTAAGGCATCTCAGTTTTGTTTTTCGTTTTTGTGTAGAAATTTTTGCATATATTTCATGAGATTTGTTTCCAGGTATTTTATTATATGTTACATGTGTGTGGTTTTTTTTTTTAATTCATGAGAGACACAGAGAGGCAGAGACCCAGGCAGAGGGAGAAGCAGGCTCCATGCAAGGAGCCTGATGCAGGACTCAATCCCAGGTCTCCAGGATCACGCCCTGGATCAAAGGCGGTGCTAAACTGCTGAGCCACCAGGGCTGCCCTATATGTTACATGTTGTCTCGGATTTGATTTGCTGCAAGTGTTTTTTTTTTTTAAGATTTTATTTATTCAGGAGAGACACATAGAGAGGCAGAGACATAGGCAGAGGGAGAAGCAGGATTCATGCAGGGAGCCCGATGCGGGACTTGATGCGGGACTCGATCCCAGGACCGCGGGATCATGACTTGAGCTGAAGGCAGACGCTCAACTGGTTTTTTAAAAAGTAAACTCTGCACCCAAGTGGGGTTTGAACTCATGACCCCGAGATCAAGAATTGCATGCTCTACTGACTGAACCAGTCAGGTACCCCCAAGAAATACTCTAGATTTAAAAAATATATATTTATTTATTTATGAGAGACAGAGGCAGAGACGCAGATGGAGAAGCAGGCTCCCTGCGGGGAACCCGATGTGGGACTCTATCCTGGGATCATGCCCTGAGCTGAAGGCAGACACTAAACTGCTGAGCTACCCAGGCTCAGATTTTTTTTTCTTTTTCTTTTCTGTTCTTTCTTTTTCTTTCTTTTTTTTTTTTAAGATTATTTATTTGAGAAAAAGAGAACTGTGAGGGACAAGCAGACTCTGAACTGAGCACGGAGCCCAGCACGGGGCTTGATCTCAGGACCCTGAGATCATGATCTGAGCTGAAATGAAGAATCAGATGCTTAACAAACTGACTCACCCAAGCGTACTCAAAAAAGATTTATTTATTTTATTTTTTTTAAAAGTTTATTTATTTATTTATTTATGATAGTCACACACAGAGAGAGAGAGAGGCAGAGACACAGGCAGAGGGAGAAGCAGGCTCCATGCACTAGGAGCCTGACGTGGGATTCGATCCCAGGTCTCCAGGATTGCGCCCCGGGCCAAAGGCAGGCGCCAAACCGCTGCGCCACCCAGGGATCCCAGATTTATTTATTTTAGAGAGCACCAGGGTAGGGGGCAGGAGAGGGTGAGAGAATCTCCAGAAGACTCCCCACTGAGTACAGAACCTGACATGGGGCTCAGTCTCATGACCCTGAGATCATAACATGAGCCAAAATCGAGTCGGACCTTCAACCAACTGAGCCACAAAGGTGTCCCGAAATACCATGGATTCCTATATTGATTGTGGCCTTGCTAAATTGACTTAGCTATGCTAATTTAAATGTAAATTTCTACATAAAAAATGTTTGCAAATGATAGTTTTATTATTTTTTAAGATTTTATTTATTCATGAGAGACAGAGAGGCAGAGACAGAGGGAGACAGGCAGAGGGAGAAGCAGGCTCCATGCATGGGACTCGATCCCGGGTCTCTAGGATCAGGCCCTGGGCCGAAGGCGGCACTAAACCGCTGAGCCACCGGGGCTGCCCTTTTATTGATTTTCTAATCTTTATGTCCTTTATTCTTTTCTTGCTTTGTTGCCTGCTCTTAGATCTAAGTTTGTTTTTTATCATTAGAACTATGATGCTGAAAAAAAAACAAAACAGAACAAAACAAAACGACACTGAACAAAGTTGGGGTCAGAGGACATCCTTGTCTTATTACCAAATTTCAGAGAGAAAGCTTTTGTTATTTCTCCCTCAAAATATTGTTAGGACTGGCTCAGTCCGTGGAACATGCAACTCTTGATCTCAGGGTTATGAGTTCAAGCCCTATGTTGAGTCCAGAGATTATAAGTAAACTTAAGAAAAAGAGGGGCACCTGGGTGGCTCAATCAGTTAAGCATCTGCCTTCAGCTCAGGTCATAATCCCAGGGTCCTGGAATTGGGCCCCACATCGAACTCCCTGCCCAGGAGGGGAGGCTTCTCCCTCTTCCTGCTCTTATTCTGTCTCTTTCTCTCAAATAAAATCTTAAAAACAAAAAAACCTTTCACAGTTCTAAAGGGAAGAAGTCAAAATCAAGGTGTTGGCAAGGCCACACTCTGAAGTTCCAAGGAAGAATCCTTCCATGACTCTAGCTTCCATGGTTGCCCACAACTTGTTGTTCCTTGGCTTGCAGCTGCATCATTCCCATCTCTGCATCTATTGTCACGTGGCCTTATACCTGTGTCCAGATTTTTTTCTTATAAGGACACCAGTCATTGAATTAGGACCCAACCTAATTCAGTATGACCCCATCTTAAAATGATTATATCTGCAGGAGCTCTATTTCCAAATAAGGTCATATGTAGTTCCAGGTACTGGGAGTTACAACTTGGAACATAACCTTTTTAAGGTACACAGCTTAACCCACAATGCATACATTCAGTTTTCTTCTGAGAATCTCCATACATCATCTCATTCCTTGAACATATTTGTCATAGTTTAGTCTTGCTCTGATCACTCCAAAATCTGCATCTTCTTTCTCTGTGTCTATGTTGTCTGGTGTCTGGTTTGTCTTTTATGCCTGGATATTTTTGATAAGGACACATATCATGTATGTATATCAGAGGTATAGGATAACCAGAAAACTGATGTGGTGGAATGCCTGAATGGCTCAGTGGTTGAGCACCTGTCTTTGGTCCAGGGCGTGATCTTGGGGTCCTGGGATCAAGTCCCACATTGGGCTCCCTGCATGGAGCCTGCTTTTCTTCCTATGTCTCTGCCTCTCTCTCTCTCTCTCATGAATACATAAAATCTTAAAAAAAAAAAAAAAAAAGACCCATGTGCTATTATCATTTTTGAGGGGATGGTGGCAGGAATGCAGCCAGATTTTTAAAAATTGCCCTAAGAACATAAGCTCAAAATGGCCAATATGTACTCAATGGAAACCATAAAACGGCAATTTGAGAAGAGCCAAGTCAGTGAACAAATTTGGAAAATTCTGTAGGCACCAATTTGAATGTACATTCTGGTAGGGGTGGGAGACCATAACAAATCAATAAAACATCAGTAGTATGAGAATTAGGGCTGAATACAAAGGAGCAGCAGCATATAGTGATGAGAAGAGAATCCTGGTGCAGTTGTAGTGTGGTCAGGAGGCCTCCTAACAAGGGCCTAAAGGAAGGGAGTTGGTAATGCAAGGATGCTGGGGAACTGGGAGAATGGCCAGTAGAGGGAAGGGAGTGCAGTGCCTTAAGGCTGAGGCTGGAGCCTACACTGTGTTCAGACAACACCTAGGAGGCAGGGCGAGTGTAGGAGAGAGTGGGTGAAGATGGAATATTGGTAGGGCCTGGAGTCAGAAGTAGGGCCTATAGGCCATGTTAAAGGGATTTTTCTCTAAGATAAATAGGGTATCTCTGGTTCATCTGGAGCAGAGTTGATCTGATCTTGCCTTAAGAATATTCCTCTGATGGCTGGGTTGAGACTTGAGTAATAAATTCATCTACAGAGCCAGGCATAGGACCTAACCAGCTATCTACCCAGATGGCTCCAGTCATGCTCCCTTGTGTTAGCCGTTGGCCTTACTTCTTACCCTAGGTTTTAGAGCATTTTACATAAAAATTGAGGATAAGGGGTGCCTCACTGGCTCAGTCACTAGAACATGTGACTCTTGATCTCAGGATTGTAAGTTTGAGCCCCACAATGGGTGTAGCAATTACTTAAAAATAAAATCTTAAAAAAAATGAAGATAAGGTGCTGCTACCTTTTGGGAAACAGAAATATTACAATGTTTAAGCCATTAGTCTTAGAATAAAAACTTACAACTTTTTCTTAAGTTAGTAGGCCCTTATTTAAAAACTCTGATGACTACTCAGCAATACAAAGTAATGAACTATTGATTAATATAACAACATGGCTGGATCACCAGAGAAATATAGAATGCTTTATAACCTGTATATAATATATAATATTACTTATATATAAAGTTATAGAAGGGATCCCTGGGTGGCGCAGCGGTTTGGCGCCTGCCTTTGGCCCAGGGCGCGATCCTGGAGACCCGGGATCGAATCCCACATCGGGCTCCCGGTGCATGGAGCCTGCTTCTCCCTCTGCCTGTGTCTCTCCCTCTCTGTCTCTCTCTGTGTGACTATCATGAATAAATAAATAAAATCTTAAAAAAAAATAAAATAAAATAAAGTTATAGAATATTATATCAAACTTTCCCCTTGATTGTTTCTGAATGCTGGGTTAAAAACTGATTTACCTAAATGAGACATCTCTGTAATGTTCAGGCTTTCTGTAATAAGCATGAAAAATGTGTGCAATTGGAAAAAAATAAGATGGGGCACCTGGGTGGCTCAGTTGGGTAAGTGTCCGACCCTTCGTTTTGGCTGAGGTCACGATCTCATGGGTCATGGGATCCAGCCCTGAGTTGGGCTCCACTTTCAGCAGGGAGTCTCCTTGAAGGTTCTCTCCCTCTGCCGCTCCCCTTACTCTTGCACCCACATACTTTCCTTCTTCCTCTTCCTAAAATAAATAAATAAATAAATAAATAAATAAATAAATAAATAAATAAATAAATCTTAAAGAGAAAGAAAAAATAATAAGATTATTTACATTTAAAAATAGGGAAGGGGTGCCTGGCTGGCTTGGTAGAGCATGAGACTCTTTTTTTTTTTAAAGTTTATTTAAGTAATCTCTATACCCCACTTGGACTCAAATTCAGGACCCCAAGATCAAGAGCCTCATGCCCTTCCGACTGAGCCATCCAGGCAGCCAGAGCATGCAGCTCTTGATATCCAGGTCATGAGTTAAAGCACGACGTTGGGCATAGAACTTACATAAAAAATAAATACACATACTTACATATATACATAAAACAGGGAGGGATATAGATAGTCCCCAAGTAGGCACAATCACTGGGTTCTTTCTCAGAGTGATAAATACCAGAAAGGCAGTGTAGCCCAGTCCTTGAGAAACACTTCAGGAGCAAGATGGCCTCCGAGAACCTCTGAAAACTTTGGTCTCATCCTATGCACAGATGGAATAATACAAGTTCCCATAAGCTCCTGGGAAAATTGAGTTAACACGTGAAGTGTTTGTAACAGTGACCATCACATACTGTGTTCAATTAAGTAGAAATTACCCTTTGCTTACTCTGGTTCTTTCCTAGGCAAACTCCTCCTCTGGGAGAAGACAACAAAAGGAGGAATTGTAGCTAAAGCCAAGAAGAAACAGGCCCAGGGAAGGGGTCTCTGGGGCACTGGGAGTAATCCCACAAAGGGAAGCCTGGGCAGAGACTCCTCTCATTTTATGGCTACCTTTCCCTCTCCCTTCCAGGGGGTTGGTGGTTGAAATGGGGAGTAAGGCTGGGGGTAGAGGCAGGACTTGTTCTTCTTGGGAATCAGCAGCCCAACTTCAGGGCCTAGCTGCCAAACTCACAGGCTAACATGGATTCCACCCCCTACCGCCTATCACATTCCCTGACTTCTACCTGTGATTTTTTTTTAAAGGTTTTTAAAAATTTATTCATGTGAGACAGAGAGAGGCAGAGACACAGGCAGAGGGAGAAGCAGGATCCACGCAGGGAGCCCAATGAGGGACTTGATCCTGGGACCCCAGGATCACGCCCCGGGCCGAAGGCAGGTGCTAAACTGCTGAGCCACCCGGGCATCCCTTACCCATGATTTCATCCAGACCCCAGATATTCTCCACGAGCTCCTTACCCCAGCCTTGGACAGGCAGAACCAGCCTAAACCACTAGGTACCACTTGGACAAAGTCAGGCTCACTGATGCTGGCGGATGAAGGAGTCCCACCTGCTGGGGTAGTGGGGTCATGGCGTCCTCCACCCCAGAGTGGTTACTTATGGACCATTTGTTCAGATGAAGTTAGAATAAAGCTGTGTTTGGCCGGCAGAAAGGAAAGCCAGCCTGGGACTGGTGTCCACCTCAAAGTGGAGCCTGGGCACTAAAACATTAAGATGGAAGTGGAATGTGTGCAGAAACCCTTTACCAGAGTGGGTGCCCAGGTTGGAATCGCTGAGTCTCAGGTCAGAGTGTCTTAGGTCCCACTGTACCTGGCAGGCTTAGTCAGTAGGGCATGTCATTCGTGATCTCCTGGTGAGTTCGAGCCCCAGGTTGGGTTTTTGAGATTACTTAAATATATAAACTTTTAAAAAAGCAGTTCGGTCACCCAGAAGGTAGAGTTCTGACAATGTCACCATGGTGTCTGCCACCCCAGCCTCACAGAAAGCCATAGCCTTTGCTGTTCTAAGCACAGCTCATTTTTACTTTCTCAAATGTGATCCACTCACACTAGCATCCCCCCATGCCCAAGGAGAAGAGGACACGCATGTACCCCACTCCCCAGGATAGCAAAGCAAGTCTGGTAGCTGCTTTTCAGGTGCTCTGGCTTAGCAGGCGCTTCTGGCTGCTTCCTCACCATGGGCTCCGCTGGCCTGGACGCCCCAAGCTCTCCTTCCTTTCTCCTGCTCCCACCTCCTGTGCCAGCTCAAAAGGGCTAGTGGTTCTCCCTGCAGGGGCCGCACCTGCCTCCTTTTTGATCTCATTGCCTATGTTCCATTCACACTGACTTTTCTCTGGTCCTCAAAAGGCTGACTACAAGCACTGTTCTCTGTACCAGGAAAGAGGTTTGTGCGCTGGCTCCTCTAATCATGCACTTTTGAGAATTCAGATGTCCTTTTTTTTTTTTTTAAGATTTAAAAAATTCATTTATGAGAGAGAGAGAGAGAGAGAGAGACAGAGAGAGAGAGAGAATGAGAAAGGCAGAGAGGCAGAGACACAGGCAGAGGGAGAAGCAGGCTCCATGCAGGGAGCCTGACGTGGGACTCCATCCTGAGTCTTCAGGATCACACCCTGGGCTGAAGGCGGCGCTAAACTGCTGAGCCACCCGGGCTGCCCCAGATGTCCTCTCTTAACCCAATCACATCACCCATTGCTGCACATGCACACCTGCTACTGAAACACACTCATTTTGTTTTCTCCACAGGATGCACAAGCTTAGAATGCTGGGCCTTATAGCATCAGTCCTGGTGGGTGATGAGCTTGGCACAGCCACCGACATCCATGGGTCCCTGCCACCCTTGGTCATCCACTTAGACAGTGGCTGCACTTTCAGCCAGGTGTCCCGAGTCTTGCTCAGGTTCTTGGAATTTCTGCTGCAGCTCTGGCCCCACCTTGGAACCCTCCCTGACCCCCATCTCCTATGTGTCCTGTTTCAAGGGCCCTAAGCAGATCTCTGAATCTCATTTTTATACCTAGGGGCCTGGGATGGCCTGGCAACCAGGAGTCAGCTTTCAGACTCCCCTCCTCTGGCCTCCTAACCCAGGTCTACAAGTCAGGGGCTTGAAGTGCAGGACGCATCAAAATTTCCACAGGACCCAGCACCACCCTGAGAAGTGGAGGGAGGGTTTGGAAAAGTGCACCATTAGAGAGAGCTGGCTTGAAGCAACACCAAGATGCACCAAAATGGCTGTCCCATCACCCCAGATCTGGTGCACCCCAGACTCTGCACCACTATCTGGCAGAGACAGGGCAGATCTCTGCTGCTTCAGCCTGCCTCTAATCCAGGGTCAGTGCAGGGATCAGGGGCTGGACTCTGCACCTTAGCTCCTTCCATCCTGGACTATGGAAGTTGGCATGAAGGATGAGGCTGCAGGATAGACAGGCTGACGAGGTGGGAGAGGCATTTCCCCAGCTGCACCCCATACATGTAGGGACCTTTCAAGTGAGGTGTTTCAGGAGTGGACTTTGGACATACCAGGGGACCTAGATTTGTATGGATGGCTTTTGGTTCTAGATGCAGGGTTTCTTGGGATATAGCGCATAGTAAGGTCCTACAGGATATTATTTGGGGTGGACAGAGAGTCCGTGGGTTTGTCTGAGGTTTATATAGGGTTTTACTGGGGTGGGTTAATGAAAGAATTGCTTCATTTTCTGAGCTGTGTGAAAGCTATAGAGCATTCACCGAGTGAGGTGGAGTCACTCTCCTGGGGTGGGATCCCCTCCTGGGGATCATTTTAGGTGAGAGAATGTCATGGGTACCTAGCTCACTGGGACTTCTAGGGCCTCTAGGCAAGGTGTGGAAATGGTAAGGCCCTTTGATATAACATTGAGGTATCCTGCACGGTGCATGGATGAGACAATTGCAGAAGATCAATTATCCAGAAGTTTTCAAAGTGGGGGGCATGCTGGGAGTGGGCCTCAGGACAGACATGTGGCCACAAGAAGCATTAGCAATTCACAGGAACCCCTCCCCACTAGCCACTGAGGGGCCAGGGCATTCCTGAGCAAGATGTCAGAGTCCCTGCCCAGCCTGCCCAGCCCTGACCAGCCCCACAGAAAGTCACAAGACCACTGGAGGGGGGAGATGAGACAGTTTAATAGAGAAATAAGCTTTGGACAGCCTCCTGATCAGAAGGGAGCCTTTCTTGGAGTGAAAGGCCATTATGGAGGCTAAGGGCGCCAAGTAGGGAGGGAACAGCATGGGAGATGGTACCAGGAGTGCCTGTGCTCAGCAGGTACTGGCAGAGCCTGAGGAGAGAATGGGGGTCAGGTCCTCACAGACATGGTCACTACAAAGACAACCAACCCCCTCAGCCTCCCGAAACCCCAAGGCTGGGCTGGCTCAGGACAGCCTTATGCATGGTATTTAGTAAGGCTTGAATACTACGGCCATCCTGCCTGAGTGCCTGGAAGTCTCTTAAAGAGGCCAAAGAAGCCCGTCTCACCTGGAGTGATGAGTGGAGTGGCTTTCTCAGGTAAGGGGCTGAGAAAGGAACATATCAAATTAGCATCCCCAGCCCTTCTGTCCTTATCCCCCAAGATGACGCCTGGTGTTCCCTCCCAGGGGGCACACGTACTTGCTATTCTTCCATTGTCACCTTAAACAATACTAAGGGTTCTAGCTTTCCCTGATGTGGAGCACTTCAGGGTTGATTATCTGTGAATAACAAATCCCACGGCAAGCCCAGGGAGTAGCCAAGAGGCTGTCCTCGTTAGCTAAATTGCCGGACTTTACCCCACATAGGTGTGCTCAGCTCCAGGGGCATACAATTTCCGGGCTCCCCACCCTTACCCCATCTCACCTGTGCTTCTGATTGTATTTGCATTTGCATTTTCCACCTGTGAGAGGAAGAGATTGTCAGTGTGGAGAACCTGGGGAGCTTGGGCCATCACACCCCTCCCCTTGTGCCCACCACCCTACCAGCCCCACCACTCACTCAGGGCTATCAAGATTCCAGCGATGCACAGGAGCCCTCCAAAAATCATCCCGCCCAGCTGCAGGCTTTCCCAGTCTGGGGGAGCAGAGAGTGAGCTGGCACCAGCCTGGCTCCAACCCCCTCATTCATTCAAAAGATATTAGTGATCATCTACTTGTGAAGATGTGCTTACATTTCAGGCAACAAGAAAGGCCAGTAAACAGAAACACCGTATACTAAATGCTGTGAACAGCACTATGAAGAAAAGATAAGCAGGAAAGCACAGAATAAAGAAGGGAGTTGAAAGGCTTTTTGATCAAGGCAGGCTTTTCTGAAAGGTCGCATTTGCAAGGAGGCTAGGGGAAGAGGAAGGGTGTGCAAGGTCCGTGGAGGATGGTGGCAGGCAGAAGAAGAGGAAAGCTGCTGGGGCTGCAGGGCGACAAGTAGCCGGTGCTGGGCTCTGGCAAGTTAGAGAACTGAAGGAATGTTAGGGGAGATAATATCCTGGGGGCCCAACAGCCTCCAGCCCCTTCCCCAGAAATTTTCCTAAATGTCTCATGGGTACCTTCCCTCCTTTTGGAATGAAGCTCTCCCAAAGACCATGTTGCATGTTGGCCTCTCTCTCTTGTCATAGTCCATGCTGACTCTGTAATCCCCAGTCCCAGCCCTCACCAAGCTCTAGCCAAGAGGTCCAGGAAAGACAAAGGTAGGAGTGGGGGATGGGGGTATCAGCTCTTACCATAGTAGAAGGGACTGTCTTTATCTGCAGGAAAAGGGGAGGAAAATAAAAAAAATAAAGACCAGAACCAGGAGGCAGGATGTGGGGTCTTTTTTTTTTATAATTTTTTTAAAATTTTATTTATTTATGATAGTCACACACACACACACACACAGAGAGAGAGAGAGAGAGAGAGAGAGAGAGAGAGAGAGGCAGAGACACAGGCAGAGGGAGAAGCAGGCTCCATGCACCAGGAGCCTGACGTGGGATTCGATCCCGGGTCTCCAGGATCGCGCCCTGGGCCAAAGGCAGGCGCCAAACCGCTGCGCCACCCAGGGATCCCCGGATGTGGGGTCTTAAAAGGAAAATGTGGGGTAGCAGGAGCAGGGCAGTTTGGAGTCCTACTCACCAACCAAGTCATTGGCTTCCAAGGCAGGCAGGCCTGGGTGGGAGAAGCAGAGGGAAATGGGTATTCATTCAGGACACTGGTTTCAAAATGAATTAGCAGGCATGTCCTCAGCCCAGAGCAGGCTCCTGGGTGGGGGACCGGGGACCCTCACACCTTCCCCAGCCCGAAATAGCCCTGGAATTTTGCCTCTCACCATAGCCTTTGTGCCCCCCTGCCAACCCCCAATCAATCTTCCCACCATTTCTCGGGCTTCCAGCTATTCTTCCTTGCATTGAAATGGGATGGTATATTGGTATCTTTTTACCCTCTTCTGAGAAGCTTCCTACACAGACCCTGGCTACTGCCCTATCAGGGAATAGGGAATGCTTCTCTCTCTTTTTTTTTTTTTTTTAATTTTTTATTTATTTATGATAGTCACAGAGAGAGAGAGAGAGGCAGAGACACAGGCGGAGGGAGAAGCAGGCTCCATGCACCGGGAGCCCGATGTGGGATTCGATCCCGGGTCTCCAGGATCGCGCCCCGGGCCAAAGGCAGGCGCCAAACCGCTGCGCCACCCAGGGATCCCCATGGAATGCTTCTCTCTTTATGTCAACAGATGGTTACTGTTTTCCAAAGTTCAATTATTCAGGACAACTTTTGCAATACCCATTTCCTCCCTACACTATTATTTCCTTAGTGTCACTCTTTAAATTGACAGTTTATTTTATTTTTAAAGATTTATTATTTATTATTCATTCAGCGAGAGCGAAGAGAGGCAGAGACACAGGCAGAGGGAGAAGCAGGCTCCATGCAGGAAGCCCGATGTGGGACTCGATCCTGGGTCTCCAGGATCACACCCCAGGCTGCAGGCGGCGCTAAACCGCTGCGCCACGGGGGCTGCCCTAAATTGACAGTTTAGATGAAAATCCATTTTTTCGACATCAGACCCCCTATGGGAAATGCTGCCCTCGTTTTCACTGCCTTGGTTGAGAGGGGGAGTGGCAGGAGGTTCATTCTGGGAGGACTCACCTGCCAGTGTGAGGAGCAGGCCCTGGGTCATTCTCTTCATGGTACGGCTGCAGAGGGGAGCTGCAGGGGAGGAGGGCAGGTTGGGATCAGACAACTGGGATCTGCCCCAGGTTCTGGGGCAAAGAGCCAGGGCACAGATCCTGAGGGTGCACTTGGTTTATGAGGTGGTCTTGGGAAAGTTACTAATTTCTGTTTCCTTATCTAGAGATGGTAATAGTAAACGCCTAGTGGAGTTAATACTAGTTAAGTACTTAGAACCTTGCTTGCACATAGTAAGTGATTTGTTAAAGTCTTTAATCAGATGTTTGACCCTAGGTCAGAGGAGCAGGGGTACTGTTCTAATTCAGCCTTTGGTTCCTAACCCCCAGTCAAAAGGCTAAGGTACCCTGAGCTATTGTTCCCAAAGGTCTGGGCCCCGGGCAGTATCAGGATGAATTCCAAGATAGTCTCTGCAAAGGGCCAGGGTATCCAGGGCTGTGCAGCAGAGTAACCAGCAGCTTAGCAGGGGAAAGGTGGTAGCGGGAGCATGTGAGAGCCTCCCATCCCAGCCCCAGCCAGGGATCCTACTCCAGGGCAGCCCCAAATTCCATAGCAGGAAACTGCCTGGTGGTTGGAAGGAACATTGCTTCTTTCTTTTTCCTTGGGGTGGGAACTATCCCACGAGTTTCTAGTGGCTGCTTCCTTGAGATAAGACCCCTTCCAGCTCTCTGCATATTGTTCGCTACGGGCAAATTTAGGGATTATCAGCTGTTGCAAACTAAAGCCCCTATTATCTACTGGGCCCAACGGGCTGGAACTCTAATCCCCTCAAAACCACCTAACAGCTGTGTGACTCAGTGGGTTACTTAACCTCTCGGTGCTTCAGTGTCCTGTAAAACAAGGAAAATTAATAGCAACTGCATAAGGTTATGATTGAATTAAATGAATTACTCTATGTGAAGCCTAAGTATAATGCCAGGCACATACTAAGTAATGAAATGTGTTACAATAAATACATAGCCCTCTATTGGCTAAATGGGATGCTGATTCATGAATGACTTAATAAGGCAAATTTGATAGGTAGATAATTACATACATACATGGGTCCTTTTGCCCTAGATGGGACTAGTAATACGCAGCTTCTGAATGTGAGAGTTTATCGGCTTTTAGCAGTCTCCGAAGCTGGCCTCCTTTAGACTCATCCCCTCTCACCACCCTAGGATTCCTGAGTCATGGGGGTTGCAACTCCACGTATTCTTTAGCCAAAGACTGGTTCCTGTTTCCTCCCGCCCCTAACCCACTGTCTATATGATAGTGGTCACAGAGCAAGTGGCTTCCAACCGTCAAACACCTCAAACATGCATCCTGTTACTGAGAATACCTGGGCACCCACCACCTCTTCCTCAGACTGGTACCCCTCCATCCTCACTCTTCTTCTGTCACCCTTCTGCTTAGCAGCCCTGAAGTCCTAGAAGACACTTACCTGAGAGCAGAGCGCAGATCTGGAAAGGCTGCTGGGGCTGGATTCAACTCAGGTGGGTTCCAGCTCTTTAAACCCAGCAGCTCCGCCCAGGGCAACAATACGGGCAGACAGGAGGGAACTGGTCAGATTCCTTAAGATTCCTGTAGCTCCTTCTCTCCCCGCCTCCTCCCCCACACTGTGCTCTTGAGACAGCTTGCCCTACCACACCCAGTGCTGAGCTGAGCTCCTGGAGGCCCCAGGGCCATCAGAGGTGGTGGGAGAGGTGGTGGGAGAGGGCCGGGCTGGGCCTCAGACATTTCTCTAGAGAAGATGGACTTTCAGCTTCTTCAGCTCACCTAGATCCTAAAAGAGGAGTCCAGAGGGGTGCTGGAAGGGGACAGGATGTTTCTGGGTTATTGTGCCAGCAGTGGGGGTTCCAGGACTTGTGTGTGGGGTATCCTGGGGACAGCTGAGTTGATTAGGAGTCAGGGACTGGTGCTGAGGCTCCATTTGCTCAGTGGTCCCATTGTTTTTCCTTGGACTGGGTGTTTATTGAGGGGGAGGGCTGGGGCTGATGGCACCCTTCAGGACTGCCCACCCTCTGACGAGTCCCAGACACCCACTTAGCCTAGGGAAACTGATGGCTGGGATTAGAAACCACCCTGGCCCAGACCCTGGTTTCCTGCCTGCTCCACAGAGTGTCAGGGAAGGGGTAGTGCCAGGAGGAGGACTGCAACTCCAGGCTAAATAATGGGCTGCTTCCCTCTGTGGACCGCCATATCTGCCTTATGTGCTTCTGGCCAAACTCCCCTTTCATTCCTCCCTCCACCACATGCTTTTAGCCTGTGCCCCTGGGTCTGGATGACTCCAGGCCTCTCCTTCTTCCCCAATTCCTGTGTTCACTGCTTTTGCCACTGGATGGTGATCAGCTGAAGGCAGGACTGTTGCCTCTCTTATTCCCAAAGGCCTCTCTTTATTCCTGGACACCAATAAATAGATTTTAATTGAATTGTTGAGTCAATGAAGACAGGAAGCCACCAGACGCTCCCATTGCTGGGGATCAGGGAGGGAAAACAAAGCCCTGAAAGGCAGGGTGAGGAGAAAGGGTGAGTAGGAAGGGGGAGGATATTCCTAGTGTGAATATGTTCACCTTCTCATAAAAACCTTCCATGGTGCTCCCTGCCTTCAAGATTCAGTTTCTGGGATGCCTGGATGGTTCAGTGTTTGAGCGTCTGTCTCCCTTTGGCTCAGGGTGTGATCCTAGGGTCCTGGGATTGAGTCCCCCACATAGGGCTCCCTGCGGGGAGCCTGCTTCTCCCTCTGCCTGTGTCTGCCTTTCTCTGTGTCGCTCATGAATAAATAAATTTAAAAAAAAAAAAAAAGGATTCAGTTTCTGTGGAGTTCAAACCCAGGGGCTCTGGGGCCAGGAAGAGCTAGAGTTGAAGCACAGCCTGCCATTTGCTCACTGGGTAAGCTCAGGTAGCTCCTTCATCATCCGGAGCATCCGTTCCTTCTCCTCTAAAATGGAATAATGATAGGACTGACCTCTGAGGTTTCTGGTGTAGGTTCTGCAGGAGCATGGAGCTGCTCTGTGGTCAGCCCTCAATATGTATTTGTGGAATGAGTGCCTCCCAGACCTGGTGTGAGGGAAGTTTGTTAACCTTGAGATCCAGAAGAACCATTAATTGCATATACTTTGAAGTCAAATCCAGGCTCTGTTAGTTACTTGCTATGTGCACCCAAGCAACTAATTCAGCCTTTCTGCCTAATTATTCATCCATAAAGTAGGAACCATGACCGAGCCTACTCTGAAGGTTTGTGGTGATTGTAACATCTGATTATGCTGCTCAGTTCCCTGTAACTGTAGCTGGGAATGGCCCTGATATACACACAAAGAAATCTGTGCAATATAAGAGAAAGGGGGTCATTGGTAGAGAGCCCCCCATGGAGAAAGCACATTCCAGAAAAGAGAAAGGAAGTATAAAAAGGACCTTAGGTCCACTTCTCCAGAAGGCCCTAGTGTCTTTGCTCTGCCCTGTAGCTTCTGCCCTCTTCAGGGATCCTCCACTCCTAGCCCTGGCACCATGAGATAGCATCATCTTTAACAGATAGGTAGAAAGAAGGGGCAACTGGGTGGCTCAGCTGGTTGGACCTTCAACTCAGGTCATGATCCCAGGGCCCTGGGATTGAGCCCTGCATTGGGCTTCCAGCTCAGCGGGGAGTCTTCTTCTCCCTCTCCCTCTGCCCCTCACTCCACTTGCGCTCTCTCTCAAATAAATATATATAATTTTTTAAAAATAAAGATTTTATTTATTTGAGAGAAAGAGTGAATGAGAGATTGAGCATGAGCAGGGGGAGAGGGAGAAGCAGACTCCCTGCTGAGCAGGGAGCACAATGGGGGGCTTGATCCCAGGACCCCAGGATCATGACCTGAGCCAAAGGCAGACGCTTAACTGACTGAGCCATCGAGGTGCCCCATCAAATAAATAGATAAATAAACAAAATCTTTAAAAAAAAAAAAAGAAAAAAGAAAAAGACAGGTAGAAAGAAAACTTCACCTGAGTCTGGTGGTCCAAGGTAGGGGGATAGGTTGAGCCAGAGGCAAAATCAGGGAGAGGGAGCCCAGCTACCTGTGTGTGACTTCTGCAAGCACAACGGTAAGTCACTACCTCGTTTCTTCATTTTGCCAAAACTGGCTGTAGGTGTAGGCGCACCATGGCTGAGTAGTGCATCTGCCCCTCTGGGGGGCCTCAAAGGCTGGACATTCCCTCAGTGGCAGGCAGCAATGCCTTCTACACTGGAAGTGGTGCAAAGTCAGTTCCCAGGTTAATGAATTTATCTTCTTAGATATTAAGAGCAGTACTTATTGGGACACCTGGGTGGCTCAGAGGTTGAGCGTCTACCTTTGGCTCAGGACATGATCCAGGGGTCTGGGATGGAGTCCCACATTGGGCTCCTTGCGGGAGAGCCTGCTTCTCCCTCTGCCTATGTGTCTGTGTCTCTCTCACTCTCTCATGAATAGATCAATAAAATCTTAAAAAATAAAACCAGTAGTTATAAATGGTCATGAAAGTGGGTGTTGAAACCTTTAGAAGTTTTGCATATTAAGAAGTGTTCACTAAATTGTCCGTTCATTCATTAGCAGTGTTTAGGATGAACAACCGCTCTCTCAAAGTATAATACCTGAGAGGCTGGCCTGGCAGCGAACTGTTTTCAGGAAATCAGTTTCAAGTAGGGCTGGTCATAGCCCTGCTTCTTGGACATGCATTCCTCATCAGAATCTCTGGAGCCATCTATTTGGGTCTGATTTCTTATCTACCAAATGGAAGAGCTGGGTAAGAGGCACTGAGGCTTACAGGGAAATCAAACCTTGGGGTGATGGAAGGCTGGGAAGAGTGGGTGATGGAGAGCCAGACTTAGAAGGGTGGGTGCAGATGACAGCTGGGAGGTATTAAGAGTTGAGAGAGAGAAAACTGCAAGATCCAGTTCTAAAGTCCTTCTTCCCCTTCTGGAGTCAGTGTTGCAAAGTATACAAAGGACCTCGTGTAGAAGGAGGGAAGTCTGTTGCCAAGAGTGGCGGCCTGAAAATCAGCGCTGACTCTCAGGATCCTGCCTCTGCTCACGTCAATCACTGCCCCACCTCCTCACACTCCCAAACTGTGATCTTCCCTCTTCTGCAAGCACCAACTATTGCTCTGTGGAAAACAGAGATGCATCCTCAAAGCCATTAACTTCCCTGAGGAAAGGCACTAAAACAGGAATTATTTCTAAGATCGACCAGAAATAAAAGAGAAGTGACTAGCATCTTGCCTGGCACGTAGTGGGAGCATATTTTTTTTTTCTTACCTTCCAAGATGGACTGAATATCAGTATCAGCAGAAGGCTGGGATTGTCTGTTTTGAGGGGGTCTGGTAGAGGGGGGAGAAGACCCCGTTCGTGAGGGGAGAGGTTATCTCTCTCCTCTGAGGCTTTCCCCAGGTGTCTCCGATGTTTCATCCCTATGAGAAGTACATACTGAGATCCCACCCGGACCCACCTCCCGGGCCGCCTCTCTCAGGGGTCTCGCTGCTCTTCTTTCTGCCTTTCTGCATTCTGGCAGGTCCCCCCATGTGTACTGAGGGCCAGTCTGGGCCCCCAGATCTGGGGCTCACTCCCTTTGAGGATGGGGTTGGGGGGTGAAGGTTGGACAGGAAGAGATGCAGCCTGTGCAGGCGGTTAGCGGCTGTACGACAGGGTGCGAGGGCGGCCCTCTGAGGGCTCTTCTAGGCCTTGGCCGACTCTCGGCCTCAGGAAGGCAGCAGGAGGGGCCCTTCGCTGCGGATCCCAAGGGCCATCCGGAAGAGGGGATACGGGCACGAAGCGGGGGCGGGGGTCCCACGAAGGGGGATAGGGGCCTCCGCGGCAGCCACTCCCCTCAGCACTGTAGTGGGAGCCGGGCTCTCACTGCCGACGCCGGGTATCTTTGGCGGCCCCCGGCCTCCAGAAGCTACTCCCCGACCTCTCGGAGGCCCAGGCCAGGAGGCCCTCCATTACCAGCCTCCCCCTTCGCGCAGAGGACCGAACGGCAGCCAATTGAAATAGGGTCGTGTGGCTCCCGGCCAGTCAGCGCTAAGAGACCGCTGCCGAGGCGGGGCCGCGGGTGAAGCCGCCTGTGAGGCGACGGCCCAGGGGGCGGGGGCGGGGCTCTTCTGTCGTCCGTCCTCGCGTGGATTGGCTGCTCCGGTTCAACGGCGCGCTCGGCCAGCCCCGTCCTCTTGCGCACGCGCAGCCGCTCGGCCGTCTCGTCGCCGCGGAAGGGCCGCGACTCGGTTTAAATCTTGCCGGTCCTTGTCCGTCTGTTGGTACGTTCGTGCCCGCGTGATTGTCACGGTCTTCCGGAAGTCGCGGTCTTCGGCACCTGGGACCCTAGAGGCTGTGAAGAGTAGCTAAGGTTGAAGCGACTGCCCAGTTGCTGAGTCCAGAGCAGGCCCGGAAGGAGGAAGACCGGAGCGGGGCGGCCTGAGGGACGGGCGGGAGGCGGCGAGCTGCCGGGAGTGAGGCCAGGAGGAGGCCAGGAAGCCGGCAGGGACTCGGGCTCGGGGAGGGCTCGACAAGGCGAGATAGGAGGCTGCAGACCCGTGTGAAAGGGGAGAGGCGGAGACGGTTCACCGAACGGAGGCCGGGCGGCGTCACTTCTCAGTGACTGTCATTCTGCTTCTGTTAGTCAGTAATGCTTCCCTCCCACCCACAAGCGCCCTGGCACCCTTGTCCAACTACTCTAGGTGTCTCGTCCACCGGATTTCTCAAGCCCTCCATCTTGTAGCCAGAGGGTCTCATGGACGCACCTCCTCTTCACTTCCTAGGGGTACCTGACGCTCAGCAAGTTACCAATAACTAAACTAACTACCTTCCCAAGTGCCTGGCTGGCTAAGTCGGTAGAACATATGACTCTTGATACTGGAGTTGTGAGTTCGAGCTCCACTTTGGGTGTAGAGCCTAAGCGGCGCCTGGGTCTCTCAGTTAAGTGTCTGCCTGCGGGTCAGGTCATGATCCCGGAGTCCTAGGATCGGAGCCCCCTGGAGCCCCCTGTCGGACTCCCTGCTCAGCCAGGAACCTGCTTCTCTCTCTCCTGCCCCACCTTCCTGCTGTCTCTCAAATAAAATCTTAAAAAAAAAAAAAAAAAAAAAATCTTGGGAGGCCTGGTTGCTCAGTGGTTGGGCATCTGCCTTAGGCTCAGAGCATGATCCTGGAGTCCCAGGATGGAGTCCCACATCGGGTTCCCTGCATGGAGCCTGCTTATGTCTCTGCCTTTCCCTCGCTCTCATGAATAAATAAATAAAATCCTTAAAAAAAAAAAAATCTTCCCATTGTCACAACATATTTCAGAGTTCCCTATCTCAGGGTACCCCTTTATCCACTTGGTGGATAGACCACCACTAAGTGTATAAGGAGATGCCCTACTGATGTGTCTGCTCCTCAGGCTATGACCTCAAGGGCAGTAGCACCCCTGGGTGACAGCACCTTTGTCCACAAGAGTAGCCTAAGGGAATGCTTGCAACCTGGCAGGCTGCTTTCTAGCACTTTACATGTGTTAACTCATGTTATCCTCACAACAACCTATCAAGAGGATTCATCATCCAATTTCAGATGAGGAAATGAAGTGAATGGTTAAGTGAAGCTCAGGGCCACATCGCTAGAAGTGGCCATCCAGCCTCAGAGCTAGCTCTTAACCCCACTCTCCGCATTAAACTCTGCATGTGATTTACTTTTAATATGATTTTAAAATAGCTCTGTTGAGAAATGATTTACCTATCAAGCAATTACCCCACTTAACGTGTATAACTTGGGGTGCCTGGGTAGCTGAGTTGGCTGTGTCTAGCTCTTGGTTTCTTTCTGCTCAGGTCATGTCTCATGGGTCAATCTCACGAGTCCTGGGATTGAGCCCTGATTTGGGCTCTGTGCTCAACAGGGAGTCAGCTTGAGATTCTCTCCCTCTGCCACTCCCCCCAACAGGTTGTCCATGTATGCTCTCTCTCTCAAATAAATAAAATACATCTTTAAAAAATATATATGTTTCTCTTTGGTGTGTGTGTGATCTTTATGCAGATAATATTAAGATATTTAAAACAAATTTTTTATTTTTATTTTTTAAAGGTATCATTTTTTAAGATTTTATTTATTCATTCATGAGAGCAGAGAGAGAGAGAGAGAGGCAGAGACACAGGCAGAGGGAGAAGCAGGCTCCATTTAGAGAGCCCAATGTGGGACTCGATCCCAGGTCTCCAAGATCACACCCTGGGCCGAAGGCAGCGCTAAACCGCTGAGCCACCCGGGCTGCCTCCCAAAAATTTTTTTAAGATTTTATTTATTCATGAGACACACACACACACACACACACACACACACACACACACACACACACAGAGGCAGAGACACAGGCAGAGGGAGAAGCAGGCTCCATGCAGGGAGCCCGATGTGGGACTCGATCCCGTGACTCCAGGATCACACCCTGGGCTGAAGGCAGGCACCAAACCACTGAGCCACCCAGGGATCCCCTAAAACAAAAATTTTAAGTAATTTCTATACCTACTGTTCAGCTTGAACTCACAACCCTGAAATCAAGAGTTTTATTTTTTGGCATTCTCTACCAACTGAGGCAGTTAGACACCCCAAACTCTTATTTATTTATTTATTTATTTATTTATTTATTTATTTATTTATTTATATTTATATATTTTAAAGATTTTATTTATTCATAAGAGACACACAGAGAGAGGCAGAGGCATAAGCATAGGGAGTAGCAGACTCCCCACAGGGAGCCTCATGTGAGACTCGATCCCAGGACCCTGAAATCACGACCCAAGCTGAAGGCAGATGCTCAACTGCTGAGCCACCTTAGGTGCCCCTATTTATTTATTTTAAAAGTAAACTCCAAGCCCGATGTGGCGCTTGAACTGTCAATCTCAAGACCAAGAGTCAAATATTCTACAGGCTGAGCCAGCTGGGCACCTCTAGATATTCTGAATCAGTAAGTGTACTTTTTATTTTCACTAGGGTGCCAATTGTCAAATTTTTCACCCTAGTGAAATTTTCACCCTAGTGCCAATCACTATATATGTACTACGTGTGCCATGCTTTTTAAAATAAGTTATAGTGGTTCCTGGCTGGCTCAGTTGTTAGAGCATGAGACTCTTTTTAAAATTTTTTAAAGAAGAGTTTATTTTATTCATGAGAGACACAGAGAAGGCAGGGACATAGGCAGAGGGAGAAGTGGGCTCCTCGCACCAATGTGGGACTTGATCCCAGAATTATGGGATCACACCCTGAGCCAAAGGCAGACGCTCAACTGCTAAGCCACCCAGGCATCCCAGAGCATGAAAATCTTCATAGTAGAGTTTACTTACTAAAAAAAAAGAAAGAAAAAGAAATGATAAAATAAGTTACAATTTGATTTTACAACTTTTCAAAGTATTTTCATTCTAATTAACCTGTTATCTATTTAATAATTCAACACACATTTTGAATCTCACCCCAGTTCCAGGAACTGGGGATTCTGAACCAGGCAATGCGAAGCTCCATCATGGTGAGGACAATGAGTTGGAAAAAGAAATAGATGGTACAATATTTCAAGTATTGATTGATAGGTGCACTGAAGACACATAAAGCAGCTGAGACCTAGAGAATGATGGAGGAGAGAGATCGCTTTCTTAGACTGGGAGGTCAGAATTGGTCAGTGATAGAAACATAGTTTTAGGGGTGCCTGGGTGGCTCAGTGAGTCTGCCTTAGGCTCAGTCATGATCCCAGGGTCCTGGGATCAAGTCCTGTGTTGGGGTCCCTGCTCCACGGAGAGCCTGCTTCTCCCTCTTTCTCTGCCTTCCTCTCCCCCTGTTTGTGCTTTCTCTCTCTCTCTCTGTAAAATAAAATCTTTTTTTTTTTTTTTGTAAAATAAAATCTTAAAAAAAAAAAAAGAAACATAGGTTTAAAATATTTGTATGCCACAAATTGCCCTTTGCTGTTCTTTTTTTTCTGGTTAAATTGAGCCAGTGAAGTCAAACATATACCCAGATTTTAGATTAGAGCATAATTTACAAAAAGGGTTTTTTAATCTAGAGCCAGTGGCTCTGATTCCAAGAAATGTCTATCAAGTCTGTTTATCTTGTTAAAACAAGACAACAGGCCCTTCAATGGAGTCACTCATGCTATGCCCCACATCACCAAACTTAGACTTAATTTAATTACAGTTTTGACCTTTTCCAAAATGGAATCTTAAACCAGTCAATCAGGAACTACCTGATCATCACTAAAGGGGTAATCTGGCTGATAGACCCCTGCCATCTCCTAAAGGAAAGTGACCTTACCACAGCCAATCCACTTTTGCTAGTATAACTTCTTTGTTCCCACTCCCTTTTGCCTATAAAGTCTTTCATTTTGTACAGTGCCTCAGAGCTCCTTTCTATCTGCTAGATGGGATGTTGCCAGATTCATGAATCATTTAATAAAGCCAATAAATAAGATCTTTAAAAATTTGCTCTGCTATTTTTTTAGACAATCTATATTTTTATGTAAGTTAGTTATAATAAGTGTCTTACAAGGAAAATTAATTATTGTCAGTCATAGAATAAAAGAATGTTTTTACTGGCACTGTTGAAAATCAAAAGACTAAAAATGGTGGTTCAAGAGACCAAATGCACTATGATTGGAAAGATTCTGCATTGGAGCTGACTTTAGTTTTGTGATAGCACAGAATGTTGACTCTGAATGTCAGTAGTTTCCAGAAGCTTGTCTGTGAAGTTAAAGAATGCATTGAATTTGTGGCCGCTTGAAATCTGAATGCAAATACAATCAAAGCTGGACAAAGTCTTTGTTGTCTCCACTGCATTAGCTAATTTAAAAACCCTGCAACATTTTACTGTCATTTGTTATGCAGTTTTGCCAGTGGACAAAGGGAGTTAGTGTTACATTCTACTCCAATCAGATTACAAAAGAGAATAACAAGTTCCTCCAAGCAATGTTTACCAAACTAAAAAGAACTATTGAGAAACTGAAGTTTAGTAAACAATGGGAAATAAATCATATTGTAAAAATTGAGTAGCAGTGTTAACTTTTTCCTGTAATGTAAAATTAAAATGCCTTGTAGGTTGGTGTATACTTACCTTAAGTTCTTAAGAAACTAGTAAAATATTAATGTATTAACGTCTAATGATCAACATTGGGATTTTCCACAGCGAGAGCTGAAGCCATTCCCTCCACCACACGCCCTTGGAGAACCAGTTTTGCTGCTAGAGGTGGGTGGAGTTTGCTATATTCTACTCTTTCCTCCAAAGGACTGAGACCTTCTGGGCTTCTAGGTCTGAGCACAGTGGGGTACACAGATCTCAGTTCCATTTTTAAAGGGGTACACCTGTCTTAAAAAACAACATTACTTATGAAAACTGAAATTGTGTGAACCTGGTGCCCAGCGGTGATGCCCCAGGTATGTCACTCAGAGAATAAGCACACCTGCCCCAGAAGACCCCCATGGGCAGATCCCAAAAGTGGAAGCTGAAGCCGCACAATGCCAGAAGTTCTCTCTAGGAAGAGAATGCAAAATTATGAGCATAATGTTTGTGTGATATATATTATTTTTAAAGTAATCTATATACCCAAGGTGGGGCTCAAACCTACGACCCTGAGAGCGAGTGATACTCTCGAAAGACTGAACCAAAAAAAAAAAAAAAAAAAAAGAGACTGAACAGCCAGGCAGCCCTGAAGGTTTATATTTGCTTATTTTTTTAAATTTTTATTTTAAAAAATATTTATTTATTCATGAGAGACACAGAGAGAGAGAGAGGCAGAGACACAGGCAGAGAGAGAAGAAGCAGGCTCCATGCAGGAAGCCTGACGCGGGACTCAATCCCGGGACTCCAGGATCACACCCTGGGCCAAAGGCAGGCACTAAACCGCTGAGCCACCCAGGGATCCCTTATATTTGTTTATAATGACAAAGCAAAGCAATCACAAATTATAAAAAGCTGACAACAAAAATTTTAATATAACAAATTTTAAAATTAATTGCCTGTCAAAATATTAACTTTACTGGTAATATTAACTGCATAATCATAGCCACTACTTCATATGATAGTGATTTTCAATATTTTAAGTTAGAATATGTAAAATTAGAATAATTTCTATGAGAAAGAAGGGAAGATAACTGAGCCTTCTATAGAGTGATTAACCCACACTCTTCTTTCAAAGATTTTTATTTATTATTTGAGAGAGAGAGAGAGAGTGCACGAGCAGGGGAGGGGTAGAAGGAGAGAGAGAGGGAGAAGCAAACTCCCTGGTTAGCCGGACAGGGGGCTAGATCCCAGGACCCTAAGATCATGACTTCAGATGAAGGCAGACCCTTAATAGACTGAGCCATCAAGGTGCCCCTAGAGTGATTAAACTACTCTTCTAAAAACATTTTTACTGATAATTTAGAAAATTTGCTTTCAAAGCTTCACAATTTATCATTGCTAATGTCTTATAAAAGTTTTGGGTGCTGTCAAATTTGGGAAAGCCTCTATGGAGTGTTTTTTATGTATGAGCAGCCAGATGGCAGGATGTTTCACATTTTCCTGTGCATTGACCAGTCTTCACCATATACTTCTGCCACCAAACCTCCAGAGGCCTTGGAAGAGGCCCTGGGAGTATGTGTGGGAAGGAAGGATGGGGCCAGGCCTAGAGCGTTTTGGAGAAGGAGGAAGGGGTCTCTGTGGAGCCTGGATAGTGTGTGTGTGGGAGGTCTGGGCATGGAGGGGGGAGGATAAAGGTGGATGAGGGGAGCGAGGGGGTGGGGCTGGGCAGACAAGGTCTGTGTATGTGTGTGTGTGTGTGTGTGTGTGGTGGGGAGAAGCCACTCATGAGGAGGAGACTGGGGTGTGGGAACACAGAGTAGGAGAGGCCCAGAAGGTTGTGGCCAGAGCTTGGGGAGATGCAGACTTGGGGTGGGGCTTGGGGACCTGGGAGAAGAGGACCTGGGCTTGTGTGGGGGAGGGGCCTGAATGTGGGTGTAGGGACACTGGGGGACATAGGAGAGGGGGTTTGGTTGTGGAAGGAGGCCCAAGTGTGGGTGCAGTTGGGTGTTGGAGGAGGGTCAGTCCCTGGGGTGGGGAGTTGTGTTCCAGCCTGCCGTGGCTTTGGGGAAGGGGCCCAGACGTGGGGCTGACAGACATGAGGGTGGATCCCAGAGCTTGTGGAGTGGCCTAGGATTAGGGGGACAGAGCTTTGAGGTCATCTGGTTGTGGGAGATGTGGGGGAGGGGGTCTGGACATGGGCAGGGATCTGGGCAAGGGAAGCTGTAGTGGAGGGTCATCTGACTGTGGGCAGTGGCCTGGCTTGGGTGAAGTTGGGGGTTGGAACCCAGGCTTAAGCATTGGTAGCTTTAGTAGCTCAGAAATGTTCCCATCAGGACTGTTTTTGATAGAAGGAAACCCAGAAACAGTGTTAATATCCAATGACTGGAGAAAGAAAATTATGGCATTTCTTGGGTTATTTGGTGGTGAAGTGAGTGATTTAGTCATGGATTAGGGTAAATACCAGAGTATGGAATGAAAAAAAAGTTGTAGAAGAATGCCATTTATATATAGATTAAGACTGTATAGTGTAAAACTATGAATGAAAGTACTGGAATAGATAATATAAAAAGTAAGTGCACAGTTCAGATAGGGTTGCCTCTAAAAAGCAAGGAACAGAGTGAGGTCATGAGTGTTCAGAGGCTTCACCTGCCCCAGTAATAACAGGTCTGTTAAACAGGACTTGGTGCTAACTTGTTTGACTATCGTACTTTATGTTGTGCAAGAAAAGCAACCAGAGCACAGGTGAAGCATAGTTGATGCTTGGCAGGAGGAAGCTATGAGGGAGCAAAGGGACTGCTAATTTAAGGAAGGCCTTCCAGGTTTTTCATGGAAATGGTACAGCTGGTTTCTGAAATGGGAATAGAGGGATTATTCTGAGGACCAGCAGCTGTTGTTCGGACAGCCTGGGATCAATGAGGAATGGAGGGAATGTTCTGAGGATTAGCAGCCAGTAGGCTGGGCAGGCCAGACTTTATGGAGAGGGATGAAGAGGAAGAGGTGGGGGCTAGGTTGTGTGGATGGATGAGGAGGCACAGCTGAGGGGATGGGACATTTGATAGCCACCGGAGCCAGGTCTCACATCTCAGGTCCTTTAGAGTCTCTCACGACATTTAGTTGGATACTCACAACTGACGAATTTAGAGTCACTGTACCCATTTTACAGACAAGAAACTGAAGTTTGGAGAGATTAAGTGAATTTCCCCAGGCCAGTGTGACTCCAAGTTTCCTTGTCTTTTTTTTTTTTTTTTAAAGATTTTATTTTTTTTATTCATGAGAGACACACACAGAGAGAGGCAGAGACACAGGCAGAGGGAGAAGCAGGCTCTGCGTGGAGCCCGATGTGGGACTCAATCCCAGGACCTGGGATAACCACCTGAGCCGAAGGCAAAGGCTCAACGGCTGAGCCACCCTGGTGTCCCCCAAGGTCCCTCATCTTAACACTGTTCAGTATCACACTTTGCAACATGAACTCATTGACTCCTCACCACACCGCTGTGAGGTGGACCCTATCAGTATTCTGTTTTATAGTCAAGGAAGTGGAAACACAGAGAGCCAGATGGTAAGTGGTGAGACCAGAATGAGAATCCAGGTCAGGTGCCATTATCTAGGCCTCAGGGCCAGTGACAGTGGCAGTGGTGGTGGTGGTGCTTGAAGAAACTGAATGTGGCCAGGGGCTGACAGGCAGTGGGGAGTGTAAGAAGGGAATGCAGGAGGATAGTGGGTGGAACATGTGAGTTCCCATCTACCCTCTCCATCCCTCCACAGTTACTGCACCCCCAGTTCTCCCAGAGCCTGCCTGGTGCCACTGGCACGGATGGAGTCCTGGTTCTGCTGGTGAAGTGGTAAATGAGTGGAGTGCTCGGTGCAGGTGAGGAGGTGGGTTGGGACAGGACCTGTTTTTTGTCAGCCAGGCAGAAGTCTTCACTGAAACCCAGGGAGGATTAACGGGCCCTCCAAATTCACAGCTGTTTATCAGCCTCAGTAAGAGAGCCAGTTGGGAGAAAGCCCACAGTAATTTTTGTTTTCTCCCAGGCAAGTGCCGTAGGCATTTTTATGTATATGAAAATGCACATCATGTATACGAAAGAGGATAGGCAAACACTGGCTAGAGGAGAGCTGGGGTGAAGGTCTGGGAAGCTGGACAGCTGGACCTACTGCAACAGGGCAGCATCCTAGTCCATCCGGGGAATGCCCTGCAATAAGCTCCCTTCCTTACCCCCATCTCTTTCATCCTTCTGGGTCTCTGAGGTGTTTGCCTCTCTATTTCTGTATCTTTGCTATGTCCAGGTGTCTCTCAAAGCTTTGCTACATTTGTTCTTGTCTGACATTCCTGTGACTCCAGATGTCTCTGTGGTACCTTTCAGGCCAGGCCCAGCCACTCGCCCCTAGGTAGGCACCAGGCCTACCCCTGAGGGGTTGCCTCATCATTTTATCCACCCAGGGACCTTCCTGGGGCTTGACCTCTGAATCAGGCAAGTAAAGGTGTGGGATTTCCCTGCAGTTTTCATTTGTGGGAGACAGGGACGAGTCCACCCCGCATAGCCACAAGGTGGCAGTAGAGGACTGTTGCCGCGTTACTTCCTTGCCGAGACCCTCCCAGGTTAGGAGGACTCCCAGGTTTGGGATTTGGGGGCTTTTTGTTTTGTTTTATTTTTTTTTTTTTAAAGATTTTATTTATTCATTCCTGAGAGACCCAGAAAGAGACGCAGAGGCATAGGCAGAAGGAGAAGCAGGCTCCATTGTAGGGAGCCCAATGTGGGACTAGATCCTAGGACCTGGGAATCACGCCTGAGCTAAAGGTAGATGCTCAACCCCAGAGCCACTCAGATGTCCCAATTTGGGAGTGTTTGTTCAAATTTGAAGTTTTCTTTAAAAGTCAGGACTAGCCCACCAATTCTCATGACATTTAAAAGGTTTATGGGGTTCCTACTGTGCCAGATGTTCTTTGTTGGTGCCCAGGTTCCTTTATTCTAAACTGGGGTTGATAGAATAACCTACCTAGTGGAGGTAATGTGACATGAGCCCTGCTACAGACTTAGTGCCTAGTGAGCACCATTATGGTCACATGCTCCTATCCATGTTCACTGCTGACTGGTGCTGCCCCCCTCCCGGGTCAGGGATCCCCTGGGTGCACTAGGGCAGGACCATCTTTGGCTTGACATTACTAGGATTTTAGTGGGAAAAATTTGTCTTCATATAGTGTCCAGGTGCCTTGACAAGTATACTTAACTAATCATGAAGGATCTGAATATGTATTTTTATCACTGAATACATCTTATCTATTTAGAAATGTCAAAAAAATTCTGTGTAAACATTATATTTATACATTTCTTAACCACTGTACAGCTGGAAATGCCTATCTTTACCTAACTACAAAGAAAAATGTGTATATTTTTATACGTTTTACCATTTTTCCACCTGGAATCAGTTTAAGCACCATTGTATACTTTTTCTTCATTTTTTCAATATTTATGTAGCCACTATATTTGTCTAACCATTCTCCATATTTACATATAATTACTAAAACAGTCTACAGTCTTCTGTAGGAAGATGGTTGTATAATACCCTTCATAGTTGGCACATCAGATTCTAAGTTTTTTTCTTTTTTTTTAAGATTTTATTTATTCATTCATGAGAGACACAGAGAGGCAGAGACACAAGCAGACCCCATGCAGGGAGCCCCACGTGGGACTCGATCCCAGGTCTCCAGGATCACATGCTGGGCTGAAGGCGGCACTAAACTGCTTGGCCACCCGGGCTGCCCCTCCGCCTCAGTTTTACAGAATGTCTTATGTACTACATGCTTTATATCACTGACATGTGCACACCTTGCCAGTGCTCTTCATGAGGACCTTTTTAAGCAGACTGCTGTTTTCCATCATTCTGAGCTACCGTTTTCTGGGAGGACCTGGTAGGTGTTTGGATCCAGAGTTTGTGGTCAGAGAATCACCTGGGGATTCAGAGAATCAGCCTGGGGGAAGGAATGGTGGGCTTTGGTTTTCTCACCAGCAAAAGGGGCCTGCAAGTTAGGATTCGGCATTATTCGACACCCAGGGTTTAATAGATAGATGTTTCTGCCCCCTCCAAATTCAACTGCCAAAATCTAATTCCCAAGGTGATTGTATTAGGAAGTGGAGCCTTCTGGAGGTGATTAGGTCATTGAGGGTAGGGCCCCCATGATTGGGATTAGTACCTTTATATTTTTACTTATTTATTTACTTATTTATTTATTAAAGATGTTTATTTATTCATGAGAGACAGAGAAAGAGAGAGGCAGAGACACAGGCAGAGGGAGAAGCAGGCTCCACACAGGGAGCCTGACATGGGACTCGATCCCGAGTCTCCAGGATCACGCCCTGGGCTGAAGGAGGCCCTAAACCGCTGAACCACCCGGGCTGCCCTAAATATTTATTTATTAAAGTTTTGTTTCATTTATTTATTTGGAAGAGAGAAAGAACACAAGCAGGGGGAGTGGCAGAGGGAGCAGACTCCCTCCTGAGCAGGGAGCCAGATGATGCGGGGCTTGATCCCAGGACCCTGAGATCATGACCTGAACTGAAGGCGGACACTTCACCAACTGAGCCACCCAGGTGCCCTTGGATTTGTATGTATGTATGTATGTATGTATGCATGTATTTATTTGAGACACAGAGAGAGAGGCAGAGACATAGGCAGAGGGAGAAGTAGGCTCCCTGCGGCAGGAAGCCCGATGTAGGACTCAATCCCAGGACCCTGGGATCGTGACCTGAGCCAAAGGCAGACGCTCAACCACTGAGCCACCCAGGTGCCCGATTTGTACCTTTTTATTATTTATTTATTTATTTATTTATTAAAGAATAACATCTTTATTTATTTATTTTTTATTTATTTATGATAGTCACACACACAGAGAGAGAGGCAGAGACATAGGCAGAGGGAGAAGCAAGCTCCATGCACCGGGAACCCGACGTGGGATTCGATCCCGGGTCTCCAGGATCATTCCCTGGGCCAAAGGCAGGCGCCAAACCGCTGCGCCACCCAAGGATCCCCATTTGTACCTTTTTAAAAGAGACCCCCTGTTGCTGTGGAGGTGGCCCGGTGCATTGCAGTGATGGTTGTGCTGGGCTGCTGTGTGAGTGACTTTCACCCATGCCTAGCAGTTTTGGTGGTGGCACCAGAGAGAGGCCATGGTGGAGGGGGCAGCTGTAGCAGGCCAGAAAAACAACAACAAAAAAATTCTAGAGAGCTTCCTTGCCCTTTCCAGTGTATGAGGACACAATGAAAAGACAGCTGTCTCTGAACTAGGAAGCGAGCTCTCACTAGACACCAAGTCTTCCAGTGCCTTGATCTGGGACTTCCCAGCCTATAACACTGTGAGTTATAAATTTCTGTTGTTTATAAGCTACCCAGTCTGTGGTATTTTTACTATAGCAGCATGAGCAGACTAAGTGCCCATTTGGGAGACCCTAGACTAAGAGTCCTGTTCATGAGCTTGTGACTTTAAAAATAATGACTTAAAAAAACTAGTTATTGGGTCACCTGGCTGGCTCAAGCAGAAGAGAATGAGACTCTTGATCTTGGGTTTGTGAGGTCCAGTCCCACCTTGGGTGTAGAGATTACTTAAAATAAAATCTTAAAAAAAAAAACCTCATGCTTGTTATTGAAGTGTAATATACACATAGAGGAGTGCAGCTGAGGGTGGGTGGAGCTTGATGAACCGCTACAAAGTGGGTGCACCTGGGTATCCATTGTGCAGCCCAAGAAAATGTTCCAGGCCCTGGAAGGCCGCTCATGCCCTCTCCCACTCCACCCCAGTAACGACTCTTCCATCTTCTAACCCATAGATTTGTTGTTCTGGCCTTTGAACTTCATATAAATTGAATCAAACAGGCTGTATTATTTTAGGCATTGATGAGCTTTTCTGCAGTCAAGGCCTTTTTATTCTCATTACTTTATGGTATTGCTGTGTTGTCTATTCTTCAGTTTATCACTTTTGTTGCTAATGAAACATGTAGACAGTTTCTGGATTTTGCCAGTTAAGAATAGTGCTGTTGATGAACCTCCATCCACTTTTTTTTCTTGGTTCTATTTCTGACAAATGCCAGTCATGAGGTTTTGCGTAGATTCTACCAAACAGGTTCCAAGGCATTGTTCCATTTCGCACTCCCTCTCCTCTGGAGTCCTGTCTGTTCTCTTGTACCCCTGCGGGTCTTCCAGTGTTTTTGTGTTAATCTTTTTGGTATGTGTGCAGTTTTTTTTTGTTTGTTTTTTTAAGATTTAAGAGAGAAGCAGAGAGAAAGCACAATCATGGAGGGGAGGGCAGAGAGAGAATCTGAAGCAGATTCCCTGCTGGGTGCCAAGCCCACCTCATAACCCATGAGATCATGACCTGAGCCAAAATTTTGAGTCAGTCACTTAACTGACTGAGCCACCCAGGTGGCCCTTGATATGTGTGATTTTATTTTTTATTTTAAAGATTTTATTTATTTGAGAGGGAGAGAGAGCCTGAGCAGGAGGAGGCGCAGAGGGAGAGGGCAAAGCAGACTCGCTGCTAAGAGGGGAGCCCGATGCAGGCTCTAGGACATGATTGGATCTCAAGACCAGAATCATGACCTGAGCCTAAGGTGGATGCTTAACTGACTGAGCCACCCAGGCAGCCCGGTAGGTGTACTTTTAATCTGTATTTTCCTGATGACTAATGAAATGGAGCTGCTCCTCATATGCTTCATAGTCATTTGCATCACCTCTCAGGTACTATGGGTTTTCTGTCTCTCTTCTGTTAGATCATGTCTTTCCCTTTGATTTGTAGGGATTCTTTAGATACATTCTGGATGCAAGTATTTTACCTTCTCACTCTCTTAATAATATTTTCTTCTGAAGAGAAATTATTAAGTTGAAAATATCCGATTTATCCATTTTTTCTTTTATGGTCAATGCTTTTTACTTGCTATTAGGAAATTTTTGCCTATTTTAAGGTCATGAAGGTGTTCTCCTTTGTTTTTCTTTTGAAGCTTTATTATTATTATTTTTTTACCTTTGCATTGAGATCAACACTCCATCTGGAAATGATTGTATGGTGTCAGGTAGGAGTCAAAGTATATATATGTGTATATATATATATGTATAATATATATATATATATATTTTTTTTTTCCCTACGTGGAAATCCAGTTGGCCCAGTACCATTTATTAAAAGGTATATCTATACATATTTTTCTCTTAAACAGATTGAGGATGCTTCTTTCTATTTCTTCCAGGTGTTTTATGTATCACAAATGGACATTGTAATTTTGTAAAAATGCTTTTTTTCTCCTGCATCTGTCTATTGCAGTAAGTTGCATATTGATTTTCTGGTCTTTGTCCAGCTTTAGAGTCTGCTCTGCCCATTCAGAGAGCAGGTCAGAAAGGCCTGGGATTTGTTGCTGCCCAGGAACAGCCCTCAACTAATGACTGGGGTGAACTGGTGGAAAAACATCCCCTTCTGTGGGACAACTTGAGGTGGATGCTTTCTGCAGTCTCCCAGAGTTCTCTAGCAGGATTGAGTTCTAGTGTTTGCAGTGATAACTTACTTTATAATGCATCTTCTTTGGGTCTATCTTGCTTCTGCTTAGCTTCTCTACCCTCTTTGTGGGATCAACTCCCAAATGGCTTGTACTGAAATCTTGTTTTAGGGTCAGCTTCTGGGGGACTGGAAATCAAGACATGGTCTAATACAAATGATCACTTTCTTCAATATTCTAATACTGTTAGACCTATAGAATATTTAAACTCTGTTAACTCCTTGTACCTTTCTGCATTATTGCTGTCATGCATTTTAGTTGTATGTGTACACATAAGATTTTTTCTTTTTAAAAAACAGCTTTATTGAGACATAATTCACATAACTTACAGTTCACCCATTTAAAGTATATAACTGACCGTTTTTAGTGTATCCACAGGTATGTGCAGCCATTACCACAAATGCATTTTAGACTTCTATTACCTAAAAAGAAACCTCATACTATGTCAGCTATATATCAATTTTAAAAAATGAGATACCGTTATAAAAAAAGCTCAACTCATAGCCTTTATTTATATATTTTTAAAAATTTTTATTTATTTATTCATGAGAGAGACAGAGAGAGGGAGAAGCAGGCTCCCCCAGGAGTGGGACTTGATTCCAGAACCTTAGGGTCACCACCTGAGCCAAAGGCAGACGCTTCATGGACAGAGCCCCCTTAGCTGTCACATTCCTGACCCCTTGTCCTCTCAGCTCTAAACAACCACTAATCTATTTTCTGTGTCTATTTTTCTATTCTGGACTTTCTTTTCTTTTTTTTTTTTAATATTTTATTTACTCATGAGAGATACACACAGAGAGACGCAGAGACACAGGCAGAGGGAAAAGCAGGCTCCATGCAGGGAGCCTGACATGGGACTCGACCCCAGGTCTCCAGGATCACACCCTGGGCTGAAGGCGGCACTAAACTGCTGAGCCACTGGGGCTGCCCTATTCTGGACTTTCATATGAATAGAATCATATAGTGTGTGGCCTTTTGTGATAGACTTCTTACATGTAACCATTTTTTCAAGATATATATATATATATATGTTTTTTTTTTAAGATTTTTTAAAAATTATTTATTTATTTATTTATTTATTTATTTATTTATTTATTTATTTATTTATTATAGTCACACACAGAGAGAGAGGCAGAGACACAGGCAGAGGGAGAAGCAGGCTCCATGCACCGGGAGCCCGACGTGGGATTCGATCCCGGGTCTCCAGGATCGCGCCCTGGGCCAAAGGCAGGCGCCAAACTGCTGCGCCACCTAGGGATCCCTTTTTTTTTTTTTTTTTTTAAAGATTTTATTTGTTTATTCATAAGAGACACACACACAGAGAGGCAGAGACACAGGCAGAGGGAGAAGCAGGCTCCATGCAGGGAGCCCGATGGGGACTCAATCCTGGGTCTCCAGGATCATGTCCTAGGCTGAAGGCAGTGCCAAACCGCTGAGCCACTTGGGCTGCCCATTTTTCCAAGATATATTTGTGTTGTAGCATAAATCAATACCTCATTCCTCTTTATGCTCAAATAATATTCCATTGTGTGGGTATATCATATTTTGTTTTCCATTTGTCCATTGATGGACATTTAGGTTGTTTCCACCTTTTGGCAGTTGGGAATAATGGTGCTATAAACATTTGTTTACAAGTTTTAGTGTAGAAATTGGTTTTCGTTTCTTTTGAGCATATACCTGTGGGTATAATGTCTGGGTCATATGGTAACTCTTTAATTGCTTGAGAAATTCACAGACTGTTTTACAAAGTGTCTGCACCATTTTACATTCTCATCGAGTATTGTGTTATAATTTCTTCACATCTTCATCAACATTTATTGTTAGCTGGCTTTTTTGATACTAGACATCCTAGTGGGTGTGAAGTGGTATCATTGTGGTATTGATTTGTATTTCTCTGATGACTGTATCAAGTTTCTTTTCATGTGCTTATTGGCCATTTTGTATATCTTCCTTGGAAAAATTTCTATTCTGATTCTTTGCTCACTTATAAACAGGGTTATTTGTCCTTTTATTATTTTATTCTTTTTGATGCTATTGTGAGCATTTTTTGAAGTAAATTTTTGGATTTTTCACTGCAAGTGTGTAGAAATACAGTAGACTTTTGTATATTCTTATTTTATCCCGTAACCTTGCTGAACTCATTTTTTAGTTCTTATAATAGTTTTTATTTTAAGTGGATTCTTTAGGATTTCCTATAAACAAGATCATGTTATCTGTGAGTAGAGATGGTTTTTACTTCTTCCTTTAAAATTCAGATGCCTTTTAATTGTTTTTCTTGCTTAATTGCCCTGGCTATCATCTCCAGTACAATTTTGAATAGGAGTGGCAAGAGCAGACATCCCTTGTCTTATTCCTGATCTTAGGAGAAAAGCAGTCAGAATCCTGATTCTCCACCACCTGTTCTGGCTTGCTTCTGTTGTTGTTTGGTTGCTTATTGATTTGCGACTTCACTTGTCTGTTTTAGTGGAGTCTATTTTCTCTACAACTCAGAGCCTCTGATGACACTCCTCAAAGAGTGTAGTCTTAGGCAAGTGCACCCTGAGGTGATCATATTTTTAGCAGGGTTCTTTTTGACTCTTTCCTTGATCTCTCTGTTTAGCTGTCTGCCTCATTTGGTATTACAACAATATGTTAGGTTCCAGTGCCCTGGGCATAAATTGCTCATTGGTCTGATCCAATTAAATTCAGGCAAGGGAAGTTTCAGAGGCTGCTTTTTTTTTTTTTTTTTAAGATTTTATTTATTTATTCATGAGAGACACACAGAGAGAGAAAGAGAGAGGCAGAGACACAAGGAAGAGGGAGAAATAGGCTCCATGCAGGGAGCTGGATGTGGGACTTGATCCCTGGTCTTCAGGATGACGCCCTGGGCCGAAGGCAGTGCTAAACCGCTGAGCCACCTGGTCTGCCCTAGAGGCTGGTTTTTGAGTAGGTGGGCTATTAGCTGTCTTTTTTTCCTGGTTGTCTCTAGTGAATTAGCTGGCCTATGCTTTAGTTTGTTGCTCTTAATCAAGAGGAACTATTGTTTTTAAGAGTGTCCTTAGGAATCCCTGGGTGGTGCAGCGGTTTGGCGTCTGCCTTTGGCCACCCAGGGCGCGATCCTGGAGACCCGGGATCGAGTCCCACGTCAGACTCCCGGTGCATGGAGCCTGCTTCTCCCTCTGCCTGTGTCTCTGCCTCTCTCTCTCTCTCTCTGTGTGACTATCATAAATAAATAAAAATTAAAAAAAAAAAAAGAGTGTCCTTAAACTTGAACTTCTCTACACTCCATTTCAAATAAAGTCAATTTCTTTGTGGAGAGCTTTGAAGCTCTTTTCTAAATGGCTGCCTCTCTCCCCAGGCAATATCTGTGATCTATTTAGGGAGCCGAGTGGGTGTGGTAGCCTCTGGTCTTCTCAGTTTACTTTCCCAGGTAGTGTCAGAAATGAATTGTAGGATAGCCAGCTGGTGTTGCAGAATTGTATCATGGGTAGAAAACACACATATCTGGTGTCAGGAGTGTTGTGAGTTAAAGTAGTATGAGAATAAAGAGAAACACGAGGGTGTTTTTCATTTTTTAAATAATATTTTAGTTTTAAGTAATCTCACCCAGCATGGGGCTGGAACTCACAACTCCAAAATCAAAAGTCACATGCTCTAACAAATGAATCAGGAATGTTTTTCTTATGCAAAGGGCTACTGTATTTCACCAGGAGAAGCAGGACACCAGCACTTCTCGCTACCTGGAGTTAGTGTCAGATCCCATAGTCTAAGGGTTCACCCCCTCAAGACTACAACACTTCAGATGCCAATTGCAAGTTCCATATTGCCATCTGTACTTATGACTAACTGTCTATAAATTGGGGTTCCTATGACACCCTCCTAGGGGCTTATAATTTGCTAGAGTGGCTCACAGAACTCGAGGGAATACTTACTTATGTTTAGTATTATTAAGGGTATAATTAAGGATATAATGAATAATCAGATGAAGGTATACCTAAAATGAGGTCTAGAAAAGTCTCAAGAGCAGGAGCTTCTGTCCTTATGGAGTTGGGGTGTGTCACTCTCCTGGCATAGAAGTGTGTTCACCAATCCAGAAACTCTCCAAATCCCATATTTTCAGAATTTTATGAAGGCTTCAGTATATACATGGAGGCATGATCTATCATTAACTTGCTCCTCAGCCCCAGAGGATGGGGGATGAGGTTGAAAACCTCAAATTTCTAATCATGGCTTGGTCTTTCTGGTGACCAGCTCCCATCCAGAAGCTATCCAGTAGCCCACCAAGAGCTGCCTCATTAGAATTAAAGACATTCCTATCACCCAGGAAACACTAAGGGATTTAGGAGCTCTGTGTCAGGAACTGGGGTCAAAGACCAAATATTAGAAAAAAGATGCTCTTACTGCTCTTATCACTTAGGAAATTATAAGGATTTTAGGACCAGCCAGGAACTGGGGACAAAGATCAGTATGCATGTTGTTAATTATTTTACACCCTTGTTGGGGCCTGAGGGAAGTGGGAGACTTGTCTTCTTGGCTACATCTGCCCTGAGTAGAGCTTTTGTCAAACTAAGCCAAGGAAAGGAGAGGAAGGACAGAGCAGGATGCGGTTCAAATCCAGACTCTCATTCTTCTTACTGAGTTTTAGTAGATTTTCTTGAATAAATGTTTCTTCACTTATTGAATACCCTTTGGACAATTGCCAGAGACTTTAAATGGTGTGGTAGTAAAAAAGTAATTTTTACCAGCTTTGCTTGTTTCTGTAGGGATTGGGCTCCTCATGCAGCCATCCTGGAAGTGGAATTCTATGAATGGGATTTCTTAACAAGTGCTGTGGTCTTTGCAGAGACCCAGAGAAAGGCCCTCCAGTTTGGTTCTGCCCTCAGCCACTGCCTCCCATTCTCCCACCGTGGTACGGAGGGGTTGTTTTCATATATCACATGTCTTTATTTAGCTTGTATGGATGTGTGTCCTCATTTTGTTCCACAGTTTTTACCAAAAGTCCTTCAAGCAGGGAGGTGGCAGCAGCTTGGCAGGTCAGTATGTCTTACACATGGATCACTGCTGCTCCAAGGATTCCCCATGTGGTCCACTAACAACCCACCTTCCAAAGCTTACTTGTACTTTTCACTTTTCACTGCCTTGTTTTTTTCTTTGGGAAGATTTCTTCCTTCCTGGGGAGGTGGCGGGATGGGGGGGGGGTTCCCAGGCCACAAATCACCTTGGAGCCTAAGGGCAGCCCCTACAGATGGAGGTCTACAGAGATAAGCCCCAGGTAGCCTGACACTTGACTGGCCTCATGGCAGGGGAGTGGGGCCAGCAGCTGAAGGAAGCTTTGTGCTCTGTGTGGCTGTCATTGGCAAGTGCTTGACGGTAAGCTTTTGAGAGCCCAGGCACTCGCTTCAAAGGCATTCATCTCGATCAACAGACTGCCACCTACATGGCACAGCTACTAGCTGTAAGACTAGATAAGGTGCCAGGCCTTGCACCACCCACGAAGTTCCCCTCTTACAAATCCCTGGGGGATCTAGATAACCCACCACTTGAGTGACCCCACTTTTCCCTTCCCACCCCAATTCCTGCTCTTATGTTTTAAATTGGCCAATAAAGAGTGAACCTCTGAAGCTCTGAGCAGCCCAGGCACCAAGGAGAGGCAAGTGGCTAAGTATGACTTCAGAGCCAGGCTTGCCTTGCCGTCCTGCTGCAGGGGGGCACTGGGACCATGAGGAAGGATTTTGGCTGTGCTCATTCCTCCCCCTTTCCAGAAATTCTATTTCTTTTTCAATTTCCCCATCCTGGGAAAGCCTTCTGACTTCTATAGCTTTATCTGGCTTATGTCCACCTGCTCCCCCAGACCTTTGTCATGCCCTTCTCCAAACTTTGCCCTCCACCTTCTGCTGCAGCTGGTTGGCTTCCTCTGTGTACCTCATCTAAACCTGTCCCTGGGGGGAAGTGCCTTGCCTTCCCTGTGCCACAGCAGTCCCGGAGCTGGGGGCCCAGCAGCCCATGTTCACAAATGTCTGCTCAGTGCCTGCTCACTAAGGCAGCGAAGACAAGGCGCCTGTGTACAGTGGGCCCTGGGGGTAGACTTCTCCATCAGCAAGCTGGGGGAAGGCTCCCTGGAGAGAAGCAGCAGTAAGCACAGCACCAAGGCCACGCCCATCTGGGACACAGGGTTTGTAAGCCTGTCACCAGAGGGAAGTTTGGCCAGGAATAAAGTTTCAGAGGCTGATTTTCTGCTCCTGACCTGATGCTCTGTCTGCCCCTGACCTGATGCTCTGTCCAGGGGTTCATGGGCAGATTCGACCGGCAGTGAGCCACAGCCTGAGGCTGGGAGGCTGCTGCTGCCCCAGGCTTCTATTAGGGCTGCAGGGACAGGGAAGCAGCTGCTGTTTGCTGCCAGAACAGTTGATGGAATCAACTGGTGTCAGTGGGCACCCACTGAGATGTCCTGCTCTAGAGACCTGGGAACATCTAGGGAAATCTGGGGTTGCCACATTGTTTTCTGTGTATTTGGGGAAAAAAATTGTGCTCGAAAAAATGAATAGCTGAGACAGTGTGCAGTGAGCAAATAGAAGCCTGGGAACCTTTCGGGGCACAGCAGGGTCTTCTTTCTTGTGGTTTATGGTGCGATATCACAAGATGAGGCCAAAGGTCTGGTATCCAGAAGGAGGCAGATACTTGACTCTAGGCCCCCTGCGTCCAGGCCAGGACTTCAGGGGCTGCTCACTGTACCTGGAGCAATAAGAGAAGCACCAGTCCTGAGACCTGGACGGCCCCCTCCACTCCCCAGTCCACACCCAGGCTGTTCAATATAAAAACATAATTCAGGGGTACTGGATGGCTCAGTGGGTTAAGCGTCTGCCTTCAGCTAGGGTCGTGATCTCAGGGCCCCAGGATCAAGCCCTGCATGGGGCTCCCTGCTCAGTGGGGTGCCTGCTTCTTACTCTGCCTCTCTCTCTGTCCCTCCCCTGCTTCCCCTCACTTGTGCTCTCTCGAATAAATAAAATCTTAAAAAAAATTCAAGCTAAGGTAGACTGGCAGAACTGAGAAGAAGGTTAATGGGGAACAGATAAATAATCATCTATCTGGTCCAGGCTGGTACAGCAGCTCTTATTTCTCCAGAGCACCGCTAGTGATGGGATGTCTGCGGGCAGGGGAGCGTGAAGGGAGAGGGTACCACCCTGGTCTCGCCCTCCCAGCATTGCTGCTGGAGGTTGTCCTTGCTCTAACCAGCCCCTGCTCTGCCTTCTTCTGTTTCAGAGGTGCATGTGTCTATGTGGAAGGTTAAAAATGTAGCCACATCAGGCTGTGGATGGTGAGCCTGCCTGCTACTCCCTGCAAGGCTGAGTGGTGCTGAGGAGGAACTGGGGAGAGCCACTGCTGAGCTCAGCCTGCTGGCAGCCACACCTCTGCCAGAGAGCCCTTGGCCCCAAGGAGCAGCATCTCTTTTTGAAGCCCGTCCCCCTGCTCTCTCCACAGGCAAATACTGGTCTGCTTTCTGCCACTATAGATTAGTTTGCATTTTCTAGAATTTTATATAGATAAATTCATACAGTATATACTCATTTGTCTGGCTTCTTCCCATCAGCATAATTGCTTTGAGATTCATCCGTCTTACTGTGTTCACTCTTTTTATTGCTGAGTAGTGTTTCATTTTACGGATGTGCCATAATTTGTTTATCCATTCTCAAGCTGATGGACATTTTAGGTCGTTTCTCTTGTTTGGCTATTGCAAATAAAGCTCCTAAGAATGTTAGTGCATAAATCTTTATTTGGGCATATATTTTCTTTCTTTTCTTTTTTTTAAGGCTTTATTTATTTGAGAAAGAAAGAGCATGGATGGGGGAGGGGCAGATAAATAAGCAGACTCCTCACTGAGCAGGGAGCCCTACACTGGGCTCAGGCTCCATCCCAGGACTCTGAGATCATGACCTGAGTGGAAGGGAGACACTTAAAGACTGAGCCACCCAGGTGCCCCCATAAATTTTCATTAAACTTGGGTAAATAGCCAGGAGTGGAATGACAGAGTTGAATGAAATTTGTGTGTTGAAATTTATAAAAACCTGCTAAAGGGCAGCCCGGATGGCTCAGCGGTTTAGTGCCACCTTCAGCCTAGGTCCTGATCCTAGAGACCCCGGACTGAGTCCCACACTGGGCTTCCTGCGTGGAGCCTGCTTCTCCTGCCTGTGTCTCTGCTTCTCTCTCTCCTGTGTTTCTCATGAATAAATAAATAATAATAAAAAATAAAAACCTACTAAGCCTTTTTCCACAGTGGTTGCACTATTTACGTTCCACCAGTGTAGAAAGTTCCAGGCTCTCCACATCCTTGCTGACACTGGTCTTTTTGACTGTAGCCATCCTAGTGGCTATGTAGTGGTATCTCTCTGTGGTTTTAATTTACACTTCCTTCATGACTAATGATGTCAGGCACCTTTTCCTGCACTTATTTGCCATGAGTTTATCTTCTTTGCTGAAGTGATTATTCATATTTTTTAACCCATTTTTTTAAAAATAGGAACAAAATCTTGTGCAAGTAAGTGCTCACAACCTTCTCCTTCCTCTGTCTTCTGACGAGGTGTTGGTGTTTTTGCTGCTTCTAAAGGGGCAGAGATGGGAAAAAGGGGCATGGGTCTAGAATGATTTATTTAGAACAGACCTGGGAGTATGGGAGCAGGGAGGGAAGGAATCAAAGAATCCTGTTGAAGGAGAAGAAGGCTAGGAGCTAGGGAGAGAGGAGGGCAGAGCTAGGGGATCTGCTGTGAGGATCCTCCCTTCACAGTCTGTCCCAGAAAAACCTAGGCTCTTTGTGTCTGCTTGCTCAAAGCTTTTGGAACTGGGTCAGTGTTACGTTTGGCTGTGTGGCTACACTGAGATGTTGGGGCCAGGGGTGGGGAGTGGTTTTATTTGAGTGTTACATAAACATTGAGCAGTTGCAGTTTTACTCTTGGTCTTGGTCTTAGCAACAAAAGTACAGTGATGGAGAGGGACAGGGTGGGGAAGCATTTAAAAATATATATATATTAAAACATTTTTATTTTGCAATAATTATAGATCCATGAAAAGTTTTGCAGAAATATGTACAAGGAAGTGTCACCCTTCACCCATTTGTCCCCAAAGGTAACATCTTCCCTATATACAGTATGATATAAAACCAGGAAATTGGCAGTGCTTATTCAGATTTCACAGTTTCACCTGCACTTGTGTGTGTGTGAATGTGAATAGTTCTGTGCAATTTTATCACAAGTATAGATTCATGTAACTAGCACTACACTTAAGACACAGAACAGCTGTAACCCCAAGACTCCCTCCATCCCTCTCTCTCCCTCTCCTCTTCTCTTAACCACCAGTGACCAGTAATCTGATTTCCATCTCTATCATTTTGTCATTTAAAAAATGTTACATAAATGGAATCATACAGTGTATTGCCTTTTGAGGTTGAATCAGTGTTGCTTTTCTCACCCAACACAATTCACTTGAAATGCATCCAAGCTGTTAAAGGTATCAGTACACTGTTCCATTTTATTGCTAATTCTTGGTATGGATGTACCACAGTTTGTTTAACCACTCACCCACTGAAGGACATTTCGCCCTACCCCCCCACCCCCAGTTTTTAGCAATTGAGAATAATGCTGCTATGAACATTTGTGATCAGATTTTGGAGTGAACATAAGTTTTCATTTCTCTGTGGCAGATGTCTAAGAATGTGATTGCTGGGTTGTACAGTGAGTGTATATTTAGTTTTATATGAAACTACCAGATTATTTCCCAGAATGGTTGTACCATTTTACATTCCCACCAGCAACGTATGCATGATCTAGCTTCTTTGTATTGTCGCCAGCATTTGGTGCCTCCACTATTTTTTATTTTTGTCATTCTGATAGGCATGTAGTGATACCTGATTGTGGTTTTAATTCACATTTCCCTAATGGCTAATGATGTTTAACATCCTTTGATGTGCTTATTTGCCCATGTATATGTTCTTTGGTGAGATGTATATTCATGTCTTTTGCTCACTCACTGAGGAGATTTTTAAAAAATTGGGTTGTCTTCTCATTGGGGTAAAAGAGTTCTTTATATTCCAGATTCAAGTCCTTTATCAGCTGTGTATTTTGCAAATATTTTCTCCAAGTTTCTAGCTTTTCTTTCCATTTTCATAGCAGCATCTTGTATCTTTTGAAGAACAAAATTTTAATTTTGATGAACTCTACTGGTTTTTGTTTTGTTACGGATGATGCTGTTTGTGTGCTTTATTTAAGCAGTCTTTGCCAAACTAAAGGTCACTAAAATTTTCTCTTGCATTTTCTTCCAGAAGTTTGTGCTAATTACACATAATTATCTTCAGTGTTTGATTGCTGAAATGACCTATAGGACTCATACAGTTTATACTCATCTTTTATTACAGGCGTTGCAGCTCCAGCAGAAGAAGGAAATGCACTGGAGGGGTCTGAAGATCTCAGGTGGAAGCTTCTTTGAACATCTACCACTCAGTTACCCAGGATGCACTTTGATTTCAGGTCTCAAACTACTTGTGTACTGTGTATGCAAAGCCCCTCAGTACTGGAAGCCTAAGTCTACTCATGATGGGTCTTATATTTATATTGAGCTGGTCACAAAGGCACATTACAGCTATGTGACCAGCCTAACTTTTAACATCCCCCAGGCCTCATTAAGACTGGGTACACATAACCAATTCAGTGATTACTGAACAGTGTTGACAGGCTGGTGGTCCTGCTCTGAAACAACTCACTACCTATGGGTTAGGACATCATTTATCTTTAGTTAATATAGTCTACAGTGTTGGCCAAGGGTCAGTACCTTGAGATAAATGTGTAGTTAACCCAGATCAGCTGAAGTTAACCCATGCTATATAAACATTACAGTTTTAGATTGTACATTTAGGTTTATGATTTATTTTGAGTTAATTTTTGTATATACAATTGATTTATGTGTATTGATATTGTATCTTCCAACCTGTTAAACTGATCAGTGAAGATTTTTAGGGGTCTAGTGGTTTGTGGCATAGTTAAACATTCCCTCCAAAGTAAAAGGCAAATTATTACCTCCCACCAATAAGAAGAAAGCACAATGTTTAGTAAGCTTCTTTGGGTCTGAGGTTGGTATATTCCCTGGGTGGGAATATTGCTCTGGCCCATTTACTGAATTACATGGAAGGCTTTTGGTATTGATTGGGGCCCTGAGCAGGATAGGGCTCTGTATTAAGTCAGGCTGTGCTGCTGGCAGCCCTGTCACTTGCACCATACAGTCTAGCAGATCTTATTGTATTTGTGTTATCTGTGTTAGGAAAAGATGCTATCTGGAGTTTATGGCAAGCACCTATGGGAGAGTCACAATGTTGACCCCTAGGGTTCTGGATCAAGGCCATGTCATCTATAATTGAGGATTATATGTATACCATCCAAAAAACCCAACCCATTCCAACCTACCAGCTCCTAGTGTGCTATTTCCATATCCCTGATGGTGCTCCTGATGGAACCCACCAAGATGGTTCAAGTGATTCTACAGCTAGAACTGCCCATCTTGAGCTGGGGTCTACCAGACCTACCAGGTCATCAGGTCAGTGGGCCCACCAGTAGTTTACAGTACTGGTGCTACAGTAAGATGGTAGTAGCTCATCCCATATTGGACATGCGGCTTACAGGGTCAGGTGGCACAAATAACTTGTACAAGCAGGTGGCCAAAGCCCTGTGTCACTCACTAATGTTGCATCAGGGCCTCTCAGCTTATAAGAAGGGTCCCTTATATACAGCTTACAGAGGAGGGGGGACATGATAAAGCTTGAGCCATGAACAGGTAGGTTGAGATAAGCCAAAAATGCTGCTATATGACAGCCTCCTACGAGGTGGCCCTGAAAAACAGTGCTGAGGGGGAAATTTCTCGATGGGCAGAAATTCAGACAGTGTCATTCACTTGGTGTGTAAAGAGGTGGACTGGTGATTGGAATATATATGAGCTCAGGGTAGTGACTCATGGCTTGGCTGGCTAAGCAGGAATCTAGAAGGAGAAATATTGGAGGATATGGTTGATTGAAAATTACATCCCCATCCTCCAAAGATATGTCCATATTCTAATCCTAGAACCTTTGGACAAAGGGTCTTTGCATATATAATTAATTTAAGTATTTTGAGATAGGAGCATCTGGATTATCTGAGTGGGCCCTAAATGCCATCACATTTGTCCTTATAATACAGAAACAAAGGGAGAGTAGACACACACAGAAGAGAAGGCCATGTGATCATGGAAGCAGAGATTGGAGTGATGTAGCCCCAAGCCAAGGACACTAGCTCACCATAAACTGGAAAAGGCAAGGAACCAGTTCCTCCTAGAGCCTCTGGAGGGAGTGCAACCCTGCCCATACATTGATTTCCATCTTCTGGCCTCCAGAATTTTGAGAAAATCAATTTCTGTTGTCTTAAGTTACTAAGTCGTTTGTTATGGTAGGCCTACAAAACTAAGGATCCATGGGACCAAGTATGCAAAGGTCTATGTAACATATCTTCCTATGGAGGAAGATAACCATGTATGCAGGTATACAGCAGGGCTTGCCCACTGGCATGGGCCAGCACTGGCACACTGAGGACATGAACAAGGCGGCCATGGTGGCAGGGGTGAGGTGTGCATGGATCCAACAGCACAGGCTCCCACTTACCAAGGCTGGTCTGAATACCATACTGATGGTATTCACTGTCCAACCTGCCAGCAATAGGGACCAACACTAAACTTGCAATGTTGCATTATTCTCCTAGGAGACAAACCAGCTACTTGCTGACAAGTTGATTATCCTGAGTCCTTCTACTCTGGATTGTCTACTACCCAGTGATCATTTTGGGTGGAGCTGACACATATTCTGAGTGTGGGTTTGCCTTGCTTCACTATCTGAGGGCATACAGAGTGTTTAATCCATCTGTGGGATTCTGGATAACATTGCATTGGACCAAGGAAGCTCCTTTTGCAGCCAAGTAGGCATGTGACTATGGGCTGTACTGGTTCTAGCATGTGATATCCTCCTCCTCCCCTCTGGAGCTGCTACCCTGACAGAGGGCTGGAATGGCCTTTTTGAAAAAAAATTTTTTTAAATTTAAGATTCTATTTATTTGAGAGAGAAAGCATGAGCAGGAGGGCTGGGTAGAGGGAGAGGGAGAAGCAGACTCCCTGCTGAGCAGGAAGCCCGATGCAAGACCCCATCCCAGGACCCTGGGATCATGACCTAAGCTGAAGGCAGATGCTTAACTGACTGAGCCACTCAGGAACCCCTGGAATGGCCTTTTGATGGGGCAGCTGAGGTACCAGCTAAGAAACTAGTCCTGTAAGGATAGAGTGCCATCCTCCTTAGGTATTCCCATTATAAAAGGCTGTGCCACTTCCCAACAGGTAGAGTGCCAGGGGGTGGAAGGAGGAGTGGCCCTCATTCTCAGCAATCCACTTAGAGAATTTTGATTTTCTGTGTCCACAGCTCTAAGCCCCTATAAGCCTAGAGGTCTTGGCTCCAGAGGGACATGGCTTTATCAGCAAATGTGAAGCCATGACTGTCCCCCACTAACTTTGGATTTTTTGTGCCAAGAGGCCAGCTAGTAAGCAGAGGAGACACCATCCAAGGAGGCTGAGTCCTCAGAGGGGATGGAGCCAACATGAGTCCAGAGGACACTAACTCCTATCCTGATGCCCCTGAACCAGGGCCTTTTTTTCTCTTTTTCCATCTCTCTGCTAACCATTTAGCCCTTTCTTCCTTCTAGGCCTTCACACCCTATCCAGTCTGATCTCCTCAAATTTGTTGCTCTTTCCCCTTCTCCTATTCTAGGCCACCCCTTTCCTTGCCAGCTTCTTCCATCTGGTCCAGCCTATTTTTCCATCCATCTATAAGCATCCCTTCTCTTTGTATTTTATTTTATTTATAAGATTTTATTTATTTATTTGAGAGAGAGAGAGCACAAGCAGAGGCAACAGCAGGCAGAGGTGAGGGGGAGAAGCAGGCTCCTGGCAGAGCAGAGAGCCTGATGTGGGGCTTGATCTCAGGACCCTGGGATTATGACATGAACTGAAGGCAGATGCTTAACTGACTGAGCCCCCTAGACACTCCTCTCTTTGTATTTTATATCAACCTACCCAAGAGTCCTTCTTATCCTATCCAGGCCCTCTCCTTCCTAGGGAAGAAAGCAAGAGGGTGAGACAGACCACTCTGGAGAAAGACTACTTTGTGGTTTTGAATTCTGCTCAACCAGTATCTGTGTCCTTGGGTAATTAACATTTTGGGGCCTAATTTTCCCCATATGCTCACAATACTGCTCATATCATAGGGTTTTCAGGGTTTGAAGGAAGGTTTATTTATTTTTTTAAAAAAAGATTATTTATTTATTGAGACACACAGAGAGAGAGGCAGAGACACAGGCAGAGGGAGAAGCAGGCACTATGCAGAGAGCCTGACGTGGGACTCAATCCCAGGTCTCCAGGATCACGCCCTGGGCTGCAGGCTGCGCTAAACTGCTACACCACTGGGGCTGCCCTGAAGGAAGGTTTAAAGACCTTCGGGTGGACCATTAGTAGTAATCAGCATTAGCTATTTTCATGTGAGCTCTTTGATGGGATGGACCTTCTTTTTTTAAAGATTTTATTTATTTATTCATGAGACACACACACACACACACACACACACACACACAGAGAGAGAGAGAGAGAGAGAGAGAGGCAGAGACACAGGCAGAGGGAGAAGTAGGCACCATGCAGGGAGCCCGACGTGGGACTCAATCCCGGGACTCCAGGATCATGCCCTGGGCCGAAGGCAGGCGCTAAACCACTGAGGCACCCAGGGATCCCATGGACCTTCTTTTTATTTTTATTTATTTAACTTTTTTGAACCTGTTTTTCAGTCTCTGAGGGGATGAATCTTCTCTGGCCACAAATGGGGACAAAGGAACACACCCTGTTCCTATGCTATCTCTCTCTTGGCCCTTTGCTTCATCCCAGTGATGGGCTGTCTGCCCATGAGTGGAGTTCTCAGGTGTCCCTGAGGAGTGAGAACCTGGGACCTGGGCTCCTACCAGAGCACCAGGGAACATGGTGCCTCAGCTCCAACTTTGCTGCTAGTAGTGAATACAGAATGTTTTTTTTTGTTGTTGTTGTTGTTACCATGGTGGCATGACCAGCTATCCTGATGCTCATTGGCTTAAAATGGCCACCATGATCTCATGAGTAAGAAGGGCAGGCAGGTCTCAGGCAGCTACTCCTGCTCACTGAGTGTGCACTGCGGTTGCTTGCTGGTGGTCCCTGGTAGCTGGAGTGACTGGTCTGTAGGTCCCACAATGGCTTCATTCACATGCCTGGTACTATGGTGGAAATGGGCAGAAGGGGGCTCAGCAGGTTCTTTTTTTTTTTTTTTTTTAAGATTTTATTTATTTATTCATAGAAATGCAGAGAGAGAGAGAGAGAGAGGCAGAGACACAGGCAGAGGGAGAAGCAGGCTCCATGCAGGGAGCCTGACATGAGACTCGATTCAGGGTCTCCAAGATCTCGCTCTGGGCTGCAGGCGGCACTAAACCGCTGTGCCACCAGGGCTGCCCTCAGCAGGTTCTTTATGCAGTTTCAGGATCTTTCAACACCATCTCTTCGGAAGGATAGTGGGAATTCTTACATGGCTGAGAATCCCAAAGCTGAGTGTTCTAAGAAATATAAAATCCTGAGTCCGAAGCTGGGTCAGTACTATTTCCTCTGTATTCTATTAGTCAAAGCAGTTAAAAGGTCTCCCCAAATTTAAGGGCAGAGAACAAAGACCCCACTTTTCTATGGGAGAAATTCCAAAGAATTCACGGCTATTCTTCATCTGCCACAATGGAACAGCCCAGATCCCCCTCTGAGACCCAGCCAAGGACTGGTGAGTTGGGAGGGAAGGAAGACACCACCAGGCAGAAGTAACAGCACAGGGTCCCTGGTTGGCTCAGCTGGTTAAGCATCTGCTTTTAGGTCAGGTCATGTTCCTAGGGTCCTGGGATAGAGACCTGTGTTGGGCTTAGTGAGGAGTCTGCTTCTCCTTCTCCTGCTCCCCTGATTGTGCTCCCTGTTTCTCAAATAAACAAATAAAATTTTAAAAAAAGGGGGGGATGCCTGGGTGGCTCAGTGGCTGAGTGTCTACTTTTGGCTCAGGTCTTGATCCCAGGGTCCTGGGATGAGTCCCACATCGGATTCCCTGCATGGAGCCTGCTGCTCCCTCTGCTTGAGTTTCTGCCTCTCTCTGTGTGTCTCATGAGTAAATAAATAAAATCTTTTTTGAAATTTTTTTTATTTATTTATGATAGTCACAGAGAGAGAGAGAGAGAGGCAGAGACACAGGCAGAGGGAGAAGCAGGCTCCATGCACCGGGAGCCCGATGTGGGATTCGATCCCGGGTCTCCAGGATCGCGCCCTGGGCCAAAGGCAGGCGCCAAACCGCTGCGCCACCCAGGGATCCCTTTTTTTTTTTTTTAAATTTTTTTTAATAAATAAATTCTTAACAAAAAAAGAAGTTATAGGGCAGGTGAAGGTTCTGTCAGGGTGGGGCTTCCTTCAGGGTCAAGAGCCTTAGTGTCCAGCTGAGGCTACTCCATGGTCCCAACAGAGCGAGTCTCTGTGCTCCTCCAGTCTGTTTTCCTCTATAAAATAAGAGTTGATGATTTCCAGCCTGTCCAGAACTATCCAGCATCCCACACATATCACCTTTATTGTGGCTGAGAGATTTCGTGGAAGCCAACATGTCCTGGGGTAGGAACTGCTACTCTTCTGAACATTGGCCATCCACCTTCCTAAACTCAGTCTGTGCCCAGCCACAGGGATTATTTATGGTGTCATACAAAGGGGCCTCATTAAGCAGTAATCCTTAAATACAGTAGGGTAATATTTATTTTCATTATTTTATTTAATTAATTAATTTTAAAAAATATTTATTTATTCATGAGAGACAGGGAGAGACAGAGAGAGAGAGAGAGAGGCAGAGACACAGGCAGAGGGAGGAGCAGGCTCCATGCAGGGAGCCCGACATGGGACTGGATCATGGGTCTCCAGGATTATGCCCCGGGCCGAAGGCGGTGCTAAACTGCTGAGCCACCCAGGCTGCTCTGTTCATTATTTTAAGAACTAGCATATCTGTATCAGTCAGAGTTCATGTCATCACAGCCTTATTTATAATGACCTTCTTCACCACCCACTCTGTATTCCCTTTACCTTTAGCAAGCACCTCAGCTGGTATGATTCTCTACCTGGTAGGGTGACCCAAATCTTCATTCCTGAATGGTCTGGGCCATTAGCAGTTGTGTCTGACTTGGCTGTTGCAGTTTTCTTTTCTTTACTTTTTTAAAAAAAGATTTTATTTATATATTCATAAGAGACACAGAGAGAGAGGCAAAGACATAGGCAGAGGGAGAAGCAGGCTTCCTGTGGGGAGCTCGATGCGGGACTTGATCCCAGGATCCCAGGATCACTACCTGAGCCAAAGGCAGATGCTCAACTACTGAGATACCTAGGTGCCCCTGATACTGTTTTCCATTGATTTTAATCACAGAGCATCGTAGTATAAGAGACTCCCTAAGGGATCTTCTGTATTCCAGACACATTTCCTTACCCCCATTGTGTAGTAGCAGCCCAATTTGCCCTTGGTAATCAGGATCAATCACCCTATATAACACAATGACTTCCTTATTTGCTTGTTGGTTCAAAGCCCAAAGTAGTCAGGTGGCGGTCTCAACTTCTAGTTCAATGGAATCATTGGGTCTTCAGGGGTCAGTATTCCTCCCTTTGAAACTAGGGCTTCTAGGTTAGTGGAGCATAATGCAGTGAGGGTAAGAAGCAAAATTTTTGCTAGTGGATCTTGAGGGATAATAGTGAGTAGAACCACTTCCATTTCCACTTCTTAATTCCTGAAGCCATGAATCCTGGCTATGGGGAAAATAGCATCATATATTGAATGCTGCTTTCTGCATCCTGCAAGGCACTGTGACAGTCCCTCAAGGTATTTCTCCCTACCTGGCACCAAAATGAAGTCTTTGAAGGGCTCTTCCACCATTATGTCAAGCCAACTGCTTTAGGATGATGGGAAACATGGTAAGATCAGTGGATTCCATGAGCATTTCTTCATTTCCATCTCCATTTCTTCACTCCATTTGCTGTGATTTGAGTTCTTTCACCAGAAGTGATGCTGTGTAGAACATAGGGCATTCTGTAAGTCCACAGATGGCAGTTTGGGCAGAAGCATTGTAGGCAGGAAAGGGGAGTCTATATCCAGAGTAAGCTTTTATTTCCATACGATCAAAGTTCTTGCTGTCCCTTCATGATGGAAGGTGTCCAACATAACCAACTTGGGAATGGCGCCATACTGGGGACTTAGTCTCTGCTGCTGGCAAGTGTGCCAGTGGCTATAGCCAGGCTGGTCTTGGTGAATGATCCCTGTTGCTGATCCCAGGCATAACCTCCATCCCTGCTATTAGGGCCACTGCTACTAAGCCCATCAGGTGATGAGGAGGGTGGCTGGGAAAAGGGGCTGAGTAGTAACCATGGAATGGGTCATCCTATCTACTTGATTATTAAAATCCTCCTCTGCTGTGGTCACCCTTTGGTGAGCATTCACACAGGACACAAATTATGTTTCTTAGCCCAGAGAGGTCTATCCACACACCTTTTCCCCAAACTTCACCATGACTAATTTTCCAGTTGTGTTCCTTCCAAATCCCTGATTGTCTAACCCAACACTGGCTGCAACCCATGAATCGACAGACTCATGCCTCTGGCCATCTCTCCTTCCAGGAAAAATAACCAGGTTTATTGTTACTCTCCAAGATCAGTCTGTCTTCTGCACAGGCCAGTTGAGTGGGGATGGTAGAAGTCACCACCCCTGCAACCTTCAAGTCCTTGATGGTGGCACTAATCTCTGCAGACCTTCCAGTAATTGCTTTTGGTTTACTGTTTTTCTAGGCAGAGGCAGTTCTAGTGGCTCCTACTTGGCCTTTCCTGCCATAACAGCCCTCACTCCCCAGGTCAGGGAACCAATGTGAGAATTCTGCCAGTTGTTGAGTATGTCTATTCCAATTCTGGAACTGGACAAGTAACCAACCACGGGGTGGCATCAGGGATCCACTGTGCCCATTGTGAGATGAACCTGAGCTAAAACTCCATGGATCACCCGTCCTCCCTAAGCTCTGAATGTGGGTTTCCAGGAGTTAGTTCAGAGTTACTGTCCAATAATCTCTGAAAGGTATAATTACTTATCTTTCTCTAATGCACAGCAGTGACCCTGGCAAACAGCTGTTGGTTCCTTTGGGGAAGGCTAAGAGAACGACTAATGTATAAATTTTTGTCAGTTTAGTGGGGTCCTTCCTCAAGGGGACCTGACCTCCCCTTTATTTAAGAAGTTCTGAGTCTGTAAAATGGTTTAAGCCTGGATTTTTTATAAAGATTTTATTTATTTATTCAGAGAGAGAGAGAGAGAGAGAGAGAAGAGAGAGAGAGAAGAGGAGAGAGGCAGAGACACAGGCAGAGGGAGAAGCAGTTTCCATGCAGGAAGCCCGATGTGGGACTTGATCCCAGGACTCCAGGATCATGTCCCTGGGCCGAAGGCAGGTGCTAAACCGCTGAGCCACCCAGGGATCCCCTTAAGCCTGGAAATTGAATGAAGCCTATGACTCTCTATTTTTATGATTCAAATGAAACTTCTGTTCACCTGAGCTAGAATTCTACTAGTATATTTTATTTTATTTTTTTTATATATTTTTTATTTTTATTTTTTATTATTTATTTATGATAGTCAGAGAGAGAGAGAGAGAGGCAGAGACATAGGCAGAGGGAGAAGCAGGCTCCATGCACCGGGAGCCCGATGTGGGATTCGATCCCGGGTCTCCAGGATCGCGCCCTGGGCCAAAGGCAGGTGCCGAACCGCTGCGCCACCCAGGGATCCCTACTAGTATATTTTAAATAAGAGTTTAGTATACTGCTCATCTATTTCTCTTCTAGGGACACCATGGTCAATTAGCTAACATCATAGGTCTTTGTGAGTCAGACTATTCTGATTACTGCACTGATGGTGTTGTCCATAACCACTTTGCCTGTTGGTGATTGAGGGCCATCATTTGGCCCCTGCCACCTCATGATCCAATCATCCCCATTGCATTTGGGGATCCCAATTCAGATGCATGGGTCAAAGTGAGAGTGCAAGAGCCTTGTTGAGGAGCAATGCCTATGAAAATAAAGCAGGATGACACAGTCCTGGGCAGATGGAGACTCAGTCCATGATGCAGGCCTGAGAAAGGCTTGGTCAACCTCATAGGGGCTCAGAGCAAGGACTGCCTTTTGAATAGTGCAGCACTGAGTGGAGATGGTCAAGTGAGCCTCCTGCCTTGCTCAGTTATCTGGGGCTGCTGTGGAAGAGTGGACTTTGGTTCCAATACCATGGATGAACAGAGAAACAAATTATCGTAACTTGCAAGGTCTTCCAATAATCCTGATTTCAGGGCAGCCCAGGTGGCTCAGCAGTTTAGCACTGCCTTCAGCCCAGGGCCTGATCCTGGAGTCCCGGGATCGAGTCCCATGTCAGCCTCCCTGCATGGAGCCTGCTTCTCCCTCTGCCTGTGTCTCTGCCTCTCTCTCTCCCTCTGTCTATCATGAATAAATAAATAAAATCTTAAAAAAAAAAACACCCTGATTTCATTAATTGATATTGAAAGTTTGTGGCCTGCCAAAGGAGCCTGGGTGGTACCTGCCCACAGTGACCATACCTTGTCCTCTAGTGAAGGTTTGGGGAAATTATTGTAAATAACAAAGAGCACCACATTTTGTGCGAACTGACTCAGTCTGTGAATAAATCTCTGGTTCCTATCTGTGCATTTGCCTGTTTAGTCAAGGATAACTGTACATGTTGACACCTGGCATAGTCCTATCTCCCAGGAGCACCTGAGGCTGGGGGTCACCCACAGCTTTGGCCTACAGGACCCCTGACATCAAAGAGAAAACTTAGAATCTGAATTATTCTTTGCTATGGCAGTACAATTTATTTTCCTTCCCTTGGTTCTCAGCCTTTGTCCTTCATCTCCCAGAGAGAGGCCATGGGACAAGAATAAATTTGTGAGCCAGGCTGAAAACTAGGTGAGTATAAAGATCTAGAGTCTTGGAGCTCACAGGAATGCTCAGAATGGCAGTCAACATGCAGAAAGATTTAAGCCCTGGAGACTGCATCTAACTCCTTACTTTGCTATGCACTGGCTGTGGGATGTGGAAGTTCCTTTAACTTCTTTGTGCTTCCCAGCTAATGAGATAACCACAGAACCTACCTCACCAGGCTGAGAATGCAATGAGTTACCCTATGTAGAGAGCTCAGAACAGTCAGTGAGGGCTCAGTAAGTGTGGCCTGTCATTAAATCTACTAGCTGTCGAAATGCTGAAATAAAATAATTTCTCCATGCTTTAGTAAGCCCTGTCTACCCCACAGCACTGTCCTGATGGCCAAATGAAAGTTCTTTGCTGCCTGTCCCAAACCAGTCCCCCAATGGAAAGAACTCTCCAGAAGAAAATGGCTCCCCAAACTATGTGCTCAAAATTCCTCTTGATAACCAGACCCAGGTTTCAGGCGTTCAGGCAGGGGACAGCTCAGCTCTGAGCTCCTGAGGACACCTCATGGGCAGCCTTGCCATCCTGTCTGAGTCCCTTTGGGCTTCATTCCAAGCATCCTGAGGTGCATCACAGTCTCCAGTTCCACTGTGGGGCCATGGTCTTCACTTCATTGTTGTCTGTCATCCTAGGTTGTCTTTTTGGATCCGTTTCTTGGGCTTTACAGAGGATGTTTCTTTAATTTTTTTTTTTTTTTTTCTAAATAGAATGAGCATGAGCAGGGTGAGGGGTAGAGGGAGAAGCAGGGAGCTCTATGGGGGGCTCCATCCTGGGACTCCAGGATCATGACCTGAGCCGAAAGCAGACGCTTAACTGAGTCACCCAGGCGCCCCTGTACAGGAAGTTTCTTTGGGGAGTATGGGGGCTCAAGAGTGGCCAGGGGGAGGCTATTTTTTATGCAACCTGGGCATTAGTGGCATTGCCTGGGAACACTTTTGTAAGTCTCTGTACCTACTCTTCTGGCCTCTTTACCCCTAGCGGTAAGGGATGTTCGCCCCCCACTTTTTAATTTTTTAAAAGATTTTATTTACGAGAGACACACACAGAGGTAGAGACCCAGGCAGAGGGAGAAGCAGGCTCCATGCAGGGAGCCCGACGCGGGACTCGATCCCGGGTCTCCAGGACCACACTCTGGGCTGAAGGCGGCGCTAAACTGCTGCGCCACCGGGGCTGCCCTTAATTTCATTTTATCTTAAAGTAATCTCTACACCCAGTGTGGGGGCTCGAACTCATAACTCCAAGATCAAGCGTCACCTCCTATGCTAACTGAGCCAGCCAGGTGGCCCTGCCTCTTTCTACTTTTGCCAGTCCCCAGCGACGAGGCTTTGCCCGGGCGTCGGGCAGGCTCATTCAGCCACCGCACCCCCGCCGCTACGGGTCGGCCTCCTGGCCCCGCCCCTCACCGCGCTGCCGACCAATCCTGGGCTCCGCTCCCCGCGCGTCACAATAGCGCCGTCGGGAGCGCTTCCCGCAGGCGGGCCCCCGGCGCGGTGTTGCCATGGGGACTGCAAACAGCCGGGCGGGAGGAGAGAGGAGGACTTTCCCTAGAGGAAGCCGCCTCACCTCGGGAGACACGCACAGGTACCCAAGGAGCAGGTGAGTGGTTCAGGGGCTGCGGCCGTGCGAAACCAAGTCTTTCAGAGCTCCCTGCCCGGCCCTCGTGTTGGTTTCTGAAGATTTGGGCCCCTCCTCCCGTCTCTCACCTGTGTCACCAGATTCCTTCTACTTGTGTCCTGGCCTCTCAGGTCCTTGACTCCTCTCCGACACCAGAGTTGTTTCTTCCTCAACAGCCATTCCTTTCTTCTTCGTCAAAGTAATGACATTCTTCGGGCGTCTCGAGCGAAGTGTGCAGAGCCAAGCCTCCCCTTGACGGTCTTTGCCGTCGTCAGACATTGGATTGGAGGGGACAGCCTGACCCGATTCTGACCCGTGGATCCGGAGACCTGGGACTGGGTGTGTGTGGTCTGGGCGTGTGGTCTCCGTAAATGCCGTTTGGAGCTGTGGCACCCTCAGTGGCCACCAGCAAGGAAAATCCACTTGGGGAGGAGGGCTTGGAGTCGTGCTTACAGTGGCTGAGAGGTTGAACTATCTGACACTCCACTGGTAATACCCATTTCTCATCCCCCGGCCACACCTCCAAGCTTTGAGCTTTACCTCACCTTCCCACTTCCTTGAAGTTCTTTTCCCAGTTTGCTTGAGGTGGCCTGCCTTGGTCTTTTCTCAGTGGGCCCCCTGCACCTCACCTTCTCCACCCTGGATGGAGGCAGTACCACAGGATTAGCCCTCCGACCTTGCCTCATTGTTTCTTCATCCCACTAAGGGATGTTACTGAAACTGTAGGTTTAAGTCTTGTGGGCTGAACTCTCCCAACCACTGTCTCCAGGCCGTTTTTCTGGACACAAGGCCCAAATAGCCAACTACCTTATGTACATCTACACATGGGTGTCTAATAACTATCTAAAGTTGAGCATGTTCAAAATAAAATTGATGATTGTCCTTCAGCATTCCCCATTTCCAGGAAAGGAGCCAGCTTTACCTGGAGGCCCAGGGCTTGCCCTGTTTTCTCACTCATATCCTGTCTGGTCCTGTCTAAATCCCATTGCTCTCCACTGCTCCTGCTCTAAACTATTGCAAGACCCTAAGAAGGGATCCCTCTGTTGTTTCTCTGGAATCTAATCAACTCTCCCTACATTTTATTTTATTTTATTTATTTATGATAGACACACAGAGAGAGAGAGAGAGAGAGAGAGAGAGGCAGAGACACAGGCAGAGACACAGGCAGAGATAGAAGCAGGCTCCATGCAGGGAGCCCGATGTGGGACTCGATCCCGGGACTCCAGGATCGCACCCTGGGCCAAAGGCAGGCGCGAAACCGCTGAGCCACCCAGGGATCCCCCTCTGCCTACATTTTAAATGAGAGCACATCACTGTGACTTGGGCAGCTGGCTCCCTGCTGCCTCCCCTGCTTCCTTGCTCGGCTCACACTCACCCCTATGCAGTCTCCTAATGTAACAAGCTCATTGTTGCCTCTAGGACATTTACCTTCCCCAGCCATCATATCTAAACCTGCCCACTGGTCTAAGGCACTCCCAAACGGGTAATATTCCAAAGAAAGAAATATCACTAATAAGCATGTGAAATGGTTTTCAGCTTAACAGTGGTGATTGAATTACTGGGCCTGGACCTTAAGCTTGGCAGGTGGCTTGCTTTGGCCAATGAAACTCTTGTGGCTGTGATGTGAGCAGATGCTTTTTCTTCTCTGTTTCTGCCATTTTGAGCAGAAGAATATGCCCAGGTTCCCTGTTGCTCCCAGGAGAATTAAAGACCCAGAGAGCAGACCTGAGGCCAGACTAAGCCAAGCCTGTTGGCTGAGGCCCAACCACCCCACAGGTGCATGAATATGAAACAGACTCTTATATGCCAGAGAGACTTTGTGGCTGGCTGTTACAGAGCATGATTCTAGCAATAGCTAACTGATATGCTTTCATGGGAACTTTTATAATTCACAAAGACATATAATTTTTCATCTAGGAAACTGGCAGTGGTATATACAGATAGAGAGACCATGAAATATGCATTTGGCAAAGGTTCGGGAAACAGGAATGTTAGTTTACTGCTAGTAAGAGTGTATATGGGTAGCAACCTGTTTGGAAGCCTTTTTGTTTGTTTGTTTTCTTCTCAGTGGACTCCATGCTGGGCATGGGGCTTGAACTCACGACCCTGAGATCAAGACCTGAGCTTAGATGAAGAGTCAGATGCTTAACCAACTGAGTCACCTGGATGCTCCCTTGTTGGGAAGTCTTATTTGGCTATTTATGTCAAAATTCTTTTTTTTTTCCCCAAAGGATTTTTAAAAAGATTTTATTTATTCATGAGAGACACACAGAGAGAGGCAGAGAAACAGGCAGAGAGAGAAGCAGGCTCCATGCAGGGAGCCCGATGTGGGACTCAATCCCCGGACTCCAGGATCACACCCTGGGCCAAAGGCAGGCGCTTAACCGCTGAGCCACCCAGGCATCCCATTGCATCAAAATTCTTAAACTAACTCAATAATTCTACTACTAAAAATTTGTTCTAAGAAACAATTAAGGGCATGCACTAGATAATTATCAACAAGGGTATTTACTAAAATGTTATTTCAAAGGGTAGTGAAATGTAAATGTTAGCAGGGGATGTTGTTGCTTTATAATTTCCAAACAATACATACTGAGCATTTCTGAGAGAAACATCTATTATGTGGGGGATCCCTGGGTGGCGCAGCAGTTTGGCGCCTGCCTTTGGCCCAGGGCGCGATCCTGGAGACCCGGGATCGAATCCCACGTCGGGCTCCCGGTGCATGGAGCTTGCTTCTCCCTCTGCCTGTCTCTCTGCCTCTCTCTCTCTCTCTCTGTGTGACTATCATAAATAAATAAATAAAAAAATTAAAGAAACATATATTATGTGGAATTCTTGGCAATGTGCCAGGCAAGTAGGTCTCGGAGGGAGGACCGGGCCCCATGTATCCATAGCCTACTTTCTGTCCCATTGCCCAGAGTTCACCGTCAGGTTTCGCAACATGCAGAGCACCTCAGCTATGGATGTTTGCTTATCTGTCCTGCTCCTGGGGGAGCAGAAATTCTGCCCTGAAGAAGTGGAGGCAAAAATGGAAACAGGAGGAGTTCTCCAGTAGGGAGAGGGTGCAAATAGGTACAGGGGCTTTGGCAGGAGCCTAGAGCTGCAGTGGGGGAGGGAACAACATTGTTCTAGAGAAGCTATAGAAACATACTGTACTGATTTCCCAGGGCTGCTCCCATGTCATCAATGAGTTCCCTTGATGAAGAAGCACTTACTCAGGATCTTAGCTCATCTCCAGGATGGGGCTGAAACAGACAGTGGTCATCAAAGCTCAAAAGGACAGTCTTCCTTCAGGTCTCCAAGTGAAAATGAGATATAACACCATGGTCACTCATAATGCTATGCTGTTCTAACTTATTTGCACATGTTAATTCATTTAAGATTCATAACAAGCCAAAGTGGTGAGGCTTTCCTCATTATTCTATGGAAAGGGAGAACAGAAATGCAGACAGGCCATGGCTAGTTTGTAGCAGAACTGGGGCACAAATTCAGGAGTTGGTTTATTTAGGTTCCATACGCTTAGCCACTGTGGCTTAGATCCCAGCTGGTTGTCAGCCTGGCTCTCAAATACCTTCTCTGCCTCGCTGCCTTGCTCTGGGAAAAGGAACAGACTCGTGGATTGTCCTGGCTGGCCACATCAGGGACTGCTGCAAAATGTAAGATTACTTCTTAATACCAAGATTCCTTTGGGGGTAGAGCTGAAGCAGAAGATGATCATGGGAAAGTGTGAGCTTCAGATGTCTCCCTAGGCATGAGCCCAGTTATCTGTCATCTCATCCTGGGGGCTGGGGAGCAGGAGGCATGCTGGGCTGTCACCAAGTTTTCATTTTCTTCTCCATTAGAACCTAGGCCTGTCACTGTCTGTCTATTCATGGAATTTGTAAGTGAGCATGAAGGCCCATTGACTGAAGATGTGTGACTTTGTTCCCCTTGGACACTGAGGGCAATGCAGTACCAATGCACAATGCAATGACACACAAGTCTCCATGGATTCCTGAAACACAGGTCAGTGCCCCAGCCCCAGAGTCATGGTGATTTGCTTATTTCTTTTATAAACCAGGAGTTCTTACTCAGTTCCCTTGGATAGTCTTACAGGTAATGTTAGCTGATGCTAAGAATCCCGTACCCATGAGTCTTTTTTTTATAGTGTCCTTTGCTTAGTATCTAACCAGTCCCTTCCACTCTGGATTTCAGACAGTCCTTTGTTGGACATGCAATTTCTGGCTTTTAGCTTATAATGGATCTTCTGGCAAGCATGATAGGAAAGCAGAAACCATCTGCTGAAGATATGACTGAGTGGTTAAATTACAATAGTAACCAGCAATATCATAATTAAGAGAAGTAACCTTCTGTGGAGTTTGATACAGGACTATACTACAAGGATGTCCCCACATTCACATAGCCAGGCTTTTCAAGTCATCCTGTAAAGCATACAAACTCTAAAATGTTTTTATTAGTATATTTTATTAATGCTTTGTATATTTGCCTATACAAAATTAAACTCTGAATGATAGAACTTCACTTTTAGATTTTATAGCTTTTCCTACCCTGTAGGCTGGATAAGTAAGTCAGCAGGTCAACTCTTTAATGTTGCACTAATAAAAAAATGTGGAGCTAACTAAATGTAAGTGATAGTACCATGCCTGTTATTTCTAGAGTCTCTTGCACATGATTGCCATGTCAGGGTGATAAGGTAAGGGAACAATCCTTTGGGGCTGGTGGCTATCCAGGAAATACCAAAGTGGGGTTGAGTGTAAAACCATGCTGACAGTCTTGGTCTTTTTGAGTTTAGTGTCTGACTGTAAGAAAAACAACATCTGAAAGAGGCTTGTCTGAAGAGACTGGCCTCTTGTTTGGGGCTGAATCCTAAGTACTTGAGAAGAAGACCCAGGTACAAAGCCACAGATAGAGAATGTTCTAGAGCATATGAATCTAGTCCTTCCAGGATACATCATAAATGTTGTAAAACTACAAAGAAAATCGATCAAGGAAATCATTACAGCTGAAGATAATATGTGGACCCCCTTAGGGTCAGGGGTTATGTTTATATTCAAGGCCAGCTGTTTGTACCCTTGAGATGGAGATTCAGGCTCAGGCACACAGAGGATATCTGAGGTAATGGTGTGTTCCATTTCATAGGCTGAGTCTTTACTTATGAATCCACTGGTCCATATTTATCAGTGTTTTTTATATCTTACTTTTGTAACATCTCGTATAAAATATTTATTCTTTGAAGGTGAGAAACATGATTTTTAAAAAAGATTTTGTTTATTTATTCATGAGAGACAGAGAGAGAGAGAGGCAGAGACACAGGCAGAGGGAGAAGCAAGACTCCATGCAGGGAGCCTGATGTGGGACTCGATCCTGGGACTCTAGGATCACCCCTTAGCTGAAGGCAGACGCTCAAACGCTGAACCACCCAGATGTCCCGAGAAACATGATTACACACAAAAACTTGAATGCAACAAAATCTGTGAGAGCCTAGGGCACAACCCTTGAGTCTCCCTCGCATAAGTGTCCTATGCAAATATGGTTCAGGAAAAACTCACCTTCAGGATGAGTTAAGGAAAAAGAACCAGCAAAGGATCACTTTGAAGATACGCCTAAAAAGAGAAGTAAAGGAAACACAAATGGATAAGGAAGAAGACTGTTGCCTTGCCTTGAGTTGCATGGAAAGCTGACCAAACATCTTGTATCACATGGCACATAAAGGAGTCACATCTGCAAACAAGGGACACATGTTGTGATACGAGAGCTAAGGGGAGAGTGGCAGGACCTCAGAGGAAGTGAAAGCGACCTGGCAGAGCTCAGAGATGGAAAAGGCCAACTGGGAAATGATGTCTGGGAGCAGGCAGTGGGGAAAGGAGTCGCTGTTTTCCATGATACAGCCTTACAAAGGTATTTGGCTCTTCAAACTATGTGACATATAACTATGATTTGAAACATTTACAAAGAGCCTCTTTCTTCACTCCGCCCAATGTCTGAGCCCTCTGGACAGATTCCCTTGCAGGACTCCTTAGCAGTCTGGCTCATTGCATCTGGACATCTGAGCAATGAATAAAAGGTGAAGATATGGGACCTGGAAGTGATGCAGAGACAAGAGTTTAGGTTGTATACCATTACCACAGAAACATCCTGTCATGTGCTCTGGATGCAGCTTCTCAGGGTGGGACCAGAGGCAGACTAGGAGGAGTGTCAACCTCTACTCCACACAGTATTTCTGAGCAGCTGTTCTCCTGCTATGTCTCTTCTCTCCCCTAATCTTCCCAGACCATTGGGTCCTTGGGAAACATCAGTTTCCTGGGGCTCAGTGAGGAATGGGGAAGCTTCACTTCTAGCTTAGTGTGTGAGGGTGGCATAGCAAGTATCAGATGAGAAGCCTGTCACAGGACAGAGCAGAATAAACACCAGCTAAAGGAGATAATTAGTGGAGGACCCAGAGAATGAAAGACCAGAGTGAGTGAAGTGAGGAGGTTCATTATGCATCAAAGAAGACAAGAGAGTGGAAAAACAAGTCTTGGAATGAAAATGCATGAAGAGGGCTATATGTACCAGAAGACCCATGTGGCCCCAAGAACTCAACATCTCTGACTCTGGCTTAGAAGAAGCCCAAGCCTTCAGGCTGTGGCAAGGTCAGGGCTTTTAATGAAATAGCATCTGTTAAGGAGGACCGGGTGACCTAAGGGCTATACTGCCCAAGGATCCATGGCCTGGGCCAGTTTCTTGATGTGTTCTAGAAGCCAGTGCTTATTACCACTTTATTCTTGGAGACATTGAGTGAATCAACAATGAACTGAGCCAAAATTTAAAAATATCTGCACAGAAATGTAACAAGTGCTGAGAATATGGCCAGATTGTGATAGAAGGCCAACGCAACAGAACTACCTTTTGAAAAACCCACAAGGCTGAAATCCAAAAGTCAGCTCCCAGAAGATATATTCATAAAATTTTTTCCAGAAGAATCACATCTGAGTCAAGAGGGCTCTTTTGGCCCACCCCCTGGAATTTGGAAAGTCCTTCACAACCTATCAGTGATGTCCAAAACTGGTTCTCTCATTGCTGAATGTGCCTGAGAACTGGACTCTGCCTTGCCCAAGGAATCACCCAAGGACCTCAAAGAAGTCAAGCTGGGTACAGAAGGCACAAGGCCATTCATGCTGGTGCTCTAGAGGGGCACGCCAGCCTGCAGAGGTTCACAGGGTCAGAGTGAACAGCCGTGAAGGCCTTAGATATACAGAAAGGAAGAGAGAAAGGGAAGGTACGAGAAAGTGTAGAAATACAAAGCAACAAGCAAAACCCACCAAAGCAAGTAAAAACTTAACAAGGAGAGGAGTCAAGAACTGTAGGAAAAGTGACAAAACTGTGGGCCCATCTGGAACGTAGGCGAGTATCTTTGGTACCAGAGAGCCACTGCCCTCCTCACCTCTGCTAGTGGCTATAGGGCAAATTCTGGTCAAGAACAATACAGAAATGACTACTCTGAAAGTTGTCATTGTAGTGCATCTCAAACTGAAGTGTTTCAAAGACAAGGAATATAAAATCATCTCTAGGAAGACCTGGGGATGTGATCTCAAGGCAAAGTTCCTTTCTTTTTCACAGAGTAGAATTTGGGCTCAAAGTGAGGCCTCCCTTTGGCCTCAATTTCACTTAGGGATTGAGAAGTTTAATGTAAATGTAATTCTTTTCAAGAATGTTTCCCTCCTCCCCCAATTTCTAGAATTTATTGTTTTATGAAGTTTGAAGTTTTAAATTTTATGAATCTATGCCAAAAATATCTTTTTTTGGTATTTTTTTATTGGAGTTCGATTTGCCAACGTATAGTATAACACCCAGTGCTCATCTTGTCAAAAAATATCTTATGTTTAAGGATCTCCCTAGTTATGTATTTGTGACTTTATGTGAAAAAAAAATTTCAAAATTAAGAATAATTAAAAGAATGCTTTTGTTTTACATTATTTTAAAGAAGCTCACCCAGAGAGTCTGCTGTGCACTGCGGGATGGGCACCATCCATCCTGTCAAAAGGAACTAGGATATGAAGAATTCAGAGTTTATGACCATGTTCCTGCTGGACTCTTGAAAAAGCACTTTACTCGTCATCCCATTTGGCCCTCAGGACTGTGCTGTGAGGGAGATGGGGTCCCCAAGGGTCACTGAAGTTACCATACCTCCTCCTCCACAATAAGGACAGTGTCAGGAGAGCCACACTAAAGAGCTCCTGGTGCTTCACCTCAGTGAGAACCTACAACCACCAATTTCTGAAGTGAAAGAAGGCCTGACTCATGGGGTCACTTGTTCAAGATCACACAGTCTGTGGCTGAGAGGTCCTGTCTTCTGGATCCCAGGACATCTGACCCTGAGCTCACCCTTGGTGTACCTCCTCAGCCTCACTTTCATCTGTCTCAGTCTCCCCAGCATTGGGCAAAGGGGCTCCAGTGGAGTTACTTCTTCACAAGAATCACTTTTCTCCACCAAACGTTTGATCATGGAGGGGGCTGTGAGCTCAGGCGCTATTCTATGGGTGATGGAGTTTATCATCATCATTTGCCCATCAGCATTTGCTGTTACCCTTGATGCTGTGGCACCTGAAACTGTGCAGGTTCTTATTGTTTCCATGAATTATTTTTTCAGTTTGCTTAGGCTGTCTCTGCTTGCCCTGTGTTCTTGTCAGAGCGCTTGCGCTAAGGGCAGGGAGGTAGGGAGAGTGACCTCAGGGCCAGGGGGGCTGCAAGGGAAGCCCAAAATGTTGCATCTAGAAGCCACCCTGACTTGTGAGCCCAGAGCAACCTGCCTCTTTCCTAGTCCCTCTTTAGCTTGCTCCTGGAGTCAAGCACTCTCAATTTCATGTTGTCAAGATGCCCTTGGGACGCCCTGGTCAAGGCTGATTTTTCTGTCATCCTTCCAGGGCACTTTTATGTTGGCACAATGGTAAGACATCCCTGCTTCAGAACAAGCCTTCCTTTTGCACTGCTGGTCTAACCCCCAACTGACCACAAAGCTGCCTGGCATTCCTTTTGGATGCTGTCTAAAAGGACAGGCTCAGAATTTCTGAGATAACCCCTGGAAGGCCCCCTGGGTAAACAGTTGTCTTGGTTACCTTGGTTATCTGGCTGACTCTGGCAGTGAATTAATTCCTTCTGCAAGTTCTTGACTATCTCTCCAATGGACAACCTGGCCAGCAGCTCCCTGGTTAACTGAATAACTAATTTCTTCTTGCAAGCTGGTGTGCACATGTCCATTGTGTCTGAACTGGGAAGCCTGGAGAATGCTGCCTCTGTTGGGATCTCAGGGGGTCCCTATCAGTCCTTAGAAGCAGTCCTTAGAAGCAGGTCTATCTTGAGAAACAGTCTTAATTTGAGGCCCATGGAGCCCATGTGCCTGATATCACATTCAATGTTGTGTGTAGGGATGATGTATTCAGAATTGTGGATGACAATGTAAATTTTCTGAGGAGATGGCCAATAACATTTATTGAGTTCTCAAAGGGTCTAGGAGCCATGAGAAGTTATGAACCATTTCTCTAAGGAGACCCATCCATCTCAGAAAGGCCCAAGATTGACTCTCTGGATCCTTTTTCATTCCTGTTCCCAGACACCAAAAAGATAGGGAGGGGACTTGTAGGGAACCTTATGGTCTGGGATGAGAATGAGAATGTGGGAGGCAGATCAGGACCTTGTGGTCTTCTGTGTCCCATTTAGAGTTCTGCAAAAATGACTTAATGACCCCTCAGGGGTCATCAAGCTTCAAGGGTCCATGAAGTATACTGCTATGGGTGGGTGTGGGGTTCCCAGAGAGGGTCCATGTCTGCTTATACTGTGGGAATGGGATGACCTGAGTGACCTGAGGCTGACTTCTGGGTAATTTGCCCATGAAGTGACTAAAGCATATAGCCATGTTCCCTGTTAGGCTTATAGGTCCCAAGTTTACTTTGGGACCAGTTTTCCCTGGTTCTGATCTCTTGTAGTGTGTAAACTGGTTTCTTGGGCAACTAGACTTTACTATTAGGTGACTTTATAGACACAGAAACAGGCCAGGCAGCCCAAATCAGAAACTCCTTATTTTGTACTTTACAAATACTGGGGACTTCAGTGGGAGCTAAAATTTTTGTATGTGGCCTTTCACTGATCTGGAACCTTGACAGTGGAGGGCCAGGGAGCCTTGGGATACTTGGGATATCTACAAATAGGTGGTACCTATTTGGAGGCTGTCTCACTTTCACAAGTCCTAGAAGACATTTTTCTTTGTTCTAGATCTACCTAATGATTTGTATGTTACAAACATCCTCGGCTGACATGTAATTTTTCTTGGTAAGTGGCTCCAATATGTTACTACAATGCTATTTGGTTATCCCATAGGGGCATTTTGGTTAAAAGAGACCAATGAGTGGTTCCCAATGACTGGTAATTGGATTTGTGACACAAGACGCTACCTGTTCTTACCCACAGACCAGATGGAAACTTGTTGCTTTCTTTTTCTTTTTTAAAAAGATTTACTAGAGATAGAGACAGAGCAAGTGGAGAGAGAGAAAGGATAGATAGATAGATAGATAGATAGATAGATAGATAGATAGATAGATAGATATAGATAGATAGATAAAGAATCTCAAGCAGACTCCCCACTGAGCATGATGCCCAGTTTGGGGCTAGATCTCACAATCCTGAGATCATGACCTGAGCCATCCAGGAGCCCCAGAAACTGGTTGCTTTCTTTTCAGATTGCTTCTGATATTCCCCAGTGTCCATTCTGGCTCATCAGTTTCTCCTCTAGGGAAAAAGAGATTAGGTAACATAATTCAAGTAGGAAAAAAACTGGGCCTTGATTTAAACAGAAACTCTAACCACTCAAGGGAATTCTAGATTACTTTCTTCTTTCCTCATGCCTCTTCACTTCATGCTTTACAGGAGGCTCAGAAAATGGGAAATGTGCTACATGGACTAGCAGGTAAGTTAGATCAAGCCAATGAAGCTATAGACCTCCTTGATTAGGAGGTTTGTGAAAAAGGACTGGGAGTAGGGTGAAATAGGCATGGCACTCAGCTTGGGCACATTTAAGGGTCTGTCAGAAAACCATGTAATCAAGCCAATGTGTTATTCTGGTGGTGGAGCAGTGGATTAAACTGTGCCTGGCAAAATGGAGCTCGAGGCCATGAGCCCAGGGAACCCCACTCTGTCTTCCCCCATCTGACTGTGGTGCTGTTGGCCTCTGGCATGTTCTTTACCACATAGTTCTTCATTAATAAAGTTACCTCCACATTTATGAAGTACTTGGGATATCTACAAACAGCTCCTCATCTCCTTGGTGTCTTTCTTCTTCATGGGCTTCAGAGTCCTCTTCCTTCTGCTCTGGGTTGACATCTACATATGAACTCCCAAGGGTTCCAACCAGGCAGCTTCACTGAATCCCTGCTTTTGTAAATTTTTTTACTTTTTTTTTTTTTTTAAAGATTTTATTTATTCATGAGAGACATACACAGAGAGAGAGGCAGAGACACAGGCAGAGGGAGAGGCAGGCTCCATGCAAGGTGCCCGATGTGGGACTTGATCCTGGGACTCCAGGACCACGCCCTGGGCCGAAGGCAGGCACTAAACCGCTGAGCCATCCAGGGATCCCGCCCCCCCCCCTGCTTTTTTTTTTTTTTTTTTTACTATTGCTGGAAGTGTCCCACCTGCTCCCCACAATAAAGACAGATGTGTGACAGAAACAAACAACCCAACCCTGTAATCAAGAAAATATTTTAATGTAATCTTTTAAAAAGGATTTTATTTATTTGAGAGAGAGTGAGAGTGAGAACGAGAGAGATCACAAAGGGAGAGGGAAAAGCAGACTTACCACTGAGCAGAGAGCCTGATGTGGGACTCAATTCTAGGACCCCAAGATCATGACCTGAGCCAAAGGCAGACATTCAACTAACTGAGCCACCTAGGTACCCCTTAATGTAATCCTTTAAAAAAAATCAAGACTAATGCCAAAAAATCTATGATAAAATATAATTTTAGATAAAGAAGTAACAGTGCTGTGCTCAGCTGTACTGGAATTTGATGCTGAAGGAAAAATCAGTAATGCTGATCTTTTTTTTCTTTTTTAAGATTTTATTTATTTATTCATGAGAGACAGACAGAGAGAGAGAGAGGCAGGCTCCATGCAGGGAGCCCGATGTAGGACTCTAGGATCACTCCCTGAGCTGAAGGCAGATGCCCAACCACTAAGCTACCCAGGTGTCCCACTGATCTTCCTTTTGTTTAAAACTGTATAGACACTGAAAGGGCCACCCCCATGTTACACTCAAATCAGATGGAGATGTGCAGAGATGGTTTCAGATAGACTATCCAGGGGTACTGCAGCTCAGTGTCTACACTAATAAGACATCACTATTGGGCTGCCTTCTTCAGCTCAATCTCTCCTACGAGACTCTCATAAACAACCTTATTATTCATTCTAACATCATCTGGGAAGACCCATCAGCTCCTGATTAGGAGGCAGGAAACAACAATTTAGACATTAAAACTCTTTGAACCTTTGCTTTGCTGTGTCCACCAATCCTAAACTATTATATCATGACCCTTTTGCAGTTCTAAGCCTTCGAGTTGAAAGGCCCACACTCAACCAGACTTCAAAACATCTTGGCCTTGTTTTTTCCAACCAACAGGCCCCACAACACTCTGTTGCGGTTGTGTTCTCCCTTCTCAGTTTCATCTTATGGAAGGAAAAGGAGGGAAGGAAGGAGGTAAGGGAGGAGGAGGGAGGGAAGGGGAAAAAAGAGGAAGACAGGAAAGGAATGAAGAAAAAAGAAAACAATGGTATATCAGATGATTTTCTTTCTATTCTCAGTCTTCTATTTATTATGCAAACAGTAAAGAGAAGTCAAGAGAAAAATAATCACCTAAGATACAATCTTGTGGAGGAATTAAATTTGTTTTTTATCTTTTCCAGTATCTGTTAAAACCACTAATAATTTAAAATAATCCAAAGAGATCATAAGTGGATTTTTATATTCCCCATATTTTTAAGTAAAATAAAAATGGAAAAATCCTGAGGCCACACCCAGCATAAGCAGATGGTGTAGCTTTGTCTGCACTGGTTTGGGAGGGATCATATCAACCCTGAGCTAAACCTGAGAACAAAAGGTATCAGTGAGTCCCTCTATTCTGGATGTCTCCTCCTTAGTGTTACAGCATGGGGGTTTATTGAACGAATATTTCCTGACATTAACATCTGAAAGAATTTTGGTCACTCAATCTTAAGAATAACACAAGTAGAAATATCATAATAATTGAAGAAGCAGAAGTTGAGAGACAAAAATAGTAGTACCTGTTCCCATAAGATTAGTATATACCTCAATCTACAGCATCATTTACACTGCAGTGGACTTCTGGCAAGTGATATCCTTTCAGGGTTCATTTTTATCCTTTGAAGAACTGAGGTGAAATCTCTGCAGCATTTCTTCCTGAGTTAAAGCATGCTGTTTGGGAGTGGGGTAGCCACGCACCCATTCAAAAGGGTATCTTTTCCAGCCTCCCTAGCAGCTGGATTCCCTGTGTAATCCCTGTGACTGTATTTCAGGCAATATGTACAGAAAAGATTGTATGTGGTTTCTGAGCAGCGTTCTTCTTATTTCTTTTTTAAGATTTTATTTATTTATTAGACACACACACACACAGGCAGAGGGAGAAGCAGGCTTCATGCAGGGTGCTCGATGCGGGACTTGAACCCAGGTCTCCAGGATCACACCCTGGGCTGAAGGCAGTGTTAAACCGCTAAGCCACTGGGGCTGCCCGTGAGCAGTATTCTTAATAGCGAGGGTGTGCACCCTTCTCCTCTTCTTATCTTTGCCCAGAATGTGTGTGGGCACACACACGTGGCCAGAGCTCTAGCAGCAATTCTGGGCCATCCTGCTCTAGAATGGCAGTGCAGAGAACCATGAACCTTCATCCCTGTGGATAAACAGAGTGCTATCCATGTTTGTACTATAGCTCTTTGGGCTTTGTTTTGGAATAGAGTTAATCCTTCCTGATAAAGTCCCTCTCTCTTGGAGTTGCTATGTGGACATCCAGGGGAAATCTCTATGTTGGCCTCTGTGGTGTACATCTGAGAGAAAGCCTGAAAGGTCACAAAGTTGAATGTCTAACATCACTAAGCTCATCACAGGAGGACTTTAGATTGCCACTTTTTTTTCCTGCTGCTTTTTTGTTTTTATTAATTTTCTATAATCAACAAGTATCACATAATAAAAACGAAAACAGAATATAAAGAAAAGATTAAGGATATTGGCAGATAATTCACAGAACCAGAAGTATACTTTTGCTGCCATGAAAAAATGTTCAACTTCTTGAGTTATTACATGAAAACCCAATCCTGAGACTCTCTTTTGCAGTTCTCCTAAAAGCAGATTATTTTCACATAATAATACCCAGGATAATAGAAGACACTGTGAGCCAACTGTCACAAATATATAAAAAACCTCCCCAGTGAGGCATAGGACAGATGGGGGTGGGAGATGTGGTAGGGGCAAGAGAGTTTGCTAAAGTACTTCTTGTGGCAAGAAAGAAATAGATACTGTTAAGTTTAAGAAACAAATACAAATAAATATAAGTATGGGTCTTAAGAACAACCACCATAAAAAAGAGTGCATTGCTTTTTAAAATTAATTATTTTTGTGAGAGACTGCATGCCCATGGGGGTTTGGGAGTGGCAGAGGGCAAAGGAGAGAGAGAATCTCAAGCAGGCTCCTCACTCAGCACTGAGCCAGATGTGGGGCTTGATCTCATGACCCTGAGATCATGATCTGAGCTGAAATCAAGTCAGAGGCTTAACCAACTAAGCCACTCAGATACCCCCAGAGTACATTGCTTTTAAAGCACCGGTGAAATATTCCCCCCAATTTTTTTTAAAGATTTATTTATTTATTCATGATAGACATAGAGAGAGAGACAGAGAGACAGAGAGGCAGAGGGAGAAGCAGGTTCCATGCTGGGAGCCTGACGCGGGACTCAGTCCCGGGACCCCAGGATCGTGCCCTGGGCCAAAGGCAGGCGCCAAACCACTGAGCCACCCAGGGATCCCTCTATTCCCTAAAATTTGATCTGTACAATGGACATATGTAAGAAAAGTAGACAAAACCTCTTAGTAAACTAGATCTATAGGGGAATTTCCTTAATCTTGTTAAAGTTACAAACCCAATCTTATAATATCTACTTAATTTACAACTTTAGAAGCATTCTCTTTAAAACCAAGCACAAGATCTGATGACCACATTATAACTCAATAGTTAATGGTACCTGGGGGGCTCAGTTGGTTAAGGGTCTGCCTTCGGCTCAGGTCATGATCTCAGAGTCCCAGGATTGAGCCCCAAGTCAGGCTCCCTGCTCAGCTCTCACTTTGCTGCTCCCACTGCTTGTGCTCTCTGTCTCTCACTCTCTCTCTCTCAAATAAATAATCTTAAAAAAAAAAAAACCCTCCATAATTAAACGTAGTTACAGAGCCTGGCAAAACTCTAGAATAAGAAAGGATGGGGGCGGGGAGGATAGGTAGGTAGGTATGTAGATAGATAGATAGGAATAAATGAGAGGAAAGAATGTAAAGAGGGAATAACACTGACATAATCTGTAGGCAATGTGATCATCTACTGAGAACATCTACTACACAAACCACTATGTATTTTGCCCTAGAGCATCATGAAGCTTCTCCATGGTCTGGATGTCTTCTTCTAAAATGAGTGGGAAATATCAGAAAGGGAGACAGAACATGAGAGACTCCTAACTCTGGGAAACGAACTAGGGGTGGTAGAAAGGGAGGTCGGTGGGGGGTGGGGGTGATTGGGTGACGGGCACTTCGGGGGGCACTTGATGGGATGAGCACTGGGTGTTATTCTATATGTTGGCAAATTGAACACCAATAAAAACTAAATTTATAAAAAAAAGAAAAAAATGGATGTCTTCTCCTTATGCCCAGGTTGTCTTTAGGGAAGGAGGGAGGAAATATCCAGACAACGGTAATTCCAACAGTAGAAAAGTCCTTGTTTCCACCTCTAGCATCCCAAGGTTAGCATGAGAGACAGAAAGACTTGGGATTACCACAGCTTCTAAATATTTTTTAAAGATGTGTGCACATGCAGGGGAGAGAGGGACAAGAGAGGGGAGCAGGAGGAGCCTAACACAGGGCTCAATCTGTGGACCCTGCGATCATGACCTGAGCCAAAGGCAGATAGATGCACAACTTAATGAGCCATCCAGGTGCCCCCCAAAAGCTAGCTTTTCTGTTTTTTACTGTATTAATACCTTTTGTATCAGTACAAAAATATTATGTGTACTGATACATGTGTACACACACACCCTTATCTTGACCAAAGAAGTGCAAGTCAGAATCAGAAAAGTATTCACTGACATTTCATGTGGGCCATTAGCTTTTAGGTTTTACGTTAGAAAGGTTGGTAATTGTGTAATTGCATGCCCATCTAAGAGGAGGAAAAATCAAGTGTATGTACTTCACAAGAAATAAAGCCAAAAGCTAACAACAGCCAAAGGCAATTCTGATTTACCTTTTCTGGCATCAACTCCAGGATATGTTTTGATTGAAAATTCAAGGAGCAGTACAGGATCCCAGTGATTGTTTCCAGGAAGTGAGCCCAGAGAATGTGAAGGCATTTATAGTTAAACCCTGGTTAAATGTTTACATCTTTAGGAATATGTTTCCTTTGATGAGCATTTCTTGCTTTTCCAGGATGAATTAGAGATAAATTGATGGGACATGGCAAATCAAGCATTTAGCCCTGTGCCTGACAGGCTGAGGCTTCAATTCTGCAAACTCAGATGGTACAGATGGCCATGTGCTCACATGGCCAGCCCCTTCAGGACTCAAGGATGAAAAACTAGGGAGGTGTCATGACATGTCACATGGGCTGCATTGGTGGGAGTCGAGAGGACTTCAGTATTTCATTCCATCCACATGGTGAGCAAGTAGGACGTGTGGAAGACTCTCCATATGTTTTCAGGAAACATATGTAAGAAAAAAGCCAAGTCCTTATTAACAATCTAATTTATGGTATAAGCCTAGCCATTTGAGTAAATAAAAATAAAATGTTAATCTGTCAGGCCAAATGCAGATTGAGATGCACAGTTGCTAAAGAATTATTAAATAAGTGGCAAGCTTCATATGAAAAGGAAAAAATTTGGAATGTCAATATTTTCTAATTCATAAGAGATTAGTTCTCAATTGAAAAATAATAGAATAAGACTTAGGTGGAAAGTAGAGTTTCTGTGTCAAATCTGTCCAACATGGCTCTGTTCAAATCACCTGGAGGGATTTTCTTAAAGTTTCTTTTTTTTTTCTTTTTTTTAAGATTCATTTATTTTATTTGAGAGAGCAAGAGAGAGAGTGAGCATGCATGCACCACATGCACACACTGGGGAGAAGCAGAGGGAAAGGGAGAAAGAATCTCAAGATTCTTTGATGAATTCAGAGCCTGACTCAATCTCATGATGCTGAGATCATGACCTGAGCTGAAATCAAGAGTCAGACACTTAACCGACTGAGCCACCAGGTGCCCCTAAAGATTTTATTTTTAAGTAATATCTATACCCAACATGGGGCTTGATCCTACAACCCCAAAATCAAGAGTCCCATGCTCTGCTGACTGAGCCAGCCAGGCACCCCTAGAGGGATTTTAAATATATGGATGCCTGAGGTCTTACCTGGAATATCAGTACAGGGGGCCTGGGACTAAGCTGGGAAATGGACAGTTTTAAGAGTCTCCAGATTTTACATTTAATTGACAGTGATGCTAAGTCAGCATTTCATTTTCTCTCCAAAATCAGATTAGAAACAATTATGATCTTCAGATAAAATAGGTGAAGCTGAAATGCTGAACCACCAACTGGGAGAGGAGCCATGATAAACTGGTAGAGGAGGAAGGGCTCAGAATGGGCTGCAGGAGGGGTGCCTATCCTGAGCAGCAAAATGTAAGTACCTTTCTTGCAAGATCAGAATGGGGTACAGCAGCCTCCTCTGTATGGAGAAGGAGTGGGTACACACACATAAGGAATCTCACACCTAAGCCATATAGGCAGAAAAGAGTTTGATGGAGAAAAGGGGGGCTTTCCCCCAAGTCTACCAATGTTTGTTCACTGTTAGTGAGAATTGATAAACCCACGAAAAGGGCAGCCCTGGGTGGCTCAGCGGTTTAGCACTGCCATCAGCCCAGGGCCTGATCCTGGAGACCCTGGGATTGAGTCCCACATCAGGCTCTCTGCATGGAGCCTGCTTCTCCCTCTGCCTGTGTCTCTGCCTCTCTCTCTCTCTGTGTGTGTGTGTGTGTGTGTGTGTCATGAATAAATAAAATCTTAAAAAAAAAAACCATGAAAACATGTGAATGGCATGGAGCAGTTGGCCATCTCTGAGGGTTGGAATATCTACATGGTGGCCACTTGGGAGACTACTTGCTGCCATCTAGCAGGGCTGACTTGAGGCATCTCCTAAGTTCCAGCCATTCCTGTCCAAAGGAGTACACCCCAGCAGGACTCGGGTAGACGGCTTCCTTGTTCTAGATAGTCTGGATAGATAACAGCGGAGAGCCTGAGGATGACACAAAGGTCCTTCTACAAAAGAATGGAGACATTTTGTGGAATGCTGCCTGGCAGAGACAATGACCAACAAATGTCACCATTTCCTCCAACTTGGAGCATGCTCTCAAATAAAATGTTGATTATGAAAAGCAAATCACAAAGATATACAGCATAAAACCACTTCTTTGAAAGTCTAAGCATATGTAAAACAGGGTGTAGGGATAAAAAAAGACATTGAATATCTATGAAGAATAATAGGTGATTAGTAAGCACATTTAAGGCCATGCTGGCCTGCAGTGGGGGCAGTATAAGAACCCCAAAGATGGTGATAATACCCAATTCTGCAATCTAAGTGCCCAGGTACATTGGACTTTGTGTCATTTTCTTTTTTTTTCTTTAAAGATTTATTTTTAAAATTTATTTATTTATTCATGAGAGACAGAGAGAAGAGGCAGAGACACAGGAAGAGGGAGATGCAGGCTCCATGCAGGGAGCCTGACGCAGCACTTGATCCCAGGTCTCCAGGATCAGGCCCTGGGCTGCAGGCGGTGCTAAACTGCTGTGCCACCGGGGCTGCCTGCCATTTTCTTCTCTATCTTAGATATATATTTTATATTTCATATATTCTCTCATGTCTCAGATATTTCATTTTTTAAGATGGAAAAAGATAATCACATGAAAACCTTGACTAGTCCTGGGCCCTGTTTCATATGAAACTTCTGCAAAGAGCTGACTCAGAAAACACCTCAAAGGAGATGCATTATCAGAAAGGAATCAGAAAAGGATCCACACAAAGACATTATGAGGAAAAGGGAAGCAAGAGGAAAACAAGAATGCTCAGACTTACTATAAAGCCAACAAAAATGGAGACCATACAACAAAAATGTTGTACTGACAGAGACTGGTTGGGGGAGTGGTTTCAAATACTTTGACAAAATGAAATGTGGAACTGCAACTTGGCCCTGCACCCTTGCTACAGGTCAGGGAGGAACCAGAATGTTCCCTGACATGGGAGATATTCTTAGGGATTTCCCCAGTCTCTCATCTATCATTATAGTTCAGCCATTCAAGGCATTTCAAATGCTGTCTATTTTGAACTCACTCAGTTTGGAGGTCTTCCTGTGTGCCAGGTGCTGTGCCTTCTCTTTGGTGTCTGGAGGTAGAGGTGATGATCACATGGTGCCATGGGAGGGGGCATACAGGGTCCCTCCAGCAGAGGGTCTAACCAGTCCAGGGGTCTGAGAAGCTCACCAGAGGAAATAGCATTCCAGATGGAGCCCAAAGGATGAGTGAAGGATGAGCAAGAGTCAGTCATGGCAGATAAAGGCCACGTGGAGGGTGGGAAGAATGTTCCAGATAGAAACAAATATGCAAAGGCCTAAAGGAAGCAGAGGGTGTGGAATCCTAAAAGAGAGGCTTGAACTGCAGGCCAAGCCCAAACAGGGATGCCTTGCAGGCCAAGTTAGAGAATGTGATGCTATCTTACAGGAATTGTTCAATACTGGCTGTTTTAAGCAAGGGAAGTATATGATCAGACTGGTTTATTTTAATTTTTTATTTATTTATGATAGTCACAGAGAGAGAGAGAGAGGCAGAGACACAGGCGGAGGGAGAAGCAGGCTCCATGCACCGGGAGCCTGATGTGGGATTCGATCCCGGGTCTCCAGGATCGCGCCCTGGGCCAAAGGCAGGCGCCAAACCGCTGCGCCACCCAGGGATCCCCAGACTGGTTTATTTTAGACAATTCACTCTTCCATCACATCAATTTTTGCCTGATTAAGACCTTTAAACTATCTACTCTCCTACTTTTTTTTTTTTTTTTAAGATTTTATTTATCTGACAGAGCACAAGTGGGGGAGCAACAGGCAGAGGAGAGGGAGAAGCACTCTCCACTGAGCAAGTAGTCTGACATGGGGCTCGATCCCAGGAGCCTGGGATCATGACCTGAGCCAAAGGCAGATGCTCAACTGACTGAGCCACCCAGGCGCCCCTACTCTTCTACCCTTATCTATCACCTTCCTACATAGTTCCAATTCCAGGGATCATCATCATAAACACTCCCTCAGATCAACTTTCCCCTCTCTGGCTCTACTTTTATTGCTGGACTCACCTGGCTGTACCCCACAATGCAGCCTATAACACTCAGGTAAGAACAAGATGTTGGGGATCCCTGGGTGGCGCAGCGGTTTGGCACCTGCCTTTGGCCCAGGGCGCGATCCTGGAGACCCCGGATCGAATCCCACGTCAGGCTCCTGGTGCATGGAGCCTGCTTCTCCCTCTGCCTATGTCTCTGCCTCTCTCTCTCTCTCTCTGTGACTATCATAAATAAATAAAAAAAATTAAAAAAAAAAAAAAGAACAAGATGTTGGCTGGATTGTATTTTTTCTGGAGGCTCTAAGGAAGAATCTGTTTCCTTACCTTTTCCAACTTCTTGGATCTACCCATATTTCCTGACTTGTAGCCTTGCATCACTCCAGCCCCTGCTTCTGTCCTCAGATCTCCTCTGATTCTCCTGTCCTCCTTTTTCCCTTGTGATTACATGAAGGCCACCTAGATAATTCAGGATAATCTCCCCATCTTAAGATCTTTAATCACACCCATAAAGCCCCTTTTTCTATGTAAGGTCCCATTTCTAGTTTTCAGTGCTTAGGATATGGATGAACCATTATTCTGCCCACACACCATCTTGTAGGACAATATATCATACCCTCTTCACTCCCCTCACTTTCCCAGCTCTGTCTCTGCACCCTATCACGTTTCTTTGGAGAAATAGACTCCATTAGACCAGAATTTCCTTGTCATCCTGCCATTAAAATCACCTCCACCAGGCACCTGGATGGCTCAGTCTGTTAAGCATCTGCCTTTGGCTCAGGTCATGATCTTGGGGTCCTGGGATGGAGTCCTCCATTGGGCTCCGTGCTCAGCAGGGAGTCTGCATCTCCCTCTGATCCTCCCCCAACTTGTGCACACACTCTGTGTCTCAAAAATAAATAAATTAAAATCTTAAAAAAGTAATCACCCCCACCCTGCACCTTGGATTCACACCCAGCTGGGCCTCCTGTCATCCTAGATGTTGTGTCCCTGCTCCCATCTATAGTGAGGACTTTTACCCTTGCTCTGGCTCTTCTCAGCAGACAGTTCTCGGTGGTCTCTCGTGTTTCTGCACATTTAGCTAGGCACTGACCTTTGTTCCAGATAATCTTCACTTAGCAAACAGCCTTGGAAGATAGAGATGCTATCTAACCCTGGAGCAAAGGGCAGGCACGTGTCCTTTATCAGCATTGGTGAAACTTGGCAGCCTAACTTGTTAGCCTGCAAACGGGGTAAAATCTCTCTTTCAGTTCTCAGCAGAATCCATCTCCTCAAGCTTCTTCACACCTCACTTAAAAAAATTTTTTTTAAATTTATTTATTCATGAGAGACACACAGAGAGCCAGACAGAGACACAGGCAGAGGGAGAAGCAGGCTCCATGCAGGGAGCCGGATGTGGGACTCGATCTGGGGACTCCAGGATCATGCCCTGAGCCAAAGGTAGACGCTCAACCGCTGAGCTACCCACGCATCCCACACTTACTTTTCTCTATCATCCATTGATCCCTTTCTAATGGCTCTTTCTCATCAGCATATAGTCATGTTCTGGCATATCTCTTCTCAAAACCAAAAAGAAACCCAAAACCACTCCTGTTTGCTGCCTCCTTGCCTTCCTGCTACAAATCTACTTTGTTCTCTTTTCAGCAAAAAAATCATAAAACTATTGTCTATAGCGGTGCTGCCCAATAGAACTTCTTGGATAGTGGAAATGTTCTGTCTCTGCGTTAACTAATTTGGCAGCCACTAGCCTCATGTGGCTGTTGAACAATTGAATGTGGCTAGTATAACAGGAGTGAAATTTTAATTTAATTTCAATTAAATTTAAATAGCCACATGTAGTTAGTGGCCACGATACTGGAGAGACAGATCTATGGTGACTCATCATTTCACATGCTCTGTCCTTTTCCTATATGACTTCTCAGCTGTACTTGACCTAATTGACTGGTCCGTTATTCTGAGACATTTAGTCTCTGGCTTCCATGACTCAGCTCTTTTAATCCTACTGTATCACTCTCCAACTCAGTCTCCTTGATTGGCCTCCTCTGCTTGACCTATAAGTGTCTGAATACCATAAAGATCCATCCTATACCCTGCATTCCTCTCCAAGTGACCTCATCCAGTCACCTAGCATTAGATATTATCTACAGGCTGATGAGTCCCAAGTGTGTACCTCTAGCCCTGTACTCTTCCCTGGGCACTGAACACTCATCCAGTTGTCTACTTTACATATCCGTGTGGGTGTTCAACAAGCATCTCAAATTTAATACATCCAAAATAGAACATTTGATTTCCTTACAACCTGTTCTTTCAGCTTTTCTATCCCAAGAAATGCACCCTCTCTACCCAATTGCTTAAGACAAAAACCTGAGAGTCTTTGCCCAACCTTACTGTCAATGCTGCGGGCTCTGCCTCCAAAATATATTCATATTTATGTCTTCTGTCTCTACTGCTAATACTTGACTTTAAGCTTCCATCCTTGCTTCTGATTTATGGCAATAGCATCACCACTGCTTTCTCTTGCTGCATTCTACATATGATGACTGCACAGCAGCCAGAAGGAGCCTCAGAAGTACAAATTGTTTTGGGGCACTTGGCTGGCTCAGTCGGTTAAGCATCTGACTCTGGATTTGGGCTCAGGTCATGATCTCAGGGTTGTGAGATTGAGCCCTGTGTTGGGCTCCATGCTCAACACAGAGTCTGCTTTCCTTCCCCCTCTGCTCCTCTTCCCCACCCTGCTTGCACGCTCTCTCTCTCAAATAAATAATTTTTTAAAGATTTTATTTATTTATTCTTGAGAAATAGAAGGAGAGACAGAGCCAGAGACACAGGCAGAGACAGAGCCAGAAACACAGGCAGAGGGAGAAGCAGGCTCCATGCACCGAGAGCCCGACGTGGGATTCGATCCCGGGTCTCCAGGATCGCGCCCTGGGCCAAAGGCAGGCGCCAAACCGCTGCGCCACCCAGGGATCCCTCAAATAAATAATTTTTTTAAAAAAGTACAAATAGTTTTCAAGATTTTTTAAAAAAAATCCTCTAGTAGCTTTCTCTTGCATATAAAATATCAGATCAGTAAGCCTGTCAGCCCACCTGGAAACCTCCCACCTTTGGGTCTTGTGTGAGATTCTGTACTAGGCTTATTGTTTAAACCACTTTCATTTAGATTTACTGTTACTTGAAGCCAAAAACATTCTAACTGACCTAATTCTCATTAGAGAGCAGCATATGAGTAATTGAAAGTTAGAAATGAATGAAATAACCCAAACTAGAGAACTGATTATGGAATCATTATTGTGCAATGGCATCGTATACAGGAGAGAAAATATGTCATGGGCATCTGTTTATTGATATTAAATTATGCTTATTGTGTAATGTCAAATTTAAAAAGCAAATTTCAGTGGCATTTATATATGAATACACATACACATAGATACATACATATACACACCCATTATAATGAGTGTACAATTTGTTTCAAACGGACATAAACACACCCTGTAGATGCATGTGCACATTTTACAGTGGTTATTATTGGGTAGTAGGATTACAAGTTTTTGTTCTTTATGATTCTTGATATTTTTCCTTTTTTTGCCATTCAATTTTATAATAAACAGCAATAAAAGATATTTGACACAAAAATAATATTTTTAGGGTGCAACTGGTTAAGCAGATTGCCTTATTTATTCCAGCTTTATTGAGATATAGTTGACATCCTCATGATTGTTTAGTCTCTTCCTTTACTCACTTCCTTTACTTACTCACTTTGTCAAGGAGCTGTCAGTTCAACTTCAGGTGTCCTGCAGGAGAATTGCATTTAGAAATATTCTCAGAACATGTGGGAAGAAAGGTGTCTGCAGGGGACAACTAGGCTGAATGAAGCATTAAGGGGGTGGGTCCTGATTTCCCTTCCCACACAGTGGACAGATGGGATGGTGACTTCCCTAGTCTATCCATCCCGCTCATGCCAGAAGACCTGTGACAGCTGCCCATATTCAGCCACCCCAGCCACAATGGTGCCAGATGTAGTCACCAGAGGGTGAGCAGAATTCAGCTGATGTTTTGAATTGCTCTCTTGACCATCAAACCAGCATAACCTGGCTTCTGTTTCATAATGCCAATCTGTGTAGCGGAGTTCCTATACTATTGCGGTATGGGTAGATCCCCACTTACTAGAGTTAGGTATTTAAAAAAAATTCCCTCTTCTCTTCAGGGACATAATAAGGGGTACTTCATCCTGATGTGACTTTGCAGTGTGTGTTTGTGGGAGAACATGTGTTCTCCTCCCCACAAGGCCCCGAGCCTGCCGGATGCTCCCGCTGTTGAGTACAGGACACCCAGGACACAGACACTGGGCCACTGCCTAAGGAAACCTGCATACACCTAAACAAATCAAGGGAGTCTGTGTTCATGGATGGGATGATGCAACATCAGTAAGATGGCAATTCTCTCCAAAATGTCTATAGATTCAATGCAATCTTTTTCAAAATTCTAGCAGGAATTTTCTGCAGAAATTGGCAGGCTTATCTCTGCAGGCAAAGACAGCCAAAAGAATTCTGAAAAAGAACAGAATTGGAGGACTTACATTTCCTGACTTCAAAATACTGTAAAGCTTCAGTAAAAAAAAAAAAAAACAAACAAAAAACAGCATGGTACTGGCATGTGGACAGACCTATATATCAATGGAACAGACTTGAGAGGCCAGAAATAAACCCTTACGTTTATGGTTAATTGGTTTTCAACAGAAATGTCAAGGCAATTCAATGGAGGGAAAGGATAGTCATTTTAACAAGTGGATCTGGGACAAAGTAGGTTAGTGGTTGCCTGGGGATGGGGTAGGAGTGGGGAAGGACTGCAATATGGGGTGATAGAAATGTTCTAAACGTGGACTGTGGTGATGGTGGCTTCATTCTATAAATTAACGAAAAATCATTGAATTCACACTTAAAATGGGTGAATTTTATAGGCGGCGTAGAGGAAGACACCTCAGCCGGGGGTTGGGTTGGATGTAGGCGAGGTGAGATGTACCAGCTGAGTGGAGCGCTGAGGTGGGCGGGTCTGAGCTGGCCTCCCCACCCCCTTGTGGGGCCTTTCAAAGCCTTATTAGCTTCTTCATTTGTATAAACTGGAGGAACTGCCACTTGCAGTTGGTGCCCTTTGAGGCCCTTGGCATAAGAAAAGCAGTGCCCTCTCCTGTGGTCTCACTCAGCCCTCGGGGCCAGGGAGGGAGACCTGTCTGGGAGCCTCCCTATCTTGGCTTCAGAGTCTCCCCACCCCCACCGACCCTAACATCCACCCCCCCCCCCCACCCGCGCCGGAGGCCAGGAGAATCTGAGGGCAGCGCTGTCTTGCAGGAGCATTGTGGACCTCCTGTACACTTAACTTTTCTCATGGCTGCATTTAAAATATTAAAGCATGTACTTCTCAGGTACAATTCATTTTAAAACTATATTTATTTTTATTTAATTTAAAAAATATATTTTAAAGGATTTTATTTATTTATTTGACAGAGAGAGAGAGAGAGAGAGAGTGAGCACAAGCAGGAAGAGTGGCAGGCAGAAGAAGAGGGAAAAACAGAGAGCCCGACTGGGGCTTGATCCCAGGACCCTGGAATCATGACCTGAGTTGAAAACAGACACTTAACTGACTGAGCCACCCAGGCACCCACTAAAGAGATTTAATTTTTAAGTAATCTCTATATGCATGTGGGGCTTGAATTTATAACCCTGAGATTAAGAGTTGCATGATCTACCAATTGATCCAGTCAGGTGCCCCAATACTGTATTTTATTAATCTCCTATATCCCAACTATCATCTGACATGTAATCAATATAATAATTATTAGCAAGATAGTTTATATCTTCTTTTTCTTACAAAGTCTTCCAAATGTGATGTGTATTTTATAGTCACAGCACATCGCAGTTTGAGCCAGCCATTGTGCAAATGCCCATCAAGCTGCCTGGGGCTCCTGATCCCTGCAGTGGATGGTGCAGTCTTGATGTATCTGACAAACACAGGGCAAGATTCCATGTTACGCTGTAAAAAGTGTGGCCATCTTTATAAAATATTGCTGTGGGTCCTCCTGGGTAGCTCAGTTGGTTAAGTCTCTAACCCTTTATCTCAGCTCAGGTCTTGATCTCAGGGTTGTGAGTTCAAGCCTTGCACTGGGCTCCAAACTGGGCATGGAGCCTATTTTAAACAAACCAACCAACAAAAAACTAAATGCATTAAGGGTGCCTGGGTGGCTCAGTCTGTTAAAGCATCTGACTCTTAATTTCGGCTCAGATCTTTATCTCAGGGTTGTGAGCCTTTTTAAAAAAAATACTGCTGCAAGAATTCCTAAATTATTGTGCAACCTAAATCCAATCCATTAAAAAAATATGTAGCCCATCCTGTACAGTTCTTCCTGTATCTTTCCAAAGTACCTTTACACCACTCCCTTATCTTGACTCCACACGGAGGAGAGGCTGCATTATCCCCACTTCCCCAAGCAGATTGCAACCTTTTGGGTCCAGGAGTTCAGAGTTCTCATTCTGGTTCTGCCACCTTTAAGCTGTGTGGCCTAGGGCAAGTCTTCTGACCTCCTTAGGTTCAGTTTTGTTATTTTAAAAATGTGGATGATAATAACATCCCTTTTGTAAAACAAATATTTATTGAGCTCTAGAGAATAAGGCCTAGCATTGTTCTAGATGATTGGATGCAGTGGTAAAAAAGCCCTGCCATCATGGAACTCACATTGCAGGCAGCTGCATCCCCTTCCTGAGCTATTGAGAGAATTTCAGCAAAACAATGCATGCACACAGGCACTCAGCAAGCTTCAGCTTGGTCAGAAGGACTGCTGGGGAATACAGGTAGTCATGCCTTCTTCATCGTCATCATCATCACCATCCTCTTTTCAATGCTCTTCCTCCTAAGACAGGCAAAATATGTTCCCACAGACTATGACACACAGGAACTTGTGCTTCAAATTAAGAGTCTGAATCTTTTGGGACAAAGGAAGAACTGGCTGGAAAAAAAAGCATTTCAAGCACATCATCACTAGCACTATAATCACTTAAAAACAGTTAAGTCAACCATGAAATTAACAAGGAGCAGAAATCTGTGTTCCGTTCCATTCAGATCGCCATGACTGGCTTCACATTTACTGAGATATATGCCTCCCATGATCATCCTGTGCCACCAAGGAGTGTCCCTCTTTGGAGATAATATTCTCATTAATGCTAGACAAACAGAATGCAGGCTTCAGCAGCAGTCCCAGCCCCAAGAATATCTGACCATGTGACAAGTGTCTCTCCTCTTGAGAAGACTAGGCTGGAGGTAAGGAGAGAGATCTTCTCAACGTGGCTCTGCCCTACATCCTGCTCACTCTATCCACCAAGACCAGTGTACCTGTGCTATGCCTCTAGCCTCTGATCTTTCAACCCATACCATCATGCCTCTACCAGACTGGAGCCAGAGTGACCTGGGGAGTTCCATAGGAAATCCCAGTTGTAACTAAGGTGGGCAGAGGGACACATGATACTCAGGGAGATGGCACATAGAGGCAGATGGGAGTTCTCCTAGAGTCCAATTAGATTGGTCAGGAAGAGGGCATGGTTGTCTTTAGGAGGTGGGCAGCCCACGTGTGGATCAGCATTGCTTTGTCAGGAGCAAACCCCTTAGCTCTGCTGAAGCCCAGCTATGTTTCTCCCTTGAGCCTTTCTCTGGAATCAAGGGAGGGCTTCCCTGACGTGGCTAACAAGGACCCTGTTTTGCCATCCCTAGTTTCTCCATCCATGATCCTGGGCCCTCAGAAAGTGAGCCCAGTGATCTAAGGCAAAAGGCTTTTGCTCACAGATATTGTCTGGATCCAGAGGACTGTGGGGGCCACTTCCCCTGACAGGGTTCAGTTCAATGAACTTTAGCAACACAGTCTTTCACCACCAAGTCCAGAGGCCTCAGGCAGGATGAGGACTGGAGTCCTTGGTCCAGGCACTACCACCAAGCTCCTTGGCCCACAGGATGAGCCTTCACAGTCTCACATGGTTTTCTTTCTGGAAATCACCCAGTTGCAAGAGCTCAGAGTTGGGAGGGTTTTCAGAGACTCTAAAGTCCAGCGTGTGCACTTTTATACCTCAATATTTCAGAAATCAGAACATGCCTCTCCATTGGCAGTCTTGACTTTGTGTAGCCTAAGTGGCAGCCCTGAAGTTAATACTGCTTCCTGCACATGTCACTCCTCCTAGCTTGACTGGATGACCTCAGCGCCTCAATGTTTGCATTAACAAACCATTGAAGGACCACTGCGGGAAGAAATGAATCCTGGAGGTGTCTGAAACATTCTGCTGACACCTACTGGTAAGATTGAGAAAGTACTAGCATCAAACCTTGCAGAATGGGGAGCAGTGGCATGGGAAAGTATCCAGAAAGAGATAGCAGGGTGTTATGTTCAGAAATGCCACATCTGATGGCACAGAGGATGGTATTGTGTGGAAAAATGTGGGCATTGATGTGTCAGAGTCAGAAAGTGAACCTCAACACCTCTCTCTCTGGGTGTGTCTCTCTCACACACACACATATACACTCTTTCTGCCCTGGGGATAAAGTACCTCCCATGACTGGGCAGAGACTGGAGTTCTTTCCTCTTCTTTCTGTCCCTGGGGGCTGTTGTGACTGGGAAAGCAGCCCAGGAATCCATATTAAGAATCACTAAGCCCCAGCAGCTGTTTTCACATTTTTGCCTGCTCTTTGCCTCAAACCAAATCAGATCCTTTATATTTGCATTTGATTATATTCTAATTACACCAATAATACACGAACATGTTGTTATTTAAAACAATGAAACTTGGGTGGCCCAGGTGGTTCAGCGGTTTAGCGCCGCCTTCAGCCCAGGGCCTGATCCTGGAGACCGGGAAATGGAGTCCCACATCAGGCTCCGTGCATGGAGCCTGCTTCTCCCTCTGCCTGTCTCTGTCTCTGTCTCTGTCTCTGTCTCTCTGTCTCTGTCTCTATCTCTGTCTCTCTGTCTCTCATGAGTAAATAAATAAAATCTTTAAAAAAAATAAAAATCTTTTTTAAAAAATAGCATCTTACAGTTGCTATTTCCTCCTGCATGGCCACTCCCTCCCTGCCACCAAGCCCAAGGCCTTCTCCAAAGATGACATAACTGATGTGTGTATCCCTGGTGAGAGTATTTTTCCTCAATTTGCTTTTGCATAATTTGGATTTAGTCTGTAAGTTAAATGGTTAACATAAATGGTATCTTATGTATTCATGCTTTTGCAATATGCTTTCTCCACTTAATAACATAATCGTGGAAGAACTTCTCATATTAATGCGTATAGGACAACCTCACTCTGAACTGCTGAATAGTCATAATTTATTTACACATTTCTGTGTTGATAGACATTTGGGTTATTTTATTTTATATATTTGCATGGCTATTATAAACAGTGCTAAATAAACATTCTTGTATATCCTGTTTATGCCTATGTACAGGAAGTGGAATTTTTTGGTCTAAGGGACTGTATATTTCCATTTTAGAAGATATGGACAAATTGGCCTCCAAATTGCTATACCTATTTGCACCCCTGCCAGTCCTAAGTAGTATCAGTATTGACAGTTTTTTCCAAGTTAATGAGAGAAAATTGTATCTCAAATCTTGAGGTTGCATATTTTTTTCATGTCTCTTGGCTATTTCTATTTCTTCTTCTTTGACCTACTTGTTCAATCCTCACACCCCTGCATCACTGAATTTTCCTTACTGATGTCATAAGGACTGTCTTGCCTATTATATTCTTGCCTGTGATAGATGTGGTGTCGTCTTCATGCTGTAACTTGTCTTTTACATTTGCATCTAGTAACTTTTTAAAAAAGATTTTATTCCTTTATTTGACAGAGAGAGAGAGAGCGAGCGAGAGAGAGCGAGCACAAGCAGGGGGAAGGGCAGAAGGAGAGACAGAAGCAGATTCCCCGCTGAGTAAAGCCCAATCCGGGACTTGATCCTAGGACTCTGGGATCATGACCTGAGTCGAAGGCACTTAACCGACTGAGCCACTCAGGCACCCCTCTTGTGTCTTTTATTGTAGAGAAAGTTTTTCTTTTAAATTCAATGTAGCCAGATACATTAATCATTTATTTTACAGATTTTGTAATCTGTGTCTTAAGAATGACTTTCCCACTTCAATATATATTCTATAATATTTTCTTCACTTTTAAATGTATTTTAAAACATTTCCTTCAGGGCACCTGGGCGGCTCAGTCAGTTGGGTGGCTCAGTCAGATTCTCTCTCTGCACTGCCCCACCCCTACCCTGTGTGCATGTGCATGCAGGCTCTCTCTTTTTCTTTTTTAAAAAGATTTTATTTATTTATTCATGAGAGACACACAGAAAAAGGCAGAAACATAGGCAGAGGGAGCAGCAGACTCCCTGCGGGGAGCCTGATATGGGACTCCATCCCAGGACCCTAGGATCACGCCCTGAGCTAAAGGCAGACGCTCAATTGCTGAGCCACCCAGGCATCCCTCTCATCCCTCTTCTCTTTATATAAATAAATAAATAAATAAATAAATAAATAAATAAATAAATAAATATTTATATTTCCTTCAAATGATTTTTATTATTTTATTGGGATAAATCAACTGGGTTTGAGTATTGGGAGGAAGCTACCTACCACTATTATGTTACAAATTGATGGTCATTCTAGTACCATTTTTTGAATGTATATTTTTACATTCTTAGTTTATATAGTAAATTCCTAAACGCATGAGGCAGTGTCAGTTTCAGGACACTATCTTCTTTCAAAGTGAATATCTATATGTTTATTCTTACATATTGTTTCAATTATAATAGTTTATTATAGATTTTTATGTATCATAGAAAATTTCTACCTCATTGCTTTCCTACCTACATTGCATTCTTGAACATTTTCTCCTTCAAATAAAAGAATCTGCTCATCAATTTCATTGGGAAAATCTTGTGTGGTTGTAATTAATGCCGAATTTAAATTCTATACTAATCTGGGGGAAAACGGACATGTTTGCACATGGCAGAGCCACCCAGAATCTGTCCAAACAGCACTACTGTGTTCCCGGGGTCTGCTTTGGGTTTTACCCATTACCTGTGTGTTTTTTTTCCCATTATATGTTCGTTTTTATTTCATTACTTACTTTCTTCTTTCCCAATCACTTTATTTAACTTTTCTTGGGTTTATTTGGATGCTGGCATTCCTGCTTTTGAACTAAGATAGTGGTTCATTTATTTCTAATCTTTCTTTTTCTCTAATAAATGCATTTAAGGTTTTAAATTTTCTTTGGATACTGCTTTGAAAATATTTGAAATATATATTTATTTTTTGCTTTGAAAATATTTTGCAAATTTAAAACATGGAGTACTTTGTCATCCATTTCCCAGTAGTTGGTAATTTCTGTTGTGATGTTCTTTAAAATCCAAGAGTTATTTGGAAGTGTTTTGTAATTTGGGGGATTACTCATTTGCAGCCAGTGAATATGGGCTTCCTAAATTATACTTTTGGATTTAAGAAATACTTAGAAGTTTATATCAGGAAATTTTTGTGTTTTTTAAAGATTAGTTCTATTGTTGGTAGAAAGATTTTAATGAAATAATTTAAATTATCTGTGTATCTACCTATCATCTGTCATTTTTTCATTTTCTCTGTTGATTTCTCAACAAAGTGCATTAAAAATTCCCACTCTAAGGGGAGTTATTTTAATATTTCCTGATATTTCCATCAGTTTTTAAAAATGGTTTTCGGGATCCCTGGGTGGCGCAGCGGTTTGGCGCCTGCCTTTGGCCCGGGGCGCGATCCTGGAGACCCGGGATCGAATCCCACATCGGGCTCCCGGTGCATGGAGCCTGCTTCTCCCTCCGCCTGTGTCTCTGCCTCTCTCTCTCTCTCTCTGTGACTATCATAAATAAATAAAAATTAAAAAAAAAATAAAAATGGTTTTCCCCTCCAGTTTTATTGAGATATAATGAACACACAGCACTATATAAGTTTAAGGTGTACAGCATGACTAGACATACATATATATTGCAAAATGATTACCACAATAAGTCTAGTTGGCATCCATCACCCTCTATAGTTAAAAAAATTTTCCCCTTGTGATGAGAAATTTTAGGATTTACTCTTAGCAACTTTCATATATACCATTAAGCACTGTTAACTATTGTCATCATGTTGTACATTATATCCCCAGTGCTTATTTATCTTATAAGTAGAAGTTTGTAGCTTTTGAACACCTTCACCCAGTTCCCTACCCACATCTCCTTCCTGCCTCTTAGCAACCGTAAATCCAATCTTTCTTTCTCTTTTAAAATATTTTATTTATTAGAGAGAGAGAGAGAGAGAAAGCACAAGCAGGGGAAGCTGCAGGCAGAGGGAGAGGTAGAAGCAGTTCCCCCACTGAGCAAGGAGCCTGATGTGGGGTTGATCCCAGGACCTTTGCATCATGACCAGAGCCAAAGGCAGTTGCCCAACTGACTGAGCCACTCAGGTGCCCCTTGATCTCTTTTTCAAGAAGTTTGGGGTTTTAAGATTCCACATATCAGAGAGATCATACAGTATCTCTGTTGTCTCAAATAGCAGGATTTCCTTCTTTTTGAATGACTCCATTCTATCTATCATCTATCTATCTATCTATCTATCTATCTATCTATCTATCTATTTTTAAGATTTTATTTTTAAGTAATCTCTACATCCAACATGAGGCTTGAACTTATAACATGAGTCACATACTCCACTGACTGAACCAGCCAGGTGCCCCTCTATCTATCTGTATCATAATATCTCCATATCTCATATTTTGCAGGCTCTTTCCATGTATTGGCTATTGTAAATATGTTGCAATGAACATGATGGGTGCAGATATATCTTCAACATAGAGACTTTCCTTCAGATATATACCCAGAAGTGAAATTGCTAGATCATATGGTAGTTCTATTTTTAATTTTTAAGGAACCACCATACTGTTTTTCATAGTGGTTGTACCACTTTGTATGTTCACAAACAGTACACGAGTTCCCTTTTTTCCACATCCTTGAGAACATTTATTTCTCCTATTTTTTGTTGATAGCCATTCTTATAGATGTGAGGTGATAATTTATGTGGTTTTGATTTGCATTTCCCTGATGATGAGTGATGTTGATCATCTTTTCATGTACCTATAGGCCACTTGAATATCTTCTTTGGAATAATGTCTATTCAGTTATTTGCCCATTTTAAAATTGGAACTTTTTTTTTGCCATTGATGTTTACAAGTTCTTTATATATTTTGGATTAACCCCTTAGCAGATACATGATTTGTGAATATTTTCTCCCATTCAGTAGGTTGCCTTTTCATTTTGTTGATCGTTTCCTTTGCTGTGCAGAAGCTTATTGGTTTGATGTAGTCCCACTTTTTTATTTTTTATTTTGTTGTTTATGCTCTAGATGTCCTAACCCAACAATCTATGTCAAGAAGAATTTCCTCTATGTTTTCTTCTAGGAGTTTTGTGATTTTAGGTCTAACAACTAAGTTTTTAATCCATTTTGAGTTAATTTTTGTGAGTGGTGTAAGGGATCTAGTTTCATTCTTTTACATGTGAGAAATAACTATTGAGATATAATTCACAAGCTATAGAATTCATACATGTAAACTGTGCAATTCAGTATTTTGGGCATATTAAATTATTAACTAAAAATGGTAAAACATAACAAAATTTGCCATTTTATTTGGTTTATAATTTTTATTATTTAAAAAGATTTTCTTTTTTTTTTTTTTTTTTTTTTTTGTGAGAGACACAGAGAGAGGCAGAGGGAGAAGCAGGCTCCATGCAGGGAGCCTGACGTGGGACTCGATCTCGGAACCCTGGGATCACGCCCTGAGCCAAAGGCAGAGGCTCAACCACTATTCCACTCAGGCATCCCTTATTTATTATTATTATTATTATTATTATTATTATTATTTAAATATTTTATTTATTTATTCATGAGAGACAGAGAGAGAGAGAGGCAGAGACACAGGCAGAGGGGGTAGCAGGCTCCCCATGGGGATCCTGATGCAGGACTTGATGTGGGACTCGATCCCAGGACTCCAGGATTACGCCCTGGGCCAAAGGCAGATGCCCAAACACTGAGCCACCTAGGCTTCCCTTATGAGCAGGAGAGGAGGGACAGAGAGAGGGAGAATTTTTTTTTGAGAGAGAGAATCTTTTTTTTTTCTCATGGAAAATTGCAATATCCTTTATTTTATTTATTTATTTTTATTATTATTTTTTATTGGAGTTCAAGTTGCCAACATATAGCATATCACCCAATGCTCATACCATCAAGTGCCCCCCACAGTGCCCGTCACCCCATTCCCCCCCCACCTCCCTTTCCACTACTCCTTGTTCATTTCGCAGAGTTAGGTGTGTCTCATGTTCTGACACCCTCACTGATATTTCTCACTCATTTTCTCTCCTTTCCCCTTTATTCCCTTTCACTATTTTTATATTCCCCAAATGAATGAGACCATATAATGTTTGTCCTTTTCTGACTGACTTACTTCACTCAGCATAATACCCTCCAGTTCCATCCACGTTGAAGCAAATGGTGGGTATTTGTCGTTTCTAATGGCTGAGTAATATTCCATTGTATACATAAACCACATCTTCTTCATCCATTCATCTTTCGATAGACGGCGAGGCTCCTTCCACAGTTTGGCTATTGTGGACATTGCTGCTAGAAACATCGGGGTGCAGGTGTCCCGGCGTTTCACTGCATCTGTATCTTTGGGGTAAATCCCCAGCAGTGCAATTGCTGGGTTGTAGGGCAGGTCTATTTTTAACTCTTTGAGGAACCTCCACAGTTTTCCAGAGTGGCCGCACTGCTTCACATTCCCACCAACAGTGCAAGAGGGTTCCTCTTCTCCACATCCTCTCCAACATTTGTTGTTTCCTGTCTTGTTAATTTTCCCCATTTTCACTGGTGTGAGGTGGTATCTCATTGTGGTTTTGATTTGTATTTCCCGGAGAGAGAGAATCTTAAGTAGGCTCCACGTCCAGCACGCTGCCGGACGAAGGACTCAATCTCACAACAGCAGATCTTGACTTGAGTTGAGACTTAACTGACTGAGCCACCCAGGGGTCCCTAAAACTTGCCATTTTAAAGTGTAGCATTCAGTGGCATCAATTACATTCACAATGTTATATAACTATCAACAGTATTTCCAAAACTTTTTCATCATTTCAAAGAGAAACTCTGTATCCATTAAATAAAAACTCTCCTTCCTCTCCTCAGCCCCTGGTAATCTTTTTTTTTAAAAAAATATTTTATTTATTTATTCATGAGAGACACAGGGAGAGAGAGAAAGAGAGGCAGAGACACAGGCAGAGGGAGAAGCAGGCTCCACGCAGGGAGCCTGATGTGGGACTCGATTCCGGGACTCCAGGATCACGCCCTGGGCGGAAGGCAGGCGCCAAACCGCTGAACCACCCAAGGATCCCCAGCCCCTGGTAATCTTTAATCTATTTTTAGTCTCTGGATTTGCCTATTCTGGGTGACTTATATAGGGAAATCATACAATATTTGTACTTTTGTGTCTGGCTTATTTCACTTAGTATATTGTTTTCTTTCTTTTTTTAAATATTTTATTTAGTTGAGAGAGAGACACGAGCAGGGGGGAAGGGCAGAGGGAGAGGAAGAGGCAGACTCCCCGCTGAGCAGGGGGCCCCCTCTTAGGACTTGATCCCAGGACTCTAGGATCATGACCTGAGCCAAAGGCATCTGCTTAACCGACTGAGCCACCCAGGCACCCAGTATATTGTTTTCAAAATTCATCCGTGCTGTAGTGTGTATCAGGGCTTCACTCCTTTGTATGGCTGAATAGTATTTCATTGTATTTATGTAACATATTTTGTTAATCTATTCATTTGTTGATGGCAATTAAGTTGTCTGCACCTTTTGGCTACCCTGAATAATGATGCCAAACACTGGGATACAAGTATTTATTTCAGTTCTTGTTTCTGTTCCATGGTTTCTATTTCTAGGTATCAATACCTAAGAATAGAAGTGCTGAGTCATACAATAAATCCATGTTTAGCTTTTTGAAGAACTGCCAAACTGGTTCCCAGAGCAGTGGCACCATTTTAACACTCCCATCAGCAATCTATGAGGGTTTCAAAGCTGTGCCTTTGGTGTCTAATCCAAGAAACCATTGCCACATCCAATGCCATAAAAATGTCATCTATGTTTTCTTCTAAGAGTTTTATATAGTTTTAGCTCTTATTTTTAGATCTTTGATCCATTTTGAGTTAATGTTATATATGATGTTAGGTAGGGTTACAACATCATATGGATGGATATCCAGTTTTTCCAGTACCATTTGTTGAAAAGACTGTCCTTTCCCATTTAATGGTCTTGGCACCTTTGTCAAAAATCATTTGATCATATAATAAGGATTTACTTCTGGGTTCTCTATTTTGATCCTTTGGTCTCTATGTCTATCTTTATGCCAATACCACACTGTTTTGATTTTTGTTGATTTGTAGTAAATTTTGAAATCAGAAACTGAGACCCCCAAGCTTTGTTCTTTTATCAAGATGTTTTGTCTATTTGGAATCCCTTTATAGTCCATATAAATTTTAGGATGGATTTAAAAAATTTCTGTAAAAAACATCATTGGGATTTGATAGGGATTGCACTGATTCTGTAGATCATGTTGCATAGTATTGTCATTTTAATAATATTAAGTCTTCCAATCAATGAACATGGGATGTCTTGTCATTAATCTATGTCTTCTTTAGTTTATTTCAGCAACATTTTGTGGTTTTCAGCATATAAATCTTTAAGGTTCTTAATAAAATTATTTCTAATTATTTTACTCTTTTCAATGCTATTGTAAATGGAATTTAAAAAATTCCTTTAGATTGCTCATTACAAGTATATAGAAATACAACTGACTTTTGTGTATCAATTTTATATCCTGTAACTTGACTGAATCATTTATTTGCTCTAGCAATTTTTTTGTGTGACTTCCTTTGGGTTGTCTACATATAAAGTCTGGTGCTTGCTTTGGCAGCACATATACTACGTATAAAGTCTGCAAATAGAAAAAAATTTACTTTTTCCTTTCCAATTTGGGTGCTTATTTTGCCCTTTTCATGACTAATTGCTCTAGCTAGAACTCTTAGTATTATGATGAATAGAAGTTGTAAGAATGGACATCCTTGCTTCATCCTGATATTTACAGGAAAAGCTTTTAGTCTTTCACCATTGAATATGTTATTAGCTGTGGGTTTTTCATATATGACGTTTATGATGTTGAAGTAGTTTCTTCCCATTTCTAGTTTTTCTGGGTGCTTTTATGAAGAAAGGGTGTGGAATTTTGTCAGATGTGCACTTGTGTGCATGTTTTCTTTTAATTGCATCCATGTCGATAGAATATCAATGGATTTTTTTTTACTGTACTCAATCTGAGATGTTTGTTGTTTTAATACGAGAATGATGTACCTCAGTCTCATGTATTGTGATTAAGGATGTGCTTGGTTTGATTCCTGCCAGTGTATTTTGTGCTTTCAGTTTTCATGCTATTTTGTTGGTTTTACATTTCCTTTTCCTTTCCTCTTGTTATATTAAGTTTACTCCATTTATTTTATTCTCAGGAATATGTTAAGCCATGAGAGAATAGTGCAACTCTTGCAGTTTAATCTCATGGTATGTTCCTTAAGTTTTAACATATTGCTAAACTTTTTTCTGTTGATGCCTAGCATTGATCTCTATTTCTTTCTTTTTTTTTTAAATTAATTTTTATTTATTTATGATAGTCACACACACACAGAGAGAGAGAGAGAGACAGAGAGGCAGAGACATAGGCAGAGGGGGAAGCAGGCTCCATGCACCGGGAGCCTGATGTGGGATTCGATCCTGGGTCTCCAGGATCACGCCCTGGGCCAAAGGCAGGCGTCAAACCGCTGTGCCACCCAGGGATCCCTGATCTCTATTTCTATTCTCTTTATAAACAAAACAAAATTCTCAGCACATTTTTTTTTACCTCTACCTCTTCCATCATTTCTTATGAAGTTAAGAAGTAGTATTCTTTTCCAGATTATTATTATATATTTATTATCTGTACTTTTTTCAAATTAACATTATTGGTTTTCTTTTTATCATAGCCTCTTGTATTCTTTATCTTCCTCTATACCTATTTTGCATTCTGCTAGAATAAATATTTTCATAATTCTTTCTCAAGTTTATGGGTATTAAAAGTCATACATAAGTGATGTATGTCTGAAGACTTAAAAATTATTCCTTAAATGGATACTTCTCTATAAACAAAATCTATATTTAAAATTATTTTCACTCAGGATTTTGAAGGTACTATTCCATATAAGTTGTATGTTTGTAAAAAAGGAGAGACTTTATGTACATTTCTTTTCTATTCCTTCAGATAAAAATCTCTTTTACTTTAAATCTCTGAAAGTTTTAGGTATATCTATCTTCAGAAGTCTGGAATTTCACTGAGCTATTATGAGGTTTGTGTGTGTGCAAGTCAATGATTTTTAGTAAATTTATTTATTTTTAGAGAGAAAGAACAAGCTGGAGGGGCAGAGAGAGAGAGAGAGAATCTTAAGCCGACTCTGCACCCAAGCGTGGAGACTGATGCAGGGCTGGATCCCATGACTCTGGGATCATGATCTGAGCTGAAATCGAGAGTTGGACACTTAATTATTTATTTATTAAAAAAGATTTATGGGATGCCTGGGTGGCTCAGTGGTTGAGCGTCTGCCTCTTGCTTCGGTTATGATCCCCAGGTCCTGGGATCGAGTTTTGCATCGGGCTCCCCCTGGGGAGCCTGCTTCTCCCTCTGCCTGTGTCTTTGCCTTTCTTTGTCTATCTGTCATAAATAAATAAATAAAATATTTTAAAAAAGGATTTATTTATTTGGGAGATGGAGAGAACACAAGTTGAGAGGGAGGGACAGAGGGAGAGGAGAGAGAGAGAATCTCAAGCAGACGTCCTGATGAGAGCAGAGCCCAATTTGGGGCTCAATCCTAAAACCATAAGATCATGACCTAAGCCAAAATCAAGAGTCAGTTGTTTAACCAACCCAGGCACCCCTGATTTTTAGTAAATTTAAAGAGTTGTACAAACATTGACAGAATTCAGTTCTAAACATTTCCATCACCCCAAAAAGATCTTTTAAGCCCGTCTTCAGTAGGTACTTATTCCTATTCACAGACCCAGGAAATAACTAATCTACTTTCTGTCTATAGATTCGTCTGTTTTGGACATTTTAAAAAAATGAAGTGATATAGTGCATGGTTTTTTGCTTCTAGTTTCTTTCATTTTGCATAATGTTTTTTTTTTTAAGATTTTATTTATTTATTCATGAGAGACACAGAGAAAGAGGCAGAGACATAGGTGGAGGGAGAAGCAGGTTCCCCATCAGGAACTCAATGTGGGACTCGATTACAGGACCCTGGGATCACAACGTGAGCCAAAGACAGATGCTCAACCATGGAGCCACCCAGGTGCCCCTGCATCATATTTTTAAGGTTCTTTGTGTTGTACTTCATTACTTTTTATTGCCAAATAGTGCTCCTTTGTATGGATAAATCACACTTTGTTTATCAGTTGGTGGACATTTGGGTTATTTACACTTTTTGTCTCTTGTGAATAATGCTGCTATAAACATTTGCATACGCATCTTTGTGAGGAGATAGACTTTAATTTCTCTTGGGTAGAAATCTAGGTGTGGGACAGCCTGGGTGGCTCAGTGGTTTAGTGCCACCTTCAGCCCAAGGCATGATCCTGGAGACCCGGAATCGAGTCCCACGTCGGGCTCCCTGCATGGAGCCTGCTTCTCCCTCTGCCTGTGTCTCTGGCTCTCTCTCTCTCTCTCTCTCTGTCTCTTATGAATAAATAAATAAAATCTTAAAAAAAAAAGAAATCTAGGTGTGGAATTGCTTGGGTTATATGACAAATTTACGTTCACCTTTTAAAGAAACTGCCAAAATGTTTTTCAAAGCATTTGCATCATTTAAATGTCATCAGCAATGTGAGTGTTCTAGTTTCTCCAAATTCTCACCAACACTTTTTATGATCTTTTTGATTATAGCGACCCTGGTGGTTGGGAAATGATATCTCACTGTGGCTTTAATTTTCATATCCCTAAATAATTAAAGGTGTTGAACATCTTTTCATTTGTGTATCAGCCCTTTCCATGTATCATTTGATGATATATCTCTTCAAATCTTTTGCCCATTTTAAAATTATGTTGTTTGGCTTTTAAAAATATTATTTACTGAGTTGTAAGAGATCTTTATTTATTCCAAATATATTTTTTAAAAATCAGGTATAAAATTTAAAAACATTTTCTTCTAGACTGTGTCTTGCCAGTTAATTTTCTTAATCATGTCTTTTGAAGTATAAAAGTTTTAAGTTTTGATTAAGTCTAATCTATTTTATCTTTGGTTGCTTGTACTTTAGGTTTCATATCTAAGAAACCATTATTTAAGCCAAAGTCAGAATAATTCACACCTGTTTACTTCTAGAAGCTGTATAGTTTTAGCTTTTACATTCAAGTTTTAGATGTATTTTCAGTTAATTTTTATATATGGCTTGAGGTAGGGGTCCAATCCATTCTCTTGCATGTGAGTATTGAGTTGTTCCAGCACCATTTGTTGAAAAGATTATTCTTTTCTCCTTTGAATTGTCTTGGCAACTGGGGTGCCTGGGTAGCTCAGTCAGTTAAGGATCTGCCTTTAGCTCAGGTCACAGTCTCAGGGTCCTGGGATTGAGCCCCAGATTGGGCTCTCTGCTCAGCATTGAGTCTGCTTCTCTCTCTGCGATCTCCCTGGCTCTCATTCTTTGCTCTCTCTCAAATAAATAAATAAAATCTAAAAAAAGAAAAAAAAAAAGAAAAAAGAATTGTCTTTGCAACCTTTCCAAAACCAATTGCTCGTAAATACAAGGGTTTATTTTTGGACTTTCAATTATATTCCATTGATCTATATATCTATCTTTGTCTTAATACCATATAATCTTGATTATTGTAGCTTTGTAGTAAGTTTCGAAATTAGGAAGAATGAGTCCTCCAACTTAGTTCTTCTCCCCTGCCAAGATGGTTTTAGTTATTTTGGGCTCCTTAAATTTTCAAATGGATTTTAGGATCAGCTTGTCAATTTCTTCAAGGAATTCATCTGGGATTTTGATAGAGATTGCTTTAATCTGTAGATCAATTTGGGGAGTACTGCCATCTTAACAATATTCGGTCTTCCCATCATAAACACAGAATGTATTTCCATGTATTTAAGTTTTCTTAAATTTCTTCCAATTATGTCTATAGTTTTCAGTGTACAAGTCTTAAGTTTCTTCTGTTAAATTTATTTATAAATGTTTTATAATTTTTGATACAATTGTAAGTGGAATTTGTTATGGGTTGAATTTTATCTCCCAAAACCCATATGTTGAAGTCCTAACCTTTAGTATCCTAGAATGTGACCTGATTTAGAGTTAGTCTCTATGGAGATAATCAAGTTAAAATGGGAATATTAGAGTATGTCCTAATTCAATTTGACTGATGTCTTTATAAGAAATAGAAATTAGTATGCAGATATGCACACAGTGAGAACATCATGTGAAGATCAAAGTTATGCTGCCATAAGCCAAAGAACTACCAGAAGCTAGGAAAGAGGCCTGGAACAGATTCTTCTCTCACAGCCCTCAGAAGAAATCAATCCTGCCAATACCTTTAATTTTGGATCTCTAGCTTCCAGAACTGTGAGACAAGAAATTTCTGTTTAAGCCACCCAGCTGGTGGAATGTTGTTATGGCAGCTTTTGCAAACTAATACAGACTTATTTTCAGATTGTTCTTATGTGGTGTATAAAAATACAACTGATTTTTGTATATTGATTTTACAAATACAGCAAGGTTTACCTGAAACCTTGCTGAACTCATTTATTAGCTCTAATAATTTGTGTGTGTGTGTGTCTGTTCTTTAGGATTTTCTACATTCTAGATTATGTTATCTGCAAACAGGGATAGTTTTACTTCTTCCTTTCCAATCTGGATGGCTTCAAGATTTGTAATTGAATATTTTTCTGGCTTTTTGTTCACTCACATCTCTCTATGGATACTAATTATACTTACTCTAACATCTATTCTGTTTTCTTGATTAACTCTAGGTCCTTAAATATTGATTTCCATTGGATGCATTTAGTTCCTCTTTTGTGTTTATTTTCCTTGGTTGTGTGTTAAATTACAGGGACATATGATTGTGTTCATTCTTGCCTTTGCCATATCCTGTTTATCCACATAGGAACATTCCTGCAAGCCCTGCCCAAGGAACATGTGTAAGCCCAGCAGTCAGTTGTGAGCCCCAGTGGTGGAAGTTCCTGGAAAGGGGTGACTTGTCTTCTTGGAAGTTGCCCCAGACTCTGTCAGGTCTCTGAAGCCCAAGTGCCTATACCTATTGTCTCTGTCCTGGAGCAAGTGAAGGGGGAGGACAGAAGGCCTAACCCCCAATTTTTGCCCCTAGAATCCCCAACCCTCACCCCTCAGTAGCCCAGGTCCCTCTGCTCTTGTGAATCCTTCCTCTCAGAGCCTCAGAACCCACTTTTGGAGTAGTCTTCTCTTGATATGGTTTCCTAAAAAAATATCTTGCTATTGTACAAATTTATTCCCACAAGGGACTAGAAAACTGACCTCATTGGTTTCATCCTCTCATCTGTATGACAGACGCACTATTTCTCTCTTAAAAGGTCAACATAGAGGGGATCCCTGGGTGGCTCAGCATTTTAGTGCCTGCCTATGGCCCAGGGCGTGGTCCTGGAGTTCCGGGATCGAGTCCCGTGTCGGGCTCCCAGCATGGAGCCTGCTTCTCCCTCTGCCTCTCTCTCTCTCTCTCTCTCTCTCTCTCTCTCATGAATAAATAAATAAAATAAAAAAAAAGTCAACATGGAAATGGACACAGAACACATTTTGGGAAGCCCCTGTGCATTGAGGTGCATTCAGTGCTCAAGACTGCCCTCATCACCTTATTGCAAGTAAATTAGGAAAGTGCCTGCACAGTGCTGGCCTGTCTGTGGGGCTCTGAGACCCTGACCAGTGCATGGCCAGACTCTGTGAGAACTTAGAGGAGCAGAAAAGACCAAGCACCCTTCCAACCTTGGGCCAACCCCTGGAGAATTCCAGAAATTCCAAGCTGACAGTGCCCATCATGATGAATACCCAAGCCCATGGTAGTGGCCCTGTGATTGATGCTCATGCTTAGCTTGGAGGTGCTCATGGGAGTGTCTGTTCACACATGCAGTGTTCACACATACACCCTCTACCCCTGCTTCACATATGTGCACCCACATAGACATGCATATACACTACCCATGCCCAAGCATGGATGTGCATACATAGGTGCACCCACACAGTTTTATTCTTCAGTTTTTCTCTTTCTTTTTCCATAGTTATCTCTGCTTCTTTATTTTTTCCTATTCCTTTTCTACTCTTTCTCAAGGAATCTTCTCTTCCTTCATCTGTCTCCTTCTCTGTTCTCGCAGCCTCATTTTTGGTTTTCTGTGTTATTTTACCAGCCATTGGCTATGCTGCAGACAGGGCAGCAGAGGTTGATTCAACACCACTCACTCCACCATGCCAGCCCCTTATGGGGACGTGGCCCCAGAGCACGGGATGTAAGGCTGATGCTGCTCCACTGCCCCTAATTAAGTGGGGCTGGGTCATGCTAGGGGGCATATAGTGATGTGAAAATCAGAACCAGAGACCCAATGCAGTGAGCTCACACAGCAAAGACACTGCCGTCCTGTGATGAGGCCCAAGGTGCCCACCCAGACCACCTACTGTGCCATCCCTTATTCCCTGGGCAGGGGTTTATGGGACATTCCCTCTAGGAGCAGCTGTGGTTCTAATCCTGTGGTCATCAGAGGAAGTGCCTCTGGTGCAACCTGGAAGAATGGCTGGGGTCTGGCTATGTATAACTCAAGACCAGGTAAGAGGCCCCACAATGAAGGGGACGGGCCTGTTCCTGAGTGATCTGAATTCTGCTTCATCCCTGCCATTGGCTTGGAGCAGGTTTCCCAACCTCTCAGGGCTTAGTCTCCCTCTGTGTATAATGGCTGCCTGTTTCCCTCATAGAATGTGGGCGTAACAGGATCTGAGAGAGCGGCCATCTTGCCTAGCTAAGTGAACAGGAATCCTTTCTTGCATTTCCCACATTGCCCACAAAAAACTGTGCCTGTTTTTTCTATGAATTCATTTACTCATTCACTTATTTAATGAACATGTGCACAGGGTGTGACACCATGCATTGAGGGTACAACAACATTATCCAGCCCTGACCCTTTGAAAACCGTCTTGTTTCCTCTTTCACACACTCCTTCTCTCTTCTCCAGGAGACCTTTAGCTGATGGGCCCTCCCAACCCAGAACCCATGGACTACTTTTTGAAGCTGACATTTAAAAGCAGATAAACCAGAATGATGGGGAAAACTTTCTAGTCAGTTATAATCTGTTTAGATTAAAAACAAATATTGTTAACAGTGTACCTACATAGGAACTTTATCTTCAGTAGGATTTTTTTTTGTTTGTTTGTTTGTTCCTTTTTTTTTTTCATTTTTTTTCTTTTTTTTTTTTCAGTAGGATTTTTGATCCAAATGAGAAGAGTCATTTAATTTGTGAGGAGAGATAGAAGTTGGATTTTGATAAACACATCAACCTCCAGAAAGACAGAAGTGCTCAACTGGTGGGAACATAATTCTCTCATGTGACTCTCCCCTTTCTAGAAGAGAAAGGGGCAGGGAAGGGGAGATAGGAAGGGGGCATCCACACACCAGGCTGTCCTGGCCTATTTGGGTCAGGAGCCTGGGAGATGGGAGAAGCAGGCAATGTGGCCCAAGAGGCTCCATGTCCTTCCTCTTTAAGACCAACCGGGACGCCTGGGTGGTTCAGTGGTTTGGCGCCTGCCTTCAGCCCAGGGCGTGATCCTGGAGACCCCGGATCATGTCGGGCTCCCTGCATGGAGCCTGCTTCGCTCTCTCTGCCTGTGTCTCTGCCTCTCTCTCTGTGTCTCTCATTAATGAAAAATAAATAAAATCTAAAAAAAAAAAAAAAAGACCAACCATACCTTTTTTTCCAAGGAGGCTCAGTGTGCTGTGTGGGAGATAAGGGACTAACTGTACTTCCTGAGAAATTCTATTGGCCTCCAGGAATTATGACTCTCAAATGAATGTTTCTGTTGTTCAAAAGCAGTATCCAGTCTTGGAGAGCTTGCTCTGCTTGTCTAGTTAAGCATGTTTTGGGAGGTGTGTGTATGTATTGTCAACCTCTGTTCACTGCCATGTGCTAGGCACTCTCCTGGTGTCTTCCATATGTTACCCTCTACTTTATCTGAAGAAGGGGCATCAGTTTACTCCACTTGGCTAATATGGAAACTGCTGCTTGTAGGGTACAAGAGACTTGCCCAAGTTCAAATAGCCAGTGAGTGGCAGATCTGGGATGGGAATTAGCTATGGCTACCTCCAAGTCCTCTGAGGCCACAGTCCTCTCTCTCTAGTGCAGGTATCCCTACTGTCCTCTTTTGCCTCTCAGTTTGGGATACCAGCCCTTACCTTCAAACTCCATGCTTTGTGGGCTTCTAGTGATTCCTTATTGAGAGGCACCTTGGGCTTCCAAAGAAGAGAATTACATGGCCAGGAAGGCTCACAAACTGACCTTCAGCAGCATAAGAGTGAAGGAAATGGAAATGACCAGAGAGTGGCTATAGGAAAAATTTCACTCCACCTCCAGGATAGTAGGTCCATTGTAATGCCACCATGATGTTCCACCTTCACGGCCCTCAGCTGGAGACCTGCTAGTGACTCAGTGTCCAGAAAGAAAAGGCTCAATTCACAAGTTCCCAATATGCAGCCAAGAAGGAGGTCATATTTATTGAGTGTATGTTGGGCCAGACACCTTTTAGTGGAATTCTTCCCTTGGGCAGTGCTATCAGAAAGACATGATTGTCTCGTTGAACAGGTGAATAACAGAGTCTGGGAAGTTGACAGTGCATGATTATTTGGGCATTAATATTGGTCTTCCTGCCAGATTCTGCTGCAGGAACAGAGACCCTATAAGCCCGGCACCAAGTAATTCCATTTGTTGTTTGAATCCAAAATTTAAATGGCCTTTGATCACCCAGAGGAGGAAGGCTATGGAGCTCGGATGTGGTATATTATTTACTCCAGAATCATTGCCCCAGGAATTTTCTGCCCTTGGAGCCATGTAGTACAGAACAGGGACATTCGTACGAGGCAGATCTGGGTTATAGTCCTGGATTTACCACTCATTGGCTGTGCCTTAGTTTCTCAGAGTCAGTTTCTTGTCTAAAATGGGAGCAGCAGCAGCACCCATCCCACAGGACTGCTATGACAATCAGAAGAGAAGAGAGATTAGTGGATGTGTGATATAGGAAGTGGTCAGAAGGTAACCCCTCAGGAGCAGAGAAGGAACAGTGTTGTACCACTCAGTTGTTCTGGGAACAGGGAGTTTCAATTCAAATGGAGCTACTACCCAACACAGCAGCTATGTGGGAACTTGCAGTGTCATCTCAGTGGGACTTTCTCTCTCTTGCAGTGATTCCTACCACTCTTGGGATTTTCATACTTTAGAAAGGTGCAGCTGGATACTCAAGAAAGGGCATGTTAGCTGTCTGTGGCATTTGCAGGGTACTTGGGCACACCCCTACCCTGACTCCTTCTAGTATCCTTAAGGAGGCCCTTCTATCCTGACAGCCAGAAGGCCAGAAATTCCCTTAGACGCTGGCCGGGGCTCTGTCCTTGGTGCTGATCAACATCACACCCGCTACTGGTGGCCAGCTGCCAAGGACCCCTCAGGCAGAGTGGGCCTTTCAGTCTTTGTATGAAGCTGGATTTGGCTCCAGAGTTGTAAGTTCCTGAGCCTTCACAGTATCTGAAACCTGACACCACCTGGCTGTCCTGTTTCAGAAGCAGGTGCTAAGGCCCTGTTTGGCCTTGGGAGCAGCACAGCATGCGCACCCTGCTGCTTATAGGGCAGTGGCCAATAGGCTGGGGTGGCTGGAACAGAAGCAGCTGCCATGGAGGCACTCTCCTACCAGAGGCATAAGCATTCCATCAAGGTGGAAGGACATCAGTTCTGGCCATTGCCCCAAGTAAGTGTTGCTTTGATGTACTCTTTTCCTTTCTATGCAGTGATTTTTTAAAAAAAATCCCCAATCTTCTGTGAAATTAAAAAAATTGGACATCTTTAAGAGACAAGTTGAATCCCAGCCTTGGATACTCAGGGGCCTGGACTTGGTACCATCTCCTGGGGCAGAGTCCTTTGGCTCCTCCATAGGACTTCCTGCCTCAGGGTGGGGACTGAACCTCAGAAGTCCCCATGTACCTCCCTCAAGGATACCCCTGGCTGAATCATACTTATAGTATCCTGATCAAGATTCAGGCTATGTTTCTAGCATACATATATATAAAGTTGCTTGGATGAAGCTGGAATTGGGGGCTCTGAGGTCTCATACCCAACCTTCTTCCCACTCCTTGGGAACCCACAGAGGTCACACTGAAAACCATGACCATAGAAAGAGCCTTGTAAACTGAGAGTCCAGGTGAGGTGAACAGAAAAGTACAGCCTGGGGGCATTTTGAAGTTCTCCCTCCAACTTCCTTACCTTTCAACTCCTCCTGGCCCTGCTAATTTGCAAAGGTAAATTACTGTAGAATAGCTTAAGGTAGGAGTTCTTAGCTCAGATGAGATAGAATGTCTCAGTTCAGAAAACCTGCCCATAATTATGCTCTACAGGCAGGGAAAAAAATCTTTAGTTTTTGTATTTAATGCAACAGACTCTCAGATAAAATGGCTACATTCATATACAAGTCTAACTTGTTTCCAAATTTCCATTGAAATGACCATCAACAGAATATAAAAATAGGAAAAGAATGGATCAATGATAAGAATTGAAGTGTGACATTGCCAAACCAGAAATTCAGATATTCAAGATAGTCTTCCAGAAAAAAAATGGGACAAGATCAAATAGAAAGGAGGGCTGACCTGACCCTTGGCAGAACCCCAAGATCATTCTGTTTGGAGATCCAGGAACTGGCAGCAAGGAGAGCTGGGGGCACAATTGGATTCCACCCTCCTTATGAGAAAAGACTAGAACCTTTGGTCATGGCAAAGATGGAGTATAAAGTTATGCTTGATATGTGTACAATAAAAAGTGTTACCACACTAAGCAAAGAATGAGGATACCACCCCAACCATGGTTGCCATAATAAATATGGTTAAGAGGAATGGTTCTGATCAGGGTTAGAAATGTCTGGATTTTTATTTAATCTTCAGTATCTGAGTGGCTTTGGAGAATTACTTGGTTATCTCGGAACCTCAGTTTCATCCATCAATGAGGGTTATTTTAGGATCCACTTCATAGAGCTGTGAGGATTAAATACAATAATCCACATTATGGGCTTACTCACAGGTAATGTTTACCTGGGTAAACATTACTTTCTGAATATAGCAGTGGTTTCCAATGCTGGGTAAGCAAGGTGATCCATTTACATCTATTTATTTAAAATAGAGAAATACAGCTTTACTAATGGTTAATATGCAGACATAATCCAAACGTGAGATAGATTTTGGTCATATCTAGTAAAAAGGCCATGTACTTGGGGCTGAGCAGGAGCTCTCATGCAGAAAATGATCAGTGATCCTCTCACACATTTCCTGCCTTCTGAATTTTGTACCTATCATGGTTTCCCTGGGCCCAGCTAAGGATACATATAGATTATATATTTTTTTAATAGTTGAATCTTTGCTTATATTGTCTTTGGCTTTAGTCTTAATGTAATGCTGAATGAATTAAGAAGTAGTCCCTCTACTTCCATTTTGTAGATTAGATTGTAGAGAATTGGTATAGTTTCTTTCTAGAATGTTTGGTAGAGTCCATCAGTAAGCCCATCTGGGCCTAGTGTTTTGTAAGGTTATAAACTATTGATTCAGTCTCTTTAATAGATTTGGACCTATTCAGATTGTGTATTTCTCCTTGTGTGAATTTTGGCAGATTATGTTTTTCAAAGAATTGGTCTGTTTCATCTAGGTTATCAAATTTGTAGAGATAGAGTTGTTCATCTTTCTCTATTATTCTTTTAATGTCCATGGGGTCTGTAGTGATGTCCCTCTTTCATTTCTAATATTAGTAATTTGTGCCCTCTCAATTTCTTACCCTGGCTAGAGGCTTATCCATTTTATTTATATTTTCAAAGAACTAGTTTTTGGTTTCATTGATTTTCTCTATTGATTACTGCTCTAATTTTTATTATTTCTCTTCTTTGGTTTACTTTGGATTTAATTTGCTCTTCTTTTCCTAGTTTTCAAAGGGAAAATCTTAGATGATTGATTTTAGGTCTTTCTTCTTTTTAAATATATGCATCCAATGTTACAAAGTTCCTGTTCACTTCCTCTGGAGGTTGGGGAGTGGTGCTCAAAGTTCCACTCTGGAACTCAAAGTTCCAGGTTTCTAGTCACAGTTTGGTCTTTCTGGTAACCAGCCTCAGCCTGAAGCTATCTAGCACTTGCCAAGAGACATTTTATTAGAACAAAAGGTGCTTCTATCACTCAGGAAATTTGAAGGCATTTAGGAGCTCTATGTCAGGAACTGGGGACAAGGACCAAACATATATTTCTTATTACAGAAATTCAGGCAGATTGGAGGGAGACAATCTTGCTGAGCATCCTAGCTCTGAATGGGAAGAGAAGACAGGGTGAGACCTAGGAGGCATATGGGAGGTCTCATATGTTTTTTGAAAATGAAGAGGGTTAGATGTTTATATAGAGGACACTTAAGAGAGAAATGGGGGAAAGTATATTTGAATACACAGTATTAAAGAGGAGGTAGGGGGGGATGGCATCCAGAACAGAGGACAAGAAAGTGCCTGTGAGAAAAAGGGTTGTGTTCTCCATCAGGAAAGGAAGGAAAGAAGAATGGGATGCAGACAAATGTGTAAATTTGAGGATGCATGAGACAATTCCTGATGATGGTTTTGAATTTCCCTGTGAGGTAAAAGAGGGATAATCATCACTGACAAGGAGGGAAATAGAGAGAAGCTTGGGGTTTGGGAAAGGTCTGAAGGACTTGAAATTATTGGTAATGTTTAGAGAATTTGAGAGAAGTAGTTGAACAACTCAAACCATAAAGGAAGAGGGCCTAAATAGGACTCTAGTACACAAATTAAGACATTCTTTCCATCAAAAGACAAAGGAGTAACATATAAGCCACAAATGGAGAGAAGATTTCCAAATAACAGGACGTTTCCCAAAATGTAACATATTTAACTCTTATTGCACTGGCACTTAGGATATACAGAAAGCTTCTAAATCAATAAGAAAAAGAATAATCAATAGAAAACTGAGCAAAAACCTTGAATAGGAATTTTACTAAAGACTAAACCCAGGGGTGTCTGGGTGGCTCAGTCGATTAAGCATCCAACTATTGATTTCAGCTCAGGTCATGATCTTGGGGTTGGGAGATCAAGCCTCTGCACTGGGCATGGAGCTGCTTAAGATGTTCTCTCTCTGCCCCGCACTGCTACTCAGACTGTCTCTAAAAAATAAAAAAAGAATAAACCCATGGGACGCCTGGGAGGCTCAGCGGTTGAGCATCTGCCTTTGGCCCAGGGCGTGATCCTGGGGTCCCGGGATCGAGTCCCACATCGGGCTTCCTGAGAGAAGCCTGCTTCTCTCTCTGCCTGTGTCTTTGCCTCTCTCTCTCTCTGTGTCTCTCATGAATAAATAAATAAAATCTTTTTTTTAAAAGACTAAACCGAAATGACTAATAGATATCTGAAAAAGATGTTTTATATCATTTATCATCAGGAAAGTGAAATTTTTAAAAAAGATTTTATTTATTCATGAGAATAAAGGACACATATTCCCAAATTTGGGGGATTAGGACATAGACTTTTTTGGCCATTATTCTGCTTACTACAGATTGGAACAAGCAGTGGGGAGAGGTAGAGGGAGAAGCAGACTCCCTGCTAGGAAGGGAGCCCAATGTGGGACTCCATCCCAGGACTCTGGGATCATGACCTGAGCTGAAGGCAGTCACTTAACTGACTGAGCCACCCAGGCACCCTATAATTTCTTCTTTAAAAATATTAATTGTAGTTATATGTCCCTAGGATACCCATGTGGGAAGGAAATTTTACCTGTTTTGATCACTGTTCTGACCTAATAGCTAAAGTAGTGCCTGGCACATGGTAGGTGCTCAATAAATATTTGTTTAGTGACTGACTAATAGAAAAAATATGTTAGCTTCCCAAACATCAACTAGTAGTAGACCAAAAAAGTATAACAGAATACCAAACAATAGTCAATATTAATTAACTACACTCATCAATGTGCTGAATTTCACAAACATAATATTGATGATACAGGTAAGTGACTGTAAAAATACAGAGTATGATTCTATTCACAAAAGTTCAAAAACAGGCATACATATCTAGGGATAAAAGTTTAAACATAGACAGGGACATAAATATCAGGATAATGATTACCTCTGGGAGGGAGGTGGTGGGGAAAGCGTACAAGAGCAAGCAATTGGGGAAGGACACAAAGGGAGCTTCTCTTGTACTGGCAGTGCCCTATTTCCAAACCTAAGTCCTGGTTCCACTGGTTTTCTTGTTGTGATTATTCCTGAAACTGTCATACACATTTCATACATTATTCTGTGTGTAGCACATATTTTCACAATTTAAGAAAAGGAAAGAAGTGCATTTGGGTGGCTCAATCAATTAAGTGTCTGACTCTTGATTTCGGCTCAGATCACGATCTCAGGGCCCTGGGATCGAGCCCCACATCAGGCTCTGTGCTCAAGCAGAGAGTCTACTCGAAGATTTTTCTCTCTCCTCACTCATGCTCTTCCTCTCTCTCTCTCTCCCCCCAATCCAATAAATAATCTTTTAAAAGAAAAAGAAAGAAAGATCTATAGGAGGATGACTGAGTAGTGTTGAGTTCTCAGTTCCATTGACAAATTTATTGTGAATTTAGAGTGATAGCAGGGCTGTGTGATTGCCTCTACCAGCACTTAGATACCTGAGGGGACATCTGGAGAAGGCAGAGTTGGATTTATCTGTCACTGGAGTTTCATCAAGTGAGAGACATGAGGGTAAAAGAATCAAGAAAATCCAGGGTGTTGGCAAGGGAACAACTGAAAACCTGCTCTACGGAAACAAGGCTAAAAAGGAAGACAAGTGAAGTTGGGAGGGAGAACGCTGAAATCCTCGGAAAAACTAGTTTGGATGGATAATCAGAGATCTAGAGGACCTAGCGCAGTCAGTGACCTGCACTCCACAGAAGTAAAAAGCTGTAAGCCAGTGCCATCTTTGTGATGAGAGGTCTTGAAGGGGAATACATTTGAGGCAAGACAGTGTCTGGGTGCAACAGGAACAGTGGGTGGCTGTTTTAGTTCCCATAACCTCCAGAAATCCCTCTACCCTAAGGCCAGCGCAAATAAAACAACCTTCAAAGTACTACCAGTGTCCAGCTATGCAGACATGCCTTGGAATGTGCTCTGGAGCATGGACAGCAAGACTGCTTGGGGCAAAAGGACTGTTGGCTTTTCTCTTTTTCTCTGATTCAAGTACTTTTGGCTTTATCTGTAGCACACGTCGATTTGCAAACACTTATCTTCATGAGCATGGCTACCCTGTTCTAAGCAACCATCATTCATCATCTGACTATTGGAACAGCCTTTAACTGCTCCCTCCAATTCCTCTGTGCACCCTATAGACTTCCTCATTTTGTAGCAACAGTGGCAATACTATATTCATTGGCAGTAATAAGTCATCCTGATTACCTTCATAATAATAGATACAAAAAGGAGGGGAAAACCAAAAAAATACCTAAACAAAAAAGAGATGACAAGGTCACAAGAAACCTCTAATTATATTGGAGATTAAAATAAGTTTTTAGGGGCGCCTGGGTGGCTCAGTTGGTTGAGCTTCTGCCTTCGGCTCAGGTCATGATCCCGGGTCGTGGGATCGATCCTGGCATTGGGCTTCCTGCTCCACAAAGAGTCTGCTTCTCCCTCTCCCTCTGCCTGCCACTCCCCCTGCTTGTGCATGAGCGCAGGCTCTCTCTCTCAGTCAAAAATAAATAAATAAACAAACAAACAAATAAATAAAATCTTTTAAAAAATGAAATTATTTCTTAATTTACAGATAGTAAAATTCACTCTTTAGAGTACAGTTACTTTAGGTTTTGACAAATGCATAGTCATGTGACCACCACCACCACAAATCAAGACACAGATACACTTTCAGGTCCCTACCATTTTCCCTATGCTGGAGTCATCCTTCCCTACCCCTCAGTCCCACCAACCCCTGGGGAACACCAATCTATTCTCCACTGTGTAATTTTGCCTTTTCTAGAAGTCATATAAATGGAATCATACAGTTTGAATCTTTTTGAGTCTGGCTTCTTTCACTTAGCATAATGCCCTTGAGAATCGTTCATGTTGTTGAGTGGTATTCCATTGTATGGATGTGCTACAATTTGTTTATCCTTTCACTCATTGAGGGACTTTTGGGTTGTTTCCAGTTTGTCTCAAGAACTTGACAGAATACGAACTACATTCAGTAGCAATATAGATTTGGACTTGATTAGCCGACCTGACCTAACTGATATATGCAGAGTATTCATTCCTTTCAAGGGCATATGGGACATTTACCAAAATAGAACATATTCTGGGCCATAAATGTATGAGTAGATTTCAGAGAATTGAAGTCATTCAGAGTTCATCCTCTGCCTGTTATATAACTAAACTGGAACTCAATAATAGGAAGATAACTAGAAAATCACCTAGTATTTGGAAACTAACCAACACCCTTCCAAATAATTCATGGACCAAAAGAGAATCAAAATGGAAATTGAAGAATATCTTGAGCTAACTGATAATAAAAAACCCTGAAAACTTGTGAGACAGTAAAGCAGTGCTTGAAATGTATAGCTTTAAATGCATATAGTAGAAAAGAAGTTTGAAAATCAATGAGCCTAGCTTCCAACTTAAGAAACTGAAAAACAAAACAAAACAAAACAATAAATATCTTCCCCAAAGCAGAGATACAGACATAATAAAACAAAGGGTAGACAGCAATGAACTAGAAGGTATAATAAATAAAACAAAGTCAAAAGTTTTCTTTGAAAAAGATTATAAAATTGACAAAACTCTAGCAAGACTGATCAAGAGAAGAAAGAGAAAACAAAGATTCTCAACATCAGAATGAAACGTGGGACACCACTATATATTATGCAGACATCTGAGGGCTAATATAAGGATGTTATGAACAACTGGTCAGTAAATTTGAAAATCTAGCCAAATTAAAAATATTTCAAAAAGACAATTTATCAAAAGTGACTTTGGAAGAATTAGCTAATCTGCAAGGCCCTAGATCTATTAAAGAAAATGAATCTAATTTAAAACCTTCCCATCGTGAAAATCAAGGTGCAGATGGTTATTAATATTCTCGTTGAAAACCAATTGAGAGCACAAATTTATGATTTGTGTATTATCACTTATGTATATTATACTTTAAAAGTTATATATGTTCACTTAATAATAACAAATGCTCGCTTAAATATAGTGGTGGGTGGGGGTACTGATGAAACAAAATTGGCCACATATTGATGACTGTTGATGTTGGGCCAGTGGGCTTACTACTTTCTTAGCTCCTACTTTTGTAAATGTTTGAAATTTTCCGTAACAAAATATTTTTGTCAGGAAAAGCCAGACCATAACATAATTCTGCAAAACCCTCCACCAGCTTGGCATTGAGTCAAAGCCACAATGGGCCAATGGCCAATCAGGCTCTCCCTGATCTGGTCACTTTGGCACTTCCTGGAATCTCACTCTCTACCACACTTGCCACTCTGTCTCCTCGTTATTTGCTTGCACACACTCAATGCATATTCTTACATCTGGGTCTGTGCACGTGGGGTTGTTTCCTTTGCCTCAAATATTCATTCTTCGGACTTAGTGTGACTTGCTTCAGTCAGGTCTTGGCTCAGATGTCATTCCTTCTGCAAAGACTTCTCTGACCTGCCAAAATAAAAGAATTCCACAAACTGGACTCCCTATGCCCTGTCTTTGCCATGCTTTTCTCCAGAGCATCTGCATCATCTGACCTATAAAATATTTTCTTGTGCTTTTTATTTACTGCCTGCTTCCCACAAGAATGGAAACTTCAACCAGACAGGAAGATTCACACCTGTTTCCCAGTACCCAGAATGACACCCAGCGTACTATAGGCACTCAATAAACATGTACTGAATGAGTGAATGTGAAAGGTCCCCAGCCCCACCAAGGGGGGTCTACGGAGTATTTACTTCCCCTTTCCTTCCACCCAAACCTCTTCATCCTGTGAGCTTCCTGGCCCTAGACCTGTTCCACTGTAAAGGTCACTCCTGACACCTGAAGTTGTGACCAGAGAGGGAGGATGCCTGTTCAGAGAACAAGAAGCTTCACTGGGAGGCAGAAGACCTGGATCCCCCTTCCTCCTCATAGTGGTTTTGGAGAAATGGGGACTATAGAATCTCTCAGGGTGGTTTTCGCCTGCCTGATCCTGATCCTGCAGGGTCATGTCACTTGCTCTGCCTGCCTGATCCTGCAGGGTCATGTCACTTCCCTACCATCAGTTTACTCATCTGCAATGGGAACAAAACCAACACCAACTTCACAAGATGGTTGTAATGGTTAAGGGGAATAATCAAAGGGACCAAGAGTTGTCTACGGAAGCGGTTCCAGAAGCCAAAATTTGGGCGTCTCTAGGGAGTCCCCACAGGTTCTTTCGCAAACACGGTGGTCACATCACCTTTGGGGGTTGTTTGTGGGACTACCTTTTCGCAAATGGAGGCTGGCTCGCTGTCTCCCTGCGCTCTGTCTATGCCTCCCACCCCAGGTCCCGTCCTGCGCCCGGTGCCCCGCCCACGCGCTTTACCTCCTTCCACCCCGTGCCGCGCTTCCCCTCTCCACGCGCCCGCCCCGCGCCCTCCCCGGCCTGCGCCCGCCCCGCACCCTCGCCCCGCGCTCTCGCGCCCGCCCGCTCCGTGCCCGCTCCGCGCCCGCTCCGTGCCCGCCCCGCGCTCGCTCGCGCTCCCCGGCGCCGGCTGCGGAGGGAGCCGCTCTGCCCGCAGCTGGCGCAGCGCGGGGGCGGCTGCGGGTGGGCGGGTGCCGCGGGCCCCGGCGCCGAGCATGAGCCGCCGCCGGCGCGGGCAGCGCGCTGCTTGGGGCCCGACTGCTGCGCGAGGGCTGCGCGGGAGCTTCGCCGGCCGGGACCGAGGTAGGCAGCGGGCGCCGAGCCTCAGTCCCTCGGTCCCTCCCTCTCCCGCGGGCTGTCCTCCCCGGTCTCCGGCGCGGGCGGGGCGCACGCGGGCCGCGGGTCCCGCCCGGCGCGACTGTCGCGGGGCCAGGGAGGGCACCGGCTGCCGGCGCGGGCCGCGGGGCGCGCGTGGAGTTGCCGAGAACTCCGCCCCGGGCTGGACAGCGCCAGGACCCCGGTCCCCGAGCGCCTGCAGGGCCCCGGGCGGTCTGTCTGGGCGTGGCGGGAGCGCACTCGGCAGGCGGGCGTGGGCACCGGCTGGCAGGTCCGCTGCCCCCGGCTTCGCGTGGGGGAGGGGCTGGGAAATCCGAGGAGCTTGGGGCTGCGCAGTTGGAAGTTTCCATTTGCTTGTCTGCATTCTGGGCCCCGCGGTGGCTTCTCACGCCCTTGCTGTTTGGCGAGGAATTGGGGCGTGAGCTCAGCATTTGAAGGGAGACGACCAGATACCCCTCTCTGCACCTTGGGCAAGGGTCATTTCAAGGACCGTGCTCTCTTTGCCCCAGGCCTTGCAGGGCTTGGGGCAGGTGCAGTTGGTTCTGGGCTGCGTGTGTGAGGGAGGGAGGGGGCGCCTGATGTCTGGGAGACAGGCATCAGGCCCTTGCCCCCTGCATCCCTAGCGGCTTCTGAGCACTGGAGCTGGGGGATGTTTATGGGAGGCTGCCTGCCTCTTGGGAGCCACCTGGGGGCTAAGATGTGGTGGTGGCCAGCCTCCTTCATTGGCTGCTTGGAGCTGTGAGCCCCATCTGGTTCACCCTCCCCACTACTGTCATTCTTTTCCCACCCTCTGGAGCAAAGGCAAGGCCCAGGTGGCCACCTGCCCTTGGAGTCCAGGACATATAGAGTCAGGTTGGCGTTCAGGGGAACCTCAAAGAAGCAGTGGTCTGCTCTGACCCTCTGGGGTCTTCCGCCTCCTTCTGGACACAGTCTTGCCCAGTTCAGCCTAGCTTCTCTCCCTGTAGGAGGCCTAGGGTGCAGAGCAGCAGCTCCCGTTATGAGCAGGGAACTAAGGAGTTGGGAGGCCACAGGTCTTGACTTCTGAACTGCAGCCAGGTTGCAGGCCTCCCAGGGACTCAGCTTCCCCATCTCTAAATGGTTTCAGTGACTTTTAGGGGTATTTCCCCCAACATCCAGGGACACTTTGCATTGGAACCTCAGGACCCCAGCCCAGAATAGGAGGAGGGAATCTAGAGTGGAAGGAAGTAGAAGACGTTGGCTCTGGACATGTGGATGAGTTCTGTGCCCTGCTAGCTTTTATTTGTTGTTAGAGACATGGGTCATAGTGACCAGCAGCACTCGGGGTGGTCATGGCTAGGTAGGGGGTGGCAGTAGAACCTGTAGGCCCTGCCCCTGAGAAGGGAATGAGTACTGGTAGAGACTTCCCAGAGGAGGTCTGTGTACTCTTGCATATGGCTGTGTACTCCCAGGGCAGGTGTGTACTCTTGCATATGGCTCCTGGGTTTAAGAGCACAAGTAGCTGTCCCCAGGTATGCCATGGGGGCCTGAAAGCCAGCCAGCAAGTTTGTTTTTCTCTGGGAGGCATCCTTGAACTGCCAGCCTGATGGCTCTCTTCCACCTGGCAAATTGTGGAAATGGAACAGTTCACACAGAGCAGAGGGTTTTTTTGGTGTAACTTAGCAACTGAAGGCAGAGGAAGAGGATGGGGGAGAAATGCCAGCGCCACTGGCATTGGTGCTGGGCTGTCTTGAGTGAGGCCAGTGGCTGGTGGGCCTGGCTGAATGGGGAGGGCATCCCAATGCAAGTGGCCCCCTTAGGCTGACCAGCTGAGGAACAGACCCACTGGTCCATCCCCTGGGTCCTTCAAAGGAGAGTAACTGGGGGCGGAGATGCTCAGGTATGGCCTGAGAAATCCCTGAGTACACCTGCCTCCCTGGCTGCAAAATGATGGGCTGAATGGGCAGTATTGGAATAGATTTGGTTGATTTTTAGATTTTAACCACAAAACCCTCAAGCCACATGTTTCACAGAAGCCAAATTTGTCAAATAGGCCAAGTAAAGGTACAGGACTTGGGGCATCCAGCCAGAGTCCTCACAAGTGGTGGTGCTGGCATAGACTAGTGTGGGGTGCATACCTCTGCATCACCCTACCCTAGAATAGGGGCTCTGGGCCTCCCCAACAGGGCCTGCTGGGGGCAGGTCCCAGGGCCCTGGTGGCAGAGAGGGCTGGTGATGCAGATGGGGCCCTGTCCAGGTGGTCCTAGCACTGTTGCTGCCCCCTGCTGGGGCTCCTCCTCCCTCCCTCTTTTCCTCCTGAGGCCATCTGCTTCAGCCCTGGTCTGCTCTGGCTGTTTTTCTCTGAGAGCTTCCAAACGTTGAGCAGAAATCTTCCTCCTGTAACTCCCACCCACTCCAGGCTGCCTCTCAGTTCCTTTGCCCTTGCTTGCCCACCTCCCTCCTGTGGATGAGTGTTTACTTAGCAACTTGTCTTCCAGGCAGAATCTGAGGAGGGAGCAGAGTAGAAGGGAGGGGTGCCTGTCATCACGGGCTGCTGAAGTGGCATCAGGTAGGGAAGCTGCCAGGCCCACGGCCATGAGGGGAGGGCCTCTGACACCTACTGGTCACACGTCAGGGACCCCTGACCTGCAGGGGCCTGGGAGGATGCTCTGCTCTTTCTTCAGAGTATATGTTCTTCTCACCTCTTTCTGAGCACAGAGCCTGGGGCCGTGGGTGTGTGTGTTTATGTGTCAAAGAGTGAACACAAGGATGCCTGGCTGGCACAGAGTCGGCTCTGGGTCCGTTCAGAATGCCCCTGTACTGGGGTTGCCAGGCAGTCCCAAACTGACAACCCTAGAGCAGGGTTTGGGAAGGTCAGCAAATTGTCAGCCTGGCAGTGGTGTGGCAGGAACCATGGGAGGGAAAGCCTGAAAGCCCCATTGTGTCCTGGCCTGTTCAGAGTGTAGGAGGGACAGAGACCAGGGCTCATCCTGGGGAATGGGGGGCCTTGGGGATTCACCTCCTGGGACAGGCTTCAGAGAGGTTGTGAGAGGTGTCTGGCCAACAGTATGAGAGTGTTAGGATCCATACAGATGCCTGCCAGGAGGGTGGCGGTATGCCTCCAGTCTGCCGCTGACCCTGCCAGAGGGTGGGCCATAGGATGGCCTCAGGTGTCTGAATGCTCTGGTCTGCAGAAGCATTTCCTAAGAACCACATAGGTGCCTTTGAGTATGGTCCAGGGAAACCCCCAGTGATCCTCTGGGGAAGTTTCTACCCACCTCACTTATTTGCCAGGAAGCCCCTCAGGATCCATGCGGTGGTTCCGGGATGTGGACATAGCACAGGAGAAAAGAGCCTCTCACTCCACCTCCCCACCACGAGCACCTGTGCTGGGTCTGGGGGGACAGGCTGAGGGCCTGTGCTGCCCTGGGTGGTGGGTGGTGGTGGGAGCTCAGAACCTGCCATATCCCTTCTGAGTGGCTGTGGGGTTTTCTGCTGTGCAGGGTGAATTCAGGGAGCAGTGGGGAAGAAGCAGCTCAAGGAGAGGCTTGGCACTGGGCCTCACTGAGTCTCCCTGACTCTTTAGAGGAGAACATCCCATTTTGCCCATGGGTCATACACCCTGAGCCCTCTGAGAGAGGGAGCCAGCCCTGGGGGCAAGACATTAGGCACCCAGGGGGACTTCATTCCATTCGGCCAGCTCTTGTATCATTTCCTCACAGGTGAGGTGTTGCTGTCTTAAGTTGATAGGTGATATCATCAAAGGTGATATTATTTTCTTTAAAAACATTTTCTTTTAAAGATTATTGTTCGTGGGGGGGGGGGAGAGAGAGAGAGAGAGAGAGAATGCGAGTAGGGGGAGAGGCAGAGGGAGAAGGAGAGAGAATCTCCAGCAGACTCCATGCTGAGCTTGGAGCCCTACTCAGAGCTCCATCCCAGGACCCTGAGATCATGACCTGAGCCAAAATCAAGAGTCTGACACTCACCTGACTGAGCCACCAGGCACGCCAACTTTCATGAAGCTTCTTCCAGTTTAAATACAACAACAAACTGCTGCTCTCTGCTATCTCCCCCACCAGCTATTTTCCCCTTTCTCTCCTCCCCCCTGCAAGTAGGCTGCCTTTGAAGCTGTGTTCTCTGCTTACTCATTCCACATCCTCACTTCCCACTCCCTTCCAGCCCACTCCAATCTGGCACGCCCTCTTCACTCCTGGAAAATGCTCTTCAGGTGCCCGTGGACATCTACAGCCCTAGTGGTGTTCACTGCTCCTTCTCCCAGGCACTTGTCCCCTGGACTCTGCAGGCCCACTCCTGTGCCCCCATGTCCTCTGGCCACCCTGCAGACCTCTCTGCAGGCTCCCCCTCTTCTCCTGGGGCCACTCACTAGTCCTGTTCCTCAGAATGTGGACCTATACCATCTCCTCCCCAGCCATGGCCTCTGGTCCCTCCATGATGCTGATCCCATTCTAACCCATATCAGCCCAACCTGTTCTCTGGGCTCTATCAGCATTCCAGCCAGTGCCTGCTAGATGCCTCATGGATGACCATGGGCAGCCTGTCCATTGTCATTGTGCCCCTGAACCTCGCCTATTCCAGCCTTCCCGTCGGAGCAGTTGGGATGGCCAGGTCTACCCTCACATTGATTGAGTGGTCAGCCAGTCACCCCAGACCTCTCTCCCAAGCCCCTTTCCCCTGGCCACTGCTACCTCCACAGGTCGGGCTAAGCCCTTCAGCCCCGGACATCTGCAGCAGCGTCTTTCCCCTGCGATTCCTTCCCCACACCACAGCCAGGTGACCTTTTTAACCTTCTCTTTGTAAAATGAACCTTCTGTTCCCATGCAGGATGTCTTTTCCCCACCTCGTTGGCTCTCAGCCTTCCTTGAGGGTGCCCTCCTGCATGGGTGTGTGGTGCAGGGTGCTCTGGGCCCTCTGCAGCACGTTGCCCCCATGTAGTTGTCTGTCTGTGATCTCTTGCAGTCAAGTGCACACTTGGCCTGTTGGCTCCAGTTGCCCCCTCAGCTCCGAGATGGTGGCTGGGCTAGTGGATTCATTGAGCCTTCCTGGAATATGTGTGAAAGCGTGAGCTTGTGTGTGTGATGGGGCAGAGACATGCAGCTCTGTGTGGGAACATGGGCAGGGGGCACCTGGCCTGGACTATGTTGCTGTCCCCGCTCAGGGAGAGGAGAGGGGAGCAGACCCAAAGCTCTGGGACAGACAAGGGGCAGTCTCTGGGGAGCTGGACTTTCTCAGGAAGGAGTAGTGGGGGTAGGGCTAGGAGGCCAGGCCCCTGCTTGTTGTCACCACCACTTCCGTTTCTCCAAGTGTCACCCTCAGACTCTACCTTGAAGAGAGAGTTCTCCCTGGATCTGGTTGCCATGGCAACACTGTTAACAAAGAGTAGCTTTGGTGGAGGAGGCTGGCTCACCCAGAAGCTGAGGGGGCTGGGAGAGGGTGTGCCTGTTCTGATGGGTTTATTAGCTGAGCTGGTTTCCCACCCCCAGGGCTACCTGAACTGCATGGATCCCTCCCCGGATCCTTTCCATCTGTGGGGCTCTCTGAGCCTCTGATCTTCTGACCCTTGCCATGTGAATGTCATGAAGTCTCTAGATTCCACCTGGATCCCAGCCACAGCTAGGTCACCTGGGCAGACCCAGGGAGGCTTCTGACTTGGGATGTGGGAGGATGTGCCCAGTCCCAGCCCTGGCACTTCCTGGGGTGAGGAACCCTATTTTCTTGCTGTAGAAACCCAGGCTTGGAGGCCAGAACTTCTCCTACCTAGGATTTCCTGAAGACTGGGTTTGTGTTCCAGCCCCTTCCAGCTGTGAACTGTGAACATTTGGGTTCCCTTCCTCCTCTGAGGCTATGGTCTTGATTACACGCGGTAAGGGCGCACAGCGCTGGGTGAGAGCCTGGAGCTTTGTGGCCCTGGCTGTAGTGACTGGGGAGGGTTGGTCCCTCTTGCTGGGACCCAGGTCTCTGCCCTTAGAGCTGAGAGACAGGGATCCTCAGAGCTGAGGGACAGGGATGCAGGAGGGAGGCTGGCTGGTGAACCAGCTGGGAGCGGGGGCAGTGGTTAGTGTCCCATGGGGTTGGAAGCTCACATAGAAGAAGCTCATGGAGTTCCTAGGGGGAGCCTCCGCAGCTTTCATGAGTTAATCACTCAGGGCAGGCAAGAGGCTGTCAGTTATTCATTTTATTATTGTTGGTATTAGTAGTGGGTGGCCCCTGCTCGTGGATGAGGCCAGGAATACAACATCAGGCCTGCCCTTGGGAAAGCCCACCTCATTTCTACCCTGCCCATGGAAGGCCAGGGCCCTTCCTGCTGAGCTCCACCACATGAAGGGGCCTCCCCTATCCCGCACTACCTCCCCCCACTGGCGTGGGAGCCCAGATGACTACCTTCAAGGTGAGTGTGTCTGTGAGTGATCCTGTGAGGGATCGCTGGAGCGGGTGACCTGGGAACACTTGGTCCCTGGGCTCCCACTGCTGGGTCAGCAGATGGGGTTTCTCAAGGATTTAGAAGCGGGGACTGACAGTGAGCAGGGTTGGCCAGAGTCCAAGCTGTCACTCTGGGGAAGACCATGACGGCCAGATTACTTCCAAGAACAAGGGGGGAGGAGTGGAGGGAGCACGTATGGGGCGGGGCCTGGAGGGAGCCAACCACAACCCTAGCATCACCACCTGGACCATGCCCCCAGCGATGCAGTGGCTGAGGTGCTTAAGGGTACTTGCAGAAGAAGCAGGAGGTCAAGTATCTGCAAACTGGCCATAAAAACACCTCAAGAAATATCACAAAAACACTGTGATTCAGACCATGTTTTCTACCTACAATGCAGTAACGGCAGAAATTAATAACAAAACATAATTCTAAAAAGTCTAATATTTGGAAAATTAAAAAAAAATTTTTTTTTATTTATTTATGATAGTCACAGAGAGAGGGAGAGAGAGAGGCAGAGACATAGGCAGAGGGAGAAGCAGGCTCCATGCACCGGGAGCCCGACGTGGGATTTGATCCCGGGTCTCCAGGATCGTGCCCTGGGCCAAAGGCAGGCGCTAAACCACTGCGCCACCCAGGGATCCCTATTTGGAAAATTTTAAACACATGTATAAATATGCAGTGGGTCAAAGAAGAAATAATAATAGAAATTAGATTTCCCTGATGGCAAGTGATGCAGAGCATTTTCTCATGTGCTTGTTGGCCATGTCTATGTCTTCCTCTGTGAGATTTCTCTTCATGTCTTTTGCCCATTTCATGATTGGATTGTTTGTTTCTTTGGTGTTGAGTTTAATAAGTTCTTTATAGATTTTGGAAACTAGCCCTTTATCTGATAGGTCATTTGCAAATATCTTCTTCCATTCTGTAGATTGTCTTTTAGTTTTGTTGACTGTATCCTTTGCTGTGCAAAAGCTTCTTATCTTGAAGTCCCAATAGTTCATTTTTGCTTTTGTTTCTTTTGCCTTCGTGGATGTATCTTGCAAGAAGTTACTGTGGCTGAGTTAAAAAAAAAATCAAACCACAATGAGATACCACCTCACACCAGTAAGAATGGGGAAAATTAACAAGGCAGGAAACCACAAATGTTGGAGAGGATGTGGAGAAAAGGGAACCCTCTTACACTGTTGGTGGGAATGTGAACTGGTGCAGCCACTCTGGACAACTGTGTGGAGGGTCCTCAAAGAGTTAAAAATAGACCTGCCCTATGACCCAGCAATTGCACTGTTGGGGATTTACCCCAAAGATACAGATGCAATGAAACGCCGGGACACCTGCACCCCGATGTTTATAGCAGCAATGTCCACAGCACCCCAATGTTTATAGCAGCAATGTCCACAATAGCCACACTGTGGAAGGAGCCTCGGTGTCCATCGAAAGATGAATGGATAAAGAAGATGTGGTTTATGTATACAATGGAATATTACTCAGCCTTTAGAAATGACAAATACCCACCATTTGCTTCAACGTGGATGGAACTGGAGGGTATTATGCTGAGTGAAGTAAGTCAATCGGAGAAGGACAAACAGTGTATGTTCTCATTCATTTGGGGAATATAAATAATAGTGAAAGGGAATAGAAGGGAAGGGAGAAGAAATGTGTGGGAAATATCAGAAAGGGAGACAGAACATAAAGACTCCTAACTCTGGGAAACGAACTAGGGGTGGTGGAAGGGGAGGAGGGCGGGGGGTGGGGGTGAATGGGTGACGGGCACTGAGGGGGGCACTTGACGGGATGAGCACTGGGTGTTATTCTGTATGTTGGTAAATTGAACACCAATAAAAAATAAATTTATTATAAAAAAAGAAATTAGATGGTAATGGAATTAAGTGATAAAAATATGAAGAGGGAAACTTGTGGGACACAGCCGCCATCACCAGCTGACCCTGCCTGGAGAGCCCTCAGTCTTTGAGAAATCCATAAACAGGTGCCTCCTCCCTGGCCCCGGAGGTGGGAAAGAGGCTGGGAAGCTGTGGGGGGTTGGAGTCAGGGAGCTGGTGGCCAGGTCTCGCGTGGACTGCAAGGGTGCCTAAGGGAGGTGAAAAATCTCCCAGCGTCTCCTTGTGGTCAGGCCAGCCTGGGGGCCATGGGAGCTGTCCTGCCGGTGATCCTGTAGGGACTGGGGGTTTTAAAGCATGCTGTCTGGCCAAGGTGGCCTGTAGCTCACAGCCTGTCACGTGTACAGTTGGGCTGATTTTGAAGAGCTGTTATTTTGTGAGGTGAGTGGGGCACTATTAGGGGATGAAAAGGAAGTACTAGTGCCAGGAACAGCTCAAGGTTCCAAGTGGAGAGAGGAAAGAACAGCAGGCAGTGTGGGGGAGGCCAGAGTCCTTGGACCACCTGTCTGCTCAGACCTTGGTACGTGGGGCATGTGTGAGGGCTCTGTGTGTGTGCGTGCATGTGTGTGTACATGTGTATGTGTATATGTGTGTGTCTGTGTACATGCATTCACCTGCTAGCACCAGGAAGGGGTCCTTGGCCAGCTCTTAGTCCCAAGGGTTCTGCCGTGGGTTTTACTAATAAGTGATTTAATTTAATGTCATAATTTTTTTTAATGCTGGCATCCTTATACTAGTTTTGTTGATGAGCTTCCTCTCTGGAGACAAGGGCAGAAGCAGAATTTGAACCCAGGTCTTTCCTCTGTGCCAGGGAGCTCTTTGGAGAGTGGGTAATGTGCTTCTGTAGCGCCTCCTTTCACTTTCCTGTCCCCTTCCTGCTACCTCTCCTTGGGTCCAGGCCCTGAGCTGCCCCCTGTGACCACCTGCTGCCCTCATGCTTCTCTGACCTCACATGCCTCAGGTCTCAGCTTGGACAGGGCTCCCTGCACATGGCATTGTCACTTTCTGGGGCCATTAGGATGCTCTTCCTCTGGACTGTAGAGTGCCAGGGATCTCAAACAGCAGTGACTAGCTTCTGAGTGTGTCCTGTGTGCCAGGAACTCTTCTATGTGCTTTGCCTGCACTCATGTCATGCACACCTTTGAGAGACATGGCTTAGGTCAGCTTCCCCGGATATAGAACCTGAGATAGGGATTTGGATGCAAGGCATGTAGAGGATATGCTCTTGAGAGACACCTCTAAGGGGATGAATAAGGAGGGGTAGGAAAGGAGAGGAGGCCGGGCACAGGTGCCATTTCAGGCAGAGTCTCACTTCAGCCTAACTCTGGGGGGGAACTCCAGAGTGTAGACCGCATCGGATCCATCTCACTGTGAGGCAGGGAGACCCCCTGAACTGGTCGGCTGTTGGCTGTTGTCCCTTCCAGTCATCTGGAGAAGGTTGCAAATGTGAAGTGTGCAGCATGCCAGCACCTCTGGGGACAGATGCCCCAGGCTGAGAGGAGGGCCCAGTGGTCTGCGTGGGCCCCGCAGTACCACCCCAGGGGTGCAGGGCACTGTTACCACTCCTAGGAAAGAAGCTACCTGCTTTTCCCACAGTCCCCGCTAGTCCTTGGAGGGCTCAAGACGCAACCTTCGATCTGGCGTGCTGTGGCCTGGCTCACGGAGCACTGGCCACTTTGCCACGAAGGCTCATCTTCCTGGGGTATATGCTAATGTGTCCATGACTTCTGCTTTGTGCTGCTTACAGGTGGGCCCCAGGACTAAGTGCTGTGCTGGTGTGTGGAGGGACTCTGTCAGTTTGTTCAGGGAAGGGCTGACTGATGGGCATGGTTGTCAGCCCTGACCTGATGGTGGGAGGCTGGGCAGGCCAGGGTTGGAAGAACCTGAGAACGACGGCTGTCCAGTGCCCACCAGACTTGAGGGAGGGACATGGCCCTGGGCCAGTGAGGATAGTGTGGGGTAAGGACTCCTGGCCAGGGGCTGTGGTACCTGCATTCCAGCCCTAGACACTGGCTTACTGCCTGTTCTCCGCTGTCCTGCCTGGGGCTCGTGAGCTCCCTGGGGTCCCCGCTCAGGCACGTCCTGTAGCAGGACACTCATGAACACTTCCAGGCTTCTTGCAGCCTAATTCAGGGGTGGGGGCATGCAAGACTGACTGAAGAGGTGTGGAGAGGCTGAGCAAGTGGGCAGACAATGAGGGCCAGTGTGGGTGTGGTTGGCACAAGGATGGGCAGTGGGCCTGGCCCATGAGATGCCCAGTCCAACTGCCCTGCTAGCCCGGCAACCCACCCCATACTGGCCAGCGCCCTCTGTGGCTCCCTGCCATCTAAACCACTTGGTCTGCCCTAACCACACATGGCATCACACACAGTATAACAGGTGGCTTTGTGGGCAGCCCCATGAGGAGCGGAGGACAACAAGCCCCAAGCTGGCTGTGAGGATCAGGGCAGGGGCAGGGAGAACTCTGACTGAGCCCTGACTTCACCTCTCGGCTGCCCTCCCAGGAGGATGTCTTCACCCTGCCCCTCCTGACAGGGCAGGCTCATTTGGCAGTGCCAGCAGTGGGCGCCTCCACCCATGAATCTCCAACACCAGGGTTAGACACACTCATACCCACCTACTCAGGTGATGCTGAGTTGAATTAAACTGAATTGCATCTCAGTTAGCCTGTCTTTCAGTGATAGGTTGACTGGGGTAGGGTTCTTAGATCCCTGGGGCCCTGGGTAGCTCAGGGTCAGGTAGGCCTCTGTGAAAGTGCTTCCATGAATGTATGGCCACCTGTCCTCTGTGCAGCCCCAGCAGCTCTCAGCTTACCTGTCATGGGTGAAGCTCTTATCTAGGGTCGTAAATGGTCTCCTACAGGAAACCCCTGTGCCTCTACAGCTCTGATGTTGGAGGCCCTCGTGTCCTGGCCCTAGCCTGCCACGTTCACTGGGCTGTAGCCATGTGCCTTGGCCAGAAGTGCTGACTGCCCAGTTTGCCAGGCCCTGGATGGTGGGGGGAGGGCATGCTGTGTCCCCATGAGTCTGTCAGTCCTGAAGGGGCACACTGTTGTCCAGGCTTGCACGGATGGCCAGACCAAGGCTCCCGAGTTCCCCAGGGAAGCCAGTGAAGAGGAATCCTGGCTGCAAACAGGCATTTTATTGCAGGGATTAAAATGATAAACACAGCCCAATGTGACAGACACCAGGGCTGGTGTTGGAGAATGATAATGTGTGTGTCTCAGGCCTGCTCTGGGATGGGCAGGGTGCCCTGGCCTTGGGAACCTGTCATCGCCCAGGGCTCTGTGCTCTCAGAACCAGGGCGAGAGAGGTCGGAGGGGCCTTGGCAGCAGAACCTTGCTTCATAGGACACTGGTGCTGGAGGGTCTGCAGGCCAAATAGGATGGAGGTGGAGGCTGAGGCTTGGAGGAGTGGTGGGACCCAGGTGCCAGGAGGTGAGGTGGATGTGGAGGGGTGAGTAGACACAAGTGGGCCCAAGGAGAGTGTGGAAATTATCTTCTGTGTAGCAGCAATGCTCCAAGGGGCTGAGAACCCTTCTCCATTTGGGAGAGCTCAGGCCTGCCCCTCCTTGCCATCTCACTGTGACCTCTGGGGCCATATGAAACTCACTCTGTGAAGTGCTGTCTGCCCTTCAGCTCTCACCTGAGAGGGACCTGGGGAGAGCCAATGAAAAACCAAAAGAATGTGGGGGAGATTTCTTTCTTTCTTTCTTTTGCAGTTCCCTGTTTTATTTTATTTTATTAAAAAATTTTTTTATTGGAGTTCAATTTGCCAACCTATAGCATAACACCCAGTGCTCATCCCACCAAGTGCCCCCCTCACTGCCCATCACTCAGTCACCCCAACCCCCCGCCCACCTCCCCTTCCATTACCCCTTGTTCATTTCCCAGAGTTAGGAGTCTCTCATGTTTTATCACTCTCACTGATATTTCCATTTTCTCTCCTTTCCCTTTATTCTCTTTCACTAATTTTTATATTCCCCAATGAATGAGACAGTATCATGTTTGTCTTTTCCGATTGACTTATTTCACTTAGCATAATACCCTCCAGGTCCATCCACGTCGAAGCAAATGGTATTTGTCGTTTCTAATGGCTGAGGAATATTCCATTGTATACATAAACCACATCTTCTTTATTGATTCATCTTTCAATGGACATCGAGGCTCCTTCCACAGTTTGGCTATTGCGGACATTGCTGCTAGAAACATCGGGGTGCAGGTGTTCCAGAGTTTCACTGCATCTATATCTTTGGGGTAAATCCCCAGCAGTGCAATTGCTGGCTTGTAGGGCAGGTCTATTTTTAACTCTTTGAGGACCCTCCACACAGTTGTCCAGAGTGGCTGCACCAGTTCACATTCCCACCAGCAGTGCAAGAGGGTTCCCTTTTCTCCGCATCCTCTCCAACATTTGTTGTTTCGTGTCTTGTTAATTTTCCCCATTCTCACTGGTGTGAGGTGGCATCTCATTGTGGTTTTGATTTGTATTTCCCTGATGGCAAGTGATGCGGAGCATTTTCTCATGTGCTTGTTGGCCATGTCTATGTCTTCCTCTGTGAGATTTCTGTTCATGTCTTTTGCCCATTTCATGATTGGATTGTTTGTTTCTTTGCTGTTGAGTTTAATAAGTTCTTTATAGATCTTGGAAACTAGCCCTTTATCTGATACATCATTTGCAGATATCTTCTCCCATTCTGTAGGTTGTCTTTTTGTTTTGTTGACTGTTTCTTTTGTTGTGCAGAAGCTTCTTATCTTGATGAAGTCCCAATCGTTCATTTTTGCTTTCGTTTCTCTTGCCTTCATGGATGTATTTTGCAAGAAGTTGCTGTGGCCAAGTTCAAAAAGGGTGTTGCCTGTGTTCTCCTCTAGGATTTTGATGGAATCTTGTCTCACATTTAAATCTTTCATCCATTTTGAGTTTATCTTTGTGTATGGTGTAAGAGAGTGGTCTAGTTTCATTCTTCTGCATGTAGCTGTCCAATTTTCCCAGCACCATTTATTGAAGAGGCTGTCTTTTTTCCAGTGGATAGTCTTTCCTCTTTTATTGAATATTAGTTGACCATAAAGTTGAGGGTCCACTTCTGGATTCTCTATTCTGTTCCATTGATCTATGTGTCTGTTTTTGTGCCAGTACCACACTGTCTTGATGACCACAGCTTTGTAGTACAACCTGAAATCTGGCATTGTGATGCCCCCACCTATGGTTTTCTTTTTTAAAATTCCCCTGCTATTCGGGGTCTTTTCTGATTCCACACAAATCTTAAGATGATTTGTTCCAACTCTCTGAAGCAAGTCCATGGTATTTTGATAGGGATTGCATTAAACGTGTAAATTGCCCTGGGTAACATTGACATTTTCACAATATTTATTGTTCCAATCCATGAGCATGGAATATTTTTTCATCTCTTTGTGTCTCCCTCAAATTCTTTCAGAAATATTCTGTAGTTTTTCGGGTATAGATCCTTTACGTCTTTAGTTAGGTTTATTCCTAGGTATCTTATGCTTTTGGGTGCAATTATAAATGGGATTGACTCCTTAATTTCTCTTTCTTCAATCTCATTGTTAGTGTATAGAAATGCCACTGATTTCTGGGCATTGATTTTGTATCCTGCCACGCTGCCAAATTGCTGTATGAGTTCTAGCAATCTTGGGGTGGAGGCTTTTGGGTTTTCTATGTAGAGTATCATGTCATCGGCGAAGAGGGAGAGTTTGACTTCTTTGCCAATTTGAATGCCTTTAATGTCTTTTTGTGGTCTGATTGCTGAGGCTAGGACTTCTAGTACTATGTTGAATAGCAGTGGTGAGAGTGGACATCCCTGTCTTGTTCCTGATCTTAGGGGAAAGGCTCCCAGTGCTTCCCCTTTGAGAATGATATTTGCTGTGGGCTTTTCGTAGATGGCTTTTAAGATGTTGAGGAATGTTCCCTCTATCCTTACGCTCTGAAGTGTTTTGATCAGGAATCGATGCTGTGTTTTATCAAATGCTTTCTCTGCATCTATTGAGAGGATCATATGGTTCTTGGTTTTTCTCTTGTTGATATGATCAATCACATCGATTGCTTTACGAGTGTTGAACCAGCCTTGCATCTCGGGGATAAATCCCACTTGGTCATGGTGAATAATCTTCTTAATGTATTGTTGGATCCTGTTGGCTAGTATCTTGTTGAAAATTTTTGCATCCATGTTCATCACGGATATTGGTCTACATTTCTCCTTTTTGGTGGGGTCTTTGTCTGGTTTTGGAATTAAGGTGATAGAAGGAGTTTGAAGTACTCCATCTCTTTCTATCTTTCCAAACAGCTTTAGTAGGATAGGTATGGTTTCTTCTTTAAACGTTTGATAGAATTCGCCTGGGAAGCCATCTGGCCCTGGACTTTTGTGTCTTGGGAGGTTTTGGATGACTGCTTCAATTTCCTCCCTGGTTGTCGGCCTGTTCAGGTTTTCTATTTCTTCCTGTTCCAGTTTTGGTAGTTTGTGGTTTTCAAGAAATGCGTCCATTTCTTCTAGAGTGCCTAATTTATTGGCGTATAGCTGCTCATAATAAGTTTTTAAAATCGTTTGTATTTCCTTGGTATTGGTGGTGATCTCTCCTTTCTCATTCAGGATTTTATTAATTTGAGTCTTTTCTCTCTTTTTTAAAATAAGGCTGGCTAACGGTTTATCTATCTTATTAATTCTTTCAAAGAACCAACTCCTGGTTTTGTTGATCTGTTCCACAGTTCTTCTGGTCTCTATTTCATTGAGTTCTGCTCGAATCTTTATTAATTCTCTTCTTCTGCTGGGTGTAGGATCTATTTGCTGTTCTCCAGCTCCTTTAGGTGCAAGGTTAGCTTTTGTATTTGAGTTCTTTCCAGTTTTTGGATGGATGCTTGTATTGTGATGTATTTCTGGGGGGGGAGATTTCTAATCATCATCCCAACCGCTGAGTATGTGTGGAGGACCAGCATGTCCAGGGTGAAGTAGAACAAAAAAAATCCAGAAATAGTTAGGAAATGGACAGAACAGGTAATTGGAAGGTGCTTGGGGGAAGTGGGAGGGAGTGTGGGGGGCTTTTGTTTAGAATAGAGTAATTAGGGCAGCCTCACTGGAAGGTAGAGCTTCAGCCCCTTGGACATCTGGGGGCAGGGGCCTCTTTGCAGAGGGAACAGCTGGTCCCAGGCCTCGAGATGGACGTTTGTCACCATGTCCAGGAAGCCAAGAAAGCCAGGGGACACATAGTCCATGGCCGGCGGTAACTGTAGGCCATTGATGACATGTCACTCTGGGGTGAGCTATGGACTTATGGCTTTACTGGGACCTCGTGCCTCCTCTGCAGCTTAGCCATGTGCTTGTGTGGATGGCCCCAACAGACGGGCCACTGACCTGCCACATCAGCTGTGTCCTTAGCCCTGTGCTTTCCCCAGGAGAGAGCTTAGTGGAGGAGCCTGCTTGGGAATGTAGCTACATTGAATTTGAGGTGCCCTGGGAAGCTAATAGAGACATGACCTGTGTGTGGCTACGTGGGTAGGGACTCTGGAAAAGTCACTCTGGGTTCCTGACCCAAGGTACCTCACCTTCTTTCTCACCACTCTCCCTAATCACCCCCCCTTCCTTCCCTAGGATTCCTGCCCAGCCTCCTCTTAGGACTGCCCTTCCTTCTCCGCAGTTTGTAAAGTTTGGTGTATTGTATTTATGTCATTAGGCATCCAACAAGTAAAATGGGTCTATGTGGAGCATGTCTCCTCCCATCCCTGCCAGCTCCTAAAGGCAGAGACCGAATTATTATCTGTTTCAGGTTTCCTCCTGACATTTCTGGTCCATATCCATGAACAACACGTTATTATTTGTTACGCACAGGGCAGTGACATATTTTGCTTCTCTTGCTTCATGGAGCATCTTGGGGCCCCATTTCAGTGTGCATGGAGTGGAGCTGCTATTTTTATTTATTTATTTTTAAATATGAGAGAGAAAGTGCCTGTGTGACTGGGGCAAGGGGCAGAAGGAGAGGGAGGGAGAATCTCAAGCAGATTCCATGCTGAACACAGAGCCTGATGTGAGGCCCCATCTCAGTGATCATGACCTGAGGTAAAATCATGAGTCAGACACTCAACCATCTGAGCCATCCAGGTGCCCTGCCTTGGCGTTTTTAACATCAGTATGATCTTCCACCAGTGGTTGCATGGTTATTCATTCATCCAGGCCCTGAAAAGTAGTCATTTAGATGGTGTCCACTCTCCTTTTATAAGCAGTACTGTGGCAAGCGTCCTTGCCTGGATATCATTTTGCTCCAAGTATAAGCATATTTGTAGGATAAATCCCTCAATATAGAACATCAGGGTGAAATGGAGGTGCATTTGTAATTTTGATAGATTTTGCTAAGTTGTCCTCCTCATCCATAGTAATTCATATTTGTTGGTGATATATATAAACACCTGTTCTCCACTCCCTTATTTTTGCCAATTTGATAGGTGAAAAATGGAATTTGTCACAATGTTAGTTAGCATTTCTCTTACTATGAGTGAGATTTTAACATACTTTTGTATATATAAGATTCATCTGTATTCTCTTTGGTGCACTGGTATCTGAATTATTAACACAGTATTTCTGTTGGGCTGATGGTATTTTTCTTTTTTCTTTTTTTTAAAGATTTTTTTTATTCATGAGAGACACAAAGAGAGAGGCAGAGACATAGGCAGAGGGAGAAGCAGGTTCATTGCGGGGAGCATGATGTGGGACTCCATCCCAGGACCCTGAGATCACAACCTGAGCCAAAGGCAGACGCTCAACCACTGAGCCACCCAGGTGTCCCTGATGGTATTTTTCTTATTTATTCATAGAAGCTTTCTATATATTAGGAAACTGACAGTTGGAGCATGAGTTGCAAATCTTTTCCTCAATTTATTTTATTTTAATTTTGTTTGTTATAATTTTTGCCATGCAGAATCTAAAAAATTTATGTAGGCAGTATCGTACATATTATGTTTGAACCTTGTGAAATTACTGTTTCTACAGGTCAAAAATGGTTGCCAATCAGTAATTTCACAAAGTTCAAACTATCAGAAAAACTTCTGTACCCTGAAACTATAAATAAATACTCTCATGTGTTCCCCTCATAGGCTTATGGTTTTGTTTTTCAAATGTATTTGGTTTATCTGGTAGGACTCCAACTTTATTTTTTTTCAGATGGCCATCCATTTGACCAACACCACTTATTAAACAATTACCATTTCTTTACTGATTTGAAATATCACCTTTATTCATACTAAGCTGCCATATGTGTTTGGGGTTATTTCAAGACTTTCTTGTTTGCTTCACTGCTCTGACTGTAAATTCCTGTGCTGATACCATGTTTCAAGTTTAACTGTTATCATGAAATTTTCAAACAAAAAATGTAAAGAGGATAGAATCATGAACTTCCATATTCACTCATATTTTTATCTTCCTTCCTTCCTTCCTTCCTTCCTTCCTTCCTTCCTCTCCTCCCTCCCTCCATTCCCTTCCCTTCCCTTCCCTTCCCTTCCCTTCCCTTCCCTTCCCTTCCCTTCCCTTCCCTTCCCTTCCTCCCTCTCTCTCTCCTTCCTTCTTTTTTTCTTTCCTTTTTCTTTTATTTTTCCTTTGGCTGAAGTATTTAAATAAAATCCTTGACCTCTGTAATTTGCCCCTATATACTCTGGCAGTGAATTTCTCAAACAAACAAGGCCATCTCCAAACAGAGTCACGTGGTCATTATCACACTTAACAGGATTATTAGCAGTTCCTTGCTGTCATCTAGCACCCAGCACATATTCTGTTTTCCTTAGTTGTCTTAAAAATGCTCTTCTGTAGTTGACTTGTAAAGTTAATAACCATGTTGAATCCATGTGTGGCATGTGGCTTTTATTTGACACAGTCTGTGTAGTTTGAAGTAGCCCTTGCTTCCCTGGTCACCTCTCTTGAAGCCATTGGCTTGTGTCAGAACCGTGGTGAGTCTGTGTCTCTAGAATGTCCTATTTTTGAGATATGTCTGTTTGCTTCCTCACAGTGTCATTTCACCAGTTCCCCGACTCCTTAGTATTTTCTCCAGACCGAGTTGAGCTCAGACAACTTCATTTTACGGGGCTCCACATTATTTGGCAAGAATGCTTTGTGTTGCTGGCCTGTACTCTGCCCGAGTCTGTCACAGTGGGACTGGAGGCAGTGGGCGTGGATGTGGGGGCCATGAATGTGGGGGCCATGGGCCCTCACCCGCTGCGTCGGTTCCATCCTTCTGGCAGTTTCAGCCCTTGACAACCACTGTCTGAGTCAAGTATCCCATCAAGGACTGCAACACGGCACCTTCCTAACTTCCCAGTGCACATGCAGGATTCTTCTATAAAGAACGTTCTCTCATCAACTGGGCTATTTGGTTCCCCAAAAGGATCTCAGTCAAAAAGGCAAGGGAAATGCTAAATTCTTTCTTTGCCAACACATGGCTGATTTTGCAATCTGTGCTTATCTCCATAACTCAGCAGCCTCAGCCCACCACACCCTTTCTCATCCAGTTGCTTTTGCCATTTTGTTCAGACATCACTCTTTCTTTACCCTAGTGTTGTTCTATCTGCTGGGAGCTTGCCTTGTAGACTGTGCTGGTATTTCCCATGGCTGGCACTGCAGCTGGCCGGTCCCTGTTTGTGACGTCCCAACCCATGGGAGTGGTCGGCCCAACCTGGGTTTCTCATCAGTCCTGATATGTTGAGGGGCGACCTTACAGCAGGTGAGGTTCTTCCCCCAGATTGCTAGATCTTTAGTGTCGCAGAGATGCCTGCACGTTTGGGAGGCTGCTGAAGGGGATGTGTGGATAAGCCTCCCTGGATCTGGGGAAGAAGTGCATCCCAACTGTCTTGTTCTCTCTCTGTCCACTGGTGTGAGCCTCACATTCTGCATTAGGAATGTGAGGAGGGTGAGAGGGGAAGCTGAAGGCCACGACAGGCTCAGATCTATTGAAACCGAAGAGGTGCTTTTGCATGGTGGAGAACATCAGGTGAAGTCAGACCCATGGCACCCATGGCAGAGTTCCCAGCTGGGAGAGATGCTGTCCCCAGAGCACTGGAGAGGCAGGGCATCCTGGGGTACAGAGAGAGCTGAGTGATGAAGAAAGGCCTTAGGAGCTGGTCCATAACAGCCTCTCAAGGCAGAGATTGAGGTCCCAGAGAGGGCAGGGCCAATGGGAAGTGTCAGCCCTGTGAGTCCCTGGGCTCCCAAACTCAGTGCCCTGAGGCATCTATGCTGACTTTGAGGGGTCTGAGCTCTGCCCCTGAGCTGCTGTGCCTGCCTTTGGGGTCTGATGAGGGCCCCTGCAGGTGGGTGGATACCAGGAGGGTCAGGGGCAGTGGGCAGAGTGTCCCTGACTTCACTGGCCAGAAGCACCCACTAGGAGCAGATTCCGTTCCTAAAGCCCTCTTTGCCCTCTCTTGCCAAAGGCCCCTCACAGCCTGGCATTGCTGCCTGGCAGCACCAGGCTTAGAACAGGGCTCCAGCAGCAGGGGTTTCCTTGTGCGTGTATTAAGGGTTCAGTGTCTAGGTAGCCTCCCCTCCATTCCCCTCCCTGTGGAGCTGATGCTCCCAGGTGGTGCTCCTTGCCCCCAGGCCTTCAGGTGGTCTGTCAAATGAATGAACCCACAGAAGCTGCCTTCCCAATGATGCAGTGCTGGGGCTACAGTGGTGGCCATACTGGGAGCTGTCTGGCCTGCTGAATCTACACTGGTAGACACTATGGGAGGTATGCCACCTGTAGCAGGGGCTTGGCTGAGTGCGGGACTGGAGAGTCTTCCCCCACAGAAGCATTGAGGAATTCTGCAGGCAGTGAACAGGAGCCCAGAGGCAGGGGCAAAAACACTGTGAGAAAGCAGGTTGCTGGAAGCTCCTAGGACCCCCCGCCCCGGTGTGTGGGGCAGTGCTGGGCAAGGGAACAGCAAGCCTAGGGTGGCCTTCCTCTTGAGCCATCTGCTTCCTAGCCCTGCCTCACCTGGTCTGGGCTCCAGGTGACCCCAAGGCCGCCTCTGGTTGGGCCTGGTGGGGCACTGGGCTCAGAGTTCAGCGCCTTCTTGCTTCTGCTTCCCAGGCCCTCCCTCTCCCATCTAAGATTTTAGATCATTGGTTCTCAAAGTGGGATACTGGGGCCAGCAGCATCAATATCCCTTTGGATCTTAAAAAAAAAAAAAAAGAAATACAGATTCTCAGGCCCTGAATCAGACCTCCTGAATCAGATACTCTAGGGGAGGAGGCTGCAGTGTGTGTTTTAATAAGCCCTCCAGGGGATTTCAATGCCCATGAAAGCCTGAAAATCATTTCTTAAGAGTGAACAGCTCAGCCCAGGGTTCAGGCATGGATGAGAATAAGACCCTCACTCTTGGTTCTGAAAAATTCCCAGGCCTCAGCCTGTGGTTCTGAGCCCAATGAACCCTACTGAGTGCCACTAGGGTCAGCCCAGAATGTTTTGTCCATTTGGGTCCCAGATGTTCACTGTGTTGAGGCCTGGGTATGTATATGACCACCAAAGGCACACAGTGCAGGGACCTTTGAGTTCAACACAAAACAGGAGCCTTGCTGTTCATCATATTTGCTTTGGTCTCTAGAGAGCTGCCTGTGGCATTCAGCTGATTCAGCCTTGGTCACAGCAGAAACCTTCCCCGGCCCAGGCTGACTCCACTTTTGGGATGGTCCTCAGGGGCTTTGGTCCATGTCTTTATCTAAAACCCTGTAGGGGAGGTTAGTGACTGGCCCAGGGCCAGGATGTGGGGGGGCTCACTTCTCGGGGCAGCCCTGCCTGTCACCCCCATACACATTCAGCTCAGACAGTCACTTGGGAGTCACTGGACCCAGTTACTCAGAGCACAGATGAATCAGACTTCCCGTAATTGGCATTCAGGAACTTGGGAGCTTGGAAGGGTTTCCAGGACACCGGGTGGCGGGAGGGTTTGCTGACATCTCTTGTTGGCATCTCTCTCCTGGCCCGGGGGAACAACATTCAGATCAAAGAGCCACTTCTTGCCTGGTTAAATCCTCTTTAAATGGATCATTTGACAAAGGATACCTGACTTTGGGTAAGGGAGGGGGTGGGACAGGAGGGAAGGGCATCATACTTTGCGGGCCCTTTATGTGAGATCTTTCCACTCTCACAGAGCCTTAAGATAGCGGTTCTCCAGTTCTACAGAAGCACAGAATAGTCTCAGAGAGGCTGAGAAACCCAACAAAAGGTACGCAGCAGGAAGGCTCAGAACTGGGACTCAGACCTGGTCTGGCTGTCCCCACAGTCCCAGGCCCTCTCATCCCGCAAACCCAAGGTACGAGGTCCAGGAGCAAGTGTGTGGTCTGGGACTCTCCTCTCCCTCCTCCCTCTAGTAGAAATACAGGGAAAAATGTTTAGTCATGAAATAAGTCAACTTGATGTCCTTACCTTTGGATTTGATGGAACTGTAATGTGTTTGTCTGGTTTCTGAAGCTTCTGGAGGGGACACAGTGGGCAGAATCTGTACAGCCCCTTGGGGCGGGGTAGGGGGAAAGACAGGTGCTCCTGGGTGGGCGTGGGGGCCCCCTGGGTGGGGCAGCCAAGGAAGCAGCTGTGGGCTGAGGCTCCTGGGGTGGTGTTGGCGAGGCCGCGACCTCGCACGCAGCATGGTCCTCCTGGTCTGCCCGCCAGTTGGGCACAGGGTGCTGGACATGCCTCAGGGGAGGCGCAGGTTCCTTGGCGAGGTCCCGGTGCTCACAGCACCCGCAGCCTGGCTGGCCTTCCACCGGCAGAGAGCCAAGCTAAGTCAGGCCTGATGGGTAGGGGGCTGTTTGTGAGGAGCTGTCCAGGGAGGTCCATGGGGACACCATGCCTCCAGAGACCGTCTACCTACATGGCCTAGGCTGCAGCACCTGCCTTTCCCTCACCTGGCCCCGAGCACAGAAGGGGCCCTGCACCAAGTACAAGGGGCTGGCGAGGTGAAGAAATGTCACCAGAGAGCTCAGGGAGAGGATCTTACCCCCTAGCCCCTGCTCTCCCACTGAGCCGCCCAGCTCTCACCCTCCCCAGGGTCCTGGGTAGATGTGGGGAGAGACTTGTCCCAGGGAGAATGGGGGACAGGAGCCTCTGACCCTTCAGAGTCGGGGGAAGTCCCAGGTGGGGGAGGGTACAACTGATGTGAAACCCCATTCTATTCATTCACCTGTGTAGCTGGGCTCACTGTCCCTGGAGCCCCCGGCCTGCCGCCCACCCAGCCTTTTTCCTTAGATCATCCACAGTGCCCCTTCCCGTGGTTTCCTCTCTACCACGGATGCTTCCCTCCCTCTCTACCTCTGCCCACCCTTAGCTCCACCCCTCCGGGTCTCTCTTTACCCACTGCCCCATGGCAGGAGAGTGCATCCCCTCCCCATCTCCAGCTAGGCCATCGCCCTTGCTCTGTAACTAAGCCCCCAGCCTTGCCCTGCACTCTGGTCCACTCCCCAGGTTGAATTCCTGGGAGTCTGTACCCTGGGCTGCTGCAGGTCCTGTGCGTGGAGCTGATGTTCTGGCACGACTGTGTGTCTCTAGGTGAAGGCCTATCTGGACCTTCAAGACCCCTGCCTAGGCTGGGCCCCACCCTGACTCCGCCTGGGTGGCTGCCTGTTTCTGCACTGCCTCCCTTACACCCTGTGGCTGTGCCGTGTCCTGGCTCCTGCCCACGCCTGATGGTCACCATACCCTACTCTGCACCCCTCCTGACTTCCACCTTCCTCCCCTGCAGCTGAGCCACCTGTCCTTGTCCCACCCTTACCACAGGGGAACAGAACACCAAAGCAAAGCTGAGGAAGTTCCAGCGAGGCCAGGCCAGGGTGACCTCTGGGGGCTATGTGGTCAGAGGAAGAAGGAGAGGGAGTGTCCACAGGGCCCCTGCAGCCCCTCCTCCCTCTCTCGGCCCTGCCTGTGGTCCAGAGACCCTGGAGACATGCCTACGGGCCTGCCCTCCCATTCTGGAGGTGCAGGTGTGGGCTATGGACACAGGGGGCTTGGGTGCACTCTGTGGGGTGGGCACCTGGGGTGCCTATGCCTCATGATGCTCTGTCAGGGGCACTGTGGGAACCTCACCTGCATCAACTCCTCTAGTCTCATCAGTCCTGAGAAATAGGGCAGTTCCTGTCCCCATTTTACAGGTGAGGAAACTGAGAGGTTAAGGGAGGTACAGGCTGGCTCCTGGATGCACTAGTGCCTGCAGAGAAGGGGGCGCTGCAGGGGAGGCAGGCCCAGGCGTGGGGTTTCAAGGTGCAACTCACTTCAGGAATCATGGGGCCCCTTGGTGGGCCTTGGACCCGTGGTGTCCCATTTGGAGATCCCTGTGGAGACATTACTGCAGGTGGCAAGGCCTGTCCTCATTCTTCCTCTGGGGCCTGTGAGGCCCAGGGGCTGGGGGAGGGAAGGGGCCTCCCTGATCAGATGCAGTGAGAGGGCCCCAGAAAGCACACTGAGGGGTGCCCGTAGGTTCTCTGAAGGCTATGGATTTTCAAACACCCAGGCCTGTTGTCGGGGCTGTTGGGTTCCATTGTGGTTTCTGTTACCTGGCTTAGCAGACAGCAACTCCGTCGACATGCTACTGGTAAAGGCCTGGGCTCTGTGTGCAGTCTCCTGTGGCTTGGAGGCCCTGTGCCACCCCTGGCAAATCTGGCTTTTGAGTTTGCCCACAGCACCCCAGTAGAGCTGGCTTGAGAAACATCATCTCAGGCAATTTCTCTGGCTGCTTCTGCTGGGTGGGTAAGGTGCCCAGACATTCCTTTCATTTTCCTGTTCCCACAATGCAGTGAGCCACTCTAGTAGCTCAGAGCCAAGGCCCCTGGCCTGGCTGGGCCCAGGACAAGCAGCATGGTACAGCTTTCCCATCTGTGTGGAAGACAGCCAGGTCGAGGCTGTCCCAGCTCTCTCATGGGTGCACAGATGCTCAGCGCACCCTGCCTCACTAGACCCCGAAGACTGTTTCCCTGAGGACCTCATGGCGGTTGATCGGCCACCTTCCCTTGTCATCCTTTCCCTTGGCCTACCTAGCTCTGTTGCCTCTTGCTGACAAGAGTCCCATGGGCCTTTGATGGTTTTGGGGCCTCCTCAGGATGCGGATGGTGGGAGGTGTTAGCAACACCAGGTTGAGGCCCTGTTCAGAGATGCCTGGAAATCAGAAATGCTTCCTGCCTGGGAGCTGCTGGGCTATAGGTCTAGGCTCTGTGACACATCTCCCCTGCAAGCCTGGACCCCCTGACCTGACTCCCCAGCACTGAGCTGTTGCTCAGGCCTGGGCTCTCCTCCCTTTCCTTCGTGTCTAAAGCTGGGGGCCAGGAAGCAGGGAGACCACCTTCCGACATGATCCCCCACAGTGGAGAGCTTAGGGAGCATGCAGGCGGTGAGGGTGCAGCTCTGGTTGGAGCTAGCTTTGCCACCTCCCACCTTGCACACATTGCTGCTCCCTCTGGGTCTCAGATGTCTTCTCTGTAAAACAAGGTGACCTATAAGCTGTGTTCCATGCCACGGTGACGCTGCACATTGCTGGGGACCTGGGCTTTCTCTGGCCTATCCCCTGGCCCTCTTCCCCCACCTGGCATGAGGCCCCCAGGGCTCCACCTAACTCAGTCTCTCAGGGTCCAGGTCCAGGAGTGGGTGGGCCCTGGCCCACCGGCTACGTGTTGGGGAGTGCCGCACCACTACACAGCTTGGCCTGGCCCTGGGTCAGTCAGCAGCCCAGCCCACAGTCATGGGCTCCCTGCAGACCAGGGGAGTCTTTCTGCAGTGCTTCTCCCAGGCAGGGGACTAGCACACAGTCTCTACTGTAAATAATCTGACAGAGGTGGCAGGGGAGTGAGGAAGGGGAGAGAGGGAGGGAAGGCCAGAAGGACCTCCCTAATTCACATGCATGACATAGCTTTTAGTGTTGCTTGGCAGCCAGAGGAGAATGGAAGGTGACAGAGAGGAGCCCAGACCTTACCAGTGCCCCAGCCCTACTCAGTGTCTAACCTTCAGTGGACAGACAAAGCTGGGAATCAGGCCCCAGGTGGCTCCAGGTTCTCCAACCAGGGCTGTCTTCCCAGAGGAGCCAAGGGTGATGAGGCTCCTAGGAATGGCCACACACCTAACACCTGATGGTCCTGAGCCAGAAACTGGGTGTCTCCCTCCCCCAGTACTGGGCTCTGGGGTCCCCCTGATGTGGGAGTCTGGGCTTTGTTTCTACTTTGACCCTGGCCAGTGTCCTATGTCCTTGGACAGACTGTTTCACATCTCTGATCTCTGACCAAGAGTTTGCACTCTTGGAATATGGGCCAGTAGTGCTCATGGGAGTTACCGTGAGGAGTGAATGACATAGATGTGATGTTTCAATCCCAGGGCCATTCAGTCCTCAAGGGCATGCTGAACACCTGTAAGCGGGGGTGCAGGACACTCCCCTGTCCCCAGAAGCTTGTAGTCTAAGAGAAGATGAGGGTGACAGGTTCCCCCAGATTACCCCAGGCTTTTGGATAAATTGGACAAAAGTGCAGCTCTGAGACTGGATCAGGACTGGGGTCAGCTCTGCAGTCAGAAGACAGTCTCTGGGATGACTGCCCAAGACACTAGAGGGATCCAGACCCAGAGTGGCAATCAAGGCAAGGGTGGTGGTATTGGGTGTGAGGGACAGAGGGTGCCAGTGGATGCTGGCTCCCGGGAGGGGCCTGTGTCAGGACAGTGACTTTGGGAGGGTTTTCCTGCATCCCCAGGCACTTTTCTCCTTGGCATTTCCACCTCAGCCGAGCCAGAGGGCCTGGGCTGAGCTGGGTGGGGCTCCATTCTGCTGAGCAGTGACCAGGCAGTGGTGGAGGGAACTTCCCAGGAAGGTGCTGGAAACCCCAGAGCCTCCTGGTTTCCTCTCCAAATTCCTGGGAATTCAGCGGCCTCTGCCCAGGAGGAAAATCCCCAACTTTCCCAGCAGTGCTCTGTGGACAGGGCTGCTGAGGCCCAGAGCCTACAGTGGGTGTGTGGGGTCCCCTGTGGTCAGACCCCAAGGGGGACATGTCAAGTGTTACTCATGTCATTGCTCGCATGCCCTGAAGAGGCAGCCTCTTTTCGTCCCTCCTGTTAGCCATGACTTTGGGGACTCTAGGGAAGATCCCTGCCTGAAGCTCACCCCACAGTGACTGTGAACCACAGCAGTAGTTTTGGACTTGCTTTGGCAACAGACACTCTGCTCAGTAAACACAGCCTTCCAGAGGGGCGCCACTGCGCACTGGACCTCCAGGCCCGCCACCTCCTGCTCCTGCACCGCAGGGCCCAAGGGACCTTGTGTGGCAGCGCTGTGCTGTGCATGTGAAGGCGCCGGTGCCAGGCCCTCCTAGCCCACAGGACTGGACTAGACATGTGAGAGAGGGAGGGACCTGGGGACTGGGGGCAGCAGTGTCACTGTGAGCCAGGAGGTGGAGAGGAGGGGAGAGGAAAGACCAGGCGCGAAGATCACAGGCCTCAGTGGGCGCCGAGGCGGGTCCTAGAGGCAGCAGTGGGGCCCATGGGCGTGCAGGAGGTCTCCAGCCCCTCTCAGCTATCTTGGTATCATTGTCGCAGTGAGGTGCTCGGGAGGCCTGAGGGCAACCTCCTCTGTACCCCCTGCCCTCTCTGTGTGCCCTCCAGTTCCTGGGCTTCCCACATCAGGTGTTATGTCCAGCCAGTTTCCTCCTCAGACCCCTCTGGGGGTCTGGGATCTTGGGAAGCATTTTTGGAGGGATGCCTGTTGGCCAGACACCCATGTGTGCTGACACGCACCAGGGCCCTGCATGTCTCCCTTGGTCCTCACAGCAGCCTGGCAAGGTAGGGGAGGATGTGCCAGACCCAGGCCCTGCTCCTGAGCACAGCAGGGGCAGGCGGGCAGAGCCGTCGGCTGTGCCTGTGTGGCTGCAGAGCGGCTGCTGCATGTGGGTGGCCTCCAGAGCCCACGTCAGATGGCCTTGTGCCGTGGAGCACAGGAGGTGTATGAGGCCCCTTTCTGGTGCCACCGCAGCCACATTCTGGTGCTCTGAAGCAGAGTTGGTTGCCTTGGAACTGGGACCTGTGCAGAGTGGCTGCCCCATGATGCCACAAACTTAATGGCTTCAGTAACCCTTACTATGCCTTTACGGCTCTGTGGGTCAGAAGTCAGTACAGTCTCAGTGGGTGAAGGTTGAGGGGCCCGGCTGTTCCTCCTCTCCGGAGGCTCTGCTTCCCCGGGGGCTTGTTCCCTATGTTGTAGAACTGAGCTCCCCCTTCCTGCTGGCTGCTGGCTGAGGCTGTCTCTCGGCCCCGAGGCCTTGCCCCTGGCTCCCTATGTCTCCGAGCCAGCAGTGGGGGTGTTGGACCCATGTCTCCAGCCCTGCCCCACTGCAACACCTCTTTCTCTGGCCACTTTGTTTGTTTCTCCCTGAGTTAACACTTATGTGATTAGATTAGGCCCGCTTGGATGATCCAGGATGATCTCCCCAACTCAAGAGCCGTAATTTAATCACATCTGCGAAGTTCCTTTTCTGTGTAGACTTTTGGCCAAAAGTCCCTTTTGTCACATTCACAGTTACAAGGATCAGGATATGGACATCTTTGAGGACCATGTCCACTGTTGGGGCCTTACATGAGCATCCGAGAAGCCTCTTTAAGAGGGGCTTTAGGTAATCACAGCCCAGGGCAGACCTGGTTGAGGATCCCCTGCAGACCAGCCTGGTTTGGGGGTATCTGGTCCCAGCACCCTCCCCATGCCACACGTGGGAGTGTAGGGGAATGACAGTCCCTCATAGTGGGACTTTCCCTGTCTAGGGGTGGACCCTAGGGAAGGTGTGGTGGTCCTTCCCATGATCTGGCTCCTGGTGACCTCTTGAGGTCCTGAGGGAGGGGGCACATGACCTACAAGCAGAGTTCGGGGTGAGGCATTTGCCCCCACCGGGGAAGCTGTCAAGCAGGATTGAAGATGAGTGGTCAGAGTGCAGGGGGAGCATCCACTCAGAGCAGGGAGCTTGGGACGGGGGCGGAAAGGGTCCCTGGGGCTTCTGTCAGGGTGCTGGCAGCCAGAGATCCCCAACCCAGCTACCCCTGCCACAGGCAGGAAGGTCAGACTCTCTGCCTCAGCTGGATGACCAGCCCTTCCTGTGGGCGATTCTCAGGCCTGTGAACACGCGGCTGCAGAGGTGGTTGCCAGCCACCTACTCAGTTCAGATAGTTCTGGCAGCCCAGCCCAGCCCAGCCCAGAGCTGGCCTCCTCTGGGCTTGGTGCCTTGCTAGAGGTACCAAGCTTAGGGCAGAGAGGGGAGAGCAGATCTAGAAAGAAAGAACACTGTGGGTGTTTACCATGTGCTTTGGGGCTCTGAGTATGTGAACCCCTGTTTCCCTCCCTCCTGTCATTCATTTGTCTGTGTGCACTGCACCCTCACCCCCCCCCCCCCCCCGCCCCGGCCCCAGCCCAGGCCCCTGCTGGATGCTCTGTCTGGCCCCGAGTCCCTGCCTCATGGCCTTCTAGCCACCGTGAACATGCTTTCTCTCCTGGATGTGAGCCTGGACCTGTATCAAGGCCTATCCCACCCTACTGCATTCCACTGTCAAAGCCCTGGGCTTCCAGGTTGAGTTTCTCTGCCTGCACCAGGCCTGGCTTGGGGAGGTCAGCTCTGCTTCATCTTGGGTGCTCTGCTCCACCTGCTGACACCTTTTGATCTGGGAGTCCCCTGATAGGGAGAATGTGTGTGTTGGGGTTGGACAGCAACCCAGCACGGGGTTGGGAGGGGTACCTTAGTTGGCCTACCCGGGGCTCCAGGGCCTGTCTGTTCTTGGGCATCTGACCTGGGCACGTCTCCATGCTGGGTGCTCCCAGCATTGGTGGGGGGACAGGTGCCCCCTGTGTCCTCATTTAGAACTCTGGCACTGCACCCCATGGCCAGGGTCAGGTAGAAGCTCGGTGTCACTCCTGTGTGTCCTCAGGGGTGCACCACCCCCCTGCCCCGAGGCCTGCCCCTGCCTGTTCCCACATTACCAGTGATCAGACATGTCATGGGGACTCCCAGGGCACAGCCCCTTCACTCATCTTCCTGTGAGCCCAGTAGTAACACAGGAAACCAGGACTTATGAGGGGCGGGGGCTGGTCCAGGCCACCCAGCCAGAGGCAGAGCTGGGCCAGAGCACAGCTTGTGTCCTTGTCCAGTAGCACCCTGTCCACTCTCAGGGTCCAGTCCTGGAGGAGCAGTCGGTGGGTAGAGGCAGTTCCCAGCAGCCGGTGGCACTGAACGAGGTTGCTGAGCCCTGAGTGCTGAGGCCCCACCCAGATTTCCCACAGTCCTGATGGGACCCAGCTCTCTAGCCGCCACAGCCGGCACCCTTCCCAGTCTCCTCAGGGGCTGCAAAATGAACAGGCCTGAGCTGCTTCCCTGGCCACATTTGGAGGTGAGCTGGCACAGCTGTGGGCTCTGGGTTGACATCTCAGTTTTCATAGCTGCTTGTGCCCATCACACATGCCCAAGCCTCCTGCTCTGTTGCAAATGAGGAACAGCAAATCAATTGATGTGGCTTTTTCTTTTCTTTTCAATACATGTGTGGGTATGTTCCTGCCCCAGCATTTGTGCCTCATGGGGAGCTCCTAGTAAAGCTCTGCCTCACAGGATGACGAGGGGGTGGGCTGGGAGGTGCAGGCAGCATGCAGCTTCACCCCACGCTGGGGAGGGGGCCTGCTGCCGAGCTTACTGGGCCACTTCTCACAAGCACTTGAGGTGGCTGCTACCAGCTGATGGGCACTACGTGCTGGGACAGGGGCAGAAATAGAAATTGAGTCTTAGAAATGGGGTCACATAACAAGTAAAGCCAGGCTCCGACCCCCAGAGTAGCCTCTTTGCATGGCCCTTCCTGTTGGATGTCTGGGTTTCTGGTACCTCCCCAGCCCTCCCTTGTGGGTCGCAGAGGTGACTATTGCCTTCTGTGCCTTGCAGCCCTACAGGGGCCTCATTATGCTGTTTGCAATGCAGTTTGCTCTGCCCTGTGTGATGACCAGGCCCAGAGGACTCTTATTTTGCGAATTGGGGCAGAGGCCTTCTCACACCAGACCCTCCAGAGGCTCAGCAGACTGCAGGAGCCTCTGCCTGGCCCAGAACAGGTCCTGCCAGCAAGTCTCTGCCCAAGGACCCAGGGGTCTCAGTCCCCTCAGCCCTGTCCTGCCCTAGCCTCTGGCCCTCTTTCTGCTGCCCTATAGGAAGCTGTGCTTGGCTGGGTGGCAGGTGGAAAGACTGCTGAGTCGTCATACCCCTTAGGTGCCTTTAACGTTTTTTTGGCCTGACCTAGGGGCTGGGCAAGCACAGACAGGGAAGGGACTGGCCTGAGGGGTCAGTGGTCCCCAGTACACCCACACCCAGTGATCCTCAAACCTGGCTGCACATTAGAATCCCCCTCAAGCTGGCAGGAAGCATAAATTCCCAGGCCACATCCCCAGAGACTGGTTTAGTCAGTCTGGGGGTGGAGCCCAGGGATCCATTTTTAGCCATCTTGTTGGGTGGGGTTGGGGGACACTTTTTGAGAGTGAATTATGTCAGAAAACAGGCAGAAAGGGAACTGTCCTTGGTCCACTGGGACAGTTGTTTCCTGGTGGTTGGTGAACATGTGCATTGAACTGGAAGCCCATCTCTTCATCACCAAGCCAAGAGCCATCCAAGTGGCTCGTTGCTGTAGTGGGCCCTCCACCCCCAGGTGGCCCTGTGTGTGGTTGCGCAGTGCTGGGAGAGGGTGCCGGGCTGGGAGCTGTGTCCTCCCTCCCCGGTAGACATCACATGCTGCCTTTTCTAGAAGAGGAGACTGACATTCAGAGAGGTGAAAGGCTTGTGCCACCTCCCTCAGTGAGGGATGCAGAGCTGGGGACCTCGCCAGGCTGCCTGGCTCTGCTCCAGGCACTGTGCCACCTCCCTCAGGGGCTCTACCCGAAGAGGGCACTGAATAATCTTGCTTTAAAAATAAACGTGAAACTCACAAATGGAAACATCTGCGAGAGCATTGCCCTGATTAAGGAACTCTCAGACCCTGCAGCCAAATGCCTCAATAGCAGCTCCCCACCCAGGCCAGGCCCCTTACTCTGAGAATGCGGTCTCTTGCCCCCTCCACACCTGACCAGGGACCTCTGCCCAGGGTCCTTGGCCTCAGTGCTCACTGAGGATGTTGAGCCCAGATTCCCCGGGGATGGAGAGTGAATTGTTAATGTGCCTTCTAGCTCATCGTAAAGAAGATTTATTCATAGCAAAAATCTGTATCTGAATAAAGGCTGAGCCCTCACTGGGAGCCTGACAGCAGACAAGGCGTAATCCCACCCATCTCTGGAACCTGTCCTCAAGCCCTGTGTCCGTCCTTCCTGCTCTTCCTGAGAAGAGGTGCTTGCTCTACAGAGCAAGACCCCCGCCCCTCCCCGCACCCAGCCCCAACAGAGGCTGGACTCAGGCTAGGGGGCTCCCTGCAGGCTCAGCATGTTGTTCTCAGGGCCTCTTCCAAATTGGAGGTGACATGATGTGTGTGGCAGGTGGTTTCAAACTTTTTTTAGCAATGAAAGAAACCCAAGATAATGCAAAATAGATCCTAAGGACCAGCTTTATTTGAAAGGGCGTGGGAAAGATGGCTGAGAGGGGAGACAGTCATAGGATGATCCCAGGAATAGTATGGCTGTGGAGGCTCCTGATCTGTAAGCCCTGGCACGGAGGAGGTATGTGTGCAGGGAGCGGGGCAGGCAGGCAGGAAGAGCATTCCGAGCAGAGGGAATAGCCTGTGCAGAGTTCTGTGGGGGAGGGAGCAGAGCCACCCAGAAGCAGTGGGGATGGGGTCAAGGAGAGTCTGCACCTTGCTAGCCACTTCACCAGGTTTTGTCTTCCTTGAAGCAGTGGGAAGCCATTGGAATGTTTTAAGAAGTAGGGGCAGGCAAAAGCCTCACACAAGATCCTATCTGTAGAGCGGTTAGCAGCTGGGGAGGGGCTGAAATGAGGGAGGGTAGCAGTGAAACAGTGACTCCTGGGAAGAGGTTCCCTGGGGGAGACAGATGGTCACTTGGACTAGGTTGCCAATGAGGGTGGATAGACAGAAGTGGTCAGACATGGGAAATATAGGGCAGGCAAAACTGCTGGGACCAGGTGGTGGATTGGATATGGGGCAGAGGGGAGGTCTTTGTAGCTCTTTTACAATCATTTCTTTTAAGATTTGTTGCCTAAAGTATGTGTTTCCTCTAGGGTCGGTTCTTCCCTTGGCCCTTTGTCCTTTTGCCTTCATGCTGTTCATTCTTCTCTTATGCCTGTTTGTACCTCCTGAACCTAAGGTTGTCTGTTTTACGGAAGAGGTCTGGGGGCTGGCTGAGCTCTCCTTTGCTGTCTTGGGGTCAGACTGTATCCCAACAAGTCTTGCCTCTTGCATGGAATTCCTAGACAGACGGGAGCAGGGGGGCCCAGGTGAGTCAGCACGTGGGGGCGGGGCCTGCTATGAGCAGCACCGCCCCTCCCCTTAGTGTCTGAGCTTTGAGGGCTTCACTTGGGGCATCTGGCTCCCCCTTGGAGGCCTGCTTAGAGGACAGCTCTCCTGCAGCGCCAGTCGCCAGTCGGTGGGAGTGTGCCACTCTGGATCTCAGGGTCATAAGTTCGAGCACCACATTGGATGTAGAAATTACTTTAAAAAATAAAGAAGACAGCTTTCTATGTGGGGTCTACCCCACCTCCCAGCCTGGTAATGACTTGTCCATATCCTGTGGCAGGAGGGTGGGGTGAGCTCTCCCTGGGGCAGACCTCCACAAGGCCTTCTGTCTGGATGCCCACTTCTCCCCTGAAAGGTGGGGCTTCCTGCTCAGGCTTTTCTGTGACTTCGTTCATCCAGCCACCCCCACCTGCCTTCTGTTTTCCGGAGGTGTGAGTCACTCTTGTCCACCAATGACCCACCCTCAACCACAACTTTTCCTCCGTGTTCCTTTATCTTATGGAGGTAGGGAAGGGTGAAAAGCAAGTGCATGTGCACCATTTGCCATCTTGAACTAGAAGTCAGAAGAATTTCTTCCTGCAAAAAGTGCTCTTATCAATCCATAGGTGTTTTACCATTTCTCAGGCCTAAAGTTGTGATGGCATCTTTCATTTCCCTTTTCTCAAAACTCACATCTGATTAATGAACAAACTCCATCCTTGATAAAGTCCCCGGCCTGCTACTTCCCCTGCACAGGCCATCCCCTCAAGCACGTGGAGTTTGCAAGAGTATCTACCTCATCTCTTGTATTGATCTTGCCCCTTCGTTTTGTCTCCATAAGCCAACAAGCGTGGTTAAAAGAGGTTGTGTCATTCTTCACTCAAACCCTCCAGTGGGAAGTAAAGAAAGTATGTGGATGGAAGAAAGAGGCAGGGAACATCGTAGATAGACACAGACACCAGAGATCTAAAGAGAAGCCCTCTACTGGTGTGAACAGTGTCCCCAAAATTCATGTCCATCTGGAATCTGTGATGTCACATTATTTGGAAATAGGGTCTTTGCCGATGTAATCAAGTTAAAATGAGGCCATACTGGATTAGGGTGGGCCTTAGCTGGGTGTCCTTGTAAGGAGAGGGAGATATAGAGACATGGAGGGAAGAAGCCATGTGATGATGAAGGCCGAGATGGAAGGGATGCATTGATAAGCCAAAGAATACTGAGCATTGCTGGCAGCCACAAGAAGCTAGGGAGATTCAAGGAAGGGTTCTTCCTTGGAACCTCAGAGGGAACATCGTGCTGCCAATACCTTGATTTCAGACATCTAGCTTCCTAAACTGTGAAAGGATAAATTTCTGTTGTTTTAAATGACCAGTTTGTGGTTGTTTATATGGCAACCTTAGGAAACTAATCCAAGCCCTTTTCCTGGCCCACAGAGGTCAGGGTTCAAGGCCCAGCAGGATCTGTGCCTACTTCTACCACCCTCACTCACCCCTGCAACACAGGTCTTTGAGTAGGTTGTTCCCTGAACAGGCCATGTATGCTTGTGTCCTAGGGATATCCCCTTAGATCCAGATGAATTACTTCAGGTGTTGCTGAGAAGTCATTTTATCAGAAGGGCCTTCCCTGACTGCCTGATGGAAACAGCAAAGCCCCTGGCTCCCTCCCCTCCCCCACCCCATTTACTCTGGGTGCTCCCTGCTTGCTCTGGTTCTCTTCCTGGCACTTACTGCCAGCTGGCATGTATTCACTTGTTTACTATTTGTGTCTTTCCTCTATTGTGTAAGCCTCATGAAGGCCAGGACTTTGTCAATTGTATTTATGACTGTATCAGCAGTGCCTAGAACAGTGTGAGGCATATACTCACTATGTAATCACTGAATGAATAAGAAAAAAAAAATCCATGAGCCAATTGAAAAAAGGAGAGAACCCCCCAAACCAGTAATTCAAGGCAAAAATGCTTCAGTCTCACTCATAATTAAAGAAATACAAATTGAATCTGTAATGAGATCATTCTCACCTATTATTAGATTATAGTGAAAGTGAGGGGAATTGGGTGCTGTCTCAATGTCCCAGTGGAGTGAACTTGGGCCATCTCTTTCCTCCTTTTTGAAAAAGTTGTAATACATAATTCATATAAAATTCACCTTTACAAGCGAATAATTCAGTGGTTTTTGGTATATTCACAGGCTGTAGAATCACTCCTGCTATCTAATTCCGCTACCTTTTCTTAACCATAGAAAGAAACCCCCATCCTCATTAGTAGCTGCTTCCCATCCCCTACCTGGCAGCCCTTGGCAGCCACTATCTATTGTGTGACCCAGAATTTGCCTATTCTGGACATTTCATGTAAATGGAATCATAAAACATGTGGCCTTTTGTGTCTCGTGTCTTTCACTTAACATGATGCTCTCAAGGTTCATCCATGTTGTAGCATGTACTTTATTCCTTTTAATTATAATATTTCATTGTGTGGATACACATTTTCTTTGTTTTTTTAATTAAGATTTATTTATTTTTAGAGAGAGAAAGAGAGGGCAGGAGGGAGGGGCAGAAGGAGAGGGAAACAAGCAGACTCCCCACTGAGTGGGGAGATAGACACAGGGCTCCATCCCAGGACCCTAACATCATGGTCTGAGCCAAAATCAAGAGTTGGACATTTAACCACTTGAGCCACCCAGACACCCGCAATACATTTTCTTGATCCATTCATCAGTTGATGAACACTGAGTTATTTTCACTTTGTAGCTAATATTAATAATGCTGCTGTGAGCATTTACATACAAGGTTTTATGTGGGCATGAACTTTTAAATATCTTGGCTATATACCTGGGACTGTAACTACTGAAAACCATGTTTAAAATCTTAAGGAACTACCAGAGTGTTTTCCAAAGCAACTACACAACTTTACAGTGTTACCAGCACTGTACTAGAGTTCCAATTCCTCAGTAGTTTCATTAACACTTGTTATTATCCATCTTTTTTTATTATAGCCACCCTAGTGGGTGTGAAGTGGTGTCTCATAGTAGTTTTGATTTGTATTTCCCTAACAACGAATGAGCAATTTTTTATGTGCTCATTTGTCATTTGTTATTTTCCTTAGAGAAATGTCTATTCAGATTGTTTGCCCATTTTTAATTTGGTTATTTGTCTATTATTATTGAATTGTAAGAGTTCTTTATATAATCTGGATAGTTCTGATATAATCTTATCATATATAGTATAGTATACAAATACTTTCTCCCATTCTGGAGGTTGTCACTTTGGTATATTTATAGTATATTTTGAAGGAAAAACATTTTTATTGTGATGAAGTCCAGTTCATGTCCTTATTATTTGGTTGCTTATTCTTTCAGTGTCATATCTAAGAAACTGTTGCCTAATTCAAAAGCTACAGAGTTTTCACATCTGTGTTTTCTTCTAAGAGTTCTATGGTTTTAGCTCTTATACGTAGGTCTTGGATCCATTTGGAGGATCCATGATGTAGGGTATGGGTTCAACTTCATTCTTTGACAGAAGGCTATTCAGCTGTCTCAGCACCATTTGTTGAAAGGACTGTTTCTTACCCAATGAATTGCCTTGCCACTCTTGTTGAGAATCAATTGAACATAGATACATGGGTTTTTTTTCTGGGTTCTCATCCTGTTCCTTGGTCTCTATGTCTGTCCTTGTGCCAGTATCACACAGACTTGATTACTATAGCTTTGCATTAAGTTTTAAAATGGGGAAAGTGTGAGTCTTTCAACTTTTTTCTTCTTTTTGTTATCTCCCCATCGGGGAATTGAACCCCAGTCTCCTGCATGACAGGAGGGGATACTCACCACTATACCAATGAGGAGAACCTTTTTTCTTCTTTTTAAAAAAGGGTGCTTTAGCTGTTCTAGGTCCCTTCCATTTCCATGTGAATTTTAGGAACAAGTTGTCAATTTCATCAAAAATCCCCCCGAAAAACACATCTCCAACACAGCTAGAATTGTGATAGGGCTCACAGTGACTCTGAAGATCAATTTGGGGAACATTGTCATCTTAACAGTAATGTCTTCCAATTCATGAACATGGGATGTCCTAATGACATATTTCATTATTTAAGACTGAATTAATTTTTTCCAAATATGTTTTGTAGTTTTCAGTATACAAGCCTTGCATTTCTTTTGTTAAATTTATTCCTAAGCAGTTTATTCTTTTTGATACTATTTTGTGAATACAATTATTGCCAGTATATAGAATTATAACTGATTTTTGTATATTGATCTTTTATCCTGCAGCCTCTTAGAACTTATTGGTTCCAATATCCAATAACGTGTGTGTGTGTGTGTGTGTGTGTGTGTGTAGTCCTTAGGATTTTCTATCTACAAGATCATGTCACTTGCAAGTAGAGACCATTTTACTCTTTCCTTCCAATGTGTATGCCTTTTATATGTGTGCCCTTACCTAATTGCCCTCATTAGAACTTCCAGTACAATATTGAATAGAAATTGAGATCTTTCTTCTTTTAAAACATAGACATTTGCAGCTGTAAATTTCCATCTAAGGAGTATTTTAGCTGCGTTCTATAAGTTTTGGTATGTTGTGTCTTCGTGTGCATTTATCTTAAGGCATTTAAAAACATTCCTTGTGATTTCTTCTTTGCCCTGTGGTTATTTAGGAGCATGTTGTATAATTTTCACATATTTGTGAATTTTCCAAGTTTTTTTATGTTATTGATTTCTGCTATTCCATGGTGGTTACAGAACATACTTTGTATGTTTTTATCTCTTTTAACTATTAAGACTTGATTTATGGCCTAACATATGGTCTGTTTGGGAGAATGTTCCATGTATGTTTGGGAAGAATATGTATTCTTCTGTCTAGTTGGTTTACAGTATTGTTCAAATCTGTTTCCTTAGTGATCTACTGTTTAGTTGTTTTATTTATTATTGAAAGTAGAGTATTGAAGTTGAGTACTATTTTTGTTGAATTGTCTATTTCCCCCCCTCAGTTCTATCAGTTTTTGCTTCTTAAATTTTGGGGCTCTGTTTTTAGGTGCATATATTTATAGTTGTTTACCTCTTGTTGGATTGACCTTTTTATCATTATAAAATCTCCTTTTTTTCAGTAGTAACAATTTTTAGCAGTCTTAGAAACATCTATTCTTTTTGAAACATCTATTTTTTAAAAAGATTTTATTTGTGTGTGTGTGTGAGAGAGAGAGCGAGAGCGAGCAAGCATGAGCAAGGGGACGGGAAGAGGGAGAAGGAGAGGGACTAGCAGACTTCTGCTGAGCAGGTAGCCCAACTTGGAGCTCCATCTCAGCACCCTGAGGTCGTGGCGTGAGCCCAAGTCAGGTGCTTAACTGACTGAGCCACCCAGGCACCCCAGAAACATATATTTCATATGTCTTCATACACAGCTGTACATTATTGCAGAATTACTAATATATCCAATAACTGCATAACATGGTTCAAAATAATGAGTAAGTAGCAATCTTAGAAATAGGTTTAAAAAATAGCATGGAGCTCAACACAGGGCTTGAACTCAACCCTGAGATCAAGACCTGAGCTGAGCTCAAGTCCTGAGCTGAGATCAAGAGTCAGATGTTTAACCAACTGAGCCACCCAGGTGCCCCTTACAAATAGCTTCTTAACATGAGTCTTTTTTGTGTGTGTGAGTCTTAAAACAATGCTGTAATTGATTAGAGACTGATATCATATCCATATACCAAAATAACAGTTTTCTCAACCTTCTGAACAAGTGACACTATAGGAACCTCTTTTGTGTTTGTGTCTATTAACGTGTCTCTACATGAGTTACAGACCTGTAAGCACAGCTTTTCACAGAAATAAAACTGTTCTCATCTTAACAAGCCTGCAGTGTACATAGAAACTTTTTTTAGTATGTGTTTAATTAGTTTTCCTATATACAATACCAATTGGTCAACACATATACCTAATGAAGTTATACTCTTCTAAATTTTCTGAGATAGTGGCATTCTGAGAAATATTTTTTGTATACGTATTTAAAGTTTTCTAACATGTATTACAGAAATATATTTATTGAAATATTATTCTCAACTGGCCAAGTGTGAAAGAATCACACAAACGTCTTTTTCACATATCTAGTAACAATTTTTTTCTTAAAGTCTATTTTGTCTGATAAATTCTATGTTATCTGATGTTAAAGTCTATTTTGTCTGATACAGCCATTCCAGCTTTCCTTTGGTTATTCTTTACACAGAATATCTTTTCCTATTCAACCTATTTGTTCTTGAATCCAAAGTGTGTCTCTTGTAGAAAGCATATTGTTGGATCATGTTTTTAAATCCATTTTGCCAATCTCTGACTTTTGATTGAAGTGTTTAATTCATTTGCATTTAATATAATTACTAGTGAGATAGGGTTTGCTATTTGCTTTTCATATGTAATGTCATTTTTGTTCTTCTGTTTCTCCCTTGTTGCCTTCTTTTGTGTTGAATAGTTGTTTTGAAGAACCATTTTAATTCCCCTGTCATTTCTTTTACTATATATTTTTGAGTTTTTACCTTAGTTGTGCTTACCATTATCACCTTAATTTTTAACAATGTAGTTCAGAATAATACTAACTTAATGTCAGTAGCATACAAAAACTTTGCTCCTCTGCAGTTGTTACCTTCCTTCTCTTTTGTGCTCTTATTGTCATAAAATTTACATCCTTATACATTGTGTACTCATCAGTACATACTTATAATTACTGACTTATGCAGTTGTCTTTTAATTCAGATAGGAGAAAAAAGTTATAAGTGCCAAATACATTTATACTGTCTTTTATATTTATGTATATAGTTACTTTTACTAGTGCTCTTTATTTTTGCATGTTTCTGGCTAGTGTCCTTTCATTTCAGCCTGAAGGACTCTCTTTAGTAGTTATTGTAGGTTAAGTATCCTTGTGATGAGTTCTCTGTTGTATTTATCTGGGCAATTTCTCCTTTGTTTTTGAAGGATAGTTTTTCTGCATAAAGATTTGTTGGTTGATTTCTTTCTTTCTTTCTTTCTTTCTTTCTTTCTTTCTTTCTTTCTTTCTTTCTTTCAGATTTTATTTATTTGAGAGAGAGTGTGCAGGAGCAGAGGGACAGGAAGAGGGAGAAGAAGAGGGAGAATTAGACACCTGTTGAAGCAGACATCCTGCTGAGTGGGAAACCTGACATGGGACTTGATCCCAGGACCCTGATATCATGACTTGAGCCAAAGTCAGATGCTTAACCAACAGAGACACTCAAGCCCCTGATACCTCTCTTTTTCTTTCAGTTCTTTGTGTATGTTATCCCACTGCTTTCTGCCCTCCAGGATTTCTGATGAGAAATCTACTTGGAGTTTGTTGAGTGAGCCTTTTGGATGTGTAGATTCATTTTTTAAAATCAAATTTGGAAAGTTTCAGCCATGATACTTCACATATTCTTACTGCTCCTTCCCCTACCTTCCCTCTTTTTCCTGGGACTCCCATTATACATATGTTGGCATGCACGATGGTATCTGAGGCTCTGTTTATTTTTCTTCATTATTTTTAGTCTCTGTTCCTCAGACTAGATGATAGGAATTGACTTACCTTCAGGTTCACTGATTATTTTTTTCTATCTGTTCAAATCTGCTGTTGAGCCCTTCTAGTTAAAATTTTTATTTAATTATTAGTTGCTATAGTTTTCTTTTTTAAAAGTATTTTATTCATGAAAGACACCCAGAAAGAGAGGAAGAGACATAGGCCTAGGGAGAAGCAGACTCCCCACAGGGAACCCAATGTGGGACTCCTTCCCAGAACTCCGGGATCATGCCCTGAGCTGAAGGCAGATGCTCAACCACAGAGACACCCAGGCATCATCCCTGTTATAGTTTTCAAAACCAGAATATATATATATCCCTTTATTGATATCCTCCATTTGGTTAAGCAGGTTCCATATTTCCTTAGTTATTTAGACATAGTTTCCTTAATTTTTAAAATTATTTTCCCCCAGTTTTATTGAGATATAATTGACATATTAAATTATATAATTTTAAGGTATACAATATAATGATTTGATACATTATATATTTCAAAGTGTTTACACTATAAGTTAGTCAACATCTATCACTTCACATAATTGCAAATTTTTTTCCTTCTGATAACTTTAAAGATTTACTCTCTTAGCAACTTTCAAATATATTATAGACTATTGTTAACTATAGTCATCATGTTGTATGGTACATCCTCAGAATTTACTTAAGGAATGTATACCTTTTGACCACTTTCACCTAATTCCCCTACCCCCTACCTCCTGCTTCTGGCAATCCCAGATCTGATCTCTGTTTCTATGAGTTTGGTTGTTATAAATTTCACATAAAAGCGAAATATACACCAATTTTTTCTTTCTCTGTATGACTTCTTTCACTTAGCATAATGCCCTCAAGTTCCATCCATGTTGTTGCAAAAGTCAGGATTTCTTTCTATTTTATGGCTGAATAGTATTCTATTCACATTTTCTGTATTCATTCAGTGATGGACATTTACGTTGTTTTCATGTCTTGGCTATTGTAAATAATGCTGCAGTATCCATACTTGTTGGCATAGAGTTTTTGTTTCCTTTGAATCTCTACTCAGAAGTGGAATTGCCGGATCATATGGTAGCTCTATTTTTAATTGTTTGAGGAACCTCCATACTGGTTTTCATAGTGGCTGCACCAATTTACTGTTAGAATGGCTATCATCAAAAAGATAAGATGTAACAAATGTTGGTGAGGAGGTGGAGAAAAGAGAACCCTTGTGCACTGTTGGTAGAGTATCTTTTCACATACCTCTTAAGAGGCTATTTGAATATCTTCTTTGGAAAAATGTCTATTCAGGTCCTATGCCCATTTTATTTTATTTTAAAAATTATTTATTTATTTATTCATGAGACACACACATACACACACACACACACACACACACAGAGAGAGAGAGAGAGAGAGAGAGAGAGGCAGAGATACAGGCCAAGGGAGAGGCAGGCTCCATGCAGGGAGCCCGACATGGGACTTGATCCTGGGTCTCCAGAATCATGCCCTGGGCTGAAGGCAGCACTAAACCGCTGAGCCACCTGGGCTGCCCCCTTTGCCCATTTTAAATGGGATTGTTTGTGTTCTATTTATCTAGCTAGCTGTTAAGTAATATGAATTTCTTATATATTTTAAATATTAACCCCTTATCAGATGTGTGCTTTGCAAATATTTTCACTCATTCTGTAAGTTGCCTTACTTAATTTCTTTGAATACATTTTAATTTTTTAAAAGATTTTATTTATTCATGAGAGACACACAGAGAGAGGCAAGAGGCAGAGACATGGGCAAGGGAGAAGCAGGCTCCCCACAGGGAGCCCAGTGTAGGACTTGATCCCTGCACCCTGGGATCACTCCCTGAGCTGAAGGCAGATGCTTAACTGCTGAGCAACCCAGGCATCCCTCTTTGAATACATTTTAAATGGCTGACTTTTTGTTTTAACGAGTCAAGTGTCTGGGGACATCTGGCTGGCTCAGTTCGAAGAATGTGAGACTTTTCATCTTGAGGTCATGAGTTTGAGTCCCACATTAGGGGTAGAGATTACTTACAAAAAATAAGTCAAATGTCTGGACTTCCCCAGGGACAGTTGTTAGTGGTTGCTTTTTTTGCTTGTAGGTTTTATTTTCTTGCATGTCTTCTAATTTTTTGTTGCAAACTGGATATTCTAAATAATTTATTCTTACTTTTCAGGATTTATTGTTATTGCTGTTTGTTGAGGCCATTGTGATTTCTTTGTATAGAGACTTTTCTGAATTAGTTCTGCAGAGTGGCCACTAGAGTTTCTTTTTGGTTATCTTAGTTGTCATTTAATAATTGGGCAGGAGCTCCTTAAATGCCTGGAACCAGTAAGTCTCTTAGTCTCTGCCCAGGGGCTCTGTTTGCCTGTTGGGGCACACCTTCAGCTCTTGGCTAGGTAGTGGACAGCTCTGTCTTAGCCTTCACTTCCTGCTTCCAAGTCAGCTGGAGCCAGCAGAGGGTCTTCCCAGGGCTTATCTAAGGATGTGCACTTGCCTGGGCATACACGTGGCTTCTGGGTCCCCAGGAATACATTGCAACTTCTTACAGCCCCTACGGACCTCTCATTACTGAGCTTTGTCTTTTAAGCTCCTTGATTAGTCTACTCTGCTGTTATTCACTGCCTCAGGCAGCTGTGAAGTTAAATGCCTGTAATTGTTTCTGAAAGTTGCTAAGAGAGTAAATCTTTAAAGTTTCTGACAATCAACCCAGGGGAATAGGCTTTTCCAATTGGATGAGCTCTAAGTTAGGTCAAATGCAGACATCCTTGCAAAGGGGATCTTCCAGGGAACCACCAGACAGGTAAAATAATGACAATTTTCTGAGAATGAGGGCTTGAAAAAGTTTTAGTCCTGTTCTGCACTCTGCAGTGGCTTCTAGGCTACTGATTTTCATGACAGGTAGGGTGTCTTGTTTTTCAAGGCATGGGGAGCTAATTGAGTGGAGGATGGGATTATGGCAAATTAAATGCCACATAGCTTACAATTCTTAGGTTTGGTTTTGTTTTTGTTTTGAGAATAGATGCTTCCTGATTTGCTCCAAGTCCCTGACTCATTACAAAGTTCTAAAAAAAGTTGATTCTGATAATTTTTGCTAGTTTTCTTGGGGAGAAAGATTTTATGGGGAGAGTTTTCAGAGGTGCTTGCTCTACCATGTCATTGATACCTGACCATCCTTTCTTGAGAGCACTTCTGTGATGTCTCTTTAAATTTATAATACACCGGGCAGCCGTGGTGACTCAGCGGTTTAGTGTAGCCTTCAGCCCAGGGCCTGATACTGGAGATGTGGGACTGAGTCCCATGTCTGCATGGAGCCTGCTTCTCTCTCTGCTTATGTCTCTGCCTCTCTCTCTCCCTCTGTGTCTCTTGTGAATAAATAAATAAAATCTTAAAAAAATTTATAATACACATAATCTTTGATCTGATACATCCTATTTTAGGAGTTTATCCTAGGTGGAGGGAGAAGCTCGTGGGATGCATGGAGAGGAGTGACGAGCACTGCTGACCACACACACCCAGGAGTGAGGCAGCATGTCAAACTCTCCCAGGTTCTTTATGACAGAGACGAGACACCAGCCCACCTATATGTCTGGATAGTGCTACTCCCATGCAGTTGTGCCACCCGATACAGCCTTTCCTGACACCCCTCCACGATGGTCCTCGGCTTCTCTGACCTCCTCGTTCCCTACCCCCATCTGCCCTGGGCACCCTCCAAGCTTTGGTTATATACCAGCTGGTGGGAGTAAGTCTGCCGTCTCCAGGAGCCTGTCAGCTAGCTCAAGCCTCAAGTCTCGGTTTTAGAAAAAGAATATGCTTTGCATTAGGCTGATGACAGAGCCATTCACATTCTTTGGAGAAAATTTGGGAAGTACTTGACAAAGATAAATGAAGAGCAAAGAGGGCATGAGAAGAGGCCAGTATGCGGCACGCACCCTGATTAACCTTTCAGTGTGTATATACCAGTTGGTTTTATGAGCACATGTACACGTGTATGCATACAAAAACACATACAGGCACACACTTGCATACCCACACACGAGTGTGCACGCAACACATGTGCACACTCCTGCACAAAGCCTACATGTGCAATTACAGGCACACATACGTGCTCATATAAAAAGTTGTATGTGTACTCTTGCACACACACACACACACACACACACACACACGGGTGTGTTGTGCTTTAAGCCATGCCTGCTGTCAAGAAGTGACTTCTGTCCTGTGAGGTGCCTTGTGGAAACCCATCTCTGGCTCCACTTCTGGCCTCCTCCTACCCTGGCCTTCCCTGGCAGGTGTGCTAACACTCTGTATTACCTTTCACATTAATTTTACAGGTGAAAATTGATTACTCAGGGATTTTTGTTGCCATGAAGCAATTTGCTCCTTGTTGAGGGCTTTCCAGCATTCTTATTTGCACAAGACTGAAGCCCCCCACCACCCTCCTTTCTGGGTTCAGAGGTGGCAGCTCTGCAGGGTGCACAAGGACCTTCATACCGTGTCCTCTGTGCACGTGATGGGGTGGGTGTTAAGAGCTTTGTGGGGGAAGTGGTTTCCTCTATCTTTCTCTTGACAACTCCTGCCCTCACCACCCCCACAGATACTTTTATCAGGCTCCTCAGGAGGGTCTGGTTTATGTCATGACAGGTTTCATGTGGGGAAGTCACCTGCCCCAGTCCCTGCCTGTGGGGTGGCCCCTCACTCTCTGCCTGGACCTCCCACACACCTGCCCTCCACCCCCTGAGTTTCACTGGGTTCCACTGCCCTGTGTTTCTGCCCTCCTTTCCTTGAATGGCTTCTGATTGTCCCCTCTGAGCATTGCCCTTCAGTCCCATGGCCCAGCTCTCCAATCTGGGTTCTGATGCCATCTCCAAGAGTTTTGAGTCTCCCCCGCACCCCACACCCAGGGAGGCAGGATCTCTGGGGACTGGGTCTGGCAGGTGCCTTTTCTGCAAATTCCGAGAAGATTTTTCAGGTTTAAGAGCCTCTATCTAGAGGAAACCCCTGGCCCAGCCTGCCCGCCTTTTCTGGTACCCTCACCCCTGTGGCAGCTCCATGCCACTGAGTCTTGGCGGGGGGCGGGGGGACCAGCGTGGACCCACGGCCTGCAGAGCCAGCGGAGCGGGACAGCACATGACTCCAGGAAGAGTTTCCGGAGACACCTTGTCCTCTTGGCCTCTAGGAGGCAGAAGCAAATGGACGGATTCTTGGAAGTCTTGTGTGAAAAGACATCACTAATCCTCCATGACACTTTAAGGCATTTCCTGATGGAGGGCATCGGTACAGGTGGAGATTCTGATTCTCAGATGACTGAAGGGACCTGCGGGTTCTGGCTTCCTGTCTGGCAGGGGCCTCCCGCAGGGCTGTCCTGCGGACCTACAGTGGGACCCTGGCGAGCAGGCAGGCACACCAGATAGCCAGACAGTAGGGGGACCTTAGAAGGGTCTTCCTCAGCTGCTGCAGGGTCTCTTGGAACATTTGGGAGGAAGCAGCTCTGTGATCAAAACTTTGAGAAATGCTCTATCCAGTGCTCCCTCCAGAGTGGGGCTGCCACAAAAGGGTGACAGGCCAAGGGGTAAGTGGGCCGAGAGCCAGCTTACCTCCTGCTTGTGACCATGCCTTCCTGGGGTAAGGAGGACTTTTTTCTAATTAGACTAGAATTTCCAACCCTTATTGGATCTACAAGACACTGAAAAGCCCTGAGTAGGGAGCCCAGTGTGCCCAGCATTGATCCAGATCCCTGATCTCCTGTAGCCCATCAGGGAGCACAGGCCAGAGGCCACGAGATTCTCGGGGGCTAAGCTGGCCCCATGTTTGCACCGCTCTGTTCTGCAGCTTTAAGCAGCTTCCAGGCCATGCTCTGGGCCCTGTCTCCTCACCTAAGTGTCATTGTGGAGGTTGTGGCCAAACTGCATTGGTTGCAGGTTTGCAAACCCAGACAGCAGCTCCACCGAGAGCCACCTGCTCAGTGCTTGTAATCATAGTGACCACACGGCTGGGGCATTGTGCAGGTGAGGTCAGATGAAGTGGATGGGAACGACACTCTGCGGCAGAAGCAGAGGACAGTGGGCTGGGCTGTCCTGCACCCCCTCCTTTGGGTGCTGATGGCGTCCCAGCCCCTGCAGTGGAACAGGGCATCTCTCTGGGCCTCTGCCCCCGCCCTGTAGGATGGAGTAAGGGGACAGGCTAGACAGAGGGGTCCTGTCCTCTGCCCCTGTGCCTCCTCCCCATGTCATCCCTGATTTGGTGCTCATTGGATGTCCTCCTCCCTCCCAGACAGGGCCGGTCATGTGGCCTCCCTGTCCTGCCAGGCTACTGGTTCAGCTCTCTCTGCCCTCTCTCTTCTGAAAGGCCACAGGAGAACCAGGGCCCTCCAAACTGTATTTGGCTCTCAGCACCGTCTTGTGAGAAAGAATGTTATGTGTGTCGTTTTCATTCCGGGCTGGGGAGGGTGGACTGAGGCTTACAGTAGCTGTGAACCGGTCAAGGACGGTCTGCTAGTGACACCACAGTCCATGCGCAGCTCACTGCGAGTCCCCTGTGCTTCCCTACCATCCAGGGACCAACCACTCTCCTGGACAGAGTGGCCTGCTGTCCCCCAAGGCCAGGGGACGGCCTAGCTCAGGTGATGCACTTTGGGGGACCCAGCCTCAGGGTCTCTGCCCCCCTCCCTGGCCCAGGGCCCTACAGAACCCAGAAGTCTCACCACAGACCTGCCCTCCCAGCAACCACTCCAGGGTCAGCTTTCTGGCAACACGGCTTCCAAATCTAGAGGCTGTATCCCCTCGGCAAAGGGAGCATTCTCTGAAGACAACCACTGCCGGTGAAACCAGGCCCCTCAACGTCAGGGCAGCCTTTCAGCGTGGCCAATGCCCATGCCAGACAAATGGAAACTTTTGGGGGGCACCTGACAGATAGGGCCTTGCCTCTCCAGCCCGGCAGGAATCTGACAGTGGTGAGCAGCCAGCTTCCTCTGCATTTCCGCTGCTGGCACCTGTCAGGGGGGCATGTCTGGGCTTCCTTTGGGGGTGCTTCTCTCCTACCTTTCCTCAGTAGAGCATTCCCTTTCCTCCTCTGTTCTCAGAAGATGAATGCTGGCTGCTGGTTTCACACAATGACAGGAAAACCACCTCACTCTGTAAACTGGCCCGGCCCAGGGTTGTCACCCAAAGGGAAGCCTCACTTGTGAGAAATTAATTTACTTCTTCATGAGCAGGAATCTTGAGTGTGGCCTCTCCGAGGCCTTTTGTAGGGTAGTAGAAAGGGCCAGAGTGTGGCCTTCAGCAGCCCTGGTGGTATTCACTTGCCCATCCCATGCTGGTTCCTGGGCCAGCTTAACCACTGGTGGGCACCAGGGCAGTGTCCTGGGTCAGGTCACTCCATCTCTGCCTGGTGATCCGTATAGTGGTCGATGGTCCATACTCTGACCACCTCTGCCAGCCAGGACTAGGGAGACTCAGTGCGAAGGGGCAACAGGACCTGGGGGAACATACCCCGGTCCAGAGCACTGCTAGGATCTGACCCCCACCCCTTCCTTGGAAGGACAGGACCCACAGCCAGGTCTGTGTCTTTTCTTCCCTCCTCCTGGCCTGGGTCCCACCTCAGGACCTCACCAGGACAGAAGAAGGACCACCCTCCTACCTACCTTTCCTCCCTCTCCAGAAGCAGAAGCCAGACTAGGAGCACCGATGGTTCTCCTTATACACCCCCAGCTCTCCCTCCAAAGGGCGTGTTCTCTCTAACAGCTTAAAGTTCTTTTTTTAAAATTAATTAATTAATTAATTTATGATAGTCACAGAGAGAGAGAGAGAGAGGCAGAGACACAGGCAGAGGGAGAAGCGGGCTCCATGCACCAGGAGCCTGACGTGGGATTCGATCCTGGGTCTCCAGGATCGCGCCCTGGGCCAAAGGCAGGCGCTAAACCGCTGCGCCACCCAGGGATCCCTCTCTAACAGCTTAGTACCTTCTGGCACCCTTTGCAGGAGCAGGGCTCTCCTGCAGAGATCCAGGATCTTCGTGTCCTCTCAGCCTCCACCCTTGGTACCCCCAGGCTCTACCTCGGACCCCCCTGGGACTGGTGAGGACTCCCTGAGGAGTTGTGCCCTCTGGATGCAGACCCAGGACACCGGCAGAATGGACAGAGAGGGTGAGCCAGAGCCAGGCCAAGTGGAAGGAGGTGCACCAGGGCCTCTAGTCTTTGGGCAAGGGCTCTCCAGGGCCTTGGGAACATCCTGTTTTCCCAAAGTGAGTGTTGAGGTATAGAGATGTACAGAGGTAAGGTAGCCCCTCAGGGACTCCAGCACCATCCCTAAGGGTGATGCCCATCCCCGGCATTGAGTCCCCATGTAGCCCACTTCACCCCTCTGTATTGCTGCCATCCTCTGATCCCTGGGTACTGGGAGGGGCAAGGGCAGGCCTACAGAAGGCAGGAGGGGCTGGGCAGAGGGGAGGGGCACCCTGGCTTTGGGAAGAGTCTGTGAGTTAGTTATGAGTAGTTAGTTACATGCTGGGTCAAAAAACATGGTTAGTTACTCACCCTCAGGGCAGGTGGGCGGCTTGCCCCCAATCTGTTATGATGTCAGGACGAAGGGGAGGGCCACAGGGCAAGGACAAGTGCTGGTGGTAGGCAGAGGGCTGGGAGGTTCCTGCCCCCAGATGGGGATGGGGGAGGTCATTCATTTAGGCAGAGCCCTGACCTCTGTGGTATGAGGGAGGCCAGAAGGTTAGCTGTCCTCCCCAACTCTGCCTACCCCCACCATTTCCTTCAGTGATGCCTAAAACCATAGTGATTTGTTTGCTCAGAATGTGATTCCCCCAAGGTGAGTGTTAATGGGACGGTTTTAGGGAGATGCAGAGGCCTGTGCGGCTTCCCCAGTGGACATCAGATAGTGCCCGATTGGTCCAGGTCTCTTGGGGATTGCATCGAAGCTGAGGAGAACTGGCACTCCTTCCCCTCCCCCGGTGGCAGACACAGCCCATGGGTATGAGCTCCATAGGGGAACCATGGCCACTCAGGGAGTTGACCGGCTCACAGGCCACACTGTGTCATGCAGGTTCCTAGTAAATGCTCTTAGCAAGGGCTTGGGAAAAGAGTGTTGCTGAGTGTAGACAGCCCAGGCTATCTCCCAGGGGAGCCTAGAACCTCTGGACAGTGTGACCCTGGGAAGTAGAAGTTTCTAGAAGTGCTCAGTTTATTTTACTTTGTGTCTTGCCAACCACGCTCACAGTTGTGTGTCTCAAACCCTGCTTTATACCCGGAAACAATAACTGAGAGAGTAGCATGCCTTGCCCATGACGCTGAGAGGTTGGAGATGGAGCTCTGCCCACACAGCTACTCTGGGTGACAAGGGGGCCAGTGGGCTGGAAGTCAGCGCAGGAAGCAGAGCCCCACTGTCATCTGCCCCCTTGCCCTCTGTGCCTGCTCCTGTGTGGTCTCGCAGTTGCCATTCAAACTGGCAGCCGGGCCTCCCCTGACCCCAGAGCTCAGGCCTCTGAGGTCTTGGCCTATGCAAGGCCTTCGTTGTCCTTGTTGACACCCCCTGTGGGGGCACTTGGGTTCCTGCTTCCTCTGTTCTGTGAGGTCCGTCAACCCAATTTAGGTCACCTTCCATCTTCCAACCAACACCTGGCAAGTGGTACCTTTTAAAAGACAGGAGCAGGTGTTTTCACAGAGGGGCCTTTGTTCTTGGGCAGATGCGGAGTGGGAGGCTAAGGCCCCTGGGGCCCCGAGATGCTCCTTCTCCCACATCAGCTTCCCTCAGCTGGGGCTCACAGAGTACTCAGAAGGTCCCTGAGCTCAGGTGGCTTCTTCCTGACCCATGTCATTATCTTTTTTGTTCTCAACTTTTTCTTTATTTTTTTTTTTAAGATTTTATTTATTTATTCATGAGAGACACAGAGAGAGAGAGAGGCAGAGGCAGGCGCCCTGCAGGTAGCCCGATGCGGGACTTGATCCCAGGATCCCGGGATCATGCCTTGGGCCGAAGGCAGATGCTCAGTTGCTGAGCCACCCAGGTGCCACATTGTTCTCAACTTTTTAAACATAAATTGTTTCAAAGTGTGCCATATAGCCAGAAAAGTGCCTGAGTCACAAGCGTGAAGCCCTGGTGATTTTTCATGGGATGAATACATGGGTGACTGGCCCCAACCCCAGCAGCGCCCTCGGAGCTTGATGTACACGGGATCCTGATCCCATGTGCCTGGCTTTCGTGCCTGGCTTTTTTAGCTGCACATGATTTGGTGAGATTGGTCCTTGTGGGTGGTTGACTCTGTCTAGCCTCATTGCTGTGGGGCTCTCCTGGATGAATACCCCGCAGCTCACGTGGAGGGCAGCCGGCAGCATCCCAGTTAGTGCCATTGTGAATAGTGCTGCTATAAATGCTCCTCGATGTGCCTTTTGGTGTGAATATGTCAGCATTTCTACGGGGGCTACACCCAGGGAGGAATTCCTGGGCTTTCCAGGCACAAGTGGACCATCTTCCCATGGGACCCTACCAGTTCTTGCTCCCACTGCCAGCTGCTCAGAGTTTCCACTGGGCCACAGCCTCCCTGGCACTTGGCACTTTCTGCCTTTTCATTTTAGCCATTTTGGTGGGTGTACGGCAGCGTCACACTGTGGTTTTAATTTCCCTTCCCTGATGACGAATGAGGTTGAGTGTTATTTCCTTTTTCTTACATTTATCACCATGTTAGAGATCCTTTTTTATGCAATGCCTCTTCAACTTGCCCATTTTTTCAAAATTGAGTCTTTTGACACTTTTGATTTGTTGGAGTTCTTCATATATTGTGGATATGAGGCCCATGCTGGATATCTACATCTACATTTGTATCTGCACATATATGCACAGACACACACAGACACTTATTCAACAGATCAGTGCCGAGTGCCCCCATGCACAAACATCACAATTATTGGGGCACAGCAGTGAGCAGGAGAGACAAAGGGCCTGTACTCATGGAGGCCGAGTTCTCCCTAGAGATTAATGAGCAAATAGGAATGTGTGGACTGCAGTACAGTAAGGAGAAAAGGGGGCAGGAAGTGCCGCAGTGGAGGTTAAAGTCTGTAAATATGTCACTGGGCAGGTGACGTGTCTGTAAGGACCTCCAGGGAGAGCCTTGCTGATGCAGGGGGAGGGAGGGAGGACAGGCCTTTGGGGGCTGGCACACAGCGAGCAAGGGCTCAGTGGAATGTGGCAGGCTTCAGATGGGGACAAGTCGTCGGGTCACTGGGACTCTGGCTTTCCTTCATTGGGAGTTTTAGGCAGAGGAGGATGGGCCCTGATGCAGACTGAACAGGCCCCTCACCTTGAGCCTCAAGTGTAGGTGGAAGGAGGGACACGGATCAGAAGTCTGTTGCAGTAGGTCTAGCCTCCTGTCCCAGGGTCCCCTCTGTCTCAGATGTCTGCACTGGCGAGGGTGTCCAGGGTCACTGTCATGGCTTCCCTGCTCTTTGCCTTCCTCGGAGTGTCCTCTCATGGTCACCGGATGGAGACGCGGTTCTTGGCCTCACATGCAGCTGTCATCATCTGGGGTATCCATCCTCTGTACCTTGTCTTTCCAGAAGCTCCCAGGAGATGTCTACTGGCCATTCTACACCTGGATCATTCTCTACTTTCTAAAGCCAAACCTGGCAGTCTCCATAAGCCCTCCCTACAGGATCTTACTCCCTGCACCCAGCTCTACCCACAGCTTCAAGCTAGGGAACAGGCCAGCAGGGGTCAGCCCTGGCATGCCCATCCCCCCACCTCTTTGGGCACCAGGAAGGGTATAGATATAGTCCAGATTCATACATGAATGCTGAGGTCACACCTGTGAGCAAAGGAGAGAATGCCCTCTGTGTCTATAGGGACATTCCCATTGTTGAGACAATGGGCAGAAGGGCCCTCCTTCCTCCTGGGGAATCATCTACCTTATTTTGGTCCTTGGGGATGCTGGTGAAATCTGTAGGTGAACACCTGGGAGAAATGGCTCTGTGACTGTACAGGAAGGTGCTATGGAGCTGCATATCAGCTCAGCCACCCCCTCTGGGCTGTACCGTTTAGACCAGCAGAGGAGAAGACTTGTTCTGGGAGCAGGGGGTGGCAGGCGTGTTAATTGCCCACATGGACTTCCTGAGACCATACTGTGGCCACCTTAGGGCCCAGATATAACACAGGGTTGACAGTTAGAGCTGAGGATCACAGGGTGCCTGGCAGGCTTCCCCAGGGCAAGAACCCAGGCTTCACCCTTCTTGGTGCTCTGGAGCCATCTGAAAGGATAGGGTGGACAGACAGGTGCAGGACCCAAAAGCCAGGCTAGTCCCAGTGCTACAAGTCACCTGCAGAGGCCACCATAAACTTTGTATCTTCCAGCTGGCCTGAAATGAGATGCAGAAGCAGCAGGGGGAAAGGGCAACGTGAAAGCTTGGAGGGCTGATGTGCCAATGGTCTGTGGCCCTGGCCATTTCTGCCTGTGCTTCTTCCCACCCCCCCACTGCCCATCCGTAGGAGCTGCACGAGGCTGCAGTTAACAGTGCCAGGTGCTAGAGCAGTGAGACCTGGGCTCCAGTCCTAACAGAGAGTGAGGGGTTGGTGGGCAGAGCTCCAAGAGATAGACACCTGTTTCCAAACTCTTGCATCTTCTAGGGGGAGGTAGGTGAGGGGACCCTGCACAGCCCCTAATTATGCAAGACAGAAATAACCATCCCCTGAACTCAGCCTGGTGACCAATCTTGGGACTGTTAAGAGAGCAGGCCAACAAGAAGGGGTAACTGGGAGGAGAGATGCTGTTTCACCAGGCTGCTGGACAGAGGGTGGGCCTGTGGGCCTGGTGTGGACACAGAGTCACCTCTGCCCCTCCGTGCCCCAGGGCTTGCGAGTGAACTCTCTTGGGCTTATCTCAGCCTATCTCTGGGCATCCTCTCCTCTCTGTAGCGTGCAAGCTGAGAATCTCCCTGCTCCTCCCTAGTGGTGACTCCCCCATTTGGTTTCCCACCTCAGCCTCGGAGCCCTCCAGTTCCAGGTCTCCCAGGGAAGGTGCTCTTGGCTCAGTCCATCTTTTCCATCCAAATTATCAGAGCCCAGGTTGGGGTCCACGGCAGGCACACGATGGAGGGGGTGACGTGTCACCTGACAGGATTCCTTCGGAGTGCCATGTGCCAGGCCCGCCCCACGCCATGTCTCAGATTAGTCCTCCCACAAAAGCAGCTGCCATAGCCCCCGTGTTCACTCAAGGAAATGGAAGAACAGAGTTCCGTGTGACGCTTGCGACCAGAGTGAGCGCCCCGTCAAGGGAAGCATTCAAGCCAAGTGCTGGCCAAGCACCTGCTCTGTAGTGGATGTCAACGATGAGGTGAGGTCGCAAAGGTGGAAGAGAGGCTCAAAGGGAGGAGATGGGGTCACAGCGGGGCTCTCCGCGAGCGGGATCTCGCCGACGCATCTGCTCGTACCCCGCACCGAGTCCCGACCCACAGAGCCCCCCAGCGCCCGGTGGCTCATCGCGCCCCGCAGCACTGACGCGCTGGTGCGGCCGCCAGACGGACGGCACGGCCCGCGCCCCTGCGCTCCCAGCGCCCCGAGGCCCCGCGCAGGGCCCCTGCGCCCTCGCCCGCACTTGCCCTCCTCGCCCAAGCCGGGCGGCGCCCCGCCCCTCGGCCCCGCCCTCGGCCCCGCCCCGCCCCTCGGCCCCTTCCCTCCCCGCCCCGCCCTCGGCCCCGCCCCCGGCCCCGCCCCGCCCCTCGGCCCCGCCCCCCCGCCCCTCGGCCTCTTCCCTACCCCTTTCCACCCCGCCCCGCCCCTCGGCCCCGCCCCTCGGCCCCTCCCCTCCCCTCGGCCCCGCCCCTCGGCCCCGCCCCGCCCCTCTGCCCCTTCCCTACCCCTTCCCGCCCCGCCCCTCAGCCCCGCCCCTCCCCTCGGCCCCGCCCCTCGGCCCCGCCCCGCCCCTCGGCCCCTTCCCTCCCCGCCCCGCCCCTCGGCCCCTTCCCGCCCCCTTCCCGCCCCTGCCCCCGCCCCGTTTCTGGCGCGACCCCGCGGGCCTCGGCCCCACCCAGGCCCTCGGGTGCCCCGCCCCGCCCCGCCCCGCGCGGGGCCCCGAGCGAGCCGGAGGGCAGCGGCCCCGGGGAGCCCGCGGGGGGCGGGGCGGGGGCGGGGCTTCCTCGGCGCTCAGGGAGACGAGCGGCCGCGCTCCGGGCGCTCACGGCGCCGGGGCTCAGCGCGGGGAGCAGCGGCCAGGATGTTTCTGGAGCCCCAGGTAGGGCTGCGGCACGTGGCAGGTGCAGGTGCCGGATGGCGAGGCGGCGACGTGGGGGCGCACGCAGGCCGAGCCCTCGGTGGCGGCAAGACCGCGGGCAGGGGTTCCTGCGCCGCCGAGAGCTCGGGAAGAGGCGCTGTCCTCCGGCAGTCCGTGGACCCTCCGCACCAGCCTGGCCCTGCTCGGCTCCGAAGGAGCCTGCCCTAGGGAGCCACTCCCTCTGCAGGTCTCGGCTGGGGCACCTGCTGCCAGGTGGGCGGCGCCAGGGCTCGGAATGGGTGGATGCCCTGGGCTGCTACTGCTCTTCCTGGCTCGGCTTGCTGATACTAGTGAGCGTCTATGGCTGAGGGGCACCTGCACGCGTCGCAGGGGCCCTTGTGGTGTGAATAGGGCCAGGGAGGCAGGAGACAGCAGCCCCAGCAGCATGACCGGGAGGAGGGTGGCTGCCTTGGGACTGGCAGTCAGGTTTGTTGAGCCCGGACAACCCTGGATCCTTTCCCAGACTTGAGGGGTGCAGAACCACCTGTTTGCCCTGGAGGAGGTGGGGGAGAGGAGGAGGTCTGTGACGAAGTGGGCTCGTGGGAGGTGTGTATGTGTGTGTGCCATGTGTGGGCGAGAGTGAGAGTATGTGAAAATGCAGGCGTGTTTATATATGGGATGTGTGTGTGAGTGAGAGAGGGAGAAGGAGGGAGAGGTGTGTATGGGGGCAGGGTGGTGCCTGTGTGGGCCTACAAATGCCCGTATATTTAAGGAGAGTGAGCTCCAGGGTGGGGCTTCAAGGAGTGTGGGCTCCAAGGCGAGGGGTAGCGTCCTTGCTGCTGCAAAGGAGACAGAACATGTCCTGGATGTAATCTTGATCATGAGGCAGCGTGCTGCATTTCCATGGCTGTTTATTAGAATCCACCCTTTGAAACAGATTGGCAGTGTGACTCAGGTACGAGGAGCTGCCTCTGTTCCCAGCCCCCTTCTCATGCAGCTGGCCCCACAGACCTGGGAGCTCAGGCCCAGTGTGTGTGGGGGGGAGGCAGGGACACAGAGGGGGGCCTCCGCTGAGCTGGCCAGCCCTGGCTGTGCCAAAGTCGCAGGCCTAGTTTGTTTGTTTCTTCATTCATCACTTGTTCAGCACACATTGATTGAACACCTGTTGTGTGCAGGTTCTGTGGATTCAGCAGGGGACCAAACACCACATTCCCTGTCCTCATGGAGCCCACCTTCTAGCAAGTGAGAATAGGGGAAAGCACCATCAGTAGATACAACATGAGGGGTGCTTGGTTGGCTCTATTGGATGACCGTGCGACTCCTGAGCTGCATGTTCGGTGCAGAAATTCCTTAAAAAAAAAAAAAACTTAGAAAAAAATTAAATATGATGTGGAATGTTGCATGGTGATGATAAAGAGAAAAGGTAAGGTGAGAAAGAGGAATGGGACCTAGGGAGAGTACATGGGTCAGAATAACTCAGGGTATCTGCAGAAACAGATCAACCCCGTGAACCCAGTGGGTTTTAACAACACTGCAATTTGGATCCTGCCCCAAGCCTTCCTGAGGCCCTGTGTGGAGTGGAAGAGAGGCTCCTGCACTAGCGTGGTAATCCCCAGCTCAGAGTGCCGCCTGCACTTCTGCTCCCTGCTCTTGAGCCAGATGAGTCGCGTGGCCCTGTTCAGTATCACTAGGATGGGCAGTGACCATCCTGCTCAGACTGGCTAGAAGGGCCCAGTGTACTGACCCCCACTGCTGTTTGCACCTGGGGTAGTATGGTGAGGGGACACCTCAGAACGTGTGCCATGTGCGGTGTGCAGGAAGAGCAGAGGGGAAGAAGGGAAGGAGGTGGTAGTGGGATTGGAGGGCACACTGGGAAAGTGCTAGCCAGGACTTTGAAGAGGAAGCCACCTATGTGTCCAGAGGACAGATAGAGGCTGGGTGTCAGGAGCAGAGCAGGCCAGAGGGACAGGAAGGGGAGCCAGCAGCGTGACCCAGGGGCTCAGGTCAGGGAGCTGCGGTGCAGGGCAGAAGGGCCCATCCAGAAGCGCCCTGAAGCTTGGTGAGAGGCCTTGCGGGGGGCGGGGAGAGCGGAGAGGTGGCACTGGGGGCAGCAAGGGGCAGGTTGACCCCAGGAAGAAGGACATTGCCCCTAGCAAAAGGTGAGGAAAGATGCAGGGAGCACCGTTGAGGTGGGCAGGAGGCAGAAACAGTTTGACATCCTCCCAGGGGAGATGTCACCTGGCAATGGGAGGGCGGAGGTCTGGCGTGGAGTGCTGATTTGGAGCCCTGGCGTCTCCCATCCTATGGGCCCCTTGCTGCCCCCTTGCTGCCTTCTGGCTGTACAGCTCACGCCAGTGCCTGCTGCCTCTGGGCAGCTTGGCCTGGGCACCACACTGCCAGCTTGCTGGTCCTGCCTGCTGGGATGGGGACCCTTTGTGTGAGTTTCCCCAGGGACAGCAGGGTGGGCCAAGGGCACTGTAGAGTCCGGTGTTGACCTGGCTGCTGTGTGTATCAGGGACTGGCAGAAGTCCTGGGGACAGCATGGCCTGCCTACCTAGTAAGCACAGGACCGCCATAGTCTGGTCTTCAAGGGCTAGGCAGTCGTGAGGGCTGCTTGGGGGACAGTCACAGGCTGGCCTTGGAATGCATAGGGTTTGGCTCAGGCATTGTGTGGCCTGTGTTGGGGTTGGGGTCTCTGTGGAGGCTGCCCATACCCTCTGTACCTCTGGGCTTTGTGGGCCTTATCCTCCAGGGGAGCTGCTGAGGAGTGACCAGAGGATGGCTGCGTCTGTCAGCACTGCTGCGTCAGCCAGGAGACCTGTCCTGTCTCCATGCTCTTACTTCTCCTAACCTCCTGGAAAATCCCTCGTCATCCTTGGGAGCCCATCTCAAAATCACCTTTTCCAGGAAGCCTTCCTTGACTCCTTCCTACAGAGTTAGTCCTCTCCACCCTTGTGCTTCCTCAGCATTCAGCACAGACTCTGGTCCTGAGTTGCTCACGCTGCATGGTGGTGTTGCACCTGTCTGCTCTGGCAGATACTGAGGCCCATGGGTTCTTCCATTTCCAGGTATGCAGCACAGGTCAGTAGGGCCTCATGGATGTTTGTTGACTGACTAAGTGAGGGAAGGAAGGAATAAACATGAGAACTGGACATGGCCCGAGGAGACTGCTTAGTTCTGCCTCCTTGTTTTACACATGGGGAAACTGAGGCCCACAGTAGCCTGGCTTACTTGTGTTTAGGTAGGAGGTTGGGTGTAGAACTGGCTCCCAGACCAGGATGCCTCCATTATGCTGGGTTTTGGACTGTCCGGGTCCCTGTGGTCTCCAGGACAAAGGGCCCCCAGCGGCAGACAGGTGGAGGGGCCCCAGGGCAAGCAGTCAGGTGGGAGCATGTGGACAAAGGCAGTGGTGTTTCAGGGTCTCAGGAGGAGTAAGGCAGCCATCGACCTTTAGTGGGGTCTCTCAGTCTCTCCCCTCAGGATAGTCCCAGGCTTGCGAGGGCTTCAGCCCTGTGGCCTCCTGTCCTCGGTGGCGTTTCTCTGGCAAAGCCACTGGCGGGCACCTCAGCCTGCAGTGGAACAAGCCGCCTTCGCTGTCCTGCTCACACCCACCTGCCTGCCGAGGCCCAGCCGCAGCAGTTCCCAGATGTCACGGCTACCCCCTGCCTGAGGTGGGGCTGGCCACTGAGTCAGTGTCCCCAGTCCCAGGACTGGGTCTCACTTGGCCTTCAAGAGGTCGCCGCGCCAGTAACCCAGGGGAAGGGGGGCTCGGGGCTCCAGGCTCCAGGGTCACGGCTGCAGCAGTGCCGGGGAGCAGGAGGAGCTGACGTGCATTCTGCTCCCGGAGCGGGCCTTCCTGTGAGCCGTGGGCAGCGGCCTTGGAGGAGCGCCCCTGCGGGTTCCCAGGGGAGGCTAGTGCCAGCCTGGAGGGTGCAGCGGTGCAGTGTCACGGTGTGTGGCCGGGTGGCTGACCTGGGTGGCCCTTGTATCCTTGGCCAAAGGTGGGGCCACCTGCAGAGCTGGGAGGTCCCGGGACAGCTGCTCACACACACCTCTCCCTACTGCTGCCGCTGGACTGAGCATCCGGCACCTGCTCCACATGGGGGGGGATATCTTTGGGGACAAGGACACTTTGTACCCAGGGGAGGTAGATAGCTAAGCTGTTCATTTTTTTAAAAATGAATATTAAATAATTGATAAGTGAATTCTTTCTTACTAGTTTGAACAGCTTTTCAGTTTGGCCTCCTAGAAAACCTAAGAAATTAATCAGATTACCTGCACAAGGAACATTCTAGCTCTTCATTTCTAATGTATCTTTTATTTATTTTCTTATCTTATTGTGTTTTCTGAAAGGGGCAAAGCAACATTAAATAATAGCAGTTGTCCTTGGCTTGATCTTCATTTTAATGAGAAGGCCTCTAATGTTTTACTGAGTCTGAAATTGGCTCTAAATTTCAATGGTTTGGATATTCTTCATCATGAACAGTATGCTCCTCTCCTCTCGCATTAATTGCCAAGAGTGTACAGCGAGAATGGATATTAAATTTCATTGAAAGCTTTCCTATATCTAGCAAGATCATCAAATTCCTTTCCTCCTTGGACCTATTAATGTGTTGACTTATTAGCTTTCCTGAGCTAAATCATCCTCATGTTTCTGGAATAAATCCCACTGGGTCAGACTCAATTGTGCCTTAAAATGCTTCTGGGTTCATTCTACTGATAAGTTGCTTAGGGTATTTTTCATCCATATTCATAAGTAAGAATTTATCTGTACTTTTTATTAGGGGACAGATTTGTCACATTTATAAATCATAGTTATGTCAGCTTTGTAAAACGAATAGGAAAGGTTTCCAATATGAATTGCATAGTTGAAATAGTTTAAATATCTTATAAAATTATCTTATTCTCCAAGGCTTGGAATAATTCATTTTAGAAACTGTCTCAGCCAGGAGTTGGTTTAATTTTTCCCTAAGGTTTGGTTGGCTGTCAACTTTAATTTGCACTATGGTTATTGGTCTTTTGGGGGTTTAAACATTTTTTGTTTATTTTGGTTATTTATATTTTCTAAATAAAATCCCTGTTCAAATGCTTTTGGACCTTGTAGCACAGATTTATATAGTTGATTCTTTTATTTATAGTTGATTTCTTTTCTATATCTGAGACTGGATTCCCTTTTTCATTCCTAGTAGCTGTATTTTTGCATTTTCTCCCTCCTACCATCTTCCCCCTACTTCTCCCTTCATTCCCTCCCTCCCAACCTCCTTCCTCCTTCCCTTTATTCCACCCTTTTGTTGATTAGAACTGCGAGAGGTTTATCCTTCTATTTTGTGTTTTCAAAAGAAAAATCAGCTCTTACATTCAGTCAGCAAGTTTTACTCTCTCCTTAGTTAAATACACTAATTTATATTTTAGTAATTCCTTCCACTTTGCTTTGCTGTAGGTCTGTTTTGTTTTGAAGCTCTTTTTAGCTTTTTGAGTCAAGTGCTGAGTTCATTTTCATTTTTTTTGTTTACTTAAAATATATTGAAGTCTATGAATGTTTCTCTGAGAGCAGCTTTGGCCATATCAAATTTCATGAGGCATTTTCTTGTAAGGGTTATTTCTCTGTATGTCTGTAATTGGAGTTTTGATTGTCTCTTTAACACAAACATGACTTAGGGAAGCTTTCTTTTCTTTTCTTTTTTTTAAGATTTATTTGTTTATTCATTCAGAGAGAGAGAGAGGCAGAGACACAGGCAGAGCTTCGGAGAAGCAGGCTCCATGCAGGGAGCCCAACGTGGGACTCCATCCTGGGTCTCCAGGATCACACCCTGGGCTGCAGGCTGCGCTAAACCACTGCGCTACCGGGGCTGCCCTTAAGGAAGCTTTCTAATCAAGTGGGTAGACTTCTTTGGTTCACAGTTTGTTTATTAATAACCAGCTATTATGTTAAGTTGTGTCCACAATGTTCGGTTACCCGTACATTTCTGTTGGGAGACTCTTTTGGGGTTTCATTGGTTATAGGATGTGTGAACAATGCAGATGAATACTCTGGATGGAAGGTATTCCATGTACTGTCTCTTCATGATTCCATGCCTCTGGTTCAAGGGAAGACACTGCACTGTTTTCATTCCTTTCTACCCCTTAACTCTGGGTATCCACCACTTGTCAGAAATTGTAGAAAATATCAGTTGTTGTTCTGCTCTCTATCTGGTCCATGAAGAGGAGCTCACTGCATTGTGCTTGGACTTTGACAGCTGACCCATTTCCTGGGCACAGCAGGGCAGGCGTATTCTCCTATTCGCTTTTCACTTTCAATCCTTGGCAGAAAGAAACAGCCTGCTGGGGAGGGAATGTGGCTAGGCCCCCAGCTCTGCCCTGTCAGATCATGTGGCCTGGGGCTATCCTCAGCCTTCTGGTCTACACCTCATGGAAGGTGGACAGTAATGCCTTGGAGAGTGCTATGGGATGTGCAGGATGGCCCAGTGGGTAGAAGGCTCTCCGTGAATGTCACCCATTGCCAGTGAGGTTGCTGAGCTGTTTCAGGGAGGTCCTGAAATCCTCCCAGCATGGGATTTCTTGGGGGCACATCATTGGTTGGCCCTGGGACCCTGACATGACCACCCCGCTCATCCTGGCCTCAGCGCTGCACTCATCGGGCCCTTCTCTGCACAATCCAAGCAGGTGACTCTACCTGGGCCAGGCCGTGTCCATCTCAGAGGGTCCTGGCTGGCTGCTACCTGCCTCATCTTACATCTGCTCCCCTTTCTCCTGAGCCTGTGCTGATGGTTCTAAGTTTTATGTCAGATCATGGTCGTCACACTCACCAGGCTTCAGATCTCAGACAGACTCCTACTTTGGAGTTGTAAGATCTGGGCTGATGATATAAGTAAGCCCTTTCAGCCTTTGTTCCTTCCTCTGGAAGATGGGATGACAGCTGTTGTGCTAGCAGCATATGTAGTGCCTTATGTGGGGAAGTGTGCTACCCTGGGGAGGGATGGAGGCAGTTGGGCCCTTGGTACTCCTGGGGGCTGGCTGGGATCTCGCTACTGGTCATGAGCCCACAGGGCCGGGGGACATCGGGGGTGTGGCAGTAAAGCTGCTGTGTACAAGGGAGTGGACATAGGAAGTGGCCCAGGGAGTGGAAACGGCTCTCTGGGTCCAGCAGGGAGGAGCTGGGAGCCCCCTTGCCCTCCACCCCAAGGCTACACAGAACCCTTCTACTCCCAGCACAGCAGGGTCCTGGGGCACTCCTCGGGGCGTCTGCAAGGAGGGTGACAGTTCAAGCAAAGGAAATTGATTTTTATTTGTTTTAAACACAAAGGAAAATCGTTGCTTAGCCTAATTAGATGTCATTTGAAAATAAAGGAACTGTGTGTTCTTATTTTTCTATACCCCAGCAACCCTAGGCAGCCTTGGAGGTGGAGGCTGACGCTTACACCTAGGAAGGTCTGAGTCACAGCCTGTCCCGCTCCCTACCCCACCCATCCTGGGGAGCCCAGCCTCCCTGCCTCTCAAGGACCCTCAGCTCTGATGCAGTCCCCTCACTGTCCCCCTCCTGGAACCCCGGCTCTTCTTGCCTGATGGGCAGAGCCCCAGTGACAGGGCAGGTTCTGAGCAGCAGCTTCTTAGGTGGCTGCTCCACGTAGAAAAGGGACCCTAGAGGAGCGAGTCCCGTAGAGGTGGGGATCTGTGCCCTGTTCCCCTTTGGGACACCTTGAGAAGACTCCCAGAAATGACAGGACTGGCTCGCAAGTGATCTGTTGGGACACTCTCCTGTCCTGGCCTGTGGCCGGCCGCTTAACCTCCAGGAGTGCAAGCTGCACCGCACATGTGGGAGTGTTGGGGTGACCCCTGTGGAATCCAGTGGGGTGGGCCCCAGGGGAAGGAGGCCCTGGGGACTGCCCCCGTCCCAGGGCCCTCAGCCACGAGTGGGAGGCCGCGTGCCAGCCCGCCGCCCTGCGGGAAAGGGCAAGGATTCTCTGAAATCCTACCTGCTCCATCCCGGGACCTCTCAAGGCTCAATAACGGGATGGTTATCGGTGGACAATGACATTTTGTCCCCTGAGCAGCCACCAGAAGAAGCTGACTGGACAGAAAGGGAGAAAAGAAGGAGGGGAAAAATGAGGAAAAAAGCCGGGCTCTGCAGAATTTGTATTTAGGAGTGTGAAGAGGAGATGGCAAGATTCCTTCACTCAATTCAAATAGTATTTGGTGCTAGAAAGGAATTCAGAAGGAAAAAAAAAAAATGAATCATGCGTCTGTAACAAAGCTTTAATTATCAGCATTGCTCCCTAGGCTAGGCCTTTGTCGAGGAGGCGCCCGGGGAGGTGCTGCCCGGCTCTGGTTCCCACAGCAGCCGCCTCCTGGCTGGAGTCCACCCTGCAGCCCCCCGCCAGGCCCCAGACTGCCCCCCAGGCCCACAGGGGACACCAAGGTAAATACGGCCCTTCCTCATGGCATTTGTGATGTGATTTCCAGAAGCTTCGTTTATGTAAAAAATGTTACTGCTTGCCCTCCAGGAGCTCCTGATGCCCACTCGGCTGGGAGGACGGAGAGGTAGGAGCTGCAGGGTGCTCCCGTGGCCCGATCTGCAGGGATGGGACCAGCCATGTCCTCCCAAGGCCTTCCCTGCTGGAAAGTCCATGCGGATGAGGAGGGAGGAGGGCTGAGGACCTGTCCACAGGGGTGTGTCACCCCCACCCCTCCCCACCCTGGGCAGGGGCCAAGCAGCCACCCTGAGGCCAGAACCAGCTCAGAGCCCCACTTGCCAGGGCAGGGCAGTGCCAGATCAATGGGTCTGTCTGGAGGCAGGAGGTAACTTCTCCCCACTTTTCTCCTGTGTGCAGGAGGGGACTCTGCTGTTCTGGGCACGAGGAGTTGAGTGAGAGGGACCTCAGAGATGGGGTCAGGAGAGGCCAGCACCAGCCTCCAAAATCTGTGTCTAGGAAGGCAGCAGGTAGCTTTGATGACAAGTCCACCCCAATCAGCTGATACTGAGCATGTCCTGAGTGTGGGGGCCTCACTGCATGCTTACTACCACCTGTGATATAGGTGCTGGAGGTGCTGATTTTTTGCAGAGGAGGATGTGGCTCCAGCTTGTGGCATGGTCAGACCTTACTGCCAGTCCACTGGACTTCCAGCTCACGCTTGCAGCCAGACCCCAAATACTTGCAGCATGTGGCCCCAGCAGACAGGACCAGGGCTCTCTGGTGCTTAAGGGAGACACATTACAGCTCAAAGTTAGGAGGGTCTGAGAGCCAGTGTGTGGGGAGGAGGAGGACAGCCCCCAAGAGGGAGGTTCCTGCCTTAGGAGTGTCTGAATTCAGGCTGGGGGCTGCTTGTGTCCTTCTGCTACTGGGGGCAGCCCTCCATTCCTGGGAGTGAAGGAGCCAGAGGCGGATGGACAGCAGGTCTGAAGGAAGCTGCTCCCCTGTGGCCCAAGCTGCTCCAACCACTTGAGCCAGAGGGCAGGCCACTCTGGGGGCTGGGGCAACCTATGGCTTGCAGGGTCTTGGCTCCTAGAAGCTCTTGCACCCACCAGAATCTATGGAAATGACTGTGAGCTGAGCACACAGATCCTCTCAAGCAGGTGTTATCTATGCCCTTTGCGGATGATGCCCTGAGGGCCACTGGCAGGTCACTGGGCCATCTGCCCCAAGAGCTGCCAGCACCACCTGGCCCTAAGTCAGGGTGGATCCACTAAAGGTTTACCAAAATATTTTGCATATGCACAAGGAACCCTATAAAAGTGGTGGGGGGGGGCATGCATTTTTAAAAAAGATTTTATTTATTCATTCATGAGAGATACACAGAGAGAGGCCGGAACTAGGCAGAGGGAGAAGCAGGCTCCATGTAGGGAGCCCAGTGCGGGACTCGATCCCAGGATCAGGCCTTGAGCCAAAGGCAGACACTCAACCACTGAGCCACCCAGGTGTCCCCAGGGGGCATGCATGTAAACAAGCATTTCATTTACAATTTTGATTTGTCTTGCAACCTCCTGCCTAGAGTTTCCTGCGTGTAAAGTGAGGGTCCCCTCAGCCAATTCCTCTCCCCAGTCTGTACCTCAAAGGGGTCACCTTCAGATTCCAGGAGAGCCTCTTGGAAGGCATGCTTCATCCTGGACCCACACCAGAGGAGTCTCCCCAGAGACCTATGTAGGCAGTAGAGGAAGGCAGAGAGGGTGCCCTGCCCACTGCAGCCCGACACATTTAGTATGGCTGAAAGATAGGCAATCAGGAAATATTTGTTTGGATGTGAGCAAGCAAGACATGCTCCAGGGAAGATTTCCAGAGAGCCAGTGGGATGAAGGCTCATAGGTTGTAGGGCCTGGAAGCCTTGACACCAGCCCTTCCTTTTGTTCACCATGCTCTTCCTTTTCTAGAAGTCTCCTTCAAGTCTGCTCAGACCCTACCTCCTTAGGGAGGTCATTCTCTCCATCTGGTTAGATTACCATCTGCTCTGTCCCCACACTCCAGATCCTCTTCTCCTCTTCCTATTCTAGAGTGCTGATTATTTTTAAACCCCCAATATTGCATCCATTGATATGGGTCATTATGCCTGGCAGCTACAGCCTGCTCCAGTAGGGGCTCCGTGGGCACAGAGATCCTGTTTGCTTCATTGCTGGGTCTCCAGTGTCTAGGTAGGTCTTTGTTAACATCTGTGGATGGATGGATGGATGGATGGATGCATGGATGGACAAGGAGTTGGGTTCTGTGGAACATTCCACCTCCTACTCCGCCCCAGTACAAATGATTTTAGAGAAGCAGACAGCCGTAGAAGGGTGATGGGGTCCATTGTGCTCCTGCCTGACCTTGGCTGCCCCAGAGTCCCCAGCAGAGCTGGTCTGTGTGTGTTGCTGGCCCTGGTCCAAGTAGCCAGCATGATTTTCTCCCCAGTTGCGGCCTCTGAGTGCCCACGGGGCTCCTGCCTGCTCCCACCAAGGCTGGATTTTTCTGGAGCCAGGATGTAACCCAAGATAGCTCCATGAATACACTCATTCTGAAATCTCTGCCAAAGGCTGCCCTCTTGATTAAGTGGCCCACCAAGGGTGGGGTGAAAGCACTGGCACCCAGCTCCATCCAGGAGCACTTTCTCCCAACCCCCACCCTGTCTCTCTGTCTCTCTTTATCCTCCAGCCAAAAGAGGGGAGACTGGCAAAATGTGTAATTTTCAGTTGCTAATTGTGATGCCCTGCAGCTTGCTGAGCTAAAAATAGTCTTCGTTTTTGTTGAGTAGGTTAAAAAATAGAAGCCCACGTGCTGCCTCCAAAAGAAGCACCCCTTGCGAAGCTGGCAGAGGCAAGGCCGACGGGTGCCCCTCATCCACCTCCTGGCAGATCATGGGGGACTCATGCAGGATGGGCCCCGAAGGCCATTTTTATTCCTGTTTTCTAGGAAGCTAGTCTTAACTTCACATTTGTAGATGGGCTTCTGGGTACCCACCAGTTCCTGGAATTACATGCAGAATGCCATGGGGATGTGCATTGATTCATGTGTCCAGGGCGATGGCTTCATCCAGTGCTCAGATGAAGAGCATACCAGCCAGGTCATACCCAGCCAGGGACGTTGATGAGCAGAAATGACAGTGCTGAGAAGGAGCAGGGAGGTGGGCAGACGTACTCACAGCTGCCCCCCAGAGCCACATTATACAGATGCCCTGAACTCAGTGCCTTCATCTGAGAAATGGGTGTCTCTGTGCTGCCCCCTGGGTTAGGGGACATTGCATCAAGTGAGATGTGTGATGCCTAGCATATGGCTGGGCTCCAACCCCTGATGACAAACATTTGAAGGTTAGTCAAAAGAAAGCTTATCCCTGCTTTTGTGTTTCTCAGAAATTTCTGGAATTGCAGACTCTGTGATCTGGAAGGGGTGCTAAAATTCTGACTGCCCTGGGAACCTGCCCCAGCTCCTACCCTTCAGAGTCGAGTGAAGGCCTGACCCTGTTCCTGTCCTGCTGTGCAGGAGGCCATTCCCTCCAAAGGCTGCCGACCCCACTATCAACTGGGGCAGAGTTGGCTTTGTCTGAGGTTAACCAGTTATCTTTTGTGTTCTTCCAATAGTCCCCCTGGGGCTGAAGGAAGCGCTTGCTTCCTGCAGATGCCCTGTTGGGGTTGAGCTCTGTCTCCCATTTCCCAGGATCTGCCTTGGGGAAAGAGCTGGTGTTGGGAGCTGGTAAGCTGGGCTTTGGAGGCCAGGAGGCCTGAGGGCTCGGCAAGCCCACCAGTGTGGCAGGCTGCGGTCCCTCCCTTGAGGAGGCTCCTGCCCCAGCTGGCCACTCTGAGTCCCTTCCTGCCCAGAGCCGGCCGGGGAAAGGCCCTACGGGATGAAGCAGCGACCTGGAGGCTCCCTCCAGGGCTGGGAGGCCAGAGATGAGGGCCAGTTGTCTGAGAGCAGACGCTGGGCATGGGGACACCTCCAGGAAGGCGTACAGGCCTGCCTGGACAGTTGTGAACACAGAAGATTCTGCAACAGATACTGCAGGCATCAGAGTCAGTGTCATTTATATTCCTTACCCAACAATGTTCCAGTAAACCGTTGGCGACAACATCAGCTCATTGACTGTGGGAGTGCTCTGCAGGACACTGGGCGGTGTCGGGCCTCCTCGGGGCCTCACTGGATGGCTTGGCACAGGAAGCAGGAGAAGCACTTGGGAAGGAGTGTAGCCCTTACCCAGGCCTGGGCCAACATGAGGGGCACATTTGGGTGCTCACAGCAGGTTCCGGCCCTCATGGTGAGGCCCTGGCCCTCTGTCAGAGCAGCCGTGCAGGCCATCTAGGGCGCAGCTGGAGTTTGTGGGTAGAAGGACGGTACAGCAGGTCACAAAAAGTGTGCATGGCTCTCCCTCCCAGGGCGTGTGTGGCCTTTGCACACGTGTGGCCAGAAGCAGATGCCCTCCTGTGTTGCTCCCCGAAGGAGGGCCTGGACCCCTCAGGGCCCCAGTCTGCTGGCGCCGAATCAGGAAACAGCGTGGTCATGTGTGCTACTCACGTCTCTAGCTGAAGTCTCTGAAGGAGGCTACAAAAGGGAATTTGATTCATAATCTTCTACAGAAAACTCCTAGAAACCCTCTTTTTCCTCCACTGCCGGGTCTCTTGGGGCGCTGAGGCTGCCTGCCTTCTTGCCACTTACTCTCCTGAAGTCTCTGAGACCATCTGCCCCCACTCACTGCACTTCCTTCTCTTCCTCCAGGGCCCTCTGCTCACTCCTGACGCTTTTGTCACTGTGTGTTTTCCTTTCAAGGTTTGCATGTGTGTGTGCAGACTTGAGATGCGGGGCAGCTGCAAATACTCAGAAGCTAAGAACTTTGGCCACGTCCCTAAGACAGGCCTTGACTCTGAGCTGCATCAGGCCGAGCTCCGGACCCCCGGGAAGGCACCTGGATGGAGGAGTGTGTGCAAGCGGTCCCTCAGCTGGGCCCAGCAGAGCCTGGAGCAGGGTGTTCACCTCCTGTACTAAGGCTGCCCGGTGTGTGAGCGCAGTTCTGGGCCAGAAGCCGATCTTGTGCGTTCTCCCCTCCTGCGCTCCCCACCCCTGATGTGAAGCTCAGGGGCCAGCGCCCTGTCCCATAAACTCGGCCATCAGCATGTGCCTGTTGCAGGCATGGCATGGGGGGGAGGGGGTGTAGGGGACAGAGGGCACAGAAGCAAGACAAATGGATGCTCTTCTCCCAGCCCAGCTTCCCCAGAGATTGGAGCCTGAGCCAAAGCTAAAGTGCCCGCACTTACCCCCGAGTGTGGTCCAGAGATGCAGGGGCGAGGGAAGGGGAGTGAATGGGTATGGGGATGCCTTCCTGTAGGAGTCCCTCTCACTGGGTATCTTTGGAGAGGCTCTGTAAGACTTTTGTACCTCCAGCAGTCCATCTGGGGTGGGGAAGGGGAGTTTACCTGTGCTTCCATGTCCCGTTGATCCGAGTCCCCTCTGGGGTGTAACCTGTCCCCGCTACAACTTTTGGGTTGTGCATGGTGCCTGGACGGATCCACAGGACATGGCCCCAGCGAGAACCCACAGCTGAGGGTGATGGTGCGAGCCCCGAGGCCAGAGGCTGGTCAGAAGCCGTGGCAGCCAGTACTGGCCACTCCGTTGTCATTGAGGCAAGGCACAGACATGGTGGCACACAGTGGCATCTAGCACCACTCCCAAAGATGCTGGCTTCCAGTTTCTCATCTAGCCCTCACCATCACTCTGTCAGGGAAGTGGGGCAGGAAACTATACCCAACTGATAGCAGAGGGAACCGAGGCTCAGAGCAGCTCAGAGACTTCCCCAGTGTCCTTGAGACAGTGTCTCCTGACTTATTCTGGACTCTCTCACTGAAGTCCCAGACCTGAACCCCATGAAAGGGCCCGGGCAGGTGTGGGTGGGTGGTCACTATTGGGGTGAAGATGAGCATTCAAGGAATGCAGGTGAGGTTTCTGGGGGTTTTTCCAAGGTCATGTCCCTTATCAGACCATGGAGGAGGAACAGGAGTGAGCCCCGAAGCAGGGGTAGCTGCAGGGCCCCATGGTAGCCGTTTCATTTTCTGGGGAGCAGCAACAGATAGGCCAGATGGAGCAGAGTGGGGGGGGGGTACCTGGAAAGGGGCAGAAGGATGGAGAGAGGTCAACGGTTGCAGCTCGTTGCTTTGCCCGCCTGGCCTACCTCACCTCTGGCCAGCCTCCTGGACCCTGCTGGCAGCAGGTAGCTAAGGGTCCCTTGGCCTGCGCCTCTCCCAGGCCAGCCCTCTCTGCCTGCCCCCATCCCACTCCAGCTGCCACAGTGCCACTCTGCCAGGGCAGGGGCAGTAGCTTCTCACCTGGCTGCCCGGCAGAGCCAAGTAAGACCAGGCATGAAACAGGCAAGTGCTGGCACTCAGCGCAGAGCCAAGTGTCTGTCGGGCTGGCAGGAGGGCCCTCCCGCCTGTGCCTGGGTACCTGGGCCCCTGGGCCTGGCCTGGTACCCATCTGGCCCCGTGCGGAAGGTGGGAAGCTCTCGAGGCCCAGCTTCCAGGAGATGGTGAATCACGCTCACCTGCCTCGCTGTGAGCCAAGTGCATCTCTAATGAGAAGGTGCTTGCCTTCCTGCCTGAACAGGGGAGCTGAGGGGAGGCAGAGGAGGTCGGGGGTAAGTGGCCTCCCCTCCCCCCAGGAGGCTGCTGCTTTGTCCAGGTGGGAGGTGTGGGTTCTGACCTCAGGACCTGCAGAGGCTGGTGTGAAGGCTGGCCCACCCTGGCTCCGTCCTCCTGGGCCGGGGCTCAGGAGGCTTCCAGAGCTCTCCTCCGAGTGTCCATAGCCTCCAGTCATGTCTGGGCTTAGCCAAAGGCAGAAGAAGTGAAAGAGAGGCTCCCTGTACCCCTTGTTCCCATTTTCACCTGGAAGACCCTGAAAACTGCCACGGCCTGGACGGGACCCCGGGCCAGTTAAATCAGGGTTGTGGGGGGCCAGGGCGGGCAGAACGTTTTTTTAAACACCCAGGTGATTTCGGGGCAGCCACAGCGCGGCCGAGGTGAAGCTGGCTCGCTTCGCTTGCAGGCTGACGCTCTCAAGGGCACAAGTATGTCCCACGAACACTCCGTGTCGCCGAGGTAGGCCTGGGCTGGAACTCGAGGTCCTGCATTTTAGCGAGTCTCCAGGTGAAGGTGCTGCTGGGTGGGCCATGCTGGGAGCCGCGAAGCTTTAGAAGAGGGTCTAAAACTCCTGAGAGTGGGTGAGTTCTGACTCAGGCCGAGGTGCACCACCTACAAGTTTCCTGGTGCTACTGCTGCTGCAGCTCCAGCACCACACTGGTTTTAGGGTATCTGTGTAGGGCCGGGCCCTCTGAGGCCTCTGGGGGCCTGTGTCTAGAATAATCTTGCACCTCTGTGTCCTGGGAACCCACATGGCCTGTGCGGGGTGCTGAGCACGCACGTCCTGGGAGTTGGCTCCTCCGGGACAGGGAGGTGATAGCATGTCTCATGTGCAACACTGTGCACATTTCATCCTCCCCGCAAATCTCGGAAGTAGCACACACCCTGTGCCCATCCCACAGGCGAAGAAATTAAGGTTGAGGATCCTGACAAAGTGACAGGTGGCTAAGCCAATTTCAGATTCAGGTCTCCCTGATGGCCTTCACTGCCATCTGGGTGCTGCTGGAATCTAGCTGTGTGACCTGGGCCAGTTACTTAGTCTCTCTGTGCCTTGTCCTCATCTGCAGCATATGGAGAATAACGGGTTTTATGAGAGTTCTTGTGGGGTTCTTGTGAAGATTTTTTTAAAAAGATCTTATTTGAGAGAGCATGAGCACAAGTGGGGCGGCAGAGGGAGAAGCAGCGCCCCCCGCCCCCCCCCCCCCCCCCCCACTGAGCAGGGAGCCGAAGTGGGACTTGATCCCAGGACACTGGGACCCTGACCTGAGCCGAGGGCAGACGCTTAACCAACTGAGCCATCCAAGCGCCCTATTATGAGGATTAACGAGAGGACTCAGTGTCACTGATGGCTTGTGTGATGTCCTCAATCTGAGCTTTGTTTCTTATTATGATTGCGCTTGCTGTGTGATACTCATCAGGACAGGAGCCCAGATATCCTGGGCGTTCCACTCTGAGTGGCCCTTCCTTGAGAAGTGGGCCAGTCGGGATAATAGACACGAAGGAGTGTGGCCAGTGACACAGTTCTGCTCTTGCTGGGATGGGAGAGGAGGACCCCAGTTGCAAGAACAGAAGGGACCACAAGGCCAGGGGGGTGGCCAGCAGAAATGCCAGGCAGGCAGAGGGCTCAGCAAGGGTTGTCCTCATCTCCACTTAATGGCTACGGAAATTGAGGCAGATTAGATTTGTCCAGGGGCAAGGAGCTGGCTGTTGTGTAGTGGGATTCAAAACGGAGGGTGCTCTAAATCTTTGCCCACTTGGCATTGAGCCTGGAGACCCCTCAATGCTTATGGCTGGGTGGGGGGCTCTGTTAGGGACAGAGAAGGGAGCAAGGAAGGGGCTCTGACAGGTCCCCAGGACCCATGAACTCAGTACACAGAGGAGGGGAGAGAGGAGGACATGTGGGCAGCATCCCTGGGTGGGTCCCCGGGCAGGATGGATGCTGGGGTGGTCCCATACAGCCCCTGTGGGCCCTCCCTGTTGTCTGTGTGGGTTCCAGGCCCCCGCCTTGAAGCCTGCCTTCTCCGGGGACCTGAGGTGGTGGCTGTGCTTCTATCCACACGCCCAGCCCTGGGCATCAGCCTCTTTAATGTGCTTTTATAAAAAGTACTGATTTCAAAGTCAGCTTCTTTGCACTAAAAAACAAAGTTATTTTATTTTATTTTTTCAAAGTTATTTTAAAAATGACAATCGGACGTACCATTTAGAAAAGCTACCAAATAGCTTGCAAATGTGTAGAATGGAAAGTGAAAGTCTCATCCTTCCCCAGTTCCGTTGCAGTGAAGTCTGTGATTAGTGTGGTGGTGACGGCCACACATTTCTGTGCATTTATGTAAGCCTATATTGATGTCATTGAAAAATGGGCACTATGGGATCTTGTACAGTTGGGGGGATAGTCATGGGGTTCTCAGCCCAGATGCTGCAGGAGGGGCTGCTGCCCCAGGCCGAAGGGATGGGCCCCTCCTGGCAGCTCCATCCTGTGGTCTTCTGGGCTGTGGTGAACAGGGTGTGGTGGGGTGCACTGGAGGACCAGAGCCCCAGCGGGGGAGGAGTGGGGTGATGACTGCGGGGCTGGCCATGGGCAGGTGCGAGGTGTGGTCAGGTGGCTGCCAGAGGCATGTGGACTTGAGCCCCCTCGGAAGCCCCCCAGACAGCTCGGTCACACACAGATGGAAGACGGTGCCTGAGTTTCTGACCTGGCAGGTCTGGGCCAGGGCCTGAGAATGTGCATGCCAGCACGTGTTGAGGGGTGTGTTCTGTGAGTCTGAAACCCCATCCCCAAGTGAGGCAGCTGAGTCTGGGGATCAAGGACCTTTCAATCTCTGGGGCTTTTCTTGAGTTTTCACTCTCCTTACAACGAAGTTTTTGGGAATTCTAAGGCAGTCTTCAGGTGTTTGCAGGTAAGCCTGTGTTATTTAGGCTGAGTGTCCTTTTTCCCTCATGTGAGGCTCAGCTGATGTGCTGTGGGATGGAAGTCGGATCTGCTCGTGTAGACCTTGGAGAGCCAGGGCCCTCTCACAGCAATAAAATAATCATGACTACTATTTGCTCATTGGGTAAACTGAGGCCACACTGGCTCAGAAGCCTGCCCCAGTTTGGATCAGAAAGCAGGCAAGGGCTGGGAGGAGCAGCAGCAGCAGAGGTGAGCACTATGGGAGCCCAAGGAGGGTGTATGCAGTTTCCACTCCCCTAAACAGGAGGAGGTGGCCTCCACCCCTAGGGAAGCAGAGCAGCATGGCTGACTGGGGAGGCCGGGGCTGGGGCACTGGGGCCTGCTCACCAGTACTCAGTGCTCACCAGATACGGAGAGAGCTCAAGAAGGCGCCCCGTTCCTCTGCTCCAACCTAGACCTGCCTGCCCTCTAAGTGGGGAGAGGGTGAGACTAGTCCAGCCAGTAGCACAGGCCACTCTGGCTGGCAGGAGGGGGAGCACGCACACGGGCCCTAACTTTAGAGGCCTTGGGCTGGCAAATGTGCCTCCCTCTGAGCCCCACGCAGCACCTCCCAGGCACTGACAGCTGCCCCGGGCACTGGGAAGCGGAGGCCCAGGAGGGCTGCAGAGTCTCCTAGGCCTCATGAAGACTTCCAGTAGAGGCCCTGCTGCAGGGTGAGGTGGGCACCCTCCTCCTGGTCCTGCCAGGCCACTGTGGGCAGCCCCAGCTGTGGGAGCCCTGAGCACCCCAGACTGCTGTCTGATGTATATGTCTAATAGGCAGTTCAAATTCAGCTCCAAAAGCAAGTTCCACATCTTTCCTCAAACCCCACCCTCATGTTCTTCCCCATGCTGGTTAATCCTCAGGCCCAAGACCATCCTTCACAGCATCCGGAGTTGACCCTGCTTCCCTCCTCTACCACCTGATCTGAGCCATCTCTTCCTGGGTTATAGCAAAACCCACCAATTGGTTTTCAGATCCCTCCCTTGCTGGGTCTCCACACAGCAGAAATAGTGACCTTCACCCTGAGTCACTTGGAGTCCCTGTGCCTGCTGTCTTACTCAGAGGAGGTGCACATGGCCCCCTGCCCCCAGCCTAGGTGTGCATAGTCTGGCTTGTTACTCCTCAGACCATTCTCCCTGCTTCTTCCCTCTACACACACTGGTCTCAGGATCTTGGCATCTGCTGTCCCTTATGCCTAGAATGTTCCTTTCTTATCCCAGGATGCTGCATGACTAACAGCATCAGTCTATCCCAGTGGTACCACCTGAGGCTGCTTTGACCACCCCTACATGCTTGGTCTTCTCCTCCATAGTTTTCTCTTCTTCACTGGGATGTAACCCCAGGAGGCAGGGTTCTGTGTGTCCGGGCTGTGGGAATGGGGCCTGCTATGCACAGAGCAGGTGCTGAAGAAACATTTATCAGATACCCAGTAGCTGCAGGGCTGCCACGGGGCCTGTCTGCCCACCTCTGATGCCCACCCATGGGTGGGGTGCCCCTCCTGGCCCTGGTGAGAGCCTCCTGGTGGGGCTCTCACCGTGCACCTGCACACACTCAGGATGCAGGCCAGCCTAGGAGGAGGAGGGCCTGGCGATTGGGCCTGTGATGCCTTTTTCTTCTTCCCAGGAAACTATGCCCCAGACGTCCGTCGTCTTCTCCAGCATACTCGGGCCCAGCCATAGTGGACAAGTGCAGCCCGGCATGGGGGAGCGAGGAAGCGGGGCCAGTAGCTCTGGGGACCTTGTCTTCCAAGAGGGTCGCCTCATCTCTGGGTCCCTGGAGGCCTTGATGGAGCACCTGGTCCCCACAGTGGACTATTACCCGGATGTGAGTGCCATGACCTGGAGATGGGTGGGATGAGTGGGGACCACCTGGGTTTCAGGGGAGGTTGCTTCTGGGATGGGGAAGGAGGCCCGGACCGAGAACTGAAGAGAGCAGTGTGGTAGGGGAAGGTCATCAGGAAGCCTCAGCCCTGCTTCCTGCTCTGCCCCCTGCTCCCAGCCTAGGGGAGAGGCACCTTCAGTGACTTCCCTGCTTACCCCAGGCAGCTGGGAGATGGCCTTGATGGCACAAGGAAGGATACACAAGGGGGTGAAACAGGGACCTGAGCTCTGGCAGGGATGTCAGGGAGGAAGAGCAGTCTAAGGGGTAAGGCTGGTGCCTTGGAGTCCTGATGAGGGTCCACCCACCCTGCATGTGTGTCCTGTCCCTGAGCTGGGAAGGTTGTTTTGTGCGTGAACTGCCATCGTCCAGAAAAAGAGGAGACAGGCCCGCCATGCTTGGCCAGCATACAGACCCCCAAGCGTGTGCCTGCGTTCAAATCCTCCCTCTTCATTTCAAGATGCCATTGGTACATTCTTAGGAGTCCCTTGTCGTGTGGCTTCCCTTCTGCCTCTGCTAGGGGCCATCTCGTAGGTACAGTGGTGTTAGGCCTGCTGCTCCCCAGGAGGGTCAGGCTGCAGCAGCATCCCAGCCACGACCCCCCTCTGTCCTGAGGGCAGAGCTGTGCTCCCAGCCTGCAGGGGCTGCCCCTCCCCACTCTCCAGCTTGTACCTAATGCTGCTGGAGCCTACTCAGCATCTAGGTGTGCCTGTGCCCTCCGGCCCAACATGGCACACCTCCCACCTACCCCCGCCATAGGGCTCCATCCTTCTTGAAAACCCTTCCAGACCTGGGCTGGGGCTGGGATTGGTGGTGCAGCTGGGAAGAGGGGCCTTGAGGCCCTGAAACAGCCTAGGGCAGGGTATCAGCCTCCCAGGGGCTGGCACCTCCAACTCCAGCTCTGCTCTGTGGCCTCGTGGCGGCGGCTACTCCTCATTTAGGTCTGTCCCAGAAGGGCCTTCTTGGCTGCTACTCAGGATTATCCCCCAAACGCTATGCCTGTGTTCCCCGAGCGAGTAAGGGGGCGGTAGAGCAGAAAGGTAGGGCTGCCAGAGTCCAGCTAGGCATCAGCTTCTCTGCCGGCTTCCTGGGTACCCCCAGCCTCCCCCTGCTGCCCCTGCCCCATGTACGCTGGCAACTGGGGATGCATGCACACCAGTAAATCTCTGCGCTCCTTGGAAATGCATGGCTCCGCCCTGCAAGCTTTTGTCACTTTGACTAAGAACTCCAAGGTGTGATGCCCGGGTGACTTTCATCACACGTCTGAGCCATCTGCTTAGAAAGGGGCCACCGACCAGCAGGGATCTCTGAGCACCCATGTTGCACAGCTTGGGGACAGGTCATGGGAAGTGTGAGTATTAGGGGATGTGGTTGGAGGAACCCCTGCGGTTCCCAGGAGAGCCTCCTTTAATGGCCTCTGGAGGCTGCATGGGGGCAGTGAGGGCCTGAGGCTCTGAATCCCGAGTCCTGTTCCACAAGGCCTTGTGGGCCCAGAGTGCGGGCAAAGGGTCCCAGGCCCTCCAGCCTGCAGCAGTCATGCAGGGGTAGACTCCCCAGGAGAGCTCCAAGCAGCTTCCCTCACTCCCAAGTCCACCCTGTCTGTAGGCAGGGGCCAATGTGGAGATCTCACAGGTGCTGACCCAGGTCACACGAAATGCTTCCGAGAACCCTGGGCCCCGGGGCCTGTTCCCTTTTAGTCCAGGTCATGAGGACCTATCAGAATCTTGTACCACACAGCCCAGTGACAAGAGCACATGGCTGTGGGACAGAGGGGCCTTGGTGTGCCAGGTGGAGATAAGGCCCACAGTTGGTTAGTGACTGCACTGGGGCTTGCAGCCATCCGCTGGTGCTGGTGCTGGGTGCTGGGTGCAGGGCCTGAGACTGCCCCACCCTGCCCTCAAGTTGCTTCCCCTGGCAAGGCCAGTAACTATCTGGAGAAGCAGCACGCTTGGAGCCTGGCCCCAGGAGCACTGTGTGAGGTTGGGAGAATCCCACCAACATTCAAGGTTGGGTGTTCTCTCCCATCGTGGGGTAAGACAGGGTGGAGGAGAATCCCAGCAGAGCAAGCTGCTGGGAGCTGAGCTTGTTGGGGGAAGCCTCCAGGGGCTGCTCGGAAGGGGGATTTACTTTGTGCTTTGCAAGGGGGCGGGGCGGGGGTGGGGGCAGGATTTGGGTAACTGAGAGAAAGGGAAGGGCAGTCAAGGCACAGCAAAGCATGCGGGAGAAGGCACGGCCACTGGGTGGTGCTGTCGGGCCGCCATGGGGCTCGCTGGCCCTGACCTCACCGGTTGGGGCCGCACCAGGCCGGACCTGCTCCTCATCCTCTCTCCTTGCCTCTTTTCTTCAGAGGACATACATCTTTACCTTCCTCTTGAGCTCCCGGGTCTTCATCCCCCCTCATGACCTGCTGGCCCGTGTGGGGCAGATCTGCCTGGAGCAGAGGCAGCAGCTGGAGACTCCTGGGTCTGAGAAGGTAAAGGTGCTGATGGGTGCTACCTGTCTCCGTGCCCCCAGCTCCTGGCTTGCTCACAGCTAGGAGAGAAGCTGGCAGGACAGGTCTGGCTGAGCCCAGCCCAGGGCCCTCCCTGATTGGGCAAGGTTGGCTTGTCTCTGGCCCCCTGGGCACCCCTGGGGCATGGCTCCCTGTGGGGCATGGGGTGCACACACAGCTCAGCACTCTTCATGGGATGCTGCAAATAACTGTTCTTGGTGGGTACTCACACCTCTTTCCAGGAAAGACAGCCCTGCCAGCAATCCTGGTCAGTGCTGGGACCCCAGCTGGTAGGAAAACCACTCTGGGTAGAGGTCAGCCCAGCTGACTCTCCTGCCTGGAGTGGTTTTCAGGAGGGCTCTTTTCCCTGTTGCTCTTCTGATTGAGCCAGGCTTTGGTGGCCAGGATGGCCGTGGGCATGTGCTTTGGATGAAGCGGCTTCTAGAAGTCTGGTCTGGTGCAGAAGACGGGGTGGTAGGTATGCCATCCTAGAACTGGCAGGGCTTAGTCTGGGCTGCAGCAGAGCATATCCTGCCCCCCATTTGCTAATGACTTTGTCCTCTATGTTCCCTCCACCAGACCAGGCCTCACCGTGCACCTGCACATGCTCAGGATGCAGGCCAGCCGCGGGGGGAGAACCAGCTGGGCCTGTGGCCAGGATCAGGAAGGCTGGAGGCAGCTCAGCAGGGGTGGGGCAGATGTGGGCCAAAAAATGTGGGGATGAGGAGTGGCTAGAGGCCCACAGGGCAGCAAGAACAGTCTGGAGGGCAGGCCCAGGCAGGCAGGGAGCTGGTCAGTGCTGAGGAGGAGCCGTGGTGGGCACAGAAGGGGTGCCGGCACATGTGGTCATTTTAGTGGGACAGTGGGGGGCTGGGCACTGAGGACCAGCATTGGGCACACCCTCCTCGGGCCTTAGGTGTGTGGCCCCGGCAACGGCAGGGGTGCCCGCCCACCTTTAGTGACATGAAACTGGGAGAGGGGATGCCTCTGAGCATCTGCACCCCTTCCCAGCACTTGCCAACCTGCTTTTAACTGAGAGGCAGCAGGTGAGAGTCTCTCATTCAATAATTTTGCTTGGTTTTCAGTTATTTTAAATGGGTGACTTCTAATAACAACAAAGGAAATTAGTTTTCTATGTCATGGTAGAGGATAAATTTTTTTGAAAATGAAATTTAAGTGAAATTGCTATACTAAGGGAATATGAAACAAAGCAGGTACAACAAAATCCACAGGGGACAAGGAGGGGATGGTCCTCCCAAGCACCCTCACCCCAGACCCGGAGGAGAGGGGGAGGCTCGTACCACTTGTCATCTCATTGCCCACTGTGGAGGGTGACTTTGCTCTACGCCCTGCCACCTCAGGCCAAGCTCAAGTCTTTCTCAGCCAAGATCGTACAGCTATTGAAGGAGTGGACGGAGGCCTTCCCCTATGACTTCCAGGATGAGAAGGCGATGGCCGAACTGAAGGCCATCACTCACCGGGTCACACTGTGTGATGAGGTGAGGTCTTCCCTGGAGCCCTGCAGAGCTCCGTGGGTGTATGTCTGGGGGAGAGGGTCTACTCTCACAGGAGGGCGGGTCTTCAGGGACAGCTCTCTATACAGTCTTCTATGCTGTCACCTTTTAAGATGACTGGGTGGCTCCATTTGTACCCATCCCCAAACTGCTCAGCTGTCCAGCAATGGGCCTTGGCACACTTGGCATGTGGGAGACCCTGTGGCCTAAGTAGTGGGCTGGAATGAGCCCAGGCCCTACCCTTTCCTGGGTTTGGGGTGAGTGGAGTGGGAGCCTAGTAAAAGCCTGTTTGCACTTCTGGCCTCCCAGCTCACTCCCGGCCTTTTGCGGAGACAGGAAACCTGGGGGGTACTCTGTGTGCTCCGCATCTTGTCTGGTTTGAGGGCTCACAAAGCCCAGGGAGAGCTCTGGGCAGGGCCAGGGCTGTTCCCCGCCCTGCCCGTAGTGAAGGTTCCCGGTCCTAGAGGATGCTCTCTTCCCTAGGCTGGGAAAGCCATGGTTTTCTACCCCTGGCTTTGGCCTGGCCCTCAGCTCCCATCCCCACAGCGTAGGCAGCTGAGCCACCCTCAGCAGGACTTAGAGGAGCTCTCACTGTGTTCCATTCTGTCCTCAAAGGCCCAAATATTCATGGCAGATTTGAGTAGGGATGTGGGCTCAAAGTTAGGCATATCCTTAGGGAGGAGATGGGTTCCTCTGGAGAAGTGATGGTCTTGCCAGCCCACACCAGCACCTTCACTCTTCCCTACCTTCACAGGAGAATGGCACAGTGAAGAAGGCCATTGCCCAAATGACACAGAGCCTGCTGCTGTCTCTGGCTGCCCGAAGCCAGCTACAGGAGCTTCGGGAGAAGCTCCGCTCACCAGCCATGGACAAAGGGTCTGTCCTCAAGGCTAAGCCCCCAGCCACTCAGAAGGACATCCTGGGCGTGTGCTGCGACCCCCTGGTGCTGGCCCAGCAGCTGACTCATATAGAGCTGGTCAGTGCCACAGCATGCACTGCTTGGGGTAGGATGTATCACCGATGCTCACTCATCGGTGCCTCCTCGCTGGTCAGACTGGGGAGTCAGGTGAAGCTCACTTGCCAGCTGAAACCTCTGCTTCTGGGTCCCCAGGATCACAGCAGCCCTTTGTGCATGGGAGGGGCTGGGGTGATGGGACTGCAGTGGCCCCAGGATAGAGGACTGGCCCAGGAGGTGAAGGGCTTGGAGGGGGAGAGCCAGTTCCCCCCACCCCGTCACCTCGTCTTGCCTATGCCGTGGGCTGGAAGGTACCCTGTAGCTAGCTGCCACTGCCCCAAGGCCTCACTCCCATGAAGCCCTGTTTCCTCTCCTCCCAGGGGAAGGTCTTCCAGACCCCGAGGGTACATTTGGGGGTGGGGGTGGGCAGAACCTGCCCACTGGCTGGAGGCTCTGATCAAGGAGAGGCTGTGGCACACACGTGCAGGAAGGTCTTGACTGCCACTCTGAACGTGGCCCACACCTTGGGTATGGGGCCCAAGAATGGCAGGCTTGTCACCTTCCCGTCCTTGCCCATTCTAGGAGAGGGTCAGCAGCATTCACCCTGAGGACCTGATGCAGATCGTCAGCCACATGGACTCCCGGGACAAGCACAGGGTGAGGGGCTGCTGTGTGCTCGGGGGTGGCCTTAAGGGGGGTCCCTGTCTATACCCCATGAAGGGTGGGGGCCTCACAACTAAATGGGTCTGGCCTAGTGCCTGTTCCAGGGGGTCTGCAGACAGCAGTGCAGGGTGATACAGATTGGAAGGGGCCAGTGTTCCCAGGAGCTTGGGGAGGGGCGTACTGGGAGCCCTGGGCCTGTCCAGCCGCCCATAGCCCACTGTCCTTTTCAGTCTCTTTTGGCCATGGTGCCAGCTCATTCTGGGGGTACGACTGGGGTGGCACCTGCTGGCAGGGTCCTCATGCTCCCCGTGATTTGCTGTGCTCTACCAGTGCCGAGGGGACCTGACCAAGACTTATAGCCTGGAGGCCTATGACAACTGGTTCAACTGCCTTAGCATGCTAGTGGCCACTGAGGTGTGCCGGGTAAGCACTGCACGGCCCATGTGTGTAGGGTGGCACTGTCCCTTCTCCAAACCCACGAGGCTGCCTGGGGCTGACTTCTGTACCCCTCAGATGATAAAACTCTGAAAGTGGAGACAGAAGCCTCCATTCCAGGGCCACCAACATCCCTGCTACCCCTACCACCACTATCCGCCCCCCCCCCCCCCCCCCCGGTGCCCTGGCCAGTCTCACAGTGATTGAGACACACCCATCCGTGGAGTGTACCAGCACAGTCTGTGAGTTTATCTGGGGCTCCCTTAGTGATCTCGGACTGCTCTCCTGCCCCTTTGCCCAGCATCGAAAATACCATTGCTGCATTTCCTGCCTCTGCAGCCCATGGGAATCTCCCCAACCCTGGGTCTGACAGCTCTGAGGGCCCAGGGTGGCTCCTGTCCAGCCTGCCCTTCAGGGACTGGTGGTGGAGGGATGCTCGTACGGTGGGCTCACCCTGAGGCTGTCTGGCTGCTCTCAAGGTGGTGAAGAAGAAGCACCGGACCCGCATGCTAGAGTTCTTTATTGATGTGGCCCGGGAGTGCTTCAACATCGGGAATTTCAACTCCATGATGGCCATCATCTGTGAGTGTCCAGGCCCCGGGGGCTCCTAGCCAGCTCTTGCATGGCCTGCCTACCCCCATCCTGACCCTACCCGCTGTTCCCTGCAGCTGGCATGAACCTCAGTCCTGTGGCGAGGCTGAAGAAAACGTGGTCCAAAGTCAAGACGGCCAAATTTGATGTCTTGGAGGTAGGAACCTCAGCCTCATCCTGCATTGGCCTGAGGAAGGGTGGGCGTCCCATCATGCTCTGCCTCCTTGCTGAGAACCCACTGCCCACAGTGCCATCTGGTGTAGGGCATGTTGAGCTGGCCTGGCTGCTCTAGGAGGTGGGTAGCTGAAGCTCTCCTCAGCCTTTGGGACTTTAGTCAGAACTGGCATTACCTAAAGCAAGTTCTGGAGAGTGGTTAGGAATCAGGTTGAGAAACATGGGCCCATGAGCCCTGTGCTGGGTGATGCTGACTAAGCAGACTGGCCTTTTCCTGGCTTGAATTCCTGTGGTCCTGGATTATCTGGGTGGCCCAGGAGTGGACAGGCCTTCCCCAATATATTTGATCACAGAATCCACTTTTAAAAAAAAAAATGTATTTATTCATTCATGAAAGACACAGAGAAAGGCAGAGACACAGGCAGAGGGAGAAGCAAGCTCCCCGCAGGGAGCCTGATGTGGGACTCGATCCCAGGACCCTGGGATCATGCACTGAGCCAAAGGCAGATGCTCAACCACTAAGCCACCCAGGCGTCCCCAGAATCCACTTTCTATAAACATCTTGCAGAGCTTGTCAGGTTTGGGAGGTGTTGGCCCCAGTAGAGGGGCAGTGGAAGGTTTTGAAAGGAAAGTGAGAGCCAGGCTCAGCAGGGCAGGGAAGAGGTGTGTGTGAGCTGTGAGACTTCTCTAACTTTCCTGATGATGCTTGGGCCCAGACCCAGTGCTGAGCCAGGTGCTCACTCCTGGTAAGGAGGCCTCCTCTGGTGACGGTCCAGGCTGCCCAGTGGGGAAGTACCTTCCCCATCACTGTTTCCTGACCTTCAAGGGGGCTCTGAACAAGTCAGGTGCAGGGAGAGCCCTGCCCACCACATCCTCCCATCTGCCCACAGCACCACATGGACCCATCCAGCAATTTCTGCAACTATCGCACCGCCCTGCAGGGGGCCACGCAAAGGTCCCAGATGGCTAACAGCAGCCGAGAGAAGATTGTCATCCCTGTGTTCAACCTTTTCGTTAAGGACATTTACTTCTTGCACAAAATCCATACCAACCACCTGCCCAATGGGCATGTTAACTTCAAGGTGAGCTCAGACCCCTTGTGGTCCAAGGGGAGGGGGGCCAAACTGTCCCAACACAAGGCCAGGACAGACCCCTCAGCCTTATCCTAGGGCAGACAGTCTGTGCCATTAGGCTGCAAGGCGGTGACCCTGGTACAGAAAGGCCTTTAAGACTGAAAGCTCCAGGGGGGCTATGTGTGCTGTTTATGAAGTATCAGGGTGACGCCAACCCTTCTGGGTGGATGCTCTGGTTATAGGGCTTGGAGCCACAGGGAACTTGTATTTACCCAGGACCCTGGTCCCAACAGGTAGACAGAGAAGGGGGCTATACCTCCTGGGGGGTTTGGGAGGGAGGAAGGCTTTAGGCAAGAAGAGACTTGAGCAGGAAGGAAGCAGCAACAGAATTCCAGATGGAAGCTAAGGGTTGCTGGCCAAGGGTGGGAAGGTAGGACAAAGGTGATCGGGGAAGTGTAGGGGAAGTGAGGTTGTCCAGTGTTTACCTCACACAGGTAAGGGGTATGAAGGAATTAGGGATCCTTACACAGGCCCTAAAGAGTGAGATCATGGCATGTTCTGGTTGGTGGTGTTGTGCCAGGTGTGGCCTGCATACGTGCCTCAGCCTGGAGTCTCAGATGGGGACCTCTTGGGTCTTACACAGCAGGGGGACCGATCCTGCCACAGCCTGATGGTCTAGGCAAAGAGCAAGCAAAGGTTTTGGGGACACTTACTGGCTCTCATGCTGCATCAAGTGCTGCTGTGGCCACAAAGTCAGCTGACTAGGGTCACTGTCCCATCTTGCTGGGATGCAGAATGAAACCAGAACCTAACCCTAACCAAGGATTTCAAGCTGAAAATGACAAATGAACATCCAGTTGGTCTTCTGTATTTTCAGAAATTTTGGGAGATCTCCAGACAGATCCATGAGTTCATGACATGGACTCAGGTAGAGTGTCCCTTCGAGAAGGACAAGAAGATTCAGAATTACCTGCTCACGGCACCCATCTACAGCGAGGAAGGTGAGGCCCAGCTCCCCGTGGCAGCACACCCATGTCCCCACACCGTACATGTCACCCTGACTCCCCTACATCCAGGGCCTCTGCCCTCATGGGGTTGCCCTGGGAGGCGGGTCTGATCATTGTCCTCATGTTATACAGGAGCAGCTCAGCCCACAGGGGTGAGTACATAAGGTTGGGCAGTGGGTAGATGACAGGATGAGGACAAGGAGAGAGAGGGCTCTGGAAGCCACCCGAGAGAGCCAGAGCATGGTTGGGTTAGTGCTGCAGGACCAGAAATTTCTCAGTCCCTAAGTCCCTAAGAAGGAAGCTGGGAGCTCTAGATCTCATGGGGCCTATCACCTCATGAAACAGAGACTTGTGGAAAAGTCCAGACCAGAGGTCATTGTCCTTGCCCAGCTGCTCCCCTAGAAAGGGTTAACTGGCGTGGTGTGCAGACTGACTGCACGTGGACATGGGTTCTGAGGGGCTTCTCATCTCGCAGCTCTCTTCATCGCCTCCTTTGAAAGTGAAGGTCCTGAAAACCACATGGAAAAAGATAGCTGGAAGACTCTCAGGTAAGAAAACCCCAGGGACAGGCCTGTGAGCCCTTGAGACTAGTCCCATGCCTGGGTCTACAGGAAGGGAGAGGACTGGGGAGCATGATCTGTCCTTCTGAAAGGCGGCCAGGGGGTACCTCCACACAGGCTGCCAGTCGGTGGGAGGCTGGACTTGGGTCCACGTGTCCCTGACCCTTCCCCTGCTGGCCGGTTCCTAGAATCCAGGCCCTCCCCAGATAGCATGGCCCGCCCTCTGCCTGCTTAGGGGAAGGGCCTGCCAACCACCTGACCATTTCCTTGTGCCCTGCCTACCTCTAGGACCACTCTCCTTAACAGAGCCTGAAGGCACGGATGCAGCCGACAGACGCTGGATGAAGCACACACATGCACTGAGTTTTAATCTTGATTGATAAGGGTTGAGATGAGGAGGCCTCACTGGTTGGGGTCCATTTTGTATATAACTTTTATGAAAAATATTTCATGCATCAACCTTTGGCACTTACAAAGTTTTTTTTGTTGTTGTTGTTTATTTTAAATAACAGGGCAGGGCCCTGCTTTGGGGAGGGGTGGGGAAAGAGTATCATGGGAGATGGCATCCATGATAACATCTTATTCTAATGAAATGTAGATTTTTATTTTCTACTTTTGATTATTAACATCTTATGAAAAAATATTAAAAAAAAAAAAACCCAACCAAAACCAATGTGAGCCCTGCCTGCTTGGACGCCCTTCCAGCCAGTGTCTCTGATGTCGGGGTTAGTGCCTTAGAGAGTACTGGAGGGCCGGTCTCCCGCTCTGTTCCTTTAGCCCTCAGGCAGCCAGTGCTCCGGAATCGCCAGGAAAGCTGTGCCCTGGGCCACGAGGCACCTGCCCTGAGAGCCTAGGCCAGAGAGGCTCCAGCAGGAAGGGCTTGGCTGGCCGGGGGGCTTCATTTGCATCCTTCTAGAAGCAAACCTGAGTACGGGCTTTCCAAAGTTTACATTTTCATTTTCCTTTATCAGGGATTTAGGGGTTTGGGGAGGGCCAGGGGGATACCTGGCAGCATATTTTCTGTTGGAATATGTCTGGCAAATTGTTCAACTACATTATAGGAAAAGAGAAAAATCTAAAATAACATAGGGGAGGATATGGTGCAATTGTCCGTTTTCTAGGCTGTAACAGGTACACGGAGCTGTAATGAAGAGAGTACGAAGCCGACTTGAGGATGGGGAGATTTAAAGCAGTTCTTGAAACTCCAGTACAGAGTGAAAAGAAGCCACTCACAAAGCGCCCTCTAGTGGCCCGCCTCCTCCGGCCCTCTAGGTGGGGGTGCCCGGAGGGAATCTAACAGAACATCACACCAGACTGCTGGAGCCCACTCCTAAAACTGCCCAGCATGTGGAGGTATTGTCCACACCCAAACTTGAGGAGTCTACTCCATTTTCTGTCTTTCTGGCTGTGGGATGGCAAGTCCTGATCCCTCAAAAGCCAGCGGTGGGTCATCTGCTCGCTCTCCCCTCACAGTGGGGCTTTCATTCAGCACAAGCAGATGTGGAACTACTCACCCTTGTTTCTCTCTATGCCTGGCTTCCTTCTGCAGGAGCCACTGCGGCTGCGATGCCTGAGTGAGGATGGGGCAGTTAGTTGCTAATTCCCAAAGCTCTTAGGAGAGCCTGGAGAAGTGGAGGTGAGGCCTCAGGAAGGGGTGGCTCTGAGATCCACTGCTGACTGCAGCCTTGGGTGGAGCCAGAATATTTACACTGTATTGTCACAGTGTTTTCGCACTTTTCAGACATTCTAGATAGTACATATTGTATCTTGATAGTACATATTGCTTTGTTTATGTATTTGAAAAAAAGGAAGGCTAAAAACTTGAGACTATATATTTGGAATACAATGTTAGAACTTTCCCTCTTGCTTTAAGGAGCTTTCATGTCAATGTGCACTCACTCCACTGGGTCATCAGTTCTAGTACCTACCTGATACAGTGTCTATGTTTGCTACTTTATTTTCCCACTTTGATACACACCCTATGATGTTTTGGTATTTTGAGATGAACTCTGAGTACAAAGCTGTACCATAATGCAGGATGTCAGCTGTTGGTGACTGGACCTTTTGCATCAATAAAAGAACATGTTGCTCCCCTTGCATGCTTGCTCTGTGTGTGTAGCTGGTGAGGCCTGAGGGCTGCTGGCAGGAGGTGTGGGGATGTCTAGGTCCTCCCTGGCCTTTCAAAGAATGAGCAAGGAACTCTCATCTACACAACACATTCAGACAAAGGGCTTTTCAAATAAATAATGCAAGATCGGACAAGAGGTACGTTCTACTCTGCTTTCCTCAAAGTAAGATCCAAAACTGTATTATAAGCTGATCGTATCACTTGGCCCTGTCAGTTGGGGAAACCTACCCTAAATAAGATTGTAAAGGCTCCTTTACTGCAGGACTAATCAGAACCATCAGTGTCCCTGGGCACTGTGGGTCTCTCCTGGAGCAGGGCAAGTTGGGGACACCTCCTGACCTCTTTCTGCAAAAGTCTGCAGAATGCAGTTCTAGATGGGGCTCTTTGTGTTGTGAAGAGTCACATTTAAGAGCACTAAAGAAAAGGATTTGTTGAAAGGCATGTTTGTGAAATGGGAAGGAAAAGAAATGAGACACTTGGCTTCCATTCCAAACTCCTACCTGTTTTCCTCTCTAGCCTGTCCTATTGCCACGCTGTCATTAACGCCCAGGCTGGATGAGATCTACTCTCCAGCTCAATGAACCTTATTCTGCTCCCTTAGAACTAACTCAAGTGCATTTTCAAATGTATTCAGTGTTTGTTATGCCCTTTGGACCAGCAATGCAGAAAACTTTGTCATGGCATGCTCTATCTGCACTGCTGCTAGTGACATATAGGTACTGAGCACTGAAATGTGGCCCATGCAACTGAGGAATGGAATTTCTAATTTTAGGTTTAAATAGCTAGTGGCCACTGTATTGGGTGGAAGGTTAGGCCTGTGGAGTTTGGCACCTGATGCCCTTCCAGTGGCTTGTGGAGTGGATGGCACACAATAGGTGCTTAGCTGTTTGTGGAGCAAATGAGACACCTATGAGGATGCCTAAGTGAGTTTTGGGTAAATGACATTTTTTAGGTCTTTATAATCCAATGGAATTCTTAATCTCCTGGTAGTTATTTTTGAAAGTTTCTACCTATCTCCGCTGAAGAAGGGGCAGCACATCATTTGGCGTGTGTTTGGCCACGGGGCTTAGGCCTGGGAGTGGGTGGTGAGCTCACCTGGCTAGCCATAGTGCTCTCCTTCACCCATGGGGTAGGGTAGTCCCTCCAGGGCAGTGTTTCTCAAGTTGTGGCTCTTTGGCCACAGTGACAGCAGTGCTGGAAACTTGCTCAGACTGTTCTCAGGGCCCCACTGCAGGCTTGCTAAAGGAGGGTGGGGAACATAGAACATTTGGGAAGCTCACAGCCTGCTGCTCCAGGTCCATCCCACTTCCCCCAGGTGAACTCTGCTTCACAGGCACACTGAACCTCCATGCCAGAGTGCACCTCCCGTAATACACTGTGCTCTTGTCTTTACACATTCTTCCAGAGTCTCCTTACAGCTTCCCTGGTGAGTAGTGCGCTGTGCTCCTCTGGGCCCCACCTGTTCTCTCACATCAAACCATTGGCACCTATCTCACCCATCACTCTTGGCCCTCTGTGTAGGAGCCACTTGTGTAGCTGTATGGCCAGCAACTAGCATGGTGTGCAGCTCCTACCACCACCATATGATGACTGGATGCTACCTTTCACTTCACACAAACATTTGAGGAACAAAAATCTTTGTGACAATATCAGCTGTGACAGGAAATAAGCTATAAGGATCTCTCCTAAGGCCATGGAGACTTCTGTGACAAAACTAAGATTAGTACCCACCCACTACAACCTGTACATAAAACATGTCATGTTCCCCAGGGGAGGCAAGACAGGATAAGAGCAAGGAATAAAAAATTATACTATTTGGATTCAAGTCCTTGTTTCCTGTTCTCAGCTGGGTATCCTTGGAAAAGTTGTTTACCCTTAAAGCCTCCATTTTCTCATGATTAAATGGAATTACAATATCGTCTCATAGGACTGTTGTAATGATACATGGCAAAAAGTGCAGTACTTGATTCATCAGAAGCAGTCAGGGTCAGCTGGGTACCAGCAGTGGCACCCCTGATGAAATTGAACCCCCACTTCTCTAGCAGAAAGCACAATCTCCTGGAAAAAGTGAAACAAAGAATTATAATTGACCTTCTCAAAGGAACAACTGAAGGCCTGGTCAATACAAATATATTCTGACATTACTACAGAGTCATTTAAGTGTTAAAATAGGGGTGCCTGGGTGGCTCAGTGGTTGGGTGTCTGCCTTTGGCTCAAGTTGTGATCCCAGGTCCTGGGATCAAGTCCCACATTGGGCTCCCTGTGGGGAGCCTGTTTCTCCCTCTGCCTATGTCTCTGCCTCTCTCTGTGTCTCTCATGAATAAATTAATATCTTTAAAAAAAATGTTAAATGTAACCAGCAAACATATATGGGAAAAATTCCCACAAATTTGGGATTCAAAACTACTTTCTAAATGAAAAGCCTACTACCCACACACAGGCTAGTAATCTTAGATCATACCAGCACAGTTTCTATTTTTATTCCCAGAAGGGAAGTCATGATACTGTGAGGAAGGTGAAGGACTGCCATTCCCTGCTCCCCCAAGTATCTATCCCAACATACCCTAAGCTCTTAGGTATGGATCTTCAGCAACAATGTTGAGGAAATAGTGTTGTCAAGAATAAATGAAAATGGGACACCTGGCTGGCTCAATTGGTGGAGCATGTTACTCTTGGTTTTGGGACTGTACATTTGAGCTCCACAGTGAGTGTAGAGATTACATTAAAAAAATATAAGATAGTTATGCACCTATTTCTGGCAGTATTAGATTAAGGAAGTGTTTGCCTGCGGAAATCAACTGCTAAAGTCATACAAAATTAAAATATCCAAGGAAAAACTCAGGTCAAGGAAACTGAAGCCAGCTTTTGCTCTGAGGGCAAGGATTATGAGCTTCCATTTTCAAGTCCACCTAGGGATAGAGAAGAAAGTACAGGGCCTGTTCAAGAAGAGAGGCCAAATAGGAGACCCCAGCCCATAACGCTGACATCCCAAAGAACCACTCTTCATGTAACATTGAACTTGAAATAAAATGCTCCCACCAAAGAGGTTAAAGAAAACTGCCTGTGTTGAACCTTGGCACTGAATGGAGGCCAGAAAGACTTACACTGCTAATTTGTAACCATAAGTCAGTGAATTTCATTAAGTTTGCTGCACACATCACACTTGTCAAAAAAAAAGTTAAGCTGAGAATCTAGTTTAACATGGCTCTGAATGGGTACTATCCTTAAGTTAGCCAGTAGAAGCAAACATTGAGATTTTAGTTTTAAAAGTTTCTCCTTAGCTGTCTAATCTGTTTAATCCACCTGATGGACTTTTAAAATTCATTTGCATTTCTTGAAGAACCAAATGGATGTTCTTCCCCGAATTCATTTGGTCATAATTCTGAAGAAATTATCAGAATGTAATACAGAGAGATAAAGACTGGAAAATATGAAATGGGTTAAAAAACACAAAGAGCATGGTGGACACAACAAGAAGTCTAACACGTTATTCAGAGCTTTTGAAAGAGAGAATGACAGAGACAATCAAAGTACAATAGCTGAAAATCTTTCAGAACTGATAAAAGATAAGAATAACCCAAGGAACCAGAATCTCAAGCAAGATCAGCAAAAACCAAAAAACCCAAAAACACCCAGCACACAGACATATCATAGTGACACAGAACAGAAATAGAGGAGATCTTGAAGGCAACCAGGGAAAAGGTTGATTACTTAAAAGGAGTATCAACTGTTAAGCTGATAGCTTATAACTTCACAAGGGAAGTAACTGAAGCCAGAAGACAGTGCTTCTTTTTCAGTGCTAAAAAAAAATTCCCAACCTAGAATTCTATACCCTTCAAAAAATAGTTTTTAAATGAGATAAAGATACTTACAAACCAAAGTGGAGTTTGCTATCAGCAGACCTTCACTAAAAGAAATTCTAAAGGTTGAATCATACACTATATTCAAAATTATTTCCAGATGCATCATAGATCTAAGAACAGAAGGCTCAACAAAGATGAGAAAGGAAGTTATAGGCAACCTTAATAAAGCCTCTAAAAGAAAATATGAAAATTTCTTCTTTACTTTGGAGTAGACAAATGTTTCTTAAATTGGGATAACCAAAATCACTAGGCATAAAAGAAAAATGATAAAATGGACACTATTAAAATTAAGAGCTTTTATTAACACATAACATTAAGAGAATGAATAATAGTCCCCTGCCTATGAGAAGATTTGCAATACATAGGTCTGACAAAAGACTCACATCCAGAATACTGAAGTAACTAACTCCTAACAATCAATTTTATTTTATTTTATTTATTTTATTTTTTCCTAACAATCAATTTTTAAAAAGGCAATTAAAAAGAAGGTAAAAAATTTTACTAGGCATTTCACAAAAGATATTCAAATAGCCAATAAGCATATGAAAAGATAATTAATATCATTTCCCTAGTGATAAACTAAACTACTAAAACCAAAATGAGATAATTGTACACACTCAACAGAGATTAAAGAGTCTAAATTGAAAACACTGTGTTGGGACAATGTGACACAACTGGATCCCTCAATGTGGCTGATAGGAATCAGTTATTTGAAAGGACTGAAAAAATTGGCCAGCCCCTGACAAGGTTAATCAAGGAAAAACAAAAGGCACAAATAACACCAGGAATGAAAGAATGGCTATCACTATAGATTCTGTACATATTACAGAAATAAGAGGATATTGTAAACAACTTTGTATATTTCACCTAAATTTTCAAATTTATCACTATAAATTCTTAGAAGATTGCACTTTATCTAAAATAATCAAAACTGAATTTTAAAAAAGATTTATTTATTTACTTTAGAGAGAGTGCGAGACAGCATGAGCAGGAGGGGCAGAGGGACAGGAAGGGAGAATCTCAAGTGTGCTGAGTGCAAAGCCTGATGCTGGGCTCAATCTTACGACCCTGAGATCATGACCTGAGACAAAACCAAGGGTTAGATGCTTACCACCTGTGTCACCCAAGCACCCCAAAAACTGACTTTAAAAGAAATAGAAAATCTGAATAGTTCTCCAATCACTAAATAAATTAAACCAGTGATCAGAAATCTTCCCATATAGAAAACTTCACAGTCAGGTGGCTTTCAGGCAGTTCTGCCAAATATTCAAGGAAGAAGTAATTTCAGTCTTACAAAACTTCTTTAAAAAGATAATTAGAAAGAACACCTGTAATTTGCTTTACAGGTTAGCATAACCTTAATAAAAAAGCCCACCAAGAATGACAGGGGGCATTCTTACTCATGAACACAGATGAAAAACACAGGAAATATATATATGCATACACACTTTCACACACACACACACACACACACACACACACACACACACACACCACACAAACTGAATCCAGCAATGTATAAGGATAATACATCATGAAAGACTGGAGTTTACTCTAGGAATGCAAAGGTACTTCAGGAAACTGATTAACTCAATTTTACATATCAAAGATGGAAAAAAACCATATGATCATCTCAACAGATACAGTAAAAGTATTTGATAAATGCTCTCAAGCATGATGAAAACTCACCAAGTAGTAATATAAAGTGACTCTGTTAACTTGATTAAGAATAGTTACAAAAACACCTCCAGCAAATACCATAATTTACTGATGAAACTAAGAGTGTTCCTCTTGAAATCAGAAACACGGGCAGGAAGTCCACTATTGTCACCTCCAGTGAATGCTGCACAATAAATTCCAATAAGCACAGGAAGACGAGAAAAATAAGGATATAAAAATTGAAAAGGAAATTTTCACTACTCATAGACTTATGATTCCATAACAGAAAAAATACAAAAGGAATTAGAAATACATTACTAGAATTAAGTGCTTTGGCAAGGTCGCTGAACACAAAAGCAACAGTACTTCCAAATACTAGCAATAGGTAATACAAAAAATAAGTTACAATGTTATATAAAATGCAAGGGAAAAATCTATAAAGTAATACATGTAAAACCACTGTGTGAAAAGTGTAAAATTTAATTGAAAGACAATAAAGACCTAAAGAAATATGTCATTTTAAGGGCTGGAAGACTCCATATCATAAAGATGTAAATTTTCCCCCAAAGTGATCTTATAGATTCCATGAGTCCAGTCAAATTCATGAAAATTTTGAGGCACCTGGGTGGCTCAGTCAGTTAAGCATCCACCTTTGGCTTAGGTCATAGGAATCATTCTTAGGAATTGAGCCCTGTGTCTCCCTCTGCTCCCTGCTCATGCATGCTCTTGCTATCTTCTGTGTCTTTCTCTCAAATAAATAAAATCTTTAAAAAAAATTCATGAAGGTTTTGTGAAACTTAACTAGCTTATTCTAAAATTTATGGGAGGGGCAACCCGGGTGGCTCAGCGGTTTAGTGCCGTCTTCAGCCCAGGGCGTGATCCTGGAGACCCGGGACTGAGTCCCATGTCAGGCTCCCTGTGGGGAGCCTGCTTCTCCCTCTGCCTGTGTCTCTGCCTCTCTTTTTCTTTCTCTCTGTGTGTCTCTCATGAATAAAAAAATAAAATCTTTAAAAAATAAAATAAAATAAAATTCATGGGAAAGTACCAGGGCTATAAAGAGCCATGGCAATCTTTAAAAATAAAGCAAGTGGGACTAGCTCTCAGAGATACAAAGCTAAGTAGTATAAACTACTATAAACTTTATAGTAATTTAGACTATGATGTAATGGTATGGTGATGGACAGAAAGCCTAACTGAGCAGATGAGTGCCCAGAACCAGACCTGTGCATTTGGACATCTGATGGATGAGAGTGGTTCTGTAGGTAAAATAGACTATATTGTAAGGTGATGCTGGAAAAAAGTATAATGTAATCCTTACCTCATGTCATACACAAAAAGCTCTTCTAATTAGGTTAAAGACCTAACCAGGAAAAGCAAAGCTATATATGAGGTATTTAGAAGACAATATAGAACAATAGCTTTAAGCCATTTTTCCTTAATATGAGGTCATAAATCAGTAATAAAAAGTAGAATACATAAAGGAAAAAAATTAGTCACATTCGAGTTAATTTTTATTAATGAAAAAGTACCATCAAGAATGGGAAAAGCTGGAGCGCTCTGGAGGACTCGGTGGCTTGGGTCGGAGGCTGGAGCCGGCGGGCATTATGGACAAATCTAAAGAACACTGCATTGCAGGGCCTGTTAAGACTGCAATTGCACTTGGTGATGGTCCAAAACGTGTTCTGGTGACTCAGCAAGTTCCTTCACAGAATCCATTATCTGCAAATAGTGGCCAGGCCCAGCGGGTCTTGTGTCCTTCAAATTCTTCCCAGCGAGTTCCTCCACAAACCCAAAAGCTCGTCTCCAGCCATAAATCGGCTCAGAATCTGAAGCAGAAGCAATTGCAGGCAACTGGTGTCCCTCGTCCTGCCTCTAGGTCACTGAATAATACCCAAAAGAGTGGGCAACCCTCGTCATCAGCCCCTGGAAATAATTCTGAAAAGGAACTGGCAACAAAACAGAAAAATGAAGAATCAAAAAAAAGGCAATGGGCTTTGGAAGATTTTGAAATTGGTTGCCCACTGGGTAAAGGAAAGTTTGGTAATGTTTACTTGGCAAGGGAAAAACAAAGCAAGTTTATCCTGGCTATTAAAGTATTATTTAAAGCTCAACTGGAGAAAGCAGGAGTTGAACATCAGCTGAGAAGAGAAGTAGAAATACAGTCCCACCTTAGGCATCCAAATATTCTTAGGCTGTATGGTTATTTCCATGATGCCACCAGAGTTTACCTAATTCTAGAATATGCACCTCTTGGAGCTGTCTACAGAGAACTTCAGAAACTGTCAAAGTTTGATGAGCAGAGAACTGCTATTTATATCACAGAGTTGGCAGATGCCCTGTCTTACTGTCACTCAAAGAGTCATTCACAGAGACATTAAGCCAGAGAACCTACTCCTTGGATCAGCTGGAGAGCTTAAGATTGCAGATTTTGGGTGGTCAGTACATGCTCCATCCTCCAGGAGAACCACCCTGTGTGGCACCCTGGGTTACTTGCCCCCAGAGATGATTGAAGGCCGAATGCATGATGAGAAGGTGGATCTCTGGAGCCTTGGGGTTCTTTGCTATGAATTTCTAGTTGGGAAGCCTCCTTTTGAGGCAAGCACATACCAAGAGACCTACAAAAGAATATCACGGGTTGAATTCACATTCCCTGACTTCGTGCCGGAGGGAGCCAGGGATCTCATTTCAAGACTGTTGAAACATAATCCCAGCCAAAGGCCAACTCTCAAGGATGTACTTGAACACCCGTGGATCATGGCTAACTCATCAAAACCATCAAGTAGCCAAAAAAGCAAAGACTCAACTAGCAAACAGTCTTAAGGATTGTGCAGGGGGAGAAACCTGAGAGGCAGGGCTGCTGATACTGCTGATGGCCTGCCTGTGACGGAGGGCGCTGCAGACAAAGGCCTACTGCGCAGGTGGTGCCTCGGCCTCCCCACTCGAGTCTACTTAAGTGAACAGTACGCTCTGGAGTGAAAGTAGCCACAGGAATTGTGGCAGTGTCACTAGTTTCACAATTTGGAGGTGAGGTTCACCTGGACCTCCCCACAGCCTGTTCCGAGTCAGGCCTCCTTGTGGAGGACCCACTCTGGGTCCTACTGCAGGGAGAGTGGCCACCTCGTCGTGACTCCATCAGTGAAAGAGGCGTGCAATAACCTTCCAAGTACCTACGTGTGTGTGTAACTTATTGGGTGGCCAAATCTGGTAAAGCTGTCAGGATGAACATGTGATTCTTTCTTTTAAATGTTAAAATAAAGATTTTTATAAAGAAAAAAAAAAAAAAGAATGGGAAAAGCTAAGCCACATTCCTTGGAAAAGATATTTAACCAACAGGAATTGGTATCCAGAATATGTGAAGAATTCCTATGAACTGATAATAATGGGCAAGAAGACTGAAATGCAAACAGTAACTACAATTCATGCCTAAGGTCTATTAAATTAGCAAGAATTGGGGCACTTGGGTAGTTCAGTGGTTGAGCCTCTGCCTTTGGCTCAGGGCATGATCCCAGGGTCCCAGGAGTGCTGCATCAGGCTCCCTGCAAGGAGCCTGCTTCTCCCTCTGCCAGTGTTTCTGCCTCTCTCTGTGCGTCTCTCATGAATAAATAAAATTTTAAAAAATTAGCAAGAATTAGTAAGCCTGACAAAATTAAGTATTGCCAAAGATGCAAAATGATCTCTTTCACAGTACTGGAGATCCACTTTTGAAAGGAAACTGAATGTATATACAACTGATGGCCCAGTATTATTACTCCTAAAGAAATTCTTGCACGCTTAGATATGTAAAGCAGTATTCATGACAAGATTGCTTCTGATAGCAAAAGCAAATAACAAAAAACTATTAACAACCCAAGCATCTATAAACAATAGAACTACTGAATATTTAGTATATTCAGAGTGGAATACTAGTTAGTAATAAAAATGAGTTTTGAGACTAACATGAATGAATCTCAAAAATATAATAATGAAAGAGAATATATAATATGCATATAAATTCAGAAACAGGCAAAACTAAAGTCTTTTGGGTAGAGATACATATCCAGTAGGGAAAATGAAGAACAACAAGTGAAAAATCATCATAGATATCAGAATGGTTACTATTATGGGGAGTGAGGGTATGTGATCAAGAAGTGGCATACATATAGAGGCCTTTCACTGATAATGTTATCTAAATCTGGGTAGCTGGTACACTTAATCTAGGTAGCTGTTTGCTTTATAATTCATTAAATTACACAATTACATGTTATATACTTTTAGTATTTATGGTATTTTGCAACAGAAATTAATTTGGCACATTTTCATTTAACTTTTGGTAATAAAATACTTTATTGGTACCGTTTAATGTCAAAAACACAGTAATACTGTTTCCATTGCTTAGCTTCCATTTTTAAATTAAAGCTCATTTAAAAAAAAGAAGAGAAAAGGTAAAATCATTTGACTCTATCAAAAAACAAGCTGCAAACTTACCTGTGCAAATAATTAGGTTCTTCCACTTTAAATACCTAAATTCACTGGTCTTCATAATAAATAATGGTATATAAGAGGAGACATTGGCCTGAATAATTCTGCAGAGAACATTTTATACATCTTTAAAAAAGCCTAAATGCTACCCAACTTAAAACTTGTAAGAATAATTTGTAAGAGTTACTGTAAAATGAATTCATGTAAGCACCAAGAAATTTGGGATTTATAATATTTCAGATGATATGATTTACTGAGTACAAAGAGTATGATTTTTCTTCGTGAATTTGTGTTTATATACAAATAGAAAGGATACAAGATAGGTTCCTTTTAAAAGCCAAAGATTCAAAATCTGTGAATGACTTTTACCATATTTCTAATTTCTGGATCTAGCAATGGACCCTATGGTAAAAGATCCATGTGTGATAAATAACATAGTACAGTCCTATCTGAATATAACTTCTTATTCATCTTGCCTCATTAATATAATTTATACCTCAATTAAAATATTCTATCTGCAAACAATATATTTCTCTAAAATATTTTGTAATTCAGATTGCCATCCAGACCACCTTCTCCTCTGCCTCTTTTCTCAAATCATTGTAATTTTATGGTATACGTCATTAAATTGTTTTTTTTTCTCCCTTCAGTGAAACTGTCAACTCAAAGCACCACACTATTACAAACACAGATATAGCATATATTAACATACTAGAAAAAAGATAATACATATGGATCTATGCTAAATGAGACAATGCAAACCAAAAAACACACAACACCATGCTATGTTCATCTATTCTGAAGCACTACAAGAAGGCCCTGATAGCACCCTGGCTCATGTAAACTGATGTTCCCAGATATCACTAGTGCCCTGTACTCCAACATAATTAAATGTTCTAATAAAGACATTTCCACATTTGTTTGCTTAAAACAATCTACAGCAACTTTGACTACTAATCTTGAAAATGATGATAACACATTATAGTTTCAATTAAGTCATAGATTCTAAGCTAAGTATTTTCTATTATCATCCATTTATTTAATAACACATTCAGGGAGCTAAGCAACATTCAGTTTAAGGGGTTTTTACTTCGCTCTCTTTTGATTGTGAATTTCAGATGTGTCCCTTAGTCATCCTCTGCTTCAGTGAAAGAGGATTCTTCAAGCAACTGATTAAAGATCTTAATTTAAAAGCAGGTTGACTAAGTGGTCAGCAGCTGAAGAACTCTTGTCTACATACTGCATCCATAATACTCTGTCCTCTCTGGAGGAACTGGATGCCCCTGACCTACCATGAGCATAACACATTCCATCCCTCAACCCAGAGGCAGCCAGGGTACATTAGAACATGGGTAGAAACTAACTCAAAACTACTTTTGGGGCAAACACCAGATTTCAATTTGTCAGCAATTCCATAGTGTGGTTTTCTCAAGAAACAGGCTTTGCATTGAAACACTTGCTTTTTCTTCTCATATCAAGTTAAACTGCTAAAGTAATATCAGAAAGAGCACAAAAGATAAGCATGTCTTCTCTGAAAGAGGCACTGCATCTGGAATTGGAATTAAGGCTAAATAAATAATGCTGGTTTGTGGTTTAGACAAATGTGCCAATGGTTACGTTAACCAACAGCTTCGCTCTTTGTCCTGTATGCCTGTTTGTGAAGATGCGTCTCTATCTCCTCCCTGAAGACCAGCATTCCTAGGTGCGAGTGAGAGGCCTCATTCATGGCTTTGGACTGGATGCACATACGGTACTGTTCAGGAGTCAACTCATCAGCACAGCGTTTCTCATGCCAGAGGTGGAAAAGACCAGGAACTGGAGTCCGAATCACAATCAGGTCACCATGTAAGTATTTTCGATAAAGATGAACATCTTCTCCACCCCAACCTTTTACTTCCATGTCAAATCCACCTGCAGGATGAAAATTGACATATCGGTAACTGCCTGTCAACCAAAGCACAACTGCTAAGAATTAAGATGTTCTACTTCAAATGAGATGGCACAGCACAGCCTAAAGATACCCGATAGAGGACTGACATCTGGTTTGGAAGTCCAGTTAGGAGCTGACTTCTAGCAGCAAAGGCCTGTTGTTGGGAGTATCAAAATGAGATTAAATATTTGAGAATGCTTTGTAAATGTCTAAGTTATATAGTAAATCTAGAGAAAGTCAAAGGAGAAGGAAATATATAAATCACCCATAATTTCACCACTACTAATATGATTAACATATTTATCCACTGAGATACAAGTTTCTCTGGGCCACAGACAACTTTCCAGAGGAGAAAACAGAAGAAATGGCTAGGTTGAACATATACATTTGAGAAGGGGAACATGGATGATTTAAAGCCACAGGAATGGATGAAATTACTAAAGGAATTTAGAAAGAAAATAGGCCCAGATCTAAATACTAAGTAATGCCAATACCTACAGGTTAAACATACAGAGAAAAAGAAATCAGCAAAAGAGACTGACAAATGGCCCCAGAGGATGAAGAAAATTCTGGAGAATGAGCTATCAGTAGTCAAATGAAAAAAGTATCTTCAGGAAGAAAGGGTCAAGCATGTGCTGCTCAGTTAAGAATTTAAAAAAAAAGGACACCTAAGTGGCTCAGCAGTTGAGCATCTGCCTTTGGCTCAGGGCATGATCCCAGAGTCAGGGATCGAGTCCCGCATTGTGCTCCCTGCTAGGAGCTTGCCTCTCCTGCCTCTCTCTGTGTGTCTCTCATGAATAAATAAAATCCTAAAAAAAAAAAAAGGATTAAAAAAAAAACCCCAAAAAACCAAATAGACCTGGCAACATAAATGTCACTTATAACCTTCCCTACTACAATAATTCTAATGGAGCGATGGAACAAATGGCTAACTGGACCAGGTGAACACATGAAATGGGAGATAAAGTTGAGACTATTTTCACATTGGTTTAAGCTAAACTTTCTTAAAGAATCATAGAGAACATAAGCCATTTGGAATTTTTTTTTTTTTGACCATTCGGAATTTTTTGAAGAACAGGCAAACATTCTTAAAAACTGAAAACAAATTAATTCTTTAATTAAGAGCAAGGTTTCCAAATTATGTCTTCTGTCAAATAATTATATACCACTTAATTTTACACTCACAGGATGACAATAATCCTGAGATCTCTGAAAAGTATTGCTTTAAATAGTCATAGCTTTTATAAAACACTATGTCTAATACATACTGGTTTTTCTTCTTTGTAGATAAAAGTTCTTCAAATATTAGAGATGGTATAGATACTTAAAACAAATGAGGGACTTCCAGTTTCTGGTCTAGCATATACATCACTTAGAAGTCATACCATCCTAACAACAAGTGAAAAGCGAAACAAACTGAAAAATAAACAACTCCTCCCAGATCCCTCAGAGAAATAAGGTCACAGATCAAATTGCCACCACCAAATTGGAGAATCAGGCAGGTAAAATGGAATCACAACTATCAGAGCAGAAAGCCACCAGTAGAAATCTCCAGGGGAACCAGTCTGAGGTAGGGGAAAAAAAAAATGGAACTGTAATTGACAAATGGCTAGAGGCTCAGTGGACAAGTATAAAAGTTGAAAACTCCAGATTGGGGGGCATAGAATGGTCCCTACACTTGTGTGAGTTTTACCTTCAGGAGCTCTAGTAGGTTTTCACTGTGAAGATTAGAGCAAAATACCCTAGTGCTTTCAGCAGGGGCAGTGGGAACATAATCATTCTGAAACATGCCAGAGCACTTTATTCTTAATAAGGCCTGCCTCAGGAGAAGCTATTTTACTAGAGTCAAACCTACCTGGGGAAAGGACATACCCAACTGCAGCCCACTCTAGCCATCCTGTCTCACTTAAGGTTGGGGATGGTGTCTGAGAAACACTTATGAAGTTAATGGTCCAGATACATAATCTCACTAAGGAACTGAGACCTAATCACAGGACTACAGAATACTTCCTCTTTCCCCACACCTCACCACCTATTACTAGTTTACTGCAGTTTCCTTTGCCCAATACATCATGTTCAGTTATGAAGAAAAAATGAGGCATACTAAAAGACAAAAAACAGATTGAAGACACAGAGCAAGCATCAGAACCAGATTCAGCCAGGAGTACTGAAATTGTCAGCCTGGGGATTTAAAACAACTATAACTGATATGCTAAGGGCTCTAATAGAAAAAATAGGCAACAATCAAGAACAGATGGTAATGTAAGCAGAGAGTGAGAGATTCTATGAAAGAATAAAAAAGAAATGCTAAAGATAAACAATGTAACAAAGGAAGAATGCCTTTGTACTGGCTGAGGAAAGAGTCTCTAAGCTTGAGGATATGTCAATAGAAACTTCCAAAATTGAAAAGGCAAAAACGAAGAGGACTGGGGGGGCGGGGGGGGGGGGGGAACAGATCAGAACAGTTTATAAGAATTGTATACAAAAGGTATAACAAATGTGTAATGGAAATACCAGAAGGAGAGGAAAGAAAGGAACAGAAGCTCTAAAATCAAAGACGCCAAATTCCAAACAAGTGCTGCTGAGAGGCCAGGGGCTCCCTTTCTCATCCAGCCTAGAGTCAAAAGGTAGAGGCTCCACTTCAAGGAAGGAGTGGGACTCCTGATCCCCCACCCCATGTCCTACTTATAACACAGGGGTGGCACTCTGAGAGAAGTGTGCCATTGTCTCCACCCCCTCCTCCAGAGGAGGGCTCAGCAATTTTTCCCAGGGGAGAAAGCACTGCATAAGAACAAACTGCCTCAAAGCTCTTCCCAAAGGAACTAACTTTATTTCAGTGTGCAGAAGTTCAAGCCTAAGGGGGCTCTTGAAAATAATGGAGAATTTGGTGGTAAGCAATTAAGAGAAGGTTGATGGGTCCATTAGAGCAATAAACTAAAAATGTAGGCCGGCTAGTTTACTGGAGAGAAACAGGGAAAGAGACAAATAAGAAGAACCCTTGTGAGGTCTGAACAAAACTCAAAGACATGCTTCAAAAACTATCTTGCAAAAGGGGTTCAATTTAATTGGGTCAGACTGTGGAAAAATTTATGTCACAGAGCTTTGTCAAAAACAAGAGAGCAATCAGTGAGCAATGAGTGGAGCCTAACAGGTGGGAGTGTTACTGCAGAGACAGTAAAAGACAGCCTTACTAGGGGCACCTGGGTGGCTCAGTCAGTTGAGTGCCTAACTTCGGCTCAGGTTGTGATCTTGGGGTCCTGGGATTGAGCTCTGCATCGGGCTTCACACTCAGTGGGGAGTCTGCTTCTCCCTCTCCCTGTACCTCTCCTCCTGCTCCTGCTCACTCTCTTTCTCTCAAATAAATAAATAAAATCTTGAGAGAGAGAGAGAGAGAGAGAGAGAGAGAGAGAGGGAACCCTACTAAATCCATGTCATCCCAGGGTGACTGTGCACATGCCCTAAAGAGTGTCAGGAGAGGCTTCATATTGCTGGGGAATGGGGAGATAAAATTCATTGAAATAGTAAAGCCAAGTCAATAAACAAGCAAAAAAGAAAAAAAACAAAAAACAAGCCCTGGAGTCAGGAGGAATCAATATTCAGGCTTGCCATAATATATTACCTAAAATGTCCAGTTTTCAAGAAAGAAATTACGAGGCATATAAAGAAACAGAAAAATATATATACCCATATACCAGAAAAAAAGTAGGCAATAGAAACTGTGAGAGGGCCCAGATGTCAGTTTTTACAAAATTTCAAAACCATTATAAATATGTTCAAAGAATTAAAAGAAATCATGCTTAAAGAAGAGAAGGGAAGATGACAATGTTTCATCAAATAGAGATTATCAATGAAGAGACAGAAATTATACATATAAAAAGAAATTCTGGAGCTAAAAAAGGACAACGTGGGCAGCCTGGGTGGCTCAGCGGTTTAGTGCCACCTTCAGCCCAGGGTCTGATCCTGGAGACCCAAGATTGAGTCCCACGTCAGGCTCCCTGCATGGAGCCTGCTTCTCCCTCTGCCTGTGTCTCTGCCTCTCTCTCTCTCTGTGTCTGTCATGAATAAATAAAATCTTAAAAAAAAAAAAGGACAACGCAAATGAAAAATTCATTAGAGCAGCTCAGTATAGATCTGAACAAAGAATCAGTAAACTTGAAGATAGATCAATTGAGATTATGCATTCCAAAGAAAAGAGAGAGAGAAAAAAAAAAAAAGAAAAGAGAGAAAGAAAATAATGAAAAATGAAGAGAGTCTCAGAGAAATGTGGGACACCATTAGCTATACCCAGCACATACCAAACAGGAATATAAGGAGAAAATAATGAATAAGGAGCAGTGAGAAATGACATAGGTTAGAAAGCAATGATGTATTCTTGCTGTATTGACCCAGAATCCGGGGAAAGGGCATTAGTTTCATTTAATAGTCATTTTATTGCTATTTGCTGATTTTTCTAGGATTCAGATGTTACAATGTTAAAGAGATAAGGTGGAGGAATTTCTAAAACAAATGGCTGATTACATAAATCAATGTAAGATGGGCCTAAAAAGTACACAAAATATATTCTAATATATAAATATATATATATAAATATATACATGTGTATATTATATAGGTGTGTCTGTGTATATATATATACACGTATATATGTGTTTATATATGTACATACACACTCATGCATAAATATATAAAATATATTCTTATATGCTGTGGAAATGCAGCCACTGACTGATCAGGAGATGTGGAACCAAGTTTCAGCCTGCTTTCTTATACTGTCCTCTAACAATGTATTTTTTTTTGCTGAAGCTAAAGTGGGGCAGGAGGCTTAGACCAGATTCTTCAGGGTCATCTTTGGCTTCAAGGAGTGGATGACTAAGCCAATTGACTCCAAGTTCCGCACTCCAACTTCAACCAGAGCTAAAGACTGGCTGTCTTAAATACTAGGATTTTCATAATAGATCAATAGACAATTAAAGTGGTTTCATCTCTAAATAAAAAAATACAAAAGCCCTTGGACTAGATAATCTAACATTACTTCCAGATGCAACAATCCAGGAGCACAACACCAAAGTTAGGTAGAGAGCTTTCATAAGGATATTCAAAACAATTGCAAATATTGGTAATAAGCCAAACAGATGTTTTTAAAAACTAGTGTTTTGATTTAAAGAAACAAGTAAATATTCTATTTCATTTTTATTTTATGATCTCATTTTTGCTACTTAGAGACATTAATTATAAACTTACTTTTGCTTTTCACATCTCCAGATGCCTCTTTGAGCTAATCTCATTCATAATTTAATAGGAAAACACTCGATTCTGAGACCTTTTAGAAAAATGCCATAAGGTACTACAGTAAATATATACAGCCCTATCCTTAAATGTAAGGTATACTTACCTATGGTCAGGAAATCTGATCGATACTGACAAGTCATTCCAAAGCCAAAATCTCGCCAAAAGCCAGAATCCTTTTTGTGAACCTTCATTTAAAAAAAAGAAATTCAATTTAATCCCTCAAGAATCAGAAGTTTCAATCAACAATGAAAGAAATTAAAATTCTTTCCAAATAATTTTTCCCGTCATTTATGTGACCGATAATGGATCACATGATCCATTAATCATTCACATGATTAAATCTTTACAAAACCAACAAAAATACAGTATTCTCCATCAGCAAAGGGTTCTTGCCACATTCAATTTAACTGAATTTAAGCCCTGTACAACGTGCCAGCTAAGGTTACTAATAAACAGTATGGTGCCTGAACTCAAGGAGCTTACATTCCATTCTGGGAATAGAAGTTGCACAAATACATATTGTAATACACTAATTTTTTCTAAATAGTAGACCTTATTTGGTGCCTTTCTTCATTCTTTTGCCCTTTTCTGACTATGTACAGTTTTGCTCTGCTAATTACCTGGTCCCATGTAACCCATGAGCTTTGTTCCTTCCACCTGTAGCTTTAGATTGGGCCATGATGACTCTATACCAGTGGCACAGTGTCAACCCATTTATTATAGGAATTGATTCACTAACAGGAGTTAGACAAAATTCAGGCCAACGTGGTAAAAGGGAAGTGCTGTTTGGGAACTCGGGAAAACAAAGTCCTTTTATTCCTCTGAGAGAGCTACTAGAAAAGACATTTGCTTTTTTTGGATGGTGTAGAGAAGGAGTCAACAAACTACAGCCTCCAGGGTAAATCTGGCCTGCCGCCTGTTTTTGAAAATAATTTTATTGGAATACAGCTACAGTCATCTGTTTACAAACTGTCTAGGTGTATTTTCATGGCACAGTAGCACAGTTGAGTAGTTGCAACAGGGATTTAGCTATATGGCCCACAAAGCCAAAATATTTTCTATGCGGCTTTGTATAGAGTAAGTTTGCCAACTTTTGGTGTAGGGCGTAGATGTGAAGCTTGGAACTGCTACAGTTCCTTGTAGTTTTCCACTACAAGGGAAACCAGCTTTAAAATGAAGCTGTCACCATCGAAGTACAAGCAGAGAAAGAAAATCAGGGCTTTGATGATATGCAACCCCAGAATCAAGGAAGAAAAGCTGAAGCCTGATAAATATTCTTTATTTATTCATGCATTCAGCAAGTATTTTAATCTATCAGACATAGTACTGGGAGCTGGACACAGCAATGAATAGAGATGACAAAGTCTCTGCCATCAGAGTCTCTGTTTTGTTGGAAAAATAGGAAATAAATAAAAAAAATTTGTATCTTAGGTGGTAATACATGCTAGGAAGAAAAAAATGTAGCAGGACAAGGGGAGAGCATGAGAAAGAGAAAGCCTAGTTTAGATATAATGGCCATAGGGGCCTCTCTGAGAAGATAATATTTGAGTAGGGACCCTAATGAAATACTGAAGTGAGCTGTGAAATATCTAGAGATCATTCCAGACAAAGAGGGTAACATGTATGATGGCTATGAAGGGAATGAGTAGGGCAAAAGCAGAGGAATGAAGTCCTGTGGACAAGAAAGGGCTATTAGCATTTTTAAAAGATAACTGGGATTACAGTATTTTTGTATGCATATGGTAATAATCTAGAAGAAGCATAACATTAGGATAGGAGAGTGTGAAGAATGGCTGGAGGTGAGTCCTTGTTCAGGCACGAGATGAGCTCTAGTTCAAGAGAATAGGACAGGGTGGCCTTATATGTGCAATTCCTCCACTGTGAATGGAGAGAGGCTGATGAAAGATGAAGCAAGGTGTGCAGAGAGCGAGGAGTGGTGAGGGGTGCTGGGAGACACAAGAAGGAGAACATCGGGCAGCCTGGGTGGCTCAGCAGTTTAGTGCCGCCTTCAGCCCAGGGCGTGATCCTGGAGACCCGGGATTGAGTCCCACGTTAGACTCTCTGCATGGAGCCTGTTTCTCCCTCTGCCTGTGTCTCTGTGCCTCTCTCTCTCTCTCTCTCTCTCTCTGTCTCTCATGAATAAATAAATAAAATCTTTTTTTTTTTTTTTAAAGGGAGGACTCATGGCTGGCTTGCAGGGATGGACAGTGGGTAGACTATGGTCAGGATCAGGATGTCAGGGCAGCTGCAGAACCCTGAGGCCTGTGGTCATGTATTTATTTATTTTTTTTTTTAATTTTTTTTTTTATTTTATTAATTTATGATAGGCACACAGTGAGAGAGAGAGAGGCAGAGACACAGGCAGAGGGAGAAGCAGGCTCCATGCACCCGGAGCCCGACGTGGGATTCGATCCCGAGTCTCCAGGATCGCGCCCTGGGCCAAAGGCAGGCGCCAAACCGCTGCGCCACCCAGGGATCCCTGTGGTCATGTATTTAAAGCAGTGGTCCTATAGTGATGCGGTGTGTTTCTTACCTTCCCCATTCCACTGCTCAGGGGCCCGGGTAAGAGTTGCCCTTAACCAGGCTGGGGTTGTGGGGTTGTAAGAGAAAACACTGGACAGGGTGAGGGATGAAGGTGAGTATAGCAAGAAAGCTGTGGATAATGACTATGGAGTTGGGGGTTGGATAAGGAGGGATGTGAGGATGTGGACATGAGGATGACAGAAAGGAGAGAGGCAACTCATCCAAGTGCAAGGTCCTGAGACAGCCTCCTCAAAAAAAATGAAGTTGGACCTAGGGTCTGAGATAAAGAGGAGTAAGTCAAGTGAAAGATGTGCTGGGGAAAAGCTCTAGACAAAAGAACAGGTTGTGCAAAGAGCTGGAGATTGGAGAGAGCGTCGTGAATGAACGGACCACGTTAGAGACAGAAGTATAGGTGCCCACAAATGTAGACCAGAGCTCAGCAAACTTCTGTAAAATAGGCAGTAAATATCTTAGGCTCTGAAGAACATAATGTCTGTCATAACTATTCAACTTAGCCACTACAGTGTGAAAGCTGACAATAAGTAATCAAATGAGCATGCTGTGATCCAATAAATTATATTTATGGCCACTGAAATTTTTATTTCATATCATTTTAATGTGCCATGAAATATTATTTTGAAAATATTTTTTAACCATTCTTCATTCATGGGCCATAGAAAACTAGGCAGTAAGCTGTTTTGGCCAGCAGGTTGTAGACTCCTAACCCCTGCTTTAAGGGACCCACTGGGCCATAACAGAGAGAATGGGATACCTGGTCACATACTTTGGCTTTATCCCATTAACAATGGGAATTCTCTGAAGAGTCAGAGCAGAAGAAGTCATGTCATCAGATGACATTTTTGAAAGATCACTCTGGCTACAGTACAGAGAAGATATATAAGAGGGGACAAGAAGGAATGCTGAGTTATAGGGATGCTTGGGTGGCTCAGCAGTTGAGCGTCTGTCTTCAGCTCAGGGTGTGATCCCGACATCTGGGATCGAGTCCCGTACTGGGCTCCCTGCAGGGAGCCTACTTCTCCCTCTGCCTACGTCTCTGCCTCTCTCTGTGTCTTTCATGAATGAATACATAAATCTTTAAAAAAAAAAAAGGAGGTAACAGTTATAATCTGGGAATGGAAACCTAATGGTTTAGACTATCATGATATGTTCAAAAAGGAAAAATTGCATGGAGGTAAAAAAAAGATTGAGAACAAGTTATCAGTGACTGAATGGGCAGGAGTTGGGGTTAAAGTGAACAATCAACTAAAGGTGACAGCAGGCTGCTGTCCTGAATAATGGGTGTGTGGTAGTGCCATTTCCCAAGAGTGGGGATACTGGGGAAAGGGCCAGCCCAGAGCTAAAAGATGTAGAGCTGGGTTCTGGACATAATGAATATGAGTGATCTGTAAGATAGACACATGGAAATTACTGCAGATAGCAGGAATGAAGGGAATATACAGGACTGCAGAGGAGGCAAATCTTGAGGGAAGCGGGGGAGAGTCTGAAAAAGCTGCTGTATGTAAAGGAGGAGTTGGCTGGAAACAGAACAAGGCAGCACTGAGGACTCAGCTTAAGTTGGAGCTAATAAGTGAGGCATGTATTTTCTTTTCTTTCTTTCTTTCTTTCTTTTTTTTTTTTTTTGCAGAGGGAGGGCTTCTGCCTCTTTTAGAATGTAAAGCTCCTGGATGGCAGGACTTTTTGTTGATTTTGATCACTGCTATATCCACAGCACCTAGAACAGTGCAACACACATGGCAGGCTTTTAATAAACATTTCTCAAATGAAAAAATAAATTTATAGAGGCATAATTTCTGTGGCAAAACCAGGTTCCAATATTCTTATTTCCTTAGTCAAAACATAATCCTGGCACAAATATTAATACCCCCCACCCCCCGGCCCCACAAATAAAACAAAATATCCACTTTGACACTTCTACCCCATAACAATTTTCATTTTACAGATACTATGGCTTCCTTTATAACTTAGTTTCTTTAAAAAAAAAAAATCCCCAAATATTATCATACTTGGGGAAAGGAGTCACTGGTTTTGATTTTTGAACCAACATATTTCCACTGTCTGTAATTCCCAACTGTTAATATTTTATTGCATTTTTATCTGTCCCTCTACTGGGCACATGGAGGATGCAGCTATCCACCCATAACATACATCTCCAGCCTCCAGCCCCTCACAGGCTGCCAGGTTCACAAGTCCATGTGGCAACTTGACACTTTCCCTTGGAGGTCTAATAAACAAAATATACACCTACCATACTCAGGTTAAATCCCTGATCTCTCCTGCTATTCTTGTCTTTTTCTCACTCCTTACATCTAATCTACCAGCAAGTTCTGTCAGCCAAATCATACCCAAACCTTTCTCCACAATTACCATCCGTACCAAGCCACAGTCACCTCCCTGGTGCACTGCAAAAGCCTAACTGGCTATTTGCAACTGGAGCCACACACCATACGTTCCCCACAGAATCAAAACCCTAAGGCTTTCTATCACACTTAGCCTAAACTTAAACTCCTTATAGCTCTACATGACTGGCCCAGCTTTGTGTCCTGTTGCCTACTATGCTCTAGCCACCTTAGGAAACCCATTAGCTGTTCCTTCTGCCTGGAACTGCCTTTCCCATCACTAAGTAGCAGGTTCTTTCCTGGTATTTGGATGGCCTCTCCAACAGTCTCATCTCAGAAAGGCCTTTCTGACTAAACATACCACAGAAACACCTAATCACTTTTCACAACTCAGCCTGTTTTAATGATCTGCATGTTATTTATTAATTGCTTTTATCTTCTGTCTCTTCCTACCAGAATAAAGATTCTTGTGAATAATAACTATGTCTGTATGGTTCTAGGTGCTAGGGGTTCCAGAAGTGAATAGTGGCTGGCATAGATTGAACTCATTGGATGAATTAATAGGAGAAGCAGTTTTTGCAGTTGATAAGAGTGGAGACACACTACCCTGGCTCCTGGCCCTATTCCTGCCAGCTGTACATTTGGGCAGGCACTCAACCATCATATGGCTGTGTCCTCATCTGTAAAATAGGGGTAATAATAGCGGTGTAAGGAGGATTAAATGAGTTAACATGCATGAAAAACAGAACAGTACTGTACACACAGGAAAGGGTACATAAAAAATCAGCTATTATTAGCATGAAAATATCATCTAAAATACCCATAATTTCCCATTTTTTAAACTTTATATTTTCCTCTATATTTCATGAAGATTTTCCTCTTGGTACATATGCACAACCCTATGTACTATAATTCAATTTATTATTTTATTATTTAATTTATTTGTTATTTTATTATTAGTAGAGTTTTGCTTGCTTCCAATATGTATTGCTATTCTACAGTTCTGTTTCCTCAGGAGAGACTCCTGGGAGTGGAGATTACTGGATCAGAGGGATGGAACTGTTTGAAAACTCCTGACCCAGAAAGCTTGCCTGTATTCCTACACCACCAGCAGGAATGGAAGAACTCCTACCCCATCAACCTCACTTGCATGGCTGTTTTAAAAACAGTGATTTTACAGCAGCAAGAAAGTATTGCACTGCTGTTTTTTTTTTTTTTTAAGATTTTATTTATTCATGAGAGACACAGAGAGAGAGGCAGAGACAGAGGCAGAGGGAGAAGCAGGCTCCCAGTGGAGAGCCCGAGGCGGACCTGATCCTGGGACTGCGGGATCACACCCTGAGCCAAAGGCAGGCGCTCAACTGCTGAGCCACCCAGGCATCCCTGAACTGCTGTTTTTATTTATTCTTATAAGGTTGGTTATTTAAAAATGTTTACTGTGGGGAAGCTCTAAATGTTATTATTTTACATTGTTGTGGAATATCTATAAAAACTAAGTATCCAACACTGGTACATTACTATTATCCAAATTTTAGATTTAGATCTAAACTGGATTCCACCAGTTTTTCCTTTAATGTTCTTTTTTCTGTTCCAGGATCCAGTCCAAGGGCCCACACTGCATTTATTTGTTATGTCTCCTTGAGAAACTGTGACAGTTTCTCAGTGTTCCTTGTTTTTGATGATCGTGACACTTTTAAAAAATCTATTATTATTATTATTTTTAGTAATCCCTATAACCGATGTGAAGCTCAAACTCATGACCCTGAGATTAAGAGTTGCATGATCTTCCAACTGAGCCAGCTAGGCATCCCTGATGTTGACACTTTTAAGGAGTATTGGTGGGGTTTGAAGTGTTTCTAATGATTAGGTTTTTTGGCCACAGAAGTGAAATGCCCTTCTTGCTACATCAAATCAGGAGTGCATAAATAATACTGGTAATATTAACTTCATTACTTGGTTTAAGGTGGTGTCTACCAGGTTTCTCCACTGAAAAGTTAGTTCTTTCCATACTCAATTCTTCACATATGAGTCACCTAGCTCCACCTAATGGAAAAGAAAGCATCTACATAAGTTATCTGGAATTCTGTAGCGAAAATTTAGCTCTTCTTCCTTATCTATCTTATCAGTCTATCCACTGATTTATTATTTATTCACTCTCTAAATTAATCATATCAGTATGGACTCATGGATTTTATTTTATGCTTGGGGTTACAATCCAATACTATGTAATTTATTTATTTATTTTTTGTTATTTATTTTGTTGCTCAAATTGTTCCTGCTTTGCCAGTTCTTTCAAGCTCGGGTCCCTATGTTATTTTTTAAATTTTTTTTGTTATTTATTTTGTTGCTCAAATTGTTCCTGCTTTGCCAGTTCTTTAAAGCTCATGTCCCTTTGACATATCTTCAACTTTACTTTCTGGAGCTTTAGGCTCCTTGATGTCCTGTCCCTGCACTAAGATTTGGGAGCTGGGCACTCTTCTTATTCTTGGGGTATCACTGCTTCTAGGTCCTCTCAGAGTAAAGAGCAAGGTAATACACATGTGTATACCCTTTGAATTTTAAATCTCCAATTGCTGTTCTTTTTTTTTTTTTTTTTTTTTACATGTTTCATCAACAACTGTTAAACAAAACAGGGGTTTAATTTTTGGGGACTACTGTTTTATTCTCAGGTCTTCTTTCAAACAGGTCCATTTCTCAATCTGCTGAAGAGGTCTGTTAGAAGTAAACTTTGAATCCTTGAATATTCAACAATATCTATTTTGCCCTCAAACAGGTCAGATATGAATTACAGAATTAAAGTTATTTTTCTCACAATGTTCAAGGTATTGTTTTATTGTCTTCTGGCACCAATATTACCAAAAAGAAGGCAAATGACGATTCTTATTCCTTTGTAGACAAGTCCTCAAATGCCAGAAGACTTGTCTTTCCTCAGCTTTTTGAAGTTTTCTTCTATTTCCTCCGTTGTCTATTCTCTCTTTTCTCTCCCTCTGGAATTCCTATTTAATAGGAGTTTAAATAGGAGCTTACTGAGTAATTTCTCATTTCTCTTTTTTTCTCTCACATTATCTCTTGGTCATCGTGTGCACAGGTGGCTTGTTTTCTAGTTTACAAGTTTGTTTCAACTGTGACCATTCCACTATTCAGCTCATTTAGTGAATTTTATATTTTTAGAATTTCCAAGTTCTGACCTTTTTCAGCAACAAATCTGGTCTTATGAATTTAATGTTTTCTTTCCCTAAAGGCATATTTATCTTAAAGGTGTTTTCATACTGTATTCATATCCTCATGTGTTATCTTTTCTGTTTATTAAAATTTGGTGCTTCTCTTTCATAGTGTTGGTTTGGCTAGTCTAGGTTAACTGCTACTGATCTTTGTTTCAAAAATTATTGTTCAGGGGTGCTGGGTGGCTCAGTTAAGTGTCTAACTCTTGATCTCAGCTCAGGTCTTGATCTCAGGGTCTTGAGTTTAAGTGCCACGCTGGGCTCCATATGGGGTGTGGAGCATACTTTAAAAAGAAAAAAAATCATTGTTCAATAATCCTCGGCTATTAGCCAGGATTACAAGGGCCTATCTCCAGTAATAGTGGAAGAGGGGCCAAATGTGGTCTCGGGCACAATGTGCCAACAAGCAGCTCCTTTTCAGAGCCTAGGCCTCCTTATCCATCCTACAACTCAATATTCCCAAAACCCTCAACTGCCTCTCTTGTTCTCTGTGATGCCTGTTGCTCAGCACATGCCTAGAGAAGAATACGCACTCATCATTCTCTGTCTTCTATGAACTCAGAGGATAAAGAGAAGTCACATTGTGGGTTCTCTTGAACATGTTCCAGATTCTTCTCTCCTCTGTCAATCCTATGCCAACTACTGTCATTTTATATGAATTTCTCAAAATCTTCTACCAAGGCACTTTTCTCATTCTGCAATGCTAATACGCTTTCTTCTTTTTAGAGTGTTGGTCTGAGGAAAATGTTGGCTTCATATAATTTATTAAGTAGATCATATGGAACTAATTTAACCTGTTCTTCAAAAGTTTGGAAAAAATCACCAGTAAAACATAGGTATAATCTATGCACCCGAGGGTAATTTTTTGATAACTGTTCTAATTTTTTAAGTGTTTCTTAGTCTTTTCAGAGCTTCCATCTCTTATTTATAAGACTTTGGAAAGATACACATTTTATTTATAAAATGCTAACAAACTCTGCTCATATTAATAGTTTATAAATTCTCAAATCTTTTTAGAATTTTTAAAATTTACCATATAAAATTGATTTCTCTCAGTTGTTGTATTTTCCTTTTACCCCAAACCTGCCTACTTTGATCAAAAAAATTTTTTTGCACACAAAGAATAAGCTCCTATATATTAGTTAAACTATTATTTTTGGTTCCTTAATTTCTGCCTTATCTGTATTTCTTTCCTCAGAGTTATTTTTTTAACATCTTAAATTGACTTAGTTCATTTGTTTCCATTTTTATATAATGTTAACAATAAAAGATTAGACTAAGTGCAATATAGTATTCTGGACTGGAACCTGAACAGGAAAAAGACATTAGTAGAAAAATTGGTGAAATCCTAAATCTACAAAAACCTAATGTTAATTTCTAATTTTGACAAATTGTAACATAAGATATTAATCTTAGGGAAAACTGGGTGAACTACAGGAACGCTCTATACTATCTTTCCAACGTTTCTGTAAATCTGAATTATTCTAACATAATGTTTATTTAAAATTTAAAAAACTTATATAATTCTTTTTTTTTTTTTTTTTTTAGATTTTATTTATTCATTCATGAGAGACACACACACACACACAGAGGCAGAGACATAGGCAGAGGGAGAAGCAGGCTCTCCTTCGGGAGCCTGATGTGGGACTCGATCCCCAAACTCCAGGATCGCACCCTGAGAGGAAAGCAGGGCTCAACCGCTGAGCCATCCAGGCATCCCAAAAGCTTATATAACTCTATTAATAAGTTCTGTTCTATGGCATTCCCATGCCATGACTTTTTAAGCAATTTCCCACAGAATATTGTTCCTTCTTAGTTTATTTAGTAGTTTAATTTCTAGTTAATATTTTAAAAGTAAAATTTATTTTTAGTATTACTGAAAATAGATTGGCAAAAGTGACTAAAATTTTCATATTCTAGAACATTAAGTTTTCTCTGTGCCCTCAACTTCTTTTCCCTTCTAGAATGATATTTAATTCTAAAACAATAAATGGGAAAGCATCTTATGGGGGGGGGGGTAAAAGAGACTATGAAATGTATTTATAATGACTACAGTTTTGGGGAGCACCTGGGTGGCTCAGTCAGTTAAATACCTGCCTTTGGCTCAGGTCATGATCTGGGGGTGCTGAGTGAGCCCCACATTGGGCTCCTTGCTCAGTGGGGAGCCTGCTTCTCCCTTTCTCTCTGCTGCTCCCCCTGCTTGTATTCTGTCAGATAAATAAAATCTGAAAAAAAAAAAAAAAAAAAAAAACCTAACTACAGTTTTCTGTTGAAACTTTCTTTTCTACTTGTGAAACAAACATAATGGAACCTAGCAAGGATCTTAGTGGCCTTTCACAACTGACAATGAGTCTTACCAGCTGCTGCTCCACAGGTGGTGGTATGTCCTGACTGGCATAAACAATGGCAGGGTTATAAAGACTGAACACCACAGGGTAAAACACCTTCTTACCTATAAATTAAAATATATGGTTACATCACACAACAAAGTCATAAAACAAAAAACTGATTAGTATTGTGTTATCATTATCTAATTAAAGTCTTTCTTTGGTCACATAAATATGACTTTATCAATATTCTGTTTTGTCAATTTTCAGGCTACTAAACATCATGCTGATTTGATGAACATAATGATGGTTTTACAACGTATCAGTAAGACAAGCTACGAAATTATAACCTATAATAGACTAAAAAACAGACTAAAGGGTGTTACACACATTTACTCCCTTTGACTTTGGAGAGATACACAAAGGTGCTCTCTCAGTTATTCAATAGGTGAGCTATTTATTACTCATCATTTCATCTAGTAGCAGTGATAGACATAGGTTAACCTCTGACAATCACCAAGAACTTAGGAATGTCTGTTAAATCCACCCCTCAAAACAAGTCATAGAAACAGTAAATCCAAAGGATACTATACAATGAACAGATTTGTAGAGAATAATTAAAATATGGAAGTGCAGATAGATTTGGGAAAGTTGGGAAGAGTTAAAAATACCTGATCTAACAGCCTCTGTAGAAGGCCTTATCATTAGCATTCAAATTGACAGCACTGAGGGGACTATAAAGACTCAGGAGCCCATCTCTCCTCTATAGAGAACCCCCTGCTAAGCCTGGCCTCAATCAGATGTGATAATAGGAGGTGCTGAGGAACTGTCAAGTACCTGTGGCAATGTGGCATCCTTCCCATTACAAGATCCCTACTAGATGCTCATCTCACTTTTGTTAAAACTCACTGAGGGATGGGGAGCTCAATTCTCACAGGCAAATCTATTTTTAAGACATTAAAATATTTCTTTTACATTGAGCAAATATGTTTCCTTCAAATTCCACATTGTGAACTTCATGCTGTCTGGTGTAACAAAAGTAAACCTAATTCTCATTTATTCACTAGGCTCTCAAAGAGTTCCTGACAATTATCCCTAATAAAAATAATTAACAGGGTAATAATCTGCATGATATGAATAGTTCTACACAAAAAACATTTAGTGGAGGATTTTTTGGGGGGGTACATGTGAAAACTTCCTTTTCACATTTAAAGTAAGATTTGATTTATAAAAATGTCATCTGCTCATACATTTTCAAAAAAATACTTATAACATAAAGCCAACTTAATAAATCATCCCCAAATACATAGTATGGACACCAAGCACCATCTATATCTAGGCTTCTTCATGTGTGTGTGCCTCTGTCTTGGCACCACCTGTCTGAGGTAGAGTGCTTCTGACTCTCACACATCTCCACATTGTCTGCTTGGCTCTTTTTTTTTTTTTTTTTTTTTTGATTAAATGCTCCTTCCTCCTTGTCAATCTTAAGATTTTCTTTGCTTTTGTTTATTTGGATTCAAATGTTGGCAATGGAACTGGGCCACAAGAGAACAAGGGTATGAACTTCAGACTTCAGAGAGGCAAATTTTCACTTTTCTACTTAATACTTCAGTTAAAGTATGCCAAATATGACTTTAAGAAAAAATGATTAATTTTTTAAAAAAGATTTCATATATTTATTCATGAGAGACACACACAGAGAGAGAAAGAGAGGCAGAGACACAGGCAGAGGGAGAAGCAGGCTCCCTGCAGGGAGCCCAATATGGGACTTGGTTGCAGGACCCCAGGATCACGCCCTGAGCCCAAGGCAGATGTTCAACCACTGAGCCACTCAGGCATCCCAAGAAAACATAATTAACTTGATTCAAAATATGGGACACTGTTCTAAATTTCTACACTCAGATCATCTACCAACATTCTACGCACCTGGCTCAGCATTTAACCGGCAGCTGTTAAGGAATTCGGCTGAGAAATATATATCAACATCACAGAAAAACATCAAGACCTCTCCTTTGTCCCAAGCTCGGGCACCCACATTTAGTCCTTGTCCACGATTAAATTCTTCATTCAATGAGACCAAAGTGTAATTGTGAAAATTAGACTCACTAGGAGAAAAGCATATACAACAAAGGATAAATTCCACTTAAAGTTTAACAACTCTGTTCTTTCAACAAAACTTACAAAATGTGTTTTATACTTCAAGTATTTTAAAATTTTGGTTCTACAGTCATACAGGGAAAGGAAATCATCAGCTTCACATGTATGATCATCATCAGGAACAGATATTCAATAATTGTCCATATTTGAGGCAACATGCTGGTGGTATCAGCTTAAAAAGTGTTGAGGGGTCACTGCCCTTCGGGATCTTGAGAACTTATTGGGCAGATAAGAAATTATACATGGAAAAATGGCTATAATGTTTGGTAATAAACAATGCATTGCATATGAATGGTACACACAAAGAATGCTCCTGTGTTTTTCAGATCTTTGCTCACACATCAAAGGGATACCCTTCATACCATTTGTGAAGTTGCTCCAACCTCTCTCTTTAATCTATTCCCCCGCCCAGCTTTGTTTTCCTCAGCACCACCAGACATGTTTCTTTGAGTGTCTCCCCCATTGGAATGTAAACACCATGAAAGCAGGGATTTTGTTTTGTTCATTACTGTGGATACAGTGTGCCTCCTCAAAGAGTAGGAGTTCAATAAATATTTGCTAAATGAACGAATGAATAGCAGTTCTGAGAAAAAAGATTGCTTTTGTCTGAGAGTAGTTAGAGAAGATGTTAGAAGCAGAATTTAAGTTATGCCTTGACTAAAATCCTAAAGTCAGTAGTGAGTTTAAAGGTTATGCCAATTAATTATTCTCAAAAGCACAGAGGTAAGAAAGTAGAAAGCATTTTAGAGAACAGGTATCAGACAAATCAGATTAGAACAAAGGGATCCTAAAATGGTAACAATGAGAGAGAAGACCAGAAAAGGGTCAGACTGAGGAGTGCCTTCTGTGAGAAGTAAAAGAAGTTGGTCAGTGTCCTCAAGGCAAGGAGGAGTTTTTCTGCCAGGGCAGCGGTTCTCACAGTAAAGTCCCCTCACCCATAGCATCAGCCCTCCCTGGGAAACCATTAGAAATGCAAATTTTTGGGCCCCACCCTAAACCCCTGAATCAGATATTAGGAGTAATTCTGAGCATCTGTGTCTTTCTTGGGACAAGTTACTCCAGGTGACTCTGATGTTAAAGTTGGAGAACTGCTGTGCTAGGGTATGGCCAGGTCAAAAAGGCACATTTAAGGAAGATTACTCTTTAAAACAGTATAGGATGGGGAATGGAGAGATGGAAGCAAATGCTCAAATAGTGTATACAGTGGACTCCACATGCTCTGAATGGCCACACTGATCTTCTCATGGGATGTAAATCTCTTCCTTCTTTCGGGAAAACTGATTATTACCTCACACTCCCAGCACCCGGTGGAGGAACTAATCGTAGAACACTCCCAACCACAGTAATTTCCTAAGGGTGGAGACCAGACTCAGGCTGGGACAATCACAATACCCCCACCCCACCTGGCCATAGTGACCCGCTCAAGAATGGGCAAAACTCCTTCCCTGGGCTTTTCTCAACTGGATCTGGGAGAAAGCTCTTTCCTCTCTGATGGCAAAGCTGAGAAGATGTGAGCCCAAAGCCGCCAACAGCCATATACCTCACATGTGGAAGAAGCCAATCTGCAATAGGAGAATGAAGTCAACATGCAGAGAAAAACAGACAAGAAGACAACAAGAGAATTTTCATGGTATTCAAGTCTCTGATTCCAGTCCCTAAGATATCAAAGCTGTTTTGGTTTTCTTATCCAAATTTGGCTATAATAATCCCTTTAGTTTGGGAGCTATCCAAGATTCTTCCATAACACTCCTAGTTTCCTTAAGCCAGTTCAAGATAGGTTTCCATCATGTGCCACAGAGGAGTCTTAATTAATGCAGGGACAACTTCAGTAGTGCCGATGTAAGTGCTGGCACTTAGTAGGTGACCTGAAAATGATAAAAAGGGATGAGAAGGGAAGAAAGGGGAGGGGAATTTGGGTTAGGGTGGTGGCAACAGCAAGGAAACAACAGGGAAGAGGTCCTGTGTAGTTAGCAAGAACTGACTAGAAGTAAAGAATGAAAGATGCTAGCTCTCAGGCATTAAGCTCAGGGGATCATGAGAATGGTCAGTCTGAACAGAAAGAGGGCCACCAGGAGAAGCAGCTAATGTGTAGGGGGAGAAAAGACAGTATTTGTTTTTTATACATGTGCTGTAAGAGTCCCTTCTGAGTAGGGGCTTGTAACACCCTCTTCTGTGCCCGTCTATTCCAACCACCCTAGTCAGACTCCCAAGCAGTGTACCTGGAACATAGTCGGTGGGACTCAATGAATGTTAGTTGAACGATTCGAGAAGAATGGCCGGCCAAATCTGGACTCTTAGGGAATGGCCAAAACTAGCAGAAAGGTAAAGAAGCAGGTAAAGGATACAGAGTTGGCTTGGTCCAAAAAGACAATCAACTAATATCTCACATTGTAACATATTTATATTTACAAATTATATACATTTTACAAACATGTCAAGAAGGAAGTATTGGTTAGGCATCAAATGTAAAAAAGTGGATCAAAGAGGATGACAGAGAAAGGTTAAGTTTGGCAATTAGGTCATAACTTTGGGCCCATAACTTAGAGATGAAAAGGCTGGAAAGCTATAGAATTAATACTGGAGTATTAACGAATTATTAATTAAATCATTCAAACCTCTGAGTACCTACTATGTGCCAGGTACTGTATAAGTTGTCTGATTAGATAACTACTGTTCTGTGAGATTTAGCTATGAAAGGACAGAAACCTACCAGTAGCTACTGGTACTACAGAGTCAGGTGGTGGTGGCTTGAGGACAGGAGAGACCTAAGCATCATTTGCAGGGCAAGAAGAAGGAACTTGGGAAAATGGAAGGAAAGAAAAGTGACAAATGAGAGAAAAGCTCAGGAGATGATATCAAAGTTAAGGGATTAGATTTAGAAAAAGGAGAAGAGTCTAACAGAAGGGAATGAAGAAGTAATAAATGGAGGGCAAAGAAACAGAAGTTGGGTGGGCCACAGAGTGAGAATGCCCAGATCATGCCAGGGTGTCTGCTAAAAGGGACAGGGAAGATGAATCATTTAGAGTTGCATGAGTAAACTGAGGGATTGAAATGAGGAACTTATTAGCACCACCACTCATGTGCTCAGCCAACTTTTAAATAGCAGCTATTCAAAATTAACTCATTAAATATCTAAAATTTTCATTCTTTTAATGTTATATATCAAGGACTTCAATTTGGACATGGCTCACCAACCTTGTGACAGATTCTAGGATAGACTTGACTTTAGATAGTCCTTCTTTACCAAAATACACCACTGTGAGATGAATTCTCTTGTCCTGATGAATACACACATCCCTAACAGAATTAAAAAATAAAGTTCACTCAAGAAAATACATAAGGCATAACTCATTCAGAAAGCAATCACATGAAGCTTTAATAAAACAAATGAGGCATTATTCATTTAGAATGACACTGCATGAAGCCTTAATATAAAAGTGGCAATACTGCTGAATTATTAAAGGCGTGAGAGCAAATGTATAACAACATAAGCAAATGAATATAGCCCTTGGAGGTCCATGGAAGTTGCCATATTTCAAAATATTTTTTGAACTTTTGCTTTGGTATTGCCTTCAGAAACAAATTACAAGCTACTTAAGGAAATAAGTCTAATCAGTTCAAAACCAACCAAATAAATATTCAAGTTGTTGGTCAAGAGTTATTTTGTCCTTAGGCTGGCAATTCCACATTATACCTATCATCAAGGAATAAATATTTGCCATGGCTGAGATTACTTACTGTAAAGAATAATGTAGCATCTGAAAGCAATTCCAAGAAAGGCAGTAAAAAAATGCTTTAGGAAATCAGATCTCAAGTGAGCTATTTCAAATAGGGAAAACTCATTTGGAAGCATAATTTCTAGATATTCTGCTACAGAACAGCATTAACTTTTAAATACAATAATTTTAATATGAGAATGAAGACTGGGATTATAAAGCATTAAAACTAGCATATTAAAATATTAAAAACATGGCAATTGTTAAATTAAAACAAAAAGGCAAAATTTTCCTCAAATATCTACCCTAATGTATACTAGTTAATTTTTTTTAATGTTTTAGCATTTAAAAATATCCACATTTACTGATTAAAAAAAGGAAAAACTTCTTTTAAAAATCGTTAAAGTCTCTGCTTCTCAAGATGGAATAACTCTCCCATTTTTTTTTTTGTTTTTATTTATTTATTCATGAGAGACCAAGAGAGAAAGGCAGAGACACAGGCAGAGGGAGAAGCAGGCTCCCTGCAGGGAGCCCAATGTGGGACTCAATCCCGGGTCCCCAGGACCATGACCCGAGCCAAAGGCAGATGCTTGAACGCCGAGCCACTCCAGGTGTCCCAACTCTCCCATTTTTAGTTGAATGTTTATATTTCTAAAATTTATTTCAATTTTAAAATTCCAATCGTTCTCAAGGGAATTTTCTGGCAAATAATAATGTCTTACATGTTGATTAGCAATTATGAGTGTAGAGATTTGTTAAAAGTCATGAAACCTGTATTCTTAAAATATGTGGGTTTTACTGTATGTAAATTATGCCTCAATAAAGTTATTTTTAAAAATTCAATTTGCACTAAAATGAATTCACACACAATTATAAAGGTCATCAAATGTAGTTTCTAATAGTTATCACTCTCTATTTCAAAGTTCAAACTGTCAATAACACAATATTTAATACATGCTTTATAAAAAAGAAAATATCAAAAATTAAAATTCTCCAAAGCCTATAAAATTACTTTGTAATTCTAAGTAATCACACTCAGTGAAGATAAATTAAGTAAATTCTGCATGAAATCTGATTTTTTAGGAGTGCTTAGCCAAATCATTAAGCCCTGAGAATTACCTGAAGTTCTGCATAAACTGTGCAAATGCTTCAGTTCTTTCAGCAAGTGGCACAATGATATTAATAATTGATCTAGTAATGTCAATCATCTCGCTCTTCACTTTCATGAGAGGTCCAAAAGGGCGGAAGAGGGTCACATGTCTATATTCCATAAGGTCTGCCTTCTTAAAAAAAAGTTCATATTGTGTGCCCTTATCTCTCTCGGTGCGATAATAACCTAAAGGAAAGAGTTAGGGACAAAGACGTCTCTATGTCAAAGTTTGTAAATTCGATGTGAATACTGATTTTACTCAAAGATCCAGAGTACCAAAACAGACAGGTAATGTTTTCAATCATTTTGTGAAAATAATCCCACTGTACATCTGTAAAAACAATTATTTCTTAAAAGGAGAGATTTAGAAAATGTTCAAACTGCTCTATTATTCAATCTATAAATATGCTCCAAATCACAATTATTCCTTTTCACATTTTTTTTTTTTAGTAGTAGAGCCTATCCACACAATAATTATATAATGAAAATAAATTACTTCTACCAAAATTAAATTCTAGACCTGAGAGTCAAAACTTCTATTGCTCGGTTTGGTTCAATTAAAATGAATGGAGTGCCTTTCTGTCACTCATTGGTGGTATAAAGAGGATGATACAGTCCTGGTTTTGAGGAAGTCAGTCTGGTGAAGGAAACAGAAAAATAAGGAAATAAAAACAATACAGTGATATATATCTCACTCTACACTCTCTCTCTCTCTCTTTCTGAAGAGAGTGAAGTCAGACAAAGAAAAATTAGTTCCAATTTAAACTTGGTGATCTGAGATATTTCACGGAGAAAAGTTTGTAAGTCAACTGGGCAAAATGACTTTTAAGTGTGACATTCAGGAGAGAGAGAAGTAAATGTGTGAGTCAGTCAATGCCTGGGAATAAAACAATGAACAAGACAGACCAATCCCACTCTCTCCTGAGGCGTACAGCTTAAGAGAACTACAAATCAGGAAATGGGCAACACCATATACTATGACAAGTGCTATGAGAGGGGATACAAGGTAGAGGTTATAAGAACACAGAGGAAGCACTGTTATCTTAAGACCTGTAGGTTGGAGAGACTTCTAAGTGAAGTGACATCTAAGCTAAAGTCTGCAAGAGGCCTAGGAGTTACTGAATAATCAGTATTTTTTTTTTTTTTCTCTTTTTGTCAGGGAGTAGCAGAGTGAAAGAAAAGTGGGGGACAAAATATGTCCCGTCCCATACAGAGAAAAATCCTGTCAGTGAAAGAATCTAAAGAGAGTTATGAGATAAGCTGAAGTTGTAGAATATAAAACTGATGTGGCTTCCTTTCTTTTTTAGGCAGATGTGAAGACATTTTATACTTTATTTCCTCAGCAGCTTCCAATTCTACCATAAGCTACAAATATGGTGAAAAGATAAAAGGCTGAGCTTGGAAAAAAATTTGAAGAGTTTTGAGAGAAACAAGCCATCCAAAATTGTAGTAAAAGTGACAACAGAAAACAGAAGTGGCTACAATGAAAAGACAGCTGAAGTACCATGGAAAAGCACAATGCCTTTCCTGATGGCCTCCAAAGGTCTTAAGGTACTACTATATTATAGCAAGTGCTATCCAGGACGATTCCAGGCCAAAGAAACTACATGTGGTATACTGTTTAAAAATCAAGCAAAGAGAACTTTTAGGAGAGATTTATATCCAAAATGGTTTTAAGTTTGTAATTAAGTATCTAGCAGGAGGTATTAAGATGGCGAGGGGTGGGGATCTGTATTTCTGTTTATATCAATCAGCAAATATCTTAAGTTTACAGAAGTGTTCCTCAACTTTTGAGTCATTCCCCATCTTGATATGTATAAATCTTATGCCCTTTTTGCAGTCTCTATTAGGAAAACAGGTTATTTCTTTACTTTTCCAAATGCCAAATAAGCTTTTCAAAACTATGTGTGCCCTCATGATGTTCTGACATGTGCTTTGCCGCCCTCTAAAATACAGAATATCCATCAATCTACTAAATTAGGGTTTTTTCTTTCCTTTATCGAATGGTTTTCAAATCATGAACCTTAGTTTACACATTTTGAAAAATGCAAAAAAGTAACATCAAGACCAGATAAGAGAGGAATGTAAATACATATATGTACAAATACATACATACCCCTAAGAATCCTTTAACTTGATCCCTATATAGTATTCTTCTATATAAACCTAGATTTATTCTGTTTCCCTGCTCCTCTATTTTATTATGGTCACATTATAACATTTTTTTTAAAAGCCACTTCAAACTCTTGGTAGAATGAAGTGGGTAATAACTTAAATATTTCAATACTATAATGACTGACTATATCACCAGCATTGTCATACTAATGTAATTATGAATTGTATTATTATAATTATATAATTATATTATTATGAATTATATTTTTCACATTACCTTCTACAAAGTCATTTTCATTAAATATCATTTTCTCTCCAAGGGGACCGTCCTCATCTTCCTGTTCCTCATCTTCATCAGGATTATTAATGACCTCCAAGCCAGCTTCAATAACTTCTACCAATTCATCTCGCTTGTCTTTTCTAACTGGCTTTTCCTCAGGATGGCGAGTGAGACCCATTTCCAACTGGAATACTTTCATTAAAGTAAAACTTTCAAAGGGAATGACTCCATACTCACTAGGTAATTTGGCTCCTATGCTAACTTCAGCTTTGTCAATCTGGGAATGAAGAAACTCTAAAAGATCACTAGGTGTTTGTTCTTTGTTGCCTTGATAGCCTATGCCATTAGGCCCTACATTCTTTCTCTCTTGTAATGATCTCATCTTCTCACTCATTTCTTGTAATTCTTGTTTTAGTTGGGCAATTTGACGTTTTAGACTGGTAGCCCTGGTCTGATAATGTTCTTCTTGCTCCTGTAGGAGGGCTTGATAATACTCTTTACCATAATTTTCCCCAATAATACCAGGAAGAGGTGCATTTCCATCTGTCTGGGGGGCACATTCCAGAAGGTACAAAAATAATACCAAACTGCAGAGTAAAGCAAGACCCAACAGGAGCCAGTGGGTCCGGGTCTGAAGAATCAGTCCTCTTCTAGGCATTCTTATTAATGTGGACTTGCCTGATGAGATAAGTTCTTTGGTTGTTCATACCTTTAGCAAAAGGTTATCAAAAATTAAAAGCAAAATCAGAATTTCCACTAAAGGTACCAAAACGAACTCTGCTACAGCTTAAAAAATGTCTTCCTTCAGCAGTGATGACTACTTGCAGAAATGAGAAAGAGTGCATACTTCCTGTATTGTTACCATGATATCCAGAATAAAGAAATCTGATCCCTACAGAATCAGATAAAATTCCATTATTTGGGTGATGATTTTTCTGAAAGAAACAGAGAGAATCAATCAGAATCTTATTTCCTTAAGCATATCAATTTGTTGATAGTTTCAGTAAACTTAGCAATGTGACTACTATATGTAGAACACCGCGAGAAGTGCTAATACAATGTAGAATATTCAGTAAATGCCGAGAAAGTATTAAGAGAAATACCTTACAGAAAACTAAAATGCCACGTGTAATACTTGTAACCAGAATGTCTACGCATCCATAACCTCCTGAATGAATCAAAGAAACACTAAAATTATGTTTAGCATGCTTTGTGTTACACAGATACTACTATTTCTAATTACTTGAAAACTGTATCACTTATAACTCTTTTTTTTTATAACTCTTTATTAATATAGTATTCAGATTAATATGCCATTTCCAACCTAGAGCATATCACCATTTGGGAACTGAGTTTCCATAAATTGTTTTTGTTATATTGATAATGGCTTACTAGAGAGAGAGATATTTTCTTCCAGTTCATTTAATTCAAGCATTCTACTTCATTAATTTCTATGGTTAAACTCAACCAATATAAGAGCCTTAAAATTAAGTGTGTGTGTGAGGGGAGGGACAATTCCAAAAGGTCACAAACATCTGGAAAACATATTAAGAAGCACTTAACATCGAAAGTCCTCCCACAGATTATTTGAACATTAGATCATATAATTCTTTCCACTGTATTACACAGCAACAGATTTCCTACAAGTCTAGAAAGGCTTAGAGTCTATTTAAAGAAAAAACAAGACCATTTTAATGTTTATCTACTGGGAAAAAATGCAAAAAATCACTTATAATCACATACTACTGGTTATGGTATGGTGTGAGCTCTTTCGTATTTCTTTTTAAACTAAAGATCTTTAATTCAATAAATAGAGAATGTTAAAATTTAGGAGACAGGGGAAAAGGAGGCCTCCGCTGCAGAGTGAACTTTTGTTCTAACAAAGAATTTGTCAGGAAGGATATGTGATACTCCAGCAGGTTTTTAATAGAGATGGTTTCCACCAGTGCAGCAGAACCTATGGAGGATCACTGGGGAACATTAGTCCTATCACTTTCTTAGTGATCAAGAAAGCCTGAATGCCTTTCCCTTCCCTTTCCCTCTCTCTTCCCTTCCCTCTCTCTTCCCTTCCCTTCCCTTCTCTCTTCCTTTCCCTTCCCTTCTCTCTTCCCTTCCCTCTTCCCTTCCCTCTTCCCTTCCCTCTTCCCTTCCCTCTTCCCTTCCCTTCCCTTCCCTTCCCTTCCCTTCTTCTCTCTTTCTCTTTCCTTGTGGCACATATCTGTATAAAAATGTAAGACAGATTCAAACTTCTTATGGCTAGTAGACCACAAATAATGGACTTAACTACCCTTAGCCATTTATTGCTTTCTTTAACCAAATGACAAGCAAGTATCATGAAAATTTTAATTCACTACAAGGAAGTTTTAATAGGATGACATCTGTTTTACTGATTGTAAATCTTGTTTTAAGTGATGTAGGAAAAAAAGGGAAAAAATTCCAATATAAAGAGAAGTATCACATTTAAAAAAGATGCAAAGTTAATATTAGCCCTAGGATTCTACCATGTCTCAAAACCATAATTCTTAGTATAAGAAATGACTTGAATGTCATTATTTGAAAGATAAAACTCAGAAGTATTTCTTTTAACTATCTATAAGTTATTACTAGCCTTATTAGGGAAAAGAAAGACTAAAACTGAAAATGTAGAGCCATAATCTTGTATTAGTTAATAAAGCTATACATACTTAACTAGGTTCTAGGTAGTTTTGCATAAGCATCTTTGCCAAAAGCATTTTTGCTGCATAACTAATAGGCCATAAGGCAATTCTGCTCTAAAAGATTAAAAAATAACTGGTTGACAGTTTGGTTTCACTTCTCCATTGATGCAGTACTCCTGTTTTTATATTATATAAATCTTAGCCTTTATAATGGTCTATACAGTGGTAGAGTTTTGAACCTACATTTCCCACAGAACTTTGGAATGTCTATCAATGGACGCCTAACAATATGCCAAGAACAAACAACAGTGTAGAAGACTTTCACAATACAATAGATAGCTCAGTTACAATATGTATCCTAGTATTGGGAAACTGATGCCTCTTTTTAATGAAGGAAAAAAATTTCAGGAAAAACAAAACGCAATGCTGAACAAGGACATGAATCAACAAGCCAAAAAAAAAAAAAAAAAAAGTGTAACACTATGAACAGAAGACGAGGACAATTGCTTAGGTACAATCCACAAAATAAAATCAGTTATTTCTGTAATATTGCCATGAATCTACACATATTTTAAACATAAATATTCTGTATTATACAATAGTCTTTTAAATTTTGTTATTCATTATGTCCTTTTTAATAAATGTCCCTCTTTTTTTGTTTTCATGATTTTATCTTTAATGTTAAGTTGCTTTACAGCCAATTAGCTATGCAGTAAAAATGCTGGGCGGCTCAGCAGTTTAGTACCACCTTCAGCCCAGGGCCTGATCCTGGAGACCCAGGATCTAGTCCCAGGTCAGGCTCCCTACATGGAACCTGCTTCTCCCTCTGCCTGTGTCTCTGCCTCTCTCTCTCTCTCTCTCTCTCTGTGTCTCTCATGAATAAATAAAATCTTAAAAAATAATAATAATAAAATAAAAAAATGCTTATGGTAAAGATGCTAATGGAAAAAATACGGGACACGATTTAACTATACTATAGTCAAACTATTTTGAAATGAAATTTGATAACAGTATTTATAAATAACAGTATTTATAATAAATACTATAACAGTATTTATTATAGTATTTATTCTATACCTCTACCTTTTGTTAATATGGTACCTCATAGTTTTTTCTTTATATAGACAATATATTTTTAAACTGTGCAATACGACTCATTTAGTGGGTCATTCATAACTAAATAAAGGTTTACTTTTCAGTGAAATAGAACAGGAAATACCAGTCTACACCACATATAGTAAGTTTTGTATTGCAATTATATGTATGTATATGTATCAGATCTCCAAATAATATTTATTTATAAGGGGGCTGCGTCCCAAAAATCCTGAAAAATACTGGTTTATAAAGTATTTGTATATATTTCCTATGTCATCCTTTTAAAAGAGTATTGATACTATCTTCATTTTGGATAGGACAAATAAGCTCAAAAATGAAAGGTTTAATTAGGGTTCTATAACAATTAAGTGGTATTATTGATGAGGTTTTGGAATATGGGTGGAGTCCAGAGCCGATGACCAAGAAAGAATTCTTGAGACGTCTTTGGTGCAAAATGGTGGTTTTATTAAAGCACGCACGGGACAGGAGCTGTGGACAGGAAGAGCGGCTGCCCAGAGCCTGTGAGGGGTGGCTGATTATATACTTGAAGAATTGGGGGAGGTTAAGCAAAAATGGAGATTTCAGAAGGATTTTCATATGCTAAGGAGGACCTACAAGATACTGGAGGTCTTGCCATTGTTAAGTTACAGATTGCTTTTTCCCTCTAGCAAGGTATTAACATGAAGACAACTGGAAACTTCCTGAAGAATATCACACATATACCACCCTGGGTGGGGGATTTTTTGCGGGACTGTCAACTATGCCTTGTGCAGCTAGCTCAGTTCCCGCATCATTATTAAAGCCAAGTTCTGTATTTTCCCTCCCTTAAGCAAAATATGGGTTTTTAACACCTTACATGCTTACCTTTCAGTTAAATCTCTTACAACTGAGTATTACTCACTGAAATAAAAGTTGCTGAAAGCAAAAATTACTTTAGAATATAAATGTTATTTGCATGGTTCTGTGATTGTTAAAAATAAAAGGTATCAATTAAAGTCTTACTTGCCTAGTTCCTGAAGGGAACTCTTTAGCCAAATCCTAAAAGACTAGATTATAACAGCTCTAAATACATTAAGTATGTTGGAGAAAACATCCTTTTTTCAGTTGTTACACCCTGATTGCCATCATTCACGTGATGTGTTCATATGATAGATAAGGTTCATTCATAACCCAGAGTTAATCCCAAGCAACTTTCTATGCACAAACAGCAAATAGTTAAGTGTTGTAAGGAGAGAATGAGATAACTGCAGAGATGAGAAAATGATGTTGTTATGATACATAATATAAAATCAAAGATTTCAGAGTTAAAGGAAACCTCAGGAGCCACCTATTTTCTTACTCTTTAAAACAGACTAAAGAGACTTCCTTCTATAGCCTAGGTAGAACAGGGACCAGATTTACTCCTCCACTTGAAACAATCAAAAATCAAACAATAAAATCCAGAACCCACCCCTCTCAGTATAAAACAAAGGTTTTCAAGATACTAAATATTAAGTAATAAAAGTCAGTGATCCCTAGGAGAAACAAAAAAAATAAACAATTGCCCAGCTTACTGCCTTAGTTTCCAGGCCATAACACTGGGAGTCTCCTCCTAAGCTGAACCAGGCTGATTTGCTGAAATGGAGCTGACAGACTGAGGAGACCAAGGCAGCTAGGTTGAAAGGACATAGTACCAGAGGAGAGAGCTGCACAGAGAACTCAAGAGATCTGAAGAGCACATTTTAGGTATTGAGCAGACCACTGACCATTGTAGACATAAAAAAAACAAAAAAACAAAAAACTAACTGAAGCTAAAAAAAAGAAGAAGAAGAAGAAGAAGAAGAAGAAGAAGAAGACACACAACTCAGCATTCATACAAGGCCAGGAATAATTGCATGTTCCCACCAGACAGACTGGAAAACCTCAAAATTCATGGAGCATTGGGTAGAGTACTCAAAAAGGTCTTGCCTCAGTAATGGAAAAAAATTAACTCTAGACTAAACATGGCTCTGGTCTTGCCTAACTAAAAGCAAGACTTGAAAAGATCAAATTGTTTTCAAGTAACTGCACAACAACCCTCAAAATATTTATAGAAATATAAAAAATATCTAATACCCAGCAAAATAAAATTCACAGTGTCTGACATCAAAACAAAAATGATCAAGCATACAAAGAAAAATAAAAATACAACTCATAATAAGAATAATCAATGACTGAAACTGATCTAGAACTGACAGAGATGCTAGAATTCATAAACAAGGACATTAAAATAGTTATAACTATATTGAAAAAGACATTCATGTTCAAAAAACTAAGCAGAAACAAAGACAACATAAAAACTGAACTTCATGAGATGAAAGATACATTGCATGGGATTAACAGTAGATATTTCAGAATAAAATATTAATGAATTGGAAACATTGCAATAGAAATTATGCAAAATACAGAAGAAAAAAAGTGAAGAACATGCATAGAGCACGTAGAAAGCTGTCTGATGGCTTCAAGCAGTCTAGTACGTATGTAATTGCGTACTAATTACATAATTGGAGTCTCTAAAGAAAGGAGAGCGGGCAAGGAGAAATATTTAAAGAAATATGTCTGAAAACTTTCCAAATTTGATGAATACTAGAATATAAGAAGCTCAATGAATACCAGATATAAATGTCATAAAGAAAACTAAAGCCAGCGTGCTTAGGTGGTTCAGTCGGTTAGGCGTCTATCTTTAGCTTGGGTCATGTTCGCGGGGTCCTGGGATTGAGTCCTACATCAGGCCCCCTGCTCAGTGGGCAGCCTGCTTCTCCCTCTCCCTCTGCCTGCTGCTCCCCCTGCTCATGCTCATGCTCTCTCAAATAAATAAATAAAATCTTTTTTTTTTAAAAAAAAGAAAACTAAAGCCAGGCACATGATAATCAAATTGCTCAAATCCTATGATAAATACAATCTTGAAAGTGGCCAGAAGAAAAGAACACACTACATATAAGAACCAAAGAGAGTGGAGCAACATCTTTGAGGAACTGAAAGGAAAAATATGTTAACCTAGAATTCCATATGCAGAAAAAGTATCTGTTAAGAACAAAGGCAAAATAATTCTTAGGGTGCTGGGTGCTTCAGTCAGTAAAGTGTCGGATTCTTGATTTTGGCTCAGTTCATGATCTTGGGGTCATAGGATGGAGCCGCATGTGGGTTCTTAGCTTGGTGGGGAGTCTGCTTGAGATTTCTCTCCCTATCCCTCTGACCACCTTCCACCCCTGCACACACACACACTCTCTCTCTCGCATATAAATAAATAAATCCTTAAAAAAATTCTTCAGATGTTAAAAAGCTAAAAGAAGAATTCATCGCCATCAGACCTGCACTACAAATTCTTTTGGCAGAAAATGATACCAGATAGAACTAGGAATCTATACAAAGCAATGAAGAAACCAAAAATGTTAACAATATGGATAATTCTAAGTTCTCAAATCATTTAAATCCCTTTAAAATACAGATACAAACCACTGAAACTGATTCAAGAAGAAACAGTAAATATGAACAGACCTATGTTGAGACTAAAAAATCACAAAACTACTCAAAGAAAAATCCAGGCCCAGATGTCTTCACTAGTAGACTCTATCAATCATTTGTAAGAATTAATACCAATTCTTCACAAACTCTTTCAAAAAATAGAATATACTTCCCAACTCATTCTATGATGTCAATATTACTTTGATATCAAAACCAGATAAAGACATCAAAAGAAAACTATAGACCAATATTCCTTTATGATACAGACACAAAAATCCTCAACAAAATATTAGTGCACTGGAGAGAATCCAAGATGACAGAGGAGCAGGAGACCTTAGTTTTTGTCTGCTCCCAGGAATTTAGTTAGATATTAAATCATTCTGAACACTTGTGAACTCAACTGGAGATCTAAGAAAAGAATAGCTGCAACTCTACAAACAGAAAAGCGACCACTTTCTACAAGGTAGAAGGTACATATAAGTGAAACTGATGCGATATATGGGTAGACAGACGTGTGTGTCGGGGGGGGAAGCCTCTGTCAGTCAGGTACTGGAAAGTGGTATAGCTGCGGAGCACTAAATCAGAACTTTTATAACTCTGCTCTGGTGAGGAACGTCCCTGATTGAAAGGTGTTTAGATGGTGAAGTGGTGGCAGAATCTTAGGTGGGGCAGTGTGGTTTCAAGATCCCCAAGATCACAGAAAGAAGGAGGGTGCCTGAGTGCAGCAGATTCCCGAGCATCGGAGCAGGGGAAATGGCTGCAATGAGCTGGCCCAGAAGTGGGCTCTCAGATCAGGACTGCTTTCCCAGCAGGGGCCCCAAAACGGCAGAACCAGCAAGACAAGACCCCTTCCCCCTCCCGCTGAACTAGCTGCAGTTGCCAGCTGCAGGATTCTGCAGGGTTTGAGACTCAAAACAGGGGCCACGTGCCTGAGATAGAAACGCTCAGTCACAGCCCGGATGAGCACGGGAGTGTGGCCTTCAACCAAGGAGAGGGGAGTGATTAATTGATTTTCGCTGAGGGTGCACTGAGGAGTGGGGCCCTGAGCTTTCAGCTTACCGCAATGGCGGCCACTTTCATTCATCCTCTAAAGCCTTCAGGAAACAAAAGCCACATGGAGCAATCTGGAGCCGCTTACTTAGCCTGGCTCCCTGGCAAGGGTGGTGCAATTCCGCCTGGGGCAAAAACACCTGAGAATCAACACCGGGAAGATCAGCAAGAACATCCAGCCAAGACCAAGTGTATCGATCTGTGAGAACTGCAAAACTCCAGCACTAGGGGAAAATAGCATAATTCTTTAGTCTTTCAATTTTAATTTTTTTCTTTCCTTTTTCAACCAATTTCTTATTTTAGCAACTCTTTAAAAATTTTTTTAAAATTTTCATTTTACAGTTTACATTCTATCCTTTCATTGTGTTTAGTTTTTCTGGGTACATATTTAAGTTTTTCATTCATTACCATTTTGGGACCTAGTTTTTTAACAGACCAAAATATACACAGGATCCAGTGTATTACTCTATTCTGTTCACCTGTCTGATTATATTCTTTTTTTTTTTTTGGTTTTGAGTCTTTTCTGATTTGTTTAGTGTATATTTCTCTGGGGTTGTTGCCATTTTAGTATTTTTATCTTTTGTTCATTTAGTCTCTGGAAAGAATGACAAGACAGAAAAACCTCAAAAAAGAGAACAAGAGGCAGTACTGACTGCTAGAGGCCTAATCAGTATGGATATAAATAAGATGTTGGAACTAGAGTTCAGAATAAGAATTATAAAGATACTAGCTGGGCTTGAAAAAAAAGCAAAGAAGGCACTAGAGAATCCCTTTCTAGAGAAATAAAAGAACTAAAATCTAATCAAGTTGAAATAAAAAGGCTATTAATGAGATGCAATAAAAAATGGAGGCTCTAACTGCTAGGATAAATGAGAAAGAAGAAAAAATTAGTGATATAAAAGACAGAATGATGGAGGATAAAGAAGCTGAGAAAAAGAAAAGTAAAAAACTATTGGATCACAAGGGGAGAATTCGAGAGATAACTGCTACCATAAAGTGAAACAATATTAGAATAATTGGGATCCTAGAAAAGGAAAGAGAGAGAGGGACAGAAGATATATTGGAGCAAATTATAGGGGGAGAACTTCCTTAATCTGGGGAAGGAAACAGGCATCCAAGTCCAGGAGGCACAGAGAACTCTCCTCAAAATTAATAAAAATAGGTCAACAACCTGACATATAATGGTGAAACTTGCAAATTTCAGAGACAAAGAGAAAATCCCGAAAGCAGCTCAGGACAAGAGGTCCATAACCTACAAGGGTAGAAACATTAGACTGGCAGCTGACCTACCAACAGAGACCTGGCAGGCCAGAAAGGATTGGAATGATATATTCAGGGGGCTACATGAGAAAAACATGCAGTCAAGAATACTTTATCCAGCTAAGATATCATTCAGAATAGAGGGAGAGAGGGACACTTGGGTGGCTCAGTGGTTGAGTGTCTGCCTTTGGCTCTGGTCATGATCTGGATTCCTGGTTCAGAGTCCTGTCAGGCTCCCCGCAGGGAGCCTCTCTCTCTCTGCCTCTCCCTCTGTGTCTGTCATGAATAAATATATAAAATTTAAAAACAAAACAAAACAAAACAAAAAACAAAAGGAGAGAGAAAAAGCTTCCAGGACAAACAGAAACTAAAAGATTCTGTGATCACCAAACTATCCCACAAGAAATATTAAAGGGATCCTTTAAGCAAAGAGAGAGCCCAAAAGAAACATAGAACAGAAAAGAACACAGAAAGTCACAGAATACAGAAACAGTGACTTTAATGGCAAGTAATACAATGGCACTAAATTCATATCTTTCAATAATTACTCTGAATGCAAATAGGCTAAATGCCTCAATCAAAAGACACAGTGTATCAGATTGGATAAAAAGCAAGACCAATCAATGTGCTGTCTGCAAAACACTCATTTAGACCCAAAGACACCTCCAGATTTAAAGTGAGGATGTGGAAAACCATTTATCATGCTAATGGACATCAAAAGAGAGCTGATAAGGCAATCTTTTTATCAGACAAATCAGATTTTATTTTATTTTTTAAGATTTTATTTATTTATTCATGAGAGACACAGAAAAAGAGGCAGAGACACAGGCAGAGGGAGAAGCAGGCTCCATGCAGGGAGCCTGACGTGGGACTCGATCCTGGGTCTCCAGAATCATGCCTTGGGCCGAAGGCAGGTGCTAAACCACTGAACCACCCGGGGATCCCCAAATTAGATTTTAAACCAGACTGTAATAAGAGATGAAGAAAGACACTATATCATAATTAAAGGGTCTATCCAACAATAAGATCTAACAATTGCAAATATTTATGCCCCAAACACGGAAGTAGCCAATTATATAAGCCAGTTAATAACAAAAATAAAGAAACACAATGATAATAATAATAATAATAATAATAATAATAATAATAATAATAATAATATAATAATAATAGTAAGGGACTTTAACACTCCACTCACTACAATGAACAGATCATCTAAGCAGAAGACCAACAAAGAAAGAAAGATGGACTTCACAGATATATTTACAACATTCCATCCTAAAGTAACAGAATACATATCCTTCTCGAGTACACATGGAACATTCTCCAGGATAGATCACATACTGGATCAAATCAGGTATCAATTGGTACCAAAAGACTGAGATCATTCCCTGCCTATTTTTGGACCACAATGCTTAGAAACTGAAACTCAATCACAGAGGAAATTTGGAAAGAGTTCAAATACATGGAGGCTAAAGAGCATCCTACTAAAGAATGAGTAGGTTAACCAGGAAATTAAGAAGAATTTTTAAAAATTAATGGAAACAAAATAAAACCACAACTGTTCAAAACCTTTGGGATGCAGCAAAGCCAATCCTAAGAGGGAAGTATATAGCAATATAAGTCTTTCTCAAGAAACAAGAAAGGTCTCAAGTACACAACCAAACCTTATACCTAAAGCAGTTGAAGAAAGAACAGCAAATAAAGCCTAAACCTATCAGGAGAAGAGACATAATAAAGATTAGAGCAGAAATCAATGAAATAGAAACCAAAAGAACAGTAGAACAGATCAATGAAACTAAGAGCTGGTTCTTTGAAAGAATTAATAAGATTGATTAAACCCCTGGCAAGACTAAAGAGAAAGGACCCAGATAAATAAAATCATGAATGAAAGAGATCACAACCAACACCAAAGAAATACAAACCAGTTATTAAGAACATATTATGAGCAACTATATGCCAACAAATTAGGCAATTTGGAAGAAATGGATGCATTCCTAGGGACATATAAACTACCAAAACTGAAACAGGAATTAACAGAAAACCTGAACAGGCCCATATCCAACAAAGAAATTGAAGCAGCAATCAGAAATCTCCCAACAAACAAGAGTCCAGGGCTGGATGGCTTCCCAGGTGAATTCTACCAAACATTTCAGGAAGAATTAATACTTATTCTTCTGAAGCTGTTCCAAAAAATAGAAATGGAAGGGAACTTCCAAACTCGTTCTATGAAGCCAGCATTATCTTGATCTCAAAACCAAAGACCCCACCAAAAAGAATTACAGACCAATCTCCTTGATGAACATGGATGCAAAAATTCTCACCAAAATACTAACCAATAGGATCCAACAGTACACTAAAAGGATTATTCACCACAACCAAGTGGGATTTATTCCTAGGCTGTAAGGGTGGTTCAACATCCACAAATCAATCAATGTGATACACTATATTAATAAAAAGACAAAAACCATACGATCCTCTCAATAGATGCAGAAAAAGCATTTGACAAAGTACAGCCCCTTTTCTTGATTTAAACTCTTCACAGTGTAGGGATAGAGAGAACATACCTCAATATCATAAAAGTTGCATATGAAAAGCCCACAGTGAATATCATTCTCAGTGGGGAAAAACTGAAAGCTTTCCCCTAAGGTCAGGAACATGGTTGGGATGTCCACTATCACCACTGCTATTCAACATAGGACTAGAAGTCCTAGCCTTAGCAATCAGACAACAAAATGAAAGGCATCCAAATCAGCAAGGAAGTAGTCAAACTCTCACTCTTTGCAGATGACATGATACTCTATATGGAAAACCCAAAAGACTCCACTCCAAAATTGCCAGAACTCATAGAGGAATTCAGCAAAGTGGCAGGATATAAGATCAATGCACAGAAATCAGCTGCATTTCTATACATTAACAATGAGACAGAATAAAGAGAAATTAAGGATTCGATCCCATTTACAATTGCACCCAAAACCACAAGATACCTAGGAATAAACCTATCCAAAGAGGCAGAGGACCTGTACTCAGAAAACTATAGAACATTTATGAAAGAAATTGAGGAAGACACAAAGAAATGGAAAAACACTGCATGCACATGGATTGGAAGAACATATATTGTTAAAATGCCTATGCTATGTAGAGTGATCTATACATTCAATGTAATCCCTATCAAAATACCATCAACTTATTTCACACAATTGGAAAAAATAATCCTAAAATTTGTATGGAATCAGAAAAGACCCTAAATAATCAAAGGAATGTTGAAAAAGAAACTGAAACTGGTGGCATCACAATTTCAGACTTTAAGTTCTATTACAAAACTGTAATCATCAAGACAGTATGGTACTGGCACAAAAACAGACCCTTAGATCAACAGGACAGAAGAGAGAATCTAGAAATGTACCCTCAACTCTACGGTCAACTAATCTTCAACAAAGAAGCAAAGAATATCCAATGGAAAAAAAGACAGTCTCTTCAACAAACGGTGTTGGGAAAATTGGACAGCCACTTGAGGAAGAATGAAACCGGGCCATTTCCTCACCATACACAAAAACAGACTTAAAATGGATGAAAGACCTGAACGTGAGACTGGAATCCATCAAAATCCTACAGGAGAATACAGGCAGCAACCTTTGTGACCTTGGCTGCAGCAACTTCTTCCTAGACATGACTCCAAAAGCAAGGGAAACAAAGGCAAAAATGGACTATTGGGACTTGACATCAAGAAAAAAAGCTTTTGCACAGCAAAGGAAACAGTCAACAAAACCAAAAGAAACCAAAAGAATGAGAAAAGATATTTACAAATGACATATCAGATAAAGAGCTAGTGTCCAAAATCTATAAAGAACTTACCAAACTCAACACCCAAAGAACAAATAATCCAATTAAGAAATGGGCAGAAGACATGAACAGACATTTCTCTAAAGACATAAATGGTGAAGAAACACATGAAAAAATGCTCTACCTCACTTGGCATCAGGGAAATACAAATCAAAACTACAATGAGATACCACTTCACACCAGTCAGAATGGCTAAAATTAACAAGTCAGGAAATGACAGGTTGGTGAGGATGTGGAGAAAGGGGAACCCTGTACATTGTTGATGGGAATGCAAGCTGGTACAGCAACTCTGGAAAACAGTATGGAGGTTTCTCAGAAAGATGAAAATAGAGCTACCCTACCCTATGACCCAGCAATTGCACTACTGGTTATTTACCTCAAAGACACAATTGTAGTGATCCGAAGGGGCACCTGCACCCCATTGTTCAAATAGCAGCAATGTTCAAAATAGCCAAACTATGGCAAGACCCCAGATGTCCATTAACAGATAAATGGATAAAGATGTGATGTGTGTGTGTGTGTATATATATATGTATATATATATACACACACACACACACACACAACAGAATACTACTCAGCCATGAAAAAAATTGAAATCTTGCCATTTGCAATGATGTGTATAGAACCATAGGATATCATTGCTAAATGAAATAACTCAATCAGAGATAATTATCATATGATCTCACTCACATGTGGAATTTAAGAAACAAAACAGGAGATCATAGGGGAAGAGAGGAAAAAAATAAAACAAAATGAAATCAGAAAGGAAAACAAACCATAAGAGACTCTTAATCATAGGAAACAAACTGAGGGTTGCTGGAGGGGAGGGGGGCAAGGGGATGGGGTAACTGCATGATGGACATTAAGAAGGGCATGTGATATAATGAGCACTGGGTATTATATAAGACTGACAAATCACTAACCTCTACCTCTGAAACCAGTACAACACTATGTTAATTAACTGAATTTAAATAAAAATTAAAAAAATTAGTACACTGAATCCATCAACACATAAAAAGTATTATATAACACAACCAAGTGAGATTTATCCCAGAAATGCAAGGTTGGTTTATCATCTAAAAATCAATGATTTTGGGGTGTCTGAGTGGTTCAGTTGGTTAAGCATCTGCCTTTGAGTCAGGTCACGTTCTCAGGTTCCTGCTCCGTTGGGAGTCAGCTTCTCCCTGTCCCTCCACCCACTCTCAACCCTTCCCTGCTCATGTATGCATGTGCTGTTTCTCTCTCTCTCAGGTAAATACATAAAATCTTTTAAAAAATTAAAATCAATTAATTTATTATGCCATATCAATAAAGGACAAAACTCATATGATCATATCAATCGACAAAACATTTGACAAAATTTGGCACCTTTTCTTAATAAAACCACAAAACAAACTAATAATATAAGGACGCTTCCTCAACCTTATAAAGGGCATATACTAAAAAAACCCCATAGCTAACTTCACATATAATGGTGACAGACTGCATGCCTTTCTCTTAAGATCAGGAATAAGACAAAGATGTCTGTTCTCATCACTTCTTATTAACACTGTACTGAAGGAGGTTCTAGTCAGGGCAATTAGGCAAGAAAATGAACTAGAATGAAACCTAGGTTGGAAAGGAAGAAGTCAAATGTTTGCAGATAATGTGATCTTGTATATAGAAAATCCTAAGATATTCCCTAAAAATCTATTATAGCTAATAAATGAGTTTAGTCAAGTTGTTTATATATTGAATATAAAAATCAAGTGTATTTCTACATGCCAGCAATGAAAATCTAAAAATGAAATTAAGAAAACAATTTGATATATACCAAAAAGAATAAAATGCTTAGAAATAATTTTAACAAAAGAAGTGTGAGATTCATACTCTGAAAATTATAAAATATTACTGAAAGAAATTAAAGAAGATTTAAATAAATGGAAAGACACCTATGCTCATGGATTGGAAGACTTAATGTTATTAAAACACTGATATTCTCCAAATTGATTTACAGATTCAACACAATTCTCTACAGAATCCCAGATGACTTCTTTTTGGAAATTGACAAGCCTAAAATTCACGGAACCCAGAATAGTCAACATAGTCTAGAGAATGGAGAACAAAATTGAAGGACTCACTCTTTCCCATTTCAAAACTTACTTCAAAGCTACAGTAATCAAGATAGTGTGGAGGGGACCTGGATGGCCCAGTTGATTAAGCATCTGATTTTGGCTCAGATTGAAAACTAAGGGCCCTGGATCGAGCTCTGTGTTGGGCTCCCCACTCAGTGGGGAGTCTGCTTGTCCCTGTCCCTCTTCCTCTGCTCCTTCCTCCACTTGTGCTCTGCCTCAAATAATTTTTTTTTTTTTTAAAGATAGTGTGGTACTAGGATAGGAATAGACATATAGATCAATAGAATTTAGGGTTCAGAAATAAGCCTTCACATTAAGTCAACTGATTTCCACAAGGTGGAAAGATAATTCAATGGAGAATAGTCTTTTCAATAAATGGTGCAAGGACAACCAGATATTCACATGCAAAAGAATGAAACTGGACTCCCACCCTATAATAAATTTTTAACTATAATAAACATTTAACTCCAAGTGGTTCAAAGATCTAAATGTAAGAGTTAAAATTATAAAGCTCTTAGGAAACATAAGTGTAAATATCCGTGGTTTTCAATTAGGCAGTGATTGGTTAGATATGACACAAAAAGACCAAAGACAAAATAAATAAATTGAACTTCATTAAAATTAAAAACTTTTGTCCTGCAAAGGATATCCTCAATAAAGTAAAAGACAACTAGGGTATGGGGGAAATATTTGTAAATTATGTATCTATTGATAGGGATCTGAATCAAGAATACATAAAGAACTCTTAACAACTTATATTGAAAGTATAAATAACCCAATGGGCAAAAGATCTGATTAGTCATTTCTCTTAAAAATGGCCTATAAGAGAAAGGAGAGATCATGACCAACACCAAAGAAATACAAACGATTTTAAAAACATATTATGAGCAGCAATACACCAATAAATTAGGCAATCTAGAAGAAATGGACGCATTCCTGGAAAGCCACAAACGACCAAAACTGGAACTGGAAGAAATAGAAAACCTGAACAGGCCAATAACCAGGGAGGAAATTGAAGCAGTCACCTCCCAAGACACAAAAGTCCAGGGCCAGATGGTTTCCCTGGGGAATTCTATCAAACGTTTAAAGAAGAAACCATACCTATTCTACTAAAGCTGTTTGGAAAGATAGAAAGAGATGGAGTACTTCCAAACTCATTCTGAGGCCAGCACCACCTTAATTCCAAAACCAAAGACCACACCAAAAAGGAGAATTATAGACCAATATCCCTGATGAACATGGATGCAAAAATTCTCAACAAGATACTAGCCAATAGGATACAACAATACATTAAGAAGATTATTCACCATGACCAAGTAGGATTTATCCTCGGGATGCAAGGCTGGTTCAACACTTGTAAAACAATCAATGTGATTCATCATATCAACAAGAGAAAAAACAAGAACCATATGATCCTCTCAATAGATGCAGAGAAAGCATTTGACAAAATACAGCATCCATTCCTGATCAAAACTCTTCAGAGTGTAGGGATAGAGGAAAGGGAACTTTCCTCAACATCTTAAAAGCCATCTACGAAAAGCCCACAGCAAATATCATTCTCAATGGGGAAGCACTGGGAGCCTTTCCCCTAAGATCAGGAACAAGACAGGGAGGTCCACTCTCACCACTGCTATTCAACATAGTACTAGAAGTCCTAGCCTCAGCAATCAGGCAGCAAAAAGAAATAAAAGGCATTCAAATTGGCCAATAAGTCAAACTCTCCCACTTCACCGATGACATGATACTCTACATAGAAAACGCAAAAGACTCCACCCCAAGATTGCTAGAACTCATATAGCAATTTGGCAGCGTGGCACGATACAAAATCAATGCCCAGAAGTCAGTGGCATTTCTATACACTAACAATGAGACTGAAGAAAGAGAAATTAAGGAGTCAATCCCACTTTCAATTGCACCCAAAAGCATAAGATACCTAGGAATCAACCTAACCAAAGAGGTAAAGGATCGATACCCTAAAAACTATAGAACACTTCTGAAAGAAATTGAGGAAGACACAAAGAGATTGAAAAATATTCCATGCTCATGGATTGGAAGAATTAATATTGTGAAAATGTCAATGTTACCTAAGGCAATTTACACGTTTAATGCAATCCCTATCAAAATACCATGGACTTTCTTCAGAGAGTTAGAACAAATTACTTTAAGATTTATGTGGAATCACAAAAGACCCCGAATAGCAGGGGAATTTTAAAAAAGAAAACCATAGCTGGGGGCATCACAATGCCAGATTTCAGGTTGTACTACAAAGCTGTGATCATCAAGACAGTGTGGTACTGGCACAAAAACAGACACATAGATCAATGGAACAGAATAGAGAAGCCAGAAGTGGACCCTCAACTTTATGGTCAACTAATATTTCACAAAGCAGGAAAGACTATCCACTGGAAAAAAGACAGCCTCTTCAATAAATGGTGCTGGGAAAATGGGACATCCACATGCAGAAGAATGAAACTAGACCACTCTCTTGCACCAGACACAAAGATAAACTCAAAATGGATGAAAGATCTTAATGTGACACAAAAATCCATCAAAATCCTAGAGGAGAACACAGGCAACACCCTTTTTGAACTTGGCCACAGCAACTTCTTGCAAGATACATCCATGAAGGCAAGAGAAACAAAAGCAAAAATGAACTATTGGGACTTCATCAAGATAAGAAGCTTTTGCACTGCAAAAGATACAGTCAACAAAACTCAAAGACAACCTACAGAATGGGAGAAGAGATTTGCAAATGACTCATCAGATAAAGGACTAGTTTCCAAGATCTATAAAGAACTTATTAAACTCAACAGCAAAGAAACAAACAATCCAATCATGAAATGGGCAAAAGACATGAACAGAAATCTCACAGAAGAAGACCTAGACATGGCCAACAAGCACATGAGAAATGCTCTGCATCACTTGCCATCAGGGAAATACAAATCAAAACCACAATGAGATACCACCTCACACCAGTGAGAATGGGGAAAATTAACAAAGCAGGAAACCACAAATGTTGGAGAGGATGTGGAGAAAGGGGAACCCTCCTGCACTGTTGGTGGGAATGTGAACTGGTGCAGCCACTCTGGAAAACTGTGTGGAGGTTCCTCAAAGAGTTAAAAATAGATCTGCCCTATGACCCAGCATTTGCACTGCTGGGGATTTACCCCAAAGATACAGATGCAATGAAACGCCGGGACGCCTGCACCCCGATGTTTATAGCAGCAATGTCCAGCAATAGCCAAACTGTGGAAGGAGCCTTGGTGTCCACTGAAAGATGAATGGATAAAGAAGATGTGGTTTATGTACACAATGGAATATTACTCAGCCATTAGAAACGACAAATACCCACCATTTGCTTCGATGTGTATGGAACTGGAGGGTATTATGCTGAGTGAAGTAAGTCAATCGGAGAAGGACAGACCTTATATGGTCTCATTCATTTGGGGAATATAAAAAATAGTGAAAGGGAATAAAGGGGAAAGGAGAAAAAATGAGTGGGAAATACCAGAAAGGGAGACAGAACATGAGAGACTCCTAACTCTGGGAAACGAACTAGGGGTGGTGGAAGGGGCGGTGGGCGGGGGTGGAGGTGACTCGGATACGGGCACTGAGGGGGGCACTTGATGGGATGAGCACTGGGTATTATTCTATATGTTGGCAAATTGAAAATCAATAAAAATAAATGTATAAAAAATGGTCTATAAGCACGTGAAGATGGCTCAACATCATTAGCCAGTATGGAAATGAAAATCAAAATTATACCAAGATACTACGTCATATCCACTAGGATAGAATTCACAAATCTAAATGAAAAACCTAAAACTATACAATTAGAAGCAAGCACAGAAGAAAATCTTTGTGACCTTAAGTTAGGCAAAGGCTTCTTTGATCCAACAGTAACAGCATAACTGATAAACTGGACTTCATCAAAATTTATTAACTTGTCCTCTTTGAAATACATTGTTAAGAGAATGAATAGACAAATTACAGACCTGGAGAAAATAGGTGCAAAGCATATATCTGATAAAGGACTTATATTCAGCATATATACTTAAAAACTATCAAAATGTGATAACAGAAAAAAACACAACTCAGTTAAAACTTGGCAAAAAGCACAAACACTTCAAATAATCCCATGAAAAAAATGTTCAACACTGTCAAACCACAAGGAGATACCATTACACAGAATGGCTAATTTTAGAAAAGTTAAAATTAAAAAGTGATGTGTTGGTGACAATGTGGAAGAACTACAACTTTCATATCCTGCTGGTGGGAATGTAAAATGACTTTACAGTTTCCTAACAAGTTAAACGTAAGCCTATCTTGATTCAGTCATTTCATTCCTAGATATTGATCTGAGAGAAATGAAAGCATATGTCTGTACAAAGATTTGTATACAAATACTCATAGTTTTATAGGTAATAGCCAAAAACTAGAAACAACTCAAGTGTTTACAAGTGAATGGATAAATAAACTGGTATAGCCATTCTGATACATGCATCATAATGGGTGAATCTCAGTAATTATTCTTAGTGACAGACAACAGAAGATTATATACTGTATGATTCCATTTATATAAAATTCCAGAAAATGTAAGCAATTTGTAGCGATAGAAAACAGTATGAGTCAGTGGTTGCCTGCGGGGGGGGGGGGGGGGGGGGGGGGCGGAGGGGGGCGGAATAGAGGGTCAGGGAAGTGGTAACAGGAAGCAATTATAAAAGAGCACAGGAAACTTTTAGGAATGATAGATATGATCTATCATTTTGACTGTGGTGATGATTTCAAAGGTGTATACATATGTTCAAATTATCAAATTATATACTTTAAATATATATAGTTTACTGTATGTCAATGATACTTCAATGAAGCTATTTACAAAATAAAACAAAATCAGATTTAGTTTTAGTAGTAGCACCAAAGAAACATTTTAGAAAAACTCCATTGTGTTCATTAAGACAAGCATGAAGATTTGTTGACTCCAAGTTTGAATTTAAAACACAAAAATAAGAGGGTTACCTGGCTGGCTAAGTCAGTAGAGCATAGAACTCTTGGTTTTGGGGTTGTGAGTTTGAGTCCTACATTGGGTGTAGAGATTACTTAAAAATAAAAAATCTTGGGCAGCCCCGGTGGCGCAGCGGTTTAGCGCCGCCTGCAGCCCGGGGTATGATCCTGGAGACCCGGGATCGAGTCCCACATCGGGCTCCCTGCATGGAGCCTGCTTCTCCCTCTGCTTGTGTCTCTGCCTGCGTCTCTATGAATAAATAAATAAAATCTTTAAAAATAAATAAAATAAAATAAAAAATAAAAAGTCTTTAAAAAAACAAAAACAAAATTAAACAACTGCTCTCTAAAAAAAGCAGAACTTATATTACTCTGAAGGTCTCATTACATCTGTTCTATTTGCATTGTGATTGAGACAACAGAAAAGTGCTAAACACAGTTCATTCTATGACACTGATCCTACACATAATAATATGACTTTTAAGCAGTTTCTACTCAATCTTTTGATTCTATAATTTTATAGTACTACTTACACATATTTCATACATAATTTCCATGATACTTATACTGCAGTGTGTCAAAATAACCTCTGCAGTAAGAGTAACCTACTACGTTTTGCAAAATACAATCCATTTGAATCTATTTATTTTAAAAGTTCTATTCCATATAGTCTTCCTAAATTTTTGTACAATTTCTTACTAAAGTTTTCAAAACCTAAATTTATAATTTTTAGCTCATTTTTTAGATAACAAAAACAAAGTTACAAAATTATTTGGAAAACATAAGCACTGTCAGAAAAACAAACTAAGACATTACGAAGTGTAAATAAATATTTATAAGGGAAGGAATTAGAACCTTTTATTTCTTCAGCAATTGATGAGTTACAATGATACATGGATTTTTTTTAACATGTTATTGAATAAATGGTTTGTAAGTCTTTAGAAATAAAAGTACTGATCGCAAGAAAGTAGTACTCATTCATAACAAATGCTTAAGTACCTACTATGCCTTAAGCACTGCTATGGATTGAATGCTCCTCTCCCCAGCCCCCATTCATATGTTGAAGTCCTAACCTCCAATGTGATAATATTAGGGATAAGGCTTTTGGGAGGTTAAGTAGGTCATGAGGGTCCACCTTTCCTTAATGGGATTAGTGCTTTTATGAAAGAGATCCCAGAGAGCATCATAGCCCTCTTTCAGCCATGTGAAGATACAGGTTGGCAGTCTGTAATAACCCAGAAAAGGGCCCTCACCAGAGCTCGACTATGCTGGCACTCTGATCTCAGACTAAGAGAAATAAGTTTCTATTATTCATAAGCCAGTCTATGGTACTTTGTTATAGCTGTCTTAATTGATTAAGACAGTCACACTGTGTTGGGAGCTAAGAACAAGTAATACCAGATCATTTTGAGAAGTGTTTCTGGGGAAAATTATATTCAAGGTACCCAGATTTCAGCAAAACAAGTAATAGTAATATTCATGCTAACATTATAGGTAAAACAGAAATATGTGTCAAAAGTAGCCTGTGGCACAGGAAAAACAACTACAAAAATCAAGTAGATATAATAGCTACTTAATAATTGTATAATCTTGGGCAGGCATAATACTTACCTATCTGGCTTTCATCTATAAAATGAAGTATTTGTCTAAAATGACCAAGGTCCAACCTTCCAAGATGTTTCAATTCCTTTCATTAAAGATAAACTACAAATAGACACACACACACACACACACACACACACACACACACACACACCTTATTTTTTGGAGGGCAAATTTGATTTAATGTACATGCTTTTTAATCCAGCAATTCACAATTCCACTTTTAAGATTTTTAAGACTCCATACTGGGGCAGCCTGAGTGGCTCAGCGGTTTAGCGCCACCTTCAGCCCAGGGTGTGATCCTGGGAGCCCAGGGTGTGATCCTGGGAACCCAGGGTCGAGTCCCATGTCAGGCTCCCTGCATGGAGCCTGCTGCTCTCTCTGCCTGTGTCTCTGCCTCTCTCTCTCTCTCTCCCCCTCTCTCTCTGGGTCTCTCATGAATAAATACAAAATCTTAAAAAAAAAAAAAAAAAAGGACTCCATACTACATAAATACTCATACTAGTGTGTAATCACATCTATGTTTACTACTGCTATATGTAACAGCAAAATAAAAGCAACTTAAAGTCTATCAAAAGGAGAAAGATTAAGTAAACTGTAGATATTTATACAATAGAGTATTCAAAAGGAATGAGTTTGACCCAGATGTTTTAACACAGATAATACCTATAAAATGGTATTAACAGATTATAAACTTTTCTCTTAGTTTATCTTGTCCATATAATAGGCTTGGGAGCCAGATGGGCTAAATTCATACACCTGCTTTACAACTTTCTAATTCTTCATTATTCTTTAATCTCTGTAAGCTTTTCTCATCTGTTTAGTAGGAATACAGTATTGCAGTATTATTTTAACAATTAGTCAATTAAAACATGACAAGCATTAAGTGCTCAGTGTTAGGTGTTATTCCCCTTATGCAAAGTTTTGTTTTGTTGTTAATGGAGTCAAATGGTCTCTTCCTGCAGGACTTCTCCATTTTAGCTTTCCTACTAGAAATAATCCTAAACAGCCAATTCTTACCATGTATTAAATAGCCAATTCTTACCATGCTCTTGTCACTAATTTGAAATACCGTTTTTGTCATAAGCAAAATTCCTATGCATATGGAGGTCTATTTCTGGCTCTAAACCAGGGGTTAACAAACATTTCAGGTAAAGGGCCATGTAGTGAATTATCACAACCATTTAGCTCTGCCCTGGAGCACAAAAGCAGCCACAGAAAATGTGTAAATAGGGTGTCATCTGGGTGGCTCAGCAGTTGAGCTTCTGCCTTTGGTTCAGGGCATGATCCCGGGTCTGGATCGAGTACCACATCAGGCTCCCTGCGTGGAGCCTGCTTCTCCCTCTGCCTACGTCTCTGCTTCTCTGTCTCTCATGAATAAATAAATGAAGAAAAAAAAAAAAAAGGAAATGTGTAAATGAGTGAGCATAGTTGTATTCCAATGGATACTGAAAGTTGAACTACCTATAATTAATCTCACAAAATATTCTTCTTCTTTTGTTTTCATTTTTTGTTTGTTTTCAAGCACTTAATATAAAAGCCACTCCACTCTTAGGTCACAGGTCATACTAAATATAGGTGGCCAGTCATATTTGGCAATTCATGGTCTGAATCTTTACATTTTTGTATACTTAAATTTTTTTTACATTTCTAAAATTTCACAAAATAAATACACATGGGAAAAAAGTTAAATATTAGGGTATAAAGGGAAACTTCTTCCTTCTAGCCCAGAGGCCCAGGTCTCTTCACCAGTTTTCATGTATCCTTCCAAATCTACTGCCACTATATTAAACATCCCAGCATAACATGTGGAACCATGTTATTTCACCTATAGAATAAATTTCTGAAAATGGAACTGCTAAGTCAAAGTTCCTTAAAGTTTTTATTCCAGCATGTAAATTGGTCAGTATCTAATCTATAGCTTTTCCCTTGCTCAGGTTAAGCCTTCCAAGATGGCTTTACCTATTTCCCACCTTCCCAAACAACTTTTAAAATCATGTTAAGTATTTGTTCCAGATTATAGACTTTAACTACTAAGTTCCATGAATCCTTCCTGAGCATGTCTTAGTTATCATTATTAATGCCTTGTAGCCAAGAAATAAATTATACTATTTTCTTTGGTCACTATTTCTTGATTTCCACATCTATTTTTCTTGGATTAATTTTTTACTTGAGGGACACCTGGGTGGCTCAGCGACTGAGTGTCTGCCTTTGGCTCAGGGCATGATCCTGGGAGCAGGGAGCCTGCTTCTCCCTCTGTGTCTCTCATGAATAAATAAGTAAAATCTTTGAAAAAAAATTTTTTTTTCACTTGATACATCCTAGGGTATTCCTAGTGGGTGTGGGTGAAAATAACTTTGTTTTGTCCCTACTTTTTTTTTTTTAAGTTTTTTTTTTTTTTTTAAAGAATAAGAGAGTGAGTGAGCATGGGTTGAGGCAGAGGGAGAGAGAAACTCCAGCAGATTCCTCGCTGAGCTCAGAGCCTGACATGGGGCGTGATCTCAGAACCCCAAGATCATGACCTGAACTAAAACTAAGAGTCAGAAGCTTAGTTGACTGTGCTGCCCAGAGGCCCCTATTTTGCCCCCACTTTGAATGACAGGTATAATTTCTTAGTTCAAAATATATCTCATAAGTACTTTTTAAACACTGCTCCACTGTTATCTAACATTCCATGTTCCAGATTAGAAGTCTAAGTGCAAATTTTGTTTTCACTCCTTTACAGGTAGCTTATGGAAGCTTATGAGACTGTATATTAATTTATTCATGAAGTTCATAACTTTCATTGGAATGTATCTTTGTGTGTCTATCGATACTCTTAAGACTCTCAGTGTAGTCCACTGTCTAGTCCATTCATAAACTCAGATACTTTGAAATTTCCTCGTTTCCTTCCTTCCTTTCTTCTTTTGACATAGTATTTTGTTTCCATTCTACCATAAGGTAAGAATGGAAAATCTGGTATCTATTTTGATTTGTGAGGGGGAGAAGAAAGGAGGAGAGTGGGAAACAGGGACTGTTAGAAACCCTTAACCCATGCCACATCTTTCTATAAGCCTGCTAAAAAGGTATATTTACTGATCATTCCCACTACACAGATGAAATGGAGACCAAAGAGGGAAGGGCTGATTTAGATTTGCCAGTACTTCATCTTCTGATACATCTTTCTAGAGGCCCAAGATTCTGCCTGGATACACCTACCCTCATGATTTTTGTGGTTGTTTCTCCTTTTCTAATTTCTATTCCTTCCTAGAACTGCTATGAGATTTTCACTGACTCTTCTGGATCTATTTTTCATGTCATAGCTATTTTTTCCCCTACTTTCTATGTTTTAATATTCAAGAACTGTTTGTTTTCAGGGCAGCCTGAATATGTTCAATAGACATGATGCCCTCCCAAATCTGAACATACTAATAGTAATTTTAAAGTTTTCTTCTGTTTCTTACATCAACTCTATTGATTCAGGTCTATTTCTATGTATTTGTTCAGCCTGGGGCATCTCTCATATGTTACTGATTTCTGTTGTTTGTCCCCATTATAAATGTATCAGCAATTCAGCATCTGTTGGAAATCACTGTACTCCTGGGTAAATTCACATTTGTAACAATTTTATATTTTTACACACAGTACTTATATAGTACGTTAGCAACAAGATAAGTTCTTTGACTTGCAGTCCCATGATTCTTCAATCCATTTTTAGTCCTATCCTTGTGGTGTTTCGTTTCCCCTAACAACCACCAACTTGAGTAACACAGTTCTTACCTAAGTGTTATGCAATAAGCTTCAGGGATAGATCGTCACCAGCTCTATCTAACAGACTTATCTAAGAGTTAAACAAATAATGACAGTCTGGCAGAAGATTGTTACAGGTGTGCAACCAAATAAATAAATAATAATATAGTAATGAATCACTTAAGTCTTGAACTCAAAATAGTTATCCTTTTTACAGAAGTTAAAAGAAATTATACTGAAAAAGAAAGACTCTATCTTGGCTCAAACCATTTTCTGCCTACCTTATGATAGTTATTCCACAGCTGAAGAAATGCACATAGGTGTTCACCAATAACATTTATAAGAATGTTCCTAGCATTCTTCAAAATATGTAAAAATAGAAATTGAAAACACAAATATCCATCAACAGAAGAATAGTCATATAGTCTTATCAATGGAATATTGAACAGCAATTTTAAAAATGAACTTGAAACATCATGGGTGAATCTCACAAGCAATGTGCTGAGCATAAACAAAACAGATAATGACAGAAATCAGAACACTGATGGGGGTGGGTAAGAGTAAAACTCGGAAGAAGCAGAGGGAAACTCCTGGGATGATGGAAATGTTCTATAAGTGTAATTTGGTGTAGCTTATGGTTACACAAGTTATTAAATATATAAAAATCCACTCAGTTGTGCAATTAAGATTTATGTACCTGATGACTTCATCTGTATTTCATACTTACATAAAAAAGTTGAGAAAGAAAAAAAAATGTAATTTCCAAACTGTCTGGAATGAAAACTATGCATATTTATGTCGATATTCAATAAATATTGGAACAGTTAACCATATTTAGCCATAAATATTGGAAACCCAACACCCTTTTTACATTTGGTCATAAGACAGCTTTAGACACATCAGGATAATAATACAGAATGAAGGTTAACATTGTTAGTCATAAAACACTTGGTTTCCCACCTCCAAGTATGGAAGGACTGTTTTAATACAACATTTTAATTTATTTATCTTTTAGATTTACTCTTTTATGAGAGACACACAGAGAGAGGCAGAGACACAAGCAGAGGGAGAAGCAGGCTCCCTGCGGGGAGCCTGACATGGGACTCGATCCCAGGGCTCCGGGATGACGCCTGAGCCTAAGGCAGATGCTCAAACACTGGGCCACTCAGGTGCCCCTTAATACAACATTTAAAGACAACACTGATTCCACCAGAAATGAGGACTCAGCTCCTGAGAATCTTCAATGAGATTAAATGTCCAGACACTGCATATAAATCTCAAGGACAGGCTGAAAGATAAAAGCTTAAGATTTATAACTGAATTTTCATCCTGCCAATAATGTCACCACACACGCACACACTTAAAGCATCACTATTGCGTTCAGAAATGATTCCTCCGAAAGTTGTCCAGGAATAGCGCAATTTTCCAGATGAAGACTGAAAATGCAAGAGGCTCCCGGTCCTGTAGCCTCCTCGGCCGCACTGATTCCTACACAAATGTGCATCTCTGAAAGGCGCCTGCTTTTCTGTCGGGCAGATACAGACAGAAGCGGCGAGGGGCTGCTGTCAAGAGAATACTACGTTAGCGCCCCACGGAGGCAACAGCTGACTAGAGAGTTTACGCACGGAGAGAAGCGGGGAGGATGGCGCGTTAGATGAAAAAAGAAAGTGGTAAAAATGAAACACACCCAAAGCAACGGTCCTCTGACAGCATCGTTCTCCAAAGAGAACTCAAACTGCTCCGAAAAGCTGTGACTCTTCCTGACACCGCAGCGGTCCTCCGAGGGCTTGTCCAGGAGGGGACCCCATCCGATAGGGGCCTCCCGCCCCCGTCCCAACCCCCGAGCTCGCCCGTGAAGCGACCCGACCCGGACCGGGACCCGCAGCCCTCCGCCCGGGCCCGAGCCGCGAGAGCCGCCGACCGGCGACGCTGCGTGGGGCCGCGTACTCACCGCGCTCACCCGGGCATGCAAGGCCACCACCGCCCGGCTACGCCTCCTCCCCGGCTGCAGGCAGACACCAGCGGCGCCCGGCGCGCAGGGGATACCACCGCCTCCGAGCCCCCCGCGCTCCGCCGCGCCGACAACCGCCACTTCCGGCGCGCGTGAGGAAATGAGGCTGCCGCCGCGGCGCGCGCCCGCCCCGCCCCGCCCACGCCCCGGCCCCGCCCACGCCCCGGCCCCGCCCACTGCCGACCCCGACGGCCCCGCCCACTTTCCCGCCAGCGCCCACTGTCGGGCTTAGGAAGCCTAGAAACTGGTATATGGTTCTGATTAATCAATTGTCTAAAGTGTGTGTGTGTGCGCGCGCAGCTCGATAAATGATCTGTGGACACCGGGAGATTGCCCCAGGCAGAAAACCGTTTCCGCCGGAGCAAGAGTCTGCGGAGACCCGAGTACCAGCCCGCGGCGGACGGCGGACTCTAGGAGTGGGAGGCACTCGGCTGAGGATGACAGCTCTGTCCTGCCCGGGCCCCCTGTCCTGGGAGCTTGAAGGGTTGATGAATGCCTTGGTGGACGCTGAGCTAAGGACTGATAGGTCGCCAGAGGTGTTCGGGCAGCCTCGAGGGTGCTGGGCTGCGCGTGGACCGCAGCAAGGAAGTCCTGAGCTGCCGCTGGGCCTTTGGACCAGGATTTCCTTGTATGTGAACCGAGGGATTTGAGGTAGACATTGTGGAAGATGGCTTGAGATCTGATATTGTCTGATTTTAGTGGGGGGAGGGGGGAGAAGGCCCTCCCCAGCATCCCCTCTACTCAACTGCTTATTTCAGGGCATCCCCAAGGCACTTTGTCCTGCCCTAGGGAGATGGTCTGAGCAGGGGAGGGGATGTCAGGCAGCACCAGCCCCTGCCTGTGTCTGGGCAGGACACGAAGGTTCTAAGAGCAGCTCTGGGGTCTGGCCTCCCATCAGGCTCCGCTTTCCTCCGCGCAGGTTACCACACAGCCTCTCTTAGCCTTTTTCCTCAAGCTGTGTTGTAGGGACAATAACAATAGCAGACGCTTCCCTAAGGTTGTTGTGAAGGTTAAAAGCAATTCTGTGTCTGAAGGGTTTGGCACTCTACCTGGCAGGTGGCAGGCAATTGAAGGTTACTGTCACCATTGAGTACATTACTTAGAGCAGAAAATGGAGGCGACTATGGGATGCATCCTGTAGAAGTAGCATTCCCAGAAAGGAGGACTTGCTCCTAATCACAGCTGTCTTCACTGGATGATGGTTATTGGGATGTCTTTAATACAGATAGTCTTCTCAGATATGTCTGTGGGAAATCCCACAGGTAAGAGAGTCTGGATAGCCTTCTTCTAAGATAGGCTTGCTGAATGTCCAGCCTCTTCCTTTTTTTTTTTTTTAAAGATTTATTTATTTATTTATTCATGAGAGACGCAGAGACACAGGCAGAAGGAGAAGCAGGCTCCATGCAGGGAGCCCGACGTGGGACTCGATCCCCGGTCTCCAGGATCATGCCCCGGGCGGAAGGCAGTGCTAAACCACTGAGCCACCGGGGCTGCCCTCCAGCCTCTTCCTAATTTCAAGTTGTCATTCCTCTTTCATGTCATTTCTGCGCAAATGTAAATAAACATTTATAGTGTTAACACTCCTTCCCCAAATCTGGCCCAAGACTAAATAATTCATCTAGTCATAGATTCCATGGGTCTGTGACCTTCTGAGGATAAGGACCATGTCTTTTTCCTCTACCAGTACTTTATACATAGGAAGTGTTCAATAAATGTGAATTGAATTGATTAAAATAAGAACACACAAGGATCTCTCCCTTACTCAGAATCTCTGCCACTTGACTAGCCCCTTGAGCAGATGGCAGGAATGATTAAGTTTACTGTCTGACATAATTAAGCTTTCTGTCTGGATGCCTAGTTATGCTCCAGTATGGCAATCAGTCTTGTGTGAGTCTATGTAGTATAAATTAGTTATCTAGTGTTTTTTTTAAAAGATATTTGTTCATGAAAGACACACACACACACACAGAGAGAGAGAGAGAGAGAAAGAGAGAGAGAGAGAAAGAGAGAGGCAGAAACACAGGCAGAGGGAGAAGCAAGATCCACTCAATCCCAGGACCCCAGGATCACGCCCTGGGCTGAAGGTGGCACTAAACTGCTGAGCCACCTGCACGTCCCAAGTTATCTAGTGTTTAAGCCTGCCATGGTTGTTTGTCCTGTAAGTCTGAGGATCCAACTTGGGAGTGTGAATGGAAAGGTGAAGTATTCTCTCTTGGGAGAATTAGAGAGTGGGTACAGAGCACAACATTGGTGGATTTAAGAGGTTAAGACAGAAGTTCTTTGGGCAGCCCAGGTGGCTCAGCGGTTTAGCGCTGCCTGCAGCCCCGGGGTGTGATCCTGGAGACCCAGGATTGAGTCCCACGTCAGGCTCCCTGCATGGAGCCTGCTTCTCTCTCTGCCTGTGTCTCTGCCTCTCTTTCGCTCTCTCTGAATAAATAAATCTTTTTTTAAAAAAGAGGTTAAGACAGAAGTTCTTTAAATACTTAAAGTGTTACTGCAAGTAAATATAAATGGCAGGCCACTGAACTGTCAGAGGATTACATTCCCAGGGTGGCAGCTTTGAAGCTCTCAATCCAAGTCTAAGTCCACTACATATCCTCAGTTAAGATGTTGTAATCTGCCTGTATTTGACATTCCTGATGATGGCCCTTAGGAAGTCTACAGAAAAAGGAGTATCTGGACCTGTCCTCTACTCTCATATCCAATCATGGCAAATGCTTAGGCTGTCCTCTCTTTCTGCTGTCCTTGGACACTTTAAATTGGATGAGGACTATCAACTCCCCCAGGGCAGGAACATGGCCTCTCCTTTTTCTCTCAGGCACCCCTAAACCAGGCCCAGGACCTGACCCATTATAGGTGCTCTCTGCATACCCACAGATGCGTGAATGAATAAATACTAGTATTCATTCTACAGCTATAACTTTCCTCTAGTGGGGGCCAAAGTAATAGCAAGATAAGCCTCTACTTCCACTAACCAGATGCAAAACAGCCTCACTTCCTGTTGTGCTGCAATGCACAGTAGAACCACTCCCATCCATGTTAAACATTCTATCCTTTGTCTACCTCCACTAGCCTTATAAGTGCTGGGTTTTCTTCTTTATTTATAGCATTTGTTTTTCTTCCTTTGTCCTACACTTTCCTTACTGATCAGGCCATGTAGCCACATCTGGCACAAGCAGAATATGCACTCAGCAGCAAGTGCTTCTCTCAGTGCTCCCTCTGTTTTAACCCCTCTAATCCTCTTGACATCCCTGTGGAGTAGGTTATGGTCCTCAGTTTACAGTGAAAGAAACAGAAACTCAGAGAAGAAACTGCAGAGGCTCTCCCAGGACAGGACCTGACATGAAATCAAAGCAGCAGGGTTAGGGTCAGCTGTCACTTCTTGTAAACTGTTATTTGAATCCCCCATTAGAATTGTTGTTTTTAAAATAAATTGAGATTCTGCCATCAATGGATTTAAATTGTTAGCTTTTTATTATTTTTTGAATTGCTAAATCAAATACTAACTGTATATAATTTATATTTTGAGAGATAATGAGTAATTCAAGTTCTGTGGCAAGTAATGGTGATATACATAAAATAAATAGTTCCATTGAGAAAAATACTAACGTACTGTTGTGGTATATTAATACCAGAAGAATGTAGTTTTTTTCCCCCAACAATCTCTGACGCTTCTTTTTTTTTGCCTGTAAAACTTTCCCACTCCCTAAGCCTGCTTTTGAGCTCCTGCCAAATGAAAGTGATAGGGGCTGACTTCCTTGCTATAGCAAGCTCTGAATAGGCTTTGCCTATTCTCATTCCAACCATCTTTGTTTCCACCGTTTTCCCAGTGGCGCCACCAAGATATGCTCTTCCCTGCTTATTGCCTCAGACCAGAGGCTTCAATCAGGCATGGTATTCACAGAGGCCCCCTATGAATTGCTGTTCTTGGTTTATCAAGTCTGTAAGGATATGGTAAATTGGCATTGGGTCTGACCACTGCTCGCTTTGCATGGAGTTCCTTGGCTATTTCTTAGTTTGGGAATCTGGTTTTGTTATCGATTTCCATTTGTTAGGCATCTTTGATGGAATCAGTCCATTCCTTTCATCCCCTTTTGCTGTCTTTTATGTTTTGTGTACTTTCTATGTGTTGTTTATCATATGGAGAATCATAGGATAGAACACTGGCACAGCCCTAGAACCCTGTTGCTCAAGCTGGTTCACAGACCTGAGTTTGGTCTTCTCTCCACGCCAGTGTCCATCTATACACGGTATTTCCCCCCATGTCTTCCTTGTGTCCAAATTTCCCTCTTCTTGTAAGGGTACGAATCATCGGATTAGGGGCCACCTTAATGCAGCATGACCTCATCTTAACATGATTGCATCCATAAAGACCCTATTTTCGGATAAGGTCAATTTCACAGGCTCTGGAAGTACGGACTTGAACTTATCTTTTGGGGGCACAATTCTACCCACTATAGATGGCAACCTCACCAATTTCTGATAGATTCAGGTGCTACTCTTTCTGCATTAAACCCTGCCACTTTTGCTCAGTCTTTTCCTAGGAGTAAACATATGGCAGATGGTGAGCATTTTAAATAACCCACAATTTTCTCTATTTCCCAGACCATAACTATGAGCCTTGAGCTGTTGATTGCAAAACATTCCTTCCTGCTCTGTGACATTGTCTCTTCAAAGGTAACAGGGAGAAACTTACTTTGTAATACTAAATGCACACCAGAGTACTTGGGACTATTTGTGAGATTCCATAGGATCCCTTTACTCAGAAGCAAGCTGATTCTGCTCTGGATTCTCCATTATATTTGATACACACCCCCAGATAATTTTCTTACCTGGGGGTGTGTATCAAATATACCTGACACTTTCTGGGCTAAAAATTCTACTGTAATGGAATAAGAATAATTGGAGTAGAATCTATTAAAGTTTAGAGAGAACCTACCAAACCATTACCCAAACTTCTCCAATATCCCTTGAAACCAAAAGCAAAGGAAGGGATTAAGTCTATAGTTGAAGTCTTATATCCAAAGATCTTCTTGTACCCTACCCTTGTAATATGCCCATCCTGGCAGTAAAGAATGGCCTCAGGGCCATTCACAAAATTGTTATTCCCCATTCTCTGGCCCATATACCATCCTGTGAGCCACTTGCTGAAGACACTGGCTGTAGTGAATCTTTGCTCAGCTTTTTTCAATGTGCTTCTAGAACAGGACAGTCAATAACTTTTTGTACATATTAATAGCAAATTTCCACAACATAAACCCTACAATTTTAACCATTAAGTATACAGTTCAGTGGCATGAAGTACATTTACATTGTTCTACATAGCCATCTCCACTATCCAGCTCCAGAACTTTTTCCTCATCCCACACTGAAACTCTTCCCCCATAAATACTAACTCCCCACTTTACCTTCTCCCAGCCCCTGGCAACCAACATTCTACTTTCTGCCTCTATGAATTTGACTGCTCTATGTAACTCATGTGAATGGACTCACATACTATTTGTCTTTTTTTTAAAAATTTTTAATTTATTTATGATAGTCACACACACAGAGACAGAGAGAGAGAGGCAGAGACACAGGCAGAGGGAGAAGCAGGCTCCATGCGCCGGGAGCCCGACGTGGGATTCAATCCCGGGTCTCCAGGATCGTGCCCTAGGCCAAAGGCAGGTGCCAAACTGCTGCGCCACCCAGGGATCCCACTATTTGTCTTTTGAATATGTGTTTGAATGACGACAGTACCTTTCTTACCTTCACCTGGGGAAGATAACTGTCCTTCAGGATGGTCATGCCCCAAGGGTTCACCGAAGTATCCTACTATTTTTCTCAAGTTGTTAATCAAGATCTAAATTATCTAATTTTAATTAAATGAAAAGGAAAAATGAAAAAAAATTAAATGATCTAATTTAAGTTATCTAAATTTCCCTTGTGATTGTTAGGACACCATATATAGATGATCTCCTACTCTACTCAGAGAAAAAAGGATTCCATTTACTTATTCTCAGCCTAGGAAGAAGGTCATAATATTTCAAAAGACAAATTGCCATTTTGCCAAAATACAGTCTGTTATTTAGGATGTGGTTCAATAGAAGGGGAAAACATTCTCTTCTGATAGACTAAAACCTACTCAAATCTATGGTAGCTCCTTCACAAAATCACATCTGAGAGGACTTAAAGGTTTATTTATTTATTTTTAAGGATTTTATTTATTCATGAAAGACACACAGAGGGAGAGAGAGAGAGAGAGAGAGAGAGAGAGAGAGAGAAGCAGAAACATAGGCAGAGGGTGAAGCAGGCTCCTCGCAGGGAACCTAATGTGGGACTCAATTCTGGACCCTGGGATCATGCCCTGGGCCAAAGGCAGATGCTCAACTGCTGAGGTATCCAGGCATCCCAGGATTTAAAGTTTACACTAGATTTTTCAGCACCCATTGGTGCTAAATTTTTCTGTGATTTTTATACCTCTTTATGAACTAAGTTCTTAGTAAGAGATTCTCTCCTCTGGGAGCCCCAAAATGAACAGACTTTCTGGAACCTGAGGTGGCTCCTCAGTGGCCTCTTTCCCTAGACATCTGAAACAACAGAAGGCCCTTCTGTCTATTTGTGCATGAGCAATCTGGACAAGACCTTGGAGTTTCACGGGAACCATCCAAAACCCATCACTTACTACCTAGCCTTCCCTTGACATGCTATATGCCCCTAGTGTTAGGGCAGGTGTTCTGCTGCAAAATTTGTGGATGCTTCTGCTGAGCTAGTTCCAGGCTCCTCGCTTCACCTCATGATCCTTCCTGAAGTAGAGACATTACTATTGACTGGAAACAGCACTTCTCAGCCAGCTGCTTAACATCTTATGAAATTCTATTACTCTCTCCCTCTCAGGTACTACTTACTGCTACAATACCCTGAAACCAGGCATTCTGCTTCTCTTAGCAGAAGGGGAGCCTAGTGATCATTTTACCTCAGATAATTTGGGAACTCTCTGTACCTTACTCATATGTATTATCGTCTCATATTGAGAACCCTGAACTAATCCTGTTTGCTGATGGATCATTCTCGAAGCTGGAAGATATCAAGCAGCATGTACTATCATTAATTGAAGATCTCCTTTAGAATTTAGTCCTCTCCTGAGGTAAAATCAGTCAAAATGGCAGAAGGTGTTGCATTTACTACAGCTTGTTAACTAGCCAAAGACTAGAGGGTAAACATATAATATAGACAGGAAATATGTTTTTGGGGTGCCACACAACTTTGGGATGCTAGAACCCCCACAAAAATGGACAAGTTAAGCAACTTTTAGATGCATTCTATTTCCTACAAAGGTGACTACTATGAAGGTCGAGAACCATGCAAAAAGAGACAACAATACTGAAGCTAAAGTAAACGCTCTGCAGATCATGATGCCAAACAACTAAATTTTCTCCCTGAAACTATTCATGGAGCACAAATTGATTACTACCTTAAATTGACACTGGAGAAGCTGTAAAGAGACAGCTGCATTGTTCTAAATTTCATGTGGGTAAGTCATGGTGTGTGCCAATCCTAATACTGTCCTTGGATCAGTGACACAGGGAAGGTGGGGCAGGCTCTACAGTGCCTTATGGGTAAAAGCTACTTGCTCTGTAAAACTGACCCTCAGGACCTGTATGGAATTTATTCTTGGCCTGGGTTAGGATTCTGGGTTCAAAGCATCTGACAAGGGTTATTAATTGTTCTCATTCTTGTTTATGTCATAGGGGTAGTAATACTGGTCCACTGCATTCTATCCAGGGTCTGAAATGCTTCTGCACAGCTACTTTCCTCATCAGATGATCCTCATGGTGATACAACAGAAAGGCTGAGAAGACTTCATGATACAGTTGGCCATGTAGAGGACTGAACAATCAATCTCAAAGTGGTGAAGATCTGGATTTCTAGACTTCCCTAAATTCACCAACTTCTCACAAGCAAGAAAATGATCAGAAAGGAAGACTGAGAGACAATATGCAGACATACAATGACCAGACCACATGTAAACTGAGAAGCCCTGACCCACACCTCTGTAGGAACTGGCCCAGAATGGTTGAGGCTTGGTCTATGACTGCCACGTTCCCCACTTTTGCTATTTCCAAATCAGAACCAATCAGAGAGAGCCAAATATGTTCCCAAAGCAAATCTCATAAGATGCCTGACTTCTAGGTAGCCTACCTTCCGCTTCCCCCTGCCAACAACTTCCAAGCACAACGTGCCTGAAGCCTCTCTCCCTCACCCCCTTTTTTTACTGTAAAGCTTTTCCCTCCTCTGCCTGCCTTCGAGTTTCTGTCAAAACCAACTGATGGTGGTTGACTCTCTTACTATAGCAAGTTCAGAATAAATAACCTCTGCTTGTTCTCATTTGGATGGTCTTTACTTATTTCCATGAAACTTAAGATTATAGATAATTGGGGTCCTCTGAAAAAAATACAATTTTCTACCACAGTGCTTTTTTTAGAAAAAGATTTTATTTATTCATGAGAGACACAGAGAGAGAGAAGCAGAGGGAGAAGCAGGCTCCCCAAGGGGAGCCTGATGTGGGACTTGATCCCAGAACCCCGGGATCATGACCTGAGCCAAAGGTGGATGCTCAACCACTGAGTCACCCAAGTCCCCCACACAATACTTCTTTTACTTCAATGACTATCTCATGAAAGACCAGAATCCTTCCATCCTCTGTATCACTCCTTTTCTTAAAAATCTGATAATCTTTTCTTTCCACACATTAGGAAGTCCCCCAAACCCTTGGCACGCACCTGACCTGCCAGGCCCTGTAGCCACAGACCCTCCAGGGGAATTTTCTCTTTGAAGCTCCCAGGATGGGGATCCCTGGGTGGCTCAGCGGTTTGGTGCCTGCCTTTGGCCCAGGGCGTGATCCTGGAGTCCCGGGATCGAGTCCCACGTCAGGCTCCTGGCATGCAGCCTGCTTCTCCCTCTGCCTGTGTCTCTGCCTCTCTCTCTCTCTCTCTCTCTGTGTGTCTAAAATAAATAAATAAATCTTTAAAAAAAATAAATAAAAATAAAGCTCCCAGGAGGCACAACATGTGAAGCATGTCATAGGCCCTTGGTGAAAGCAGCATCTGAGGATAAGGGCTGTGACACAGGCACCATGTGGGCTCCCTACAGTCCTCTGGGCAAAGTCCCTTGCCTCAGGGAGTAAGAGGCAGTCTCGCGTTCTTCCTTCTTCCAGTCTCGACCCTTCCCAAACCATAGAAATGACTTTCCTCCACAGGGGAAATGACATGTGCAGAAAAGGACTGGCATGGAGATGAGAGACAAGAGCAGCCAAAAAACATATGTTTTATTCTGGTACTGTTTACAAAACTGACCAAGATTAAAAGAAACGGGGACACTTAAAATGAACTTCACATTTTTATTCATGAAATTGATCATTTTCATGGTAAATATTATGTTTATGAAATATCAAAATGATTTCCTTCTCAAAAAGTTACTTTTGTGTTTTTTGTTTTTTAGTTTTGGAATGTACTTACCTTGCCTGCTCATGCTAACTTTGAACTTGAATTGCTGTGTCCTCTGAATGGATGCAGGGCTATGGTGCCTCCCGGTGTGGAACAGAACTCCTGAAGTCATGGTGGTTGGGTTGGAGTGGTCTTGGGTTGTGACTCCTTCCATGCTGCCTGGCCCAGTTCCTTGTGACACTGATGTTTCTGCAGTCACCAAGTTCCTGTAGATGGCTTCCCTGTCACAACTCTGGGCCAGGCTCACATTGAGAGATGTCAGTTGGCCAGGTCCTGTGATTTAGCACATCCCACAAAACATCTGCAAAATTATCTCATTACTTGACATAGGCATCAAAACCTGAGTTGCAAAGATTAACCGTGATTTCTTTTGGGCATTGATAGTGCGTACCTCTTTGACTCTGGGTGTGATGCTCACTCTTGCTGCTGTTACACTGCCCCCCCGCCCCCATCCAGCCTTGGCTGCAGAATGGATAGGTGCTCCAAACTGAAAAATTCTCTACATAGAGGTTCTGATTTTTTGTGATGTCAGCTAAGAACAGTTCCTGTGAATCCCTAGAGTTCTAACAAGGCCATCAAGGTTGCTGCCTGGGGAGAAGAGATGAGAGAACAGAATAGGCAGACTCAGTGGAGGGGTGTTTTCTGCACAAGGACAAGAGCAGAGGATAAACTCTGTGAATATCTTCATGCTGAAGGGATGAGGAAGCTCCTCCACCACTACGTGTGCCCTTCAGACCACCATGTCTTTCCAGAGCCACAGAGTTAGGGATTTCTCAGGCATCATCTAGAATCACCCTAAATGCCACCTGCTAAATATCCTATACATGAATATGCCCAAGGGAGGAGAGGAAACCATTCACTGGGGGAAATGATGCTTTATTTATACTGGGGAAGATTATGCTTTTCCTTTGAATTTTCTATTACATATAAAGTATTTGCCCAAGCTCCATTCTCAGGCATTATAATCAACTAAATTTCCACTCTTAAAATAAGCTGCCCTTATGGTAGAAAAGCATCGTTTGTGGAAATTGGTGGAGAAATGTGCTTTTTAAGACAAATAAACCAAACATACAAACACTCCTAATGGAAGTTCAATGCTCTTGAAAAAGGGGGCTTTTAGTATTTTAGTATTAGCTTTTCTCAGCATGGGTTTCTAAACGGTCAGAGGAAAAGACTGTAACAAATCGCTCACCCTAGAAATTACGTTTACTTCCAGCCCCTGTGATTCAGATTGAAGGGGGACGTCAAGAGTGGACATGGGTGCTGAGGGCCAGAAGCCAGAGCTCCGAGGGCCAGGGGCAGTCCGTCCAGATGTGTGTGTGTGTGTGTGTGCACGTGTGTACACATAAACGTGGGAAATGACATAGGCTTTGGCATCTAGTGCACGACACACTCAGAAATCAGATTTATATTGGTAACAACTTGTGTTTGCCAACTGACCTATCTGCTCCCTGCCAGGCATTTGAGGAGACGTTCAGAGAATGCATGCATAACCCAGCAGAAAGATTTGGTCTTTTAAGCTTATGGTAGTTCAGGGCAAAAGTTTGTCACTGACTGTACCAGACTGTCAATTATGGCTATGCATTTTGCATCCCTTCTTGCACATCTGTCTAACGGCAGCTTTAAGAAATAAGCCACATTTGCTAGAGAACCGCAAACACCTGAACTCGATGTGGCTGTTGCTCTATTTCAGGGAAAGAAACACAAAGGAAAGAATGGTGGAACTAGCGGCACTTTAACAGTTCCCATAATGTGCCTAGTCACCTACATATTGTTCAAGATAAGTCAATGACCAAGCACCTCCTAGTTCTTTGAGCACTGTCACTTCCCCAGGGGTTACCATGACAGATCTCCTTGTGATATTTCAATCCTTACACATTGAAACTTCAAAATCAGAAACCTGATGTTTCCAACTGGGAAGTTAAAAAGAGAAAAGAAGTTTACACATATTATGATAGATGATTTTATTCAGATAATTGAAATTATTTTCTTAGTCACCTTGTTACAAAAGCAAATTAACAATGGTATGGTTTAGTAACCTTTCATAAATAGATTTTACAAATTTTAATAACTGACAGATTGCTACTTAATGCTCAGTAATACTTAATACTTGGTAACTTCAGTGTATATGCATATGAAAATAGTCTGATAGGACCAGTAAGTATGAGTGCTTTTAAAACTCAGGAATAGACATTAGATAACTGGTCAAGGGTTAAGACCTGGAGCTTTCACCCTGCCAAGAACAAACCTACTGTGGCAACTCGCACCTGTTGAGTAGGTATTTTTTAACAATTTGAAGAGTTTATCCTTTTTTCTGCATTTAATAAGACTGTCATTAACCACATCTGAAAACCAAAAGTTTACCACAACTAGATTATTTGTAAAAGAACTTATCACAGTGTGTCTGAAAAGTGGCCTTAACTAAAGCCACGTTACAGCGTGTTTTTCCAGCTCTCTCTCTGCGGGTTTGTGTGCACACGCATACACACACATACTATGAGGCTCTGCTACATACTCATCCAAGCTACAAAAATGCCCTAATTTTACTGCTTTTGTGAAACGCCTATGAGATACAGCGTTTGGATGAGACACTGTCAGTCCTTTAGTGCTTTAAGTCTGAAGGCCAGGCAGCGTGTTGGGAACTGACCCTCTCCCTAGAAGTTACAGTCAGAAGAGCAGCTGGGGACTTCCCGAAAGCCACCCCCACAGATGGGAGGAGTACTGAGTGTCTGTGACCACAAACAAGCAGTGAAGAATGTCAAGAAGCTTATGAGTCATGGTCAGAATCTAATAAACAAGAATGTCTCGCTATAGCAGCATTAACTTACAAAGACAGAAAGAGTGGATACACGTACCTTTTCACACAAGCTCTATGAGAGCCAAAACATTGTCTTTTCCACATCAGAACTGTAATCAGAGGGTAGCAGTCCTTGGTCATTGTCAATGTTACTTCTAACATAACTAGCTGAACTGTCCTTTTTAAGCTGAGCACTAACCCCACCCACTACTCCTAATGTATGAGACGAGCCACTGCTTTCTGGCGCTGGACATGTGGTGCATGAAGGCTGGCAGCAGTGGGATTCACAGCAGCCAAGTCTCGGCTGTCAGCAATCCTTGGACTGGAGGCCACTCCACTCAAACGCCCCTTTTCTTCATACCGTTCTTGTCAGGGCGCAGTGATCACTCAGTGATGGGGACAGAAGCGTCTGTGAGCCCATTCCCCTCACACCACCCACCTACATAGTAAATATGGCATCAAATCTCTCCATTGTGCTAAATTTAAAAATCATTTAAATCATGATAAAAATCAAACGTCTTCCTAAGAAAAGGTGCCATGATTAAAAAAATAAAACCAAAAACGTTCTCAAGAACTCAAATGCTGAGTTGAGGCCCATCCCGAGGTCTCCTCATCCCCTCCAGCCCTGGCTGTAGTGGGTTTTGACACCCCTACAAGGCCTTGCTGGGCTCTTGTTCTGAATAAGAACATGTTGTTTGGGCCAGATTTTATTTTTCCTGTTGCCTTTTGGTGTGTGTGCTTCGTGTTTAAATCTTGTTGCCTTGTTTGGTGGCAACCAGAAAAATAAAACAGCTCAGGTAGTGATTGAAGGACCCACATGTGTGAGCACAGAATGTGTGGTGGTCACTGATGAGCACGGACCAACACAGGGTACTACTGAGGGCCGAAGAGGAAGGAATAACTAAAGGCTGGACTCACAACTCTGGTCCAGTGGCTACATGTGCCAGGAGGGAAAATCACCAGCCAGTGTGAGGTGCACAAAGGAGGGGCCGGCAGACTTTCCATTCTCGGCATGTTTCTTCCCCTTGTGAGTCCATTACCTTTCACAAAGAAATGTTAACTATCAAATGCGTCCATTAATTGTGCCGCTGAGGGTGAAACCATCCAGTTAGCATATACACTATCATTTGCATATCTTGGACACACAGAGTTAGTGCCATCAGCTCTCGTGAGTGGTACAGGACTCTCTTCAGGCCAGTTCGGGTCTGACATGCCTAAAAATGAAAACAGATAATTTGTTCTGCACTGAAGAACCAAAACTTCATGTGCAGACAGTAAGGCCTTGGCAAAACTCCCTTTGAGGTTCAAACCAAACTTTCTGGTTTCTGTGCCAATTACATGAATGGTTTCCTGCTTCAGGTTTCCAAAACACTGTTATATTTTGGGGGAAAGATCATGTGCTCTCTTGGTAACCAGAACTTAACAAAACTACCAATTTTGACTTTTATGAGCTTCAAACTTCCAAATCTAAGTATTTATTGACCCGTTTAAGTCTTTTTCTAAGATAGCATAAAGCATTGCTGAATTAAAGGGCATACTGAAGTGGGAAGCTTTTAAAAAAAAGTTCTCTAACATAAGAAGCCTACTTGTCTTCCATCCAAGCCCACCATGGAGGAGAGAATCTTCCAAATCAAGGGTACACGCGGGCGAGCCCCATAGCGTCGACAGGACAAATGGCATGTAGCGCTAGACCCAAAGCCAGCAAGGAAATCAGTGATTCAGGAGGCATGCAAAAGGAACAATCTCAGCTGAAAAATGCTTGAAACTCCAAGATTTTAAAACAATCAATGATCAAGTTAGGAAACAGAAAATTTTTTAAGTGTTTAATCAAAGACAAAAGAAGGAGTTTTGGCAAGAACCGTATTTACTGTCCATTGCAAGACCACAGCACCACAGACTACGTTCTTTCAAAAGCATTTGCTCCAGCTTTTAGCACTGACTTCATAAACGACAACTGTCATGACAGTGTGTAATGCAAAGGATGTGAAAACAGCAGCCTGTATGTGTCTTCCCTGATGGGGGAGCATGTGGGCGGGACCAGGCCAGGCCAGCCCACGCTCCCTAGTACCAAGTGGCCTCTGGGAGCCACCTAACCACCCAGCTGGGGTCTGGGAGTGACCACAGGCTGTGCCTTCAGTGCAGGCAGAGTGGTCCTGGCTCCTCCTGTCTAAATTAAATGCCTCTTCAGATTGGGTAAATTTATCCAGTAGTTAAATTAGAAGTACTATGACTTGATACATACCCACCCCAGAAATGATTTATCATTTTCTCAATATCCCCTGAGAGTTCTGCCCAGCTCTCTTTCTTCTCTATAATAGTAAGTTGCTGGGCAGTGTGGTAATTATACTTATTTTCACATCCTTTTAAAAAAACAGTTTCAAAAATGCCTGAACGTAAACGGATGGAAAGTCAGACATTTACAAATAAAGAGGTTCAGAGAGAGCTTTGGTTTCATTCAGACCAGAAACACTATTAAAAAGCATTACAGAGAGTAAGGATAGTGCAGAGAGGCACAACGTTGCTAGAATCTAGTAAATGCATGTGAAATTCTACCATAGAGTTTGTTTTCAATCCACGTGGAGGGAAGGGTTCGAGGGAGGGGAGCATTATTACAGTCCACCAGAGGTGTCTCCTCCTCCGAGAGGCCATCGTCATAAAGCAGGGAGTCAGATGGGGTGGACGCCGCCAGGTCCAAGTAGTCCTGGAAGAGACAGATGGCTGTTCACCCTGGTGTAGGGCACAACTGGACTCGCCCCTTGCCCCTCCCCACCCAAAGGCAGAAGCCCTGGCTGAGTCCTACCCCATGCTGGCCTATTGGCCTATCCCGGAGACTTGAAACCTTCACCAGACAGCCCCTCTCCCAGCCTCTGCTTCACTGGTGCTGTTCCACAGCCCTTGTCGCTTCCCCTAGAAATTCACCTTTTTGGGGGGAGAAATGTGCTCCTTCATTGTTCAAGTCCTGTCTCTGCAGCATGGTGGTATACCACACCCAGCACCAGGGACCTAGCCTGTTTACCAAACCCAAGGCTCTGGGACAGCTCACTCTAGCATTACTCATGTGGGAGTGTCAAAAAGCGTCTCCAACTTGCCGGACACTTTTCAGCTTTCCTCTGAGGACCCCTATCTTCTAGAACAGTACATCAGGGCTCAGAAGTCTGAAGTCATTGATGCAGGTTTTGCATAGGATACTGCTATACACTTCAGCTTCAATGCAGGATTTCCCAGGGCCTGCCACTGCTGCTGCCCTGGTTAAATGTGTAAAGAATGGTTCTAGCATTTTCCTGGCTGTTTTCTCAGCTCTGTTCTAGGAAGGCTGGCTCTCTTGGCATCACCTATTACTTTTATTTAAGGCAACCCTACATTCACAGGATTTGGAGGCTCGGCCCAAACAGTGGTACACTGATGTTAGGTTTTATTACAAGCATCTTACACTATGCGTCTTTGTTATTGTGTATGAAGCAATGCCAACTTTTAGTAAATGTGTCAATGCAAAGATGAAACTCTGAAAGCAAGACTTGTGCCTGTCTTGTTTGCTTGTATCCCCAGCATCTGAGACAGAATATGTTATATAGCAGTTGCTCAATAAGTTGAAAGTTATTGGCTTTCTTATTTACCTACAGAGTTGTAACCTGGAGCACACGGGCTAAATCTGGATTCCCAGATATGCTTTACTTGGAGCAGACTGAGCTTTTGGAAATTTAAACTAGTTATTAACATTAGAGACTGGGAATCTTAACACAAATATCCTTTAAAATTTAGAGACCTGACACTCTGGCTCTCATATTCCTACAGATTACATGTGGCTATGCTGAGGGGTCCTTCAGACGTGCTCCTCTGTTTTTGCCATGGTCCCAACTACTTCCTAGCCACTTCCAACCCCTACTTCAACTCCACTCTTTCATGTTCCGTTACTAAAAATTATTTAGACTTTGGAATATTTGCCTCCCACATCTGTCTGCGGAGAGTTCTAAGTATAAAGGGAAGAACCTTGGTTTCTTTATGATTTGAGAGGGGGCCTGGCTCAAGGAGTAAGGGTTTGGTTGCTGGCTGCCCTCAGGAGGCAGCATGACTGTCTCCCTTTGCATGGCCTTGCTCTGCCCCTGCACTGGGACCTCCATAGAACTGAGGTGAGGCTGGAGTCCCCGACTGCTGTGTTCAGCGTGCAGGTGGCCAACACAAGGAACTGGCTCCAGGTACTCACTCTGTTCTTAACCATCATCTTCTCTAGGTCTTTGCTGATGTCAGCAAACACTGGCCTCTTGTCTGGTTCCTGCTTCCAACACTGCAGCATTAGACCGTACCTGGCGGGAAGCACAGATGGGCAGTTATGACCCTGCAAGGATTGCCCAATCACAGCCACCACACTCAGCACAGTGCCTTCAGCCCAGAAGGCTCTGTTCTCAAACTCAAAGCCATTTCTGCATCACTGACATCCTTCTCTGAGTTGGGGCCAGCATCTACGGGGTCACTAGGCCCACTCAGGGTGCCTGGTGTTGTGGTCCAGCATCTTCTGAGTCTCCTTTCTCTTGAGAGAGATTTGTTTTCAATTCCTTTTCAAACATATTAGAAAACAGCTAACAGAATGCCAAGCCTACTATGGTGGCTGAGGGAGCAATGCCAGTCCTTCAAACACTTATGAAATATTAAGTGGTTGTAGAAATAAACAAGCAAAATATCTGCCAATCACCTGTCTTGTACCTGCCTCACTTGCTCATTTCTCTGGGTCTATGGCATGGCTGCAGGGGCCCCAGGGCTGCTATGTGGGTGTGCACTGGGCCAGCTGCCTGCCAGCCCAGGCCACCCAGAGAGATGGCACCTGCACTCCCTCATTTAGCCCTGAGCCAGGGTAGTCAGCACACAACAGATTTTGTGTAATGAATGGACCAGTGTGTTTCTGCTTATGATGGTCCCTTTCTCATGTGTTCTCAGCCTCTCCTCTGAGAATTGTCTGCTGGAACCACCACATGTGAAGACTCTGGGGCTCCTGGGCTGTGGTGCAGGGTCCTTATGTCTGCTACCTCCTGACCTCTGTGCCTCCATGTGGGGACTCCCCAACATGCACCTGTCGGCTCATTCTGAATTACCTGCTCCTCCCCAAGTATCCTGCAGGGACAGGCCTTGGGTTTCATCTGCTCCCTGGGTCTGAAGCACCCTTTCATCCTTCCCAATTGCCGCTCACCCAAGTCTCCCCTACACCCTCAGGAAGCACACTCAGTCCCCAATGGAATCAGGGTCCCCAGCATCTGTTGTGGTGCCTAGTGGTGGTTCTCTGACTTCTGGCATGCTCTGCCCTGTTACTATCTACCACCTGCTTCACCCTGAGCTCGCGTCCAGGGCTGCTCAGGAGCAGCGAGGGAATGAGTATATTGTCTGTGTCTGAGGGAGGCTGGGCTAAAGCAAAGCCTGCTCACATCTCCTCGCTGCAGTTGTCAGGCCTCTCCATCCGGTAGCCTGTCTTCAGAAGGTTGAAGAGCCGCTCTGGAGGAATCCCAGGGTAGGGGTTGCCCCCCAGAGTCACAATCTCCCACAGCAGGACACCGAAGGACCACCTAGGTGAGTGAGACAACCAGTGAGTGGCTATCCTGGGCCAGCGGTGTCCTCCCCTCAGCAGACGATATGTCCATCCTCCCAGCAGCTGTTCACCCCACCAGCCCTCAGTGCAAAGAGCCATCTGGGGCCTGACTTCATGGATGGATGTAGAATGGAGGTGGGGGTAAGCTGTCTGCCTGCCTAGCTCTCACCCCTGCAGTGCTGCAGCCCGACAGGGCCACTGCCCAAGCTCAGACCCCACACCCACGAGGGGTACTTGGCTGGCCCTGTGGAGATGCACCAAAGCATCAGAGACAGCACGAAGCAGCTGAGCAAGTGCAGCAAGGTGCAAGGCGGGGACCTAGGTCACGGGGATCTAGGCCATGGGACCCAGGGCTGCTTGCACCAATTCCTTCACCTTTCCTGTAGGCTTGGAAATTTTCATGAAATCTTAGAAGAAAAAAGGCCCTGACATAGAAAAATATTTAACTGTGAAGTGCGAACCACATTACAAAATAGCATTGTCACAGGAGCCCACTTACAGCAACAGACAGCATACACCTGCACATAAGGAGAACACTAGAAAGCCCATGTAGGCCAGGACCTACAGGAGCTACTTAGAGGCAGTGGGATCCAAGTGACTTCCAGTGTCTTCATTACCCTGTTCTCTGCATTTTCCAACATTTTTCATACTCTCAACATAGCTGTTTTGAACTATTCAGGAGCTGCCTTTCCTCAGCCCACATTATTCAAGACATGCACGTCTGTTGATGGCAGCATACTGAGTAACAAGTCTGTTGTGTTTTTGAAAGCTATCTGGTCTTATGATTGGACCTGGAAGGCCAACTTTTAGTTCCCACTTTTTGAGCAGTTTGGGACTCACTCAAAGCCACGCTCCTTGTGGGTGGGGACCATTCTGTTCCCAGGGTAACTTGCCTGGGCCCAGCCCACACTCAGGTCCACAGCCGGGGAACTGCTTGGCTGGGCCTGGGTGGCATGAAGATGCCCAAAGAGGAGAGGGAGGGGCTGGGAAGGGGAGCAGTGAGCGGAATTTGCAGTTACCTGCTCATGGCTCTCATGCACTCCACTGCGACTCTCAGAACCACTGCACAGGTCCCTGCCATTTGCTGAATGAATGTACGAAGCTCCCTCAGCTTGCAGGGAGGGGCAGCAGTCATTGCAGATGGTTGGTATGAGCCAACAGGCACTGGTGTCCCAGCCACGCTGCCCAGATAGGCATTGTGGCATATTATACATGTAACCTTGACCCCAAAAAAGCAACATCCACACTTACACATCACTTTGGGTGGTATAGATATGATCGAAAAGAGACTCAATTGCCATCCACTTGACTGGAATCCGACCCTATAAAGGGAATGAGGAAAGGCATTAACATCGCTCTGACAACACCCTGGGAACCAGGGGTTGGGGGTGTGGAGGAGGGTGAGGTCATGTCCCAGGCACTCCCGGCTCTGGAAGGATGCTGTGTGACGACATGCAGAGTGCTCCCAGGTACAGAATTGACAGCAAGTTCCAGAGGGTCTGGAACTCTAATCTGGCATGGCTGAGACACTGGAGGGAGTCAGCTGGCCTGCCCACAGGTACACAGGGCGTGCTTGTCATGCACCACATCCCTGCTGAGAAGAAACCCAAGGAATCATGACCCGCTCACACCAGCCAGGTCCCTTCCCTACAGCCCCAGAGGGTTCTGGGTGCCCAGGGTGGTGAAGCCCAATGTGTGGGCAAACAACACCATCCAGCAAGATCTCCTGATTTCTGAGGGTGAATGAGTTTGGGATACCAACTTCCAGCACTTCCATCTTGGGGACTTTTGATGCAAACCAACACGCTAAAGGCTTTTCTGAGACACCCCGAGGGAAGAAATCTGTTTCCATGCTTTGGGGCTGCTTCTTTCCCCATCATTTTATCCCAAAGCCGTGTGAGCATCCTCTGAGACAGTGCCCCCACTGGAGTGGTGCTGGGGTCAGACCTAACAAGGCTTCCCATGCAACTTGACATATAGCTTTTCAGTAGGTTAAGTCTTAGGACACAAGTCAGCCAAAAATGCATGTGTTGGATTTTAATGCAACTTTTCCTATAATTTCTTTTTCCTTAAAGCATTTTTTAGGATTTACATCCTTAATGAAGGGTGATTTTCTGGGAGCATGTGTTCATAACAACACTGCCTGCTGCCTGCACTCTCTAGGGGCCCTTGTGCTTGGATGCCAGTACTTCTCTGCTCCATGACACAGGCCATTCTTGGAGGACCAGTGCATCAATAGAAAGCCTCCGTCCACAGCTCTGCACGGGGCAGAAAGGAGGCTTCTCCACTTCCCCTTTAGTAGTTCTGAGATATGCTGTCATAACGGAAACCCCAGAAGAAACGAAACCTCATCCTCACAGCCTGTGGCAACACAGGGCTTCTCCTGACCCATTAGAGCAGATCTTAAATGTATGCAGCCACTTTTTAAATTTTTTCTCTTTTTTTATTTTTGTGCAGTTTCGTTCTGAAGGCCAGGCAGCTGTGACTCTCGAACAGCCCTGTGAGTGGCCCTATCTCATCTATCACAAGAAGGCTGCAGGGGAAGGTCTAAGAGGGCAGTGGAATCACGAGCATTAGGAGGAATGCCACAGGGAGCTGGACAACACAGCGAAGCAGACTTCCTCAGAAGAGTCCCCAACCGCCTATTTCAGAGCTTCGGAAAAAGCTGTCTGAGAACCTATGCTGTGTCTCTGGGCCTCCCCGTGAACCTTCCAAACTCACCCAGCCAGAGGTTCCCAGGCCCCCATCCCAGGGGAACCACTACCTGTAAAGCAGTTCATTCCTCCCTGCCCAGAATGACTGCCGCACTCAGGTATGTTGACTTCAGTCTCCTTTGAGTGAAGAGCTGAAGTTACAGAGAGGAAACAAGGGACCTTTCATCTTGTGGAAGCGAGAGGAACAACTGTGGAGGAACTGTCATTTCCGCAGCACTAGGTGACTTTCCACAGTGTTGGTGGTTAAAAGCAAGAGAAGCCCGGGGCCTCGCTCCCTAGCAGGCCCTCTGAAAGCGTGGGTATGGCCCTTAGGAAGAGAAGAAACAGACCCGGGGGAGAGGGGAGGTCCTGAACTGGCTCTCTGGGAACCCAGGAATCAGGGAAGGGTTTGAAGATGAGGATAGAAGTTCATACTCTAAAACTCTGCTCTCTCCTCCCTGGTGTTCTAGCGGCTCTGCCCCTACCCACTGCAGGAACCTTGCCCCCTGCCCTCCACCCTGCTAGGGGAGCCCTGGGCCCTCCCTTGTCCCCACAAGGACCTGGTACCTTGCTCCTCTTCACGTAGGAATCTTCCTCATAAACATCTCGGGAGAGGCCAAAATCTGAAATCTTCATCTTCCGCCCCTCAGCCACCAGGACGTTTCTGGCAGCCAAGTCCCGATGGACAAGCTGCAGGGAAGACAATAGGCAGGGACCCTTCAAGCCCGGGTCCCCATTGTTGGCAGTGGGGAGCCGGGGCTGGCATGGCACACACCTTCATCTCTGCCAGGTACCGCATCCCCCGAGAGATCTGCCAGGCGAAGGAGATGAGGTCGCCCATGGTCAGCGCCCGCTCCTCGGGGTTGTCCAGGTAGCTGGAGCTTCGGCTGCCTCCACTGCCCACGTAGCCTGGACCCGCCTTGCGGCTTTCTCGGAGGAAGCCCCGCAGTGAGCCATACTTGGCATACTCCACAATGAGGAAGAGTGGCCCTGGGGGCAGAAAGGGGGCTGTGAGAAGTCCGGCCAGCTCTAGGAGCATGGGAGGAGGCTGCAGGGTCCCCAGGCAGGCTCTGCATCCTACCAATAAGTGGGCAGAAGGACACAGCCATGCCAGTGGCCTGGGTGCCAATGCAGCATGAGTCCATGTGTCAGTGTCTGCTCACTTGTGTGGCTTGCTCTCCTCACGCTGCTCATGCCACAGTGGGCTCCCTGGGCTGCTGAGCGCAACCTTCTGGGGTGCCACTGTGCTCAGCATTCCCCTGAAAGGCACACTCCTGCTGCTAGGATGTCATGTCTTTCTACACCCTTTGCCTCGTTGCAGCACAGGCTAGGGATGGCTGACAGAGGATCTGAAGCCTCACATGGCACGTGTTCCCTGTTCTCAACAGGGCTTTGGCTGCTGTCTTATCCCAGGCCCAGCCTCAAGTCCTGCTGGTGCCAACCAGCATCTTTTCTGCCCTCTCCCTGGTGCACAATGCCCTCTCGTACCTGCAACACACACATCTGTGCACAGGAGCACACACACAGGGAGAAGCCCTTACGTGGCACAGACCAGGCCAATCTCCTGTGTCCTTAGGTAAGAAATGGTGATGATGCCTCCATCATGCAGGGCTGGGGCTGGGGTTACTTGGGGGTCATGGTATGCCTAGTCCCCAGTAGGTGCCCAGGATACACCATCTGTTTCTAGAGCTCCCTGCTCTGGGGCTCCACCTGGAACATGGTGTTGACAAAGCAGGATGTCACCAGAGACCTCTGAGCAGCTGCAGCAGCTTAGGGAGCACCTAGGCCTCGGAGTAGAGGCCTCGTGCGAGCAGTCCTGCAGCAGCCCCTCCTGGTCCTCTCACCAACATAGAAGAGGATGCACACAACTTTGGTGGGGGCCGGAGCAACCGAGGACAAGGGAGGAGAAGGAGGAAGAATGAAGCAGCCCAGAACCCTTAGCCTCCCCTGGGCAGCTGCCTGTCCCTTGGCCGGCCTTACCATCCTGGCTGCAGGCTCCGTACAGCTTGATGACATGCGGGTGGTTGACCTGCTTCAGGAGGTTGAATTCTGATAGTAGATCCCGCAGCTCGCTTGGGGAAGCATTCTCTGAAATTCACATAAACACAGCAAGTTGCCAAGTAATCCCTTCTGGAAGCCCCTTCTTGTGACCACCCCTGGGTCACCTGATCCACATCATAGGTCTGCACAGACCCTGGTTACTTGGTTTTAGACCAGGCCCCCAAGGACCCTGCTGCCTGAGGCTCTTGGCCTTAGGATGGTCAACAGTAGCCTCGAATGCCTTCAGCGAATAATAACGCTGAGGAACAAACTTCCACATCAGCCAGGTCTTTCTATGGAAACCTTCCCAGGACCGGCTGTGTGTATAAGTCGTAATATTTCCTTGCAATTGTCATCTTTCAAGGACAGTGGTACACAGACATTGTCCTCATAAATCCTTCTGGGAAGGTAAGAGGACTGTTTCATGTCCTATAACAGCTGCTGACCAAGCACTCAACAGGAGGTGAGGCCCTGGATACAGTTGGAGATTATGGGACTTCACAGAGGTGGCCTCTGCCATGTGCACACGTGCATCCTGAGGGTGAGCACAGCTGTGCTTGGGCTCCCACGAGGAGCTGAAGCCTAAGGGGAGGGATGTGGGGTCAGAAGCCTTGGCTAAGCAGGCCTTCTGGGGCAGCTGCCGAGCTGTACCACATCGCCACCTCTGGCCACACACTTGTCTGGAAGTGAGAGTACAGCTGGGAGAGAGGGTGCTGGGCCCCATACATGGTGGCCTGGGGCTGGTCTCAGTGTGCCCCTTAGTGTGCGGGGCTTCAGGGGGGAGCACAGAAAGACAGTCTGAGGCCTAGGTAAGGATTCAAGCACCTTGCACAGTGTAGCCTTGAGTGCTGCACTAGAATTCTCATGTGCACCTGCCGACTTGTACCCGCTGCAAGGCCACTGGGCCCTTGGTCCATGTGAGTCAGACTCATGGCATGGCAGAGGGCCGTCCACCCAGTCTCTGCTCAGAAACACCAGTGAGTGTGTGTGTATATGGGTGAGTGTGTACCCATTTAGAGCCAGACTTGTGGCACGACTGGTCTCAGAGGCAGGGCACATCTACTGGGGGCCACTGGGGATTGGGCCAGGTAGGGCCCCAAGAGACAGGGGCCAAGCCTTACAGGTGGCTTCTTCACCAGGACCACAGGGGCACCTGGTTGAAAGGGATGAATGGGGCAGACCAGGATGGAAGAGCTGTCAGTTCAAAACCAAAAGGCCTTTTAATTTTTAAAAAACTCAGATCTTTACCCAACATTGGTGCAGAAACAGCACCATTCTAGAACCTTCCCAGTGATGAAAAGTTCTCTTGCCCTGTTTCTCCAGGGACTACCCTGGCCCTTGTTATCTGTGATGGTGCATGGGGGCATCTCCAGAATGCAGCCACTCAAGAATAGCAATGGGGGGGGGGGGCTCTTTAGAGGGCCCTAGGCTGGCTGCCACAGCCTGGTTGTCAGGGTGGCTCCAGAGCATACTGCCTGGACAGGTACCTTTCAGCATCTTCACGGCAACGGTCGTGTATCCTGCTTTGCCTTTTAGCCGGAAAGCTGTTGCCTTGACCACTTTTCCAAATTCACCTTCTCCCAGAGTTTTTCCAAGAACTAAGTTCTTCCGAGGGAATTCCCACTTAGGATCCTCCTATGTGGGGTTGGAGGAAAGGGAAGAAGAGGAGAAGGGAGAAAGTTGGTGAGGGTAAGAGGAAAAGAAGAAGACAAGGCTCATAAATGAGTCTCCAATGGACAAGCTCTGGTGTGCAAACTGCCACCTGGACTAGTGGGCAATGGTCATCTACCTGCACTGAGAGTGGGACCCCACAGTTGGGCAGGACCTGTACCTTATGGAAAGATAAACATTGCCACAGAATGGCCTGGATTCTGGATGCCTGGATCCTTGCTTGTCCCCAGTCTACCAAACATGCCCTTGGCCATCTCGGGCCCATGTCCTCGTTTCTCAAACAAGGAGTTTAGGGCTTACTAAGGATGTAGGGGGTGTTCACATAGGAGTGTGGCGTCTTTCCTGGGAGTTGAGCCCAAGCTTCCCGGTACTGTCCACAAGCCACTGATGTCCTATAGACTAGGCCCCAATCTGTCCTCTCCAGAGATTCCTAGGACCCTGTTGGCATTAGCAGCCTATGCTGCCTCCCAGAACAGGACCCCTAACTATGGATGGAAGTGTCCTTTTCTGTGTGGTGCCCCAGAAAAGATATCACTAGGGGTGTTGGAAGCCTCCATCCTGACATGTGGAAGAGGCTACTCCTCTCATGGGACTGGCCATTTCCTTGAACCTGCATCCACCTGCTACCATGCTCCCCTCTACCCATCCTGCCTTCCCACTAAAATCCCACTCAAGACTACTGTGTGTGGGGGGGTGCCTGGGTGGCTCAGTCAGTTGGGCATCAGTCAGTTGAGCCTTTGGCTCAGGTTATGATCCCAGGGTCCTGGGATCCAGCCCTGCATCAGGGACTGCTCAGCAGGGACCCTGCCTCTCCCTCTCCCTGCCACTCTGCTTACTTGTTTGTGTGTGCGCACAATCTGTCAAATAAATAAATAAAATCTTACAAAAAACAAAAAAGAAAAGAAAAGACTACTCTGGGACATCTTCCCAGACCCCAGCCTGGCCCCAAATCTTTGAACTCTGACCAGGGAGGCTGAAACCTCCCTTCATGTGCCAGCACTGGGCATCTATTGCCCCAACTCTCCCTGCAGCTGGAGGTGGGTGTGGCCTGGGGGTGCTGCTATGATGCACCCTGCCAGACTCGCCTGACCCCCACAGATGACACCATTGGGTCCTCCGGCCCTGCCAAGCAGAGCCATGCTTTCCAACACCTAAGTATAGCTGTGTTTGCCCCTGTGGGCAGAGGTGACCTCCTTTCAGCACCGTATCTAGGGCTCCTGCTGGCCAGCTCCTGGGCATCCTGGCATTGTCTCGGGTTCTGCAAGAACCCACAGTCAGGGGTGGAGTCGACAACATCATCATTGTTACGCTCGTGTCCTTCCTCCCCATTGCACCAGATAGGCATTCGCTGCATGTGGAAACTGCACTAAGCATGTGTGGATAGGACTGATTTGATTTTCTTTAGGGACATTAAAAATTCTCTCTGCTTTATATTAAGAGACAACTAAGATCAAGCAGTTGAGTAATGTGTCCTCAGAGCTGGTCAGTAGGCCCTGGGCTACCGACTAGGCTCTGGCTTCTCCATGCTGAGGGCCCAAGCTGGCGTAGGCGGAGGGTGGTGTATGTTCACTTGTACAAGCACCTGCCAGCACTGCCCTTCCTGTGTACCTCACTGTACACTGCCTGGGTTTATAAAGGAATCAAGTGGCTCATCCCAGAGGCTGGCTGTGGTGGCAGAGATGCTTTACAGGACAGGGGTCACATCCCATCTGTGTAGCAACGGGAACTAGGAAAGCTAGGAGAGAGGCTGCAGTGTCTGCCACCAGTGGGAATGGCTCCCATGGCCCAGGCCCACACTAAGGGGTGAGCACCCTTGGGCGGCACCTCCAACAAACCTTAGCCACCTCCTAGCCCTGGTTGGATACTGTCAAAGGCCAGTGGTTCCTGAATTTTCTGCTTGGAGGCTCTAGTCAAGATGCAATGTTCACTGCCAGGCCTTGGGGGTGGAGCTTCTATTCACATGCACATCTTCTCAGCCCCTCTTAAGAACCTGGTTTCCTGGAGCACTTGGGTGGCTCAATGGTTGAGCTCTGCCTTTGGCTCAGGGTGTGATCCTGGGGTCCTGGGATCGAGTCCTGCATCAGGCTCCCTGCAGGGAACCTGCTTCTCCCTCTGCCTAGGTCTCTGCCTCTCTCCGTGTCTCTCATGAAAAAATAAAATCTTTCAAGATTTTAAAAAAGAACCTGGCTTCCAGCTCCTCAGCAGTTGCCAGCAGGGATACAGAAGAAGTAGGGCAGGTTGATGGCAGGCCTAGCAAGGAGGAGGTTCTATGGAGTACCCAGTAACTATGGGCCCAGGCTCTCCCATGGAGAAGGGGGATGGGGAGCCTGCTGGCTCTGGCTGGCACTCTCTATCAGGCAGCTGGTTACAGAATCCTGGGGCCTGCCTCCTCCACAGCTGGACCAGAGGCCCCATAGCACCCCTTTTTTCACTCCAGATGAACTCCCCTCCCCACTGCTGCCACCCTGGTCCAGCCCTTGCCTGCCACCATCTTTTGCCTGGATGAGGAGAGCGCCTCATCATAGGGCTCCCACTTTTGCACCCACCCCATAGATGTCCCCACAGAGCAGCCTGCAGAAATGAAGGCAGAATATAGGCTTCCTCTGCTGAACCCCTAAGCCCAAGGGTCCTATCCTCTGAGAATAAAACCCACAGGCTTCCTCAGGGTCTCCACTCAGTTCTTGGGGCATCCGCAGGACCATGCCGTATCAGGTATGGCAGGCCCACCATTCCAAATCTCAGTCCAACTGAATTAGCACTTATTCTCCACTCTGCTAAGCTGCCCCTGTGCCTTTGCAGCCCTCTGCCTGCTGCCCTCCCTGGAAGGCAGCTCCGCGAAGACTGGGGGGGTTGCTCACAGCATCCTCCTGGTAGGTGAGGATGCATTAGCTGCTTGTGGGCTACAGGACACTCAGCATCAGGGTGCCCTGTGCACCCCTCCTCACACCTCCCAGCTTCCCCAGGCCGGAGGGCAGCCCCCTGCAGGGCCTCCAGGAGGGTGGACTCTAAGGGCGAGGCCCTGCTCAGAGCCTCACCGGGATCTTGAAGGCATCCACAGAGACCTGGTTCTCCATGGAGTCCAGTGAGGGCCGGCGGGCGCCTGATGAGGAGTAGCTGACTGGGAAGGCCTGGGCGGGCCGGCGGAAGGTCATTTCGGCGGAGGCGATGGGCGGCTTGTGGGCATTCTTGTGGTAGCGGTGGATGCAGAAGGTGGAGAGCAGCATGGAGACGATGAAGGAGAAGAGCACAGCCGCCGCAATCACCGTGCGGCAGAGCTCATCACACAGTGGGTCTGTGGGCAGGGGTGGCTGTGAGGGGCAGCGCTCCAGAAGGGTGCCCCAGGATCCACAGCTGGAAGGCTGCTGTGGCAAACTGAGCAGCTGGCAAGTGCTGCTGGCGTCAGGATGTGAGAGAAATGCAGACACTCACACGGCACTATTTGGCGGGGACTGTGCGTTATGTTTGCCCTACAGAGACTGCTGTCACCCTCCTACAGAAGGGCCAAGAGGTTCAGGGAGTTTAAGCAGCCTGCCTGAGGTCACACAGCAGAAGTAGCATATGCAACGACTGCACTGGCCGTGGAACACTGCACCAAAGCCAGCTGGCCCTGGAGCACTGGAGGGAGGCAGACTCCCTCCTCTATGTTCCTGATGTCTTTTGTACTTTCTTTATGAAACTGGGAGAGGGAAGGAAAGTGGCTCTGGACCTACCTAGCACCATGCAGCAACAACTCAACTAGGAGAAAAAATCCTTGGGCTCAGTCATGAAAGCTCCCCGGGTACCCAGGCCCATGCTGCCCACTGTACCTGCTAGTGTGGAAGGAACATCTGCAGGCTTGGGCTGGCAGGGGTGGGGGTTCTGATCTATGGTGCTGGGGGCCCAGACAAGGCCCTGGGCAAGGACAATCTGAGTAGATGCCGAATTATTTGGTGGAAGAACTTTCTTTCTTTCTTTCTTTTTTTTTTTTGGTGGAAGAACTTTCTAGCCCAACCTTAGTCACAGGACTTTGGGCCAGAAGTCACTCTGTAGAGGCCCTGACCTAGACCTGTCTACACAGATTGGGGAATCGAGGCCCAGAGGAAAGGAAGAGGGTCTCTTGGGTTTCACCTGCTTTCCTGCAATTTCCTCCCTGGCTCACTGGGGCTCAGGGAGGTGTGGGGAGCCCTGCCCGGCAGCAGTGCCCCCACTACCCACTCACCCTGGCTGTCTTCAGGCTCGCAGAAGCACTTCTTCTCTTCAGGAAAACAGTTGCAGATTCCGAAGCCAGCTTTTATCCCCCAGCGGTCCCCTGGCTCATGCCCACCGATGATGCTGCCACCCCCTGGTGACAGATGCAGCCCACTAAGCCTCCTGGTGTGACTGGACAAACCAGGACCACCCAGGTGGAAGCATGAGAGGTCCCTCCCCACATGATGTCAGCATGCTCAGACTTGGGGAAGGCAGTGAACTCTGAAATCTGGGAAACCGGGGCAGGAATCAGCACAGTCTGCCCCCAGTCCAGGTCCCTGGCACCAGCAGATGGAAGCAGGAACCCACAGGCTGCCCAGGGTCCTTGCTGAGGTTACTTTACGAAAGCACAGAAGGGGCAGCAGGGAGACAGGAGAATCAGGGGTTAGGAGCTGTACCCAAGTCAGCTGGCCAGAGAGACACTGGAGAGTGTGGGTCAGGGCACCAGTCTCCAGAGTTTTGATGGAGCAGAGCCCTTTATTCCAAGGAAATGTCAGAAAGTCTTGGTATATGAGAATCAGGAATGAGGCTGGTCTGGCTGAAGTAGGGGTGGGAGTCCAAGCCTCTCCCACTGGCTGGCTACCCCTACCCATGCCAGGCCCTTGAACTTGGTGGGCCCAGTGGTTGCTTACGGAGGCAGTCCTGGGGGCAGATGTTGACATTCCTGCTCTCTACAGCATCACAGTGGCCATCAGGGCAGGTCTTGACATTGGGGGAGCAGGTGGAGAAGTTTCTGGTGATCCCTATAATACACACGGCAGGCCAGTCACTACCATCTGGGAGTACCTGCCTTGGTCAGACTGCCAGAGCCAGAAGGCGGCATCCCAGGGCCTCCCTGGCCAACCCTGACCCCTCCAGAGGAGCAAACTGAGGCCAGAGCAGAGATTCCATAAGTGGGATCCTTGTGGAGGGCACAGTGTGGACCTGGCTGCTATGTACCAGTCTTACTGCCTGGGGCCACATGGCCTGGCCTGGGACCTTCCAGCTAGAGCCTCTGTGTCTCTTGCACATCCCAACTTTGGCTCAGACCTTCCCAAACCCAAAGGGCCCTGCGGTCCCACAATGATGAAGAGCCTGAATATCCTTGTGCTGCTCATACTCTGCACTTATGCCCACCCTCTCCTCGCGTCAGGAACTACAAGTGGGGACAGGGCTCTGGACAACAGAGGTGCAGAAGGGAGGGCCATCATAGCAGCCAGCAGGCTCACATGGACCCCATTTCCACTCAGCCACCATTACCCCTCTCGACTGCCTGGCCATAGGCCTGGCTCTGTGTGGGGCCTACCTTTGCCATCTCCCTGTCTCCACTCGCACCTGCCCGTCAGAGAGCCCAGGCCGCCGCACTCTTCACACTCAGGCCGTCTCTTGCTGACTGCACAGGACAGGGGGCAGCCTGGCTCCTCAGCCACATCTGCAGGTGGCAGAAACTGGTCAGAGGGGGCTGGCCTGGACCCAGTGGCAGCCAGGACCCAGTAGCCAGCATCCAGGGGCAGAGAGAATTCTCGGTAGAGCCTTTCTCATGGGTGAGCCCAGAAGGCCAGGAGTGCCTTAGCACTAGGACACAGGGCAGTGATGGGGCCCCTTGAAGAAGAGGGCTGGGACCGCAGTCATGGCAAGGTGGGGTAAGTATGGAGGGAGGATGTGCGGTGGCTAGTGGCTAGACTCAGCCAAAAACACACACGCCAGTTAAACCTGAATTTCAGATAAACACTGAATACTCACTTTGTGTAACTGTGTCTCTAACACCGCATGGACATACTTAGAAGTCTGCCTTCTAAGAGACTCTGCAAAGGTTACGTAGGACATACAACAAAAATTGCTTGTTCCTTACCTGAAGGTTAAATTTAACCAGGGTCTTGTATTTTATAAGGCAGCCCTAAAGCAAGTGCATGTACAGAATGCATGGGCAGTGGTGATGGGGAGTAGTGACCATCTACTATGCGGTCACTCTGGGCTACACTGTTTTATCCTCCCAGCCTGGCTATGCAGGGTGCACTGTTATTCTCACTTTATAGGGAAGGATACTCAGGCAGTCTCAGGGACGTTACCAATAGGCGAAGGGGGACAGGCCTGGCCCCTTCTGCGTGTGAAAAGTCCGTAGTTCTACCACACCCTGCCTGTCCCGACCCTCCATGGGGCCCTGGCACTCACATGTCCCCTCCACGGTGACGACCAGCGGGGCCTGGGTCTGCCTGCGGGTTGGCCGGTCGGCAGCCACCACTGTGTACTGGAGTTGAGAACAATCGAGCCGCTGCAGGGCTTCCGTGTCATTCACGTACAGGGTCCCTGTGGTGTCCTCGGCTGACGTGACCACCCCCAGGACGCTGCAGTTGGTGCTGGAGAGCTGCAGCTTGTACTGCACGTGGATGCCACTGAACTCCTGGCAGTTTTCCACACAGACTTTCCCAATCTAGGCATGGGGCACAGGGAATGCCTCAGTTGGGTGGTGCACTGGCCTGTGCTGGTGGCCGGAGGGGCTTCTGGGCAGCCTGAAACCTGAACAGTCCCCTACCAGGTCCAGGAATGACAAGTCCCTGTATTCCATGCCCCTGGAACTGGCAGACCCATCCACTTGCCTGGCCCTGGTTCCGTCCATCACACCACCACCCACCCCTGCTCCTGGGAGCCAGAGGTGAAAGGACATAGGGACTGAGGTTTGGTTTAGAGACTGCCTCAAGAGATGCCCCTTCTCCAGCTCATTCTTTATTCACTCACTTGTTTTGACATGAAGGCCAAGTGGGTCCCTCTTCCTCACCTCCCCTCACCTCTTCTGGCCAGGCCACATTTGTTCTGGGGACCACCAACTGCCATCCTTACTCTAAGTGGCTGGGGTGCTCCACCCCCTGCCCAGGCTACCTGCCGGGGCAGTGAGAGCACTGCACTGGGGGCCACATGATTCATGTACCATAGTTGCCTGTCCTGCAGCTCCAGGGGGCCTTCCTGGGACTGTGGCTGGAAGCCCTGGGAAAGACAAGATGCTTCTCCTGGGGATGCTAGGCTGGTAGTACCATTGCTGGGTCCTGGAGCTGGGCAGCTGAAGCTCTCCTTTCTATCCTTTGGCCACTTGAGTTAGAATGAGAGTTTCAGAGGCTTAAACCCAGACTCTGACTAGTTAAGGCTGGGGGGTAGAGGGCAGGGGTGGGGCAGGGTGAGGCTCTGCTTGCAGCCACTTAGCAGGTCCCCTGCTCAGCCTTGCTCAGGCCCAGGGCAGAGCCATGCTCCTCTATACCCAGGCCTGACTCCACAGCAAAACCACCTCTTGGATGGTGGCTGTCCCAGCACATCCCCATATAAAGTGTGCTGGCTTCCACTCCCCCATGTGGCCCTCCAAATTGCCCAGGCCACTATCCTCAATTTATAATCATAAAGCCTGGAGAGGGGGTGAAAGATCACAGTGAGGGTGAGGCTAGATTGGGACTCAGGTCCCTATGATTTTTGAGGGTGTTGGAGTACACGTCTTCTGCAGTGCTTGTTCCCATTCAGTAGCTCCTCGGAGACCCTTCGGGCCCCTCTGCCTTGCCACCTCTCACCATTCTTGACCTCTGCCTCCATAAAAGACCTTGGATGGCAGGTCAGGGAGCTGGGACATGTCCAAGGGTGGGGTCCTTTGTGTTTTGGACCTGGGTGGCTGTCAGGGCTGCAGGGGGCACGGGAACCAACCACAGAGACAGGAACAACTGGAAATAGCCCTAAGCAGGACCTTCTGAAGGGGATGTGTCTGAAGCCACTCCAACAGGAAGGAGCAGAAAGTCATATGCATGCTGCAATTCCAAGTAAAATTACAAAAGTCCTTAAGAGAAATATTCTAGAAAGAACTGTATCAAAATGATAAGCACTAGCTGACATGGTGAGAAGGGATCAGTCCTCTCCGTCCCTTGTCTTCTTTAATGGATACTTATTACTTTATGTTTTTTCCACTTCCAATTGTTTTCCAACGACAAACACAAGATAGGCTCTAGTAAACGCACTTGCAGCAGGTAAAGTGGAAGTGTTCCCAGCCTTTCCCCGCAGAGGGCGCCACTGCTTACTGCCTGCATTTACAGATGTGCAAATTCCATTAATGAAAATTTGGTTTTGAACACAAGGAGCCACATGAGGCCCGTATTTTTACAAACCACTTTCTGGTTAATAATTTACCAGGAAGATTTAAGTCTACCATATGTAGATCTAGCTGGCATTGCTCTTGTGTTAGGACAAAACACGTTTTAAAGATAAGAATGGAAGAGGGCAAAAAGGAGACCCCTGGTGCCCACCACCCCTGCCCAGGACTCTACCAACTCCGCCATGGTCTAGCTTCCCCAGACCTGTGCCCATGGCTCCCCCTGGGCCACTCTGTGTACTCACTCCAGGGAAGGAGGATCTCTCAACCCCAGCCCTGCTTGCAATCTGTTAAACAGAGTGCCCTCCCATCGGGGGTCCTCTGCCCCTGCAGGCCTCTTCCTAGGCCAGGCATCGGGCTGCAGGCTCACCTGGGCAAAGCGGCGGGCCCGTCTGCTCACAGTGAAGGTGTAGGCGCTGGGTAAGTGCAGGCTGACAGGCAGAACCGTCACGTTGAAGTGGAGCAAGAGGATGCCCTCCCCGGGACCCTGGAAGTCCGAGTCATTGACCAGAACAGTCAGCTGCAGGGAGCGGCTCTCCGAGATGGGGAGGCTCCGGTTGAGAACCAGCCCTGTGGGTGGGAGCACACTGATGACTCCCTAATTGCTGCAGGCCTAGGACGACTGCTCCATGCCACTGTGGGCCTCCTCCCAGCCACATGCCTGGCATGCACACCCATGTGTGCAAACACAGACTTTCACACTTATGGCTGTGTGGATAACAGACTTGGCAGGTAGTGTTAAGTTAGAACCACTGTTTAAATGTTGGCCCTGTGCTGAGCTGGAAGCCAAGAGAACCCTTCATAGCTGGGAGGTAACCTGTACATATGTGTGTACATGTGTGGTGGGGTGTCTGTGTGTGTTGTGTATAGGGTCCACATGTGTGCATGTATACATGGAGTATGTATGTGTGGGGTATAGGCATACACAAGATAAAGATCTACCACCACTGAGGCCCTGGGAAGACTATACTGGCCTCCATTCCTCCAGAGCCTGGAGCCTGCACGTTTCTGTACCTGCTATATGCCATGGCTATGGTCCTAGTTTTGCAGAGACAGAAGGATAGGGGCGGGGAGGTTTTCGTATACATGCTGTATACAATGAGTGAGCCTGGGCAGGGATAACATCTTCCCTTGTACAGGGCAGGAGACTTTCAAAGGCTCAATGGGGGTGGAGAGGATGAGAAACAAACAGGATAGGTCCAGGCACAAAGGGGTAATGGTACCAGCGATTCTGGGATCCCTCAGAAGCAGATCTCAAAACAAGGATTCAAGTGCAAGTTGGGTATTTGGAAGGTGATTCTAGAAAAATATGGGCAGCAGGGTGGAGGAGGCAAGGCAGCTGATGAAGGTGCCCCAACCTGCAGGTGAGCACCATGCACCCCTGGAGCTTAGTTCTGTGGTACATTCCAGAAGCCAGATAGGACAATCTTTGTGGAATCCTCTGACTCAAGCACACAGAGCTGCCATTATATACTAACCTACTAGTAGAGAGCTATGGGGACAAGGGAGAAATAATCCCCAAGCACTTAGGCACCTTGGGGGCCCACAAAGCAGAGGCCAGAGGAAGGCCCCAGGCAATGATGTATATGTTTGTAGTGGGCAGTGAGCCCTGGCACAGTCAGCATGGGGAAGTCCATCTGCCAGGAGGCAGCTCAAGGAGAGAAGAAAGCCTGTAAAAACCCACCAGTGTGGCCAAGATGAGCCCAGTAGAGACAATGAAGGGCTGGGTAAGGTGGAAGGATCTGTAGCCTGGGGCTCAGAGGGCCAGGACAGGTGTCTGTGTGTGTAGGGTTCTGCTGGAAGAGTGGACTGCCAGTTCCCTAGGGGGCCCAGCCAGGCCATGCCTGGCCCCTCTTACTGTAGTCATGCACAGTTGCCCGCACAAAGCTGCCGTTGGCCTGGACCAAGGTCTCGTTGGGTGAGTGTTCCACACGAAATGTCTGGAGGGCCCAGGCATCCCCAGGGAGTAGTGTACTTGTGTATCGCCTCAGGAGCTCCCCAGATGCTGGTACCACGTCCGCGTCAAAGACATGTATTGTGGCCACCACAGTGCCCTGCAGACAACAGGATGCCAGTCAGAGCTGGTGAGAGGGACCCCTCAGAGACCCTGGAGCCTGAGACTTCAGAAGGACACATGCCCCACAGGTGGGCCAAGCGTATGTAGTCAGAGCCAACTCTAATAACAGACTGACCTGTGTTAGAGTTCCCGTGGGGTCCCTTGCAAGTCTGGCCCAGTCACCATCCCTAGGCCACTGTGCCTCACCTGTGCAACAGGTGTGATAGGCATCTACAGACTTCCGGTAGGAAGAGACTTTTAAAGCAGATGTCCAGGTGCTCTGCTGACAGGTTTTACCAGGTCCCTTAGGAGAACAGTAAGCCAGGCCACCCAGGGTGGGGTTAGCTCTCTGTCACACTGAGAGAGTTGGCAGAACCAGAGTCAAGCCCCGGTGTACACCAGAATGTTCTCTTCCAAATACCTTCCATATACCAGGCTGGAGGGGATCACAAGAAAAGTTCAGAGCAGTCACAGGGCATATTTGCTTTCACTGCTAACTAGACTCTGTTGTTACCCCAAGGCAAGCCCTTTCAAGCTTATGGGGTCTTTACCAATGAGCTGTGCTTTCCTCCCGCCAGCTCATCCACCAAACCAGCACCTGGGGTGCGTGGAGAGGTAGGTAAGAACACCCATCTCCCATTGTGCCCCTCGCCGGCCGGCTGCAGGACGCCCAAGGCCCAGCAGGTGGCAGTCACGCTCCACCAGTGTGGACCAGCGCCCGGGCAGGCCGAGGTGGGCGGAGCCGTGCTGGGAGACGCAGCCAGAACCGCTCAGGAGTCTCTCTGAGCCCTCCAGTGAGGGCTGACAGCGGTGGAAGGGAGTGCCCTCCTGGGCAACTGCCCTCTCCCCGCCGCGGGGTAGCACCGCTGTGCCTACCGGCTGCGGCACAGGTGCGCCCCGGTACCTGATGCAAACGCTTGGCCTTGACAGCCTGGTCAGGCACATGCTAGGCATCCAGGGTCCCCAGACACTCGTCCTAGGCCAGCTGGGCTGACCTCCCCTCTCCTCTGCTACCCTCGAGACAGGCAGAAAGCCCCAAGAAAGCCCTGGGCCGACAAATGAAAGACATATCTGGAAGGATGGTCAGCCACGTGGCTGGATGGCTAGACGGACACCTGAACAGATCAAGAATAAATGGTGGACGGAGTGGCAGATGCCCAACAGATGGACGACAGACAAGACACAAGCACAGGCGTGGCAGACAGGCACCTCCTTCCTCTTGAACTCCACCACAGCGCTGGCAGCGTCGAAGCCCCCGAGGAAGGTGGGCGCCGAGTCGTCCTCGTCATACACGGTCACGGGGAAGGGCACCATCACCACCTCCTCCTTACGCGCACCGAGGCGCACGGTGCACGCGGCCACCAGCTCATACTTCTCCCGCAGCTCACGGTCCAGGGCCCAGCGTGTGCTCACCTCCAGGCTGTCCGGGGCGCAACGGAAGGGCAGATTCTCACCTACACACCAAGCAGACCAGGAACCCCAACATGACTTCCCTCCAGGAATCAGGGTGAGCTAGCTGTCTTTTTCTGGGCCCGCCAGGAGTGGCTGCAGGGGAGGGGGGCCCTGCGGGTCCAAGCTGGGGACCATGCCAGCCCTGCCCTGAGCTCCTCCTCCCCGGCTCCAGATTGGGGGAGGGGCACAGAGCTCCAAGCACCTGTATGCAGTGATGACTGTGCACTAATGAGCTTTCCTGTGCCTGCCAGTTTCCCCACCTCCATACTGATGGGGGAGGGGGAACACTAGCTCAACCAGGCTGTAGGCCCAGAGATACAGCTCCTAGCACTGGCTGGCTTTTGAAAAAAAAAAAAAAACAGGCGATTTTTAAATTACGGATGTAATTTATGTGCTCATTTTAGAGAACATGAGAAATAAAGCCACTATTCCACCATCTGAAAACAAACATGGCGGACTTTTAGTGTGTGACTGGAAGTTAACACACAAATACTTCCAATTGCCTTCTTTGTACCCCCACTTTACACCTCCTGGCTGTGTGATCCCAGACTGGTGGTTCTGCCTCTCTGTGCCTCAGTTTCCTCACCAGAAGACAGGATAGATGAAGGCTAACATGCCTGCTCCTCACTAGGCACTGCCATATGGTCAGTGATTCGTGTATCTTCCCACAACCTGGTGAGGGGAGGACCAGTCATGATAGCACACTCTTCAACCCAAGCCTGTCCTGAAATTCATCCTTCAGGAAAAAGGGGGAAATGCTGAAGGCTTGAAGGTCCACACTGACCACCCTCACAGCCAAGCATGGAGGGTTATGTCAGCTCCACTGCATGGGAGAGCAAGCATCCCTCGGTCCCTCACATCAGAGCCACATATTATATGTGAATTACACCTGGGAAATGCTTATCATATGTTTCTCTCTGTTGTTTATGGTTACAAAAGACATGCTCAACAAAATTTAATTATATAATCTTCATGAGGAAGGGCAGCCTGCTAAACCTGATGTGTGGCTGACAACCTTGCACAAAGACATTTAGCCCAGCTGCAGGGCAAATGGAAGGAGGCTGGGGGAGTGGATGGCTCCTTTCCTTACCTTACTGAGATCTGCTTTAACATCACTGCCATGTGTATGCAATTAAACCTGGTGTGAATCCACGTCCCCCTAACTAGCAGTGTGCCTTCTGTGTCCCACCTCCTTGCTTTGGATATTTCGATGGTGCCTCCTGTCATGGATCTGATCAGGTGGCTTCTCTCAACTCCCTCGGGATCTACTGCCTGCTCTCACCTTGGCCAGCCTCCCCAGGGCCATCTTGTGGCCAAGTTGGCTGCCCTTGCAGCTGCTCAGGTGGAATCCTGGAACCACGCTGACTCCCCTCTTTCCCTTAACACCCATATCCAACTCATTGAGGAATCATGCTGGATCTTCCTTCAAAACATGCCCAGAAGCCACCTGCTTCTCGCTGCTCTGTGGCTTCCACCCTTCTTCCAGTCTTCATTCTGTTGCTTAGGGATTTCTCAGGTAGTAACCCTGCTTCCACCCTCCCCTGCCCATACCGAATCATTCCTAGCATAGCAGCTGGAATAATCCTTTAGGGGTAAGTCAGGTCTTGTCAGTGCCACCCCCTATAAGCAAGCCTTCCATGACTCCCCAGTCCCTCAAGGGGAAATCCTCAGGAACTTCTGTATCTTCATATGCCTCTACTCTCCCCAGTCCAGCCACACAGTGGCCCCATCATAGCGATCAAAGGGGCTAGCACAGCTTGCCTGGTGCCCTCCCACCTTGGCTCCAGTGCTCCCTTCCCCAGCCAAGGCACAGAAGACCACAGTCTCCACCACTCCACATTCCTGGAACTTTACTTCCCAACTAGCATGTTCAAGAGATCACCTCCATTGCCTTGGCATGAGCATGGCCTCCACTTCCCAGGGGTAATGGAGGCTCTAGGCAGGCAAGATTGTGACTTATTTTGTTCACTGTTACATCTTTAGCCCTTAGAACGGTACTTGGTTCATGACAGGCACACAAGAAATATTTCTGAGATATTAAATGGAAGGATGGTGTGGTGGTGAAGAGTATACCAGATGGCTGTCAAGAGCTGGCGGTGCCATACCTGGCACACAGCAGCACCAAGGGTCACTCTGTGAGGTCAGCACTCACCTTCTAGGAGCTTGTAGGACACGCTGATGTTGGGGCAGAGGAACTGCACGGGCAGCAAACGGAATTGGTGGAAGGTGCCAGGAGGCCTGTTCTCTCGAATGCGGAAGGAGACACCAGTCTCAGGGAAGCAGAGCTCCCGGGGTTTGAGGGAACCACAAGCTGGGAAGGAGGTGTTAATGAAGGAGAAGTACACACGGGCACAGCCTGGCCACTGGCACTCGCCCTCACGCAAGGATGCAGATGACAGGAAGACCTGGACGTAGATGGTGAGCACAGGGAAGCCGCCATCTGTAGACAGAGAAGTCAGGCCTGGTGGGGCATCACCATACCAGCAGGGGAGGGGGCAGGAGCTCCAGGGCTGGTGGAAAGTCCAGTCCTCACCCTTGTCCACAGGGCTCCACTGGGCTCTCTACGCTGCCTGGCCACCTCCTGCCTGCCCTGAGCTGCCCTAGACCTGGTGCCTGTCTCTGCTCATGGTCCCATGGTTCTGCTCCCTCTGCCTAGGGTGCCTCACAGGCCTGCCTCTCTTGTCATTCGGGTCTCAGCTCAAATACCACTCCCTCAGGTGCTCTGAGCACTGGGGTCTACTATTCCTCCTATTTCTCCCCACCAGCCTCTACTGCATTATTGCCCCCTCAGAGGGGTGCCCTGAGTCCTGGGTCTAATAGCAGGTTGAGAGCTTTGCCAGACTGGTTTCTACTTTGCATGGTGCACATGTACTGCATGGGGGGGGTCTTCACCCTCCCCAACCCTCCCCAAGGGCTTTCCTCATCGGTGCCACTGCAGAGACACACCCATAGACAGAGGACAGACTTTCCCAGCACCTGGAGGGGGGAATTTCCAGCAAACTCCATCATGGAGGCTCTTTCTCCAACAAGGTCTGGATCTCTGCCAGAGTGATAAGGACTCTTCCTCTCTCTCAGCCCCAGGGTAGTGGCCACTCCCCTATGTTTGCACCTCACCCTTCACTCTTACACAGCAGGGATCACACAGGAGCCACCTTCCCGAGCCTCAGTGTGGGTGTGATGTGGGCTGTGAGAGAAGAAGACAGGGTGGGGTCAGGCAGCTCCCTTACTGCGGATGCTGAGCTTCTCCCAGGTGCTGTGATCCAGGCTCCGGTTAAGGTAGAGAAGGCCTGTGTCCTCCTCGATGCGGATCCAGTCGTTCTCATGCAGCCTTGCACGGTAGGCGATGCCGTAAAGGTGCTGGCCTAGGCGGAAGCTAGGCACCTCCTCAGGGATGTCCCGCAGGGCATGGACATAGAGCAGGGGCATGCCAGATGGCTGGTCCACATACAGCTTCTCCCAATAAGCATCCCTGGAGAAGTAGAGTCCCAGTGGAGCTGCAGAAAGCAGGGAAGCATGTGAGGGAGGGAGTGGTGATGACAATATCCAGAGCAGACCTCCCAGGCAGACCAGCACTCTCTAGCAGCTTTAGTTCACACTTTGATAAAAAAAGGTTCTCTATGGACCAAAAATTTTACTAACTAAAATTCCAATCTAGCATAAGTAATAGTTTATAAGTAAAACTGTGTGTAAGTTAGGAGTCTCCTCATTCTGAAATTATAAGAAAGAGATCTCAGCTTCCAGAATTTATAGAATTAAAGACTTTCATACATAAATACATAAATAAATAAAATTCTGATCTTTGTAGGACTTTCTTATCTATAATCCTAACATCAACGCACAACTATCTGTGTAGCTAAACACAAGCTGCAAGTGGATTGCCGTAAAACAGATAAAGAGAGGAGGAGGCAGTATAAAACCACTATAAAATCATTCTCAATTACCCAAGTTTGATAAAAGCTGGGAGTTTACCCTGGTTTCTCACCAAATCACCTGAACCCAAGGTTTTCAAGTGTACACGAGGATGCCAGACAAGCAGGGCAGGCAACAGTCACCTAAAATGAACCAGGACCTTATTCATTCATTCATTTATAAGATTTATTTATTTTAGAGAGACAGCGTGCACATGCAAGTGTATGCATAGTGGGGGAGGGGCAGAGAGAGAATCTTCAAGCAGTTTTCCCCACTGTGCTTGGAGCCTGTAGTCGGGCTTGATCTCATCACCTATGAGATCATAACCTGAGCCAAAACCAAGAGCCAGACACTTGATCAACTGGGCCACCTAGGTGTCCCTGGACCCGGGCACTTTATAAGAGAAACAAATCTTTATCTAAAGTTAAACACTCCTACCGTTTGACCCGGAAATCCCACTGACTTTATCCAAGAGAAATGAAAACATATGTCCATTAAATGACCTATTCACAAATGGCAGGGTTATTCACACAGTCAAGAACTGGCAACAGCCCAGATGCCCTTCAGCAGGTCAGTGGATATGCAAAGTGTAGTTTTCACACCACGGAATCCTATGCAGCAATAAAAAAAGGTGAACTACTGATACACACAACAACCTGGAAAGATATGTAAGACATCATGCCAAAGAGAAGAAGCCAGGCACAAAAGAATACACATGGCATGATTCTAACTAATTTTAGGTAACAGAAAGTAGACTGGCTACCTTTTAGGGGTGGGAGGAGGCAAAGGGCTGGAAAGGGCAGGAAGGAACATTCTGGGGAATGTAGGTCCCACGTCCTGATAGCAGTGTGGGTCTTAGCTGACAATGTACAGCTAAGAGTTGTGCATTTCAACTTAGGTACGTTTTCCTAAAAACCCGATCACCAAGGGACTGTGGGTAGAGAGAGCCATGGTTGCCTCAAGGGAGAGGATGTTGACCATGGCCTTGCTGGATAAGCTCATGTAGGACCTCACTACTCTGCTGACTTTGTGTAAGTTCAACATTTCTCATATTAAAAAGTTTTTAAAAATAGAATTTCCAATTAGAATAAATAGACGAACAATGCTTGAAAACCACTAAAACCCTGCAAATACTCTATAATGCATAGAAAGTACCCAATACACAATGCAAACATTAGAACTACCTGTGGATTTGCTCTCGTGTAGCCAATTTATCTTTTCAATAAACTTGTTTCTACCTAGACCCCACTCTTCTCATAGCTGTTGGGGTTAGCAGCCAGGCCAGTTTGCACCAACAGAGGATACTCCCAGCACCGCTTGGGTCCCTAAGGACACATTTGGGTATGGGGAATCAAGTGCCAAGTGGAATCAGGTGAAGACACCAGGTAAGCCCTTTCCAGGTCCCCAGACATGATAAAACAATAAGCAAACAGGAAGGCTGCCTGCACTGTGGAATGTTTTCCAGGATGACTTCAAAAGGCAGCCAAGGCTGCGAGTACCAACTTGGGGGGAAGTGTGCATTTGGCCCCACCTGCTCCCTGCCAGACAGGCCTGGACTGGGAAGAAGCAAGAGGGAGAGGAAGAGAGGGAGAAGGAAGAGGGGAAGAGAAGGAGAAAGAGAAGAGAGGGAGAAAGGGAGAGAAGGGAGATAGATGCTCTGGCCAGAGCCAAAGGCACTAACCCCACACTAACCACAGAGACGGAGAGAAGTGGGGTGGAGGCACGACAACATTCATAGAGTGGCCTTTCAGACCTTTGGAAAGCCCTTCTCTAGGAGAGGTCTTCTTGGAGTGGGACCTAGAATTACTTGGTCCCTGTGGGTGCAGTTCAGAGAGGCCCTCCGAGGAGCCTGCCCTGTGCTCTGAGCTAAGGTTTCTTGGGGGAAGGATCTACTCCACAGTGTCACATTGGCTGCCATTCAAGGGGAAGGCAACTTATGGGGCGCCATGAAGTCACACTGGGGAGGGAGTGCTGAGATCATGCTTCCCCCACCCTGGGGTCTCATCAGCAGACACTATGAGCAGGAGCTAGCTTGAATGCCACCTGAATCTCCCCACATCCTCCCCACTGGCCAGGAGGACACAGGTTCTCAGATGCACTCAGGGCTGACCTCCTTGGGATTCAGTGGCTGCCAGGTAACAGGGACAGGAGGGCAGCTCAGAGAGCTGTAATGGCTGCTGGCTTCTTGCTGCTCCTGCTGAAGGGTAGCTGAAGACACGAGCACAAGGCTGAGCTGAGTGATGGGCCATGGCTGATAGGTCCTTGGAGGGTCCCTGCACAGGTAGGATCCCTTCCAGAGGCTTGCATGTCCCACGAGAGGCATTCACACACCTCACAGAGTGGAGCCCTAAAGGGGACCCTACTGACTCATCAAGTCATGGCTCAGACAAAGACAGAAATGCTCCCTGTGTGTGAGGAGCCACCCACAGGGAGGGGACAGTGGTAGAGGAGTCCCAGATGGGGCTTGGCAGCCACCTCCCACCAGGAGTGTGCCTGAGCCTGCTCTGTGCTGCCTGGCAGGGTGACTCCTGGCTTGTGATCCTCAGCGGGGCCATCCAGTCTCCCCCACAGAAATCTGATATTATAGCGGCTCCCAACCCATGGCAGCATTCCAGCATGGCCAAGTCCTGGAAGGCAGGTTCAGAAGGGGAATCAGAGCCACGCACAGCACTGCTGCTCCACAACAGGGGACTGGATCATGAGCAGCAGCCAGCTAGGCTTCCTTGCCATCCAACATTCCATGAAGGTTCCACAATTCAGAGCATCCAGCAGGAGCTCAAAGTGAGGGCTGGGGCAGGGGGTGTTAGGGAAGGTGATATTCACTGCCCCACGGACAGAAAGAATGACTCTCTTCCCCCCACAACCTTCTGAAGATGCTGGCCCCCTGCAGGCTGCTGCTGCCTCTCAAAGGTGGAGTGTAGGGTGAGCACAACCTGGCTGGATGGCTCTGGGAGGCAACACAGGACAAGGCTAATCTTCCATGCATACATGTTGACCTTCCATCCTCTCCACAGCTCCAGACAGACAGTGTCAGGACCACTGCTTCGCAAACACAGACAATGAGGCAGAAAGAAAGTTTATTTGCTCAAGGGTATGCACATAAGACAGCAAGAGAACTGGAATTTGTAAAGCAGTCTTTTCAAAGAGGCACATCCTTCACCAGCGCACTCAGCTCCCTGGGCCCCCACAGCGGCCATGCTCTTGATCCCCAGCTGACCATGCCTGGGCCCCCACTGAGGTAGCCCTGCCTGCTGGGACAGGCTTTATTCCCCTATAAAGTCTTGAGCGGTGATTAAGCCTTACTGCAAGTCAAGAGTATCAACTCGAGGGGAAGACAGTCCTAATGACCCACCAACTCTCTGGGCAGCTTGGCATTTCTGGGCACAAAAAGGAGGAAAGACTGACTCCCAGTGGTCTTACGAGGTGGTGGCCAGGGGCAGCCTGGACTTGTGACACCAACACTAGGTCAATACCAGGTCAGCCCAGACAAATGCTGCCCCTACCCTGGCAGAAGGGCACGAATCAACCCTTAATGATCTGAGATGCTGCCATTGTGCCTCAATTCCCAGTGCTGCAAGGAGTGCTACCAGTCCTTAAGACTGGACATAGACCAGGCAGCCTGTGTCTTCCAGAGCCTGTGTCTTAGTGTGCCTGACTGGTCCAAGGAGAGAGGTGAGGTCTGCGCTCTTGCCCCCAGAGGACCAGTGAGGGGACTCTGCATATCCACAGAGCTTATATCTTGAGAAGGCAACACAGTCTCTGCCAGCACCTTCTCTCAGGACACACATTCCTGGCCCTGGTCAGCAGAATAGAACTGAGTAAAACTTGGCTGTTCCTGGAGCCACTGTGGGGAGGGTTTTTCAGGTGGCTCTGGTGACACCTGGGGGCTGCAGGACAGCAGACAGGTCTGGTCAGGGGGATACTCTACCCAGAGTGTCCTACCCTTCTGGGTAGATAGGAGCAGCCCCAGAACAGGGCTCCCTTCTGGGGGGGCCTCCTTGACTGTACACACTTTCAGTGGTACAGGGGCTAGGATGCAGGAGATCCCAGCTCCCAGAGCTCCCCACCCCCAAGCTGGTACAGTTCCACCCATGCAGACCACATGTCCAGGAGAGAATGGGCCCTGCTTGCTCTCTCTCACAGAGCCCAGCCCTACAGGATCCATGTGGGGCCCAGGCGATTGCTGCCAAAAGGGGTTTGTGGATTGGGCAATGATTGTGAGCAGAAACAGACTTACATGCACTTAAAATACCTCCCAGGTGGTCCCTGTAGCTGGGTATGGCTCCCTTAATGCTCCGGTATGTCACAGACACTTCTAGATGGAAAAACACATGGTCCAAGGCAGGGAACTGAAGAGGAGGGTGCAGGGCCGGCTTCAGGTGGGCACAGCCTGGGCAGGCCCAAAGGGATTAATGCCCTGATGTCACTGTTTTGAAACTCGTCACAATTCTAGAACAAGGGGTCTGGATCTTCATTCTACACTGGGCCCCATGAATGATGCAGCCACTCCTGGCAGGTGGATGAGGAGAGCCTGGGATGGGCCACTGGTGTTCATTTTCACAGTGTGCCAGCCTCCACTGTGTCTCAGTTTCTCCAGCTGCAAATCAGAGAAGGGCATGCTGGGAGAGGAGCAGACAGGGCAGGTACAGGCAGGCCTCACCTTTGCATAGGTATGTACTCCACAGAGCTCATACTTCAGATTCACAGCTGCTGTGTGTAGATCCCTTTACTACCCCATTTCACAGTTTGGAACACTGCAGCTGGGAGGTAAGAAGCCTTACCGAGGTCAATGGGCTGGTGGTTCTGAATCTCGGGGTTTGGTACAATGGCTAACAAAGTGGCAGTGGGCATCAGACACTGGAGTCAGTCAGCCCACCAGGAGGCTTGCTGCTGGCCCTTTCTGCCAGGAAGGGCTGCCTGGCCTGTGGGCTCAGACCTGCCTCTGCTGAGAGCTGCCTCTCTGGCCCTTTGGGTAGGTCAACACAGCAAGATTTGCAAGGCCTTCCCTACCCATACCTTTCATCTCTGAATGCCACGTGGTGCCAGGATCCTCCCTCATACCTCATCTAACGTTTCTGCCTGAATACTGCAGCCCATGGTTCTGGCTGCTCAGGTGGCCCCTGCTGCATGGCACTATGCTGAGGGGTGAGGCGCTGGCCCTTCCTCACACAGGATGATGGGTCCCATGCCGCTCATGGCACACCTGCCCAAGGCTCACATCACTGCTCACGTTCAGAGAGACCCCATCTGCTCCCACTCTGCCAGACCCCGACAGGGAAAAGGTGTGGAAATCACATTCAGAAGGGACCAAGTGCTATCCTGCTCTGACCAGGCCCTCTTCTCCCCCCTCCCCCAACATCTCCTTCACAAGCAAACCCACCACAGTGTCTGCCAGGTGGGTTCCGATGGTTACATTTAGTACAGCCCCAGCCATGGTGTGCCTTTACCTTGTACCATTTTATAGCCTGGAAAGGTAGTTTGCAATGCTCCCCATTTGGTTTGCAGATTTAAATTATTTGTATTTGGGTACAAATGGAAGCAGGCCCACACCCCCTCCCCTCCCTCTCTTTCATTCAACACTTCACAAGGGCACATGCGCTTGCACACACATCCTCATGCCCACGCTAGACTCTGAGCACCTCCCTTTGCAGTGAGCAGGATGCTGAGGACACTGCAGATGGTCAAGGGCTGTGCTCCTGCTTCTGGCTGTTTTACCTTGCTTTTTCTGGCTCCTGCTGCCTAGGGAGAGCCAGCATCAGAGAGGTGTAGGGACATTCCGTGTGCTCCACCCTGTTCACCTGCCCAAAGCACATGGTCCGTTGGTGCCTGCACAGCCCACACCTGAGTCTGGTGATCATCTTCCCACAAACACTTCTGAGTACCCATCCACAGCCTTGGCTCCCCTGTGCCCTGGAGGGTTGTCTCCAGCCCGCCCTGAGGCTGCAGGCCAGCCTCTGGCCCAAGCAACCCAGCTAACTTCTCCATGAGCAGTAAGTGGCTACCCAGCTCTGCCAGCTGGCTCTCATCCCAGCCGGGGCGGGATCACCCGCTTTCCTTGGGTGCCCTCAGCCTGAGGTGGCCCACAGAGCTCTCCTATACCTACTCTTATTCTCTCAACACAGCTTAGAAAGTTAACCTCTCCTGTTTCACTTGCTGGGTGAAGGCTGCAACCTTGGTGAGCTGACACTGATATACACATCTCTCATACACACACTCATTCTCACACACACATGGTTACAAACTCAACACACACATCCTTTGGCTCACTTAGTGTAGTGTAGCATAGCAAAGCCTAGTCCTGACTGTGGGCTCATCTTTGCCAGCTCTCCATGGTCCTGGCCAGCTATTGGGGCCACACACAGCTCGCCTGAGGAGCCTCTGCTTTTTCTGCCACCCTCCACGGTAGATGCGCTGCCCTCTGACCACGACAGTCCAGATCTGGGCATGTGCTTCCTGGCCAGATGCTCCTGGTCTCTCACCCCAGCTCAGGGCCTGTCTTCCCAGCTGCTATGAGCACTGGTGATCACTCATTGGGGCACGCAGTCACCCTGCCAGGGAAAGGCAGAGAGCCCCCAACAACTAAAAATGATCCAGGATGGAAACTGGAATTCAGGACTCCTAAGAAAGAAAAGTACAGTAATGGTGTGCTCTTAGAACTGGGTGGGGTTAGTGGCAGTGCCTACATCTGTGTGCAGGGCAGGCCTCTCCTGCAGAATCCACTGGCTGGACAGCCCTGGCTCCTGCCTTTGATGAGCACCAGATCGTGTAGATGACAGTTTTATTATAACCCAGCAGAATCTCCTTAACAGACGATTTCCTAATGCCATCATCTTCGCTGGGAATGGGAAACAGACCCCTCCAGGTTCTCCCCAGGGGCAGCCCCTCCCTTTACAGGCCAGCTGTCCCTGTGCGAGTCCCTTCAGATCCAGCCCCAGTGCTGAGCACTAGCACCCTCTCAGGATGTGGCCTGTCCACACCACGGCCCCTTCAATCACATTCACATTTTCTGTCTTTTTTTTTTTTTTAAAGATTTTATTTATTTATTTGAGAGAGTGTAAGAGAGCACAAGAGCAAGGTGAAGGGCAGAGGAAGAAGCAGGCTCCTTGCTGAGCAGGAAGCCCGATACGAGGCATGATCCCTGGGCTTTGGGATTGTGACCTGAGCGGAAGGTCAACCTTCCGTGGCTGTGGCTGAGCTCAACCACTTAAGCTAAGCCACCCAGGTGCCCCATGTTTCCTCTTTATTCTACTGGAACGTTTTATACACATAAATGCATCATGCAGAACATTTACAGTGAAAGCAAATCCCACAGCAAACATCCATGAACCCACAGCCAACTTTACTGGACACTTAGCAACACTGCTGCCTCTCCTGGGTCCCCACCTTCCACCTCGCCCTACTCACTTTGAACATGAACTTGGGGCTTGGGTTTCTCTTGCCTTTTCTTAAAAAAAAAGTTTTTTTTAAATCTACCTCATTCATGGAAGGTACTTTAGCTGTGTAGAGAATTCTGTAGGAAAGTTATTTTCTCTCATTCCTTCAAAGGACTTTTTTTTTTTTGGCTTTTGTTGCTGCTTCTGAGAACTCTGTGCTCGTTCTACTTGCATGTTCTACTTGGTATTCTCTCTTCTCTCTGGCTGCTTCTAGGACCTGCTGCCTTTGGTGTTATCTCCAGTGGTACTACAATAAGCCAGCCTGCCAGACTCCTGTGCTTGTTTCCTTCCCCTTGCCAACCCTCTGGATGTCGGAAGCTCCTTGTTCTTTCTCCTGTTCTCTCCTGGTAAACGGCAGCCCGTCCCAGAGCATTCATGGTCCGTGTTCATGAGCCTCTGTGCTGATGACTGCCCCGTTCTCCAGCCCTGACCGCCTTCCCAGTGCTAGGTGTGAATCTCTATGGCTTTCTGCAGCCTCTCCTGTCTCAGTACACTTAGAGGAGGACCCAGATTCCCCTCCCACCCATCCCCACCTCCTCCTCCCATCTTCCTACCCCAGTCAGGATACTACCCACCTAACTCTCACCTGGAGCTCTCCCGTCTCCCACCCCTCCCACCAGCCCACAGACTGCCCTCTGCCATCCCCAGTGCAAGCTGCCATGCTCCCACACCTCCCTCAAGTGGATGATGCCACACTGCTCAAGGGGCCTTCCTGAGCCCACTCTTAACCCAAGGCCACCTGTACAGAGTAACTAGGGTCAGTCGGATCATGTTACTCTCTGCTTGAAGCCCTGTATTAACTGCCCATAGCTTGTAGAATAAAACAGAGCTTCTTACCAGTGATGAGGCCCCAACTGTCCTCCCCGCAACTCACCTCCTCCCCACTCTCTCGAGCACCCACCTTCTAGGCATATCAGCCAATTCACTATATATGAGCTGAAAGAACAGACAAATGAGTGAACCAGTGAAGGCAATAATGAAGGAGCAAACCAATAAATACATGGTTTCACAAAGGGAGAGGAATCTGGGGACTTTTGGGAAATGGTACAAATTTGGGAAGAGGGAGAGGGTGTAGCTAAGATACCCTGGCTGGGTCTGATGGGCACTGGGAGCCATAGGTGCAGAGTCAGCAGCAGGATGAGCTGGAAGAGCCACCTGGATGCTCCTCCTATGCTCACAAGACTCATAAGGGACATGTGGTGCACTAGCCATCTTGGTGGGGCCAGTGGTGGGTGCTGAGCAAACAGCCACCAGGCTGACAACAAAACCTCTGATGCCTGCTCAGGAAATGACTTACTGGTAACTGAGGAACACTGCCAACTGGAGATGGTGGACAGAATGTGTGTGCTCACTTACACACACACACACGCATGTGGGCTCACTCTGCAATCACTATGCTTTGTCTCAGTAGGAGGTTCTGCTTTTACAAAGGATTATAATGTACAGATCAAATTTGCAAATCAAATTTATAAATAACAGATTTGGGAAGCATACAAGGGAATCCCAGTTTTTACAATTAATTGTGGTAAAATACACATAAAATTAATCATCTTAATTAACTTAATTATTTTAATGTCCCAACAAGTACATCAGTCACCATTACAGCAGTGCAGCTTCAGTTCCAGTCTTCCACTCATTCCCAAAATGCTGCCAGCAGCATGCAGTGGGCAGCCTGTGCCACCATGGCCACAAGGTTGGGTGGCCATCCTGGTGTGGGCTGGGCACACAGCAAGGGCAAACTGGATAGGCCATCACACAAGGAGGAGCAGGTGGGCATCCCGGCACATACTGGGTGCCTGAATTTCCCATGATGAGCTCTGGGGCTCTGTTCCCAAAGGTTCTCTCTGGCACAGACCCCAGGGCTCCTGCCTGCCTGGCCAGGGGCACACACAGCTCTCAAGTCCCACCACATCCCTCCCTCCTGCCTCAGTCCTCACTGTGTGGTTCATGGCAGGGAAGGGCAGGGAGCCCAATGTGGGGTGAACTATCTCCCCGGACACCTGTCCTGTTGGGCCCTGACTGTAAAAGGTGGCTGGTAGCCTGGGTGAGCAGCTGGATGGAGGAAGAGAGACCTGGAAGCCAGCCCTTGCCTCAGAGATGCCACTCTGCACACACAGGCACACCCCACTACCTTTGTGAAAAGCTCTTCCTTGCACACTTCGCCAGAGCTCTTGTCCTTGGCCAGGAATGTCACTCCCCCCATTCAACGACGGGAAAGAGAAGCTGAGGTTCACCTCTCACACTCAGGTGGAAGTGCAGTCAGGGCCCACGTCTCCTGACACTGCTTGTATTGCCTACGCAGACCTCTGCCAAAAGTGGGGAAGGGGTCTGGGCATGGTTGAAGTTTGGGGGAATGAGGCCAATGACTGAGGTCTACAGCCCGGGTAGCATGGGAGCCAGTAGTCCAGATGCACTCTTTGCACACAGGCCCCTGCTTTCTGCTCTGAGGGGCCTGGGCCCCAGGCTGTATTCCGCATGTACCCGCAACCACCGCCCACACTTCCACACCAGTCCAGGCCAGCTGCAGTAGCCTCACTGAGATGATGGACGCTCCTGCCCAAATGTGATTTTCCAGCTGCTGCTGAGTTAATCACCAGCCTCACTGGCAGTTCCTTCCGGCTTCTATGCAAAGGAAACTGCCAATTAGGTTGCAATTAATTTCTTACCCGGGGCAAGGCCTGGATGGAAAAAGACTGGCCACCCAAGTGGCCTGCTGATGACTGTGTGTGGGTCACCAGGCCCCCTTGGCTCCTGGACTCTCCTGCCCTGAGGCCCCAGCTGACTCCGGGTATGCTGGCCCGGGCCTGGGGGTAACTGGCCAGGACATCACCAGCTTTGACTCTGGTGCCTCTGCTTGGGGAACTGTCCCTCATGCTCCCAGAAGGGCACAGTGACTTAGATCTAAACAAATGTGTCACCCCACCTACCTTGAGTTCCTGAACAGAGATGGTCCTGCTCATTTTTGTCTTCCCCCCTAGCACTCTTTGTGCAACATTAACTAGCAAGAATTCTACAGTACGCTTTTGGCGAGAGACTCTGTTCTAAAGTACTTTCCGTGCATTGTTCCATTTAATTAACACAACTGCCAGAAGTAGGGATGATTATGATGCTTGTTTTGCAGAGGGGGAAACTGAGGCAGAGAGAGACTAAGTACCATGCCCAAGGCCATTCAGACGGTAAGCCAAGACTTAAGCTAAGGGTCCTGCCTTGGGTGGTATGCGTGGCCGCCAAGCCCTTCTGCTCAGTGACGGCTATATGTGTGCACACACGTGCAGAGAAGCCAGGGCACTAGGACCTGGGATACCAACCCACCTGCTTCCAGACCAGCTAGAAAATGCCATCATAAATAACCATCCATACCTCCCTTAGCCTCTTCTAAAAAGCAGGTGCCCTAGAAGTTACCTGGTATAAATATGTTAACATTTCAATGAAATGGGGTGAAGCTCAGGTAAGTGTGATGGGGAGTCTGCTCAGGCATTATCTGTCTGACAAGGACAGACACAGTAATGGTTGTGGCCTCAGAGGGGGCACCTGGCAGCTGCCCAACGATGCTAGGGGTCTGCCATGTCCTGCTGGATACAGAATTGAGCCTCGAGGAATCCTTCCCTCCATCCCACTGGGTACTATTTTCACCAAATACTTGAAAAGGTGGAATCAGCAAAGTCTAGCTTCTGCATATGTATGGTGACCCATGACTCCTATCTCCTGGGGGGTGGTCAGGGCAGCCCCTGGGAAGGTAGTACCTATACAGGCTGACTGGACCAAAGCATCTGCACAAGCCAGCAATAGCATGTTGGTCAGAGCAGGGCCTACTGAGACTGCTATAACTCGATGGGGGCTGGAAGGCCACCCTATGGTCTGGATGTGCTTCCTTGTCAAGTCTGAGAGAACTAGAAAGGGCCCTCTCCAAGGAAGGCCCTTTTCTCAGGGATTCAAGGAACAGACCTGGCCTCTTGCCCTCAGTACACACTCCTTCCTACGTGAGGCAGGTTTGGGATGTCACAGTACTTCCACCGGGAGCTCCCCCTTACTCCCTCCCAGCAGCTTTGGACCTGCTCCTCCCTCCTCTCCCTATTCCTCACTATAAGCCAGGACAGGTGCAGTCAGAGTGAACAGCAGGTGAGACCCCACCCCCCACCCCCACCGCCCCGGCAGGGCCACCACGATCCCTGGAGCAGAAGCTGGGTTCTCTCTGGGGATGTGGGAGGCCTCAAAGAAGGCCCAAGAGTCTGCTCTGCTGGGAGGGTGTAAGAAAGAGAGCTGGGGAAGCCTCTGAGAGGGGCAGGTTCCAACATAGCATGGACCTGGGGCCAGAGAAGTCGGCAGGTCCTAAGGGTCCACTGCCCACCTAGGGCTTTCCCCATCTATATGGTTTCCCTATCTATACAAGGACAAGGTTGCATCTGATGCTGAGGCTACTTTTCATTATGATTCCCATATGAGTCTATGTGATAGAATTTATAGAATGAACTTCCTGACCAGGGACAAGTGGCAGGATGGTGGGCATGATGGAAACTGGGGTGGGCTTTGACCTAGGTGGTCTGTGTGCAGGGGGAGGCGGCTGGGCCATGTGATAGAATAGGATTAGAATCACAATTGTCTTCCTAGACCACCAACGATAAGGCAAAAAGACATGAGCCTAGATCCAAGAGAGAGATTTTAGTGCAACACATGGAAGCAGAAAGACAAGGGCAGAGCTGGGCCCAAGCCCATACCCCTTCACTAGGCCTCTCTGTGTGTCCAGCTTGGCATGCAGCCTTTCCAGGTCCGTTCCCAGCTGTGAACCAGGACAGGAACCCCTCCTTGGAAGCGTGGTTGGGACAGGCCAGGTACAGAGCACCTGCAGACAGAAGCAGTTCTCTGTTCTCCCTCCTCCATTCTTCCTCTCCCACCCTGGATGTGCATCTGCCTGGAGCCCACTAAGCCTTCCAGTTACTCCTCAGCCAAGGCCTGCCCACCTCCGTGCCACTGCCAAACACTCCTGTAGCTTGTGGGTGCAAGGGGGAGCAAATACCCCAGAACACACTGCTGTCCCAGGAAAATGGCTTCTAGGGACCATCAGCATGATATCACACAGCTACAATTACGATAATCAACTTACACTGGATCTGCCTGGTTATTTTTAGAATCAAGATTGAGGTGTAGCAAGACAGGGCAGCCCTGAGTTCCCCTGCTGAGTCCTGCCTTGTCAGGTGGGCTGGGTGGGTTGCTGATTCCCGGTACCCCTCCTTTCCCTGGTCTTTCACAGGGTGACCCCTGGGCTGGGGCATCTTACACACAAATTGTGATGCCATTGTTTCTGGGGCATTCGAGCTTAATGTGTCTCAGGGTCCAGGTCTTCTGAGAATGTCCTCAGAGTCCCAGTGGGGTTATGGTGACTCAGCAGCAACCCCCCTTCCTCACCCCAAACATCAGGTGAACCCAGGTCCTCAAAAGGGATCTAGGGCTCTCAGTGACAGAAATGCTACTGACACAGTGAAATGCTAATGACACAAAAGGGCTTCTCAGGAATACCCGGTGGAGGTTTGATAAAGCAAGGTAAACCCAATAACCTAAAGAACCCTCACCCAATTAAAACACGGGCAAATGGCCTGAATAGTATTTCTTCAAAGAAGAAGATGCAAATGGCCAATGAGCATGTGAAAGATGTTCAACATCACTAATCATTAGAAAAATGGAAATCAAAAGTACAATGAGATACACTGTACCCAGTATGCTGCCTATAATTAAAGCAAAACAAAACAAAAATCCAGAAAATAACAAGTGTTGTTGAGGATGTGACAAAAATCAGAACTCTGACACACTGCTGGTGAGAATGTAAGATGGTGCAGCTGCTGTGGAAAACAATTTGGCAATTCCTCAAAAAATAAAACAGAATTACCATATGGCCCAGCAGTTTCACTCTTAAGTACATACCTAAGAGAACTGAAACCAGGGACGCAAACAGATATTTGTACACGAGTGTTCACAGCAGCATTATTCACCATGCTAAAAGGTGGAAACAATCCAAATATCCAACAGTAGGTGAATGGATAAATAAATGTGGTATTTACATCCAAGGGAATGTTACCCTTACAAGGAAATAAAATACTGATACATGCCACAGTGTATAAATACTTTGAAAATATGATGCTAAGAGAAAGATGCCAGAGACACAAAGGTCCATTTACATGAAATATCCAAAGCAGAGAAGCCCATAGAGACAGGACACGGAACAGTGGTTACCATGGGCCGGCACGGGGTGGGGGCCTAGGGGGCAATGCCTAGTGGCTTCGGAGTTTCCTTTGTGGTGATGAAAATGTTGTGGAACTACATAGAAGTGACATCTAGACAACACTGTGAATATACTAATAAATGCCACTGAATTGGTCACTTACAATGGTTGATTTCATGTTATGTGAATCTTACCTCACCAAAAAAAGCAAACTGCAATCATCTGCCTCCCATCCCATCCTAGTCCCCGGGCCCAACACAGGCACTGGCTGTGCTGACCAGCGGAGCTGACATGGAGGTGGTGGGGCTCAGGGGTGCGAGTCTAGAGAAGGGGGCCCCCGAGAGTGCATGCAGGAGCCCCAGGGTGTGCATTCCCACTCCCCAGGCTCTCCTTTGTACCCTGGGCCTCTCTTGAGGAGAGAAGGGCCATGTGATGGGACTCCAAGCCACAGAACATGGGCAGAGTGCCCCTCCCTGAGCACATGGCTGGCCATGGAGCAGCTAGAGGGGCACTGCACTGCAAGCAGGAGAGTCACTAAGACGCGGGGGGGGGGGGGGGTCTCTGTTACCAAGTACAATCTCACCTGCCCTCAAAGATTCGAGTGGGTGGGAAGCTAAGAAGCAAAGAATATTTCAATGGTTTCTCACTCAAGACCCTTCAAAGTTCTGTGGACTCATGTTGTGGTCCTGCTGGATGAATGTCCTGTGAAGACCACCCTGCGGGTTGCCGACATGACAAAGCTCAAACCCTCCAGTGGCAAAGCACCCCCCCCCCCCCCACCCCGTGCTAAGTGCACATTAACCCTGCTGCCAGCTACTCCAGGGCTAAGTGGCTGCTGGAACAGAGCCCTGCCCCCTGCCTCCACCCTCTCTCCTCCCCAGAAAGGACAGAGAGCAGTAGATGCCCCACAGCCAGTATTGGAGGGGCAGCATGGGGAGCAGGCAAGGAGAAAACCACCTGCACACACCCAGGACAAGCCCCAGGCCTGCCTTTCAGCATTTCACTGCTTCTGTCTTTGCTTGTTTCACTGGCAAGAGAAATTTAAAGAAAAAACTCACTAAACTCTCTAGATGCCTGCCATCACTTTGTACACCTCCAATTTAACTCCCCCCCCCCACCCCACCTTTGGGTCCTGGCACATAGAATGCACATTTTCCCCAGCATTGTCAAGGCCGTTAATTAAATTTTAGGAAGTTGCATTTTTTTCTTTTCCCCTTTCTAGAAGAGTGAGAATCACTGGAATTTGCTGGTATATAGACATCTATGGGGGGTGGGGGTGGCACCAGAACCAGCTTTGATGGGCAGTATCTTTCTGGGGGCCTTCTGATTTATTTTAGCAGCAGAGCCCTTTCTCCAATCAGTGATCAGGTCTGGCCAGTTGCTCAGAGCAGGGCTCAGAACTTCAACTCCCTGCATCCTCCTGCTGGGCCATCCTGCCTTCTAAGCACTGCTTAGAGCCCTGGACCCTGAGGAACCCATCAGCATCCCTGTCACAGAGGAGCAAAGGTCCAAGATGGCAATGAGGTACAACTGCCAATGCCTGAACCTGGGAGGGGGACTGGGGCCCCAGGACCTGCACTTCCAGGGGCACAGGCATCTTCCCTGAGTTAGGCCTGGAACTGGGCCCTGCCTGTCACAGAACCCCAGCCTTGGCCACTCTGGGCTTCGATATTGTTATGGACAACCAGAACCAGCCAGCCCACAGGTGCACAGGTGACCTTTCTGTGGTGGTACCCAGGCTGCTGTACTCTGTGGAGCCAGTCACAAGGCAAAAGCAAACAGAGGTGTTTGCTCAGGACTGGCCACCTGCTCTCCTTGGGGGCCCAGGTGGTACCTGAACTGCCAATCTCAAGGTCCTGTTGGCGTCATCTACCCCATGACCACGTTTTCTAGGTGGATCAGCTCCCGGGGCAGGGGGCTGAGGGAACAATACTACATTGCTGCCTCCTCTTTTCCCTCCTGATCCTTGCCCAGAGTCTCGGAGAAGATGGTGCAGGAGCCCACTGGCTTCACAGCTCCAGCCTCTGTGGCAAAGGGAGGTCCCAGAGGCTCCTATAACCACACAGCTTTGAAGCCTGAGATGGATGGGAGCCCAGGTCTGCTCCCAGAGTTTAGGAAAGGTGGAAAGGTGGACAGTAGAAAGACAGATGGGGAGGGAGGACAAGAAGGCCCAGTCTACATGGGCTCCCAAGTGTCTTGGACCTTTGGCTCAAAGAAAAAATCTGCTAAGGTCTTCCGAAGTGAGGTAGAGCCCTGCCTCCAAAGTCACAGCCTCCCTTAAACCCCCAACACCAGGCCTGGACTGCCACTCTGGGGTGGTGAAGGGAAAGCCAGGTGGGCTCTAGGAGGCCTCCTGGGCATTCCCACCTCTTCAAGCCTCCCAGGAGCACCCTCCCCAGGCCAGCAGAGGGCCACTTTCTGCACCTCCTCAGGCGGTCATCCAGTCCCCCTGCGTGGAAGGGAGATGGGCAGGGGGACTTGATGACCCCCTGCTGTCATTACCACATTGCAGTCCACAATCAGGATAGTCACCTGCCTGCCTGGCTGCCCATGGCCCTTTCCTACCCTGCCCCTTAGCCTGCTTCCTGCTGAGCACCTCCTCTGAAATCACGCACATGTATTCGAGAGAAGTGATGGCTTAGTGCTTCCTTTACTGCCTGCCCCCCTCCCCCTGCCAACAGTGACAGCTCTGAGGTCAAAGGCCCTTATGTTGTCTCCCCGAAGGCATTCCCTGCCCTGGAGAAGCTCTCTAGGCAGCAGATGGTCCCTCTGGGAGTGTTTGTGGATCACTATTACTGTTATTGTTATTATTAAATCACTCATTCAGAGAAACAATTGCAGAAATGAGGAGGAGGAGGACACAGGGAGGGGGAGAAGGACATGGGGAATAGGAAAGCACAGGCAGGAGGAGGAAGAGGACACAGGGAGGAGGAGGACATGGAGAGGAGGGCATGGAGAGGAGGGTATGAGGAGGAGGAGGACACTGGGAAGAAGAGGGCATGGGGAACAGGAAAACACAGGCAGGAGGAGGAGAACACGGAGAGGAGGACGTGGGGAGGAAGAAGAGGACATGGGAGGAGGAGAAAGACATGAGGAGGAGGCAGACATAGGAAGGGGAGGACATGGGGAGAAGGAAGAGGACATGGGGACCTGAGCTGAGTGCTGCCAAGGTTAGGCGCCCCTGCATTACCCTCACATCAGGAGGTGTCCTCCCCTACGCCCACAGGAAGAGGGAGGGGATTCTACAGTAGAAATGCAGCCACTTCCACGGGATGGAAGGAAGCAGTACTAGGGGGCCGGGGGTGCCTCTCTAACTCTGCTTTCATTCCGGGGTGCCTGATTGGGCACTTTCTTCTCCCAGTCTGCCCCGGAGCCCTGGGGAGGAGGTCTGTGTCCTGGATAAGGAGACACAGCTGCACCCATGCCCCGTGAAGCTCAGCACCCCACTGCATAGTAGCTTCTGTCAGGTGCTGGGTCCCCAGGCAGAGGGTACACCCTCACAGAGATCTCCTCCTGCCACACAAGAGCACACACGTCCCTCTCCTGGGGCTGGCTATGCCAGGGCCATGCCTGGGGGCTGTCTCTAAACCGGTAAGACTCCCAAACATCAGCTAAAGAAGTGGTCTGACCTAAGAAATCAGCCATGACCCTGCAGAGCTCCTGTTTCAAGCACAGCGCCACACTTCATTCCCATCGCTGTGCCAGACTGGTGGAGCCCTGAGCAGGTGGGTGAGCAGGCTCAGGGCTACCTTCCCTTCCCAGGATCCCTCTCAGCCCCATCCCTGGGCCCCACCACCACTGGCCCAGAGAGAAGGCACTGCTGAAAGCCAGAGGCCGGGGGTGGGGAATCACTAAGACTTCTCCGCCAGCTGTATGTAGGGCACAGTTTCCTCACCTGTGAAATGGGAAACCAAGGCCATGTCCCTCAGGGTTCCGGGAGGTTACAGGGAGCTAGCTGACATGCAGTGCTCAGTTGAGCACCAGCAGGCTGTGAGCTCCCTTGGGGTGGCTGCTGCTGACATCAGCCTTATCCAGTTAAGACCAGAGGACAGAGGAGTCCTCTCTCAGGTCACAGAGAGGGGTAAGGCCTCAGGGGGCTGTGGCAGCTTCCGGGCCCTCCAGTCACCTTGGCATCCTCAGGCTCCATTTTAACAGTTACCATCATTTTTAATTAGTTTTCTCTTCCCCTGGCTAAAAGGCCATTAGCTCCCCATTAGGTGAATGCATCCCATTTTCTTCACACCACCAAGGAAACAGTGATTTACTTAGCCATCCCTAAAGCAATTCTGCAGAATAAAGGCAATTTAGCAATGGGCTCAATAAACTTCCCCATTTGTTCTCAGTTTGCAGGCCCTGCCCTTACTTAGGAGCCCACCGTGTCCCTGGTTAGGCTAGGAGATGTTGGGGGCCCAGGGCAGCAGCGTGGGACGCCAGCAGCCCCCCAAAGTCAGAGTGGCTTAGTAGGGACACAGGCTAGGGTGGAGGAGAAAGAGGGAAGAGCCCAGGTGAGCTGGTAAAGCGGGACTTGTCTTCTGCTGGTCCCTGGCCAAGGAGAGGGAGGGGCCAAAAGAAAGTGAGAAGTAGGTGGCTGCCTTCCCAGGAGGGGCTGCTCTGACATCTGCTGGTTCAGGCATAAGTGGCCCACCCAGGCCACACTGCAGAGGGCTGGGCCTGGCATCCTGGAAAGGGAGCGCGCCAAGCCATGGCAAGTCTTCCCTTCTTTGCTGCCAGGGAGTGAAAGTCCTAGAGGCCTGTAGGGAGAGAGGGCAGGTCCTTCCTTGAAACCATAGGTGCTGAGCAAAAGGGAATCCAAGAAGCCAGGCCAAGAAGATGAGAGATGTGAATCCTGCTGGGGAAATGCAGGAGTCAGGGAAATGGTGCTGGGTGAGGTGTCAGCCTGGGAGAGCCCCAGAGCTCGGACTCAAACTGCTCATCCACATCCCAAGGGCGGCTGTTTCTGTGTCAGCAGCAAAATGCCAGAAACTCTTCTAGGAACAGGTCTTAGATGGAGGTTCCCCAGCTCTGGTTCTAGGATTGCTGGGGCTGATGGGCTCTGTCCTTGAGTGTATGAGGGGGTGAAGGGCAGGGGTCCCTATGTATATATGTGGGAACCCAATATGTGTACATGGCAGGAAAAGGGGCTGGGTTCCCTGGGTGAAGGTGGAGTATGAGGGTGGTCAGGCCTCACTCACTGTGGGAGTGTGTGTGTGTCCACAGGCAGTATGATCACAGATCCTTGAGCAAGAGCAGGAGTGTGTCTTGTGTGTGTGAGAGAGACAGAGACAGAGAGAGACAGAGACAGGGAGAGATACAGAGACCCTGTGTGTGTATGTGAGAGAGGAACCTTGTGTGTGTGTGTGTGTGTGTGTGTGTGTGTGAAAGAGAGAGACCCTGTGTGTGTATGAGAGAGACCCTGAGAGAGAGAGAAACCCTGTGTGTACATGTGTATGCACATGTGCACACAAACCCACCCACACGTGGACAGCATGATGTAGGAGAGGAGTCTGTCGGTACCTCCTTCTAAAGGCACATGTGCTCACGCACTATGACAGGGTGCACACACAGAGGGAACAAGCTGCGGGTATCTGTTCACGTCCCGTGGCCTTGCCGTGAGTGACCCTGTTCCCACCTTTCTGGCTGGCTCTGAAGCAGCGGGGCCCCCTTCTTCTAGGCCCCTGCCTCTTCATCTGGGTTGCCTCCCTACACCCCTCCTGTCAGTCCCCAGCACAGAAGAGAGCTTCCTGCCTTGGGGAATTGTCAGCCAAAGGGGAAGGTCTCCCCTAGAGACTCAGAGCATCTCTTGGGTGAAAGGCCGGGCCACTGGGATGCTGTGTCCACAAGAGGGCGCCCGAGGCCAGGCGGCTCTCAGCCTGGGTGGGTCCTGGAGCAGCAGCACGGGCCGCGGGTGCGGTCTGGTTCAGCTCAGGGAGAGCCAGCCTCATCAGCTCCACGGTGGCTTCAAGGGAAGGGTGCCCATATTCCTCTCCAAGGGCCCCAGCTGTCTCCTCCTGGGTGCTGCAGGGCCACTTCTCCACTCTCAGCATCGGCCAACGGGGGTTTCTCGGTCATTCCAAGGGAAGGGTGGGCAGGGTGGGACGCTTCTGTTCCCTGGACCAGAGAGCCTGTCTTTGGCCACCAAATTCTGTGGGCCAGGGGTGTGAGAAAGCCACCTGTCTTCTTGCCAAGTGCCACAGGCAGACCGTGGCAGCCTGGGCCCCACAGTCTAGCCCTTAGAGCCTCCCGGCACCCCAGCTCAGCTCATGGCTGTGGAAGAGCACAGGGAAATCCTCTGCAGGGTGCAGAAGCTGGCACAGGTTGCCTCGCCAGCTCTGGCTTCCGACTCACACCTGACCACACACCTACAACTACAAAGTTACAACTGAGAGTTACAAGAGACCTTTAGAACATTCTATTTGTGTTTACTTCTGCTCTGACTGCAGCCTCCTAGGGGTCTTCCCCCAGCAGCCCAGTGACCCCAGACTTCTAACACGGGAAACAGACCCTCTCCCCCTCTTTCCTTCTCAAGGCAAGGGAATGGCTTCTCCCCTGTCCTCCCCGTGATGGGCTGGGAACACAGATTCTGGCTTCGGGATCTGCCAGGGAAACTCAGGATCCAGTCACACGAACGAAGCCTTGCGGCAGGTCTGTGAACCCAGAGTCTGCAAGAGCAGGGGCAAGGGGCAGGGGGCCACCACTTGCCCTGTCCCTGAGGGCCACAGGGAGGGAAAGCCCTTTGTAAGCAGTGGGGGACGCGGCTTCCCTGCTGCTTCGGTGCATCAGCCAAGGCTGGCTCGAGGGGCACTGAAGGCGCGGCCAGGGGCTTGGGGGGCTCAGAGGCTGTGCTGCCGCGGGTCCCTTGCGCGCGGGAGTGGGCTGCGGCCGTGAGCAGCCTCCGCAAGGCCACGTCCGGGCTCCGGCGCCGAGCGGGCCGCTGGCAGCGCAGGTCCTGCCCCGCGCTAAGGTGGCCCAGAGCCGACTCCCGGCCGCGGCCCCGGCGCGCGACTGTCACGCTGCGGGTCGGGCCTCGGGCCCCGCGGGCTGCGCTGGGCCAGGCCGAGCGGGCCCTCGAGGGCAGCGTCCCAGAAACCGCGGGCTTCTGGGTCCTTTAAAGACTGGGGCGGCAGGAACGCACCGGGGCGAGCGCCTCCTCCGTCCGCAGACACGTATGAGCGCGAGCGCGAGCGCGGCCGTGCCCGCACCCTCGAGGGCCGGGGCCGGGGCCGGGGCCGGGGCCGGGGCCGGGGCCGGGGCCGGGGCCGGGGCAGCCGAGCCGAGCCGGAGGAGCAGGGCAGCGACGAGCGGCGGCGACGACGCCAGGACCCAACGGGGCAGCCTCGCGGGCTTTCGCGGCCCCGACTCGGCTCCGCACCCGGGGACGGCCACGGCGCCCGCCCGCTCGGCTCCCAGGCGCGGCTGCGGCTGCGGCTGCGGCTGCGGCTGCGGCTGCGGCTCGCGCCCGGGCACGGAGCCCGGCCCGCTCCGGCGGGGCCTCGGGCCCGGGAGCGCCGCCCCACGTCGCGCCGCGCTCTGCCCCGGCGGGGGCCACCGCGCCCGGGGAAGGCGTCTCCAGCGCAGCGCAGCCCGCCCGCCGCCTCGCGCCGAGCTCCCCGCCGCCCGCAGGACTCACCTTGGCCGAGCAGCGGCAGCAGCAGCAGCAGCCGCAGCCCCGCGGCGCGGGCCGTCGCCGTCGCCGTCGCCGTCGCCATGGCCCGTGCGCGCGGGGGCCGTGGCGGGAGGGCCGGTGGCTGCCGGGGTCTCGGCGGCGGGCGGGGCTCAGCCTGGCCGCCCCATGCCTGCCCGGGGCGCGGCGGACACCGGGGCGCGGAGCGTCGGGGCGCGGACCCCGCTGCTCGCCGCCGCGGAGCGCCTGGCTCGGGGCGCGGGACTGAGGCGCGGCGGGCGCGGGCTGCGCTGGAGCGGCGGGCAGGGGCGGGGCGGGGCGGGGCGGGGCGGGGCCGGGGTGCGGGCGGGGCGCGGAGAGAAGGCGGGCGCGGGGCGCGGGGCGCGGGGGCCGGGGAGGGGGGCGCGGGGTCGGGGCCGGGGCGCGGGCCGGGCGGGGCCGGGGCGCGGGGCGCGGAGAGAAGGCGGGCGCGGGGCGCGGGGCGCGGGGCCGGGGCCGGGGTCGGGCCGGGGCGCGGGGCGCGGAGCGACGCGCGGGGCGCGGGGCCGGGGGCGCGGGGCCGGGCGGGGCCGGGCGGGGCCGGGGCGCGGGGCGCGGAGAGAAGGCGGGCGCGGGGCGCGGGGCGCGGGGCCGGGGCCGGGGTCGGGGCCGGGGCGCGGGGCGCGGAGCGACGTGCGGGCGGCGGGGAGCGGACCTGCCGCCCCGCACCCGGCCGCGTCCTCAGCCCGCGCGCGGGCTCCGGCCATGCTCCTGGTCCCGCCGGCCGCCGGGCGCGGGCAGGGAACCGCGCGTAGGGGCGCGCCCCGGCGGACCGCGAGCCCGGGCGCCCCGCCCCGCCCTCAGCCCCCCGCGGAGCGCATCCTCCGCCATTTCTCGGAGGCAGAGGGGACGCGGCGGGGCGCGGCGGAGCAGGGGCCCGGGCCGGGGAAGGGGAGCCTGAGCGCTTTCTGCGCACTCCTGGAGCGAGCCGGGCGCGTGGCTTACAGGGTCCGGGTATGGCCCGGGGGCTGCTTTGGGATCCCCCTCTCTGTAGGGCTGCCCGGACCAGTGGGAGCCGGAAACTGGCTCAGGCCTTCAGAGAGGCCTGGCACTGGCCGCCCCCTGGGGTGCCCGGAGGGTGACAGTCCTCCCTTCGCAAACAGAAGAACTCTTAGGGTGTGGACTAGACTGGGTAGGAGAGCAACTAGCTGGGACCCAAAGTAACTTCGTTTTTGCCCGAGTAAAGGATGCCCATAAACACACCCAGCCCTATATAAAGGGGGAGACCGAGACTCTGGCTCCCTAACGTGCGGGGTCCTGGGGTAAGGCTGGAGTTGGAGTCTAAGTTTCTAGAAAAGTCCATCGTTCTCCCACTCCTACCTGTCTTCTGAGGTCTGGCCTCCACCTAGGGGAAGAGGAATAGAAGCCCACGGGGCCTTGGGGTGGGAGGGGCCAAGGTGGGAGGCCTGGAGTGCCCCTTCTTCAGCGTCTCTTCTTCCTGCTGTGAGGAGAGCCCCGCCCTCTTCAGGGCTGAGTAAGAGATGAGCGCATCACTCTGCAGATATGAAGTCAAAGTGAAGTCACCCTGGCAGGCAGGAGGAGCTGCCCGAGGCTTCTGCCAGCAGAGATGTCCAGAGCAGGCCTGCTGGCTGGAGGCCAGGGCGCTGTGCTGCCAGCTCAGGAGAGCCACCCTGCGGCCACCAGACCTTGGGTTGCTTGCCAGATACCACCAGAGCCCCAGGGCCTTGGATTTTTGGGTCTGGAGTTTGCCATGGGAGGGCTCTTGGGTGCAGGCAAGCCTTACTTCTGGCGCAAATAAGGACTACCAAGGCTGTGTTACTCAGCCCTGCCCAGGGAAGGGACTTGAGTAGGAAGCAAGGGGCTGAGGGGACTTCATTACAAATCTCTCATGGCAAGAGAATGCAGAAGAATAGGGGTGGCCTGGCCCATTCTTCCAACCAGCCTCATCCCCACACCTCTCAGGGACCACTGTGGCCAGGCACTGGCTGACACTGGACAGGCTAGATGTCTGGTTATGCTCTGTGTGACCACGTAAAAGCTGAGGCCGTGGTCCTGCTCGACCTCCTCAGGCCTTTCCACACTCTCTCCACCACCACCTTTGAGGGTTTTGAGGGGACACCTCACACTATGGTGGGGGCATTGCCCTCTTCTTAGAAAAAGGTCTGGGAGGCTTCACATGTATTTCCCTGTATACATGTGCATGGGCATACATGTATACATATGTATATATGCTTGTATTCACATACATGGACATTCCTACCCTCTCCCACTGCATGCCCGGGGACCTAACCGGAGTGGCATCCAGTAGAGGGCAGAGGTGAAGACTTAGCCTTGCTGGCCTAAGAACTGCAAGGAGGGAGGTGACTCAGTCCTTTTGGGGCCTGGGCATTGGCTCAGGATCCCTAACATCAGAGCAGCAGGAAGGAGCTTCATCACTCAGCAGAGAGGAAATAGATGTGGCCTCCCTGAGGTCCCAGAAGGGGAGGTCAGAGGACAAGCTGAGGTAGAATCCAAAGGTGCCAGACTGTGATCCCGAGGGAGTTCTCCTCCTCACTTCTCTGTCCCAGGGGGCCCCGGGACATTTGCCTGGGAGAGTCTGTAGGAGGTTCATACTCCATGTCTTGGCTTCTCCTAGTCATCTCTCTTTCAGCCTCAGTTTCCCCAGCTCTAAGCATCTCTCTCTCTCTCAGAAGGAAGAGTGAGGATAAAAAGAGGGAGTACATGTGAGAGTGAAGCTCAGTGCCAAGCACCCAGTAAGTGCTCAATAAATCGTAGCCATCATCTTGCCCAGGTTTAGGAGTTGGCTCTTGGCATCTTTGCTCCAACAGACCACAGTGTTGGGGGGTGGGGTGGGCTCCCATGGGCACTGAGAGGCTGTCTGGGATCTGGGGAGGAGTGCATTACAGTGTTGTTGGTGCTCTCCACCGATGCCCACAGATCCCCTTGGAATATCACCAGGGCAACTTTTATCAATACATAGATCCCTGGGCCCCACCTCCCCGCCCCCCCCAAAAAAAATCCCCATTAAAAAAAGTTCCCCAAGAGATTCAGATTTGAGATTTTGCTTTGAAGTGAGTCAAACCTGAGTTTCTGTTTTGCCACTTATAGTCGTGTGACATTGCATAAATCACTTTACCTCTCTGAGCCACAGTTTTGTCATGTGTAAAATGGGGGCTGAAATAGTGTCCCCCCCCAACCCCACAGCTGTGAGGAGTGAATAGTGTTTGCAAGGCCCTGCCCCTAGTGCAGAATCAGGTGCTCAGTGGGCAGACAGCTCCAATGTTATCCCAGCAGCAGTCTTTGCTTCTGAGCAGGTGAGACCTACTTGGAGCCCCTTGAGTCTGGCCCCAGAACACAGCACAGGGAAGGGAGGGTGGAGGTCAAGCCCAGCACAGTGACAGATCCCAGCCAGCATGCTGCGCTTGCCCAAGTGGGGAGGAGCTGCTGCTGGAGCTGGAAGGTAGGGCAGGGTGCTCTGTGACCATGACCCAGGTGGCTATGGGGACTCAGTGAGGTTCAAGGGAGCTGAGAAGGCCAGCTGTTAGGAGTGGAGGCTAAGTGAGGGGAGAAGAAACCCTGGTCCAGGGGAGGCCCTTGTGGGGAAAGGGAAACAAAGACAGGAGCACAGCCCAGTCCTGAGGGCACTGGAAGACTAGGCAGCGGTTCCTGGAACTACTGACAGAGGCCTCTCAGGTCCTGCCTGGGGGCCAGGTGTGGTCAGAGTTAGTGTGGGAGGGGGTCTCAGTCCCTCCTGCAGGTGCACATTGCAGTGGCTGGAGGCATAGACCCAGACTGACTGTGCTTATTGTTAGTTAACTACTCAGTGCCTCAGTTTCCCTTTGTAAGTGAGGGTAATAATAGTACCTACCACTACACTTTGCAACCCCAGTGGGATGTCAAGATGGAGGCAGGTCTGTCATTCCATGGTTTGCCCTTCTCTAGGCACAGCTACAAAAAGAGCCAATGCCCACCAGCTGGCACTGAGGGGCCCCACAGTAGGGCTCTCCACTCAGCCACCCTGATGTCAAACATGCTATCTCCACCACACTCTCACAACACACCAGGATCGGGCTCGCGGGATATGGCACCGAGACCCTCTTCGCCTTACTCTGGGCAGGCCATCCGCCTGCCTTGCCACCCATAGCTGGCATTTGCAGCCAGGGCCTCAACCTGGCTGGCGAGAGGAGCCTCCCTGGGGCCTGACAAGTTGCAGGTGCCTGAGAGCTGAGCCCAGGGCTCCAAGGCAGGAGCAACCGGGTCCCACATATCTGTATGCAGATAACAGATACAGAGCCCCGTGTACAGATACAGACCCAGTGGAGCTCACCTCCATCCCGAGGGCCTGACCTCAACTCTGTGCCCCAACTTACCCTTCCATGGGCCGCCTCAACAGATTTGTTTTTCTTCTCTGAATTTCCTCCCTTGACTTCCTTTCTTGGTTTTCCTCTTTTCCTTCTCCGCCCTCTCCCACCCCATTCTCTCAAAGGAATCTCTTCTCCATTCCTTTCAACCAGCACAAGAACTGGGTTCGCTGCAGTTAGGAGCAGAGCCTCAGTTTCTTCACTTGTTACATGAAAATAATATTATGGTACCTGCCTTGCAGGTTGTGAAGCTAAACCCAAATGAAGCATGACAGGACCAGACCAGTTCCTGGCCCAGCAGGGAATGGACATCTTCCTTTCTGTTCTTCCAGGGCTCCTCTGAAGTCCAGGGGGCCATCTAGGTGGTAGCCTGGGGGTGCTGGCATGGTGTGAAGATTGCAGGTGAGCTCTGTGTTGTGTCCTCATCTGTATGACTGAGGCATGTTCCCAGCAGCATGTTGCTAATGTCTCTGGACCTAGGTGGGGGAGCAGAGTTCTTTTCCTCCAGGTGTCTGAGGACAACTGAGTCCCCACACAGTCAGGAGGCGCTGTCATTGTTCCCATCGGTCCCTATCAGCTATAGAACCTGAGACTAAGAGGCCAAAGAGGTCAATGGACATTGCTAAGGTAGCACCAAAAGCAGGCGGTTCCTAAACCTGAGCTATCTGCTTCTCTGTGCTCTGGCTCCCCACTTGTATTAGGACAATTCACACCCACATGGGGATGGCAGCCAAACACAAGCCTGGCGCCTGTCACTTGACCGCCCCACAGGACATGCCGCCTTCTCAGTGAAAGGAGAGAGCCCTAGAACCCAGAGTCCTCTTGCCGCAGGCGCACTTATCTGGCCATGCAATTATACATTGGGGAGTGCCGAGTTGATTAATGCCTGCACCCTACCTCACCCGAGTCCCCAGCTTCAGGGCACTGCTGGCTAGAGGCGGCTGGAGACTGATGGGGCCTCAGGCCTGACAATGCCTGCCTCTTGCATCACGTGGACGCCAAGGAGAAGGGCCATCCTGGCTCACAGGCAAGCCAGAGATGCTACGGGGCTCGAATTGGCAAGTCCAGCAAATGTGGCCTGAATGCTTTTTAGAAAAAACATCTCCCAAGGCAGTTTCATAATCTGCCTTGTAATGCAGATTTAGACAAGTTTTTACGAATGCACTTTTTAAAATAGGTCTTAATGGATCCTTTGCAGTAGTTACAGTCCATTGTGTAAATGCAAACAGAAGGCTTTTTGAAAACATGTATTATTGATCAGAAAGGCAGCAGCAATTAGAAGCCAGTGTGTCATATTATTCAATACACACTTCCTATACAGGCCTGCTTGTACTCACTCATAACTTTCTGACAAATTATCCTGTCACTAGGAAGCCTTTTCTTTTCCCTTTTGCTTCTGAAAGTGAAGGAGGACCTCCCCATCAGTTAGTTATTAGCTGGAGGCGAATGAAAAATTAAGCTTATCTTTACCGCAGCAAAACTTATTTATGACTTCTCCTTTGGTTTCAAGACTGAAATGGCAAAACCTTCAGGTAAGATGGATGATGCTTCTATGATCCAGATGGAAACAGAAAAGGAGAAAAAAATGGAAAACCAAACCAAACCAAACTAGTGACAAGATAGCAGTGTGCTACAGGAAGTCTGAGCTGGAGGACCCGGCAGGGAATCCTGCTCTGCGGGAAGGATACAGAAGCAGAGGGAGAGAAGCCACCCAGCGAGCCAGCCGAGGGTTCACAGGGAGAGGGCTGCCCGAGCCCCTAACGTCTCCAGTCTTATTATTTTCCCTCCTTGTCATGGAACCTAAAATGATGGACTGAGTATAAAGTTAAAATTTGGTTTTGCTCAAAAACACATATGTGAATCTATACCCAATGGGCACATTTCCCACTTACCCTCCTTCTGGGAGAGTTAATTTATTTAACAAACATTTACTGGGCACTTACTCTATTCTAGGCACTGGAGACCCTACAGTGAACAAGACAAAGACCCTCTCTTCCTGATACTTCTTGCCCACAATCGCCAACACAGTAGGGACAGAGGCAGTACATCTTAAAGTGACCCCAAGCACCGAAGGACGGGGGACAGGACGTCGGTCAGGGCTGGCTGCTCCAGGCATCTGTCTTGGGGCAAGCTGTGAGAGACAGCACTGCTCTCCTTGGAGATGGCGCTGCAGGTGGGAGGGGGCCTTGGAGTTAGCTTGTGCTGTACCTGCAGACAAGACTTCGTAGTTGGTCTTCTTAGGAGAGCGCCTCCCAGCAGCCTTACCCACGCCTTCTGGAAGCTGCAGCTCTCGGCCCTGAGAGGGTTACAGCCTACAGAATCTGCAAAGCACAAACTCTGGCCTGGACAGTCTTTTGGAGCCGAAAAAACCTGATGTGCTGTTGGAATGCTGACAAATAGGAAGTCCATTGACTTAATGCCCTGTAATGGCTTCTACCATTACAGGGCATTACAGGCATCCTTGCCCAGGATGGCGTGGGTTGCCACTCCAGGCATAGTGTGCAGCTTCTAGGTCATCTCAGGCCTGGGTGTGGGTGCTGAGGCAGTGTGCTGTGAGCTGGATGGGCTGCAGGGCGGGGTTGGGTGGGGGGAGTGGCTGGCAACCTTCCTGTGGTGGGTGCAGAGCTTGAGGGGTATAGCCCGGGTGGTTCCCCCAGCCCCTGGTTTGCAGACAGGTTCAGGAGCACGGCACCTACTCACCCCCCAGCCTGAATCACTCCTGCAGAACTTGCCCAGCTCTTTCAGAAGCCCCAAGCTTGTCTCAGGTAGATCACTGCTTCCTTCCACCCCAACACCTCCTGAGGTTGCTCCCTGAGCCTAGGCCTGTCCAGAGCTCCCACCCTTGTTGCAGTCTCCTCACACAGGCCAGATGGGGTACCCTCTCTGCTTGCTGAGAAGTTGGCCAGCCTGGCCTTCTTCCCCTAGAACAGCGCTGTCCAGTGGAATGTTCTGCGGTGGTAGAAACATTCTACTCTGTGCTGTCCAAGTGTGGCTACTGGGCACTTGAAATTGGACTAGTGGGACCGAGGAACTGAATTTTTAATTTTACTGAACTTATAATAATATGAAATTAAATAGTCGCACATGACTAGTATACTTACTAGGCAATGAAGCTTTAAGAAACAGCTCCCTAGCCCCGCCTGGACCTCCTGGCACAAACCACCCCTCCTGGCTTGAGGGCAGAGAAACCAAAGCCAGCTGAATTGCTCAGCCCAAGGCCATGCGGGTGCCCAGTATGGTCCCGGTGGGCTCTCTGATCCAGCAGCTTTCTCTCTGGTTTTCGACTTCCTAGTGGTTTGAAAAGGCCACAGGCCCAAGGAGAAGGGTAGCGTTGCTGGGGCACACCCTGGGCACCGCTTGCCCTGGGGAACTTCTGTTTGCCTCCAGGCTCAGCCCCAGGCCTGACCATGCCTCCTGAAACCTTGGGCTTCTGCAGGCAGAGTGAGCACAGCTCCATTGCCACAATGCCCAGCTCTCAGGGGCCTCTTCCGAGAGGTGCTGATGAGTTCGTGCATATTAAGATGCAGTGATGAAGGGCTGTCAGGGGACTCTGTTCAGCAGTCTGAGACCTGAGGGCCTGCTTGCCCCTGCTGGGAGCTCAGCACCTGGCCCCTCTCCCTGGCCCTCATCCCTCTGCTAGCAAGCTCCCCCTACCCCACCACGGTCTCAGACTCCCTGCGTGTTCCCTGGCCACCAGCCTCCACTGGCTGTTCCTTCTGCCTGGAATACTCTTCTGGCCTCCTCCTGGCCCCTTCTGTTGTTCAACTCCTATTCGTCATTCAGAAGCCTCGGCTCCAAGGCACTATTCTTCCCAGCCCATGTAGACACTCTGAAGGGGACCCAGTGTGCCTCCTGGTCTAACTGTGCTAGTCTTCTCCCTGAACCCTTGGCGGGGGATCCAGTGAGGATTCAGAGTGCTGGTCAAATGTCCTGCTGTGAGAAATAGTCCTCCAGGTGGTGGGGACAGCCTGGGCAAAGGCAAGGATGTTTGCTTAGGAAGGCCAGTGGGGGAGTACGAGGCCATGGGCTGAGACAGGATCAGTCCTGCTGCCCCTTCATGGGCAACCCCCTGCCCTTTGTGCCCCTTCTTGGCACAAAGGAGACTCCAGACTTCCTTCCTTGGTGTAAATAGAAGCATCTGTAAAAATCAGCCGAAGGAGCTACATGACCATGGGCTTGAGCTGCAAAACAACTTGCAGGGAGAGAACAAGTCGCCCCAAATAAATCATTTGGGGCCTGACATTTGAAGCATTTGAGTTTGAGACCAAACACAGATGCCCTTTAGATAAATACATTTTTGAGTAGTGTTCAGTGGGAGAAGTTTATGACTTTAATAGGTTTTTAGTGTTAGACAAGCATCAGGAAGTGTTTTGTTGAGAGACTTTCTCTTAAAAAGCTCAGAAACCTTCATTTAACCTCTAGCCCTTTAAACATAAGGATGCAAGGATCCTCAGCCAAAGGAGCATTCGCTTTTTCCAGGTTCCCAGGGGATTTGCTGGGATTGCTCAACTGAGGAATGTTCCGAAGACCTCAGTACTCCAGGCCAGTGCGGGTGGTGGATGGGAGGGGTCTCTTGGGAAACTGATTTAGAAGCCTAGAAGTGTCCTCATCATTCAGAGCAGCACCCCTTCCCCTCCCCAGCCCCCGCACCCTACCCTGGAGGAGCCTGAATGATTGGTCCTCAGGAAGAAGGGCTCCATGTGAAGGATGTGGGTCCCCCTGAGGCCTCCAGAGGCTGGCAGTTTTCTGTGGATTGGAAACCTTGCAAAGTTCCCCACGCTGAAGTCCAGGAGTACGAAGGCTGAGCTCACCTTGGGCCCCACGCCAGAGAGAGGAGACATGAGAAGAAGGTCAGATGCAGTCATGTCTGGAAGCTTCTCCTTTCTGGCTCAGAGACTTGCCCCCACCTGCCCATCCCAGGCTCTGCCCCAGAACCTCCAGGACCCCTGGGTCTTGCAGCTGCCCTCAGCCCAGCTCTGGCCTGGGTGGCCACCTGCGGGGCTGGTTCAATTACCTACGTGTGTGCTGCCCTGCTCTCAGCCCCGGCCCTGCCCCCCAGGACAGGAGCTGCATTGTGAGGGGGTGGATGCCCTTTTGGAGTTGCCACCCATCCTTGAATGAGACCAGCACCAAAGAACTACACCCCAGATCACCTGTGCTATGCTTCAGGCTATGGCAGGGGGGAGGGGGTGTCCCTGGTCAAGCTGGCCTCATCTCAGGCTTATCTTCCATCATAGTGGGTGGGCTGGGGCACACATAGTCTAGGCAGGAGCAGGAGGGCCCCACTGTTTTCCAGGACCTGGCTGGCCATAAAAAGTAGGAATTGAGAAGAAGCCCACATAGGCTCATGGCAGTGCGGACTCTGAGGGCACGGGCAGGCTGCATCCTAGTACAGCTGTGTGATGAGCTCTAGGGGTGGTGGGGAATGAGAGAGAAGGGACAGTCATGTCCGTGCTGTCCTGGGGGCAGCAGAAATGTTCTAATCAGTCAATACACCAAGACTCCATGTTGATTGTCACTCCAGGTGACTTGTGGACACGTGGAGCCACGTCCTCAACTGTTTCAGCTGCTGTAATGGAGAAATCTGGCCTCAGTTTTTCCATTTTCTGCCCTCCCACCCTGCCCCTCCATCTTACACTTCCCAGCTCTGGCCTTCAGGGGCCAGTCTTAGATCCTTGCCCTGCCTCTGACCTTACTTGTGAGAATCTCGCCATCTTCCTGGAGGGTAGTTTAGGTATGAACAGGATCATGTGTGGTCCGCAGTCCCTGTTGTTTTATCCTGGCTGACTTGGGCAGTGAATGGCCAGGGAGATGGATGTTGAGAAGCTGAGACCTGCGTGCCTCCACACCCCCCAGGGTCACCCCCTGCTACCACCATCAGGGCCCTGAACTCACCTCCTCAGTGCCTGGGACTTGCCAAGACTCCCATCAGGAGTCCATCTTATAGGGAGATGAGAACAGTTTGGACAAAGTACCCACAGTCTTCTAAAGCTTTACTCCTGCCTCATAATTTATTTCCTTGCAGGATCCAGGCACTTGGATGAAGCTGATGTCTTAGCACCATTTACAACCTTTTTTGTTTTTCCACAGTTATGTCTTAGAAGCAGCTGCCCACAAGCTGAAAGCAGCCCATAAACTACATATAATCTTTGAGGGCTCTTGCGACCTTGCCTGTGTGGGGTAGAAGGCAGTGACCTCTGTTTTATCTCCCAGGCTGACACCCAGGCTGAGATCAGGGGTGTTGACTCGTTACCTATATACATCTGTAACTTATCAGCATTCTCTGAATCCTAAAGGTTGAGGGTTTGATTATGCCTGTCTGACCTCTGGAGGAAAGGTCCAGTGAGATGCTCTGGTTGGAAAATCTTTGGGGACTTGAATCATCTCTTCTAGAGAAAGAAGCATGCCCTGGAGGGTCCTGAGTAAGAATGGCTCACAGTTATTGAGAACCTACCTGTAGGCAATCCTGACCTGGAGCTTCTAACTCCCTCAGGGTCACAGCACCTGCCCAGGACTTAGCAGCATTCCACTCTATAGGTGAGGTGACTGACAGGCAAGCCCAGGTCTTCTTTCTCTGGAGCCCTCAGTCCACATTGCTCCTGGATCTCAAACTCTAGTGGAGGACTGGTCAAACAAAACACAGCCTATCCCCTGGGTTTTGAGTCTGGATCTGGGCCAGGGCAAGAGACTGTACTTAAGGCCAGTTCCCTGGGGGCTGCCAGTGCTGCTGGTTCCAGGCCCATGATGTGGATCCACTGCTGCAGAGCAAGTGGGATGGCAGAAGGGTTGATGAGAGTCGCGGGGTGGAAGGCACTCACCCATATCATCCTTTGGCCAATGCAATCTATGTCCTTGATGGGGCTCTACACCTCCCCTGCATCACCTCCCCTTTTCCAGCCTCTGTCTACCCCTGACTTATGCCCATGGTCCTGGCTTTGCTGGGAGCCCACCCAGAACATGCATGCTGTGCTCTTCTGTGGGGACCCACCTGCATCTGCAGCCAGCTCTGACTCCTCTTAACACCCATTTCTTCAACTAGGCCCCTTATGTTAGGTTCAGATCCCATGGAGTCTACTTGGGAGGGACAGTGTCTAGAACCTTCACTGTGCAGGCAAACAGGGTGGTCATTTCCATGACTGGATCAGATTCAGTGCATGATCTGTGACCTGACTCTACAGTATTAGGGAATCTATGGTAAATGCATTTTTCTCATCTGTAGAGTGAGATGGCTATTGCCCTCATCCTGATGACCTTGTGCTCAGCTCTAGGAGAACTGGTCTTTGCCAAGCTGTGATCACTTGATAAAGGCTAACTCAGGGCCTCTGTATGGCCAGTGGGGCCCAGGGAAGATGAGGGCTGAGAGGAGGACAGGTGATGCTATGCTCTTAGTTGGGGGCACCTAGGCACCTCCAGCACAGCATACATAGGGGCGACAGCAGCAATGACTCTGGCTGGCCTGTGCATTATTTCCAAAGACTAAGGCTTTGGAGCAAAGGAATTTTCATTCTTTAATGAAAACCTTGCAGCCAGAGGAAGCACCCCACTGAATGACTGATACTCAACAAGATATGCACTGCTCAGAAATGTCTGCTAGTCAATGAAGAAAAGATAACAGTCAGTGGAATAAAAATTAATCTGGCCACTATAGGAATTAATATAAAAACATCAGATGCAGGACTTATAGGGATGCCACCTCCAACTAACCCTCCCTGGGTTAAATACCCTGGGGATGATGATTTACGTTCTGTGCTGTAGGGTTCTGTGGCATAATCGATAGGGATGAGAAATGGGGCCACTCAGCTGTGCCTGCCTTGGGGCCGGGGAAGGGAGCCCAGGGGAGCGCATGACTGGCCTGGAGGCTGCTGGGAGCAGGGGGCCCATCTAGGCCCACCCACTCTCCTGTTTTCCCCTACCTCTACCTCTCTGGTGAGCTCCAGGCCAGTGGCTGACAGGTTCCGGAGGCCTGGGTTATGACACTGTCTCGTAGGCCTCACGCCCCCCGCCTCCCCCAACTACAGGAGGTCCCCAGGGGAGGAGAGGGCAGGGCAGGCTGGGCCAGGTATTGCCTGAGACCAGAGCGGTGGGACCTCCCACCCCTGCCCTTGGGGCCTGGGCTTTGGTGAACCTCCTGATGGTAATCACACACACCCATCTTTGTTCTGTGAGAATTACTGCTCCAAACTCTTGGTTTAGGCGAATCTTGTGTAAGCAACCATTCATTTCCACTATTTTTTTTTTTTTATTTATGATAGTCACAGAGAGAGAGAGAGGCAGAGACACAGGCAGAGGGAGAAGCAGGCTCCATGCACCAGGAGCCCGACGTGGGATTCGATCCCAGGTCTCCAGGATCGCGCCCTGGGCCAAAGGCAGGCGCCAAACCGCTGCGCCACCCAGGGATCCCCCATTTCCACTATTCTTAATCTGGGATGCACTCTTTCCTTCCAGGAGATGTAAGTCCAAGCCCTTCTGGCCAGTGCCCAGAGTACTTCTCTGCGGGGAAGCTGGGGCTCACTGCGGCTGCAAGTCTGGCTGCCTGCCGTGCCAGGTGAGAGGTGAGGTACCCTTGCTCTTTTGTGGTGAGGGCCACGCTTGCTCACTTCTACCCCCCTATGCACATGCTACACGTGGGTAGCCAGGTGGGCAAGCTGTGTGTCAGGGCCAGCCAAGTTCCAGCCTCCCATGAAGATGTCTGCCCTCCAGCTGGCTCCCTGTTCTCCCTTCTCAGACCTACTCCTGAGGGGCAAGGAACACATTGCCATCTGTCTCTTGATACCAAGGCCCAATCCAAGGAGGACAGAGAGTTTATCCCCTAGCGCCTCCCTGCCAGGCCCCTATTCCCCTCTATACTCTATCAGGTCTGAGCTTCTAGCAGGTGCCAGGGGTCAGGGATAGCAGCTCCCTGCCCTGTGCCAGCCTCTCACCATGTCCTGCCCAGCCCTCTGCTGTTACACTGAACCATAGTCATTGTCCTTCAGGTATGTCCTCTGTGTTTGCTGGGCTCTGCCCATACATTCCCCAGGGGAAATTCCTGCAGGGCTAGTAGTAGGGAATCTCATGGGGTCAAGCCTGGTTTCCTGTTTTTTTTTTTAAAGATTAATTTATGTATTTGAGAGAGAAGCAAGCAAGTGGGGAGAGGGGCAGAGGGAGAGAATCTTCAAGCAGACTCCCCACCGAGTGCAGATCCTGACTTGAGATTCAACCTCATGACCCATGAGATCATGACCTGAGCCAAAACCCAGAGTCAGACACTTAATCAACTGAGCCACCCAAGAGCCCCTGGTTTCCTGTTCTTGATGACATGATAACCTGGCCCTTCAATGCCAATCAATGCCTCCTTTGTGTGCACCACACTGAACAACCCGAGAAAGAGGTAATAAAATTAAAATAAGGTCGTTGGGGGTAGGCCCTAAACAAATACAACTGGTGTCCTTATAAAAGGAGGGAAATTTGGACACCCAAGACACTCCCAGATGGTTGAGGTGAGGAGACATAGCTGAGGAGAGAGGTCTCAAATGGATTCTTCCCTTTTGGCCCTCAGAAGGAGTCAGCTCTGATTTCAGACTTCCAGCCTCCGGAGCTGTAAGAGAGCACATTTACATTGGTCCAGCCACCCAGTCTGGGGCACTCTGTTGTGGCAGCTTCAGGAAACTGCTACAGATGATAAAGAAGTTCATGATCATGAACTTAGAGCATTATTATTTTTATTTGTTTTATATTTTGGTAGGGAGTTTGGTGTTTCAGATATTTTTTGCCCTTTTAATTTTTTTAGTTTGTTTTGTTTGGATGGATTCACAAATCAGAATGTATTTAGTAATGCTCAGCAGTTTAGAAGGAGATGCTGATGGGGAAGGCAGCCTGGTACATTCTAGGGGCAGTGGCCCCTACAGGAGGTTGGTTCGAACCATGGTTGCTGGGAAGGGTAGCAGAGAATTGCTGGATGTGTTGGCTGCTGAGGCACAGAGCCGATGAGGGACCACAGCCCACAGCCCACATCTCCCGCTGTCTTGGTGACATTTCCTGTCCCCCAGTGTCCCTGATGGTGGTGACTTGGTCAGGAACCCCATGTCGGCCCAACTAGGGCACCACCATCCAGCCAAAGAGATGGAAGGAATGGGTTACCCAGTGCGTGCTTGTCCTTTCACATAATAGCAGGTCAGTGTTATTTTAACAAAAAGAACTTCACGGGCGTTACAGGTGTAGGCGTCATTGTACAACATGTGTTTTAAATAAAATCACAGACCTTAACTTGGCAAAGCTTATTCCAGAGAGTATCAGTGTGTTGTTTAAAGCCCCACTGACCCACTCAGTTTAGTGACACTTTTTGTTCCTATGCAGCCCCATGACTGCTGCTTTCAGTGGAGGCTTAAAATAAGCAGTTTTTCTTCAGGCCAGAACTCAGCTTGCTGTGGGTTCACAGAAGGGATTCAGAGGCCTCACAAACTTTGGGAAAATGACCAAATATCTAATTCAGAAGGCTAACCCCTAAAATTTTGCTACCATGAAAACATTTCCCATTGAATAGACAACCTCAGTCAGAGCTTCCAGGCATGAAGCACCATGCCCCACACCCCACCCCGCTCCCTATGCACAGTGGATCCAGCTGAATATAGCTCTCAACCCTTCCCACAGACCCAGACTGGTTGGAGTTTCTCCAGGACGAGGAGCCCTGCACACATCCAGAGTCTTCCAACAGCCATCTGCAGAGCCAGTGCTACATCCCCGGGACAGAAATTCCTGGAAGTCTAAGGGATCACTTAGGGCACTGTGCTCATTATCTATTTCTGAACAACAAACCATTCCCAAACTGAGTGCCTTAAAACAACACCATCATTTGCTCATGAGTCTGCAATTTGGGCACCATTCAGCCAGGATAGCTTGTCCCTAGTTTGGGGTGGCTTGCAGGGAGAGCTGGAATCATCTGAGGGCTCCCTCATAGAACTGTGGCTGGTGCTGGTTGTCAGCCAAGAACTTCAACATCTGCTGGAGCTGTTGGCCAGGACACAGGCACTTGGCTCTGTAGGATCTGGGCTTCCTTACAACATGGCGGTCAAAGGCATAGGGTGACCTAGCCTCAGGAGTTGCTCTGCATCTGTCTGCCATGTTCTTTTCATCACAAAGGTCACAAAGGCCTGCCAGTTTCAAGGAGAATAATCCTCTTAATGGGAGTGGCAAGATTCTGGAAGAGCATGGAGGGCAGAGATAGTGCTGTGATTATTTTTGGAAAAGGCAGCCTGCCACCCCATGGGCCAGAGGTCATACCAGGGACTCTGGGTCGAGGGGCGGGGGAGGTCTCAAATATGATTCACCACCAGGAATTGGAGACACAGTCTGAAAATATCTCCCCACTGCCACCAAAGTGAGGCTGAGCCAATACTACTTGGGGGCGTGTTTCCCTCTGGCCCCATGGGTCCATCAGCACAGAGACCAGCCTTTGAGTCTCTCTCAAGGCTCCTCAGCTCCAACTGTCTGTGATGCCAGGACTCTCCAGTCTGAAATGAGTCATCAGTGGAATCTCCTTCAGCAAATGAACCACTCAAAAGGAGGATTTGTTATGCCTGGAGCATTTTATAAATCTTGTTGCTCTGCCTGACAAACTGTGATTCCATTAGTAACAACACAACCAGCATGAGGTGATGTTGCCAGTGCAGACACCAGATCAAGGGCAAGCGAAGAAGGATGTGTGACCTCTGCTGGGGCTGCCTCCTTTCCAGCAGGGGCCACTGGAGCCCACCTGCCCTGGGGGGTAGGGGCAGGAGACCCTGGATGATTGGCTCCTGCCATCCAGGATACTTGATTGGGATGGGGTCTGCACACTCATCAAGCTTGTGCTTCTCTACCTGTGACACTCTTGCAAGGGACAATACAAGTGACTTGTGCCCTGAGTCGGGCTCCTCTGGGACCCACCATGAGGGAGGAACTGTTGGAGGTGCAAGGACAGCAGCTTGCACCTGAGGACCCAGGCCCACATCCTGCTCCTCTGCTGCCTGTTGGGGGGACAGTATTTATAGGCCCACCTGAGGCCTCCTTCCTTACTTGTCACATGGGTGACAACCACCTTGGAACAATGGACTGAGTCAAAGGACTCAGGCCCAGGAGTGCCGGGTGCTAGGGGGAAAGGGAGAACCTTCTCTTCCTCTCTCACATTTCTCCTGAGGCCTAGTATAGTGCTGGGCACACATGGGGTCCTAGGTCAGCAACCTCTGGGCTTTCTGGGCTCCTGATCATTCTCAGACCAAGGACTGACTTGTGGCCATGATTTGAGGCTGGCCAAGACTTGAGGAGGACTTGGCACCTCAGCGTGTCTGGGATGGGGTGAAGTGGGCAGGGCTGCTGTTTTCCTGAATCTGATTAGAGTTCTCTCTGAATGTCCATATTCTGGATTGGCACCACTGGTTTTGAGACTTAGAAGGGACATCAGCAATCACCAGGATCTAGAAAATAAGGAGAAGGACTCCAGTAAACATTTTCTAAACCTTGCCGTGTGTGGAGCTTCTCAAAAGGTAGGAGTCCTAGACTATTTGGAGCCTCTGTCACCCCTGATGCAGTCTTACATCTCCTTCAGGTCAGCCTCATCACCAATCCCCATGTCCCCTCATGGAGAACCTGCTCATTTATGGAGGCCTTCCTCAGCTGCCTCTCATCAGCACCCAGCTTCTGTAACTCAGCTGCAAACCTCACGTCCTTGGTTGCAAAACTGGTTCAAAGTGGTACCACCTTCCAGGGCGGTGGTATGGCAAAACTAGAAAGCAGGGCCTGGGCAATGGCCCTGGGAAGAGAGCATGACAAGGACACTCCATGTACATCCCTCCCGCCCTAAGCAATGGTATGCTCTTCTACTCATCTGGCAAACCCTGAACCCTGGCCGGGGGTGGGGGGGTGCACCATGCACTCAGCCACAGCTCCTGAATCTGCCCTGTCTGCCTTTCCAGTCCTTTAGCTGCACCTCCCCTACCAACACCCGCCTCAATCATACCGGAACATTCTCTTCAGAATGCAGGCATGCTGGGATGCTCCTCATATGGAAATCCAAACTCCAAGACCTCATGCCTCTCTCTTATTTCTCTGCTCCCTAGACAGAAAATTGCCTTGGCAATGTCATGTTCTCTAACTGCATCCTCTTCTGGCTCCTGTGCTCCCTGTGGGCCCTCTGCACCCATTCAGCCCCTGGCAGGGCTGACACGCCCATCCACCCTCCCCCAGGGCCTCCCCTCACTTGACCTCCCCGCCCACCACTTCTGGCTCTCCTCTTTCTCATCTGTGTGCCTTCCTCATCTCAATTTCTAAACATGAAAGTGTCCCCAAAGGATCACCATCCTGGGCCCTCTGCTTACCCTACACCCACTACTCAGCATCCTCGTCTGGGCCTGGCTGGCAACACTGCTGCCCAGCTGTTCCCCTGGCCTTTCTTCCCATGAAGTCCACTTATGGAGCTGCCTGACCTCTGCGGCCTCACCCACACGGACACCCAGCAGGCATCTCAAGTCTGATGCATCCAGAAGAAACTTGATTTCTACCTTTCCCACTCTCCAAATCTTGTTTCTCCCTCAGCCTCTCCCCCCAGTTTCTCAGGACAAAAACCAGAGTCACACATGACTCTTTCATTCCCCAAATCTGATCCAATAGCATATTCTGCTGGTTCTCTCTTCAGAATGTAGTCAGAGTCCCACCCACCCACCTTGGTCATGACCTCCTTGATCCAAGCTGCTGTCCTCTCCAGGCCATTATGTTGGCCTCCTCTGGAGCTCCTGCTCTTGTGCTTGCCCCCTCCTGATCTGTCCTCCCCACAGCCCCAGAGTGATGCTGGAAAACAGCAAGGCCCTGCACGTGGAGGAGGCCCCCACCCCTCTGGAGCTGATATCCCAGCAACATGCATCAGTGTGCCTGACCCAAGGCTGCAGCCTGAGGGGTGAGTGGTCAGGAGTCTGCTCTGATGGGTGGTTGCCCCCTCACCCCAGCTCACCCCACTTCCCTTGGCTTCGCCCTCCTCCTTCTTGCTCCAGTTGGGCTCCTCTGGCCTCCTGTGATCTTCCCTGAATGGAGGAAAGCCGTCTGTGCTTGGGGCCTTTGCATTGGCTGTTTCCTCTATCCAAGAGGCACTGGTCCCACCTGCCCCAGACCTTCCCTCACTTGCCCAGGTGTCTGCTCAGATGTTGCTCCTCAGCAGGCCTCTCCTGGCCATATAGAGGGCAGTGCTCCCACACTCTCCCTGGCCTGCTTTGCTTTCCTTAGAACACTGTTGTATTTCATTATTATGTTTGTTTGCATGCTTACTTGCACATGTGTGGTTTTATATTATAATGTAAGCTTCTGAGGGCAGGGAGTTTGCTATTCTGTGTCCCTAGTGCCTAGAACAACACTTGCAACATAGCAGGTACTCAACTGCTCAACACATATTGGTTGGTTAAGTGAATAAATGCGACGGTGATGTGCCCACATCAGGACTTCTGGGTTACCACGGTCTTCCTGACAGCCATGTGCTAGTCCACTGTGTGGATGTGCCTCAGTTTACTCAACTCCTCCCCTACTTGAGGACATGTAGTGGTTTTCTAAAAGATTGTATTTATTTATTCATTCATTCATGAGAGATGCAGAGAGAGATGCAGAGACATAGGCAGGGGAAGAAGCAGGCTCCCTGCAGGGAGTCTGATGCGGAACTCAATCCCAGGACCTCAGGATCATGACCTAAGCTGAAGGCAGATGCTCAACCCCTGAACCACTCAGGTGCCCCACATGTAGTGTTTTTATTCTTTCTCTACTATAAACAAAGTTTCATTGCACCTCTTTGTATGTCTGTCTTTGCATTCATGTGTGAATATAGTGAAAAATCAATATTCTAGCTCTGGACTTGCTGGTTCAACGAGAGTGTGCATTTAGAGCTTTGGAAGGTAGCACCAAATTGCCCCCTAAGTGTGTTTCTAATGAATTATGATTTGAAAAAAATATTTGAAAATGCATATTTTAAAAGAATGACATTAACACTACTCTATTACAGAGCCCTTGAGATTATGAGATCAAAGTCCGGGACTGAGTCTCATTTCAAAGAGGCAAGGCCCAGGCTCAGAGGGGGTGTGGGACTGTGATCTTTCGGCTGCTGCAGCTGAAGTAATCAGAATGGCCCCAACCTTTCCTACTTTCACAGAATCAATCTTTAGTGCTTGTCACCACATCCCTTTGTAACCCATGGAAAGCACCGTCACTGGGGGTGGATGTCTATTACTGGTGTTGCATTGGAAGAAGTTTCCTGAAATTCACCAGCACCTACCCAACAAGCATTTACTCAACACATGCTCTGTGCCATGATGATGCTGTTGGAGGTGGTAGGGATACAAGCCTGCAACAACACAAAAAAGCCCTGGGACACCTGGGTGGCTCAGTGGTTGAGCATCTGTCTTCAGTTCAGGCCATGATCGTGGGTCTGGGGATCGAGTCCCACATTGGGCTCCTTGTGAGGAGCCTGCTTCTCCCTCTGCCTATTTCTCTGCCTCTCTCTGTGTGTCTCTCATGAATAAATAAATGAAATCTTAAAAAAAAAAAGCCCTGCCCACAGAGAGCATTCTACTTGGGAGAGACAGACCATGAACAGAATACACAAGCAAATTGTATGGTATGTTAGATGAGAACAAATGCTGTGAGAAAAACAGCAGGAACAGCGTGGTGGCCAGTTTCAGAAGTGGCTTCAGGTATCCACACCCCCAGGTGTTCACATAATTGTGTTATCTCCTCCCTTTGAGGGTGGGCTGGACCTAGGACTTGCTTCGAATGAATAGAAAAGGCATACGTGATGGAAGTCACTTCCAGGATTTGGTTGCAAGTGACCAGAAGTCTGTCTTCCTGGCACATTTTCTCTCCCTCGCTCACTTTGATGTTTGAGCAGTTCTGTGGTGGGCCACTGTGCAAGGGATTGAGGAGCCAATTCCCACCCACAGCCTCAGCAGGGAGCTGGAAGCAGCTCTGGCTCTGAGGTGACCACAACCTAGCCAGCATCTTGGCCGAAGCCTATAAGAAACCCTGAACCAGAGGCACAGCTAAGCCATACCCAGATTCCTGAGCTATAGAAACTGTAAGATAACTAATGTACAAATGTTGTTTCCTTAGCCACTAAGTGTTTGGAATCACTTGTTACTCAGCATAGCTCATTGACACAGAGAGGAATAGAGAGTATCAGGGCAGGGGGTGAAGGGAAGGAGTTATTTGAGATATTCCTCGAAGAGGGAAGAGCCATGGTGTCCCAGAAGCAGATCTAGGTGTGGGGACAACAGCAGATCTGTTTGTGGGAGCTCAGGAGGCAAGGTTTGTAGGCATAGAGCAAGAGCGGCAAGAGGCAGGGGGGCAGAAAGGAGCTGGAGATGTCATGCTAGCATTTGGATTTCTGCCGAGCTCTGGAAAGGGAGCCTTCAGAGGTTGAAAAGTTGCATGTTTTAACAGGATCCAGGTTGGTGATAAAGAGTGCTTGGAGAGGGGGGGCAGTAGCAGGGAGAGGATCAGAGGTGTCAGGTCCTAGGTTTCCTTTATAGGCAACTGAATGACAGACAGGTGGATGTAAGGAGAGAGAGAGCAGTTTTGCATCCGAAGAAAGGTGGAGGCAGGCAGGTCTGGGGAGGCCTGCAGATTGGAATTTAAGCCCTGGATGCCCATCTGAGCTTGAGATGGAGGGTTGAGGAGGTGGTGGTTGGGCAGAGCAGCCTGTAGAGACTTTTCGAGCCATGAGGCAGGAGACAGGAAGGAGTGGAAGAGAGGACTGGGCATGGCAGGACCAGGGTAAGGAGCCTGAATGAAGGTGAGCAGAGTGTGGAAGAGCAGGTGCTGAGGTGCTCAGTCACCCTGACATCTGTAAGGTGAGGCTAAGCACTGACTTGGGTTTAGCCACTGGAGGGTCACTGGGAGTGAGGGTGTCACAAAGTATTTGCAGAGGGCTTGAGAGAGCGTTCCAGGGGCAAACCAGGTACAGGAATACAACTTGAACCAGTTTTACTGCCAAGAGGAGCAAAGAAATAGGGCAGCAGCTAGGAGTTCAACAGAGGAGTGTATTAAAGATGGGGAAATAGCAGTATATAAACCCAATGGGGAAAGTTTGGTCAGAGAGGGAAACACCAGGACACAGGAGGCAGGGAGTCTGGCTGAAAATTGTTCCCAGAAAGGGGGCTGGAAATGTCTCTAGGAGCTGGTTGGGAAATCCAAGTGTCAGATCCTCAGGAAGTTCCAGAGGATGCAGGTGCCCCTGCGGCACGCATGGGTCTCCTGACATCCCACCATCCTGGCTGATGGACAAGTCACCCTGGGGGCGACCGAGAGAGCTGGAGTCGAGCTGGGAGACTGCCCTTGGAATTTCCTGACCTGGACGAGGTTCAGCTTTTAATCTCATGTTGCATCTACAGTCTGTTTCATGTGGTTTTCGAGAAGCTGAAAGAAATAAAGGTTGATAAGCTTTACAGAGGGGAGTAGAGGCCAACCCTAGACACCCTTGGCTGAACTTCAGAGGTGCTGGGGGCAGGACAGGGACTCTGGGGGCCACAGCGGCTGGTCACTGCTGAGGGAGCAGCAAGCAGCTGAACATCCTGGCTGTGAGATCAGGCTCAGGACCAGGCTCTGGTCATGGTCTCCAGCAAGGGACTGCTTTTTCGAGCCTCAGTTTCTTCATCTGGAAAAATGGAGTGAGTGAGAGCACAATCTCACAGGCTATGTAAGGGGTGTGTGAGGGAAGGTCGGTGTGGGCCAGTGACTTTGTGCAGAAGAGGGATGAGTCTTCCATCAGGAGAGGACCAAGATGGTGCCAACAGGACCTGAGGTGCCCTGAACCGTCAAAGTATTGTTCTGTTGGGGTTGGGGGTGGCTAAAATCATTCTGAGAGAAAGTATGAACTTGCTACTGAATTGAGGGGAAAAAATCCCTGTTCGAAATAGCATCTGTTCCCCTTCCTCTTCATCCGTGTCCCGGAGGATTTGCTGCCTCTCAATGGCCAAGAACGCAGGTAGTAAGAGCAGAAATGGACGGCTGGATGACAGGCAAATTGAATTTTCCTTTTTTTCTGGCCTCTTGGGAGAGATACTATTTCCTCCATTGGTGCAAATGTGTTCAAAGTGCACTTCCCACAAACTCAGAAATAACAAACTGCCTTTCCTCAAGGCCTGGGACCGTGGCTGGGGCTTTCCTGCCCAAGGTGGCCCGTGGCTGGCCCCAGGGCCAGAGCCTGGCACTGGGGTAGAGCCCAGACGCTGCGATGGGTGAGCCAGGGGAGCTGCCTAGCATGCACAGAGCAACCCTGGGGAGTTTCTGGTCGGCTCCCATCACTTCACTGCTGAGGAACAGGGCCCCAGAGAAGACACTAAGTGCGCCAGGGCACGCAGGAGGTCCTGGGCACCCAGCCCGCGTCTCCACCTCCACCATCCATCTCGGACCAGGCTTGTTTCTGGGAAGCAGTGAGAGGAGTTTTCAGCCAGGCGTTGGTCTTCAGCCAAGAGTTTGGGTTTCAGCCAGTGGCTGGTATTTGTTCAAAGAGATGAAAAAGGTGAAGCTGTTATCAGGAGAGAGTATCTGGGGTCTGAGTTCACTGTGGGGTCTCAGGAACTAGATAGCATCGGGCTGGCCGGGCCGGCGGATGTGAAGGGAGGTAGTGGCTGTCACACGGCGGGGCTGCCTGACTCCAGGCCGGCTGCCGGTGCTCCTGGGAGCCCGGAAGATGGAAAACAGGCTACGGTGCGGAACGAAATGAGCAGAGGCACCCTTGGGGCTGAAGGCTGGGGCCAGTGGCCTGACTTCTTCTGGCTCCCTCTGCCCGCCTGGAGCTGGCAGCGATGGCAGTTTCTGGCTGAGGGTTGGCTGAATAGAGAAGTTGGATCTGGGGACTTTGGACACCCTGGATCCCGGTCTGCAGTGACTCTCGGCTTTGCTGAGTTCCCAAGAGCATGTGAGCTCCCAGCTAGCCCGCAAGCTAGATGTTCCCCCTCTGTTTCACAACAGGTGGGTCTCTCTTTAGATGGACCCTGGGAGCAGGAGAGGGACAGAAACACCGCAAAGGTCTCACTGCTGAAGAGACATTTGGTGAATGCCACCACCTGCTCCTGATTTGCTAAATGGTCACACAGATTTTTCCTGAAGAGGGAAAAGAAATAGTGACAGGCTCTTCAGAGGGAGGTCACTCCTGCCTTCCTCTCCCTTGTGATCTACACTACTGAGGCTAGAGAGCTAACTATATTCTCAGCCTGTCATGAACTAAGCGTGGTCAAATGACATATAAATGTGGTAAATGAGACATAATCGGCAGTCAGCTGGGAGAGTCTGGGAAGGCCTGTTTTCTTGATAGAAGGGCCATATGTGGCTAGTGCTTTCCATTTCTCTTCTTTCTACCTTGAAGGTGGATGTGATGCCAGGAGTTGGGGCGGCTATGTTGTGACACTGAGGTAGAATGCATGAAACAGAGGCTAAGCACTTGTTGAGATAGGCCCGGACATTGCTGAGGTGCTGAACACAGACCAGCATCTATCTGCTTACAGGCTTCTTGTAAACTGAGGCAAAACAAAACCTTATTTGTTTAAGCTACTGTGTTTGGAATTCTTGCAGCAGAAAGCATTCCTAGCTAATGCACACCATGATGGCAAACTATCAGCGAGCATCACACATAACACCGAAACCCCAGCTGCATTTCCATTACAGTTCGAGACAAGGGCGTGCCCACTGACTGCTAGGAATGATAATACAAATAATGGGTTTTCAAGTGTTCACTACATGCCAGCTCCTCTCCTAAGCCCTTGGCATACTTACTCATTTGATCTCTCTGCAGTCTCATGGGAGATATTTTATTTATAGGTTTCAAAATAAGGCATTGAGCGGTTGAGAGAACTTGTCCAAGTCGTTAAGCAGGGACCCAGGATGTGAATTCAGAAGGTGTGGCTTCAGGGGCTCATAATCACATGTGGTAGTACTCTCTAGCTATAAGATCGGGAGGTGGGGAAGAACAGCACCCAGAACCCAGATCTGACGCCTCTCGTCCTAAATTTCCTGGCTCCTACATTCCCTCCCTCCATGCACCACTCAGGGAAAGCCAGTTACCTTCTGAAGGAGGGTGGGGAGCCAGGATCAGAGCTGGGGAGCAGACACTAGAATGTTCTAGAGCCTGGGAGAGCCTAGGGGGCCACTCCACAAAGAGCCACGGCCCCTTCTCTGCTCCAAGGCATGGGTGAGCGAACACAGCCAAGCTTTTCTCTTTCTTCTTTTCTTCCTCTGTCTCCAAAGCTGTTCGACGCCACTTCTGATGAAGATCTTTTTCTTTATTTTTAAAGCTACTTTCCTGTTCAACAGTACTGGCAAGTCTTCTAGGCTGGGAACTGGCTGTCTTTTCTTCCCCTATTATCTCTTAAGGTTTTTTTAAAAAATTACGAAGAAATACAGGGCTGCTATAAAATCTTCAAGTAGTTCAGAGGTATATGAAATAAAAACCATAGTTTTTTGGTCCCAAATTCTTACTTCCATGCCCCTCTCCCCAAAACTTAGAGGGATAACATTGGCCAGAAGATTAGAGTGTGTCCTGTCAGAGTTTTCCCAGCACAAGCACACTCATGTAAGATGCACACATCTTATTTTAAATAGAAAAAATTCAGATGACACATGGCAGTCTATACATTGCTTCTTATCCAATAATAATTCATGGACTTAAATCTGACTCATTGTTTCCAACATATGCTGAGTGTTCTTTAGGATGGAGGTAGTATGACTTCTTTAGCTAACTGTGGTTGTTTCCACTGTGTTGCTTTATGTACTTGTATGCTAGTTTGGGCTGAAGAGATTCCTATATGTGGCCTATGTGGCCTGGTTGTGTCCACGTGAACACTTATCTGCATTTGACCCATGTGGCCAAATGTCATTTCTAAACTCCTGCTCCAGTTCCTTCCTGAGTGAGTGAGAATAAGAGTGCTCTTTCCCTGTGCCTTTGCTAATCCTGGATACTTTTAATCTTTACAAATTTTGCAGACACCCTAGTAGCAACATTCTGTGCCCAAATCCTGGTTTCTAAATACTGTCTCCACTAAAAGGAACCAGGAAAATGAGCTTAGAACAGTTCAATGTGATAGAAAATAAGGAAATATTCAGAGAATGATGGGGACATGTAAAGGGGACATGAGCTAACTTGAAGGGGCTCCTATTCACCCAATAGGGACATTTGAGCATCAAAATAAATGACAGCAATAAATTTTAGTGATTGAAATTAAAATTCCATGAATCTACTGATATTAAATAAATAAAAAGAAAATCTTGTTCTTGTAATAGAATTTCAGCTAATAAATGTACACAGAATTTAGAAAAAGCATCATTTGGCAATAATTATGACAACAATTGATCAGACAAGAATCATCAGCAGATGCTAAATTCATGGGTAAATGTTTGAACAGGAATCGCAAAGTATCTTCCCACAAAAATACCTCTTAATTATAAAAGGAAAAAGAACAACTTTACAATTGAGAAACTTAGTGGATATCAGCCTAACCCAATAAAGTTACTATCACCAGTGATGAAACAAACTCCATGTCCATCTTGGTGTGACCCACGGAGAGGGTATAGCAGTACTTCTGTGGCTTCCTGCCGAAAATGTGTGGCCTGAATCGAATCCTGAGAAAATGTCACAAAACCCAAATTGAGGCACACTGTGCACCACAAAGGGACAGTTGCCTTCATAAATGTCAATGTCATGCAAGCAAAGAAAGGCAGAGGCTGTTCCAGATTACAGAGGTCTACTGGGCCAGGACAATTAGATGCAACATGTGATCCTGGACTGGAAAAAAGTGTTATTAAGGACAATATCAGGACAGCTGACATAATTAAAGTATGACTTCAGATAATATATGAAAGTATGATTAACAGATAAAAACTGTATCCATGTTAACTTTCCTGCACTTGATAAATGTATCATGTTCAGGTAGGAAAATGTCCTTGCTTGTAGAAGACAAAGGTTTAAATGTTTAGGACTAAGGAGGCAGGGAGATATGCAACTTCTTGTCCTGTCATTCAGAAAAGAAACTGTATAAATAATATGTGTGTATATATGTATATACTTGTATGTATGTATATGAGACACACCCACACAGAAGTAGAGAAAAGAAGGCAAATGTAGCCAAATATGAACAGTCCCGTGAATATGGGTCAGTGGTATCAGGGAATTCTTTCCACTGCATTGAGAGTTATTTTCAAATGAAAGGTTTAAGGAAAAAATGATTTTTGCTGAAGTGTTAGGTGCAAAATCATATCTCACAGGGGTTTTCATCTGCATTCACTTCATCACAAACAATGCTGAGCATATTTTCACATCTTAGTCATTTCTACTTATTCTGTGAATCACCTGTTCATAAGCTTTGCTCATTTCTCTATTAGATTGTTTTGTTTCACTTATTGGAATGTTTCCTGAATTTGTATTAAAGTTCTTTTCTATTTTGCACATGGTGACTATTTCTCCTACTTTGTCATTTGTCTTTTGATGTTCATAGTCTTTGGCTGTGTGGATGTTTTACATTGTTATTAATCAAATCTATCACCTTTCCCTCCCTGCTGCGAGAGTATAATGTGTAATCTCTAGTAATTGAATAGCATAGCTAGAGCTCAAATCTGTGTCTAATTTCATTGTTTTTTAAAATTAAAATTTTTATTTGGAGATAAGTGTAGATTCATATGCAGTTGTAAGAAATAATACAGAAAGATCTCATATACTCTTTACCCAATTTTCTCCCATCGGCACAACTTTGTGAAACTAGTACAGTATCACAGCCAGGATATTGACATTGATATGGTCAAGATACAGCACATTTCCATCCCCTGGAGGATCCCTCATGATGTCCTTTATAACCACACCCACCTTCCTCTCGAGCCATCTCTCCTTAACCCCTGGCAACCACCAATCTGTTCTCCATTTTGATAATTTTGTCACTTTAAGAATGTTATAGAAATAAAATCATATAGTATGTAACCTTTCAGGATTGGTTTTTATCACTCAGCATAATTCTCCAGAGATTCATTCAGATTGTTGTCTTTATCAATAGCTTGTTCCTTTTTATCACTGAGTGGTATTCCATGGTATAGCTGTCTGGAAGTTTGCTTAAACCATTTACTCATTGTAGGACATTTGGGTTCTTTCCAGATTTTGGCTGCTACAAATAAAGCTGTTATATTTTGTGTGTGTGTGTGTGTGTGTTCAGGTTTTTCTGTTAACATAAGTCTTAATTTTTCTGGGATAGATACCAGGAGTGCAATTTTTGGGCTGTGTGGTAGGTACTTCTTTAGTTTTTTGTTTTTGTTTATCTTAAGAACTGTCAGACTATTTCAGAGCAGCTGTACATGTCCATTTTACATCTCCACCAACAATGTATGAGCAATCCAGTTTCACCACATCTCCATCAGCATTTGGTGCTGTCACTATTTTTTATTTTAGTTATTCTGATGACCATATGTCATTGTGGTTTTAATTTGTAGTTCCCTAACAGCCTATGATGTTGAATATCGTTTCAGATGCTTACTTGCCATCTATATATCATCTTCAGTGAAATGTCTGTTCATGTCTTCTGCCCATTTTTGCTAATTGAAATTCTTTTTCACTTGTTGAGTTCTGGAAGTTTTTTAAGTAAGGAAATGTCTTACAAAATGGCATGAGATGATATATTCTAGATACCAGTTCTTAGTTGGATATATGGTTTTACAAATACTTTCTTCCACTCCATACCTTACTTTTTATTCTCAAGGCAGGGTTTACAAAGCAAAAGTTTTAAATTTTGATGAAGCTCAAATTACTAATTTTCTAAGGATCATGCTTCTGATGTCAAGTCTATGAACTCTTTGCCTAGCCCTAGATGTCAAAGTTTTTCTCCTTTTTTTTTTTTTTTTTGGTTTTAAGTTTCACATTTATCTCTGTGATCCATTTTGAATTCACTTTTGTATAAGATATGGAACCTAGGTCAAGGTTCAGTTCTATGACTAAGGAAGCCCAATTATTTCTGTACCATTTGTTGAAAAGGCTATCTTTCCTTCATTGAATTGCCTTTGTATCTTTGTAAAAAATCAGTTGAGCATATTTTTATGGGTCTATTTCTGTGTTCTATGTTCTGTTCCATAAATCTATGTATCTCTCCCTTTGCCAAGACACACAATCTTAATTATTGTGGCAACATAAAAATCTTAACATTGGGTAGACTGATTTCTTCCAAACTTACTCTTCTTTTTCAAGATTGTTTTAACTACTCTAGGTCTTTTGTCTTTCTATATAAATTTTTAAATAATCACATGTTATATATATTTACAAAAAATCCATGCTGAGATTTTTATAGGAATTGTGTTAGGCATATAGACCGATTTAGAGGAAATCAACATCTTTACTATGTTGAATCTCCTATCCCATGTCTCTCCATTTATTTAGGTCTTTTTTGATCTTTTTCGGCGGTATTGTATAGTTTTCAGCATAACAAGTTTTGTTAGATTTACATCTAAATAGCTTATTTTTTTTTAGTTACTGTAAATGGTATATTTTAAATTTTGGTATCATTGTATTTGTTGTTAGCATATAGAAATAACATTCTTGTATGGTATTTTTTTGTATGTTTATCTTCTATCCTGCAAACTTGCTGGCCTCACTTAATAGTTTTAAGAGATTTTCCTGTTGATTTCTTAGGCTTTTCTACCTAGACAGTCATTTTATCTGCAAATAAGGACAACAGTTTTGTTTTTTCCCTTTCAATCTGTATGTCTTTTATTTCCTTCCCCCCCCCACCTCCTTACTGCACTGACTATAACTTCCAGCGCTATGTTGAATAAGAGTGGTGAGAATTAACATCTTGCCTTGTCCTGATCTTAGGGGGAAAGCATTCAATCTTGTCCATTTTGTCTAAGTTTTCAAATTTTTGTGTGTAGAGTTGTTCACAATATTTCCTTATTATCGTTTTGATGCCTGCAGGGTCTATGGTGATATCCCTTGTTTGATTTCTAATTGGTAATTTGTGACTTCTCTCTTTATTTCTTTGTCAGTCGTGCTAGAAGTTTCTCAATTTTATTGGCCTTTTTAGAAGATCAACTCTTTGTTTCATTGATTTTCTTCTTTGTTTTTGTTTTCAATTTCATTGGCTTTTGTTCTTATCTTTATTGTTTCCTTCATTCTGCTTGCTTTGCAGTTATTTCACTACTCTTTTTCTAGGTTTTTGAGAAGGGCAATGAACCAATTATGTTCCCTGTCAAATTCATATGTTGAAGTCCTAAACCTGAGTACCTCAGAATGTGATTGTATTTGGAAGTGGGGCCTTCAAAGAAGTAATTAAGGTAAAATGAGGTCATATGGATGATGCCTTAATTCAATAGGACTGATGGTCATGTAAGAAGAGAAGGTTAGGACACAGACACACACAGACAGAGGGACATAGTGAGAATGCAGCCATCTGCAAGCTAAGAAGAGAGGCCACAGAAGACAGTCTGTGGTATTTGTTATGGCAGCCCTAATAAACTAATACAAGGGAGGAGTTAATCTATTTGAGCTTTTGCCCTATTCTATGCGTTTGGTGGAATTTCTCTCTCATCACTGCTGTAGTTGTGTCCCACAAATTGACAACCAGGTTGTACTTTTGTTTTCACTCACTTCAGTGTATTTTTTTTTATTTCCCTTGAGACTTTCTCCTTGACCTACAGATTATTTAGAACTGAGTTGTTAACTTTCTAATGTTTCAAGATTTTTCTGTTGTCTGTTACTGATTTCTAGTTTCATTCCATTGTGGTCATAGAAAATACTGTAGGATTTCAATTATTTTAAATTTGTTGAGATTTGTCTTATTGTCTAGGATATGATGTATTTGGTATGCATTCCATAGGGACTTAAAAATGTGTATTCTGCTGTTGTTAGTTGGAGTGTTCTATAAATGCCAATATGATCTTGTTGGTTGATGGTGTTGTTGAGTTCTATATCCTTGCTAATATTCTGTCTAGTAGTTCTGTGAATTGTTGAAAGAGGAGTGTGGAAATTTCTTTTTTTTTAAGGTTTATTTATTTATTTATGAGAGAGAGAGAGAGAGAGAGAGAGAGAGAGAGGCAGAGACACAGGCAGAGGGAGAAGCAGGCTCCATGCCGGGAGCCGGCCGTGGGACTCGATCCCAGGACTCCAAGATCGCGCCCTGGGCCAGAGGCAGGCGCTAAACCGCTGAGCCACCCAGGGATCCCCGAATGTGGAAATTTCTATCTATATTTGTGGATTTGTCTATTTCTCTTTTCAGTTCTATTAGATTTTGCTTCACATATTTGTAGCTCTGTTATTTGGTGTGTATATATTTAGTGTTGCTATACCTTCCTGATGGATTGACTCTATTATTACATAATGTCTCTCTCTATCTTTGGTAGTTTTCTTTGCTCTAAAGAATTAATATAGCCATTAATACTTCCTTTTAATTAATGCTTATGTAGTATGTCATTTCCTTTCTTTATTTTCATACTGCTTATATCATTATATTTGAAATGAGTTTCTTACAAACGACATATAGCTGGGTCATATTTTAAAATCCACTCTGCTGACCTCTGTCATTTGGTTGGTATATCCCTATCCCTACTGTTTGCATTTAACGTAATTGTTGACATGTTAGGGCTTTTCATGCCTTCCATTTTATTTTTTTGTTTTCCACTTTAAATTTTGTTTTGTTTTTCCTGACTTTCTTGGGTTATTTGAACCTTTTAAAGAATTCATTTTGATATATGTCTAGTGTTTTTGGGTATATCTCTGTGTATATTTTTTAGTGGTTGCTCTAGGTATTACATTACATATACATAACTTATAACTTATTACATAACTTATTACTGTTTTGCCAGTTTGAGTGAAGCAGAGAAATCTTACTTTTGTTTACTTCCTTTATACTCTCTCATATATAACATAATTGCCTGAAATATTTCCTCATACATTTAGAACTAGATCCAAAGCTATTTTTTGCTTCAACCATCAAACATCATTTAGAAAACTCAAGATGAGAGGAAAAGCTGTTGTGTTTACCCATATTCTTGTTTGCCACATTCTTTCTTCTTTCCTGATGTTCCAGAGTTTCTTCTTTTATTGCTCATTTTCTGTTTAGAAAAATTCCTTTAGTCATTCTTTTAGGGTAGTTTTGCTGGTGACAAATTCTTTTGGTTTTCCTTTATCTGAGATTAAGAAGAAGAGGAAGAATGATATTTTCACTGGATTCTAGGTTGGCAGTGTTTTTCTTTTGCATCTGCAGAATACTGTGCTCACTTCCTGGTCACTTCTATGGTTCTGTTGAAAAATGCACTGTCAAAAAAAAAAAAAAAAAAAGAAAAGAAAAATGCACTGTCATGTAAAGGGGCCATTTCTTTCTATTTTCAAGATTTTTTTTTCTTTGTATGTCTCAAAAACTTAATTAACATGTGTCTTGACATGGATTTCTCTGTCTTTATTCTGTTTGGGATTATTCACCTTCTTAAATCTGTGGGTTTATTCTTTTTGCCAAATTTGATAAGTTTTCAGCCCCTATTTTATTTCTGAGTACTTTTGTGGCCTACCCTCTTTCTCCTTTCTTTCTGGGACTTGAATGACATGAATGTTAGATCTTTTGTTATAGTCTCTCAGGACTCTGAGGCTCTGTTCTATTTTCTCTGTTGTTCAGGTTGGGTAACTTCTATTTTACCTTCCAGTTCACTGATTTTTTTCCTCTGTCCTCTTCATTTTATTAAGCCTATCTACTTATTTCACTTATTGTATTTTTCTGTTCTAAAATTTTGTTTTGGTCTTCATTATATTTTCTAGTTATTTGTGGAGACTTTGTTTTTCACTTTTTTCAAGCATATTTGTAATTGCTTGTTGAGTCATTTTCATGATGGCTGTTTTAAAATCTTTGCTAGATCATTATAACATCTGTCATCTAGCTGTCAGCATCTGTTGAATGTCTGTTTTCATTTAGTTTGAGATTTCCCTGGCTCTTGATATGACTAGTAATTCTCTGTAGAAACCTGGGCATTTTCATATTATGTTGTGAGACTCTGGACCTTATTTAAACATTCTGTTTTAGCTAGGTCTTTCTGCCATGACTCTAGCAAGGAAAGTGGAGGGCAGCTGCTCCTTACAACAACCAGGTAGAATTAGAAGCTCAGATTTCTCACTCAGCCTCTGTTGACATCTGAAGCAGGGATCCTTGTTAGTGCTGGGTGGGGGTGGGAGTTCTGGCTTCTGTGTGGTGCTCACTGACATAGCTAATGGGGGTATAGGAGATCCAAACATCACACTTGGCCTTTTCTGAGACTGGTAGAAGTCTAGGCCTTTTCTGGTGTGGGTGTGGTTGAGATCACAACTTTTTTTCTGTGATGTTTGGTTAGAGGAGAGCAGTGATCATCTAAAGTTTTCTATCTTAGTGGGCTGCTCCTTTCCTGTACTTGGGCGAGACAAAACCAGTTTTGTCAGAGCTCTTTTGGGGCTTTCTGGGTTGCTGACTCTAGCTCCAAGTCTGGGATATATGAGGCAAAAGAAAATCCAAGGAGACTACCACCATCATTCCTTGGGTCCTGAGTGCCTAGCCAGTCTGTCTTCTTCACTTCACTGTTATGGGTCTTCTTGTTTTATATTTAATGTCCAGGATTTTGATTTGTGCTTTGTGGGAGGAATAATGACACACTTTCAGATTTTTGTCTGCTGATTTAGTACAGGCATGTTTATCCATAAAACACATGTGGCATTGTTTGAGACGGTTTAAATATAAATGATATTGTTTTATAACTGTATCTATCATGACATAATCCAAGAATTACTTAGATAGCTTTTAAAAATATTTTGAAGTTGGTAGACTTTGGAGCTTAATTCCCTCCTTATTAAATTTTAACTTTTATTTCATTGCTACAAATAGCAGTCTTAGAAATATTGATTTTTGGAATTCAATGGAAATTTTTTGAAATTTTTCTGTGATTCCTGTGATTGAAGCAAATATGAATTCTCCATTTTTGGTAGAAGTTTATCATATTTGTGGTTAAGTTTATAGTAATTTAAAATTTTTGTATTTTTTTCTCTTTGCTCTTATGTGCTGACTTCTGAAAAATATATCCTAAAATTTCCCACTGTGATTGTGAATTTCACAATTTCTCTCTGTCTTTCAGTTAAGGCAGCTGACTGTGAAACTAAATTATTATGTACATAACCACTTATGACTATTACCCTTTCTGATAGATTGTGATTTTCTTGAATATGAATAATCACTGTCAGTCCCTTTTAATGCTTTTTACCTTATTTTTATTTTGTCTGAAATTCCCATGTGAAAGCCCACACTTTTGGTAGCATTTGTCTGGTATACCCTTTTATATTTCTATATTTTAAATCTTTTGTGTAATATATTTTGTGATGTGTCTTATAAACAGTATACAGATGGAATATGTTTTTGCAAGTCTGAGTCCATTTTTCAATAGTAGAATTTAACCCATTTGTATTTATTGTGAAGTTTGATATGATTTGATTTACCTCTCCTATCTTATTTTAGGTTTTTTCTTTATTAGGCTTTCTTATTTCCTTTCTTCCATTCCTTCTTTTTAATATGCAGTTTTTGTTCAGACTCACCAGGACTTAAAATCGCCTGGGCTTACCAATTTTTCACTGTCCCTTCACTATTCATTTCCCTCTTATGCCCTTGCTCATGGCAAAGACCCCTTCTGGTGAAACCTACCTCTGTCTGACTGTATCCCACAACCTTAATAGGCTGGAGAATAGACTATACACCTGATTTCATTTCAGATCCATGGTCATCATTCAAGGAGCTCACAGAGTTGTCTGGCAGTCACACTTCAGTTTCCCATTCATTCCCTCCCACACTCTCCCAGATAGCTGTTTATAACTTCTCTTCTCTACTGCTGCCATACTCTCAAGCAGACATTGTATACCTTGCTTTATGTATATTTATACTTCACAGAGAAAACAGAAGCAATAATATCCACTAGCTTCTACCCACTTCTACCCAATAATATCCACTCACATCTACCCAATAATAGATGGGTAGATGAATACCAATACCCAATAGAATACCAATACCCAATAGAATACCAATACCCAATAATATCCACTCACATCTACCCACTTCTACCCAATAATATCCACTCACATCTACCCTCCTACTGGTGTGTGCCTCTGATATCCTCCACATTTGCTTCAATGGATAAGCTGTCTTTCCTCCTAGTGAGACTCCTTGTTTCCTAGACCTCAACATCTCATATCTAAGATGTTTCTCTAATTAATCTCTTCTGCATCATCAATTTTTCCTTTTCCAGTGGATATTTCCTATAAAGTCATACAAATAGAAAATAATTTCTTTCACCCTAAAAAACAGCCTCTCTTAGACTTCTAGCTGCTATCCAGTATCTGTTTTTCCCTGCACAGGAAGAGTACTCAAAAAAATCACATTTTCTTTCATCCCTTACTGTCCCATTAAAACTGTTCCAGTCAAGAGTATCAACAACCTCTGTTTGCCCAGTTCAAATCACACAACTTGTATCAATTACTTATTTCTATGTAACAAATTACCCCCAAATTAAGAAGCTTAAAGTAGCAAACATTTATATTCCATAATTCTATGGGGTAGGAGTGGCTTACCTGGAAAGTTTTGGCTCATAGTCTCTCATGAAGATGCAGTTGAGCTGTTTGTTGGGGCTGCAGTCTCATCTGAAGGCTCAACTGGATGAGGATCTATTTTTAAGCTTACTCACTTGCTTGCTTGCCAGAGATTTCAGTTCCTTACTACTCAGGCTTCTCCACAAGTTCCCTGAGTGTTCTGACTTCCTGACAGCCAGCTTCTTCCAGACAAGTGATCAGAAGTAAGAATTGTCAAGACAGAAGCCACAGTCTTTTTATAATCTAACTTTGGAAATGACATATCACTTCTGCTGTGCTCCATTCTCTAGAAGTGAGACACTAAGTCTAGCTGACATTCAAGGGACAGGGATTGCACTGGACACAGGGATCCCTAGGGGACATCTCAGAGCTGCTCCTTATTCAGTCTGTCAGCAAACCCTGCCACCTCTGTTTCCTCTTTCACCAAATGTCCTCTGCTACCCTTTCACTTGCTCCATTTCAGCCACACTGGCCTCCTTACTGCAGCAGGCAAGCCCCCACCACAGAGGGTTTTGCCCTTTCTATTTGGGGTTCTCTTCCCTTGGATTCACATAACTTACTGCCTAACCTCCACTCACATGGAGGCCTTTCCTGACCACTCTGTTTAAAATTGAAAACTGGGGCATCTGAAAACTGTGGCTCAGTCAGCTAAACATCCAACTCTTGACCTTGGCTCAGGTCATGATCTTGGTTGTGGGATCCACACTCAGTGGGGAGTCTGCTTGTGATCTCCCCTCTCCCTCTGCTCCTCCCCCCACCTGTGCAGTTTCTTTCTCCCTATTTCAAATAAATAAAATCTAAAATAAAATAAAATAAAAATAAAACTGCAAACCACCTCTGGAACTTCCTCATATCCTTTCCTACCTTATTTCCATAGCATTTATCACTGGATAATATGTTATGGATTGACTTGTTTACTTTGATTATTTTCCTTTTTCTCAAAAGGATGTAACCTCCACGAGGGCAGGAAATTTTGTCTGTTTGTTCTTTATTGTACCTTCAACACCTAGAACAGTGCCCAGGACATAGTAAGACCTCAAAAACCATTCAAGTAAACAATTGAATTAAGTTATTTTTGTTTTAATGTTTACTGAAAGCTACCCATTCTGTTTTTATTTTTCTACTAGTGACTCTTAAATTTGTATACAAATATTTAAATTTATATTTTTATATCAAGTCTAAATTTAATCAGTACTATATTTCCTCTATCAAGAAACAAAGACTATAGTATGCTCCTACTCTTCTCATATCCCTCTTGCAACTTCCCATATTGCAAGGATCTAGGATTTAAATTTCATTCATTCATTTATCCTCCTTTCATGTACCCAGAATTAACTGAACATCTACTATGTTTCACACTTTTATTAGTAATTGAAAACTACTTAAACCTTGTTCTATATCATGTCAGGAGTATGTGTGACATGGGTATACCCATTTATCAAAATTACATGGCTAATATTTGTATATTCAATTGAGAAACTGAATATGAAAATATATAATGGCCAGACTGTATATAAAAATAGAGCTCTGACCTACCACCTGCAGCAGGCTGCCTAGGAAACCAACCCTTTATCTCCAATAATTAGCCCAGAAAGCCAACTTGCTATGAGTCAGACTTGCAGAAAGCTGGATTGCTATCTCTAGTAACAATCTAGGAAGCTAAACAGTAGCTTCAATAATAATTGACCCAAAATGGTAAAGCTTTGATTAATAATGAACAACTTTCCTAATTTTGGTTCCCACTTACAACTTAGGACCAGTCAGAGGAAGCCAAATGTGCTCCCCCTAACCAATCACATAGGATGTCCTGCTTACTATTAGCCTGCTTACAGCTTTCCCAGGCCAACAATGACCTGGGTGTACCTGAAGCCTTCTCCTTTTTCCACTACGAAGTTTTCTCACTCTCACTCCACTCACTCTTGGCCTTTGAGTCTCTTCCAACACACAAGTGATCATGGCTGACCACCTTGCTAGAGCAAGTTCAGAATAAGTAACTGTCACTTTTCTCATCTGTGTGGTCTTTGTTTATTTCTATAAAATGTATGCACATTTTACCTATAAAAATAGTAATTGAATAGAGTGGGGGGGGGTTGATGGAGTTATAGATGATACAAGAATGACAAAAAGTTGGTAACTTGAAACTGGGTGATGGTACATGGAAGTTCATTGTACTATTCTGTTTACTTTGTATGTTTGCATTTTTCCATGATAAATGCCTACAAGTTATTTAAATGTCACCACCACCGTTTCCCTTATTCCACATCTTTCCTTTGGATCCATTTTTTATTTTGCTGAAATTTATTCACTTGTCCAATCAAAAGGGATGTATCAAGTGTCTCTTACGTGTAGCTCTGTTCTAGGCACCGGGGATAATAGAACAGAGTAGAGTAGTTCTCACTCTGGGGAGCCTGTGTTCTGGTGAGTGAGGCTGGTAATTAAACTGATAAATATAAACTATATCAGGAGATGATAAGAGCTGTTTTCATATCCCTATTAGTACAGAATCAGGAGGATGCAGAGTGGTGGCCACAGGGCTTCTCCATCAATAGGGGCTCAGGGACAGCTCTGAGTAGGGTGACTTCAAGCAGGAATCTGAAAGGAGTGAGGAGAATGTCACTTGGGAATAAGGACATTCTGGGCCAGGCCCTGAGCCCACACTCAGACAGCAAAGGTCTCATGTGTCCCTGGTGCAGCCCTTAGACTGCTTGTCTTCATTCACAGCTGTGGGAGACAGTTCTTCATGCCCAGACTCACCCCCCTCTATATTGTCCCCCTCAAGCCATGTCCTGGGTTGCTCCCTCTTCTGCCTTGGTGTCTTCCTAAGGCTGACTTGGAGCATGGGGAGGCAGAGCTGCAGCAGGCTTTATACAGTGGTGCAGGAGATGGACAATGTCCCAGCTGCATACCCTCCGAGTGGATAGTTCTGAGAGCTTCTCAGGGACTCCTAGCAGCCCCTAGCTGCCACCAATGACATACCCCTCCACTAGCTTTTTCTCCTCTCTCTCAGTTCTGCTTCCTGGCATCACTTTCCAAATTGACTACCTGTCCCAAGTTCTGGTCTTGTGCCCTGCTTTGAGAGTCTGAAGTAGGAGGCTTGGTGGGCTCCAGGAGCCCCAATGAGCACAAGGAACAGGGAGATTTGGGAGACGCAGTTGGCCAGGAGGTAGGGACCAGCTTTTGTGGGCATTGAAGGCTATGGTGAAGGTGATGGGCTTCCTTTAGACAGAGGAGGGTGAGGATCACAGAGGCTCATGAGTCAGGAGTAAAGAGCAACCTCTGCTTTCTCAGGATCACTGCGTTAACAGTCGTTATCTGCCAGGGGCCAAGAGGGCAGGACACCAGTTAGGAGTAATTACAGTGGTCTAGTTGAAGACCAGCATGGCTGGGGACCCTGGGTGGGTTCTGAGAGTTTGCTGAAGGAGGGTGGGGACAATAGCAGAATCACAGTCACTTAGTTCCCAGGGCTTTGGATTGAGTACCTGGAAGGACAAGGTTGCCACCTACTGCAATGGGTAGGAAATCTGTGCAGGACTGGTGTGAGTCTTGGGGATGTGTCAGGAGTTTGTTCAACTTACCCTTGAGGTGCCTTTGAGAGAGTCAGAGTGATCTTCATGGGTGGCATTAGCATGCAGATGATGAAGCCAGCTCTGATGACATCACCTGAGGAAGGAAAGAGAGAAAAGAGGACCAAGAACTGAGGATCCTGGGACATTCCAAAGTCCACCCATCAGGATGAGGGTGGAGCCAGCCAGGGGACTAGGGGCTGGGGCTGGAATGCAGGTGAGATGAGACTCTAGAGTCTTCTGCATGGGCTGGGATTCCCCTATGGCCACCCTTGCAGCTTTGCTGGTCCCAGCCAGGGAGGAAGCACTTCCAGGAGGAAGTGACTCACTACATTGAGGGTAGCCAGCCACAGGATGGTCAAGTGGACCTGGATGTGATACATACAGATCCAGAGGGGAATGACTGGCACCCTCCTTGGCCTTTGCATCCCTGAAATGTCCCCATCTTTCCTTCCTAGGTCATTAACACTTAGGGGAGGAGGACAAGTAACCTCTTTATGGATTATCTTTGAGCAGATGTTACTTTTGTATAAGAAAAAAGCCAATGAATTTTTTTAAAAGTAGAGTTATGTTCCAAAGACACTGTGGGTCTCACAGGCATGGTGGTAGGTTTAAGAGTGTCTCTGGGAATCAAAACCACAATGAGATACCACCTCACACCAGTGAGAATGGGGAAAATTAACAAGGCAGGAAACCACAAATGTTGGAGAGGATGCGGAGAAAAGGGAACCCTCTTACACTGTTGGTGGGAATGTGAACTGGTGCAGCCACTCTGGAAAACTGTGTGGAGGTTCCTCAAAGAGTTAAAAATAGACCTGCCCTACGACCCAGCAATTGCACTGCTGGGGATTTACCCCAAAGATTCAGATGCAATGAAACGCCGGGACACCTGCACCCCGATGTTTCTAGCAGCAATGTCCACAATAGCCAAACTGTGGAAGGAGCCTCGGTGTCCATCGAAAGATGAATGGATAAAGAAGATGTGGTCTATGTATACAATGGAATATTACTCAGCCATTAGAAACGACAAATACCCACCATTTGCTTCGACGTGGATGTAACTGGAGGGTATTATGCTGAGTGCGGTAAGTTAATCGGAGAAGGACAAACATTATATGGTCTCATTCATTTGGGGAATATAAATAATAGTGAAAGGGAATATAAAGGAAGGGAGAAGAAATGTGTGGGAAATATCAGGAAGGGAGACAGAACATAAAGACTCCTAACTCTGGGAAATGAACTAGGGGTGGTGAAAGGGGAGGAGGGCGGGGGTATGGGTGACGGGCACTGAGGGGGACACTTGATGGGATGAGCACTGGGTGTTATTCTGTATGTTGGTAAATTGAACACCAATAAAAATTAATTTATTAAAAAAAAAAAAGAGTGTCTCTGGGTCCTGGATGGGTCTAGGGGCATCACATCCAGCTGAGGGCACTGGTTAGGTGGGACAAGACCTCTGGAGGGTGATCCCTGCCTCTGCTCATGAGGACATCACAGTGGCCTTTGTGCATAGGATTGGCGTAAGGCAGAAGCGGCATCATCATCCATCATTCTGTACATCTGCCATGACTGTTCAAAGAGGGTAGGTGCCTAGATCATCATCTCATGGCTCCAGAGTCAGCTCAGAAGGAATGAGTATTCATGGGTAAGGTGAATTTATTCAGCACTCACTTGTCACCTAGTCACTGAGTCACATGTGCTGCCCACTGTTCTGGTTGCTGGGTATATAGTAATTAACAAAGATGAGGTGACAGTGGGATCAGGGTGAGTGGGGTGGCAGTGGCTGTGGATGTGATGAGCAGGGGCGAGCCCAGGGCCCAGAACCGAGCTAGCGCAACACGCTCCCCATTAGAAGTGTTCCCACAGCTAAGACCTGGGAGTGGCCAGGCCCTGGAGACCCCCTGCGGAAGCATCGAAGTCCAGGGCGGGGACTTGAGGACTAGAGAGGAAAGGGGCATCCCATGGCCAGGTGGGTGCCTTTCTCTAAGGCTCAGTCCTGCTCTCTGCTCCCTGTCCCTTCTTCACCAAACGACCACCCTCCCTCACCCTCACCATCCATACTAAGCTCCTCACCTTCAGGACACCTGTCACTGCGAGGGGAAGATAAGGACAGGTCACAGGCAATGGCTCCTCAGCAGGACAGGCCCCTCTGGAGCCATTTGAAAACACAGTTTTAAAGGTTGTAGTAAAGCGAAAAACACAAACAAAGATCCACTGTTGTAGCCTTGAGCAGCTTTTCTGGGCCCTGGTAATGGGTAGTTTCTATGGTGATAGTTCTCTGGGGCCTTGGAACCCCAGGAGAGCACAACTAGCCCGGAGTTCTTACAGCGCCTCTATTAGCTGCCCTCTCAGGCCACGGCCTGAGGTTGAGAGACTTCTCTTATGGTTTCACTGTTGCATTAGATTTGCCCATCTTTTCCAAGTCGTTTAGGAGGGATGAGTTACTTTTATAATTAAAAACCAATACTTTTATTAGAATGCAAAGTAAAATTTGTAGTTCACTTTGAACAACGCTGGAAGCAGTTCTGGCTGTCTGGCTTGGGCGGCCTGCCCAAGTCTGAGTGTCCCTCTGGCCAGTGCTTAGCCCACTGCTTGAGCCTCTGGTTGTTGGGCCGGGCAGATGGTGAGCAGGGTTGTCAATTAATTTATCACAGGACCCCTCAGTTTGGGCCTGTGATCTTGGCCTCCAGGTCTCCGTTTGGTCTTGCCCTGTCCCATTTTTCTTCTTCCAAAATGACCAAAAGACATACAACCTCCCATTTAGTGAAAAAAAAAATCATATAAGTAGCCTTTTAATAAAAACAGAGGCTCTTGCTTAATCACAAAAATCAATTAGTCAGTGGAGAATTTTATTAGTCAATCATGTAAGTAATTAAAAATATTGATTGATGGGGGCGCCTGTGGCTGAGAGCTGCTGTTTTGCCCCAGCGATGTGGGGCCATGGCTGGCATGGGGGTGATCTAGAGCAGCAGCTTCTAAATCATTCCCTGACATGCCCCTTCCAAGGTCACATGGGGATACATTAGACAAAGACCACGGTCAATCCTCCCACTGTACAGGGTTTTCATGTAGATTAAATGACAGTATGAATGGTGAGTGACACAGCTTCTAGACTTCAAGTTGAGTCTTGTCCTGGGGTCTTGGGCTAGTAGGAGGGACAGAAATGTTGCTGGGGTCTTGTCACATGAGATAGGGCTCATAGATAGGGGGTTCTCAGGGTCCTCTGATGAGAGAGGAGTGGGTGATATTGGCACTCAGCATCCCATGCTCAAGCTCTGACACTGAGTTCAGGAGGAGAGGCCCAGCCCCAGAATGCTGATGCTGTGTTATTTTTTGCTACATACCGTATCACCCCATGGATTCATGGCTTAAAAGACAATGTTGATTTAGTTCACAAAACAGCAAACTGGCCAGAGTGTGGCAGGGACAGTTCATCTCTGCCTACTCGAGCCAGCTGAGGCAGCTGGAGTCATCTGAAGACTCATGGCTCCCAGGTCTGGCCGTGGATGCTGCTGCTGAAATCTGCACTGGGGTCCTACCAGGGAGACCACCTCCATGTGGCCCCTTTGGAGGCCTGGGCTTTCTCACAACATGGAGGCCACCAAGGGTGAAACTCCTGAGAGTGAGAATTGGGCAGAAATTGAATGGTCTTATCCAAGCTAGTTTCTGATTTCACTTGGTGTCACTTCTGCAGAATTCTATTTATCCAGGCAGCCATAAAAGCCCCACTGCCATCCTGCGCCCTACCCTAATTTCAACCGGAGACCAAATAGACCCCCTCTTGATGGTGGAGTGAGCTAGAATGATATCTGTGGCTATTTTTGGAAAATATCATCTTCCACATTTGGACCCCTCTCCCAGAGGCCCAAAGCTAGAGTTCTCCACAGTGAGAAGGGCCTGCCCTGGCACCCACTTCAAAGGAATCCCAAGAACGGGGATAGACCTTCTCTGATGGAATGCTCTGCCCTGCACCTGACACACAAGCTCATGATCCCACTCTCTTCCCCACAGCACATGAGTGGAAACCACTCCCCAGCTTCACAGATGAGGAAGTGGGGAATCTGGGTGGCTCCCTGACTTACTGCTTGAGATGCCCCCTTCTGGCACCCCAGGGGCAGAGCTGAGATTAAAGCTTGGTCCATAGGACTATGGAGTCTGTGCCCCTCTCTCTGTGTGGCCATGCTGGAAGCCCTACCTTGGCTGGAGCTCGCTGTTAGCTTTGGTCCTGGTTCCCTGTCCACCTACACAGTCCTGGTAGCCTTGCCTACATGGGCTTGACTGCCCTCATCAGTGATGGGGAAGGATGGGGTGCCTGCAGTGAGGCCCCAAGACCATGTGGATCATCATCACCACTAGCCCTGAATGTCCACTTGCCCTCTGAGGCTCACTCTCAGGGCCCCACTCTCCTAAGCCAGTGCTGACTTGGTGGCACTCCTTGCAAGTTGCTCTTGCTTGGCCACAATCCATGGAGGCCATCTGAACCCACCCAGGGCCCAGTACTCTGAAAACCTTTCTAGACAGGACATCAGCCCACATACCCACCCTGCTTGTGGCTGCAGCTGGACCCATGTTTCGAGGAATGTGGACGCTCATAGCCTGCTGTTTGCAGCAGGATCTCAGGGATGCCTCAAACCCCAGATGGATTCAGCACCTCATTGCTGTTGGGGACTGAGCCAGCTGCTGCTTCAGCAGCTCCCAGCTGGGCCTAGGTCTGAGTTTGTCAGGCGCTGGCTATCAGTTCCCTCTTCTTTCTGGGTCTCCTTGTCCCCCTAGTCAATGGACCCAGCAAGGATTGAAAGACTTCCATTTCCCTGGCAAGTCCCTCAGGATTAGAGCCTATGGGTGCTTCCCCTCACACAGAGATCTGCATAATGGAGAAGAAGGAAGATGGGGCCCCAGGGAGTAGATGTCTGCACAGGACGGGGAGGAGGGAGGGAGGGACACCAGGCCAGAGAGGTGCCTGTTGTCTGTGCTACCTGACTCCCCTCAACCCCTGAGCCCTCAGGGCCTCAGTCAGCCTGCTTGAGGGTCTTCAAGAGGGATCCTCCATCTGATGGGAGCCCTGCTCTTAAAGGCCAGTCACCCCACACCAGGCCCAGGCGCTGCCTGCCCCTTCCTCCCCGGGGAACTTGCAAGCCTGCCTCTCTGGGCTCACTTGTCAACATCCTAAATGCTCACCCTAACAGGAAGGATTCCACATTTCCTGCTGGCACAGAATTTTCCAAAGCCACTTTGAAAAGCAGGCCCTGGAGGCGCTTGTTTGCAAGCTGCTCATCCTCCATAAAACTTGGCTATTTGTTTAGACTGGCTGACATTTCCATGGTCTTTTATTAAAGAAAGTATCCTGGGGAGAAGGCAGGATGTTTGCACAGAGCTTATACCCTCTGCCTCTGGCCCCCAGCACTCCAGAGCCTGTGCAGCATGGAGGGCGGCAAGGCGGTGCCAGCCTCTCCCCTCTCCTTCTTTCCTGAATGGGAGGGGTGGCAGGTGGCAGGCCCCCACCTGCAGGCATGGGGATTCTCCAGTCTCTGCTTGGTTCTGCACTGGGCTTGGGGAGGCAGGATGGATGGACGGCCAGATAAGCCCACAACCTTTGCCATGGGTGGGACTACAGTTCAGGGAACAGGTGCTGCTGACCCACATCGGCCTCCCGTCTGGCTCCATGGGCTGTGCTTTGGGCTTCAGTGTGCTGTGCCCTTCCCCTCCTGTGTGTCTGTGTCTGCATCTGCCAGGGGGGAGGTGGCTACTGGTGGGTGCCCTTAGTGACAATCATAATTATTCAGGACCTATCTCAATGACTACATCCTTCCTCCCCAGCCGGCCCACCTGAGGCCTGGAGAATATCTCTCCCTCAGTCCTCATTCAGGCATTTCTGAGCAGGTGACTGTGCTCTGAGTCTTGCCTTCTCCCAGCCCCAGACCACGATGTCAAAGTCACGCTGACCGGGGTGGGGGTCCCGGCTCTGCCATTTACTGGCCGTGTGATGACATCACAAGCCCTCTGCACAGTGGCAGACCTGGCTCTGCTGTGAGGTGTAATGAGCACTGGTATGGGAAGCCCTAGAGAGCTGACTGTACATGTTTGACCTCCCGCAGGGCTGCAGTGTGGAAGTCCCGGTCGTCCCCACTTTGCCTGGGACGCAGTCCAGGTACAAGGTCCTGGACATGGCCTGGCAAATAGAGGGAGCATCTGTGCTGCCCAGGAGCATGTTCCGACCTTCTTGGTCCTGGAGCGGAGGGAAGGAGGGCCCACTTGGCACCATCAGTCACCCAGCGATGTGGTGCTCCGGAGAACCAAAGGCTGTGGCTGATTTGGCCTTAATTAAATCACCCCGCAGGTCCCAACTCACTGAGATAAATTGCTTTTATTTCACGGACCCACTTCAGGCAGAATCCTTGCAGGTCTGTGTAAACATCCCCACACTCTCCACTCCAGCTCCTGCCTGCAAATCACAGGAAGCACTTCCATTTTAATTGGGGCAAGACTCCAGTTGAGACCAACTGCTGACACAATGAGTCATCGTCAGCCTCAATCACCTTGAAGGGGCTACGTTTGTGGATCAGGGGAGCACACCAACCTTCTTCCTGGGACAGAGCTGGGCCTTGGGCTGCCCAGTGGGCCACTGCCAGGACACTGCCTGGCTGAGCAGGAGGCGTGGGATGTGGCTGCCGTGGGACCCCAGCCCAGATTCCAGCTGCCAGAGGTGGGGCTGATCCCTCCTGCAGGAATTACCTCTATGGGCATTCAAAGGCTAGAGTGGGGGACACCTGGTGGCTCAGTGGTGGAGTGTCTGCCTTTGACTCAGGGTGTGATCCGAGGTCCGAGGATGGAGTCCTGCATCTGTCTCCCTGCAGGGAGCTTGCTTCTCCCTCTACCTGTGTCTCTGCCTCTAAAAAAAAAAAAAAAAAAAAAAGGCTAGAGAGCCTTTTTTGGTCCCCAGCTGCTAAGACCAGGCCTAACCCTTGTGGCATCCTCACAGGAAAGGTGGGGAAGGAAGGGGACACATGAGGAGAGAGGGAGGGGCACAGGCAAGAGCCTGGATTCATGGGTGGAACATTTCTTAGCTGACCAGGAGAATGAGGATCTCACAGGCCTAGTGTCTACCCTGCCGGTCCCTTCTTGGGCTCTCTTTTCAAACAGAAGCAGAAGAGCCATTGAAGACTCTGAGACAGGAAAAGGGGTCAGTGAGGTGGGGGGCCATATGAGTCTCTCCAGATGCTAGATTCCCCATCTGGAATCTGTTCAAACAGTGCCACACAGCACAGGGAGTTGAAAACCTCTTTCTTGCCTGTGGCCCTCAGGCCCTTAGGTAAGGTCTGGCTATAGTGGGATGGCCAAGGGCTAGGAGGGAGAACATGGAAGGCATGTACCATGGTGGAGTCTTCCAACACAACATGGTAGTCCTGGGCCTCCAGGACTGGCATCATGGTTCTGACACACCCGGGAGTAGAACCAGGATCTAAGCAGAGGGGAAAAGATGCATCTAAGTGGGGGGTCGGAAGACTTTGCATATCCTGGGCTTCCAGAGGCTCTGTGGGTCAGAGACTGAGGCCCCATTTGCTTCTGACCAGGGAATGCGATCCATGAGGTCCTGGCAAGGATCCTAAAATCTAGGAGATAAACCCTGATGGGATATAGCTTTTGTTTCTGGGCCCTGATTTACCCTTTGGGGTGTACTTACAGTTGGGGGTGGCCACAGCTAGGACCAAGGCATCTTTTGGGACAGTACCAGGGCCCTCATGGACACCCAGGTCAGAAAGTCCCTGCATTGCTAGGTGTGGGTAGGCTGGAGGGAAATGAGAGGTTCAGGCATCTGAGAGCTGGCTGCTCCATTGTGGCCAGTTCCCATGGTGTTCCCATGGTCTCTGTCCTGAAAGGGGCTGTTATGCCCTGGGCTCAAGGGAAGAGGATAGGGGCCAGCAGGAGTTGCCCCATTTCAGCCTCTGCCCCAACTCTAGTGAAGCTCAGAGTGAGGGGTTGCTGGGCCTCACCCCTCCATGCACATGAGAAGATGACAAGAAGTGACAGGAACTGGGGTCCTCAACCCCTTGGTGGCTGAGACCAGTAAGACAAGTGGATATGGGCTGGTCAGAACTCTAGGGTTAGATGTTGGTGATGTCATGACATCATCACCACCATTGGGAAGACTTACAGTCAGAAGGCAGAGTCCTCTCTTTAACTTTTGAGAACTCCTCAGATAGCGTGACTTCCAGGTCAGATCTGCACTGGGCTCCAGAATGCTCCTGTAGGGATTCCTGTTGAGAGTTGAGCTTGGTGTGAGCCTCTCAGACATGGCAGCCAGCTCCAGGGAGCCAGCCAGCTCTGCACCTCCTGGCGTCCTGTGGGGGTGGCATTATCCCTGCCTGTCTTGAACTTGGGGAAGTTGCCCTTGGGACCTCATGGCTGGGATACTGGGAGTAAGCATTGTGGGGGCTCATCCAGGGATGAGGGGTCACTTGGTTGGAGACTCTCAAGGGGTAGGCTTCTTCCACACCTACCAATACACTCTTCTAGGGCTACCTCTGCACCAGTCTCCCAGATCTCTGACCTCGTATATCCAGGAGGGAGGAGAAGTCCCCAAAGCCAGTGACAAGGCCGGGGACTGCCGAGAGGGAAGGAGAGACTTCAGGTGAGGGAGGCCCCAGGAGTGGGAGTCAACTCTGGCAGGTAAAATGAGGAGCCCTGGGCTGGTGTCTGTGGTCTCAGATTGCCCTTTCCCTACCTCAAACTCCCTGTGTTCTGGGCTACTCACTTCCTCTCCCTGGACACTGTTATAATTAGGGGAATTCCAAACCAATATAGCTGTCCCACTCCAGCATTTCCAGTATGTGCTGTGGTGCCCAGTGGCTCCTCAGCAGGTGCTTGGGGGTTATGAAGGGATAGGTTATGGAGGATGAGAGGTTAGGGGCCAGTTCTGGCCTCTTCTCACTGCAGGAGATTGAAAACCACAGAATCCTTTTCCACTGAACTTTCTGTGATTCTTTGATTCTGATTCTATCTCTGAACCTCTTCCCCTCCCCCCCCCTCTTTAAAAATTTTTTTTAAAATTTATTTTCTTGTTCCTAATTCCCTGCCCTAAGCAGAAGCAGCTTCCTCCTTGCTCTTGCCTGGACTGCACTCCGTACTTCTGCCTCAGAGCTCCCCTTTCCCAGCCAGCCCTGGCAGCTCCTGGCAGCTCCCTGCCCTCAGGGGGCCAGCTCTCAGCCCACCCCCTTGGGCCCCTTCCTCTCTCCCTGCTCATCACCAGCCTCATCCTGGTCACCACCATGTCCCTGCAGGACCAGAGCAGGAGGCCTCCCACTGGTCTCCCTGCTCCTCTGAGGGCCCTCCCCCTGTTCACACACACACAGGCCACTGTGAGCTTTCCCAAATGACCATCAGATGCTGCCACTCTATGCACAGCCCCTCAGTGGCCTCCTGGTGCTAGTAGAGTCCTAGTTCCTTCTGGTGGCCCCCAGGCCCCCCTGCTCTTTCTTGGTTGCTGCCTTTCTTGGGACCACACTGCTGGCCCATCCTGCTAGCCCTTTGCCAGGGGGTGAGGGGGGCATTTTCCTTCTGCGAGGTCTCCTTTCTTCTCCTCGGCGTGCTCAGCTCAGTCTCTCCGTCCAGAGGGGCACTCCCTGAGCACTGCCACCCGCCTGTCCCCTCCGCCTGGCCTGCCTGTCACAGTCCGCGAGCATTTTTCGTCTTGACTTGGTCGCTGCTGCCTGCCTCCTAGGAGACACGGGACTCACCTGTCTGGCACAGGTACTGAGTGGTCTTTGCTCGGCAGACGGAGTCCTCCCCTCAGCAGGCCGTCAGCTTATGGAGGGAAGAGACCAGGTTTCCTGTTGTCACGGACGCTGTTCCCTATGCCTCTGTCTGGGCACTGTGTGATGCCTTTATACCTGGCTCTGTCCAGGAAGGGTCACAGTGACCCCACAGGGCAGACAGCGAGCTCGGCCTCCGGGAGTGGAGCCTCGAGTGGCAGGCTGGTGTTTGGGAGCGGGGAGCTCGGAGGCCGGAGTGCCCACTGCTCTGCAGACCCCTGGCCCGGGCCCTGCCCTGGACCAGCTGCACTTGGCCCGCCTGGCTGCCCTCCAGCTGTGGCAGACATCTGCCGCAGCTGGGCCCGGTCAGCAGCTCTGCCACATGTGTTCTGTCTTGAACTGTCGGCTGGGGACATCTCCGATGATGTGAGACTGTGATTTCCTGTGATGTAATTGGCTCCCCGAAGCCGGGCGCGGGGGTGGGGGGAGGGTCCTCCTGGCCGCAGGCTGGGGCGCAGGGTGGGGCTCCCCTGCAGGTGTGTGGATGCTGTGTGTGCCTGTGCGAGTCTGTGGCCCCCTGGGAGTGAGGGGTCTGCTGCAGAGAGGCAGCAGGGTTTGCTCTGCTTTTTAAAGAGACAGCATCATGGACAGCCCAGCACTATGGAAACCGAGAGGCCCCACTTCCTGGTGTGGGACCCTAATGAATGCCTCTACCTCTTTAGGATCTTAGTATGCTCACCTGTAAGACCAGATGACCATCTCCCTCGTTCTCAGGCTCACTGTAAAGAGTTAAATGCTTGTCAAGCGCTGAGGGCTTCACCGACCCAGAGGAAGTGCTGGAAAATGTTGCTGCTGAGCTGTGAATAGCTTAGTGGACTTGGTTGGAAGGGCTAAGGGGGGGCACTTAGCATCCAGCCACTTAGTAGGGGGACCTCAGGCAAGCTGGTAACCTGGGAGGCCACCTTCTCTTTCCTCATGACCTTGGGAGGCAGCTGTGAAGGTCCCATGATGTGATGTGGGCCTGAGAAGCCTACCCAGGTACCAGGAATTAGAGAAACAAGTACCTTCGTGGCTAAAATCTGAGCTTTGTTCTGGTCTCAACTGCTGGCTGTGAGTATATCTGAGGAATCTGCCTTTTTCCTGGAGCCATCTGAGATTTTCCAGCCTGGGAAGATGGAGTGCACCAGCCCTCGGGAATCCTGCAGGTTCTCTGGGAGCTGAAGGGAAGCGGGCAGCTTTAGAAACTGCCCACCACTGCAGGGAGAGTGCACACCAACCCTACATCCAGCCCAGGTTGAGGCAGAGGGGGTCGAGGGGGAGGGAGGTTCCAGGGCTTCCCCCAGAGGTATTTGGTATCACACACCAACCCCTTGATGCCCCCCTGGGTGGGGCTCTGGTTCACCTGCTGCCACCTCTTCCAGGCAGGCAGCCGGGGTCAGCTCAGAGCCCACAGTGCCCTCCAAGTGCTCCCACTTCCGCTTCCACAGCCGGGCTTGGCATGTGGGAGGGATTAAAAACAAGAGCAGTGGCAGAAAAGGCTCCATAGCCACCTGGAGTGAGGGCCATAGGGTCAGGGCAGTCCCTTGCACCCCCCAGGCCTCAGATGTCTCATGGGAGCATCATCTGCCCTGCCTGCTCTCAGGGCCACCTGAGACCCAAGCCGCAGTGTTATGTGAAAGGATCGAAGTAATAAAAACGATAAACACAAGCCAGTTCACGTTATTATGTTGCCCTCCATGTCCTTGTTCTTACTCTGCTGGCTCTGGGCTGAGCTGAATGCCTTCCGTGTAATGAGATGTTGGCACAGTTTATTCCCTGTGTGCATCTGACTGGAAACCCAGCCTGGGGCTCCACAGTCCTCACCTGGCTCCCCAGCCCCTGCCCGTGGGACTATGGACAAGCCTTGGCCCCCTTTCTTTGGTTCCCCTCCTATGAAACGAGGTGCTGGCATGGGGCTGCCTCAGAGCTCTCTTCTGTTCTGAATTGGGCAGAGCTTTTTCCTGCATTCCCCGGGGTTTTTTCCAGCTGGCTTTCCCTGAGGCAAGACATGGATTGTTCTAGCTCTCTAGGTATCAGGTCCTCTCAGGGGATGGGAGCTGGAGAATGCTGTAACCTGAACCCCATGTTTCTCAAGACCAGGCCACATCCCCAGAGCCTGAGACACCCCAGATACCAACGTGAGTGTTACCTGGATATGCCTTCTGCTTGGTGAAATTCCTTGAGGTCAGGCCTGGACTGCAGACACGGTACCAGCCTCTGACATCTACCTCACCCAAAACCACTGCATGCTGGGCAGACATCCGGTGCTCCCACCACAGCTCCGAGTCCCAGAGCTCCTGCACAGAGAGACTGAGCCAACACAGGCAGGACACAGACACTGGAGAGGCCACCCCAGCTCCTGCAGAGATAGGGTCCATGCCTCATCATGTCTCACAAAATTCCCACACTATGACCAGCCCACAGCCCAGGCCTCTCCCACTGCAATCCTGGGTCACCTCGTTCTCTCAACATTGCATTTGTCCAGGCTTTGTGCTTTGCTTTGCTGTGCCCTTTGCTTGTCCCTTCTGTGTCCTTAGATGTCTCTCCTCTGTGAGACCTGTGACTGCCTATAGGGAAGGGGCCAGCTCCCTACCTCCCAGCTGTTCTCCAGGGTAGGTCACCTTTCCCTTCCCCAGGAGCATGTTGGCAGGTTGAATGTATGAATGCCCAGTGGCCAGGTGTCTGTCCTCTCTCAAACCCTGCTGGGCTGGGCTGGTAGGCCACCCTCCTGGTGCTAAGGTCAGAATCACAAACTCATCTAGTGGGCTAAGCTCCTGCTCTCTGCCTGAGGGATCATGTGGACAGATGAGCTCAGGACTCCATGGGCAGGACACATGTGGCTCTTGGACTGTCCTAGGGCCCTGAGCTCCCAGCCCAGCCTGCTCTGGAGCTTGCCTGACTGCAGGCTACTGTTGCTGGGATGTGATGGATCCATCATTCTGTGCCCACTGTTAGATAAGCCAGGATTATCTCCTCTGAGACACTGGGGTGTGACACTGAGAGGCCTCTAATGGGGAAGGTAGAGCTTGGAAACAGAGTGATGGGTGTGGGGGAAGGTGCCCAGGCCAGTCCAGAACACCCTCTAATGTGTCCCATGGAAAACAAAGAAGCCTGTGCCTCAAGATGTCTGGGAGCATCATTGCCTGTCCCACTCTTAGAGAAGTTCTGAGAAGCCCTGAGAAGAAAACCACACACCGGAGCAAAAGCCCAAGTGGCTTGGTAGAACCCAGCATGGCCCAAATGTCTGGGACCCCTGAGATTTTTTTGGTGGGTGTGATGGTTAATTTTATGTGTTAAAGTAACTGGGCCAGGGGATTCCAGGTTAAACATCATCTCTGAATGTGTCTGTGAGAGTGTTTCTGGATAAGATTAGTGTCTGAATTGGTGGTCTCAGGAGACTGCCCTCCTCGGTGTGTGTGTGTGTGTGTGTGTGTGTGTGTGTGTGTGTAAGTGTGTGTCAGGATCCAATCTGTTGAGGGCCTAAATAGAACAAAAAATGGAGGAAGGAGGAATTAGCTCTTTTTCTTTCCTGCCTGACTGCTTGAGTTGAGATTTCAGGTCTTTTCCTACTCTCAGAGCTCCTGGCTCTCAGGCCTTTGGACATGACAGAATGACACCATCTCTCCTTGGGGCTCCAGCTTGTATATATATATACACACACACACACTCTTGGTTTTGTTTCTCTAGAAAACCCTAATACGGGAGTGTGACATCACACCTATTAATACCCCATAAAGCCAATGGTCCTGGAGATGCCCTTGGGCAACACTGGGCAGAGACTGTTAAGGGTATGACAAGTGTTGGGGAGTCTAAGCCCTGCCTGAAGAGAGCACAAGTGACCAGTGTGGCCCATCGTCCCTCTCCTGACACCCTGAGGCAGCCTCATGGACCACCAAGAAGCCCTCACTGGAGCCTTATTACTTTGCTTCTTCTGTTATCCCTAACACAGCTTCCAAGACTAGTAACAAACTCATATTTGAAAAGCAGTTATTACAGAGCCAGTCCATCATGAATACTTGAGCCTGATGGATAGTAAGAGATGGAGAACTCCAGACCACTGACCAGTCTCCTTTCTGAAGACAGGTACAAAAACCTCACGTGAATCAGCAGCAAATAGAATCCACCATACATTAGGAGAATAATACTCCGTAACCAGGAGGACGTCCCCCTGCTGAGTAAAGGTGTATAGTGTTAGGAAAGATATTAACAGACCGCTCATTAACGGGTCAGATGGTGGACAGTGATTGGATGGCATGAAGGGACTTCAGAGCCCAGCAATGCTCTGACCTCGGGCGTGACACAAATGCACGCACTCTGGAGAATTTGTGCAGCTTCACAGTTAGGAACTATGCCGTTTCTGTGGTGTTCAAACACAATTTAAGAAGAAAAGCAACCAACAGGGAGATGTTTGCTATACATATACCACATTGAGGATTAGCAACATAAAAATCAATAAGAAAGGAGGGCACTTGTTATGATGAGCACTGGGTGTTGGATGTAGGTGATGAATCACTGGTTTCTACTCCCAAAACCAATATTGTTCACTGAAGAGGGAACATGAATAGCCAATGAAAATATGCAATCACGTGTTCAACATCACTAATTACCTAGAAAATACAAATTAGTAAAAATGAAATAAAAAAATTTTAGTTTGGGGAAAAAAATGTGTCTGAGAATCCCAAGAGTGAATAAAATGATGAATAGCAGGAAATCTCATGCCCACTGGCAGGGGTGTAAATTACTCCAACTCCTTGGAGGAGTGGGGAGCAGAAACGTGTGAATTTGAGACAATGCATTTCTGAAGATGCCAAGATGCCACTCCTGGTACATACCCTTGGGTACCACCGGGAGCCTGAATAAAGATGTTCATTATGATACCATCAGTTGTGGCACAAAATTGGGAATAATTTAAATCATTCGGGAAGTGGATAAACCAATTGTGAGATATTTGTGAGCTAGAATCCTTTATGGAGAAGTCCAAAAAGATGAATTAGATCCATATGTATCCAATGTGGATAAGCTAAAAAATAGATTACAATTTCCATGTGTGTGCACATGTGCACGTTTCTGCATGTTTGCGCCCGTAGGTGCATTCATGTGTGAGTTTAGATGTCTCAAAAATATGAAAACAAGGACTGCAAAGAAGCCCCCACGGCCATGCCAGCATTTTCTGGGCAGGGAGAGAAAGTACTCTGAGTCAGGAGGGAAGGTCGTTGCAATGTCCTACTGCTTTTACATGAATTGAAAACTTCTGAAGTGAACATGACCAGGTGTCAACATCTATAAATTCTGACATTGGTGTCTGTTATATTCTGTACTTTTCTATAGTTTTGAAACTTTGAGTGGAAAAAAAATCCACAAAGGAAAACCAAGAGATTTAACTGGGGGAAAACCTCCAAACTCTTCATAAAAGGCATGTAGAGCTGGAAAAGGTGGCAACTACTGCTACTCCCAGAACAGGGAAAGCCCCTGGCTTGGCCCAATCTCAGGGGTTCACATTTGCCAACCTGCTCAGTGTGCAACTGGCCCTGCACCCACAAAGGCTGCCCACTGCCTGTGGAGGACAGTGCCCATGGGTCCCTCAGATCATGGTCCTGGTCACTGCTTGTGCCATCCATGCTGGCCCTCACTTTTGGGTCTGGGTCTTGCCTCTGGGCAGCCCCTCTGGTCTCCAGCTTGCCTTCATCTAGGAAGCTGCTCAGGGATCTGGTGACTCCAGCCCCAGCCAGAGATCAGCCCTGTCCACTCCCACTTACACCTGACTCTAGAACCTAGGCAGCTCAGAGCTGCACACATCCCTCCACCATCCCTCCTGTTCTGGGCCGGATGAGGAGTTAGGTTTACACTGGAGCTATAAGCGCTTATCACATGCTTAGAATTCACCAGGCAGGCACTAGCTGCTTTTTGTCATCATCTGCTTTACCCTGCACAACCACCCTCTGTGGGAGCAAACACCAGGAGTCAAGGATGCCTCACAAGGGAGATTCACATTCCTTTCAGCCCAGTCAAGACGCAGGAGCAAAGGAAGAACCCAGAACAGATAGGAAGAGGGGGAAAAGGCTGGGAGTACTATTACTTTGGCCTCTTTTTTATTTTGTCCCTGACACACAGAAGATCAGATGAGCTCATACCTGAGTGGTCCTAAAAATGAGTGAGAGTTGTCAGGTGGGTCCCAAGTGGGCCCCCCTCTCAAGGTTGGGAGCCTCCCTTCTTCCTCCCTTGTGTTTTTTGAAGAAGAGGCTAGGGGAGGGAAAGAGTTACCTAAGGTCAGGAGAGTCAGAGTCCTGGCCAGGGCTATTAGGAGCACTCCTGAATGAATAATTTGAGCCCTTTGAGTGTTCTCAGATGTCACCTGCTGGTCCTTTTGCCTATCAGCTCCAGTCTCTCTCTCTCTCTCTCTCTTAAGATTTTATTTATTTAATTGAGAGAGAGAGAGAGAGATGAGCAGGGGGAAGGGGCAGATGGAGAGGGAGAAGCAGACGCTTCGCTGAGGAGTGGGCCTGACATGGGGCTCAATCCCAGGACTCCAGGACCATGGCCTGAGCTGAAGGCAGATGCTTAATGGACTGAGCTACCCAGGTGCTCCTCCAATCTCTCTTCAAAGCCCAAACAGACACCCAGAGGCTCCGCCTCACACTGGCCTCCATTTGGCTTGCTCAGGTCTCAGGGGCCAGGGTTAGGGGTGTGCCCCAACAACAGTGGGCAGGAGCCTCACTCTTGCCTTCTAATGAGCACTGCATATGATCAAAAATAAGTTTCAGGGACCCAGCACCATGCTGTGCTCTCTACAGCCCTTGACACTCTCTGGATTCAAAGAATTCTGTGGATTCAAAGAAATCTCTGGAGGGCCAAAAAATTCTATTTTTCCTGCTAGAGCCTATCTCTGCTGGCATGTCAGAGTGCAGTGATGACCAAGCTGAGATTGTCTTTCTGGGGCCTGCATCTCCCACCCCCACCCCAAGAAGATGGTCATGGTGTCTGCTCACAGTGGACTCCAGGGAGGGAGGCTCCAAGTCACCAAGCATGCTGGGGAGAGCCTGAAAGGACAGTAATACAATCACCAGCATGAGACTGTGTGCAGAGAGCTTTTGCCACAGTCTCATGTTCACGCCTTGTGACCCCAGCTCGCGGCTGGACAAGGGAGCCTCTGTAGTGGCTAAGGCCTTTCTAGGGCTGGCTCTGTTCATCTGTCCAGCATTGGCTCCCATCGTGCCCCCTCAAATATTTCTTGGACCACCCGTGCTCCTCTCACCTTCTCACCTGTGCTTGTGCAGGTCACCCTTCCCAGTATGCCTGTCCCTGAACCAAAGTGTCTTGCTCAAAGGCCACATTCCCCAGCATATCTACTTGTCTCATTGCCCTTGCAGAAAGCAAGCTCTCTGATCTCAGACGGCATCTCATCTATGCGCCTGGTATCTCAAAACAAAGTGGTGAGAAGTAAATCTGATAAATACCAATTCGTTTGCTCAAGTTCAAATGTTATATTAGAAATAGTCATAATCAGCTTTGGGGAAATAAGGTTGCACTGAAAAGAAAAGGTATGCAGACAGGAAAAACAGGGCAGCTGAACACCAGCAGGTCTTCTCTCAGTAAATGTTAATTGTTTGCAAAATCCGGGTGGAGAGCCACATTCTAGTCTTGTACAGGCTTAGAAATAAACCAGTATCCATCTGAGTTATGGTCAAGAAAGGCCTGGGCGAGCCAAGCAAGGTGGTCCCAGAGTCCCTAAGTTTTTTTTTTTTTTTTTTTTTAAGATTTTATTTATTTATTCATGAGAGACACGGGCAGAAAGAGAGGCAGAATCACAGGCAGAGGGAGAAGCAGGCTCCATGCAGGGAGCCTAACATAGGACTCAATCCTGGGTCTCCGAAGGCGGTGCTAAACTGCTGAGCCACGGGCTGCCCGAGTCCCCAAGTTTTAATGGTCACCTGATGCTGTCACACTGGGAAGATGGCACAGAAAGGCTGCACCAGTGGTCAGAATGATGGGATCTGGACTTGGTCTCGGTGTGTAAATCCAAGTGTACACAACTGAAATCTCTGGAGGGCCCAAGGCCAGCCTCACCAGTTGACCCAACAGGGGGCCTGGGCTTCATGCTGCTGTTTGCAGGGCTGGACTCTGCCTTGGGGATACTGGGCAGGTGGGTCTGGGGCTCTGGCCCTCGTGTGGCCCCTGCAGGAGCACGTGAACACAGACAACAGGAGAATTCTGCAGAGGAAGATGCGGTGCTTGCAGAATCTGGGCACCTCATGAGAAACCCTTCTGCTACTGTAGTAGTTGACTCCTGGCCTCAGGTGGCACAAAGAGAAAGCAGTGCAGATGCACAGAGTGCCTGAGTGCCCTGAGGCCAACATGCCCATTCCAGGATCTGTGCTCTCAGAAGGGAAGAAAGGGATAATAATGAAGATGGTAGCCAAGTTTTACTGAGCACCTAAAACATTCCCAGAATGATAGGAAAAATTTTTTGAGCATGGTGTAATTTAATCTTCACATAAGATAATATTATTCTTTCCATTTTCTAGATGGGAACATCTGAGGTTTCCAGAGAGTCCAGGGAACAGCTCCCACAGGGAGCTGAGGATCACAGAATCACTGGGTTCTATTGCCTTACCCAAGGGTGGAGCCCCCCTCCCGCCCCCGCTATGAGCCAGCAGCTTCACATGCCTCCTGCTAAGTTGGGGTTACTGCTACATGTCCTAGACTCATTCCTTCAGTTCTGGAAATGTCTCTGGGTGCATGGTTGACCAGGACAAGCTGGCTGGCCCTGAACAAGGCTGGCCTGGATGGGAATACCCAGGGCAGGGATGACTGGGCCCTGACCCAGAAGGAGGCCACTCAGAGAAAACCCTTCACACACTCAGTAACCCTTATGATTTTAAGGAATCATGGAAGGCAGGGGTGCCCCTCTTTTCCTGGAAAAATCTACAAACAAAGCATAGATTATCTACCATAAGGACTATTATTCAGACATGAGAAGGGAATTAGCTGCCTGATGGGGTAACATGTATAAGAGGGTGGCAGACACAGGGCCTGCTGGGCAGACCTCAAGACCCCATCCAGGGCCAGTGTTTGTGTGTGTGTGTGTGTGTGTGTGTGTGTGTGTGTGTACATACATACGTGTGGGAAGCATGGGATGAGAACAGAGAAAGAGGTCTGTCAGAATAGCAGGACTATGTTACTCTTCTTTCTCTGAAAAGGCCCTAAATGAAGAGACATGATAAGTAAATGAGGGGCATGATCTGGAGTTGGATCCTCTATTAAGAAAAACAACCCATGTTAGAAAGGACTATGTTGGGACAACGGTGAAGTTTGAATATGGACTGCATATTTGAGAACAGAGCTGTTAAATTTCCTGGCTTCGATAATTGTGCGGTGTTCCTGCAGGAGGATGTCCTCATCTTGTTAACAACTGTTGAATTTAAGGGTATGTGGGAATTCATTGTACCCTTCTTGCAGCTTCTCTGTAGATTTGAGAATTTTGGAATAAAAAGTTAAGGAAAGTGCCCTTTATAGTCAATACAATGCTATTTATGTAATTATGAGAAGAAGGGGAGGGAAAGAAATCGTGGTCTGAGTGTTGATGGGTAGGACTGAGGACTCCCCTGAGGAGGCAAGAAGAGCTGTGCCCTGTGACCCTGGGCACGCAGCCAGTCTTCCCAGACCGTGAAGTTTTGTTGGGAGAGGTGTAAGGCCTCAGAGGCTTCAAAGTGTCAAGTGGAAGATGAAGGTCAATTGAAAATCAATTGTGTGGGACGAGCAGGTCAGCTCCAAATCAGGGAGGCCTCCTTCTGGGGACAGGCTGCTCCTTTCCAGGACAGCAGCCCCAAGGCAGTGGGGTGGGGTGGGGATGGGAGAGAGAGTCTCGCTGGGTCAAGGGCCCGCCCAGCCCTTCTCATCCCTGGGCTCCCGTGGGCCTGGATCCAGAGCAGCTGCTACATGCTCAGGGACTGCTCCTGGCACCCAGGCGGCTGAGGACAAGTCTCACCTGCTTGGCCTCAGCTTGTACATCAGCAAGATGGGTCACCCCTGCAGACCCCATTCACCTCACAGAGGCTGATGCTGGAAGCTATCCAGGTGGGAAGGAGGTTGGAAGGTCCTGGGGACAAAAGCTGTGTGTCGTCTGTCTCTGGGCCCTGCAGGAACCCCCAGATGTTCAACAAATACTAAATGAGTGGTTGATATGCTCATTTAGCAAATAGCCATTCAGTGACTGTGCCAGGCTCAGGACTGGGGCCAGTGGCCACCTAGACTGAAGTACATAGCCTTGCTCCTGGGAGCTTGTGTTCTAGGGAGAGAGCCAGACCCGTAAATAGCAGCCTGGGTAGCAGGAGGAGCCCCTGAGAGAAGAGGCTCTAGGACACTGGATGGGTCCCTGCCCCAGGAGGTCCCTCTGGAATCAGAAGTGGTCAGCCAAGGGAGAAAGCAAGTGGGGAGCAGGCCTGGCCTCATGGGCTGGTGAGCACACAGTGGCACAGGGCCCCGGGCTCAGAAGGGCCTGTGTGTGATTCAGTGGTTGGCTAAGCAGTCCTGAAATCTTAATAATTTTAGTGTTGAAAAAAAAATAATAATAATTTTAGTGTTGAGCTTGTGTTCTCTAAGTCCCGTCCTGGGACAAGGGGGTATGTACAATACGGGAGACAGGTAAATGTGTGTGTAGACCCATTCATAGGAGCCTTCAGGAAATCTCCCAAGCACAGGGCACTGGTGGACTGTGTGTGGCCAGGACTCAGCGAAGACAAGGAGAGCCTGTCACGAGGATGCTGGAGTAAGGGAGGGTAGGCGGACACGGTCCCAGAGGCCTCACTTTCTTCTAGAACCAGAGTCTAGGAGATGGGCAGTGATGATACACAGAGGAAACGAGGGTGATCTTCCTTCCTTCCTCCCTTGCCAGTAAGCTGAGGTGGAGCATGTTGGTAGGATGTGCCCTAAGGTCAAGAAGTGAAATTGGATCAGTTGAGTTACTTGTGTGAGGTATTCACACTGTTAAATGCGCGTGCAAGTTATGGATATGAAATAAGTGCTCTTATATTTACATTTAAGACTGGCATTGAACAATAGAAGGATGAAGGGTAAAATTCATACTAACAATTAAATATTTTCATTTCTCTTTATTTAGAATGATATTAAATATGGAATTAAAACAGAAAAAAAGGAAGGCCAGAAAGGTGGAAGTTTCGCATTTCGGTACCTTTAACTTTGGTACCTGGTTCTGCACAGGGCTGGCGGGGCCACGGCAGGTGGAAAGGGCAGGTGGGGGGATGTGGCGGAGGAAGCAGCGGTCAGAGAGGAAGCTGTGAGAAGGGTTGGTGTGCTCTGGGAAGACGGTGGCTGTCCGCCAGGCTGTGGTCACCGGCAGGAGGTCAGGCAGGGTGCCCGTGGGCTCCCACAGACCGTGGGAGCACCACTCCTGTGTGCTATTCAGTGCCCCCTCAGGGATAGTCCCTGGGTGGCAGCGCAAGGCACAAAGAGAGCAGCTCCTTGGCTGCTGTCAACTGGACAATTTCAGGCATTGGGCCTCCATGTAACGTTTCACTTGAACAAGGCTCTGAGGCCAAGACGTGTTAGGAGATCGGCAGAGCGAGCAGGCTGTCCCTGGGCTGAGTTCAGGGCTGACCTTATGTTATGTCAGGCATCAGGAGCTTGGGGGACACCGCCTCCTCACATGGGTCTGCAGCAGCTGTGATTATGGGGAGTGACTGAGTCCACTGCAGAACAACAGTCTGCCTGTTGTTCACCATCACACCTCACCCCTAGGCTAGAAGTGATCTTGGCTCTGAGTGAGGACTGCCTACAGGGAAAGTCCAGCATCTCTCCTGCTCATTGGCTCTGCTCTGCACCCCCAGCCGGAAGATGATGGCCTGTCTGGTGTCTGGGGAGCGCTGCCTTCCACTTGAAAGCATGGATGATTAAAGCCTAGGCCGGTGGTGATGGAAGCGGCTCCATTAGCTCTGGGGCCAAGTGGCACACAGCTGCCTCCCTTGCACACTTGCTCCGGGTCCTGCTCAGGGGTCCTGGGTAGGCTGGGGTGTGGGGGGAAGCACCAATCACACACATATACCCAGGACCTCCTGTGATACTAGCAGCTGCTCTGGGGTGGGGGTCAGCAATTTGGGGCTGGGTGGGGTGGTTAGGGAAGTGAGAAGGAAGAGAAAAATCAGGCTTCCTTCAAGGTGCTGCAGGACTGGGCTTTCCCAATGTCCCATCTCATTCAGCTAATCCTCACATGAGTTCTCCTAACTATGATCATAGCAACTGCTGTTTCCAGAACGTTGACTCTGTGTCAGAGATTTTCAGCATTTCACCTCGGATCCCCACGTGGGTTTAACTGACCAAGGGACAGTGGGCACAAGGGTCATGTGCTCGGGCTCTGGAGCCAGACTAGGTGCTGTTCCTGAGTGCCTTCTGGGATCCCAAGCTTTCCTCCCCTCCTGCCTCACTTCCTGCCTGCCTCACTCACTGGGCTTCCCGGAAACACTTCCCAAATAGACACCATGAAATAGATCGTTGTCTCAGGATCTGCCTTTGTGGAGACTGGAACTCAGAGAACCCTTTCTAATGTACGCAGAGAAGGTCCCCTCTGGAGTCCTCAGCAGAGCTGGGCCAGTCCCCAGACCTCAGCCCAGGCCCACCCTCAAGGGACAGAGATGCCCAAGGCCTCCACTTACCTGCAGCCCCAGTGATGTTATCAGAACAGAGTTGGCAAATGGTTCTTTCAGCGACATGGCCTGTTCCGTGACCACTAGCAGATGCCAAGATCATTCATTAGGGGAAAATCGAGGATTTCTGAGAAATGTGGATACTCAGATACCTTTAAAAATGAATCCATAGAGTACAGGAGGTCTGTGGTGTGACAAGCCCATGGATTGCACATGCTGGAGCTGGAAGGTAGGCAATCTGGGTACCCAGCTCACAGGACAGGTGAGCGTTTGGGGCTGAAAGGTGGAGCCAGGGAGGGGCCAGACCCCTAGCCCCTTTGCTCCCTACTGCTCAGGTTAACTCAGTGGACCTCTGGTGTGATGGTTCCCGGGAACAGGGATTGCTCAAGAATATGGCAGAGGCTTGCCAAGGTTGCAGAATCAGAGGCCCAGCCAGGGATATCCAGACCTCAAGGTTTTTGAATGGATTGTTTTTGGAAGGTCACCAGCAACCTGGCCTAAAGAAGCAAGGGGAGTAAGAGAAATGATGAGTCAGAGACTAGCAATTCCCACTGGGATCTAGCCAGATTCCAAGAAAAAAAATTTTTTTTAACACAGTGGAATTTTCAACTAACTGCTGAAACACACGGCATCCTAAAATAAAGTCTTTATTGAGATATAATTTATATCCCATAGAATTTACCCTTTTAAAAGTGTATGACTTAGTTTTTAGTGGATTCACAGAGTTGTACAACTACCAGCAGCCCCATCTAATTTCAGAACATCTTAATCACCTCCAAAATAAGTACCAAAGTAAATTAGCAGCACGCCCCTTTTCCTGCCCCGCTTCCCCAGCCCTGGCCAAGCACTAATCTACTTCCTCTCTCTATGGATTGCCTATCTGGACATCCACACAAAGGAAAACATACAGTACATGGTCTTTTGTGACTGGCTTTTTTACTTAGCATGTTTTCAAGGTCCATCCATATTGTAGCATATATCAGTACTTTATTCATTTTTACGGCCAAATAATAATCCATCATATGGATGTACCAGATTTTGTTTATCTGTTTATCAGTTGAAGTAGTTTCCACTTTTTGGTTATTATCAATACTGCTGCCAATGAACATCTGTGTACCTTTTTTTTTGTGTGTAAATGTATTTCTGTTCTTTTGGATAGATACTTAGGAGTGGAATTGCTGGGTCTTTTAGTAGGTATATTAACTTTTTTAGGACCCAGACTATTTCCCAAAGCAGCTGAACCATTGTGTGTCATGCTCCTAATTTCTCCACATTTTTGTTAACATTTATTGTTATTTGGCTTTTTGATTCTAGCCATCCTAGGTGTGAAGATGTAGCTCAGTGTGGTTTTTGATTTGTATTTCCCTGATGACTAATGATGTCAAATATTTCATGTGTCTACTGCATATTTGTACATATTATTTGGAGAAAAGTTTATTCAGATCATTTGCCCATTTAATAATTAGGTTTGTCTTTTTATTATTGAGTTGTCAGAGTTCTTTATATATTCTAGATTTCAATTCCTTTTCAGATATATGATTTACAAATATTCCATCCTTGTCTTTTCACTTGTCTTTTTCTTTGTATATATATTTTTTAATTGGAGTTCGATTTGCCAACACCCAATGCTCATCCCGTTAAATGCCCCCCTCTGTTGAAAAAAAAAAAGAAAAAGAAAAAAAAAGCCCCCCTCTGTGCCCGTCACCCAGTCACCCCAACCCCCCACCCACCTCCCCTTCCACTACCCCTTGTTCCTTTCCCAGAGTTAGGGGTCTCTCATGTTCTGTCACCCTCACTGATATTTCCCACTCATTTTCTCTCCTTTCCCCTTTATTCCCTTTCACTATTTTCTATATTCCCCAAATGAATGAGACCTTATAATGTTTGTCCTTCTCCAATTGACTTTCTTCACTCAGCATAATACCCTCCAGTTGCATCCAAATCGTGGGTATTTGTCATTTCTAATGGCTGAGTAATATTCCATTGTATACAGAGACCACATCTTCTTTATCCATTCATCTTTCAATGGACACCGAGGCTCCTTCCACAGTTTGGCTATTGTGGACATTACTGCTAGAAACATCGGGGCAGGTGTCCCGGCATTTCATTGCATCTGTATCTTTGGGGTAAATCCCCAGCAGTGCAATTGCTGGGTCATAGGACAGGTCTATTTTTAACTCTTTCAGGAACCTCCACACATTTTTCCAGAGTGGCTGCACCAGTTCACGCTTTTCACTTTTCTGATAGTGATCTCTGAAGCCTCAAAGATTATAATTTTAGGAAATGCAATTTATTTATTTTTTTTATCACTTGTGCTTTAGATGTCATATCTTAAAAAAACATTGCCTAATTCAAGGTCATGAAGACTTACTCTTGTGTTTTTTTTCCTAAGAGTTTTATAGTTTTAGCCCTTACATTTAGGTCTATAATCTATTTGAGTTAAATTTGTACATTGTGTGAGGTAGAGATCTAAATTCATTCTCTTATATGGGGATATCCGGTTATGCCTGTTTTCAATATTTGTTGAAAAAATTACTCTTTCCTCATTGAATAGTCTTGGCACTCCTATAGAAAATCAATTGACTATAAGTACTATAAGTGTAAGTGCTTATTTTTGGCCTCTTAATTTCATTCCATTGGTCTACAGGTCTATTGTTAGCCAGTGCCACACCATCTTGATTATTGTAGCTTTGTAGTAAATTTTGGAATCAGGAAGTGTGAATCCTCCAATTTTATTCTTTTTTTTTTTTTAATTTTTTTTATTTATTTATGATAGTCACAGAGAGATAGAGAGAGGCAGAGACACAGGCAGAGGGAGAAGCAGGCTCCATGCACCGGGAGCCCGACGTGGGATTCGATCCCGGGTCTCCAGGATTGCGCCCTGGGCCAAAGGCAGGCGCCAAACCGCTGCGCCACCCAGGGATCCCTATTCTTTTTTTTTTAAGTTTTGTTTTTACTATTCTGAGTCCCTTGAATTTGTATTTTGCCAAATGCTTATTCTACATCTATTGAGATAATTATTTAGATTTTCCCCTTAATTCAATTTAATATGGTGTTTCACATTGATTCATTTTTTAAAAAAGATTTTATTTATTTATTCATGAGAGACATAGAGAGGCAGAGACATAGGCAGAGGGAGAAGCAGGCTCCATGTAGGGAGCCCAATGCGGGACTCGATCCCAGAACCCCAGGATCACAGTCTGAGCCAAAGGCAGATGCTCAACCACTGAGTCACCCAGACGTCCCTCATTGATTCATTTTTGAGTGTTACATTAACCTTATATTCCTGGATAAATCTCACTTGCTCATGGCATATAATCTTTTTTTTTATATGTTGCTGGATTTGATTTGTACCTATAGTCGTAAGGGATATTGGTCCATAGGATTATTTTATTGTGTGTCTTTGTCAGGTCTTGGAATCATGGAATGGCCTCATGAAATGAGTTGGGAAATGTTCCCTCCTATTCTATTTTTGAAAGAGTATGTGAAGGATCAGTAGTAATTCATTTAAAAACATTTGGTATAATTCACCAGTGAAGCCATCTGGACCTTGGCTTTTCTTTGTGGGTAATAATTAGATTAGTAACCAACTTGCTTATTTGTTATAGATCTAGTCAGACATTCTATTTATTCTTTGATGCCACTTCAGTAGTCTGTGTCTCTGCAGGAATGTATTCTACTTTATCTAGGCATACAATTTTCCATATTATTCTTTTAGAATCTTTGTATTTCTATAAGCTTGGTAATAATGTTCCCCTATTTCATTTCCGATTTTAGTAATTTTATCAGGAAGGCAACCAGGCCAGGAGAGGCTGGCTGGCCTGGAACTTGCCTCCCCTACCCCCAACCCCCACCTCCCCCCACACAGAGCTTGAGTATCTCCTCCCTACTGGAGCCAGGCTGTGTGTCAATCTGAAAGGCCTTCTCCCCCTAGCAGTGACACCATCTCATTGTATGGAAAATACTGAAAACCAAGGGGTCCCTTCACATCCTGGGCTGGATAGCACCATTATGTCCTCTAGCCCTCACGGGGCCCTGGGAGGTGGGCATGATCCTGGGTGGGGGTGGGGGGGGGAGGATGGGTACCTTGTCCCAGTCCTTTCCTGGTTTTGGGATGAATGGTTCTCTGCCAAGGCCTGGCTTCTGCTGGGCAGTCCCTTCCCCCTTGTGTCCATCCCTACCTGGACCTTCTGGGATCAATCTGACCCATGGCTTCAGGTCCCCTCTGCAGCATGTCCTCTCCTGCCAGGGCCCTGCTGCACACACTCCCTAGGCACATTCCCCCTCACTGCATTCCAGCACTAACATCATCTCCATATGTCTTTGTTCATGCCAAGTGCTGCCCACACAGGGAAGGAGCTCCCCTAGGGCAGAACCCCAGTAGCAGATATGGAGCGCCTCACAGAGAGGAAGGTGAGGCCACCAGAGAAAGTCGTGCCCACAGCGCTGGGTTACCACTCCTCTCCTCACAGAGCCTGGGGAAGGGGGCGGCAAGGTGCATCTCAGCACAAGTCTGACAGCCCTGGTCCCTTCAGAAAACAGGCTCTGTTCTATCTTCATGTATTTATAATAGCACTCCCTTGTTTTTGTCAAGCTGTGTTCTCTGTTTATCAATAAAATCAATGACCTAAATCCCACACCAGGGGCTGATTTGAAATCTCTGCTGGGAATCTCCTTCTAAAGCCCTCCCTCTTCAAAGAGCTCTGTCTGAAAGGAGGTAATGGTTCTGGCTGTGCATGAGCCATGGGGGACACAGGGCCATGGCTCTGCAGCCTGGCAGGGGCTCTCTTTTTTGTCCACACCCTGTAAGTGTATTCAGTGGAAATACCCAGCACACCGTGGCTGTCCTCACCCAAAGGGATTCCTGAGGACAGAGCATCGGCAGGATGAGAGCTCAGTGGCTCAGGAGGCACAGGCCCCACTGCCACCTTCTACCCCACACCTCCACCTCAGCCTGGAGCTACAAGCTGGGCTGGCCACGGAGAACGTCCATACTGGGCCAAGCGGCCTGGAGTCCAGTCTGAGAAGGGTTGAGCACTGAGCACTGCTGCTGGGACAAGCCCTAAGGAGTGCCTCTGAGAGGCATCTGATAGACAGTCAAGGCTCTTCTATGTCAGGGGCATGCAGCCCTGGCCACTGGGCCCTTCCCCTACAGGGTACAAGCCTTTGTCCATGGCCAGGCCTGGCCCTTTTGTGGAGGTTAGCTGTCTGCTTTCCAGTTTTTCTGCTACCAATTAATACTTATCTGATGTCAACTTCATGCCAAGCTCTGTACTGGGCACTCAAAGTCCTGCAAAACAAGTGCTTTTAAATTCTTATTTGGGGCACCTGGGTGGCTCAGTTGGTTAAGCATCTGTCTTCAGTTTGGGTCATGATCCCTGAGTCCTGGGATCGAGCCTGGTGTCGGGCTCTCTGCTCAGTGAGGAATCTGCTTCTCCCTTTCCTTCTGTCCTTCCTCCCTCCTAGTACTCTCTCTCATGCACTCTTTCTCAAATAAATTAAATCTTTTAAAAAATAAAAAGTCCTTTTTTTTTCACAGGGAGGTTACTGGGACTTATAGACGGTAGATAGCATACCCCAGGCCATAACTGGCTGAGTATATGAGTCAGGCTGACACCTCAACCCATTGAGTTTCACAGCCCAGGCTGCATCTCCTCATAGCAGCACAGACCTCAGGTGGGTTCCTCAACCCATGACTGCTGACCTCACGGGTCACAGAAGCTCTGGTGAGGCAGCAATGTGGTCCTGCTATATAGAAGGGACCCTACCTGGAAGCACAGGAGTAGTGGATCCTTCCTGGACACAGTGGTCCCAGGTCCATGCTTCATCCTAGGGCTATTGTATTAGTTAGGATTCTTCAAAGAAACAAAACCAGTAGGATAATCTCTCTCTGTCTCTCTCTCTCTGTCTCTCTCTCTGTCTCTCTCAATCTCTCTTTCATAAGGAATTGGCTCAATAATCATGTGGATTATGGAGGCTGAGAAGTCCCAAGATCTACAGTTGACAAGCTGGAGATCCAGGAAAGCTGATGGTATAAGTTCTTCTCTGAAGGCAAATAGACTTGAGGTCCAATATTTCAGTTTGAGTCTGAAGGCCAGGAAAGACCAATGTCCCAGGTCCAGCTGTCAGGCAAGAGTTCCCCTTTGCTCTTGGGAGTGTCGGGCTTTTGTCCTATTCAGGCCTTCAACTGATTGGATGAGGTTCACCCATATTAGGGAAGAAAATCTGCTTTATTCAGTCTAGAGATTCAAATGCTAATGTCATGGAAAAACACCTTTATAGACACACTTAGAATACTGTTTGATCAGTTATCTGGGTACCTAGTCAAAATGACACACAAAATTAACAATCACAAGCTCTGAGACTCCAGGCCCAGGAACCCCCAAGTGTGCCCCAGCTTCCATTCATACACCCTGCTTGGGGACAAGCTTTGGCTGTGTGGCCTGGATGTGGATGAGACCACTTAGCAGCATGCACCCCAGGCATGCCCTTCACACTCTGAGCATCCTTTCTCCTCTGTCCTTGGCTGTACAGCTCATAGCTGATGACCCATGACAAGGGCACTAGGACTCAGAGAGGTCCAGCTGTCAGTCAGAAGTGTTGCTGGGATTTGAACCCAGACCATCTGGCTCTCAGCCCCAGACCACTCCACCACCTACCCCCTGATGGGGGTTGTGAGGCTTTCCCCCACTCTTGCTGGCTTATGGCTATTTCTGAAGCTGAATGGCCTGCCATCCTATGGTCCCTGGAACAGTCTGGGATGTGCAGTACGATGTTGAAGCTGAGTGGGGGAATCTACCAAGGTTCCCTCACCACCCCTCCACTGGATCGGTCACCTGGATCATGGACTGGACTTGAGGGTGATAAGGATGACCTTCTCCTGCCAAGAGAGGACCACATCTCTCTAGGAACCCACCAGGGGCTTCCCTTGGGGAAGGAGAGCCAGGAAAGGCAGTCAGAGGGATGCTGGGTGGCCTTGAAAGGGGCCAGGCTCCCCATGCCTTGGTGAGATGACCCTCACATGGAGATCCTTAGACTTGGCATAAAATTCCAGACAGAATAGTCTTCACATGCAGTTTAAAAATGGCTTCTTCCAAAAATCAATACAGGCTCTTATAATTCTGAAATACATGCTGAGATTTGTGGAACTGAGTCCAAAGTAAACGTGTGTGTGCGTGTGTGTGTGTGTGTGTGTGTGTGTGTGTGTGTGTGTGTTGGGTGAGGTGCTGGTGAGCTTGGAGACAGGCTATAAGGCTTTGATAAGCCTTCCAGCCCACAGGACAGCCTGTGAGGTCCTGAAGGGTAGAATGATTCCTGTTCAATCTGGTGGACTGTTGACAGGGTCCCTGTAGGCTCAGGACCAAGAGACGGAGGCTGCGGAGAGCAGGATGGAGTATTCCTGGCAGGGAAAGGCCTGGCCTAGGGCCACTCACAGTGAGACCTCACTCCACAGAAAGTTCATGCTCTCCAGGCCTCAGGGACCAGCACATCCACCTCTGTCCTTCAGATGACGCCCTGAGGGAAGGAAGCAGAATCCCACTGGGCCCGCTACAAGCCAGGCTCTGGTCACTGCCCCACACCAGACCCTAAGAGGCAGCCCTTCTTTCTCCATTTCTGCCTTGTCCAAGCGTCATGGTAGCTCTGTCACCACTGCCTGTAAATCCACTCTCTTTTTAACTTAGGTTGTCCTAAGCAATGACAGCCTTCTTCACACCATACATTCAATGTACTTAGGTATCTTTTGATTCTTGCAAATAATGCTATGAACATTATTAGCACAGAAGTATTTGTGTTCCTGTTTTTAATCCTTTTGAGTATATAACTCCAAATGGAATTGTGAGGTCATAGGGTAATTCTATATTTACCTTTTTGAGTAATGGCCAAGCTATTTTCTCCACAGGTTACACCATTTTGCATTCCCACCAGCAATGTAAGTGGATTCCCATTTCTCCACATCCACATACTTACCAACAGTTATTTTCCATCTGTTGTTTGTTTGTTTTTAATTATAGCTATCCCAGTAGGTGTGAAGTGGTAACTAAGTGAAGTTTTTATTTCATCTCCCTAATGGTTATTGATCCTGCACCTTTCAGTGCTTATTGGCATCTGTATATCTTCTTTGGTGAAATACCTATTCAAGTCCTTTGCTCCTTTTTATGTTGTTTTATCTTTTGGTTGTTGAGTTTTAGAAGTTTTTATATATTCTGGATATTAAACTCTTATCAGATGTATGATTTGCAAATATCTTTTCCCATTTTGTAGGCTGTCTTTTCACTTTCTTGACAATGTCCTTTGATACACAAAAACTTTTTTAAAAAATTAAAAATTTAAATTTAAAAATTTAATGAAAAAAAATTTGATGAAGTCCAATTTATCTTTTTTGTTGTTGTTGGTGGTGCTCATGCTTTTGATGTCATAACTAAGAATCCATTGTATATTCCAAGGTCATGAAGATTTACCTATATATTTTCTTCTAGGAGTTTTATGGTTTGAGCTCTTATACTTAGGTTGTTGATTCATTTTGAGTTAATTTTTTTGCATACAGTGTATATTCAGTTGTACCAGAACTATTTGTCAAAGAGACTGTTCTTTCGCTACTGAATGCGCTTCCCACCTCTACTAAAAATCAATTGACCATAGACTATAATCTTAATTCTACTCCATTGGTTTGCACATCTGTCCTTATGCCAGTTCCATACTGTTTTGATTATTGCGATATATTTTGATATAATGAAGTGTGAGTCCTTTGGCTTTGTTTTTCTTTTTCAATATTGCTTTGGCTATTCAGGACCTCTTGCAATTCTATATGTATTTGAGTATCTGCTTTTCCATTTCTTCAAATAAGGCTTTTGGAAATTGGACAGGGGAGTGTTTGTGTATAGTATTGACATTTTAACAATATTAAGTCTTTATGCCCATGAACTTGAAGCAGTTTTTAATTTATTTAGGTCCTTTTAATTTCTCTCAGTAATGATTTAGAGATTTCAGTGAACAAGTCTTGTATATCCTTTGTTAGATTTATTAATTTATTCTTTTTGTTGCTTTTATAATTGAATTTTTATTAATCTCATTTTCTAACGGTTCATTGCAAGGACATACAAATACAGTTGATTTCTATTGATCTTGTATCTTACAACTTGCTGAGCTCATATGTCAGTTTTAATAGTTTTCTTGTGGACTCCTTAGAGTTTTCTGTACATAGGATCATGTAAATAGAGATAGTACTTCTTTCTTTCCAATTTGGATGTCCTTGTTTCCTTTTCTTGATGAATCACTCTGTCTAGAACCTCCAGTACAATGTTGAATAGCAGTGGTAAAAGTGGGCATCCTTATTTGATTCCAGATTTTAGGAGGAAAGCTTTTGACTGATTAATTACCTATGGGTTTTTCATAAATGCCCCTTCTCATGTCATGGAAGTTCCTTTCTATTCCTAGTTTTCTAAGCGTCTCTATTGTCAAATGCCTTTTTTGTGTTAATTGAGATGATAATGTTGGGTATTTCCCCCTTTGGGCTACAAATATGTTGTATTATGTTGATTGATTTTATTATATTGAGCCATCCTTGCATTCCTGGAATAAATATCACATGTCATGGTGTATAATCCATTTAATATGCTGTTCAAATTGGTTGGCTGATATTTTATTGAGGATTTTTATATCTGTATTCATAAAGAATATTGGTCTGTAGTTTCTTTTCTCATGATGTCTTTATCCGGCTTTGGTGTCAGGGTAATGCTAGCTTCAAGAAAGAATTAGTATGTGTTATCTCCTCTTCTATTTTCTGAAGAGAAGGACTAATGTTAATTCTTCTCTAAATATTTTTGTGGAATTCAGCAGTGAAGCCGTCTGTTCCTGGAATTTTCCTTGTTGGGAAATTTTGGACACTAGATCTAATCCCTTTACATGTTACAGGTAAAGAGATTTCTTCTTGAGTCAGTTTAGGTAATTATTGTGTTTCTAGGAGTTTTGCCAGTTCATCTAGTTTGTCTAATTGTTTATCATCATCTCTTACAATCCTTTTTATTTCTGATAGTAATGTCCTGACTTTTACTTCTGAGTAAAAGCTATTTGTTATTTGTGTCTTTTTTTTTTTTTTCTTTTTCAGCCTTCTTAAAGGTTTGTCAATTTTGTTGATCTTTTCAAGGAACCAATTTTGTTAACATTGCTTCTTGCTTTTCATCTTTTCCTTCTGGATTCAATTTTCTTCCTCCTGAAGTGTACCCTTTAGAATTTAATTTTCAGCAAGAGTTGGCTAGTGTTAAACTCAGTTTTTGTTTGTTTGAAAGTTTTTTTTAACTTTTTCACTCAAATAATAGGTCTGCTCTCTGGTTAGCCAACATTTTTTCCTATCAGCATTTTGACACTGTTATTCCATTATCTTTTTTTTTTTTTTTTTTTTTTTTTTAATTTTTATTTATTTATGATAGTCACAGAGAGAGAGAGGCAGAGACACAGGCAGAGGGAGAAGCAGGCTCCATGCACCGGGAGCCTGACGTGGGATTCGATCCCGGGTCTCCAGGATCGCGCCCTGGGCCAAAGGCAGGCGCCAAACCGCTGCGCCACCCAGGGATCCCTATTCCATTATCTTTTGACTTCATTTATTATTGTTATGTTTGCTGAGAGTCTAAATATCTTTCTTCTGTAAATCTTTTGTCTTTCTCCCTGGTTGCTTTTTAAATCTCTGCATCTTTATTATTTTTCATTTTCACTAAGATGAGATAAGAAGTTGATTTGTTTTTGTTTATTCTGTTCAGAATCACTGTGATTTCTGAATCTGAGGGATATCTCCTATTGAATCTATAAAAGTCTCAGCCATTATATATTATATTTCTTTTTGCTTTCTGATCTTTTCCATCTCTTTATGGTCTCTGTGCTATATTTTGGGTAATTTCAATATATCTTCATTATTAATAACTCTTCTGCTGTATCTAATCTTGCTATTATACTCGTCTACTAAGTTTTGTTTAAAAGACTATTTGTTTCATTTGTAAAAGATGTATTTCTCCTTTTAAAAATAACTGGTTGGTTTTTTCCCCAATGGCATCTTACATGCTCTTAAACATTCATTTTAGAGTTTCTATCCAGTAGTTCTATTGACTAAAATTCTTGGGAGTTGAATCCTACCACTGTGGTGTCCCTCGGCCCTCCCTTTAATTGACCTGTCTCCTTGTGTCCTCTGTAATTGGGATTGTAAGCTTATTCTTTGTGGGATTGAAGCTACTAGAGCTCTGTGGGGTTGAGAGGAGGCACATGGGCCAGAGAGGTTGTGTGTTTGCTTCCGCTGATAGCCTGAGACTCTTCCTGGACTAGAACCACTGTTGATGGCTTGGGCTCCCAGATTCATGCATGTAATATATAAACAACACTCAGGATGATACAAGTGTATTTAAAAACTTAAGCAGGGGGATGCCTGGGTGGCTCAGTGGTTGAGTGTCTACCTTTAGCTCAAGGCATGATCCTGGAGTCCAGGGATCAATTACCACATCAGGCTCCCTGCATGGAGCCTGCTTCTGCTCCCTCTGCCTATGTCTCTGCCTCTCTCTGTGTGTCTCTTGTGAATAAATAAATAAAATCTTTTTAAAAAACTTTAAGGAGAAATCTATCTGCCAATGAGAAAGTTTTGTTTTGTTTGCTAGACATTTTTACTGAAGTTGTAAGCCTTTAAGGGTCCTAAGTTGGGTGTGCATGTGGGGAATAGGGGTATCAATTCTTACTCTGCCTCTTCTGGACCCCAGCCATTGACTCCTCTCTTCTGAGGACCTTTAAAACCAGAAGCAGGCTGGGATGATCACCAAAGTGTCTATTCACTGCACACCAATTTACCAAAGTCAATTTTTCAAAAAATCAATTTGCTGAAGACAGAATTTGCCAGATGACCAATTTGCCAAATTTACCAAATTAAGAAACATTTGTTTCTTTGATGATCATGAAGTTTGCAGCTATTGGGTGATATAGTTTTTAACAGTTTCTAAAGGTTTCTGTCAAGTTTTAACTGGCTGCCTATTTTGTTCCATGGCAACCCTCTGTGAAAATTCAGGTAGCTGGATACTAAGATCACCCAGTGCAGTCTTTTTGTGTCCCACTCCTGCCCCTAGCCACCCCTCTTACTCTTCATTTCTGTTCTTGGAAATGTCCCTCACTTTCTCAAAAGCTCAGCCATGCATTTAAATGTTGCTTGTTATATTTTGCCCAATTTTTCTAAGGTGTGTTTGTGTGTGTGTGTAAGGGATTTCTAGGATCTCCAGGATACAGCATTGCTGAAATGGAGCCTGCTGTGCCCTTTTTGCAGACAAGGAAGCACATGCCCACAGCAGGAAACCCACCTGATGACTGTCATGCAGTTCCTGGGGGGCAGAGTGGAGATCTGAACCTGGATCTACCTCCTCCTGCCTCCTGAGCTGATGGCAAAGGATCTTCTTTCAGATACTTGAGTCCTCCTCCTGCTTCACAAAGTAGCTTTGAGGAGGAGGAGATATGAGCCCTCCATGGCTCCCGGGCTCTTTAGGTGTCAGCTCTAACCATTGCCAGGACCCTGGACATCTACAGCACACACTTCCAATGGATTCTCACAGCAGTGTAATACCACACTAGTGGTGCCATTTACAGACAATGTAACGGAGGCTCCAAGTACAAAGTAGTCCCCATTTCCCCTAGTTCGCAAGCAGCAGAGAGACGGCACTCTCATCCACTCCCTTGACTCCTAGGCTGGTGGCCTCCAGAGTGATGTGTGTTTCCATGTCTCAGACCCTAGCACAAGTTGATCCATGAGGCAGAGATCAGGGGGTGCCCAGACCTGGGGGGCAACAACCGCTGGCAGAGACATCTCCATCACTAAGGGCAAAAGCATTAGGGGTGCCTCCTACAAGGCCTGAGGAAAGGGAATGCTAGGAACCTATGTGGGAAATCTGAAGCTAGATCAGGAAGATGCTTCCAACTCCGGCTCACCGTGGGTGTCTGGGCAAACTGGCACAGCACCGGGCTCTCTCTGGGCTTCAATCTCCCAGCATATAAAACAGGATCAGATTGCCTGCCCTGTGCCTTGAATGTAGACTTTCCTGGGTCTGGTTTCCAAGGTGCTGAGAAGGCGTTAGTGCAGACACTGTGAATGTCAGGAGAGGGAACCAGGGGGCAGATGTGGGCATGATGACTATCGAGAACCTCCTAGAATTATGGGAGCTCAGAGCTGGAAGGGCCATTGCATCAGAATAGCTTGACCTTGTCCACTCAGGTGTGGCTGCCTGGAACACTATGTTGAGAAAGATCCTGAGGACTCATCCGGGCTCAGTGGGAGGGGGACCTGCAGGTGATTACTAGTGCCCTCTCAGGGGAAGGCAGGAGTGATAGTGCTGAGTGGCAGCTCCTCAGATGGAGTGATGGACAGGGCCTTCAAGTTCTGCCTCGGGGCCTGGCACACTGTGCAACAACCCGGGCCCATTCTTGTGCCTCTTCTTCCAAGTGCTGGCAGATTTTGCCGTGCTGGGTCCGTCCTGGACCGCAGGTTAATGTGCTATTACATATTGCATGAGGTAGCCTGCTGAGGAAGCACCCTCGACTCTTGCTTACAGGCAACACCGCCTCTGAACCCAATGCCCAGAGGGTCCCATTAGCTGGGCCGGGCAGGTCGATTGCGCCTCCGGAAGGCCTAGCTGGGCTGAGTTGCTTCCCCGAACATTTTGTGTGCGGAGCAACATCTTCCTTCCGCCCCAGGCACCTTAGCCACACGCTCTGCGAGGTAGAGCACAGCCATGCCTAGGTGCTAGCCTAGCGCCAGACAAAGGCAGGCTGGCTCTGAGCTCCGCTCCCTGGGATCTGTTCTGACCCGGGTCGCCATACCCACCCCTGCCCAGGACTGGACTCCCCTCTGCCACCCTGCAGCCTCCACTTGGCTGCCTTCCTCAGCCATTCTTTTACCGCTGACCCTCACCTCCAGCTTGAGAGAGCTCAGATGACATGTGTCACAGACTGTCCTCATGAGAGCCGGGCACACACAGCTGATCTCACGTGGTGTGGGGAGGGAGCAGTGGCAGGCATACTGGCCCATATATCCATGTGGCCTGCAGAGCAGGGCTGGCTCTATCATGCGTCCTGATCAACATTCCCCACAGTTAAAAACTGCCTTGTTGGGGCACCTGAGTGGCCCAGTGGGTTAAGCGTCTGCCTTCAGTTGAGGTCATGATCCCATTGTCCTGGGATCGAGCCCACATCAGGCTCCCTCTCAGCAGGGCATCTGCTTCTCCTTTTCCCTCTGCTTCTCCTTCCACTCGTGTACTCACTCTCTGGTCTCTCTCAAAATAAATAAATAAATAAATAAATAAATAAATAAATAAATAAATAAATAAAATCTTAAAAAACAAACAACTACTTTGTTCCTGGACCTGTTTCAATAGAGATGAGGTGGAAGATTGCTTCCTGGAAGATGTGGGCAATCCTGGAGGTCCCCGGCCACCTCAAGCCCCTCAGGCCCACCCTCAATCATCTCTCTGGAGCCTCCCCCAGGATGGATGGCATAGATGTCCCTAGGTACACATCCTGCATAGACTGGAGAGAGGTCTGTGGTGCTGCGGTGAGGGCCTCATGGGGTCATCCCACCCTCCACGTGCAGATCTTTCTCCACAAGCTAGGTCTGGGCTGGCTAGCACAGGAGGTGATGGACTTGGGCCCACAAGAGAGTGTGGCCATTGAATGAGCTTCCTTTTTCTTGTGGACTTGCATGCACTTGTCCACCCATGGGGAGCCGTACTGGACCTCCCCTGCCTACAGGTGACACGGGGTCCCTATGGTATCCTCCGTTCCACGTTGGGGTATTCATGTGCAGTTAAGCTGGAAGTTTGGGAATTAAGCTCTCAAGCTGGTATTTCAGAGGAAGTGATACTGGCACCTGAATCACATGGGGCTCCCCTTGGACCCAGAGCATGCAGCCATGTGATCTGGGGATGCAGGAAGGATATCCACGGCTCTGGTGCCTGTCCTGTGTGGCAGAGACATAGGGTCCTTCTCAAGTGGCTGACTAGAGCCCAGGGTCTCCACCCCACAGCAAAGTTCCGAATATCTGCTGCCTCACCACCTTGCCAGGCCCTCTGGCTCCCGGCCTCTCAGGTCTGTCTGCTCTCAGTAGAGGACGCCCCCCCCACCCCCCGCCCGTCCCTGGGTCTGAGCCAGGCCAGCACAGGGGCCTAGATTCTCTGGATTCTGGGAACCCAGAGACCAGTGGCAGCCCTGCCTCAACCTCACTCCCAGGAAATAAAAGGAGGCACACTGGAATAACCACCTAGGCTTCTGGCAACATCCTGTCCTTGGAGGTGCCCTAGGGGTCTATGAAAACAAGATACCAGGACTGGGTGGCTCAGTGGTTGAGCATCCACCTTTGGCTCAGGACGTGATCCCGGGGTCCTAGGATTGAGTCTCACATCGGGCTCCCTGCATGGAGGCTGCTTCTCCCTCTGCCTGTGTCTCTGCCTCTCTCTCTGTGTTTCTCATGAATAAATAAATAAAATCTTTAAAAACAACAACAACAACAACAACAACAAAAAACCAGGATGCCAATCCCTGGCCCAGAAATGTGAGGAAGGTACAGCAGGTCATCACTCTCGCCGGTCTCCCCACAGGAGCATTGTCAATAAAAGTGTCACCATATTTCATTAAACTGAATTATGAAGGGGATCTGCTAGGGGCAGCAAAGTGCTAGGAGTTGACAGACACAAACCTCCTGGCCCAGGGAGAAAGAACCAAGGACAAAGGGCCCTGGGCCCTACCGGGCCAGCATAGTGTCCACAGGATGGGGTCATGACAAGACTTTTGTGCCCTGGCAAGGAGACTGACTCCCAGGGAGGGTGGCCTGCTCAAGCCCACAGCTGGCCATCTCTCTGAGACCTGGCCTGGGCTCCACTCCATGGGCAGACTTGTCATTCCATGTGCTTGTTTATCATACAGGGCTTCAAAGGCACTAGGGCAGCAAAGGGGCTCTCTGACTTCCCAGGCCCGGAGCTGCAACCATCATAAGGGAGAGTGGCTTCAGGTCAGAGAGGAATTATGCCTGGCCTGGGCTCTCCACTCTACCCTGTGGGGCATGGCCACCCATTTGGGGTTGAGGAAAGGAGAAGCAGGACATACTTGGAGCCCAGGTGTCACCCTCCCCCCTACTTACCTGTCACCTCCACATAGGAGGGCTCTGAGACACCAAGAAGGGGTCAAGAACAGTGCTGCCTAAAGCCCATGTTCTGGAGGGACCCAGGGAGGGGCAGGCCCACCCACAGTCCCACAGCATGAGCACTACCAAATCCTGTGCTGGAGGGTAGGAATGGGCCTTCCTGCTCTCTTCCTCCCACTCGGGGGCCCAGATTAGATGTTCCCACCTCCCTCTTGGCTGCCTCTCCTTCTAGCCCCTGTGCTAATAGGGAGAGCTTCCATTAAGGCTGATGACAGGAATTGCCACTCAGGAGACACCCTTTGATCTCAGGGCAGCAGGAAGCAGAGGGGTCAGGAGTGGGGGCTACCCTCCTGACAGCCCCTAGCCAGTGATGACTGGCTCTCTGCTGTCCTCGACCTAGGGGCTAGCAGGCAAGGGAGCAGGAGGGCTGGGCTGTGGTTTGGGGGGAGGAGAAGTTCCCTGACCTGGGCAGGGCTCCCTGCAGAGGAAGGGCACAACCCCCAGGTGGTCTTGGAAGGGTACCCCCGAGGGAGCTTCCTGGGCCCTGGTATGCCTTGACCAATCATGGGTGTGGTCAGCTCCAGAAGAGTGGGATTCATTTTCCAGAATCTCTCTGGGAACCATCCCTGCCCTTGCAACAGTTAGAACCTTTAGGAGCCTGAAGAGAATAGGCTGTGCTGAGGCTCCTTAAAATGCTTTCCTACACTGTACTCCGGGGGCCACTCCATGAGGAGCATCAAGCTCTGGACTGCTGCTGCCAACAGGACACCTCAGCCACCCCACCCTTTCCCTTGGTCCTTAGGCCTGAACACCCACCTAATGCAGCCTGCCTTTAAGGAAGACCCTGACAAAGCTTGAGGACACGGATTCTGAGCTGGCAGGGTGTCCCCTCTCCACAGCTGCAGACCACGAATAAATCCTGGCTTCCAGGTCGCCTATGTTTGGCCCATTCTGGGTGTAGGTTACTAAAGCCTGAGTGCCTAGCTTGTGATCCAGCGGAGTTCCTTCCCAGTGGGGTACAGTACCCGTGCACAAATGGCCCTTAAATGTTCTCTCACCAAGGCGTATGCCTTTGCGGACACCCACTCTATGAATCAGTCTGTGCTTGAGGACAGCTCCTTACCTGGCCAGGCCGGGGCTGGGGGAAGGAAGCAGTGACCCTCAGCTCCCGGGTGGTCCACCCAGGGGCAGAATCCTGGTCAACCCTCGAATCTGACCTTGCCTCTCCTTGCCAGCAGGAGCCAGGAGTGGAAGGGGGTGGTGAAGGGATGTTGTGAAACATGGCACCCACTGGGTCCTCTGGTTTTCCCAGAATCTTCTTGAGCATAGCCAGACCCCAACCCCCTGACCATGTAGGCCTGCAAGGTATGGGAAAGTAGGTGGGATCAGTGAGACCTGCAGGGCATCACTTGAGCTTACCTGAGAGGAGCCTTGCCCAGTGTGGGCCCCTGCCAGGTGCAGTGAGGCATGCTAGGAGCCCCCAGCTGGCCTCCTAGCCCCCAGGAGGAGTGAGGCCCAGTGTCAGCCGGGCCCTGGGGAGATGCCCTCTCTGAGCCACTGGGCAGAGGCCCATGCAGGCCGGCCCATTCCTGTTGCAGGTCCTGGGCAACCCAGTGCCGAAGGCCTTCCCAAACTTGGCCGTGACCATCACCGATCCAGGTCCAGGGAATGCTAGACATGGGTCATTGTGGGGATGGGTTAGACAGACAAACAGAATGTGAGACTGAGAGAAAGGGAAACAGAGACCAGCAGAGAAGAAAACAGAAAGAAGAGAAGGCAAAGACAGAAGAAAGAGACAGAGAGGAGAGCATGAGGGAGCAGAGGGGAGAGAAGCCCTGAGGGCCGGGCCAAGATGAGAGGAGTAGGCTGGTGGCTGGTGAGTATGGGCGGAGGGGGCACTGCGGCAGTCAGCTCCTGCCATGCCAGGGTCTGGCACCCTGAGGCACCACGCATGTCTGAGGGACTCAGGGTCTGGGGGCTTTCCTGTCCCTGCTCTGCTGTGGTGCTGGATGCCAGGACTAGAGGGCTCCTAGAGACCAAGGCCAAAGCCCATTTTTCAAAAGCAGCTACTGCAGCCAGAGAAGAAGGGGTTCTGGGCCCCCAGAGATTAGCCCCGAGCCAGACCAGACCTAGAGATCCCAATTCTTTACTCAGGCTCCAAAGCCATAGTTGAGAGGATGGATGTGAGGTGAGGGGACCCAGGCTACTCTGATCCCGGGACTGGGTAGGTGGGATTGACCCTACCCACAGGTGGCCCCTGCCACTCCCCAGTTAGGATGGGGGGGCCCCATGTCATGCGCACACAGTCACAGCCAAGTGGGTGGGCTGATAGTCCAGGTCAAGGGTGGACAGGAAGGGGTCAAGGCCCAAAGTCATCCTGTGGGAGGCAAGTCCAGGGGTGCTATGCCTAAGCTTTGCTGCACTCTTTAGAGATGCTTCTGGCCCTAGAGTCCACGGTATCATGGGCGGTTGTCCCAATTTGTTCTACTGTGGGCAATGCCAGCCCCTGACTTACATTTCCAAGAAGGAAGTTGCTCAGGCCATTGGTGTGAATTTGGCACCTGCCCCTTACCATCTGTGTGACCCGGAGAGGGTCAGTACACTTCAAGTCTTGGTATTCTCCTCTGCAAAGTGGAGACGAGAATTCATTGGGAATTCTGGAGGGCATTGGGTCATTGGGAGGGCAAACATGAAGATGCGTATCAATAACTACAGCTCTGTTACAGAGGGGTCTCTGGGCAGGCCGGTCCTTGGGGTGCTGGGCCCAGCATGAGCCTGCAGAACACCAGCCTGAGAGTACCCGCCTGGTGCACTCCAGAGTCGATACTGTGGACTCCAGGAAAAGGAAGGGTCAGCAAAATCGGGGAGCCAAGCCCCTGCTGAGAGGCAGCAGAAACTGTCCCAGGAGTAAGTGCCAGGCCATAAACGTAAAAAGGAGAGTCCAGCAAGACAAACTAATGGTCCTTCAGTGGGAGAGGCAGACATCTGGGATTCACAGGCAGGCTTCCAGATCAATACTTGTGTGCTGATTTGCTGAAGAGGCTTTTATGAAGTTTAAGCAGAGTTCATTGTTAAATACTCTTATGTACAAAGGATGTGGGCAGCCGTATTAATTCCTTTTCTCTTACAGATCAATAATTACATTGCTGATTTGCTTAAAAGGCTCAGGTTGAGGCAAGGGTGAGGGAAGTGGGCCTCACTGCTCCAGAGAATGTGGCTGAAGGTCCTGGAAGACCACGCTGTGGTTGATGAAAATCACCAGGGGCAGGGAGAGGCTGGGTGACAAAGGGACATGTGGCAAGTCAGTTGGCCTGCAAGTTCAGGATCACCCCCAAGCCCCATCCTCCTCCTAACTCTGTCTTCTCCATTCCTTCCTGAAGCCTTCTTCTTGAGCTGAGCAGACTGTGAGGTCCTGGCTTTTTCTGGAGGCATCTCTCTTCACTCCACTCTCAGGGATCCTGGCCTGGCCTCCTCTGCTTTTCTCCGCAGCTCATCCATGGGCTGAGCTCAGAGGAGCAAGGGGAAAGGGCCCTGCCTGGTGAGTCAGGGCAGGGAAGAGGCCTGCCAGGAGAGAAGGGAGGGAGCAGACAGGCCTAAAGAGGCCAAAGCTGACATGAGGCCAGTGCAGATTATTCTCGAGACAAACAACCAGGAGACAAACAGAATCTGTGTCCCAAGCAGGTGTCACATCCAGGCCGGAAAGCAAGCCTACTTTGTGGGAAAAGAAGGCCAGGTGAGGGGGCCATGGACTTTTCTCAGCTTTGGCTGTCATCAGCCAAAGTGTCACAAAACCAGTGACTGTGGCTGACATCTCAGTGTGTGTCTTCTAAGGATTGCTTTGCTCACTGCTGACTGCCCATCCCAGCCTTGTCTGTTGAGGTGTTTGCATGTCTGGGACCTGGGGTGGTCTGCATGACAGCTCTGTGAAGTGGGTGATAAAGCAGGCTTGGGGTTACTCTTTCTTGGCCCTGGAACAGGTTCCTGGGCTATGCCCACTTGAATAGCCTAGAAGATCAGCTGGAGGATCCTGGTCACCTAATTTTATCCATGCTTAGAAGCCACAATGCACATTTTTTTAAAAACGAAAAGGAAGAAAGGAAGGAAGAGAAGAAAAGAAAGAAAGAGAGAAAAAGAGGGAGAGAGGGAAGAGGGAAGGAAGGAAGGAAAGAAGGGAGAGAGAGAGAGAAAGAAAGAGGCAGTGTAGTAAAAGCCACCAGCTAACTTCTCTTGTCTGGGTGGTCAAGAGGTTCCCTTGTCCAGGCTGGAGTTAATATCATCTGCTGATGGGGGTATAGGGAAGCCATGTCTGAATTCAGTGGTGAAGAGTGCTCATAACTGATTAGTAACGTCTGCCGTGCACATGGCAGGGGCAGTGGTGGCACGTACGTCATGTATTTCCAGCTTCACATGAACCACAGAATCAGTTTGGCACCAAGAGAATCATTCAGCTTAAGGCTCATTTGCAGAATTTCTTGAAAAAAGTTATATCCTGACTGTGGAGGCTCCTAGGGTCTCCTGTCTGACCCCACAATTGGACACAGGTGCACAGATGCTGTTGGGAGGCTATTATGAATTCTATTTCATCTAATAGCCTGGTCAGGAAATGGAAAGGTATATTACAGATCATTAAGTGGGTAAAGGAATTTGACAACCTTTGATCTGAGTCAGGAAAATAGATGGCATGAATTAATTCGCCGGCTTGTGGAGAGAAGAGTCATCCTTCAAAAACAGTGACAGGCAGGGAGCTCACCCCTCGGGGGACTGACTCCAGGGAAGGCAAACAGCAGCTCTCCTGGGAGCAGAAGGTTTGGATGCACGGGGTGTGGCTGTGGCCTCCGGGCTGCCTTCCCCCTGCTCCAGTCAAAGGCACAGACGTGTCCCTCACTTCACATACGCCAGTGTCCTGATGCCCAGGAAATGTCCACTGAAGCAGAGAACAGCCCTCAGGGGTTCGACAACCCTGTATGACTGGTGTGTGTGTGTGTGTGTGTGTGTGTGTGTAATGCCCAGGTCCCATCGAAGTCAGTCAGGATCCTTAGGACTGAGTCTGGAGGGCACTTGCCACTTGCTGGTGCTGCACTGACTTTGTAAGGGGGCCAGGGCCAGGGACCCCAGGTGGGACCATCGTGGTAGGCTCACAGATCCAATGTCCAATCAGAGCCATTTCCCTTTAGATGTCTAGTAGGTTTTCAAAAGTCACCTGTCCTGATCTCCTTCCCCAACAAGCATCCCTCTTTCCCTAATCCCAGCCAAGGGCACCTTCTTTCTTCTGGTTTCTTAAGCTAAAACTCCTGCTGTCTCTCTGGGTGCCCCCTTCTCTTATCCCCCGCATCCCACCTTCTCTTATCCCCCACATCCCACCTTCTCTTATACCCCATATCCCACCTTCTCTTATCTCCCATACCCCACCTTCTCTTATCCCCCACATCCCACCTTCTCTTATCCCCCACACCCCACCTTCCCTTATCTCCCACACCCCACCTTCTCTTATCCCCCACATCCCACCTTCTCTTATCCCCCACATCCCACCTTCTCTTATCCCCCACACCCCACCTTCTCTTATCCCCCACATCCCACCTTCTCTTATCCCCCACACCCCACCTTCTCTTATCCCCCACATCCCACCTTCTCTTATCCCCCACACCCCACCTTCTCTTATCCCCCACACCCCACCTTCTCTTATCCCCCACATCCCACCTTCTCTTATCCCCCATACCCCACCTTCTCTTATCCCCCACATCCCACCTTCTCTTATCCCCCACATCCCACCTTCTCTTATCCCCCACACCCCACCTTCTCTTATCTCCCACACCCCACCTTCTCTTATCCCCCACACCCCACCTTCTCTTATCCCCCACACCCCACCTTCTCTTATCCCCCACACCCCACCTTCTCTTATCCCCCACATCCCACCTTCTCTTATCCCCCATACCCCACCTTCTCTTATCCCCCACACCCCACCTTCTCTTATCCCCCACACCCCACCTTCTCTTATCCCCCACACCCCACCTTCTCTTATCCCCCACATCCCACCTTCTCTTATCCCCCACATCCCACCTTCTCTTATCCCCAGAGATCCTGTGACCTGTACCTGTCACATACACCCAGAATCTGGCCTATGCTGACGTTCCAGCCCATCTTACCCACGTCTCTGTTGTCTCTTAGTCAATTCTTGCACCAGCCTATTCCTGTCCCCTTGTACCTACCTGTCCTACAGTCTATCTTTTTCCAGAAGCCTAGTGGTCCCTCTGAGGCCTAAATCAGAACCTTGCAGTGGCCACTCATCCTGTCCCATGGCAATTTCTTTGACCTTGCTCTGCTCTCCCTCAGGCTCCCTATGCTCTGCTGACCCCTCACTCACCTCTTAGCCATCAGGCCACCCTCGGCTGGGGCTTGGCTCAGATCCCTCCACCCTGGCTAGCACCTCAATGAAGTCGGCCCTTGGTGAACACTGCAGCCCTTTGGGCAGGATTCATCTTTGTTTCGTCACTGCTATAGCCCAGTGCCCAGACCGAGACCTGACACCCACTGGCCTTCAGTCCGTATCTGTTGAATGAATGAAGAAGGCTGAGCAGGCCAAGTAGGCACAGTGGCAGGCATGAGCCCACATGCTGCCAAGAGCTGCCCTCTGAGCACCTGTACACCACTCTTTCCTGGCCTGGAGCAGCCCCCAGTGCAGATGAGAAGCACCACTGAAGCAAGAACTTCTGAGAAGAGTGGCAAGTGCCAGGACACGGGCCCAGGGGAAGAAATGCCCCAGCTAAATCTTTCCCAAAGGATGAGGGCCTGTGACCAGGGCAGGACATGGGGAAGGCTTTCCACCCTGACAGAGCAGCAGGTACCAAGGCTGGGAGGCAGGTAGTGTCTGGGCCTGCTAGGACGCTGCCCAGGATGCAGGGTGGCTGGGCTCAAGGCAGCGTGCCAGGAGAGGGCTGGTGGAAGTACGGGCCTGAGGTGCAGGCAGGGGCTAGTGGCAGGGCTGCCAGCACAGCATCACAGACCCCCAACACCTCCTGAAATCCAGTGAAGAATTTTAGAGGGGGGGTGACAATATCATTTTTGCATTTTGTGAGTCAAGCTGGTATGGGGCAGATTGGAGGGAAGACAAATAGGGAGAACAGCGAGGAGACAGTAATGAGAAATCAAGTCAACAAAAGGTAAGCAGGAGTGGGGGAATGTGACCAGTGTTCTGGAGAGATCCCAGCTTCCCTACTCACCAGCTGTGAAGACTCAGGCATGTTCCTTTATTTTTCCCACACCCAATTTCCTCACCTGATAAATTGGGCTAGCAATGGGAATCTTCCAAGGGGAGACTGAGGTTAGATGAGGCGGGTGTGCAGAGCACCTGCCCACAGCCCTCGCTCCCTGCAGGCTGATCTTCTGCCCCAGTCTGTCCTGGTCTCCCCAGAAGGAGCCGAGTGTACACAGCGTCTCTGAGCCTCCACCTCCCCTCCATGCTCCTGCTCTCTGCCTGCCGGCTGAGAGTCCAGTGAGAATAGAGCTTTGATGGGTAAGGAGTCTCTTTCTTTCTTTCTTTCTTTCTTTCTTTCTTTCTTTCTTTCTTTCTTTCTTTCTTTCTTTCTTTCTTTCTTCCTTCCTTCCTTCCTTCCTTCCTTCCTTCCTTCCTTTCTTTCTTCTTTCTTTCTTTCTTTCTTTCTTTCTTTCTTTCTTTCTTTCTTTCTTTCTTTCTCTCTCTCTCTCTCTCTCTCTCTCTCCCTCTCTTTCTTTCTTTTTCTTTCTTTCTTTTTCTAGAGGGAGAGCAGGCTCCCTACCGGGAACCCGATGTTGGACTCAATCCCAGAACCCCGAGATCAGAGATCACAACCTGAGCTGAAGGCAGACGCTCAACAACCGAGCCACCCAGGTGCCCAATGAGTCCTTTCTTGAAGAATTCCCTGTGTTCAGCTGACACTCGTCCTTAGTATGCACGGACGCTGGATCCATTAGTTTTGAGTGCACTGTCATATTGCTGGAGCAATTGTTCCTCAAATAGAATTACTTCCTACAATTATCCTCTAAAAAGGCCCTGGGATATGGGCGAGAGGTGCCAGGAGGCCAGAGCCAAATCAAATCAAGGACCTCGCTCTTTGAAGATGGGTCTAGTACTGGGGTCCACATATGTGTGGACCATTGGACCCCCAACAGTGCCACCCCTGTCACTCCCCCATCCCAAACCAAGAGACTGGAGCCCCAGCCAACCGAGGTGGGGTGAGCAAGGACACTGCTGAGTGAGGGAGGAGGTGGCAGGCAGGCATGAGAAACACGAGAAAGAGGGACTCTGTTTAAAACACAGTTTACTCTGAGTAGATCCAAGTCTACAGTGGCCTCATGGCCCTATGCCATCTGCCGTCCCTGCACCCCCTACAGTGTCTCAAACAGATTTAGCAGCTCTACATCAATGACATCAATAATAATCACACCAAATATTGTCCTAAAGACCTAGATACATACCTCATTTAATCCTTAGGTCAACCCTAGAGATGGAAAGACAGCTCCAGAGAGGGGTGCTGGCTGGGCAGGAGGAAAGACGCCTGAAGGGTTGTCAGAGTGGAGGGAAGGAGGCAACCCGCAGGGATACCGGATAAAGGGTTCCAAACGGAAGGCACAGCTGAGCAAAGGCCAAGAGAGGACACCTGTCCTGGGGTTGACAAGGGCATCAGTGGCTGGAGTGTGTGACACAGGTGCTGAGGCAGGAAGGGTGATGAAATTGGAGGGTGAGGAGGGGCCAGTAGATGGTGATGTAGAGGAGTGAGGAGGATAGGTTTGGCTTGGCTGTGGTAGCAGCTGCTGGTGGATTAAGGCAAGAACTATTTGACGCAGCACGCACTTAAAAAGATTCTGTGGAAAGGGGCAGGGCCGTCTGGTTGGACTACGGCGGCAGCTAAAGGGATTAAGGAGAGCAGTCCAGGTGAGAAAGGGGGCCAGGTGAGGGAGGGATCTAGGTCAAGGAGAGGTCCAGGTGAAGGTGTGCCCTGGTATTCTGGAGGTGGGTATCTGGGTGACCTTAGATTGGAGGTGGGGGGTAAGAGAATGGTGGTGAGCGAACTCACTAATTGGAAACGGGGTTTTCAATTCAGGGAGACCTGGGGTGGATCCTTGCCCACTTCTGGCCCCTGGGTACCAGATGCTGTAGGCGTCATGGGAATATAGTACTTTTAAGTAGTTGGCAAAGGAGTCTGGGGCTGAGGAGAGGTGGAGCTTGGAAGAGGCGGGGCCAGGGAGAGGCGGGCCCTAGGGAGGCGGGGCCGCGAGGGGCGGGGCCGCGAGGGGCGGGGCCGCGAGGGGCGGGGCCGCGAGGGGCGGGGCCGCGAGGGGCGGGGCCGCGAGGGGCGGGGCCGCGAGGGGCGGGGCCGCGAGGGGCGGGGCCGCGAGGGGCGGGGCCGCGAGGGGCGGGGCCGCGAGGGGCGGGGCCGCGAGGGGCGGGTCTGGGGCTGGAATCTGAATCACCTTCCGGAGGTGAGGCACTGGACATGGAAACATGCAAAGGAACTGTGTCTGGCAGAAGGCCGGTCTTCCCCAGCTCCAGGACACCCACTGCATCTGGGCGGGGCCGGGACTGGTGCTTCCTCTACACAGCTACACACAGCTCTCCTCGTCTTTCCATCACCTGCCTTGAGTCTGGCCCCCAGGGATCCCCGCTCTAATCCCCACCAGGGGAGGGGCCCTGCACCTGCCTGTCAGAAAATACTGGACTGTATCTCATACGTCCCTGTACCCCCATAGCACTTAGCAAATAAAAGACGCTCTGAATGCTTGATCCATTAAATTAAATAAACCAGGGCATTTTCTTATCTCATTCCTGTTTAGAAGTGGGCTTGCCTTCACTTGCATCTGGACCCATCATTCAGCGCACTCTAGTCTGCGGGGCCCAAAGTCACAAGCATGGCAGATTAGGATCGCAGTCAATATCTGTTTTATTGTCCTTTCACACCAGCACCGCCGCACATGATCGATCGCCCTCCTGGCTGCTGATAAGGAGCAACATCAGCTCGGTCAGACAAGCCCTCAGGCGCCAGAGCTTGAGGATCCTGGCCTCCTTGCTTCCCCACTTCCCCAGTTCCAGACAGCTCTTCCCTCTGTCACTCTGCCCCCCCACACTCTGAAATAGCTCTTGGAAGGGAATGGAAGGGAATTTTCTTGACTATCTGCTGTGAGCAATGCAGAGAGGGGACACAGCAGTTCCTGGCATCTGATTTAGGGGCTTGTCTGGGAATGAGGCATTTCTGGTCACAGTGGAGGATGCTAGGATGCCTGATACCCATTGGTCACCTCTTGTTGGATTCCTGAGTGAGAGCTACTTGTTCTCACGTGTTGGGTCCCACACTTGACCTCACCATCCAGAAACAGCCCACCAGTCATCCTCTCTGTGCATGGAGGCACTACCTCAGTCTCCCTTGTCAGGCCTGCCCCTTGGAGAGTGTCACCTGGCCTAGAACGCCAGAGCAGGGTGGGGAGAGGTGTGGCAGGATGTGAAAATGTGGTACCATACCCCATTTCGCAGTCTGAACTGTGACTCAGGTCACAGAGGACCAGCCCTCAAGGTTGGAAGCCACAGAACTAGGGTAAAGTCCATAAGAGGCTGAACCCTGTCTTACATTCTGTTTCACTCACCACAACACCCCGCCCCCGCCCCCCCCACCACCGCCCCTGGGTGGACAGAACGCACACCCTGCTCCTGGTGTTCAAGCCCAGATGTCCTGAGGTTTGCATCCTGCTCTTTCAGAGTCCTTTAGTTTCTCCAGTGGCACTCAGTGCAGACCTGGAGTCTTTTTGGCAGATGGCCCCTGTCACCCCCTCCTCTCCAATGCACCCACCAGCAGAGCTGTAGATGGGGTCTCAGTTGATCCTTAGAGGGACCAAGAGAAAGATACATTATTCCCAGTTCACAGATAGAGACTCGGAACCTCCTGGCCCCTTTCCCTTGATCCACAAGCTTACCTCTTCCAGGTGGACCTGCCCCCATGGCTTGACACTGAATGAACATGTGCTCTCCCACCATTCTGCTCTTTCCAGGCCAGCTCTTTCCACTTAGCTCCCTAGGTGTTCCAGTCACTATTCAGCACACTGAGGTCAGGTATCAGTGCTGGCATCCCTTTACCTGGCCATTGCCATCTCTGAGTGGGGAAGGGGTGTGGTAGGGTGCAGCACAGTGTGTTTACCCAAAGCTGCTACTGTGCCTTTATATATCTGCGCAGCTCAGATGCAGGGAGGCTCCCCCCGGGTTGCTCCAAGGCAAGTTGCTGCTGCTCTTACCCTCTGCTCCAGGCTGGACATCCCCAGCACAGATGGCACTGGCCAGCAACAGCATTAGCCCTGGCACCTAGACACTCTAGTGGGTCCCCTAGCCAGGGTATGGACTCTCCAACCTAAAGGGAGTGGCAGCAAAATGCAAGACTGAACCCTGTACCTACCGAGGTCTGGCCTTTTCACCTCTTAGCTCTGTCCCCCTGCAGAAGCCCCTCTTTCGACCCTCTGTCCCACCATACCCGCTGCTTTTCACTGGAACAATCCCATCCATTAGTTGTCATAGCAACCAAGACAGGGCAAAGTCATTTTCTAGAAGGGGCCCTGTGCAAATTATGGCTTTACACCAACTTATTGCCAATCTTTTTAATTAAAACATTTTGCTTTCAACCCTCCTAATGGCAGAGATCAGTAAACAAGGGGATTGAATTACTGATGTTGAAGCTCTTGCATCTCTTAAATGGCTTAATTACTGGTGACCAGAGTAAGGCCAAGAGTGGGGCTGCTAACAAGCAGGTGCACCAAACCTACCAAGGCCAGCCTCTGTGATGGTAACCAAATGAAGCCCAGAGCACTGAAAGGATATACATGTAAAAAACATTTTTAGAACTCTTGAAGGACATAAAGAGCTGCTAGAGTTATGGTTACAATTTGGTTTCCAGGAACTATGATGTCAACGTTGCTGGCTGCTCAATCTCTGTTTAATTAAATTGCCTGGTCTGACACCTGGGGGCAGAACTGTGTATCCTGTGTCCATGGTGTGTGTCGGACTGATAAGGGCCATGGATCCCACTGGCCACTTGCTCCAAAGGCTACTCCCGCCCCTTCCCCTCAGTTAATGTCCCTCTAACAAAAACCCCCAGGGAGTACTTCCCCTCCCAGCAGCCCCTTCAGGGTGGCTAGTAGCTACTCAGCAGGAAATGCCCTCAGATAAGCCTCTGAATCCAGTGAAAGGAAAACAAAGGCCCCAGAGAAAAGGGCCTCATCCAGCTGGCCAGGGTCACACAAAGGGACTAGAACCCAGCCCACTCACCAAGGCTCCTCTGCGTGTACCAACTGTGCTAATGACAGTCCTCTCCTTCATCTTTTCGAGGGTCTGTAATACTCAGGTAGGAACCTTTAGCTTTTTTAAACTGAAATTTCCTACTAATTAAAACTGCTTCAAGTGTATGTGAGGGTGTGTGTCTGTGGGTATCAGTATACATGTAGGCGTGTATGTGAGTGTATGGTGTGTACATATGTACACATGTGTATATGTGTATAAGAGTGCATGTGTGAGTATGAGAAGGTGTGTGTGTGTATGAGATGTGGGTGTACAAGTGTAGCACAAACACAAGCATAGGTATCTCTAGGCTTTTTGTTCCTAAGGATTGGGGACCAGTCAGGGTAACGAAGCAGAACTTGGTTCCTCATGAATGAAACAGACATCACAGATGCATCTAAAACCAGATCATAGAGAAAGGTAGAGGGATAAAAGGTATATCCAGGAAATCCTAGACCCATATGTGAGAAAAGCTAACACGGGAATATTAATAGCAGACAGACCAATGAGAGGCAGAAAGCATCAATGAGCATAAAGAAGGACACTATAGTTACATCTATCAATAAGATTGACATGTGTGCACTTAATAACACAATCTTGCAAACTCAGTAGAATTTGCATAAAATTGACAAATTCTCCAACTAATTGGAAGCCTTAAAACACTTTTAAAATCAGGGGTATCTGTGTGATTCAGTTGACTCTTGATTTCAGCTCAGGTCATGCATGATCTCAGGGTCATGAGATCAAGCCCTGCCATCGGGCTCTGTGCTCTGTAGGGAGTCTGCTGAAGATTCTCTCTTTCCCTTTCCCTTTGCCCCTCCCTGCTAAGATAAATAAATCTTTAAAAAAAATTTTTTTTTAAATAAAAAAAATTATAGCTCAAGGAGACAAAAATTGGTAAATAGAAAGAAAGAAAGTCTCATGACAGTTCAAAGAATGATATTATATTATACAGCCTGCATTCTGACCACAGTACAATAAATTGGAAATAACCAATTAAAAAGTAGTCTCATAAAAATATACTCGAAAATTTATAAATGCACTCCTAAATGACCGAAATCAAATGAAATCTCAAATCGTTCAGCATTGTAGGGCAAGAAAATTCTATATATCAAAACTCGTGGAATGTAGCTAAAGCAGGATTTAGAGGAAAATGTATAGCCTAGAATACATTCATTGATAACAACAAAGATCTTAAAGTATTTAAATAAAAAAAAAACCAGGAAAACAAAGGAAGTTCTAAAAGGCAGAAATTAATGTAAATTTTAAAAAAGCAACAAGAGCATAAATAAGGTTGAAAGGTATTTCTGGTGTTTTTAAACATTAGCATAATTGAGAAGGCGGAACGGAACCCTGTCCTGAGGCCCCAGGTGCCCTCTCCCTGGACGTAGCCCCCGCGCCGGCGGAGCTGTCCCCCGTAGTTCTTGGGGCACCTGGATGCTTGCTTGCGAGGCCCGCAGTCCTGCCAGCCTGCACCCGCACAACGGCAGCGGTGATTCTGCTGCTCTCTTCCCCGCCTTCTCCCCTCCCGGGGCTGGGGGGTAGGCCGAGGGGAGTCAGGGATGCCCAAGCACCTGGTCAACCTCGGTGCTCCCTGTGTGAAGTAGCTTGTTCAAAGCTTAATGCAAATGAACACTTGCTTAGCTTCTTAGTGTTGGGCCGGTGGGATCGAGGGGACGGGGGTGGGGGGCACCAACAAGACGGCGGCGGACCCCCGTGTGGCCCCCACCTCAGAACCTTCCGGGCCCCAGCACCCGCCCGGAGGACACCGGACACGTCATCGGGGGAGCCCGGGCGGTGCGGGAAGCCTGAACCGTACTTTACCCAGACCCCAGACCCCATATAAGGGCACGGGCAGTCATCGCCCCAAGCCGATCTCACCAGTAATAAGCCTAATACCTGTCACCCCAGCAGACACACCCCTGAAAAGCCCGCTTGCCCTCCGGGCCGCGACCGCCGAACCTGCCCAGAGCGCGGCCCGTCCAAAGCCTGTTGGACCAGCCCGTGCCTGGCCTCTCCGTCCCATTTCACTGCCCATCGGATCAAGCCTGACACTAGGTTCTGTGGCGTATTGGATGAGCGCCTGCCATGTGCTATGCCAGGCTTGGGAAGAGGGAAATGGAACCTGGATTTTGCATTCTGTCCCCCAAAATGTGACAGAGCACCCCCCCAGTGGGGAGTGTGTTGCTCCACAAGATAAAGGACTCTGAGGGCAGGGGGATGTCCAGCTGTGGCCTCCAGCCCTGCCCAGAGTCTATCTAGATAGAGTCTATCCTGCCAGAGGATCTGAACAGAGAGGGGCCGCGCCTAGGCTCAGGCACTGCCCTCCTGGGGTCCTGTCAGGATGAAAACCAAACTCACTGAACTTTCCTCGGGCTTCCTATTAACAAGAGCTTCCACAAGATGGGCCCCTGTTGCAAGCTCCTCACCAAATACTTTCCCAGAGGAGTGTATTTCCGCCTCAGCCATCTCTGGAACATACTATCATCATCACCCTCACTCCGTGGTGAGCGAACTGAGCTCAGAGAGGATGAATAACCTGTCCAGGAACCCAGCGCAGTAAGATGGAGTGGGGGCTCGAACCCGGGCCCAGATTCCCAGCCTCTTCCCTCACGTGCCCACCCCATTCTGCCCCGGCCCTCCCCCAGACAGAAGGGCAGCCCCGGCCACCTAGCCCAGCCTCTGCCGGGCAGGGACATGCAGTCATTGGTTTCTTCCTTTCGGAGCCAAGGATGCAACCTTGTATCGATCTCATGTGCCCGCAGAAGGGAGAGCTGGCGGCCGCATTGCGGAAAGGCGTCCTCTCCCAGTGGAGCGCTGCACTAACCCAGGTCCAGCCTGGAATCCTGCCTGTGCTTGCCGGTGGCTCAGGGAGCAGCGGCAGCAATAGTCGCAGCCCCATCAATCGCCCTTCCAGTGGGCTGGGCTGTCGGGCTGTCGCTGTAGAGGCCACCAGGAGGGAAATCCATCTCCCTTCCTCCCCTTGATATATAGGAGAATGGGCCCTGGACCATCAAGCCGTCAGGAATTTCTCATCTGTTCACAATGTGTCCCCAAAGTGGATGCTAATCAATAGGTCCAATCTGCGACCCCATCCATATCACAGCCTGGTAAAAATGGCCTCATGTCGCTCACAGGAGGTGTTGTATTCCCTGTCCTTCTGGAACATCAGATCTTTGGACTGCTTTGAAATGATGAGAAAGCCTCTACCCTTGCCCAGGACACATGCATCCCCCACCCCTGAGCTCCCTCTCGGGTAGCTGGCAGCCCCAGCCAGGTCAGTTCCTCCACGGTACTCAGTACTCAGGCTAGAGGGATGCTGGGCACTGACGTTGCTGCTGGTGGTGCTGTGTGTGTCCCCAGGGATTGATGAGCCCTGCAAGTGGAGGCGGGGGTGTCCTGGCTTCGAATCCTGCTCCATGTCCTCAGCTAGGCCCCCCACCTCAGTCTCTGCATTCGGAAATCTAAAATGAGGTGGAGCCCCTAGCCCCCACCGTTGCTCTGGGTGGACCTGCCCTGCTCCTGACTTAGTTGGCTCCTCTCTGGACTTCAGAAGGGCCTAGGTCTGGCCAGTCTGTAGTTGGCTGGCTCTGACAGTTCCAGTCCCCTCCTGGGATTCCTGGTGTGGGGAAGTAGATGGTGCAGGTCTCCCTGGACCCAGGGTAGGCCTAGGAGAAGCCTGTGACTTGCCGCACAGAGCGGGCTCCCGCCTTGCCTGTGTCTCCCTCTGCCCGCTGTCACCAGAGTAGCCCCTGTCCCCCCACAGCGGCCCTCAGCTGGTGTGGGTACTGGTGTTAGAAGCTCTCGGAGGTGCGGGGCCTCAAGAAGGAAACATGGGGTGCCAGAGCTTTGCAGAGGTGGGGGCTGCTGTACAGAAGGCTGGAGGAGGCGGGGACTCTCAGGGCTCCTGTGACTGATGGGCTGCTTGATTAACTCCGGGCTGTGCTCTGCTCCAGGGCATGCACCATCAGGAAATGTCAGGGCCCCTTTCAAAAGGCTCAGGGTCAGCCTTGGCACCCCTGCCTGGAGAAGCTGGCTCTCCTCTTCCCACACAGGTCCCTTGGTCCTGGCCTTACTGGGGAGAGAGGTCCAGCAGCCCCTGCAGGCTACCCACCTGACATGTGCCTGGGGCCTAGTCCCTTCCTCCCAGGGTGCCTACTTCACCTCCCAGACACTCAGAGCCCAGCAAGGATGAGGTGCCTGGGCCCTCTGTGTTCACCTTTATCTTTCTTTTGCTGATTCAGGGAGGGAGGCTAAGCTCTGGCTTCCTGGCTTGCTTAGACAGGGTTTCTGGAAAGCCCTGATGGAGGCCAAAGGGGAGGCCACAGGTTTTAGAAGTCAGAGATGGTGGAGTATGAAGGCAGAGCCACAGGGAGATTGCCTTCCCTGAACCTCAGGCCCTTTTGTAAAATGTGACTAGAGCTTTAATGGTTTCCCTTACTGCCTCTGTGTGCATGTGTGTGTGTGTGAGAGAGAGAGAGAGAGAGAGAGAGAGGGAGAGAGACAGACAGACAGACAGACAGCAGACAGACAGATAGAGGCAGAGACAGAGAGACAGGAGATGTCACAGTCTTGGTGGCCAACTCCCCGTCTTGCAGGTGAGTGAGGGTGTGGAAAGAGAAAGAGAGAGAGAAGACCCCAAGCTGCAGACCCCACTGGCCTCTCCTTTGTCCTGGGTGCCCCAGTGTGGAGGCCTGTTCCCTTGACTTTTCCTGCTGCCCCTCTACCAGCCCACCCTCTGCTCACCCCAGTCTGTGTACATATCTGTGCAGGAGACTCTGAGGAATCAAGGGGGTAATAGGGAGCGGTAATAAATCCTGTCTCCTGCTACCTGCAATTCTACTCCATCCCAGAGGAAGGTGTCCATCTCTCACGCATTGACTCTGGTGGCGGTGAATCCACTGGATGGTGTGAGAGGCCTTGAAAGTGGGAAGCAGGGGCTTTGGGCCTCTGCTTCCCTGACCCCCAAGGAAAAGCAGGGACGTCAGAGCCAATGGTAGGAGCCAAAGTTGACAGGACATTCCATCCCGACCTGGCTTTACCTAGATCAAGCCAGCTTGGAGAGTGACATATGGCTGGATCTCTGCCTCTACTTGTCCCTCAACAGAGTGTCCTTGGGTAGCTGTCAGTGGAGGCCCTGATTCTTGGACACTGTCAGGTATGCCAAGATCACAACTTGGAAGTTCCTGCTGTCAGTCCAAGAGAAGGGGACAAAAAACTTCCCTTTGAGGCAACTGAGCCCTCACGATGGAGAGACCTGGCAGTCGGCACTTCAACCAGCAATTGGACTGTGGGTGGGCAGCCTCACTGAGATCCTCCTGGTCAACACCAAGGAAGTGCCTGCCTGTGACACAGTTTCCCCTGAATGTGCTAGAAAGTATCTGATAAAGCCACCAGGCCCAGCTTCTAGTGTACAGGAACTACAGGGAACAGATATGCAAGTTTGATGACACCATGAGGGAGTGATTGGGTAGATCTTGGATGTAGGCCTCCCATGAGACAATGAGGCTAGATTATTCAAACAGACCACATCATGGAAGGGGCTGTTCTCAACTAAAAAGACCATGGAGGCGTAACCAAATGACAGCATGGTCCGAGGTTGATTTAGACTTTTTATAAGGCCATAAGTGAGATTCTTCAGTGGATTTGGAAAATCTGAATATGGAGTGGAGATACTGTGATATTTTGGAACAATTCTTAATTTTCTTAGATATCACAATGGAACTGTGGTTATATAAGGAAATGTTGTCATTTTTGTGTAATGCAGGCTGAAATATTTAGGGGTAAAATGTCATGATATCTGCAACTTAATTTCAAACCATTCAGTAAAGTTATCTGTGCATCTGTGTATTTGTATGTGCATATGTGTGTGTATGCACGAGTACACAGAGGGAGGAAGAGGAAAAGCCAACATGGCAAACGTTACCAATTTTAGCAGTTGCTCAGGCAGGTGTGCTTGTACTATTCTTTCAACTCCTCCAGCTTCTGTGTTTGATAATTTTCATAATACAAAGTGTTATGGTACAAACGTGCCAGCATGTGTCAGCCCCACCCGACAGAAAGCTCTCCCTCCAAGGACACATGCCTCTGGCTGCTTCCCCCAGGGGGGGCCTCTTCTTCCAGCTGGAGCCAAGCTTGTCTGCTGTCTTCTCCCTCCACTGCCTGCCATGCCAGGCCCATCAGTCCTGCTGTGTGTAGCTGGTGTCGTTGGCTGGTCTCACTCCTGCTGTTCCCTGCCAGAGCCCTGCTCCATTACCCCCACTCCACCCTTCACCCTTGTAAGCATCACTGTACCAAGGAGGCCTTGCAGCTTCCAGATAAGACTGATGTGGCCCCTCTAGAGGGTTCTTGTCCTTTCTCACTCAGTGTCCTCTTTATTCTCCACCAGACTGGCAGAGACTGTGTTTGTGTCCTGCTGAGGGGATAACTGGACTGCTGTCTGCCAGGCCACAATCTGATGACCGGGGACCACTGATGACAGCTGCCGGGCCGCTGGAGAGACTGGGAATGCGAGGAGAAGCAGCCAACAGCAGTTATGGGGCCATTCCCTCTCAATAGCTTCTGTCCTTTCCCCAGACTGACATGATTGAACTGATCTCAGCATCACTCATTTCCTGCCCCTGTCATATTCTTCCTGACGTCAGCTACTCTTAAGCATGAGCACCAACCTGCTTGGGTCACGCCGTGTTGAAACTTCAACATATGTCCTGGAGTCAAGTAAGCCATGCTCCTCTGGGCTCTGGACATGCCAACCTGGGCTGGCTGCCCCCTCACTGAGGTGGGTGGGTGTTCCTTGGCCCAGCAGAGGTGAAAAGTGGGCTCTCTGGAGCCACCACCCCTTTCCCCATAAAGCACCTGGTGGATCCCAAGAGCAGTTCCATGTAGCATAGCACCCTATTCAAGGGTATTTTTCACTTGGCACAAATTAAATATGTTCTGAAAAGAAATCAACAGAACTGAATTTGATAATGTCCAGTCCCTTCTACTGGGGACTGGAACGTGGCAGTTTTCTGATAAAGATGTAAGAGTTCCAGATCCTGGCATTGAACTGTCCACCCAGCTCCCCAGCCTATGTGTGGTTTGCTGTTGGGCCTGGGTGCCTCAGCCCACCCCTCTCCAGGCCCACCCCATCTGAGAGCTGGGGGTTCTGGGCCCCGGGATCTCGCGGCTCTCGGCAGTCAGCATTCACCCCTCTCCTTGGGCACGTTTTCAGCTCTTTGTTTCTGCTGGGCTTCCCTTTGGTCAAGTGGAAGGTTTGGTCAGAGCTAAGGCATTGCAGCTCCAGGAAGACCAGCAGGGACCCAGGCCTTGGAGCACAGGCTTCCTGGTTTCCTGGTGAGCCAGAAAGATGCCCCTAGGCCCTCCTTCCTCAGGGTTGGGGAGAGGGGGATTTGAAGGGGTCTACGTTAATGGTTTACTGTACACTGGTGAATTAGCTCACAAGAAGTTCACTCATTCAGAATCATTCTGACTCAGGTTGGATTGAGTTCTGCTCAACAGAAGAATCCAGATTTTAAGTGACCAGGATTCTAAGCAGGAGCAGGCATTTGGTACAGGTCAGAAACCTGGCCCTGGGGTTTTCTGCCAGGAAGCTTCAGCTTATGCTCACCCCAGGATACTTACAAGGAGGGATAACCAGAATAATTACTTTTTTAGGTTTTCAGGAGGGTTGGCTGAGGTGAACCATGCACAGCACCTGGCACAGCACACCCCAGATGAGTGAGCACCCCAGGGCTAGTGCTGGATCACAGAAGTTCTCACTGAGGAGCCCCTGAAAGGCAAGGGCCAAAGGCCCACCCAGAACTGCGGGTACTACCAGGAAAGAGGGTGTGGGCAGAGCTTCTGGGGTACCGGGAGCCTTGGCCTCACAATCCAGGTCTCAGACGAGCAGGCCCTGAGGTGGCAGCTTGTGTCCAGGCCCTGTGGTTGCCCACTCAGCTGCCCCTGGAGGACATGCCAGGCTTGAGCCACACAGGGCTACCTCTGCACTTTGGACACTCTTGGGGTCCAGCCCCAACCTTGGGCCTGCAGGTACACACACAACAAAATTGCTCTATGACTGGCTCTATTGTCTTCTCACGCAGGTCACTGTGGGGAGAGTTAGGACTCGCAGTTACAGCAGAGTGAAAGAGAAACTGACGCTTGAATCCAGGCCCTGACAGAAGGGAGGAGGCCTACCCTAGTGCCAGCCCTCACCTGGGGGCCAGTTCTTCTCTCTGGAGAAGCACTTTCCTCCTGGCTGAAGGCTGGGTGGCGTGAGGCCTGGCCATCTTGGATGTGCCTCTCATTCCCCAGGGCATCCTGGAAAGGTAAGCAGGTGTGCATGCTAGGAAATGTCAGCCTTGCATACTTCTACTTTATTCACACTCACAATGGCTTTGGGGCAAAGATAGACACTTTCCAGTTCATGGGTGACAGAACGGGCTTGGAGAGTCAGGTCTAAGATGTGAGGCATCACCTCAGGAGCTTGTGTAAGATTCTGAGTCCAGTGCTCCTTTTGCTTGCCTGATATGTTCCTGTGAGGGTCCCTAGGTCTGGGATGGCCTCACTCCCCCCTTGGCATGTGCATGTGTGTGTAGTGTGTATGTGGTGTATGCATGTGGTATGTGTATGCACAGTGTGTGTGTATGTGTGTGCCACGTATGATTTGTGTATGGCATATGTATATGTATATGTGGCATGCATCTGGTATATATGTGTGCATGTGGCATGTGTGGTCCATGTGGCATGTGTATACGTGTATATGTGTCATGTGTGCATGTAGTATGTACATGTGTGTATGTGTCACTGTGGCATGTGTACATATGGTATATATGGTATGTGTGGTGTGTGTACATGTGTGTGTGTTCGCACTGTATGTGTATTGTGTGGTATGTGTACATGTGTGTGTGGCATGAATGTATATCTGCATGTCTGGTATGTGTGGTGTGTGTATGTGGTGCTGACCACTGATACCATCCATGTCCTCCTACGACAGGTTTCAGAACTCATAGCCCTTCACAAATAAAGTTGAAAGCCTCTATCTGTGCACTGAGCTGCCTTGAGATGGGATATCTGGGTGGCCATTTTCTGGCACCAGCTAAATGAGACCCTTGGGGATCCCACTGGCCTCTGAGCTGCTCACTTGGGTCTACTCTACAGCCTTGTCTGCCAGCAAAGAGAGGTCAGGGCCTCCCAGGAGCCAGCTCTGCCTCTCTCATCTTGGGGCCCCAGAGGGCACAGGGGTGCAGGGAATGGACCAGTGTGTGAATAGGTCTTTCCTATCACCTCTGGAACAGGCTTCCACACCAGGGAGAGACCACTGCCAGGTTCCTGTCTACTGCGTGTCCACCTGGACCCTGAGGGTCCCCAGCAACCTCAGCACCTGGATAGACCCACCCCTGTGGGGGACAGCTCAGTCAAAGCACTGCCTGTGTATTCTCTGGGACTCTCTTTGGACTTTCCTGAGTAACCTGAGCTTTCCAAGGTCCACAATGACAGTAGGATCCAGGTTGCAGAGGAAGGAGACTTGGGCTCGCTGGGCTGCTGGGCACCTAGAGGCTGGGGGAGTCTGAAGGTTGGGTGGTAGGATAGCAAGACTTCATACTCTGATGGGATACCGGGTGAGAAGTGGCAGAGCCAGCAGAGGGGCTGCTTACCACTGCTCCAAAGAAGCAGCACCCTCCCTGCTCCTGGGGTCCAGCCCTAGGGGCAGCTGCCCCAGCCCAAGCACCTGCGATGGCCCTGGGAAGACTAGAACTGTGCTGGAGCTGGAGGTGAGGCTGACAGAGCCCCCAGCCCATCCACCCTAGCCCACCTCAGAGCACAGGTGACAAGGGCCAGGGAATCAGTCTGTCATCCCCATCACCATTGTCAACTTGCTCGAGAGAACCCCTTGCCCTGGCTTTAGCGTTGTCCTTGGAGTATGTTCAAGGAGAGAAGACTTTTCTTTTCCCGGGTCCTTCTGGTAAGTAGACATCAGATGTGAGAAATGGGAAGTACGGTGGGTACCCCCTATGTGCTTGGGAAGACAGGCTGGCCCCTGTGTCCTCCTACTGGATGCCATTCCCAGTGGGCATGGGGCCACGTCAAGCAGAGCCATGCAGACTTTTTCTGCCATTGTGACTGATGCTCAAGGACTGGCAAATTACAACCCATGGGCTTCTTCCACGGGCTGGCGGTTTTAATAACTGAAGTTTCACTGCAACATGGCCAGGCCTATCTGTTTGGGTATTGTTTGTGCTTGTTTTTGCTTGAGTACTGTAGCAGAGACCTGTAGGACCTGCAAAGCCAAGATATTTACTCTTCACCCTTCAAGGAAAAGCTTGCCAGCTGCTCTAGTAGAAGCACACACCATCATAGATTTGAAAGTCCTGCAGCCTCTATATCAAACTGCCAGTTTTCAGAAGATACACAGGACAGAGGAGCCTGTTGTACACCATGTAGGGGCTCAACCAGCCCAACGTAGATGGAGGGATTCTACAGGCAAACATGTCTTCAGTGGATATTCCAAGAGAGAAAGGATGGAGCAGGGGCAGCAAGGAGAAATTGAAAAAAAAAAAGGGGGGGACTATCTTGGATCAATTAAAATAAACTATAAAAAGGAACAATTGTAAGTTTGAACACTGATTGGATACTTGATGAAAATAAGGAGTTGTGGTTCATTTTTCAGATGTGATAACAGTACTGTGGTGATGTTTTAAAAGTGTCTATTTTTTTCAAGCTATGTAGTAAGGTGTTTATGGATGAAATGACATGATATCTGGGTTTTGCTTCAAAATAATAAAAGCGCAAGTAGCTGGAGTGTGGAGAGGGCAGGAAGGGCCGTGGGTTGCTCGTTGGGGGCAGGATGATGGCACGTAGGGTTTTATTATACAATTCTGTCTACTTTCATGTATGTTTGGGATTACCCATAATAAAGAGTTAACAAAATCCAATGAAATGAGGCAGATCCCAAATGGATGGCAGGACGTTCCTTAGCAGCCCCTGGTAGCAGTTTCTCCAGCCCTTTCTCTAGTCCCGCACATTTCTCACAGCCCTGTTCCCAGGGACCAACCGGGAACTGGCTCACCCGCCTGGACCACCTGGACCATGTGGGGCTGAGTCCAACCAGCCCAGCAGGAGCCGAGCACATGCCTGGCAACCCCCCCTCCTGGCCCCATGGGCCAGCCGGGCCAGGGACTGCTGCTTCCTGACAGAGAAGATGAGGAAATGTGGGTGGCAGCAGGATGAGAGAGAAAAGTAGGAATGAATAAGACAAATCACTGCTGAGGCAGAAGAAATTGAAAAGGGCCTGCCTTGAAAATTGTTTCGGAACGTTGACTGCCTAGATAGAAAGAAATGATTGTCAAGGAATATATAAATGCCCCAAATTAGCCCCTTAGAAAACGTAAGCTGTAGTAAATGCTACAAAGTCATTTGACACAATTCAACAGCCATCAACCTCAGTAAGACAGGGAATAGATGGGGATCTGTGCACATAAGCACCAACCCAAAAGGCCATGGATACAAAAGAGTGAGGCCAAGACACCTGCTGGGACCTGGTATTTTCCTGAAAGGAGCCAATCAGGAGGGAGAAATGGGACTCCGGAGAAGTGAGGGGGCAGAGTGATCCTCAGTGCTGACCCAGGACCCGCTGCCCAACAAACCCAAACCAATCAGCCAAAGTAGAATTCGAATTCAGTTGAGTTGCTACTCTGTTAGTCATTTCTGTTACATAATAGACACATACCAGGGGCTTTCCAATACATAAGCTGCAACTAAATAAAGATATAATGGAATAAAACATTCCATACACAAAAGCAACTCATAAAAGAAAGATATCTAGAAATAGCCGTACCACAAACGTATAGGACCTACATGAAGAAAACTGAACTGCCAGGAAAAGACAGAGAAAGGATTATACAAGAAGAGTAACATCTACTCTGCAATTCCAGAGAGTGTTAGGAGAGAAGGATGCTGCATAAGAAATTTACAAAGCAGAATTCAAAATTCCGTCAAAATGTATTGAATTTTTTTTTCAAATATTTTATTTTTATTTATTCATGAGAGACACACATGAGAGAGAGAGGCAGAGACATAGGCAGAGTGAGAAGCAGGCTCTCTGTGGGGAGCCTGAGGCGGGACTCTATTCCAGGACTCCAGGATCGTGACCTGAGCCAGAGGCAGACACTCAACCACTGAGCCACCCAGGTGTCCCAAAATGTATGGAGATTTAGTAGGAGATAAGGTCACATTAGAGCAACGACGGGCTCTTCAAAAACTAATTGGCAACAGATTCACCATTTGGAAAAGATGAAGCTGTATTTTGGATAGAATAAAGTTATTTTACTCTTACTCAGTTCCTGACTTAAGCAACATGAAACAAAATTGATTTAAAAATGGTTGCTACATTTGCTCAATTAAGAATTTTAAAACGTTGCCTTGATAAAAATAAGGGGAAATATTTGCAACATATATGATAACCCAGCTTCCTAAGCTGACCAAGAAGCTCTCAGATACCAATAAGAAAAAGACAATCTCATGGAAAATGGGGCAAAAATATGAAAAAGCACTCAACCTCACTCGGAAGTAAATAAATGCAAAATAGAATGAAATGCTCTTTTAATTTGAAAGCATTGATAATCTGCACTGTTGAAAGATATGCAAATTGATACAGCCTATTTCAAATGCAGTTTGGCAAGACTCCTTTACAAATTTATTTCCACATACCCTTGGGCCCAGGTGGATTTTTTTTTTTGAGGGTGTACTACCAGGAATTTATCCTAGGAACACACTTGCAAAATTTGCCAAGTAAAATTTGTATGAAATATCATACAAATATTTGTTTGAAATATCCTGTCATGTTGCCTGCAGGGGCCAATAGCTGAAAAGAGCCTCAATGTCCATCAGTGGGAAGCTGGTTAGTCATGGGACATACATCCAGAGGTGGGGATCACCAGGCATCCCACAAATGATTTCTAAAACATATGTTGCCATCCTTTATCCTTAGTCATGAATGTCTCTTGTCTCCAGGTCTCCTGTCCCTATGCTGGGTGCAGTGCATTTGGTGCCCCTCTGTGGGACCTTGCTCTTAATGGCATCCCCGTATTGCATGGGTGGAGTTGGACTGGTGGTCTCTGTGATTCCCTCAAGTCCTGAGATGCCAGGCCTCACTGGGTCAAAGGTTTGAACGCCATTCACCCAGGCTGAGTGTTGAGGGACATGGGGTGTTTGGGACAGAGCTCTGGGTTTGAGTTTCAGGAGGAAATCCACTGATCCTCTCTCCCATGCCCTCCCTCCATGGGACTGGCTGGAGCCTGCATCCAGGGGTGCACAGAAATCAACCATGGGGGGCTTTGGCTGGGCAGGGGGGTGGTTGAAATCAACCATGGTTGCTCAGAGGAGGAAGGAGCCCCAGGAGGCAAGGACTTGAGCCAGGCATGGACATGCCTGGGTGGGGGCTGTTTTGCATCTGGCGCCCTGTCCATGGCATGATAGGTCTCCTTCCCTCCCCAGGCACACAGCCCTGTGCCCCGTGCCTGACAGAAGGGTGCTCATGGGGAGGAGGCCCGGCTGGTGGCACCCCGGCCCTGGTACCTCTGAAGGCAGAGGTGGCCCGAGCCTGACTCCTGCGCGCATGGGGGGCTGAGAGGAAGTTGACATGTTAATGTTGGAGTGCTGGGGATGCAGAAGCGAGGCCTTCATTCGATTTGGGAGTGCCTCTCCCAGCCCAGGCCTCTGGTTTGGCTCCTATTGAATTAGGCAGCTAAACAGAGCAGGAAGGAGCTGTTCACCTAATTGCACTTGATGGATCTCTTTGTCTTGTTCAGATGCCAGACACAAGATAGCTGCCCCCTCTCTGCATCTGAGCCCCCGAGCTGATGCTCTGGGGTCAGCAAGAAGCTGCGCCACACGGAGGGTTTGGGGGCCCGGCCCCACCACCTCCTCCGCTTTGGCTGAGGGGCCAGGCCCCACGCGGAGCACTGTGGGCAGCAGTCAGCGGGGCAGGAGGGCAGCCCCGACCCGGCACCAGTGGGGGAGAGGAGCGCTCGGGCGGGACCCTGGGGCACAGCCGCATGTCATTGACTCACTCCGCGGGGTTAAGGGCTCCTTGTCTGGGTAATTGTCTCCCCTTTAATTACAGTGATTGAAAGTGCCTCCTAATTTACTTTAGGGCCCTCAGATGACATCTTAAGAAGGATGGCATCCGCTCCCCATCAGGGGCCCTGGGAGGACAGCGCTGACCTCCACCACCATTCAAAGACCACCGCTTCTGCCTTCAGCCTCTGATCCTCAGCAGCTCCTTGCTCATCCTCTCACCACTCCCCGCCCAGCACATGGCTCTGGTGAAGACTCAAGTGAGAAGCAGAACAGGAAGGGATACTGGCTCTCTGTCCTAGGGGACCCCAGCCCCTGACAGCCCGGAGATGAGGGGCCCAGGCCCTGGATGCTATGGAGCTGTCACCTAACAGCTTCTGTTATGCCCTAGGAGACAAGATCCCTTTGTTTAGGACAACGTCTGCCATGCACAGAGAGGAAACTATTTCTGAAGGTTTTATTCAGGGGGGAAGGAGTCAGCCACATGGCTCCTGGTATCAGGAGGAGGGGGAACCCCTAACCTTCTACGTCACAGGAAGGAAGTGCTCAGTGCACCTGTGGGTGCTGGGCCTCGGCCACCACAGCCCAACACCACCATGGGGTGTGCTGGAGGGGTTCCCAAGTCCCAGTGAGCCCCTTGGTGCCTCAGGCTCTGGCACCATCCCTTCCTTCTCCTCAGGAGGTCCAGGGCCTCGCACTCAGCCCAGCAAACACTAACTGTAGACAGAAGATGCTTTTGTAGCAGGTGATGGTTCATGCAACATCAGGTGAGAAAATGGAACAGCTCCATCCCCTAGTGCCCCCAAATGCATTCCAGAGCAATTCAAATGATAAAATTAACAAAGAAATCATAAAAAGCTATACGGCAAGGGTGGGGGAAGGCCTTTCCAATCATAAGAGCCCAGTGAAAACCATTTTTTAAATGACGGCTTCAACTCACATCAAAATTATAAAGCAAAACAAAATGAACACACAAGTCTCCCAGGCAAAGTTCAAAGGCAAATGAAGCCACCCTCGGGGGAAATGTTGTCACATGTATGATAACCAGAGGATTGTTGTCCTTATGGTATAAAGAGCTCTTATAATTCAATGAGGAGATGATGAATGTGAGTGGCCAACAGAAGCGGTCCCACCATAGAGGAGGCAGGCAGACAGCCCCGGGAAACGCGGCCGACAAGGAGAACCTGGCTAGAGCTGCAAGGTGATTTTTGAATTGCTACTTGGTGTGTTGGTTTCTATTTTGCCTCCTCTGGAACTGCGTGGAGCCCAAGGGCAGCCACTCTCCTAAGAGCTTAATGCCCTTAGTGACTGGAGGACACTGGGTAACCTGAGAGAAATAGATGCAGAAGGCACTAGAGAAGCAGAAGGGAGGCAAGGCTCCCGCAGAACCTGGAAAGGGTGCAGGACTCTGGATGTTGCACTAGCAGAGGGATCCAAAGCCCTGCTGCTGCTCAGAGGAGGGGGCCGTGTGGCACCAGCAGAGGCCCTTATGGCTGGGGTGGGGGAGCAGCAGGGAGCCATGAAGACCACAAACCTGAAGGACTTCGGGGATCCCAGTGATAACCAATGCCCACTAGTCACTGAGTCTGGAAAGTCTCCCCAAGAGACCTCAGGACTTCAGAGCTGCCCCATTCAGAAGTCCCAAGCTTGAAATGAAGTCAAGTGGATTTTAAGAGGGAAAAAGATGAGCTCTTTCTTCATACCTGTGAATTATGCATTGGGAGTCATACTTGCTTTACTAGCAAGGAATGCAGATGAAAACAATAAATTATAAGATTTCTCTTATAGTAAAGGCAAATGCAAGATTTAAAAAAATAGCTGACTATTCCACGTATGAGGATGTAGGACATGCTTCTAGGTGAGAGTGGATTTGGGAATAAATTTTCTGGAGGGTAATCTTAAAAATGATCATATCCTTTGACACAAAAATTCTTTTTCTAGAAATTTAGGGAAACAATCAGAAACACATCCAAATATATACGTATGGATTTGTTAACAAGTAATTCAACTTATAATGGCAAAAAAATTAGAAACAAATTTTAAATATATATTCATGGGGAATTCTAATATATCCACATATGTTAAAATCATATTTTTTAAAGGTTTATTTATGTATTTTACGGAGAGACAGAAACAGAATATGAGCAGGAGGGTCAGAGGGAGAGAATCCTTAAGGAGATTCCACGTTGAGTGTGGAATGAGCAAGACTCCATCTCACAACCCTGAGATCACGACCTAAGCTGAAACCAAGAGTCAGACACTTAACTAACTGAGCCACCCAGGAGCCCCATTAAAATCACATTTTTAAAAAATCTTTAATAACACAAAGATATACTTGAGTCACTACTATAAGTGAAAGAGAATGTGTTCAAAGTACATAAGGACTTTAAAAAGAAGAAGAAGAAGAAGAAGAAGAAGAAGAAGAAGAAGAAGAAGAAGAAGAAGAAGAAGAAGAAGAAGTTCACATAAAAAAAAGCCTAGAGGGAATCCCCCTGAAGTGAGTGGTAGTTGGGAGTGCTAGTAGAAGGCGCAAGGTTTTTAAATACATTGTTTTTGCTACAGTTTTTTTTTTTTATATGTTCCAAATTTTGGTACAATGAAAATGTAATGATTTTATAATCATGTAAAATAAATGCTATTTGTAAAGTAATAAAAAAAATTAGCTGTTGGGGAAAAAAAATCAGCTGTTAGACCAGCAAGGTTTTCTGAAGATCTGCTCTGTGCAGGAACCATGCTCTGAGGCAAGAAGATTTTGTCTTCTCAGAAATCTGTTATGACAAGTCTATCATCCCTGTTTCCTGATGAGCAAGCTCCAAGAGCTCCATGGCTAACGGGTTACCAAAAACCTGATGATCCACACAAAAGTATCCTGAGTCCCTCTGTCCTTCTGTGGACAACTGCCCCAGCTTGTGAGGCCTTGCCCCAGGCTGGGCCAGCTGAGCCCTCTCAGCCTCATGGTTCCCACCACATCCCCCAGCTCTGGTCAGCTCTCCAAACGAAGCTTCAACCTGTCTTGCTCATTGGTGTGGGTCATGTAGACAGATCAGCTGGCCAGCATGGGTGGACACCTCCTCTGGGTCTGCAGCCCAGCCCACCCAACAGGGTCCTGTGGCCTCCCTCCTTTGTCCTGCCCTCCGTTCCTGGTCTGCCCCAGCGGCATGCTAATAGGGGCTCCTGGGAAGTGGTCATGCAGGTGCCAGACCGCCCAGTCCCCAGTGCTCCTGTGGGCCTCAGCAGTGGGTGCTGGGTTCTGGCCCTGGAGTCCCAGGTGTGGGCGTGAGCGGCTGCAGGTAGCCTTGCCAGACCTTACAGGCCACACGGGAGTCTGGCTGTTACTCTGAAGGAGGAGCCCCGGGGGGAGGAGGAAAGCTATGCACCAGCCTTCCTTCTGTAGGACCCTCCGGCTGTGTGATGGGAAGAGTCCGAGCACTGATGATGCGTGGGATGAGCCCTGGAGCAGTGAGCTCTCAGAAATGTTCTCTGTGGGATCGCTGCTATTCTGTGTGGAGAGGGCCAAGGCAGGTCCTGGGGCCTCAGGCCAGGGACGGCCAAGAAGGGTGCCCAGAGGGAGAAGAGTTCTTTCCTTCCTGTGGGTCTGGGGTGAGGGGGCCTGGAGGGCTGGCCACGTCACAGCGTGTGCCACAGCAGGCACCTCACCATGGGGGGTCTTTGGGCAGGAGGCCGGAGCCCCATTACGTCACCCGTCCCTTGGCCTCCGAGCCTGCAAGCCAGCACAGCCGGCCACCTGGCCGTGGCTGCTGTCCCCGGGAAACCTCTGCTTGAGAATGACGCATCTGCTCAGCGCACTGTAGGAACTCCCCCCTGTCTGGCAGGCCTCTCTGTCAGGGACTCCTGATCCCCATCCTGACACAGCAGCTGTAGCTGCTGCAGCCTGTCGCCCCATTTCTGACACCCCCAACCTTGGCCCCAGGAGGAAAGATGCAGAAGCCCTGACACGTGTGGGGAGCCCAGCGCAAGGAGCAGGGAAGGGAGGCAAAGGGGTCTCAGCAGAAACAAGGGAGGGGAGGGCCCAGCTGTGAGGAGAGATGGTGTGCATTAGGCTGGGCTGGTAGACAGGGAGATACAGAGCCCCAGTGGGGCCCATGCCTGTGAATGAGCGCCGTGCTGGGCAGAAGCGCAGAAAGCCAGAGCTATGGGAGGCATTGCTGAGGTCCGGAGGATACCCGCTCAGGCTGGGAGGGAGCAGCTGGGCTCCCCAAGCCAGCACAGAGTAGGCTCAGGTTTCAGGCTCCTAGGCTGATCCACGGCTGATCAATAAATCAGGCCAACAGCACTGGGCTCAAGGCACAGAGAAATGGCCCAAACTGGCCTTCTTTTTCCCCAGCTCCCACCAGCTGAGGCAGGATCCTCTTGCTGTAAGCCCAGCCACTGCGGGGCCTAGGCAGGGGGCTCAGGTGGTGGTCTAGCAGATGAGGGCTCCAGAGAACACTCTTCCCAGCTTTTCATTCTCTGGGACAGTAGCACTGGCCCCTCAAAGAGAAGCCCCCAGCGGAGGAGCCCATGGAGATTGCACAGCACATGAGTGTGGGCATGGGATGGGCCTGCTGGGAGTCAGGGGGCACCAGTCCATCAGAGGCCTCAAACCTAGCTGTTTCCAGACATCTTGGAATCAACAGTGATATGGCATAAACATTAGGCACTCTGCTAAACCATGACAGCATGCTGAGTGAGGCAGGCGTTGCTTCCTCTCACTATAGATAAGAAAACAGAGGCCCAGAAAGGGCCAGCATCTTCCCAAGGTCACACAGGCAGCAAGAACAGGGCAGGACTTGTGGAGGGCCCTCTGAGATCGTTTCATCTTCCTTTGAGAGGAAAATGATTCTGTCAGGAGTCTGAGTCAGGGTCTGCTCTGAGGTATCCAGGCAGCAGCTCTGGAAGCATCCCTTGGAGCCCAGACCACCTCTGAGTGAGTCTAATTTGGAAAAACAATATGTGGGTTTTAATATACCATCAGGATGATCTTTGTAAACAATCGTGAAGCTAATACTTTGTAAACAGAAAGACATTCTAAAGAGAGGCTGAGGAGGCCCTGGGACAGAAATCCTGGGACAGAAAGCTGAGCCTTTGCCTCTGTGGGCCTCGTCCCTCCTGTGTGTGGGGCTGGCTGAGCCCCAAGAACAGCTGAGTGTGCTTTGGAAACAGCCAGCAATAGCTATTAGCCCTGAGAAAATTCTAACAGTTGCTTCTTGGAGTATCTTCTGCAGGAGGGGCCTATGGGCAGGTGGTCAAGGGTGGCTGTTTTCCCAGTTAAGTGAGATGCAGAGTGGACTGGGGTGAAGGTGCTATGGAAGTGGGCTGGCTCTGCAAGGCCTTCCCCCTCTCCTAGGCCCATCTGCTCCCATGAGGCCTGTGGGCACAAAGGCCTCCCCAAGTGGTTTCTGGCTCCCAGTTGTCTGTAGTGGAGCTCCAGAAATGGAAGCCCCCTTTCCATCATGTGATCTCATCAAGTCCGAGAAGGCTACTCAGTGCAGGGAGGAGACTCCCACTCTTACAGCTGGACAGAGGCCCCAAGCAAGATCGGTGGTGCCAGGCATGGCTGCTACGTGGACAAGGCAGGTCCTGGCCCGAGAAGCTCCTCCTAACCAAAGCTCATGTGAGCTGGGAAGGCGCCAACCTGACCATCTTGCTACTGCCAAGGACAATGCTCTGGATGGCTCGCAGGTCCAGATGTCTGCCGGAGACCTCACTCCTTGGCCAGAATCTCTGCTGAGGCTCAGAGGAGCCCAGGAGAAGTTGGAGGCCAGGGCTGGGCCACCTCTGACTCTGCATTAGCAGCCCTGAATCATGGCCTTGGCAGTGAGGAAGAGATAGCTGGTTCACCCACCCACAGCTGAGCCCCTGCTGCCTCCTGCCTTGCCAGTAGCCATAGCATAAATGTGGTTACAGAGGGATGCAGGCAGTCCCTGTGCTGGAATCAGAGGGTCCTACCATGCAGGATTCACAAGCCTCCTAAAGTTGTGGAGATCCAGTAAAATCTATCTACTATGTTGTGGTCTGTATGTCTTTGTCTGGCCCTCGTGGCTTCTGAAAGAAGCCTATGATCCAAAGAAGGTCAGAACTGGGATCTAGGGGAATCCCTGGGTGGCTCAGAGGTTTAGCGTCTGCCTTTGGCCCAGGGCATGATCCTGGAGATCCGGGATCGAGTCCCACGTCGGGTTCCCTGCATGGAGCCTGCTTCTCACTCTGCCTGTGTCTCTCTCTCTCTCTTTCTCTCTCTCTCTCTCTCTCTGTGTCTTTCATGAATAAATAAATAAAATCTTTAAAAAAAAGAAAAAGAAAAAAAGAACTGGGATCTAGGATACAGAGAGTGCCTGGACTCCTGGGCCCTGCACAGGCTGTAAGCACATGCTATGGGTGGAGTCGGGTAGAGTGGGTGGGAGTAGGAAGGAAGGAAGGGATGTCAGTTTCCTCTGTGGATAAGACAGATCTTGCAGATATTTCAAAATCTTAGAAGACAAAATGCACAGTATAATTTTGAAATTATAATTTAGAAACTTAAAAGTTGGATCATTCTGGACACTTTTTGATACTATGATTGGCTGGGTACCTAGATCAGCTCTTCCACTGAAAACGTGGACAGAATATAAAAAGAATCTTCTAAAATGCATTAAAGAGTTAGCCAAAAAAGCAGGAACTTCTCAAGTCAAAACATTTAGACAATACAAAAACCCAGAAAGGCAAGCCAGCTTTTGGCCTGAGGGAATTTGCCAAACAAAGGGAACTTGAACTTTGGGTTTCAAGACTTCCTGGTGAGCAGTGGACAGAAGTCAAAACCCATGACTGGCTCAGATTTTACAGAAGACCACCCCCACCCCCCCATCCCCGTAAAGCTGTACCCTAATCAGCTACACTCTCAAAGGAAGAGTAAACTCGAAATAAACCCAGCTTCTCCCAAGGGAAGAACAAAATCAGGCACCTTGACCATCAGTGCTGAGTGGAGACAGGCAAAAAAATCCTGCTGAAGATCTATAAACAGAAGCCAGGTTTTCATGTAGGTTTCAGCCTTAATTCACAAGATCTTGGTGGTCTAAAAACTTCAGTCTGGTACCTTAATTTTCAGCATGCAGGGTGGTGGTGCCCCCAGGTACTCGGAAGAGACAAGGCAAATTCTCCCCAAAGAACCCACGAAGGATGTATTCTAAGTGCCACAGACTAAATGTTTGTGTTCCCTCTCCCCCACAATTCATACATTAAAACCTAATACCCAAGGTGACAGTATTTGGAAGTGTGGCCATGGGAGATAATTAGATCACAAGGATGGAGCCCTTATGAACGGGATTGGTGCCTTTATTAAAGAGACCCCAGAGAGCTCCCTTGCTCCTTCCAACAGTGAGGAGAAGAGACTGCCATCTATGAACTAGGAAGTGGGCCCTTACCAGACACTGAATCTTTCAGCGTTTCACCTTCAACTTCCCTGCCTGCAGAATCATGAGAAATAAATGTTGTTTATAAGCTATCCAGTCTATGGTATTTTTGTCATAGAAGCCCAAACAAACGAAGACACTAAGAAGATGGGATGTTCACAGTAAAAAATAACTAAACACAAACAGGAATCAAGGAACAGAATTGAGAGCCCAGAAATAAACCATATAAGATGGATACTTGCTATATGCTTGAGCTGGTATGGCAGGTCTGTGTGGAATGGACTAATTTTTCAATCAATGGTCATTAGAAAGTTGCAAATATGTATGGAAAAAAGTAAAATTATATCCCTACTTCATACCATTACAAAAATTTATTCTACATATGAAAGAAATATACAACTTTTAGAAAAGAATATGTACAATTATCTTGAAGAACTCAAGCCAAAAGGATTTCTTTTTTTTTTTCAAAAGGATTTCTTAAACAGAAAATGAAAATCATAAATCATAGAGGAAAAGATTGAGAAATTCAACTATGGGAAGATTGAGAGCTTTTCTTCATTAAAAGGTGTCATTAGGATATAAACTACAAACTAAAAGAAGATATTATACATTTATGATGCATTCAATGATTTTAAAAATAATCATCCTTGTATTTCAGATATTGTTCACATTCAATAGATTTTTTAAGGCATGCATTTCATAATTTCTTAAAGAATTACCTTCCAAGAATGCATATCTGTTTTAGGTTCTTAAAGTCACAGTAATGGTCTCATCATGTAGAATAACACGGATACCCACCAGGCCTATCAATCTAGCATCCCTATACCACACAGACCCTGTGGCTTTCCTCTCAAGATAACTTTTATTTATTTTATTTATTTATATACATATATTTTAAAATATTTTATTTATTTATTCATGAGAAACAGAGAGAGAGAGGCAGAGACACAGGCAGAGGGAGAAGCAGGCTCCATGCAGAGAGCCTGATGTGGGACTCAATCCCAGGACTCCAGGATCACGCCCTGGGCCGAAGGCAGATGCTCAACTGCTGAGCCACCCAGGTGTCTCTATTTATTTTTATTTTTAATTTTAATTTTTTGATTTAATTACAGTTAGTAAACATACAGTATTATATTAGTTTTAGGTGTACAGTACAGTGATTTGACAATTCTATATATCACTGGTGCTCATCAAAAGTGCCCTCCTTAAAAAAAAAAACAAAACAAAACCAAAAAAAAACAAAAAACAAAAGTGCCCTCCTTAATTCCTGTTACCTATTTCATCCATCCCCCCAGCCACCTCCCCTCTGGTAACCATTGGTTTGTTCTCTACACTTAAGAGACTGTTTGTGGTTTGCTTCTCTCTCTCTCTCTCTCTCTTTCTCTTTTCCCCTTTGCTCATTTGTTTTGTTTCTTAAATTCCAGATATGATTTGAAATCATATGGTATTTGTCTTTCTCTGACTGGCATATTTCATTTAGCATAATACTCTCTAGCTGCATTCATGTCATTGCAAATGGCAAGATTTCATTCTTTTTATGGCTGAGTGATGTTCCATTGTGTATATATACCACATCTTCTTTATCCACTCATCAATTGATGGGCACTTCGGTTGCTTCCATATCTTGGCTATTGTAAATAATGCTGCTGTAAACATTGGGGTGTATGTAAACTTTTCAATTAGTATTTTTGTATTCTTTGGGTAAATATCTAGTCGTGCAATTGCTGGGTTGTAAAGTAGTTCTATTTTTAACTTTTTGAGGACCTTCCATACTGTTTTCCAGCAGTGACTGTACCAGTTTGCACTGCCACTAACAGTGTAACCTTTTCTCCACATCCTCACCCCAACACCTGTTGTTTCTTATGTTGTTGATTTTAGCCATTCTGAGTGGTGAGAGGTGATATCTGATTGTGGTTTTAATTTGTATTTCCCCAATGATGAGTGATATTGGGCATCTTTTCATGTGTCTGTTGGCCATCGGGATGTCTTCTTTGAAGAAATGTCTGTTCTTGTCTTCTGACCATTTAATTGGATTATTTGGCTTTGGGTTTTGAGTTTTAGAATATCTTTATATATTTGGATACTAACCTTTTACTAGGTATCATTTGCAAATATCTTCTCCAATTCCATGGGTTGCCTTTTTGTTTTGTTGATTGCTTCCTTCGGTGTGCAGAAGCTTTTTATTTTGATGTGGTCCCAATAGTTATTTTTGCTTTTGTATCCCTTGTCATAGGAGACATATCTAGAAAAAGTTGCTAATGGACAATGTCAGAGAGGTTCTCTTCTAGGATTTTTAGAGTTTTAGATCTCACATTTAGGTCTTTAATCCATTTTTAATTTATTTTTGTATATGGTATAAGAAAGTGATCCAGTTTCTTTCTTCTGCATGTGGCTGTCCAGTTTTCCCAACACCATCTGTTGAAAACATTGCCCTTTTTTCCATTGGATATTCTTTCCTGCTTTGTCAGAAATGAATTGGCCATATAGTTGTGGGTTTATTTCTGGGTTTTTCTATCTGTTCCATTGATTTATGAGTCAAGACAGCTCTTAAAGGCTTTCCATCCCCTCTCACTGCTCTTAGCAGTGAGTCTGTCTTTCTCAGGCAGATATTCCAATGGGGCCGGAATCAAGAATATGTGAATGCAAAAGTAAACTGGCTCATTGAGGAACTCTCCTCCAAATAGTCACCTGCCCGGCTTGATACAAACATTGGGATGCTCAGATTTTTTTTTTTTGAACTAAGCTTTCTTGAGATAAAATTGACATCCAATAAACTGCATATATTTAAAGTGTGCAATCTGATGTTTTGACAGATGTATGTACGCATGAAACCATCACTGCAATTAAGATAATGAACTCAACCATCCCCTGCCTGACAGACAGTTCCCTTTGTAACTTCTCCCTCTGGCTCCTGCCTATGTCATATCTAGTAAACTATTGTCTGATCTGAGCACATAAAAAAAATCACACCCATGTTTGCTAAGATTTTAACAGTTGGAACTATTGTACTTCCAACTTTGTATATGTTTGCATCTGAACCTCCATGGGCATCCCTGGAGAACTGATTTACTCAGGTAATGACTATACAGCACCGTTTATTAATTATTCTTTTTTTAATTTTTTTTTAAATTTATGATAGTCACAGAGAGAGAGAGAAAGGCAGAGACACAAGCAGAGGAAGAAGCAGGCTCCATGCACCGGAAGCCCGATGTGGGATTCGATCCCGGGTCTCCAGGATCGTGCCCTGGGCCAAAGGCAGGTGCCAAACCGCTGCGCCACCCAGAGATCCCCTACAGCACCGTTTATTAAAACCTATCAAGCAGCAGACACTTACACACACTGTCTGGTCTTATCTTCATACACCCTGAGTGGTGGGCAATATCGCTCTTTTCACAGATGGAGATGATGAGGCTCAAAGATCATAAATGATGTGTCCAAGGTCACACACTGGCTAGTGTCCACATTTGAGCTCAGCTGGCTGTTACCCCTGAGCTATGTGCTCCTTGGCAGGCCACGCTCCACACCCACCTCTGCCACCCCCACCCTGGACTTGAGAGAGATTCAGCATCAGGCAGGTTGCAGGGAGGCCTCACCTGTCTATCCAGGAGCCCCCAAAAGCCTTCACAAGTTGGCTCAGGAGAAGGCAGTGCCCTTTCAGGCAGCTGGCCCCCACCTCTCTGTGTGTTCAGAAGGGGCATGATACCAGAGGGCCCAGATATGTATTTAGATGCACCACTCACCAGAGGAAGGACTAGAGGCACAGAAGGTTAGCCACCTATCCAGGCTTAGATGGAGGGCACATGGGGCCTGGACAGGGCAGGTGAGTGGGGCCCTCTGCATGGCCCCAGCAGTGGGAGGCGGTGGCTCACATTTAAAGAGACCATACAGAAAGAAGAGAAGGACAAGAGAATGAGTCCTGACCGCCCCCCCTCATAATCCTTCCCAGGGAGGTACATGTGCCAGAGTCCGGGGTGTGGGTGTTTATGCACTGAAGCCTAGAAAACACACATGTTCAAAGTGTTCCTACTCTTGCCTGTCCCACTGGCCACCAGTTGGCCAAGTCCCATGTGGGCATAGGGCCAGGCACCCGGGGACTTCAGCTGCAGAAGTGCTCCCCCTCTGCCCATCCCTCTTCCCTCCAGCTCCCTGCACAAGTCAGCAGAGTTCAGAGTCTGAACTCTGCCAAAACCATTCCCTTCACCTGGCCTGTCACCCACCCCTGTGTCTCCAGCCTACAAAGTCACACTCAGCCTAGCTTTAGTCCCTTTGTGGGCCTTCCCTGATGGCTTGGGCAGTCAGGAAGCCCTTTCCCCAGATCTGGTATCATGGGGCATCTGCCTCCCTGGTGGCACCACCATGGCCTCTCAGAAGTCAGGCTATCTGCAAGTTCTGTCTGCAAATGGGAGCTTGGGCAGCCCAGCAGGCCTCCAGCCCACTGTGGGAAGCAGACACCCATGAGACCTGGCAATGCCAGGAGAGGTTGAATAATCCCAGTTTACCTACCCTATAGGGAAACAGTGCCTGGTCAGCTGCAGCCTCTGAGATCCAGACTCTCCAAGAAACAGAGTCACAGATTGGGGTGGCCCAAGTAGGAGGCATCCCTGGGCAACTGCAGAGGGGTATTTTTAAGTTCTGTTGTGTTTTTCATAAGAAAATATTTTTAGACCAAATAGCTCCTGAGTGGCGCCATGTAGCTTTTAGCTAATTATACAATTAATCAGTAGGACTGGGCTGGTGTGGGCAACCCAGTGAAGAGCATGCAGTGCTGCTTCATGGACTGGGACACAGACAGGAAGGCCACCAGGAGCAGAGACCACGCCAAGTTCAAGGTACTTCCCAGCACCCTCCCTCACAGCAGCCTGGCCCTGACTCCTGCAGGGAAAGCGAGCACCCTCTCCCCAGGGGCTGAATCTGCAGCTCCCACAAGTGGAAGAGAAAGGTGTCATCAGGGTGGAGAGACTGCCCTTCTGGGAAGTGGGACACTCAGCTAAGGCCTGGGCCTGCAGAAGTCACAGATCCAGGAGCCAGCTTGCTCAGTGAGCCCTAGGACCCCATGGTGCAGGGAAGCTGGGCACAGCTATCTGGGTGCTCCCCCAAGTGAGGGTACCTGCTGGGAGAACGGGGCTGCATTCCCACTTGGCCCTGCATGCCCTAACGTGGGTTAGGGCTACTTCCTCTTCCCAATTCCCACCACGGCCCTAGTGGACAGGGCAGTTCACGGCCATTCCCTTCAGCTCTGCTGAGTGAACACATGGGAGGGTGGAAGCTGCATATCTGCACCCCCAGAATGCAGGGTGTAGGCTCCTCACCCCGGAAATCTCCTCTTGCACATCTACAATCAACTGGGTTTCCCTGGGGGATGGGCCTCCCTGGCACCCTCCCAGGAGGGGCAGTGAGGAGAGCAAGCTCTAGGATGCCTCACTCAGGGGAGAGAAATCCTTTTTTTTTTTTTTTTTTTTTTTTTTTTACTGAGGAGAGAAATCCTCCCCTCATATTCAGACTCCCACTTGGACCTTCATGACACTGACAGAAGTTGGCCCCTGGGGAAGGTGAGCCAGATCCAGGGCTGTAGCATCGGGGGCCCTTCTCACTGATTTCTCTTCTCTCCACTGGGTTTAGAGATCTCGAATTTCATCTGTGCCTCATTTTCCTTTTCTTATGACAGGACAGGGAGGCTCCCTGGCAGGGCCATCTGAGCATTAGGGGAGGGAACCCGTGGGTCCACCCACATGTACTCACCTAGCCTGGCACAGCAGGTGCAGGGCAAAGCTGGAGACACTGCTTTAAAGTTCCCACTGGGACTTATAAAAACGGTAAAGTGGGCTTCAGCCTAAGGAAGGGACTTTCTCCCTACAGATATTCTTTCTCCTCTGTTTTCTTTTCCTTTCCTAAGTAAACAGGACTATGTGGCTATTCTGAATTTTGAGAGGCTTCATGCTTTGGAACAAAATGACCCATGAATCAAAGCACGCCTCACGGTGATCAGCAGACCAGCCCGTTCACTAAAATGCAGTACCTCAGTGCCTGAGCTGAGATGGCAGGGCCCTGCCTCTGCCCAATGCCAGGAGGAGCCCAGCCACTGGCAGATATGGTCCTGCTCTGAGGGACAGCAGCAGGTTCTGTCCCAGTGACCACAGCGAGGGTCAGTCTTCCAAGCAGTTCAGCTGTCACAGCCCATGGGTCTCTGAGAGCAGGCCAAGCCAGGGCAGGGGCAGGATGGAGATGCCTGCTCCTGTCCCTCGGCTGTTAATGCCACATGGCCTCTGCACCGAAACTCTGGAGTTTCTGCCGGAGACTGGAGTGGATGATCGGTATCATTTCCATCTTTCCCTTTCACTCCCTGCACCCAAGGAGGAGGCATTTTGACTTTTCAAAAGATCTTTGTTAAGAGCGCTTCATTCTGCCATCAGGGCTGGTGATTGCCGAGAGGGTGAGACTGGCTGGGAGATGTCACCTCCCCGGTTTCTAAGGGTTGCATGGGCGTGAGAAAAGCACGTGCTCCAGTCCTGTGAGGCACCCAGCCGTGGCCCCACTGCACGCTGCAGCATCCCCAGAAGAGGCTCCCCTCCCCTGTGGTCCCGGAGCCCTGCCTTTGCTCAACGCCACTCAGCCTGACAGACTCCTCAGCCTTCAGGACCCTGCTTGCTCCAGCGGAGCCTCTCCCTGGAACCCAGCCCACCCCGGAGACACTGGTGTGGCCCGCTCGTCTGCGCACATCTTGTCTGGCCTGGCAGGCGTCTGCTTCAATATCTGTCTCCTCCCCAGACAAGCACCTCAGAAGCCTGTGTTAACTGGGAATGGATTTCCCTGCTAGGGCCTCTCCCCCCGGTTCCAGGGGCTCCTTCCCATCCTTCTCCAGTGGGTGCTGACCCCTCACCCAGCCTGAGAGAGAAGCAGCCTGGCCCTGTTCCCGGCCAGCTGGAGGAGGTGGGTGAGCCTGCCACTCACCACCCACTATGCTGCCGCAGCGGGTCCCCATCGCTTGACCCAAAATAGCCTGGACTGGGAAACCAAAGCGTGACAAGGACGATGCAGCCCAGCTGTTAAGAAGGCAGCATCCTCACCTCCTCCCTACTCGTTCAAATTCAGCTCAAGCCCATCTCCCTAGAGAAGCCTGTGCCACTGCCTCAGCCCTCTGCGTGGGCTCCTGGGCACTTGCCACCCACTCCGCTCCTGGGGCACCCCGAGAAGACATGAGAGCAGAGGAGCAGGGCAATGGGAGTTGGGAAGATGGAAATCATGAGGATGAGGTGGTTTAGCGCCTGCCTTGGGACCAGGGCTTGATCCTGGAGACCCGGGATCGAGTCCCATATCGGGCTCCCTGTATGGAGCTTGCTTCTCCCTCTGCCTGTGTCTCTGCCTCTCTCTCTCTCTCTCAGTCTGTGTCTCTCATTAATAAATAAATAAAATATTTTTTTTTTAAAAAAAAGGAAGTCATGAGGATGGGTAATACCTGAGTTCACTGAGTAGAAAAATCTGGACCTTAGCTACCATCGAGCTGTGGGGACAGGGCATCAATGAGTGGGGAAGCAAGCACAGCTTCCCAGGAAGAAGGGGGCCCCACCCAGGTGGTAAGAGGGGGTGCGAGCTGGCTACCCACTGGCTCTTTGCTGTCATCTCCAGTTTCTCCCTCTCTCCCATAGCTTGGGGGCACACCAAGCTTATTCCCATCCAGGGCCTTTGCACTGGCTCTTCCTTTCGCCTGGATGAGCTCCTCTTCTAGAAACCCACAGGGCTCCCCAGTGCTTGCCTGGCCTCTAAGTGTTTCCTCCTCAGACAGCCCTGAGTGTAAGGAAGCCCTCCTATAGCTGGTCCTGTTAGTGGTCAGTAAGGCTCTGCAGAGAGACCCACGGAGGGTTCAAAAGTTGCTGGGATGAATAAGTCCAGAGTAAGCAGCATTTTATCTAAACCGTTACTTCATTCCTGGCACCAATTTACTCCTGTATCTCAGCCTTTGCTATTACTTATAAGAAATAACTGCATAGATATTAAATTCTACTTCAAGTTTTAAATACTGTGTTCTGTATCCTTATGTTTGTTTCAAGGCTGACAAGATGCAAAATGCTGTTCCTTATTTAGCACCTATAGTATTTTATATTTTCGCCATCTGTTCCATGCACACACACACTGCATGGATATGAGGGTTGGCAGCCCTCAGTAGTCCTGTTTCCTAAACTCTTTCCTACAAGATCAGCTTTGTGTCTTCAACACTTGATCAAGGCAACTTTTTAAAAAATGTCCAATACTTGAACATGAGGCCTGTTCCTTTTTTTTTTAACGGTAGAAATTAGCTTCACTTTTAGATCAAGTTATGCTATATTCCAATACAGAGCAACTACCACATCTTCCATATACAAGCACATGACATTCAACAGCATGTACAAATGCTGAAGACCTCAAAATCAAATTGACCAGGAAAAGAAGTCGCTGAAATCAGAGTAGACTGCCTCCTCCTAAGACATCAGATCAGAACATTTCCTTCCATTCCTCCTTCCCTTTCTGACCATCCTTTTCCTAATTCTTACACCATGGAAGTTTTTTTGATGCTTTTGTCCACTTTTTGCCTTTCTCTGGCCTGGAAAGAATGCCATGGTTCACAAATCTCAGGCCACAACTAAGGAAGATAATCAGATTACCTATAGTTCTGATATCCACCGCCTCCGTTTTTCTGGGACAAGCTCACTGGATAAACACTTCTGGGGAAGTGAAGACACAGCGACATGAAATACATAAATAGGCTAACTGACTCAAAGAAATATCCCTGAGGTATCAATCAATGTCAAGTTTATATGGTAGTACCCTCCTCTTACCTAACACCCCCAGTGGAGGCCCGAAACCATGGATAGTACCAAACCTTATGTATACTGGTTTCCCCTAAGCATACATACCTATGATAAAGTTTAGTTTATAAATTAGGCACAGTAAGAATTTAATAGCAATAATGAATAATACAATAGAATTATAGCATTATATTGTAATAAAAGTTATGTGAATGTGGTCTCGCTTGCTCTCAAAAATATCTTGTTGTACTGCACTTACTCTTCTTGTGATGATGTGACATGGAAAAATGCCTGCATGATGAGATGCAATGACATGAATGTCATATGCATTTTGACGTAGCATCAGGCTACTGCTGACCTTCTGACATTGGGTCAGGAGGAGGATCATCTGCTTCTGGACCACAGTTGTCCTTGGGTAACTGAAACAGTAGAAAGCCAAACCATGTATAAAGGGGCAACTATTGTATTTGTACAAGACATAGCCTCCTCTGTTGCTTTTTTGCAAAGATGCTTCCTTTGTAACTTTGTTAGAATTGTTGTCCTCTTTCTCTTCTTCCTACGCCTTGTCACCTTTGTTTTAAATAAACTCAAAGTTTATTTTAGTCATTATTCTTGATCCTTAAGGAAAACTACAATGTAATTGGAAAATAATATATTTATGTCTGCTACAGTATCAAAGAAACATTTTAATCCAATCTCCACTAAAAACCCCAACAAGAAGATCCACTGCATGATTTTGGAAAAGTGAAAATTAATAGAAAGAGGCATCATGAAGGCCAAATTATCACCAAAAGGTGGTGCTGGTAGTGGCACTGCTTCTTATCCATGAAAGCTACAACATGGTTGATAATCTTAGCACTCAAGGAAATATCCGACAGAGAATTACTTTTATATTGTGGGCTTCCTTAGGGCAAGGATATATTCAGATTCTAATACAGCACTTAGACCAACAGTAAATGCACAATAAGTACTTGTTGTATTGACATGTTTCTTTTATAATTGATGTAGTGAATTCTTAGTAACTCATCTCTTATATAATATCTTGCAGTTAGGTTATTATTATTATTTTTTAAAGATTTTATTTATTCAAGAGAGAGAGAGAGAGAGAGAGAGAGAGGCAGAGCACAGGCAGAGAGAGGCAGGCTCCATGCAGGGAGCCCGACGTGGGACCCGAACCCGGATCTCCAGGATTTCGCCCTGGGCTGAAGGCAGCGCTAAACCGCTGAGCCACTGGGCTGCCCCAGTTAGGTTATAGTGAAGGACATTTTGCACCCCATCCCCTGCTCCTCTGTGGCACTTAACATCAGAAAAATATGAATGTATTGTCTCTTATTTAGCTCCTTAACCCTCAAGAATATAAGGGATTCCATTTGTTTTGTTCAGTGCTGCATCCCCAGCACCTAGAACAGTGCCTGGCACATACAAGGTACCATTAAACATTCATTGTATGACCAGATGAATGTATTGAAAAGGATTGGACTCAGCTGTGAAAAACATTTACTTTGCCATGTGTTAAAGAGAAAACATGAATTTAAGTGGATATCATGAGCTAACTCCACTGAAAGGAAGTGGAGAGGGATGAACAGGGCAGAGTAGGGAAGGAGATGTAAGTAGAACCAAACTCTCCATGTCCTTGGAAGGAATTCCATCATTTAGTCAACATTTAAAGTGCAAAAAGCAAGAAGTAACAGTGTAGACACCTTACTTAGAATCAGAAAAAAAATAACAGAAGGAAGACCCAAAAGGCTTAAATGGGAAGCTTCTGGGGCAGAGGCTACCATTTTTCTTTATAAACCTTGTAATGTGTTTAAATGTTTTAGACAATTTTTGCATATCATGTGGGTAAAATCTGAAAATTAACTAATGAAAGATAACTTGATTTGATGCTTTATGTCATTAAATTCACAGATTTGTTCAATTTTGTTAAATCGAAGCAACTTTTTGAGTACTTTTAAAAATTAAACTTTTTATTTTGAAATACAGATTCACATGCAGTGCTAATAAATAATACAGATAGATTTTGTGTACCTTTTACCTATTTCATTCCAATGATAGTATCTTGCAGAACTATACTACAATGTCACAATCAGTTGACATTGATACAGTAGAGACAAAACATTTCCATCACCACTAGTGTCCTTCATGGTGACTCTTACTGTTACACACTTCCCTCCCAGTTCCCTGAGGAGTTTCCTGACCCCTAATCCTACCTCATCCTTAACCTTTGGAAAACACTAAATTTGTTTCCATATCTAGTATTCTGTCATTTCAAGAATGTTACATAAATGAAATCATAAGGCATGTGACTTTTGGCTTTGGCTTTTCTCGCTCAGCGTAATTCTCTAGAGATTCATCCAGGTTGATGGCTGTATCAACAGTTTGTTGCTTTTTATTGCTGAGTAATATTCCATGGCATGAATGTGCCTTTGTTTGTCTGACAATTCACTTATTGAAGGACATCTGGACTGTTCCTGGTTTTCAGCAACTACCCAAAAAAGCCCAACCCCCCCCCAACCAACCAAACAAACAAACAAACAAAACTGCTATGTACTTTCTTGAATAGATTTTTGTGTAACCACAAATTTTCATTTCTCAGATATAAATGCCCATGAATGCAGTTGCTGGGTCATATGGTAGTTGCATGTTTAGTTTTTAAAGAAACTACCAAACCATGTCCTAGAGTGGCTGTACCATTTCACATTTTCACCAGGAACGTATGAGTGACCCAGTTTCTCTGCGTCCTCACCAGCATTTGGTATTATCACTATTTTCTTATTTTAACCTTTTCTGATCAGTGCATAGTGGTTTTTGTTTACATTTCCCACTGGTCAAGGCTGTTGAGCATCTTTTCATGTAGCTATTTGCCATCTCTTTGATGAAATGTCTCTTTATGTCCTTTGACCATTTTCTAATTGGATTATTTCTTTCACTGTTGCATTTTGAAAATTCGTTGTATGTTTTAGACTACACCTTTGTCAGATATATGATTTGCAAATATACTTTCCCAGACTGTAGCTTATCTTTTCATCCTCTTCATTGGATCTTTTGCAAAGCTAAACTTCTTCACTTTGATGAAGTCTACTTTATCAGTTTTTAAGTGGATTGTGCCTTTGGTGTCAAGTCTGAGAATATTTTGCCTAGTCCTAGATCCTGAAATTTTTCTCTTGTTTTTTTTTCCCAAAAGCTTTATAGTGTTAAGTTTTACATTTAAGTCTATTATTCTTTTTTATATTAATTTTTATTAGGTGTGAAGTTGAGGTTATTTTTTAGGAGGGAGGTTTTGGCTATAAATGTTTTATTTCGCCAGCACCATTTGTTAAAAAAGCTACCTTTTTTCCACTGCATACTTTGGTACCTTCAGCAAAAATCAGTTGGACATGTTCGTGTGAGTTTATTTGTGGGTTCTATATGCTACCCCAGTCATCTATGCAACTGATTCCCTACCAATACTACAGAAGTCTTGATTATCATAGGTACATAATGTCTTAAAGTCATATACACTGATTCTTCCCACTCTAGTCTCTTTTTCAAAATTGTCTTAACTATTCTAGTTCCTGTGTACTTCCATATTGATTTTAGAATTATCTTGTCTATATCTACAAAAAAAAACTTGCTGGGATTTTGACAGGGATTATGTTAAACCTGAAAATCAATTTTGGAAGAATCGTGATCTGTGCCATGCTGAGTCTTCCAATCCATGAGTACAGTTTGTATCGCCATTATTTATACCATCTGTCATTTCTTCCACTAATGTATGGTAGCTTCAGCGCACAAGTCCTGTACATGTTTTGTTTGATTTACATCTCAGCATTTCATTTATTTTCATGATTGTAAATGATATTTTATCTTTTCCAGTTTTATTAAAACATAATTGCCAAAAGAAGTGTATATACTTAAAGCAGCAACATGAAGCTCACTCTGAAATGATTACCACAATTAAGTTAATCCACACATCTATCACCTCACACATTGCCTTTTTGCATGTGTTTGGTAAGAAAGTTTAAAATTTACTCTCAGCAAATTTAGAGTGTACAGTACAGTATCATTATTATAGTCACAATGCTGTATATTAGAGTCCCAGAACTTATTCATGATATAACTGAAAGTTTGTGCCCTTTGATCAACGTCTCCCTGCTTCTCCCACCACCATCAGCCCCAGACCCTGACACTCACGGTTCTACAGTCTGCTTCTCTGGGTTGGTCTTTTTTTTTTTTTTTTTTTTTGGAAGATCCATACACGAATGAGATCTTAAGTTTTTGTCTTTCTCTGTCTGGCATATTTCACTTAGCATAATGGCCTCCAGATTTACCCATGTTGTCACAAATAACAGGCTGTCCTTTTTTATGGCTAAATAATTATATATATGTATACCACATTTTCTTTATTTACAACACTTAGGTTGTTTCCATATTGTGGCTATTGTAATGCTGCAATGAACACTGAAGTCCAGACATCAGTGTCAAGATATTGATTTCATTTCCTTTGGCTATAAACCAACCTCAAAGTGGGTTTATTGGATCATGTGGTAGGTCTAGTTTTAATTCTGGTGTCTCTATGTCCATGCTAGTATATAGAAATACATTGGATTTTGTATGTTTATCCTGTATCATATGACCTTGCTGTTGGTCACTTATTAGTTCTAAGAGGGGTCTTTTTTGATTATTTCTTGTAATTTTCTATATAGACAATCATGTCACCTGCAAACAAGGACAATCTTATATTTTCCTTCCCAGACTGAATGGCTTTTATTTCCTTTTCTTACCTTATTGCACTGTCTAGAACCTTCAGCACAATGCTGAATAGAAGTAGCAAGGGTGGGCATCCTTGCTTTTTTGTTGACCTTAGGAGGAAAACATCCAGTCTTTTACCATTAGGTATGATGATAACTGTAGGTTTTCTGTAGATACTCTTTACTAAGTTGAGGAAGTTCCCCTCTGTTCTTATTTTTCTAAGAACTTCATCATGAATGTGCTGTCAATATTTAAAAACTTTAATGTCATAAAATACACATAATTTAAAATTTATCATTTTAAGTATTCTAAAGTGACATATGGGACTTTCACTGCATTGTGCAATCATCAGTACTATCCATTTCCAGAACATTTTTATCATGCTGAAAGGGAACCCCTTACCCATTAAGCAGTCATTCCCCATATCCTCTTTCTCCCAAGGGTGTTGAATTTTGTCAAATGCTTTTTCTGCCTTGCTTGATGGAATCATGTGATTTTTCTTTTTTGAACCTGTTAACAAGGTGGATTACATTGATTTTCACATAGTGAAACAGCTTTTGTATCTCTGGAATAAAACCCACTTGGTCATAGGGTATAACTGTTTTTATATATTACTAAATTCTATTTGCCAACATATTGTTGCTGATATTTGTATCTATATTCATGAGGAGTATTGGATTGCAGTTTTCTTCCTTTTTTGTACTGTCTTAGTCCGGTTTTGTGTCAGGCTAACATTAGCAATTATATTGGGAAGAGTTTGTTCCTGTTCTCTTTCCTGGACAATATTGTATAGAATCAAAAGTAATTTTTTTTTAACCATTGATATCATTCTCCAGTGATACTATCTGGACCTGCAACTTTCTCTTTTGGGAGGTTTTTAACTATGACTTCAATTCCCTTAATAGTCATGGGCTATTCAAATAATCTATTTCAGTGCAATTGCTGGGTCGTAGGGCAGGTCTATTTTTAACTCATTGAGGAACCTCCACACAGTTTTCCAGAGTGGCTGCACCAGTTCACATTCCCACCAGCAGTGCAAGAGGGTTCCCCCTTCTCCGCATCCTCTTCAACATTTGTGGTTTCCTGTCTTGTTAATTTTCCCCATTCTCACTGGTGTGAGGTGGTATCTCATTGTGGTTTTGATGTGTATTTCCCTGATGGCAAGTGATGCAGAGCATTTTCTCATGTGCGTGTTGGCCATGTCTATGTCTTCCTCTGTGAGATTTCTCTTCATGTCTTTTGCCCATTTCATGATTGGATTGTTTGTTTCTTTGCTGTTGAGTTTAATAAGTTCTTTATAGATCTTGGATAGTAGCCCTTTATCTGATAGGTCATTTGCAAATATCTTCTCCCATTCTGTAAGTTGTCTTTTAGTTTTGTTGACTGTATCCTTTGCTGTGCAAAAGCTTCTTATCTTGATGAAGTCCCAATAGTTCATTTTTGCTTTTGTTTCCTTTGCCTTCGTGGATGTATCTTGCAAGAAGTTACTGTGGCCGAGTTCAGAAAGGGTGTTGCCTGTGTTCTCCTCTAGGATTTTGATGGAATCTTGTCTCATATTTAGATCTTTCATCCATTTTGAGTTTATCTTTGTGTATGGTGCAAGAGAGTGATCTAGTTTCATTCTTCTGCATGTGGATGTCCAATTTTCCCAGCACCATTTATTGAAGAGACTGTCTTTCTTCCAGTGGATGGTCTTTCCTCCTTTATGGAATATTAGTTGACCATAAAGTTGAGAGTCCACTTCTGGATTCTCTATTCTGTTCCATTGATCTATGTGTCTGTTTTTGTGCCAGTACCACACTGTCTTGATGATCACAGCTTTGCACTGCTGGGGATTTACCCCAAAGATACAGATGCAAGGAAACGCCGGGACACCTGCACCCCAATATTTATAGCAGCAATGGCCACAATAGCCAAACTGTGGAAGGAGCCTTGGTGTCCATCGAAAGATGAATGGATAAAGAAGCTGTGGTTTATGTATACAATGGAATATTAGCCATTAGAAATGACAAATACCCACCATTTGCTTCAACGTGGATGGAACTGGAGGGTATTATGCTGAGTGAAGTAAGTCAATCGGAGAAGGACAAACATTATATGGTCCCATTCATTTGGGGAATATAAATAATAGTGAAAGGGAATAGAAGGGAAGGGAGAAGAAACGGGTAGGAAATATCAGAAAAGGAGACAGAACATGAAGACTCCTAACTCTGGGAAACAAACTAGGGGTAGTGGAAGGGGAGGAGGGCGGGGAGTAGGGGTGAATAGGTGACGGGCACTGAGGGGGTCACTTGACGGGATGAGCACTGGGTGTTATTCTGTATTTGGCAAATTGAACACCAATAAAAAATAAATTTATTATTAAAAAAACAAATTATCTATTTCATATTCAGTGAATTGTGGTCATTTGTGGTTTTTAAAAAACTTATCCATTTTATATAAGCTGTCAGATTTCTGTGTGTAGAGTTTTTCATAGTGATTCCCTCAATCTCCTTTGGTATCCTCAGGGTCTGTAGTGATCTCTTGTTTCATTCATAATATTGGTAATTGTGTCTTCTCTTTTTTTTTTTGTCAGTCTTGCTAAAAGTGTATTAATTTTATTAAACTCTTCAAAGAATCCACTTTTTGTTTTATTGCTTTTCTCTACAGGTTTTTCATTGTCAATTTTGTTGATGTCTGCTCTTATTTTTATTATTCCCTTCTTTCCACTTGCTTTGAGTTTGTTCTTCTTTTTCTAAGTTCCTGAGGACGAAGTATAGATTTCTGATTTAGTATGGTTCCTCTTTTCTTTCTTTTCTCTTTAAACTCCAATTTTATTTTATTTTTCAAGTAGGCTTCATGCCCAACATGGGGCTTGAACTCACTATCTTAAGATCAAGAGTTGTATACCCTACCAACTGAGCTAGCCAGGTACCCATCTTTTCCAATGTGTGCACTTAGTGCTATACCTTTTCCTCTTGGTCTTACTTTAGCTGAATCTTACTAATTTTAATACATTACATTTTTATTTCATACAGTTTCACTTCTTTTGACATTTCTTCTTTGACTTATGAGAGTCTGAGTCTGAATCTCCCTGTGTGGGCCCCATTGGCACGATGGGATGAAGGAGGCTCATTCTTGCCCAGTGAGAATGACTATCCTGGATCCCTACTTGGCCCCCTATTACACTACCTAAGGGGGGTGGTGGTGGGAACACCTCATTACAGCCTGATAACAGTGGAAGTCTAGCCTTTGAGGATAAGAATGACAATGGGGCCATCTTTTGTGTAGTATTTGACTAGAGTCACTGGTTATTGTCTCAAATTTTCTGTTTTGTAGAGAAGGAAATAGAGAATTGGAGAAGGGAGACCCTGTCTCAGGCCTCCCAGCTGGGAGAAATAAAGCTGTGTTGACAGCAGCACCTAGCACCTGCCCAGGTCAGTGAGCTCCCCGAGGAGGGAGCTGCCTGCAGAGATCTGTGTTTGGGTAGGGCAAGGCACCAAAGATGGGCAAGAACAATGTGCTAGTTCCCTGCTGAAAAGCCACTTTTGGCTTCTTGTCTCCTCCAGGAGAAATTCTTGCCTCCTTAGGCTGAGATCCAGGGCCCCTCAGACTGACTCTTCTAAAAGGATCACCTAGGTCAATGCTTGCTCTGAACCCTAGTGTCATCTTCTTAGAGTGGAACCTAAGCCACAGCCTCATGGAGCCAGCCACGTATTTCTCTGGCCTTTGTGTTTCCTGGTTCACTTGACTCTGTGGTGCTCCTTTCTTCCTCTCACCTAGAACACTCCAAGCCCGTTTCTGCCACAGGGTCTTTGCTCTGCTGCTCCCTCATCCTATACAGCTGTTTGCACAGTTGGCTTCTTCCTGTCATTGTCTTAGAGGCCTACCTACATTTGTATGATGTCCCTACTGTGACAATCCCAGTCACTCTCATTCCCATTACCCTGTTTCACTTTTTTTTTTTCATTTTAAAATACTTATTTGTTTTTCATAAGGCCCTGCTTTCACAATCTCTATTCATACTGAAAATCAAAATCAAGCAAGCTTTTGCTCTTCTGCTTTGTGGGCACTGTTTCATTTTCCTCATAGCATGCATCTCATTCTGAAATTTCTGATATGCTTATTTGTTTATATGTTTTAGTCTCCTCTTTGGGGCCCCATGGGACAGGGTGGTCTGGTTTCAGCCTAGGCTCAGTAAGCAAAAAACAAATAGATGCATGTGTGCTCAGGGCTGGCTGGCTCCAACCTCTCAGACATCACTGGGTGCTGTTTGCTGGCCCTTCTGGAGCAGGCCAGACTGACCAGGGCCCCTGCCCTGCAGGAGCAGCAGCACATACCCAGAGGCCAGGCTTGTCAGCAGGAGACCCACTAAGGCAGAGGAACTAAGTCTCTCTGTCCTTCCTGTTACAGCCTCAACCAGAGGGCAGGGCTCTCACCTCTTCCAGGGAAAATTAGCTGTGACCCTTCACGCACAGATCAGTTCTGCGTCTAACCCCCAGCTACCTGCCTAGAACAGGCAGTCCGAGCCCAAGAAGTACAGGGTGCTACCAAGACCTGGGTCCTCATCTGGCTCCTGCACAGTCAGCCCACATGTCCTGCCTTTGCTGGACTCTACCAGCTGCCCTGGGAAGTGAGGCACAAAGTTCCCACAGTCCTTCAGGCACATGCACCACCCACTGAGCTGGCGAAGGCTGTCCAGAGTCCATGGCCTGGGCAGAACCTTGGTCAGCAGTGCCCGACAACTGCTTATTAAAATGGGAGACCTATCCTGGGGGGAGCAGGGAGCTCTGTCTTCTTCTACCAAGCTCTCTGAACCCAGACTAGGTCCACACTCTTCCTGGACACCCACCCCCTCCGTTCCTGTCTGTACCATGGGGTAGAGGTGGAGTGAAACTGGGTCCCATGGGGTCTATGCCGCCCAAGGGGCTGGGTACCCAGCAGGATCCAGTGTTGAGTAGGGAGGAGCTTCATTTGCATATGTCCCAATCCCATTGTTTAGACATTTGTCTTCACTTTGTCATCTCCCTAGGGGATGTAAGCTCCAGGGTGACAAGGGCCCTGCCTACATTCTCTGGGTAACTGCCCAGTAGCCAGATGGGATGCATTGTGGAGACACCAACACGTATCATATCATGGGTAGATGGAGTGACTATGGGTAAGGATGCCCTGGTAAAGGGCTTATGGTTATTACTTAAAGGCTTAATGATAATTAAAGTTTGTGATTATTATTTGAAGTTCTATATATGTAACCATCTTGCTATCGCACATATGCTTAGAAAAGGAAGAAAGTGTACAGAAGTTTAGCACACTACCAAAGGGTAGATCCAACACGGAACCCTGTGCATTATGGAGGGAAAGTACAGACAATGAGGACTGTGTGTGTGTGTGTGTGTGTGTGTGTGTCAGTGTGTGTGTGTCTGTGTGAGGCAGGGGTGGGTGGGGTGCAGCACTGGTCAGTAGCCGGGGAAGTAGTCCTGCTCAGGAGGGACTACTGGGCCCCCAGGGTTCTGCTCCTGGATATACACAACCTGGTGCTGTCCACACCCGACATTTCCCACTCAGAGCTTCCTCAGCCAAGGGAAAGTGGGGGTGGGAAGTGTCACTTCTCATTTCCTTTGACCAGCTCAAGAAGAAACAGGGCTCGGTTTTCTGAGAGGCTCATAATTAAATGAATTAAAATGTTTTCCCTCACGGTGACTTTGCCAACTCCCGTCCACCTCTCCCTGGCCCTGTTCCCAGCAAGCGGATAGAGCCTGGGAGGACGCAGAATGACATGTTGTGCGCCTCCAGAGCAATTAGCTTGTGCATCGTCATTTTGGGGAGAGATTTATGGCTGGCTTTTGGAGCATTCCAGCCCAGACCTCTGCAGCCTGGATTTGTCTGCTGGGGAAGTTCCTGGAAGCGGAGCTTCAATATTAATTCCAATTACAGTCAGATGAGAGCCCATTCATAAGGATTGCCTTCGACAGGCTCCTCTCCTGTCGCTCTGGTCTGACCTTGAGCCACCATTGCTGCCGCCAGCCTCAGAGAGGGAGGAAATCCCACTGGGCACAGCCCTGGTTCCCAGCAAGCTGAGGGCGTGCTGGACTTTGATGGGGAGAGCTGAGGAAGCACATGGAAGGGGACTGTGGGAAGGCTAAAGACATCTCTGCACCTTTAGTATCCTCCTAGATGCCTGTGGGGGGTGACAATGCAGGGGGCATGGCCCTTGATTTGAGATCTCCCAGGCCCTCAGACCATCCTTTGACCTTGTTTCTGAAGTGGACCGGTAGTACCAGAGCAAGGGCCCAGGCCTTTGACGGACAGGAGGCATTGTAAGCATTGCAAGCCTGACCTCCCAGTGGCCCCAGCCTCCAAAGGGTACCCCGTGGGTGCAAGGGCCAGTGTCTACTGTCTCACCATCAGTGTCCTCTTGGTGAGCTGTGCTCCTGAGGGGTCCTTGGGTGAGCTGGGCTGTTGGTGGCCATGTTAGCACATCTGCAGATGGATGTTCCTCATGGCACCAAGACCCCAAGGACTAAATAAAAACCCACAAAAGTAATTACCTGCATATTGATTATGGATTAGGTTAACGACATTACTAATTACATCTAAAGATGTATATCCACTGTATCAGCCTATTAATGGCTTGCATGAGGTATTAAAGCACTAATTAGGAAAAATAGCAGGTTTATCACGAGCTGTAGTTATAGGATTCGTGGAGAAGGAAGGTGGTTGAGGTGTTCAGCTTTCCTTTCCCTGACCCAGGCTTCCAAAGACCTCCCCACCCCCACCCTGCAGTGGAGACCTCAGTCAAGAGCCAAGTCCATCATTCAAGACTGGATATTTCCATCCATCTGACAGATGCTCCTGATGTCTTTTATGAAGGAGCCTAGGTAGGCAAAACTGGGCTGAAGTGCCACAGGCTGCTGGGAAGGGGACACGGATGTGTGCAGACAGGACAGTATGGTCCCAGGATGGCACTCTGGGGATTTTAACAATCTGAGAAGTCTCAAGTCTCTTCCAGATAAATAGTCTGGTCTAGATCCTTCTTTCAGACACAGAGAGGTGGAATGGGCACCCTGGTCAGCCAGAAAGTGGGTGAAGTGAGGCCTGGGGCCAAGCCTCCAGTATCCTACATACAGCCTGCCCCCCCTTTCAACCATGGTGGCTCACAATAGGCAGGATTGGGCTGCCTCCTCGTGGAAGCCTCCCCTGCATTCTCCTGACTGGGCCTATAGAGGCCCCTCCTGGGACACACCATGATAGAAGGCTGATGTCCATCTTCTTCTCCTTAGACTATAAGCTCAGTGAACAGTAACTGAACAGACCTGATTGGATAAGAGGGAGCCAAGTTATCTATCTATCTCTCTATCTCTCTCTCTATCTCTCTATTTATCTATCTACTTAGTTACTTATCTAGTTATTTATTTGATTGGCTTTTCAGAAATTCCTAAGCATTCTATGTATTTTTAATGTTACAGGATACTATATTGAATAACATCTTTTCCTCATTAGATTTTCTTTTAAGTTACTGTATTTTAATTACCCAAGGAATACACTAATCCATTTTTTGGTTAGAAATTCAGACCTTGTGGACAAAGTTAAATCCCCCCTTTGCCAGCACCCACAGCCTCAGAGGGATGAGAGGTGTACACCTACAGGTGTAGGTTTGGTATAGATTCTTCTAGACCTTTTTGTGTGTTTTTGTATGTACATTGGTACCCACAGAAATAGAGAATGTTGTTTTGTGTCCCTGGGTATGTGTATGGATGTGTTGGCCATGGTGCATGTGCCTCCTGTCCTGTGTGCAGAAGCAGAGCATGACAAAAACGGCAGGAGGACAATCTGAACTTGTCATGGATGGTTTTGACCATCTCGATAAAAAATGAAAAATAATAGTACTGGACTTTCATGAAATATAATGTTGACTGTGGTTTATATTCTCAGTTGATGTTCTCAGTTGATACAGCCAATTTAGAGAACACTACACAACCCTGCCAACAGTTACTGTTTTTTTCCCTTTCTGGGACATGCATTGGGATGTTGGGGAGCCCACTGAGGTTACTGAGATCACAGGCTCCCAACTCTCCCTACCACATCTCCCCCTACTTTTTGTCCAGCCTATTATAGGACAAGTCTTCCTAGTCCTATAATAGTCCTGGTATACCCAGTAGGTGCTCAATCAATGCTTGTCAAGAAATGAAATAAATCCAGGGAGAGCCATGTAAGAACAAGCAGCATCTGGCCAGTGGCACCAGTCAGGACAGCACAGTCTAAGGGGTTGGGAAGGGGCTAAAGAGACCAAAAGAGCAGTGACTAGTGGCTTTCTGAGGTGTAAAGGGAAAAAGGCGGGTAGCTGTCACCCTGGAAATAGTGCTTGACAGAAGCCAGACATTTGGTACAGAGTCCAACCAACCATGACAGAAGAATAGGGAGAAGAAATGCTCCCGGTCACTCTCTGCTTCCTGTGGCTGCCTCCCAATGTCTGAGCTAAGCAGGAGCCAGAGGTCAGTGAAGCTGCTTTGGGACAGATGTGCATGGATGACATGTGGCAAGCCCAGCTCCTTGGAGCCATCCACAGGGTGCAAGGAGAGGGAGGTCTGTCCCTGACCTTCCAGTGGCCCCAGCAGCAGATATGTGCCCTTTCCGAGGTCTAGCTCAGAGCTTCCACCTGCAACCCCAACCTGGGTAACATCAGCCACCTCAGGGCTGCCCACCATCCTCACCACACTCCAGCAACAGTGGGGATGGAGTGTACACCTGGGCATTTGGCCAGGTTCAGGAAGGTGGGGACATTGAAGTGTGCTTCTGTTCCTCTACAGTGGTGACATCAGCTAGTGACATCACTGGGCTGGCCCTGCAGGTGGAGGGCATTAGAAGTTCAAATAGCTCACTGGGGAGGGGGGTGAGGGATGGTGTCAACAGTAGGGGCTGTGCCAGGAACACTCCTGCTGATTATTGAAGGCGCCTGGGTGGGAGGACAAAGCCTTGTGCAGCTGTCTGAGGTCATGACCCTAGCTCTGTGCTCAGGCAGGGTCTTTGCACAGCTGGGCTGTCTCTGAGTTTGTGAGTGTCTTGGGGGGGGGGTGATGTGCCTAGGCCCCAGCATGTGGGTCCACACGGTTACTGCAGATAAAGGGCATCAAACTCTCCACAGGTGTATGCTTTTAGCAGGTAAGGCTTGGGGGCATTTTTCTTTTTTATAGATGCAAGACCCTACCCCACCCCCTGTCATATTTGGGCTAGAGGTCAGCCCCCACCTGCCTTCTGTAGCCCAGGTGCCTCCTTTCTACCCTCAGGCCATTCCCCTCTTCTGCAGCCTCCAGCTTCTCCCCTCTGCACCACGGTCTACAAGGCAGGGGGCGGGGGAAGCCTGCAAGACAAAAGTCCACACCCACTCAGGGGCTCTGAGAGCTCCCTCTGCCTTAGAATAAAGTTCAGAGTAGGGGCAGGCAGAGAGAGGAGACTGCTGGCCATCTTGCTGCTCTGAGGATGCGGCATGTCCTTCCACGTCCCCTTGAACCCATGGGCCCAAGGTGAGGAGTGGCGGTGGTGGCCTCCAAGGCCTGAGCGCTGCCCCCGTGACCCCCTTCCCCACAGCAACGGCACCCCCGGGGCCCTTGCTGTCTCTTCCTTCAGGCTGGCGCGTTGCCCTGCCCGCCACTCACGTGTCCCGCTGTCCCATAAAGTTCGGCCCCACAGCCCCAGCTCCCCCGGCAATCGCGGTTGCCCTGACTTTCCCAAGGCCTCTCCTGAGAGGGCACTTAGCCTCCACTTTCCTTTGCCTCAGGGACCTGATTGGTCACCTCCGTGCCTCTTGCAGAGAGGCCACGTCACCGCCCATGGCAGGTTTGGCACCAGGGCCCATAGGGAGTGACGCAGGGACCGACACCAGAGGCTGCTCAGGCCGGGTCACGGCAGCCTGGCCCTGGGCGCATGGGTGTGAGCGGAAACCCACGTGTGCACACAAGCCCTGCGGGACTGACCAGGCGTGGGGCCACTCGGCTGGGTGAAGACCCAGTGTCAAGACCTGTCCACAGGTGCACGGAGGCCCCAGGGCAGCGGTTAATGCGGACCGTGACCAAAGCTGCAAGGCGACATGGACTGCAACTGAGCGGGACACGCTGTGGGCAGGGGATCAGGATGGAGCGTTCAGCCAGGGCGCTAGGGCGAGCAGTTACCCGGGAGCCGGGGCCCGGCTTTCCTCTCCGAGGCCGAGGGCCCCGCCCACCCCCCACCCCCCTTACTCCCCTTTACCTCCCCTCACCCCCCCTCACCTGCTTCTCCCACCCTCCACCACGGACCTGAGGGCCTCAGAAAAACTGAAGTCCTGTGTGCGCTGAGCAGTGACAGGTGAAGGTGAACAGCTTGGGGTGCGGGGAACCTGGGGTCAGAGGGGAGGACGCAGGATCAGAGAATGAAAGCAGAGCCTCTCCCGGAGGCCTTTCATCCACTTGCAGAGACCTGGTCAGGATTAGCATCAGGTGGGCACTGGACGGGATGAGCACTGGGTAGTTATTCTGTATGTTGGCAAGTTGAACACCAATAAAAAATAAATTTATTATTTAAAAAATGACAGGGGATTCATTAATAGAGGTAATGACAGGGGAAACCTGACTAAATAAATTATTACATGCAAAAAAAAAAAAAAAAGATTAGCATCAGGTGGCTGAGGAGGCTGCTCTCCTCTGAGCGCAGCACTTCTCAGACAGGAGGGGCACTGGGCACCCAGGCGAGCTGACCCCACACAGGCTGTTCTGGTCCTGCAGGTCCAGGACCCTGTTAGGAAGGAGCCCTGTATGATGCAGGCAGGACAAACTGCTGCTGCTTCTCCCTCCTGGGCGAGAGCCGGGACCAGAAAGACAGGACACAGCAGGGATGGGGTCACCACCTGGGTTTGCTGGGCTGGCACTCTGGAATCCCACCCTAGCTCATAGCCTTCCTGCCTCCTTGTCTGACTCCAAGATGCCCCAGCCCCCCAAGGGACAGGAAGAGCACAGTGACCAGGAGTGACCCCAGGGAGGACTGCTCTGGCCACTGACCATTCACCTCCCAGCACCCCCTGAACAGGCTGTGGGCTCTACCCCAGTGCCCACATCTCCTTCGTCTTCCCACCTTTGGTCCAGATCCTTTTAGGCCACCCTCCAACAGCCTAGAGGGATTGTCCCTGGGAGTGGCCGTTCACAGGAGTGTGTTCTAAGGATCAGGACCCACAGAGTCCCATGTCAATGGAAAAGGCTGCACACCCCCTCCCCCACCATACTTCTCAGCTTACTGCCAGCTTTTCTTCTCACTTTCTAATGTAGATTCACTAGATAAAAAGCTCTGAAAAGTCCTGCAGGAGATAAACATTTATTTGGGAGCCACACAGTATTTTCTATATCAGTTTCATCATGGGGTCCTTTGTCATCCAGCACATTTTGAAAGCTAACTAAAGTATAGGTCTGATCATTTATTCTTTCCACACCTGAGTGCCCCCTGGCACCTGTGCTTTCAGGCCCAGACAGTCACCCTGTTGACCTTCATCATTCCTGCCTTGCCTTCAGGATGCATTCCTCGCCTGCCCTGTGGGCCCTTCCCAGCCCAGCCTTGAACTCCCAGCCTGGGTTCATCTGCTACCACACTCCTCACAGAGACCCACAGCCCACCACCCCACCATGTGCTCTCTAAACACAGCGTGAGTTGTAGGCCTCTGAGCCTTGGTTCCAGCCTTTCTCCAGGGCCTTCTTCCTTCAATCTAATGCATCAGTGAAATCTCAAATGCTGCCTCCTCCATGAAGCCTTTTTTGATTTCACAGTCAGGATGACTCACTCCAGATGGGCATTGCTTCTTTATCACAACCCTTCCTGCCTTCAGCCAGGTACTCTCCAATTCCCTCGAAGAGTATCCTTGAGGGAGAGTTCCAGGTCTGACTGATTCTTTATCCCTCCCAATCCCACCTCATCCTGACCCCACACAAGGCTGGTCTAATGATATTTCTATCAAGCAATCAATAGATGTTGAAATCACTGCTCCCACCTCTCCCTCTTGCTTCTGGGAAGAGCCATAGTGAGCCAGAAAGAATACATGTCTGGAAGTTCCTTTCACAGGAGCTCCGGGATCATGGCATCATCATGTACAGGCTTCAAGGGGTCATATTTATCAGGGTAATGAATGTTGCCGATTACATCTGGGGGCTCATTAGAAACATGTATTTAATGAAGTATGATGCTCAGCCCTGAGATGAGCCATCATCTAAGAAACTAATGAGGCTGTGCAAGGGTCAGCAGAGACCTGGGACCCTGAGGGCCAGCAAAGAGTACTCAGTGAGGAGTGGTGAGAAATGGGGATGGGAAGGAAACAAAATACAGTAAAATAAAAGGGCCTAGAGAGGAGAGAGGAAGAGTCACCAGGAATCCTGATGTCCTCTGGTTTTGTCAGACATGATTGGGAACATACAGGAAAGGGCTAAAACAATATAGTACACCCTTTCCCATGTCTTTCTGATGATGCTGGCTTCATGTGCACTCTGCTCTGGTGAAGTCAGTGGGATAATGTGTCCTGTCCTGAGGACTGTGGTGTGGGGGCCAGGTCCCTAGAATAAATGGCAAGGACAAGCCGTGCTAGTGCTGAGGGGGGCAAATCCTCTACAGTCCCTCAGGCTGACATATGCCGCATAGGAGCATTTTCCAACTGCAGGGTGCTGCACGTGAGAGGTGACAGGATGACAAGGGTGGAGGAGGGCAGGGGAGAAGCTTTGACCTACCCACTATCCACTATCAGTCCTTCATCAATCACAGCTGTGTACAGGGAGCTTCCCCTTTCCTGGATGGACTTTTCTGAAAATGAATTTGTGAGTCTAGATATCCTCTCAGGCCTTGCTCCTCAGTATGTGTCCTTAGAGCAGCCACATATTTGGCACCATGAGCCCAGCCTAGCCCCCAGATCAGGATCTGCATTTCCTTCAGGATCCCCTGGGATTGGTGGGCAAAGGTGTGAGAAGGGCTGGTCTCAGGTACCATCTACCCAGTGTGACCCTCCCATCCATGTGACAGAGCAACTTGAGGTGCAAACCCATCTTATATATTCTGATTCTCTCTGCCCTCCCCCAAAGCCACATACTCAAGTTGGCCCTAAGCCTGAAGGGTGATCAGTGCTCAGTAAGGAATGAATAAAGTAAGTGAGATCAGGTAACTGGTCTCAGCACTTTCTTAGGGTCTGAAAAACCACAGTCACCCTGATTATGGGAAACTGTAAGCTGTAATCAAATACTTGCACTGGCAACTCCACTCTCTGGTCACCAGCTGTTAGAACTCCAGTTGGACAGGAACCTAGGTCCTCCTTGCCCAACTAGAAGAAATGCAGGGCTTGGTCTACCACTGCCAGAGGGATGAAATTCTTGCTTGTTTCAGAGGTTTTGGAGAACATCGCCTGCCCCATGTAAATGCAAGCTGAGAGCCGCCAACTATTGTCATGCTTTCATTATATGTCTTGGGATTCTGACCGGAAGAGTCACACTCCACAGAGGCAGCTGTTCTCTGCAGGTGGAGCATTTCCCTGACGTCACTGGCGCTGGAGGCAGATGATCTCCCGGACAGCCAGGCACAAGGGCGGTGCCCTTCCAAGAGAGCCACCTGCCACAGCCTGACAGACTGACGTAAGGAAGGTGAAAATGGTCCGTTTCTGGCCTTGTCTGACCAGCAGAAGAGGATTGAGAAATGTGTCTGGCAGTGGTGCCACATGAGAATGCATAAGTAGCCAACTCACTTACTGGAAAAGAAATGACCTAATCTACCAAGCCACCCTGAATCTTAATAGGAAGACCATGCAGTAGAGTAGGAAGACTAGCAAAAGGGCTTTGTCTGTGCCTAGGGCTGTGGGTGCCAAGTACCTTCTACCTCATGCTCTGGAAGCAGGAGGGCTCCTTGGAAAACAGTAGCAGTTCTGAAAACTCCACTTAAGCCAAGAGCCAACCTGGAAGAGCAAAATGCACCCAAGGAGGTATGAGGCTTAGAATGAGAGTGACCAGTGGGAACCCAGACTGCAGTGACCTGACCAGCCTGCCCCCTTTCAGATGGAGAGAACCAAGGAAGTTTCAGTGACAATGAAGCCCACTGATGTGCTTTTTAGAAAACATCCATCCCTCTCCTTTCTTCTTCATGGTAACATACATTTGTTACAAATAAATAAGCAAAAAGGAGAACTGGAAACCCCCACAGTCCCACACAGAGACATTGCATCTGAATGACTGCTGGGCTACAGTGCACCAGAATCTCACTGCACACAGGAATGACCTGGTGGCTATGCTGGGCAGAGGCTTTACATTTTTCACAAACTCCTGGATGGTGCACAGGCTGCTGGTCCAGGGACCATGCTTTGAGTAGCAACACCCTGCCAGATATTTTTAAAATATACCTGTATATACATTTCTGTTCTAAAGTTTGTCCATGGGGTACATACTGTTTTGCAACATGACTCAATAACTTACTATGACTCCATTTCCATATAAAAAAATAAGAAATTGTGATGGCTACAGAGAATTCCAATATAGATAAGTTCCAGAATTTAGCCCCTCTCCTATTGTGGGACACATGGGTTGTTTTCAACCTTTTTTCCAATATAAGTAGCACTTGCAAAGATAAGTCTTGTGACTAAACCTTATCATATATCCTAAATTATTTCTTTAGAATTTCAATAAGTAAAAATCAAAGACGTGTAATTTGGGGACTTCTCTTAGAGATTACTAAACTGTCCGCCAAAAAGGTTTACCAACAAACATAGCCACCAGCAGTGTGCCAGGAACTTTCATCTAAAACAACTCTCTAAACAAATAAAATCAATGACAGTCTCCAGTTTCTATCTCAGCTTTTGCTCCATCAGGAAAGTCATACATTTTCCTAATGAAAGAGCATAGATTCTCACTCCCTCATTTATTTCACATTCACCCACTACCTAATATGCACTGAGGTGTTGCAATAGACACTGGAGAGGCACAAACCCTTGTCCAGAGAAGAACTAAGAGCCAATAAAAATGGTCTGGTGTCCCCAATTTTCTCCAAATACTTTTAGATCTTGAGAAAGTTACTTCCTTAGAAGAGCCTAGTAGGACAGTCTATCTGTTGCCCTAAATTTGTCAATGGAGGCTGGAGCCAAACAACCAGGTTGGCACCCCTCACAAAGGTACATCTCAGTTCTCTCCCATCTTCCAGCAGGAAGATTTCCTACACGCTTCATTGGTGAATCTCACTGAGGTACAAGGCTGTGTGGGGTGCTAAGGGTAGAGACCTCCAGAGAGGGCTGGAGTGGCCTTTCACCAAGTCCATGAGCTGAGGAGACTTAGAGAGGGCTGTATGAGCCAAGAAGACATACTGAGCTCTCTAGTGACTGTGAGGAGGAGGATCTGTTAAAGCCACTGGAGGGAGCAAGCCAGTGAGAGGCCATGATTCCAGACCAGAGCCAGGGCCAGGACAGAATAAAGGCCCAGCCAGGAGGGGAGCCTTAGAAATGCAGCAAAGGCTGGCCGAAAAGTCCCATGCCTGACATGGTAGGGAGGGAGAGCAAGGTGTCCAAGGTGATGTGACATTTCCCTGGGTAATAGAAAGAGTGATTTTAGGGGCAGAAGCTGAGAGAATAATTTGGGACATGGTGAATTTGAAATGCCTCTGGGAAAGCATAACGGAGATGCTTGGTAGAAGCTCAAACAAGGGAATCCAGTAAAGTGGTCACTATGATAGTTAATTTTATATATGAGCATAACTGGGCTAAGGGATATCCAGATAGCTGATAGAACATTATTTCTGGGTGGATCTGAGGGTGTTTCCAGAAGAGACTAGCGTTTGAATTGGTGAACTGAATAAAGCAGATTGCCCTCTCCAATGGAGGCAGGCATCATCCAATCCATTGAGTACTCAAATAGAACTTAAAGGTGGAGGAAAAGTGAATTCACTCTCTACTTGAGCTGAGGCATCCATCTTCTCTGCTCTTGGACATCAGTGTTCCTGGTTTTCAGGCTTTCAGACTCACCACCAGGCTCCTGATTCTCAGGCATTCAGGTTCAGACTGAATTATAACATCAGTCTTCCTGGTTCTCCAGCCTGTAGATGACAGATCGTGGGACTTCTCTGCCTCAATAACTGCATAAACCAATTCCTATAAAAAAAATCTCTTTACATATATCTGTATATCTCCTATTAGTTCTGTTTCTCTGGAGAACCCTGATCAGTACAACCCTTACCCTCTATGAGTCCCAATTACCTCCTGTGTAAGATGGGACCCAAGAGAAAGCTGGTCTAGGAGTCCTTGGTAGCCAAATGCCTTGTGTAGCAGGAAGGATGGGTGAACATAGCCCAGGGAAAGAGCAGCCCCAGAGCAAGGAGGGCTGACCAGAAAGTCCCAACTCCCCAAGGGTTTCTAGGCATTCAGTGAACAGGTGGGAAAGCACCCAGGAAGACAGGTTGCAGAAGAGAAAGTAGATACATAGCGATAAGCTATCACCAGAGCTAAAGGAGGAACATTGGCTTTAAAAGACCCATTAAAACTGTAAATGCAGTTTCCTCTTGATTCACAAATCCACTTCTAAGGACTTGCCCTTCAAAACCACTTTTATGCACATGCTTAAATATGCTGACAAAAATGTTACTATTTTCTGTAAGAAAAATTGGAGGCAACCCCAGTGCTTAAGACAGCACCTGGCATGCAGTAATGCTTCGTACCATTCATTCAATGAAGAACAAACTCAATTTAATTAACAGGAATATTGATTACTTAAATTATGGGTAATCCATTCCAGTGAGAACTCTGCTGCCATAAAAAAAATAGACTTATATTCAGAGATGTCTATGGTATACTGCTAAGTGAAAAAAGCAAATCAAATGGTTCAGATAAGCATGGGCTCCTTTCTGAAAATATCTATGTGTATTTATGCATATATACCTATGTATTATATATTATACACATACATTTATGTGAAGGGGTTTGTTGAGTGCTCTCAGGTGGAATCCATCAGAGATGAGGGAAGCAGGGAAGGGCAGGGGAAGAAGCCAGGCTAAGTCATGGGTCCAACCTCACCTGATGCCACCTAGAGCTCTGGCACTTGAATGACACCACAGAGCTGCTAAACTCATAGCAAGGAGGTCAGACTTTTGTACATGTATTATTCAGTCATTGGTTGGGGGCTGCCCCATGGGATGGGCAAGAATTTCCAGATAGTGCTGGATATGGCAGATCATATCTGCTGAGGGTGATTCTTCAAAAGAGAATGCAACTCTGGACCAACAGAAGTTTGGCTGGGTACACTGGCCAGAGGAAGAAAATCTAGACAGCACCAGCAGTATCTAATACAGATATACAGGTATGTGTATGTGTATGTGTATGTGTATGTGTGTGTGTTTATCTGCAGATGCACAGAAAATAATCTAAAAGAATATCTACCATGGTGTCAATAGTGGTTATCCCTGAAAATGGAAATCAGGGTTAAAGGAGGGCAATGTGAAAAGAAAATTGTGTATTTCACTTAATATACTTCTGTATTAGTTGCATTTTCCTGTAACTGGCATGTATTGCATTTGTAATAAAAAATAGAGATAAAAGCTTCAGGCCAACCCCTCCAAAAACGGAGCAGAACCCCAGTGGGTTGCATCATGAGAGCTCTCTAACTATAGGTCCCAGGGAGTCAGGGCATGGAACAACAGAGGACAATAAAATAGAGCTAGCATCAGGCAAGGGGTATAGAGAACAGAGCAGGCAGCCAGGCGCCACACCTCTGGGGCAATGGGAAAACCCTCAGCCAAGTCACCCTTTCCAGGATTGAGACTCCCCATGTCACCTCACTCCCAGCATTCACTCTGTAATGAATGATTTTTCCCTTCTCTTGGAATGGATGACATATTGGAAGTTGTAAGGAAGTTATGCCAAGGGCTGGGTGTTCCTTTCCAGAAGGTAAATTGTACAGATTGTCATGAAGGAGAACAGGAACTTGTCAGGAATTATGCTTGTTTGCTGCTTGAGGTTTTTATTAGAAACTACAGAGCCAGAGCACTTGGCCTTCTCAGACATAGGTGGCTGGGGAGGGGGTGGTGACCAGGTGGCCTCAGAGGAGACTAGCCCCGTGGGTGTCAGAGCCTTTGCACCTATTCCCCCACCACAGCCAAGCTTGCCCAGGGCCTCCAGCCCAGCAACATCCTGGCCATCATCAGGGGACAGGAGCAGATTGATAGCCTGACTACTAAGCAGGGAGGACACAGATAATGCAGCAGGGAGTAGAGCCCTGAAGAGCTCACTCAGTGTCTGCTGACTCCAAGCAAGGGCAATCACCTGCTGGCATCTATTTCAGTCAGTTTGGGCTGCCATAACAGATTACCACAGACTGAGTGGCTTAAACAACAAACATTTCCTTCTTAGAGTTTTGGAGGCTGGAAGTCCAACATCAAGATGCTGGCATGGTCAGGTTCCAGTGAGGGCCTGCTTCATGGTTTATAGACAGCTGCCTTCTCATTGTATCCTCACATGACAGGGAAAGAGAGAAGCCTAACTTATTTCCTCTTATTATAAAGGCACTAATCCATCATGCAGGCTCCACACTCATGACCTAATTACCTCCCAAAGCCCCTACATACTAATACCAGCCTATAAGATTAGGGTTTCAATATATGAATTTGGGGGGACAGAAATGTTATACAGTCCATAACAGTGGTGAATTTCAAAGACAGTAAATCTTCAGGGGAAGACAACTTTGTGAAGGTTCTTAACAAATTTGGAACAACATGTCATATGACAATGATGGCACTTAAGCAAATGGCTTTGGTAGGATCTGAAAATATAAAGAGTGCTAAAGAATGTGTTCTGTTGAAGTGGATGAGTCTGTAAATATGACTGAGCAGAAGGGTTGCTCTTCAGGAAATAGATGATCCTAGAGAAGGCAGCCATGCCCTTGCATTAGTTACTCAGGAACCCTCTATATAATATTTCTATACCTGGCAGTCCTGTTGAAAAAGCACAACATCAAAAGAAAGGAAAGGAAATGTTAATGGTGGATGAATTAACATAATGAAACAAATATCTATGATAGGTGCTATACCCTAAAATCTGAATATGCAGAGCCAACTCTTCTATCTGTTGTTAGGAATGACAACATAGTTGAGACTACACAAAATGATGCCTGAACAGGGACACATGGGTGGCTCAGTTGGTTGAGCATCTGACTCTTGGTTTCAGCTTGGGTCATGATCTCATGGGTTGTGGGATGGAGCCCCTCATCGGGCTCCACACTCAGTAGGGAGTCTACTTGAAGATTCTCTCCCTCTGCCCCTCTTTCCACATGCATGTATGCATGTGCATGCTCTCACTCTAAGAAACACAAATCTTTTTAAAAAGTGATGCTTGGACATATGAAATGGATGGTTGGAGATAAGCCATTGTGGGTGACTGTGGACCTAGTTTAGAAATGATGGCTGTGGGTGGATGGATGTGATAGACTATAAAAAATTACAGGGTAATGGAAAGAAAGTATAGACTAGACTCCATCTTCGGCAAAAGTAGGACATGGTAATGATCTATAGACTCAAAATCTTTATAAGGACTATCAAACTAAACTGACATCTGCTCAGAAACTACATAGGGCAAGTGCAGGAGAAGCTGAAGCTGGAGAGGAGTCATTTCTAATAGCAGATCTCAGGAGAAAATAATAAAATCTCCTTTCCTATGGGTAAGGGACAGACTAGAAATGATACACCTACATCCAGACCTACAACAATGGCTGTGGAAGGGAGCATGAGCTCCTGCATGAGCAGGAGGCAATGGATGGAACCAAGGAGGAAATGCTATAAAAACATCCAGAGAGAGAGGCTGGCAGTTCCCAGAAAATGCCAGTGAAAAACATTCAGATATCTAAGCAAGGAAATCCAATCAAGACATCATAAGATAAAAGGCTGCTGTCATGGTATCAATACAAAGATAAAACCAGGGGGAGAAAGTCAATAAGATAAGCAAAACTTAACAGGTAAAGAATATCAATCTGAAAAAATGTTGCCATTAAATTGTCATAACAAAACATCTTTCTATGAATTTAAAAAAAAAACCTTATAAAGCAACAACATACATGAAGAAAGAACACAAAGCAGAAGTACAAGATGTGAGAAAATTAAAGAGAATACAGAAAGTGTAGACATGAGTAAAACATATAAAGGGACATGGAGAGACATGAGACAGGCAGGGTGCCTGGGTGACTCAGTCAGGTAAGTGTCTGCCTTTGGCTTAGGTCATGATCCTAGGATCCTGGGATTGAGCCCCATGTCAAGCTCCCTGATCATCGAGAAGTCTGCTTCTCCCTCTCCCTCTGATCTTCCCCCTGCTCATTTTCCCCCTCTCTCTCTCTCTCTCAAATAAATAAATAAATAAATAATAAAATCTTAAAAGAATAATAAATGAGACAGGCATCAAAAATGACATACACATGAAAGAGCTAAAAAGAATTTGAGAGAAAAGAACCATTTGAGATGGAGCTCAGACTTAACATATCTGGACTACAAATAATTGCAAATGAGTTCCCCAGTTTTTTTTTCCCCAGTTCTGTTTTTTTATTTTTTTTTAATTTTTTTTTTATTTATGATAGTCACAGAGAGAGAGAGAGAGAGAGAGAGGCAGAGACACAGGCAGAGGGAGAAGCAGGCTCCATGCACCGGGAGCCCGATGTGGGATTCGATCCCGGGTCTCCAGGATCGCGCCCTGGGCCAAAGACAGGCGCCAAACCGCTGCGCCACCCAGGGATCCCTCCAGTCTGTTTTTTTAGAAAAGAATTTTAATAAATCACAAAGTGAAACCCAACTCAACATTGAATAGAAGAGAAGAAGCAAAAGACAGACAAATGTATTAGGCAAATGTAAATAAAATCCTGTGATCATACACTTAACTCTGTTAAGCATATTCTTTCAACATGTCTCACAGGCGAATGAACTACAAGAACCACATACTTCTAAACACAGGGTTTCACAGAGGAGACTCTATGCTCATCTTCTCATGTAGTGTTTAAATATGTCTCATAGTGTCACCCTGTAAAACACTGTTTAGAAGTGTTTGGTTCTCCTTGTTCAGGTGAGAATGTAAAATGGTATAGCCATTCAGAAAACAGTTTAGCATTTTCTTAAAAAGTTATACCTAGAGTGTATTATGCTAACTAAATAAGTCAGACAGATACCACATGATTTCACTTATATGTGGAATCTAAAAAAAAAAAAAAACACCAAGTGAATAAACAAACAAAAAGCAGAAACAGACCCCATAAATAAAGGACAAACTGATGGTTTCCCAATGAAATAGAGAGGGTGGAACTGGAGGCAAAATTGGTGAAGTGGGAGATACAGGCTTCCATTTATGGAATGGATAAGTCACAGGAATAAAAGGCACAGCATAAGGAATATAGTCAGTGGTATTGCAATTGTGGGTTTTTTTTTTTAAGATTTTATTTACTTATTCATGAGAGACACAGAGAGAAGCAGAGACATAGGCAGAGAGAGAAGCAGACTCCATGCAGGGAGCCCGATGTGGGACTCGATTCTAAGACTTCAGGATCATGCCCTAAGCTGAAGACAGGCGCTAAACCCTGAGCCACTCAGGGATCCCCTGTAATAGTGTTGTATGGTGACACATAGTAGCTACACCTATAGGGAACATAGCATAACTTACAGACATGACGAATCACTATGCCATACCTTAAACTAATGTAACATTGTGTGTCAACTATACTTCAGCTTTTTTTTTTTTAAAAAAAAAAAAAGCTATATGTATATTTACTATGACTCAACAATCCTACTCTTGAAAATTTATCCTAGAAAAAAGAAGACTTATGTTCACACAAGCACCTGTATACAAATGTACCTAACAGCTCTATTTATAACTGGCAGAAACAACCCAAATGTTCTCCAATGCATGAATGTGGTACATCCATAAAATAGACTACTACTTGGCAATAGAAAGAAATAAAATATTGATACCTGGAACAAACTGGATGAATCTCAAAGACATTGTGATTAGTGTAAGTAGCTGGTCCCAAAAGGTATTATATGCCATATGATCATGTTAATATGTAATTTTCTAAAAGATAAAATCATAGTGATGGACAACAGATCAGTCATTGACAGGGGAATGGAGGGTAAAGTGCAAATAGCATAAAAGGTTTTGTTCTTTCAGAGCATAGAACATTCTGTATCCTCATTAGTGTAGTGTTTACACAGATCTATCATCTATCTATACAATTCATAAACACCAAAAGTATATAAAAGTTAATTTCACTGTATAATTATTTTTTAAATAAGTGCATTTAGTCACTTAGAGAAAGATAATTTTTAAAAAATACCACAAAGAAGAAATAACATAGGAGGCAAAAGCCAGAAACAGAAAATTTAAAGAATCATAAAGATTTACTTGGTCAATTTGATTTAAATATATTTCCTGAGTTATATCCTTTAAAAAAAAAGATTTATTGTTTGTTTGAGAGAGAGGTGGGGGTGCAGAGGGAGAGGGAGAAAGAAACCCTATGCAGATATGTAGACTCTGCACTGAGCTGGAAGCCCCACATGGGCTCCCCCACCCTGAGATCACAACTGGAGCTGAAACCAAGAGTCAGATGCTCAACCAACTGTGCCACCCAGGCGCCCCTGAGTTATATATCCTTTAATAACAAACTGGTGATCCAGTAAGTAAAATGTTTCTCGAGTTCTATAAGCCACTCTAGCAAATTAATTGAACACAAGGAAGAAGTCACTGGAACCTTCAATTTATAGCCAATTGGTCCAAAGCCCAGGTAACAACCTGGACTTGTGATTGGCAGCTGAGGTGGAGGAGGGAGGGGGCAGTCCTGTAGGACTGAGCCCTTACCTTCCAGAATCTGATGCTATCTCTGGGTAGAGAATGTCAGAATTGAGTTGAACTATAGGACACATGGCTAGTGTCCAAGAATTGCTTGGTGGTATGGGAAACCCACACATACACCACACACACACACACACACACACACACACACACACTAGAATTGATTTCAGAACCTCTAATACCCAAGAGAATTAAAAACATATGTCCACAAAATCTCGTATATAAAGGCTCATAGTAGCATTAATCATAGTAGCCAAAAAATGGAAATGACATAAATGTCTATCAACTAATATATGCATAAACAAAATGTGGTATAGTTGTACAATGGAATATTACTTGGCAATGAAAATGAAGTACTGATGCATGCTACAACATAGCTGAAATTTGAAAACATTATGCTATGCAAAAGAAGCCGGTCACAAAAGACCACATATTGTATGATTCCATTTGAACTCTTGACTATAGTTCTGCATGACATATCATTAGACATAACAGCCCTGTGCTGTTTTTCATGTTCTTTTCATCCATTCCAGGGAATAGGAAAAATAATATTCACTCTGGTTGGAGTACTTGGTGTGACAGGCATTTTTTCTGAATGAATCTTAATAACAAAAGTGACATACCTCCATCTATTTGTGGGTATCTTCAATTCTTGGTTTCAGAAAGCATTGTTTATTGCTTTGCATGAAAGTTTAGAATTTGCAGGCATTTCTCCAATGACCAATATTTTTCTGAATAGCAAATGTATGCCCTTTGCTCTATTTTCATGTCTTTCTGCATTATATTATTATAACTTTTATAACTTTTCATTTCAGTGCCAAATCATAACATAAGCTTTTGAAAACATTTTAAACAGCAGTTAAACTAAACATATATAGTACCGACAATGTACATAATTCATTTGAAGTAATGACAAAAAGAACAGCTATCATTATGTTCACATAAGCACCAGCAATGACAACTAGGTCACATCTGCTGCCTCTCTGACAGCAAGTATAAGAAGCAACTCGATTTAGAGATGTTAAAATGTGGAAAGATGCCTGACTTAGAAATAATGAAATATGGTATTTCACAAAATAGATTTTAGGATAAAATACTAGGAAAAACTAAGGATGTTATAAACTACTTAAGGAAAAAATTGAATATGCATATTACAATCATGAAAATGTGTCCTTACCAGTATAGCAGTAAAACATATAAGGCAACTATGGATAAAATAGCAGATAATAGCAATAATTATGATAGGATATTTTAACATACCATTTCAGAAACTCATAAATCAAGCAGACAAAAGAAAATAAACACATATATCAAGATCTGAATATTATAATAGATAGACAATGTAGAGAACGCTACCTAAACCTAACAAATAGATGATACACCCTGACTTAGGGCACAAATGGGACAATTACAAAGACTGACTATGCATTAGGACATAAAAGAAGTCCCCATAAAATCCAAAGGATGAATTTCATACAGAACATGTTTCCTAAACATAATATAATATAACTCAAAGCAATATAAGAGATACTTTTCTTTAATCCCACATTTTTGGGAAATAAATAACATTCCCAAATAGACTTTGAGTTAAAAAGGTATTAGGGTGGGGAATCCCTGGGTGGCTCAGCGGTTTAGCGCCTGCCTTCGGTCCAGGGTGTGATCCTGGTGACCTGGGATCGAGTCCCGCATCAGGCTCCCTGCATAGAGCCTGCTCTTCAGTCTCTGCCTCTCTCTCTCTCTGCGTCTCTCATAAATAAATAAAATCTTTTTTTAAAAAGTTATTAGGAAATACTTAAAACTAAATGATAATAAAAGCACAATTTGTCAAAAATCATTTTACAGAGGGAAAATTATAACTTTAAATGTATTTTTTTAAAGAAAGATTAAGAACAAACAGGCTAAGAATTCAATTTAAGAAATTGGAGAAAGAGCAACAAAGTAAAGCAAAAAAAAAAAAAAGAAGGAAACTATCACTGTCAGGACAGGGATCAGTTAAATACAACAATGAAGACTAACAAAAGCATAAATGGAATTATTGTTAAAATTAATAATACTCATCAAGGATAAAAGACAAGTATAAAAGTAAAACATGAGAGAAAATACAGACCAAAAGAGGCAATAACTTCTTATTTCTTCCATAACTCTTACTTCCATTTGTGATCCATGAATATTTTTAAAATTATTTTAAAGGAGTACTTTATTATAGGTGAAAAATTCTGAAACCCTAAATGAAATTAATAAGATCTCATAAACATATAGAAATTCCGAGGTGCATGAGAAGAATATGAATAGGTAAACCAGGTAACAGTAACAAAATTGAATTGGTAGTCAAAATTCTCTCTTTTATGCCCACTCCCACCCCCAAAATAAATAAATCCAGGCCAAAATTGTTTTAAAGGTAAAGTCTACAAATTTTTCAAATTATATACAAATGCTCAAGTCATACAAGTTGTTCCAAAATATATATACAGAGATAAAGCTTCCTGATTCATTTTATAAGGCAAATATGATTTTGATGCCAAAGCTATTTAAGGACAACCTTAAATTGTTGTCTAATCTAAATTGTTGACTATATCAGAAAGGGAGACAGAACATAAAGACTCCTAACTCTGGGAAACGAACTAGGGGTTGTGGAAGGGGAGGAGGGCAGGGGGTGGGGGTGAATGGGTGACAGGTACTGAGGGGGGCACTTGACGGGATGAGCACTGGGTGTTATTCTGTATGTTGGTAAATTGAACACCAGTAAAAAATAACTTTATTATAAAAAAAGTAATAAAAATAAATTGTTGACTAATCTAAACAAAATAGTCAAATCTAGTAATATATTATAAAAAATAAGCAGTATAACCTATAAAGTCTGTTGGAAGAGTCCAAGGGTGGTTTAATATTATAAAATATTTCAATGTCATTTAACATGTAACAAATTGAAAGAGAAATATGTGATTTTTGACTGATGTAGAAAAGCCTTTTGATAAAGTTCAACACTTATGAATTTAAAAAACACTGTTTAGCCTACGAGTGTTATGGAATTTCATTAACTTGGTAAAGATTATATATTAAAATCCTGCAGCAAACATCAAACTTCATACATCCTCTTTAGTACCAATAATAAGAAAAGGATGAAGTTCCTGCTTTAGACTATAAGGAAATAAAGAGAAGTAAAAAGTATGTGCCTAGAAGGCAAGATATAAAGCTATCATTTGCAGAATATATATATTCTTTCATAAATAAAGAGAGAAACAGAGACAGAGAATTTCTTAAAAACTATCAAAAGACAAGATGATCTGAAAAATGAAGAGACAATTCAAGCTCTGAGAGGAGACAATATTAATTGTCAAAATGTCAATTCTCTACTAAGCTACAAATTCATACAGTCCCAATAAAATGTAGTTATATTTTTCGAGAAACTTGGATAAACAATATAAAATTTATATGAAAGAGTAAAGGAATATGAATAAGATAACTTTATAAAGGAACAATAAAATAACTTGTTTTACTAAATAGATAATAAGGAATATATACCGTGATATTGAGGCAGAAACAGACAAACAGACCAAGGGAACAGAATAGAAATCTCAGAGATAGACCCATGTATATATATAAATTTAAATAAACAATTTCAGTTAGGCAGAGAGTATTGGGAAAGCTGTTATGAAAATGATGAAATTAAAATGATAAAATTGAGAGGCTCCTGGGTGCCTGCCTTCAGCTCAGGTCATGATCCTAGGGTTCTGGGATCAAGCCCCCTGTCATGCTCCCTGCTCAGTGGGGAGTCTGCTTCTCTCTCTCCCTTTGCCCCTCACCCTGCTTGTGCACTCACGCTCTTTCTCTCTCTCTCTCTCTCTCTCTCTCTCTCTCTCTCTATCAAATAAAGAATCTTTAAAAGAAATTTAAAACTACAATGATGAAATTGAATTACTACTTCACACAATCTACAAAGATGAAGTCCAAATAGATAATAGACAAACTATAAAATGTTAAAATCTGAGGCAACAAAATAAAACACAAAGGATATATTTATGACCTAATGATGGGAAAGGACTTCTTAAACAAAATCTCAAATCATGAACCATATGCCAAAGTTGATGAATTTATGTTTATCAAAATGATAAAAATTTTTAGGGAAAGATAGGAAAATACCAATAGTAGGGGACTGTAACATACAAAACAGATCAAGTGGACAAAAAAAATTACTAGGAATAAAGAAAATCTAAGCAACAGAGTTGATAAGGCAGATCTTATAGATAAATAACTATTACACCTTGACAATGGAGGATATACCTTCCCAAGTGCACATGAAACATTCACAAGTGATCATATGTTTGTTCACAAGGAAAGTATAGCTACCAAGTTGAAAACCAACACTTTCTATCACTTTGCAATAAAAATTGGAAATTAATAGCATATTTTCTAAAAAGCCTTTAACTCTGACAATTTTAAAAACTTCTCTTAAGCTACTCTTGGATGAAAGGAAAAATAAAACCACATAAAATAGAATGTCTAAAAAACAGCAGAAATGCTTTACCTAATGTATTGTCAAAGGATAATTCATAATTAAAAGTAGTGAGTAAACTAATTCATAAAGCTAAAACAAAGTCACCAGAAATAAGCATAAAGATTAAAACAATAAAATAAAAAGCAAAAATCATAGAGGTTGAGAACAGGAAAACAGTAGGACTAATTAATAAATTAAAATTCTAGTTATTTAGTGTAATTTTTTAAAAAACAGAAAGCTAACAAAGTAAAGTAAGAAATAAGGCATGGAAAATTAGTGATATGGAAGAAATATTAAAGATTGTAGGCGATTACTTGCAAATAAATTTTAAGGTTTCTTTAGGGAAGAAACTCTGGAACTATTTTTATGTGTATTTTAGAACTGAGCAAAGGAGTGTGTATATTACTCTTTTGGGGAGAATGAAATAAAAAGATGGAATAAGGCAAAGAGAAGAACCCTATGGAAAAAAAAAAAGAGAAGAATCCTATGGCATTGGATTGGAATTATAGGTAATCAGATAAGACTCCTAGTTTAAACAAACAACCCAAAAACCCCATGTAATTCCTACCTCTGTTCACTTAAAAGACCTACTAGAAGCATGATATTCTGGGACCATTGAGTACAACTAGAGCCTAGGTGACAGTTTCTAAATGCCATTCCCCTACTAACATAAGTCAAGGCTTAAAATGGCTAAATCCAAGACTGGAACAGAATAAGAACATTGTGAGTCTAGAATGTTATGCTGTGCCAGAAAATAAGGAAGTGATGGAAAACTGATTAGGGCATGACACAGGCCACAATATCCACATTGAAGAGGTCCCCAAGTCTAAGATCATCTCAGCGTGAAAATGAATAACAACAGAATGAATTATAAGACAGCAAGTAAAAACAGAATACATGGTATCATGCTGTTAGTATAAGTAAAGAAATTAATAAATGAATGAAGGAATGATGTAGAGTTAAAAACCACCATTTTGTAGCCACCATTGTAATTATTGATTCAGACAAGAAATATCAATAGGTGCTAAAACCATTAGATGGAAGTTAATTGATGAATAGATTATTTCAGTAGATTGCTTATTAATTTTACAGGGGAAGAAATTTCTTTGTTATAGAAAAATCTGGCAGACACTACCTTGACATTGGCTTAAAATTAATATTACTAGTAATAAGATAAACCAGCATCATGAGGAATGCCCTAAGAAAGATATAACATCATTCCTGGAATATTCCTGCAGGAAATGTATAACCTGTATCTAATCATGAAGGAACATCAAATTCAAATAAAACCCAGTCTACAAAACAACTGGCTTGTACTCTTCAAAAATGTCAAAAAAAATCAATGTTAAATTAGATAATTATATTATGGTTATATAAAAGAATGTTCTTATTTTTGGAGACACACTGAAATACTTAGGAATGGTTGTGATATCTGCAACTCATTCTCAAATGTTACAGCAAAAAGAGAGAGGAGAAGCAAGTAGGACAAAATGTTAGCTGATGAGTCTAGATGAAGGATATGCAGAGAAGGAATGTGGGGTGCAACTAAATTTCTCTTTGTCAATTCTAAAACCAGGGAGTCTATAGGGATGCCTGGGTGGCCCAGTGGTTGAGTGTCTGCCTTTGGCCCAGGGCGTGATCCTGGGGTCTGAGAATTGAGTCTCCATTGGACTCCTGTTGAGGAGTCTGCTTTTGCCTCTGCCTGTGTCTGTGCCTATGTCTCTGCCTCTCTCATTAATAAGTAAATAAAATCTTAAAAAAAAATAATAAATCCAGGGAGTCATCCTAGCTCAGGGATCCCAGGCTGCTTGGATATTTGAAGCCAGCTCTCACACAGAATACAGGCCTGTAAACAATGCAGGTGATATCTAAATATAGCTTACTACTATCTTGGCTAAGAATGCAGACTCTGGAACTGAATTATTGAATCCCTATTACACTCACAAGTTTGTTAACTGTTTAGGTTGGTCCAGTGTACTCATCTGTAGAATGGGTATAAAAGTAGTAGCTCTCTTCTAGGATTATTCTGAAAATTAACATGAGTCAGTATATCTATAACGCTTACAAGAGTGCTTGGCATACCATAGCAGACACAAATGCTAATTATTATACTTATTATTAATTAGAAGGAAACAAAAAGAATCCTTTAATCATCTCTGTCTCCTAGTGATCTAAAACTTCTATTCTATATTATTTCAGAGACTTTGGGTAAGTCCTCATCCAGACAGTGAGTCCTCTTTAATTTTGGAAAGGTTTTAAAATACTGGGTTCTAGTCCCACCAGGATCTTCTACTTGTCCTTCCTAGAGAGGAACTAAACCAGGGAGGTGGGTGGTACAGAGATAAATGAAGAGAGCAGCAAAATGATTATACCTGAAAAGGAAAGAGGACACGGGGACTCAAGTGAGATGCAGAACCGGGCAGCATTTTTCTTCAGCTACTATTAGATAGCTAGAATGAACGAGACTCCCTTATTAATAATTTTTGCATCAATGAGTAAATTTGGAATAAAACAGCTCATGATAAAAACAAAATATTTCAGAGTCAAAGGAAAAATGCCAAAGCTTTTCTCAGTAGTATATTAATAGGTTTAGATGGCTTTAAAATTTAAAAGAGATTTTCATTAACCATTACTATTACATTTTTGGTTCTTCCAGAGTGCTGCTTAGCTCTTAGCATGCTTAAATGGCAGAGTACTTTGGCACCTTGGAGTAGATGAAATCTTAGACCTTGGAGGAGATGACAAAAACATAACTATGATAAGAACAACCTTGATTTATCTGTTAAAACAAAGGATAAAATGACCTTTTTTTTTTTTGACCAAAATTTTGAAGGGACATCCCTAAGGATTCATGTGTAGGAGGTACTCAAAAAAGATTACAGCCTAAATAAATAAGGCAATGCCATTGAAAACCTTAAGGATCTGGACTACTCTTGAGTAACTAACATATTATTAGTTAGATACCGCTGTGTAACAAGCCACACCTAATCCTGGTGGCTTAAAACAGCAACTACTGATTATTTCTCATGAGTCCAGAGTTGGTGGGGTAGTTCTGCACTCTGGGCAGTACTTGGATGACTGTGGCTGATCAGCTGATAGGCTGGCTAGGAACTGTTCAGTCAGGCTGGCTTTAGCTGGGACGACTCTGCTCTCTTCCACATGTCACTTACCTCCTTCCAGCAGGCTAAGTCAGGCTTGCCCTCCTGGTGGTGTGGTGGCAGAAGTACAAGAAAAGAATGAAAATGTGCATGTGCTTTTCTAAGCCTCTGGTACTGCCCTTCTGGCCAAAGTAAGTCATAGCACCAAGTCCAGCATCAGTTTGGGAGGGCCCTTCCTAAGTCTGAGAAACAGGGCCTGATTCTGAAACTAATTTACCACGACTGAGCACCAAATAGATATGTGTCTCGGGACAGTTCATCCAAATGATATACACAGAATCAAAAAATGTATAGATAGCTTCTCATTAGAGTTGATTCTAACCTAGTTGTTAAATATTTGTCTTATCTCACTCAATTCCGCACAGCTATTGTTACTGCACTCTTCTTCTTCGTCTGTGAAGAAAGATGCCATCTCAGCTTTCAAAAAAATATACAAATCAATAAATTGAGCCCCTTACCCCACAACCCATACAAATTCATGTATATTAAAGACTCAAATGTAAGAGGCAAAATTCCAAAACCTTCAGAACACAACATGAGAGGATCTCCTAATATCTTCAGAATAGGAAAGATTTCTTAAACTAGACACAAAACATACTACGCATATAGGAAAAAATTTAAAGATGAAACCACATTAAAATTAAGAACTTCTGTTAATCAAAATTTACTCAGAGGAAATGTTTTTAAAAGCCACAATATGGGGTAAAATATTTGTAGCACAAATAATTAACAAATGACTAGAGCCCAGATACAAAAAAAAAAAAAACCTCTTCTAAGCAGTGGTGTGCTGGAAAAGTTTTAACAACATCTTCTCCAGGCCCAAGAAGGTCCTGATTTGTAGCATTTTCTGATCTTCATGATGTAAATATTCTCGTGCGACCAATTTCAAGCCACCAGTGTGAGGTCATGAAATGCAGAGATGGGAAGAGACAGGCACAATTGGTTTTCATGAGCCTGTATAAGGAGCTTCATCCCAAAATCCAATAGGAAAAGAAAAATCACCCAATGGGAAAATAGGCAAAAGACTTAAGAAGACTGTATAAAGTCATAAAAGAGAAAACCTGAACGAACAATAAATATGAGAAGATGCTTAACCTGTTACTGATAAGAGAAATGCAAATTAAAACCCCAATAAGATACCATTTCACACCCTCCAGACTGAAAAAAAGTTTGTAAGTTTGACAATACAGGGTTGGTAATGTTGAGCAATGGGAACTCTCAGCTGCTGCTGGTAGAGCCTACAGTGGTACACAACACTCTGAGACATAGGGTGGCATTATTTAGAAGAGATGAACTGTGCATACCCTACAACCCAGCACTTACTCTCTTCTTTTTTTTTTTTTAAATTTTATTTACTTATGATAGGCACACAGTGAGAGAGAGAGAAGCAGAGACATAGGCAGAGGGAGAAGCAGGCTCCATGCACCGGGAGCCCGACGTGAGATTCGATCCCGGGTCTCCAGGATCGTGCCCTGGGGCCAAAGGCAGGCGCCAAACCGCTGCGCCACCCAGGGATCCCACTTACTCTCTTCTGAATACACTGTACAAATATATATACTTCCTGCAAATATATATAAACACATATCCTAGAGAAATTCTTGACCGTGTGTCCTGTAGGGTTTGTGGGAGCACTGTCAGCAATAGAAAAAAAAAGGCAAAACAATCCATATGCTCTTCAGCAACAGAATAAACAAACTGTAGTATGCACATATGATGGGATATAATTTCACAACAGTGAGAAGGAATGAATTATAGACAGCTACATGCATTGACAGAGATAAATTCCAAGAACTTCATAGAGAGTGAGCATCACAGAATACATGTAATTAAATTGCAATACTATTAAGTTCATTATATACACTAACAGAAGATCAAAGATGTTTATCACTAAAGTCAAGACAGTGATTTCCTCTGGGAGGAGGAGAGCATATTCCAAGCTACTGGAAATATTCTTTTCTTAAACTGGGTGCAAGTACAGAGGTAGTCACTGTGCTATTATTATGTAAACAGTACATTTGCATTGCATGGATTCTTCTATATATTTCACATGTGTTATATCAAAAGAGATGTGTGTGTGTGTGCGTGTGTGTGTGCACATAGGGGTAATCACAGTACAGCATGACCAGTGTCGCAACTGGAGAAAGGCCAGGATGCGTGGTGTGCAGAAAAGGGGCACCTGTCCCACTGAAGGTGGGAATGTGTGTGAGAAAAAGCTTCTAAACTTTGTAGATAGGAATTAGCCAAGCCAGGAGAAATGGGGGCATCTAAGTAGAAAGAGCATCCTGTGCAAAGGTCCAGAGGTTACCTAGCTGATAGGTGAAGCTTCAGTCTGTCTAGTTCCACTTTCTTTTACTCTTCACTGCCTGACCTAAAACATGCATGCATGCAGGGGCCCATGACAGAGAGATCCCAAAGGGGGTCACCTCTGCCAAAGGAGATAGATTGATGGGATAGACAGAGTGGGAACTTGAGGAAAGCAACTTAAGTGCTCAGAGTCATTAAGGAGCATATTGGGAACACAAGCTTAAAGGCGGTTATGAAGGTAAACCAGTTGGAGATGGGTGTGAAAAATATACTTGGTTTAATGGACTGGAAGATTTCACTAAGAGACTCTTCCAGACTGCATCAGAGGGGATAGAGGGGAAAGCATGGGAGGAAAGTTAAGAGGTATGGAAGACAGAAAAAGAAGCATCCCCGTCCCTGTATACTAGGCATTCTGGAAGGAGAAAGAAGAGTGAATGGGGAGAAAATATTTGAAGGAATGCTGACAGAGAAGTTCCAAGAATTACAGAAAGACATAAGAGTTTAGTGTTTGTCAAGTGCCAAACAAACCAGCAGCAGAAGAGTTAGAATTCAGGAGGAAAATGCGGTTACAGACGAGCAAGAGAGCCCTAGACCTCTCAAGACCACAGAAGAGGCCCAATCCGTCGTCAGGCCTGTGGTGAGGCCAGGACGGTGCAGCAGGCAGGAGGTGTGTTAGGGACGCATGGGTGCCCATGAGAAAGGGAAGGACCAGGATGAAACCTACAGCCCAACACCATGATTATGAGCCACAAATCATCTCATATGATATGATATTTCATATTTCCCTTATCTACTGATAGCTGAAAATAAATGTGTGGCATGAGGACTTGAAAGGCACACAGAAATACATGAGGGGGCAGGGACATCTGAGTAATGGGTATGGAGATGAGGAGTCAAGGGGGAACAAACACCAACAATATCCAGTACTGAAGTGGGCCATGTGGGCTGATGATGGTGAGGAGGGAGGGGGAGGAGCAAGGAAAGAGGATGAAGAGGGAGGAGGAGGGGAGAGGAGAAGGGAAGGGAGAAAGGAGTGCTCCACGAACTGAGGAGTGCTCAAGTTTGTACATGTGAAAGCCACAAAACACAAAAAAAGAAGTGCAATTAAAACAGAAATAGGTCTTATAGCCTCTAGACCAGCAGGGAAGAGAAAGAAAACAGAATCCACTAGGAACAAAGGGAAAAAAAGCTAAAAAGTATGGTTGATAGAAAATAAGACAAAGCAAATCAAAATACATCATTAAAAAATAGGGGTGCCCATGTGGCTCCATCGGTTAAGCATCAGACTCTTGGTCTCTGCTCAGGTTGTCATCTCAGAGTCATGAGATGGAGCCCCAAGTCAGTCTCCGTGCTGGGCGTGGAGTCTGCTTGGGATCCTCTCCCTCTGCCCCTCCCTCCACTCATGGGTGCTTGCATGTGTGCACATACTCTCTCTCTCTCAAATAAATAAATAAATCTTCAAATATATATGTAATTATTAATTATTCAATTATATATATATAATTTAAAAACAGATTCTTCATCTAGATTTTTTAAAAGCAAGTATATGACACATATGAAATTTACTGACCTATCAAAGTTAAAAGTGAGGTGATAGGAAAATGAAGGGACCTGCCAATGCTACTCCCAAAGAAAGTCATTGTAAAACAAGTAAGGCAGGAAGCAGTGCAGGGGTAAAAGGGCTATAGTGACACAATAATTGGCAACATGGTGATGACACAGATAATGCACCAAGAGGCATAATGGAGCCAAAACAATAATGGAAGCTCAGAGTGACAATGACACACTTAGGAGAAATTAACCCACTCACCAGCATGGTTGGGAGATTTAATACACCACTCTCAGAAAGGTGATACATCAAGCAGAATAAAAATTATAAAACTAGGGAGATTTGAAATGCACAATTTTTAAGTTTGATATATTGGGCAGATCCAGAACTCTGCAACCAATGTGTTGGACATCCACATTTTCTCAGCACAGATGGAATGTTTGTAAAATTGAGTGTGTAGTCGGTCACAAAGAAAGCTTCAACAAATACTGAAGATAATATACAGAACATGCTTTCTAATCAAAACACAATGATATTAGAAGTAAATCACAGGAAAATCCACAAACCCAGATACATCTGGAAACCAAAATAATTCATGAACCAAAGGAGAAGCGATAATGAAAAACCAAGCAATAATAGAAGCAGCAGATATTGACTCTCATGGGATACAGGTAAACTGACACTGGAGGGAAATTTTTTTTTAATACAGTTCAAGTCAGAATTTTTTTTCATTTGTTTTTATTGAAGTTCAATTTGCCAGCATATAGTATAACACCCAGTGCCCTCAGTGCCCGTCACCCAGTTACCCCAACCCCCTGCCAACTTCCCCTTCTGCAACCCTTTGTTCATTTCCCAGAGTTAGGAGTCTTTCATGGTTTGTCTCCCTCTCTATTTTTTCCCACTCAGTTTCTGGAGGGAAATTTATAACCTTAGGTGCTATGTTAAGGAAAAGATAGAATGAAAATTAATGAGCTCTACATTCCACACCAGACGTTTGGAAAAGATGCATAGAATAAACCAGGGATGGAATTGGAGACAGAAGAGGATGGGTTGATCAGGAGAAGGGAGAGCCCAGTGAGGCCCAGGAGCAGGTGTGGGGCTCGGAGGGATGCTGGCTCCCATCATCTGGCCTGTCTTCCCACCTCTTGGACTATGCTGGACCTCAGTGCACCTTTGGTCTGCTCCTCCCTCTTTGGCCCTCACTCAGCCCCCTATTTTTCTCTGACTCCCACTTCCTCATCCTATTGCAGCTGACTTCTTAGCAGAGTGCGTGCCAGCTCTTTCCACCCACACCTTGATTACCACAAACTCCCCAACTCTTGTGGAGCTCATGGTGGTGCCAAGGTCCAGCTCTGGGTGGTCAGCCAGAGAGGAGGCTCGTTTAGCAAGATAAATTCAGCATTTCCAAACTTAACTGATTGTTGTGCTGCAACACAGTGCCCTTCTGTCCCGAGGAATCCACTGGGGAAACCAACATCCACACCCGCTGTCTCCACTGGTTCACACTGGTTTCTTTGTGAAGCAGCAAACTGGCAAAGCTGAAGGATACCCTTTCATCTGCTGTTGCCTCCACAGCCCTCCTGCTCCATGGGTCCAACACAGAGCTGCTCAGCTCTCTGGGGGAATGGATCCCATCTACCCTCCCCTGGACACCTTGCCTCACCCAACACCTACTGGGTCCTGAGTTCCTGGTCTTGCCTCCTCCATGTCTCCCCTGCTTCCCCCACTGCAGCCCGGTTTAAAAGCCTTCAAAACCTGGCTTCTATCACCAAAAGCCTCCTGACTCACCCCTGCCTTCCCCTGCCCATGTCTTTGAGTGCAGCCTCAAAATCTTTCAGAAGCACAATCTGACCTGTGGGCCGCTGGATCAAACCTTTCTGTGATCCACCACCACCCGCAGCGGTCAAGTATAAGCTCCTGGGTGTGTTTTGTCACCCTCTGAGCCTGGCCTGCTTTTCTGGCCTCTCCTCTTACAGGAGGGTAAACAGTCCCAGTTGGGCCAAGATGGAGCGCTTTCCTGGCCTATGGTGCCTTTGGTGCTAAAGCTGTGGAAGTTCTGGCCAGAGAGACAAGCTGGTTCCTACACCCACCATGTTCCCTGCCCCCTGGTGTTGTGCTAGCTGTTGTCCCCTTTCCCCCAAGGCCTGGGCTTGCTGCTCCAGGACCCACTCAGGAGAGCTGGTGCCCACCAACACCCCACCCTAGGGCAAGGCCCCTGTGTGCCCTCACATCCCTGAGAACTTGGCGCCCACCCCCATAGGCCTTGTTTCCACGGTTGTTAACTGCATCCCTATCTAGCTGGCCTGCAGGCACAAGGAGATCCTCACTGACAGCTTGTTCAAGAAGCACAAAGCTAGGGGGGCGGCATGTTAAGTCGGGGCAGAAGGGACGGAGTCACTGGAGCTCGAGCTCAGAGACAAATTCCCCAAGCGGCGCTGGAGGCCAGATGGCCTTGCGTGTTGGAAGGGACGCGCCCGGGATCCCTGGGTGGCGCAGCGGTTTGGCGCCTGCCTTTGGCCCAGGGCGCGATCCTGGAGATCCGGGATCGAGTCCCACGTCGGGCTCCCGGTGCATGGAGCCTGCTTCTCCCTCTGCCTGTGTCTCTGCCTCTCTCTCTCTCACTGTGTTCCTATCATAAATAAATAAAAATTAAAAAAAAAAAAAAAAAAAAAAAAAGGAAGGGACGCGCCGCCTCACCTACGACGAGGGCAAGGCCCAGGTAAATGGACACTCGCCGACGTGGACGTCCACCGCCGGGGGGCGGAGAAGGGGAGGTCTGGTGGTGCGCAGGGGGGCCTGCGTGGAGGGGCAGCTGCGTGGGTGGGCGGTGCTGGGGCGCCCCCGGGGGCAGAGGCTGCGGAGGGGGGCGGGGGGGAGCGGGGAAGCCAGCGCAGGTGCGTCCTTGGCAGGAGCCTGTCCCGCAGGGAGTACGCTGTAGCCCCTTCCTGTCCTCACTTGTACACAGCAGGTAATGATGACTTTTTCTCATTGTTCAAATAAAGGAAGCAAATATACCTGTCTGGAGAGAAAAAAAAAAAGCAGCAGCAGCAGCACAAAGATAGGACACCTGGGTTGCTTAGTCGATTAAGCATCCAACTCTTGATTTCCGCTCAGGGTCCTGAGATAGAGCCCAGCATAGGGCTCTCTGCTCCATGGGGAACCTCTCCCTCTGCCCCTCCTCCCAGCTCATGCTCATTAGCTCCTTCTGTCTCTCAAATAAATAAAGAAAATAAAATTTAAAAAGAAGCACAATGATAGATCTGGTGTGTCTGTCTCTGACCTCAGCCCTCAGCCTCTCTTGAAGGAAGCAGAACCATAGGGAATGTGGTGAAGATCAGTTCTGGCTTCACACGACTCATGTCCACCTACAGGGAGAGGGCAAGGTAGGGAAAAGAGGAAAACAGGGCAAAGGTGATGCCCCTGGAGGAGGCTCTTAGCCTGGGCCAGGAAGTATGACTGTTGCCCCTGAGAGCCTGGGCAGGGTGTGAGGCCTGAGAGAGGAGCCCCTGTATCTTACCCCTGGGTCCCTGGGGGTGGGGCAGACACACCGAGGACAGGGCCATCTGCCTCTCCAGTGAGCAGTAGCACTCAGTGACTCAGAGCTCCAGGAACAAGGTCTGGTAAAGACAGGGGGACCAGACAAATGGTGTGCATCTAAGCAGCCTCGTCCTCTCTCTCTCTTGCCCCAGCCACAGACAAGGATGGTCCTGAAAGGAGTCTGTGGGCAGTACAGATGGCCCCCTGCCCCCTGCAGAGAGAGTAAGCATTGTCCCACAATGCCAGACTGACCCCACCATCCTCTGACATGAGAATGTGCCACATCCCAGAGGACATGGGACACAGTTCCAGCCATACCCCTCTCCCCCCACCGTTTCCAGCAGCCCAAGGGCTGCAGCTGCCACCCCCCTTAACTAGTTGGTAGAGGCACAGAGGGGGGTTAGGGGAGAAGCAGGAGCTGCCCCATGAACCTACCAGGGGTGATCAGTGGGCCAGTCCCCAGATGATGCCAGCTGAGGTGGCCATAGGGCTCATCTCCAAGCACTATAGCAGCCCCAGGGGTCTCTCAGTTTCCACTGGGCCAGGGCCATAGATGTCTCACCAGGCCCTCTGTGTGGCCCACACTCCCAACCCCCATTAGGGGCAAGGCTGCCTGCAGGTAACACTATGGGAAAACCAGGTAAAGGAATGCAGCCTCGCATACACTGGGCCCTCAGAGGTGGGGGGTGGAGTGTGATATTGTCACGTGGAGAGGAAAATGGAAGACGCTCCAGGGCCCTCGGAGTCCGTGGGCCAGGGTGTCAGGCCCTGTTAGGGCTTCAGTGCACCCTGCCCTGCCCTGAGCTGCCTCTGCCCTCGGTTTCTTCTGTAAGCGGCAAATAAGACCCTGAAGATGCAGTCTGCCTGCCGAGCTGAGCTCCGGCTGCCTGGACCCGTGGGGGTGGGTGTCCGTGCGTCTGGCAGCTCTCCGATCCCTGCAGTTCTGCAGACCTGCCGAGCTTCTCCCACCTTCCCGAGAGGTGGGCAGTGCCCACAGTGCTCTGGCTCTGTGCCCTGTGCAGGGGAGCGTCCGCCCTCAGCCCCCAGCACCATGGCCTTGCTGGTGCCCGCCCTCCGCGCCTCTGCTCACCCACTGGGGGACAGCCATCTCCCACAAGTACCCGAGACCTATGAGGCTGGAGAGATGACTGGTCCACCCCTCAACCTTGGCCCAACACAGGGAGCTTATTCCTCAAGTGTTTGTGAGAGGAACAAAACGGAATGATTAGTGCTTACAAAGTCTTCCTATTTAATTCCATCAGGGATATTTCATCTGTGTTTTCGTAACTGGCCAGGCTGTAGTGACCCCCTTCACATCTGTATTAGTCAGTGTTCTCCATAACATAAAAAGAGGTTTATTATGAGGAACGCCCCACACAATTATAGAGGCTGAGTTCCCCTATCTGTCATTAGGAGAGCCGGTGGTGTGGTTCCATTTGGAGTCCAAAAGCCTGAGAATCAGGAAGCCAATGGAGTAAGCCCTGGTCCAAGGGCAGGAGGAGACAAGTCACAGCTCAGTGGGTAGGCAGAAAGGGAACAAACCCTCCCTTTCTCCGTCTTTTGTTCTATTTGTTCTATTCAGGCCTTTGATTGATGGTATAAGGTCCACCCACACTGGGAGAGGCAATCCGCTTTCCTCAGTCTACCAGTTCACATGCTAATCTCTTCTGGAAGCACCTTCACAGATGCATCCAGAAATAATGTTTAATCTGGGTACTCTGTGGCCCAGGCAAAGTTGACATATAAAAATTAACCATCATGATATTATAGTTCTCCACACCTCCTGCATCATGACTGGTTAAGTGTCCTGGTGAGACAGGCTGCTAGAATTTCAGGCACACTGACAACCGAAAGGACGCTTCATCTATCAACCTAAATGCACCACACATTCTGGGCTCACATGGCCCTAAGAGGACAGCTTAGAGAGGAGAAGCCATACAAGCTTGATGGCAGGGAGCTGCAGTTTGAACGCAGGTCCAGCCAGCATCAAAGCCGAAGCTCCCAACCACTAGTCCATGGGCTGTCAAGGGGCACACCAGCCTGGTACTGCTTGCAGGTCCCCTCAGGCACCCAGTGACACCATGCCAGGCACTGCAGAGTCCTGTGCACGGCAGAGGTGACATACACCAGGGAACACTAAAGAGGCTTCTGGAATCCTGCAGCGAGGGACCTAGATATCCTTCTACCTTTATTTATCTGAATGAATTTATGGCAATTCACAACGTAACACAAGCATAAGAAAACCAAAAACCATCACGGCTAGGGAATGGTTGTGTGTGTGTTTATGTGATCATATCACACAAATACCTATTTGTTGACAAATGTAGGCGCACGCATGCGTGTCATCCCCACGCCCCAGCACACACAGGTCTGCCAGAAATGGTGCAGGCACAGCCTTTGGAATTGCTGGGAAGATGACCATCAGCATCTGGCTTGCTTTGCATTTGGAAAATGTATTTGATGGGAAGGTCCAGGAAAAGAGAATGGCAGTATGAGGCCTCAATGATTTCTTAAGGACATGCTGTTAAATGATTTAATCCCTTCCTGAGACACTGCCCATGAATTGATGACCCCTGCTTTTCCTTTCTCCAGTCTGATGAGCAATGGCTTTTCTGACAGGCCAGTAAATTTCTCCCATTGCTTCTGCTAAGAAAAAATTTTTTTAAAGATGATGAGGAGAAAGTGCTTTATTGCAAAGCACTCTGCACCCCACCCCCTTTCCTCACAGAGCATAAAGCCACAGTGGAAGGAAGGACAAGCCGGTGGCAGTACTCCCAAGATGAGCCGACTCCCACTAAATTAAAACAAACGAAGGCGACTTCCAGATGGTGACTCATACACAAAGGAGGCCAAAGACAGAGGGCGGCTGGCTGCCTTCCCAAGATTTGCCCAGGCTCTGCCATGAGGCAGGAAGGGAGCAACTCTCAGCTTCCCACCCCCCACCCCCACCCCCTAAAGCATCCTGAGACTCTACCTTCACATCCGAAGGAGGCCAGGGGTTCCCAATACCTCATTTGTCTGCCAGGGCCTGGGGTTTGACCAGCCAACAACAAATTCAGTCTGACAACTATCCACTGTGCCTTTCTGTAGGCCAGGTAATAGCCAACCTGTGCCTGTGGGGACACCTCTACCGGGAAGTCCTCGGGATGCCCCTCCAGGAAGTACAGTGCAGAGGCCTGGGAATTAATTGCAGAAGGCGGCAAGGGAAGCCTTCTGGAGGAGGGAACAGTGCATGATCAGCAGTACTAACAAGTGACTGAGGCACCCCGAGGGGACAGGAAGCTGAGGAGATGTTGGACATAAAGGTCTGCAGAACGGGAAGAGGTAAAGGGGGTCTTTCTGAGCATGTGTGACACAGCCCCTCCCTGTCTCTGATTGCACAAAACCCTCTGCAGAAGGTGAAGTGAGTGCTCACACTACACCCCCAGGATGGCCCACAACGACATCCCCAGAGGCTCACCAAGCACTTACCAGCACAGAGGGTGGCATATGACCAATGAGGGGCATGTCGCTGGGACCTGTTTTCTCTGGTATGGGAAGGTCTTGGAGAGCCCCATGGCCCAGGAAAAGATTGGTTGTGGCCACCCTCTAGGACTGAGCTGGTAGCTCATCTACCCTGGTCCTTCAGACCCGAGGTTGATGCCCTGCCAGCAACCCTTGTCTAGGTGTTGGGCTTGCCCCTGCTCCCAAGACTCTGGGGCCCAAGAGGTAATAAAGCACAATGCAGTGTCTGGATACAGACCTCAAATGCACAAGCTATGCCCCCAAAGCCCACTCCCACCCAGGCATGGCAGCCGCTTAGGGGGTGCCCAAACTGAGTGAGGAATGACAACCAGCCAGTTCCCTTGACTTAACTAGAAAACAATCTGAACTTCTGAGGGGGGGTGGGAAACACTAAAAAAAGGAGGAAACTGGCCAGAAAGATATTTGTGTTAAACATGGCAGACCTATAGCTACCATTGTATTTAAAAATTCCCTCAAATGTTAATGACTTCATCAAGTCCTTGATTGATAAAGGTACAATGGGCATGAATAGAGAGTTCATGAGAATGAACACAAAAAGCAAAAACAAAGAAACAAAAAAGACAACAAAAAGTAGAGCAAACTGTTCAACCACATAGCAACCAAAGAAATTCAGATTGAGTGATAAGGTGCAGTTTTGTAGCAAATTAATGTCTTCATGGCAAACCCAATAGTATAAGTGTGGGGCCCAGGAACAGGCAATGTGGGGCTGGTGCCCTGGGAACTGGCCAGGTCCTTCGGGCCAGCCACACACCCTGCATTCAAATGCTCATACTCTGGTGTGGTAGTTCCACATTCGGGTGATTATCCCGTGGTAATGATGTAAGAGAAGGAAAAAAGCTGCATGCATGAACAGGTTCACTGTAGCACCATCTTCATCAGTGAGAAAAAATAGGGATAACTTAAGTGAGTCCCAACAAGAGGTAGGGTAAGACACGAGTGCATATGGAGCCTGAGTCTTCTCTTTCTGGCTTAAAGCTAGAGAGCAAAGCACAATACAGACACATTCAACATTGCCTCAGGGACACGTGCCAAGACAGTCAAGAAATGGGAAAGCAGCGACACCTGAGTAAAGGGCATGGAGCCGTCGATGGGTTTTCCCTTCTGTGCTGTGAGGTCTGTTGATGCTAACTTGCAACACTTCTGTTTATTCCATGTAATATGACACGTTGAGATGTCACCATCAGTGTCTGCTCCTTGACACCTGCTTCCTCATTGCCACCCCTGAGGCCTCGGTCCTGTGTCCTCCTTGTCAGCCCACATACCTCATCCATCCTCAGCAGAGAGCCCTTCACTGTTGCCTGCCTCACCCATCATTGCTCACTCACTCTTTATGCTGTGTCTCTCTCCAGAAAGGATGTCCCACAATAAGCAATAATGAGAAACATGTACAAAAGTCAAACAACAGGCTCATGTGATGAAGAAGGGGCAGGGACCAGGGCCTGTACCAGACACCCAGCCCAAAGAAAGTAGGTCTGGAGTTGAACATAAAACTGAGCTTCCTGGAAGCTAAGGTAAAAAGGAACACAGGATGTAATTTAACCCTTATTATCCAGGACAAAAAGCCATAATCATTCATTGGGAAAGACCAGTGTTTTCCTAACCCTAATCTAGGAGATTTGCTATTATGTGTTTGCTCATGTAAAAGTCCTGAAGACATCTCAGGGTTTCCAATGGTTTCCCAGCTAATACAGGAACAGTCTTTGTGTGATCTGATCTCATCTCAGCCTCATCAAAATGCTATGTCAAGCTTTGGTTTTCTGACCATTTCTGTGGGAACTCCATGAAGAAACCAAGAGAGGTCACTTTCTGAATTGATCCAAAAGTGAATACTGTCAGAAATGGATGGCAGTCTTGGCCACCACCCCCAATTTCCTGACACAGCTTTATTTATTTTTTGTTCTGTGATAAGCATGAATGTAAAGGGGGGGGGGATGAAATGATAAGAGCAGCAAAGAGCACCCAGTCTCCTGGGCCAGGAGGTGGGTAGATGTCTGCCTCTCAGGGATCCTGGTCCCTTCTGAGGCACAGAAGTCCTTGCTGCCATGTGGCCTGAAAGTGTCCAGAGGACTCAGGCTGGCAGCAGGAAGGAGAGGGGCTGGAAGGACATGGGGACCCAGCTGTCCCAAGAGAGTTGACACTGTCCTCCACTGACACGTTTCATGGCTCAGCCCCTTGGAGGGAGGGCAGGGGCCCAGAAAGACCTGGCTCCAATCCCAGCCTCACTTCAAGTAGGCTGTGTCATCTGGAAAAAGCCACCTGTGGCCAGCCACTGATCTTATGGTATGTAAAGCTACTGGCACACGATAGTCTCTCAATACATGTTAATGGTATTTTTTTTTCTAATTTCCTAGATTACCTTGACCCAACAGAGAGAGAAACTGCTCATTGCAAGTGGGGAGTTTTCAGGAATAAGAAAGGGAAAAAAAGTTCCAGGTGGGCCTTAAAGGGGAGGAAATTAATGATTATGTGGCTGTGTCACCATCACCCTCCTTGCCATTATCTCCCCCATATCCAAGGCCCTGACAATTTTACATTCAAACAGTAGCTATTCTGTGAAGTCAGGCAGTGGGCCAATGGGGTGGGTTTGTGAGGAATTCTACTGAAGCCAGTGAGATCTGTCTGGGGACCCTCAGCCCATGGGGCAGATCCAGGCCCAGAGTCCAGGCTCTAAGAAGCCCCCTGGGGACACCTGACATGGCTGGGCATCTCTATCTGGACAGCTCCACTCACAGAAACCGTGGGGTGCCAGCCAGAAGGTACAAGAGTGAGGAAGCCAGGCTGGTTCAGAGGGAATTCCACTTGACCCCACATGGAAAGGGAACATGGAGCAGGCAAGGCTTCCTGTGCCCTCAAGAACCATATTCAGCCACTCAGATGCACTTGGACAAGTGCTTCCTCTGGCCATCACCTGGGAAACCTGCCCTTCCCTCAGTGATCCTTTTCCTGCAGCAGCCTCACTGACAACATCTAGTCCCTGCCTTACTTGGAAAGCTCAGACACTCAACTCAGCCCCAGACCCTGACTGCTGCCCACCCTGCACTGTCCCCACGGCACCCACTCACCCAGACACAACTCATGCTCACCCTCTGCCTGGAAGGCCCTGTCCCCATGCTTTCAAACTGCATGACTCTGAGGTCAGACCTGAGTGTAGCCTGGGGTGAGCAGGTGGAGGTGGGGATGCAGGAAAACCAAGGGGCAAGATGCACCTCCTACCCTCCCTGTATCTGTTTCCTGCCATATTTGACCTCATCAATTCCCTCACCTCAAATCCCAGAGTCTGTTGATGACACATTCTAGGCAATCCTGGGGAGAGAACCCACGAGAATTAACACAACTCTTTGGTTCTGATTATAGCTTATTATCATAATGGAAAGAATTTCTGGACTGTCCCCAAATTTCCTCTTCTTAAAATTTTCAATTAAGAGCCTAACCTTAATGGAAAATGGCCATTTTCTGGAATGTTCTCCAAAGTGCTGATTCCATCACAGAGTACTTTTTCTAAATAGTTGAAGACCTTCAATGATTCTGAATAAAATCAGAGCCAATGACCTCACTCCGAGAAGGGACGAGGGCAACAACAGGACACTCTGGTGAGGCAGCCAGTCCTTGTCTCTGGACACTGGCATGGTCAGTGGAGGGTGCCAGGCCCTTCTAGCCTGGAGAGACACTGTGAGCAATAGAGCAGCATAGATGTCCCGGGAGCCAGGCCCGGCTGCCAGCAAAGCAGCTGAAGTCTTGAAGAAACTTCCTGATTGCATTAACGAGGTGGCACCACCAGGACATAATCAAATCTCCCTGGAGAACGTGGTTTCCAGAAGGGCTGCTGCTCACACATGGCAGAATTAGGGCAACCAGGGCCAGACACAGCAGATGAGGGAAGCCCCATGCTGGGATCTGGGGCAGGAGGGGAGAGGGGCCACCGCCTCGGGCCTTGTGGGCAGCACATGGCCAATAAGCAGTGCTCACCAGGAGGCAGCCTTTCCCAGACACCACATGTGCAGGCACCCGGCACTGAGGGCCTAGTTCCTCACCAGCGGCCCCATGTCATAGGCCCTCCTAGCCTTACAGGTAAGGGGCGGTGCCTAGAAAAGCTACGCGCTGCAGGTGGGGACAGGCGCCCTCTCATAACCAGGGCATGGGCACCCTGCTCTGGGAAATGAGCTATGTATGGCTCTGAGGAGGGAGAAAGCCAGCTCTCATTCTAGCTCCCTGCTCCCAGCTCTGGTCTGTCTGTGCCTCAGTGGGGCAGGACCAATCACATCTGCTTGTCAAAATTGCTGGAACACAGAAAACTCTGGAACAGAGATTATATGATTTGAGACTGTGGCAATAAGTGTCAGAGTTCCTGGGGCTGGGCCAACCTTGGCACTGTCACCTTCTAGCTAAGAGACCTTTGGGGAACCTACTTGACCTCCTTGGGGCTCAGTTTCCTTGTCCACAGAATAGGAATAATCATATCAGGTTGTTCTAAGGTTCAAAATAACAGAATATATGCAAAGCACTAAACACAGAGGCTGGGATCCCTGGGTGGCGCAGCGGTTTGGCGCCTTCTGTCGGCCCAGGGCGCGATCCTGGAGACCCGGGATCGAATCCCACGTCGGGCTCCCGGTGCATGGAGCCTGCTTCTCCTCCCTCTGCCTGTGTCTCTGCCTCTCTCTCTGTGACTATCATAAATAAAATAAAAAAAAAAAATTAAAAAAAAAATAAACACAGAGGCTGGCCTAGAGAAAGCACCCAGTAGATGAGAGTGGCTATTGCCAAGTTTATTGTTGTTAGAAAGAGAAGACAGGCCCACTCTCAGCAGAGTGAGTGGCTGGGGCATGAGTGGTGACCTCAAAGTCTGTTCCGTCACTTTTCGGTTTTAGCACCTTCGGGGCACAACTCCTACGAACCCAACCACAGAAGACTAAGGGATACACCCAAGATATACGCATGTGCACACACACACACCCCACACACCCCACACACCCCATACACCCCACACACTCTTGTCTCTGTGCCTTTAACTACAACCCCCCTGCCTGCTTGCCCATCCTTCAAAGCCAGCTCAAAACCCATCTCAGAATCTCTGGTCCTCTTTCCTTCCCCTCCTCTTAGAAGACGTGATGCTCTCCTCAGCCACCAAGTATTCATCAGGCATTTAGTGAAGGCTTAGGACCTCCTAAGCATCCTACAAAGCATCCTACAAAGATGCCTCCTACTTTCTTTTCTAAGAATATTTTATAATAACTCCCATCATATTCCTATGTCCTGGGCCATGGAAAGAAAGTATATATGAGGATTTCTTAACATAGGTTCGTTGAACAAATATACAGGCACAGGGATGAAAGAACACACCTAGAGACCATGTCACAGAGCAGCTCAGCTGACCTGCTGGTGTGACAGGGGCAGCCCACCTGGGCCTCCGTACCCAGCTGGACTCCTAGCTTCCCTGTCCTGTCCAGCAGAGCCTCTGTCGCCTGGGCCAGCCTTCGTCCTGCCCTCCTCCACCTCCAGCCCCCTTCCTATCTCCTCCCCTCCTTCCTCCTGCCAGCTCCTGCTCCAGGACTCCAGGATGCCCTTGTTGACATGCACAGCTTCCTGCCGCCTGCTCCCACACTCCCGAGCCTCACACCTCCCTGAATGTGTGTCCAAACCTTGCCCACCTGAGCTCTGGGAGAAGGCTCAGCTAGGAAGCCTGAGTGTGAACCCAGCTCGGCCAGATGGCCTTTCTGTGCCTCAGTTTCTTCTGTCCGATGAGGTTCACCTTGCCCTGGACTCACAGAGGATTCTGGGCTTGGCTCATAGAACATGCTCAGGAGCTGCGCCAGACACAGGAGGTCCTAAGCCTTCACTAAATGCCTGATGAATACTTGGTGGCTGAGGAGAGCATCACGTCTTCTAAGAGGAGGGGAAGGAAAGAGGACCAGAGATTCTGAGATGGGTTTTGAGCTGGCTTTGAAGGATGGGCAAGCAGGCAGGGGGGTTGTAGTTCAAGGCACAGAGACAAGAGTGTGTGGGGTGTGTGGGTGTGTGGGGTGTGTGGGGTGTGTGTGTGCACGTGCATATATGCACGTGCGCCAGGGCAGGGGCTGAGTGCACGTGAGGCTCACAGAACAAGATCTCTCTAGGACTTTACCCTGAGCCTAAAGCCAGCAGGACAGATGTCTCTTGGACAGGCATTTTGGCTCCCTTAGCGGGAACACGCCCGTGCCAGGCCCCGCGGAAACCCCACAGGCCACACGTGTGGCAGTCTGCCTCCTGGGACCGGGGAGAGCCCAGTCAGCTCCCATACCTCAAGGACGCCCAGGGGCTGAGGGTCCAACAGCGCACCCCAAGGCCCCCCGGTGGACCCAAGGAGGCTTCTGCTGATGTCTCTGATAAGATCAGAAGGAAGTGGGTGTAGGGAGAAGGGTTGGGCTGAGGGCACATGGGAGAGGAGAGAATGGCAATGGTGAGCCGGTGGTCGTGTTAGCTAGCCTCTGTGAGCTGCAGAGCCTCACCCATACGTGGGCGACAGCCATGCCTCCCTTTCTAGTAACAGGGCTGGAGAAATGCCCGTAAAGCACATGAAACTGGGATCAGTGCGTGGAAAGTTCCCTGTCCATGCCAGAAGGGATGGTAAGGAGGCTGAAGAAGGTTGGGATGGAGACGGCCGCGCAGCACACAGCGCGGTCCACAGCGCAGTCGCCGCAAAGTCCACGCAGGCCACGGGAGGAGCCTCACAACACGAAGAGCAGAACGCGGATGACAATGGAATGGCCAGTCACGAGGGATTCCAGCACGGCAGTATCAGGACTAAGTGGCGTCATTTAAAAAAGAGATCCGAGTATTAAAATTAAGTGGATAAGTAAAGATTACTTAGAAGCACAACTTTCCATAAATGCAACTATGGGAAAAATGTGCAGGCCTGAGACAAAGCACGGAAGGGTCTAAGCAAGTTCACGTAGGTCCTTAGACCCCGTGGTTGGGAGTGGGGACTTTTCTCTCTTCCTCAAACCTGTTTGTGGTGCTTGTGTCCAGGACAGTCTCAGGGCCCTGTGATTTCAAAAGTTCTGTGTCACCTGTGTTCCTCTCTCTTCACTCAGGGCGCCCGGATGTGCAAGCCATCCACACCTCAGAGGAATTTCTGGGGGCAGTGGCAGGAGAAGCCACCACCCCAGCCACCAGTGTGTTCTGTGTGGTCCTCAGTCAGAGGCCCTGCGGTCAGCTACTTATCCACCCCTCATTGTGTCCACTCCATCACCCCTGCTTCCTGGGATCACTCTCAAATTCAACACTTGATCACAAGGCTTTTGTGTTTTCCTTTTTAACATTTAAAGCTTTAACAGCTAGAATTTATTTTATAGTGTGAAGAGTGACTTGATGTTTTTTTCAATGGACTGATGAGGGGTCCCAAGCATACCTGTTGAATAATTCATCTCTCTCCAGTTTCAGTAGTGCCTTGAAATGGCACCACCACTGTGGTCTGCCTGCTGGTCCATACCCCAGGGGCACCCTTGTAGGGCCCTGTTCCATCACCTGAGCACAACCCTGTGGCAGTCTCCTCCCCAAGGGACAGTTTAACCCACCCAGGCACCAAGATGCCTTTTTCGCCACCTGTTCATATCCTGATGCTTCCCATTCCCACTTCTTTCTATGAGCACCCTCTCTGGCTTTTCATCTATGCTCCTTCCACCTCTCCTGAGGCATAGGACTGCCCTGGGCCTGCCCTTGGTGCTCTCCTCTCTGTACTGTAAACGTGCTCCCTGGCCTCTCTTCTGAAATAAGACCCCCAGAATGCATCTGGATCTCATCGTCTCTCTTGGGCACCAAATTCCTGGTGTCAACTGCCTTCCGGGCATCTCCCCTTCACTCCTCAACTCCATCCCCTGGAGCTTTAACGTACATGTGCAAACACACACACTCACATGGGCATGTACACGTGTACACATTTATGCACATATTCCCACATATCTGAACACAGAGTTGTGCTAAAAAATCTCTTTTATGTAGAAAAACCTCAGGCTGAAAGATGTGTCCAAAGTCACATGACTACTGAGAGGCAGGACTCAGGGCTTTAGTGCTTTTAGCTCTACTCTGGGTGTTTTTAATAACAGATTTACAAAAATATAGGGTTCCATAATAGGGAAATAAAACAAGAAAATCCACATAATGCAGTCAGTCCAGTCCTGGGGAGTATAAATGCTAAATAAGCAATAACTGTAGTGAGTAATAATTATTATTGTCATTGTCTGCCAGAGGCCTGGATCAGAGACAAGGCTCCCAGCTCCATCCCAATCAGGCAGGAGGTGGAGCTGAGAGCCCACCCGCTGCCTTCTGCATTTGTTTGTCTTTGGTGCCCCCTCCTGGCTTCTGCATGTAACTCCCGGTAATGAGGGCCGGGAGCAACACTCTTACCCCAGGACACTGAACACCCAGTCACTCAGGCAGGTGGGACAGTCCTCCACCTCTATCCCCTAGGATCGTGAGAGAAAGGAAGTCTTCCACACTGCTGGGAGCTGAGGCTGTTTCCTGTCTGAACACACACATGCACACACCCACGTTCCTCCACAATACATGCACACACTCTTGCACTCTCCCTCTCACAGGAGAGGGTCCCCTAGACTTATACTTGGCTTGACACCAATTACCATCATAAAGGCACACAGTATCAGAGCTATGATGACATCATTTGTTGACTACACAGATGGAGAAACTGAGGCCCCAAAAGAGGACACAGTATTTGCTAACCAGGGCCACATGTTAGGGCAGCAAGGAATATGCCATTTGTGGTCAGTTTCCAGTTCAGAAAACAGCGCCCTGGGGCCAGGAAGGACGTTGTCCAGGACCTTAGCATCCATAGGAGAAGCAGGTGTTTCAACAAACAGACACAATAAAGTATCAAGAGATATAGGACGGACACCTTCTCAGAGCCCTCAGGAACCAGGACCCAGCGGTCAGGGGCTGATGGAGGGGACTCTGGGGTTGAGTGTGAAAAACAGGGTGTTACTGGAGATCAAGAAACAAGCAGAGCACAATGGGCAGGGAGGACGGTGCTGAGACTTGAGTGGGAGGGGAAGCATGGCCACACACCCCTGGAAGAAGGCTGGGGATCAACAGGATGGTAAACTGAGCTCCCTTTCCAACGCCCACACAAGCACCCAGGAAAGGATGCAGCATCCATCACCGAACACGGAGCCAGGAGCACAGCTCTGCCAGTGTCAGCCTCCAGAGCCGTGCTTTAATATAGCTAGTATTCCCACTTTACAGATGAGGACTGAAGTGCAAGGAGGCTCAGGAGCCTGCTAACAGCTGTACAATTTAATAGCAAAGGCAGGATTTGAAACAGGCAGACTGTCTCCATAACCCATACCCCTTTTTAAAAAAAATTATGGTAAGATATACATAAAACTTACCACTTTAGGCATTTTTAAATGTACAGTTCAGTGGTATTATTAAGTGAATCCACACTGTTCTACAACCATCATCACCATCCATCTCCAGAACTTCATTTTCCAAACCGAAACTCCAAATCCATTAAACAACAGCTCCCCTTTCTCCCTCCCTGTGGCCCCTGGAAACCATTGTTCTACCTTCTGTTTCCATGAATTATCCTATTCTAGGTATCTCCTGTAGATGGACTCATATAGTATTTGTCCTTTTGTGTCTGGTTTATATCACTAAGCCTAATAACTTCAAGGTTCATCCGTGTTGCAGTGTTTCAGATTTTCCTTCCTTTTTTAAGGATGTCTAACTATATTACATTTTGTTCATCCATTCATCCACCAACGGGCACTTAGGTGGTGTTCCCCTTTCAGCTATGAGAGTAATGCTGTTACGAACATGGGTGCACAAATATGCACCCATGTTCTTGCTTTCTTTTTTGTAAAGGTTTATTTACTTATTTTAGAGAGAGAGAGTGTATGTGTGTGTGGGTGAGCAGGGGAAGGGCAGAGGGAGAGGGAAAGAATCTCAAGCAGAGTCCATGCTGAGCATGGAGACTGATGTGGGGCTTAATCTCATGACCCTCAACCATGAACTGAGCCAAAAATCAAGAGTCAGATGCTTGGGCAGCCCCGGTGGCTCAGCGGTTTAGCGCTGCCTGCAGCCCAGGGTGTGATCCTGGAGACCCTGGATCGAGTCCCGCATCGGGCTCCCTGCATGAAGCCTGCTTCTCCCTCTTCCTGTGTCTCTGCCTCTCTCTCTCTCCTCTCTGTGTATTCTCATGAATAAATAAATAAAATCTTTTTTTAAAAAAATCAGATGCTTAACTGACTGAGCCACCCAGGCACCTCCAAATATCCCTGATTTCAAAAAGTCTACACTCTAAGCACCATGCAGAATCAGCTCTCATAAACTCCAGGGAAGATGGGCATCAGTGTGGAAGGGCAGAGAGTGAGAGATGAGAGAGCAAACGAGATTTGGTGCAAGAGAGAAAGCTGTAGGTTGAGGAGGTGCTCTGAAAGACACCACAGAAGAAGGAAAGCCTGCTAGGAAACAGGTGTGTGGGGCCTATCTCCCAGAGACACCCTCCATGTCAGAAGAGCAGTGGTCCCAGCATTGGGGGGGTGGGTGTTGGCAGCTTGCGGAAGCCTGTGTTCCTCTTTATTTCTGCTTATCTTCACACAGTGGGCTAGCCAGTAGCCCAGGCCAAGTGGAAGGCAGCTGACAAGCAAAATCTATCAGAGAAATAGACAGTCTCCACTATAACAACAGAGGCAGGATTCCCTCCGACCCAGGGCAAGCATACCTCGCTGTGCAACTACTGAAAACTGCACTCACTACCCTCTCTGAAGCCAGGGAGCATTTAACCTGGCAAAGCACAATGAGAGCAAATGAAATTTTCCAGCCTGGACAAACAGATCTCTGGCCTCTCTCTACTCCCTTCAGCCTAAGCAAACAGAGAAACATCATAGATAGTTAAAAGATTCACGAGCTCCAAAGATCTGGGCCAACCAAACAGATGAGGCTGTTAAAAAACAGGAGACTATCTTACTCGAGTTACAGAAATATTTGAACTCCTATCCAACAGAGAAGATGTATTCTCAAGCTCATGTAGAGCATTTGGAAACACTGGCCCCGTACTGGGTGAGCAAGGAAACCACAACACCTTCCACAAACCACAGTCTCTCACCAGGTTCAATAAAATGAGAAACAAAAAGAAGACAAGGTTAAAAATACATCTTAGAAACAAAATTAATTTCCACAATGGAAATTATAAAACATTTGGAACTCCATGACAACAAGGTATTCATATAAAAATTATGGAATTCAACAAAACTGATAGAAATTTATATCATCAAATGAATTTGTAATAAACACGAAGAAAGGGATAGAAGAGAAAGCTGAAGGCAAAAAGCTGATGGGTGAAAAAGAAAATAAAAACTAAAGTGAAAACAGACTACTATATGGGGCACTCGGGTGGCTCAGCAGTTCAGCGTTTTGGCCCAGGGCATGATCCTGAGTCCCAGGATCGAGTCCTGCATCGAGCTCCCTGTAGGGAGCCTGCTTCTCCCTCTGCCTATGTCTCTGCCTCTGTCTCTGTGGCTCTCATAAATAAATAAATAAAATCTTCTAAAAAAAAAAAAAAAAGAAGAAAGAAAGAAACAGACTACTATAAAAGCATGACCTGTTGAATATGCCTAAAGAAGTATTCAGGGGAAATTGAATAGTTTTAATATGCATGTATCTAAATAGTATAAGAAAGATATAATTAAGCACATGATACAAGATTCTAAAAAATGAAGAAATAAAGTAATTTAACTTAAAAAACAACCATAGTAAAAGTAGACTTGATAAAATCCAAAACTGACTCCTTGCAAAGATCGTTAAAATCAGCAAATCTCTGGGAAGTCAAGCAAAAGAAAAAGGTTTAAGTTTGAAAACATTAGATTAAAATGTGATACGACTACAGATATGAAGGACATATTTTTAAACCACAAGAAGAAAGTAGATACAGCTTCATTCTGATTTTGTTTTATCTGGATGAAGAGGCAGATTTTCTTGGAATGCATAAATCACCAAAATTAGCTTACCAGGAGGCAGAAAACCTGAAAAGAACAATAAATATAGAATTAACTAAACAGGTCATGAAGGCATTACAGGGACTCCTTTAGCCTGCAGGGACAGGGGATCGCCAATATGGAGTTACCAAAGCACAGAAGAAAATGGGAAGCTCCCCAGGCCTCTCTACAAGATTAACAAACCTACAGGATCTCTCTCTCTCTCTCACACACACACACACACACACACACACACCTGCACACATGAGTGTACACATGAGCACACACATACACATGTATGCATATATATACACATGCAGGCACACATTGCAATGATGTAGAAAGGTCCCCCAAGACACGTATAATAGTTAAAAATATCAAGTTTCCAAACAAAACAATTCTATGTATTTGTTTTTTAAAGACATCATATGGAGGAAATGGCAGTATGTAAATGTAAGTGTCTAAAAGAGATATGGAAGATACACATCAGATCAGCACGGTCAGCTGTGAGCAGGATAATGAGATGAGAGGTTCAGGAGGGAATTACAGAGGAAACTGGTTCTGTTTACACTATTTCTATACTGTTGGAATGTTTACAAACTGAATATATTCATATATTACTTCAAAATAATTAATTTTTTTCAAAATAATTAAATGTTAATCAATAAAAGTAAATAAAACCAATAACTAGTAACTTGTAATATTAACTTGAAAAGAGAACTAATAGTTTTTAAAAGATTTTTTAAAAATAATCTGTACACCTGAGGTAGGGCTCAAAGTCACAACTCTAGGACAAGAGTTGCATGCTCCACAGACTGAGCCAGCCAGGTGTTCCAAGAAAAGTAAGAGTTTAACAATTACTAATTATTTTTAGGCTAAAGAACAAAAATTAAAAATTTAGAAGACATACGGCAAGATCTTTTATAATACGCAATATTTAAAATAGAAGGTCATTTTTTAAATTAAAGGGTAGGAATGACTCACTCAAACAGGACACAAAACCTCAAAGCAGTAAAGGAAAATACTAGATTTGTATGGGCATTTAAAACCTCTATATAAAGAAAAGCATCATGGATTTGTTGAAAGACTAGTATGTGTCATACTAGGGAATATAAGATTTGTAAACAACCATAGGATTTATATTCAAAATATATAAGGAGGTTTTACAAAATTAATATGACAAAACAACCCAACAGAAAAATGAGCAAATGATATGCACAAATCACAGATTGAGAATTGGTCCATAAACACTGGAAAACATGCTGAAGCCTTTTGGTTATCTAATAAAAATGCAAATTTAAGCAATAATGAAACATTTCTTGTGCCGACCAGACTGGCAAAAAAGTACTGAGCACATTTACCACTGGCGGGAATTAGGAAAATTCTCAATTATTTTTCAAGTAATTCCTCTTATCTATTGATCTTTTTTCCTCTCCTGGCACTTGTGTTAGATGAATGTCTCTCTTTTAACTCTCCACCTCCTTGGCCTTTCCTCACCTCTTCTAGAAGAGCCCCAACCTGATCCCCATTCATTTTTTTTTCTTCTGCTCTTTAAACTTCCCGTCAAGTTCATCATTTCAGCACAGTTCATCATTGTGCTCATACACAATATCCCCAGCTGGTTCTTCCTCATAACTGCCTCTAGCCACCTATTTCCAACAGCCTCCTGAGGATATTTATTATGCACACATAAATGCTTTTCCTGTCTTGTCTATTTATCTGTTCCCTCTGGAGTTCAGTTTGTGGTCTTTTCCTCTCCGGGTTTACTCTTCTCATGCTCTATCTCCCCAGGGGCTTCTCATGGCTTTTCATCTTAGGTTCTGGGCTCTATCAATTAATTATCCCTTTTGTGACATCTGTAAGGTTTGGGTTCATAGGATATACAGCTAGCAGCCCATATTAATTCATCATCTTATTAGGAACCAGAAGCATTGACAAACAAAAGTCATAACATCAGATGTTTTCACTGGTAAAGAAAACGGGTGTATGCAGGCATTGCTGGTGGTGGAAATATGAACTGTTACGCCCTTTGATGGAGTTGTCAAGGTATTGTGGCAACATATTCCAAATGACAAAAAAATCGATTGGATGTTCCATGATAGGATGGTGTAGAGTTGCCTGTCTCTGCTCCCTCCCTCTAAATATTGCTAAATATGCTGGAAATAATCTAACAGACAATCATAAAAGGACTCTATAAGGTGGAAGAGGAAGACAGACTGGCCAGGAGGCACAGGAATGATTTGAGGGGTAAATTCCTGGGTTTTCCTTTTATCTCTCATTGTCTTAGTCCATTTGGACTGCTATAAAAATACCATAAACTAGGTGGCTTAAACAACCTAAGTTTCTTTCTCACAGTATTGGAGGCTGGGAAGTTTAAGATCAAAGCACTGGTAGAAGGTGGGGGGAGTAGAGGAAGGGGATGTAAGGGGTAGGGAGGTGAAGATAGAGAAAGGACTAGGCAAAGCATTCTTAGACTTGACACCAAAAAGCACAATCCATAGAAGGAAAAATTGAAAAACTGGACCACATTGGAATTAAGTTTTTTGTAGCTCTGCAAAAGATCCTATTAAGATGATGAAAAGAAAAATTACAGATTAGGATAAATACTTGCAAATCATATACCTAAGAACTTGTGCCTAGAATATATAAAGAACTCTCAACATTAACCAAAATTGAAACTGCACGAAAGAAATGAACAGATATTTGGCCAAAGAGAGTGTATACAGATAGCATAAGGACATGAAAGGATGGTCAACATCATTAGCCATTAGGAAGTGGAGAGCCCCAGGGAACAGCAAAGTCCTAGGGAAATCATGGAGTGGGAGTTCAGGACAGTGTGTATGAGCACCTGCACTCCCTCCTAAGCCGTGCATACATAGATCTGACCCTATCACTGACTTTGAGAATGGACCTAAAAGATAGATCAATGTCCAAATAACACCATCAGAGCTACACACACACACACACACACACACACACACACACACTCACTCAACCACTGAGTCACCCAGGCATCCCCCATCAGAGCTTTATAAATGGAACTGAAAACTGTCAGAACTCACAGAAGGCTGGTTGGGACTTGCAGCTAAATAACATTTACAAGGACTGGGATGCCTGGATGGCTCAGTGGTTGAGCGTCTGCCTTTGGCTCAGGGCCTGATCCCAGAGTCCCAGGATCGAGTCCCACATCGTTGCTTCCTACATGGAGCCTGCTTCTCCTCTCCCTCTGCCTATGTCTCTGCCTCTCTCTCTCTGTGTCTCTCATGAATAAATAAATAAAATCTTTTTTAAAAAAAGCATTTACAAGGACATGTGATGCATTAAATCTTCTATTAGAAAAGAAGAAAGGCCTCAAATCATTAATCTGAGCTTTAACCTTAAGATGTTAGAGAAGAGCAGAATAAAACCAAGGTAAGCACAAGAAAAGAAAGAATAAAGAACAAAAACCAATAAAATTGAAAATAGCAATACAGAAAATCAATAAAACCAAAAGCTCATTCTTTAATAAAAAAAATCAATAAAATTAATAAACCCCTAGGAATACTGACAAAGAACAAAAGTACAGAAGACACAAGTTACCAAAAAATAAAAGACACAAGTTATGTTAGGAATAAAGGAGGCATTATCACTATAGACCTCAAAAATGATAAAATGGTGGTAAGGGAATCCTACAAATAACTCTATGCCCATAAATTTGGCAACTTAGATGAAATAAACTAATTCTATTTCATAATCTATCAAAATTCACTGAAGATGAAACAGACTATCTGAATAGTCCTATAACTATTAAAGATATCAAATTTATTGTTAAAAGCATTTTTAAAAAATCTCAAGGCCTAGGTGGTTCATTGCCAAATTCTATCAAATATTTAAGGAAGTAACATCAATTCCACATAATCACTTCCAGAAAATAGAAAGGGAAAGAACATTTTCCAACTCATTTTATAAGACCAGCATTACTCTGATACCATAATCAGATAAAGACACAAAAACTCTACAGTTCCATATCCTCTACAAACACAGAATGCGAAAATACTCAATAAAACATCAGTGCATCAAATATAACAAAATTCTTTCCACATATGAAAGAATACTATGCCATATCCAAGTGAGGTTTATCCCAAGAATGCAATGTTGGTTCACATTATTTGATAAATAAATCCATGTAATCCTCCACACTAACAATCTAAAGATGAAAACCACATGATTATACAAGTTGGCACAGAAAAGGCACATGGCAAAATTCAACACCTATTTGTGATTTAAAAAAAAATTCCCAGGTAACTAGACATAGAGAGGAATTTCCTTAAACTAAGAAAGAGAGAACATCTACTAAAAAACTGGAAACAAGGCAAAGATGTCCACACTCATCACTCCAGTTCCACATATGAAATGTCCTACCTAGTCCAATATATCAAGAAAAAAAGGGATACAGTTGGGAAGGAATAACAACTGCCCCTATTTGCAGATAACATGATAGTCTATGTATAGAATCCTACGGAATCAACTAAAAAAAACAATAACAAAAGATCTAGGACTGATAAATGGTTCTAGTAAAGTTGCAGGATAGAAGTTCAACACATAAGAATCAATCATTTCTATAAAAACGAGCAGTGAACAATAATATGAACACAATTTTAAGTAATTGGTATTATTTGCAATGGCTCCAAATTATTAAATTATTAAAAACCTAGACATAAATCTAATAAAACATGCATAGGATCTGTACGCTGAAAACTATTAAATGGTGAACAAAACCAAAGAAGTTCTAGGTAAATGGAGAGATATGGCAGGCTCACAGACTGGAACACCCAACAGAGCAAAGTTGCCAACTCTCTCCAAATTGATTCACAGATTCAATGCAGTCAAAATCACAGAAGGATTTTTTTCTTTTCCAAATGTAGGCAAGTTTATTAAAATTTATATCAAAAGGGAAGGGCCCTTGATGAGCTCCAAAATTTTGAAAAAGAGTAATAAACTTAAAGGAATCTCACTACCCCATTTTGAGACTTAATATAAAGCTACAGGGATCCCTGGGTGGCGCAGTGGTTTAGCGCCTGCCATTGGCCCAGGGCGTGATCCTGGAGACCCGGGATCGAGTCCCACATTGGGCTCCCTGCATGGAGCCTGCTTCTCCCTCTGCCTGTGTCTCTGCCTTCCTCTCTCCCCCTCTCTCTTTCCCCGTGTCTCATGAATAAATAAAAAAATAAAAAATCTTAAAAAAAATAAAGCTACAATAATAAATTGTGTGCCAAGGAGTTAGACACCTCAATCGGTGGAACAGAAGAGAGAGCCCAGAAATACACCTTCACAAATGTGCCCAACTGATTTTTTACAAGGATACAAAGGTATTTCAATGGATAGTCTTTCAACAAATGGCATCAGAAAAACTGTTTGTAAGTTAAAAAACAAAAACCCATCCCAATTCAAATCTTATACCTCATACAAAAGCTAACTCAAAATGAAAATCATAAAGCTCTAAAACTTTAAGAAAGAGGAGAAAATCTTTTTGATCTAGGACTAAAAAGAGTTCTTAGTCATGACAGCAAATACACAACCCATAAAAGAAAAAAATTAACAAATTAGACTTGATAAATGTTAAAAACACTTTGCAAGAGGCACTGCTAAGAGAATGAAAAGACAGCTGTGGACCAGGAGAAAATGTTTGCAAATCATGTATCTGACAAAGGACTTTGGAATAAAATGTACAAAGAACTCTTTAAATCCACATTAAGAAAACAATACAAATAAAAAGAAGGCAAAGGCTTGAACCTAAACTTCACCAAAGAGGTCACTGTATATGAAAGTCAAGTAAGCATATGAAAAGATGTTCACTACTATTGGTCATTAAGGAAATGTGAATTAAAACCACAACAAGTACCACTACGTACCCACTAGATGGCTAAAATGAAAAGTACTGGTAGTACCAAGTGACAGGGAAGAGGCAGAGTACCTGGACTCTCTCTCTCACTGGTGGTGGGGAAGCAAAAATGCTACAGCCACTCGGGAAGAGTCTGACCTACTCTGACACGTAGGTATTTACCCTGGAGTAATGAAAACTTATGTTCACACAAAAACCTCCACACAAATGTGTACAGCAGCTCTATTTATAAATTGTTCCAAACTGAAAAATTCAGTGTCCTTCCATTAGTGAATGGATAACCAACCGTAGTACATACAGTTGGATACTCTTTAGTAATCAAAAGGAAAGCATCACTGATACACAGAACAATTGGGAGCCTGCTTCTCCCTCTGCATGCTCAAAGGCATGATGCTTATCCCCATGCTCAAAGGCATGATGCTTATCGAATGTAGCCAATTACAAGAGATTACATACCTCATGATTCTACTTACATGGCATTCTCAGAACAAAGCTGTGGTGGGGAATAATATTTTAAAATATATATTCATGTAACCTCTACTGCAATCAAGATACCAAATGATCCTGTCTCTCTCAAGTACTAACTTATGCAAGGTAGCCCTCCCAACCATCCCTCACACCACCCTACTAACTACTGGCATGTTACTGGACACCACAGCTCTGTTTTGAGAATGTCATGTAATCTCCTTCTAAGATATACCTCAGAGATACTCAGGAACTTGCCCAGTCACATCACAGTGAGTGGCAGAGCCCAGAGTCCACTACCCAGACCCTAACTACACTCCAGCACTTGGGATGTTCAAGTCTGCCTACAGTAGTGTAAGGACTCTGGGAAAGACAGGCTGTCCTATTTGTTGATGTCACTTACACGTCTAGCTTCTGTGCACAGCCTTGCTTAACTAAACCTGCTCAGCTCTAGTCAAGTGAACTGCAAGATAATCACTGGGCTTCTTGGGCAGCACTGCTCTGCTTATATGGGTTGGACTTACTGATTTTGAGGTGTTTAAATACTGAACTAGTAGGAAGAATACTAGACTAAGATCCACCTATGTTCAATTTTGACCCCTCGCTAGTAACAGTCCACTTCCAGGAAGGTGTTGATGTCTCTTTGGAATGTATCTTAAACCCAGACAGTGTGTCAACGTAAGCTTCAGACAGTATTCCTAACTACCTCCTTCCAAGATTTACCTCTGGATTCCCTCCATGCTATTCTCTATCCAGCAGTAAAGAGACATTTTCAAAAATACAAATCTGACCATGTTTTCCAAGCTAAGCATCCTCCAAAGGGCTTTCCAGTATCTTGGGATAAAAGACAGTATCTTAATGCAACCTCATCGCCTGCCTCTCCATTTCCTTCTCTACCTTCCTCTGCACCTTGCTGAAACCCTCTGCCCATCCTGGCTCCAAACACACTGGCTTACAGGTATTGTGCTGCCTTGTGCCACAGAGCCTTTGTACATACATTCCTGCTAGCCGATACACTCTTCCCCTTCCCACTCGTACCTTTTGCCAAGTTAACCTGCTTCTTCAGATCATGCATCAAAGGTTACTTGCTTCCTTTAAGGGAGCCTTCCCAGTCCTCTTACACTATAGAGCCACACTGTACTCAACATAGCCACGGGGCTATGCAAACTATCAAGCAAATGAAATGTGTGACTGCTGCTTAAGAACTGGACGTTTAGTTTTGTTTAACTGTAATTAATTTCAATTTAAAAATGATAGTAAGTTCAATTATATTTGAAACAACTAGGGTATGTGAATCTTAGTTTTTAAACTATAAATTTAATGAAATCTAACTATAAATCAAGTATTGTCCACAAAATTTAACATCTGAGTTGAGTTGCTGTAAGAGTAAAGGACACAAATTTTAAAGAAGGCAAAAAATAGAAATGTCAAATATCTCATTAATGATTTTTCTACTGATTGTATGTTGAGATAACATTTTAGATATATTGGCTTAAAAATAAAGGTACTAAATTTGTTTCACAAATAATCCAGTCAAGAAATGGGCAGAAGACATGAACAGACAGTTCTCCAACGAAGATCTACAGATGACCAACAAGCAAATGAAAATATGTTCACATCACTTGTCATCAAATACAAGTGATGTATTTGATAATACAAATCAAAACCACAATATCACTTTACACAGTGAGAATGGCTAAAATTAACAAGATGGAAACAACAAATGTTGGCAAGGATGTGGACAAAGGGGAGTCCTTTTATACTGTTGGTGGGAACGCAAGCTGGTATAGCCAACTCTGGAAAACAGTATGGATATTCCCCAAGAAGTTAAAAATAGAGCTACCCTACAACCCAGCAACTGCACTGCTGGGTATTTACCCCAAAGATACAGAGGCAGTGAAACGACAGTACACCCGCACCGCAATGTTCATAGCAGCAATGTCCACAATAGTCAAGCTGTGGAAGAAGCTATGATGTCCATTGACAGATGAATGAATGGATAAAGAAGATGTGATATATATATATATATATATATATCTTGTATGTGTGTGTATATATACACATACATACATACACACAATGGAATATTACTTAGCCATCAAAAAAAAAAGACAATCATCATATGGTTTCACTCCTATGGGGAATATAAGAAATAGTGAAAGGGGGGAATCTGAGTAGTGAAAAATTAGAGAAGAAGACAAACCATGAGAGACTCCTAACTCTGGGAAACAAAGGGTTGCTGGAGGAGAGGTGACTGGGGAGATGGGGTAACTTGGTGAGAGGATTAAGGAAGGCACGTGATGTAATGAGCACTAGATATTATACTATACGTTGACAAAATCAATTTAAATAAAATTTTAAAAATTAAAAATAAAGTCTGCTTCACCTGTTTCTTCTTCCTCTGCATTAGTTAATGTGGTAGTATCATATTTCTATCAGATTCAGAAGGCACTGTCCAGAGGAGAAAGCCTGCCCATGCTGGCCCCCCAGGCTGCGGTTCTTGCTGCCTACCCTCAGTGGAGAGCATAAAGTTGTGTGGGGCGGGATCTGTCTCCTTGAGCTGAGCCAGCCCTGTGTACCAGGTCAGTCTTCAGTTCTGTCTCTTCAGTCAGGAGTCCATGGGAGGGAAAAGAAATTTTAAGACGATGGTAAAATAACTCCACTTAAATAACAACTTCCCTATGAGGATCTCATTACACAGTTAACTTTGCCAGAACTTACAGTTTGTAAAGCACACTATCACATTTAAGTCCCCCCAACCCTGAGACTGGCAGGCCACCTACTGCTTGGTCTTGGGCAGGTGAAGTGTGTTTAGAAAGGTACAGGGAAGAGGCAGAAAGCTCAGCAGCAGCTCTTTTTCTGTCTTCCTGTACTCTAGCTGCCAGGCCATAGCATCTTAGCAGCTAAGGAAAAAATCGAAGTACATTCAGTGATAGAGCAGGAATTTAATTAATTCATCCCTGCATTTACTGTACTCCTGTAAGGTGCCTAACTCCTAGCATTAAGTTCTGGGTACAGAACTGTGAGCTGGTGAGCAGCACAGGGGGCCACCTCAGGAGGGAGTAGTTCAGGGTAGCACTTTCCAGGTATTTGGATCTCAAGATCTTTATACTCTTAAAAATGAGGACTTCAAAGACTTTTTCTTCAAGTAGGTTGTATCTATCAATTTTCACTATATAAGAAATGAAAGCTAAGAAAATTTAAAAGTATTTTTTATTTGTTTTAAAAGAATAAAAACTTGCCCATTACATGGTAACATAAATTAATAGAAGCAGCTGAATTCTCTCATTTATAGTCACCCTACTGTGCTATTGCACATCACATGGCCTCTGGAAAACTCAGCTATGCAATGGACCATATACTCTCTTCTAAAATTTTAAAGCTAAATTTTCAAGTTAATACTTTCCCCCCTCTGGAAGAGGAAATCATCATGAAGGTGGCAGAAGGAGCAATTGTCCACAATCCTCAAGCATTCATCCCTAATGAAAACTATTAAGCCAAAATTAACAGGAAAGTATTTTAATGGTATTTTTGTGAGCACAAAAATTAGGTAAGAGGAATGTGAAGGAATCTATAAAAGCATAAATAATATTCCTTTAAATCTTGACATAACCTAGAGGCTGAGAATGAATAGGTGTTCTATAAGTAGAGTTTCCATTTATCTTCTCCAAGGCACAGTCTAGGCAACAAATCCAACAAAGGTCTTTCTTGGGCTCTAGTGCCCTGCTGTCAGTTTACAAATACTGTAATATTTGAAACCATCCTTCTCTGCAGATCCAAATGACAGTGTCTGTCTGAAGCTCATTTTGATAGCTCCTCAGACCCTTTCAGGCTGGACTTTTGATTTTTCCTTTCTTTCTGACCCTGAATTCGGAAGAGCTTCTTCCTGAGGTCCTTCTGTCGCTTCAGTTTCTCTTCTTCCTCCTTCTGCTTCACTTTGTAGTGTTCTTTATTGTGCAAATGTCGTTGCTCCTTGGCCTTCTTCATCTTCTGACTGTGCACTGTACTCAGAGCATCCAACAGTGCAAGGATCTGACAAGGACAAAACCCAGTGAGCGTCAGAATACTCAGACATCGTGCATTCCTTCCAAGTTTCAGGGAACCTAAACACCTCAGCTGATGTATCAAAGCTAGAATCAATCCATGATCCAAATGAATATTAACTCAGGGAAAATTTATACGGAACCAGGAAATCATATTGCATGGAGGCGTAAGTAGGAGCAAAATACTGAAATAATGGCCTTCACCACAAAGTCACCTTTGTTAATCACTTTGGACACTGTACAACTAAGACACAGTGATTTGCTCGCTGGGTACCTATTTCTCCCCATTAAAATGCATAAGACACAGCATGATTAAACAAAAGAAGGGAAATGGACTCTGGCCTTTCCTCTAACTTCTGGTTCTGGTGCCTCGAATAAGTCTGGCTCTTCTCCTTTCCTGATGAAAAATGAGAATGCAATAGAAAAACCAAGTGTGATGAGAAAATGCTCTGCATCACTTGCCATCAGGGAAATACAAATCAAAACCACAATGAGATACCACCTCACACCAGTGAGAATGGGGAAAATTAACAAGGCAGGAAACAACAAATGTTGGAGAGGATGCGGAGAAAAGGGAACCCTCTTACACTGTTGGTGGGAATGTGAACTGGTGCAGCCACTCTGGAAAACTGTGTGGAGGTTCCTCAAAGAGTTAAAAATAGACCTGCCCTACGACCCAGCAATTGCACTGTTGGGGATTTACCCCAAAGATTCAGATGCAATGAAAAGTCGGGACACCTGCACCCCGATGTTTCTATCAGCAATGGCCACAATAGCCAAACTGTGGAAGGAGCCTCGGTGTCCATCGAAAGATGAATGGATAAAGAAGATGTGGTTTATGTATACAATGGAATATTACTCAGCAATTAGAAACGACAAATACCCACCATTTGCTTCAACGTGGATGGAACTGGAGGGTATTATGCTGAGTGAAATAAGTCAATCGGAGAAGGACAAACAGTGTATGTTCTCATTCATTTGGGGAATATGAATAAGTGTATGTTCTCATTCATTTGGGGAAACGAACTAGGGGTGGTGGAAGGGGAGGAGGGCAGGTGTTGGAGGGGAATGGGTGACGAGCACTGAGGTGGACACTTGACGGGATGAGCACTGGGTGTTTTTCTGTATGTTGGTAAATTGAACACCAATAAAAATTAATTAAAAAAAAAAAAGAAAGAAAAACCAAGTGTGCTTCTGAAAGCATTATTTTCACATCTAAATGCAACATGTAGGAAGCCATCCATCGACAGTACCTTCCTCTCATGAGGTTCCCGTATGACAGCTGGTCTCCGCCTGTCCTTCGGTATCTTGCCTGCCTTTGCTTGCGTCTTAGGCTTGTTCTTAAATGGCAGGGACTTCTGCAAGGCTTTTGGAATGTGCAGTGAATTAAAATGTTTCTTTTGCCTCACGATTGGCTAAAAATAAAAAGAAACACCGCGATGTTATTTTAATTATGATCTATATGCATTTAAAACGTGCCAAAAATTTTCTCAGTGGATTGGCTTTTCCACATCATCAGTAATATCAGTCTACTAATCATCAGAAATGAGGATTCAATCATCCATCAAATGTGATTGCCTCAATGGATGTACAGTGTTGTAGGCAAAACAGAGAAATACACAGAATATACTTAAATTCTCCCAAAAAATCAACTGTGTCCACATTTATGGTATGAACTATGGGGAGCTCAACAGAGCAGATAAACAGATCCCAAGTTTCTTTTAATGGAAAACCCATTAAAACCCCCTTTTTTGCGGGGGGGGGGGGGCACTGAGGTGGTTTCTTCTAGCCTAACAACCTAGGTGTTCATCTTCACTATCTACTTCTGTGGGTTTAAGGACATAGTTCCTCCTCCAATCAGCAGCAGCTCAAGTGTCCCCCTACCTGATCCTCGTTGAAGTTTAACTTTATTCTGTTTCCAATGGAAGGCCAGCTGAGAACAAGGAGATTTTAATGACAGATAAAGGCCAAACATTCTCTACATTCAATTTTTAAGGTTATCTAATTCCTAAGCTTAAATTGAGAAGACCAAAATTTTTACCTGCCTCAAAAATAATAAGTGGAAAGTCTTGCCCTAGATTTTTACCAAGGTCAACGTCCACTATGTTGAGAATATTTCTGCTATGTCTTTAAATTTATTATTAAAGACATCATCCACAATAATATTCAATATTCTCTGTTTAGGAAGAACCTAAAATGCTTAGAATGAAGGAACTCAGAGAAATCACATTCTGAAAAAGAGTAAGCACCACACAATAGATACCATGTCCTGTAGCGTGCTTTATTAGAAATTTATGTAACATGATTCAAAATTTTATTACTGTTTTATTTAAAAAGCAATGCATGGGAAACTTCAGTTTCTAGCAGAATGGCAGACAGGTATCCTGTACCCCCTCTTATTATAGAATAATTTATATTTATCCTGCATTAAAACAAATTGTTTCAAATTCATTGTTAACCTGTGAAGAAAATAATGAAAGTTCTCAACTACCAAAATCCAAATGAAATGGGATTTTGAAAGGCACTGAGAACTTAGTATTTAAAAAATAATGAATGATGCCAACTACTAGCAACTACTGTTGGTGGGAGTTTAACCTGGTATACTACACCACAATACTCCAGGCATACTACAGTGAAGCTGAACACATGCATACCGTATCTGCCAATCCCAACCTGGTTGGGGCGGGGGGGGCTGGAAATCTATGCAAAGGAAAGGTGTGCACATATACACCAAACAAGTCACACCTAGTGTTCAGGGTAACATTTATTTGTTTATTTATTTATTTAATTTATTTTATTTTTTAAAAATTTTTTTAGTTATTTATTCATGAGAGACAGAGAGAGAGAGAGAGAGGCAGAAACACAGGCAGAGGGAGAAGCAGGCTTCCTGCAAAGAGCCCGATGCAGGACTCAATCCCTGAGCCACCCAGGTGTCCCCAGGGCAACATTTATAACGGCCAAAAACTGGAAATTATGTTCATTAATGAATAAACGGACACTGTAACACAACAGAATTCTACTCGATAATAACAAATGAATACTTGCTAACTTCAAGAACATGAATGAATCTCATAAAACTGAATGAATTGAAACCAGGCAAAACAGTATATGCTATATTTATAAAACTAAAAAACAAGCAGAACTAATTTACATGTCAAGAGTCCAGAGAATGGCTATCTTTGAGGTGGAGGTAGGGTAGTGACTAGAAGAAATCATAAGGGGGGGGGGGGGGGGGCTTTTGTTGTGCTGGTAATTCTATTACTTGATCCAGGTGACAGCAATTTGGGTGTGTTAATAAGTTCATGAGCTTACGATTTGTGTATTTTTCTATATTTATGTTAATATTTCACTACAAGGTTTATTATAACTTTCCACAAAAACCCACTCATACTGCTTCAATAAAAATTAGCATATTAATGTTTTTAAAAGTAATACATGTATATGGTGAAGAAAAAAACAGTTCAAAAGAGCATACAATGAAAAGTTTGTCTCCTTTCCAACCTATTAAAACCACTATTACAACTTTCCTGCATTCTTTCCAAAATACTCTATGAATATATGTGTTCATTCAAATTTAATGGTAGATTTCCTACTTGAAAATTCAAAACATAGAAAACATTATGTACAGAGCATCTGGATGACCCCCATCTATGGAGCACATGTGTGAGTGACTGTACCTTATACAAAGAATCCTTGTTGGGCTTTAGTTTGACACCATGGGCAAGCCGGAGTTGACCAGTTGTCCGCATTCCTGACCAGGTGTCTTTCTCACCAACTGGTTTCAGCAAAGATGTTACTGGGTTATAGAAGGCTGGAATGGAGACAGGATACCAAGTTCTCATGAAGACAATATCTGGAAAGAAAGATAACTTACTTTAACATTTTCAAAAGAAGATTCATAACCATCTCAACAAACAAAAGAACAAAACATTCACCCCAAATCCTAATTGGCTGCACAGTTTTTGAAAAGAAACTTCACCAAGTAAACTACTCTTAAATATCACAAAACTTTTACTGGGTCTGAACCACATGGTTCCATACACAGCATGACTTGGCATACTGCATAAGATGCTTCAACTGGGGAGAGCTAGAGCTGATTCCAATTTTCTAAAACCTGAACTACAATCTCTAATCCACACTTGCTAGAAATCAATAATGAATGGTAACACACTGTTAAGATTATGCCACAGAAAGTTATATTTACCACTCATCAGCAACTTATCCTCAAAGCTGGCCCGGAAAGCTCCTTCTGGAGCCCGGAGTGCTTTCTTGATCTGTCCCCTTATGCCGCTGACAGTTCGAATCACAGCACCTTCAAATTTGGCCACTTCCAAGGCAGAATTAAACATTCCCTATAGGTATATGAAAAAAAATCATACATACAAAATCAGATATTTTACTTCTTAGTTCACAAATAAATAGTTGGTAAAAAACAAACAAAAACTTCTTTAATGGTGATAAAATAATCAAAATGCTTTTTCCCCACTATGAGTGGAATTACTAGGTCAAAAAGAATACAATTCTATTTCATCTTCCAAAAATAACATTAGTCAAGATTCTACTGTAGGTTCATTAGCATGCTCATCACTGATGCCTTTGTAGAAGAAAAGATCAAAAAGATATTTATTGGACTGAACTGGCTTAGATAGCCTTTGCTGTCACCAACCAGAGCTGGGCTGCAGCTCATATCCTAGGACTCAGGTGCACGTGCTCAGAAGATAAGAGAGCTGGATAAATGCTGGTGATATTACCTGATATTACAAGAATATTTTATGATCATCTTAACTCTGTACTTTTATGGAAACTCTACTAATAATAAAATTCTCAATAAATGTCACTCAAACTACCCTCCCACATTAAACTGCACAACAGAGTATCCATTTCTCCATACCCCTGCCAATAAGTATTTTACAAAATACCTTTGTCTATTTTTCTACTGAGCTGTTTAACAAACCTATGATTCTCTCCCTTTCTTAATATAAACCAAAAAGGCAGGAAACAAAACCCAGTGAATGAGATAATGTATCTTCAATATTAGCTCTGTCACAGTCTCACACAGAATAAGGAATAGCCCCTCGATTATTATCACTATTAACTTCACCTTAAAATTTTGAGCATATTTAAGTAACATAGACAAGACTAATACAAAGAAGTAAACCAAAAATATCAAAGACCAAGTTTATACAAGATTGTAAATACTCTTTTGAAAACATCAGACTGTATCTTAGAAATATTTCATTCCTCCTTCAATAAAATACACATTTATAAATATGTGAGTATACAGATATACGAACCTTAATAAATGATGTATTCTTGAAAATTTTATATGGAAAACCAGTTAGCTTTAATTTCTTCACAATTTTTATGGATTTATCCAGATCAAGGATAACTCCTGTGGCAGCTATCCGGAAATCAGGCTAGGAAGAACCCCCAAAACTTGAATATAGGAATAATAACAGCAAGAGAAAAACTATAATTCTATGATGCAATAAATTACCAAAGTGCATTTCACTTACAACCACCTAAGAAAGAAAGTAGTATTTTAACAAAAGCAATCTGAAGCTATAATATATATATAAGCCAAACTAATGGTGATATCTTGAGTATTCTTGGGAGGGTGATTTCACAATAACACCATTTCAAAACCAATGGCCAATTTGGAATGGAAAGGAATATGAAAATTTGGTTACAATGTTTAAGAAAATAAATTGCAGACCCTCAGGGCAGTTTTCATCTGCTCATTATTCTGTTTTCTGTCAAATAGAGTCAATAAAACCTACTGACTGATCAAATGAAGACTGTATGAACATACTTTTTGCTAAACCAGAATTACTAGGGGAGTAGTCTTATGTCTAGCTCGTATCCAATGTATCCTTAGAACCTAGTACAATGCTTAGCACATGGTGAGCACTACTTAAACTTTTACAAAAATAAGGGTGCCTGGGTAGCTAAGCAAATTAAACATCTGACTCTTGATTTCAGCTGGGGTCATGATCTCAGGGTTATGGGATTTGAGGCCCACATTCAGCTCCAAGCTCAGCAGGGAGTCTGCTTGAAGATTTTTCTCTCTCTGGCTCCACTCTGCTCATGCGTGCACACTCTCCCTCTCTAAAATAAATAAATCTTTAAAAAAATTTTTAAAAGTCCAAAAAATGCGTAAGAATATAAAATGTCATCAGTATCCTAATAATTCTACCTCTCCCTTCTTCACTCACACATCCTACTTAAAAAGATGTAGGAAGGGATCCCTGGGTGGCTCAGCGGTTAAGCGCCTGCCTTTGGCCCAGGGCATGATCCTGGAGTCCCGGGATCGAGTGCTGCATCAGACTCCCTGCATGGAGCCTGCTTCTCCCTCTGCCTGTGTCTCTGCTTCTCTCTCTCTCTCTCTCTCTCTCTCTCTCTGTGTCTCTCATGAATGAATAAATAAAAATCTTTAAAAAAAAAAAAAAAGATGTAGGAAAATTAAAAGCAAAGAGAAGTTTTGCTATAAATATTAAAATAAGTCATTTTCAACTTAAAGAGTTTCATGTACATATTCCATATCCAAGACATACTTCTCAGACACAATGTGGAAAATAAAACATTCAAGATATTTACCATTATGCCACTGACAGACTGTACTGCCAAGAACCCAGTTCCCTGTGGAGTGATCGGACCTTACAGAAAATAGAAAAAAATAAGAAAGAAATACAGTGAATCACAAACTTTGGATTCTGTTTCACATATATATGTACTTCAATTCAAAAAAAAAAAAAAAAGAGAAAATTCTTATGAATTGGGATTTAATGGAGAAAAGCAAAACTATAATGATGAAGCCTAAAAGGCTTAAGTTAACCTACAAGTAAGTTATTCTAATCACATATTACCCCAAAAGGTTGCTCCACAATGCATATGCTGTGGGGTATATTTTAGAAGTCTTTGTCTTCCATTGTGGTCTTCAATATAATAGAGTGGAATAGTCTGAAACCTCCTCCACCCTACAGAAAAAATGATTGGATCTCGGGACTTAAGGATTTTCTTATACCAGCGATGTTTTTTCAGACGCATCTGAGGGGAGAAGAGATTTCAGTTAGATTACTGGTGGAAGCATGGCCGAAGAACCCGAATTGTCAAGCATGCAGCAAAGGATACCTACCTGTACATATCCAACATTGCCTTCACTATTGCCCAAACCACCCAAAATAATTGGGTAATGGGGGTCAAAGTTAAGCACAAATTCACAGGGGACATTTTCTATCTCAATTCGAACATACATCCCAGGTCGAAAACCCTCATATTGAACTCTGGCTTCATCATCTTGATCTTCAAATTCTGCTCGGTTAAGCTATATATGAGATCAGAAAAAAAAAACAATAAAAAACCCACAATGCTGTGATCTTTAATAAATACACAATTTACATTTTAAAAAATGAGCACTTTCTCATGAAGGAACATGGACATATCACTTATGCTTTATCCTAATTAAAAATAACATACATTCTTATCTTTACAGTTTGTTCAGTATATGTCCCAACTGTTTTCTTCTTTGTTGCTCCAAGGTACAGCAAATGCAAATCACTCTGAAAGCAACACTTAATGCTGGTCAGCCAATACTCTCAACCTCCCAATCCGCACTTTCTATTCTTACTCTCCAAAAAGTTATTTCATATTTCTCCTTTCTTCAAATATCCAGTATCTCCTCCCTCATCCTCACTCTCAGCTGTTGACTGTTTCTTAATTCACTGAAAAACTAAGCAGTCTTTTTTTTTTTAAATTTTATTTATTCATTTGAGAAAGGGGGATAGAGAGAGATAGAGAGTGAGCAAGCAGGGAGAGAGGAAGTGGGAGAAGCAGACTCCCCACTGAGCTGGGAGCTGACATGGGGCTTGATCACAAGACCCTCAAGCCCCGGAGATCACAACCTGAGCAGAAGGCAGACACTTAACTAGCTGAGCCACCATGGCGCCCCCAAAGCTAAGCAGTCTAAGAGAATTTCCACTGCCACCCCTACCAGGGTTTACACCCACATCCAGACTTTTATTATATCTTGTTATTGTTATAATATTTATTACTTATTATATTAATGAAAATAATTAAAATTTTAATTATTTAATTATTTTAATAATTAAAAATTTTTAATTCAGTTCCCTGGTCACAGCAGTCACATTTCAAGTGATTAGTATCAACACATGGCTAGTGGCTATCATATAAGCCAGCACAGATGGACCTTTCCATTATTATAGAAAGTTCTACTGGGCAGTTGCTACAGATTATTTTATGCCAAACTTCATTTATGTACTAGATAATATCCACTCCTACTGAACTTCATTCCAACGGGTCTTGCCTATTATTTCTCTCTTCTTAACATCTTCTTTTGACTCTACTTTCTCCAACTATTGCCTAATTTCTCTGCTTCTCTCTGAAGTAAAATGGCTCATAAGTTTTCTGTGCTCATAGTCTCCAGTTCCTCTGCTCCCATTCTCTTAAATTCCCCCAACTTGGACTTTAACCCACATTCCATAAAATGCTTGCCAAAATCACATAGGGCTTCCACATTCTAATCCAGTTGTCAATTTTATCTTCATTGTAGTTAACACATCAGCAGGATTTGAATACTTTATCCCTCTTTCTCCAGTGGCTTCCAGCATACTCTGTGTTCTCTTAGCTTTCACTGCTCAATCTCCACTGCTGCTTTATCCTCTCCACCCAGCCTCTGACAATGGAGTACCCACTATCAGTCCTCTCCTGACTCCACGCTCACTTCCCAGGGCATTCCATCTATTCCATGGCTTTAAGCAGCATCAAGATGCTGAGAACTGTCTATCTAAGTCCCTGGCCCCAACCTCTCTCAAGGGCTCCTCCTTGACTGCTTGATGCTCCACTTGTCTGAGAGAGACCTCCAACCTGACAGCTCTACACTTCATCTTCCTAGACAAACCTACGCTAACTAGAGTCTTTCCTACCTTACTGACAACTCAATCCTTCCAGCAAGTCATCCTTGTTTCCTCTCACATGCCCCACAGTCAAACTATCTTTGATATACCTTTCAAAAGTATATCCAGAATTTGACTCTTTCTTTCACTTCCACATACCTCCTTACCCCCCCAGGGTTGAATCACCTTAATCTTACTCTTGCCACAGCAATCCTTTCAAAGGTATGCAGGTCATACATGTCTTTACTCTGTTCAAAACCCCCCATGGGAGATCCCTGGGTGGCTCAGCGGTTTAGCGCCTGCCTTTGGCCCAGGGCGCGATCCTGGAGTCCCGGGATCGAGTCCCACGTCGGGCTCCTGGCATGGAGCCTGCTTCTCCCTCCTCCTGTGTCTCTGTCTCTCTCTCTCTCTCTATGTCTATCATAAATCAATCAATCAATCAATCAATCTTTAAAAAAGAAAAACTCCCATGGGTCGCCATTTCACTCAGAATAAAAAATTCAAAGCCCTTTACAACAAGGACACAAGATTCTAGGTGATTTTAAGTTATAAATGGACTGAAGCAAAGGCTTCAGAACTAGCTTTACATGTCTTAGTTACTTCTATCAAAGGCCAGTATAGAGTTGGAGCCACTATGTTAATGACTAAACAAGAGATACTTTCTTTGAATAGATGAAGGCCTAAATTGGGCAAAACCTGTGACCACATTTTCACAAATCATATCCTTAACCTATATAAGTGTATTAAGGTATGTTCTAGCTTACAGGAATCCTTGGGACCCCTTTGTCAAAGCACAACTCAAACACTCGCCATCAACTGCATATACATCTTTGTGTCTCCTTCAGAGGCACATCATCAACTCAGTCTGTTCTGCGTCCCCAGCAGGGGGGCCAGACCATCTTCTTTTCAGTATTCCACATGTTCCCTTTATCTCCTCATCTAACCTGGCACTTGAAATATCCTCTGAACTCTGACCAAGGTAAGTTTTTAGAAAAGCTTCCCTGGAGAGCACAGGTGTGTGCACAAGCACTGGTAGGTGCAAGAATCACCCAGCCATTCAAATTAATTATGATTCCAGGGAGCAGTAATGAGAATGCTTCGGCAATGCCTGCACTAATGAAACACACTGTCTCAAGTCACTAACAGCATGAAATCCTCAACACTTGCTGCCTGTCTCAGTCATTTTTGCTTCCTCAATGCTTGGTACAAAATAGACACCGATATCTTTGCCAGTGATCATAATCAGATGACTGCATAAATAAACAGACTCATCTGCATCTTGACCTAAGAGTCCAAACCAGAGGCACAGAAGCAGGTCAGGAAGCAGAGACCTAAACAAAATTATGTATTCACAACACAATTATAGCATTGAAATAAAGGCTTGAAATAAAACTTGATAGGAACCAAGTTTTCTTACCTGTGCTTGTTTATGCATTTCTCCTTTAAGATCATCAAAATATGTGCTTTCTCCTTCATCATATTCTGCATCAAACATCTCCTTCAATTTTCTCTTCTTATCCAAATGCTTTTTCCTGGCACTTTCCTCTGTACTGGGGTCAATTTCTTCCTTATTAACTTCTTCTACATCTTCAATCTTAAATTTAGAGAAGAGAAAATTTCGTAAAAGTCTGTGGAAATCTTTTCTTTAAACATTAAAGCATATTTTTAAAGTTCTATCTGAGCTGCAAAAATCTTGGTTATGATCATCATGAAAACAAAACAAACTAAAACACAGCCTTTGGTTCTAAATAACATGTACTACTGTAAGAGACATTTAAACATCTACATTACAATAAACTGTGGCTTCTTAATCTTGCTGGGAATGCCAAATATGAATAAAAATAACAGCAAGTGTCCCCACTCTGATACTCCCCAGACACGGTTTTAAAGAAATATTAGGGAGAATACGTATTTAATTCTTTTAAATGGTACTTAAATTTAAGAAGAGGAGAATGATGGCAAAAGGAATGGTAGAAAGAAAGATGGTGACTCGGGAGCTAAACTTTCAATGACTGAAGAATCATAATGACAACAAGAAGTAAGTAGGTGTCACCCAAAAGTTCACGAATAACAAACCAACAACTTTGATTTGTTCCCAATCTCCATATTTTTAGGAAGGAATCTATCCACTCTATAATCTACACAGATAAATAAGATCTGCGTTTCTTAATATGGGCCTCTCTCAGAACATAGTGACCAGTGACTGACTGCCAGCCATGGCAAAATCATACCTGAGTATCTGGGTCTGATTTTCCCTTGTGCACGTCCCCTGTTTCCAGGTCTTCAAAGTCACCATAGAGCTCTTCTGGGAAAAGAACACCCAAATGTCTTCTATGAATAGGGCTTGCATATGACACTGCAGCACCACCAGGTTCACTGTGTACTCTGAAGCCCAAATTTCGTTTTTATCCCTCTTATTACTACACACCCTAGGAGAATCCTGTACTTACACTGGCTTCTTTTTCTTGTTAAACTGTCAGTATTTCATCACCTTTTTGGATGAAGCACATGGACTCAACCCATATTTCCTTACTTTTCTTTGATATCCCACTTAGCCAAGAGCTATTTTTCTAATACAGGTAGTAAACACTTCATAGCAGAGATGCACAGAGATACATGCATGGCCCTAGAGGGGAGTCCCCGAGATCAACAGTAACATGAAAACAAAACAAAACAAAACAAAAAACCACACACACACACACACACACACACACACAAAACATGAAAAAACCATGGCTTGATTAACAGCACATAGGGCAAAGAGTCTCAGTAGTAGAAGCAACACTAAACGATGTATGGCATACCTAGGAAAAATCTTAGATTAAATAAAGTACAGTAATTAGAGTAAGAATCATACCCAAAACAATGCTGAACCACATGAAGAACTCATTAATTCCATGTTTTTAAAGCTCTAAGTTTAGCTATGGGTTCTATCCTTAAAAGAAAAAGACACTAAAACTCCTTTGGGAAGCAATGTTTAGATAAAACATTTTCATATAAGAGCCAAAGAACCAAAGAAGATAAAATAGATGGGAAGATTCTGGTTGTAAAGAAAAAAAAAAGGGGATAAAATACTTAGGAATAAACCTAACAAGAAATGTGCTGGAGCTTTATTTTAAAAACTTAAAAAAGTTTAATATGCTACCAAACACATGGAATAGACATGAGCTAACACTGTCAAGTGCTTTACAGACAAGGCACTGCTCTAAATACTTTAATTGGCATTAACTACATTCTTCAACATGACCCAATGAAGTAGGTATTGTTAACATTATCTACTGAACAAATAAAGATTTGCATATATTGGAAAAAGAAGACTCAATATCAGAAAGATGTCAACTCTCCCTTTGTCACAGTTCTAATAAAAAATACCATCAAGAAAAGACAACCTACTGAATGGGAGAAGATATCTGCAAATGACATATTCAATAAAGGGTTAGAATCATATATATACATATGATTCTATATAGCTGTGTATATATATATATATATATATATATATATATATATATATATATAACTCAACACACACAAAAAAAGTAATTCAATTAAAAATGGGCAGAAGACATAGACATTTCTCCACTAGCCAAGAGACACATGAAAAGATGTTCAACATCACTCATCATCAGGGAAATACAAATCAAACCCACAATGAGCTCTAACTCACACCTGTCAGAATGGCTAAAATAAAAAACACAGAAAACAAGTGTTGGCAAGGACGTGGAAAAAAAGGAACTCTTGTGCACTGTTGGTAGGAATGCAAACTGGTGCAGGGAGACAGTACAGAGGTTCCTCAAAAAGTTAAAAATAGAACTACCATATGATCCAGTAACTGCACTACTGGGTATTTATCCAAAAAATATACAAATACTAATTTGAAAGGATATATGCATCCCTATGTTTATTGTAGCATTATTTACAATAGTCAAATTATGGAAGTAGGCCAAGCATCCATCGATAGATGAATGTATAAAGAAGATGTGGTGTATACACACACACACACACACACACACACACACACACACACACACACACAATAATGGATTTTATTCAGCCATCCAAAAGAAAGAAATCTTGCCATTTGCAACAATATGAATGGATCTAGAGAGTACAATGCTAAGCAAAATTCGTTAGAGAAAGACAAACACCATATGATTTCATTCATATGTAGAACATAAGTAACAAACAAGCAAGGGGGAAAAAAGAGACAAACCAAAAATCTCTCTTAACTATAGAGAACAAATCAATGGTTACCAGAGGAGAGGTGGTCGGGAGATGAGTGAAATAGGGGGATTAAGAGTACACTTGTCATGATGAGCACTGAGTAATATACATAACTGTTGAATCATTATATTGTACACCTGAAACTAATATAACAATGTATGTTAACTACTAAAACTAAAATTAAAAAAAAAAAATACCACCACGGATTTCTGTCTGGAAAAGATAGTATAGACTTATTTCCTCCGTTCCTCTCATCTAAGTATAACCAACTCCAAAAATAACCCAAGAGTCCAAGGAAAACCAAAGAACTCTGAAAGGTGTAAAGAAAAAAGGGCTGGTGAGGGGCCCCAGGACAGGAGGAATGACATAATAGCCAGTGGCTCACTATACCACAACCCACAGAAAGGCAATTCAGAGCCACTATTTACCAATCTCCAAGCTAGCAACAGAAGGTAGACCAGGTAGACTCAATCTTCTCCCAAATCAAACTCTAATCTTAGCAGCAACACCAGGTAAACCAGGCAGCACTGGCAAGGGGGGTTCTTTCAAAGCCCCACTGACAATAAGTGATGAGGGGAAGTTTGCCTTCTCCGAAGATCCTGAATCTCCTTTCCTCCACCAAGATATACCAGGTGGTGAAAGGTTATTGGCAAAGGGAGATTGTGCCAGGCATGAGGCTCTCCTCCTCATGTGTGCCCAGGCAGGACCAGCAAAGATCCCCCCACAACAAGCAAACTAGCCCCACAGGCCAAGACAACCTTCCCCTACCTAGCCACAACAGGGGGCCCAGATTACGGAAGCTCCTCTGTCTCCTCAGGTGGCATCTGCAGACTAGTGGCATCAGATAAACTAAGCAGATCAAAAGAGTACCATAAAGGCTCTAAAATTAAATTATCATTGGAACCATAGCCCATAAAGTAGACCAGGACCTGTACACTAAACCTAAACAAGATGACTGCATGCTAAAATAAAAAGATTACATAGGATCCACTGTCTCCTAACTTATTCAAAATGTGTAGGATACAATAGAAAACCACCTGTCATACCCCAAATTGATATAATTTTAACTGAAATGTGAAAAGACAACTGACACCAACAATAAAATGAATCAAATTTTGAAACTAACTGACTTATATCTTACGGCAGCTATTACAAAAATGCTTCATCCAAGTAACTACAAATCCTTCGGCAATAACCAAAAAACTGAAAATCTCAGCAAAGAAACTGAAGAACCAAAATAAAAATTACAGAACTGAAAAATAACAATAGATTTTAAAAGCTTGCTAGATGGGCTCAATAGTAAGAGTGGAGATGACAGAGGACAGAATCAGAGAATTTGAGGCCACATCAAGAAAATTCATTCAGTATGAACAACACAGAGAAAAATAGCCAAAAATCAAATGAGCAGAGCCTCGTGCACCTGGGGCACGAGAAACAAGAGATCCACAATTTACATGATTTTACATGGGATACCTGAATTGAAAGAAATAATGACTGAAGCTTCCCAAATTTGGTAAATGACATATACTTAACAGATTCAAGAAGCTGAGCAAATTTCAAAAAGAATAAACCCAATGAAATCTACACCAAACTTCTGAAAACTGAAAACAAAGATAAAAATCTTGAGAGCAGCCAGAAAGAAAGAACAGATTCACACCAATTCAAAATGACAGTGTATTTCTCTTCTGAAATCAGAGGTCAGAAGAAGTGGTACAACATTTTTCACATGCTGAAGAAAAGAACTGTCAGCTATGAATTCTATATCCAGTGAAACTATCCTTCAGAAAGGAAGAGTTGGAAATAAAAACATTCTCAGATGAAGAACAACTATAGGAATCTGTCACTAGCATACCTACCCTTAAAAAATGGCTGAAGTGGGGTACCTGGGTGGCTCAGTCAGTTAAGTGTCTGACTTTGGATCAGGTCATGATCTCAGGGTGCTGGGATCAAGCCCTGCATTGAGCTCCTTGCTCAGTGAAGAGCCTGCTTCTCCCTTTCCCTCTGTCCCCCACTTCTGCTCACTCTCGCTCCCTCTCTCTCTCAAATAAATAAAATATATTTTTTTAAATGGCTAAATAGGGCAGCCCCGGTGGCTCAGCGGTTTAGCACCACCTTCAGCCTGGGGTGTGATCCTAGAGACCTAGGATCGAGTCCCATGTCAGGACTGCATGGAGCCTGCTTCTCCCTCTGCCTGTGTCTCTGCCTCTCTCTCTCTCTCTGTGCCTCTCATGAATAAATAAATAAAATCTTGAAAAAAAAAAAAAAGAAAAAATTTAAAAAAAAATAAAAATAAATAAAAATGGCTAAATAAAGTTCTTAAGCAGTGAGTAAATGATAAAGAAATCTGGGACCATTGGGAAAAAAGAAAACACAGACAAAAGACCAGAAATACGGATACATACAATAAAATAGCCTTCTTCTTATGACTTTTTATTTTTTTATTTTTATTTACTTATGATAGTCACAGAGAGAGAGAAAGGCAGAGACACAGGCAGAGGGAAAAGCAGGCTCCATGCACTGGGAGCCCAATGTGGGATTCGATCCTGGGTCTCCAGGATCGCGCCCTGGGCCAAAGGCAGGCGCCAAACCGCTGCACCACCCAGGGATCCCCTTATGACTTTTTAAAGTCATATTTGATTATTGAAAAAAATTATAGCACTACCTAATACTGAAGCCAATAATATTTAAAAGTGTGAAAGAAAAAAATAAATAAAAGCGTGAAAGATAAAGAGACTGAAATGGAAGAATAGTTTCCACGTGTTACTCAAAATAATAAAATGTTGGCACCAGCAGGCTAATACATTACAATGAGCAGCCACTATAAAAACTAGACAGAGACACTCAAAAACACTGTAAATATGTCATGAGAGAAGAAAGAAAATGAAAACAGAGGAAAAACAGAAGCACTAGAATCAGAGTAAACAAACAAAATAGTAAAATATCAGACTTACATAATTGCATATCAGTAAGTACCTTAAGTGTAAATGGCATAATATACCAATCAAAATACAGATTGACAGAGAGGGTAGAAGCACATAACCTACTATATATGCTGTTTACAAGAAACTCCCCTTAGAATTAACAACTCACAAACAAGTTAAAAGCAAAAGAAAAAAGAAATATACACTGTGCAACTCATCTTTTAAAAAAGCAAGAATAGCTAAATTATTCAATCATAAAATAAACTTTAGAGCAAAGATTATCAGAGCCAAAGAAGGACTTAACTAAACTGGAAGACCTAAAATTTCATGGGCTGCCTTGACATTTTGGAGCTTCACAGGGTCCCAAAGGTCTACCTGTGAGTATGCCTGCCAGATATGTTCCCGCCCTATAGGAAAGGCTCCCCATCCTGATAGTTTTTTTTCAGTTGGACCACCTGCACCCCACCTATCCCTCTCTGGTTTCACTTCACTTCTCTGCCAGCCCATGAATTTATTCAAACACATTGATCACATCCTGTCAAGGGAACCAATGGTCATCCTATGCTCCTTTAGGTACAAAGCCTATCTCCCAAAGACCGTGCTTGTTCAATCTCTTCATGGCATGCAGTGTTCTCTTCCCTCAAGCTGTGAGTGTATGTGACTAATAAATTGCTGTCAACTGTTTATCTGTGTAGTGTCAGATATTGTGTGTTCAGCCATATCCATAACCTTAGGCCTGGAATCTCTCCTTCACCAATGGGTAAATAGGAGGTAACAATAATATGTAACAACAAAAGGACAATCCACCAAGAACACATAACAATCCTAAATGTGTGTGCACTAAACAGAGCCTCAAATACAAGAAGCAAAAATTGACAGAGCTTGAAAGAGAAAGAGAAGTCCAAAATAATACATGGTGACTTCATATCCTCCTCTTGGCAACTGATAAGATTAGTCAGAAAATCAGCAAAGATATAGAAGATTTGAACAATATAGCCAACTCAACAGAATCTAAAGACATATGGAAGATGATAACCAACAGCAGAATACAAAATCTTTAAAGCAGCCACAGAACATCTATCAAGACAAGGCACAGTCTGGGCAATAAAGCAAATCTAAACATGGAATCATGAGTTGTTCTTAGAATATACTGGAATTAAACTGAAAATCAGTAACAGACAAGAAAATTTCTAAACATTTTGTAGTCAACACACTAAATGCACGAGTCAAAGAGAATTCTCAAAGGAAATATAAAAAGGCATAGAACTGAATGAAAATGGAAATACGACATAAACATTTGGGGGAAAAGGCTAAGCAGTACAGAGAAAGCAATTTACAGCACTAAATGCTCACATTAGAAATGAGAAAAGGTCTCAAACCAATAATCTAAGAAAACTGAAAAGTACAAAATAACCATAAAGAAGCAAAGAACAGAAATAATAAAGAGCAAAACCCAATAAAATTGAAAACTGGAACACAGAAATTAATGAAACCAAAAGCTGATTATCTGAAAAAAAATCAAAATTAATAAACTTCACTGACAAAGATAAAAAGGAGGAGGACACAACCCACCAGTACCAAAAATGAAATGGGATTACCACAATAGATCCTGCAGCCAGTGAAAGGTTATTAAACAAATATTCTGAGTATTAGATTCAGAATACCTAAGCTAGCTTCTTGGAGAAGGCACTTAGTGAAATTTCCACCTCGCCAAACACCTTTGAAATTCCTTGAAAAACTTAAGATAGTAAAATTTAGCCAAGATGGAATAAAAAACTAAATTATTTAAATTATTCAATAACCATTAAATAAATAAAATTTGTCATTCTAAGCTCCCCCAAAAGAAATCTCCAGGCCCTACCATTTCACTGGAGATTATACCAAACATTTTAAAAATTAACATTCCAATTCTACACAATCTCTTCCAGAAAACAGAAAAATTGGGAATACTTTGCAATCATTTTATGAAGCGAGTATTACTCTGATACCAAAACTAAATGAAGACAGTACCAAAAAACCCCTCAAAAAACAAAAGCCAACAATGCTATCGACCAATATGTCTCATAAAATTAGATGTAAAATTCTATAACAGAATACTATCAAATAAAGTTCAACAATATGTAAAATGAATCATATATCATGACCAAGTGGGATTTATTCCAGGTAGCAAAGCTGTTTCAAAGTTCAAAAATTAATCAGTGTAATCCTCTGTATCAAAAGGGTAAAGAATAAAATTCATATGATCATATCAACTGACAATGAAAGGCATCTTACAAAATTCATCACCCATTTATTATTTAAAAAAAAAGAAAGAAAAGAAAAAAACACCTCTCAACATCCTAGGAATAGAGGAATAGAGCACATAAAAGAGCATCCACAGAAAAATCAAAGTAACATCATACATAACAGTGAAAAATACTGGGAACAGGGAAGATTCCCTCTTAGCACTAATCCTGGTCAATATATAAGAAAAAATATATAAACATATTTAATATACATATAAAGATAATTATCATTGCACTGCTGGGTATTTACCCCAAAAATATAAAAACACTAACTCAAAGGAATACATGCATCCCCATGTTTATGGCAGCATCTACAATAGAAGCAGCCCAAGTGTCCATTGATAGATGAATGGGTAAAGATGTGGTGTGTGTGTGTGTGTGTATAGAATATATATAATAATATATAATAATAATATTATAATATATTATAATAAATTATAAATTATAATAGATCATATTATTATATATTATTATATATATTCTATACACACACACACACACTATAATATTATTCAGACATCAAAAAGAATGTAATCTTGCCATTTTCAACAACATGGATGGATCTAGAGAGTATAATGCTAAGCAAAATAAATCAGAGAAAGATGAATATCATGAATATCATATGATCCCACTTCTATGTGGAATTTAAGGAACAAAATAAATAAGCAAAAAAGAGAGAGAAACCAAGAAACAGACTCTTAGTTGTACAGAACAAACTAATGGTTATCAGAGAGAAGGTAGGTGAGGAGACGGGGATTAAAGAGTACACTTATCATGATGAAAAAATAAATAAATAAAGTGATTATAAATAAAAATAAAAGGCACATAGGTTGAAAAGAAACAAGTAACACTGTTCCTATTTGCAGATAACACAACTGTCTATGTAAAAAATCCCAAGGTTTTTACAACAAAGAAATCCCCTCCCAACTAATAAGTGAGGTCAGCAGAATAAAAGATGACACATAAAAATCAAAATTAAATATTTTTGGAGTGCTTGGGTGGGTCAATCCGTCAAAAACATGTTTGCCTTCGGCTCAGGTCATGATCCCCGCATCCTAGGATAGAGTCCCACATCTGGTTCCCTGCTCTGTGGGGAGCCTGCTTCTTCCTCTCTCACTCTCCCTACTTGTGCACTCTCTCACATTATCATATAATTTTTTAAAAATCTTTAAAAAAATGAAATACTTTAGTATAAACTTATCAAAATATATGTGCCATTTAGGATGCTGAAAATTATAAAATACTAATGAAGGAAATTAAAGACAAATAAATGCTCCTGGATTTGAATGCTCAAAATCGTTAAAATTCTCCCCAAATTGGTCTCTAGGTTTAATGCAATTCATATTAAAATCGCAGCAGTTTTTTTGTAGACACAGACAAGCTTATTCTAACATTTATATGCAGTCACAGGCCCTAGGATAAACCAATCTTGAAAAAGAATAAAGTGAGAAGAATCACTCTACCCAGTATTAATGTTTACTATGTAACCACAGCAACCAAGATAGTGTGGTATGGGTGCAGGGACTGACACATGAAATCAATGGAACACAAAGAACCCAGAAATAAATCCACACAAAGATGCTCAACTAATTTTTGACAAAGGTGTAAAATAAGTAAACGGAACAAAATTGCTCGAGGAATACACACCTAGGCAAAAATATAACCCTTAACCTATACCTTACAGCTTATAAAGAAAATAAAATAGGGGCGCCTGGTTGGCACAGTTAACCAGCCAATTCATGGTTTCCGCTGAGGTAATGATCTTATGGGCTGTGAGAGCCTCACGTCAGACTCCATACTCAGCAGGGAATCTACTTTAAGAGTCTCTCTGCAGGGAATCTACTTTAAGAGTCTCTCCTTCGGTCCCTACTCACATGCAGGTGCATTCCATCTCTCTCTAAAATAAATTAATAAATTAGAAAAAAGAAATCAAAATAGATTGCTGCCATAAACAGAAAATAAGAGTATAAAATTCTTAACACAGGAGAAAATCATCAGGATCTAGGAATAGAAAATAATTCCTAGACTTGATATGATCCCTAAAGATGATAAAATGATAAACTGGACCTCATCAAAACTAAAAGCTTTTGCTGTATGAAAGGTACTATTAAGAAAATGAAAAAACAAGCTACATACTAGGAGAAAATATCTACAAACAACATCTCCAATAATGGAATAAAATATATACAGAATTCCCAGTATTCAACATTTAAAAAAAGAATCCAATAAGAAAAAGGGCAAAAGACACCCACAAACATTTTATAAAAGAATACACTGCAGGGGATCCCTGGGTGGCGCAGCGGTTTGGCGCCTGCCTTTGGCCCAGGGCGAGATCCTGGAGACCCGGTATCGAATCCCACGTCGGGCTCCCGGTGCGTGGAGCCTGCTTCTCTCTCTGCCTGTGTCTCTGCCTCTCTCTCTCTGTCTCTGTGACTATCATAAAATAAAAAAAATAAAAAAAAAAAAAAAGAATACACTGCAAATAATAAAATGTGGCAAATAAGTGATAAAACGTTCACCATCATTAGCTATCAGGGAAATATAAAATGAAACCGCAGTGAAATACCACTATTAGATTGTCTAAATAAATAATAGTAAGGATGCCAATATTAGGAAGGATGTGAAAAAGCTAGATCATTAATATATTGCTGGTGGAAATATAAAATGGCCAATTACTTTGGCAGTTTCCTATGAAGCTAAATATGCAATTACCATACAACCCAGCAATTGTATTCTTAGGCATTTATCCGAGAAAAATAGGAAATTCATATTTATATAAAAACCTGTACGGAGGAGGGGTAAGATGGTGGAAGAGTAGGGTCCCCAAATCACCTGTCCCCACCAAATTACCTAGATAACCTTCAAATTATCCTGAAAATCTACGAATTCGGCCTGAGATTTAAAGAGAGACCAGCTGGAATGCTACAGTGAGAAGAGTCCACGCTTCTATCAAGGTAGGAAGACCGGGGGAAAAAAGAAATAAACAAAAGGCATCCAAGGGGGAGGGGCCCCGCGAGGAGCTGGGCTGAGGCCAGGGGGGGTGTCCCCAGGACAGGAGAGCCCCATCCTGGAGAAGCAGGAGCTGCAGCAACCTTCCCGGGAGGAAAGGCGCTCACAGGGAGTTAGAGCAGGACCCCGGGAGGGAGGGCGGGAATGCCCTCGGGCTCCCTGGGACAGTAACAGACACCTGTGCCCCGGGGAAAGTGCGCCGAGCTCCCTGAAGGGCTGCAGCGCGCACAGCGGGACCGGGAGCAGCTTGGAGGGGCTCCGGCGGCGGCTACGCTGAGAGGGGGCTGCGCGGCCCGGGAGGAGCTTGGAGGGGTTCGGGCGGCGGCTCCGCGGAGGGGGCGGCGGGCTGCGCGGCCGGGGAGCAGCTCAGAGGGGCACGGGTAGAGGAAGAGGCTCCGTGCGGAGGGGGCTGTGCGGCTCCGGGAGCAGCTCGGAGAGGCTTGGGCAGTGGCTCCGCGGAGAGGCAGCTGCGCGGACGGGAGCGCGAATCCAACAACACAGGCCCGGAGCACTGGGCGCCAGGACACAGCCCAGGATCCGGCCTCCCCCCCGGGACAGGCAGAGGCCGGGAGGGCCCAGGACTGCGAGGACGCTCCTGCCCCGAGCTGAGCAGATCAGCGGCCCCGCCCCGGAGCCTCCAGGCCCTGGATACCGAGAGCTCCGTAGTTACTGCCGGGGCTGAATCCAGGGCTGCAGAGCTGGCCACCGCCTCTGGGGTTGTTCCTCCTGGGGCCTCACGGGGTAAACAACCCCACTGAGCCCTGCACTAGGCAGGGGGCAGAGCAGCGCCCCCAAATGCTAACACCTGAAAATCAGCACAACAGGCCCCTCCCCCAGAAGACCAACTAGACGGACAACTTCCAGGGGAAGTCAAGGGACTTAAAGTATACTGAATCAGAAGATACTCCCTTTTTTTTTTTTTTTTTTTTTTGCTTTTTGATTTGTTTGCTTCCCCCACCCCTTTTTCCCTTTCTTTCTTTTTCTTCTCTTTTTTTCTTCCTTTTTTCTTTTTTCTTTTTCTCTTTTCTTTCCTTCTTTCTCTCCTATCTTTTTCTCCTTTTCCCAATACAACTTGTTTTTGGCCACTCTGCACTGAGCAAAATGACTAGAAGGAAAACCTCACCTCAAAAGAAAGAATCAGAAACAGTCCTCTCTCCCACAGAGTTACAAAATCTGGATTACAATTCAAAGTCAGAAAGCCAATTCAGAAGCACTATTATACAGCTACTGGTGGTTCTAGAAAAAACCATAAAGGACTCAAGAGACTTCATGACTGCAGAATTTAGATCCAATCAGGCAGAAATTAAAAATCAATTCAATGAGATGCAATCCAAATTAGAATCCCTAACGACAAGGGTTAACGAGGTGGAAGAACGAGTGATTGACATAGAAGACAAGTTGATGGCAAAGAGGGAAACTGAGGAAAATTTAATGGGGGTTCCCGAGGGTGCCAAAAGGGACAGAGAGCCAGAATATGTATTTGAACAAATCATAGCTGAAAACTTTCCTAATCTGGGAAGGGAAACAGGCATTCAGATCCAGGAAATAGAGAGATCCCCCCCTAAAATCAATAAAAACCGTTCAACACCTCAACATTTAATAGTTAAGCTTGCAAATTCCAAAGATAAAGAGAAGATCCTTAAAGCAGCAAGAGACAAGAAATCCCTGACTTTTATGGGGAGGAGTATTAGGGTAACAGCAGACCTCTCCACAGAGACCTGGCAGGCCAGAAAGGGCTGGCAGGATATATTCAGGGTCCTAAATGAGAAAAACATGGAACCAAGAATACTTTATCCAGCAAGGCTCTCATTCAAAATGGAAGGAGAGATAAAGAGCTTCCAAGACAGGCAGGAACTGAAAGAATATGTGACCTCCAAACCAGCTCTGCAAGAAATTTTAAGGGGGACTCTTAAAACTCCCCTTTAAGAAGAAGTTCAGTGGAACAATCCACAAAAACAAGGACTGAATAGATATCATGGTGACACTAAACTCAAATCTCTCAATGGTAACTCTGAACGTGAATGGGATTCATGACCCCATCCAAAGGCGCAGGGTTTCAGATTGGATAAAAAAGCAGGACCCATCTATTTGCTGTCTACAAGAGACTCATTTTAGACAGAAGGACACCTACAGCCTGAAAATAAAAGGTTGAAGAACCATTTACCATTCGAATGGTCCACAAAAGAAAGCAGGAGTAGACATCCTTATATCAGATAAACTAAAATTTACCCCGAAGACTGTAGTGAGAGATGAAGAGGGATACTATCTCATACTTAAAGGATCTATCTAACAAGAGGACTTAACAATCCTCAATATATACACCCCGAATGTGCGAGCTGCCAAATATATCAATTAATAACCAAAGTGAAGAAATACTTAGATAATAATACACTTATACTTGGTGACTTCAATCTAGTTCTTTCTACACTTGATAGGTTTTCTAAGCACAACATCTCCAAAGAAATGAGAGCTGTAAATGATACACTGGACCAGATGGATTTCACAGGTATCTACAGAATTTTACATCCAAACTCAACTGAATACACATTCTTCTCAAGTGCACATGGAACTTTCTCCAGAATAGACCACATACTGGGTCACAAATCGGGTCTGAACCGATACCAAAAGATTGGGATCGTCCCCTGTATATTCTCAGACCATAATGCCTTGAAATTAGAACTAAATCACAACAAGAAGTTTGGAAGGACCTCAAACACGTGGAGGTTAAGGACCATCCTGCTAAAAGATGAAAGGGTCAACCAGGAAATTAAGGAAGAATTAAAAAGATTCATGGAAACTAATGAGAATGACGATACAACCGTTCAAAATCTTTGGGATGCAGCAAAAGCAGTCCTGAGGGGAAAATACATCACAATACAAGCATCCATTCAAAAACTGGAAAGAACTCAAATACAAAAGCTCACCTTACACATAAAGGAGCTAGAGAAAAAACAGAAAATAGATCCTACACCCCAGCAGAAGAAGACAGTTAATAAAGATTTGAGCAGAACTCAACGAAATCAAGACCAGAAGAACTGTGGAACAGATCAACAAAACCAGGAGTTGGTTCTTTGAAAGAATTAGTAAGATAGATAAACCATTAGCCAGCCTTATTAAAAACAAGAGAGAGAAGACTCAAATTAATAAAATCATGAATGAGAAAGGAGAGATCACTACCAACACCAAGGAAATACAAACGATCTTAAAAACATTATGAACAGCTCTACGCCAATAAATTAGGCAATCTAGAAGAAATGAACGCATTCCTGGAAAGCCACAAACTACCAAAACTGGAACAGGAAGAAATAGAAAAACTGAACAGGCCGATAACCAGGGAGGAAATTGAAGCAGTCATCAAAAACCTCCCAAGACACAAAAGCCCAGGGCCAGATGGCTTCCCAGGGGAATTCTATCAAACGTTTAAAGAAGAAACCTTACCTGTTCTACTAAAGCTGTTTGGAATGATAAAAAGAGATGGAGTACTTCCAAATTGGTTCTATGAGGCCAGCATCACCTTAATTCCAAAACCAGACAAAGACGCCACCAAAAAGGAGAATTACAGACCAATATCCCTGATGAACATGGATGCAAAAATTCTCAACAAGATACTAGCCAATAGGATCCAACAACACATTAAGAAAATTATTCACCATGACCAAGTAGGATTTATCCCCGGGACACATGGCTGGTTCAACACTCGTAAAACAATCAATGTGATTCATCATATCAGCAAGAGAAAAACCAAGAACCATATGATCCTCTCATTAGATGCAGAGAAAGCATTTGACAAAATACAGCATCCATTCCTGATCAAAACTCTTCAGAGTGTAGGGACAGAGGGAACTTTCCTCAACATCTTAAAAGCCATCTACGAAAAGCCCACAGCAAATATCATTCTCAATGGGGAAGCACTGGGAGCCTTTCCCCTAAGATCAGGAACAAGACAGGGAGGTCCACTCTCACCACTGCTATTCAACATAGTACTAGAAGTCCTAGCCTCAGCAATCAGACAACAAAAAGACATTAAAGGCATTCAAATTGGCAAAGAAGAAGTCAAACTCTCCCTCTTCACCAATGACCTGATACTCTACACAGAAAACCCAAAAGCCTCCACCCCAAGATTGCTAGAACTCATACAGCAATTTGGCAGCGTGGCAGGATACAAAATCAATGCCCAGAAATCAATGGCATTTCTATACACTAACAAGGAGACTGAAGAAAGAGAAATTAAGGAGTCAATCCCATTTACAATTGCACCCAAAAGCATAAGATACCTAGGAATAAACCTAACCAAAGAGGTAAAGGATCTATACCCTGAAAACTATAGAACACTTCTGAAAGAAATTGAGGAGGACACAAGAGATGGAAAAATATTCCATGCTCATGGATTGGCAAAATTAATATCGTGAAAATGTCAATGTTACCCAGGGCAATTTACACGTTTAATGCAATCCCTATCAAAATACCATGGACTTTCTTCAGAGTTAGAACAAATTATTTTAAGATTTGTGTGGAATCAGAAAAGACCCCGAACAGCCAGGGCAATTTTAAAAAAGAAAACCATATCTGGTGGCATCACAATGTCAGATTTCAGGTTGTACTACAAAGCTGTGGTCATCAAGACAGTGTGGTACCGGCACAAAAACAGACACATAGATCAATGGAACAGAATAGAGAACCCAGAAGTGGACCCTGAACTTTATGGTCAACTAATATTCAATAAAGGAGGAAAGACTATCCATTGGAAGAAAGACCGTCTCTTCAATAAATGGTGCTGGGAAAATTGGACATCCACATGCAGAAGAATTAAACTAGACCACTCTCTTTCACCATACACAAAGATAAACTCAAAATGGATGAAAGATCTAAATGTGAGACAAGATTCCATCAAAATCCTAGAGGAGAACACAGGCAACACCCTTTTTGAACTCGGCCACAGTAACTTTTGGCAAGATACATCCACGAAGGCAAAAGAAACAAAAGCAAAAATGAACTATTGGGACTTCATCAAGATAAGAAGCTTTTGCACAGCAAAGGATACAGTCAACAAAACTAAAAGACAACCTACAGAATGGGAGAAGATATTTGCAAATGACGTATCAGATAAAGGGCTAGTTTCCAAGATATATAAAGAACTTATTAAACTCAAAACCAAAGAAACAAACAATCCAATCATGAAATGGGCAAAAGACATGAAGAGAAATCTCACAGAGGAAGACATAGACATGGCCAACAAGCACATGAGAAAATGCTCCGCATCACTTGCCATCAGGGAAATACAAATCAAAACCACAATGAGATCCCACCTCACACCAGTGAGAATGGGGAAAATTAACAAGGCAGGAAACCACAAATGTTGGAGAGGATGCGGAGAAAAGGGAACCCTCTTACACTGTAGGTGGGAATGTGAACTGGTGCAGCCACTCTGGAAAACTGTGTGGAGGTTCCTCAAAGAGTTAAAAATAGACCTGCCCTACGACCCAGCAATTGCACTGTTGCGGATTTACCCCAAAGATACAGATGCAATGAAACGCCGGGACACCTGCACCCCGATGTTTATAGCAGCAATGTCCACAATAGCCAAACTGTGGAAGAAGCCTCGGTGTCCATCGAAAGATGAATGGATAAAGAAGATGTGGTTTATGTATACAATGGAATATTACTCAGCCATTAGAAACGACAAATACCCACCATTTGCTTCAACGTAGATGGACCTGGAGGGTATTATGCTGAGTGAAGTCAATCGGAGAAGGACAAACATTATATGGTCTCATTCATTTGTGGAATATAAATAATAGCGAAAGGGAATATAAGAGAAGGGAGAAGAAATGTGTGGGAAATATCAGAAAGGGAGACAGAACATAAAGACTTCTAACTCTGGGAAACGAACTAGGGGTGATGGAAGGGGAGGAGGGCACTGAGGGGGGCACTTGATGGGATGAGCACTGGGTGTTATTCTGTATGTTGGTAAATTCAACACCAATAAAAAATAAATTTATTAAAAAAAAGAAAAACCTGTACATAGGGGATCCCTGGGTGGCTCAGCAGTTGGGTCCCTGCCTTCGGCCCAAGGTGTGATCCTGGAGTCCCGGGACTGAGTCCCACATCAGGCTCCCTGCATAGAGCCTGCTTCTCCCTCTGCCTGTGTCTCTGACTGTCTCTGCTTCTCATGAATAAATAAATAAAGTCTTAAAAAAAAAAAAAAAAAACCTGTACATAAATGTTCATAGTAGTTCAATTCTCAACAGCTAAGAACTGGAAACAACCCAGATATACTTTAGTGGGTGAATGGTTAAACTGCTATATCCATACCAGGGAATGCTACTCTGCAATAAAAAGGAATCAACTACAGTCATATGCAACAACTTGGATGAACCTCTCTAGGGAATTATGATGAATAGAAAAAAAAAATCAATCATAAAAAGTTACATACAATATGATGTTTATTTAACACTCTTAAAAATTATAAAAGTAGAGAAATGAAAAACAGGCAAGTGGGAACCTGGAGATGGGTGATAGCAAGGAGCTAATAAATGTGTTTATAAAAGAGCAATACAAGGTATCCTACTATGGTGATGAAAATGTTCTTTATCATAATTGTTTATAGACACATAAACCTATACGTGTGATAAAATAGCATAGAACTAAACACATACAGACAAAACACATGAGCACAAGTAAAACTGGGAAAAATATAGAGTAGTGGATGGTATCAACATTAACATTTAGGTTGTGGTCTTGTACTATATATGACATAGTACAAGATATAAGAGACCTCTCCATGTTAGTTCTTAGACATGCATGTCAATTTAATTCAGTCTACAATTATCTCAAAACAAGAAGTTTATTAGATTAAAAAACACCACCAATTTTTCTTCTAGAAATAGAAAAGATTCTGAAGTTCAGAGGGAAAAATAAGCAAAATCAGGACAAAGCAAGGATGTCTATTTTGACTTCTAATCAATGTTGTACTGGAAGTTTAAGCCTGTGTCAAAACAAGAAAAATAATAAGTCATCCAGATAGGAAAGAAAAAAGTGAAACTGTCTTTATTTATTTATTTTTTAGTAAAACGGTCTTTATTTTTTATTTTATTTTATTTTTGTAAAATGGTCTTTTTTTTTTTTTTTTTTTTTTAATTTTTTTTTTTTTTAATTTTATTTATGATAGTCACAGAGAGATAGAGAGAGGCAGAGACACAGGCAGAGGGAGAAGCAGGCTCCATGCACCGGGAGCCCGATGTGGGATTCGATCCCGGGTCTCCAGGATCGCGCCCTGGGCCAAAGGCAGGCGCCAAACCGCTGCGCCACCCAGGGATCCCTAAAATGGTCTTTAATCACAGATTATATGTCTTTGTAGAAAAATTTTGTGAAATATACAAAAAAAGAAGCTATATATAACTAATGAGTGATCTGGCAAGGCTGCCGGATAGAAGATCAATATACAAAAATCATGCTTCTATGTATTAATAACAAATGCCAACTGAAATTAAAATATCATTTAAATATTAATTATAATAATATGGCATACTTAGGGATACATTTGTCAAGAGATAAGAACTCTATCCTGAAAACATTGCTGAGAGAAATTAAAAACCAAAATAAATGGAGAGACTTACTATGTTCACAAGTCAGAAAATTCAATATTGCTAAAATGTCAATTTCCCCAAAATTGTTTTTACAAATTCCATGAAATCCTAATCAAAACTGCAAGGAGCTTTTGTTGGTAGCAATTGGCAAGCTGATTTTAAAACTTATCTGAAAGTGCAAGGGACCCAAAACAGTCAAAACAATTTTGGAAAAAGAATAAAGTTTGAAGACATAAACTACCCTATTTTAAGATTAATTATAACGTGATAATTAATCAAGACAGTCAAATATTGATATAAAAATAAACAAATACAGGGGCGCCTAGGTGGCTCAGTTGATTAAGCATCCGACCTCTTGATTTCTGCTCAGGTCATGATCTTCCACTCATGATCCTGGCATCTAGCCCTGTGTCAGGCTCCATGCTCAGTGTGGAGTCTGCTTGGGATTCTCCCCCCCCAACCCTCTGCCCACTTGCACATGCACACTCTCTCTCTCTCTAAAATAAATGAAATCTTTAAAATAAATAAATATATGAATGAAACAGAATGGAGTCCAGAAATACTCGCCCATATATAGTTAACAAATGAAAGGCAATTTAGTGTGGGTAAAGAACAGTCTTTTAACAAATAATACTGGAAAAAGTGGATATCCAGAAGCAAGAAAAAGGAAAAGAAACCTTGATGCATATCTAATACCACATAAAAAATTAACTTAAAATGGATCACATACTTAAACATAGACCTAAAACCTAGGAGTCACAGAAGAAAATATCTGAGAAAATCTTCATGACCTTAAGTGGGGCAAAGATTTTTCAGATACATTATCAAAAGCACAATCCATTAAAAAAAAAGTTGGCCTTCATCAAAATTAAAAACCTTTGCTCTGCAAAAGACACTGCTAAAAATATGAAAAGACAAACCACATACTGGGCAAAAATAATTAAAAGTACAAGTGATAAAGGACTTAAATAAATTAAATAGATTAAAATATTGGACAAGAGATTTGAACACCAAAGAGATGGAAAATAAGCACACAAAAATGCTCAGCATCATTAATCATTAGGAAAATACACATTAAAACCATGAGATATTATTTAACACCCAAAGACCAAAACTAAAAAGAATGACTGACCATATCGAGTATTGGCAAGGATGTGGAATAACTGGAAATCTCAAAAAGTGCTAATGGCAATACAAAATGGTACAACCACTTAGGAAAACAATTTGGGGGGCACCTAGGTGGCTCAGTCAGTTAAGCATCTGCTTTCAGCTCAGGTCATGATCCCAGGGTCCTTGGATGGAGGCCCCACATCAGGCTCCCTACTCAGCATGGGTCTACTTCTCCCTCTCCCTCTATGCTATCTCTCTCAAGTAAATAAATAAATATCTTAAAAAAAAAAAAAGAAAAATGAAAACATTTTGGCTATTTCTTTAAAAATTATACATCTATCATATGATCCATTTAGCCCACTCTGAGGTATGGACTCAAGAGAAATGGAGGCAGTTATCACACAAAAACTCATACAAGAATGTACACAGAAGACTTATTTGCAATAGCCAAATTCCAGAAATAACCTAAATGTCACCAACAGGTGAAGAGATAAACTGCAGTGCAACATACAATGGAATACTACTAATAAAAGAAATCAACTATTCAGCAATAAAAAGGAATGAAAATGCAACAAGATGGAGTATTTCAAAATAATTATGCTGATAGAAGTTAAAGAATATCCCATTAGAAAAATGAGCAAAGAACACAAAGAATTCAGCAAAGAAATGCCAGAGCCAATATACCATAAATAAGTATTCTCTTACTAGTAATCAAAAGAATGTCAGTCATAAATACAAGAAGAAACAATTTTCACTTATCAAATTGCCAAAAAAATTTTTTATGGGTAGTATTCAATATTGAATGAAAGCGGTAAAATGTGAGTACAATGCTTATGGGCGCATAAATAAGCACAATTTTCTGAAAAACCTTTTGGCAGTTGTGGTCCATAAAAATGACTCAACAATTCTAACTTTTATGAATCTAACTTAGAAAACAAAAAAATGTGATCTAAGAGTTTTTTAAAGGTGGTCCAATGCAGAGTTATTTATAATATGGACAAAGTTATTTATAACATGGACATTGTTTAAATGAGAAACTGAATTAACTTAGGATATGATAGAGTTAAATCATAAACATTAAACTTCTGAAAAAAATTTAATGATGCAATTTATATAAGGCAGGATTATAACTAGAAATTTTAAAAATTTGTAAATGACTGGAAGGAAATAACCTCAAAAAATTAACAAAGGTTTTTTAACAGATGGTGAAGGTTATGGTATGACATGAACTTTTTATTCTAGATGTTCTACAATGTGTGACACCTTCATTATTAAAAGAAAAATGTTATTTGAGTATATTTTTCATGCACACAAAAATCCATTTTTAACACATGATAAAATTTATGGAAAGCCTCCCATTTTTCTTTAAGGTCTCTATCTAATAAGTCAGTTAACTAAGGGAAGAAAATAAGATCATCATAAAAAGAAGAACCAGAATATTATCCATAAACTCTTCCATCAGCGTTCCCCAAAGCACTTCACATTTGTGTATTATTTCTAACTTTTAAAGATACGGAATAAAATATAGAGAAGACAGTCTTTTCTGAAGAACATGGCCCTTTACTTACCATCTTCTGCTAAAATCTTGGCTGCATCTTTATCTTCTTCCCACTTCCCAGTCACGAAGCAATCTCTGATACTGTTCATAACCTTACACAGAAAAGTCAGCACTTAGTTGACATACTCCAATCACTCAATAAAACAATTGCTATTAAAACAGTAGTAGCTGGGGTGCCTGGGTGGCTCAGTGGTTGAGCATCTGTCTTCAGCTCAGGTTGTGATCCCAGGTCCTGGGATGGAGCCCTGCATCAGGCTCCCCATAGGGAGCCTGCTTCTCCCTCTGCCCATGTCTCTGTCTCTCTGTCTCATGAATAAATAAATAAAATCTTAAAAAAAAAAAAAAAAAAGTAGTCAGTGACAACTTGCCTTTAAATACTTTTCAAGAGGGCAGCCTGGGTGGCTCAGAGTTTTAGCACCTCCTTCGGCCCAGGGCGTGATCCTGAAGACCCTGGATCAAATCCTACGTCAGGTTCCCTGTATGGAGCCTGCTTCTCCCTCTGCCTGTGTCTCTGCCCACTTCTCTCTCTTTCTGTCTCTCATGAATGAATGAATGAATGAATGAATGAATGAATAAATAAATCTTTAAAAAAAAACTTTTTAAGACACATTTTTTTGGAAATTCTCATTCCAAGTAGACAAGTGAAATAACTTTATCTTTGATATAGATGGTATAACCATAGAGGTAAAGACTTAAATGTCCTAACATTAAGCAGTGGATGAAGAGGTACTATTAGCTCATTGACCTCTCATAAGTAAACAAACAGATACTCACTAATACAACTGATTTTCAAAGTTTATTAGTGTTCCTGAGGCAATGCAGACAGTATTTAGAAAGTTGGTCTTACCATTTGTTAATCCAGACTTATTGTGGCTATTTGAAAATTTAATTATTTGACCAATGATAATATGTCCTGGATAATAATAGGGCAGAAAGTACTGATGAGGTTCCCAGTCTCAGACCTGCTATATCATCTAGCATATACATGTAGTGGATGTTGGGTGCCCTGCTTAAATATAAAGTAATACTATATACAACTTTGTTTCAGAATCTCTTTCCTTGGGGAAACTGATGTGCTAGATGTCATTCAATGCCAAGACTTCACATGTCATTCAATGCCAAGACTTCAAAAGTACACTTACAGAAATCTTCAGATAGGTCATCTCAATCACATTTTGGTCATGAATCATATTTTTCTCACTCTCAAAGAACAGCTTTGAGACTAGCATTACCATGGATGCAAAAGCAAATCTGTTCATTTACTCATTCCTATCATCACTCACTAAATATTTACTGAACATCTGCTCTATACCAAGAAGGTTTGTAGGCACTGAAGGATGGCAAACTGTTAAAAAAAAAAAAAAAAGAAATCCTTACTTTCATGAAGATTCACAATTGATTTCAGGAAACCAAAGACCAAAAAAACTAAAAAATAGACCCTCTGTAATAAAAACAATAAACAAACCAAGAATAGAAGGGAACTTCCTCAATCTGATAAAGAGCACCCATAAAAAACCCACAGCTAGCATTATACTAAGTGATTAAAACTGAGAACTTTCCCCCTAAGATCAGGAGTAAGACAAGGCTGTCTCTTCTCACTACTTCTATTCAACACCATATTAGACATTCTAGCTAAGACAATTAGGCAAGAAATAGAAATAAAGGTATCTATTTTTTTTAAGTTTTTATTCATGCATTCATGAGAGACAGAGGGAGAGGCAGAGACAAAGGCAAGAAGCATGCTTCCCACAGGGAACCTGATATGGGACTTGATCCCAGGATCCCAACCTAAGCCAAAGGCAGACGCCCAACCACTGAACCACCCAGGTGCCCAAGGCATCTACTTTAGAAAGGAAAACTACTTCTATTCATAAATGATACGATCTTATATATAAAAAATCCTAGGAATCCTCTGAAAAATTTTCGGAATAAATGAGTTTAGTGGGGTTGCAAAATACTAGATTAATATATAACAACAAATTTTATTTCTATACACTAACAATGAACAATCCAAACATGAAATTGAGAAAACAGTTACAATGGCACTAAAAACAATAAAATACTAGGAATAAATTCAATAAAAGAAATGCAAAGCATATGCTCTGATAACTACAAAACGTTCTTGAAAGAAATCAAAGATCTAAATAAATGGAAAGGCATCCCACATTAATGGAACAGAAGACTTAATATTGTTAAGATATCAATACTATCCAAAGTGATCTAAAGATTCAACACAATCCCTATTAAAATCCCAACTTGCTTCTTTGGAGAAATAGGAAAGCTGATCCTACAATATAGAAAACCCAAGGGATTTAGAATAGGCAAGACAATCTTAAAAAATAACAAAGCTGGAGGACTCGCATTTTCCAATTTCAAAACATAATACAAAGCAGTAGTAATCAGTCAGGTACGAGCATAAAGAAAGATATGAGTCAGTGAAATATAATTAGGAGTCCATAAATAAACCCTCGTACCTATGGTCAAGTGATTTTCATTCAGAGCGTCAAGACAAGGGAATGGGGAGAATAGACTTTTCAACAAATGGTGCTAGGACATTGGATAAAAGAATGAAGTTGATCTTACTTCACACCAAATACTAAAATCAACTTGAAATGGATCAATGACCTAAATGTAAGAACTAAACTAAATGAAAACATAGGAGTGAAGCTTCAGGATCTCAGATTCAGCAATGGTTTCTTAGATTTGATACCAAACATAAAAACAGCAGAAATATAAGTTAAATCTCATCAAAATTTAAAACTTTGTTGGGGAACCTGGGTGGCTCAGTCATTTAAGTGTCTGCCTTTGGCCCAGGTCATGATCTCAAGGTTCTGGGATCCAGCCTCGCATGGGGCTCCCTGCTCAGCAGGCAACCTACTCCTTCCCCCTCTGCACTTTCCCTCCCACCCCGCACAAACTCATGCTCTCTTTCACGCACTCACTCTAATTAATAATAAAATCTTTAAAAAAAATTTTATTTTATGCGCTGCCGAAGCGAGCACTTTAAAAAAACTTTTAAATTTTGCACTTCAAAGGGCACAGAAAAGACAACCTACACAATTTGTAAATCATATATCTGACAAATTGAATATATAAAAACTCTTACAACTCAATGACAAAAAACACAATTTTTAAAATGAGCAAACCAATTGAACAGACATTTCTTCAAATGGCCAGTAAGCACATGAAAAGATGCCCAATATCATTAGCTATCAGAAAAAGGCAAATCAAAACTGTAGTGAGGTACTACTTCATACCAACAGAATGGCCATAATAATAATAATTAAAAGAACAGGTAATAAGTGTTGGTGAGGATGTAGAGAAATCAGAAGCCACATACACTGCTGGTGGAAATGTAGCCACTTCTGAAAAGAAAAATGGGGGAAAATAAGAAGGAAAAATTTGTTTTCAGTAATCATATTAATAATAACAAGTGTAAAAAAGAAACAGTAACATGTGTAATGTTATTCTGACACTATTTTGTGCATAAGTGGGATAAAGCAAATTACACACTTTTCTAATTTCAACATCTTCAGAGTCAAATGGAATTAATTCCCCAGTGGAAAAACAGACAAATGTAAGCTAAAAGAGTTTAAATAAGAACCTTACAATTCTGAATCTGAATTGGAAATAACTATATGAATTCTCCTAGCTCTGGTCACTGAAAGGCCTAGAAACAATGACCAATTCATAGCAGTGTGTATTCCTATGTCTAGATTATGACACCAGAATATCACTTTGCACTAAAAGATATCAGGACTTCTTATGGCTGCTTCCAAGTTGGGCATCAGAAATGTAGATGATGATCCTGGAACACCTCATCATATCAGATGGCAAAGAAGTAATCAAACACTACTAGGAGGATGTCAAAAGAATTCAGAAACCAACTTAAAGAGACTCCCACTGGCCAGAAATGGGATAAATACGAGTATCCATAAGGATAACAAGTTCAGTGGAAGGAAAAAATTATATTAAATTCTATGAGTTCAAAATGATACTTAAAAAGAAAGAAAAAAGAGTCACCTTTGGAGAATCATTCTGAAAACTGATACAAAGAATCAAGTATTTATCCTGCTCTTACGGAAACTAAGTAACCAAATAGTAGATGAGGGGAAGTTTCTCTTTATAGAAATATTCCAGACAATAAACAGTAATTTGAACAGAATATCACCATTTTACATCCTTAATAAATTAATGGATCCAGGCATTGAAGATCAACAGATTTTAACATCATAAGATGATTTTATGTGCCTCCTAATGCACAAACACCATCATCTAGGAAGCAATCTTCCCCAAAATAAAAACCAAACCTAAATCTAATCAAATCTCTAGATGTCCATAGGGTAGCTACAACCACATGGTTATTTAAATTCTAATGAATTAAGATTAAATAAAACTAAAATAAAATTAAAATTTAGTTCTTCTGTCTTACTAGCTATAAAGTATTCAACAGACGCAAGTAGCCACAATGGATACTCAATGATCTATAGATCATTTCCATTTCCATCATCACAGACAGTTCTATTAGTATTGCTTTGCATCATTTTACAGGAAATACAGAAGAGAACAGCCTGATAAACTGCAAATAAGGATGTAATGCAATCCACAAAAACCAGAATATAAGAAACTCTACACATCAAACACTTAGTTTCTTGAACAAATAAAATATAAGGGGAAAAAAAAGATGGATGGAGGGGACTGTAAATTAAGAAAAAGGAAAGGCACAGTGAAAAATAAACCCCCCAAAATATGATAAAACGGACGATGGTACAAACTTGGAGGATGAAATTATGAAGAAAAGTAAGAAATGATTACCATAAGAATCATGGTTCCTTCTGCAGGGAGGATAGGACTATCACTGGGACAGACACACAGTGGTTACAGGGGTCCTCACCTAGAAATCCATTAACTTAAACAGCTATTTTTATGTAGTTTTCTATAATTTGTATGAAGCTATACTGCAAAAAAAAGTTACATGAAATCTCATAAAGTGCTTAAGTGCTACTCATGAATTAAACCAAGTAATATGGGCAGCCCGGGTGGCTCAGCGGTTTAGCACCACCTTCAGCCCAGGGCGTGATCCTGGAGACCCAGGATCGAGTTCCACGTTGGGCTCCCTGCATGGAGCCTGCTTCTCCCTCTGCCTGTCTCTGCCTCTCTCTCTGTGTCTTTCATGAATAAATAAATAAAATATTAAAAAATAAATAAACCAAGTAATATGATAGTAATCAGGACTCTCTTGAGTGAAATTTAAGCAAAACCAAATGCTCAAAAGAAGCCAGCCTTAAGAACGTCAGAACATTCTAGAAGAGAGAGAGAAAAAAAAAAGAACATTCTAGAAGAGAAAACAGAGGGGCACGAGGTCTAAGAAGGGATTAAGCCTTACAAGTTTGAGAACTCAATAAATTCCAGTGTGACTAAAGAATTGTGAGCAGGGGGAGAAAATTTACCAGTGTCATGGATTTTTTTGTTTACAAATAGTAGAAATTATAAATGTTAACTCAGGGACATGAGGTATATCCTAGTTATAAAACAAAATATTTCAAATAAATGAAAATTTATGTGCAATGCTTCAAAATAAAGATTAACACTACTATCCACATTTCCTTTCTCCATAACATATGCATACAGTCTGCCTAAACTCAAAACACGTTATTGCTTGGAATGCATGAAATATCCAGTCCAATATCTGGGGGAATGTCCTATTATCTTATAAAAATGAAAAGCTAATAATAGGTAGGCATTACTGAAATCACATAATCTTTTTTTAGAGCAATTTTCTGATAGTCTCATAAGTCAAACATATGATACACATTCAACCTTACCTCCTCTAAATCCCAATCATGGGGCGCCTCCACATGAAATCTGGAGCAGTCCAAAGAGTCAAGTTTGTGCTTACATTCTCTTGAAGGCTGACTGACACGAAACAACCCTCCAAGTTCTTCCCTGGTATCACCATCTGCTTCTTCATTATCCTCTGTCACTAAAGAGACCACCATGATGAAAACATGAGAACAAATATTCACCCTAAAGGACCTGGGACTAAGGTTCCCTGTTTGTAGTAGGTAATGTGATGCCCCTGAGTGCATCAGCTACAAAGAAAAGGCCAAGGAACTACTGCTCAATGTGTCTGTAGGACTTAGGCCCTCCTACAAGAAAGCAACAGAGTCCAGTAAGGAAACAGAATGTTGGGGGCTGGGAAAAGGAAGGGGCATTTAAAGGCAGAGCTTTTAATTAGCATAGTTTCTTTTGAAGATGGCAAAGTCTCTAATCACTAAGAGTACTTAGGCAAAACCTGAATAGAATGGAAATCAGTACACAACAATCAGTCAATTCAATGCTCCTAGCTCCCATATACTCTTTTGGCCTTGTTCTAATCAAACAGTAATTGGGAACCACAACATAAAATGCACCACTTTGTTCTTTTCTGGCGCTAAATTCTACCCCCACAAAAAATCTCATGAAGGATTTTGTATGGCAGATATAAAATGACATAATGGAGAGTATTCTCATCAAAAGTTTTATAGCAAGCCCATGAGCTGATGATTAAAAATATCTGCCACATATGGAACTATGACAACCAAGGATATCATATGGATTTCAAAAGTACCACTGAAATCCTCCAACCAATTTCCTCATCTCCTTTCCAGAAAACGGCCTAAGAAACAAAAACGTTTCTAGATCTGAACCAGAGCTCCCTCACCTGTGCCATAAATAAGTTTTCGAAGGTTTGGAGTTGCTTGTTGCTGCCTCAGAAAGGCCTCAGCTGCCTTCCTGGAAAGGTCTTCCTTCCACTTGAGGGCACCTGAAAGGACCAATGCCAACATCGGTTAGGTGTGTTTATCTGTCCTTTCTGCTTCAAGCTGACTACTCATTCATCCTCAAATCCTTCTGAGTGCAATATTTGAAAAGTTAACAAAATCTCCAAAACAGCAGACTTCCAAATGTAGACATTCTATTTGTAGAACATTTTCAGTGCCAAGTTCACAAGTTACATTAAATTTAAGCATACCTGAAGTTTCTGTGGAATAGTCGTTTTCTTCCTTGTAATCTTCTTCCTCTTTGAGTAAGTCTTCGACATCACTGGTCTCACCAATTAAGTTCTCTGACCCCAGTCTCTGATCACCAGCCACTTGAGAAGACTTTGGGAACTTTTTCCTAATAACCTCTTCATTTTCTGAATCCTCTTCCTCTGTATTGAGAGAGGAGCTTTCCTCAGTTTCATCTTCAGATGCAAATGCCTCTTCAGCTGTGCAATGGCCTGAATCTGAAATGGCAAGGGTTGCTTTGTTGACTGGCAAAGAACTCTCCAGATTCAAACTCTTACTCAAGCCATTAGTTTGTAAAAGTCCTGCTTTACTATAGTCTCCAACAACTTTAGATTCTGAAATATCCCTCTCTTCTGCAGGGGAATCCTCTTCTTCACTGCTTTCATCAGCTTCCTCTGCTTCTCCTTCATCCTCTGAGCTTCTCTCAAGGTCATCATCACTGTCAGCAAATGCTGGCAAATCTGCCTCGAGGTCTTCTTCCATCTCCTGGAGTCTCTGGCGTTTGACACCTTTTTCCCTTGCATACATCATATCCATCATTTCGGTATCTGCTTCATCTTCTGTTTCATCATCACTACAGCTATCATCCAACTTGTCCCCTTCAGACATTTCTTCATCATCTTCATCATTACTATCTCCAGACTCATCTTCTTCATCTCCAAAAATGGCTTTCCGACGCACGCGACCAGTTTTCAAATCCACCTGCTTTTCCTCTTTTGGCATCCACTGCCTATATTACCACGTAAGTACAAAATAATTCAATTTGTACAGTAACTGGCTATGCTAGACATGGCAAGTCAATAATTATGCAAATAGAAGATAATATCAAGGAATGCTAAGGTTTTAAATAACATAGCACAGAAAAGAATGATTTGATAAACACTGGAATAGATAATAAGCAAACTCATGAAACAGTTCCCTCATCTTCAAAAGAACTTATAGAGAATAAAGAGGTAACCTTTAAATAACAAAAGTGTGGGACGCCTGGGTGGCTCAGTGGTGGAGCATCGGCCTTCAGCTCAGGGTGTGATCTTAGGATCCAGGATCAAGTCCCACATCAGGCTCCCCACAGGGAGCCTGCTTCTCCCTTTGCCTATGTCTCTGCCTCTCTCTCTGTCTCTCTCATGAATAAATGAACAAAATCTTTTAAATAAATAAATAAATAAATGTATGTCTAACATTAGGGAAAAACTGCTCTAAAGGACAGTGAATGTTTGATCAATCTTTTTAGAAGACTAATCATTTCCAAATTGAAACAGATGATCCTTAAATGACTGACTCCAGATCTAAGGCAAGGAAGGTACAAAGTTAAGCCTGGAATACCCTATTGTTTCAGAAAGCTAGGAAATGCTCAAAGGCTAACAAGGAAGTGCCAAAAGGACACACAAGACAGACTGAAGGAACAATCTAGGCATCAGAAAGAACAATAATAATGGGGTAACAAATGGAATTTTTTAAAAAGTCAATTAGTCAACAGTGATCTTACAATAAAGGGGTAGAAGTGAGAACTTCTTGTTAAAGAATGTCAATTAACAAACGTAGAAAGAATAACACATTAAGAATACTGTACTTATCGTCTATATCATTTGCTAGTTACAGGGCAGCAGATAAATTTTTCCAAAAATGTTCCTTTGTTTATATACATTTATGATAAATTATAAACTAGAAACTGAAAATAATAAGTTCAATCATTTTCAGGCTGATTTTTATTAGGAGTCACACATAAACCACTAAATAAAACCAAAACACCATCTGAATAAGCTTCCTTACTCTGCTGGGACTAGTATTTGGCCACTAAAAGAAAGCCAAGTAAGAAACCAAAAGCAACTTATAGAAAATATTTTGTGATATGTAAGGAATATTCTGGTCTGCCAAAAACTGAATCCTATATAATATTTCAAGAATATTTCCATGTAAGGTCACATAACTGAAAAGCCCTCAGAAACATGTGTATGTATAAAACAAAGCAAAAACAACGAACAAAAAAACTTGGAATGAATCCCACTAAAATGTTATTTATGGCAGAATGATAGGTGATATAACTTCTATAATATAATATTTTTTTATGAAAAACCAAAAAAATGGCAAACTTACCCTTGATTATCTATATCTTCTGAGCCCAGTGGTTTGGAATCAGAAAAAAGTGTCACTCTACTTGAAGCCATCTTGGCATCAATAGTGGAATGGGTGGAAATGAGACTCTGTACCAGTTCATGGGTGGGCCTCACCTCGTCCTGTCAAGGCCACCAAGAAAGGGAAAGTGAGGAACATACAAGAATTCTGAAGAGGGACATACTGGTTTCAATCAGTTTCTCAAAATTATCCTAAACATGGTTCCTGAAAACATTTTCTATTGCCTCAAAAAAAAAAATCTTAAAGTCTAAATTTGACCTCTGTCTTCATTAAACTTTCCCAAAGTTCATAGAGTATACAACCTGGTAACCTATACACTTAGCTAGAAAAACCTTAAGCGCCAATGCTAATAAACATTTAGTTTGTCCAATATTCCACTGCCAAATAAAGAAATGAAAATTCATTTTTTTAAAAATCCAAAATTTTCACTTCAAGGAATTTACTGCATAGAAAATCTCTCCAGGGATCCCTGGGTGGCGCAGCGGTTTGGCGCCTGCCTTTGGCCCAGGGCACGATCCTGGAGACCCGGGATCGAATCCCACGTCGGGCTCCTGGGGCATGGAGCCTGCTTCTCCCTCTGCCTATGTCTCTGCCTCTGTCTCTCTCTCTCTCTGTGTGACTATCATAAATAAATAAAAATTAAAAAAAAAAAAAAAAAAGAAAATCCCTCCCAATGACCAAAACGACCAAAACCTCATATTTGAGGGTGCCAACTGCAGCAATGTTAAAAACAAGGGGAAGTAGGGGTAAACTACCCCCGTCCAGATTTCCAAGGGTTGGGTTGGTTCAATAAATAAGGTTTATCCAGACAATGAAATACCACACAGCTATAACAAAGACCAAAGCAGCTCTATCAATACTAATAGGGAGCAATGGGATCACATATTCTTAGGTGCCCCTCAAAAGTTGCAAGAGCATTTAAAGTTGGAGCCCATATAAAAAGTATTATGGGGTACTTGGGTGGCTCAGTCACCCAACTCTTGATCTCAGCTCAGGTCTTGACCTCAGAGTTGTGAGTTCAAGCTCTGTTTTGGGCTCAGGTGGGAACCCTACTTAAAAAAATTTAAAAATAAAATAAAGAAATATTACTTCTCTCTCTCTCACAGACACACAAAGACCATACATATGGATACAAATACATGGTATTTACATATAATATTTCAATAATCTAAATATGTAATAAATAGATAAATATGTAAATATTTACAGAAAAAAAAAAGAAATAGGCCAAAGAAAGCTAGAAAACACACTGATATTATCTAGGCATACCTTAGAGATATTTTGAGTTTGGTTCTAAACCACCACAATAAAACAAGTCAAATGAATTTTTTTAGTTTCCCAGTACATATAAAAACTATGTTTATACTATAATCTATTAAGTATACAATAGCATTATATCTAAAAATGTACATACCAGAGAAAATGAGTGAAAATATCAGTGAGGGTGACAAAACATGAGAGACACCTAACTCTGGGAAATGAACAAGGGGTAGTGGAAGGGGAGGTGGGCAGGGGTTGGGGTGACTGGGTGATGGCCATTGAGGGGGGCACTTGGCGGGATGAGCACTGGGTGTTATGCTACATGCTGGCAAATTGAACTCCAATAAAAAAATAAAAATAAAAATAAATGTACATACCTTAATTAAAAAATATTTTATTATTAAAAAACGCCAATCATTATTTGAGGCTGCAGTGAGAGCTCATCATTTAGGACAGATACTATAATAAATATAATAATAATGAAAACATTTGAAATATTGTTAGAATTAACATTATGTGACAGAGAAACACAAAGTGAGCAAATGCCTTTGAAAAAAAGGCACCAGCAGACTTATTCGATACAAGGCTGCCACAAACCTTCAATGTGTAAAAAAGGCAATATTGGCGAAACGCAATAAAGCGAAGGACAATAAAATGAGGTATTCTTGTATAAAGAGAGAGACAGAAAGTACAAGCACCAAACTGCCTGCAATGCTCCCACTAAAAGACCTAGGATCCCGTGTGTCTTGGCAACAGAATGGAGAACATGACTTTTACTTTCTGCCTGGCGCAATTAAGTATTTTGTACATTTACAATGTACATTGTAGCTTTTACCAAATACAAATAAAATGTTTCAGTATATAAAAGCTGAAGTACATTACAGTACATTACTTCCTACGACTTTCCTCTCACCAATTCCTGGAAGCCATGGCTGCCACCAAGATCAACATAGACAGCATCTTTGTCATAGAGCACACCACCAACTCCAGACAGAGGTGCGTAAACCAACTTCTCCTTCTCATTTAAACAGCGCTTCTTTTGTTGTTCAGGAAGTGCACAGGGGTCCGGGAGGAAACTGACATCACTCACAGCAAAATCTCCTACACCTGGAAGACAGAGGAAGATAGCTTCAGATACAAGTTTATCAACTATCAACAAAAGTAGCCCCCAGTTGGAAGGCTTCAACCACAAGTGTATTGTTGGTTACTGGCACTGTGCCTCTCTAACTAACCAACATCATCAGAACAGAGGAGATCTGGTCAACTCAACTTTGCTAGCTGAGTCAGAGCTGAGTCTTAAAACTTCTAGCAATGTTGCTCTATCTTGTTTGGCCATTTTTCAGTTTTCCTGAGAAATGAAGTAAGTCATCTCACAAGTTCTACAAATTTGGTACATTTTACAACAAAAGGATACCTGGCATGTGAATTTGGCTTTTATTTTTCAAGTGTGCTCCTCTTAAATAACCATAAAGAGACACCTTTCGGTCACATTTGATATTTGTTCGAATATCTTCTGGGTTTGTCAAATCTTCCATCCTAGAAAAATAAAACCCAATCATATGGCAGAAATAAATGTCAAAATTTTTGCATCTCCCTTCACGTGTCAAAGACTAGTCAAATTCACTAGTTCACTAAACACAGTGTTCAGAAACTTCTAGGGAATACAGAAGGAAGGAAGCACAGTTCACCATCTACCAAAAGAAAAGAAGCAAACACAGGATTCACTGCTCTTAGGCTCTATATAATATACATGCTGTAAGACACCAAAAAGTGAAAATAACATGCATCTGGGGTTAAGGAAGAGATGAAAACACACCCATAAAAACCCTTTATGGGAGAGGATTAAGCTTTGATCTGGGTTTTTGGTGTGCCTTGGATTCTGGCAAGTAGAGAAAGGGATTACAGGCTGAGAAAACAGTATGAAAAAAAATATAAAGGAAAGAAAGCCCAGGGTATGTCTGGGTGACTGGAGCACCATGGTCTAAAGACATGATCACTGAAGATTAAGATGAAAAAGCAGGATAAGACCATCTTATGTAGCCTTAAATGCTTCAAAAACCTCACATATTTCTAAACATTTCATACTTTACTCCTGAAGCCAGTGCATCTTTAGGTAATCATACAAAAAAGGAGGTATTTCCAACTACATTTCTCCCTCAGTATTCAAAAAGAAGTACAAAATAAGCTCTCTTATTGTTCTTTTTCTAACCTTTGCAGCTTTGAAATACATGGGCCAGGAAGAAAAACTTTACATGCACTTTTTACCTGTCTGCTAGGATATAAGGATGAGAGGTTTGCCACGTAAGAGGCCTAAATTTCATTACTGTAATAAAACGGCCCAGATTGTGAATTTCTTGGTTTTGATATTCTCCATGTACCATTCCAGAAAGGTAGAACAGCTTGGCACCCTAAACATTAAAAAAACAAAAAATTAAATTTCAATTAAATTCTTGTCATACTACATCAAATAAAGACCTCTAAATAAGAAGCAATCCTAAGGCAGACTTCTAGCAAGCCACTTATTATTAATGCTTCCCAAACTTCTTGTTGGGACTTAAGAAAGGCAACACTGCCAAAACACTTAGCTTCAAGACTGTCTCCAGTCAAATGATGGCATCTATCTGGAGTATTACACAGAGAGAGCAGTGAGTCTTCTGGGCACAGAAAAAATTCTATGACCAATGGGCCACAGCAGCATGCAGGGGAGGGTGGAGTGGCAGTATGTGTGCACTATAGCTCCTAGTCCTGCAACTAGGAGAAACTTTGGATAAACTATTAAACAATCATAAATCTAAAACACTTAGAGCCAGGTACTGCCTGGTGCTAGGGAGCTACAAAGACAAATGAGACACACCAAGAGTTCTGAAATACAGACTATTTTGAGGAAATATTGCAGGGACTATGAACAGATATATGCCATAGGTGAATCCTGAAGCGATGTTTATAAATCTATCCTACTTATTTTTTTTGAAAGATTATAGTATTAGTATTCAAAAATTAATTCTCTTCCTACCGGGTAGACTTCTGTCCAGAACCTGTGTTTTAATCGCTTCTTTGTCTTCTTCAGTTGCTTATTATACTTGAAGGAATCTAAGTGAGTGAGAATGCCCATAATTTTGGGAAAGCCATGTACTTGACAGATGTTTAGAAACTCAAATGTTTCCATTTCAAACCCAAAGCTGGCATCTATAAGCATCAGAACCTAAAACAGAAAACAGAATTACTCAAGGAAGCTACTCAAAACAGACCATAAGCAAACTACGGACTATGGGCCAAATCTGACCCATAACCTGTTCTATAACTAAAATTTCACTGGAACACAGCCATATTATTTATGTTTTTTTTTTTTTTAAGATTTTATTTATTTATTCATGAGAGACACAGAGAGAAAGAGAGAGAGAGGTAGAGACACAGGCAGAGGAAGAAGCAGGCTCCATGCAGGGAGCCTGACGTGGGACTCGATCCTGGTCTTCAGGATCACACCCTGGGCCAACGGCGGCACTAAACCGCTGAGCCACCAGGGCTGCCCATATTATTTATGTATTGTCTACAACTGTGTTTGCACTATAACTACAAAGTTAAGCATTTGCAAGAGAAACCATGACCCCAAAGCTTAAGATATTTACCATCTGGCCCTTTACAGAAAGTTTCCCAATTCCTACTCTAGACTAAATGAAATGATTAGGGATCATTTTGATAAGAGAAAATACCACCTTTTGACTTTCTCTAAAAGGCAAGCATGAGACAATATCCACCACAATATAAATTTCCACTTCAGGGATCCCTGGATGGCTCAGTGGTTTGGTGCCTGCCTTCGGCCCAGGGTGTGATTCTGGAGTCCCGGGATAGAGTCCCACATCGGGCTCGCTGCATGGAGCCTGCTCCATTTGACACCATAAAGTGCCAAGGGGCAAGCAATTCGTTATAGAAACAGTACAGGTGTCAACAGGCCCTTAGATGACAACCTTGTCAATTAAAGACAAATGAAGCCTATATATTATTCCTTCTATGCACATACACACACACACACACAAATCCATGTACTGTTACACACCTTTGCTATGACTTAGGAGGCTTTATGACAACCCAGAGCAATCAACATAAAACAGGTTAAATAAATTATGGTACATGCAATAGAATACTTAAGAAAGAATGAGGTTGAACTATACTACTTATATACATTTAAGACATTGAGTGAAAAAAAGCAAAGTACAGAATAGTATGTATAATAAAGTATGTGCTTTATGAGGGATGAATGTGTATTCATATACGTATCTAGAATATTGCTTTAAGGGAAACTAAGAGATTAGGGGTCAGAGTAGGGAAGAGAAAAAAAGCACTGTACTCTGTAATATAGTTTGAATATTTTACCAAATGCATGGTTTCCTTTTTAAGTCTTAAAAAGATGTATATGAAAGACATCTTTCTTAACATGTCTATGCTTTTAAAATTAGGGACTCCATAAACTATTTTAATCATTTCAAAAACACAAGATTTAATAAGTTTATACTATTTTATGTTGACAATTGACACTTATTTCTATTAATAGTAGCATTATATGTTCAAAATTTGAATGTCATTGAGTTTTCTGATATTAGAATGGCATAGCTATAACATCTACATTAAATTACTTTTTATTTTGTATCTTAGGAGACTTCCTGGGCCAAAGGACAAAATCTGTAGCTGTTTGTCACCAGTTTTTTAGAAATTGTTGAACCAAAAAACAAACCACCTCTGTTACCCCACTCTTCCTAATCAATATGGCTTTTTTCTTAGATTTATTTTTGCTAATTTAAAATGTAATTAATGAACACTACCATTCAATGCAATCAAAGTTGCACGATTTCCATATGCTATGTGCTGTCTAGATTTTCTATTATAAACCCTGACAACTTCTCAAAGGCAACTCATGTACTTACTTTGTCACAATCATTAAGAACTGGAGGTTCTGGCACCACCAAGAGTAAAGTTCCCTTCCTTAGACAAACTACTTAACTTCTAGGGCCTCAATTTCATCCTATGTAAACTGGAGATAATAATACCTACTTACCTCCAAAGCATATTGGGGGATTTAATGAGCGAAATGTCGAGAAAGGTGTTAGTGCAGTACCTTGTAAGGGTCCAAGAAATGGTCCTACTATTATATGTTTTTATGTACATATGTCTATCTGTATTAATTAACTACGTTTGTTAAAGGATTTTTCTCTACTTTCAGAGTTGAGACTACATTCCATTGTGCACATTCCATTTTTATTATAACAATATCACCATCAACCTCATCATCAATTCAAACACATCTATAGTATCCCTGATTATATTCATCATCCCTTTAATAATCCTAAGTCTTTCTTTCCTTCAAATGGGATCCTGATTATATTCATCATCCCTTTAATAATCCTAAGTCTTTCTTTCCTTCAAATGGGATAATCTACCACACTGCTAAATCCTCATTAGAAATTCACACTGCTCCCACTGACTTACCAAATCTGCCACTTTAGCCAGATCAATCATCATGTTAATGTCACACCCACATTCAATAATGGTGAGTCTGCGCTTTTTACCTGTAAGTAAAGAGATAAGATTTTAGTTTTTTTCTTTAAATATTTTATTTATTTATTTGAAAGAGAAAGCACGCACACTAGCAAGGGGAAGAGCGGAGGGAGAGGGAAAGATAGAATCTCAGGCAGACTGCATTGAATGTGGAACCCCAAACAGGGCCCAGTCTCATAACTCTGAGATTATGACCTGAGCCTAAATCAAGAGTCAGATGCTTAACTGACTGAGCCGCCCAAGGACCCCCTGAAACAAGACTTTTGAAAAATCTTGAAAAAATAGGGCAGCCCGGGTGGCTCAGAGGTTTAGCGCCTTCAGCCCAGGGCCTGATCCTGGAGACCCGGGATCAAGTCCCACATTGGGCTCCCTGCACGGAGCCTGCTTCTCCCTCTGTCTGTGTCTCTGGCTCTCTCTCCCTGTCTCTCTCATGAATAAATAAAATCTTTTAAAAATAAATAAACAAAAATTAAAACCTTGAAAAAATATGATCCATTTACTCTAATTACCATTTTAAGTTGTATCCAGTAAAGCACAATATACACTTACAGGAATATGCCAGGAGTTCATTTTTATAGGAGCAAACTGATAAATACCATCTTGGTTTTCTTGCTATGTTCCCTAATTTTAAAATAGTATCAAAAGTCTATCCACATGAATAAAGTGCTCAAGCAGGTACAATTCTGACTGGAATGGGCAGACAAGCAAGCTCCGTGGTGATTGTGATCCTGCTGGTAAGCACAGGAGGCCAACACTTCTATCTTTATCAAAATTTTGCATGTTCTTACTAGAGCTAAAAACATCCTCAAACCTAACGTAAGAGAAATCTCCATGGAACAATTGTTATTTCAAAATTACCTTAAAAGTAATCAGTCTACGACTCTTGATCATAGAGTTGTGAGTTCAAGCCCCATGTTGGGAATAGAGTTTACTTTAAACAAATAAAAGTGGGGCACCTGCCTATCTCAGTCAGTGGAGCATGTGACTCTTTGATCCCCAAGTCAGGAGTTCAAGCCCCACACTGGGGATAGAGTTCACTTAAAAAAAAATTAAAAAGTCAGTAAAAATAACAGTAATGCCTTTAAGATCAAGAAAAGCTTTGGGGTGCCTGGGTAGCTCAGGTGGTTAAGTGTTCAGCTCTTGGTTTTGGCTCAGGTCATGATCTTGGAGTCCTGGGATTGAGCCTTGCATCAGGCTCTGCACTCAGCAGGGAACCTGCTTGAAAGATTCTCTCCCTCTGCCCCTGCTCCACTTGCTCTTAAATGCTGCTCTCTCTCTAAGATAAATAATCTTTAAAAAAAAAAAAAAGAAGAAAAAGAAGAAAGAAAAAGAAAAGCCTCAATCCAACTATAGCATTGCTATAATAAATTTCAGGGCTTAGACAGTTGAGCATGTGACTCTTGATCTTGGGGTTGTGAGTTTAAACTCCACGTTGGGTAGAGAAATTACTTAATAATAAAACCTTAAAAAAAAAGGGGGGGGAAAATTCAGATTCTTCCATTACCATTTTGGGATTTTTTTTTTTTTCATCTTCCCTCAAACAGAAAGGTCACCATCTCCCAGAACAGGCAAATTCTCACAGAAAAAGAGGAAAACCCCCTCATTTCCCTAACGATATGGCCTTATGAGGGCAAGTAGGTATGCCTGACACACAGCAGATACTCACTACCTGTTAAAGAAAGGTGATCACTATGACCAACCCAGGTTGCCCAGGCCTGCCAAACCTTTCAGAGGAACACACCTGGCAAATCCATATAGCAGTCCAAATAAGGTGTACATCTACATCATTGTTATATCTAGAATCTATCCTTTTCTTAAACTATAGCCAACTTAGTAGTACAGGAAAGGTAATAAAGTGAGAACATTACTTCAATATTTACCAGTCAAGAAAATGTTCGACAAAGATATGCCTGTCCCTCAGACGACACATGCCCAATCAGCCTGAGGTAGTAGACTCCTACCTGACACGATTGTTACAGGGCCTCTGATCTCTGTCAGTTTCTGCCTGGTGAAGTTCCGAATGAGGCACTGGATCAAAGTGCTCTTTCCAACTTTTGGAGGTCCCATCACCACCACCACTATTGGTGGGGGCTCTAATGGAGTTCGATCAACCACTGGAATGTGATGCTTTTTTGTCTTCAAATCCTGAGTCCTATTTGTAAAAAGAAAGAAAAAGTATATCAATTTTTAAAATACAAAAGGCACGGGATCCCTGCGTGGTGCAGCGGTTCGGCGCCTGCCTTTGGCCCAGGGCGCGATCCTGGAGACCCGGGATCGAGTCCCACATCGGGCTCCTGGTGCATGGAGCCTGCTTCTCCCTCTGCCTGTGTCTCTGCCTCTCTCTCTCTCTCTCTCTCTCTCTCTCTCTCTGTAACTATCATAAATAAATAATAATAATAAAAATTTTTTTTTAAAATACAAAAGGCATCATCCTTGTAAGTAAAGTGATCTTTAAAGACCACAGAAAAGACAATATGGATACAATTAACTTGTTAACTTCTAGACCTAATCCAAATAACCCCTTCAGTAAACATATAACAGATTTACTTCAACAGTACAGAGAATTTTAAAACTACACACACCTTAAATCTGATTGCTTCATTAACTGACTATTATAATAGTTAACTAAACTATTAGTTGACTAAACTATTATAATAGTTTAAAAAAGAAAAGATAAACATGCAGGCAGTGTATCATAGTGAATAAAAGCAGAATCTTTGGAATTAAATTTGGCTATTAGAGTTTAATTCAATAATGTTTAAAGTACATATAACAAAAACTTATTAAATAAAGCTATTTATTACATTATTATATAAAACATATCCAGAAAAAAACACAAGCACACCTATTACCATAGAAACTGTTTAAAGTTTACAATATTTCTTTCTTTCTGTCTCTCTCTCTCTAGTAGACCTCAGGCACAGTGTGGGGCCCAATGTGGGGCTTGAACTCACAGCCCTGAGATCAAGACCTGAGCAGAGATCAAGAGTTGAACGCTTAACAAACTGAGCCACCCAAGTGCCCCGCTCACATTTTAGTAAAAGGAGTATGGCATGCATCTTCAAGTCCTTCAAAGCTGTTAGACTCATAAATCCAAACATAATCTAGGCAGGCTCCTACTGCTTAAAAAAAGTAAATGGAGGAGCAACTAGACTCCTGATAAGCATACCTGTGAAAGGATCGAGCCATCCGCACAGCAGACTGGACTGCAAAAGCTTTGGGGTTTCTCTTCCGGGCATCTTCCTCATCTCCAAGTTGGAGATCCTGCAGATGCCGTTTCTTTTTCTTCTCAGCTTTGGGCCCACTGTGTTTCTTTCTGTGTTTCTTCTGGTCCTTAGTCTCCATAGTGACTTTTTACCAATTTACAAGTAACTCTAACCTACATTGATGAGGCAAGGGTGGGGGAGGGGGCAGTGAAGAGGGGAGAGAGGGGGAAGCATTTTACAATCTAGAAACACCCAAGAAAAAACGGTACTTTTCTTATTTCTTTATTAAGAGATATGTATTCCAGCAACAAGGATAGAAACTGCTTCATACTATCCCCAGTTTCATTTCTCTGTTATGCTATACAGCAGATTTGTTAGTTACTTCTGCTTAAGTTACTTTTTATTCATTTTAAGTGTCTATATCAGCACTATTTCTGCAATGATAGAAATACTCTTTACATAAACTTTTCAACACAGTGGCCACTAACCACATGTGGCTTCTGAGAACTTAAAATGTACCCAGTGAAACTGAGAAACTGACACTGAAATTGTACTTAATCTTAATTCCATTCTAAATTTAAATAGTCATATGTGACTAGGAGTTTCCATGCTGGACAGCTCAGCCCAAAATTTCAACTGGACTAAAGAAGTGGTTTCCAAACTTAAACTATCTTTAAGATACTTAAGTTTAAAAAACTAAAGCATTTTAATAATCCTCCAACATGACGGCATGCGTTGCCTTTAGTACCTGTTTATTCTGTAAAACTTTTAAATTATAATAATCATTTATATACATCTTAAAAATCAGTTAACATCTAGCTGTGTGACATACGGTTGGTTATGGGTGTTGCCTGGGGACCACATGGATTTGCAGAAACCCTTGCAAACATTTTTCTGAGGGTCCCTGAAATTCATGGCCCATAAACTGAGAACCACTGTATTAGTGACTTTTCTTAGGAAACTAGACTGCATACAATCTGAGCGCTTGGCCAATTAAAAAAGAAAGAAAAAAGAAATAGGAAAAGAAACTAAGAAAAAAGTCGCTTCTTTCATTTAAGGTACCGAATTAATTTCAATAAGTATTTGTGTCTGCCTATGATGTACTAGGCGTGGTGTGAGGAAAGGACAACTGTGATCCGACTAGCGAGGAAACAAACGCAAATTAGCATTTCCGGGCGGGCCGTGCAGTCAAGGGCCCAGGAGCGGGCTGCGCTCGGACCAGTCAGACATCCCACCCGCGCAAATACAAAGTCCACACATACCGGCATAGTGTCAAGAAAGACTATCCAAGAGTTAGGAGAGCCGAGTTCTAGGAACACCTTCAAACTAAACAGCTTTGTGGTTTCGGGGCATTATTTTTTTTTTCTCCACCCACCACATTTTAGTCCCAAATCTGTACCGACACTTTTCTCTCTTTCTTGGGGGGCGAGGAGAGAGCTGGGGAAAACAGCTTGGAATCAACAGATGTGGCTCAGCTCTGAGTCACCTGCTCGGACTATCCCGCCAAGAAACGATCCCGCTCCTCTCCCTGCCACCTCCCGACCCGGTCCGGACTCCAGGCACCAATGCACGGAGCTACTCCAACGACCTCGGCGCACGTCTCCGGCAGGTAGTAGGCGGGGCTGCCCAGTGCCTGAACGCTCTTCGGGGGGCAAAGACTGTCCCGGCAGACCGTGCCGAGCACGACTCGCAAACCCTCGGGGCCCAGGCCCCGGGACCCTCCCGCCCCCGCCTCCTCTGGCCCGTGGCCGTTACCGAGTTCACAACCGCTGCTCCTCAGGCCCGCATGGACAGCGCCGGAAGCGGAAATGCGCCCTACGCGCGGACTCTCCACGCCGGCAGGAAACAAGAAAGCTGAAGAAAAGAGCCCGACGAAAGGACGACTCGCGGGGGGGCCGGAAGGGAGGCTTCGGATTGGCTGAGGACGGGCGCAGGCGACGACTGCGCCTGCGCGAGCCCCGCCCCGGCCGCCCCGCCAATCCCCGCCAATCCCCGCCGGGCGCCGCAGACTCGGTCGGGGCTCCGAGCGGCGTTCGCCGTGCGACCCCGGGTACCCCCGGCGCCGGTTCCTTGTTGGAGGACGGAGGACGAGGTAACCTATGTAGTCTCGGTCAGCCGGCGTCTTGACGGCCCCTCCGTGGCCTGATGTTGGGAGTCTCTCTGGCTCATCTGCGGGCTCATCCTTGAAGATGACGGAGCTGGGCACTTGCCGGACTTCAGTGCTGGAATTCCCTCCGGTGCCAGCACCAGGACGGAGGCCCGGGACACGCCCTGTCTCGGCAGGTTCTCTGTGCCTGGAAGAGGGGCTTTCCCCGGAGGATCCCACGCATTCCCACCTGAGGGACTGCCTGAAAGTTCACTTAACCCCCATCTCAGGTGAGCCGGTCGTCCTCGTGACCAACAGCTGTGTACATTTTCAGGATGTGTGTCTCCTTGTCTTGGAGGTTTTCTTTTCTTTTTTTCTTTCCTTTTTTTTTTTTTTGAGGTTTTCTTTTCAATATGAACCCACCAGTGTTCCTGAGACTCAGCCCCCCCCACCCCCCGCCCACGAAACTAGGCTCATTCTGGTAGTTGAGACCGCAGTGCTTCGTGCCTTTCACAGTGAGCTTGTTCTCTCCGTCAGCATCCCACAGGTGCTCACGGCAGTGCTAGGGAGGGCTGCCCTACAGGACACACACCTCCCGCATCCGTGAAGAGTGTGTAATTTTGTAATTCCCTCGGACAGTGTCTTCTTGGAGCTCAGTATAAGTCGATCTTCCCAACATTCTCTTGGCTCCATGAGTCCCACGCTTGTCCTGTCTTGTCAGCCCTTCACCCCCGTGATATACCCTAGACCTTGTCAGGTCCAAGGATTGCAACCCCCAAAGCATCCCACCCTGACTGCCACTTCCTGTCTTAGAAGGTTAGTCCCTCTAATACCAACTAATCCAGTCGGTACCTCTGACCCAGATCCTACTACCTTCCTCCCTTGGTGACTTACCCTTCCTCTCTAGTAAGCTAGTTTAAACTCCAAGGGCACTCATTACCATCAGCCTCTTGTATACTGCCTCACCTCCATCACTTCATCATATCTGCTTGGTAAAATAAGAGCCCAGGGTAAGCCCAATTCTCCATCTACTCCTTGCTACAACATATGAAACTAAACATGGCTGGAGGAAAACCCAGAGCCATGCTGACCACCCTCAGCTCAATAATGCTAACTTTGCCTGGTCTGTGTCTTCTTCCAAATGAGTTTTTCTCATCTCCTCTTCTCTCTTCAGTCTTTCCCACCACCTCTCCCTTCCTTGCTCTGACTTCACTAAAAAAAAAAAAAAATGGAAGTGAGACTCCCACTGTCACAGACTTCCACCACCACATCCACACATGCCCCCCTCTGCTGCCTGCCTGTTACTGTAGGTGAACTACCACTATGTCCACCTAAAGAAATCCTGCACTTGGGTGCAAGATCCCGTCATCTCCAGGGTGTCGCTCCACCCAGTCTGTCCTCTCCCCAGCATCATCAGCTTTTACGGAGCTATTCCTGTCATCCTACAATGTGTAGTTATTTCTCTCATCTTCAAAACAAAAATTGAACAAAACCTCTAGACCCATTTCCTATAACAGATAATACACCTTTTCTCCATGCCCTTTTGTAGCAAAATTTCACAAAAGAATTGTCAATATGTTCTCCAGTTCCTCTCCTCCTATTCTTAGATTCTTGTTGTTCCCAGCACACCTCCCACAATCATGGCTGCTCCTTCTCAGTAGCCTTTGCTAAAGGTTCTTCCACTCCTACCTGACGTCTTTAAATGTCAGCCCACAGGACTCAACCTTTGCTTTTCTCTTCTATGTCCATACTTATTCCCTGGATGATTTCATTGTGTCTTGCAGTTTTATTTGTCATCTGTATCAGTTAACAATTTATTGTCTCTTGCTACAAATTCATTCTTAATTGCCTACTCTAAAAACATTTCCTTTGACACTGGCATATATATCAACTTTTGTCAATAGGGAGCGATGGAGAGACTTTGCAGGGGCAGTCTTTCTGCCTGGTTCTCCTTTGCTCCTTGGCCAGACTCCTGCAGATGGGTCATTCTTCCAAGGCCAGCTCTTCCAGTATGTGGTGGCCAGAAGCATCCATTGGCCAGCAGCACCTCACTCTCTCCCCCACCCCCACCTCCTGGCACTTTTGTCATGGAGTGACTCTCCTGAGACACCTATCTTTCCCCAGCACCCAGAGAGGGAACACCAACAAGTTCCAGCGGTGTAGCATCACAGGGACCATCCTGACAGCAGTGGGCCATGGCCACACCCCTTCAATGAGATCTAGATCTCAGCTGATGGGGGGTGGAGTTGAGAAGAGGGACTCTTCCTGGGCCTCTATACCTGTCCTAGGGTAGTGGCTGCTCCTCAGATCTGCTATTCTTAATATTCTTTAGAATTCTCTTCTTATTAGCCGCCATACCCTCCCATTGCTCCAGTTACCTGTTGTAGTTAATAATGCTTAATGTAGGAGATCCCCGGGTGACTCAGCGGTTTAGTGCTTGCCTTTGGCCCAGGGCGTGATCCTGGAGACCCCAGGGTCAAGTCCCACATCAGGCTGCCTGCATGGAGCCTGTTTCTCCCTCTGCCTGTGTCTCTGCCTCTCTTTCTCTCTCTGTGCGTGTCTCTCATGAATAAATGTTAAAAAATCTTTTTAAAAAATAATGCTTGATGTAAACTTTTCCTGTTCAAATCACAGTGAGTTTCTCTTTTTCTTGGACCCTTACCAATCACCATCATTTACCAACAACTCCCAAATTTATATAAATGACTTAGACCTCTTTCTTGAACCCCAACTGCGTCCCTGACATATCCATTTGTTTTGTTTTGTTTGAGATAGAAACTCCAAGGGCAGCCCCGGTGGCAGCGGTTTAGCGCCGCCTGCAGCCCAGGGTGTGATCCTGGAGACCCTGGATCGAGTCCCACGTCAGGCTCTGTATGATGCCTGCTTCTCCTTCTGCCTGTGTCTCTGCCTCTCTCTCTCTCTCTCTATGAATAAATAAATAAAATCTAAAAAAAAAAAAAAGAGAGAGAGAGATAGAAACTCCAATTGTTAATGCCAAAAAAGAAAAATTTTACAAATCACTTAAAAATACACAATAAATCAGTTATGTCCTGGTAATGGAACCAAATAGCATGGTGACAAAAGTATGGGGACTCTTCATGCATTTACAAATCTTTCGAATTTTGAATGATGTGAATATATTTATCTACTTTAAATGAGAATAAAAGAAACATTTTTAAAACTTTCCAAAATCTTTTCTGCCAATTATTTTATTCTCCCCCTGCTAGAAAGTCAACGTATACTGTGATGTGTGGCGGGGCCTTTAAATTTGAGTTGACATATCCCTTTGGATGCCTAATGCACATCTCAAATGTGCGTGCCCAAATAGAACTCATGATCTCTCTCAAACTGCCAAGTTTTTATCTCAGTTGATGACTATCCCAGCCATAAAGTTGATTAGGCCAGATACTTAAGAACATCCGTGTCTCCTCTCTTTGTATCCTCCATATCCAACATGTCAGGAAATTCCTGTTGACTCTACCTTTAAAATACAACCAGAATGCAACCACTTTTCATACACCACTCTGAACTGAGCCCCATCTTATCACATAAATTAATACAAAACCTCTTGATGATCTTCCTGCTTCCACCCTGCCCTTGCAAATTCACAATGCAGCAGCCAGAGGTGATTCTGTGAACATAAGAGTGCCATTGGGAATTTGAATTGGTATAAACACTGGAAAATGGTTCAGCATATTATTACTGAGCATAGACTTATCCTATGAGCCAGTGACATATATACAGAAAGACATGTACAAGAGTGTTCATAGCATCATCCAAACCAAGAAAACTCCAAAAGTCCGTCAACAAAAACATGAATAAACTAGTATGTTGGTACAATGGAATAATACATAACAATGAAAATAAACTACAATGAGGGACAACATAGATGATGTTTAGTAAAAGAAGACAAGTCACAAAGGAGAACATGTTTGTTTCTGTTTGAAGTTTGAAACTAGTGGGATGCCTGGGTGGCTCAGCGCTTGCGCTCCTGCCTTCCACCCAGGGAATGATCCTGGAGTCCCAAGATCGAGTCCCACATCAGGCTCCCTGCATGGAGCCTGCTTCTCCCTCTGCCTGTGTCTCTGCCTCTCTCTCTCTCTCTCTCTCTCTCTCTCTCTGTGTGTCTCTCATGGATAAATAAATAAAAAATCTTTAAAAAATAAAAAAAGCTTGAAACTAGAGAAAATTGACATATGGCAGCGGAAGGCAAGGTAATTGTTACTTTTGTAGAGGAGGGGAATATATGACTGGGAGGGGTCTGTGGACAGCTTCTAGAGTATCTAGTAATGTTCTCTTTACTCACAGGGTGTTAGTTAATGGGTTGTTGACTTTGTAAGTAATTATTGAGTGATACATTTGAGCTTTGTGTATTTTCCGAATGTATATTCTATTCATGTTTATAAGACATATTTTGTAGTCAATAAATTGCCATCTTCCTACATTCTTTGCCATTTTTCTTTCCCTTTAATTCTTAATTATGGATTAAGATTCCCTATTTACATCTAGGAATCTTTCAGAGATTGCAAAGGGGTTCCTTAAAGAAAGTTATTCTTAGCCTATTTGGGGTAATAGATCCCTTGGAGAATCTGATGCCTGTCCAGAAAATTCACCCTCACATATAGTTGTTAAAATTTCACACATTTTTGGACCCATGAAAGCCTACAACAGCCCAGGTTAAAGTTTTCCAGAGTCTACTGAAATCCCCAGGAGTTCACCTGCAGGAAGAGGAGCTGGTGTCCAACCCTAGATGGTCCTACAGGGAAGAAGGGGCAGTCTCCTCCACATTTGTTGCTTTCTGGGTAGTGGGCCAAGTATGAGGCAAGGCGTCCCTAGCCCAGAGGGGCAGGCCTGGGAGAGTAGACAGTCAGTGAGACCCTTATTCAGGTCAGCTGGAGGTGAGGCTGTTCAACTGTCACAGAAGCTGCTAGGGTGTCCATGGCATCACTGGATGACTGCTGGACCACTTTACCTCAGTAGGAACACTCTATCAAAGGTTTATCATGAGCACGCTATGGTCAGACAGGGGGACCCAGACAGGTTATGTCAGGTTGTGCAACCACCAGCTCAGTCCCATGGTAGCATAAAGATGCTCCACATGAAGTACAGAGCCATCTACCTCCTGGGTCTTCCACTTGCAAGAAAGGGACTTGTGTCCCTGGAAGGGAGAAGTGCTCAGAAGTACCCGGGCTCCTCACCTGTAAACTCAAGCCCCATTAGAGCAATTTCAGAAACAGACTGGAGGACTTGGGAAGGTGGGATTGGAAGGGCTGATGGCTACAAGTGAGTAAGAGGTTGGTGTGGGGCCATGGTATTCAAACTGTAGCACACATCAGAATCTCTTTTAGGGCTCATTAAAACATAGATTGACAGTCCTGCCTCAATTTCTGATCCAGTAGTACTTGGGTGGGGACTGAGGATTTGCATTTCAAGAAGTTCCCCAGGAGAAGCTGCTGCTGCTGGTCCTAGGACCAGCATTGAGAACCACAGTCTACAGGATTTCAAGTTTGCAGGAGGCCCTACCTCTATAGATGTGTTATCCATCCAGTTGATCTTGGAGACTCAGGTCCTGCCCGTAATTGTGGCTTGCCAAATCCCTCTGTATGGCACAAAGTACAACCAGGAGCTAGTAAGAGCTGCTTCCTGGATGTAGCAGAAGCCAGCCAAATGCTACTATCTCCATAGCATCCCTCAGTATCATCAGCCTCCTCTCTTTCTCTTGCACCTGCTGAGGAATGAGGTGTGGATCTGGCCTCCAATTTCAGCCCTGGCATTCACCATGGGTGGCAGGTCACTCAGCCTCATTGGCTTGACGTCCTGAAGTCTCAGGTAGGTGAAGGCAGGCAGATGCTCACAAGAGCTGTGAAGACTCAGACACAGGGCCAGACACCCAGACATGCACCAGAGGCCATGGGGCAGGTCCAGTAGCCCAAGGGGTACAATTCTCCTCTGTGATCCTCAGTTAAGCAGCATATCCAGTGTGTTGATAGGAGAGTGAGACTAAGAGTGTCTGAATCCTGCTTTGTTCTTTAGTGCTCTATAACTCTGAGCTCTCTTGCTCAACCCAGCCCCTTGCTTTCTCCATTGAGCTCCACACCAGGGCACACTGTGAAAAGTGCCAGAAGGGGGGGCCCAAGGCAAGGTCACTTGCCTGAATGTGTGTGAGGTGGCAGCGGGCCTGCTGCTGCTAGGAACCTGGATGGATCTAAAAGAGAGAGAAATGAGCCATGACCAGTCAGGTGGAGCTGTGCATTTTAGCCATGACCCCATCCAGGCCCCTGCTCCCCTTTCCCATCCCTCTCTCCCTACCAGCATCCATGAATGCCCACTTGGTACGAGGCCCTGGCAATCTAGAAGCCATAGGGACAACCCTGCTTTCAGTGACCTCACAACCTAATTGAAAAAAGCAGACACATCATGGATATCTAGAAAATGAAGTAGAAATAAATCAGAGAAAACCACCACTTATTTTGGGAGCACCCAGGAGTGACATCCAAGTATCCCTTCCAGCTGTTCATTCAAGGCTAGCCTAGTAGCAACCTTTTGTAGGCCCCAAGGAATAGAAAAGGCTAGTGTGGCTGGGACAGAGATGGAGAACCATTTCCAAGCCAGTGAGTCCAACTAGGTTCTGGGGTCAGAGCAAAAACAACATGGATTAGTGATGCAGTAATAATGATAATGACAATCAAAATAATAGCTACCAGCATTGTATTTTCCATCTGCCAGGAAATCTGCTAAGAACTTTACATTATCCCAAGCAATTCTCACTAACGGCCTATGACTAAGGCATTACCATCTGTCTTTTGTAGATGAGAAAGTGGAAAATCAGAGAAACTTGTGCCAGTAACATGATTTGCGAGCATCTGAGCCCAAAGCCAATGCTCTTCGCCATTCAGTAGACAGGTTAGTCTCGCAAACTAGTTGTTTCAGGAGCAGGCAACCATTGTGGGTACATAGGTATGCAGAATCATAGGCATGTAGCACCTAAGTCTGTCCATCCGGATACAATGGCTGCTTCCCAAATTCCCTTTTTACTTTGTTACTTTGTTTTAACATTGGTTTTACAATTATATAGGCACTGGAGCAGTGCACAGAGCCTGGTTCACAGGGTCTGTACACATCTCTTTCCCTTTGTAGGCCTTGTTTTTCTTTTTTGGAACACAAGAGGATGGCTATGCCTGAGGGCCATTCAACTCTGATGTCTTTTAACTTGTAGAGCCATTTCCCTCAGAGTCCTGAGTCTTTGTCAGTGTGACTCTTCATCCCCTCTGGATGAGGGCCCCAGGGGCAGGTGAGGCCACCACTGTTGGCAACAGCCGACTTCAGAGAAGGCCAGGCAGAGCTGTGAACACAGCACCATTCTTGTCCAACAGCATCCAGTGACTGCCCAGACCTGTGTGGGAGGTTCTGCCCAGAGATCCCTGCTTAACTCCTGAAGAGAAGAGCACTTGGCCCCCAGGAAGGGTCCATCACCACTCTGGCCTTGAAATGTGCTGGAGAACTCAGCCCTTTGACTTACCTGCAGGCCACTTAGGCAGAGCCTGTGCTGTTCTCAGGCGAACTAGCCATATAGACTTTCTGGTCTAGAGGGGGCAGACGACAGCACCCACTCCTCACCACATATGCACCCATCACCACCAGTGGCTTTCAGATGTGACTAGTACCCAGACTTTGTGGATGTTCTTGATTTTACTTTTAAATATTCTCTATACCAGCCATTTCCAGACCTCCCTAACCCAGGCATACAACCTGAAGGTTATATATAGAATTTTAACGTGGTCAAGCCCATCTGCCTTTCATTTGGAGATGTTTACTTCTCTTCGCCTTTGTACTCAGATCCTTAGAAACCATTAATAGGTTTGTTCCAAAGCTAGGGCCTCCTCACTTCAGCCCTGATATAGGCTGAATTGTGTTTCTCTTTGAAGAGGCAATTTAATTGAAATGAGGTCACCTGGATGGGCCTAATCCACTATGAGTGTTGTCATCACAAGAAGAGATTAGGACACAGACATAGAGGGAAGACCATGTGAAAACAGATTGAGAAGACAGCCATCTGAAAGGCAAGGGGACAGAATTTTCAGGAAAACCTACCAACACCTTGATCTCCAACTTCCAGACTGAGAGCTGTGAAAAAGTAAATTTCTGTTATTTAAACTACCCACTCTCTGGCATCTGTTACAGCACCCTGAGGAAACTTATATAAGCCCCAAGCCCTGGGATAGCCAGGCCAGACCTACACTGAGCTGTTGCCACCCAGCCCCACACTGGGGGATACTCTCAAGTCCAGGCTGGTGTGCTTTCATTTCCACAGCTGATAGAAATTTGAGCCAACCTTATGTTGATTTCACTGGGCTAATGGCTATAATGAGGACCAAAAAAATCTAATTAATCTGTCCAACCTTCCCTGCTGTTCTGTGATAAAAGGACCAAGTTGGAGGAAAAACTTAACACATCTTTAGCCTCGATTTAATACTTTATTTCTATTTGCACTTAGGCCAGTGAGGCACAGGCAGTGCTGAGCTACTGGGCCGAATCAATGAGGGAGCTGAGGTGAGAGGCAGAGGCGCTGTCTGTGCTGAGGAGGCAAGGCCATGGTGGAGTCACCTTGCTGGAGGTGAAGCTTTGGGTCCTGAGAACAGCAGGGAAGGTTGGACAGATTAGCAGTGAGAGGGGGGCAGTCAGGTTTCAGCCTATTGCCTTGTTGGCAGAAGAACTTGGGTCAAGTTTGCCTTTGCACCCCAGAATCTGGTGACTGATTTTCTCAGCCTTGCTCTGTGTGCTGCTCTGTCCTCTGGTCGTCTGGATCTGCATGTCCTATGGGAAGGGCTATCATGGGGCACCCCAGAAGGAACCCTGCAGATCAGATCTCACTCCCTATGGTTTAACCCAAAGGGGTGAAATAGAATCCAATCCCTGACCTGAGACAAATACAGTAGAAAGTTATAGTCAGAAGTGCAAACTAAAGAAAAAAACGTTTCATGTGTAAACATTCCACATGCTTAGCACAGGTTGGGCACGTCTTTCAGCATCTGCAGTCACTAAGTCAGCAGCTGTGGGGGACAGGTGCTGACCTCCCAGGGCCACAGAGCTAATAGTTGTAGAGCAGGATTTTGTTACAGATAACTCTGCTTTTAGATAAATAGGCTCATGTGCTTTAGCTTTTAGGCTCTCATCTCAGTTCAGGGGGGATGGAGCACTGGTAGAGATCATAGACATATGCAGGGGATGCCCCCTAGGCAGCTGGAGCACATTCCAGCAGCCTGGGCAGGGCCATAGCACAGAATGGATGTTTGTAGGAAGGATCCCACAGATGTGCTCCATAGGACAGGTCTGTCCTCAAATACTACCGAGAAGACCATGAGCGCTCTCTCTCACTAGCTGCAGCCTTTCCCAGTTGTGAGCCAGCACACTGGGAGAGCACAAAAGCCTGCACTGCTCTGTTAGAATGCCATATTCTCCAGTCAGGGTTTACCGTGCTGTGTTGCCTACCACTTCCCATACTCAGCCCCTCCCCTCGAAAAGCCCAGCATTGTCCTACCTGTGTAAGGGGTCTTGGGCCATCCTCAGATCATTGAATCTAGAGTGTGCAAGGTATAGAGTTCCAGAATCATCTAACCCCACCCCTACATCTCCCATATGCCAAAGAACAATGCATATGTAGGTTCTCCTCTTTCACTGTTATAAGAGGCAGGGTGCATGATCATTTCAAAGCAGCCTTCAGATCCATATGAGATTTTTTTGTTGATTTGCTTTGGTATCATGAAGCATAGTGTTTCTCTCATGCACACATTTGGAGCTTGAGGGACTCGGACTATTGTGTGCAGGGTACCCCAAAACCCCCAGAGAACACCTATCCAGAGCATTGCTGGGCAGCAGCTCCCATTCTGTATGTCTACTAATATGAAACAAGAGGGCTGATTATTTTTGTTCTTCTGTTGAGGACATGAACACAGTAGTTGAGATCCCAGGATTTAGGTGCCCTGGTTTGAATTCAGCTTGATCATCTACTTCTGCCATGTGGTGGACCACATAGCCACTTAGCCAAGTGGGCCCTTTCCCCAGACTGATACAACCAGGACTACAGGTATAATGGGGCACTTGTATTAGCCTGTTTTCAAGGCCCCTCACAGCCTGAATCATCTAGAAATCCAGGAATGTGAAATGTGTCCTATTTCTGCATGTGATTCAGCATGGAGTCACCTGGAGAAGACTTTGAGGAATTGTTGGCACTTCAATGATAATGAAGTTCCCACTGATCAACTGTAGAGGTTTACAAGGCAGGGCATTTCAAGTGGAATCTAAGTAAAGATGACATGTAAACCACTTGTATAGCAATCTAATACTGTGTATGGAGTCTGAACACACTCATGGCCTCCAATTCAGAATCTCCCCTCAAGGAAATCATCAGGGAAACACAGACATCAAGGTGTCCCCTCGGTGTACTAGAATAATCCCAGTGACCTAAAACAGCTGCCACTGTGTGCAGCTCATTCCAAGTCAGGACTCTGAGTAGCCTATTTCTCAAATATTATCTCACTTAATCTTCACAAGAATGACTAGGATGTAGCACTATTATCTCCATTTTACAGATGTGAAGACTGAGGCTCAGAAAAGTTATGTCATTGAAGGTCACAGACTGTGGGGCCAGTGTCACAGTGCAGGCAATGGCTGTCCACCTTTACCAGCCCACGTCATGCTTACTGTGCCACCTGACTGCAGGTCTGATCATGAGTTCTTGAGTGCCCACTGGACCAAGGGCTGTTTGCATTTACTTAAGTTCCCCACCATTAAACTGAACCAAATGAGCAATAAAATGACAGTGTGCATGGGAAGGGGAAGTAGGGAGAGGAAGAAGTGGAGCCCAATCCCAGGCCCCTGAGGTCATGACCTAAGCTGAAGGCAGACTCCCAAACATCTGAGGCACCCAAGCACCCCCACACTTTTATAGTTCTCAATGAGATGGTAAATTGGCTCCCAGATTCTTTGGAGTCCATAGAGGAACACCTGTCAGGCTTTGGCACTATTTACCTTCTTTTGTCCACTCTTCATGTCTGAGAGTTCCCCCACACTTCATGTTGTCCATTCCTGAGATGAAGCTGGAGCCAGCCTTCCCAGATGCCCTTGCAGCTGGTGTGGCTGGACTGTGGGCTGGGGCTGCAGCCCTGATTCTGGGATGTCCTCACCTGGGACTGATGGTGGTGGTGGGGGAGAACCATAGGCTGCAAAGGACCTTCTTCTGGCAGTGGTGGCAAGAGAAGTATTGACCAGACCTGAATCTCTACTTCCCCTAATGACAAATATTTACATCTGATTTCAAAAACCTTATAAATATGGATATGGTGGCAACTTTAGTGAAATAGAAGATTTAAGGCTTTTTCTCTGTAGCGAAGAGAAAATGCACAAAGCCAATTCAGTAGATTCCTACATAGACCACATAGGTTTATAAACTCAAGCAAGGCACCTACCTTCTTAGCCCTAAATACATGAGTTAAATAAAACTTAATCACCCGGAAAACGTTGTCCTTCCCTTACCTTGGGGTGTTAAAGGGAGAGTTAGGGTTCGGCGTTGAATGACTCAAGAGTGATAGTCTGGCTCCTTCAACTGAGGGTGATTTTTTTTCTCTTTTCCATTTAGTTCACAACTACATTCTCCTGCTACAGTTTAAGCTAAAACATAGGGTAAGGTGGGTAAGGATAGTGTTCTTTCCATCTCTCTATCCATACCTGCTCTTAGAATATTCATTATACATTAATATTCATGAACAAAATCTTCACCTTCAGAAAAATGTTTTCCCATAATTATTGATCACACGCTAATACAGCTAAGGTGTGATAACCTTTGTAGTGCCAATCCTCTCCAGAGCTGGAAGTCTAGAATCCCAGGACCCTAACACAAAACCTTACTTTCCCCCTTAAAATGACCATGTAACATTGTGCTTAAGAAAATTATACTTCCATTAGGAAATAAACATCTAAGTAAAAACATCAAAGAGGAGATCTCTAAGGACATAAAATTACATGCCATCTGCAGTGGACGTTAAGGCCAAGATTGCATCTACCCTGAGTAACTTGCTTCCCAACACACATTCTCTTCTTCACTAGACACCACTGTGTAGACTTTTCTCCTCAGTACTCCTCCGCTTAGGCAACAGAGTTTCATAAGGCCTGAGCATATGTTGGGGAGAAATATATACGGATATAATAAATGATGAGAGGATTTTCAAAAATCAGGGAAGGGAGACAAAGAGATGGTGATGTGTTAATACCCAACCCCTAAGCTGGAAACTTTCCCACCATCTTAGGATCATGCTTCCCTCAAGCAAGACCATCCTAGGAGACTGCATTAGCAGTCTATATATATATATAGCAGTCATATATATATATATATATATATATATATATATATATGATTTATTTTAAGGAATTTGCTCATGTAATTGAGGAGGCTTGGCAAGTCCAAAATCTGATGAAGGAGGCTAGCAGACTGGAGACTAAGGAAACAGTTGCAGTTTGAGTCTGAGGACTATCTGCTCAAAATCCAAGAAGAGCCAATATTGCAGATGAAGTCTGAAGGTAGTCTTCTGGAGAATTCCTTCTTGCTTGGGGGAAGTCAGTCTTTTTAAAATTCAAGCCTTCAACTGATTGGATGAGACCCATCTCAGAAAGCAACCTACTTTACTCAAAGTCCACCAGTCTAAATGTAAATCTCATCCAGAACACTCTCACAGAAACATCCATAATAATATTTGACCAAATATCTGGTTCTGTGGCCCAGCCAGATTGACATAAAATTAACCATCACAAGGACCTGCTTATCTTGGGCATGGAAATGAGTACTCTCATTCTGGGGCTTCTGCCTGGCTTCCCCTCTGGCAGACACTTGACTCCCTTAGTTCCACTACATGGCCTTCTCCCTGTGCTCATGTAACTTGGTCTAGGGGACATCGAAAGGGTTTCAGATATGATATGAAAAGCAGTCTATTCATTTGCTCTATCAATGAGTACATCTGTTTTCACTCAATAAGCTGTCAATATTTACAATGAGTAAATCTGTTTTCACTCAATAAGCTGTCCCAGTATCTTTCAGATAACTTAATGATGAGATAAATATTGTATTTAGAGCTGCGCTTGATGGAGACAATTATATGGCAGACCTACAGTAGTCACGTAGGTCTAAATGATGACTGGTGTTGGCTTGTCCTGAAGCAGCCCTTGAGATTACTAAATTCAGTGTTCTCTTTATCTATAGCCACTAGCAAACAACCCCAAAACATTGAACAATCACAAGATTTTGGGTTCTTTGTCCAACTCAAGATCACAAAGATTTTTTTCCTTGGTTTTATTCTATAAGTTTTATACATTTAGGTATAACACTTAGGTCTATATCCACTTTTACTTATTGTTATATATTGTAGAAGGTATAGATCAAAGGTTTTTTTGTGTAAGAATATGTAAATGTCCCAATGCCATTTGTGGAATATACTACCCTTTCTCCACTGAATTGCCTTTGCATTTTGCTCATACACAGTTCTCGATATATATATTCTGGTCTATTTCTGGACTCTATTTTCTGTCCAAATAATATATTTGTCAATATTTATGCCAATACCACCGTGTCTTGATTGATGTAGCTTTATAAAACTCAAACCCAGGAAATCTTAATCCTCCAATTTTTTTCTTGTTTTTCCATGTTGTTTTCATTATTCTAGGTCCTTTACATTTCCATATGCGTTTTAGAATCAAGTTCTCAATGTCTGTTTTTTTATAAAAGCCTGTTGAAGCAGACGGACAAGGGCCTTTAATGGTGGCTTCCAGCAGCTCCTTGCTCTGATTTACATAAGGATATAGCAATGACCCTCTCCCTAGCTGTAGGCATCTCACCCTGTACCCTGGTAGCAGGGGAGACCTGAGACCTAGGAGAAACATGAGCCTTTCTCAGAGGGGGTGGGTAATGGAGAGGGTCCTTTGGCAGGCCCAGGCTGTTGTCCACACAGCAGTTACACAATACACAATCTGGGGACACTGCACTATATCTAGCACTAGGGGTTTGTCTGAAGATATAGTGGGTACACTAGAAGGTGGAATGGGCCAAACTGCAAACTCAGATAGCAGTTTTGCAAAGAAAAAGAAAAGATCAAGAAAACTTGAAGTACTTTGTGAGAATAATGATGTTAGCATATGCACTAAAAAGAGAGGGTAAAATATCACGAGTTATATGGCACAAAACTGAACCGTGATGATTTGAAAATGCCACCCTTTAGGTGAGAAGAAACCAAAGATAACAGAGACTCCCACAGTACATCAGAAAAGGTGGTTAGAGTGGGAACAAGGCAGACAGCTGTTAAGACAACATCTTTAGGAAGGAGGTTACACAAAGACATTAGATATACAGTGTCAGCAGTGTCATAACTTGGACTAATCCAAAACCAAATGGATCATGGAAAAAAAAAGACTTTAAAATCGATCCTGAAGGGAAGTAAGTCTCCTAAGCAAAAAAAAAAAAAAAAAAAAAAGCCAAAAAGGTCCTCTGATGGTGTTCTTGAGATACTCTGTTTCTTAGAAAATACTGATGATATGGATGAAGAAGAGGATAATGGCATGACTGAAGTTATCCCAGAAAGAAAAGACAAACATTGGATGAATAAACACAAAATAGGTAACGAAGGTTGGCCTAATGATCCTGATATGGAAAGAATGTGTTTTGAGACTGCTGAATATGGTGAAGGAGCTGAAGAATCATGAGGTGCAGGGAAGAATGTTACAGAATGGGCTGAACCAATACTGTTTCCATCTGGAGGAGGCTATTTTTTTTATCGGTTCTGATGATGTTTTGTCTAGTGTAATGGGCCTCGGAGACCTTGGAGACTTGACAGTAATAAACCATGCAGACTATAGTTATGGCTTGTTTGCTGTCAATAACGTTGTCTTCCAAAAGATATGGAAACCCCAAGTATACACTACATAGGCATTTTGATGGAATATAGACATTAGCTTTTCATCCTGTAGAACTTGTGCTGGTTACTGCGTCTGAGGACTGCTCTGAAACTTTGAAAACAGCTTCTGTTCAAAAGAGTGTCTCTTTACATGTAAAGCCTACCTACACATTTAGAGCCCACACTGGCCATGTTCGGTCATTCGCTATTAGCTCTAATGTAGTGGTAGTACTGATGCAACCATCCAGTTGTAGAATATGCCTAGCCCTGTTTACACATATGAACCAAATGTTCTACCTGGCACTTTAGCTGCGTATATAGTTGCTGTTTGGGGTCTTGCTTGTAGTGGAATAAAAAAATATCAGTTACTGTCTTGTTCAGCAGATGGCACTGTTAGGTTATAGAATCCAGGAAGAACTGCCATGTATTTGCACTTAGAAACAAGGAGTGTGTAATACCTACATCAGTTCACTCTATAGCTGGGATTCAGTTTATGGTGACCTCTTTCAACACTGGAAGTACAGTAATTTAGGATTTAGAAGTATCAGTCATTTGGTGATGATTTCATCACACATAGATTCTGGTTTACAATCCAATAAACACATTAAAGGAGTAGTAAATCATCCCACACTTTGTTACAAAAAATGCTAATAGACACATCAAATTTTGACAATAAAAATGGGTAAAATGACCCATTCTATGGTAGTTCATTTTGATGGTGTTACAAGTATAGCAGTAGACCCTAATGGAATCAATCTGATCTCTAGAGCCATGGCTGTTTCATGAGATTGTGGAATTTAGACAGTACATATGAAGAAATTAGATAAATCAACATATTATTTTGTTTGCCATCCATCAAAACATTTATTACCAGTGTAGAAGCTGATACATTTGCCAAAGTACTTGTGTGAATCAACAAAAACTTGCATCATAACAACAGATTTGCTTGGACAGAAAGAGGGTCTGCAACACTGCCATCAAGAGGTTACTGCTTTGAAACTGCATATGATCCGCCTGATGAAGATTATTTGGGGGTAAACATAAATCAGTGGAAGTCACTTCTTAATTTCTGGCTCATTCATTTAACTGTAACTACTATATTTTGTGGGACAAGGAAAAGACTCAGTATTTGTGCCCTGTACTGCATATGTCTGATTTTTAGGTGTCTTAAGCCAATGTGGAGTCTAATCTTACAAAAGACTTTTATTTTGGACTCTGTATGCTTCCTTAGGGTTAGAAATGTGGTGCTCTTGTTAAAGGGAGGTGAGCTCCAAGAGTAGGTTTTTTTCATCTCTTAGTGATCTTCTGTTTATCAGAGGACTGCCACAAATTCTTTTTAAATTTATTTTGCTTAAAAATTTAACAAGATATTTTAGCATTGGTTGCAGAAAATGTTTGAATAAAACTCTAGTTTTTGTAAGTCTTTTTATATATTTAACCTATCACAACAGTGGTCAGGATTGAAGTTCTTATGCATTACACAACCTACACAGAGATCTCACTGACCTGCTGCTGTCTGACCTGCTGCTGTGTAACCACCTCTTTTCTTCTTTTCCCTAATACAGATAGCTTAGCTAAGTCATCTGTTAAAGATGTTAAATCACCATCATCACATAATTGTCTTCATAAACCAAGGACTATTAACTGTGTTAAAATGAAACAACGGAGTTTAGTACTCCAAATGAACTCCTAAAAAAAATCCCCAAATGAAACAAAACCTAATCTTGGCATCTTATGTGTACTTGGCATACTTATGTGTACACTTTACTATATTTACAAGTTTATCAAGGATTGCCCATCTTGCTAACAGCCTAATTTTTTATTTCACTTTTTGTTAATCTTTATATCCTTTTTTTAATGTGATAAAGGAACTAGTTTATTTTGGAACTCTTTGAATCTTCTAAAATAGACCAAAAATTGAATATTTTATAGTTTAAGTTACAAACCAAGATGATTCCCCAAGATATGTGTCTTGGTTTACCATGATTCTAAACAAAACTATCTTGTTTAAAACCATTTGTACTAAAATTTTATTTGCTATTTACTAACAAAATATAAAAGTAGTTGAATAAAAATGCTGAAATCTGTTAGACTAGTTATCCCTGGTTTTTTTTTTTTTCAGGTAAGTTTAATTTTATGGTGTAACTAAAGATTTTGTTTGTGTAATGCTTAAGAGAGTATTTTCCCTAGAAAAGGAGATAAACCATAACTGACTCTTAATCATAGGAAACTGAGGTTTGCTGGAGGGGAGTGGGGGAGGGAGATGGGGTAACTGGGTGATGAACATTAAGGAGGGCATGTGATGTAATGAGCACTGGGTGTTATAAGACGGATGAATCACTGGCCTCTACCTCTGAAACTAATAATACATTATATATTAACAATTTAAACAAAAAATTTTAAAAAGATTGTACCACATAGCAAACATACAGCTACTGAAAAATAGTGTATATATAAAAATACATATAATAAATATTAAGTTATGTGCCTATAAAAAAGAAGCCTGCTGGGATATTAACTCAGATTGCATTTGACCTACATATCAGTTTGGGTAGAATTGACATCTTAACAATAATGACTCCTAGAGTCTATCAATAGTGTTTACCATACCTACATTTCTTTAAGTCTTTTGGTTTTCTTTCATCAATAATTTCCACTTTACAAAATGTACAGGTCTTATTTATCTTTTTCTCAGATTTATCCCTGATTTTTCCTATGTTTTAATGCTATTGTTAATGGTACTGTATTTTTATATTGTTTTCAATTATTCATTGGCACTAAATAGAAAAGATGCTCAATATCATTAGTCATTAGGGAAATGCAAATGAAAACCACAATGTGATACCACTTTGCACTACTAGGATGGCTATAGTTTTAAAAATAGAAGATAAATTTTTGCAAGGATATTGAGAAATTGTATATTTGTACATCGATCTCGTACCCTGCAATCTTGTGAAACTTACATATTCTGGATTTTGTTGTTGTTGACTCTACTGGATTCTTCTGTATGGATGATCATGTTTTTGTGAATAGGTTTTACTGATACAACGTGGATGCTTTCTGTTTCTTTTCTGCATTATTGTACTAACTCTAGGTTCAATGGTTAACGTAAAATCTCTGGTACAATGTTCAATGCAAGTGATGAGAGCAAACTTTTTTTTTTTAAGGATCTTTTTTATTTATTCATTAGAGACACACAGAGAGAGACTGGCAGAGACACAGGCAGAGGGAGAAGCAGGTTCCATGCAGGGAGCCTGATATGGGACTCAATCCTGGGACCCTAGGATCACACCCCGAGCCAATGCAGACACTTAACTGCTGAGCCACCCAGGCGTCCCTTTTTTTTTTTTTTTGTACTGGTCTTGGAGAAGAGCATTCAGTCTCTCACATTTAACATGGTGATACTTTCTTCATAGGTTCCTATTCTTTTTCTCCTCTCTTGCCCCCTACCTTTATGCATTGGTGATCTTCTGTGGTGGTATGCTGATTTCCTTCTTTATCTTTTGTGAATCTGCTCTAGGTTTTTGCTTTGTGCTTATCATACAGCTTGCATAAAACATCTGTATGCAATAATAGTTGCATAATATAATAGTTCATTTACACTGATAGCAACATAGCTTCAATTGCATATAAAAATTCTAACCTTTTACTCTCGTTTTTAATGTCACAATTTACCTTTTTATGTTGTATATTCATTAATGAATTATAGTAGCTATAGTTATTTTAATACTTTTTCCTTTAACCTTTATGCTATAAAAAGTAACACAACATCATATTATAGAATTAGAGTTTTCTGAATCTCACTATATGTTTACCCTTCCTTATCAGTTTAATGTTTTCATGTTACTCAGTGTCTTTTCATTTTAGTTTGAAGATCTCCTTCATCATTTCTTATAAGGCAGGTCTAGTAGTGATGAATTCCCTGAGCTTTTGTCTGGGAAATTCTTTGCTTCTCCTTCATTTTTGAAGGATATCTTTGCCCAACATAATATTCTTTAGCTGGTAACTTTGCTCTTTCAGGACTTTGAATATATCTACTGATAGCCTAATCTTTTTGGATCTTGTAGGGTCTTTTTGAATTTTGACAGTTTAATGTGTTTTGGAGAAGATCATTTGGAATTGAAATAATGGGTTAATGTATTAGCTTTATGAACCTGGATATCCAAGTCTCTCCCAGGTTTGGCAAGTTCTCAGCCATTATTCTCTTTAAACAAACTTCTTGCCCCCTTCTCCCTCTCTTCTCCTTCTGAAATTCCAATTCTGTTATTCGTTCTTTTGATGGTTTCCCACAGATCACATAGGTTTTCTTGGCGCCTTTTCATCCTTTTTCCTTGGTTCTCCTCTGACTAGGTTATCCCAAAGTGCCTGTCCTCTAGCTCCTGTTTGACCTATTCTTCTATTGATGTTCTCTATCACTTTATTTCATTCATTGAGAGAATTCAGAATTTGTTTGGTCCTTCTTTGTGATTTTTGTTAAATTCCTAATTTTGCTCATGTATTGATTCCTGATTTTGTTGAATTGTCTGGGATTTCTTCTAGTTCAATGAGTTTCCTCAAACAGCTATTTTGAATTTTTTTACCAATCGCAGATTTCCATGTCTTTGGGTTTGGTATTGGAGGAGTATTATGATCTTTTAGTGATGTCATTTCCTTGATTCTTCATTTTCCTTGGGGTTTTGCATTGCCGTGTTTACATTTCAAATAGCAGACATCTCCTCCAGTCTTTACTAGCTGCCTTTAGATGGGAGATACCTTTTGTTGATCCTGTTTATGTTCTGGGGGCTTTCCCTGCTCTTGTATGAATACACCTGCTCCATTCATCTTGTTCCCTCTTGTGGCAGAATTCTTAAGCCGGTATATCTTCTTTTGATCTTACAACTTACCAAGTCTGCTGATGGTAATTTTTTTTTTGTTTTCCCAAATGTGGCAAAAGTGCTTAAGTTGTGATTTCTCCCATACCTGCAGACACTGGCTTGCTTTCGGCACATACTCCATCCACCTGATCTTGCTCTTACTACTGCCCTTGGAAGTCTACACAAGGAGCTGGCTGCAAACTGGGGGAAGATGTGGGTTTGGCACTTGGAGCATTGGTGGTGCTCATGCACCAGTTGAGGGACTCTCAGGTGACATTTTCCCAGCGATTCATGAGTGGGGTTCCTGTTGAAGTCTAGAGTGCAGTCAGTAGAAACTGCATCTCTTTAATGTCCTTTGATATTCTTATCTGCATCTTTCCAGATCTCCTTCCTCCCCATCTGGGAGCTCTGCTTTAATATTCTGGGTGATACTGGAGAGATGGGTTTAACAGCAGCTGTGCGGGCTGCTGACTCACTCCTCTCCCTCTTCTCCCGTTGGAGGGACCCCCAGCATCCTTTCTCCAAGCTGTGCTGCCTTAAGGAAAGGGGTGAGGCAGGCAAGTTCCTCTCACAAATATGTCCAAATTCATTTTATTTTGGTTTTGGTGCAGGGTAGTACTGGATTTCTCCGCTAGAGACCTGGGCTTCGACAAAGGCTTTTTCGTCAGTGGGTGTCTGCCAAAATTCAGAGTTTTCTAGGTGTTCCTGGACTGCAGCCAAGAGGTGTTAGAATCACTTCACAGGTTCCTGTCAGTTCCACAGACTATATGGGGATCTGTCTGTTTATTGCATGATACAGACAGGGAAAACTCCTCCTGGATCCCTGGGAGGATTGTGCTGGATCTCACAGCTCCCACAAAGGCACTTTTGGCCATGGCTAGATGCTGAATTTTAGGTGTTGAAAGGGCGGATGAAAACAAGGGAGGTCTTAGGCTGCCATAATGTTAATGTTTGCTCCCTTGTGTTTTTTCTTGAATTATGAAAAAATTTTGAACCTTCAGGAAAGTACAGTATAAAAACTCATGCATTTATTTTACTTAAAGACCAAATTCAAGTTTCATCAATTGTTCTTATAATGCCCTTTTGAGAGGGATCCTTCAAGGGTCATGTGGTTTACTCAGGTGTTCAATCTTTCTAGTCTCCCTCAATTTGAGATAGTTCTTCAATTTCCTGGATTTTGATAACTTTGGTATTTTTGAGGATTATAATCTACTTTGTAGGATGTACTTCAGTTTTGCTTTGCCTGATACTTTCTCATGAGTAGACGATCTATTGGCTGAATTGTCATTGAAATGCTGGGTTTTTGTACTGTATCCACCCAGGTGTACATGGTGTTGCTTACAAGTGGCCCATGATGTGGTTAAACCATTACTGAGAGGGTTAACTTTGACTACTTGATTAAGAGGATGTCTGCCATGTTATCCTTTGAATTATTTTTTCACCCTTTGTAATTATTTTGTACAGATACTTTGAGACCATACAATTCTTCATCCATTTTCATCCATTAGTTTTAGTATCCACTGATATTTACCTGAAGTAATCATTACTGTGATAACCAAATGGTAACTTCTCAGTTCCATTATTTCCCTTTCCATTTATTGATGTTATCCTGAAAGGAAAAACACATTCTTTTCCCCATGTACCCATTATATTAGCATAGACTCCTGGATTCCTATTTTGTTCAATGTTGTACAATTGTTTCAATTCTTACATTGTCCCATAGTCTGCTAGTAGAAGTCTCTTTGTTTTTAAGCCATGTCCTTTTGACATGGTCCCATTATTCTTTAGCAATTTTTCTTACACAAAAAATGTTCAGGCTCATCTTGTAATTTCCCTGACCCACTCCTAGAATCAGCTATTTCTTTAAGAACTCTCTAGTTCCTTTTGGTGAAGAATGGATTTAGAAACCAAAATGTTAAAAAGAGAGAGAGAGAGAGGAGAGAGAGAGAGAGAGAGAGAAAGAAAGAAAGAAAGAAAGAAAGAAAGAAAGAAAGAAAGAAAGAAACCAAAATGTAGGAACTAGCCATGTCTATTTCTACTGGGTTTTTTTTTTTTTGTGTGTGTGTGTGTGTGTGTGTGTGTGTACCATCTCTACTTAGCTCTACAGAGCCAAGAAATGTGTTTGTACACTCCTCATATGCACTTTTGTATATTTATATTTATCTATTAATACTGGAAGCCATAAATTCGTGTTGGTTAACAATGCCAACACCACAGTATTTATTCCAATTTCTCTATCTGTAAACTAAGCTCTTGTTCTGTTCAAAGGAGCTGCACACAACAAAAATCCTAATACATACACCTTAAATTCTATTTCATAAATTTAACACTTATATACAAATATAATGCAATCATTAGTATCATCCTTTGAGATCTACAATTTTTACTACATTCATTTTCTCTTGCAATTTCTCCCTATTAATGTTTTTGATATAACTTAATTGGGCTCTATACAACAGCTTACTCAGATAGTCCTTCTGAAATTTACATTTTTAGAACACTTTCCAAATCTTTTCCCTTCCTACAGGCACTTTTGAACAGTTATTGAGTCACTCACATATAGTCCATTTCTGCCATATATCTTTAAATGTTGTAGTATTCCTACTGATTTTGAAATCAAACACCACTATAATTCATCATTCCTTGTAAGTGACTGATTTTCCTTGATTGGAAGCTTTGAAGACTTCTGATCTTGAAGTTCAAAATTTTTACTAGGCTATATTCAGGCGTGATCTTTTAATTAATCCTAACCAGGACACAGTGGTTCCATAACTTTTTTATCTCTGAAATTGGAATGAAATAAGCAAATACTGAACACACATTTATTGATTATATGATCCAATGCCATTACTCATAGGTATTTACACAAGATAAATGAAAGTCTGTGTCCACAAAAAGATTTAAGGAAATGTTCATAGGAGACTTATTCATAATAGACAGAAGTTGAAAATATATCATATGACCTTTGACAGGTGAATGGATAAACAGTCCATACAATGTTTATTTGTATTACTGAGTAATAGTCCAATCTACTGATGTATGCAAGAACATGGATGAATCTCAAAAGTTTTTATACAGACATAAAAGATTGCATACATAATCTACAATTCCACTCATATGATCTTTTAGGAAAGGTAAAACTGTAGGGGCATAAAACAGATCAGTGGCTGCCAGATGTGTCTTGAGCATGGTGGTAGTTACACAATCACATATATTTGTCAAAACTCATCAAAGAGTACACTTTTAAAATGGTGAATTTTATTTTATGTAAAATTATGTACCTCACTAACCCTTATTTCAACAAAGGCTGTCTTTTCCCCATTGCACATTCTTTCCTCCTTTGCTGAAGATTAATTGTATAATTATGGGTGAAAGGACTTGCTCTATAATAAAAAGTATTAGGAAGCCATACTAATTAAAATGTTACCTTTGGCATAAGCATAAATAGAGAATTCAGTGAAACAGAATCAAACTGATCATGGTACATAAAGGATGTTAACACATGTTGGTTTAATAATGAAACTAGAAGAACATGACAGTGTATATCTTTGGAACACGTAGAAAAAGGGAGTCCAGGACTGACTGGTCTTGGGCAACATCAAGATTCTGTCTCTTATTTTTTTTTAAAGATTTTATTTATTTATTTATTCATGGAGGGGGGAGGGCAGAGACAGGCAGAGGGAGAAGCAGGCTCCATGCAGGGAGCCCAACGTGGGACTCGATCTTGGGTCTCCAGGATCAGGCCCTGGGCTGAAGGCAGCGCTAAAACTCTGAGCCACCCGGGCTGCCCTGTCTCTCTCTTAAATGTTCCTCTCCACGTTAACTATTTTCCTTCATGCAGACACTTTCTCCTGGCTGTGAGGAGTCCCATGGTCACCAATCCACAGAACATGATGTTCTCCTTTTACAAAAGTCCCAGGTGGGGCTCTTATTGGCCCAATTGGATCAAATGTTTTTCCCAGGAGTAAATGTGAAGGCAAGAGGATGTGGAATCTTTGGGAGATCTACTAGTTGCTATGTCATGAGGGCAAGCTAGTTATTAAAAAAAAATAAAGGGATGGAGTCCTGAGCAAAAATACTCCCTACAAATGATAACTTAGCACCTGATAAAGATGGTAGTTCAAACTTCAATCATAGTGTTGAGAACTGTTTATTCATTTGGGAAAACATTAGATCCATCTCACACCTTACCTAATCAGGCAATAACATTGAGACAGATCAATGGACAATTTAGCTTAGTGTTTATTTCACCTATTTTAAATATAAGACCTACATGAGCTAATTATTTTCTTTTTTTAAATTTTTATTTATTTATGATAGTCACACAGAGAGAGAGAGGCAGAGACACAGGCAGAGGGAGAAGCAGGCTCCATGCACCGGGAGCCTGATGTGGGATTCGATCCCGGGTCTCCAGGATCGCGCCCTGGGCCAAAGGCAGGCGCCAAACTGCTGCGCCACCCAGGGATCCCGAGCTAATTATTTTCTAAATGCTTTTTCTTGCTTAGATGCAACGAAAGCTCAATGAATTAGACACTTGTTTCATATAATGGATTAGCAAATAGCTTTATTTCTAGTGGAATTCATCATGGAGATTTACAGGACTGAAAAACAGTCACCTCTGAATCAGTTACTCATGAGAACATATCCTCTCCTGAGGCTGAGGAATGTTAGTATTTCTGAATTAACACCTTTTCAAAAAGATACACATGTAAGTTGGTTAAACCACCTTTAGCTCTAAGAAACAGAAAATCCCAGGCACCTGGGTGGCTCAGTGGTTGAGAGTCTGCCTTTGGCTCAAGTCGTGATCCCGGGGTCCTGAGATCCAGTCCCACATCAGGCTCCTCATGGGGAGCCTGCTTCTCCCTCTGCCTGTGTCTCTGCCTCTCTGTGTCTCTCATGAATAAATTAAAATAAAATAAGAAATAGAAAATCCCAACTCAAATGGTATAATTAGAAAAAAATAGATCTCATATATAGAAGCCCCGGTGTGAGGGGGGTTGATTCACCTGCTCAAAAGACACTGCTGACCCAACGTCTTCCCAGCTTTGTGTTCTCCCATCCCCAGATACTACCTTAGGATCAAAAATGCAATCAGATATCGTATCCAAACATAAAAACATCCAGCAAAATCAGGGCTTCTTTTTTTTTAATCAAATGTTTGTTAGCCCCTGGGAATCCTGTTTCCCTGTATTTCACTGAATATTCTTCAGAGTTTTTCACTGGCCACAGCTGGGTCCGATGCATATTTCAAATGAATCATTAATCAGGACACATTTTTCAAAATTAGGTTAGACCATGAGGACCAAATGTATAACATGGTAACTGGAGTTAATAACACTGTATTATATAACTGAAATTTGCTAAGACTGGAATGTAAATGTTTTCACCAAAAAAGAGGAGTGAGGTTAGTAAATATATGAAATGATGGTTAGTTAACTTGACAGGGGCATCTTTTTACATGTACACTTAAATCATCACATTATACATTTTAAATATCTTATAATTTTGTCAGTTATACTTCAATAAGCTGGAAAAAATCAGGTTAGATCAATTATTATTCATTTCCTGAATTATACAGAAGATGGACAATGAAACAAAAACAACTGGTCTACTAGCATGGAGTGAGGGACAGCTGTTGAGTAGGTAATCAAAAGCCTGTAAAAGCACCAACAAATCCATTGCTAGTCACAGAATAGCTAACACTTGTAGTATTCTATACAGTGGTTTAATACTTTTGTATTTATTAACTTACCTGGTCCTTACTAGAACTCCGTGTAGTAGTATAATGTCAGGATCATCGTTTTGCAAATAAGGAAACTGAGGAACAAATGTTAAGGGATTTATCCCAGGCCACATGGCTAATGTGCAACAGAACTGGGACTTGAGCCTAGGAAATAAAGTTCCAGAGTCCTTGCTTTTAACCATGATATCAGGGGCTCACAAACTTGGCCTACAAGCTAAATCTGGCCAAGTCTGTTTTCAATGGCCCATGAGCTAAGAATGACTTTTTACATTCTTAACAGGTTGTAAAAAAAAAAAGAAAAAAAAAGTGACAGAAAGCATATGTAACCTCTAAGGTTAACGTATTTACTATTTAGCCTTTCACAGAAAATGTTTGCTAACTCTTGCATCATATCATGGTTGCCAATACTAGGAAGGCAAAGAACAACATATGGCATGTTATATACAAACAGTTCCCAAGTTACAACTAAGTTGGGTTTGGCACACTCAAACCTACTTAGATACCCCAATTAAACATTTCAGGATATTCAATGATGGGGCTTCTTAATGAATACATTTTATGGTGATAAGTACAATTAGCTTTCTGTTCACAGCAGTTTCTTAAATTCAGACTTGTGCTAGAAGTGAAAAATGTATTATACTTGGCCTCTGTATTTCCTATGTTACAACTTAAATGTATTTTCTAAATTCGGTTTCCCTCAGTAATCATTCTCTGAAATACAAAGTATGTTTTGTTTCACCTTTGTTTCAACAAAGTATGTTTTTGTTTCTGAAAGCTTTCAGAAAATCATGTGCTTATAAGGTTTTAGTTTATTATTTACCTGAGGTTCAATGAGATAATTGAACAAGATACAAGCCTTCTTGTAAAGGCTTTTCTAAATTTGTTGCAATCTCAAGATTTCTTAACTCTGATTTCTCCAGTTACAGGCAGTTTCATTTGTGGATTAGGTTTTGAAACATCAAGATGTTGACAGAAATTTCTACTCTTGTGTGACTTCACCAACATACAGTGAGTGCTGACCCCTCAACAGAAGGAATTCTATATCCTACCCCCAAAGAGAACAGAGACTATAAAGAATTTACATGGAGGCCATTATATGTCAGACCAGAAGAGAATTACATCATTATACTCACATCCCATTGGCCAGTTCTCATGCACATCATCATGCATCTCATCTACCTGGATGCAAGAGCAGGTGCATCAGCAGGTGAGAACGACTTGTTCTGTGACCAGTTTGGTAAAAACATTGCCAGGTATCTCTCCTGTATGAGTTCTATGATGTAAACTGAAGGCTGACTTCTGGTAGTTCTTCCTACATTCATTACAACCATAGGGTTACTTCCCTAGATATACTGTCAGGCCAAAAGTTCTGAGTTACAGCAACAGTTTCACCATCCATCTTTACAGTGCTTCTCTTCTGTGTGTGTTCTCTGATGTGTGGCAAGAGTTGGTTTGTGGCTGAAGGTCTTCCCACATTCATTACATTTATAGGGTTTCTCCCCTGAATGAATCCTCATATGCTTAATGAGGGTCAAACTATCATAAAAAGATTTTCCACATTCGCTACATTGATAGGGCTTCTCTCCTGTGTGTGTTCTCTGATGTACATTGAGGGATGCCTTCTGGCAAAATGTTCTCTTAAATTCTTTACATTCATAGGGTTTCTCCCCTGTATGAATTCTCTGATGTTGAATGAGTTGGGACTTTTGGCAGAATGCCTTCCCACATTTGTTACATTCAAAGGGTTTCTCCCCAGTGTGAATCCTATGATGTTTACTGAGAGTGGACTTCTCAGAAAAGGTTTTCTTACATTCTACACATTCATAAGGTTTCTCCCCTGTATGAGTTCTCTGATGTTTAAGGAGAATTGACTTCCCACAGAAGGTCTTCCTACATTCACTGCATTCCTATATTTTCTCCCCTATGTGAAGTCTTTGATGTTTACTGAGGGTTGACTTCATGTAATACATTTTCCCACATTCACTACACTCATAGGGTTTCTCCTCTGAGTGTATTCTCTGGTGTACAGTGAGTTTTGACTTTATACTAAAGGATTTGTCACATTCATTACATTTATAAGGTTTTTCTCCTGTGTGAGATCTCTGATGCACAGTCAGGTCTGACTTTTGGGAGAAAGATTTTCCACATTTACTACATTTGTAAGGCTTCTCCCCTGTGTGTGTTCTTTGATGCTGACAGAGAGCTGAGTTCTGGTAGAAAGTTTTCCCACATTTCCCACATTCATACGGTCTCTCTCCTGTATGAATTCTTTGATGTACAGTGAGGGCTGGCTTATGGTAAAAGGGTTTCCCACATTCATTACATTTATAGGGTTTTTCACCTGTATGCATTCTGTGATGTACTGTGAGATTTGATTTTCAGAGGAAGGTTTTCCCACATACATCACACTCATGGTATTTCTCACTCATATGAATTCTAGGACGTTTCTTCCAAAGGACTGACTTATCACAGGTTACCCCACATCCAGTAAATGTATAGTGATTCTTCCTTGAGTAAATTACCTGATGTAACATGAGGTTTGACTCATACCTGAAAATTTTCTCACATTCATTATAATCACATGATTTTTTTCCTGTGTGAGTTCCCTTATGTGTAATGAAGAGAGCATTACTGTGGAAGGCTTTAATGCATTCATTATATTCAAACAGTTGCTCCACAGTGTGAATCTTTTGTTGTTGAATAAAATCCTCATTATGATAGAAGATGCTCTCATTTTTCTTAATTTCATTAAACTTCTCACTAGTATGAGTTTTCTCATGATTAATAATATCAGAAAGCAATTTCTCATACCCATTGGCATCATCAGATTTCTTTCCTGAATAGTTTCTATTATTAGTGGTTAACTCTGACATATTTTCTAAACTGATTCCATCTAGATTATATTTACCGGAGATTTTTCTAGAAGAAATAGAGTCTATGTACAAATTAAATGTTTTCCTTAATACATTCTCTCTCTGTAATTACTTTCTTGTTATTGAAAAATGCATCTTGCCATAAATGTCTGTCTTGATTTTCTTTGCTCTCTATCATGCCATCAACTTTCAATTCTTCTAGAAATAAGAAAAACATACCTTATGAATCTGAAACTACTTCCAATAAAATTGGTCTAATACACAAATACCCTTTATATACCCAGCTCTCTGGTTTCAGAGCCAGTCGTTTGGGATAAAAGTAATACCAAATCAGTATGTTCCATTCCCTCTACTTTTCTGAGCAGCTGGGAGAAGGAGGTGACAACCAAACAACCAACCAAAGCTATTAAGCTATTGTGGTAGACAAGGGGAAAGTAAAATTGGCAATGAATGCACATATATTTATTGGGTCCTTCATGAATATACATTTCCAAATGGATAGAAGGGGGAAAATAAACATAATCCACAAATGAACAGAAAATAAAGGATTCAATAAGAGTGGATGAATAACAATGAGTGGAATTCACAGTAAGATATGCTCAATAAAAAAAATTATATAGTAAATGTGCCACAAGATACAAGGTACACAAGATTGCTGTTCCAAAAAACTATTAGAGGAATGAAGTGTTCAGAGATGAATTAGTGTCTAGGTGCTGATTTTGTTAATCCTACCTTCAACAAATAGCCAGAATTCTATCACTTTGCACATTCTGTTACCTCAAACCTAGTCTTTGGGGTGTCATTCTTCCTAACTAGTCCCCTTCCTTCTACTCTGTACTTTCATGGCAATCTGTTTCCTGCCTCTCTCTCCGGTTAATACGAATTCCATAAGATAAAAGAACTTATTTCATGACTGCTCCACCTCTTTCATTTAAAACATGAGTGGCATGGGGAGCAAGTGTTCAATTAATACTGGTTAAACTAATTTATTAATTTCTGAAAAGAAAACAAGTCCTTGAAAATTAGGAATAATGGAATGGAATATGGAAAATTGAATATGGAATGGAATATGGAATATGGAAAATTAGGAATAATGGAAAGGAATATGAAGCTAAGAATGCTAGAAGAAGGAGACTGACCAACATAAAATATTTATTATGACACAGGAATGAATTTCAAGGTACAAATAAAAGGGAGTAAACTCTTAAAAAGCCAAGCAAGAAAAGAGAACATACATGTGTGACAGTGTATCTGTGGTGAATTTAGGTATACAGCCTCATTATCCTTAGTCACTTCCAAACAGAGACTCTTAAAAAGGATTCTTAAAAACACTCCAAAGATGCATATTCCTGAAACCACCTGGGATCTAATTTCCTCTGGATTACTCACCTGGGTAACACTGGCTTGCAATTCTTTCTCTAACACCCATGGTGCTTCTTGCTCTAACTTGAAGATCTCCTCTGGTTTGGTAATGCAATGTCCTGCTAATGGAAAATTATAAAGGACATATGAAAAGCTGCCTGGCTTTAGGAACTCAGAAGAAAAACCAAGGTCCAGCTTCAGGAGCTGCAAATGAAGTGAGGGGACCCACTGGAATCTTTCTTTTCTTTTCTTTTCTTTTCTTTTTTTTTTTTAAAGATTTATTTATTTATTCGTTCAGAGACGGTGGGGGGTGATGGGGGGGACAGGCAGACACACAGGCAGAGGGAGAAGTGGGCTCCATGCAGGAAGCCCGACATGGGAATCGATCCGGGGTCTCCAGGATCATGCCCTGGGCTGCAGGTGGCGCTAAACCACTGTGCCACCGGGGCTGCCCCCACTGGAATCTTTCAATGGGTATGTGAGAAAACAAACAATATTCCTGGTGTCCACAGCTAAGTATCATTAAACTCTACAAAAGGTCCACATGCTTTGGTAACAGCAAAAGGACAAGCCTGATGTTACTCAAAAAAGCTTTGTTTACCCAGTGAGATGAAGATACAACTCCAACATCACATCCCTGTACAAGGTCCTCAAATCAGGGTCCAAATGACTCCACTCCTCCTTGGTAAAGTTCACAATCACATCCTCAAATGAAATTGATCCCTGTAAGACATGTATCTGATCAATCAAAAGTAGTCAAAACTACACGACAGAAGAAATATATTTAGGAACCAATTCTTTACCATGTTTACTACTGAGTTTATTAGAAAAAGTTTTTACAGGAGACTTACCACAGTCCCTCTTTTGTTTTATATGTGGTGGGAGAATGAGAAATGTAATAATAATAATAATAATAATAATAATAATAGTAAACACATACAGACACACACAAGCATAAAAAATGCTATAGGGATCCCTGGGTGGCGCAGCGGTTTGGCGCCTGCCTTTGGCCCGGGGCGCGATCCTGGAGACCCGGGATCGAATCCCACGTCGGGCTCCCGGTGCATGGAGCCTGCTTCTCCCTCTGCCTGTGTCTCTGCCTCTCTCTCTCTCTCTCTGTGACTATCATAGATAAATAAAAAAACTAAAAAAAAAAAAATGCTATAAACATGAAAGTGTCCTGGTTTCTGTGGACATTAAAATACATAAAACATTGTTTCTACTTTCAGGAAGCTTACAATCTAGTATGTATGCAAACTGGATTAAATGATAGCATAAGATCAAGAGAGAACTGAATTTGGGACTTTAATGGTACAAAATGCCCTAATCTCTGGTAATTTTGGCATTTTTCATTTAGATAAGAGTTCTCCAAAGTATTTGATGACTCACCCTTCAAGGGAGGAAAACTTTTAAGCATCAAATTGGCACCAATTTGTGGCAATGTATTGATATGTCTGAATGTTTCTCTCTACAGGTAGTCCATATTTTGCATAGTCCTGACATGCATGAATTTCAATTACCACAATTTATTTACTTAAGTAACAACAGTCCCCCAACAATACAATCAGATTTCAGTTACTATGGTATCTGTGAGTAATCACATAAAGTACAAACTTTGCTGCATGCTCTTCAATCCACAAATCACCACATAAATAACAAACATGAACAATGATCAATTGTGTCATTTTTTTCAGTCTGCCAGTAACTGATCACTGCTTATCTATTACTCAGTCCGCACACAAACAACAAAACATATGTCCCCTTCTTGTCTCCTAGCAATATGGCATTTTGCAAAAATGGTTAAATGGTTTGCAAAAGAGAACTGGCCAACAAAAATGAAAAAGCAGCAAAGAAATGAGAAGTGATTATGGTAGAAGCGAAACTCAAATTAAATATAAATGGAGTTTTAGAAGAAACGCCTGACTGTGGGGATGTTGATACTGCTTCCATTTGAGACACTCTAGATCTACAACCAAAAAATCTTAATGAAGAGGTACTCAGTACTAAATATTAGTTACAGTATTTTTTAATTTTTATATATATGTATAATATATACATAAAATATGTATACATATGTATCATCAATAGATTTTTAATGTTTTAACAAATATTTTTAAAGACTGCAGAACTACCCCAATGATTAAGATTGCTTTGTATGTTTTCAGTGTACATGCCTATTTTTATAGCCCCACACTATATTGCAAAGTAAGAACTGCCTACGGGTCCCATGTATGTGTCTGCATACATTCAGTATATAGTACATATAACCACCAAATTCATCTAAGTTCAAAGTGGGCAGTGTGCTGATTGATTGGCTAAGGAATTAACTAAAGTATTGTCAGACACTCTGGGCATTTGCCACTCTGTATAAACACAGCTGATGGCTGAAGGATAAACCAGATTTAAAAAAATATTTTAGGTAAATGCTTCAGGGTCTCTGGCAATGGCCAATCAGCCAGAAAGAAAATGGACACTGACTTTGTTTTAAGACAGGTTCTGATGAGACAGATCATGATGGTCTAACTCTATAGTATAGGAAATCTCCACTTCACAAATCAATAATCCCTTAAAGTTGCCTATATACTCTCTGCTGATAACTTGAAAGGTTATTCACCAGGTTTTATCTTTCTAACAATTTCCTTTACAAATCTTGAAGTCAGTTCTTTCACCGAGGAGAGAAAACATAAAGGAACAGCATTCTACATTTCTGAATAAACTCACAATAGATACCTACATGAATCAAACCAAATCTTCACATATAAATATAAAGAGACAATGAAGGTTCACTAGAAATTTAGAACCAGTAAAACAAAGACATGCACCAGATAAAGTGAGAAAGTATGAAGAAAACAAACTATATAATTATTATGATTCCATGAGTTTTAAAGACACTGGAGATGAATGTACTCAAAAGAACATTACTTCACCTCACACCTATGAGCAAACAAAAGCATTGGTGAGGCTGTGGAAAAACTGGAACGCTAGTGCACATTGGTGGGAACAGAAAATTGAACAGCCATACAGAAAACAGTATAGTGTGTCCTCAAAAAATTAAAAATAGAATTGTTATTAGTTTGCTAAGGCTCCCATAATAATAATGGTACTTTATTAAACTACCTATTAAACTACTCTAATAAACTACCACATGCTGGATGGCTTAAACAAAAGAAATTTATTTTCTCACAGTTCTGGAGGCTGGAAATTACAGAGAATAACCAGACAGCTTAGTCATGTCTACACACTGCACCTGTTAATACAGGATTTTAAAATTTTTATCATATTAAAAAACAATTCCAATCACTTCTATAGAACATGAGATACGGAAGAAAGGGAAAGTAAAACATGAAAAGGTCTGTCCAGAAAATAAAAATTCTTGATGCTTACAGAAAAAGTACAAATATAAACTATGTTAACTGTTTCCAGGAGAACCAATGGACAAAAGTAGACTACTGAATTTTCAAACCAATGGAAGGGAGAAATATATAATTGAAAGAGAAGAGAAAAATTAAAGAAAGGAAAGAAGATGGGATAAATAAAAATACAAATAAAGATAGAGGAACTAAAACTAAACATCATCAGTGACCACAATAAATGTGAATGAGTTAAATTCCCAATATAAAATGAGATCTAATGTCGCCCATAAAAATAATCCAGACAAGTGCTGTTTACTAGTCACATGATCACATGTATATACTTATTTTTATATGTATATATGTATTTACTTATTCACATGCCACATAAATATCAATATATATATATGTATACATACACACACAACATAACAGATAACTGTTGTATCTTCTTAAAGGGCTTGTGACAGTTAGTTTTGTATGTCAACTTGGTAGACTACAGTATCCAGTTATTTCATAAAACACTTGTCTAAGTGTTGCTATGAAGTATTTTCTAGATGTGGTTAATATCTACAATCAATTATTTTAAATAGATTACCCTCAATAATGTGGGTGGACCTCATCCAAACAGTTGAAAGCCTTTATGAGCAAAAACTAAGGTTTCCCTCAAAAGAAGAAATTCTGCCTCAAGACTGAAGCATTAACTCCTGAGTTTCCAGTCTGCTGGTTTGTCCTTCGAATTTTAGATCTGCTAGCACCTACAACCACATGAGCCAATTCCATAAAACAAATGTATACTATGTGTATTCATGTATCTATATTATATGCTACCTGTACACACACACATACACACACACATCCTATTGGTTCTGTTTCTCTGGGGAACATGGATACAGGGCTTACAAAATATTTATTTTTCTTCATCTTAGTTTTTATTCCCTCCATTCTTTCTCCTGCCTCTCTCCCCAAAACCACCAGAAGCTGAAAGAGATAGGGGATGGAGTCTCCTCTGGAAGCTTAAGCAGGAGCACATCCCTGACAACACCCTGATTTCACACTTCTAGCCTCCATGACGTGAATAAATAAATTTCTGCTGTTTTAAGCTACCAAATTTGTGGTAACCTGTTACACCATCCACAGGAAACAAATACATCAACTCTTTGCAAAAACCGTATAGAAAATCAACAGTTTGCTTTGCTCAGTAGGAATACATCTGACCAGCAATAGCTCTCACTTAAACAAGCATAACATTCAGTTTTTGAATTTCAAATTGGGTGGTTGTCCATCCTTTTTCAACTATAAAAAAATCCACAGATGATGAAATCAGTCAAGAAAAATAAGGTAAGAACTATAATGGACCAAAGATAATCACATGAAGATAAGCTTTGCTAAAAGGCAACCGGAAAAGGACAATAGTGTGAAGCAGACAAAAGAAATCATCAACTTGAGGGGCACCTCGATGGCTCAGTTGAGTAAGTGTCCAACTCTTGGTTTTGGCTCAGGTCATGATCTCAGGGTTGAGAGACAGAGCTCCACGTGGGGCTCCATGCTCAGCAGGAGTCTGCTTGAGAATCTCTCCGTCTGCCTCCCCACCTCAAATAAATAAATACATCTTTAAAAAAAATCATCCACTTGAATCATCTAAGTTATGCTTTGGCCTTCTCTCTGCACCTACTAAAGAACAATCAGAGTTGAAGATGATGGGCAGCATTCATTTCAGACTTGTTAACTGCAGTTGTCAACTACCTTACTTTCAGGAAGGCAAAGTTTTTCAGACTTTAGGCCAGGAAAACTTTGTGTTCCATGAAGAATTACTTTTGTTTATTTTTTTAGTCAAATCAAAGCATCTTCCTTTTGGGGATCCCTGGGTGGCGCAGCGGTTTGGCGCCTGCCTTTGACCCAGGGCGCGATCCTGGAGACCCGGGATCGAATCCCACGTCAGGCTCCCGGTGCATGGAGCCTGCTTCTCCCTCTGCCTATGTCTCTGCCTCTCTCTCTCTCTGTGACTATCATAAATAAATAAAAATTTAAAAAAAACAAAGCATCTTCCTTTTGGACAGAGTATCAAAGATAAATTTGCACAAAATTATTGTTATAAAAATTACTAAAAAAATTACTGTTACATAATATATCATGTAATATTTATACTAATGGAAAAGAAATTACCACACAGTTAACGTGTTGACCTTTCCTTGCTTTAGATCTGTTAACTCTATGATAGCTTTTATCATTTTTATCCTTCATTGTTTTATACAATGGAAAACAATGTGAGAAATGAAAAGCAGCTCACCTGGGATTTGTTCTTTTTCTGTTCCTTTTGGGAAAGTACAGAGAAGGTTGAATGTACAGCTATGGGAAAAAAAAACAGTAAGTCATGTGATATCTGGCTACTATAGACTTTTGAGATTCAGCTCCTAAAACCCCATGCCCACCAGCTGGTTAAATGTTACCCTGTAAGAATAAGTACTTTGGCTCCTGAGAGAGTGAGAAAGAACCACGTGCAGAGAGAATACACATGTGTGACTCTGACAAGAACCATAGAGCCTGGCTCAGCAATTTTTCACTGTTTACTTCCTAATCATTACTAATTTCATGTTTCTTTTAGAACCAATGCAGAACTAATTTAACAAATATATCAAAAAACAAATTGTTATTTTTCATTATCAATGTTGTAGGAAAAAATACTCAAGATAATTGTTTACTTACATTCCTGCTAAGTTATTTATCCTTAGAGTTCTAGAAATCACTCTGTAGAAATGGATGAAGCTGTTTTGTGGACAGGCCTACTTTAAAATCTGTGTCTAAGTTGCAATAGAATCTGGTGATAAGAGTCAAGGTTTCTCAGCCCTGAAATTAAGCAGACACAGATGACCCTATTCTATGCCTCTATAATGTCAGGGTAGATAGAGATGTAGTATACCTCTAAAGGGACATAGAAGAGCAGGTCAAAATCTAGGAAAAGTGAGTGGAGGTTGAAGGCAAGGGATATTTACTAAGGCTGGAGGTAGAATTCCTTCAGTTGTGCCTAGTGCTCTCTCCCTACAGACCATGCAGACATGAACCCTCTAATGAATTAATATTTTCTATGCAACCTGCCCCTCACCCACTACTCTCAGTGTCCCACTCACCTATTTTTTCTGAAGCTTGGTCCAGACTTTTCACCATCATCGTGAGACCCTCTGAGTATGGGGAAAGTGAGGCCATGCTCATTCTGAGCAGAATAAAGAGCTGCTACTTCAGATTATGAAAACCAAGGCCTTGCTCCTTACTAGCAGTTTCCTGCCTCTGCTCTAAAGCTGTGGTGAGAAATCTGAGGTCAGAGGAGCAATCTTCACAGTGGGATTCCTATTCCTGGGGCTTCCTTCATTCTTACTTCACAAAAGCTGCTTTCTTCCAAGGGGGCTGGAACCTGGCCTTAAAAGACAAAACAATTTATTTAGAAGTTTGATTCATGGATCCAAATCTCAAAGACCCGGGATCCCTGGGTGGCGCAACGGTTTAGCGCCTGCCTTTGGCCCAGGGCGCCATCCCGGAGACCGGGGATCGAATCCCACGTCGGGCTGCCGGTGCATGGAGCCTGCTTCTCCCTCTGCCTATGTCTCTGCCTCTGTGTGTGTGTGTGTGTGTGTGTGTGTGTGTGTGTGTGTGATGACGACTATCATAAATAAATAAAAATTAAAAAGAAACTTCAAGGGCATTAAGCTCTGTTCTCATTCTAATATGGGACTTTCTACCATGGGCATGGGCTCTGTTGTCTTTCTGATATGGGAGTCCCTGATGAGGACATTGAGAACATTCTGCAGTTTTTCCCGTAAAGTTCAGCTCTTATTCACAGGGGCCTAAGATGGCTGTACTTGTGCTAATGCTAAACTTAAGGTGGGATGGCCTTAATTTTTCTTGGCCTCCACAAGAGTACATGCCTGTTGTTTTAAGCCACCCAGGTTGTGGTGCTTTGTTAAGACAGCCCTAGGAAACTAGTACACCATTCAACTGTGGTATTGGTACTGTAGGCATATTTGTCAGGCTTCTGGGCCTCATAGGCTGAATCACTCAACTTTGATTTTGGTCTCAATACTGGGATGTAGATGCACATCCCATGTGATGGTATATCCAGATGTCAATGTTCTTATCTGGGTGGCTCAGGTCTGATCAGCCTAAACTAACACCTGTTGGTTTCAGTGATATTCATTGTCAAAGGATCCTTTTCCATTGGAGTCCACATGGGTGACAATAGGAGTAAAGGATCCTACACAATCTGTTATAACAGTGTGTGACCTGCTGCTAGGCACTGAAGCACACTGCCATCCTGTTGTCTATTGCTAATGAATCAGTGAAAATGTAGCAACATGTATTTTAGGGGAGTTTTTCCTGGACAAGCACCACAGCCTGTGACTTGACCTATTGGTGGAATTTTCTTTTGCATATAAAGTTTATAACAGTTTTCTCTGTGGTAACACAGCCATGTTGGTTCAGTACACTATCAGCCTTTAACTTAATAAACTTTATAGTGTGAGTGGTGAAAAACAATCACATTATCCAGGATTTCCTGCTGACCAGACAAGAAAAAGTATGTGTGACTGCTTTAGCTGGATTCCCAAAACATGGAAAGTAAACAAATCAATCTCCCACCTGAAAGAGAAGCACCTCTTTACAGTTAATCTCAATGGTATTTGCAACTTATTTACCTGGCTTGGATCTGGATGGGCAATATGGCTACAGTTTTCCCTCCAAGTGGGACTGAGCCTCCTGCCAATGCTCAGGTGTGATCACACTCATCTAAAGTTGTCTAAGACAAGTAAAAAGGATGGGTACAATTAATTAGAGTATATGATGGTATATCTTATGCTTCAAAAAAATCTCATCTGTTTGTCATGAAAGGTTGAGGTAAAGCTGTAAAGCTCAAGCCAGGACTCTGTAACATCCACTGAGTTGAGTTAGGAGCCTGCAGGAACAGACTATCAGCCTGTATTCATCTCTTTACAGGTGGATGCTGGCAAATTTTATGCAGATGGTGAAAAGATTTATAGATTTCTCAATAAACAAATATTTGCTCTACACTAGAACAAAGAAAAATTCCTCAGGTTAATCTACTAAGAATTCCTTAAATTCTAGGACATTTTCAGCATTTGAACGATTGAAGTAGGAAGTGAATGAATGAACTATAAGCCTTATCTTCTCTATTGTGCTTAAAACCTGCCTGGACCAATATACTAGTATATATTGGGTTGAGAATTTGTAGCAAGATGCTGTTTAAAACTTATCATGAAGTTTTTCTATTTTATACTTAGCTTTCTGTCTCTTGAACTTCCTTTTTTTCTTTCAAGTTGGCTTCAAATTTGCTCCTGTGCTATATTACCCATAAGTATTCTGGACAGGAACTGTTTGAAATAGCAATTAGTTAAAAGAAATGACAGCAAATGAAAATGCTCAAACTAAGCAAAGATTTTTAAATGCCATTGCAATCTTGCAAGATTCACTTTAAAATATATTTTAAATGATCATTATCATTTTGGTGGTAATGATCACCCACATACAATTACTATAAGGAATTGATTTTTTTTCCATTGTACCAAAAAGAAAAATGGCAAAAAATAATCAAGGTATTTTTCTTGTCAAGGCTCATATTCTAAAGAACCAATTGCTAATCCAAGAGCATTGGCTTCCTCACCTGTAAATTTTATGAAATCTTGTTCATTTCCACCCAAAGCTGTAATGTTCATACCTTTACAGTCTTGCCTATCATGACTGTAAGTTCTACTTTTCATTAACTGTTATCCAATACTAGTTCATATAGCTTCTTATGGTAGGAAGAAAGAAAAAGAAAGAAAGAAAGAAAAAAGAAAGAAGAAAGAGAGAAAGAAAGAAAGAAAGAAAGAAAGAAAGAAAGAAAGAAAATGTTTTATTTCTGGGGGGGAGAAACAGCTCTCCCTTCAGAGAGCTCTTGAAGATGTACAGTATAAATATATTGTAACTCTAACAAAAAGAGTCAAGTTCTCATCTTGGGCCTGAAAAGTAGCCTATGTGTGTCTCTTAAATTTTGTTGTTTCTTTCCACAGTATGTCAGTAGTTAAATGTGAATTTTATTCACATTTATTTTATTAAATGTTTATGTACTGGTAAAAGATTTTGAGTAAATGTCTAGAAGGTTGAGCACAATTATCAGAAAAATAATATAGATGCCAAGGAAGCAACCAACTGTCCACATGAGATCTCATTTCCAGTAGCCTCCATCTCTTGGGTACACAATAATTCACCTGGAAGGCTCTGGCTTGAGAATGACACCTTTATTATTCATGGTTCTTCTCTTTACTCCAAGTGGGAGATCACATCTGGTTTGGTTGTAAGACACCCTGTCAATGGGAAATGACACAAGGCTCATATCCAGACACTTGTGCTTCATGACACTTTAGGACTGTCATGCATGATGACAGTGCTTATTTCAACCTCAGCAGAGTAGCATCTCTCACTGGAGGTAAAGACACTGACATCCTTTCTGGAGCCCCGAAGCAATTAAGAATATTTTTTAACCAAACCCTTAACAATAAAAAGAATTCATGTTAGATATATTCAAATACATACTCTAGTCAGTTTGCTCAGTGCAGAGTGGCTAAAAAACAGTTGTACTGGAAAAAGGAAGAGAAAAAAGAGAAAAAACAAAAAAGAAGAAAAAAAGACAAAGAACAGAAAACAGAACAAAACAAAAGAAAACAAAAACAAGGAGGGATATCCTCTGGTTCTATATACTGTAAATCCCTCGACTTCCCCTGGAGCTTTTCAGTGCTGCTTGGTCAAGAACTTTCTCTTCCCTTGTCCTTCCAGCTGGTCTTCTGGGGGAGGGGCCTGCTGTGCTGATTCTCAGGTGTGTGCACCTGGGGGAGCTGTCCCGCCCCTGCCAGGTGCTTGGCTCAGTGGCAGCTGTTGATCTTGTGAGGCCCCTGTTCCCCGGCGGCCCCGACCCTCCCAGGCACAGGGTGACACCAGGGGAACAACAACAGTGGCGGCGGCCAGCTCTCCAGCCCGAGTCAGCTCCCGCAGTGACTACCGCAGCTCCCAGTCCGCCCGGGCCTGGACGTTCCAGGGGTGGGGGACAGCTGATCTGCACAGCTTGGAAGCCTCCCAGTGGCAGGAGCGTCCTCGCTGTCCTGTGCCTTCCCGGCCTCCGCCCGTCAGGGGAGAGGGGAGCACCGGATCTTGGCTGTGTCGCCCGCTCCTCGGGCTCCGTGGCCTTAGCCGCTGCAATCGCGCTCCCGGGACCACGCAGCCCCCTCCGCGCGGAGCCGCTGCCAGAGCTGCAGCCTGAGCTGCTCCTGGGGCCCCGCTGGGTGCGCTCCAGCCTCTTAGGGAGCTCGGCCCGCGGTGTGCGGCGCTCTCCCCGGGGGGGAACCTCCTCTGTAGGTGACCCTGGGAACCGGGATGCATCCCCGCCCTCCTGGGATCCTGCCCGAGCTCCCTGCGAGCGCCTTTCCGTCCAGGAAGATTGGTGCAGCTCCTGCTTCTCCCGGGCTGGGCCTTCCTGTCCTAGGGGCTCTCGCCCCAGCCTCAGCCCGGCTCCTCACGGGGCCCCTCCCCCTTGGAGGCTTTTTTATTTCTTTATTTTTTTTCCGTCTTCCTACCTTGTTAGAAGCGCGAACTCCTCTCTATAGCATTCCAGCTGTTCTCTCTCTAAATCTCAGGTTGAATTCGTAGGTTTTCAGGATGATTTGAAAGTTATCTAGGTAAGTTGGTGGGGGCAGGTGACTTGGGGACCCTACTCCTCCTCCATCTTGCCCTGCCCCCCTACGACTTTTTGGATAAGGAAAGTCTTGAGCCCCACTCCATACATACTGAGTCAGGAAATCTAAGAATGCGACCCATAATCTGTGTTTTAACAAGCCCTCCAGGTTATTCTAATGCCTGCTAAAGCTTGAGAATCACTGCTCTACTCCATCACTTCCTTATGTTTTTGTTTAAATGTCACTTCCTTATTAGTTTTACCCAGACTATCCTATTTAATAACCCTGCAACTTCCCATGTGCCTTATACAACTTGATATTTCCACCATTTATTTTCTAATAATACTGTATAATTTACTTACTTATGACATGTATTGCCTACTGCCCTCTCCTCTAGGTGAATGGGATTATTTTTAGTCAACATTATTCATGGCTGCATCCAGTGGTTGCTAGAACTAGCTCATACCAGCTTGAAAGGGTTGATGTGTATATCTCTCCCCAACTCCATGTTCAGTACCATCAGGTTGCTAGCCTAAAACTAGGAATGATGGGTGCATTAACACTACAAAAATCAGAAAACACTACAGCAGAGGGTGGAATTCTCCTAAGAGAACTACTTGTTAAACATTTACCAGCAGACCACTGCCAGTATCCTGGACATGTAAAATAGTGCCTGGCAAAAAGCAATACTCAATTAACAGTTAAAGAACTAAGGGTTACAAATTAATTTTCAGTGGAAATGCAAAATGATACAGTGGTTCAGGGCAATTTTTTAGTATCTATTAAAATTAAGAAATGACGTATTTTGGACCTTTGACCCAATTATTCTAATTCTAGAAAATTTTTCCTTAAGATTCACACATATGAAATTACATTTACATAAGGTTATTCAATGAAACATTGTTAGTAACAGCAAAAGACTCTAAACAAGTGTCCTTCAACAGAGAACTGGTTAAATAATGGATGACAAATGCACACAACAGAAACCATGCAGCTACTATACACAATGAGGAGTAAAAGTAATAAAAAGAGTAAAGATTCCAAAAATTCCTCCATAAAATTAGGAAAACTAGCAAAAATTGTAACAATCAGCTTTTTTAAAAGTTTGAAACCGGGATCCCTGGGTGGTGCAGCGGTTTGGTGCCTGCCTTTGGCCCGGGAGCGATCCTGGAGACCCGGGATCAAATCCCACGTCGGGCTCCCGGTGCATGGAGCCTGCTTCTCCCTCTGCCTATGTCTCTGCCTCTCTCTCTGTGTGTGTGTGTGTGTGTGTGACTATCATAAATAAATTTTAAAAAAGTTTGAAACTAACCAAACACTTGCATAAATCCAGGGAGCACTTTTTAAAATAAACACTGTTAGTTTCATGAAACACTGATGAAGTGAAATTTGTGGCATTTTAACTTGCTTCATTCCTATCCTTCACAACCCAGCTCCACAGAAGCCTCGAAAATGAGCAGCTTGTAAACACAGTTCAAAGCAGCAACCAGGCAGCCAGCAGAGAGAACAGAAGAAGGATGGTGCTCTTTTAAAGCCTCATTCCCAAAGAAATGTCATTATTTACCTGGCTGATTATTCCATGGAAGACACTACTGTCTTTAAGCTAACTTGGAGCTTCCACAATACAAATAACCTTTTCCTCAGGTGACATACTTGGAAAAGAATTAGAGGAAAATTATTAACTTCACAGCTGCCTGCAGTGGTAAATAACAGTCGGAGCAAGCAAGAGACTAATTTAAAAGCTGAAAAGGGAAAAGCAAGTAATGAGATGCCCATAGGAGCTTTGAAAGCTTCAATTTATTCCTGGGAATCTAGAAATCCACATGCATGCCCAGGGGCATGCACATGCTCAGAAAAGACCTAACAAGACCATCAGCTCTTATCCTCAGCTAACCTGGAAGCTCTGTACATGCAGGGAGTGAAGACTATGGCAGAGTTGTCCACAGCATGTCTGAGTGTTGAGGGTGGGCACCAAAACTGCACAGAGAGCCCCTGGGCACAGACTAGGAGATTTATTAATTCCAGGCATTTGAGAAAATCTGGTAAATCATTAGCTGACTAACCTACTGAGTAGAGATTTCAGTGGCTGCCCATGATAAAGAATACAGGCTTTACATAATCAGTTTAGAAAATTCACCTGGCAACATACCAATAACAGCAATAACAACCAACACTAGAGAGGAGAGATTCTGAAAGCTGACAATATTATTTAAAATGTCTAGTTTTCAACAAAAATTATAAGACAAAGAAACAAGAAAGTATGTCTGATACAATAGGGGAAAAAACAATTGATACAAATTGTCCCTAAGGAAGTACAGATACTGGACTAGCTAGACCTGAGACTTTAAATCAGCTGTTTTAAATATGTTCAAACAACTAAAGGTAACCACATCTAAAGAAATACAGGAAAGTTGGGATGCCTGGGTGGCTCAGCAGTTGAGTACTTGCCTTTGGCCTAGGGCATGATCCTGGAGACCTGGGATCAAGTCCCACATCAGGCTCCCTGTGTGGGGCCTGCTTCTCCCTCTGCCTATATCTCAGTCTCTCTCTGTCTCTCATGAATAAATAAATAAAACCTTAAAAAAATAAATACAGAAAAGTATGAGAACAATGTCTTACTATGTAGACAACACCAATAAAGAGATAAAAATTATTTTTAGAAAAACCCATAAAGATATTGTGGAGTTAAAAAATACAGTAACTGGAAATTAGAAGTTCATTAGAAGGGTGCAATAGCAGATTTGAGGCGGTAGAAGAAATAACCAACAAACTTGATGGAAGACAGTTCAACTGAATTTATCTAGTCTGAAGACTAGAAAGCAAAAATGCAAAGAGTTGAACAGAACCTTGGAGACCTGTGGGGCATCACATGTACAAACATATGCATAATGGGAAACCCAGAAAAAGAAAAGAGGCAGGGACAGAAACAACAGCTGAAAAGCAATGGCCAAAAATCTCCCAAATTTGATGTAAGATAGGAACCCGCACATCCACAAAGTTGAGCAAACTACAAATAAAACTCAAAAACATCAATTAACTACATACATCATAAACTGTTAAAGGTCAAAGACAGAATCCTGGAAGCAGAAAAACCAAAGCAAATCATTGTGTATAATGGATTTTTAATAAAATTAACAGGTCATTTTGCTTCAGAAACCCCAGAGGCTTAGAGTGCTGAAAAAGACTGTCAGCCCAAATTGTCCTTGAAAAATAAAGGAGAAATTAAAACATCCACAGATAAACAAAAACTAAGAGACTTCATTGCTACCACAACTGCCTCACAAAAAATACTAAAGGGAGTTGTTCAAGCTGAAATGAAAGGACATTAGAGAGTATCACAAATCCACACAAAGAAACAAAGGGCACTGGTAAAGGTAATACTATCTAAGCAAAAAATAGTCTAAATGTGTTTTTTTATCTGTAATTCTTTTTTTCTCCTGATTTAAAAGACACTTTTTTCAGTTTTCCTTGGTGACTCCAATACCAAGATGCAGCGGGGCAGAAGTGTTTGAACTTCTAGTCCTTCAGACTAGCATAATGATGGTATTTACTATCTCCAACACAGTCAGTCTTCCCAGTATTGGTAATTTGTGCCTGGTGTTCTGCTCAACATGTCACCAAAAGACAGCTAGAACGGCTGTATTAATATCAAGTAAAAGAGACTTTAAGACAACAATTGTCATTTTGAAGAAAACAGGGTTGAATTTTCAAGATTTTGGATTAGGGAATGGTTTCATGGGTATGACACTTAAAGCATGAGCAACTAAAGAAAAGATAAATTGGACATCAATAAAATTATAATATTTGTGCCTCAGACATTACCAAGGGGCACCTGGGTATGACACTTAAAGCATGAGCAACTAAAGAAAAGATAAATTGGACATCAATAAAATTATAATATTTGTGCCTCAGACATTACCAAGGGGCACCTGGGTAATGGTGCTCAGTTGGTTAAGCATCTGCCTTCGGTTCATGTCATAATCTTGGGGTCCTGGGATTGAGCCTCACATCAGGCTCCCAGCTCAGCAGGGAGTCTGCTTCTCCCTTTCCCTCTGCCCCTCCCCATTGCTTGTGTTCTCTCACACACTCTCTCTCAAATGGGCAAATAAAATCTTTAAAAAAAATTACCAAGAAGGTAATTTACCAAGACAGGGATCCTTGGGTGGCTCAGCAGTTTAGCGCCTGCCTTTGGCGCAGGGCATAATCCTGGAGTCCTGGGATCAAGTTCCACATCAGGCTCCCTGCATGGAGCCTGCTTCTCCCTCTGCCTGTGTCTCTCTCTCTCTCTCTCTCTCTCTCTCTGTGTCTCTCGTGAATAAATAAGTCTTTAAAAAAAAGAAAGTGAAAAGCAATCCACAAAATGGGAAATATATTTATAAATTATGTATCTGACAACAGTCTATATCCAGTTTATATAAAGAACTCTCATAACTCAATAAACAATTAAAAATGAGCAAATAATCTGAATAGACATTTCTCACAAGAAGATACACTAATGGCCAACAGGTGCATGTAAAGATGTTCAACAATTTTAATCTTTCAGGAAAATCAAATCAAAACCACAATGGTATTACATTCCATACCCATTAAAATGGCTGTAATAAGGAAGACGAACAATAACAAGTGTGTTAAGGATATAGAGAAGTTGGAACCCTTATATATCGCTAGTTAGAGTGCAGAATTATGCAGCCCCTGTAGCAAACAGTTTGGTAGTTCCTCAAAAAGTTAAATATAAAGTTACCATATGACCCAGCAACTCCACTCCCACTCTCAAGTACATACCCACAGCACTGAAATAATATATTCATGCAAAAGCTTGTTTATAAATGTTCATAATAGACAAAAGGTGGGAAATTCACAGATGTCTATCAACTAATAATGGATAAACCAAATGTGCTATATCGCACAGCGTAATACAGCCATTTAAAAAAAAGAAATACATGTTACAGTACGGATGAACATTGATAACATTATGCTGTCAAAGACACCAGACACAAAAGACCTCAGATTTTTTAAAGATTTTATTTATTTACTCATGAGAGACACAGAGAGAGGCAGAAACATAGGCAGAGGGAGAAACAGGCTCCCCCTGGGGAACCTGATGTGGGATTCGATCCCAGGACCCTCCAGGATCATGACCTGAGCCAAAGGCAGATGCTCAACCACTGAGCCACCCAGGTGCCCCAAGACCTCAGATTTTGTGATTCCCCTTGCATGAATATCCATGATGGGAAAATATACATAAAGAGCCAATCAGTGGTTGCCTGGGATTGAGGTAAAATAGAGGAGTAACAACTAATGGGTATGGTATCTTGTTTTGGAATGATGAAAATGTTTTGAAAATAGATATTGGTGATGGTTGCACCAGTATGTGAAAATACTAAAAAACACTGAATTGAACTCTTTCTTTCTTTCTTTCTTTCTTTCTTTCTTTCTTTCTTTCTTTCTTTCTTTCTTTCAGATTTTATTTTTAAGTAATCTCTACACTCAATGTAGGGCTCAAACTCACAACCCTGATATCAAGAGTTGTACACCCTATGCTCTACAGACAAAGCCAGCTAGGTGCTCCTGAATGGAACACTTTTAAAAGGTAAATTTTATGATATGTGAATTCTATCTTTATAAAAAAATTTTAAATTAACTATATAAATTTTACTATATACTAATTTCAAAATATCTCCAGTATATATTCCTAAATGCAAAAATTAAGGTGAATAACATGTTATTATATAATATGCTTATATCCTTTGGGTAAGAAGGATTAAAAATAAATACATGCATATATATATACATGAATATACATGTATATACATATGCATTCACAATATATACATACAAATACATGAAATGCATAGTTAGGTGTATATATTTTATATATGTATTTATATATTTCTACCCAGATAGATAGCTATAAAATCATATTCACTTGACTCTGCATTTTAAAAAAATGGAGAAAATACACATACACAAAATTTGTTCCCTGCAATTATAAGAAGAAGTTTCAGTGAAAGACAGACATGGGAGTAAGAATTGACTTCTATTTGTATTGTTTGTGGTTGTACTGATTTTGTAATGTTACTACATTACACAACACACACACACACACACAGATAAAAAATAAATAAAAACACAATAGCTTGGGATGCATTAATGGTTGGCATCACTATGGCAACTCTATGTGCCCTCTCCTGGCAAAGCATTTTGAGAATGCTATCACCATCTGAATATATCAATCCTATATCCACATGCTATAATTGTAGGTTTCCAGATATTTGACCAGCCAGACCACAGTTTTTCCACTTCTAGTCAGCAGCTACTACATCAAAGTGCAATTTAATAACTGATAAAAACTGGAATACAAAAATAAGCATTCACTAAAGATTTCAAGTTAAGTCGTTTAAACATAGTTATGCAAAGAAATTGGAGAACTTCTAAAAATGTACAATTTTTAAAAATGTGTCCAAAATTGAACCAAAAAGTTCAGAACTTGAAAAAATCTATAAACCATCCAAGAAATCAAATAAGTAATCAAATCTATCCTTAAGGGATGTAGAAAAACCACTAGATATAATGGATATTCACAACTTAAGGTGTAGGAAGAAACTTAATGGGATAATCAGCATGTACCAAAACCCACAGAGACTATTCTAGTGTTTGTTAACACTTCCTGAGTAATCTCTGAAAATTAGGCACAAAGGAAGAATGCTAGGTGCATCAAAACTGGAAATAAGGTTAGAAAGGACAAGACGAACCAAAGAAGAATGAATGAAGGACTAATGAAATGAATTAGAATACCCAGGAACAGATACATGCAAACATGGTAATATACTGGATAGCTGTGGCATTATAATTCATTGGGAAAAACCTTAGTAAAGACTTGGTGCTTTATGCATTTAAAGCTAAAATTAGATTCCCTCCTCATATTATCTACAACAATGATTTCTTTTTTTTATTTATTTTTTTACAACAATGATTTCTATATTGATTCAAGGCTTAGATAGTTTTAATAGCATTAATATTGATTAAACAAAAAGTTAAAATATCATTATCTTAAGTTAGGGAAGAATTTTAAAAATGAAAAAGAAAGGGTTACCTGGGTGGCTCAGTGGTTGAGCATCTGCCTTTGGCTCAGGTCATGATCCCAGAGTCCTGGGATTGAATCCCACGTCAGGTTCTCTGCGTGGAGCCTGCTTCTCCCTCTGCCTATGTCCCTGCCTCTCTCTGTGTATCTCTCATGAATAAATAAATAAAATCTTTTAGAAAATTAAAGAATAAAAAAGAAAATGGAAAAGATAAAAAAGATTGGTCTATGTAAAAATATAAAACTCTAATAAGGCCAAAGGCACTGTAGAAGTAAAGGTCAAGGGACAGACTTGGAGGAAACATTCACAACAAATACAACAGACAAAGAATTACTGTCGAAAATACATCTTCTAAAAAATATAGAAAGATGATTAAAAATGAAGTCATTCAGAAAAGCAACGAAGAGCCAATAAATATATTGTGTACAAGCTCATTAATAATCTCAGAAAAGCAAATTAAAATGATGAGTTTTTCTCAGAAGTTAGATTGGCTGGCAGTAAGCCCATAGTCTGACAACACCAAGTGCTGACAGGTAAGCAGGGTTAAGTAGCAGTCCCAAATATACTGCAACCATCTAGGTGAGGGAAATTCATGCAGAGCCATGTAAAGGACATGTAGACCATTGAGCCTTCTTCCAAATATTCTATACTGCTGCGCCAAGCAAGACATTAGAAAACCGTGTACCCGAACTCTGTTATGAACTGAACACTTGTGTCGCCCCACCAAAATTCATGTATTGAAGCCCTAAGCACCAATATGACAATATTTGATGATGGGGACTTTGGGAGGTAATTGGGTTATCAGTATAGAGCCCTGAGGAGATTAGAGCCCTGAAAAAAAAAAAGACATGAGAGGGCTTGCTCCCTAGCCTCTCTCTTCACCATGCAAAGATATAGTGAGAAGAGATCCATGTGGGAACTGGGTAAGAGTCCTCACTAAGAACCAAATGTGTTGGTGCCTTGACCTTGGACTTCCCAGACTGCAGAACTATAAGAAATTAGTGTTTGTTGTTTAAGACACCAATCTCTGATAATTTGTTACAGCAGTGTCAGTGTTTTAGTGCCCTAACAGATTTTTTTCTCTGGTTCTCCTTTGCTGTCAGAAAGATCAGAGGCAAACTTGCAGTTCACCTTTGATAACTCTGGGACTTTATAGGACCAGCATATCTACTGTTAACTTTGCTCAGCTCTTGACCTGAAAGTCTATATATCTGTTATGTCAATTTTCATCTATTTCTATTTTTCTATTTTAATTTGTTCACCAACCTCACAAAACCCACTGTAAAACAAAGCAGGAATAAAAAACTCATCTGTGCTTTTTTCATTTCCTGTTGCTCTTGGAAAACTGAAGAGAACTGTAAAGGTACAGCTGGGAAAAAAGGAAAGAAAATGAGGTCCTATGCCATCAGGTGAGCTGTGCAGCTCTCAGACTTACCTTCCTAGCAAGCTTCACACAGCAGCTACATACAAAGCCCCCAAGGGCAGCACAGAGTCTGTGGAGGAGCACTGTCTATGTTGACTCTGATGGCTCAAAGAGAGCTTACAATAAAATTTTTTATTGGATGAGTGTAAACATTTCCTACTAATTTCCTAATGGAAAGAATTTATCTTCCCCTCTCGTTACAAAAAACAAAAAAATAAATAAAAATAAAGTAACCACTGAAAACTAAGATGGCAGAGGAATAGGGTATGGTCCCCAAGTCACCTATCCCTAAAAACTTACCTAAACACCTTTCAAATCATCCTGAAAACCTATGAATTCGACCTGAGATTTAAAGAGAGAACAGTTGGAACACTACAGAGAGAAGAGTTGTGCTTCTAACAAGTACAACTTGTTTTAAGCCACTCTGCACTGAGCAAACTGACTAGAGAGAAGAACTCACCACAAAAGAAAGAATCAGAAATAGTACTCTCTCCCACAGAGTTATAGAATTTGGATTACAATTCGATGTCAGAAAGCCAATTCAGAAGCACAATTATAAAGCTACTGGTGGCTCTGGAAAAAAGCATAAAGGATTCAAGAGATTTTGTGACTGCAGAATTTAGATCTAATCAGGCCAAAATTAAAAATCTGATGCAATCCAAACTGGAGGTCCTAACGATGAGGGTTAATGAGGTAGAACAAGAGAGTGACAGAGAAGACAAGTTGATGGCAATGAAGGAAGCTGAGGAAAAAAGAGAAAAACAATTAAAAGATCATGAGGAAAGGTTAAGGGAAATAAGTGACAGCCTCAGAAGGAAAACTCTATGTTTAATTGGGGCTCCAGAGGGCGCCAAAAGGGACAGTGGACCAGAAAGCATATTTGAACAAATCATAGCTGAGAACTTCCCTAACTTGAGGAGGGAAACAGGCATTCAGATCCAGGAGATAGAGAGATCCCCCCCCCTAAAATCAATAAAAACTGTTCAACACCCCGACATTTAATAGTGAAACTTGCAAATTCTAAAGATGAAGAGAAAATTACTTAAGGCAGCAAGAGACAAGAGATCCCTAACTTATATGGGGAGGAGTATTAGGGTAACAGCAGACCTCTCCACAGAGACATGGCAGGCCAAAAAGGGCTGGCAAGATATATTCAGGGTCCTAAATGAGAAGAACATGCAGCCAAGAATACTCTATCCAGCAAGGCTCTCATTCAGAATAGAAGGAGAGATGAAGAGCTTCCAAGGTAGGCAGAAACTGAAAGAATATGTAACCACCACACCAGCTCTGCAAGAAATATTAAGGAGGACTCTGTAAAAGAAAGAGGAAGCCCAAAGAAATAAGTCACAAAAACAGGGACTGAATAGGTATTATGATGACACTAAATTCATATCTTTCAATAGTAACCCTGAATGTGAATGGGCTTAATGATCCCATCAAAAGACGCAGGATTTCAGACTGGATAAAAAAGCAAGACTGATCTATTTGCTGTCTACAGGAGACTCATCTGAGACCTAAGGACACCCACAGCCTGAAAATGAAAGGTTGGAGAACCATTTACCATTCAAATGGTCCTCAAAAGAAAGCAGAGGTAGCCATCCTCATATCAGATAAAGTTTGTCCCAAAGACTGTAGTAAGAGAGGAAGAGGGACACTATATCATACTTAAATGATCTATCCAACAAGAGGACCTAACAATCATGAATATTTATGCCCTTAATGTGGGAGCTGCCAAGTATATCAATCAGTTAATGTCTTTACCAAAGTAAAGACATACTTAGATAATAATACACTAATACTGGGAGACTTCAACACGGCGCTTTCTGCAAATGACAGATCTTCTAATCACAACATCTCCAAAGAAACAAGAGCTTTAAATGATACACTGGACCAGATGGATTTCACAGATATTTACAGAACTTCAAATCCAAGTGCAACTGAATACACACACATTCTTCTCAAGTCCACATGGAACTTTCTCCAGAATAGACCACATACTGGGTCACAAATCAGGTCTTAACAGATACCAAAAGAATGGGATTGTCCCCGGCATATATTCAGACCATAATGCTTTGAAACTAGAAATAAATCACAAGAAGAAATTTGGAAGAAATTCAAACACGTGGACGATAAAGACCATCCTGCTAAAAGATGAACGGGTCAGCCAGGAAATTAGAGAAGAATTAAAAAGATTCACGGAAACTAAGGAGAATGAAGATACAACCATTCAAAATCTTTGGGATACAGCAAAAGCAGTCCGGAGAGGGAAATACATCGCAATACAAGCATCCCTCAAAAAACTGGAAAAAACTCAAATACAAAAGCTAACTTTGCACCTAAAGGAACTGGAGAAAGAACAGCAAATAAAAACCTACACCCAGCAGAAGAAGAGAGCTAATAAAGATTCAAGCAGAACTCAATGAAATAGAGACCACAAGAACTGTGGAACAGATCAACAAAACCAGGAGTTGGTTCTTTGAAAGAATTAATAAGATAGATAAACCATTAGCCAACCTTATTAAAAACAAATGAGAAAAGACTCAAATTAATAAAATCACAAATGAAAAAGGAGAGATCATCACCAATACCAAGGAAATACAAAGGATTTTAAAAACATATTATGAGCAGCCATACACCAATAAATTAGGCAAGCTAAAAGAAATGGACGCATTTCTGGAAAACCACAAACTACCAAAACTGGAACAGGAAGAAATAGAAAACCTGAACAGGCCGATAACCAGGGAGGAAATTGAAGCAGTCATCAAAAACCTCCCAAGACACAAAAGTCCAGGGCCAGATGGCTTCCCAGGAGAATTCTATCAAATGTTTAAAGAAGAAACAATACCTATTCCACTAAAGCTGTTCCGAAAGATAGAAAGAGATGGAGTACTTCCAAACTCATTCTGTGAGGCCAACATCACCTTAATTCCAAAACTAGACAAAGACCCCACCAAAAAGGAGAATTATAGACCAATATCCCTGATGAACGCAGATGCAGAAATTCTCAACAAGATACTAGCCAATAGGATCCAATAGTACATTAAGAAGATTATTCACCATGACCAAGTAGGATTTATCCCCGGGACACAAGGCTGGTTCAACACTCGTAAAACAATCAATGTGATTCATCATATCAGCAAGAGAAAAACCAAGGACCATATGATCCTCTCATTAGATGCAGAGAAAGCATTTGACAAAATACAACATCCATTCCTGATCAAAACTGTTCAGAGTGTAGGGATAGAGGGAACTTTCCTCGACATCTTAAAAGCCATCTACGAAAAGCCCACAGCAAATATCATTCTCAATGGGGAAGCACTGGGAGCCTTTCCCCTAAGATCAGGAACAAGACAGGGATGTCCACTCTCACCACTGCTATTCAACATAGTACTAGAAGTCCTAGCCTCAGCAATCAGACAACAAAAAGACATTAAAGGCATTCAAATTGGCAAAGAAGAAGTCAAACTCTCCCTCTTCACCAATGACATGATACTCTACACAGAAAACCCAAAAGCCTCCACCCCAAGATTGCTAGAACTCATACAGCAATTTGGCAGCGTGGCAGGATACAAAATCAATGCCCAGAAATCAGTGGCATTTCTATACACTAACAATGAGACTGAAGAAAGAGAAATTAAGGAGTCAATCCCATTTACAATTGCACCCAAAAGCATAAGATACCTAGGAATAAACCTAACCAAAGAGGTAAAGGATCTACATCCTGAAAACTATAGAACACTTCTGAAAGAAATTGAGGAAGACACAAAGAGATGGAAAAATATTCCATGCTCATGGATTGGCAAAATTAATATCGTGAAAATGTCAATGTTACCCAGGGCAATTTACACGTTTAATGCAATCCCTATCAAAATACCATGGACTTTCTTCAGAGAGTTAGAACGAATTATTTTAAGATTTGTGTGGATTCAGAAAAGACCCCAAATAGCCAGGGGAATTTTAAAAAAGAAAACCATATCTGGGGGCATCACAATGTCAGATTTCAGGTTGTACTACAAAGCTGTGGTCATCAAGACAGTGTGGTACCGGCACAAAAACAGACACATAGATCAATGGAACAGAATAGAGAACCCAGAAATGGACCCTGACTGTTATGGTCAACTAATATTCAATAAAGGAGGAAAGACTATCCACTGGAAGAAAGACAGTCTCTTCAATAAATGGTGCTGGGAAATTTAGACATCCACATGCAGAAGAATGAAACTAGACCACTCTCTTTCACTATACACAAAGATAAACTCAAAATGGATGAAAGATCTAAACGTGAGACAAGATTCCATCAAAATCCTAGAGGAGAACACAGGCAACACCCTTTTTGAACGTGGCCACAGTAACTTCTTGCAAGATACATCCACAAAGGCAAAAGAAACAAAAGCAAAAATGAACTATTTGGACTTCATCAAGATAAGAAGCTTTTGCACAGCAAAGGATACAGTCAACAAAACTAAAAGACAACCTACAGAATGGGAGAAGAGATTTGCAAATGACCTATCATATAAAGGGCTAGTATTCAAGATATATAAAGAACTTATTAAACTCAACGGCAAAGAAACAAACAATCCAGTCATGAAATGGGCAAAAGACATGAAGAGAAATCTCACAGAGGAAGACATAGACATGGCCAACAGCACATTAGAAAATGCTCCGCATCACTTGCCATCAGGGAAATACAAATCAAAACCACAATGAGAAAAAAAAAAAAAAAAAAAAACCACAATGAGATCCCACCTCACACCAGTGAGAATGGGGAAAATTAACAAGGCAGGAAACCACAAATGTTGGAGAGGATGTGGAGAAAAGGGAACCCTCTTACACTGTAGGTGGGAATGTGAACTGGTGCAGCCACTCTGGAAAACTGTGTGGAGGTTCCTCAAAGAGTTAAAAATAGACCTGCCCTACGACCCAGCAATTGCACTGTTGCGGATTTACCCCAAAGATACAGATGCAATGAAACGCCGGGACAACTGCACCCCGATGTTTCTAGCAGCAATGTCCACAATAGCCAAACTGTGGAAGAAGCCTCGGTGTCCATCGAAAGATGAATGGATAAAGAGGATGTGGTCTATGTATACAATGGAATATTACTCAGCCATTAGAAACGACAAATACCCAACATTTGGATGCAACTGGAGGGTATTATGCTGAGTGAAGAAAGTCAATTGGAGAAGGACAAACATTATAAGGTCTCATTCATTTGGGGAACATAGAAAATAGCGAAAGGGAATAAAGGGGAAAGGAGAGAAAATGAGTGGGAAATATCAGTGAGGGTGACAGAACATGAGAGACACCTAACTCTGGGAAACGAACAAGGGGTGGTGGAAAGGGTGGTGGGCGAGGGGTTGGGGTGACTAGGTGATGAGCACTAAGGGGGGCACTTGACGGGATGAGCACTGGGTGATATGCTATATGTTGGCAAATTGAACTCCAATAAAATAATATACAAGAAATAAATTGTAAAAAAAAAAAATAAAACACTGAAACTAATTAAACAAAGAACAATACAGGAAAGAAATTGCCTTTATTTCTCTGCATGCCTAATAACAATGTTTGCTCCTTGAATTTGAAAATCCTCATCTCCTGGAAAGGGATGGGGTACTTTGTTTATTCTAACTTGGTTATGGTTTCTCAAAAGGATCTTTTAATAAAAAATTGCTGTGATGATAAAAAAAAAATTGCTGTGATGTTATTGTGAAGGGGTGACAGCAAGGAGTTCTCCAGGCATGCCACTAATAAATTATGTGACTCTAAACAAGTCATTTACCTTTTGGCACACTTTTTCTGTGCCAAAATAAATAAAATAAAATATTTTTAAATATTTTATAATATTAATATATATTATATATATAATATATATATTATAATATAATAAAAATAAAATATTTTTTAATGAGTTTCTGTCTTTAGTTTTCATTGCTCTGTTACCGCTTAGATAAAGGCAAAAATTTTAAATCTTCAAACTCTTTATACTGGCCGACTAGAAGGAGCAGTGATGCACCACTCTAGGTTGTACAGCAAGCGCAAAAAGAATGGAGCGTGGCTCCCGAGAGTGAATAAGAAGGGCAATTTTTCCTTCTGTGGCTGATGACTCCTTTCCATGAACCGTGCTGTCACCAAGCCTTCCGTGAGGTGCCCTCAGCTAGTGCTGCCGACCCTTTGCTCTTGCGGCCCGCCTTATTTCAGTTCTTACAGCTGATCAAAGGACAGCCTGCAATGACTCTTCTTGGCCCTCCGCCAACCCTCCAGGACTGACCTGCCACTCCCCTATCCTGTCGCACTGCCCCTAGGGAGCGCAAAGACTCCACGACCCTGGAAGCGCCACCCACGCGGAGAAGGGACCTAAGCAAAGACAATTTACAGACCCGGAGTGAAAGTGAGCACGCGCAAAAGCAGCCCGGAAGTCTGAAACCAGAGTGAAAACTACATTTCCCGTAAGTCTTTGCCTCGGCACCTTTTGGGTGTTTTTTTTAAATTTTATTTTACTATAGTCACACCCCCCCACACACACACAGACAGACAGAGAGGCAGAGAGGCAGAGGGAGAAGCAGGCTCCATGCACCGGGAGCCCGACGTGGGACTCGATCCCGGGTGCCAAAGGCAGGCGCCAAACCGCTGTGCCACCCAGGGATCCCCACCTTTTGGGTGTTTAACAAACCACCACCTTATTTCCCCAGCTCTTTTTGGTTTACAAACTGACCAATCTAGCCTTACCCAAGGAGCTCCAAAGCATTTTATTCAAAGAACACAATAAAGGTTTGTGGCCTAGGTGATGCCTCCCTCTCTCTGCCTGCAGGCTGCCTTGACCTTCCTACTGGGTCCAAGGCCGTGAGTAATAAACTTGTCTATTTCAATTTCTTCTGTGGTCTTTTGTAAACTGCAAAGAACTATCTTTTTCTGTATTACTTAGATAAGACTTCATAGGACCCTTGTTTAGCTATTACAAAACCAGACACAAACCCACCAAATTCCCATTCTATGCCTCATAAATGATCAGCTGAACCATTCATTCCCATGACCAATCAGAACAAAATACCTGTAAATTTAACTTGACCAAATGTCTCTTGTCCCTGAAATTTGCCTTATTCCTAAGGTTAATCAAGTCTAGGAATGCCAAATGATCCTTCTCAAAACTTGGCTGACAAAATGGAAAGATCTTTCCTGATCTTGCCACCCACTTCCCTGCTCCTGACACCCAGTTTTTTCTAGCCTTGTCTACACTTGCATTTTAAAGAAATGAGTTTCTCGGGGTTCCTGGGTGGCTGAGTAGGTTAAGTGTCTCCCTTTGGCTCAGGTTGTGATCTCTGGTTCCCAGATTGAGTCCCACATCTCACTTGGGCTTCCTGCTGAGCAGTCTGCTTCTCTCTCTTTCTCTCTTTCTCTCTCTTCCTCTGTCCCTCCCCACTGCTCATTCTCTTTCTCTCTCTCCCTCAAATAAATAAAATATTTTTTTAATGAGTTTCTTTCTTTAGTTTTCATTGCTCTGTTACCAATGGGAGAGTCTGCATTGTATGAATGGATGTACTGATCCTTGAATTACCCATAAAAGATTTACGCAAGGATGGATCCATGCTCCAGTAAAGACAGCCAGAAGGAAAGTAGCAAGCCCAAAGCAGTTTAATTAAGGACATTTCACTCTTGAGAAGGGAGGGTGTCAGCCCAGAAGTGGCAACTGCACTGAGTTATAGGTGTCTTTCTTTTCACGTTTGCAGAGGCTATGGGGTCTAGTTAGGGCAGTCTCCAACAGAGGTTGTTTCTTTTTTTTTTTTTTTAAGATTTTAAAATTTTATTTATTCATGAGAGAAGCAGAGAGAGAGAGAAAGAGAGAGAGAGAGGCAGAGACAGAGGCAGAGGGAGAAGCAGGCTCCATGAGCCTGACTTGGGACTCAATCCCAGATCTCTAGGATCATGCCCTGGGCTGAAGGCAGCGCTAAGTCTGGGCTGCCTCAGAGGTTGTCTCCAATCATCTAAGGGACCCCTACCAGTTGGGAGGGGGAGTTTTAGCCCAACGAGATTCTGGCCCACAACTATCCTGGCCACGTTCTCCCTTGGGGAGGGAGCAGTTGAAACCACAGTATAAATACATTATAATGAAGATATAGGTTACCCTGGGGCAGAGATTGAGGAGGAGAGGTGTGTTCTGAACCTGTGACCCTAGGTCTGTCAGCCCTAGAGTGTTGGAAGCCCTATGGCCAGGTTGTTAAAAGCCACAAAATCAGGATGTTGTACCCTCAGATTTCAAATGTGTCACCTATTTATCACCGGCTCAGATCTAACTGCCTACTCTATGAGCTCTTTCCTATTTGTAAAGAAACATACACACACACACACACACACACACTTTTGGAACTAATCTTTCAGACCTTTGCAAACCTAAGATTGGAGATGTTTCCCTATTTCCATAGTCACTCTCTCTCGTTGCAGTAGTCACCTTCTTTTACTGCAATAGGTTTTTTTTTTCACTTAACAAACTTTATTTTTAGAGCACTTTTAGGCTTATTAGAAAAAATGCACAGAAAGTACAAAGTTTTAATACATTTGTCTCCACCCCCTCACCCTTCTTACAGCTTCCCTATTATTAATGTTACTGAACCCAAGTTCAGCTGCCAGTCCCTCGAAAGGCCATTACTCAAGAAACAGGTTTTTGTTTGGAAAGGAATCTGGGCTTTATTCAGGAGGCCAGCAACCTGAGGAGAAGATGGGGTCTTGCCCAAAAGTCAGCTCCAAGGGTTCTGCCTGGCTCAAGGGTTTTTAAAGGGTAGTTAATCAGCAAAGGGAGTGCAGCGGCCTGCAACAATTCTTGATTATGTGCAGACTCCATGATACCAGCTACAAAAGTTATCTTAGTGCTTGGGAATTGTGTAAAGGGAGGTCTAGTTCTTGTTTCGCGATGTGCAGGAGTACTCTGTTCTTTCTGCAAAGGAAGGCAATGTCTACAGATATATAAAGGGAGGTCAGTAATATCATTTGTGTGAGCAAAAAAAAATAAAAATAAAAACATTTTGCTAAAAAAAAAATTGCTGGGTTAATCAGAAAGCTGAGGCAGCTTTAACAGACTTGCTGATTTCTGTGGCCTATGAAAGTTCTGGTCCTTCACTCCTCAAAGCCAGTGGTCTGCAAATCTCAAAGTAAGTAAATTAGTCTGTTGCAAATCAAGGGACTTAGGTCACCAAGTAAGGAGTGTGTTAACTTGAAGCAAATCAACCCTTAACACCAATTGTCATGATGTTATACTAACATGTTGCATTTGTATGGTATATTAGTTCCAGTTGATGAACCAATATTGATACATTATTCCTAACTAAAGTCCATAGTTTACAGTACAGTTCATTCTTTATACTGTACATAACATTAGGTATCTATCATTACAGTATCATAAGAAGAGTTTCACCGTCCTAAAAATATCCTGCACTCCACCTACAGGACACCTGAAACAAAATCATGCTTGAGTAGACATTAAGGACATATACTAAATATTGGGCCCCTATTGTAAAACTCCCAATTTCTAGGATATCAAGTTGGTGGTCAGCAGCACTTTCACAGACACAGGGACATATTCCCTTTTTCTGCTTCTGCAGAATTACTGTGACTTGAGATACAAATCTGCTTTGGTGGTCCTAGACCAAAGCCTTCTGGAAAACCTTAACATGTGCAACCAGCATCACTACACATTGCATGAGCAGCGTCTAAAAATCTCCCTTAGCAGAGCCAGGCCTGGTCACAGTATACATTCTGGGAGTATTCTCTGGGTGGGGAGCCAGCAGAACTATGACTGCCAAAACACTTCAGGTTAAACCTCAAGAGTTAACCAAAAAAGGTTGTTTTTGTTTTTGTTTTTGTTTTTTTGTTTTTTTTTTTCTGTACCTGAGAAAAAGATAAACGTTACTTCTGTGCTTACAAGGCAACCAACATCTACAACATTTGAATAAATGCTTATAAATCTATCACTCCACTTAGATGGCAAGTCACTTAGGAAGAGAAAATATGTATATATTGTATACCTGGTTTATCCAGGTATCAAAAGAGCAGCCTGCATGTAACTAATGATCATTCATGGCTTGCTGACTTTTGAAAAAAATAAGGAGCTAATGGCAATGAAGGTTGCCTTGGACATACCAACAACATGTTCAAGCCACAGGCTCCCTGAACATCTAAGGGCTTCACAGAGCTATGAAATGATATGAATAGTGGAACCTGTGCTTTTTGCCCAATTTAGAATTCTAAACATTGCAATTAGAAAATATCTTCAGCTCTCTTCATTTTTCTTAGTAGACTGGACTCCCCAAATCCAAGGAATTTCAGACAAATCTTTTTTTTTTTAATTTTTTTTATTTATTTATTTATGATAGTCACAGAGAGAGAGAGAGAGAGAGAGGCGCAGAGACACAGGCAGAGGGAGAAGCAGGCTCCATGCACCGGGAGCCTGATGTGGGATTCGATCCCGGGTCTCCAGGATCGCGCCCTGGGCCAAAGGCAGGCGCCAAACCGCTGCGCCACCCAGGGATCCCATTTCAGACAAATCTAAAACTGTTTGCCTCCTAAGATCCTGAGAATTTTTCCCATAGACATCATAGAAGCAGGTATTGCAATGTCTTGAGCCTAGTTCAATGGTGTAAATATTCCTTAACATTTATATTGACAATTCCAAGTGAATGAATGCTTTACCTGTAAAAATAAAACACAAAAATTCCATATATTCCTTATATTCCATATAGAATATAAAGGAGTCAGCCAGAGATGTAAATCATGGTAGGCCAAAGACAGCCATTAAGACATTGAAGATGGTATGAAAATTACTGTACCTTTCAGAGCAGTGCAGCTCATGGTAGCTGAGTATTTTCTCTATGGATGTGATTGGCATGCATTTGCAAACATGAGTAATCTCTGAGGCAGACATCAGACACTATGTATAGAGGTCAAAGCACTTTGATCTATATTCTTTTATCATATTGTGTGAATTATTAAGGTGAACACGGGGATATTAAGGTACAGAGAAACAAAGCTGCTGACTCAGAGCCTCAAAGAAAGATGGGCACATACTGGGAATGAGTCCCTACTCACACTTCTACAGCATTTAGACCTGAAAGGGACCCAGGAATCATCTAAGAAAGTACTTCTCAAACCTTTTTTTAAAAGTAGGCTCTATGCTTAGCATCGAGCCTAACATGGGGCTTGAACTCACAACCCTGAGATTAAGAACTGAGCTGAGATAAAGAGTTGGACACTTAACCAACTGAGCCACCCAGGCACCCCTCAAACTTTAATGTACCAACAAATCATCTGGACATCTTATTAAAAGAAATACTCTGATTGAGTGTCTGTGTCAGAGGCCTAAGATTCTGCATTTCTAATAAGCTTTAGTTGATGCTGCTGCTGCTGGTCCAGAGACCATACTGAAAAGCAAAAACCAAGCACAGTGGTTTTTTTTGTTTGTTTGTTTGGTTGTTGTTGTTCTTGTATTTTAAGGTTTATCTATTTTAGAGACAGAGAAAGAGAGAAAGTGGGCACAAGTGCAGGGGTAGGGGCAGAGGGAGAGGGAGAGAAAGAATCTCAAGCAGACACTTCCCTGAGCCCAGAGCCTGATGCAGGGCTCAATCTCACCACCCTGAGATTATGACCTGAGCCAAAACCAAGAGTCAGACACCTAACCAACCGTGCCACCCAGGCACCCCTAGTGCAATTATTTTAAATCATATTTGTACAATAAAATTACCTCAGAGTTTCTTTCTTTCTTTTAATTACTGGTAATTCCGTTACCTGGGCTTCACTACCAGAGATTCTGATTCACCAGACTAGAGATCAGCTCAGATGTCAGTATCTAGTTTTGTTTTGTTTGTTTGTTTTTGTTTGTTTTTAAAGATTCCCAAGGAATTTTCCTGTTTGCAGCCAGGGCTGTAACCATTGTCCAAGGCTAACCCTTTTATTTAACTGATAAGGCAACATAGAATTTGACTCACCTAGCTCATCAGTCAAACACAGAACTGGTCCTGGAATTCTGATATTAGACTCATAGTTCTATGCTCAAGTTTCATTTCTTCCAGTCGAAACCTTGTTCATTTGAAATGAGTTTCCCTCTTTAGTTTTCATTGTTCTTTCCTATCTGTAAATACACAGAGACACACATATACATATAGACACACTTACATACTATATTGGCTATTTCATCTCTCCTTAATGCTACTGTCCTGTGAGTTCACGGGTTTGTTTATACCAAAGACACAGTGGTCAAGATTCCACATACCTAATCAGCTAAGTCAGAGCCCCACAGAACTGGGACTGCTGCCAAATTCATAGTGATCACAAGATAAACACTTGTTCTGTTTCTCTGACATACTGTCACTAGGTGCCAACAGGTAAAGGGGATGAAGAGGCAAAAATCTTCAGTTATAAAGCAAATAAGTTATAGGGATACAAAGTACAGCATAGGAAATATAATCAATAATATTAAAACAACTTTGGTGATGGTATAGACTCACCATAGTGTTCAATATATAATGTAGGTAAACAATGAATTTTACACCTGAAACTAATATATGTCAACTTCAATTTAAAAATGGTATTTTATGTGCACTAATTTGTGCACAAAAATTCCAAAGCCATACTGCTATTAGTGCATACAGCCCTTCTAATCTTTATTTCAGTATTTGCTTACATTTCCATCCCTTTATTTCAGAGTTAGGTTAGACCTGGTACCTTGCAGAAAATATTTTCACCTGAAAACTCAATTGGTCTGCTAGAAGCATCCCATCTGATACAGAACTAGGAGAGAACTGAGTAGTGATCCCCTTTCCAAACTCTCTTCTCCCCCATATAGGTCAGTCCCTCTAAGGGAAGGTTGGATGCCTCCTGCCCAAGAGGCTTTGCCAAGCTTCATGTGTGGGCATGTCCAGGGCTCCCTGACTCAGGCCCTAAGATGGGAAGATTTAGATTGCCTGAGGATCACAGCAGAGCATTTGCCTCAGCAGCTGCACAGAGACATGACATAATTCCCCAAATTATAATGTGGAAGGGCTCCTGCTGGAGGTTAGTGCAGACTGCCTACTGCACAGATGGAGGGACTTGTCTGAATAGTGAAAGTAACATCCACAGTTATGATGGCTCTTCAATGAGACATGATATCCATGTGTTATTTCATTTCATTTCATCACAACCACATGAGGAAAGATATATTACTATCCTGATTTGATAGGTAAGGAATTATAGCTTAGAAAAGTGAACCAGGGCATCTGGCTGGTTCAGTCGGAAGAGCATACAACTCCTTTTTTTTTTTTTTTTTAATGTACATATGCATCTTAAGTGATCTATTTGATACATTTCGGCACTTTGTTTAAATTTCTTTTTTTTTAATTTTTATTTATTTATGATAGTCACAGAGAGAGAGAGAGAGGCAGAGACACAGGCAGAGGGAGAAGCAGGCTCCATGCACCGGGAGCCCGATGTGGGATTCGATCCCGGGTCTCCAGGATCGCGCCCTGGGCCAAAGGCAGGCGCCAAACCGCTGCGCCACCCAGGGATCCCATAAATTTCTTCTCTTTTTTAAAATTTTATTTATTTGACAGAGAAAGAATGAGCAAGCACAAGCAGGAGGAGGGGCAGAGGGAAAGAGAGAAACAAGCTCCCCATCGAGCAGGGAGCCTGATGTGGGGGTCTGGGGGTTGATCCTAGAACCCCAAGATCATGACCTATGCTGAAGGCAGACGCTTGACAGACTGAGCTACCCAGGCACCCCAAGAGCATGCAACCCTTGATCTCAGGGTTGTGAGTTAGAGCCCCACGTTGGGTATAGAGATTACTCTAAATAAACTTAAAAAAAAAAAAAAAAGGTGAACCAACTAGCTTATGATTACATTAGCCAGTAAATGACAAAGTCCAATATTGAAACCAGACAGTGTGATTCCAGGTGGCTTCACCGCTGTGTCTTGTGTGCACAAAAGCAAATGAAGATGAAATGTCTTAATATTTTTCATTGTGCCCAAGCTGCGGAGGAGTGAAGGAAATCTTGGGGGAAAAATGTCTCATTGGTCCCATATCTGGTAATAAGGACTGTACTGTAATGGAGCTTTACCTATGCAGAGCACACAGCCCTATAATAAGTGAGATGGTGTATGCCTGATGAATCCCCTACCATCAGGTAATTCTGTCAAGGGAACAGGTCTAAGACTTCTTTCTAATGCATTAGGTTTGTTCATCTCCAATAGAACAAGCTTTGTCTAATAGCCACTCTTCCCTTTAAGTGAATTTAGGCTCCCATAATGGGCTAACCTGGCCACGGTCCCCTTTCCTTTACTCCTTTAGGGAGTTCTATTCTCCATTTCTATGATCCAATTTTCTTTAGAGAGTTTTACTACCTACTTCTATAATTATAGTTTACTTAGGGAGTGGGATTCTTATTATTTAGGTAATCTTGATTTGTTGGGTTTGGAAATGAACACATGGATCTAAACTATATTGTGGTCATAAGATGTCAGGTGGGCCAGCACATTCTTCTAGGAACTAGGAACTAGGAATGGACAGATGTGGTCTACCTCAAGTTAACTGAGGTAACTAACTTCAATGAAGAAAGCAGACATTTTACCCAAACTTCATGCAGCTTATAATCCAGTGAGAAAAACAGTAAAACAAGTTCGCAGTTGATTAAAGGTCAGCTTTCTCCATGAAGAAGTTTGGAACTTAATTTGCCAAAGTGTTCCAAGCAGTTCTCTTGTTTTATGCCATTTGGTTTGAAGCACTATTAATTCAGTCATTTGCTGGTATTGATCAAGAAACATGAGAAGGTTGCTATATGATTTGAGAGACCATCAATAGCAAACACCTTTGATTATGACATTTTATTAAAAGACGTTGCATGCCATATAATATTTTTATTTTGAAAAATATTTTATTTACTTATTTTTTGAGAGAGAGAGAGAGAGAGTGAGCATGAGCACAGGGACAGGCAAGAGAAGCAGACTCCACGCTGCGCAGGAAGCCCAATCTGGGGCTTGATCCCAGGACTATGGGATCATGACCTGAGCTGAAGGTAGATACTTAATCAACTGAGCCACCCAGGTGCCCTCACCAAGTACTATTCTTAAAAGGAAAAAATTAAGGAAACAATGGTACTGTTTTTTCATTTTTGTATTTGTTTTGGGGGGAAAATTATTAATTTCCTATTGTGGCTTAATTAATTACCACAAACTTGTTAGTCTAAAACCATACAAATTTATCATCTTACAGGTCTGGAGGTCAGAATCGGAAATGAGTTTCACTGGACTGAAATCAAGGTGTTGGCAGAGCCAACTGCCTCCAGAAGCTCTAGAGGACAATCCTTTTTGTACTTTTTCCAGCTTCTAGAAGCTTCCTACATTCCCTGGTAGAGACCCATAATCCACAAGATTACAAATCCCCCAGGTATTTATAGAACTATCTGGTAGGGTTTGGATTTCTACTGAACTCTAAATTGCAGGAAAGAAATTGCAGGGAAGCAAACTTTGTATCATTAAGGGCAGGCATCAGAGGCAGGTAGAAGCCATCTTCCCAACTTGTTTATCACTAAAACAAAAGACTTGTTAGATTTAACAAGAATGATATTCTAAAGTGCTTGGTTTGGAGAAGCAGGCTGTGTGACGCTAAAATGAGTTTAACCATTACCAACTGTCCAGAGTGAGAGATATAAAGGTAAGTAATCTGTTGCAGGAAAGAAATTGCAGGGAAGCAAACTTTGTATCATTAAGGGCAGGCATCAGAGTCAGGTAGAAGCCAACTTCCCAACTTTTGTTTATCACTAAAACAAAAGACTTGTTAGATTTAACAAGAATGATATTCTAAAGTGCTTGGTTTGGAGAAGCAGGCTGTGTGACGCTAAAATGAGTTTAACCATTACCAACTGTCCTAGAGTGAGAGATATTAAAGGTAAGTATCTGTTGGACAGTTAGTCAACTCTTCTCAGGTATTGCTATACATCACTTGCACCCAGAAAGCAGAGCTCATTGATGCAAAGTTATTTCCCTGGATTATGTGGTGTGTTTATGTGAGGCCTGTTTAACAATCTCCAGAGATTATGGTTACTAGAGTGTCTTCTAACCCATCTCTCTATCCCATCCCTCCCTACTCTGGGAGAGTTCTCCGCACTTCTTGGGGCTCTAAAGTGTGGGACAGCTTGGATGTTTACAGAGAATGACAAGAAGGAGAGAGAGAGAGAGAGAGGCAGAGACACAGGCAGAGGGAGAAGCAGGCTCCATGCAGGGAGCCTGATGTGGGACTTGATCCCAGGTCCCCAGGATCACACCCTGGGCTGTAAGGTGGCGCTAAACCGCTGAGCCATGGGGCTGCCCAACAAGTGGTCTCTGGCTGTAAGGTGGCGCTAAACCGCTGAGCCATGGGGCTGCCCAACAAGTGGTCTCTTTAAACTGACAGCTGAAATTCATGGGCTTGTTACTCCCATGCAAATGACTGACAGAACCTCATTTGTGTCCTTAAAGTTACCCCCACTCAAGAATTTCTCCAAGTGCCCACGGGGCATCTCTCATGGACTCCTCAATCAAGCCAAGCCACAGTGCCTGCCATTCACTATTGTTAAGGTACTCCGGCCCAAGTCTTTCCTAACTGCAGCCAATATACCACTGCAAACTCCAGCTCTTTGGGGATCACCCCAACCACCAATGTCTCCATTCCTATGATGCTGTGAAAGCTGGAATTACAATGGGACTCAGGTCCCCTAGCTGTAGCCTGTCGAGCTTGAATAAATCACTCTCAGTCTGAGTCCACAGCTCTGTAGCTTGTCCCCAGCCAGGCCAAATGTGATACAGCCAACTCTACTCTAGGGCCTATGCTGAAGGGAGTAGGCCTTCTGGGACATTCCCTTTGATATCCACCCTTTCCTGCAGGTGTCCTCCTGAACTCCAGTACCATCCCCAACTGCTCTTTATCTGTATTCAATCATTCTTTTCCTACCTGAACTGAAGTCCACTTCCTACGTCTTTCAGGCTGTGCTCTGAAGACAAATTGGAACAAATTAGTTATATACATGATGGTATTATTTACAGCAGTGATTCTTGGGGGAGGGATATAACAGAGGAGAGGATTTTGTGCCTCTGAGCAAAAAAAAAGTTGCTTTTGCCAAATTATGGAGATAACTTTTTTTTAAATCACAACTGCAGGGTGCTGCTGACATCTAGTGGGTATATATACATAAGGATGCTTCTTAAAGATCACTAGACAGTTTTCTACAGCATAGAATTATGCAGCCCAAATGTCAACAGTTGCCAAGGTCAGGAAACCCTGCCTTCATCTATTTCAGTTTCTCAGGCAGATTTTAGATCAGTTGCCATGTTTCACTTTCTATTTCCCTATTTCTTTTGTTGCTGTGTTTTACGTCTTGATAAGAATAAATACAAAAGACAATGCACTACTGATTCTCCCAAGAACACATCCAATCCAACATTCTGTGGAAAGAAATATTGATATATAAATTCCATCAAATAATTTTAACATGTTCAACACCCACTCAACAGTCAGGTCTTTGTTTCCTTTCAATCCTGAAAGTGTATATTCTTTCAATTTTTTTACAGATGGTTTTTGTCTTTCTGATTTTGAATTCTTAACAATATAGGTAGATAACCAAGATCTCTTTTTCTTTTGATGTTTATCTCTGATTGCTTAGTTGCTACCCATTTAAACCTTAATAAGCAAAGGTGATCTCTTGGCCCAGATACAGCTAAGAGAAAGGAAGGGAAAGAAGTAGGAACAAGGAAGAAAAAACATGATTAACACACTGGAAATATTTTCAATTACTGGAGCACTATTAAATTTTTCTAAATCCTTAGTAAGAAGGAAACTCTGTGTTTATTTTTCTATCCATAATGAACCATTCAGTACCTTTTCTAAAATATGGCTTCCTGCTTCAGAAAGACATTACAGGGCAGCGCAGGGGGCTCAGGGGGGCTCAGCGGTTTAGCACCACCTTCAGCCCAGGGTGTGATCCTGGGGACCTGGGATCGAGTTCCACGTCAGGCTTCCTGCATGGAGCCTCCTTCTTCCCTCTGCCTGTGTCTCTGCCTCTGTGTGTGTGTGTGTCTCTCATGAATAAATAAATAAAATCTTAAAAAAAAAAAAAAGACATTACAATAGTCTTTAGGCCCACCACATTACCTCTCTGATCTCAATTCCTAGGACTTTCCCCTGCTCTTCCCACTGTAACCATACCATCCAGGGCAAGTGTGCTCCACCTTAGTGGGTTTGCACTTACTGTTTCCCATGCCTGGAACTTTCTTCCCTAGCTCCATGTCTGCAGTGCTCATTCCTTCACCCACTTCAGATCTTTGTTCAGTTGCCACTTTCTCGGTGAAACCAGCTATTACCAGCAGATTTATACTAGCAGGAAATACCCTGACTCCAAACCTCTCTTCGCTTTTTCTCCATAGCACCATTTGACATACAATGTTTCATTTGTTATTATTTTTATCTCCCATACTGGAAGATAACTCCTGGAGAGTAGGTCCTCTGTTTTCATCATTACTATATTGACAGTGCCTTGAGCAAGGTCTGGTTCTTAGCAGTTGTCCAATATAAGTTGTCGAACGAATGAATGATTGAATCCAAGGGGAACAAAAATTCGGGTTATCGGTATTTAGTATTTTCTGCTTGGATTCCCAAGCCCAATCCCGTGTTTGCTAGAGTCCTACTATGGTGAGTATGGTTGGTAAGGGCACAGAAGGCGAGCAGTCTCACACAATTGGGAGTAGAAATGTGTAAACTTCTTCGCAAAGCTGTTTGGCAACACCAATCAACTTTTAAAATGCAAGGGCTTCAGTTTCAGCTTAGGATGCAGAAAGCTGAAAAGAGCATCACTGTCACCCTTTACAACAAAAATAACAGCCTCCTTTTTAAAAAAAAATAAAATAAAGAAACGAGGTTGGGTGAGAGCCCAGGCCAAAGTCCTGAGGGCAAATTCCACACAGAAGCACCCGAAGCTCCGTAAGCGTCCGCCCCCCGCTTCTCGGCGGCCGGGGACCCACTCCGCTCCCGCAGAAGTTTCCGTTTCCTGGAGCAGGACTCCGCCTAGTCCGAGATGAGATTCACTTTCCAGTTTCCTTTTCCCGCTCGGGTCCTGCGTGTAACAAAGCCGACGTCTGGCCCCAGGCCTCGCGCCGCAGACGCCCCGCGGGAAGCGCGCGCCGCCCGCCCGCACTGGTCGCGCACGCGCACACGCCCGCCCGCCCGCCCGCCGCTCCGCAGGCCGGGATCGCAGTCCTGAGGAGAAAGCCCGAGGGGACCGCTCGGAGCGCGCAGCCACCATGAGGTGAGGCTTCCCGGCTTCTGCCCCCGACCGCGTCGGCCTTTGTTTCAAGCCCGTGTTTTTCTTTTGCCGTCGCCCGCGCAGTGCCGCGGCCCTTCAGGGGGCCGAGCCCCCCGCGCCCGCAGCGGGGCGTCGGGTTGGGGCGCTCGTCGAGGGCGCTGTCCCGGTCCGGGCGTTTGGGGCCGGGCCTGGCGGAGGGGGTGGCGGAGCGCGCGCTTCCCCGGAGCCGCATCCCTGCCGGGCGTCGGCGCTCGGCGGTCGGCGGTCGGGCCGGCGGATAGGGTGGGGGGTGCCGGCGACGCGCCCCGGGAGCCCACCCTCCCTGCCGCTCTTCTGGGAGGCGGCGAGCGTGCTTGGTTGGCCGCCGCCCCCGGGGGCCATTCCGGGCGGCCTCTACGTGGCACGGGCTTCCTGAGGCGCGTCGCCTGCCCCCCTCGCCGGGACCGCAGCTGCCGTTCCCCCGACGTGGGCCGACACGGTTCGGCCGCAGCCCTGCAGTTGTCACCTAGGTCGGCTACTGCCATTTTGCCTTTCAGATTCCTGGGTCTGAGTTCTTCCCTTCCTGTGAGCGGCCTTTGTACCGCGTTGAGATTCTCCTTATTCCGCCCAGTCCGCTACTTTAGGGGGTCTCCTTTACTGCCCTTGTGTGAGGGGGGCCTTTTTCTCACCCGCCTTGTGTCCCCAGAGACTGGCCCCCTGCCCTTTGCTGCTGGGTGAACCGTCCGCAGTTAGTAAGTTAAGGGATGAGAGGGTAAGGTCCCGGGCTCCTGAAGCAGGCGGCTCTTTCCTCTAAATCCTGTTCTGAACACCTATTAGTTGGGTGATCCAAAGCAAAGTTGCTTCAACTCTGAGTCTGTTGCTTATCTGTACAAATTAATGACCTCCAAGCCTTAGGACTGTGCTTAGTTGATTGCTTAGTGCTTAATATTTGCAAATGTTGTTTATTATTATTTTAAGTGAAAAAGAAATGTAATCCGGGCTTCACCTCTCACATTTGTAGGAAGTGCCTGAAAAAAGTGTGCCTGAAGAAAGGAGGAGGAAAGGGTAGGTGCACTGTATGTGTATGCAGATAGGCTGGAAGGGAGTGGACCCAACTTGGGGAGCTAACTGCCAAAAATACCAAAATTTTCTAAAGATAAATATTGCCTCTTCAGATACAGTAGCTTCTCTCTGCCAGCTTCCCAGAGACAGAGTTTAAAAATTAAGCAAAGTTTAAAAGGTAAAACTTCTCACAGCATCCAGTTGTGCATAAATTCCACAGAACCTGGGTAAGGCACACTATCCCCTTGAGATCTCACACCCACATTCATATTATTTAAGGCAGCCCTCATCATCATCCTTGAGCTGGGCTGGTATAAAAGTTCACAACAGAAGTAGATGTTCATTTCACTCTTTGAATGGGCAGATGTATGATAAGCCCATTTGCCATGGATCTGGACAGGCTTGCCCATGAGTTTGGTGCAGTTATACCAGAGAAAGGGACAGTCATACCAGATTTCCCAGTCAGGACCATGGGAAACAGTCCAAAACGTATTTTCAGAATCCAAACATGAAGGCACAGAGTATGCCAAGATATAAAGACAAGTGGGATAGGGAAGACTGAAATGGGAGAGAGTTGGGAGGCATTAGCAGGAGGTAAACAACTAGTAAGAATCCCCTAATCTGGAATCCAGTACTTTTTATGCTAAGCCTGGGTTAGGACATAGCAGAAACTGCCAGTATATGATTGTATTCATTCAACAAATGTTTATTTATTGAGCTTCTATTAACTATTATTCTAATAATGTTTATTTATTGAGCTTCTGTTAACAGAAGCTCAATAATAGATTCCAGGAACGCAGTGCTGGGGGCACAGTAGTGAAAAATACAAAATCAGAACAAGGTCCCAGTTCTTATGGGGCGTACATTTAAATGGGGGAAATAGATAAACAATAGATATTTGACTAAAACAATTCAGAAAGTGTTAAGAGCTACAAGGAAAATAAAATAATTAATGGGCTAAGAGAGTGACCTCGAATGGAAGGGTCTATTTTAAATATTTCTGCTATGAGTAGCCTGGGTAGAGAATATTGGACCTGAGTTACAGGAAAGAAACAGTCATGCAAAGATTTAGAAGCAGAATATTCCACGAGTAAAAACAACAGGTAGAAAAGTCCTTGAAACTTGATATGTTTGAGAAAGGAAAGTCAGTATGTCCAAAACACAGTGAATGAGAAGAGTAGAAGGAGAAAAGTTTGGACAGATAAGGCCAAGTTCTTTAGGAACTTGTAGGGCACAGCAAGGGCTAGGTTAATATCTAAGGGTGTTGGGAAGCCAGTGGGAGATTTTAAGCAGGAGACTGACATCATCTGGTTTACATTTTCAGAAGTATAGTAGGACTCCGAAGGGATCAAGAGTCAAAGCTGGGAGACCAGATTTTCACCCCAGCTCAAAGGAAAAGTAATTATGGTTTAGACTAGTAAAACAGCAGTAGAAATTGGAGGAAAGTGGATGGGAACTGGGTGGTAGAATTAACAGGACTTCCATTTGGATTGGATGAGAGGTTGAGAGAAGAGGAATCAGATTACTCCTGGATTTGTTGGCCTGTGGAATTAAGAGGTGCCAAAAAAGATTGAGGGAAGAACAGGCTCAAGGAATCCAGATTTCTGGATTGCATATGTTTATTTGAGATGCCAATTGACATTCTAGCTCTATTTCTCTACTTTCTTTTAGTAAAATTTCTTGAAAGAGTGGCCTCTATTCCCCATATCCACTTCTTTACCAAATATTATCCCCTCAACCCACTCCAGTACTGTTTTCATCCCTACCTTTCTAGTGAAACACCTATCATGGTCCTCCTCAGCTTTACTCCTGACAAAATAATAATCTCTGTCCTCAATTACTCAGTCTCTTAGAATCATTTTAGACATTGAATATTCATCTCTCTTAAACATTTTCTTCCTTAGGCTTTCATTGATACCCGGTTTCTTAATTTTCCAGCTCCCTCATTGTTGTGTTTTTTTGTTTGTTTTTTTGTTGTTGTTGTTGTTGTTGTTTTTGTTTTTGTTTTTTGCCTCCTTTCCTGGTCCTTCTAGTCTGCTTAACTTGGGAGTGTTTTACAGCTTAGTTGAAAACCCTCTTCTCGGTTTATGCTCAGTCATTATGTAATTTTATTCCAGATCTTGTGGTTTTAAAGTTCATCTGCATGTCAGTGACTCCTGATTTTATATCTTTAGTTCTAAATTCACTCCTTTTTTTAAAAAAAAAATTGTTTTTAATTTACTTATTCATGAAAGACACACACACACAGAGGCAGAGACATAGGCAGAGGGAGAAACAGACGCCCCATAAGGAACCTGATGCAGGACTCAGTCCTGGATTCTGGGATCACGCCAGTGCCAGTTCAACTGCTGAGCCACCCAGGCATCCCAACTTCACTCCTTTTTATCCTCAGTCGTTTATTCATTAATATCCAACTTCATACTTGGCATCTTCGCTTTAGACATCTCAAAATTAACATTTCCAAATAGTGTTCTTGATTTATCTACCATTTCCTGAAGTCGAACGCATAGGAATCATCCTGGGGTATTCCCTCTTATGGCCCTCTCCACACCCAATCCATCAGAAAGACCTGTCAGCTCTGTCTCATGTATAACCAATCCAGTCCTGACTAACCCTCCACTAGAACTATAGTGTAAACTTGTATCATCTCTCCTTGAATTTCCTCAACAGCTGCTTTTATGTCTCTTTCAGGGAAATGTCCTCTGGTCATGCTCTTTAAATTTTAACTACTTCTCAGACTCCCCTGCCAACTTCTCATTTTTTTTCTCTTTTCTGCTTTATTTTTTTCTTTATTACAATCTCACATACTATATATTTTTATTTATTTTTTGGTCTTTTTTTGACACACCGACTGCCCTATTAGAATATAAGCTACATGAAATCAGGGTGTTTTTTATGTTTTGTTCATTGGTGTATCCTTACACTTCGAATAGTACCCTCTACATTGTACGTCTCAGTAATTCTTGGTTGAATAGATAGCTTCCCTATCAGTTTCCCAGCCTCCTCCCTTGACCTTCCATTATCCATTCTCTTCACAGTAGACAGAGGGATTTCTTTTTAAAACCTATATCAAACATTATCATTTTCCTACTTAAAAAGTTTCCTTCAGTGGTTTCCTCAGTCGTTTATTCATTAATATCCAACTTCATACTTGGCATCTTCGCTTTAGACATCTCGAAATTTAGGGTAAAATTTATGTTCCTTATCATGGACTACCATACCTTGCATCATCTGTCCCTGCCTAGTACTACACCTCATCTTCTGCTATTCCTCTTTACTATGCTTCAGCCACACTTTTCTTCCTTCTGTCCCCTGAACACTTCTGTTTGTTCTCAGATCAAGGCCTTTGCACTCACTGGTCTCAGGGTTTCTCAGTCTCAATATTATTGACATTTTGGGCTGGATAATTCATTGTTGTTGGTACTGAGCTGTGCTTTGTAGGATATTTAGCAGCATCCCTGCCCTTACCCAGTAGGTGCTCATAGCATTCCTCTAGTGGTGACAACCAAAATTATCTCTAGACATACCAAATATACCCTAGGGGGCAAAAGCACCCTGGTTGAGAAGCAGTGGCTTAGATCATTCTGCCCTCAGATCTTTTATGATTGCCTCCATTTCATTGCTGAGCTCTTACTTCAAATTGTCCCTTTCTACAAAAGTTGATCCTTCATAATTATAACTAACGTACCCCTCCCCCTCCCATAACCGCCACTACCCTTAATCCCGTTATTCTGATTTTTTTTTCCTTCTTAACATTTACTACTATCTGGCATTATGTTGCCCATTTCTTTTCATATTGATTTGTTTACATATTTGTTTTGCCTCAACTCCTTTAGTTCTTTCCTCGCCCAGAATGGAATTGCCATGAAGAAAGAGCCATTTTCTAACTTGTCCACTACAACTATAGTATTACCTAGCATATGCCATGGCATATATTACATGAGGTGCTCAATGAATATTTTGGTTTTTAAAAAAATTTTTTTTAAATTTATTTATGATAGTCACACAGAGAGAGAGAGAGAGGCAGAGACAGAGGCAGAGGGAGAAGCAGGCTCCATGCACCGGGAGCCCGACGTGGGATTCGATCCCGGGTCTCCAGGATCGCGCCCTGGGCCAAAGGCAGGGGCTAAACCGCTGCGCCACCCAGGGTTCCCCTCAATGAATATTTTGATGGCACTGTTACATAGTTCTATAAACATTTATATGACTATATATTTATATTTTACATACAAGGGGGGGGGTGTTCGGTATGCACCAGAAAGGGAAATAAATACACATTCATACACACATGCCCTGTATACTGTTCATCCCACAATTAGGGCATTTTCCTCTTTTTGAGAAGCCTTAAGGAATTTTTTTTTCTGTACGTTCCTTAATTATGGTTAATCGTAGACTGAGAAAGCCTTTTTAAAAATATTGTATTTATTTATTTGAGAGAGAGAACACAAGAGAGAGAACACAGGCAACATGGGGGGGCAGAGGGGGAGGGAGAAGCAGGCTCCCCACTGAGCAGGGAGCCAAACTCAGGGCTCAATTCTCTGACCCTGGGATCATGACCTGAGCCAAGAACAGACACTTAACTGACTGAGCCACCCAGGTGCTCCTAAGAATGTCTTCTTGAGTGCCATGCTATTGCTATTGGCAAAACAAATAAATAAAACCAAGAATGTTAATTAGGATTTTGTCAGTTGCAGACAGTAGAAACCTAATTTAGAGTGGCTTAAGGTGTGTGTGTGGGGGTAATTTCCTTAAGTAAATAGAAGGGGCAGGGGTGGACAGGGTGATCCAGGCAAGACTGTTTAGTCACTGTCATGAGCAGTTTATCTTCCTAAGCTCTGCTTTCCTCTATATTAGATTCTTTCTCAGGCAGGGTGACTCTTGCCAACTTTGGAAAGATGGCCACCAGCAAACCCAAGCTTATAGAACCTTTGGAAGGAAGAGAGATAGTTCCATCAAAGTCCCATTTCAACAAAAATATATTTTATTTTAATTTTTATTCATTATTTATGATAGAGAGAGAGAGAGAGAGGCGGAGACACAGGCAGAGGGAGAAGCAGGCTTCATGCACCGGGAGCCCGACATGGGATTCGATCCCAGGTCTCCAGGATCGCGCCCTGGGCCAAAGGCAGGCACTAAACCGCTGTGCCACCCAGGGATCCCAACAAAAATATATTTTAATTGGACTATCTCTGAATAAATCACTGGGACCAGGGAATGGCCAGAATATCATGTGCCTTCCCAGACTAAACAGTAGACAGTCCATTTCAGATTACATAGACTAAGAGTAGAGGGAGAAGATGTTCCAGAAATGGAAACCAAAAGAAAGGATCCTCACCAGGTAAAAACCACGGATGTCCACTGCACTGGACTATGTACACTTCCTGGGTCACTTCCATGGAACTTTATGCTGAATTATAATTGTTTACTTAAAAGCTCTGCATAAGCAGGGCTGTGTCTTGTTCACAGTTACATACCCAGGGTTATTTAGAAGATCTTGCACATAAAAGGGCCTCAGTAATGAATAAACATTTCCTTGTCCTTCCTTCCTCCTTTATCTTTGTAGATTCAGAGGTAGTGTTTCCATTGTGCCCTGCAGAGATTATACTGTGCCTTGCACAAAGGGAGCTCAACAAATATTTGTGAAGTGAATTTTAAGAGCAATGTTAAGGTAATAATAAGTATAGTTGCCCACAACCCCAGAGGTTGAAAAGATGTGGCACTTATATCGAATCTAATAAGCTTACTTAATTTCCTTGTGCCTTTCCCCCATCTTTCTGGAAATCTGTTACTCTCCTTTTACCTATCTCAAACTTATGCTTCTCCCCATCTCTTAGTATACCAGTTACTATCCTTTTCTGTCCTTTTTCTCTCTATGGAGTTTCCTTCTCCTCTTTCCTCCTTTCTTTTCCTTCATCCCTCTCTCCTTCCCTTTCTTTCTCCTCTGCAAAAATGACATTGGTGTGGCTTCTGTGTCTCCTTTAGTGTACTCTTTTTCTTATTTCTCACCTCTTCTTCTCCCCCTTCCTACTCATAATATAGGAATGGAATTTTTATATTAAGCATTGACTGTATATATTTACTATTCTTAATTTTCAAGTTAAGTAAATAAAACATTTAAAATTCCCTTCAGTAAAAATTGAAGGCACTGGTGAGCTAAAGACTGCCAAAAGGAAATAGATTCCTGCGACATAGAAAACCCTGTCATCTCTTCAGAACTGCTTTTGCAGTACATAATGAGAATATTTCTGGAATTTAATTCTACACCAAGGAAGCCTATATAAAGATACAGGGGACTAGTGTTTGAACTGTAAGATCAAATAAAAGGTAGAATTGTTGTTAAGCAAAAAACAGTATTTAAGGTTTAAAGATTGATTATTTCCTTCATTTCTTCAAAATTAACGGGAATTTTGTCTTTCACAGTGAAATTCCTAAGGAATCCTTGAAGGCCATTCTGTTGGAGTTAGAATGTCACTTTACGTGGAATTTACTTAAGGAAGACATTGATCTGTTTGATGTGGAAGATACAATTGGGCAACAGCTTGAATTTCTTACCACAAAATCCAGACTCACTCTTTATAACCTATTGGCCTATGTGAAACACCTAAAAGGCCAAAATAAAGATGCTCTAAAGTGCCTGGAACACGCAGAAGAAATAATCCGGCGAGAACACTCAGACAAAGAGGAAATACGAAGTTTGGTCACTTGGGGAAATTATGCCTGGGTATATTATCACATGGACCAGCTCAAAGAATCTCAGAAGTATATAGACAAGATAGGGAATGTTTGCAAGAAGTTGTCCAGTCCTTCTAACTACAAGTTGGAGCGTCCTGAGATTGACTGTGAAAAAGGGTGGGCACTCTTGAAATTTGGAGGAAAGTATTACCAAAAGGCTAAAGCGGCTTTTGAGAAGGCTTTGGAAGTGGAACCCGACAATCCAGAATTTAACATTGGCTATGCCATCACAGTGTATCGGCTGGATGATTCTGACAGAGAGGGGTCTATAAAGAGCTTTTCCCTGGGCCCTCTGAGGAAAGCTGTTACCCTGAACCCAGATAACTCCTACATTAAAGTTTTTCTGGCACTAAAGCTTCAAGATGTACATGCAGAAGCTGAAGGGGAAAGGTATATTGAAGAAATCCTGGACCAGATATCAGCCCAACCATATGTCCTTCGTTATGCAGCCAAGTTCTACAGGAGAAAAAATTCCTGGGACAAAGCTCTGGAACTTTTGAAAAAGGCCTTGGAAGTGACACCAACCTCTTCTTTTCTGCATCACCAGATGGGACTTTGCTATAGGGCACAAATGATCCAAATCAAGAAGGCCACACGCAACAGACCTAAAGGAAAGGATAAAATGAAAGTTGATGAGCTGATTACATCTGCCATATTTCATTTCAGAGCAGCTGTGGAAAGAGACTCTATGTTTGCATTTGCCTACACGGATCTGGCCAACATGTATGCTGAGGGAGGCCAGTATAGCAATGCTGAAGACGTTTTCCAGAAAGCCCTTCGTCTGGAGAACATAACTGATGATCACAAACATCAGATCCACTATCACTATGGCCGCTTTCAGGAATTTCACCGAAAATCAGAAAGTACTGCTATCCACCATTATTTAGAAGCCTTAAAGGTCAAAGACCGGTCATCCCTACGCACCAAATTGGCAAGTGCTCTGAAGAAACTGGCTATCAAGAGACTTGGTCACAATGCTTCAGATGTGCAGAGTTTAAGTGCCCTAGGGTTTGTTTATAAGCTGGAAGGAGAAAAGAGGCAAGCTGCTGAATACTATGAGAGGGCCCAAAAGGTAGATCCAGAAAATGCAGAATTCCTTACTGCTCTCTGTGAGCTTCGACTTTCTGTTTAAATACATACTCTAGGAAACTAGTTCTAAGTTTTTCTCTCCATTTTGGGTCATTATATTTTTTTTATTTTAATCCGTTGTTCATTACAGAGCCATTTTTTTTTAATGGTTATATACCAAGCATCATGCTAAATATTTTATATATATGCAATGATGAATCTTTTGCTGTTTTCTTTTTTCTTAATTAATATAACCCATTAAGAAACAGAAACCTTTCAGCTATTGTAACTTTTAAAAATGGTATGGCCATTATGACTTTATACTCTTTATCTGTACTATTTATAATAATTTTCTATTAAATTGTTAAATTTCCCATATTACACAGTGAGTATAATTCTGCATAAACCTTTGACACCTAGGTCAAGAAAATCTTTCAGGAATGCAAAATCCTATTAGTTAAGCCCTTAACTAGGTAGCTTGCAAAACATGGGCCCTTCCAGTTATAGATGTTCTGACTTAGATGAGAATTTAACCATCAACCTGATAGTAACCTAAAGAATCCACTTTGTTGAAAGAAAAAAGTTCTTAACAATAAAAAGCTTGTCATCTGTGGTGACTTCAAAAAAGGGAGGAAAAAAACGCATAGGAAAAAAAAAAGATTTCTTCAAATACAGAATTTAAGCGACCCATGAGAAATCACAAGTATCTCTCAAAATGTTCATTAAATAGCTAGAAATAGTTATGAGGGGAAAAAAAGAATAATGGAAAATCATGTAAGTTTCTCTGGTTTTTTTAAAACAGGAAGAATGAACCTGAACTAATCTAGATGAAATCAATTTTATTCCTTCCCATTAAAATTCCAGTATTTTTAGGTTAAAATCATTGAGATAGAAAGCAGGTCAATTGAGAAATTGGGAGAAATGATAAACAAATGGATAATAGAGATGTTCCTAACCTACATCCTAGATTACCAAAATTTCCATGGTTTGGTTTCAGGCCTGGACTGGATCATTCTCATACTCCCAATTTCTGGCCTTTGGTTAACTGTTTTAGTATTCCAGAGTTACTTCTGTAAAGCTTTTTCTTTTGTCTAAGATTTTCAGAATGACATGTTTTCCGATAGATCCTACAGGAATAGTTAAGCCCTACTTTCAGTATTAATACCATCTTGGAAGGGTCACTGTTTAAGGGCTCTTATCCCAGGGGACATTTTTAAATGGGATGTTGCTAAAAATAGCTTCTCTAATGTGGTTTCTTTGATTATAGACTACACAATTATATTTACCACCACAGTATTAGTGGAAATGTGTGCCATGTGCTTTAATTCTCTATACCTCTAATGTAGCTCTTAAAACTACTGTATACATGTTTTATGTGTTTTTTTACTTCTTGTTACTAAAAAAAATTTTTTTCTATTATTATTATAAAAGTAATGAATTCTCATTGTAAAACTTCAAACATAACAGATGCATATGAGTTTAAAGGCAAAAGGGAACCCCCTTGCCCTTCCCTAATTCTACACCCCCATGGTAACCTGTTAACAATTTAATTTGTATCCTTCCAGATATTTTTTCTATGCATAATCAAACATACATGGATACTGCAATGTATTTCATAAATTAAATGTTTTAAAAGTTTGCTTTACTTAAGTCCCTGCTGTTTTTGTTTATTTTACTCATTTCATTGTTTATTCGAGAAGGAAGAATGAGGAAAGGAATGATACTTAAGTATTTCAGAAATTCAGGACTGAAGTCCTAACTGATCAGTATAAGCATTTGTCACATTTTGTAGCAAATATTTTATTTTGCAGCAAGTCACCTTCCTCCATTGGGATTAATGTTCTAATTGACGTTATGTTCCCAAGTAGGGAAGGCACACACAATATAATACAGTTATGATATCAAAACAACAATACAACTATAAGCCTCTATTTAGATATTTAGTCTTTAAAGTTTATTAAGTGACTTTAAAATTCACTAGATATTATACCAATATATAAGAAGTCATAAATACCAAGAAAGTATAAAATCAGCATATGAAAAATATAACTATAAAATACTGAACTAAAATTAGTATATTTATAATAACTTTAAATTTTGTCACTAATTGCGCTTGCCTTCCTAAAATTTAAAAATATTTAGAGGGATCCCTGGGTGGCGCAGCGGTTTGGCGCCTGCCTTTGGCCCAGGGCGCGATCCTGGAGACCCGGGATCGAATCCCACATCGGGCTCCCGGTGCATGGAGCCTGCTTCTCCCTCTGCCTGTGTCTCTGCCTCTCTCCTTCTCTCTGTATGACTATCATAAATAAATTTAAAAAAAATATTTAGAGATAATTTCATAGTCTTGGATTTAAAAAAAAGACCTCAGAGTTCACTCACCTTTATCAATTAACCATCAAAACTTAGAGCTTGAATTATCTTCATAAGTGATATTTTCATCTTCAGGTAGTCCTTATTCTTAGAAATTTGTTCCTTCAACTTAACTGAAGACTTCTAGCCTAAAGTTTAAATATTTTGAGCTGTCTTTAGGGACCTCGAAGATCTTATCCTTTATAGATGTGATATCAGGATATCAGAACTCATAGTTTCAAATGGCAGAAAACCCAGCTCAAACTGACCTAAGCAAAAATGAGAATGTAACGGCTGTTGCAATTTAATAGTCTAGAGGCAGTACTACTTTCAGATAAATTTGAAGGGATAAGTGAGTCACCAAATATATATAACATGGCTATTGTAAATCAAGTAATACTGACTAGCCAAAAACCAAATGTTTACTATACATGTCTTAAAAGTGTTTGAAGACAATCACTCTATGTCCCCTAAGAATTCAAGTTAAATATGCCATTTTCTTTAAACCTATCCCCATCTCCATCATAATTAACTTTAGTTCTCTCCAAATTATGTTTATCCTTTGCTAGTGGTTTGTGCTAAGAGGTTAATTTAATAATACCCAAAGTAAGGTTTTAGGAAGATGGTAGAATGACCTTTTCTTTTTTCTATAAATTATACTTCAATTAAGCCAAAATAAAAATCTCTCCTTGGTAACTACCCATGTGTTGGTTTTTCCACACATGCCTTTTAAGGGATGTTTTTCACATCCTGTACCTGAACATTTGGCTTTTGAAAGTGTTTTATGTCACTTGGTGGCATTCAGCACCTCAATTCAGATAACCTATACCTCTTAAAGAAGTTGAGAAAAAGTTTGTATATAAAATGCTAATCACTACAAATAACAGATAATGGAAAACCGAAGTTATCTTTATAATAGTAACAAATAAATATAATAGTAACAAATAAATATTTATAATAGTAACAAATAACAAATAGTAACAAATAAATAAATACAATAGTAACAAACAAATAAATAGTTTTCAAGCAAGACCTAATCTTGTTTAAGCAGTGTGACCAAGACATACTCTACTCAGCTGTGATCAAATTGCACTATTCTAAGAAAGCTCCATCTTTGTGATATGCCACATGTATGGCTGCCACATGTACTCTGTCACAATGCAGTAGAAAAGCATGTGTCTGCTCCCCCAGGGACCTAAGAAGTCCAAGTTTGCTGTCTGATAGGACTGTCGTAGAGTACGTGCCATTCTCAAATCAGTCATCATGGCCAGGGAGGAAGTTATCATGCTCTTTAGTTAGGCCTGAGGCACATAGCTGCCCCTGAAAGTGAGGAATAGGAAGAAAATGGACTTCCCTGGAAGCATATGGATTACAAGGTGCAGGGGTGAAATTTTCAAGAAAATTGGTATTGGATACTGACAGCCCAAACACCAAGGGTATATAGATTCAAATTAATACCTTTTTCCCCTACTCCATATAGTTCCCTGTAGCAAGTAAAATACTTCAAAAAAGAGCTAGAGTCCTTCTTAACATTGAAGCCCCTGGTAAACTTTCTTGAGATTTCAGGTGCTGTGTCTTCTTAATCTGGTTCTCTTACTCCTCTTTATTCCTTCAGATATGTTTTCCACTTTAGCATCATAGAGGGCAGACTCGTAAGGGGATGGTGTATGGCAGACAGAAGAAGGGAAGTAGTCATACATTGTAGTGATGACTACCAATTGTAATTCAGACAGCTTCAGAAAGTAAAACAACCAGAAGCATTATGACCTGTGAATGTGTTTGAAGTACCAAAGATGACAACTGAAATTATATCTGTAAAGCTGAGCAATTCCCGATAAAGCCATCATCACCTTATTCACCAGCTGCTGTGAGGTCTCCAGGCCTTGAACAGGACTAGTGCAAATTCAAGGTGACAAAGGGAGAGGATAAAATTAGGTAGGCATGGAAAGATCTGGACATTGAAGGACTAAATCAGATTACCCATGTGATCAGCCTATATATATAATACATACATATATATGTATTTCATGATGGCAAAGACCCATGTAAAAATACTGCTTTGCATTTCCGTATATTAGGCACTTTAGTATGTCACTTTAACTATCTCAACACTGCAAATGAATAGAGACAGGCTCAGAGAGGTTAAGTAACATTTTGAAGATCATATAGCTACTAAGTGGTAGGACTAAGATTTAAAACCAGATCTGAAAAAAAAATAAATAAAAAAAAAAAATAAAACCAGATCTGAAAAAATTAATTAATTAAAAATTAAAAAATTAAAAAAAATAAAATCAGATCTGACCTAATTTATGGTCCACTTTGTATCAGTGTTTCACAACCCTAACTCTCAGAGTCACTGGTTAAGCTCTTTAAAACTCAAATTCCCAGGTCCCACCACATACCAACTAAACCAGAACCTCTAGGGGTGAGGTCTGGAAATTTACATATTTATAAAGCAACCAAAGTGATTCTGAGGTTTAGCCAGGTAGGGAAATGACTGTTACAGCCTCTAATACTATTGGTGGGTGGCCTTGTTCTATATCGTATGCATGCCATTTGCAAGTAGAAATCCTAAGGAAAGCTGTATATATGTTAGGTAAAGGTTAACAGTCCAAATTTAGGCACACAATTCTCAATCTGTTATGTGCAAGCTCTCCAAATAAAGAGGTTAGGGGAGATAACAAGGAATATAATAAGTTTGACATTTGCCACCTAATTCATAAAACTCACATTCAGGGACCATTTGGACAATGAATCATTGAAAAGATTATTTGTTTCAATAACTTCTTTTTGAAAACCAGCAGAGAAGAGCTGCCTCATACACAACAAGTCTTTGGGAAACATGGCCTACTACGACACTTATCAGATTTTAATGTACATGCAAATCATTTGGGAATCTCATTAACAGGTAGATTCTGATTCTGTGGATTTCACAGAGGGCCTGAGATTCTGCACTTTAAGCAAGGTCCCAGCAACATCATAATGTTGCTATTTTTCAGGTAAGAGTCTACATCATTCATTGCTCCTCAAGTTTGACTACACATTGGAATCACTTGAGAAGTAAAAAAACAAAACACTGGTGTCTGGATTCCATTTCAGAGGCTGACTAAACTGGCATTACAATTTTGTAAAAAGATTTTATTTATTTATTTATTTATTCATTCATTCATCATTCATTCATTCATTCATTTAAGTGAGAGAGACAGCCTGAGCAGGGGGAGGGGTAGAGGAAGAAGGATAAGCAGACTCCACTTGGACCCAACTCCAGGATGAGATCATGACACAAGCCAAAGTCAGATGCTTACCCTGCTGAGCCACCTAATCACCCAGCATTATGGTTTTTTTTTTAAATTTTTTTTATTTATTTATGATAGTCACACAGAGAGAAAGAGAGAGGCAGAGACATAGGCAGAAGGAGAAGCAGGCTCCATGCACTGGGAGCCCGACGTGGGATTCGATCCTGGGTCTCCAGGATCATGCCCTGGGCCAAAGGCAGGTGCTAAACTGCTGTGCCACCCAGGGATCCCAGCATTATGGTTTTTAAGTTCCCTAGGTGAAACTATTGTGCTGCAAAGTTTGAAAGCCAACCTTAACAATTGACCCAAAATCTGTAAAATGGGTCCAAATCATAGTAGTTATATAAACTCATCATTTGGCCTGACAAAGTCCAGGACATCAGGCCTGAGTTTATTTCTTGGCCTATTAGACAAACCAAAAAAACATACCCATGTATGTGTGTATATATATGTGTGTGTGTGTGTGTGTGTGTGTGTGTGTGTGTGTGTGTGTGTGTGTATGTATATATATTCAGGGAAGTGGTTGTAATTGCCCTTTAGGTAATCTGTCTCTTCAAGAAAATAGAAGAGCCTTTTTCAACGGATGGCAGGTGCTCTTGGAAGCTATTTTGTTCACTAAAGCTATACTGCCAGTCTCACAAAAGTTGAGATTAAACCCTTTCCACAAATGAATCAGCTGGCAAGAAAACTGGCTTCAGAGTAATGGAGCTTTTAAACATTTTCTAACCTCTCTGGGTGCAGAGCTGATCTTAGCAGTTGATCATATGCTATCTGCTTGACTTTCAAGGACAATATAAACAGTCAGTATTCTTTCCTAGAAGTCCAAGATGGAAATTACCTCAGTTCAAGAAAAACTTCATAGATCCACAGAACTTTAGAACCAGGAGGACCCTGCTCTAACCAAATATATCAATAAAAAAGTTGAGCCCCACATTGATAACATCACTTAAGATCTACCATCTTTTTGGACTATAATTTCTTCTCCCTGCTCCTAGTTCAACAGCACTCTTCACTGTTTGACAGTTTCTACCTGTAATCAATAACATTTGTCATATCAATTAACCTTTGACAGTTTGGCCATGATGTGACTGTGCCTAAATGACATCAACCACAACACAAGGCCCAAGGGTGGTTCTTTTATGGAATGTATTTATTGTTGAGGTTAAAGAACATGACAGAAATATAAAACACATTAAAATGCTTTTGTATTATTGGTGGATTATAAGAAATGAGAATCTTTTTGGCCTTGACAATCAGAATAGTCTCCTTTGAGTAGTTCAGGAACAACACTATAACCCTAGCGTGATGGCCATGAGAAGCACCTCTCAGATCTCCAGCTACAAGGATTATACTGGCTGAAGGTCCTATCTGCTATATGCTGACATCTATCATTGCATTTGCATTGAGGCCACCCTTCCCAGCATGGCAGGGATACCAACTCAGGCCCTAACCTGAGAGATGCACAACTCCTCTGACAGGCAATCTAGGCTCAAGGATTCCCCATCAGCCTTGCTAAATTTTATTTAAAACTATACCGTACTCTGGGGCACCTGACGGCTTAGTCAGTAGAACATGTGGCTCCATCTCAGGGTCATGAATTTGAGACTCATGTTGGGTTATAAAGATTACTTAAAAATAAAAACTTAAGGGATCCTTGGGTGGCTCAGCGGTTTAGCGCCTGCCATAGGCCCAGGGCATGATCCTGGAGACCTGGGATCGAGTCCCACATCGGGCTCCCTGCGTGGAGCCTGCTTCTCCCTCTGCCATCTGTAGGTACTGGTGACACATGAATAGCCATAGCTAACTTCTACACAGGATACCCTATGTACCAGGTGCTGTTCTAAGTACATTACATGTATTAAACGTATAAAGTCCTCACCAAATCCCTATAGATAAGCATTTTTATTCTTTCCTTTGCATATGAATAAACTGAAATTTGGAGAAATTAAGTAAGCCCAGGATCACATAGCTAAGAAGAGGTGGAAAGGGGATCCAAACCCTAGATGTCTGATACTTAACCACTTTTGATATAGTCTTAAAATTTGGAATAATGAATGAGATAGGACCAATCTTTTTTTTTTTTTTTTTTTTTTTAATTAAAGGACCAATCTTTATAGAGACTTTATAGAGACTGTAGGAGAATGCTACAGAGGATCACAAGCTCAGGCATTCTACAATCATAGGTCCCCCAACACTGTTTTACATAGAGTCCCAAAACTCCCTGGAAGGCATTATGAAAAAGATCTAGTTGTCCTCATTAGCTACCTTTGATCCTGGGATTAAAAGCTGCTCTGAGGGATCCCTGGGTGGTGCAGCGGTTTGGCGCCTGCCTTTGCCCCAGGGCGCGATCCTGGAGACGTGGGATTCGTCGGGCTCCCGGTGCATGGAGCCTGCTTCTCCCTCTGCCTGTGTCTCTGCCTCTCTCTCTCTCTCTCTCTCTCTCTCTCTGTGTGTGACTATCATAAATAAATAAAAATTAAAAAAAAAAAAAAAAGCTGCTCTGAAACCCCTGGAGAAAATGGCCTAAGAAACCAAGGAACTCAATTTAAAGGAGAGGCTTGTCTTGAGTTGGATATTGGAAAGCAGAGATTTGGAATAAATTCCCCAGAAAAGGAAGTAAACCTACTTTGGAAAGCTAAAGAACCAGTAAACAATTAGAAGCCAAGACACGCAGTCGTTTGTCCTAGGGAGGAAGGCTATGTCTCTCACAACAAAGGGAATCACAGCCTCCTCCCAGTGTGGAAAGCCCCAGGAGAAGGCAAGGGAGAAAAGTGCTGTAACAATATAACAGCCAGAGGTAGGCTAGGACCACCTGCCTTTTAAGACAGTCTGGGCTTGCCTAGAGCCTCTAAGGTGTGGACTTTGGAAAGTGGCTGTGAGCTCTAATTCCACTGGACGTTAATTTAGTGTTGGAGTAGCTTCACCTCTCTTCACATGCTTTCTCTTTTCCATATCACATTAACTCCAGCAACCTTATGCTTCAATCTCATCAAAACAAGCAAACAACAACAAACATAAAAACCAAAACAAACACAAAAAATTAAAACCATTTGCAGATCATTTGTATATAAAAACCCTTTACTGAGGTTTCTTTCTTTCTTTTTTTTTTTTTTTTAAAGATTTTATTTATTCATGAGAGACACACAGAGAGAGAGGCAGAGACACAGGCCTAGGGAGAAGCAGGCTCCATGCAGGGAGCCCAGCATGGGACCGGGATCACGCCCTGGGCTGAAGGCCACGCTAAACCGCTGAGCCACCCGGGCTGCCCCCTTTATTGAGGTTTCAAGAGGGAAGAATCTACAACTTAAAACTTAATATGAAATAACCCCCCCCCCTTTTGTTTTTGAAAGAAAAGGAGAGAGAGAAAAGAAGGGGTGGAGAAAGGAAGAAGGAAAAAGTGAGAGAGGGATTGAGGGAGACAGAGAAGGAAAGAAGGAAACACCCTCAACCATTTCCTGATGCTCCTGCCTTTTCCCATGATTCTGGGCCTTATTATGTCTTTCCTTCCTCTATTACTCTCCCTCTGAAGTTAGAACCAATTCCTCCATTTTCCTTAAAGAGCAATTCAGTTCTAAATCTTCCTAACAATCAGCCACAGATCCACTTACGCATAGCCAAGTCATCAAGTTCAACCAAAGGATCTTTCCTTTTTAACACCATCCACTTTCCTTTGAAGGCAATTACTGTTATACACAAATAGTATCCCCTTTTATTTCATAAGAATTATACATTTTAAAGGAAATCCAGTCCCTGATTCTCATGATTTGTGTACAATAAACATGATGTTTTATTTTATGTTTCCAAATTGGCACAGAATACACTCCTTTATGTCACTTGGTTTCAACATTTCTCAAAATCTGACTTCTGATATGTGTTAAGAGTCTGTGTCTCACGTATCAAATCAGTTAACATATTAGTAGGGAACCGGGAAGGGGATCCGGGATGGCAATCTGGATTCCTAAGGAAGGCAGAAGCTCAAAAAAAAAATTTTTTTTAAGATTTTATTTATTTATTCATGAGAGACACAGGGAGAGAGAGAGGGAGAGAGAGAGAGGGAGAGAGGCAGAGACACAGGCAGAGGGAAAAGCAGGCCCCTGCAGGGATCCCAATGTGGGACTTGATCCTGGCTGTCCAGGATCATGCCCTAGGCTGAAGGCAGGCGCTAAACCACTGAGCCCTCAAAAAAAATTTTTATGTTAAAATTTACCAACTGTTATCTTTAGTTAAGTCGATCAAAACCTTCATATTAACTTTAATACTCCACATAGAAAACTGACATAGGCAATCAAAATGCTGAAAAATAGAACACAGCATCTTTATTCCTATATTTTTACTGCAAGAGGATAAACATGGGATGGATAATGAGCAGGAACTGGGGGCCAGAAGAGAAGGAAACAATAAAGAGGGCTCCTGGGTGGTTCAGTGGTTGTGATCCAGGAGTCCTGGGATGGAGTCCCACATCAGGCTCCCTGCAGGGCGCCTGCTTCTCCCTCTGCCCGTGTCTCTGCCTCTCTCAGTGTGTCTCTCATGAATAAACAAATAAAATCTTTATAAAAAAGAAGGAGGAGGAGGAGGAAACAACAACAAACTTCCATGTTTTTTCTAATGCTGGCCTTGTCCAATTGAATTGTAATTGGAGGAGCCACCAAATTTTGGGAGGTGGTCTTACTAATTCCAGCAGATGGCAGTGCTGCATAACATGTCGATTTAAAACGAAAACCAAAAACTTCCTGAAGCTCTGGACCCTTTAAGAGAGAAAACTTACAAATTATTCCTTTTTATTTAATTTTTTAAAGTTTTATTTATTAACCTTTACACCCATCGTGGGACTTACACACAACCCCAAGATCAAGAGCTGCACGCTCTTCCAACTGAGCCAGCCAGGCACTCCTAAATGGCTCCTTTTTAGAGTTGAGAAGTGAATAACGAGTATAACCCCATTCCCTGAAAATTACCGTTTTCAATTTAGAGACACCCAAATCACAGCAATCCCCAAAGTCTCAGACACCCTTATAGATCCGCTCATCAGGACATTTATTAGTGTTAACTTGTATTCAGGGCTCCCTTGGTGTTGAGTGTATGTGGGAACCTCGGGGGTCACACACATAAAGTGGCTGCCCACACCCCTTTTCCCTACTCCCAGCTTCTTCCCCTAAAAAGAGTAGAGGCTGATTCCAACCCATTCAGCCTTATATCTGAGTTCCTTGGAATGACCTTCAGATTTCTTCAGCCCTTAATGAATTCTTCCTCTCCTAACCTCCATAATATGCAGTGCTCTTAGCTTCAGGTCAGCATTTAACAACTTCATGGTGTTGTTGTTCTCAAGGCAATGGTTTCGATTTACCAATTAGGCAATTAACTTGAAATCATGGAGGGTGTGCTCTCTGTATTTTGGATTCCCTGCCATAAAAAAATGATATCAGATTCTGATGAGGTGCGTGATAAATAGTTGTTAGGTGATTAAAGCCTCTCACCAACTCTTGAAAATGTTTGCCAGCATGCTAATTTTCAGTAATGCGCTATGAATTAGAGGACAGCCATAGGACTGTGCAAAAGACTCTAGTCTTCCCCTGGCCAAACACAGGTAGTCTTCCCTGTAAAGGAAAAGCAGCTTGTGAGGTGCCTGTACCTGAAATCCCTTCTTGTCATGCATGAGGCACAATGCTCCACTTTACCCTAATGTTCTGGGGCTCTTTGCGTAAGCAGTGCCCTACCCCTGGGGCTTCTGCTCAATCTGAGCCCAACAAAACTTTCTAGTTAAGCCTGTTGGGGTTGAACACTTTCAGGCCTCAATCAAAAGCTTTAGTCATGTACTTTTACCAACTTTTCTCTTTGCCACCTTTATTTGCTGTCCCAAACCTGTCCCATGATACTTGGTGCTCTGGAGCTCCTACTATCATGTGATACTTCACACCAGGTGTCTTATTTAGACCCATGGAATTAGAAACATCTAACATATCATATCCATTCTGAGTGAAAGAGCAACTTCAAGAAAACCCAACCCTTCAAACAGATCCCATCCTGCTGTGTTATAATTCTCATTAGCAGTTGCTTTTTTCATTCTTTTTTTCCTTTTTTTTTAAATTCATTTACCCACCAAGTATTATAAAGTGCCTACTATATTTTAGACACTGGACTGACTGGTGAATAGTCAGTATGATCCCTATCCTCAGAAAGCTTGTGGTTTTGTGAAGGAGATAACATTTTAAAGAATATATTCTTTCTTTATTTTTTTTAAGATTTTATTTATTTATTCATCAGAGATACACAGAGAGAGAGAGAGAGAGGCGGAGACACAGGCAGAGGGAGAGGGAGAAGCAGGCTCCATGCACCGGGAGCCCGACGTGGGACTCGATCCCGGGTCTCCAGGATCACGCCCTGGGCCAAAGGCAGGCGCCAAACCGCTGCGCCACCCAGGGATCCCCAAGAATATATTCTTTAAAGGAAAAGAACAGTGTTCTGAGAGTGTAATGTAGGTGGTGATGGTGGGGATATGTAATTTAGATGGGGCAGTGATTAAAGATGGGCTGTCTAGAAAGTGACATTTTAACCTAGAATTCAGACACCCAAAGTCCACAGAAAAAAAAAGGGGGGAATCGATCAGCTTTGTAACGATATGATCCATTAATAGGTGATACCAACCACCCATACCCTCTGGTTGCATGAATAAATTATTCTTGCCAGGTTCAGTTATTCCTTGACAGCTGAAGGAACTCATGTCCTGTCAGCATGTTTATATATTTCAAACAGTTTCATCAAGGAGAAGAGTAAAGAGTAGGTAATTGTAGATGCTACGGGATCGTTATGTCAAGTTCATTTTACTGTTTTATTTTTGTACGTTTAAAAATTTCCATAATAAAATGTTTTAAATGTCAGTCTCTTTATTGTGATTTAGTATTTCTCTATTCTATTTGTGAAATATTTCACAAATAATTCTCTGTGTTATGGAAAGAAATCCCAGTCATCTCTCACTGGTGGCTGCTCTGGCAACAGGTATAAAAATCTATTGTTTGGGGTGCCTGGGTGGTTCAGTTAAGCATCTGCCTTCAGTTCTGGTCATAATCTTGGGGTCCTGGGATCGATCCCCAATTGGGGTCCCTGCTCAGTGGTGAGTCTGCTTCCCTCTTTCTCTTTGCCCCTCTCTCCCAATCATGCTCTCTCTCTCTCTCGAATTAATAAAATCATTTAAAAAAAATTTTTTTTTAAATCTGTTCTTTGGCAGAGTAGAAAAAATAAAGACTTGAATTTTGAAGTATGAGAAGAGAAACTCCAGTATCTACCTTGAGTTCACGCTATTTCAGTTCAATAAACAATTTCAGAGACCAGGAAGGTGAGTGCCAGATAGACATTACCATCTTCGTTATCACTGGGCAATGAATGGCGCAGGCACTTAAGAAAGAATTCAACTCCTACCTGCAATTCTGGTAACGCAGAAGATAGAACTCTCTTTTGGGACAAAGTACGTTTTCCAACCTTCTCCCTGCTACACAAACATAAATACTCCCAAAGAGAAGCCTGGATCAATAGACAGCAAATTAAACCACTTAGCCTGGAAGTAGTGGTCTTGATAGAACAAGACTCTTGGGAAAACTCTTGGAAATTTCCATTTTAGAATCTTCCCATCTATATGAATTGTAAGAGTGAAGCATAATCCAAAGGATTTTAACTTCCTAAAAGAGGGCCTGTTTTCAAATGGCTTTTTGAATTCATGTAAGAAGAAAACCTAAGTAGACGCAAAGGGAAGAAGGCAGGTTCCAGCATCAGATTGCTTCCTAGCTTGACAGGATTTCACTGAAACCAGAGAAATGCAGTGGCCACCTGGTGTCCCAGTTTGCACATCTATCAAATGACAATAATATAGGTAATTATGGGGATTAAATAAGACAATGCATAGGAAGTACTTAGTACAGTAGCTAATACATTGGAAGTACTCAATAAATGGGGTTTGGCTTTTGGAAAATTATTTGATTATTTACACATCTTTATATGCCAGCTACATTTTAGCAATTCAGACAAGCCCAGTCACCATTCAATATAAATCCCTTGTACAAGGAAAAGATTTTTTTCCAAACACAAATATAAACTCATTTTATTATGCTTTTGAAATAAGAAAATATTAGCATAAATATCTGATTTATTAGTAGAATCACAATCTGGAAAAAAGGCCCAATGGTACAATGTATCTATAGAAGTTAGTTTCTTTGCTTTTCTAGTGAATTTCAAAGTAGAGTTTACAGTGATAAAAAGTAATATTTAGATGTAGAATCATTGCACCATAATTTTATTCTTGATCCCACAAAACATCATTTCCACAAATCCCTCCCTTTTGAAATAAACAGTATAGGCACATGGAACCTTAACAGTAAAATCTTGTGGAGTTGACAACAGTAGACTCTAATATCTACATTTCCCTTGCTGGTTTTCTAAAAATGCTGCTCCAAAAGGGAAAATAAGATATAAATTTATGCATGTATAAAGTAAAAATATCTGAAATATCTTATACAAATTTTTTAAAGCTCTGGTTTCTATACTCATTTTTCATGAATACTTATAATACTTTTAGAGAAATTATATTGCAGAGCTGGATAAACAAAATTTTACTGTGATCACTAGGAAAAATATATATATAAGAATATTTATAACTATATTTAAAAAAATCCTTAGGCTTGAAGATTCAAGAAATGACATTTAGTGTAAAGTGCTGTTCCAAACACACGTAAGTTCACTGTAACTGACTTTTTACAGATATTTCCCAAATATTGTTTTTAAATTGAAAATGACAAAGTAAATGGGTTCAAAACGAAAGTCTAAGTAAAAGATAACAGGCAACATTCAAATTTATCTTTGGAAAACAACTATGAAATATTACAGCTTTTTTACCATTCAATCAAGTCAGCATTTCATTCTGAAAGCAATATATTAATATGTAATTTTATGAAATAATCCAGTAATAGGCAAAAACTCTTGTTGAACATGCTTAGCCCACCTAGGATCTTCCTCAGTGCTTGCAGGGAATTTGTGAAGCCTCTTCAGGGACAAATGATTTCTTTGGGGTTCAGATTTAAAATTTTTCAACAATTAAAATCCCCTTCCAATTGTGCAACTTGCTCCTCATTTACAGGTATATTATGATTTGGGGATTCAGCACTATCATCTGTGGATATAAAATGGCTGACGACCAGCTGAAGGATCTGACCTTTCCCTTCTTTCCCACATCCTCCCTCTGAAAAGTCAGAGATTATCCCAAACTATCGGAAAACAGAGTACTTAAGAATGAGTTAACTATTCCAATCCAATGAGTGAAGGTATGTGAAAGAGTTCTATGAACTGTAAAGTATCACTTTACAAGGCCACTGCCTTCTCAACCTTCTCTTCCCTCTCCCCTGACCAAAGCTCTAATTAAGGAGTACTGTGATGCTGAGCTTAACCCCTGAAGCCTTCTCATTCAACTGAAGAGGCCCATCAAGTTTCTAATGATTCTCGATAAGGAGATAACGGGCTGTGGACATTGGAACAAGCAAGCATTAGCACAGGGAAAAGGAATCTCACCTTTAGACTATCTCTAGAACAATATTTTTCAGGCTAACCTCCCAAGGTCTGTTTTGGGTAATGATGAACCTAAATGTCTGATCTGAAAAGAAAACTCTCATCAGAGACCTGCTGATCCAAGAATTCAGTTCCTGCCCAGTTGGAATACTGCCCACATTTTTCAGTTCCTAGCAGGAATGTGTGCGCAATTCAAATAAAAGCTTTGTTTCTAAAGAAAAAAAAAAGGGGAAGCGTTGGTGTTCACATTTCAGGTAGGATTTAGAAATAACCTTCTGATTTCGTGGTGTGTTCTGTTAAATTCAGTATTATATGTGATAGTAACAGAGGTGAGTGCCTGGTCAGAAGTCAGGGCTCAGTCATAGGAAGAAAGCTTGTGGTGGAGGTGGAAGGTGAAGATGTCAAACCTTCCTCATAATGGGGTCTCTCACTAGGGCTTTAGACAGGGTTGTTGAAGAAAGATTTAGATTCTTCAAAAGGCAGTGATTAATACAGACCCTTTTCTCCATAAAGTAAAGCATAAAGTAAGCAAACCTCCATGTATTGTTTCTGTTTACATTCTGAGGGAGTAAGATGGAGGCACAGAGAGTTTGCAACAAAGCTTCCCAAGTCTGCCTTTGTCATATTTTGAAATTACCCCTAATACAGCTAATTATAGCAGCTACATCCTAACATTCCCCATGGAGTGATGCTCATTGCTTGAAAGATAGGAGTTCAATTGTGAGTACAAATGCTAAATGAGGAAACTCTGAGCCACTCCAACTTGCTTTGTGATTTGCTATTTTCCCCTATAAACATGTTAATAAAACAATAATAATAATTTCCTTGGAAGGCAACGCTTCTGCCAAAGTTAAATGCTTCAGAGACATGTACAATCTAGTGGTCCCACCTCTCTCAGCCCTGAAGATTCCCAGGCTCAAGGCCATTGGTCATGTGGGGTTGTAATCGACAGAGCTAGAGCCACAGACTGCTCATCTTTGTGATCTAACTCTCTTGCTACAGAATAAGCCACCGATCCATTGGTCCAGAGCTGCAGCTTCGGATCAGATTCTTTGGCAAGGAACCGCAGCTGGGTTTTTTTCATCTTCTTTACAAGTCTAGCAAAGCCAAGCAACACAGAACTAAATATCATTGAAAATCCACAGAGAAGAAATGCTGCAGTGTAGCTGCCAGTTGTATCGACAAGCCATCCTGTAACAAGCAACAGCAAAATTACATTGTTGAGTTGAAAATCCAGTTGTTTACCTACTCCCAAATCTAATAATTTCTAAGGATAATGACGATAGATTGCTATCATCACCGTTATAATTTTGACACAAAAAGCATATCTAAAAATATTGTGCAGCAATTGAAAAGTGCATTCTGTTTTCTAGGAAACTCCTAAAATGTACTGTTGTTCTGTAAAGTACTTGGAAGAGTGTCTCATTCTCAATAATCACACAATATATATTATTTTTAATATGGTAGAAAAGATAAAAATGGTGTCACTCAAAATATTGATGTTGAGATCATTTATGTCTGCTGAGAGAATATAATAGTACTGAACGTTAGTAATATTCCCAGTACCCACATACTGTCTATCATGAGTAACATAACATGCCTTTGGATGAAGCCGAATCCATATTTTCCATTAGATCCAGTCATTGTACCCTATGCAGTTTGAAAATCAGAACTTTGGGCCATTGTAGAGGTTGTCAATGCAAACTTCATCAGGTATCATTCTACAATCATGGCTTTTTTTTCCTCTTTATTTCTTCTTGCAACAAATGAATCTCAATATTTTTTCCAGCTCTAAATTTTGAGGAGTATCACGGCACATGATAAGAAAATAATGGGCCATAATGATCAGAGAATCAATGGAGTCAAATTAGACCTCGGCAGGCAATTATTTTGTGATTAAAAAGTTTTTCTAAAAAACTCCTTTAAATTGGGGTGCCTGGGTGGCTCAGTTGGCTGAACATCCAACTCTTGGTTTCAGCTCAGGTTATGATCTCAGGATCATGGGGTCAAGTCCTATACTGGGCTCCACACTCAGTAAGGAGTCTGCTTGAAGATTCTCTCTCTCTTCCTCCCACCCCCATCTTTTTCTAAAATAAATAAAATAAATCTTTTAAAAAGTTCCTCTAAACTTAAATCCACTGTAAAAATATATGATTTTTCCTTTCACGCACTTCAACTCATTAATTAAAAATGGTATGTAGAAGTTGTTATAAGCCTCACAAAGTTTCTTGCAATCCAAACTACTCTCAAATATTTTAGTTACTGTGTGATTTACTTATGTACTTCTGTAGCACCAAACAGAAATGATTGAGTAGAGAGTTGTCATTTTTTTTTTGAGAGTTGTCATTTTAAAGGTGACTAAATAAGAGAACTATTACAGTAAGAACTTAAACCCTAATCCTTTGATGCCTGGCAACGAGTATGATGTCTGATTTGCCAAATGAAGGCCATGGATTGAAAAAAGATCTAGGAATCCCAATTCCATAATGCACTGTGACTTTTTAACAGAATTACACTGCTCCTAAAGGTTGGTAAACACAAAAATTGGCTATTGAGGGAGGATGTGGGGACATTTGGGGGGCGTTTCCTAAACGCATAGTCTTATATCACAGAATTTAAACTGACCAGGATTTTTAATCTGTAGCCATTAAGCAGTTTCCCTTAGTTTGCTGATTTAGCAATCGCTGAGGTTTGGAAATAATTCTAAATTGTTTATTCATAATAGCAGCTAAAGCAGAAATCCTGCCTTCTTCAAAAACTCCCTTTCCTTTCTTCTAAGCAAATGTTTGGCTCATTTCTTTTTTGCCTGTCTTCAGGGATCTTCACTCTCTTGGCTTTATTTCAGGCAGGTAATAATCAGAACCAATTATCCTCAATCTTTTTTTTCAAGATTTTAGTTATTTATTCATGAGAGACACACACACACACACACACAGAGGCAGAGACACAGGCAGAGGGAGAAGCAGGCTCCCTGTAGGGAGCTCAATGCGGGACTCGAACCTGGGACTCTGGGGTCACGCCCTGAGCTGATGGGAGACGCTCAACCACTGAGCCACCCAGGCGTCGCCAGTTATTCTTAGTCTTTAGTGTGCATGAACATCACAAGAAAGCTCGTTGAGAATATAGATTCCTGGAAAGATTCAGATCACAATGGAGGATCAAGGAATCTGTATTTTGTAGCAAGGGCTCCAGGAGATTCTGACGTGGTGGGTGGGTGGGCGGTCCTATGACTTCATTTTGAGAGACACTGGTCTGGACCACATACTCTATGAAGGAAGGAGGGACTTTGACCTGTTGGCTGCTCTGGTAGCACCAAAAGCAATGCTAGTGTACACAAGCAATAAATATTTGTCAAGTTACTTGTTTAACCACACTAAATTTCGATAGCATTTGACAGTTTACAAAACATTCTAGATGCTCTTTATCTGATGATCTCCAAAACTCTAAATCTAAATCTGGCCTCCCTCTAAAGCTCAGGTTTCTTTCTTTTTTTTTTTTTTTTAAATTTTTATTTACTTATGATAGTCATCACACAGAGAGAGAGAGAGAGGCAGAGACACAGGCAGAGGGAGAAGCAGGCTCCATGAACCGGGAGCCCGACGTGGGATTTGATCCCAGGTCTCCAGGATTGTGCCCTGGACCAAAGGCAGGCGCCAAACCGCTGAGCCACCCAGGGATCCCTAAAGCTCAGATTTCATCCTCACACAGCAATGTTGGACATTTTATTGGGTATTTCAGATTTCTGAATCTCTCTAAACTTTTAATTCATTATTTTTTCTGGCAAAGCCACTTTTTCTAACTTCCTTCTTGCTTTCAACTATGCCATTCTTTTCTAGCTTATCTTTGAGTTTTCCCCTCCTTCACCCTCACATGCTAAATTCAGTTGATATTTTTTTCCAAAACTTCCTCCTCACCCCCAGAGCTCACTTTCATTTTTGCTGCCACGGCCCTAGTTCAGGACTTTATTAATTTGCTTCTGAACTATTAGAATGGAATCCTAACTGCTTCTCCCCTAAAGCACTAGATCGATTGCTAGGTCACGTTTTCTAAAATAGACTCTTTACCATATTACCCCTTTGCACAAAAACTATAATATTATCCATAGTCTCTGAAGAATATAGGGACCTTTTAGCTCCTTTGGCTGGCACTCAAGACATGCTACTATGACAGTCACTTACCATTTCAGCCTCACTGCCCCCTATCCCCAAGTGGGACCCTGTACTCCCTCTAGACTTCCCTCTGTAATGTGCCTAACTTATTTATAAATCTGAACAGCTGCTCCATTCCATTGCTCCCATCATTAGTGTGGAATCGAATCAGGACCTTAATTTTGGATTTCTTCTTTCCAAGTAGGTTAAGGTCCCCGCTCAATTGGAAGAAAATTATCCCAACATAACTTCCAATCATCACTGTCTATGTGTGAGTTCACTGTTTTTTCACATCAGTATAGCAAAGAGAAGAGGTGCTTGGGGGATCTCTCTGGAAACTTACCTGCAATAGGTGGACTCACCAAGTATGGCACTGCATGAAGGAAGTATACTACACCGAGTGCTGATGACAAAGAAGTGGTCCCTACTATTTCTGCAGTCACTACTGGGATCAGAGTCACGTAGGCACCATCAAAGTAGCCAAAGGTACAAGAGAAAGGCACGAGCAGGGGAAGACTTTGAAGCATTGGGAGGCAGAGATAGCAGAGCCCATCTAGTCCCACGGCAAAGAGGTAGCAGACATACTGGTAATTCTTCAGGCACCTGTAGATTTGAAGATCAAGAATGAGTGCTGTATGCACAGGTTCTATCAAAGAGCTTTAGAACCATGGCCATGCAGCAGTAAGCACTGCAGTTATTCATAGAGCATAACTTCCCATGGTGTGTTATCTATGTTGTCTGCTTATCTTTCTTTTGGTATATGAAAACACAATTCATCTTCCCAGGAAACATGGTGTGGCAGAAAATAATATATGCTCTGAAGTTAGAAAGATGGAAGTTTGAATCCAGTTCTATCATCTGCTAACTGCTTAACTCTAATCTCAATTTCTTTAGCTATAAAATGGGAAGTTTATCTCATAGGGTTACCCTGAGGATAGTTGTAAAATAACATGTAGAGTATCAGGAGACTAATATTTTCTAGCATTCTATCATATTATATGCTTTCATATAGGACATCCACTAGTGTCTGGCACATTATATATGCTCAAAAACCCAAGTTATACAAGGGAGAAGCTAGAATATGAAGACATTAAAATGATTTGCCAGGGATTATGAAGGTCTTGTACTAGGACTAAGTCTTATTTTGACTTGCCAGTGGCACTTGCATTCCACTTTTCCTCTATATCTCCAAACTCATGACTGATACCAAATGGCATTGATACCATCACTATTTCAAAGGCTCAGTAAAATATCAGCACTGTTAAAAAATAACTAAAAGCACAACACATCACTATTTCAAAGACTCAGCAAATATCAGTAATTAGTACTTTACAAACATTTTTTTCAACCCACTGTCCCCTTTGGGCCTCACAGAATACTAAGAAGTTAACAGAAAAATACTGCACTGGCCTGTTTTATAGATGATGACCCCTGAGGATCTGAGAGTTAGTGATTTTCCTTAGGTCACAGGGATAATATGGGACAGAGCCAGCACAAGAATTTAGGTCTTGAACATCTCCAACTAGAGATACCTCTATCAAACCTACACTGGGCTGTTGTTGAGTTGATTGTCAATATAGATACCTCTGCTCTCCCCTCTTTTCCTTAACCATTACATTTTTTGGAATGAATTTTAAATATTATATTCATAGCACTGGTGAATGGCAGTTGAACCCTGATTAATTACCAAAGACATAATATGTGAGAAGCCACAGGATGATTGCTCTCCCAGGTCATAGCTCAAGTGTGAAGAGTCCATCATTGATGAGAAGATGAGTACCTCGCTCTCTTCAATTCTAACAGATAAGCATTAGCTGAAGAAACTACTTGGCAGATTTCTGACAACTCTGATTTCTTTTTTTTTTTTTACAACTCTGATTTCTAAGCCTAAAATGATAATGAAATAAGTATTTGCTATTTGTATTGACAAACAGAAATATATGCCTATAGATTATATATAGTTATTGCATCTGATCTTCCTGCCTGGACTGAATTCTGCTCCTCTCTCCATTGCCAGACAGTCTCTGGGGTCGTTAAAAAATAAAAGCACAATACCCAGCCTGAACACTGACTTGGGATGGAGATAAATCTGTCACCAGGACTTGTAGTTAACACAGGTTTCTGCAACTTAGACCCACTCACTATCCTAAACCATCTAGAACAGAGGCTGGCAAACTATGGCCAAATCCAGCCCACCACCTGTTTTTGCACTATCTGTGCACTAAGAATGTTTTTCTACTTTCAAGTCATTGGTTAAAGAAATCAAAAGAACATTATGTTGATATGTAAAAATTATATGAGAAATTAAGATTTCAGTATCCATAAGTCCACTGGCACATAGCCATTTGTTCCCATATTGTCTACAGCTGGTTTGCGCTGCAACAGCAGAGTTGAATAATTGTGATCATATGACTCACAGAGCCAAAAATGTTTACTAGCTATCCCTTTACAGGAAAAGTTTGCCAACCTCTCACTAGAAAAACCAGCAATTGAATTGAAAACAGGATTCAGACACAGGTTTTCTACAGGGTAAGAGGACGAGGGGAACTCAAAACTCAAAGTCCCCTGGTAGGGAACCAAGTGTGGTTTCAATGACTTTTACCTTCTGTCAGTTAGCCATCCAAATGTGATATTGCCAACAATGTCAATCACGCCAAGTATGGACATAAGGAAAGCAGCTTGCTGGTGACTCACTCCGACACTCAGAGCATAAGGTACCAAGTACACGAAGAGAGGACTGCAGCCGTAAGCCATAAACAGAACAGAGATGGCTAACACAACAAAATCTGACATCAGTAAAAAACTGTATTCCTGCTGCAAAGAGCAACAAAGGCAGGTCTGCCCCCATTTTTTAGTCCAAGTGGAGCAGAGAGATACTCGCTTAAAGTCTTGTTTCTCCGTTCTACAGACGTGATTCTGCTCTGGAGTTGTCTGATCTTCTTTCAGAGTAATAGGCCGCATCAAGGCACCGCAAACACAGAGATTCAAAACGAAGCCCCCAAGAATGAGTAATGCTCCCCGCCAGGAAAACTGTTCAATAAGGAGTTGAACCACAGGAGCCAATATGAAGGTGCCAATGCCACTTCCCGACATGGCAATCCCATAAGCGAGAGCTTTCCGTCTGCTGAAATACTTGCCAACCATGGCAATAGCTGGAGAGTAACACAGTGCAAATCCAAGACCTAAAGAGAGAGAGAGGTCTATGAGTGCCACCATCAACAGCCAATGAAAGAAAACCTCTCAGAATACATTTATTTGGATAAAGGAGAATCTGGCCTTTTGTCAAACCCTTTTAAAACTATTTCCTCACCAAGCTGAAGCTGTCTTCCCCACCGGTCACCCAGTTTGGAGAGTACAGCATATGTATGACTTTCCCCTTGGGAAGAAAATCTTAAAAAATAGGACTTCTTAAAATGAAATGTAGAACTTAGAAACTATTACACAAACTGAATTTGAATTAACAAGAAAATCAGGATAATGCTGACCTAACAAACTTATTCTCCCCATTAACACTCTTTTTTATCATAAATTATCCAGAGAATTACCTCAACTCTTCACTGCCCATGAAAACACAACTCTGCGGGCACCTGGGTGGCTCAGTGGTTAAGCACCTGCCTTTGGCTCAGCGCCTGATTCTGGGGTCCTGGGATTGAGTCCCCCATCTGGCTCCCCAGAGGGAGCCTGCTTCTCCCCCTGCCTATGTCTATGCCTCTCTCTGTGCTTCTCATGAATAAATAAATAAAATCTTTTTTTAAAAAAAAAGGAAAAGAAAGAAAACAGAACTCGGATAATCTGGACCACCCTGGAATTTGGATTTAAATAGCATACATGAAAGTTCCAGAGCAATTCACATAATTGGGAATTTCACATAATTTCACATAATTGGGAAACTTTATGTCAACTTTATATGTGAACATATAACCTGAAAATATTTCTTAAAGTCAGCAGAAAGCCTCTTAAAAATTTTCAGCTCTTATTCCTGTTAAGTCAAGAAAATCTGAAGGGTGTAAAACCTGGAATTCATGGCATCTAAATGGAAAAACAGAACCACCATCAGCTCCTGTTTCCATCTGTATTGCAGGGTGACCAATGATCCTGATCCGCCTGGACTGATGGGTTTCCCAGATGTGAGATTTTGGGTGCTAAGACCAGGATGCTCCTCAGGAAACAAATGACTAGACACCCTAGCAGGTGGGCCCTTTGGGTGACATGGGACAGATACCTTTTTTTTTTTTTTAGCTGACAGAGCTAGATTTATAAAATCATTATGAGATTATGTCCTTTATTGGCCAGATCATGCTAACCCTATGCACAGTACCCAGACTATGAATGCTACTACACATCCCTCTGAGTGATGGGGCAAATTGCCACTCCAGTGCTACCAACCAATCCCACCTTGATGCTAAGTAGCCTCCTTAGGTGTGATTTATGGAATGTACATAGGTGACTTCTCTTCCTACAGGGTTCCCTATAATTCTCTAAAGTATACTTCCATAACATTGAGAGAGAATGTATAATATAAGAATATTCACAATAAGGGGCTTTCTTTTTTAAATTAAACTCCCATTTACTAGACAATGATCTTCACTATAAAGCAGGGGCAACTCAGGTTGACCACAGGCAGTATTTTTATGTCTTGGCAAAGATGTTGGGGGAAAGATCATTGCTGAAAATTTATGTTATGCTGGCTAATATCTCATTGCTTCCGATACAGAATCGCAGCCATACACTATTGCCAAAGGGGAGGCCAGCAGTTACTTCTATCATATGGCTGAATTCAAGTGGTGATACATTTTCATTACAGTAGTACAATCAATTGTATTTCTAGCTCTTTTAACTGATAGGTAGGTGGGCAAAAGAGAGATCAGCTAAATTATGCATCTAACAAGATGAATATTTTATGGATTATGGTTCTGTTGATGTGCTTGACAATACTTGAATGGGGAGGGGTGAGACAAAGTGGTACAAAGTGCCCTTACCTGTTAGAACTCCCAGAGTGAGGTAGAGATGCTTCAGACTGGTGGCAAATGAGCCCAGGATGAGACCAGTAGATGCAAGCAAGCCACCCAGCATGATTCCCACTTGACAGGATAAATGGTTACTGACAACACTCCCAAGTGGAGCTTCAAAAACAATAATAAATAGGTTCAACAGAAAAGCCTTGATGGCACTGTGAAAAGGCTCTGGTGTGGTATTGACCAAGCCAAGAATGATGGACCTTTATAGCATCAAGCCCATCCTACTCATTCTACAGATTTGGAAACTGAGGAGAGAGGAAACGACTTGTCCCTGGTCACACAGAGACCCTGTAGCAAAGCTAGACATAGGGTCGAGTCTGCTGACTTGCATTTCAGTATCCCTTCCACTTCTCCATTCTATCATCTCAGGGCTTTATATGTTTCATATAGTATTAATCATGTACCATTAGCAATAATTATGACTGTTAGCTGGTGAGGAAGGAAATGAGCAACACCAGGTGGCCAGCAGCGTTAGGCAGGAAAGGCCAGGAAAAGCCCACAGACAAATTTCACAATCTGGTACTGCTTTCAGGCTCTAGGAAACCCTGTGGATGAGAAATCAAAACAAACGCTTCACATCCATGGTGACATTTTGGTGGGCCTCACTCTATTTGTGTCAGAATTGTGCCGACTTCCAGGTTATAGAGAATCAAATAAAGCGGAAAGTGACTGAGGAGAAATTGAAGTTTGGGGGAATATGACATGTCCAGGATCACCAAGAAGTACAGCTCGGGGCACCCGACACCAAGTGCAGGGTCATTTCACCCTTTTAACTCTGTCTCCTTGGGCCTCCCAGACTGATGGCTAGGGAGATGGGTGGGGAAAGCATGTGGATTCTTTCTATGGAACAACTCATACTGATCCCAGTACTCCTAGTAACAAGATCAGAAGAGCAAGTTCTCTGGGTATTTGTGGAGTATAACTTCATATTGATCAGGCTGCACCTGGGGCCTGATTAAAAAATGTATGTGATACTTGCTATCAGGGAAATACACATGAAAACCACAATGAGATCCCACCTCACACCAGTGAGAATGGGGAAAATTAACAAAGCAGGAAACCACAAATGTTGGAGAGGATGTGGAGAAAGGGTAACCCTCTTGGACTGTTGGTGGGAATGTGAACTGGTGCAGCCACTCTGGAAAACTGTGTAGAGGGTCCTCAAAGAGTTAAAAATAGATCTGCCCTACAACCCAGCAATTGCACTGCTGGGGATTTACCCCAAAGATACAGATGCAGTGAAACGCTGGGACACCTGCACCCCAATGTTGATAGCAGTAATGTCCACAATAGCCAAACTGATGGACATTTTTGATGCCCATTGAAAGATGAATGGATAAAGAAGACGTGGTATATGTATACAATGGAATATTCCTCAGCCATTAGAAACGACGAATACCCACCATTTGCTTCGACATGGATAGAACTGAAAGGTATTATGCTGAGTGAAGTAAGTCAATCGGAGAAGGACAAACATTATATGGTTTCACTTATATGAGGAATATAAAAAATAGTGAAAGGGATTATAGGGGAAGGGAGAGAAAATGAGTGGGGAAAAAAACAGAGGGGGTGATAGAACATGAGAGACTCTTAACTCTGGGAAACGAACAAGGGGTAGTGGAAAGGGAGGTGGGTGGGGGGGATTAGGTGACTGGGTGATGGGCACTGAAGGGCCACGTGACAGGCTGAGCACTGGGTGTCATACTATATGTTGGCAAATCAAACTCCAATAAAAAAAAATAAATGAAACAAAAACAAAACCAAAAATGTACGTGATGGAACCAGTCATCAGCTTGATGTCTCCTGTCTAGTTAAAACAGTGGCTGGCTCTATAGACAACCTCTCAAACACAGGAAGGAGCAAACCTCCCGAGAATATATCTAATTCTCCAGGCTACTGCTATGGCTATCAGCAAGTGAGAAAATTTCGACCAAACTCAGTGAAAAATGTTTACTTCTCTGTTTATCATAGGGCACAATGCCCCTAGTGAGTGTCCTATATATGACTCTGCAGCCTCTTGTCCATCTCCTGAACTTAACTAATGTTGCCAGGTGAGCGAGCAAGTGGGCACATGGTAATTGGATACAGCAGGTCTGAAGTCCTTGCATGGCCTCAAGTCTTTGAACTTAAAAATGCAACATCTAACATGACCCTGCTTTATCACACAGTCACCGTGATCATGTTGGTCACCGAAGGCCATTTATTCCTCTTCTGGGGATTACAAATATTCTCCAGGAGGTAACAGTAAGGGAAATGAGTCACCTGTGTCCTCTGAGAAAGATAAACATGGCTCACTCAGCATGCTCATACAAAGGCTGTGACTAATAATGTGACCCTGAAAACAAAGTGATTGTCTTATTGGTTTTAAAAAAACAGATTAGTGAACACGAAGCTATTTTTGATCCCATAAGACCTTCCAGTGTTATCAGGAGACAGAGTCAACTTAGCCTTCTCATGAAACTCGCTAAAACTGCTTTCAAATTCCTCCCAACAAAGGAAGTACATTTCAGCACAATTCAATTGATTCCTGAGTATGTACATTTTTTTCTAAAAATAATATGAATCAGTATCTAGAATGAAGTTAGTTGAGGTTATTTACAAGTTATTGAATAATATGGTACTTCCCTTTTGCCACCAAAACATGGCTTGAAGAGATAAGTAGTTTTTTAATACTAAAGATTCATCTAAATAAAATAATTAAATGGAAATAAATAATTAAATAAAATGCAAACAGATCATTTCAATTTGACCCAATCTCAGAAACTCTCTAAGTATTAGTAACTTCAGTTTAAAATGTTCAAAAAGAAAAATCTCAAGGTTAGTTTTTCTCAATTATATGATGGATTGAGAGATTCCACAAATTTTGAGAATACTCTATATACTTTGTTTGTACCCTTGGGGTTCTTTGAATGAAGTTATAGCCATGGTGAGTGTGCTTATCTCATGACTACACCGTCCGATCCTTCCCTCATACTTTTTCTAAGAATGAAGATTTATGCATGAAAAATGAAATCCATGAGCCAAATTTTGAACCTCTTGGAAGGGAACAGAATGAAAACAAGACTTGAGATGTGATGCACATATTGTTGGCACTTGTTTAAGGAGATTGTATAGAAATGGCTCAGAGTGCTATCCAATGACTGCTTACATGCCTGGAGAATGAGGCGACCATAGCATTTAGAAGAGAGAAGCCCTGCATGTACTGTATGGTTACCTGTTTCCCAAATCAGGAGGAGTCCTGTGATGCCCAGCATCCTATCTCATTATGGGAGAACCAAATAATATGTATCTTCTTCAGAGTATTAACTACCTATTCCACCTGCCCTCAGCCAACATCATTAATTCCAAGAGCATGTCTGGTTGGGTTTGGCTGAGAGTAGGATTGGTCTTTTCTTCTTACATAGTGTTAGCCAATTTTTAGCAAAGATCTGCTCTTCAGAAAAAAATGGATAAACAAAAGCAGTAGAAGACCATTGTTGTGTATAGTTCAAGATTATCCAGTAACTATCTATCCCTGGTAAGTAATACTCACCACAGAGCATGGTCACACAATCTACAATGGAATGGATCCAAGCTGTTTGTGCATAATCCTGAGTGAAGTACGACTGGAACTCCACAAAAAAAATTGAAATACATCTGAAAAATACAGTGCAAGCATTTTATTATTATTATTATTATTTTAATGAATGAACATGGATCTAAACCACAGCTTGAAATTCTGGTTCAGCTGTTTGAATCTCCATAGGCTTTAACTGGTTTTCAGGGGTACATTATTGGACCATAGTAAGTGGGATGTCAGAAGCTATTGGGCCATTTAAAGGATAAAACAAATATTTATCCACTGGAAGGGCTGCTGAAGCCAAGTGGGTATGAGGATGACTGCTGTAGGGAAGGTTTTATGGAAAAGATGGCAGGTCAGAAACATGAGTTCATATTTATCTTAATATTTCACTAACATCTGTAACTTCTAAGAGGTTGTTATACAAATTAAAATTTGACAATTAAGAGTTATACATCACCAGGCAATTTCAGTTCCAGGTTTTAACAAAAGGTAATAATCAAATGATGATAATAATAGCAATAGTAGATACACATGAAAGGATATATTCTGGAGAACTATTTATAATAGCCAAATATCATAATGAATCTGTTTACCCATCAATAAAGGAGCCTGGATAAATACATTTTGAATTATCAATAAAATATTTTTAGGTGTTAAAAAGGATGATTTTATATATATTTATTAATTTGAGAATAAATCCACAACGCAATGTTAAGTAAAAAAGTAAGTTACAAAGTACTTTATATAATAAGGCTTGTTTTGATTAAAAAAAAACCCCAGAGTTCATATAAATAGAAAAATGCCAAAGTATATAAATTGAAAATACTTGAATGGTGAGATTATAAATGATCGAGAGAGAGAGAAATAGAGAAGAGAAACTTTATGTTGAAAATTGTTAATTAGGGAAAAAAGACCTAAGTGATTCAGGAGCAATAGTTCGTATCACTGTACAATTTGAAATGAACATCATACAGATTAGCAAGTTTCCTAACTCAGGGCAGGAGCTTTCAGTACTCTGGGACAGCAAGGGTGAATCAGGCCCTGATGGGGATGAGACAGGAGGTTGTCAGTGCCTTTCGAGAGGGCTACAGTCTGACTCATTATGCTTCCGCAGCCCATGGTAACCTGCTATTTCACTCCTCCCCTCTCCAGTTGCTGCTGGATATGAAGGTGGGTGATGCAGAAAAAGAAAAAGGAAGAGAATCAGGTATAACCAGAGTGATTATGTTAGGCAAGTCTAGCTTTACCAGCATGCATCCTCTGCAACTGCCCAGAATTTGGTACTCAGAAGCACAGAATTTCAGCTGTCACAGTCTTAAAATTCCTAACAATTTTATCTTTGAATTTATCTTTTGTAAGTGAAGTTGAAAGGAACAATGGGGCACGCACACAAGCAGAGGAGACACAAATACAATGTGCTTCGATTCTTTGCCTTTCCCTTGACAGATGTAGTATTAGAGACACAAACTCTGGTAGACTCACAATGTGTGGGAGTCTGGTAAGATGCAGAGTGAGCACAAGGTAAGCTACATCTAGAACTGAGCAAGTATGGAGGTAGAGAGGTCATGCTTTTTTCAAACCAAAATTTACTTCAAATACAGAAAGAAGGTAATGGTGTTCTAAGGAACACAAAGAACTGAGGATTCTGGTGACCCTTTGTGCGCCTCCCTCAATCCATCCCTGTATGTGGGTGGGCGCCCCTGGCAGGGTGTGCTCCCGCTATTGGGGGAGGTGGCCACCCGTGGGGGAGGGAGCCCATGGACGCTGACAGCTGCAGGTCCTCTGTTGATGGATCCACCATGGCTGAGCCTGTCTGAGTGGCACTCCACTGTGTTCACCACAGTCTTGCTCTTGTTCCCCGCATTGAGCACCCTAGGTAATTCTCTCTGTCACAGGATATGAAAAGTGGCCCTTCTGCATCCACTGATTTAAGAAGCCAGACAACATACTGCAATAGATCTGATGCTAGATTAATCATTGTATCAGAGTTTGAAGTACCGTAACACAGTCATAGGTAATGTTATGGAGAATAGTGACATAAACTACTGGGCTGATGATATGAATTTCTTTTTTTTTAATATTTTATTTATTTATTCAGGAGAGACACAGAGAAAGAGGCAGAGACATAGGCAGAGAGAGAAGCAGGCTCCATCCATGAAGCCTGATGTGGGACTCGATTCCCGGACTCCAGGATCACACCCTGGGCTGAAGGTGGCGCTAAACTGCTGAGCCACCCGGGCGTCCCGTGAATTTGAATTTAATTAAAATATTGCAGAGCTTTTTTAAAAGCATGAATTAACTGCAACAGCCTTAAGCTAGTTTTAATTCAGTGCAAAAGCAACAAAAAAACCTCCGTGATGTTTCTTAGTATCTTTTGGTAAAAGATGTATTTGAGGGAGAGAGTATTTGCACAACTGGAGGGAGAGAGCAGAGGGAGAGGGAAAGAATCTCAAACAGACTGCTGAGTGCAGAGCCTGATGTGCAGAGCCTAATGTGGGGGTTGTTCCCATGACCCTGAAATCATGACCTGATCCAAAAATCAAGAGTCAGACGCTTAACTGACTGAGTCACCCAGGAGCCCCATGTTTCTTAACATCTCAAAGATTGTTTGACCAGCATTAAAAAGTCTATTATTTTCTCCTAATCACAAGGCCTTCAATTTAAGAGAAAAATAACTTCTTGGATACAGCCTCATTTAAAAAAAATTTTTTTATTTATTTATCTAGAGAGAGGAAGAGAGAGAGCATGTGTGTGAGCTGGGGAAGAGGCAGAGAGAGAGAGAGAGAGAGAGAGAGAATCCCAAGCAGACTCTGCTCAGAGCATAGAGCCTGACACAGGACTCAATTCCACAACCCCAACATCGTGACCTGAGCCAAAATCAAGAGTTGGAAGCTCAACCAACTGAGCCACTCTGGCACCCCTTGGATTTAGCCTCATTATCAAAATAGTTATCTTTAGCCCAGGTTTCTCAACCCAAGTACTACTAACATTTTGGTCATGTTGTCCTGTGCATCATACAATGTTTAGCACCATCCCCGGCCTCTACCCTAAATGTCTCCCAACATTGCCAAGTGCCCCTTGAAGACCAAAATCAGCCTGGTTGAGAGTCTAATCTATGGTCAAGTTTTACTTATTCTACCTTGTACCTATCTCCCAAATGCCTCCACATCTCTGCATTCCCCTTATCATTCATAATTCATGACAATACCTCTCCCCTGGACTACAGCCCAAACCCTCCTAACTGTTCTCCCCAAACTCACACGGTTGCCTTGGCTACATTTTACATGCAATGGTCAGAGTAACTTTACTAGGACGTGAAATATATCCTGATGCTTCAAACCTTTTAACACAACTTCTGAGACCTACATGACTGGCCCTTCTCAGTGTGCACCCCCGACCCCTGTCCCCCACCCCAAAATGCATTCTGCACTTCACACTGATGGAACTGCTTACTCTCAACACACCACCTGTACTGTATCACACCTCTGAACATCAAAGATTTTTCTTCCTTTCTAGGATTCTCTCTCAGCTTGCCTCATCCTTTTATTCTCAAGATAACAGTCAACTCCTCCAGGAAGGCTTTCCCTAACTACCTGAATCTGGGTTTGACACCTCTCTTAAATGTTTACATGACATGCAGGACACTTAACCACATTACAGGCTTATAGCAATTCCCTTCACCTTTGTGTGTACTCTCCACCAGACTGTTGCCCTGTGACAGCAAAGGCCATATCTGTCTTATCTTGCACTTAATCCCAAATATCTAGTATACTACCTTTCATGTAGTGGGTGCTCATTAAATATTGTCCAAGGTTCAAGGTATTGAAGGAGGAAATGATTAGCATGAGTAAAGAAGTGATTGGAAGCTGAGGAAGCAAGGCTGAGTAGCAGCTTCAAGGACATATATGAAGGAAAGGAAAGACGAAGACCAGATGATAGCTACCCAGGAACGTGTAGCTAGACAAGGTACAGTAGAGATATGAAGAATCTGAGTTCATATGCTGACAGACGAATTAGTAGGAGGGAAATGCAGAAGCCTAAGAAAAAACGGTCCCAGATGATGATAAGACATTTTGGGATTGTGAATCATAGTCCCTCTCATCACTAAATCATTCTGAAGGATTTAATATTTGTACGACTATGTTTGTCTCTGTGACTTTTTTGTTTTCTTGCTTTATGGTTTTGTTTTCTGCTTGATGGTTTTCTTAACTGACTTGACTAGTGATATCAGTGAAACTTAAGGTATGTAAAATTAAAAAATAACACCGGACATTCTTATCTAAACATGTGAGTCAGATGGCCAACATGCACACGAGAAAATGCTCTGCATCACTTGCCATCAGGGAAATACAAATCAAAACCACAATGAGATACCACCTCACACCAGTGAGAATGGGGAAAATTAACAAGGCAGGAAACCACAAATGTTGGAGAGGATGTGGAGAAAAGGGAACCCTCTTACACTGTAGGTGGGAATGTGAACTGGTGCAGCCACTCTGGAAAACTGTGTGGAGGTTCCTCAAAGAGTTAAAAATAGACCTGCCCTATGACCCAGCAATTGCACTGTTGCGGATTTACCCCAAAGATACAGATGCAATGAAACGCCGGGACACCTGCACCCCGATGTTTCTAGCAGCAATGTCCACAATAGCCAAACTGTGGAAGAAGCCTCGGTGTCCATTGAAAGATGAATGGATAAAGAAGATGTGGTTTATGTATACAATGGGATATTACTCAGCCATTAGAAACGACAAATACCCACCATTTGCTTCGACGTGGATGGAACTGGAGGGTATTATGCTGAGTGAAATAAGTCAATCGGAGAAGGACAAACAGTGTATGTTCTCATTCACTTGGGGAATATAAATAATAGTGAAAGGGAATATAAAGGAAGGGAAAAGAAATGTTGGGAAATATCAGGAAGGGAGACAGAACATAAAGACTCCTAACTCGGGGAAACGAACTAGGGGTGGTGGAAGGGGAGGAGGGCGGGTGTTGGAGGGGAATGGGTGACGGGCACTGAGGTGGACACTTGACGGGATGAGCACTGGGTGTTTTTCTGTATGTTGGTAAATTGAACACCAATAAAAATTAATTAAAAATAAATAAATAAACATGTGAGTCAGTGTGCCAGAGGTAGTTTAATAACCACACGTATGCTTCTGATTGGCTGTGACTTTCATAAAATATGGGAAGAATAGGGGCACCTGGGTGACTCAGTCTGTTAAGCGTCTGCTTTCAGCTCAGGTCATAATCCCAGGGTCCTGGGATCGAGCCCCTCAGGCTCCCTGCTCATTGAGGAGCTTGCTTCTCCCTCTCCCTCTCTCTGCCACTCCCCCTGCTTGTTCTCTATCTCTCTCTGTCAAATAAATAAACAAATAAAATCTTTTTTAAAAAAACAGGAAGAATATTGTATCACTTCTTATTTATTCTCAAAAGGGAGAAGTACTTTTCAAATGGTAAAGTTTAATGATTTATGGTTTCTAAACATAGGCTTGACCTTAAAGAAAACAAATGTTATTGGGAGCACATATGCTTCTCACTCCAGAAGTAATTTTTACTGTACTTTGGAAAATTTGTGCATCTGATATGTCAGGAAAGCTGGGTCCTGATCTCTGATGCTCACACTGAGTAAGAATTTTGATAAAGCTTTATCTTTCAGGGTCTCAATTTCCTCATTTACGAAATTAGCAGTTTGATAAACACAACTAGATCTGTCGTAAGGTATTAGATCACGCTGCAGTAGCAAACAACTCCTACATCCCTCAAGGGTTGATAGGCTCTATTCTGAAGAATGAGGAAACAAAGAATCACCCAAGTGTCATCTGGTGTGAAATAATATTCTCAAAGATACATTCTCTCAAGGGGACAAAGTGCCTACTATCTCCACCTTACCACTCTGCTATAAAACTCTTCTTTGGCTTCTGTAGAGCTGGATATTGACAACATCTGGTATTTGGTTAAGACTTCCTTCTGGTTGATGAAGTTATCCACTACATCAATGCAGGAAGTGATTCACTAGACAGCGCAGCCTAGTAGTAAAAAGAACTACTACTCACTAACTGTGTGAGTTTGTTTTATTTTTGGTTTTTGCAGCTCTTTAATTTTTTAATTAAAGTAAACGTGTATTATTTGTATAATTTTCTTCTAATTTTTACTTAAATTTTACTTAGTTAACGTACAGTGCAATGTTGGTTTCAGGATAACAACGTGACTTTGGATATATCATTCAACCTCTGTTGTTTCAAGGATTAAATGACTTAATGAATGAAAAGTGCTTGGAACAATGTTAACCAGCACAGAGCAAGTACTCAGCTAACATTAGCTATCATTTATAGGAATTCAGCTGTTGTTAAAAGAGCTCCTCAATTTCACAGGACTTAGACATCTACTGCAATTAAGTTAATTTGGATCCAGAAGACGTTAAGAGAAAAATAGGTCACATAGCTGGAGGTTTTCCTTGAACATTTAAATCAACTACTGCTTTTCAAGTCAACCGCAACTCAAGCTGTCAGTTTACAAATAGAATGTCATGTAATTTCACAATGAAATATGATTCTTAAAATAGAGAATGTGTTTGCTAATAAGGTTATCTTGAAGGAAAAAAGTAATCAATACACATTAACAAACAGAGGGAAAATAAGTAAGAATGATGGCTTTAATAGCCTGGGGAACTTTAAGCTTTACATAAATTTTACATGTAAGGCAGTATCACTAGTTACAAGGCAGGAGCTGAAATACGGTTTTAAAGTGGCCTAGGTCATGATTGTAGCATTATCTGTAAAGCAAAAACCAGGGAACAAAAGTCCTTCAATAAAAATAAGTTAAATTATGCATGCATCCTTGTGATGGAATTTTAAGCAGTTATTTTTCAGTGAGGTAGAACTGTATGTGTTGGTATAGAAGTATTTCCAAGAGATATTACTTAGCAAAAAAAAAAAAAAAAAAGGTTCAAAACACTGTGTATAATATGAAAAGAATATGCTTTATATATGGATATAAAGTTCTTGAAATTTTTCTGTACAGGCCCAAAGAAACTATTAACAAGGTTAACTTTTTTTTTAGAGAGATTTTTATTTATTTATTCATAACAGATACAGAGAGAGAGAGGCAGAGACACAGGCAGAGGGAGGAGTAGGCTCCATGCAGGGGGCCCAACGTGGGACCTGAGCCCCGGTCCCCAGGATCACACCCTGGACTGAAGGCGGCGCTAAACCCCTGGGCCACCGGGGCTGCCCAACAAGGTTAACTTTTGGCAGTAAAACTGGCATTCAGAAAGTAAGGGAAAAAAGACTATTATATGTATCTCTGTTGTCCAAATTTTTACCATCTGCATATATGGTTTAATTTTTTTTAAGATTTATTCATTTATTTTAGAAAGAGGGAGAGTGAGAAAGAGAAAGCCCAGGGAGAAGAAGAGGAAGGGCGAGAGGGACAAGCAAACTCCCTGCTGAGCTTAGAGCCTGATGTGGGGCTCCATCCCAAGACCGCAAGATCATGACCTGAACTGAAGTCAGACATTTTTTTTTTTCAGACATTTAACCAACTGAGCCACCCAGGCCCCACACCCCCATATGGTTTAATTTTTAAGTATACAGTTTAAATGGGAGAAAAAGACTTAACTGACCCTCTGCCTTGACAAATCATCCTTCTGGTGGCTTTCCTTGGCCCTATCTCCAGTCCTCTTGGCTGCTGCCTGTTCAAGACACTGAGTTCCAATGCTGGCTGTGTCTTCACACTTTTCTCCTCTATGCTTAATTCTGCTTAGCTATGCCCCCTCTCAGTCTCTCCCATTAACCTCTGATAATAAATAGGTCTTTTCTACCAGCCGCAACCCTCTTCCAGTTCCCGGCTAAACTCTTAGCTCTTCAGGAATGGGGGCTGCCCACCGTTACCACAGACCAAGTAGCAGATGAAGCGCATGGACCTGATGCAGCTGGAAACATCTGTCTCCATTTCTTCCTGGCCAAGTTCTACCCATTCTTCAAGACTTCACTCCAGGGACAACTTCTCTAGAAAGCCTGCCCTGAACTTCCAAGGTCAGAATGAACCCCTCACCAGTGTTATTTTACACTCTGTTTTTACCTGATGTATATTTAGAACATTTTGATTTGTATTTCAGTGGTTTGTGCCTGAGCCCACTGGGTGGTGTGCCAACATCTGTGTTTGGGGAAGCACCTAGATAGAGCCTTGTCCTCAATGAATGCATTGTTATGTAGTAGCGGACCTGATTTCTGTTAAGTTGAAGTTGATAACTTAGGGGTACAACCTAAAATATATATATGCAAGACCTTCAGCCTTTGGCGACAGTCATGGGTTCCACTGGCAAATCCACTGTGACTGAGAAAAAAACTGAGATTCAGTGTCCTGCCAAACAAGACAAGCCACACAAGATGCTAAATGGCATTAAAGAGCAACAATATATCAGTGTCCTTGATATAAGTCCTCCATTTTCTACAGACACCTTACCCCAAGTTATTTTCACAGTTCCAGAGGGCAGCACTCAAAGAATCCACATCTCCCAACCTTAATGTGTAGTTGTTTGTACACAAATTGGGGTAACAATTCTTACGACTGGTTACCAACAGGATGAGGAGAGGAGAGACCCTCTGTAAAAATAATTTAGAAGCAACTGTCCCCTGGCACCATGACTTCTCATCACTGACATGACAACGCTATGGATATTAGGAAGTAGCCTACCTTAAGACAATGATTCCATCACCAAGGCAATTTTTCTAAAAACCTATGTTTAGTAGGACTATGCTGTCCTAGAGGATAAGGTGCAAAGTATTCGATGGGACAAGGAACTGGCCACAGAGCTTCCTTAAAGTGCCTACATCTTGGAGCAGAGGCAAAGACTGAAAGCAAAGATTGAAGCAAAGTCACTTCTCACAATGAAAAGGCAATAAGAGAGGACATGTGTATGTGGAAGATCAGGCCAAAGTATGGGGCATGTATGAAAAATAACAGGATAGGAAAGTGCCTGACTTGTGTTGGAAGGAGTCAATGGATCATGTGTGCATGCGCAATGGCAAATACACAAGAAATAATAATTTAAAAAAAAGATTAGCAATCCAGTCCAGTTTTGTCTCACCAGATCAAAACTGTAGGTAAATCATTTAACCTTTCGGAGCACCAGTGTCCTAATCTATTACATGGGGGTAAATAAGCCTATTCTGCCTAAACTGAGTCATGAAGACTCTACTACCCAAAATATATCAACCTAAGCCCTCCTTATAAAGCCCTAAACTCACTTCCAGAACTTTCCCATCATGGAAATGATGGAAGCTTACACATGTAAGAATCAAGAGATTCCTTTTTAACATTATGACTCCTCACACCCAGCACACAAGATCCATGATACAGATAGAAAAAAAAATCAGAACAAGTTAGCCGGGGAAGATGGCGGATGACAAGGATTCTCCGCCCAAGCTTAAGGACCTGGCATTTCTCAAGAACCATCTGGAATGCCTGCAGCAGCGTGTGAAAGAAGAAGTCAGCAGTGGTATGAGCCAGGATGGCTCGCTCTTGTCCTCCCCATTCCTCAAGGACTTCTTAGCCGGCTATGTGGTGGCCAAACTGAGGGCATCAGCAGTATTGGGCTTTGCTGTGGGTACCTGCACTGGCATCAACACGGCTCAGGCATATGCCGTGCCCAATGTGGAGAAGACACTGAGGGACTATGTTCGGTCATTGTGGAAGGGGCCTGACTAGCTCTGGATCCCATGGGGGAGAAAGGATGAACACCTCTGGCCTGCAGGTAGAGGCCTTTCAACCACAGACACCATATTTGGCTTCCCAACCTATCACCCTTTTGCTACCTCCAACTTGCCCACAGCCTTCATCCTTGCTTTCCTTCCTACAGAGGGTAAACAGTGGCTTATCAGCCAGCAGTTTGGATGCCCTTCCTTAACCCCATGGGATTGACCCCAAAACTGTGGCTTCTAGAGCCACCAGCCCCTTTCTTTTCCATCCCTGACTGTGGAGTTTGCTGCTGACTCTGATTCTCAGTATACTCTTTAGCAATGTACCACAGCTCCTCCCTCCGGGGAGCTGGCTCCATACTGATTTTCCCCAAACTTGATACAATTCCCACTGCCCCCTTGCTAGCTACACAGGCCCCCCCAGGGTCTGGTTTGGGCCTGAGTGTAGAGGATGGGGGTATGCCAGGCCTGGGTTGTCCCAGGCAGGCCCGCTGGACCCTGATGCTACTCTTATCCACTGCCATGTATGGTGCCCATGCCCCATTGCTGACACTGTGCCATGTGAATGGCAAAGTGCCTTTCCGGCCCTCCTTGGCTGACCGAGTTGACCAAGCTACTGTTGTGCGCCTTCTCCCTCTTGGTGGGCTGGCAGGCATGGCCCCAGGGGGCCCCACCATGGTGCCAGGCTGCCCCATTTGCACTATCAGCCCTACTCTACGGAGCTAACAACAACCTAGTGATCTATCTTCAACGTTATATGGACCCCAGCACCTACCAGGTGCTGAGCAATCTCAAGATTGGAAGCATGGCCCTGTTCTACTGCCTCTGTCTCTGACACCGCCTCTCTGCACGTCAGGGCTTAGCACTACTGCTGCTGATGGTGGCAGGGGCTTGTTATGCATTAGCAGTTGCTGCTGGCCCCATGCCCCTGCATATCACTCCACTGGACTGCTGCTTCTCATCCTGTACTGCCTCATCTCAGGCCTCTCGTCCGTGTACACAGAACTGCTCATGAAGCGACAGCGGCTGCCCCTAGCACTTCAGAACCTTTTCCTCTACACTTTTGGTGTGCTCCTAAATCTAGGTCTGCATGCAGGTGGCGGCCCTGGCCCGGGGCTCCTGAAGGTTTTCTCAGGATGGGCAGCGCTTGTGGTACTGAGCCAGGCAGTAAATGGACTACTCGTGTCAGCTGTCATGAAGCACGGCAGCAGCATCACACGCCTGTTTGTTGTGTTCTGCTCACTTGTGGTCAATGCCGTGTTCTCAGCAGCCCTGCTGTGGCTACAGCTCACAGCTGCCTTCTTCCTGGCCACACTGCTCATTGGTCTGGCTGTGCACCTGTATTATGGCAGCCGCTAGCCCCTGACCACCTCCACCTGGACTCCTGACCCTGAAGACTGGCCACCATCAGAGCCACCTCCCAGGCCTCCCGACCTTTTCCTCAGCAGCCAGCCCTGTAACAAGTGCCTTGTGACAACAGGTGGGGAAGTGAGAGCAGCCAGGTTAGTCTCTGGAAGTGAGTGAATGAAGGGTTACTCCAGGAGACTGAGTTTAATTAAAGAAACTTAACTTCCCAAAAGTTCATCCACACTAAGGAATTGAGGGAGCATCCATACCTCGGCCTAAAAACGACCCCATCCCCATTAGAGGAGACTCCCTGCCTCATCCTGCATGAATGCAGTTGTTTTAAGTGGGGTGTGGGCAACAGTTGGCTTTCCTTGCCTCCTGTGGTCACCCCAGCAGACCCATTGCCCCCAGGCCTGGTGACAGCTATTCCACCCCAGCTTTGGTACGTGAATCCCCCATTAGAGACATTCATCCCCGCACCATAATGCAAGAAACCCTATTGCTACCCAGCCTCTCTTCCAAGCTCCCTTGGCTCCAGCAGCACCTGGAGACAATGCCCCCTGCTCCCTTCACAGTGCTGCTCTCCAAATCCACCCAGCTTTGTTCTGGAAACTCCAGAGAGGGCTGGAGCTTGACTCATCTCAGGGAATGTTGCCCCTAGGCCCTGGCTTAAGGCTATATTCCTGATCTCTCTGCTCACCCCAAGGGCCTTCTCAAAGCCCATTGCCCCTTCTACAACTCCTAGGAGGTACCATTCTTCTCACTGCGGGTCCTGCCCCTGCCTAGCAGTGTCCTAGCTCTCAATAGCTTAGGGAAGCTCTACACAGAGTAACCTGGAACCAGGCACAGGGAAATTTGGTATAACTCAGTCTGTGTCTCTAACTATGTAAGCAATAAGGTCTTAATAAAGTGTTCTGGGGTGCAGGTTGTTCCTGCAATTGACTACGAAAAAAAAAAAAAAAGAAGAAGAAAAAAATCAGCTTCAATACCAATCGTATTATTTTAAACAAACCTATAGTTTTAATGATACATAATCAACCAACTCTTATTGTAGCAAAAACAAATATCTCGCTTCTTTCTTGCATTATATATTTGCTATGGGGGGGAAATATTGATGCGTGTGTGTATTGAGGATGTCATTAAAAAAAGTTTTTACTGCAGATTACTTTCATTCACTGCTAAAGGTGTGTTGCCAGAGAAGAGCAACAAATAGTTCTTACTTGAATGAAAGAAAGCACGTGTAGAGGAAAGAGCTAGCACATGCAGAGTTCAAGCATGTATTTATTCCACATATAAATAAGATGAATGAGTCACAAGGTATACAAGTGTAATTTAAGTATATTCAACAGTATGCCCTTGGATAAAAGAAAGAGAGAAGAAATGAACAAATGAGAATGAGAGTAGCCTGTACTTATGCTGTTCCTTTCCTTCAACCTAGAACTTAGCGTCCAGCAGCACAGACAAATGTAAAATGAAGCAGAAGAATTTAAATTCTAGATTATAAGCCTTCAGTAGCTCAGTATCTGGTGAGTCAGGAGGTTTTCAAGAATTGTTTTGACCTTATGGGGACGCCTGGGTGGCTCAGCAGTTGAGTGTCTGCCTTTGGCTTAGGGTGTGATCCCAGGACCTGGGAACGAGTCCCACATCAGGCTCCTTGCAGGGAGCCGCCTTCTCCCTCTGCCTATGTCTCTGCCTCTCGCTATGTGTCTCTCATGAATAAATAAATAAAATCCTAAGAAAAAAAAAAAGGATGTTTTGACCTTACATATTTTTCTTTTCTGGGATGAGCTGCTTATGAAAACAAATGACTGGAATAGCCACAACATTAGTCTAAAAATGTCCTAATACCCCAGGTTTATGTGCCAGATATTATAGAAGACACCACTATCCAGGACTTTCAAGTGTCAGAACATCACATTCCTTGCAAAGAAAAAGACATTCAAACAAAGGAAATATACACACCACATATCCCATACCTAAACAGATATTTTCAGAATGACAGGTTCAGAAATAGAATGAAGCAAACTTAGAAGAAAAGACAAGCCAGATCATCTTATTAATGAAGAAGAGAATGCCACCTACCTGGTAACTGCCCGGGTGCAGATGGTGACAAGGAAACAGCCAGCCACAATCATCCAGCCCCAGCCTCCATCTGGAGGAGAGGTAGACCGAACTCTAGTTCCCTTTGCCATGGCTTCAATTCTTTTTTCTTTTTTGAATTACTCCACTAGCCCAGTTATGATCCTGGACCAGGTATGCCGTGCAGTGACTTCCGATTGGCGTTCAAGATTGGCATAGAATGCTACCTGGCACATGAGTTACTGGCCATCTAAAACCAAAAATAAGGACATAATTATATTTTATTGACATATCCAAAGGTTGATTTTTTTCACTTGACAAAAATGATCACTACTTTCCTGTTAAATTCGATTATTTGTAACTATGAATGCTGGACTGGGGCAAAGACCATTAATTGTCCCTGGCACCATTTTTCTTCTTTTAATAATAGAGCCTCCCAAATTTTAGCCAAATCCATGTCCACCCAGTTTGATACCATATTTCCTAGCCTCTCTTGAAGGTAGATGTGGCAACATGGTCTTGTTTAAATAAAAGGTATGGAAGAAAAAGTAATATACCATTTCTGACTCATGAGCCCAAAGGCAAAGGTACGTTCCCAGGACTTCTAACACATAGAAGACAAGCATGGATGTGGGGGTGAGACAGCTTCACCCACATAGACCAGGATAGCACCCTGGGTGCTAGCAGAGCTACGGGGTAGAAGGAGCCTAGGTCCCCAGAGGATGGTGGAGAAAGGCTGCCTCTCCAGCTCTGGACTTCACGTACCTCTACACCATAATACTAAATACTAAAAAGCTTCCATTTTATTTGAGCCTTTGTATTTTGGAGTCTTGCTGTTACAACAACTTAGACCATGTCCTACCTATGACACTGAATGAGTCTGATAGTAACTTCTCTGGCATTTCTGACTAGCACTGCTATAATTTTTATTTTTTATTTTTAAAATTTCTTCTTCAATGCTATATTTTTTTAAGATTTTGTTTATTTATTCATGAGAGGCACAGAGAAAGGCAGAGATATAGGCAGAGGGAGAAGCAGGCTCCTCGAGGGGAGCCTGATGCGGGACTCAATCCTGGGACTCCGAGACGACACCCTGAGCCAGAGGCAGACACTCAACCACTGAGCCACCCAGGTGTCCCCAATACTATAATATTTTACGTGTATAGTTAAAGCAAGAAGAGAATGACAAATAAATGAACTAGAATAGAGGGCCCAGTACCAAGTACATAATAATTCAACATAGCTAAATAAGGTAGTAAAGATTGGTGGAGAAAAAGGGATTACTCATTATATTATGTTACAACTCTCCCCTTAGTTCTACTTTTTTTTAAAGGATTTTATTTATTTATTCATGAAGGACACAGAGAGAGAAGCAGAGACACAGGCAGAGGGAGAAGCAGGCTCCATGCAGGAAGCCCAACATGGGGCTCGATCCCGGGTCTCCAGGACACACCCTGGGCCGAAGGCAACGCTAAACAGCTAAGCCACCCTGGCAGCTCTCTCCCTTTAGTTCTTAACCTTCTAGATAGGTCAGAGTTAAATGCAAAAAAAAAAAAAAGAAAAAAGAAAGAAAGAAAGAAAGAAAGAAAGAAAGAAAGAAAGAAAGAAAGAAAGAAAGAAAGAAAAAGAAAAAGAAAGAAATCATTAAAATTCCAGCTGAAAATACAGGCAAATATTTATCTGGTCTCTAGATAGGAGAAGGATTCCCTGAGATGTGAAGTCATGTAATAAACCAAAAGGAAATTTGAGTTAATTTGTCTAATTAAAATTTAACATTTCTACATATCACAACATGTAATAAATGAAGCCAAATGATAAGCTATAGATTTGCGAAAAAAACACTAGCAATACATGGTGCAAAGAAGTAATATCTGCAACATTAAGTCATTCAACTACCAGAATCTACTGAGTGTCTACTATGTCCCAGGTAGTATTTCAAGGCACCGGGAATCCTTATGGGGGGCAGACTCTAAGGTACTCCTATGGTCCCACCTCCTGTTTTTCTTGACTTTGTATAAACCCTCCCATTGAGTGTGGGTGGGACCTGTGACTTGCTCCTAACCAGAGAGTAGGGCACAGGTGAAAGGAGATGAATCCCAAGATTATATCGTGCTATGTAAGACTAATCTTGCTAGAAAATTTGTTCTCACTCTCCTGCTGACCTTGATGAACAAGCTAATTGCACACTGCCTAGAAAGAGGGCCACGTGGAGGGCACTGTGTGCAGCCTGTGGGAACTGAGGACAGCCTCTGGAAGATAGTAAAAAGCTGAAGTCCTCAGCCCTACAACAGAAAGGAAACAAATTCTGCCAATATCCCAAATGAGCTTGGAAGCAGATTTTTTCCTGGTGAACCTCCAGTTGAGAATGCAGCCTAGTCAACATTTTGACCACAGCCTGTGACATCCTGAGCCGAGGATCCCGTTGAGTCCTGGATTCTGGACTCACAGAAACTGTGATATAAGGTGCTTCTTAAAGTCTTCTTTAACATGTCAGACAGGCTTCTGAATTATTGTTAGGGATTAATTGTTTAAGAGGCAAAAATAAGAGTTTTGACAGATACTTTTTTCCCCTGGACAGAGCAAATCACTCAGTTGCTTGGTACAATTGGATTATGAGCACCAGAAGAAATCCTAAGTAAAAATAATTCAATGAAACATCATTCTAACTATGACAAAGCATGCATTACTTAGAACATAGGCTATGTACCACTTGGTAAATTATGGGAAAATCAAACTAATAAAAATTTTACTTTAAAACTATAATTCTTGGGGGTGGGGAGGGCTCACAGTAGAATCTTGCAAATATGCATCTTTAAAGCCATTGGAACAACCTGGCAGCCTATGGGTTCAGAGAGCAAATACAGAGCAAAGACAGTGAATGACATTCATTCCCTCATAGAGCGGCCCAAAGAGCTCCTTAACCCTCTTCTGCCAGATGAGGACACAGCATAAAGGAGGCTGTCTGGGAGCAAGGAGGTGGGCTCTCACCCGTGCCCATTCTGCCAGCCCCTTGATCTTAAACTATCCACCTCCAGAACTGTGGGAAATAAAGATTGTTATCCAAGCCATCCAGTCAATGGTAGTTTTGTTACAGTAGCCCAAATGGACTAAGACACCTAAAACTTTAGATTTCCCAATTCCCTTGAAAGTTTGAAAGTGCTGAAGATATCAGACAGGCATTCTTTTGTGGCAGCTGTCAGAGAGAGTCAAGTACCAGCACATTCCTGGATAAGGCCTGTAACCCCACTTCACTCTGTCCCTGACTCCTGTACTGTCCAACCTCTGCTGTCTCACTCATATACAACACCTGACAGGCCCCTGCAAGCAACAGCTTCTCAACATCTGCCCATCCCAAGTTGCCATAAGTCAAAGTTTCTTAAACAGCCAGATGTGTCACATTTATGGGATGCTTTATGTCTAGGGCTCTCTCTCACAATTTCAATAGGATTAGCATTCAAGGTTCTACCTGCACCTGGGCATACATACACACACACTCTGAAATAACTCACTGCTTAGACATAATTTGGTGCCAAGTATCATGGAATGATAGAATCAATTGTACAAGCAAGAAAGCCAAAGTTCAGAAACCTCTGTCTTGGTTTAGTTCTAGCCTCTTCACAGTTTTTCCATTAAAATGACTCTAAGGTTAAGCTGTTTTCCAATTGAAGACTATAAATCCACCAACACATAAATGTCCTGTACAAGGACCATCATCAGTCAGTGCTGCTCAGGGCTGTTCAAGAATGCTAAAACACGCCACGTCATAGAGTGCAATAGATCAAGAATTAGAAAGTTATTCAAATTTTTTGAACAGTAATCTCATTGCTGGGAAGTTATCCTAACAAGACAATTTAAGACAGACACTAGGGGTGGAAAATAATAGTTGTATCATGAATAATATATAAAACAAAGACAACTTAAGTGCTCAACAACTAGGAAGTGATCCGAGAGTTATAACACATGGAACAAATGGAACAGTATCCAGTCCTTTAAAACCATAAGCAAGAAGATAATACTGTAATATGGGAAAGCATCTATGATGCCATGCTAAGGCAAAAAGATATCCCTAAAATTGTGTGCACATGGCAAGGCGAAGCTATCGAAAACTTACATAAAAGTTGTATACTTGCAGCTGTCACAAAGAACAGGAAGGATATGCAAAAAGGTATACAGTTGCAAAGACTATGCAAAAAGGTATACAGCTGGCATAATTGTTATGATTTGTTTTCAAAATTGTATTCAATACCATTGTATTTTATTTTTTAAAAGATTTTATTCATTTGAGAGAGAGCAGGAGTGAGAGAAAGCACAAATAGTGGGAAGGGCAGAGGGAGAAGCAGGCTCCCCACTGAGCAGGGAGCCCAATGCTGAGATTCAATGTGGGGGCAGGAAGGGGGCTCGGGGATCATAATCTGAGCCAAAGGCAGATGCTTAACCAACTGAGCCACCCAGGCACCCCCAATACCAATTTATATATAGTTTTCTTAGATAGTTCAGGTCTATTCCTGCGGTGTAAATATGAGCACAAAAATTTCCCCTGGATAGTATCTCAAGAACTAGAAAGAACCATATCATTTATTGTACAACACAATAAAAATTAGGTGATTTTACAGTAGAATGTGATATAGGTAACAAGCCCTGGCAAAATAAAATGTTCCATTTCATTACAAAAATATTAAGCATCATTAACTTTTACTTTGCCACTTGAGTCTCCAGATGATTCTATTTTCATTTGTTTTAGTTGAGCAACTTCTCTTTGGCATTCCCACATTTTATGAGTTAAAAAGTAATTTTCTAAAGATTTCATTTATTTATTCATGAGATACACAGAGAGAATGGTGGAGACATGAGAAGAGGGAGAAGCAGGCTCCCCACAGGGAGCCCCATGTGGGACTCGATCCCAGATCCCGGGATCATGACCTGAGCTGAAGGCAGACGCCCAACCACTGAGCGACCCAGGCGCCCGAGTTAAGAAGCAATTTGTGAGGATCTCTCAAAAGATACACTTACTTAGTCCAAATTAAAGATGTGAGTAACATGCCCAAGCAGTGCTTTTCTGACAGCACAGTGAGCAGCAGTCTGTTGTAAATTAAAGTCAACCACAGAACCAGGAACATTCTCACAGGGTTCCAGGGTGGGGAGGAATGGCTTTGAAGGCATCGGTATGCAGTACTATGATTAATGATTCCTCATAAACAAGGCATACTTGAGCCTCACAAGCCCCAGGGACAGATCCTCCAGGTTTTCTCCCTTTCATGATGATGAAGCTGAAGCCCTAAGAAGTGAAGAGACTCACCTGGTAGTTCTCCATGGAGATACAGGTGGAGACCAGCGGCTCTGGCAGATTTTGGACAGTGCACTTGCCCATCCACCCTCCAGATTTCAAAACCGCTATTGGTCATTTCTGTCAATAAGCTGTGCAAACAATGGTAAAGCTTGAGTACCCATTTGTGTGAGTGATCACGACAAAAGACAGGGGAAAGCCTGCCCAAGGGTATACTGCCCAAAAAACAACTTGTGTTTCTTTCAAAACAGGTCATTTAATAGATCCATATGTATTCAGAAGAATGCACAGGTTACACAAGGCTAATTTAGTTTCATAGAGACTTTGGAGCAGCCTGCAGTTCCCCTAGAATATTAGCCTGTGCATTCTTATAAATAATTAACTGACCTGATATGGCACAAATATAAGGGAAAAAAAAGTCCTTTACTGAGTTAATAGTATACCTAAAACTATATGCAAAGGAAGCATGTTAGCATCACATAATTCTTCACTTTACTAATCAGCCTCCAATTTATTTCATTTTGACATCCAACCACTAAAATATAATTGCATTCTGCATCTCTTTCTAGTTCCAGAAAAATCTTTTTGGAACAAGAGAGGCTCTATGTCATGATGTTCCTCTAAGATTACTCCTTAATAGTACAAATTAGGATATATGCTCAATTTCACTTCATCCTCCTTGCTTTCAAAAATCTAACCATTTGCAAAGAATTCTTGCTAACAGTCAAGAACTTTCCAGTAAAGCATAGCATTTGTGGGGCAAATCTTTCGTGTTATCCTTGGTAAAGTCTTCTGAAGTGATCTCTTCTGTCGGTAGCAGACCTACTGTACTTCTTACAGGAGAAAAGTCTGACAGTGGTCCTGGAACCACTTGTTTTGTTAGGCTTCCAACTATCTTTCTTGCTCGTTCCTTCCTCCATTCCCTTTTACTTCCAGCACCTTAACCTTTAGCTATACCCTTCTTTATAAATTGCTTTGCAGCCACAAACCAGATAAAGGTGTGTGGGAGAAAGATACCAAGAGCGGGAGTTAAGACCATTGGGTCCAAGTGACACAACTTAGTTGGATGATCCTGCGCAAATTACCTCCTCTTTGTTACCATTTCCTAATCTATAAAACCAGGGAGTTGGATTACTGAAGGGACGTTTATCCTTCAAACCAGGTAATTGATTATTAGGTATCTCTTCTGGTAGACTGGGCACTTCTCAGTAAACTCTAATTGATTCTACTCTTTGTTTTTACTTAAGAATCATGACATTTGCCAGTCTCTCTTTTTTCTGGGGCACTTCTAAAATATTCTGATACTGCAAGTAATATTTTTGGAATATCTCTTGAGGTACTTATTTCCTTTTGCGGGCAAGCTGGTTTTCTCTCACTGGTCCCCTTCTATCATTAAAGCTAAGCCAAGAAGTTTATTGCTGTGGGACACAGGAAGATGAGTCCCATCCATAATAAATTCATCTATAACTATGAAATCATAGGATTGTACTGTAGGGGAAATTTCTACTATACAAAGGGAAAGTAGACACCTACCCAGAGAGGAAGGGGGAAAGGTTTTGTTTTTTTTTTGTTTGTTTTTGTTTTTTTTATAAAGGAATAGTGATGAGCTGCCTAGGTTTTTCAGGACTGCATTTCCCATTGCCTTGAGTCTTGACCAGGAGTAGATAAGTGGTAGAGTGAAGAACTAGGAAACCGGGTATTTGGGAGAGGGAGTTGCAATAAGGAGGCTTGTGCTATGTATCCCGTGGGTACCTGGGAAAAGACCTAACTTCATTGGGTGCCCTTGGCCTCTGACGTGTCTGGGCAGAGAGAAAGCCAAAGACAGAGCTCAGTGTCTGTCCCTCACCTCCCTTGGGACACAGGAGTGTAACAGATGCTCTCCCATATTCTCAGTGGAGACATGGACTACAACTAAGAGATGAGAGGCAGAGCTGTGGCAAAAGGGAAATAGTCTGAGCCTAATGGAAGTCGTCACTGATCTTCAAGAAGAGCTGCAACAAGAAAGGTAGGCAACTCTCTTGGGTCCTGGTCATAGAGACAGTACGAACCAGAAGGTCCACCAGCAGCAGACGTGTGGCACGGGAGACGGTGAGGACAGAAGCCAGTACCTAGAGGCCAGCAAGATGAGTGTCACCGGCAGAATGCCTAAGCGCCAATACTAAGGAAAGCTCTGCTTAGGCCAATGAGAATTCAAGGACCTGCATGCCAACCACCTCATGAAGACACACAGGAGTTCTCCCCTAAACCAGATGGGCAGAAAGGAGAAGGAGGGAAAAATACCACAGAAAGAAGAAACACCACTTACTTAGAGGTTAACCTTGGATTTCGCTAACTGTTGATCCAAAAAAGATTAAGATAAAAGAGAGTACTTTATTTTTTTTTGTTTTCTTTTTTTTTAATTAATTTTTATTGGTGTTCAATTTACCAACATACAGAAAAACACCCAGTGCTCATCCCGTCAAGTGTCCACCTCAGTGCCCCTCACCCATTCCCCTCCAACACCCGCCCTCCTCCCCTTCCACCACCCCTAGTTCGTTTCCCCGAGTTAGGAGTCTTTATGTTCTGTCTCCCTTCCTGATATTTCCCAACATTTCTTTTCCCTTCCTTTATATTCCCTTTCACTATTATTTATATTCCCCAAACGAATGAGAACATACACTGTTTGTCCTTCTCCGATTGACTTATTTCACTCAGCATAATACCCTCCAGTTCCATCCACGTTGGAGCAAATGGTGGGTATTTGTCATTTCTAATGGCTGAGGAATATTCCATTGTATACATAAACCACATCTTCTTTATCCATTCATCTTTCGATGGACACCGAGGCTCCTTCCACAGTTTGGCTATTGTGGCCATTGCTGATAGAAACATCGTGGTGCAGGTGTCCCGACGTTTCATTGCATCTGAATCTTTGGGGTAAATCCCCAACAGTGCAATTGCTGGGTCGTAGGGCAGGTCTATTTTTAACTAAAAGAGAGTACTTCAAACTGGCAAAGACTGCTACAAACTTTTTAAAATTGAAGTATAATTTATACACAATAAAACGCACCCATTTTTAAATCTATGTTTTGGTGACTTTTGACAACGTATAAACTCATGCAACCACAACCACCACAACCAAGATAGAGAATATTTTCCTCACCCTAAATACTCCCTTATGCTCCTTTGCAGTCAATCTCCACCAACCTCAGCACCACACTACCATTAATTTACTTTCTGTCCAATATAGATTAGTTTTGTCAGCCAAGAATTCTGTAAAAATGGAATCACACAATATGGACTATTTTGTTTCCAGCTTCTTTCACTCATGATAATGTTTTGAGACACATCATCTAGGATATTATATCTGTAGATTCCTTTTAATTGCTGAAATCTGTATTATGGATATACATAAAACATACAATACACACAATTTATTTATGCGTTCACCTGTTGATGGACATTAGGGTTGTTTCTAGTTTTAGACCATTATGAACAAAGATTCTGTGACATCCATATACAAGTCTTTTTGTGGACATCTACTTTCATTCTATTGAATAAATATGTAAGAATGAAATTACTGAGTCATTCTGTGTTTTTTTTTTAATATTTTACTTATTTATGCATAAGAATCAGAGAGAGAGGGGCAGAGACATAGGCAGAGGGAGAAGCTGACTCCTTGCAGGGAGCCCAGTGTGGGACTAGATCCCAGGATCATGCCCAGCCAAAGGCAGACGCTCAACCACTGAGCCACCCACCCAGGCATCCCCATATTGTAAGTATATATTTAACTTTAGAAGAAACTCCCAGACTATTTTTCCAAATGGCTACACAATATTATGAGTAATAGAAGTCCAGTTTCCCCAGCATGTAATTGTCTCATTGTAGTTTTAATTTATGCTTCCCTGACAGCAAAGAATGTTAATCTTTTTTTTTCATGTACTTATTAATTATTCATACATCTTCTTTTGTCTATTCAAATATCACGCACATTTTGGGGGAGGTTGTTTGTCTTTTTATTGAGATATAACATTTCTTTGTATTTGGAATACATGTCCTCTGTAGACATGTATTACAAATATTTTCTCCCATTCTGTGGCTTGCCCATTTGTTTCTTAGCAGTACATTCTGAAGAGCAGAAACTATTAGTTTTGATGAACTGGAATTTATTCTTTTTTTTTTTTTCTGTTATGTAGTCAATCGTACTTCTATATATTCATGGTCAGCAATTACAAATTAAAATTTAAAAATATCACTTTCTGGTAGCATCCAAAACCACAAAATGTCCAGGAATAAACAACATAATCTTTGCATTATTTTTACTCTAAAAACTACAAAACAGTGCTGAGAGAAGTCTATAAATGCCTAAAAGAGAGTGGGAGATACTATGTTCCTTCCACGGACGATGTCGTCTACCCAAGTTGATTGATAACTTTCAATGGCCGGGAATCACAGAGGACAGCCTGTGTACCGCAGGGCAATCCTCCAAGTATGCTGGGAGAGGATTCCAACACTTTTCCGCCCAGCCTTCCTAGCAGCAGAGCAGTGTTCCAGCTGCTGGCCTTACAGACTTCTAGCCTGGGGCAAGCACAAGCTCTGAAAAGGACTCAATGTGGAGGGAAATTAAAGAAACCCCTGCTTGGGTCTGCACTGTCTCTGGCCCAGGGAGCCAACTATTTTTTCCATCTGGAGTTTCTGGTCTTAGAGATGCCTTCTAATGCATATGGATTTATTTATTTTTGTTGCTCAATGGTATTACACATGTGCTATGAAAAATAATATTGTTCTTAGTAAAGAAAAACTAGTCATTTGCTTTTTTTCCCCTCTCCTTTCTGCTTCTCTCTGCTTAGTCCTCCCACGGATTCTGGCAACAGGGAATACATAACTATAGACTTCAACCAGAAATTTTGTGTGTGGGGTGGGGGTGTCTGTCGGGTGCCTTTGAGCACTAAACACTGGCTTCTGGTAACGAAGCTGCCTGAGTGCCTACACTGGGTATGAGACCCTGGGGACAGGAAGACTTTACATAAGACCTAGAATAAACAGCAGAGCAATTTATATGGCATTTGGTTTACAGAAAGGGAGAGAAAGGTACAACTTGTGATCCACATAAGACACAGAGAGTAGAAAGCACCCTTCTTTCCCTCCCTGCCAGCTCCTAACCCCTAGAGTCACTGATTCTAGACAACATCAGAAAAATGCTTACTTCTGCACCTAATAGTTTGTTGATGGTGTAATTCATAACCAGGAGCTTGCCCCCATGACCATTTTCTACAGTGATGGAGTTCTTGTCTCTCTTCTTTGCAAGTGCCAATAAAAGAAGTGATAGGCCTGGGCTATGGCCCTCTCCGATAAAAAAAATATGATACACAGGGATGCCTGTCCCTGGCAGTTTCTGGCATATAGCTGATGCTCAACATTTGTGTGGCTCAGGGAATAAATTCCTGTGTCTAACTCTGTGGCCTTGCAGAAGTCTTTAATTCGAATTTTGTACTCTTACAGTGAATAGAATTATTAGGTCAGAATATGTTCTATCAGAGGTTGCTTGGCTGCAGAGGAGAATCTCGGGGCTTGAGATGTATCGCACAGAGTCTTTTTTGTTAGTTCACAGAGAACCTTTTATTGAAGAACAGCGCTGCCTGTCTATACCACAACAGTTTCCTCACTCTATAATCACTACCATGCGCCATGTTGTCAGAATGGGAGAGGCAACCAGTCAAATATTTCAGTTGGCTAGAAGTTAACCCCTCAAGTCATGCAGTGTTGTGGAGAACTGGTGTTTGTAAGACAGTGTAGGCAGGACTCAAGTCTGCATGGAGTACGAGCTCCCTAAGAGCCGGGGGGCCCTTGATGCTCCTTTGCCTCTGACACGACCTGGAAGAGAAGAGGCCCTCAGTAGATATTTAGGGAATGAACATCCCTAACTCTCGAGTTCTGGATCTTTTCTCAAATCACATGGGGAAGGAGTATGGGGCAAGGAATTACCCATCAGTTCTTTATTCTTTTTATCCACTGTCAAACCAGATTAACCAGCCTTCCAGCATCTGGGTAACAGAGCCTTAAGTGAATATATCTCACTAATCCCAGACCAGGCCAAACCTGGAAACATCATTGTCAGTATAATGGAAAAACTCAGATTTTTTCCCTCCTGAGTAGGGAAAATCCAGTTGTTCCCTACTATGTGTTTCTCTCCCATGAGCCTCCTTTACCACTTACATAGGATGCTTCACTTCTGACACTTCTGGTGACCTCCACACCAAGAAGCAATTCTTGCACACCAACAATATATCCAAGATGTCAACTCAATTCTGACACTTCTATGCAGAAAAAGTGTCAGATCCCACATGTTTAGGGCTCAGTCCCAGAAGACTGTCCCTTGCCCTCCCTTCAGACACTAGTCACATGCCTAGGGTATCATCTGAACTTCTGATCAACCAACCGCTGATCTACCTCTTCCTTGGGTTCCACTAATTTGCTAGAGCAGCTCCTAGCAGGGGAACACTTACACATGTTTGCCAGTTTACTATGAAAGGCTGTGACAAAGAATACAGATGAACATCCAGATGCAAGAGACACATACAGCAAGGTATGTGCCCTCTCCAGGTATGACACTTCCCCCACACCTACATGTGTTCACCAACCCAGAAGCTCCCTGAGCCCCATACTTTTGATTTTATGGAAACTTCCTCACATAGATGTGATCAATTATTAACTCCATTTTCAGCCCCTCTCCTCTCTCTGAAAAAGGGAGGTGGGTGTGGGGCTGAAAATCCCAAGTTTCTAATTACGGGTTGGCCTTTCTGGTGACCAAGAGAGCGGCTGAAAATGCAGGCGGGTTGCTGGAGGGCTCACCTACAGAGCCTGGCACTCAGCCCACTGTCTGCCCCACACTGCACAGGCCATCAAATTCCACAGGCCCTTAGAGATGTTTATTTTTGCGCTCTGTAGACTCTGCTCACTGCTTGAGCCACAGTAGGTCACACAAAGGACAAGGTGTTGCCAAGGCTGAGAATGTGGTGTACTCTTTAGTGTAAGATCAAGGACCTGAATTTCATTCTGGAAATGAAAAACTTAGAAATGATTTTACAAAAATTCTTTCAAGATGTGGGTGGTCGTCTGTCTCCGTCATGAGAGAAATAGCTATAACTGACCCGGGTCATTCTACTTCCTTCTAGTTTTGGACCCAAGGAAAGGTTTGGTGAACTTTAACAACAAAAGTCTTAGAAGTTAAGTTCCCAACCAACATTTTCACATGTGAATTCACTCTATATATTTTTAAATATTTCCTAAAAGTAAATATTTCCTTAGCCAAACATGGCAATAGTTATATTTTTTATATGTTATTTGTTGGTTAAGAAAATATATAAAGGGGTGACAGGGTGGCTCAGTTGGTTAAGCATCTGTCTTTGGCTCAGCTCAGGTCATGGTCTCAGTGTCCTGAGATCAAGCCCTGTCTTGGGCTCCCTGCTCAGCGGGGAGTCTGCTTCTCCTTCTCCCTCTGCCCCCCATTCACTCTAACAAACAAACAAACAAACAAAAATTTATAAAAGGAAATATATAAAGATATCAGTTAAAACCATTTTCAGGGGCAGCCCAGGTGGCTCAGCAGTTTAGCGCCACCTTCAGCCCAGGGCCTGATCCTGGAGACCCGGGATCGAGTCCCATGTTGGGCTCCCTGCATGGAGCCTGCTTCTCCCTCTGCCTGTGTCTCTGCCTCTCTCTCTGTGTGTTTCTCTTGAATAAATAAATAAAATCTTTAAAAAAAAAAAACATTTTCATGGTATTTTCAAATGCATTTTTTTTTAATTTTAGAAATCACTAAGGCACTTAACAAACATTTGAAAAAGCCTAGCAACTGTGTAAGCTATTATTCTGTTCATGGACGGTGCTGCATGTACATGTGGACCTGCATACCCTGTACTAATTCTCTTGTCCCTTTCCGGGTCGGAGACCCTCAGATTAGAAGCCCTTCTCTGTTTATTAAGCATAAGGCTAGTACTTTAGAGAACATAAATTCCTTCTGAATTACTAGATATATTATTTATCCATGGTCCTAGTAGGGGCCAGGAAGTCGGGAAGACTTCAACAAAGACATTTATAAAGATGTGAGCTGGGATGCCTGGATGGCTCGTGGTTAAGTGTCTGCCTTCAGCTCAAGGCGTGATCCTGGGGTCCTGGGATCAAGTCCCACATCGGGCTCCCTGCGAGGAGCCTGCTTCTCCCTCTGCCTGTGTCTCTGCCCCTCTTTCTCTCTTTCTCTGTCTCTCATGAATAAATAAATAAAATCTTTTTAAAAAAATATGTGAGCTGTGTTCATAAACTCTAACAAAGGTCAGCTGAATCCCCTGGGGCTCATAATAGTGGAAGATATTACCACCTCTAGGCCTGAAGGACAGAGAGAGAAAGCAATTACTGGAACTTTCTATAAAATTACCATAGGAAGTCTTGGGCAAAGGAAAGCAGCAAGTCCATGAGGATCAGACAGTAAAAGAGCCAAGGACACAAATACACTAGCCTCTCATTCCTGATGCCTCCCAAGTGGCTGGAACCAATGGGGAACCAATGGGGATCCAGTTGATGCAGCTCCTACATGTCACTCTCCCAGGGTAGAAATGGATGGGCAGTGAACTTAGAGGGACAAATGGCAGCTGGCCTGCACTCCAGTGTGGGCTGTCAGCTTGTGTCATGCACCAGGGCTATGGTTAAAAGATGAGGTCAGTCCCTAAGTCGTTATGGGCTCACCTTTAAACATCAAGTCACTCAAGGTTACCAACTCAGATCCTCTGTCTTATTTTGAAAACAAAACTCAGTTGTGAAACTGATTGCCTCTTTTGCTGCTCTGACTTTAGTGCTCCCTTAATTTCAGCCAGCAGTCACCTTTAAAGGGACAATGTCAAAATCTGCATCTCCGCTCCCAACCTTCCCTCAAACTTCCAACAGCCCAGCCGACAAGATATCTCAAACTCACCTGTGCAAAAAAGCACAGGCTCTTCTCCCCTGGAAACACAACGTGTGTGTGTGTGTAATACTTTTAGCATTTTCCAATTAGGCATACTAGAACACTTTGAGTCCCTTTAACAACTCCCCAGCTCTCATAACAAGTGAGGCCAACTCTTTGTTTGGTTTTTAAAGATTTTATTTATTTATTTGAGAGAGAGAGAGAGAGAGAGAGAGAGCGCATGCATGTGCACATGAGAGAGCACAAGCAATAAAGAGGGAGAAGCAGGCCACCCAAAGAGCAGGAAGCCCTGCGCAGGGATTGATCCCAGGACTCAGGGATCATGACCTGAGCCAAAGGCAGATGCTTAACCAACTGAGTCACCCAGGTGCCCCATAGGAGAACTCTTATCACTTCTGCTTGTGTGCCTCTCACATCTGCCTTTCCATTTTTATTTCCCTTTGTCTTGTACCTGGGATGGAGTTGGAGCCTGCCCCAACCTGTCCAGCTTGATCCATCACTTAGAGACTGACCCTATTTAGACTTCTCTGCTACTCACTAATCGCAAACTCTTACTTAGTCTCTCAGGGCCTGGGTTACCTTATCTGCAGGACAGATCTGTGGACAATACCTACAACTGGGCACAAAGACCTCCTTTACATTGATTCATGTGTCAGGAACCCTGGTAGTTGTGACATCCTGGCCTTTCTCCACCTCCTCACTGACTTTTCCCCACAGGAGGAAAGCAGTTATCTGATTTGTGAGTTTGGGAGAAACAGATAACAGGTGCACATATGCTCGGTTCAGCCCTTTTCCTCTTTGGTGTCTGTTTGTTTTCACTCCTCCTGGGATCTGCCTGTTAGTAGAGAGTGCTCATCCTTCTCAGGTCTCCCATAAATGAAATAGGGCCAGGTACCCTTGCAAGTGGCAGGGATCATGACTAGGTAAGTGTGTGTGTGTTTTTTTTTACAGACTTACGCAGGGGAAAGTATTGCAATCCTACTTGGCTGGTAGTCGTAAGCCTCATTCCCCGATTATTAGTATCATGAGCACTGAAGGTGGCATTTTGATCTTCATCGGTTGGATTCCTGTTTCTACTTCTAAATTGGCTTTGAGCTTAGAGAAAGGAGGAATGTTTTTCTTTTCTTTTTTTTTTTTTAAGATTTTATTTATTCATTCATGAGAGACACAGAGAGAGAGGCAGAGACACAGGCAGAGGGAGAAGCAGGCTCCATGCAGGGAGCCCAATGCGGACCTCGATCCTGGGACTCCAGGATCATGCCCTGGGCCGAAGGCAGGCGTTAAACCACTGAGCCACCCAAGGATCCCCAGGAGGAATGTTTTTCATTGATCCTTTCAAATCCCAATTCCTGCCTCATGGAGTTACTTGGAAAATAAAATGAAATAATCCATATTACATCATGAAGCATAGGCTGTCCCCACAGCATAAGCATTCAAATAAATGGTAGCTATTATTAGTCTTGTTATTGTAGACTGTCTCTATGGGCATTAAGAGAGGGGTTAGGAACTTAAGATTTCCATATTCTATGATTATTATAATTTTTTATATTGAGATAGCATGGGAGAGTAACAGGTACATCAGGTAGAACTTTATAAACTGCAAACGAAGACCTATCATCTTTCCCCGTCCAGAGACTTCACACTGGAGCATGTATGTGTGTTCTGAGGCTGGGTGCGAAAAATGTTCCGAGAGAGCAGTTCTCTGAGAAGGAGGCTTACAAGAGGCCCTCAGGCCATGATACAGTGGTAAACAGTAACATAAGATGGCCAGAAACAATTTTTTAAAAGAAAAAAGAGGGGTGCCTGGGTGGCTCAACTGGTTAAGTGTCCAACTCTTGATTTGGGTTCAGGTCATGATCTCAGGGTTGTTGGATCAGCCCCACGTTGGGTTCTGCACTGAGCAGGGAGCCTGCTTCTCTCCCTCTGCACTGCACCCTGCCCCCGCCACTCTCTAAAATAAATAAATAAATAGATCTTTAAAAACATAAAAAGAAACCCACATTCCTCTGACTGAACCCCACTCTAAAGGATGGCAGGGGTTCTCTCTCCCCTCTACTACTGCTCTTTGGGCATTTTAAACTGCCACAAATATGAACATTGCATCACACTGTTAAACACACAGAACAGTGCATTTGGGGTGGCTCAGACCTGTCTGGCTTGGAAACCCAGCTCAGAAAACCACTGGCTGAACGACCTTGACACGTGACGTCGCTTTCTGAATCCCAGACTCCTGCTGTGTACATCGGAGTTACTAGTTCCTCTCTAATAGGGCTTTAGTAAGGAGTAAAGGGCAAAGTACATGTAGAAGCACCTCCCACCTATTAAAATATTCTCAGATTAACACAGTACACACTCAAAACAAGCTTACCTAAGTTAAACTTAGACCAGTTCAAATAGTGACAAGATTACCAAATTATTAGTAAATGAATATCTTCATCATAGCTGAAGGCACCCATATTTCCCTTCCTAAAGCATCCAAAGGAAAAAAAGGCAAGGAGACGTTCAATGACTTTATGTTGCTATGTCAACTTTCTCTTATGATATACAGACAATACAAAAGAGTTCAATAATGGACAGAGAGTAGCAGAGAAAATGACAGAGAAAACATCAAAGAAATACCACAGTTTTTTAACATTTACTTATTTATTTATTTTTTGTAGATGGTCTTTTTTTTTAACAAATTTACTTTTTATTGGTGTTCAATTTACCAACATACAGAATAACACCCAGTGCTCATCCCGTCAAGTGCCCCCCGCAGTGCCCGTCACCCATTCACCCCCACCCCCCACCCTCCTCCCCTTCCACCACCCCTAGTTCGTTTCCCAGAGTTAGGAGTCTTTATGTTCTGTCTCCCTTCCTGATATTTCCCACACATTTCTTCTCCCTTCCTTTATATTCCCTTTCACTATTATTTATATTCCCCAAATGAATGAGAACATACGTTGTCCTTCTCCGATTGACTTACTGCACTCAGCATTATACCCTCCAGTTCCATCCACGTGGAAGCAAATGGGGGGTATTTGTCGTTTCTAATGGCTGAGTAATATTCCATTGTATACATAAACCACATCTTCTTTATCCATTCATCTTTCGATGGACACCGAGGCTCCTTCCACAGTTTGGCTATTGTGGACATTGCTGCTAGAAACATCGGGGTGTAGGTCTCCTGGAGTTTCATTGCATCTGTATCTTTGGGGTAAATCCGCAACAGTGCAATTGCTGGGTCGTAGGGCAGGTCTATTTTTAACTCTTTGAGGAACCTCCACACAGTTTTCCAGAGTGGCTGCACCAGTTCACATTCCCACCAACAGTGTAAGAGGGTTCCCTTTTCTCCGCATCCTCTCCAACATTTGTGGTTTCCTGCCTTGTTAATTTTCCCCATCCTCACTGGTGTGAGGTGGGATCTCATTGTGGTTTTGATTTGTATTTCCCTGATGGCAAGTGATGCAGAGCATTTTCTCATGTGCTTGTTGGCCATGTCTATGTCTTCCTCTGTGAGATTTCTCTTCATGTCTTTTGCCCATTTCATGATTGGATTGTTTGTTTCTTTGGTGTTGAGTTTAATAAGTTCTTTATAGATCTTGGAAACTAGCCCTTTATCTGATACGTCATTTGCAAAAATCTTCTCCCATTCTGTAGGTTGTCTTTGAGTTTTGTTGACTGTATCCTTTGCTGTGCAAAAGCTTCTTATCTTGATGAAACACCAATAGTTAATTTTTGCTTTTGTTTCTTTTGCCTTCATGGATGTATCTTGCAAGAAGTTACTGTGGCTGAGTTCAAAAAGGGTGTTGCCTGTGTTCTCCTCTAGGATTTTGATGGAATCTTGTCTCACATTTAGATCTTTCATCCATTTTGAGTTTATCTTTGTGTATGGTGAAAAAGAGTGGTCCAGTTTCATTCTTCTGCATGTGGATGTCCAATTTTCCCAGCACCATCTATTGAAGAGACTGTCTTTCTTCCAGTGGATAGTCTTTCCTCCTTTATTGAATATTAGTTGACCATAAAGTTCAGGGTCCACTTCTGGGTTCTCTATTCTGTGCCAGTACCACACTATCTTGATGACCACAGCTTTGTAGTACAACCTGAAATCTGGCATTGTGATGCCCCCAGATATGGTTTTCTTTTTTAAAATTGCCCTGGCTATTGGGGGTCTTTTCTGATTCCACACAAATCTTAAAATAATTCGTTCTAACTCTCTGAAGAAAGTCCATGGTATTTTGATAGGGATTGCATTAAACGTGTAAATTGCCCTGGGTAACATTGACATTTTCACAATATTAATTCTGCCAATCCATGAGCATGGAATATTTTTCCATCTCTTTGTGTCTTCCTCAATTTCTTTCAGAAGTGTTGTATAGCTTTTAGGGTATCGATCCTTTACCTCTTTGGTTAGGTTTATTCCTAGGTATCTTATGCTTTTGGGTGCAATTGTAAATGGGATTGACTCCTTAATTTCTCTTTCTTCAGTCTCCAGTGTATAGAAATGTCACTGATTTCTGGGCATTGATTTTGTATCCTGCCACGCTACCAAATTGCTGTATGAGTTCTAGCAATCTTGGGGTGGAGGCTTTTGGGTTTTCTATGTAGAGTATCATGTCATTGGCGAAGAGGGAGAGTTTGACTTCTTCTTTGCCAATTTGAATGCCTTTAATGTCTTTTTGTTGTCTGATTGCTGAGGCTAGGACTTCCAGTACTATGTTGAATAGCAGTGGTGAGAGTGGACATCCCTGTCTTGTTCCTGATCTTAGGGGAAAGGCTCCCAGTGCTTCCCCATTGAGAATGATATTTGCTGTGGGCTTTTCGTAGATGGCTTTTAAGATGTCGAGGAATGTTCCCTCTATTCCCTACACTCTGAAGAGTTTTGCTCAGGAATGGATGCTGTATTTTGTCAAATGCTTTCTCTGCATCTAATGAGAGGATCATATGGTTCTTGGTTTTTTCTCTTGCTGATATGATGAATCACATTGATGGTTTTACAAGTGTTGAACCAGCCTTGTGTCCCGGGAATAAATCCTACTTGGTCATGGTGAATAATTTTCTTAATGTGTTGTTGGATCCTATTGGCTAGTATCTTGTTGAGAATTTTTGCATCCATGTTCATCAGGGATATTGGTCTGTAATTCTCCTTTTTGGTGGGATCTTTGTCTGGTTTCGGAATTAAGGTGATGCTGGCCTCATAGAACGAATTTGGAAGTACTCCATCTCTTTCTATCTTTCCAAACAGCTTTAGTAGAATAGGTATGATTTCTTCTTTAAACGTTTGATAGAATTCTCCTGGGCAGCCATCTGGCCCTGGACTCTTGTGTCTTGGGAGGTTTTTGATGACTGCTTCAATTTCCTCCCTGGTTTTTGTCCTGTTCAGGTTTTCTATTTCTTCCTGTTCCAGTTTTGGTAGTTTGTGGCTTTCCAGGAATGCGTCCATTTCTTCTAGATTGCCTAATTTATTGGCGTATGGCTGCTCATAATATGTTTTTAAGATCGTTTGTATTTCCTTGGTGTTGGTAGTGATCTCTCCTTTCTCATTCATGATTTTATTAATTTGAGTCTTCTCTCTCTTCTTTTTAATAAGGCTGGCTAATGGTTTATCTATCTTATTAATTCTTTCAAAGAACCAACTATTAATCTGTTCCACAGTTCTTCTGGTCTCGATTTCAAATGGTCCTCAAAAGAAAGCAGGGGTAGCCATCCTTATATCAGATAAACTAAAATTTACCCCGAAGACTGTAGTGAGAGATGAAGAGGGACACTATATCATACTTAAAGGATCTAGCCAACAAGAGGTCTTAACAATCCTCAATATATATGCCCCGAATGTGGGAGCTGCCAAATATATCAATCAATTAATAACCAAAGTGAAGAAATACTTAGATAATAATACACTTATACTTGGTGACTTCAATCTAGCTCTTTCTATACTCGATAGGTCTTCTAAGCACAACATCTCCAAAGAAATGAGAGCTTTAAAAAAAAAAAAAAGAAAGAAAGAAACGAGAGCTTTAAATGATACACTGGACCAGATGGATTTCACAGATATCTACAGAACTTTACATCCAAAGTCAACTAAATACACATTCTTCTCTAGTGCACATGGAACTTTCTCAAAAAAAAAAAAAAAAAAGGAACTTTCTCCAGAATAGACCATATACTGGGTCACAAATCGGGTCTGAACTGATACCTAAAGATTGGGATCATCCCCTGCATATTCTCAGACCATAATGCCTTGAAATTAGAACTAAATCACAACAAGAAGTCTGGAAGGATGTCAAATACGTGGAGGTTAAGGACCATCCTGCTAAAAGATGAAAGGGTCAACCAGGAAATTAAGGAAGAATTAAAAAGATTCATGGAAACTAATGAGAATGAAGATACAACCGTTCAAAATCTTTGGGATGCAGCAAAAGCAGTCCTAAGGGGGAAATACATCGCAATACAAGCATCCATTCAAAAACTGGAAAGAACTCAAATACAAAAGTTAACCTTACACATAAAGGAGCTAGAGAAAAAAACAGCAAATAGATCCTACACCCAGCAGAAGAAGAGAGTTAATGAAGATTCGAGCAGAACTCAGTTTTTGAACTTTTAGATCAATTTTCACTTTGCAGTATTTTAGTTGGTTCTTTGGAAATGCACACTGAAATTCTTTGCAGGCAATTATCTGTACACCAAATATCTGAATCCACATTCTCTTCCCTTTTGATGACTCTTCCAAAGAGGTAAACGAATAGCACGTCCCAGGCATGGATTACAATAAACCCTTCCCAGTGATGGTCAGGACTGTAGCAGCACCAAAACCACGCCAACGCTCAGCTAACTCAGAACACAAAATGTATGTGCCATGAGTACAACTACAGAAAATACATATGCATAAAGACAAAATGAGGAAGGAATGCACAAAAATAGAAAGTAGTTGTGTGAAGAAAGTAAGATTATGAATGTTCTTTTCTGAATTTCTTGGAAGACTCGGTCTTCTTATAAAAAGTAATAAAACCATTTCTACATACTTGTAATTGAGTGTGTACTTGCTGTTTCTTCCATTTTACGTCAGTTTATATATGCTTTCTTATATATTTGACATAGATAATATTTCCCATTGAATATATTGATCACATTTGCTGTCTTTATTCAACTTGTCAAGATTTTATCCTCCCAGTAATACCTAAGGAGGCTTTGCTTTGGGACCACCCTCTCACACATGAGTTAAAAGTCATCCTTCACTTCCTTTCTTCCCAACAGGCAGAAAACAAGAAATGTACCTGTGGGAAGAGAAGATTTCTGATCATATTTAAGGTTGTCTAAGGAAAGATTAAATTGACAGAGTTTAGTTTTATTGTTTTTTTTCATATATATATATATATATATGGTATAATGTGTGTGTATTTGTGTGTATAAAATAAAGACATTCCTGATCTTTTACTATAATTTTCAAGTTTCTTTTCCTCTTACATAGTGTTGCAATATTCGATGGGTAAGTAACAGCATGAAAAAGTCTGCCTTAGGACAATTGTACTGGAGAAAATGAGAATGTGACGTCCTTGCTCACAGCATCTTAGGTTCACATGAGAACATTATTCTCTCTTCTTTGACAAGCTTTTTGAGGGAACTCTGACAATGACAAAATCATCTTCACTGGGGGCAAGGGGGAAAAGTAGTTACTTAATGTCTTCAGGATAAGAATACAGGCTTGAATTATATTGGATAATTCCTAGAATCTTGGAATGAGAATAATCTGAACAGAGAAAATAAACTTTTTAATTTTTTTTAGATTTGATTTATTTATTCATGAGAGACAGACAGAGAGAGAGAGAGAGAGGCAGAGACACAGGCAGAGGAAGAAGCAGGCTCCAAGCAGAGAGCCCGACGTGGGACTCAATCCTGCGTCTCCAGGATCACGCCTGGGGCTGAAGGCAGCGCTAAACCACTGAGCCACCTGGGCTGCCCAATAAACATTTTTATTTCAACAAAACCATCATCTATAAGACTTAAAAGTATAGCTTTGTGTGTATTTAATTACTCATGTCTTAAATTGAAATTCCTCACTTAGAATCAAGTGTCAAGGGACACCTGGGTGGCTCAGTGGTTGAGCATCTGCCTTCGGCCCAGGGCGTGATCCTGGAGTCCCAGGATCGAGTCCCATATCGGGCTCCCTACATGGAGCCTGCTTCTCCCTCTGCCTGTCTCTCTGACTCTCTCTGTCTGTCTCTCATAAAGAAATAAAATTTTTTTTTAAAAATCAAGTGTCAAATAATATAAATTCAATTTATTCTGCTTCTCATTTCTCAAAAACACAACCAGTGAAGAACACAGCAAAAAAGGCTGATTGAATGGCCGAAGTCTACATTTCAAAGGCCAGTGTATTTTTACTGTGTATTCTACACAAATAAGTTATGGGTTTCAGGCCCACCAATGATAAGCTGGAATCATCGGAAGGGAGAGGGAGGTATCACAGACAAATCTGTAACCAAATGTGAGATCATTGCTAAGGGTCTAAGAGCAATAGAGATGACCTAGAAAAAAAAAAAAAAGAAAGAAAAATTAAAAAAAAAAAAAAAGAAAAGATCCAGTAAATTCAAGAGCTTAGAGTCATTTTTGCTAAATAAACCAGAGCAGAGGCAGAAATCTCTAGCACTTGTGCCCATCAGCTGAAAGGGTCCTCAATGAGCTGTTTGGTCCCCAGAGATGTAAGGGGAACTTGCAGGACTGGTGAGCAGCCAGCTCACTACCTGGCACTAGGAGCATCTGGCATTGCATGTAAATGCCATATGGTTTCCTTCTATATATGAAAAAAGAAAAAGTCCACAAAGACTGAGAAATAGACATCCCCTCACCTCAGTCAAAGAAGGAGTTTCAGGATTAAAAAAAAACAATCATTATTTTTTTTTAAAGATTTTATTTATCTATTTGACAGAGAGAGAGAGGGAGAGTACAAGTAGGGAGAGTGGCAGAGAGAGGCAAACTCCCCACTGAGCAGGGAGCCCAACGCAGGGCTCAATCCCAGGACCCGAGCCAAAGGCAGATGCTTAACTGACTGAGCCACCCCGGTGCCCCCCAAAAAAGAATCATTAAATTTCTCTGAGGAAGAAAATTTTTAAAAAACAGAGTCAAATGCTGTTGGTGATTAGCATATGCAAATTATGTTGTGACTCTGATGTATAATAAATACAAATAAGTCTAAAAACAAAGAAAAAAGGAAATGAATGTTACAGAAACAGAAGCCTCCTCAATCTCTTATTTCTCTTTTTCTCAGCTTTGCTTCTAATATGGAAATGTGATTCTGAAGAAAAGTTACTTTTGCAATTGGCAGGTCAAAGGTCCTAGGTCAGAAAACAGTAAATACACAGTGTTCCAGAAGAGATGTGTGTGCTTCCTGGTAGCAAATCAATCCCTGCAGGGCAAAAGACACTGAAGGATGAAATTTGGAAGAATGGGATGAATCGCAGACTTTTTCACTCCAGTAGGCAGTGCTTCAGAAAGCTAGTGGGCAGCCACCATGATTCCCTTTCACAGCCAGTTAGGAAGGAGGCCATAGGCTCTGTGCAATTTGTATAAAGGATCAGATTTCCTCCAAACAAGCATGACCACCATGCACAAGGCAATAAGTCTTCTCTAAGGGAAAGAACATTTGACTGACTAATTGGGTATTTAAAGGAAATGCCCAGAATGGTGTGGCAAAAAAGACAACTCAACATTTTAATTCTATAGATTAATATCATCATAATAGCAACAGCACCTGTTTTGTGAGCACTGATCTATGGGCCAGGCACTGTGCTCAGGGACTCACATACATAGTGGTCTTTCAGAAGAGGATCTGGGTACCTGCTCTTCACTGTCGGTGGAGTTTGGCATCGTGGTACCATGATTTTGTTTAGCAGAATTTCACTTTCCTTTCCAAATTGATTCCATGCCTAAAGAAGTGCTAATAAGAGCTTGGCAAGCAAACACCCTCTCCCTCAAATTAATAGGCTGTGCGAAAGGTTCAGGGAAGTTTGAAAATAATCTAGCTTTAATTAATTTGGTCACTGTAATGCATATACTTGGGCTAGGAGCAGCAACAAACCAATCAAAGTGACAGTTTCCCACCAGATGCCTTAGAAATCTAGAGACGCTCCTTTTCTGAGCATTATGGATTCCCAAAGGACCACCACCTTTTTGTAAAAGAAATAAGGAGGAAGGATACAGTCAAAGATGCAAAGAGCCCATAGGAAACTAAGTAAGATACAGGCTCTACCGAGTGATACCCAGGCCTGGTTGAGATTACTCTGCACAGTATCAGGATTAAGTAGAAGCTTTGATGTGACAAGAGTCAAAATGAAAATGGACATGTCAGAAAAGTGACAAGTGAGTGGCTTTCATCTCTGTCAGCTCTGGATACTGTCCAGCCTCAGGGAAGGAGACTTTCAGAAGGATAGAAAGAATGATTGTGCTCTTTGCTTATTTAAATAGCAGCTCTAGAAAATGTGGGCATATTAGTATCAGTGGCATTATCATTGTCAAGAAACCTTTAAAATTACTCTTGGTATTATTTTCCTTTAAATAAGGAAACCAGGCCTACCTCTTTATATAGACACATTATTTTGATCAAAACAGTACTGCTCAATGTGATCATCAATATCGCTCCTCAGGAAAAAAAAAAAAATCACACCTCAGACATGGCTCCCAATGACTGTTTGATGTTTGCAAAATCACAGTACTTTCAAAAAAATGAGGCTCTAAAATATTGTGAATGATGATAGGTTGACCTTAAAAATGCCTAAAGTGGCTGTTTTTAAGATATATATATATTTTTTTGACTCAATATTGTATTAAAATTTTTAAACATGTGGGGGTGCTTGAGTGGTTTGGTGGTTGAGCTTCTGCCTTTAGCTCAGCGCATGGTCCTGGAGTCCCGAGATCGAGTTCTGCATCGGGATCCCTGCATGGAGCCTGCTTCTCCCTCTGCCTGTGTCTCTGCCTCTCTCTCTCTCTGTGTCTCTCATGAATAAATAAATAAAATCTTTAAATGAAAAAAAAATTGAACATGTGAACATATAATAAGGTTTGTTATACAGGGCACCTGGGTGGCTCAGTCGGATAAGCATCTGCCTTCAGCTCAAGTCATGATCCCAGAGTCCTGGGATGGAGCCCCAAGAGCCCTGCCCTGCTTCTCCTTCTCCCTCTACCTGCCCCTCCCCCTGCTTGTGCACACGCACGCTCTCTCTGTCAAATAAGTAAAATCTTTTTTTTTTTTTTTTAAGATTTTATTTATTTATTCATGATAGTCACACAGAGAGAGAGAGAGAGAGAGACAGAGACATAGGCAGAGGGAGAAGCAGGCTCCATGCAGGGAGCTCGACGTGGGATTCGATCATGGGTCTCCAGGATCATGCCCTGGGCCAAAGGCAGGCGCTAAACCACTGCGCCACCCAGGGATCCCAGTAAAATCTTTTTGAAAAATAATAAGGTTATTTCTGAAATGATGAAAAAAAGGTGTATAAGTTATTGTTGACTGGTTCCTAATGGTATTAGTTCAATGCACTTCTACAATCAAGAGGGTCAATATAATTAATAATTACTGGTCATCACCAACTGGAAATAGGAACAAACTACAAAATATAATTCCCCTTGTATCAAACATCAGCATCCATAATGCTAGAGTTCTGTTCATTTCAAAATCAAGAAAAAGATAACAATTTCAGAAGGGTCAAAGGTAGATAACTACAGTGTCTCAAGACTTCAAGAGTCTTCACAGGAAGAGGAATTAAAAAGTAGGGCTCTTCTTCAGCAGGCAAAAAAATAGATCAAATGTTGAAGGGCTCAAGGATTACAAAATCATGATGAATCTGGACTTGCAACAAACTTAGAACCTGCTGGCAATTCCTAAAGCCTAGAAGAGATTGTGGTGGCTTATACATGAAACAATGTTCTCTCTCAAACTCTCCTACAATCCTCCACAGCGGCGTGTCCACAATTAAATTCTGACACAACCAATCCAGAGTTAGCACCAAACCTCACAAGTTAAAGGCCATAGTCTGCAGACTGCCCCCACTCTAGCTAGCCACCCTCTCAAGTTTTGGATCACCTATACTCCTGACCGTCCACTTAGGAACTGGGGTTCCCATGACCCCCTCCTCAGACTTGATAATTTGCTATCAAAACTCAGGAAAACACTTTATGATTACCGGTTTATTATAAAGGATACAGATGAACAGCTAGATGGAAAGGTATATAGGGGAAGGTCCAGAAGGGTCCTGAGTTGGGAGTACTGAGTTGGGAGCTTCTGCCTATGGCATTGGGGTGATCCACCCTCCTGGCAGGTGCATGCATGTGGATGTATTCAACAACCCGGAAACTCTCTGAATCTTAATGTTCAAGAGTTGTCATAGTGCTTAATCTCCAATTCCACTTCTTTCCCCTTCCAGGAGATCAGTGAGGGCTGGAAAACCCAAATCACATGGTGTTTCCAGTGATCAGATCCATCCTGAGGTTACCAGGGGCCCCACCCTAAGCTACCTCATTAGCACAAACTCAAGCTCAAAAGCAGTTCCATTTAAGTGACAAAAGACATTTTCCTAACACTCAGGAAATTCCAAGAGTTTAGGAGTGCTGTGCCAGGAGCCAAGAACAAAGACCAAATAGATTTTTTAATCATACCAGAAATATGTTAATGTTAAAGTCTCATCTGAAACATCCAGGTAAAATAAATGTGAAATCCTATTGTGACTGGCCAGATGACTATCTTCAGAATTTACACACAAAAAAAACTCATTCCACAGTTCTTGGGCTCCTCACCAGGCTCTAAAAATACAAAAAAGCTGAGAGAGTGGAAATTAAAAACAAGATTTTTTTTTCTTTTAAGGCAATTTTTTTTAGAGATGGAGAATGCCCCCATCCTGCCTCAAGCTTAGAAAGGTAGGTATCAGTGAAACCACTGGAGATCCTACTTGGGACTCTGCTTTTGAAAACATAGTCAAGGGCAGCCCGGATGGCTCAGCGGTTTGGCACCGCCTTCAGCCCAGGGCCTGATCCTGGAGACCCGGGATTGAGTCCCACATCGGGCTCCCTGTGTGGAGCCTGCTTCTCCCTCTGCCTCTCTCTCTCTCTGTCTCATGAATAAATAAATAAAATCTTTAAAAAAAAAAAAAAAGAAAACATAGTCAAGGGGATCTGATTCCAGGCCCAGTGAATCAGAAGAGTGCCTGATACATGGCTTTGACCTTGGCACAAAGTAGAGTGACTCTTCCCCCTCTCTCACAATGACTCAAGAGGCCAGGCCCAGACCTTGCTGAGGGAAGAGCTGTCTAGAGCCTTTAGAGTCCTAACCAAGGGGGCTTCCTGCCAGGGTTGGGGGTGGTGCTTCTCTAACACCAAAAGTCCATAACTGCTGGAGAACCAGGAGCCAAGACAGTTTGCAACCAGCCAGAGGAGAAGTACCATATGCATCCCAGGGTTGAGCAAAAAAACAAAACAAAAATAAAACAACAACAACAAAAAACCCACCCAAAACCAAAAAACAAGAGCCACAAACAAACAAACACCATCCACTAGATAAAGAGCTGACAAGTGTAAGATTGTGCCCTATTCTCCTCATCCCCTCTCCTACTTGAGCCAGGCCCTAGAAGGAAAAAAAAAATTATAGCAAGCTAGTAAGGAAGGAACATTAGGCTGGCCAAAACGAAAGAATCATGCCTCCTTCTCCCACTTCAAACAGCCAATTTTTTAGTGGCCCTGCCTGGGGGAGAGGTTGAGGATTGGCATTAAATTAAATTCTATGTTCTTATTATTTGCATGGGTTAGCTATTCTAATTTCTGAATCGAGACCGTTTTTGTGACTTGAGGTGACCAGGGACCACCTATTATCCAACATTGAACAGAAAGCCATGGTACCTGTCTAGGTCTTTACTCGGATATGGCAGAGAGCTCTTCTCCACTGAACAAGTTCTAAAGGAAAATAGGAGATGAAAAGTAAAATTGCAGGGCAGCCCTGGTGGCACAGTGGTTTAGCGCCTGCCTTCAGCCCAGGGCGTGATCCTGGAGACCAGGGATCAAGTCCCACATCGGGCTCCCTGCATGGAGCCTGCCTCTCCCTCTCTCTGTGTCTCTGCCTCTTCTCTTTCTCTCTCTGTGTCTCTATGAATAAATAAATAAATAAGTAAAAATTCAAAAAAATAAAAATAAAATTGCAGCTTTATTACATTCTATAACTAGTGCTCATTCAAAATTCCATCTATACAAAATGAGGGTATATCGATAGGACCCACAAAAAAGTTTTGGAACTCAGCTCCAGAGGCAATACCAACTTAAGTATAAATAGATTCAAGGGGTTCCTGGGTGGCTCAGTCAGCTAAGGGTCTGCCTTCAGCTCAGGTCATGATCCCAGGGTCCAGGGATCCAGCCCCACATCAGGCTTCCTGCCCAGCAGGGAGCCTGCTTCTCTCTCTGCCCTTCCCCCTGCTCTCTATCAAATAAATATTATCAAAATAGGTCGCCAAGAGAAAAAGGGAGTATTTGGAAGATGCTGTCATACTTTGTGCTAACATAATAACCATGTCTTCCCACTAGCTTCTTTTATTTCTGTGTGATACCTACAAGCAAACAAAAGATCAATTTCAATGTTTTAAAACTGTGCATATCTTAATTGGCCATAACTGTTATGCACCAAGACAGAATAATCTATCATGATCATTATATCATTGACAAGACTCTATATAGATGATGATGATAAATGAACATAGACTATCCACTAAAGGTTATTATCAATCTTCCCTTGAAGTTATTCTTCAGTTCATGGAGCCTGAGATGAGAACAGTTTGGGAAAAAGCACAAGGACACTCTGTTCAGGCCTAAAAGAGCTTGAAAAAATTAACTACAAATAATTTATGTAGGTAACTCTGTACTACCTAGTCATAGATGAGTATCCATAAAATGTATAAAAAGAATATCTTACATTGGTTATATAGCACTATGGAGCTTATAATTCAAAACATTACTGTATTTCAGTCTCCAACAATCTAGTGAGAAAAGCAGGGAAGGGAAATGGTCAGCTCTTGCTTCTCTTTCTGCCCAGCATCCATGGCCCTTCTTTGGGCATCCTATCCCTTTTCAGTCCACATGGCTTAGGAACCTACATGCTCCTGGAGAGGCCAGACCACTTGGAGACACCAATTTATCCAGAGACTCGGGAGTCAAGCTAGACCAGTAAGAGTCAGCCATGGTACATTTGCTGAAATGGGAAATGTGTGCTTTTCAACTGGGAAAGAGTGCTTTCTTTATATGGGGGGTGGGGTGGAGTGGGGGGGTGTTTCCAAGCCAGAATGGATATATATAGTTTTCCAATAGCTTTTTTTAACTCTACTTAGAGAGACCCTAACCTAAAAAGCAAATCATCAACAGTGGGCACCTGGGTGGCTCAGTTGGTTAAGCATCTGTATTCAGCTCAGGTCATGATTCCAGAGTCCTGGGATCGAGCCCCACATCAGGCTCCCTGCTCCTCGGGGAGCTTGCTTCTCTCCCTCTCCTTCTGCCCTCTCCTCCCCACGCTCATGCATGTGCACTCTCTATCTCAAATAAATAAAATCTTAAAAAAGAAAAAAGATGACAGTAGAGGTATGCCTGGGTGGCTCAGTGGGATAAGTATCTGACTCTTGATCTCAGCATGGAGCCCACTTAAAGATAATTAAAAAATAATTAAAAATATAAAGATAATTTAAAAAATATAAATATATAAAGATAATTTAAAAAATAGGAATTAAAAAACAAAAATATGAGAGTAGAGGGGCGCCTGGGTGGCTCAGCAGTTCAGTGCTTGCCTTCAGCCCAGGGCAGGATCCCGGAGTCCCAGGATCGAGTCCCATATCAGGCTCCCTGCACGGAGCCTGCTTCTCCCTCTGCCTGTGTCTCTGCCCCCCCCCCATGAATAAATTTTAAAATCTTAAAAAAAATGAGAGTAGAAATGTTAAATTTAATAGAAAAATTGGAAAGGAAATTTTTGTCTGCCCAGAAAGCAGACAAAAACACAAAAATACAGAATATTAGAGAGGAGACCTAAGAAAATTATCGGATTAACTCAGAAGATCCAACATACAGATAACAGGTGTCCCAAAAGCAGAGAAAATATATGACGAAAAACACTACAAAAACATCCCCCATGGGGCAGCCCAGGTGGCTCAGCGGTTTATTTTTATTTTTATTTTTTTAAAGATTTATTTATTCATTCAGAGAGAGTGAAGAGAGAGGCAGAGACACAGGTGGAGGGAGAAGCAGGCTCCATGCGGGAAGCCCGATGTGGGACTCCATCCCGGGTCTCCAGGATCACACGCCAGGCTGCAGGCGGCACTAAACCGCTGCACCACCGGGACTGCCCGGCTCAGTGGTTTAGCGTCACCTTCAGCCCAGGGCCTGATCTTGGAGACCCGGGATTGAGTTCCATGTCTGGCTCCTTGCATGGGGCCTGCTTCTCCTTCTGCCTGTGTCTCTGCCTCTCTCTCTCTGTCTCTCATGAATAAATAAATAAAATCTTTAAAAAATAATGTGACAAGAAAAAAACAAAGCAAATAAAAAATATAACAAGAAACAAGTATTACTTTTATGACCAGTAAAAATAAGGACAGTAACTTTTACTAGTTCAACTGATTGAGATTAATTACATTAGCTATGATTTCTCATTTACATAATTACTGACAAGGAAAGTTGTTCCAAATATATAGAAATGTAAATGCACTAAGTTACAAACTATGCATGATCTACCCCATTTTTATCAAACATAAATATTTATAAAACATCTGGAATATTACATGTTAAAAGGTCAGGATACAAAAAGGGAAGACAATGGACTAGCAATGCAAAGTCGGGTAGTAGGCAGCACCATTTATCAAATCATATCACTCCCCTGCTTAAAATGTTCTAATCGCTTCTGCCTTGCCCTGAAAATACAGCCTAACCTCCTCATAACCCATAAGGCCCTTTGATGTGATCCTTTTCAAATCTTCAAATGTTACCTTCTACTATTCCTCCTTTCATGAAATCATGAAGGAGTAGGGTCCTATGCCTTCTTTCTGTTCTCTGAACTTGCCAAATTCATTTCTGCCTCATGGCACTTGCTCCTTTACGCCTTGAAAGCCCCCTCATTCCGCATGGTCATATAGATGGCTCCTTCTTGTCATTCAGATGTCAGGTCAAATGCCTCTTTCTAAGACAGCTCTTCCTCACCATCATAATTTACAATGTCCCTTATCCCCACAACCCCTAGTAACTTTCTACTAATTAGACTTTTTCGTTCCCTTATAGCTACCTCTATTTGAAGTCTCATTCATTAATTGTTTCTGATTTGTCTTCACTATAAAACTGTAAGCTCCCTGAGGGAGGGAATCTTGCCTTTCTTATTTAAATACTGCTGGAGTCCCAATACCTAGAATAAGTCTAACATATAGCAAGCCCCCAACAAATGTTTATTGAAAATGAGAGATTAATGGCCTCACAAATAGAAAACAGTTTGATCCTTACCATGTTGCTTTTCATTTCAGTTACATAGGTTGGCTACTCACAAATTCACAACTGCTTAGGAGCCCTGCCTGAGAGGAGTGAAGGGAATATACAGCTCACACAAGTACCATCCGATGCTGGAATTCAAGCAGGAGGGGCACTCACAGAAATATTCCTGGTACAACAGAACTGGAGCCTGCATGCGTTCACCAGCTGACGGGCAATGCTCCTGAGAATTCAACATCTTGCCCAAGGGGTTGCAGGATTTCAGAGCCAGGCACTGGAGGGCTATCAAAAATGTGTCAAGTGCGTTGAGCCCTTGTGATTGCAGAAGCAAATAAACATCACTCATCTTGGCTATGCATTTGCCAGGCATCGATAAAGTCAATACCCATTCCATAAAGAGCATACATTTAAGTTTCCAGCTACCAAATCACATGGGTTGCCACAGACTGAGACCAACAGATGCTTATAAATATTAATTTGGCAGGGGATCAGGAATTCCCCAACTTCATATCCATTAGACCTCCATCTGTCCAAAGAAGCCAGCAATTGGCTCTCTCTTACCTCTTCAGCAAAAATTTTAAAAATGAGAAGCAATAGTGCCCAGCAAAACTTATAGAAAACGTGTGTTCTCCCCTTAACCAAAATTGGATCTGAGGCCAGAGTCAGGGGGGTCCCGTTAGGTAATAAGTACCTTACAGAACAGACTAGCACTTAGTTCATTTCTCTCTGATGAATGTTCTCAGAAGCAGCCCCACATCATTCAAAACAATAAATTTTAAAAAGGATACGGCAACCCTCTCTTTGAATAACAAATCTTATTAAATTATAAATACATCAAAACGGAGACACCTGGGTGGCTCAGTGGTGGGGTATCTGCCTTTGGCTCAGGGTGTGATCCCGCGGTCCTAGGATGGAGTCCCACATCAGGCTCCCTGCATGCTCCCTCTGCCTGTGTCTCTGCCTCTCTCTCTCTCTCTCTGTGTCTCTCATGAATAAATAAAATAAAATAAAATTTATAAATAAATAAATATGACTTATTTCTTGTGACTTCTTTTTTTTTTTCATTACTTTCTTTTTATATTAAATCTGTCCTACTGAAGTGGTAGGTCCTGGATTAGCCATGTTACATAAACATGGTCTTGTTTTTATCTGAGAAAGATTTTAAAATAAGGTGGTGACTTAACTTTGGTAAGAAGAAAACTGACAGGGCAGCCTAGGTGGCTCAGCGGTTTAGCGCCACCTTCAGCCCAGGGCCTGATCCTGGAGACCCAGGATGGAGTCCCATGTCGGGCTCCCTGCATGGAGCCTGCTTCTCCCTCTACCTGTGTCTCTGCCTCTCTCTCTCTCTCTCTCTCTCTCTCTCTCATGAATAAATTTAAAAAAGAAGAAGAAGAAAACTGACAAATAGTTAATGCAATGCCCTCTAATCCACAGTTGCTATCCCATCTAGAATTTTAAAAGTTCCCTGTAAAAACCCTATTAACCTAAGAAGGACCTCTCCCAATGGCTGGCTGCCTTCTCCATGCGCATATACACAATGGTGAACAGACAAACATGAAGCTGGCTTGCACCCTGTGGGGAAAGAGAGGAGGGAAAGTCCAGTGAGTGCTGGACCACATGGATTTTTCTAGGTGTGTCTAAAGAAAGAAGAGACATAAGCGGGTGAGTCATAGGCAGTGACCTGAGGAACACCATGGGGCCAGCAGGGTTGGGGGCAAGTGTGCTCTGTCTAACCTGAGAAGCTGAGCCCACACTCCAATTGTGGGCAGGCAGAGTGCTTTGCAGGGGGGTCCGCAGTCGTCCCCAGATGATTTGGGCCACCAAGGCCTGTGCCAGGTGGGGCCACGGTGCCAGAAACCAATGGCGAGCATGGAGGAAGACAAGCCGCCGGGTTGAGACACGGGAAGTGAGGGAGGAAGGTGATAGAAAGCCACACCCAGAGTCACTGACCGCTTCTCTTTTGAGAAGTCTGTGAGACATCTGGGTACAAGAAAGAAATGTTGAAAGAAAAGGAACAGTGATACCTTGTCCAGATGGAACATGATGAAGACGTGCAGCTGCTCCTGTGCCTCCCGGTACACAATCTGCCCTCAGCTTCAACTCCTTCTATCTCTAAGAGGCCCCAGACTTGGTTGTCAGATCTTAACCAGTCTTTCTCCTGTCGACCCGAAACCAGCACCGGGTGCTGACAGTTCAAATTTGAACTGTTCAACAGTCGCTTTGACTTTGCTTCAACATCTTGGCCCTCAAACTAGGCAGCCAGCACCATCAGGTCAAAACAAAACCACCATGAGAAGGTTCCCACAAAAGGTCACTGATAATTGATTAAAACACCCAGTCACAGGTACAGAGTCTCAACAGAAGCTGTGTTTCCTTATCACCTGCCCCCCCCCACCCTGTTCCCTCTCACTCCCTCAAAAACAAGCCAAAAAGCCACCCTTTTGCTGCCTGCACATAATTTAAAAAAAGAAAGGAATAATTATTGTAAACTGGACAACTCTCATTTGCATAAATGTAGTGATGTGCTCCATGAAAGGATTACTTTTGGCTCTTTCTGAACTGGTACATGTGTAATCCTTACTGCTTTGGAAGCACACGGGCTCTTGTGATGAAGGAGCCCTGAAACTCTTTGGAAAATTACAGAATATATAATTCACAGAATAGGAAGAAAGTAACTTTCCCTTTCAATTGTCATCAACTAAGAGGACCAGCCAAAACCTTGCTGAATAAACAGACAGCAAAAGGAGATTTCTTTGTGCTAAAAATCCAAATGGTGAAGGAAGGTGGCCTAGGGCCACATGCTGAGACCTGGTTATAATAGTTTCCTTCACCTCATCCACTACCAAGAGAGCCTGGTGCTGTTCCACTCTGCAGAGGAAGGAGTGGCAGCCAGGCCTGGAGCACTGGAGCGTCCGTGGACGGCCTTGACAGGAAGAGTGGCAAGGTGGTAATGTGCTGGGGCAGCGCTGAGTCCCAAATCAGCAAATATGAGAGCCCACGTTAAGGCTGCACAGCCAGAGGCAAACAAGTTACTGCCAACACCTGAATTTACACAGCTTGACTCTGAATTTCAGGCATCTTTAATTACACATAACATATATCCTTAATGCAGAAAAAGGAGAGAATAAAGCAAAAGGACGATAGTAAAAATCATCGACATCCTGCCATCCAATAGGCACTGCTTTTATTTGGAGTCAGTCCTTGGAGAAATTTTTTCAATATTATATATATGTATGTAAGTATGTATTTTTAAAAACAAAACTGAGACTTCACATCTATTACAATGACTATTATAAAAAACAAAACAGAACAAAACAAAATCAGAAAATAACAAGTGTTAGCAAGGACACAGAGAAAATGGAACCCTTAGTGCATTGCTGGTGGGAATGTAAAATGGTGTCGCCTCCATTGGAAATGATATGACAGTTCTTCAAAATATTAAAAAAAAATTATCATACAATTGACCAATTCCACTGCTAGATATATACCCCAAAGAAGTGAAAGCAGGGATTCAAACAGATATATATACATCCATATTATTCATAGCAGCATTATTCACAATAGCTAAAAGGTAGAAGCAACTCAAGTGTTCAAATGAATGAAGAAACAAAATGTGGTACAGATACACAATGAAACATTATTCAGCCTTAAAATCAAGGAGGTCTGACACATTTCAACATGGATGAACCCTGAAGACATTATGCTAAGTGAAATAAGCCAGTCGCATAGAGACAAATATTATCTGATTCCACTTATACAAGGTACTTAGAGGAGTCAAATTCATAGAAACAAAAAGAACAGTGGTTGCCAGGGGCTGGATGGACAAAGAATGGGGAGTCATGGTCCAATGGGTATGGAGTTTCAGTTTGAAATGATAAAAAAAAAGTTCTGGAGATGGATAGTGGGGATAGTGGCTCAACAGTATATGAATGTTCTTAATGTCACAGAACTATACTCTTAAAATGGTTAAAATGGTAAATTGTACCATACATACATATATATATATATATATGTATGTATGGTATAATATATATATTATACCATATATACCATATAATATACATGGTATATATATATATTTAATAAATAAATATATATTTATTTCACCACACTTCACAAAAATCTAAAACTTATCACTTTATCTGTAATTTGTTCTTTTCACTTAATTTGATACCATGAATGTTAACAAATATACTCTGATCATTCTGATAGCTACAAAGAATTTGTATGACTGCACCATGATTGATGTCACCAATCCTCTGTTGGTGGACAGTCATATTGCCTCTGATTTTTCTCTCCCAAAAAGATGTTGTAGGATTTAATCATGTGACACATCAGGTCACACTACATTCCCAATTAACCTTCCTTGGGCTATCCATGATCACAAATATTCTGAAAATCTTACACTTCAGTCAGAGAACCTCCAATTTGCTCACAATCAAAAATATGTATTAAGTATGAGTACCTTTAATATATTAGAATTATTCATATTTGTTATTAACTATAATTTAAAATATTCAGTACCTATGTACTTTCAAACTTACTACAGAAGAAAAAAGTGAGACAAGTTATTAATTGAACATGACACCATGGGCGATATTCAAAATATTTAACAAAAGGCTGTTAGTGCACCAATCCATCAGAAGAGAGGCAAGCTGAACAATGGGCCAGCCAGATCAGAGCTATTAGCCTGGCTTTTAGCCCTCCCAACCCCAAAGAAACCATTAAACTAGGAGTATGAGGTTGAATGGGAGTTCTAAAGTAGAAGTTTCTGAAGAGCCCCTATCTTTTATTGGTTGCCCAGAGGAAGAGGAGCATATTTGGAAAAAAGAGGAGCAAAACTCTAGACTGGCAAAGTGCGACATCCTGGGACCCTGATGTGGACAGACCAGGGGCTCTGTTGGTCTAGAGCCCAGGAGAGATCTGGTGTCCAGACGTATACTTGGTGTTGGGGCACAGCAAAGGTCATGGAGATATTACAGAATAGGCCTTTCAGACTTCTGTGGGTATCTCCTTAATTGCAGATTCAGATTCAGCAGATTCACATTTCTGACAAACTCACAAGTGAGGCCTATGCTGGTCCACAGACCCCAGTTTGAGGAGCAAGGTATCCTGATGGTGGGTGGAAGAGAAGAGAGAGCAGACTCTGAGGAACGCCAGTCCTTCAGGGAAGGTTAGAAAAAGCAGAGGCTGCAAGGAAATTGAGAAAGGTAAAGATAAATCCAGGAAAGCACAGGGTCAGACGTCCGAGAAGAAAGGGAAAAGCTTATCAAGCCTATCAACAGATCAGGTAAGACCCTAAGAAGAGGCACGGAGCCTGTCCTAGTCTGCTCAGGCTGTCCCCACAAAATACCACAGTCTGGGTTGGCTTAGACGACAGGCATTTATTTTACTGGAGTTCTGAAAGCTGGAAGTCCGAGAGCAGATTGCCAGCCGGGTGGGGCTCTGGTGAGAGCTCTCTTTGTGGCTTGCAGAGGGCCACCTTCTGGCTGCGTGCTCCCACGGCCTCCCTCGGCTCTTATCTCCCTTCCTCTTCCTCTAAGGATACTAATCCCATCCTGGGGCTTCCCTCCTCAAGACCTCATCTAGACTTAAACCTCAAAGGCCCCCTCTTCTAACACGGCCCCATTACGTGTTGGGGCTTCAATATATGAAGGGGAGAAACAAACACTGGCCTTCTAAAGTGCCCACGGGACTTTGTGTGAATTTAAAGGTGCCCATGAGATGTTTGGCCACGGTTTCAGTGGGTGATATGATCACTTGGGGCACATGGATTCACTAGAACAATCCAAGGCACTTCTGTAATAGGTGTGGTCATAAGGGCTCGCAGTTCCCCCCAGTCAAAAACGCTCCAGGTTGGGGATGCTGAGACCCTAGCTGGACAGGATTGCTGCCTCCTGGGTCAGCACAGCACCCCCGAAGTGCGAGAAAAACAGGAGCTCCCAGGCACACATGCCAACAAGCTCCCAAGACAGGAATCCAGCCCACACACATTCATGTCCTTAGTACCCGCTAAATTGCTAAAGACAGTCTCTCAAGGACAGAGGTCTCTTAATACCTGCCAGCAGCCAGCATTTTCTCTCTTCAAAACTATCAATCTGACCTTACTTTGGAAGCCCAGCAGAAGTTCCGTTTGTGAAAATGAGATAAAAGTACAGTCACAGATGCTTCCTATCCCCATTTTCCCACAAGCTCAAAGAAAAGGCACATGGTTTCCTAGGTCCAAGCTCCGGGCTTGTTATTCTAGTGACTTCATCAGAGCCACACTGCTAGGCAGAAAACCAGGCCCATGAGAGGACTGCTCCCTGTCGGGGGTGGGGGTGGAGGTGTTGGGGTTTCGGGGATGGGGGAGCCCCGAGCCAGGGAATCCGTCCTCTGTCCTCCGGGGTGCTCAGAAACTGCACAAGTCATCATCAAGCAGTCGTCACAATCAATATGAGGACAGGTGGAATTTTTCACAATGCTGCATTTTCCACGAAATAGCAAAACTAGAATGAACTAAACCAGGGCTGCCTTGTAGAGCCACTAATATTTTAGAATTGTGGTTATTTGGCAAATTAAGACAACAGAACAAGCAGAAGGCTGAGGCTTATATTGTAGTTACAGTCATCTCACTTATCCAGAAACATTGGCCATGTGAAAGGGCCTCAAAAACGAATAGAAAGAATGTTCTTAATTTGGCGAGATCCAGACACTCCCTGTTAGATCACATTCACGCTTGAGCTCCTAAAGACCGGGGATTTTGCAACCTCTGGTTTAAGTGCCATGACCGATCATTTACTCATAAACGGATACTGTAAATAACTGATAAGATTTCTTGTAGGAATATATGTATTCTCTCTGTGATCTTGTTTCTACAAGTTACTTGCTTAGCACCCTGTTTTTACCTGGCAAGGTGAATGCCTACCTTGTTTCCTACTCAATTATAAACTCCTTTAAACTTGTTATTAGGGCAAATTGGCTGAATCAAGCTGGAAAGGGAAATTTTAGCTCAGTGCCTGGTCTTTGCCCTTGGAAAGTTCTCCAAACTGAAGAGGAAGACAGTGAGTAACTGTTTTAAATCCCCTCGTACTACTTGGCAAATGACAGGAACTAAGTGGTGCTGTAGTTTCCCATTTGAATTGTAGCACTTCTTCTGGGTCAACATTCTGGCCAAGTTACAAGAGTTTTGTGGCCAATCTGATATTTCCAATAAGGGTCAGGAACCCACTGAATCCATGATAGGCAAACAGTTCTTGACAAGGCCTAATTCAAGAAAAATTCAAATGTTTAAGAGCCTTTTTTAAAAAAAATTCAAAACGAAAATCCTATTGGTAGAAGGGGGAGGTTAGAAATATCAAATGTAAACCTGATTCACTCACATGTAGAATTTAAGAAATAAAACAAATGAGAGTTGGGGGGGGGGGGGAAGGGAGAGAGGCAGGCCAAGACACAGACTTTTAACTCTAGAGAACTGATGGTCACCAAAAGGGCAGAGGGTGGGGGGAGGGGTGAAACAGGTGATGGGGATGAAGGAGGGCACTTGTGATGAGCACCAGGTGATGTAGAGAAATGTGGAATCACTATATTGTACACCTGAAACTAATATAACACTGTAGGTTAACTATATTGGAATTAAAATAATAAAAAAATAATGTAAATCTGAGATGTAAGAGAAAGTAGGAGAAGCAGTATGCCCTCCCGTTCCCTTCTGTAAAGTCTGAATTATTTTAGAGATAATTTTGAAAATTCAAATCTAGAAAAAGAAGCAAATAAAGAAGGTGCTATTTGAATGTAGAAAGATCTGGGTTGAAATTCAGGCTCTCCCACTGATTTGCTGTGTAACCAGGTAGGATGGGCGTCCTGGGGTCTCCAGTTTTTACTGCTGCCCAGGGTGGTACGGGCCCTCCCCCAAACAACTTGTCACTGCCAGAGCACTCTCTGTGTCCCCCTCAGTCCTGGTCACACTGTGTGGTCTACTGATGGTCCCCTCCAGAGTCCCACTCTTTTGCTTCTTCCTATTACCCACTTGACACACTTGTGTTTAAAATTAGCTGAGGAAATGTACACTGGGTGTTATTCTGTATGTTGGCAAATTGAACACCAATAAAAAATAAATTTATTATTAAAAAAAGGAAATGTACAAAGGACAAAATACAAATACAACTTGTATATGCTATGGTTGCAGCTACAATTTTTAAAAAATCTATTTAAGAATAAGGACAGTTCCTTCCTCTGACTTTCCATTGCTCACATAGCTTTATTCATCAATATATCTGATGGGGTAGGAAGAGGTGGGAAGAAGCATTTTTTAGGAACCATTGAGAGAATTACAAGGGAAGTCAAGTCATATGAATACAAGTCTTCATATTTCTACCACAACGCCAAAACAGATTCTCCATATTCATACTGCATCAGCAAAAAACCCAGTATATCTCACTTCATTGTCTGCAACAACCTACTTGAATATCGTCTAAGAGCAGAGTTCCCAGCATGAGAGCCAGAACTATGAATAAAAAGCAGATGTTAAAAAAAAAAAAAGCAGATGTATATCAAAGATAGACCTTCAGGGAGTCTGTCTCTTCAGGGATACCTTCAGGGAGGCAGACCAAGAAGCCTCAAGGGCAGTAACTCACATTAAGGAAAGGATGAACCAAGATGGACTAGTTTCTCCCCAGGACTTTACGACGAACCAATGAGAAGGAATGACATAGACTGGATTTCCTCAAAATCCAGCATAGGCTGAGCCACAGAAACACTGTTTTTATTATAATTGCAAGGGGGACCTGGGAAAATGTAAGTTGGATGGGGTTTTAGAACAGTTCAAAATATTTTATGATCCCAGACAGATAAAATATAGAACGAGAAAACGCATAATCCCCAAATAACTCTAGTGTGTCATTTTCACAATTCAAAAACCTTCCATGTGGCTCAGCAGTTTAGCACCGCCTTCAGCCCAGGGCATGATCCTGGAGACCCAGGATCGAGTCCCACGTCAGGCTCCCTGCATGGAGCCTGCTTCTCCCTCTACCTGTCTCTGCCTCTCTCTCTCTGTGCCTCTCATGAATAAATAAATAAAATCTTTAAAACAAACAAACAAAAAACCTTCCATGAATCAATCGGGCAATCCATATAAAAAGTTTCAAACCCGTTGGCCTAGATTCTCCCTTTCAGGGGAACTATCTTAAGGACAGAAACCAAAATATGGGAAAAGTTCACTTCACAACAATGTTCAAAGCAGGGTAATTTGCAACAACAACAACAAAAAATGACGCCCCACCACCTACTGACTTCACTCACCACCTCCTGACTTCATTACCTGATGGATCTCCTGACCACTAAGCCTCAATACAAATGCAAATCCAGGCTTGACTTCTTCATGAGGCTCAGAGACAATATAGACAAGCATCTAATAAACATTTGTAAATCCCTCTCATATTGCTAAAGCATAAATATACAAAAAAAAACTTATGTTTGGGAAATACAGGAACAAGGAAAAGAAGAGTATCAAATATTCTAAAAGCACTTGTACACCTGTGTATTGCAAATCCCTGGTGAGGTGAACCCTGAACTAGTTAGCTAAAGACCATCATCCGCAGACAAGGGAGCAATTGTCAGAGGCCCCATAGCCAGCTTCCACTACTGGGTCACACAGGCCAAAAAAACTGAAACGCATAGGTGAACTGAGCACCACCCCCTTCTCTGTCCCTAGCCTTACAGTTCCAGATCTCAGCTTAACAGAGATCAGAAATAAAGCATTTAGTAGAATGCCTTGAGTATGATGGTTGCTTAATATGTGTTTAGTGAGTAATAAAGAAAATGCATCAAAGCCCATAGCAAGTGCCTGGGTCACATAAGTGCTCAGTAAATGGAACTGTTATTTGCATCATCGTTAATCATCATCATTGCTAAATGACAAATTAGCTCCTTAACATTTATATAAAGTGTTTTCCAGACCACGATGATCCTCTAAGAGAAAACAGAAGCTCACAGAAGCCGGTGATTTGCCCGAGTTCATACTGCCAGCAAATGCTGAAGTGGGGCTTGACCGCCATCCGAGGCTTGTTACCCTTGAAAACGCTGGAAATTTATAACCATGGCCTCAAGCCTTCTATCATGGACGTGATTCCCAACATCCAGTCCATCCCAAGTGGTTAATCAAGAATTACAGCAATCCTGTTGGGCCTGCCAGTCATGGACTGATTTAAGGAAAGGGCAGTGACCCCATCTTTGCCAGGGATAAGGAAGTCTTTTGGGAGCTTCTGGGAAAGATTTCCTCACTACTGAGAAGGCACGAAGATGCAGCTTCTCCCCCTCCACTGGATGTTTCCTATCTCCTTGTGACTCTTTGAATAATTGTAGCCATCTGGGAACCACAAGGGCAATCAGGTTGAGAATGAAACCAACACATGGCAGGGACAGAGCCAAGAGAATCACAGAAAAATAACATCAGAGCCCAAATGTTCTGCTCCCAGACTTTCTGCTAAATGAAGAAATCCTTTTACTTGCCAGTGAAGCCAGTCCACGTTGGGGTTTCTGTTCCTTATACCCCAGAACAGCCTACCTGATTCACTATCTACACATGCCACTCACATGCATATCATGCCCAGCACACATATTCTGTCCCTAGGCAGTAGTTCCATGTCTTCACGTGTGGGGCTGCTGAGCTTACATCAGATCTAATTTTGATTTCCTGAAATCCTGAATGGGCAGAAGAGAAAAGCAGACAGTGGTATGCACAGCTGTGGAGGCAAAGACACCACACTGAGTCCTCATTTAAGTTTCTGGCCCCTCTCCCATGACCCCCACCTCCACAGATCACAACAAAGCTCAACAGCTGGAAGCCTGATGATCTTCAGTTGCTTCTCTACCCACAGAGTGCTGTACTGCACATTCCCAGAGAAAAGAAAGATGGGGGAGAAGGAAGAAGAAGAGGAGGTTTCATCTGAGCGCACACAGTCCTTTCTTTCCATGGTGATAATGATGATTTGGCTAAAGCATCTGAAGTTGCTTGTGAAACGTAGTTTTTGCCAACGGATACTTGCAAGTTATTTTTTCAAAAGCTACCATGCAAAATAGAAGCTATTCAACCATTTTTTTGACAATGTTCTATTGAGACTATCAGATGATATTTATTGCATGCCAGAGATCAGCCAACCTTTTGCATCTTTTCCGAGAACCATAACATGCTTGGGTTGTAGCTTTCTAAAGTCCAGAGCAGTCCTTAGGGCTACTGGGCACCATCTTCCAACAAGAATCAGAGTATAGTAAACACATGCCCAACATCTCTGCCAATCTCAGCCTCAATCTTGACCTCATCACATCCTATAAGATTCACCTCCAGGGGATCCCTGGGTGGCGCAGCAGTTTGGCGCCTGCCTTTGGCCCAGGGCGCGATCCTGGAGACCCAGGATTGAATCCCACATCAGGGTCCCGGTGCATGGAGCCTGCTTCTCCCTCTGCCTATGTCTCTGCCTCTCTCTCTCTCTCTGTGACTATCATAAAAAAAAAAAAAAAAGATTCACCTCCATTCAATTTCAGCCCTGTATTCCCCAAGTCATCAACCAATGGTCACCTGCACCAATCCTCACTTTTGAAATCTACGGTAGTTGTGAGATGTTAGTATCCCTCCCTAACCCCAACCTTCTCTCCTCCACAATTCCCTAACTCTTCTTGCACCTGGTTTCCAACCTCCTTGAGCTCCCAGGGCCCTGGCCTCTCCCATTCCCTTAGCTTGCCTGCTCCTTAGAGACTGGAGCTTGTTCTCCATCATGTCAATTGCTCTCTTTTTGACACCCCCACTCCTTCCAAGCCACCAATCCCCAATTTTGAATCAATCTGACCATCCAAATATTTCAGTTCCTATAACTGGTAAGGCAAGTTTTGCCAGAGGAAGTCTCTCAACCTTGCAAATTAAAGGCGCAATGATGATTTCCAACCCAAACTAAATGCGTGGAGTGACTCAGCAACAACACTTGTACCTGTTCCACATGCACACTGCTTATTCAAGATCTTAAGTACTCTACGTACTCCACAGCAGGATGGGGACCAGCTTGAAAGGCATCCTGGTCCGGCCTCTGAACAGCTGCACAACCTCCGGCAAGATGTTTAGCCCATCTCTGCTGTTGTTGTCTCATTTGTAAAATTAGGATGATCACTCCATCCTCACATGACTGTTGCAAGAACTCAGAGAGTTAACATACATAGTGGTTTTAACAATGCTTAGAACATATAAAATGTCCCCAAGATGCCAGTTACTAGTTTGTAGAGAAAACATGGGCTGGTTTTTTTTTAAGATTTTATTTATTTTTTCATGAGAGAGACACACACACACACACACACACACAGAGAGAGAGAGAGAGAGAGAGAGAGAGAGAGGCAGACACAGGCAGAGGAAGAAACGGGCTCCATGCAGGGAGCCTGATGTGGGTCTCCAGGATCATGCCCCGGGCTGAAGGGCTGAAGGTGGCACTAAACTGCTGAGCCACCCGGGCTGCCCACGTGGGCTGTTTATTTTCCATTTTTTCCTTCAGCTTTATTCCTCCAGTTCATCCCTATCCACATGCATCCTTAATCCCTTTTGTTCCCTTGACAAAGAAAGACGCTCCCTTTTGTATTTTAATTTCTCAGGTGAGTCTCCCCTCTCCTGGATTCTCTATTTTGAACCTAGACCTTTACACTGGATCCTCTTTAGCCTATAAATTTCCCCAAATATCTCTCACCTTGAAAGCAGGAAGGAGGAATGCAAGAGAGGAAAGAAGGGAAGAGGATTGAAGACGGGAAGACGGCCCCACACCGGTCAACCCTGCCTGCCTCCCAGCAGCCCCCACTTACCTTCTTCCCTTCACAAACCCAGCCTCTTAAGGACCCGTCTACACTCTCCTCATCTCTTTTCTCATTCCCACCTCAATGGAATGGAATTTGCCTCCACCCTCCCCTAACTCAAGCTGTTTTTAAGCACCAGTGACTCCTAACTGCCCGTGGTAACTCTGCCATCCTTCATCAGTTGACCTCTCTGTAGCATCTGGCACTCCCTCATTATTGAAACTCTTTCTTCCTTGAATTTCCATGACAGGAGTCTTCCCTATTTATTCTTCTTCCCTATAGATCTACACTTCTTGCTAGATCCTTCTTTCTCTGACCACTCATTAGATGTTCTGTCATTGATTCATATATTCAACAAACATGGAACACTTACCACATCTCAGGTACCATGACAGCTGCTGGCCCGAGCGAAGCAGCAACAGTTGAAGCACAACTCCAGAAGGCACTCTTCCCAGTGAGGCGCATCTACTCAGACACATGAGTGGTGCTTTCTGGAACTGCACAAGGATTTTATCTCTGACCCATCTCACGTCTCTCTATAAACACTCTCCCTGATTATTTCCAAACACAGGACTTGAACCGCGAACAATGGCAGTGACATTGGAAAGAAGACATAGTCCCTGCCCTCTCTTTTGGTCTAGAAAAAGATCAGCATGTAACCTGAGGGAAAAAGAAAGGTACAATGACCAACATGTGCCCAGGGTATAATGTGAACATACCCTAATTATTCTCCACAATTTTTTGACCCATTTCACACTTCATTCTTTATATGTTCCTTGGGTAATTACACCCAATTATGTCTCGTTCGTCCAATCCTGTCATGTTCAACTGAGCCTATTAGCTGATGATGTCCACACTTGGATTGCTCGCCCAGAATATCAAATTGCCTATCAGACATCTCCACCAAATGCCCTAAAGGTCATCAAGCACCAAGAAATATAAATAGGAATAAAGTAGAAGTCTTCATCATGAGGCAGGAACCTTACTCCCCATCTGTACCATTTCAACAGACCCCTACCTCATCACCTTCTTGGACCTTTCTTCAAGCCTCATTCAGAAATGTGTGTTTGAGACACAAGCTAATTTTATCACCAAACCCCCATTCCCACCCCCACTCATCTGTTTAAAAGCCTTCAAGAACTCCTCTTAGCAGCCAAAGCAAAACCGAAACTCCTCTGTGTGGTACATCAAGACCCTGAATGATCTTGCTCCTGCCAGTTCCTCTGATCCCATCTGGCTTCCAGCCACATGTTCGCCCTGCAGGTCAGCTACACCTAACCCCCCTGAAGAACCACACGAGTCTTTCAGTGCCCAGTGTTACTTTCCTACCTCAGCGCCTTTGTACAAACTGTGCCTGCTGCCTAGAATGCCCTTCCTCAGGTTTTTCACCTGAGGAAGCATTAAGTACCTGACAGCATTAAGTACCTCTGGCTCTGAACCAAAGCAAGTGGTCACTTAGGTGACTCATCACCATGCCCTAACTACTTGTCCACACATCTGCCTTCCCTAGGAGACTGTAAACCTTTGGGTAAGACCCTGTCTATTCCCTGTGGGCCTTCAGCACCTGACACAGTGTCTAGTACGTGCTGGGTACTCAGCAAACATTTGCCTGATGAAAAGGTAAATTCACTGAGTTATTTTAACATTGCTTAATCCCAGTATTTTTTATTAGAGGCTTTAAAAGTAACTAATTCTATTTTATCTCATTCAAATGTCTCTTCCAAGCTTAAAACAAAAAATTTTTAAAAACAAAACTGAAACTTTACCTTAACACGGCCTGTATTTGCTGCTAATTAGATATATGATCATGCAAAAATTTGTGAAGAAAGCAGAATGTGCCAGAATGATTCTGAAACGCCAACTCAGATGCATCAGCTATTCAATGTCATTTGAAATTTTTTTAATTTTTAAAATTTTATTGATTAAGTAGGCTTCATGGAGCCCAACACAGGGCTTGAACTCACTACTCTGAGATCAAGACCTGAGCTGAGATCAAGAGTCAAATGTTTAGCCAACTAAGCCACCTAGGTGCCCTCTAATGAAATTTGAAATTTTTTTTTTTAATTTTTTATTTATTCATGATAGTCACAGAGCGAGTGAGCGAGCGAGCGAGAGAGAGAGAGGCAGAGAGAGAGGCAGAGACACAGGCGGAGGGAGAAGCAGGCCCATGCACCGGGAGCCTGATGTGGGATTCGATCCCGGGTCTCCAGGATCGCGCCCTGGGCCAAAGGCAGGCGCCAAACCGCTGCGCCACCCAGGGATCCCGAAATTTGAAATTTTAATTAGACCTTAATTTCTCATAAAATTAGAATATATGGTTATCTAAGGTTTATCTTTTTTTAAAGCTTTTTTTTTATTTTTTTAAATTTTTATTTATTTATGATAGGCACACAGTGAGAGAGAGAGAGAGAGGCAGAGACACAGGCAGAGGGAGAAGCGGGCTCCATGTAGGGAGCCCGATGCGGGACTTGATCCTGAGACTCCAGGATCACGCCCTGGGCCAAAGGCAGGTGCTCAACTGCTGAGCCACCCAGGTGTCCCTAGAACTTATCTTTTTTGAATGTGGAAGGAGTCAAATGAAAGAAGTAAAAACAAGAGGGAAAAATATGTGGTGCTTAATTTTTTGATACAATGACCCTTATCACTGGAACTCCCTAATTATTAAGTAAAATATTTTTGCCAGTGTCTTATTTATGAACATTTATTTATTCTTTACCATGGTACTTTGATTTTTTTCTGAGAGGGTTTATGAGTTTATAAATTATGTTAACAGGCTGTTGCCTATTGAGACTTGTAACAAATCTGCCAAACAGCTGGCCAGCATTGAAGTTAGGAACTGTGTCAAAGAAACAAAATAAAGCTTCAGACCCCTTAGAATGGGGACTTACCTGAGGTCTCACTGGGACCATACTCAGAACCTGGCAGTCACCACTTTAGTACCACAAGTTTAGAATGAAGACCTGGAGTGAGGTGCGGGGGGTGGAGTCCATGTTTTTAAAAACCAAGAAACCATAATGCTTCTTAATAAATCACTGCATGCCAAAAACACAGCAATGGCTCTCTCAGTACCAAATCCATGAGGCAAACACTCAAGTTTATCTTCTCGTTCTGTACATCAATACACATATAGAAGGAGCCCTCTAGGATGTAGGGTATTCAAAGAAAGAGAAAACTTCCTTGGCTGCTTTCCACAGCCTATGCTCCGACCCTACCCCATACCCCCACCCCCACTTGTATACACTCAGGCTCCAGTTCTTTTGACAATTATGCCCAAGCATATGTGGGGAAATAGCAAACTAAAGAGAAAACTTTATTGACCAAAATGTGAGTACAGAGGGTACCTGACCCAGCACAGCCATTCTTCAGAATTTTATCTTTGACTCACCACACATCTCTCTATCAACACTCTCATTGGGTGGTTACCTCCATACACACAGGACTTACACTGACTCTCTATGCTAATAACTCCCAATCTATGCTTCTTGCCCAGAATATCTAACTGCTCTTTGGCTCTCTCTCAGGCACAGAGGATATAAAGTTAATAAGACCAATGTCTTCCCATGCATTTTCAACACAGGTGCACAGTAGTATTTTGAAATAATTAGGAACTACCAGAATGACATAACCAAATTTGGCAGGGAAAGGGAAACAGAAACTTACAAACACGTGGCCCAATCATTTACAAACCTATTTGCACCAAGAAATCCATTGTTCAGATAAAATCTTACTTGGAAACCCAAAATGTGAAATCTAGAATAGCACACCTGCTCAGGTTACAGAAGAGATCACCCTAAAGAACCCCACGCTGGATGAAGGACATCTTTCCCTGCATTGTCCCCATGTCCCTAACAGCTCCCGAGATTCTTTGAAAACTCACAGAAATCTGCAAAACAGAGTTCAGACTGCTCAAATCCACCACAGTGCTACTTTTAATACAAAAATCAAAAGTGAAAATACATTTGGGGATATCTAACTGGTAACAAGGGGTAAGAATTCCCATTACTATGTAAAATAAGAACAAATGACATTAAAAACAAGATCACTTCTAAGAAGTCCACTAGATCAGCATTTTTCACTTTGTCTATCACGGTACCACATTTCTCAAATACAATAAAAGTACTTGTACCTTAAAGTTACTTGTGGAAAAGCCTGAGTACAAAATCTTTCTGTATTTTAATATAGTTTTCTAATCTTTTACAGCTTTACCACATCTCAGCAGTAGTAAGCTGTTTGTTGATGTTGCCCTTTCTCTTTTTAGCTTCATTGTCTTTGGAATAGGGGTTGAGATAAAATTTCTATTTTAATCATTTTAAAGGCTACAGTGGTTTTTAGTGCACTCACATGTTATAAAGCCATCACCACCATCTAATTCTAGAACAAAGCCATCATCCCAAAAAGAAATGACGTACCCATTGCCAGTCATGATCAATTTTCCTCGGCCCCACACCACGCCAACCACGGACATACTTTTGTCTCTATGGATTTGCCTATTGTGGACGTATCATACAATCTGTGGTCTTTTGCACCTGGCTTCTCTCACTTAGCATAATGTCTTCATGGTTCATGTTATAGCATGTGTTGACATTGTTTTTCGAAATAACTTACTTTTATGCGCCTATGGCAATCAATTTAGTTTTTATAGAAAAGCATTCTTTGGCATTTACCTTATGTAAATGTATCATTGTATCACCTTATGTAATATTTCATTAAACTGCAAAATTATAATGGCCAGTGCTACTGGAATACACAGGACTATGAGCAAACGCTACTATAAGCATGCACAAGAGCTCATAAAAAAGCAAAATACACCAATTTACTGTGATGATAGCTATTTGCCACAGTGACCTCTGTGATCTAAGCAACAACCAGGAGGGGTTTCAGAGGGAAGGAGAGTACTGGCTAACCCTGAGTTGTTGGTTGTTCTTTTTTCCTTTAAAGATTTATTCATTTATTTTAGAGAGAGAGAGAGAGAGAGGGTAGGGGGAGAGGCAGAGGGAGCACGAGAGAGAATCCTGAAGCAGACGCCCGCTGAGTGTGGAGCCCAACGCAGGGCTCAAGGTGATCGGGTCCCCAAGATCAGGACCTGATCCGAAACCAAGAGTTGGCCACTTAACCAACTGAGCCACCTAAACATCCCAACCCCGAGTTATTTTAGTGTGGGTCAGTACTCTATTACCCAAGACGGAGGGCGAAGCAGGCAGACAGTGCAGAAGTGATAAGTGTTTATCATGCAACCCAACACAGCTTTACCTGGCCCCTAAAAGGAACTCTTTGATAGTTCTTCAAAAAAAAAAAAAAAAAGCAAAGGTATGTTCCCATAAAGACAGATATACCCTCCTGCTTCTAGGAAGCTTTACCATCCTACTACCTGTCTTTCAAGGAGAAGCTCAAGCACGTCTTCCCCGAACCTTGTACTCCTCACAGCATCCGCAGGCTCTGCATGCTTTCTCTCCTCCCCTTTAATTTCCAAAGTACTTACCTACCTCATGGTGTTCACAACCTGTCTTATAGCTAGTCATACAATGTCTTTTTTTTTTCCCATACGAGGCTGTAAGCTATTGCAGAGGCAGGTTCTGTGGCTTTATATCCCCTATTGCCACCAGCATGGAAAAAGAGGTGCTCAAAACCCCATCTTCATACAAATATATAAAATAAGGAGAAGTTCAATAAGTATTTATTATTTATTAAGTAAACAAAGAAGGAGCACATTAAATAATTTATTTAGGTGTGTGTGACTTCCTATGTGGCTACAGCAGCTCACCCCATCCATCAATGTGGGATAAAAGAAGAGGGAAAGCGGAGATGAGCATCTGATGGGGCAACATGGTGGCCAGCTGAAGGCAATCAACTAATCTGGGTCCCTAGCAGCCATCAGAAATCATGACTTTCGGGATGCCTGGGTGGCTCAGCAGTTGAGCATCTGCCTTTGGCTCAGGGCGTGGTCCCGGTCCAGGGATAGAGTGCCACATCGGGCTCCCTGCGAGGAGCCTGCTTCTCCCTCTATGTCTCTGCCTCTGTGTGTGTGTGTGCGTGTGTGTGTGTGTATGTGTGTCTCTCGTGAATATTTTTTTAAATAAAAAAAAACAAAAGAAAAATCGTGACTCTTCTCCAAGTGTTTAACAGAGACCATATTCAAATAGGACATTGTTAGATAATGACACTTTCTGACATCCTTTGATGTCGAACAAATTAAAAACAGAAAAATCTTGGTACTCAAAATCTCCCAACATCAAATGTGGATTTGATTTTTTCTCAATTAAATTATTATACTCTACCACTTTAATGGGTGAGTTTTGAGATATCCTACCAAGGTTCTCAGAAGCAAATAGCTTCCAAATTAGCGATTTTTAAAAGCAAAGCAATAGGTTAGGTAAGGAATGCATAAACAACCACAAAAGCTGCACTGAATACTTTTTTTTGGCTGTATATGACTGAAAAACTGCCAAGTTCATTTTGATAAGCCTTTGTTAAAAACAATAAACATGCCTAAGCTTGCAAACCATGCCATTTTGAAGAAAAAGCAGTTGAGGGAACTAGAAAAATGCTTAAAACTGGAATGTCTGAATAAAACCTTCCGTGGTAACGGATTTACCGAGAAGCCACAACACTGTGAGGCCTGGGGATGCGGAGGGGAGTGGGGGACAGAATGTAAAGTGAGAGAAAATGAAAGCAGAACACCATCTTCATAAATAAATAAGAAGCTCCATCTCACACATTGGTACAATTACAGTATGCAACACTAACATGGCTAGCGCTCACACTATCAAGAACACGAATTCTCCCACACTTCATTAAGTTTAATGTCAGCACAATGATGGCCCTGCACTAAAGGAAATATAATTTAAGGGTCTCCAAACGAACATACATAAAATAGACAACTGTGGGACCCGCTCTTCATGTACAGGAGGATATACATTCATAGGAGTCAAAGTACTTTATATGAATTCCCTTCTTTTGTTTGTTTTCAGTGATTATAAAATCAGCAGGATCAGGGGATTGGAAGGAAGATAATTTGGAATATTTATGTTCATTTCCCCACTTTAGGCAAAACCAAAATTCTCTTCTATCTGCCAAACAAAATCCAGAAAAAATTCCAATGAATGAATCACAACTTGAGCTCCACAGAAACAAACTTCGTTGCTGTGTTGGCGGATAGATCCCAAATGCCCAGAACAGCACCAGGCACATAGTAGGCACTATATAATATAGTAGGTGAATAAATATCTCTGTTAAATTGAACTAAACTGAAAAACATAAACAATGTGCAATGCCCAAAATGCTGAAGAAGTCAGCTTAGTGTTCCCATCTCAGCTCTGTTATAAGTTCATGCTGTTCATCATGGCACACAAATGATCCTCATATAAACCCCTTTTCTCAAATTGGCCCCGAAGTCATACATTGTACCTTTTACTCTAACCAGTCATCACCACAGGGAGCTGAGATTCCAAGGAGAGATGGAGATAAACTGAGCCCACCTGTTTTGAGTACCTTTCTTCTCTGGATATTCATCTAGGATGTATCTGCATATTTATTCATCATTGTTCAAGAATGCAAATATTATTTAAAATTAAGGGTTTGTAATTTTAAAACTGTACTACAGAGGTGGTTTGACTAAATCACCTCTCAATTATTTCAAAACACCACCAGTTAAAATAAATAAATAAGAACAGGAAAATGATATCATTCCAGGTGATTCTACTTATATCCTTTTTGTTCAAAATGCCTAGAAGCAAGATGCTTTGAAAGCAGAACTAAGTGGAGAGGAGAAGGCCTGGACTGTGGTGTTGCTTCCATCACCAACGAACAGTATGAGTTTAGCCAATCCTTGCCAACCGGCATCTGAGCTTCCTGGCAGGCAAGGTAAAGGGTTTGAGTAGAAGATCCCTAAAGCCCTTCTCAATTTCCAAGATCCTGTGATTATGTGACCAAATCTAGTCACTTATTTATGACTCTTTATTTTCATCATTTATTTCGTTAACAGACATACTTCGGGCACCTGGGGAGAGTCAGACACCATTAGCCTAGTTTGGCAGGGAGACAAACTGCAGGATCCGTTGATGATTTTAAAAGCTAGTGATCTCGGGTATCTGTGGAGACAATGTGTTTCTAAATTTGTCAGGCCTTCCACCTCCAAGCAAATGGTGGGTACTCCTAAGGGGATGGGGTAACTGGATGATGGGCAGTGAAGAGGGCATCTCTTGATGGGATGAGCACTGCGGGTTATACTATATGTTGGCGAATTGAATTTAAATTTAAAAATGTAAAAAAAAAAAAATTGTCAGACCTTGTCTTTCTTCTGGGTTAAGCTGGCTACGCCTTTAGAGTGCCGAGCTCTCAGCAAACAAGTTGGATGAAACAATTTGAGTCCCATCAGAATGGAATGGTTTAACCAGTGTTCTGGTAGGTTCCATCTGACTCAACATATGGGGGGGGGGGGGCGGGGAGAGTTGTAAGATGGTCAGAAAGCTGAGTTGTGGAAACGGAAGGCTAACCAAACAGCCCCAGGGCTTTAAAATTTTGCTTGCCAACACTTGTCCCTACGTCTGCACTGCAGGTATCAGGGCCCTCCTTGAGGACAAGAAACGGAAGAGAAATTAAGTTCAGTAAATTGAGGGTTCTGAAGGCTGACGTGTCGTTGGTGCATCGCACACGATAAATACAAATTATTACCTGAGGCAGAAGATTCAAGACACCGACAGCCCAGTCCAGCGGAAAAGCAGTGTCTGTCCCACCGGGAAATGTGCCCTTGGGAAGCAGCGCGGGATCAGAGGCGCCTCCTCTGCAGCCACCTGCCCGGACACTGCTGGGCGCGGGCCCGACACCCACAGGACAGGTGGGCACGGCCCCGGGCGCCCTGAGCCCCCGCGCCGGGGAACCGGCGGAGGAACGGCCGCCCGCGGGAGCCCAGCCCGGCAGCCCAGCCCGGCCGCTGCCGCTGCCCCTTCCCCTTCCCCTTCCCCTTCCCGCGCCCGCGCCCGCGCCCGCCGCGCCCTTACCTCGCTGGACCGCTGGATCCCCGGCGGCGGCGCGCGGACATGCCCCCGGGCGCCCCCTTCCCGGGCCGCAGCCGCCGCGGTCCGCGCTTCCGCGGGGCGGGGAGCGCTCGGGGCGGCGGCGCCGGCGGGCTGGGGCGGGGGCCCGCGGGCGGCGCGGGAGGGGGAGCGGCGCGGGGAGGAGCCCGGCGCCCGGACCCCGGACCGCGCCGCAGGTTCGGCCCCCGCCCGCCAGCGCCGCGGCGGACCCTGCCCCGCGGGCCGAAGGGGCTTCTGGCGGGGGTCGGCTCTGGGCGGGGCGCGGGGCGCGGGGCGCGGGGCGCGGGGCGCGGGGCTCTGCCCGCGGTGTCCCGCGGTGTCCCCAGCCCGCCCGCCCGCTCTGGGACCGCCCTCCGCTCCCGGGTCCGCCGCGACCCTTAGCAGCCGGGGGCGAGCGGAGGGAGCTCCGCGCTCTCCCGAGGAACCTCTCCCCGCAGGTCGGCGAGCAAGGTCTGCAGAAGGCGGGCAAGGGGCGCCCTTACACGCTGTCCTGCAGGGACGCGCCTTCCGCCGCCCACAGCTCGGGAAACTGAGGCTCCAAAGTGTTCGTCTAAAGCGTGATGTCTCGGAGTTAGATGAAGCTGGACTCAACGCTCCTGAAGCGCCGTGACCTTGAGCAAGTTAAGCCCCTGAGCCTCACTTTCCTCTCCTGCGAAGGGACAATAGTCACAGTCCCTGTGTGTGCGGCGCGGGCCCAAGAAGGAGGTGCAGGTGCTGGGCGCGTAGGACGCCCCCGGGGCCGAGACGTTGCTGCTGTGGGTCTGCGGAGGTTCGCCCCATCCCTCAAACGTTGCCTGAAAGGCTGGGGTCTCAGGGCCTACAGAGCGGCGTCCCAGGTTTGCCCAGACGTTCCCCACCTAAGGCAGATTCTAGGCTAACCTTCCTGTAAATCACTGTGTCAGAAGCAAGTTCTCTCAACTGCCCTCTGATTCCAGCCTCTTGCCGTCTCCACCCTTTGCTGCTCAACAGCACCGTGGTCACCTGGGAGCCTGCTAGGGGTGTGAGATCTCGGGCCCAACCCCAGCACCTCTAAGTGATAATCTGCGTCTTAACAAGAATCCCTGGGTGATTCGATCAGTGGTATATCAAAGTTTCAGGATGAGTTAGATTTTTAGGAAAATTTGAAAAGGGAACTGCACAGTTACTGAGCAGTACCCACCCAATACTTCAGGATATTTAAAAAATAGACTAATAAAGCCCTTCCTCGGTTTACCCCTGATCGTTTCTTCTCCCCCTAATCTTCTGCTCTTTATAAATCTGGACTTTATGTCCTATTTTCCCTGCAATAACCTCTAGATTACATCTAAGTAATGATTAGCGAATCTATGTCTAAAACACACCTAAGAATTAACAAATACGGCTTGTAAAAGAATTCATTAGCACTGAAAATGGATTTATAAACGCAGAGCCTTGGAAAGCCCTGAGCACTCATCTGTGAAGGTCTTTAGGTTCCAGGCTTGAATACTTTTGCATTTCATAACATTGTTTTGGGTGGCAAATAAGGTCCATTCTCCATTTAAATAATGTAGGACAACCAGTTCTATGAAAAAGTTTTTTTTTTAATTTTTTTTATGATAGTCACAGAGAGAGAGAGAGAGAGAGAGAGGGAGAAGCATGCACCAGGAGCCCGACCTGGGACTCGATCCCGGGTCTCCAGGATCGCACCCTGGGCCAAAGGCAGGCGCCAAACCGCTGCGCCACCCAGGGATCCCCCAGTTCTATGAAAAAGTTTTGAGGAAAAAAAGTTTTGGAGAGTAGAAGGAAACCTCACAGGCTTCCTTTCTGTCTAACTAAAGTCACCACTTACAGAGCGGCTCTAGCAAAGCCCAAAGCATGCGCTTTGTTTATTTCGTTAAATGCTATGTGTTTGGGTTTTGTGTTTGTTTTTGATTCTTGGAATGTTCAGATTTAGTTTGCCTGATTGTGGCTCTGGCAGAATGATTTCCGTCTTGTGAGAGTGGAGTAATTGCAGATTGTTGAAGAAGAGGGTGATGCCGCCTGGCAGTGCCTGATTTGGAAAGGTCATTTCCATTTGCGTGGGTAAGGCTGTTGAACAATCTGACGCTCTGCGGATGGGCAGTGTGGAAGTGGAGCAGGGAAAGAAGGGGAGAGGAGAGGAATCTCCTTCGTCAGAGGTTGGAGGTTTGGAGGAGGTGGGAGGTGAGGAGAAAGACCCTTCTGCTTGCCCTGGAATCCCACCAGGGAGGAAAGGGAAAAGGCAACATTTCTCCTAAGCAGCGCTACCCAATAGAACATCCTTCAAGGGTGAAAATGTTTTGCATTCCATACGGCTATGAAATATGGCAATTTATATTTATGTTTTAATGAAAATTCAGGTGGGGTGTGTGTGTGTGTGTGTGTGTGTGTGTGTGTTTAGTGCTAGTCTGTTGCACTAACCAAGTTTCAAGGGCTCCAAACCAAGGTGTGGCTTGTAGCTATTGTATTGGGCAGCATATAAACCATTTTCCCTCATCACAGAAAGTTTTAGTGTACAGTGGTGCTTAGAGCCAGGATTTTGATGAGGAAGCGAGCCCCAGTACTCCAGCTTTTCAAATCTTTGTCAGAACCTCAGCTGTCCTAAGGTGGGTGGAGGAATTGATAATTAAATGCAGGCCACTGAGTCCTCGTGGTCACTGAATCCTCGTGAGGGTCAGAATGGAGTAATCCATAGGATGCACTGAATGTAATTCCCTACATATAGCAAACATGCAAAAAATCTTACCAGTATATGCATTAATAGCCATTTTGCTGTAAAAAATAAAGTTGTTGTGGGGACATAGTACTACAGTTACATCATTATTAGTTAAATGGCCTTTTGCTGACATGTCAGCTGCTCTGGGACTGCAGCTACCATTTAGAGCTGTGCTCCAACCCCACCCCTCCGTTCTTCCTCCCTGCTCAGAGCTGGGCGCTACCTCCACCGTCCTGGCCTGGAGGCTAGGCATACTTGCTCAAATCCCTACCATTTGGGTCCAGCAATAGGAAGAGTGTTAACTAAAATCATATTGCACCATAGTTCAGAGGAATCAATTTTCAGCTGAGATTCTTGGAAGCGTGACACCTTAGGGTACATCCATTATAGAGGGAATTGTTTGTTCCTGTTATTTGGTCAAACAAGGATGTGTGGACTCAGCAGAGAGAAATGAGAACATTGGCTCCAGGTAAGTAATATTTGGGGTGTCCACGTCAGACCGGAAGCTACCGGAAGCTTAAGGGTTAGGGCTGGCAATTTGAGGCTTTTGCCTAAATAGAAGTTGAAAGCTTATTTTTATGACTAATAACAATTCTAAGGAAAACGACAAACAGCATACAAAAGATGCGAGTATTGTCAGCTGCCAGTTATACAAATTAGGGCAATCTGTGGAATGGGAAACAGGGACCTTGTTCCCGGCACACCAAGAAACATAAATTTCTGAATGACCTTCTTCTCAAACTCCTAATCTTCTGGCTTCTTTAATAAAATCACATCCTGTGGGCAGCTTTGGGATCCCATTTTCTTTATTGTCTTCCTCGGTTCCTTTTTCAGCACTTCTTTTCTTACGAACATTTTCTTAGACTTCAGCCTCTATTTCTCTGCTCTCTTTTATTAACCCATATCCCACACCCCTTTTGTCATGACCATGGCTAACACCTGCCTGTCACAGGCAGTGCATTTCTGATTCTGACCTCTTTCTGAGCTTCAGGACTTCTTGCCAGATCCCCAGTGGACATAGTCACTTAACTTATCCCCACCCCATCCCTTCAAATGTTAACCTATCAGGAACTGAAGTTATTAGTACACTCTGTGGTTAGCCACCACCACCACCACCCCCACCCTGACTTTCTATTTTTTCCTCTTAGACATCACCACCTTGGTCTTTGGTGCTAAAATTCTCCCATTTCCTGTGACTTGAAACAATGGAATTATTTTAACCCCTTTTTCTTCTTCTCAGAGTCTTTAATATAACTGGGAAACATTGAATTTGGAACCAAAAGACCAAAGTAAAAACCCCATTTTTCCACTCCTTGGCAGTATGAACTTAGGAAATTTCTTAACCCTCTTAAGCCCATGCTTCTCATCTATAAGCTTAGACCAATAGTACTTTTCAAAAAATATGACTTGAGCAGCTACTTATCCCAGCTTCTGAACTAATTAGGTTAGACTCTCATCCTCCACACTAATTACATTTTGGACCTGATAATTCTTCATCGTGAGGATGCCCCATGCATTGTAGGATGTTCAGCAGCATCCCTGGTCTTTACCCAGCAGTAACCCTCCTGGTCATGTCAATCAAAATTGTCTGTAGACGTTGCCACAATGTCCCCTGGGCAGGGGCAAAATCACCTCCTGTAGCAACCACTGGGTTAGAGGAATGCTGAGAGGAGCAGAAGTGCCTCCCTCTCTGGGTCTATGAGGATTCTATGAGATAATGGGCATGAATGCAGCTGGCACAGAGCCTGACCAGGTTAACATCTGCAGAACATGGATATCCACTCACTCACGAAGCTCTGTCAAGTGAAGGTATTTTCTGAAGATCACAGGTGAAAAACATTATTAGAAAAAAATTAATTTAGATTGTGTTGTTCTACATTATTATTCTATCCTAGCAAATACTGTTTTTGAATTTAAGCAACAATAAAACAAATTTTTTATATTAAATTTTCTTAATAATTATGTTCTCTCCCTATCTATTCTTACCGATCCCCAGACTCAGATTCCCTTATGCAGAGCCTTCTATTAGTTTAGTATTCCCTTACTCCTGCCCATCTGGACAACTAACCTTTCCGATACTGTTCATGCCCTACATTCTTTCTGCTGGAAACTCTGGTAGTTCCTATTTTACTTTTTATTCTCATTGAAATGGAATTCCTCTGTTGGTTTGCCAAAGTTCTCTTTCATCCAGCCTTCCTGTCCATCCTTAATTATCACTCTCTCCACCTGTTACCCTCTGTCATAGTCTCCTTCTTGCTCTGTGAAGTCATCATGCACATTCCTGCCCAGTGTTCTTTCAGCCACACTTTTCCCCATACCTGGACTTCTGCTTCTTCTCTCTCTTCCATCTTTATAAACTTGATAACATCCTTCCAGGCTTAATTCAAATCCCAACTTCTACTGACACTTGTAACTTCCTTTGTAAGGCATAAAAAAAAAAGTGAATGGTTGGATGGAGGGAGAGAGATGGAGAGTCAGGTGATAAGCAATTTAGTTGAATGTTAACCTAGAATTTAGGAAGCAGCAGATGTATACTTTTTCAACATTTTCTCTGAAAATTGTCATAATAAAAATAAATGAGATAAAAAAATAAACATATCAAAGCCTTCCCATTTAACTCTAGCCCATAGTGATTAAGAATTCAGGCTCTAAAAAAAAAAAAAAAAAGAATTCAGGCTCTGCTTTTAGCTAGATCTGAATTCAAAGTCAGCTCCACCTCTTGCTGGCTAGGTGACCTTGGGCAATGCAAAATTTCAGCTTCTACACCTACAAAATGAAATAAGAACACCTTCCTTGTAGGTCTGTTGTGGAAGTTAAATGAGGCATACTACTAAAGTACCTAGCACAGGAGTTGACACACAGTAAGGACTTAATAAATGTTCACAGAATTATTCACTATAGGAAGTGATTATTCACTATTAGGAAATTATATGCTTTTTAGGAAACCACCTAAATATATGCTGCTGCAAATGGATAAAGAAAATGTGGTATGTGTTTATAAAATGGAATATTATTCAGCCATAAAGAAGGAACTAGATCCTGCCATTTGGAACAACATGGATGAACCTGGAGGACATCATGCTAGGTGAAATAAGCCAGACATGGAAAGACAATTCCTGTATGATCTTCCTTACATGTAGAATCTAAAAAATTCCAACTCACAGAAGCAGAGAGTAGAGTAGTGGTTGCCATTGTCGGTGCTGGAAGAAATGGAGAAATAGTGGTCAAAGGATATACACTTTTACTTATGAGAAAGCTCTGGGAATCCAAAGTACTGCATGGTGACTATAGTTAATAGTACTCTATTGTATATTAGAGTTTTCCCAGTGGGTAGATCTTAAGTGTTCTCACCACACACACGCAAGAAAAGTAACTATGTGACATGATGGATGTTTTATTAGCTTGATTGTGGTAATCATTTCATAATGTGTATATATATATATATATATATATATATATATCACATCATTACATTGTGCATATTAGATCAATCTTTATTTGCCAATCATATCTCAGGAAAGCTGGGAAAAAATAAAAATAGATGTTAGCTGGGCAGCCTGGGTGGCTCAGTGGTTTAGCGCCACCTTCAGCCCAGGGCCTGATCTTGGAGACCCGGGATCAAGTCCCACATCGGGCTCCCTGCATGGAGCCTGCTTCTCCCTCTGCCTGTCTCTGCCTCTCTCTCTCTCTCTGTGTCTCTCATGGATAAATAAAATCTAAAAAAGAAAAAAATACATGTTAGCTGAAAATAACAAATACTGCTCTCTTGAGCACATAGAGGATAGGCTACTTGGTGGCAGGAACCCTGTCCATTTACAATTCCCGCCCCCCCCCCCCCCACCTCATGCTAGCAGAATAGGAATTTCAAGAAATCTTTGCAGGATGAGTGAAGGTAGCTATGCATCACCTTGTTTGTTTACCTCTGATGTTCTTCCTTTGGTAGATTCATTCAATTACTATTTATGAATCATTTACTCAGAACAAAGTCAGCAGCCATGGGCAGGACCATGATAGCCTCAGACCTAACCCAATGCTTTCTCCCTGAAATCAACAGTCTCCCAGGCTCAGAGCTGCTGTGTGTACAGTTTGAGAGTTCTCTGACCAAGCTGAGATTCCTTCAGGGAACACATCTGGGATGGAAATGCATGTTTCCATAAAGAATGGGAAAGAGACAAAAGCTACTGGTTTTGTCCCAACCAGATGTGGAGTATGGAAAAAAAGGAGGTGAGAAGTTCCCCAGGGCCTGACCCACAGACTTCATGACCTGCCCTTTCTTGCTCCCATTGGAGGAGCACAAGGCCCTGAGGATTTTAATAACATTGAGCTTTGTTTCCCAGTTAATTTATCCACAATCTTTCAAATTGTTGCTGAAACTTTTAGGTCATTTTTTCCCCAACGTATGTGTTTGGTTTTAGCATTTTGGTTCTCCAGATTAAATTTAAATAAAGTTATTTAATGTCCATAATGTTCACAGCTGGTGTACACTTGTTTCCCACCTTGATGTGGCTGGAGGTGGGTTGTGAGGGGGTTTACTGAATCCCCTCCAGTGCTCCAGCCCTGTGTATTCCATTCATTCTTGCAGTGCCAATTTTCCAAGTGAGGGAAAGTAGCTCAGAGTTTTGGGGAGTAAGAGCTCTTGTCCACTTCTCGGTCCTTCTAGCTGGACTAAGAATCAAATGGACGTGAGACAGATGAACAAGAGAAAATTAAATTTATTAGTGTATTTATAGGGAATCCACACAGACACAGAAATTCTGAAAACAGGCAAAATGAGGTGAGGCATATTTATTTTCCTGAACAGGGAACAGGTCTAGAACTTCAGAGACAAGGAATGCAAATCACAGGGAAACAAAAAGAGCAGATGCTTGGTATTTAGATGTTTGCCCCGCCATACAGATGGTCACTTAGATAAAATTTACCTCTACCAATAACTCTTATTCTGGGAAAGGCCCTCCTCCACCCCACCCCCAATTTAGATTCTTCTAGGCAGTTCACAGAGAGGCAAACGTCTCTCAACCTGTAGGGTCTCGATTGTCTTTCGCTTCAAATAATCTTCATACCGGAGCAACTCATCTTGGGGCAGCCTGCCCTTGGCCCCTACACAGTAGTTCAATGGATTGCCCAATACAATGCAAACTAGGAAGCAGTGCTGGTATGTGGAACCTGGTCAAGTCTGGAGTAGACTGAGTGCAAAACAACTGGGACGCTCTCCACCTCTAGTTCCATATACTTTGTCATGTGAATTTGTATCTTCCTCATCAAAAGTGGGGTCTATTACTCCCCCCTTGAATCCCAGCTAGTCTGGTGATTATTTTAGCCAGTGGGAAAGAGTAATAGCAATGGGCTACCTCTGAATCTTAAGAGGCCATGCCCCCACCTGGTGAGCGCTCTCTCTCTCTCTCTCTCTCAACACTGCATGGCCACAAGAACAAGCCTGGGCTAGCCTCCAGGAAGATGGGAGAACACATGGGGCTGAGTTCAGTCAGCTCAGCCACCCTACCCAAGGCCCCAGATGCCAAGAAAGCCAAGCCAAGATCAGCAAAACTGGCTACGATCCTCACAGCCGGTTTGGGGGACATTAGTGAGCGCACTGAGAACAGCTCGGATCAGGAGAACTGCCCAGCCAGCCCACACACTCACACAGAAAAAATGATTTACTGTTGTAGCCACTGGGGTGTTGTGCTTGTTTGTCATGAAGCATCATTTAGCCAAGGAAGAAAATAAATTCACCAGCCAGCAACTCTTGTACGTTATGAAGGGATACACTTTTGCAAACACATCTACCAGAAGTCCTTTTCCCCCAGTTTTTATCATGCTACTTTGTTCTTTTCAATTCATCGCTGGGAAAAAAACACATTGTGAGCAATATACTTGAAAAGAAATAATTTGCATTTCATGGGTGAATTGAATGAGCAGCTAAATTGCAAACCGAACTGCAGTGTGTGTCTCTCCTTCATTTCTCTCATCAGACAAATCCAGTGCAAACCAACCAGTAGTTTTGAGTGTCTAGTCTGTTCAGGCACTGTGCACAGTACAATAGTGTTTTTAAGACATGGTTCTTGTCTTCAAGAAATTCACAATCCGACATATAGGTAGCCATGAAATGAGAGAAACTGAATAATGAGAAAAGATTTCAAGAACCCTGCACTACAACCTGATGTCTCAAAAGGAAAAGATGTGTGACCATTTTGAAAAAGGAAGTCAGAAGTGGAATTCTTGGCAGAGAAGCTGCCCAGGTGGAGGCTGACTTTACAGGTGGGGCTGGAACTCTCTCTGGGAGCCTTTCAGTAAGCAGATAGGAGGGCTGTCTTGGTAGGCGCAACTGCAGCTAATAATATTAGCAAAGGGAAAGTGCAAGGTGTATTTGGCAGAGAGTAAATAAGTCATTTTGATGAGGGCAGAGAAAATCAATAGGATAGAGTGCCTGATGAGAGATGGAGTGGGAGAGACGTGAGGACTGTGCGTGTCTCCAGCCAGGAGGATGGTGATCATTAACAGAGAAGTTAAGAGGTGGTAGCAGCTGGGGAACTCTTCAATGTTAGACATGTGGAGCTTGAGGCGGGTATGAAATGCTCAGCAGGCTGTTGGAAATTCAGGTCCGGGGCTAAGGGGAAAGGTTAAAATGAGAGATATGGTATGAAAATCTTCAGTGCAAGCAAGCCAAGATGAAACCAGAGCAGAAGGGCAAGGCCTGGATCTTGGGGAATGTCCGCAATGTCTAGTAGGGGAGATAAGAAAGATGTACAGCGGACTGCTGAGCAGGATGTAGCAAGTGGCAGAGGAGTCACAGAGGTGTGATAATGATTCAGAGAAGGGCGAGAGATACACACCAGCAGAGTGGAAACATTCTCTTTCAAGAGAAGAACGAGTGATCATGGGCAGGACCTGCTCTCAGCAGGACCACATGGCTTGTGAAAGTCATTCAGAGGGATGCGTGGCTCCAGCTGGACAACTCACCTGCTAACAACAGAAACACGTTACAGACTGGTTACACTTACTTGCAAAAGCAAAAAACCCAAACCATTATAACGGAAAACAAAAACCAGCCAGCTTTGTTTGGGGCTGATTTACCTTTTGTGACCTTCTGTGTTGAATCTTCTTAATGGATTAATTAGCATGTTTCTGCTTCACCTTTATTCATTTTAATAAATCCAGAAAGTATAAATTGATAAAAGATGGGGGTAAAGCCAGTTCAAATAGATAAGGCATCATGGGAAACAAACAATGGCCAAATCCTTTTTTAGTTTCTTTTAGTTTTTTATATGCTGTAAGTATATCCAAAATGTTCTGAAGCTGCACTATGGGACACTATTGTCTCTACTGCTTTCAGCAGAGACACATATTTACACATCCATGTTACTTGTTACTTAGTTCTTGTGGTTATAGATGACGCCACAACAACATCATTAAGTTAAGAAAGTACAATTCAAGGACACTTGGCTGGCTCAGTCTGTAGAGCACGTGACTCTTGATCTCAGGGTTGTGAGCTCAAGTGCCACTTTGGGTGTGGAGCCTACGAAAGAAAGAAAGAAAGAAAGAAGGAAAGAAAGAAAGAAAAAGAAAAAAAGAAAGAAAGAGAGGAAGGAAGAGAGGGAGGGAGGAAGGGAGGAAGGAAGAAAGGAAGGACAATTCATCCCAACCACTGGAAGAACCACTGGTAGAGTTTCTAGGAATATAAATAATAGCTACTGGCTCTGGCTCTATTGTATTTCAGTAGAGTGTGAAGAATAGAAAAGCACAAGGTCCACAAAAAAAAAAAAAAAAAAAAACACTTCTTTAAAAAAAATGAAAAAGCTTACAAAAAGGAGCCATAAGCCTGCCAGCAAACTGCTTGCCAGTTGCTTTAAGGTATTTCTAATCAACAATCCACGGGTTAGTTGAAAGCAGTGGATATGTAGTTCCTATCAGCAGACACATCCAGATTAACCATTCTGATCTGTCTCTGCTCTAAGTGCTCTGTTCCAGTAACACTACATGTAGGAACCAGCATTTAATAAGCTTTGCAAGTGGCTCAGCACCCTACAAACAGTGAACCACATGTGGGTATTCTGGGGAGACCCAAGGAGAGTTGGAAAAGAGGAAGGCACCCCAGTAGACGGGACCCAGCCATCCCCTTTTCTTTTCTTCCTCTTTAAGTGGAGCAGCTCTATTTATGGTTTTATTATATTGAGATTCCATGCATTCCATTTATCAAGCCAGAAATCCAAGAGTCATCCTGTTACCTCCCACATCAATCCATCAGCAAGTCCCGTCAATTACCTCATCAAAATAGAACACCCGAACCACATCACTTGTTTTCCATCTGCTCGGCCAACACCCTAATCTAGCCTGCTGTCTGGCCTTCCACTCCTGGGGTAGTATCCTCCTAACCCATCTACTTGTTTCTGCTCTTTGCCTCCTCCAGACCATTCTCATTAGAACACCAAGAACATTTTTCTCAAAATTTAAATTAGACCACATTGCCTCACAGCTTAAAACTCTTTGGTGGCTCCCAAGCCCTGAAACAAAATCTGGGCCCCTCTGAGCATGTCCCATGAGTGTGTCATGTCCCTGTACACCATCTGGTGCCACATCCCATGTCTTGCTAGAACTGTGGTCACGCTTTGTTTTTCCTCAGCATCAAGCCAAGGAAGCAGAGGCCCTTGTATTCCCTTTTCCTCCTGCCTAGAAAGCCCTGCATCTTTTTTTGCAAAGACCTCAGCTAAAAATGTCATCTCCCCAGAGGTCTTCTGATACCATTCTATTTAAACTCAATTTCCCTGATTCTCCATTTTCCTCCATCTTAGCATATTTTTTCCTTCATAATTTTTTTGCAACTTGAGCTTTTTGTTGCTCTTTGCTTTCATTTTGTTTGGCTCTAAACTAGAAAGCTCAGTGTGAACAGGAGCCTTGTCCATCATGCTCACCATGTGTCGCTGGTAATTAGCATGGTGCCTGACATATATGAGGAACTTAATTATTGGGTGAATGGATAAAAGAACACAAAGTTTTCAAGGTGTGGAAGTCCCTGATTTAAACAAGTTAGAAACTTTCATTTTGGATGGAGTGAGAGTGTGCATTCAGAAATTAAGTGCCATTCTGGAGTTACCTCAGTGACTAAAATTCCCAAGTCTATAGGATGCCTGGCTGGCTCAGTAGGTAAAGCATGTAACTTTTGATCTTGAGATTGTGAGTTTGAGCCTTACACTGGGTGTGGACATTACTTAAAAAGTAAAATTTTAAAAAAGTAAATAAAAAATAAAATTCCCAAGCCCTTTGCTCTTCCAGCCTAGCAGAGCTAGATCACATTGTTGTTGGGAAAGTTCCATGGAGCTAAAAGCTTGTTTTACCCCTTATGAAGAAAGATTTATTAATGTTCATTTGTAAGTACAAAGATAGCACAATATGAAATAGGAAGAGTTAGAGCTCTTTGAGGGAGAATGCCAATTGATTATGCAGCATGTGTTATTAATACTTGTTATGGTTATATTAAAATCCATGAATCACATGAAATCTCATTTTAAAACTATGGGCTTTTGGCCAAGAACATTATGACAATCTGTTTTGGAGTTAGTCATTATCATCTGGGGAGGGTCTAGAGCAATTAGGTTTGGCTGCTTATCAACTATAGCACACTAGTATATCGCATTTCCCATTGCTGATGGAAGTGGATGTGTGAGAGGAGGGGGTATTGTCACACTAAGGGAGGTGGGAGTGTATGTGGACCATGAGAACTATGTCTAAGATCCCTTCCAATTGCTTCTGATTTTTTAGTTCCATCTAAGCCAATTCAACCCAATTAAAACAAAGTTATTGAGGGCTTTATGAGTGTCAGAAACTGCGCTAGGAATAGAACAGTGAAAATTTAGACACCTGCTCTGCCCTAACAGAATAAGTGGGAGGTGAACAAGACTTCACAAAACCTGAGGATGACGTCAGCACTTGGCTCTCCCATTGGAATATCAAGACACAAGAATTAGCCATGTGGAGTGAACAATAAAAAAATGGAATTTCTTGAATGGTACCAAAATATTTTTAGTTCCTGTTTCCATGAAAAGACCACTGGATGCATTGGAAATGGCCCCAAAATTTGAATCTCCAGCTGTCTTCTGAATGTTTCTCCATTTCCTCTTCATTTGAGTTTCTGCACCAGACCAACATGTTCACTGTATTTCCTGTGTGATATGGAGCCATTACTTTCTTAATAGTAAAATCCATAAGCACTTCTCTTATTAGTTTTGTGAAATAGTACGATGGCAAACTTACCCAGGATTTCTTGACGTGTTATCCTGCAGCTGATTTTCCATACGCGGTTATGTTCCTGTTACTTATGTCTGACAGGGCCATCACAGTGCCCGTTTGAAACCCATGGCTGCCATTGGAGTGCATCTTTTGCTTTCATACTGGCCCCTTGGCGATAATCACCATTTTCTACATTGGGTACTATGTTCGTTGTTAGGATAAATCTTTGAAGCATCCTAGCACCAACATTGCCAAGTAGCATGGCTCATATCAAGCCCAACTTAAAGTTGACAAGAGTTGTCTCATAGTTGGCAGACATTTCCTCCACTTTTTTCAGCTATTTTACTACTGACTGGAAAGAATAGGGATGTTGTGCAAGCCATTAGTTTCTGAGTCTGTTATTTGCTGTATGAAATTAGAGGATTGAATTAGGGTAGAGATTAGACCACTGGGCAATGAGACAAATTAGCTCTCAGCTAAGCTTGGGGATTGGCCCTCACAGAATTAAAAAAAAAAAAAAAATAGTTCATAGGCAACCTTCTAAAATTAGGAGATTTCCCATGAAATTCAAGATTTTGCAAAATCCAAATCTGAATTCCCTGGGAAAATCTGGCCTCAGTGACTCCCTTCTATGTCTCACATGCTTCTCACATTTGCAAATGGCACGGAGAAAGGCCCAATTGCCCACCTCATTCCTTTTCTGTAGCACCTGAAGATGATGAGGCTCATGCCCTGTTCCTGGTTCTCAGAATTCACCCTTCTGAGAGCAGTTCTTTCTGGTGACCTGAGGAAAAGGATGTGTATGCTGAGGACAGTGGGGTTTTGGTTGTAAAAAAAAAAAAAAAAAGAGAGAGACAGAGACAGAGACAGAGACAAAGAGAGAAAGAAAATTCTAGCCTGAACTGATTGAGAGGGAGTGGTCTTTAAATTGGACGCTGCTCTTCATTTAATGCCAGTTCCAATCTGGTCCATTTTATTTATATTATCTGTCTGGCCTCTCTAGACATCTGAATTTCCACAAGCTAATCTCTAAGTCCCCGTCCCTCTAAATACATCTAAATGTTTCTAAGATATGCTTTCAAGGGTGTTGAGCCTCTGCAGGCAGGTATATCCCTCCTTCCCTGTCCTGATAGAATACCCACCAAGCTAAACACAAAGATAGAACTATCGTCTGTCTGCCCCATTGATTCCTCAGCGCCCAGAAAAATCCCTGGCACCTGGAAGGCACTCAGTAAATATGTGTAGAATGAAGTACTCAAGGTTAGTAATTACCTTTGGAAAGTGTCCACAATGATAAACTGAGAAAATTAGTGTTTAAGAGAGCCCAGATAATCACCTTAATTGCAATATCATTGTATTTTATGTGACCCAGTACAGAGGGGTAACCAGTTTAAATTGCTTTGACTTAAATGTGTTGTCGCTTAAACTCTCTATTAAGTCTTGGGTACAAACACAGTCAAGCTTTTAGATTTTACTTTTATTTCTATGGAAAGGATAGGTATATATTCCAGGCAGTAATGAAGCAGAAACAGAGAGCCCAAGCCTTAAAGAAATGAAGAACTTGCTTCCATGACTAAAAGTAGGCTTTAAAAATGCATTTTCCTCAAGCAGGTTTTCTAAATGGAGCCAGGGTGGGGATAAGTGGTGCAACACTGTCCCCTCGTGTTCACCATTGGGACTTACATGGCCTGTCTGTGCGGACAGCCTGACAGATGGTCCCCCGCGGGCACACCAGGCATCTGGCTAGGAGCTAGAGAACCGCAGTGAGCAAAAGCCACTGAGATCTCGTGAGAGAAACGCCCATCTTTCAAATACATATGGAATTTGTGTTTCAAATACATATTCTGGAGGAAAGGATATGGCTCTTTGAAAATGATTCAGCTTTATTCCTCACCTCCTAAGATAGTTATCATAACACAGCTCAGTTTATTGAGAGCCTTCTATGCCCAGGCACTGTGCTAAACACTTCTTATGCATTATCTCATCCTCTTAAAAACTGTAGACAGGTAGTTCATAGATAAATAATTTGCACAAGAACACAGAGCTTGTAGGTAATCGTACTAAGATGTTTAATTTAGTTCAATTCATATATACCTTATGAAGTGAAAAAAAAAACCACATAAACAATCCAAGATTCTATAACAGTGTTCCTTGAATATGAGGAATGTGTGAACCTCCTTTAAAGGAATAAAAAAATTGGGGATCCCTGGGTGGCTCAGCGGCTTAGCGCCTGCCTTCAGCCCAGGGCATGATCCTGGAGACCTGGGATTGAGTCCCATGTCAGGCTCCCTGCATGGAGCCTGCTTCTCCCTCTGCCTGTGTCTCTGCCTCTCTCTCTCTGTGTCTCTCATGAATAAATAAATAAAACCTTTTAAAAAAAATAAAGGAATAAAAAATTTCTCACAGATTTCTCCATCACCGCTTCCTAAAATCAACTTAAATTCTTTTTTTAAGTTCTTATTTAAATTTCAGTTAATTAACAGTGTCATATTGGTTTCAGGTGTACAATATAATGATTTGACACTCCCCTATAAGACTCCCCAGTGCTCATCATGACGAGTGTTTAATCCTTAATCCCCATCACCTGTTTCACACTCCTCCCCCCCACCCCAGCCCCTGCCCACCCACTGCTCCTCTGGTGGCCAACAGAGTGTTCTCTATAGTTAAGAGTCTGTCTCTTGGTTTGTTTCTCCCCCCCTTCACTCATTTCTTTTGTTTCTTAAATTCCACATATGAGTGAAATCATATACTTGTCTTCCTCTGACTGACTTATTTCACTCAGCATAATACTCTCTAGCTCCATCCACATCTTTGCAAATGGCAAGATTTCAGTCTTTTTGATGGCTGAATAATATTTCATCGTTTATCTATACCACATCTTTATCCATTCACAGTCAATGTTAATTTGGGGTGGTTTCATGGTTTGGTTAATGTAAATAATGCTGCTATAAATATCAGGGTACACATATCCTTTTGAATTAGTATTTCTGTATTCTTTGGGTAAATATCCAGTAGTGCAATTGGCTGATTATATGATAGCTCTATTTTTAATTTTTTGAGGAGCCTCCATACTGTTTTCCAGAGTGGCTGCACTATTTTGCATTCCCCCCAACAGTGCAGGAGGGTTCCTCTTTCTCCACATCCTGGCCAACACTTGTTTCCTGTGTTGTTGATTTTAGCCATTCTGACTGGTGTGAGGTGGTTTCTCATTGTGGTTTTGGTTTGCATTTCCCTCATGATGAGTGATTTGGAGCATCTTTTAGGAGCAACTTAAATTATTTTGATCATAGTCCTGGCTGCTTTAAGACATCGAAAAAGATTAGATAAGAACTCTGTATATCTTTAGCTTTTACATGACTATACAATAAAAACATATGTACAAACATGAACAGAATTATCATTCAATGAGATGTATTGTCATAACTTCAAAATAACGGCAATCACGTGGCACTCAGGTAAAAATGAAAACATGTGAGTTGCCTGGCCTAGGTCAGGCTGTGTTCCCAAAGTTGTGGGGAGAGCGGCAAACAACAAACAAATAACTAGTAAAGTATGTAGTGTGTCAGGTGATGGCAAATGCCATGGAGAGGGACCACACAGGGAAAACACAGGGTGGTCAGGGAAGGGGCATGTATGCGGAAACCTGAAGGGGCTGAGGGAGCAGGCCTGGCTATCTGCAAGGAGAACATTCCAGAGGGACCTGCCACAAAGGAACAGATTCTGAGTTTGGAGTGTTTGGTGTATTGGAGCAAAAGAAAGTTGGCCAGTGGGATGGGAGCAGGGAGGGAGTTGTAGAAGAGGTGAGGTCAGGGCAAGGCAACTATATGCCAGATAATGATGTCTGCTGAAATTACCTCTTGGGTTCATCTCCTACGGCTGCCCAAGGTGATGTTACTCCCTTATACACAGCCATTCACAGCTCTCCAGATGGATTATACTCATTCACCCTTCCGTGCCTTCTTTGCTGATCTGGGCTGACTCTTCATCACATATCAAGTCAAGCTTAATCATGGCCTGCCTTGGAAAGCCTCCCCCACCCTGATGAGGCAAGCATCCTTTCGGAATACCTTGACACCTAGTGCACAGCTCTGTCCTGTCCTTCCATCCCTGTGTTCTAGCTGATGGCTTATTTATCTACCTGGAGCACTAGAAAACAAGCTTCTTGAGAGCAAGAAGCTTTCTTTGTCTTTTTTTATCCAATATCTTCAATGCGTAAATACCCATATGGTCATAATAGATCATTAAGATAGATAATATTTGTTGAATGAATAAATAATATCAGTAATCACTCATTTTAATAATACCAACCTGGACTGTGGTGCTTACTTGGTGTGCCGGCCTCTAGTACTTGCTACCAATTGTGCAGGGTCACTAGGTGCCAGGCATTGAAATGACTCAGGCAGATTATCTTTGGTCATTATTCATTATCTTCCAGCAGTCCTACAAAGTAGATATGATTCTTACCTTTAATTATAAGAAGAATAAAATGAGATGGGTTTAAAAAAAGTTACATTCTACCACCCAGAGCCAGAATTTGAATCCAAGTTTATCTAAATCCAAAACTACACCAAGCTGTAAATTGAACACATGTGGATGAGAAACTAAATTTTGTATAATTTTCCAAGTTTCTTGAGAAATAAGTATCATCTGTAAGAGATTTATAGAAAATCTGTCCAGGTGGCACCAGGGTGGCTCAGTCAGTTAAGCATTTGCCTTTGACTCAGGTCATGATCTCAGGGTCCTGGAGCCACAGGACCCACATCGGGCTCCTTGCTCAACAGAGAGCCTGCCTCTCCCTCTCCATCTGCCTGCCACTCTCCCTGCTTATGCTCTATCTGTGAAATAAAATCTTTAAAAAAAAAAAGAAAGAAAAAATCTTCCCATACTATATTTATATTGCTTGACATCACTGTGGTTTTATAGGAAAAAAAGATGGAAGGCCATCTGCCAATCACTCAGCCATTGTGAAGATGTTGGCAGAGTTTGCAACAAGAAATATAGGAAGAGCATCTGGAACTGAGGTGACATGAAGACATGAAGACTCCAGATCCTACTGAAGGAGGGACATTTATGAATCTGGCATTTCTCTAGTTGTTATTTCCTAATATTGTATGTACTATGTATAACAATATTCATATATGTACAGAGAAAATAGGTCCAAAGGGTATAAAACAGTGTTCTGGTTATTTCTAAGTTACAGAAGTTTCTATTTCTTTCCCCCTGTGCTTTCCTGCATTTACTAAAAGTTTCCACAACTTAAAAAAAAATCATGGTGGAACCCAATAAGAAAATGAATCCAGTTAAGACTGGGCAAAAGAGGGACACCTGGGTGGCTCAGCGGTTGGGCGTCTGCCTTCAGCTCAGGGAATGATCCCGGAGTTCCGGGATCAAGTCCCACATTGGGCTCCCTGCATGGGGCCTGCTTCTCCCTCTGCCTGTGTCTCTGTCTCTTCCTCCTGTATGTGTTTCTCATGAATCAATATATAAAATCTTAAAAAAAAAAAAAAAAGGACTAGGCAAAAGACCTGAACACTTCACCAAAGAAGATAGATAGATGGCATATGAAAAGATGGTCAAAATCATATGTCATTAAGGAGTTGCAAATTAAAACAATGAGTTACCACTATACACCTATTAGAATGGTTAAAGCCCAAAAGACTAACACCAAATACTGGTGAACATGTGGAGCAAAGGAACTTTCATTCATTGTTGGTGAGAATGCAACAGATATAGCCATTTTGGAAGAGTTTGGTGGTTTCTTACAAAACTAAACATATTAGTACCATGAATCCAGCAATCACATTCCTTGGTTCTTACCCGAAGGAACTGAAAAGTTACATCCACACAAAACCCGCACAGGAATGCTCATATTAGCTTTATTCATAGTTGCCAAAACTTGGACACAAACAAGATGCCTTTCTGTACATGAATGGGTACACACACTGTGGTACATCCATACAATGGAATATTATTCTGCACTACAAATGAGCTATCAAGTCATGACAAGAAATAAAACTTTAAATATATATTTCTAAGGATTTTATTTATTTGGAGAGAGAGAGAGAGAGAGAGAGAGAGAGAGAGAGGCAGAGACACAGGCAGAGGGAGAAGCAGGCTCCATGCAGGGAGCCTGACGCAGGACTCGATCCCGTGTCTCCAGGATCATGCCCTGGGCTGAAGGCGGTGCTAAACCACTGAGCCACCCAGGCTGCTCTTAAATATATATTTCTAAATGAAAAAAAAAAAAAATGGCAGTCCGAAGTGGCTACATGCTGTATGATCCCAAGTATATGACATTCTGGAAAAGGCCAAACTGTAGAGATGGTTAAAAGATCAGTGGTCATTGGGGGTTCAGGGGAGGGACAGATGAATAGGCAAAGCACCGGGGGGGGGGGGGTTGTTGTCCTGTATGAAACTATAATGGTAGATAGATGTCATTATACATTGGCACAAGCTTATAGAATGTACACCACCAAGAGTGAATCCTTGGTGGCACCTGGATGGCTCATTTGGTTAAGTGTCTACTTTCGGCTCAGGTCATGATCTCAGGATCCTGGGATCAAGTTCCACATTGGGCTCTCTGCTCAGTGAGGAGTCTGCTTCTCCCTCTGCCTCTACCCCAACTTGTGCTTTCTTTTTCTTACTCTCTCTCAAATAAATAAATAAAATCCTAAAGAAAAATAAAAGAGTGAACCCTAATGTAAACTGTGGACTCTGGTTTACAATGATGTGTCAGTGTTGGTTCAAACATAACATTCTGGGGCATGGGGTTGATAGTGGAGGAAGCTGTTGTGGGGGACGTATACGGGAATTCTTTGCATTTTCCTTTCAATTTTGCTGTGAACTTAAAACTCCTCTAGAAAATAAAGTCTACTCATGTTTTTTAAGTTTATGACAAGAAATTTTTCTATTCAAAATTGAGAACGCACTCCAAGAATCGTCTTTGTTTGTATATCTTGCCATTCCAGAACAGAAATAATCTTGATGAGAAAGTGGAGGTGACAGCAAATGTAGGAGATGCAGGAGAATATGTTTCAGACTACTGCAGTATTTGGGAAAGTACTCATAAATAATCATCTCAGGGACAGCCTGGGTGTCTCAGTGGTTTAGCCTGGTGATCCTGGAGACTGGGGATTGAGTCCCACATCCGGTTTCCAGCATGGAGCCTGCTTCTCCCTCTGCCCGTGTCTCTGCCTCTCTGTGTGTCTCTCTCATGAATAAATAAATAAAATCTTTAAAAAAATGATCTCAGAGGAAGAGATTGAGTAAACCTCTTTGTCTGATGTCAGAATTAGCCAGCAGTCCTGATAGGTCAGCAGGCAGCATTCACTCAGTCTGCAAAACGACCCAGTGAGTCATTAATATTTTCTCACAAGTCAGCAAGAGGGCACAGAAAGATCACTCTGTTACTAGCCATCCACTGGTAAAATGTGGGAAACAGTCTAACTGCTCTGCTATGCCATCTCTTAATGACAATAGCTAGCCCCAGGGCCTCCAAAAACAGCTCTGCACATTGTTTGTCTTACAAGGTTGCCCCCCACCAAAGCAGCTTGGGGATGGAAATCCAATCCCCATTCAGCTTGCCTCGCTGTGGGCCCAGAGAGGTGCTCACCTAATTAGCACAGAGGTGCTCTGAGCCAGGTATGGAATTCAGTTCTTTGTGTGGATTTAATCTCATTTAATTCATTTGTCCCACACCCCACCCATTCTGCTTTCAAGATCCCAGTGCTTTCTACACATGAAAAGAACTCCATATTGCTTACATTTTAAGAAATTTAGGTCACACAAATCATTTGCCAACCTACCTATGAACACCACCAGCTTGCCTTGGTTTCATCTGTCAGAAGATGATTATAGATGTTAACTGCTTGCATAGCTTTTAACTAAGCAGCTAGATCAACTGGGGGAGAATTTGTAACTTTGAAATAGAACTTTGATAATTTAAAAACATAACAGTTTTAAACCTGTATGTTCAGGATCCCTGGGTGGCGCAGCGGTTTGGCGCCTGCCTTTGGCCCAGGGCGCGATCCTGGAGACCCGGGATCGAATCCCACGTCGGGCTCCCGGTGCATGGAGCCTGCTTCTCCCTCTGCCTGTGTCTCTGCCTCTCTCTCTCTCTGTGTGTGACTATCATAAACAATAAATTAAAAAAAAAAAATTAAAAAAAAAACAAAAAACAAAAAAAACCCCTGTATGTTCTGCATCTGAGAACTAATGTACTTATCTAGTCACTTATACATCCAAAAAACACTTGTGTTTGTTCTTTTTTTTTTTTTTTTTCTTGAGGGCCAGGCATTATTTGGTAAGGAGAATTTGATAAATAAAATATTTGTTACTTTAAAGAAATTCCTAGTTGGGGTGCCTGACTGGCTTAGTTGGTGGAGCAGGCAATTCTTGATCTCAGAGTTGTGAGTTCCAGCCCCACATTGGGTGCAGAGATTACTTATTTTTTAAAAGAAACAGAGAAAGGAAGGAAAGAAGGAAGGAAGGAAGAAGTCAAAGTTACCTCATCTAACTAAACTAAACTAGGAATTTCCAGTACAGAGGTCATTTACTTAAAATTGCTGTAGTTTCCTCATAGACTCTTCTCAAACCACGCTCTCTGATGGTGGTCTCAGAGAAGTGCTCAAAATGGAATTGCTTTTTAAGTTGGTAAAGTTCTTTTTTTTTTTTAAAGTAATCTCTACATCCAATGAAGGGCTCAAACCCATAACACTGACAACAAGAAGTCGCCCCCTCTACCGACTAAACCAGCCAGGTGCCCCATAATTATTAAAATTCTTGATAAGCTCTAAGCTTAATTATACTACCTGAAAGAGAATAACATTTTTATGAATTATGTAAATACTGAGTGTGAATTTTTTAAATCTTCAAAATTAGTAACAATTAGCATAATGCTTTCCAGATAGTGGGGCATTTTCACAGACATATTTCATTTGATACTCATAAATCCTTGGAAGGAAAGTTTTAATTTACTTTCATTTCTTTCTGGGGGATTAGGTATGCCCAGTAAGGTTTGCTCATGGTCTTTCAGCTAATACGCAGAGCCAGAGTCCAAACCAAGCCAAGTATCATGCAGATTTTACAATGACATTACAAACTCCTCTGTTGTATTTTGTTATTCCACTCTTGACAGTGATATTGTTGTTCACTGATAGCTTGATAAAAAGATTTATGTTATGATAATTCAATATGATACGGATACTTTAAATAGATCTGGAAAGTAGTATCTAATTTGGTGGAAGCCACTGTCGCTCATAACAACTTATAATGTCTAGATCCATGGCATTTTGTATGCTGTATTGTCAAAGCACTCATAATGGCTAATTCATTAGGCTTTGCAATGAAAGGAGTCCCTGAATTGATGTAAGTTCAGTTTTGTTAATTTCACGAACAACCACCAGGAAATTGCTAGGAAAGTAGTGCCATCTAGTGGTACGATCAGGTGCCTGCAATAATTGCAAATAATTTATTCAGCCATAAAAAGGAATGAAATTTTGTTAATTGCAACATCATGGTTGAATCTTGAAAACGTTGTGGCAAGTGAAAGAACTCAGACACTAAAGGTAACATATTGTATGATTGCATTTATATGAAATATCCAAAATAGGTAAATCCATAGAAACAGCAGTAAGTGCTTGCCAGGGCTAGGGGAAAGGGAGAATGGGGAGTAACCGCTCAGTAGGCAGGGTTTTCTTTTGGGGTGACAGAAATGTTTTGGAACTAGATAGTGGATGCATAAGGTGGTGAATGTATTAAATGCCACTGAATTGCTTGCTTTAAAATGGTTAATTTTGTTGTATGAATTTCACTTCATTAAGACATACTTTTAATAAAATACATGTATGAAACATATTAATTTGTAATAACTGAATTTACGCGAAACATATAATAAACCACATTTGTCCTGTCATTTGTTGACTGAGGCAATGTTCTAGGTGTTATGAGGGTATGAAGGTGTGTAACCCAGTTTCTGTCCTTAAAAGTCACAATGTAGTGGTGAAGCCTTGTACATTCAAGTAGCAATAGTAGAAGGTGGAATGTGATAAGTGGCACAAGGGAGAGGAAAGATAACTACTCTAGTCAACTGGAGAAGGGCACAACATCTCGGAGGTGGGAGGCTGAGGCAGGGTGGCCGTTAGCAAAGACCTCTGAAAAGTTTCCAGAGCCGGAGCTTGATGGAAACCAGCATACAGGTGCAGAGAACCTCAGCTTTAATCTAAATATGCTGCTATTGAGCCCAACCAGTGTAGGAGTGTACATCTCGCTGATGCCTGTTCTAGCAGCAAGATGAGGCACTAATATTCTGAAAGGCAGCTCTCACCTAGAGGGCACAAAGCCAATAGGTAGACATGAACTCCCACTACACTGCATTGCTGAGAGGTAGGGGCCGTCTGTAGAGTCCTGGTCACCCAGAGCTGAGGCAGGTGATGGTGAACGGTGGTGGCTTAAGGGAGTTCCACCTGATGGATTCAGAACCCAAGTCTGGGGAGGTCAACTTGAAGAATTAGACCAGAAGCGAGGGAGCAGAGCCTGGACTCAGATGTTGGCACACAATACTCATTCCTTCTTTCTACCTAGTATTTTGGGTGGTCATCTCATTTATTTCCCATTATTCATCATATAGCAAATACTTGCTGAGTACCAGAAACTGTCTAAACCTTGGAAACATAAAAAAAAATTAAAGACAGCATTCTTGCACACAAAGGGTTTTGTAGTCTTTGAAGAACTTATCCATTAACCATGATCATATAGTCACATAATTTGCTTTATTGACAGTATATACAGGGGGGCTCAGGGAGAGGAATCCTGAAGTCTGATTGGGAGAAAGAAAAGAACCAGTGTTCTCCAATCTTATGAACTCCAACACCCCTTCCTTTTAAGTAAGAAATACATTATAATGCCCCTTTGGCTATCCTGAAATAAAATTCCTGGATAAACTTACCTAACAGAATTTTAAAAGAATCACCCTAAATACCCTTTGTAATACACTGAAATTAATACAAAGGAATAAAAAGGACAGCAATTTATAATATAAAATGTTTCAACAAGTGATTGGTCATAACTGCATTAAAAGGCAAAATAGCTTAAGCCCATGGTAGAATTACCATAGATGTGACAGCAAGAACACAGAATAATATAGGTATAGTGTTCTTAACTTAAGTGCGCAGATACACACAAAATCTTGTACAAGAATGTCTGTGGGGCAGCCCAGGTGGCTCAGTGGTTTAGCGCCGCCTTCAGCCCAGAGCCTGATCCTGGAGTCCCAGGATCAAGTCCCACATCGGGCTCCCTGCACGGAGCCTGCTCCTCCCCTCTTCCTGTGTCTCTGCCTCTCTCTGGTCTCTCATGAATAAATAAATAAAATCTTTAAAAAGAAATAAAATAAAAAGCAATTTATCAAATATATAATCTAAAAGAGCTCTCAATGACCAAAGCTGGAAGAATCTGAGCAACAAAATCAATAAAATAGTATTGCGTTAAAGAATAAAATAAATATCTATGAATCCATACTGATATAAATGAATAGATAAGTGGGTAAAAAAAGACAAGTCTCCCAAGCAGAAGAATTCTGAATAAATTAAGCAGAAGTAGAGCATAACACCCCACTTCTTACGCTTCTCAGAGACTTCCTTCCAAAGAGCCCAATATGGGAAGGAGGAAAAAGAGAAATTTTACAGTAGAGAAACGTAACAAACACTACTTCAGCCAGGTGGTTGAGTCAAACCTCAGCAGCAATGCCATGTTAATAGTACGTATCCTTGATATAAGGTGATAAGAATGGCACTCTACCTCTGTGGTCTTCCCCAAACCCATCACCTCAGTCTGATCATGAGAAAACACCAGACAAATCCCAACTGATGCACTTTCTACATGATGCTTGTCCAGTACTTACTCCTGTCAAGGTCATCAAAAACAAGGACTCTGTCCCATCCAAGAAGAACTTAAGAAAATATGACAACAAAATGTAATGCAGTATCCTAGATGGGATCCTGGAACAGAAAAAGAACATTAAATAGAACTACAGAACTCTGAAAAAAGTATTAGTTAGTAATATTGGTTCACTGGGGAGCCTGCGTGGCTTAGTTGGTTAAGCGTCTGCCTTTGGTTCAGGTCATGAGCTCAGGGTCCCACGTGGGGCTCTCTGCTTGATGGGAAGTCTGCTTGTCCCTGTTCCTCTGTCTCTCTCCCCTGCTCATGCTCTCTCTCTCTCAAATAAATAAATAAAAATTTAAAAAATAATATTGTTTCATTCATTGTAACCAATGTATCCTGTTATTGTAAGATGTTAACAGAGAGAAAAACAGTATACTGTATACAGGAGCCCTGTACTATCTTCTCATTTTATTTTCTCTAAACCTAAAGCTGCTTTAAAGTAAAAATATATTTAAATGTGTGTTTCAACACACGATAAAGGCATGGATTTATATTATATTTCATGCATTTAGAGAAGTATAGGTAATAACATAAAAGATAGTCATTTACCCCAAACCCAGCCTATTTCTCAACATATGAAACCACCTCATGTTATCTATGCCTTTCTCCCCACATAACCTTATCTTGAACTTCATGTTTATTAGTCCCATGCGTGTTTTCATTTTTTTAAGATCTTATTTATTTATTTGACAGAGAGAGAGCACAAACAGGAGGAGCAGGGGCAGAGGGAGAGGGAGAAGCAGGGAGCCCCCACCCTGGGGCTTGATCCCAGGACCCTGGGATTATGACCTGAGCAATGGCAGATGCTTAACCGACTGAACCACCCAGGGAACCACCATGTATGGTTTTATATTTCCAATATGCAAGTATGTCTCCATAACCAATCTGTAGGTTTAAGATCACTTATTTCCATGAGTACCTATACATACAAATGAATAGGAAAAGAAACTCTAAACATATAGACCAAATTACCATCTGTGCACATTTCTGAGGAGATGGAGGGTAAACAAAGATAAAATGAGATTCTCATTTAATGTGTTACTGAATTATCACAAGAAAGTTATATTAGTTTTATATTTTTTAAATTATTTTTTATTATTTTTATAATTTTTTTTTAAATTTTTTATTTATTTATGATAGTCAGAGAGAGAGAGAGAGGCAGAGACACAGGCAGAGGGAGAAGCAGGCTCCATGCACCGGGAGCCTGATGTGGGATTCGATCCCAGGTCTCCAGGATCGCGCCCTGGGCCAAAGGCAGGCGCTAAACCGCTGCGCCACCCAGGGATCCCTATTTTTATAATTTTTTTAAGTAATCCTACACCCAACATGGGGCTTGAACCCACAACCCTGAAATCAAAATCATAGGTTCCCCTGACTGAGCCAATCAGGAACCTCTGCTTTTATAATTTTTAAATTGGCAAAACAACAACAAAACAGAAATGTGGTTTATTTATTTATTTATTTTTGAAAATGTAAGATTGATTGATTGATTGATTGATTGATTGATTGAGTTAGAGAGGGAGAGAAAGCAGGGGGAAGAGGCAGAGGGAGATGGAGAGAGAGAATCTGAAGCAGACTTCACGCCCAGCATGGAGCCCAACATGGGGCTTGCTTTCACAACCCGGAGATCATGAACCAAAATCAAGAGCTGCAGCTTAACCAACTGAGCCACCCAGGTGCCCCCAAAGAAACACATTTTAGATCACATTATCCTGCTCAGAAAATCTTTCACTAATTGCCTCACCTCACAGAATGTCCTGCAGCCGGAAGCTCTCACTCATGTTTCTGTGTACCTACCGTCACTACTCTCTGCTGCGTTGAATCCAATGGCTCTCAACCCTGATTTCACACTTAGAATCATTTAGGGGGAGTTTCAAAATCCTGGCCACCTGATATCTTTCCTGACGAATTAACTGACGACTCTGCAGACGGGACCAAGGAATCTGCATTCTAACAAGTCTCACAAGTGATTTCTAAGCTCATTAATGGCTTTAACACAAACCAAACATTAAGCAGATTTTAACACTTGCCTGAGACATCTAAATGGTTCTTGGTCTTGTTAACAAAACAAGTATCTTGTGTGGTAGAAAACTGCTCAATATTACAGGAAAAAAATGCTTGAAAAATTGAATGATGTTTGTTTTTATAATAAAATCTTGTGGGTAGAAATCAAATGTCTAGGCAAAAGAATTGTCCAATTCCTCACGTTGTCACGGGTACTTAGAAGGCTCCCGGGAAATATCTTTTGGTCGAATGGATGGAGAAGTAACTGAACAAATGAAAAAATATTACCAGTGAGTCCAAAAGGCTGAAGAAAGTCTAACAGGAGGGAGCACTCACTTGGCAAGATTTTTTTTTAATTTTATTTATTCATTTGAGATAGCATGAGCCGGGGCAGAGGGAGAGGGAGAAGTAGGCTCCCCACTGAGCAGGGAGCCGGATGCGGGGCTCGATCCTAGGACCCGGTGATCATGACCTGAGCTGAAGGTAGATGCTTAACTGAGGGAGCCACCCAGGTGCCCCACTTGTGCAAGATTTACCGAGTACGTGCTCTGCACCAGACCCAGTGCTGAACCCCAGAGTCGTTAAGATTCTGCCAAAATTAGAACTTTTTGGTTTTTAATGGCTGAGGTGGGGAGAAAAATGATGTCAACACATATTCTGCCTTTATACATTTCTCTTTTTCTTACTCTTTGCTGATGAGGAAAATGAATTCTCTCAGTGTTTTGACTTAGCACTGAATCAACAAGGAAGGTAATGTCCTAAGGAGAGGACAGAGTGAGTGAGCTAGAAGGGGATGAGGGCCAAGAATCCTGAGGGTATAGGCTACTTCTATTTACTCCCCTGAACAGCTGTACACATTTGCAGGGTTATCAATTCTGAGTGGGCATTCCAAACCTTCTTTGCACTCCCAAGGACAGAGTAAAAGAGGGTAAATTATGTCCCTTCAAACTTCAAAGCAACAAAAATTTAAGGAAATTCAAATAGACTACTTTGATTATTAATGCACAGTGCCAGCGTAGTCCTGCCATCTGTTTGAAATCATGAGTGCCACAAATGCTACATAGTCTTCAATAAATATTTGAACCAGCTGCCCAGATGAACTTTTCCTAATAGTATTTTTTAAAGCATATGATTCTAAGCTTGATGTGTAACAGAAGTATACAGATTTTTTTTAAAAAAGGCTAGAAAGCCTTTCCCAGTAGAATGGAATGTAAAGGTCAATTATATGCTTATTCTGTTTCTTCACTAAAACCAGAAAAGTTTGTCTTTCATAATCATGCCAGTTGACTTTTTAAATCAATGTGTGTTATTAATCACCATTGTAACCCTGATTTGATTTAAACAGAAAAATGTAATGTAGTCACATGACTAGAATGTTCTTTATACTCACTGCCTTCGATTGAATAAAATACCAACTTTAACCCTCCTTTGAAAGAAGTGGTCTCTGCTTAACCCCACTCTCTATGTCAGTGCCTTCAGGAAAGTATTATTGGAAATAAAGAAATGGAGAGAGAGAGAAGAAACAAACAAAGCTAGTGAGAAATGGGGAGGGAGAGAGAAATAATCACTATGCAGTGTTGATTCTGGAAGCAGAATACGTGCTTCAAAAGTCTGAACAAATGCCTGTACTTAGCAGGGAAGGGGAATGGGGGTTGCCAGTCATTCATACAGCCAGCTGCCACTTTAAAGAACAATGAGCCTTGCCTTCAGTAACATAATTGGTTTAAGTGTCAAAAATCATTTGGGGTTTTGCATATTCCCTGTTAACTCTTTATCAAAGTACAACAAGGAAACTTTCGGAGGTCATAATTGCATGAAATGCAACAATTTTAAAAAGCTTACTTTGAATAGAATTTTTAATATAATATAAATGCTTATTAATGATAAAACATAATAGCAATCTATAAATGCACATTGTAAGTCCATGAAACAGCAATATTGACCTAGATGTAGATACATGTATATATCTTTGCAGTGAAACGATTTCCTATAGCTTAAGTTTTCAAAATGCAGCTTATGTTTTCAGAATAATATCGCATAAATTGACAGTAAAAACAAAAAAGTAGGCATTTTTCTTGATATTTTCACTTCATTATCACCTCATTAAGTGAGAAAAAAACATCTCTAGTTCTAGATAAATTAAAAGACACTGGAGAGAAAAATTTTAGCAATTACAGAATAACCGTTGAAGACAGTATGTTTATTTTAATAATCGTCAATTTTATATGGTACAAGTTTTTCAAAGTAACGTGGTTTCAGGGTGTCCTTGAAATTAAGAGTTTTGTAAAGAAATCTAAATGCGTAAATTAGTGATTTGCAGTCATTTGGGAATTTTGGCATTCCAGGGCCTGAAGAATTTAAAACAACCCCTCTCGGGTAGCCCAGGTGGCTCAGCGGTTTGGCGCCGCCTTCCGCCTAGAGTGTGATCCTGGAGACGCAGGATCAAGTCCCACGTTGGCCTCCCTGCATGGAGCCTGCTTCTCCCTCTGCCTGAGTCTCTGCCTCTCTTTCTGTGTCTCTCATGAATAAATAAACAAAACCTTTAAAAAAATAAAAATAAAACAACCCCTCTCATTTTCTCAATTCATGGAGAGCACTATTTATTTTCATTTTAATTTTTAATTTTAATTTCACTTTAATTCTAAGGTAGTTAACATATAGTGTTATATTAGTTTCAGGTGTACAATATAGTAATTCAGCAATTCTATACATTACTCAGTGCTCATCAACCTAAGTGTCTTCTTAATGCCTTTCACCCACTTCACCCATCCCCCACCCATCTCCCCTCTGGTGGTAACCTTCATTTTGTTCTCTATGGTCTGGGTTGGGGGGGGGGGGCTTTTTTGTTGTTGTTACTTTTGTTCATTTGTTTTGTTTCTTAAGTTCCATATAATATGAGTGAAATCATATGGTATTTGTCTTTCTCTTACTTATTTCATTTAGCATTATACTCTCTAGTGCTATCTAAGTTGGTGCAAGTGGCAAGATTTCATTCTTTTTTATGGCTGAATAACATTCTATTGTGTATGTATATATATCTTTCTTATCCGTTCATCTATTGATGGACATTTGGGCTGCTTCCATAATTTGGCCATTGTAAATAATGCCGCAATAAACATAGGAGGGCACGTATCCTTTCAAATTACTGTTTTCATAGTCTCTGGTAAATACCCTATAGAAGAATTACTGGATCATATGGTAATTCTATTTTTTTAGAAGATTTGTTTATTTATTCGTGAGAGACACACAGAGACACAGGCAGAGGGAGAAGCGGGCCCCATGCAGATAGCCCGATGTGGGACTCGATCCTGGGTTTCCCGGGTCATACCCTGGGCTGAAGGCGGCGCTAAACCACTGAGCAACCCGGGCTGCCCGGTAATTCTATTTTTAAATTTTTGAGGAAGCTTAATACTGTCTTCCATAGTGGCTTACTTATTGGAAAAAAAAAGAAGTAATGAATTTCAATTATTTTTATGTTTAAATTTGGAGGCAGTAGAAAGAAATCTCTGAAGATGATGAGAGGGCTCTGGATTGTGCCAACCTGGAGGTGAATTTTAGGATTAAACTCAATACCTGGCTTGCAAGAAGCAGTTAACAAATACTTATTGAATTTAACAGTCTTTTGCGGAATGGAGATTAACAAACAGGAATTAACTTCTGTCATGGAAGCCTTTATAAACATGGTCTCTGTTAGAAAGCTGAGTTTTTGGTCATCATTTTTCTTGTTCTTGTTGGAGAAAATTTGGAGCATCCTTAGGTGAAGAAGGACTACATGGCTATAAGGTGTGATTGCTGTTTTCCCACAGCCTAAAATAATTACACCACAACACTGCCTGTGTTATTCAGGACAACAGTCTTTTTTGGGAAAAAATGGAATTTTTACGTTTCCATGCAACTTGTCCTGAAAATTTCCGGTGTGTTTGCAGAGTGCTTAGAACATGCAAAGTGTCTGTGTAATCTGAGACGACAGCAACAGTAAGTGCAGGCTGACCTGGTGGAGATGTCTTTGTCAATGCCAGGTTTGGAGAGAGGATAGTGGCTCACCTGAGATGAACTTCAGGCAGTCTGAAGCAGAGTAACTGCCCAGCCAAGAGATTTCTTCTCCTTTGCAAACTAAACTGAGAACATTCCCTTCTGAGGCCAAAGGAGGTATTGGAAAAGTATGGGAGTGAAGCTGCTGGTGAAAACTGGAGTGCCAAAGTACACTCCAGTGCAAAACATGTCAACATAGTGTGGCCGACATGTTTGTGTATTGTTTTTTGGGAGACCCAGCCATCTTGTAGTAGCCATGGCTGACTGACGTGGTGCCATCATTTTGAACATTGAGCTAATAGTTGGGTGCGTTTGATCAGTAGTTGGCCATTAAACAATGCTGCCTTCCAACAATTGTAACCAAACCAAATGGGAGTTAATCCACCCAACATGCAGCAAGAGAATAAAAACCGACACTGAGCTTTTGCAGTGAAGAAAGAGAGACTATATATTGGTATGGCGCCACCCAGGAGAAGAGGGAGCTGATGCTCAAAAGTCTTGAACTCCTCGATAGCTTGCCAGTTAGGGTTTTTAAAGGTAAAATTGGGGGCACGGGTCTCTGGGGAGGTGGAGCTGTTGAGTGGATCATGTGAGCAGATGTTACTTAATAACTTCTGATGCCACTTAGGTTTTGTGGAGGCCTGTTCCATCTCAAAATGCTTGGAATCTGAAAACTATCCTTATTTCACGTCTAGTGATTATATCTTTAGGGTAGTGCTGATTAACTACTTGTCTTACAGATTCCTTTGAATGGCAGTTGGACATTTTTCTCCCTTGAGCCTAGGCCTCTGTGTTCCTTGGCCTGTCCTGTGGTGCCTGTAGGCAATGTGACCTCTGGTGTTAGTTTTTCCATGTGAACTGACAGAATGGACGCTGTTTTCACAATTGGGTTAACCTGCCAAAAAATCAGGAAGGTCTGTGTGAAGTGTGGAAATCATCATAAATGCTTGTAGCAACATAACCTGTACAGTGATTCTCAAATATTAAGCATTTAAGGATCATCTGAGGAGATTTTTTATTTTCTTCTTATTTTTTTTAAAGATTTTACTTATTTAGTCATGAGACACACACACACACACACACAGAGGCAGAGACACGGGCAGAGGGAGACTCAGACTCCATGCAGGGAGCCTGACGTGGGACTTAATCCCAGGTCTCCAAGATCACGCCGCTGCAGTGGGCTGAAGGCAGCGCTAAACTGCTGAGCCACCTGGGCTGCCCTGAGGAGATTTTTTAAAAATGCATTCTGGGGAGTGTCTGGGTGGCTCAATCGGTTAAGTATCTGACTTCAGCTCAGGTTGTAATCTCCTGGTCCTGGGATTGAGCCCTGAGTTAGGCTTCCTTCTCAGTGGGGAATCCCACTGACCCTCCCACTCGTGCCCTCTCTCTTTCTCTCAAATAAATTAATTAAATATTTTTTTTAAAAATGCATTCTGGGATCTCAGTCCCAGAGATTTGGATTCAAAAGGTCTTGGGAAAAGTCCCCAAACAGTCCTTTAAGGAAACTCTCCAGATTATTTTGAGACATGTTGGCCTATACCACACTTTAAGATACTCTGTATTATAAGCATCTTCTTCAATAATAGCCATCTAACATCTGAAATGCTACTATTACTTAAGCAATTGAGGAAGGCTGAATTACTGAAAACAAAGAATTTGATTTACAAGAAAAAAACTGGGGACACCTGGGTGGCTCAGTGGTTGAGCATCTGCCTTTGGCTCAGGGCCTAATCCTGGGGTCCTGGAATGAGTCCCGCATGGGGCTCCCCATAGGGAGCCTGCATCTCCCTCTGCCTATGTCTCTGCCTCTCTCTGTGTGTCTCTCATAAATAACTAAATAAAATCTTAAAAAAGAAGAAAGAAAGAAAGAAAGAAAGAAAGAAAGAAAGAAAGAAAGAAAGAAAGAAGAAAGAAAAGTATCTTTGACCTACATCATTTCTAGAGACAAAAAAAAATGAACAGGAATAAACATAATTCAATAAAAAATTCTTTTTATAAACCATCTTTAAGGATGGAAAGAGATTTAGAAGACAAAGTATCATATAAGTTGTAATCATGACACAATGATAGGTCATTTAAAAAATTAATTAGCTATTGAAAAGAGGTTTACTCACTGAAACTAAAAATTGCATCACCACTCAAAAATTTAAATTTAATGAGAAATACTAAAATCCAAATGCCATAATTTCTATATATCTCTCTCCCAAAATTTATCATTGAAAGATTAAAGAAGAAAAGAAATCACATCAAGATGAGCTGATTTTTATGAAAAATATAAATATTCAAAAGTAACATCAGAGCTAAGAAATGCAAGTTATTGAATAAAACAGAAAATATCTGTTTCAATTCATAACAGAGAAAATTGATACAGAAACTTATAATTGTTTCATTTTTCAAAAACAATTCTGGCATAGGTCTTCACAATGACAAATCAGTATTTTGTAGAGTCCAGTATATTTTCCTGGACAAGGTGAAATATTTTTTATTTTAACCACAAAGAAGTTTAGTCAATAAGTTCTGTGTTTGTTGTTTATTTTTAAAATATTCTAGTATATGCAGGTCTAGCACCAGTGCTGGTGTAAAATGTGGTGGAAGTATGAAGAAGGAAAAAAGAGAGAACCAAATGAAAGAGCGTTAATATTAACAGAATAACAAAGAAGGAAGGCACCTGAGCTAGGACCTCAGACCAACCAATATGAAATTGTGAAGAAATTTCAATGAGATGAACTGTAGGAGTAACAGTTACATAGTCAAGCATTGCCTCTATAAATCCCTTTTGGAGAATGGAAGCAAATATCTGGATCATTTGGACCCAAAGAAAACTTGAGTTTCCCCCAGAAGGCCATTTCAGGGTTCTTGATTATTGGCACATGATTGGGGACATGGTCTTTTACCTCTTCAAGCCTCAGACTTCTCTTCTGTTAAATGAAGATGGGGGAGGGGGGGCACTTGGGTGGCTCAGTGGTTAAGTGTCTACCTTTGACTCAGGTCATGATCCTGGAGTCCCCTGATCAAGCCCTGCATAGGGCTTCCTGCTCAGCAGGGAGTCTGCTTTTCCCTCTGTCCCTCCCCCTGCTCCGTACTCTTCTCTTTCTCTCACTCTCTCAAGTAATTGAATAAAATCTTTTTTAAAAAATAAAGATAGGAACCCTCACCTCCTTCACTGTCTGGGTGGATTCAAGGAGGTTGCAGGAGCTCCAAGCACATGAGGGGCTCAATCTGTCAGTGCTGCCATTGTTATGAACTCCCTTCCGTGTAAACACTTATTCCCTTGTGATAGCTCTGTAAAAGGGCAGGCCCAGTGCCTGAAGCTCAGAATCACAGAGGCTTAGGTTTGGAGGCTGTTAAAGATCATCTCTGTTCCAGGCCTTCCCTCTTCATTGGTGCTAGGTTAGAATCCTGTGAGGGCTTAAGAGAATTCAAAGCAGGCTAATGGTCTGACACCTCCCTGAACAGATATTTTCTAAACAGTTGTTTAACATTTCTTTAGGAATTTTTAAATTAGAATGACAGTGAAAAGTCTAATTTCCACTTCTTATCCTTGGTAACCTTGCTTTGGGCAAGGCCTTTAGCATAGTTTTGCAATTTACCACTTGAATGATCAAAGTTAACTTCTGAGTTGAAAAGCAAGACTTACTGCTTCCACTAAAGCTCTTTTGTAGCACCGAATCAATGAGTAATAGCTGGCATTTGAATGTGAGTAGTAATTAATCAGTAATTAACATTATATAATGAGTTTATAAACCCCTTTATCTAAGAATTTACATGCCACTGTATTTAGAATTTGCTTGGCATCCCAAAACTAGGCAGTTCGGTGTTTTCTTTTTAAGACCAATCTTAACGCCATCTACCCTTTTAAAAAGGTTAATTTCTTATATCCAAGAGAGGTTACATCTTGGTAATATCTTTCTCGATGGCCACCAAAACAGATTATGCCACAGATGAAAACACCGTTAGGGTTCTGAGACCAAGCTTTATAATGAACAGCAATCCTTACAGGCTAATATTGATTGCTGAGACAGACCTCATGTTTAATTCACCACCACCACTGTGACTGCCACAGACAGCAAAGGTCAGACGTGTACCGTAGACACAGGCTAAAGGACGGGAAGAATTGTGTAATCAACTAAATGTTCAGGGCAGAGCCAACAAAACTCAATTGTTCTGGACAACCAAACCATTTTCTCTGAAGTTGCTGGAAATTGTGTGGGTAGGATCTACTCTCAACTCCTCTTTGCCTGTCTAAACATTGCATAAATAACTACTTGATAAATTCAATGTTGATGTTGGCACAGGAACAGATAGTTCAAGAGCGACTGCTCACTTCAAAATGTATAAATCCAATATAAATAGCAATCAAACCTCAAAGGAGAATGCTTAAAACTGTTCCTGTTGCATTTAACTTGCCTAATTTCAACCCACACACTTCTGGAGCTCAATACAAAAGCACTTTTGATCTATATTTAAAATAATATGTCACTTGACAGACTATTCAGATATCTAATTTAAAAATATATTCTGCCAAAATTACAGTTTTGATATAAACTCCAGATCCATTATTTGCATGATTAACTTGAGATTTATCTCTTTCCCCATACGCCACATACATACACACACACACACACACACACACACACACCATAAATGCTGGAAAACAGTCTAGAAAACACAGTCTGAGAATATACTATGAAAACATATTTACTATGTCAAGTTAAATAAATTTGAGTATTTAATGAAAAACAATTTTTTAAAGATTTTATTTATTCATGAGAGACAGAGAGAGAGAGAGGCAGAGACACAGGCAGAGGGAGAAGCAGGCTCCATGCAGGGAGCCCGACGTGGGACTTGATCTCGGGTCTCCAGGATCACGCCCTGGGCCGATGGCAGGCGCTAAACTACTGAGCCATTCAGGGATCCCAGAAAACAATTATTTTAAAATTCATAGTTTTCTTCAAAATTAAAATTTAGGAACCTCTTAAAGATACACAAGAAGATCTCTCAAAGACACATGAGATCCACCTGTCTCATTTATAGCATGTGCTAATGTAGACATAATTCATTAACCATGTCATGGCAGCCAAATGGCATAAGTTCTTCAGATGCCAAACCTGGCTAAAATAGCAACAGTAATCTCATTGACTTGAGTGAATGGAGGAAGAGAAGAGAGAGAGAAAAAAATGTAATATATTTTAAAGGGTCCAATTTTTTCACATTGCTTAATGACCTAAGGGAAAATTCAAAACTCTCCTTAAGCTGCAACTGCAAAATTTAAAAAGGAAATTCATTTGCTTAAAAAAAAATCCAGCAGTTGGCACAACTGGGGCTGAGGCTATTTGCCTTTATACCACAAGGCCCCTACTGTCACCGCATCAACTTTAGGCCACACAAATTTGACTAAATGCACCTGGCCATTTTGTCTAAAAATGTGATAATTCGAGAAATGTACAGGAAAAAAACAGTGGGAAAGCGAAACAACAAGTAGACTATTTTACAAAATTAAAAATGATGCCAGTTATTTTTGGATTTTTTAAAAAAGGACATCTAATTATTAACGTCATAATTTCATATTTGTGCAATATTCAAAGGATTTTTTTCTTTTCTTTTCAAGATTTTATTTATTTATTCATGATAGACACACAGAGAGAGGCAGAGACACAGGCAGAGGGAGAAGCAGGCTCCGTGGAGGGAGCCTGACACGGAACTTGATCCCAGGATCCTGGGATCATGCCCTGAGCCGAAGGCAGATGCTCAACCACTGAGCCACCCAGTGGTCCCCCTACTATTAAACAATAGGCAAAGTTAGGTTGATTTGCCTTATTTTATAATACAAATACAAATTAATTCATTACTTTACAAAATGGATGTATTACTATTAATTCCAAAGTATTTGTAAGGAGAATGTTTTAACTACTTTGCACAGTTTCCAAAAACCATTAGACATTTTAGAAATGAAGCACATTTATCTATGAATAACTTACATTAATTATAACTCATCCTTATCGACTCATTACAGTAGGCATTCATATATTACACCAAGTTAGCTCTTCTGGAATAAAGCCACACTTTGGCACTTCTTGACTTCTAAAATCAAAATTTTCATCCAAGATCTGCTACCAACTTATTCTTTTAACCTAGAGAAGCTGCTTTGGCTTTTTCTGCCTTGATTTTCTTGACTGTAAGATAGAGATAACATCACCTGTTTGCCTAGTTCAAAAGGATAATATGAGGATAAAATAACCAATAAGTAACATATTTTGAACATTAAATGTACTTAATAAGTGCACTTTTATCACTTACAGATCTTGCATAAAAAGAAAATGATTGCTCATACATGAAAAAAAAAAAAAAAACAACCCAGCATTTGTGAAAAGCCAAAAAAAGCAAGACAATGTGGCAGGTCACATCCACAATTCTTGGGGGGCAGAGGCAGTGGGAAGGGCTGATTTCGCTGAGGTTGCCTGTAGCTGACTTTTGCAGAGCATGAGCACCAGCATGGAATCCTCAGCTCTTTTTCATCGTCATTTAATCCTTGCAATCAAATGAGGGAATAACTAACTTTATCCCTATTTTACAGATGAACTAACTGAAGCTTTCAGAGATTAGGGGATTCACCCAACGTCACACTGTAGCTTAACGACAGGCTTTAACCAAAGCAGGCTCATTACAGAGGGGTTTCTTGCCAATTCCTAAGTGCATTGCCCTCCCAAGTCCCGTAAGATACCTTCTCTTTTGACTTGACAAGTTCATTGTAATTCCCAACATTAGACTCACGAGCTCCAGATTTTTTTTTAAGATTTTATTTATTTATTTATGAGAGACACGCAGAGAGAGGCAGAGACACAGGCAGAGGGAGAAGCAGGCTCCATGCAGGGGACTCGATCCCGGGACTCCAGGATCACACCCTGGGCATGAAGGCAGGCGCTAAACCACTGAGCCACCCAGGGATCCACATGAGCTCCAAACTGAGAAGATCTCAAAGACTTTCTATGCTCTTCAAAGGAGATCCTATTTCTCATCTATGTGATTGGAAAATATGAAAGGATTGATAATACCTTGTGTGGGTAAGTGTGTAGGAAAATAAGCACTACCAAAATCATCTACAATGTGTACATTCATATTGTTTGGGAGGGCAATTTGGCAGTAACCATCAAAAAATAAAATACAAATGAGACTGCTTGGTGCCAGATAGATCGTCACCAGGAAGTTCAACCCCTCTGTGACCTTGGGCTGCAGCAAAAATCTCAAACATCTCATCAATACCCACTTGCACATGCACAGGAAGAACTGTCTTCCCCCCTGTCCGAGGAGCTGCAGCAGGAGTACAGTGTGCCATGCCCATCTGCAAGGATGATGGGATCCAGGTTGTTCAAGGACACTGTAAAGGTCAGCAGCTTGGCGAGGCAGTCCAGGTGTACAGAAAGATATATGTCATCTACATGGAGTGGGTGCAGTGTGAGAAGGCTAATGGTACAACTGTCCATGTGGGCATGCATCCCAGCGAGATCTGTTTTCTTACCCCAAGAGGTAGTCATCATCAGGCTAAAACTGGACAAAGATTGGGAAAATAATTCTTGAATACAAAGTAAAATCTTGACAAGTTGGAAAAGAGAAAGGTAAATATAATATTTGGGAAAATGCAAGAATGAATATAACCTGCTGTGCAAGCATGGTTGAACTATAGAGTTTTAGCCTGTTGTGTATTCCTTTGAAGCTTTTCAAGATGTCTCTCAAACATTTTATTTCCTTTCTGTTTTCTTACTGGTAGCTCTGTCAATGTTTTTGCTGTTTGATGAGTAATTTTGTGAAAACAAAATAACATATATAAACATATTATACATATTTATATATAACTTATTTATTATTTATATATTTATATACATATACATAGGAAAGATTGAGAGATTGAGAGAGACCTGGATGGATCAACATTTGGCATTGTTGTGGATAAGGTAGAGTACTGAAAATAGGGGAATTAAGTCAGTCTTTTTTTTTTTTTTTTAAGATTTTATTTATTTATTCATGAGAAACACAGAGAGAGAGAGAGGCAGAGACACAGGCAGAGGGAGAAGCAGGCTCCATGCAGGAAGCCCGACGCGGGACTCAATCGCAGGACTCAATCCCAGGACTCCAGGATCACACCCTGGGCTGAAGGCAGGTGCCAAACTGCTGAGTCACCCAGGGATCCCCTTAAGTCAGTCTACTTATGATAATGGCCAACAATTACTTGGTGCTTGGGTACTCTTTACAACATTTTACATAATTTAACTGGCTTAATCCTCCCAACAAATTATGTTTACATTTAACAGTTGAGGAATGGGCAGCCGGGTGGCTCAGCGGTTTAGTGCCACCTTTGGCCCAGGGCATGATCCTGGAGGCCTGGGATCGAATCCTACATCCGGCTCCCTGTGTGGAGCCTGCTTCTCCCTCTACCTGTATCTCTTCCTCTCTCTCTCTCTCTCTGTGTGTGTGTGTGTGTGTGTGTGTGTGTGTGTCTCATGAATAAATAAATAAAATCTTAAAAAAAAAAAAACAGTTGTGGAAAGTGAATCACAGGGAAGTTAACTCGACTAAATTCATACAGTAAGTGGCTCCAGAGTACCACCTACACCTCACTGCCTCTTACTCTGAAAGTTCAAATTCCTCCCATTCCACTTCTAGAAATGCTGCAGTCAAGAGTGTACCTCCAGAAAAGACATGGAAAACACCTTCTCTGGAGCGTATCACCAATCCCAGAGAAAAGCTCCAAAAATTAAAAAAAATTTTTTTTTTTGCACAATACCAGCCATTGGCTTCTTTATCGAGCCCCAGATTTTCAGCATGGTGCTGAAAGGAGGGAGGGAGGTTTCAGATTCAACCAGCCTCTGGCCCGTAGTCAGGAGAGATGTGGCGTGCGAGGTATTCCTGTGTATAGAAACAGGCACATGGCTTCAAGAGCAGCAGAAGTTGACTATGGGCATCATCGTCCTCCTTGAAAGAGTAACGGTAAGTGCCGTTCAACCCCAGAGAATTGCGGAGGCTCCACCCCAGGGGAGGGCCTGGCGAGGTGGCCTTGATGTCTTCGGGATGCTCCCGGCAGCGTCCGAAGATTGCATCCCGTAGGCTTTAGGGAGCAGATCAAGAAGCTGCTTCTTTTCATCTTCTGGGAGGAAACTAAACTTTGCCACATTGATGTTCAGTCTCTTAAACTCCTCCTTGGTAAAGTCCATCCCTGTTTGGCCCTCTGGTAACCGTGTCCAGGGTGGACTGGAAGATGAGTGGGTCATCCGCGTGGAGGGAGCAGTTAGCCTGGTCATTTTTGAGCCGAACCACCGTGTGCTCCGTGTCCGACTTCCAGGCGCCTGTGAGGTAGCTGGACCGGGGGCAGATCTCGAAGTGCATGTTTTCCTGCCGCAGCCTGGCATAAAGGGCCTCGTCCTCCAGCGTGTGGTAGCCGTGGCCCAGCCTCTCCGTCTTGAGCGCGTCCACAGCCTCTTGGACCACCTCCGCCAAGCCCACCTCCCCTGCGTGCACAGTGCGGTGGATGCCTCTCCTCACAGCCTCCTCGTCGGCCTTCACGTGTCCCGGGAAGACACTGCTCCCTTTAATGGTCTCATCTCCTGCCAGGTCGATGGCCACCACAGTCTGCTGGTGCTTCGGACACAGCTCCACCACCTCCAGGGACCAGTTGGGCTGGTGGTGCAGGCAGCACAGGATGGGCCTCACTGTCACCTTGAAGTCCCGTTCTCCCTCCTGCAGGCTCTGGCTCACCAGGGCCACCACCTCATCCGGGCTGAGGTCCCCTTCAGGCTGGTTCCAGGGGATCGGCTCCACTTGACAGTTGGCCAGCAGGTGCGGGCCGTAGCGCACCTCCACGTACACCGCGCCCTCCTTGGCCTTCGTCTCGACGAACTCGTAGGCGATCCTTTTGACGGCCTCCCGGGAGCCCACGATGGCGTGTAGTAGTTAAACTTGGCCAGGAAGCCGGGGAAGCTGAGCGGCTTGTGCATGCAGACGACGTCCTGCAGCTCCTCTACGGTCTCAGCAGGGAGGGCAATCCCCCTCTTCCGGCTTAAGTATAAGATGGTTTCAGGCTTGATGGCCCCATGGAGGTGGACATGCAGCTCCACTTTGGGCTTGTCGAAGGCGGGCATCTGGGTCATGATGCCAAGCGTGCGCCCCTGCACGGCTCCCTCCGCCGGTCGGTGCTCACCCCAGGACCTGACAGTAGGGCTCTCCAAAGGAACAGCTGAGCCAGATCACTTTACAGTAAAGTCCAATCAACAAGTAACACTGCTTACTTAAAGCTTCAATCAATTTTTTATCACATAGTGAAGGATCACAAGACACCTAGGGAAAGACTCTAAAATGAAAAACAGAAAAAAAAAAAAAGAAGAAGAAGAAGCAACTTGGAAGGGAGATTATTCAGAAATGTAAAAACATAAAAGTCAATGTATCTTTTGAGAAATAAAACATAGGTTACAAAAGAATGAGAGTATGTAAAGAACTCTTGGGACCTCCAGCATGATGGTAGAAATAGTAGCAATAATAACTCCATAGAAGAGCTGGAAGATAACGTTGAAATGAAGCAAAAAGATTAAGATGAAAAATAAAAGAAAACCAATATGAAATTAGCCAATACAGGAAGCCCAACATCCATACAGGAGTAATTCCTCAAAGATATCAGAGAAATTTATTACCAAAGTAATAATTTAAGAAAATTTCTAAGAGGTGAAGGATATGTTTCTAGTTTGAAGGAATCTATTATGGAACCAACTTAGTTGATGAAAATACTAAAGCCTATTATTATACATATTATTATACATTTTCAGAATACTGGTGATGCAGGAAAGCTTCTTCAATAGTTTAAATACTAAAAAAAAAAAAAAATAGTTTAAATATTTTTAACCCACTCTCTTATCACTGTGTGGTCTCTGAGAAGTTCACTGTAAGTCCTCACATTGTTTCCCAATTATTCACCAGCAAGTCCTCCCAAATCCTAGCTTCTTTCAAAATTTTCTCTTTGTCTTTGACTTTCTTTTCTTTTCTTTTTTTTTTTAAAGATTTATTTATTTATTTATTTATTTATGATAGATATATATAGAGAGAGGCGCAGAGACACAGGAGGAGGGAGAAACAGGCTCCATGCCGGGAGGCCGACTTGGGAATGGATCCCGGGACTCCAGGATTGCGCCCTGGGCCAAAGGCAGGTGCCAAACTGCTGAACCACCCACGGATCCCCTGTCTTTGACTTTCTAGGTTGAATAGGATTTATTTGGGTGTAGATTTTTTGGTATTTATCCCACTTTGATTATTGAGCTTCCTGGATCTGTGGTTTGGTATTTGTTATTAATTTTGGAAAATTCTCAACCATTATTACTTAAATATTTCTTCTGCTCCATTCTCTCTTCTCCTCTGGTGTCTGATGTATATGTTTTTACTGTTCGAAATGTGCCATGGCTGTTGGGTATTCTGTTCTTTCTCATACTGTTTTCTCTTTGAGTTTCAGTTTAGAAGCTTTTATTAACATATCTTCAAGCTTACTGATTCTTGGCCATGTTTAGTCTACTGATGAGCCTATCAAAGGCACTCTCTGGGGCACCTGGGTAGCTCAGTGGTTGAGCATCTGCCTTTGGTTCAGATCACCTTTGGTGATCCTGGGGTCCTGGGATGGAGCCTGCTTCTCCCATTGCCTATGTCTCTGCCTCTCTCATGAATCAATCAATCTTAAAAAAAAAAAAAAAAAGGCATTCTTCATTTCTTTTGCAACATTTCTAATTTCTAACATTTCCTTTTGATTCTTCATTAGATTTTCTAGCTCTCTGTTTACATTGCCAGTCACTTCTTGTTCTTTTTCCATTAAAGTCCTTAACATATTAATCATATTTATGTTAAATTCTCTGATTAGGAATTTCAAAATCTATGTCATATTGGAGTCTGATGTTTGGTTGGTCTCTTTTTTTCTTGCCTCTAAGCATGTCATATACTCTTTTATTGCAAGCTACATGGGATGTATCAGGTAATAGGAACTGAGGTAAAATGGCTGTTAGTGTGAGGTTTATTGTGAATCCAGCTAGAAGTTGGGCTGTTTAATGTTTGCTGTAGCTGTAGGTACCAGAGGCTTCAAATTCTTCTTGTGTCCTTGTTTTTAACTCTCCATTTTCTTTGAGTTTCCCTAATAAGTACTTCTTAAATAGAATTTGCACCTTACAGGTCTCTTTCGGCTGCAATCCACTGTTATTATATTAAAGCTGGGTTGACATAGTGGGAGGACAGGGGGAGGGGAGACTTCCATAATTTCAAGATGAAATCTCAGCCTTTCAGAGGGCCTGTGTCCCTGGGCTGTGGTCTCCAGTGTTTTTCAGCATTCCTGTTTTTCCCATTCTCTCCTCCAGCAGCCTCTCCCCCTTTCAGCCTTAGTTGAGACGGAACACAACTGGAGGCAGAAGTTAGGTAATTTCCTTTTCCCCTGGGGTAAGATAAGTCTCTGATAAAATCCTGTCCCCTGGAAAGCAACCCTTTTTCATGGAGAGCACTATAGATAAATTTCAGAATGGTACTTTGATTGTCCTCCTGCCAGAGACATAGGAGAATTTTTCTCAGCTCTTCACCATGAGAACTGGGTGGGGTTCCTGGAGGTAGGACTCATGGAAGTGTGGGGACCCTCCCTAAGACCACGGGTGCCCAGGAATGTCTCACTCTTATGTAAGTCCACACTGAGCTTCCACCAGTTTGTCAAAATTGCCATTTAAGTGTTCCTACCAGTTTATGGGTGGTAGGTAAATCGATTCAGCTGTGATTTTCAGTATTCCTTGTCTTTTCAAATTTTAGGGTGGCAGTTTGTTCTATGACCTCAATTCTCTGATAGGTCTGAGAAAAGTCATTGGTTTTCAGTTTGTTTAGCCTTTTTTCTGATAAGGTTGAGGGTAATGGATTGGTTGAAACCAGAAATTGAAAAGTTTCTAAAAACTTCTAGAAAAGAGGGAGGAAATAGTTACATCTGAAGATCAGGAGCCAGGCTGACATCAGGCTTTCTCACAGCAACACTGGAAGCTTGGCAATTATAGTGCTATGCCTTCAGAATTCTGAAGAAAAAGATCTAACCTAAAATTCTATACTTTGCCAAACTATCAATTGAGTATGAGCATAGCATAAAAATATTTTTAGAAGATTTTAGACATAAAGCTGCTCAAACTTTTCCCCTCATCACCCTACCCTTATCTGGGAAGCTGCTTTGTTCAGAATAGTGAAATAAAACAAGAAAAGCCCAGCAGCCAATGTTGAAAAATGAGTTCCTGATAAAAATATACCCAGGCATTGGTTGGAATGCTGAGCATACCCCTCTCCCTAAATCTTCCAACCAACCAAAACAGTCCCTGTGGCTATGAGTCTTAGCTACAACCTTGGTGGTCTGACATATCCAAGTGCCCTTTCCCTGCCCGTGGCTTTGCCTTTAAGCACCGAGAAAGTATCATGTGTCATTAATAAAGTGTAAAGAGAAAGAGGGAGGAAAAACAAAAAAGAAAAGAAAACATGGGGGCAGCCTGGGTGGCTCACGGTTTAGCGCTGCCTTAGCCTAGAGACCCGGGATTGAGTCGGCGTCAGGCTCCCTGCATGGAGCCTGCTTCTCCCTTGGCCTGTGTCTCTGCCTCTCTCTCTCTCTCAATGTCTCTCATGAATAAATAAATAAATAAATAAATAAAATCTTTAAAAAAGAAAAGAAAACATGGGTACTGCTATTTTTTCTTAGTCTTCTGGAACTATTTAACTTTTTAGATTATCTGCATATAAAATGCACTGAATTTTTAAAAATAATACTTGAATTTAAGAAGATGAATTCTAACTGCAGACTGGTTAAGAATTGTTTGGTGACAACATTAACTCAAATCACCTCCATTAATTCTAGTTTGGAATGCTTAGTGTTTACCTAATAGAGTGAGCATAAGAAGAGGCAAAGACTTTTCATACAAATTTTCTTTTATTTTTGTATCGCAAGTGATGAATACTTATAAACTAACCTTTTAAAGTTGACCATAAAAGGCACTACATAAATGGTTACACTGTGGCATCACCAATATAACATCTTTTGGAAAATGAAACAAATAATTGAGGTCACTGGGGAAATAGGTGGTCCTGGCTTGGTTAAAAAAAAAAAAAAATCCAGTGTCAATATCATAAATAGATTCAAAAAGTGCTGTGTGCCAGACTTGGTGTGCTCTGGAAACCATGAAATGACTCAGGCCACGACAAAGGCATTGACAATAAAGATTCAAGTGAACAGCTAAATAATATTGTTTCGTGAAATGAGTAAGTAGTACAAAAGGAGCATTACTAAGTTAATCTATTGTTTCATGTAACATACGATTTAAAATTCATATGGGAACTCAATTAAATATTCTAAGTAAAATAAAAAGAAACTGAATTAGCTCTTAAATTGTTCCCCCCAAATATCTTTTATTTCAGTCGAGGAGGTAGTGATGAATGAAAGCAAGAAACACTTGAGGGTCATTCCTCAAAAGCTGAGGCCATGATTTCATATTTGTATCTCATACCCAGTTTACTAAGGAAATTCTTTGCCTTCCTTTCCGCCACATCACCCTATTTCTTCCCTTCACAGCATTGATCACTAACTGCCATTTTCCTGTTTACTTGTTGGTTCCTGTGCTTAAAGTTTACCTTCTTCATGAGAATGGAAGCCCGATGAAAAGAGAGATCTTGCTGTCTTACAACTGAATGTATCCCACAAGTTACCCAATCGATACCTCCCACATCATAGGCATTCAGTCAAAGTTAAATAGGTGAAAAGTACATAATGAGCACCTGATAGATCCAGTAGAAAATGTGCATTAATTCAATTTTCCTCCCAATTTCCTCACAGTCATCTTCTGATCACTGGGAGGAAAAGAGCCTTCTCTCCAAACAACTCTTGCAAGTAATAGAGTTAATGGTGATCACTGATATTGGAATCTTCCTAGTCACTAAATAGAATCATAGCACGGTTGTAGCTATTAGCAGCCTTGGTCCTGTGGGAAAATTCTCAAGAGCTTATTTAACCCTCTTAGTTACAGAGAAATGTAGTCTACTAAGCAGCTACTGCATAAGGTTGGACACAATAGAGGAACTAAAGCAAACATGATACTAAAAATGGTGTTATGTGTCCAAAGCACAATAACTGATTTACTCATTTACCTCAGTAGGACATTTTGCTATTACCACTTTACTTGAAACCCTTTGATGACTCTGCACTGACTGCAGAAAACACCAGAGTCTTTAGCTGGAATATGAGTCCTTGCATAATCTGCCTGGTTTCCCATCTCTGAGTACCGGGTTTCTCTCTCAATAACCAAGTCTCCAGTGGAAGCAAACAGCTTCTAATTCCCTGAATAACCTGACTAGTGTTTCTTCTCTCAATGCTTCTCCCACTCTGTTCTCTCTGCTTGGGAAGACCTCCCCTCCTGCCCCACTCAGTAGTCTCTACTCATTGGTTAAGACTCAGTGGAAACTTCTCGAGCCCTCTCCTCCAGAAGTGACCAGTTCCTCAGGTGCAGCCTCCAGCCTCAGGTACAGACCTCACATTAGGCATGGTTCATGGCTATTCCCGAAACTGCATTTCCCACCACTCTTCCCATTGTTTACTCCACACACACTTGAATGCTTGCAGTTCCTCAAAATCTTCATTTTCATTTGCTAGGAATAAACAATGTTTTCCCAGGTATTTACATGGTGTGTTCCCAACTTCATCTGACTCTGCTCACACATCTCCTCTCATAGAATTTGTCTTTGACCACTCTACCAAAGAATTTTCTTCCCTTCCACTCTCTAAATATAATTACCTCCTCTCTAGCTCTTTACTTTGCCTCATTTTCTCCTTATAGTACTGATCTAGCAATATCTACTTAGTGATTATCTGTTTTCCTTCTAGAATGTAAGCTCACTGAGGATGGGTCTTTTGTTCACTGCTGTAAATATTGGTGAACGAATGAGTGACATCTGTGACACTTTATAACATGAACTGGCTTGAGACTTGTCTCCCTTGCTGAACAGCAGGGGTTATAGCCAATTCCTCTTGGTTTCCTTATCTCCTTCCTGGCACAAGGTAACTTCTTATTCATTGTATGACCAGGTGATGTCGAGCATAAATTACCTATAACTACAGTTCCCAGCAAAGGGACTCTGAAACGATATATACTACCTAACCTGAAGAATACAACCATACTTCCACAATCCCTTTATCTACAACTCTTGAGACCAGATGTCTTTCAAAATTCAGGACTGTTCACTACTTACCACCCCGAGTAGGGGCTGGGGCAGTACCCAATAATGAAACCTCAACCCATTAGTAGCTCTGCAACAAAACATGTGAAGAATCCTATAGAGTGTGATAAATAATGCTCAAGTCAGCTTTTTCTGTCAAGTGACTATCAAGATACATTTCAAGAGCTTGGAATTTTGGAATTGTGGACACAGGGCTATGAACATGTACTGGCATGGGAGATCTGTATCTCTGTGCTAAAATGGGTTCCCCACATTCTAGAAGATTAGATATCGCTGATTTCACACATTAGTTTAAGATGTATTTTTCTTTTCCCAGTACAGCTAGCATTTACTATTTGTCAGCCTTTGTGCTAAGCTCTTTAAATATGGTGGGGAAAACTGTTTGCCCCATTCTATAAATGAGGAAGCTGGAGTTTATAGAGAGGGTTAGTGGCTAGCCCACACAGCTAGATATTGGCAGAGCTAGATCCACACTGAAGCTGTCTCACAATCAAAAGCCATGCTCTGGACTATCTACCATCTTGAATTCAAGATAAAAACTCTTTAACGTTGTCAAGTTTCTTCTTAATGTTGAGCCAAAGGAAAATTTCTATGATTCAAGTGAATGTAAAAATCCACAGACTACAAGTTTCTCATTATAAAAAAAAGGCTGGCTATATGTAGCCAACATTTACTGAAATTTGCATAGTGGAAGAATTGATTTCCTCAGCTAACCCAATGTCTTACACATCTGCAATGAAAGATCAAGTGATTCCAGATAATTAAAAAGTTATGTATTTACATTAACTTGTCCTGATTCCTTTTGCAGAACCATAATCCCAGGTCTATTCCCTGATAGAGGAGAGTAGGATTGAATAGAAGGGAACAGTCAAAAAAGGCACTAATGTAGAGAATATGTACATTTTTACATTTATCTTTTTCAAGAACATCTTAGTTACTTGAATTTTTTAAGCCAGGTGGAAGTTGATCAAATGTACTTGTGATGGCCAACTTTTGAAAAATTTTTCTTATTAGCAAATATAGGAATGATATTTTGGCAATGAGTCAGTTGTATAACAACAATAAAGCTATTTTAAGAATCTCTGCATAGAGCTTGGGCTTCATTTGAAGACACCCTTATGTGAAAGCCTCAAATTATGAAATGTAGGGTAGCAAAAATACAACACACATTCATTATATGGCACAAAAGCAGATACTATGGACATGAAGATTAAGAAATGAAAATAACATATACACTAAAAACATCACAACAGAAACAGGCTTTATTTCAACCAGACAAGTGAATACTTCAATTAACAAGTTCTTCAAGACTTGAAGATAATGGCAATTAAAGATGGTGCTCAGGAGGCAGAAAAGGAAAGATTCATCATGGAGGAACTGCACTGCCTTCAAAAATCCCTTTCAACAATATGCTCAATTTGAAAGATTAATCAGTTCTAAATCATTAGACTTCATGCGTTTCAATATTTGTACAAGACTCTCATTTGAAAGTTACCCATTGGTTCCAATGCATCTTTCAAAAAAGAAAAAAAATGTATAGATAGATCAGTATCATGATTTTTTTTTTAATATTAGAAGCTGGGATTGAAATACAGTTTTCAGTCTGAAATATTTCAAATGAAAAAATGTTATTACTTAAGATGCCTTGTTACAAAGCTCCTATGTACATATGTGTACAAAACAAATAGGTATTATTACCTGACACCTCAACCCATGACTTCTCCCCCATCTCCCAATGGGAACAGTTAATCAACTGGGAGACTCTACCTGGGAAGTTCCAGAGTCCTGCATAAGGATTTCCTGCCACTCATAGGCTGGGCATGAATCGAGGACATGTCATCAGAGAACATTTCAGTTTAATATAACCTAACGTAAAATAAATCCAACAAAACATTGCATATGCATAAGGTTTAAGACAAAATTGCCTATCATTTTCAACTTTTGCCTGACTCATTAAATTCATCAACATTTTCAGAGTTTTCTCATCAGGGGTACTTTCGAGAGCTTTCGATCTCCTGCTTCACTTCGCATTGAGTTGGTCAGCACCTTGATTGATACAGACAATTAGGTTAAAGAAAGGTATTGGGGAGGGGAGGGAGTCACTTAAGGACAGAAATGGGGAAGGACTCTCTTTCTCCATAAGACATTCCAACAGGAAAAAAAAAAAAAAAGACGAGAAAAGGTATATAAACAAACAAACAAAATCGTGTTCACAGTAAAACATGCCAGATTTGTAGTTTCATTTGAAACCAACAGCAAATCATGAAACGTCATGAAGAATATAAGTAAAGGTAGAATCTCCTAGAGTAATTACTAAATGAAGTTAAAATTACCACACTGATCAGTAAACCCCAGAAGAAAAATAAACAGCACTTACATTTCGGGTCCTTCTTAAACATCATACAACTTTTCAAGGTTAATGCATAAAATCCATACATAGGTTTGGCCTCGCTGCACAAAATTTTTTTTTTTTTTAAAAATACAGTATACAGAAAAAACTCTTGTATTCCCCATTTTGAATCATCAGCTCAAAACCCAAGAGTAAAAGATCGGCTAGAAGGATTTTAAATTATTTACAAATCCAGCAGGTTCATCTGCCATAATGGCTTGGCTTCCGTCCCACAGCGGCATCTACCTCCTCTGACAGCAGTCCTCGGTTCCCTGTTCCCACAGAAGGCTCTTCCGTCGCCTGGCACCACTACTGGTCATCAGTCATCTTGAACAGCTCCAGCAGTGCTCCAACGGCTCCGAAATAACCCTGCGAAAAGCAAGGGGAAAACTTGTGCATGATGATCTCTAAATAGCCAAAGGCCTACTGTTTTTAACAATGCTAGGAATGCTGTCCCATAATGTGATAGATAAGAAAAAAACCTGAACTCAGCCATGCACCGTAGAATAATAGTAATAATATTTATTAGATACACCTGTTTTTTTTTATATGAACTAAATTAACTGCTGTATGTAAAGCGCTGAGGAAAATGTCTGGCACTTGGTGTGTACTACACAAGTGCTGGTATTGTTAGAATTGATCTTTGGCAAAATCCACGCTATGACCCCAATTTCATTGATGAGAAATAGAAGGTAATGAAGGAAATTTCCCTTTCAGGGTCATACTGTTATGTCAGGGCTCAACCTCAAATCTGTATGACTTCAGAGTTGTATCTCCCAGGTATTTATCTCTAAGCTTCCCTCTGCAGATCTTGGAAAAGCATCCAAATCAGCCAGAGCTTCCCTTTGCTCATCTATAAAATAAAAGCCTGTTTTTGTGAAAGTGAAAGGAACTGAAAAATAAAAATGTTTAGGGAACTTGGTTTCCAAAAGGTCTGAGACTCCACTCCTGTTGCCTGATTCGACAGTCACCCACACAAATGGGTGGCAGTGTGCCAGGACAGGCACTCCATGTAGGACCTCTGCTTCTGCTGCTACCAGCTAACATTTATTGAGGTTTCATTATATGCTAGAAATTGTTTCTGAACACTTTACATTAATACATTCATTTCATCTTCATAAAAACTTTATGAGGCAAATATTATTATCCCCCCATGTTACAGCGGCTAAAACAGATGGAGAGGTAAAGTCATTGTCTAAAGACTCCTAGTCAGTTAAGAGGCTGTGTCTTAACAGCTTGGCTGACGACTTCTCAATCCTGTTAGTTGAATGAATGAGACCAGTGAGTGAGGACTCCTGTGGCAGGACCGCCACACGTGTGCCTCCCAAAATTTTCTCTCCACAATATCCTCCAGGAAGACCTGCTTAAGCCAGAGGGAATCTAGGAATGCAGAACCTTTTCTGAGAGATATTTACAAGGGGCTATAAAAACACTCACTTTCATTGGCAATGAAGACCGAGTTATGATACGTGCATAGCAAAGCCAAGCCACAGTCCAAGGGGCCTTAGGATTGTACAAATGAATTCAGGTAACTAAGCTTTCACCTGCAGAAGTGAGTTTCCCCAAAATGTTGGATCTCACTCCCTATTTTACTGCCAACTAACTATCCATGTGACCGTGTAGATGGCTTTTAATTCCTGATGGCTTCTAGGGTTTGTTTTTTGCTTTAGTTGAAGAGAATCTGGACTTAGGGTTGCCAGATAAAATATAGATAAATGCCAGATAAAATAACCATGTCTTGTATTTTTAATCACTAAATATGGCAGTTCCAGTTGAACTGGAAAAGCAGTTTTCTTTTTCATTTTAATTGCTTTTTTATAGCTTAGGTGCTTTTCTCCTCTTCAAACAAAATCTTACGTGGAAATGATAAATAAGCAGATAAAAATGGAGGGGCTCTGGCTGGGGAGAGAAAGTGAAAAATCAGGGACTCAAGTCCCCTCAACCCCTCAAAAGTTCTATCACTCCATGCTTTAAGCCTACTTAAAAAAACAAACAAACAAACAAACAAACAAAAAACAACAACAGGCTTTTTATCACTGGGCCTTAACTATTTAGCATTTGAGTTCCTATTGTTTTATCTGCTTTAAGAAAACAAAATATGGGCTTAGAAAACTCTAAATAACTTAGAAATGCATCAGCAGCTTTTCAGATAAATAATTTGAAGATAAGAAAAATGCCACAGTAGTTATTTATTACAAATCTGTGATATTAATTCTCTCAAAGTTTATTCTGCTACAATCCACATCAGGGATTAGGTACCCCCATGATAAATAAATAGTTGCTCTCTACAGTACTGATTTTATTTTTTAAAATATTTTTACTTATTTATTTATTTGATAGAGAAAGCCAGCACAAGCAGGGGGAGAGGCCAAAGGAGAGAGAGATGCATGTTCCCTGCTGAGTAGGGAGCCTGATATTGGGCTTGATCCCAGGACTCTAGGATCATGATTCAAGCCAAAGGCAGACGCCCAACCAGCTGAGCCACTCAGGCGCCCCTATAGTACTGATTTTAAAGAAGGTGGCAGAAGAGGTAGGGAAAAGAGGGGAAGGTCCTCCACTTTTAGAAACCTGATTTATAGGATTGTAGAAACTCGATAGAAGGGACTCTCTCAATTAACTAATGTTCTCCATACCCTTTGCAGACAGGCTGCTAATGCCTAGGGACACCACCTTTTCTGGGCCACCAGGCTACCCTGAGCAGGCCCAGCACTTCTGTTCTCACCAGTGGAGTTGTCTGCTTGCCAAGAGTCAACTGTGTTTATCCTCAGATTTGTTTATGACAGTTTTATTGTTGATGTTATAATCTAAGTTAATTATATATAACCTAAACCAATAAAAAGAGTACAAAATAAATCGGTTACTTCTTTGAAAATCCAGTTAAGTTCTTGAAAAAGGTTGGAAAAGATGGTCACAAACCATTACTCTCTACTTGGGTGGATACTGCACATGAAAGGTTGAGAGAAAAATCTAGAAGGATTATGCCACCAAAGTGCTTCATAGGTATCTTTAATCTCTTGATCCATTTTCAAGAAATAAATCACAAATCAAAGAAGGCATATAATACTTGTGGATCATGAAAAAAAAGATAAAAAAAAGATAACAGTGAATTCCAATCAGCAGAACCCATGGTCAAAAATAGGCTGGGCCCTGGGCCCAAAGGCGGCGCTAAACCGCTGAGCCACCCAGGCTGCCTTGATTTTTTTTTTTTTTTTTTTTTAACTAACCAGCTGCTGGTCCTGGTTGTTGGAGAAGAAAGCTTCCATTTTATATAGTTCTTCTTTATCCTTTGTATAAATGGAAAGTTTAAATTCCAACTCTTTCTACTTGACCAATTTTAAAACTGAAAAACTCACTCAAAAGTTAGGTGACGCCAAATACACTCCATGCAGGGCAACTAATTCCATGCAGACTTGACCTACCTCATGTTCCAAAAACAGAGCTTTTAGCTGTCCTTTGGACCAAAAATCCATTGCATATGCTAGCAGCTTCATGGAGACCATATTGATTCTGAGAAAATTCCCAACAAACACAACTCTGTCAATATTCTGGAAAAAAAATTAAAGAACAATTAAATAATGGTATAACTGTACTCCCAGGACCTTGCAGAGTCAACTTGTTTTTTAAGTGAAATTATTTCAGCATTTCCAAAATGAAGCCAAATAAACTTCATAGTGCATACCACAAGAACAAGAGGGTGAGATTCTGGTTGGACCAGGCAGAGACTTATGTTGGCCTTATTTGCAGGTATTATGTCAGACTGACTTAGGTCTGATATGAAATTCAGCTACAAACACACATATATAAAATTGTAACTTGAGTTCAAGTTCAGCTAAATTTGCCTTTGCATTCTTTCAATTACCCCAAACTTCCAACTATAAATTATTATAAGCAACTCATAAATGAAATGGCCATGGTATGGGTTTTTCATCTAACAAGCTTGCTCAGTTTGCTCTACGCCAAAAAGCAGGAATACAAAAAGAAATGGTTCCCAGTCTCTATCCTTAGGGTATGTTTGGTCAACATGTGTGTGGGTTGAAATGTAACAGAAACTTTGTTTATATTTTTGTTGACATGGATTTGCATTCTGCACACACACTAAACACTGAGCTCAGCCTGTCTGCCATGCAGGGGCTGCTCCACCCACCCACTCACAGAGCCTGTTGCTAGGGCCACTTATGTCAAAGGGAAGAACTTCCTAGAAGCTGGCATCCTTTTCTGTCCAGTTGATCCAGACTCATCAGGATCTAGGAACATGGCCTCTCAATTATCTCAAGTTTTGACAATGTTAAGTCGATGAGTCCATTAATTACTGTGAATATTTTCCATGGGTGGAGGGGCAGGAGGTGGTTTTAATAAGTGCCTAGACTGAGATGTAACAAGAAACAGTCAAGAGTAAGTAACTCAGATTAAGGAAGGATTTATTTAAATTTTAGAGTTCCATCTTTTCCCCTAAAACAAGGGAGTCCAATGTAGGGCTTGCTCAGAACCCCACTCCTGCATTACTCTGGTAATGAGCCAGAAGGAATAGAATGGCAATAAAAGCTGATGGACATTCTTTATGTCAAATAAATTCCAGGTGGGTCAAAGATATGACTGTGGAAAGAAAAAAAAGACTAGAGGAAACCACAGAACTTTAAAAAAAAAAAAGTTGAGTCCAGTTAATGGCTATTAGGAGGTTCTTCATAGTGTCCTGCTCCTGTATGTATGTTTACCAATTTTCATAATAAAAGGATGATATACAACCAAAGCAAGACATAAAATATATGTAAAGGGTGAATTGCATGAGATGTGATTACATCTCAATAAAATTGGTGTTTTATTTAAGCAACAACGTGATACAGAGTTTGCTGCCCTTGGAAGGATATGTTTCTGCTGTAGTGCAGACAACAGAGAGTAAGACCCCCAAAGTGAAAAACAACGGCTACTTCAAGTCAGGCTAACATTGCAGGAAAGGCACAAAAGGTTGCCCACCCCCCTGGACACCCTTCTGTTGTCTTTGGAACTCTGTATTATGTGTTTGTATTTTCTACTCAAAAATATGAATAAAAAGTTCAATGTTGATGAAGAAGCATTTTACAGGGTTCCAATAATCACAATTTAAGTATCTATCTATCTATCTATCTATCTATCTATCTATCTATCATCTTAGAGTCAGTGCATGTGGTGCCCCTGTATGAAATAGCTGAATTCAAGGACTCTCCACTCAGTGAGGGTGGTGCGGGCAGCACCAGCTGATGCTTGATCCCCAGAAACACCACTGCCACCTCCTGCTGTGCCCACTGGGAGCCTTGCCCAATGCGATCGCTGATTCCTCTCACTGGCCTTACTTTCAAACTGCCACTTTTGCTATACTCCAGCAATAAACGGTATTGAATGCAAAATGAAAAGTGACAAAATCTGTTGCCCTTCCCCTAGAGTGGATCATTATTGTAGTGATCATTGTAAAAAGACCTGCGGGCTCGCTCAAGGTCTGTGGAAAGCAGGGGAAAGGGTGGGGCAGGGATGTCACATCTAACTGACCTTTGAGAGCGCAGGAGGACAGCCCAAGACACACATACCAGTCAGGCCTTGTTTGGCTACTTGGAAAAACTCCCTTTAAAGGTTAATGTAAAAATAAATAAATAAATAAACCCTGTTAAAATGAGTCCCGTGACCGAAGTGGACTTTGAAAGGCACGTGTCTGAGTACAGTCTTTCTTTGCATTTCAGCCTTGTATCTGAACTCCATTTCAGACAAGGCTGGAAAAAAGTGACCCCGAGCCATAGACTGGTGACACCTTCTACTCAATGTAAAGGAGTATGTTTCTCTGTAACCCCAGAGCTCAAAGACAGGGCTGGCACTGCCCATCATCAAGATTGCCTTCTGCCCTGTTTAAAACCCCAGTGCTCAACTAGGAGGGGACAGGAGGCAGTTTCTGCAGTACCTGTAATACTCTATTTCTTGATCTGAGTGGTACCTATACAGGTGTGTGTGTGTGTGTGTGTGTGTGTGTGTGTGTGTGTGAGTGAGTGAAAATCCAAGCTGTACACCCAGAATTTGATGATCTTCTATGTGTATTTCTATTAAAATCATATTTTTAAAAGCTCTATTACCGATGCAACTATAATTCTTTAACACTTCTATTACCTGTTGCATGTCCCAACCTTTCTTGTCTTTCTAACACAACTCAGTGAAAGCTATTGTAGTTTACATGTCTTGTATTAGGGAGAAGGGTTCTAGTTTCCCAACGGAATTTTGCAGTTTCAAAACATGTTCCCAAAGCTTTGTTACCAGCTCCACCCCACTCTTGTGCCTGGGGCTCTGGTTGGCCTCAGCTGCAGCAAGCTCTCTATGCTTTGATAGCCCTGTACAATGCTGCTTGAACTCCATGCCACAAGGCAACACTGTAAAGAAGCTGAAAGCAGAGAGAATATCGAATACTGCAAGTAGAACGTTTTACCTGCAATTATTTGCAAGGACGCGCAAAGCTTTTCCTCACACTTCTAGGTGGGTGGTTAATAATGATGGTCAGAGAGGCTATGGAATGGGTTGTGCTTTTACCTGGTCTCCATGGTTGGATGGTGTATCATTTGTTATCCAGTGCCTACTTAAAAATAAGATGCATATTCCTCTCCATTCCCCAAAACACAACCCTCATGGTCTACAAGATGTGTGTGACTAGGACAAAGGGCAGGCTTCCCAAAGGATCTATAATTTTGTAAGGGTCAACAGTTTTGCACTGTTAAAGACGATGTGTATGAATGACACGAGGCTTCCTCTGGGTTAACGCCTTACCTCATTCAACGCACACATCCGAGCAATGGAGCCAATGTTGTTGGTGATGGTGACCAGTGTGGCTCGGGCGAGGTCTTCCTTGCTGATGGAATCTCGCTTTTCCTTACTCATCATGTTGCCAAAGCTATGTTGGAAATATTAGTGAGAATGTTCAAAATCATCCTCAGGCAGGCCCCAAGCTTCCACCAAAGTACTGTGGAAAGCTTTGTGAATAACTCTATTCAAACTTAAATGACCTGATTTGGCTACTATGGTTTACAAGCAGACAGGATTACGGTATGAATGGTTGGCTGCCCCCTTTTTTAAAGTAGGGTCAACGTAGTATGGCTATTAATGGGAAAGAAAACTTTTTAATGCTCTCTAGATATATTGACAAGAATGGAACAGGGGAAACTGCTGCAGTTTTCCAGAACCTTCTTTCAAAGTTGCCCTATTTTAAGCACAAGCATCAAAGGCTAAACATCTCAGTGCTTCATAAAGGGTGGGAGATCAAGTCTGAGCTCCAATAACCAGAGATACTTGCACCAGGCTGGTGGGTTGACATCTTAAAAGTACTAAATGAAGGCCAGGGTGGAGAGGTTGCCTTGTTTACACACTACTGCTCCTAGCTACTTCGTCTCTACCTTGATGCTACAGCGGATCCTTGAAGGCCAAATCGTTCATAGTCTCCTCCGTAAATGTCCTTCACCAGCTTATCAACATTGGTGCTGTCGCCTTTAGCTGCCATTTCCAGAGCTTCTTCAAAGGTCTCACAACCAGTCAGCAAGCAACATAGGCCTAGGAATGTTCCACCTCCAAGACTGAAGGAACAATAAGGTTTATTTTAAATTTTACTTTATTATATGCCCATCCAAGTCCCCAACTACATAAAGATCACTAATATGGGTTAATAAAAAGAGGGAAGAAAAACAAAAGGGCACTTGAATTAAAGTGTAGGGTGCAATAATCTTAGGGTAGATTAGATTTTTAAAAAGGGCAGAGGCTAAAAAGAAACATCAAGGAAAACTTGCCCCTGAATTTAAGAACAAAACCAGAGAAAGACTCTCACTGATTTCCGTTGTGAGACCTTCAGCTAGCTGCTAACCTAAGTACCTCATTCAATCTTCTCACCTATAAAATGGGGCCGAATCAGGATCTCTCTTAATTGGGGGGGGGGGGTGTCTGAAAGCAGCAAATAACCAGAAAAATGGCTGCTATGAAAAAAACAACAACAAAAGAATGTAGCTGAATACAAATACTTGGGAAAAGAAAAACATGTGTATGTGAAGTTCAGAAGTGCAGAGCCAGACTGACCCTAGGGCTGTTAGGAGCAGCCAGCCCAGGAGCCGATCTTTTACCTCAACCTCGATTCTCTAGCAGACATAATCTCAAAAAATTTCTAAAAGGAAGCCACTGATTGCTCACATATGGGCTTTCTTCTGATAGATTATGGGAAAGAGGGTTAATATTTTACCAACTACCCAATAATCAAAAGTATTAACAAAGGTCATAAAAACGTTCCAAGGCTCAACTATGTTTTAAAAGCTTTCAGCCAATTTGGGGGAAATTCCTCTAAAATCATCTTTCAGACAAAATTAGAAACTAATTATGGTAGTTGGGAATGAATTTGTGTATTAATACCACGGTTATGTGACAGAGCAAAAAGGAGACTGAGAGTAGAGCTATCCCGAGTGACCTCCTGACAGGAAAGGGAGCACTGGCGTGGCCTTCGCTCTGTTTACCCGGAGCAGAGGCAGGAGAGCAAATGAAGAGTCAATGCTCACATCAGTTTGTCCTCAAGCTCCGAGAGCTGCCAGCCCCGGGAATCCCATGCGTGTTGGGGTACTGGCTTTCAGTTCTAAGAGGAAATTCAAGTTGAGATGAATAAAGTTATTTTAAATTTAAATTTGAAGAAAGAAACTTTAGGGGAAATTATATTTACTGTCAATAACTGTTAACAAGAAGGTGCCAGACTGTAGACAGGCACACCGTTCTTCAAAGTATATCTAAAGTGAAACTGTATGTAACATTTCTTAAGTAGTGATTGTTACAAAAATACTTGACTGAAATGATAGCCCCTCCTGGAAAATTCGGTAGCTAAGCACCACCGGTAGCAGCTACCCAACCCGGAGGTGTGGTACCAGGAGATCAAGAGCTCCACAGACGTCACCGCCTTGACAACTCAGTCACAGTAGACAATTTGATTTCCTCTACTAAAGCTTATCGTCACTTACATGCAACAGCATGTGTCACATTGTCAGTTTCGGCCTGCCCTACAGAGCTCATGTATTTTAGTGGGAACAATTTTTGGTTTGTGTGCCATCTGGATTTGTCTCTGTAGATTTTCAAGGCTTCTCTCACACCTCTAGCTGCTTTCATCCACACTAATAACGTCTCTTTGAACATCAGATATTCATATTAATCAAGGCATTCAACAATCTCCTCCAAACATAGGCAGCGGAAGACATTGGCTGACTTAGAAAGAAGGCAATTCATCAGCTGATGTGTTGGTATGAGTGAGAACGGACAAGTGCTTTGTGTGACTGGAAGATGACCGATGACTCCAGACAAAGCATGGGAGCTGCGTGGGGAAAGCAAGCATGCATTTGCACAGCTGGCACACTGCAGATAGGAGGAAAGAATGCACAGTCGCAAAAGAGCACTTTATTCATATCCTCAACCTGCTAACCGGTGTTTAACCAATGTGGTTCTCTCACTCATAATCAGATACATCTGTTTGTTTCAGCAGACACAGTAAGACCCTCAGCGTATCGGAGACAAAAGCATATGGCTTAGAGACAGCTGTTGAATAGCATCATTATTTTTTGAAAAACCCAACAACCTTGTAGTGAGGGATTTTAGGGAAAAGTAGAAGAAACCTTCAATTACTGAGTGCTTGTGCTCTTAAAATAGATTCCAAAACAATGAGACGAGCTGTACTACTTCTTTCACCAAAGTTTCAAAATTCTTTACATTCCTCTTTTAATAATCTGCACATTGCAACAGTGTTGGCTGTAAAGTCCTCTTTTTTCTCTGGCTGCTACAATAAAATTAGAGTACTGTCAATAGAAAAAGTTGCTCCTTAATCTAAAATGCATTAAAATTACACATAACATGAAACAAACCATTTAAAACCAGATGTCTAAAAGAAAACTGATCTTCTGGAATGACGTGGCTTCCTAAAAATAAAAATGTTCAAGGAGAGAATAGGGCATAATATAATAACAAAAACCCTGGAGTTACACCTGTCAGCCCACAATAGCAGTAATAAACGTAAAGCTGAAGCTATTTGCTCGGATCAGTGATTCCCAAAGTGTGTTCCACACACTGATGTTCGCTGCTCACCGTAATGGTTTGTATTAGTGGTTTTGTAACTTAGATCAAAAGAAGCCTTTGGCAGAACAACTCTGGTTGGACAGGGAGGAGCTGCAGCCCACAGAGTGGACGTTTCCTTCCCTTCCCCAGCCTGTGGCAGCCCCAGAAAGAGCTTTCTATTTACCTTCAGTCTGCTGTAGCACATTTCCAAAATTACTAGTTGAAAAGCACTTGCAGGGTAACTTAGACATCCAGACAGGTTTTGTTGAGGATTGCAAAACATTGGTCATTAATGGGCATTTACCAAATAGCTGGAATTTATGAGCATGATTACACGTGTAATAGAAGCCAAACACCACAGTGAGTTCATTAGCTGCTGTTAAAGATGATCCAGTATCATGGAACTTCCAAGTTTGAGAAAATACAAAATGTGATGTGATTCGTGATTTTGCTAATCAATGAAATGATAAATACCTCTCATTGAGGATAGTGTTTAGCTTGTTGTTACCTTGGGATTAGCTCTATCAATTCAATGACTCCTTCTGGGGTAAAGTCAGGAGTTACTTGAAAATTGTACTCTAATGAGATCGCCATCTAAGGTTAAACTAGCTTGGTTGAAATATTCATTTATCTTTGATGCTCCTGACAGTCCCAGTGAAGCCCTGGGACAGTTGTGATTTTTCTGTGTACAAGAAAGCTTAGTTCTGTATGCTCGGTGAGAAAAGGTATACCTAAGGGTAATTAACATCCTATATTCTGAACATAAGCAGGATTTAGTGAGGGTTTGTGTGTGTGCGCGCGCTTGCGCACCAGGGTTCCTCAATAGAAGTACTATATTGACTTCTGAGGCTCAATACTTTTTTTTGTTTTTTGTTGTTATCTGTGCATTGCAGATATTTAGCAGTACCCCTGACCTCTAGCTACTAAATGCCAGTAGCACCCACATCCAATAGGGACGGCCAAAAAATGTGTCCAGGTATTGCCAAAATTCCCCCCGGGGCGGTGGGGGGGCGGGCAGGGAGGCTAAATCTTCCCTTCCCGGGTGGTGAGTCACTGAGCAGACCCATTACAGGTCATGGATATACAGTAGCAAAACAGTGCTGTTTCTCCTAATGGATGAGGGAGGAGTGCAGCAGACTTTCAGGGTTGGAAATGTCCACAGACACTATCTAAGAAATGACCCCCTTCGTGGCACAAACAAGGACGCGGAGGCCCAGAGGAGGAGTTACATGATATCTTCATCTTTAAAAACCAGTGGTTTAAAAAAACAAAACAAAACACAACAAAACAAAACAGAAACCAGTGGTTTCTGGGACGCCTGGGTGGCTCAGCAGTTGAGCATCTGCCTTTGGATTGGGGCGTGATCCTGGGGTCCCAGGACAAAGTTCCACAGCAGGCTCCCCTCTGGGAGCCTGCATCTCCCTCTGCCTATGTCTCTGCCTCTCTCTGTGTGTCTCTCATGAATAAATAAAATCTTAAAAAAAAAAAAAAAGGAAAAACAAACAAAAAAACCCAATGGTTTCAACATCACGTCCCAAAGCACATCCCACATGGCACTAGTTCCTTAAGTCATTCCTCTAAAAATGGGTTTTGTGGTCTCGTAAGTGGGAGAAACACTTCATACCATATCCTTCACTTGCAAGTAAGAAAAACTTTTAAAAATTACATTTACACTAGGACGTCTCAAAGATTTCTGACCCTGGATCCTCTTCCCGTGTCCCATCGCTACTAAGAGGAAGCTGAGCGCCTCTGCCCTTAGGGCGTGTATGAGCTAACAACCAGGTACTTTGCCCCTCTTGCCACCTGTCTGTGGCCCTCCGAAATTCCTTAAGAGGCATGCCAACTATTCCAGTTTTCAGGTGGAACATTTAACTGAGGGTAAAAAACCTTTTTTTTTGGTAAACCCAGTTTGGTTTACTGGTTGAAATGACAGATGATTTCAAGCAATTCATCCTGTGCTAGGCACCAAGGAAATTCTAAAAGAAGGCTTCTTCTGAAGCCCTCTCTGACCATCCCAGGCATCCTTTCTTCTGGATCCTACTTTCTTATGGTCCCTGCCATTCATCTGGCACTTAACACATACTGCTTTTTGGGTTTGGTGGGGTGTGGCCTTCTTCCTTCAACCTGACCAGTTTTCAGCAGGCTAAGGATTATGTTTTATGAACCTTCACATAAATTATCCTCTTGCTATGTTAACATATGCAATAAATCCTTTTTAAGCTCTTACTTTTAAAAGTGTGTTCAACACAAATAATCTTTTTATAAAATGGTCTTCAAGATAGAGGCCTGGGTTTAAGTACAGAAAGGTTCTCCTAGCAGAAACCATGTTTACCTGGTCCCTGTAACTCTTTTATAGTTGTCCTTGGAGTATACTGCTAGAATGCTGACACCTGAGCCCATGTTCACCAGCAACATAGGGTATGGGTTATCAAGGCAGTAAGGCTTTTTTTGACACAATTCAGGATTTGTGGGATTTTCAAAATAGTAACATTCCGGCTTGCCGTTGAAGCCGACGGAGTCAACATAAAGCAGGCCCTGAATCAGACAGTCCAGTTCATCCAGTTTATGGAGCTGCAGGTCAGCAATCTGAAAGAGAACAAAACCTCGTGAGAGAGGCTATGACTACCATAAGGGCTTTTAGCTGTACTGAAAATATGTCATTGACAGTAAAAGCATGGAAACGTCTTTAAAACTCCAAGTTGTAAAATAAATAAATAAATAAATAAATAAAACTCCAAGTTGTGAAACCTTGTTAATAATTAGCCACTCAAAAAAAAAAAAAATAATAATTAGCCACTCAGGGACGCCTGGGTGGCTCAGTAGTTGAGCCTTTGCCTGGCTCAGGGCGTGATCCCGGAATCCCGGAGTCCCGGAATCGAGTTCCGCATCAGACTCCCTGCATGGAGCCTGCTTATCCCTCTGCCTGGGTCTCTGCCTCTCTCTCTCTCTCTCTCTCTGTGGGTCTCTCATGAAGAAATAAATAAAATCTTAAAAAAAAATAATTAGCCACTCTGCCAGAAAGTAGCCTTTGCTGGATATCATGTCTGCTCACAGTGGGAACTAAAGAACAGAAATGGCCTGGTTCCTGGTAAAGTATCCAGGAACACATGTAATGAGTTGAACTGGTGGGCCCTAAGAGGTATGGCCATGTCCTAATTTTTAGAACCTGTGAATGTTACGTGATTTTGAAAAAGGGTCTTTGCAGATGTGATTAAGTTAAGGATCCTGGGATGAACAGAACATCGTGGATTATCTGTGTAGACCCTAAATCCACTGACAAGCTTCCTTATGAAACACAGGAAAGATCTGATGGACAGAGGTGAAGGACATATGAAGACAAAGGCAGAGATTGGAGTACTCCATGACAGGCCAAGGGATGCCAACAGCCACCAGAAGCTGGAAGAGGCAAGGAATGGAACCTGCCTGAGAGCCTTGAAAGGAGGTGTGGTCCTGTCAATACCTCGATTTTGTTCTCTAGAACTATGACTGAATACATTCCTATCGTTCTAAGCTACTGCGTTTGTGGTTATTCACTAGGGCAGCCACAGGAAACCAATACAGCATATACTAAGTCCAGGGCTCTCCTGTAGGGGGAGGAGAGTGAGAATGTTCTGAAAGCAGAAACCCACACTTCCCACACACGAGGTCCTGAGCAAGGCCTGGTAAGCCTGGACCCTGGAGACAATTCCCTTTGAGCCTACACAACCCAACTGTCCTCTTCCCAAGCCTGGGCTTTGTAGGTAGATAGACCCGGCTTTGAATTCTAGCTCTAACACTTACCTGAGGTTTGTGGGGCAAGTTTAACTTGAGAAGCCTCAGTTGCCTCTCTGTAAAATGGGGATAATACTCACTGTACAGTGTGGTTGTAAAGATTTCATGATCATAATATATGTACAAAGAGCTCAAAAAATGTTGGCTCTTTTATGAATAGTGGGGGTGGCCCAAAGTGTCTTTTCATGATCCCATGAGAAAAACTCCCATTCTCCCCAGGTATAGGGGGAAAAAAAGTAGATGAGGATGAATTGGCTGTGGGATAGATGTAGGGGAGATAGAGTGGCCACTTTGCATCCTCAAAAGTTTAATTCTTGGTCTCCAAGAATAATATTATTGCCAGTCTACATGCTTGGGTTGACGATCATTTCTCATAGACAAAAAATAATAATAATAATAATAATCTAATAATCACCAACATGACACTAAAGCAACAAAGGAAGACAATTTGTAAGGACTATCTTAAATTAAAAAAAATCTTTAAGGGATCCCTGGGTGGCGCAGCGGTTTGGCGCCTGCCTTTGGCCCAGGGCGCGATCCTGGAGACCCGGGATTGAATCCCACGTCGGGCTCCCGGTGCATGGAGCCTGCTTCTCCCTCTGCCTGTGTCTCTGCCTCTCTCTCTCTCTCTCTCTCTCTCTCTCTGTGACTATCATAAGTAAATAAAAATTAAAAAAAAAAAATCTTTAAGAAGGGCAGCTCCAGTGGCCCAGCGGTTTGGCGCCACCTTCGGCCCTGGGTGTGATCCTGGACCTCAACCCAGGATTGAGTCCCACGTCAGGCTCCCTGCATGGAGCCTACTTCTCTCCCTCTTCCTCTGCCTGTGTCTCTGCGTCTCTCTCTCTCTCTCTCTCTCTCTCTGTCATGAATAAATAAATAAAATCTTAAAAAAAGTCTTTAAGAAAATAATACCTAGTATTTTTTGTTTATTACACTCCAAGAATGTGTAGTATATAATTTAATTCTCAAAAAATTCTCTAAGTAGGTGTTTTATCCACTTTATGGTTAAGGCTCTCAGAGCTTCAACAACTTTCCCTGAGTGATATAACTAGCAAATAGCTCCCAGAGACTCACTGTTCTCTTGTCTTCATAATGTGTAGTGCTTCTGGGATCTGGAAACGACCTAAACAAGTACTACCCTAGGATACTTTGCCAAAGAGGCATCATCTTCATTACAAAAGTTAATAGCTGGAAGAACACTTCTGACTTCATATCACTCATCTGAATGTCCCATTCAACTAACTCCACAAAATCTACACCTAATGAACAGAATTAGTTTGAATAGAATACCAGCATGATGGTATAAGTTTTCTTGATACAAAGAAACAACCATTCTGGTTTGTTTGTTTTAATTTAGAGATCTCACTGACTTTATTGAATGACTCATGAATTGGGCAGCATACCATCTAGCAAGTAGAAAGGAAATCCCTAGAAACAATCATCATAAATGACACCTGCTGATAAAGTAAATCTATCTTATAAATGATTCCAAACTTTTCATTTTTTACTGAGTGAATATTTTGGGCGAGATCCAAGTAATTACACATGTCTTAAGGGGGTAATACTTTAGGTATAAAACTATCTGGAGACCTGAAAGGCTGTAGTGAGACATAGTTGTGTAAATGCCATCTTTGTCCTCCATTCTTCAGCCCTAATTAACCTCTTCCACTTACAGCACTAATTAGAACCTGGCTAGTTTTCTGGTTCATCAGGTGCCCCTGAGCATGATGCTCAAAGGCCTGTCCCATATAATAATTGCTTAATAAATATTTGTTAAGTGGGACAGGGAAAGTTGTCACTTCTTGGATCAAGCCAAACTGAAAAGTAGCAATTTCATCAGATAGTTGTGGGACCATAGGTTAACCTGCTTAAAAATTAATCAGAGGCCCATCAACAATATTGACAGCCAGGCCCAGAGACAACATCACAAACACAAGACAGAGACACAGTGAGTCTACCTAGACATCCTGTACCTATGCTGTGGAAAAAGAAAAAAACTATCAAGGCAAATAAACTAAGCACATACAACTTTGATCTGAAAGGAAACACTGTTATCTTTCTCATCAAACTCAGCTTTAAATAAAGTGCCAGCGGCAAACAAACATCTGTGCTGTACATTTTACTGCAGGATGGATATTTCTGAAGCCTGGTCATGCATTCCCAAACTAGGAAAGAGAAATATTTGTCACTTCCACTGAGACCTTAGAGACCTCCCTCAAAAGTCATCACCATACAGAGAAAAGCCCAGGCTCCCAAGTGTAAGCAAAGAGTCAAATCATTACTTGGATATTCAAACAGGCCATCTGAAATTCAGAACAGGATGGGCATTACTCCTCACAGGTTGTAGTTTGTAAATACAACAGAACTGACTTTGTGGAACACTCAGCACATTCAAATCCTAGCTATGAAAAACCCTCTTTCTCTGGGCTTAGTGTTCTATCAAGGGTAAGAAATGCAAATGCCTACAGGAGACAGTAAGGAAACCCCTGGAAACCTCAAAAGGCAAGAAGAAAAAGTGAAAGTGAGAACCTGGTTCATGGAAAGTCACTTTAATGGATATGGACAATAATAAATGTACAATCTCTAAAAAAAAAGAAATGAAAAAGAAAACATAAGAGTGAAGCCCTTAGCTAGAATGATGGGGATAGTAGTGTACAGGGGATTGTTGTGCATACACATATTTACAGTTTCACCTGCAGCTCATTGTTGCCATGTCAAAATGGAGGATCAGTGTAATTAATTAGCTGACACTAATTTATGTTTTTTTTTTTTTTAAATATAGCAGGCCAACCAAACATATCTGTGGGCTGATTCTGACTTCCATCCTGTTAATTTTATAGATATTCTAATGCTAATTTCTATGATGGGTCTTTTTTAAAAATTTCATTCCCCTTAGCTACTTTTTAAAATTTAAATTCAATTAGCCAACATATAGTACATCATTAGTTTCAGAAGTAGTGTTCAATAATTTATCAGTTGTGTAAATACCCGGTGCTCATCACATCACGTGCCCTCCCTAAAGTCCCTCACCCAATTACCCTCACCCACTCCCCCTCCAGCAACTCTCAGTTTGTTTCCTATGGTGAAGAGTCTCTCAGGATGGATCTTAAATGATGACAGATCTGAAATATCAGATTCAGCAAACATGCAGATGAAGCTATAGCTAATGTGAACATAACCTTGTAACCAAGGTGTGCTTGTAAATGTTTAACAACCAGCTCTCTGGGAGCTAAAGCCCTGGTTTTGAGTATTTACCAATTTCTGTGGTATAATCGCCCCCATGATGGCTCCACTCCTAGAGATTCTGACTGCATTTCTAACAATATCCCAGGTGATGTTGATGCTGCTGGTCCCCCGACCACACAGTATTAGGAGTTGAAGAACTGGGATTAGTCCATGACCCAGGTACAGTGAGAAGAGGCATTTGATAAGGATACTGTCCCTAATAGCGCTTGCCCTTGCTAATTCACAGGGCTAGCTTCAAAGATCAAATAAGATACCTACGTGAAAATGTTTTGAAGATTTTAAAGAACTATATACATGGATTCTAATTATGTGAGAAGTAAAATAATTAGAGTCTTATCTCAAGATAAAATGCACTAATCTGCTAATCAAAACATTATTTCCACATTGAAGATTCTAATTTATAGAGGGAGCTCAGTGATTCCTGTATGCTAATACTGGGAAAAATATGGATCCCAAACACAAAGCATGCTCAGAATACGTTGTAAAAGGTAGTCTGTATGTTCTTCAGCTCAGTCTGTCAAAAATAACTAAATAAAGAGTTAAATAAATAAATGTGGTAAAAAAAAAAAAATCCCAAGAGATTCCATAGCTACTCCTATGGGGGTATTCTAAGGACCTGTCCCAAACCAGTTATATTACTTCTCTGTAGTTGAGAAATAAGTCACCAAATTGTATTTCAGAAATGAATAAAATACATATTTGTATGATTCCTTATACTTCCCAAGGTGCTTTTGAGGACACTAGCTCCCTAAATCACACCGGAAGTGGCAGAAAAGGTTATCTTACTAAGCCAAGAATGAGTCACATATAAAATAGTTGATTCTGAATTACAAATTTTACTCAGGGCTCTTTTTTCTTCCCAAAGGAGACGTAGGAGACCTGAGAGAGATGAATTTCTAACATGTTCTGTGAGTAAGAAATATGACAAAGCCTCAAAGATGGCTTCTTCCTCCCTGCACCCAATGATAAAGAGGCCAAGATGAGTGGTCAAGTATCAAGCCAGACCCAAGTGGAGAAATGACATGGTCTACCAAAAATTATGCTGCTACAATGACATGAATCAGTCTCTGGATTAATAATAGGAACCAAGCTGATAAAAGTCCTTGAATGGTCCATTTAGATTTAGAGATTCACATATCCACAATTGTCCTCCCTCTTCCTGAGATTTTTTTCCCAGTATTCTTAACTTTTTTAGATTGTTTCCTTAGAGATTTCTGGTTTAAGTTAAAAGGCCAATTCTTCAGCTCTCACACCTTGAGAAAAATATAATAAAGCAACCAGAATATCCTTTTCTGTTCCCTAAATATCATTCAACCAATAAGATTATTGCTATTCCCCGTTTGTTAGGGGATATGTCTTTTTTGAAAAGTAAGACATAAAAGTAAGAAAAATAAGACAGTAAGAGTCACTTCTAACTTCTAGTTAGTCTTACACTGAACAAAACTCCCAAGGAAAAGTATCTATTATAATGAAGAGTTAGCTGGACAAAAAGGATGGTTTTTTTTCCCCATACGTTCTCTATTATTGGAATATTTTGCATTTTAAAGAACTCTTACTCAAGTTAGGAAGTGTAGTTGTGGATAAAAATATTAGATTTGGTACATAAGATACTCTAGTGTGTTCTTCAAAATAAAACTCACAGAATAGAGACAGGGGATAGCTAAGTCTTCCCCTTAAGTATCATTTTCTTCAATGGTGGGATTCCTCATTGGCTTTTCAGTTTCTTAGACCATTTATAGTTAGATTACGTTTTTCTTTGGTGTCCCACTTTGGTGTATCATTAATTCAGAAAGCTAAATTTTGCCAGTCAGAAGTTTATTTGTGACAGTGATCCTAAAACATTAAAAGAAGCAGAAAGGAAACAAGGAAGGAAGAGAGGGAAGGAAAAAAGAAATGCCGTTTTGTTTGGTTGAAAGTCTTCTACACAGGGGTCTAACTTAATGCTTGTCTCATGGTTTATAGCTCTCTCTTGTACATTTGAAATTGGATGAAGACTAGTTGATATTGTCTGAGGATTTAAGTATATTTACTATACATAAAAAGGACATAGTCATAAGATGTAATAATTGCTAATGATTCAGGGTCTGTTGAATGTCTTTTAGTTAGCTCTAATTACTCAGGTTTTTAAAACACTTCTGTAAAGCCGTCTTATACCAAAAAGTGATTTTATAGCAATGACAGGACTTTATATTATATATATGCACATTGCTTTACTTTGTCAGAATGCTTACTATATATAGTAGTAAATATTGATCATTTGCAACCATGTAAGCACCTTCAGTTTTCTATTCTGGAAAGGAGAGGTGGGAAGAGCTTGGCTTTAGCACACCTAAGGATCTTAGCACTTACTATTCCCTCTGCTTAAAATACCCTTCCCCGGATACTGGCCTGCTTTGCTTTGTTACTTCTGGTTCCTGCTCCAATGTTACCTTATCACACTAAAGCCCTCCCAACTCTCCTAACCCCTTTTACCCTGCCTTTTTTACCTTCACACACACACACACACACACACACACACACACACACATACACACTGGATATCCACTACACACACACACACACACACACACACACATATGAGATAGATAGATAGGATATATAGTATATTCTGTACTTTTATATTCATCTGTTTATTTAATTACTGACCAGCCTCCACACTAGAATATAAGCTCCTGAAGGGCAGGGCCTTTGTTTTGTTCATAACAGTACTTGGCACACAGAAGGAGCACAACAAATACTTGTTGGATGAGTGAATGAATGCCTAGGAAAGAGGATGATAAGACCTATTCATCTGCATAGACTTTGGAAGGATAAAGGCACATTCACTTAGTGCACTGACAAATAGGCTATAGGAAGAGATCAGTTCTGTCTTCACTTTGTCTAAGACTGAGCATGGAAACAGGAGGCAGCCCTCTTCTTTCTTTTATGGATGCATGTCCCTAGCAGGCCAAGCTGTTTGGTAAATACTCCAGACTTGCTCACTGCTCCAGTCTATTCATTAGGGTCCAGAAGCTGCCTGAAGGAGTAGAGGCTTCTTTACCTTGGTTATAAGAAAATATGACCTATCTCAGTTCAGAACCTTGAGAAACACCTTGCTCACAGCCAACATCTATCGAGTAACTTTCTCCCAGAATGTACATTACCCTAATGAGGAACGGAGGCAGTGAGGATGTTGCATAAATGATCCAGGTCACCTGGGTTCACTTTAGGCTCCTTAGTGAAGGACCCTGATAGGGTAACCTGGCGAACTCCTAGCATTAGGCTGGGTGAGCATATTCTTCTGAATTAGAATTGAGCTGACACCCTAGCTCTGACTAGGAGGCATTACTAGAGCCTCTTAAGCTCTCCTTAGCTTTAATTTCCTTATCCAAGTAGCACAAGAATGCTATACTTCCCGGTCTCCAAAGGTGACTTCAGGTTCTAATGTCCTAAAACTCCTCCCGCCTCTCTTCACTTTACTGCCACCTTTTTGCAGATGATAATACTGAAGGCTCCAGAAGGGATATGTCTCACCCAAAGTTATCCAGCTAGTTAAATGCAGAGACAACACTAGAATTCAGGTTCAATGCTTTTCCAACTATGAGCTCAAATTTAATTTTCATGCCCCCCCGCCAAAAAAATAATTTTCATGCCCCCGGACCTCAGCCTTTTCAGTTTCAAAACTCTTTGATCATTGGGCCCCTTTGGTGGGAAAAAGATGCTATGAATCGTTTAGGTGACAATCAAATTCCACTGATGTGTTGGGAAAAGGAACACAGGAGAAAAAGCCAAAACCTGGTATCATGAGTCTCATCCAGGATACTGTGCTACGACTCCATTGCCAGCTCCTCTAGAAACTACTTGGTACAATCAATGGGATAAATGATGTTACTTTTTATGATACAAAAAAAATTTGCATTCATAGCTTTTTTAAATGCCATGAATAATGTATTGATTCATTAATTTATTCATTAATGATAGACTTTATAGCAAGACTGGATTACACTAGTTCCGTGACAGAATGCCAGTAATTTGCACTCCAGGCTTTGAAAAAGTGTATTTTACAACTTATCTCACTGTATTTTTCAACTTTCTGGCAAGACTAACCCCCAAATCTTCCAAACTTTTCTTCTCTAATGGCCAGTCATTTCTGTTGAACCTAGCTAACTATTTTCTCTTTGTTTTCTACATCTTTTATTGCACTTTATTCTCATTTTATTTCCTGTTAGTTGAGGCTGGACAGTGCAGAGATTATCTTGACTGTAAAGATGTAGAAATTGGAACACACAATTGTTAAGAGATTGCTAAATAAAGAGAAACATGAGATATCTTACTCATCCATGTCCTCCATTTAGCCAAATTTGTCAAACGTAAATGAGCAATGCAGAGCTGGTATAGACTGCTACTCAGGAGACAGCATTGTTCTTATTATGTAAATCCACACACCTGAAATCTTACTATTAAAGGAAGTCACCTATAAATAATACCAAATGTTTTGCTTTTGTTTCAAACAAAACTTCTGAATGACATTCATAAAACAGAAAAGACACTTAGAGCGAACAACAGGTAGACAGCAGTAATCCTTTCTTATAGGAGTTACAGAAAGCCTTTCTGGCAGGCCTGCATCTCTGCAGCTATAAAAGCGGGATGATGATTATGCTTTTCATGACACCACGGTAAGAATCTGGAAAACTCTAAAACACTTCCGAAAGGGAATGATACCATCTTATCTTTAGCATACCGTGCAGCCATAATTATAAGAAAAATGATGATGAGAGCTAGTATTTATAAGCATTTGCTAAGAAGTGCTGGGTCCATAGGATCTCATGTAATCCACTCTGTGACACCCCTACGGGCACAAACTATTCATACACAGGAGGAACTGAGTCACAGAGAGGTGAAGGTACCCTGTCCAGAGTCCCAAGGCTAGCAGTCAAGTTCTTCCAAATGAGAAGCCATGTGTTTGGACATGGGAGAGGCTTGCTTTCCTTCTCTGAGAGGGGGTTTTGCTGTGTAACAAGCTCAAACCTGACATACCGTTCTGAAGTCCTTTTCAAACTTGAAAGCCCCGCCTCCGGTGGCGCAGAGGGTGGTGTGAAGGCTGGAGAAGTTCTTCTCGCTGCCCATCTGAATGAACCTGTGCATGGCACAGCTGGGGAAGCGGATGAAGTGCAGGTTCCCTTTGCGCCCACACATGGTCAAATTTTTCAGTTCTAGGTGAACGTCTCGGATCCCGGTTTTCCCATAAGCTGTATTAGAAGTCAAATACTTCCTGATGCTCTTCAGGTTCTCCACCTCCTCTTGTTCCTCTTCAGCTGTAATATCCTTCGGTTCGAAGTAGACCAATTTAACCAGCGTTCCACCGATATCCATGCCGAACCATGGGAATGCTGGAGGACAGAAAGACAGTACTGTTGAATTCTATGCTTTTAAAGAGATGCTCAGTTTCTGAATATTCGAAAATAAAATGCAGTGACATCACCTCTGTATATGCACTGAACATCCAATTCCCCTTACTTCCACGATATGTGCCTAAGAGACAGGCAAGGAGAAACCCACCATTTAGATGGTGCTGGGGACTCTGTCTACACTCCACTCAGAGTCTGCCTCAGGACTGAGGCTGAGAAGAGGAACAGGACTTTGCAGTGCCCTAGGCCGATCTCAATTCCCAGGGCTTCTCAGGGCTCGAGTATCTTCTCAAGCTGAGTACAATTCCAATTCTTAAAGATCTATTTTTGCATACATCACAGCACCTAAATGCCAGCTATTTTATCAGAATCTCAGCCAAAGAAACAGTGATCTGTTCCAATGCTGGGGAAAAACTGGCTATGCTAGGTGTACCACGAGGCGGGTTGGTCTCTAACCCACTTGGCCCACTCCTAGGGTACTTTTCAAAGACAACTGTTACAGCATTCAATTTTTGCCTCCACAAGCTGACTGTGTAAGACATGAGTCTGCTGCTTTACTCTACAGAATAGGCAGGAAGGAGGAAGGGAGAGTAGGTTGAGAGAGATGATGACCCTATGGTGGCATAAATCTAAAAAGAACAGTTCCCGTTATAGTGTGTTTCTTTTTCATGAAGCAGAAACACTACCTTCGCATCAAAATGGCCTGCTAAGGAGTCCTCAACCTAGCTCAACCCATGCTAGAATCGCCTTTAGCATCCTGAGTCTCCTCTTCTCTCCCACAGGTTGATTTAATTCAGGGGTGCAATTTGGGCATGAGTATTTTCTGAAAGTTCCCTCATGGTCGCAATCTGTAGGCTTAGGAATTGCTGAATCAGAAGAACCTTGGCCTCTGACAGGCAAGCCCACCAATAAGCATAATTCCTGACCAGGTCTACAACATGAAGGCATGCCTTTAGGGAATGATGTGTGTGTGTGTACATTTTATATATATAAACTTATATATATATAATATCTACTCCAGATGTTTATAAAAAAATAAATCTCCATCATAGTTATTTTTATTGTTATTAAAAGAACAGGCTGAGCTCCCTGAACAGGCCAACTTCATTTAGAGGTGACCTAGAAAGTTACTGCTGTGTTGTCAGATGCTCTGTGATGAACACACAGCAAACCCGAATGAGACTGCAAAATCTGGGGTCTCCCTTTTCATTTCCTTCAGCAGACTCCATGGGCTAAATCTGCAACTGTAATATCAAAGCAGAGTTTAAAGATACAGGGAGCTCAAATGACTTCTTTCCAAAAGTTTATTTTATCCAGCCCTGGAGAGCATCCATATGAGCCCTAGTCAAGTTGTGCATGTCACACCCAGAGATAACATTGCCAGGAACACAGTGGAGACCTCCAGAAGTTTTTTCTGTGCTGCCCTACTACTTAGCCCTTTAAATCAGTAAGTTAGGGAGGGTGGAGGGGGGGGTACATAGCAGGAAGCCATTCCTGTACATGCAATTATTTCTCCAGTGCTTCCAGCTGTCATTTTAGCTGTAATCCAAGCCAGAGGCTCCACCCTTGGAAGCAGTAACTCTTAACAAATATAGAAAAATTAAATCCGGGCAGCCCAGGTGGCCCAGCGGTTTAGCGCCGCCTTCAGCCCAGGGCGTGATCCTGGAGACCCGGGATCGAATCCCACATCAGGCTCCCTGCATGGAGCCTGCTTCTCCCTCTGCCTCTCTCTCTCTCTCTGTCATGAATAAATAAATAAAATCTTTAAAAAATAATAAAAATAAAATCCCAAGTTCCCCAAAAGTTTAAGAGCAGCAGATTCCATTGACAAGACCAAGTTAACAAATCTCCTATTATAATTGTGGAAGTTTGCAAAGCAAATCCCCCACAGCCCAGTGCAGGTTGGGAAGCTTGCTTGTCCTAGCAGGGTAGTAGAAAACTGGAAATAGTTCATCCCTACCAGTCAATTCAACTCACAAATGACATTTCATGGTCCATTCTCTAAAACTCACATCAGCATGCCCACAGTGTAAGGTAATAGGTAAAACCTCAAGTCAGAATTCACAGCTGCTTCCCATAAAGAGCAGTCAGTAGCCAGCTCACTGTCACTCCCTCCACCTCTCAATTCCCTTCCACATCTCAGTTCCCTTATCTGTGAAAGGAATGGATTGCAGTAGAAAGGTCTCCAGTTCTCTCCCTACTATAAACTTCCAATGGATTCCTTCAGAAGTATAAAAAAATCACAACCACCTCCAATCTTGTAGACTGGCCAGAGCCCTAGTTTTAATCTCCACTGAAATACTTTATGACATGTCAAAAAGTGCCTGGGCTATGCAATTAGTGTTGCAGGTATAATCCATTCTTATCAGAGTAGGAAAGACACTTACTACTGGACAGGATGGGAGAAGGGTATTCTGGAACATTGCTAGGCTAATCATTTTGAAGAACTTGGGGAAACTCCTATTAAAATTAAAAGCACACCTACATTTTTAACCCAGCTAATTCCTTTTCTGGATCATATTTAAAAAGCATGAGGATTTGAGGATAGGTATGACCCAGCAATTACACTACTAGGTATTTATCCAAAGGATACAAACACCATGTTCTGAAGGGGCACCTGCACCCCAATGTTTATAGCAGCAATGTTCATAACAGTTAAAATCTGGAAAGAGCCCAGATGTCCATTGGCAGATGATGGATAAAGAAGATGTGATATAATATATACAATAAAATATTACTTAGACACCAGAAGGAATGCAATCTTGCCATTTCTAATGATATGAATGGAACAAAAGAGTATTATGCTAAGCAAAATAAGTCAGGGAAATGCCATATGATTTCACTCATATGCGAAATTTAAGAAACAAAACATGAATATAGGGAAAAGGAAGGAAAAATAAAATAAGATAAAAACAGAGAGGGAGGCAAACCACAAGAGACTCTTAACTCTAGGAAACTAACTGAGGGTCGCTGGAGGGGAGGGGGCTAGGGGGATGGTTGATGGGCATTAAGGAGGGCACTTGATGGAATGAGCTCTGGGTTTTATTTGTTTATTTTTTTTAATTTTTATTTATTTATGATAGTCACAGAGAGAGAGAGAGAGAGAGAGAGAGAGAGAGAGGCAAAGACACAGGCAGAGGGAGAATCAGGCTCCATGCACCGGGAGCCCGACGTGGAATTCGATCCCGGGTCTCCAGGATCGTGCCCTGGGCCAAAGGCAGGCGCCAAACCGCTGTGCCACCCAGGGATCCCCAGCTCTGGGTTTTATATGCAACTGATGAATTACTAAATTCTACTCCGGAACCAATAATACATTGTATGTTAACTAAATTGAACTTAAGGAAAAAAGAAAAAACAAAACAAAACAAATGTTCATTGCAACACCCTTTACGGTGATCACATTAAAAAAATAAATAAAAACAGGGGCTTCTGGCTGACTGAATCAGAAGAGCACGTGACTCCAGATTCATAAATTCAAGCCCTATATTGGGTGTAGAGATTACTTAAGTGAATAAAAAAAAAAAAACCACAAAAAAGAAAAATCTGAAAACAAAGTACATGTGACAGGAAAAATGTTCAACAAAGTTTATTGTTTCCTTTTTTTTAAGTTCCTTTTTTATTTTTTAAAGATTTTACTTATTTATTTGACAGAGAATGCAAGCAGGGGGAGCAGCAGAGGGAGAGGGAGAAGCAGGCTCCCTACTGGGCAGGGAGCCCCACCTGGGGCTGGGTCCCAGAGACCTGAGATCATGACCTGAACCGAAGGCAGATGCCTGAGCCACCCAGGCATCCCTTACCTTTATTATTTCCAAACCATGGAATACTGGGCACCCACTGAAAAGAATGAATGAGATCTATATCAGTTGTCTGAAGGGATATCCTTAAGCTTCTGCTAATGAGAAAAGTAAAAGATGCCTTGAAGTATAAATAATTTATTTATACCTTATTTGGTTTGAAAAAAAAAAAAGGAGGGAAGGAAAGCAGGAAAGAAGTAAAGCAGGTGGAAGGGAGACCACCATATTTATGATTGTATGAGCCTCCGGAAAGATATAGAAGGCTATCCCTCCAGGTTGTTAATATCTTTAGGAGGTGGCAGGATGGGCAGGCTGTATGGGTGGAGGCTAGAGATTAGGGGAGGGGATGGAGAAAATTCTACACTCAGACCATTTGGTAGATGCAGAAGTAAAACACAAACAAACAAAAGAACTCAGTGACAATAGAAAATAGGAGACATCTCAGCAAGGAATGGACAGAACAGGCTGTGTGAAACCCAGGAAATAATCTGGTTCTGTAGTAGAAATCCAGTATTCACCCAGCCACAGCTGTCACCAGTCCTCTGAAATGAAAACTCCGTCCATGACTTTTTATTTGGTTGGCTACTGGTAAGTACAAGCAACTGCGAAGAGGTCTCACTTTTAAAAATGTGGCAGGGGACACCTAAACATTTGGTAAGTTATTTAGAATCCTGCTGTCTTTCCTGCTTTACTTCCTGTTCATTTCAAAGCTTTTGTTGGCAACTCAACAAAACAGTGGGGAAAAAGTATAGAATTCTGAAAATTCAGTTATATCAGCAGTTTTGCTTAAGGTAAAAGGGAATAAAGATCGGAATGCTGCATTAGTTTAAATGGCAATAGAAATGCCTTTCACGTACTTATATTCATTTCTCACTTTCATGTAAAAAATAAATGAAATAAATGCTCTTCTATTCACATTTTAATACTTGTATAGACATTGTCAGAATTTCTTGTATAGAAACTGTAAGATTGGGCAGCCCAGGTGGCTCGGCGGCTTAGCGCCTTCAGTCCAGGGTGTGGTCCTGGGGACCCGGGATCAATCGAGTCCCGCTGTTAGGCTCCCTGCAGAGAGCCTGCTTCTCCCTCTTCTTCTGCCTGTGCCTGTGTGTGTCTCTCATGAATAAATAAATAAATTAATTAATTAATAAATAAATAAATTCTTAAAAAAAAAAAGAAACTCAGATTTTGAATGCACAGTTTTATTCATCTTCCTGATGTCAAGGATATCAACCATAAGCCATGGATGGAGATAAAAGACCAGGGAAAGAAAGAATATCCCAATGTAGCTATCAGCTATGATTCATGTGTTCTTTAATCCAGAATATCCAAATGCTTTGATAAATTCAGCTGAACCACTGATAAGTCTGTTCTGTGTTTGCCAGAAGTGATGCTGGTTCTAGATACAGAATGTCTGCATTCACCCTTTATTCCTTCAACCAGATGTCATTTTTTAAGAATTTCTAGAATATCCATCAAAGATGTTCAACAGGAGACAAGGCTCAAAGGACAAGGTGCTACAGATAAGTAGTGGATTTTAGGTCCATATTCTTTCAGCCTATTATAAAGAATAATAAGGAATAAAAAGAATTATTTCCTAAAGAAGTTCTTGCACAGGTGCACTAGGAAACCTATGCAAAGATGTTCACTGCAGCAATTTTTAGTAACAATGTAGACATCCATCACTATGTAAATAAAATGTAATATATGATGGAATACTACATAGCTATGAGAACCGATTAGATTTATAGATTAGATTTATAAGTCTCAAGATAGATAGAGTCCAGGGACGCCTGGGTAGCTCAGGGATTGAGTGTCTGCCTTTGGCTCAGGGCATAATCCCGGGATCCGGGATCCTGTTCCACCTCGGGCTCCTTACAGGCCTGTGTCTCTGCCTCTCTCTGTGTGTCTCTCATGAATAAATAAATAAAATATTTTTTTAAAAAAAGTAGATAGAGCCCAAAACACAATGCTGAAGGAAAATTGCTTTAACAGTGAGCCAACGACATATAGGTTGTCACTCCCAAGTCAGAACATTTAATTACAAGCATGAGACCCTCCAGTGCTTTCTCACAGCAACGGGAAGCATTCTAGATGTTGGTTGATCTGTCAGTTTAGGTCCTGGAGTGAGGATGTAGGCCGTCTTAAATGCACATAACAGCATTAGCACGAAATGAACCTTTGTTGTTTAACCCACTCAGCCTTGGTTATGGTCTGTTACTGCAACACACTGTGATTTGACTAGTACTTGAAATGGTGTTGTTTCAACAGCATTTGGAAGGCCAAGCAGCCAGGAGGGAGGAAACGGATTTTGGAGGCTGGCAAAGCATTCGGTAAAACCATCATGTATGATAATTTGGAAGGCAGATAATATACCTAGAGTAGATATTGTGGAAGAGATGGAAAGCCAAATGTGAGTTGCATGTGTTAGTTACCACTGGCTGCATTTTATTTTTTAATTCTTATTTATTTATTTTAAAGGAGGCTCCCTACTTTCAATTTACAACCCTGAGATCAAGGGTTGCATGGGCTTCTGAATGAGCCAGCCAGGAGCCCCTGTTGGCTGCATTTTAATTTTTTTATTTTATTTATTTCTGATAGTCACACACAGAGAGAGAGAGAGAGAGAGGCAGAGACACAGGCAGAGGGAGAAGCAGGCTCCATGCACCGGGAGCCCGACGTGGGACTCGATCCCGGGTTTCCAGGATTGCACTCTCGGCCAAAGGCAGGCGCCAAACCGCTGCGCCACCCAGGGTTCTCTTGGCTGCACTTTAAAAGGTACACACAGAAATTGAGGGTTGCTGGAGGAGAGAGGGATGGAGGATGGGTAACTAACTGGGTGACAAGCATTAAAAAGGGCACCTGATATAATGAGCACTGAGTGTTACATAACAACTGAACTCAGCCTCTGAAACTAACAATACATTATGTTAATTAATTGAATTTAAATATAAAAAATAAAAAGAAATTTACCGTTAAAAAAAGTGTGCCCAGAAAGTAATTGACTGGTTTATAAACAAAAAGAAGAGAGAATAAGGTCCATTAAATCAGACTTGCAGGGTTGGAAAAAGCAGCTGCTTCTCTTCCCCAACAGATAAACAATGAAACAGAAATGAGAAAGGCTTTGCTTGCAAGAGGTCAATTAGCACTTAGTTGTGAGGCGAGGTTCAAAGCAGGAGAACTGGCTGTCACACTCTTAACACTTTTAAAGGGTTATGAAGTCTCCAAGTAAAGATGCAGTTATGGTCAGGGCTTCTTAGTTAATTCTTTCAATTAGAATACCTCAGGGAAAAAGAGATCGGAGGTGTGGCTTCCCCACCTAAGGCTGACAGGCTCAAAGTATCATCAATTAAGTCAATAAAGAAATGTTGAAAGCAAAACTACAAAAGCATCCAGTGAGCAGAAGTATGCCAAGGATGGAGGGCTGGGCATATGAAAATAAACTAGAGTTAAGTAGATAGGAAAAGAGTTGTACTGCCAGCAAACGCCTGAGCCCCCAACCCTCTAACGTCAGCTGAAAAAGCATATTCTTCAGTCTCACTTTAGTTGTGATCCAGGAGGTTATTGGAAAAGCCAAGGCCTAAAGAGAGCAATGGATTGGGGAGCCCCCTTCCGAGAAAACAATCAAGACCCCAGAGGAACATCCTCTACTTGCAAGTCAGGGAGCAATGGAGCATAGATGGATTTCAGAATTGCTTCATCAGCATTTTAGAACAATGAGGACCAACGAATGGATGTCTCTCATTCACCTCTTTTCTGAGTAGGAATGTATATTGGGTTTTCCAATCATTTTTCACCATTATTTATTAATATACGATGTGGGGGAGGGGCACCGCAGGTAACTGGCCTCTTGGTTCAGAAGTCTCTAGCTCAAGAGGACCCACATCCAGAGTTGATGTTGAAACCACTTTGTATCACCCCTTAACTTAGGTCCTCCTGCACATCATCCAGATGCCATGACTGGGTGCAGCTTCAGGGCTGTCTACTTTGGGGTGGGAATCCCTGTCTGTTGCCTGCAGTTGGGGAAAGCAAGGCAAGTATCTGGTAATCAGAGAAGTACATTGTGGTAGCCACTAGTGCTGCTGGCCAAGGATTTCTGGTTCTTTTCCTTCTGGGCCCATGGGGTCACACTGCAGGTCCTGGCCAGTTTATAACTGAGCTGGGCAGCGTGCCTCATCCAGTCAGTGAGTTATGCATGGACATGGTGTATGTCACTTCCAGGCAAGAGCACTTATGGCTGGGGTGAGACCCTTCAGAACACTTTCTTTGTTACCATGACCAGCAAAATCCAAGATAATGATTGTTTGATCATCTGAGTCAGAGTGATGATGAGCCAGAATGGAACCCCCAGCCACTCCCTTAATGGGTTTATAGTGTGAATGAGAAATAAACCTTTATTGTTTTAAGGCACTGAGATTTGGAGATGGTGATGCAGATGGTTTGCCTATCCTGACAAGTATACCCTCCATCAAAATCCGGCTATTTTTCCCCCCTGGAACCTTCCCTCTCCTGCAGAACCAGATCCAGAGACTGCCAGTATGGCTGACAAACATGTGGTAGCTGAGTGTTAGTAAAACATTTAACATTGCATTTATTTCTGTCTAAAAAATTTTTTTTAAAGATTTTATTTATTTATTCATGAGAGACACACAGGGAGAGAGAGAGGCAGAGACACAGGCAGAGGGAGAAGCAGGCTCCATGCAGCGAGCCCGACAGACTCTATCCCGGGTCTCCAGGATCAGGCCCTGGGCTGAAGGCAGCGCTAAACCGATGAGCCATCTGGGCCGCCCTGTCTAAAAATTTCTCCAAACACAAACCGAGATTGGCAATCTGGTAGTAATTTAAAACTATGACATGAATCTGTATTCCAAATATTGTGGTGAAAATAGTTAAAAGTTTTATTAGTAGCTGATGGATTTAAAACAAAGCCTGTAGGGATCCCTGGGTGGCGCAGCGGTTTGGCGCCTGCCTTTGGCCCGGGGCGCGATCCTGGAGACCCGGGATCGAATCCCATGTCGGGCTCCCGGTGCATGGAGCCCGCTTCTCCCTCTGCCTATGTCTCTGCTTCTCTCTCTCTCACTGTGTGCCTATCATAAATAAATAAAATTAAAAAAATAAATTAAAAAAAATAAATAAATAAAAAATAAAACAAAGCCTGTAAGGCAGCCTTGGGTGGCTCAGCGGTTTAGCGCCGCCTTCAGCTCAGGTCGTGATCTTGGAGTCTCAGGATCGAGTCCCCGTCAGGGTCCCTGCATGGAGCCTGCTTCTCCCTCTGCCTGTGTCTCTGCCTTTCTCTCTCTCTCTCTCTCTCTGTCTGTCTCTCATGAATAAATAAAAATCTTAAAAAAAAAAAAAAAAAGCCTGTTTCTTAACGATCTTTTTGGAACACTTGAATAGTCTCTGAGAGGAACCTATACTTCCTGCAGTAAATTTAAAGGGTTACACAGTGAATTCCAAATAGCATCAATGAGCAAAGATCAAAAAACAAAACAAAACAAAAAGACTCTCAACACTAGAACACAGAAAAGGTTTCCTACCAAGTCAAAGAAACAATTTTAAAAGGCTAAGGGAGCCTGACACTAGAAAATCTATGTCCTCTTGAACAACCAGCCAGAGCTTTAAGGTATTTCTGATGAGGCAAAGTTCACTAATACCAATATTTCTTCCTGTGTGCAAGATTAGTGCCTTTGGGCTCCCTGACTCAGCAACCAGTTGCTGTCTTGCACAGCTTAACACATCTCTCGAGGTTCCACCAGGTTGGAATTTGTTGAAATAATTATTAATAGGGAACAGTGGGATTGAATTTCTTTTCCCACTACTTCTGAATAGATATTTCTTTTTTTTTTTTTCCCCGCCCCTCCCCTCCCTCGATATTTCTTTTTTGAGATCTGACCTGAGCTGAAATCAAGAGTCGGATGCTTAACTGACTGAGCCATCCAGATGACACACAGATAGATCTGTTGAGCAAATTAATGGGTAGAAAAGATATTTGACATTTGTATAATCAACAGGAAAAAAAAAAAAAGAAAACTTCTACAACACTGATATTTTTACACTACATGAAGACTAATTATGTTGAAGTTGCTTAAGGACCTCTACCTGTTAAAAAAAAAACCCACAAACTTTGTTAACTTAATAGAATTAAGTAATAGAATTGTATTTCTTAAAAAAATTAGTTCTCTGAGGGCTAGGCTTGCCTTCCCTATGTCTAAATTTAGTTGGTAGTCTAATGCAGTCTTTGTTGATATACTCATAGAAACATTTAACTTTAATAGGTGAAAGAGACCTTAGGTCAAGTCCAACATCCTGTTTACAGATAAGAAAATTATGGCTCAGAAAGATCAAGGATTGCCCAAGGTCAGCCTCAGTAGTTTGGACCCATTTATTTTCAGCTTCATGAGCCATTAAGCTCCCCATTTTGCAAGACTTGTCTGAGTTGAGTTACCTGTCACTTGTAGTGACAGCAGCCCACCAGACAGGATGGTCATGATGAGTTTTCCTTGAGCCACTGACTAAGCTATAAGGTGGAGGCTGGCTCCCTGGTCACTGAAGTCCTGCTCACTCACATCAGCCTAAGCACATCATCCTAGACACACAACACAAAGCCCTCCAAAACCATGCTTTTCACTGTGTGAAACAGAAGAGTGGAAAACCTAAGAGCTATTTAAGACTTTGAAGAAAGTGTAAAATTTAATAAAATGGTTTCTGTAACACTGTAGAGGAACCATAATTATTGCACATAGAGCAATAATTAAATATTCTATGCATTAAACATTAAATATTCTATGCAAAGAAACTTGAGTCATGTTTTCTTCCAAATTAATGCACACCAGGTTCCCTTCCTTTGAACTTTAGTCACGTGGCAATTCCTAGTGTTAGCAAGGGTTTAAGGACATAAGCACTTACAGAGCACCAGTGGGAATGGAAACTGGTGCAATCTTTCCACAGGGTTCTTGGAAATAGCTATGAAAAAGCTCCAGATTCCTCATATTTTTTATAATACATCAGTTCCACTTTACCCTAAAGAAATAATTATGCATGCATTCAAAAATTTATCTTAAAAAATCACTTCACTTTTACTAAGAGTGAGAAAATTAATTATTGTCCAAAAATACAGAATGAGTTAACTAAACTAAATAAACGATTACTGATTAACATAAAGGAACAAAATACCACCATTAAAATCATTTTGCAGGATGTCATTGAATGATGCGAGGAGAATGTTCATTTTATGTTGTTAGGTGAAAAAGGCAGGTGATTCAATGGTACACTGTACATGATTACAATTTTGTATGAAAGTTATATAGCTATTTGTGCACAGAAAACAAGACTAGAAACTTCAGGTGGATATGTTAACAGCTGTTATCTCTGGGTCGTGGATTAGGCTAATTTTTTTCTTCTGGCTTTTCTGATGATGCTTTCCAATTGTTTACCGTAATACATTTAATCTTAATAATCAGTTATTTTATTTATAACATTTTATTTATTTATTTATTTATTTATTTATTTATTTGAGAGAGAGAGAGAGAGAAAGCATGATGACGGGGAGGTGCTGGAGGAGTTACTGGGGGAGAGAGCAAGAAGCAGACTTCCTGCTAGTAGGGAGCCCAACCTGGGACTTGATCCCAGGACCCTGAGATCATGACCTGAGGTGATCAGACACCTAACTAATTGAGCCACCCAGGCACCCAATAATCAGAGTTATTTTAGAATTCTCAATCCAAAACTTCACTCTAATGTTGCAAAAGAAAAAGAAATTATTTTATGTTTGCTACAGCAGATCTGTAGTCCCACCTGTGTGCCTGCATTCCCCCGGTCAGCAGCCCCTTCCTACCTACACAATACCCTGCCCAGATCAAGCCTCTTATTGAAATCCATTAGACACAAGCTATCAATGACAAGGAAAGCCTGGGGACAAAGTTATTGAATCAGTTAGACACTTGACAGGTGGGAAGTTAGGGTAGAAAGAGTCCTGATTTACCCACCTGCACTACGGGCAGGGCAAAACTTGTACGTTAAATTTGGCAATGCAAAACGCACTTATGGGGGATTATGGGGTGGCTCAGTGGTTGAGCATCTGCCTTTGGCCAGAGGCGCGATCCTGGAGTCCCGGGATCGAGTCCCACGTCGGGCTCCCTGCGTGGAGCCTGCTTCTCCCTCTGCCTGTATCTCTGCCTCTCTCTCTCTGTGTCTATCATGAATGGATAAATAAACTCTTTAAAAAACAAAAACAAAAACAAAAAACAAAACGCACTTATGGGGGCAGAGATATATTTGCGGGAAAGGATCACCGTGGGAAAGGCCACACATCCCTGTGTGACAATAACCATTCTTCCACTGGCACAGCCTCTGACTCCTGTCAACGTTCTCCCTCTCACTGGGATGGAAACAAAAAGCCTGATCATATGATCATATTCTCTTATATGAGAGCGAAAAAGGGAATAGCAAGGATTCTTTCAGAACTTCTGAGGCAGCAGAAATATTATCACATCAGCCACCAGAATTAAAGCCTGGATTTCACCAACTCCGCCCTGCAGGCCCAGGTGGTCTGTTCCGCACAAAGGCTAGGCTTGGGTGCCTAGGGCCTGCCATCTTTTTTGGGCACTCGTGAAAATGGTGTAATTTCTCGTAAAATGAGAAGAAAACATATAAACTTTCAGGTCAAAGAAAATGTAATATGTCATATCAACACATTCATCTTTATACCAACAGTGTTGAAAATTACAACTTGAAATGTTTTATGGAAGAAGGAGCACATAGAGGCCAAAGTGCTAGGGGTTCATGAAAGTGAGTCTCTGTTTACATTTTGCTTCACACCCAGTCACAGGTTAGACCCGACAGGACCCCCAGCCTGAGTCTGTTTTGCATTTGCAATGTGAACTAGGTAACTATGGTTTGTTTACAATAATTGTATTTCCTTAAAGCAACTTCAATTTTAGTATTTCGTGCAACTAAATTTGAAGTGAAAGCTTTAATTACACTTATTTTTAAAAACGACAGGCTATATTCAGCCACGTGCTTTCTCAAATTTGCCTTACTATAAAAACTGTCAAAGGCACTTGTTAAAAATATAGACTCCCAGGCCACAGCCTGGAGATTAAGATACAGAGGGACTGGAGAAAACGTTTTTGGGGTGGAGGGGGCGGCGTAATTCTCACTGGCCAAGTTCAAAATCCCTCTGAATGGGCTCCTCTTGCTGTAACTGTGAAGGAGCTCTGAGGTGGATGGCTGGGGGAGTGCCTGGTAATGACCTGGTAGATGTTCCCATTCCCCAAAGGGACCTGAACACACCTAATTGCTTGTTAGTGAAATTATTAATGGATAATTTATATCATGAGTGCTGCAGGTGATTTTTACATTTTAAATACAGCTTTTGAATTTCCAGGTATCATCCACTCATGATGAAACCCATGGCCATGGGTTTTCTAGAAATGTTCCACAGATGATCAAATTCCGTCAGTGTGCTCCACTCCCAGTGCCTGCCATTTTAAAGGTAACCATGCATTCCTCCATAAAGAAGTGAGCTCACACAACAGTACTGGTGTATTTAGGTCAGGTGAGCAGATGTTCTTTGATTTGCAACCCATGTGGATGACCTTGACAAAGACAACCACATGAAATCAGACAAACAGAAACACCAACATAAAAGCTGTGTTACTTTTTTTTTTTTTTTTTAGGTTAAGGTTGGAGAGAGAGGGGGGAAAAAAAGGTCTTGCAGGGCTCCATTCTGGTGTTACCCATTAATGTTTCTCAGCTTGGACCTGGGCCAGGAGGAAGCAGGGACAAGATGAAGTTACAGATGGGGGGATCCAAAATGTCAAACCTATGCGATTAAAACAACTTTTCCTTGAGTCTCTTTCTCAAGTTGCTGAGCAGCTCAGTGAGGTGCAGTCCCTTTCCCAAGGTCCTGGAGCCCCTCCCTGCCACCCTCATGAGAGAAAATCAGAACAAGAGGGATGTCACTCTAGTCACCCCCACAGTCAAGCCCTGGATCTCTGTCCTAGGTCGTAAGGAGGGGAAATGATAGCCAAGTGAAAACTGTGTCCCATTCCGCAGTCATGTTGTCAGGCTGAGGAAGTGGAAGAGGGGGAAGGACACAATTACTGCCAAGTTCATTGTCCCTATTTCTCATCAAGAAGCTGTCTGTCCTGCCCAATATAGAGGCAATAGAAGGTGAGTATCAACCTTCCATGTGGTCCTTGACTCTAATTATGCCAACTTTGCCATCAGAAATACAGTCCCTGGAGACACCTGGGTGGCTCAGTGGTTGAGTGTCTGCCTTGGGCTCAGGGCATGATCCAGGAGTCATGGGATCGAGTCCCACATCGTGCTCCCTGCATGGAGCCTGCTTCTCCCTCTGCCTGTGTCTCTGCCTCTCTGTGTGTCTCTCATGAGTAAATAAAAATAAAATCTTAAAAAGAAGAAGAAGAAGAAGAAGAAGAAGAAGAAGAAGAAGAAGAAGAAGAAGAAAAGAAAAGAAAAGAAAGAAAAGAAAAGAAAAGAAAAGAAAGAAGAAAGAAAGAAAGAAAGAAAGAAAGGAAGAAAGAAATAAAGAAGAAAGAAAGAAAGAAAGAAAGAAAGAAAGAAAGAAAGAAAGAAAGAAAGAAAGAAAGAAATACAGGCCCTGAACTAAAAAGGAGATTCTGCATAGATGTGCCGAGGGACAAAAAGTGGCCCTGTATTATTATCTCCAGTGTGATCATTTCAGCACCCAGAACTGATCGGAGCGTCCACCCAGGAATGGGTTCTGCCAGCTACCTAATGCCTGTACTGAGGCTCAAGAGGGCAATCTCATTACCTGCTTAAACAAATCCCGGTTTAAACCATCAAGAGGTTTAGCTTTCTGTCTTGACAAGCCACCAGAGCGTACTTACCTACTCTAGGGATGCTATTGATAATTTAATACCAGGGAGTGGTTAATTAGAGGCTTCGGGGAGAAGCACATTGCTAGTGGCAACACCGGGTGGAACAACAGGTTTACCAGAAATAGGCTCCATTCATTTAGTTCAGCCCAACCATGAAAGTCTGGCAAATTTTTAAAGTTGAGCTGAGTGGTGACTGAGGAAAGATGTGCCAACTGCTCACATGGCATTGCAAGCTAAAAGCAAGAGGAGATCATAAGCCCCTCTTCAAATAATCTGAGAGCAACTACATGTTGATGGATCCACTGATTCAAAAAGAGACATTTATGCGGTATTGTGGCACAGTGCTGCGATATGGCAATAAGCCTGTCTCCCTTGGCACTTTCATTCTGGTCTGCAAAGACTGATCGTTAATCAAGAAAAATCAGGAAAGAGCAAAAACTTGCTATGAGTGAAATCTGCGTTGTCCTAGGACCAGACACCATTTAAAACAATCCTTTAGTATTTATGAATGGCAGCTCTGAGCAGGGTTTCCTCTCAGGCACAATAACCATCACAAAGTAAAGCTTGACACTTCCTAGCCATTCAAGAACCTTATCATTAAACTGGAGATGACACTCAATCCCACAAAAAAAGTTTAAATCCATAGGATGTGAGTGCTGGAGGGACATAAGAGCTGTTGAGGGACATGCACATTAACATCACAATGAGATATCACTTCGAACCCACTAGAGTAGCTATAATTTTTTTTAAAGATTTTATTTATTGGGGGATCCCTGGGTGGCTCAGCAGTTTAGCGCCTGCCTTTGGCCCAGGACACGATCCTGGAGTCCCGGGATTGAGTCCCATGTCGGACTCCCTGCATGGAGCCTGCTTCTCCCTCTCCCTGTGTCTCTGCCTCTCTCTCTCTCTCTGTGTCTCTCATGAATAAATAAATAAAATCTTTAAAAAAAAAAAAAAGAAAAATACTATGCTATATGAAAGGAACCAATCACAAAAGACCACATATTGTATGACTCCAATATATGAAATGTCCACAACAGGTAAATCTGTAAGAGACAGAAATAGTGGTTGCCTGGCACTGGGAGTTGTGGGGGCAAAAAGGAGTGACTGCTACTAAGTTTTCTGGGGGCAGGGAAGGGGCAATGGAGTGTTCTAAAACTGATTGTGGTAAAAGTTGCACTCTGTGAATATGCTAAAAACCACCTAATTGTACACTTTAAATGGGTGAATTGCATGTGAATTATATCTTAATAAAGCAGATATTATGGATATATAAAGCTTTGGCCTAATCCCTTCATTTTATATATAACTTTTTTTTTTTTTTTTTTTAAAGATTTCTTGACTTTTATAATTTTTTTTTTTTTTAATTTTTATTTTATTTTATGATAGTCACAGAGAGAGAGAGAGAGGCAGAGACACAGACAGAGGGAGAAGCAGGCTCCATGCACCGGGAGCCTGATGTGGGATTCGATCCCGGGTCTCCAGGATCGCGCCCTGGGCCAAAGGCAGGCGCCAAACCGCTGCGCCACACAGGGATCCCTGTTTTATATATAACTTTTAAAGCATAAATGCCTGGGACACCTGGGTGGCTCAGCGGTTGAATGTCTGCCTTTGGCTTGGGGTGTGATCCTGGAGACCCGGAATCGAGTCTCATGTCGGGCTCCTTGCATGGAGCCTGCTTCTCCCTCTGCCTGTGTCTCTGCCTCTGTGTGTGTGTGTGTGTGTGTGTGTGTATGTATATATATATATATATATATATATATATATATATATGCCAAATTGGGGTACCTGTGTGTGTGTGTGTATATATATATATACCACCTTCAGCCCGGGGCATGATCCTGGAGACCCCGGATCGAGTCCCACATCAGACTCCCCGCATGGAGCCTGTTTCTCCCTCTGCCTGTGTCTCTGCCTCTCTCGTTCTCTGTGTCTCTCATGAATAAATAAATAAAATCTTAAAACAAAACAAAACTGTGCCTTTGGTAAGAGTACATAGATTCGGACAGAGAGCACAGGAAGTACTCTGAATGCAAAATGCAAAAGCATCTCCAATTTTATCTACTTTCCAATGCGGATTTTGGTTGCTTAGAAGCATTTGCTTCCCTCCGGTTCCCAGCTGCCTTCTGGCTTATCACTGGCAAGTTTCCAGAAGTGATGATCACTGTAATAAGTAATAAGCGTTTCCTTTTACTATAACAATTTTTATCAAAGCACAGCTAAATGTAATATCTAACTGGAAAAAGAGGTTACAACTTTAAATATATAAGTATATTTAAAAATATAAATATGACCATTCAAAATATTTTATTTATCTGGTGCCATTTAGTCTGGGGACAGAGTGCCCTTCTCCATCATTAAGGTGAGACTTTCAAACAAGTTGGCACTGGAAATTTTTTATTACATCTTAACTCTGGACCTCACATATGAAAGAGATAAGAGCGGGCAGCCCGGGTGGCTCAGCGGTTTAGCGCCGCCTTCAGCCCAGGACCTGATCCTGGAGACCCAGGATGGAGTCCCGCGTCGGGCTCCCTGCATGGAGCCTGCTTCTCCCTCTGCCTGTGTGTCTCTCTCTCATTAATAAATAAATAAAATCTTTTTTAAAAAAGAGAGAGATAAGAGCAACATCATTACATTGATTTATTTTACAAAACACATTACATATTTAACATAAAGTTCATCTATGAGAACAAAGCTGTTTTGATGAATGTAAAGACTGGCCAGTTATCACTTATAGATGATAGGTGTAGTCTCCTAAATTTCAGCATCCAATTTATCTTTCTACTTTGTTTGGATTACACAATATGGAGAAAAGTTTGACTCACAGAGAGTAGGTGCAAATTCTAACTGTTTTTTGAACAGCTTTCCTTGCAATCCGGGGATTTCTGGAATCAAAACTGATTCAGTAACTTGGAAATATTTACTGCAAATGTTTCACAAAAAGCTAAACACTAAAAATAGCAGCTCAGTTTGCTTGTAAAAAAACATAAAAATCAGACAAAAGCATCTAAACCTTATAGTGAGTGCTAAAACTCTAAACTGGACAGGTTATTCATTTACCTGTTATTATATAAGTGACCTATGCCAGAGTGAGAGCATTTGCCAAGCAAAGAACTAAGCCTTGTCTAAAATTTAATTGAGTGTGGTACATTTGTACTGAAGTGGTATATTAGCTTGTGCAATTTTATTTTTTTATTAAAGATTTTATTTATTCATTCATGAGAGACAGAGAGAGAGAGAGAGGCAGAGACACAGGCAGAGGGAGAAGCAGGCTCCATGCAGGGAGCCCGACATGGGACTCGATCCCGTGTCTTCAGGATCAGGCCCTGGGCTGAAGGCAGTGCTAAACTGCTGAGCCACCAGGGCTGCCCAGCTTGTGCAATTTTCGATGGACATACGTACACAAGCCAAACTTTTTAAAAGACTTCAGAACTGGGATGCCTGGGTAGCTTAGCAGTTGAGCAGCTGCCGTCAGCCCAGGGCATGATCCTGGAGACCGGGGATCGAGTCCCATGTCAGTCTCCCTGCATGGAGCCTGCTTCTCCCTCTGCCTGTGTCTCTGCCTCTCTCTCTGTGTCTCTCGTGAATAAATAAATAAAATCTTTTAAAAAAAAAAAAAAAGACTTGAGAACTAACAACGTGCCGATCAATGGTCTGTTTGTAAAAATTCAGAAGAAGATTATTCCAAGGTCTACAAAAAATGGATTAATCCAGCAGCAGCAGCACTGTATCAACTACCATAAAGGGCTTCCTATGTGCTAGTTTCTGTGCTGAAGCTTTACATGCAATATTTGATTTAATTTTAATTAAACAATAAAATTTTAATTTTATTCCAGCATGGTAGGCATTCTTATTATGCCCATTTTACAGATGACAGACTGAGGATGAGACGTTAAGGAACTCACCCAAACATTAGTTAGGTGGTTTCCAACATGCTTTTTAATTACAGCTCTTAAAGAGGCAAAAATATTCTTAAAGAAGAATTTTGAATAATATACCTGGACCTTTTTATGAGTTCCATCCTGTACATAGCTGATGCATAACAAATATCCATTAACTAAAAAACAAAAGAGCAACAACCATTTGTACATCATCACTTATACAACCTAGTATAAAAACAGATATCAGCAATATCCCTAAGTTATTAGAAAATGTCACATGATACTCAGTATTCTGTCAAAGAAGACAAAAATTTATAAAATGCATATGAACCCTTTTTTCATAAAATTGAAAAACTCATAATATTGACAAGAAGTAAGCCAGTCCTGGCAGTTATACAGATAAGAATTCACCAATGTTTAACTGTTTTGATCTCCAGGAATGCTTGACAAATAAGAGTGATATACTAAATAGATTCAGGATCTTTTTCTTTGCTTTTGTGGTTAATTTGAAATGCATAGTCATAGGTCTAAAGATTGTCTGGAATGGCAAATCTCACAAATTTCAGCAATACCCTTCCTGTCAACCTCCTGTAAATCCCAGGTTCAACCCTGAATGTAGCACATCCAGACTTGGAACCTCAGCCCAGTCCTGGTTCCTATCTGTCTTCAGGATGAGTGCTGGCTTGCCTGCTCTCACCCTAGTGGATGCAGAGGAAAGAAGGTTGGAATACTGTTCCCAATCCCTCAATCTCAAAACAAAAACTACATAGGAGATACAAATCTAATCCATCGATTCTGGGGTGATCCCCAAGCACCTTTTTGGCACAGGATTATTTCATTACAAGAATGAAGCTTCAACTCTCAGACCTTGAAGAAATGGTTAAAAATTAATCATAAACAAATAATAACAGGAACTGGCAAAACAAACAATCCTCTTCCCCAAACTGAATCCTTCCAGGAAACACAATATCAAATTTTCATCTATCAACAAACAAGATGCAACAATTTTACCTGTGCTTAGGTAACTGAATTTATTCCTCTAACTGTGCATCATAAAACATTATCATTTCAGCTGAAAATAACACTTGTTAACTTTTGAATGAACAGATTAGGGTTATGTTTTTAAAAGGAGTTCTTTATCTTTTAGAAATACATATGAAAACATATACCATCAAAACGGCATATCTGAGATTTGCTTCAAATCATCCAATTTGAAAGGAGGGGGTTTGGATGTAATAGATAAAATAGATTGGACATGAATGGACGGGTAGGCTAAATGATGAGTGATTAGCACTTCTTGGGTATACACTTTGGTTTTGTATAAGGTTTGAAATTTTCCTAGATAAAAAGCTTTCTTTAAAATCCCAACACTGGGGATCCCTGGGTGGTTCAGCGGTTTGGTGCCTGCCTTCAGCCCGGGGCGTGATCCTGGAGTCCCGGGATCCAGTCCCATGTCGGGCTCCCTGCACGGAGCCTGCTTCTCTCTCTACCTCTGTGTCTCTCATGAATAAATAAATAAAATCTTTAAAAAATAAAATAAAATAAAATCCCAACACTTGGGCAGCCAGGGTGGCTCAGCGGTTTAGCGCCGCCTTTTGGCCCAGGGCGTGATCCTGGAGACCTAGGATCGAGTCCCACGTCGGGCTCCCTGCATGGAGCCTGCTTCTCCCTCTGCCTGTCTGTCTCTCTCTTTCTCTCTCTCTCTCTCTCTCTCTCTGTGTCATGAGTAAATAAATAAAAACTTAAAAATATATAAAAAAAAAATAAAATCCCAACACTCTCCAAATATTCCTACAAGACAGTGAGTGGACAGTGGAGCATTCATTCATGAGTCACCTTTGGAGTAAAATTTAAATGGGAATGAATTGGAGAAATCCCTTTCGCCCCACAGATCCTTCTTGTGAAAACAAACATACCACACTCCTTGGCTGAGACAAATTTCAACCTGCCTGACCTAACCAGAAACATGAAGATACTCTAGCAACTCCACCCTGCCATTTCACCAACAATAAATTAACTATAAATCACCCTAGAAAGGTGCAAAGCTCATTGTGGCCAGACTTAAACCAATTTTAAGAAGAAATGTTGGTTCCCAACCCACATGTAATGAACATGTAGCTCAAAACAATTCAAGTCATTCGAAATAAAAACAGTAGTAAATCATAAAATGAGTATAAAGAACCCCAAAGTTATTATTTTCCTGTGATTAGCACTTTGGTGCATGCATGGATATATACCAATTAGTCATATATACTATTTTCTTCTTTCCTTAATTCTCCTGTTTCATTGCTGGTACACTAACACCTGCTTGTTCTAACTACTGGGTGATCCAGCACTGATTCCCAACCATATTTGGGGTAGGAATTTTTTTTTTAATTTTTATTTATTTATTCATGAGAGACGCACAGAGAGAGAGGCAGAGACACAGGCAGAGGGAGAAGCAGGCTCCACACAGGAAGCCCGATATGGGACTCGATCTCGGGACTCCAAGATCACGCCCTGGGCCGAAGGCAGGCGCTAAACCGCTAAGCCACCCAGGGATCCCCATAAGGGTAGGAAATTAAGAGGGAGAGAGGGAGGCAAATAACAATGTGATTAAAAATTCTACCCTTACACCATAGTGGGCCCTCAGATATTTGTAGAATACTTCTTTCCTGAGAATGAAGCTCCTTTTTTGTCTAACTCCTCATCATCTGGCACTGTCCTTACTTAGCAGAGGACATGCTGACCTCCCCTTCTCTGACTCAAATGCCTTAATAATTCAGCTTGTATTACTGATGCTCTCTGGCACTTTGCTCTGCATGACCCAGGACCTGTTTTCTAGTCAGTGGTGTACTGGTAAATGTTTAGCAACTGGCTTTCAAAAAATAAAGCCTTGATTTTCACTGTTCACCAATTTCTCTAAATGTAAATACACCCACCATAGCCAATTTCAAGCTACCAACACAAGGATACTGAATGCAGAGTTAGGAAGTAAAGTGTACAGCCGACTCACAGAGCCTGTTGGAGCTGGCACTAGCACACCATGGGACTTGTCATGGTTTGCCTAGGATAACCCCAGTTTGTGCCTGTGGTCCTGGCATAATTATTCATGATATTCCTTACCACTTCTTAAAAGTGTAAATGATAGCACTGGGGCACCTAGGTGGCTCAGTCGGTTGACTGGCTGCCTTTGACTCAGGTCATTATCCCAGGGCCCTGGGATGCAGGCCCACGTCTGGCTTCCTGCTCCTCGAGGAGTTTGCTTCTCCCCCTCCTCAGCTAGTGCTCTCTCATACACGCTCTCTCTTTCATAAATAAATAAATAAATAAATAAATAAATAAATAAATAAATAAATACTTTTTAAAAAATTAAATGTTGGGATGCCTGGGTGGCTCAGCAGTTGGGCGTCTGCCTTTGGCCCAGGGTGTGATCCTGGAGACCCGGGATCAAGTCCCACATTGGCTCCCTGCGTGGGGCCTGCTTCTCCCTCTGCCTGTGTCTCTGCCTCTCTCTCTGTGTCTCTCATGAATAAATAAATAAAATCTTTAAAAAAATACAATATACAAAAACTAAAATTTGATGATATGGGCCTAGGTGGCTCAACAGGTCAAGTATCTGCCTTCAGCTCAGATCATGATCTCAGACTCCTGGGATAGGGCCTTACGTGCTCCCTCTCTCTCTCACTCAAATAAATAAATAAAATCTTTGAAAAACAATAAGTGTTGATGACATATTATACAGTCATTCCAAAGAATAGATCACATTTGGGCCACTTCCTTACAGTAAAAACCTTCCATAAAAGATAAGAAGTATCATCTTGACCTAATGGATATTCCTTTCCTTCCCCTAAATACGTAGCATGTCTTTAGATGTTGTTCACCAACCATTGGTAGCTGGGAAAATATGAAGAGTAAATAGAAAGCCTCAATTATGTTAAAGCCCTTTGATGCATACACAGAGTTTAGGGACTTTGGAAATGCCACAGTATTTGAGTAAAATCAAGCCAGGCAATTGGCATCAGGCTACACTCCAGCTTGGGATCACAGGGAGCCAAGTATCACATCCTGTGGGCAGAGTGTGACCCACAGGAACAAAAACTGGTTAGCCTCCATGGGACCCATAGGCTTACTAAATCTCAGTGCTTGGGCAGCTTGGGTGACTCAGCGGTTTGGCACCACCTTCAGCCCAGGGTGTGATCCTGGAGACGCAGGATCGAGTCCCACATCAGCCTCCCTGCACGGAGCCTGCTTCTCCCTCTGCCTCTGTGTGTGTGTGTGTGTGTGTGCGTGTGTGTGTGACTTTCATGAATAAATAAATAAAATAGTTTTTTAAAAAATTTCAAAATAAATAAATAAATAAATCTCAGTGTTCAAGGTTACCCAGCCCAGTACTACCTAATCCCCTTTCTGACAATCCCAAGAGGCCATCATCCTGTCTAAGCTTTAATACTTTTGGCAACCCAGTACAACCAATACTGAATCACAAAAATGATGGCATCTGGCAGGTGAGTGCGTGGGTCTTGGTTTTTCAGAGGGTAGGACCCCAAGGAAAAGTCAAGATAAAATAACTGTCTTTATTTTTTTATATATATATTTATTTATTATTTATGATAGACATAGAGAGAGAGGCAGAGACACAGGAGGAGGGAGAAGCAGGCTCCATGCCAGGAGCCTGATGCGGGACTCGATCCCGGGACTCCAGGATCACACCCTGGGCCAAAGGCAGGCGCTAAACCACTGAGCCACCCAGGGATCCCCAATAACTGTCTTTAAATATCCAGTGAGCCGTCACATAGAAAAGGGACTGGATATAATGGACTGTCAAGGTAGAAGTTGTTATGGGAGTATGATTTGACTTCATGTAAGGAAGGGCATCTTAACACCACCAGCCATAAGAGCTAACATTTATTGAGGCTTCCGCTGGAAGCCTCATCACACTGCTGACCCATATCAAGCTTTAAGTCACACAAGTCCACTCCTCCCTCTCTCAATCCTGGACTGTCTACCTCAGGCTATAAAGGAGTTGTCTGTCCAGAAGCCCCAGACGATTCTTAATAACTGACACTACCCAGGCTGGACCCAGCTCACAGAGGCTCATGCGGGCTCAGACCGCCCAGAGGTGCAAGCTAAAGGCCCTGTGGCCCAGACTCAGCATAGAGTCAAGGCCAGGTGCAACAGAAGGTTCACACTCCAGTCCCAAAGACAACAAGTGCCCAGAAATAGCCATTTCATCATCTGCCAGAACAAAGTTTGCTGGGCTGCAGGGTAGAAAGGCCTCAAAATTCCATGTGGCTGTTCTGAACTCTGAAGCCTTGTCCAACTCATGCAGCTTTTATATAAAGGCAAAGTGCTCCCTTTCTTAATTCTTCTCATCTCTTTTGTGCATGAACTGCCTCACTCAAGGACTGAGGTATAAAACTGTAAAGATCAAAGGAAGAAACTTCCTTTTTTAAAAATAACTTTGTCCTGACACTAGTTTAGCAGTAAAATGAATGACAGTCTTCTTAGTCTACAGTTGCCAACATTACCCTCAGATGGGCCATGCTGTATGTGTTCCATCTCTGGAGCTGCAATAGAGCAATTTACGAAAGTGACAATGAGGTCATGAATTGTGACACAAGCCATGTGTCCTGCTTCTGGAAATGTCAGAGGGAATTAGGGGAGCTTCCACTCAGGATGTGTTGTTAGGCCAGTTTGGAAGGTACCCTGAAACCCCAGCCCAATCTCAGTCCAGGCAAGATGAGTTCAGTCCAGGAAAGATGAGTTCATGGAAATTCTGAGATTTCACAAAGTTTTGAAAGCCTCTGTGATAAATAACAGCAATAATATTGATATTAAATGCCCTTTATTAATAGTTGCTCCTGATAATAGCAAAATATCTTTTACTATGCACATACCAGGGTCCAACCATTCTCTTCTACACTTATCTGCATTTTTCATATTTGGTCCTCACAATGAATAAGATGGGCACCATTTTCTCTATTCAAGAAGTACTCCTAGAAGTTGAGGATCTCACCTTAAGGCTATACTGTTATAAACAGTGCTGGAGTGCCTGGGTGGCACAGTCAGTTGAGCACCCAACTCTTGGTTCGATCCCACGGTCCTGGGATGGAGCCCCACGTTGGACTCTGTGCTCACTGTGGAGTCTGCTTAAGACTCTCTCTGCCCCTCCATCCCCACTCTCTCTCTTTCTCTATCTAAAATAAATAAATTAATCTTAAAAAAAAAAAAAATCTACAGTGCAATGAGGCTCTGAGTTTAGGTCTGGTGGCTCTAAAGCTCTCTGCACTACAGAACACTACTCATACTTCCTGAGAGTCCTCTAGGATCCTGAGTCTACCCCAGCAGAGTCAAAATCTAAACTCATATAGTTTTACCCTGAGCCCTTGTACCCTCTCAGTTTCTTCACCTGAAAAAGGAAGAGGATGATAGTATCTGTCTTACCATAGTCTGAATATCTTATAAACAACAGAAATTTATCTTTCACAGTTCTGAGAGTCTAAGGTCAAGGTTCTGGTGGATTTGGTGTCTGGTGACAGCCTGTGTCCTAGATGACTGTCTTTTGGCTGTAACCTCACATGGCAGAAGTAGGGATGGAGGGGGGGCTAGCTTTCTGAGGTCTCTTTTATAAGGACACTAATCCCAATCATTAGCGTTCTAGTGTCATGACCTAATCACCTCCCAAAGGCCCCACCTAATATAATCACCTTGGGGGTTAGAAGGTCAACATATGAGTTTTGGAGGGACACAAGCGTTCAATCCATAGCAGTACCCATCTCATAGGGTGCTAAGAGTGTTTGCTCAGATAATCCATGTAAAATGTTTAGCTCAGAGTCTGCACATAGTACATGCCCCTTAATGCTGGCCACTGTTACTCCCACAGACACATGGATCAGCTTTTTGCCAAAGGTGTACAGCTTGCATACACTTATCTCTTCTGAAAGTTTTACAGAACACATTTCCTTTCCCCATAAACAGTAGGCTTATTGTGGCATAAGACAGTCAGCTAGCTGGCAACGGACTTAGACTTGGGTCTGAATTTTTGGCCCTGCCATCCAATGACTACAGCTTGTTGGGCAGGATACTTCATTCAATTTTCTGAGACTCTCTTTCCCCAACTGTAGAATGGAGAGTGGGGTTGGTAATTTGCATGCTTTCATAAGAACATGTACAAAACAATGGGCAGGTAGCTGTTGCTCAATAACAGCTACTCTGATTACTCAAAGTGACTACCGTAAGTTCTTACTATTGTCATGAGTTTTTCCATCCTCTTTTCAAACTATAAAGAAATCTGCTAAAAGTCCAGAACATTATTTTGATGTAACTGCCTCTAAAACTAACATTACCTACCTCACTCCTTCGAATCGACAGCTCCTTTCAAATATATTTCCAAAGAGAATATGAACACACACACACACACACACACACACACACACACACACACACACACGAGATTACCCAGCTCTAAGCATTTAAGAGATGTCATGAATTAAGTAATGAGATACCAAACTTGACAGTGGCACTATCTAGAGAAAAGGTCTACTTAGAAATTCTGTGCACCACATTGGGTACACTATATCTGATTCAGAATACTGCCATCCCAAGGTGAATACCAGCCTACCTATTAAAGCTAAAGCACATATAACTAAACATCACAGAAGTCAAACCTTGATTTACTTTTACTTTCATGGCATTTGGTTTGTATTAAAACCATACACATGCATACAAGCCAGGCTACCACAAAAACCAAATCAAACCAAACTTTAAAACTGTCGATTAAAACCAGTACTCCTTTGTTTCCCTACTAATTCTGTTTCCAAAACCATGATGGATTTTGTTTTATACACTTCTTAAGTGTCCGACATGCTAAAAATGAGCAGCACTCTTTCTATTTTTGGTTACTATGACAAACAAATATGCTTTGTATTAATGTTGAAATTTACTTACTGGTCTTTTGAGGAAAAGTATTCACATTCTAACAGATCCTGATATTTGACTTAACCACTCAGATGTTGGACACTTGGGCCTTAAATTCTTTTTTTTTTTTAAGATTTTATTTATTTATTAATGAGAGACACAGAGACCAACTGACCATGTCCCAGAAGGTAGCAATACTATAGTGTGCTCTTGCCTTCCATTTGTCTTTTGTTCTTGAATTTGCAATGCTTCCCTTCCATCTAGAAGCACCGAATATGTTGTCTTTTTAAAAAGCACATATATCTACACTCTATGCAGATATAACTGGAAAATTCTACCTATTACCTTTTTATCCTGGTTTTTCTAATTAGCCTGATTCAGAGTTAGTGGAAAGCCTAAATGCCAAAGCTAAATAACCTAATGTTTAGAAAATTAAAGCCTTGTACTTTTCACCGTGGTGGTAGCTAAAACTGTTAACAGATTTGGTTTCTTCACGGGATGCTTAGGTGGCTCAGTGGTTGAGCATCTACCTTCAGCTCAGGACATGATCCTGGTGTTCCAGGATTGAGTCCCACATCTGGCTCCTGCATGGGGCCTGCTTCTCCTCCTTCTGCCTATGTCTCTGGCTCTGTGTCTCTCATGGATAAATGGATAAAATCTTTAAAAAAAAAAAAGATTTGGTTTCTTCAGTTTGTACCCATGTTATGTGCATAATGAACTCTCACCCATTTTCTACTAGTATTCTTCTACCTAAATGATTTGAGAAGCCATACCTACCCACTCCCACCCCACAGGAGGCTGCCGGCACTGATCCAGTCCTTATTTCTGCTTGTTGCACAACAGAAGAGGGAATGGACAGGGCAGCACTCACCCTCCTGACTTCTGATGATGCCCAAATATTTGCCTTTCTGTAGCATAGTGTTCAGTGACTCCAACAATCTCTTTTGCATTTTTTTCCTCCTTCCACTAAGGTGGCTCATATAACAGTGTCCTTGTGGTCTAAAATACCCAGCATTTCAAGGCAACATCTAAATACTACTTTGTTCCACTTCTGTTCCTCCTCCTCAAAAAAAAAAAAAAAAATGTATTCACATTCTCAAAATGTATTTACAAAAATAACTTAAGGAGCGTCTAGGTGGCTCAGTTGGTGGAGGGCTGGACTTCTGTTTTCAGCACAGGTCATGATCTCTGGGTGGTGAGATAGAGCCCCAAGCTGAGTTCCTGCTCAGCGGGTGTCTGCTTGACATTCTCTCTCCCTCTCAAATAAACAAATTTTTTAAAAACAAACAAAAAATACTTAAGAGTTATGTACGAAGTTGTTGCTGCAGCATTATTTATGGTATAGAGACCCTCGCTATGGCCTAAAGCTATGAGAGAAAGGTTAAATAAATAATGGTATATCCATATCATGAATACTGGAAATATAATACAACTATTAAAAATGATGTTTTAATGCCATAAGAAAATGTTTATGTTAAAATTTTATTTTTAAATAAAAAGTTATCAAAATGTATTTTTTAAATATTTTATTTATTAATTCATGAAAGAGAGAGAGAGAGAGGCAGAGACACAGGCAGAGGGAAAAGCAGGCTCCATGCAGGGAGCCAGATGTGGGACTCCACCCTGGGACTCCAGGACCATGCCCTGGGCCAAAAGCAGACGGTCAACCGCTGAGCCACCCAGGCGTTCCTGTTACAGCTTATTAAATAAAACACTTTGGTCTTTCTTATTCTGAGCCTGTATTTTTTTTTTTTATATACTAAGTCAGTCTGAATTGTCTCTGCCAGTTCAATTGTCCTGTCCTATGGATTAATAGTGGACAGTATTTTGTATGGAGGTGATGACAGTTGGCATTTGCTGAATAACTGCTATGTGCCAAGCAGGAATCTAAGTTCTTAATATACATTATCTCATTTAATCCTCACATCAACCCAATGAGAGAGTACGATTATTGATTATCTCCATCTTATACTGGAACTGAAGCAGGAAGGTAAGATAACTGGCTTTAGTCCATCCAGCTGCAATTCAAACTCAAGCTCTCCCAGCCCGGGGGGGCTCAGCGGTTTAGCACCGCCTACAGCCGGGGGTGTGAACCTGGAGACCCAGGATCAAGTCCCAAGTTGGGCTCCCTGCATGGAGCCTGCTTCTCCCTCTGCCTGTGTTTCTGCCCCTCTCTCTCTCTCTCTGTCTCTCATGAATAAATAAATAAAAATATTAAAACAAACAAACAAACTCAAGCCCTCCTGGGGATGAATGGCTACACCATTTACAATACATTAGGTCCTCACAGCATTTTATTAGGACTATTATTTGTTTCAAAATATTTGAGAAATGTACTATCTCTGTAAGGTGTCACTTATGTGTGCTTTGAAGAATCAAAGTGCCAAGAGCAGGCCAAAGGAATCTCCCAGTCGATACTTTATGGAAAATCCACTGAAGGACTTTTGCCAAAGTCTATCTTATGGATGGAGATGGCTATCTCAACGAGGTGGGAGTTAATGTCATTTGTACTTTTTCTCTGTGACATCAATCAAATGTTCATATACCCAAGGTGCAAGGCATAAGAGAAAAAACTATGTTATCTATAGTCAGACTTCCAACTTAATAGAGGAGATAAGACAAATAACACACGTGAAACAATTGGCGCAAGTAAAAAAAAAATTCCCCAAACCCCCAAACATAGTTAAATGCTAAAGCATGTGGCAGAGTGGATAACTAGTGTAGAGTCATGTAGAAAGAACTATCAGCTCTGAAGTGTCATAGAATTTGAAAGATACAAGAAACCACACTTGAAGATCATCTAGCCAACTCCAATATCTCAAGATGAGAGCTAGTAACTTAGTTAAGGTCACACAGCTGCTGAGTAGCAGAGGGAAGTCAAGTAACCAAGGAAGCCTGATGAAGCAGTTAGTCTTAGAAAAGCTTTCCAAGGACAAGTAGTAAGGAAATAGTACTTTCAGTGAAAACAGTGGACAATGTTCCCCTCTCCTGGTTTAGCAAAATCAACCTGCCACAGGTCTGGTGTTTAAATTATAAGCTTGTTTATATAAATTATAAGCTTGTTTATATTGTTTAAATTATAAGCTTGTTTAAATTATAAGCTTGTTCCTGCACTGAGATTTAAATTTTTTAAACAAATAGAAACTATTGAATCATTTGTTTCATTCTACTCATTGTTTTTTTTTTCTTATTGTTTTTAAACATAAAGAATTTCAATATGTACTGCACTCGAACTGCAATATTACCAAGCAGAAACATACCTACTCACATAAGCATTCAAGATGCTTATCTGAGAGAAGTAAGATCTGGCTGTCTTTAGCACACTTCTGGTTTAAATAAAATCAAGTGTCTAATGTTGTAAACTGCTAAGTAGGAATTATTTGCCTAGCTTCAGGGCTTCCACCCCAACATACTCTTACATTTTATTTAAAGCATCCAATACTTTGTTATAGTTGCTCACAGAAAATCTATCAGTCATTAGAAAATAGGGATATACTTAACTCTCAGTGTATTAGAGAACCTAAATATGAATGATTGAGCATATCTTTTTTCATAAAAAGATACCTAAATAGTAAAAAAATACACAAAAGGTAACTTAGGCAAGGTATAAAGACATTAAAGTGTCTAGTTTTTACAGAGAAAAATTGGTGGTGAACACGGCAGATGTGACTCAGAACACATAAAGTTTGTTTCGGAAATGTCTGTTCAAATTCGAGAAAAGAAAACATGCATGGTAGGATAATAAAAAGTCAATTTCGATGGATCCCTTTTAAAAGTTTACGTGTCCTGGTCACTGAACTTAAAATAGCTAAGGTGTTTATTTTTTAAGATTTTATTTATTTCTTCATGAGAGACACACACAGAGAGAGAGAGAGAGAGAGAGAGAGAGAGAGAGAGAGGCAGAGACACAGGCAGAGGGAGAAGCAGGCTCCAAGCCGGAGCCCGATGTAGGGACTCAATCCCTGGACTCCAGGATCACGCCCGGGGCTGAAGGCGGCGCTAAACCGCTGAGCCACCCGGGCTGTCCAGGTTTTTACTTTTGTAAAAAATACAAACCACTTTAATTTTTGACACCAAAGATCCAGGCATAAAGTTACATTTTCTTGTATTCTAAAATAATAATCCCTGTAGGTTTGCAAGCTCAAATTAAGGCTCAAATTATTTTTTTCTATGCTTCCAATCTATTATTAAGAGTGTACTTTAAATTTCTCAAAACTTATTTCAAAAGGTGTTATGCCCTCATAGACCATATAAGCTAGCTGTATACACAAAAACTCAACACAGTTCTCTTTCAATATATTTCAGCTATTTACAAATTGTCATGCAATTTGTACATGTAGATCAGACAAATAACTAAAATGTGGTTTCGAAAGAACTAAAACCAGTTAATAAATCATAAGTAATCAATATTAAGTCAATAAAGACATTTTCTAACAAGTCTCAAAAAGAAAAATAATAAATAAATAAAATAAATTCAAGCGCTAAATAGATGTCCTCCTTACAACCATTACCAAATCTTCCGTGTGGCTTCAAAGTTCCAGACAAGACTTCAACTTTCAACCTAAACATTTCAGATCTACAAAATACAAGTATCAGAGTCAACGGCCCCGCACATCAATACCTTCCAAAGTCCCAGAGATGTTAATTGAGCGCAGGAAAACTAAGAGTCTAAACAGAGACACCAAAGTTGGCCAAATATCAAGCTTTTATAGATAAATCCAAAACCTGTACTAGCAATTTCTCCGTGTCAGATATACGTAAATGGTGTTTGAGTGCAATCACTAATTAGTATGCATTTACTTACTTTGCTTTTTGCCATTTATAAGCTTCATTAAAGACACCAGTTGAATGAGGTTCGGCTCAGATAGGAAAAACCAGTTGTAAACTCGATCTACAAATTTACATCTCACAACGTCCTGCGGGGAAGGTAGTCTTTATAAACTAACCTCATACGCAAGCTCGGACCGCGAAATAACGCATTTCAGCCTTTTACGCTGCACAGTAAGTACCATTAGAAATCCTCAACTCTCTATCTCCTCAGTTCCCGAAAAAAAAAAAAAAAATCCACCTCCAATTCTCATTGGTCCACATAGTTCCGGCCCACATGGTATCAGTGGGTGTGTCATTGCCGACAGGTCCTCTCATTGGCTACGAGGGAAAAGCCTTTAAGAGGCTGTGATTTGGGGGGTTGTCAAACTCCACGCCTCCAGGCCTGGCGCTTGCCAATAGACCCGAGGTACTGGCGGCTTGTCTGCGATTCAAAGGACAAGGTGGCTGCCTGAGCGCCATCCCCGGAATGATGAACTCTGAAAAGGAAAAGGGGCAAGGAGATGCGAGAGGGTGGCTCCGGCTGTCCCTCCAGTCTGCGCCTGCTCCCGGACCCCGAGAAATGTTCTCACACGTGCATTTTCCCAACAACGAATTAGGAAGGCGGGCAGAGCAGTCGCCTTTCTAGAGCCCTGACTGCAGGAGCAGCGCCGGATCTGTATTCGATCGGCCCATTCTGCAGACCGAAGCAAGCAAGCGTGAGGCTCAGGCAGCGATCTCTAGCGCCTGGAGCCCCTGGGGAAAGAATCGGTCCCGGGCCCCCCGCACAGCCCCGCCGGCGGGCGCCGAGGCTCCCCCGCGCGCTGCGGTGCCTGCCCCGCGGCTCCCCGGTGCCGGGCCCGCGGGGTGCGCCTGCCGCGCGCCCGCGCCCCGCTCGCCGAGGGACTTACGCGGCCTGTGCTTCCTCCCGGAGTCCATCCTCCTCCGCAGCCGGCATTTCTTGGCCGGGGAGTCGTGCTGGGGGGGCGGTGGCTGCGGCTGGAGCTCGGGCAGCAGCGGGAGGCGCGGGGGCGCCGCGTCGCCACCGCCCGCGGGGCCGCGGCCGCAGAGGCGCGGCGGCTGGAGCGGCGGCGGGTGGAAGCCGTTGTGCAGCAGCCCGTTGGCGGCGGCGGCGGCGGGGCCGGGGCCGGGGCCGGGGCCGGGGCCGGGGCCGGGGCCGGCGGGGGCCCCCGGGGCGTGCGTGGCCGAGGGCTCCGGCCGCCCGCCCCGCTCGCCCATGCCGGGGGCTGGTGCGGCGGCGCGCGGCCCGCGGCTCAGGCGGCCTCTCTGGAGGTCATTCTCGGGCGTCTTGACTCCCCCGGATCCTCCCTGCGGCTTCCGATTCAGCAGCCGCAGAGCCGGCGCCGGGGCACGGCGAGCCCGGCGCTCCTCCCCTTCTCCCACCGGCTCCCCCCGCGCGCCCGCGCTCTGCCCCCCGCGCGCCCGCCCCGCCGCGCCGGCCCGGAGCATGCCCGCCCCCCGCGCGGAAGCGGGGATCCCCGCCGACCCCCAGCCGGGGCCCGCACAGCCCGCCTCCCCCCGGGCCCCGGGCCGCGCCACTTCCCACGCGGCTTCCTCGCCGCCCGGCCCCGGCCCCGGCCCCGGCCCCGGCCCCGGCCCCGGCCCCGGCCCCGCTACTGAGCATGCCCAGTGCTGCCCGCCGCCGCCGCCGCCGCCGCCGCCGCCACCGACGAGCTTCAACATGGGGACCGAAGTTCTCGGGGTTTGCAAGGAGATGGGCGGGTTGGGCTTTGTGCTCGGAGCAGGAGAGGGGACTGGGCGAGGCTGGCGCCGGAGGAGCAGGCAGCCTGGGGAGGAACACCGGGGACCCCAGTGTTTGCAGGGCTTTCGGGTCTGCTAGTCCTGCTAGCCCCGCGGGGGGCTAGACACCTTGGCAAGGTCACTCGCGGTGTCCCCTACAGCAGCCCTCCTCGCCTTGCTTTGCGAGTGTGCGTGTGTTCGGTTAAGTGACCAAACTACTCGCAGGCCTGAGTGGAGGGAGGAGAACGATTATTTATGGGAAGCAGGCCGATCTGGGAGGCAGGGGAGTGAGATTCTTCCCTGGCACACACACGGACACCATGTGGTCCCTGGAGTTGCCTTTGCAGGGAGGAAGCCTGGGAATACAGTGTAAGGACAGCGAAGGACACAGCTGCACACAGGATTAACCGGTGCTGGAAGACACCGCGTAAACAGAAGCGGCCCCAAGCTATAAAAAGCACTTTCCTCACCCAGAAAGGACGTCAAGAGACAATGTCATCCTATTTATAGAGTAAGGAGTTGCCTGTGTTCTAAGGAGGGAAGGCAGCATGGCAGGGCGGTCAGCGCCATAAGCTTTGGAGTCAGAGCTGGGTTCAAATTACGACTTAGCCACTGAGCAAACCCATGGAAAATTGCTCGGGTTAACACACCTGACAATAGGAAACAGGACTGGACATGCTCAGTAGGCAGGACAGATCTGGGTGGTGAGGACCTTACCGAAGTTATGTAATGCCTTGAGGCCTCAGCTTTCCAATCTAAGAAGGAGCTGTTGTGAGAAATCTACCTAGTACGATCCTGGCACACAGTAAATGCCTCAAAGAGGTAATTATTTTAATTACGTTGTTATTAGCAGTTCATCCTTCAAATGAGGGGAGCAAACCATGCTCACAGCCACATTTACTGTATGATTTCTTTCTTTTTTTTTTTTTTTTCCCCATTTGAAAGCAGTTATTTATTAACTGACCAGATTACAAAAATAATCATGGTAGATACCTTAGTTCATCCTTCCAGTAAGCCTATTGGTCTGGTCTTCCCTGTTGCCAGCATCTCCACCTTCTACAAAATGAGTGGTCTTTTTCTTCATTCTGCCTCGTGGAGAAGATAATTTGAAAGGCCATAAAAACTTGTTTGCTTCTTTGAAACGTTTTCCAACAATATAGATCTCGTGACTCAGATCCTCCATGCAGATGATGCCATATTTATCAAGAGATCCGGCTATCAATGTGTTATCATCTCTCAGGGCAATTCGCTTCTTATTGATCCTGCCATAACCATGCTCATAGATCAATTCATTCACTGACTTCAGGTTTGGGTACCCCCATGCTATGTAAGGTTCCACAATCCTTAGCATGTTAACTGAAGCCATTGAAGATCTGGCGTAGGCGAAGAAGCTGCAACACCTTTCAAACCTTTGGGCTCACACCATTGATACCTCTGATCCTGATGACAAATGCTAATTTGGGTTCTGCAGGCATGTAGAAATTGCCACCTTTTCGAATTCGAATGACATCCTCGCCATTCGAATCTCAGTTCTGTGCATCTGCCTGTATGCTTTGTGGTAATGCTTAGCTTTTTCATAGATAAGCTTCCTCCTAGACTTTCAAAGCATCTTTTGGGCAAACTTTTTTCTCAGACGCTTGATATTCAACTCTGCGAAATTCCTTCGCTTTTTCTTAAGTGTTTCTGGCACAACAGGAACCTTCTTTTTCTTCTCCTCTGCACCCTCCATGGTTCCAGCCCTGTGTGATTTCTTATGTATGATATTCTCCATCATTTGTATTGACTAAACCTACAGAAGAGTCAGAGGCCAGCAAGTGCTTGCTTGCCAAGCCCCTGGGCCTCAGTGCATTCAGCAGCAGCCGGAGCATGCACCTTGGAACGGCAGTTGCTTCCAGGAGAGCCCTACCCAGAACCACAGCTTTCGAAGCATAGGGGCCGCTTGAGAACTCTAGTCCATCTACTCATTTTTCCAGATAAGGAAATTGAACCACAGAGATGGCTGAGATTATTAAGAGCAAAACTAGGGCTAAACCCTAAATCTTCTATCCCTGACCTTATGATACTATTTGAGACAGAGAAAAAACAGACTTGGGTGCAATGGCCCCTGCCTACCTCTCCTGCCTCATCTCCAGCTCCCTATGCTCCTGCTATAGGGCAGCCTGCCAGTTGCTCAAACAACTTATTATCCCTTTGCACTTGCTATTTCCATTGCCTGAAATTCTCTTCTCCCAGACCTCTTTTTCTTTCTTTCTTTCTTTTTTTTAAGATTTTACTTATTTGGGCAGCCCGGGTGGCTCAGCGGTTTAGAGCCGCCTTCAGCCCAGGGTGTGATCCTAGCGACCTGGGATCGAGTCCCACGTTGGGCTCCCTGCTTCTCCCTCTGCCTGCGTCTCTACCTCTGTGTGTGTGTGTGTGTGTGTGTGTGTGTGTGTGTGTGTGTGTATGTCTCTCATGAAGAAATAAATAAAATCTTAAAAAAAAAAAGATTTTACTTATTTATTTTGGAGAGAGAGCTAAGGAGAGAGAGATGGAGAGCATGCATGAACAGGGCAGAAGGGAAGAGGGAAAGGGAGAAGTAGACTCCTCACTGAGCAGGGAGAATGATGTGGGACTTGATCCCAGGAACCTGGGATCATGACCAGAACGGAAGGCAGACACTTAATGACAGAGCTACCCAGGCGCCTCAACCCTCAGACTTCTTTGTCCACTAGATTCTGACTCAATCTTCAGACCTCTGCTACAACCTCTAATATTTGGAGAAATCTTCCCTGACCCTCAGGAATAGGATCAGGTGTTCCTATTCCCTACACTGTATCTTCATGACTCTATTGGTTTGTAATTCTACAATGTATCTGTTCCCTTGTCAATGGGGATTATAATAGGATATCCCTGAGTTGTTACAATGATGAAATGAATTAACATATGCAAAGTGCCCAGCACATCATAACTGCTATGAAAAAGCTAGATATTGTAACCAGGGCACAGGGGTGCAAGAGCTTGGCTCAGAGGGTCCCAAACAGACCAGGCCTACCCACTTGCTGCTGACAAAAATCCAAAGGCAGAGAGATGAGTGGTGGTGCAACAAGAAAGGGATTTATTTCAGTGAGGCCAACACCAGGAATACCTTGGACTAAAGTCTCAAAGACTGTCTCCAAAGTGCTAAAAATACTTCCAGGTTTATATAAGGAAAATGCGGGACAAAGGTCAGTGGGTAAATGCTGCTGGGTAGTCAAGGTCAAGTTGATCAGGTTTTCTTGAGGTCAATCATTCAGGCCTTGTTGGTACAGGGCAATCCTTACTGCTTTAGGAGTTTTGGTTCCCATCAGGGGATGCTTGACCTAGAGGGTCTTTTGCCTGACTTAAGAGATAAAGCTGGAAAGAAGAACTTAATCAATAAGAAAGTTTGAGGTCAAAATGGAGGGAGTTGAAGTCCTCTTTAATATTACTATTTGACTGTCTGTATCCACTACCCCCATCTTTACCCTCCCAACAACACACATACACATACACACACTGTGATCACCATTAATGCAGATGACTCTTGGGGATCCCTGGGTGGCTTAGTGGTTTAGCGCCTGCCTTAGGCCCAGGGTGTCATCCTAGGGACCCAGGATTGAGTCCCACTTCGGGCTCCCTGCATGGAGCCTGCTTGTGTCTCTGCCCTCCCCCTAATAAATAAATAAACAAATAAACAAATAAAAGGCAGATTACTCTTATTCCTCATGTAGCCTTAGGAAACTTCTGGTAATTATCTGTGACTAAATAAATGACTTGCAAGATATTTTACCCAGGATGTCTCTATTTTCTACTGTAAATTTGCTAAAAAATGTCCATTGCTATTCCTAAATATTCAAAGATACAGTTTTCAAGTTCCCACATAACTTGAGCTGAGTAGTTTAGGAAGCAATTTACATCCGACATGCAAGCAGAAGCTTTAGCAGTGCAGTATCTCCAAGGACATACTCTCTCCAGCTTGATTCCCAGGCATGGTGAGGAAGGCCTGAGCCAGGTGGCTCAGACCCAGGCAGGGCAGAAGTACTGGTACTGGGACAGAACGTCCTACACCTGTTTCCTCTTTCCCCCGTCCTTGTCAGGCTGGTGTCCTGGATCCGTCACACTGGGCATGTGGTAGAGAGGAAGTCAGGTGGTACCTCACAGGATTATTCAGGATAGGTGTATCTTGAAAGTGTAACTTTGAGGTATGAGCTCTCGTGCTCCAGCAGGGGCATGGAATAAATGTTTGGGAAAGAGTAAAGGAGGAAGGAACCCAAAAGCCACTTCTCTTTCTTTGTTCATTCATTGATTGACTTGCCAGTCATTCATTCATTCTGTACTATGTTGTAGGCAGTAAAACAGATGGTGGGAATACGAGACAAAACAGATGCCTTCACTGCCCTCTATGAGTTTATAGTTTGTAACAAGAGAGATAAGTCAATGGTTCTCCATCAGTGTACACAAAAATAACCTAGGGAATTTTTACTTTTTAACTCTTCATTGAAAATAACTTATGTACAGAAATGTACGTATACCCTGAGGGTAGAGCTCAGTGAATTTTGCACAAATAAACACTGTGTAATTAGCACCTGATCAAGAAATAGAAGTTACTAATAATCTAGGAGACTTTTTAAGAGCAGATTCTGGGCCCAGGTCCATGCACTGCTTTGGAGCACAGGAGTCTGCATGGTGATGATGATAATGATGATGATTAAGTATTTTTAATTTAATTTTTTTAAAGATTTATTTATTTGAGACAGAGCGCACGTGTGCATGTGCACACAAATGGAACGGGTTTGTGGGAGCAGAGGGAAAAATTTCAAGCTGATCCCTGCTGAGCATGGAGCCCCACACGGGAGTGGGGTGGGGCGGGGGGGGGGTGCAATCCCACAACACAAGATCACAATTTGATCTGAAATCAAGAGTCGATCACCCAACGAGCTGAGCCACCCAGGTGCCCCTATGATAAGTATTTTTTTAATTAAAGAAGCAAAACAGTAGCAAAAAAAACTTTAAAATTAAAAACAAGATTATGTTGTAGATAGTCCTTGTTTGGATAAACAATGAACAAAGCAAAGTGTATTACCTCTGCCACAACATAAGACATAACCGCAGAGGACTACAAAGAGTGAGCTCCTAGGAGGAGAGAGAAGGGAGGTATGCTAAAATGGAGGTTAACACTGGCTTCAGGGAGGAGATAAACCTTAAACTGAATTTTGAATAATAATGGGATTTCTTTAGGAAAGGTTGAAGGAAATCCATTCCGGAGGGAAATGGAGACTCTGTGGGTGGATCTGAAACCTTCTGGCCTGTTTGGGAATCTTCCAGGAGTTCAAAAAGGTTGAAGGACAGCTTAGCAAAGAGAGGAAGTGAGTGCTTGCAGCTGAAAATGTTTAATGGGTCCAAATCTCAGGTGGCTTTCTGCCAGTAGTAGAGTTTGAAATTCTTCCTGAGGCCACAGGAAACCATTAAAAAGTTTTAGGCTATAGAAAACTACGAGATTTGCATTCTGGAATGGAAAGATCTCTGGTAGCTGACAAGAGAACAGATTTGGGGAGGAGGTCCTTATTTAGGAAGACGAGATAGAAGGTTATTGGAAAAGTTTAGATAAGTGGTGATAAGGGTCTGAGTGAAGGACATAGCAGTTGGAATGAGAGCATCGGGTAGATTCAATCTTTTTTTTTTTTTTTTCTCATTAAACTTTTGTTTTAATGGGTCTCAAAATTCTGTGACAGATTTTTGGTCAAGTTGTTTCCATTAAAAAGTACTGATTTTAAAAACTAATAACTTAAAACTGCCACACACGCACAAAAAAAAAAAAAATGGTCCACAAAACATTCTCCTTTCCTTCTGAAGGTTTTACGATGCATTGTTATCATTAACCAATCTTTTACTATTAAACTTAAATGGCCAATTGACACAAACAGTTCTGAGACCGTTCTTCCACCACTGATTAAGACTGGGGTGGCAGGTATTGGGGATAATATTCATTTAGCCTTCTGAGCTTTCTGGGCAGACTTGGTGACTTTGCCAGCTCCATCTGCCTTCTTGTCCACTGCTTTAATGACACCCACAGCAACCGTCTGTCTCATGTCACGAACAGCAAAACGACCCAGAGGAGGATAGTCAGAGAAGCTCTCAACACACATAGGTTTGCCAGGAACCATATCAACAATAGCAGCATCCCCAGATTTCGAGAACTTGGGACCATCTTCCAGCTTCTTTCCAGAATGACGATCTATCTTTTCCTTCAGCTCAGCAAACTTGCAAGCAATGTGAGCTGTGTGGCAATCCAGGACAGGCGCATATCCAGCACTGATTTGGCCTGGATGGTTCAAGATAATCACCTGAGCTGTGAAGCCAGCTGCTTCCATTGGTGGGTCATTTTTGCTGTCACCAGCCACATTGCCACGACGAACATCTTTGACAGATACGTTCTTGACATTGAAGCCCATGTTGTCCCCAGGAACAGCCTCACTCAAAGCTTCATGGTGCATTTCAACAGACTTTACTTTAGTTGTAACATTGACTAGAGCAAAGGTGACCACCATACCAGGCTTAAGAACACCAGTCTCCACTCGACCCACTGGGACAGTACCAATACCACCAATTTTGTAGGCATCCTGGAGAGGCAGACACAAGGGCTTATCAGTTGGACGAGCTGGTGGTAGAATGCAGTCTAGAGCTTCAAGCAGTGTGGTTCCGCTGGCATTCCCATCTTTACGGGTGACTTTCCATCCCTTGAACCAAGGCATGTTAGCACTTGGCTCCAGCATGTTGTCACCATTCCAACCAGAAATTGGCACAAATGCTACTGTGTCGGGGTTGTAGACAATTTTCTTAATGTAGGTGCTGACTTCCTTAACGATTTCCTCGTTTCTCTTCTGGCTGTAGGGTGGTTCAGTGGAATCCATTTTGTTAACACCAACAATTAGTTGCTTTACACCAGTGTATAAGCCAGAAGGGCATGCTCACGGGTCTCCCATTCTTGGAGACAGCTGCTTCAAATTCACCAACACCAACAGCAACAATCAGGACAGCACAGTCAGCCTGAGATGTGCCTGTAGTCATGTTTTTGATAAAGTGTCTGTGTCCTGGGGCATCAATGATGGTCACATAATACTTGCTGGTCTCGAATTTCCACAGGGAGATATCAGTGGTGATACCACGTTCACGTTCAGCCTTCAGTTTATCCAAGACCCAGGCATACTTGAAGGAGCCTTTTCCCATCTCAGCAGCCTCCTTCTCAAATTTCTCGATAGTTCTTTTGTCGATCCCACCACATTTGTAGATCAGATGGCCAGTAGTGGTAGACTTGCCCGAATCTACGTGTCCAATGACGACGATGTTGATGTGAGTCTTCTCCTTTCCCATTTTGGTTTAGGTTTAGCGGTGGTTTTCACGACACCTGTGTTCTGGCAGCAAACCCATTGCGAAAAAGCAGATTCAATCATTTTTTAAGCGTAGAATCCATAGGACTTTGGTGGCCATTTGAAAGGTCAGGGACAGGTAAAACTAGGATGATTTCTGTTTCCAGTTTGGGCAACTGGCAAAATGGTGGTTTCAACACGCAAGATAAAATATACAGAAAAGGAGCAACACCTTCTACCTATATTCTCTCTGGATCTTGCATTTTTAAAAGGATGATCCTTTTTTTAAAATATTTTATTTATTCACCATAGACGCAGAGAGAGAAGCAGAGACACAGGCAGAGGGAGAAGCAGGCCCCATGCAGGGAGCCCGACGTGGGACTCGATCCCGGGTCTCCAGGATCACACCCTGAGCTGAAGGCGGTGCTAAACCGCTGAGCCACCTGGGCTGCCCTAGGAGAGGGGATCTTAAAAGTTCTCTTTACAAGCAAAAAGTTTGTAACTATGTGTGGTGATAGATGTTAATTAGACTTATTTGTTGGGATCATTTTCCAATATGTACAAATAATATAGTCATTATGTTGCATAACGACAACCAAACAGGCAAGAAAGGAAGTAGGCTGCGTTTACACATGTGTGCTACCTACCTGGCCCCTGAGGCACTTCTGACAGCTCTCAGCCTCCCAAATCAATTGTAGGGGCCGCCACCTTTGAATCCCCAGGACTCAGTGCCAAGCACAAGTGGGTTCCCATTTCAGTTCTGAAAAAAAAAAAAAAACGTGTGTGGAATCATCGGAGAATGTAGTTCTCATGGAACAGGGGAAGGTGCTGAGGCTTCAGAGTGGGAGGCCAGGAGAGGCACTAGGTATGGGTGAGCAGGGGCCACAAGCTTCCTTGAGGAAGTGGGTAGGGTTTCAGAAATCAATCCTGATTGGCCTATGTCTGTGATTGACTTTGGAGTGGCCAATGAAACATGGAGAAAGTCTGGGGGCACTTGGGGGAAAGATTTCCTTTCAGAAAAAGAAGGAGGTCAACAATGTGGATTTGTAACCTAGATTTTAATTACTCTAAGTAAGACTGGTTATTTTCTGAAGACAAACAAAACCTGCCTGCCATGCCGTTATAACATGTTATCACTGCAGAAATTCTAGTTATTTGCCAAAATGGAGATAAAGTCAAACATGCTCAAGCTTTCATCCAGGTAAATTACCACATTGATGCTATAGTGTGAGCATGGAAATAAGGTACGCCTCAAGATATGGTGTAAAAAGAATTACTAGGGGTGCCTGGCTGGCTCAGTCATTGGAGCATGCGACTCTTGATCTTGGAGTTGTGAGTCCAAGTCCCACATTGAGTGCAGAGATTACTTAAAAAAAATAAAATCTTAAAAAGTATTATTAGAATTTTAGCTTCCAGAATATTGAGCAAAGATAATCTGCTTTATTTCATTTTTTGCTTTTGTTACAGGTGTTGGTGCTCTGCTTAGAGATTTGCCATGAGGTCACCTCATATAAGAGATACAAGGGAGGTGCTCGCTTCGGCAGCACATATACTAAAAAAGAGATACAAGGGAGGGGAACCTTGGTAGTCTGCCTATGTCTCTGCCTCTCTCTCATGAATAAATAAATAAAATCTTAAAAAGAGAGAGAGAGAGAGAGGGAGACATCTGGGTGGTTTAGCGGTTGAGCATCTGCCTTCGGGCTCAGGGCGTGATCCTGGAGTCCCAAGGATCCAGTCCCACATTGGGCTCCCTGCATGGAGTCTGCTTCTGCCTCTGCCCGTGTCTCTGCCTCTCTCTCTGCATCTCTCTGTGTCTCTCATGAATAAGTAAATAAAATCTTTAAAAAATAAAAAAAAAAAGTGAGATACAGGGGACTATTATGGAGTATAATGCTATTTTCTGTGATAGTGATTTTCACACTGCTTTCGGCAGGACCCTAGGGAGCAATGCTGCCTGAGGGAGTCAGAGGCCACCATAAACAAGCCAAAACTGCCTGAGTCTCAGGATGGCTCAGTCAGTTAAGCATCTGACTTTGGCTCAGGTCATGATCTCAGGTTCTGGGACCGAGCTCCACTCAGTGGGGAGTCTGCTTGACCCTCCCCCAGCTCGTGCTCTTTCTCAAATAAAAAAATAAAATCTTAACAACAACAACAAACAAAACCTGCCCTGGTGAATTAATAGTGTTAGAGTGAGGTTCTGATGACCCCTTCATCAGGGCCTCCATCTTTTCCTTTCTTCAGAATTGAGCAGCTACTACAGAGCAGACACCAAGCAAAGTACCAGGGATACATTCTTGACCAAAACCAAAGTCCCTGCCATTGTGCAGATTACAGAAAAGACATGCAGTAAGCACGTAATCACCAAAAAAAGCAAAGGCATAAGTACATTCTGACAAGTGGAAAAAGGACTTCCAGTGCCATGGGGACACATATCAGGGTGACCTAGCCTAGTCTGAAACTTTAGCAGAGGAAATGGTATTTGAGCTGAATTCTACTTTTTTTTTTTTCCCCAAATAGGTTCTATGTCCAATATGAGGCTTGAACTCATAACCCTGAGAACAAGAACCCATTTGCTCTACCAACTGAGCCAGGCAGGCACCCCTGTGCTGAATTCTAAATATTAAATAAAAGTTAACTAAGGTTGGGGTGAATGTAGCCTATTCTTTCTACATCACAAATTTAGTAGGCACTTCATAAATACTTGCTGAATGAAAGAATGAATTGAAGGGCACCTGGGTGGTTCAGTGGTTGAGTGTCTGCCTTTGGCTCAGATCATGATCTCGGGGTCCTGGGACCCAGTCCCACATCAGGCTCCCTGCAGGATCCTGCTTCTCCCTCTGCCTATGTCTCTGCCTCTCTATGTCTCTCATAAATAAATAAGATTTAAAAAAAAGAATAAATTGACCCTATCCCTCAATTGAACAAAACAAATATAACGAAAATTATTCACTGGAATGAATCACCCATGGAAAGATTTAGGCCAATCCTTTTTTCTTTACTGTTCTTTTATATTGGTTGCTTTTCTCTCTGATGATGGAGTATTTTCCACCCAATACTCTCGTTGCTTAAGTTTCTTATTTGTTTTGTTTTGTCTTTGGTCAACAGAGATGGAAAAATATAGCAACAGCACCACCAAGAATAACTGTGTATACAAGAATGGAACATACACATAAACAAACTTCCTGTCAGTCACTAATATTTTTTGAGCACCTGCTAATTATGATTTGGTGAAGGGGGATAGGGTGTGACTGCTAGAAATTTAATAGGCTATAATCAGAGTAACCACAAGTATTGGGCATAATTTCAAGAATGGAGCTGGGTTTAACAAAATTATTGAGTTAATTGAGGACTCAACATTTATTGAGTCGTTACAGGTCATACATTGCACTAAGCATGTTATAAGTGTCATCTTTTAATTTGCACAGTAGGCATGTGAGTTGAGTACTATTATTCTCTTCATGCTCCAGACAAGGGAACAAAATGGAGAGCTCATTAACTTGCCCAAATTCACACAGCAGCAATGTAAAACTGACATTTAAGCTCACATTTAGGGTGGCTCTAGAACACGTACACTTCATAACTCAACCACAGTGCCTCCCAAAAGGCAGTGTTTCTACTTCTTGTTGCCTAGAGTTTATGCCGTGGTTGCAAATGTCTGCTACATACTCCACTACCTGCATGGTGTTGCTTTTCATCATAGTTGTTGGGTCCCTTTATTTCTCTGCAGTCTAGATTAAATCTTGTTTACAAAAGAGACTTTTTCCCTTTTAAAAAATTTCCGAGAGGGACACCTGGGTGGCTCAGTGGCTGAGCATCTGCCTTTGACTCAGGTCGTGATCCCAGGGTGCTGGGATTGAGTCCCAAGTCTGGTTCCCCATGGGAGCCTGCTTCTCCCTCTGCCTCTGTCTCTGCCTCTCACTTTGTGTCTCTCATGAATAAATAAATAAAAATCTTTTTAAAAATTTCCTACTTATAAGTAGGAAATTTTCTATTTTCTCTTTATTCAATAAGTATTTTTAAATGATGCAACCATGTGCAAGCCACTGTTCCAAGTCAGGAGGTTGTAGTGGTAAACAATGCAAAAAAAAAGGTCCCTTCCATCATGGAGCTTACATTCTTCTGGGTGGGAGGTGGAGGACAAGAGATGGGGACAGGGGAAGACAGAAAATAAACAAGTAAATAAATATAGATTGTGTTAAGTAATGTAAAAATTATTTTTTTAAAAATATTTTATTTATTTATTCATGAGAGAGACAGAGAGAGAAAGGCAGAGACACAGGCAGAGGGAGAAGCAGGCTCCTTGCAGGGAGCCAGACGTGGGACTCCATCCAGGGTCCCCAGGATCAGGCCCTGGCTGAAGGTGGCGCTAAACCACTGCGCCACCCGGGCTGCCCAAGTAATGTAAAAATTAAACAAAATGTTGTGAAAGAGAATAACTTGAAGTGGGGGGCCAGTTTAGATGGGGGAATTTGAGGAAGCCACAGTTGATGCTGGTACCTGAAGGTTGAGAGATGATGATGGGAATGCCATTTGATTTGAAAGAACATTCCAGGATATGGAAGAAAAATGTGTGTGTGCGTGTGTGTAGACATTTCCTCATAATCAAAGTTCCAGTATTTGGGGAATGCTGGTGACTAGGGTATATGCACCTTCCTTTGAGAATGACAGCAGCGCTAGGGAGAGTTTTATATATTAGGGTCTCAGAATTCAGGACACTCAGATTTGTTGTATAGCCTCCTTGTTTTCCAGAGGAAATTCCTGCTGAAGAGTGAAGGTTCTTTATCTGCAAATAATAAAAGTCACTTGAATTCACTTCAGCATAAAATGAATTAATACAGTGAACTGGGCATCATGGGAAAGGCTGAAGCAGCAGCCTCCAGGCTATTTCCAGTAATGACTCCCAGAATTCCACTGCAGAATCAGCTTACTCAGGGAACTGCGATATGGGTGGGAGCTGCTACTCCTGGTACAACGGGCAATCAAGGAATCATGGAGTCACTGCTTCTACTGCTAGTCCTAGGACAGATTGGCTCAGGCTGAATTGACACCTGCAAAATGCATGCCAGTATTCTGTCTCTCCAAATCCATGCTTACATGAGTTTGACTGTTTCAGGTTCCTCATGTTAAGTCATACCAGGTAGTATTGTCCTTCTGTGTCTGGTTTATTTCACTTAGTATGATATCGTTTAGGTTTATCCATGTTGTTGCAAATGGCAGGATTTCCTCTTGTATAAGGCTGAATAATATTCCAATGAATTTATATATTAATTTTAAAAAATTATTTTATTTATTTGTTCATGAGAGACACAGAGAGAGAGAGGTAGAGACATAGGTGAGGGAAAAGCAGGCTCCTCACAGGGAGCCCAATGTGGGACTTGATCCCTAAACTGGGATCACTCCCTGAACCAAAGGCAGACGCTCAACAGCTGAGCCTCCCAGGAGTCCTATAAAATTTTTTAATCCATTTGTCTGTCAGTGGATGTTGCAGTTCTTTCAATGTCTTGGCAACCATGAATACTACTGCAGTGAGTACAGGGAAGCAGATAGCTGGCTAAAATTCTGATTCCTTTGGATACATATCCAGAAATGGGGTTGCCAGATCATATAGTAGTTCTGTTTTTAATTTTTTTAAGAACCTTCACATTGTTTTCCATAGTAGCTGTGCTACATTAATTGGAATAGCAACATGTGGCTAGCAGCTACTTTATTGGACAGTATTGTATACAGTGGAGATAATAGTTGTGTCTACCTCATTTATTCAACAAATACTTACTGAGTATCTTCCATGAATATCTGCAGGTATTGTGCCAGGGAAGATGCCATGAAGCTTCCAATCCAGTAAGGTAGTCATAACAAATAAAATAACCATAGAGTTTATGGTCCGTAGTTTAAAGGAAGTCAGTAGGATAGAGTTCTGCAGAACAATAGGGGGTGAAGTCTTTAAGTGGGGCCCAAGGGAAGCCTCTTTGAAGAGGTGATGAATGACCCAAACTTCATCCACCATCATCATCCAGCTCAGGGTGGCCATATGACATAACTCTGGTCAGTGAGATAGAAGTTGAAACTGGCCAAGTGATGTTTCAGGAAAGCTTCAGTTTTTCTGATAGAAAAGGAAGTGGTGAACCAATGTAAGCATCCCCCTAAAGGTCAAAGTATGTTAACTACAATGTATTAAAATATGTCAAATATGTTTATATCTATAAATTCATGAAGACAATTTTTAAAAAAAGGATCTCTGATATTGGAGGATGCTAGGGAATCAACTCATAATTTTGAAAACTAGCAAACTAAAGAAAAGAATCAAGTATTTACTTTTTCTTTATTGTCTGTATCCATTGAATAATCTAATAATAGAGGAAGGAAGTTTCTCTCTTTTTTTTTTAAAAGATTTTATTTAGTTTTCATGAGAGACACAGAGAGAGAGAGAGAGAGAGGCAGAGACACAAGCAGAGGGAGAAGCAGGCTCCATGCAGGGAGCCTGACATGGGACTCGATCCTGGGTCTCCAGGACTACACCCTGGAATGAAGGTGGTGCTAAACCACTGAACCACCCAGGCTGCCCCAGTTTTTCTTTATAAAAGTATTCCCAAAAGAAAGAAAAAATTTAAAAAAAATTATTCCAATCAATACATGAAGAAAGAATGATAGAATTAAAATATCAAAATTTTATAACCTAGTTAATTAAGGTCTAGATATTAATCATCAAAAGCTGCTAATATCACAAAAAGATAGACAATCAGACATTAGGTGACTCCAGAGAGCAGAACACACTACCTCCTACAAAGTGGTCTTCAAACAAACGGACAAGCAAACACGCAAACAACCAAACAAAAACTACAGTTAAATAAAAATAACCCTGAGTCTAATTAAAGCTGTAGATCCAACTATTATTTCACAAGATACAGTAGGCAGAGCACATCATCAGGATAAAATCAGGAAAATCCTGATTGTAGGAAACTCTGGAGACAAATGACCTGGTTTCTCAAAAATAAATTGAGAGGGGGAAAAAAAGGATCCTATAGGTTATAATTACATATCAATTGTAAGTATTGGTCTGATTTGGATACTTTAAACTATTAAGAAATATGAATTTTCTGGGACAATTGGAAATTTGAACACATGTTCAAATGATATTCAGGAATTGTTATTTTGTGATGATAATATTGTGATTATATTTAAAAAGAAAGAGCTTAATATTATTTAAAAATTATTTTTATTTTTATTTTCATTTATTTATTCATGAGACACACAAAGACATAGGCAGAGGGAGAAGCAGGCTCCCTGCAGGGAGCCTGATGCAGGACTTGATCCCTACCTGGTATCACGACCTGATCCGAAGGTAGACACCTAACCACTAAGCCACTCAAGCGTCCCAAGAGCTTTATCTTTTAGAGATACATAATGCAACACTTTGGGAAAAAAATAATACAATGTCTGGGGCTTGCTTCAAAATACTAAGTGGAGAGGGAGAGGTATGTGGAGAGGGTATAGGTGAAACAGGATTAGCTGCAAGTTATAATAATAATAATTATTATTATTTTTAATAAATTAATTTTTATTGGTGTTCAATTTACCAACATACAGAATAACACCCAGTGCTCATCCCGTCAAGTGCCCCCCTTAGTGCCCGTCAACCATTCCCCCCCACCCCCCGCCCTCCTCCCCTTCCATCACCCCTAGCTCATTTCCCAGAGTTAGGAGTCTTTATGTTCTGTCTCCCTTCCTGATATTTCCCACACATTTCTTCTCCCTTCCTTTATATTCCCTTTCACTATTATTTATATTCCCCAAATGAATGAGAACATACACTGTTTGTCCTTCTCCGATTGACTTACTTCACTCAGCATAATACCCTCCAGTTCCATCCACGTTGAAGCAAATGGTGGGTATTTGTCATTTCTTTTTTCTTTTTTTTTTTTTTTTTTTTTTAATTTTTATTTATTTATTTATGATAGTCACACAGAGGGAGAGAGAGAGAGAGGCAGAGACACAGGCAGAGGGAGAAGCAGGCTCCATGCACCGAGAGCCCGACGTGGGATTCGATCCCGGGTCTCCAGGATCGCGCCCTGGGCCAAAGGCAGGCGCCAAACCGCTGCGCCACCCAGGGATCCCGTATTTGTCATTTCTAATGGCTGAGTAATATTCCATTGTATACATAAACCACAGCTTCTTTATCCATTCATCTTTCCATGGACACCGAGGCTCCTTCCACAGTTTGGCTATTGTGGACATTGCTGCTAGAAACATCGGGGTGCAGGTGTCCCGGCGTTTCATTGCATCTGAATCTTTGGGGTAAATCCCCAACAGTGCAATTGCTGGGTCATAGGGCAGGTCTATATTTAACTCTTTGAGGAACCTCCACACAGTGTTCCAGAGTGGCTGCACCAGTTCACATTCCTACCAACAGTGTAAGAGGGTTCCCTTTTCTCCGCATCCTCTCCAACATTTGTGGTTTCCTGTCTTGTTAATTTTCCCCATTCTCACTGGTGTGAGGTGGGATCTCATTGTGGTTTTGATTTGTATTTCCCTGATGGCAAGTGATGCGGAGCATTTTCTCATGTGCTTGTTGGCCATGTCTATGTCTTCCTCTGTGAGATTTCTCTTCATGTCTTTTGCCCATTTCGGATTGTTTGTTTCTTTGGTGTTGAGTTTAATAAGTTCTTTATAGATCTTGGAAACTAGCCCTTTATCTGATACGTCATTTGCATATATCTTCTCCCATTCTGTAGGTTGTCTTTTAGTTTTGTTGACTGTATCCTTTGCTGTGCAAAAGCTTCTTATCTTGATGAAGTCCCAATAGTTCATTTTTGCTTTTGTTTCTTTTGCCTTCGTGGATGTATCTTGCAAGAAGTTACTGTGGCCAAGTTCAAAAAGGGTGTTGCCTGTGTTCTCCTCTAGCATTTTGATGGAATCTTGTCTCACATTTAGATCTCTCATCCATTTTGAGTTTATCTTTGTGTATGGTGAAAGAGAGTGGTCCAGTTTCATTCTTCTGCATGTGGATGTCCAATTTTCCCAGCACCATTTATTGAAGAGACTGTCTTTCTTCCAATGGATAGTCTTTTCTCCTTTATCGAATATTAGATGACCATACATTTCAGGGTCCACTTCTGGGTTCTCTATTCTGTTCCATTGATCTATGTGTCTGTTTTTGTGCCAGTACCACACTGTCTTGATGACCACAGCTTTGTAGTACAACCTGAAATCTGGCATTGTGATGCCCCCAGATATAGTTTTCTTTTTTAAAATTCCCCTGGCTATTCGGGGTCTTTTCTGATTCCACACAAATCTTAAAATAATTTGTTCTTACTCTCTGAAGAAAGTCCACGGTATTTTGATAGGGATTGCATTAAACGTGTAAATTGCCCTGGGTAACATTGACATTTTTACAATATTAATTCTGCCAATCCATGAGCATGGAATATTTTTCCATCTCTTTGTGTCTTCCTCAATTTCTTTCAGAAGTGTTCTATAGTTTTTAGGGTATAGATCTTTTACCTCTTTGGTTAGGTTTATTTCTAGGTATCTTATGCTTTTGGGTGCAATTGTAAATGGGATTGACTCCTTAATTTCTCTTTCTTCAGTCTCATTGTTAGTGTATAGAAATGCCATTGATTTCTGGGCATTGATTTTGTATCCTGCCACGCTGCCAAATTGCTGTATGAGTTCTAGCAATCTTGGGGTGGAGGCTTTTGGGTTTTCTATGTAGAGTATCATGTCATCAGCGAAGAGGGAGAGTTTGACTTTTTCTTTGCCAATTTGAATGCCTTTAATGTCTTTTTGTTGTGATTGCTGAGGCGAGGACTTCCAGTACTATGTTGAATAGCAGTGGTGAGAGTGGACATCCCTGTCTTGTTCCTGATCTTAGGGGAAAGGCTCCCAGTGCTTCCCCATTGAGAATGATATTTGCTGTGGGCTTTTCGTAGATGGCTTTTAAGATGTCGAGGAAAGTTCCCTCTATCCCAACACTCTGAAGTGTTTTGATCAGGAATGGATGCTGTATTTTGTCAAATGCTTTCTCTGCATCTAATGAAAGGATCATATGGTTCTTGGTTTTTCTTTGCTGATATGATGAATCAGATTGATTGTTTTACGAGTGTTGAACCAGCCTTGTGTCCTGGGGATAAATCCTACTTGGTCATGGTGGATAATTTTCTTAATGTACTGTTGGATCCTATTGGCTAGTATCTTGTTGAGAATTTTTGCATCCATGTTCATCAGGGATATTGGTCTGTAATTATCCGTTTGGTGGGGTCTTTGGTTTTGGAATTAAGGTGATGCTGACTTCATAGAACGAATTTGGAAGTAATCCATCTCTTTCTATCTTTCCAAACAGCTTTAGTAGAATAGGTATGATTTCTTCTTTAAACGTTTGATAGAATTCCCCTGGGAAGCCATCTGGATCTGGACTCTTGTGTCTTGGGAGGTTTTTGATGACTGCTTCAATTTCCTCCCTGGTTATTGGCCTGTTCAGGTTTTCTATTTCTTCCTGCTCCAGTTTTGGTAGTTTGTGGCTTTCCAGGAATGCATCCATTTCTTCTAGATTGCCTAATTTATTGGTGTAGAGCTGTTCATAATGTTTTTAAAATCGTTTGTATTTCCTTGGTGTTGGTAGTGATCTCTCCTTTCTCATTCATGATTTTATTAATTTGAGTCTTCTCTCTCTTCTTTTTAATAAGGTTGGCTAATGGTTTATCTATCTTATTAATTCTTTCAAAGAACCAACTCCTGGTTCTGTTGATCTGTTCCACAGTTCTTTTGGTCTTGATTTCATTGAGTTCTGCTCGAATTTTAATTAACTCTCTTCTGCTGGGCGTGGGGTCCATTTGCTGCTTTTTCTCTAGCTCCTTTATGTGTAAGGTGAGCTTTTGTATTTGAGTTCTTTCCAGTTTTTGAATGGATGCTTGTATTGTGATGTATTTCCCCCTCAGGACTGCTTTTGCTGCATCCCAAAGATTTTGAACGGTTGTATCTTCATTCTCATTAGTTTCCATGAATCTTTTTAATTCTTCCTTAATTTCCTGGTTGACCTTTTCATCTTTAGCAGGATGGTCCTTAACCTCCACATGTTTGTGGTCCTTCCAAATTTCTCTTTGTGGTTTAGTTCTAATTTCAAGGCATTATGGTCTGAGAATACACAGGGGACTATCCGATCTTTTGGTATTGGTTCAGACCCGATTTGTGACCCAGTATGTGGTCTATTCTGGAGAAAGTTCCATGTGCACTTGAGAAGAATGTGTATTCAGTTGAGTTTGGATGTAAAGTTCTGTAGATATCAGTGAAATCCATCTGGTCCAGTGTATCATTTAAAGCTCTCGTTTCTTTGGAGATGTTGTGCTTAGAAGACCTGTCGAGGGTAGAAAGAGCTAGATTGAAGTCACCAAGTATAAGTGTATTATTATCTAAGTATTTCTTCAGTTTGGTTATTAATTGGTTTTAATATTTGGCAGCTCCCACATTTTGGGCATATATATTGAGGATTGTTAAGTCCTCTTGTTGGATAGATCCTTTGAGTATGAGATAGTGTCCCTCTTCATCTCTCACTATAGTCTTCGGGGTAAATTTTAATTTATCTGATATGAGGATGGCTACCCCTGCTTTCTTTTGAGGACCATTTGAATGGTAAATGGTTCTCCAACCTTTTATTTTCAGGTTGTAGGTGTCCTTCTGTCTAAAATGAGTCTCTTATAGACAGCAAATAGATGGGTCCTGCTTTTCTATCCAGTCTGAAACCCTGCGCCTTTTGATGGGGTCATTTTTTAAATTATTATTATTATTTATTTACGATAGTCACAGAGAGGGAGAGAGAGAGAGAGAGGCAGAGACACAGGCAGAGGGAGAAGCAGGCTCCATGCACCCGGAGCCCGACGTGGGATTCGATCCCGGGTCTCCAGAATCGCGCCCTGAGCCAAAGACAGGCGCCAAACCACTGCGCCACCCAGGGATCCCTGATGGGGTCATTAAGCCTGTTCACGTTCAGAGTTACTATTGACAGATATGAGTTTAGTGTCATCATGATATCTATTCAGTCCTTGTTTTTGTGGATTGTTCCACTGAACTTCTTCTTAAAGGGGAATTTTAAGAGTCCCCCTTAAAATTTTTTGCAGAGCTGGTTTGGAGGTCACATATTCTTTCAGTTCCTGCCTGTCTTGGAAGCTCTTTATCTCTCCTTCCATTCTGAATGAGAGCCTTGCTGGATAAAGTATTCTTGGTTGCATGTTCTTCTCATTTAGGACCCTGAATATATCCTGCCAGCCCTTTCTGGCCTGCCAGGTCTCTGAATATATCCTGCCAGCCCTTTCTGGCCTGCCAGGTCTCTGCTGTTACCCTAATATTCCTCCCCATAAAAGTCAGGGACTTTTTTTCTCTTGCTGCTTTAAGGATCTTCTCCTTATCTTTGGAATTTGCAAGCTTCACTATTAAATGTCAGGTGTTGAACGGTTTAATTGATTTTAGGGGGGGGATCTCTCTATTTCCTGGATCTGAATGCCTGTTTCCCTTCCCGGATTAGGAAAGTTTTCAGCTATGATTTGTTCAAATACATATTCTGGCCCTCTGTCCTTTTTGGCGCCCTTGGGCACCCCAATTAACCGTAGGTTTTTCTTCCTCAGGCTGTCGTTTATTTGCCTTAATCTGTCTTAATGGTCTCTTAATTGTCTGTCTCTTTTTTCCTCAATTTCCCTCTTTGCCATCAACTTGTCTTCTAGGTCACTCACTCGTTCTTCCACCTCGCTAAGCCTCGTCGTTAGGACTTCTAGTTTGGATTGCATCTCATTTAATTGATTTTTAATTTCTGCCTGATTGGATCTAAATTCTGTAGTCATGAAGTCTCTTGAGTCCTTTATGCTTTTTTCTAGAGCCACCAGTAGCTGTATAATAGTGCTTCTGAATTGGCTTTCTGACATTGAATTTTAATCCAGATTTTGTAACTGTGGGAGAGAGGACTGTTTCTGATTCTTTCTTTTGAGGTGAGGTTTTCCTTCTAGTCATTTTGCTCAGTGCAGAGTGGCCAAAAACAAGTTGTATTGGGAAAAGGAGAAAAAGAGAGAGAGAGAAGGAAAGAAAAGAGAAAGAAGAAAAAAAAGGGGAAAAAGAGAAAGAAAAAGAAAGGTGAAAAGAACAAAAAAAAGGGTGGGGGAAGCAATCAGAAATCAAAAAGAAAGAAGAAAAAAATAAAACAAAACAAAACAACAACAACAAAAAACACGGGGGAGTATCTTCTGGTTCTGTATACTTTAAGTCCCTTTACTTCCCCTGGAACTGGTCCGTCTATCTGGTCTTCTGGGGGAGGGGCCTGCTGTGCTGATTTTCAGGTGTTAGCACTTGGGGGAGCCGCTCTGCCCCCCACCTGGTGCAGGGCTCAGTGGGGGTTGTTCACCCCGTGAGGCCCCAGGAGGAACAACCACAGTGGTGGGGCCAGCTCTGCAGCCCTGGAGTCAGCTCCCGCAGTAGCAGTAACTCCGGGGCTCTCCGTCTGCAGGGCCTGGAGGCTCCAGGGCGGGGCCGCTGATCTGCTCAGCTCCGGGCAGGAGCGTCCTCGCTGTCCTGGGCCCTCCCGGCCTCTGCCTGTCCCCGGGGGAGGCCGGATCCCGGGCTGTGTCCCGGCGCCCTGTGCTCCGGGGCCTGCGCTGTTGGATTCGCGCTCCCGCCCTGCAGCCCCCTCCGCGGAGCTGCCGCCAGAGCCCCCCGAGCTGCTCCGGGTCCCGCCGTGCGCGCTGCAGCCCTTAGGGAGCTCGGCGCACTCTCCCAGGGTGCAGGTGCCTGTTAGTGTCCCAGGGAGCCCGAGGGCATCCCGGCCCTCCTGGATCCTGCTCTAACTCCCTGTGAGCCCCTTTCCGCCCGGGAAGGTTGGTGCAGCTCCTGCTTCTCCGGGACGGGGCTCTGCTGTCCTGGGGACACTCGCCCTGGCCTCAGCCCGGCTCCTCGCGGGGCCCCTCCCCCTTGGAGGCCTTTTCTTTCTTTATTTCTTTTTCCCTCGTCTTCCTACCTTGATAGAAGCGCGAACTCTTCTCACTGTAGCGTTCCAGCTGTTCCCTCTTTAAATCTCAGGCCGAATTCGTAGATTTTCAGGATGATTTGATGGTTATCTAGGTAATTTGGTGGGGACAGGTGACTTGGGGACCCTACTCTTTCGCCATCTGGCCCCTCCTCCCAAGTTATAACAATTATTGTGGCTGCATGATGAATCCATGAGAGGCTGTTACACTATTATATTTTTTATATCTGAAATTCTGCATAATAAAAAGTTAAATAAAAAGAAGGCTTTAACCCCTATCTCCCCTTCTTCTCCCTGGGATATGGAGTTAAGGCCTTAAGGTGCAGGAGCCATCTTCTGACCGTGAGGCAGTAAGGATGAGGCCAGACATGGGAGGTCAATATATGAAAGATGGTACAGCCAAAATCTAGGAAGGAGGCTAAGTCCCTCTGATTACATGGAGCTGCTGTGCCAGTCCTAGAATACTGACTTCTGGAAATGTTATAAGAGACAAACCTCCATGTGTTTAAGCCTCTCTTAGATGGAATTTCTTTTATTTGCAGGCAAGGCCATTCACAATAGATACAATAAAGATCCAGAAGATGAGAAAGTGCAATCTAGATGAGGAGGAAAGCAGAGGGCACCACAGTCCAAACGCTGTGGGATAGGAGAGAGTTTGGAACTTCCTGAAGGTCAGGGTGGCTGGAGCGTCATAAAGGAGAAGAGTGGGGTAAGATGCAGTTGAAGGTGTAGGCAGGAGCTTGCAGGCTAGAAGCCTGGAAGTCCATGGCAAGAAGTCTGGATCATTCTAAGCATAATGGGAAACCACTGACAGTTTTGAAGTAGACAGGTGACAATAACTTATTTATGTTGAGAAAGATAACTCTGGCTGTTACATAGGGGGAGGCCAGCAGCAGGTGCAAGAGGGAAAGCATGGAGAGACTAAGCAGGAGGCAGCTATTCAGACGAGAGGTGATGGGAGTTTGGATGCAGAGATGGACAGACAGGACAGTTTTGAGACCTACTTTGGAAGTAAAATAGGCAGAAATTATTAAATTAATGGGGAAAATTAAGGAAAGGAAAAGATCTAGGATAATATCTGGTTTTCTGATTGTAGCAAGAAAATAGAATTGGAAGAAGTAAGCTTCAAAGTAGTTACATGAACTAGGCAGGCAGATATGTGAGTCTGGAGATGATAAGACAGACCTGAACTATAGATAAATATTTGAAAGCTTCAGTGTAATTTGTATTTTTGTGGTGGATGAGGTCACCCAGGGAAATAAGTAGGAATAGAAGAAAATAGGAGCCAGGATCAAATCTTGAGAAATATCAACATTTATACATGGTGTTGAGAAAGGGGAGGAGTCTGAGGACTCTCACAAAAGAGAAGGAAAGCCAGGAGATTATGGTTTCACTGAAATTGAGAGAGGTGAGCCTGCTGCCGCTGAAAAGTCCAGGCGAGCCTGCTGCTAATGAGAAGTGGACAAGAAAAGAGTAAAGTGGACATTGCTGTTGACAATAAGAAAGTCACTGGTGATCCTGACAAAAACAGTGTCAGAGAAGTAGTAGAGCTGGAATCCAAATCTGGGTGAGCTGACGAGTGAAGAGGTGATGGAGCAGAGATGGTGTTTGTAGACATTTCTTTGAGAGTCTGCCAGAAAGGGAGCAGAGGAACAGGGTGATGTCTGGAGGGAGTTCAGGGGCTCAAGTAAGGTTTACAAAGATAAGAAGAGATAGTGGAGCCTATTTGAATGACCACAGAGTGATCACTGGAGAGATGGTGGGATCTAGAACACAAAGGGAAGGACAGGTCTTTAATAGGAGGAGGGGGCCTTCCTCCACTGTTGAAAAGAGAAATAAATGCAGATACAGGGAGAAGTCTAATGAGGTAGTTTCCCCCTCTTTTATCAGTGAAACCTGAGGTGAGGTCAGCTTGGAGTCAGGGTCTGTGGGAAGTTCAAAGAAGGAAGGTGTGAATGTGAAATAGCACAATATTCAATTTATTCTGAAATTGCTAGGCAGTGTTGAGCGACCACTTGAGGGTAGTGATAAGAAATTTAAAGTCATTTTTGAGGCTCAGTAAACATTAACTGTCATTATGATGAAACACCAGGTGGGTAAGGCTCATTGAACCCTAACAACACACTAAGTTCAAAGAGGAGAAAATCCAGTGCCTCTAAGTTCATTAAGTTGCTGAGAATTATACTAGTTTTGGTGGTGGAGCTGGGATTTGATCCTGCATTTGGTTAACTTTAACGCCAGAGTCTTCCCTACTCAGTGAGGCTGAGGTAGCATTGTCTATCAGGCAGCAGAGTGGCTGGAGCGTCCTCTGGGAATCCGAGGAGCATTGGCTTTCACAGATCACCCCTGGTCCTCTGGGGATAAAGCAGAGGGAGAAAACTTGGCCAGGAGAAGCCTGCTGCTGCTGCTCCATAGAGATCACACCTGTGACTTTGGATCTAATCAATGGCAACGGTGAGCAAGTGCTTTTTACACAGGAGCCAAGTCAGCAGCTAGAGGAGGAATAGCACTTATTTTCAGCCAGCGTTTCTCACTCACATATCTTTTTCAAATTCCATTGGGGATAAGGAAGGTTTTGTTTGTTTAGCAGTATTAAACAGCATTTGTTATGTTCCTGATTTTGTGGATCTGGAGTTCAAACTGCACTCAGGGGAAATAGCGTATCTATTTCAGATGCCTGGGTGGCTGGGGTAGCTCAAATAATTCCAGATGGTGGGATGGTTTAACTGGGGTCATCTATCTGAGGCCTGAATTCTGGTTGCAGTCTGTTTCCTCCATCTTTCTCTACACGATGTCTTCTGGGGCTGAAATGTCCACGGTAGCTCCTTCATTTCCATGTCTGGCACCTAGGTTGGAATGCCTGGTGCAGTTTGGGCTGGCTGGCTATTGCTCTGTCTCCAAAGGCTATCCCTGCTAGGCTAGCCTGGGCTTCCTCACAACACAGAGTCTCAGGGTAGTCAGACTTATGTGGTGGCTGGCTTCAAAAATGTATCTTCATGAATGGATAAAGAAGATGTGGTTTATGTATACAATGGAATATTACTCAGCCATTAGAAACGAAAAATACCCACCATTTGCTTCGACGTAGATGGAACTGGACGGTATTATGCTGAGTGAAATAAGTCAGTTGGAGAAGGACAGACATTATATGGTCTCATTCATTTGGGGAATATAAAAAATGGTGAAAGGGAATAAAGGGGAAAGGAGAAAAAATGAGTGGGAGATATCAGAAAGGGAGACAGAACATGAGAGACTGACTCCTAACTCTGGGAAACAAACTAGGGGTGGTAGAAAGGGAGGTGGGCTGGGAGGGGGGTGACTGGGTGACGGGCACTGAGGGGGGCACTTGATGGGTTGAGCACTGGGTGTTATTCTATATGTTGGCAAATTGAACACCAATAAAAAATAAATTTAAAAAATATATCTTCATACTGCTTAGATTAACCTACTTTGTGGCATGAAAGAAAAATCACTGAGAAATCATTGGTGCTGTAATTTGGCTGCCAAGTCATCAATGTGTGTACACTTTTGAGAAGAAACAACACAGAAGTGTTTTCCATTCTTTCATCCTAAAATGAGATGGGAGATTGTGTTGTGAAGCTAGGCCAGCTGCCAACCAAGGCTGGTCCATACCAGGTTGCCCCTTCTTGCACTTGTCTTGCAGCCACCTTCAATCTTCAGAGTACTTGACCCCAATTTGCCTGATGCTGTATCAGCTGGGATGGTTGATGGCCTTGAAACCTCCACCTCCTTAGCACAAGCTATATCATGGTAGTAAAGTTGCTATTAGACATATGAAGATCCAAAAAATGTCCTCATCTTTTTTTTAGAGGGAGATCAAATACCTTTCTTTCTTTCTTTCTTTCTTTCTTTCTTTCTTTCTTTCTTTCTTTTTTTTTTAAATATTTATTTATTTAAGAGAGAAGAGAGCATGAGCAGGTGGTGGGGAGGGACAGAGGGAGAGAAAAAATTCTGAAGCAGACTCCCTGTTGAGCTCAGAGCCCAATGCAGGACTGGATCTCAGGACCTTGAGATCATGACCTGAGCTGAAATCAAGAGCCACTTAACCAACTGAGCCACCCAGGTGCCCCAAATGTCCTCATCTTGTAATGCATCTTTATACTTAGGGATTTATTTTGAGCCAAATTCAAAAACGGAAAATAAGCTATACATACAATTTTGTGTTAAAGTGGGATCCCTGGGTGGCGCAGTGGTTTGGCGCCTGCCTTTGGCCCAGGGTGCGATCCTGGAGACCCGGGATCGAATCCCACGTCGGGCTCCCAGTGCATGGAGCCTGCTTCTCCCTCTGCCTGTGTCTCTGCCCCTCTCTCTCTCTGTGTGACTATCATAAATAAAAATTTTTAAAAAATTTTGTGTTAAAGTGCTATCTATATCAGAGAAAGAGACAAAGAGAGGGTGGGAGGGAGGAAAGGTGGGAAGAAGAGATAGATTACAAGTAACCTATGAATATGACAATAAAGGAATGGTTTACTTTATTTGTTCAAGGGTTAGTACAGTGTAGTGATTAAGAGCATGAAATCCACTGCCTAAGTTAGAATCCTGATCCTGCCACTTACTAGCTGTGTAATGATTTGGGGGAAGTTATTTAACCTCTTTAGTTTTCTCAACTTTAAAATGGTAATAATAATAATACTTTATTAGGTTGTTTACAGGATTAAATAAGATAATATGTGGAAAGTGATTTGAATACTGCCTGGAAATAATGCTGAATTAGCACAGTAATAATTTTTAAATTATTGAAATAACATTTCCTGAGATGTACTATGTGCCAGATGCTAGAGTGCTGGAAGTAATAAGTTGAAGAGAGCATAATACCTACTCTGGGGAAAGAGCTAAGCATGGAGCATGCACGGGAAGTACAATATAAAAGAGGCATGTACAAAGATATATAGGAGTATGGCAGTGGAAGCACCTCCCTTCTTTTGGGTAGGATTGGAGATGCTCAGAGGAGGAGGCAATGTTTATGCCAAGGCTTAGAGGATAAGTGGGATTTTGCAGAATGGAGAGGAGAGGGGAAGGGTGGTGGGTGAGGAGTTCTGGGCAGAGTAAACCCCATAGAATACACTGTGTGCATTTCGGTGAACACAAGGAATATGGATTGGGGAAGGGGAGGGGCGGAATGAGGCTGAAAATGCAGACAACAACCCAAACCTGATGGGCTTTGTGAGCCATTGGAGTGGTTAGGCCTCTAACACATAGTTGGTTGGGAATCATTGAAGACACTAGTTTTAGGCCTGGCTGCTGTGTGGAGGATGGATTGCTAGAAGACCACCAAAAAGCAAGGATACCAGTTAGAAAATCTTTGCAGTAACTTAGGCAAGAGAGTATGCTGTTCTCACTAGAGTAGGGGCAGAAGCAACATAGGTGTGTAGATTTCTGGCATGGGTGTCTGAGTGGACTGGAGGAATATGGTTAGTTAGGTGAATGTCATATATTTTTCAAAGTGATCACAAGGAAGACTATGTAGCAAGATGGAAAAATGTTCATCGTGTAATATTAACTGATGAAAGCAACCTACTAATCATGTCTGTAGCATTGATGACTTGGAACTAAGCAAACATATTCAAAGATGAGGTGAGGAAGGGACAAGAAATAAAAGAGTTTGCTTTTTGAGGATATTAAGATTGTGGATGATATTTTTAATTTATAGAAATGCTCTTGTATCTTTGAAGAAAAAATAGTATACAAAAATTATGATGAAATATTGTTGTCGAAATTTTGCCTTGTAGATTTCCTTTAATTCCTGAATTAGTTTTTTGTTAAGAGCTTAATGGAGATATAATTCATATACCATATAGTTCACCCACTTAAAGGGTACAATTCAGTGGTTTTTAGTATATTCACAGAATTGTGCATGCATCACCAAAATCAATTTCATTTTTTAAAAAAGCTTTTTATTTATTTGAAAGAGAGATAGAGAGTGTGCGCACAAGCAGGGGGAGGGGCAAAGGGAGAGGGAGAAGCAGACTCCCTGCTGAGCAGAGAGCACCAACCCCAGGACTCTGGGATCATTACTTGAGCAAAGGCAGATCCTTAACCGACTGAGCCCAAGTGCCCCCAAATCAATTTTAGAACATTTTTACCACTCTGTAAAAAAATCCATACCTGTTTGTAAACACTCCCCATTTCCCCTTAACCCCTGGTCTCACTCAAACATTAATCTATTTTCTATCTCTATAGATTTGCCTATTCTGGATATTTCATATAAATGAAATCATACAATATGTGATCTTTTGTGACTGGTTTCTTTTGCTTAACACAATGTTTTCAAGGTTCATTCATGTTGCAGCATGTATCAGTATATTTATTTTCATGGCTCAACAATATTCCACTGCATGAATACATCATATTTTCCTTATTTATTCATTAATTGATAGACATTTGGATTGTTTCTACTTTTGGGCTATTATGAATAATGCTACTATGAACATTTATGTACGGGTTTTTGTATGCATGTATATTTTCATTTCTCTTGGGTACATATTGATTCAAAATATAAAAGTGCAAAGGGGCACTTGGGATGAGTTTTGTAGCAATGGATATATTCTGTATCATGATTGTAGTAGTGGTTACATATCTATAAACATCGGCCAAAACTCATTGAATTGTATGTTTACCTTGATGAGATTAATTGCATTTAATTTATATCTCAGTAAAGCTGACCCTTAAAATAAAGTATGGAATGGTAGGGAGTTAGATTTGGAGGCATATTAATATATGTAATGTTTCAAAATTATATAGTGCTTTTCTAAATACCAGTATTTCAGATACATTGTCTCATTAAAACCAACCAACCAACCAAATGTACGCAAACTATGATTATTACAATAAGTCAATGAGATAAGTAAGGTGTTATTGTGTCCATTTGAGAGACGAGGAAAATAGACCTGCAGAAGTCAGTTAAGTGGTCTGCTCAATATCACAGAGCTGCTAAGTGGCAGAGGCTGACTTTCTCCCACCTTTCACATCGGCAGTTGCCAAATGTTTAATCAAATTTGCTTATAAGAGTTGAAGGAGAAAGAGGCTACATCTGACTAAATTTCATATTTGGACATAAGAATAAAGTTCCCCCACACACTGGCTCTTCCATGACCTAGAATGATAATAAAAAAGTGATAACTTAAATCACAACAACTAAAATGGAATCTCTGAGAAGCAAGAACATTTAAAAATGTTCCACCTTTGATTGCAATGCTCTTTTAAGTTGCCCTAACCCTTGAGCTTTGATTTTGAGAACAGAGTGTTCTACATTCTTCCTGTTTTTCCAAGTTTCTGTATGTCCTGTGCTTTCTTGTGCTTAGATCCTTTGCCTATGCCTGCCTACCCTGCAAGTAAGGGTAGGACTGGCTCCTGTAAGGCTGTCTTTCTCAGATCCCCAAGTCACTTGCCTTCCAACTGGCGTTAGTCAGTGAGAGGCACTAGTGATGGGATCATAGAATCTTCCTTTCCTTTCCTTGGGTGGCTCTCCAAAGCTGCCACCCCTCTTCCAAGCTCTCCAGCACCAATGGGGATATGTCTGCCTTGACTGTCTCTTCTGCTGGGTGATCTTAACTCCTGGGCTCCAATTAAACCACCTTCTCTCTGTGTTTTACAGTCTAAGGCTGGTGGTGGTTTCATGCTGTTGCTAATGTCTGCGTTGCCTCACTGTCCTCTGATTGATTTTTCTGCCTCTTCTTTCCCTCACTATGGTGTTGCTCTTCTAAACAACCAGGGTGGTTTCTCTCCCCTGGTTGAACTTTGGATGATAGACCATCTGTGATCATGGAGTCAGGATTGGATTTAGGCTTTATTCACTTTAAGGCTTTACCCATTTCAGTTGACATCACTTTCTAGCCCACCCCTCAGGCACATTCAGACGTGACATCATTATTTCATTATGGGTGGGTATATCTGTGTCCAAAAGGAAACCTTTAGAAAATTAGAATTTATTTATCAAATTGACTGGTCTGCAATCATCTAACTGAAATAATGTATTTAATAGGCCTAGAATCTCTAGATAAACATTTAGCTGCCCATTTGTTGTACAACAGTTATCATGTTAAACTAGTACAATGGAGATTTTATTAATCAGCATAATTAACACTAGTTTCTGTAGTAAATAATTTCAAAATCTCACTGGCTTAATACAATAAACATCTATTTGTTGCTCACAAAGAGTTCAATGTGATCATCTGGGAGTTTCTGCTTTGTGTAGTCTTTTAGGAACCTAGTATGACCCTAGATGTTGACATCAGGCTTGCAGATAAGGGACAAAAAAAGAGCATAGAGGATTGTGGGAGATGTTTTATGGACTAGGCCTAGGAATAGCATATAGCAACTCTGTCCACATCTCACTGGCCAGAACTTAAGCAAGTGACCCCCATTCTATCATAGAAGAGGCTGAGAAATGTAGTTTAACTTAATTCCTAGGAGGAAAAAGAAATGAGCTTGGAAAACACATGGTAGGTCTGTCACAATTTGTTCTCTGGCAAATAAATTTCCCTTTCACTCTTCCTCCCATATATAGGGTAAATTCCTCCCACCCCACCCCTGAGAATGTTATCCCAAGTCACTGAATCCAGCTAAAAGCCTTGGATGATGCTCAAGCATCTCCATCTGGTATACATGTGGTTATTTTTGGTTGAGTACTTTAAAGCTAAGAAAAAGAGCTGTCTGTCCCCTGCTGCTTTCTCATCCTCAAATATACAATAGCAAGCAGAGAAAAATAACCTTAGTGCCCATATGGAGAGGGAAAAAATGAAAGACACAAAGTCAACACTGGTCCAAAGCTGTAGAGCAGACGTTCCTTTCTCTGACCAGGAAACATTGTGAAATTCTTTGAATATACTCTATGTCTCCTCTATGATATGAATTACTTCATCCATATTGGATGTTTGCTCTGCCATATAGATGGTGCATTCAAATAAAATTTGTCTCTGCTAATAACTTTTGTTCTAGATAGATTCTAATTTAGATTCTTCTACATGGTTAAAAGAGAGGCAAAAGTTTCTCTTGAGCCCACAAGGTCTTGACTGCCTTCAGCTCAAAACAGTCTGCATGCTAAAGTGGCATTTTAGGGAAGACTTGTCCTTAACCCTTTCATTACAATAATAATTATCATTATCATTATAATAATAGCTATATTTTACTGAGTATTTATTGTGTTCCAAACACTGTGCAAAGTGCTTTATGTTTATTATACTCATTATAAAAACTCTATAAGGTAGGCTCTATAATCTCTATTTTACTAATAAGGGAATTGATGCTCAGAGAAGTTAATTTGCATATAATCACACAGCTAATACCCAGTGGAGCCAATATTTGAGTTTGGGTCAGTCTGACTGCAAAACTCCTGCTCTTAGTCAGTAGGTTATACTCTCAGATTGCAAGATGTTTCTCACCTATTTCTGGAGAGTCTTTCCAAACTTAGTTCTAAAGCTCAAATCTTGACCTCACCATTTGGCCAATACCAAACTAATAATTGCTGTAGGTAAGAATCACCAGCAGGTGGTAAAATTGGTGGGACAAAGTTTGATAAAAAATAGGATATATGCATATTTTCAAATATCTCAAACCAGATATTTATTAATTATAAAGAGAGTAAGAGTAAAATTATAGTGGAGAAACCAGGCACACAGCACTATAATGAAAGTTAACATATTAACATGTGACTCCTGAAATGATGTAGTGAGAAAGGCACAACATCACTTCTGTGGTATTCTTGCCAAAATGTATAACTTGAATTTAATCATGAGGACATTTGGTATACCCAACTTGAAGGACATTCTACAAAACAACTGACCAGTACTCTCCAAAAGTGTCAATGTCATAAAAGACAAATACTGAGGAACCATCTTAGATTGAAGGAGACTAAGAAAATATACATTGTGTGATTCTGGATTGGATGCAGAATCATTAAAAAACAACAACAAAAAAACATTAGTGTGACAATAGTAACACTTAAATAGGATCTGTATATTAGTTAATAGTATGATATCAAAGTTAGTTTCCTGATTTTCATAATTGTACTATCTTTATGTAAGTTGTGAATCTCAGTGGAGGATACATGAGAACTGATTTTTATGTTTTGGTTATGAGTTATTGGTTGGATTTCTGTTTCTTTTTTTTTTTTCCTTTGGGAACTTTTTTGTAAGTCTGAAATTATTTTAAAATAAAAAGTTAAAAAAGCCTTATCTCCTCAGTTTACTTGTTAAAACTTGTTTACCTATCAAAATCATTTCTGAACTAAAAGTAAATGGACTGTAAGTACGTCTCCACCAGCTTTCTCATCTGTTCTGCATTCTGTGTTCTCTCTCTAATAGGCTGTCACGTTCCTTTGTCCAGATGGTGCCATGCTCAATGGTGCCAGATCTAAGAGAGAGCTATTTACACCCTAGATAGCATACACTTGTATATTCATTATGACAATTTTCTGGCAAATGAAAGAAAAATGTTTTGTGCTAACAAAATCACTGTCTTATGACAGTTTACCATCATATGGAAGTAGTATCTTGGGATGCGCATTTCCCCTCCTAATTCACATAATAGAACATTATGAGCCAGCAGTATACCTGCAGGTACTCCCTCCCTCCAAGGCTACCACCAAGTTACAATCTTTCCTCCTCTCCATTAGATCTTGTCACAGGCTATCTCCTGGCAGGAGGGATAACCCCTTTCCTCATGCAACTATCAGCAACAGATTGGAAACCTTCTGTCAGATTTTGAATGTCCTGAGGTGTGATGTCCCCAGGTTGGTTGTGAGACCAGACAATGTATAAAGAGGAATTGCAACAGGAGCAGTTATTAGACCTCAGAGTTGGGAGACAGATAGTTGATTCTCAAAGTTTTTTTCCCCCAAAGGTTGCATAGCAGCAGAGAGTGTTATATTGGGTAGGATGCTGTGGACTGCCAACTACAGAAAAATCCAGTTTGAACTAGCTTAAATATGAAAGAAGTTTATTAACAGGCAGCCTAGAGCTCAGAAGGGTTCCAAGCCAAACACCATGAGGGCTCTACTCCATTTATTTGATATTCTCTTAGCTTAGTCTTCCTTTGTGTATCAGTTTTGTCTCCAGATTAGGGCTCTCATTGTTAATAAATGCCTTACAAGAACCAATGAGGCCATATGTTTCTTTGTTCATATTCCACAGAAGGAAAAGAAAACCTTTCACACAGTCATACTACAGAAACTTTTCCCTTCAATCTGATCCAACTTAGTTCACCTGCCTGCTCCTCTAGCAATAATACTCTTCAAGGGGAAGCTGTACTGTGTATGACTTAAGTCCAAGTTCCTAAGCCATTCAATGGCAAGGTAGTAGGATTATCAAGAGGCGTTTAGAGTAAGCAAGATACACTTCCAAAGCTGAGGATAAGGTCAAGGCCCATTGAATCTTCTGAAGGAAGAGTGAACACCTGATCCATCATGGCTTTGTCAGGAAAAGGAATGGAGACAATGGAAGCTGAAAAAGTGAATTCCTGCCTCTTGTGAATCTAGGGTATTGGTCCAACGTGACCCTCTATAAACAGAATATGTTTTTGCCATTTCTTCTTTTTTTAAAAAAAATGGGTTATGTCCCTGTGGAAAATAGTGCAGAGGCATCTCAAAAAATTAAAATTAGAGCCATCATATGACTCCACAATCTCACTGCTGGGTACATATCCAAAGTAACTGAAAGCAGGATCTCAAAGAGATATTTGCACATCCATGTTCACTATTCACAATACTCAAGAGGTAAAAACAACCCAAATGTCTACCAATGAAGAAATGAATAAACAAAATTTGCTATATATAAGAAAAGGAATATTATTCAGCCTTAAAAAGGAAGGAAATCCTTGTCACAGGTTATAACGTGGATGGACCTTGAGGACATTATGCTAAGTGAAATTAGCTAGTCACAGACAAATGCTGTAGATTTCTATTTATATGAAGTATCTAAAGTCAAATTTATAGAAAAAGAAAGCAGAGGGACACCTGGGTAACTCAGTTGGTTGAGTGTCCGACTCCTGGTTTTGGTTCAGGTTGTCATCACCTTGGATGTGAGATTGAGCCTTGCAGGGGCTGCACACTTAGCAGGGTGTCTGCTTAGATTCTCTCCCTCTGCCCTTCCCCCCACTACATGTACACCTACGCATGCATGCTCAGTCTCTCTGAAATAAATGAACAAATCTTAAAAAAAAAAAAAAAAAAAAGAGGGCAGCCCGGGTGGCTCAGTGGTTTAGCGCCGCCTTCAGCCCAGGGTGTGATCCTGGAGACTCCAGATGGAGTCCCACGTCGGGCTCCCTGCATGGAGCCTGCTTCTGTCTCTGCCTGTGTCTCTGCCTCTCTCTCTGTGCCTCTCATGAATAAATAAATAAAACCTTTAAAAAAAGAAAAAAAAAAAAAGAAAAAAAGCAGAATAGGGATTCCGAGGGGCTGGGGGAGGGGACAGGAAGAGTTTTATGGGTTAAGAGTTTTAGATTTATAAGATAAAAGTGTTCTGGAGATCTATTTCTTTCTTTCTTTCTTTTTTTTTTTAAGATTTTATTTTTTATGAGAGACGCACAGAAAGAGGCAGAGACATAGGCAGAGGGAGAAGCAGGCCCCCTGTGGGGAGCCTGATATGGGACTCAATCCCAGAACTCTGAGATCATACCCTGAGCCAAAGGCAGACACTCAACCACTGAGCCACCCAGGTGTCCCTGGAAATCTATTTCATAACAATGTAAATATACTTAACACTAGTGAATGTACACTTAAAAACAGCTAAGAGAGCATATTTTATGTGTTTTAAAAAATAACAGTACAATCTCTCTCCTTTTTTTTTTTAATTTTGGAAAAGAACAGGTTGTAAAAGTCCTGTCATAAATCTATTTTAAGCATAAACTGTTTCTGATAAAGAAAGCAAAGATACAGAAAAGGAATAAAACTCATTTCAAATAATACAAAAAGAAGAAAATAATGCCAACATGCTTAATGATAAACTCTTTTCTTATTTTATTAAATAAAATACAAGCACAGGATTACACATACTTAAAATGCAGCATGGAAGCAGATACACAGTCCTATTATAATGCAGCCAAATGATAGACTATTAGACATCCATTAAGAAGGCTTGTGAAGCCTCTATTTTTTTAAAATAGGGGAAACACTTATTTTATAACAATAAGCAAAAAAGATGGGGTGACAGGGTAGCTCAGTCTGTTAAGTTTCTGCCTTTAGCTCAGGTCATGGTCACGGGGCCCTGGGATCAAATCCTGCATTGAGCTTCCTGCTCAGCAGGGAGTCTGCTTGTCCCTCTGCCCCTCCCCTCTACTTGCACTTGCCATCTCTCCTATATATAAATAAAATCTTTTTAAAAAATAAGCAAAAAAGAAAAGAGAGAATGCAACAGTTGCCCATGACTACAAAAGAAACAGGCAACAGTAATGATGGTGGAAATGTGAAACATATGTATACAACACTACTCCAAAAGAGAGATGAAAATACGAACAGTGTTATTCTTTGGGTGGTAGATCTTCAGGCGAGTTTTTCTTTGTATTATCACTTTTCTTGAATTTTGTCCATAATTTATATGAATTTATACGTTTAAGATGTTTAGTTTGAGATGTTTAGAAATAAGGTAAACACAAAGAGTGTGGTGGGTCCAACAGTCTCACTTATGAAAACCTGAATGTTACAAACCCTATTTTGGCTGTTCAGAGGACTCACTCCACCTTGCCCATCCCTGCTTTTTCATTTTTAATGTGTTTTTGACTGTTGAGGTCAATATAAAAATACTATATTTTAAATATTTAATTTATTTATTCATGAGAGACACAGACTGAGAGAGAGGCAGAGACACAGGCAGAGGGAGAAGCAGGCTCCATGCAGGGAGCCCGATGTGGGACTCGATCCCGGGACTCCAGGATCACACCCTGGACTGAAGGCAGGTGCTAAACTGCTGAGCCACACAAGGATCCCCTAAAAATACTATTGTAAACACAAAAATAAAGACGGGTCCAAAATTCAGTGGCTGTTTTCTCAGTGATTTAATTCCTTAGCAATTAAAAAATTGATTTCTGGGGCACCTGGGTGGCTCAGTCTGTTGAGCATCTGCCTTCAGCTCAGGTGGTAACCCTGGGGTCTTTGGGATCAAGCCCTGCAACAGGCTCCTAGCTCCATTGGGAGCCTACTTCTCCTTTCCTCTGCCCCCTTCTCTCTCTGTCTTTCACAATTAAATTAATAAAGTCTTTTAAAAAATTGATTTCTTTTTTTTTAAATTGATTTCTGAGTAATAACAAAAAATCACAAATAATTTAGAACAAAATAAAATTCTTGGTTGAAACAGGATTTAAATAAGTCTTCCATCTAGAAATATGAAATTATTGTTCAAAGGAATATAACTCAAAAATCTCCTGAAAGCACATCCATATGTAAAGTCATTTCATTTACTCCTCTTTTTACATAATGCATGTATTACAATTTGATAAGCTGCCTGGGTTTGTTCCATTTAAACGCTCTTTGATAGCGTTGTCACTGTGTTTCTGGCAAGCACAGCTTTACGTAAGCATAAACCATATGGAAATTCCAAGATTAGAATAATTTGGATTCTATCCTTGGGACACACTGTTTATCAGCGTAAGATGATGGAATGTCCCTCTGTAAGGTGAGATGGGTGTGGGTCTGGATTGCAAACCTCTCTCTGTGAAGACTCAACTTGCAGGATCTTGTCCACTGGCGATTTCTGTCACAGAGTAGCCAGGGCTGCTCCCAGCTGGAATCTGCAGCTGGGGCTCTCCTCTGCCCGGGGACCCCTGTATTGCAGCACCTGGAGCACACATGTGTTCTATTTAGGTGGGTTACAGACCTGGGAGAGTGTGGTGAGTCCTAGCTCTGCCTCTTACTGCCATGGGCATCAGATCGTTTGTTTACCCAATTTTTGTGGTAGAAAAGTGTATTGAGAATCAATTTTTCATGTTCTCCATATCCTGTGCTCACCACTCCCTTACTAAGCAGGCTCTTGGTATTTTCTTGCCTCAGAGATTTTTTGTTTGTTTGTTTGCTTGTTTTTTGTACAAGAAAAGCAGACATTTCCATGGAGCAGCTTTTCTTCTATAAAAGTTCAAACTTGCTAGATTCTGCTAGGTGTTTCTAGGAAGAAAGGAGAAACGGGGACTCTTTGAGGACAACAGGAAGGAAGAGGCAAATACTTACTCCCTGTCACTAAAAAAAGGATGTCAGGGGAAGAGAGGTCTCCCCCAGAGGAATCTGTGTGAGCTCGGCGCAGAGGCTGGAGGAGAAAGCCAGTGCTCAGGGGGGATGCTTGTGCAGTGAGGTGTATCTCGAGATACTGAATCCCAGGGAATGGCACTACTGCCCCTCAAAGATCCTCAACATCCTGTGTCACACAGAGCCAAGGTGTGTCCCAACCCAGAGAAAACTTTTCCGGTACAGTAAACAGGCACTAGCAGACTCTTGTGCACATTGAAAAGACGTCTCTATGCTGTTGCCCATGGGGCAAGATCCAGAATCCTTCGAGGAAAGCCCCTGGATGGCTTAGATGTCATTTCCTGCCATTGCAGTGGAATCATGCTAGGAGTTGGTTTGAATTCAATTGAAAAAATAAAATAAATGGACATTTCTTACACATTTGGTGTTGTGCATATCCCTGCTATGTGTGTCTGAGCTTCTATTTCTTCATCAAGTCCTGGAGATCAAAACACTTGCCTCACAGGTCATTGAGGGGATTGAGGTTAACAAGTGAGGCCCAGGAGAATGCTTAGGCATATTTACTAGGTGCTCACTTGCTGCTGATTCTCTAAAAAAAAAAAAAATATATATATATATATATATATTACTTTCTTCCAAGAAAGTAAAATGAGTACAAATGGTAGAAGTTAGTGCTAGGACTTGTGGAAGGTCTTGGGCTGGAGAAGGTTGCGAGGCAAGGTTTTTAATAGTAGCAATAATGATGGTTGCCATTTATTAAGAACCTATTATGGGTCGGACACCCCTGGACTACAAATCATGTCAGTGATTCTTAAACTGTTCTGCAGAGTTGTAAGATGGAACCCATGGAGGGTTCAGAAGCTACAGTGGAGGGCAAGAGGGAGACCAATGAGTTCGTATTCTCTACTTCAACTAGATTGGTTTTGCTTTTACCTGTCCATTATACTGATCCTCTACATATGATTTTATTTGAAATGTAGTGTGTCTGTTTGTCTCCCCACTGAGACTCTCTCTCCCTTCCATTTCATGCCTCTCCCACACAGCTTTAGCTCACTGGCATCCAACAGCAGTGCTCAGTGGAGAACGGGAACCAATCACCAATCAGGTTAGAAATGGGTTTCCATGAGGGTGAGGATTAACTATTTCTTCCAAGAGCATCTAGGAGAGAGCTATGCCATGAGCTAATGGGGAATAAGAGGGGCCGTTCTGATGGGAGAGCAGTGAGGACAAGAGGGAAAGGAAGGCTGATCAGGCAGAGAGGCTGCTGGATACTCACCTGGGACCCAGGTGGAGTCCCAGGTGGAGACTCCCAGCTGGTCTCACCTGGGACCCAGGTGGAGCAAGTCCTAGAAATAAAAAGGATCAACTGAATGCAGTGTAGGAAATCAGATTTGGTGAGATCAAATTGGAGAGGTATGGGAAAATGCTCCCAGTATAGTGTTAATTAAAAATAACATGGCCACAACCCCCCTGTGAATATAGGTTGGTCCTTGAATATGGGAGTGTGTGTTTGCTTTAAATCCATTCTATGCCTGCTGCTGTGAGGTGCAGAGCACACAGTGGAGCACAGGAATGGATGCACATGGTTTCTACCCTCACAAGGTTCACAGTATAGGACAATAGATATCTTTGAAGGGAAACAAACATTCAAAGTGATTATCACTGGTTGTAAGATTAGAAGTGAGTTTATTTTCTTTTTCATAAGTAATATTTTCTCTATATTCTACATAGTTATTTATGCCTTTTGTAATGAAAGAAAAGCACTAAATCTTATAGACACTACACATTTATAAGACAAACTTTAAAAAACAAAAGTAATTTTATTTATTTGGCTATGTTCAAGGTTTTACAATAGCAGCTGAGGGTACACACAGAGGACTTAAATCTGTGCACACAAGGAAGATTAAATCATTGATTATGATTATGGCAGAAGGAACTGAGGAAATGGTTAGCAGACAGATAAGCAATTATGTTTCTTTGTCAAATAAAATAAAGGCTGACTGGAGGTGTATGCATTTTATAAGCCACAGTATAGTTTGTTGTAGTGGAACATTTTTCTATCCTCCAGTTTGGGAAAGGCTTCCATCTCTTAGATGAAGATTTATGATATACTCTAGTCCATATTAGCAGCATATTGCCAAAGGATCTCTTAGGGTGAGAAAATCTGAAGAATGCTTATTATTACCTATTCAAGGTCAACTTATTAACTTCAAAAAGACTATGTCCTACATTTTCCTTTTAAGAATAGGGAAATGGAGCAGTAATAACAGCAATTACATTTTTAAAAAAGACTTTATTTATTTACAATGGAATATTACTCAGCCATTAGAAATGACAAATACCCACCATTTGCTTCAACGTGGATGGAACTGGAGGGTATTATGCTGAGTGAAGTAAGTCAATCGGAGAAGGACAAACATTATATGTTCTCATTCATTTGGGGAATATAAATAATAGTGGAAGGGAGAAGAAATGGGTAGGAAATATCAGAAAGGGAGACAGAACATGAAGACTCCTAACTCTGGGAAACGAACTAGGGGTGGTGGAAGGGGAGGAGGGCGAGAGGTGGGGGTGAATGGGTGACGGGCACTGAGGGGGGCACTTGACGGGATGAGCACTGGGTGTTATTCTGTATGTTGGCAAATTGAACATCAATAAAAATAAATTTATTATTAAAAGACTTTATTTATTCATGAGAGACACAGAGAGACAGGCAGAGACATAGGCAGAGGGAGACGCAGGCTCCCTGCAAGGAGCCTGTTGCAGGACTCCATCCTGGGACTCAGATCACGACCTGAGCCAAAGACAGATGCTCAACTACTGAGCCACCCAGATGTCCCCCAGCAATTACATTTAATGAGCATTTACTCTGTGCCAGGCATTTTACATTAATTATCTTATTGGGTCTTCACAAAAATCTCCAAGGTAGGTATTACAGGTCCACAATGTCTCATCTAAAACCCTGGGGACCAGATATGTTTTGGAAATATGAATTTTTTGGAACTTAAAAAGAAATTTGGAAGATGGTGCATATACTACTAACTTTGTAATATTCCAAATTGTTATGGAGCACAATATTTCTACAGAGAAATGTATGAAAATTTGCACTAAGTGGAAAAAAGACTATAAACAATGTTATAATTTATTTACATAAATAAATTTATTGGAAAATGACATTTGTTAGTAAATAAATTTATTGGTAAATGGAATAGCAAGATAATATAGACCATAAGTCGTTAAACTTCTTGTTTCTTTTGTTGCTTATGTAAATATTTTTTGTAAAATCTTTTTTTTAAAGAACCACTTATTTTTTATTATTTATTTATTTTTAAAGATTTTATTTGTTTATTCATGAGAGACACAGATTGAGAGAGAGAGGCAGAGACACAAGCAGAGGGAGAAGCAGGCTCGATGCAGGGAGCTGGATGTGGGACTCGATCAGGGACTCCAGGGCCATGCCCTGGGCTGAAGGCAGGTGCTAAACCACTGAGCCACCCAGGGATCCCACTTTTTTTTTTTTTTTTTAGGTTTTATTTAGTTATTCATGAGAGACAGAGAGAGAGAGGCAGAGACACAGGCAGAGGGAGAAGCAGGCTCCATGCAGGGAGCCTGATGTGGGACTCATCCCAGGACCCCAGTATCATGCTCTGAGCCAAAGGCAGACACTCAACCACTGAGCAACCCAGATGTCCTATTTTTTTGGTAAAATCTTAAATTTATATTGGTGAAAACTAATCCATAACACATACAATAAATATTCATCACTTCTGGCTGTTTGAGAATCTTGGAGAAGGAGTTAGCATTGTCTGTGAAACCAGGTTGGAGCTGGACATCTGACAATGAGCCATAGATGGGATTCTTAAGCGATGAAGAGGTGTTGTTACTACAAGGGGCCTTTCTAGACTTTCTCCAGTGTAACTGGCTTCCTTAACTTAGGTTTCAGTCTAAGCAGTTTCTCTTTAATTGAATAAACTGCCATTATCTCTTGGTCACTGACAAATGCACATTGTTCAAGGCTAGCCATTCATCGGTCACATGTTTCCACCATGTGCTCTATGGAGATTTTTTCGCACATGCTCATATCATCATCATTATTACCTCTATCTTCATAGTACTTAACACCATCCATACTTAACACCATCTCAGCAATTTTCCCATCACTGAAAGAACATATGATGGGCACATCATTATCAGCATTCAGCATTTCTTCAATGTTAGCTTCTTCCAACTTACTTTCGGCTGATAAAATTTTGGCATAAATAAAGAGTTTTGATAATGTCTTCTTCTCATTACAATCTCTGAATCTTTTAAAATCTTCATTGGCCAGGCCATTTTCAAACATCACTGGAGCCCAAAGCCTGTGCGAAGCAGTAGTTAATGTTGACTTATCAATGTCAATTCCACGCATTAGCAACTGCATCAATGGTGTCTTTTTTTTTTTTTTTAAGATTTTATTTATTTATTCATGAGGATACACAGAAAGGAGAGGGAGAGAGGCAGAGACACAGGCAGAGGGAGAAGCAGGCTCCATGCATGGAGCCTGACATGGGACTCCATTCCGGGGATCACGCCCTGGGCTGAAGGCGGCGCTAAACCGCTGAGCCACCCGGGCTGCTCCAATGGCATCTTTAAGACTAATTTTGAAAGGAGGTCTTGGATTTCCAGGCATCTGTTAGCTGAAGCAAGCATGGTGTTCAGAAAAAAAAGTACTTATACTTGCTCTTCTTAGAGTATAGAGTTCCTTGGTTACAGGCTGTATTTTGGATGTCATGTTGGGGAAAAAGTAAATGCTATTAAATTAATAAATAAATTAATTAATTAATATTTTTATATTACTTTCCATGAGAATTTCAGGAGGGGGATGTGAAGAACAGTTGTCTAGGAACAATAAAATTTTGCATCTGTCTTGCATCCAGCTTGCTTGTAGTACTTTGTGCCATTGACACAAAGTGCTTATTGAATCAATCAGAAAAGATTTCTCTTGTTACCAATGTTTTCTTGTTTGCATAACGATGCACAGGTAAATTGCACACACCTTTTAAACACCTTGGATATAGGTTTTTCCCAATCACTGCTGATCTTATCTTGTGTGTGCCTGTACCCTTAGCACACTTGATAGTAAAACCTTTCTTTGCTTGGCATTCTTGAAATCTGTTGGTGCTCTTTTGTCAGCCATTGTTAAGGTTTTCTAGGAAAATAGTACCAGGACAGAGCTGTTTCATCAGGATCGAAAATTTGCTCAGGACTAAGCTTTTAATCAGATATTATCTTAGCAAAATCATCAATGTAATTTTCAGTGGTTTCATGATCAGTAGGAGCTTTTCCACAAACTTGATACCAAGACACATTTTAAATTTCTGCAGCTAGCCTTCTGAATATTCACACTGACTTCCAATGCTCAGTTCTTCATGGTATATTCTAGTTTGTTTCATGACCAACAAACCAGTCAGTGGCATATCTTTACTTCTTTATTGTTGAATCCATTCAATCAACACATGGACAAGATTTTTGTCTTTGGCTTTATGTTTTTCTATTTTTCATCAGTTCTTGGTTATGACTGTCACTACACAATTTCAACAACTCATCTTTCTGCTTCTTGAAGTCACAGATGGTGGTGGTTTCCACAGCATATTCTTCAGTAAAACATCGCACAGACACACTGGCATCAATCTTCTGTAGTAACTTTCTGAGCTCTGGATAAGGACTGATGCTTCCTTTTCTCCTTTTCACTGTTAGCCATAGGCATGTCTTTAACTCCTTTGGGCATTTTCACAGGAAAATTAATCCCCAAGGCACAAAGTGTCAGCAAACAGCAGAGGATGTGTGTGAACAGGAGTGCTGAGACATAATTGAGGCTTCATGTTTGTCCACAGTGGGCCTTGTTGCCAAATAGTCCTGGTGCCAGACTTACAAAAATACTTGTGGGTTTCAGAGAGTTTTTGCTTTTTTATTTTTATCCTGTTTTGGAATTGTGGAGTAGAGAGTATGGACTTGTATTAAAAAATATCATTTTAGTGATCTTTTCGACTGAGGCTCAATTAGTAAGTTGCCGAAGGTAATGCAGCTATTGTCTTTTCTGCCTCTAGTCAGTCTCCTAAAATTTGGTCACTTCACTGAACTTTTTATTTTGGTATCATTGTCTGCCAAGATGATTTGAGTTGAAATACTTTTTTTAAAAAATAAGTATGATTATTTTTCTCATTTTTTTTCTTTTTTAAGATTTTATTTATTTGAGAGACACAGAGACAGAGACACAGGCAGAGGGAGAAGCAGGCTCCACGCAGGTAGCCTGACGTGGGACTCAATCCCAAGTCTCCAGGATCACACTCTGGGCAGAAGGTGACGCTAAACCGCTGAGCCACCTGGGCTGCCCCGAGTTGAAATACTTTTAACAAAGGAACCTAATACTCTTGGCTGTTTGGCACAGTCAGTAGCTGAGTCCCACTGTTAGATAATGTGAAGATGTCTTGGCAAGAAGTGGTTAGAGATGCTACATTTATAGTCATTGAATACAGAGGTTTCTTTTTGTACCAAATTATCTGTTTGGTACTTATCTGTCTAGTTACTATTGCCCTACAATGAGCAATCAGGAAAAACAAAAGGAAACCATTCATTTCCGATTACCTCCCAAACACTTCCACAAATTTCCTTTAAGTATTCACTCATTTGAAAGGTTTTTGGTTTGTTTTCTAAACTGTTCCACAAATTATATATCCCAAGTGAGACTCAGAATTATTGTTAATCAAGTTCAGAATTAAAACATATTTTAGACATTCTACTAATATATTTCCTTCAATTTAGAATTCATGAGAATTTTGAGTGACTTCTGTGGTTTGGGCCCTATTTCATGTGTTATTTTACAAGTTCTTTTTGGAGAGCCAATTTTTGTTACTCATTCTCATCACCTCCATATTTATCTAGATGTTCATCAAAAGTCTACTATGAACTACAGGTTTCCTCTGCTATCTGAAAGTAGAGCATTCCTATGAAACCTTTCATAAGCCAAATAGCATAAAGCACAGATACAATTATCATTCATTTGTATGGAAAATTTTTTGAGTATGTTCAGACCCCAAAAATAACCTTTCCTAGACTTTTCTGATACCTCAGGATACAGCTAACAAATGCACAAAATAAATCTAGATGAAGCACAAACGCTCACAGACAAGACCATTCAAAGCTATGGTGGCTGGAGCTTGAGATGCTAAGTGTAGTTTCTGGGGGAAGGAGCTTTGTGTTGCCACTCTCAGCACTGGGGCCACTGCTGTCTCTGTAATGACTAGCTCTGAAACAAATGCTGAATGCTATTTTTGCCTTTTCTCATGACAGCAAAAATCCTCTTTGGATTTCTTTTGGTTAGTGCTAGTAAAGATCTTTTGTAAAAGGGAAGCAGCAAAATGTAAACTTTCAGGGGCGCCTGGGTGGCTCAGTTGGTTAAGTGGTTGCCTTGGGCTCAGGTCATGATTTTGGGGTCCTGGGATGGAGTCCCTGCATTGGGCTCCCAGCTCAATGGGGAGTCTGCTTTTCCCTCTTCCTCTGCACCACAATCACTGCCCCCTACCCCACCCCACTCATGCTCTCTCTCTCAAATAAATAAATAAAATCTTTTTAAAAAATGTGAACTTATGAAAAGTGAGGGGTGCCTGTAGAAGATTGAAGACTGTTGATTCAGTCCCAAGTCCTTTTCCAAAATTTTCCCATTAGGTGCAAGAGCAGTCCTTAGGACTGAGGGATTTATGAATAAGTAAAGCACAGGTCTTGTAATCACAGAAAAATTTAAAATCTAGTAAATAAATATGAGAGGTGTATAAAGTCCAATGAGGATCCTCTCCCTTGGGAGAGGAAGAGATCATATTTGCTAGGTGGGGCAAGATCACTGTCATTATTTTTCAACACTAGTTTCTCCTGTAAAATTGTAATAATGACTACCATTTATTGGGTATGTCCTGTGTGCCAGGCTGGCACACAGAGAAGCTGGCATTTTAAGAAGCATCAAATTCAGTAAGGTCTGTTGACCTTACCTAGTATCACAGACTTCTAACTGACAGAGTCTGGAAACTGTCTCTTTGACTCTAACACCCTACCTAGTTTTTCCTTTCACTTCAACATACTCTTTCCTTTTTCTTGAGCCTCTCCCTTCACTATAGTCTAATCTCCTACTCTATGATGCATTGTTCCAAGGAGTGAAAATCTCCTGGTATTTGCCCAACAAAAGAATAATTCAAATGACTGGTTTGGGGGAAGTCTCCTTGAACAATTAATCAAAGCATATAGAAACCGTCCTGATGCTTATCTTTCTTATACACATTTCTATTAAGGGTTGCTTTAGAAGCAGAGTATTTTGGCCAGTGCTGGGATATTCTGAATTAGATTAGAATGGGCAGTAGTGGTGACTGTGTCTCTGGCTCTTTTTGGACTACTATCAAAGAATGAGATGCTCTTGAGAGAGAGTTCTATGATAGCAAAGGAAAGAGCTTTTTTTTTTTTTTTTTTTTTAAAGCCTTTTTAAATGTAAGCAATTCTTTTCAGCTATTTAAAAAATACTCCTCTTGGCACTTGTCTTTCGCTGGAAAGAAAAGCACCTCCAAACAACCTGAACAGTAGTGGTAGCAATGCTGATTATTTCTTAGTGTAACTGAAATGTTTTTTAGAAATACCAACTTTTATTATTACTACTTTTTTAAAAAAAGATTTTTCAAAATTTATTTATTTATTACAGACACAGAGGCAGAGACGGGCAGAGGGAGAAGCAGGCTCCATGCCGGGAGCCCGACGTGGGACTTGATCCAGGGACTCTAGGATCACGCCCTGGGCCAAAGGCAGGTGCCAAACCGCTGAGCCACCTAGGGATCCCCCACAGATAACATTTTTACAAGATTTCTCACAGATTAGTTATGTATCATCCAACAACGAAGTTAAACCTTTTTTTTTTTAATCAAATCAGATCATGGGATATTTATTCTGATTATAGTCAATTTCCATTTTATTTCATCTTCTCAATTATTTAATTTTTACTATCTCTTAATAACAACACGTGAATTTGCTAGCTGCTGGCCCAATTAGTTATTAGCTATATGACAGAATTTGGCTATATGCTCATCATCTGGGTTTCCTCTTCCTGAGCGTGTAGGAAAACCACAGTTCCCATTCTCCCCTGCTGTCAGATTGGGTTCCTTCCAAAGGAACACAAGCAGCAGTAATGTACATTACTTCCAGGCCTAGTTAGAAATCCTTCTGGCACCCTTACTTAAAGTTCTCTCTTTCCCTTCTGCTAGGTCCATGGAGGTCAATACTGCAGATCACCAACTGAAAGGAATGAAGCCAGAATTTTGAAGGCAGTTGCCCGGGACAGTCACCCTACTCACAATGGTGCTATGTATGAAAAAAATGAGAAATAAAACAGTGTGGAGTTTTTACAGTACCTGGTTTTATATACTCTAACAGTATGTACCTTTACCTTTACCTTTTATTAAACACGTAAGAAAAGTTTAGTTGTGATATCTAATGCAATTAATGACTTTATCTCTGATTTTTAAGCATGCTTTCTATGAATGCTAAAAAATTTAATATCAGAATTCAAATTATGCATATGTACATTTTATAAAGACCTACTCTCATAAGTCTTGCTTCATCAATAAGTTCTAGTTTTAGGTGGATACTACAGTGCATTACTGCAAATTAATAAAAATATATTACTTTAATTAATGTAAAATTAATTATATTAGATCTGTATCATTTTGATCTTTTAAAAAATGATTTATTTATTTATTTTTGAGAGAGATGGAGAGAGACAGAGAGAGAGAGAATGAGCATGAGCAGGGGGAGGAGCAGACAGAGAGGGAAAGAGAATCCTCAAGCAGACTCCCTACTGAGCATGGAGCCTGACTTGGGGCTTGATCTCACAACCTGTGATCATGAGCTGAGCCTAAATCAAGAGTCAGCCATTTAACTGATTAAGCCACTCAAGCACCCCAGTGTCCTTTTAAGCTTGACTGCTTTTGAAAATATATTGTATAGCACAGATTCTATAACTTCTCAGTGTTTTTGATATTATACTTTAAAAAGACAGTAACACATTTATTTAAACTGAAAAATAAAATCAGACATTTTCTGACAGAAAATAGGTCTTAGAATGTGTCTTACAAACAGCCTGACAGTAAAGACTCACTTTGTCAATTAGGTTATATGACTTTTTTCCATACATTCAATAAATCTTGGCATAAATATATTTCAAACGTGATGAAAGATATTTTATAAAAATATTGCTTTTGCATATATATTGAAAACAATATTTCCAATTTTTACTGAGTATGTTGGTGTTTTCTTTTTTAGATTTTATTTATTTATTCATGAGAGAGAGAGGCAGAGACATAGGCAGAGGGAGAAGCAGGCTTCCCACAGGGAACGACTTGATCCCAGGACCCCGACCTGAGTCAAAGGCAGATGCTCAACCATTGACCCACGCAGGCACCTTGAGTATTTTGGTTTAAATGCGTGCCACTGAGTAAGAATAAAAGATATAATTAGTAGTTATTTGTTAATTTTTGATAAAGGCTTTTTGGTGTAGTTTAAGAGATTGAGACTTTAATATCTGTGTAAACTCTTTCTAAATTAGAGCTTTCAATAAAATTAAAAAGAGGACCTAATCGAACTGTTACATGTTAAGTCTTTAAAGACAAATTTAGGTAATAAGTCACTATTGTTTTTGGCATCTAATTTGAAAGACATTTTAAAGAATTGGGTAATGTTGTCATAAAATCTTTCTATTCCTACATTATTTTTGTGTGTAAGGCAACATTATGGCTTACATATATAAAAATGAAAAACAGCAATAGAAGTGGTCCCATGTTAGATATAATATTCTTCCATAAACACATGGAACTAACAGAAAAATAAATCTCCATTAATCTCAATAAGAGGTACATTTCCTTTTTTTTTTTTTTTAAGAGGTACATTTCTGAAAATTTCTACTTAAATGTTAGTAATTATAAAAAATGTTTAATATATTTATACTGTTTTAATTACTTATATAGTAATTGTCATGATAACTAAGAACTACTTTTAACTTAGAAGAAATAAAAACATAAAATCTATATAAAGATTTTTGAGAGGCATGATAAGTTGATTAATAAAAGTCTTTTTAAACACAAACACTTCATTAGGGTAAAAAATTTATATTTTTAAAATTCTGGGGGAAATGGGATGAAAGGAGTTCTGGAAGTAAAAAGAAACAATGCTGATTTTCTGATTGTTAAAGAGGAGCTTGTTCATGTATTTTTAAAAACTGTGCCACTTTCAAAATTGCTAACATGAGATCATGCTATACTAATTGGTATTTTTTTCTTGTGTATCTATTTTTGAAAAAATTGGTTTTGTGCTGTGTATTCATATTGTGACTTTGTCATTCACTAATGATGAATATTTGGATATGTCACTTAATTTTTCAGAATGCTGTTTTATTGCCCGCTATAAAATGAAAAAGTTGAACCAGATCCTTTTTCCCTTACATGTCCCTAATATTCTATACCTCTGTGACCAAAGATTCAAAAGTATTCCCTTAGATAACTGAAAACAAAAAGTATGTAAATATGTATTTTTCTTTTTCTTTCTTTCTTATTTTCCTTCTTCTCTCCCTCTCCTTTCTTCCTCCCAATATCACTAAAGACCTGTTGGCATATAGTAAAGATTATATTTTTTGAGGAATTTACTGAAATTGGTCTATTTATCAATCAATCAATCACAGTAATTTAATGGCTTTCATTAACCAAAAATAGCCATACTATGCATGACATCATTATTTTCTCTAGTAATTGAAATCTGAAAAGTGTAATATTTTCTAAAATAAAAAGTTCATTTTGGCATGACCCTACTTCCTCCTTCTGATGAAGCTAGAATCTTAAAATAGGTCATCAGAAATAAAACTCTTTGGAGTAGATAAATGCACCAGAAAGTCTATAATTATTGTTGAATATGCATGTGAGGTCCACTAGCACTGCCTCCTCTGTGCTATTTTCAAAATAATGCAAGATATGATCTATAAATAGTACCACTTTGGTTTTAATTAGTTCCATTTTGGTAATGGAATGTTGTGGGTTTTCTAATTTGCTACATTGTGGGCAGTGACAAAAGGTTTTGAAATGTTAGTGCTGAGGTTTTCTTTCTTGCCCCACACTTCCATGTGGTTAGATCTGTCTCTGTTGACTTGTAGAGAACTAAGAGTGTTATATTAGGAATACAAAGAGAGAGAAACAGTTAATATCCAATTGACTGACTTCCTAAAAAGGGAAGAGTAGAAAAGAGAGCCCATGTGAAGAGATGGTTGCTGGTCAGTGCCTGCAGACTACCCCAACATTTGAATGAGTATGCCACTCTGTGTAGAGGAGCCATAATTGCTGTTGTAATCGCTGGGAGTACCTTATAGCACTTGTACTTGGCTTCTTGGATCATCCAGGTGAAGTCCCCTAAGACTTTGTTAGGCTCCCACTTGAATTGCTCTCTGTGGACTTCACCCTTGTCAACAGGACACACTTTCGAAACAGTATAAGTTCATTCACCACCAGAGGACACTGAAGATGGAGTGGAAGCAGAAGTCCCAGCTTTGGCGCTTGGAAGGGTCTAGACAGTCAGAAACCCATTTTTGGTTAAATGTGTATATATTTTTATTAGGAAATAATAGGGTCTTAAGGCTAATGAGATGGCATATAAGAAAGTACACACATACACACACAAAGAAAGTACACAGCATTAATTCATTTATACCTTCAAATAATAGACTTGCATTGAATATGTAATGAAAACTTATATAATAGCTCATATTTTGAAACAGGCCCTGTGCCTGGATACTAGAGATACAAAAAGAAAAAAAAAAAAGGCTAAACCATCATAGTCTTCAAGGACATTATAGAATGTTAGAGGTGGAGAGAATACCTGTAAGACTTCATTCACTGAACAAATATTTACTGAGCATCTACTATTTACCAGGCAGTGTTGTGGGTACTAGGGATATAGTGGTGAACAAGATGGATGAAGTCCCTGTATTATAAGCTTACATTATGGTGGGGAAGATATAGCATAAACAAATAAATAAGGTAATTTCAGTTACTATAAATGCTATGAAGAAAGTGAAATAGGCCAATGTGATAGAAAGTAACTGGTTGGGGAGTGAGGGGGGCAACTGTAGGTAGGGTGAGCAAGACAGCCTCATTGGGGAAGGTACGTTTGAAATGAACACTGAATAATAAGAAGGAGTGTCACCAAGACATTTGGCAAGAACAGACAGAGGGAACAGAAAGTGCAGGAGCTTCCAGACAAGTGTTAGTCTAGTGTGTTCTAGTAAGATGATCAATGGTATCACCTCTGCAGGCTCAGGAGTGGGGAGCTTCATTCACTTAGGAGATGACATACAGTAAGTACTTAATAAAAGAATGGTATCTTTCCTCTGACGGATTACCTTTAAAAATGTTTATTGCAAATTTAAGAAGAGTTCATAATACCCTTTCCTATTCCATACCTCTTGTCCTGCTTCCCAGAGGCAACCACTTTTACAATTTGTTTTTACTTTTGGCAATTACCATACATATCTTTGAATAGCATGCTCCTAATCTGATTTCTTCTTGTATCAATTAAAGATATCATCTATTCACTTCCTGAAATAAAAGCATTTAGCTCAAGAGTCTTATGGTTGCTTTTTCTTCCTCTACTGGTTATCTCTGCACCTATATGTAATAAACTTCTATGTCCTGACCCTTCATCTTTTGAGTACCTCATTGTAAGCCTGAGATGTTATACACCCAGTTCTCCCCATTGCTTCTCTGCCTCTACTTTTCCCTCCATGTGTCTATAACCTCCTATAGAATATAATTCTATAAAATATAGAATTCCCACTCTCTTTAGCATGTCATACAGGGCCCTTTAGGATCTAGGCATAGCCTACTTTTTTCATCTGTCGTCATTCATGTTATCAACACTGACAGTCATAGTGAACTATATACTCACAGTAGTACATAGTTTTAGAAACATCTGAGTGCTCTTGTCTTTGTTCTCATTGCCTCATATGTTTTCTTTTCTCTCTCTTTTTAAAGATTTTATTTATTTATTTATTTTCGAGAGAGTGTGCATGAGTTGGGGGAGGGGCAGAGGTAGACGCAGGCTCCCCACTGAGCACCAAGCCCTACATGGGGCCCCATCCCAGGACCCTGGGATCTTGACCTGATCTGAAGGCAGAAGCTTAACCGACTGAAACACCCAGGTGCCCACCTCTTGTGTTTTCATTGCCTGAAATGGTCTCCCTTTGCAGTTCCCTGCAAGTCCCATTCATTCATTTTGGCTTACATGGCACTTTAAGAAATCTTCCTTGGTAGATGAACTTTATTAAATTGAAAAATGTGTATTGAGCAGCTGTTTCATGCAAGGCACTGTTCTAGGTGTCAGGGTTTTAGTGGCCCAAGACACATACTCATGAGCTTACATTCTAGTGACTTAAGAGGTAGATTTAATAAAAATAACCATTATTATAAAATCTACTATGTCAAGATTGCACTGAAAACTCTCACATGCTATTTATATCTGTAGAACTTCATGAGACTTGAAGTAAAATATTCTTCCTGAGGAAGTCACTTCCTATTAGTAAGCTTCAGAGCTCTTACTCTTAAGCTACACTCACTCTGCCTCCAATTACTAATTGTGCACTTCTATCACAACATTTGTCATACTGTCTTTAAATTGTGCATGGGGTTCCCCACAGAAGTCACAGGGCATACAACATTATTCTTGTTGATTATTTTCTTAGAAGTGGTACCATTCTAGATGTGCAGGAGAGAAATTAATGCATTACACACATTGGATACCTTAGGAAATTAAAGGTTAATTCTTTCTTGAAATCTCAGACTGAGAAAGGCTTGCTTTAGACCAAAGGCCTCTTAAAGATAGAAATGTTTACTGCATATTGGGTGCTTGACAAATTTTTGTTGAATCTGTCACTCAAACCTTTGTAATCAATATACACTCCGTTTTGGAGCTGGAAAACTATGGTAGTCCTCCTTTTGGAAGTGGCTTTGCACAGAAGCTAGGCACTGGGACTTCTAGTAGAATTATAGGGGTGTTGGGTCTAAACTTTGAGAGGCCGTACACAGACCGTAGTGGTTAACTGTACACACTCTGGAGCCAGGCTATCCAGATTCCAATTCCAATTCCATTATTTGCTATTTATACACATTTAAGAGGTGACTATTTAACATGTGTCAGACACTTTTATAAGTACTTTACAAATACTACCTGACTTAAACTTCTTAATGCTTTCGTGTTAACCTCTGTGGTAACTTTATTATTCTTTAATAGCTCTGTGCCTCAGTTTCTCTCCCATTCAAAGGGGATAATAATAACAAAACACCTCACAGTGTTACTGTTAAGATTGAGTACAAAGTGCTTAGAACAGTATCTGGCACATGGAAAGTTAGTTGTGACTGGTAGCTACTACCCGTAGAGGCTGTGATGAGGAAAGGAAACCAGCTTGAGGTACCATAAAATTTCTTCATCTTGTGCTAATGCTCACTTCAAGGGGACAGATGGAATTATTTGGAATAGGGATGGAATTTGAAGCATCTCTCAGTCAAGTTGGCTCTGTTTCTCAGGGAAAACCCAGGGGCTGGTGCTGAAATGGAAAATACAGGGGAAAAAATACCTCTGAAATCTGTCTAGTTTGCTGTATCTGCTCTGCCATCTCCTGAGTCCATATTGTTATTTTGCTGGGATATGTGCAGTGCGACTCTTCCTTGGCTGCCCCCAGGAGATTAATCTCTTCTTTTTCTTTTTTTTTTTTAAGACTTTATTTATTCATGAGACACACACACACACACACACACACACACACACACACACACAGAGAGAGAGAGAGAGAGAGAGAGAGAGAAGCAGGCTGTATGCAGGGACGCCTGATATGGGACTTGATCCTGGGGCCACAGGACCACACCCTGAGCTGAAGGCAGATGCTTAACTGCTGAGCCACCCAGGCTTCCCAAGATTAATCTTTTCAAAACTTGAAGCAAATTAGATTGTATTGTGTTCATGCTTAAAACAGTCTCCTGGTTTCCTATTGTTCTTAGAATAAGGACCCAAATCGGTGCTTTGTTGACTCAGTCTTACACGATAAAGTCTTGGCTCCTGCCTCCAAACTTGCTTCTGGCCATCCCTCCCCATGGTCTTCCCTCACCAACTCCCATCAGCTTTCATTGTTGTGTGATAAATATCTATTTGATCACCATGGATTTACATTGTCATTGAGGACACATCAGTGAGCAGGAGAAACACAGTTCTTGTACTCAAAGAACTTATATTTGAGAAGGTGTGTGGGGGGTGGACAACAAAAGCCAGACGAAATATATTAACTGCTAGTTGTAGTAAATATGAAAATAGACGAGCTTGCATTGAGATAACGTGGACAGGAAGTCTTAGTACTATTCTAGAGAAATCTAAAGGAGGATAAGCAGGGTGCCATATCATGCATGCGGAGGAGAGAATTAGGTGGAAGGAACAATCTATACAAAGGTTCACATATGCTAGGGAGAACCTGGTGTGTCTGAGGTACCTGGAGCGGATCGCCTTATTGCACAAAGAGAAGAGGGGAAATGAAGTTGGTTGGTGGAGATCCAGGGCCTGGTGGGCCACAGTAAACAATTAGAAATTTTTTCCCTTTTATTTTTTTAGAAAACCTCAAAGTTATTTTTAAAAATTCAAAGTGTGGCACAATGTACACCGTTCTACCTTTCACTTAGATTATTAACCTCATTTCACCTAGATTATTTACCTTCCATCAATTATTAACTTTTTACCACATTTGCTTTTTTGGTCCTATTTTCCCCATTCTTTCTATTCCTATCTTTTGTTCCTCTTCACATCCTGTTTTCTTTTTGTTTCATTTTTTTGCCAAATCTTTTTTTTTTTAAGATTTTATTTATTCATGAGAGACACAGAGAGAGAGAGGCAGAGGGAGAAGCAGGCTCCTCATAGGGAGCCTGGTGTGGCACTCCATCCCTGGACCCGGGATCACACCCTGAGCCCAAGGCAGATGCTCAATCATTGAGACACCCAGGCATCCCTTGCCAATTTTTTTTGAAGGTACGTTGCTGAATATCGAAGCAAATATCTTCCCAAAACAATTTTCTACATAGTCACAAATTACCACATGCCAAAAAATTTAATACCGATTCAGTATCATTTTATAGTCCATATTTAAATTTCTCCAATTGTCTACAATATGTTTTTCTGTAGTTACTTCTTTAAAAAAAACCCAACTATGAAACTATGAAGCGATTAAGATTTATGAATTTCATTTTTAACATTTGTCTCCTGACTAATGCAATCCTCCACCTTGGTTTTTTTTTTTTTTCCCTGATACTGACACTTTTCCCCTGACACTTATTGAAGAACCTAGGTATGCTATCTTGTAAAGTGTTCTATATTCTTTTTGTTTTGTTTCCTCATAATTAGATTTAGGGTAAACATTTATGGCACAGATATTATCAGGTGATATATTGCTTTGTTATTGGTGATGCTAAGTTTCCTCATTTGGTTAAGGTATCTAATAAATAAATCTGTATGTTGTAAAATTACCCTTCCCCTTTATGATTATGAATTACTCTCTAGGACATTCTTAGAGATAATGTTAATGTCCTGTTCCCCAACAACGTTTCAGCCCATGATTTTGGCATCTTTTTTTGTGGTTGTTGTTTTGTTTTGTTTAGACACAGATATATTTCTCAACAAGAAAGGGGTTTAAAATCAATTTCCTGGGACAATTGGTTCCTGTGCACTTCTGACAGGAAGGTGGGAAGTGGAGTGGAGAGCTGGGTCACAGCATTAAGGAACAAGAAGCTCACCAATGAGTAGGAAGAAGAGAAAGAGAGGCCTTAAAGGAGGAAGAGAGAAAGGAAAGGGAAGGGTTCTTCAGGAAGTAAAGAGGAAGAGGAGTCTTTGGGGAAGGAGGAATAGGCAACTTAGGAGGGAGCTGGCCTCAAATTACATACAGGGTTGACGATGCCAGACATCCCTAGGCCTGGGTTGGTTCAGCTGGGCCTGCTCCAGAGGAAGAAGTTACAGTGGGAGGAAGGGTCAGTGGGAGGATCTTGGGGCCTAGCACACATATAGAAGTGGCAGCCCAGTTTGCGTCCCGGCTTCTTCACAGTTTGCATCACACATAGCTCCCTGTGGCCTCCACAGAGGGGCATGGGCAGGGGCATGGGCAGGGGCCCCCCCAAGCAAAGACTTCCAAAAAGAGGTCCATACCTCCTTCTCATCCTTGGCCTCTGAAGCACCGACTTGCCCCTCCACCACTTTGGCCATTACCTCCTCTTCTGGAGTCTTTGGGGTCATGAGGGCACCCACACTAGGAAGCTCCAAGTTAGGAGAAGCTTGGGGATGATTAGAGGATGGCTGGAAATAGCTTGTCACTAGATCCTCTGCTAGAGCCAGTTTGACTTGGTCGAAGCCTGGTTGAACACACATGGGCTTTGTTTTGGTGCATCTGTACCTGGGTTTGTTTGCTGAGTTGCAGCACTGATTGCTTAAACACAGGATCTTGTTTGTGATGAACTAGGAAGCGAAGGATCTTGAGCTGGGTGCCTGCAAACTCAGGGAGGTAGCGAGTGCACAGAGGTGGGCACTGTTTTGCTGGCACAGAGGACACACTCAAGACTGCACCCACAGGGCAATGGTCAGAGCCCATCACCTCAGGCAGCAGGAAGGAGTCCTGGAAGGTGTCAATTACTAGGGTCCTGTCCCCCAGCACATAATCAAGCCGGGAGCCATAATTCAGAGGGTGGGCACCACTGACTGCTGACCAGCAGGTCAATGCCCCCTCCTGCTTTGGCTGGAAGCAGCGGTAGCTATCAATGAAGGGCTGGACATGGGACCCAGCCTGGCATCCCAGGTTACTGAGCAAGCTGTCCATCCACTTGCGCCTTGGGTCCTCTTCAAAGCATTCCAGGTTGACTGCATCTCAATGGTAAATGGGGCAGTGGGCTGTATTCAGGTCACCCAGAATGATCACATGGCTGCCAGCTGCCAGGAGGGCTTCTGCTTGGATCTGCAGCAAGCGATAGAAGCACATTTTAAAGGTCAGCCGCTCAGGTTTCCCAGCATCTGCATGAGAGCAGTACACGTTGATTAGGGTCAAGGTCTTCTCCTTTCCATGTCTGGATTTTTTTTTTTAAAGATTTTATTTATTCATGAGAGACACAGAGAGAGGCAGAGACATAGGCAGAAGAAGGAGAAGCAGGTGCCATGCAGGGAGCCTGATGTGGGACTCAATCCTGGAACTCCGGGATCACATCCTGAGCCAAAGGCAGATGCTCAACCACTGAGCCACCCAGGCATTCCCCCCATGTCTGGATCTTTTGCTGTGTCAGGAGGGCCTGGCCCTCACTATCCAGAGCCCAAAGCTCCTCTTGGGTGAATTCATCCATGTTTCCATAGCAACCCACGTCCCCATTATGAGTGGCAAGTAGGCCACTCAGGCCTTCTTCAGCAGCCATGGGAGTAGTGCTGTCCTTACAGAAGGCAGCTATACCAGAATAGCCACTGCGGTGGCGGCTGAAGCTGAAATAGGAGTTATAGCCCTCAATGACAGCCAGGGGCTCTGTCAGCACTGACCAGTGCTGTCTGACCAGTCTCTGATCACTTTGGTCTCCTGAAGGCAGACGATGTCAGCATCTAGCTTGTCCAAAATGTGCCCCATGGCCATGGCAGCACAGTTGCTGGGCTCCTTATATAGCATCCCTTGCAGGGGGCTCCTGATCCCATTGATGTTCCAACCCACCACATGCAACATCTTGATGGCCAACTTCAAAGCCTCACAGTTTGTGCCCAGTGTAGGGGACACAGGACAGCTAGGTGCCCCCAACCTAACCAGATCACGCCTTCCGCGCGCATTCGGTATCTTTCATCCACTATTCAGCACATATTGATAAGGCTTACCCATATCAATTTTTATTTATTTACTTATTTTTAAAAGATTTTATTTATTTTTTCATGAGAGACACAGAAAGAGACACAGAGAGAGAGGCAGAGACCTAGGCAGAGGGAGAAGCAGGCTCCATGAAAGGAGCTCGATGTGGGACTCGACTCCGGATCCTGGGATCATGCCATGAACCAAAGGCAGACGCTCAACCGCTGAGCCACCCAGGCATCCCCATATCAATTTTTATATTGGGAATTGCAAAATGGGGATTTTCTATTTATTGTTTCATTTGTATTCATGAACTGGAATTCTCATGTAAAGAACTTTTCATTTTTATTTCAGTTCTCCCTCTTTTTTTCATGCAGAGAACTTAAAAAATCTCTCAGGACTTCTTTGTTTTCTGACAAGAACATTCTGGGCTCACTTTGTAATTTCCTGCTGCTCCAGATGTGAATCAGTCTTCTCTCTAAGGGGCACTGATTCCTTTTAGTGATGAATGGTGTTTAGAAACCATGTGGGTAGCTTGATGCTAGGTGTGCTTGTTCTTACTGAGGTGTCAGGCTTTCCATGCCTCAAGGCTCTGTCAATGGATTAATTAGGATTAAAGAAAAAAAATGTAACTTTATTCTATTACACCAGTTCAAATCCAACACTATGGGATTCTTCCTCAGCTTCTATCAGTCCATATTTGTTATCTTCCTTCTCCCACAGTGAGAACCTACGTTCCAAGCAACATGAATATACTTACTAGTTTGCTTCTCCATATAATGCATGCATGGTAGTCTCAAAATTACTACATCAATACCCCTTTCAATGTCAAATCCACTAAGTGAAGTTATTAATTTCTTTGTACTTTTTTTTTGCTCTTACGCTGTATCTCACAACTCCTAACTCCGGTTCAGTGGGTATTGTGCTCAATTAATTGACTGAACATTTTTTTCTCTGTCTGGTTATACTGGCAATTTGATACTCAAGTATGTTCATTTCTCTCTTTGTATTAAATTTTAGGACTTTCTTTCATTTCCATGGCTTTAGATTTAATGTTTTAAAAGGAAAAAATTATATTTAAAAAAAGATTACTCAGAGAAGCCGTTCTGTGATTACTAGTCCTTGCAAACTGTCCCACCTCCATAGGTAACCATTTTAAGCTAATTTTTCTTTCTTTCCTTCTTCCTTTTTTTTTTTTTTTTAAAGATTTTATTTACTTATTTGACATAGAGCACAAGCAGAGGGAGAGGCAGGCAGAGGCAGAGGGAGAAGCAGGCTTCCTGCAGGGAACCCAATGTGGGACTCGATCCCAGGACCCTGGGATCACAACCTGAGCCAAAGGCAGATGCTCAACCACCGAGCCACCCAGGCATCCCAATTATGTGTATTTTTAAACTTGATTGTCTCTCATTAGAATGTAAGCTCCTTGAGGGTTAGTGTCTATTTTGCTTGCTCTCCTTAACTGTTTGCCTAACTTACAGCCTAGTGTTTGGTACATAGCAGGTTTTCAAGAGCTGGAATCAATAACATCTAGTAAAAGCAATAAAGGTAGGGGCCCTTGGGTAGCTCAGTCGTTAAGCATCTGCTTTGGGCTCAGGTCCTGACATCAGGTCCTATTATTGAGCCCTGCCTTTGAACTCCCTGCTCAGTGTGAGGCCTGCTTCTCCCTCTCTCTGCCCCTCCCCACAGTTTGCGCATGTGGGTGCTCTCTCTCCCAAATAAGTAAATAAATACAATCTTAAAAAAAAAAAAAAAAAAAAAAAGTAGGGCAGCCTGGGTGGCTCAGTGATTTAGCACTGCCTTCAGCTCAGGGTGTGATCCTGGGGACCTGAGACCGAGTCCCGCATTGGGCTCCCTGCATCGAGCCTGCTCTCCCTCTGCCTGTGTCTCTGCCTCTTTGTCTCTCTGTCTGTGTCTCTCATGAATAAATAAATAAAATCTTAAAAAAAAAAAAGTAATAACGATATCATGAGGTAGGACAAGAAACACAGATTTAGGGGTAGACTTGCCTGAAAGAACAATGGAGACTTTGACACTGAGCCCGCTAACGACTTGAGTTCCAGCCCGGACAGGAAAATATAGTTTTTATTTTATTTTTCCTCCTTTCTTCCCTTTTACATTGACTTTCTCTGTTCATTTTAACTGCTGGCCCTGCATCCTGTCCTTTGCTCCAAACGGGTTCACTTCAAATGATTATTTTTGTGGGGGAAAGAAGGTGAACTGAATGAGGAGATAGTGGGAACTTGGCTAGGGGAGGGGGAAATTGAGGGCGATATATAAAATGATAAGCTCATTAGAGTAGGTATTTTAAAACTGCTCCTAACCAGGTAAATTAGTAAAAAATAAAACCACATGTAAGAGGCTGAGTCTCTGAAATCATTTTGCTGACTTCAAATCCAAGCTCCTCCATTAACAGCCATATGCTTTTTAATGAATTACTTAACCACATGAACTCAGTTTCCTTGGAATTTATAAAATGCAGACAAAGTACCTATCTCAAAGGGCTGTTCTCAGAATTAGTAAAATGATCCATTTTATATGCTTAATACCATGACTGGCACAAGGTAAACGTTCAATTAACCTTAGCAGTTATTTTTCTTTAAAATCAAGCATAGATGGCCTAAATAATAAATGCTTGTCATGGATATGACAGCACCGCCCTCGAAAGAAGAAGTTCACTTTAAAAGAAGCAGATAAGGCTGTAGTGGCCTTAGATTTTGGGCAAAGACCTTGCATATGCATGGAATTTAGCACTGCGCCTGGCATCGGTAGATGCTTTATATTTTCAGAATGGCAAAAAAGAAAAGGAAAAAAAGGAAAAAGAAAATGCTTGTAAAAGTCTATTCCGGAAGACACTTATGTCGTCTGTCCACGAGGGCCGCTGAGGATGACAGGCGGGGTCGGGCAGGGGGGGAAGCGGCCCTCCGGCCGCGGGCAGCCCTAGTTCTAAGCGGCTCTCGGGACGCGAAGCCTGCTGCTGCCCGCAGGGACCGGGCCGGGGCCGAGGCTGGCTCGCCATTCCTCCGCCGGTCCCCGGGGAAGTCCCGGGGCTAAGCGCAGCGGCAGCGGCAGCGGCCTCACTTCCAGGCTTTTGCTACGTCTCGTCTCCGGGACGGTGCTGAGATTGGCGTCCGTGCCGACCGAGGTGCACCCGCCGCAGCCGCCAGGCAGCGCCCCACTCCGCACTGCACACCTGACTCCGCGGGAGCTCGGCCCCTACTCACACCCGCCGCCACCAGCCTCTCGGCGCGTTCATTGCCGCGGTTCGGAGATCCGCCCCAGATTTGAAAGCTTCTTCCGGGAGCGGGCGGGAAGCCCACTGCGCGAGCTTCTGCGCTCCGGGGCGCCGTTCCGGAAGTCCCGCCCACTCCCAGCGTTCCGTGCGGTGGCTTCGCCGCCATTGTTTGAATTTGAAAACGAAAACATCGCGGCGCTACGCGCAGGGCAGGCAGGCCAGGCAACTTTGCAGGTGAAGGGGTCCGCCCAGTTGAGCGTGCGAGGAAGGAGGTGGGTGACTGTGCACATACGCCGCCTGAGGCTGGGAGACGGCGCTGACATGTGAGTACCTTCCCATGGGGATCGCGGTGCCCCTGAGATTACTCTCAGGACCTGGGTTGTAGAGCTATGGGCGCTTCTGGGGCACCGTGGGCGCCGCCTGCGCATCGTAGGATTGAGCCATACCGAGCCATCCTGCTTGGGTCGGGGCTTAAATCTTGTCTCCACCGCATGTTAGGTGAATGAGACAAAGCAACATATTTAATCTCTTGGGTCGTCTGTTAAAGGGGTAGTAAAGGCTCTTCTAAAGATAAAATAATACGTAGAGTTGCAGAAACCGTGCCAGTATGTAGTAGACACCAAGTGTTTGCAGTCATTAATGTTTCATTATTGCTTTGCTGCTGCTGTTGAGGCCTAGACCTCCCTTAACAAGCTTATTTAATTCTGAATCCCCGAGGTGGCTAGTTTGCTTGGCAGGTGATAAGACCTCATTTTGCGGGGAGCGCCGTTGTGGCGGTCCGTGCGTTTATTCCCAGGCTGCTGCCGCTGCCTGGGGCTTGCCCTTTGGGCTTTGCAGTGCCAAGTGGACGGGTGTGTATGTGGCGAATTTAATGACTGCTCTCATCCCCATGTTTAGAATGTTGCCCCCAACTCGTTCCACTTCCTGAAGCTTCGGTGATTCTTGCCCGACAAACTCTAATATTCTTGCTGAGGGATTAGTTGGCACAAGTTCATGCCTTAAGCAATTCTTGCTTAAAGTTTCAGGTTTGTTTTTGTTTTTAAAACAAGGTAGCATGTTTACTCAGAATCAGAGGTAACAGTATATATCTTTTATCATAAGTCCAAGACCCAAGACTTCCAAGTTATAAAATCATATAAAGGACACATCAGTTAGGTGATAGGCTTCTTTTGAGACCAAAAATTAATTGAAAGAAAAGAGGGAAATTTATCTTCTGATTTCCTGGGCATTTCCATAAAATCTGAGTTAATGTAATGTCAAGCCAGTGCTTAAATGTTTTTGCAAACTCTTTTGGGGGCAAACTTTCCCCCATGTTCTAGATGAGTGGTTACTTTTACTCTAACAGATACCCTTTTCTTAATTTTCACCTATACATGACATGTTTGAAATATTCTATCAAGCAGCATTGAAATAATTATCCCATTTTTATTATGTCATTGATTAATACAGTAAATACAAAAGCAACCAAGACACTTAACTTTGTTTAAGTGTATAGTTGGTTGATACCTGCAGTTTGCTGGACTTTGTTGAAGGTAAATAATTTCCTTTGCCTTTTTGAGATTTAGGAAAAACAGAAAAACAAAAACAACCTTGTTGTATTGAGTTTGTGGGCTTTAGGGCTGATCAAAGAGAAGAGATATCACCAGAGTGTGGCCCTATCACACAAGGAGCTTTATTGGAGTAGCACTTTGATAGGATTGCATGCAGGGGAAATCCCCCACAGCATGGGACCTTCCAGAAGCTAGAGTGAGGACCCACCATCTAGAAGGGGAAAAAGGCAAGGGAACTAGGGAGTTGGGAGAGGAGCGGGGAGGAAGAATTAAGTTTGCGGGTTATGGTCTTAAGTGATTTTGCACAGCTGCACAACGGGGGATCCTGGGGTCAGAAAACTGACATCAGTGGCTTGGTCTTTATAGTCCTGAGTTTGTGATTAGTACAAGTTGTGTGCAGTTTCATGGGATGTGCAAACCAAAAGTTTATTTGGGCTATAGTAAAGGCAAAATGATGTGTAAAAATTTGAGTCTGGCACCTAATAGGCTTTTGAATGAATGTTTCTGGTCTTCAGTGAAGAAGTAAACGACATAGGGAGGGCCAATATACAGGAGCCATCTTTGGCTTTTTTATATAACACATATGGATGCCCATTACTACCTTTCTGAGCCAGGAACTGTAGTTTGGTAGTCACCATTTTGGATATTTCTTAATATTGTCAAAGAACAGCAGGGAGCTCTCTTTCTCCCTGGCATAGACACTTAGTGGATTGTCAATAAGTATTAGAATGTTATTTTTTTTTTAGTTAATGTTACCCTAAGTATACCTTTATTAGTAACTTGATTTTTAATTTAGTTGTAACATTTTGATGCAGTATTCCATATTCACTTTAATTTTTAAGACTTACAGTGTGTTCGGTACTGTTTTGAATGTGTTTACATACACTGTTTCGCTTGCATTATTTGGAAGAATTCAGTTGAAAAAGTTCAATTGTCGAGATAATGGAGTTTAATTCCTAAATGCTAAAACATTACAAAATTTGGAAGTAACATTCTCAGAAGACATTGAATAACCAGAATAACACAAGATTATAATTTACTCTCATTTGATTTTTGAGAGTATTTCAGGCAGAGATTGAATGTTTTATACGGTCTTCATTAATAGACTGCCTTTACTTACGAAATCTCTTTGGATGGATCTACCTGTTTGGATTATGTGAATAGTCATGGGAAGGTGTGTCCGATATTTTTTGTTTCAGAATCTAAATAATTTGATTATTGTCTTTTCCATGGGTCAGCATCTTTTCCATGCTTCATAGATGAAGCAATGTAATGTTTTCCTTCTCTGGAAATCTGGCTGTATGGGGATTAGTAGTGATCTGGACTCAGATTTCTTAGACTATGGGTGGCTTATATGCTAATTTATTAAAGTTATCTAAAATTCTGTCATTCTTGCAGAATGGAATCTAATTTAAATCAAGATGGAGTGCTTAGACCATCTTACGTGTTTAGTGCTGACCCAATTGCAAGACCTTCAGAAATAAATTTTGATGGCATTAAGCTTAATCTCTCTCGTGAATTTTCCTTAGTTGCTTCAAGCACTGAGGTAAGTACTAGAAAAATATTATGTTGATTATCATGATTTAGTGAAAATGTGTGTGGCCCACACATACTTGCAGACATGTATGATCAGAGCTTTCCAGACTTTGTGGGTTTGAGGCAACCTTCTATGTCAGTAATTTTTTTCATGGCACCCTAAATAGGTAACAGTTCTTCCAAGTAGTAGATCCAAACAACTTAATATGTAACTATCTATACCTTAACCAAGAGCCATTTGACAACAATTAATGTAAATATAAAAAAATTATTCTTTAATTACTACAGTTATTTACTGTAATGATAATACCTTTAGGATACTTCATAGCTTTTCAAGCTTTGGAATCAGGTTAGATATTGCCAACCTTGTAACTATTCCTCTTTGTTTTGGGATAGTACTTGTGGTTTTTTTTTTTTTTTTTTTTTTTAATCACAGCACTGAAAAAACTTCACCACGATAAGACAGTAAAAGAAGTAGTGTGATCTAATGTTGAACTTTGAGCTAATAGTTCATGGTGTTCAGCATATGTTAAATACTGCTGTGATTTCCTCAGAAATGTAAAATATTCCACTATGCCTCTAGGAATTTCAGGCCTCGGTTAAAATAACTGAATTGTGTTTAAAAAGTAAAAGTTCTTCCTTCTACACCCTACCTACTTCTACTGTTTGTTGTGTGTCTTTCTAGACTTTATTTATTTATTTATTTAGATTTTATTTATTCATGAGGGACACAGAGAGAGAGGCAGAGACATAGGAAGAGGGAGAAGCAGGTTTCATGCAGGAAGCCTGATGTGGGACTTGATCTTGGGACTCTGGGATCACAACCTGAGCCAAAGGCAAATGCTCAACCGCTGAGCCACCCATGTGTCCCTTATTTATTAATTTTTTATTTAAGAGATGGAGAGAGAGAGAGAGAGCTTGAGCAGGGGGAGGGGCAGAGGAAGAAGAAGAAGAGGGAACTATAAGCAGACTCCCAAGCTGGACCTGGAGCCTGAGATCATGATCTGGGCGGAAATCAAGAATCAGCCACTTAATTGACTGAGCCACCCAGGTGCCTCTAGGCTCTATTTCTTATATATTTATTTTTCAATCCATTTATATTCTGTTCGTTACATTTTTATGTTAATTTTGATGCCTTAGGGAGATGGACTAACCCATTTTATAAAGAATAATGGAAGGGGAAAGAGAACATAAATAAAAAGAATAATTAATATCTATCATATGTGAGGGTTTTTTTTTTTAACGTGAGCTCATTAATCATAAATCAAGAAAGAGGGTTGCCTGGGTGTCTCAGTCAGTTGAGCATCCAAGTCTTGATTTCAGCTCAGGTCATGATCTCAGGGTCATAGGATCAAGCCCTACATGGAGGCTCTGCACTCAGTGGGAGTCTGCTTGGGATTCTCTCTCTCCTCCTCTTTATGCATGCCCCCTCAAATAAATAAATAAATCTTTTTTTTTTTTTTAAGATTTTATTTATTCATGAGAGACACAGAGAGAGAGAGAGAGAGAGAGAGAGAGGCAGAGACACAGGCAGAGGGAGAATTAGCCTCTATGCAGGGAGCCTGACGTGGGACTTGATCCCAGGTCTCCAGGATCATGCCCTGGGCTGAAGGTGGCGCTAAACCGCTGAGCCACCCAGGCTGCCCAAATAAATAAATCTTAAAAAAAAAAAAAAAATCAAGAAAGTAAAGAAGGGAGCAAAGGAGAAGTACCTCTTGGTATATACATGGAACCATGCATTATGTAGTCTTTTATGTCTGCCTTCTTTCACTTAACACGAGGATCCATAAGCAGTGGCCTGATTTTGTATTGCTTACCAGCTAGGAATGCCTTTGATGTTGAATCTAAAAAGTCATTGTCAAACCCAAGGTCATTTGGATTTTCTAGGATTTTAGTAGTTTGTGTTTTAGATTTAGAGTTGTATCCATTTTAAGTTAATTTTTGCAAGGGGTCAAAGATTAATTTTTCTAGGTTGATTATTTTACATGTGGATATTCAGTTGTTACAGCACCATTTGTTGAAAAGACTTGTTTTTGCTCCATTGTATTGGCTTTGCTTTTTCTTTTTAAGATTTTATTTATTTATTCATGAGAGACAGAGAGAAAGAGAGGGAGAGACACTTGAGACTCGATCCTGGAACTCCAGGATCATGCCCTAGGGCGAAGGCAGGCGCTAAACCACTGAGCCACTCAGGGATCCTCCTACTTTGCTTCTTTGTTAAAGATGAGTAGACTGTATTTATGTGAATCTATTTCTGGGCTCTATATTCTGTTTCATTGTTTCTGTTCTTTTGCAAATTCCATGCTCTCTTAATTACTGTAGCTTTATAGTATGTCTTGAAGTTGGATAGAGTCAGTCCTCCAGCTTTGTTTTTCTCCAATTTTATATTGGCTTTTCTGGGCAGTCTTTATTCTTAGTCGTTCTAATAGATGTGTTGGCATCATATTGGTATTTGCATTTACTTATTAATTAAAGATGTTAAATATGTTTTCATGTAATTATTTGTCACTAGTGTATTTTTGGTAAAGTGTCAATTTAAATCTTTGAGTATTTAAAAATATTTGGTTGTTTTTATATTATTATTTAAGTGTTCTTTATATTTTCAGCTGCATCTGTTTATCAGATACGTACTTTGTAAATATTTTTTCCTAGTCTGTGGCATGCCTGTTATCCCATAATAGTGTTTTTTGAAGAACAAAAGTTTTAACTTTATCATTTTTCTTTTATGGATTCTCCTTTTGGTTTCATATTTAAGAAATCTTTGCCTAACTCAAGGTCACAAAGATTTTCTTCTGTGTGTTCTTTTAGAAGTTTTATGGATTTATTTTATGTTTAGGATATGATCCATTTTGAATTAATTTTATATACAATGTGAGGTGTGTATCCAAATTCTTATTTTTTTACGTATAAGTATCCAGTTCTAGCATGATTTGTAGAAAAAGCTGTGCTATCTGTACTGCATTTCCTTTGTATATTTATCATAAATCAGATGTCCTGTGTGGGAGTTTATTTCTGAGTATTCTGTCTCATTGATTTGTCTGTCTTTCTGCCAGTACTCCACCGTTTTGATCACTGTAGTGTTGAAATCAGGTAGTGTTATGTTAGCCCACCAAATTTCTTTTTCATAGCTGTTTGACTATTCCAGATACTTTGCATTTCTATTGGAATTTTTTTTTTTTTAAGTAGGCTCCATTCCAGGCAGGGCTTGAACTCAGGACCCTGAGATCAGGACCTGAGCTGAGATCAGGACCTGAGCTGAAATCAAGAGTTGGATGCTTAACCAACTGAGCCACCCAGGTGCCCCACTATGTGAATTTTAATTAAAAAATTTTTTTGAGGGCAGCCTGGGTGGCTCAGCAGTTTAGTGCTGCTGTCAGCCCCAGGGCATGATCCTGGAGACCCAGGATTGAGTCCCACATCGGGCTCCGTGCATGGAGCCTCCTGTGCTTCTGCCTCTCCGTTTCTCTCTGTGTCTCTCATGAATAAGTAAATAAAAAAAAAAAATCTTAAAAAAATTTTTTTTTGAAACTTTAAAATGTGTATACTTTATTTGTAGTGAGTAGGTTTGCAAGATATGCTGAAAAGAGTGTTATATTTGTTTAATTTTCCTGAAATTAAAACCCATTCCTTTTCTTCCCCTTTCATTGAAAATCTCTCAGCAGAATTATTTTGACAGTTTAGGAGCTGGTATGGACAGAAGAGGCCAATAAGAAATATACTTCTGTGGTTACCAGGTTTCCATAAATGGGCTGGACATTCTGTCATTTTAGAAAAAAGAAAACAAGCTGGGTGTGAAAATATAGCTTTTATCATTAAGTTTTTTTCTGTATGTATTGCGGTTGCTTGGACCTCAGTATCATTTCCATGTTTGTTTTTTTGTTTATTTATTTATTTATAATTTTGTTTCTGTTTTAAAGATTTTATTTATTTAGATTTTTAAAAAATTTAAATTCAGTAAATTAACATATAGTGTATTATTAGTTTCAGAGGTAGAGGTCATCAATGAATGCTATGTGAATTTTTATTTGTTTTATTATTATTATTATTTTTTAAAGATTTTATTTATTCATGAGAGACACGGAGAGAGGCAGAGACACAGACAGAGGGAGAAGCAGGCTCCCTGCAGGGAGTCCTATGTGGGACTTGATCCCAAGGTCTCCAGGATCACGCCCTGGGCTGGAGGCAGTGCCAAACCGCTGAGCCACCCGGGCTGCCCACTATGTGAATTTTTAAATGAGATTGTCAGTTGCCACAACATATACCTCTTGGGATTTTGATTGCAGTTGCATTGAATCCGTAGTTCAGTTTTGGAAGAATTGACAACAATATTGAGTCTACCAAACAGTGAACAAGGTGTATCTCAATTTCTTTTAGTCTCCTTTAATTTCTTTGACCACTGTTTTGCAGTTTCCAGAGCATGGGTCTTTCACATCTTTTGTCAGATTTATCCCTTAGGTATTTCATGATTTTTGATGCTATTCCAAATAGTATTGGTTTTTAAAATCTGTTTCTGACTTTCTTCCCAATATATAAAAGAATAATTGATTTTGCATTTTGATCATGTATTTTGTTATATTGCTAAACTCATTTAATAGTTCTAGTAAAGTTTTTATAGATTCTGGTTGATTTTTAATATATAAATGTTAATGTCTGTGAATGAAGAGAATTTTATTTTTTTCCCAATCTGGATGCCCTTTCCTTTTCTTTCTCTTCTCTTCTCTTCTCTTCTCTTCTCTTCTCTTCTCTTCTCTTCTCTTCTCTCTTCTCTCTCTTCTCTTCTCTTCTCTTCTCTTCTCTTCTCTTCTCTTCTCTTCTCTTCTCTTCTCTTCTCCTCTCTCTCTCTCTCTCTCTCTCTCTCATTTTTCCTGATTACATTCACTAGAACCTCTAGTACAGAGTTGAGTAAAAATGGTGAGAGCAGGGCACCTGGGTGTGTTTCAGTGGTTGAGCATCTGCCTTCGGCTCAGGTCCTGATCTCAGGTCCTGGGATAGAGTCTGTCATCGGGCTCCCCGCGGGGATCCTGCTTCTCTTCTGCCTCTGTCTCTGCCTCTCTCTCTGTGTCTCTCATGAATAAATAAATTAAAAAAAAACAACAGTGAGAGCAGAAATCCTTGTCTTGCTATTCATCCTAGATTCAATCTTTCATCATTAAGGATGATATTAGCTGTAGATTTTTATAAATGCCCTTTGTCTGAAAGAAATTCCTGTCTATTCTACTTTGCTGTGAATTATTATGAATGGATGTTGAATACTTATGTCAATTTCATTTAATCATTCAAATCCCCCCCCCCTTTTTTTACATCTGGTAGGGATAAACATTTCTTTATTTTTTTAAAATACAGTTATTTACCCAAATTGATTTTTTAAAAGATTACTTATTTATTTATTCATGAGAGACAGAGAGAAAGAGTCAGAGACACAGGCAGAGGGAGAAGCAGGCTCCATGCAGGGAGTCCAATGTGGCACTTGATCCCAGGTCCCCAGGATCACGCCCTGGGCTGAAGGTGGTGCTAAACTGCTGAGCCACCCAGGCTGCCCCCAAATTGATTTTTGAATGCTAAACTGACCTTGCATTTCTGAGGTAAAACATTTTTGGTCAGGATATGTTATTCTATTTTATATATTGGTTAATACTTTTTTAGGGAATTTTTGCATGTGTCTTAATTAGGGATATTATTCTGGAATTTTTTCTGGGGAAATCTTTGTCAGATGGTGATGTGAAGTTTATTTCATACTCAAAATTAGTTGAAAAGTGTTCCCTTTATTTTCCTGAAGGCCTCTCTGTGATTTGTACGATTTATCCTAAAGTGTTTGAGAGAAGTTAGGCTAATGAATTACCAAGGCTGGGAGGTTTTTTGGGAATTATTTTGTTTATTTGAATATAAGCTGAATTTCTTTAATAGATATTCAACTATGTTAAGATTTTCTAGTTTTTGTGTGTTTTTTTAGCAAGTTGTATTTAGTAATTGTTTCCTTTTTACTTAGGAAAAAAACCACATTTCTTTAGAATCACTTTTAAAAAATGAGCTAAACTCATTTCTTCCCAAAGTCAGGAATAAAGAGAATGCTGTATAGCAAAAAAAAAAAAAAAAAAAAAAAAAATTTTTTTTTGGATAGAATTGAACATTTGGGATAATAAACTATTCTGGTTGCATGTTATTTATTCTAGAATACTGTGTTTTAGTGACTTAGAGCCCTGTTATTTGTGTTTAGTTTAAAGGTTAGGACCTTATGGAAAAGAGATATATTGTAAACTTCAAGTATAAATATAAAAGGTAGAGGAAACTGAGTCTTTTGTGGTATATTTTTTAAAGCAGATTTACTTCTCTTTAGACGTAGAAAACGGTTACAAACAGAAGAATCACTGTTTGCTTAGAGGTTCTGTATAGTCTCAGCTTGTTATGTAATAGCCACTTTAAAGAAAGGTGATTTCTGAAAAGCCATATTTTGCATTTTAAAAATACAGTTATTTTGTTCTTTTTAAGGCAAATAGTTTGGAATCCAAAGATTATCTCCAGGTTTATCTTCGGATAAGACCATTTACACAGTCAGAAAAAGAACACGAGTCTGAGGTTTGTGTTGACTTTAATTGGATTTTACTTTCATTAAATGGACAAAATACCATTGTTTTTATATATTTATTGTGGGACTTTATGTATGTATGCATGTATGTGTTCTAGGGCTGTGTGTATATGTTGGACTCACAGACTCTTTTGCTGAAAGATCCTCAGAGCATCCTTGGTCGGTTAAGTGAGAAAAGCTCTGGGCAGATGGCACAGAAATTTACTTTCTCCAAGGTAAGTACTTATGTGAAACTGAAGATTTTTCTTTTAAGTAGAAGAAATTTGGCTTAGGCTAAATAGCTACATAATTATATATAATGAACTATATATATATATCATGTGCTTGTGGAACTTAGGTGTTAGGCACTTGTATTTTTTTTCTTAAGAGTAGAACCCAAATTTCAGGTTTGTAAATATGTAATTGGAAGGGAATAAATTCCTGTATAGTGTTTTTTAAACCCTTTTTTTTTTAAGAGATGTTCTTTTAAATTTTCAATGAAAAGTTGATTTACTAGGTTGGATTTCTATCTTGAAAACTTTTTGACAGTAGTTAAACTATTATGTATATTTGTGAGAGTTGGGGCTATGGCACCTATCTTAAGTGTTATCTTATAAAAGAAATCTTTTAAATTTTTGAAACATGAGGGGTGCCTGGCTGGCTTAGTTGCGGGAACATACAACTCTTGATCTCAGGATCATGAGTTTGAGCCCCATGTTGGTTGGCTGTAGAGATACTTAAATAAATAAATAAACCTAAAAAAATAATTTTTGTTAAAACATGAGTTATAGGGTAGAACTGATTGTAAACATTTACTTGAATTTTCTAAAAAGACTTGTTTTAAAAAATGCTTATTAGGTTTTTGGCCCAGAAACTACACAGAAGGAATTCTTCCAGGGTTGCATTATGCAGCCAGTGAAGGACCTCTTGAAAGGACAAAGTCGGCTGATTTTTACTTATGGGCTAACCAATTCAGGAAAAACGTATACATTTCAAGGTAATATGTATTATTTTTGCCAGAAAAGAAAAAAGCACTAATGTTTACTCATTCTCATAATACTTCCATGTAATTATGTTTCCATTACCTCGTACATTTGCTCCATTTTTAATAGTAATAGCATATATATTTCTTTTAAATTTCTTTTTATTGGAGTTCAATTTGCCAACATATAGCATAACACCCAGCGCTCATCCTGTCAAGTGCCCCCCCCTCAGTGCCCGTCACCCAGTCACCCCTACCCCCCGCCCACCTCCTTTTCCACCACCCCTTGTTCGTTTCCCAGAGTTAGGTGTCTCTCATGTTCTGTCACCCTCTCTGATAGTAATAGCATATTGAATGTGTATTGCCAGTGGCTTTTGATTCAGGTTGATTTAATTCATTTGTGAAATTACTTTCCCAGTATGATAGAGAATTATTAGATGATAAAAGTTCAGGAAAAGGATTTATGTGATGCAGTGAATTAAGTATGGATACCCAGGGAAGCATTTTGGCATTTTGTTTACTTTTATACGTTGTGATTATGGGTAATGGCAAATCTTATGGCGTGATCTCAATGTAAAATTTCAGGTTTGCATCAGTATAATAGTTGATAAAATACCCATTATACAATGAATAGCAAAGTGATGGAAAACTGAATAATCCTTCAGCTTCTCTTGCTTTTGTCTTAGTTGTCCATTCTTGCCTGTTGGTGGTATAAAAGGAGCATTGGTAATCCAGGAACATTTGCACTTTCCTACTACTCTAAGAGAGTATAAAACAAAAGTTCTTTTCACAGGCACAGAAGAAAATATTGGTATTCTGCCGCGAACTTTGAATGTATTATTTGATAGTCTCCAGGAAAGACTGTATACAAAGATGAACCTTAAACCACATAGATCTAGAGAATATTTACGGTTATCACCATACCAAGAGAAAGAAGAGGTTGCTAGCAAAAGTGCATTGCTTCGGCAAATTAAAGAGGTATGGAAGTAGTCTAGTATGTGAAAAATATATACATCATGATCTTTTATAAGCTCTTTACTTTGTTTCAGCCTATATTAGAATATTTCCTGGTGGTGTTGGTGATGGTTGGTTGTCTTTTTTATTTTTAAAGAAAAATATAAATTTGTTTGAAGACTTCTCTTTTTGCCTTATATCGTACAAATAGCAGAAATGTTTAAACAATACAAATGTAAATGGTTCTAAAATCTTTTTTGGTTGTTGTAGAAATAGTTCTGTAATGATTCAAAATTTTTTTTAAAAAGTAAATTTTAAAAATTAAAACTAAAATTTAAAATTATAGAAGTAAAAGTAATTTGTACACACAAAATCTAATAAACAAGGGATATGAGAAGTAAAAAGTGAAACTTTCTTATAACATTTATCTGTTAGGTTATGTATTGGTCTCTTTTCTCTATTAGTTTTTCACAAAATGTTTTTTGTAAAGGTATATTTGTCTATTCTTCCTGTTTCTTTTGGATTTTATGTTTTGTTTTCAGACATTTATCCTATTCAAGATTGTTAAAACTATTAACAGTTTTTATAGATAGTTGCAAAATATTGGTGGGGTTTTTCTTTTTTAAGATTTAGAAATCAGGGTTTCAAAGTAAGAAAAGATTTTTGCTCAGTGGAGTTCAAAGCCCAGAGTCCATGATTATGATTTCTGAAATAAAATAGTTTGAAAATTATAGAGATTAGTAGGTAATTAGAGGATTTTTTTTTAAAGATCTTATTTATTTATTCATGAGAGAGAGACAGAGGCAGAGACATAGGCAGAAGAAAAAGCAGGGTCCCTGCAGGGAACCTGATGTGGGACTTGATCCCAGGACTCTGGGATCATGACCTGAGCCGAAGGCATACACTGAACCGCTGAGCCACCCAGGTGCCCCTTAGAGGAAATTGAAGTCATTAATAATGAAAAAAATTTGTCTTACAAGTTATCCAGTTAAAACATTGTATTACCTACGAAGTTATTAGAATATTTAAAAAATGAAATCATGCTTTCATATATTGTAAAATGTGTTTTTAGAAAGCAGTTTGGCAGTACTGTAGGACTTTAAACATTTTTCATGTTTTTTTATCCACTAATTCACACTTAGGGATACATCCTAAGGAAATAATTAGAATGCAGAAGAAAAAAATTATAAATGAAGATTTTTATTTTAGTATTATTTTTACTGACAAAACTTTGTAAATAATCTAAATATTCTTGATAGAATAATTAAGTCATTTCACATCTATTCAGTTACATAACCACCATTATTTGTTTACAAATAATTTTTAATTACAGCGAGTAAAAGCTTTCAATGTAATAAATGTGGGGAAAATGATAGGAAGGAACATATTGAAATATTACTAATAATTGTGAGTGACAGGGATGTGATGATATTCTTTTTAATACTTTTCTGTAGTTTCCCAGATTTCTTATTATGAGACTGTGTTATTTAACTAGGGGAAAGGATTAATAAGTCTTTGAATTGAGTAGATGAAAGGTTGTGGTTTGGTTAGTGACTTTTTCAGATAGATATGATATACTGGCTATTTAATCTTAACTAAAAATGGTTTTTAACTTAAAAAAATATTGTTCCTTTTAGGTTGTGATGCAGAATGATAGTTATGAAAGTCTTTATGGTAAGGTTTCCTTTCTCCACTTACTTTTCAAATGTTGATTATATGAAATACACTTGTAGCTTTTAATTTTTGAATCACTCCTAATGATTTAATTTTTTTAATCACAGTAATTCTTAGAAAATGGTACATACAATATGAAATAACACTGTAAAGTTTTATTTGGATTTAATATCACAGAGAATTCCTTTCACTTGTAACTTTCATTTAGAATTCAAGAGATAATATTTTTTCTTTGTCTTTTACATGTAACTTCAGTTTGGTTCATTGGCATTCTTTCATTTTTTAACTTTTTTTTTTTCTTTGTAAGATTTTATTTATTCATGAGAGAGAGAGAGAGAGAAAGGCAGAGACACAGGCAGAGGGACAAGCAGGCTCCATGCAGGGAGCCTGACGCGGGTCTCCGGATCATGCTCTGGGCTGAAGGTGGCGCCAAACCGCTGAGCCACCTGGGCTGACCCATTGGCATTCTTTCAAAAAAGAAAAGAAAGATAAAAAGAAGCCAAGCTTTGGTTAATACACATTTTTTTTTTTTAAACATCTGCTTTGGTCCAAAAAGTGTTTTACATTGCTGGTTAAAAAGATTAAGGATAATTAGTTTTTCAAGTCTAGAAGTCTTGATCTGTCTCATCTCATTTTTAGTCAATTTCTTAATTTTGTGATTATTCTTTTGTATTTTTTGTAGGAAGTTTAACAAACTCTTTGAATATCCCAGAGTCTGAAGAATCAATGAAAGACTGTGAACAAGCTAGCTTGAATATGAATAATAATATAAAATTTTCTGTGTGGGTTTCTTTCTTTGAGATTTACAATGAATGTGTTTATGACTTGTTTGTTCCCGTATTATCTAAGTTCCAAAAGAGAAAGATACTACGCCTTTCGCAAGATGTAAAGGGCTATTCTTTTATAAAAGGTATAGTAATGAGTGCTTTTTATCTTATTGCTCTGAAGTTTCTTTCTAGTCTTTGTTACATCAAACTAGAGATTGAAAACTTTTATATTATTAACATCAACATTATAAAAAAAGTTTGTGCTTTGGAAGTGTGTTTTGATATGTTAATTAAACCTGAATGTATAGGGGTCAATGTAAATACTGTTTTGCTTGAATATCATTGATGGGATTCTGGGAAGAGCTGTGTGTGTTGGTGTTCACATTATTCTGTTACTTTATAGCTGCCGTGGATCTATGGAAATGTTTCTGTTCTTCCACAGTGGTTTTTTTTCAACTTTTTAAAACCACTGCTCAAAGTAGGAAGTACATACATGTATTAACATCATGACCTGTACTCACATGTGTGTATATTTATGTATACATATTTACAACTCAGAATAATTATGCTTACTCTTAGTACAAAGAATGCACTTTGATGTTTTTCTGTATTCTACTTCTCTTTTATAAAGTGCCGGGTATGACTTTAAATTTGGCTTCATGATTCACTTAGGAATTGTAGTCTGCAGTGTCTCACATCTAGGTAATTTTGTAGGTGTAATTCACAGTATGCTTTGTCTTTTTTTTTTTTCCCTGGATGTTTAATTCTAAGTAATCTTTTTTATTTTTAATTTTCTCTTTAGCCTACTGTTGAAAAACATTTATCTGTGTTTTTATAACTTAAATATTGGAAAATAATTATAATGTCCTTCTCTTGTATATCATTTTTCTAGTGGAATGTGAAATAGCTGAGTGGATTCCAGCTAAGGGGTGTTATTAAAATATTTCATTATGTCTTTGGGAAAAGAGGTTACAAATCTCCAAAGAGATTACATTGTACAACAATGCTGTTTTTCTAAAGTGATATGTGTCCTCTTTTATTTTTTAAAGATCTACAGTGGATTCAAGTGTCTGATTCCAAAGAAGCATATAGACTTTTAAAACTAGGAATAAAGCACCAGAGTGTTGCCTTCACAAAAATAAACAATGCTTCTAGTAGGAGGTAAAGAGGAAATCCTGCCATGTGAACTTGAAGTACCCAGGGTATTCTGTGCTATTGTAAATACAACTAATTTAAGATTAAATTAGTAGGTTCTCTGATATGTTAAATGAATTCATAGGCATAAAAAAATACTCTTTTAACTGAAGAGCACTAAACACATAAGCTTATTAGGACTATTTCTTGTTCTAACAAAATTTACTAATTTGCACGGAATCTCTTAGTTGTTTTATATGTGAATATCTAAGCTCAATATTGTAAGAGTTGCCTGCAATATGCATCTCAAGGGGTTAAAGAATGATGTTTTTGAAGGAAGGGATTGAGGCATGAGAGACAAAAGGAAATAAGTTTAATCAGTGAGATGTTTATTATTATTTTTTAAAGATTTTATTTATTTATTCATGAGAGACACAGGCAGAGGGAGAAGCAGGCTCCATGCAGGGAGCCTGATGTGGGACTCGATCCTGGGTCTCCAGAATCATGCCCCAGGCTGAAGGTGGCACTAAACCGCTGAGCCACCTGGGCTGCCCAACAGCTGTGAGATGTTTAAAACAAGTTGTCTCTTAAGGGGGGAAAGAGCCATCCCCCATGCTCAGGATGGCATGCAGATGGTATAGGATCCAGATAAGCCTGTATTTGGGCCTAATGTATGCTTTGCTTTAGGTGTCTACTCAAAGAAAATTAGCTATATATATATATATATATATACACACACACACACACACACAGACACACACACGTATATATATATACACACACATATATACACATATTATATATATACACACACATACACACACCATTTTAACCAATAGTATGATTTTTTGCAAGTAAATTGAGATTTTATTCTGTTATTTCACTAATTGAAGTTTGAATGTTAAGAGAAGAAGAGGTCTCAAGGAATTTGGGGCTAAATGAGAGATAGGTGTTTGGTTTTAGGGAGTTAGTATGTAGGTGACAATGGAACATTGGATTGAAATATCTGGCAACTAGTTGGAAAATGCAATGCCGGAGGTATGGCTGTTATTAGGAAATAAATGTTGATTTTTTTTTTTTTTTTTGCTTGCTTTGCCTATTTAGAATACAGAAATTAAAAGATACCATTTGATTTTTGTATTTTCTTTTAGTCACAGCATATTCACTATTAGAATATTACAGATTGAAGATTCTGAAATGCCTCATGTAATGCGCGTCAGTGAGTAAGTTTAGCATTCTTTAAATTGTAATTATTTTGGGGGCGCTTGGGTGGCTCAGTTGGTTAAACGTCAGACTCTTGGTTTCAGCTCAGGTCAAGATCTGAGGATTGTGAGATTGAGCCCTGTGCAGGGTTCTGTGCTGAGCATGGAGCCTGCTCACAGTTCTCTCTTTCCCTCTGCCCTCATCCCCACTCATGTGTTCTATCTCTCTTAAAAAATATATTGTAATTATTTTGAATTATTCTGTTTTGAAGAACTTTTTATAGTTTTTTTTTTTTTTTGGTTAATTTAGATTGTGTTTATGTGATCTTGCTGGTTCAGAAAGAACCATGAAGACACAGAATGAAGGGGAAAGGCTAAGAGAGACTGGGAACATCAACACTTCTTTATTGACTCTGGGGAAGTGTATCAATGTTTTGAAAAACAGTGAAAAGTCAAAGTAAGTGTTACTTGAAGTGCTACTGGCATATTAATTATTAATAACATTTAAACTTTCAACTTTAGTTTTAGAAAATTTTTTGTTTTTAACCTTTTACATAATGACAATATATGGATTATAATAGAAATACTTAGAGTTCTTGGATGAAAAAAATTGAAATAAAAAACAGTGTCAGTTGATGCTAGTGACTCATCAAGTAAACACAATATTTTCCGTAGCAAATATATGTCAACAGACACTTTAGATAATAAGCTTCTCATGATTCTGGCTTAGCATCTATGACCACTTTATTTTTAACAAATCATTGTTTTCTTCTAGATGTGATAGATTTCTGAATTAATTAGTATTTTAGACTGAGCAAATTATAATTAGCCTTCATCATTTTTAGTAAAGGTGTTTCATGGTGTATATTGTAAAATTGCTTTATGCTAGAAAATGCAACCCAATTCAATGTGATTTTTTTAAACATTTTGTCTAGTGAGTTATTATTAGTAGTAGTATTGTTATCAGTATTTAAAGAAAATAACAAACAGAAAATGACTTTCATAGGCAGAACTAATCAGTAACCTAGAAGTCCATGATAGCTAGATTAATTATTTCTTTGTAAAATTTATCAGCATTCTTACTTTATGAGATTTGTTTTAATTTAGAGTTTTTTGAAATCTTTTCCATAGGTTTCAACAGCATGTGCCGTTTCGGGAAAGTAAACTGACCCACTATTTTCAAAGTTTTTTTAATGGTAAAGGGAAAATATGCATGATTGTCAACATCAGCCAATGTTATTTTGCCTATGATGAAACGCTCAATGTGTTGAAATTCTCAGCCATTGCACAAAAAGTAAATATATTCAAATTTCTGCATATTTTGTTAAGTCTTTTATTAGAATATGAACCATTTTTTTGTCAGCATAGCTAATATATTTTGCACTTACAACTGTAAACCTAGGAAATAATGGAAAATTAAAAATGTAAACATTTGACAAGAGGCGTCTGACAAGATTGAAAGTTTCCCTTGCTATTATTATTATTTTTAAAAAAGATTTATATATTTATTTGAGTGAGAGAGAGAGCAAGTATGGTAGAGTGGGGCAGAAGGAGAGGGAGAGAGAAACCCAAGCAGACTCTGAACTAAGTGTGGAGCCCAACGTGGGGTTCTATCCTACAACCCTGAGATCTGACCTGAGCCGAAACCAGGAGTCAGACGCCCAACCAACTGAGCCAGCCAGAATGCCCCCAATTTAGGAGCATTCTTATAAAGAATTGTCTGCTCTGCCATCAGTCTAGTTCACATAGTGGCTAATCAGGAAGCCCTTTTGCTTGAAGTCCTTATATATTTGTTTACATAGGCCTTTTTTATTTTTTATTTTATTTATTTTTTTGATTTTTGGTATGTATGTATTTATTTATTTTTTATTGGAGTTCAATTTGCCAACATTATAGCATAACACCCAGTGCTCATCCCATCAAGTGCGCCCCTCAGTGCCCATCACCCAGTCACCCCGTCCCCCCACCCACCTCCCTTTCCACCATCCCTTGTTCGTTTCCCCTAGTTAGGAGTCTCTCATGTTCTGTCTCTGCATAGGTCTTTTTTAAACACTAGAGTTGTCATTTGACTTAAATGTGTGAAATTATTTTTTAGTTGACAATTTTTCCTTTTCTGTTGTAAAAGTCACATTGAATATTTTAACAGGTTTATGTTCCAGACACTTTAAATTCTTCTCAGGAAAAATCATTTGGACCTGCCAAGTCTTCTCAAGATGCATCACTAGATATTAATAATTCAGTTAATAAAATAAAATCCACAATTTTATGGGAAAGTGGTTTAGAAGACTTGGTGGAAGATGAAGATCTAACTGAGAATCCAGAAAACGGTGAAGAAAACCAAAGTGTGGAAACTGAACTTACCGATGAAGATCTAGATAAAACGTTGGAGGAGGATAAGGCTTTCATTAGCTACAAGGAGAAGAGAGTATGTATTAAGAACTCGTACTTCTAAGCTTGGCTTACTATTATTGTGAAGTTAGGGATAAGAATATTAAGGCTTCCTCTCTTCTAACTTTTTTCAACAATATACTAAATTTTTTATATATCTCAACTTTATATTTTTTTTGAAAAAAAAATTTTTTTTGAAGGATTTTATTTATTCATTCATGAGAGACAGAGAGAGGCAGAGACATAGCAAGGGAGAAAGAGCCTCCGTGCAGGAAGCCCTATGCAGGACTCAATCCTGGGACCCCAGAATCACGTCTTGAGCTAAAGGCAGACGCTTAACCACTGACCCACCCAGGCATCCTGAAAAAAAATTTTTTTTAAAGATTTTAGTTTTAAGCAAACTTTATATTCAGTGTGGGGCTTGACCTCGCAACTCTGAGCTCAAGAGTTGGACACTGCACCAACTGAGCCAGTTAGGCTCCCTTGTGCTTTGAAAAATTTTAAACCTAGAGAAAGATTAGTACAATGAAAACCCATTAGATTTGCTTGGATTTGCCAGGTAACACTTTACCATGTTTCATTCTCCATGTATATGTGAATACACATTTTTTTTTGCCTCTATCATTTGAAAACAAGGTGTAGACATAGTGATACCTTACAATTAATTTTTTTTACCTTACAACTAATTACTTCAGCATGTATTTCTTAATAATGTAGACATATTCCTTATAATCACAAGACCATTTCACACCTAAGCAATTTAACACTGATACAATAATATAATTAGTTATGCTGACCATATTGAAATTTCTTCATTGGTCCCAGTATGTATGTCCTTTATAACCACTTTGATTTTGATCTACAACCAAAGTTAACACACTGCTTTTGAACGTCAGGTTTTTTGTGTTTCTTTAGTTATTTATAATCTTGTAAAGATTTTTGAGAAATTGAGGTTGATTTTCTTGTAGCATACCCCCACTCTGGATTTCTCTGATTTTTCTTCGTGATTTAGGTTTTATACTATTATGTAGGTCAAGTTGTGAATTTCCCATTGCATCCTATCAGGAGACACATGCTGTCTGATTTCTCCATTCTTGGTTATGCTAAATTTTGCTCATTTGGTTAAGGTATTGTGTTTCAGATCTCTTTTCATTGTAAAAGTATATTACCTATGGGATGATACTTTGAGGTCATGTGAATACCTTGTTCCTCACTATCCTTTGACCAATGATTATCGCATACTCCACCAAACCTACTTTGCAGTCTTTTTTTTTTTTTTAATATTTTATTTATTTATTCATGAGACACATACAGAGAGAGAGAGGCAGAGGGAGAAGCGGGCTCCACACAGGGAGCCTGACGTGGGACTCGATCCCAGGTCTCCAGGATCACACCCTGGGCCAAAGGCAGGCGCTAAACTGCTGAGTCACCCAGGGATCCCCCCTACTTTGCAGTCTTAAGTACAAGCACCAATCAAAATGTCTACCCAGTACCAATTATTCTTTCTTCAAAAACAGGAATTAGTTCGTCATCTTATATTTACAATAAATAAGTAAGATTAAACAATGGTATTTTTAGCCTCGGTCCAAATACAGTCCACACGTTTATTTACGTTGTATTAATCTTGAGATTTAGATCATGTTCACATTACATTACATTAATACATTCACATTAATAAGGTTCCCCTTATTAACTTGCCATAACTGTCTGTATATATGGAGTCTTATTGTCCTAGGATAACTGGTAACCTTGTGCTCATGGGTGTGCTTTAATGGTGTTGACAAATCTCATATCATAGTACTCTTGGACTTTAGAAGTCCAAGTAGATGGAAGAGGTATTGGGTTTAATATTCTCATTTTAATAATTTACTTCATTGTCCCTGAAAGTCATCGTTGCACTTGTATTGTTTGGAAATGAGAATAAAAGCTTCAGATGTGAGTCCCAATTTATCTGGTCACAATGTAATGGTATCTTGTTTACCATGGACCTCTGTAATGTAATACTTAACCTCAGTGAGAAAAGGAGCGATCAGTAGTCCTATTTTAGTTTGTATTAATCTTCTCAAAGCTAAAGTTTATGTAAAATGTTGATTAAAGTTGAAATGTTAGTAACATTTCTGAATTTACCAGAGAAAAATAATGCTATAGTTCATAATTGAACTATATAAGTGCGTATCTTCCTGTAACATTGATAAGGTACTTAAACATTTCATCAAAGTATATTCTAATATTTAACTTTTAAAAATGAACCTGAATACTGAGGAGGGCACTTGATGGGATGAACACTGGGTGTTATACTATATGTTGGCAAATTGAATTTAAATTTTAAAAAATGTAAAAAAAAAAAAATGAACCTGAGTAGACTACTTGCTTTATGTTATTAGCATTTTAGTTGGCATTAAAAATCATTATGAGATACATTGATATTAGCATATTAATACTTATGGTTCAATTAGGTAGAATGATCAGATTTTTTTTAGCAAAAACTTTATCATGTGCTAGCAATGATAAAAAATGAATTGTTGAGAATTAATAAATGAATTTCCCAAGCTATTCCTACATTCATGCAGATTTCTCTAGGTCTCCTACATTTCTTCTTTGATCATTACAGTTTATTGGTTTATTTTATTTATTTATTTTTTTAAATTTTTATATATTTATGATAGTCACACACACACACAGAGAGAGGGGCAGAGACACAGAGGGAGAAGCAGGCTCCATGCACCGGGAGCCTGACATGGGATTCGATCCCGGGTCTCCAGGATCGCGCCCTGGGCCAAAGGCAGGCGCTAAAACGCTGCGCCACCCAGGGATCCCAGTTTATTGGTTTAAACTGGGAAAATGTGGTTGTTTAGAATTATAAAAGATCATGGTGGAATCTGGAAAAAGAAAAAGAGGGAAACAAATCAAATATAAAGATGTCTTTACATATCACTCATGTTAATGGATTTTTTAGTATATATTCTACTCTTTTGTATCCTCATTTTCTTCATTTAAAAGTAAATTGTGCAAATTGTGAATTATTAATATGTCATCATTATTCATTACAGTAGGTTACTGTGTGATTGTACCATAATTGAACCAATCTTTTACGTTTGACTTTTGAATTAGGTTTCACTTTTCCTTAATTAAATATAAGTGCTACCATAAAACAATAGCACTGTGATAACTATTCTCATAGCCAAAACACTGGTGGATACTGTTATTTAAGTGTTTCCTCAGTATAAGTTCTTAAGAGAATTTCAAAGTTACGATATCTATAGAAAAAAATTTCAAATATAAAATTGAGACATGGAAAGATCTGCAGTTTGAGTTTATTGATTAACTTATTATTGAGAAACTTTAAGTAGAAACCTTAAGGAATATCAGGCTTTATCTTAAAATATAACCTATTTTATTACAGATCTATATTGGCTATGTCAGGTGTTAATTGCTTTATTTATTCATTGTCTGTATTATATGATTATATATGCTTTTTCCAAGGTCTTAGAGTTGTTGCTCATATTGGGTAGGTAAAGCCACATAAGATAAGTTTATGTAACATCTCTTTTTTCCATTTTGGAAAGTGTTTGGGGTTCTTAGTAACTATTATATGTAACACTTGGTCTTTAGATCTTGACTAATTTAAAATCTGACGTCCAGCACTTTCCACACACCTGGTCTTTACTTTCTCCACCTATGAAATATAGATGCAGCTGCGAAGCTGATGGAAGGTTGTGTGGATTGGAAGGCATCAAATAGGAACTCTCCAGAGTAGTTCCTGGTAGATAAAGATCTTCAAATTTTTTTCTTTCCTTTCTTTCTTAGTGTAGTCATACAGTGAGACATTTGAGTTACTGTAAGTCTATTTTTAAAATATGGAGAGGTCCACCTGAGTTTTCAGATTAATGAATTTCTGGAAATACATAATTTTCAGTGAGAATATTACTATTAGAAGGATGCATAATTATAGTCAACTATATTGTTATTTTGAATACTTGGACTGTACTTCTGTTGGAATATATTCTTAAGATTTTAATATTTATGTTTTAGAAACTGTTGGATTTAATAGAAGACTTGAAGAAAAAACTGATAAATGAAAGAAAAGAAAAGTTAACATTGGAATTTAAAATTCGTGATGAAGTTACGCAGGAGTTTACTCAATATTTAGCTCAACGGGAAGCTGACTTTAAGTAAGTTACTTCTTTGGTGTCCTAGTAAGAATTGAGGATTTGATTTGTTCAGAATTTTTAAAAGTTATTTATACTTATATTAAGTGGCTTCTGAATTTGGACATTTTTCTATGGGCTTAAAAGTACCTTGCTAATAATCCTCACAGTGATTCTGAGTTATACGTGAATGATTTAAAACCTCCTTTTAATTTATAAGTATTTGATCTTTGTTTATTTTTATTATTTTATTTCTTTTTTTCATCATTACAAGTGTATTCTTTAATCCCCATCACCTATCTGACCCATCCCCCTCATACATCCCACTGGTAACCATCAGTTTGTTCTCTGGTTTCTTGGTTTGTCTTTTTTTTCCCCCCTTTGCTCATTTGTTTTGCTTCTTAAATTCCGCATATTAGTGAGATCATATGGTATATATCTTTATTTGACTTATTTTGCTTAGCATTATAATCTCTAGCTCCATCTATGTTGTTGTAAATGGCAAGATTTTATTCCTTTTTATGGCTGAGTAATATTCCATCACACCCACCCACCCACCCCACACATCCCACACATCCCACACATCCCACATACCCCACATACCCACACACACACACCATATCCTTATCCATTTATCAATTGACACGAGCTACTTCCATAGTTTGGCAATTATAAATAATGCTGCAGTAAACATAGGGGTGCATATATCCTTAATCTTAGAAATTAAAAAAAAAAAACACAAAGTAGTGCTTTTTCTTAATGTGATTAATTTGTGTTATGAAGGGAAACTCTTCTTCAGGAACGAGAGATACTTGAGGAAAATGCTGAATGTCGTTTGGCTATCTTCAAGGATTTGGTTGGTAAATGTGACACTCAAGAAGAACCAGTGAATGAAGATTGTGCCGTGAAAGTTGAAACCAAAGTATGTTTACTGAAATGTTAAGTCCAGTGAGGTTTTTGGTGGGGCCATGTAGTGTATTTCATCAGTAATGAAAAAACATTAATATACTTTAGAGTTAGAAAATTTACTATGTAGCTTCATTATAATTAAGCATGCTTTGTTAAGGAATGTAAGCACAATTTGTTTATAACTATTAGAATAGAAAAAAATTATGTGTTATGTTTATATCATTTTGGTGTTGCTTTTGAGTCCTTGTATTGATTATAGGTTAGTAGGTTCCTTTTAGTCTGAATATGAGATATCTCTCTTAGATTTGTGTTAATCTTAAATAGTTTTAAAAGGGCCTAAGAGTCCTTTATGCTGGTCTGATTAGAGCAAAAACAATATATGTAAAAGGATTTCTCTTATTGGCTGACTTACCATTCATTCCCTGCTGTTGAAATATTCTTTTCTGCTGCTTCCATTTTAATTGATGTCTTTTGAGGGTTGTTCCTTTTTTTTTTTTTTTTTTTTTTTTTGTTAGTTTAGGGGCCTGGGATGGTGATGTCCTGGCTCTTGCTGTCAGATTATCTCTACATGTCCCAGACATGATTTGGCTCTTGGTTTGAGTTGTGATATTGGAGGTTTGTTTCCTCAGCTGTCCCAACAGAGACTTAGGAGACATATAAGTGAAAATATACCTGAACTGTTTGTCATAATTGTTCTATGATGACTTATCATAGCTTATGACATTTTTTTTAATGAAGTTATGTTTTGTGTTCTGTAAAACAGAAAATGAGTACTGAAACACAGCTTTTTCATAATTAGAGATGCTTTAATATACTTTATTGGAAAACATTTTAAGTTGTGAATTTTTTGCTATGTATTCTTAAAACTGTCTAAATCAGATAGTGCCGCATTATAAGAGTGAAAGCCACTGTTAACATTAGGCATGTGGTTTTTGCTATTTTTAGGAAGCACATAATTATATAGGAATTGAAGATATTATTGATTCTCTTCAAGATGATGTCACTGATATTAAGAAACAGGCTGAAATTGCTCACTTATATATTACATCTCTTGCTGACCCCCAGGAAGCAATTGCTTGTTTAGAAATAAAGTTTAATCAAGTTAAAGCTGAATTAGCTAAAACCAAGGAAGAATTAGTCAAAACCCAGGAAGAGTTAAAAAAGAGACAAAATGGTAAGTCGATGTATTTTAATCCATATATAGATCTTATTTACTATTAAAATTTTTTTGCCTTCGTTTACTTTTAGATTAATATTAGTAGAAAATGGACTTCTCAAAAAAAACAAAACAAAACAAAACCAAAACACCACCACCAAACTAAGCATCAGTTTTATCAGCAAATTAAGAAATCTTCTATGAAATTGTAAAACCGTGGATTTTGTTCTGTATTTTTTATGAATTGTCCTAGTAGAGTAGATTCTGCTCTGGGCCTGTAAGTTTGGGATAGAGGGACTCCTATGGAGTGATCCTGTTAAATTGGTGCTCCATTCCAGCTTAGAGCTGTATCTGTCTGTCTGTTTACCTATCTACTTATCTATCTAACTCAATTATATGTATATATATATACACATATATATATATAAAATTTATAATGTTATATAATGTCTATATAATGTATATATGTATACATATATATATAATTTATAATGTCATATATTGTCTTCAAAAGTGTTAGATGAAATATTCTGCCCTTTTTTGTGTGAAACAAGATGTGTAGAAAATAGCAGGTAAGTTGTTCCTCTACATCAAGTGGACTAGAAAGGTACTGTTTTCCTCTCTTCTCTGAAGTTTTACCAGACATTTTTTTTTTTTTTTACAAGTTAGCATATGTCAGTAATTTTTTATCCTGGATGGGATGTTGAATGAGGCTTTTTCAGAAACATTGCCCTCTGGTGGTAGAATTAGTAGGTGAGTGCTGTGTTCTTTTAGTGCTGTCAACATCTTTTTTCCAAATGTAGCACAAGTTTCAGTGTCTGCTGTAGAAGCTTATGTTTCATGATTATTCAGTGATAATATTTTTAGATGCTTAGATATTTATTTTCAATATTCTTATTTTTTTCAGAATCAGAAATTAATTTAAATTCATTGATTCAAGAGCTTGAAAAATCTAATAAGGTAATAGTTCAAATTTCATTTTGTCTTGATAAGGAAATTAATAATTAAGCAATTGAAGGAGCATGACTTATGACAATGTATATTTATTTTAAAACTAACTAAAGAAAAAGTAATAAATTAATGATAAAAAGTTCAAAATTATAAGTACTTTCAAACCTTGTGCCTTTTTTTCAATGATAGCCACTGGAAAGTTTCTTCATTCTTTCCAGAAGATATTTATTTACATATAGTAGAGAACACACACAGATCTTTTAAAAAGTTTACACAAATTAGGGATGCTTGGGTAATTTAGTTGGTTAAGCGGCTGACTCTTGATCTTAGCTCAGGTCTTGATCTCAGGGTTGTGAGTTCAATCCTCAAGCCTACTTAAAAAAAAATTATACAAATGGGATTAATTAGTTTCGTGTCTTTGTTTTCTTCCTCTAAAGACGTCTTGGAGATAATTCTACATCAGCACATAGAGATCTGTGTCATTTTTTCACTAGGTGCATAGTGTTGATTGATGCGTTTAGATGGTGTTTATTTCCTCTAAAATTACCGACTTTTAAAGTATGGGATATGGCTTGAGTAGTGTGCAGCATTGAATTCTGAACATCTTTGGCACTTAGATGGTGTTTATTTCCTCTAAAATTACTGACTTTTATAAATAAAATCTTAAAAAAATAAAAAAAAAATAAAAAATGTGGGCAGCCCCAGTGGCTCAGAGGTTTAGCGCCACCTTCAGCCAGGGGCGTGATCCTGGAGACGTGGGATCGAGTCCCACATCGGGCTCCCTGCATGGAGCCTGCTTCTCCCTCTGCCTGTGTCTCTGCCTCTTTCTCTCTGTCTGTGTCTCTCATCAATCAATAAATAAAATCTTAAAAAAAAATAAAAAAATAAAATTACTGACTTTTAAAGTATGGGGTATGGCTTGAGTAGTGTGCAGCATTGAATTCTGAAGATCTTTGGTACTTTGTACCTTTAGATCAGATAATCATTCCAAATGGTTGTAGATGGATTTGACATTGATAGGTCTAAATATGAAATTATAAGTATACATGGAAATGAAGTAAATTCAAAGCTCTAAACATGCTGCTTTTCCTGACCTTCTCTGGTGTGGGTCTTCTTACACCAGTTTACACTTACACTTCTAAAGAGCTAAATATTTTAAGATATAATCAGACATAAATCAAGATCTTTGGTATCTAATATGCAGCATTTAAAGAAATAAAATAATGTACTTATCAGAAGACATGACAGCTACTGTTTAAGGTGATTTCTAATCTTTTCCTTATTTTTTCTGGTTAGAAAAATAGATGCTAGTTGTAAAAATTCAGTTACATAAAACTATGTAAAATAGAAAATAAGAAGCCTACCATAATCTTCCTCCTAAATAAAAATAAGAGAAAACCAAGTTGGTTGGGAGCATTTTTAGACATTTACTTTTTATTTATTTAAAATATTTAATTAATTTATCTGAGAGAGGGAGAGAGAGTGTGCACATGCATTAGCAGGGGAGGGGAGACACAAAGGGAGAGGGAGAAAGAGAATCTGAAGCAGACTTCCTGCTGAGCACAGAATCTATTATGGGGCTTAATCCCAGGACCCTGAGATTGTGACCTGAGCTGAAACCAAGAGTCAGATGCTTAACCAACTGAGCTACCCAGGCACCTCAATATGTATTTATTTTTACAGAATACTTACTAAGTACTCTTTATGCTTTACTAACATATAAAGTATAACATATATGCCTTATACTAATATTAAAATTTGAAGGATTTCAAAAATTGCATCATAACTTGCATTTTATCTATTCTAAAATATATTTACTAAACATTGCTGTTTCTCTTCTTTTAAAAAAATACTAGAATCAAAGAATTCAAGAGTTGATAGATACAAATGTTCAAAAAGAGGATATAATCAAATTTCAGAACCTAAAATTTCATACAGAAAACACATTTGCAAGCACTGTAAGAATTTAACTTTGTCTGCCTTATAATTTACATTAAAAAGTCTGTGTTTTAGTTCAAAATAAAATAATTTAAAATAGCTTATATAGCTTAGATTAATTTACTAAGAATGTTTAATTGCTTATTTTTGTGTTGGTTTTAGTTTAGCATCATGCAAATCTGTTTTTTGAGAACTTGCAAGAGGGCATTTGTCTTCTTTGAACATAACATCCACAAACTATCCTGGCAGTGCTTCACATACATGAGAGAGAAGAATATTTTGTTCTTGGAAGCATAAGCCTTAGCTAGTTGGAGGGCAAAAGGAATTTAATGTGCTTAGATATCTGCAGGTCATAGAGATTTCTGTCTCTATCTCTATCACTGTACCTGTCTGTATTTCTGTGTCTGAATATAGAACTATAAGTGAAATTCAGTGGAGTTAGGGTTTTTTTTGCTAGAGATTTATTTTTATTAAATGAATTTTTTGCTAATGTTCATATGCTTAATAGCGAAGATATTTTTTTAAAAAAATTTAAAAAGTAAATTTTTAAATTATTTTAAAAAATTGCATTTACTATGCCATGTAAAAGCCTTTAAGGGTTTTAGAAGTACAAATTGGGGTAATTTCATATTTAGTTAGGATAATTAGCCTGTCTTCTAATCCTCTTTTTTAAAACAATGGTTTTAGTTTTCTTTTATGTTTTTTATTGTAAACTCCTTTAGATTATTGTTTGAATTTGAAAAGGCAGAATATATAGACATAGTAGGCTGAGTAAACTAATAGCCAAACCTCTCTGCTTAGTTTGGAGGTGCTTTTGTGTGTCTTTTCTCTGACCAGATGAGGCATGATTGGTATCTTTTTTTTTTTTAAGATTTTATTTATTTATTTATTCATGAGAGACACACAGAGAGAGGCAGAGACACAGGCAGAGGGAGAAGCAGGATCCATGCAGGGAGCCTGATATGGGACTTGACCCTAAATGATCTTTAGTAAGAGAGAAACCGCATAAACAGAATTAGAATGCAATGTGCGGTGGTAGTCAGTATATGCAAGAAGCTGAGAATAGGTGTATGTTTAGGGACTACTTTCTGGAGATGAAAATGATTAAGTTGATCCGTAAAGGATGAATAAAATTTAGCCAGTTCAAATTAGGGGGAAGGGGTAGTTCATAGCTATGCTGGCTTTCCAGGATTGTTGGAAAATCAAGCTGGAATTCTATTTATTTCTATAGTATGTTTATATACCACAGTGTGTTAGGTCGTGTTTAAGTATTAGTGAAAAAGGACTTTAAATTAGCAGTATTCCTAACTTAATAGTCCTTGCCTGTAAATAAACTTTTTGGGTAGGTTCTAGATTCTGTTACCAGCTTGGTTAAAACAATGTGCGAAATTGTTCACATAAATATGTAAACAAATGCAGAGTAATTTGGAACTTAATCTGAATGTGATGATTAACTGTTGATCTGGGATCACTGTTCCAAAGCTTGTCTTGAAAACACACTCTTCCTAATGATAAAAAGTTTATTTTGAATGGTGGTTCTTGGTCATCCTCCCAACCAAGCATACTCTAGGGGCAGAAAAGATTCCTTTCAAAAACAGTTGTGGAGGATAGATTTTTTTTTTATGAAGTTGTATAATTTGAAGGAGGGAAAAAAATGGTCAGATCATTTTGAGAGGTCTAAGAGTGAGGAAAGAGGCAACTTGAACCTGTCATGGACTATTTGAAAACTCTTAGGCTTTGTCAGAGGTATGATCTGTCTATTCCAGGATTTTGTTATTTCTCAGTGACACCAGGGGACTAATTGTGAGAAAGAGTAGAGGTTTTTCTTTATGACATTCTCTGTTTAGGGATATCTAACAAAACTTAAAAAGAAAAAAAAAATCCTCATTACTTTATGATTTAAAAAAGGCATCTATCTCATCAGGATGCCTGGGTGGGACCCCTGGGTGGCTCAGCCTTTGAGCGTCTCCCTTTGGCTTGGGGCATCATCCCGGAGTCCTAGGTTTGAGTCCCACATTGGGCACCCTGCATGGAGCCTGCTTCTCCCTCTGCATATGTCTCCATGTCTGTCATGAATAAATAAAATCTTAAAAAAAAAATCATTTCTGACACCATCAAACAATAAAAAATAAAAACTTTAAAAAATTAAAAAAAAATAAAAAAGGCATCTATCTCATATATATCTCCTGCATAAAATGTTTGATTTTTGATGTAAAATGGCATTTTGCTTTCTTCTTTTTAAAAAGATTTTATTTATTCATTCTTGAGAAAGAAAGAGAGAGAAAATGGGCACCAGCTGTAGGGGTGGGGGGGGCAGCAGAGGGAGAAGCAGACTCCTTGCTGAGCAAGGAGGACCTACTTGGAACTCCATCCCAGGAGCCTGTGATCATGACCTGAGCCGAAGGCAGACTCTTAACTCACTGAGCCACCCAAGCACCCAGCATTTTGTTTTTTACATACGCTATTCCCTGGCCCCCAATGGATTGCTACCAGCATGAAGGGTTTTAAGTCATCTTTGCATTTAAAAACAAATCCCTGCCTTTACCATACCTTTACTTTATAGACTTGTGCTTAACTGATGAGTTTCACTCTTCCTTTTTCTGAATAATAGTAAATTGTATCTTTTTTTCCTGCTAGCCTTTTAGGGAGGCATAGTATTTGCCTTAAAAAATAAAAATCTAAGTGATTTTTATTGTTTAGATAAGCTAGGGACTCAGTTTTCAGGCTGTATGCAGACTGTATATCTTTAAATATACATAGGCTAGAAGCTAAGGCCAAAACTACTTTTCTAGGAGTTGTTAGAGTGTTAAAAAGTGCTGCTTATCTTTGAGAGGCTTTGGTAACAAACAATTGTTGAGTTTCTAGAATGGGACCTCAAGATTTTAAGTTCAAGTATCTATAAGAAACAATTTTGTTATAGTGTATTTTTCTTTTCAAAGCACATTTTGAATAGTGACTTAGGGGTGTTTTAGGATTCTCCAGTTATCATCCCCAAGCAAGTTTCTAGCCCATAAGGATGAATTTGTTTTTAGGTATCAGGGTAAAACTACGTGCTTAACTGACTTTAAAGACATGTGTTTTAGTTTTCCTTACTGAATATACAAGTTAATATTACTCACTTGCCAAAGCCATCAGTTATTTTAGGGTGAGACTTAAGAAATCTTAGAAAATGTTTCAACAAATTTGAAAATAAATTTTTATGATACACTACAGAAACATGATTTATATGTGAACTAATCTTTATTTTAATTTTATTTTAGGATGAGGCTGGTACATCTTCTTTAGTAAAAAACAATAAGTTGACTTCTAATGAAACAGTTGAAGTGCCTAAGGATGACAAAACCAAAACTGATTTGGGAAGAAAAAGAATAAATAAAAATGAACTTCAATTAGAAGAGCCACCAGCAAAAAAAGGTACTACTTCACTTGTCAGTAGAACTGCTGTAATGGGAAAAGTTGCAAATAGGAGGAAATTTACTTATTTAAGGAAAAAACCTGAGGAAATGTACCTGTCACTGATTTTTTTTTAAAGATTTTATTTATTTATTTATTTGAGAGAGAGAGAGAGAGAGATGCAGAGATGCAGAGATGCAGGCAGAGGGAGAAGCAGGCTCCACGCAGGAAGCCTGATGTGGACCTTGATCCCAGGACTCCAGGATCAGGCCCTGGGCTAAAGGCAGACACTCAACCGCTGAGCCATCCCGGCATCCCCATGTCACTGATTTTTATCCTAACATGTTAATAGACAGCCTAGAAGATGTCTGTATGTATTTACAGCTGTCTTTTATTTTAATAAAATATTTTTAGATACTGTGTTTTTATCATGTCTTGCATGCCTATGATTCTTTTTATTTCTGTGCTTATGGTAGTTAAAACATCACTTCTATTTTTGTAATTATAGTATCTTTTTTATGCCAGAATCTCCTCATACTCTTATTCCTTCTATAAAAGGACATTTGACAGTAAGACTTTGAGCTGAACATTATAAAAGATATATATGCTCAAGTTATTGTATTTACTATGAAATTACCAAAAAAGTAGGTGAATGCTTACTGTATGGTACATGTCCTTATCTATGTGGAAGAATAGATCAGCTTTTATGTTCTAAGCTATTATTTCTTTTAGAAAACTGTTGTATAATGATACAGGGAGTAAGAACTTTCTAAGAGTAGGTTTAGGAACATTAGCTTTAGAAACTTAACTAGCTGCTTCACCCTGAGAAAAATGGGTAAGTTAAGTCTTAACTTTTGTCATTAGTAAAGTAGAATAAGTACTACCTGCCTCCTGAGGTCAAGTATGAAAACACCTGGGTAGTACACCAACATAATAAACCATCATAGAACTTCAGTAAAATGAATGTTTTCAAAAATACATACCTTAGACGATAGTATAACATTAGATGGGATCTAGAGTGCTTGTGTGAACTAATAAATCGAGATTAATACGCATATGCCTTCTGTTATCTGTTGAAGGAGGGGTCCGTTTGCTGCTGGGAGGACAACCTTATGATTTTTTCGTAACACTGTTCCTCTCTACCTTTCACTTTGGTCAGTACCAAAGAGTGGCTGACAATGTAGGATCACTAGGTCACTAGGAAATAGAAGTGGCCAGTAACAAGTGAAACATGCAATGGGACTAATTCTAAATGTAGCCTATTCTTAAAGAACCATGTTTAAGAACTATAGTTGTTAGCTATAAATAATTTTGATGTGGGTAGATTTAAGTAAGTTTAGGTAACACAAAATATTTTTTTCTCCCTAAATTCACAACCACTATTTCTCAATTATTTGTGTTATTAGAGACTACCAGGATTACATAAGGTATCGTATGAATATCATAGCTATAACCACTCTCCTCCCTTTTGCCTCCTACTAAGAAATCCCTAGAATAAAATAAGTGACTCCAGTAACCAGTAGGATAAGATCAGGGGGTTGATAGTTTTGTAGGATGCTTGTTCTCTTCTTAAAAGGGAATGCAAAGCCATTTCCCTATGAATTTGCTTGTTTGAGGTCATTGAATCTGTACTTTGGGAAAGCTAGTCATGTAAACAGTTTGAGAAATAAAGTTTTCAATAGCAATAAAAAAGACAAACCAGAGACATAGTATAGTCCACTTGTGACTTTTCAGCTAAAGCTGTAATTATTGTAACAAGATATAAGCAGTGTAAATATAGGTTGAATGTAGTATAAATATTGAATTAGTGTTAATTGCATTCTTTTTTTGTTATGTTTAGTTTTTATCAGTTAACAGTAGATCCTTAAGAGTTTGCCCATCTCAATTGCTGGACTAATACTTTAATCTCCCTGACAAGGCTGTCCTGAATATGTTCTATAAATCTTTTGATATAGAACATTTAAAACTTTCTGAAAGAATAGTATGAATATCTGAAAAAAATCAGGTACAAAACTAAATTTTTTTAAAAATTTAAATTCAATTTGCCAATTTGTTTATAACACCCAGTGCTCATCCCATCAAGTGCCCTTCTCAGTGCCCGTCACCCAGTTGCTCCAACCCCCCGCCCATCTCCCCTTCTGTAACCCTTTGTTTCCCAGAGTTAGGAGTCTCTCATGGTTTGTCTCCTTTTCTGATTTTTCCCACTCAGTTCCCCTCCTTTCCCTTATAATCCCTTTTCCCTTGTAATTCGTCCTTCCCTATATAATCCCTTTCACTATTTCTTATATTCCACATATAAGTGAAACCATATGATGATTGCCCTTCTCCGATTGACTTATTTCACTCAGCATAATACCCTCTAGTCCCATCCATGTTGAAGGGTACAAAACTAATTAGTTTGGTTTGCCTTATTATGTAATCATCCTAGTTCTTTTTTTTTTTTTTTTTTTAATTTTTTTTTTTTTTTTTTTTTTTTTATTTATGATAGTCACAGAGAGATAGAGAGAGAGGCAGAGACACAGGCAGAGGGAGAAGCAGGCTCCATGCACCAGGAGCCCGACGTGGGATTCGATCCCGGGTCTCCAGGATCGCGCCCTGGGCCAAAGGCAGGCGCCAAACCGCTGCGCCACCCAGGGATCCCTCATCCTAGTTCTTAAACTGTATAGTAAAATTAAAAGAAGAACATTTCTTGATCACAAAAGTTTTATTGAGCTTTCTGTACTCACTTCAGGGTTTAGGGACTATATCCATATGGTATGACTCAAATCTCTTGACTTAGGATAGATAGGATCTATCTTTGTGAGTTCTGAATTTCTGATTGTTGTCATTTTAAATTTGCTTAGATCCTATCTCTTTCCTGACGAAGGTTTCAGACAATTTTATAATTTGTTTTTTTAAAGAGCAAGAAGATTCTTTTTTAAAGAAACATTTCTAAGTTATGAAAAAAAATCCATCCTCATTTAGTTTTCTTAATTAGTCATTTCCACTGATGAAGTCATATGTATAAAAATAACATCATAAGTAGAGAATTCTATTAAATGGAAAGTAGGACAGACATCTGAACCAGTAGAAAAGATGGGGTCATTCCACTGTGGAATGACTTGCTGCAACTTTGTAAGATGTTAGGAGATGGGGCGCCTGGATGGAGTTGATTGGGTGTCTGTCTGCAGCTGGGGTTGTAATCTCAGAGTTCTGGGATCAAGCCCTGCATCTAGCTCCCTGCTCAGTGGGGAGTCTGCTTCTTCTTCTCCCTCTGTTCTCCACCCTCACTCCCCCACTCATGTTCTCTTTCTCTCAAATAAATAAATGGAATCTTAAAAAAAGAAGATGTTAGGAGACAATCTGATGGAAGAATAATGGTTGAAGATTATTAAAAAACTCCTTAAGAGTAAGTGGACAAGTGTTATAAAAATAGGGTAAATCTTTAAGATTCAAGAGCAGCTGGAATCCTTAGACTAAATTACAAATCCTGAGGCAGTAAATTAGGAAAATGTAACTACAAACATAAAAGCTTTAAAAATACACTCATCAGCTTTGAAGAAAGTGGGGCTCTACAACAAAGGGAAAGGCATGTTTTTCCCCATACCCTTTGAGGCAGAGGAGACAATATAAGTTATACATAATAAAACCTTACTGAGCTTTTAAAATAGTCTGTATTAAAGAAAAGAGATCTTAGAATTGCATAAGGGGATTGTAAAATTATAGCTGTATAGGAGCATTTAGACAGTTGTGTGAAGGAAATGATTATGGATTGTATTTGAAAAAGTAAGATTTACTAATAAAGTTTGTTTTTGCATATATACTATGGAAATTGAGATAGGTCATGTTTCTGTTTTATATTTGAGGAAGTGGTCATAAGGTTAAGGAGTTTGACAGTTATACAGCTAGTGAAGGGTAAGGCTGCATGAGAGTTCCCAGAATTTCAGCCATTTACCCCCTAATTTTAGCTGTGAAAATATAATGTACTCAGTTTTCAAATCATTCATTTAGTAGATCTGTACTATAATTGTGCTTTAAAATTACCTTTAGGATTTGGAATATCTCTGCCTTGGGGTGTCTCATCTAATTTCCTTCCCTCTGTCCCATTTTTTTTTTTTTTAAAGATTTTATTTAATCATGAAAGACAGAGAGGCAGAGACATACATAGGCAGAGGGAGAAGCAGGCTCCCTGTGGGGAGCCCGATCTGGGACTCAATCCCAGCACCCTGGGATCAGGCCTAAGCCAAAGGCAGATGCTCAACTACTGAGCCACCCAGGTGTCCCACCCCTCTGTCTCATAATGATAAAGATTTGTAGTAAAAAAATTGAAAGAATATTGGAAGTTATTAAAAGAAAATAGAAACAACTGGTAATGCTTTTTCTGCATTAATTGAAGGAACTGTGTAGTTTTTACATAAATGGGCTTATATGGGTTTATATAGGTGTGTATTTTGTAACCTGTTTTTTCATTTTTTTAAAAAGATTTTATTTATTTAATCATGAGAAACAAAGAGAGGCTGAGACATAGGCAGAGGGAGAAGCAGGCTCCGCATGAGGAGCCTGATGTGAGACTTGATCCCCTGACCTTGGATTGTGCCCTGAGCCAGAGGCAGATGCTCAACCACTGAGCCACCCAGGTGTCCCTGTTTTTTGTTTTTTTTTCTCATTCTGTGGCTTATTTTTGTTCTACATTAAAAGTTTGCTTTCATATTTTTGGTATGTTTTAATATTGGCTTAAAATGGTAACTTTTGGTTTTAGATGTTTGACAGATTAATAATAATTTTGTTTTTATAAACAATTTTCTTATTTTTAAAGGATCTCTACATGTTAGTCCAGCTATCACTGAAGATGAAAAGAAAAGTGAAGAAATGCCAAAGAACATTTCAGAAGATGAAGACATTAGAATTTTACAAGAAAATAATAAAGAGCTGAAAACATGTTTACTTACTGCTAAAAATGAACTTAAAAATGAAAAGGAAGAAAAAGCAGAATTAAATAAAAAGATTATTAGCTTACAGCAGGAACTTTCTTTTTCTGAAAAAAAAAGTTTTACTTTAAGTATAGAAGTCCAGCAAATTCAGTTGAATTATGATAATGCAATTTCTGAATTACATGTGCAGAGAGGTATAAATCAAGAACAGGAGGAAAAGATTGTGAAATTGTCAGAGGAGATAGAAACTGCGAGGAGAAACATCACAAACAATGTTTCACAAATACAATTAATGCAAGCAAAAATAGATGAACTACGAAGGCTTGATTCAGTTTCTCAGATCTCAAACATAGATTTACTTAATTTCAGGGATCTGTCAAGTGGTTCCCAAGAGGATAAACACCTTTTAGATAATGATAATTTGGTAAGTAAGCAGGTTAAAGAATATGGTACTCAAGAACTCTGTAGGAAAAGTTCTTTTCACTCTAGTATTGAAGCCATTTGGGAAGAATGTAAGGAAATTGTAAAGGGCTCTTCCAAAAAAAGTCACCAGATCCAGGAACTGGAACAACAAATTGAAAAATTACAGGCAGAATTAAAAGGTTGTATGGATGAAAACAATAGACTAAAAATAGAGGAGAGGGAGAATAAAAATCAAGGTGACCTACTAAAGGAAAAAGAAAATCTTATACAGCAGTTGAAACAAGAATTGCAAGAAAAAAACACTTCTCTTGATGTTCAAGTACAACACGTAGTTGAAGGGAAGAGAGCACTTTCAGAACTTACACAAGATATTACTTGCTATAAGGTGAAAATAAAGGAACTTGAAGCAATCTTAGAAACTCACAAAGATGAATGTAGTCATTCAGCCAAGTTAGAACAAGAAATTTTGGAAAAGGAATCTATCATCTTAAAGCTAGAAAGAAATCTGGAGGATTTTCAAGCAAATCTTCAGGATTCTATCAAAAACACCAAAGATTTAAGTGAAAGGGAAGTCAAATTGAAAGAAGAAATCTCACAATTAACAAGTAATTTGCAAGATGCAAAGCATTCACTTAAGTTAAAAGAAGAAGAAAAGGAAACCAGCTGGCATACAGCAGAGAAGTAAGATAAATGTTATTAAAATGTTTAAAAATGTGCAAAGTGTGCATTTTATTGATTTTCCTCTAGCTTTTAAATAATTTAGGTGGATATAAATTAATTTAGTAAAATATAGCATGTTTGAAGAGTAAAGATCTTAGTTCAACTAAACCCTTGGAACCAAAAGTTATATGCAAAAATCTGTTTATAAAATCACATGAAATCCTCTCCAAAGGACTCATTCATTAATAAGATATTCCAAGTTTGTGAAAATATAGAATTTTGTAGATTGTTACTAGCTCACATGTATGATCCTATGTGATTTGTAGTGTGTCATTATAGAAAAATGATTTGTTCTTTAGGTTGAAAGAGGAGCTATCTGCAAGCTCTGCTCTTACACAGAATCTAAAAGCAGATCTTCAGAGGAAGGAAGAAGATTATGCTGAGCTGAAAGAGAAACTCGCTGATGCCAAAAAACAGATTGAGCAAGTACAGAAAGAGGTAGGTTTATTTAAAAGTTACATGGCCAGTTTAAATAACAAATATTGTTTTCATTATATAGCACATTTTTTATTTTATTTTTTTTAAAGATTTATTTATTTATTCATGAGACACACACACACACACACACACACAGAGAGGCAGAGACACAGGCAGAGGGAGAAGCAGGCTCCATGCAGGGAGCCCGATGCAGGACTCAATCCCGGGTCTCCAGGATCACGCCCTGGGCCGAAGGCGGTGCTAAACCTCTGAGCCACCCAGGCGTCCTGTCCCTATATAGCACAATTTTTAGACACTGATTTTAGAATTAAACAACATTTATCAACTCCATAAATTTTTTTTAAATGATGAGAATGCCGTATTTCACAAAAGAAAATTTAGCCAGCTTAAACAAAGTGAGGAATGTCCAACATTAAGAAAAATATGTGGGGAAGGTTGGTGCGGGTATGAGTAAAATAGGTGATGGATTAAGAGTACACTTATCATGATGGGCACTGAGTAATGTATAGAAATGTTGAATCACTGAAACTATTGTAACACTTTATGTTAACTACTGGAATTAAAATAAAAAACTTTATAAATTTCAAAAAAAGAAATGTACCTCATGTAGGATTAGAATCCTTTTTTTTTCCTTTTAAGGACTTCTAAGTTGAATTCCCCCCGAAAAGTAAAAAGCAAACTTTGTTTGCAGATAATATTCATGAGAGTATGCAGTATAGTTGTAACAGTTTTTATCATACTTTAATTTTAAAATAGATTTGAAATACAATCACTGATTCCAAATGCAAAATATACAAAAGTATATACAATGAGAAAAAAACTCCGTCCTAACCCTCCCAGCCATCAAGTTTCTCTTCAAGTCATCAAATGACACAGGTTACTTTCTTTTTACTTCTTCCTCTTTGTGTTCTTTTTTCTCTTCTTGTGAAAAAATGAAAACATCCTGTAAACACTGCTGTGAATCTTAGTTTTTTTTTTTACTTAATAGTGTGTCTTAGCTGTCATATCAGGGTAACAATAGTTAAATGAGCTATTTTATGACTACAAAATTATATTTACCATTAGTTAATTGGTCCTGTATTGTTGGACAATTCAGATAATTTCATCATCTGATTGAGCTTATGTAGCAAAATCATTTGAACATTTATAAGTCATTCCATGAGTAGAATTTATGGGTCACTGGTTTGTACATTGTAATTTTGATATTTATTATGCTCTTTATGCCAGTTTATAAGCTGGAAGTAACATATGAGAATAAGAGAGTATTTTTTCCACTCTATCCACAAAATAGCATTTTGTCATACTTTCTGATATTTCTTTTTTTTTAAAGATGTTATTTATTTATTTATTCATTCATTCATTCATTCATTCATTCATTCATGAGAGACACAGAGAGAGAGGCAGAGACATAGGCAGTGGGAGAAGCAGGCTCTGTGCAGGGAGCTGGATGTGGGACTCGATCCCGGTACTCCAGGATCCCGCCCTGAGCCAAAAGGCAGATGCTTAACCACTGAGCTACCCAGGTGTCCCACTTTTTGATATTTCTAATTTGACAGGTAAAGAGTACATATCTCAGTATAATTCTGATTTGCATTTTTCTAATTATGAGTAAGGATCTTTTTGTTTAAAAGCCATTTGTATTTTTCTGTGAGCTGTGTATTCATATCTTTGGCTTTTTAAATTTGGGTTATTGATTTTTGTTTTGTTTTTAAATTAGTTTGGCTTATTACGTATTCAAGAAATTCGCCTTTTTAAGGATTTGAATTGCAGACCTCTTCGTTCAATAAGGTTCTTTTTTGTTTAGAGCAAATTTTTATTTTCATGAGTTTAAATTTATTAATTTTTTACTATGATTTCTTGATTTTGTCTTGTACTTAGACTTTTTCTAAAAGCTGGAACAGTTTTAAAGAATTATTTTTTATTATTGCCCTGAGTTAATTAAAAAGGAATACTTAGGGCAGCTCAGGTGGCTCAGCAGTTTAGCGCTGCCTTCAGCCCAGGGTGTGATCCTGGAGCCTCGGGATTGAGTTCTATGTCAGGCTCCCTGCATGGAGCCTGCTTCTCCCTCTGCCTGTTTCTCTGCCTCTCTCTCTCTCTCTCTCTCTCTCTCTGTGTCTCTCATGAATAAATAAATAAAATCTTAAAAAAAATAGTAAAAAGAATACTTAAATGTGTAAGGTCTGAAGAAATTGATACAGCAAATGCTTGTGGACCCCATCCCTGCTAGGGTTTCCTACCTCCATAGAAGTTATTACATTGAATATTTTGTGTTTATCTTTCTCTAACCTAAAAATATAAAGTCATATCTACTTTTTATTTCTAAACAGTAAATTGTATTTTTCTGAGACTATTTGTCACATACTCCTGAGATTGATTTATGTATAGTTGTAAAATCACTTTCACTTCTGTATAATACACCCCTGTGTGACATTCTGTGATTTATTTATCTATTTGCCTGTTGATCATTTGGGTTTTTTTCCTTTCTTTGCTCTTAGAAACAGCATTCCTTTCTTATACATGCTTGTGGGTATACTTGTGCAAGAGTTTATATCCCAGGAGGTGGAATTGCTTCATCAGAGGATGTGAAGGGGTATCTCCTTGTCATTTGAAATTGAATTCCTCTGATTACTAATGAAATACAGCACCTATTCATATTTTTATTGGCTATTTATCTATTCTGGTTTCCACCCCTCGAAATAGTTTGTTCATATTTTAATTGTGCTGTCCCTTTTTAAAAAATTTTTATTAGTGTGTAGGGCATCTTTATTCTTGATTTGTTTCTTTGTCAGTTAAATGTGTTACAAATATCTTCTGGTTTCTGTATTGTCTTTGGATGATTGAAGCTTTTTATTTTCATGGGTTTATTTTTTACTGTTCTTTTGAAAACCAGACCAATTCATTCTTTAAATGTACTCAAAGGCCAGCATCTGTCAGTGCTCTACTTACTTCTGTGATTCTTATTTTCAGTTTTTGCCTCTATAATTTTTACTGTTTTTGCTAGTTCTTCAGTGCATTTAAAAGGATTAAATATTTTTTTCATCCAGCATTTTGTTTTTAAGATTTAAGAGAGCTCGATAGAGCACCAATGCAATAGGGCACACGTGTGAGGGGCAGGGGAGAGAGACTGAGAAACAGACTCCCTGCTGAGCAGGGAGCCCAACTCTGCCTGAGATCATGACCTGAGTTGAAGGCAGATGCTTAACCCTTGACCCACCAGGCGCCCCAGCAGCAATCTGTTTTTCAATAGAAGGTTCATTAGTTTATTCTAACCTACTTGAAATTGAAGTTCTGGAACAATTTCTCATTTAACATAAAATGTCCACAATAGATAGCATTAATATAAATTAAAAATGAATGAAAAAATTAGAATGGGTAAGAACTTTTCTGATTAAATAAGGAGTATTTTGTGACTATTAGGCCTATATACTATAGAAAAGGAAAAAAAAAAAAGAAAAAAAAAGAAAAGGAAGAGGAAAGAAGCTCTTGTTGTAGGTCTAGTACCCCTCTGCATTTTTTTGTGAGTAGAAGTTCTTTTTTTTTGCCTGTCAGCACTGTGGTGGAAGCTTTGGCCTGAGTTTTGTTGCTTCATTTATAGTGATTTGTAGAGATGTACAAATTGTATTTGTAATTTTTTTTTATCATTGCAATTTATAAAGTTCTTAATCATCAGTATGTTTATCAGGATTCTGATTTAAGTATAGGTTAAGAACTAAGCTTTTATGATGATATGGGAAAGTGCTTGTGTTATAATGTTAATAGAAGGTGGACCCAATGTTATATACCATTGATCCGTGAACAAGATGGTTTGAACTGTGCAGGTCCACTTCTTTTCTATAGCTCACTTTATTGTAATAGTATATAACACATTTTGCATACAAAATATGTTAAATCGACTTCAATTATATTATTGATAAAGCATCTGGTCAACAGTAGGCAATTAGTTAGGTTTTGGGGGAGTCAAAGGTAATTAATGGATTTTTGACTGCACAGGGGATCTACACCCCTAACCTCCACATTGTTCAAGAGTAAAGTGTATGTAGTAAGATTAAAACTTTGTGAAATGTTTGTATTAAAATATAGACGGCAAGGAGATATATAAAATATTGTTATATATTTTGATTTACCTAAGTAAATCAAAATATATAACACAGGTAACTTTTTAAAAGCTGTACTTGTTGCATTTATTGATTTCTTACAATGAATCTGTATTCATTATAATAAGGGAAATGTAACAAAGTTTTCAGTCAATGGAGGGAAAATACAAACAATACCATCATAAGTAAAATGCAAAAACCTATGTTGTTTCTTATAATTATATACAGAAAGTTTCCAAGTCATGTGACAAATAGACTAGATTAGATTAGAAATGTAAGACAGTAAAGATGCCCTAAACTCTAATTAGTTCTAGGAAAATTCTTAGTCAAATTAGTAAATTCAAAGCAATGTGGCATAATTTGGAAAAGCACTTGTCACTTAGAAGATTCAGATTATTTACTTTCTATGCATGTGATTTCCTGGTTTAAGTACTATTTCTGAGCACCTTGATTTCTGAGCACCTGCTGAGAAGGGAGCCTGATGCTGGGCTAGACCCCAGGACCCTGGGATCATGACCGGAGCTAAAGGCAGTTGCTTAACTAACTGAGCCTCCCAGGCGCCCTAAAACACACTTTTAGATCAAGAAAACGTACAAGTATGTATAGTAATTATTTAGATACATGTGTTACATTGTATTTAACATTGTATATTAGGTACATATGTATCTAATTAGATACATATATTATGTTGTATTTAACAATATATGTATCTAAGTTTTTATAAACGGGATCATCTGTGTATAACTAATTGCTTTTTAATTCTGTTTGAGATTTCTTTTGTGCCACTTTTTATAGGGGCATCTCTTTTTAAGTTATGTTTTAATGTATAGATCACCACTGTTACTCTAATGATGGCTATAAAGAGTGTTTTCTCTTTTTCAAAATAATGTGTAATGTCAGTGCTAGGACTGCTAACAACAACAGTAATAATAGCAGCTTATTCTGGGTCATTAATGCTGAGCTATATAAAACATCTCATTGAATTCTCAAATATTAGGGATAGTCATTGTTTTTAACTTAAAATTTCTGGATAAGGAAACACGTATTGAGAGATATAACCTGTCCAAGTTCACTTAGCTAGTAAATGGTAGAGCCAGGATGGAAACTTAAGGTGGTCTTTATTTATTATAGGCTAACAGTTTATAGCTGTAAAATTGGTAAGATTGGTGTTTATTACTACAAGTCCCACATTTTTTATTTATTTTAAAAAAGATTTTATTTATTTATTCATGAAAGACATAGAGACAGAGACATAGGTAGAGGGAGAAGCAGGCGCCATACAGGGAGCCTGATGTGAGACTTGAACCCAGGACCCCAGGATCACGCCCTGGGCCAAAGGTAGATGCTAAACCACTGAGCCACCCAGGTGTCTCAAGTTCCACATTTTTAAACAAAATAAGATAAAAATAAATATTCTTATTGTATGATTATAAAGGAAATGTATATTTATTATAGTAAATTTGGAACATTTAGAAAACCTAAAAAGGAATGTAAAAATTCCCTGAAACCAAATCACTCAGAGCTACTATTAGTATGTTTTTTTCCATGGTTTTTATAAAGGAGAAATTTTTCAATTTTATGAAATCTCTGGGATTGGTATAATAGAGATTGGCTTTTAATAAATTATCTTTTTTTTTTTTTCTTTGGGTGAAGATTTACATGCTAGTTCATAGTGGTTTTGATTTCTTTAGCAAGTTTGTAGAACTAGGTTACCAGTAATGTCAAAAAATCAATTGACCTTCACATGCGTGGATAACTTTTGATCTTTTAACTGTTCCATTTTCATCCTCTGTGGGCCATTATTAGCTCTTAAAGTATTTCTTGTATTACTGGATCACATTACTCAATAACCCTTGGAAATCTGAGCCAGTATTTTCCTCTTAGACTATCTCTATTGATTTTTCTGTGAAATTGATTTTGCTATTGCAAAGTGCTGTGTTGATTCTTTTTTGAGAGCACTTACAGAGTTTTAGAGTCTTAAAATATTATGAGAAGAAAGTAATCTTTTCATATGCATTCTTCTTTAGTATATTAAATTTTTTTCTGATACTTTGAAGCCATGTCATATAGTATGTTAGAATCTATAACTTTTCCAATGGGTTTTAAAGGCTGTGAATCACTGAACCACTGACCATGAATTTTAAACAACAAAAAACAGTATTTTAAAAAATATTTTGTTTGGGATCCCTGGGTGGCGCAACGGTTTGGCGCCTGCCTTTGGCCCAGGGCGCGGTCCTGGAGACCCGGGATCGAATCCCACGTCGGGCTCTCGGTGCATGGAGCCTGCTTCTCCCTCTGCCTGTGTCTCTGGCTCTGTCTCTGCCTGTGTCTCTGGCTCTGTCTCTCCTTCTATCTCTCAAGAATAAATAAATAAAATCTTAAAAAAAAATAAAAAAAAATATTTTGTTTTATGAACATTACTTTTAGGTATCTGTAATGCGTGATGAGGAGAAATTACTGAGGATTAAAGTTAATGAACTGGAGAAAAAGAAAAACCAGTGTTCTCAGGAAATAGATATCAAACAGCGAACCATTCAGCAACTCAAGGTAACAGTTTTGTTTTTGAAAATACTTTAAGTAGATTCTGTTGGTTTATTTTAGTGTATAAATGTTATCAGGTTTTTTTTTTAAGATTTTATTTATTTGTTTTAGAGAGAGTGTGCAAACGGGAGAGGGGGTAAAGGGAGAGGGAGAGAGAGAATCTCAGATAGATTCCCCACTGAGCATGGAGCCCTATGCTGGGCTCCATTTCATGGTCCTGAGGTCATGACCTAAGTCATAATCGAGAGTCAGACACTTAACCAGCTGAGCCACCCAGGCACCCCAGTGTATCAGTTCATTATAACAAATTCTCTTTTGACAGTTTCTGGAATTTAAATACTAATTATTAGTGTGCCTGGGTGGGTCAGTCAGTTAAGTGTCTGCCTTTGGCTTTGATCATGATCCCTGGGATCGAGCCCTACATTGGGGTCCCTGCTCAGTGGCGAGTCTGCTTCTCCCACTGCCCCTCCCCCTGTTTGTGCTTCCTCTTTCTTTCTCTCTCTCTCTCAAATAAATAAATATTTTAAAAAATTAAAGTTGTAGTGATTTGCTTTTAATGAATAGAGTATAGAAAGAAAAAATTAGTGTCTCTACAGTAGAGAAACCTGGCAGACCCTACCGTAACCAGGTGTTCAAGAATACCATCACCAGTAGTAAGTCATGTTGATACCATGTACTTTACTGATTTGATGTTACTAGAAGGGCACATCTCTTATCTCTTTCCCGAAATGTATAACCTCAGTCTAATTATGAGACAACATCAGACAAATCCAGACTTGAAGATATTGTACAAAATATCCAACCAGTAAAAAGTGTCAAGGTCATAAAAGAAAAGGACTACCAAGGACTTCTCATAGATTGGAGGAGACTAAGGGGACAAGATTAATAAATGCAGTCCTGTATCCTCTATGGGATCCTAGAAGAGTGAAAAGGGAGATCACTGGAAACTGGTGAAATCAAAATACAGTCTGTAGTGTTGTTAATATTATTATACCAGTGCTAGTTTCCTTTTTTCATACAAAGATGATTTTTTCCATATTTTAAATAATAGAACATGGAGATTTAACTCATTTTTCAGTCCAGTGTTTCTTGATTTTTAAATAAATGTACCGTGGTAATAGTTAACATTAGGGGAAGCTAAGTAGAGCTTATTCAGGAAATGTCTGCTGTCTTTGCAATTCTAATGTAAATTTCAAATTATTTCAAAATAAAAAGTAAAAAAGTGAAGTTAACGTCTTATAAATTATTTTTCAAAAGGACACCTAAAAACAAAATCTCTTTGTAAGTGGTTATATTTTGCTTGACATTAATTAAATGGATTGGGCTACAATTAATGGATTTATTGTATTTGCATGTTGGATTTTAAATGAAGCAAACTAATGAGTATTCAGGTGCAAACACATTTTAATTTTTAACTGAATCTAAATAAGGCAGTCTGTACTTAATACGTTTCAGAGATTTCCAGGTTCTGTAATGATTCATTCCAATTCAATCAGCACATATAGAGATAGTGCTGATATTGAGATAGGCAGTAAAGGTTGGATTACCTGATAGGTTAAAACTGGAATTGGAGGATTTCCAGTGCCCGTAATATACTCTTGCCTCTTGTGGCTCCTGTTATTTTTTCAAATTTCCCAGCTACTTTCTACATAGAGGAGATGGAGGACCCTATTTTTCCTGTCCTTTAAGTTTATTGATAGAGAGCTTTGTTTTATGGCTTTCCTGTTTCCCCTATGTTAAATTCATAATGAGCCTCCATTTCCTCATTTTTGCTTTTTTGTGTTGTGTAAGAGAACATGGTAGCTTAAAATATTGGGTAAATAAAATGGGCAGTAACTTTGAGGTAGATTAAAAGTATCAAGTTTTGTTTTTCACCCTGTCCTTTTGTCTAAGGCAAAGGAAACTTGGAAGCATGAGACGAGTAGTCAGCTTTGTAGGAGACAAGAGTTCAGACCCAACATTGGATCCAGTTTTCAAGTCCCACTATTAAATATTGCTGTGCATTTTAGTTACATTTGCATTTAACTCATGTTCTTCCATTTTGCAGGAGCAGTTAAGTAATCAGAATGTGGAAGAAGCTATACAGCAGTATGAGAGAGTGTGTAAAGGTCAGGAACAAACCTCTATTTCCAGTACTAAAATAACTGCAAAATAGGTAGTTGCAGTAATAACTGAGTTAACATTTTCCTTTGAAAATTGTAAGGTCAACATAAGATGTAACTTTATCGAAAGAGAAAAGCAAAAAAAAAAAAAAAAAATTGATTCTAATGAGTGACTCGTCAACATAAGGTTTATTCTTAGAAAAATAAAACATTCAGTTAAAGGAATACTGATTTTAAGTAATGCCCAATATTTTGTGAAAAATAAAAATGGTTATATTGGTCACAATGAATGGACTAGATTTCTAGACAAAATTGTGTAAGAATGTATATGTCCGGTAAAACATCTTTAAAATTAAAGTATTTTAAAAAAGTGTTTAAGAACCATTAAATACTTTAGATTCAAATCTTATGTGTTGAATTATACCTTTCTTACTCAAATTTTGATTTTTAAATTCAAAATATAAAATTACCTTTGTAGATGATACATACATCTTTCTTTTCATAGTACATTTGTCTCCTCTTCCTCGCTCACCCCTTAATCTCTTGGTTGTGTGAGTAAGTAGAGCTGGAATTTGAATCTAGGTCTATTTCACTCTTAAGTTTCAGATTCTCGTCACTAATTTGTACTGTTTGTACTTGGTCAACTAAAAAGAAAGAGGTAGGACAACCAGGTTATTGCTTGTTTAGATGACTTGGACATTTGTGGGATTTACTTGGATCAATAACTTGAGTGTGTATGTGTGTGTGTGTGTCTCTGCACACTGTCCTATTTTCTCTTGCTTTTCTTTTAGGCTTTTGTCCCTTAACATTTTCTATTTCCATAATCTTTTTAGGGGTTTTCTTTACTTTTGGTTCCTTTGTCATTGTTGGCAAATGTGAACAGATCTTAGTGGTTCTGAAAATGCATGCCCTTGGACCAAGATAAAGTTTCTATCGTATTTTAATTTTTCCTCTCTGGGCCAGATATCGAGAACTTTGACTACTTTAATTTGGCTTCTATCTTCTCCATGCTCTTGAAACTTGCTCTCAAGTCACTTGTAACCTGCATATTTTCAAATCTATTAACTTTTTGCAATCCCTCTTTTCCTTTGTTATATTATTTTAACATAGTTGTCCACCCTCTTCCTTTTTCTCATTTTCATTTTTTACGCAGCGTTTATTGCGTGTGAATATATTTTTTTCCTAAATAGAATGGTAATGTATAGCTTCCCCCTCTTTGAAACTTGTCTCAACTCTTGTGATCTGTTCTGTACCAGTTATTGCCTATCTCTTTCAGCTACTTTGGCAACTTTCCTGATTAAGACATTATTTTCTTTTTTTTTTTTCTTTATTTTTCTTGCTGGAAAGTCCATTTGCTTCTGTGATTTCAGTTATGCATGAGACACAACAAACAAATGCATTTTCAGTTCTGCCTCTATATTTCTGTTTAAACACTGAATACCATTTACTTAGATGTCTTAGTTTAAAATCTTTTTTAATGGAGATATAATACATAATTATCTTTTAAAAGTGTACAGTTTAGTGCATTTTAGTATATTCACAAGGTTGTACAATCACTATCACTGTCTAATTCCAGAACATTTTCATCACCCCAGAAAGAAACCTTGTACCCATTTAGCTATCACTCCTCAGTCCCTGTCAACTACTGATCTGCTTTCTGTCTCTGGATTTGCCTTTTGCAGGCATTTCGTCTAAGTTGGTACATATAATATATGGCTTTTTGTGCCTAACTTCTTTCATTTAGCATTATGTTTTCAAGTTTCATCCATACTGTAGCATGTATTAATACTTAATTCCTTTTCATGGCTGAAGAATACTTCATTATAATGAATGTAGCACATTTTATTTATGTTATCAGTTGATGAACATTTGGATTACTTGTCCTTGTTGACTTTTATGACTATTTGTGTACAAATTTGGGGGTGAACATATGTTTTCAGTTCTCTTGGGGATCCAGGAGTGGAACTACTAGGTTCTATGATAGCTCTGTGTTTAACTTTTTTTTTTTTTTTTTAAATATTTTACTTATTTATTCATGAGGGACACAGAGAGAGAGAGAGGCAGAGACATAGGCAGAGGGAGAAGCAGGCTCCATGCGGGAGACTGACGTGGGACTTGATCAGGCTCCATGCAGGGAGCCCGATGTGGGACTCGATCCTGGGACTCCAGGATCACTCCCTGGGCTGAAGGCAGGCACTAAACCGCTGAGCCACCCAGGCGTCCCTGTGTTTAACTTTTTGAAGAACATTTTCCCCCAGTGGCTATACTGAAGGCTCTGGTGTCTCTGCACATTGCCAACCCTTGTTATTTTTCATTTAAGAAAATTATAGCTATCTTATATTAGCTTCCTAGGGTTGCTGTAGCAAAGTACCATGAACTCGGTGCTTAAAACAATGGAAGTTCTCGCACAGTCCTAAAAGCTAGAAATCCAAAATAAAGGTATTGACAGGGCAGGCTATGCTTTCTTTGAAGATTCTGGGGAAGAATCTTTCCTTGTCTCTTCAAATTTCTAGTGGTTGATGGCAGTCCTTTGTATTCCTTGGCTTATGGCAGCGTGACTCCAGTCTGTCTTTGTTTTAACATGGCCATCTTTCTTTTGGATGTGTGTATATTGCTGTCTTCCCCTTGTGTCTCTGTCCAAATTTCCCTCTTCTTGCAAGGAGACCAGTCGTATTAGATTTAGGGCCCACTGTAAGTGACCTTATTCTTAATTTGATTGTATCTGCAAGTACCCTATTTCCAAATAAGATCATATTCATAGTGGATGGGCATGAATTTTGGGAGGCTACTTTTTAGCCTAACATACTTCTGGGTATAAAGCAATATGTCATTGTGGCTTTGATTTGCATTTCTCTAATGACTAATGATATTGAGCATATTGTGCTATAGTCCATTTATGTATCTTCTTTGAGAAATTGAAGTCCTTTGCCCATGTTTCAGCTGGGTTATTTCTCTTGTTATTACGGAGTTGTAAGAGTTTTTTATATATTCTGGATATGTGACTTAGCAGACAGATTTGCAAATGTTTTATCCCATTTTGTGGGTGGTTTTTCACTTCCTTGATTTGTCCTTTGATGCATAAAAGTTTTTAATTTTCACGAAGTCCAATTTATCTGTTTCAGTTGATTGTATTTTAGGTGTCATGTCTAAAAACCATTGCTGAAGCCAAAGTCATTTAGGTTTTCTTCTAAGAGTTTTATAATTTTAGCTCTTATATTTAGATCTTTGATTCCTTTTGAATTAATCTACTTGCATATAATTTTGTATATTTTGTGAGGTAGGTGTCTAAATTATTTTGCATATGGAGAAGCAGTTGTCTAGTACCATTTTTTGAAAAAATTGTGCTTTCTCCTATTACGTTGATTGTTTTTGCACTTTTGTTGAAAATCAGTTGACCATAAATGTAAAGGTTTATTTCTGAACTTTCAATGCCAGTAACACACTATATTGATACTGTAATTTTATAGTAAGTTCTGAAATTGGAAAGTTTGGTTTTTCCCACTTTTGTTTTTTTGCAAGACTGTTTTGGCTACTTTGGGTTCATTGCATTTCCACAGAAATTTTAGGATCAGCTTATCATTCTCTGCAAAAAAGCCAGCTGGAATTTTAATGGAGATTGTCTTAAATCTGAGAATCTGTTTGGGGAAATTGCTAGCCAAACAATATTAACCACGGAATATCTTCATTTAGCTAAACCTTCTATAATTCCTTTCACTGTATAAATTTTGTACCTCTTTTGTTTATTTCTGAGTATTTAAGTCTTTATGACACTGTTAAAAATGGAATTGTTTCCTTAATACCATTTTTTTGGATTGTTAAGTTGCTATTATATAGAAATACATAGATTTAATTATATTTATCTTGTATCTTGTAAACTTGCTGAACTAATTTATGAACTCTAATAAGATTTTCTTATATATAAAGTATCCTGTTATTTGCAAATATAGTTTTACTTCTTCCTTTCTATTCTGTTTGTCTTTTTTAATTTTTTAAAGATTTTATTTATTTATTTGTTTGTTTGTTTGTTTATTTATTTATTTATGACACACAGAGAGAGAGGCAGAGACATAGGCAGAGGGAGAAGTAGGCTCCCCACAAGGAGCCTGATGTGGGACTCAATCCTGGATCCTGGGATCAGGACCTGAGCCTAAGACAGATGCTCAACTGTTGAGCCATCCAGGCGTCCCTCTGTTTGCGTTTTATTTCTTGTTCTTATCTAAATGCTCTGGCTAAAACCTCCAGAATACTGTTAAGTAGAAGTGGTGAGACTGGACATTTTTAATGTCTTATTTCTGATCTTAGGGGGAAAGTTTTCATTCTTTCACCATTATGTGTATTAAGTGTGGGGTTTTTATAGATGCTTCTTATCAGGTTGAGGAAAGTCCTTCCTTTCTGTTCCTAGTCTGTTGAATGTTTTTATCATTAAAATGTGTTGAATTTTGTCCAGTGTGTTATACTCTATCCATTGAGACAGTCATGTGGTTTTGTTCTTTATTAATAAGGTGCATACGATCAATTTTCGTATGTTGAACTAAACTTGCATGTCAAGGACAAATCCCACTTAGTCATCGTGTATGATGCTTTTTATAAGTTGCTGGGTTTAGTTTGTTAGTATTCTTTTGAGGTTTTTTGACTATTTTCATACAGGTAATTGGTCTACAATTTTTTTATGCTGAGTGGTTTTGAAGTCTTGTTAAATTTTGCACCTGAGTGTCTCTTTCTGCTAAAATTGCCTTATTTTTTTTTTTAAATTGCCTTATTTTTCTGGATCTTTCTACTACTGATGTCTGTTATTTCCATTGTTTAGACCAGGGTTTAGCAAATGACAGCCTTCTGACCAAATCCAGTTTACTGCCTAATTTTGCGAGTAAAGTTTTATTGGAACATAGCAACACATTCTCTTTTGTATTGTCTGGCTGCTTTCACATTACAGTGGCAGAGGTAAATAGTTCTGATAGGTCTTAAAATAATAATTATCTGACTTTGCAGAAAATATTTGCCTACCCTTGGTTTTAGACTGTAAATAATACTATTTCCCCTTACCCTCAGTTCTATTATGCAAATTCTGTTACCTTTTCCTAGTGACTCACCTTACTTGTCCTATCTGATTGCCAGGCTAGATGTTAAATTCACTCTCTTGTATAGCAACATGAGTAGATTAAAATTTTTTTAAAAGATTTTATTTATTTATTCATGAGAGACACACAGAGAGAGGCAGAGACACAGAGGGAGAAGCAGGTTCCTCACAGGGAGCCTGATGTGGGCCTTGATTCCGGGACTGGGATCATGCCCTGAGCCGAAGACAGATGCTCAACTGCTGAGCCACCCAGACATCCCTAGATTAAATTTTTAAAAAACTCTTCTTTCATTGTGTCATTTTCCTATTAAAAGTTTTTAATTCTTTTATACTGCCTACATAATAAACTTCCATCATCTACCTTATGGTTTTCTAGCCTAATATAACTTTTCTGCTCTATCCAGACTAATTTGTTCCCTGTTGTGATCTGCTTTATTTTGCCTCTATTTCTGTGATAAAGAAGACAAATAAGACCCCAGAGGAAATCCCTAACTGAAACAAGTTTCAGGGTGTCTGGGTGGCTCTGTCAGTTAAGTGAATGCCTTTGGCTTAGGTCATAATCCCAGGATCCTGGATTTGAGCTCCATGTCAGGCTCTCTGCTCAGCAGGGAGTCTGCTTCTCCTTTTCCCGCTGCTCCTCCTTCTCTGCTTATGCTCTCCTTCTCTCTCTCAAGTAAATGAAGTTTTTAAAAAAAGATCAAAGAAGTTTCTACATATTTGGGAAATTTTGAGAAATTTTTCCATATATTCACACACAGAACTACTTTATCTTTTTCCCCTTTTAACCCTTCTTTTAAAAGCCTGAATAATATTTCATTTAATGATATCAATACATCATAATTTATTTAATATCTTTTTTATAAATGGGAAAAGAAAATATTATTCCCTTAAAAGAAATCCTTAAGAAAATGTAACAAAATTGATTCGGATAGAGGAAATAAAACTGAGTCTAATATACATTGTTGCCAGAAATGGAGTCCTTCCTTTGACTAAAGACATGGTGTTGATCACAAGTGAAACATAATTTCAAAGTCCAGTAGAGACAAAATTATATGCTAATTTAAGGTACTACGTTAGTTGCTTTTAAAGTTGGAATGATGATTCCAACTTTCCTATTTTTCTCAAATTTTAATTAAGAAAGAAGTATTTGTGAACAAATAAAGTCAATATAAAGATCATCTGAATACTTTTTAATAGATTCAGTATTTTCAAGTATTTTCCCATATTTTCATCTCTGTCTCTTTCTAATATGTTTGTATAAAACTGAGCGGCTTAAAAGATACTTGCAGACAGTGATACTTTATACTTTATCATGAAGTTTGTAAACTAAGTACTTACCTTGCATAATAAAATACAATATCATTATATCTAAGAAAATCAGCACATTTTATCATCTACTCTCCAGTTAATAGGACCTCTTTTGATGAAAAAAAAATATTTCTGGTTATTTTAGATATGGTTTTTTTGTTATTCTAGACATTAGCATGAACTACTGTGAATAATTTTGTGTAAGAGTCTTTGTGCACACTTGTAAATATATTTGTGGGGGGGGAAATCTAGCAGTGTATTAATACACCCGAATGGTGTATTAAAATTTTGATAAGTATTGCTAAATTACTCCCTAAAGTTTTTTTTTTTTTTTAAGATTTTATTTATTTATTCATAAGAGACACACACACACACAGAGAGAGAGGCAGAGACACAGAGGAGAAGCAGGCTCCATGCAGGAAGCCCGATGTGGGACTCCAGGATCACGCCCTGAGCCAAAGGCAGGCACCAAAACGCTGAGCCACCTAGGGATCCCCCCAAAGTTGTTATATTAGTTTATGTTCACATTAAAATAGTGTGTAAAATGCCCATTCGCCCCTATTTTTTGCCAGTATTAGGTGTTGCCAAACTTTAAATTTATTGCCAATGCGATATGTGAAAATGGTATCATGTGGTTTCAGGCTTCTGTAGTTGTTTTATATACATCCAGTACAGTAATAATTCTGAAATAAATCTCAACTTAAGTATTTCTTATCTGGGGTTTTACATGACCTATTTATTTCTGTCCTTAGCTTATGTGTTGTCTCTTTTTTCCACTTCTTTCCTGTTCTCAAAAAAATTTTTTTTTTAAGATTTTATTTGTTTATTCATGAGAGACACAGAAAAAGAGAGGCAGAGACACAGGCAGAGGGAGAAGCAGGCTCCCCACAAGGAGCCTGATGTGGGACTCAATCCTGGGACTCCAGGATTACGTGCTGAGACTAAGGCAGATGCTTAATCGCTGAGCCACCCAGGCATCCCCTGTTCTCAAATGCTATGTTGAAGCCTTTCCTCCTTGATCTCTTCCTGGGACTCTATAGCTCTCAGTGATCTTCTACCCTGAATGTTATGCACTTGATTGCTGGTTCATATGACAGTCCTTTATTTAGCTGTAGTAGCTCATAGCTATTTTTATTTTATTTTACTATCTTTAGATAGTAGTGAAGAGGTATCTGTCTCATTGTCTTTATGTTGTTGCCTTATTTTTTTTTAAGATTTTATTTTTATTACTTTATTTTTTAAAATATTTATTTATTTTTGGAGAAAAAGAAATCACATGCAAGTATGAAGAGGGGCAAGTTGGTGGGGTGAGCAGAGGGAATGGGACAAGCAGACCCCGTGCTAAGCACAGACCCCAAGGCAGGGCTTGTTTCCACAGCCGTCATGAGCTGAAATCAAGAGTTGGATGCTTAACTCACTGAGCCACCGAAGTGCCTCCAAAGATATTATTTTTAAGTAATCTCTGTACCTAATGTGAGCTCTAATCCACAAACCTAAGGTCAAGAGTCACACCCTGCACTGACTGAGCCAGCCAGGCATCCCATTTTATTTTGTTTCATTTGTTGCATATTTCTGATTCATTCCTGAAATGAAATGTAAATTTTGGAGGCAGGGACTGATAAATAATTTTTTTTCTCTCTCTCTGTTTTTTTTTTTTTTTTTTTTTTTTAAAAACTACACCTACTTTTCAAGTAATAGGTGGATAGTTATAGTCAGTGAAATTATCATTAGTGTTCTGAGACTTTCCTAATTGATAACAAGATATTAATTAAACCTTTTTCTTTCTAGCCTTCTAGAGTAGAGCAAAATACAAGGTAGAAAAGGATTCTTTGAAAAAATTTTTATTAATTGTATAATTTGAATATATTTGGAAATCATGCTTTTTGAAAGAAGGAGTTTAGATAATAATACCAGGACTCCTTTAATCATAGGAAGAATTCTGTTTTATTAGCATTCCTGGTAGCTTATGTAAATGGACAAAATACTGAAATTACTTGTACGATTTTTTATTTATTAAATTTGTCTTTATTATTTTTTTTAAGTTTGCTATTTATATGCACCTTGAGGAGCCATTTTTTGAGATTTTTGTAATTTTTAATGTTTAGTGACCTGAGGTTGAACTATATGCATTTATAGGTTTATTACCTCTGACATCGTTTTGGTGAGGTGTTTGAAATGTGCCCTGCTTCAAATGTAGCCATCACCGAGGCAACAAAGTAATCTTTCCCTTTTTTTACTTCTTTCCAGCAGGTAGCATTAAAATGGAATTGTTTATAAGTCATTATTGTAATGTCATCATTTTTTAAGGTCCAGAGACAATTTTGGTAAGGCTAGTAGCACAGTCATTCCTGAAGAGCTGGTTTTAAAAATACTAGAAGTAAATTTTTGGCTTTGGAAATTTTTATAGAAAAAAATCAGTGATTAAAAAAAAAAAGTCAAATTGAGATTGACCCTTTTTGCTTTTAGGAAGTGAAAGTTTTGCTTTTGGCTTGAAAATACTAACACTGAAAATACATGTTTGCCAAATAACATTTTTTATAAATCCCAAGATTTATGTTAGTATTAATAGTTTAAGATTATAAAAAATTGTTAATTTTATCTGAAGAGATTTTCTTTTCCATCCATCCATCCATTTCTGCAGTCATCCAGATATCTATCTGAACGTCAGATACTTATTTGGTGCCTGTTATCTGCTAGGACCATTCTAGACATAGAGGTACAGCAGTGAACAAGACAAAGCTTCTGTCTACAGGGTTCTCACATTCTAATTCTATGTGGGTTAATAAAAGTGTATTTTCATTTTAGAAGAACTCAAGAAAAATTGGATATCTAGATGTAGATGTTAGTAGTTTCTAAAATGTTCTCTCTGCATTTTTAGATCTGAATGTTAAAGAGAAAATAATTGAAGACATGCGAATGACGCTGGAAGAACAGGAAGAAACCCAGGCAGAACAAGATCGCGTGCTCGAGGCTAAACTAGAGGAAGCTGAAGGACTGGCCACAGGTAGAACAGATGCTTAAATGTCAAGATCTACTTTTCATTTTCTGTATTGTCCTAGATTTCTTTCCTTTTTTCAAGTAGTTGAATATACTATTTTGTAGTGAAAAAGTATTGATGTGTTTTTGGAATGTCTTATCACTTGCCGTTTCCAAAGTGATTAAAATTGTTTTATCCAATAAAATTGTATGTAGTAAAGAAGGAATAAGGACACTTTGATAATAACTGGATAATTTACAATGTTTCCCAGACATTAAAAACAAACTTTTCAACTGACTTTTAGTTCTGCCCAGCTTCTTAGAATCATCTTATATCTTGGTAAATACTCTGATTTCATCCTTCAGAATACCATCAGATTAAAATTTTTTTTTTTAATTTTTGAGAACTACATGAGGTTTCCTATATAATTAAGATTGAGATGTGTTTATACTGTACACTCTGCACACTATTCAGTGGGTTCTTGTGACGTCCTTGTACTTGCTCTTCTCTAAGAATTTGGTAAGAACTCTTAAAAGTTCATTCCTTTGAATTGTCTCAGTTCTATTTGTGTTTATGTTTTTCTTCTGGGCTCTGCTGATTATCTGTATCTCATGCCACATGTATCTCTATATGGTAGAACTTTTGCATGTGCTTTAAAAAATAATTTTATGAAAAAAAAAAATAAAATAAAAAATAATTTTATGTTTTCAAATTAGAATTGGAAAAATGGAAGGAAAAATGTAAAGATCTGGAAGCCAAAAGTAATCAAAGGTCAAATAAAGAACTTGAAGATAATACAGATGTACTTAGTGAAAAGCTCAGTAAGCTTCAGGATGAGTTACAGGTATGATTTTATGTGTATATGTATCCATGTATTTCTCATGAGAGGAGAATTCAGCAAATATTTTATAATTAATTTAGATGTGGGTGAAATACGACCTGGGAAATGTTAACATTATAGGTATAATTTTTCAGCATACATTGAAATGACATGGGGTGGAAATTCCCAAGATACAAACCACCAGTAGTGCCAATGAAAATACAGGGCTTGGGTCTTCTCTTTTATATTCTATGTATTTATTTCGTAAATCACTACTTCTTATGTGTTTGTACCTATTTTTCTACTCCTTAAACTTCTTAGTCCTTAAATACTGCTGTGGAAAGAGGACAGTTAGGAAGATTATTTTGTATATAATCATTTTAATTTTTAGTTATGAAGTTGGAAAAGAATATATTTGTGTATCTGGACACTGGAATGTATTTGAAACTGTATTATATAAAGGATATTCTGTTTTGCATTTGTATTTTTTCCATGTTCAATTCTGAATACTATTATATAGAATGGAACATATGGAGGAAATATTTTTGTAATGGGGTTTACTAAATACCACTTAAAATTTTGTACATTTTATTAGAGGAAACAAGTTTTGAGATTAAAGAAAGCATAATAATGATTTTAAAAAGTTGGCTGCATCTAAGTTATTTTCTTAAATTCATGCTATATATAATCAGATACTGAACAAATAAAAAATAATTTCTTTTGTTAACTATTAATTTGTATTCTAGAATTTACCGTTTCTATTGGGAAAGTCCCAAAGCAGCTATAACAAAATAAATACTCCATTATTTATGAAAAAAATTAACTATATTGGGAATGTTCATGTTAAAGAATATTGGCTTATTTTATGTTCTTCTCAAATAATGTAATCACATAGATTATACACTTTGTAACTCTGGAGTGGAAATTACTGATTAGCTATATTCTCGGTCTAGCCATTGCCAGTGTCCCCCAGATTCATGAATGTCTTGTTGAACAAGTTTGTTTTTATTTGGCATTCTGTATACCCAGAAACATTTTATTTTTGAAACCATACAGTTAGAAATGACTATCACATATCCTTTTTTTACCTGGCATTTAGAAGAACCTGAGTATCTGAAGCTCTTTCAGAAATAGAAATTGTTTATTTCTTCTTAAGGTCACGGATGAAGGAGAGTCCTTAAATGGACTTCATGGCAAAATAAGATTTATAAAGGGAAGTCCGTTTAGAAAAGGAAACCAGCAGTGTTCATTATATAATCTGAAATAAACTCTGATCTTAACCTTGTTTAAGGAAAAACATTTAATTTTCAAAAAAGGTAAAAAAGTCATGGGTTATATGAATATGCTGTAAAAATAAATTTGTCAGCTATCGTTTAACTGTTACTGAAGCATGTGATAGTTATGAGTATTATTTTTATATACATAGGAATCTGAACATAAATATAAAGCTGAGAGAAAGAAATGGCTAGAAGAAAAAATGATGCTTATCATTCAAGCAAAAGAAGCTGAGAATCTCCGAAACAAAGAGATGAAAAAATATGCTGAAGACAGAGAGCGTCGTTTAAAACAACAAAATGAAATGGTTGGTAACAATTATACTTTATCTTTGATGTATTTCACCACCTTCTTTGGTTTGTTAAGTTTGTCCCTGGGATTCTTACCAGTCTTTACATGGTTGCCTGATTTTCATGCTTTTTTTTTTTTTTTTTCCTTTTTTTTTTTTCATGCTTTTTTTAAGAGGCAATCTGTCTATTTGTAAGATGACTTTTCTGTCCCAATTTTGAAGTTCACTTACGTTCTATTTTAACTTTCTTCAGTCCATTTAGCAAGCTGGGAGAATGCCTAATTACATCTCAGTATCTAGATAGAGAATTTAAACATCTCTTCCTTTTGATTGCTACAGGGTTATTCCTACTATATTATAAAATTTTGCATTTTGAGCTATAGATTCTGCTAACATGGTGTATGTATTTTACCTCATAAGCTGATTTTATCAGGACTTTTAAAAGTCACCTGGGGTGCCTGGGTGGCTCAGTTGAGCATCTCACTCTTGGTTTCAGCTTAGGTCATGATCCTTGAGGTTGTGAGATCATGCCCCACATTGGGCTCCACACTCAGCAACGAGTCTGCTTGAGATTCTCTCTCTCCCTCCCCTCTGCCCCTCCCCCTGCCTGTGTTGCCTCTCTCCCTTTCTAAAATAAATAAAATCTTCAAACAAAAAAAAGTCAATTAAGTAGTTTCCAAAAGATGACAAGTAGAAATAACCTTCAGTTTAACATTCACTAGCTGTAGCTTTTTTTTTTTTTTTTTTTTAGCTGTAGCTTTTATAGCAATTCTATCTTAGCTTGTTTTTCCCCTCCTATTTTAATTGATTGCTTAGTTTGACACCTCTTGTTGCCAACTTAGAAAAAAATGAAGTTAAAAGGTATTGGTCTTTAAGTGAAAAACTGATTTTCTCTTTATAATAGTAGTAACTTGGCAGTATCATGTTGTTATTGCTGGTATTTTATTTTATTGACAGAATTTTACAGATAATAGCTAAGCTTCCCTGAAAAACCAAGTTGTTAATTTTCAATAAGTTAAGGGTGATTTTCCCACTGATTTTTAAAAAGAATTTTACCTCTTTATTTTGAAATAATTTTATTTACCGAAAAGTTGCAAAACTAATACTACATAACAATAGTACAAGGATCAAAACCAACAAATAAACATTATTGTATTGTATTTCTGTTAGCTAAATTCTAAAAAGGTCTAGACCCTATTAATTTTCCCACTAATGTCTTTTTTTGGGTCCAGGGTCTCATCTAGAAAACTACATTACACTGGTTATCATTTCCTTAGAGTCTTGACTCTATTTGTCATATGCTAATCATGTAAGATTAATAACTAGTCATTACTGCTCTGCAGTGGCAATATATTTCATGTGCCAACTCTATGTGATCGAAGGTACCTTCAGAAAGTGGTGGGTTGAGTGGGATTCTGATGCTGCATTTGTCTTAACAGGAAAGATTGCTACTAGTTCTCTGCTCCTGTCCCACAGCCCATCCTACCTTCCTAGGCAATAGTAAGAGGCAAGAAGTGGGATCAAAACTGTTGGCTTTCAGTTATTTTTTTTCCCGGTGATCCCTCTGGTAGCAATGCTAGCAAGTAAACTTAATCTAATTGTTTTGTTTTTCTTTTAAAGGTACAGAGAGCATGTCAGAGAGGCAGGGAGGGAGACAGGGACAAAGGGAGACAGAATCCTAAGCAGGCGCCACACCCAGTGAGGAGCCCCACGCGGGGCTCCATCTCATGACCTGCGCCAAAATCTATAGTTGGAAGCTTAACTGACTGAGCCACCCACGTGTCCCCAAGCTTAAGTTTTTAATCCTAGTGAAAGCTAGCTTCCTTCTTTCTCTCCCATATATTTCTTTGCAGTCATACCTAGGATGTGTGCGTTTGCCATAATAAGCTATAAATTGTTAATTTTTAAAATTGCGACATGTAATACAGTAAATAAACAAAACAAACAATAAATTGTTCGATGAACTGTGGTAAAGTCAGCATCCAGTAAAGTACCACCCATTTCAAGAGATAGAACATTACGAGCCTCCCAGGGGGCTCCTCTTGTTTCTTTCCCAGTGGTAATAATTATTCTTTTAATGTTGTGCTTTAGTTTTAGCCAGTTTTGAATTTCAAGTAAATGAAATTGTAAAGGGTGCATTTGTTTGTACCTGGTTTCTTTCAGCATTATGTTAAAATTATTTATGTTACATGTAGCTGCAATTAGTCCATTTTCATTGCTGACTATTGCAGTGTATGAATATATTGTGGCCTGTTCATTTTAATGCTGAAGATTCGTGAATTATTTTGTTTTGAGCTATTATGAATAAATTATCTTATAAACATTTTTACTCATTTCTCTTAGTCACATGTACATGCATTTCTGTTGTGTATTTGACCAGGAATAGAATGTGGGATGATAGGGTATTCGTGTGTGGAATTCTGATAGAATGTCACATTAGTTTTCAGAGTAGTTGTACCCATTTATACTATAGTATTGAAGTTGCTGTACATTCTCACAAACATAGGGTGTTGTCATTTTTTTGTGGTTTCAATGTGCTTGTCCCTGAGTACTAATGAGGTTGAAGATTCTAGGGCCCCTTGCCTTTTTCCTGTTGGCCTGTACAAATGCATACTGTACAATTGCATTTTCTAGTTGATATGTAGGAGTTTCTTATACTTTCTGGGGAGGAGCCCTGTGTCATGTGTTTTAAGTACCTTTTTTCGGTCTCTAGTTTACTTTTTATTCTCTTAATGTCTTTTTATGAATTTAAGTTCTTAAATTTATCTTAGTTCATTTTTCTAAAAGTCTTTTCCTTTATTAAACCCCAAAGACATGAAGATGTTCTCTTACACTGTTTTCTGTTTAGGTTTTACCTTTCATATTTTGATTTTAGTATTGAGTTTTGTATTGGAGTGAATTAGGCATAGTCTTACTATTTTTATTAAAGTTATTATTTTATTAAAATAGTCTTACTATTTTTCTCTTAATGTGGAATACCAATTTTCCTGATAGTATTTAATGGAAAAAAAAAACACCTTTCTTTCCCACTGTTCTACTACTTTTGTTCAAGGATTAATTTTTTTATGTGATACGAGATTAGGGTTGGAGTTCATTTTTTTTTTTCTTTTTCCCATTTGGCTATTGTTCCAGCATCTTTTATTGAAAGACTGCCCTTTTCCCCATTGAATTGCTTTGGTGTTACTGTAGAATGTCAGTTGATCACACACTTGTGGACACTTTTCTGTTCTGATCTCTGTTCATACCAGTATCATACTGTCTTTATTATAGTAGGATTGGCACAAGAGTGTGTTTGTTCCTACTTTGTTCTTTGTTTTCAAAATGATTTTGACTATCTAAATCATTTGCATTTTCATGTAAGTTTTACAGTGAACCTTACCCATTTCCACACACACCCACACCCATTCTTGCTTGCCTGGATTTTGATTGAAATTGTTTTGACTCTATAGATCTATTTAGGGAAAACTGACACCGTAACAATACCGAGTCTTTTGATCATTGAGCACAAATTATTTCTCCATTTATTGAAGTATTTTTCTTTTCTTTTAGCAGTGTTTTGCTGCTTTGCGTGTTTAGATCTTAACTCATGTTTTCTTTAATTCACTACAATTTCACTGTTTTTGAACTTATTGAAAATGATATTTTAAATTTTTGTTACTCTATTTGTTGCTATTAGTTTTGTCACTTGCTTTACTGTAATTTTACCCTCTCATTTCCAAAATATTGGGAGGAATGCTAGTATTAGTTTATTTATTTATGCTAGTATTAGTTTAAAAGCCATAATTATTTATGAAAGGAGTAACCAATAAGCTGATTTTTGGAATGAGGTGGGATAGGGTTAAATACATCATGTGGACATTACATTTATAAGGACATAAACACATTTATTATGTGTTTTGATTTACAAGTAAATATTTTATCTAGCCTTAACTATGTAATTTGTTACATGCCTTATTCACCTTTATATACCTTATAACATTTTCTTTATTTTCTGGCTAGGAAATACTTACAGCACAACTGGCAGAGAAAGATGATAATCTTCAGAAGTGGCGAGAAGAACGGGATCAACTGGTTGCAGCTTTAGAAATACAGTTGAAGGAACTGATCTCCAGTAATAGACAGAAAGATAATGAAATTGAAGAATTAAAAAAGATCACATTGGAGCCTTCTGAAACCGTGAGTAGAATCTTGTTCTTTCAGTGCCTTTTTTTTAATTGAACATAGGAATTTAAAAAAATTATTTAATTGATGAACTCTAAGAGGATAAAAAAGTAAGTTTCAAAAGATCATAGAGGAATCAGAGTTTGAAGAATTATTTGGATAGTTATTGTGTATTTCAAGTTTTCACAGTTTATAATTATGATCAATTTGCCAGTGACCAACTGAGAAGTAGTACTTTCTGAAATATTTTGGTCAGATCTTCTAGATAGAGTAATTGGAAAATAAACAATTTGTGATTTAGTCCCTTATCTACCTTTAAAATGTGTAAATGTGATTCAACCTGAACTCTTGGTAATATTTCAATACTTGGACCCACCCTAAGTTTAATACAAAAGTATAAATTGTTTTGAAAATAAACACCTGTTGAGACCCTCAGGAATTATTTTTGTAATATTTCATTGGAGCTGGGAACTCTGCATAGAGAGGGGATTGCAGTTCACAGATAGCTACATCACAGTGAAATTGGATCAGGATACATTTGAGAGTGGTCTTTCTAGAATAAATGATCTGTGCTTAAAAATCTACTGCCTTCAGACAATAGGAAAATAAATGTATGTGCTTGTCACAACAAATCTTCTCAGAGGAAGATTACCTTTTTTTTTTTTTTTTTTTTTAAAAAAAGAGGTAGTAAGTAGCATGCAGTATAAATAGCACAGACTAGAAACCTAGGAAAAAATGAGGTGTCTGTTGCTGTCATTGTGGTTTTGGGATCTTTGGAAAATTACTTATTATATCTGAACTTCTCTAAAACAGAGAGATAGTATGTCTTCCTAAAAGAGTTGTGAAAATAAACAGATCATTTGTAAAACAATTAGCACAGTTTTTACCACAGTGGAAGTCAATATATGCTAGTTGCTTTCCATGATGGATTCAGTGGAACCTTTTGTATTTGGGTAGGTGACACGAGAAGTATATTTGACTTCTGCTTTTGATGGCAGTGGTGAGAAGACTCATGGTGGAATTTATCGAGTTTAAAAATGTAATCTGATACTTCTTTATTAGATCTCTTAAATAGGGTATGGGAGTTGGCTCCTGGGTGGTTCGTTCATTTGGTTAAGCATCTGCCTTTGGCTCAGGTCATGACTCCAGGGTCCTGGGATCAAGCCCAACATTAGGCTTCCTGCTCAGCAGGGAGTCTGCTTCTCCCTCTCCCTCTGCCTGCCTCTCCTCCTGCTTGTGCTGTCTCTCTGTCAATAAATATAATTTTTTTTAAAAAAGGGAGGATATAGGAATAGAGCATACCCTATAACTGACAAAAAGGGATGAGGCATGCAGTAAGAAGAGGTTTAGTTATCAATATGGTCTTTTCTACTCTCATATTATAGTTGCATTCTTAAGACTCCTTTAATTTTTCAAAATGGTGTTATCAAAGCTGTTGTTGGGGTCCAACACTTCCAACTTAATACAGACCTTGGCCATGTCATTAACATCTCTAGGTTTGTTTCCTCATCTAGAAAGAAGGAATAATGATTCTTGCCAAATCTAGCTGGGAGAGTTGCAATGAAAGTAAAATGAGAAAATATATATAAAACCTTGAAAATTGAAAATAATCTTTCAGATTTCTCTTTTGATCAGTCCTAGAGGCGGTGAGTTTCCCAGCCTTTCCTAAATTTCGAAGGATGAAAGAGAAGAGAAAGTGTTTCATTATTTTTATGATATAATCCACCCAAATCTTGATTTTTTTTAAAAAAGATTTTATTTATTTATTAATGAGAGACACAGAGAGAAAGAGAGAGCGGCAGAGACACAGGCAGAGGGAGAAGCAGGCTCCATGCAGGGAGCCCAATGTGGGACTCGATCCCAGGTCTCCAGGATCAGGCTCTGGGCTGAAGGCAGCGCTAAACCGCTGAGCCACCTGGGCTGCCCCAGATCTTGAGTTTCTATTCTTTAGGTGAAGTGTTTTAATATATTTCTGGTAATAATGGCTTATTGTTTTAATATTTTTTTTTTACTTAGGAAGAACAAAATGTGGATATCAAGCCTACACATACGAGTTCAGTGGATCCTGGCAGGGTTGAAACTGAACCTCAGCCAACAAACTTTGAAATTTCTAGGAATGAAGTAGAGGTGGGCACAGTCTACTTTTTTACCCTCTTTACCAGTGACCATTAATTAATAAATAATACTTGAAAGTTTAATCAATTGTTAAAGTACCTTGCTGTGCAGTTAGCTATATGGGTTCTTGGCTGTGGGAAGGAAAATCTAAAGGCTTTTGAGAAGTGAAATTCTTTTAGAAGATTAGATTCCCAAATGATACTGATTTCTCAAAATGATACTTATTGCAAACAACAGATCTGTTAATATAAATAAACTTGGTGGTCAGAAATAGGAAATCCTACAAAAGATAAAACATGGATGATAAAAAATGGATCTTATGAGAGGTCCTTTTAGTAAGCATTCTATTCAGTGGTGGGTTATTTGCTTTTTTTTTTTTTAATTGTACCCATTTAATAACTTGAGCACCAAATCTCAGTAACTCACAGTGAGTTTCCTTAATTTGCAGTGGGCATGGGCTTCTGTGAATCACTTTGGTTAATAGACATATTCTTAAATTACATATGAAATAGATAAACATTCTATGGCACTTAATGTTTTGAAGACAAAATTTTTTTGCATTTATTTTTTAAACACATTTATTGGGGAGCTTTCAGAGTTTGTTGGAAACCTTGCTAAATACTGGGAATACAACCATAAGACATGATTGCCATCCTTGAGGAGTAAAGAATCTAGTAAGACAGGTACTTGTTTCACTTTATCTTATGGGCTAAGAATCATGAAGAGAGTGCTAAGAAGGAACATTTCCTGTGGGAGGATATGATGAATTTTGCCTGAGTAGTTGTGGATGTGGATTAGAGAAGGTAACATCATACTGGGTCTTGAAGGTGAATAGAATTTTGCAAAGCTATGGTTGGAAAGAGAAGGGCATTTTATTTTATTTTATTATTTTCTTCTTCTTCTTCTTCTTTCTTCTTTCTTCTTTCTTCTTCTTTCTTCTTGCTTCTTCTTTCTTCTTTCTTCTTCTTTCTTCTTTCTTCTTTTTTCTTCTTTCTTCTTCTTCTTTCTTCTTCTTTCTTCTTCTTCTTTCTTCTTCTTCTTTCTTCTTCTTCTTTCTTCTTCTTCTTCTTCTTCTTCTTCTTCTTCTCCTCCTCCTCCTCCTCCTCCCCCCCTCCCCCTCCTCCTCCCCCCTCCCCCTCCCCCTCCCCCTCCTCCTCCTCCTCCTCCTCCTTCTTCTTCTTCTTCTTCTTCTTCTTCTTCTTCTTCTTCTTCTTCTTCTTCCTCTTCCTCTTCTTCTTCTTCTTTTTTTAAGATTTTATTTATTTATCCATGAGAGACAGAGAGAGGCAGAAACACAGGCAGAGGGAGAAGCAGGCTCCATGCGGGAAGCCTGATGTGGGACTCGATCCTGGGACTCTGGGATCATGTCCTAAGTCAAAGGCAGATTCTCAACCACTGAGCCACCCGGGTGTTCCAAGAAGGGCATTTTAATTTGGGGAAATAGCATGAGCCATTTCTTTTCTCTTGCCCTTTCTTTGATAGTTTTTGGTGGAATTTCAGGTAATTAGCATTGACCTTAAGAGATCGAGACAGATCATATAATTTGAAGAAAAGTTTGGAGTTGATTCATAAACAAGATTAATCTTGATTGCAAAGGCAGTTATATATGGAACATTTCTTTCTCTATAAATTTATATATGCTGGGCAGCCCTGATGGCTCAGCGGTTTAGCACCGCCTTCAGCCCAGAGCCTGATCCTGGAGACCTGGGATGGAGTCCCACGTCAGGCTCCCTGCATGGAGCCTGCTTCTCCCTCTGCCGGTGTCTCTGCTTCTCTCTCTTTCTCTCATGAATAAATAAATAAAAATCTTAAAAAAAATTTATATATGCTGTCCTAAAATTGATTCCAATTCTTATTAGGAATTCCAGCAGTTATTGTATACTATGCAGTTTTGGGGAATGGTTTTATTATCCTATTTTGTATATTTTTCTTGCCTTTGTGAAGTTGATATGCTCTATTGGGCTTAAAGTCTAAAATGATTCATCTGTGTAGCTGATAGTTGAATCTGAGAGCTCAGCTGGAGCTATATGTGGCCTTTCCCTGTGGCCTGGGCTTCTCACAGCACAGTGGCTAGATTCTGAGATGAAGCATTTTGAAGGGGGAGTGTCCTGAAAGTAACGTTTTAAAGAGGACAGGGTGGAAGTTACAAGGCTTCTTAAAATGAAGCCTCACAATGATGTTATTTCCACTATGTCCTGTTGGCCATGGGAGTCGTTAAGGATAGCCCAGATTCAAGGAAGGGGAATGAGACTCCATTAAAAATCCTAGACTCTTTCCTAGGAGATTTCTGATTTAATAGGTTTGTGGTAGGGCCCAAGAATCTTTAAACAAATTGTCTGAATTCTTATGATCATACAAGTTTGGGAAATACTAATCTCTGTTTCCTTGGATTTTAACATACCATGTATAAATTGGAGAGGGTAGATGGTAACTCCATCTCTCTGTCCTTGCTGTGGTAAATTTGACCCAGCACATTTTTAATCTTCTTCCATTCATTATCTCTGATAGGTGATTACAAGAGTTAATTCTTTGTGATCATGAATTCATATTCTGCAAATGAGATTTTTTTTCTTTTTAATTCTGTTATAGGATGGCTCTGTAGTCCTGGACTCTTGTGAAGTGTCAACAGAAAATAATCAAACTACTCGATTTCCAAAACCTGAGTTAGAGATTCAATTTACACCTTTACGGCCAAACAAAATGGCAGTGAAACACCCTGGTTGCACCTTACCTGTGACAGTTAAGATTTCCAAGGCCCGGAAGAGGAAGAGTAATGAAATGGAGGGGGTAAGACTTCACTAATGAATGAATTTAACAAGCAAACCTTAAGCTCAGTTATTATATACAGTTAAATTTTTATACTGCCCTTCTCTTCATAAGCACTGCCTTTGGAGACCAAAATCATAACTTGTGACATATTTTATGTTTCTTATGAATATTATTGTAGTCTAATAGTCCTCAAACAAAAAGCTTATGGTTATTAAAATACATGGCTTATCCCTTTTTTTCATTGAAGCTGCAATAGATCAAGTGATGGTGGATTTCACTGGAGAGCTATTTGAATATACCAGCCCTGTTCAAACTTAGTGACTTTCCCTCCAGTGGAAGAGAAAAGGGTTGACAAAGAAATTAGAGAAACCGAATGTCTAACTTGCTTGAATATAATCTTTGTTATTTAACTAATCTTAGGTCCTGAGGTCATAGTAGGGTTTATAAGAGAGACTTTATCAGCTGGTATATTAAAATTTGGGCCTCTATCTAGTGGTAGGATAAAAGCTCTTTACTACTTCCTACTGTAGTTCTCTGATTATAGGGTTGCCAGACCTTCTGCTATATCCTAGCCAAGTATGTTTGGCTGGGCACATAAACTTTCTCTTCCTTAGTTTTCTCCTTTTGGAAATAAAAGATTAGCGATAATATGTTTAAAATGCTTATTAGCTTTTGTTCCACATGTGGTGGATACATAGTAAATGGTAATATATATTTTAAAAATGTAACTTGTTTCAAATTTAAAACTATAAACTCTCTAGCACAATAACTTTTTCTTCAACTTTTTTTTTTTTTTTAAACTTCTCTAAAGAGTAGTATATTTTCAAGCTGGTGGAAGAGTAGAAATACTCCTGAGGCTCTCTGTCAGGTAATAAATTTGCTGAATGAATATTATTTAGCATCTTCCCCGCTACCTAGAATACCTTTAGTCATTGTTTTGTAGAGCCTTAGTTAAATTTTATTCAATATTTATTTAATTTATATTTAATACATTTTAGATAACATTAAAATAGTAGGTATTTTAAATTTCATTATGATCTATGTTGAGTTTTCCTTGATTCGTTTGTTCGAGGGAAAAGGAAAAATTGGTTGTGTACTCAGAGGGTTAAAACAATTATTTTTTTCATTTTACTGTTGTTATATACTCCCCATGTGTTTTTCCAGAATAGATACACAGATTGGTATAGGTAAATCATGCAGGAACTTAAGGTTTTTTTCTGATTTAGCTCTTTACTGCTCTTATAAATGGGGTGTTGTAAGGTCCTCACGAAAACCATTTATGTAGTGCTATATATTCTAATCCAGTGAAGACTCTAGAGAACTCTATCTTGCACACCTCACGTATGATGGGGTTACTATTCTTCATTTGTTTCCCATTGATTACCATCTGTCTTTCCCCTTTCAGGAAGTCTGCTGCTTATTACCTGTATGACTTCTACTTTGTAACTTGAATTCCAAGGTTCAGTCATGATCTTTTCTTTGCTTCTCTTCTTGCCTTTTTTTTTTTTTTCCTTTTATGCTTATAATCTTTGGTACAACTAGGATTTGTACGAGTTTGATTCAGCTAGAATACTACAAGAGACTTTGTCCTAAGAGAGGTTATGTGGGCGAAAGAAAAGTACTGTCATGCCTATTTAGGGAAGATAGATTATATTTCTTGGTATTAGCATTTTGCCTGTGGTTATACTGAAGATTTTTACTTGTTCTTATTCTGTTTAATTTTTGATGCTGCCAGATTTCAGTTAGAGTTCTTAAACATAAATACTCTGCATGATTTGGGAGTAGGGAAAGTGTAGGTATATTGCTATATTTTAGAAACGGAGTTCAAATAAAAGATGTTATCCCTTCTACAATATTTTATTTAGCTTATGTAATTTCATCATTTATGATGTATGTGAAAAATTCATACCTTCAGTCATGTTGCAATATATGTGTGTATTAAATCCTCATCCTGGCCTCTACCACTGGTTTGCCAGTAAATACCATCCCTCCAGCAATGACAACACAAAATATCTTCAGACATTGTCAGTGTCTTCTGGGGAGACACTTAACTCACCCTTGGTTGAGTTGATGATGGTTAAGAACCATCATCTTTTTTTTTTTTTTGAGCCTAGAGAAGAAAATATTGTCAAGAAATTAACCAGTGCTGAAATGCATTAATTTTAGGACTTGGTGAAATGTGAAAATAAGAAGAATGCTACACCCAGTTCTAACTTGAAGTCTCCTGATTCTGAGCATAGAAATTCTTCTGTCAAAAAGGAAAAAAAGGTTTGTCTTTTAATGTGTTCAGAATTGACCATTTTCTTAACTTGCATTTATAAAGTAGAATATAAAAATAAAGGTGTTAAAGTTGATCATTAATTACTCAGAAATCCAGTTTTGTCCAGTTATATAAACTCATTTATCTTCCATTTCTTATTCATCTAATTAGGCTTAGAATATAACCTTTAGCATTTGGCCAGCAGCAGGCCCTTTGATACTTGAGTCAGCACTCTGCCTGTCACACCCACTTTGCCATTCTTTGGTTCATTCATCCACTCTTCATATACTTAATCTTAAGTTCCCTGCTTGCAAATGTGATCTGTGTCTTGCCTCTTTAATTCAGCTGTAGTTATAGCTATTTCTTTCTAACATTTCTGATCAACAGCAGCAAAAAATGTTTATTTTTTTTAGGTTTCCACACGTCCATCATCTAAGAAAACATACTCTTTACGGAGTCAGGCATCCACAATTAGTACAAACATGGCCACTAAGAAAAAGGAAGGAACGCTACAGAAATTTGGAGACTTCTTACAACATTCTCCAACAATTCTTCAATCCAAAGGTTTGCAGAAAACTGAATGACCTTTTATGTTAAACATAGGTTGTTTTCTAATATCTGATTAGTGTGTAAGCTCAACAACAGTGATTACCATAGTTTGAATAGACATTGTCCTCTATTGAGTACTGTGGGAGGATGTATGAGAGGATGGCATGCTTAAATGTTTTCTGGAGTGGAGGAGGGAGAACAATATGTTGGTACAGTTGACCTTTGAACAACACAGGTTTTCACTGCACAGGTCCACTTATATGTGGATGTTTTTTGTTTTGGCTTTGTTTTGTTTTCTTTTTAAAGGTGGGGGCAGAGGGAGAGGGAGAGAGAGAATCCTAAGCAGGCTCCATGTCCAGTGCAGAGCCCGACGGGGGAGCTCAGTCTCACAACCATGAGATCATGACCTGACCCAAAATCAAGATTCAAACCACCTAACTGACTGAGCTATCCAGGCACCCCGTGGATATTTTTTGATAAGTATATTATTGTAAATGTACTTTTTCTTACTTATGATTTTCTTAATAACATTTTGTTTTCTTTAGTTTATTGTTAGAATATAATATATAATACAACCAAATGTGTGTTAATCAGTAAGAGTTCTGATCAACAGTAGGCTATTAGTAGTCAAGTTTTTGGAGAGTCAAAAGTTGTACTTGGATTTTTGACATTATGGGAGGTCAGCATCCCAAAGCTCTGTGTTGTTCAAGGGTCAGCTTAATTCATCCAGAGCAGCCTGATTAATGTAATTACAGGGATCCAAGCAAAGTGCTATGGTAGTATTGGAGGGAAGAGAGTTATTTTGATTCAGAGGCTAAGAGAAAATTTGATAATTTTTGAATAGATGGGATTAACTCTTGGGTATTGAAATGCTGGCAGGATTACACCCTCTAGAGGTAATCACTGTATTATGGTATACATTCTTATAGTATTTTATTTCTGTGCATTGACAAACATTATCCATTCATATATGTCAAAGATATATATTCTATAAATATTTATTGAGTTTAATTGCTTAATGCTTTTTTCTTTATAACATTAGCCATGTTAATTATGTATAAATGCATATACACATACTAAGATATATACTTTTTCTGTACACATTTACATAAACACAGATGATCCTCCTCCTGATAAATTGTCAGGTCAGTAATAGCTTAACACCAGTGGCCTTAATGTCTCAGTGATATTTTTTCATTGTTCCCCTACACCCATAGAAACACCTAATATTTTATCCATTAGTGCTAAGACCACATGACCACTGAAAATTCAGCTTCTGAAAATCCTGGTTGCAAAGATATGTCATCATCAAAAGGAATGTAATGTGTTATCACTTAAAATTATGAACTACCTATTTTTTAGTTTTTTTTTTTAATTAATTTATTTATGATAGAGAGAGAGAGAGAGAGGCAGAGACACAGGAGGAATGAGAAGCAGGCTCCATGCCAGGAGTCCGATGCGGGACTCAATCCCGGGACTCCAGGATCACTCCCTGGGCCAAAGGCAGGCGCCAAACCGCTGCGCCACCCAGGGATCCCCAAAATTATGAACTACCTATTGTGTGTCATTGTTTTCTTTGAAAACTTAAAATATTTCAAGGTGCTCCTGTGAGTTGGCTGTAGTATGTCTTAGTGCACAGCTTGGGAACTTTGGATTTAATCACACCACATTTTTAAAAAAAAAATGTACATTTTTAAAAGTTATGATGAAGCTAAGCAGAAAAGATATCTGGAGGGACAAACAGCGAACTGTTAAATGTCTAAATGTGGAGAGGCAGGAGTTATTATTTTAGATTCTTACGTATTTTATTTAAATTACATTGATGAGCACTTACATAGCAAAAGAAAATTGGTTTTCAAGGAAAGGGAAGTACCCATATGGTAATTAACTCTCGTGCTTGGTTGACTCAGCTCTTTAACAGTTTCCCTACCTATACACCTGGGGTGTGTGTGTGTGTGTGTGTGTGTGTGTGTGTGTGTGTGTGTTTTAAGTTTATTTAATCTCTATACTCAACATGGGGCTTGAGATCGAGTCACATGCTATTATCATGGGGCCAGCCAGGTGCCCTTAAGTGTGGATTTTTAAAAATTTATTTCTAGGAGTAGAAGAACTTTGGATTATAACTATACTGTATCTATTGTTGATCACTTGGAAATGTAAGGAAAAAATAGAAATTAATTTTTAAAATTCTGTACTTGATAACTATTATTATTTCCCTCCTTTGTTCACTGGCTTCCCACCTTTTCCCACTTGTCTGTCTCCTGTCCATCCAGTTAATGGACGCCAGAGTGATCTTTTCAAAGTACAAATTGAATTATTTAAGCTATAATTTTTGTTTTCTTTTCTTTTCCACTACAGTATGAGCCTCACAAGTGCAACATGTCTGTGTAATTCACATCCTCAGCTCTTGGTTTAGTGGCTGACACATTGTAGTAAAGAGTTTGGTAGCAACAGGCCAAAATCCTATGTGTGATTGCTTTTTTTTCTTTTTAGCCTGACCATAGACAGTTACAAAGACTTTACCTGTTAGGCCTCATGGTGAAAGCTGCCCTCCCCACATCCGAGTGTAGCCTCTGAAGGGAGTTACAGTTGAGGACTCAGGACCCTGGCCAGCAATGCCCTTATACATATCTGCAGTCCTAGCCAAGGTCCCATCATTCAGAGCCTCTTTACTGGGGGCCTTCAGCAGAGAAATTCCTCAGGCACTGCTGCCTAGGACCTTCCTATGACAGGCAAGGGGAGGAAACCTTGACTTTCTCCACTCTGACTTGACTTTTACTTATGAGATCTTAAAAAGATCTCAAGTCTTTTTACACACTTAGCTCTTCCTTCTGGCCTCCAGCCTCAAGGCCCATTAAACTGCAAGTGCAAGAGCTTTTTGTACAGTACTGCCTTGGCAGTGAGGTGACCCTCCTTTTCTGTGCTGATCTTCCTGACCTAGACCACACCTAGGGAAAGATGAAAAGTGGGGTGGGAGTTGACACATTCTCAGGTTGTGCCTCTTGCTTATTCTATTGCAGTAAGTGGTTAAAAGCTTAAGTGTTACTTTTATTTTGGCTTATTGACTTAACTGGCTACTCTGACGTCTGGCAGCCCAACTTAATCTTGGACAAGTAGATTTTCAATTTAGCATATTTCCTTCAATTTTGTTTCTATTTTAAAATATATATATAGTTGATTTTATATGTATAAGGATTTTCTACCCAGGAGGTTTTCCAGATGGAAATATGTTTTCTATTAAAAAATCAGCATGTACCTGTTGAAGGACAACTGTACAAAAAGAAAGAATTTAAAATTTTTGTTCCACTTCCCAGAGGCAATCCACTATTAACAATTTGATTTACTGTGTGTGGGGGGTTGTTAATGATAAGCAAAGGGCTCGCAAACTACTTTCACTTAATATTGTCTGCAGATATCTTGGCATAAGAGTACTGCTGCGTGGTCCAGTAAATACATATTATCCTGCTTTTTTGCATAACAGCATAAGCCTCTTCAAGTCATTAAAGACCCCTGAATTTTATTGGTTGTTCTATAATTTACTAAACTTTCACCATGTTGGACATTAGTCAAATGATATTTTATTTATTCGCCTTTTCGTTTTTGCTATTTATTACTTCATGCATGTATGAGACATTTAATTTTTTCTTTGTTAATTGACTAGTCATGTTCTTTCACCATTTATAAGTTGCAGTACTTTTTCTCGTTAATATGGTATGTTTTCTCTTTATTAAGGATTTCAAACCTTTCCAGTTAGAAAGTTATTTTTTTCAAGATTTAAATGATATATATTTTTTTCACAGCAAAGAAGATAATTGAAACGATGAGCTCCTCAAAGCTCTCAAATGTAGAAGTGAGTAAAGAAAATCTGTCTCGACCAAAACAGGCCAAACGGAAATTATACACAAATGTGATTTCATCTCCTATTGATATATCTGGCCAAGTGGTAAGCTCCTCTTTTTGGTTTTCTTAAAAGCAAAACTGTTCCTGTTCTTTTTAATTCTGAAGTATTCATAACAATCTGAATTTTATAATAGTTTGAATTTTTATTTTTTTAAGTCACACCTCTTAAAATGTGCTTCAGTGTTACACTTTTGCTATTTGATGTTAAATATTAAATTTATAATAATTAAATATAAGTGCTGCATAAATGTATACAAGTGTCACACATTCACATTTGGAAATTTTAATTCCTTCAATAGAATTATCACTGTTTAGTAATTTATTTGTTTCTAATACCAGTTTTTGTTTTGTTTTGTTTTGTTTTTTTGTTAACTTTATCACAAGAGTTGTACAAATCTGGCCTAAGTGGGCCTGGTAAAAATACAGAATTGACATTCAGTCATTTCCTCCCACCTTTCCGCTAAGCCTTCCAGGTTTTTTTAAGAAAAGACTGTAGTTTGTCATCCTGACTCAATGACTCATCCTCTTCACTCAGAACAGTCTGTGCTGTTACAAGGAAACTTCTAATTTTCCATCATGCTTGCATTTGCCTAGTAGATGAAAGGGATGGTAGAAAAGTAATTTAAGGAGAAGCCTTCAACAGGAAGTGGCTCAGAGAAATCAGGAGAGAGACCTTCTGCAACAGTTTCTAACAGATAAAAGGCACTGGAAGGCAGGTGAAGAATTAGGGTCAATTAGGCCAAGCCCTTGATTGGAAATACTATTCTCTTGGTTACTTTTCACCATCACCATTCTCTGATTAGTACACAGTTTCTTCCCTTGGCTGAACTTCTTTCTTTTCTTAGTTGCAGTATAATGCTCTTTCTACTTTTCTAAGTTATATACGGTAGTCCCTTCTTTTCCTTGGTTTCACTTTCCATGTTTTCAGTGTCCGATGATCACTGGTCTAGAAGCAGATGATCCTTCTCCTGATAAATTGTCAGAAGGTCAGTAATAGCTTAATACCATGTCACAGTGCCTGTGTCATTCACCTCACTTCATCTCATCACATAGGCATTTTATCATTTCTCATCATCACAAAAAGAAGGGAGAGTTCAGTACAATATGATACTTAGAAGAGACACACATTCACATAACTTACTATAATGTATTATATTGTTTTATTAATTGTGGTTTTTGATAGTGTAATAATGTGCCTAACTCATAAATTATACTATATCATAGGTGTGTATAGGAAAACAGTATACATAGGGTTTGGTACTATCCTTGGTTTCAGGCATCCACTGGGGGGTGTTAGAACATAGGTTCCACAGATAAGGGGGGATTCTTGTACTTGTTGCTGTGAAAGGTCATTTCTTAAAAATTCTTTGAGGCACTTGCCTCCAAATATTTCAGTGATTACTTCAAGCTACCTATGTCCTGAATTCAACATAGAGTGTAGATTATTTTAATATTATGTCGGGTAGTGTTGAAAGAATCTTTATAAAATCTATTACTTTGGACAGTGCTTTTTAATAGAAGATAAGTATATCTGCAGTCTAAAAGGACAAAGAAATATTACTATGTAGCTGTTATTCCAATTATTAAGCACATGAGTAGATACTACTAAATTATAAATAAGCTTTTATTTATAAAACACTGAAATTGTTCATTTCAGATTTTGATGGACCATAAAGTAAAGGAGAGTGATCATCAGATTCTCAAACGACGACTTCGAACTAAAACAGCTAAATAAATCACTGATTGAGAATGTTTTAATATAAGTTTTATGTTCATAATCATTGTAACTTGCATTCTGAATTTTCAAAGATAATTGTATATATTATGATGCATTAAATCCTATGTATACATCACTATTTTATAAACAGTGTAATTTTAATTCAATAAAGACAATAAGTCAACAGCATAATTTGCTTTTCTAAGACTTCTTTTTTTTTTTTTTTTTTTTTTTTTTTTATGTGAAAAGATAGGTTTTTATTCATCAAAAGTTAACAGCAACAGGCACATATTAAAATGAGTATGGCAAAGCCTTTTACAAATGGCTTTACACTCAAGCTTTCTCCCAAGAAAATGGCTGTTGCAACAAACTGTAAACATAATCGATAAACAGTCTTTTACAGTAACAAGGGATTTTCTAAGACTTCTATAATAGCTTTTCTCTTTTTTAAAATTTGAGTATAGTTGACAGTATTAAGTTAGCTTCAGGTACAACTTAGTGATTTGACAAGTTTATACATTATGCTCTATAATGGTTTTTCAATCTGTATTCATTTTCCTTTTATTCTAGGCATAGGATCGATGAGGATCTTAGGAAAGATGCTGTTATTTTTTGTTTTTACACATAAGGTCACAGGTTTGGTTTACTTATATTTAACAGTGTCTTATGAATTGTTTTTACTTCATTTGTTAGGAAATACAACTGATTTTACATGACTGTTTGGATTATAACTAAGCCCAGGAGTGTGTATAGGTCTCCTAGTAGCCAGAATTTATATGCACATAATTTAGAAAAGATCTCAAGTCTTTAATTAGAAAGTCTTTTTTTTTTTTGTTAGTGATCAAATAGAGTTGGCGTTCCTATTCTTTTGGAACAGAAGATCAGAAACAGAAAGAAAGGAAGCATCTAGAGGTTGAAAAGTACAGATAGCTAGAAAAGGTATAATTTTAGACCTGGGAGGGGCCTTAGGAATGCCTTTTCGTAATTTTATAGATAAGAAAACAGACCCATAAAATTTACTTTTCTCAAGATCATAGAGCTAGTAACATACAGTATATTGAGGTTTTTAAAAAAACACCAATAGGAGTGAAAAAACAGAGCAGAGGCCTCAAGAATTGTTGCCAACTGGGGCTTTTAAATCTAAGAGCATAAATTTATATATGTAAAACCTTAAAGATTTCATTGGATTGTATCATTGTTTAGTTTATTATAATGACCTTGAGTCAGGGAAGAAAGTTCTCTTCAGTGTCTTGCTTAAGAGACACCATGTTTAGGAAAATTTCCATTAAAATAGCTCATTAAAACTTTTCAAGCACTAGTAAGTTTTTATTATGTTACTTGCTTTCATTATGCTAAAAATAGATACACAGTTGATCTTCATTCATTGATTATGCTTGCAAATTTGCTTACTTGTGAAAATGTAACTATAGAATCAGTACTGTAGACACTTTTGTAGTCATTCTCAGACATGTGCAGAATGGCAAAAAATTTGAGTTGCTCAGCATGCATGTTCCCCACTAAGGTTGAACAAGGTGACACTGCTTTCTTGTTTCAGCTCTAACAAAGCATAAAACCAAACCTACATAAAGTTGAAAGTAGTAATCTCCTGGAACAGAAATCAACACCCTTAAGAATATACAATATAGATTCTCTATAACATATCTTTTTTAATGTGTGATTCAGAGTCAAAACAAAGCTTGACAGGCCATGTTGAATTTTGCAGAAAAACTTTAAAGCAACTCTTAAGGGTATATGTTCAGGGATTTAAAGGAAATGTCATCTTAATGACTGTGGACATAAGGAATCTCAGCAGAGAAATGGAAAGTATGAAGAAAAATAAAATGGAATTGTTAGAACAGAAAAGTAAAATAACATGAAAAATATACTGGATAGATTTAGTAGAAATGTCAGAAGAAAGTGTCAGTAAACTTGAAACCACATCAATTTAAATTGCCCGAGCTGGAGAAAAGAGACTGAAGAAAAAACAGAGCCTCAGGGTCCGTAGAACAATATCAAATAGATTGACACACATTTAATTGAAGATTCGTAAGGATTAAAAAAAGTGAAAATAGGGCAGAAAAAATGTTTGAAGAAAATGGCCATTTTATGTTTTATGAAGAAACACTGAATCTCTGTAAACCCCAATTAACTATAAATCCAAAAAAGACTACACCTAGGAAGATCATAGTCAAATTACTGAAAGCCAGCCATAAAGACAAATTTGAAGGAAAAATCAGCATAGTCGTAAAAATCATGAGAAAAATAATACATTGCGTAGGAGCCACTAACTGGGAGAAACTTTAAGAATATATCAAATTGTAACAACACAACCAGCCCAATACAAATCTAATAAAAGACTTGAAAGATCCTTCACTAAAGAAGATACAGGCAGTGGTCGATATACATATGAAAAGATACTCAAAGTCCTTGGTTATCATGGGAAAACAAAGCCAGAAGTAGAGGTAAAACTATAATGATTGCTCCAAGGCTGGGGTCAGGAAATGGGATCATAGGACATGAGGAATAAGTGGCAGTCAGTTTGAGAAGCTTCTAAAAAGGATGACTAGTTTGAATCTATCTTCATTTGAATGTCTTCTGGGATATGTAAAAAACGATGTATTTCCATGCTACGTGTATAAGAACTATAAGTGTATATATGCCTTTGATGTATTTTCCTTTCAAGGTTATCAAGTGCACATTAAGTAAATCTGTAATCAGTTGGAAAAAAAAAGATAGCAAACTGAGAAAGAAACATCTTTACAGTTTTAAAAAATATTTTCAAAAAACCTTTCATTTGTAAATAAGATTATAGAAAACGTGCATGGATAAAAATACTACATGGAATACCTAATCCTTACCCAGGTATTTCTATTTTTTCAGCTTTACTGAGATATAATTGACAAAATTGTAAGATTTAAAGAGTACAAAGTGATGATTTAATGTATACATTGTGTATACACAATGTATGCATTGTGAAGAGTTCCCCTCCACTGAGTTAATTAACACATGCATCACCTCACATACTTGCTGGTACCTAACCATTTTTTGGTTAGCAAATTTAAGCTCTAGTAGGAAATTTCAATTATACAATACAGTGTTGTTCAGCAAACTTAAGTTTTAATGAGAGAAGATGGGAAAAGCAGGGTTTGAGTGGACACCTAAGATTCTCTGGGGTTCTGTTCTTAGATGAGTGCTGACACTCATGGCAAGAAGGGATACCCACCTTCATGGGTCCTTGAGAAAATTAAATGAGAAAATATGTAAAAAAAAATTTATAAATATATAAGTTATTAAAATCAGATTGAGACTGCTTGTCAGTTTTGCCCAGGGTGAGGCCCAATTGTGTATTTGCTCAGCACAGTGTCTCATCATAGGGAGAATCACACAGGAAGTAATTTAAGTTTATTTTTTTTTTTAAAAGATCATTTATTTATTTATTCATAGAGACAGAGAGAGAGAGAGAGGCAGAGACACAGGCAGAGGGAGAAGCAGGGTCCATGCAGGGAGCCCGAGGCGGGACTCAATCCAGGGTCTCACCCTAGGCTGCAGGAGGCTAAACTGCTGCGTCCCCGGGTCTGCCCAGTAATTTAAGTTTAGATTTCTTATATTCTTGGCATCAACTTGCTGAGTTCCCCTCTGGAAGGTGGAAAAGGGCCTCTGGAAGACTATAGAATATACCTGAAAGATTGTTCTTTTTCCTTTATGGCAGTCTAACGGGGGGGAGGGGGATGCTTGTCCACTACCCATCACCAGTTTAGAGCTTCTTCTAACTCAGTGGATCTTAACCATAATTGCACATTAAAATGATATATCTTTTAAAAAACAAAAAGTACTGCGGCCTGGATCCTTTCCCAGACCTGACTGAATTGGTCTGGGAGGGGCCTGGGTGTCCAGATTGTTCACCAGCACCACTGTTGACCCAAAGCGCAGCCAGCCTTGAGAACCGTCACTGACACTGCAAAGATGAGGTTGTCCACCAGATGGCGACAAAGCACTGCTCCGTGGAAAAGCCTCCACACAAACAAAACCCATTCTCTGACTTTACATCTGTACAAATTCCAATTTATGTAATGTAGCTAGCAGGGCAAACATGTGGGAAGATAGGAAAAATTATCCACGGTCCTGCTGCTTGCCAACCAAAGATATTCTTACTGCCCTTGGGAAAAATTCCAGGAACCAATTAAAAAAATAACAGGTGGCTAAAAATATATCTTATTCCTCCAATTACCTGCGTTAGCATCTGGAAATATTTTTAATCCTTTTCCTAGCTCACTTTGACAAAGTAGACCATATAAAAAAAAGGAGGGGAATACTGTTCATTTGGAGTGGAAAATGTTGACATAAGATCACTCTAAGAATTATGCAAATAGAAACCAACATTAGCCCATATAAACTAGATCAAAATATGCTCACAAGATTTTAGGAAATATGCAGATATAATAATGTCACTTAGATTTATTCTTGTCTGAAATTATTGACAGTTCCCAGTTTTCATTTCTCCCATCTCTTGCCAGGTTCTGTCACAGCAGTTGTAAAAGCTACAGTGTTGATCTCTGTCCTCTTGTAGCTGGAGATGGTCAGTGAGAGGTAGATGAAAATCACTGGGAAGGACTTCTCTTCCTGATTAAAACAAGTTCCTTTTCCTCCTTGTCTCTACTCACTTTCTCCTGTCTCCTGAGGGATATGAAACCTGGAAGTGGAGCAACCAGTAATCACTGTCCATGAGATGACAAGGGTGAGGACAAGTCAGTATAGCTAGCGATGGCAGAGAGACTGGCAGGAGGAGCCTGAGTCCCAGGGGGTCCCTCCCAGCAGCTACTAGGCTAACAAGGACTGCCTATCTCTAAACTTGTTTTGAGGGAAAAGGAGGCTTGTGATTTGCAGATAAATTTATTCCCAACCAATCCATCACTGAAAATCACATTGGCACATAGACATAAATATATATTTATCATATGGAATGAGACATTTTCCTTTCTAGTTATTGTCTTTTTAATCTTTCTAGTTAAAGGAACCCTGTTGGCTTTTGACAAAGCTAGGGATTTAGAAGCTCAATTTCCTTTTTTGGTTATTTCTAAAAATCTTATGTCAAATGCCTAATTCTAAAGACCACACAGTCTACAAAGCATTCCTGCCCTAACCACATTTTCTGAGCCAAAAATGCATAGTTTGACGTATCACCTGGTTATAGGGTCACTTCAACAGACTAATGCTAAAAAATGCAGGATGTCCTGTCACCCTGCTTGGCATAGCCTACGGTTTCTTCGGGGTATGCAAGAGGTCAAAGCATGCAGACCCCTGCAGTAGCCTCCCAATAAACCAATGAGTATTAAACACAGGTGTTTATATCAACACAGGCCTAATTTGATGTTTTTTTTTTTTCTTAAAAATTCTATTTATTCATGAGAGACACAGAGAGAGGCAGAGACACAGGCAGAGGGAGAAGCAGGATCCCTGCACGGAGCCAGATGTGGGACTTGATCCTGGGACTCAATCCCTGGACCCCAGGATCACGCCCAGAGCCGAAAGCAGATGCTCAACCACTGAGCCACCCAGGCATCCCAAGCCTAATGTGATCTTAAAGATAGATGATAAAGATATCTATTTGGAAAAAGAACTGGCAAAGCATAAGAGTTCTACATTTTGATTAAGCAGAATGGCAATTTGTGGTTTGAAGGCTAGAATATTCAGGATGGTTGCTAACCTGTGGTCTACAGGAGGATTTCAGGGAGGAAGATTTCTTGGAGGAGAATTTCATAGAATTCAGGGTGTATTTACAGAACCCAGAAAACTGAGTGGGCAAAATGGGAGGAAGATATTACAGGCATATGGTGTTGCGTTGGAAAGGTCATAAAGGCACAGGTGGGCGCTTCCTGGGGCACAACCTAGAAGTGTGTCCCTGAGTTGTGTCTTAGGTCAGCTCTGTGAGCAGCCCAGGGGGTGGGGACGGTGTACTTCTAGAAGGCAGAGGTAACTGACCACAAAGTGGGAGGAAGTAAATCCCTTTAAATGTTGAATTTCATTGGGGTTTGCTCTTGATGCTCTTCTCACACTGTTTTATCACTTGCTGGTACCTCTCACACCTTTATCTCAAAACCTATTCTGCCCCCAAAATTCAGTCAGATTCATTTCCTGCTGCCTCCCGATTATCCTCACCTGGCTTTTTCCACAGCGGTTTCGGATTCACTGGAAGGCAATTGGTTACATGAGTGTCCTTTTTTCTCGTATATTCCTTTCCTCAGGATGTAATTCTTGGCCCTTATTTATTTATTCAGCTTTGTTAACATATAATTGACAAAGTTGCAAGATTTATTTAAGGTGTACAAAGTTACCATTTGGCCTATGCATACACTGTGATACCTTAACACATCTATCACCTCACATATTTACCGTTCTTGTTCCTCGCTCCTAGCAGCTTTCAGTTACACACCGTAGTGTTATCAACTGTAGTTGCTCGCGGGACCCCTGTTTATCTTAGACCCGAAGGTCTATACCCTTTCCCAATGACTCCCCATCTCCCTATCCCTGCCTTCCTCCGCCCCAGTTCCTGGCAACCTCTTTTCTATCCTCTCCAGAAGTTCAAGTTCCCCCCCTCCCCACATTCTACATATATGTGGCTACCATGCAGTGTTTGGTATTTATCTTTCTCCTTGACAACTAGTTATCATGTGCCAGCTCTGGCTCCCCCCGGGCTGGCGCCGGTGATACAGGGGTCTGCACACCAGACATGGTTCTGCCCCCTGCGTTTTCAGTCCGGGTGGGGGGGGGGGCAGGCTGCCAGTGAACGAATAAGCGCACAGTAACGACATATTTCAATCTGTGATGACAAAGGGATGGGCTCGGAGTGCCCCCCTGAGATTAGGAGAACTTTATGTCTCCTTTGGCAGAATATTTACCCACCTGGTTACCCAAGTTAGAACACTGGGCTTTGTTCTTTTCTTTCCCTCTTACCATTCATACACAACCAACCACATCTCACCTATTTGGCCTTGTATATATTTCTCAAACCCAGATCCTCTCCCTTCCTCATTAGCCTAGATAAGCCTGTCTCCATCTTCTATATGGACCATGGTTTACTCTTGGATGGAGACTGTGTACACTGTCCCCCTTGCCCTGCACCCCACCCCCCACTCCCTGTCCAGACTGCCTCCATTTGGCTTTATCCAAAACCTATATCTGACCGTGCTGCTTTACTGCCTAGAGCTTTCCTAGTCATTTTCTATTTTATGTTATAGACCCTAACCTCATCATTTCTTTCTTCATCTTAGATTTTGCATTCAAGCAACACTAACCTATTCATGGTTTTTGGAACACACTATCACGGCATTTAGTGCCTTGAGCCTTTGATCCTGCTGTCCCATCTCCGTGGCCCTCCCTTTTCACCTTCTCCAGGCGTCCTGGACTTGTCTCCCATGGCCCTCCTGCTTATTTACCCTCACTGTAGTGCTTGGCATACTACACATTATATTTCACATTGGCCTGACTTTCTAAAATGTGGGCATCTCAAGGATGGGGGCTTTCTTTACTCCTCTCTATTGCAGCAGTATGCTCGGCAAATGCAATTTGTAATGGAGCTCCCTGTGGAGAGGAACCAGAAGTGAAGAACTATTAGTGTACCTAGGAAGAGATGTGATTTGATGCCTAAGACAAGGAAGCAATTGATGATTTATGGCTTGATTGCTTAACTGACCTCAAAAGTCAACAGCGCAGATGTTACAACTCCCTTCACACAGACGCATCCTTTTGTCAATCCCAGATGGGCACGAGCACTTGATCTACTAAATTGTGAATGTGTGCAGGTCATGGTCTTCAAGGGAACCCTGACAGGTCACACTTTCCACTTAAAATAGGAAAGTCCTCATTTTACCCTAATGAATGATCAGGATTGTTGTGGTAATGGCTATTTCATCTTGATACCATCCATAATAGCATGTGAAGAGTATGATTTATGGGCTGAATTTTTGTGATTCAAACTGAGAGTTAAATAATAGTCTCCTGAGAGCAACACTCTGAGGGCCCAGGTGCTGCAGCAGTTTCCAAGAGGAAGCATTTAGGGACTCTGGTGTTTGGACAGCTGGACAAATGCAGCTGTATTTGATATATACTCAAAAATTTTGTTGTTGTTTATCTGATGTTTAAATTTAATGGACATCAGGTGTCCCATCTGGCAACTCTATGTGGGGGTGACTTAAAAAAACCCCAAATTAGGGGCTGTTTGATGTGTGAGGAAGAATTTTGGAAAAAGTGTCTGAAGAATTGGTTTCTAGCCACAGCTCTACGTCGCTCAGCTGCTGTCTGTCTCCTTATGAAATGAGAGGGTTTGCAAGTCCATGGTTTTCAGATTTTGCTTAGTTTCAGAAACTACACAAATGAAATTGTATTAGAAAGCCCACTAAATAATATAAAACAGATAAAAGCTGTGTTGCTGATTGAAGCGGAGTTTGGGTCACTCCCCACCACAAGGTGGTAGGAGTGACCACAGCCTAAAAACCCCAGGACTGGGTTCCTAAAATTTCTTCCACCTGTGACAGCAGGAGAGGGCAAGTGGATCATTTCACAGGGAGTAAGGATCCACTTGGAGGTCGCTCACACATGTCCTTCCCTAGTTGTAGCGGCAAAGGCACAGAGATAAGGAAAAACAAGTATGATTATCAATAGAGGCAGTGTTTAGGAAGGACAATATAGAATTATTAACTACTTTCATTTCTTTCTTCAGCAGACGGACGTTGTTGAACTCTTACTACCCAGAAGGCAATGTATTTGTAGGCACTTTGGAGGGAGAGTCAGAAGAAACTTTATAGGATCTCCTAACTGAGCAGGGGAGCTAAACCTTGCGTGCAAGTAATCCCGTTTGCATTTATTGGGATCTGCTACGTGATAGGCATGTTATTGTTTCCAAATTTAAAAATACCTCAGTGAGGGATCCCTGGGTGGCGCAGCGGTTTGGCGCCTGCCTTTGGCCCAGGGCGCGATCCTGGGGGCCCGGGATCAAATCCCACGTCGGGCTCCCGGTGCATGGAGCCTGCTTCTCCCTCTGCCTGTGTCTCTGCCTCTCTCTCTCTCTCTCTGTGTGACTGTCATGAATAAATAATAATAATAAAAAAATTAAAATATTAAAAATAAATAAATAAATAAAATAAAATAAAAAACCCAGGCTCACTGATTCTGGAACCTCAACGCACTGGAACAGCAAACCTCTTTAAAAAAAAAAAATAAAATAAATAAATAAATAAATAAAAATAAAAATACCTCAGTGAGCATTGGTCCAGCTCATAGTTCTTGTTTCTTTCCACCTGCTCTCATCACAACTTATTTCCTTTCAAATGTTTTTCTAAAACATAACAATTCCTCTACTTGTTGTGATCTCTGAATTTGTCCAGCTGATTTGGGAGATTACTACTTATAAGAAACTCTGCCTTTGGGACTCCTGGGTGGCTCAGTGACTGAGCATCTGCCTTTGGCTCCCCCCAGGAAGGCTGCTTCTCCCTCTGCCTGTATCTCTGCCTCTCTATGTCTCTCATGAATAAATAAATAAAATCTTACAAAAAAGAAACTCTGCCTTTGCTAAGCATAGGATGATAAAGTCATAACATGTGCTTCTCCCAGAAGGGTGTTCTGAGATGCATCTTCTTCACACAGCCCGATGTGTCCCAAGGTCTGTTGTAGAAGAGGGTCATTTTATTTTATTTTATTAAATTAATTTTTATTGGTGTTCAATTTACCAACATACAGAAAAACACCCAGTGCTCATCCCATCAAGTGTCCGCCTCAGTGCCCGACACCCATTCCCCTCCAACACCCGCCCTCCTCCCCTTCCACCACCCCTAGTTCGTTTCCCAGAGTTAGGAGTCTTTATGTTCTGTCTCCCTTCCTGATATTTCCCAACATTTCTTTTCAAGAGGGTCATTTTAAACATTATTTTCATTTTCACCAATGCACGTGCTGAGGCTATTAGCAAATTTTGCCATTTCTTGTTCTGTAGGATTCCCTGACTTTTCTCCTCCCTTTGTTCCCTGCCATGCCTACTTGCTCATCTAGCCTTTGCTCATCCCTCATCTACCTCACTGCCCTGGTCCGTTCCCAAGGCTCTCCCTCCCTTTTCTTTAATATTTTGCATGGCTTAACAAAAGTTCTGCTTAGTTACCCTAAGGCTTGCAGTGAGGGCTTCATTTTTTTTTTTTTTTAAGATTTTATTTATTTACTCGTGAGAGACAGAGACACAGGCATCACAGAGAGAGCCTGACTTGGGACTCGATCCAGGGTCTCCAGGATCACGCCCTGGGCTGCAGGCAGCACTAAACCACTGTGCCACCAGGGCTGCCCACAGTGAGGGCTTCAAATCCACTACCCTATCCCTGTCTCTCTGCTCTTAAAAATTCTCAGGTGTGTGTTTGAACAAAGGCCAACATTTTGACCTAGCTCTAACAGGACCAAGCAGTGCCCTTTCTGGAAGTCTCAGGGCTCATTTTGTAATTTTAACAGAGGAGGGAAAACTTGGTTTTTCAAGCTAGGTTCTGTAACCCTAAGGTTCTACCTCAGATTCTTGGGGGTCATCTTAGGTGGGGAGCAGGAGGCAAAGATGATTGCGGGGACCCCAACTGGTTTGTCTTTCTGTTCTGCCAGAGAAGATATGAAGGTGCTGGAAAGAAATGAGGGGCTTTGTGAAGTAAGCACAGAGTGTGTCTTCACCCAAGGCTCTTTGTCTCTTTTGCTTTCTTCTTTTTCTGAGAGGAGGCAGCTGCTGGGCCTGGGAGGGGGTTCCAAGAGAATCTCCCAGAGGTTGGGAGCTGACATAGAGATACCAGGTGGTGCTTGTTCCATGTTGGGAACCCCATGAGTGCTGACTGAGTGTGGGGGATCGTGTAGGGGCACAGTTGAGGGAGCTAGGGAAGGGGACATCCATGTCCCATTGCATGGCATGGCAGTTGTACTTGATGCTTGCTGTGGGTCCCAAAAAAGCTGGGGGTGAGTGGGGAGCAGGGATGGTTTAATTACCTTGTTATCACTGCTCAGGCCTGTGCGGTCAGTAGGTCAGGCTGGAGCCACTCACAGGGTTTGATGGTGGAGGAAAAAGGACTGCCTCTGTAGAATCACCCAGGACACCTCACCAGGTAGGAAGAAATAAGTAGAAGACTTACAAGACTCTGATGAGAGACTTCTTTATCACCTCTATGCATCTGGATGATCGGATTTTCCCCCACAAGACTCAGACTGTGGGACAGGAGTCAGGTGTGAGGCTCCCTGGAAGTGACAGACTGTGAGGGGTTGGCTGCAGTAGGCCACAAATTAGCACTGCCTGGTGACTGATGATAATGATGACATTACTTAAGAGGTGACATTTTAAAGCCAAAATGATAAAAAGAAAATTACTATATTGGGCCAAGTTTTACAGATTGGCTTAAATCTAGTTTTGTCATTTCTGAGAATGAATGAGTACTCATGAAAGAAAAATTTATAAAAATAAAGTGAATTTTATGCTTGCATATAGATTATTTATGACTGCCTAAGTCACATCTGCTGTTCAATTTTTCAGGTGAGAAAGGAGGTCCAGAAAAAAGGGAGTGATTTATTCAAGGATTTAATTATTGAGCCACAGAGTTGGTCTTGGACCCCATTTGCTCACTGTCTGTCAATGCCCTCCAGGGGAAAGCCACCAGCAACACACCTGCTGCCAAACAGAATTGGACTCAGTGAGTTAATGAGGGCCAATGAAGGCCACAGAGAAACACTGCAGGGGCAGTAGAGAAGAGGTCTTTGAAAAGACTTATAGGATTTGGGCTTGTGGTAGGTGATTTGGGGGCAAGTTTAAGGAAGTGCTCTGAATTGGATGCTGTCTGAAATGACATTGCTGCTCCAGAGACAGGGGATGGATCTGAGGAAGCAATCTCTAGGTCAAATATTCTTTGAGGCATCTTCTGCCAATACAATCAGCTTGAATAAAAATGCACTCAAGTTAAAAAGAACATCAGATAATTTATAGTGAACATGTAATTTGATGCAATTTCCCTGCTCAGTGTTGGAGGGGAGGCCAGGTTGCCCTTTAGAAAGTTGAACAATGTGAATTATGAGTTATATTGGTATGATATGTCATCACAGAGTAAACTGTCCATAAACAAAGAGATCCAAAGTACTAGTTTCTCCTCTATTTTACTGGTAGAAATTTTTCCTGCTTTTCTTCTCCATGGCCCTCAAAATATTACAATCTGAAAAATCTCTGCTATTTATCTGATTATAAAGTCTAAGACCTAACCTAGACACAAAAGAGACAGTTGAAATAAAGAGCTTGTATATACATTTTAATTTTATTATAACCACAATGACAATTAAATTTTCCTACTTACCTGGGGGCAATAACCAGATACTTGGAGCGCCTCCTGAAAAATGCCATTTGCATTATGCCTCAGCTTTTTGAAGAAGAGAAAGATGGAATATCTGAGGTAGAAATAGAAACTTCCCAAGTTCCCTAGTTGGTATCAGAGTTTGGCCTCTGGCAGGAAGAGAATGAACTCCTTAGAGGGAGTGAACTCTACATGTCAGAGTTGGACCAAAACTTCACCTTATGGTAATTCCAGGGAAAGCTTATGGAGGTGGTATTTTGTGGGGTTGCATAGATTAATTCCTGACTAAACTCTAGGGCCCGATGAACAATGTATGGCTTGTGAACTATAGATAGACCAACCAGCTTTTCCATATATCAGTCAATCTAGACAGAAACACCGTTTTTTCTTAAGCCTTATAAAAAAGCAGGGGCCTAATGGCTGGGGACCCTTTATGTGAATAACCTCAGGTGCAGAGGAACATTTTAGAACTCTCTAGAAACATACAGCAGCTGAAACTGCTAGGAGAGCAGCGGGAGGGTTAGGAGGAGAATGGGGTGGGGCAAAAAAAGATCACTGGCGAGGAAGGCAGTGTCCCTACCAGAGTCAGGAAACATGACGAAAATGGGCTGCTCCTTGGAGACAAAGCTAAGAGAGTGGCTGCAGTTTTCCAGCTAAGAACCCAAGTGCTGCTCAGAGGAAGTGAGAGATCCTGGGAGCTTCCATTCCTGAGATCTGGGTTTTAAAAAGTTCCCTCCTTTCTTGCTCTGTGTTAATTAACCTGGACATGGGAAAGGAGCAGGGACCCTGTGGAAGAAGCAGAGAAGGCAAGGTATAGGAGAAGCTGTTGCTCAGAGAGTAGAGTCCTTTTCTGAAGAATGGAGCTGTTCTTTGCGGGAGGCCTGTTTTTTGGATCCTTTAGCATCCTTCAAGTCACAGGACTGAAGACACATTACTCCCAGTTACCTGGAACCAGAGAGAGATGGTTCTGATGGGCTGGACTGGCAATATTTGTGACATGGACATTGGTATATCCGTTATTCTCCCTTCTAAGCAGCATGAGGGTCATGTAAAACTTGGCATTTCCAAGTCTCTGTAGGCATCCAGCAGCTAAAATTGACAAGGGGTTTTTAAATTCTAGTTAATAGCCTTGCTCTTGTTCCTGTTTCCATAGATCTAGGTGGAAATTAGGTGGATGAAAACAAAGAAGCCTTAGTAATGTTCAGGCTGAAAAGACCAGCCCTGCTAGGTAGCACAAATGAGGCCCACCATTCTAGCCCTTCACATACTCTGTTGATTGAAAGCCAAGCTTCCTGCTAGGATGACAAGCTCATTCTGGTATACTTGGACTTTCCCCAAATATATCAGTGGAAGTCCGAGTTCCTATAAATCTCCCTCTCTTGGATCAACTGGGACAGTTGGTCACCCTACTGGAAAGGACCAAGACAAATCATTGAAAAAGAGGCAGCTTCAGCAGACTCTGGAGCCATAGGCTGGCGTCAGAGGTAAGGGAAGCCCGGGTAAGGGGTTAGCTGCTTGAGGTAAGCCCCCAGAGTCACAAAGTAGAGCTAGTTAACTACTGGGGAAACCCAGAAGTTGGAGCAGTTACTGAGGCCACTTTGTATAATCATAAGCAAAATAATCAAATGCCACCAACACACAGAAACAACAACAAAAAATTCACTCTCTACCTGAATTAGAATGTGGGCTACCTGGGACAAAGACCTCCTCTGGGACTTGGGGCAGAGGAAATTAATCAGCTTTCTAGGGAACTGACCTGCAGAGCAGGACTCACCAAAATCACCTGGAGTGTTCACTAAACGGTTTCCTGGACCTCACCCCAAGTCTACCAAACATCATTATTATGGGTGAGGACTGGGAATCTATCCTTTAAACAAGCACCTAATGGGATTCTAATGCACAGTGAGGTTTGGGGATCATTTTCTCCGGGCCAATGTTCTTCAAACAGTTTTGACCACTCACACCTTGCAATGAAAGAAAAATTAAAAATATTTATCTTCTCTCTATATATATATGCATTTATTTATAGAGTTCTTTCTATTACTCCTACTCATCTTTTGAGTTCCATATTACGGACCTCAAGGAATGGCCCACTAACCTCAGTTTATGCTCTGATTGTACCTTGGATTTTTCAGAACACACTCCAGTCTACTAGACTGGAGTTTCATGAGGGCAAAGGACTATGTCTATTTTGTTCACTTCTGTACTTGCAGCAGCTTAGTGCTTGGCCCCTAGTAGGTGTTCAATGAAATACTGGTTTAAATTGAATTTGGGACTCCTTAAAAGAGAGAGAGATTGTCTGTGGAGCAGTGCTGGTTAATGCTAACATTGCATGTCCAAACTGCTTTATGTTTCCATGGAAACACAACCACTAGTTCATGCGGATACCTCCACCTGTTGGTACCCAAAGAGAATTTAAAATCCCATTTCCTGGTCTCCAGCTGGTTTTCTCTGGCAGGGGCAGAACTCCTGCTGCCAGAGAAAGGACCCTCCATTGAAAGAGCAGGAAGAGGCATCAGCAAGAGGTTTTCAATCCAGATAAGTAAGGAGGAAGGTGGTGGACCAACTGCATTCTTCAAACAATACTCAGGTGGCAGGACTGGGGGGGCGGGGGCGAGAGAACAAATTCACTTCACTCTCCTGAGGGCCAGCTGTTGAATTTCAGTGACTGCTAACATCAATTATGCCATCACTACTTAGTAGAGCCTTAGTAGAGCCAGCAATAGGGATTGCTGGGTTTGGAAAAACCTAGTCAATTTCTTCATCTGCTATTGATGGAAAAGATCAATATCAAAATGAAGATTGAAAGATACAGAGCACTTTCATGATTATATAACTGCTTTCAAGCATGGGAGTCAGATGCTGCCCACATTTTAGGTAAACTGCAAAGTTGTGGAAAGCTGTAGCTGGAGAGATCTTCGAGATTTTGACCCTCTGTCTGCATCACCACTAGGGTGGATGTTGTAAAGTGACCCAAACTAATTAGCTCATGTACAACCATTTGGTTCTTTTTGGCAAATGTCAGTAGTTTTTCATGTTCGAAGCTGGTGAGAATTCTATACTCCTGCTTCCAACTTCTTACCAGATTATGATGGGAGCGAGTTTCAGACCAAATATCCTGGCACATACTCACATTTAATAACAAGCAGGCCTCAAAATGACCAGATCTGATCTTTGTGATCCTCTGACCATTGTTAAGGAAAAATGATCTGTGACTCTTGTTAAAACAGTAAGGCAGACCTTATTCAGGACTACTGAGATAGGTACAGGGACTAATGCACTAGGGTTTCAAACTTTTATTTTATTTTATTTTTTATTTTTTTATTTATGATAGTCACACACACAGGCAGAGGGAGAAGCAGGCTCCATGCACCGGGAGCACGACGTGGGATTCGATTCCGGGTCTCCAGGATCGCACCCTGGGCCAAAGGCAGGTGCTAAACTGCTGCGCCACCCAGGGATCCCCTGCAGTAGGGTTTCACCGTACAAGAGAGAGATTGGGCTCAACTCCTAATACAACAAGGAAAGGTGGGAATTTATAGGCAAGGAACTGTGTGTGTGGTGGGGGTGGGAGGGGGGTGCTGATGGATGGAAAATTCCTAAGAGGAACCATCAAGGGTCGGGGGGATTCTGGCTAAATCAGCCTAGTGCACTTCTTACTGAAGGCAGGCCTGGATTATCAGACATCACCTAGGGGATGATGGAGGATGAAGAATCTAATTCGACATTGAGAATGATCAAATGCAGAGGATGGAAGGTTCTGGCTAACCTGACTTAGCAGGATTCTTGCTAAACCTGGGCTCTTGAGGACATGCTCAAGGATGGGGCTGGTTGAAAAAGAGCTCAGAGATGCCTGACTAGTGTGGCCAAGGAGAGAATCTTTGACTCCATACCTGGTTGAAACGTCCATGAAGGTCCATCTAGGCTCAGGTCTTGATCTCAAGGTTGTGGGTTCAAGCCCCACATTGGGTTGCATGCTGGACATGGAGGCTACTTAATATTTAATTTAATTTAATAATCTAATTTATTCATGAGAGACACAGAGAGAGGCAGAGACATAGGCAGAGGGAGAAGCAGGCTCCATGCAGGAAGCCTGATGCGGAATGCGATCCTGGGTCTCCAGGATCACGCTCTGAGCTGAAGGCAGACGCTTAACCACTGAGCCACCCGGGCATCCCTGGAGGCTACTTAAAAAAAAAAAAAATATATATATATATATATATATATATATATGTATATATATACATATATATATATTCCTCATGGACAGAAGTTGCTTCCAGAAGCTCTCGCTTTCTCTCAGCTCTCAACTTTAAATATTCTTGCAAGCCCAGTTTCATTTCTCTCCACCTCTTCTGACTATTCTTTTCTCTCCTTCTTAACTTTCCCCTTTCTTGTGGAAATCTAAGCTTTCCTGTTGATTTCTCACCATTCTGACCATTTGCATGGTAAAGCACAGAAGTGGGTGGTGGGTGGGGAGAAATGCAGGAACAGTGTTGGAACTGTTGGAGGAAGGGAAGAGAATGTGAATATTCATTCCTCCCCCCCACCCCAGACAGCTTACTCAAATCCCAGGTTCATGGATAAATATGAGATCTCTGGAACTGGATTCAGTTTCCATCTCTTATTTCTTTTAATCACTCCTCTCCTATTACTACATATAATGCTACTACAATTTAAAAATATGCTTTTGTTTTAGATTTACTGTAGCAATAACATATATGCCAATGAAATTATTACAGATTGCAACCACTAATAGAATTACTATTTTTCTTGTGCTTAGAAATGATAGCAATAAAATTCATTCTTGGCTCTACCACTGGAACGTGTAAACACAAAGAAGATGATAAATACAGCAACAGGGGGCCCTGTGACTATATAAATACCCTCAGAGAGCATTGGCTTTGCTCCCTCTCATGGGGGAGGGGGAGTCAGGTTATTTGGCCTGGAATTAGTGGGGCATAAATAACTAAAGATGGAGAATCCTTGGTCTCATTGTACCTCACTACTGTGATAAAGAAAAGAATATCCAGAGAAGGGCAATGGTTTTCCTGCTAGCAGCAGACTCAGGACCAGAACCAGGTACTCCTTCGTCTCTTTCATGCTGTCTCTTTGCCAGATCTTGGCTGTCGGCATACAAGAACAAGGGAAAGGAAATTTATTTCTACACAAACACAGAATTTAGCTTTGAGTCACTGGAACATTGTGGATGGACAGACATAAAGGAAGAGTGCCTTGTCACATGGCATAGTGCAATTTGGCATCTGTTCTGCAGTTTGCTCCTGAAGAAGGAACTCCAGTCCATCACCTGGGCTATTCCTGTTAGTTAAGTTGTGAAGGGGTAGCAGGGAAACTTCACTGTAAGACTTCTGTTGGCCTTCTGAGAACAGGCTAGGCAGTATCCAGAGCCTCAAGAAGTGGAAGTCAAAGAAGGACAAAGAAGGACTCCACTGCACTGGATGGAGTTAGGCAAGGGAGGAGCACTGGGGGTCTCAGTCTGTTAATGTCTGCCTTCAGCTCAGGTCACAATCCTGGGGGCCCACAATGGAGCCCTGCATTGCATTGGGCTCCCTGCTCAGCGAGGAGCGTGCTTCTCCCTCTCCCTTTGTCACTCCCTTTGCTTGTGCTCTCTCTCAAATAAATAGAATCTTTAAAAAAAAAAAAAAAAAAAAAAAGGATTCCCTTTAAAAATAAGACAGGCAAGGGAGGCTTTATTCAAGACTATTGTCTAGGGGTCCACAGTATGCAACAGGGGAGAGACTAAACTCAACTCCCCTGAAACAAAAGCCGAAGGACTTTAACCATTGAGGTGAGCTAGGGGGAGAGTACTGGAGGATGTTGGGGAGGTCGATCAATGTGATTAGGCCATCTGTATTTGCTAATTGATGCTTATCGAAGTTAGGCTCCCACCCACTCACAGAGCCTGGAAGATAGGGACCCTATCTTTCTTGGTGATTACATTTCAAAGGGCTGGCTGCAGGTTATAGAGTAAGATTCCTGGGTTGTAGGAGATTTTTATCTCAAAGAGGCAGAGAAAGAATTTACAATTGCAAATTTTCTAAAGTTTATGCTTTAAGAAAAGGGAGTCCTGTCAGGGGCTGTAGTCAGAATGTCTGAGGGTTAGTCAAGCTGACTGGTAGGTTAAGGTCTTCTTTGTCAGGTGTCTGAGCCCTGGAAGCAGGTAGATGCAGCAGATAGTCTGGGTTATACTGGGAATAGTTCCTGTTCAAAATTTCCCATCTTAGGCAAGCCACCAATACCTGAAGTTGCATGGAAAAGTGTTTTATTCTTCTGGTGTTCACCCTTTGAGTTTGGTTGACTTTTAAAATGAAGCAGTGAAAGGACCTAAGGGAAGGTGCAGAAAAAACCCCACCAAAGTGGTCACCTCAGGGGAGTTGGAAGGGGAAGTGTGTGAAGGAGTAAAGGAAGATGGTTTTGAAATGTTTTTGAGGGTTAATCTTACTAAAAGTTTACCTTCAACTTAGAGAAATCTAGAGCATTCCATTTTTGCATACCTGCATGCATATCCAGTGTACCTCTTTCCTCTCCTACATGTAACTTTCCTGTACTTACCCTTTATACACAGGCACAATGCTTGGTACCTGGCGGTGCAGAGTCAGTGGCTGCTGTGAAGCTATCCTGGTTTCCTGGGTCTGTTGTTCAGGAGCTTCAGGATTTTGGATCGCAGCACTTCAGGGATGAAGGGAGCCCTTGGCTTGGCTTTTCTGAGACCTGGTGCTGTGAGTGCTCCTCTGCAGTGCTGCTCTACTGCCCATCCCTAGGGGCCATTCCTTGTACTGCCATAAGGGGATGTTGTGCATTATGTAAATTTAAGGCACACAATGAGATGATTTGATACACATATGTGTTATGAAATGATAACCACAATAAACTAGTTCACATCTCCATTACCTTCCATAATTACCATTTTTTTGGTAGTGAGAAAATTTGAGATTTACTCTCTTAGTGACTTTCAAGTATATAACACAGTATTGTTAACTATAGTCACCGTGCTGCACATTAGATCACTTGGAATTTATTCGTCTTATAACTGGAAATTTGTACTCATTGGCTAATATCTCCCCATTTCCCCCGAACTGAGCCCCTGCCAACTATCATTCTACCTTCTGTTTTTATGAGTTCAGGTTTTTTTTTTTTTAGATTTCACACAGAAGTGAAAATATCCAGTATTTGTCTTTCTCTGGCTTATTTCATGTAGCATAATGCCCTCAAAGCCCATCCATATCATTGCAAATGGCAGGATTTTCTTCTTTTTATGGTTGGATAATATTCCATTAAGCATATAGTCCACATTTTTTATCCATCCATCTCATCCATCAATGGAGATTGGTTGCTTCTGTGTCTTGGCCATTATGAATAATGTTGCAATAAACCTAGGGGTGCAGCTATCTCTGTGAAATAGTGATCTCATTTCTCTCAGATACATACCCAGAAGTGGGAGTGCCAGATTGTCGGATAGTTCTATTTTTAATTTTTTAAGGAACCCTAATACTGTTTTCATAGTGGCTGCAGCAGCTTGCATTCCCACCAATAGTGCTCAGGAGTCCCTTTTCTCCCCAACCTCACCAACACTCATTTCTTATCTTTTTCAGAACTGCCATTCTAATAGCTATGAGGTGATATCTCACTGCTGTTTTGATTTGCATTTCCCTGATGATGAGTGAGGTTGAGCATCTCTTCATGTGTTTTTTGGTTGTCTGTATGTCTTCTATGGAAAAATATCTGCTGAAATCCTCTGCCCATTTTTAGGTGTGAAAACCTTCATTCCGGATAGGATTCGGTCCAGGACTGCTTCCTTCATGTAGTGTGGGGAACTCAGTATTTCTTAAGGTTCTGGTGTCCAAATCTTTTCCAAATTTTTAAGAGTTACCTAAGGCCTTGAAAGGGGCCATGGCAGTTGGACCATCAGGTCCTGGTTGCTAAGAAAAATTTATAATAAAAAATGTGACTATTATTATAACCATAAAAGTGACTACTAAAAAGTGATCAATTGTAAAAATTCAGAGAAAATAACAAGAATGAAATAGTATTTATTACTATGCCCTCCCCAAGAAGGTAGTTATTATCACCCTTATTTTACATATGAATAAGATAAGGCTTAAGGTTGAATACTTAGGTCTGTCTGGCAGCAAAACTGACACTCAGAAGCAGTCTGCTACAGTGCTTCCAATTCCTAACATTATCATGTGGAATCCCATGGTTATTACATTTAATTATTCTACTGTTAAAGAGAACTTGCCCTAGACTTGATGTGGGAAGAAACCTTTTAACATAAAGTCATGTTCTGGGAATTAACTAACATTCCTGATAAAATGCTTAAATAATTTTCTGGTAAACATTAATGGAACAGTCTTATTCTGGGAAACCAGTCACCTGTCTACCCTGCGACTGACACTCCACAATCTAGTAATTTTTTTTTAACAATCTAGTAATTTTTAATAAGCATTCTTTTCTTTTTTGTACTTCCCTATAACAGTTTCCTATAATGAGTGCATTTTTGATTGCCTCAGTAGAGGCTTTTGCCCTTGTGGTTATAATAGACTAAACAGTCTGAAGGGTTTTCATAAGACTCTAGACTCACATCTATGCTATGGAGTCTAGCTTTATTATAAATCCAGTGGATGAGAATCCCCTCAACTGCCTACTTTTACCAATCTCTTCCCTGCTTCTTCATTGTCTCCTCCACCCCTCAATGATTTCTGTTCCTAACTAATCAGGACTGGAGACAATGAGATGGCCTAGTCTCCACCTCTACTGCGGTTCTGTCTTGAAGCATCTTCTCCTTTAAATGATTATGAGCCACATTCAAACACCGAGTGCAGTTTTTCAGGAAAGACATCTTGGGAGGGATGACTCATGAGGCAAGTGCGACTATCCAAGATCTAGTTTAGGAAAGTGGAGACACCCAGGGGAAGGTACACCTCCCGCAAATCTTTAAGGTCAATAGTCTGGTCTAGATATCATCAAAGACTGTTTCACCAAGTCCTGAACACAGCAGAGAACAGTTTTATTTGCAGTTTAAGTGAAGCATGTTTAGGATAAATAAAAGGAAATACTACTCCCTGTGGTGGAGAGTAAGTCAAGAGAAATATTATGAGATTAAAAATGGATAGAAGAGTTACGATTAGAAGGACACTGAAATGTTTGGGAAATGATGTTTCTGGTAAGATTATAATCAGGGGAAAATTACGTTCCAAATGTATTCTTGAAGATGCTCTTGGGCGGAGTGGACCATTGATCCAACCCAGAAAATTTGTCATTTCTTGTTTTCATTTTGGTTGGAGGTTTTTAAAAAATCATTTTGATATAAATTACAGAGAAAGAAGTATGTTACTTACTTAACATCCTGTTAAATTTCCCTATGATAAAGGGAAGTGAGGCAGATTGGTCATGAAGAAGGTTGAAATAGCATTATAAATCATGTCCTAAGGTCTTCATTATCAAAAAGGTCAAATAGTGCAGTGGTCCCAGGGTTCAGGTTTGAAAGTCTGAAGCCCATTCATGTACAGACATGAGTCTTTCAGCATGTCAGTTGACTTTGCTTAAGGTGTTTTCCCTTACAGAAATAAAATACAGGGCCCCGGTTTGCTCAGCCGGTTAAGCGTCTGACTCTTGATATCTGCTCAGATTGTGGGATGGACCCCAGGTGAGGCTCTGTGCTCATTGGGGAGTCTATTGTTCTTCTCCCTCTACTCCTTCCCCTGCTCATGCTATCTCTCTCAAATAAAGAAAGAGAATCTTAAAAGAGAGAGAAGAGAAATAGAGATAAGCAGTAACTTCCCCATAGTGTTTGGAAGTTACCTGCTCCCGTTTTGTTTTTGTTTTTCTCTGCAACACTTTCTCCCCCTTTGGTAATAATTCTCCTTTAGGAATAACCACTCTTTAACTTTTCCAAATAGTTCAAGTAAGACTTATCTCACATACCAGCTGGAAGGCTCAGCAGGTGACCCAGGCCAGGTAATGAAAACCCTCTCTACAGTGATTGGTTCTGGTGGACATGTGACCTGCACAAGTCCAATTAGAATCAATTCTAGGACTTTGTTGAGGTTGTTGGGAAAACCCTTCTATAATTTATTTCTCCTACTTCTGAAGGCTGGAAGTGCAAGATCAAGGTATCAGTATGGTTAGTTTTTGGTGAGGCCTCTCTTCCTGGTTTGTAGGCAGCTGCCTTCTCTCTGCATGCTTACATAACAGAACTGCCATTCTAATAGCTATGAGGTGATATCTCCCGAGAACCTTCCCGAGAACCTCTCGGGGATCTCTTCTTTTAAGGACACCAATCTCATCGGATTAGAGCTCCACCCTCATGGCCTCGTTTTTAATCTTAATTACCTTCAAAAGTCTTACTTCCAGACATAGTCACACTATAGACTAGGGCTTCAGCATATGAATTTGCGGGAGAGAGGGTACATGTGGCCACAAGCCAGTCCATAGCAAGTTGCTCTGTTGATAGGATGTAAGCATGGAGCTAACGACATTCATCTCAAAACAACATAGGGATAGCTTGAGAATAAAGCGATTTAGAGGGAAGCAGAGCTGAGAGAAAAACAGTGTCTTGATGATGTGGATCCAGCCACATCTCTAGCCAACTACACTCCAAGACTTCTACGTACATGAGCTTATTCTTCTTTTAGTTATGCATAAATATTATTGAGTTGGATTTTTGCTGCTTGCAACCAAAAAAATCTTGACAGATAGTGGGTTATTGGGGAGATAAAATGAGATTATACACGTAAACTGCTTAACACTGCACCTAGGGGAGAATAAGTGCTCAACGCATACAGGCAGTTATTATTATTATTATCAGTGACTGAGCCAATGACAGTCAAATGATTTGGTGTTCTGAGACATCTAATGGAATCATAGATAAACTTACCATCTGAAACTGTTCTGAGGGTAATTTAGAGAACTTTGAGTTTTGTGGAAACTCATTTTTTGAAGGGCACAGGGTTGTTGGACAGATTGCTCTCAGCAGAAAAGAAACAGCCACAGCAGCATACAATTCATAACTTTTAGACAATGTGATTTGTCTTTCCAATGAATTGAAAGGAAAAGGCCAGCAGAAATATTTTAAAATGGCGAGCTGAAGTTAGAGAAGATGATTGCTTTTGGTCTTCAAATCAATTCAACTAAGAATAAGTAGAAGGCCGAGGCAGAAAAGTAGGAAAATATATAATGTTGCATCAAACCATTTAGCTATTTGAACAAGCATAAAACAAAATTAGTGGTCTGATATTTTGGTTTTATTCTTGGTGAGATATTATACTAATAAAAAAACAGCAACCCTCAAGATATCAGTTTTGTCAGTGTATGATTGACTTTCATTAACATTAGTTTGTTTTAATAACCCAAAATAAATATTCTGTTTTGCTTATGGAAACATTTTCCACCCAGACCTTTGTTAAAGGAACTGTATCCTATTTAAAATTTTGATTTTGGAGATCCCTGGGTGGCTCAGCAGTTTAGCGCCTGCCTTTGGCCCAGGGCATGATCCTGGAGTCCTGGGATCGAGTCCCACATCAGGCTCCTTGCATGGAGTGTGCTTCTCCCTCTGCTTCTATCTCTCTCTCTCTCTGTGTCTCTCAGAAAATAAATAATTTTTAAAAAAATTTTAAACATTATATTTTAAGATTAGCTGATTCCCCCTCCCCTTCTCTGTCTTTTTTGCTCTCATTTGGTACAGGTGAAAATTTCAAAAAAGATTCTAGTATTTGTCTAGAGTTTAGATAACTCTGAAATTCTTAGAGATATTAAGAAGATTGTAGTCCTCATCAAGTGAAACAAAATGTGTGTGTATGAAGGTGTAAGAAGTAATTTTCAAAGCAATGAAATGTATAATGAATGATGTGTAGGGGTAGGGAACTTGGAACTTAATTATTAGAAGTGACTCAGTCCCCTTGTTCTCTGTCAAAATGTAAGAGGCCCAGGGCTTTAGAAGAGTCTCTGGCTTTCATAACCTCATGAATAAGAAAATAAAGCCTGAAACTTCTGCCATTTGAAGGGATAAGAAAATATAAGACATAAAAATGAAGCCTCTGGACAGAACAGAAATGGTTGTTTTGTATCTTTATTTTTAATTATTGACAGAAATTAGAAATTCCTGAGTTATACTAATATACTATGTTTGATATAATAAGAATTTTTAGCAATGTGATCTGGATTTATTTTTGGTGTTGCTGTTGGTAAGGACAGACTATAGAAACATACATCTTGAGTTTAAAAAGCCAACAAGAAATCAGGGTTGCTGACAGTGAAATGCCTTACTTTTTGAGAGCAGAACTAGAATGGTCCAGATGAAATGTTTTTGTATTAAAACTTTGTCTTAAAAAGTTCAAAAATATATGATTTTACTATTTAGTTCATTAGTGGGAAAAAAGGGTGATATTTACTTTACAGTTCAGAATCTTGTGCTAAATTGTTCAAAATTTGGTGTGTAATAATTACCAAATGGATGCTTCTCCATATTTGCCTCCCTATAGTATCTGATATTAAAAAAAAAAAACCTAAACTAAGAAAAAGATCCCTAATAATGGTGGCAAGGGCATTTCATTCATTGCTTTCATTTATTGGAAAAAGATTTCTACAGCACCTGAGTATGTCCTAAACATATTAAAATGGCTGGCATAGGATTATGTGGAAGACAGGCATTATCCTTACCTTAATGGAGTTTCTAGTTTAATGGGGGAAACAGGCTAAAGTATGAAAGCCTAGAATACACAGAAAATAGTTGGTGAAATGACATGAATTGGTGGAACCTGTGGCAAAGCCAAAAGAAAATATACTGATGAAGATTCTTTAAATTTAATGAAAAAAAAAAAACCCAACAACTGTGTAGGCCATGTAATGCATTGTAGGCACATTAGATCTATACACTGTTTGAAATCTCTACATTATTATTATTTTTTAATTGGAGTTCTATTTGCTAACATATAGCATAACACTCAGTGCTTATCCCATCGAAATCTCTACATTAAATGAATAATTGCATAAATACTCATATAGGAGGAAGTGAGATAGGGACTATGAAGAAAAGTGTAAGATGTCATGAGGAAGTTAAACTTTATTGATGATCTGAAAGATTACTAGAAATTAGGCATTAGGGGTTGGGGAGAAAAGATTTAAGCTGAACACAACAGCAGAGAGTACAGGATATGTGAAACTTTAATGGGATTAGAAGCTGAAATTCTATGGGCCAGACAATGTAAGATTGAATAGGCAATCTTGGAAATTGTCCTAAAACCAATGGAGATTCATTAAAGAATTGTAAACAAAGGAGCAATTTAACTGGGTATATATTTTTGGGAGACTGCTTTGGTTGGAGTGTCTAGAATTGATTGGAGAGAGAGGTCAAGATTGGGTGTGGTGGGAATGGTCAGGGTACTGTTGCAGTTCAGGTGAGATGTAATGGGCTTGGACCAACAGGTTTATGACTGCAATGGAGAAACATTTTATCATTTGGGATTAGGAGTAGCTGTGACTGAAAATCCCATATTAGGATGCCTTGGGCAGATATACGTTTCTTTCTCACATAATTGAAGTCTTCACATAATCTGCCTCGAATTAGATTGGTGGCTTCACCAATAGTAGGCACCAGATCTCTCCATCTTGTTTGTCAACCTATGACTTCTACCTTCTGATCCAAGATGGCTACTCTATCTCTTGTGATGTTGTTTTCATTCCAGCCAACATGAATGAGGAATGGAGGAAATGAGTATGTCTCCTCTCTTTGAGGGCGTTTCTAGAAATTACACATGATACTTTTAGTTATAATTCATTCAATGGAACTTAGTCACATGGACCCATGTGTTTGCAAGAGGAGTTGAGAAATAAGATGGGCAACTCCAGGCCAGTTGAAAAGCCAGGATTCTGTGACTAAGGACAAAGGGAACAACAGACATTTAGGGACAACCAGTGTTTTCTGCTACAGAAGTAGACAAAACTGAAACATGTTTTGGAGGTAAAATTAGTAGGATTTGATGAGTGATTTAATGGAGGTAGATTGGTGATGAAAAGAGCAGCAAACCTGATTCCCACTTTTTTGGATATGATCAGTGTGATAAATGGTAGTACCTTTTTGGAAATGAAGAAATGAAAGGAGGGGCCAGTTGGGAGGCAATTAACAAGAATTAATTAGCTACTGGGAACTTGTTTACCCTGCCCTCAGCATTATAGGAAAGCAATTTATGTTATTCCAGAGAGGGTATATGCCTACAGAAGCATGTGGGAGTTTACACAGTTTATACACACATATGCATATATATCTTTTATTTTATTTTTACAGAATAGTAGTGTTTGACCATACCATTATATACCTTGAATTTTTTGTGTAATGTATCTTGGCGATTTTTCCATACAGACATGTGAAAGAGGTATTTTACTATTTTTAACCATCACAGAATATCCCATTGTATGGCTGTACCATAGTTTAACCAGTCCCTAAATTGTTTATAGTTTTTACCTATTATGAAAAATGGCACAGTGCATGGTCTTCCAAGTATATCACTACCACACAGTTGAATATAACTGTGGGATAAATTCCTTTAAGTATACTTGTTGGATTCAATGACACGTGCATTCAAAATTTTGAGTTGCCTATTTTCCTTCATGGAGGTTTTTAGCAATTTTTACCCCACCAGCAATATATCAGAGTGTCTTTTTTCCTATACTCTTGACAACTAATGTGTTAAACTTTCTGATCTTTGCCAAGGCTATAGATTGAAAAATAGTACTTGGATTCAGTTTTAATTTGTTTTCTTACTCTGAGTAAGATCGAACACTTCATATGCTTAAAAATCAGTTTTGTTTTCTTTTCTAAATGTCATTTTTCTATTGGATGGCTAAGATTTATTGATTCAAAAACTTGGTCATGTATTAAAAAATTATCTGTTATGTTTTGCAAATATTTTCTTCAGTTTGCTTATTCTATTTTTTCCTCACAGTGAATTCCTTTCTGTAAATTATTAGTGACTTCTTGTGATTGTGCCAGTTCAATATAGATACTTGTCAGTACTTTCAACCTTATTTTCCTTTGCATTCATAATTTTACAAAAATGTGCTCATACCATGCATATAATTTAGGTGTCTGTTTTTATTCCCACTTACTAATGAAAATATTTGTCATTCGATATTTAAAAACCATTATTTTTAATAGTTGCATTATGATTTTATCACTTGGAAGTACAATAATTTACTTAACCAACCCCCTTACCATTGGGTGTTTAGGTTATTTCCATTTTTTTAAAACTACTATAAGCTACTCATTCATGGTAATTTCATTACCCTGAAGTTCTTGAAAGGGAACTGGTGGGTTGTAGTGTAGAAGCCTTTCCTGGCACTTCAACACCTCCCACAGCTCCTGCAAGAGTCCCTGGAGCTGGGACTCTGATCTGGGCTCACGGACTTGGCGGGGAGGCCGCAGAGCGATGGGAAGGTGGAGACTTGGTCCTTCCGCAGCGGTCCTGCTCACTCTCCAAGCGGCTGTTAAGGACACTGGTGTGGTACCAAACCGCCGTCTAGAAAGCCAGTCACGCTGTGGACATCCATCAGAAATCATTCAGTAATTGCAGGAGAAGGGTTGGTTCTTATTTTGGGTACCGACCTTGCAAATTATATAATACCAACTTTTTTTCACCTTCCCATTCTCCTACCAGTGAACGTGAGATGTGTTAGCAGTAGTTTAGTCTCTCTCAGGCTATTAAAAGGGGAGTGTCATGTAGCAAAAAAAAGAAATGAGCATTCGCCAAAGAGAAAGTGACATATGGACTTCATCTCTTTTTTGGGAGAAGGTTAGAGTGTTTTCAGTTGTACCTGGAATAGTTGCATCATGTTCAGTGGAAGCAAGACTTTGCTATTCAAAGTTAAATATGATTAAAAGAGGTGAGTAGGATTCCAATTTGAGAAGGGGTAGGACAGTGCTGGGTTTGTATTATGTCAACTGGCCTAAGCTGGAGCTACACAGTCTTTATGGTTTCATGTAGGAGTTGGCAGAAAGCGATGCCTGTGCACCACCTGGAGGTGGGAGTGAAACACAGCCAGGTAGTGAAACTACCGTCCAGGTAGTGCCCAGAGGCAGTGAGAGGCAGGGCATGTGCCAATCTACGGTTCTAGCCTGTCCTTGCCCTCCTTTGTTTTACCACCAGCTCTTTTTCCTCTCTGCCTGCCCTGCTGACCAACAGCAACCCCAGGCTCACCGTCTGACGTAGAGGCAATAGCCTTCTTTCCACGGGCTTCTTCCCAGGTCCCATCTCTGTCCATTCTTAACAGCTGGAGATGCCATTCTTGTGATTTCTTGGCAAGTTCTGTTTCCCTTCACATGACTACTTCCAGAGGCCTGAACAGTGGTTTTTCTCTGCTTCTCTCCCTCCTCAGTCTGGACTTTCCCATTTTCTCCCATCCTGTGTAAGGTCTCATTCTATAAGTTAACAGACCAGAAACTCTGGGAAGGTAGGCATAGCGTCTGTTTTGTTCATAACTACAGCTTCAGAAGACAGCCGATCAATATTTGTTGAGTTAGTAAAGAATGTAATACATACATGCACTTGGCCCCTAAGAAGCACACAGTAAATGATAGCTCTACTTATTATTTATCCAACACTCAGACTCTCAAATAAGAGAGTGTAGCCTGAGAAGGTACAGAAACAACTTGTTTTCACTATCTAGCTTAAAAATTTATTAGGGAAAATGATTTTTTAATATTTTGTGCAGCATTTGAGGGTGTCTGGGCCTCTACACTCATGCCAGTCCCTTTTAAAGTGCCACATTACCTCTTGAGCTGTAGGGAGGGTGGTCAAACATTTTGGCTTGTGCTTCACTGCTCACTGGTACCTTTATCATGACTCTCTTCTGCTTTTCCTGGATTTGTATTGTCTTTAGTATGACATGGTCAGCAGAATGTTTTCCCCCTACTTCTATAGAGTGGCTTTTTAAAGCACTGTTTTGTGCATATCTAGGTTTTTGATTCATGTCTGGGAGAATTATTATCTTTGATTTTGTGTTGGCTAAGAGTATCTTTGCCATTTTCTTTTTTTTTTTTTTCCTTTTTAAAATACACAGCTCAACCATCCAAGGATGAGTAGACAGCCTTGCATTGTGCTATGGATGTGCAGTTGGGAAGTTGTTAGGAATTTAAAAGAATCCATGGAAAATGCATTCTGAGTGGGGAGGGAGGGAGTAATTTCTGGGAATAGATATTCAAACATCTTCAAGGCTTTTTATATACGAATATCCTACCTAACATGCTATTTTAGCAGATCCTAATAGCTGTTAGTAAAACACTATGATACTCCTTCTCTTGTGCAGCACTTGCCTCAGTGCCTTGTCATGGAAAGCTCATACTGATGACCTACTTTATATTCCGCCTTACTGACTAACACATTGACTTTTTGGCATTTCTTTTTGATTAGTTTTAGCATTTTTTCACTTTCTGCAGAATCAGTCATTCTTGTCTATTTGAAGTATTTGTGTTCATCTCAATCATATTAGAATTTCACCTCACAGACCCCTGAATAAGTGATGTCCCGTAAGCATATCTTTCATGGTTTCTAAGTGTTCAAACATGCAATTCACATTGCACTTCTTAAGCTTTTTACAAATGTAATACACAAAATACTTAGACAAGTATAAAATATTATAGATATATTGTATATATATATAATATAAATATATATAATTCGCCTCCTACATTGTATGTGTGTAGGAATTAAATGTCTAAAAACATAAATATAATCAGAAAGAAGGAAGGAAAGGTGGTCTGAGATAGTCTGAAAGCTGCACCCTAAATTACCCAGCAGGATTCAAGGGGGCCGGGGGTCCCACTGCCTGGTGTGCGGATGCTCACTTGTTCCCCTGTTTTTCAGCACAGCTTACTGCCTGCATGGAGAGCCTGGGTCCCTGAAGTCCAGAGTTTTGCTCAATGAACAGCTCCAGAGAGTAAGCCTCCAGCCTTCTGCCAATGGGGAGCGGGTATGGGCTTCTAACCACTTGGTAGTCACACTTCCAGGGACTCCTGACTTTTCACCCATGTGCTCCCCCACCCCCAGGGTCCCTGACCTCCAGTTCAGAGCTTGAGAGACGCTCCAGGCAGGAAGGAGCCTGCTCACAGGAGCTCTGTTGCTGGGGGCTTGGGCTCAGGCTCGCTCACTTTTGCAAAAAAGTCACCCCGCCTCCATCTGTAGACCTGCTTCCCACATGTTAATGCTCTTATCTCTGTGCCACTTCTCTGTGGCTTGACCTTTTCATCCAATCCCTTTACTATTCTCTCAGTGGAGCTAGAGGAGGGGGTGGAGGTAGATGTCCATGATTAGTGGGAAGTGTCTTAAATTCTCACACACATTTTACTGCATTATTTAAGTTTAATCTAGTGTCCTAGAACCCTTAGAGAGTAACTATTTTGCTGTGTGTGTATTAAGGATCAGAGGGCATCAGTGCTAGACTCAGATGCTTAGTTGAGTCTTAATTTTATGCCATTACTATATTTATTTAAATCACCAATTTAATCTTCCTCATTTTTATGTTATAAATAGCTTAAGTTTTAAAATCTATTCTTTTGTTCACACACTAACATCAAATCTATGTCAAAACAAGTTCATTTCTAGGAATAATGGAATCTGTCTTGCTTAAAAATATTAAACTTAAAAATACTTTTTTTCAAAATACATCAGGACCTCTTCTTTTTGTTAAACATGCTTGTGGTCTACCTACACACATTTGGAAAAATGAAACTTTAAAAACAATGGGAAAATTTAAAAAATAAAATTTGTCATAGCTTTAGATATGAAGGTTATAAAAATAAATCTGTAATCACTTTAGTTTTTATTATCCCATTTACTCATATTAAAGTTCTCTCGCATAAGTCCTTTGATGTCTGTAGTCCAAATAGAATCAACAAATGTTAAGTATCAGTAATATTTACTTACAATAACAATGTATTTTTTATTCTAGAATCTCTTGGGTACAAGTGGCAGCAACTCATCTCAAACTAAGACCCCCAATTTTTTTGGATACATGGGAATTCTACGAGTTTATTCAGGTCTAGTTCTAGAAGGATCAAGGTGGGTGTTAAAAGATAGTCAGAGTTCTGATGTTCTCTTTCTCTCTTTCTATGTATGTATCTGTATGTATATATAGATACATCTATATCAGGCAAACTTTAATTTTTTAATTAATTGAGAGACAGCATGAGTGGAAGGGGGGAGGGGCAGAGGGAGACAGAGAACCTCAGGCAGACTCTTCCTCACTGAGCACAGAGCCTGACCAGGGTTCGATGTCATGACCCTGAGATCATGACCTGAGTTGAGACCAAGAGCTGGCTGCTCAACTGACACCACCCAGGTGCCCCCCATGCAAACATTTTTAAAATAAAAATTTTATCATGTTGTCAAGAATATTCAAACAAATATCAGATGAATGTTAATCAGTTAAGGTAATTTCCTCAGGAGACTAAATCACTTACTAAAAGAATGGGACATTTCAATGATTTTTCTCTTGAATTTTCCCTCTGGTATGTGGATTAGAGCCACAGAAGGAAATCAGTCTGGTAATTTTATAACCTGACTGATTTGCTGGTCCCCATCTGATAAACTTTTTCTTATGGACAGTTGTGTGTGTGTTCTTCTAAGTCTGCTTAGCACCTGCACTCCCTTGTATGCTTGGTATTTCCCCGACCTTATAAGTTATAGTGGGGTGCAGAGGTGGCCTCCCTCAATGGGAGATGACAATGATAAACGCTGGCTTCCCCGGAGCCCCTTGCAGCTATAGCATGGTCAGGTGACTAGCATTGACTTGGAGGCAGGAGCCAGTGACTCACAGAGTAGGCACCAGGGAGCCTCTACTTGCATTGAGTTTCTAGAGCAGTCGTGGCAACAGGGCTGGGGTGGGACGGATGAGGGTGCAGTGCTAGAGAGGTGGGTGGTGCAAGCTGTAGAGACTGTAGCTTGCTGGTGGTGGTAGGGGTGTCCACCCTTGATGAGCTGTGCCATGTGGTAGTGGGCATTGACCCTGTGTCTCATAGAACCTGGCTCTCCGAGCCCATTGGCAATTTGGTGATCTACCCAATATCCTTATCATAAATTCCTTTCCTGTTGAGGTCAATTGAGTTGGTTTCTGTTTACAAGTGAGACCTTGAGCTGAGGAGGGCCTTCTCTTCCTCTGTGTTATCTCTCCTTTAGCTCTATACTTACTAATTTGCATCTTAGACTACTTCTTTTGGGCTCTGCTACTTGGATCTTCTTCTCTTTTTTTGATATTCTGATATTAGCTGGAAGAGGGAGTCCAGGAGAAGAGATAGAAGAGGACGGAAGGCCATACTGGGGCTGGGAGGCAGAGAGAGCCCTGCCTGAGGCCCCTTGGAAATCAAGCCCTGATGGCTAATTCAGCAGGTACAAGCTGCCAGACACAGGGACACACTCCTCTTCACCTTTGCTCCCATGACCCTGGTCCAGTCCACCATCACCACTCACCTGGCTTATGGCAATATTCCCTGGTATTCCCCTACTTCTGCCCTGGTCCCCTAAACACTTTACCGAACACAGGGATCCTGTTAAAATATTAGTCAGTTTATGTCAGTTCTCTGAAAACTCCAATGTCTCCCATTCCTTCGAGATTAAAAATCTCATAGAGGCCTACAGGTTCACTCCCCCCACCCAAACATTCATTTTACTCTGTGTTTGATCCTGAGGAGAAACTAAGTGCTGGGGCCCTGGCTGGGGCGCCCCCCCCCCCCCAGCCCATTAGGAGCCAAGCCCTGCCCTCTGGAGCCCTTGGAGCATCTGGACAGTTCCACAGGGCAAGAATAGGCACTGGAGGGAAGAGGAGCCCTAGAGCTGAGTCTTATTTGTCAAGAACAGAGCAGAGAACTAAGTTGAGGGATGCAGGGGCCACCACCAGCCAGCGCCCACAGCCCTCCCCCGGACACCAGCAGCGAGGCTAGCAGACAGGAAGCCACTTGCCCTGCTTGTCCCTCAGCCCAAGGAGGGGCCACATTGCCCGAAGGGGCAGTGAGGGGGGCAGACTGACGAGGTAGCAGGGTGGGCTGAGACAAGGTCACTGTGTTGGAACAGAGGGTGTCCAGATCAGCGCAAACCAAGGGGAAGAGGGTGATGGGCAGTGGGTGCTCTCAAAAGTCTCCGAGGGCGGAGAATGCTCAGTGCCCCTGTCACTAGGGAGACAAATAGCCCAGTGGACCCCAGGGGAGCCCTGCGGTCCCCTCCACATTCCAAGCCCTGGAGGGTGGTGGGGCAGGTGAAGGCACAGCCTGACGGAGGGGACAGGTGTCCCTTTGGCAGCACCCTGGGGAGAAGTGCCCCGCTCTGGGGAGGGAGGGAGGGCAGGGGTTGGGGTGGCAGGTGCCCAGAGCCCCCCCCCCACCCCCGCGGCCCCAGCGCAGTGCCAGCCCACCTGCGGGGGTGGGGGGCTGAGGCCGGGCTGCTGGGAGGGAAGGAGGGAGGTCGGGGAGGGTGGAGGGCCCGGGGAGGCCCTGGGAGGCTTGGGGCCCGCCGCCGGCTCGCGGTGGAGCAGGGGGGGCTGCGGCGCGGCAGCCCCCGGCCCCCGGGCCCGCGTCAGCCCCGCGCCTCCGCCCTCCCCCCCGCAGCGCGGCCGCCCGGGCTCGGGCTCCTGCCTCCGCCTTTGCTTTCCGGTCCGTCCCGGCTCCTCCCGGTGGCGGCGCTCGAAGAGCCGAAGACCCGGCCTGGAGATCTGAGCTGGAATTTCCCGAAGACGCTCGCAGGGGCCCCTGGAAAGGCCGGTCCCCCCAGGGCGGTCTCCCCGGGTGTGGCACCTCCCGGGGGCGGGGCCGGGGGCGGCGGGGGGGCACGGGGACCTGCTGGGTGGGGGTGGCCGTGCTAGGCGGTGGCTCCTCACGAGGACTCTGCTAGGGCGAAGCCTGGAGGGCCCGCCCGCCTTGGGTTCCCCGTCAGGGGAGGGGAGGGGGACGCTGGGGGACAGCGGCAGAAGCAAAGGCCCTGGGGCCGGGGCCCTGGCTGGCTTAGGTTGTCTCTGCCGTTCTGCGTGGAGGCCTGGCCCGGGGTGGGGGGGGGGGGGTTGGAATTCCGGCTCTGACTTGTGCTGGGGTTAGGGGGTTCGGTTGGTGACGGCAGCGGGGCCAGGGTGGTCTTCTCAGGCCGGGAGAGGGCAGGCAGGCACTGCCTGGATTAGCAGTTAGGGCGGGCAGGGCAGGCTGCTGAAACTGCTCCCGGCAGGTGGCAGAGACCCGGTGCTGGCCGTGGGCCGAGAGGGAGGGGAGCTGCTGCTGGTTAGACCCGCCGGAGGCTCAGGCTTCAGGGCCTGCGGACCCTCGGGTCTCTTATAACCCAGTCCTAGATCTCTCCTGTGTGTAACCTCGGGGCGCCCCGAATCCAGTCTGCTGAGGGTCCTTATAGTCACAGAGTGGCTCCAGCAGGCCTTCAGGCCCTCAGATCCGTGACCCACAGCAGTCCGTGGAGCCTTCCCAGTGTCCTCCACCTGCCTCTTCTGGGATGGGAATGGACAATTTCTCAAGCACGTTTCCACCTTCCACGGACTAGAAGGGAATGTGATGTATTCTGCTCGGTCCCGGCACCCCCAGCTCCTTGAAGTTCTGCCCCTCAAAAGGCAGGAGAGGGGATCCCTGGGTGGCGCAGCGGTTTGGCGCCTGCCTTTGGCCCAGGGCGCGATCCTGGAGACCCAGGATCGAATCCCACGTCAGGCTCCCGGTGTATGGAGCCTGCTTCTTCCTCTGCCTGTGTCTCTGCCCCTCTCTCTCTCTCTGTGTGTGACTATCATAAATAAATAAAAATTAAAAAAAAAAAAAGGCAGGAGAGTGTTGAGCAGCGTGTGTAGGATGACTCCGTCCGGTTCTCCCCTGGGAGAGCTGAGGGCAGCATGGGGGCCCTGCCACAGAAGGTGTCCAGCTTGTCGGAAAAGGTGAATTTGTTGCTGAAGCCAGAGTTTGCAATCGTGATGTTCCTGTCAGCTTCCGAGAACCTTCCTGTTCTTTGCTAGTCTTTGCTAGTCTTTGCCTTCAAGTCTCCGCACACAGCGCGCCTCCGGTGACAGTTTGCACAGCGGTCACCACCCGGTGGAACCTGCCTCTTCCCTTTCCTGCTGCCACGAGCCACGAGGAGCCACGAGGTGCTCGAACCGCCTCCGCCAGCACCTGCTGAACAAGGCCAGGAGTCTCCTCAGCCTCGGGCACTCCTGGTGTTTCACTGTGTTGGGGCGAGCCTGTCCTCCACCATTCCTGCTTGGCGGGGTAGTCTCTGGAAGGTGGAGATCTGCTGCATCTCATCAGTGATCTTCACCGCCCGCTGTCGCTTTCCCAGGCAGGCGCTGGGCCAAGCTCCCACAGCTGAGTTCTGCTTGCCAGTGGCCTGCAGGGGACGTTGGCACCACGAGCCTCTCCTCAGCAGAAGGCGGCTGGGAGGCCCGGCAGCGTGTGGGCCTTACTGCTGTGCGTGGGGTCAAGGTGTCCTGAGGTCGGCTCACATTTGGGAAAAGCTGGTGAGAGCCTTGGTCCAAATCGCCTCAAAAGAAAATCAGCTCAAATTTCACCTGAGGAACTGACCTTTGTAATGGAATCAAAATGCAATGCTAGACAAGAATAAGGAAAGCAAATATCAACAAACTAACATATAATTTAGTAAACAATAAAAGTGATCAAAGTAAAAATAAATTAGGGAAAAAAGGATAGAAAGGGGGGAAAAAACCCAACCAAAACAGCCCAAAATGCCAGGGAGGAAACAAGCTAACTTTGGTCAAAGTCCTTCAGGTCAATGAAAAGCAGCTTCCAGAGCTAGAAGAATGATAACCTAGGTGCAGTTAGGGGTTTATTTGGTTGTTGAAATTCCAAAAACAATAGCTCCATATGAGGTCATAGGAAGAAACAGACCTATCGACAAGGTTGATTGAGTGGGGATTATCCACAGTGGTCTCATCACTTTCTGGTCCCAAGTGAGACACTTTACTCTTTTAAAATTATTGGGGACCCCAAAGAGCTTTTTGTTTATATGGGTTATGGCTATCGATATTTATCTTACTAGAAATCAAAACCTGCAGGGTGCTTCAGTGCCTTTTTACTTCTAGATGGAAAAACTGTACTAATTTTGGCTTTTAAAGAATGTGTAATGTCTATATTTAAAATATTCAATCCTTTTTTTCTTTAAATGATCTCAAAATAATGCCACATAAACTGGCATCGCGATCCTGTGTGAGAACGTTCTGTTGGATAAGATACAATAAGGCCCCTTATCAACACCCTTAAGGCTGAGGGGAAGGGAGGTGTCATGTTTTCGTTTCTTGTTTACAGTTTTGCCCTGTTTCTTTGGCGTAGATCTCAGCCAGGAGCCAGAGAGCCTCCGCGCCAGCCGCAGCGCCCTGCACCCTGCGGTTGCCGCTGTGAGCCGGGGAGGCCCGTCCTCCTCCTCCCTCAGGCACCGACCCCGCTCGGTGGGCGCGGGATGTGGGAGCGGGGGTCTGGCGGGTGAACCTGTCGGTGCTTACCTGGCAGGAGGGAACCAAGACGCCCCCGCAGGATTTCTAAAACACGCTCTGCTGAAGCACAAGCTGCGGGAAAGCCCGTGCGCCCCGCGTGCGCCCCGCTGGCCTCCCCCCCCCCCTCCCAGCGCGCGAGCTCCCGAGCATCCCGAGCATCCCGTGGGGAGCAGGACCCGGCTCGCGCCCCGCCCCCCCCCCCCGGAGGTGCCCACCGGCCTGTCTGCGGACCGCTGGGGGTGCTTTGCCTGTTCTCGAACGTTCCGTGAACGGCGTCGCAGGACCGCCGCCTGCTCCCTTTGCTCCTGTGTCTGTGCGCGTCCGCCCCGGGCTGGCCTCGCTATTGCAGACGCCGGCGAGCAGCCGTCGCTCACCCACGTGGCTGTCAGGGGCCTTGGGGCGTCCGGCTCGCGGGTGTCAAGACTGCGCTGCTCTGCGCTGCTCTGCACGGCTCGTGGCAGTCTGGGCGAACGTTTGCGTGGTCTTCTGTTGGCTGTACCCCGGAGGGGGAACCGGCTGCTCACGCGGCCCGCGGGTTTGGTCGCGGTACACACGGCGACCTGTAGCAACCCCCACAGCCCTCGACACTAATTCCCGGGGGTGCCAGCCTTTTCCTTCTCACCTTTCTCACCTAATGAGGCAGAGCACCGTTTCATATGCTCGTTGGCCTTTTCGTTTTCTGTGAAGTGCTCATTCAAGTCTTCTCCCTATTTTTCTATCAGGTTTTCTGCATTTTTCTAATGGGTTTATAGGTATTCTTTATATCTTTTGGGTATGGGTCCTTTGTTGGATATGGTTCCGCATCTGCTTGCTCTCCTCTCCACCCATCCCATCTCTGTTAACTTTGTGGTGCCACCTTCTATTTTTACCAGTTGCTTATGCCTTTCCAGCAATTGGACTTCTTCCTTGAATATGCCCCACCAGGCACACTGACACCTACCTCAGTGCTCTACAGTAGCTCCTACGTTGCCTGGAATTCTTTCCCTAGAGATCCATGTAGCCCCTTCCTCTGCCTCCTTCAGTCATTTGTTTCAGAGACATCTTTTTAATGAGGCCTGCTCCAATATATCTATTTGGTCTTGCAAGGTGTGTAGCAAGACCTATTTGCCACCCCCACCCATTGTTTTCTTTCTTTTTTAAAAACCTTCATGTTATGTAAATTTTTCAACATACTCCAAATCAGAAATATTAATATAAAGGCCCTTCACATATTTATCATCCAGTATCAATAATTATCAACACTTTTGCAATCTTACTTTATCCATCAATACATCAGTGTATATTTTTAATAGAAAAATACCTGTTTTCTGGAACATAGACATCATGCTATCATCAAATCTAATAAAATTAATGGTGTCACATAACATCAGACCATATTCAAATTTCCCATTTGTCTCAGAGATGTCTTGCTACGGTTGATGTGTTTAAATAAAGGTCTAAGCAAAGTGTATATGTTGCTTTATTTTTTCCATAGTAATATCACCATTCAAAATACTATGTATTTTGCTGATTTTCTGTTTCTCTCCCATTAGAATATCTACTCCATTTGAACAAATTTTTGTCTGTTTTGTTCTTGGCTGCATCTCCAGCACCTACAACAGTTCCTGGTACATAGTAGACATAAAATACATGTTTGTAGAATGAAATGAGTGAATATAATTGGCACCATGGATGTAGTAGCTCAAAGGGTATGCTGTATCGCCACAGTCACATCTGTTACTTTCCTTCTCTCAAACTTTGGGCAACTTGTTTTTGTGTGTGTGTGTGTGGGGGGGGCAGCTTTTTTGAGCTTCATTTTCCTTGCTTATAAAATGGGACTAACAACACCAACTTTGTAGGGTTTTGAGAATTAGGCAAAAATAAGTGTACGGTGGCAGCTAATAGCTATTTTTATTTTTCATTGTAACTGCCTTTGTGAGGCATATCTGTGAGGCATAAGCAGGTGAGCAAGGTGGAAGGACTTGCCTTGCTCGAAGGGAAGTGTAGCCTTGGTACCTGGCCCCTGTTTAACCTCTAAACTCTTGGAATTTTCCAAGTGACAGGGATGTTTTTTTATTTACAGTGGCCTCTTGGGTCACACTTGATAGTAAAGACTCTTGGTGGGCCCCTTGATATCAGCCCTACCTCTGGGGTAGTTCAGGAAAGAGCTGAACTTTGAGTTCAACTCCATGACCAATCAATAATACCTTTATATGAAGCCCCCATAAAAACTCTAGACACTGAGGATTGGGTGAATTTTCCTGGTTGATCATGCTCCATGTGTATTGTCACACCCTGGTGATGGGAAGGTAATATGTCCTGAGGGCAATGGAAGCTATGTGTTTGGAAACCTCAGTTCTTCCCTATGTATCTCTTTGTTTGGCTAATTTTCATCTGTATTCATTCTCAGTAATAAACTGTAACCATGACTGTAAGAGCTTTCAATCAGTTCTGTGGGTCCTTTGAATGTATGATCAACACTGAGGGTGGTTTTGGGAACCCCCTGAACTTGTAGTTGGTGGCAGAAATGAGGAAAGGTGTGGAAACCATGCTCTCTAACTTTGTAGTTGGACTCTTATCTCTGTAGGTGGTGTCATAAGTTTGAGGGGGACTTGGCACTCTGAAGGACTGCACCCTCAAACCTCCCTTTTGGGCAAATAGCAAGTAGTATCAGGAGAAGTGGGATTCAGTAGAATGATCTTGACTCACTGAAACACATAGTTTGGGAAGACAAAAGGTGAGAGGGTAGAGCCTGACAAACTTTTGATTCATGGGTCATCCATAGTATGGCATGGCAGCTCTAATCAGTTACAGGAAGGAGAAGTTACCAAAGGAGGGGGCACCTGGGTGGCCCAGTAGGTTAAATGTCCGACTCTTGGTTTTGACTCAGGTCATGATCTCAGGATCATGAAATGGAGCCTTGAGTCAGGCTCTTATTTGAGCTCAGAGTATGCTTGTCCTTCTCCCTCTGCTCCTTCTCCTGCTCCCTCTCTTCCTCATAAATAAAAATAAGATCTTTAAAAAAAAAGTTACTAAGGGAAATGAGAAATGATGGATACAACTTTCAGGGAATTAGCTCATTGGCTGCATAAAGAAATGCAAAGTAACCAGAGCAGAATACACGGTTTTTTGGTCATTGTTATTTATAATCACCAAAAGTAATGGAGAGTAGAGGTTCACCCTGATGACCAAACATGGATTTTGGATGGTCTGAGCTTCTGCCTCCAGCCTCAGGGCCCTTACCGGTGAGTAAAATGGAACCGAAAGAAATGTTGTGATGTGTCCTGACGCTGGGCCCAAATTGGATATTGGCCAGTCTGCTCCAGTCTCAGGGCCCCTACCAATGAGTAACATAAAAAGAAAAGAAGAGAGTCTGAGGTAGATCCTGGCCCTGAACAGATCTTGCATCCCTGCCTGTCCATGCTACAGCCTCAGGCCTCAGAGCTGCTGCCACGTGGTGAAGTTAAAATGAAAGTAAGAATAAGTGTTGGGGATACACCTTGATGCCGGGCAAGCTGTCTGAGCTATGGCCCCAGCCTCTTGTCACTTCCAATGAAAATAGTTAACCACTATACTTGAGCTGTGTACCAAGTGGACAGGTTTCATTTTACCTCTCTGAGCATCTGGAAAGTGCAGAACTTGGTCTAAAGTCCGATCCTAAACAATAATTAGCAAACACTTTCACATGATATATTAGAAAGAATGCTAGACTTGGTGTCCCGGGATCTGATTTTATTTTATTTTATTTTATTTTATTTTATTTTATTTTATTTTATTTTATTTTGTTTTTAATAATAAATTTATTTTTTATTGGTGTTCAATTTGCCAACATACAGAATAACACCCAGTGCTTACCAGAATCTGATTTTAAATCCCATCTTCACCATTTATTATCTGGTTGACTTTGGGATTTGTGTTAGTCTGTTTGGGCTGCTGAACAAAATACCAATGACTGGTGGCTTAAACAACAGAGATTTATTTTCTCAAAGTTCTGGAGCCTGAAAGTCCAAGACTAGGGTACCATTAGGGTTGGCTTCTGGCGAGACCTCTCTTCCTGGCTTGCAGATGGCTGCTTTCTCACTGTGTCCTCACCTGCTTTCTTGTGTGTGTGTGTGTGTGTGTGTGTGTGTAGAGAGAGAGAGAAAGAGAGAGAGAGAGAAAGAGAGAGAGAGAGAGAGAGAGAAGGAAGATGATCTAGTGTCTCTTCCTCTTCTTAGGAAGATGCCAGCCTTGGAGTATTAGAATCCACCCTTAGGATTTCATTCAACCCTTATAATCTCCTTAAAGGTTTTATTTCCAAATATACTCACACTGGGCATTAGGACGTCAACACAGGAATCTGGGGAGGGGGGGCACACAATTCAGACCATTACAGAAAATAAATGTTGCTTAATTTTAATTTCCTCACATGTACCTTGCTGACACCCAGCTTTGAGCTTTGAAAATCAAAGAGATGTATGTAGTAGATATTTAGTACTTGATTTTTAAATGTGTAGCAATTTATTTTTTTAGATCTCTGCTATGCATTAGACTATTGGGAGGAAGGGAGATAGTGAAAGAAATTTGGAATTTGTTTGAGTAGATTGAACATATTACATATATGCTTATAAGTTGATTTTCAGCATTTGTGAGGAATGTGTAGGAGTTTTTGGAAAAGGAAAACATTTGTTTTTCTGGGTTTATGTGCATTTATTTCACGATGAGCACAAATGTTAAGTAAGGCATTTTTAGTCATGACTAGTGGGATTGGACATCCCCAGAAAGTAACTGATGTCAGAGAATTTCAAAATCTACGAAGTGTAACACAACTGCACAGCACTATTTATTTTGAAATATATTTATACACTGCATCTCTCTCCAATTCCAAAAAGCCTAAAAAATGTTATTTGGCAGCTTCAGTTTTCTGTGGCTTATTGATATCAGTCATAGAGTAATGGGCTAGAATTTTGAGATATTTGTCATTTGCGTGACTGTGAGAACAAGCCATAAAAGAAATTTTAGATTGCGGTTGGCCTGATGCATCTTCATGCCAACCTGACATATGTCACCTAGTCTGTGTACACAACCAACTTCTTACTCAGTGCAAACAACATTCACTGAACAATTTAGATAATTTTCACCATGTGAAAAGCAAAGAATCATGTGGTGGTACAAATACCCTAATAGTGTTTTACAACAAACATTAGGTTTGTAATTACCAGTATGAGCCAACTGTCAATGTGTTCTATAACACATCAGGAACACATCAGTAGTGGTACCGGGTGGGCACATCATCAGAAGTGGAGGGGCTTCTCAATCAGAGGGTATTAGAAAGAATGTGTTAGAGAATTTGGTTTGTTTTAGGTGATTTTGTAGAAAGGTGAAGGAAACAGGAGTTTGCTTTGGGTTGAAAGTCAGGAAGCAGGGGTAATTCTAAAGGGAAAGAAAAAGCAGAGGAAAGAGGCGCTGTCAAGGGATGGCAAAGTAGGCTGGCTGGGGGAGAAGGTGAACAGACTTTGTGGCGCAAAGAGTACATCTGTCCACTCAGGGCGTGGGATGGGCATGCAATCGGCATTTATCTGGGGTGGATGGGTTTGTGGAGTTGTTTGTGGGAAGAGAAGGCTAAGAGGCCAGATTGTAGGAAGCCATTGAAGATGTTTGAAGAGAGTGCCAAGAAATCACAAGAAATGTTAGCAGAGACTCACAGCTGATCTTGACATGCCTTTTAGGCAGTTAATACTATTTTGACTATCAATTACAGGAAGAAATATATTTGTGTCAAAATCCAATACACGCACACACATGCATTCATGCACTCACCCGAAACTTGAGTTCAAGGAGGTTTAACTTCCTTTCTGCTACACATCACCCGTCTGCTCTCCTCCACTCTATTTCATGCTGGTTTTCACCCTCTAAATTAATTTTTATTCTTCCTAAGGAATGGCCTGAGGGTTGAAAATATTGTTTTAAGGAGATTAATTGGTGTGGTGAGGGGGGAAATAGGAGTCAGAAGGCTGTTAATAGGAACAGCAATAGTTCATTTACAAAGAAATTCATTAATTCATTCCTTCAGCAGACACTTATTAAGTATCTACTGCATACCAGGCATGAAGATACAGACCCAGTGGTGCCCTTGAAGAGCTCAAAGTCAGTGGGGGAGACAGGTAGCCCAATCACAGTTTAAGCCTTTAATAGATATGCGAATATATTGCAGGATGACCTACTTGAGGAAAATAAGGAAGATTTTACAGAAAAAAGATGTTTGAGGTGGTTCTTGAAGCCCGAATTGGCCAAGGGGATGATGGAGTGCATCCTAAGGGAAAGGATAGTGTGACACTGACAAGGACATTTGAAAGTACAAAGTATGATCTGGGTAGGGTTGCCACATTTAGTAAATAAAAATAGAGTACAATCAGTTAAATTAGAATTTCAGGTAAACAATGAATAATTTTTAGCATAAATATGTCCCCTCAAAGTGGGAGAGGCTTCTCTGTGGCTGGAATGAGGTGGGCATAGGGGAAGTGATAGACATGACCCTGGGGGTATACTGGGATCATGTTGTGAAATGTTATGAAAGAATAAGAGTCTCTCCCCGGGAGACTCTTGCTCACACTGAAGGCTAATTTGAGACTAATTCTTGAATGCTCGAAAAGAAATTAACAAAAACACGCAGAAAAATATGTAACCCTTGAGTCCTTAGCTTATTAACAATAAAGGTAGAATCCTAGTGGGTGGGCGGAATGGTTATTAATTATTAATGATTATTAATTGCATTTGAGTAATTCTTTCTCACCTTCCATCCTGCTGGCTTTAATTATTTCTAAGATGCATTCGTCCCTGTACTTAGTTGAGGAGAGGGAATGAACACGTTTTGCTGTGTATCCTGATTTCTTATTATATTTCAGCCTGAAGGCACATTTAGGTTGTTAACAGTAATGGAATGAATTACACGTGTGTGATCAACCGAGCCTTAGCTCAGTTGAAGCGATTTTCCAGTGTAATAGACACAGGGTGTCTATCTTTCAACCTTCCCCCTGCACCCCGCAGCCCCATTTGTAGATAGCCATGCTTCACAATGTCATAGGGATGGCCCTGGCAGGCCAGCGGAGGCACTTGCCCCAAGTCGGGGCAGGGAGTGCTCAGTCTCTCCTGCTGTAGCTGTACCTAGAACTTTGAACTCAGGAGCTCACGATAATCACGTGGTTTGTAAAGCTGGATGAAAACTACCTCTTTATTTTTGTTAACCTCTGACTGAAATTCAGCATTTCCTACAGTTACAAATGTAATATCAGACCCAATCGTAGGAGCAGAGCCCATGACTTTGTTAGCAATAGATGTACCATGGACGTATATCTATTATGTCACAGTTGTATGTTTTTCTGCTTTCTACTACTTTGAAATTATGGTAATTATTAGATCTTGTTTTGCGATGCATTAATAAAGATGTACATACTTGCCAAAATTTTTTTAAGACTTTGTTTATTCATTCATGAGACACACAGAGAGAGAGCAGAGACATAGGCAGAGGGAGAAGCAGGCTCCCTGTGGGGAGACCAATGTGGGACTCAATCCCCAAACCCTGGGATCACCACTTGAGCCAAAGGCAGATACTCAACCACTGAGCCACCCAGTTGCCCCCATTGCCAAAATATTTTTGATAACAACTCTGCATCAAGCACATTGCCTGGCCCATGTGAAGAATGAGTGAATGAATGAATGGACTAAGCTCTCGTATTTATTATATGTCTCACATCAATCCCGACTTCAGAAGGCAAAGTAGGCAGTTAATAAATACTGGTCAAATTAAATGGAATTAATCTGCCTTGTTGCTTCTTTTGCATATGATTACATATTAGAGGAATTCATGGCTTTTTAAAAACCATTAACTTGTTTATAAATTCATTTATGCATTCATCTGTCAAATATTTACCTACCAATTATTCTGCCTTGGTCTCAGTTCCAGTGATGTTTGTGTGGTTGGAGCAGAGGTGAAGAGGAGGAAAATGGGAAGAAATCTTTACATTCTGTTCAATCTTAGAGAATCTTTTTTTTTCCTCTGGATTTTATTTATTTATTCATGATAGAAAGAGAGAGAGAGAGAGAGAGAGAGAGAGAGAGAGAGGCAGAGGGAGAAGCAGGCTCCATGCAGGGAGCCCGATGTGAGACTCGATCCTGGGTCTCCAGGATCATGCCCTGGGCCAAAGGCAGGCAGCTAAACCACTGAGCTACCCAGGGATCCCTTCTGTTCAATCTTCATCTCTCTCCCACTTATCTCTGTTAATTCCAGAAGATTCCAAGGAAATGCTGCCATCTAGTACTAGCACCCTGCGCTGAGCGTCAGGGTGCTAGTGGAGCTTAAAAACAACCAGGCTTTGTCTACAGCGTGGATTTTAAAGGGTCATTTTCAGAGACTGAGGTCCCCTCTTTCTTGGGTTATCTGGGGTTTAAGTGTCTTTTGCATAATCTTCTCTGGGTTGCTTCAAAGTGGAAGAGCTGTCAGGTGAGAGGCCATTCTACAGTGGGTGGAATAGTGGCCCCTAAAAGATATAGCTGGGTCCTAATCCCTAGTGCCTGCAAATGTGCCTATCTGGAGATGGGGTCTTTGGAGTTGGAATTAAACTGACAGAATCTTAAGATGACATTATTCTGGAGTTTGGGTGGCCCCGACTCCAGTGACAGTGTCCTTTAAAGTGACAGGGAATGAGAAGACACACACACACAGGTCAGAAGGCCACATGAAGACTGGGGCAGAGACTGGGGAGATGCACAAGACAAGGACACCAGGAACCACCAGGAGCTGGAAGATGGAGGATCCTTCCCTGGGCCTGCAGAGGGGGTGTGGCTTTGCAGACACCTTTATTTTAGACTTCTGGCCTCCAGAATTTTAAGAGAATTTTACATTTCCCTTTTAAGCCACTGAATTTGTGGTAATAATTAGGAAATGAGTACAGTTTCTTCCACTGGATACTGTGGAGAGCACCAAACTAGTCCTCAGCCAATCCTATGGTTTGAGTCCTAGATGCTGCTATAGTCTGAACGTGTGAGCCTCCCTCCCCTCAGAACTCATATATTGAAATCCCATCCCCCACTGTGATGGTGTCTCAAAGTGAGGGAGCTGAGGGAAGGTGCCATCAGGAAGATGAACTGTGAGCTGGCCTTGGACGGAGTCATCAAAGCATCACCCAGCGACTGGCCTTGGAACCAGGAGAGGCAATCTTTATGAAAGGGAGACAGAACATAAAGACTCCTAACTCTGGGAAACGAACTAGGGGTGATGGAAGGGCAGGAGGGCGGGGGGGGGGGGGGGGGGGGGTGGTGGTGGTGAATGGGTGACGGGCACTGAGGGGGGCACTTGACGGGATGAGCACTGGGTGTTTGTTATTCTGTATGTTGGCAAATTGAACACCAATAAAAAATACATTTATTATTAAAAAAATAATAAAAAGTAAATTAAAAAAAAAAAAAGAAAGAGGTGTGGCTTGAGTCCTGCAGACTCCGGGGAGAGGGAGGCTTTTCAGTGGCTCCTCCCCACTGGGGAGGGCGGGGCCTGGGAGATCCTAGTTCCGGAGGATAGAAAAATTCAGTGTTCAGGGAACACTCCAAGTGACCTCTCCTTTCCCAGTTGGAACAGAGGTTTTGGTGCAAACAGTGAAAGCGCAGAGGGCAGGATTAGGAGGCCGTGATGAAGTAAGGAGAGCTAACAGATGAGATGCGCCCCTGGAGGGCAAGAGCAGCACCAGGGGTAACCTACTGGAGGGTGGGTTGGGGTGTGGACGGTGGGGTGGCAGAAGCCCCCCAAAAGCAGGCCTCTCCAGAAGAGAGACTTCTTCCAGCCCCGCTGGAGTGTATCTTCCCCTCCCCAACAAATTGGGGGCTCTCCTGGGCTGCAGAGCTAGAGTGGTGGGGAGGCCCGAGGGGGGCTGCTTGCTTTGGCAAGTGGCGGGTGCTCGGTGCTAGTGAATCTTGAAAAGGATTAATGCAGCAAATTAAATTAAAATTTAGGAAACACACAAACTGAAACAAGACCTTTTAATTTGTAGCCTCAAACAGGCAAACTGCTCTTTACAGGCAATTAAGCAGCTGTGATGATGAGCGGCAGCAACACGCTGGAGCTGCACTCATCAGAGCGAAGGTTAATGAATCCGCGAGGTTCAAGCCGGCTGTGGGGCTGCGGGGCTGCGGCTCCCCTCGAGGCTCGGCCCCCCCCCCCCCCCGCACCCTCCCGGCGGCTGGGCCCCCTGCCCTCCCCTCCCCAGGGGCCTCCGCACCCTCTCCGGAAAGTGAGTGCGTTACACAATCACACCGTTTCTCTTTTGTGTTTCTTATTTGGAAAATATAGAAAACCACAAAGAAAATAATTGCCGGCAGTCCCGGGACTTTGGAATTCCTCTGTTAGCATTTTAGTGTGTAATGAGTTGAATTTTTTTTTTTTTTAATTAAAATAACAGCTGGCATCAGAATTCCTCTTTGGTGTGAAATTCTTTTTTCTTTTTCTGTTTACCCCCCCCCCCCCCCCCACACACAGAAAAATAAACTGATAACATCCAGCGTGGAAGAACATCTTGTCTCTTGGTAAAGGAAGGAGAGAGAAAGGGGCGTGCGGGCTGAGTGTCCCCTGAACAAAGATTCAGGAGAGGGGGGAATCGGGACGTGGGGGAGGCTTTTGTTGCATTGCGTGAATGGATATTTTGGAGGGGGGCCGTGTGTAGGTGGTAATTTCACTTCTAGACCAGAACAAGCGGCATAACCACGCTCAGGTTATGTGTGGAGGAAGCAGGAGCTCAGGGGGCCGTGAGCACTGAAGCCCACAGGCAGCCGCAGCCACGGAAAACTTGGGCAGGCTTCCGGACCTCCACAGGCAGTGGTAGAGTGATACAGTGAGTCAACCATGTCTAGAAATTTGGGGAAAGACAAACATCCAGCTGCTTGATTTTCCCCTCCAGAGGCACCCAACCTTCAACCCTATGCCCCCTCCTCTTTCTTTCCCAGTCTTCCTGGGTGGCCCCAGGCATGCCATGTACCCCTCAACACTTGTGAGCAATAGATCTTAATTCTTTAAAGTTTCCTGATGGTTATTGCTGAGCTTGTCTTGAAATCATAATAAGAACCAGAGGGCTGGTCCAGCTACAGCACTGGCTCTGTGGGGCTCGCAGCAAGTAGTACCTGCCCAGGTGAGTGCTCATAGGCGTTTCTAGCCCATAGCATCACTAGCTACAGGCTGAGACTGACCCAAAACAATTGCTATTATATACACATATATAGTTTTGATTCGGTTATAATTTTTCCTACTTTATATTCTTGAACAGTTCCCTTGTCCATTAAAAATGTATCTATACACACACATACACACAAAATATATATATATGTGTGTGTGTGTAAAAATATATATGAAACTTAAAATGCTTAAAAACTGATATTCCATCATTTAGATCACTATGTTTGATTTGAGGGTGTTTCTATGGCAATGACTTTTTTCTTTTTAATGGGCTCCAATGCCCAGTGTGGGGCCCAATGCAGGACTTGAACTCATGACCCTGAGATCAAGACCTGAGCTGAGATCTAGAGTCAGACATTTAACGGACTGAGCCACCCAGTGTCCCTCTATGGCAGTGACTATTAAAGAACACCTTGGGACCTGATTTTGAGTTCAGGGGGCTGAACATTCATTTCTGAATTACCTTCCACAGTTTTGGTCTTTCCTGCTCCAAAAGACCACCTGGGAGTGCCCAGGGCCCAAGAATGACACCACCCGGAGTCATACTGGGCTAAATATTTTAGTTGTGTGTTTCCATTTCTTCCATTACGCTGGGAGCTCCCTGAACTCAGGATACTTCCTGCTTCAACTTCACAGCACAGCATCAAGCAGACTGCATGGGTTCAACACATGTTTGTTTGTTTGTTTATTTATTTATTTAAAATATTTTATTTAAAAAAAATAAAATATTTTATTTATTCATGAGAGACACAGAGAGAGGCAGAGACACAGGCAGAGGAAGAAGCAGGCTCCCTGTGAGGAGCCTGATGTGGAACTTGATCCCGGGACCCTGGGACCACAACCTGAGCCAAAGGCAGACACTCAACCATTGAGCCACCTAAGTGTCCCTCAGCACATGTTTTAAAGAAACACGAGTTTTTGAGTCGATGGGCAGACATACACTAAGTAATTAAGTGTTGGGGTTCACCTACCCCACCCCATTGAGCTTCTCTCATTCCCGGCAACAGCATTCTAAAAAATCCACTGCCCACACAGCTTAGAGGAGGGAGGTGAGCATTTGTGATTTTCATATTCAGGTAACTGGCCTTAGGTAAATTCTTTTCATGTGGGACACTTCAATGGGTTTTCCCAGTATTTTGTATTGCCCATTGTTCTGTTTTCTGAAGCTGCAAGTGATTTTGGGGAGGGGTGGAGGAGATGGGGAGTGGAGGGGACAAGTGGAGGTCTTCCACTGGGATAATTTAGTATACCGTTACCATTTTGACTTCAGGTAGGTAGACATTTCAAAGATTGGATTCTAGTTGTGAAAGAACTTTATACCTTTGGAGGAAAAACATGAGGAAAAAACCCATGTGTTGCTATTTTGAATCTGAAGGGTTGAAAAGACACCCATGCAAAGAATTTCACCATGTCCACGATTTTGTAGACTGCATTATTTCTAACATTTCTGAGACCTGAAAAACTGAGCGGTTAACGGAAAAATAGCCGTCTATTCATTGGCAGCTGAGAAGAGAACTACAGAACCAACATAGCCTTTGTTTGGGAAATAAATGTTGCCTTTGCTCCCCCCACCCCCACCCCACTAGCTTCTGTTAGGAGGAGGTGAGTCCTGGTACCCATGTAAGCGAGGTTCTTTCAACAGCAAGTAGAATAAATGGAGTGGCCACTAGGAAACATGATGCCTTTTTCTCTTCTGGCCCACTTGCTAAAAATTATGCCATATATATAAGGAAGAGTAAAGGGAAACTGTAGGTATTTTTCAGAGATTTCATTCAACAGAAGTTGGCCTCTTCCATTTTTTTTCTCCTTCTTATGTCTTTTTTTCTCCTTCTTATGTCTTTACCAGAATTTCAATAAATTAAAATATTTAAGACCAAATCAACTGTATGGCCATTATACTCTCCATAAAATAGAAATGGAAACTATTGTAAGAGCAAAGAAATAAATGATGTTTTCAACAAAAACATGCTTTTCCGAGTGCCTGGAATCTTAGAATTTTAGAATCATAGAAGAGCCCATGGAGGTGACATAGCTAAACATCCCCGGGGGACTCTACACTAGTACTGCTTTTAGTGAGCATGGCAGACACCATTAATTGCTCACAGTATCTTTCCCACTGTGCAGAGACATGACCTCAGATTCCTCAGCAAACCATTCTAGTCCTTTCCTATCAATTCATGGTAATTGGTAGTCAGGATGAAAACTCTTTGCCCAATGTGACATACTACCCACTCTATGAAGGAAGTTTCTCTTATGATGCCTTGCTTGGGTGGGTGGTTCAAGGCTTCCTTTATCTGCTTCCAACTTGTCTCTGTAGCTCCCAACAATTGTAAGTATCATGAATTCAGCCATATGGAAAGCTCTCTGGTCCCCAAATAAAGCCTTTGATATTTTCATATTACAATGTAAATTTTTATAAGTCTCCAGCATTGCTAGAACCCTGACAACATTCTAGCATCCCTTGGTGAGCATCCAAGCACTGCCTCTGCAGCAACGCCTCCAAACCATTCAGGCCTCGCAGAATTTTCTGTGACAACTTTCTCATTTAAATCCCCATGGCTCTCTCTGAACCTTATGTTAAACCCTGGCCAGGAGTTTTATATCCAAGATTTTTAAAAAATTTTTATCTTAAGCAGCTCTTAAACTACTAGCTAACACTTTTGGGGTTCAGAACATCTGGATGAAAGGTGAAAGACGTGGTTAATCTTTCCAGAGTTTGGCCCACCCATTGCTGAGTTAGTCCAAGTTGTTGCCCTTTTTCTAGATTTCACTGATTGGAATTTGCTGTTTTCCTCTTCAGTGTGAAATCCCTCATTCTTGTTTTTAGTGCTCTAGTCAAATCTGTATCTTAGCAACTATCTTAGAGGCACTTTTCAGTGGAATGTGTTTTTGTGCAATGGTAGATAACTGTATCTTTCTCAGAGCATAACAAATATATAGACAGCTACAGGCTCACTACCCTGACGCTCATGAATTTCATGATAGGAACTCACTGATCTCTCCATAATATTATTATGCATGATAAAATGGAAGTTAGAATAAGGCAAGTCTCTCCTGAGGGTGGTTAGGTTATGGTACACTAGGAAAATCCAACTTCATTTTATGACGACCTCAACCTTAGAAGTCTCATGTCCAAATACTGCCTTACTTTGCAAAGAAGTTTCCACGTATATAGGACTGGGACATGAAAAACATTCTGAAAAATAACCGACAATTCTTCTGACTTAAAAAATCTGCGTCATGTGAGTCATGGAAACACAGGCTTCCTTTAGTTGGTACATGTCAGGAACCACAGTTCCTCTCATTTCTTCCTTAGATTTAATGCAAATATCTCCTTCTAAAGCTGTCACCTTCCTGTTTTTCTGTCCTCAGTGGAACTGGCTCATGGCTAACTACCATTGTTCATATGATATTCTTTTATTGTTTGAATATTTATAGTCACCTTCTGTTCATCTAGCTGAAATAATCGTTATTCTTTTAACCTTTTCTCAGAGTTTTCTCAGAAGGTCTGCTTATTCCGTTTTAAAATTGCTCTCCTATGGATCCTTCCTGAGTTCACTAGATTTTGTTCAATTCTGAATTGAACAGAGTAGTTTAGTAAAGATTGTTCTCATTGTTCCGAGGCAGGTCACTTGGTGCTACCCTCAAGACAGGTGATCCTGCTCTGGAAAGCACTTTGTGGACTCTCTGGTAGCACCCAAATGGGAGAGGCCGGTATTGCTTGATTTCACACCTTGAACAGAGGTCTTCATTTCTGGAAGTAGGGTTTAAGTATTTTTTCATTTGTTCAGTCACTCATTCATTTATTCACCAATAACCTTCTTAGCAAATGGTAAGTGCCAGACAAGTATTAGAACTTGGGCAGAATCCGTGTCAAGAATCTTTCGTGTGGAAGCTTTATGTGACAGCTTTACTTGCTATTTGAGTTTTCAGTCTCCAGTAAATGGTGTGAAAATGTTCTCAGATGTTGGGGCAGAGCAACTTTGAAAGCTCCCTCTGCCTCAGTTGAAAGCAAATTTCTTCTCCCTCCAGCCATTCAGTACCAGACACCCAGAGCATAGCCCAGGCTCCCTCAATCCCTTCCTGCCTGGGGGCAAGTTTCTGTGACCTGGGCATTACCCCCTCACACTGAGGGCAGTGTCTGTGTCCCTGTATATAAATCTTGATGTCCAGTCTCCAGATTTTTTCTCATCATCTTTCTCAGATGGTTCAAAGAATTTTCATGCAAGCGGAACACTTAAATTAATTCTGTAAGTAGGGATCTTATAGTTTAAGCAGAAAGTACTTAACCAATTTATTTTAAAAATTATCATAGTACACTTATTGAATACCTACTGTAATGTACAAGGGGTTCACAGCCAAAGAGGCAGAGGCAGCAATGTATATAAATGAGACATAAACCATTATGTACAATATAGAGTGTGGGAGCCAGAGTTTTACCAGGGAAATAGGGATAGAGAGAATCTTGAACGGATTCTCTAGAGATCAGATGATACCAACTTCCTGGCCATGATGAAATAACAAGTATAAGATTTATCCTTTTGTCATTAAAAATGTAAAGTGATAAAAACAGTATGAGCCAATGGTTTACCACCACAGGGATAGATTCTTGAGAAGAGGGAAATACTTCCCATTCACCTCAGCTTTTTGCTGGGGGCACTTTCCAAGCCACTGTACAAGGAAGGAAAATCTACACAGAGATCCAAGGTATCACTGAGTGGAGCAGATCTGAGTCTGGTGTTGTTAGATGACTGGAATTTGCTGGGTGGGGTGCTTGAAAGAAGGAAATAGAAAAGGACATAGAAACCTTCAGTCTTTGGGAAATTTTAAGCTGTGCATGTGCAAGGCAAGACTCCATGAGACCTAGCAGAAAATCACTGCTAATGGTCTTTGAGCTGACTGGAAATTGCTGAGGTTGCATGGTGTGGGGAGATACTGGAGTTCTGGAAAGCTGGAGTGGGAGGCCTTGCCAAGCATTCCAGACATTTAACTAAGAATCCAGGAAGGCCATACCTTAAGAATAAGGCAACTCTTGCCATACAAAGGGCTGTTTTAGGTATTCCTTTGCAAAGCCTAAAGTAAGTCTCAATAAGGTAAATCTGACCAGCCAGTGAATTAACCTGTGCACCAGAATGAAACTCAAGACCATTTAAGGGAGGATATCAAAGTACAGACACTCAGTAATGTAGCATCCACAATATATAGCTTCTGATAAAAAGTAGTAGACCTAAAAAGGCAGAAACATAAGGAAAAATATCAGAAGAAAAATCATCTAATATACCTAGAACAGAGATGACATATATGTTGGAATTAGCAGCCAAGAATTTAGAGTGGCTGTTTTTTTTGTTTTTTTAAGATTTTATTTGTTTGAGAGAGAGCATGGGGGGAGGGAGATGCAGAGGGTGAGGGAGAGACAAGCAGATTCTGCGCTGAGCACAGAGACACGGGGCTCAAAACCAAAAGTCAGATAGTCAACTGACTGAGCCACCCACATCCCCCTAAAATGGCTGTTATAAATATGTGCAAAGTATTAAAGGAATAGAAGGACATTAAGAATAAATTGGAATCTCCGGAGAAAAATAAAAATCATAAAAAAACAAAATAAAAATCTCAATATTAAAAAAATATGCAAAATGAAATAGTCACTGGAATTACTTAAAAGATTGGACACTGAGAAAGCCAAGATTGGAGAACTTCACACATGGTCAACAAAAATGGTATAAACACAGAGAGGGAAAAAGGCTTAAAAAAATGAAAACATTGGAGTGCTTGATTAAGTGCCTGCCTTTGGCTCAGGTCATGATCTCAGGGTCCTGGGATTGAGCCCCATGTCAGGCTCCCTATTCAGTGGGGAGTCTACTTCTCCCTATCCCTGTCCCTCTGCTCCTCCCCCTGTTCCTGCTCTTTCTTGCTCTATTTCAAATAAATAAATAAAATCTTTAAAAGACTCCCAAAGTCTTGGTGGCTTTTGAGCCAATATCAGGCTGTGTAACATAAATGCAATTGGGGTTCCAGAAAAAAGAAAAAAATTAGAGTTTACCCATTCATCTGTAGGTGGACATTTATGTTGTTTCCATGTCTTGGCTACTATGAATAATTCTGCAATGAACATACACACGCAGATATCTTCTTGAGATAGCAATCTCATTTCTTTTTGATAAATACTGAGAGGAGGGATTGCTGGATCATTTGGCAGTTCTATTTTCAATTTTTTGAGAAACCGCCACACGGTTTCCATAGTGGTAGTACCAATATACAACTGGACTAGACATTTGGTAATCCTCAATACCCACTCAAGATGAGACTTCTCAGCAAAATATAAATATAAGGGAACTTCCTCAGTCTAATAACAAACATCCATGAAAACCCTACAACTAACGTTATACTTATTAATGAATGGTTGAATACATTCCCTTTAGGATTGGGGGCAATGCAAGGACACCCACTCCTACCATCTCTTTTCCATACTGTTCAGAAGGTTCTTGTCACTGTAATGAGGCATGAAAATAAATAGAGGAGATACAGACTGGAAAAGAAGTAAAATTGCCTTTATTCGTATTTGACATGATTGTGCACATAAACAAATGTAGTCTACTAAAGGTCAAAAAAAAAAAAAAAAGAAAAAAAAAAAGAAAAAATTTGAACCAGTAAATGAATTTGGCTAGGTCACAGAATGCAAAATCATATTATTAATTGTATTTCTATATACTAGCAGTAAGCAACTGGAAAATGGCGTTTAAAAAATATTTACAATGGCATAAAAAATATTTAGGAATAAACTTCACAAAAGCTGTGCAGAATTTTCTGATGGAAGCTATAAAATATTGCAGACAGATTTTAAAGAAAGCTTCTCTCATTAAGTGAGAGATATAATATATTCACTAGTAATAGGACACAATATCGTTAAGATGTCAATTCTACCCAAACTGATCTGTAGATTCAATTCAATTTCAATTCAATTAAAATTTTAACAGGCTTCAGCTTTAGAATTAAGAAGTTGATTCTAAAAAATATATGGAAATGCAAAAGACCTGGGATAAACAAACTAATCTCAAAAAGAAAAACAGAAAAAAAGTAGTTCCAAAGCTTACAAATATACAGTAGGGATATCTGGGTGGCTCAGTTTGTTAAGCGTCTAACTCTTAATTTCAGCTCAGATCGTGATCTTGGGTAGTGAGATGGAGCCCCACTTCTGGCTCCATGTTCAGCATGGAGTCTGCTTGAGATTCTCTCTCTCCCTCTGTCTTTCTTTCTCTTTCAATAAATAAATAGATAGATAAATAAATAAATGAATAAATAAATAAATATGTAAATAAATATCTTTAAAATACACAGTAATGATGACAGTTTTAATATTGCTGTAAGGACAGGCAAATAGATGGAGGGATGGATAGAGACCAAAAATAGACCTATATTAATATAACCAACCAATTTCTGAGAAAGATCCTGAAGGAATTAAGTAGGAAAAGTAGTGCTAGAAGTCATATCTATAGGAAAAAGATGGGGGCACCTGGGTGGCTCAGTGGTTGAGCATCTGCCTTTGGCTCAGGTCATTATCCCAGGGTTCTAGGATCAAGTCCTACATCAGGCTCCCTGCCAGGATCCTGCTTCTCCCTCTGCCTATGTCTCTTCCTCTCTCTGCGTCTCTCATGAATAAATAAATAAAATCTTTGCAAGAAAAAAAGGAAAAAGATGAGCCTTGCCCCCTATCTCATAGCATACATAAAAACTAATTTAAGATGGATCATACACCATCTAAAAGATAAATCCATAAAACTTCTAGAGGTAAGCATAACAGAAAATTTTCATGAATTTCTGGTAAGCAATGATTTCCTGGGTATGTCACAGAAAGCAGAATCCATAAAGGAGAAATTTGATAAATTGTACTCAGCAAAATTTAAAGCTTCTGTTTATCAAAAGCCATAATTAATAATAGGCATGCCATAGATGGGAAGAAAATACTCCCAAAACATGTATCTGACGAAGAGACTTCTACAGAGAATATATAGAGAATTCTTACTCTCTTAAGAAGACACAAAACTCAATTAAAAAGAAGCAAAAGTCTTTAAAAAAATTTTTTTTATTATTTATTTATGATAGTCATACAGAGAGAGAGAGGCAGAGACATAGGCAGAGGGAGAAGCAGGCTCCATGCACCGTGAGCCTGACGTGGGATTCGATCCCGGGTCTCCAGGATCGCGCCCTGGGCCAAAGGCAGGCACCAAAGCGCTGCGTCACCCAGGGATCCCAAGAAGCAAAAGTCTTGATCAGGAGTGTCATAATAAAAGATACGCAAATGGCCAATAAACACATGAAACATTTCTCAACATTATTAGTCATCAGGGAAAATTGAATTCCCAGTGGGATATTACTACACACCTAGTAGAATGGCAGAAACAGAAACTGATGATACTGATACAACTATGAATATGGAAGGACTGGGACTCTAGCATATTGCAGATGGAATTATAAAAGGGCACAATCTCTTTGGCAACAGTGTGGCCGTTACTTATAAAGTCAAACATCACCTATGCTTCAAATCTCTAAAACAATGCAAACACAAGGGAATCCCTGGGTGGCTCAGTGGTTTAGTGCCTGCCCTTGGCCCAGGGCATGATCCTGGAGTACGGGGATCCAGTCCCACGTCAGGCTCCCTGCGTGGAGCCTGCTTCTCCCTCTGCCTCTCTCTCTCTCTCTCTCTCTCTCTCTCGCTCTCTCTCTGTCTTTCATGAATAAATAAATAAAATCTTAAATAAATAATGCAAACACAAAATAAAATGGGAACTGCAACATAAAAGAGAACACAGGCTAATAAAAATTGGTAGACAAGGATGTTTGTAGCTGCTTTATTCACACAAAAGTAGAAACAATACAAGTATCCATCAACAGCAAAAATTGATTGTAACATAAATATACAATAGTGTTATTTAGCAATAAAGAGGAATGAGCTTTTGATGCCTCCAGCAACATAGATGTATCTAGTGGTGTGCTGCTAAGAGTTTAATAACTGGTTCTCCAAGTGAAAAAAGTTCTTATTTGTAGAGTTTGCAGATTTTCATGGTGCAATTTCTCCTACTATAGGGAATTTCAAGCTACCAATGTGATGACACTGAACCCAGAACTGGGAAGAAATATGCAGCAGCACACCATTATACAGATAAGAGTGATGTCAGTAACCGCAAAAGAATAGGTAATAGTGAAAATGTAGTAAAATATTAGAGAATGATACATCTTGAGTATTGTCTTTGTTTTTAAATATAATCTACTTGATTGTAAGTTTACATTATTTAATTTTTTAATAATAGTTGTTTTTAACAATCAACCAGTTCTCAAAATTTGGCAGGCAGCTCTTGTGGACCAATATAAGCCAGTTCCAGCACACCAGTGAATGAATTTGGAAAACATGCTGACTAGAAAAGCTGGTCACTAACGACTAAATAACTGAATGGTTCAATTCATATGAAGCTCATAGCAGGCAAAACTCATCTATGGTAGTAAAAATGCAGAATATTAGTTGACTCTTGGTGGAGGGTAAGGAATGAAATTGACTGGAAAGGAACAGGAGGGAACTTTCTGGGGTGTTGGAAAAGTTCTTTATCTTGATAGGATGTACTTTTCAATAATATTTTATTGCTTTATGTACTTAAGATCAATGCATTGCTTTGTATATAAGGTGTACCTGAATAGAAAAGAAAAACAAAATGAAATTAGCCATATCAATCATAAATTAATTAATAAAATGAGGCCAACATATACACACAGACACTAAGCACTTTGGTTGCAAAAGAGGTCCCTCCAGGGGTGTCTGGGTGGCTCAGGGGTGCCTTCAGCTCGGGTTGTGATCCCAGGGTCCTGGGATTGAGTACCACGTTGGGCTCTCTGCATGGAGCCTGCTTCTCCCTCTGCCCGTGTCTCTGCCTCTCTCTGTGTGTCTCTCATGAATAAATAAATGAAATCTTAAAAAAAAGAGGTCCCTCCAACTAGAACTACTACATCAGAGCCACTATATCTCTGGATTTTGGAGCACACAGAAGAGAGTAACTAATACTTCCTGGGGTGGGGTGCTCTTAGAGGCTATTTTATTTGAGCTGAGTTTTGAAGGATAAGAAATAGTTCATAGGAAAAGAGCACATTACAGGGGTGAGATGTATCTGGCAAAATGTTGTAAAACATTTCTTATCAAGACTCAGGCTCTGCCATTTGATAATCTTATAATATGGGGTGAGACTTTACTGGTCTTGAGATTATTCATCTTTGGGAAGGGTCTTTTTTTTTTTTTTTTTTTTTACAGCGTAGAAGTGGGACTTTATTTTTGTGGGTTTTTTTGTATTTTTTTATTGGAGTTCGATTTGCCAACATGTAGTATAACACCCAGTGCTCATCCTGTCAAGTGCCCCCCTCAGTGCCCGTCACCCAGTCACCCCATTCCCCACCCACCTCCCCTTCCACTACCCCTTGTTCATTTCCCAGAGTTAGGGGTCTCTCATGTTCTGTCACCCTCTCTGATTTTTCCCACTCATTTTCTTTCCTTTCCCCTATAATCCCCTTCACTATATTTTATATTCCCCATATGAGCGAAACCATATAATGTTTGTCCTTCTCTGGTTGATTTACTTCACTCAGCATAATACTCTCCAGTTAAATGGTGTTGGGAAAATTGGACAGCTATATGCAGGAGAATGAAACTAGACCATTCTCTTACACTATACATAAAGATACACTCACAATGGATGAAAGATCTAATGTGAGACAAGAATCCATCAAAATCCTAGAGGAGAACACAGACAACACCCTTTTTGAACTTGGCCACAGCAACTTCTTACAAGATACATCTATGAAGGCAAGGGGAACAAAAGCAAAAATGAACTATTGGGACTTAATCAAGATAAAAAGCTTCTGCACAGCCAAAGAAAACAGTCAACAAAACTAAAAGACAACCTACAGAATGGGAGAAGATATTTGCAAATGACATATCAGATAAAGGGCTAGTATCCAAGATCTATAAAGAACTTATTAAACTCAACAGCAAAGAACAAACAATCCAATCACAAAATGGGCAGAAGACATGAACAGAAATTTCACCAAAGAAGACATAGACATGGTCAACAAGCATATGAGAATATGCTCTGCATCCCTTGCCATCAGGGAAATATAAATCAAAACCACAATGGGAAGTGTCTTTTAATAACTATCCTTCTAATCTGGGAAGAAATGCAATAATGGTAAAGACAAAACAAAACAAAACTCCCCAAAACTACAAAATGCCACCAATAAAAAATAAAAATCTTGCTTGAAAGAATTGAAAGTGCCTTAAAAATGTGGCTGCTACCTCAGCCCCTTCATCTTGCATAAGCCAGGATGACTCACGCCACTCATGTGTGCACAGTAATTGCTGAGATTATTGAGTCTATGTTGGAGCATCAGGAGACTACCACATAGCTCTCAAGAGAGTTTGGAATGAGTCAGGAAGAGACTTAGGTATCTCCTGGTGATTGTGACTTTGAGTCATTTGCATATTGATCTAAAGCTGAATTTCCTCAGCTTCTTGCTTCTTAAAAATATTAGTCATGGGGGATGCCTGGATGGATCAGCAGTTGAGCATCTGCCTTTGGCTCAAGGCATGATCCCAGTCTAGGGATCGAGTCCCACATCAGGCTCCCTGTGAGGAGCCTGCTTCTCCCTCTGCCTATGTCTCTGCTTCTCTCTCTGTGTCTCTCATGAATAAATAAATAAAATCTTTAAAAAAATATTAGTCATGGCACAAAAATATGGAAAGATATTTCATGCTTTTACATTGGAAGAATGAATATTATTAAAATGTCCATAATACCTAATGCAGTCTACAGATTTAATGCCATCTCTATCTGAATACAAACACAACTTGGACAAATAATTCTAATATTTGTTTGGAACCACAAAAGACTCCAAAAAGCCAAAGCAATCATGAAAAAGAAAAAACTGAAAACATCACAATCCCATATTTCAAGTTATACTACAAAATTGTAGTAATTTAAACAGTAAAATATTGGCACAAAAATAGACACATAGATCAATAGAACAGAATAGTATATAATAATACATACATAATTACATGGTCAACTAATCTTTGACAAAGGAGGAAGTAATATACAATGTGAAAAATCTCTTCAACAAATGGTGTTGGGAAAACTGGATAGGTGCATGCAAAAGAATGAAGCTTCCTTTCACTATACACAAAAGTAAACTCAAAATGGATTAAAGATCTCAATGTGAGACCTAAATCCATAAAAATCCTAGAAGAGAGGACAGGCAGCAATTTCTCTGATATTGGCTATAGCAACATTTTGCCAGATATGCCTCCTGAGGCAAGGAAAATAAAAGCAAAAATAACTACTGGCACTACATCAAAATTAAAAACTTCTGCATGCAAAGGAAACAAAGAAAACTAAAAGGCAACCTACTGAATGGAAGAAGATATTTGCAAATGACATAGCTGATAAAGGGTTATTATCCAAAATACATAAAGAACTTATACCACTCAACCTAGAAAACAAGTAATCCAATTAAAAACAGGCAGAAGATGTGAACAGACATTTCTACAAAGAAGACATCCAGATGGCCAACAGACACAAGAGAAGTTGCTCAACATCAGTCAGCCTCAGGGTAATGCAAATCAATATCACAATGAGATATCACCTTACATCAGTCAGAATGATTAAAATCAACACACAAGAAATGAGTGTTGGTAAGGATGTGGAGAAAATGGAACTCTCTTGCACTGTTGGTGGAGATGCAAAATGGTGTAGCCACTGGGGAAAGCAGTATGGAGTTCCTCAAAAAATTAAAAATAGTGCTGCCATATGATTCAGTAATTCTACTACTTGAGTATTTGCCTAAAGAATATGAAAACATAATCTGAAAAGGTATATGGACCTCTATGTTTATTGCAGCATTATTTATTATAGCCAAATTATAGAAGCAGCCCATATGTCCATTGATAGATGAATGTATAAAGAAGAGGTGGTGTGTACACACACACACACACACACACACACACACACACACACACACCAAAGGAATATTATTCAGCCATAAAAAGAATGAAATCTTGCCAATTGCAACAACATGTATGAATTTAGAGAGTATTATGCTAAAGTGAAATAAGTCAGAGAAAGACAATTGCCATTGATTTCACTCATATGGAATTTAAAAATTATTTTATAACTTTAATTTCAGTATAGTCAACATACAGTGTTATTTTAATTTTGGGTGTACAGTATAGTGGTTCAACAATTCTATATATTACTTAGTGTTCATCAAGATAAGTGTACTCTTAATTCCCTTTATCTATTGCACTCATCCTCCCACCCACCTCCCCTCCAGGAACTACTAAACAAAGCAAATGAACAAAGGAAAAACAACAAACTAAGAAACAGATTCTTAACTATAGAGAACAGATAGTTACTATTTCTTAGTTTGTCTGTTGTTTTTCCTTTGTTCATTTGCTTTGTTTAGTAAATTCCATATGTGAGCAGTCTATTTCAAGTTGATGGTTACTTAAATTTGGATCCAATCTTTATTCCTCTCCCACCTCATGTTTCAGGTATACAGTGTCATACTTACATCCTTTTATTTTGTGAATCCATTGATTAATTTCATAGATATACTTATTTTTACTGCTTTTTTGTGCTGCATACTTTTCTTACTCTTACTTATGGTCTTTCCTTTTCACTCAAAGAATCCTCTTTAACATTTTTTATAGGGCTGGTTTAGTGGTCATGAATTGTTTTAACTTCTGTTTGTCTGGGAAATTTTATCTCTCCTTCTATTCTGACTGATAGGCTTGCTGGATATAATATTCTTGGCTGCAGATTTTTTTCCTTTCAGCATTTTGAATATATCATGGTATTCCCTTCTGAACTGCAAAGTTTCTGCTGAAAAATCCACTGATGGCCTTATGGAGTTTCTCATATATGTAACTTTTTTTGTTTGTTTGTTTGTTTTTGTTTTTCTCTTGCTGCTTTTAAAATTCTTTCCTTATCAATGTTTTTTTTTTTTTTTTCCATTTTATTTACTATGTGTCTTGGTGTGGACCTCCTTGGGTTGATCTTATCAGGGACTCTCTTAGATCTGGATTTCTGTTTCCTTTCCTAGATTTGGGAAGTTTTCAACTATTTTATCTTCAAATATATTTTATGCTTCCTTTTGTCTCTCCTTTCATTCTGGGTCTCTTTAAGGCAAATGGCCTTATGCTTGATAGTGTCAGAGTTTCCTAAGTCTATTCTCATTTTGCATAACTTTTTTCTCATCTGCTAAATTTGATACTCACTAGACTTGAGAAAAGATAGTAACATTACTGTCCTCCAAGTCACTGATTCTTACTTCTGCTTTCTCTACTCTACTATTTATTCTATCTAATGTATTTTAAATTTCATTTATTGTGTTTTTCAACTGACTGGGTCTCACTGATGTCTTCCACTCTTTTCTCAATTCTGGTGAGTATCTTTATGATCATTACTTTAAATTATCTATCAGGCATATTACTCATTTTGGTTTCACTTAGGCCTCTTGCTGTGATTTTTCCTGTTCTTTCATTCGTGTTCTTTCATTTCATACTTCTCAGTCTTTTCATTTTGTCTAACTCTCTGTGTTTGTTTTTGTGTGTTAGAAAGCTAGCTACATTTTCTGCTCTTGAAAGTAGTGGCCTTATGAAGAAGGGGTCCTGTAGTGCCCTGCATTGCACTGTCCCTTGTTCACCGGAACTGGTGTTTCAGGGACATCTCCTACTTGTGTTTTGTGTGTCTTGCTGTTCTGGCTGAGAACCACTTTTTCCTTCAGTCCAGTCATCTGCAGTGGCTCTGTTTGTTGTGGGCAGGGTTTGGTCTCTGTAGTGTTAGTGGGCCAGTCTGGGTCCACCTTGGAGTGGAGTTGAGTCAGACCAGGCATTTGTCAAAGATGTAGTAGCACCAAACTGCAAGGCACTTTCCTTATGTTGTCCCCTCAGAAGCTTTCATTGGTGGGTTGGGCCTGTGGTCAGACCAGTTGTCTGTCCCCAGTGGACTACTAAGGCCACACCCCAACTGATGTATGTGGTTATCTTTTCCTCTCCTCAGGGCAGGAATCACTTTGGAGTGGTACTGGTGCCTGCTGGGGCTGCTTGCACACTGCCAGGCCTGTGGCACCACCTCAGATGTTAGAGATGTTAGAGATGTATGTTAGAGAGGACAGGTCTGTCAAAGTGCGGAGGAGAAGCAGGACATGTGGGTTAGCAAGTTAGGTAGTGAGGGTGAGCCCCACAATGGTTCCTGCAGGTGGCCTCATATCTAGGCTGGGGGTGGGGGAGGGAAATGGCACTTGTCAGCTTCTTTGTTCCTGGAGGAGTCCCCCAAGGATTTCTGTTCCTCTAAGATATGCTCTGAGATGAGTAGGCAACTTTCTCTCCTGTGTGCCTGAGGTATTTTTCAAATTGCTGCTTCTATGGTGTATCATAGGCTGTTTGCTGTGCTGTCTCTTTAAGGGCAGAGACTCAGTTTCCTCTTGCCCTCCTGGCTCTCCCAGAGCAGAATGTGCTGATTTTTTTAAATTCCAGGTTTTAAATCCCGCTGGTTGTAAGAACTCATGAAATTCGGTCCCTCTGTTTTTCAATGCCAAATGTTATGGGGATTTGTCTTCCCTATGTTGGTTCCCAGTATTATAGTCTGTTTCCTTCTTCTTTCTTTCTTTTTTTTTTAACTTCTTCTTTCCACACCTGTGAGTCCCTCCATCCCACAGACAGTCCCTCAGTTCTTTTAGCTCACCACCGCATCTCAGCCCTTCCTAGCTTCTTTGATGTGGCCTCTTCTCTACACTTAGCTGTGGGGTTTGTTCTGCCTGTATCTGGGTCATTTTCTGGGTTATTTATATCAATACATGTGCTATCTCATTGTATCCATGTGATGAAGTGGGTTAGGGTCCTCCTACTCTGACATCTTCCCAGCTATGTCTCCCATATGTGGAATTTATGAAACAAAACAAATGAACAAAGAAAAAAAAAGATACAAACTAAGAAACAGACTCTTTAAATATAGAAAACTGTATAGAGAACTTCTCAGCTGGAAGGTGCGGGAGGATGGGTGAAATAGGTGAAGGGGATTAAGAGTACACATATCACAATGAGGGGTGCCTATGTGGCTCAGTTGTTTAAGCATTTCTTGATTTTTGCTTAGGACATGATCTCAGGGTTGTGGGATCGACCCCTATGTTGGGCTGCACCCTCAGCAGGGTGTCTGCTGGAGAGTTTCTCTCTCCTTTTCCCTCTGCCTGCTTGCATGTTCTCTCTCTCTCTCTCAAATAACTGAATATTTTTTTAAAAAAGAGTACATTTATCATGATGAGCACTGAGTAATGTGTAGAATTGTGGAATTACTGTATTGTACGCATGAAACTAATATAGCACTATATGTTAATTATACTAGAATTAAAAAAAAATACATGGACGTTGTAGACAAGGGAATTGCAGGAAGGTAGTCAAAAAGTACAAATTTCCAGTTATAAATAAGTACTAGGGATGTGATATACAACTGGTGACTCTAGTCTACGTTGTGGGATGACATAGCTTTATCTGCAATTTGCTAAGAGGGTAGATCCTGAGGTTTTTTTTTTTAATTAAAATTTTTTTTCTTTTTATCTTAAACTTATATCATGATGCATGTCAACTATATTTCAACAAAATTGAAAAAAAAAATACAAGTCAGATGACCTTGTTGGTGTTCTTTGAGGGGCCGTGTCAGGATCTGTTCCCGTTTCCCCAGCTACTCATTTTTCTATCATTCCACAATGCCTGAAATTGCAACAGACTGGATGCAAGTGCTTTTTTAGAATGAAAATTGTTTTGGGGGTAGGGGTGAGTGGGAGAGTAGGACACCATAAACAAGCAGCTCAGCTAGAGAAATGATTTAGTGCTTCAGATTCCTGGAAATGAGGAGATGGAGTCACCAGGTTGGAGTCACCAGGCTCTGAGGAGACTACCTCAGAGGGTATAAATTCTTTGTGCAAATTATTTAACCTTTCTCTTTCTCTCTTTCATTGTGTGTGACAGGAGGCTAATGGCACAATCTAATAATTGCCATTAGGATGCAATGCACAACCATATGTCAGAAACATAATGCAGTGCCTGCCACACAGTAATAAATGTTAGTTATTATTACTATTTCTAGTTAAGGCCATGTGGGAACAAGAATAGTTTTGTATGGGAGCCAGGAATGGAGAGAGGGAAAAACTAAGAAAGGACTAAGTATAAATATCATTGATGTTATCATTTTGTTCACAGGTCAGACCTGTAAGTAGTGTCTCTGGGCATGTCGTCTCAGACTGTGAGCTAGTATTTCAGTCTAGAATGAAAGATACTCCTGTCACCCTCCTCTGGAATAATGTGCACTAAGAGATCACTGTAGTGAAGCATGGAGAAATGCTCTTTTGTTTCCTACCTACTGGATCTATTTGTTGTTTGATCAGCTTTTGCCTCTAGACAGTGAGCTACTTGAGGACAGGCATTACATGTTTTTCAGCTTTTTTGTTTTTAGAATAAAAAGGGCTACTGAGCGCATATTTAATGCTCAATAAAATATTTTTAGAATAAATGCCTACATGAATACCTATGTACCATATTTAATTCTTAGTGGAAGATTAGTTGCCTATATGTGCAGGCAGATGTATTTACATATTATGTTCACAGCTAAATTATTTGGGTCATCAAGATTAGATGGCAACTATGGTGTGCAAACTTGATCAAATTCCAGAAGTAATGAATCTGTTACTGGTCTATCCAGTTCACTTCTCCCTCAATTCTAGAGAAAACAAAAATCCCAAGCAAAATTATACGAGCCATATAAACTCCTCAAAAAGTCTCAGAAAGTGGAAATTTTACCCACTGAAGTTATAAGAGGAATCAATTTAAGATGAGGATTTGGGAAATAAAGTGCTTCATTTTTATTGACAGTAAGCCAATATGATATTAAAACAAAAGAAGAAATTTGGTAGAAGAGGCAGCCAATTCCATCTTTGAGAATTCAGTTTAAAAAAAGTCAGTGATTTTTCTGAGGTGACCTGTCATCTTGTCGAGAAAGGTTAATTTGGCAGAATCAGCTTTAAATTGATTTCCAGGGTATACTTTAATTGTATTACTTTTCAGTAAAATGTTTCTGTCAATCAGAAAATGTTTTTAAAACTAACCTGCTTGGAAAGCTGAGGTCAAGAACTGAATTCTTTGGCCAGGAGGATAGGTGAGACCTGGAAATCCCTGGATTATGGAAAAGAGAGTTCCCTGTTTAGAAATGGGAGAGCTGGGATATTCAGGGAGAACTTTGGCCAGAAAATTCATGTTTTTCTTTTTTAAGATTTTATTTATTTATTTGAGACAGATTGAGAGAGAGAGAGAGAGAGAGAGAAAGGAGAGAGAGAGCATAAGTGGGGAGGAGGCAGAGGGAGAGGGAGAAGCAAACTCCCCACTGAACAGGGAATCTGATGCGGGATTCAATTCCAGGACTTTGGGATCATGACCTGAGCTAAAGGCAGACAATTAACTGAATGAGCCACCCAGGTACCCCCCAGAAGATTCATGTTAACATGCTTTTCTTCTTGGAAAAGTCCTACTCTAGCTGAGAGAGAAAGAAGTCATGAATTCTAGTCTTGGGCCTCCCAGTTATTTTATTTTGACATTTTATGACCTGGGGCAAAGCATATTTTTCCCTGCTGTCTTGGTTTCCTTGACTAGAAAATATAATTGCTGAACTAAGTGACATCAAAGGTATTTTTTAGCTCTAAGCCTTGGTGTGAATATAAATTATTCTTCCCAAATCCATTTCTGAGATATTGAGGGGGCTTTAACAGACACTGGGGATATTTACAAAGTCAGAGATATTTGGTGTTTCCAAGAGCAGAACCGTTTGCATATAGGGATGCCTAAGGTGCTACACGGAATCTAGCCTTGGGGATGGGAAGCAGCCGGGGAGGTTCAGGATGGAAGCATAAGGTAGATGAAATATCTCTCCCATCAGCTGCTCTCTAGCTGTGGTGGAGTCATTTCAGCTGAGCACACTGATGTTGGTGTTGAGCAGGACCCACAGGCCAGTGTGTGGACCAATGGAAAGGGTTACTGCTGTCAAGAAGCTTATGGCCCATGAAAAGCAGTAAGTAAACACGCAATCCTGAAGAGTGTTTAAGGCAGAGGGACCACCTGCATGTACAAAGGTCTGTAGTTGAGAGACAGAAGAAGTGTTTAGGCTTCTGAAAGAAGTCTAGCATGTCTGAAGGGTATGAGATGGAGGTCGAGTGTGAGTGTGGAGAGGCTGAGGAAGTCAGGTTCTGGAGGACCTCTAAGTCATAGGAAGGAATTTGATCTTTAATTTAAATGCAGTAGGTGCCTCTGAATAACTGTGAGCAGGAAAGTGATCTCATCAGAATTGTGTTTCAGAATGGTCCTCCTGGGTAGAGAGCAGAAAGAGGATTGAAGGGGGTGTGACTAGAGATGGGGAAAGATAGGAGAGAGGCATAAAGGCTTGGATTATGATGGTGGGCTTGGAGGGACCTACCCTCCAAGAAATGTTTGGATTCAAGAAATGTTTAGGAGGTTAGACCAGGCAGGACTCAATGAATGAGATGATGGAGAGACATAAATGATTAGTCCATAACAGGTGGAACAAAAATTTTCACAGTGTAGGCTCGATGATGGTGATGCATGAGCCAGCAGATGCACTCTCTGGTAGGGAAGCCAGTGGATATGCCACTGCAGGGCAAGGAGTTAATCATGTTGGCAAAAAACTGAGGAAAGGCCCAGCATCTGATGTATATGTATATATATATATACATGACACTGTAGTTCTAGCATTTTGAGACCTGCGTACAGACTGGGTTCTTAATTTACACATGTTGGAGGTGGCTAGGATATAGAACTTTTGGAATTGTCTAGTTGAGGAGCTAATGACCATCTTTTTCCTGAGAATTAGACTTGTCTCCCATGATTCATGAAGACTGTTTTCCAAGCTGCAACTTTTTTTATATGTGACCCTAGTTCTCCCAGTCTTAGTTGATGGGACAAAGGGTAGAAACTTGATAGAGGAAAATTTGGCTTTTCCTCCTGGGAATTGAAAATTGAGACTGTTCATGTGGCTGGACCTTTAACACATAGACTTGGGAACTTATTTCCTACCATGTAGATTGGGAGGCAAAGGAAGACAGTGAATGGAGAGAGGCTTGAAGGTTGTATACAGATAAGCGTGAGAAATCGAAAGAGTCCTAATGTCTTTCCTGTCCCTTCACCCAGTTCCTTCTTCAGACCCAGCTATATTCCTGCTATTGGGTGCCATGAATTTCTCTTGTATCCCTTTTAGAAGTTCCCCCCTCTCCTTTTTTTTTTCCTGGCTAGCTTGAGTTGGTTTCTGCTACTTGCAATGTACAGGATCTAAGCAGAACACATAACACACTAGGTTCTTGGCAAAACGTAGGTCTTCATGTAGCCTTCTTGCCTTACCACTCCTGAATATTGTTCTTTTCATGCTCAGCTTGGGTGTGCCATTTTTTACAGAAGCTTTCCAGAGGTGATGTTCAATTAGCTCAGTGGTGGCTCTGGACAGCAATACTTTGGCTATTACTCACAGGGCAGCTCCTTTTCTTGGTAGATATCAGAAAAAAGCTGAGAAATAATTGCATCCAGTTCCCTTCTGAACCAAAGCTGCTTTAGTTTGGTATTATGCCAAGCATAGCAGTTCAGTTCTGATAGAGTCAATCCTTCAAAGAAACTTATGGTTAGAATCGGGAACACTGATAACATTTTATAACCTGCTGAGGGCAATGTTTTTCTACAAATAATGCTCATAAATATCTTAAATTTTCTGTAAATCTATCTCTGAACCCAAGATGTTTTGGCAAGAATTACAGAGCATTTTGGGACTTTTATCATGCTGCTCTCTGAATTTAGTAACTAAGTGAATGGGTTATGTACCAAATTCTTGCTTGTTTAAAGAAATAAAGAACTATGTTTTCAAATTGAAGTCATTTTAAAGTTTTGCAGCTGTTAAATTGGAAAAAAAGAAAAGAAAAGGAAAACAACCAAGCCACATTTGGGCTCAGTCTACATAGAAAAAAAAAAGTCAGGGAATTGAGACAACTGGCTGATGAAATCATGCAAGAATTTAGAAGGGGACATCCTACTTAGTGGTTAAGATACTTGACATTGGAATTGAAAACATCTGAGTTGGAGTCTAGCTCTGCTATTTCCCAGCCAGGTGGCCTTGAGTACATTTTGCTACCTTTTTATACTCCAGGCTTCTTTTCTGTCAAACAGGGATTGGAACAGTACCCACCTAAGAAACTTTTGTGAAGACCAAGCAAGATGGAGCACATAAAGGACCTGGCATAGTGATGGACATGGAAAAAACTTACCACATGTCAAGCAGTGATTTGTATTTAGTGCCTGGATAAGGCAGATTGGGGTAGGGGATATGCACAGTAGGATGGCCCACTGTTAATTTAGCAGTCCTCTGGAACATGGTATGGCAAACTACATGCCTGGGAACCAAATCTGGCAGCTTGTTTTTGTCTAGTCCACAATCCACAGGTGGCTTTTACATTTTTGAATGTGATAATGTTGTATGAACTACACCTGAGCCCTGTGTTCCCAGAGAAAAGCAACCGTTAGAAAATCTTTTTATTTTCCTGAGGCTGATTGTAGACAACCACTCTATCCTGGCATCTTCTGAGAGAAGACCTGTCTCCATTCCTCTGCAAGATTTCCATAAAACTCATGGATGATTTCCCTATGTACTTCAGGTCCCCTTCCCTTCGTTTGAGACATTCCTCATTAAAAGACATTGATCCCATTCTGATAGCCTGAATAAAACCATCACCTTAATTGTCTGGTGTAGTTTGCTTTTGCCACAGCATTATTAAAAAGCAAAAGCAAAACCAACAACAGCAATAATCCAATAAGGACTTTTGCTCTCAACACCTGAAGTGTTTACTATCTGGCTTTATAGAAAAAGTTTGCAAACTCTTGTGTCTGGGACCAAGGCCTTCTGGCCCCAAATTCTCCAGCAGCCATAGACATTCTTTTATCTGCCAGTTTATACCATAAGATAAGAGTCATGTAATCAGAGCACTGGAATGAGGAAAGGAAACGAGCAATTGGGGAAATTATAGTTGATGAAGAATGGTCAAGGTATTTGTGCTGGATATTTCCCTCATACTATCTCATTTAATTCTTCACAGATGAAGGATGTCAGAGTATGGCACCCCAAGATATCCTTCTTGGGCATAAAGACTATTTTGAGGGATGCCTGGGTGGCTCAGTGGTTGAGGATTTGCCTTTGGCTCAGGTCGTGGAGCCTGCTTCTCCCTCTGCCTGTGTCTCTGCCTCTCTCTGGGTGTCTCTCATGAATAGATAAATAAAATCTTTAAACCAAAAGATTATTTTGAGATCATTTAACTGTAATTTCAGCTTTGAAAACCAGGAGTAACCTTTTTGTAAGGGACATTTGTATTTATACATGAAATTTCCATTTGTGATAGTATTTCCTTCTCTGTACCAAGAAGAGAAGGTTGACTACAAATCTCCAGAAACTCTTATCAAGGAAGGGGAAGAAGGTACTGACATAGATCTGCATAACAAACCTTACTTTTGTTTATTAGGATTTTCTGGTAAACTCCCCAGAGCCAGCCTCCCCATCTCCCTACCCCCAAACCACACTTTTCTTTTGTCTTTAGCTGAAGAGGAGTTAGTATATAAGGTGGAGGTCTAAGCCACCAAGAAGGATGACTCATTTTCCCTGGTCTCTCCCATGTATACACGACGTATACATGTTAATAAGCCTCTGTTTGTTTTTCTCTTTCTATTTTTTACCACAGGATCTCAGCTGCATCTCAGAAGGTTAGAGGGAAAATTCTTTTTCCTCCCCTATGTCATCTTGCAGAGTGGGTAGTTACCCTCCCAACTTTATGGATTAGATAACTGAGTTTGAAGGTAAGTCACCTGCCCCAGGTGACTCGAGCTCTCTGACTCTAGAGTTCACATTCTTTCTCCTTAAATTGTATTCTGTTCAACACTTTGGAGCTCCTTTGTGTAGGATAAGGAATAGCCTGGGCTACTGTCTCAGGAGGGTGGAACTAGGGAGATTCTGGCTCATTATATAGAAGAACTTTCACAACTCAGGCTCCTGTAGGGGCCAGGTCTGTGAAGTCTGGCCCTTTGTATACATACGTAAAGACATGATTCCATGATTTAAAAAAACCAAATTGTTGCCACAGACTATTTTAATGCAGACCATATAGACTTTTGTGGGATAGGAATGGTGATTCTCAGTGGTGACTGGGATGGGAGAACAGGCCAGCTTAAAGGGGGAGCAGGAGGAACTCTGTCATTCTAGATGTTTTTTAAAAAAATATTTATTTATTTATTTATTCATGAGGCACACACACACACACACACACACAGAGAGAGAGAGAGAGAGAGAGAGAGAGAGAATCAGAAACACAGGCAGAGGGAGGAGCAGGCTCCCTGCGGGGAGCCTGATGCAGGATTTGATCCCAGGACCCTGGAATCATGACCTGAGCCAAAGGCGGGCACTCAACCGCTGAGCCATACAGGTGCCCCTCATTCTAGATACTTGAAAAGATGTCAACAACTTTGAGACTTGAGAGGGTATCCTTAGGTTTTCAGAATGAAAAGATATTTGAGTAATGCTGTTAGATACATGTGCTAGAAGGTATAACTTAAAAAGACCCAAATCGTAAGAACATTTCACACCTTAATCCAGGGAATTAATAATCTCATTTGTTTCCACTTAAACATATTTAATATTATCTTTTCAAATTTATATTCTTCTTCTGAAATATTCCCATACCCTGAAAACATTTTCAGAGTAGAGACAATTTTTTTCTCTACCTGCGCAGCTTTTGCAAGAAAATAATTTGCTTGAATTTAATACTACTATTTCCTGCCACTGGAAACACCCCAGTGTAGACATCCTTTAAGCATTTAAGAATTCATTAAGATATTTACTTTGTTCTGTTTTTTTTTCCTGTTTTTTTTTTTTAAATAAAAATGATTTTAAAAATACTAGAATAGGTTCTTACATGGATGTGTTAATTTGATATAAATTGTTTCTATTTCTTGCCATGCCTTGCTGCCACCTGGGCTGGGACTGGGGAGTAAATAACATGTGTTCACTAATCTTTGAAATGGCGATTAAAGTCTTTGCAGAACTAGTGTGCTATTAGAATATCAGCTCTGGAAAACAGAACAGTATATTTTGTTTTTAAGTGTGAAAGTTTATTTTTGAGCTACAAGATCAATGTTTTGTGATATTCTGAAAGCTTTGCATGTTCATGTAGGAGCTACCTAGGTTTAAAATTATTCCACTTGGACATGTCAGAGGAGGGTCTGTTAATTTTATTCAGCTGGTGCCTTAGGCAGAGATTTCTCTTAGACATTCAAAAGCTATTTAAAAACATCGGTTTGTCTCTATGGTTGTAACTTGACTGGATTTTCAATTTAAACAAAAATGATTACAGCCTGAAGGTTACGATTGCCACCCACATTTGTCATCATTTTGAGCTTTTTTCTTAAACATAATTCTGGTTTTAATTTAGTAAAACCATGAGAAAAAATATGAATTAAAAACACACAGGGGCCTTTGGGTAGTTCAGGCCGTTAAGTGTCTGCCTTCAGCTCAGGTCATGATCCTGGGGTCCTGAGATTGAGCCCTACATAGGGCTCCCTGCTTAGCGGGGAGTCTGCCTCTCCCTTGGCTGTTCCCTGCTCTGCTCATGCTCTCTCTCTTACTCTGCTCTCTTCCACTCTTTCAAGTAAATAAATAAAATCTTAAAAACAAAACCCATAAAACACATAGAACCTTAGAAGGGAAACACACACACACACACACACACACACACACACACACAAACATACACACATACCCTTGGAGCAGATGGATTAAGACTCTTTAAGACTTTTTTTTTTATATCAGTATAAAAAGCTCTTATTTCCTTAACTAGTTTTTTTTTGTATCTACTACGTGCTAGGCATTAAACTAGATATATTCATATATATTATCTCATTTCATCCTCTTAATAATTCTGTGAGATAAGTACTATTCCATCAATTTTAGAGAAAAAAAAAACCTTGAAACTCAATGAGGTTAAAAAAACTTGCCTGAGGTCACAAAGCTCTTCGTTTAGCGGAAGATGGCATTTGGCAATCCAACTCTGACTTCCACATGAGAGTTCTGTTGACTACTAGTTAGCTGTCATCAGGGTCAATTAACAGTATGTCATGCATATAATGGGCCAGCATGATATTCTGTAGCAAGTGAAGATGATCAAGGTCCTTTTGGACTCCATTACAATAGAGACCAGGAGGTGATTTGCTTCAAGGCAAGACAGTGAATGTACCGTGCTGTCCTTCCCACGAAAAAGCAAACTGTTTCTGGTCTCTTTAACAATGGGGATTGAGAAAAGCACACATAACAGATCAATCACTTCATATTAAAGTCCAGAATCTATGTTGCTCTGTGCCAATTAGGATAATTCATCAAGCATGGCAGCTGCAATTGCAGGTATCACAAAGAGTCCACTGTCATCTACCATAACCCCCACCCTCCCATAAAAGCATGTTTTAAACATGATTTACCGTTATGTGGAATGGGGCCACAGGACCACAACTCTGTTTACAAAATAATCCTCTCCATTCAACACTGGAGGAAACAGAAGCTTAGTATGAAATGACCTGCCCAAGAAGGCACAGTGAGTAGTGGCCAAGAATGGAATAGACCTTGATCTAGCTGTCTCTGAAGTCTGTGCATTGCCCAAGACCTTATGCAACCTTTCTTTAGTGCTTCTACCAAGTCATTCTACTTGGGAGACACTTTATATGAAGTGGTGAGCTGGATACTTGAATTGACTATTTTATCAACGACTTTGTGATTAATTCAGTAAAAGATTATATGCACAAATCATTGACCTATATGCACAAAAAATATGCATATAAAAGATTATATGCACAATCATTAACCTATATGATTTATTTATCATATAAATTATTACAACTTGAATCTTTTTATACAACCTCATGTGGCTCACCCATAAACATTTTTCAAGATGAGGAAATTAAGTCTTTGTCTATGTATTACATTGTTTTGGATGGTGTAAAATTTCATTGAAGAACTATTTTGAGGGACACCTGTGTGGCTCAGTGGTTGAGCGCCTGCCTTTGGCTCAGTGTGTGATAGTCCTGGGATGGAGTTCTGCATCAGGCTCTCTGCCTATGTCTCTGCCTCTGTGAGTCTTTCATGAATAAATAAATACAATCTTAAAAAAAAAGAATTATTTTTGATATGTCAAAATAAAATGCATATGGTTCTGATCCAATTAAATAAATGTATATTGATGTATTTTCCAATGTCAAAATATTAAATGCAAACCTAGTCAATTTGTGAAATAACTGTGTAGTGTTTATTATTCCTTTGGGTTTTATTAGTCTATTTTGGGTAATTGAACCCACATATTATAGAATATAAGGTATGGGTAGTAGGTTGGGGGTCAGCTTGTACTCAACTTATTTCCTGAAACTTCAATACTATAAACTAGCTCCTGGAATAGAATTATATCATTTTGAGCCATTAACTTTGTGTAGCACCTACTTTGTACTACACAATGATTTAATTATCTTCTAATCACTCTTGATTCACTTGTTTGAGGCAAGGAAAGCAGAGTTTATTTGGTGTTTAATATTAGGGCTGACAAATTAAGTTTGTTTCTGTAATCTATTGATTTTTTGTTTTGTTTCATTTTGTTTTGCTCTGACATTAAAAGAGACTTATTTTTATGACCCCAGCTCATCCAAATTATATATTATAATGGATTATGTATGAATAAATTAAGGTATCTAGACCTTTAATGATAAATCATTTTATAGTAGCAGTGATTCTATAAATGGATATCTTACCTATTAAACAAAATGCAATTGGGAAATAAAATACAGTCACCCAAATAACAGCTCATGTTACCAATAATCAGTTTGGATGCAGCTACAAGATTTACTGGCCCAATAGTAAATTAAACACTTCAGCAAATGTGTTAAACTGATGAAAATCCTCATCCGATGCATTTTGTTTTAATAATATAGAAAGATGTTCATAGTAGAGTGAACAGAAGAATAACTTAAAGGAAGTTTCTAATGTTTACCTGGTAAAACGAGGTTAAAGCAGTTAGAAACATCATTAGTAGCTTAAAGCAATAGAGTTTATTAACCTCCACCCTCCCCCAATTGGCATTCTAGGTGTAGAATGGCCTCTCAACTATGCCATCAGGGATCCAGGGTCTGCTTATCTTTCTGTGCAGTCCTTCTTAGCAAGTTATTTTTCATCTTCCTGTTTGTTGCCTCATGGTTGCAAATGGCTGCAAAAGGTCCAGCCATCATGGAAAAGGGGGGAATGATCAGGGTATCTATGATCTTTTATCAATCTACTTTCACATATATCTCTTAGGATAGAATTATGTCACAAGTCCATCCATGTCTAGTTTCAAGGAGGCTGGGCAAGCGAGAACAGGATTGCAACTGTAGGTATGGCCAACCATGATTAATCCTCAGAGGCTAGGCAATTGCTGCCTCCAAACAAAATCAGAGTGCTGTTCAGAAAATCCAGAAGGGGTTGGACATTGGTTCCATTTTAGAAGTTTATACATGTTTTGGTTATAAATCTGTTATTCTTTCCTTATTTTCACAGAAATGGTCTGGTAAAGTTGCTGCTTTACCAATAGCTTGCTATTCCCAATGGGTGTGTATGTTTAAGTGTGGAGTGTAGAGACTCAGATATGGGAGATATCAGTGAGGACAAGAGTGTCCATGGAATATCACGAAAGAATAAAATTGAAGGGTGAGCAGAATTAAGGCATGTGGTAAGGAAAGGAAACTGCATCCTGGAAGTAAGAGGGATTGCACAAATAAAGGCAGGGAAGTTAACAAAGCACTTGTCTGATTGAGAGAGAAGGGAATCACCTTGTGAGAAGAGTTGAGACTATCTGTGGTACATGTGTCTCTTTATTCTGATGTGTTGATATCTGCGACCTTGCAGACCCAGAGAGACTGCCCTTCCCAGGGCTAACCAGTTGTTAGAGATAGTAGATGACTTGCCTGAAAGCACAAAGCAGCCAATTCAGAGATCCTCCCCACCCCACTCCTTTATTGAGCTCTTCCACTCTGGGCCACTGTCCACCTGCCCTAATCACAGTTGGACCAAGTATAAGACGACGAGAGATTGCACCACACTCCACAGCCTGTTGAAATAATTCAAACTAGCCATCCTAAATCTGCCTACTTGGCCTCACTCATTCCTTCCCACGGGAACCACACCAAAGTCTCTTCCCCATGTTTTCTCTTTGCTCTTTCTGTCTCCTAAAGGATCCCAGTGCCCTCCTGCGTGGGCTCCCCTTGACTGTGCCATGCCATGTCTCCTGGTTCTAAGGATCTGTGAGTATAAACCCCCTTCACAACACTTTATCTCATGGCTTTGTGTCTTAACATATCTGATTAAAACAAGGCCCAGTATATTCTGCAACACTTTCCTCATTTGAAGGAGCATTATTTGGGCTGGGAATAGTGAGAAATGGGGTCTCATACTGTAGTTTGAGAGTTCTGGTTTTGGTCTGGTGGGGAATAGGAAGCTCGTTGAGGAATGAAGAGACTCAAAAGGATTCATAATCTGGCCTTGAGAATCATAGGATCCTACTGTTTGGTGATATGCAGGCTTTTCTTTTAGAGGTTCCTGAAGACATGACTGTTACTGTGTGAAAGTCAATTATCTTTGAAAGTGATCTTCAGTTTGCCATTAGTGTCTGAGAAAGAACAGTGAGATTATTAAAAAGATTTGGGCTAATACGCTGCTGCTGAAAACCAATGAGCTCATTTGTAACCTTGTTTCTTAAATGACAGATTTTTCAGCCTAAGAAGAAGAGAGGTATAGGTTTCCTCTGCTATTTGAGAGTAGAATATTTCCATGAAACCTTTTATAAGCTGAAGTGGAGTAAAGCAAATAAGTGATCACTATTTTGTAAAAGCAAAAATTCTCTTTGGATTTCTGTCAGTGAAAACAGGTATTCATGTAGGTCTTTTGTAAAAGTGAAGTGGCATTAAGCAAACTTTTGGATAGTGGGGGAAACCCGTATTGGGAAGACAAGGAAAACTACTCCTTTTCTTTCAAGCAGAATCTCTTCCTTCTTTTATTCTACTATGAAACTGTTTCTGTTGAAATATTTATGTTAATATCCTGTTTTCAAAATTCTAGGAACCCTCCTTTGGAAGTGTACAATTAATGAACCTGAGTGTTAACATTTTATTGTTGAAAGAGCAGGGCAAAACAAACCTAATAAAACACTTGTGGTGATTACCATATTTAGCAGCATGATTTTCCTACACAAAGGGTCTGCGGTTAAAATGAGAACAGAGGAACCTGTGGCTTAACCTGGCTCTGATGAGGATGGATCTTAGCGGTATGGCCACCTGGTGTTGAATTTCCAGAAATTTCCCCTGGCAAATTACTGTGCTAGTTAGAGCCAGGAGTAGGCCAATTTAGAGAAGAGGCTTAGGAACTCTGCCAAGAGCAGCTAATGAATTGAGATAACTGTTAACTCTTCACCTTAAGCAAATAAGATTTGGTTAAAGCCAGTTCACCCATCTTTGGTAAGTCTGAAGTTTGAGAATGCTTGCTGTTAAAATCCAGCTTCCTGAGCTACCCCAAATCATTCCATCTTGCGAATTAGGTATGGTGTAACATGCGAAAGAGAGAAAAATAGGGTACCCATGAAAAGACTCCCTCTTCCCATTTTCTCATGTGTTAGATAAAAGCCAGAGTGCCTAATAGACTAAGACACTAAGAGAATCGGGGTAGTCATCTGAAACAATGAAACAGCTATTTTAATTCATAAAAAAGCTTCCTTGTAATAGCCTTCATTATTAAGCATTCATTCTAAAGTCATTTAGGAGGAAAAGAACATGCTGTTCTGACATAGAAAAACAGGAAGGCAAGATCTCTTTAGATTAGGTTTGGAAGGTTGTGTGGTTTTTTGTTTGTTTGTTTTGTTTTTTATTAAACTTGTCTTGTAAATGGGTTAAATGGGTTTCCACCTGATTTAAACCACCCACTTTCTTCAAAAGTCTGAATTGCTGTTTTGCATTTTAAAATACAGTCATTCCCTGTAATGCTGTCTGTGTAATTAGTGGGAGCACTTCGAATCCTTTCTGCTACAGACAGGTGTGTAGGGGAAAGAGCCCCAAACCAAAGAAGAAGCTTGGCTCTGCTACTTCGCAATTAGGTAACTCTGCCCCCGCTCTGGAGGCGTCCCTCTTCTCCTCTGTAAGATGGAAGGGATGGCCTAGATGGTCCCTGCAGTCTCCTCCAACCCCTGTACTCTGTGATTCGCAGGCTTCTCATGACACACGACTAGAGTCCAGGTGGGTAAGTTACAAGGAGAAGAGGGAGAGGTGCAAACCGAGGCAGGGAGGAGCAGGTGCCTGAGCTGAGTACCATGGCTGCTGTCCACGTCAGGGCTCATGGTGCAAACTCTGAGTCTTTCAAGAAAGATTGCCCAGCAGCCAGTCCTCGTTGCCCTCCCCAATCTTTTCTGGCATGGCCCTCTCTCTATTCTGCTCATGGAGGCTGTGATTCCTGGACTCCCCTGTCAGCTGGCTCTGCCTAGGTCCTGCCAATGGGAGGCACTGGTGGGAGATAGTGCTGGAGAAGAAGGGAGAAGCCAGGGTATCTGTTACTCTGCCTCTCTGCCTTGGACAATACCTTCTGCAGCAGAAAAGTCTCTGCAAAGATCCCAGCTTTTGTGTGGCCCACTATGCCTCTGCCTTTCACTGGATGATTTTAGTCTTCTCTTTGGCCCTTCCTGTGTTCTCCCCAGCTCCCACCTCCCATCTCTACCTCCTCATCTCCCTCCAGCCCAGATGTGAGACTATCTCTAATCTAATCTAATCCCTCAGGAAAGTTCTGGAGCACAAATTGTGGCAAAGATTTAGTTCATCTTGAGGTAAGAGGTTGACCAACTATAGCTTTGTATGTTAGCCATTGGGCAACTATCATGCCTCAGAAAATCCATCCTTGTCTCAGCCATGTTGAAGCACATGAGATTGTTTTATTTTTTTTTAAGATTTTATTTTTTATTTATTCAGGGGAGACATACAGAGAGAGGCAGAGACACAGGCAGAGGAAGAAGCAGGCTCCATGCAGGGAGCCCGACGTGGGACTCGATCCCAGGACCCTGGGATCACAACCTGAGCCAAAGGCAGATGCTCAACCACTGAGCGACCAAGGTGCCCCTATTTTAATCATACTAGTTGGAGTAAGGCATGGTGAGATCAGGGAAAGAAACCTCAAATTGTTATTCTCACAATTCCCTGGGGAAGACACACACACACACACACACACACACACACACACACACACACATGCAGGGCCACATGGGGGACTCCCAGGGTTGATCATGAGGCAGAGGAAGAGAGAGACAGTTACTGTGGTTTCTGTAGGGAGGAATGAATAAGGCTGGACAAACAGGCTGAGGACTGGCCAATTTGAAGAGTTTCAGTGAGCTTTGGTGGCGTAGGGGCTGCCCCTCGCTGTCTGGTACCTGGTCCTAGGGCACTTGGGGTGGTTGTATAGTGGCCTGAAGCATAAGAGTCCCACAGGGGAGGTGTTTAGGAGTATGGACTTAATCTGGGAACTGACCAGCCAATTTTTAGCCAGGGCCTCCAAACAGCACACATGCAAAACTGCTTTATAGTGACCTAAACAGACATTTCTCCAGGGAGACTTTCTTTTTTTAAAAAAAATTTTTTTTATTGGAGTTCAATTTGCCAACATATAGCATAAGACCCAGTGCTCATCCCACCAAGTGCCCCCCTCAGTGCCCCTCACCCCATCACCCCAACCCCCCGCCCACCCCCCTTCCACTACCCCTTGTTCATTTCCCAGAGTTAGGTGCAGGGAGACTTTCCTGCATGACAGGAAGGGGTAGCTTTTTCAGAGAGACAGGGAGAACTGCCTAGAGTTCTGCCTTTATGAAACTGCCAAGTGATGGGGGCAGCACATCCTGTTCAGCAAAGGCACAGTCTGGAGGGTGGCCAGTATGTATCCCAGGCAGAGGGCAGGGCCATCTGCAGGGTCCTGGCCACCCCAGGGCGACTTCTCTCATGTCTCCCAGCCTCAGGGGGGTGAGCAGGGCTCTGCACCCAAGTGACAGTTTCCCCTAGGCTCCTCAGCATGACACACAGGCACATTTTCCTGAATGATCACTCCCAGAACATTTCCTTGAGAAAGACCTTTTGTATTTCAACACGCTGAGTTGAAAATGACTGGCTTTGAGATTATAAAAAAGGATCATATTATTTTTCTCCTTTATTTTATTTTTTTAAAAGATTTTATTTATTTATTCATGAGAGACACACACAGAGAGAGAGAGAGAGAGAGAGAGAAAGAGAAAGAGGCAGAGACATAGGCAGAGGGAGAAGCAGGCTTCATGCAGGGAGCCCGATGTGGGTGGGACTCGATGCCGGATCCTGGGATCACGCCCTGAGCCAAAGGCAGACGCTCAACCACCGAACCACCCAGATGTCCCCATTTTTCTCCTTTAAAAGGAGATTTGTTCAATGTGCAAAAACAAACCGTAGCCCATGACACTAAAAGGAGCCACACCTTATTCCCTTTCTGGAAACAGCTCAGGGAAATTAAGAGACTCACCAAAGTCAGGCCACTAGTTTGGTGGAAAGCCAGGACTAGCGTCCAGATGCTTTTATTGCCTTGAAGTGGCCAAAGGCTCCTGCAAACCTGTGGTCCCATTTTATAACACATGCACAAATAACACTCAATACATATCCAGCACCTCGATCATGAAGGTTGTTAAAGATGAACTCTATGAGAGGGACCCCCCCTTGCCTGGTTTCTCAGTGAAGGCCGTGGAAATGGAGCAGGGGATGTGCGCGGAGGACTCTGACGTCTGCTCGTGGGGGTGCTCTCTGCTCGGGGACGCACCATGTTCGGCCCAGTCTGCGTAGCTGGGCGAACAACCCTGATCTGGCACTAGACCCACGTCTCGTTAGTGTGGATGCTGCTTTAGTTAATTATCACGTCATCCCCCTTAGCGAGGTGAGCTGCTTGGAGACTCCTTAAAAGAAGACGTTATCAGAAGGGCATCTTCCCTCAAAGAGGAGTCGCACAGTACCTCTGTGAACAAGAATGGAATGAAAGCCCGTTTGCACAAAGTGCCCCAACTCTGTCTTCAGGCTAGGCCAGCCTAGTACCCTGGGGAAATGTTGTAATTTTGGCGTAGTGGAGGAGCCCGTTCGTTTCTGATATTTGTCCGTTCAAGTCACATGATCGTTTAAGACCCATCCTTCCTCAAATACTTCCCGGTGGCCTTGAGCATGTATTTGTTGGCAGCTTATCATTTTCAGTTGTTAACAATTACCTTGATGTGAGTAATGACCAACAGTATCATTCAAACTTTAGAGATAAAGACAAACTCTGCAAACCTTTGGTGGTCCCCACTGCTTATAGGACATTGCTAGAGCTCCTAGGCTTGATGTGCAAGGTTCCAGTAGCATCTAAGAACAGGGTATGATTCTCTCATAGCTTGTAGGCTCCAGCCAGTGTGGACTCATTCATTCAGTAGATATGTGTTGGGCCCCACCGTGGACAAGGCACTGCGTTGTGCATCAGGGATAAAATGAATCAGATGGCCATTCTCTTCGTCTTTGTGGGGCCCACTGTCAACCCTCTCTTCCTCAAGCACTCTCAGGGGTTCTCAGCCTTTGGTCTTTTCTCCTCCTGTTCCCTGACTGTGGTGTCCTCACCTCAACGTCTTGTCAGAAAATGACCACTTGTCCCTTAAAAGTCTTCTTTAACATTGTCCTTGATCTGTCTCCCCTCCCTCCAACCATGTGTTTCTGTAGTACTTACCATATTCTATCCTGTATTTTCGCCAGTTTTTACAGCTCAGAGTATTCAAAACACTCATTTGTAAACTTCTCATGAAGAGGGGTCTTATCTCATTCCTATTTTAATGCTTGCTGCCTGGCATGGTGCCTGGAAGATGTGTAGGGATGAATAGACATTTGCTGGACTGATAGGGGTATTGACTCTGGCCTCCTGGTCCGTGGTCAGCCTCCTGAATTCCTCCTCATTTATAGTGACTTATGTCTCTATTAAGTCCAAGAAAATGTCCGTTACCCATGATATGGAACTCTTAGAATAGCTTGAACAGGAGTCAATCTGTGGGAGTTTTCCCATGTTCAGTGATTCACTTACTGAGAAACATGGAGTTGATGTACACTTGATTTTTGAGTGTGTTTGTTTGTTAGAATTGCATTTGCTTATTCTGATAAGGAATCTTGGTTTCCATTTATGTTTATTTTTATTTTACGCTTTCAGTAACTGCTTTGAGGAGAGTGAAAAATATTTTCTTCCAAGAGATAAAGTTAATATTGTGTGGAGGATAATCTCCAACGTATTGCTTATTTTGCTGTTCAAATGACCTACTTATTAATGTGAAACATCCTTTTCATTTCAAAAATTGTTGACTGGACCTAATTGCTTTTTGATTGCAGAGCTAGCAAAATATATTAACACTGATTATTGTGGAATCTATCATTTAAAAAGATGGGGTATTTATTTCTGTTTTAATACCGAACTAAACAGAGGATATAATCTTTTGTAGGATTTTTCCTTAAATAGTCCATAGTTGCGTATTTATTTTCATACATTAATTTAATTGTGAATTATTAGAACTTCTTTACTTGCACATTTTTAGAATTTTGGGGATTGAAGCTTAAGACTAAAGTCATCTCTATATCCCTCTCTTCATATTTCTATTGATAACATCATCTACATATCTATCAAGCTATATCTATCTATCTATCATCTATCATCTATCTAATCATCTGTCTTTTGCTCATCCATCTAACTTCTTTATAGGTTAAGAAGCAGTAGGGTGTATTTTGTTTCTTTTTGGCTATCATGTTTGAATTGTTCACCTCTTAATTAATTTTGGTTTTATAGTCTAGAGTTTTGCTAGAACTCACAGATGAGTTTGTTTACCCACTGTTTCCAATCTCTGAGGAGCTACAGAAAATGGAAAAGATGCCAAAATATTAGATCAAATTTCTGGGCAAATTTGATTCTGTCACAAAAGAGAGAAGAGAGTGGAGTTTGCAGACCAAAGACTGGTGCCCTTGAGACTCATATTGGGCAGGGCTCTAGAATAAATGATTGAAAGATAGTTACTGAACATTTAGAAAAGTAAAGTTTAATCACTAAGATCATCAAGGCTTTATGAACAATATGTTTTGTTAAATGAACATTGTTTCCTAGTTCCTTTATTAAACAGGGTTCCTCATCAGACTTTGTTTCCTGAACAATTCCATGCCACTTTACCTTTCTTTCTGCCATTTTTGGAGCTTGGAATACCCTTCCTATATACCTTGTCTGTTGAAAGTTTATTTCTCAAGATGCAACTCACTATTTTAGTGAAGTCTTCTCAAGTCCTCCAGTACTGAAAGCAACTTTAAAAAATTTATTGTGTGTGTGTGAGAGAGAGAGAGAGAGAAGAGAGAGAGAGAGAGGAGAGAGAGAGAGAGAGAGAGAGAGAGAGAGAGAGAGAGAGAGAGAATGAGTGGGAGAGGCAGAGAGAGACAAAGAATATCAAGCAGACTCTACGCTGAGCACTGAGCCAGACACAGGGCTCAATCTTTTGACCCTAAGGTCTTGACCTGAGCTGAAATCAAGAGTCAGTTGCTCAATCAACTGAGACACCCTGGTGCCCCTTGAGAGCAACTTCTCATAGAATAAGAGATGTATATCTCTTTCTTCTTCTGTCATTGTGTGTTATATTTCAGTGTTTATAAATATGTTCTCTGTCTGCTTGTTGAAGACAAAACCTGCCTGACTCAGCCCATAGCTCTCTTCAAGGATAATTTGTGAGCTTACATACATCAGGGCTGCTTTCTCCCAGAGTTCCACCACATCTTCATTTTCTTTCAGCTTCTCCTAAGTGGATAAAATTACCTGTTAAGTTAGTCTTGCTCTCTCATTCTCATATCTTCAAAAGGATGGTAACATGACAGCAAGCAGGTCCAACACTGGTCAGAATTTCTATAGTTAAGCAGAACATCATTTCCATCTTCTATAGCTTGCCTTTGTGCCAGAATTGTGACTTACACCATGCACATGAACCTACTGTTTTCTCTGTATGGCTGGGAAGCTTGCAGGTCTGTGTTCTGCTGTTACTTTATCTTTTTCTGTTGTTACTTTATCTTGATAGTATATACCAATAGTACATCCTCTGGTTTATATTTACATTAAATTCTTTACATCAAGGGCTATTTTCACTCCTTTTTAAGGAAAAGGTCTATTTCTGTCAATCCAAATTGGGAATACCATTTATTCACTCATGCCTTGTTCAGTCCTCGTGGATATTGGTACAAGGCCCAGAGGCACAAAAATAAATAAGATACTTCTGTTCTCCAGGAGCACTGTGATCTCTCAGCAAGACAGACACTCAAAAGGAGCATTTCCAATATAGTGTTCTAAGACAATGCCAAAGAGAGGCATCAATCTCATGGGAATGCTTAGGGACAGTCTGACCCTGCTTGACTGGTGGGGTGAGATAAGAGAAGATTTCCAGGAGTTGTGATATTCAAGCTAAACCTGTGGGCATGAGTAGATATCAGCCGTGAGTAGGAATTAGCTATGTAAAAGTGGAGGGTGAGGCATGGGAGTGGGGAAAAGGTATTCTGGGCAGAGGGGAAGCCATGAGCAAAGGCATGGAGGTAGAAGCATCATGAGGTGGTTTGGGAAATACAAGCCATTTGGTGTTGTTGGAACATGAAGTTCAAGGCAGGGAGTATCAGATGAGGCTAGAGAGTAAGTCTCAGGTCAGATTTCATAGAGTCTTGAAACTCTATGAAGGAACGTGGCAGCATTCTTGTCCTGAGTTCTACCCTCGTAAGTCACAGTAGCAACTATATCATTACATTTCTTTTGTTAGGTTGAAATTGTAAGTTTTCTTTGTCTATATTCCACAGATAGATATGGCTAATTTGTATTGACTGTTGAATTTCCAGGAATTTTGTTAGTTGATTGTTAAACATAGTTATTAAAAATTAAAATATATAAATATATAATTAAATTAAATACAAAGATAATAAAAACTCAAAAACATATCAGTTTTCAATATGGTTCTACATTATACTCTACTGTATCTGTATTCTCAAGGCTATGTGTATCGTTTCTGTATGGTAGTAATATGATTTAATGGTGTGCTACAACTGCCCATCTTTTCCCAACTCTGTTTATTACATCATGTTGGTAGCTTGAAGTTGGCTGTGCTGGGAATATTTACACCATGGAAATCAGCAAATGCTAAGAGTCAGGGATTGACTTAATTGTTTTATTGGCTATCTAATCTTTAAAAAGTGATAGAGCAAATGTAAATAATGCATATTAAACATCAAAGTGTGTTTGTGTCTGTAGCTATTACATTGGGAGTAGTGTAAAAAATGGGAAAATTTTCTTCCAGTATTTGAAGACTATTTTCCAATTCAGCAAGGAAATCACTCACATCATTGACACACGAGTAAACATAGGTCTTTGTTGTTTGCCTTGTCCTTACTTGTCAGTGTAAATGAAAACATCAACCAAAATTTATTTCAGGATTATGCTCATTTGTCATTTGCAACCACAGGTTGAATATAGATACAAGAGTTCACCAAAAATCAACCAGGGCCTTTTGTCAGAATCCATTTGCTAGATAGAATTCACAATAAAAATATGTATTTTATCATTATTTGTAAATTATGAGCTATACATATTTTACATAAGTAAAATTTATTATGAACTTTTGTGAGTACATATGAAATACCCATTTTTTTCCCCTCAAAGAGCTGATTGTTAAACATTTTCCAATACACTGTGGCCAAAACTTATGCCTAACTCCAATCTACCTTATTTTCTCTTCTTGATTCCTGAATTCTCTCTCAGTTCTTGTTTTTTTTCCTACATAGAAGTTCTCATTAGATTTGGTTTTACAAAGATCTGGGTATTTTTTCTTTCCTATCTAACTTTTAGTTTCTGTCACTCTTAATCACATTGGCAGCTCTCTGGGAAATTAAGGTTTTTCCCCCCTCTTTTTGTGATGCATCATGGGCTTTTGCCCATCATTCCATTACCAGGTCCAGAAAGCGGAAATACATTTTGCACTCCCTCCTCCCATGTAGCTACTTGTTCATTTCCCACTTTCCCCCCTTTGTCATGCAAATTTCCAACTCTCAACTGTAATTTGAAATATATAAACTCCGCTTAGATTTGTAAGTCCTCTAGCTTTCCTTCATGGACTTCATAGTCCTGAGAGATTTTTCTAAGCCTCCTGTGGCAGAATTAGCAATTTCTGCATGGATCAATAGAAGCAGAGAGAGGATCACTGTCACAGCCTTTATATTCTCCATAGGAGGGGCTGCCACTGGGGGAACATGTCAGGTTTGTGAGAACCAAGTCTCTATCATTCCAAAAAAGTTGTTATCGAGGACTGCTTCTTACTATAGACAAGAAACAGGTTTCTTAGAGCTTCTACTACCAGTCTTCTTGTCATAGAATGCATAAGTCATTGCTTCTTCTCCAGGCAGATCTGGGTCCTACAGATGCAGCTTCAGTCTCTTCTTGGTTATTTTATGTCTCAGATGAGATGCCTCTTCCTCCAAGAAGTCTTCCTTGAGGGGTCTTCTCTGATAGGTGTTGTTCCCAGGTACTCCTGCAGCACCTGTATTCCAACTGGAGAAGTGCTGGCCTTGCAAGGTAACTGCCTGGCTTCTAAACTATCTCCTACACTGCTCTGTGAGGATAGAGATGGGCTCTGTGACTTTATTTCTAGCTCCCAGCATAGTACCTGGTTAATGGTAGGCACTCAATATTCATGCACCAAATGAAGCAATGAGTGAATAAATGAATGGCTTCAGGAGGTCTGGATGAGGTTCCTGTTGACATAAAGACCAAGAAGACAAATGTTCTCGCTTGCTAATAGTGAAACAGCTATTAGTATACAAGAAATTCACCCATTCCAAAAGCATTAGAATGGTGGGCACACAGTAATCACTGGTTTACTGCAATTTTGAAATTTTATTGGACAAATGCTGTGAGGTCCTCCCACTCTCAGGGTGGAGAATATTCCTCGATTAGGCTTGGGTCCTGCTTCCTTGGCATGGCACCCAGTACACTGTTCTCTGTAGCTCCTGGCTTCTCCCTCAGAAATGTCTTTCCTTTTCTAGACTTCTGTTGGCTGATTGTGAAAATAGAATGGAAATATATCCTTTGAGGGATCCCTGGGTGGCGCAGCGGTTTGGCGCCTGCCTTTGGCCCAGAGCGCGATCCTGGAGACCCGGGATCGAATCCCACGTCAGGCTCCCGGTGCATGGAGCCTGCTTCTCCCTCTGCCTGTATCTCTGCTTCTCTCTCTCTCTGTGAGACTATCATAAATAAATAAAAATTAAAAAAAAATTTAAAAAAAGAATGGAAAGATATCCTTTGAGTAGATTTTTCACCTTCTTCCTGCCCCCAGAGAGTTGGGGACTCAAGGATCCTTTCACAATACAAGTAGGGATCACTCTCCTTGAGCTCAGGCTAGCAATGCTTCTTCTAGCAGAGTTTTTTCTATAAACTTGTGAGTTTTCTATATATTTGATTTAAGTTCACTCTCTGCCAAAGGCCATTCCAGCACTTCTATTTAAGGGATGTTTTCCTCTCTAGACTTAATTACTCCTGTTTTGGGCATAACTGGTTGCAGTGGGACGATTTTCTGAGCTTTATAGAAGCATTGTGTGTGTGTTTGTGTGTGTGTGTGTGCATGCATCTGTGAGAAAATAATTTATTTCTTCCAGAGGTTTTAAGGAGGGATGTGCAACCAAATCCTTAATTTAATCTTTACCCTGAGGGCATGTCTTCCTGCAGTACCCTAGATATTTGCTTTCGGGATTAATCTTAATTTGAGAATCTCTTACTGGTTGGAAAGAGTAGATGTGAGAAACCACTTTATTTTCAGGCTAGTAGGTTCCTGCATTTGTGGACTCTGTTCCCTCTCAGTTTAGTTTGCAAATTTGATAGTTCTCACTTATGCTCATCTCTTTCTTGCAGTCTCTGGTCATAAGCAGCTAAAAGCAACTAGCTGATGCTTTCAACGTTCAGGCTAGAGATCTCCTTGGACAAGTTCAAAGTGTATTAGATACATTTCCTATCTTCAAAGTTACCATAGAGGACAGTTTAGCCAAACATTTCATGTCTGCATAATGCAGGCCACCATTTCTCTAGCCTCCTGTAAGTTTTCTAACCACCTCTCTAACTTTCTTTAACAACTTCTTCAGCCATTTTCTTTAGCTTCGAAAAACCATCTGGTTCTAAAGCTCCTGCCTCATAATTCAGGGTTTTGTTATAGCAGTGCCCACTTCTAGGCACAAGTTTTGGAATCATGCAGCTATTGCCTCAGAACAAACTATGCCCAAACATATTTAAGGCCTCGGCTTAAATACAACCATTTATTAAGTTTTAATAATAAATGGCTCTGACAGATATCCAAAGGGAATGGATAAGAGGGTGGGGAGAGTGTAGATGAATACAATCTACCCCAAAGATTAAGGCTTTTTACATTGGAATTATGGTAAAACCATTTTTATTTGTCTGTTGGATAACAATGTTATTTTCTCTTCACACATTAGAAAAAATGCTTTGAGAAATGTGCACTGTTTTCTTTCTTTTTTTTTTAAGATTTTTTTTTTAAATTTTTATTTATTTATGATAGTCACACAGAGAGAGAGAGAGAGAGAGAGAGAGAGAGAGGCAGAGACACAGGCTCCATGCACCGGGAGCCTGACGTGAGATTCGATCCCGGGTCTCCAGGATCGCGCCCTGGGCCAAAGGCAGGCGCCAAACCGCTGCGCCACCCAGGGATCCCCACTGTTTTCTTTCTTAAAAAAAATCAGTGACAGGTTTTTAAGTCTGCAAAAATCGGTAAATGAAGAGAATAGGGGGCTTAAAAGTTGCAAATCCAAGTTGGAAGCAACTAAGATTTCTACACACTCTCACTTCAAAGGGTGAGAGAACCAGGTGAGGCAGCTTGATGGAGGAACTTCTTCTCTTTATTGGCAAAGTCACTCTAGGAACCAATTGTTTTCTTTCTGCCAAGGCTCATGGAAGGAATAGAGAGCTTTGAAGTCAGCAGGACTATAGTCTTTGGGGAAGTTACTCAGTAAGGCAGAGGCCGAGAATGCAGAAACAGGACATGGTGGGAGGAGCCGCAGACCCACATGCCCTTAAGACCTCAGTCCAGTGAGTGAAAGAACATGGGTTTGGGGCTCGGCCCTTCAGGGCTTTGTGAGAAGAGAAGCAAGGGCCGGATCCTACTGGCAGGAAGGTTGACAAATCTAGCCTTTATGTCAGTATCAAATTTTAAAGCTCTCGCTCTGTATGTTACCTTTATAAATATTGTAATTAGCTAATATTTTCATACTGTGAAATGTTTTTGCCAAAGTGCAATTGGAAAACACGTGCTCCATTCTTTGTAAGGTAGGGAGCTAGTCAGGGGAAGCAAAAGTCCGTCAAACTCAGGGGTTTCACATAATGGAAGTTTATTCCTCACTCACTCATCCCGGTCTCAGGTGGATGGAAGGGAGGTGCTGCTCTGGGCAGGCGGGCATTCGGGGACCTGGGCTCCTTCCATCTTGCAGCTCCACCCTGTTGGAGCTCCTTGTGGTTCTCTGTTCAGCTGGAAGATGGTGAAAAAGAGTGAGGTGGTTTAAAATGGTCATATACACTTTGTGATGTTTTTATGCGCACACAGCCTCGTATGTGCTTGAAGAGGTGGCAACTTATTTCCTTCCCCTTGATGTACTTAGGAACTTGCTTCTAATGAACAGAGAAAAACAGAAGTGATGGTGTGGAACTCCAAAGATGAGTGGCATAAGGGTGTGGCAGCTGCCTGCTTGCACCCTCTTGCTCTTCCACTCACTTTGGTGGAAGCCAGCTGCCCTGTCACAAGGACACTGAGGCAGCCATGTGGAGAGAGAGGCTGCGCCATAAGGAGCTGAGGCCTTTTGCCAACTGCCAGCAAGGAACCAAGGCCTCCTATCAAGTGCCCTGTCAGCGGGCCACCTGGGAAGTGGATCCCCTGGATCCAGTCAATGGTAAAATGATACATGGTCCCAGGGATGGTGTGACTGGAACCTCATGAGGGACCCTGAGGCAGAAACACCCAGGAAAACCACTCCTTGATTCCTGAGCCTCAGAAATTGTGCGAGATAATAAAGGTTTGTTGCTTTCAGCTGCTGAGGATTAGGGTGATTTGTTACACAGCAATAAACAACTAATCCAGAGGGTGAAGAATCGTGCCTAAGAGGGTTATGTACTCTGGGCCTGCAGGAAGCATCACTTAACTTCCTACCCCATTCCACTGGCTAGAGCTGACTCATATGGCCACACCTAACAATTACCTGCAAGAGAGACTGAGGGTGATAGTCTCACTGCAGGCCCAGGAGGCAACACTTGGATGAACAGCTGGTCCATCTCAGTCATGTTCAATGAATTTATATTTGGGAATGTTTGGACCACAAGGAGCTGGTGGCTCCAAATCCAGACAAAATTTTTAGAGTAAAGCCTCTGGAATATTAGTATTTAGCATTTGTTTTAATATTTAATGTTTAATACTACTAATAATATTAGTATTTAATAAGTCTGTCTTACAGAGAGATGCCAAGTATGTCCAGAGTTACTCAGGAAGATGTGAAGAGGCTTTAGTTCGTTTAATCTAAGACTGCTGTCTTAATATTAGTAAGAACAGCAGTAATAGCATCACCACTACGGACAATTCAAGTTATTGAACATGCAGGCACTGTCTGAAGCATTTTATGAATCACAACAATGGAATGAGGTCAGTAGGATTATCTCATTTTTCCAGGTGGGGAGAGAGAGCCCAGGCAACAGGCTCAGTCGCTCACCTACATCCGGGCAGGCTGCAGGTCCAGCCTTCTCACCTGCCTGTAGTTTTGCAGAGTGTGGACTTGACCTTCCCTGGGGATTAGCAGGGCGTCCAGGGAGGGCCTGAGTTCTGCCCCCGGAGTCTGCAGCGGCTGGCAGTGGAGGAGCCCTGACTGGCGTGCTCAGTGCCAGTGCCCAGAATGTCCTCCGTGCTGGGGACCAGCGTGAAGGCCCTGGGTGCTTTGAGCACAGACACCCTGAGCACGGACAGGAAGACATCAACCAAATGAATAAAACTGCGACAATTTCACATTCTATTTTATATTTATTTTCAAAGATTTTATTTATTTATTCATGAGAGACACAGAGAGGCAGAGACACAGGCAGAGGAAGAAGTAGGCTCCCTGCAGAGAGCCCAATGCGGGACTCCAGGATCACCCTCTGAACCAAAGGCAGACGCTCAACTGCTGAGCCACCCAGGCATCCTACAATTTCGCATTTTATTTTCTTCAGTGTATCCCTAGATAGTACGTCTCTGAGCCTCGTTTTCTTCTATATACTAGCAATAAAAATACCTTCACGTGGGCTTGTTTGTTGTAAGGCTTGAGTGTTGTGATGTATGCAAAAACATCTGGATTGTTTCTTGGTAAGATTATACTTTTTTTGTGAGTACTTCTATTACCAGTGCCATTATGTGCTGGAGAATAGAGGTCATGTTTTATTTATCATTATATCCTTCGTGCCTAGTACAGTGTCTGGCACAAGGGATCACACCATACATTTTTGTTAAAGGCACTGGTGAATAAATAATGGAATCGTTTCTTCTTTCTTCTTGGGAACAAAGAGCTCACTTAGAGATGCACAGTCTCATAACCATCTCTTCCCTTTGGGTGCTGCTCAAGAGTTCACAAAATGCTTCCACATGCAGTATCTCATGCCAGTTCTGCATCAGGATATCACCACTGGCAGCTCCTGAAGCAGTGGGGGGCAACCCTTATTAAAGTACTTTGTCCAATTCAGGATTGAAGAAAATCTAGGACCCAGAGTGGGGCCAGAGTAACATAATAAAAATTGATTAAACAGACCTTCTGAAGAAAGGTTAAGAGAATTGGGATTATTTCAGCTAGAGCTGTTGGCGGGGGGATTAATAAAATTTCAAAAACAAAAGACTATCTTGCAAAATTTTGTGGTTACTGTGGGCTATTCCACTGAGGACAGCAGAGGAGGAATTTTGACGATTTTCCAGTTTGACATTAACAATCTGCCTCTGCCCACTGGACTGTAGCAGCCACTGGCTCTCTGAAAATTCTTTATTCCATTAGGACACCCTCTCAAGAGCGTTGTAGTGCTCTCAGGTGCTGTGAGGTCACTGGGGCAAGGCAGAAAGGAGACATTTTAGCTAAGTAAAAGGTTAGATTATATTCATCCCCTGATTTAGCAAGTCCAAGGGAGAAGACCATGAACTCAATTAGCCAGAGGCTCCAAAGACATTTATAGACACTACACCTCCCTTCTTTGCTGACCTCCCAAGACTTCTCAGAGCTAATTCTTATAAATCTGCTATATTCTATAATACCTGCATGAATAGCTTATTCAGTTTACTCTTGTTCAATTATCTTACAACATTTATGGATAGAGGTAGTTTTCCTAGACCAGGGGCATGGAAATGGGTATCTGCGCTGCCACAAGGACTATGATGCTCCTTGCCTAAGCCCTCAAGTTAATTTATGTTACCTACACCTAGCTTATTAACATAGTAGATGTTTATTGAATGCATTCTATATGCCAGGCATTGGGTTAAGCCCTGGGAATACAATGGTGAATTGTATCTATGTGGCCCTATTCAATATAGGCCCTGCAGCAGGCTAGTGGGTGATACAGACAAATCAAGAGGCAATTGCAATAAAGGACTCTGAGATCATATGAGAAACCAGGTGAACCCAGAATTGCAGGGGTCAGGGAAAGCTTTCTGGAGAGTATGATGCTTAAGTGATCCATGAAAGATGAGTAAGCATCATCAATTATCATCAATTTCTTCTTTGGCCACATTATCAGTCTAGATGACTCTTCTTTTGGAAATAGATGTCAAGACCTAATCTATCCAGTCACTCTCTCCTCTCCATTTGTTATTTTTCATGTTATTTTAAAACTAGTATCTTCATAATCTGACCACCACCTGACTGGCTTAGGGGTGAAGAAAGTCTCTGGGTATAGTTAACCTAGGTTGCATTAATTTTCTCTCTCTTGAAGCAGTGTGTTAGTAAAGCATCCAGGCAGGTCATATGCTAATGTGCTTCTGATCAGGAGGTTCATATGGAAAAGATCCTATACTCTCTTGAACAGAGAGAGCCAATCACCCCCATGAGAACCCAGGCTGCTCCTTTGGCCTTGGTGCACCATTGTGGTTTTTATTAATTATGTTCTGCTTAATAATAATCTAATGGAGGCCTCCGTGAAATGACATAACATTTTGGAATTAAATTTGTGTTGCTCAAAGTTAAATAATCAATTACAATTAGCTTTGTAGTGAATATACAAAGGAGTGAGTGGCCAGCTTAGGGTGGTTTCTCCTTCCTTGAGATGGTGCCCACTCACAGTGGATGGCCTCCAGGGGTTCATCTGTACTGGCTACAGCTGACTGAGTCAGAGTCAGGGCTAGATACCTGGGCTGAGTTGGGCCAATCCCAACCAATCTCAGAGATTTTTGATTTGGGACAAGAAAGAACGTGAATCAGTTTCTCTTTGGTGGCAGTTACTGTAGGATACATCCTAAGGCAAAAAGTGGGGCAGGGAGGAAAGTGAGTGAGCATTTAAATGGCATGGATGCCTCTGGGTCTCAGAGTTTCCAAGGCCCCATTATTTCTGTGTCTGTCCTGTGGTTTGGTTATGTGAGATAGGTTGGTATTCTTTTGATAAATTCCTTGTGTGCTGCCTAAGCTACATCAAGATGGGAGATATTGTCTCCCATAACTAAGAGCCCTGGTGAAGACAGGCTTGCAGTCTAGGTAGTTAGAAACCTGCTAATTTGCCACGTGGTGGCAGATAGTCATGGGACAGAGATGAGGCCCACCTGCCTCTTGCTTTGTGACCTCGTCTATCAGGAAGTCTCTTGGGGCATGGAGAGTCTCAGGAGACCACACATTTGGCTCAGCTACCAAGGCACTATTCCATACCCGCCTTTGCAGCCATAATATGAATAGCAGCAGGCAGTACACTCCCAGCCCATCAGCTCCTGTGGCTGTTTCCAGGGGCTCCGAGTGGGAGGCAGTACTTACTGTGTGATAGTTACCCATCCAGGTTCTTTAGCAGATCAAACTTGGGACTGATTCCAGCTCTGTTGTTTAGGGGCAGCTGGGTGGCCTTTGTGCTAATTTCTTGTTCCTCTCAGCCTTGGTTTTCTCATCCTTAAAATAGAAGCCTCACTGGGTGTTGTTGCGATTAAAGAAAATTTACACATAGAGTACTGGGCAGAGTACCCGGCACAGATCACCCGCTCAATAAATATTAGCAATTAGCAAACCAAGTCTACATGTAGGAAAGAAATGTGCTTGCTCACTCAACTGGTGCAAGACAGTGGATGAAGTCAACTTTTCAGATGCATAGTGTTATTGTAACGCTGGTCTGAAAGAATGCTTAGGTAGCACTTTAATGCCTTAGAAGAAACCAGAAAAAGAGAAGGGCACATTAGGGTCTCACTGCTGCTGTGACGTATTCCAACAGACTCACTCTCCCCTTCTCCCCTCGAAAGGACTGAAGCAGAAAGCCTTATGAAACCATACAGTGGCCTTGCTCTATTACTCCTCACTTCATCTAGGAATCCCACAGACCCTCTCCAGGGGCTTTAATTATCCAAACCATCCAAAGAAACTAATTATAACAACCCAAGTCTGCCCTGGAATTGCATTTATGTTCAACAAAAAAATATAAAGTTTCACCTGCTCCTGTTTATTTTTTCACAGTTTGAGGTAAAGATGACTGATCATAAGAAGAGTTTAAGGTCAGCCAGTTGTTTTTCTTGGTCCTCCTTGTTTTCTTTCACTGCTGTGAAACCTCTCCCTCCACTATACCTGAGACTTCCTAATTCCTGCTGCCCCAATTTTCTGAGATATTTAAAACACTGTAATCCCTGAGAGTGGCCATAGAGTCAGACATATCTGAATTGCAATCCCAGCTCTAATGTGGTGGTAATAACACCTACTTCCCCTTCCCCTATATAAGTATATAATAAGTGCTCCATAAATGAGAATTATTGATAGTTATTATTATTGAAACGAATTTCTACTATTAAAACACCAAAGGAATGATTCTTGAAATATGTTCTGAGGATAACTTTCATCAGAATCACCTGGAATTCTTACTAAAAATGTAGACTCTTGGCTCTCACTCCAAAATGACCAGAGTGAATTCACAGATACAACTCTGAGGGTGGGAGCTAGGAATCCACATTTCTTAACGAGCTCCCCAGATATTTCTTATGCACTCTGAGTTCTGAGAATCACTGAGATTATGCTTGAGGATGTCGGAGGTGCAGCCAGTATGTCATCCTTCTCGGTAGTATTTATATTTTGGCCTGACTTCTGAAAGTGGGATGAGAGAATTTGGGACCATGTCCCAGGCATTGATAAGCAGGAGCGGAGAGGATTTTATGGGCTCTAGGGACAGCGTGTTCCCTGGAGTCACACAGTCCTCATCTAAGGTTGACTCTGTAGGTTAGCCTGCTTTTGTTGTTTGAGCTCTAAGCCTCTCAGCAGTGCTCACCTGTGGGTGGTACTGATACCCCTTGGGTATTTGGGAATGTGAGGGGCTGCTGTTTTGGTTACCAAAGTGACCAGAGTGAATTCACAGATACAAATGTCCTGCAGGGCAGAAGATAGTTCTGCACAAGAAGGACTGTGCTGTCTCATGTGCCATAATGTCCCTGCTGAAGGCTATGGGCAAAGGGAGGCAAAGGAGGCAGTTTTCCACTAAGGCTTACCTGCGACTGCAGAGCACCTGGAAGTAGAAGACTGGTGACAGATGCCCAGACATTGGTCTTCTGTGCTATGTGAGGCCCCTTCTGCTCCGGCACAGAGATCCCTCCAGTCGCTCTTTGTCCAGAGGCTCTTCACCTGCGGGGGGTAGTGCTTCCTTCCAGACTATACAATGTGTGGCCATCGCCAGAAATGTCTCTTCATCAGAGGCAGAGTGACTGTAATGCTCATGAACCTTGAGCTTTTGAGCTCTCCTCTTGTACAGACCCCTCTGAGTGCTGTGAGGTATAGATGGTGAGGGAAAGACAGGTTGCCATCAGGAAACTTCTGTCTGTGTAAGCATTTCTGGCCAGTTGCCAGAATAGTACAAAGAACTGCTTGCTAGATGCCCATCATCCAGATTTTCCAACTGATAATATTTTACTGCATTTGCACATCTGTTGCTCTTATGTTTTTGGCCAGGAACTAGGTGTGTGCAGTTTATTAGTGTTCAGTCTCTTCCAGGCTGGAAGAGTTCCTTGTTTTTGCTCTGTCCTCCATGTCCTTGAAGACTTTAAAGAATGCAGTCATTTCATTTTGGAGGATGACTCTCAATCGCTGATGTTCCTTACAACCACACTCAGGTTGTATGTTCTTGACAGGCATGCCACAGAAAGAGCCCCTTCTCAGGGTCTCATATCAGGACTCTGGACCCATCTAACTAGTGAGAATGTAAACCTTGATCACCTGGTCATTTTGGTGTCTGCCATGTCTCTCCACTAGTTTTACTTTTGTATTTAATTCGAATTTTGAGGTGGTATTCCAAGATCATACCAATATTATTCAACTTCTATGATGGCTGCCAAATGGTGATTTCCCATTTCCATCACTCTTCTTACATTATTAGTTGCCATTTTACTGTAAGGCAAAGCTTATTAATATATATGGACTCATGGCATATTAGTGTTTTCCAGAAAAAATAGAACATATATGGATAGATAGATAATATATATAGCTAGCTAGCAACTCTCTCTCTTTCTCTTATTTACTCTCTCTTCTCTCTCTCGATTTATTATGAGGTACTGGCTCATGTGATTATGGAGGCCGAGGAGTCACACAATCTGCCATCTGCAAGCTGGTGGTATAGTTTGGAGGTCTGAGAACCAGGAGACCTGATGGTGTAGGTTCCTGTTCTTGTCTGAAGGCCTGGGAACCAAGTGGACCAAAGAGGGCAGGACAAGGTGACTGTTCCAGCTCAAGTAGTTAGGCAGAGGGAGGGTGAATCCAATCTTCCTCTGTTCTGTTGAGGCCCTCAGTGAATTGAATGATGCCGGCTACACTGGGGAGGGCATCTGCTTTACTCACTCCACCAATTCACATGCAAATCTCTTCCCAAAACACTGACATTCCCAGAAATAACATTTATCTGCGCATAGAGTGATCGAGTCAAATTGATACATAAAATTACCCATCACCCATGGATTCCTATTTTATTTAGTGGATTGTAATTTGTTACTTTCATTATTTCTTCGAAGCTCAAATTTTCCACAGTTGAATAGTGAATGTCTCTCTGTGACATGTTTCTTTCATTCATTGACTATTTTCTTATTTTGTGGCATAAAATAAGATGCTTCAGGCTTATCTTGTGTTTTCTATGCCTCAACCCAGAAATGAGACAGGAAGACTCTCATGCCCAAACTCTTACCAAAGAACATCTATAAGGTACAAGTACATGTTAAGAATTCATTTATTTCTAAATTTGAGCCATAAGCATATTAACAAATGTTAACAACTGGAAACAAAATGCATATCTGAAAGGAATAGATGAAGATGGAGGATAGTGCAGAGAAAAGTCTTATGGGCCTTGTTTCTTCTCAAATGACACCCTCAGCTAACAAATGTGCACATCTTCAAGCACTGGATCTAAACGGAGTTATCTTTTAGTGTTAACTTGCATCTAGTCAGAGGGTTTCCTTCTTTCTCTGGGTCCAGTTTGATGGCTGAGATTGACGAGAACAATTCTGATTGTTGACTTTCCATATAACTCCATTGAGATCAACCAGGGGAAGCAGAGTGGAGACTTCAATCCAGCTAACTGATGGAGCATAGGACGATTCTGGAAAAGATCAGCTTATCATGGGCTGTTTGTAATGCCATTCCTAAAGAAACCAAAGATGGCGTCCTGGGAAAGAAATCTGCTATTTCATGTTATTCTGGTGGTGTTCTTCGAAGTTCCAATTGTTTCCTGCTGAGCCTCCTGCCAAAATAATGAACTCACAACCTGGGGACTGCAGTAGGGAGAGTGGAGGAGGAGACAACACACAATTGTGGCCTGTAAATTTTTGCTTTCCTGAAAAGATTTTAGGTTTTGCAAAGTTCTCTGCTATTTTTAAATGTTTTCACTCTAATGAGAAGCAGCCCCAGTATCATGTAATGCTTGAGTTGGTATGGTAATTGCATTTCAGTAAATAGCTGAGGTGTTCGGCCCATAAAACTGACCTACAACCCACTGTTCTCTTGCAACAGGGGACTCTTTAATAGCAACAGATTTTAAAGGGCTGGTATTCCTTTGGACCATTTCTTCCAGGTATAAGTAGGGAAAAGTCTACCTTAAAGGTCTTGGGTTGGGTATGAGTAATTTTACGTCTTTGCTAAGATGAGGAGTGTTATTATCCAGAGAAAATTATACTGACATAATTTAGGCAAAATGATATAGGAAATAGTCAGAAAAATCAAGCCTTTTGTTTCTTTTCAAGCAAGAAATTAAAGTATTTTGGCATTACTAGGAGGAAAATGAGCTGAAAAAATATCACAGTTTTTTAAGAACATAGCCCTCTCTAGAATATGGCACAAGAATACTGGTATCTTTAGATTTATGAAATAGATATGTGAAGGCATATTTTGTGTATATTCATCCCCCCCCCCCCCCCAGTTTCCATTACTAACTGAATGTATAAGCCCCCAAACTGTGAAGTTTCAGGTTAACAAGTAGATTTTGTTCGGTATAGATGAAAATGGGTCTGTCTTGTGCAAAAGATAAAAGGATAACACTAAAGGTCATGTTTTTAATGCCTTGTCAGACAGTATCAGTGTTATATCCAACAAAGTATCCTATCCTAACATTGAAAAAATCAAATCCTCAGCATCCCAAATTCCTCAAGTGGTCTTGGGCCTAGAATTCCCATGAATAGATTGAATAAGGCTTTGGCATGAGTTCATTCTTTATTTGCATAAGGTCCAGGTTTCTGCTATTCTTTGATAGCCTCTGTCAAGCTGATTCAAGATCTATTTCCTTTAGTGATTCCGTGTTGGAGAGATAAGTAAAAGCATCTCACTCTGGTGGAGTAGGAGTACTGAGTGCCTCTGTTATTCAACTTAGGTTTCCAATTCAGGAGAAAGATGGCATCCTTAAGTTTTTCTGCTCTTGTAAAGGGAGTAGGGTAGGATGGTGAGGATGGAGCTCCAGTGATTCATTGGAAAAATAAAAGTGATGTGACTACAATTGTGCCTTGTTTGTGAAGCCATTTTTTAAAAAATACTTTATTTATCTATTTATTCATGAGGGACACAGAGAAATAGGCAGAGACACAGTCAGAAGGAGGAGCAGGCCCCTCGCCGGGACCCCGATATGGGATGGATCCCGGAATTCCCGGATCATGCCCTGAGCCGAAGGCAGACGCTCAACCACTGAGCCATCCAGGCATCCCTATGAAGCCATTTATTTCAGGTGTTTAGAGTAGTGCATTACTTTTGAATTATTTAAGTAAAATACATTCTCTTCCCCTGGTACTTCTGAAAGTACATTTGAAAGAGGGCCTGAAACTGCAAGATGAGGGGGTGGGGCATACTGTTTGAAAGAGGTTTTGAAACTGCATTTGAAAGAGGGCCTGAAACTGCAAGTGGCATTTGAAAGAGGGCCTGAAACTGCAAGATGAGGTGGGTGGGGCATAGTATTCCAGGGCTTTCAGAACTCAAATAGAAATACATGTGCTGGGAGTTACAGTTCAAAGTGTAGTTCACTTTGAATCCTTTTAATGAGACTATCTGGTCTTAACAATTTTTGGAATCAGGAGAGAAAATAAATGTGTCTATCTTTGTATTGCTCAGTTTGTTCTGAAATTTATCTAGTTGGCAGTCAGGTGCTAAATCTAGTACTGGAAGAGCTACACCCATTATAATTACTGTTTCTAATGGTTGTTGCACATTTGCTATGCCTGGAGCTCTCCTATTCACTTACTTGTAGTAATTCATTTTCATCAGGAAAAAAGATCAAATTACGTTACATTTTTGTTCTATAATAAAGGAGATGGCAGCTGTTACAAGTCAAGCAGACTTTCTGGGAAGCAGGCTACAAGATGAGAGATGTGTGCAGGAAGATAACCAGGGGTCGCCTATGGGATCAACATCTTGGGGAAGTGGAGGAGGCAGGTTGGGTCAGAGGGGGAAGCTGGGTTATGAGGCCATAGGACAGAGACCTCAGCTGATCCTTGAGGAAGCTCTGAATTTTTGAACCCCTGCATGGGCTAGTCTTTGGATGTGAGCTGGCCCCTGAAAAGGGGCTCTGGTTTTGGACAGAGTGACATTCCTCAGCAGGGAGCAATCATGGGGAGCGGCGCTCTGGAGTGAGCTGTCAGCTGTCAACACTCTTTATGTTTCAGTTCTGAAAGGGCTAGGGGATCTAGGCATCCACTCACTAAACTTCGGCTTATTTTGTGTTTATAATGCAAGCTAACTTAATTTTCATGTTTTAATGCCTGCAAATTCTAGACACCTATGTCTCTGGATACTCCTTGTAAACCTTTTGAAGGGCTTTTGCTCTTTTCTACTTAAATGATATTTCCTGGGGTCCCAGCCCCAGCCTTCTTCTCCTATCAGCCTACATTCATGCTCTAGGTGATCTCATGGATACTCATGTCTTCAGCTTTGTATATATAGGACAACCCACCAAATGCCATTTTTATGGGGAGGGATTCCCCTAAGTAGTTATGCAGAGCTGTTATTAGCACATTTCCTTTACTAGCCCTTTTATGGCCTAGAATCTCATGACTGCACGCTCTCTTAGTTAGCTCTGGCTGCCATAACAAAGTACCACAGACTGGGCAGCTTAAACAACAGATGTACTTCTCACAGTTATGGAAAGCTGAGTCCAAGATCAGGGTGCTAGCAGATTTGTTCCTGGCCTCCAGATGGCTGCCTTCTCACTGTGTCCTCACACATTGGAGACGGAGAGGGAGTTCTGGTCTCTACTTCTTCCTATAAGAACACAAATCCCATCATGGGGGCCACATCCTCACCTAACCCTAATTGCCTTTTAAATCTTATTACTAATTTAAGAATTATTACTTCCTAAAGGCCCTATGTCAATATACCATCACATATTAATTTTGGAGGGATGCAAATATTCAGTCCATAACACCTCCTACTACAAAGTTATATATCAAGAAATTGAAAATCTATAAAACATAAGTGCTCCCTTTCAATAATAGATAGATCATCTAGATAGAAAATCAGTAAAAAAACAGTAGAGTTAGATAACACTAAAGACCAAATGAACTTGAACAAACATATACCAAATATTCCAACCAATATCAGCTAGAAGGAATGTCCCTCCATCTAATAAAGGTCATATGTGACAAACCCATGGCTAGGATCACCCTCAGTGGTGAAGACCTGAAAACTTTTTCTCTAAAATTTGGCATAAGATGAGGGTGTTCACTCTCACCACTTCTATTTAACATAGTACTGGAAGTCTCAGCCAGAGCAATTAGGCAAGAAAAAGAAGTAAAAGGCATCCAATTTGGAGAGGAAGAAGTAAAATAGTTTCTGTTTGCAGAAGACATGATCTTAATGATGTAGAAAACCTTGAACATTCCACCAAAAACCTGTTAGAATTAATACATGAAATCAGTAAAGTTGTAGGATGAAAATCAATATACAAGAATCAGTTGATATTACATATATAATACATACACACATCAGTTGTATTATATCAGTTGTTATATATTATTAATAATATTCCACTGTGATTTTATCATATATACATAGAATATATGTACATATCACACACATATAATACTATTCTATTTTAAGGCTGGAATATTATTCAACCTTAAAAAAAAAGAAATCCCACCATTTGTGACATTAATGACATTAAAGCTAAGTGAAATAAGCTAGACTGAAAAAATAAACCCTTGCACAATCTCACTTATCTGTGAATCTAAAAAAGCAAATGTGAAGTAAGTCAATTGGAGAAGGACAAACATTATATGTTCTCATTCATTTGGGGAATATAAATAATAGTGAAAGGGAATAGAAGGGAGGGAGAAGAAATGTGTGGGAAATATCAGAAAGGGAGACAGAACATAAGGACTCCTAACTCTGGGAAACGAACTAGGGGTGGTGGAAGGGGAGGAGGGCGGGGGGTGGGGGTGACTGGGTGACGGGCACTGAGGGGGACACTTGACGGGATGAGCACTGGGTGTTATTCTGTATGTTGGCAAATTGAACACCAATAAAAAATAAATTTATTATAAAAGAAAAAAAAGCAAATGCATAAAAACAATGGAATAGTGGTTGGTCAGGGGCTAGGGATGGAGGAAATGGGGAGATATTGGTCAAAGGACATGAAGCTTCAGTTATGTGGGATGAATACATGCTGAAGGTCTAATGTTTAGCATGGTGGCTAGAGCTAATAATACTGTATTGTATGCTTGAAATTTGCTAAGAAAGTGGATCTTAAGTGTTCTCACCACACCTACACAAAAGGTGTGAGGCAATGGATATGCTAGTTAGCTTGAGTGCGGTAAACATTTCACAATGTATATGTATATCAAAACATTATGTTCTGTTCCTTAATAATGTATAATTTTTATTTGCCAATTGTACCTCAATAAAGCTGGGGGAAAAACTCTATAAATACCAATTATTGTGAGTAGACTGAATCCATGTATCTGGGAATTCTTCAGTGTCCTCAAGTGGAAGAACAGTTTTTTCTTAACTGAAACTTTTGATGCTTTATTTTGTTTCTCAGTGGCATTTGAGGTCTCAAGGACAATACTGAGTCTTATGAATTGCAACAAATCCTTCTAGCTCTACCTCAACTGAATTGTCACTTCTTCCAGTAGCATCAGCCTCTCTGGTTACTTAGACTATCAGACTCCTATTTATATTTTCTTTTCTTTTTTTCTTCTTTTCCTTTCCCTTTTCTTTTCTTTTTGTAGTAAGGACAGTTAGCATGAGATCTACTTTTTAACAATACAGTGTTGTTAACTACAGGCATGAGACCACCCATGTAAGTGGTATCATTCAGTATTTGTCCTGTGATGGGCTAATTTCACTTATCATAATGCCCTCTAGGTTCATCCCTGTTGTCACACATACAGGATTTCCTACTTTCTGAAGCCTGAACAATATTCCATTGTTCTACACATACATTTTCTTTATCTGTTCCTTTGTCAAAGGACATTCAGATTATTCCCACATCTTAGCTCTTGTGAATAATGCTATAGTCACCATAGGACTGCAGATATCTCTTTGAGATCCTAATTTCAATTCTTTTGGATAAATAGCCAAAATTAGGATCGCTGGATCATATGGTAGCCTTATTTTTAATTTTTGAGAAAATTCAATATTGTTTTCCATATCAGCTGAATCATTTTGTATTCTTACCAGAAGTATAGACTGGTTCCAAATTCTGCACATCTTTGCCAAGCTTGTTACCCCCCCTCTTTTTTTTTTTTTAAATAACAGTAACCATGACAGGTGTGAGGTGATATCTCATTGCGGTTTTGATTTGTATTTTCCCAGTGATTTGTATGTATTATTTTGTATACCTGTTGGCCATTTGTATATCCTCTTTGGAGAAGTGATAGGTTACTATTTATTTATTTCGCCTTTTGTAGAAAAACACTGACAATGCAGTTACCTTCTGTAAGGCAGCCCCAGAGTGTATGCATTAGCTCCCAGCTGTCCTCCGAGAGGGATGGAAGAGTGTGGTGGGGGGAGTCTGGGCGTGGGACAAGACTGCCTGGACTGAATCCAGATCAAGTTTCTAGTCTTCTTTGTGTGTCTTTTTCCTCATGAAATAATACCTTCATTATAGGGTTGTCATGTGATGAGATCAGATACTATGAGTAAAGTGTATAATTATTTCCTGGCACATATTTAATGATCAGTATGCATTAATAATTAATTTAATATTTTTTGCAGTACATTTAATCTATATTTTGTTATTTCATTTATCTCTTTCTCAATTCCTTTTTTTACCCTCTCTGTAAGGCTCTGCCTACCCAGTTCTCCATTCCTGTATGCAAGAATATAGTTCTGTAGTGCCCCTGACATATATACAGATGCCATGTCTCCCAACCTAACTCTGGTCAGACTTCAGCTTTTGAGCTCAGTACACCTATTTTTGGCTGCTTATTAGGAACTTCTTCCTGCACATCCCACAGATACCTCAAATCCAACCATTTCAAAATCAAACTCAAAACCTTTCTTCCTAAACTTCCTTCTAGAATCCCCACATACTAGATCCCCAAGGCAGAAATGTTGAGGTCATATCAGCTTCTTACTCTTTTTTGCTTGTAGGCAGTGGTTCATCAACTTCCTACAACTTCTACCACCTAGATTTTGCTTTATTCCAATCCACCTCATTCTCTCTGATCTTGTTTCTGCAGCATAGGTTTAGGCTCTTCTTGCTTCTTTAGAGGATTTTTCAATAGTTTTCTAACAACTAATTTCCCAGGTCCCAATACTGCCTTCTCCAATTAGGCTGACATATAATTTGTCAACAAACTGGGACACCTTTGAAAGTCAAACAGGGATGCTTATTAAACATTACACTCAGAAGGCAAGCATCAGCAAAGACTGTCCCAGGCAAACCAGGACATATGGACACCACTCTAATTTATCCTGCACAGCTGTCAGAGTGTGCTTTCTAGAACACTTGTCTGCTCCTGTCACTTGCTCTCCTATAGTGTGTCTAAGGGGAAAGCATGTACTGTTCTAATGACTGGAGCGTTCTGCTCTGCTTGCCTGGCTTTCTTGTAAATCAATCAGTTAGCTGCCTCTATCTCTTGTAGTTTGGGGTGAATTTTAGCAAATTGAAGTCTTCCCAGGGTTGGGTCATATTTAGGTATTATAAAAAGCAAACAAACTTTGGGATTTGCCAAGCTCAGAATATGTTGATCAGATGCAGGCATTGCCCAAGACAATTCTGCCCTGCTGACCAGCAGCACCCCTAGAAGACACCATCATCACATGGTCATCAGCCCTCAGCTGCCTTCTCTCCACTGCTGTCGAGTCAATGGTTGAGTAAACCGTTGAGTGAGCAGCTTAATAAATATTCAACAAGGCATAAAGTTGGCGATAAGGTTGGCGATCCTTACTAAATATATCAGCATTTTCCACATTAGCTTTCTACTTTTCAGGGGAAATAGCAAAAGAAAATATTTTTCCTGTTAAGGCCGCATTTACTTTTCATTCACTGAAGAAAGGAGTCCTTTCTTACAACTTCGCTGAAGAAACTATTCTTTTTTTAAGAGAGAGGGAGAGAGCAAATGAGGAGGGGCAGAGAGAGAGAACCTTAAGGAGACTCCCTGCTAAGCATGGAGCCCAACATGGGGCTCAGTTTTACAACCCCAAGATCATGACCTGAGCCAAAATCAAGAGTCGGTTGCTTAGCCAACTGAGCCACTCAGGTACCCTGAAACCAGCTATTCTTTTAACTGATATTTCTTATCCTTCATAGATATTAAAAGTTTCATTATATAAGAAATCCATATTTATTGCAGAAAAATGGGAAAATACAGAACAGTAAAAGGAAAAAAGTTGCTTATCTTTTTACCTTGTACATAAGATGTTAATTTTATATGCATTCTTCAGATGTGTTCTATGTGAATAAATGTACAAAACTCATATAGCAAAAATAGCAGCATGATGAAGTGTAACTTGCTTTTTTACTTAGTAATAAAAAGTGCTTCTTTTTATACCAGTAAGTGTATCTCTGTGCCATTATTTATAAAGGCTGCACTGTATTCCATTGTTTGATTGCTCCATACTTTATTTAATGATCATTTATTTTCTGATATTTAAGAAGTTTCTAACTCTGCTGCCACTTAATGTTCATTGGATTTCCTTTAATATATACATATATATTCCCACTTTGATGGATATATATGTGTATATTTTCCCATTTTGATTATTCCTTTAGGATTAATTTTTATTTTTTTTTTATTTTTTTTTTTATTTTTTTTTATTTTATTTTTTGTTTTTGTTTTTGTTTTTTTTTTTTTTTAGGATTAATTTTTATATGAGGATTTGCTGAACCACTTTTAGGCTTTTGCACTCTTTGGCCAACTCGATGGGTTTAGAATTTCTGTGTGTTACTGAGCCTGACAGCTGCCTGTCTGGACAGCTTCACAAATGGAGCTTCAAATAAATTCTTTGGTTGCTTATTACAAAGTGATAAGTTTTAAGCTCAAAGGAATGCATTAAAAAAATTCCATGACAATCCATTGGCAAGCAAGCTGAAATAGAACGTGTTCTAAAGAATTCTTTCACAGTAAAATTTAAGCCTAATCTATATTTTTTTCCTCAAAAATATTTTTGGTGAAGTTTCCTCTTTATTTGTGGGTCCTTGGTGGGGGAAAAACAACGTGGCTTCATTTTTTTCAACAGTTTGCCCAGGTAATATGGACTCAATCTAATGATTGAACATTTCTAGGGAAAGTACTAAAAGACATATTTAACATATTTCCAATTTTGAGTAGATATCTATCCAATACAAGCATCTTGGATTAACCAGGAAAAAATGATCAGAATGTGACATAAAATTGAATTGTTGTATTTTATTCTTCAAATAGTTCTTTTTACAGAATTTGGTGTTTTCCTGGACCTCCTAAAAGTACTTTGTGTCAGAGTCCTTTGTGGTTGCTGTCAGGTAAAAACTGTCAGCATAACTCACAACTGTGATAGGTTGGGGAGGGTTGACTCCCCAAGAGAAAAACTGCCATAGATGCTCAGAGATGACAGTATTTAGAAGCATACATATACATATTCTCCATCTAAAAAAGATAATGTCAACGTGAAAGTCAAATTTCTTTAGGTATTTTCTTGAGGACTGTCACCTTGATCTTTCATGTTCTACATTACTTTCCTCCTCCTAAATCAAGAATATATATTTTTAGTTGTTGTTGAAATATACTTCTATGTCCAACCTAACGGTCTCCCCAGAGGACTCTTCCTTTCCCTTTCACCTCTCAACAGGGGCAGGAGTGAGTCAGGGAGTAGAAGTTGAGGCTTTGTTTGCATCCAGAATAGCTTCTTGCCTTCTGAATTCTGAAGCTCTAAAACAGTTAATGTTTTAACTGGTTAACTGTGGGGCAGGAAGTATGAGAGATGAATCAGTCTATTCTCCCTCTAGCATCAATTTCTTGAATCTTGAATTTTGAATTCTTGAACAGTGGCTTCATCCTAGTGTACAGTTATGGCAAGTGTCCTAATGAGTGGAGCACTTTATTCATGGAAAATACAATTGCTAGCTAATGTTATGATCATGTCAACTGAACTAGGAGACTACTGAAGTTTTCCAGTTTGGCACTGGGGGTTGGAAGGTATTGCTGCTCCAGTAACAGCAGTGTTTCTGCTCAAACTACCATTCTGCAACAGACAATCTGTTCTGCAACAGAAATCACAAGATGGCAAATACCTGTTGCATCTGGAAAACTTTATTGTCTCTAGAATCTGTGAATTCTGAGCATTTTCTTGCCCATATGGGAGGGCCCCAAGCCTAAAGATGTCCCCAAAAGTCTGTGTCTTTAAGTTGACACTGAGGCGATCGAGAGCTAGCAAGCTGATGAGTTGGCTTCTGTTGAGATAAAGGTGAGATTTGCAGTAGTTAGTCCGTGTATCTCTCTGAATAATGGTCCTTTCATCCATGACCAGAAGATGTGTGTGGCTACAATGTGGGAAAGGGGGAATGGAATTGGTGAAGATAGCAAAAATGTGTACTGGAGAAAATGTACACATCTTATTTTATTTTTAAAAGATTTTATTCATTTACTCATGAGACACACACACACACACACACACACACACACACACACACAGGCAGAGACGCAGGCAAAGGGAGAAGCAGGCTCCATGCAGGGAGCCCGACGTGGGACTCTATCCTGGGTCTCCAGGATCACGTCCTGGGCTGAAGGCGGCGGTGCTAAACTGCTGAGCCACCCAGGCTGCCCAAATGTGCACATTTTATACAAATTTAAGGTACCTAGTTTCCTAGTCTTGTCTCCTTTTAGGGAGACAAAAAGGGCTTGAATCTTAAAAGGAGCAGTCTTGGCAGTCATAATATATAAAATATAAGAAATTGAAGCTGCCAGCTTCTTAATCAGACATATATGTTCTCAAACCAGTTGATCAGGAAAATGTGGCCTGGGAACACCTGATCTGTGGCTGATCAGAAGTGAGGGCAGGCTAGTGGGAGTCTGTGCCCTTAGCCAGTCTTACCTACCTCCAGGTTAATTAGCAACAAAGTCAATTGCAATACTAAAAATCGTGAAACCATTGAGATAATATAACGCCTGGCACAGAATTGTTGCTAAAAACATTAGTTAAAGAGCTTCCAGTTATATATGACAAAGCCATATTTTATACCCGAATGAATGAATGAAATGACATGGATGCAGTGTCTATGATAACAGATTCCAAACAATCATAAGTAGAGGCAACTTATTCAACAGCTTTTGTTTTATAAAAAGACTTGTCAAAGAACAGGTGTAGGAATGAAGGCAAAAAGATAAACCTGTGAAAATATCTGGGCTGTAAATATTCAAAATTTCACTATGAAGAAAATTAGAGGTGAAAAGATCACAGCAGAATTTACACATACCTTACCAAAAACTCTAGCACTGCCAGAGAGAATATTTTCTGTTAAAACTGCTACGGCTCTTTACTATAAAAAAGAGTCAATTGAAGTTGTCAACAACTTCTAATTTATTAACCCTAAAGTATAACTTTCTACAGGTTATTTTGTAAGAACTTAAAATAATAGAACTATATTGAAAAAATATCCCGAGAAAGACAGCAGTGACATGATATGAAAGACAGATGTCGCCGAGAAGCTGGATGGAGTACCTGGCTATGCACGGTCTCAGTTAGAATAAAAGCCAAATGAATGAGACCATATAATGTTTGTCCTTCTCCGATTGACTTATTTCACTCAGCATAATATCAGAAAGGGAGACAGAACATGAAGACTCCTAACTCTGGGAAACGAACTAGGGGTGGTGGAAGGGGAGGAGAGTGGGGGGTGGGTGTGACTGGGTGGCGGGCACTGAGGGGGGCACTTGACAAGATGAGCACTGGGTGGTATTCTGTATGTTGGCAGATTGAACACCAATAAAAATAAATTTATTATTTAAAAAAAAAAGAATAAAAGCCAAAGTCCAAAGTGTGGTCCATGAAGCTCTCCCTCAATGGCCAGGCCTCTTTTCCTCTGTGACCTCTTCTCCTGACCCTCTCCCCATGCTCACTCTGCTGCAGCCACACTTACTCACTCCAGATCCATCTGCTGGCCATGCTCAAAAAGAGTGGTGGACCACAAAGCTGGAAAACAATCTCAGGTCTCCTGGTGCTCTGGAGGTGCCCGTACTACTTGCTGTACTGCTAGTCACTGCTACTCAAATAATGTCTTCCTTCCTTTTAATTGGTTTGAACCACGTGAAATTGCCAAATAATGGCAATGTGTAGAAGAGGAGGCAATGACCTTACTTCACCAAATAGTCTAACCTCAGTCTCTCTGAAATCGATCAAGAAGTGCCAAGTAAAATCAGAGAATGTGGTGCACCTGGGTGGCTTGGTGGTTGAGCATCTTCCTTTGGCTCAGGTCGTGATCCTGGGATCCTGGGACTGAGTTCCAGCACTGGGCTCCCTGCAGGGAACCTGCTTCTCCCTCTGCCTGTGTCTCTGCCTCTCTCTCTCTGTCTCATGAATAAATAAAATCTTTAAAAAAAATCAGAGAATGGAATCAAGGAAGAAGCCACAGACACTGAACAAAAATATTTATCATCACCACAGGGAGATGCATCTGTTTGCTGACAGTTGTCAGTAAACCCACAGACTTACTATAACTAACCCCCATTACTGAGGGGCCAATTACTAGTCTAGTTTCCATCAACTTTACCTTTCCTGGAACAAGAGGTTTACACTGCTTGTTCCTCTCATCTCCTTCCATCCAGCCCTTGATGCCTCACTCCTGCCCCAACCGCTATGGCTTTCACCAGGTACTGGTGGCCTTTTAGTTGCCAGGCTGACAGCTGTTTCCGCGTCTTCACCCAGTTGTCGACCACCCACCAATTCCAATGCTGCATTTTGGGTTTCCACACACATTCCTTCTTTCCTGCAGGGCTGTGACCCTCTGATCTCTACTTCTCTGTCCGCTTTTATTGGTTCCTGTCCACTAACAGCCTCCATTTCTGGTCTTCTCTCCTCTGTGCTGCTTCCCCCTATGGTTCGTCACCTCTCTAGCACTGACTGCCTCAGCTTTAAACTCCCCTCTATCTGCTCACCTTCTCCTCGCTGTCACGTTTATAGACACGAGCTTTCTGCATTTACTGCACTGCAATGCTCTCAATATCAACATAGCTAACGTTGAATTCCAGACCATTCCTCTTTCCCACTCGATTGTTTCTGTCTTGGGCATTTTTTCCATCTCCCAGGCAGCAAGACTTCAGTACTAGAGAGAAATTTAATGAAGAGGAAACTGAAGTCATTACCTTCCTCCCAAAAGTTTCTGTCTTCAGCTTCTTTGTGTCTTCAATGTGTATTTCTTTTGTCTCTTCGTAATGTGGTGGTCCTACAACGTCCTTCCACTTCTTTTCCAAGAGCACTCTCTTTCCCCATGCCTTTCCCTACACTACTCCTACTGGGTTTCCATGCAACTCATCTCCACTGAGAAGTCCCATCCCTTCCTCAAGGCCCTGCTAAGATCTCACCCAGAGCCTCTGGCCAGCCACACCTCTTAGCATGAAGAGACTTTGGTGGACGGAGAGATTTCTCTACAAGTCTCTCTTTAGGCGGCGTGTCCTCAGAGTGCTGGATGCGGGTCAGATCCTCACACTTTAAAATTTCTTACAGCGACCACGTAATGCTTATTACATGTTGTTTTAATGGAACGGGATGGAATTTTTTACACAGGGGCTCTAGAATAATCCCACTGATTCTCTCTTAAGCGTATTGGAAATGTCTCCCCTAGTATCTGCAATTAAACATCAATGAAGAATCACTGGACAGATTAAAATGCATAAGGCACAGCTAGAACAGTAAGAAGGATGATTGCTGAGCTGAAGACCCAGGCCCACATTCAGGTCTCTCCTAATCTACTGGACACATAGAAACTGAAGAAAGCTACATAAGCGGGAGCTTATCACACGAAAAAAGTACCTGACCAAACTGACAATCTTAGAACAAATATCTATAGCTAGAGCCTGCCAACGTATTTGTTCACTCTTCCAGATGACTTGCAGGAGGAGCTCTGATGACAGGCTGTAACTCCTGTCTGTGCTGTCATTATGAGAGGTGTTCCTGATGAGTTTGCCAAGCCTGGAATCCAGAGCTGGGATGCTCTGAGACTGTTCTCTGCAGGGCTGGCCTTGAATGAACTGTGCAGTCAATTGCCTTCTTCCTCCACTTGACCTCAGGGCTGCCCAAAGTTCTTTTGCATTCAACTCCTCTCCTGCCTCTCTCCCCAGACCTGTGCAAGATGCCTCACCCACTAATAGTTTAAAGAGGGTTGAGGAGGCAAGAAGGGGGGAGAAATTGGAAAGGTGCTCATTTTTAAATCAAAACAATACATGTACATATATATTTTTTTAAAGTCCAAGAGTATTCCCAACTTAACTTAAAAAAAAGTTATCTGCTTCTTTTCTTCCTTCCTCATCTCCTCGTGCCACCCAGACACCACTATTTTAGCAGTTTCTCCTGGCATCTACCTCCATTCCTAAATAATCTGCTATGTGCTTATTTATTTTTGCTTTTGGATGTTACTACATTATCAGTTGTTTACCAGTAACTTAATTTAATAAGTTTGGGGGAGCCCTGGGTGGCTCAGCGGTTAAGTGCCTGCCTTCGGCCCAGGGTGTGATACTGGAGTCCTGGGATCGAGTCCCATGTCAGGCTCCCTGCATGAAGCCTGCTTCTCCCTCTGCCTGTGTCTCTGCCTCTCTCTCTCCATGTCTCTCATGAATAAATAAATAAAATCTTTTAAAAAAATTAATAAATTTAGAATCCCTACTCTTCCCCCCATCCCCACTTCTGCTAAATGCTCAGAATGCCTATATCACAATTGGGAATAAACATAGTCATATATTTCCTTTCTTGTTCAACTTTTTGTTTTTTCTGAGTGAACAAATACCTAATTTTTTAATGCTTATTTTAATTCTACCTAACTGAATCTACCTCAAACTTCTCAAAAGAAAATCTCATAATGTAGGCAACAAATCAAATCATCTGTCAGTTAATTAATTAATGTATTTATTGTATATTTTTTATTGGAGTTGGATTTGCCAACTTATAGTATAACACCCAGTGCTCATTCCATCAAGTGCCCCCCTCAGAGCCCATCACCCAGTCATCCCATTCCCCCCGCCCACCTCCCCTTCCACTACCCCGTGATCGTTTTCCAGAGTTAGGAGTCTCTCATGCTTTGTCACCCTCTCTGATTTTTCCCACTCATTTTCTCTCCTTTCCCCTATAATCCCTTTCACTATTTTTTATATCCCCCATATGAGTGAAACCATATAATGATTGTCCTTCTCCAACTGACTTACTTCACTTAGCATAATACCCTCCAGTTCCATCCACATCAAAGCAAATGGTGGGTATTTGTCGTTTCTAATGGCTGAATGATATTCCATTGTATATATAGACCACATCTTCTTTATCCATTCATCTTTCGATGGACACGGAGGCTCCTTCCACAGTTTGGCTATTGTGGACATTGCTGCTATAAACATTGGGGTGCAGCTATCTCGGCTTTTCACTGCATCTGTATCTTTGGGTTAAATACCAGTAGTGCAATAGCTGAATCGTAGGGCAGTTCTATTTTTAACTCTTTGAGGATTTCCCCCCCACCCCCCGCACAGTTTTCCAGAGTGGCTGCACCAGTTCACATTCCGACCAACAGTGCAAGAGGGTTCCCCTTTCTCCACGGCCTCCCCAACATTTGTCGTTTCCTGTCTTGTTAATTTTCCCTATTCTCCCTGGTGTGAGGTGGGATCTCATTGTGGTTTTGATGTGTATTTCCCAGTGATGCGGAGCATTTTCTCACGTGCTTGTTGGCCATGTCTATGTCTTCCTCTGTGAGGTTTCCCTTCATGTCTTTTGCCCATTTCATGATTGGATTGTTTGTTTCTTTGCTGTTGAATTTAATAAGTTCTTTATAGATCTTGGATACTAGCCCTTTATCTGATATGTCACTTGCGAATATCTTCTCCTATCCTATAGGTCGTCTTTTAGTTTTGTTGACTCTTTCTTTTGCTGTGCAGAAGCTTTTTACCTTGATTAAGTCTCAATAGTACATTTTTGCTTTTGTTTCTCTTGCCTTCATAGATGTATCTTGCAAGAAGTTGCTGTGGCCAAGCTGAAAGAGGGTGTTGCCTGTGTTCTCCTCTAGGATTTTGTTCTGTTTTGTTTTTTTTTAATTAATTTTTATTGGTGTTCAATTTACCAACATACAGAAAAACACCCAGTGCTCATCCCGTCAAGTGTCCGCCTCAGTGCCCGTCACCCATTCCCCTCCAACACCCGCCCTCCTCCCCTTCCACCACCCCTAGTTCGTTTCCCCGAGTTAGGAGTCTTTATGTTCTGTCTCCCTTCCTGATATTTCCAAACATTTCTTTTCCCTTCCTTTATATTCCCTTTCACTATTATTTATATTCCCCAAATGAATGAGAACATACACTGTCCTTCTCTGATTGACTTATTTCACTCAGCATAATACCCTCCAGTTCCATCCACGTTGAAGCAAATGGGGGGTATTTGTCGTTTCTAATGCCTGAGTAATATCCCATTGTATACATAGACCACATCTTCTTTATCCATTCATCTTTCAATGGACACCGAGGCTCCTTCCACAGTTTGGCTATTGTGGACGTTGCTGCTAGAAACATCGGGGTGCAGGTGTCCCAACGTTTCATTGCATCTGAATCCTTGGGGTAAATCCCCAACAGTGCAATTGCTGGGTCGTAGGGCAGTTCTATTTTTAACTCTTTGAGGAACCTCCACACAGTTTTCCAGAGTGGCTGCACCAGTTCACATTCCCACCAACAGTGTAAGAGGGTTCCCTTTTCTCCACATCCTCTCCAACATTTGTGGTTTCCTGCCTTGTTAATTTTCCCCATTCTCACTGGTGTGAGGTGGGATCTCATTGTGGTTTTGATTTGTATTTCCCTGATGGCAAGTGATGCAGAGCATTTTCTCATGTGCGTGTTGGCCATGTCCATGTCTTCCTCTGTGAGATTTCTCTTCATGTCTTTTGCCCATTTCATGATTGGATTGTTTCTTTCTTTGGTGTTGAGTTTAATAAGTTCTTTATAGATTTTGGAAACTAGCCCTTTATCTGATACGTCATTTGCAATTATCTTCTCCCATTCTGTAGGTTGTCTTTTAGTTTTGTTGACTGTATCCTTTGCTGTGCAAAAGCTTCTTATCTTGATGAAGTCCCAATAGTTCATTTTTGCTTTTGTTTCTTTTGCCTTTGTGGATGTGTCTTGCAAGAAGTTACTGTGGCCAAGTTCAAAAAGGGTGTTGCCTGTGTTCTCTTCTATGATTTTTTTTTCTTCTATGATTTTGATGGACTCTTGTCTTACATTTAGATCTCTCATCCATTTTGAGTTTATTTTTGTGTATGGTGAAAGAGAGTGGTCCAGTTTCATTCTTCTGCATGTGGATGTCCAATTTTCCCAACACCATTTATTGAAGAGACTGTCTTTCTTCCAATGGATAGTCTTTCCTCCTTTATCGAATATTAGATGACCATACATTTCAGGGTCCACTTCTGGGTTCTCTATTCTGTTCCATTGATCTATGTGTCTGTTTTTGTGCCAGTACCACACTGTTTTGATGATCACAGCTTTGTAGTACAACCTGAAATCCAGCATTGTGATGCCCCTGGCTCTGGTTTTCTTTTTCAATATTCCCCTGGCTATGTGGGGTCTTTTCTGATTTCACACAAATCTTAAGATGATTTATTCCAACTCTCTGAAGAAAGTCCATGGTATTTTGATAGGGATTGCATTAAACGTGTAAATTGCCTTAGGTAACATTGACATTTGTACAATATTAATTCTGCCAATCCATGAGCATGGAATATTTTTCCATCTCTTTGTGTCTTCCTCAATTTCTTTCAGAAGTGTTCTATAGTTTTTAGGGTATAGATCTTTTACCTTTTGGGTTAGGTTTATTCCAAGGTATCTTATGCTTTTGGGTGCAATTGTAAATGGGATTGACTCCTTAATTTCTCTTTCTTCAGTCTCATTGTTAGTGTATAGAAATGCCATTGATTTCTGGGCATTGATTTTGTATCCTGCCACGCTACCAAATTGCTGTATGAGTTCTAGCAATCTTGGGGTGGAGGCTTTTGGGTTTTCTATGTAGAGTATCATGTCATTGGCGAAGAGGGAGAGTTTGACTTCTTCTTTGCCAATTTGAATGCCTTTAATGTCTTTTTGTTGTCTGATTGCTGAGGCGAGGACTTCCAGAACTATGTTGAACAGCAGTGGTGAGAGTGGACATCCCCGTCGTGTTCCTGATCTTAGGGGAAAGGCTCCCAGTGCTTCCCCATTGAGAATGATATTTGCTGTGGGCTTTTCGTAAATGGCTTTTAAGATGTCAAGGAAAGTTCCCTCTATCCCAACACTCTGAAGGGTTTTGATCAGAATGGATGCTGTATTTTGTCAAATGCTTTCTCTGCATCTAATGAAAGGATCATATGGTTCTTAGTTTTTCTCTTGCTGATATGATGAATCACATTGATGGTTTTATGAGTGTTGAACCAGCCTTGTGTCCCGGGGATAAATCCTACTTGGTCATGGTGAATAATTTTCTTAATGTGTTGTTGGATCCTATTGGCTAGTATCTTGTTGAGAATTTTTGCATCCATGTTCATCAGGGATATTGGTCTGTAATTCTCCTTTTTGGTGGGATCTTTGTCTGGTTTCGGAATTAAGGTGATGCTGGCCTCATAGAACGAATTTGGAAGTACTCCATCTCTTTCTATCTTTCCAAACAGCTTTAGTAGAATAGGTATGATTTCTTCTTTAAACGTTTGATAGAATTCTCCTGGGAAGCCATCTGGCCCTGGACTCTTGTGTCTTGGGAGGTTTTTGATGACTGCTTCAATTTCCTCCCTGGTTATTGGCCTGTTCAGGTTTTCTATTTCTTCCTGCTCCAGTATTGGTAGTTTGTGGCTTTCCAGGAATGCGTCCATTTCTTCTAGATTTCTAATTTATTGGCGTAGAGCTGTTCATAATATGTTTTTAAAATCGTTTGTATTTCCTTGGTGTTGGTAGTGATCTCTCCTTTCTCATTCATGATTTTATTAATTTGAGTCTTCTCTCTCTTCTTTTTAATAAGGTTGGCTACTGGTTTATCTATCTTATTAATTCTTTCAAAGAATCAACTCCTGGTTCTGTTGATCTGTTCCACAGTTCTTTTGGTCTCGATTTCATTTAGTTCTGCTCGAATTTTAATTAACTGTCTTCTTCTGCTGGGGGTGGGGTCCATTTGTTGCTTTTTCTCTAGTTCCTTTATGTGTAAGGTGAGCTTTTGAATTTGAGTTCTTTCCAGTTTTTGAATGGATGCTTGTATTGCGATGTATTTCCCCCTCAGGACTGCTTTTGCTGCATCCCAAAGATTTTGAACAGTTGTATCTTCATTCTCATTAGTTTCCATGAATCTTTTTAATTCTTCCTTAATTTCCTGGTTGACCCTTTCATCTTTTAGCAGGATGGTCCTTAACCTCCACGTGTTTCTGGTCCTTCCAAACTTCTTGTTGTGATTTAGTTCTAATTTCAAGGCATTATGGTCTGAGAATATACAGGGGACTATCCCGATCTTTTGGAATCGGTTCAGACCCGATTTGTGCCCCAGTACGTGGTCTATTCTGGAGAAAGTTCCATGTGCACTTGAGAAGAATGTGTATTCAGTTGAGTTTGGATGTAAAGTTCTGTAGATATCTGTGAAATCCATCTGGTCCAGTGTATCATTTAAAGCTCTCGTTTCTTTGGAGATGTTGTGCTTAGAAGACCTATCTAGTATAGAAACAGCTAGATTGAAGTCACCAAGTATAAGTGTAGTATTATCAAAGTATTTCTTCAGTTTGGTTATTAATTGGTTTAAATATTTGGCAGCTCCCACATTCGGGGCATATATATTGAGGATTGTTAAGTCCTCTTGTTGGATAGATCCTTTGAGTATGAGATAATGTCCCTCCTCATCTCTCACTATAGTCTTCGGGATAAATTTTAATTTATCTGATATGAGGATGGCTACCCCTGCTTTCTTTTGAGGACCATTTGAATGGTAAATGGTTCTCCAACCTTTTATTTTCAGGTTGTAGGTGTCCTTCTGTCTAAAATGAGTCTCTTGTAGACAGCAAATAGATGGGTCCTGCTTTTTTATCCAGTCTGAAACCCTGCGCCTTTCGGTGGGGTCATTAAGCCCGTTCACGTTCAGAGTTACTATTGATAGATATGAGTTTAGTGTCATCATATCTATTCAGTCCTTGTTTTTGTGGATTGTTCCACTGAACTTATTCTTAAAGGGGGATTTTAAGAGTTCCCCTTAAAATTTCTTGCAGAGCTGGTTTGGAGGTTACATATTCTTTCAGTTCCTGTCTGTCTTGGAAGCTCTTTATCTCTCCTTCCATTTTGAATGAGAGCCTTGCTGGATAAAGTATTCTTGGTTGCATGTTCTTCTCATTTAGGACCCTGAATATATCCTGCCAGCCCTTTCTGGCCGGCCAGGTCTCTGTGGAGAGGTCTGCTGTTACCCTAATACTCCTCCCCATAAAAGTCAGGGACTTTTTTTCTCTTGCTGCTTTAAGGATCTTCTCCTTATCTTTGGAATTTGCAAGCTTCACTACTAAATGTCGAGGGGTTGAACGGTTTTTGTTGATTTTAGGGGGGGATCTCTCTATTTCCTGGATCTGAATGCCTGTTTCCCTTCCCAGATTAGGAAAGTTTTCAGCTAGGATTTGTTCAAATACATATTCTGGCCCTCTGTCCCTTTCGGCGCCCTCGGGAACCCCAATTAAACGTAGGTTTTTCTTCCTCAGGCTGTAATTTATTTCCCTTAATCTATCCTCATGATCTTTTAATTGCCTGTCTCTTTTTTCCTTAGTTTCCCTCTTTGCCATCAACTTGTCTTCTATGTCACTCACTTGTTCTTCCACCTCGTTAAGCCTCGCCGTTAGGACTTCTAGCTTGGATTGCATCTCATTTAATTGATTTTTAATTTCTGCCTGATTGGATCTAAATTCTGCAGTCATGAAGTCTCTTGAGTCCTTTATGGTTTTTTCTAGAGCCACCAGTAGCTGTAAAATAGTGCTTCTGAATTGGCTTTCTGACATTGAATTGTAATCCAGATTTTGTAACTCTGTGGGAGAGTGGGCTGTTTCTGATTCTTTTTTTTGAGGTGAGGGTTTCCTTGTAGTCATTTTGCTTAGTGCAGAGTGGCCAAAAACAAGTTGTATTGGGAAAAGGAGAAAAAGAGAGAGAAGGAAAGAAAAGAGAAAAAGAGAAAAGAGAAAGAAGAAAAAAAAAGGGGGGAAAGAGAAAGAAAAAGAAAGAAAGGAGAAAAAAAAAGGGGGTGGGGTGGGGGAAGCAATCAGAAATCAAGAAGAAAGAAAGAAAAAAAAGCACAAAAGAAAACAAAAACAAAACAAAACAAAAAAACAAAAAAAACACAGGCGAGTATCTTCCGATTCTGTATACTTTAAGTCCCTTCACTTCCCCTGGAACTGGTCCGTGTCGCTGGTCTTCTGGGGGAGGGGCCTGCTGTGCTGAGTCTCAGGTGTTAGCACTTGGGGGAGCTGCTCTGCCCCTGCCTGGTGCAGGGCTCGGTGGGGGTTGTTCACCCCGTGAGGCCCCGGGAGGAAGCCACAGTGGCGGGGGCAGCTCTGGGACCCTGGAGTCAGCCCCCGCAGTAGCTCCGGGGCTCTCCGTCTGCAGGGCCTGGGGGCTCCCGGGCGGGGCCGCTGATCTGCTCAGTTCCAGGCAGGAGCGTCCTCGCTGTCCTGGGCCCTCCCGGCCTCTGCCTGTCCCGGGGAGGCCGGATCCTGGGCTGTGTCCCGGCGCCCTGTGCTCCGGGGCCTGCGCTGTTGGATTCGCGCTCCCGCCCCGCAGCCCCCTCCGCGGAGCCGCCGCCCGAGCCCCTCCGAGCTGTTCCCGGAGCCGCGCCGCCCCCTCCGCGGAGCTTCTTCCTCCGCCCGAGCCGCCGCCGCTGAGCTGTTCCCGGAGCCCCGCAGCCCCCTCCGCGGAGCCGCCGCCCGAGCCCCTCCGAGCTGCTCCGGGTCCCGCCGAGCGCTGCAGCCCTTAGGGAGCTCGGCGCATCTCCCGGGGCGCAGTTCCTCTGTTACTGTCCCAGGGAGCCCGAGGGCGTCCCCGCCGTTCTGGGGATCCTGCTCCAATTCCCCGGGAGCCCCTTTCCGCGGGAAGGTTGGTGCAGCTCCTGCTCCTCCGGGACGGGGCTCTCCTGTCCTGGGGACACTCCCCCCGGCCTCAGCCCGGCTCCTCGCGGGGCCCCTCCCCCTTGGAGGCCTTTTGTTTCTTTATTTCTTTTTCCCCTTCTTCCTACCTTGATAGAAGCGCGAACTCTTCTCACTGTAGCGTTCCAGCTGGTCTCTCTTTAAATCTCAGGACGAATTCGTAGATTTTCAGAATGATTGGAAGGTTTTCAAGGGAATTTGTTGGGGACAGGTGATTTGGGGACCCTGCTCTTCCGCCATCTTGCCCCTCCTCCCCCTCCTCCAGGATTTTGATGGAATCTTGTCTCACATTTAGATCTTTCATCCATATTGAGTTTATCTTTGTGTATGGTGAAAGAGAGTGGTCCAGTTTCATTCTTCTGCATGTGGATGTCCAATTTCCCCAGCACCATTTATTGAAGAGACTGTCCTTTTTCATTGGATAGTCAGTCCTTCCTGCTTTGTTGAATATTAGTTGACCATAGAGTTGATGGCCCATTCTGGGTTCTCTATTCTGTTCCATTGATCTATGTGTCTGTTTCTGTGCCAGTACCACACTGTCTTGATGACCACAGCTTTGTAGTACAACCTGAAATCCAGCATTGTGATGCCCCTGGCTCTGGTTTTCTTTTTCAATATTCCCCTGGCTATGTGGGGTCTTTTCTGATTTCACACAAATCTTAAGATGATTTATTCCAACTCTCTGAAGAAAGTCCGTGGTATTTTGATAGGGATCGCACTGAACATGTAAATTGCCCTCGGTAGCATTGACATTTTCACAATAATAATTCTTCCAATCCATGAGCATGGAATATTTTTCCATCGCTTTGTGTGTTCCTCAATTTCTTTCCGAAGTGTTCTATAGTTTTCAGGGCGCTCGGCGAGGAAGGCGCCCCCGCGGCCCTCAGAGGAGGCCGGGGGAGGCCAGGCGGACCCGGACGCCGAGGGCCCCAGGTCGTCGCCGCGGAGCCCCGAGCCCGCCACCGAGCGGCCGCGCTTCCAGTTCTTAGAGCAGAAGTACGGCTACTACCACTGCAAGGACTGCAACATCCGATGGGAAAGTGCCTACGTGTGGTGCGTGCAGGGCACCAACAAGGGTTATTTCAAGCAGTTCTGCAGAACTTGCCAGAAGTCTTATAACCCATATCGGGTGGAGGATATCACCTGCCAAAGCTGTAAACAGACTAGATGCTCCTGCGCAGTAAAACTCCGCCACGTTGACCCCAAAAGGCCCCATCGTCAAGATTTGTGTGGGAGATGCAAAGGCAAATGCCTATCCTGTGACAGCACTTTCAGCTTCAAATATATCATTTAAATGAATGTTTAAAAAAAAAAAAAAACCCGAACGTGAGCTAGTAGAGCAGACACGTTAGCTTTCTCCCATGCTCCTCCTTTCTGCCTCTCCCTTCTCAGAATACTTCATGAAAGGCTGTAGTTTTGACAAAGCCTTCAAATAAAAGTACTGCAAGAACAATGGAAAAAAAAATACCTTAACCTCTTTGGTTAGGTTTATTCCTAGGTATCTTATACTTTTTGGGGCAATTGTTTTTTGTTTTTTTTTGGGGGGGGCAATTGTAAGTGAGACTGACTCCTTAATTTCTCTTTCTTCAGTCTCATTGTTATTGTATAGAAATGCCACTGACTTCTGGGCATTGATTTTGTATCCAGCCACGCTGCCAAATTGCTGTATGAGTTCTAGCAATCTTGGGGTGGAGGCTTTTGGGTTTTCTATGTACAGTATCATGTCATCTGCAAAGAGGGAGAGTTTGACTTCTTCTTTGCCAATTTGAATGCCTTTAATGTCTTTTTGTGGTCTGATTGCTGAGGCGAGGACTTCTAGTACTATGTTGAATAGCAGTGGTGAGAGTGGACATCCCTGTCGTGTTCCTGATCTTAGGGGAAAGGCTCCTGGTATTTCCCCATTGAGAATGATATTTGCTGTGGGCTTTTTGTAGATGCCTTTTAAGATGTTGAGGAATGTTCCCTCTATCCCTACACTCTGAAGAGTTTTGCTCAGGAATGGATGCTGTATTTTGTCAAATGCTTTCTCTGCATCTGTTGAGAGGATCATATGGTTCTTGATTGTTTTACAAGTGTTGACCAAGCTTGCATCCCAGGGATTAATCCCACTTGGTCATGGTGAATAATGTTCTTAACGTACTGTTGGATACTATTGGCTAGTATGTTGTTGAGAATATTGCATCTGTGTTCATTAGGGATATTGGTCTATAATTCTCCTTTTTGGTGGGGTCTTTGGTTTTGGAAGGTGATGCTGGTGTCATAGAACGAATTTGGAAGTACTCCATCCCTTTCTATCTTTCAGAACAGCTTTAGTAGAATAGGTATGGTTTCTTCTTTAATGTTTGCTAGAATTCTTCTGGGAAGCCGTCTGGCCCTGGACTTTTGTGTCTTGGGAGGTTTTTGATGACTGCTTCAATTTCCTCCCTGGTTATTGGCCTGTTCAGGTTTTCTATTTCTTCCTGTTCCAGTTTTGGTAGTTTGTGGCTTTCCAGAAATGCGTCCATTTCTTGTAGATTGCCTAATTTACTGGCATATAGCTGTTCATAATAAGTTTTTAAAATCATTTGTATTTCCTTGATATTGGTTGTGATCTCTCCTTTTTCATTTGTGATTTTATTAATTTGAGTCTTTTTTCTTTTAATAAGGCTGGCTAATTAATGGTTTATCTATCTTATTAATTATTTCAAAGAACCAACTCCTGGTTTTGTTGATCTGTTCTACAGTTTTTCTGGTCTCTATTTCATTGAGTTCTGCTCAAATCTGTATTGTCTCTCTTCTTCTGCTTGGTGTAGGTTTTATTTGCTGTTCTTTCTCCAGTTCCTTTAGGTGCAGGGTTAGCTTGTATATTTGAGTTTTTTCCAGTTTTTTGAGGGATGCTTCTATTGTGATGTATTTCCCTCTTAGGACTGCTTTTGCTATATCCCAAACATTTTGAATGGTTGTATCTTCATTCTCATTAGATTACATGTATCTTTTTAATTCTTCTCTAATTTCCTGGTTGATCCTTTCATCTTTTAGCAGGATGCTTTTTAACCTCTACGTGTTTGAGTTTCTTCTAAATTTATTCTCGTGATTGAGTTCCAGTTTCAAAAAGCACTGTGGTCTGCAAATAGGCAGGAGACAATCCCAATCTTTTGGTATCAGTTGAGACCTGATTTGTGACCCAGTATGTTGTCTATTCTGGAGAAAGTTCCATGTGCACTTGAGAAGAATGTGTATTCATTTGCATTCAGAAGGAAAGTTCTGTGAATATCTGTGAAATCCATCTGGTCCAGTGTATCATTTAAAGCCCATGTTTCTTTGGTGATGTTCTGCTGAGAAAACCTGTCATTTGCAGACAGTGCTGTGTTGAACTCTCCCACTATTAGGATATTATTAACTAAGTATGTCTTTACTTTGATTATTAATTGACTGATATACCTGGCAGCTCCCACATTAGGGGCATAAATATTCATGATTCTTAGGTCTTCTTGTTGGATAGACCCTTTAGTATGATGTAGTGTCCCTCTTCATCTCTTACTACAGTCTTTGGGATAAACTTTAATTTATCTGATATGAAGACTGCTACCCCTGTTTTCTTTTGAGGACCATTTGAATGGTAAATGGTTCACCAGCTTTTCATTTTCTGGCTGTAGGTGTCCTTAGTTCTAAAATGAGCCTCTTGTAGACAGCAAATAGATGGGTCTTGCTAAACCCTGCGTCTTTTGATGGGATCATTAAGCTCATTCATATTCATAGTAACTATTGAAAGATATGAATTTAGTGTCATCATACTACCTATTCAGTCCCTGTTTTTGTGGATTATTTCTTTGGGCTTCCTCTTTCTTTTACAGAGTCCCCCTTAATATTTCTTTCAAAGCTGATTTGGTGGTCACATATTCTTTCAGTTTCTGCCTATCTTGGAAGTTCTTTATCACTCCTTCTATTCTGAATGAGAGCCTTGCTGGATAAAGTATTCTTGGCTGCACATTCTTCTCATTTAGTACCCTGAATACATCCTGCTGGCCATTTCTGGCCTGCTAGTTCTCTGTGGAGAGGTCTGCTGTTAATCTAATATTTCTCCCCATATAAGTTAAGAATCTCCTGTCTCTCATTCCTTTAAGGATTTTCCCTTTTTCTTGGAATTTGCAAGTTTCACTATTAAATGCCAAGGTGTTGAAAGTTTTTTATTGTTTTTGGGGGGACCTCTCTATCTCCTGGATCTGAATGCCTATTTCCCTCCCTGAATTAGAGAGGTTCTCAGCTATGATTTGTTCAAATATGCTTTCTGGCCCTCTGTCCCTCTTGGTTATTTCTGGGATCCCAATTATATGTAGATTTTTATTCCTTCTGAGGCTATCATTTATTTCCCTTAACCTTTCTTCATGGCCTTTTAATTGTTTTTCTCTTTTTTCCTCAGCTTCCTTCCTTACCATCAACTTGTCTTCTATGTCACTCACTCTTTCTTCTACCTCATTAACCCTCATCATTAGGACCTCCAGTTTGGATTGCATCTCATTTAATTGATTTTTAATTTTGGCCTGATTAGATCTAAAGTCTGCAGTCACGAAGTCCTTGAACCCTTTATGCTTTTTCCCAGAGCCACCAGTAGCTTTATAATTGTGCTTCTGAATTGGCTTTCTGATATCAAATTGTAATCCATATTCTGTAACTCTGTGGCAGAGAGTACTGTTTCCAGTTCTTTCTTTTCTGGTGAGTTCTTCCTTCTAGTCATTTTTAGTCTAGTCATTTCCTTCTAGTCAGTGCAGAGTGGCTGTATGAGTGGGCTGAGTCAAGAATATCAACAATGACCTAAGTAAATTTCGCCCTAGATGAATTTTGCTAGAAGAGAAAATCCTTCTCTCCTTAGTGTTCTGGATGTTCTTTTTAAATCTCAGGTCGAATTCGTAGGTGTTCAGGATAATTTGAAAGTTATCTACGTAAGTTGGTGGGGCCAGATGAGTTGAGAACCCCTACTCCTCCACCATCTTGCCAAAGTCTACTATTTTTTTCTTTCATTTTTGGAGTTCCTCCCTTCCCCCCTTGAAGACTCCTGCATCTCCCAGTCTGGGCTAATTGCTCTTGAGACCAACTACACAATATTGTTCTGGGTCTGCCCTCTCTAATCCTAGGAATGTCCTTTGTCCCTCTTCCATCTGGGATTTTCTATTTCCTTGGTTCCATCTCTCTCTCTCGGTCCTCATTTTGGTGAAGCATACCTTCCAGCAGCTTCCAGGGAAAGGTGCATAGGAGTTAAATTTCCTAAGAGTTCGCTTGTCTTTAAGTGTCTTTATTCTATCTCCTACTTAACTGATAGTATTTTAAGGCATAAATTTCTAGATCAAAAATGATTTCTACTCAGAATTATATTGCTTTCAAGAGGTCTATTGTTATTTGGTTAGCTGTCATTGGTATGTGAGCTATTTCTTCTTTCCTTGCCAGGGCTCTGTCGATTTTTCTTTCCCTACATCAAGATTCCAAAGTGCAATTATAGAATTTCAAAATTAAGTCCATTTGACCCCTTGCTTAAGTTGTTTTGTTCCTTTCTTTTATAGGATCAATTTAAATGTCTTCCTCCTCAGAGCTTTGTTTTCAATAATTGCAATTTGCTAAAAGCTTCAAAAGCTAAAAAAAAAATTGGCACTTAATATGTGAAATGCCACCTCTTGAAACCCGAAGGAGTAAGTACACTTCATTTTAGTACCCTGCATGCTGTCCTTGAAAGGTTCTTTAAAGGATCAGAGAAAGAAAGAAAGTGATTGCTGATTTTCCTCCAGATTTAACCACAAGTTAAGATGAAACGTCTTTTTTCTGCAAACGCATCTCACATGCTGCTAAATGAGAGCATGGCAGAAGTCGGAAACTCAAAGTGAAGGTTGACCAATCCAGGCCTATTTCAAAGCAACTCTTCCTATTAATAGTACTTCTTTACAAATGAAAAAAGCCTGAAAAAATGTTAAGCTGGATGGAATTCTGGAGCAACTGTCATGAAACAGGACTGTTCTAAACAAACTAGGTTTTATACCCCAGATATAGGGCATCTTTAATATTATCACGGAAGATCTATTTCAGAATTTATGGAAGGAGGGTAATGTCCTGGAATGTGCTTTAGATATCTCCCTAAATTGCTCTGGCCTAGGCATTCTAAAAAAACATAGAATAGGGAGGAGATATTTGTAAGGGAAGAGGAAGATTGTCTGGCTAGAGGAGGCAAATGTAGAAAGGAATATAGATTGGGCTGTTGCTAGACAGAAATGCCACAAATTCATCTTGTAACAGTTTGAAAAAAAATCCGACCACCATTTGGGGATTTCAATCCCTCTTGGTGTACAAACAAATGTCCCAGTTGGGTGAGGGCTCAGAAAACAGTACATTTAATGAAATTTCAACTATCAAATGCGGTCTCCAATTTTCATGGATTGCTTACTAAGTTGACAACTTCCAAAAAATCTGAGTAATAGTTGCTTTGAAGAGCTAGAAAAATGTTGTGGATCTTGTGCTACACCAACGGGGTTCTCTGAGGTTGACATTTTGTGCTTTTTCTTGAGAAAGCCAAGACTACCTATGTTCACTGAGGGCAGTAGCATAACTGAGGTCAAGGAAAAGCTTGTTGAAAAGTTTCCATTCTGGTAACTTCCATAGAAAGAGAGAACTATGTTCACTTGAATTGAGCTTAGAAATAGGCATTTGTGAAATTGGGGAGTTATTTTAAGACTGTTTATTTACTCACTTAAAGATATACTGTGCATGATCCTATAATGTGCCAGGCATTCTACTTGCTGCTGGTCAACCAGGCAGGCAAAGTTCCTGCTTTCATGGAGCTTTGGGATGAATGAAAGGTAGATGTAATGCTATATTCCTTTGAGTGGGGGTAATGCTAAGGTATTCATTACCTATCCTCTGCCCTTCCAACAATTTGTGCATTTCAGATCAATTGGTACCAAGGTGAAGATATTTCTGACAGCACGTTAAAGAAGAATAAGGGAAGTTTAAGAATTGTATTCCTCGTCAGATTGATCTAATGAAATAAAAATATTTAACTCATTGATATAAATGAATAATAGTTATAAGGATAGTAATAAGTCACTGGGTGCTTTCCATGTGCCAAGACACTGCATGAGGAGTTTTCAGTGGATTAATGATTTAATCCTCTCAACAATCCCATATAGTAGGCCCTATTGTCATCTCCATTGGAAAAAAAAAAAAAAAGACAAAACACCAAGGAAAAGAAAGTGACTTACAAAAGAGATTAAGAAACTTGTCCTACAGAATTAATAGTGTATGGATAACCCAAGAGCCAAATCCAGTGAGTATGACTCTGAAATGTTGGTATTAGCCCAAGCCATCCCCTGTGTCCAATAGGTTCCAGCTAAGTGGCATCCATCCGTGTGGTCACTATGCATCAGTCTACATAGTCACTCTTTTCAGATGCTGGCATGGAGTGAGGGGATCATTGAAGGATCTGAAAGGTCTAGTCACCACTGTTCAAAGCTCACCTTTCATCAAGCCCCATCCTTACTCATGGCACAATGGATGTATTGTCTGTCTCTTGTCAATGCCTCTCTGTGGAAAGTCTGTCCAAGAGTCTTAGCATCTGGAAAATAGGCATTTGCCTACTCAACAGAACCTAATTAGAAGAAGAAAAGTTTCAATTCAAATTTGCTTTCACATCAAATGCATACCCTATGTTAAACAGATGGAAGTTGGCTCTTAAATAGCGACTCAAATGGCTCCTGAGTTGGCTTACAAAAGTGTCACTAAATATCAACTTGAAAAGCACCAAGAAATGTTCAAAGTAAAGAAGAACTGAGATGTAATCAATTACAACTCCTCTGTGTGTGTGTGTGTGTGTGTGTGTGTGTGTGTGTATGGTGTGTATGTAATTGTGTGAGTCAAACTAGTGTCATAAATATTACATTATTGAATTAGGCAAGATTAAGTCTACAATATGTGTTAATGTGATACATTATTTCACAAATAGGATGGCTTGCTCAGATTCTCCAACATGACAAAAACACACATTAATTTTTACTGCAGCCTGTCTTAGATTCACATAGAAATCTGTTAATAGTTCAAGACAGGAATAGGTGGGGTGGAAGATCAATGTTCATGAGTAGCTATTTTGCCTTTGTAATCTACCTTGTGACTTTTTCAGCTCTCTTCAGATATACAAATAAGCTCTTGGTTATTTAATCACTTGACAATAATGTTTACTATTTACTGAGTTCTATTCTGAACTTAAAGAAATAGGTTTTATGCAATGTATTATATATTATTTGTTATATGTCATTTATGATCATATATTGTTTGCTATGTTTTGAACATTGGAAATGATCCACATACTCAACCATTGGGAAATGAGTTGGGTAAACTGGGGTATATTTACTTGATGAAATATTATGTAGCTATTAAAATGATATTAATGAAGAGTTTATAATAACAAATGAAACAATTATGTTAAGTTTGTAAATTAAATTAAGCAATTGTTTATACAATCTAATCTTTGTAAAATATCCATAGAAAAAAGACTGGATGGAAACATTCTAAAATATTAACATTGGTTGTCTCTGGGTTACAAGATATGAGCATGAGCTGCTACTCTTCTTCTTTTCCTTCTCCTTCTCCTTCTTCTCCTTCTCCTTCTTCTTCTTCTTCTTCTTCTTCTTCTTCTTCTTCTTCTTCTTCTTCTTCTTCTTCTTTTCCTTCTTCTTCTCTCTTTTTGCTATTTTGTTATTCATTTATCTGCCATTAGTGTTATTTTCATAACCAAAGTATAAAATTTCATTTGAGAAACATTTGAATTATTCATTAGTACCCATGGAAACTTCAACTAGCAGAGTCACCATTATGTTTAGGTATTAAAAAACAGTCCCATTCTCATGCAAGTTTAGTATTTTCAGCAAAAGTGATTGTCTCAAAGTATGAAAAAAAATAAGGTTTAGTTATGACTTTTTATCCAAATTCCATTTATGGCCAAAGAATTCAGAGTGCCTGGATTGCTTGTTGACTTCCTGTTGAGTATGGACTGTGAGTGTAATGCTGGGGAACATGGTGGTGGCAGATACCATTCTGGTTGCTGTTCAGGCCCTTCACCTGGAAACCCCTGTCCTGTCTTCCTGCATGCAGCTTACTCCCATTCCCACTTGTTCAGGAGCCCTGTAGAGGTAATTCTCTCAGGGAAGGCTTCCATTGCTTCTGTTCTCATTCACTCATCGGGTCCTAAAAGGAGGCCACACTGCTTAAGACCCCCCATTGGCACCCTGCATTTCTCCAGGGAGCCCTTCCCATAACATGATTTTATCCCTATGTAATTTATGTCCACTTGTCCTCTCGCTTCACTTTAAGCTCCAGGGAAGGAAGGTCGGTGTCTGCCTGGTTCCCTGTTGTGCTACCAGCACCTTGCAGAGTCTCCTGCATGAGGATCAGTACCTATTTGGGTGAATGAGTGAATCCATCCATTTTCAAGATGCCAGATGTGAATTTCAGAAGTGTAAAAATCCCCATACAATTGAAATCTTGCTTGAAGGAGAAGCCCAACACATTAATTAGCGTGTCTGTGTGTGTGTGTGCGTGTGCCTTCGTGTGTGGGTGTGTGTTAGTCTTAACCAAAGCTGAGGTTTAGAAGTAGTTTAGCATTCTGGCTGAATATGAAGGCAATGGAATGATTACTTGAGTTCCAGCTAGGATTTGTTATATCCATGAATATGACATGTTATTTAATACCATTATGCCTTAGTTTCCTTGCATAATGGAGCTATAGTGTCAGTTAAGGTTACTGTAAGGAGAAAGTGAGATAAAACACAAAAAGCACTGAGCACAGTGTCCTGGAACATTGTAAGTATTCAATACGTTTTCAATAGCAGCAGTTGTATTACTAATTATTTTAGTAATAGCAGCAGTTGTATTACTAATTATTTTTTAAATTTCTAAAGTTGTTACCAATTCTCTGAGACAAAAATGTCTACATGACCACTAGGTGGCATTAATGTTAATTTAAAATATACAGCGTGGGCCTTATTCATATCAGTAAAAACATGTGGTGAAAAGCAATTTCATGCATTTTGATTTATAAGTTGTGATTTAATAACTAAGGCTTTTTCATTATTTTATGTAGGAAAATCCTAGAGGAGATCATATTTGATCCAACTATGTTTCCAGTAAGGGCTCACCATGCTCCTTCTATTTTTCTTAAATTAGGAAAGTTATTGCTGAGTGTTCTGAATCATGTTGCAAAGTAAATGGCCACCTCTGTGCACTAAAAACAAAATTACTGTTTGTAGCCATGGTGGGATGTACTGATAGTCAATAATGTGCCAAATTCAATGGTGAGCCGGAGGAAAGACTCTGTGGGTTCCTCCCAGCTGGGAGTTGAACACAGGAAGACAGTGGTTATGTCTGAAGCAGATCAGTGTATATAAGAACTGCCTGGGTACACTGTAGGAATACCCCGTTATTCCCCATCCTGCTCAAGGATAATGCACTGTAAGGCCTGTTGTTTCTTGAACTTTGCAGATGGCAATAAATGAACAACAAAATACAAATGTCAATATCCTTCTCAAAGATACTGCAGTAGACTTAAGATTTGGTTATCAAAACATTAATCTGGGGTATGTTATCAAAGGTGTCATAGAAGAACCATATATTAGGACCTTTGTAAATGGGAACAGATTATAAGTAAACTTTGAGGGGATGGGTGGCTTATTAGGAGCAAAGAGGAACATGAAGCTAACTGAAGGGGAAAGATTAGTTTTGTCCTAATGGCCAATGAGCCCAAGCTGGAGAACTATCAAGCTGGCAATTTTATTCAGTTCTTGAGGTGGATCGCCAAATGGTTTAGCTCACCTCCAACTGCAAACTTGTAAGAAGAGCATCTATGTGTAAACGTCACCTCTGAATGCCAGAGTGGACCATGCTACCTGTAATACAGCACACACTCAACAAATGTAGGCTAAACAACAAATGACAAATAGTTTAAGTCAAAAAAGAATCCTATTGGAGGTCAGAAAGGTGGGGGGTTCTGGTCAAGATGTTACAGCATGTTTATATAAGACAGTCCCCTTTTGTTCCAAATATATGAGACAATATAAAACATAAATTTTTAAAAAAGGCATAAAAAGGCAAAGTTGGATTAAAAGTCAGGAAAACACTGATGTGGACCAGAAATGGAACACAATCACAAAGCAGAGAATGAGGTTCACCATGTAGAGGTAAGCTTTTGTGACTTTTGCTCTTGTGGTTAACAAAGGATCCTTTGTGAAATGGGGAATCAGGCCCAGGTTCACCACTTGCATTTTACTTCCAAAGAGCTTCACCAGAATTATTAAGAATGTAGGGCTTAAAAGTGTTCTTGTTTTTAAGCAAATTTAGAAAGGAATCATCACTTTTAAGCCTATGAGACAAGGGGCTAGACATCTAGATGGTGATAGGTTCACTTTTCTTCATGCTGTGGGATGGGATGATACAGAAAAGGTGACCCCTCACACATTGATGTAAAAAAAAAAATCCAGAAAACTCTAGAATGCAAATACAGTTAGAACCAACAAATGGCCAAGGCACTCTCTAGGTATTCTACCTAGAAAGCCAAATTATAATCAGAAGTTTTCTTAGTGAGCTCAGACTCAGAGCAAAGGGAATTCATTATATGATTGGAAAGATGTATGATGTGGGTTAGGAAACTTTTCTGTAGAAGGCCAGATAATAAATATTTTAGGCATTGTGGGCCATTTGGTCTTTGTCAAGACTACTCAACCCTGCTACTATAGTGGAAAGGCAGCCACAGACAATGGGTAAATGAATGGATGTGCCTGTAGTCTGATGAAATTTATTTACAAAATCAGGATCTGGCCCACAGACTGTAGTTGAAGAATCTCTGTTCTATGGCACAAGGTCCTGAATGTCTCTAGTGTGTTGATATAGACACTCTTTACATGAGACTCCATATTCTTGAATCAGGCTTTTTCTCTCCCTTAGTTAAAAGACACAAAATCTCTGTGACTTGGCTTTTTGCAGGCCTCTGTGGTGGCCAGCCTTCTTATGATTAAGAGTTTCTTTCTTTAGATGTGATAATTCCTACAATTAGAGGAGGGTCAAATATTATTGGCTTAGGAGGCTTTCTGTCTTTTTAAGGTAACTTCATGGATCATTGTTTCAGCTCAGTTAGAGTTTAACTCTCAGAGGATGTCTTATTTCCCAATCTCACCCTGCTCCCTGGTCCCTCTTATTTCTGGGTCCTAGAAAGGTTTTTCCTTACTGCCCCCACATTGATCCCACAATGGTTAATCATGGTGCAGATCCAGTAAAAAAACAGTGTTGAAACATGGGTATCAGTTGATGGTTAAGATGTTGATTTTTGCCAGCTGGATAGTTCCAGGAAAACTGCCATAATTTTTTAACCCTCAGAGCCATCACCAACAGTCTGGGATACAAAAATACCTTTGGCCTACTCTACATTTTCAACAAACTAATGTGTGAAGGACTTTTTTCTCCATAAGAACTATTTAAAATTTTTGAATTTTTATTATTTTATTTTATTTTGGTCTGGTGGCCTCTGATTCCTGTCGATGTGTTAGTTTAGCTAATTGTATAGTGGTGGCCATTTCTCATCTGAAACAGCATCTGGGTTTAGTTTAGCAACTTGTGATTCAAAATGTGGTCAGGCCTACTGCTGCCTTGGCATCACCTGGGAGCAGATTAGAAATGCAGAATCTCAGGGTTCCAGGCCTACTGAATCAGAATCTACATTTAAGCAAGCTCCCCAGATGATTCATGATAATAGAGTTTTGAAGTACCTCACAAACTTATTTGGTGTTATCTATTTATTAATTTAAATAGTTTTAATTTTTATTTTTTAGTTTTACTGAGGTATAATTCACATAGAATTTTAAGATATTTAAAGTGTACATCACAGCGATTTGATATTCATAGACATTGTGAAAGGATTTCCACCATCTGGTTAATTAACACGTCCATGACTTTAGTTAATTAGGAAAAGGTGTCTCTTTGGGGTGACACAATTAGAGAAACAACATAAGGGTTGAGGATAGTGGGTGTAACGTCTCCCATATTTTTGTGCCTTTGGGCAGGGCATATGGATATATGGTGGTTTTGATTGGCATGGTCATCTGCAAGCGCATTCATGCTCCAAATTCATGATGAGATCAGGGTTGAGAAGATTAAAATTAAGTACAGTTCTACTTCATCAGCAGCCTTGTTTTTCAAAGATTTTAAAAGTCTTTTCATTGGAAGCTTGTAGAATTATTTCTCCATTGCTTTCCAATAAAATATTGACCAACTGGAACAAATCTTGTTCCTTTCAGGGCCTTGCAAATCTCGGCCTTCACCGTCTAACTCTGGGTTTGATAAAACTCACACACACATTCTCAAAGCTTCCCACAGTAAGCCACCAAAGTGTACCTTGATTGGCTTTCACTACATGGCATGAAATGGGTCACATGACATATAGCTGAAAGCTTGTGTGTCCTTGGACAGACCAGCATTTCTCTCCTCAAAGATTAGTACTTTATTGCAAAATAACTTACTGCACCTTTGTAGTTGGTCTGGGAATTTTAATTTTTTTTAAAGCTTCCTGAATGACTCTAATACTCAGCCAGTTTTGAGAACAATTAAGAGTCTTTGAGCCACAATTTGTTCATGTGTAAAATGGGACTATTACTTATATCTTCAAATGAATGGTTGTTCAGAGCATTACATGAAATCCCATGTGTGAAGAGCTTTCTAAAGTACAGAGCAATCTAGAGATATTTGCAGCAGTTTTGACAGTTACAAACTATTGGGTGGTTTTGTCACAAAGACAGGACTTTCGGCAGTGTGAGAAGAAATAGAAGTATAAATGAAAGCAGACACTGAGGTGACAGAACTGAGAATAAATGGAAGCCACCTCTATTTTATATGGTCAAGAGTTTACATACATATACACATGAACAGATATAACACATGCCATCTGCAGGCAGCCAGGACTGGGAAACACTCCTTCCCTAAAGCTGAATTCTTGTAAAGAAGAGCTTGTGTTCACATGAGGGCTATACGATCCTGTTTTCCTCCCTTATAATATTTCATCTTGTCTGTCTTGGCTCAAGAAATTGCAGGCAATTTGAGGTCAGGGTTTGGGTCTTTCCTTTCCCACAGGAACCCATATTACAGTTCTGGTTACAGAGAAAACTCTCAGCGACTGTTAATTGATGCTCGGTCGCAATTCTCGGACTTCTTTCCACATGAGTAGTTGAAGCCTTCAAATGACTCAGTTGGAGAATGGGATTAATTAAGGATGTCTTTCTATGACCAACTCTACCCCATGATGTTATTACAATTTTTTTTATGTTGTATGGAAAAACTTACCATGTTCTCTCTGAGCATAAACACCAAGATTTTATCCCATTCCTATATGAGTCACAAGGGGCTAATTTGGGGAGGAGGGTAGGATTGAAATCCATGCTGCTTCTCTTTCCTTTCAAGCTGGTTTTGTAATAAATGCATCATATCACCAAACAAAGCCAAGTCATTTTCAAGCTGTGTCTCTTTGTCAAAAGAAGCCAGCTCCATCAACTTATTGTAAAACAATAAACTGACTGATGTGGCAAGACAAAAACCATGCTTCAACTGATGGGTTCATTTTCCAACTTGTTAACTCATTGCTGTTTAGACACAGTCTCTGACAAACAGATCCTATGACTGTTCAGAAAAATGACCCCCCAAAAGCAATTCTGTTGAAAAGATCAGTGTAATAGCTACTCACCTAATTCATCCATGCACTGTGTGGGTCCTAGAGGAGAGATAACAAATAGTTGGTTGAATTTTTGTTTTCTTTCTTTTATTTTCTTTTTTCTTTTCTTTTCTTCTCTCTTCCCTTCCCCTCCTTTCCCCTCCCCACCCATTCCCACCCCTCTCTCTTTCTTTCTTCCTTTCCTCTTCTCACAGTATTGGCCCAGGAGATGTAGAAATAAGAAACGTTACAGTATTTCAGAAGTGTGTCTGTACTTGTCTTGTGTTCTTGTTAAAAAGAGGTCCTTGGACTGTGTGCCCAGGCTGGGGTGTCTGAGAATGGAGACATCTGCCCTCATCTGAGGGCAGAGGAAAGGGAAATTGAGTCTAGGAACCAAATAATGGTTGGGGAATCCAAAGATGTTCCTAGCATCAAATCTGAAGGGCCAGAAATGAAACTTGATCTGATCCAAAGCTAAAGGATTAACAAGGAGGCTTTAAGAGCTTCCCATGACTTGACTGTGGGGAGGTAGGGGGGATGCTGCAGGTGCTGAGCTCTTTCTATGAAAGATGGAGCCTACAGCCAACTGGAACCCATTCAAAGTGTACCTTCATAGTCAAGTTCAGATATCAAGGAATCTAGCATGATAGCTTCTTGTATAATACCTCAGGTATGTCTATAACTTCTAGAAGAGTAAACAGGTACAGGTGGTTAAATGAAAGAAAAGAATCATACTACCACCTAGCTGAAAACATAATCAGTTCAAAGAATGGTGCGAAATATGTGGCTTTTAAAAAAAGCTTTCTCATAAAGTTGCCGTAAGCCTTTCATAGAAACTGTCATTGGTTTGTATAGAGGAATCTTTTCTCTTTCTGGCTCCCATCTTTTGCCTGTCCCTCTCTGGGGTTTTCACCTTGTTTTCTACACTTCTGCATCTCCCACCTTCCCCGACATTGATGTCCAGGCTCCAGCTTGGAGGTGGCCACATGGTTCTTAAGGTCATGATAATCACTGGCCCTACCCTGGAAGGGAGGGGATTGGACTTTGCTGTCTGTTAAAGGAATAGGTTTCAGGCATTTAACGTATTCAAACAGTTTTTTTTTTTAAGATTTTATTTTTTATTTATTCACAAGAGACACACAGAGAGAGGCAGAGACACAGGCAGAGGGAGAAGCAGGCTCCATGCAGGGAGCCCGATGTGGGACTCGATCCCTGGACTCTGGGATCAGGACCTGAGCCGAAGGCAGACTCTCAACTGCTGAGCCACGCAGGCGTCCCTCTTCAGAGAACAGTTATAAGATCAAATATTCCTCGTAAAAAGTTCTCATTGTTGAACTCTGATGAGTTATTCTGCTATCCCAAGAGCACTCTCTTCACCCTCTCTTATCAAAAACCTCCCAACTAGGAGTGACAAGAGAAGAAAGAAGTGAGTTGGGGGAAGGAAGACATGGTTCTGCATCTTCTGTTCTGATACGTCCACTGGCTTTTACATGGAAAAAAAGGCAGAATATTGGTATTTGGTTCTGAATATAAAAGGTTGAAAAACAGTATTTCCCCAATTTTGAAACATCTTACAAATAGATGGTCTACTCTTTTGACCACTCAGCTCTTGTACTGGATTGCTTAAAACCTACTGTAGTGAAACTTGTATCTTCTTAAATCATTTAAGGGGAAGTCTTACAACATTTTCCCAGGGTTCATATTTATGGAAACTTTCCCTGTAAGAGGAACCCAAAGATATGTTAAAACAAACTCCAGACTGATGTCAAGGTGAGATAAAACTTTGAGTTTATTCATGGGCTTCATAATTGACAATCCTGTGCAAAATAATTGGAACATCATTTTAGAAACTCCTTGTGACTTGTTTGAATGTAAGTTGGGTTCCTACATTCAGGCTAAAGATATGCAGAATATATAATCATGTTTGAAATAACAGCCAAGAAATTTGGGGTAAAAATCTGAAAGTAAAGCAAAACTTTGGATATTGGTGGGCACAGAGACAGGCATGGAGTTTTTCAAGGACAAATAGTCCACACACATGTGGGCTCATAAAAGAAGAAAAAGATGAAGTAAACAGGGAAATTTCTATCAGAATATCAAGAGTATATAGATTATGGCTAGCAAATATTCATTGTGAATGTTGCCTTTTCCCTCCAATCTTCCTGGAAGATATTGCTAATTGGTTAAGACTCACCTTTCTACTGAGCCTACAGTTAGTTTTACGATGATCAATACTGTTTTCCAAGTAGCCAGTGAAAGTGACCCAATTTGATATCTGAGATAAACTTACTCATCTCCTTGGTTTAATTTAAGTCACCAAAGAAGACTCTCAGGTAGACTTGAAAGGCTTCTTTGGGGGCAGCCCCGGTGGTACAGCGGTTTAGTGCCGCTTGCAGCCCAGGGCGTGATCCTGGAGACCCTGGATCGAGTCCCACATCAGGCTCCCTGCATGGAGCCTGCTTCTGTCTCTGCCTCTCTCTCTCTCTATGAATAAATAAATTAAAAAAAAATCTTTAGAAAGGCTTCTTTGTCCAAATATCTGAGAAGCATTCCAAAATGTTATAGGCAGAGAAAGAGAAGGTCAGGTACAAAGAAAATCTTACTCTAAATTTGACATGATCATTTTGCATAGCTTATCAAATACTGTTTATGCTCAAATTGGGTGGAACTTTTCTCATAGCCATTGAATTATGGCCAGGGCCAAAAATGAACACCCAAGTTGCTAAATACTCTCACATTCAAAAGAGAGCTTCAAATGAATAACCTACAGTTGAAGTCAGAAAACTCCTTACAGGTTTTATATATTAAGAAGTCACCAATCTAGTTCCTTACCACTAATCACCATTGCCTTTCTGGTCTATGAAAGAAGTCTGGGAAGAAGGAAAGATTCAGTAGTGCTCTGAGATTTAGAGGAGATTTCTACTCTCTTCCCTGCAAACGGAGAGATGACACTCCAGGACACCCATCTGTGAAGATAGTAGGTATTTTTGAGAAGGGAAGACTGAATTACTTTGTTACCCAATTTGACAACTTGCTCATATGCTTCTGTGGTGGTCTGAGCAGGGTAAATGGGAACTAGAGAGAGGAGGCAAGTCAGAGAGACAGGACGACAGCAGAGAACTTGCATGCCGACACTTGGCTTGTCAAGGAGACAGGAATATTCCAAGGACTGGACAGACACAACAGAGGGTAGACAGCTTGGCCTGGTTTGCTTATCCTCACCTGGGAGGGATGCTTTCTGGGAAGAGGGACCTCAGTAGCAGAGAGCTGTGGTATTGACTGCTTTAATCACTGGGGAAGTGATTAAAGAGGTTGAACCAGAGTCAAATCACTCTGTGGTAGAGAGGCCCACAGGCCCTCCAGACAACCGCAGCTGGGACTCCACAGATATCATTAGGGTGCCTGCCACACATGAGACACTGGTGGTCAGAGAATGTTACTATAAGGGAAAATCAACAAGAAGAAAAGTGAAACCCCCTCAGATAAATAAGGAGATATTTGCCTTTTCCAATTGAGATAGCCGATCTCCAGGATAGCACCCAATAATCCTTACATTCCAATAAATGTGGTCTTGTGTTGTTTCTTTTTGCCCACATGGAAACAGGGCTGATGTGTGTGACCAGTAGAACTCTGTGGAAGAAATGATGTGAAACTTGCTAGACTATATCACAAGACACATTACAGTTTCCATCTTTGTTTCTTAGGTGGCGTAATCTGGAAGATCCAGCCGCCATGTTGTGAGACAGTCAAGTAGCTCTCAGAGGCCCATGAAGAGGGGGAACTGCTGCCTCCTGCCAACAACCAGCACTAACATGCCAGTCATGGGAATGAGCTACCTTGGAAGTAGATCACCAGCCTGAGTCTAGCCTTTAAGTAACTGCAACCCTAGTGAACATCTGACTGCCACCTCATTCTCATGAGTGATGTTGAGACAGAAACACCCAGGTAAATGGTTCCTGCATTCTTATCCCACAGAAACTCTGGAAGGCAATATAGTATTGTGATAGTTTTGAATTGCTGTATTTTGAGGGTTATGTATTATCCAGCCACAACAATTTACTTCCTATCCCTCTTTCCTGCCCTAATCCCAGAAGAGTTAGAGCCTAGAAGAATGAGGAGGGAAATGTATGTAAAAGGCAAGACATTTGGGTTATTCAAGTCTATGTTTAATCTGCAATGTGGATGAAGAGTGAGTTTTGAATGGGATATGAAATTAAACTGGACTAGAAACTTATGGAATCTCTCTAAAATGACATTGCTAGATAGAAAATGGGAGTTTTACATAATTGGGAAAATTATTTGGGCAAAAATTAAATCCTGTCATGTGTATACTCCAAGGAAGTGAAACTTCTCAGTAAACTTATAGGCTAATTAATAAATATATTTTTTAAAAGCATAATTGAATGGAAGTACTTGCTTTGTTTTCTGTGATCCAGTTATCCATGACTGTGGCCAGTCACAGATTATGGTCCTTGACTAGTAGTGCCTGAGCTGCAGAACTAGTCCTCTAGAGCAAAGAAACCATGAAATACTAGTTCCGTAAATCCAAACTTATGACATAACAAATGTCAGGAGGGGTTATCTCTAAGAAGAGCTCTCTTGGACCTGTCACATGTAGAAAGCTATAGAAATATGGAAAGTTGGGATCCCTGGGTGGCACAGTAGTTTAGCGCCTGCCTTTGCCCAGGGTGCGATCCTGGAGACCCGGGATTGAATCCTACGTCGGGCTCCGGGTGCATGGAGCCTGCTTCTCCCTCTGCCTATGTCTCTCTCTCTCTCTGACTATCATAAATAAATAAAAAATTAAAAAAAAAGAAATATGGAAAGTTGATAGCATTTTGTTGAAGTTTCTTTGTATTATAAAGATGCTTTGGCATTATTTTGATCTTCTAGCCAACATGTGGGTGCTGGGAGGTGGTGTGAATGTCTGTATCATGCTCTGGGTAGCTAATCTAGTCCTTATACAAGTCAGTCTTTCCTAACATCAAAGGCAAGAAGAAGCTCTCCAATATGATATGGATATGCATAAACTTAATATTTACTTTTTGCAAAATGTGGTAAGTCGTACAGGTCATAGAAAGGAAGAATGTGGAGTTACTGGCCTTTAAAGATAAACTTCTAGAGATTACTCGAGACAAGTTTGGAGATGGTAGAAGCTTGCAATAAAGATTTCAATCTATGTTGAGTTATGATAGTCAGGGTCATTCTATTTTGTAAACAACATAAAATCTCATTCTTTTCTTCCAGAACTGAGATTGTGCTCCTCTGGAAACAAATGACTCAGGGAACTTCCCATATGATGATACAGAGAGATTTCCCCAGGTGTGAACCGTGTGCAGTTTCCTCTGTGTAGCATAGATGTGGTGGGACCACAGAGATAAGGGAGGTCATAGCTCTGGGGGAACGGATGGTGTCTTCAAGGCGGGGAAGAGCACTGGGCATTAATAACCATCGCATTCTGGGCCCAGAATAGAAGCAAGCGTGTGTAGCCTACTCCTGCCTGCTACTCAGAGGAAGAAGAATGCTCAGCTGCTATCCCCTAGAAGTTTTCACATATGCTAGCTCACTGATCTCAGAAAATAAAACAAAAAATATGATGTTGGGATTTTCCTAAATTTACCAGTAAAGAAGGTTCAGAGGTGGTAGCTGACTTGCCTAAGATCACACAGCTGGTGAGCAGTGGGATCCAGTTTTAAGCCCAGGCCTTTTGAGTGATCAACATCTCAGCTGCTTTCCCTTCTAGTCTTTAATTTTATTGGTATCACCTGTAGAGGCGAGCACAGTAGCAGTGAATGAGAGCATGCTCCTAAATGCTGGCATCTGATTCTGATGATTTTGAAGTTACTCTTTTTGTGTGTGAGAGTAAGTCAGTGCTGTTAGTTTCTCTTGGTAATCAAGACTATGTATCTTTTTTTTTTTAACTTTAATTTTTTAAAAAATTTATTTATGATAGTCACAGAGAGAGAGAGAGGGGCAGAGACATAGGCAGAGGGAGAAGCAGGCTCCATGCACCGGGAGCCTGATGTGGGATTCGATCTGGGTCTCCAGGATCGTGCCCTGGGCCAAAGGCAGGTGCCAAACTGCTGTGCCACCCAGGGATCCCAAGACTATGTATCTTTATCTGGAATCTTGTACCAGCTCTGCCTGGGGGCTGTGAAGAATGAATCTGTTGTATTGTCCTTGGGGCTGTGATCTTCTATAGACTTTTGAGAGTTCTTCATCCTTCAACCTCTCAACCCACGTTTGTCTTTCCTCCGCTTATCTAAGAGGAAGAAAGAGGTCTGGACTCTAGGATGGAGCCATAGACCTGGCTGCAAGTAGGGTCAACTTGCAAATAGCTCTTGCTATGGAAGTACTGGGGAGAAACTAACTCCTGGTGCTTGAATTTCCACTATTATTAATGATTTATTGGGTATTAACTATAGTCACTCTCTTCTTTTTATCTCCTCCCCAAACTACTCATTTGAAATCATTAAAATGTGTAACAATAAAATAAAAAAGTCTAGATATTCTTGCGAAGAGTAGCATGGTATGGTGTCATCTAATTTTTCTTTTATAACATATTTATATATAATTTATAAACAAATATATAACATATAGACATACATGCAGAATGATCAATATATAAGTGGTATATGCAAATAGTAAAGGAGATAGAGGATGACTCCGAGAGGTCAGGCCTGTGCTTATTACTTCAGTGTGTACAGTGTGCTGGCACAGTGATTTAGAAATGGGCACGAAGCATGAAGGGAAGTCTTCCAGGGTAATTGTGGAAAATATTTTTTCACTTTTTAATGAAAGACACAATACAGAGAGAGATGGTGCATCTGTTCCTCTGGATATTTCTGGACATCACACTTGGAACTGCTTGGCCATTTTGCTTCATTTTGCCAGCCCTAAGGATGGCATAGTCAAAAGATGGAAGGAACCAAAGTTCTTGATGACATGATTAAGCTATAGGATCAACAGTCCTTGAAGCTTGTCCTGTCTTTGCTCCTTCTGTTATGTGAGAAAATAAATATCCTTATTAAGTCAGTTTGATTCATTTTTTTAAAAAAACTTGTAAACAAAAGCATCTTGACTGTTGGAGAAAATGTTACTTCATACTCATAGGAAGGCCTGGTTTTCATTATCACATATGGCAGCCACAAAGCCCCCTTTTTTATTTTTAAAATTTTTAAAAGATTTTATTTATATATTCATGAGAGACACACACAGAGAGGCAGAGGCATAGACAGAGGGAGAAGCAGGCTCCCTACAGGGAGCCCAATATGGGACTCGATCCCTGCACCCAGGAACACACCCTGAGCCGAAGGCAGATATCTACACCGAGCCACCCTGGCATCCCTATTTTTAATTTTTTAAAAGAGATTTATTTATTTTAGAGAGAGAGAGAGTGAAAGGAGGGGCAGAGGGAGAAAGAGAGAAAGAGCGAGAGAGAGAGAGAGAATCCTTAAGCAGACTTCCTGCCCAGCACAAAGCCTGATGTAGGGCTAAATCCCAGGACCCTGAGATCAGGATATGCACCAAAACCAAGAGTCATACACTTAACCAACTGAGCCACCCAGGTGCCCTTATTTTTAATTTTTTGCTAGTGTCAAAAAATATCTAAAATAAAATAAATGGAGAAGAAAAAGATTCTATTAGAAAAATATGTATCTGTGTAAATACATATAGACAGGTTAATAAAGAGGGAGATATCAAATTTTTGACAAAGTTGACTATTGTGGTCAATGACCAACCATAAAATCTGAGTTTAATAATAAGCACTTACTTCATTCACATGTCAATGGGCAACTCTGCAGTTTGGGTTCAGGCGTACTCTACGTGTTTCTCCTCCTGCCTTGGATAATCTTTAGATGATGGGATGATGTTGGTGCAAGAAGGTAAGAGGAAATGTGAGGGCCCCTTACAGGTTAGGTTCTGCAGGGCCACATTATGACTTCCACCCTCATTCACTTGGACAGCACAGATCCTGTGGCTGAGCCTAAAATCAGATAGGGAAGGATGACGGAGTCATATAACATGGCTTATTTGGCCACGTAACGCAAGGGTGCAGTATTGAAGCTAATAATTCAATTTAATCCATTATACTTCACAATCCATGTGTTTTTGTACAAATTTTTTACTCTTTGCATGTATTACTGATATAGTTATCATTATACACAGATATATAGATATATCTCTATCTCTTTCTATCTATCTATCTATCATCTATCTATCTATCGTCTATCTATCTAAATTCATTACAAAAGAAAACTTTCTCTAGGACCAGGGTCACCTGGAGGAAGATAGCCTGAAGGGTAAGAGACCAGAGATGCAGAGGTCAGGGAGAGGGCTAGTGAATTATTTAGTGATGGCAAGATGAGTCCTGAGCTACAACAGGGCTAAGGGGATGGAAAGGAGGGGGAAACAGGTGTGGAAAGCCAGTCTGTATCTAGTTGGCTGGAAGATATAGTTGGTAAGAGAGGGATGGGGTTGCTGTGATGCCTAGATTCCTGGCTCAGGCGCTTATAGTGATAGTTGGAATCAGATAGGAGCAGCGTATTTGGGGAAAGATGGTTCAGATGTGGTAAAGTGTGGCCCTGTGCACTGTGCAGAGATGCACAGGAAGCATTTGGATCTGAGGCTCAGAAGACGAAGATTTTGCTGGAAACAAAGAATTGGGCATCATTAACTTGGACTTATTAATGTCCTGTGAGTACACCTGAAATTGCCCAAGAGGCCCCAGTATAGAAACATGAAGCCAAAACCACTGACTTTGAAGAGACAAGAAAGGAAGTAAAATTCACAAAAGAGATCATGAGTGCGTGGGGAGGAAAATGTCTTAGTATAGTTGAACCTCAGAGATGCCAAGATGAAAGGAATTGTTATAATTTGGGTTCTTTTCTCCCAGATCTCTGGGCTAATGCCTGTGCCCCCCTGCACCTGCCCATCTTGTGATGGTGATGCGCAGGGAAAGGGAGTAGCTGTCTCACGCTCCTAGCCTTCATGGGCAGAGGACTATTCCATAGGACATGATGTGTTTTTGCTATCCATCAATAAAAATAAGACTCACTGAGCCCCAAAGCCCTTCCCAGCTAATCTAGATTTGTTTTCAGGTTTTAATTCATTGTATGTCAAAGTTCTTAGCATTTTGGTTTGAACCATTTGTGCAAGTAAATAATTTAATTATTTGAGATCTTGGTATCTACCTACCTACTAAATTAACGAAATGACTACCAAATCACTTTGTTTTGTCTTTTTCAATCAAACCGTACTTATGAGACACCACAGATGAAGGGATACACTGGGATGAAAACTATGTCATTATGTCATTAGAGAAAACTTGTGTGCATTAAATAATTTCTGGAGGGGCTTCGTATCATCGGAGAGGCTGCTTTCCTTAGAACCATCTGAATGACACTTGGGAGGCCTGGCTCCTATCTCTGAGTGGTGCTTGAGTTCAACCCAGTCTGCAATTTTTTCAAAAGCCATTACTAATAAAGGGCCTTACTGAGGAGGCAATGCAACTGTTCATCATTACAAAAACATTTTCTACCAACCATGAAGATCATTATGGAAACACTTGCTGGGTGCTTTGTTCCTCTTTAAATCTCCTCAAGGCTATTTCTATGGAGCCAGGGAGTGAGAAGTAGAGGCAAGAATCTGAAATGCACAAGACCCAAGGTCCTGTTGTTGAAGGAACATTGATTTTATGATTTTTCCTGAGTGATCCAGGCCCAGTATCTACAGGAACCCATCAAGTGCTCTCAGTCTCTTCCTCTCCTGGCTGACTGCAAGCATGTCAATGCTGCTTTTGTAGCATAAGTATGTAGACTCCAAAGTAAACTTCCAACCAGGTGCATCGTGCATTTATTCTGCAGCCTCTGAGTTTAGGAGTATACTTCTCAGGGCCTTGGTCATACCTGCCACTTCCAGTGTGACCTTGGATGAATGAATGACCTTCTAGAAGACTCAGTTTCCTTACCTGTAAAACAGAGAAAATAATAGTAAAGACTAGCACTTATCTCATGAGGATAGTGTGAGGATTATATAAATGGAAGCTTGTGACATGTCTGGCAAACAGCTTGTGTTTAGTGAATGGAAGTCATTGCTTATCACATGAGGAGGCTGGAGTAGTCTAAAGGTCTCAAATCAAATGGGTGTATGATCCACGGAGACTGTTAAAAAGGAAGATTTGGGGGCTTCTTTCAAACAGATTTTGATGTAGTAGGTCTGGGATGAGGTTCAGGAATCTACTTTTGGCTAATTCCTATGCAATTCTGATGCAAGTGCACTTTGAGAACTACTGGACCAAATGCATGATCACCCAGAGCATCTTAGAGCTCTGAGGCTCTTGCATGCCAGTCTAGGTACAGAAAAGAAGTTAACTTATAATTAAAGATGAGTCTCAGGCAGAGTTCTGAAAGGCATGGGGCCTGTGGTTTGACAGAGAAGGGAGAAGGTAAGGGCTTGCCACAGGCTGGGGGCTGGCAGGTGTGTGGCAGAGGATGGAAGGGGAAGGTGGTGTGGGCAGCATAGAGGTCTGCATAACTGAGGACAAGAGAGGGGCTTAGGATGTAGGAGGTGAGAAGTGTTAGCTGGGAGTCTTGCGGGGGTGTGCGTGAAGAGGGCCCCAAAGGTACTAGTTGGAAAGATGATTCTTGTGGGGTTGTGCATGGCAAGCCCATCGGCCAGCATGCTTATTAGGGGCAGCTGGCAGGTTTCAGGCCTGAGCTCATTAGGACTCATATTAAGATGACAGCCATCAGAACAGAAAACCTGAAACCACATCTCTAGGGAATTCTGAGTAACTGTTTACTACATTTTAGGAAGTGTTCAAATCCAGCTCTGGGGAATTGCACAGGGCCCAAGTTGTTGGAAACATTAGACATTTTGCCATAAGCGAGTGACCAGAGGCTTTGCCTCAGAGCAAGGAAACATAAAGTATGCAAGACTGGTAATAATGGTTGAGAAGACACCTCCTTGACCTCTTAAGTGGCCATGGGGTTCCTGCCTGGATGGCGGCTGCAACAAATGAGATTTGTTCTTCTTCTGGGTGCTGTTTCCATCATCAAAATCTTGGCCCAACACAACCCATTTATGGAAACAGTGGGAGGAGAGGGGAGAAGCTCTCTGATGTGGTGGTAGGTGTTTGGGCTGCAGCGAGTGATGTCCTCAGTCTTCTCCCTGTCCTGTCCCAGTGGCAGCCAGCTCCGCTCTGGGCTTGGCGAGCAGAGCAGCCATGAGACCTGGTCCCCTCCTCTGCTTCTAGCACTTATTCTTAGGTGTGCTACAGAATGGTGGGGTGGGGGTGGGGGGCGGGGGCAGGGCTTCACTTGGACAAATGGATTTTTGAAAAGGAAGTGGGATATTCAGTCTTGATTGCAGGACAGCAGTCGTTTTGCTGCCTCTGTAGACAAGGCTACATGATAAAAAACAGAAAAAGAAAAAGACGCCCCTCCCAGGACTATTGGTATCAATTTCTTACTTCAATGCAGCATTACAACATTAATTTGTCTTAAATGCTCTATTTCTCTTGTTCTATCATGGCCAAAATGTCTAGAGAACAGCAGGGTACTTCTGGCTCATCTATTCTAATTTTTAACCGAATTTGTCTTTATTCTGGCCAGGGGCTTCTTCAAGCCAGCTTAGTGGCTGCTTCACAGCAAACCTCTGCATGACTCCTCTGTCCTTTAATCCTTCCTTCCTTTTCAATTCATGGTGTATTGCTAAGCATTTGTCACTTTCTGGTTTCCCTTTTGCTTTCTGCTTTCATTACTCTGGTTTTTCAGGAATGAAGTCTTTGGAGTAAAGGAAGATTGGGTCAGGTGACATCAATAATTATTTTTCAACTTGGCTTTTGTAGGGACATGGGGGCATGCAAGCCTTCTTCATCATCACTGTTTTTCTTCTTATTCAGCTCTGAAATTTAAGTGATTATTTCAAATTATGAAATCTACACATCCACAAATGTAAAGTTAGTGTTCTCCTAATAATTAATACAGGAGAGCTTAACAATTGCTAGTCATAAGCAAATCATATGATAAACACTTTGTATGCCTTGTCTGTGTGAATCCTTCAAAAACTTTATTATCTCCATTTAATAGGAAAAGAAACAGGCTCAGAAAAGTTAGAGACCTTATCTAAGGTAAGTGGCAATACAGTAGTGTCTTGATGAGATTTGTGTCCTATTGTGGAAGAATTTTAATGAACTGGGGGATATTATCAAATCTGTATATATTCCCATAGAATTAAGGAGCTAAAAGGATGTGAATACCTTCCTTTGTGTGAGTGTAAATTAGGTGGGGGTGACCAGACAACAGTGGGACGCTGAGGTCCCAGTTCTCCCAGAAAAGCCTTGCTTGGTAATTGCAAATGTTTGATCTCAGATATGGGAATACCAGATCTGTTAGGAAAGTTATGAAATCCCCATGTGGACCTGGAACAGAGAACAGTGATACTCCGTTATCCTGGAAGAAAGATTGAGAGTCCCGGCATCAAAGTGTTGCCAATGAACTTTGATTAATGAAACATTCTAGCATCTTGGGATGGGTACAGAAGGCTAGACAACAGTTCTTGGAAAAGAACACCGTAGAAGAAGACAGCTTCAGTAGCTAGGTTTTCGGCTCTGGGGATCTGAGTGAAGTGAGCAAGTTATAGGTGTAAGGGGCTGGCTTAGTCGAGAGGCAGAGATAGAGTGAAATGGGCCTTCAGGATGAAACAGTCCAATTCTACCAGGTAAGAAGAGCATAGCGATAATGAATTCATGATGGACTCTTTTCTGAACTCTTTGCAGGTAAATCGTATTATTCACAGATTGAGGAATCAAAAGTCAGGGTTCTGCCCCAAGGGAGAAGAGGGCCCTGGAAGGGGATTGGGTTGGAATGTGGGGATAGGGGTGAGGCTGGAGCCTTGGCTGAGCCAAAGGCAGGGGCTGGAGGGTTGAGGGTGGTCTGAGGTCCATCAGTGTGGGAGGGACACAGATGTTGGATAGTCATTCCTGGGGTTCTGTTCCTTGTTCTAACTGGTAAAAGAGGATTTGGGGGGCAACCTAGAATCATACTTCTCATCACTGGCATGCTGATCCGGAGTCTGGAGAGGCACTTATTATAATCTGCTCATATACATTTGGCTTTTTTTAAAAAAAAAATATTTATTTATTCACGAGAGACCCAGAGGCAGAGACCTAGGCAGAGGGAGAAGCAGGCTCCCCACTGGGAGCCTGATGCAGGACTCGGTTCCAGGATCCCAGGATCATGACCTCAGTCAAAGGCAGATGCTCAACCACTGAGCCACCAAGATGCCCCTACACTTGGCTTTGATGGATTAGTCAGTGATTAGGACAAGGTAAGATTTTAGGGATACCTGTTACTGGGCCTAGCTGTGGTCTGCCAGGCAGGGCCACAGAGAAAGAAGAGGAGGCTCGTCTGGGATCTGTGAAGGGTAATGCAGACCTAGCCAGAGGGTCCCTAGTCCAGAAAAATATGCCAGTGTACCCAATGAGAAATACCTGGTGGACACTCAGGTAATATGTGGAATTAATTCCAGAGCCTCTCCTCTTTCTTGTTTGTACTCTATCCTTTTATTTTCTTATTTTCAATGCCATTCTTCTAATTTTGCTCCTGTCCCTTTCTTTTTCCAGAATATCTTTTGACTTTTGATTTTTGGCTCCTGATATCTTTTCCCCAGTGAATGATCTTCATTAACTAGCCCTATTTAATGCGGATCTAGACCTCCCATAAACCTTTACTGCTATCTCATGCATATCCAAGAGGCAGGCCCAATTCTGTAAATGGACTTGGAAAGATAGTGGTTATTGATACTTGTACTTTTGAATGATTCTATTGTCTCTGGACCAATCCTACCCTGCTTATGCCCAATATATTTGACAGAGCAACATTTCCCGAAGTATGCTCCATGGAATGCTAGTCCCATGAGATACTCTGTGAAAAGGGTTCTATGACCATATACACTTGGGAATATATTGTATCTTCCTCTTGGAGACATATCATGAATATTAGCACACTAAAGGCTCTGAGAAGTCCTGTAGTAAATGAAATTCTCCAAACCAAGGATGTTTTCCAAGATTATTTCTTCTAATACTTATAAAAGTTAGTGTTTCAGAGGACAAATTTTGAGAAATGCTGTCACAGAGCACAGCTTATGTTAGGTTTTCTGTTTATTAGACTAAGTGAGATTTACTGATAATTACCAGATTTAGTAGAGAGTTTTCTTTTGACATTGCACTCCCATGACTACAAAATCCATTTGCATTTCCTTAGGTTCTATTTGTAAGTATTTTACATGAGGAGAAGAAAAGGTGAAAGAAGGTACCTGCAGAATATTATTCAACGGTGATTTTGTCATGGGTGAGGAGGAGTATAACATGTATTGAACGTATTTAATGGGTGATGGGCACTGAGGGGGGCTCTTGACGGGATGAGCACTGGGTGTTATTCTGTATGTTGGCAAATTAAACACCAATAAAAAATAAATTTATTGGAGGGAGGGGCAAGATGGCAGAAGAGTAGGGTCCCCAAATCACCTGTCCCCATCAAATTACCTAGATAACCTTCAAATCATCCTGAAAATCTACGAATTCGGCCTGAGATTTAAAGAGAGAACAGCTGGAATGGTACAGTGAGAAGAGTTAGGCTTCTATCAAGGTAGGAAGATGGGGAAAAAGAAATAAAGAAACAAAAGGCCTCCAAGGGGGAGGGGCCCCGCGAGGAGCCGGGCTGAGGCCGGGGCGAGTGTCCCCAGGACAGGAGAGCCCCGTCCCGGAGAAGCAGGAGCTGCACCAACCTTCCCGGGCGGAAAGGGGCTGCAGGGAGGTGGAGCAGGACCCAGGAGGGCGGGGATGCCCTCGGGCTCCCGGGGACACTAACAGGCACCTGCGCCCCGGGAGAGTGCGCCGAGCTCCCTAAGGGATGCAGCGCGCACGGCGGGACCCAGAGCAGCTGGGAGGGGCTCGGGCGGTGGCTCCGCAGAGGGGGCTGCGGGGCGGGAGCGCGAATCCAACAGTGCAGGCCCCGGAGCACAGGGCGCCGGGACACAGCCCAGGATCAGGCCTCCCTCGGGATAGGCAGAGGCCGGGAGGGCCCAGGACAGCCAGGACGCTCCTGCCCGGAGCTGAGCAGATCAGCGGCCCCGCCCCGGAGCCTCCAGGCCCTGCGGACGGAGAGCCCCGGAGTTACTGCGGGGGCTGACTCCAGGGCTGCAGAGCTGGCCCCGCCACTGCGGTTGTTCCTCCTGCGGCCTCACGGGGTAAACAGCCTCCACTGAGCCCTGCACCAGGCAGGGGCAGAGCAGCTCCCCCAAGTGCTAACACCTGAAAATCAGCACAGCAGGCCCCTCCCCCAGAAGACCAGCTAGACGGACCAGTTCCAGGGGAAGTCAAGGGACTTAAAGTATACAGAATCAGAAGATACTCCCGTGGTTTTTTTTTTTTTTCCTTTTTGATTTGTTTGCTTCCCCCACCCCTTTTTCCCCCTTTCTTCTTTTTCTTCTCTTTTTTCTTTTTTTTCTTCCTTTTTCTTTTTACTTTTTCTCTTTTCTTTCCTTCTTTCTCTCCTCTCTTTTTCTCCTTTTCCCAGTATAACTTGTTTTTGGCCACTCTGCACTGAGCAAAATGACTAGAAGGAAAACCTCACCTCAAAAGAAAGAAACAGAAACAGTCCTCTCTCCCACAGAGTTACAAAATCTGGATTAAAATTCAATGTCAGAAAGCCAATTCAGAAGCACTATTACATAGCTACTGGTGGTTCTAGAAAAAAGCATAAAGGACTCAAGAGACTTTATGACTGCATAATTTAGATCCAATCAGGCAGAAATTAAAAATCAATTGAATTAGATGCAATCCAAACTAGAAGTCCTAACGACGAGGGTTAACGAGGTGGAAGAACGAGTGAGTGACATAGAAGACAAGTTGATGGCAAAGAGGGAAACTGAGGAAAAAAGAGACAAACAGTTAAAAGACCATGAAGATAGATTAAGGGAAATAAACGACAGCCTGAGGAATAAAAACCTACATTAAATTGGGGTTCCCGAGGGCGCCGAAAGGGACAGAGGGCCAGAATATGTATTTGAACAAATCATAGCTAAAAACTTTCCTAATTTGGGAAGGGAAACAGGCATTCAGATCCAGGAAATAGAAAGATCCCCCCCTAAAATCAATAAAAACCGTTCAACACCTCGACATTTAATAGTTAAGCTTGCAAATTCCAAAGATAAAGAGAAAATCCTTAAAGCAGCAAGAGATAAGAAATCCCTGAGTTTTATGGGGAGGAATATTAGGGTAACAGCAGACCTCTCCACAGAGACCTGGCAGGCCAGAAAGGGCTGCCAGGATATATTCAGGGTCCTAAATGAGAAGAACATGCAGCCAAGAATACTCTATCCAGCAAGGCTCTCATTCAGAATAGAAGGAGAGATAAAGAGCTTCCAAGACAGGCAGGAACTGAAAGAATATGTGACTTCCAAACCAGCTGTGCAAGAAATTTTAAGGGGGACTCTTAAAATTCCCCTTTAAGAAGTCCAGTGGAACAATCCACAAAAACAAGGACTGAATAGATATCATGATGACACTAAACTCATATCTTTCAATAGTAACTTGGAACGTGAACGGGCTTAATGACCCCATCAAAAGGCGCAGGGTTTCATACTGGATAAAAAGCAAGACCCATCTATTTGCTGTCTACAAGAGACTCATTTTAGACAGAAGGACACCAACAGCCTAAAAATAAAAGTTGGAGAACCATTTACCATTCGAATGGTCCTGACAAGAAAGCAGGGGTAGCCATCCTTATATCAGATAAATTAAAATTTACCCCGAAGACTGTAGTGAGAGATGAAGAGGGACACTATATCATACTTAAAGGATCTATCCAACAAGAGGACTTAACAATCCTCAATATATATGCCCCGAATGTGTGAGCTGCCAAATATATCAATCAATTAATAACCAAAGTGAAGAAATACTTTGATAATAATACACTTATACTTGGTGACTTCAATCTAGCATTTTCTATACTCGATAGGTCTTCTAAGCACAACATCTGCAAAGAAACGAGAGCTTTAAATGATACACTGGACCAGATGGATTTCACAGATATCTACAGAACTTTACATCCAAACTCAACTGAATACACATTCGTCTCAAGTGCACATGGAACTTTCTCCAGAATAGACCACATACTGGGTCACAAATCGGGTGTGAACCAATACTAAAAGGTTGGAATCATCCCCTGCATATTCTCAGACCATAATGCCTTGAAATTAGAACTTAATCACAAGAAGTTTGGAAGGACCTCAGACACATGGAGGTTAAGGACCATCTTGCTAAAAGATTAAAGGGTCAACCAGGAAATTAGGAAGAATTAAAAAGATTCATGGAAACTAATGAGAATGAAGATACAACTGTTCAAAATCTTTGGGATGCAGCAAAAGCAGTCCTAAGGGGGAAATACATCGCAATACAAGCATCCATTTAAAACTGAAAGAACTCAAATACAAAAGGTAACCTTACACGTAAAGGAGCTATAGAAAAAAAAAAAAAGCAAATAGATCCTACACCCCAGCAGAAGAAGAGAGTTAATAAGGATTCGAGGTGAACTCAATGAAATCGAGACCAGAAGAACTATAGAACAGATCAACAGAACCAGGAGTTGGTTCTTTGAAAGAATTAATAAGATAGATAAACCATTAGCCAGCCTTATTAAAAAGAAGAGAGAAAAGACTCAAATTAATAAAATCATGACTGAGAAAGGAGAGATCACTACCAACACCAAGGAAATACAAACGATCTTAAAAACATATTATGAACAGCTCTACGCCAATAAATTAGAAATCTAGAAGAAATGGACGCATTCCTGGAAAGCCACAAACTACCAAAACTGGAACAGGAAGAAATAGAAAACCTGAACAGACCAATAACCAGGGAGGAAATTGAAGCAGTCACCTCCCAAGACACAAAAGTCCAGGGCCAGATGGCTTCCCAGGGGAATTCTATCAAATGTTTAAAGAAGAAACCATACCTATTCTACTAAAGCTGTTTGGAAAGATAGAAAGAGATGGAGTACTTCCAAATTCGTTCTGTGAGGCCAGCATCACCTTAATTGCAAAAGCAGACAAAGACCCCACCAAAAAGGAGAATTACGGACCAATATCCCTGATGAACGTGGATGCAAAAATTCTCAACAAGATACTAGCCAATAGGATCCAACAGTACATTAAGAAAATTATTCACCATGACCAAGTAGGATTTATCCCCGGGACACAAGGCTGGTTCAACACTCGTAAAACAATCAGTGTGATTCATCATATCAGCAAGAGAAAAACCAAGAACCATATGATCCTCTCATTAGATGCAGAGAAAGCATTTGACAAAATACAGCATCCATTCCTGAGCAAAACTCTTCAGAGTGTAGGGATAGAGGGAACATTCCTCATCATCTTAAAAGCCATCTACGAAAACCCACAGCAAATATCATTCTCAAAGGGGAAGCACTGGGAGCCTTTCCCCTAAGATCAGGAACAAGACAGGGATGTCCACTCTCACCATTGCTATTCAACATAGTACTGGAAGTCCTAGCCTCAGCAATCAGACAACAAAAAGACATTAAAGGCATTCAAATTGGCAAAGAAGAAGTCAAACTCTCCCTCTTCGCCAATGACATGATACTCTATATAGAAAACCCAAAAGCCTCCACCCCAAGATTGCTAGAACTCATACAGCAATTTGGTAGCGTGGCAGGATACAAAATCAATGCCCAGAAATCAGTGGCATTTCTATACACTGAAGAAAGAGAAATTAAGGAGTCAATCCCATTTACAATTGGACCCAAAAGCATAAGATACCTAACCAAAGAGGTAAAGGATCTATACCCTAAGAACTATAGAACACTTCTGAAAGAAATTGAGGAAGACACAAAGAGATGGAAAATATTCCATGCTCATGATTGGAAGAATTAGTATTGTGAGAATGTCAATGTTACCCAGGGCAATTTACACGTTTAATGCAATCCCTATCAAAATACCATGGACTTTCTTTTTTTTTTTTTAATTTTTTAAAAATTTGTTTATGATAGTCATAGAGAGAGAGAGAGAGGCAGAGACACAGGCGGAGGGAGAAGCAGGCTCCATGCACCGGGAGCCTGATGTGGGATTCGATCCCGGGTCTCCAGGATCATGCCCTGGGCCAAAGGCAGGCGCCAAACTGCTGCGCCACCCAGGGATCCCCTACCATGGACTTTCTTCAGAGAGTTAGAACAGATTATTTTAAGATTTGTGTGGAATCAGAAAAGACCCCGAATAGCCAGGGGAATTTTAAAAAAGAAAACCATAGCTGGGGGCATCACAATGCCAGATTTCAGGTTGTACTACAAAGCTGTGGTCATCAAGACAGTGTGGTACTGGCACAAAAACAGACACATAGATCAGTCGAACAGAATAGAGAACCCAGAAGTGGACCCTGAACTTTATGGTCAACTAATATTTGATAAAGGAGGAAAGACTATCCATTGGAAGAAAGACAGTCTCTTCAATAGATGGTGCTGGGAAAATTGGACATCCACATGCAGAAGAATGAAACTAGGCCACTCTCTTGCACCATACACAAAGATAAACTCAAAATGGATGAAAGATCTAAATGTGAGACAAGAGTCCATCAAAATCCTAGAGGAAAAAAAAAATCCTAGAGGAGAACACAGGCAACACCCTTTTTGAACTCAGCCACAGCAACTTCTTGCAAGATACATCCACGAAGGCAAAAGAAACAAAAGCAAAAATGAACTACTGGGACTTCATCAAGATAAGAAGCTTTTGCACAGCAAAGGATACAGTCAACAAAACTAAAAGACAACCTACAGAATGGGAGAAGATATTTGCAAATGACCTATCCGATAAAGGGCTAGTTTCCAAGATCTATAAAGAACTTATTAAACTCAACACCAAAAAAACAAACAATCCAATCATGAAATGGGCAAAGACATGAAGAGAAATCTCACAGAGGAAGACATAGACATGGCCAACATGCACATGAGAAAATGCTCTGCATCACTTGCCATCAGGGAAATACAAATCAAAACCACAATGAGATACCACCTCACACCAGTGAGAATGGGGAAAATTAACAAGGCAGGAAACCACAAATGTTGGAGAGGATGCGGAGAAAAGGGAACCTTCTAACACTGTTGGTGGGAATGTGAACTGGTGCAGCCACTCTGGAAAACTGTGTGGAGGTTCCTCAAAGAGTTAAAAATAGACCTGCCCTACGACCCAGCAATTGCACTGCTGGGGATTTACCCCAAAGATACAGATGCAATGAAATGCCGGGACACCTGAACCCCAATGTTTCTAGCAGCAATGTCCACAATAGCCAAACTGTGGAAGGAGCCTCAGTGTCCATTGAAAGATGAATGGATAAAGAAGATGTGATATATGTATACAATGGAATATTACTCAGCCATTAGAAACGACAAATACCCACCATTTGCTTCGACGTGGATGGAACTGGAGGGTGTTATGCTGAGTGAAGTAAGTCAATTGGAGAAGGACAAACATTATATGTTCTCATTCATTTGGGGAATATAAATAATAGTGAAAGGGAATAGAAGGGAAGGGAGAAGAAAAATGTGGGAAATATCAGAAAGGGAGACAGAACATAAAGACTCCTAACTCTGGGAAACAAACTAGGGGTGTGGAAGGGGTGGAGGGCGGGGGGTGAGGGTGAATGGGTGACGGGCACTGAGGGGGGCACTTGACGGGATGAGCACTGGGTGTTATTCTGTATGTTGGCAAATTGAACACCAATAAAAAATAAATTTATTATAAAAAATAAATTTATTATTAAAAAAAGAAATAAATAATTACAAATAAAACAAAGTAGAAATGATTTTGGTACTGGTTATCATGACCTGGTCATAAAAATTCTGATTCTTAGAATTAGTACATTTCTCATGAAGGAAGATACAGCTGTTCAACCACTAATAATTAGGCTGCCACTTCTATCACAGGGTCATTGAAAGCCAGTGAGAAGTAAGCACTCTTTTTATGTTGCAGTTTCAGGAAAGGAAAATTCTTAGGGGCTCTGGTGGGCAATAATGCAGGATGTGTAGGGAGCAGTATAAAATATCTGAGCTTTATTCAAAAGTCTGGGGCTGTTGGTTGCTGTGGAATGCTGTTATGTCTTTTAAGCTTATAACTCTTAGGTATTCAACCAAACTCAGCAAGTAATATGAAAGTAGGTGGAAGTAGAACTCAGGAGAAACATAATTTCATAGTGTCAGTGATTCCGCTCCCCACTGCATTGAGTACGTGTCCAAGAAAAAGAGTGAATGGGAGAGGTAGATCTGCTTTTCCCTTGTTCCTGGTGCCTATTCTACCATGAGTGTGCCTGTGTGGAGGGTGATTGGAGTGTTCGGTGATTTGCATTCCTCATGAATATGCCTCCAAACATGAACCCATAACTTTGCCTGGAGTTCAGCTGAAGCATCAGTGATTTGTTCTGTTGGATTTACTCTGAGATTGTACAGCAACAAGGTAATGCCTTTACAATGGATTTTCAAGGATAATTTGGCAGTAAGCAATTTTTCCCTGTGAGTGGGTTTTAGGGCCAACCCTCCCAGGAGAGGAGACTCTGTTGAACTCAGTATCCCATTCTCTTCTCTGAGTCTTGTTCCCATTTCTCTGACTCCCCTTCTTGAGCAGGAGTCTTGCAGGGGAAACTGAGTTAGTTTCAGGAAGGGTTGTGAAAGATGCATTTGTTACCTGTGTGTACATTCTAAAGAAGAGAAAGTCTTGGTTACGCAGGTACCCTTTTCTGGGACAGGGGTGGGGTATGGTTAACAGGGGAGGTTGGTACCCATTGTCTTCTTTATTTACTACACATGATAGATGAGAATCCTATTCTTTATAAACTGCACAATTCAGTTATAAGCCTTGAATTGGGAGGACTGACAAACAGATTCCACCATCATAATTCTTCTAGCTAACTAAGTTGCCATTAAGCATGAGCTGGCAGTGTAAGCCCATTCATTTTTGTGTAGAATTCTTTATGGCAATGAAAATAAAATTTTAATCCTATTAATAAAAACAAACAACAAATGATAACATATTTTTCTAGTACTATTAAAGTGTCAAGTTGATTCATAGCTATAGTCTTAACGTAATTCACCCTGGTAGTGTCTGCTTGTAATAGTAAAACAAATTACAGCAACCCTGAAATAAATGGTAATATGGGTCTATCTATAACCATGGGCACAGATTGTTGTATCATCGTATGTAAAATGCAGTTGTTTGTTTTGATTATTAAGCACTTTAAAGTATAAAGTTTCTTTGTACTGATGCATCAGGAACAATGGTTATATCTAGGGATAAAAACCAGAAGGATTGGGGTGATACTTCAGTTTATTATATGCATGTACCTTAGTTTAAAAAAAGGAGGAAAAAAAGGAGAACTATGGTTGGAGCCAAACTTTCTGTGATGTTGAGCCACCAGACTAGGGAGGGGAGGCCCAGGAATTGGAGGCCAAACAATCAGATGATTCCTAGAGAAACAGACATATCCCACCATGACTGTCAGAGTGTGAGAAAGCTTAACTGGGCCAGAGGAATGTGATGTCAGGAGGCCCACAAACAACGGGTAAAAGGGGTCTGTCCCTGGATCCACCAACCAGAGGATCCAAGGTCTACCGGGAAGGAAACCCCTTTCTCCTAGCTTTGCCTTTGTCCTGGTTAACAAGAAGTTTGGTCCATGCCCAGAACTGTTTATGAAGGACTTGAATTTCATCATCCCTTTCATCTCCTCTCTTCTTGCGTTGTTCTTTCTGAGACGGAGCTGTTAGCATATAATGGGTGCTGTGTAGTAGGGAAAGTAGCACAAAGGGGAGGAGAGAGAGGCCCAGGTGTTCCTTACCCTGAGCGAGCCCGGTGATCCCTCCCTGGTTGGGCAGTTCAAGCGGCGAGTCTGCATTTATTCAATACTTCTGGAAGAATACTCTTGCTCACTTTCCACCTTGATACATTTTTTTTTCTTTCTTCCATCTCTGCATGTCCTCCTTCACTGAACATCTATGATATTAGCTCTAATATCTTCAGGCACATTATTTTCTTCAAGACTTCAGGCAGAAATTCAGGCAGCTGCAATTCCGATTCTGGCCTTTTTGATGATTGATTGAACTTGTCTTCAGATTCCACTTGTTACCCATCTATTCTCTTGGAGGCTTTGGGGTTGTGTCAAGGAGAGCATGAAAAATATGTCTATGGATCCTATGGACTGAAATGTGTCCTCTTGTTCCTCTGCAGAACCTGATTAACACAGGCTCCTACCATTCCACAGAGATTGGGAGATAGGAGTGCTAGCTCTTTCCATGATTACATTCCAAAGGGATGGCTCCCAGGTTCTTGAGAACAACATTCCTGAGTTGTAAAACTGGCAAAAAGGTTGGGAGAAGATTTACATTTCAAAGAGCCAGAAAAAGAATTGACAATCCCAAGTTTTCCAAAGTCAATGCTCTAAGAAAGTGGAGGTCAGGAGAAAATGTATATAAATGTTAGGCAAGTTGAGAGGAGAAAGTCCTTCTTTTTCTGTGTCTTGAGATTCAGAACTGTATCTGGGCATAAATAAGAGGCATGTAATTTTTTAATATAATATTTGAAAAATACCTTACCTGTAAAAAAACAAATGTTTTGTTACATCCTGCCATGAACAAGAGCCTTAGTTTCTCCTTAGCAAGAATAATTAACCTAAATAAGAGGATAAAAGATTGTATTAACACTCACAGAGAACCAGGTCTCATTTATAAAACTGATTTGATTGGCTTTTCTTGGATGTCAAAATCTCAGTTTGTGGCACAATGTGATAGTGAATGAGTGATGAGATATGTGGCTTCATAGTGGGATTATAGGACATAGTGAATATGAAAACATCTAGCGTAGTGTCTCATATGAGATGCAGACTCCCCATTGGACAGGGAGCCCTACTCAAAACTATTGTTCAAAGTGGAAATCAGACTTGTTCCCGTCTCCTGGTACCAGTCCACCAGTACTGACAGTACTTCTCCCTTTGGGTATTGCTGCCCGAGGTTTGTAATCCTGTGTTCTTCCACTGAGCATCTTCAGATAAGACATTGCTATTCCTTCTGTGTCATCAGATCTCCAGAGAATCTGTGTCACTAGGAGGGACTCAAGGACGTTTGGTGATTGCTGGGAACATGTGGGCAGGGTTAGGGTGAGGAGACAGGTGAGGGAGTGAAGAAATTATGGTACAGCAGGAGGTGTAAGGGTAAAAGTTTTAAGGAGTAGGGTCATGAGGACGATAGGCATGACATTAGCCACCCATCCAATGTGCATAGTGCTGGCTGCTGTGTCTGGTGGTATGGGGGTGGGTGGGGCAGGCTGAGTCCTCCCATTCCAGGTCCTAGGGGACCAAATACTACTGAAATCACAGAAGGAGAATCTTTTGACTATTCAGGTTTGCACAGTGATTAAAAGCAGGAGCTCTTGAGAGTCTGGTTGGAACTACTGATGTGCATTCTGACTCTATCCACAGGCTGTGTGACTTTGGGCATATTACTGAGCCTTAATCTTACTGATGAAAGAAAGATAATTATATGTATCTCATCTGGGGGAATTCAATGGGGATTGTGTAAAGTGCTGAGCACAGTGATCCAGAACCAAACTACTGAGAGCAGGGACAGAGGTAGGAAAGCCCAGCTCTCCTTCAGGTTTTCAAGAGCTTCCCTGCTAAGCTCTATGCATTCCCTACTTCCAGGCCCTGGGCTAAGAAGAAAAGTTCATTAAAACAAATTTTCTTGCGAGGAGGGGTAGAGGAGAGGCTTTTGAGCCAGCCAGTTGACAGCATTAACGGAAAGCAGGAAGTGTCGCCTGCTGCAGCCAAAGACTGGCAGAGAATTTGTTTTGCACCTCTTGATTATTCATTTTCTGTGATCCAGAAATTGCCTAAATGTTTTAATTATGTTCTTTCATTGTATTTTAATGAGCTAATGAATTCTATCACCCACTTTTTTCCCCGACAACGGGCCAATAATTATAACACCCAGAAAATCTTTTTAAATTGCCAGGAATCAAAATTCAATAGAGCTCTTTCTTGGGTAGTAAAATGAATGTGCTAATTTTGTTAGCTAACAAGCATCTTTGAACACCCACTGTGCATAGAGCCCCTGTGCGGGATGGGAGGGAAGTGAGATACAAAAAAAAAAAAAAAAAAAAAAAAAGAAGTCTACCTTAGCCTTAGTTTTATTTTAGAGTGAAAATATATACTCTCCTCTCATCTTGTGTATTCATTCATTTACTTACTCAGTAACCATTGGTAGAGCACATAATGAATGCCAGGCACTGTGCCAGGCATGTTGTATTTGGATGCTACTGGGGCATAAAATATGAGGCTGGGATTAGAGAGAGATGACCTTAAGGTAAATGGGACCAGATCACAGAGACTTTATCTCAAATTAGGTGAAGGGGAGCGATTAATGGTTTGCAACAGAAGTGGCAGTGTCAGATTTACATGTTACATAAGTGACTCTGGCTGTAGTGAGGAGTATGGAGTAGGGAAGGAGTTACTGTTTTTTTTTTTTTTTTTTTTTTTTGGAGTTACTGTTTATGATGAGACTCCTGTGGTTTTGCAGGAGAAAATGAAGACAGAGTAAGTAGGGTTTGACAGTGGACACCTGAGGATTCCTCTTTCCTTTCTTCCACGTCTCCAAGCGACTGATTTCAGCTGGGCTCTATTTATTTCTGGGAAGCTGACTCCACCTGTGGCTCCATGGGCATAGAGCTTGTGACTTAGGTTAAGCCAATCACCTTGGGTTTAGGAGGATGGCATGTAATGATAAGCACAGACAACTTACATGCATCACCTTTAGAGCTGGGCATTGGTTTAGCTGAACATGTACCTAGAAGAGTCCAAACACAGTGAACCTCAATTTTTCTGGGGATTCTTTGACCAGGTACTCTAGCACTAGAAAGTATAGTACAGGATGCACCAGAGAGTTGGAAGGTAAAAGAGAAGAGGCCATTACTTTCCAGAGCCAATTGCAGGCAGATGGAGGGGAGATGTGAGGTTCAAAGCAGTCTGCAGGAGAGCTCTTTAGAACTACTCACTCAGGTCAAGAGAGCCAAAATGACCAGTAAGAACATATGTGGCAGCTTCTCTGAACTTCACCATCCATAGCCCTTCCAGGGTTTGTAGTTTCCTGTATTTAAGCCCTTTATATTTGACATACACAAAGTAGTTGCTTTTTCCTATCCACAGCCTGACTGAAACTAGGTGGTATTTAAGTTGATGAGGGAGATCAACATTGCTTGAGAAGATTATCTCCAGTTGTGAGGAGATACAGTTACCTGTGAAACATCAAAGAATAACAATATTTGGGGATCAGTGGAGGAAGACCAAGAAGGAGACCAAGAAGGAACTGTCTGATATGAAGAAAGAGAATTTGTCAAGTATAATGTCATGGATACCAAAACATTAAGTTTCAAAGAGAAGGAGGAATTACTAAAGTTAGGGAACTTAGCAAGATAAGGGTAAAAAGAGGGCCAGTAGATTTGATGGATATAAGGTCAAGTGAGACCATCATAGGAATAGTTTCAGTTGAGTGGTAAAAAATGAAGCCATTTTGTCAGGTCAACTGGGAGAACTGGCCTAGTCAATTCAGTCACAGGAAAAGATAGCATGAGTTTTGACTGGCTGATACTTATTTTTTTGTTTTTCTTTTAAAGATTTATTTATTTGAGAGGGAAAGAGCATGAGTGGGGGCAATAGGCAGAGAAAGAGAGAGGGAGAGAAGCAGACTCCCCATTGGACAGGGAGCCCTACTCAACTAGGGGCTTAATTCCAGGAGCCTGAGATCATGACCTGAATTGAAATCAAGTCAAACACTTAACCAACTGAATCAGCCAGGTGGCCCTGGCTAATGTATATTTTAACACATTTCTACATCTAGATACATGGGAGAAACTTCCCCCATATACCTCAGTGTCTCAAGGTAGAAATTATATGGTCACTTCTTCAACTTTCCTTGCAACAAAGACATGTAACTTGGGCTCTTCTAACCAATGACACACATTTGAGATTTCAATTCAAAAGATGCTGACCTGAAGAAGGAAGCACAGTACAACTATAGTGAAGGTAGCTGAGGTCCCCTTTGAAGATATTTATGGTTAAGAGCCTTCAGATATCCTTTCCCTTTGACCCAGTAGTCTCATTACCCACAATGGGAATTCTCAGAAGCCAAAAGCTACGCTCATGAAGATGATCACAGCAACATCTTTCACCTATAAAAGGAAAAAATTAAAAAGAACTAAATGTCCATTCTTAGTGGAATGGTTGAGTAAACCATGATACATCTACTTGATGAAATATTATTCAATCTGTAGTTTTCACATTACTACCTATCATACAGTAGGTATTTTTTAAAAGAATATGTTATTAAAATGAAGAGTATGGAAAAACTTTTAAGGTTTATTGTGATGATGTTAAGGCAAAGTGAAAATTTGTATATATGATTACAGTGATGAAAAGTAAGAATACATGGATACTGGAGACTGGGGCAAGATGGTGGAAGAGTAGGGGTCCTCAATTCACCCGGCCCCACAACCTTACCTAGATAACTTTCAAACCATCCTGAACACCTATGAATTTGATCTGAGATTTAAAGAGAACAGCTGGAATGCTACAGAGAGAAAAGTTTTCACTTCTAACAAGGTAGGAAGGCAAAAAAAGAAATCAAGTAGGGGAGGGGCACTGCAAGGTGCTGGGCTAAAGTGGAGCAGTGAGAGCCTCTGGGGTGGGAAAGCCCAGTCCTGAGAAGTGGGAACTTTAAAAATCCACAGCAGAGTTTTCCTTGATAGAAACGTGCTTAGCAGGGAAATCGGGCAGAATCACAGAAGGGGCAGTGAAGCCTCCAGATTCCTAGAATCACTAGGAGTGGAGGGGTGCCCTTGGGAAAGCTTGCTGCAAACCAGGGGCGAATCTCAGTAATGGGCTGGAGCACCGCAGACCTCGGGGCATTTGGGAGAATCCAGTCAGTTAGGTGGGCCAGCTCCAGACAGAGGTGACTGTGCCCCATTCCCTTCATGAGAGGTGGTCCCTGGAAGTATGGGTCCAGCGACAAGGGCCCTAGATCCCAAGGCACCCTAGTGGACAAAGCCAGTGATCCTGCCCTTCCCCTGGGACAGGCAGAATCAAGGAGGGCACAGGACAGCGAGGACTCTTCTGCCACTGGGCACCCCCTAGCTGTGCAGATCAGTGCACCTACACCTGCCCAGGGAGCATCTAGGCCAGTGCAGACTGGGAGACTATGGTTAGTTGCTCATGGGGAGCTGGAAGTCTGGCTGCTGCCAGTGTCATTTTTCCTCTTTGTTTCACCTTCTGTCTGGGAGAGGCAGGGCACCAGGGAACAGAGGCCTCATAGGGTAAACAGCTCCGACCGAGCTGGCAAGGGATGGGGCATCTCCACCCAGGCTCACACACCTGAGAATCAGTGCAGCAGGCCGGTCCCCCAGAATACCAGCTGGAAGGACAGGGGAAGAGCCATTTTACTGACCCAGCAACACTGGAAAGCTACAGGACTGAGAGAAAATAGTATATAGACTAGGAGGTCCTTTTTTAGTTTTTATTTTTTTCATTATGACTCGTTTTTATATCAGACTAAAAACTTCCAATATCTTTTTTCTTTTTTAAATATATTTTTTATTGGAGTTCAATTTGTCAAAATATAGTATAACACCAAGTGCTCATCCCGTCAAGTGGCCCCCTCAGTGCCTGTCACCCAGTCACCCCAAACCCCCACCCACCTCCCCTTCCACCACCCCTTGTTCATTTCTGAGAGTTAGGCATCTCTCATGTTCTGTCACCCTCACTGATATTTCCCACTCATTTTCTCCCTTTTCCTATTATCCCCTTTCACTATTTTTTATATTCCCCAAATGAATGAGACCATATAATGTTGTCCTTTTCCAATTGACTTACATCACTAAGCATAATACCCTCCAGTTCCATCCACATCAAAGAAAATGGTGGCTATTTGTCGTTTCTAATGGCTGAGGAATATTCCATTGTATACATAGACCACATCTTCTTTATCCATTCATCTTTTGATGGACACCGAGGCTCCTTCCACAGTTTGGCTATTGTGGACATTGCTGGTATAAACATTGGGGTGCAGGTATCTCGGCTTTTCACTGCATCTGCATCTTGGGGGGTAAATCCCCAGCAGTGCAATTGCTGGGTCATAGGGCAGTTCTATTTTTAACTCTTTGAGGAACCTCCACACGGTTTTCCAAAGTGGCTGTACCAGTTCACATTCCCACCAACAGTCAAGGGGGTTGCCCGTTCTCCACATCCTCTCCAACATTTGTTGTTTCCTGTCTTGTAATTTTCACCATTTTCACTGGTGTGAGGTGGTATCTCATTGTGGTTTTGATTTGTATTTCCCTGATGGTCAGTGATGCAGAGCATTTTCTCATGTGCTTCTTGGCCATGTCTATGTCTTCTTCTGTGAGATTTCTCTTCATGTCTTTTGCCCATTTCATGATTGGATTGTTTGTTTCTTGGGAGTTGAGTTTAATAAGTTCTTCATAGATCTTGGATACTAGCCCTTTATCGGATACATCATTTGCAAATATCTTCTCCCATTCTGTAGGTTGTCTTTTAGTTTTGTTGACTGTTTCTTTTGCTGTGCAGAAGTTTTTAATCTTGAAGTTCCATTAGTTCATTTTTGCTTTTGTTTCCCTTGCCTTCATAGATGTACCTTGCAAGCAGTTGCTGTGGCCAAGCTGAAAAAGGGTGTTGCCTGTGTTTTCCTCTAGGATTTTGATGGATTCTGTTTCACATTTAGGCCTTTCATCCATTTTGAGTTTATCTTTGTGTATGATGTAAGAGAACATTCTAGTTTCATTCTTCTGCACGTGGCTGTCCAAATTTCCCAGCACCATTTATTGAAAGGACTGTCCTTATTCCATGGGACAGTCTTTACTGCTTTGTCGAATATTAGTTGACCATAGAGTAGAGGGCCCATTTCTGGGTTCTCTATTCTATTCCATTTACCTATGTGTCTGTTTTTGTGCCAGTACCATAGTGTCTTGATGATCACAGCTTCGTAGTACAACTTGAAATCCAGCATTGTGATGCCCCTGGCTCTGGTTTTCTTTTTCAATATTCCCCTGTCTATGCGGGGTCTTTTCTGATTCCTCACAAATCTTAAGATGATTTATTCCAACTCTCTGAAGAAAGTCCATGGTATTTTGATAGGGATTGCATGAACCTGTAAATTGCCCTGGGTAGCAAAAACATTTTCACAATACTAATTCTTCCAATCCATGAGCATGGAATATTTTTCCATCTCTTTGTGTCTTCCTCCATTTCTTTCAGAAATGTTCTGTAGTTTTTAGGGTAAAGATCCTTTACTTCTTTGGTTAGGTTTATTCCTAGGTATCTTATACTTTTGGGTGCAATTGTAAATGGGATTGACTCCTTAATTTCTCTTTCTTCAGTTTCATGGTTAGTGTATAGAAATGCCATAGATTTCTGGGCATTGATTTTGTATCCTGCCACACTGCCAAATTGCTGTATGAGTTCTAGCAATCTTGGGATAGAGTCTTTTGGGTTTTCTACGTACAGTATCATGTCATCTGCAAAGAGGGAGAGTTTGACTTCTTCTTTGCCGATTTGAATGCCTTTTATTTCTTTTTGTTGTCTGATTGCTGAGGCTAGGACTTCTAGTACTGTGTTGAATAGCAGTGGTGAGAGTGGACATCCCTGTCGTGTTCCTGATCTTAGGGGAAAGGCTCCCAGTGTTTCCCCATTGAGAATGATATTTGCTGTGGGCTTTTTGTAGATGGCTTTTAAGATGCTGAGGAATCTCAAAGCCAAACTTGTTCTATGACACCAGCATCACCTTCCAAAAACAAAGACCCCACCAAAAAGGAGAATTACAGACCAATATCCCTAATGAATACAGATGCAAAATTCTCAACAACATACTAGCCAATAGGATCCAACAGTACATTAAGAACATTATTCACCATGACCAAGTGGGATTTATCCCTGGGATGCAAGCTTGGTCAACACTTGTAAAACAATCAAGAACCATATGATCCTCTCAACAGATGCAGAGAAAGCATTTGACAAAATACAGCATCCATTCCTGAGCAAAACTCTCAGAGTGTAGGGATAGAGGGAACATTCCTCAGCATCTTAAAAGCCATCTACAAAAAGCCCACAGCAAATATCATTCTCAATGGGGAAACACTGGGAGCCTTTCCCCTAAGATCAGGAACACGACAGGGATGTCCACTCTCACCACTGCTATTCAACACAGTACTAGAAGTCCTAGCCTCAGCAATCAGACAACAAAAAGAAATAAAAGGCATTCAAATCGGCAAAGAAGAAGTCAAACTCTCCCTCTTTGCAGATGACATGATACTGTACGTAGAAAACCCAAAAGACTCTATCCCAAGATTGCTAGAACTCATACAGCAATTTGGCAGTGTGGCAGGATACAAAATCAATGCCCAGAAATCTATGGCATTTCTATACACTAACCATGAAACTGAAGAAAGAGAAATTAAGGAGTCAATCCCATTTACAATTGCACCCAAAAGTATAAGATACCTAGGAATAAACCTAACCAAAGAAGTAAAGGATCTTTACCCTAAAAACTACAGAACATTTCTGAAAGAAATGGAGGAAGACACAAAGAGATGGAAAAATATTCCATGCTCATGGATTGGAAGAATTAGTATTGTGAAAATGTTTTTGCTACCCAGGGCAATTTACAGGTTCATGCAATCCCTATCAAAATACCATGGACTTTCTTCAGAGAGTTGGAATAAATCATCTTAAGATTTGTGAGGAATCAGAAAAGACCCCGCATAGACAGGGGAATATTGAAAAAGAAAACCAGAGCCAGGGGCATCACAATGCTGGATTTCAAGTTGTACTACGAAGCTGTGATCAACAAGACTGTGTGTAGATCAATGAAACTGAATATAGAAACTAGAAATGGGCCGTCAACTCTATGGTCAACTAATATTCAACAAAGCAGGAAAGTCTGTCCAATCGAATAAGGACAGTCTCTTCAATAAATGGTGCTGGGAAATTTGGACAGCCACATGAAGAAGAATGAAACTAGAATGTTCTCTTACATCATGCACAAAGATACACTCAAAATGGTTGAAAGATCTAAAAGTGAGACAAGAATCCACGAAAATCCTAGAGGAGAACACAGGCAACAACTTTTTGAACTTGGCCACAGTAACTTCTTGCAAGATAAAGCTATGAAGGCAAAAGGAAAAAAGCAAAAATGAACTATTGGGACTTAGGATAAAAAGCTTCTGCACAGCAAAAGAAACAGTCAACAAAACCTACAGAATGGGAGAAGATATTTGCAAATGACATATCAGATAAAGGGCTAGTATCCAAGATCTATGAAGAACTTATTAAACCCAACACTCAAGAAACAAAAAATCCAATCATGAAATGGGCAGGAGACATGAGCAGAAATCTCACAGAGGAAGACATAGACATGGCCAACATGCACATGAGAAAATGCTCTGCATCACTTGCCATCAGGGAAATACAAATCAAAACCCCATGAGATACCACCTCATACCATTGAGAATGGGGAAAATTAACAAGATAGGAAACAACAAATGCTGGAGAGGATGTGGAGAAAGGAGAACCCTCTTAACTGTTGGTGGGAATGTGAAGTAGTATAGCCACTCTGGAAAACTGTGTGGCAGTTCCTGAAAGAGTTAAAAATAGAGCTACCTTATGACCAGCAATTGCACTACTGGGTATTTACCCCAAAGATAGAAATGTAGTGAAACGTCGGGAGACCTGCACCCCAATGTTTATAGCAGCAATGTCCACAATAGCCAAACTGTGGAAAGAGCCACGATGTCCTGCGATAGATGAATGGATAAAGAAGACGTGGTCTATATATACAATGGAATATTACTCAGCCATCAGAGAGGATAAATAACTACCATTTACATCATCATGGATGGAACTGGAGGGTATTATGGTGAGTGAAGTAAGTCAATTGGAAAAGGACAAACATTATATGGTTTCATTCATTTCATTCATTCTTATATTCGGGGAATATAAGAAATAGTGAAAGGGATTATAAGGGAAAGAAGGGAACTGAATGGGAAAAATTAGTGAGGGGGAAAAACCAGGAGAGACACCTAACTCTGGGAAATGAACAAAGGATTGCAGAAAGGGAGGTAGGTGGGGGGTTGGGTTAACTGGGTGATGGGCACTGAGGAGGGCACTTGATGGGATGAGCTCTGGGTGTTATACTATATGTTGGCAAATCGAACTTCAATAAAAACAAATAAAAACAAAACAGACAAAACAAATACATGGATACCTGGATTCTAAATAACCTCAAAAAGTGAAAATATTTGATGTAGATAAGAGATGATTTTTTTCTTTACTCTTTAATATCATTCCTCTATTTGTTACTTACACCAAAATAAGCTAAATTAAAAAAAAAAAAAAAAGCCCGGAACGTCCAGTGTGATCCCACCAACAAGCTTTTTATTTTTTATTTTCTTCATATTTTCATAAATTTATTTTTTATTGGTGTTCAATTTGCCAACATACAGAATAACACCCAGTGCTCATCCTGTCAAGTGTGCACCTCAGTGCCCGTCACCCAGTCACCCCCCACCCCCACCCACCTCCCCTTCCACCACCCCTAGTTCATTTCCAAGAGTTAGGAGTCTTTCATGTTCTGTCTCCCTTTCTGATATTTCCCACTCATTTTTCTCCTTCCCCTTTTATTCCCTTTCACTATTTTTATATTCCCTAAACGAATGAGACCATATGTTTGTCCTTCTCCGATTGACTTTCACTCAGCATAATACCTTCCAGTTCCATCCACGTTGAAGCAAATGGTGGGTATTTGGCATTTCTAATGGCTGAGTAATATTCCATTGTATACATAAACCACGTCTTCTTTATCCATTCATCTTTGGACACCGAGGCTCCTTCCACAGTTTGGCTATTGCATAAATCCTTCGCCTTTTACCACCAACAGGCTTTTAAAGGAAGTTTCTATTGATTACCTCACCAAGCCAAGGAAATAATGACTCCTGTCTCTGGGAGTTGGCTGCTTCTGTGACTTTGCAATTCACCAACACTTCTCATGAGCCTCCCACCTTCATGCACCTTCAGAGAGGAATGTGAAAGAATATGTACAAGGGGGGAAATCTGTACTTGGAAGCATGCTCTGCTTCTCTGATGGTTTTAATTAAGCATCTGAGGGGCAACAGGATCTGAGAAAAGAAGAGGCTTAGGGTCTGTATCAACTGGGTTGTGCAATAGCAAATCTTACTAGAGTGGCTTAAGTATTTTTAAACACTTTTATTTTCCTCACTGAACAAGAAGTCTGAAGGCAAACAGTCCTGAGTGGCTTGGTGGCTCACTAAGAAAGTCAGTGATCCAGGCTTTTTCCAGACTTCATTCTCTGTTTGTGGCTTCTACGTTCCTTGTATGTTCCTGCAAAAAGACTGCAGCATACCTATGTTCCTGGTACAAGGAAGATGAAACATCTGCGGACTTTTGTTTATATCTTTTTGGCCAGAAGTATGTCAATGAATCACCCTTAGCCCCAAGGAATGCTGGAAATAAGGTTTTTTTTTTTTTTTTTTTTTTTAATTCTGTTTCACACTCTCTATTTCCTTATTTGAAAAGAAATTTCCATGAACTTTCTCATATGCTTGTTGTGAGGATCCAGGGAGTGATTATCAGGAAAGCATTTTGCTCAGTAGCAATAGCATAGGACATGTTCAGGATAAAACTGATAAAACTGGGACCCCAAGAAGCCAAAGCGTGGAGTCACATTCAAATGAGATACATATGTGACTTCAAAACTGTTGATGAATAATGTGCATATATTTTTTACCTAAAAAATAAATTTTAGTTTTTTTAAGAAAAATCAATGCAAGGCAGCCTGGGTGGCTCAGCAGTTTAGCTCCACCTTTGTCCCAGCGCCAGATCCTGGAGACCTGGAATCGAGTTCCATGTCGGGCTCCCTGTGTGGAGCCTGCTTCTCCCTCTGCCTGGGTCTCTGCCTCTCTCTCTCTCTTTCTCTCTGTGTCTCTCATGAATAAATAAATAAAATCTTTTAAAAAAAAGAAAAAGAAAAATCAATGCATATACATAGCAGAGAGACAAATAGTCCTGTAAGGCATAATGAAACCAGGAGTCCCTAATCCTCCATACTTCCCTCAATTCCTAGGGGTGATTCTTTGAAAGCAATCACTAAGAAGTTTTTTAAGAGTGTATATTCTGGAATTTATCTACTGATTTCTTTTTTCTCTTTTGAAAGATTTTATTTATTTATTTGAGAAGAGAGAGAGAGAGAGAGAGTGAGCACAAGCAGGGGAGGGGCAGAGGAAGAAGCAGACTTCCTGCTGAGCAGGGAGCCCAATGTGGGGCTCCATCCCAGAGCCCCAAGATCACGACCTGACCCAAAGGCAGATGCTTAACCAACAGAGCTACTCAGGTGCCCCCTCTACTGATCTCTAAATAGCATATCTATTTTCCCCACCTAAATAGCATATCTATTGCTATCTATTGGCATCAGTATCAGATATCTACTGATATCTATTGATATTTCAATGTTAGTATCTATTAAAAAACTACTCTGACAAGTGAGAATTTGCTGTTTTTTTCTCTACCCCACCACATATACTTCTCTGACCTCTATATTAGTTGTGTCATCATTTTGGTTAAATCATTATTCAGAATTTACCTTATTTTTCAAAGCTGAGTCATGCAGCTCCTGTAATGACTAAAATTTGTTTTGCCTGAACTTACCAGTAGTTTCATTTTAAATTTTTTTTTTGCTAAATTTCTACTGTACCTATCAATCAGTCATCCATGCCAAACCTTGCACTAGAAAAGTAAACCTCATCTCTGTATGCTAAAACATAACCAATATCATCTTCTTCTGGAGCTCTCTGTCATTCTTTTTGAATCTGGGTTGCTGCACCATGTTCATCCTGGGATTGTTCCTTCTCCACTGGCCTGGGAATTCTGTGCACTACTCTGCTGCGTAGGATACCTGTCTTCTGGGTGCTCAATTTTCTTCTATCCTGGATTGTACCTTTATTTTGATGTCATAGATTTTGCATTGATTTCCTGAGAAAGAGTTATTGGGAGATACATTATTTGAGACCTAACATATCTGGAAATGTTTCTTTTCTTCCACTGCTCTCATTTTATAGTTTAGCTGCATCTAGAAATGCAGTATGCATCTTGCTCCTGAAGGCCCTGAAAGTGTCACTCCATCTTCTTTTACCCTGCCATCTACACTGCAGCTTCTTGTATTGTGATTGAGAAATCTGATGAAATTCTGATTACTGATCCTTTCAGGTGACTATTTTTCTCTCTCAGAGATCTTAGAATCTTTGCTTTACCTCCAAAGTTATAAACTTTAAAAAAGTCTGGTCCTCCTTTTTATAGCTTCCTCTTCTTTTTTTATAGAGAAGGAAACTTCTCTTTTGCATCTTAATTGTGAGTATGTTGAGGTAAATTTTCTTCTGCTTCATGCTTTGTCTCTTTGTCAGACTTATTTATGTTCAATATTTGTCTTTCATGTAGAGGATTTTCTTAAATGTCTTCTGATTCTTAGCTGACATTTCATGTGTAAGATTGATGTTCTGCTCCAGAAGCAGAGCACATGTGTACATGCATGAGGTTAAGTGGTTGGCTTTACAAGTTTATCAAGCAAAGACTTGCTGGTTTGTTGGTGATCCCCAAACATCAGTTAAACATATTTTCTGAAAAGGAGATAATGAGGAAAAGAAACTCAAGTCTCCCTATGCAGACTTTCAAACATTCTTTTCTTCCCTGTGCCTACTATACTTCAGAGGTCTCTGGAATCTCTGATTTATGAGACTTTGGTTTTTTTTTTTTTAAGATTTATTTATTTATTCATGAGAGAGAGAGAGAGAGAAACAGAGAGAGAGAGAGAGAGAGACATAGGCAGAGGGAGAAGCAGGCTCCTCGCAGGGAGCCCAATATGTGGGACTCAATCCCCAGATCCCAGGATCACGACTTGAGCTGAAGGAAGGTGCCCAACTCCTGAGCCATCCAGGCGTCCCATGAGGGGTTCTTTATCATAAACTCTCTTGCCTCTTGGTTTTGCTCCTCAGGTAGTTAGCTTCCTACTCTATGATTTGCCAAGATAATTGCCCCATCTCCACATATCTCTAAGTTCTGAACCTGCTATCTTTGTCTGCTATTTCCTGTTCTTTTTATCCTCACGGGTATATGTCTTTGTCCCTTTTCTGAAATATAGTGGTCTTTTAGGAAAGAGGAGCAGTAAATATGAGTAATTAATCCATAAACATTTTAAACAGGATGTCTGAAGTGTAGCCATTTACAGGCCTCCTTTATTATCCAGTTATCTGCCTTAACAACTTGGCTTTGATTTCAGTAGAAGCTTTATAGTTCACAGAGCTCTAAAGCAACAAGAGTAAATTTCTAGACAAGAACAGCAAATACTGGTTTTTCCATTTCTAGGCAATCTATCATCAGCAAAGAATGAAAGCCCAGCTTTTCAAATAAAAACACTTTTCACAGACTGGCTGTGTTCTTCAGCTTTTACACAGAAGGGCTTCTGGAAATTAACCAGCAAGAACTTATTGAGTGCCTAACGCTTATTCAGACAAGCCAAGGTTAAGGATGCATAGAGGTAAAAGACTTAGTCTCAGTCTCAAGGAGCTTGCTGTCTACCAAAGGAGACAACAATACATTTGAAATTAAAACAAATACTATCGGGTAGGTTGGAAAATATACAAAACTTTTTTTTTACATTTAACAAACAATTGCAGAAATGTTTGAGAAAAATTTGACCTATAGATTAAATCTAAATTGAGGAATATTTACTGATGTTTGTTATCTTTAATTAGGCTGATGCATATTATGAGTAGACTAAAAAGAGACACTTTATCCCATATTTTTCCTATATTTATTTAACCTAGGTCAGTTCTGTCCCACAAAAAGACAATGCAAACCATATGTGCAACTGTTAAGCTTTCTAAGAGCCACATTAACGAAACCTAAAAAACCACTCTCACTACTTACATTCAACATAGTACTGCAAGTTCTAGCCACAGCAGTCAGACAACAGAAAGAAATAAAAGACATCCAAATAGTTAAGGAAGAAGTTAAATTTTCAGTGTTTTCAGATGACGTATACTATATATATATATATATATATATATATATATATAAAACCCTAAAGACTCCACCAAAAAATTACTAGAACTAACATATGAATTCAGTAAAGTCACAGGATATAAAATCAATATACAGAGATCCGTTCCATTTTTTTTAAGACTAATAATGAAGTAGCAGAAAATAAATTAAGAAAATAACACCAGGGTTCCTGGGTGGCTCAGGCACTTAAGCATCTTGACACTGGATTTTGGTTTAAGTCATGATCTCAGGGTCATGAGAAGGAGTCCCATGTCAGGTTCCATGCTCAGCAGGGGAGTCTGATTCTCTCCCTCTTCTTCTCCCTCTGTCCAAACCATCTCTCCCGCACCCTCACCCCCTGCCCCCTGGTCGTGCTCTAGGACATGCATACTTGCTCTAAAATAAATAAGTAAATCTTAAAAAAAAGAAAAAAATAAAACAATCCCATTTATAAGTACACCCCAAATAATAAAATACCTAGGAATAGACTTAACCAAAGAGGTGAAAGATCTGTAGTCTGAAAACTATAAAACTCTGATGAAAGTGATTGAAGATGACATAAACTAATGGAAAGATGTTCCATGCTCATGGATTAGAAGAACAAATGTTATTAAAAAATCCTTACTACACAAAGCAATCTACAGATTTAATGCAACCCTCATTAAAATTCCAACAGCATTTTTCATAGATCTAGAACAAACAATCCTAAAATTTGTATGGAACTACAAAAGACCCAGAATTAGTCAAAGCAATCTTGAAATAGAACAAAACGGGAGGTATTACAATTACAGATTTCAAGATATACTACAAAGCTGTAGTAATCAAAACAAGAGGGTATTGGCACAAAAATAGATAAATAGATCATTGGAAAAGAATGGAGACCCCAGAAATAAACCCACAAGCATATGGTCAACTAATCTTCAACAAAGAAGGCAAGAATATGCAATGGGAAAAAAGTCTCTTCAACAAATGGTGTTGAGAAAACTGGACAGCTACATGCAAAAGAATAAAACTGGACCCCTTTCTTACACCATACACAAAAATAAACTCAAAATGGCTTAAGGACCTAAATGTGAGACCTGAAACCATAAAAATCCTAGGAGAGAATGCAGGCAGTAATTCTTCTGATGTTGGTTTTAGTAACATTTTTCCAAGATATGTCTCCTCAGGCAAGGGAAAGAAAGCAAAAATAAACTATTGGGTCTACATCAAAATAAAAGCTTCTGCACAGCAAAGGACACAATAAACAAAACTAAAAGATAATCTACTAAATGGGAAAAGATACTTGCAAATGGCTTATCTGATTAAGGATTAGAATCCAAAAAATATAAAGAACCTACACAACACACACACAAAATCAAATAATCCAATTTAAAAATGGGCAGAAGACATGAACATACCTTTCTCCAAAGAAGACATACAGATGGCCAACATACACATGAAAAGATACTCAACATCACTTATCATCAGGGAAATGTAAATGAAAAATGACAATGAGATATCACCTCATACCTGTCAGAATGGCTAAAATAAAAAACACAAGAAACAACAAATTTTGGCAAGGATGCAAAGAGAAAGGAACCCTCTTGCACTGTTGGTGGGAATGCAAACTGATGCAGCCACTGTGGGTGTGAGGTTCCTCAAAAAATAAAAAAATAGAACTACCATATGATCTAGTAATTCTACTACTGAGTATTTACTCAAAGAAAATGAACTCTAATTTGAAAAGATACATGCATGCCTATGTTTACTATAGCATATTTACAATAATGAAATTATAGAAGTAGCCCAATTGTCCATCACTGGATAAGTGGATAAGGAAGTGGATCCAAGAATGGAATCTTGTTACTTGCAACAACATGGATGAATCCAGAGAGTATAATGCTAAGGGAAATAAGTTGGTCAGAGAAAAACATATCATATGATTCACTCATATATGGAATTTAAGAAACAAAAAAAAAATGAACAAAGAGAAAAAGAGGCAAACCAAGAAACAGACTCTTACCTATAGAGAAGAACAAACTGATGATTACCAGAGGGGTGGTGGGTGAAGGAATGGTGAAGGGGATTAAGAGTATACTTATGATGATGAGCACTGAGTAATATATAGAATTGTTGAATTACTGTCTTGTATACCTGAAACTAATTTAACCTTGTATTTTTACTATACTGGAATTAAAATTAAAAAAAAGAGAGAGAGAAAGAAGGGGTCCCTGGGTAGCCCAGTTGGTTGAGCGTCCAACTCTTGATCTCAGCTCAGGTCTTGATCTCATGGTTGTGATTTCAAGCCCTGCATTGGGCTCTGTGCTAGGTGTGGAGCCTATTTAAAAAAGAAAAGAAAAGAAGAGAAAAAACCCCAAGCAATTCTATACCTGTATCACAATGAATCAGATGTTTCAATAAGCCAATTATGTGCAGGAAAAATAAAACTGAAATAAACAGGTACAATTAATTTTAATAATATGTTACTAAATCTATTGTATCTAAAATATTATCATTTCAACATGTAATCAATATAAAAATTAAGGAGATTTTTACATTTTTCCTCCACACTGAATCTTCAAAATCTAGTGTATATCTTACACTTAGAGTACATCTAAACACAGATACTAAATTTTTATCAGAAATACTTGCTTTATGTTTAAGATTTTATAAAACTTACAGTTGAAAAAGTAAATCCCCATACCTAAATTTTCCCCCACACTCCTTTTCCCCCCAATAATTATATTAAAGATAAGTTTTAAAATTCAATAAAAATTGAAAAGCAGTTTTCCAGTTGGATTAGTCAAATTTGAAGTGCTTACCAGCCATGTTTGAAGTGCTCAATAGCCACATGTGATAGTTAGTGGCTATCATATTGGACAACTCAGGTCAAGATAATAAGGTCATGATCAGGAAGCTAATATTTGATATTTCAATTTTTAATTTATTTAAAGTTTTTACTTATTTTTTATAATGTGGAACCTAAGAGAACTTGTGGCTTTGTATAAAAGTGGCTTTCACAGGTAATTTAAAAACACTCATTAAAGTATAAAATATATGCAAAAAGTATACACCTCAATGAATATTCACAAAACAAACACATACATGCAACCAGCACCCAGACCAAGAACAGAACTTTATCAGCACTCCACAAAGATAGGGGTCGAGATTCATTTTTCCCCCAATATAAATATCCAGTTGACTTAGTACAGTTTATTGGAAGATAATTCTTTCTCCACTCCACTGCAGTCATCTTTATCATGAATCAAATATTTATGTATGTGAGGGTCTGTTTCTGGACATTCTATTCTATTCCATTGGTCTGTTTGCTTATTCTTGTGCTAATAACTCACTGCCTTGGTGATTGTAGCTTTATAGTAAGACTTTCTGGTAGTAGAAGTCCTCAAACTTTCTTCTTTTCAAGATCTCTTGTCATATTATTTCTACACATTTTATACATATGATGTCCAGCAAAATTTTTAAAGGCATAAAAAGAAAATATTTGACTAAAAACAAACAAAAAGAAATAATTCAAGAAGGCATCCAGACAATGAAGTTATTTATCATAGAATTTTAAATTATTATGCTTAATATGTACAAAGATATAAAAGATAGAGGAAAACGGGAAACCATAAAAATTCTATTTCAAGTGGAAATTTGTAGAACAGGAAATGTAATAATGGAAATTAAAATATCAATGCATAAGTTTAATAAGATATTAAGTTTGGCTGCTAAAGAAAAAAAATAGTGAACTGAAAGATCAGAAGAAAATATTCAGACTAAAGCAAAGTAAAACAAAAGAATAGGAAATCCCAAAAAATAGATACAAGGAAGATAGAGCATAGTGAAAAATTCTAGTAGGTGTATAATTATAGTTGCAGAAGAAGAAATGAAAGAATGAAGTAGAAGCAACAAATGGAGAGGTGATGACTGGATTTTTTCTCAAGTCTAATAATAGACAGCAAGTCACAGATCCAGGAACCATTATGAACTCAAATGGGATAATAACAAAGAAAATCAAACCTGCACACATTATTGTAAAACCAGTGAAAAGAAAAGACAAAAAGAAAAAAATCTTCAAAGCAGCAAGAGAAGATATATTATCTTTAAAGGAATTACAGCTAATGTGTTGTTAAAAAGTGTGGAAGGTAAAAGACAGCAGAATTATGCATCAATGTTTTGAAAGAGAAGGACTGCCAACCTGGGTTCTATGAAAAAAGTCAAGCAAGCACAAATTGACAAAAAATGTCAGCAGTGGACCTATAAGAAATAGTAAAGGTAGAAGGAAAATGATGACAGAGAAAGTGAAGACGGGCAGGAAGAAATGAAGAATGTTGGAAAGGAGAAACATGAATAAATATAAATGTATGTTGACTATATAGAAATAGCAATAATGAGAGAGAATTTAAAAACAACAAAAATGATAAAATGTGAGAAAGCATTCTTTGCCTGGTTTGGAAAATGGTATAAAAATACTAATTTATGTTTTACTATGTCAAAATACTGGTTGTAATCTCTGGAGTAATCACTAAAAGAAGAGTAAAATAAAGCATAGTAAGCAAGCTAATGGAAGGAGAGGGAGATTTTTAAAAATAGGTAATATAAAAGAAAACAAAAGAAATATAAATATCAAGGAGATGGAGAAATAGACAACAAATAGTAAGATGGTTAAATCCAAATACTTCAGTAGCAGCATTAAATGTAAATGAACTAAATACTTCAATTTAAAGACCAAGTCTGGTGGCGCCTGGGTGACTCAGTCGGTTAAATGTCTGCCTTTGGCTCGGGTCATGGGATCAAGCCCCACATTGGGCTCCCTGCTAACCTGGGAGTCTGCTTCTCCTTCTCCCTCTGCCCCTCCCCATCACTTGTGCTCTTTTTCTCAAATAAATAAATAAAACCTTTTTTTAAAAAAATCTAAATCTGTGGGGCTAAATCTGTCCCACTAGATAAAAGTAATGCAATTCAACTATATTCTGCTGACTAGAGAACACTTTAAAAAATCATATAGAAATGTTGAGGGTAAAAAAATGGAAAAAGATATATCATGTAAACTAAAAGAACATTGGTATAATGGCACTAACATCATTGAAACTGTGAAGGCAGGAATCACTACATGGGTTCAAAAGACACATTTAATACTTAAAAAGGGGTCAAGCCAACCATCCCATCTCCAGGAGTAAGACATCTCTTGCATGTTGACAGAGAGGCTTTCTCAGCACAAGTAACTGAACAAAAATGATAGGGGACTAATAATAGTGCACTGGACACCTAGAATTTCCCAGGCAGTGATCTGGGAGTTTTATATTATTTCCTCCTTTAATTTTCACAGAAGCCTTCTGAAGTGAGTGCTGTCACAGTCGCTTTGTGAATGAAGAAACTGAGGCTCAGAAAGATTCGTACAACTGGTTTCTGGAAGAGTTAGAATATAAATGCAGGTCCATTTGGTCCCAGAGTTTTTTGTCTTTTCATTATTTGATACTGATTAAAGCAATAGCTGAAATGTTAGAGCTTCTGTTATAGGCTCTCTTCTCTCATATCAGCTAAGGGACAAATTATTTTTTGATTCTTTGACTTATTCATATTATTTGAGAAAGTATGCTGGCTTCTATTTTTTCAGTTAAAAGGACAGACTTTGTTCCTAGTGCTTTCCACTTCTAAGTTATGTTGTATGTATGGGTATAATCTGATATGAGAAAGCTTGCTTCCAAGAAATGAGAAATGTCTAAATTTTTCTATCAAATGATGATCTGTTAGCAGAAGTGTTCCCAGGTGGGTTGAATTTGGGGAAATAAAAGCCTTCTTCATTATGATTGGCAAGGCAGCCCTAACTGGATCACTGAGCAACAGATGGTAGAAACCTAGGCCCCCTACCTTCATCATGGGACAGCATTGCTTCTTGTAAGAACAATGACAACATCCCATCTGCCTGCCTGACAGCCACAACTCACAGAGAGACCTGTCTTGGAGTTCTGCCTGTTTAGTCAAACACCTTTCTAACAAGTAAGAGTACTCTGACTCCCCAAGAAGGAAGGGGAGGTGTCAAAATATCCCTCCACAGGTCTTTATTTAAAAAGTTTCCATTTGGGGGACACCTGTGTGGCTCAGTGGTTAAGCGTGTCTGCCTTCGGCCCAGGGCATGATCCTGGGGTCCCGGATAGAGTCCCACATTGGGCTCCCTGCATGGAGTCCACTTCTCTGCCTGTGTCTCTGCCTCTCTCTGTGTGTCTCTCATGAATAAATAAATAAAATCTTAAAAAAAGAAAGTTTCAGTTTTGAAAATAGTATGCTTTTCCTGATTATAAGATTGGTATGTTCTTGTTAAAGAGTCAGAATACGGTTTACCTATAAATCCCCAAATTATCTCGGTTAATAGTCTGGTGAATATTCTTCTGAATATTTTTCTCTCCCTATACAAACACTCATCCATATACATATCTTATAAAATGCATGCTATTCTTCATAGAGAGTCTTAAATCTGCTTTTTCACTGAATATATAGTCATCATTTTTCTAAGTTAGCTTATATAGGTTTATAGAGACAAAGGATCTTAGGGTATTGGTAAGAGTATAATTAAAACGATAAACTGTTGCCTAAGTTAATTAAGAAGGGAAAAAGGAAGTGGAAAATGAATTGGGGGAAATCAGAAGGATTAATGGACTGAAGATCACATGGAGGTCAAAGAATGGTCCAAGTGGGAATTGTTGTTAAAGCAAAAGAAGGTGGACAGATGGTTGGATGCAGGGTCAATGACTGATTGGTAAAATAGTTTTTAAGTAGCAAAGTCTCATGGCCATGAGACTGAGTGGCTGAAGTTGAAGAAAACTCACTGGAGATGAGGAAATCAGGAAATGAGAGAACTGGATGGGATGGCTAAGCAGTTATTAGACTCAGGATTATGGGAGGACTTGATCTGGGGAGGAAGGCACTGACCCAGGTGTATTTTATATTTTATTACATTATGTTAATTATACTATACTGTATTATCTTAACAGGAGGGAAATAGTCAAACATTATCCTAATGCAACTTTACTGATAAAGAGGAAGAACCAACTATTTTGCTCATGTTGTGAAATTCTCATTAGGCTCAGGGTCTGATCAACTTGTAGAAGAAAGAATATGTTGCTACTGGCCTGACAGAAGCAGTGTGGTGTTGGTAAGAGTGGATTTTTGGAGTAAGACTAAGCTGAATCTGAACACTGAAGACATTGGATAATTTACCTCATCTCTTTGAGACTGAATTTCCAAATCCCTAGCATGGGATCTTTTTTGTATATTTTTTTTATTGGAGTTCGATTTGCCAACACCCAATGCTCATCCCATCAAGTGCCCCCTCAGTGCCTGTCACCCAGTCACCCCATCTCCCCCGCCCACCTCCCTTTCCACTACCCCTTGTTAGTTTCCCAGAGTTGGGAGTCTCTCATGTTTTGTTACCCTCTCTGATAGTTCCCACTCATTTTCTCTCCTTTCCCCTTTAAACCGCTGGGCCACCGGGGGTGCCCTAGAATGGGATTCTTAATATCAATTTATGGGGCGGCTGTTAGAGTGAAGCTAGATCAAAGAGGTGACACTAGGATCACAGTACCTGGAATTTAGCACGGGCTTGAGAAATCTAAATTCTTCCCCTGTGAGGAGTCCTATCCAAGGACATACCAGTTTTGAGGGGAAAACCTGTAAGCTGTCCCATTGGGTTTTGGTGGAAAAATAGTTTCCTAAATTATAATTTTTGTGCAAAAAGACAAGCAAATGAATAATTTGCCAAAGGTGTCAAGATACCTCGCTTCCTAAATTTCTTTATAATATGGAAATTTAATTTCATTCTGTGGTGATTTCAATTCAGTCTCTGGAGATAATTGCACCTAATTGTCATCTTGTTATGAATAACTTTGTTGAGAGAAATGCAACTACACAATGAGGTTGATTATCTGAAGTTTACAGCACTCAGAAAAATGACGAAAATAGGCCAGAGTCCTTGGCTGAATATTGATTAGTGAAAGAAATCTAGGATTTCTTTGAGATTTAAGAAATGTACATTTCTTCCAGCCCAAGTGAGGCCTAGACAAGTTACTGATAATTGTAACCACTTGCGGGTAGGAAATCTTGGTTTTACTTCTTAGAAATGTTTAAGTACAAGTTATTGAGTGTCTATTGTGTGCCAGAACCTTTCCAAGCACTGACCAATTGTTATACATTGACCAATTGTTATACTACAGTCTCTGGAAGAAACATGGACTCCCATTTTCTGGATGAGAAAACTGAGGATGAGAGATTTGAGGGACATTTGAAAGGATTCACCCAAGGCTAGTCACGTGGTAAGTACAGAACCAGAATTCGAACTCATGTCCACATTTAAAGCCCTAATCTATGCACTATGTTATTCTGTTTCCAGGCAAATCTCTGGATATCAAAGTGTTATATTTCCAATTTTTTAAGAAAGGAACATGGCTAACAAAATTTCTTAGACTTATGAGTCAAAGTTTTCCAGAGAAACGGAACCAATGGGATGTTTATATGTAGAGAAAGAGATTACAGGGAGTTGCCCCATGTAGTTATGGAGGCTGATAAACTCAAAATCTGTGGGGTGGGCTTGCAGGCTGGAGACCCAGGAAAGCCAATGGTGCAGTTTCAGCATGAAGGCAGTCTCCTGGAGAACTGCCTCTTCTCAGGGAGGCTGGTCTTTTTGTTCTAGTCAGGCTTTCAGCTGATTGGATGAGGTCCACCCATGTTATGTAGGGCAAGCTGCTTCTCAGACTTCACTGATTTAAATTTTAATATCATTCCAAAAAAACCCTCTAAGTTGATACAAAAAATTAACTATGACAGAGACTTAGGTGAGTCCGCATTTCTCATTTCTCCAGGAGGTAGACTTTACCAGGCAGTAATAGAATTTCCTACCTTAATAATTAGCGGAGTCCACTAAATGGGGCTTGTGGCAGATTACAGTAGATTAGGGGGTGCTAACACATTTTAAGAATGAACAATGACTTATAAATACATAGAAAATAAAATTCTAATTGCAAAAGTTCAGTCTCTGAGATTTTGTTTTAAAAGCTACCACCTCAGGGGGTACCAACAACAGTCCCTCAGACTAGCCTTTGCAACCATCATCATCATCATCATCTTCAATACTAATAATTACAATAAGAGTTAACATTTACTGAATGTTTCTCATATGACAGGCACTGGTTCTGAGTGTTATTTATCTCAGCACTAGGAGGAAGATACTATTATTCTTTTATACCTTCTCTTACATGTCTGGACAGAGTATCAGAGGTTAGCAAATGGGCCATGGTTATACAGCTAGTAAATGGTGCATCCAGGATTCAAAAAAGGCAATAGGTTTTCAGCACGCACTATGCATGGAGATGATTTTGGGTACCGAAGTGCATTCGCCTGAAAATCTCTCATTATTTGTCCTGGTGTCTGAATTTGTCACTGTTAGAAAAATCACAACTTTTGAAGACCAAATAATCAACACTCAGTATTCACAGGGTATGTGGCACCCATGCAGATGCCAGGGAGGATAGAAAGAATATAGTGGACTCCCTACCTTTAGACAGCTTGCCATCTCATGGAGAGGCTTGACTAGACTCAGGAGGAAGAGATACTCAGGGCTGAGTTGCTTCCAGAAATTTCTTTTTTTTTTTTTTTAATTTTTTTTTAAATTTTATTTATTTATGATAGGCACACAGTGAGAGAGAGAGAGAGGCAGAGACACAGGCAGAGGGAGAAGCAGGCTCCATGCACCGGGAGCCCGACGTGGGATTCGATCCCGGGTCTCCAGGATCGCGCCCTGGGCCAAAGGCAGGCGCCAAACCGCTGCGCCACCCAGGGATCCCTGCTTCCAGAAATTTCGTATGTTGTTTCTCTGAATTTGGAGAGTAGGCATCTTTGCTATTTTTTAATGAACCATTTTACTTCTCTCTGATGCCTCGTATGAACCAGAGGCAAAGAACTTAAGTAACTTGGGGGACTCTTAGGTAAATGCCTTTAGCAGGATACTTACGAGGACTGGTAGAGAAAATAAAACATAATAATAGCTATAATTTGATAACAACACATGAGTTCCCTGCCTCAGCTGGGGCATCAGGCAGCAGGCACCTTAATTGCATTCAGCTGTCCCTCATAATCTGGTAAAATGTGAGCTTCATGAAAGCAGGGGCCAATCTGCCTTGTCTTGTTTTGTTTCTAGCCCCTGATAGAGAGCCAGACCCATGGAAGGGACTCTGTAAGTCTCTGCAATAAAAATGAAGGAATGTGACAGTTCACTTAGGATCATTCTTTTTTTTTTTTTTTTTTTTACTTAGGATCATTCTATCCTCTATCAATATCCATCTCAAAATGGTAAAGTCAGGGATGCCTGGGCGGCTCAGTGGTTGAGTGTCTGCCTTCGGCTCAAGGCATGATCCTAGGGTTCCAGGATTGAGTCCTGCATCGAGCCTCCTGTGAGGAGCCTGCTTCTCCCTCTGCCTATGTCTCTGCCCCCCTCTCTCTCTCTGTCTCTCATGAATAAATAAATAAATCTTTAAACAAAAAATGTTAAAGTCAGAACTGGGTGAGTTTTTGCATGACCTCAGTAAAAAGAATATAGCCTCTGGAGTCACACAGTTCAGAGTTCTATCTCAATTTGCCTTTTACTTAAGATGTGGCCCAAATTATTTCACTTTTAAGCCTCAATTTCCTTGTCAGATTCTTCAAAGCTGGCAGGGGCAACAGTACATAGTTCTATAATCTTCCCTAATCACCCCCACTCCACCTGTAAGCAGAGAGAGCAACCAGATAGCAAACCAAACAGGACAAATCCACGGGCAACATGTACAATAAAATGGTGACAAGTTACCCTCACAAACTGAAGACAATCAGCCACCACAAAACCTGTGTGGCATCCTGGTGTGTGGGGGCAGGGTGAAGAAGAGGGAAGCATTGGAGCATTTGGTGAGTATAAAAACAGGAGAACCCCAAACAGACAACAGATACTTGTCACAAAACACTGCAGGCTGATTTGAACACAGCTACTGGCCCTAGGCAGGGTTGTGTCCAATCCAGTAGCAGATGGTGGGAAGGTGCATGAGGTTGCATGTCTTCCTGCTGGAACCCTCATCCTCTACCTGCCCTTGGGCTTCACCCGTATCACTCCTCTTAACGGTTCAGCTCGAAGATGAGATATCACCTTGCCTGATGTATAAGTTTCTTACTGCTGTCATAACAAGTTACCTCAAACGGGCTTAAAATAACATGAATGTGTTAGCTTACAGTTTTGTCATTTAAAAGTGCCACCCAGATCTTACTAGGTTAACCTTGAGGCGTCAGCAGGGCTGTGTTCCTTTCTGGAAGCTCTAGAGAATCTGCTTCCTTGGATTTTCCAGCATCTAGAGGCCACCCGTTTTCTTGGTTTGTGATCCTCTATCTCCAAAGGCAGTAACTGGGAGAGGGTGGAGTTTCTTCACATCACATCACATCAATCACATCACATCACATCACATCACATCACATCACATCACATCACATCACATCACATCACCCTGACTTCCTCTTTGTAGTCAAATCTCCCTCTGCCTCCCCCTTATACTTGTAAATACCCTTGGGATTACATTGGGTCCACCTGGAAAATCTACCATCTCTCCCTATCTCGAAACCTAACTTAATCACACTCGAAAAATCCTTTGTGCAGGGTAAGGCCAAGGGTTCCCAGGGTTCCTAGGATCAGGACTTGGGAATCCTTGGTGGGGGTGTTGTTCTGCTACCACACCTGAGGAGCATTATCCCACCCAGATGGGGTTAGGTACCCCTCTTGTGAGTGCTGACCGATGCTGCCCTAGTTGTCTGTTGACTTGTCTGTCACGTGGGTAATATGGGATGCTCCTTAAAGGCAGGTATGTGTCTTCTCTGCCACTGACTTCAGACTCTAGTGTGCTGCTGTCCAACATGACCATAATTTGAGCCACGCATGTTATCTTAAATTTTCTAGTAGCCATGTTAACAAAAAGTCAAAAGAAGCTGGTGTAATACATTTTAATACTGTATTTTATTTAACTCAATATATTTAAAGTGTTATCATTAACCCGCAATGCAAATAAAATTTACTAGTGAGATATTTTACATTGATTTATTTGTACTAAATCTTCAAAATCCAGTATGTATTTTTACACTAATAGGATTAGCCACATTCCAAATGCTCAGCGGCCACACATGGCTGGTGGCTGCCCTCATGGGACAGCTCTACCGTAGCACAACTATTGGTGTCAGAAGTCTTCCCTCCCTGCTCCCACTTTGTGTGCATTTGCCTAACAATTCAAATTGGTGAGGGCACTGGTAAGGGACCAGCTCCAGTGCCTGATCTTAGATGTGAGGGCCAGCTTCAGGGCAACTCACATATTTGTGGGTTGCTTCAGTAGATTTTGCATAAAAACCAGGAGCAAAATCAAACACCTCCTGAACAATTTATTTTTTTTTCTAGTTTGGCAATGCACACACTTGGATTAGGCACTGTCAGTTTCCTGTGACAAGGGAGCATCCACTGCAGTAAACATTTCCCTGGAGCCCTCTCCCTGGGCTCCTATGAGTGGGAGGTAATTAGCTGGTAAGGCGAAAAACATATTTTCACAACATTTTCCAAGGTTTGCCTTTGCTTTCATGTATAGCTCCTTCAAAATATTATCCTCAAACTGCAATTTGAAAGCTGACCCTGCTAACTCTGGCTTCCCAAATCTCTTTGAAGTCACAGAACAGTCTGAACACAAAGCATTTTCACAGTCCTGCGACAGAAAAATAAACATACATCCCTCCCGAAGGGAGACCCTGGCCTCCGAGCTTCAGAGAGGAGGTCTGCCAAATGGAGGAGGCTGACTAGTATCCAGTGCTCTTGTCTCCATCAGGATTGCTTCAAGATACTTTTGGTCCTCTAGTTTGCTTTTCCAAAAAAGCCACTGAAATCCCTTTAATGCACGCACAGGTTTCTGCATCATCAGCACATGTGCAAAGTTCTCAGAATTGTGCTCACCTGTAGAGCACTGTCATCTAGCAGGATATTGTTACTTTTTTCTAGTAGGATATTAGATATACTATAATCAGAAACAAATTTTTGCTCCTCATGCCAACAGATGGGCTATAAAACAGAGACCATCACATAACCACTGCATTCTGTAATGTTCTTTTCCTCTTTGTACACCCAGCAACCAGGCAAGGAACCAGTCACATATTAGGTTGCTAAATGGTGTGAGTGAATGAATGAATGAATGAATGAACGTATGAATGGCACAAACTCTCCCATTGCTCTCAGACTTGCAAAGAGAATGGGAGGAGAAATCTGCTAGGGATCATGCCCTCTTTGGAACACATATGTAGTAAACTCTGTGCAAAGAAGATTGCCTCTCTATGACAGTCCAGTATAAAAGAGAGAAGGAACACACGCCACAAAAGGTTAGGAAGCTAGCTTTTGCAGAGTCTAAAATTGAGACAAGTCTCAGGGTAAACTGGACACTGCCAAGAGGATGAAGATCACTTTGCGTTCTCCGGAGCAGGACTGGCACATTCCATCTAGATCCCCGAAAAGGCAGTGAAGGCCCGAGGAAGCGAAGCAAGCAAGAAGACAAAACTGAGCTGGTTGAGGTTGTCTGCACGCATGCTGTGTAATAGATTTCTGCTGATTAAAGTCAGTAATTTACAGCTTATTTTATTTCTGTTGAGCTTGCCTGCATGGTTCAATTTACCCAGAAGTCCTTTCCCCCATTGCACTTAAAAAACAGAAAAGCACCCCATTTATTGGGAACACGGCAAAGTACAGAAAGGGCTGGAAACAATGGCCAGGGTGGAAGGCTTTCCTAGGTCTGAGCATGAGTTTTGTAAGCCATCTGGGCTACAGTGGTTTTAGTGCCAGTGATTCCTCTAGAAGCAGCAGGGACTCTTATTTCCAATGATGGGAGAGGAGCATGGTCCTAGGGCATTGCTTTGAGAGGAGAGCCAGGAAAAGCACCCATAGAGCCCAACCCATATATCCCCAACCCCACCTTCTGTAGCCCCAGCTTCTCACCGACCCACGCTTCCAGGTTGCCACAGCCGGGAAGAAATGTGAAGATGTTTGTGTGCATACACATGGGCTTTGTTTTTTACTGGTTTATTCTCTCTTAAGACCCAGACAGAGGGGAGTGTCTAATTACTTTTTATTAAACTTTGAACAGAAGTATGTTCTTTAAATTCTCCCTTTCTTTTCTTCCTGTCTAGCAAGAGTGGGGAATCGTTATGGAGAAAAATTGTACACATGGTCTCAAATGCATTCTCTTTAAATTCTAACTCTCTAGGTTTGAAAATTAAAAAAAAATAACTTGGGCGCATATACATTGTAACACAGAAAAATAAAATTGTCGGCCAGTTCAATGAGGCCAGATGGTGGGCAGTGAAGAATAAAATTAGGTTTCAGAATTGGGTGAGGCTGGGACGTAGTAGATTTTGCAATGTCTTCATGAATAGAGTTATCTATTTTAGGGACATGCAGTCCCAGGTGATGTGGGCTAAGTTCAGAGTCGATTATTTCTATGCAACTGTGGAAAAGAATAGACCAGGAATGGATTTCAATTAAACCAAATGATAAGAGTAACAAAAAAAGAAGATTTGAGGTAGGAAGAGGTCAGAAAAGTGCTGTGAAATTAATGAAGGTGAGTAGAGACAGATGAGCCAAAACGGAGAATAGAACCACTGAATCTGTTTATCTTCTTCCTGCTCTGGCGATGCACGTCCTGCTGAGTGTAAGCAGGTAAGTGTTGCAGCTGTGTGCTACAAGCTCAAGAGGAAAGCTTCCTGGTAAATAGGCCTTCTTTTCTGCTGCTGGCAGCTGACATTTTATTTGTCCAATTTTTTTCATTGTAATCATAAAATTGGCTAGAGTTCCATCTACTTGAAAACTCCAAAGTTTTTGGTAGGAAATTAAATGTTTGGACTGGTGAGTCTGAAGTTGACATTTGAAATATTTTCTCTAAAATTAGAGGCTTCAATAACATTGGGATGGCCAGACAAATTGTATTCCCAGGTCTTCATCCTGGGCTTATTTTGTTAAGTACTTGGCTGTGGTATTGTAATACAGTTACAATTGCCAGATAACCATTTTAGTTCAAGTATATGGCTCAGGAATTAAAAACATCTCTCTCCTACCATGTCCTAAATTAGTAAAAGTGGTCAATGCTGTAATGAGGTGAATTGGCATGGGAAATGAAGCAAGGAAATGCTGGCTTTTTCTCCATCACTTACAGCAAGCCTGCTCCCATGGGACTGGCACTAGCAGCTTCCAAGCAAATGATTTTGTGTTCGTGTTCTTTTAGTGGTTACACTTAATTTTTCTAAAAAATGAATCTCAGGTGCACAAAATTGGATTAAACTTGTAATTCTGAGTTTGTGGAAAGATATCATACATCCATGTATATCTCTGTTTTTATTTTCTTTCCTTTACTAATCATCCCTGGTCCCAGTTTTCGTCTCTCCCCATCAAAGGCATCCACTCTTATGCCTTCACTTACAATAAGTGTTATTGTGTTAGACATCTGCTTTGCACTTTTTTACATTCAGTATTATTACCTCATCACTTGCATAGACCACATTTTGGTTTCCATTTCCTACTGGTGAACACCTAGGTGACTTCTATTACAGAGTGCTGCAGTACATATTTCTTATTATTGTTATTATGTCTTTTTGTGCATATGTGGTTTTTTTCCTGGAAGATATTCCCAGTCATTGGATGTAGATATAATGAATCTTCATTAAATGCTTTCAAACTGACTCCCTAAATGAGCACACAATCCTTCCCCAACATACAAAAAAGTTCCAGTAAAGGAGCCATTTATTAAACTGACAGGGTATTCTTTATTGAGGTATAATTGAAACTTAACATTGTGTAAGTTTAAGGTATACAATAGGATGATTTGATACACTTATATAATCTAAAATGATTACCACAGTAGGGTTAGTTAATACCTCCATAACCTCACATAACCAATATTTCTTTTTTTGTAAGCAAACATTTAAAATCTACTTTTTCAGAAACTTTTAAATATACAATATAGTATTGTTAACTCTAGTCACCATGCAGTTCATTAGATCCCCAGAACTTATTCACTTAAAATTGAAAGTTTGTACCCTTTGACCAATATCTGTCATTTCCCGCAATCCCAGCCCCTAGTAACCACCATTCTACTCTCAGTTTCTATGAGTTTGGGTTTTTTAGATTCCAGGCATAACAGATACACTATTTGTCTTTCTTTGATTTACTTCACTTAGCATAATGCCTCAAGATTCATCCATGTTGTCACAAATGTCAAGATTTCCTTCTTTCTCGTGGCTTAATAATATTCTAGTGTGTGTGTGTGTGTAATCTCCCTCTCTCTCTCTCTTTTAATCCATTCATCTGTAGGTGGGCACTTAGGTTGTTTTCACATCTTGGCTATTGTGAATAATACTGCAATGAATATGAGAGTGCAAAAATCTCTCTCAGATACTGATTTTATACCTTTAGATACAAATCCAGAAGTGGGATTGCTGTATCATGTGGTAGTTTATATTTAATTTTTTGAGGAATCACAATGTTGTTCCCCATAATGGCTATAACAATTTCCATATCCACCAACAGTGTATAAGGTTTCTTTTTCTCCCATCCTTGCAGGTATTTATCTCTTGTCTTTCTCGAAATAACCATTCCAACAGATACAAGGTGGTATCTTCAGAAAAATAATATGTATAAAGCAAAACTGGTTATCTGCTAAAAAATGTGGGATCTGGGTGAACGGTATATGTGAGTTTTTTGTACTTGCAACTTTTCTGTGAATAATTTTGGAATTACTGCAAAAATAAAAAGCTAAGCAAAAAAGAATCAGTGATCAGGTAGGAAGTCATTAAAGCATGTTGATCAATGTAAGTAAGTATTGATAATAAATAATAACCATTTTTTAAGTTAAAAACAGTGTGGGACTAAAGTGCTGCATATTGCATGGCTTTCATAGCAACAATGATTTTGTATTTATTGAACAATGCGTATTAAAAATACATAAAGCAATATTTAACAGAATGGCAAGATAAAATTAATGAACTACTCAGTAGAAGATTTGAGAAACTGGAAGATCAAGATGACTAAAGGCTAGACACGTTTCAAATAACATAATTAGCAAGTTTTATTTAATAGATACACACAGAATTCTGCACCCAACATATAGAAAATTCAGTTTTCTTATGCAAACATGAAACAGCTTTTAAAAAATTGATCACATTCTAAGCAACAAAGGAAGTCTCAACAAATTTCAGAGAATATTTCACTAACTATTCATTTAAATCAGAGTTTAATACGTCCAAGATTGATTTTTATTTTTTTTAATTTTTTTTTAATTTTTTTTAAATTAATTTTTATTGGTGTTCAATTTACCAACATACAGAAAAACACCCAGTGCTCATCCCGTCAAGTGTCCGCCTCAGTGCCGAGATTGATTTTTAAAAGTGGCCAGAGTAAGAACTTTTTCCCTCCCTCAAATACATCTAGAAACTGAGGAACCCCACTCAAAATACTTAATGGGTTAAAGAAAGCTAAGTGGAAGTTATAAAATATTTAGCATGGACTGGAATGTGAATGCAGGAAAATGAGAATGCAGCTAAGTGGGTATTTTGCAGGAAAGCATTATAGACTTAAAAGCACATATTCAAAATAAGAAAGATAAAAAAGTTAATGGACTAAACATCCAACTCCAGACGCCTGTGAAAAACCACAAAATATTCTCAAAAAAAAAAAAAAAAAAGCAAGAGGTGTAGAAAAACATGAGATGAATGAAACTCATAGAAATCTGGGGAAAATTGGGGCTAACTCTAATAGTGAACATGGTGTTCAAGCCACACTTAGCTAAATTGAAAGGTGAAGATATATGTTCAGCAAACATCTGTTTTAATCAATAATAATAATAATATTTACAGACCTACTTCCTGTGCTTGATTAGATATTGAACATGATGATTACAAGCATTAGGCTAGGGCACTACAGCTTATTCCCCAGGAGATTTTCCAGGAGGATTTTAAACGTGGGTGCCATATCCAGGTCAGAGCCTTGGAAAAACTTGCTTTTCAGCCCTCTGCCAGCATGCTATTGCTGAAAAAGTTTATCAATAATTTATTATTATCTCCCATGGGTATTTTGACTCTGGACTCTGATAAAGTAGGAAATTCTTACCTTCTCTGAAGGATTCTTTCAGAAAATTCACCATTCTTTTCCTCCAAATGTATGTCCATGCCTCCATGGTTAACTGTAATGTGAACCCAAGGTCTAAACCTAAATGTCCTTGTATGTTTGATCACGAGAGTCCAAGAATACCCCTTAACATTTAGGATTCTTGATTTATGAAGCTCTTTTTGTGACAAATCTACTGCATTTTAAATAGTAAATATTTGAATTTTCTGTTGATTATAAGTGGGTATCATCTACTTTGTCAGTTGGGAGCATTATTTTAACAAAAAACATTGGCTTCCAAAAGTACAATTTTATTTCAGGATTAGATTTCTCTATAATCTCAGTGCCTGAGAGAATACATCAAACCAGATATTATGTTCAGGTCAGTTATTACATTTTATAAATAGCCTTTTGTGTTTCTAGTTCATAAGGAATAAATAAGTCAACCAAATCAATATATATATTTATTTAGCAGGGCTGTGTTTCCACTACTTCTCAGAAATGTATTATCTAACACTAATGCCTAATATACTCTGAGACTATTGCTTCCCTCTGTGTTTTCCAACATAATCTGGAAAAATAAAAACCAGAAGCAAACATAATTCTGTCATTCTATTTTTGTTGGAAGCAAGGCAGTTGTTATTATTTGGTCCGGGGGAAAAAAAAGGCAGCACTTCAAATGTGAAAAATTTCCTGGACTTAAAAATATCATTCGATGGTGTGTACAGCAGGGCCAGCATCGTGTCCTTTGTGTCTAGGCAGAATAAACCAATTTTTAGATTTTTCTCTCTTTATATAGTCAAATAAATCCCATTTCTGTGCAGAGATAACCGTAAGGACATGGAAGACAATGAAGGGAATGACGGGAAGCTGCTAGGAATGAGATTTTTTTTTTTTAAGATTTCATTTATTTATTCATGAGAGACACAGACACAGGCAGAGGGAGATGCAGGCTCCATGCAGGGACCCCCACATGGGACTCGATCTTGGGTCTCCAGGACCACACCCTGGGCTGAAGGCGGCGCTAAACCACTGAGCCACCTGGGCTGCCCTAGGAATGAGCTTTTTGAGTGAATCAGTAGGGTATAGTGATTGGGTTCCAGAATCAGGCACATGCACTTTAAATCTGATTGTTACCAGCTGTCTGGCCTTACTTTCTAAATCTCCAAAAGGAGAATGATGGTAGTACCTGAGTGATTAGCCTGTTTCGAGATTAAAAGAAACCAAACTTAATAATGCTCGCAGCTCTGTGCCTGACCCACAGTGAACCCTCCCCTGTCTCCAAGGAAACTACTTGACATAGCAATTCGAGAAAAAACAGGGAGTCATTTCACTGTTCGCGGAAGGCACCCTGGAGTTGAGAACTATTGGTAAGTTTGAAAACAGAGAGAGAGAAAAAAAAAGGCAATGATACTGCTAGTGGGGGGTGGGGAACACAGAAAGTCGAGGCATCTGGCTTTAGGAAAAAATGGTTAACTGAAGGGAGCAACCAAAGGCAAATAAAAGCTTCAAGGATGACTCTGGTCTCCTACAGGCCATTATCAGGCAGGATGCTGCGTGATCTGAAATACACCCCAGCAACTCGCTCTTGCCCTGACATACAAAGTCACCACGTGCAGCTTCAACTTCACCCCCGACACTATTACTATTGCTCCTTACAGACAACCCAAACTTTCTGGCAGCTGGGCCTTCCTGAAAAGATCCTGCACCTTCTGATGTCTGCAGCTTTTTTCCTGTGGTCCCCTCTGATTTGTTTCTTCCTTTCTTCCCATCTTCTTCAAATTCCTAGCCATCCTCCCTATTCCATTGAAAAGCCACCTTCTCCTTTCCAGATTGCAACAGTAAGGTATGATAGCTATCTACCTCCTTTGACTTCCTGGAGCACTTCCCTTGATTTTCTTTCACTGCACCCACATTATTCACTTTGGAATCAAGCTGTTACAATGGACTCATTACTCCTAAACTTGTGAGCAACTCAAGGGAAGAGATGATCTTATCTTTGTTTCCCCCTGCACAGTAGGTAGTATGCTATAGGTATGGAGTATACGACAGTTGACAGGATGGTCAGATCACAGATGTGTTTCTGAATGGACAGGTAATGTGATCCAGCTTTTTTTTTCTTTTATGATCACATAATGGTAAAAACCGCACCCAATGTTTATTAAGCAGCTACAGTGCCTCAAGCACTGTGCAAATTCTGTGAACAAGACTGACTTGATTCCCACTCCCTTGTCCCTTATAGTCTAATGAGGAAAACAGAATTTAGACGATTAGAGCTGCAGTGAATGTTAGGAAAAAAGTAGGAAGAGAATGGTTCTGATCACATAGCTCATTTCTCACAAAGAAGAAAGCTGTTATTAGTACCGAAAAAGTTAAGTGGATTAGTTTCCAAATTGTGGAAGTTTCCTACCTGTGACTGATTTAGGTGTGAAGCTACAACATTTTGGGCCGTAGGAGCTGCTCTATGCTCTAGGAGAAGGAGGTTGCCTATAAATTCAGATGCACTAATAAAGGAGGTAGGTTGGGAAGTCAGGATCATTAGCCAGCTGAAGCAATGCACTAATGCCACATAAAATACACTGAGGTCTGCCATTTATTGTTCCCTCAGCTGGCATAAAGTTGCGGTTGAGTTATTGGCTGTAGCAAAGATGGTAAAGTCATGCACTAGCATTATATATTATATACAAATACAGACATACACAACCTGAATATATAGGGAGATGCTTCCATTTTATCTCATTCTGTTAATTTAACTTGGTGTTCGGATGTAGGACTTAAAGCACAGTAAATCACCAGAATCATTTCAGGACACTTAGCTCAGAGCAAAGCTATCTTTTTGGTTGAAAACCACTCTGATTACTCCCCAGTACTTCCTAGAGAAAGCACTTAAGTAGATGTTCTACATTCTCTTGAGAGTCATCTTTCCAAAAGTAGATGACAGAAAAAATGGACTTTGAATAAAGTAACAATATCTCAGGATTCCAATATTTAACTTCAGTATTTCTCTAAATGAGGATAGAATTTGGCCTGTGAACAATAATGGCCCTTTGAATCTTCTTTCTTTCCATTTTCCCTGAATTTATATCAACCTGCAAAAACTTGGAACCTCTCTGGGCAAGGTAAGGGGCTGTGATTTTTTGCTCTTTGGGTTTTTCACTTGTTTGTTTGTTTTGGTAAAAGTCAAAGACAAAGTGATTACACAGTTAAAGTGCCATCCCAACTCACTGAGTTTCCTTTCCTGGATGTTGCTACCATATCTACAGAAAACTATTGAAACTCCCTCATATTACCAATTACCAATAGAATGATGGAAGCACTTTATACAGGTATCTTGAGTACAGTATAAAGTAGTAGCTAACCACCAAGGCTATGAAATAAGGCAGATTTGTGTGTTAATGCTACTATTTATGAGCTGTGTGAACTTGAGTAAGGTATGGAACCTCCCAAAGCCTCAGTTTCCTTATCTGTTAAATATAATTTATAATATTATCTTCCTAGTAGGAATTTACATATGCTATACATGAAAATTTGGATCTATGGTAAATTTCCAACAAATGATAGTAAATATGATTGTTAATATCATCTTTATTAACCTTTACCTCTACACCAAGCAGGTACATAATAAATACTCTTTCCAATGATGAGTAGAGGGAACTCACTCTCGGTTCCTCTGAGTTCTAGAAGCAGTGAGATTATTAAAGAAAAATAGGTAAGTCTGTCAGAATTCTTAGTTATAAGTCATAGAGACTAGTTTAATCTACTCAAGGCCAAAATGGGATTTGTATGAAGGGGTATGTGTCAGGCAAAGGACATCTGTTGCCTGTTATCAGGAGAATTCCCAATACTTCTACTCACTGCATCTTGGTATTGGAGTCCTCAAGGAAAGCAATAGTCAAGCACAGGACAGAACCTCACTTCACTCCCCAGAGAAGGGGCAGAGCAAAATCAATTCTAATAGTTGACAGCAGACCCTCTTAGCCAACAGGTTCTGTCTAGTATCCAACACAGGGCAGTTGGCCTGCACTCACTCCCCTCATGTAGCAGTAGAAGGATTCCATCTCCTCTGCATGGGGAATAGATGTAATACTTGGGTTGGTCAGGTGCCATTAACACATATGTTTAAGGAAAACAGGAGAGTATACATTGAGTCTGAAACAGGGAAAGTTCTTTATAGAACTTAATATAATTTCTTTGTATAAGTTCTTTATAGATCTTGGATACTAGTCCTTTATCTGATACGTCATTTGTAAATATCTTCTCCCATTCTGTAGGTTGTCTTTTAGTTTTGTTGACTGTTTCTTTTGCTGTGCAGAAGCTTTTTATCTTGATGAAGTCTCAATAATTCATTTTTGCTTTTGTTTCCCTTGCCTTCATGGATGTATCTTGCAAGAAGTTGTGGCCAAGTTCAAAAAGGGTGTTGCCTGTGTTCTCCTCTAGGATTTTGATGGATTCTTGTCTCACATTTAGCTATTTAATCCATTTTAAGTTTATCTTTGTGTATGGTGTAAGAGAATGGTCCACTTTCATCCTTCATCATGTGGCTGTCCAATTTTCCCAGCACCATTTGTTGAAGAGACTATCCTTTTTTCCAGTGGATAGTCTTTCCTGTTTTGTCGAATATTAGTTGACAATAAAGTTGAGGGTTCACTTGTGATTCTCTAGTCAATTCCATTGATCTATATGTCTGTTTTAGTGCCAGTACCACACTGTCTTGAAGATCACAGCTTTGTAGTACACCCTGAAATCCAGCACTGTGATACCCCTTTTCTTTTTCAATATTCCCCTGGCTGGTTGAGGGTCCACTTGTGATTCTCTAGTCAGTTCCATTGATCTATGTGTCTGTTTTAGTGCCAGTAACACACTGTATTGAAGATCACAGCTTTGTAGTACACCCTGAAATCCAGCACTGTGATACCCCTTTTCTTTTTCAATATTCCCCTGGCTATGTGCGGTCTTTTCTGATTCCACACAAATCTTAAGATGATTTGTTCCAACTCTCTGAAGAAAGTCCATGGTATTTTGATAGGGATTGCATTGAACAGGTAAATTGCCCTGGGTAGCAAAGACATTTTCACAATACTAATTCTTCCAATCATGAGCATGGAATATTTTTCCATCTCTTTGTGTCTTCCTCAATTTCTTTCAGAAGTGTTCTATAGTTTTTAGGGTATAGATCCTTTACCTCTTTGGTTAGGTTTATTCCTAGGTATCTTATGCTTTTGGGTGCAATTGTAAATGGGATTGACTCCTTAAATTCTCTTTCTTCAGTCTCATTGTTAGTGTATAGAAATGCCACTGATTTCTGGGCATTGATTTTGTATCCTGCCACACTGCCGAATTGCTGTATGATTTCTAGCAATCTTGGGGTGGAGTCTTTTGGGTTTTCTATGTACAGTATCATGTCATCTGTGAAGAGGGAGAGTTTGACTTCTTCTTTGCCAATTTGAATGCCTTTTATTTCTTTTTGTTGCCTGATTGCTGAGGCTAGGACTTCTAGTACTATGTTGGATAGCAGTGGTGAGAGTGGACATCCTTGTCATGTTCTTGATCTTAGAGGAAAGGCTCTCAGTTTTCCCCCACTGAGAATGATATTTGCTGTGGGCTTTTGACAGATGGCTTTTAAGATACTGAGGAATGTTCCTTCTATGCCTACACTCTGAAGAGTTTTGATCAGGAATGGATGCTGTATTTTGTCAAATGCTTTTTCTGCATCTATTGAGGGGACATATCGTTCTTGTTTTTTCTCTTATGGATATGATCAATCACATTGATTGCTTTAATGAGTGTTGAACCAGCCCTGCATCCCGGGGACAAATCCCACTTGGTCATGGTGAATAATGTTCTTAATGTACTGTTGGATCCTATTGGCTAGTATCTTGTTGAGAATTTTTGTTCATCTGTGTTCATCAGGGATATTGGTCTATAATTCTCCTTTTTTGTGGGGTCTTTGTCTTGTTTTAGAATTAAGGTGATGCTGGCTTCATAGAATGAGTTTGGAATATTCAGTCCCTTTCTATCTTTAGGAACAGCTTTAGTAGAGTAGGTATGGTCTCTTCTTTAAACGTTTGATAGCATTCCCCTAGGAAGCCATCTGGCCCTGGACTTTGGTGTCATGGGAGGTTTTGGATGACTGCTTCAATTTGCTCCCTGGTTATTGGCCTGTTCCGGTTTTCTATTTCTTCCTGTTCCAGTTTTGGTAGTTTGTGGTTTTCCAGAAATGCATCCATTTCTTCTAGATTGCCTAATTTATTGGTGTAGAGCTGCTCACAGTATGTTTTTAAAATCATTTGTATTTCCTTGGTATTGGTTGTGATCTCTCCTCTTTCATTTGTGATTTTATTAATTAGAGTCTTTTTTGTTTTTAATAAGGCTGGCTAATGGTTTATCCATCTTATTAATTCTTTCAAAGAACCAACTCTTGGTTTTGTTGATCTGTTCTATAGTTCTTATGGTCTCTATTTCATTGAGTTATGCTTGGATCTTTATTAACTCTCTTCTACTTCTGGGTGTACGTTTTATTTGCTATTCTCTCTCCAGTTCTGTTAGGTGCAAGGTTAGCTTGTGTATTTGAGTTTTTTCCAGTTTTTTGAGGGATGCTTCTATTGAGATGTATTTCCCTCTTAGGACTGCTTTTGCTGTATCCCAAAGATTTTGAACGGTGTATCTTCATTAGTTTCCATGAATCTTTTAATTCTTCTGTAATTTCCTGGCTGACCCTTTCATCTTTTAGCAGGATCCTCTTTAACTCCAAGTGTTTGAGTCTCCTCCAATTTCTTCTTGTTATTGAGTTCAAATTTCAAAGCATTATGGTCTGAAAATAGGCAGGGAACAATCCCAATCTTTGGTATCAGTTGAGACCTAATTTGTGACCCAGTATGTGATGTATTTGGAGAAAGTTCCATGTGGACTTGAGAAGAATGTGTATTCAGTTGCATTTGGATGTAAAGTTCTGTGAATATCTGTGACATCCATCTGGTCCAGTGTATCATTTAAAGCTCTTGTTTCTTTGGAGATGTTGTGCTTAGAGTATCTGTCATTTGCAGAAAGCACCGTGTTGAAGTCTCCCAGTATTAGTGGATTATTACCTAAGTATGTCTTTTCTTTGGTTATTAATTGATATACTTGGCAGCTCCCACATTAGGGGCATAAATATTCATGATTGTTAGGTCCTCTTGTTGGATAGATCCTTTAAGTATGATATAGTGTCCCTCTTCATCTCTTACTACAGTCTTTGGGATAAACTTTAATTTATCTGATATTAAGATGGCTATCCCTGCTTTCTTTTGAGGACCATTTGAACGGTAAATGGTTCTCCAATCTTTCATTTTCAGGCTGTAGGTGTCCTTAGGTCTAAATTGAGTCTCTTGTAGACAGCAAATAGATGGCTCTTGCTTTTTTATCCAATCCAATACCCTGCATCTTTTGATGGGATCATTAAGACCATTCATGTTCAGAATTACTATGAAAGATATGAATTTAGTGTCATCATAGTACCTATTCAGTCCCTGTTTTTGTGGATTATTTCTTTGGGCTTCCTCTTTCTTTTACAGAGTCCCCCTTAATATTTCTTGTAGAGCTGGTTTGGTGGTCAGATATTCTTTCAGTTTCTGTCTATCTTGGAAGCTCTTTATCTCTCCTTCTATTCTGAATGACAGCCTTGCTGGATAAAGTATTCTTGGCTGCATGTTTTTCTCCTTTAGGACCCTGAATATATCCTGGAGCACTTTCTGGCCTGCCAGGTCTCTGTGGAGAGGTCTACTGTTAATCTAATATTTCTCACCATATAAGTTAGGGATCTCTTGTCTCTTGCTACTTTAAGGATTTTCTCTTTATCTTTGGGATTTGCAAGTTTCATTGTTAAATGTCAAGGTGTTTAACAGTTTTTATTGATTTTAGGCGGGGGGGGGGGCACCTCTCTATCTCCCAGATCTGAATGCCTGTTTCCCTCCCCAAGTTAGGGAAGTTCTCAGCTATGATTTGTTCAAATACACTTTCTGGTCCTCTCTCCCTTTTGGTGCCCTCTGGAACCCCAATTAAATGTAGATTTTTCCTTCTGAGGCTGTCATTTATTTCCCTTAACCTTTCCTCATGATCTTTTGTTTTTCTCTTTTTTCCTCAGCTTCCTTCCTTGCCATCAACTTGTCTTCTATGTCACTCACTCTTTCTTCCACCTCACTAACCCTCATTGTTAGGATCTCCAGTTTGGATTGCATCTCATTTAATTGATTTTTAATTTTAGCCTGATTAGATCTAAATTATGCAGTCATGAAGTCTCTTGAATCCTTTATGCTTTTTTCCAGAGCCACCAGTAGCTTTATTATTGTGCTTCTGAATTGGCTTTCTGACATCGAGTTGTAATCCAAATTCTATAACTCTGTGGGAGAGAATACTGTTTCTGATTCTTTCTTTTGTGGTGAGTTCCTCTTTCTAGTCATTTTGCTTAGTGCAGAGTGGCTAAAAATGAGTTGTAGTTGTTAGAAGTGTACACTCTTCTCTCTGTAGCATTCCAGCTGTTCTCTCTTTAAATCTCAGGTCGATTTTGTAGGTTTTCAGGATGATTTGAAAGTTATCTAGGTAAGTTGGTAGGGACAGGTGACTTGGGGACCCTACTCCTCTGCCATCTTGTGCCCCCCCCCCTCCAAGACCCATTCTTATGTGGCTGAGTTGGGGTTGAAAAATCACATGCATGATACTGCCTTTCTCAACACTATGAGAAGCTTGTGGAACTGGAGAAAGAAGTCCTTTATATCAATAAATAAAACTTAGCTGTTGTAAACCACCAGTTTATCTCTCCCTGTCTCTCATGTCTATTAGTTGGTCTAGTTTCTTCTATTATTAAATAACTCTTCCCTTTCAGCATAGGTCACAGCTATTGGCCACTTCCAGGGCCATGTTCTAACAGCCTGGAAGCCAGTGAGGAAACAGAGCATCTCTCAATTTCTACTCCAAAAATCCAGGGAAGAACTTTGGAATTGGTCAGGTGGCCTTTCTTTGGAGTGCTCACATAATCAAGGGTGGGGTACTCTGATTGGCCTAACCTGGGCCAGGTGCCCATCTCTGTTACTTGAAGTAGGTGTGCTGTGTGCCTGCTGGGAGATGAGGTCACATAGGGGTTGAAGGTAGAATCTCCATAGCACAAATGTGACCATTTAGGGAAGCGATCTTACAGATAAATTGTCCAAACTCTTCATTTTACTGGCAAGGAACTGGAACCCAGAAGCAACAAAAGATTGTTTAGCTGGTCATGGCCCTCGGGATGAAGTGTTCTCTGTTGGCTAGAAGGCTTGTCTTCATTAGGTTTTTGGTGGAATGCTATCAGTCTAAAGCACTCAAAATATTTTATTAAGTGACCATCAGGACTTCAGTAGGAAGTTTTCCTGGTTGAATTAAAAACATTTGAATAGGGAGAGAGAGCACAAGAGGTCAGGAGGGTCATAGAGGTTATAATTTGCATTCTTTGGAACTGTAATTTCCTTCAAACCCCAAGGGGACACTGTTGTATTTGCTTTTGAGAACAAGCTGTGTGAACAGAGGCTTGGGAGGTTTAATTGGCCACCATTGCAGTCTCAGGCATGACTAAATGGAGGCTGAAAGCAACTTCTTAAACTCTGCACAGGAGAGAATCCAGGTATAATTTTGCCTCTGAGCTTCCCTTTCTATCCTTATCCTATGAGATTTTGCCCAGCCTGTGAATGGCCTGGTCTTATTTCTCAGCTGGTTTTTGGTCTCCACACTGGGGTACACTGAGGTATTCCAGCGGGAGTACTGGGAGGTTGGGAGCCAAAGGATAAACAAAGAACATTTTCTAGATTTGGCAATTAAAAATAGGGCTTGTAACTAAGGCAAACACCTGAATATTAAAGACTGGTATTTCAATAGTATTTCAAAGTTTACAATGAATAAGATTTTTAAGTCATTTTGATTTTATTTTCAGTATCCTGGTGCTGGGCCCTTGGTTCTCTTAGTGGGGGTGAGCTTTCACTCTTGTCAAGTGTTAGGGGTACCTTAGACGGAAAGTTCAAGAAGCACTGGGGAACTAGTGGTACCCAGATCTTAATGCTGAAGTATGAGATAAAATCATCATACTTAGAATTCAGTTCTTCCCTGGTCCTACACACTTCAGAAAGCCCGCTTTTCTTTTGCTAAGGTAATTTTGGAAATGGAAGAACATTAAAAGGGACAGTTCTCTTATCCTTTTGCCCTGATATTCCAGAAACGGATTCCCCTCTCTCCTTTCCTTTCCTTTTGCTTACTGCTGCTCTAACAATCTTTCATGGTTTCCTTTAAATATAGAATTTGGAAATATACAACTTAAGAGCTGGAAAAGATCTAGGAGATCTCACAAATCGCTAAGCCTAAAGCTTAGTGAGGGGAAGCCACCAGCTGAAGATCACACAGCTCAGCAGGGATGGAGGCAGAATTAGAACCCAGGTCCCTGACTCTCATACTAGTGCTCCACCCATGACCTCTGACCTTCATAGACACTATTCCAAAAAGGATCTGATTCATGCTAAAGTTTATTAAGTTTTACTTCTCTGTTCTTGGATGTCTGCCTTGAATGCAACTTAGATTATGTTCTACCTCAAGACATGGTACTACATTGAGATCCAGCTATGTTTCGGAACATATTTGCTCATTTTTCCTTATAGGTGTTGACTTTTGTGACTTCCATGATACCTATAAGATTTATAGGTGATTTTGAATTCATTTTTTAGTTTCTGAAGTGTTAGCTACCTTCTTTACCTTGGTGATGCCTTCAAAGATCTGTAGTCTTCACTCCTGCTCTGCATTCTGGAACATGTACCCAGAGGACACTAATTGGGCAAAGTTTCATCAGCAACACAAAGCTCTTTCATCATTTTGGGAATAGAGATGTGTTCTCTTTCATTTTTATTAATATTTTCAGTTCTATTAATCAATTCTCTAATGTTAAAACCCCTTTGTATTCTGAAATTAATCCCACTGTTATGAGGTCTTATTTTTTTTATTGTAATTTTGGAATCTCTTTGCTAGTATTTTATTTAAGTTTTTTTTTTTTTGTATCAGTACACAGAAGTCAGATTTGCCTAGTGCCATCTTTATCTGGTTTTGGTACCAGTATTCACTTTTTAAAAAGAATTTGAGGGGATCCCTGGGTGGCGCAGCGGTTTGGCGCCTGCCTTTGGCCCAGGGCGCGATCCTGGAGACCCGGGATCGAATCCCACATCGGGCTCCCGGTGCATGGAGCCTGCTTCTCCCTCTGCCTGTGTCTCTGCCTCTCTCTCTCTCTCTGTGACTATCATAAATAAATAAAAAATTAAAAAAAAAAATAAAAAAAATAAAAAGAATTTGAGCCCTTTTCCCCCTTTTTCCCCATTTCTAAACACTTGTACAATTTAAACACCTTTAGGATTAACTTATTTTAAAATTGCACAGAATTTTCCTGTGAAACTATTCAGGACCAGTGTAAACTCCTTTTTTTATAAAGGAGTTTTTTGAAAACATTCTCATTTTTTTAAATGAAAATTGCTCTGTAATTTCTGCCTTCAGTAGGGTTTCACTTATGATTTTTAAAATATGTACCAAGAGTTATGTCCCTTTTTCCCTTTCTTATTTTGTGTATTCTTCACTTTGTCTTTAAAAAATAAAGTTAGGGGCAGCCCGGGTGGCTCAGCAGTTTAGCGCTGCCTTCAGCCCAGGGCCTGATCCGGGGAGACCCAGGATTGAGTCCCATGTCAGGCTCCCTGCATGAAGCCTGCTTCTCCCTCTGCTTGTGTCTCTGCCCCTCTCCCTCCCTCTCTCTCTCTCTCTCTCTCTCTCATAAATAAATAAATAAAATCTTTTAAAACAATAAAATAAAAAATCAAGTTAGTTATTGTTACACATTTTGCTGATTTTCCCCCCAAAGTTTATTGATTGATTGTTAGTTTTGTTTTCTAGATCATTAAGTTCTTCCTTTATATTTATTACTTTCTTTTGATGGCTTTTGTTGTAGTTTACTGTTCTATATCTCACTTTTTGAAGTATACCTTTAGTCATTTTATTTTTATTTTCTTTTAAAGATTTTATTTATTTATTTGACAGAGAGATAGCACAAAACAGGGGAGTGCCAGGCAGAGGGAGAGGGAGAAGCAGGCTCCCTGTGCAAGAAATCTGACCTGGGGCTTGATCCCAGGGCCCTAGGATTATGACCTGAGCAGAAGGTAGAGGTTTAACTGACTGAGCCACCCAGGTGGCCCATTTAGCTGTTTTATTTTATTTTAAAATTTTATTTAATGCTAGAAATTTTCCTTGGCATTTTTTTAAAAAAGCTATACCCTACAAATTCTGATATGTTTTGGTTTCATTATTGTTTTTGTTTGTTTGTTTGTTTTCATTATTGTTTTCCAGGAATTTTAGGAAGTTTTGTTTTGTATCTCTCCTTTGTCCCATGGATTGTTTGACACACGTTGTTGTTTGTTTATTTATTTATGTAGGCCAGGTGGAAAAACATCTTTATTTGGGTTTTCTAGTTTCATTGTACTGTGTTCAGAGCAATGTATTATCATTATTGCTATTTCTGAATTTGCCACATCCTGACATGTGCCTGTGTCTAGCACTATGATAATAAGTCACCCCAACTTCCATACACTGAGTCTAAAATTATATTGTTCTTCATGGTTCCCACACCACTACACTTAATGAGAAGTAGATTTGTATATTATATTCTTACATTATCCTGTGCATTTCATTTTTTTTTGTGCATTTCATTTTTGACACTTATCACAAATTGTAACTGTGTAGCAATTTGTGTGCTGCGTTGGTGTTTGTAACAAATTACCTCCACTTGGGTGGCTTAAAACAAGAGCAGTTTTTCTCTCTCACCATTCTGGAGGCCCAAGTCTGGAAATCAAAATGTTGACAGGGCTGCACTCTCTCTGCAGGCTTTATGGGAGAATTTGCTCTTGGTCCCTTCTAGCTTCTAGGGGACATTCCTTGGTGTTTCTTGGCTGTGGCTGTTACTCCAATCTCTGCCTCCATCTTTACATCACCTTCTCCTCCATGCATCTGACTGACTTATCTTTCTCTGCCTTGTTCTAATAAGGACACATGTGATTGTACTTAGGGTTTACTTGGATAATTCAGGATAAGTTCCTTCTCTCAAGGTCTTTACCTTAAGGGATGCCTGGGTGGCTTGATGGGTGAGCATCTGCTCTGGTCGTGATCCCGGAGTCCTCCAGTGGTGATCCTGGGGTCCTGGGATGGAATCCCACATGGGGCTCCCTGCGGGAAGCCTGCTTCTCCCTCTGCCTATGTCTCTACTTCTCTCTGTCTCTCATGAATAAATAAATACATTTTTAAAAAAATAACATATTTTGTCATATAAGGTAATATTCATAGGTTCCAGGGATTAGGACCTGGGCATATCTTTGAGGCCACCATCTAGTCCACTGTATATCATCCAATCAAATATCTGGCTCTTTCATCCATAAGGTGAAGATCATATCTTTTTCTTCTTGATATATCCCTAATTCTTAGTAACCAATTCATATCATTAATTAAACATAAAGAGTTGTGAAATAAATAAATCCATGAATTGTGCATAATTGCTTCTCTATGTTTAAAGTTCATTTGTAGCCTTAGCCTCAAGCAATCTACTCTACCTATAATTGAAGGAAGAATATCTTACCAATTCTATAGGATCAGGCCAACATTTATATGAAGATATGGCATCAGCATGGGACAGCTCATTTGGAGTCATTTTAAGTGCTATCTATAACATGAGAGACTCCTAACTCTGGGAAACGAACTAGGGGTGGTGGAAGGGGAGGTGGGCGGGGGGTGGGGGTGACTGGGTGACGGGCACTGAGGTGGGCACTTGACGGGATGAGCACTGGGTATTATTCTATATATTGGCAAATTGAACACCAATGAAAAATAAGTTTATATAAAAAAAAACAAGTGCTGTCTATAATTCTGGAGGATTTCTTTATTTTACCACACTTGAGAGCTCCATGAGCTAACTGCTTACACAACCTACAGCAATAATTTCAGTGTCCTATTTCATCTATTTTTCTTATATGTTCAGCTTTGTGGAGTTGTATTAAGATGAGCATTGCTTCAGGGCTGATGGATAGACTATTTTAGTGGCCAGATCATTCTACCACTTGCGTTCAACATTTCTCTAAAAATTAATGTACACCCTGCCTACTTCCAATGCAATTTTGAAATAACTTCCACACTTAGTCTGAGTGAGCAAGACAATACAAATATTTTTTAAATACCAAAATAAAATACAAAAAAGGAGAAATAAATATGTATTAGATACTCAGGATGAAATAATTATTGTAGTCATGTTCTAAGTTAAACAATGATATTACTGGTAATGGAATAAAAAAATAATATTATTTCATTAACTAGTTAAAAAAGAAAAATACAAGTTCATTGGAGGATGTAAAGTTTTACCTGACTCTCGGCTCTAGAAGGGAAGAATTTAGTGTATATATTCATTTTCAAAGTGTCATTTGTTATTAATAAAATTCAGCAATCCCCCAATTATTTCCTGTCTTCTTTCTGAAGCTACTGTCAACTGTAAATTTCTTTGTGGCTTTGTGGTATTATATAAGAGTCATGAGGAAGGTGAATGACAGTAGTGAGGTGCATTAGGATTTTCCTCAAGTTGATTTTACTTCTAAATGATGTATATTTAAATAACCAGAGTGAGGTTTAAACATTTTTTAATTTCTATAATCAAGTTTGAGAAGCCCCTTAAATTGCTTGGGAATTGATATGCTCACTCCACTACTGGCAGAAACCATTAGCCTATTGCACAGTGCTATAACATGCATACATAGTTGGCATGATGATCAATATTGAATGAATAAGTCATTGAAGAAATAAGGCACCTGGGTGGCTCAGTTGGTTAAGTGACTCTTGATCTCAGTTCAGGTTTTGATCTCAGCCCAACACATGGCTCCCCTTAAAAAAATGTAAAAAAAAATCTCACAAATCTATAACCCTTCACAGTTAAACTTTGTAAAGATAATCTTACATTCATTGCTTTATTCACTCACTCACTCCTTCATTCATTTCGTTGTTCAACAAACATTTTGCTTTTCTTTAGTATTAGGCCTCCCAAATTCAGACAGTCTCTTTGATGTCACTGTCTTCTGTAATCACTACCAGCAGAATGGCTTCATCATGCTCACTTTACATAACAGGGGAGGAGGGTGGTGAGAGGAAGCAGTTAATACAAAGTTAAGAGGACACTGAATCCTAAACACAACTGCTCTTACTTGGCATTTCTGACCTCTTCCCAGATTCCACAACCATGAGAGATCAGAGAAGGTATATCAGAGAAGCACGAAGCTTCTCTGTAAAGAAATATTGTTTCCTCTGTTCTATTTTAGACATTAACTTGTGGGTTAAGTGACTTCAGATACACATGTACCTTGGTTGGGCATCAGTATTCCCTTAGGTAAATAGTGGACTGTATTATCTCTAATGCTCTTTAGGGTTTCAACAATATATGATTCTAAGTCAATGTCTTCATTTCTGGACTCTTTTATTCTAGCTCCATGGGATATGATAATACACTTCTGAGTCCTCAGAGCCAGAGGAAGAAAAGTTTCACTTTTTGGGTAATGCTTTTGGGAACTTGGGGCCAAAGGTTTGAAGCAGGCTTATCATAGATTGGTTATAGAGTCAGAATCATCTGCTTTATTCTAATGAATATGAACTGAGATTGGTAGGGCATTAATTTTCTGTAAATCCATTTCTCCAAAACCATCAATTATATCCTTCTGTTGGAAAACAAGGTGTTTTGTTTTGATCTTTATTTTTTATTTTTAAAGATTTATTTATTTATTTTTGAAAAAGAGTGAGCAAATGAGCAGGCAGGTAGAGGGGCAGAGGGAGAAGGAGAGGGAGAGAGAGAGAATCATTGAGCAGACTCCCCACTGAGTGCAGAGCCTGACATGGGGCTTGATCCCGGGATTCCGGGATCCTGACCTGAATTGAAACCAAGGGCTGGCTACTTGACTGGCTGAGCCACCCAGGTGCCCTTGTTTTTGTCTTTATTTTTAAAATCAGTTGCCTATACCTGAATAGTGTATATAAACTAAAAATAAGTTTTTTTAATAATAAATTTATTTTTTATTGGTGTTCAATTTGCCAACATACAGAATGACACCCAGTGCTCATCCCGTCAAGTGCCCCCCTCAGTGCCCGCCACCCAGTCACCCCCACCCCCCACCCTCCTCCCCTTCCACCACCCCTAGTTCGTTTCCCAGAGTTAGGAATCTTTATGTTCTGTCTCCCTTTCTGATATTTCCTACCCATTTCTTCTCTCTTCCCCTCTACTAATAAACTAAAAATAAGAAGCTTAATTTCCCCCATGAAAAGGGAAGAGACTCCTCCCCAGAATCTGTTACCTAGAGCATTTACTTTTAAAAACATGTGAATGTAAATTATTTGTCTCACTGAAATGTATATAAATCTTTTTAGAAACGAAACCGTTTGTCAATGGTGGGATCTAGGAATGTCTTTCTCGAGGATCTAGGACATACCTTTCTGAAATATAAACATTGAGGGAAATAGACCTCCTATTTCCCAGTTTCTGTGGGAGGACAGGAGCCTAACGTCAATGGGAGACTTGCTCCAGGCTATAAGATCAGAGCACATACAAATAGGAGATGTTTGTTTTTCTTCTGGATAAAGCCATTTAGCTACCAAGGACAGTCACTCCCATTAACAGGTGAATATAAGATGAACTATGTGTGACCAATGGTACTGTCAGGACTGCTTATCTGAGGACTAGTTTTTGTTTTATGAGCATGCATGTGAAGGGTGGTATCTTCTTGGCTATATCAAAGGATGAGATTTCTTTCTGTCTTTGACCACCTATGATGTGCATCATGTCCGGGTTTAATGCTTATTCAATAAGAATATTGTTTTCCTTCTCTTCTACCTTTTGTGGGGAAGTTTCTGGATTAGGAAAAAATTTTTTAATTATACTTCCCCAACAATGGATATTCTAGATCAATGGTTTTCAAACTGTGTTCTCTAGAGGGGACTCCACAAGTACTGGGGGGATGAGGAAGCAGATCCAAGACTGCTGGGGGCTGTGGCCTCTGGGCTCTGCACTTGCTTCCACTACACAGTAGTCTTTTGATATGTTGATATATAATATTAGTGTTCCAGGTAATTTTTGCCTAAGATCAAAGTTTCTTTGGTAAAAAATAAAAATGATTATAACTCAGTGATCTATTATTCTGTACATATGTTTTCATTATCTCTTTCCTTCCTATAGAATATAAATAAACCCTTTGAGGGAAGGGACTTTGTCTATGTGTCCCCTGCTAAATTCCTCAAAACTTAGAAGAGTCCCTGGAACATAGTAGGTACATAATTATGTTGAATTAATGAATGGCCATAGATGATGAACAATGTGTGCTAGAAAAAGAGCTGAGAATGGACACACATATTTTTTTTTTGGACACACATATTTATAGCAGAATTGTCTTGGACAAACATTTCACTCTTGTCTGTAGCTTTCTGGGGCACAGGGATAAAAAATGCAGCAACACCAATGCAGGAGTACATAGGCAGAAATATTGCAAAGTGGCTAAAAGCACAGGCTTCAGGATAAGATAACTGGGATTAGGAACCTTGTCTCTAATTAGCTGTGTCACTCTGAACAAAATTCTTAATCTCATTGTGGCTCAAGTTCTTTAACTGCAATATTGGAGATGATATCTCTTAACTCTGATTCTATCCTTATGCCTGAGCAAGAAGGCCCCCTACCCTGGGTCCCATGCTTTAAAGGACCCTACAGGTCACAAGCACAAAACATATGCATTTTCTCTTTTTTAAAAAATTTAAATTCAATTAGCCAACCTATAGTAAATACATCATTAGTTTCAGATGTAGAGTTAAGTAATTCATCAGTTGCATATAACACCCAGTGCTCATCACATCATGTGTCTTTCTTAATACCCATCACCCAGTTACTACATCCCCCACCTATCTCCCCTCCAGCAACCCTCAGTTTCCCATGGTTAAGAATCTCTTATGGTTTGTCTCCCTCTCTGATTTCTTCCTATTTCATTTTTCCCTCACTTCCCCTATGATACTCTACGCTGTTCCTTAAATTCCTCCTATGAGTGAAAGTATATAGTAATTGTCTTTCTCTAGTTGACTTATTTCGCTCAGCATAATACCTTCTAGTTCCATCCACATCAATGCAAATTGTAAGATTTCATCCTTTCTGATGGCTGAGTAATATTCCATTGTATATATAGACTACATCTTTATTCATCTGTTGATGGACATCTGGGCTCTTTCCATAGTTTGGCTATTGCAGACATTGGTGCTATAAACATTGGGGTGCAGGTGCCCCTTTGGATCATTACATTTTTCCTTTGGGATAAATACCTGGTAGTACAATTGTTGGGTTGTAGAGTAGCTCTATTTTTAACTTCTTGAGGAACCTCCATACTGTTTTCCAGGGTGGCTGTACCAGCTTTCATTCCCACCAACAGTGTTAAGAGGGTTGCCCTTTCTCTACATCCTCACCAACATTGGTTGTTTCCTCTCTTGTTCATTTTAGCCACTCTGACTGGTGTGAGATGGTGTCTCATTATGGTTTTGATTTATATTTCCCTGATGCCAAGTGATGTTGAACATTTTTTCATGTGTCTGTTGGCCATTTGTATGTCTTTGGAGAAATATCTGTTCATATCTTTTGCCCATTTCTTGACTGGATTATTTGGGTTTTTGGTGTTGAGTTTGATAAGTTCTTTAAATATCTTGGATAATAGCTTTTTATCACATGTGTCATTTGCAAATATCTTCTCCCATTCTGAAGGTTGCCTTTTATTTTTGTTGACTGTTTCCTTTGCTGTACAAAAGCTTTTTATTTTGATGATATTCCAATAGTTCATTTTTGCTTTTGTTTCCCTTGCCTTTGGAGACATGTCTAGCAAGAAGTTGCTGTGGCTAAGGTTGAAGAGGTTTCTGTGTATGTTCTCCTCTAGGATTTTGATGGATTCCTGTCTCATATTTAGGTCTTTTATCCATTTTGAGTTTATCTTTTTATCTGGTATAAGAAAATAGTCCAGTTTCATTTTTCTACATGTGGCTGTCCAATTTTTCCAACACTATTTGTTGAGGACATTGTCTTTTTTTCCACTGGATATTGTTTCCTGATTTGTCAAAGATTAACTGACCATAGAGTTGAGGGCCCATTTTTGAGTTCTCTATTCTGTTCCATTGATCTATGTGTTTTTATGCTAGTAGCATACTGTCTTGATGATTACAGCTTTGTAATAGAGCTTGAAGTCTGGAATTGTGATGCCTCCAGCTTTGGTTTTCTTTTTCAACATTCCTCTGGCTATTCAGGGTCTTTTCTGGTTCCGTACAAATTTTAGGATTATTTGTTCCAGCTTTGTGAAAAATGTTGATGGAATTTTATAGGGATTGGATTGAATGTGTAGATTGCTCTGGGTAGCATAGACATTTTAACAATATTTATTCTTCTAATCCATGAGCATGGAATGTGTTTCCATTTCTTTGTGTCTTCTAGCCAATAGGATCCAACAGTACATTAAAACAACTATTCATCACAGCCAAGTGGAATTTAATCCTCGGCTGCAAGGGTAGTTCAAATCAATCATTGTGATACATCACATTAACAAAAGAAAGGGTAAGGATCATATGATCTTTTCAGTTGATGCAGAAAAAGCTTTGACAAAATACAGCATCCTTTCTTGATTAAAACTCTTCAGAGTGTAGGGATAGAGGGAACATACCTCAATATCATAAAAGCCATATAAAAAAAGCCCACCACAAATATCATTCTGAATGGGGAAGAACTGAGAGTTTTTCCCCTAAGGTCAGCCTCAGCACTGTTGTTAAACATAGTACTAGAGATCCTAGCCTCAGCAATCAGAAAACAAAAAGAAATAAAAGGCATTCAAATTAGCAAAGAAGTCAAACTCCCACTCTTCACAGATGATATGATATTTTAATTTGGGAAAGCCAAAAAACTGCATGCTAAAATTGTTAGAATTCATACAGGAACTCAGCAATGTGGTAGGATATGAAGTCAATGCACAGAAATCAGTTGCATTTCTATACACTAACAATGAGACAGAAGAGATGTTAAGGAGTTGATCCCATTTATAATTGCACCCAAAACCCTAAGATACTTAGGAATAAACCTAACCAATGAGGTAAAGTATCTGTACTCAAAAAACTACAGAACACATAGGAAAGAAAACATAATGCATTTTTTGGTAAAATACATGGACTCCTCTGTTACTGGGAGATCCTGTGCTTGACCTGGTCATGGAACAACCTATGACCCTAAGCATCTGCTACAGGATTAAGCCAGGTCACACCCAGGAAAACTCTGCTTCACACCTATGCTTTAGAAACAAAAGAGTTCAACTAATTTTTCCCAAGTGTCCAGTATATGCTGCTGAAGTGAGCAATATTCTAAGTGTTCAGAAAAGAGGCGCACCTGGGTGGCTCAGACAGTTAAGTGTCTGCCTTAGGCTCAGGTCACGATCCCAGGGTCCTAGTATTGAGCCCCACGCCAGGCTCCTTGCTCAGCAGGGACTCTGCTTCTCGCCTGCTCATGCTCATGTGCCCACACACACACACACACACTCTCTCTCTCAAATAATAAATGAAATCTTAAAAAAAAAATAAAATAAAAAACCAAAAACCAAAAAGCCAAAGAGCTCAGAATAGGACTTGACAGTTGAGAGCTATTATTTTCATTGCCCTTGAAGCCAGCAGCTCTCTCTGCTGTATTCAGCCCTGGGCTCTGACAGGCCTCTTAGAAGATCCAATCTATGGATTTGTACAGCTGAGGACCAGACCCCAAACTCCTGGGACCTCCACACAAGCCTCAGTCATCCCGGTGGACCCAAAGAAACACCTTGTTAACATCTATGGCTTTTTGGTCATCATCTTAACTTTAATATATTGAAATTGAGAAAAACAGAGACTGAAGGCCCAAATAATTAATCAGACCTTGCTTAGAACACTATATTTCCAAATATTTAATGAAATCATGAGAAAACTCTTCAATATTTATTAGGACTGAGACATTGTAAAGGTCTTTTCTGTTGGGTGAGATAGGTCAACTTCTTGGCCAAAACCTTAGAAATAGTTTTCTGGCTTCTCTCAAATCCTTATCTCACTCAGTATCAATCTGTCCTCTTTCAAGGGAAATCTCAATGAACCAATCATTATGGTGACCATAAATTTCATTGTCCAACCAGAACACATTAGTGTAAAGGGAGCTATAAGTAATTCTGCCAAGACAACAGGCATGAACCCTAACTGTTCCTGGCAAAGTGGATATGTGATTACCCTATCCTTTCAGAAGCTTGTCTGAGCCATTCCTCAGTTTGGGACATTTCCCTGTTCCCTTCCCTTGCTCAAGTCCTTGATTCTGATTCAGTAGAGGAGGCTGATTTCATGAGATAAAAATATAATAGTCAGTTCCACATCCAAGGGTCATTTTCCATTTCTGGGGCTGCCACAAAATGAACATATTAATTTATAATTTGCTCCTGCTTATTCCAAAAAGATTAAAGGTGTCTTATGGCCACTTACAACTGAGTAAGATAGCAAAAAATTGCAAGTAAGTAAGAAAAAATCGCTGATATTTATAGAGTGGTTACTTTGGGACAGGCACAGTGCTAGGCATTTTGTATGCATTATCTCAATTAAGCCTCCTAGCAATATTTTCCAGGTGGAGGAAAATAGAGCATGAAGACATTAAGCCCTTCACCCAAGGTCACATAACTTGAAAATGTCAGAATCCAGATGTATTTTATCACAGGGAAAGTGATGTGTTTTCCTAATGAAAATTTCTAATTTGGTTATCTTTATGTTCTTTTTCATTTTTATCAGTATATGAAACTGGATATGCTTTTACTTCTAAATAAGTCCTTCTCTTTCTTGGGAAGAAAACTTATTATGATTGAATTAAGCAATAAGTTAATGTTTGACTTACTTCACTAACACAAGGGCACTTGGGATTTCTGTATTTAAAGGATTACTAATGATCTTTGGCTCTTTCCATATTATCCATGATGAAACACTTCATACTGTTTTAGAAAGAAATAAATTCCATTAAAAAATTTCAATTATATATACTATCTTTAAGTTTTACAAAACTCTCAACTTGCTTTCCTAAGGTTAAGAGTAACTCAGAAGGATGCAAACTCAATTTAAAGAGTTTATATAACATAAGTCATATTCTTCTCTGTTTTCCTGAAAATCAGTAATTTTGCTGATATTCATAGTCTCCACAAATGATGAATTTGCAGATTGCATGTTTTCACTGTGATACAATGTAATTCATCCACAATACTGAAGAAGGAAAGTCATTAACCTAACTTTGGAAGGATGAAATAGGGAATAGGAAAGGTTAAAAATATAGATAAACCATCCTTCCTTTAATCAAAGCACCAAACAGTCACATCAGAGATTTGCAAGAGCTGTCCCAACTGTCAGAAAAAAAATGACATTTTTCAAAACTCCAGTTTTCTGGAGTTAAAGTGTCACCTCCTCCATAAATACCCCAGGTTTCTAATAACCTTCAGCCCCACCCCTGGAGCCTGATAAGGTAAAGGTGATTGCTTTTTCCTCAGCTTCTGTAGGAGTTTATCTGCACCCGGGTGTGTAATAATCTTGTTATAAACATCATCTGAGTTAGTGAGGAATTGATCTGGGGCTGCTTTAGCCCTCTTTACCCCAACATGGCTTGATCAAATTGAGCATTTTACAAGAGAAGAAGAGCAATACCAATCATTCATCTCTCTCCTGTTCTTTTTTCCCTAGCCTCAGCAAAGGATATACCAATGATCTAGGCTTTCTGTTTCTTAAGATGATGGTGGCTGGTGATAGGTGCAGCAATGGCTGCTCTAAATTGTAATGAGGCTGTGTTGGGATTTGCCTGACAAAGCACTTGGTTAGAGAAAAGTTGGAGGAATAGGGCTGGGTCTCAGGAGACCAGAGGATGGATTTGGTTGACCTCTAAGGGCCATCATATAGTCCTTGCATGTTCCAGTCCATATTCTCTGTCTACTGGATCTATTAGAACAGGACTAATATTTTTGTCCATCTCTACTAATGTGGGCAAAACTGAGATTTACTTCTCACTGACTTCATTTCTCAGTGACTGTTCAAAGAAGATCTAGTGATTATTAGTTCAATTGGTTTATCTTGCTTAGAAAGAACAGGTTTATTAGACAGTGAAAACTAAACCATTTATGGCCATTATATTATGAATTAAAATCTATATTTACTCTAGGTACTCAAAGAGGTGTAGTATCAATCAAAATGCATTCAATATGTAAACTTAAACATATGCAGTAAGGCATCTCATTTTACCCCCTCTCAAGGTGTGATAATCTCAATACTTTGATAGAAATATCCCCAAACAGACATTTTTTAGGATTTTCTGTTTTATCCTATGTGCCTAAACCATACATATGCATATACAATAGCATCCTGAACAAATGTATCAATGATTCTTTCCCCATATTCAACAGCAATGACTCACAGATGTCCTAGTTGTCACTGTGTTAAAGAAAGACGTTCTTCAGATGGAGAGAAGATTGTGCTGCTGTTCAGAGGTTGAAAGCTCCCATCTGTGCCAGATTCACTCTATAGCTAGAGTCTTGCTATGACATTTCCCTGGCCTGCCAAAGTATTATTAGGAGGGGCTACAGTGTGTCATAGGGAAGCCCTTTGATTCTAGGGACGGAGAAGTCACTAAGTCCAGCTCTGCCATAACTCTGCAGAGCTTTAGTTACCCCATTACTAAGTGCCTATACTGTACAACATCTAGCATTCACTAAGTGCCATGTGTTATACCCAAATCTAAATTTTTATTTGTATTGTCTCAGATAAGCCTTATAAACAACTCTATGAGGTTGCTTTTATTATGAACCTATCATATGATGAAGACAACAAAGGCAAGAAAAATTGAACAGCTCATCCCATGTCACACAGCCAGTAGGTGGGAGAGGTACAATTAGAACCCAGATGATCTAAGTCGATGGATGGGCTTTTGAACGCTGCACTCTATGTGGTAGTGGTTCCTTCCAGCAGAGTCAAACTGAAAGTCTAAAAAATTGTACTATCCTGTATTTCTAAATCTTGAAATTGTTCTCTACATCTTCTGTTATCACCAGGTAGGTGTTATTTTCCTGCTGATGCTAGTTCTGACTCTGCCCTACCAACTTCTCTTTCTTGGTCCAGTACTGCTCAGTGACCACATCTATGTTTGGCATCCCTAAATTTGGAAAATCCACAAGCATAGATTCGTTGGAACCCAGTAGCACCTCAGAACCCAAAGAAACCTACTGCTACCAGGAACGCTCTATATCCCAAAAGGTTGAAGACCTTCCAGGGAGAATAAGCTTCTTACTCCAGATCTGAAAATGTCTGCAGATTTTTCTCTTACAGTTCAAATATTTGAAACTGGTTTTGCAGTCTTAATTGCCTCTTACCCCAAGGCAAGAGCAAGATTAGTCAAAGAGCTAATTATGTAGATTTCTCTATTAGATTTCTTCAGCCTAACAGATTCTGAAAGCACTTGCCTATCTACTGTAGAGAAAACATTGATTTCTGTGGCTAGACACCCACTGGGCAGAAATTTCAGATCAGGTCCCACTGTGTTACACGTGGAATTGAATAGTAATGCTGGCTGGAGTGGCCATTGCAAAGTTCTAATACAGTGCTGTCTTTTGCTGTTTTATTATAGTCATGCAGCTTCTACCCACCCCCCATCCCCCAGTCCACCAGCAGGACCAGAGTATGCTGGTAATCCAACAGAAATCTCACTGGATTATTTGGCTTTCTTTCTACTTGCTGGTGGAAAAATGGGTAAGACATTTGAGTGGGTTGGAATGCTTTTATACATAATGATAAAGCAGCAAAAAACCTAAGGATCTGTTTCTTTTCAATGTTAAGAAACAGATTTTAAAATCTCAGTATGTGTTTCAGAGTTCATTGACAGAGATTTGAAAGACCCCTTTATACTCAAGCTAAACTGTACAAGTAAAAGAATAACATTCAGAAGAAAAGAGAAACTTAAGACCAGCAACACAACCAAGGTTACTGTGAATATGCTTTTCACTTATCAGCTGAGTTTCTACTTCCTATGACCAGCTGGTTTATGGGTGCCTCGTTTGTAGACCAACCTCTGCTACAAATTAATTGTATGATGTTGACCAAATCACTTAACTGCTGCTTATTTGTTAAAAATGAGAGAGGTGACTTAAATATTCTCAAAAGTATCACTTACCTAAAAACAGGGGTTTTGGTCAGTACAGATCTGTTTAAATCTTGGCTTCAACATGAATTAGCTTTGTGACTCTGGCCAAGTATATCCTCTCTCAGCCTCAGTATTTTCATCAGTGAAGTGGGTGCTAATACACATGCCTTATAGGGTATTATAAGGAATGAACTAGATAATGCACATACAGCATTTTGCATGGTGGTTCTCACTAGGGATAATTCTGCTCCCTTCCCCAGGGTGTATTCAACAATGTCTGAAGACATTATTGGTTGTCACAACTGGGGGATGTGACTGGCATCTAGCGAGTAGAGGCAAGGGGTGTTTTTCAACATCCTACATGCACAGAATAGCATCCCACAACAAAATGTCAATCTTGTAAAGGTTATAAATCCCTGGACATAACATATGGCTCACTGTCAGAACTCAGTAAATGGTGGTGGTGGTGGCTTTGGTGGCTCCAGAGACCACACACTGGAGACAGTACAGAAATCGTGGGTCATATAAACATTCGATGAGGATACATTTTTCATTTGGAAAAGGAGATAGTTTTTCTTTCAGAGCTCTTCTCTGATTGGATTGGGAAAGTCCTGGGCATAAAATGAGGCCTGTGTCTTTACACCCAAGACCTGGAGCTACCAACAAGAATGTTTATCCTAAATCCCAGGTCCAAATTCAACCAAATAACATAAGAGTTTTCCACTCTTCTATCAACCTAAACAGAAAGGGTTCCAAGCTTAATTAATTTGCATTAAAATTCCTCCCTTTTCCACTATTAGTTCCAATAATAATTTACTGTAGGTCAACCATAAATCATTTACTCCAAAAAGTCCTAAGCAGTAATTACTGCTTTCCAATTCAGTGCACTAAATTAGATTATAATTATTAGTCACACTTGCAGCTTTTATTTAGACTCCAACTCTAGCCAACACAAAACAAATGTTTGGAATGTTTATAAGCACTTTCTTTTTAACTTGACAGTTTTTTTTTTACATTCAATAGAAACCATCATATAAAAATTGGGTTTGCCTGACATCATGCATATTATAAGAATCAACAACCTGGCAGACATCAACACACACAATTTCATAACCTCACAGACCTGTCAAGCCAGCTTAACATCAGTAACCTGATGTTACTGAAGTATAATAAGAAGTCTACTGGCCCTGGATTAATCTTTCCAAGGGGTCTATAAGGTAGCCTGAAAAGCTCATGTATTTATTTGTGGTTTACTGTTAGTGTCCTTCTTGCCCACTGGACTTTAAGCTCCAGGAAAAAGCATAGCATAGTAATAGGAAAAATGAACTTGAAAATAAGATTTTGTGAATTCATATACCTGTCCTAACTAGTTCATCTACCAGCGCTAGGATCTTGAGAAGGTTCTTCTTTAAAACTCAATTTCTCATTGAAAATTGTGTATTCTGTTGGTAGTATCTATATCACTAGAGTTTTGGTGAGAGTAAAACAAAATAAAGCTGAAGACCTAGTAAGACCTTAAACATGTAAATGCTGGCCATTTTTATGTCATTATTATGGCAAAGAGTGGGTCTGTCCTGCTTACCAGTGTAGAGTTAGTCCTCAGTGCATTGCTTGCAGAGATTATTGGCTTAACAAACAGTTGCTGAATGATTGAAATGTAGACTACTGGCTAGCAGGGTGATTTTGGGGCAATTTGCTTGATCTCCTTGAGCCTCAGCATATTGATCTGTGGGTAGAGAGGGTTGTTATGAAAATTAAATTAGATCATCATATTTGTGACAATGCATGACATAAAATATTTGCTTAATGAATGTTGACTATTATTATTAAGATTGTTCCCATGGTGGAGTGTCTAGCTGGCTCAGTCAGTAGAGCCTGAGACTCTTGATCTTGGGGTCATGAGTTTGAGCCCCACATTATGTATAGAGCTTACTTTAAAAATGATTACTTCCATGGTTAGCTATGTGTACCTTGAACAAATCTCTTAATTCTAAACTCTGGTTTCCTGATATGAACAAATAGGCATTGATTCAATTTCTCAGGTGGAAGTGGAGAGTTGGTTGTAGGCAGTGTGGAGGGTTTGCCAGGAAGATGTGATGGAGAGAGGATATTTATAATGGACTGATTATAATGATGAGCCATGAGGAGTAAGGATGGAAGTGAGGACATAAAAGGTAAATGGATAAGGAAAAATATGTAAACTCACTGAAATGAAGCCCTCCTATTCTTTGTTGGAGCTAAAGTGCCAGAATAAGGGAAGCATCAGTCTGGCAGCTAGAGCAGGATGTTTGAAACAAACTTTTGGAAGAGGTGTCAGTGCTAATGTTAATTCCTCCCATAGCACTTTATATACACTAATACACACCAAAAAACATCTGCTGCAGAATGGATTCTTTGAGCCCTTCTTTTCCCTGGAAGAGGCTGCTTAGAGCTTGTGAGGAAAATTTCAACCATAAATGAAAATATTTCCCATATACGCTAACATGCAGAATCAGTGCTACTTCTCCACCATCCATTCATTTGGTAAATATTCACTGAGGGCCTATTACATAGCAGACACTGTTCTTTATTTTCGAGACATAGTACTGTATTTAGTCCCCCAAAATGGAAATTTCATTTTATATGGTTCAACTAAATTTACAACATCTTGTTATGAACATTGGGTGTTGTATCTAAGTGATGAATCACTAATTCTACTCCTGAAACCATTACTGCACTATATTTAACTCAAATTTAAATAAAAATTTTAAAACAAATAAACAAGCAAATAACCAAACAAAAGATCCCTGCCTGTGTGTGTTGGGCTGGCTGAGACCCAACATGGCGGACATCTCAAATTGGGTCAAAATGGCTGATCTTCCCGCCAAGGCAGCCATGATCACCACGTCATCTCCAGTAAATCAAAGCCTAGACAGGAAACCCAAACTTTCCATCCAGGACTTTCCAGCCTGAGACCACCCCCATCGTCTGTACTATCCCCACCCCCAGCCAATCACCTAGGGACACGGTGTTCCCTTGCCTAATTTGGCAAGGGACCCACCCGGATTCGGACCGGAACCAATGAGGCTTAAAACCCCACACCTCAACCCCCCCCCCCAGACTCGGGCCACCTCTCCGAGGCACGGAACCTCGCAGGGAGCGCTCCCCATTAAAAGCACTCTCGAACCTACTGCCTGGCTCTGCTGTTTTTTGTTTTTTGTTTTTTGGTTTTTTTTATTTCTCTGCATTCATTTTGGAAAAAACTTACAGTGTGGAGCTTACATTCTGATAGAGATATATGATGATGAAAATCAAGTAAAGTTAATAGTTGACTTATAGTTAAAAATTAACTATAGTTTACAGAAAAGATAAGGGCTATGGAAAAGGTAGAGTAGGGACACCTGGGTGGCTCAGCAGTTGAGCCTCTGCCTATGTAGCTTAGTGTGTGATCCCAGTTTGGGGATCCTGTCCCACATCAGGCTCCCTGTGAAGAGCCTGCTTCTCCCTCTGCCTGTCTCTGCGTGTGTGTCTCATGAATAAATAAATAAAATATTTTTTTTAAAAAAAGGAAAAGGTAGAGTGGAGCAAACAATGGAGCCTCAGGTGTATTGGTGAGTTTGATTTTAAATAGTGTGTTCAAGGTGAGTTTATTGAGGTGACCTTTAAGTAGTATTCCAAGGAATAATCCTATCTTCTTTTGGAGAATCTCCTTTAGCTGAGATGGCTGAGCAGCTGACTACTTAAGACATCCTTACAGATCCCAGCATTTGAGGGTTCCAGATCCTCATCATCTGCTCCCCCATTTCTAAACATGATTTTCTTTCTTCAGTAGGACAAAATCCCTATCACGAAGAGGCTTTCCCATGATAAAATCCATCATGTGATCCTCCAACACTGCTGAAGAATCACCACCCCGGTTTGTCACGTTTCAGATGGCCGATTCCCCGCCTCAGGCTCCTAGGATGGGACCATGTACTGGCAACCCAAAGCTGGTGCCAGAACAAATAAGCAGGGTACTGATTATGCCCATCCCTTCTAAAAACCGCTAGAATTTCTCCAGCCCCTAAAATAAGATAATTAAGGGGTAGAATTCCTGAAAGTGTGAAAGAATACCTTTTGGGAAGAGACCTTAGTCAGTTTCTCACCCAGTCATATTAACCACAGAGGAAACAGGCAACAGGTGACCATTATTCCAAGGGTTCCCATTGGGCCTCTGCAGGAATAAATGCAGGCTATTCTATGAGAGATCAATGGGAGTGAGATCCTGTAGCTTCACCTAAAAGGGATATCAGCAATTGCTCTTGGTTTAGTGGAATGTGAAGATCAAGAAAAAAGTAGAAGACCTGAAGCAAAAAGTGGTAAGTGGTGTCAAGAATACACTCAGATGCTCAGATCCTGTTTACTGGCTAACTCAAGTTGATGCCATAGAAGTAACAGTCGGTAGCCTCCAAAAATAACTCCCTCTGGTCAGAGCTTAAGAAATGAAGAAACTTAGTTTTAATATAGAAATATTTCTCTACCCAATCAATATAGCTTATCTGTAAATGTTTGGAAGAAACACAGTAAAAATATATATGTTGAGGCCATTGCCATAGAAGAGTAAGGTAGAGAGCAAATATATATTTGTCTAACTTAATCAAGACAAACAACTCAACTGGATAATTTGAGCCCCTAAAGAACTCATTTTTTGTCCAGTGTGTAATTAAGACAAGTGTTTAAGCTAGTTCTTATATATTTACATCATTGCTAGTTCTTATATATTTACATCATTACACCCTTACTTTCTGGCCACATTGTGAATGTTTTTTGAGTTGGGAAGATTCTTCACTTAAAACTTAGTATTCTCCTTCTTAAACAAGGCCTAAAATGAAATCAGGTAGAAACTCAAGAGGAGAATCACTTTAAATTTTCAGTGCAACCTTAATTCTAATTTGAGAATTCCAAATCAATTCTGCACTCAATTAGATAATTGTTTGAGCTTTGGGCTTCCTATTACTCTACCATCATACCCCAGCTATTGTCTACTACAGTAAGTCAGCTTGAATTTCTCAGGTTATATTATTTCCTTTTTCTTGCCAAGATAATGGAAGAGTATAAGCCCTCCTAAGGCACATCACACTGAGAAATATTGGGGGCAGGAAATGGACAAACTAGTTTTTTTTTTTTTTTTTTAAGATTTATTTATTTATTTATGATAGACATAGAGAGAAAGAGAGGCAGAGATACAGGAGGAGGGAGAAGCAAGCAGGCTCCATGCCGGGAGCCTGACGCGGGACTCGATCCCGGGACTCCAGGATCGCGCCCTGGGCCAAAGGCAGGCGCCAAACCGCTGAGCCACCCAGGGATCCCCGACAAACTAGTTTTTGTGAAGGAATTAATGGCTGACGTTTACAACATGCTTACTTTGTGTTAGGCACAGAGATATATTTTGGGTTTTAGCACAAAGTTTGCCTCCTCAATTCTTCTACTTCTTTACTCTAGAAATGCATCAAGCTCTTTATAGTTGAGTGCTAGTATTTCTCCCAGAGGTTTAGTGTCTCTGATCCAATACTATTGTGTTTATCATGGCAGGGTTTATAGGATGACACTCTTCTCAATATCTTCCTTTGTGTTTTGTATCTTGAGCTTATAAGATGAACCCATTCTCTAATATTTAAGATTATCTTCTTCATTTCACTCATATTTCTCTCTGAATTTTGGACCTTTTTTAGATTAAAAGCATCTTTATTAAACAGGCAGATTTGAAAAATGTTAAACAGACATTGAAAATAATTATTTAAAGTTCCTTTTTAATTTTTATGAAGCACTTTCTCACCTTTTACTTAGTAACTGTAATTTCCTAGATCATTTTCCAGGACATGCCACAAAGTAGGCAGATGTTAGAAAATAAAATAGTACCCCAAGTTTGAAGGTTAATGACTAGAATGCATTTTGAAAGCAAACAAGGCTCCTAAAACTCAAGCTTGAATTCTTCTGAGCTACTTTTGAAATTTACACAGCACCTCCTTTTTCTTAACTTAGCCTGAAAATCTTTTCCCCCTCCCATTTACTTATGCAGAGTTGAATACCACTGAGATTCCTGCTGAGTTATTTCTGTTATGGGATCTGACCTGCTTTTGAGCTAGTCAACATCTCATCTCTTATTTGGGTCTTCTCTCTTCCATATCTGCCCTCCCTGGTTGCTTTGTCAACTTATCTGGCCTCTGACCCTCTGAAAGGACCAAGGAAGGATGGAGCAAGAAAAGCAGGCTCCAGCTGATGTTTTTTCTCATCAATCCTAGCAAGCCCTTCTTCCCTAAACATAAAACTCCTTACCACCACTATTTCCTAAAATGGATCTCAGTGTTAATAGTTTTATTTGGAAAGAAAAAAATTTTCTGGTCAAATAAATTTGGGAACTGCTGACTTAAAATCAAATGAATTTCTTGATTGCAGAACTTCCTCAAGCTTTTAACATGCTAATGTGCATTGTGAATCTCTTAAAGGGTGATATAGTATACTGTGTTTCCCAAACTCATTTTACTGCAAAGCAGCCTTGTTTTTTTTTTTTTTTTTCTGGGAGCATATTTTGAAACTAATGTTTTAAGGAACATAATTTTTTTCAACTCAGTTTAATTTTTCTCAGTATTGTCCAAACTTCAGCCTTTCAATTGTGACCTTCATAATTTCTGCCAACAATTTTCTTTAAATCAACTCATTTTCCTACTTAAACAAATTTATTTGAAAAGGAAGTGACTGTAAATGGAATATAAGAATCACTTGCCATAACTGGAAAAATAGCCATGAAATTAAGTAGAATTAAGTAATGCTATTGAGAAATTTTAAAAATATAATCAAAACAGTATGGTACTGGTACAGAAGTAGACACATAGATCAATAGAACAGAATAAAGACCTAAGAAATAAATCCACAGTTACGTGCTAAATTAATCTCCGAAAAAAGGCGGCAATAACATACAATGCTTTCAATAAATGGATTTGGAAAACTGGACAGCTAAAAGAATGAAACTAGACTTCTTTCTAACGCCATACACAAAAATAAATTCAAAATGTAATAAATACCTAAATGTGAGACCTGAATCCATAAAAATCTTAGAAGAGCACATAGTCAATCATTTCTCTGACATCAGCCGTAGCAACATTTTCCTAGATGTGTTTCCTCAGGGAAGGGAAACAAAAGCTAAGATAAACTATTGAGGCTGCATCCAAATAAAAAGCGTTAGAGCAGCGAAGGTAACAATCAACAAAGCAAAAAGACAGCCTACATAATGGGAGACGATATTTGCAAGTGATATATCCAGTAAGATGTTAATATCCATAATATATGAAGAACTTACACAACTCAACAATTAAAACACGAGCAGAGAACTTGAAAAGACATTTTTACAAAGACATCCAGATGGCCAACAGAAATGAAAAGATGCTTAACATCACAGATCTTCAGGGAAATGCAAATCAAAACCGCAATAAGTATCACCTTACACCAGTTAGAATGGCTAAAATCAAAATGAAAAGAAATAGCAAGCATTGGCAAGGATGTGAGAAAAAGGAATCCTTGTTCACTGTTGATGGGAATGTACAAAAATTAAAAATAGAAATATATGAACTGATAATTCAAGCACTAATTAAAAAAGATACATGCACTCCTATGTTTACTGCAGCATTATTTATAATAGCCAAGATATAGAAACACCCTGAATGTCCATCAGTAGATGAATAGATAACACAAATGTAGTACGCACATACACACACACATTGGAATTTTACAGCCATAAAAACGGAGGAGATTGTCCATTTGAGACAACATGGATGGACCTAGAGTATATTATGCTAAGTGAAACAAGTCAGTCTCATAAGTGAAATCTCAAAGAAAAAAAAACAACAAATAATTAAACAAACAAAAAGCAGAATCAGACCTATAAGTACAGAGAACAAACTAATGGTTACCAGAGGGGAGGGCAGTGGGGGGAATGGGCAAAATGGGTGACAGGGAGAGGGAGGTACAGACTTCCAGTTATAGAATGAGGGGAATAAAAGACACAGCTTAAGGAATGTAGTCAATGATATTGTATTTGCATTGTAATGGGAAGATGGTAGCTACACTGGTGGGGAACATAGCATAATGTATAAACTTGTCAAATCACTAAGTTGTGCACCTCACACTAATGTAACATTGTGTGTCAACCATACTGAAATTAAAGAACATACCAAAATTAAACAAATAAACTAAAATAAATAGTGCAATTCAGGCAATAATATTAAATTGATTTATATAAATACATGTTTGAGAATAAGTCTCTCTTGAGAAGAATGGAGCTAATAATAATCAATAATGGAGGCAATCTGGCCACTGTTACTTGTTTTTGATGATTATGAAGATTCACTATTGAGAGTATTCTGGGTTTTTTTTTTTTGGTTGATGGAGAGAGAATCTTGGTTTCTTGTGCATACAAAGCTGGCCAAAATTATTTAAACACTTTCTGAGATAGATCTGGAAACTAAAAACCAGTTTCTTTTTAAATTTTTTTTCTTTTTACTAAGCACTTGATTTCTTAATTATTATTTTTTCTCAGTTAATGGAAAATTTCAAAACAGGATATCTACCTCCTACAGTCAACAAACACTAGTATTTTGACATAATCATTTCTCAGCTAACTTATTTTTATGTAAACTTTTAATATGACATACCCTATTGCTGAAGTATTTTAAAGTAAATTAATGATATCATGATACTTCACCCCCAAATTTTTCAGCATGCATCTCCAAAAATAATATTTTTCTGCATACCTACAATACTGTTATCTGTCAAGCCTAACACGTCCAATATTCAGCTCATATAAGAACTTTTGTTCAAGGAAACTTGTTTCAAGAAGCCATTGAATGATCTCCAGATGGTCTTCTTTTGAGACTGTCAAGTTGTTTTGTACTGCCCAGAAAGTGATACAAAAAACATTCCTTATCTCTTCTCCACTGCCATTTAATTTGGTGAAACACTGATGAAATCCTTTTATAAATATTTTCTAGTTTTACTTCATGACATTCAAAATATTTTCAATGACTTTTCCAGATGAGTTGATAAATAAAACCTTCCACTTATAGGAAGGTTTTCAATATTTGTTGGTTGATGAATTGGAGGAACAAGATTAAAGGAGATTAGAGAATAAGGCAGTGCTGTGTCTGATGGAGCGCTTATATTATCTATGTTGGGTGCTCACCATGAGCCAGGCATTAGGCTACATTTGGCATCTTATTTTATATCTATTACCTTACTTCATGCTCAATGCATCCTATGAGGCACTGTATTGTTTTCGGGATAGCTGCATACAGTTAAGCGGAGGCAAGAGCCTGAAATCCACCTTTTGTCCCAATCACCAGACTGTTCACCAGGAGGTTTCAGGGTTTTTCCCCAATTCACAATGATCTCACATCATGGCTGGTTGTAGCCATGCTGGGTTTTATAGCAGAGCCATATGAGGTACAGGGCAAGTCCCAAGTCCATGTCTTTTTGTAACTCGAATCATACTCCTAATCACCTGCTGCTGCTTCCCAGAGAACAGAACTAAAATCAAAATTGTTTATGAGGGCAGTGGGAAGAAAGATCCTGAAAAAGCTTGGGGGAAACCCAGAGGGCCATGTTCCTAAATACAACCGTGGCAAAATGAGCTTTTATGTTATGGTGGGCAGACGGCCTTTTATGCATATTATAGCCAGACATTATGCAATGAGAGGTGATCAGTTTTAGCAAAGAAGACATCCATCTTTGTCTTTGCCTCACGCCAAAGACCATGAAGGTTTGGCACAGATGGGATCACCTATGTGGATTTGGGAACAGACTAGTGAATAAAGAAGTGGAAGCCAGGAAGCTTTGGGAAGGAAAAATATCTGAGAGAGGGGAGACAGAAAAATATCTAAGGAGAGATGGTGCACATCATGAGACTTGTGCAGGGAATAGTCAAGAAATGTTGGCAGTGCTCTCTGACCTCCTGGAGATCATGACCATGTCAGGGCACTTCCAGCAAGAGGCAGAGTTTTACACTTTCCTGGCCAGGGCAAGACACATCACCATCTAATTTATTTTGATCAAAACTCCAGAACACCCAAAAATGTGGCATCCTGTTGTTGTACTCCAACAGAATGGGATCTTGTTTTTGCTTACTTTTGAGTTTTTGTTCTTGCTCTTTTAAAAAATGGCTGTTTACTCTTTAAACACAGCCCAGGCCATCCGGTTGGGCCAGGCATTCTGTTGAGAGCTTTACTAGCATTATCTGAGTTATTTTATCTTCTCAGTAGTTATGCACATGTGCAAGAGCATCTTATTTTACAGAGGAGGAAACTGAATTTTCCTACACTTCAGAAGTAATGAGGGTTATAGAGCAACCTCATGTCAGCCTGACTTAAAAGTCTATCCTTATGATGTTACACTGATATCTAGGGGAAAACTCTGTGGTTTTCATTTGCGGGGGCTCTGAAGCTAAGGAAGGTTGTTAAACTGCCTACCATCGTTGTTGATTAAGTAGCAGGTAGGAGGAGGAAAAATCTGGAGCAACTGTTTCTTTTTAAAGGGAAGAATAAAGTAGGAGGGTCACTGTGACTGGAGAATTCTACAAATGAGATGTGAGCCTTGTGACTGAAATACCACTTCTATTAATACAGTCCAATAGGAGAAATACCCAAGAAAAGGCATCCTGACCTGCGTGAACAGATGTTTAGCAGGTAGGAGGTGTCTGGAGGACCAACGTTTTCATTTTAACTTAGAAGGAAAATCAGACAAGTCATGAAAGGCTCTACTCCCCCCCCCTTTCTTAAATTCATCTTTATTGAAGCATAATTGGCATATAAAATTGTAAGATATTTAAAGTGTACATCCTGGTGACTTGATGCAAGTATACATTGTGAAAGGACCCCTCCCATCCTGTTAATTAACACATCCATCACCTCTTATATTTCTTTTCCTTTTCTTGATGAGAACATTTAAGTTCTGCTTTCCCAGCACATTTTAATTATACAATACAGTGTTCTCAACTCCAGATAGCCAGCATGTTTTTTTTTTTTAAGATTTTATTTATTTATCCATGAGAGACACAGAGAGATGCAGAGAGAGAGGCAGAGACACAAGCAGAGGGAGAAGCAGGCTCCATGCAGGGAGCCTGATGTGGGACTCAATCCCGGGTCTCCAGGATCACACCCTGGGCTGAAGGCGGTGCTAAACCGCTGAGCCACCCGGGCTGCCCTAGCCATTATGTTTTATAGGAGATCCTCAGACCTCATTCATCCTAGAGCTGAAAGTTTATACCCCTTTACTAACCTCTCCCTCTTCCTTTTACCACACTTCCCCCACCCTCCATCCCTGGAAACCACTTTTCCGCTCTGTTTTTATGAGTTTGACTTAAACAAAAGATTCCATGTATAAATGACACCACACAGTATTTGTCTAGCTTTTTCCTAGCATAATGTCCTTAAGTTCCACCCATGTTGTTACAAATTGCAGGAATTCCTTCTTTCCCATGGCTGAGTATTCCTCCTCCCTCTATTTTCAACTGTGGCATGAAATAAGCCTCAGGAGGAGTTTGGAATCAACTTTTTTTTTGGTGAGGGGTACTCTTGGCACCCTGTTAAAGCATTAAGAGTTACAAGAGTCAGAGTAGGCAGTTATAAGAAGAGTTATCTAAAAAGAGAACAAAACACATTTGTTCTGAATATTCCATGAAAGTTCAATAGCATAAGTTGAAGTTGTTTAATACACATATTTTCATTGTAATACAAAACAGTGAAAGAGAAAAGAAAGCTGAAGTTTTTTTTTTTTTTTTTTTCCCTGACACCTAAATTTCAGGTCTCAGCCAGAATTCCAACCAAATCTCAGTTCCTCCTTCTTACGATCACGATCTTGGAAAATTTCTTAACTGAAAACTTGGTTGCATCAGCTTTTTTTTTTTTTTTTTAAGATTTTATTTTATTCATGAGAGACACACAGAAAGAGAGGCAGAGACACAGGCAGAGGGAGAAGCAGGCTCCATGCAGGGAGCCTGATGCGGGACTCAATCCCAGGACTCCAGGATCCAAAGGCAGATGCTCAACCGCTGAGCCACCCGGGCTGCCCTTGCATTGGCTTTAAACGTGGTAACACTGGTACTTAATTCTTGGAGCTTTTGCGAGAATTAAGTGATATCCATCATGAAGCACCTGCACAGCATTTGGCAAATGTCCGGTCTAAGAAAGTTTTGCGGCTTCCACCCTGCGGTCATAAGCAATCCCTCTCCCCCACCACTAGGAGTCAGCACACCTAAGCTTCCAAGGCTGCTCTTCTGCCCTTAATTTAATTTAACAAATACGCAGCGCTTACTCTGCCTAGCTAAAACTCTCTCAGACGATGCTGGAGGTAAAAAGCTGAGTAAGATGGCCCTTGATTTTAAAGAGTTTATAACAGAATTCTAAGTTCTGGCCAAATTGGACAGGAACAATTGTTCTATTTGGCTGGTGTGTTTTTGTTTATTTTAAATTGATTCAAATGTCTTTAGGTTTGGCTTGCAGTCTGGGCTTCACCCAGGACACCTGCCCTCTTTTCCCAACCCCCTTTTCTCATATTATTCTCAGTTACCTTTTTGACCCTGGCAGGCATTTGAGACAGAAAGCCCTGGTCTATTAATGGGTTAAGTGGAGAATAATGCAGACTAGAAGAAATAATATCTTGAGAGCTAAATTGGTGTAAATGCACACTGATGGGGGAAGATAAGCCCGGTGAAATGAATTGGGCCCCTTTCATAATTTTACTGAGACCCACCCAGATCTAGCTCTGCTATCTGCTACATAAAATTGTTTCCTGTTCTGTTCCGTCAAATTCCCAGAAAACTACAAAATAAAGAAAAAACATAAACTGCTGATTGGTTCCTAAAACCTTCCAGATGAAAAGGCTTACAAAATGAAGCCTCACATGGGAGATACGAAAAAGCAGGAGCTGCTAAAAATGGGCTGGGTAGTAATGTTGTAAGCCCAGAGCTCTAGCTCTGATTCTGACAGCTGCCAGGGAGAGGTTTCACCTTGAGACTCATAAAATCTCAGCACAGGAAGGGAGATGGGTTTTATACGTTGGGAAACTAAGTGAATATATAGCTAAATGACTTGTCTCAGGTTCTACAGATTGTGGGAAATGGCAGTACAGAATCAAAATCCCTGCTTGCCCAATTTCTAGTTGTTCTTTTCATACTATATGATGGAGACAGGTAATATTTTTGGCTTGAGTAATTCACATGCTTGATCTAGATGACCTATAGTTACTGATAATTCTCATTTCATCTCTTTCTGAGACATGTTTTTGGACCTTGGAATTCTAGGGAGTTGTGTGTCCATGTAGCAGAGTTGTAACTTCAGCTAACATCTAAGTTGTATAAGCACAGGAAAAGTGAAATAGAAATTTCACCTTGTCCTTTGAGCAATCTAGGGAAAAATAAAAATCATCTGCTACTGAAGGGGAAGAAAAAGGCATACAAAATGGATTTTTGACATTGATTCAACTTACTGGGTCTTTGCCCAGTTCCTCTCTTTGTAGAAATGGAGCCAAGAGTAATAAAGATAAATCAGGATCACCTGGTTCAAAGATATGACTCAATTCAGAGATTTCATTTCTCAGTAGAAAGCTTTACAATAAACAAATCCATTCTCTTAAGTTTCTCTTGTAGTGGCCACCACTGTAATTTTGTGTTCTTCCAAAACCAGCCACACCATAGGATGGAGTATGGAAGGCTGGGGTTATCATTAGAGGATTTACCACACTCTTCGAAGTTTGTTCCTGGGTTCATTCAATCCTTAAACAAATAATTGCTGGTGTCCGGGGGGTCTTTATGGATGAAGATGAATAGGATGAGAACATTGCTCTTAAGAAGCTAATGTCTTAGTGAATGGTGGGAGATAAAATAAGCACAGGCATTTCTTTCATATCAAGTGTGCCATAATAATTGAAGAAATCAGTTATAAATAGCATTGGGGGATCAGAGAAATCTTTGCAGGAGAGACTGCATTGGTGTTGGGTCTTAAAGGATGGATACAATTTCTGTAAGCGTTGGCTCCCACAGGCCTCTCTGCTTAGGATGGCCACCTTACATTTTGGCTGATAAAAAGAAGTGAATGAATAATTCTTCTAACATGTACTATTTGAAAGCCTACAACGTTCTGTGATAAACTATCCTTTACTGCTCAGTTAATGCTACCATCGTATCTGAGCTTTATATGAGCATATCAGCAAAGACTCCTTCCTTGCTTGCATTTCTGGTTTACTTAATTCATGTTGGTTATTTTGTATGAATCCCATAACTAGAACTACATTTATATATACATGTTCCATTTATCTACTTGACTCATAAGCTTCCTGAGGGCAGGTATGATTTTGTATGTTATTTTAATCTAGCCCAGTATTTACTACAGAGAAGGAGTAAGAATAATTCATTGAATAAAATGAGGTAGGTGATTATCCAATCTTTATCTTTTGTACATGTATAGAAAAGGCTATGTCTGTGTCAATCACTTCTGTCTTCTTCACGACAAATACCACCATGATGGTCAAGACCACAAGCCATATTTCAGAGTGTTGAAAAATAAAATGGTCAAATGGATAGGTCTTGAAATTCTCTATCTTCTGTAATGTGTCCCGGGCAGAGCCCAGTCTATTCTACTATGTAGTTTTTATGGAAATGGCTTTGAACTTCACGTGAAACTATTTTGTAAAGACAATGAAGTGTAACCTTTGTAGAAAATCTTATAAAGATAATGATATATGACTTTGAATTCCCGAGGCTTAAATTTTTTGTTACAGTGTATGTGTGTTAGCTTTTAGCTCCTTTTAAAATCAGAAAGCTTTGGAGATTAAAAACTGAGTTTGTGCAGAAGACTGCTCAGGGGCTGAAATAATAGAGCACCTCATCATTTTCTACACTTACCCATCAGTTCAAGCCTTTACTTTTGTCACATAAAAATTACAGAGGTTAATAGGCTGGCTTCAGCCTTGTTCCTCAACTTGCCAGAGGGGTTTAAAGTCAGAATCTGAAGGATACATAAGACATACATTATTGAGTCTGTCTAAATTGTCTCTATACAAAGACCCGCCATGAAAAGAAGATAGCTTCAGAGGCTCAGCTTCATTGGCCCAGAATCCAGTGGGATATCATTAAGTATTTTGAAAAATAAAAGCTAACAAAACTTACAATGTACATGGTCAATTTTCATGCTCAAGAATCTTAAGAGGTAGGTACCTTCACTATCACACAAATGAGAAAACTGAAGCTCAGAAAGTTTCTGCATGTGGCCTAAGGTTACTCAGTTGGTGAGTAATAGAGGAAAGATTTGAACCTTGTGGCTCTATACCTACAATATTAATTGCTACACTATTTTGGCTTTTTTGGAATTCTACATCCGTTTATATGACACTTTGAGAATATGTCCACCCTCCTCTAAGAAAATAGGCTGGCCACAGAAATGGATTCCATTCTAGATTCTAGATTTTACCCTACAAGTTGGTTCTGGGACCTTCATGAAAGAGAGTCTGGTATAATTTAGTGCTGCATAAATATTCCCTGAATGAATAACAAGTTCCTCAGTAGATTCTTTCTTTGTTAAACTCTTCATTGAAATTTTTATTAAATCCTTAGTTGGATTCAGGATAGATAGTCAATGGAGTCTAAAAGAATATTCTATCCTTCTACTCAGATGCTGCCTAGAAAAGCAAAGCATGTGGATATGAATATTAGCAGGGTATTTCCTACATACTCTATTGCATTTATGAAATTGCTATTAATTTTTCTCAATCCACTGCCATTTTAAGAGCTACTAGGCTGTGATTATATAACAATTTAATGCTATCCTTCCCTTTTCCATCAACAATGCTAATGCATAATTAAACCATGTACTCTGGGGGAAAAGACACTTTTACAGAAGTAAAAGCAAGATAGTGTCTCAAGAAAAGAGCACAGAAAATTTAAATACTAAGTTAATATTGATACATTAATGTCCGTGTATATTTTGGCAAGGGAAACTAGCTTGAATAATTTCTTTCCATAATGCTTTGTAATTTATTGATAGTGTGTTGTTCTTGAAGTCTAAAGACACAGTTATCAGCCATAAGGTTTTAACGTATTACATAAGATAATTAGAAAAAAATTAATAATCATTTGATTATTTAGATGCAGCAGTTAAAAAGTGTTGATATCTCTAATATACACTCAGATCAATATTAAGGTATCAAGTACCTTAATATAATTTTTAGTTTTTGTTTGTTTGTTTTTGTTTTTGTTTTTTTAGCTCTAGATAAGACCCAGACATTCTCAATGTGTAGCAGGCACAGGATGAGCAGATGCAAATTAATCTGAATCCCCTGGAAATCATTTTGACACTAGTTTTTTCTGGCATTTTCCCATTTCATAAATAAATGCATCCTATTACCTTTATTTACATTTAGCTACAGGCCAGTAGAAAAAACCCATTTAACAAATATCAGGCTAAACTCTGACTAATAATTTGGCAGAGTACATCTCAGAGGGCAAGGCAGCTATGAGCTATAAACATGAGGCACAGAGAAACAAAACCCATGCAAAACACCATCTATGACTCTGTTGGTTTGGCTCTATTCTACAGATCACCGGTTGGAGGGAAATTTTCAAGCATTTCCCCATTTTCCTTTTTCCATTGCTTTTCACACTGAGAACTTAGGTCAATACTGCTTTCCTTTGTAAGCCAATTTACCTTTGGAAATGAAGTGATTGTTTACCAGGAAAGGAGATGGAAAGAATTCTGGGTAGGGTCTTGTGGTTTGGTGGGCTCTATGAATTCCTCATATTGTAACCAGATCTCAAAAGCAGAGAAATGCCACAGAGCTCTAGGCAGAACCTTCTAATCTTTGGTCAAATCCAGGAACCTAAGCCATGACAAGAGAAAATGAATCTAGAACAAAGGAAATTATTTTCAGGGGAGCACGTCACAGCTTGGAGACCACTTAATAGATTAAAAATTCAGTTTCTCTTTAGAGTGAATTTGAGTGATTTAGAGTGAATTAGAATGGAAGTGGGAAGACCCCCAGGGACCCTGGGCTCTAGGAAAGACTTCTAGGGGCATGGCTGAACTTCTATTGTAGTACTGGCATCACGTGTCACTACATGCTCAGCTTCTAACATTTGGAGTCTATTCAGTATCCTTTCCACTGAGAAGGGTCTCTTCCTTTAATGGAATAAGTCTTTGGGATCCTAGTTGTTGGTTTCATGTAATTCTTTGAAGGACATCTGTATTTTACTCTTCAATGAAGGACTGCCTTCTATAATAAAAACATAAAAAAACAAACATACCCTCTGATTCACATATCAATGAGCATAGCTAAGAAAAAAATAAATCTTTCAGAGGCTTAATACAGACCAAATCTCTGTTGCTTCGGAGGTTGTGATATAGGGATAGAACCCCCCCCCCCCCCCCCCCCGGAAGTCATCAAGACTTGAATAACTGCATAAATTTGGTTAATCACAAGGTGTTTTTCTTTGTGTATTCTTGTAATAAGATGTTTGACAATCAAACATCAGACTTACTTAAGGTGGGTGGATAGTCACTGGGACACTGATTATCTGTTTTATTATGCAGATCATTTTTCAAAGTTGTCATTAAAATGTGGAATCTTGGGGTGCCTGGGTGGCTCAGTCAGTTAAGCATCTGCCTTAGGCTAAGGTCTTGATGCCAGGGTTATGGGAACGATCCCCCCATCAGGCTTCCTGCTTAGGGGGAGTCTGTTTCTCCCTCTCCCTCTGCACCCTCTCCCCTGCTTGTGCTCTCTGTTTCTCAGAAAAAGAAAATCTTTTAAAAAATATGGAATCTTATTTTTAATGCACGGCAGAAGCCTGTTACTTCAACGAATCCAAAGGTATCTTAGCACCACAAGTACTGGTGTTCCAAGTTGGGATTGTACCATATAAGGCATTAAGAAATGCTCCCCTAAAGGCTTAGAAGGAAAACATTCAAAACCTCCAAGGCCTCAAGCATTCTCAGTCCATTGTCAGGTTGAGGACACAGGCTGACTGGGGCTTCTGATGTGCTTCTGCTCTTATCAAAGTGACCTGCATCACCAGGTTCAATTCTAGGCCTGTGACTACTCCATTTGAGGTACATCAATGGAAATTGAAAAATGTGAAGTATAAGTATCCATATGCCAAGGGACCCATGTCATTTATATGAGGCAACTAAAGGTATCTGGTTTGAATTCTGCAAACTGGCTGTCAGTTTTGTTCAGCAAATTCATTAATCTTTCCCATATTGAGTTCCCTTCTGCAGAGCCTTGGCATGGGTACTGGAAGGGAAATGAAGATAGAGAAACATGAGTTCTTTTAGTTATTCCCTTTTTTATTCCTCCTGTTTTAGTAGCTATGGTCATTTGGAGTCCTGTGGCAAATTGAATGAAAGATCTGTCAGAGATTGGACTGACCCCATTTTCTTCTACATGGAGGGCCTGTGTCATGTTCATCTCCAAGTCAGCATTCTACAATATCCCACCCACCCACCTTCCCCAACTTCCCTACCAATTCTCCCTCCCCATATCATGACAATCCATATAATAAAAAAGAAAAGAAAAGAGATGAGTTCAGATTTTACCTTATCCAGAAATCTTGTCACATCCTGAGATTTTTCTATGATTTGCAAAACCACAGAGGTCCAGCATATCAGCTTGACTGATTTTCATCAGAAGGATTATATTAATGGTTGTCCTTAAGGCAATTATTTGGGGGCAACAGAAAGAACATTATATAAATGCCTGACCATTCCCAGCCATCTTGCCTTATGTAGCTTTGGCAGACAGCTGGGAAGAAGGGAGGTTTGAGAGTTGTATGCTATCTGGCCTATTTGACTTTCTTATAATTAATATTAGGCCTCTGAAGGGTTTTTAATGTTATTTCTTAATAATTATTCCATTGAAAATATTTCATTAGTGAAAATGGCTGTAGAGTCACCAGCCAATTTCTCGGTTCCCATCTTCTGTTTGCTTTTGGGAGGCTTCCACTTGCAGCTTTCATCACAGAATATGTATTATACATTCCTTAAGAGCAATAGAATGTTCTGCTGAAGACTTAGATCTGTGTCTCATTTCCTTTCCAACCAATTGAGAATTCTCTTTGGCACAGGACTTAAGAGCTCATGTTAATTTTTTTTTTTTTTTTTTTGGCAGCACAATATAGAAAGATCAGTTTCATTGTCTTTCAGTGTTTTCCACTAATTAGCCTTTTTGATCTCAATGAATAGATGAGTTCTTTTTATATAATTTATTAGCTTATTTCATCTTTCTTTTTTAAAAGGACACACTGGGAAAGGATACTAGAATCTGAACAACACAGCTTGGGAAGATTTTAAAATAATACTTAACAAGCCAAGGGATTTATATTTCAGAATTTTGTATACATTACTTGGATATTAGATAGAGTGAGCTCTGTTCTTTTCTCAAGTCCCTGAGAAGGTTTGTGGTTGTGGGACAGGGGAGAGTGTTGTGGGAAAATTTATGTTCTTGTTCACTACATTTTTACTTTTCTTTACATTTGATAATTATGTTTTTTATGTATCATATTTTATTTTTACATAGATTCTCAGAGGATTAAAGGAGAAGACATTTACATATGATGTACTCAACATTTCTTCTACATTACCAAGTGTATAAGAAAGCTAAACATTGTATGTCCCATGTTTAATATTTATGTCCTGCCTCTTTCTTAATAATAGAACAAATCCATTATAGGGGCATTAAACTGATGGTAGAAGAGAACATTATACGAGAACAATTACAGTTAAACAGTTTGTGCATACTGGTTAGCCTTGTAATGTTATCTGTTACTTTTCATATAGTACTCAATTTTTTTTAAAGTTTCATTATTTTACTTTTATTTCTGTTCCCTCTCTTTTCTTTACTTTGTTTCCTGTCTGCCTTCTTCTTCTAATTCTTTTTACCCTATTCAAGGCATCTGCATTTTGCCCACCTGTGAGCCCTCTCTCAAGATCAAAATCGACATTCTTTTTGACAGACATTTTATTTACAGAGAGAAAGTGGCTTTGTTTTCAAACAGCAGGTTCCAAAGATAGTTGGCCCCACTTTGGAGAATGGCCACAGATCAACTATTTCAAAAACAAAGTTATGATTTTGGTAGCTATACTCAGATTTTAATCTGGTTATGGATGTCATCTCGCTCTAGTTTTATCCCAGTACTGTACCTTTTGCTCCTTGGGCTATTAGTCTTTTAGTTCCACAAGCATTCTGAACATATTCTCTGCTTCCAAGCTTTTTTGTATGCTGTTCCCTCCTTTCCATGTTTTCCCTTAAGCTTAAATTCACCTCTTCATTTGTAATTAACCTGAGGTTAATTCTAAGGTTTGTAATTAACCTCATTCTTGGACTCGGCTTATGCTCCCCCATGCCCCACTTAATAATCTGTTTTATCTTCCTTTGGCTCATGAATTTTGTAAGTAATTTTAAATTCTTAGTGGAAAATAATGGAATATAAGAATTTAAAATTATATTTTGATATCTCTTTTAATACAACCCTTTTTTTGTTTACCCCTGCCATTTATTTCCATGATGTTGTCCAATGAGTACCAAGTCTTTTGTCCATTTCCTTTGGCAAGTAAGTGTGTTACTCTGTTGAATATATGTACAGTGATTTAGCCAACAGTTGGTTTTGGAAGATATCTCATATGACCTTTTGTTTGGTCCTAATTCTGGTAAATATCCTCTAAAAATGCATTTATTAAGAAATCCATCCATTTTTATTTTATAATTATAGTCTTTAATAACTGTATAATTCTCTTCTAAGCCTTTTAAAAAATTTATTTGAGAGAGAACAAGCAAGGCAGAGAAGCAGGGGGAGAGGGAGAAGCAGACTCCCTGCTGAGCAGGGAGCCTGATGCAGGGCTCAATCCCAGGACCCCAGGATCAGAAATGGAGCCAAAGGCAGATGCTTAACTGACTGAGGCACCCAGGCACCTCTCTTCTGAGCCTTTAAGGGACTCAAACCCATCTCTCAGTCTTGCATCTTGCATCAATTTTTATTTTGTGACTTTGTTTTTTGTGGGTTCTTTTGATTTATTTATTTATTTATTTATTTATTTATTTATTTATTTATTTGAGAAAGAGAGAGAGCAAGCATGAGCAGGAAGGGCAGAGGAAGAGGGACAGAGAATCTAAAGCAGACTCCACACTGAGTGTGGAGCTCAATGTGGGGCTAGATCTTAGAACCCTGAGATCATGACCTGAGCTGAAACCAGGAGTTGGATGATCAACTAACTGAGCTACCCAGGCATCCCTTGTGTGTGTGTGTGTGTGTTTTTTTTTTTTAGCATAGTTTGTGTTGAGGCGAAGGCTCTGCTTATGGCCTCATGAAGATGGTATGGCAAAGGTCCTCAGCCCACAGATGCCAGTCTTGCTCTAAGATCATCATGAGAATAAGAGCTGCCATTGGAAAGTACTTAGTTTTTCTTGTTTTATAATCAAAGCTTCTATTTCACAAGCAGAAATGTTTTACAGTTGAAGAGTCACAGCTAACTAGACAGAAGAAGCAGAGAAAAAATTGTGTTTTTTTACTATTAGATTTTATTTTCATCACATGATTTTTTCCCCTGTATTTTAGTATCAATATCTCTTTTTCTGATCTTGTCGATGTGGTGTTGTTTATATATGGTTAAAAAATATTTTGTCTTTTTACCTTTTATTTTGAAGTTTCCATTTATTCAATTAAGTTGTGGCCTTTAGGCTTATAACAACTTCATTTTTCTATTATCCCCACCAGTAAGGGAGGGTCTTTGCAACCATTTTGTATTGTCTGCCTTTGCCCCTCTGCCAAAATAGCTTATCTAGATGTCCACTTGTATTTTTCCCTCTGCAAGTCAATCTTCATGGGTGCCTCTAAATAAGCTGATGTCTACTCATAATGCAGCAAGGCAGCCGTCTTCCACCACCTTCTGTGCTGGGAAGAGGAAATGAACACTCAGAGAGAAGCAGGGATAGAAAGCATGGCTGATTCTCTTAGTAACTATTTACTGTTTCCAATGCCTCCTGTGATCTAGCTATCCTTGGGCTCAGTGAATTACTCAATATCCCTCTAATAAAATTTTTTTTCCCCTTTCTTAAGCCAACTTGAATTGCTTTCTGTTGCCACTAGAAAAACTATGGCTAAGTCATGTTATTAACAAGTGAAGAACCTCCAATATAGTTCTTTGGTAGCGTAAATTATCTTTTTTTTGTGTTCCACTTGGCTTCTCTCTCAAAAATTCCATTAGTATTTTCTTCTCAGAGTCCAGTAGGCAACACATTGTGCCCTTGAGTTTGCCACTTGTGCTAACATGTTAGCATTGAATTGTTAGCATTAACATGTTAGCTATTTTGAATTGTGCTTGTCCCAAATTCAGGTGATTTTCCTTACTCCATCATGTACTCCTCTGAGCCCTCTTCTCTCTTTGTCTCTTTCTGCACTTCTCATCTCTCAAGTTCAGGAATTCCACATTCTTTTGGACTCAACTTCTATCTACAGTGGGACTGGTTGTTCATATTGTCTCTCTACATTAATCCCTCTGTATCTTTTCTTCCCATTTCCATTCTTCCTTTCTGGGTTCTTGACAAAGCTGCTCCTACTGAGGCAAGTATTTTTGTCACCTTTCTTCTGCAAGAACAATTTTCTCTCTACCAATTTCTTATGATAGCTCTCGTTCATCCCTAGATTCTTCCTCTTTCCCTTTTATTTATTTTCCTCTTTGAATATTTTCTTCTTTATATTCCTTAAACAGTTCCAAGAGCCTGTCCTACTGTGTTCTTATCGACCCTGGTGTTTTCCCGGCATTCATTTGGGCTGAGAAAATGAGATTCCCCTCTTCCTCTGGTGATCTGGCTCACCTCCTCTTACTTCTGGAAATTTGTCTGAGTAGATTTTTGTAGGTTCAGAGACTACAGAGAAGAGTATTAGTCTGGGTTCTCCAGAAAAGTGCAATATACGTCCTTTTATTTAATTTTCTCATATATTTATTATACTATATACATTATTTATATATTATATTTATTTTATTATGTGTATAAAGTAAGGAATTTGGTTCATGTGGTAATAGAGGCTGAGAAGTCTAAGGATCTATGGTCTGCAAGCTAGAGACCCAAGAGAGTCATGATGTAAACTTCCATTGGGTGTAGGCTTCAAATTCAAAAGCAGAGGTAGATTGATATCTTAGCTAGAAGACAGGTAGAGTATCAATATCTCTTTTGTAATTAATTCTACATTACTCAGCCTTTTTTTCTATTCAGGCCTTCAACAGATGGGCCCAGGGTCAATGGCATCCACCCATATTAGGGAGCGCAATCTGCTTTACTCAGTCTACCAGTTCAGATGTTAATACCATCTAGAAAGATTCTTTTGTAGACACAAATAGAGTAATGTTAACCAAATATCTGGGCACCCACAGGGTGGTCCAGTTAAAATGACACATAAAGTTAACCACCATAAAAAGTTAAAAAGAATTACCTCAGCTGCTCATCCATACCTTGTAGGCATCCATGTCCTGGTGAATCCCACAGGGCTCACTGCCCGAGGTCTCATGGATTTGAGCTCCTGTTCTCAGTGAAATCTTTACTTGTTTACTTCTCTCACACATTTCTGTCATGGCTAGTCCTTCTCTTTACAGTTTGTTCTAGAGAAGGAATAAATTTGCATAAAAACTGCCCAAGTAGGGGATCCCTGGGTGGCGCAGCAGTTTGGCGCCTGCCTTTGGCCCAGGGCGTGATCCTGGAGACCTGGGATCGAATCCCGCGTCAGGCTACCGGTGCATGGAGCCTACTTCTCCCTCTGCCTGTGTCTCTGCCTCTCTCTCTCTCTGTATGACTATCATAAATAAATAATAAAAAAAATTATTTAAAAAAAACTGCCCAAGTAAGGCATTTGAGGACAGCTAGCCCTGCAGAGGGGTTGGGAAGCAGAGAGATTGTTCACTGCATCAGTGTCATGAATCAAACTCATATAGTAGATGGTTCTATCTTTCACAAACATATCCAGTTACTCCACCTACATGACTTCCTCATTGTGCACCTTTATCTCACCAAATGGCTCAGTTTCCTGTCTCCTCCTCCTCTTCTTCTTGTACCTCCTTTCTGTCTTGAAGACCCAAATTCTCGTTTTATTCATATGGCTAGCAGTGAAGTTAGTGCATTCTTCTGAAGTGCAAATGTGTAGATTCACTTTTCTTACTCAAAGACAGTTCTGTCCTAGAAAGCTATTAAAATGTTAGTTTATTCACTGTGTTTTGCTTATTCATGCAAGTAATCATTCATTCATTACACTTTAACAAGTACCTACTTAGCATCCATCACCAGTGGAGGTGAACCATGGAATGGCATGGATTTAGCACAGATGGACAGGGGTCATCATAGAATATTTTCTAGAAATAGTTTCACTTGAGTCTTGAAGGATGAGAGGACTTGGGTAGGTAATGAATCATTTGAACCTTCTTGTGTATTGGCAGGTGGAGGTGGAGCATGAGGGTGAGTAGTTGTGGGGCATGATGGCAAGGAAAATTCACAGGGATGTCACACTGACAGTTAGGTCTCAATACACCACAAATTAAACTCTGCTTTTCCTCTGGTATTCCCTTGTCAGTAGATGACACCAACACTCACCTAATTGTTCAAGCCCAAACTGGAGCATCATCCTTATACATCTTCTTTCTCAACAAACGTATACAGTCCATCAGTTACCAAAGCTGGCCATTATGAACAACTTTCAGAACCTTAAATATGCTATCCCTCCTTTTACCTCTGAGTGTTTGTGAATATTATTTGCTCTGTCTAGACTATGGTTCCTCTCCCACACAACACTTACCTTTGCTTGGCTAATTCATACTCATTCTTAAAGTGTCATTTTAGGTATCACTTATCTCAGGAAGCCTTGCCTGGCAACCTACATCCAGGTTAGATGCTCTTCTGGTGGAATCCCCACACACCCCAGAAAAGCATTTATGACATTCCATTATAATTGTCTATTAGTTTCTCTATCTCCTTTACTAGTTTATGAGCTACATGAAGGAAGGGATAGTGTCTCTTTTAACTTCAATGACTGTTGTACAGTGGCTGGCACAAGGTAGGTAGTCAAGTAGACACCTGTAAAATGAATGAGTAAATGAATGATTGAAATTTCACAGGTAGAAAGTTCTAGCCATGATTGGCTATGATCTGTGTGGCAGAATGGAGGAGGAGCTGAAGTCACCAGAATGGAGAAGGCCAAGGGCTAATGTTTACTTTGTACATGTCTAGAGGGAATGGAACTTGTTCAGGATGATGGTCCATCATGACAAGGATAGAAAGATCATGAACCACAGCCAAGATCTTCAGTGAACACAGTGAGTAGGTGGGGAGGGCAACAAATTAGAGATGTGAAAGGGTAAATTGTGCATAAGCCAGAATCTATGAGTATCAAGAAGGAAGGAATTTTGTATAAACACGGAGGAATATTTTTTGCACTAGAAACATCTTCTCTGCTCATACAAGGCTCTCGGGTTGTCTTTAAGCCCCATCTCTCTATATATACTGTCCTTAATAATGGCTTTAATCTTGGAATCTTAAGTTGAAAGTGTCTAGTGAGCATTTCCCATTGTTGCCTTTCAGTTTTTCATTCCCAAGTTCAGATTCCAAGTCAGCCACCTCTGTTATTGAGACTGCCAGTCCATCATAATGCTTTTGAAAATAGTCACAATGCCTTCCGCAGCAATTGTTTCCTCCCTGGAGAGAAAAAAACATGTTTTTAACCTTAGCTTTCAAAGGATGCTCTCTTATTGGCTCATTCTTTTTAATGCTCTCTTCAAAATCCAATTTTTCTAATGCTCTGTGGTGCACACTGAATGACTTATTTCCAGGGATCTGAATTACTGCAGACAGGTCTCTTGGGTCCTTCCCAGTGGAATCAATAATAGTCATTCTTACCATGTAACATCTTGCCACACAGTATTTTGTATCCTTTTTTATTTAGATCATCACAGTGCATCTTTACATAATGGTGCCCTTCTCTTACCCTTCTCTGTCAGAAGGTTCCTTTTCTTTCCCTTCCTTCTCAATTCCTTCCCTTTTACTTCGCCCATTCCAATTCTTCAGCTGTGTCTTGCTGGCCACTTTTTTGAGAGGCTGACACAGAGCCTCTGGAGACATTGTCTCACTCTCAATAGGACACAGATTACTCTGGAAGACTCCGAGCGCAGACCTTTGACCTCTGACCCCATAGTCAGGGCTACTTAGGTCTTGACTTTCCCCACCAGGTTCTGCATGGTTCAAGCAGACTGCATGCTCACTGTCATCGTGGTCCTTCACTTTCCCGCTTCTTGTTTTTTCCTTAGGCCCACTGCAGTGTCCCCCAGCTCCTCACTCTGCTGAAGGATACTCTATTCTCTCCCGAAGACCACAGTTTGATTTGGATAACCGAATTTGATCAGAGATCAAGGGAAAGAAAGCCTTTGAAGATGAACTCTTATGAAACCATTTTCACTGATTTGAGGCCTGCCAGCAGACGATGGTGCATACAATGATGCCACTTACATTAGTAACATGTGACTACCATACAGTATTGATAGAATAGAGGTCCTCATCATTTGAGACGGTAATCTTCTTTGGGGCAGCCCTGGTGGTGCAACGGTTTAGAGCCACCTGCAGCCTAGGGTGTGATCTTGGAGACCCAGGATGGAGTCCCATGTTGGGCTCCCTGCATGAATGCAGCTTCTCCCTCTGCCTGTGTCTCTGCCCCTCTCTTCCATGGGAAACGAGAAAGGAAGAGGACACTAAATCAGCCTTGGTAACCCATGGGTGACTGGTGTCACTGACAGATTATGCTTATATTTGAGTAGAATTTCTTCTCACAAAACCAAACAGGAATAGAGGTAGTATAAATCTTGGCCTGTAGTCTGCTTTTCTCCACTAAATGTTGCAGGAAGTCTCAAGTTGAAAAGAAAAATACAGAGAAATTTGAGCACTGGGTGTTATTCTGTATGTTGGTAAATTGAACACGAATAAAAAATAAATTTATTATAAAAAAAAAGAAAATACAGAAATCTGGGGATTTTGTGCTGACAGTTTTCACTTCAGTTTTAGGATATCCTGAGAGATTCTCCTTGACTCTCCAACCTCTGGCTTTATAGTTATCAGAGGAGACCACACACCTTTCTTGGCCATTTTTCCCTCTTGGAAACTCTTTTATAAGAAACACTGATTTAGAGCTCCAGGCCTCTGCTTGTGACTGGTTCTGATGCTTCTCTCCAATATGAGAAACAGGCCGAGGGAAAGGTCAGAAGGACAACTGTTCCAGTCAAGATGAATTCCTGAGAGCATACAGCAAATATGTTCCCACCAACAATTCCTGGGTGAAGATGGGCACTTAGAAGTCCTTGGGGTTCCTGCCGTAGGATGGGAGGCAGGGCAGATCTCTCTTATGTTTTCAGTGTGCTTTTTACAATCCATTAGGTAGATAGAGGAACCACTGTCACACCATTTTAGAAATGAAGAAATGGAAGCAAAGCATGATAATGTGTTTGGCTAGAGACCATGAAACACATCATAGATGCAATTGAGCCCAGGCCTCACGTCTTCTGACAACTGACCTGGCCTCTTCCTATTGGTGTGAGTTGCTTCTCCCTAGCCCTTATTCTTGGTCAGAAATCATATTTTTCTGAACAAAAAGAAGCTACATTTAAAAAATTCTAAGCATGTAGTTTGTTCTCTAGTCACTGAGCTGATGCATTTATCTAATCTGTACACACAGAGCTCTGACTTCATTGTATTTTGCTAGAATCACATTTCAGGGCTTTGGGTCAGTATTATGCAACACCACTTTGCTGGTTTGTGCTCTGCCAATTTTTGGTAGCAAGCTTAATTATGCAAATATACCTGATAATAGCGTATTCATTTTAGTCATGCTCAATTATTTATTTTTTATGCATGGCCCTGGTGACTTGGACAGATCTTAGTAACAGCTCATCTCATATCTAGCAAGGAGACACAGGAAAGGGCACAATTCTGATGCAGGTCAACTGCCCTGGTATGCATCAAGCTGCTTCAGGGAAAGCCACATCTGAGGCAAGCCCAGCTATTTCTAGGGAAAATACCAGCTCTGTTGCCTATCTGTTGTTCCCAGACTGAGGGGCCATTTCACGGGACTTGGAGGAGCAGTACTTGAAATTATTGGGTTGGAGGAGAATGGAAAAGAAACCCGTTTGGTCATTTCCACTGACATCTCCCCATCTGTGTCACTTCTGACTTTAGGGATAATAAAAAGGGACCTGGAGGGTAAGCAGTATAGACAAGTGGAAATAGATATGCTAGAGTGTTTTTCTCTTCCTAGAAGATAGCAAGTGAAACTCAGGCCACTGAGGAGAAATAGAGTGGCAGCTCTCTTTAACTCTTGATTTTTCCACAAGTGTCATGATCTCATTAACACTGAGCATTTGCCTATTTTAACTGGACAGCGCTCTGTCCCTCGGACTTGGTTAACCTGTACTCATCCTATAGGTGTCAGTTTAAGGGTGACTTCTCCCAGAATGTCTTCCCTGAACACTTTACCTCCATCCTCACACCTGGAACAGGATAGGCACCCCTATAGTGTTCTCTCATAGAATCAGGTTTGTTGCTTATGGGTCCAGTTATTTCACTTAATGGGATTACTTGTTTCATTGTATGACTACCCATTTATGAAGGTGCAGACCACGTCTTTGGTGTTTACTGATGCACAGCACCTAACTCAATGCTTGGGAGCTGGTAGCCTGTTGGTAAATGTTTGTTGAAGAAAGAAGAAAGAGAAAGAAGAAAGAAAGAAAAAGGAAAGAAAGAAAGAAAGAAAGAAAGAAAGAAAGAAAGAAAGAAAGAGGGTTCAGGCTTTGCTTTCATTCTTAACAACCAATTGAAGCCCAGAAAGACTCACCCAACTTTGTCGCAATGTCTGTTTCTAACTTAGAACACACAATATCTTTTCTATTGTACAGTTGTGTCTAATTAATTGATGACTTTTGTGAACACGGGGGGTGGCGCTAAAGTATTTGTCCAACAAATTTTGCCTTAATCTTTCTTCTGCTAACCTACTGTTTCTTCTTTCCTCCACTCCCCCTATAACCACTAGCAGGGTGGGAATAGGACCCAGGCCTGACCAATCATGGCTCTTCATCAGGATTGAAATTGGAAGAAGGCATTTTCTTTTCTGATGGGGTTATTGTATTAATACAATACAATGGGTTTTGGATCTGGGACCACTAAGAGCCACTTTGTTTGCCATCTCAAAGAGTCTTATGGATAAAGCCAATCAGAAAGCCAAGTAGAAAGCCAAGTAGAAAGCCAAGTAAAAAGTCAGTTAGGGTCCCTAATATCTTGATTCTTGAACCTGTTTTTTGTTTTATTCCTATGCCCTTCCCCAGAATACATTCTAGTTAGGAGGCCAATAAATACTTTTTCTTTAAGTCAATGTGAGTTTGATTTCTATTTCTTACAACTGAAGCAGATTGGCTAATGTAGTGACTAAAGTGCATTTATTTTTAGGCACATAGGGAGAGTCACCTGAAGTCAGGGGAAAAGGTTGCCACACCCTTAGTTTCTAAGTTTAAATGGACTTCTGACTTTAAAAGACAGAGTCCTGGTAAATAAAGAAATTGTTATCTGAGGCCAGATTTAAGAGTCATGATCACAGCTGTAATTGTACCAGTGGAAAGTGGATAAATCATTGCAACACCTAAAAGAAGTATCAAGTCCTAATTCTGTCTCAGGCTCATGCAAGAATGCCAGTGGCTATGGTCAACTCTTCTGGCAAATATCCAGGGGCAGGCAGAGAAACTCATCCATGGACTTACTGTGTGACCAGGGAAGTGAGTCCTTGATCTTTTGATTTAGAAATATGCCATATATGCCATGGACTAGATACAGCTGATGTTGCTTCTCCTTTCTGTGCTTTCCAAAATAGGAGTTTTTATTGCAGACATTATGTACTCCTTCATAATTTTATATTGGCTCTGGTGGAGTGGTTAAATTCACTATTTGGCGAGAATATGAGAAGACTTGGAATTCAATGTAGCAATGATGGGATTCCGGTTGTCCCTTTGGAAAGTGTGGCTGTGTTTTCTGTTGTACATGAGGTACTGGCATTTTGATAGGGGGGCGTTTTTGAATTTAGTATCAGGGGAGAAGGTACCTTAAATGTGTTAGGAAATGAAAGGGTGGAGCGCAGTCATCTGCATAGCTATGGTGTTCTCCTACAGCTTCTCCACCTTCTTCTCTGGTGAAATGCTTCTTCCTCCCATTTCTCCCTTGTCCTCCTACCACTCTGAATCAGCCATAACAAAGACCTTATAACTTGCTTCTGGCTAAAATTGTGTTTTGGGGTTGAGAGATCATTTCTGGGAAGAGATACTTCTTTTATACCGGGTCTGCCTAAATGGGGCCGTGGGGGGCGGATGTGAATCAGGGGCTGAGAGGTAGAAAAGAAGGTTGTGCGCTCTTTGTTTGATGCCCCAGCTCTGAGGCCCCCAGGTCCCAGACACTGTCATTGCTCACATTGCTTATTCAATCCCCAAGCTACTCCAGAATCCTATCTCCTGTCCTGGGTTAAGAAAATCTCTGTTCTGCTTCATGTAGTTTGATGCTGATTTTTATCACTTGCAACTGAAAGAATTGTGACCTCAGTGTCATCTCCTCAGAGAGTCCTCTTTTGACCACTCTAGCTAATTTAGTGCCCTTTCTGCTACCTGCCATTTTCTATCTTGTTGCCCTATTTTATGTTTTATAGCACTGATTGCTCTCTGAAATTAGCTCTTCAGAAAATGTCTAATTTTCTATCTGCTTATTGCTTATTCTTTTCTCCTCCTCCTCCTGCTACAAAAATGTAAGTTCTATGGGTCAGAGATTTCATGATTTATTCATTCATTAATTTTCCTAAGGCCTAGAACAGAAGCCAGCATGCAACAGGTGCTTCTTAATAAATATTTATTAATCAAATCACTCACTAATGTAGGTATAAAGACTAAGAAGTACCAAGGAAAGGGGATCTGCAGGTGACAGCATCTACTTGTCTACCCTGATTCTCTTGGCTTTTCCTATTACTTCACTAATTGATATTAAATATTTTTTCCATTTTCTCTACTTTGGTTGTCCTTTATTTAGAGTAACCTTACTAATCAAGCTCTACATGGTTGTCACTCGCCTCTGGTCCTCTGATCCTTATTTGCCCCCAAGCCCCAACCTCCATCCAGCTTCCCTAAATGCTTATATATCAGATGATTTAATAATTGAAAATGTTACACTCCTTTCTGTTTCTCCACCCAAGGAAACTATCCTATCACAATGCTTGAGTTCTGAATGATCTGCCCGAATAATTTTCTCAAGCTTTCTGTGGTGGGGAAGTGATTAAGAGATCTAGTTTCTTAAATGTGTATTGTATTTCATTATTTTAAAGGCATTTTTTTTTTAATTTTATGATAGTCACAGAGAGAGAGAGAGAGAGAGGCAGAGACATAGGCAGAGGGAGAAGCAGGCTCCATGCACTGGGAGCCTGATGTGGGATTCGATCCTGGGTCTCCAGGATCGCGCCCTGGGCCAAAGGCAGGCACCAAACCGCTGCGCCACCCAGGGATCCCTTTTGAAGGCATTTTTGAATGAGTTAATCTCAGCTGGTCTACACAACATCCATTATGAAGTAGACCAGGATTGGAATTGGTATAAAAAATTCAAAGATGATGGGGGCACCTGGGTGGTTCAGTTGATTAAGCATCTGACTCTTGATTTTGGCTCAGGTAGTGATCTCAGGGTCATTAGATTAAGCTCTGTGTTGGGCATAGCACTGTGGAATCTGCTAAAGATTCTTTCTCCCTCTGCCCCACTCCCCCCACAAATTCAGAGATGAGAAAACCAAGGTACAGAATATTTGATGGCTTTTCTAAGGTTACAGAGGTGGCGAAGGTGAAGCCTGGACTTTACTCCAGTGTGTTGCTTCTTTTTAACATCTGCGACCATGTTGAGAAGACTGTCCATTGGGATGACAAACAAATCATAGAACATTGGAAAACTGGTGAAGGCTAGGACACAAATCAATTGTGGCCATATTTTACTGGATTTACAAAACAAACTAGAAAGTCACATCCATATCACTAGTCAAAATTTTGATATTAAAAAAGAAGTAAAAACTGCCATATGGAATTTCTTATGGTACTATTTATCAAGTCTCAGCCACAAAGGGATAGAAAAATATCATTTTTGGACAATTTGCATTTTCCCTGTTTTAACTAAAATCCAATACATCATAGGCACAATGACATTATAAGAGTTTCAAGTCTGTAATGGCTGTCAGGACATGAATCATTCAAACAGAGGCCACTGTCCTGAGTAATGACTCAGAGTAAACAGCCCTAAGAGAGAAAAACACATTTTCCCTCTACTTGGAGTCATCATTCAAATGAAATCAACCTACCAAATCGATGACTACTTTCAGAAGGCTGGATGCTTCTATTGTGTCCCCAGCATAAACACATTCTTGAGCAAAGCCTACCAAACAAGAAGCAGCGACTTCTCACGGGCAGTCTTTTATTTACCACTAATGAAAGTGTGACCCCTGGCACATCTTTTCAGTGTTCCTCTGTCTCAGCTTCTTCATTTGTAAAACAAGCAACTTAGACCACATCGGCTGAGAGGTCCTCCTGGTCCTAAGAACTGTTTTACTCCAGTACAGTAGCTATGACTTATTACAGATATTTTCTTACCCACTGAGAGAAGCTATCACACAAGGGAGAACACCTCAGAGCACGAGGTGTGGTAGGGAGTTGCTATTGCTTCAATTACCACTATGGCCAAGAGGGGGATGAAGACTCATGGTTATCACTTGGGTGGCGAACACTTTAATTTGCACTGGGATGTTTGTGTGCCTTGGAAGGAGTTGCTAGGTTCTTACTTACCTAGTGTTTCAACAGAGAACATATTTTGTTGTAGCAAAGGAAAGCACAGTAGCCAGGAATTCCATTGCACTTTTGTGTGCTCTGCTATCATTCCTGGACCGAGATGTTGCCTCTTACCCTTAAGATGAAAAGGAGAAATGGGGAAATTAGGGAGGGTTATAACTGTTTTATCCGGGGCAAGGATGTGATGGAGCGGTCACTGGTCTAAAGGATGGGGTTGGTCTCTAACTGCCACAGGATTGGATAGTAGCAGAGACTATTCCTTTAGATCTAGGCACTCATTACCTGTCCTTCTGGGTATGACTAAAGACTTGTTCAGCTTAGGTCAATGTAGTTCTTCGGTGGAGGCTTTTATTTATTGATGGATAATGTCAGATTTTTCTGGGTCAGATTTTTCTGGAGATGGTGGTTGGGGGGGGGCGGTTTAGGTGTTCCAATTATTTCAAATTTCCGTGCTTTCAAGCAGTAACAGTCAAGTGTCTTAAAGATTTAAATTTTTCATCAGGTGCATATTCATAACCTAATTCTCTTATAACCTAATTAAAGTCATTGAATTTGAATAGTCACACAATTCTTGCCAATACACAACCCACGCTATTGATTCAAAATAACTGCTCTACAACTGTGGAGCCCAGGAGCCCAGTGGCCTCCTGAAACCATTGCCTGGGAGGCATCACAGAGTTTCCTCTCAGGGACATGCTTGTTCTCATAGGGGATTTGCCAGGCTTGCCCAGGACAGGCAGTTCCAGAGATTCTTGGGGTGCTTTCAGTGGCCCTAAGATTGGATGAAATGAATGCTAATAGGATCATGATTTGTATGCGGGGCCCAGAGATTCAGGAGTGGCTTTTAGTGCTGTATATTTTTAAAAATTGTGGTAAAATATACAGAACATAAAATTAACAATTTTAATCATTTTTAAAGTGTACAACTTAGTAACATTAAGTACATTCAGAAAATTATATAAATATACCACTGTCCATTTCCAGAACTTTTCCTCATTCCCAAACAGCTACTCTATACCCATTAAACACTAACTCTCTATTCCCTCCTCCTCCTAGCTCCTGGTACCCTCTATTCTATTTTATGTGTCTACAAATTTGTCTATTCCAGTTACCACATGTAAGTGGAATCATGCAATATTTGTCTTTTTTGTGTCCGGCTTGTTTCACTTAGCATGTTTTCTAGGTCTACCCATGTTGTAGTGTGTATCAGAATTTCATTCCTTTTTATGGCTAAATAATATTCCATTGTTGGGATATGCTACAGTTTATTTATCCATTCAGCTGTTGATAGACAGTTGGGTTGTTTCCTTTTGGCCATTGTGAAGAATGCTATTAAGAACACTGGTATACATGTATCTTTCAAGTCCCTGCTTTCAACTCAATATCTATCTATCTATCTATCTATCTATCTATCTATCTATCTATCATCTATCTATCATCTATCTATCATCTATCTATCATCTATCTATCTATCTATCTATCTATCTATCTATCTATCTATCATCTATATCTCCAAAAGTAAAATTTCTGGATCATAGGGTAATTCTGTGTTTAATTTTTTGAGGGACCCAAAAACTGTTTTCCACACAGACTGCACAATTTTACATTCCTATTAGCAATACATAATGGTTCCAATTTTTCTACATCCTTGCCAACACTTGCTATTTTCTGTTTTGTTTTGTTTTGTTATTCGATTATAGTCATCCTAATGGTATGAAGTGGTAGCTCATTACAGTGATGCTGTATTTTTGATAAAGCAAGGGCAGGAGGCCTGGAAAGAATAGGAGTCCTTGGAAATTTAGCCATTGACCATATTCCAGAAGATAAAAGTTGTGCCTAAAGTTCTGAGATCCATTTTGAGCAAGTTACTTACACTGGATCTTAGCCAAAAGGCCGAGAAGTGATTGAGCAAGTTACTTAATCCCCGGCTCACTACTTTTCCTCAGTGTGTATGATCATGAATCTCAAACTAAATAGATTACCTAGGAAATACTGCCTGCGCCAGTTCTAAGTTGAGAACACTGCTGGCTGGTGGACCATGTTTCTTTTTTTTTTTTTTTTTTTGGACCATGTTTCTTGCTGATTTATTTGCCTTTAGCTAATTATAGGTATGGCACAATTTGGTTAGGCCTAATTCGGCCCATTTATTTCTTGAAACTGTAAGTCTGAGTTTCTCAGGCTACTAGTGTACATAAGGAGGGGGTGGGGTTTAGCCATTACTATTCTATAGAGATCTATTCATTTCATGGAGAAATCTACCGGGAATAATATAGAATTATTTGTCACTTTTATTGATCTTCCATCAACTTTCAGTTTGTGAACAAAAAGTTGGTTAAATCAATTAAAAAATCCTTCTTCTTTCTCTTCCCCAACATTCAACTACTGATGTTTGTATAGAGTCTGGAATATAATATTCCACAAGATTCAAAGTGAGTAAGGATGCCCCTTATCAAATAAGCCAGCTTTTCTAGTGAGATAAAGCATGGCTGGCTATGTCCTGACTTTCCTTCATTTTAATTAGTTTCTTATCATCTGATAACGCATTGGGATGAACATTTTTTTTTTTTATATTTTTTAGGGCTGCTGTGCTTTCAATTTCATGATCTAGGAGGGATCTTAGTTGATGAGTTGACATGCCATCTAATTACTACAAAGGAGAAAGATTACTGATCAGGTATGTCAAAATGAAAAACAGCTTGCAGAAAGCAACTACTTTTTAATTAGCTCGTATTTAATCATTTCACAGAGCAAGTCACCTCACTCTGTGCTCTTGGCACATATTTTGCATTGAAGGATACAGCAGGAAATAACATGACTAAAAATTAGGCATTCCATGAATGATATTTTTAAATGCTGAGGCAGTCATCCTACTGCAATCTGGACTACCTTCAGCCTGGGGAGTTGATGCAGAGAGATACAGGTAGAAAGATGAATAAAAATTCAACTTTGTTCCCACAAAATGCCTGAATCCCTTCTTAGAAAGGAGGAGAGATGGATATCCATGTTTAGCTTCTCAAACTTCACAAAAGGATGTCAATGTATCCTATAGCTCAGCTGCCAGTTAAAACATATGATTTCAAATGAGTAGCGAGAGAAAAGTGCCACAACTGTAATTGTTAATAATTACAAATCCGAATTTTCTTGTGCTCTATTCAAAGTCTTAGTTGAGATGACATATTTACAGAAAGGAGCTTGTAGGAGAGACAATCTGTTAAGTCCTCCAGATAAGTGTTTCCCAATTTCTCTTAACAAGGGAAATAATAAAATTAGTATTTATTAAAATCAAGAACATTGATAGTTGACAACTGGTACAGCACTGGCACCCACCAGTCAGAATGGTGGTTGCAAATAACCATATTGTATTGGTTCTGCTTTGAAGCTGGGGTTCTTCTCCACATCACAAAGTTATGTGGAGCCCCTTGCCTACTGTCACCCCAGTGACAATAAGCGTACTTTGAATGCCCATTGTCAAATCGAGAATGAGAAAATAAACCTTCACAAATCGTGGGCCCAATTTAAATTAAATGTATTTTATAATCAATAGCATCTATAAATCATTGAACATTTTTCATACATTGATGAGTGAGGTAATTATTTATAGAATAAATTTATGGGCATTACTTCAGGAACCCTTGAAAAAAAAAAAAAAGCTTCAAGTTTCCCCAAGGCTTTGTTGTGCACAAGTTAGGAGTCAAAGAGTGACATAATCATGCTGTGTAATCACCAGGCAAAGATAAAAAAATCTATTGGACAATATTAAGGGCCTGGCTCATTACATCACATGACGCCCAATCTCTTCAGTGAAACTTTTGGCTTTATTTATGAAAAGCTATTGTTTTTTCTTCTTGGCAGATAGTTTGATTTTATCTTTGGGAAACACAATCATGTGATGGACTAGGAAGAATATCAGCTGTCAGAAAATTTGGAGGCACATGTGCTGTTTTCTCTGACCAGCAAGTAGTATTTCATGCTAGGTATTTTATAGCAATCTTACCTTCTTACTGTTGGATCCCTTTTCTTCCTCTTTATCCTCTTTCTCTAATTTGTCATCTTGGTGTACCTTATATATCTTTGAGAGAGAATGTCAACCTTTCCTAGAATATAGCTGGATATCAAAAAACAAAATCAAATGACTGCTGTCTAGAGGGTGGCAAGCCTGCATAAGCAAGAAGGCAGAGTTGTGTATTTGTTGATTCCTTGTAGCAGATCTGTGGCCATCTGAATGTTGCATTAAGATTTCTCTGCTAATCCCGTAAGCTCCTGCTTCACTTACAAGGCTGACAGGTACGGTCTAGCTGGAAAAATCACTGCAGTGAGAGGAAATTCTGGGTTTTAACTGTCAGCTTTGGTGTTAAGTAACTGTATTATCTTGATCAAGGCTTTGGGGCATTGGTTCTCTTATTTTCAAAGTCAAGTGTTGATTAGTGCAGAAATCAGAACCTAGTACTCTCAGGGCTCCAAGGAACTCTGCCGGGAAGTCCGTGTAGGAGGCAGTGGGCAGAAGACCAGGGTGGGGTAGTACTTGGGGGGGCCGTGGACAGCCCGGGAGGCATGCCCATCTTTTACATTCTCTGTCTCAGCTGAGAAGGGGGGTTGAATTCGTTCGGAGGCTGCCAGGTGGGGTTTCTGTCCCCCTCCTTTTTCTTTTCTTAACCTCTGGCTCCAAAGAGCCTGCGGGGCCCCTTGTTCTGACAATCTGCGGCGACAACTCCATTGTTCAGGGCAGTGCACCTCGTTCAGACCCCAGACCCTGCAAGCTGGAGACTGAAATGCCAGCCAGCCCCAGCCCGGGAGCTGAAGTGAGGAGGTGGCGTGGGCCGGGGCACAGGGCATCGCTGCAGCCGGCCGAAGGGCCGCAGTCCACAGACCGAGCTGCGGGGGCTGCCTGCCTGGGTTCCCACCTTGGACCCACCGTGAATCTAGGAAGCAAAATCACAAACAGTGGCAGGCGCTAATGAATAGCTCTTTCTCGGCTCCCTTTCTCCCTGCCCCTGGACCCCAGGCTGTCGGCCTACTTTGTGTTCCTTTTAACAGCTTTCTCATTACACGCTGCCCATCACTCAAGTGCGCTTCAAATGCCAGTTCCTCCTGGAAGCCTCACTCTGTCTCCTCAGCTGCAATTCTCTGTGTTCCAGCGGGGTTTGGCGTGGACTCGACAGAGGGCAGCCTGCATTCCACCCAGCGCTGGGAGCACTAGGGCTGCTGTCACCCTCTGGAACATAAGTCACTTGACACGAGGGACAGCGTCTTCCCTGCTTTTCTTTCTTCTCTGCGCCTAGAACAGTGTCTCACCCAAAGCAGGCGCTCAGTATATAAGGGACGAAAGCCTAGAGTTTAGGCTCCGGGTCCAGAAACAGACTCAATATTGGCCACTGGATCTATTAGTTATAGGACTTTGGGTGAATTATCAGCCTCTCTAGGGCTCAGCGTCTATTATTAGGGGCTTTCCCTTTCTTTTTAGGGTTACACAATAAAATCATGCATAATTCTTAGCATCATAATCCCTGGTGCCTGGGAAGCACTGAATAAATGTTAAAAAACAATTTGGATTATGAGTGCACTATAGCCATATCCCTTTCTTCCTACATGAGAAATGAGTTTATGTGTGTTGTTGAGATACAGGGCCTTGAGGACGACGGCTTTAGGATGGACCAAGAATGTATTGACAAAAATTGGAAAAAAAAGAATTCTGCATCTTAGATTTAGAGGGACAGAGAGAAAGGTTGCTGATGCTGGAAAGCTGCAATGCAAACTGATTATGAAGAGAAGGCCTGAGGTAAACAGGGTAAATTTAATTAAGAGGAGCAGTGGTATTGGCTGTCCAGAATGACAGATTTGTTAAAAAAAACAAAACAAAACAAAACCCAAAAGCAGAGAGAATGAGAAGTAAAGATTACACAATAAAAATTCCAAGACAGACTCTTCTTGTGGAATCTGTCCCAGGACTAGGATGTATAGGTAGAGAGGGATCAGGGAATCCCTGAGTATGGATACCTGAGGGTTCAACAAACCAATGAGGGACCTGAGCTGTGCCTGGGACAGGAGATCCACTGGGTCTCCCCAGAAAGAGCCAGGCATCCTTAAAGCCCACAGAAGAGGAGTCCCAGAGTGAAAGTTAAACGTGCCAAGTGTAAGCTGGTGACTGAGCTTTGGACTAGTAGTAACTCCTCTTTTCCCCTAGAACCAGGAATGTCAGATTTCTTCTGATTTGACAAGTCGATCTGGATTTCTAAGCATCTGTGAAATGAACGAACCAATGTTGCAATAATGGAAGGATTTGGGAGTGGATGAAGCTTCATGTGAAGCCAAATAATTAGAAGGTGGCTTGCTGAGCATGGAATTAAACTATCATATTTCATTAAATCTAAGGCACATATATTATCAGGTTTTAAGAGCTCCAAAATTATGATATATATTAGACAAAGGTGTTTGACATTCATGCTGGCCAGGCAGCAATTGAGATGTGGCTGGTTAAAATTTGCATACGCATAAAATAAAAAATTGCCAGCACTAAAGCTTGCAAAATGGGAGAAAAATCTGGAAACCAATGTGGATAACCCTTTTAAGAAATGTGAATTCACCATGGCCTTGATGGCACAAAGGATGGAAAAGAAGAACATTAGTGATTCTCAGACAAAAAGTGATGAGGACGAATCAGGTTTGTAAAAGCTTCTCCTAGGGACAGTCATCAAAATTTGGTATGCAGCAGAAACTTACACGCATATTCTCATTTCATTACATGGGATATTACAAAGATGTGGACACCAGGGTGCCGGTGGGGGCACAGTCTGTTAAATGTCCGACTCTTTTTTTTTTTTATTTATGATAGTCACAGAGAGAGAGAGAGAGAGAGGCAGAGACACAGGCAGAGGGAGAAACAGGCTCCATGCACCGGGAGCCTGACGTGGGATTTGATCCCGGGTCTCCAGGATCGCGCCCTGGGTCAAAGGCAGGCGCCAAACCAGGGATCCCAGTGTCCGACTCTTGTTTTCTGCTCAGGTCATGATCTCAGGGTCTTGGGATTGAGCCCTGCATCCAATCCCTGCTTAAGATTCTGTCTTCCTCTCCCTCTTTCTCTCCTCTCCCACTCAAAATACTATTACTATAAAATAATAATAAAAAGAAGATATGTTTACAAAGATGGAGATTGAACAAAATCAATATTGTTTTTGCTGTTTTATCATGGACTTCTTTGAATGAAATCAGCTTTTACAAAAATTTTTATTTTATTTATTTTTTTTAAAAAAATTTATTTATTCATTAGAGATGGAGAGAGAGAGGCAAAGACATAGGCAGAGGGAAAAGCAGGCTTAATGCAGGGAGCCTGATGTGGGACTCGATCCCAGGACCCCGGGATCACAACCTGAGCCAAAGGCAGACACTCAACCACTGAGCCACTCAGGTACCCAACTCCCCCCTTTTTAAATTGAGAGTGGTTGGCAAGTGAAGAATACAATGACTACTAGTCCAGTTTGGTGCCACTGCCTTAATTCCTCCTATGGCTCCAGCAGTTTGCCCTCCTTTGCTTTTTACCATCAGTTCAAATGCTGACATAATGAAAGGGCAAATAATGTCTTAGTATTATTATAAAAATATTTGACCTTGTGTAGCTCCTGCCAAAGTCTTGAGGAAGCCCAGGGGTTTGGGTACACTTTGAGACCTGCTGAGGTAGCCTATCCACATCAGCCTTCTCGGTCAGAACACAGTATGGAGAAAGGTGGGAGTAGATTTTTGGGGGTAGCAGGCAACACGAAGGTATATGAAAAAAAGCCTAAACTAGCACTTTGCTTTAGAATAATATAAAAACAAATCTCAGTGATAAGAATACTTGATCCTTGGTTTATAAGAGCTTGCAGTCTAGCAGAAGGGATAAGTCAAGTGTATAGGTAATAGAAATTCAAAAGCTATATAGCATAGTGTTATCATGGCTTATTTCTTCTTTAGTGGTATATAGAGTAAAGCGCATCTTTGAATTGATTCTTTGAGCCTTAGATTCTGTGATGTATGATAAAGAGAGTGAATCAAGTAAATCACATGGTGGAGTGACCCGATGCATCACTTTCCATGACTGGGTAGACCAGACACATCAGGGTCTTTAGGACAGATTTTCTGCTCCATAGATGGGATGCCATGCATATCTATCCTACAAACATTTGGTTTTTTAGCCTTCTATTACTAATGAATCTTCTTTTTGAGAAACACATTTTGCTACTGATGTTATGAATGCACAAATGGGTGAATGAACAAATATAATGGCCATTGTGCTTTCTTCAAGGGATTTTGTTTATCTATTCTGATGGGATGATTTTGTAGTTTAAAGCTCATAGGGCAGTTTTAGTTTATCTCCAATTTTGTCTCATCTTATTCTTACCTCTCTCCTCCTTGTCCTATGTTTATAGACTTAATAATAAAAAAATAGGATGGACTGATACACCCCATTGTCTGTCTCCATCACTCTTCCACATATGCCAGGCCAGGCTTGCTCCAGTGGTGGTTCAAGAAGTTTTGTCATCTGCAAACTGAAATCACTTGAGTTTACATTTGCAAGGCAAATGGTAACCTAGAAGCTATTCTTTACTTTGAAGGGATTAGAGCTTCAGCTGATATTGGACTTCCTTATTTGTTTCTATAAATTTTTAACAGCCTGAAATGGCATTAAACTCTGCAGAGAGTACAATAGAATGCCACTAATCCTGTTGATCTTACATTGCTTTACAAGGGAAAGAAGAGCGATAAATCCTTTTAAGTGTAAATCAGGAGAGATATTAGCTATTTCTCTGCAAGGATATGTCTTATTACTAGCTTATTACTTGGCTGCTATGTTAGAACTCAAGTATTAAATTTGAAATATCTTTTCTTCTTCCCTCTGCTAGTTCGCTGATTCTCTTCTCCACCCATTCCCCTTTCTCCAAGTAATTGTACTTTTCTTCTCTGTCTGTCTGTCTCTCCCTACCATCCATTTATCTATCTACTGACTTGCAAAATCTGTGTCTGGTCATCCTGCCATTTTAGGATACATTCCTGCCCAGCACTATGACAAATTCTTTTGGAAGGGAACACAGTGAGACTTGATCCTTGACTTCCAAGAGCTTGCAAATCCACTGGAAAGGATAAGTCAGTATACAGGGAACAGAAACTCAAGGCTGGATTGACAGACTATCAGTTAAGGGTAAGGGCTCAGTTAGTTTAGATTCTGTGTGTGTCTCTACCACTTCCTGCCTGTACATCCCCAGGCAAAGCCTTTGACCTCTCTGCACCTCAGCTTCTCATCTGTAATGCAAATCCATTACATAGGGCTGTTGTGATGATGAAATGAAGCACAGAGTATTTATCACAATGCTATATATAACTGTAATTGATGTCATAATTTGTGCTCAAGGAGATGTATAAACAGTAACCAAACTGATCCTTAAATATTGTTAATAGTAAATTTGTGCCCCTACCAGTAAAATGTATCAGGTTTAGTTTTCCTTTGTGTGTTAGGACAGGCTGCTTTCAGAAATAAAGGTAACCCAGCGTCCCTGAGTGGTCACTAGCATTATACATATGGTAAAGTTGTTTCTTCACACAAGTGATATGTCTATGATTGAGAAGAGATGATCCTAGAATTCTCTTTCCTATGGTAGAAATATGTTGCAGTAAACCACCTGCACAGTTTAAATTAATCTTTACTCTTATAAGCAACAATATCCAAATATGTTGTCTTCCTGGAGCTGGAATTTATCCAGAATTTATCCAGACTGAAGTTAATTATGTCCAGCACAGATCATCATATTTGCTGTGCTTGGTCCCACACAAACCAAGCTGACTGCCTTCCACCTGTGCTTGTTTGTTTGTTTGTTTTTCCCATTTGCTGTTATAATAAGCCCTCCACTCTTGCAGCACCTTCCACTACATTCTAGCACAGCCATTGATGATTCATTTGGGTTTTGGGGAAAGCAAGTATCACAGTCTCCAGAACTTCAGGGAACTGGAGGAGACCAATGTGCTTTGTGACTGAGGCAATCTGGAATTCCCAAGGGAAGGGAGGAACAATGGAGGAAAATGTTAAGAGGCCTAGTATCAGACCTCGGAGTGCCTTCCAGCCCCAATTCTGATTTACTCTGTTCTACTGAACAAATTACTGAGACATTTGGGGCCTCAGATCACCCATTTACACAGTAAATGTATTGTGCAAAATAATCTGTCAGGTTATTTTATTCACCAGTTTATCCATTTAACATTTATAAAGCACCCACTCGTACACTGTACTGTTCAGATAATGAGATGCATTTCTGCAAGGAGTTACACACACACAGACACACATACACACACACACCATGGCTCAGCATGGGATAAGAGCCACAGTAAAAATACAAAATGTGAGAGGCTGTAGCTCTTGGGTCTTCAAGCAACTTCTCAATGCTAACCATAGAGATAGATCTGTGATTTGTGTTTTCAAGTTTGCTCACACATCATGGAACATTTCTTCTCTGGGAGCCTTGTCTCCTCTGGAAAATGAGGCAAATGAATGTGATAGCTATTTGTGAGGATTTTTTTTTTTTTTTTTTGAGAGAGAGAGGAGGTGACAGGGATTAAAGGGTATAAATAATTCGGTGGGCACATAATTTTATCTCATTTGTCTCCAAAACTCACTGAGAACTGGGGAGTGAAAAATACCCTTATCTCCTTTTCATATATATAAGAGGAAACGAAGACTCATGGAGGCTGAAGCACTTATGCGAGGAACAATCAGGAAGAGGATGCTCAGTGAGGACTATAAATGAGATGCATAGAGAAGTAACCACTTTGTTAATCCTTCAAAGTCAAAACTTACCCCTGCCACTAATATTCTCTTCTCCTAGCCTAGAGCAGTCATGGTGGAGGAGATAATGTGTGGTGATGCCAATTTCTTGGTTACTTATCTTCATCTGAGCTGAGGTTTGAACGCTTAGGGCGAGCTCAGCCAGACAATGTTTCCTCCTGCCAATAGGTGGCAGAGGAGGCAAATTGGTCTGAGAATAGAAATAAAATCTGCAAGGAGGGAGCTTGGGTTGGAACCTTCTGTTTGGTAGAACCTACATTTATTATGCGCCTACATTGCAAAGCCCATGGCAAGGCCCTAAAGCCTTGGATGAGACGCCATCTCTGCATCTTCTAGAGTTCCCTCTCAGTAGACCCACAGAAAGACTGCCCTTTTCAAACAAGAGACATTATGTAAATGCTTAGTAGAGCAAAAGAGATAGAAAGAGCAAAAATACAACTTCGTTAAAGAAACTACATTTCTAAAAAAAAAAAAAAAAAGAAACGACATTTCTTATCCTGTCTTGATTTGATGCAGTCCTTGGTCCTAACTCTATAGACAGCTCCCCTGACACTGAGGAAGCCTAGGCTTTGCTAATAATGAACAAACAAACAAAACATACAACAAAACCCCCCAAATCTCTGGCTCACATTGAGGGCCCCCCGCCTTCTCTGTAAGAGCCTCTTATTTTTCATTCAACTGTACTGCCCGAAGAACCCTAATACTTTCTCTCTAGGACAAGCTGATTTTACTTCAACTCCTTTAGATAACCAGAGGAAAGCCATGGAAACTATTTATAATTTTTAACTTACATAAAGAAGACACAACTTGCAAAAGCTATTTGGAATCTGATTACATGCTGAATAATTAAGAGGCAAGGAATGGCGGTTGAAAATACCAGCAAACTCTTACTCATGCCTGAAGACCCAGCAAAAGGGGTGTCTTCCTGGTGAAGGTTTTCCTGTCTTTTTAATATATGTTCTCTCTTCTCTGGGCTCCCATAGCACACTGGCTCTTCTGCCATCACAATACTTATGTTAGGCTCTTTTAACTAATTTAAAAAAAAAATATGTATACTTTGCTCACCAAACTGAGGATTCATGATTATACGATTTATCATTTTGATTCCACAGTATCAAATAAGCATTTGTTATGTGTTGAAAAGTAAATTTATAAAGAGACAAGTGGGTGAAAAGGAAGTACTAGGGTGTTTTCTAAACTCCATCCCCATTTTTAGAGGAATGCCGAGGTGACCATGGAGACATGGAGCCATATCAGATAGAAGGCTCTGTGACATAGCTTTTATGACACATCAGCTATTGTGTGCTGTAGAGCCATATCTGAGCTCATATATGACTGTCACACAGTAGTGTATAATTTAACATCTCCAAGCTTGTTTACTCATGTAAAAGGGGAAAAATCATGCTTCACAGAATTGTTAGCAGCTCTAATAGCTAATTAATAGCTTTAAGTTATATATTTTAACATGATATACACATAAGGGATGATGTCTTATTCCTTCATAGGTTTTTTTTTTTTTTAAACATCACAAATGTTTTTATTTGTCACCATTAAATGTCTGAATTTTAAACAGATTCTTGGACTGGTGGTTCATATCCATCAGCTCGTTCAACTTTAGCACCGGTCTCATCCCCCGTAGCTTTTCCAGAACTACTACCTTCACCATGAAGCTCCATGAGTTTTCCCAATTCAAACTTGGGCTTCTTCAGCATTTTTACTTTTCTAACAAAAACATCATGGAGTGGATAAATAGACTGACAAGCTTTTTCTATATCTTTTCCGATGCTGTCTGGAATCAATTTATTGACCACTTCTTTCAAGTCATTTGTTTGCACCTCTCGGGTCATGATTTCCATCATCTTTTTCCGGATTTGGCGGACCTGTTGGTGCTGAGCGTAAGAGGTCTTCCAAATCTGATTATTGCGTTTTTTAGTAAAACCAACACAAAATAGACGAAGCAAATAACCATCGGTAGTCTTTACATCAACATGAGCTTCAATCATGGTCTGCCATTTTTTGACCATGGAGCACATTTTGTCACGGGTAAGATCCATGCCATGGAAATTAGTCAGGCAGTTTTTGCCCTGCACATCCTCAGTGATTAGCTTGAATTTCCTAAATGCAACTTCATCATTCTGCAGATCAGCAAGGCTAACTTCAAAAACGCGACCCTTGAGACCATCAGACGCAATTTTGGTTCCTTGAGTTCTTGTGACTAGTGTTTTTCCAATATTTCTTATATTGAACATAGCTGGCGCTTTCACATCATACCAATCTTTCTTAGAAAATGGATCAACCACTTTCTTCTTGGCTCCCTTTTTGCCGCCTTTCGTAAGGCGCTTGTTCTTGCCGACCGCCACGGCGCTGCTGCGGGAGCCAAAAGGCTTATTCCTTCATAGGTTGTTGAAACAAATATAACACAGTTGTTGTTGTTGTTGCTGTTTTTATCTTTTTTCCCCCCAAAACTACCTTGACTTTGCTATAAGGAAGCAAAGGCAATTTTGCAGGTAAAAAACGGTTGATTCATCGAAGGAAAAACTTTATATTTGTGATTTATTTTTATGAACAATTTGGGTACAAAAGAGCTTACTTTATGTGGGTGTTACTTTTAATACTAAATTTAAAAAGCAAATGTGTGAAGATTCTGAATTGTTATTCATTTGAGATACTTTTAGATACTTAGAAACTTTCTTCTGGAAGATTTAGCAATTAAAATTTAATTTGGTGGAATACAATTTGATACTTAGGTACTTTTTCTGGAGGATTTAGGAATTAAAATTTAATTTGGTGGAATATAATTTGAAGGATGACTGAGAGCTTAAGCTGAAATTGGCGTCTGTGAGATTTTGAAAATAGAGAACCCTTTTGGTAAAGAGAAAATGCTTGAAATGCATTTGCGATCTGGCAGGTTGCTCCTTGAATGATGCAAGAACTGTGGCTAGAAAATCAGAGGACAGTTACATTGGTTGAGTTAGCCACAAGAGCTGAGCATCCAGCTCAGTCCTGTGTCCTTGGCAGTTGGGCTGCAATGTACATGATGAGCAAATGTCTCATCAAACAGCCAAGATGGTAGAACCTGTGCACTTTGAGGTCAGACAGCAGATCTTACCATAATTAAAAGCCCATAAAACAATAAGAGGAAGTCATGCAATCTCCACCTGCTGAATTCACTTCAGTTCCTTAAAATTGTTATTTTTTTGAAGAGTTTCAGAGCTCTTGCTTTAAAAATGTGATTTCATCACCCCTACCCCCTGTCTTAAGCTGTTTCCAAGAGGATTTATTCTTATTATGTCTGCGAAATGAGATTTTCTTTTCAAGTGCTTGGGAGCTTTCCTCAGCGTCCTGTGGATGCTCCAAGATGAAGTCATCTCTTTTTGAATCCCTTCCTTTCCTTATACAGAATTGCCTCTGTAATTTCTCATTTTTACCATTAAAAAAAAAGAAAGAGAAGCAGAAGCAGAAGGAATCTAGCTGGAGACTACAGCCCAGGTGTTCCAGAAGACAACTGCTGTCACCGGTCGTTAAAAGTGGCACTGCCATCATTTCCCCACAGATTGAAAATCGACTTTTCCTCTCAACATTTTCCTCTGTGGCTGGGGAAATTAACAAATTCATTGATTTTAATGAAATGACCATTTAAACATCAAGTACTGGCCTCAAAGAGAAACAAAAGTTTTTTTGAAGCATCTCTCTCCTGAACCAAGCTCTTGCATAATCTAAATGGTTCAGTGTATGAGTGCTAGTGTTTAAATGCCAAATCATTCAAACTCTGTTCTTGATATAAATTTTCTCATCAAGAAATCTCACACATGATTTAGCATGAATTATAGCTTATCTAATGCCAATTAATAAGTGAAATACTCTCAGTTGTGTTAAACTGCTGTGAACTGATTGGAGAAACCTGAAAAAAGTTGTATGATAACCATATGTAACTATTCAGGAAAAAGAAAGGGGTGCCTAGGGAAGTGAACCTTCTTCTCAACCACTGTGGTGAGCTTTGGAACATCCAAAAATCCTTGGATGAGTGCTAGCCATCATCAATAGGATGAGCAACTAGCATCCATGAGTGGACTTGAGCAGGATCATATTCTGTTGATACCAATGTTCTGTAGGAACATTTGGCAATACTTTGAAAACATTTAAAAATGTGTCCATTGCTTGTCTGCACAATCCAATTTCTAAAAATGTATCCTAATGGAATTTAGGATGTGTGCAAAGTTCATTTACAAAGATGTTCACTGTAGAATTACTTATGGTACAGACAAATTGGAAGCAATCCGAAGATTCTACAATAGGTACTTTAAACCATTGTATATAGATATAATTCTTTTATTGCAATTAAAACATATAAAAAATTTAGAAAATATACTTCAAAAGCTTACTAATAATTGTTATCTAATAAGTCATGGGGTTATAAGTATATCCTTTTGATCATTTTGCCACTTGGTATTTTCTACAATGAACATGTGGTGCTCATATAATAAAACTGCCCAGTGGCTCACACCCCTCCACTTTGGTATGTCTCAGAGCTTCCCATTCCACCTCAAAGCCACAGTAACAATCCTGGGCATTGGAATCTCCTTAAAATCTATAATTTTGCAGTTGTAACATCTTAAGACTATCTCATTTCACAGTATCTTTTTACATGTCTTTCAAATATACAGTTCTTCAGAGAACTATATAATACATGTTATTGTTTTAAGTTAGAATATGTTATTCTTAATTTTTGTATTTGAATATATCTTATGTAACTGTCTATGTAATTGGGAACATCTGGTGCTCAGAACCACTTCTTCAGAAAGTAGATTTGTTTTAGGGCCTACTTCACATTTGAATCATTTTAGTTAAGGATGCTAAGAAGCGATCCTTAAATCCTTTTCAGTATATGGTGGAACTGAGAACCAAATTATTGTCAGAAAGAAAAATAAAGAAAATTCCAGTAAGGAAAAATCTCCATCTTCATTCCTATATTTGTTTCTCGCAGTCACAAAATGTCCTTAAGTTCTGTCAATGGGAGCAGGGTAGTACCTTCTCCCAACCTCCATTATGCCTTGTAGTTAGATCTGGATCACAGAATAAATAGCTATGTATTTTGGGCTATAATGGAAAACAAATCATATTGCCCATCCTTCAGATACACTACTTTTACAATTTTCCAAAGAGTATTATTTTCAACCATTGCTATGCCTGATGTCTCAAGTTGTACATCTGGGTTTCCTACTACCTTTGTGTCTTAAAGCTTATGAATTTTAATGCCATCAATGCCTATATACTAAACCTGCATCACCTTTTAGATTAGGTATTTAGAGAGGAGTAAACCTGGAATGAAGGTGATTGAGGTCTGGAGAAATAATTTCAATGGCGACTGAGTTAAAGGACCTTGCTTTCATGTAAATTAATCATTCATTTATCTGGTTTGCTTCGTTCAGACTGTGGGTTATAGTTCATGCTAAATGAGTCAATTTCAGATCTTCATTTCACTCAGGATTATGTAGCTTTTACACTCAACAACCAACTTTTTTTTTTTTTTTTTTTACTAATTTACTATTCTAATAGAAACCTACTGAGCTTAGGAGACCCCAAAGTACCTTCAAAATTCCCAACGTACTGCAGTAAATTTCCCATGGCATCTCCTTATTAACATGCTCAGCCCTCCCTAATTCTCATCCTCCCACATGGGCAAGGTGAGAGGGCTTTTTCCCTGAATGTTGGTACCTTGTAAAATCTTTATCATAGCGCTTATAGTATTATATGGGCACTATTTATTTTGTTTTTTCATAGTTGACTCCTTAAATAAGGCCAGTACTATGACTTGCTTACTTTACAGATCCAAACCCTCTGTCTGCCATAATAGGCAATCAATGGGTTAAATACATGTGACATAAATCAGGAGATAACTGTAAGAATTTGACATTCTCCTTGTAAAGAAATGCCATAGGACAGAATGTCCATTTACTGTTAAGGATAAACTTATGTCTGTCCTGGTAGTGATAAAAAGCAAGAAAGGAAAGCAATGATATTTTATAGTGCCCATTTAATGATCTATAAGGCTGGAATAAAAGCTGGATTTTTTCCCCCCTCTATTGTGTAAGTCAATTTGATAAAGTAGATACCTTACAGCTTTTTGCTGGGGCATTTTTATGCATATGCAGTAACTGTTCAATCTCGACAGATAACTTTTTTTTCAGTAAAATTGCAGCTAACTTCTGCACAAAGCTGATACCATTCTGCCACTCAGAAATCTTACACTGTATCGGAGTCACTGCACCAAATATCAGCCAGCACACTGAAGCTTGTCTGGAGCAATGAGCAGTCAGTAGAGCAGCAGATTTCATTTCAAAGCCACAGTGTAATTGAATAAGCTTTTACTTTCTTAGGCACTAGATAAAACACTGTTTGAATGTATCATTACTAAGAAAAAGTAGTCTTTCTGCATTTTTTCCCCTCTTCTGCCCATATCCCTTTATTTCTACACCATAAAAAACTACAGTATTCACATATAATTTAAGGGGAAAATGTCTCATAATGACAAGATTAAGGAACTTCTAGAAGCAGCCTGAAATTCAGGTGGCAAAACACATTGGGTTAAAATCTTGTCTTTAGCTCTAGGACTTGGGAGGGAGAAGTGAGATACTTCTCCATTCTTAGAGGCCAGTTCAATGGCTGAAATATGTGGAGTGTAAATTAAGTGTCAGACAATACACTGGGTGCCTGATGGGTGTTGGAGACAAAAAGACAAATGAGTTGAAGTGGCTTTGCTTGAGAGGCTCAGAAGGAAAAACAGACAATATGATAAACTATAAAGAAGCCCATAGGGGGCTTTGGGATCCTAGAGGAGGGACATGTATGCTTCCATATCTTTTTGTGTGTGGTGTGTGTCAGGTTTTTTTTTATTTGTTTCTTTGTTTCTTTTTCTTTTTCTTTCTTTCTTCTTCTTCTTCTTCTTCTTCTTCTTCTTCTTCTTCTTCTTCTTCTTCTTCTTCTTCTTCTTCTTCTTCTTCTTCTTCTTCTTCTTTTTTTTTTGCTTTGGGATTTTATCACTTGGACCTCAAGAGTCTTGGCTACTATAATCTCTCAGTACTAGATATACTGTTCCTCATTCCCTAGTCTCTGTGACTATCTCTTGGATCCATGGCTCTGTCCTTGCCCGTTGATGCCTGCCCTCCTCTTGTTTTGGGGGCAGTATTAATACCTACTGCTGGAATACAACTGGCCATCCTCTGTTTTGAAACAGTTGGCTTGCCTGGTTCCACAGTTCTGGATTTTCCACCGAGGTTTCTCCTCTGTTTCTTCCTGGGTCCAAACCACAGCAACCCAGTCACAGAATTCTGTTGGCAAGTTGCTGAATGCAGCTGCCAGACGATGATTTAGGTCTATTGCTTCTTTAAAATCAGCTGATTTATTGTGATGCCAAGGACCCCAAGGGGACATCTTCCCCTCTTCGGTTACCACTTTAAGAAGTAGATTAGGTACAATAGAATGGGAATTTAATTAGGTAAGTCATTTAATATTTACTGAATGAGCATTTCTTCATCACTTGTGGATGTCAGGTACCAAGCTAGGAATTGGAAATACAAAAATGCCCTGGTGTAACTGATAGCAAAACAGGGGAGGTGGCCATGAAACTAAATAGTGACACTGCTGTCATGGAAGCTGAACTGAAATTTGGAGGGGGCAAAGGAGGGAGGTGGAGAGCCAAGGAAATCTCCACAGAAGGGGTCTCATTTCAGCTGGGTCTTAAAAGCCAGTACCTCATCAAGGAGTGTGGAGCAGCCTGTTCCAAGGCATTGGAGTGAGAAACAATGCAGTATGATTGGGGACTGATTTCAGTGTAGATGTGGGTGGAAGGAGGGTTCAAGGGATTGATGAGTTTTGCCCCAGATGTAAGTGGATTGTTTTCCTGCCTATGCATTCTCCTAGTTAGTTTCTCTTCTCCTTAGTGGGGGAGAATTTCCACTTTTTTTCTTCCTGCTGGAGGCCATATTTCTAATAATTCACTACTCTCAAAATATTAATTTCAATATGTTTTGGGAAACAATGTTAGATTTTTTTACCCTGACCATGGAGGCTAAACTCCTTAAGAGGTATTCACTGATCTGAAAGAACTAATACATTTCTTAAAAAAGATTTATTTGGGAGAGAGAGGGAGAGAAAGGGGCAGAGGGAGAGAGAGTCTTAAGCAGACTGTGCTGAGTGTAGAGCCCAACACGGAGCTCAATCTCAGGACCCTGAGATCACAACCTGAGCAGAAACCAAGAGTTGGATGCTCAACTGATGGTGCCATTCAGGCACCCTAGAACTAATACAATTTTTAAAAAGTGACATTTATCCAGCAATATACACTGAAGGAGTGGCTGAAACACTTGGTGCATCAGATTCATTGTTTTACCATCATACAAAATGGAGCCGTGCAGCCTGTACACAAATGCTCTAGTAACTGGCGTCACACCTGTAAAATTGTCTCAACAGCTTACAATAATCAAGGAGAGGCTTTGTGTTCTTAAACTGAAATACATGATGAGTAAGAAGATGATTCTTACTACAGGCATTCATACTTCTGTAATTTTAATTTTTCAAAATTCAAGATGAATAAATTGGAAAGAGATGGACTAAACCAGTGATTCTCATGTATATCAGAACCACTCATGGAACTTGTTAAAAATAAAGGTGGGGCAAGATCTGGAATTTTTTTTTAATTCCACAGATGACTTGGTGCACAGTTACATTTGTAAATTCTGGGATCCAATGACCACTTGTGGATATGTCCAGTCATATGACTGTTAGGCAATTTTCTGGGTGAATAAGTAAATGATGTAAGAAATCTCTCCACCTATTCAAGATTGAATTGTATATGAAAAGAATTTGTTGAGATAGAGTGTCCAAATGTTTTAATTGTGAAAGATTGTTTTGAAAACCATATCATTGAATTCTAACCATCCTGCTAGTCCAATATAACCATACATACACAATATATACAAAATACATAGTTCAATGTAACAAAACATGAATCCACAGCTCACCTGTTGTTTCTGTTCTTCTAATTCATATTGGTAATACTTCTGTCACTTTGGGCCACTAATTTATAAATACCTTCTACCCCCAGGCAAACCTATGTAGTAATGTGCTATTATTAAGCCAGAGTTACCTTCTCTCGGTTGAAGCAGGTGTCTTCAAGCTGTTCAGCATCTATAAGAATTAGAGAAAAAAAATTAACTTTCTGCTATTGTGAATTCTGATGTGGTTGGTTGTTTAAAAAACTACTGAGTGTTAAAACATTTTAAAAATTATGAGGCTTATTGTAGAAAAGCAAATTCAACATGAACATTCGAATAACATAAAATGACATATATGATTTCCTTTATGATACATCAAATAGGGAGGGCCAAACTGGTGATGTCTGGGTCAATGCCCCACCCTGCAGTGAATGGTGGTAAACAGAGGAGAAATGTATTCTGCTTGAATGAGGTAGAGCAGAGAGACAATTCTTTCAAGGCAGAAGGGGGGTGTTGTGGCCAGAAAATAAAAGACACCTAGCATATAAAAACAATATAGGTCCACTACAATTATAAATTGGATCACATTGTTATTTATTTGTTTCCTCTAAAACTACAATTGAAGTAAGTGTACACAAAATAAGCCTCTCCATTTAGCTTTATTTTTGATACACTTTTTAGGGTGGAACACCAAGGTATGCATACACTAGCCATTTCAAGAATATAAGAAGGAAAGGAAAGAAGAAGGTGTGTAGGCAGGTATGTTCCAGCATCAAAAAACTGCGTTGATACACTTCAAAGAGAAATATCGTTTCCGATGTATGCAACATTAGATGCTATTATTATTATAAAACGGTATGAAAAAAAAAACGGTATGGTTTTGTCAGTGAAGTGCTAAGATTTGCATGTGAGATGAAACGAGTGGTTGTTTTGGTTGCTTTCCCAATCAAATCTACCGTTCATCTGTGTCAAAGCTGTTTCTATTAAAGTAAGCAGAATCAGAAGCTCCAACTTTCAGTAACAAATGCAATGAGAAGTTACAGGTTGTTATGTGCCAGAGAATAAACATTTTCTATGGGCACCATTTGGTAAGGCCAGCAGTTTGTCCAGTAGTAACAATTTAGAAACTTATGACCAAGCCACCAAATAGATCATAACTCCATTCCACTCTTCTGCTCGCTTTACTCTCACTTTGATTTTTGAGTCTTCTTTTGCATCTTCTCTTTCCATTTCGTGCAGTAAAATCCATACAAAACCCCATTCTCCACTCTTCTTGCCCCACATTACCTGTTTTCTCTAAATACTTCTTACAATAATCATCTTTTCTTGTTTCTAATCTTTTTCTCCTTGCCTCTCTTCCCCTTAGTTACTTCCTGATTTCTTGCCCAGATGAATGTAGAAAATGAAAAAAAAAATGACAAGGGATGGAAAATAAAAGTGAATGAAACAAAAATGAGAAAAGAAAACCTAAAGACAGTAGGTTGCTTTTGTATAAAAATAGAGACTAATGCAGGCCTTACACGTTGAGACTAAATGGAAGAGGTCATGGTCACTAGCTATTTGCAAAGCTTTTAAACTGTCCTTTTAGACTGCCTTCTGAAGGCAGTGGAAGGGAACTCCTCAAAGTGTCTAAAAGGACACATACCATCCTATTTCCTCTCCAGAGCTTGGGAAATAACTTTAATATGAAGGCTCTCAAGGTGGGATATGGGAGGAGGAGGGGGGAAAACAGAAAAATGGCCTTTGACACTAGAACAGAACCTGGAAATGTGGAAAAATTAAAAGGTATGCCAAGTGTTGGAAATAGTATCTGTGCTTAGATGTAGCTTGTGGCTCTCTACGGACAAAATCTTCACTAAAGGTACAAAGTGGTCACGGTTTTGAAGAATCTTTGATAAAAGGGTAAAGGTTTAATAGCTAAACTTGGGGTTTACTCAGTAATTTTGTGAGATTTACTTTTATTTTTAGTAACAGAAGCAAATAGGAGTTGGTGCTTAAATGTAGACTTCTTCATCAAAGATGATGGTTTTGAGGCATAGATACCCTAAATTCACAGGGATTTGGCAATTCTGACACATCTGGAGGCCTCTGCGGGAAGAAGTGAGATTTAGTGAACCAGCGGAAGGAAGTAAGATCTGTTTTAATTTCAGCTGGAATACACCCTTGTCCTGTGACTTGCACAAGTGGTAGGTCTTGGTTACAGTCTCAGAATTGTGAACTGGGGAGAAGATAATGAGTAGAAGCAAATGAGAAATCCGTAAAATGGATTTCAGTAAATAGTAAAGCTGTACAATATGAGGGATTCTTAAATATCCAATACATGTATTCGTACTGGGTGGGCTTTTTCCAAAAGCCCTTTCTTGTTGATTTCTGTCAATCGCATTACTGTCAGGAAAGATGGCCTCTTGATTTAGAATGTATTGAGATTTTCTTTCTAGACCACTAAGTGGTAAATTTTTTTTTGTCAAGTTGCCATATATATTTGAAAATAATCTGTATTTTCTGAAGAGTTTTCTCTCCCTAATCAAGTTTGGTGACTGTTAATTAAAGGCATTAGAGCCTGTTTTTGTTTTTGTTTTTCACTTTGATTTTTGTGTGAAAATCCCCCATAATGATTGTGGATTTATCAAGTTTTGCTTGTATTTCTCTCAGTTTTGGTTTATGCATTTTGAAACTATGTTGGTAAGTATATAGAGGCTCATAGCTGTTAACTTTTTGGTGGATCACACCTTATAATCAATAATAAATCTTCTTTCTCTTTTTGAAGGTTTTTGTTTTGTTTTGCCTCACAGTTAATTTAGTCAGAAATTAATAATGCTATACTTGCTTTCCTTTGGGTGGTGTTGATTTACAATACTATTTTTCTTTCCTTTATTTTCACGCTTTCTGTACCACTGTCCTAGGTCTCTTGTGGACAGCATAAAGGTAGACAGTATTTATTTCATCAGATTCTTTGAGAACTTTGCCTTTCAATAGAAGATCTTTATTCAATCACATTTCTTATAATTTCTATTATATTTGGACCTAATTTCATTATATATTTCTAATTCTTTGTTATCAAATTACTATGGTTTCTTGTTTTTCTGTCTCACTTTTCTGTACTCTTGTTTGATTTATTGTTTCCTCTTTGAGCAATTCTTTTCTTTAGTGGTTTGGAAATCATAACTACTATTCTATTCTTCTACTGATTTGTCTTTATTTTTTTATGTGCCGCTGATTTCATTTTTATTTTTTTGAAAAATAAACCTTATATCCAACATAAACATACACATACAGAAAAGTTTGCAGGGGTACCTGGGTGGTTCAGTTGGTTTAGCAAATGACTCTTGATTTCAGCTTGTCTTTATCTCAGGGTCCTTGGAGGAAGCTGTGTCCGGCTCCATGCCCAAGGGGTATCTGCTAGAGATTCTCTCTCTCTCTCTGTCCCTCCTCCAGATCTCACACACACACACACACACACACACACACACACACTCTCTCTCTCTAATAAATAAATAAATAAATAAATAAATAAATAAATAAATAAATCTTAACAAAAAGTGTGCAAATAAATTTTCACAAATTGAATGCCTGTGTGTAACTGGAACACAGAACAAACATGAAAACTTAACTACTTGAAGTCTCTTTCCTGAGATCCTTCCTAGTTACTATCCCTCTGCCAAGGGGAACCTCTGTTCTTACTTCTAACATCCTAGATTAGTGTTGCTGATTTGTGAACTTTATGTAAATCCAATTATACTCTTGTATTTGGCTTCTTTTGCTTAACATATGTTTGTGACATTTATCCATGTTTTTTCATGCAGCTACAACTTGTTCATCCTTTTTGCTGTGCAGCATGGAGCATGTAGTATTTCAGAGTATAAATCTCTGCAGTTTAGCTACCCAGTTTACTGTTGGCTATTTATGGTCCTTTTGGTTTTTTTTTTTGTTTTTGTTTTTGTTTTTGTTTTTTTGCCGTTATAAATAATGATACTATGAGCCTGCTTGACCTGTTTCATAGTGAGTACATGACTCATTTCACTTGGGTATGTACACCTAGCAGTGAATTGCAAGTATAGAGTCTGTGTACATTCAGCTTTAGTAGACTTTTAGTAGGTTTAGTAGAGCTGTTTTACCACCAGTTTTCCAGAATGGGTGTACCATCTTATACTCCTTATGCTCCTCAGCTGGAATAGGAAAGTTTCAGTTGTCCCATATCCTTGCCAACACTTCATTTTCATCTTTTTCCATTTTAGTCACTATGGTGAGGGTATAATAATATGACATTATAGTTTTAAGATGCATTGCCTTGATGACTATGAACTTGAGTGTTTTTTCATGTTCATTGGCCATTTAGATATCCTCTTGTGTGACCTTTGCTAATTTTTCTATTATCTGCCTCTTTGCTTACTGTGTTATAGTAGTTCCTTATATATCCTAGATATGAATTATATGTGGATATATGTGTTGAAAATATATCTTTCCAGTTTTGTGTCTTCTGATGAACAGGATACTTCACTTTAATGTGGCACAATTTCTAACTCCTCCTTTATGGTTAGTTCTTTTTGTGTTCAATTTATGAACTCTTCACCTATACTAGAGACTTGAAAAAGATATTTTATTCTTACACTTTTAATACACATATTTAATCATATTTTTCTGGGAATGTTAATAGTTAGAGCAAGAATACCTTTACTTCCTTTCTCTTCCTCTTTCTGGGCTCCTTCCATGTTGAGATGGCCTGTCAACTTAGATTTAGATTGTTACTGTCTCTCTTTTATTTTATGGTGGTTGTTATTCTATTTTATTTCATTTTCATTTATTTTATTTTTAATTATATTATTCTATTTTATTCTATTATTTTTCAGGTTTCTTTTTTCTTTTTCTTTTTCTATTTTTATTGCTTTTTTCCATTTTATTTTCTATTTATACACAAAGTAAATCTCAGGTTTATTTTTTTAATTAAGATTTTATTTATTTATTCATGAAAGACACAGAGAGAGAGGCAGAGACATAGGCAGAGGGAGAAGCAGGCTCCCCACAAGGAGCCTGATTCAGAACTCGATCCCAGGACCCCAGGATCATGACCTGAGTCGAAGGCAGATGCTCAACCACTGAGCTACCCAGGCATCCCTATATCTAGATTTCATCTTGATTTATTTTTATATATGTATTTTTCTGCATCTCTCTATTTATATCTTTACACTGATGTAAGTACTTCCCCAACACATTTCCAGTACTCCAGAAGGCTCCTATATATAGCCCATTCCTCTAAGATCTAGAGTGGTTTATTACACGTCAGTAGATAGCTGATACAGCTCCCTCACACATACTAATTTATTCCAAGAATGGACATAGTTTTCTTTCTTATTATTTCAAAGAACATAGTATATTAACCAAGGTGGGCTAGATTATGTTAAGTTAACAAACAAACCATAAACCCCAAAAAACAAAAAATAAAATCCCAAATCTGAGCAGTTTAAACCAAAAGCACTTATTTCTTCTCATACCACATTTTCTGTTCATCTTAGTCACTCAGAACCCAGGCTGAGGGAGATATTATTTCAGTTGAGTTTCTACGTGTTTAAGTTTTACTAGGGAGCACCCCACTTTCAGTACCAATTTTTGGGGTAGTCAGGTTAGGCTAGGTTAAGCCACAGCTTAATTTCCTCCCCTTAATATCTGCCTCTGCTTGGTATTTCAGGTGCTGGGTCGTTATCATTCTACATCAAAAACTTAGGGGGGGATCCCTGGGTGGCTCAGCAGTTTAGTGCCTGCCTTTGGCCCAGGGCATGATCCTGGAGTCGCGGGATCAAGTTCCACTTTGGGATCCCTGCATGGAGCCTGCTTCTCCCTCTGCCTGAGTCTCTGTCTCTCTCTCTGTGTCTTTCATGAATAAATAAATAAAATCTTAAAAAAAACCCTTAGGGTCTCCAAGGCAAGTTTCCCTTATGTTGAAAATGGATGTCCCAATGTCCACTGTCAATGTAGGTTCATCAACTGTAACAAGATAGTACTCTGGTGGGGACTATTGATAATGAGGGAGGCTGTGCATGTGTCAGGCAGGGGGCTTATAGGCAATACTCTACACTTGCCTCTCAATTTTGCTGGGAACCAAACTGTACAAAAAATAAATCCTCAAATAATAAAGCAAATGGATAGAGTGTTGTTACCCACCTTATTAGGGTGGCTGTGAGAATGATATGATTATGGGTATATGTAAGGGGATCATCTGCAAATTCTCTAATTCCCCTGTCATCAAACATGGAATCTATGTCCCTTCCCCTCGAACTTGGATAGTTATCATGGAAAAGGCTGTGTAGCTTCTTTCTTTTGGATGTTCACTCTGGTGGAAGTCTTCAGCTGCTAAGTTAGATGTCTAGCTGATACAAGGGCACCATTTGGAGAGATCTGAGAGAGAGAGATATAGATGATAGATAGATAGATAGATGATAGATAGATAGATAGATAGATAGATAGATAGATAGATAAAGATATCTGAGCTCTTGTTGGTCCAGTCCTCAACTTTTGAATCTTCTATCCCAGGAACCGTATGAGTGAAGAAGTCTTCAAGATGACTGAAGCCCTAATCATTGTCTGCCTGCACTTGTATGTGGGAGCCCAAGAAGGAACCACCTAACTGAGCCCAGTCAACCCTCAGAACCTTGAGAAATAATAATATTTAATCATTGTCATTTTAGACCATCATTTTTGTTATACAGGATAACCAGAGCAGAGCTCACTACATAAGGAAGGTATTATTCTAAGTATTTATGTATATACTTAACTCATTTAATCCTCACAGCTTTATTATGCCTCCCACTTTACATACTAGACAGCTAATGTATAGAGAAGTTAAATGTATCATGTGGCTTTTTTCAAATAACCCCAAATCTAGTAGTAAAAAAATAATAATTCTGCTGATCTGGGCCTGGCTCACCTGATCTTCACTGGCTTGATTCACCCATCTGAAATTAGCTGTTGGCTCATTGATGGCTGGGGAGTCTATGATGGCCTCACTCATATTTCTGGCATCCACTCATTGTCATCGGGGAATACTGGGGTGAAAGAGCCATGTGATCTTTCATTATTTAGCAGGCTAGTCCGGACTTGTTCACTTGGTGATGGCAAGGTAAAGCATTCAAGGGGTCTTGAGGCCTGATCTTGGGATCAATATAGTGTCATTTCCAGTCTATTTTGTTCATTAGATCAGGTCGCAAGGCCAGCCCAGAGTCAAGATATAAGGAAAACAAAATCTTCCTCTTGATGGCAAATTGTATCGTAAAGGGTAAGCAATTCTCAGGCCATTGTGCAGCAACATACTCTATTACATAACTTGCCCGTTGCTACCCAGGTCATAAGTGATAGATCCTGGATCTGAACCCAGGCAGCAGGGCTCCAGAGGGCATACCACTCACAACTACACTACCCTAAGTAAATGATAGCTATTATTAGCTCTTGGTGAAAACTATCTTAAAAGGCAGACTGGCTCCTATATCAAATCAGGAAACCAAGGCTTTTATGTCATGTTAGAGCAGATATTTTGAATCTTTGTTTGACCACTTAGCAGCTATTTGTTCTCAAATTACTCAAACTTCTTGAATCTCGATTTTCTTATATGAAAAATGAGTTTTGTAAGATTAAATAAGATAATAAGGTACAGTCAGTTCTGCTGTAACACAACATATGCATTTCTAAAAATCACTGTGCCATGCCAAATTGCACAATAAAAACCACAGGGTTTAAGGAAAAAGTGAGGTCTGAGCATAACACTAAACCATCAGTGACACACGTTAAATCAAAGAATAAGACCCTAACGAAAACGGCAATGCAATTTTACATGATTAATGGTTAATATATGAACATTACAATAAATATGGCTTTATATTGGAAAAAAGACCTGAAATTTGTTTGTGAAACTGGGTATTGGCAGGGTTGCAACTTGCGAGTTACTGTGGAGTGATAGATGGGGTGGGCAGTCCTGAAGCTGGACAATATATGGCAACTCTGGACATGGTCAGCTGCCTCATGAGCGGTGGGGACCTGAGGCAGTTGGTAGGCACTTGAAGTGTGTGTATGTATGCTCGGTGTGCATTCCTAAGTGGTTTGTTTCAGCGGAGTGAAGTGTTTGGTTTTCACCTAGTGTTTCTTTCAGACAAAACAGCGCACAGGCAAGTAAAATTCACGTTGTTTTCAAACGGTTCTCTAATATATCAATCATTTGGGAACAAGTTTGTGTTCAAAACATGCATTTGAACAGAATTGACTCTAGGGTTGTTAGAATGCATCTAACATTACCTCTCAATAATTGTTAGCTCATCACTGTTAGCAATGAAGACTTTTTGAATGTAAAAAAAAAAGACATAATCTATTTAGTGGCATGAATGTGAGTGAAGGGAGGACATGTGGGTGTACAGCAAGGAATCTAGAAAAATAAATGCCAGTGAGCAAGAATTGCTAATGTATTTCCAGCACTGGTCAGAAAACCCAAGTGTCCTGCCTTCTTGGCAGATAAATCTCAATTTGGAGATGGATGTGTCAGGTCTGGTGACATCAGTCATTAAGGTCATTCGTACAACTTCCTCCTCCTGCCCTCAGTCCACACTCAACCAGCAAACGTGATGATGATTTACCTCTTTGTGCTGTTAAGAGGCTGCATTCTCCTGCTGACATAAACATTCTGAGCCACTTGGCAGTTACATTTCTTAGTGTAAATTGCTAAATTGGCACTCTGACTGGTACATCAGTCTCTTGTAAATTCCAGGGATTAATCAACTACAAGCACACTGACACATTCCATTTTCTGGACCTGCAAAGCTGAGGAGCAGATGCTGGAATGCTGTGACCCTGCGAAGTGGCTGCATCCTGCCAGGCCTGGCAGTTGCCTCCCCAGATGACACATTTACCCATTCTTTGGCTGTAGGAGTGCTGGCATGTAACTGCACTGGATCTGAACACATGTGCATGGCAGCAGATATAAACTAGGCTTCTTCGAAGGTTCTCTTATGGTAGGACCAGTTTCTTTGTTCACTAGTAATTAGCTTCAGCCACTGGGATCTGAACCTCAAGGCACAGCATCCTCACTTACAACACTTGGATTTTGGATGGCTGACTCTGAATGAATTTGCACCTGCAAATACTGATTTTTCTTTCTTCAGGGGGTAAATTACCTTAGAAAGAAAAGGAGTGTGACATTCAGCTGTCTACTCTATTCCCTATTCAGTTTGAACCAAACCTGAACTAACAAAAACACACATGATTAGTGTCATCAAAGAGAAGTTAGAGTGAAATAGACTCTTTTCTTATTTTGCTTCACTGCAATACTGTCAGACATCTAACTTCATGACTGGGTCTGAAATTCACCACTTTTGAAGATGCCAGGTTTGTAATCTTTTCTCTTACCAATTGAAAGAATTTGTAGGCTTTACCTATGGATGAACACATACTACTACAAATAAACCAAAGATGTATGCAGACATTTGCTGTTATTTGAAGGCAAAAATAATTGGCCAATTAGGTAAATTGGAACCATGATCATTATCTGAAATCTTTCAAAACTTTTAAAGTTCAATTGCTGTCAGTATCTGTCATCTCATAAGAGTACTTTAGTACTTAAACTAATTCAATTGCAGTTTGCATATTTATAGGATGAAACATCAATTCTCTATGGTTGCATGCATTTAGGTATTCACTCAAAAACTCAATTATTTGTTCAACAAACACTTAAATATAGTGACTGAATTCCAGGCAACATATTATGTGCTAAGGATATAACAATTGTATGATCCTTGTAAGAGCTTGAAGTCTGGTTGAGGCAAAATACAAATAAATGAATACTTATTATACAACTCATTAATTTATTTATTCAGCAAATCTTTACTGAGCACCTCAAGGCTAAGAGTTATTCTAAACATTGAGAATACAACAGCGAATCTGGGAGACAAAGTCCTTGCTTTGGTAAGCTTGCATTGAGGCAAACAGTTAATGAATAAGTATAAGTAAACAAACAAGATAATCTCAGATGTCCAGAAGTACTATGAACAAAATAAAGCAGGGTGAATTAATACAGAATGAGTAGAGAGGGTAGTATTTTAGCTGCAATTATTAGGAACAGCTTCTCTGGGAGGGTGACATCTGTGCTGAGATCTGAATATCAGGAAGTGGCCAGCTGTGAGGATCTGGAAGAGGCATTTTCCATGTAGGGGGCAGCAATTTCAAAAGCCCTGAGAGAACAAGTTTGGCATGTTTAGGGGCACAAGAAGCCAGCCAGCATGGCTGCAGCAGGACTGGGGAGGACACAGGGCCAGAGATGTGGGCAGGGACCTCAAGACCCATGGTAAAGCACTGGAACTTTATCCTAAATTGGTAAGAGTTCCTGGTGGTTGCTGAACATTGAAATAGCCTGGCCTCATGTTTTTAAAAGATTATTTTGGCAGTTTGCACAGGGGTTAGACGGAAGTGGGTTGACAGGATGGCATTTGCTATAATCCAGTGGGGACATGGTTATGGCAAGCACAATGTCTGCAGTGATTAGGTAGGTTACAATGTGGTTGGTACTATTACAGCTGTATAGAGTATAGGAGAGCCAGGGGAGCACAGAGGCAAGTGGGATTAATTCTGCTTTGAAAGGCTGAGAGTTTATCAGGAGGGGCACGTGGGATACCACATGTGAGACTAGGGCAGCGACTGGCAAACTTCTGTAAAAGATCAGTGGGTAAACATCAACCTAACTCATTCTTCAAGCTGTACTCTTCCACGCGATCCAGTATTGGTCAAACTTGTATCCAACTTTCATGGCTGATCTCAAGTCACATCTTTCTTGAAAGATTTTTGATTACTACAAAAATCCTTGGTAGATTATTTCTTTTGAAACCCTGTGCCAAATATTGTTTCCAATAAGCCCTGGATACTTGATCATATACTTCCTTATGTTGGAGCTAAACATTTCTTCCCAGTAGACTATAGTTTTCTCAAGTGCAAGGACCACACTTTCTATTTTTTGGTATTGCCTATGGGCCCACCACATAGGTGGGTACAAGTAGGTGCCAGACAAATACTCATTGGCTAACTAGATTTAAAAATGACAGAGGAAGGAAGAGAACCTCGTCTGCCTAATTTACAATCTCTTGACTAGTCACAAAGACTCTTGAAGTTAGAGAATTTATCTGGGAGAGAGAAAGGTTTGAAGAGATATCAAAGTGTAGAGGAGATTTAAAATCGTTTCCAAGAAGAAAAGCTGAGTGGCAAATGCACATATATGTGCGCGCACATGCACACACACACACACACACACACACACACACACACACATGCATAGCCAAAGGCAACCATCAGGTGGGCAGAGAGAGCAGTAGGTCCTGATATCAGAGGGTGCTCTGGTTACAGACAGAGTGAAATGTGTTTATCACACACAGAACAACAAAGATACGCAGTAGGTAGTCTTACACATGTGTTTCTGAAAGTGCTTAGAGAGACAGCTACCAGAGAAGTCTCCTGCACACTCTCTGAGGGACCCACTACCAATATGCTGTGCTTTTGGAAGGAATCCTGCTTCACAATCAGCTTCCCAGGCCCAGACCGTCCATCTGTGATGTGAGCTGTTTGGAGGAAGAGTTTGGAATTTGCCCAGCCAAGCACCAGGCACAGACTGCCTCAGATCCAGAGGTGACCCACACTTCTTTGCCATTCACAGCTGAATGTACAGCTGAGCTCTCTTTGGATGGCTTGGAATATCCTCCTTCAGTGGATCAGCGTCCACACTTTGTAACTTTGTGTAAACATTCTCCTAACACATCCAGGATATGTCACAGGGAGGCATAACCTGTGCTACCCAGGTATCTTCATTGCCTGGCGTCCATTGACAGCCCTTCCATGGGCATAGCTTACATGGGTATCCCTTGTAGATATAGCAGAAGCAAGTCTTCCTGCTTTCTTCCAGGGACTGACATCCTACACAACTGGCATCCAGCCCTCCAGCCCGTGGGGTGATGGCATAAAAGATGTAACTATGTCAGTAAGCAGTCCGTGGCTCTGCTGAGGGAACTGCCTCTGAAAGAGATACTTACACTCAAGAAACAAAGTCATATTTCTTCTTCCAAAACACAAAGAATAAGAGTCCAGTGATCTGGAGGAAGTCATCAGTGACTCTAGGTGACACGAGGAACATGACAGAAGTGGTTGCAGCAGATTGGTTTATGTGCTGACATATCACACTGTCTCCTTCAACCAGCTGATCTGAGGATGTCTGAAGGGAGAGTGCCTGTATCTAGGACCTACAACTTCTTCTTTTTTTTAAAGATTCTATTTATTTATTCATGAGAGACACACAGAGAGAGGCAGAGATACAGGCAGAGGGAGAAGCAGGCTCCATGGAGGGAGCCCAATGTGGGACTTGACCCAGGGCCCCTGGGATCACATCCCGAGCTGAAGGCAGATGCTCAACCACTGAGCCACCCAGGCATCCCATAGGACCTACAACTTCTGAATTATGTATGTAAGTACTTTTGAGGATTCTCAGAAATACCTGCAGGTCAGCCTTCCTCTCTGGGTAAGAGTTTTTTTTGTTTTTTTTTTTTTGGTAAGAGTATTTTCAACTAAAGAGCAATGGGGAGTCTTCTGAGCAGAAGTTTCATGGGATTAATGTTACTACAGTTGGCTGGTGATGGCCAGAACACCTGGGCTCCATGAAGAGTTTCCCAACAGTGAGAAAGGGCTGCAGATCAGATGGTCTCCAGTGCAAGTGAGTTCTTGAGTGACTCAAGTCTGAACATATCTAGTAAGCAGGGATTAGTGAGAGGATCTGGGTTTCCATTTCTGGGTGGTGGGTGGGGGTGGGATGGGGCGGGTCCTAGGATCTTTGAAGTCCCTTCTAATTCTCACAATTGAAGGTAAGAGAATTTCTGTAGAATATTCTTATTGGACAGTCTTGAAATTTCCCTTATCTGTCCCTTGGACGTTACTGTGTTGTTATGAGGCTGCATGTCTTTCTCACTTCAGCCATAAGTTCTTATTTCGTAGTCAAGAATGTGGGGGAACACATGGACACAGTGGCAACAGAAAGGAAACATGAGAGGCAGTTTTGGAAAAACAAATCTTCTGTAGGCTTATAGATCTTATAGGCATTTAGTTCACAGTTGCTTTTAGGATTCTGGATAGCTGCCTGAAATCTGTGCAGCAGTATGCAAGGAACTTCAAGTGTAAAGTTATGCTCTCTCCATTGTTCCCACTTGCCCGTATGGCCACAGCAGAGTTATACAACTGACAAGATATTTTTACAGATTTTTCTCAGTAGGACAGAAAATTGATCATTCAGGGATTTATTGAGGAAAATTGTCGGTCAATCGGTGCTTCTACATTGGCAAGCTGATCCCATTGCTAACCTGGTCCAAATAACTTGACAGCACAGAGTATCAACAGTTCATGATCTGACAGATCACTTTAGGTAAAGAAGAAACCAAATTACCCTTCAAATGAATTGATAAAGTTGAAATGCATGAAGAGAAGCAGTTTTCTTCTTAGAAAAGGCCTGTATATATATTTTTAAGATTTTATTTATTTATTTATGACAGACACAGAGAGAAAGGGAGAGACATAGGCAGAGGGAGAAGCAGGCGCCCTGCAGGGAGCCTGATGTGGGACTTGATCCCAAGACCTCAGGATAATGACCTAAGCCAAAGGCAGACAACTGAGCCACCCAGGTGTCACGAAAGGTCCATATCTGAATCAAAATATAGTAGACTGTTAGAGCAAAAAGATTAATGCTAATATAGTAGAGTAAAATTAAGTTCCTCAGTAAAATGAAAGAATTGGGGCAATTTTATGGATGTGGCAACTTGAAGCTCTCTGGCTTTGCTCTGCCCAGATGGCCATAGGATGGGACTGACATCCCACTTGGTGCCAAGGGAAAATGATATTTTGCAAAAACAAACACACCAACCAAACCAAGAGCCAATTCTAGATTAATGTGCCATTTGTGAGCTTCATTTTATTTAACCTTGTTCTATAAGTTAATGGGTTAGAGCTATCACTTTTTGTGGTTTATTTAAATTGCTTTATTTGATTGAGAACCTCAGCTACTGTTCTATTTTGTGTGTGTGCATGTGCAAAAGCTTTTGTTTGTAATATTAATTTTTCTACTGGATATTTTATAATGTAGATATCCTTTATCAGCTTTTATTTTATCTTCATAAAAATATTACCTTATGCTTCTTGTATACATATTAAAAACCTCTGGTTGTTACTGCATGAAATTTATTCCTCCTTTGGAGAGAAATTGGAGGAGCCAGTTGATTAAAGATAACATATTAAATATAAAAGTCATTACCACTTCCATTTTACTAACCCACTTTTGCCCATTGATTTCACCTAGAATTCGTTTTATCCCAGTATCCAGAATCAATGCTGAGACTCAAAATCATTTTCCATCTGATCACTTCTCAGTAAAAGCAGAAACTAGAGAATTGGAAAAAGGGGCAGAAAAAACAAGCCAAAATGTTACAGTATTCCCAAAATAGTTGTGGAATTGAGGTGTATTTGAGGGTTAGGTCTCTATTTTCTAGATTGCTTTAATTCTTTCACATTAAATGTTTTGACTTGGCTCTTGTAAATGCTTTCAATTGGTTGTGGTACAGTATTTTTAGCTTTCAACTTTAGTTTAAAAATGTGTTATGCACACACAGAAGTATATAACTATGGAAGTTACCTCCATGTGCAGAGATGGAACATGATGTTACTAACTTTTTTTTTTTTAAGAAAATAGAGTAGTCTACATCATCTCTTTATTCAACAAATATATTCAGAGCATGTGCTATGTGAAAAGAAAACTGCTAGATGTAAGTTATGCAGATATCACAAGGCCAAAGTTTTATATACTTAGATGTCTAAAAAAGAGGTGATATATATCACAATATCTATTATATAAAAATATATATACAACTTTAATCTGAAAGATTTCCTTCCAAAGGGCTGGGAGTCGTGGGAAGAACAATCTTGACAGTCCAATGTATTTTGGTCTCTGCTAGGATTAGTTTCCTCTTGTTTTTTCAATGTCCTTTGGATTCAAGGTTCATCCCCATACCAGGCTGCTTGCCTTTCAAGTGCTCATCCCAAATCCTCTCCATCTCCAAAATGGAATGGGGAAGAATGGCAAATCTTGCATATCTTCTGGAATTCAGATGTATGGGTCCTTGTGATGTCTTGTAGTTCATACTGACTTCTGATTGAGAAGTCCTTGTCCACTGAGTGACCAGCTCTTACCAGATGTACATTGCTGGTGAAACTTTTGTCCTACTCTCTTGACATAGGCATCATGCCCTGGGAACTAAGCCATCTCCCTGTGCACCAGTCATCAGGCTTCGCCCATCTGCCCTGAAGCCCTCATTCTGTCCCACTGCAGTGACCCCTCGCTGGGCACATTTACTGGACCAGACCCATCAGCTACCTGTCTCCTGTGAGACCACAGGTCCTCCTAGTGCCTTTCTACCGCCTATTCTTTTCCCAGATATTCCCCCCACCACCATACACACACCATCACGACCACCACTACCACCAGCAGCATTAAACGTGCAGCTGCTTCCTCTAAGGTGTATTTCTCCCAGGAAGACTGAAAAAGACAGAAAACTGAGTCTTAGACTGATTTGGTGAATTGCCCAGGGTCACAGAGTTAATGAGTGGGAAAATGCCGGTAGCCAAATCTGAGCAGCTGACCTTAGAGCCTGAACTCTGACCAGCATACTGCCCAGTCTCAAGGTCACATCTCAGCCAAGGTGATCACCATACACCCAGGGTCTTCAACAGTCCAGGCTTCAACTATTCAGTGCCTTTGATCCATGAAGATGCTTTAACTTGTCCAACTGTGTGTCTCATTTTCTTACAGTTCTACAGATCAGAAATTCAAAATGAGACTCCCTGGGATAAAATCAAGGTATGGTGGCGCTGCATTCCTTCTGAAGTCTCTAGGGGAGAACCTGTTTCCTCACCTTTTCCAGTCTTGGGGGCCTGCCCACTTACCTTGGCTCATGGCCAACTTCCATCTTGAAAGACAAGCAGTTACAGCCGTCCTGACTTCCTTCCCTTGTAACATCTCTCTTCCTCTCTCTTTTTTCCCCCAAGACAGAGAAAGATAAATTCAAGGACTCACAGCCACCTCTTGGCTCAGCTTCTCCCTCTACCCTCAACAAATCTGGGCTTGTCATATCATTTCCTCTTTCTCAAAGGGGGGTGGGAAGGGGGAGAATTTGCATAAGGCTCCCCAGGCTCTAAAGCCATGAAACTTTTCACCTGTTTTCTGTCAGGTGGGAGTCTCCTCACACTGTTTCACTGCTCGTTTACACTGTAGTTTCTAGTAAAGCTTTCTTCCTGTGATGTGTAAAGATGAATTAGGTGAACTTTGAAATCTTTTTTCTCTCTGAAGATTTTATTTTCAAAACTAATGCTGCCCATTCTAAGTTTCACAGGTGAGTAAACTTCTCTCCTGAGGCAGGAACTCAATGTCCTTTCTTGAGGCAGGAGGCTAAAATAAATACCATAGTTGTCTGCTGTTGGTGAGAAGAAAAAAGAGGCTCAGTGGGATCCTTGTTCTTCAACCTGCCTCCATGCGACCTCCATCAGGGGAGCTTGCTGTTCCCCTGCCCCCCTCCACGGGGACCACTCCTGGGCTTCAGCCTACTCACCCCTCCATGTCTACCCTTTCATATTATACCTTTCCCGTCATCTTTTGTTTTCTCTTCTACCTCCAGAGGACTAATAAGTCTAGGTCTATAGCTCATTTACATGCGACATCATGAGGCTTTGGACTATCAACTTATTCCTTTCTCTAGGGCTTCTGTCCATTTTTAGAAAAGGGAAAGAAAGAACCACCTTTCCTACAACTGGAACTTTGGAAGATGAGGTAGGGAGTTCGGTGAAAGATGTGCCTAAGTCTTCCTCAGTAGCTGTATTAAGGCAGATAGAGCATTGAGCCTCCACTGCATACTCCAGGTGGAGCTTCCTCTTTTTTTTTTTTTTTTTTTTTTTTTAAATTTTTTTATTTATGATAGTCACAGAGAGACAGAGAGAGAGAGGCAGAGACACAGGCAGAGGGAGAAGCAGGCTCCATGCACCGGGAGCCTGACGTGGGATTCGATCCCGGGTCTCCAGGATCGCGCCCTGGGCCAAAGGCAAGCGCTAAACCACTGCGCCACCCAGGGATCCCTGGAGCTTCCTCTTTAACAGAAGAGGGAAAGAAGAGGAAATCTCCCATATTGGAAATCTGTTGCAAAACTACATTATCAAAGGGAGAGAAGAAATGCTTAATTGAAGAAAAACAGACACTGGTAAGATTTATGACCTATGTTTTTCAACATTGTTTAAGTATTCCTCAAATCTTTCCGCTTATAGCATAGGACGATGGAGGCTCTGTGTGTGTGTGTGTGTGTGTGTGTGTGTGTGACGATGGAAACACATTATTTCTTTGAAATTTCATGGCTTGGTTTTAAGAAAGAGGTACAAACTTCCAGTTACGAAATAAATAAGTCATGGATACATGTATGGGCACATATGTATGGTGTTTGGAATAAAGGGGAAATACCTTGGGATGTGTGATTAGTGTATGGCAGAGTTAGTCTCAGTGAATTTTAAGTTATTCATTATTGTATTAAACATTGCTATTATCATCCTTTCCTCCTCCTCACCTTCCAAGTTTAAGATGGTTATGTATGTGAAAGCACCTAGTATAGCTAGGATCTGCTTATTTTATATCTGAAAAAGTTTAAAATGAGGTATTTGATTCTGGATGACCTCTTTATTTTCCATAGTGACACTGAAAAGTCCGTCCAATAAATCTGACTGAGAAAAAAATCAACTACATCCATGTATATATTTGTTTTTTTTAATACATAACAGCTTTACTGAGCTATAATTCACATATCATACAATTCACCCACTTACACAGTGTATAATTCAACCATCACCACACTGAATTTTAGAACATTTTTTTCACTCCCCCCCAAAAAACCTGTATTCATTAGCAGTCACTCCCATATACCTCCACCCCTCCAGCCTCTTCCCTACACATGCACAAGCCAGCCCCTTGAAACCACTGATCTATTTTCTGTCTCTATGGATTTGCTTATTCTGGACATTTCCTATGAAGAGAATCATACAGTATGTGATTTTTTGCAGTTAGCTTCATTCACCTAACATAATGTTTTCAAGATTCCCATGCTGTAGAATAGGTCAATACTTAAATTCCTGTCTTACTATCAACTAATATTCCATTGTAGAGATGTGCCACACTTTATTTATTCACTGGTTGATAGACATTTGCGCTGTTTTGACTTTTTGGTTCTTGTGAATGACACTCTTTTGAACAGTCATGCACAAGTTTTTTGTGTGGTCAGAGGTTCTTATTTCTCATGGTGATACACCTAGAAGTGGAATTGCTACGTCATATGGTAACCCTATGCCACACGATTTCCCAAAGCAGCTGTCCCATTTTACATTCCCACCAGTGGGGAGTGAGAAAGCAACAGCCCAAGATCCGGGACAGGCGGAGGCCAGGAGGGTACAGGACAGCATGTATATATTTGTTAAGTCTAACGCATGTATTACTCTGCTAAGAGCTTCACGTATTTCTCATTTAATTTTTATAAAAACCCCCAGAGAACCCAAATAATTTGCTCACAGGAATTCAACTGGGAATGAAGAAAGGTACAATATGAACTCTGGTCTGTTTGAAATTTGAAGACCTTGCACCTTCTATAAAATAATTTTATTCTAGTTGCACCAAAGAAAACCACATGGAAGGAGAGATAATGACCAGATTTCACTCACCACTGACATCACTCTCAGTGCTTCCCAATTCCAATCAAAATGTCAATAGCAATTGCTCTCTTAATTGGCCATAGACTCCTGGATTGTACCCTGAAGATTCAAAAAGTTTGGTTTTCTACAAACCAGGCCCTTCTACCTTGTTCACACTGTGCATCCTGACTCTGGACAATGTGACAAGCGCCTGTGTCATCACTCAGTTCTGCTGCCTCTTTATGAGAGAAAGACTAGGATGGTCAAGGCCATGGTGCTGAAGTCTGGATAGCCCAGGTCAAACTGGGCTACTTCTAGCTCCGTGAGAAGATTTGGAAATTTGCCTTGCTGGTAAAGAAGAGTGGTCAAATCAGATGCCCCATCAATTGTTTGTGGTGTGAAAAATTGAGGTCAAACCAGAGCCAGTCCTCAAATGTTTGTTTTCTATCATTTGTTTTGGATCCCATCACTAAAGGCAAGACACTTAGCCACTGTAATTTGGTCTTGTGACTATTTTTTTGTGAAATATAAAGTTTTTATCTTTTCAAAGGGGATTATTATTCCTTGCTGTTTATATCACAATTTAAATACAATTTTATGCTCATAAACCTTTCCTTTTTTATGTTCTCTGTCAACAGCTGAAGGTAAATAAAAATAACATTTGAATAATGCATGCTAATAAAATTCATAAAAGGAAGAGTCTTTAAAAGAGAGTTTTAAAGAGAATTTAAAAATCAAACCCATACACAGGCTAAAAACCCATATTCAAAACACATTATTATTTCAAGGAATATGACATTTCAAAGCTGCTAAGATGTCTTAAAGCCCTTTCAAATTATATGACCTGAGAATATTAAATAATAATTTCTTTTGATTTTGTCCCTAGCTATTCCAGCAATAAAGGAAAGACAATTATGCAAATAAGTCTGGGCAACTTGCTAAAAAGATCACAAACCACTGAGTGTTGTTCTGATGCCTATATTTTATGTTAGCTGCATCTCCTCAAAGAGTGGAAAATGGATTTCTAATTTTCCCCAAAGAAAGTTCACAGAGTATATTTCAGCTTTCAGGGCTCTAAGCTCAGAACACAAGCCAATGCCAGAAATGAAGGAAGGTTGTTTTTTTGTTTGTTTTGTTTTTGCTATTCCCCAGAACAAAGGGTCTGAAGGTATCAAGGATTGTATTGGATTTTATTATATAAATATTTTTATAAAGGCACAATCTATAAAAGCAATGAACTAGAGGGAATTAAAGATAAATTGAAAGTCCTTTCGCTTTTCTTGGTCCTGAATTTCCCAGATAATTGTCCAAATTTTCATTGCACTTTTCATAAGGAGAAACAGCCATCACTTTGTTGAAGCAAAAGCAACTTTGAGATTTCTTTGGTTCCTTTTTTATCTTAAATTGTTTCCTCATGAGTGATGAGAGCCATTCATATAATCCAGCCCCATGTAGGGGTCAAAGTCACAGGCCTGTGACTATAGAATCTTGTCTTCTATTCAAGTTGGATTCACACAATGTGAAAACAATGGAATAAGAGCTGTGTAACTCGGGAAAAAGATATACAAATTCTGTGCAATAAATATGAATCTAGCATACCAGCTGGAGAGGAGCAGGGGAAAACTAAAAATAATACTGTCAATTTTAAAATAGTGGAAGCTAAGACATGCCAGGAAATATCCACATTCAGTTAACATTTATTGAGTGCCTACTACACACAAGGGTCCATGCTAAGTACTTCACATATATCACCTTTTTTCTTCATGAGAGTCCTGCAAACTAAAGACAGATGGATTTTTTTTTAAACAGAGAAGGAAATTGATGTTCCTAGTGGTTAAATGATAGATTTCCAGGCCTCATAGCTGGTGAGTCTAACCAGGTTTCAGATCAGGTTTTCTGACTCTGCTTGAAGTGGTTTCTCCCAGAAGCAGAACCTTGGCCAAGGAATTGAGTGCAAATGATTAAGAAGAAAATGTCCACGAGTAGGGATGCAGGATGGGGATGAGCAAGACACCAGGAAAGGGTGCAATTTTAGGTGAAATTTTAGATTTAGATTTTGTTTTGAGGCAAAGGAACTAAGAATTTGTACTTCCTCATCAGTTAGTCTGTGGCTGGCTCAAGTCATTCCCTTCTCCAGAGCAACCCTCTTAGGTAGGAGTATTTAGTGGCAAAGCAAAAGCAGAAAACAGATACACAGGGCAGGTGCAAGAATATCATCAGAACCCACTAGAGATTCCAAGGCTTGTGCCTCCTATTCTTTCTGTTTCTGTTGTTGTTGTTGTTTTGTTTTTAGTATAACTTTAGAATAAATTCTCCCCCCCCACCCCAAATCATGGAAATAGAAATGCAACATAATAAAAGCACCCAATGCCAGACAAATACAGGAAAAAAACAGATACTCCAGAGGGCATCTTTGAAGATTGCATAGCTGGCAATTTCTTTAGTTCCAATAGAAAGAACCATTTGTGTCAGGCCTATGGCTTCACAGAGCTTGTATGACCTGCAGTATTTTCCCTTGAGCTTTCCTGGGACTCAAGAGAAAAGGAGACTATTTTTATTGTTGGGTTTGCCTCTTTTCCTAATTTCACTTTTTGAAAGCCTATTCTTGGATAAACGGACAATTACTTATTGGTGTAAATAGTCAAGTAGGATGACTTCTATTTCTTAATAAAAGATGAATTAATAGTACTCCCACTTTGCTAAAAGATTTATAATGCTCCGCCTATCCTTTTCTTTCTACAACTTCTCTTCATATATTTATTTCCAGTGAGTGTATAATTTTTCTGGCCAAATAGTAGAAACAGTGATATTTATTTGAATGGGCTGCATTAATACTTCTTCAGTGTTGACCATCATGTCATCAGCTACTCATGGGAGCATATCTATTCCAAGACCCTTCTTTTAAACCAGAGATTCCATCATCTCTACTTCTCTTCTGTTCACGGTGTTGTTTGGGCTATAAACTTGTGTATCACCTCCAGACAAGGAACAGCCTGGCTTTATTTAGCACTGTATTGACCTTCATTGGGAGCCAGAATTTGGACTATAGTCAGTTGTGGATCTTCCACTGGGAACAATAAAAAAGTTTGCTGAGAATGATTAACTCCTCTCTGTGGTATGAGCTACATGCTGCCATACAGCCAACCTAGCAAATTATATATAATACATAATGTGGTTTCAATGCTAACTTTCCATCTCTCTTCTACAAGACTTGGTAGAAATATCTCTAACCTTGTCTTATATGTGTCCTCATCTTTCTGTGTCAACCATCTTTGCCCCAGTTCATTCCATTCGCCATGCTTCTCTGTGTCAGAATGGGTACTTCATTTTGATTAGGCCTTGTTCTATAGAGAGTTTGCTCTTTCTATAGTTGCTCAAAGTGTATGCTTTCCATACAGGGCTTCAGCTGGCTCTCAATTTATACCATTCTTTGATATAAGAACAAGAGGAAGGTTGGTCTTGCAGCACATGCTCTAAAACAAGCCAGCTGTAACCACCAACCAAACCAGAAATGTCTTCCCTTTCCTACATTGCACATTCTCTGACTTATGCTCTCTGAGTGATGTTATGTATGTGTGTATGTGTGTGTGTGTGAAGGTCTAAAGTTGCTGCATTTTGGTATGGGATAGAACAAATTCTGGTTTCGTAGCACCTGAACTATCTCCCTCCCAGTATAGAAAGTACTAACTGTTAATCACAGTTGTGCATCAGGAAGCACTCCTTGTTGATCCTTTTATGGCACCCTATGTGGGCTTTCCGGAGGCCATCTACATATGGGCAAGGCCTGAGGAGTGTGTTCAGGCATATCTACCTACATTAGTGCTCACCATGGAAACATAGGCTGGGGACTGTAATCCAATTCTCAGAATCTCTGCCCATGCAAAGAAGAAAAATAGGGAGATTGATTGATTCCTTTTAGTAATCAGAACAATTCAGTGAAATATAACCTGTCACTTCCCACTAATCAAATATGAGGGTTTTAAAGTTTCTGTGACTTCAGAAAGGGTACTTATGCCTAATTCATAATCAGTTTCAGAAAAGTGACATTCCATAGATCAAATACAAGATAGTCAAACTAGGATTCATTAACATCACATTTAACTATCTTTTTTAAAATCATATGAAGCAATAAATTGAGATGAATTAGTAACTTGAGAGAAGCTGAGAAATGTTAGGTATCTGACAAGACATTTATCACCACAAACACAATTTTCTATCAAATAATAGTGATTGCCTCCATTATAGAAGCCAGAATCTGACAAAGGGGAGAAATATTTCCTAGAAGATGCTACAATTCTGTATGTCTTCTTATTTTTATCTGGACAGAGAACTGAGCTCTTATTCTCATTACTTTCCTTCTGTAAATATAACTTCTAATTTCTTGAAATGTGGGCCAATTCGATAGATATAACCCCAAGGTTTTTTTGTTGTTGTTGTTTCTATGGGCTGCAATCCACAGGCTTTAAGATGTATTAAATAAACTACAAGGTAGTTTATTTAATACATCTATAAGGTATCTTATACATCTATAAGGTAGAGTTCCTTAGCACAGAGTTTGTGATCCAGATAATTTCATAAAAAAATAAGGATAGTAAAAAAATATACCACTGTATTTTTTTGAATGTGGTATATAAAATGATTTAACTTAGATTTTGGAAGTGACTCATCGAAAAGATAGACCCAAAACTATTTTTTTTTCCTGAAAATAATATTCAGTGAATTCTGATTAAAAGGGATAGAGAAGTCTATTGGTCATTGTCATCCATCCATGATCAGACAAGAACTGGTGCCAGGCAAAGTCAGATCTTTCTGTGGCCTATTCATAGCTTCCGTGCTCTTTCCATTACTCAAACTTTAGATGAATTTTTGGTTACTACCATGCTTTTTATTTTTCAGAATTAGAATTTCTGAACTTTGCTCTATTTTTCCAAATTACAATCTCCTCATGTATATGACTAGTTTCACATTCTATAATGTCAGATGAAACCAAATGAAACAAAACTTCTGTTTTAGCCTAGCAAGGGCACATATCTCAGGCATCATGATGAAAGGAATGGGAATATGGTAAGGTTCCTAAAGAATGTGGAAATAAATGCCTTTAATTCTCCTTGGAGGAAAAAGAGTGAAAAATCATATTCACTATGAGAGAGCACTGAGGGGTAAGACGTATGTAAAACCCTTATTTCTTGCATAGAACTGATAGTTGACTTTAAGAATGAAGTAAATTCATTTTCATAAACATTTGAAGATAGAATTATCAGCAGCTTCTGAGTTAGAAAAACTCCCAATCGATCGACCTACCTATCTATCATCTATTTATCCATCTATCATCTCTTTATCTATCTGTCTATCAATCATCTATTTTTGTCCTTTATTCTGTAAGGAAAAATCTAAGATTTTAGAATAGGCAAAGGGATTACCAGATATCCACTCAGTGGAATGGTGGGGTCTCTGGGAATTGTCTAATCTTACAGGGATGTGTGCCTTTGTCTTTCATAGGCTATTCTACAACTTTGTAGAGAAAGACACTAACTTGTAGAAAATGGATGCTAATGCAAATATTTCCTCTTCTTAGCTGTGCAAATGATTCCTGGTCATGGCAATGCAAATGAATTTTGTGCAGTAGAGAATATAAATTTCTGTAAATTAAATCTTCATTTGAGCCAGTTCTAATACCTTACTTGTTCCCTTATGAATGTCTCAAAATTATTTTGACACATTTATTTTATACCTATATGAGAGTCATAATTTTATGTTTGTTGGAACACTATCCTTTAACAATACTCAATGAGGGACTTCTTGTTTTCTTTTGAGAGTCAGAATGATCCTCTGAGGAGGGGCAATGACGCCAGTAGGAGCAGAATCACTTGGTACCACTTGTGGAACACTGCTTGCAGAATAGCAGAAATGGTTGGGATATGGTTAGAAATAGGGCAGTGCTGAAAGTATTGTGAAATTGAGAGCAAAAAGCCAGTTTTGTATTATACATGCACACACATTTACAGGCGTACGCCATAAATACACTTACGGGAGAGAGAAAGGAAGAGAGGAGAGAGCCATTTCTTTTCCTAAAACTTTCCCCTTGCTCTTTGTTTCTTGACTTAGTACTTTTTTTACATGTATCATTATTTGTTTTGTTTTGTTTCCTAGAAAGAACTTCACAGAATGCCTGCAATTTATACAGCAGATATATTTATTTTGGCATGCTGTCAGTTTCATTTCTTTCAAAACAAAATAATTTAAAAATAATATGTCAGTTAATAATTTTGAAAATCTGTTTTTTGAGAATATGTATTTATCACTCTTGTATGCTTACTTAGAGGCATCTATAATTAACTAAAAACATGAATTGATTAAAAAAAATTCTCACTAAATGATTTAATCCTTTCCTGTAAGTCACTAGCAGTAGTAATGTTTCTTCAGTCTCCTTATACCTAGATCAATGTTCAGCCTTTCTTTTAATTGAAATGGAATTTTTGAGGAGTACAGAATAGTTGCTTTGTAGAAAGTCCCTCAGTTTATGTCTGTATGATGGTTTCCTTGTGATTAGACCCAGGCAATAACTTTTTGGCAGAAAATCTACCTAAGTAATATGATATCTTCCTTGACGCATTGAATCTAGCATTTTATGAAGTCATTTGGTGCCATTATTTGGTGCCATTATTGGTAATGTTTGATTTATCATATGATTAAAAATGAAAGCAATGTAGGATTTGACAGTAGAGAGAGAATGAAGAATGGTATATAAAATTTATTGCACTCTGTCTAAAAAGTAACTTATTATATCTGGTAGAAATTTATGTGAGGAGATACTTTTACACTATGAAAGTATTTTATTCCTTCATGAACATTTTAGCCAATTGTTTTACGATCCATATGAATCTTGCTTAAATCAGTTAGTACTATGATGACTGAATATGGTGATTTTTCTGTCTCTTTCATTTCTTTCATATGTAATATTAAGAAGTCTGCTGTAAAAAAGAGCTGCTTCTTCCTCTCTTCTCATTTCATCCTCCTCTGACCACAAAATATACCTTCCAAAATATCGGAAAACTGGATTTTATTAATATGGGGAAATGTTTGCTATCCCAATGCAAATCTCTGACCAACCTGGATTAGAGAACATGATTTAGACTCAGGGCCAACCTAGAAACTTCTGCCACTCATCCTAAATCTAGACCACAGCCCACTTAAGTGAGGAAAATTCCTGTGGAATAGCTATCCTGGTTCATTCCTATCATCTAGTAGACAGAGTTCATCAAGAAATGAACCATTTAATGTCCTCTCAGGGGAATCCACTATGAGGGGAATCAGGCCCACCACAAGTATACTGTACTCTGGAGAGCACTGCTACAGAGCAAGTCTTCCTTATAAGGTACAGCTTCCCTTTCTATGTTCACATCAGCAGACAAGTGAATTCTGGTTAGAATGACTCTCTGGATCAGTGATAACCTGACAACGAGGGTCAGAAATGATACTTAAAATCTGAGGGTAGCAGACAAGTAGATCATTTATCTGAGGGATAGAAAATTAAAATACTTATTCTGTTTTCTGATATTTGGGGTCTACTAAGGGGAAAAAAAGGACAAGGAAGAGGAGCCGCTCATTGCTAGTGAGTCAGCATCTTCGGTGTTGGGTTGAATTGTGTTCCCCTAGAGATGTCGAAGCCCTAGTCCCTAGTACCACAGAGTATGACCTTGTTTGAAAAATATTTGGAAATTGAAGATGTAATTTGTTAAGATGAAGTCATACTGCAGTAGTGTGGGCCCTGAATCCAATATGGCTGATGTCCTGTAAGAGAAGAGAAACCATACGAAGACAGAGACACAGGGAGGGAAGACAGCCATAGGAGGAGGGAGGCAGAGACTAGAGTGATGCATCTATCAGCCAGGAAATTCCAAGGGTTGCCAGCAAATACCATAAGCCAGAAGAGGAAAGGAGGAATTCTCCCTTACAGGTTTCAGAGAAAATATGCTCCTACTAATTGGTTTATTTTAGACTTCTAGACTCCTGAAAGTGTGAGACAATACATTTCTGTTCTTTTTGGCTGCCCAGTTTGTGTGTGGTACTTTGTTACAATAGCCCAGGAGACTAATACAGATTTCCTCATAACAAATACTTAAAACTATGGGGGTAGCTATAGAGTAATGGGTAGAGATTGAAAGAATTTTGAATTGCTTGATTGTAAATGTCTAGATTGATTAGAGGAGACTGTTGGTAGAAATATGGACACAGAAATACAGATCACTTTCTATTTCTTAAAGAATATAGAGATCATCACTAACACAATATGAACAAATATGAACATTAAAAGAGCTTTTGGTGGGGACTCAGATGCAAACGAGGAGCATGTTACTAGTTCCTGGGTGGAAAAAAATCACCTTGCTATAAAGTGGCAGAGACATTGTTTGAATTATGAGAACTTCCCAGAGAAGAACGTGGATATATCACTAAGGATTCCAAGAAAAGGGTGGAATGCAGCTTGGATTCTCCTTGCTGTTTATAATGAAATGTGAGAGAAAAGAGGTCAATTGAAAAAGAAACTGCTAACCAAAAAGGAGCCAGCACTTGATGGTCTGGAAAACATTCAGCTGCACAGATAGTGTTTTCTGAGATGGGGCCAACGGTACAAGTGGACAGATTTACAGAGAGGTGAGTAGGCCGATAACTATCTCAGCAGAAGTCAGTGAGAGAAATGGGGTTTCCCAGGCAGGACCTGTGGAAAGTTCTCAGGTGTTGTGGTGTGGCTCCCTACAACATGCATGGAAGACTAACATGGTTTCTGAGAACCTTATACCAGCAGAAGCAGCACCAGCCTGGACTGAAGGAGACAGAGATGGGAAGAAGTGAAGGAATGATGACTGAGTGTAGAGCCATGGATGCACAGGGCAGTAGGGCTGCTGCTGCCACCACCTGGGCTCAGAAGGTACAGGCCCAGCTGGTGAGGCCACCATCTCCTTGTTCAGAGGTGGGGGTGGTGGAGGTAGGTGTTGCCACCCAGGGCCAAGGGGACAGGATCACTGCCTGGAGCCAAGGGGGCACAGGACGGGGCCACAGATAATTATTCTCAAGACTTGAAAGCTGATGGGGTTTTCCCTGCTGGATTTTGAACTTGCTTTAGACCAGTGACCCCCTTTTTCCTTTCCAATTTCTCCCTGTTAGAATGGGAATGTCTATCCAACGCCTGTCCCTGGACTGAATCTTGGAAGCAGATAACTTCTAGGTTTCATAGGTCCACATATGGACAGGAATTTTGCCCTACAATGAATGAAACTGAGGCTCACTTATAACTGATTTAGTTAATGAGATTTGGGATTTTTGAGATGAGAGATATTAAGATGAGATTTTGAACTTAGAGTTGAGGCTGGAATGGTTAAGACTTTTGGGGATGTTAGGATGTAGTGAATGTTGCACACAGGAAAAGCATGAATTTGGGGGTGGGCAGAGGGAAGACTGTTATGGGTTGAACTGTGTCTCCTAAAATGTTGAAATCCTAGCTCCCAATACATCAGAATGTGACCTTATTGGGAAACAAAGTCATTGCAGATGCAGTTAGTTAAGGTTAGGTCATGTTGGGATAGCCTGGCCCTTAATTCCAGCTGACCGGCACCCTCAAAAGAGAAGAGAGGGGTGCCTGAGTGGCTCAGTTGGTCAAAGCATCTGTCTTTGGCTCAGGTCATGATCCCGGGGTCCTGGGACTGAACCCTACATCAGGCTCCCTGTTTGGTGGGAAGTCTGCTTTTTCCTTTCCACCATTTGTCTCTCTTGTATGCTCTCTTTCTTTCTCAAATAAATAAATAAAATCTTTAAAAAGAGAGGGAGGGAGGGAGAGGAGAATGCAAGCATAAAGACAAAACCAGGCTGGGAGAAGATGGCTATATATGGTGGAGACAGACAGTGGGTGAGGTCTCTGCAAACCAAAGAGCACTAAGGATTGCCAGCAAGCACCAGAAATAAGGAAGAGGCCAGGAAGGATTCTCCTCTATGGTTTCAGAGACAGGGCATGGCCCTGTCTCCAACTTGATTTTAGATGTCTAGCCTCCAGAAATATAAGACAATAAATACTTGTTTTAAGCCCCCTGGTTTGTGGTACTTTGTTATGGCAGCCCCAGAATTTAATACAGTGTGAAGTGAGGAAGATCAACTGACCAATAATCAATTTGTTATCAATATTCACCATTTTCAGTGCCAAACACCAAGACTTCTTATTTCTTATTTCGCTAATGAGATAGCCTCCTTTTCCTATGATATTTTATTAGAAATTTACCCTTAGTTTGCCCTTGAGATTCTACTGACAGAAGTCACTTTGATGGTTATCTGAGCCATCTGTGTAACAAAATATGGTGGAGAAAGAGTCTTATCACCCTCTTCATCTTTATATCCGCTTTATCATAGGCCTCCCTACATCAGTGTACACAAACATTTTTAACGTATCCCACAAGAAGAAATACACCTGCCACTATAACCCTGTGTTCACATACCTATGCATTCACATAAGCTGAAAAAAAGTCCCTTTACCATCTTTAATACTTGCCAAACAGACGTTTTCTATTCTATCCTATTTTTTTAAATGGGGATATCCACCTGTATTTGTCTTCTTGGGCTGCCATAATAAGGTACCACAGACTGGGTGGCTTAAGCAACAGGAATTTCTCTCTCACATTTTTGAGGGTTGGGGAGTCTTAGATCAAGGTGGTATCAGATTCTGCTCCTGGTGAGGGCCTCCTTCTTGGCTTGCAGATGGTTGCCTTCTCTGTGTTCTCACATGGTAGACAGACAGAGAGAGAAAGAGCAAAGAAACAAGCTCTCTGATGTCTTCTTATGCAGGCACTACCTCATGACCTCATTAAAACCTAATTACCTCCCAAAGGTCCCATCTTCAAATACTATCACATTGAGCATTAGGGCTTTGACATATAAATGTTGGGGTGGGGGGATGTCATAATTCAGTCTACTGCACCACCCTATATGTTGATCTCATCCTCATTATTGGGTAACCCACAGTTTGAAAAACGCTGCATATATATATATATATATATATATATATATATATATATATATATATCTGATAATTTGAACTCTGAACTCTAGCCTCCAGAGCAGGCTTTACTAAGTTCTATGTCACATCCTCCTCTACCCTCCTTCCTAACCATATGCAACTGAAACACCACCACCCTATGTGGTTTAGAGATAAATAAGGCTAAGAATTTATAATGACAAACATTCCTTGAAATGAAAAAAGAAATATGAACTCTCAAGTTAAAAAAATATATTTATCATGCAAAAATAAGGTTCTAGCTGTTTTCAAACAGAGTTGCAGCCATACTAAATCATTGTTTCTTGGTATTCATAGCAACTAGGCACCTTTTATTCATGGAGCTATTATATACAAAGGCCCTATGCATATGGGACTCTCGGATTATTCATTACCACTCTGTTTCCTGGTCATTTCAAACAATTGCTCATGTCCCTAAACCAGGTTGACTGATTTTCTTTCTTTCCTCAAATAATTTATTGTTTGAGTGAATCGACCAAGTAACAGCTTGTGTTCTGCAGATAATGCAAGTAAATACAGAGCTGACAGCTAATCTAGATGAGACCATTTGTTCTGGGTGAATCTTGATGTGGTCTTAAGAAAAACAACCATCAGAAACTATTGCTTGACAGATAAGCTAATAATTTTGAGAAACAGAAGGCACCTATTATTCAGGCTTCACTTTTTAACTTGTTTCTTAACTTGAAGTGACTTGGGAATGATGAGAATAGATGCTTCAGTGATGTTGAGAAGAAATATTTGGCTGGTTTCCTTTAAACTAATAAACTATTTTCATTGTCAGGGATTTTTGCAAACAAATTCATCCTATTATCTAACAAATATAAACAGAAAGAATTGCTTGGAATCAATCACTCAAACCCGAAATCAACATTTTTATCAGAAATATTTTAGAATGTGTTTGAGTTACATTACCAGGTCTCTAGAGTTGGGCCATTTGGTATATTTCACATTGCAATTATTCTGGAGTATTTACTGGAAAGTTGTATTTCTCTAAAGAAGTTGATTTCCTCTCTTCACTGTTAAGGTTTTTCGTTGGTCGCTCTAACGGTGATTGGTAACTTCCATATTTAAATTGCATGGGCTATAATTATCACTGAGATCATACTCTGTGGTTTGGAACTGTAAGCCTTGAGCAGTCAGAAGAGAGCATCTGAAAAAAAAAAGAAGAGAGCATCAGTTCTCTTGTTGGAGTTCAACTATGGCTAATGGGCAAACCTCGGATGGTTTACTCTAATGCTGAATAAAACATTGTAGTCAAGGACCTAGGACTGATCAGACTTTGAGAAAATAAAAACTGGGCTCTAGCCAAGTTTTGGAAGCAATGTGAGCATTTAAATGTTTCCTTGCAGTGTCTTGAATAGGAAATAAAAGATTAAGAAAACTTTCTTAGTTAATGCCAAAGTAACACTGTTTGCTGTTATATAACGTTCCTGTCCAAATAATTCTCAGCAACCTTTAAAGGTGGCATGATCTCTACACAAACAGAAACACTGGTTGGGTGCCTTAATTTTCAGAAGACATTGACCTCTTTCTATTATTGTTAACCAATTTTCAAATATCAAGGAATTACCTAGAATCAGCAGTATAGAATACATGTACTTTGAGCATTTTTATCCAAAGCCCAATTGTACAAAATTCACGGAACATTGCTATGATTTGTAGCCTATTCATTTCTCAGTTTGCTTGAATTGAGGGAAATTATAAAAAGCAGTCATAATAAATTTGCCCTCACATCAATGTAGGGATGTCACTGATTGAAACACTTATCTTCTATATTTAGTTAGACAATAGGCAGGAGAACTTATTTATCCTTTAGTGTCCCAAATGAGCTAAAGAATGATAATTAAATGTCAACCCATATGAAGGTGATGAAATGTCTCAGTTTGCCCAGGATGGCCTGGTTTCTACCTGTTGTTCTGATGAAATTATTAATAGTGACTCCTTTTATTGTATTCAAAAGTATCTGGGTTTGAAATTTCAATCATGTGGTCGCTGTACCACGGGAACACAAAATCTGTCTAGTGTGGAGTTAAAAACAGGAGACAAATCATCTACCCCCTTAGAAGCAGTTGGCCAGCCTTGTTACACAGTTCCCATGTGGCTAGTAGGCAAACCCTGCCATTGGTCTACCCAAGTGAATGCCAGGTGAAACATTGTAGCCAAGGATCCAGGCCTGATCAGGCTTTGGGAAAATAAAAACCCAGCTCTGGCCAAGTTTTGGAAGCAGTGTGGGCATGTGAATGTCTCCTTGCAGCATTTTGAATAGGAAAACTTTTCTTTCATAAGATTATAGGGATCAAAGTAAAACCATGGTCATGGAGGGAATTGTTCTTAATTTTGATAAATTCTATGACACATAGCTCAAATACTGGCAGTGTCCTGTATGTGAATCCTCATGCTGATGACTTTGAAATACCTGGATCCCACAAATAATCTATTATATGGCCAATACTGCTGTTTGGAACTTTTTGTTCACCTCCAAGAGGGCTTTAAGAAATAACTCTATGCATGAATAACACTTAAGGAACAAAAACTGTTTCTTTCCTTGAATATATTTATAAATCATCAGTATACTTTTGTCATCCTCAACAGTACAATATCCTACTGCATGATGAATGCAGTCATTATTTCTTTAAAAAATTTTTTTTAAAAGATTGAAAATACAGTAGCAATTTGAATTTGTAAATCAGGCATTCTAAAACCGCTAGCAAATTGCAGACCTACAAGTCAGCCACCTTTTTATCTTTTCCTTGATGGGTGAATTGAGCAGAAATGATGAAGATTAAATCAAGGACGCATGAGTTCCATCTTCATCAGTTTCTGAATGTTGCATGAGCCCTGCAATTCCATCTATAAATGGCATTGTTAGGGAATGAACAAAGCAAGCAATTGATACTTTATTCTTATTGTTGCTTATTACCTTTTTCAAAGTACAATTGAGTGAATAGTGATTACTCCTGCATAAGCATAAATGCCTACATGTGGAAGAAGCAAAAAACTAAATGGCATGAAAATAGCTTTCAACTTCCAAAATCATTTTCTCAATATGCTGAATGAGGCCAGAACTGGGCAATATACATTAAACATAAAACAGAGTAGACTCTTCCAGTTTTGTTATTTAGAATCCAATAATGGAAGGTGAACATTTAGTTTTCTACTTATGGATACAACTAAGGGAAAGTATGTAGTAACACATCCTTTAGTTATCCATATCTCTACTACTTAATCTGTATGCATGACAGTTCGAAAAGCCCTGATTTAGGCTGGTCATGTGTAAAACTTTATTAACATTTGAATCCACCTCAGATGTTAGCCAGGTTTACTCCATTGCCATGACTACCAAGGAATTGCCGTACATACCCTATGCATATGTTTTAGGTAGATAGCTGTGAAAGGAGTCCATCATTCTATTCTATTAGTAATTGGGAATAAATGTTTAGTTGGTTTAAGTTACAGGATTTAAGAATTTTCTTCCCCTCCTCCTATTATAAATATTTCCCACTAATCAAAGCATTGTTAGAATGTAAATAGATTTTTTCCCAGCAAAATCATTTGCAAGTGATTGCCCACAACAATTTCACTTCATGAATGTCCATTAATTACATAGGTTACTACTCAGCTCCCACATATACATTGGACTCTCATTTAGTTACAATAATTAAAAAATGGACACTAACAATTAATTGACCACTCTGGTTGACTAATAATTACATTATACATTTCTAGAAATTAAGCATGATCACAAGCACTATATAAAACATGATTTAATCTTTTCTTTCACATGCACAGGGACTTTCAGGATCTTTATGTGGCTCCAGCTTCATTTATTAACAAGTTTCATTGAGCACTAAGCCTGTCAAAATTAATTTTAGGAATATCTGTGGAATCACCTTCCTTCTCTCCATCTCCAGTGGCATTTTCATACTTTGAGTCCTCTCTTAACTAGATTAATGCCTCTTCTTCTTTCTGGTTACCAGGCTGGCCACTCTTTAAATTGTTCTTCCTTCTGAAATCTGAGAGATTTTTAAAAAGAGGAGTTTATAACTTCACCCCTCTGATAAAAACATACCAATGACTTTCTATTTCTTGCAGAATGAAGTTCAAAGTTCACAGTTTGGTATGGACTGCACTTACTTTTCAGTGTCATACATCATCAATCCTCTCAACATCTCAACCCCACTCTCCACACATGCATCCCAATCCCCCTTTGGTCTGTTCTCCAATTAGAAAAATGACTTTTGGGTTCAGAAGTGTCTGTGAACTTCCTGACCTCCCGGCCTCTGCATCTGCTGCCCCATTGACTGGACCATTGTCTTTGTTCTCTACTTCCTGTTCCCTCACGTTCCATCAATTCATAGTCTCCTTTGGGCCTCAGCTTCACCATGGGTTGGCATGGAGTCCTGCCTGCTTCTGCACACCTCTCTGACCCTCAGCCAGTTGAATACTTCTCCTTAGTGATCCAATAGCAGCCCAAACATCCTTCACCCCGGCACTCATATTTTGGACTCAAATTCCCTGTTTAACTATCTATATCCCTCATCTAGAAGGGTCTTCATGGACGTAAGTCTTTCCCAGCATTATAGCCCCAATGCCTAGCACAGTGACAGGTGTAGGAGTCACCATATACCTTTTTATTAAATAAATGAATGTAATACTGCCCTTTACATCAAAAAGCTAAGATCCAGCAGTTTAAATGTCAGTTTTCTATACATGCTGTCAGGTAAGTATTTACTTTGAATCTCTAGTTATGTTGGTGTGGGCTCTAGAAGATGCTATTTAAAATGAATACTCAATATTAACATGTTTGTCACTTCTTTTCATTAACAAAGTGAAGACTGGACAAATGCAGAGTCGGTTAGGTCAAAATCACCGGCTGCCCTTCATAAAAGTGAAGGTAAGATTCTACTTATTTGCATACACTGATGATTACAAGAGAAGATGGATTGTGGAATATATCTTGAGAACAAAGATTTATAAAGCAAGAATGGCAAAAAAAAAGGAACAATGAACAGTAGATGACATTTAAATAGATGCTCAAATCTTGAGAAATTGCAAACTAAATATAGTAGCCCATGATAAAATTCTGAGAATTTAATCAAGCAATTACATGTAGGAAAAAAGTATTCAATTAAGAGGTAATCAGTAGAATTTCAGGTTTGTTAAGGAATAATCAAACTCAGCTGATGTCGTCATCACCCCAGAAAACATCTGTATAAAGAATTGGCACTTTGCATCCTTAAGGATATGGCTCAAGGCTCAAAGCCTGGTTGAGATGCCCCACAGAGAGCTGCCAGGTGTGGCAAAGATGGATGACTTGAGGCAGGAAGTCTGCATGTGTAGTAATCAGCTCTGCTGTATGACTAATGACTCCCAAATATTAGTGGTTTCCACTCATGAAAGCATATTTCTTATGCACTTGAAACATGAGCTGTTAGGTCAACTCTAGCTCTGTTTTAACATGTCTTTACTTCAGGATCCAGGATGAAGTCGAAGCCATGTTTTGGGGCATGTCATTCTCGTGGGAAAGGAAACACATGAAATAGGGTTTAAACACACAACCACTTTTATGATTCTCCTTAGAGGTGGCATATGTCACAGCTGCTTGCTTACATTCCATTGGCCAAAGCAAATTACATGACTAAACCTGATATTAGGCTGAGGAAGTTATCTGGCACCAACGCAGAAGCCCTGCAAGCTATGGGTAGATACATACTCTTCTTACGTGGAAGGGGTTGAAAGTTTGGGAACAATACAACGTACCACAGTCCTTGAACTGGGAAATAGAGGGGACAGAGTCAAAATGAGGGACTTGGTGGAAATCTGTTAGTTTGAAAATAGAAGGCCCTGTGGAATAACACCTAAAACCTGTGTCTGGTTCATGAGAAGCAGAGTATGTGGTGGCTGGAGGTTAAGGACCCAGGCACACAGATCTCAGACGGTCCTGGGTGAGAATGTGGGCTCTAACTCTTCATTAGCTTTGCGAGCCATTTCATTTCTCTGAGCCTTTGTTTCTGTCGCAGAGTCTGTCTTCTCACCAAATATCAAAGAAAAATATATATGTTTCTCCATTTTTACTCACCTCACTTGCAGGTGCACTGGGCACATGAGAGAAGTTCTGGCTAATGAGATATGAATACTTCCAGGTATGGCCACTAAAATCTTCCCTGAGATCCTCAGTGCATTTTCTCTTCTACAGAGCTGGAGCTGCTAGGTGAAGGTAGCAAGGATCCTTAAATCACCCTTTTTGAAAGACAACACAGACTCCTGACCTGTACCAGGTTTTGTTGGGGTGACAGCCCTGGGTTGCGGCAAGGCATTGAAAGCTGAGGCTTTGTTTGTTACTGCACAATTGCCCAGCATTCGTGTATGAACGAGGATAAAGACTATCTCCAGGGTTTATCTCCAAATATTGACATAACTGATGCAAAGCACAGAGCAACATCTGACACAATACTTAGTAGGTGGCAATTGTTATAATTTACTTTAAAGTCATATTCATACAGAGATTAAGAATAAAGTCTTTGGAACCAATGGATTTAATTCAAATCTCAGCTTTAGTAACTAACTGTGCATATTAAGAACATTATTTAACTGCTTCATGCCTCATTTTCTGTATTTATAACATGGCAATAAAAATAGCATCTGAAAATGCTATAAATTTATAATAAGACAATCCACATGGTGGTAGTGCTGATGGTGGTGGTGATGGGTAATAATCTGCCTGATTTCCCATCACAGGAGCAGAGGTGGTTGTCAGTGAAAAGAACTTAGAGGAAAAGTTTATGTAGAGACTGAACTATGGTTCTTATCTGATCAACTGAACTGACCAGTCACAACATCACCACCAATAAAGCTGTCTCCATCTATAAAGGTAGTGTCCAGATAATGGCGACTCTTTCTGTATCAATAGGTGTTTTGTTTTGTTTTGTTTTGTTTTCCTGAAGACATGAAAAGCTTAGGAACTGGAAATACATAGTTTTATACCATTTTGACTTTATGTTGTGTATTCCATTTTTAGTAATTTTAATGCAGTAAGGAATGTAGCATTAATAATTAACTTTATTTTTTTCCAATTATAATAGTAATGTTTTTTTGTAGGAAGTTAGAAGTTCAGATATTTGGAGAGAAAGAAAAACATGCATAGTTCTTATCCAACAAATAACTAGTCATTTTTCTGTATTTATATCCAGGCTTTTTTCTATGTAAAAAATTGGTTTATTTAACATCATTGGATTTTCTAACGTTATATTAAAATTGCTTCATAAATATGTTTTTCAAGGATTTAATTAGGTTAATATACCACACTTTACATAACCATTTATTTATCTTGGGTCATTAATTTATGTTTAGTTTTTTGCCTTTATAAATAATACCTCTATTAATTTCTGTTATACATTTCTCTATGTTTTATTTATTTAATTAGGACAAATTCACAAAATTGGAATCGCTAGGTCAGATAGAAGAAATATTTATAAGAAATAATATACTGCCAAATTGTTACACCCTCACCAAATACATGAAAATGATGATTTCACATGACTTACCATGGGTTTTATTTTTTAAAAATATTTGCTAATTGTTTAAACCATTTATTAATATAGGCCATATATTTATATAGGTATAAACATATATAGTTATTTTGCATTTCTTTTTTTTTACATTTTAAAGCCAACAAATGGTAAATGAGATTGTTTATATTATAGGAAAAATATGAATAGCTCTCTGTATGTTGCTAATGTGTTTATGTTTTCCTCATATGTAAAGCAAGTCACTTTCTCAATTCATATACAATGGTATTTTGTTACTTAAAAATTAATTCATTTAATAATCCTTGCCTAATATGTATAGAGCACTGTTGAATTCAATATATGAAAAACAGAATATAGACCTTTGGTTGAATCTTTGGTCTAATAAATCTGACCTAATGATTGCTTTATATATAGATCATTACAATATTTGTAGATGAACTGTATTTTCATTGTGGTATTAAAAAAAGAGTAACATTGCTATTCTGGTTATTTAGCATTTTCTTAAATGATATGTCAGTTTGAAAAATCCTCTGAGTTTACTTTTAGTGCATAATTTTTAAGTACCTCTTTATGTCAGTTGCCAACTTATTTGATATTTTTATTCCTGGTTTGCAGGAGTGTATTTAATATTAAGGATATTAGACATAGAGTCTTCTTAATATATTTCATCCTTTATATTAGGGAACTAGTAGCTGGATCTGCTCTCCTTTGCTCAGTTTCAACTGACTAGATGGTTTTTGCCCTCTATTCTTATATGCTCTTATAGCTGAATTTTCCATTGACCATAAAAAAAATCTCCTTTTTGGGTAGCCTCTCAAACTCAGCAGTAACCAATTCCCCATGAAGGTAGGCCACAGGAAGACTTCTGAACTTTTTAGCAAATACACTTAATATCTATTTGTCGTTTTTCACAAGTGGCATAATGTTTAAGTCCTTCTTTCTTTTTAAGATTTTATTTATTTATCTTTTTTTTAACTTGTTTTTTATAATATATTTTTCTTATTGAAGTTTGATTTGCCAACATATGGTATAACAGCCAGTTCTTATCCTGTCAAGTGCCCCCCTCAGTGCCTGTCACCCAGTCACCCCATCCCCCCACCCACCTCCCCTTCCACTACCTCTTGTTCATTTCCCAGAGTTAGGAGTCTCTCATGTTTTGTCACCCTTTCTAATTTTTCCTTCTGTATGCAAATGCTTCTTCCAACCCAACTTTGGAACTGTCAAAGAGGTACTGAACTGTGGCTGAGTTGCTGTGTAAACTGCAATATGGGAAAAATTGGCATCTTCATAGAAATTTCCATTTTGAGCCACAATTCACATTGCTGTTTGTACTTCAGATATTTTATAATACCTGTTCACACATCACAGTTCTGAGCACTGAAAATGTTTTCTCAGAACTCCTCCCATAGAGGTGCTATTCTCCATGATGGCCTATCCCGGTATAAAGCAGGGGAGAAGTTGGTGGACTCCATGGTCCACGTTGTCAATTGAGCTCCTGTGTGTGTTTCTGCCCAGGCTAACTTTCTGCCTGATATTGATCTCTGGACATTTAGATAAGGACTCCAAGGTGGGGTTCCTGCCATAAGCTCTTGTCTGGCTTTTCCCAGGGCACCTTTTAAAATGCCCATGCAGAGTTGTGGCTATGTAGAATTAGCGACTGCCATCCCACTACCTTAGAAGTAACAGGTGCTTGCTACCCTGCTCTCTCCTGATGCTTGCTTGTGACCTGGGACAGAGGACTGCTCTCTAACCTCCCATTTACATTCCTGTTCGGGACTTGCAAGTCATAAACTTTGTGACATTACTTGCTTTATGTGGGTGTATTGAAACTGTGCCTTCAGTCAAACAACCCCAGGGTTTCCACCACCTCAAAAAGCAGAAGTTGGTGGGGGAATGGAGCAGGATATGTGTGGGTGTGGGGGAGTGCCACCTGCTAACCCTGATTGAGTGGCTTTGTGCTGCCTCATTCAATAGGTCATACTCTGCATATTCTTAACACATGATAGCTCTGGGCTTTCCAACACATCCTGTCTCCATCAGTCACTGGAGCGGATTTACCCCCAAAGGAGGCCACCTCTGATGGGGCAGCTCACTTGAGCAATATAATCTCTGAAAGCCTGATGTTGAAGGCTATCTGCCTACAGCACTTTCAACAACTGGGTAGAAGTCCTCCCTTTAAGGAAGATCTGAGTGACACACTTTCATGTCCATCCCAAGACTGAGATCACTCACTAGTGGATAAGAGAAGGGGCTCCTGTATCAGAGTGCCTGTGTTCAAAACCATGCCATTTCCTAGATGTGTAACTTTAGGAAAATTATTTACACCCCCAACCTTGAATTTTGGTTTCCCCATCTACAAAATGAGAGAGCACCTTTTCTCCCCCCATAAGATCATCAGGAGGACTAAAGATAACACATAAAATGCATAAACTAAAAATGACTGATTACAACAATCGGTACTATTTTTTGTTCTTAAGTATTTATATCCTTATGGCCAGAGCACACCCAAGAAAGGGCATGTCAGCAGCCTCTGGAACATGTACACTTTCCTATCAGGATCTAATTCTTTCAATGTCTTGTTGGGGGACCTCACAGTTGGTCATTTACTCCAAATTCTGATCTGTCTCTTCTGCCCCATGAGTCTTTATTGCATGGAAGAACTTTCGTTAACTGCAGGCCCTGCAATTTTGCAAGCTGCTTCTGGTAGAACTGCTTCTTTATAGCTTATTCAGAAAGAAGACTGATCTTTTTTTCTCTTGAACATTTAAATCCTATTAGGTTTGAATAATTTTTCAGCAAAGCTAACAGTAATTTACTAACATATATGTTGTGAGTGCCAAATAATTCTCCTGAAATCTTTACTATTTGAGACACTACTAAGTCAGATGAAACTATTAGGGGCACTTATTCCAAGAGTGAAATGTCCATATGAAACCTTTGAGACAGTTCTCCAAGTCCCAAGTCCCTCCCTTTAAAGGCTCAGGGTGGATCAGTTTGTTGGTACATTGGCTGACATCTAGGCTTGGAGGGGCTAAGATGTAGGGCAGGTTTGCAATGGTTGGCAGTATGATTATATTAGGACTGTTAGGTGGATGTGGGGCTGCCTGGGGTTCTGAGAGTAGGCTTGTGGACTCCAGGGGGGGAAGCTGAGAAGCCACAAGGACCACATTTTAGGAGGAATGCCAAAGGCACACCTTATCTACTTCTTGACCTGGTTTTGGTGATGTCTGTAAAAAGTTTGAAGAAATTTGACAAAAAAAAAAAAAAAAAAGAATTCCAACACTTTATAAAAGGATATACGATGAAAAATATGTTCCTCTTCTATCTCACTCCATTTCTCTTACTCTTTTCCCCAGAGTAAACACTGACACCAGCCTCTTGATTATTCTCACAGAGCTCTTCTCTGCAGATAAGCAGAAATGTGTATATGAATATATGATTCCTACTTAGTGCTTTACTAATATTAACTAAATTAATCCATGCGGATGAGTATAAAGTATATTCTATTACTATCACTTCCCACATTTACAGATGAAGATGAAAGCACAGACAGATTTAGAAAGTTGCACAAGAAAGGATATGTGTGTGTGTGTGGATATATATATATATATATATATATCCACACACATATACATGGTGGAGCCAAAGAATATATATATAAAAAATATATATAAAATATATATATTCATAAATGTATACATGTGCATATACAAGTACCATGTAAGTTATTAGTGATCTATCATCTGAAAGGTATTTAGATAGTGGCTTCTCATATTTCAAACACTGCAATGCATTTCCTTGAACACAGAGCCACCTGTGTAGGCTGCACAATGCAAGGAGATGCCATTCACATAGATTATTTTGTGATACAATTCACATAGATTATAATGGCATCCTTGGAACTGCTCAACACACCAGCAGTGTTTGTTCATGTTGACCTACTTTTAAGTTGAATGTTTCATTTTCTGATCAGCTGGTATTTCCACTGGGTTATTTGTAATATAGAATGAAATAAGGTGCCCTATATACGACAGTGCTAGAATGTCCAAACTCAAGACTTGAGAAATAGCCTGATAAAAATCTGTGCTCAGTTCCCTCCACCCCCAACCTGCCAGGAGAGATGGGAATTCTGTCCTTTCATGCCCTGGAAAAGGGTTTCAGGCACACATGGTGATCTGCAAGCAATGACACTGAGATGTCATTGGGCACCTTTCTCCAGCATGATATAGTTCTGCCTCTCAACAAAATAAACATCATATTTTCACCCAGAATACTCCTGGAATATAAATCATCTGGATAGTTTAAATTTTTTCTTTGATGGCATGATGGATCACTAGGCATTAGATCCTTGAAGAGATGCTATTTTTCGGAAGTTGCCTTTAAGACATCACTCACCCTGTCATAACAGATCCAAGTTTTTATAGCCCTGCAGCTAGTATTCTAAATTGTTGAAGTCGACACTAAGTAGGAAGTCCACCATAAATGACTAATATAAACTTAAAAAAAGTTTATTTGAAATTATTTATTTCAATGTAGTTATTAAACTAATTTGAATTTATCACACAAGTGTTTACAACTAGTATTTGTCTGTTGTACATCCAAGAATTTTCCTTTGTATTTTTAATGATACGTTTTGTTCTAGCTAGTAGGTCCAGAGCACATCTGTCCATTCACATTTGTATGTAAAGGGGTTTATGTCGTTCCCCCTGGAACTGTGACAATCATAGAAAAGAGATGGCCTCTATCTGCATAACTTCATTCCTGCTCCTCAACATAATCAATCAATTTCTGTTTGCAATTTGATTTTGTCAGCCACTATAATGGTCAATTACTAAGTAAGAATTGATCACCAAGTGGCCTGATGCTGTTACCTTAGCAACCCTGCACACAGTCTAGTTATTTTAATCATTTAAATGACTATATTGGAAAAAAAATAAATGACTATATTGGATTAGCCCTTGCCATTTGATCAGTAACACAGTGGCCAACATAAGACTGACTAATCCTACTGTGTACTTAGGCAAAGTCTTTGGGGGGGAAATGATTAATTAATATATGAAAGTATTTCTCTGGACAAAACAGGACACTTCCAGATTTAGTACCTAACTTTGCAGCTATTTTATTTTTCTCATGAATTAAGAAAAATGCTAACCTTTAAGTCATTAAAAGGAGTGTGACACCATAATCTATTCAACAAAAAATACTAGGTAAATTTTTATATATTGGGTGTTGGGGTTATAGTGATGAAAATAATTCATAATCCCTGCCAGCAAGTAAATCAGAAGCTCCCAACAGATAAACTGGTAAGGAAATAATTTCAGTAGAGCATGGCAGTAGACCTTATTGTGCAAACAAGGTATGATGTGAGGAGGGGAAACAGAGGGATTTCCTATTTCTACCCAGAGAAGTCAAGGAATATATATATATATATATATATACACACACACACAGTCAGGAAACATATACGTACAAAGCTTGAGTAGGTTCTTGAAAGATCAATAGTCATTCTCAAGGTAGTCAACATTATAGTAAGGGAAAAGCTAGTAAAGCACGAAATAGCACAGCATTGTATTTTTTCATATCTCTTGGTAGAAAGTGAGAAAAATCAGAAAACTAATTTGAGAAGAAAAGAGGATATTTATTGGAAATTGCGATAGGTAGGCAGAATAATGACTACCCATAGATGTCTCCATCATAATCCCTGAAACCCGCGTGTTGTCAATGACAAAGGGGAATTAAGGTTAGAGATGGGATTACAGTTGCTAATGAACTAAACAATTAATCTAAGGAGATTATCCTGGAACATCCAGGTAGGCCCAATGTAATCTCCATCTTTACATGGAGAAAAGAGAGGCAGAAGCATAAGCATCAGAGTGAGAAAGACTTAACCAGCCATTGATGGTTTCAAGGATGCCAAAGTGGGGGAGGGGTGGCCAGGAGGGGTGGGCAGTTTCCAGAAGCTGGGAAACACAGGAAACCAATTTTCCTCTAGAGCCTCCAGAAAGGAATGCAACACCTTGATTTTAGCCTAGTGACACTTATTTTGGACTTTTGACTCCCAGAGGTGTAAGACAATAGATTGTTAGAAGCCACTAAGGTTGTTGAGGTCAGCTCGATGCAGAGGCATTTATATTATGATTCTTGCTGCACATGTGATGGGTTATGGAGCCTGGGGGAGTGAGGTGTACAGTCTGCAGATGAAGGTCAATTATGGGGGAGATAGAAAGAGTCAGAGAGAGGGAGAGGGACAACAGAGAGATAAACAGATGAAAGAGAGCAGCAGGAGAGAAACACAAAGGTCCTTATACCTACAGTTCAGCCTCTGCTATTCCCTATCCCAGGGTTTCCAAGTACGCAAAGCCCTCTGCAACCTAGCATTCATTAGGCAATTCCTTAAAATGCCTCAAATGAACCTCAGAAAGGAACCTCCAGCCAACATTGTCTTTATGATAGCCTCAAATGGCAGCTATTCTCTGAATCCTAGAATCACATCATTGCTGATTCTGACTCTTTAGGCCAGCTAGACTCATCTTTACTTCGTAGAGTGTCTCATTCAATAATTACTGTCAGGAGTTATTCTTGCCCATCTATCTACACTAGATTCCTGAGGCTGGTGTAACCAAGTACCACAAATTGACTTAAAACAACAGAAATTTGTCTCACATTTCTAGAGAATCGAAGTCTGAAATGGAGGTGTCAGCAGGCCTGTGCTCTCTTGAAACATGAAGGAGAATCCTTCCTTGTCTAAGTTTCTTGGGGTTTGCTGAAAATCTTTGATATTCCTTGACTTGCTGCTCATTGTCACAGGTGTTCTTCCTGCATGTCTCTGTCTTCATTTATAGCCAGTTGTTAGAGGGCCATTGGTTTTATTGGATTAGGGGCCCATTCTCTTCCGGTATGACCCCATTTTAACTTAATTAATCACATCATCATCAGTGACCCTATTCCCAAATAAGGTCACGGTCTGAGATCCTGGAGATTAGGGTTTCAACACATCTTTTGGTCAGGGGATACAATTCAACCCACATGATTCTTTAATTTTTGGCCAACTCCTGTTCAGATTCTACATCCATCTGATTATATCCATCTGGTTCCTGACTCCTGATTTTCTTGCTTATATATGACCTAGCTCTTCTACTTTGGGTTAAGTGTCAGTATATCATTGGTACAGATATGAGAAAGAGAAAAGCAGCCTCTGATTTCTGGCATCAGGCTGAGTATTCTCATCGGGGCTAGGTGTTCTTGTGAGCTGTTCCTGCATTTGGCCTTGGCATTCTCTTGTTGAACATAATCTCACAAAACATCAACATCTGACAAAGCTGCTATGAACATGATGATTCAAAACAAAAACATGACCACTCTATAATCATGTCTGAGCAGAGAGCAAAATACAGACATTGTCCTAACCACAAAAGTGACCAAACATTCCTCTGTATTGGTTAACATGAGTGACTGCTGCTTGTTTATCAATTACAGCTTTGTCTTCTTCTAGTCTTTCCTCCTTCTAGATAAGATTAAAATAAATAATTAGAATTGCCCCCACTTCCTGAGGGTATCCAATCCAGAACAAGGACCCACATCCTTAAATGCTTCCCAAATGACATAACACAACCTCAAATCTCACAGTAAATACTTTCTAACTCCCTCTTCCTGAGCCTCCCTCTGGTTCAGTGATGTACATTCTCCCTCACTGCAACAAGCAATAAGCTTGACTTGCTCAGTTATGAATATGTACCTGATGGTATTTTCCTGGAGGGCACTGACAAGCATTTTAATAATGTATATTGGCTGAAATGCAATAATTGAATTAGGAAACATGCTTTGCATGTGGAATGTATTGATTACCAAGTGATTACTATGGGGATCCTTCTCCTTCAGACAGAAAAATACAGGTGCAAAAAAAAGGCATATTAACAAAAGTATTAATTGGTACACAAATCTGGTGTTCAAGTGCAATCATATCTCTGATTTATAAATCAAATTAATCTCAATCTTTGATATATCAGTTTGATATCAGGTTTAGTATCTTTTTTTTGGGGGGGAGGGGGTGTCATCTTCCCTCTGAAGGGTCAGAAAAACTAGAAAACTTATTAAATCCATGAGGAGAGATCTACTCAACCTCCACGCCCAACTGTGGAATGGAAGGGGAAAGCGTTGAGGTCTCATCAGCTGGCCACTGCCATTACTTCTGGCTGCCCCATGGCATTGCCATTGGAAATTCACCTTGGGATGCCTGGGTGGCTCAGTGGTTGAGCGTCTGCCTTTGGCTCAGGTTATAATCCTAAGGTCCTGGGATCAAGTCCTGCATCAGACTCCCCACAGGAGCCTGCTTCTCCCTCTGCCTGTATCTCTGCCTCTCTGTGTGTGTCTCTCATAAATAAATAAAATCTTTATAAAAAAAAAAAAAGGAAATTCACCTCACTGCATCAGGTCAAGCAGTCAGCAATCTATGATGACATTCTGGAGCCACCAAATGTCCCTTATTTTGATTCTGCTGGTCACATCTATTAGTTCTTGACTCATTCAACCCACAAGCCATTCCACCCATTTACATGCTGGCCTCTCTAGGAGTGCTGTTAGGAGTGGGTTGGGTGCCTCTCCCTTTGGGACTAAAACCACTCTTCCTTCTCCCTTTAATGAAACCTTCTGTCCAGGATGGGCAGCTCATCTTGAAACCCTCAGACACAAAGGCTTCTTTACTTTCACTTCCCCTGTAACAGCAAAAACATTTTTTTAAAGATTTATTTATTTGAGAGAAAAAGAGCACAAACAAAAGGAAAGGGAGAAGCAGGCTCCCTGCTGAGCATGGAACCCATGTGGGGCTTGATCCCAGAACCCCAAGATCAAGACCTGAGTCAAGGCAGATGCTAAACTGACTGAGCCACCCAGGCACCCCAGTTAAAAAAAAATTAACTCTAGAGTGTTCTTAAATTCCCATTCCTTTCTGGAAGGGAAGGAATCTCTGTCTCAGTGAGAGGAACCATTCCCAAGGATGACAATGGAGGTTTTCAAAGCCCTCTCTCAGTAGAACAGAGAAAAAGGAAACATTTTTAAGCCATTAGTAAATGCTTGGTGGGGATGCTGCTGCATGCATGTGACATAGCGACACAGGGCTGCTTGTTTTTGAGTGGTTGCTCACTTGGAATTATTTATACTGGATTGGGTTCTGTGGTACAGTTAATTCTAATAATTTGTCAATACATTCTGCCAATCTTATATACTATCCCAGACTTTTTAATGTTAATGAGATTTGTTTTAGTCAAAGCTCATCAACATATTATTATCTTCGGGTTGAAATAATAATACATTCTTAAAAACATCATTTTTAAACTCCCTCTAGGGAAGATCACATTATTATTAGGAATTAAAATTTCCTTAGCTCCTAGCTCTTTTTCCCAGTGAAACAATTATTTTTATAATGTCATTTTAAATAATGTGATGCTATCTGGGTGATTCTATCAATAACAATTATACTTGTAGCAGACAAAATAGATGCTCATTTTAAGTCCTGGTCAGAGTTTTGTCTAGGACTACCTCCTTTCCCTCTTTCCTTTGTTGCTAACCTGGTGGGGTACCTCATTCTCAGATACAGACTTCAGTAACAAATCATTGGCCTCTGCACAAGTCCTTTGAGGGGAATATGTTTACTTGGTTACTCTTACTTCAAAAAGGGTGGCTGTTACCAGTTACAAAAAAACATGTCTCTTCCACAAGGGTTTGAGGGAAGCAGTATAAGGAGAAGAATATTTTGCCGTTATCAACTCAGACATTTTTTGCTTCAAAGGGCTTCTTAAAGTCTTAGCAGAAAGAGAACCTGAGAGGATGGGACTCAGAATAGGTCAGTTTTTGCTGGAAACAGAAAGCTTTTGAAACCCAGTATAATCCCCCAGAGCATAAGGACATAGAGGGCAGAGCAGGAGCAATGGGGATATGTGTAAAAAGGGTAAAGAAGTCAGAATTTAACTCATGTCCTAGTTTTGCTTTGGTTTCTCCTCAAACCTTGAGTTTGTCTACAACAACAACATCCTTGTGAGGATCCTTTTACAACAATGAATTAATTAAGAAAGCTAATTGGGTCAAGTTTTTTTTTTTTTTTTGACTTAGGTTGAATGATACACACTCTTTCCAACTCATGACACATTCTCCTAAAGATTTCATAACATCTTGAGCTAATTTGCGTAGCACGTTCCTGTTGTCTACAAAACCGGGGACATGTTATGTCTCTGCCATCACTGACATCATCAACTGGAATACGATTTCAGCCCTGCTGAAATCCAATTGTGATGATGACAGACAAAACACATTTCTCTTATGCTTTCAAATCATTCGCTGTTCCTGTAAAGTATTTATTGTTTCTGTTCTCTTCAATCAGATGAAATACAGAGAAAAGCTCATCGGATAAACACTCCTTTTCTGCTCTACACCAGTTTCAGTGAAAATTGAACTCCTGGTTCTTTGACAAAGTATATTTGATAAGAATACTGGCCATGAAACCCATGTAATAAAAGCTTCTTAAACTAAGTGCATGAATTCACAAAGTAGCAGAATCTTCAACCATTTCCCTCTGCCTGTCGTGTTATGTTCTGATGATTACAAATTTTTCCATTTGAAGAATCATCACTTCTAAAATTCTTATTTACCTTCTATTATTTAGGAATCAGAATTAGAATATCTCTTCATTAAAGCCCTACCTATAATGAATTTTCATTTCAGGGCAAGATTTTCAGTGAACAGGAAAAGAGAAATATTCTTCTTCTTTTTAGATATTTTACATTATTTTTGGTTTTATTATTTTATTTGCATGCATTGATTCATTCCTTGATTCATTCTGCCTCTGCTTTGCCTGCTGTCCCTGGGACTAAAGCCCCTGTATGTCAATCTCTCCATCACGTGAACCTCCTACCTTCCACTGGAAGGAGAGAGGAAGAGGTTGTCAGATGCCTATTAGGATTGGGGAGTCCATCTGGAGATCTAATTCCTCTTCCAAAGATCTTAAACTAACCCCCACTGTTTTTAGGCCCTCATTTCCCTCTGCTTTTAGAGGACTTGATATTTTCTATTCTTGAAATTTTCAGAGGTTCAGTTGAATGAATCTGCTTGTTCCTTATTGGTTTTCTTCCTTGCAACCACCTAAGAGAACCTAAGTTCTCTCTTATCCATCTGTTTTCCAGTTTCCAAACTGTTACATATTCTTTTATTTTCATGATCTCTTGTGTATATGCATATGTATACTTTTAGATTTTGTCTTGTTTTTCCCCTTTATTATCCATTTAGTGGGATTTCAGAAGGAAGTGTATTTAACGTACATGTTAAATCTATTGTTTTACTAGAAATCCCTTGTACTGATTTTTTTTAAAAATTTCAAAAATATTTAATTGAAGTGTAAATGTCATACAGTTTAATATTAGTTTTAGTTGTATAATATTGATCGACAATTCTACCATTTGCATTAGTGGTGACATGATTGAAAAAACTACTAGACTAGGGACAGAAGATGTCATTCAAATTTTGTCCTTAAATCTTTATAAATATATAAACTATGTAATCATTAGAAAGTCACTTAAACTCTCAGATCCTCATTTTTCCTTTTCTACAAATTGGAGATACTAATTCTGTTATGTCGGGTCATTGTGAGGATTAGAAATCATATTTACAGTGTATAATAAGGAAGTATAATAAAACAGAAGTAGTGGAATGACACTTTGGAGATTAAGTTATAAAATGACTGCCTTTAATCTTCACTGCGTTGTTCTCGCAGTCTCCGGGTCCCTTGGGCAGGGGAAGGCCGCCTGTTGTGAGGCCGCCCTGAGGAGTGGCCCACGTGGCCACTGACTAAAGCCTGCTGACAGACAATGGACAGCTGCCTAGTGAGTTTGGAAAGAGGTGTGTTCAGATGTGATTACAACTCTCGGCATCAGCTTGATAGCACCTCCTGAGAGACCTGGAGTCAGGAACACCCAGGGAAGCTCTGACCAGATTCCTGACCCCAAGAAAGGGAAGTAATTAATGTTCTTTTTAGCTGCTGACTTTTGAGGTAATCTGCTCTATGGCAGGGAATGGCAAATACCTATAGAGCAGAATAGCTGACTTTTACAAAAAGAAAATATTTTCTTCCTTTTTATGGAAATCATTTGGTAAATTTATCTAATAAGTTCATATATAACTCACCCTGGAGATCCCTGGGTGGCGCAGCGGTTTGGCGCCTGCCTTTGGCCCAGGGCGCGATCCTGGAGACGCGGGATCGAATCCCACGTCGGGCTCCCGGTGCATGGAGCCTGCTTCTCCCTCTGCCTGTATCTCTGCCTCTCTCTCTCTCTCTCTCTCTCTGTGACTATCATAAATTAAAAGAAAAAAATAAAAAAAAACTCACCCTTAAACTCTATTTGGTGTGTGCTGAGGTGCAAAGCAGTAGGGAGTTTGAAGGAGTTCTAGGACTCAGACTTTGGGTTCAGTTGATCAATCGTAAGCTTGAGTCTCAAAAATGTGTCCGAGGAACACAAGTCAGCTTTTTGAAATTCTCCAAGGAACATAAGAATTGTGGTCACTGGGGCACTTGGGTGGCTCAGTGGTTGAGCGTCTGCCTTCAGCTCAAAGCGTGATCCTGGAGACCTGGGATTGAGTCCCCATCGGGCTCCCTGCCCGGAGCCTGGGAGCTCTGCCTGTGTCTCTGCCTCTCTCTGTGTCTCTCATGAATAAATAAATAAAATCTTAAAAAAAAAATAAAAGAACTGTGGCCTTTCAGTCTAGAAAACACCAATACCTGCTTTCACTCCTGAGATTCACAATGAAACACAGGTTACAGGTTCTAGAAATCTGAGACATGCTAAGATTTCTAATGGGTTAGTGGTTTTAAAAAGTTAAACAGGGGATCCCTGGGTGGCTCAGCGGCTTAGCGCCTGCCTTTGGCCCGGGGCGCGATCCTGGAGTCCCCGAATCGAGTCCCGTGTTGGGCTCCCAGTGCATGGAGCCTGCTTCTCCCTCCTCCTGTGTCTCTGCCTCTCTCTCTCTCTATGTCTATCATAAAATAAATAAATAAATCTAAAAAATAAAAAGTTAAACAGCCCGTTGTACCCTCTGGGAAATCATTGGTTACGGTGACCAATAAAATGCTGAAATCCTAGCTTGTTCTCACGGTGGCCTGACTTCGCTTATCAACAGCTATTTAACCTTGTCTCAGTCCCCAAGGCCTAAGGATTCAGCTTTTCCCCAGAGCAAATGTTTTGTTATACAATAACAGGAATTCAGTGTTGTAATCACCAGATGGTAAGAGCTGAGCAAGTTCTGATCTGACGACACAGAAGAAATTGTACCCAGTCTCATTCTGTCAGTTCCCATTTTATCATTTGCCTCCTAATCATTGAGTCAATTATTGCTTGATCCTAATAATTCACTCAGGTTTTCAGAATTGTTACCAACCCCCACTCTCCCCACAAGGATATATATCAGAACATTTCCAATTTAAAACTCCTCACTAAGTAGGGTCTCAGTTCTCCATGGAGGACTCCCCTTCCCTGTGACTTGCAGCATCCCTGCTAAATATTGTATAATGTTTTTGCAACATATTGAATAATTCTTTGGAAATATTTGCACATCTCTCTAGTACCACTTGCAGCAGTGTGTAGCAGTTGCTATGACAACACTCTTTAAAATTAAAAAGAGAAATTAAAAGTTTTGCGTAACTGGAAGGACTTTCTGACACTAAGGGTGAGATGTTAGGATTTTCACATAAGCTGTATCTTAGTGTGTGAGTCTGTTCTGATTAAAATAAGATTTTAGAAATCATCACTGGAAATGTTATTTCACCACATTTTCTTTCCATGTCAGCTATGCTAATATCATTGTTGGAGAAGTTTTATAAAAAGTCTCCAGCTTATAAATTTTATGAAACATGCTTGGTTAGCAAGTTCTCCTCTTTGTTTCTTTTTTTTTTTTTTAAGTTCTCCTCTTTGAACGCTAGCAACAACAATCACAAAAACTACAATAGTATTAAACAATCTTTGAGTGGCTCTGTGCTACATCAGATATATATATACATATATATATATATATATATAACAGATATATAATATATATTAGAGATATGAAGGATTTGTGAAATTGTCGTGAAAAGGAAATATAATAATTATGCAGTCTCAAATACACAATTAAATTTTGTTTTCACAACAATCCTACAAAATAGCTACCATAAGCCCCATTTTACCCATAAAGAAACTGAAGCTCAGAGAGGTTAGATAACTTTTTCAGGGTCAAAAGGCTAGTGCGTGGCAGAGCTAGCATCCAAATCCAGATTTTTTTATACTTTTAAAAATATACTTAGTTAAAAAAATTTTTTATATACTTAGTTTATAATTTCCCACTCATTGCAATTCAGACAGGAGGTTCTTGATATGAGGATAGGGCAGGAGTGATCAAGGGAGAAGCTCTCTAAGGCAAGGCAAAGATCCCACACTTCTGCTGGCCAGACTCAGGCCACTAGGGAAATGCAAATCAAAAGCACCAAGAGATACCACCTTACATTTTATGCTAGGATCATTACAATTAAAACAGAGAGTTACAAATATTGATGAAGACATGGAAAACCTGGAACCCTTATCTACTGCTGGTGGGAATGTGAATAGTGTAGCCCCAGTGGAAAACAGTGAGGTGTTTCCTCAAGATAATTCAACACAGAATTACCAAATGACCGAGCCATTCCACTGCTGGGTAGATATTCCAAACAACTGAAATAAATCAAACTTTAATCAAACTTTAAACAGAGACTTGTACACAAACATTCACTGCAGCAATATTACAATAGCCAAAAGGTGGAAACAACTGAAATGTCTCAACAGACACATGGATGAACAAAATGTGGAATATCCATACAACAGAATCATCTCTGGCCATAAAAAGGGATGCAGTTCTGATACATGTTATTACAAAGATGGACCTTGAAAATATTAGGCTAAGCTAAACATGGCAGACACAAAAAGACCAAAATTGCATGATTCCACTTATATGGGGTATCCAGAAGAGGCAAGGTCACATGGACAGCAAGCAGATTATGGGTATGGTGTGGGGGGCAGGGGATGGGGAGCTCTTATTGGTTACAGAGTTTCTGTTTAGGGTGATGGAAAAATTTTGGAAAGAGGTGGGATCACTGAATTTTACACTTAAAAATGGTTAAAACAGCAAAATTTCATTTTACAGATGTTACTAAAGTTAAAAAAAATGTTCCAATGATCTTTACTGTAACTAACCAACCTTTACATGCTTGACTTTACATGCTTTTCAAAATGGCACAGTGATTGCAAGTCAGCTTCCTCAGAAGCCTTGGGAGAAGGTTGTGAACATCCTGGGGATGCTCAACTTATAACCCTGGCTCTAAAGAGGGAAGAAACAAAAGACATATTCATGAGTCATCCTCACCATCTGTGAGTAGAATATGGTTTGAATTACTGTGTTCCTCTTCCTTCCAGGGTCCATCTAGGTTGGCACAAGCCAGACACTTCAGAAACCTATATAAAGTTCCTCTAACTCACCTGAATGTATAATTGGAAAGATTTGTATTGTCCTAAAAACCTGTAGCCAGATCAAAGCTGCTTATCGGTTTATGTGTGAACACTGACAATCCTTTGAATGCCATTGAAATTGTTGTGTTTTAAAATTGAAAAATGCTGGGAAGTTAAAATTGCAACTACACACACTGCTTGCAATTTTATGTTCTTTGCAAATTGTCATCATGCATATTTCTGGAAATCTGAGGGATCCCAATTTAGAAACTCATTTTTCTTTCTTTCATCCTCTTTATTATTCCAACCTTGTTCTAAACCAGGCCCTATTTTCTAAAGAAAAGCTACAAAGAGGTCACTGTGATTCAATATTTTCCTTTTAGAAATTCAGATTGTCAGAACCATTTATATTAAATTGCTTTTTAAGTAAGGAATTGCTCTTTCTAGATTTTCTAGTTTTCATTGTAAAGAAAAGCTCTAGCTGAGGAGGTAGAAAACTGATGTTTTTTGATCACATCAGCTTTGGGTGAATTCCTTACCTCTGAATTTCCGTTCTTATTGGCAAAATGGGAACAAGTAATTCTTGCTCTACCCACATTACTGAGTTGCTAAGATGATTAAATAAAGATACCAGATATGAACAAAACTGTGAAACACTGAACAAAGCACAACTCCAAGAGTGAAAACTACAAAAGCTTAGTTATTTGATTAGCTACCTTTTCAAATAAAGAGCAGTTTGGAATCTTCTGGGGTTCATATTCATTCTAGTCTCTCACTAATCCCCATACTTGAGTAAGCAGTAAGAGCTCTACAACAAAGCAAGGGAAAAATATGTCTGGTCAGGGTGAATGTTAGCAACTGAGAAAGAAGTATGAAAGAGCACAACATAACTCTTTTTTTTTTTTTTTTTTTACAACATAACTCTTTTTTTTTTTTTTTTTTTACAACATAACTCTTAACCCCCAAACTCCAAACTGATAGGTATGGCTTACACAAAGGAAAGGCAGCTCCATCCAAGCAAGAAATATGCCAGAGCTCCCAATATAGAAGAAAAGTCTTTACTCAGAAAATTGGAGGGGTCTACAGCAATTGCACTACTGGGTATTTACCAAAAAGATAGTGAAATGCCAAGATACCCGCACCCCAGTGTTCATAGCTGCAATGTCCACAACAGTGAAACTATGGAAAGAGCCATGATGTCCTTTGACAGAGGAATGGATAAAGAAGATGTGGTGTATACATACAATGGAATATTACTCAGGCATCAGAAGAGACAAATATCCACCATTTGCTTTGACATGGATGGAACAGGAGGTATTCTGCTGAGTGAAATTGGAGGACAATCATATGGTTTCACTCATATGTGGAATATAAGAAATAGTGAAAAGGATTATAAGGGAAAGATAGGGAACTGAGTGGGAAAAAATAGAGATGGAGATAAACCATGAGAGACTCCTAACTCTGGGAAACAAACAAAGGGTTGTGGAAGGGGAGGTGGTTGAAGGGATGGGGTAACTGGGTGATAGGCAATGAGAAGGGCACTTGACGGGATAAGCACTGGGTGTTATACTGTATGTTGGCAAATTGAATTTAAATAAAAAAAAAACTCAAAAAAAAACCCCTAAAAAAAAAAAAAAAGAAAATTGGAGAATTCTAAAATTTGACTCTGCTTTTCATTTGCTCTCCCTTTGGTGGAACCACACTTTCTGCCAACTTACACAAAGCCTTTCTCATATGGTGGAGGGACAACTGCTGGCCAAACAGATGTATTTAAACACCAAGGAAATCTATGCAGTCTCTTTCTGATTAACTAGGTGCTAAATTAATTCATGTATATATATTAGAAGGATCAGCAGATATAAGGGAGAAAACAGATAAAAGAGAAGGGTTTGATCAATTAACAGAACTGATACAAGAAGAACTAGAGATAAATTAGCAAATAGAAAATAACTTAAAAATAATTCTATTTCCCAGAGAAATTTGAAAATACACTATAGTCATAATACAAAACTATATTGCAATGCCAAGTAATGAAAACCAAGATAGCATTGGAAATTTTAGAAATTAAAAATATTAACTCCCCCAAATGCAAAACATCTAGTCATGGCTAAGGATAATTTTTTTTTTAATCTGGAAAGTAAAGTGAATGAAGTTAATCTCTTTTATAAGACAATGCAAATAGACAAAATAACAGAAAAACAATGGAGAAAATGAAGAGATAGGGGAGATTATACCACAGATCCAAAATACAGCTAAAGGAGTTCCAAAACATAAGCATTGGAAAGTGATGGGAGGACTAATTAAAATGATGATTATTTTTTCAAGCTGAAGAAAGTCACGGATGGAAAAAGCTCACCAAAAGGCAAAATGAGAAGAATGGTTTAACATACAGATAGACATATAGAGAGATAGAAAGATGATAACGTATACACAGATGAACATCCTGATAAAATTTCAGATGCTCACATAAAGAGAATATTCTCAAGGTTTCAAAAGGAAGAAAAGCAGCTTATTTATAGAAGGACTAGAACCAGATAAATATCAGATTCCTTACAGATCTAGACATTAGAAGGCAGTGGGAAATGAGCTTCAGCATTCTGAGAGAAAAGGAGTTAAGAGTTTTATACCCAACCACATTAGCATTCATATGTAAGGGTACATCAAAAATATACATTTGCAAAGTCAATCATCTGCAGAATTTTGCTAAAGGATTGTTTAAGAAAATATCACAGCAAAATAGGGGTCCCTGGGTGCCTCAGTTGGTTGGGTGGCTGACTCTTGGTTTTGGCTCAGGTCATGATCTCGGGGTATGGGGTTGGGCCTCATGTTGGGCTCCTCACTCAGTGGGGAATCTGCTGGAGATTCTCTCTCTCTCTCTCTCTCTCTCTCTCTCTCTCTGTTTGCCCCTCCCCACCACTCTCTCTAAAATGAATAAATAAATCTTTTCTAAAAAAAGAATACAAAGAACAAGGGAGGCAAGAAACAGTAATGAACAAAGAAACAAACAAAATGCATAGTTAATCCAAAACAAGTATTAATATGTAATATACAAACAAATACAGCCGATCTTCATGTGATAGATGGGGAAGAGAAAGGATGGCTGGGTAGAAGAGTAAGGTAGATACATGGTAAAAGAAGAAATGATAGTATGTTAAGTATGTAGAGACACTCATTAGTTGTAGACACAGATAGGGAAATACAAGTTTATTTATTTTGTGTTAAAAAATGTAAGGGTGACTATTATAAAAAGGACAAAACATTGGAAACTTCTAAATCACCAGGTAGAAAAGAAGAAAAAAGATAAGTCAGTCAAACTATTATCAATCTGAATAATCCTTGTCCTAATATATTTGAGGCATATATAGACAAATAATGACCCTGAAATGCCTGCTTATCCACAGACCAGCACTGTGATCTTTACAAGTCACCTTGACACTTTTGATTTTCAAGATGCTTTAGTGATAGTGACAGCTGACTGCAAGCTGCAGGGAGTGAATGTGTGTAGGCCAATGCATGGGTCAAACAGGCCTACAATGACAATGGAGCACTTTACCTGTCATCATAGATGCTAGATTCTATCCATCTTCCATTCAGAGTCAAGTTCATTGAGCATGAGCTCCAACCAAGATCCTGAGCTACACAAAAATGAGGAGAGGCAGCTTGGTGCAGGGTTTAATGACATAGACTTTGACATCAGCCATACTTGTGTTTGAACCCTCAGTCTTCCAGTAATAAAGCCTTGACAATTTCCTTAATCTCTTTGAACTTTAGTATCTTTATTTTGGAAATGAGCCTTATAATAATAAACTAAGCGTAACTTGTATAAAATAGCACAGTCCTGGCAAATAGCAGCAATTAAAGAGAAAACATTTGTGACTAATGTTATTTCAGGAATTAGATAAAATGAAAGACTGAAGGAATGCTAGTTAGAAGGAGTAGAATGAGGGAAGACATCAAGCAAGAAACATAATAATGCTTTGGGGGAAATACAAGCAATTTGATGTATCGAAAGGCAAGGAGGGGCAAGAAGAACCACATCATGGAGAACCTTTAGATGGCATGCCAAAAGGCTCAAATTTCATGCAGTGGTGGGTAATTTTCCAAAGGTTGTCCTGACAAGGAAAATCTTTGAAATCTATAAAAAGGACAAACTGTATTGTAGATAGACAACTTTTTTCATGAAGTGTTAAATGGATTGGAGGGGGTCATATGCATTTGAATACATATGTACATGTACATATATTACCATACACATGCACACACACACACAGGCACAAGATAAAATTAGTGAAAGTTTGTGATTAATTATAAGTGGGGAAGGAAAATAAAGTAGATCAAAGAGATCAAGTTATCTCCAAAGCTTCTGCCTTTGATAAGCAGAGTGGTCATGCCTATGAGAGAGATAAAGAACACACAAAGGAGAGCAAAATCGGAGGGAAGATGAAGAGCTCGTGTTGGGACTCTTGAGTTTCTTGAGTCAATGGGGCATCTAACTATAAACATCTAGCAGGAATTTGCTTAATAATATTCCAAATTAAGGAAGGGTTGGTGGTATTGGTTTGTGAATCAGTGATACGCTTAGAAGCACTAACATTAGTGGGATGGTCAAAAGAAGGAATGGCTATTAAAAAGACTGAGAAAAAAAAAAAAAAGAAGACTGAGAAATTACCTCAGTATGAACTGGAGAGTCTGATGCAACAGAAAGTACAGGAAAAGAGTATCCAGAAGGCAAAATGTTGTCTGTAGGGTGAAAGGCAACAAAACTATCCACTAAGGGCTGAAGTATCCTCCTCTTTAAGAAAATTTTAAGCCATTAGATGATAAGTTTGAAGGAAGAAAGGGAGCATGAATGAAATCATAGAGTGGTAAATAAAACGTAAGAAAGGCAGTAGCTAGAGTGGAAGATAAAATGAAATTTTTTTGGTGATTAAACTACAGCCTGCTATACATCTCAATTCAGGCATTCCTAGGCACAGCAGAATCAACATGGTCAAACCTGTACTTATGTTTATCCAATTTTGTTTATGGGAATTTGATATACTTACAAAGTGGGGGAGAAGAGATAGTAAATACAGGAATGTTGAAAATAGAGGAAAGAAAGGATAACTATCCTAGAAGAGAGATGTGAGAGGCTTATATCAAAATCACATTGGGAAGAGTGTTCCACAATAGGTGGAGACAAACCTTATCCTCTGAAGTTAGAGGTAGGATCAATGAATCGGCTCTGACTTCTGCCTTGGTGCTCAAACAATATCTCTTGTGGTGGCTTCTTATAGAAAACTCCTCATTCCAGCTTCTATGGCCTCCTCAGGTCCGGCTGTTCCCTTGGGATCTTCCCTCCCCCAATCTTGCTTTTTCTCTCCCTAATATGGTAAAACAAAAGAAATATATACTGCTCTGTAATTAATATGTTCTCTCAGAGTCACCAGGATGAGTTTGAGTTTTTAGAAATGAAAGCCTGGAAGACATCTTTTTCTTTCTGCTTCCTGATAGTATTATCTATCTATAGATGCCTTGGTTACAGGCTCTACCACATGCTTGAATGGGAAGGAGGTACAGAAAGACAAAGGTAAGAAGACTTGGAAATAAAAGTTCAGGAAGTCAAGATGTGATTCCAAGCAAAAAGGTGTCAGAAGCTCAAGACAAAGTATCTAAATATCTACACATTGGTCCAAGTAACAGTACAGGGTATTAGAGTCAGGAGGCACTTTGCTCCTCACTACTTTTGGGTCACCTGTTTGGTCAGTGTCTTTTCCCCTGGGCAAGAACTGGTCCTAGAGTGTGAAGCCTGAGTCAAATATTGGGGCTAATGGGTAAGTAAGACTATAGTGGGAGAAAAAAGGAACATGGAGCAAAGAAAGCTTGACAGGGTGATGAATTAATCAGGCAATATGAAAGCTGGAAAGTCTCTAGACCCAGAAAATACTCGTAATAATCAAGCATGGTATATTAAGTACTAAGGTTGTGTGTTAAGTGCTTTATATCCATATCCTAAAAATAAATCCACGAAGTTAACACTATGTCCATCTGACAGAGGAAGAATCTGAAATTTAGAGAATTTAAGTGATCTGTCCAAAGGCACTCAGCTCAAAAGCCTTCAGTAAATGTTTGAGAGAAATCAAATCCATATATGAAGGATTATAAAATCCCAGATGCATGTTTTCTTGATTTTTACCATTTTGTTCCTTAATAGCCCAGCATGCATTTTATGTTACTATCTAGAACCCACAACTGCAAAAACATTCTAGTGCAGTCGTACTGCTATGGTGATGTGGGAAGTCACATGCAGTCACAGAGTATTAATTTAACATTCAATACATTTCCAGATTATATATTCTGATATTTCCTCTTAGAACTATGGGAAATATTTCAGCACCTAGCAAAATGTGTCTTTAATCTCCCTAGATTCTGTTTATTTCTGGCCAGCAAGGCACAACCCAAATCACACTGCTTAAGTTTCTAATTTAATGGAACATTAAGCATCCATTTCTGGTACCTAAATTATACAGTCTGTTATTTATAGAGTTTACATGCAAAGTATTTAACTGAAAAATGGAAATAAAAATAGGAAATGGATGGGTGCCTGCTATTGAATCTCATAAGTGATCCTATAATATTATTAAATACAGTAGGTAATGAGTGTTAATTTATATTTTAGAAATTTTAAAATAAATACTTAATTACTTCCTTTGGCTAATGAGTTTCCAGTTTTTCTTTTGTGTTCCAAATATGTGCTTCTGGAAATAGGTCAGCTATACTCCATATGATATTTAGACATCTCTTATTCTTGGTTATGGTGCAAAAGAACCCCTTCCTCCCTCCCTTCCTTTCCTCTTTCCCTCCTGTCTCCTTCTTTCCTTCCCTCCCTCCCTTCACCTAAGGAATGCAATATATTGTCTAAGAAAAGATAGCATTCAATTCTTATAATAAGATAAAATGTGTCCTCTTTTCCCCTAGAAGAGGAAGAAAGGAAGAAGAAACTCACACCTCATGAATAAACCCATAGGGTTGGAATCAGACAGATTAAATGTCACCTCAGCTCTGCCAATAACTGCTTACTACCCAGGCTTTGGACTAGTCTATCAGCCATGTCTTAGCAGGAGACAGATGACTAAAATGATTGAAGAATTTCAGAAAGGAATTATTTACAAAGTTGTAGGAGGGTTAAGGAAAATCAATAAGGAATATAAAAACCCTGGCAACGGAGGGACATTGCTACTATCCCTAGTGCACTGGGTGACAAGAACTTTGTGAGACCTGGCAAGAAAGTGTCAGAAGAATAAATACTCCACCCTCCCTTCTTCCCACCCTCTGATCTCCTGCCAGTGTCTCCCTTTGGTTGAAGCCAGCTGAAAGAGGACATGGGAGCCCATTATGCAGACCATAGATATCTGCCTCCCAAGGCATTGAGTAAGATGAAAGTAGATATGGAGGAGCAAACAAAAAAAAACTCTGCATAATGATTATTAATAACAATCTCCTTGTAGGAGATAAAGAACAAAAATGCAGTGTTGAAATGCTGCTGTGGGAGGTTTCCGTGTATGAGGTTTGATTTCTCTATTGGAGCTCCCACAATGAAAAAAACAGTTTTTTAATCACAGCCAAGAAAAAATGAGGCATTTGAGCTATGTAATAGTGTCTGTGAGGCATATTCTTGTCCTCAGGCTTATCAGGCCATAAGGATCAGCAGACAAGGGGCTATTCAATATTTTTACAGCTGGAGGCACTGGTCGCTTTTGGTTTCACCCAGTTGGGAACATATTTTCGGCTTAAAGGAAGGAATTCTCTGAGATTTTAAATTCCATTCTCCTAGGTTTGTAATGATAAATGTTTTGTGACATATGTTTTAATTGTAAGCCTGAGGAACATTCAAAATAACTCTCATGTAACATCATCAGACATATAGTAAAGCCTCAAGTTTGCTAAATTGGCACGATCACTGTAGCCAAAACACAGCAGCAGAATGTACACAGGATACACCAGACACACTTCCTGAAGCACTAGGCCCTGGAAAGTATATGACTTCTTCATAAAGCCATCACACTCAGGAGCAGGAAACATAACAAGCTTTCCCAACAAAAAGAAGACAACAGAGACCTAGACAAAATGCTAAGAAGGAGGAATTCATCCCAAAAGAAAGAACAAGTCATGGCCACAGATCTAACTAAAACAAGAAAACGGGGATCCCTGGGTGGCGCAGCGGTGTGGCGCCTGCCCTTGGCCCAGGGAGCGATCCTGGAGACCCGGGATCGAATCCCATGTCGGGCTCCCAGTGCATGGAGCCTGCTTCTCCCACTGCCTGTGTCTCTGCCTCTCTCTCTCTCTCTGTGACTATCATAAATAAATAAAAATTAAAAAAAAAAAAAACAAGAAAAAGTCATGGCCATGGATCTAATTAAAACAGATATAAGAAATACACCTGATCCAGAATTTAAAGCAACAATCATCAGGATACTAGCTGGGCTTAAGAAAAGCAAAAGCCCAGGAAGTTGCTTTTCATAGAGATAAAAGACTTAAAAATTAGTCAGGCTGAAATGAAAAAATGCAATAACCAAGTTGAAACCAAGTGGATGTAATGACCACAAGGGTGGAAAAAGCAAAGGAATAAATAAGTGATATAGAAGATAAAATTATAGAAAATAATGAAGCTGAAAAGAAGAGGGAAAGAAAAATACTGGGTTACAAATGTAGACCTACAGAATTCAATGTCTCCATAAAGTGTAATATTCATATCTTAGGAGTCCTGGAAGAAGAAGAGAGGGGTAAGGGGACAGGTTTATTTGAGGAAATCATAGCTGAGAACTTCCTTAATCTGGGCAAGGAAACAGACATCCAAATCCAGGAGGCACAGGGAACTCCCATCAAAATCAACAAAAGTAGGCCAACACCAAGACATATTGTAGTCAAATTTGTGAAATATAGAGATAAAAAAAAATCCTAACAGCCGTAAGACAAAAGAAGTCCCTAATTTACAAGGGAATACAAATAAGGTTAGCAGCAGATCTCTCCACAGAAACTTGAGAGGCAAGAGAAAAGTGATATGATATATTCAATGTGCTGAATGAGAAAAATATGTAGCCAAGATTACTCTATCCAGCAAGGCTATCATTCAGAATAGAAGGAGAGATAGAGAGTTTCCCAAACAAACAAAAACTAAAGGAGGTTTGTGACCACTAAACCAACCCTGCGAGGAATATTAAAGGGTACTATGAGTGGGAAAGAAAGACCAAAAGTGACAAAGACTAGACAGGAACAGAGAAAATCTCCAGTTATAACACAATGATTGATACAATGGCACTAATTTCATATCTATCAATAATTACTCTGAATGTAAATGGATTAAATGCTTCAATCAGAAGACATAGCATGTAAGAATGGATTAAAAAAATAAGACCCATCTATGTGCTGCCTACAGGAGACTCGTTTTAGACCCAAAGATACCTGCAGATCAAAAGTAAGGGAATGGAGAAACATTAATCATGCAAAAGGATGTCAAAAGAAAGCCAGAGTAGCTATACTTACATTAGGGAAACTAGATTTTAAACCAAAGACTATAAAAATAGATGAAGAAGGGTACTACATCATAATAAACAGATCTGTGCAACAAGAAGATATAACAATTGTAAATATGCCCCCAACTTGGGAGCACCCAAATATATAAATCAATTAATAACAAACATAAAGGAATTCATTGATAATAATAATAGTAGAGGACTTTAACACTCCACTTACATCCACGAAAAGATCATCTAAGCAGAAAATCAACAAGAAACAATGCCTTTGAATGACACACTGGACTAGATGGCTTTAACAGATATATTCAAAACATTTCATCCTAAAGTATCAGAATACACATTCTTTTCAAGTGCACATGGAACATTCTCCAGAATAGATCACATACTAGGTCACAAATCAGGCCTTAAAAAGCATAAAAAGACTGAGATCATACCATGCATATTTTCCAAGCACAGTGCTATGAAACTTGAAGTCAATCACAAGAAAAAATTTGGAAAGACTACAAACACATGGAGGCTAAAGAAATCTATTAAAGAATTAATGAGTCAACCAGGAAATTAAAGAAGAAATTTAAAAAAACACTGGGAAATTAATGAAAATGAAAACTTGGCAGGCCAAAATCTTTGGGATGCAGCAAAAGTGGTCATAAGAGGGAAGTATATAGCAATCTAGGCCTCCCTCAAGAAGGAAGAATAATCTCAAATACACAGCCTAACCTTACATCTAAAGGAACTAGAAAAAGAACAAATGAAGCTTAAAGCCAACAGAAGAAAGGGAAATAATAAAGATGAGAGCAGAAATAAATGATATAGAAACAAACAAACAAAAACAGTAGAACAGGTCAATGAAGCCAGGAAACTGGTTCTTTGAAAGAATTAATAAAGTTGATAAACCCCTAGGCAGACTTATCAAAAAGGAAATAGGAAGGACCAAAATAAACAAATTACAAAGAGAAAAGAGATCAAACCAACAGTACAGAAATACAGATAATTATAAGAGAATATTATAAAAAATTATATGCCAAGAATTGGGCAATTTGGAAGAAATGGGTAAATTCCAGGAACACATAAACTAAAACAGGAATAAACAGAATACTTGAACAAATCAATAACCAGCAAAGAAATTGAATCAGTATTCCAACATCTTCCAAGAAACAAAAGTCCAGGGCCCAGTGCCTTCCTAGGGCAATTCTGTCAAACATTTAAAGAATTAATACTTATTCTTCTCAAGCTGTTCCAAATGATAGAAATGGAAGGAAAACTTCTACACTCATTTTATGAGGCCAGCATAACCTTAATTCCAAAACTAGACAAAGACCTCACTGAAATAGAGAACTACAGGCCAATATCCTTGATGAACATGGATGCAAAAATCCTCAAGATACTAGCAAGTCTAGTCCAATGGTACATTAAAAGAATCATTTACCATGACGAAGTGAGATTTATTCCTGGGTTGAAATGGTGGTTCAATATTCACAAATCAACCAACATAATACAGTATGTTAGCAAAAGAAAGGATAAGAACATTTGATCCTCTCAATAGGTAGAGGAAAAGCATTTGACAAAGTATACCATACATTCCTGATAGATAAAAAACCTCAACAAAGTAGGGGAAAAGGAAACCTACCTAAACATCATAAATTAGGCCATTAGGGTTCCTGAGAGGCTCAGTAGGTTGAGCATCTGACTCTTGATTTCAGCTCAGGACAGGATCTCAAGGTTGTGATATTGAGCACCAAGTCAAACTCCATGCTGGGCATGGAGGGTGCTTCAGATTCCCTCTCTCCCTCTCCCTCTTCCCTCCCTCTCACCCACTCTTGCTCACTCTCTCTTTCTAAAAAAATAAAATAAAATAAAATAAAGGCCATATACAAAAGACCCAAGGCTAATATCAACCTCAATAGGGAAAAACAGAGCTTTTCCTCTAAAGTCAGGAACAAAATAAGGATGTTCAGTCTCACCATTGTTATTTAACATAGTATTGAAAGTCCTAACATCAGCAATCAGACAACAAAAAGAAGGAAAAGGCACCCAAATAGGCAAGGAAGAAGTCAAATTTCCACTATTTGCAGATGACATGATATCCTATATAGAAAAAAAGCACGAAAAAATTGCTAGAACTGATAGAAAAATACAGTAATGTTGCATGATACAAAAACAATGTAAAGAAATCTGTTGCATTTCTATACACTAATAATGAAGCACACAGGAAACAACAGGTGTTGGTGAGGATGCAGAGAAAGGGGGACCCTCTTTTGCTGTTGATGAGACTGCAAACTGGTGAAGCCACTGTAGAAGACAGTATGGAGGTTCCTCAAGAGGTTAAAAATAGAACTACTCTTTGACCCAGCAATTGCACTACTTGGTATTTATTTACCCAAAGGATACATAAATACTGATTTAAAGGTATACATGCACCCCAATGTTTATAGCAGCATTCAACAATAGCCAAATTATGGAAAGAGTCCAAGTGCCCAACAACTGATAAATGGATAAAGATGATGTAGTGTGTGTGTGTGTGTGTGTGTGTATGTATATATTAGCCATTAAAAATATTAAATCTTGCCATTTGCAATGACATGGATAAAGCCAAAGAAAGACAAATGCCATATATTTTGCACATATGTGGAATTTAAGAAACAAAAGAGATGAATATAGGGGGAAGAAAAAGAGAGAGGGAAACCAGAAACCAGATCCTCACTGGAGGGGAGGTGGGCAGGAGAATGGGTTTAGATGGGTAATGGGGATTAAGGAGCACTCTTTGTGATGAGCACTGGGTGTTGTATGTAAGTGTTGAATCACTAAATTCTATCCCTGAAACTGATATTGCACATATGTTAATGAACTAGAACTTAAATAAAAACATGAAACAAAACAAAACATGAAAAACAAAAGACAAAAAGGAATAAGGGGAAATGAAGTGACAGAGGAGGCGAGAGAGAGTGTTGGGGACTATAGAAATAAAGCACTGATAATTTCTTTTTTTTTTTTAATTTTTATTTATTTATGATAGTCACACAGAGAGAGAGAGAGAGAGAGGCAGAGACACAGGCAGAGGGAGAAGCAGGCTCCATGCACCGGGAGCCCGATGTGGAATTCGATCCCGGGTCTCCAGGATCCCGCCCTGGGCCAAAGGCAGGCGCCAAATTGCTGCGCCACCCAGGGATCCCAAGCACTGATAATTTCAACAATGCTTCCAAATTTAAAGGCTCACATGGGAAGAAAGAGCAGAGTAATTGAGAAAAAAAAAGCTAGCAAAATAATCACTTCTGGGAAACATGATCCATCTATTAACTCAATCAATATGTATTTAATGAGCAACTACTACGTGTCAGGCACTGTTGTAAGTGCTGAGAATACAGAAAAAGACAAAATAAATGCCCTCATGGAGTGTGGTGAGCAAGTGATACACAACAATAGGAAAGGTAGGTAGGAATTAGGTTACTAAGGCCATGGAGATTTGGGTAAGGCGGCTGTATTTTATTCTATGTATAGTAATGTAGCATCAAGAATGCATCCATCTACAAATGATAATGCCCTAACTTAACCGAAATTAAAAAGAGGGAGGATTTATTGTCTCATGTAATAAATTCCAGAAGTAGGGTAGCTCCAGGAATGGTTAACTTCGCACTTCAGTAATGCCCTCTAAGAACAGATATTTTACAACTGTTTTGTCATTCTTAATGTATTGCTTTTGTGTTCATGGTTGTAAAAAGACTACCTAAGTTATATTCTGTGACTTGCAGTCATGACAAAATCTACAGAAGAGTTTATTAGTTAGGAGTAGATTTCATGGCAATAACTGAAATAACCCTAATGCCTTCGAGAAACAGAAACTTCTTTTTGTGTAGAAGAAATCTGGAGTCAGGGTTGGTCAGATGTCTCCATGAAGTTGTCTGACTCAGGTTCCAATCAGCTCTCTGCCTCCCTCATTCCCAGGATGAAGCCCTATCCAGTCCTCAGTCATGAACATGGCTGCTGGAGCGCCAGCTATTTTACCCACCCTCAAAGCAATAAAACTCAATGAGGAAGGAAGAAAATAGATACATCCTTTGTCTTTCAAGGGGAGTTTCCCAAAGTGCACCCAAAGCTTTGACTCTCATCTCATTGGGTGAAACTTAATCACAAAGACACACCTGACAGCAAGGGAATCTGTGATTTGTGATCTGATAGGAGGACAGCAACGTCCAGTTAAAAATTAGGAATTTGTCAACAAAAAATAACGGGAAGATGAATCCTGAGGAGAGACAGGAAGGCTCTGGCACCAGAAAGTATCTTCTCTTCTTTATATCACACTTTGAAAATAAGGAAAAATTTCCAGATGCATCTGAACAGAAAACTCAGTTATAAAGGCTTTAAAGTTAGGAGAGGGGGATCCCTGGGTGGCGCAGCGGTTTGGCGCCTGCCTTTGGCCCAGGGCGCGATCCTAGAGACTCGGGATCGAATCCCACGTCAGGCTCCTGGTGCATGGAGCCTGCTTCTCCCTCTGCCTATGTCTCTGCCTCTCTCTCTCTCTCACTGTGTGCCTATCATAAATAAAATTAAAAAAAAAAAAAATAAAGTTAGGAGAGGGTTTTGGGATCAGAAAGTTGTATCAAATCCTCGCTCTGGTATGTAAATTTATGCAGAAACCTCTCTGAGGTTTAATTTGGTAATATACAAAATGGGGATTATAAGTTCATAAAATTGGTGGGAGTATTAAGTGAAATTATATATCACAACAAATGGTGATGATAATAATAATTAAAGATGATTTCAGAGGCGCCTGAGTGGCTCAATCAGTTAAAAATCTATCTTCTGCTCAGGTCATGAACCCAGGGTCCTAGGATCAAGTTCATATCAGGATCCTTGCTCAGTGAAGAGTCAGCTTCTTCCTTCTTTGCCTCTCTCCCAACTTGTGCACTCACTCTCTTTCTTAAACAAACAAACAAAACAAACAAATAAATAAAATCTTTAAAAAATGATTTCAGAGTGGAGGGGCATTTCACTACTGGGATCATATTAGTGACTAACACAGTCCAGCAGCTGATCTGATCTATTGTTTGAAGAGTCAATGTTTCTGGAACTGTTGCCAGACAGTGCAAAGGTGGCTTTGGCCCCACCAGCATCTCTGCAGGCGATGTTTATCAGCACAAGCACATGGCCTTTGGTGCTAGAGAACACATAGGTCCTTTCTTCTGTAGCTACCATCGGTCTTAACATTTGCCACCTTCCATTGAAGAGGGCTCTAGGACATTTTAGAATGGTCTTGCGCTGGGACTCAGCTGCAAAATATAAACATTCATGACACATGGTTGAGTATAACTAATACTAAAGTTCCAAAAAGAAGCTGAAAATCCTAAAGAACTAAAAATACTTCCTTTAAACAACCTTTTTCAGTAAAGCTGCTTCTTTGTTAAACCAGCTACCCTCCCCCAGGGTACCTCTCATATGGGGCTGCATTTTTTTTAATTTAATTCTTATAGCTCAAGCTGTACTGTTTTAATGGTTTTACATTTCTACCACTGAAAGGTGAAGAAAGAGAAAGGGCAATGAAAGAAATAAAAGACTAGAGGAAGATTTATGAAGATATATAAATATATATCTTATGGCTAAGATATATAACTCTAATTCAGAGTTTGGTGGTAATAGGTAGGGGGAATCTAGCAATACAGCCCAGAAAAAGAATGAGAAAAATGAGTGTGTTCCTGATGGGCAATAGCTACAAATCTAGCAAATCAAGATGTGTTCAATCTGTAGAATATTAAATAATTTCTGCACCCCATTGATCAAAGTATAGGAAAGTCATTGAGCATGGTATTTAAACAAGGAATCCCAGGGGCACAGTAAATGGTGGGAATCTCAGGGGATGTTGGCCTCAGGAAGGTTACTTAAAGTCTTTGAACCTTGATATCCTCATTTTTAAATCAGAAATAATAATAGTGATGCCTACATGGTAGGTTCATCCAGGCAATGTGTATAAGGTACTTAGGACACTGCCTGGCACAAATAGAGCCCATGATAAATTTAATCACTATTTTTAATTTAATTAACTTTTTCAGAAAAAGTTCATACTTGTCAAGAAAAAAAAGCAATAGGTAAAAAAAAAAAAAAAAAAGGAAAAAATGTTCTCTTTCAGCATGAGCCTGTAAGAAAAAAAAGTTCCAAAGCTACAATTCTGTCCTCAAATGGGTAAATCTTTCTTTGATTCTCAAAACAGATTGCCTAACATTATTCAGCCTTAAAAAAAGAGGGAAATTCTGTTATATGCTACAACATAGATGAACCTTGAAGACATTACATTAAATGAAAAAAGCCAACCACGAAAAGAAAAATACTACATGATTTCACTTATATGAAGTATCTGAAATAATCAAACTCTTGGAAATAGAAAAGGGAATAGTGGTTCCCAGAGGCTGGGGAAGAGGGATGGAGAATCATTGATCAATAGCCATTCAGTGAGTTAAGATGCAAAAGTTATAGAGATCTGTCATAGAACAATGGGCATACAGCTAACAAAACTATAATGGACATGAGATACACACACACACACACACACACAGAGAGAGAGAGAGAGAGAGAGAGAGGCAAAGACATAGGCAGAGGGAGAAGCAGGCTCCCTGCAGGGAGCCGGATGCTGGACTTGATCCCAGGAGTCCAGGATCATGTCCTGAGCGAAAGGCAGGTGCTAAACTGCTGACCCACCCAGGCATCCCCACTGAAAAAGTTTTAAGATTGTAAATTTGATATGTGTTTTACTGCGATTTTAAAAAAGAAGGAAATTTCAACACACGCTATAACATAAATCTTGAAGATCCTATACTAAATGAAATGAGCCAGTCAAAAAGGAGCACGTATTGTACGATTTCACTTCTATGAAGTACCTAGAGTAGTTAAATTCAGAGAGACAGAGTGAAATGGTGGCTACCAGGGGTTGGGGGGCAGCTATTGATTAATAAGGATGGAATCTCAGTCTAGGAAGATGAAAAGGTTCTGGAGATGGATAGTGGTGATGGTTGCACAACACTGTTTTTCTGTATGTTGGTAAATTAAACACCAATAAAAGTTAATTAAAAAAAAATAAGGATGGAATCTCAGTCTAGGAAGATGAAAAGGTTCTGGAGATGGATAGTGGTGATGGTTGCACAACAATGTGAACATACTTAATGCTAATGAACTGTATACCTAAAAATGGTTAAAATGGCAAATTTCATATACATTTTTACCACAATTTTAAAGAGAAATAAATCAGTCTGCCTTTTCTGTGATGGAGTTTACCAGTATGTCTTCACAAATGAATTGGTGTGATGGAGGCAGGGGCAACTGAGTTCTTAAACAGCTGCTGTATTCCAGGGCTCATGAAAGAATGGGACCCCACTTGCCTATATAATCTGTGGCACTCTGTGTGCTGGAAGAAAAATAAGTTTTGCTTAGACAAAATCTTCTAAGGAGGGCTCCTTGCCTAATTTGCCTGGCATGAGAACAAGAATCAAGGATATTTCTCCACCCAGAAAAATACATACTGTAGATTCTTAAACTCAGGCAAAACGATTTGAGCATGTTTCAGGCTATTTCTCTTAGTCCATAATAAATTTGTAATATATATTTAGAGAGGACATATTTTAAAGAATGTATTTATAATTCTTCCTCAAGAAAGACCTGGTGTCAAGCCTTCAACAGAAGGGCACAGGAGACTTCTTTCTCAGACTTCATCCTTCTTCTTTCAGACTCTATGTCATTGTTTTTTTTTTTTCACATGAAATCTGCATAAGAGTGTCATGCATTGCTTCAGGGCCATTGTGTATAAACTCTTGAATTTATGTAGGCACTTGTTCAAAGTAGTCATTTACTTCTGAGCTATTATGAGCTAATTTCTATAGAAGGCATTGTTTTTCTTAAAAATAATACTCTGCTGGCTGTCCAAATTTGTTGCCTCTCTACTTTCTCTTCTGTGATAACCAACTTCTTCACTCTATAAATGGAAGGTGAATTTTATACTAATTATAGCAGAAAGGGTTACTTCTTGCTCAAATCAAAAACTGGAAACAAGTTAGAGGCACTTCCTATGCAAAACTATCACAACTCTCTTGCCATGGCAATAGGAATAATTTAGAGCATTAAAATTTATTCGATGTACAATATCATTTTGATTTTGTAAGTGGAGATCTTTTGAAATGGAAGTTAATGAAAAGCAGAGACTCTTTCTTTAAATGTTAACAGGAAAATTCAAAATAAAGAGCTTAAAAGCCTGCAGAGTATTCAGAAATTGTAAAGTATAAGGAATATCTTTTAAAATATAAGTGAGCCTGCCCAAGAGTAAGGGAAATGACCAGGGGCCACGCAATAAAGGGAAGATTAAAGCAGAGTGTGGTGGGCTTCCAAATGGTTGGCATTTGTCACCTCCATATTTAGGGTCTTGGGTTTCAACCAACACACAAAGATAGAAGATAAAGCTCTGGGCTTGTTTAAAGTAGGGAATTGTTTCTGAGATTCCCAAGTAAAGCTGAAACCACTGAAGGACTAAACTAGTGGAAAGGGGAATTAAAAAAAAATCTATGGATTTGCAAAGGGAAATAAAACTTTTCTATTTCAGCATGGGCTTTGATAGAAATTTTTTTCTTGTAACTCTAAGCTTGTCCTCGTATGGAATTGGGTTCAAGTTTATACTCCCCCTGTGGTCAAAAATACTTTGACATAAAACGTTAGTTTCAAGTGCCCAAGGCTAATAGTAGGCCAAGGAAGTTGGCAAAAGGAAATGAAAATCATGTTTGGGGGTCATATTCTTTTTATTTTTAAAAAGATTTTATTTATTTATTCATGAAAGACACAAGGAGAGAGAGAGAGAAAGAGAGGCAGAGATACAGGCAGAGGGAGAAGCAGGCTCTATGCAGGGACCCCAATGTGGGACTCGATCCTGGGACTCCAGGATGTACATAGTGTGTGAATGTCATTTACAAGAATGAACTCTCAATTTTATGAACAGGAGAACGTTTAAAAAAATCCCTTTGTTCTATTTCAGATGAATCTAGAAAACACACTCAAAGGAAAGCCATGAGTCGGTGTTTGACTCGGCTATTTGTTGCAGATGTAGACAGGAACAGATCTACATTACAGAGATTTAAGGGCTGTGGAGTGGCAGCACTTTTATTGGAAAGAGCAAGACCCAGGTTTCCCTGTCCCTCTTCTGATAACTCCCCATGTAAAAAAAAAAAAAAATCTCTCATCTCTCTGGAGCTCCGTTTCCAATTTCAGGAGTTGGACTTCCTTATTTCTAAAGTCTCTTTCATCTCTAACATTTATAGACTGTGATTTAAATGTGCTACTCCTTGAAGGCTGTGGGTAATTTTTACAGTGTGAACTTCAGCTGAGGGAGAAAACTCATCACAAATGAAGACTGAAACAGTTGGAGCAGGAAGGAAGCTCTTTTCTGGATATAGCTTGTGACCCAGATGCTCCTACAGCTAGCCTTTCTGGGGTGCAGATGGTGCAGTGGAGCTGTGGCGTTTTGAAAGCAAAGAGTTTTTAGTAAGACTTATTGGAACACAGTTGCCGCCTAGAAACTGGCTAAAACACGACTGATAAAGTCAAGTAGCTGCCAGACAAACCCAGCATATACAAACTTGAATTTATTTTTAAAGAGTAAATGAAAAGAGCAGGAGTTATTACTTGTCTTACAAAAGAATGGGTTGTTCCTGTGTGTGGGGGGGGGGGGAGGGGGACTGTTAGCAATGCTAATAGTACTGCTAAGTGATTTGCCTTTTACAAACGCCTTGTGTGATTTTGTAGAATTCTCAAATTATGACTAATTTTAGGAGCCTCTTGTGAGACATGAGGTGTGTCTGTATCTCCAAGGCATGTATAAGCTCAGCTGTGGATTTGTATCTTTCCCTTAGGGCCTTGGGGCTGTAGCAAAGCTAATAATGCCTGAATAAAGGGCTTCCAGGTCAGAAGATGGCTTGTTGGGAGGATGTGCTACCTGTCTAAAGAGAATTTTAATTCCAGAGCTGCAGTTCAGATGCATCGATCACTTGTTTGTGTTTACAAAGATAAACAGCTTGATTCTCCAAACTGAGATGCTAGAGATCAGCCACTAAAAGGAAGAGTTTGGGGACCTGGCCTATTGTATGTAAATTTCTACTAGTGTACAAGCAGCTAATAATGATAGAAGATTTTATTCTTTCTGGCCATGAATTAGAAAGTGATAGTTTAGGCAATTGCTTGAATTAATCTGAAATGTGGAGTGGATAAAGCATAAACCCCCGCTTTCACTTCTTCCTTCAACTATGGAAGTTGAGTTTTCCTAAGCTGCTTTCTATAATTGACTCCCTAAATCCTGACCTAGTGTGGACTACAGACAGGTGATGGGGGATTTAAGGTGACAAGAGATAACAGAGCCCTTCTCCAAATTAAAGACCCTATAGAAGGCCATTGGGAAAATTGTTGCTCTTGTTGGAAAATGAGGGGGACCAAGATAGAGAATGTTCTAGATCACTTGAAGCTGGCACGTTCAAGTGATTTTTTATCCCCCAAATCTTAGTTCTTCTTTGATAAATTTCTTTTTTTTTATAAATTTCTTAAAATTACACATTTTCCTATCCCTTTGAAAGGAATATAATTTTGGTCCAACCTTGTCTTGATGCTTCCAGGACACTCATATCGACAAGAGTAACAATGCTGTGCAGCAAAAAAATTTTTGTATGTAGTGATCAAACTGTTTTTCGCCTTTATCCTTTGTCTTTATCCTTCTTTAATTTCATGCTGACTGGTGCCATGCATTTTTCTATCAACTTGTCCATCTTTAATTATGTTTTCCACCATTTTCCTTTCAGTTTGCTCTTATTAGTGTGATACTAAAAAACCAACCAGCTCAGAAAGTACAGCTATGTAGGGAAAAGATGATGAGCTGAACTTATATATATATAAATATAAAACCCGCCCATTGATATGCTTATCTCTGGAAGGAAATACATCTAAATGTTAGTAGTAGTTTTCTTTGGATTGTTAGAATAATTTTTAGTTTCTTCTCTTTAGTATTTTCCCCAAATTTCTGCAATGACAATGTATTTATTTTATAATTTAATAAAACCCAAATTATTTTTACTCTTTCAGTACAGGAAACCAGTACTTTCCTGGTTCCGAACCTAGGTCTACCCATACATAGAAGATAAAATCTTGACTAAGCATCATTGAATGACCTTGATTAAGATACCCCTCTGAGCATCAATTTCTCCATTTGTATAATACCTCCTCCACAGAACTGGGAGAATCAAATAAACTAAAAAGAGTGTGTGGCAGATAGAGAATGATTAAAGAAGTATCAGTCTCATTTTTAAGGATTATATGGTAACTGAGGGAAGACTTAAGAGACTAAAATACTCAGATTTAAAATAGAGACTTTGTGAAAATGATTTTTTTTTGGCACTTGATTTCTCCCAATGTGTGTGTCTCGTAGTGTGTTCCAGAAAGCCTGACTTATAAATACGCGGGTGTACTGTATCCCTTTGAATTGTAATATTTTAGATTTAGGAGGAGGCATCAGGAACCACTGAGCCCCAAAAGTTTTATTTCAAGTTGAAAATGCTGGCAGGAAGGTTTTTTAAGTCTACAGTAGCTTGTCTCCAGAGTGTTTTCTGAGAGCAGATCGTCGATTAACTTTTAGCTGTTGATTTGGGATTACCTGCCATCACCTTAATAAGATTCCTGAGACTCTGGGTCTCAGGCGAGAGGCCAGAATGAGCGGAGACAGTTGGGGAGAAGAAAGAAGTGCTCCAGAAGGGATATGTTAAGGCATAAGCCCAGCAGCAAACCCAGAGTGATAATATTCATCTTTAATTCTGGCTAAAAATACACTTGCAGAGGGCAGAGCTTTGCCATGCAATTTTATAAGCTGTGGGACTAAGCAAAACAGCTATTTCCTCACTGACATGTGGACATTCCTTGTTTCAGGAGAACATGCATGCCTTGAGTCAGATCAGCAGTGAATACAACTCACACAACTCCCTGTGTTGCATTTTGGGAGGTGGCGGTGTTAGAAGAAGCAATGGTTTAACAGGAACCTTGCGTTGTGTCCTTAAGGTTGGTGCTAAAGGCAGAGAGAATGTGGTGTTTAGGAGAGTCTGCAATCTTTTGTTCTAAGACATAAAATCTGTCTTGTTAATTGGAGTAACAAAACTCAGAAATATTTGTATTTCTTAGACTAATGGCAGACTTTCTTCCCCTGGGCTAACCATTTTCACAAATACGCTAATTTGGGGGAAGGGAGGTGGAGTGAAAGAGTTCCTTTTCAGCTTATGATGAAGTGTTAATTATTCCTTTGACAAGACCTGTAACTCTTGGGAAACAGCTCTCCCTTTGATGGAGCGGTTTCTGTCTGTTGCTGTAATCTAAAAGCAGCCACCTGGTTTCAGGTCAGAGAAGGGGAAAGAGCTTAATTAAGTTTCCTTAATACTGATTTAATTTTTGAAAGACTTAAAAAATACAAACACAATAGCTGAGCCTATGATCTACTCGTCTCACTTTCTCACATCCCATAATACCCTCCCTTCTACATTTTTTGCTATGTTCCATGTTCTGGATTTCAGGATGACATTTTTCTCCACTTAATTGTCTTGTAACAGGTGTATAAAAATTATGAAAGAAGATACTGTTCTAAATGCCTTGAATAGAGACTCAATGTGCACAGGTAAATCAGTGTGGAGAAAACATTCTATTGACATTACAGTCGTCAATTAATATGAAGACAGTTACTAGAGATGTATTGATCCTTGCCTTCCCAGAGGTTGTCAAACATAAAGGATATTGAGAGTATTCTTATTTTAGTCAGGAAACCTGGATGTTAGTAATAACTGTTCTCTCTGTAACTCGGCCTTTGGACTGTTACCTCTATGCCTTGGTGCTAGTTTCCTCATCTGTAAACCAAGAGGAGGGAGCATGACCTCTAGCTGGGTTTAACTCAAAGCATGGTTTGGCGCCCATGGGCAGACTGCTCAGTTTTGGTCCTGAGAAGTCAGTATAGAAATTGAGAATGGTCGTTTATGTCCATTCAGTTTGACAGAAGGATTCTACATCTCTAGAATCTCATCAAAACTGGGAGTTTGGATTTTTGTTTGTTTGTTTGTTTTTAAAGATTTTATTTATTCATGAGACACACACACACACACACACACACACAGAGAGAGAGAGAGAGAGAGAGAAGTAGAGACACAGGCAGAAAGAGAAGCAGGCTCCATGCAGGGAGCCTGATGTGGGACTCGATTCCGGGTCTCTAGGATCACGCCCTGGGCTGAAGGCAGCGCTAAACCACTGAGCCACCCGGGCTGCCCCAAGGGAGTTTGAGTTTTGAAATCTTTTTTTTTATTCATTTCTTTTTACTAGTTCGATTTTATTGCATTTTACAAAAGCATCAGTTGATGGATTTGAAAATGTCTATTGCTATTTGAAAGGCTCTGAATAGACCTGCAGAAAACAAACCTATAGACCCAGCATTCCTGGACCGGGTAAATTGTTTTTTTCCCCCAAATATTTATCAACACTGCCCCCTGCACATTCTCTTCATTTGTTAATTGGAGTAACAAAGCTCATAGAAATATTTGTATTTCTTAGACTAATGGCAGACTTTCTTACAAATGAATACAAATGAAACTCTTCATTTCTGACATTGCTACTAGGCTGCATGGCTGCCCTCCTCACCTTTCTGTGGCTCTGATTCTGCAGGCCAGGTCCACCATTCCTCACACTGACACCCCCATTCATGTCCTTCCTTAAACTGACGCTGCCCTGAGGCATTGAGCACCCACTCCTGCCCTCCACAGACCTCTCTGATGGTTTCAGTAAGGGATGGAAATTAAGAGGCAGAGGAAAATATTTTTTGTTAGACATTTCCTATTTTAGTTACTTCCTTTTCTCCACAGAAAATGATCAGTTGTTCTGTGATCATAAACGTTCTATCAAGGACCTCCTTAAGAATATAACTCTTCAGATACATGCTATAACACTTCTACTTCAAAGAGCACAGTGGCCCAAAGTTTGGTTTTCAACCTTAGAAATGTGCCCAAGAGACCACCTATAAACATACCTTAAAAAGACAATGCACAAACATAGCTACCCTTAAGAATAACGTTTTTCTTGAAGTTTCCTTGTGGCTGCTTCTCACAATTGTTTCTCAAAGATTATGAAAAATCCACTCACATCTTGTCCTGTTTTATTGGGGCGAGGTGTGAGGGGATGTCTTTCAGTTTGTGTACCTCCTGAGATGACTAGATATTAAAAGAATGTCTTTTGAAAAAGGGCATTTCTGAAACAGGAAGAAATAAGTGTGTACAGTTTGGGTACTTGCTACTTATATCCTTCTCTGCCTGTCCAGTACATACCAACAGTCAGCCAGAAAACATTTGGGCCTCATGGATGAGGGAAAAAAATAAATGGAAAAATTTCACATATTTATTAAAGTTTGAGGTGTTTAACTGTTCATTCCTTCCTTCCCCCACATGTTATGGACTTTTGATAGTTCCTACTTCTTATTTCAGTGGAAGTGAAGCAGAAAATCAAGCCATAACATCATGTCTTTAAATAAATTGGAATTTGGGGGATCCCTGGGTGACTCAGTGGTTTAAAGCCTGCCTTCAGCCCAGAGATGATCTGGGAGTCCCGGGATCGAGTCCCACGTCGGGCTCCCTGCATGGAGCCTGGTTCTCCCTCTGACTGTGTCTCTGCCTCTCTCTCTCTGTGTCTCTCATGAATAAGTAAATAAAATCTTAAAAAAAAATAAATTGGAATTTAAAATAATTTAAAAATTCTCTTTTGAAATTCTAAGACTACAATTCCTAAGTATGATTCTTTTTGAAGAATAAAGTCATAGGTGACTTTGGTTTTGTTCTTATACTTTGTTTTGTATTGTTCAAATATTGTACAACAAACATTTCCTACTATCTTAATCAGAAAAAAAAAACATTTGCATGAATGTTGGAAAATATATTTAAAAAGAATACCAGAGAACCCAACTGAATACACATTCTTCTCAAGTGCACATGGAACTTTCTCCAGAATAGACCACATACTGGGTCACAAATCAGGTCTCAACCAATACCAAAAGATTGGGATTGTCCCCTGCATGTTTTCAGACCACAATGCTTTGAAACTAGAACTCAATCACAAGAAGAAATTTGGAAAAAACTCAAGCACGTAGAGGTTAAAGAGGATCCTACTAAAAGATGAATGGGTCAACCAGGAGATTAAAGAAGAATTAAAAAGATTAATGGAAACGAATGAAAATGAAGATACAACCATTCAAAATCTTTGGGATACAGCAAAAGCAGTCCTAAGAGGGGAATACATCGCAACAGAAGCATCCCTTAAAAAATTGGAAAAAAAAAACTCAAATACACAAGCTACCCTCTCACCTAAAGGAACTGGAGAAAGAAGAGCAAATAAAACCTACACCAATCAGAAGAGAGATAATAAGATTTGAGCAGAACTCAATGAAATAGAGACCAGAAGAACTGTAGAACAGACCAACAAAATCAGGAGTTGGTTCTTTGAAAGAATTTAGATAAACCATTAACCAGCCTTATTAAAAAGAAAAAAAGACTCAAATTAATAAAATCATGAATGAAAGAGGAGAGATCACAGCCAATACCAAGTAAATACAATTATTTTAAAAACATATGATAAGTGGGGATCACTGGGTGGCTCAGAGGTTTGGTGCCTGCCTTTGGCCCAGGGCGTAGTCCTGGAGTCCCGGGATTGAGTCCCACTTCGGGTTCCTTGCATGGAGCCTGATTCTCCCTCTACCTGTGTCTCTGCCTCTCTCTCTCTCTCTCCCTCTCTCTGTCTCTCATGAATAAATGAGTAAAATCTTTAAAAAAAGATTGACCAACTATATGCCAATAGATTAGGCAATTTAGAAGAAATGTATGCATTTCTGGAAAACCACAAACTACTAAAACTGGAACAGGAAGAAATAGAAAACCTGAACAGGCCAATAACCAGGGAGGAAATTGAAGCAGTCATCAAAAACCTCCCAAGACACAAAAGTTCCGGAACAACAGCTTCCCAGGGGAATTCTATCAAATGTTTAAAGAAGAAACAATACCTATTCTACTAAAGCTATTCCGAAAGATAGAAAGGAATGGAATACTTCCAAACTCATTCTATGAGGGCAGCATCACCTTCATTCCAAAACCAGACAAAGACCCCACCAAAAAGGAGAATTATAGACCAATATCCCTGATGAACACAGATCCAAAAATTCTCAACAAGATACTAGCCAATAGGATCCAACAGGACATTAAGAAGATTATTCACCATGACCAACTGGGGTTTATCCCTGTGATGCAAGGCTGGTTCAACACTTGTAAAGCAATCAATGTGATAGACCATATCTACAAAAGATAAAACAAGAACTACATGATCCTCTCAATAGATGCAGAGAAAAGCATTTGACAAGAGAAAAGAGGAAAAAGAGAAAGCATTTGACAAAATACAGCATCCATTCCTGATCAAAACTCTTCAGAGTATAGGGATAGAAGGAACATTCCTCAGCATCTTAAAAGCCATCTATCAAAAGCCCACAGCAATATCATTCTCTGTGTGGAAAAACTGAAAGCCTTTCCCCTAAGATCAGGAACACTGACAGGGAGGTCCACTCTCACCACTGCTATTCAACATAGTACTAAAACCCCTAGCTTTAGGCAACAACAACAACAACAACAACAAAAGGCATTCAAATTGGCAAAGAAGTCAAATTCTCCCTCTTTGCAGATGACATGATACTGTACCTAGAAAATCCAAAAGACTCCACCCCAAGATTGCTAGAACTCATACAGCAATTCGGCAGTGTGGCAGGATACAAAATCAATGCCCAGAAATCAGTGGCATTTCTATACACTAACCATGAAACTGAGAAATTAAGGAGTCAATCCCGTTTACAATTGCACCCAAAAGCATAAGATACCTAGGAATAAACCTAACCAAAGAGGTAAAGGATCTATACCCTAAAAACTACAGAACACTTCTGAAAGAAATTGAGGAAGACACAAAGAGATGGAAAAATATCCCATGCTCATGGATTGGAAAAATTAACATTGTGAAAATGTCAATGTTACCCAGGGCAATTTACACATTTAATGCAATCCCTATCAAAATACCATGGACTTTCTTCAGAGAGTTGGAACAAATAATCCTAAAATTTGTGTGGAATCAGAAAAGACCCCGAATAGCCAGGGGAATTTTACAAAAGAAAACCAGGGCAATGCTGGGGGCATCACAATGCCAGATTTCAAGTTGTACTACAAAGCTGTGGTCATCAAGACAGTGTGGTACTGGCACAAAAACAGACACATAGGTCAATCAAACAGAATAGAGAACCCAGAAATGGGCTCTCAACTCTATGGTCAACTCATCTTCGACAAAGCAGGAAGGACTATCCAATGGAAAAAGGGCAGTCTCTTCAATAAATGGTGCTGGGAAAATTGGACATCCACATGCAGAAAAATGAAACTAGACCATTCTCCTACACCATACACAAAGATACACTCAAAATGGATGAAAGATCTAAATGTGAGACAAGATTCCATCAAAATCCTAGAGGAGAACACAGGCAACACCCTTTTTGAACTTGGCCACAGCAACTTCTTGTAAGATACATCTATGAAGGCAAGGGAAATGAAAGCAAAAATGAACTATTAGGACTTAATCAAGATAAAAAGCTTCTGAACAGCAAAAGAAACAGTCAACAACCTAAAAGACTACCTTCAGAATAGGAGAAGACATTTGCAAATGACATATCAGATAAAGGGCTAGTATCCAAGATCTATAAATAGCTTATTAAACTCAATACCCAAGAAACAAGCAATCCAATCATGAAATGGGCAAAAGACTTGAAAAGAAATTTCACAGAGGAAGACATAGACATGGCCAACAGCACATGAGAAAATGCTCTGCATCACTTGCCGTCAGGGAAATACACATCAAAACCACAATGAGATCCCACCTCACACAGTGAGAATGGGGAAAATTAACAAGACAGGAAACAACAAATGTTGGAGAGGATATGGAGAAAGGGGAACCCTCCTGACTGTTGATGGGAATGTGAACTGGTACAGCCACTCTGGAAAACTGTGTGAAGGTTCCTCAGAGTGTAAATTGGGGCTACCCTAATCCAGCAATTGCACTACTAGGGATTTACCCCAAAGATACAGATGCAGTGAAACGGCGAGACACCTGCATTCTGATGTTTATAGCAGCAATGTCCACAATAGCCAAACTGTGGAAGGAGCCTCGGTGTCTGTCGAAAGATGACTGGATAAAGAAGATGTGGTCTGTGTATACAATGGAATATTCCTCAGCCATTAGAAAGGACAAATACCCACCATTTGCTTCAACGTGGATGGAACTGGAGGGTGTTATGCTGAGTGAAGTCAATCAGAGAAGGGCAATCATTATATGGTTTCACTCATATGGGGAATATAAAAGGTAGTGAAAGGAATTATAGGGGAAAGGATAGAAAATGAGTGGGAAAAATTAGAGAGGGTGACAAAACATGAGAGACTCCTAACTCTGGGAAATGAACAAGGAGTAGTGGAAGGGGAGGTGGGTGGGGGGATGGGATGACTGGGTGATGGGCACTGAGAGGGGCACCTGACGGGATGAGCACTGGGTGTTATAATATATGTTGGCAAATTGAGCTCCTATAAAAAATATGGAAAATATAAAAGAAAAAGAATACCAGATTCCATGGATTTTTTTATTGAAGTGAAATTAACATATAATGTCATATTATTTTCAGTTATGTTATATTGATTAAACAGTGTTGTATATTACTCAGAACTCACTAGGGAAGTGTAGTCACCATATGCACAATGGAATATGACTCAACCATAAAAAAGAATGACATCTTGCCATTTGTGACAACTTGGACAACCTAGAAGGTATTATGCTAAATGAAATAAGTCAGATAGGAAAGGTAAATAACATATGATTTCACTCATATGTGGAGTCCAAAAAACTAGATGTTTAAAGGTGATGGATAAAGTTCTAAATGTTCCAGTATACAGGTTATGGATATTGAAACTCTATAAAATCCTACCTGACACTTAGATTCCTTTTTAAACTTTCTCCTTTAAAATGTGGGTGAGGGTAGCTTTTGTAGTGACACGGCCCTGCTGATAGATCATTTTTTGAGCTTCAAGCTATAATGCTTCCTCCAAGGTTAAACATGGACATCCTCCCCTCTGAGGAAGACACCCCACCTTCTGGCCCTGATTCCACTTTATTGCAGAAGTCCTCTTTCCTTGGTTTGAGATTTGTCTCAAACAGAGATTGAGCCCAAAAGGAAACTGAAATGGGCCAATATTTAGTGACCTTGGTTAAGGTAGAAAGCAAGGCAAAGCAGGTAACTCAAGACAAACAATCCACTCCAGGATTGGTCAATCCATCAGGCCTGTCCAACTAGAATCAAGGTCAGGGCTGTCCCTAGTCATAGAGCCCACGTGTGAAAGGACCACGCGGCATCTTTTAGCACAGCCCTGAACGGCTGGCACTTGGTTCACTGCCATGTAGCCACATGTTCTTCAGGTTGAGGTAGAGGATTGCTCATCTAATGCTAGAATTGACCACTTTAGAGTAATCAGGAGCACACAGCATCTGCTTTTCTATCGGATATGATGGCTGACTATGGTTAAGTCCTATCCTATCATTACTTTTGATTCTGTGTGAAACCACATTGAGAAATGAAACCAGATTCTGCTTTTGCTGCTAGACTCCCAAGACCTAGCAGTATCTGGGGAATACAGGAGTTTCAACTAATCATATCCTGACATGTTTTTTTTCTGTACAAACAAGTCGCAAAATAAATAGCAAAAATGTGTTTTAATGTTGCTACCTGATAATAGGGAAAGGACTTTGAGGGATTTTAATAGAAGCAGTGATTTCACTCATATGCAAACTGTTCTAAGAAAATGTATTTGAAGCAGGCAACAGCACATATGTCCTGAAAGGGCTGCTTTATTCAGATACCACATGTCATTTCTCAAGATGGAAAGGTATTCATCTCTGATATTGGGTAAATACAAACACTAAATGTGTTTTAGGTTTTTCTCTCAAGTGTAGGCACTTGTTATACCTTTTCTAATAGGTCATTATATTTGTATCTCTTCACTAGATTATCAGCTCCTGAGGAATGGGGGCCTTAAACATCTTTAAGACAACTGTCCAGAGGAAGTAGGTGCTCAAATATGTGTGTTCAATGGTAAAGTAAGATTATCACTAACATTTATTGAGATATTACAGTGCCAATTGATATGTCACATGCAGAATCTCTTCTATTGTCTATAAAGTAGGTGTTTTTGCTGCATACATTGTGCCAACGGAGGAAGACACTGGAGTTTGGAATGGTTACTGTACCACGTCATGTACTGCATAAAGCAGGACAAGTACACTCACACCAGTGGGCTGACACGGGAGCCAGCACCTAATGCTATTCTGCAATATCTTGTACTTACATGAAAGAAAGAAAATGCTTTGTCCACAAGTTATTTATTTCTAGGGTTACTTATTGCTATAATAACATTTCAGCCCTCAGAAATCCTTCGGGCAACATGAGTAGGTAGTTCTGAGTTGGAGTTCTAGCTTGGTCATTCACAAGTTATAAAACATAGCTTCAAAAAAAAAATAAATAAATGAATAAAAAATAAATAAAACATAGCTTCTCTGAACCTCAGTTTATTTTTAAAAAGGACAATAAGTACTATGCAAAATTATTGAGAGGATTAACATTAACATATGACAATCTTGGCACAAAACGTGTTCATTAAATGCCGCTTTTACTTTTTTTTAGATAAACTGAGTCTGTAATGACAGCACTTTATATTTTAATTATTCTAGAAGTGGAAACATTTCTAAAAGAATTCCATATGCTTTTGTCTTTTTAAATAGGCTGTGGTGTAGATAATTATTATTTTTTTCTTCATGGACTGAGAATCAATATTCCTAGCAGCTTCAATTCAATGATGTCTTCAGGCCCTAATTAAGTGTTTCAGTCTTTTGTTCTTATACTAAATAACCTGAAATTGTTCTACTTTGAAGTTTCACGGTTTTGCTTTTTCCCACCAGTTCTATGTAAGTCTTATTTTAGTCGTCCAGCTCACTGTTTTTGTAGGCTATCTGCTGGAGAAGTCCATGTACCCAATTTAAATTTGTTACATGCTTTATTTAATACAGGGTAATAATGATTTTTTTGACTTGTATATAGAATCTGAGATCATAGACCTGAAGCTCTCCTAAAAACAAAATATCTGTTTTACTATGTGAAATTTTAAGTAACCATTTGGACTTCCACCAGGCTACCTCACCTCCCCTGGCCCCCCTTCCCTGTGTTCCTGACGCATTGTAAATACTTGCCTTTGTCAGATGCAGTGACAGCTTGTCTCCTCCTTCTCAAAGTTGATACACAGTGTGTCAGTCATTTGCATGCCTTGTGCATTCCTTCCACCGTCCACATTCCACATTTTCAGACTGCTATCCCCCCTATTTCTGTATTTCAAAATCTAAATTTGGCAATCCTAGTTATCATTCAATGGACCATTTTATTATTACTTTCTTATCAGCTGTCAAAACAGCTCAATGCTAAACAATTGGTCAGTTGCCAAAAACAGCATTAGGAGACAGGGTAGGAGAGGTGATTAGACCAGCTCTGAGTTATTCACTCTGAGAAATCATCTTGGGACAAGAAAATGATTGCATTCCAAATAGTGCCTATAAAAACAATTCATTGACCTTAATTTCCACTTCTTCCTCATATAAATGATGAGGGAACAGTTAACACACCATTGCATTTATCAGGAAGATAAGAAGCCAGATTCATCACCTGATGACAGGAACAGCTTTAGCAGTTCCTTAAGCTTCTGTTTATGGAACAGGCCAGATGGGAATGTCAACGGAAGTGCAAACTGGTGTCTTTAGAGGCTTTGCCATGAAAGCAGGCGCTGAGCAGTGGGTCATACAACTAACACTCGTGCGCAGCAAGGCTCAAGTCTCCAGTCTGACCTTGAGGTCGGTGAAGAATTTATGTTCTCTTGGCCTTTTCCAGTTAGCTACATCTCCCTTTTCTCAGTGTCCAGGAGCACCTAGCAGAATCCATAGTCCTAACTAAATCAGTCTCTCAATATTCAAGCACATGAAGCTAGGTAAAAATGCAAAAGGAACATTTTTAATAGACTTTAGTTTTTAGGAAAGCTTTAGGTCCACAGCAAAACTGAGCTGAAAACAGGTATTACTCCTTGACTTCCTCTGTTACCAACCATCTCCACCAGAGTGATATGTTTGTTATAGCTATGAACCTACAATGACACTCATTCTTACCCAAAGTCAATAGTTTACTGTTGTAAATAGGCCTTGGTAACGTGGTGGTAAAATGCAGGTGATGGGAGGCATTCTAGAGTCCTATGATTAGGATTAGTCTCCTAGGGAGACTTTGGCTCTGGACTGAACTTCACACAAGCTTCTGAGTACCCCTCATCCCCATAGGTGGCACATGATGGCTAATGTGGTTGAGGTTGGGTATCTCCCTTCTCTTAGGTTAGTCAGGCTTGGTTAATCTTAACAAATTAGGCTTGGTTAAATATTTTTTCCCTTAAGGATATTCTTTGTAAAGAATGACAGAATGCTTTGGAATATTTCAAAATGGTTCCTTCCTCCCTCACCATCCTACTTTGAGAAGCTTCCAGAAATTCATTATTTACTGTTTAGGTTTCCCTACTTTGTTACTGATCCCTATGGAAGTTTCTGATATAGTAAATTGTGATTCTATGATTTTGGAGGCAGTAATTTGCTCTAGGACCTCTCTTCCCTTACAGATCTAAGAAAAGTTGTGGATTTTCCAGTTTGTTCAGCTTTTTAATAGTTGTTACGCTGGAGTAGTAACTTCCAAGCTTCTTACATACTGGACTGGAAACTAGCAGTCCCATTTTTTAAAAAAAATCATCCTTTTATTTTTGAAAATTAAATATGCCAGTTATAAACATACTCTATGCATCAATGAATATATATTCAACTATTACTAAGCAGTACATAATAAAGGGTAAATTGTTTCCCACACTCATGCCTCTTCTCTTTAGAGGCAACTTCTGTTAGTGGTTTCTTGTGTCTCCTTCCAAAAATATCTTCATCCTGCATAAGGGTGTATATTTTTAATAATTTTAATTATACAAATAATACACTAATTTTCTGGGGATGCTGGTGTCATAAAATTAATTGGGAAGCATTATTTCTCTGTATTCTGGAAGAGTTTGGGCAAGATTGTGCTCTTTCTTCCTAAGTATTTAGTAGAGTCTACCAGTAAAGTCATCTGGGCTTGAAGTTTGTTAGATTTTCACAAATTCTTTGACTAATTCTTTAAATTTTCTTCAAGTATATAGGACTATTCAATATGCTGCTTCCTCCTGTCTCCATTTTATCCACAATTTCAAATATAGTATCACATAGTGTCTGAGTGTCCTCTCACTGTTACCATTCCTGAATTGGATATATGTTTTTTCTTTGTTGTGAAACTTTCCAGAAGTTTATCAATTTTACTAGTATTTTATTTCTGTCCATTTATATTTCATAGATGTTGAAACCATGCCATTAAATGCAAAAAAATTAAAATTGTTCTATCTTCTTGATATATTATGAAATACCGATTTTTATCACTATTATTACTTGTCACTTTACTTACTTATGTAAACTTAAAAAATAATCTCTACATCCAATGTGGGGCTAGAACTCACAAGAGTCACACACTCTTCTGACTGAGCCAGCCAGGTGCCCCCATTTATCATTTTAAATTAGTCAAATCAGTCTAGGCATAGTCACTTTTCTGGCTAATTTTTACAAATTTTTCAGTTACGTTTAACCTTTGAGTATTCATATGTTGAAATTATATCTCTTGAAGAAGCATATATTTCCTTTTATCTCATTTGACAATTGTTATTTTTAAAATGGAGCATTTATTCCATATTTGTTGTATTAGAGTTTACATTTATCATCTTAAGATTTATTTTCTATTTCTCTCTCCTTTATGATCCCTTTTCTTCTTTATGGCTTTTTTATTTTTGTGTGTTTCTATTATGCTCCTTTTCTTAGTTTACTGATTATATATTCCTTTAGTGGTTATGGTGGAGATTAGGACATATGCCCTTGATTTATCCAAGTTTTGTAAAAATTAGCAATATACCACCTTTCAGAAATAGTTTAATTCATTTCACTCAGCTACTCACCAGATTTTGTGCTATTACAGCATGCAATTTAATTTATATATTAAGTCTCACAAGATTTTTTATTATTATTGTATTATAAAGTCTACATACATCTTGTTTTTTACCTCCCTCTCTGTTCTTTATTCCCTTTTGCAGAACTCTGCATTCCCTTGGGATAAGTTGTCTTGTGTTTAAAGTACACACTTAATATTTTCCTTAGTATGAGTCTGGTTATAAAAACTGAGTACCTTGAGGTACCTGGGGAGCTCGGTCAGTCAAACATCCAATTCTAAATCTTGGCTCAGATCTTGATCTCAGGGTCATGAGTTCAAGCCCGACTTTAGGCTCCAGGCTGGGTGTGGAGCCTGATTAAACAAACAAACAAACAAACAAACAAATAAACTCTCTGAATTTCTTCTTGTCTGAACATTTCTTTATATCTTTCACTTTTAAAGGCTGTCTTTGCTGAATTCTAGGTTGAAGATAGAGATATTTGATATTCCATTGATATTTTTGGGTGGATATCTTTGATATTCCATTGTTTTCTGGCTCCCATTATTTCTATTGAGAAATTATTGTTTATCTTATTGTTGCTTTTGTTCAGATGATATGTTTTGCTTCCTGGAAGCTTTTAAAAGACTTCATAGATCTTTAACTTTTAGCAGTTTTCCTATGATGCAGTTATGTATGCATTTTTTTGGTTATTGTCCTACTTAGAGACCTACTTGAGGTTACTAGCACTTACTGAGTCTGCAAATTGGTATCTTTTGTCAATTTTGAAAAGTTATTAGTCACTATCTCTTCAAATATTTATTATGCCTTATTCCTTTTCTGTTATCTTTCTCGAGTACCAACTGACTCACTATGACAACTTTCCTCTGTGTATCCTATGCCTCTTAGACTCATTTCAATATTTTCCAGTCTTTGTCTCTCTGTACCCGACTAGATTTTTATCAGTCCTATCTTCCAACTTATCATTTTTGCAAGTACCATATGCTATTAAACTCATTTGATGAGTTAGTTTCAGTTTTTATATTTTTCTTAGTTATATGTTCTTTTAAATTTTTGTTTTATTTTTAAATTCTCCTCTTGTAATTTGATTCCTCAAACATATTAACACACTTTTTGTGTTTTTATTAAGTATGTGCCATACTTTTCATTATCTGTATTTCCACTAGGTCCAGTTCTAACATTTACTGTTCCTTGGCTTTTGATCAATTTTGGGTACTTATAAGTCTCTCACTAATTTTGGTTAAGGGCTGAACATTGCATGTCAAAAATTGTAGAGATCATTTGAAGTCCTGTATGATTTTATTTTCCTCCAGAAATAATTTATTTTGCTTCTTGTAGGGAGTTAAGCTAGAGCAAGTCATCTGAACTAAACTTCATTTAGATGATTTAAAGATGGGCATCAGTCCTTCTGAGAGCTATTCTATTTGCTATTCATTATAAATTGCAGGGTGTACCCCATCCTGAAACTCATTTTGAAATATTGAATATTAACCAGTGACTTTTCCCTCATTTCTGATTTTCTTTTATTCCTTCTACTTCCACAGACTAATGAAAACTATACCCAGCTTTCACCTTTTATTCATTATCTTTTCTTTAATAACCTGTAATCATCTAGTAGATAAGTGATACTTTAAGTGCTTACTTTTCTTAACTTCCCTGTTTTTTTACAGACTATGACCTGAATATTCTCACTTCCTTAATAGTTTTCCAATAACTTAGGTCAGATGTTTTATACATTTTGAACAGATTCTATGGGAAAGTTGATCCTAATCAACCCAGTTATCCACTGCTGGCAGCAGAACATATATAAAATCTGAAGTAAAATAAAAAAAAATAAAAACCTATGAATCCACACCTTATCTAAAATATTACAGATATAATTAAACCTACCTCTACCCTATGTTGGCCTGCCAATCACCCAGAAGTAACTGCCACCCTGAACTCCCTTATTTAAAAATTACTTTATTGCATATACTTATACTCTAAGCAATGCATTGTTTGGTTTTGCTTGCTTTTAAAATTTATAAAAATATATACTTTGCATAGTCTTACAAGATTTGTCTTTTTCCTTCAATATGGTGGTTCTAAGATTTATCTATGTTATTGTGAGTAGCTGTAATTATTTTATTCTTCCTACCACATATATATATTTGTTGTTTTTCCCAGTGGACATTTGTAGTTTGTATCATTGCCATTCAAAAAGAAAAAAAAAACAGAAACAAGTTTTTACAAATATTACTATACATATCTCATATTGTCAATAGTCGATAGATTCTGTAAGGTGTACAACTAAGAGCAGAAAGTTTGTGTAAGAGTGTATGCACATTTCAACTTTTTAAAATAGTATCTAGCTGTTTTATATAGTTGGTGTATCATTTTACTTACAATTGCTTATGAGTTCCCTTTGATTTATATATTCACTAATATTTGGTAAATATACTTCCAAATTTTTGCTAATATATTTGCCAATATATTGTGTGCAAAAGTGTAATTACTAGATGGTCTCAATTTGTCTGAGACACTTGTCTGGTTAATAATGAGGTTCAGCAGCTATTTAGGTACTGGTTTACCATTCATGTTTCCTTCTATATGAAGTGGCTGCTCTTCATGGATCTTTTTGCCCATTTTACCTAAAGAAATTGATTCCTAAGAATTATATGTATTTGGGAAACTAATCCTTTATTAGTTACATGTGATATAAATATATTTTTACATACTATGACTTTCCCCCCTCTTTTAGTGTATTATGAGAAAGGAAAATTAATAGTTGAAATCAGTTACCAGTCGGGCAAAATTAAACTTCAGTAGTTGTTGCAGTAGGAAACAAATGCTTTCTTTACCAAAGTGTATTTAAAGTAATATTTAAAATGAAGATTAATTTTAAATTCATATTAATCATCAAAAAATAAAAATAATTTCGTGTGTTTTTGCATAGTCTTACCCACTTTGCAGCGCCCTGCAGGTGCCAGCCCGGGGACTTCTCTTCCCCACGATGGACACTCGCCCACCTGCCGCCCTGGCGTCTGCTCTGAAGGGCGTCTGTTTCCTCTCAGGGGGGTGAGCCTTTCGGAGGAGTGGGGAGCGGATTTTCATGTTCGTGGCCACGACCCGTGGTGGCTGCTTTCATCCAAGTTTGGTTCAAGAGGTTATATGTGGGCTTTTTGTTATTTTTTTGGTTGGGGGGCACCCTCTCAGGCCCGCCTGGCTGTAGGAGGCGTCAGGTTACTTCCATATTTTGAAATCGCCAACAAAGTATGTGTATAATTTAAAAAACTTACTAATTACAGTTATACCCAGAATTTGGACATTAAACCAGCTTGTAATTGAAACAGAAAAATAATGTACAGAATGAAATCTTATAGTTACCTGAAACAATCCTGACATTATATTGTTCAAAAGTTTAGCAATCAGAGCCCACTTCCCTATGGCTTAAAAATTCTACTTTCTGACACATTTTTTTCTATTGAGGGTATCAGTCCAGAAGTATTTTGTCAATTTCCTTGCAAAATGAAATTTTATCCAGTTGCAAATAAGAAACACCAAAAGATTTGTTTCTCTGCAATATGATGAAATTTTAATACATTTTATGGCACTGTGAACAATATGAAACCAAACTTTTCAAACTATATAACTCAAATCACTATTAGCTGAAATTCATATTTCTGTTGTGAAAGGCTAATAAGATTTAAAAATAAATCACATTAATTTTTTATGTTTCTATTCACGTGAAATTGTTCAAAAAGTTATTGTCTTCTTCTCTTCCCTTGTAAGTTGAAACTTGCCATCCTTGGATTGATTAGAGCAATTTCAGCCCCCTCAGTACTAGGAGAGCCTTCCTTTCCACGGAGAAGTCAGTAGTATGTATGTGGATCTCAAGGATCCTTTTCATGGGAGAGAGTCAGCCTTAAATTGGATGAATCCTTCACGCACTCATTCAAAAAATATTTATTGAGAGCTTAGTGCTAAGCTTCCTTTAGGCCCTGATGATTCAGGAGTGGGAAAGACAGGCAAGATCCCTGCTTTCAACAGGACTTAAAGTCCAGAAGAGGAAGTGAGATAAAAACAAAGACAAAAGAAAATTAGATAATTAAATACCAGGTAGTTCTAATATACAGTGGATGATTTGATGGAAAATAACTAGGTGGCCTCTGGAGGACATATGCAAAGATCAAGAATAAGAGTACTCCTGATAGAGAAAGCAGGTAGTACATGGTCCCTGAAGGACAGGCATCCAAGAAATGGAAGAGTATTAATGCTGAAGAGGGAGAAAGAAATGTATAAGTGAAATCAGAGAAGTAGGTAGAGCAATTTAGGTAGATATTTCAAGGAAAAATAATTTGGGGAACATTCCAAATGTAATGGGGAAACACTGGAGGATATATTGACAGATGGGCATCATATGATGAGTTTTTCTGGGATCACACCGACTGCAGTGTAGTGAATGTATTCTAAGAGTAAAATTGTAATGGGGTAAATAATTTGAAGTATATTTCATGGACTCACACCCATCAAACATGCAAATATATAATGACAATAAAAACAAAATCAAACAGTTCCAAAATTTTCTTCTTGTCTTAAATTTCCAAAACACTGGCTCATTATTCTGAAAATTGGTAAACAAAGGGCAAAGATCAAACATTCATCCTGTCTTTACTATATAAAGTGGATTTCAGGATAAGATAGTTGCTGAGGGGAAGTCCTTTATAGAGGAGTTTCAGCCGATACATGCAGATGGAAGGACAAAAAAAAATTTTTTTAAATCACCTTTGGTAGCCAATATTGAAATAATAGACCTAGGCAGTGAGCATTGTTGGTTCCTAGAACATTTAAGCACAAGGTTATTTGATAGGGGGAAAAAAGAACATTGCTTTATAGGTTGTTTCTTCTCAAATAAAAATTAAATCAAATTATAGTCATTTCAAGCTAAAAGGAGAAAAAAAGAAAAAGTGGGTGACTTCTAAAAAAAAAAAGCAAAGTAAACTTATTTGGGAATTGCATAATATGTGGAGCAATCTGACATCATTGGAACCCCACAGACTAATCTCATTATCAATTAAAGTAGGACAATCAGACATTAAATAATCCTGATAAGATGCAACAGAACAGATAAGATGCATCATCTATAGTTATTTTTGCCAAAATAAAACTGGACCTGATATAAACAAGTCTCTACAACTAACTAACAAGGTAAGGAAAAATGTGGAGAGATAAATATGTATAAAGAACTATGAATATACAATCAGCCAATCCAGCATGTGGGTAACATTATGGGACAAGTTAACTGATTTCTTTAACAAATTGATGATATAGAATAAAAAAGGCTACTGTTGATTAAAGTGTCTCAAGAAGCATATGCAATGTGTGGACCTTATCTGCAGGTTTATTCAAACAGAAAAACCATAGGCAACATTTTGGACACAATCTGGGAAATTTAAAGAGGGTTGAATATCGAAGGATCTAACAAAGTATTAGTTATTTGTTAGTTGTATAGTGCTGTTATTGTTATGCCAAAAACATAAGTCATTTTATGCTTATACATATTTGAATATTATAATGAAATTAAAACTGTCTGTGCTTTGTTTTATTAACACTTTATTGATTGGAGAGGAGAAAACGAAGGTGACAGATGAAACAAGATGAAACAAGACGAAGTTTTCATATGGATTCTATAATTTTCTTTTTTTTTAAGATTTTATTTATTTATTCATGAGAGACACACAGAGAGAGATGCAGAGACATAGGCAGAGGGAGAAGCAGGCTCCATACAGGAAGCCTGATGTGAGGACTCAATCCCAGGACTCCAGGATCGCGCCCTGAACCGAAGGCAGACGCTCAACTGCTGACCCACCCAGGCATCCCTCATTATAATTTTATTAGTTTTATGTATGTTTAAACATTTCTCTAATGATAAGACACAAACAACAAAAAAATAATACCTAATCATGGAATAGGGGTCAATGAAGTAGTAGCTGAGGCAAGGGATAAGAGTAGATTGGACCTGGTAGACTCCGAAATGGAAAGAGTGGATGGATTCAGAAAACATGGTGGAGATATAGTAAGTAAAGTTTGTAATTGGATTAAGATGGGAAAAAATAAAAAATGGTACTTGAATTTTTTGTTTGAGTAAACTAGGAGATTGGTGATGCTATTCTTAATTGGGATAGCAAAAAGGAAAAGGTTGGAGTCAAAGTCTTTTTTTTGCTTTTGTTTCTTTTGCCTTTGTGGATGTATCTTGCAAGAAGTTACTGTGGCCGAGTTCAAAAAGGGTGTTGCCTGTGTTCTCTTCTATGATTTTGATGGACTCTTGTCTCACATTTAGATCTCTCATCCATTTTGAGTTTGTCTTTGTGTATGGTGAAAGAGAGTGGTCCAGTTTCATTCTTCTGCATGTGGATGTCCAATTTTCCCAGCACCATTTATTGAAGAGACTGTCTTTCTTCCAATCAAGATAAGAAGCTTTTGCACAGCAAAGGATACAGTCAACAAAACTAAAAGACAACCTACAGAATGGGAGAAGATATTTGCAAATGACATATCAGATAAAGGGCTAGTTTCCAAAATCTATAAAGAACTTATTAAACTCAACACCAAAGAAACAAACAATCCAATCATGAAGTGGGCAAAAGACATGAAGAGAAATCTCATAGAGGAAGACATGGACATGGCCAACATGCACATGAGAAAATGCTCTGCATCACTTGCCATCAGGGAAATACAAATCAAAACCACAGTGAGATACCACCTCACACCAGTGAGAATGGGGAAAATTAACAAGGCAGGAAACAACAAATGTTGGAGAGGATGCGGAGAAAAGGGAACCCTCTTACACTGTTGGTGGGAATGCGAACTGGTGCAGCCACTCTGGAAAACTGTGTGGAGGTTCTTCAAAGAGTTAAAAATAGACCTGCCCTACGACCCAGCAATTGCACTGTTGGGGATTTACCCCAAAGATTCAGATGCAATGAAACGTCGGGACACCTGCACCCCAATGTTTCTATCAGCAATGGCCACAATAGCCAAACTGTGGAAGGAGCCTCGGTGTCCATCGAAAGATGAATGGATAAAGAAGATGTGGTTTATGTATACAATGGAATATTACTCAGCAATTAGAAACGACAAATACCCACCATTTGCTTCAACGTGGATGGAACTGGAGGGTATTATGCTGAGTGAAGTAAGTCAATCGGAGAAGGACAAACAGTGTATGCTCTCATTCATTTGGGGAATATGAATAATAGTGAAAGGGAATATAAAGGAAGGGAAAAGAAATGTTGGGAAATATCAGAAAGGGAGACAGAACATAAAGACTCCTAACTCTGGGAAACGAACTAGGGGTGGTGGAAGGGGAGGAGGGCGGGTGTTGGAGGGGAATGGGTGACGGGCACTGAGGTGGACACTTGACGGGATGAGCACTGGGTGTTTTTCTGTATGTTGGTAAATTGAACACCAATAAAAATTAATTAAAAAACAAAAACAAAAACAAAACAAAACAAAAAAAAAACCACACATTTCCAACACAGTTTTTGTGATAGTTTTGAAAAAATTTTGAAACAAAGGATGTTTATAAATAAGAGTACAAGGCATTCAATGTTGAAGATACACATTTAAAAATATGCCTAAACATATTAGACATATCGATTTATACACCAACTGAAGGCTTGCTCATGGTAAGTTTTATGAGACACTTGAGCAACATAAACCTGAATTTGTTTGTGTGCTATATATTTCAAAGAAATTGTATGTTAAAATGGTATTTGGCATCATTACTTCAGTTTAAGATATTTTTTAATGTGTAGACTCTATGTTGATGGGAAGATTGCAAGGCAGAAAAGGGGATTATTATCCCATCTAGGAAAGTGATCAGGTTTAAAAAAAATAACCTGAAGAATCTCATGCAATTTTAAGTTCTGTTTGAAATAAAAACCCTAGAATCAGATGTAACCTACTTTATCCCTCTCTCCAGCAGCCTAATCTTTTCCCATTTTCCACGCCCTGAATTTCAGGGCAGAATTATAACTGTAGCTGGAACAAATTAGAACTGTAACATAATGGGGGGCAGTTCCCCCATGAACACACTCCCACAGTATAACCTCTGTTTCTGCAGGGCTTGGGCACATGTAATGAGGACTTTCAATCCTATTCGAACTGAACCAGAAATGGGAAAATCTTAAGCCATATAAGAGTATTCTCATTCGATCATGTAAAATACGAGACCAAAGTGCATAAAAATTTATGCTGTGCAGAAGAAATCTCAAAACTAGAAAGATCATAGATCTAGAATTACAGAAATTAGTAAGAGAAAGACCTATTTTGATCTTTTGTTGGTAGGTATGTATTGTATATAATTTTTTGGAAACACAGTATCTTGTTTTCTTAATAAGTTTATGAGTAAAACCATGTAGTGTATTCTAAGTTGATTTTAGATATAACAAAATGAATTCAAATGGATCCTTTTGGCCTTCACTGATGTTTTTACCAAGTTCCAAATAAATTAATGTTTCCTTTAAAAAACAAAAAAAAAAAACCAAAAAAACAAAGTCTTTTTTTTTTTCATGTCTGAAAATGTATTTTTTTTCTCTCCTTTTTTTAAAAAAATTTATTGGAGTTCAACTTGCCAACATATAGCATAACACCCAATGCTCATCCCACCAAGTGCCCCCACTCAGTGTCCATCACTCAGTCACCTCAACCCCCCGCCCACCTCCCCTTCCACTACCCCTTGTTTATTTCCCAGAGTTAGGTGTCTCTCATGTTTTGTCACCCTCACTGATATTTTCACTCATTTTCTCTCCTTTCCCTTTATTCTCATTCACTAATTTTTTTTTCTAATGAGACATTTCCTTTATTTTTGTGTTCTTCCTGCATCATATTACAATTTCATTATGTAAGTGTACAAATGTACATATACACTCACGCACATATTCTCTCTATATAAAATCAAATTTCCCCGGGTGAATCTCTCTGATTCTTTTCTTTTTTTTTCTTTTTTTTATTTTTTATTTTTTATTAATTTTTATTGGTGTTCATTCACTAATTTTTATAGTCTCCAAATGAATGAGACCATATAATGGTTATCCTTTTCTGATTGACTTATTTCACTCAGCATAATACCCTTCAGGCTCATCCACATTGAAGCAAATGGTGGGTATTTGTTGTCGATCTTTTTTAAATTAAATTTAATTTTATTGGAGTTCAATTTGCCAACATCTGGCATAATACCCAGTGCTCATCCCATCAAGTGGCCCCTCAGTGCCCATCACCCAGTCACCCCGTCCTCCCACCCATCTCCCTTTCCACCACCCCTTGTTCCTTTCCCAGAGTTAGGAATCTCATGTTCTGTCACCCTCACTGATACTTACCACTCATTTTCTCTCCTTTCTCCTTTATTCTCTTTCACTATTTTTATATTCCCCAAATGAATGAGACCATATAATGTTTGTCCTTCTCCAATTGACTTACTTCACTCAGCATAATACCCTCCAGTTCCATCCACGTCGAAGCAAATGGTGGGTATTTGTCATTTCTAAGGGCTGAGTAATACTCCATTGTATACATAGACCACGTCCCTCTTTATCCATTCATCTTTCGATGGACACCAAGGCTCCTTCCACGGTTTGGCTATTGTGGACATTGCTGCTATAAACATTGGAGTGCAGGGTCCCAAGATTTCACTGCATCTGTATCTTTGGGGTAAATCCCCAGCAGTGCAATTGCTGGGTCATAGGGCAGGTCTATTTTTAACTCTTTGAGGAACCCCCCCAAACACAGTTTTCCAGAGTGGCTGCACCAGTTCACATTCCCATCCACAGTCAAGAGGGTTCCCTTTTCTCCACATCTTCTCCAACATTGGTTGTTTCCTGTCTAGTTCATTTTCCCCATTCTCACTGGTGCGAGGTGGTATCTCATTGTGGTTTTGATGTGTATTTCCCTGATGGCAAGGGATGAGGAGCATTTTCTCTGTGCTTGTTTGCCATGTCTATGACTGCCTCTGTGAAATTTCTGTTCATGTTCTTTGCCCATTTCATGATTGGATCGTTTGTTTCTTTGCTGTTGAGTTTAATAAGTTCTTTATAGATCTTGGATACTAGCCCTTTATCTGATATGTCATTTGCAAATATCTTTTCCCATTTTGTAGGTTGTCTTTTAGTTATGTTGATGGTTTCTTTTGCTGTGCAGAAGATTCTTATCTTGATTAAGTCCTAATAATTCATTTTTGCTTTTGTTTCCTTTGCCTTCGTGGATGTATCTTGCAAGAAGTTGCTGTGGCCGAGTTCAAAAAGGGTGTTGCCTGTGTTCTCCTCTAGGATTTTGATGGAATCTTGTCTTACATTTAGATCTTTCATCCATTTTGAGTTTATCTTTGTGTATGGTGCAAGGGAGTGGTCTAGTTTCATTCTTCTGCACGTGGCTGTCCAATTTTCCCAGCACCATTTATTGAAGCGATTGTCCTTTTTCCAGTGGATAGTCTTTCCTACTTTGTCGAATATTAGTTGACCATAGAGTTGAGTGTCCCCTTCTGGGTTCTCTATTTGGTTCCATTGATCTATGTGTCTGTTTTTGTGCTAGTACCACACTGTCTTGATGATCACAGCTTTGTAGTACAACCTGAAATCTGGCATTGTGATGCCCCCATCTCTGGTTTTCTTTTTCAATATTCTACTGGCTATTCGGGGTCTTTTCTCATTCCACACAAATTTTAGGATTATTTGTTCCAACTCTCTGAAGAAAGTCCATGGTATTTTGACAGGGATTGCATTAAATGTGTAAATTGCCGTGGGTAGCATTGACATTTTCATGATGTTAATTTTTCCAATCCATGAGCATGGGATATTTTTCCATCTCTTTGTGTCTTCCTCAATTTCTTTCAGAAATATTCTGTATTTTTTAGGGTATAGATCCTTTACCTCTTTGGTTAGGTTGATTCCTAGGTATCTTATACATCTGGGTGCAATTGTAAATGGGATTGACTCCTTAATTTCTCTTTCTTCAGTTTCGTGGTTAGTGTATAGAAATGCCATTGATTCTGGGCATTGATTTTGTATCCTGCCACACTGCCTAATTGTATGAGTTCTAGAAATCTTGAGATGGAGTCTTTTGGGTTTTCTAGGTACAGTATCATGTCATCTGTGAAGAGGGAGAGTTTGACTCCTTCTTTGCCAATTTAAATGCCTTTTATTTCTCTCTGTTGTCTGACTGCTGAGGCTGGGACTTCTAGTACTATGTTGAATAGCAGTGGTGAGAGTGGACATCCCTGTCGTGTTCCTCATCTTAGGGGAAAGGCTTTCAGTTTTTCCACACAGAGAATGATATTTGCTGTGGGCTTTTGATTGATGGCTTTTAAGATGCTAAGGAATGTTCCTTCTATGCCTACACTCTGAAGAGTTTTGATCAGGAATGGATGCGTATTTTGTCAAATGCTTTCTCTTCATCTATTGAGAGGATCATATGGTTCTTGTTTTTTCTCTTGTGGATATGATCAATCATATTGATTGCTTTACGAGTGTTGAACCAGCCTTGCATCACAGGATGAACCCCACTTGGTCATGGTAAATAATCTTCCTAATGTCCTGTTGGATCCTATTGGCTAATGAATGTTGACAATTTTTGGATCTGTGTTCATCAGGGATATTGGTCTATAATTCTCCTTTTTGGTGGGGTGTTTGGTTTGGGAATTTAAGTGATGATGTCCTCATAGAATGAGTTTGGAAGTATTCCATCCCTTTCTATCTTCTGTAATAGCTTTAGTAGAATAGGTATTGTTTCTTCCTTAACATTTGATAGAATTCCCCTGGGAAGCTGTTGTTCCTGAACTTTTGTGTCTTGGGAGGTTTTTGATGACTGCTTCAATTTCCTCCCTGGTTATTGGCCTGTTCAGGTTTTCTATTTCTTCCTGTTCCAGTTTTGGTAGTTTATGGTTTTCCAGAAATGCATCCATATCTTCTAGATTGTCTTATCTATTGGCATATAGCTGCTCATAATATGTTTTTAAAATCGTTTGTATTTCCTTGGTATTGGTTGTGATCTCTCCTCTTTCATTCGTGATTTTATTAATTTGAGTCTTTTCTGTTTTGTTTTTAAATAGGCTGGCTAATGGTTTATCTATCTTATTACTTCTTTCAAAGAACCAACTCCTGATTTTGTTGATCTGTTCTACAGTTCTTATGGTCTCTATTTCATTGAGTTCTGCTTGGATGTTTATTAACTCTCTTCTACTTCTAGGTGTAGGTTTTATTTGTTATTCTTTCTCCAGTTCTGTTAGGTGCAAGATTAGCTTGTGTATTTGAGTTTTCCAGTTTTTTGAGGGATGCTTCTATTGAGATATATTTCCCTCTTAGGACTGCTTTTGCTGTATCTCAAAGATTTTGAATGTTTGTATCTTCATTAGTTTCCATGAATCTTTTTAATTCTTCTGTAATTTCCTGGTTGACCCTTTCATCTTTTAGCAGGATCCTCTTTAACCTCCACGTGTTTGAGTTTCTTCCAAATTTCTTCTTGTGATTGAGTTCTAGTTTCAAAACATTATGGTCTGAAAATAGGCAGGGGATAATCCCAATCTTTGGTATCAGTTGAGACCTGATTTGTGACCCAGTATGTGGTCTATTCTGGAGAAAGTTCCATGTGCACTTGAGAAGGTGTATTCAGTTGCCTTTGGATGCAAGTTTCTGTAAATATCTGTGAAATCCACGTGGTTCAGTGTATCTTTTAAAGCTCTTATTTCTCTGAAGATGTTGTGCTTAGAATATCTGTCCTTTTGCAGAAAGCACTGTGTTGAAGTCTCCCAATATCAATGCATTATAATCTAAGTATATCTTAACTTTGGTTATTGATTGTTATACATGGCAGCCTCACATTAGGGGCATAAATATTCATGATTGTTAGGTCTTCTTGTTGGATAGATCCTTTAAGTATGATATAGTGTCCTTCTTCATCTCTTACTACAGTCTTTGGGATAAACTTCAATTTATCTGATATGAGGATTGCTATCCCTGCTTTCTTTTGAGGACCATGTGAATGGTAAGTTGTTCTCTAACCTTTTATTTTCAGGCTGTTGGTGTTCTTAGGTCTAAAATGAGTGTCTTGTAGACAGCAAATAGATGGCTCTTGCTTTTTTATCCAGTCTGAAACTCTGCATCTTTTGATGGGATCATTAAGCCCATTCACATTCAGAGTTACTATTGAAAGATATGAATTTAGTGTCGTCATAATACCTATTCAGTCCCTGTTTTGTGGATTATTTATTTGGGCTTCCTCTTTCTTTTACAGAGTCCCCCTTAAGATTTCTTGCAGAGCTGGTTTGGTGGTCACATATTCTTTCAGTTTCTGCCTATCTTGGAAGCTCTTTATCTTTCCTTCTAGTCTGAATGAGAGCCTTGCTGGATAGAGTATTCTTGGCTGCATGTTCTTCTCATTTAGGACCCTGAATATATCCTGGATCCCTTTCTGGCCTGCCAGGTCTCTGTGGAGAGGTCTGCTGTTAATCTAATAGTTCTCCCCATAACGTTAGGGATCTCTTATCTCTTGCTGCTTTAAGGATTTTCTCTTTATCTTTGGAATTTGCAAGTTTCACTCTTAAATGTCGAGGTGTTGAACGGTTTTTATTGATTTTAGGGGGCAATCTCTCTATCTTCTGGATCTGAATGCCTGTTTCCCTCCCCAAGTTAGGGAAGTTCTCAGCTATGATTTGTTCAAATATACTTTCTGGTCCTCTGTCCCTTTTGGTGCCCTCTGGAACCCCAATTAAAACTAGATTTTTCCTTTTGAGGCTGTCAGGTATTTGCCTTAACCTTTCCTCATGGTCTTTCACTTCTTTTTCTCTTTTTTCCTCAGCTTCCTTCCTTGCCATAAACTTGTCTTCTATGTCACTCACTCGTTCTTCTACCTCGTTAACCCTTGTCGTTAGGACCTCTAGTTTGGATTGCATCTCATTTAATTGATTTTTAATTTCTGCCTGATTAGATCTAAATTTTGCAGTCATGAAGTCTCTTGATTCCTTTATGCCTTTATCCAGAGCCACCAGTAGCTTTATAATTGTGCTTCTAAATTGGCTTTCTGACATCGAATTATAATCCAAATTCTGTAACTCTGTGGGAGAGAGTACTGTTTTTGATTCTTTTGTGGTGAGTTCTTCTTTATAGTCATTTTACTCAGTGTAGAGTGGCTAAAAATAAGTAAAACAAGGTGTACTTGTTAGAAGCTCAAACTCTTCTTTCTGTAGCATTCCAGCTGTTCTCTCTTTAAATCTCAGGTCGAATTTGTAGGTTTTCAGGATGATTTGAATGTTATCTAGGTAAGTTGGTGGGGATAGGTGACTTGGGTACCCTACTCTTCCACAATCTTGCCCGTTTTGATCTTGTTTGTTTATGATACCCATTATATATCTTAATGAAAATTATAAGTAGACAGTTGGCTATTCTCATCTACTTCCAGGATTATACCAAGGCAAGTGGTAAAAATTTGAAAGTCGGGCATATGACATCATGAAAGTGGATAAGAGTATGCAGGGAGAGAGTGAAGCTAGAAAAGAAAGGAATTCCAGGATGGAATTGGGGAAATACCAACATTCAGAGTTCAGGCAGAGGTATCGAGTTAGCAGGGAAACACAGTCCAGGAAAGACTGCATCACAGAATCCAAAAGAAACTTCAGAATGGAGAATGACCAGTAGAACAGGAACTGGAAGAAAAGGCAGATTTTGAATAGAAGCAGGAGAATCAAAGATTCCTTGTGTAATGATTATCACGGTCAAGCTAATTACCATATCCATCATTTCATATAGTTATCATTTTTGGTATGTGTGGTGAAGACACACAAAATTTACTCTTTTAGCAAATTTCAAGTATAAAATATTGTTAACAATATTTACCATGCTATACATTGGATCTCTTGAACTTGTTAATCTTTTTTTTTTTTTAAGATTTTACTTATTTATTCATAAGTGGCACAGAGAGAGAGAGAGAGGCAGAGACACAGGCAGAGGGAGAAGCAGTCTCTCTGCAAGGAACCTGATGTGGAACTCGATCCCAAGACCCCGGGATCACCACCTGAGCCAAAGGCAGATGCTCAACCACTGAGCCACTCAGGTGTCCCTGAACTTGTTCATCTTTAATTGAAAGTTTGTATCCCATAACCCACATCACCTGAAACACCACAGAGTATATCTTAAATACACATAATTTATAGTCAATAATACCGCAGTAAAGCTAGGAGAAAAAAAAAACGTTTATAAGAAAGGAAATGTAATCATTGTATGCCAAAGGATTCAGCTTCAAGTTACAGCGACATAGCCATAGCAATGTAAAAATTAAATTGATCAAGTTAAGCAGGTGAATGTGTGTGACATCCTTCATAGCAGGAATAAATATGTAAAGAATAAATTTAAAATAAGGGAAAAAATTTCATATAAGATATACTTAATCTCACTAACATTTGTTGTAATACTTTTAGAATGAAACTAAAAAGACCAACTTTTTAAGGCTTCTCTTCAAGAGACAATATTTATGAAATGATTAATATCTCAGAATTATGAAAGATTTACACTTGTGGTAAAGAGTCTTTTAAGTATATAATGTTTAATAAATCACAGAAACTTCATTAGACACTGTCTTATTTAGCAGTACACATTAGAGAAACAGATACTTCTAGTGGCAGCAAGAACTCACTTCCCTTGAACTTGTGGTTTCTATCAAATGGGCTAAGTGATGTAAAAAAAATCAAATTTTATCAAATGCAATCAAGTAGAAAAATCTTGCCTAGATTTTAATTGAGATATGACTTGCAAATGATACATTACATGTTTATTGTAAGTTTTCCTTCTTGCAAGAAGGACGAGCAGTTTAAAATAGATGGTCAGGGACGCCTGGGTGGCTCAGCGTCTGCCTTCGGCTCAGGGTGTGGTCCCAGAGTTCTGGGATGGAGTCCCACCTTGGGTCCCTGCATGGAGCCTGCTTCTCCCTCTGCCTGTGTCTCTGCCTCTCACTCTGTGTCTCTCATGAATAAATAAATAAAATCTTTAAAAATAAAAAAAATAAAATAGATGGTCATGTTGATTTCCTATATAATCCAACTCAAGTCAAAGGGGTTAATATTAATTTTTTGATATCTTTTGTTAAAATTTGTTTATTGTGCCAGAATGCTGAAATAGAAATGAGCAAAAAAAAGGAGGGGTGCATGGAGATTTATCTGAAAACAAACAGGATGAAACATTCCTTGAGCACTAGATTATAATTACATATTTGGCATTATGGGGAATAGAAGCTGTCACATCTTTATTTTTTTGTATATTTTTTATTGGAGTTCTATTTGCCAACATATAGCATAACACCCAGTGTTTATCCCATCGAATGCACCCCTCAGTGCCCGTCACCCAGTCACCCCAACCCCCTGGCCACCTCCCTTTCTACCACCCCTGTTTGTTTCCCAGAGTTAGGAGTCTCTCATGTTCTGTCACCCTCTCTGATTTTTCTCACTCATTTTCTCTCCTTTCCCCTATAATCCTTTTCACCATTTTTTATATTCCCCTAATGACACATCTTTAATCAGAACTCGTACCCCCAAAGCATTGCATTTTCGAAAGCACAAAAACAGAGAAGACTGTAGTACAAGACTAGACTCTGAAGGGACAAAGACCCTTTGGTATTTAGAGGCTGCTGCTTTACTGTCTTATGACATGCTCTGTTCCCATCATACCCACTAACTATCTCCATCGTTTGGAAGGTGAGACTCAAAACATTTATTTGATCCTCTTCAAAATTGCTGACTCTAGGGCCCAGTATACATTGAGTATCTGAGGATCTTATTTTACAGGCATGGCCACGTTATGTGACTTGCGGAGCTAGATCTCGAGGCACCTTGGTCAACTTCTCAGAACATAAGTATAGCTGTTACATTCCTTCAGCACCATGACCAGAAGCTTACCACAAGAAATCAATGGCTCTTATAAATGTTCTCATTATGAACACCAATAAAATAGTCCCATAAACATTTTTTCCTGTTAGCCTAAAAAATGGAAATAAGATGTTCAACCAGAAAAAAAATAGCTTTTGAGGCCTTATTAGGAAATGGTAGGAAACATAAATCTGTGTCCCAAGGGATGCAAGATAAACACATCCTTTAAAAAAGCCAATATTTGGAAACTGTGTAAAGCAAATATCTTAGCACATCTGCTCAAACAATTTAAAATAAAAACTTTAGAAGATATATAATGAATTTCCTGGTGATTATAGTTCTTCTAAAGAGTGCCACTAGAGACCATTTATTGGAAAAGACAGATCACATATCATGAAATATTCTAAAAACTATCATAAAGTCTAGCTTTGCTCACTTTTCCTAAAATGGAATAATCAGCAACCTAAGATCTCAGTTCTCATGGGCCTACTTTATAATTGGAACATGAACTCTCCCACTGTGATTTTTCTGCAAATAAAAAAAATCTCATTGGAGTAAGGAGAAGGGAGGGGGAACAAAACACTTCAAATAGAAAGTCACTTAAAACCTTTTGTGCTATTTCTAAGTCTTTATGGCAGTTAGAAAGTGGCTCTTTGCAGCAGGCCTCATGGAGAAGTGGGGCTATTTTTCCATTCTGAGATTCTAGCAGCTTTGTAACTCGCTTTGGTAAACAGAATGTGATGGGAGTGAGAAAGTCACATTATGTGCATCCCAAGCCTTGGCCATGGGCAGCTTTGAAGCTACCATTTTTGCCTTCTTAGAATTGCTGTTGTCATGTGAATGAATTTAAGCTAGCCTGATGGAGACATCATGCAGAGGAGAACTGAAGTACCCAGCTGAAAGCCCATATAGTGCAAAACATGTTAAGCAAGGCCTCCTTATACCAGGAAGCCCCTATTTAAATCACTGCCTCAAATGTGAGTCTGGGCAAAATCAGTATATATAAACCAGAGCTCATCCCAAATTGCTGACTCACAGAATCATCAGAAAATGAAGGATTGTTGTTGTTTTAAGGCACTATATTGTAGGGTGGTCAGGAAAAATACTATATTGTAGGGTGGTCAGGAAAAATACAGTCATCCTGATGTTGCCCTGTGCCCCCAGGCTCTTACTGGCACATGCTGTAATTAGCCAACCAGAGGAAAATGTCCATTTCACATTTTAGATCTTCCATGTAAAAGCTAGAATAAATTTTAATTTAAACAACCATCAGGCATCAATGGTGGGTAGGCCTCAGTCTATGAGAGAATTCATCCCTGTTGTCCCTATCATCAAACTCATTTCCATTATAAACACACACACACACACACACACACACACACACACACACACACGGGCATGCATTTTCACCCTCATTTGGATTGCTGTGTGAGAACCATTGTTATTTACCTTGGTATGTTGAGGAATTTGTGAGACCAGAATGAACCATAGTTGGGAATCAGATGGGGGACAAAATTCAGTTTAATTTCTTCTATTAATCCTTAAATCTCTTTCCCTGTGAAAGCCCCCTTCTTCTCTTGGATATTTCATCTCAATATTTCACTGATGATCTAGTTGAGGAGGAAACAGCTTCTTAACATCTGGGGTAGGGCAGGCTGTGAAAGATCAGTCATTCAAATCTCTCTGTGAATTGGTTTAAGCAGCTTGTTTCCATTACATCCACCTGAACCATCTGTATAGAAAACAAAGAGGTTTTGAGTGGAAGCAGGAGGTAGGAAATTAGGAATTTGTGATCTTTTGAGATGTACGTATGGCAGGCCAGATTGGGAAATCTTTGTGTCATAGTATCTATCTTAGGGCATTCTGATAGCATGGGCTTCCTGAGAACCTCAGGTAAAGGAGGTAGAAAGGACATAGAACAGAATGTCCTGAGAATATACAAGGCGGAATTTTACTTAAAATATGTCCTAGGGCCAACCCTTCCCAGGACTGGGAACAAACTCATCATTTGATTCTTTCACTTTTTCTCACATGACACTCCAATTTCAGGGTCCTGGATTCAAATTTATGGTACTATGCCATTTTCTCATCCATGTTTAAGGTAAAACTAGTGTTTGTGAGTGAAGACAGTAGATCTGAGTGGTTACCCTAAAAGTTGGCCTGCTATAGGATCATAAGATGTGTAGGACACAGGTCCCAAATGATGCATACTCTTTATTATCAATGTAGGACTTCATTCCCAGACTCCTATTCAGAACCCTTAAATGTAGGTGGCTTTGGTTTCAAACTCTCAAAAAAACCAGCCCTCCATCTCGTGACTTAATTTCTCCTTTCTGTCAAAGCCTAGGCCATAGACATTCCCAGAGACCTCTTCTTCATCTCTACCCTTAGTCTACTCCCTAATCTTGAGGCCAAGGGCCAACTATGGTTACTTAAAAAGGGATGGGTTTTTTCCCCACTAAATATTAGAATGGAGCTAGCTCAGGCATACCATCTTTTAATGTGATCCTGTGAGACATGTTCCTGATATGTCAACTCACTGGCAGCATGAGAAGAAATTATCCAAAAAAGGATCAAGAATAAAAGACTACAGACCATAGAGAAGAAGTCCAGAGAAACTCCCCAGATAGGAAGCTTTAAAAAGCAGCCTCGTGTGGTTACTCACAGGGGATTCATGGTCCATATATTGGCATCTCACCTAATTTCGCATCTTCTTTCCTTCTTTCTTCTTTTCTGCTCAAAGATTTTAATGACCTTGGCACACTACATCATAATCCATTATCACTGTACGTTAGAAGTAGGACACTGCTCATTTTACTGATGAAAGCAAGGCTCAGACAGATGGGGTGAGATGCCTAATTTCATCTGCCCTTCTGCGGTATACCATGCTGCCACTATGTGATCACCACCTCTTCGCTTCCTACAGCATTGACCTGTGTTCAAGTTCTGTGTAACCATTCTCTAACATATTGTTTAAAACAAAGGAAAAAAATCCCAAACAAAACTTTCCCAACTCTGAAGCATTTCTCCCTTGCTATAGTACTATTCTTCTCAGATTTACAAAACCCATGTCTAAGATAAAAATCACTTGTGTTTAAGTTTTGAGGGTCTTTGGAGAAACTCAGATTGTGATTTAACTAGATTATTCTGTCCATATGTTCCATAGAAATTCAAAAATTCCAGTTTTAATTCACTTACTTAAAAAAAAAAAAACAAAACCTGATCAATTTTATAAACCCTTTCAAGGAAACAGGTTTTTAGACTCTTGATTTTCTCTGATTTCCTACTTTCCATTTCATTGATTTCTGCTCTAATTTTTATTATTTGTTTCCTCCCACTTACTTTGGATTTAATTTGCTCTTCTTTTTCTAGTTTCCTAATGTGGAAGCTTAGAATATTGATTTTAGCTCTTTTTTTCCCCTAATACATATATTACATGCTATCAATTTCCCTCTAAGCACTGTTTTTGCTGAATTCCACAAATTTTGATGTTATATTTTCATTTTTAGTTAGTTTACAATATATTTTAATTGCCCTCGAAATTTCTTTTTAAACCCATGTATTAAAATGTGTTGTTTAATTTCCAGGTATTCTGGGATTTTCCACCTACCTTCTATAATTGATTTCTAGCTTACTGCCATTTTTATCTGAATACAGATACTGTATTACTTTTATTCTTTTAAATAAGTATTTAAATAGAAATAATATTAAGGTATGTCTTATGGCCCAGAATGTTCCATCTAAGGTTGAGAATAATGTTCTGCTGTTGTTGGAATATATAGTCTATAAATGTCAATTATATCCAGTTGACTGATGGTGTTATTTCCAACAAACTGACCTCACTGCCTATTATTCTACTTACTCAACTTTCTGGTTTTCTGCCTGCTAGATCACTCCATTTCTGATACAAGGATGCTGAAGTCAACAACAAGGATACTGGATTCATCTGTTTCTCCTTGCAATTTTATTAGTTTTTGCTTGATATAAATTGACACTGTTTTATTAGTCATATACATGTGAAGAATTATTATGTCTTCTTGAAGGACTAACCCCTTTATAATTATGTTATACTCTTCTTTATCCTTGGTAGCTTTCCTTGCTCTGAGGTCTGCTCTTTCTGAAATTAATATAATCTGTTTTTTTGTAAAATTAGTGTTAGCATGGCATAGTTTCCTCCATCCATGTACTTAAATGTTTTTGAAAACAGATTTTCAATAGAACTATTTTATAAGTTTACCAATGCAATATGACAAGTTGGCTGGTCCATATTTAAAAAATCACATGATGTAAATTATTTTTTCATATTCTTTCACTCTCAAAATTGACCCCATTGGGATGATAAATAACATCCTTGCCTTAGCCCCTCATCAAGGAAAGACTCCTCTTACTGTGACCAACTCGCCCTTATAGATGAGCCAATTATTTTTAGTTGGAATGAGAACTAGTAGCAGTGACCTCCACTTAGAAATACATGTAACTGACACTAACCTCCTTGTTTCTATGTAGAAATAGCACTAGGCACTGCTGGTACTTGTCTTGGAGTTAGAGTTAAGGGCAGCTATGCAGAGTAGACATTAAATTAAGCTATGATATATGACATGACACTATATATAGAAAATCCTAAAGACTTCACCAAAAACAACTGGAACTGATATATGAATTCAATAAAGTCAGAGGATACAAAATCAATGTACAGACATCTGTTGCATTCTCGTACACTAATAAATAAAGCAGCACAAAGTGAAGTTAGGAAAACAATCTTCTTCACAATTGCATACACAATAAATACCTAGGAATAAACTTAATGAAATAGGGGAAAGACCTATCCTCTGAAAAATATAAAACACTGATGAAAGAAATTCAAGATCACACAACAAAATGAAAGATATTCTATGCTCATGAGTTGGAAAAACAAATAATGTTAAAAACGTCTATACTACCCAAAGCAATCTATACATTTAATGCAATCACTATCAAAATACCAACAGCATTTTCCACAAACTAGATAGAACACGCAATTCTAGAATTTGTATGGAACTACAAAAGAACTTGACAAGCCAAAGCAATCTTAAAAAGAAAAACAAAAGTGGCAGTATCACAATTCTAAATTCCAATTTATATTACAAAGTAATAGTAATTAAAACAGTATGGTAGGCATTAGAATAGACACATAGATCAATGGAATAGAAAAGAAACCAAGAAGTAATCCCACAATTATATGGTAAATTAATTTTTGACAAAGGAGGAATAATCTTTTCAAAAACTGGCATTGGGAAAACTGGACGGCCACATGCAGAGGAATGAAACTGGACTACTTTCTTTCACCATACACAAAAATAAACTCAAAATGGTTTAAAGACCTAAATGTGAGACTTGAAACCACATCTTTGGAGAAAGCACAGGCAATAATGTCTTTGACATCAGCTGTAGCACCATTCTTCTAGATAAGCCTCCTCAGGCAAGGGAAGGAAAAGCAAAAGTGAACTATTGGGACTACATTAAAATAAAAAGCTTCCACACAATGAAGGAAACAATCAACATAACTAAAAGGCAACATATTGAATGGGAGAAAATATTTTCAAATGACATATCTGATAAAGGGTTAAAATCCAAAATATATAAAGAACTGGTACAACTCAACACTCAAAAAAATAATTCAATTTAAAAATGGGCAAAAGACATGAACAGACATTTCTCTAAAGACAACATACAGGGATCCCTGGGTGGCACAGCCGTTTGGCGCCTGCCTTTGGCCCAGGGCGCGATCCTGGAGACCCGGGTTCGAATCCCACGTCGGGCTCCCGGTGCATGGAGCCTGCTTCTCCCTCTGCCTGTGTCTCTGCCTCTCTCTCTCTCTGTGACTATCATAAATAAATTAAAAAAATTAAAAAATTTTTAAAAAAAGACAACATACAGATGGCCAACAAACATATGAAAATATAGATGTTCAACATCACCCATCATCAAGGAAATACACATTAAAACCACAATGAGGGGCACCTGGCTGGGTCAGTTGGTGGAGCAAGTGACTCTTTATTATTATTATTATTTATTATTATTTTTTATTGGAGTTCAATTTGCCAACATATAGCATAACACCCAGTGGGAGCAAGTGACTCTTGATCCCAGGGTTGTAAGTTTGAGCCCCACTCTGGGTGTGGAGATTACTTAAAAATCTTTAAAAAATGAAAAAAAAAACCCACAAAAACCTCACACCTGTCAGAATGGCTAAAATAAAAAACACAAGAAAGAAGTGTTGGTGAGGATTTAGAGAAGAGGAACCCTTTTGCATTGTTGGTGGGAATTCAAATTTGTGCAGGCACTGTGGAAGACATTATGGAGGTTCTTTAAAAAATTAAACAGAACTACCCTACAATCCAGTAATTGCACTACTGGGTATTCACCTCAAAGGTGTAAAAACATTATTTCAAAGGGATACACACACCCCTGTTTACTGCAGCATTATTTACAATGGCCAAACTATGGAAACAGTCCCAGTGTCCATCAATAGAGGAGAGGATAAAGAAGTGGCATATATGTACAATGGGATATTATTCAGCCACAAAAATGTATGAAATATTGCCATTTGCACATAGAAAGAGCTCAAGGGTATAATGCTAGGCAAAATAAGTCAGAGAAAGACAAATACCAGATGGTCTCATTCATATAAGGGATTTAAGAAACAAATGAACAAAGGAAAAAGAGAAATGAGACAAACCAAGAAAAAACTCTTAACTACAGAGAACACACTGATGGCTACCAAAGGGGAGGTAGGTGGGAGGATAAGAGAAACAGGGGGTGGGGATTAAAAAATACACTTATCATGATGAAAAAATAATAGAATGATAAAAATATATAATGTTGCATATGTACATAGCACTTAATTTTAATATACTTTTCATTCTCGTTTTCAGTTGTACTCTTTGCATTAGACAACTTAAACAGTTGTCTGAATTAGACAAAATACATTCACAAAAATATTCCATCATAACACATTACTGCTTTTATACACTAGGGATAGCCATAGTACATGAGGAAAAGACTGTAAGCCCTCAACATCAGATATGTTCTTCAAGGAAAGATTTTTTAAAAATCCTAAAATTTGTATGGAACCACAAAAAAACCCAAACAGCCAAAGCAATCTTGAGAAAGCAAACAAATGGAGACATTATGTTCCTGATTTCAAACTACACTATAAAGTTACTGTAATTAAAACAGTATGGTGCTGGCATAAAAAAAGACCTGTACACACCAATACATGGAACAGAATAGAGAGCCTAAATAAACCCACATATACATATTTAACTAAGGGATGAGGGAGCCAGGAATATTCAAAAGGTAAAAAATAGTTTCTTCAATAAATGATATTGGGAAAACTGGAAAATCACATCCCAAAAAATGAAATTGAATTTATATCTTACATAACTCATAAAAATTAACTCAAAATGGGTTAAAATTTAGAGTATGGTACCTGGGTGGCTCTGTTGATTAAGCATCTGCCTTCCACTCAGGTCATGATCCCAGGGTCCTAGGATCGAGCCCCACTTCTCTCTCTCTCTTCTGCTTGTGCTCTTTCTCACTATCTTTCTCTCTCTAAAATAAATAAATAAAGTCTTAAATAAAAATAGGGATGCCTGGGTGGCTCAGTGGTTGAGCATCTGCCTTTGGGTCAGTTTGTGATCCTGGGGTCCTGGAATTGAGTCCCCCAACAGGCTCACTGCTGAGAGCCTGCTTCTCCCTCTGCCTAAGTCTCTGCCTCGTTCTCTGTGTCTCTCATGAATAAATAAAAATCTTAAAAAATTTTAGACATAAGACCTGAAACAGTAAAGTTTCTTGAAGAAAACACAGGGAAAATCTCTTCACATTGGTCTTGGCAATGATTTTTTTGATATAACATCAAAAGCACAAGCAACAAAATAAAAAATAAACAAGTAGGACTTATTAAACTAAAAAGCTTCTACACAACAAAATAAATCATCGACAAGATGAAAAGGCAACCTATGGAAATGGAGAAAATATTGGCAAACCTTAGATAAGGAGTTAGTATTCACAATATACAAAGCGCTCATACAACTCAATGATAAAACAATAATTAATTTTAAAAAATGGACAGAGAAACTGAATAAACATTTGTCCAAAGGTGATATACAGTGGGCCAACAGATACATAAAAATATGTTCAACCTCACTAATCCTCAGGGAAATACCAATCAAAATAATGAGATGCAATCTTCCGTTAGAAGAGCTATCAAGAAGGTAAGGGATTACAAGTGATGATGGGGATGTAGAAAAAAAGGAACTTTTGTGCACTATTCAGTATGTAAACATAAACTGGTCCAGTCACTATGGAATACAGAATAAAGTTTCCTCAGAAAATTAAAAAAGAACTACCATTTGATTTACCAAACCCACTTCTGGATATATATCCAAAAGAAATCAAAAGAGGATTTCAACAAGATATCTGTACTCTCATGTTCACTGCAACATTACTCAAGATAACCACAATATGTAAACAACCTAACATGAATGGGTAAAGAAGATGCGATATATACACACAATAGAATATTATTCAGTCGTGAGAAAAAAGGATATCTTCTTATTTGCAACAATGTGAATGTACCTTGAGGACATTGTACTAAGTGAAAGTAGTCAGAGAATGACAAATACTGTAAGATATCATGTATATGTGGGATCTACAAAAGCCAAACTCATAGAAGCAGAGAGTAGAATAGTGGTTGCCAAAGGCTGAGGACTGGGGAAATGTTGGCCAAAGGATACAAACTTGCAGTTAGAAGTTCTGGAGGTCTAATGCAGAGCACAGTGATTATAGTTGACAGTACAGTATGGCATACTTCAAAGTTCCTGAGAGACCAGACCTTAAAAGTTCTCACCACGAAAAAGAAGTGATAATGATGTGACATAACAGGTGATTGCTAATGCTATGGTGGTAATCATATAGTATATAATGTATCAAATCAACATGCTGTACACCTTAAACTTACACATTATATGTTAATTATATCTCAATAAAATATAAAATAAATTTTTTAAGATGCTAAATTTTGTATACACGATAGTATTTCAGAGATTTGGTTGATATCTTTCAGAGATTTTCCCTCAAAACAAACAACTACATGAAACTAATTTAAAATATTCTGTTGAAACATATGCATGCTAATATTTATAAACAAGAAATGCCTGTGTAGTGCTTTCTGCTTTATGAAAAGATATAAAACATCTGGCCGCACATTAGGGACATAACTCAACCCCCAGTGATACCAAATCTGTGATATAAACATATGCGTTTAAAACAACATACAGTCTTATGATCAGCATCTTTCAAGATTTCCATTTAGAAGAATGGTCTCCATGGTAACAACATGAACATGCTGATTTGTATGTGCTTTCCTATATAAGGCTGAATGACCGAGGTAGACCACTTGGCAGCTGATGTTTTCAGTTATATAACATACGCTCCCCACAGAGCTCATAAAATTACTCCTCAGTCAATCTGAATCACTCGATGTGATAGCTAAAATGGCTGGTTGATCTTGCTGAGGCTCTGGATATTTTGGGCATCTTACAGACCAGCATGGACCAATTTTACTTACCATATGGTTTCCAAAGGGGCAGTGCACTCACTAGCTATGCCTACAGACCCTACATGGTAATTGGCTGCAAGAAAGAGAATTGGGGGGTATTATGCTGAGTGAAATAAGTCAATCAGAGAAGGACAAACATTATATGCTCTCATTCATTTGGGGAATATAAAAAATTGTGAAAGGGAATAAAGGGGAAAGGAGAAAAAATGAGTGGGAAATATCAGAAAGGGAGACAGAACATGAGAGACTCTTAACTCTGGGAAACGAGCAGGGTGGTGGTAGAGAGGGAGGTGGGCGGGGGGGGGGGTGACTGGGTCATGGGCAGTGAGGGGGGCACTTGATGGGATGAGCACTGGGTGTTATGCTATATGTTGGCAAATTGAACTCCAATAAAAAAAAAAGAAAGAGAATTGGGTAAAATCATGTGGATAATCATGTAGACTATCTGGGGAGAAACTAAAAACATTTAAAATATATGGATAAGGAACTAATGTTTTTATATTTATTCAGATACTTAAGCTCATAGAGACAGAAAACAAATTTTTCACATGTAGTAATTCTGAAGTACAATGATGACTGCTGCATTTCTTATCTTCACCTAATCTGGCTCTAAAATTTACTTGCAGTAAGTGAGTAGAAATTTTTATGAGTGAAATTGACATATGAGAGCTGATCAATAAGTATTAGTTCAGTGAATGAACGAAAAACGAACACTGGTCAGTATTTTTAACAGTGAGTCCCTGAATAGAAATTCAACAAAGAATATTAATTAATAAAGAATATTAATTAAAACATGTTTGTGGCTTTACAGTTCATCATATAAAACGACAAGAATTATAAATATGGCTAGAAAGCTTATAGTTAGAAATGAATAAATATGAAGCTAAGAGACTATGCAACTCAAAGACACAAAACAGCTAAGTAGTAGATTATAACCAAGTCTAAGGTTTTCTTTTTTTCGTTTTTAAAGATTTTATTTATTTTTTCATGAAAGACAGAGGGAGAGGCAGAGACACAGGGGGAGGGAGAAGCAGGCTCCACACAGGGAGCCCGACGGGGGACTCGATCTCGAGACCCCAGGATCGCCCCCTGGGCCAAAGACAGGTGCCAAACCGCTGAGCCACTCTGGGATCCCCAAGTCTAAGGTTTTCTAATGCTAAGTCTTATGTCTTAAAATTTAATATGGTGGGCAGCCCCGGTGGCTCAGCGGTTTAGCATCACCTTCAGCCCAGGGCGTGATCCTGGAGACCCCGAATCGAGTCCCACGTCGGGCTCCCGACATGGAGCCTGCTTCTCCCTCTGCCTGTGTCTGTGTCTCTGCCTCTCTCTCATTCTCTCTCTCTCTCATGAGTAAATAATAAAATCTTTAAAAAAAATTCAATACTGCCCCCAATATAGTAGATGAATTTGAAATAGTACTAATAAAAACAATGAGGGAAGATTTTAAAGTCATAAATGCTAAAAACAAAATTTTAATAATTTAAGAAAAAATGTAGAAAAATATCTTTTACACATGGATAGAAAAGAAGCCTTTAAGTAAAACACACAAAAAAGGACAAACCTTAAGGGAAAGATTGGTATTGAATTAAAAGTAAAATTTTATTACAAAGGATTCATAAATGAACTTAAAAGGCAAGCAAAGACTGAAAGAAGTTATGTGCAATGCATACAACCCCCAAAGAATGTTATTCTGAATTTTTAGGGAAACTCCACAATTGAATGACCTAACAGAAAAATGGAAAAAGGAACAGCAATGTGAAACAATGGTTGGCTTTGCCATGATTACAAACTAAACAATACTAGGAAATGCAGATTTAACCAATAAAATTCATTTTCACCTAAGCTATTTTGGTAGCGTTAGTAGCCTAGAAAGGAACACTGACTGAGAAACAGTAGTTTTAATTGGAGACAGCCAGCTCAGGACAATCTTTCAGGGAGAGAGCCCAGGGAAATATACATTCACATCATTCCCTTAACTCATTCTAATTTCCTAGGGTTCCTTATTAGAGAAACCTAACTAGAAACTAGAGAGATATAAACCTGTTAATAAAGTCCATGCAGCTATACTGTTAGCACAGATAACAGGTGAAGAAGGGTAAAGAGTTTATCTGGAGGAAAGAATTAAAGATATTTGGTACAGAGGATCTGATGCTTGGTGACTAAAAATTTGACAAGTGTCTGTGATTATAAAGTTTTTGTTAAAAAAATGTATAACATGCTTTAATGTGGAAAAACAAACTATTTAAAAATCTTTGCTGGGGAGGGACATGCCTGGGTGGCTCAGTCTGTTAAGTGTTCAACTCTTTGTTTCAGCTCAGGTCATGATCTCATGGGTAATGAGATGGAGCCCCATGTCTGGCTCCACACTCAGCACAAAGTCTGCTTAAGAGTCTCTCTCTTGCTCTCTCTCTCCCCCTCCTCCTCCTCGCACATGTGCACTCACGCTTTCACTCTCTCAGGTAAATAAATTATTTAAAAAACTCTAATGGGGAATTTAAAACTTCTTTTAGATTATTACAAAAAGTCTAGTTTTAAACACTATATGATAGACCTGTCTTTTGACTTAAGTGCATACATTTTCTCCTGGGAACATACTTTACAAAACAACATATTCTAAAACTAGATTGCAAAAACAGAGCATTTTGGCAAACCATTTTCAAATTTTTTTTTACTACTTTACAAAAAGAGTCCTTGAGGGATAAGTATTTTTATTTTTTTTTAAGATTTTATTTATTTATTCATAGAACAGAGAAGGGGAGCACAGGCAGAGGGAGAAGCAGGCTCCACGTAGGGAGCCCGACATGGGACTCGATCCCAGGTCTCCAGGATCACACCAAGGCTGCAGGCAGCTCCAAACCGCTGCGCCACTGGGGCTGCCGGGATAAGTATTTTTAAAATCATTTCTAGAAACAGTATAGAGAAGTATATTTATTCTCACTGTTCTACAAGATTCTTTTATCTTCTATAATTTGTTTTAATTTTACATAGTTTGCTTTTGGTCTTTACAAGTAGTAATCTAAAATGTGAGAATTCATTTTACTCACTTGACTACTCTTTTAATTATGCTTTTAATGGTACTGAAGGAGCATCCTCACAGCCTGGTTCTCTCTGGATTTAGATGGAAGTGCATAAACTGAAGTCCAATGAAAATATTTCCAACAACATTCCAATGAGTTTGGAAATGGCTTTCTTTGCTATATGAGCCAGATGGCATCCATATTAGTTAAGATAACCCAAACTACTACTAAAACTTTAAATTCTTAGCTCAACTCATCCAACACTTATATTTTGAATGCCTTCTAAGTGTTCTAGATATCTGGGTTATATCATTTAATTATAGAAAAAGATTCCTGTGGTCCTGAAGCGACCTGTGGTCCTAGCTCATCTTCTAGCAATGGAGACAAACAATAAATAATAAAAATAATAAATATATAAACTGTATAGTATGTTAGAAGTGGATATATGTTATGGGGGAAAGAAAAAGTAGAGAAGAATAAGAAGGACTAGGATATGGGGCATGTTGCAGAGTTAGTATAAGTTCCATTGAGAGGGTAATATTTGTACTAAGATTTGAAATGTTGGAGTTGGCCAAGCAGTTAGCTGGGGGAAGAATTTTCAAAAGACAGTGCTTTTTCACATCTTCTAATGGGCTGCTTATCAAGGTTTTATTTTCAAGTTCCTCACAATCATGTAAGAGATGAGATTTTGATATTATTTTAATATTATAAATATAGCTTTTTAAAGATAATCAATGAATCATAATAGTCATTTATTCACTTTTATATTATCCCCCTCACCATTTTTACTCATGCTGTCATTATTTGAAGCCAATAAGAAGTCCCAGCGACTACCTTGTCTAAGATATAGACTATCTTACTAATGAGTCATTGCCTAATACCCTGCATGATTCAAGAATATCTTGAAAAACAGTTATCTGGATCACCAAATCCAGGAAGAAGATTAAAGGACATTCTTTAAATAGATATAGTCAGTACTACAGCATCTAATTAAACAGATGTCTATTAGAGGGTGAAAATGTCATTAAATTGGCTGTGGTGATGCTGTGATTAGTCATTCAAATAAACCTAAGCCAAATGAAAGTCCAAACAGTCATAACCTTTCTAATAATGCATCTACTCTAGGATTCTTCCCCCAAAATCAATATCAAGCTCATTGTGCAGTGGTTTTCAGAATCCATCACATTCTTCTAATTTTTGAAAACTCAGACAATACCAACACCATTATTTTATCCATTATTCTATCACATTTCTGGCCAATTAGAATTTGTCAGAGATTACCAGAAGTGTTTCCTTTGGAACTGATGTGGTTCAAATTATCAATACTTTCTGAAATGAGGGAAAACATGGCACCTTCACACCCTGTTGGTGTGATATAAGTTGTTACAAGTACCCTGGAGGATAATTTGGAATTAGGTACAAAAAGTCTAAAAACGTATATTCTCTTTAATCCAGAAATCCCATTCTAGCAATAAAGGTATTCTAAAGAAGCAATGAGAACTAACTGTATATAAAATTTTATTTGAAAAATGTCTTCATTGCAGCACTTCTATAATAGCAGAATATTAGGAACAAACACATTTTGCCACCATTAGGAGCATGCCAATCATTAGAAGAATTGGTAATAAAGTATGCAACAGCTACACAGATAGTGGAGAGCCATCCAATCATGAAATAGTATACTTGGGAGTACTTGGAAACAAGTATTTTATTTTTAAAAAGTTAAAAATGGTATATAAATTATAAATTTAAGGGTGCTTGGATGGCTCAATTGGTTAAGCACCTGACTTCTGCTCAGGTCATGAGCCCAGGGTCCTGAGACCGAGCCCCACATCAGGCTTCCTGCTCAGTGGGGAGCCTGCTTCTCCTTCTTCCACTCCCCCTGCTTGTGTTCTCTCTCTCTGTCTCTCAAATAATAAAATCTTTAAAAGATAAATTATAAGTTAAAATGCATTTTACGTATATGTATATGTATGTGTGTGTGTGTGAGAGAGAGAGAGCATGTAGATATATATAAAACGAAAATGAGAGAAAAGAGAGACATGCAGATAGAGACAATGAATTTTAGTTACCGACATCAGTCTATAAGAAATATTATATTCTCATATATAATTCTAATTTAATATCTTCCAAGATTCCACTCATTGATTCATTAGACAATTTAATCTGTCATAATTAGGGCCTCCTGCTACCTCAAGGGAATTTAAACATAATATTGGACTTAAGAGGTACCAGAAAATATAGGTAGGGACCTGGTTATTAATCCACAGTAGTTAGCATCTTTACTTTACTCTTAAGCTACATCATATTCTTACCAATAATGGCCCCTACCATTTGTCTCTCAAGCACTACTGCTTCTGGAAGTTTCAGTGATATTTCTCATAGTGCCTGCCCCCCATCATTGGCACACATTTGGCACCCTAAAACTATTTCCCAATTTGGAGAACCCCTCACAACAGGGATAAGAACTACATTTCCTCTGGCTCTTTGCTTCTTACTCATTCTCTCAAGCTCCTGACTATAGAGACACACTGAATTCTCAGAAAGGATATTGAGCCCCAAAGCTCTTGATTTTCCAATAGGTTTAGAAGATGTAACAGGAAAACCAATTCTTTTTCCGACTGGTGAAAAGAGATCTTAGCACCTATTTATTTCTTAATTGCACATCCTATTAAATAAACAAAGTAGAAAAAAATTAAGACTAGAGAGACAGACAAGAAAACAATGTTATCATTGGGTGCAAGAGTAGTGTTTTTTTAGTTAGTAAGGTTTAAGTTTTTTGTTTATTCATTTAAGTAATCTCTACCACCAACATGGGGTCTGAAGAGAGAGAAATTAAGGAGTCAATCCCATTTACAATTGCACCCAAAAGCATCAGATACCTAGGAATAAACCTAACCAAAGAGGTAAAGGATCTATACCCTAAAAACTACAGAACACTTCTGAAAGAAAGTGAGGAAGACACAAAGAGATGGAAAAATATTCCATGCTCATGGATTGGCAGAATTAATATTGTGAAAATGTCAATGTTACCTAGGGCAATTAACACGTTTAATGCAATCCCTATCAAAATACCAAGGACTTTCTTCAGAGAGTTAGAACAAATTATTTTAAGATTTGTGTGGAAATCAGAAAAGACCCCGAATAGCCAGGGGCATTTTAAAAAAGAAAACCATAGCTGGGGGCATCACAATGCCGGATTTCAGGTTGTACTACAAAGCTGTGGTCATCAAGACAGTGTGGTACTGGCACAAAAAGAGACACATAGATCAATGGAACAGAAGGGAGAATCCAGAAATGGGCCCTCAACTCTTATGGTCAACTCATCTTTGACAAAGCAGGAAGGACAATCCAATGGAAAAAGGACAGTCTCTTCAATAAATGGTGCTGGGAAAATTGGACATCCACATGCAGTAGAATGAAACTAGGCCACTCTCTTTCACCATACACACAGATAAACTCAAAATGGATGAAAGATCTAACTATGAGACAAGATTCCATCAAAATCCTAGAGGAGAACACAGGCAACACCCTTTCTGAACTTGGCCACAGTAACTTCTTGCAAGATACATCCACGAAGGCAAAAGAAACAAAAGCAAAAATGAACTATTGGGACTTCATCAAGATAAGAAGCTTTTGCACAGCAAAGGATACAGTCAACAAAACTCAAAGACAACCTACAGAATGGGAGAAGATATTTGCAAATGACGTATCCGATAAAGGGCTAGTTTCCAAGATCTATAAAGAACTTATTAAACTCAACAGCAAAGAAACAAACAATCCAATCATGAAATGGCAAAAGACATGAAGAGAAATCTCACAGAGGAAGATCTAGACATGGCCAACATGCACATGAGAAAATGTTCTGCATCACTTGCCATCAGGGAAATACAAATCAAAACCACAATGAGATCCCACCTAACACTAGTGACAATGGGGAAAATTAACAAGGCAGGAAACCACAAATGTTGGAGAGGATGTGGAGAAAAGGGAACCCTCTTACACTGTTGGTGGGAATGTGAACTGGTGCAGCCACTCTGGAAAACTGTGTGGAGGTTCCTCAAAGAGTTAAAAATAGACCTGCCCTGCGACCCAGCAATTGCACTGTTGGGGATTTACCCCCAAAGATTCAGATGCGATGAAATGCCGGGACACCTGCACCCCAATGTTTCTAGCAGCAATGTCCACAATAGCCAAACTGTGGAAGGAGCCTCGGTGTCCATGGAAAGATGAATGGATAAAGAAGATGTGGTCTATGTATACAATGGAATATTACTCAGTCATTAGAAATGACAAATACCCACCATTTGCTTCAACATGGATGGAACTGGAGGGTATTTTGCTGAGTGAAATAAGTCAATCGGAGAAGGACAAACATTATATAGTCTCATTCATTTGGGAATATAGATAATAGTGAAAGGGAATAGAAGGGAAGGGAGAAGAAATGTGTGGGAAATATCAGAAAGGGAGACAGAACATAAAGACTCCTAACTCTGGGAAACGAACTAGGGGTGGTGGAAAGGGAGGAGAGTGGGGGGTGGGGGTGAATGGGTGACGGGTTCTGAGGGGGGCACTTGACGGGATGAGCACTGGGTGTTATTCTGTATGTTGGCAAATTGAACACCAATTAAGTAAATTTATTATTTTAAAAAAAATGAACTCATGACCCTAAGATCCAGAGTTGCATGCTTTTCGAACTAAGCCAGCCATGCACCCTAATGAAGTTGTTTTTATTTTAGGTATTTCCTAATTCTCTACATCAAATATATATAAATAGATAAAAATCATAAACAGAAAAAAATAAACACTTCATGTTTAATGGAAAAAAATCACCATAAAGTAAATTGATAGTTGCACCCCCACCCTACCTCCAAGAAGAATTATCAGGTATTTTGGCATAAGAATATGCTAAATGCTTATTAGCCAAGAATTACTGACAGTTAATGTGACAAGTTTAACTGGATCAAAAGCAGAAATCCCAGAGATTGTACTGGGAGAGAGAAAGTATGTGGGACCATGGAATACATGAAGCTGAGATTGAGATTAAAAAAAAAATTGTAAGAGTGAGGATGGAAAGACAAGTTCCTTGGAACTGAACCAACCAGTCTTTGCTCTTTATGGAAAGTCTACCTGTGAACCTTAAGAGAAAGCCAGCAACAAAGGGAAATAGTAGTTTGGTAGGAGGGAAGAATCTCTTGGCATTTTGTCCAGGGTTATGATCTAGAAAAGGAAAAAAATCAAAATAAATACTGGACAACAGATTCTGTGCTACCATAGATTTTCCTATCATATTCGATCAGCAACATACTAATCTCTGTAGAGTTTTCCTCCAAAGTAATTCCTAGTGAATCATTTTAATTAAGATCTTTATTACTACCTTTTTTGACCATTTACTCATTCATAGAGCCAAGAATTTTGAGTGTCTACTATGTGCATTGCACAGTTCTAAAGAAAGATTAGCAGGATCAGAGAATAAAGAGGAAAACCAATATAGTTACGGTGGATTGGTTTCAGAAATATTTCAGAAGATCTAAAAATGCAAATAAGAAACATTTTTTTCTTAGTCGTCTGGATAGTAAGAGGCCATGATAGATTTTTAACAAGGGAATAGCAATGTCAAAATATGGTTTCCAGTAACATGAATTTAGCAGCAGGAGAGATTGGATGGGGAAAACTCGGGGGGCAAAAAAACCCCACAAAAAACCCCAAAAGATAAATAGTTAAGTGGATATAATGGTGCTGCTTTCCATGTAGATGTAGGGACAGGGCTTTCATTCCAACCAACTATGCCTACTCTCATTTGATGACTTTAACATTCCATTTAGCACCCTGATGTTTCAGTGTATAATTTCCTCACTCCTTCTAGTCCCTATTCCATCTTTTTTCTCCCACCCACTCACATAGTCACGTTCCAACTTTTGTCAATACAAAAAGTAGCACCATTCCATAAGAGCCATCTGTCACCTCATGGTTCACCAGGATGGATTTAGTTTCTTTCAACTTCTGGATAGGTGGGATTGCCTCTATCGTTCTCCATTCCAAGTGTACCTCTCCTGAATGGTAGGACAGTTATTTGTCCTTGGTAAGGGAAGACTATACTCCTATCAAGTATCATGATTGATTAGCATAATGCCATAGTAGGGAAAAAATGTTAGATCAAGAACTCAATTCTGGTGAGATTCTTCTTAAATGAACTCATAATAAAAAAATGCAGACTTCCAGCTCTTACTTTCCATGACTCAATTATTACTTGGGTTTATAACCAATTCCGTTGATTTTGGATTATAAGTTCCAAGATAAGGAGTTCATGACCACACTAAACTCTCTGGTCATCTGTTTATACATTCAGCCCCTAGATATGTGGGATGCCTATTTGTGAGAAGTAAGTCAAAAGCCCCTTTCTTTAGTCATAGATTTAAGAAAAGAATTTCTTTTTTTTAATAATAAATTTATTTTTTATTTGTGTTCAATTTGCCAACATACAGAATAACACACAGTGCTCATCCCCTCAAGTGCCCCCCTCAGTGCCCGTCAACCATTAACCCCCACACCTCACCCTCCTACCCTTCCACCACCCCTAGTTCGTTTCCCAGAGTCAGGAGTCTTTATGTTCTGTCTCCCTTTCTGATATTTCCCACACATTTCTTCTCCCTTCCCTTCTATTCCCTTTCACTATTATTTACATTCCCCAAATGAATGAGACTATATAATGTTTGTCCTTCTCCGATTGACTTACTTCACTCAGCATAATACCCTCCAGTTCCATCCATGTTGAAGCAAATGGTGGGTATTTGTCATTTCTAATGACTGAGTAATATTCCAATGTATACATAAACCACATCTTCTTTATCCATTCATCTTTCCATGGACACCGAGGCTCCTTCCACAGTTTGGCTATTATGGACATTGCTGCTAGAAACATCGGGGTGCAGGTGTCCCAGCGTTTCATCGCATCTGAATCTTTGGGGGTAAATCCCCAACAGTAGAATTGCTGGGTCGCAGGGCAGGTCTATTTTTAACTCTTTGAGGAACCTCCACACAGTTTTCCAGAGTGGCTGCACCAGTTCACATTTCCACCAACAGTGTAAGAGGGTTCCCTTTTCTCCGCATCCTCTCCAACATTTGTGGTTTCCTGCCTTGTTAATTTTCCCCATTCCCACTGGTGTGAGGTGGGATCTCATTGTGGTTTTGATGTGTATTTCCCTGATGGCAAGGGATGTGGAGCATTTTTCTCTGTGCTTGTTGGCCATGTCTATGTCTTCCTCTGTGAAATTTCTTTTCGTGTCTTTGCCCATCTCATGATTGGATTGTTTGTTTCTTGGGTGTTGAGCTTAAAAAGTTCTTTATAAAAAAAAGTTCTTTATAGATCTTGGAAACTAGCCCTTTATCGGATACGTCATTTGCAAATATCTTCTCCCATTCTGTAGGTTGTCTTTTAGTTTTGTTGACTGTATCTTTTGCTGTGCAAAAGCTTCTTATCTTGATGAAGTCCCAATAGTTCATTTTTGCTTTTGTTTCTTTTGCCTTTGTGAATGTATCTTGCAAGAAGTTACTGTGGCCGAGTTAAAAAACGGTGTTGCCTGTGTTCTCCTCTAGGATTTTGATGGAATCTTGTCTCACATTTAGATCTTTCATCCATTTTGAGTTTATCTGTGTGTATGGTGAAAGAGAGTGGCCTAGTTTCATTCTACTGCATGTGGATGTCCAATTTTCCCAGCACCATTTATTGAAGAGACTGTCCTTTTTCCATTGGATTGTCCTTCCTGCTTTGTCAAAGATGAGTTGACCATAAGAGTTGAGGGCCCATTTCTGGATTCTCCCTTCTGTTCCATTGATCTATGTGTCTGTTTTTGTGCCAGTACCACACTGTCTTGATGACCACAGCTTTGTAGTACAACCTGAAATCTGGCATTGTGATGCTCCCAGCTTTGGTTTTCTTTTTCAATATTCTCTTGACTATTCAGGGTCTTTTCTGATTCCACACAAATCTTAAGATGATTTGTTCCATCTCTCTGAAGAAAGTCCATGGTATTTTGATTGGGATTGCATTGAATGTGTAAATTGCCCTCGGTAGCATTGACATTTTCACAATGTTAATTCTTCCAATCCACGAGCATGGAATATTTTTCCATCTCTTTGTGTCTTCCTCAATTTCTTTCAGAAGTGTTCTGTAGTTTTTAGGGTATAGATCCTTTACTTCTTCGTTTAGGTTTATTCCTAGGTATCTTATGCTTTTGGGTGCAATTGTAAATGGGATTGACTCCTTAATTTCTCTTTCTTCAGTCTCATTGTTAGTGTATAGAAATGCCACTGATTTCTGGGCGTTGATTTTGTATCCTGCCACGCTGCCAAATTGCTGTATGAGTTCTAGCAATCTTGGGGTGGAGGCTTTTGGGTTTTCTAGGTACAGTATCATGTCATCTGTGAAGAGGGAGAGTTTGACTTCTTCTTTGCCAATTTGAATGCCTTTTATTTCTTTTTGTTGCCTGATTGCTGAGGCTAGGGTTTCTAGTACTATGTTGGATAGCAGTGGTAAGAGTGGACATCCTTGTCATGTTCTTGATCTTAGAGGAAAGGCTCTCAGTTTTTCCCCACTGAGAATGATATTTGCTGTGGGCTTTTGACAGATGGCTTTTAAGATGCTGAGGAATGTTCCTTCTATGCCTACACTCTGAAGAGTTTTGATCACTCTTTGAAGAGGAATGCATGCTGTATTTTGTCAAATGCTTTTTCTGCATCTATTGAGGGGACATATCGTTCTTGTTTTTTCTCTTGTGGATATGATCAATCACATTGATTGCTTTATGAGTGTTAAAGCAGCCTTGTATCCCGGGGACAAATCCCACTTGGTCATGGTGAATAATCTTCTTAATGTATTGTTGGATCCTATGGTCTAGTATCTTGTTGAGAATATTTGCATCTGTGTTCATCAGGGATATTGATGAATTATTGATATAATTCTCCTTTTTGGTGGGGTCTTTGTCTGGGTTTGGAATTAAGATGATCCTGGCCTCATAAAACGAGTTTGGAAGTATTCTGTCCCTTTCTACCTTTCGGAACAGCTTTAGTAGAATCGATATTGTTTCTTCTTTAAACGTTTGATAGAATTCCCCTGGGAAGCCATCTGGCCCTGGACTTTTGTGTCATGGGAGGTTTGGTGACTGCTTCAATTTCCTCCCTGGTTATTTGCCTGTTCAGGTTTTCTTTTTCTTCCTGTTCCAATTTTGGTAGTTTTTGGCTTTCCAGAAATGTGTCCATTTCTTCTAGATTGCTTAATTTATTGGTGTATAGCTGCGCATAGTATTTTAAAAATTGTTTGTACTCCTTGGTATTGGTTGTGATCTCTCCTTTTTCATTCGTTATTTTGATTAGAGTCTTTTCTCTTTTGTTTTTAATAAGGCTGACTAATGGTTTATCAATTATTAATTCTTTCAAAGAACCAACTCCTGGTTTTGTTGATCTGTTCTATGGTTCTTCTGGTCTCTATTTCATTGAGTTCTGCTTGAATCTTTATTAACTCTCTTCTTCTGCTTGGTGTAGTTTTATTTGCTGTTCTTTCTTAGTATGGAGGGTCTTTAAAAACTAAAAATAGACATATTTTTAGGATCAACTCTCCACATACAGTAAAGGCTTCTTGAATTCCTCTGAGCTCTCTGAGATTCCGGCTGGGCCTGAGAAAGAAGGCTGCCTCAAGGATCAGCTAGCCTTAGCAATAGGGAGACTGGGAGAAAACATGACTCTTAAAGGAGCTGCATGGGTGAAGGTGCCATCTGGGTTCTATGTTGGCTCCTATGTCCATGGAGCAATGCACAGCCCCTCCCTCCACAACCTGGATCTTGGGAAGTACGGGGCCCTGGTGGTCTGCGAGACATCTGAGCACAAAGCAAGCCTGGAAGATCTTGGCCGCCGCCTTGGGCAGCATGTGGTGGGCATGGCCCCTCTCTCTGTTGGCTCTTTGGATGATGAGCCTGGGGGAGAGGTGGAAACCAAGATGCTGTCCCAGCCATACTTGCTGGATCCCTCCATCACATTGGGACAGTATGTGCAGCCTCAAGGAGTGTCCATAGTAGACTTTGTGTGGTTTGAATGTGGAAAAGGTGAAGAGGCAGCAGAAACCGAATAGGTTCCAGAGACTTGGCCCAGGAGATGTTTATTCTTGGCTCTGAACATCATTCCGAGAAGTTATTTCCTCAGCCTCTACAAACCCAGAATTTGTTTTTCATTGGAGTTTATAATGCAATGATATCCTCAGTGGGAAGAGTCATTAAATAAAATTTCTATATAATAAAAAGAGAAGAGAAGAAATGGGTAGGAAATATCAGAAAGGAAGACAGAACATGAAAGACTCCTAACTCTGGGAAACGAACTAGGGGTGGTGGAAGGGGAGGTGGGCGGGGGGTTGGGGGTGACTGGGTGATGGGCACTGAGGTGGGCACTTGACGGGATGAGCACTGGGTGTTATTCTATATGTTGACAAATTGAACACCAATAAAAAATAAGTTTATTTTAAAAAGACAAAAAACATTTAACATATTTGGTATATGTATTATACTGTATTCTTACAATAAAGTAAGCTACAGAAAAAAATATGGTTAAAAAATCAGAGAAAATACATTTATAGTACTGTACTGTATTTATTGGGAAAAAAGTAATCCATGTATTATAAGGATATTTGTGTAGTTCAAACCCCTTTAATTTTGTTTTTGCTCTGCACCCTTCTACAAGGCTCTCTTATCCATGGCTCTCCCTTGCAGTATTCAGTGCCTCCCTGTATTTTTACTCTTCCCAACAGAATTAAAACAGATTTCAGTCATACAAAATCCTGTATTTCAGGCAAGATATTAATGATGAATCTGACTTAATATGCTATATACAACCAAGTCTATTATTAACAAATAAAAACTTCTAAGGCCAAGTAAATTCATCTCAGGTGCTTGAATTAGTGGCCCTGTGGCAGGCCTTTTAAGATATCTTCTTTTGATAGCCTAAGTCATTTCCTATTTTGGCCATATTTATTGGTAAGTTAGCTTTGTAATAGAAGTCAGATTCTTAGTTTCAGGATTAATCTCTGCCCATTAGATATTTCTCAAGCTGGGAGCTTTTCCCTACTAACACCAAAACCTCCTTTTTCAAACACATCATCTTGTTTTGCCAAATGCTTCATCTAATATTTCCCCAGAACGGTTTTAAATCAGCAGTTGTACTGAACATTTTTTGACTCCTGGAAACTGACATTACTGCATTTCACTGCCTGTTAAATAGGCCTATTAGCTGAACATTAGCAACTTTTCTCCCTTACTTGCTTTGTCAGGGAAAATTAGACCCTGAGAAATGATCGAAATATAATGCCTATGGCCAACCTTGTCCTGGCTGAATTTTCCATGGTGATAACCAGTAACTCATGAATGTGGCATAGTTTAAAGACTTCCAAGGAAATTGCCTCATCCAATCTTCTGGAGGAGTGGGTTGTGCCTTGGAGAGAAAAGATTTAACAAATTATCATTTCTTACGTGGTTGCTCTGTTGATCTTCTTCCTTCCTTCAAAGGAATGAACCAGACATAGGTTCTGACATGGTGGGTTGATTTAGGGAAGCTGATTTTGCTGGTAACAGAGTGGCTAGGTATGGAAAGCTTAGAAAATAATCAGCTGTGTCCTGGGAAGCACTGAAATTCAGAAATAGATAAGTGGACTCCTTATCACATGGGGAGCAAAGCCAAGAACGTTCAGAGCCAGTTTTACATTGTAAAATGTAACTTACATTGGGTAAGAAGTTAAAAAAAAAAAGATGGGGAAAAGCCAAGAAAATTCATCTGACTGGAGGTGAAAGGACAAATACATGTTTTCCACTAACTGTTGGTTTGTGATTTAACATCATTTAATTAGCCAGGACTAAATTGTGTACAACCTTAAATGTATTCTTGGAGAAATCCTCAAATTTCTCCAAATGTAACTGTATAACTCTGTGTGTGTGTGTGTGTGTATGCACATGCATGCATGTGCATGTGCAGTGTGCAGGCGCAAGCACATTAACATATGCATGCTAAGGGGGCGTGCCATGATAGTAGTGGAGATATGAGACTGAGTGAAAAAAATAACCTCAAAGTTACTTTATTTCAACCAGACTTTTCTGCAGGATTCTAAAAAAAGAAATAGAGATTTTTTTACTTAGAAAAGGTCATATCAATTAATAAAATAATAGCTTTGGGATGCCTGGGTGGCTCAGTCTGTTAGGCATCCAATTCTTGATTTTGGCTCATGTCATTATCTCAGGGTTGTGAGGTCAAGCCCCTCATTGGATTGAGCACTCAGTGGGGAGTCTACTTGAGATTCTCTCTCTCTCTTTGTTTCCCTTTCCTGCTCTCAAGTTAAAAAAAAAAACTTAAAAAAATTGCTTTAGACCAAAGTTTTACTTATTTATGAAGAGATATAATGGTCAAATAGATACAGATATTTTAAGTGGATCATAGCCTATCTTTGCATCCTGATTAGTTGCATGAAAATAAGTGGGGAAAATGGCCAATTCTCAAAATCACAACCTCCAGTATGATAAAAACCAGAAAAGAAGCAATTAACCCAGAAAACAAACATTTAAAACTTACATAGAAATTGTCAGTGATAGCTTAGGTTGAAGTCATTCCAATGTCAATTCGTTTAACAATTGTTCACAAATTAAGCAGTTTATAGTATGTAGCAAATGTCCAGGGAGAAATCTGGTGTTTTTGATTGATTGAAGCATTACAGAAATTTCTAATTTAGGATTTTAGAGATGCAGGGATTTGAATGGTTACCAATATAAGAATGATCTGTCCTACTTCTCAGCCACTTAGCTGTTAGTTTGACTCTTGAACTGGAGGGGATTATATTTTTTTGTGAAATGAATCATTCCACTGTTGAACAGTTCAAAAAAATCATGAAGTAGATGTTCCTCTTAATTTCTTTGCATCTGTAAATTTGGCCCCTGGAGAGGAATTGTGATAGCAGCAGCCAGGACACTGAATCAGCAGTCACAAGTTGGGGCTAATATTCTAGCTCTTCCATTCACTAGCTTTGCTCCCTTGTAACCCTTCATTACCTTTTATCTGTTTCCTCCTGAATGAAAATTGGAATAAAAACCCATTTTTAGCATAGGGGACTGTTACGAGGTTTTAAGAAATACCACAAAAGTGGCTTGAAAATCAGCAAATGTTAAACACAGTGTTCTTGCTCATGCTAACAGACTTACATAAAATTAAACCTACAGTCCATTTCATATATCCACAATGAGACTGATTTCAGTAAGCTAGTGATCATAAGATTATGTTCTAAAGGCCCAGGAATTGTCCAATGCATGAACAGTTTAGGGTTTTGGTATAGTTCAATTACAAGCTCAAAAATCTATAATTTGCAGAATTTTGCCCTTTTTTCTCCCCTCTCTTTAATGTATTGGATGCCTGGGTAGCTCAGTTGGTTCAGCATCTGACTCTTGATTTTGGTTCAGGTCATGATCTCAGGTCTTGAGATTAAGCTCTGCATTGGACTCCATGCTCAGCAAGGAGTCTGCTTGAGATTCTTTCCCTCCCCCTCCCCTCATTCACTCTTTCTAAAATAAGTAAATCTTTAAAAAAAATTAATGTATTATTTGCCAATTTCTACTTACCTGGCAGTACCTTTAATCTCCATGACCTCTGAAAGTTAAGGGTACAAACTTTTAATTATAAGATGAATAAGTTCTGATAGTCTATTAACTAGCATGATGATTATAGTTAACAATATTGCATTGTGTCCCTGAAATTTACTTAGATAGTGGATCTTAGATGTTCTCACCACACATTCTCAAATAGCAACTATGTGAGTTGATAGAGGTGTTAATTAGCTTGATTGTGGTAATCATTTCACAATATGTATGATATATATATATATATATACATATATATATATATATATATATCAACTCATCATATCTAGATACCAAATATTTAGTTTTTATTTGTCAATTATACATTAATATGGCCAAGGAGGGGGAAGTAACTCTACTGTTAGATCTACTATATAACAGATTCATCATTTTTATTTATTTATTTTTTTAAAATTTTTTTTATTTATTTATGATAGTCACACAGAGAGAGAGAGAGAGAGAGAGAGGCAGAGACATAGGCAGAGGGAGAAGCAGGCTCCATGCACCGGGAGCCCGATGTGGGATTCGATCCTGGGTCTCCAGGATCGCGCCCTGGGCCAAAGGCAGGCGCTAAACCGCTGCGCCACCCAGGGTTCCCAGATTCATCATTTTTAAAAGAATCGGACCTTTTATTTTGTAAGTTTGGGATTTCAGAATCATTTTAAAGCCAAAGTTCAATTAAGTGGGAAAGTACAAGAGAGGATCAAGTTTTAATAGCTAAAATAATTTCAATGTTCATCTGAAAATTTTTCTTCTAGATTAAAACAAATAAAATAGGGATTGTGCTGCTTTGCCTTCTCTGTGACTTCTGAAAACTTGGTACTAAGAGACCAATAGTTAAAGGGAATATTAAAAGAAAAAATGTTCACATAGTGTTTGCCTTGTCCATATCACTTAACTGAAATCTTCAGTCTGATATTATCAGTCAGAGAAATGACTTAGTATCTCCCACAGGCCAGTGATGATACCTGACTGGATGTGGCTGCTTCTGTGACTCAGGTGCCTTTTCTCTGCCTGTTTTTAACACAGGTATTCTCTCCAAGGTGGGGAGAAGTGAATAGCGTTGGTCTAATATGGAGATGGACCAGGAAACTGATCACATAGGAAATTATAAGGTAAATGATTGTTTTGAAGGGTGTTATGGTCTATATCCATGGATACAGTATTTACAAATACTTAATCTCTTTAAATCCCATTAGTATTATAGAATTAGACTCAGAGGACTTGACAGACTTGGACTGAGCAAGGAAGTGGCAGATCTGGGTCCCAAACTCAGGTCTTTGGACCTCCAAATCTCCAACTCCGCTGACTCCACTGTTGACAAACACATACTGCATTATGATATAGCTCACATTGCTGTTATTAGGTTTAAAAATCTTTGGCATTATTTACTTGTTCTTATTAATGGTCTCCCAAACTTGAGTATAACAACCATGCTTGATATTCATTTTTTCCAAAGCACCTAACATGCTCCCTTATTAAAAAAAAAAAAGTTAAAGAAAATGCTAAAATAGTTGTCATTAAATCATAGTTAATATTTAGCTTACTGTCATCAGTTGCTATTTAACAGATCATGATATATGCATTTTGACAGATAGCAGAGGTACAAATCCAATGCAGGGAACGTGGAAGGAAATCAATACACAGTTCTGGGAATTTTGAACTTAAATTCCTAAGGGGAGCTGAGATTGGGCTCTTGCAGGAACCCCTGAAGAAGAAAGACTAGGCTAATGGTATGAGGGTATGTAAGACAGGAGTTACACTTTTACAGCATTTTACCATTTGGCCAGTAGACCTTAATTAAGCACAGAGAAGAATTTCAGGGGAACTGACGGACAGAGTCTTTTTGAGGATCTTGTCACACTGATCTTGTTACTTGCTCTCCATGAGTACTTTTTGCTGCCACATCTTTGACTTAGGGGATGTCGCTCTGGTTTTACCAGATGAGACACCTCTCTTCTTCCTTTCATCTCTTCTTTCCTTCCCTCTCTTTCTTTCTAGAGTGAAAATGGCTATAATCTGTAATGTGCATCTAATTATACAAATAATATTTAGAAATCATAGAAAATAAAACCAAATTAAAAAATTAAAGAAAATAAAACAGTCTCTTAAATGAATTTTAAGAAATAACCTCCTTTCATATACATGGCTTTTCAAACTTTTTATATGTATAAATGTACACAGTGTAAAACATAATACTGCTTTATCAACTTCTGTGTTAACTTATTAGCATTGCTTCTAATAGCCGTGGAAGACACCATGGCATGCTACAGCCCGTATATGAAACTAATTAGTTGTTAGTGGGCATTTAGTTTTTGTAATGAACATCTTCATACATTTTTGTTAATTTGTTTGATTTTCAATGGATAAATTCATACAAATGTAATTTCTGGGTCAAGAGAAATGCAAATTTTGAAGGCTTTTCAAACATATTTTTAAAAATCTTGAGAAGTCTGTTAACAGGAGCATCTTTCTATTATCTCCAATATAGTTTTTTATCAAATTTCTTAATCTTTTCATATGAGTCCAAAAGAATAGTTCAATTGGCATTTACTTAATTACTAGTAAAGTTGATTATTTTGAAAGTAGAGATGGGACATATTTTATATTTTTATTTCTTTTGTGAATTTTCTATTCATGTTCTTCCCGTGGTATTTTTTTCCTGATTGGAAATATACTATATAAATACTTATGGCTGGATAATATTTTAAGATAGAAACTTCATTTTGTTTATCTTGCATTCTCTTGCCACTTCTCCACCTAAACACCCTCCATTCTGTCCTCTCTCCATTTAAGCAGGTGCATGACTGTGCTCTATTGCCTTAGTGGAGGGGGGAGATTTGAGGTATAGAAAACAGAAGTAACCTCTAAGAAATTCTAATTTACCTTCCATCTCCCCCACCTCAAACCCTTAGACTCATTGAGGAGTACAAGATTTGAAAAAACTGGCTAAGTGCCCAGAAGAAGTGGGAAGGAGTTTTCTCCTAGACCAAAAAGTGATTCTTCTGTCTGGGGGAATTAGCAGTATTTGATTTGACAATCAACTGTTTATATCATATTTATGAGTGAATGTAACTAATTTTGGTAGACAAGTTTACAAGAAGCAGGTCTTTTATTGAGACTCTTCCACATAAACACATCGCAGAAACATGTTATATTGTTCACAACCACTGCTATTATTTGTTTAACTTGCCCACCATGAAGTTAATTAAGGCAGGTGGTTGGTGGGAGATAGGGTGGTGTGTGGAAAGGACATTCTCAGGACATCAGAAAGGTCATCTAAGGGGATCCCTGGATTGCTCAGTGGTTTGGCGCCTGCCTTCGGCCCAGGGCATGATTCTGGAGACCAGGGATCGAGTCCCGCGTCAGGCTCCCTCCGTGGAGCCTGTTTCTCCCTCTGCCTGTGTCTCTGCCTCTCTCTCTCTCTCTCTCTCTCTCTCTCTCTGTGTGTGTGTGTGTGTGTGTGTGTCGCGAATAAATAAATACAATCTTAAAAAAAAAAAGGTCATCTAAGATCTATTTCCATCTCTGTCACTGACTGACCTTGGACAATCATGGATCTTCTCAAAACTTTCCTGTGTGAGATAACCAGTAACACCATTGGGAGAATATCAATTCAGATTCCTGTCACTTATCGGACATTGATTGAGTGCCTGCTATACCAGTCACTGTTGTAAGCACAGAAGCTTTAAGAAAGAAAGAAACCACTTCTTGGCTTTCAGAGAATGTAGACTTATACACTGGGGTTTAGAATACATTGTAAAACTCATATTTTTATAGAATCTATATTTATATGCTTTATATGAAATATTTAGCATAATTTCACAGCAATATTATTCAATGCTCTATTTGAGATGTGAACAAAAAATTGTGGAACAAGAAAACTAATAACTGATTGTTAATGGGTTATATTATCTCTCTAAAACAAATGGTTTAGTACTACTTGATCTTCTTTTTTGAAAAATGATTCTTATTCAGTGCTTGATGATCTAACCTGCAGACAGTTTCTGTTCAGAAAATCAGGACAGCAAAGGGAACCTCAAGTTGAGGACAAGTATCTACCCATAATTTACTATTAGATAGCTCAAATGAGAGGGAAAAAGTAATTGTAAATGATAAAATGAGAGTTTTGTTGGACTTCCTCATATTTAACCTTATAATTTAGAATCTTTTTACTTTTTTTCACCCAGCCATGCTGACTTTAGGTACCCTGATTTAGGTGGCAGCTTGACTATTGAAGGGTTGGCTACTCTGAGGTACAGATCATTCCATGAGCTTCTCTTGTACTTTTGGGCATTTCATTCACGCATTCCCACTATAAAACTAGCAAATGTGGACAAAGAAGAGAAAACCAAACAAGCCCAATTTGGAAATTACTAGCAAGAGTTTTGTGGCAGAAGGCTGTTCAAATGAGGTCTTTCCTTGGGCCCCCCTCTATATTCATACAAGTATTTAAGAGTTGGCCTTATATCTAAAGTTCATTTGGGAACCTTCATGCCATTAGAATTATGGTCAACGTCTCCAGTCTCCCCATTTTCAAATTGAGAGTCTAAATAAATTAAGATTTTTCAAAAGCCATCTCCTTTGTCAAGGTTCGCTAATCCTCTATTAGAAAAGTTGAAATCGGCAAGTTTGGTGACTTACATGCATTTGAAAAATCAATTAAAAAAAAGAAATACCTACTGCCAGCCACGGCAACTGCAGACGAGTTGAAATCCTTTCAATTTCTCTTGCTATTCAAAATGGGTCTCTAGTGTTTTTGCACTTTAGCCAAAAGCTTTTAGGCTTAGTATAAAGCCTTCTGAGTGACAAAATAAAATGTATGTGCATTTTCCCATCACATATCTTCAAGCCAGATTTTCCATGTTTAAAAAGAAAATAATAAAAATAAAAGACTTAAGAAGGTCCTGGTCACATGCAGTCAAAATAGCATTTCACTCGGTTAACATTGTTTAAGCTGAATATATGACTGATGTTAGTTTACCCAAGTAGTTTCTTATATTCAGCATCAAAAGTGATTCAACAGTCTGCATTAGCTTGAATACTCTTTTTAGCAAATGTAGAGTTTTAAGAAAATTTCTAGGGACTGTGGCATTTTTAAGATTTATGCTCATTGTATTATACAGTATTAGATTTTCATTCCTTGAAGGATGGTGCTTAACTCTGTTTTTTTGACTACAAAAGGAAAACAGGCTTAGATCAAGTTTGTGCCTGTGCATCAGTGGGGTTGGGGCAGTGGGGTTACCGGAACAAGAAATAACTGCTGTGCCCAAGGTCATGTAGCACCAAGCACATATTGCATACCTTATTTAATCTTTATGATAGGCTTACAGATGGTGGCATTACTCTTATTTCACAGACAGAACACTAAAGATTAAAACTATTACATTACTCACAAAGATCATATAGCAAACACACAACTACATTATGATCCCAAGTTGAATCTACTCAGAAGCCTAAGTGCTCCATGCTGCCCATAGTGGGAGCTCAGAAAAAAAGGAAATTCCTCTCCCTGCTGCATCCCTCACAGAATGGCCATCCGATTATTCTGGTAGCTTACTGGAATGTGTGCCAGATTTAGATCAGAGGAACTTGGTCTAGGTCTAGTAGGACTTCGCATCTGCTTGGTTCAGTGCTGGGGTTTGAGAAGGTGAGGTCAGTCATCATGTTGCCTTCAAGCATTAAGAGTGAGGTCAGCTCTTTCTCTTAAGCTTTAATATTAGGACCTGCCTGCTCAAAGATCATTTCAGGATCAAAATGACCTTGTTTTCTCTGGGAAAGGACTTGGTAAATGGTAAAGCACTTTGTTGCTATAAGGATTGCTTTTTAAAAACTGATAGTCTCATATATTTTCCTCTGCTTTAAGGCATGGAAGACATTTAAGTTATAATGTTAAATGGAAGTGGTAAATCTACTGAGCCACCAATGACCTCAACGATCACATACAATCCATTGTGAGATTAGTTTTCTGGTCATCTACTTTAGGCTCAATGAGAATTCATAGGGGATAGCATAGGTTTTCATTGCTTTTTTAGTATGTTTGCATTAAGAATACTCATGAAAAAAATTAGAAATAAATTTTGGGATTAAAAATAAATTGTCATTATATAAACAATTATCAATACTTATATTTGGATGATGTATTTCAGAGAAGCCTTCTATTTGTCTCTTCTCTCCCTGGCAAGTAGGCATGTGTGTGTGTGTGCATGTGTGTGTATGAGAGAGAATATTTAATAGGGGTTATTTAATATATACAGCTTTATATTCTGCTAATTTCACATAATGATATATTGAATTTTTCTATGTTGAGATTCTTTTATCTTTCATAGCTGTATAACAGTCCCATAATTTTGGACTTAGATTATTTCCATTTTTTTTACAACTCTAAATGATGTTTAGTGAATATTTAATGTTTCTGATGACCAGAAATTCTGATGATCTCTTTAGGGTAGACTTCTTGGAATAGGTGAAAGGACAGCTTTTCAAAGGCTCTTTATGCATAATGCCTAGGTTCACTCTAGAAAATTGATACTAGTTAATACTGTCACCAGTTGTCTCTGAAAATAGAGCTTCACTTTATTCTTGCTTACACTAAATATTTTTGCAAGCTCAATATTTTTAATAGATTAAATAGACATAAAATTACATTTCAACAAATTAATCAGCACAAACAACATAGGGTGACCAAATAATTACAAAAACTGTCCATAGTACACTGAAAGTACACATATAGTGATTAATATGGAGAATCACTATTATATCCCCAACTTTTTGCTATTCCACTATAACAACTCAGCAAAAAGTTGCCGATAAAGTCTGATACCCTACATTAAAGGCTATACAAACACTGTCTATATTGAATTTTATCATTGTGTTAAATCATAGCTGAACTGGTGACTAACATGTTGCTGCTTATTAGGTTTGATTTGTAATTCTTTGATTTTAGTGATAGGAGCATTTTTAATACACTTATTGGCCCTTTCTTCTCAAAAGACAGCATTGTGCAGTGGTCAAGAGGATCATCTTTGGAGTCAGTCAGCCAGGTTTGAATCTTGGTTACTTAGTGGGTATTTAACCTGTAACAAGTGATTTAAACTTTCTGTCCATTATTATTCATTCTCACATAAAAAATGAAGGTGCTATTAATAGTGTGTATCTCATAAAATTAAGTCATATGAGTATTTGGTATATCAACCCAAGTGCATATAAGAATGTTTGGCATGCATATCATACAATACATAAGAATAGTAGTTTTTAACAAAAGGTAACTTGATTTTGCAGTATTCTTTTCCCCTATTGTAAGTAAAAAAAAAAAAGCAAAAACATTAATAAAAACATTAGCTTTATAGTTTGTGGTTTTCCTTCTTTTGGGGAGCAGACAGTAAAAGTGAGACTCAGAAATGGCACAGAAAAACTTGTCTTCTTTCTCTTTCTGCCCTGGTCAGCCTAGATATCACCTTTTATCACTGGTATACTAGATAGTGCAATGGAGAGAATCTAGGACAACAAAGGTAATTGAGTATGTACATGTAATGAATTCAGCTATGTGTACACACATCCAGGGTATCTCAGGGCACCCAAAGTATTGGTGTGCTCTTCTGAAGGACCTCACCCTTTGTGTAGACGAAGGATGAAACTCCTTCACAGTTTACTTAAGGTGATGGGGTTAATGTAAGTCAGACTGCAAGACTTAATGATTTTGGCTTGTCAGTCCACTTCTGAGATTGGGATCTAATAAGTCATCATGCTGTGCAATTCCCATATGGAATGGTTGCTGGGCAACCAGACTGTGATTTGGTAGAAATAGTAGGCAATTCTTTGAATCATGATCCCACTTGACCATTTTCACTAACATATTTACAGTTCATCACATTCTCTTCCATTTGGTTTTCTGGCAGTCTAAAGCCAATATTCTCCAACTAAAAATACTTTCAAGTCTAATGAAATTTCCATTTCTCACACTTGTTCATTTTCATCAGCACAATTCCTAATGGGTTGCCAAGACATGTTTTCTTCCTTTCACTGAAGTTATAGCCATAACTTTACTTAAATTCAGAACTAGAATTAAAGCTTCATGAAGATCTAGAGGCCAGCCCTATAGATGGCTTATAAATGCCCTAAGGCATTCATTTCTAAGCTGCATGTAAGTTTTGTTGTGATGTTGATATAGGCAGTGGTACGATGAACTAGGAAATCAGTCATCCTTTGATTAATTCCACAGAAGTCACCTCCTTTGTTCAATCACCATTCCACAGATATTTTTTAAAATTTTATCCATTTGTGGGGATCCCTGGGTGGCTCAGCGGTTTAGTGCCTGCCTTTGGCCTAGGGTGTGATCCTGGAGTCCCAGGATCGAGTCCCACGTTGGGCTACCTGCATGGAGCCTGCTTCTCCCTCTGTCTCTCTCTCTCTCTCTCTCTCTCTCTCTCTGTCTCTCATGAATGAATAAATAAAACCTTAAATTTTTTTTTATCTATTTGAGAGGATGCATGCACTCACACAGGAGAGGGGAGGAGGGGCAGAGGGAGAGGGAGAAGCAGACTCACCACTGGGCAGAGGCTCAATCCCAGGACCCCAGTGACCTCAGCTGAAAGCAGATGCTTAACTGACTGAGCCACCTAGGTATCCTTCCACAAATATTTTACTTCTTTTTTTTTTTTTGTAAAATTTTATTTATTCATTCGAGACCAAGAGAGAGACTGTGTGTGAGCAGGGATAGAGGAAGAAGGAGGAGGAGCAGACTCCCCACTGAGCCGAGAGTGAGATGTGGGACTTGATCCCAGGACCCTGAGATCATGACCTGAGCCAAATGCAGATGCTTAACCATCTGAGCCACCCATGAATCCTCACAGATATTTTCTAAGTGTCTGCTATGTAGCTAGCACTGCGCTAGGCTCTGAGAATTCAACTGTGAATATGACAGAGCCTCTGCCTTCAATTTTCTTGTTGTCAAATGGAAGAGACATATGAGGGGAGCAACCTTTATCATACAGAGGGACAAGTGTGATATAGCACAAAAGGGGGGATAGTTAACCAAGATGTAGGAGGTCAGAGAAGAGTCAGAGTCACAATACAAAATGTGAAAAGTGAATTAACACAGAGATTAGAGAATGGAAAAGGATTTCAGGCAAAGGGTACACAGTGTACAAGACTGAAAGAATTCACAGTAGGATTGGGAATGTGCAAGTGGTTGATTATGGCTAGAGAATGATGGGAGCATGAGAAAATTCAGATGGATGGTGTCTGCATTTGGAGAGGGTGGTATTAAGTCTCTTCACTAAGGTTCTGTCTCACAACTTTAGTTTTCCATCCCACACAAAAAGAGAATGTTTTATGCAACTTGGTTACTGCCCTAAAATGTTAGGAACTGTATCCAATGAATAATAGGGTGCCATCATCATATGATCCAACTTATCCATATATGTTTTTTTGTATTCAAGATGGTAACTTTCTCCTTAGGTTAAAACATGGATTTTCCACATTTCAATTTATACCAAATTGATAAGTAAACACTTTCTGTTCATTATCTCCTAGCAGCTTCTTTCCCAATTGTGTACCCAAGGCATTTGGTATATCCAAGGTCTTGATTCTCTTCTGTTGCATGGTATGATCCTATAGGTAGGCAAAACACCATAGGTGGTCCTCAATGAAAGTAATTGCCCACAAGATATATTAATGATGTTACCAGAAACCAATGACTACCCTTCAGGGTATCAACCTGTACTATAAAAGCAGCTGAAATTGATCAGTCTTCCTGGATATTCTCAATTTTCTGACTTGGGAGAAAATGTGTTCAAATGAGCACTGAACTTTTGAATGGGAATATTATTCCAGGGCTGAGGAAAGCAACATTTATGCTGATTCTTCTACTTATGCTGTGGTCACCCATATAGATTCCTCTCCTTCAGGTACAAGTGTGTGGAGAAACTTGCTTTCTATTAGCATATATATTTACATATAAATATAAATACATATAATATAGTGATATTATTAGCATATATATTTACATATACATATAAATATAGCATATAAATATTTACATATTTACTTTTCTAGTCTTCCAATCACCATGTTCAAGAGAGTTCTCTAAAAATCCATGTTTTGGAACAGTGATTAGCTGGAGCAGTGATTTCTCCTTCATTTATCCCCAAAGCCACCTCTAATACCCTTGAGTTAAAGAGCAGAAATCAGTTCACAGAGGAGGAAAGCAGATGCTGTTACTTGACTCATTCAGGATAGCACAACAAGTTAGGGATGGTGCTGAACATAGAGCAAACTCACCAGGATTACTGATTGAATGGCAATTCTATTTGACCAGACATTAGTACTTTGGTTTGCTTTCTGCAAATGCTTTTAGAATGTGGACAGTTTTCCTTTAATTTGAGAAATCAGTTGTCTCAATGGATAAAATTCCTATAATGATAGTGGCAAATATCATCACTTGCTTTGTGCTAGGCACCGTGCTTTGTTCTTTGCAGGTACCATAACATTTAATTCCCACCATTTACTAATTGTGAGCTAAATCTTACTATTCTTATTTTACAAATGAACTGATGACAGCCTACAGTAATTGCATAACTTTGCTCAGGTCACAGAGCTAACAAGTCCAGAGACGTGTCCATCTCTTTCATAGCTTTATCCCTAGTGTTAGCACATAGTAGACATTGCTTGAATATATTTTAATAAATAGTCATGAGCTATGGAAATTGGAGAAAATTGTGGTACAATAAGGTTTATGCCCTCCCCATCAGTCTGATCTTTCCTACAGAGATGCCTGGCACACTATTCCTCTTCCAAATCTGCTCATCCCTTTACTATGTCTGATGACTGTTCTCAATGTCCCTCTGCCTACCTTTGGGTAGCTGATGTTATGTCTACGCTATCTTTATTTGACCCACTGTCCTTTTCTTTTTCTACCCTGTTGCTCCCTCTGCCCGACCTCTATTTTGTTCTTCTTTCTCTTATCCAAGATCTTTTGTCTTACTCTCTTCATCTATTGGAACATAGACTTTGGAGGCAGAAGGTCCTGGATTCAAATCCCAACCTGTCTGTATCCTAGTGGTATCACTTTGTATTTAACCTCTCTTTAACTTGCCCAGATATCTACAAAGGTAACTCACAAGTACACAATCCACAAGCCTCTGAAAAAAAATAAAATTAGTGTGTGGCAAATATTTTGATGATTACTGATGAACCATTTTTAGTGTGTATGATTTTTTAAATTCCATTTAGTATGATGAGTCACGTTTCACTGCAGACATTATAATTGGCCTCCCAAATGCTCTACTAGACCCCACTTTGTTATAGAACATGTGGCATATATGCACCTTATTATCTTTTAAAATCCAAACAACTCTGAATCTGGAACACATATGGCTTTCGAGTTTTGGATGAGGGATTGCATATCTGTATAGTTTTTTGTCAGGATTATGAGGATTAGAAAATGAACTATTGGGACTTCATCAAGATAAGAAGCTTTTGCACAGCAAAAGATACAGTTAACAAAACTCAAAGACAACCTACAGAATGGGAGAAGATATTTGCAAATGACATATCAGATAAAGGGTTAATTTCCAAGATCTATAAAGAACTTTTAAAACTCAACAGCAAAGAAACAAACGATCCAATCATGAAATGGGCAAAGACATGAACAGAAATGTCACAGAGGAAGACATAGACATGGCCAACACGCACATGAGAAAATGCTCTGCATCACTTGCCATCAGGGAAATACAAATCAAAACCACAATGAGATACCACCTCACACCAGTGAGAATGGGGAAAATTAACAAAGCTGGAAACCACAAATGTTGGAGAGGATGTGGAGAAAGGGAACCCTCCTGCACTGTTGGTGGGAATGTGAACTGGTGCAGCCACTCTGGAAAACTGTGTGGAGGTTCCTCAAAGAGTTAAAAATAGATCTTCCCTATGACCCAGCAATTGCACTTCTGGGGATTTACCCCAAAGATACGGATGCAATGAAACGCCGGGACACCTGCACCCCGATGTTTCTAGCAGCAATGTCCACAATAGCCAAACTGTGGGAGGAGCCTCGGTGCCCATTGAAGGATGAATGGATAAAGAAGATGTGGTTTATGTATACAATGGGATATTACTCAGCCATTAGAAACGACAAATACCCACCATTTGCTTCGACGTGGTTGGAACTGGAGGGTATTATGCTGAGTGAAATAAGTCAATCGGAGAAGGATAAACATTATATGGTCTCATTCGTTTGGGGAATATAAAAAATAGTGAAAGGGAATAAAGGGGAAAGGAGAGAAAGTGAGTGGGAAATATCAGAAAGGGAGACAGAACATGACAGACTCCTAACCCTGGGAAACGAACTAGGGGTGGGGGAAGGGGAGGTGGGTGGGGGATGGGGGTGACTGGGTGACCAGCACTGACAGGATGAGCACAGCACTGACGGGATGAGCACTGGGTGGTATTCTATATGTTGGCAAATTGAACACCAATAAAAAATAAATTTATAAAAAAAAGAAACACCAAGTAGTATGTCTAAGTCATAAAATAAGGGGAGCTAAAATTTGAAACTGGATCTGTATAACTTCAAAAGAATTACTTCTATTCTTTTGGCGATCTGAAAATGATTTTTGCTGATCTAAAAAAAAGAAACTCTATGGCTTATTTAACACATTGGCACATGGTAGGCACTTGGTAAATTGTGGCACTTAATTTCAAAAAGTCTCTTGTTAATTTATATTTTTACATTTTTCCTCTTATGTTGAACACAGAGTATTATGCATGTGTAATAAAGCAGAGCAAGACAAAAGCCTTGAATTGCAGCTTTTAAAAAATCCTTCTAAAATTATTTTTAGTTCACTCATGACTATTGTTATGATGTCTTTAGCAGTTTACTAAGCTACTATCTTCATTAATGCCCCCCCCCCTACACCTAAAAATTATTTTCCAGGCTTGATCTGATATCTGCCTACCACTTCAGAAACAGTTTGGTCACAGAGAAGACATGCAATGTGTTTAATTAGACTTGAATTCTCTGCCCTGGGAAATTGCTCTGTAGAAGCGGGGTTTGCTTTAAACATAACTCAGTATTTTGAAATAGAAAGCTAAGCGCTACAGCTCATCTGGAAGAAATTACACATAATGGCATCAAGTTCACTAGCAGTAATAGGAAATGTGATGTCCTCCGGTGGGTGATAAAATGGGATAAATGCAAGACCATGCTGCCTCTTGGAATAATTGCTGTGACTATGCATTATGTATTGTGAAGTTATAAAAGACGAAAAAGTAAACTTTATTATTGGTGTTAAAGAAGCAAAAAAGAAAAGGAAATGTGCATAAAAGACCACAGCTGCTATGACCAAATGTACCAAAAAATTGCCTGCATTTCTTTCTGAAAAACAACTAGAACTATCCTTTGAGGGGCACACTTACTCTCCTCCCAGCCATAATTGCAGTAACAACCCCCTTCAGTGTGTCTGAGTTTTATCTTCCTGAGCAGTCCTAAATTTCAGACTGGAGGCTGTATCCTGACCTCAGAACACCTGGGAAACCCATCTCGAATGCTGCTCTGGCACCCAGCTTTGTGCCAGACATGGAAGGAAGGCATTTGCGGGAGATGAAACCTTATCAGCAGGACAATTTCCACCTCTGATGAAAACCCAAACTCAATCACTAGCCAGGCAGTGTTTCCCTCCTCTGAAACCTATAGTCTGTGTGCCAGTCTCACAGAAGTCACTCAATTCCAGTGACTACAGAAGGGCCGCTGCTGCAAACACCTTCATAATCAAGATACTTGTTGCTTGAAACAGACCGTTAAAGCCTAGAACTCAACTCTGTCATGCTTGGAGGAAAAATGCTTCCATAGTGCTTCCTACATTTAATCAAAAGAAACAAATCAAAGATTATACTTTGTTGTTAATGCATCCATTCTAAGCACAGCAGCAACATTTCCATCAAATTTTTATGTTGGCCCTCCAAATGATATTACCTAAAAACAGTTTGTAAAATGTCTGACTAGAAGGATGGAGCTAGATAAAGAAGTTAAAAAGAGCAAAGTCGCCAAAATCTATTTAAGGTGAGGTGAACTAGATAGAAACTGTCTATAGATTGAGTAGCTTGTCAATGGATTCCATCTCTGTATCCTCACATGGTGGGGAGGGAGAAAGACAGAGGGAGGGAGTGAAGACAATTCTCAGTAGAGGCTAACCATGCTTGTATTTTGATCTTGGCCTTCTAGTAGTCAGAATTATGAAAAAATAAATCTCTTGGTGAAGCCACCCCATCATTTGTTACAGCAGCCTGAGCAGATGAAGACAGGATTGAAATTAGGATAAATCTGAAATCGAATCAGTTAACATGGACACTAAGGACCACCCCTACTGGATTGTGTTACTTAAGTTTTTTAGTTGAATCTTTGAACAGCTGAACAAATGTGAGCAATCAGTTTTTTGCACAGACATAGTAACACTATGTTAAATCAAACCAACTGTGTTGCCCCTTTAGAGATCTAGTGACTGATATAAGTTTACTTGGAAGATGCCAGAGATAATGGCATCCTAAAACAGGAATATTGGTAGTGTTATGTAGATATTAGATATACTTTAAGAGCAGGAATAAAGAGAAATCACACAATCACAGAATGTCACAATTAGAGCTAGAGCCTTCATTTTTGTCTACCATGGTGGCTTTCAACCCACACTTGAAGTTCATATTTTGGGGAAAGAGACATGGGCATTTTAGTTGACTCAAGATTAGTTTTGTGAGGTGAGGCTCTCATTCTAGCTTTACCCAGAGTGTCAGTGGATTAATTTGTTTTACATATTGGGCCTTTGCAAGACTTCATTTGAAGAAAATGTTCTCAAACTCTTTGATCTATATCAGCCTTTCATCTTGCTAATGAGGAAATTTCTGAAGTTAAAGAGACCACCTTCAAACAAAAAGTACGTAGTTCTTTTCAGCTTCTCTGAAGAAATCAACCTTCCTGTTGCTTTTAGCATCAAGACCATGCTATGGCCTTCCTTCTGTCTTCTGTTTTCTTCCCTCCTCCTCAAAAGCCCATTGTCTTGTAAATGACATTAACTCAAGCAAACCCCTTCCACTCCCAACATGGGCAAAACAGAGAGAGCCTAAACCAGAGGTTGGCAAAGGACAATCTGTGAGCCAAATCTGGCCCACTACATATATTTTGTAAATAAAGTTTTATTGGAACACAGCCACTCATATGTGTTTATGTATTGTCTCTTTCATGCTATAACATTAGAACTGAATAGTTGCAATAGATACTGTATGGCCTACAAAACCTAAAATATTTACTATCTGGCCCTTTACAAGAAAAGTTTCCAACCTCTGACCTAAACTATCCTAGCCTACTGGTTACTTAAACTTGAAAGCTACAGCTTGGAAGAAATTTGATTCTGATATTTTTCCTTCTTGCTTTGCCAAGTCCTTGATTAGGTGATCTTTTGTGATACACTTCACCAAAAGAAGAAGCCACGCACGTCTAGGCAACACTGAGAATCTTTCAGAAAGCACCAACAACATCTTGAAGCTATTTTTCTTTTTTGATGTGTCTTATTTCTTTGATTTACAGTCACCCATTCAACATCTTGAGAATTAGTCACCAAGGGTTCTTATTGTCTTTATTTTCTGGGATATATTCAGTTTGACAGTCTAAAAGGAACATTTGAAATAATTTTATATATAATTTTCAATCTGTTGTAAATTGGAATGCTTTTGCCTAGATCTTGCTATGCTTTGTAGGAACATAGTCAAATTTATTTCCTTTTACCCCATGCAAGCTTAAGCATGCAGCTTCATCAATAAGGAGGGTGGCACAGAAATTGAGAGGCAGGAGGTTATAGTGGTATGGACAAAGGCTTTAGAACTAAACAGAAATTATAATTCCTGGCCCAATACTCATTAGGTGTGTGTTTGGGGGCAAATGATTTAGCCCCCTGAAGCCTCAGTCTTCATCTATAAAGCAAGTTTAGTTCCTACCACATGGTGACATTATAAGGACTAAATGCAGCTATGTATGTGAAGCTCCTCCCCAGTATTTGGCACAGAGATGTTTTCCACATTTTAATTACCTTCCTTTCTTCACTTTCTTCTCTTCTATCAGGCCTCTTTAATTACCAACATTTTAGAATATAGAAATCTGTTAGTACTTGGGACAGTAAATATTATGTGAAACAGTTGTTGGTGAAAGAGTAGGTTTAGCTAGCTCATGGTTATAGAGTCACCAAAGCCTGTTTCTTAACCCTGACAAGATTCAGAGTCCTCAGTTCAGCCACTAGATGGATCAAGTCCTGAAGTCCAGACAGGCCACTACTATGGTATGAATCACTTTCTACGTATATGTCATGTAGCGTGTTTCACATGTGTAAATTGAGCAGGAGAATTGAGACAGTATATGTGTTCTTGCAAGGGCCCAAAATATGTGGCTTATTGCCTCGATATTTTAAGTGAATGTGTTTTTAGTAAAAATGTCCCAGAATAATTAGTTTTCATTTTCACTAAGTCATACACAGTCATTGTAATTTAATTGATTGGATAATTTGTAATTAGATACAATTTGAGCTTCTATTTGTGGCTTACTTAGGAATGACATGGATTTTTTATAACTTTATTATCTCTGAGTTACCACTTTTTTTTCCTCTATAAGTTTGTTATTAGCCATTCCTGAGAAGAGAGGAATAGAGAGGGATGGGAGGGAGGAAACAAACAGTCTTACTGGCACTGGCTCAATTCTGATAGCAACGTTACTCTATTGTTTTCTAATGCAAGATTTGTGCTTCCACAGTGATTCACCAGAATCGAAACAATTTAGCTGTACTTTGGTGACTTGGGTCTTAGGAGTAGTAAAAGAGTAATTATTTTAAAAGCTACAAAAAGGGCAGCCTGGGTGGCTCAGTGGTTTAGCGCCTGCCTTCAGCCCAGGGAGTGATCCTAGAGACCCGAAAGCGGGATCCAGTCCCACATCGGGCTCCCTGCATGAAGCCTGCTTCTCCCTCTGCCTGTGTCTCTGTGTCTCTCATAAATAAATAAATAAAATCTTTTTAAAAAAATATAAATAAATAAATAAATACTACTAAAAGAGCCAATATCCATTTAAATTAAATAAATATGGTTTGCATGCTCTCTTGAGTTACATTTAGCATAAGAAATGACAATAGAAAGCTGCTTTGTTATTTATCCAAACACATAAAAAGCCAAAATCTTAGAGGCTTTAGTCTTTAACAATTGAAATAAGTACAGTTAAAGTTAGACATGGCAACTTTCCTAAAATTATTTACCCAATTTACTTTATAATTGCCTCAATGTCTTCCATGTGTCCTAAACTAAATGTCTTTTGCCTCATTTTTCATACATACTCCATCTGAAGTTGATTTTGATAGAAAAATCCCATTCAGTTGTGTGTGGACCACCAGAGGTCTTGGGTGACTGGGAGAATGGCTATGGCCAATTTTGCTTGCCTTTTGTATAAGACAAAAATAACACAGCTGTAGATGTTCTTCAAATGGACTGTCTCAGCAGCCCTGGGGTTGAACTGCTAGATAGTGGAACTCTGTAGAGTCAATCAGTGTTGCATGGATAGAGTGGAATTGACAATTGCCTTCGATCTAGGAGACTCTTGAGATCCACCTTCCTCAGCAGACTGTTCATCGTGCAGTGTATTTGTTATTTGGAACTCAGCTACATCCCAGAAGGTCAGCCAATGCTCTGAAACTGAGGTCTGTGGGTACTGGCTCCAGATTCTTTATAACAGATACCTAAACATTGGTGCTTGTTAATTAACTTGGAATTTTTACCCCTGATTTTTCTTCTGACTTAGCAATTGAAGTATGTCTTTAATGCTATCAAATGCTGCAATTAGCTTTGGTATATCTTGTATCCATTAAATTGGGCCTCAGTTTTCAAAATCCATTAGTAGTTATTATATGACAGTGTTTCTCTGACTGAACTTGGAGACAAGACAAATTTCAAGGAGATGCAGAGACCAGAACTAGCTGTTGGCGAACACATTATCTCTTCTCTCTTCCTGGGTGTTTGAGGTCTAGAGAAGTAGATGGGTTTGTTAGGCTGGCACCCTAGCTAGGTGTTTGGGTATAGTTCTAAGCACCCACAGGCAGTATATGTGCAGCTGAAAAGTAATTGACTGAGATAGAGTTCTGTGGAGTTTCCTGGTCAGTAGTGAGAGAATGTTAGTCTGGAACTGGGTAACTATTTTTAGAATGTTAGATGGTATATAACAAACAAGCTCCCAAATTGCAGTGGGTTAACACAATAAAAAGTTTATTTCTCACTAATTTAGCAGCCCGATGTCTTTGTTTCACAGGTGGCCTTCCATGTAATTATTCAGGGACCAGGCTACTTCTGTTCTCTGTCTTTACTTTCCCTTTTTTTCAGCCAGCACATGGGTAAAGAGAACTATCCTGGTAGTGACACACACCAACTAGTTCCCCTCATGTCTCACTGGAAAGAACTAGTTATAGGTTTCTGTATGGAGCTGAGAAATAGTCACTGGCTAAATTATCTTCTCCTAGCCAAGGCTCAACATGCAGAGGGAGAGCTTGAATCTTTGATTGATTGTTAGCCATCTTTGACACAATTACAGATTGAGGAAGGTTGAGTCTGAAAGGAAAACAAGGTGGAGGAGAGATGCACAAGGAAGGATACAGGGGAGTCTGAAGGAATTTCCCAGGTCAGAGTTTAGATGACTACAACAAAGTTTATACAATTTCTGAAATTGCTTAAAATGTTCTATTGACCATTAAAGGAATAAATTTGTACCAAACAGGATTAAAATTTTTTTTCCTTCTTTCATTTATCTTGGCCTTTATAGAACTGACATGGGAGTTAGTTTTTTTGAGTCCTCTCTTTCTCATCACTGTACATACCCATTAACTTCTTTATTTTCCTTTTAGGCTTTTGTTTAAATTCCGGTTAGTTAACATATAGTGTTGTATTACAGTTTTAGGGGTAGAATTTAGTGATTCATCACTTGAATATAACACCCAGTGCTCACTAGCTGCCCTCCTTAATGCCCATTGCTCATTTTCCCTATCCCCCCATCCACCTCCTCTCCAGCGTCCCTCAGTTTGTTCCCTATTATTAGGAGTCTCTTAGGGTTTTCTTCCCTGTTTCTATCTTGTATTTCCTTCCTTTCCCCTATGTTTATCTGTTTTTTCTTAAATTCCACAAATGAGTGAAATCATACAGTATTTATCTTTCTCTGACTTATTTCACTTAGCATAGTACACACTAGTTCCATCCATGTTGTTGTGAATGGCAAGATTTCATTCTTTTTGGTGGCTAATACTCCATTTAATATATATTTAATATATAAGATATAAATATAAATACAATATATATTAAGTATAATATAAATACAATAATATGTATTTATTATATTTATTATATAAATGTAATAATATATTATATATAAATTAATATACATATTAATCCATTCATCAGTCGATGGACATTTGGGATCTTTTTATATTTTGGCTATTGTGGATAGTGCTGTTATAAACATTGGGGTGTGTGTTGCTCCTTCGAATCACTGTTTGTATCCTTTGGATAAACATCTATTAGTGCAATTGCTGGGTCATAGGATAGTTCTATTTTTAACTTTTTGAGGAAACTCCATACTGTTTTCCAGAGTGGCTGCACCAGCTTGCATTCCCACCAACAGTATAAGAGGGCTCCCCTTTCTCCACATCCTCACCAACAACTGTTGTTTCCAGAGTTGTTAATTTTAACCATTCTGACAGGTATGAGGTAATACCTCATTGTGGTTTTGATTTGTGTTTCCCTGATGATGAGTGATATTGAGCATTTTATCATATGTCTGTTAGCTATTTGTATGTCTTCTTTGGAGAAATGTCTGTTCCTGTCTTCTGCCCATTTATTGACTGGATTTTTTATTTTTGAGTGTTGAGTTTGATATGTTCTTTATGCATTTTGGATACTAGCCCTTTATCTTATATGTCACATTTGCAAATAGCTCCTCCCATATGCAGTAACTTCTAAGCAAAGTCCATTTCAGAGAAGCTGATTGGCCTGAGCTCTCCCTAAAACACTAAGAAGGGGCCAAGAAGATTCAGATGGGTAGAATCCATAGCGGAAATAATCTTAATGAAATGTGGTAAACAGAATAGGAAAAAAGTATACTAAGCAAAGGTAATAGGTTAAACATAAAAATTGTTGATTCAGGGATCCCTGGGTGGCGCAGTGGTTTAGCGCCTGCCTTTGGCCCAGGGCGCGATCCTGGAGACCCGGGATCGAATCCCACATCAGGCTCCCGGTGCATGGAGCCTGCTTCTCCCTCTGCCTGTGTCTCTGCCTCTCTCTCTCTCTCTCACTGTGTGCCTATCATAAATAAATAAAAATTTAAAAAAAAAATTGTTGATTTGTTGTCTTCTTCCTTAAAAAGGCTCATAACTATTGCCATAACCATTCGAACTTGTTCAGCAGAGAAAATATATTATGCCTTCCTTTCTTGGGGTTCCTTTTATTGTTAAACCATTATTTGGTAATGAGAGATTTTGCAAGGCATAAAGAAGTCACCACAGGCCCATACTATGCTCTGACCCAAATGGTTTTTACAGCTATTCCCTTAATGTCTGTGTCCATATGTCTCCAAGTGAATGAGCCATCTTGACATGTACTTGATAAAGTAATATTTCCAGTTTTGTTTCCCTTTGGGTAACAACCAGGTGTGAAATTTTAAAATGTAAAATATAAATACATATATGTATAGTTGTGAGGGGACAAAAGGCTAATCTGTTGAGTTTATTTATGAAAGGTAGAATCCCAGGTAAGTTTATCTTTCTTATACTTGTCTAGGTTTGATAATCTTTCTAAATGGCTATTTATTACATTTTAAATAAAAAACTATAAATATCATCTATAGGAGGAAATCTTATTGCAGACCATATTGCTTTTTTGGAATGGTGAAGGAAATAACTATTTTCCAAACTTAGGTAGTTCATTTTTAAGACAAGCCAAAGAAATGCGTTCATTGAAAACAATAGCTTCAGGGAGTGCCTGGGTGGCTCCATCAAGTATCTGACTCTTGATTTCAGTGCAGCTCATGATCTCAGGGTTGTGAGTTCAAGTCCCACAAGGGGCTCCAGGCTGGGTATGGAGCCTGCTTAAAATTCTTTCTCTCTCCCTCTCCTTCTGCCCCATTTGTACACAGCACTCTCTTAAAAACAACAGCAAAAGACCACAGTAGCTTGGAGAAAGACTTTCATTTTAGATTTTGATCATTTACTAAATTCAAGTTTTCATGGCTTCAGTTGAAATTAGTTATCAGTAATTTGTAAGGTCCATGTTGTAGATCCAATCTGATAGATTGGTAGTGAGGTAGGCCATCTCTAAGGTAGCCCCTGATGATTCCTGCGTCCTGGTATAACATATAGCAATAGCGATAGAATATTACTCTTTGAGTCTAGGTTACAATGAGGCTATGGTTTTCTCTCTTTCCCTCTCCCTTCTCTTTTCTTTACTAGTTCTACAAGAGCTACTAGCCAAGGCATGAGTTCTATGAAGAAGACCATGTGACAAAGACCTCTGGCCAATAGCTCATAAAGACCTAAGGTGGTTTTCTAAGTAATGAGTTAGCTTAGAAACAGATTGTTTTTGTTTTAGAAACAGATCTTAACTCAGTTGAACTTTGATCCTGAACCAGAGTCACCAGGCTAAGCCAAACCTATATTCCTGACCCACAGAAATAGTGAGATAATAAATATTTGTTGACTTCAGTCACAACGTGTTAGGATTATTTGAATGCAATAGCAGATTCTTAACATAAATTAGTACTGACTTCATGAAGTAGGATTCTGCAAAGAGGTTTGAAGCTTTGTCTACTCCTTAGAGAAGTGTAGTCTATCAACTATATTTGTCTGCCATGGACACAAGGTGGGAGGAATAGTGATAGGTGTGCTATTCTTTTATGTGATGAACAGAATAGTAGCCAAGAGAATGGACTTATTTTAGGGTTTGGGGAAACGCCCTGGTGTTAATATTGTAACAGTCACTAGGCTGGTTTGTGTAGCTCCTGATTTTTATCTTTCTCGTGAGGAATATGGATGATATGATTGAGGGAGATAATCAGGATCTGGGACAAGGTTATGGGAAGCCCAAACCAGCACAGGGGTACTGGAAGGAAGTTTTTTGTAATTCCTTAAAAATTGAAATAAAAATGCGTTTGCTGTGAGATATGCCTGTGGACTGCTGAGGATATACTTATCCTCAGATGGAGCATGAGCAATGCTAAAAAAACATTTATGAAGTTAAAGTATGCTTAGCCTATTTTTAAATGTCTAATTTAAAGACTATACTAGAATTTAAGTGACTTTAACAAGACATTTAGAGTATTTTCATGGACATCAGGTAAAAAAAAATAAATGTGTGCATGTGCGCATGTCTTTAACTCATAAATTAGATTTGCTCCTTATTGAGTTATTTGTGGTTCCTGAAGAATCAATTTTAATAGGAGCTTGCCCATTCTCATATTTTTAAAAATCCAGAAAATAAGAAAATGTGTGACAAGTGTGAGGTTTCAGTTGTATTTATGTTCTGCTTTCTTGTTAAACTATGCATAATAGTGAAAGGGAATATAAAGGAAGGGAAAAGAAATGTTGGGAAATATCAGGAAGGGAGACAGAACATAAAGACTCCTAACTCGGGGAAACGAACTAGGGGTGGTGGAAGGGGAGGAGGGCGGGTGTTGGAGGGGAATGGGTGACGGGCACTGAGGTGGACACTTGACGGGATGAGCACTGGGTGTTTTTCTGTATGTTGGTAAATTAAACACCAATAAAAGTTAATTAAAAAAATAAAAAAAAAAAATAAAAAAAAAAAAATAAAAAAAAAAAAAGAATATTCTTTAACCATAAAAAAAAAAAAAAAAAAAAAAAAATAAACTATGCCTAATACAAATAAGAATATTGCCAAGAACCCCCACATGAGATTTTTCCTCAAGACTGGAACATTCCTTTATTTTTCTTTATTAAAATACCCTAACTTATTCAACATCAGAAATCTTTCCTCATAAGAAAAATATTCTTTTTCATCTCATTTTCTCTTGCCCTTTTGGAAGTCCCTGGAAGACTTTTTGTCACATGAGCCCATCAAGAGACACATATACATCTTCACACAAGCTGAGAAAAAAATGTTTTATTTACATAAAGTTGAGAACAGAAATAGTAATTTCCTTAGCTTAGTCTAGGCAAGTACAATGGAGACAATGGAAAGGAGCTAGTATGTCGATGACTATATAACACTCGTAGTGGAAAGAATGAGGCCACCTTGAATCTGAATCTGGATTTCTGGCTTGGCACTGACACAGTAATGTATCCCATAGGAAGCTAATAATTTTATTTTACTAATAGAGGAAAGGTAAAAGATCCTTTCCCCAATGGTTTCAAAGTATACTTGTTTTTTTTTTTTTAAATAGCATATTTAGTTACTTGCCTGATATTTTCTCCAGTTGGTTTTTGGACAGACTCTAAGATGATGGCTAGTTTGGATCATAAGAGCATGCGAGCTCCTCATCCCATGTTGCTCCTATCCAACCTCTCTTGTCCCTTCTCCACCAGTTTAATCATCTGCCTCTTCACGATAGTCTATTGTTGAAAAGTGGATTCAGGCTTAATTTCACCTGGAAATATTTGCCTCACAGAATTAGTGCAATTGAAGATCATTAAAATTTTCAATTCTTGGGCCAGTTAAATAGTCCCCAAGCAGTAAAGCAGGTACATCTGCATCCTCAATCCTGTGGAGTCTCCTAGTTCCATCTGAATCCATTCCACTATGCATATAGATCATATATTCCACATCTTCCTGACCATAGAACATACAACTTCTTAATAAAGATCCAATGGAAATATATGCCCTTTTCATACCACCCAGAAGAGTGAGCTCTCTGTTTGCTTTGGTTGGTGCCACCTGAGCTGTAGGGTATGTTTTCTGGGGTTAGGAAGCAGAGTCAGACACTCAGCCAGCACAATAGAGACATGATCAGAAAGACATAGACATCCTACTAAAGTCCTAAGAAAGCAATAAAACTAAAAAGAATAGCTTTTAGCATTAGTACAAAAAATCCTGACCTCAAACTAACTTCATTTATTCAAGGTCTATTTGACAAGAAGTAGGAATAGAAAGCCTTCCTTTAGGGTCAAATGCAAAATATCAAGAAGTGAGACTTAATGGTCTTTGAAGTTCCTAAGTGCTTCATTCATAGCTTTCAGCTGATTGAAAACTCAGTTGTTCTAAGGAAGAGGCATAAATAAAATCATTATGTGGTTGAGTAATATAATTTGTGCATTCCAATTAATGGCACCACCAAGCAAGCACTGGTTGCTCAGTTGCCCTAAATTGGAAATCATCCTTAGTGCCTCCCTCTGTCAACCCTGAAATCTAATTAGCCACCAAAAAAACATTGATGTCACCTTCAAAATCTATCTCAAATGACTACATTTCTCTTCATCTCCACTCTCACCACCCCAGTTTTGTCTCTCAGCTGTTAACTGAACTATTGTGGCAAGTTCCAGTCTTTGCTACCTATTTTAAAAATTTATTCTTAATAAAAATTATATATATTTAAGGTATACAACATGATTTGATATATATAGAGAAATGATTACCATGGTCAAGCTAATTAACACATTTTCTCCTATAGTGTAAGTGCGTGATGAGAACACCTGAAATCTCTCTCAGCAAATTTCTGGTATTCAATATGGTATTACTAACTGTTCAGTACAGTCCATAGAACAGCCCAGGATCTTCTAAAATGCAAATCTGATCATATCAGTACTCTGCTTGTTTCCTGTTGTTTTTAGGATCAATACTGGTATGCCTGATAATTAGTGGCCATTCAGTAAAAGAATGAATGAATGAAACCATTTTGGCTAACCATATTTAATAGCATGAATTTTTAGGAGATTTTGAATAAGGCAGAATTCATGTACTCAGAAAGGACTTTCTCACTCTATACTATATAAAAACTGACCAAAGACCTTCAGAATTATGAGGTTTCTGGGTCACTCATAGCAATAAATCATCATTTTTGCAAAGTGTGCTGTTCTTCAGATAATGAAACATATTGTTCTGTGTGTTGTTGCCTTCCTACTTATATAGGGGAGAGTGGAAGAAGAATGCTCTCAGTAGGTCATACATCGCAAATCTGTTTAAATTTTTTGGCAAGAATAATAAAACACACTGCTATTCCTTTTTTCCCCCTACCTCTCTTTGTGCCTTTTTCTGTTCAGAGGCAAACTCCTTCATTTTTTTCAGCTGATTTTTAAGCTATTCATATGTCATTGACATGTTTATACTGATATTTCTTGATTTTTCAACCAAAAATTTTTCTAGATTACCTCTTGATGTAGAGAGATCTAATACATAACCTTCATTTTACAACTACTTCCAATGCACATGCCTCCCCCCCTCACTCAGTGTAATTATATCAGAATTTGGTTATATCAGTTTTTAGTGTTTACAGCATCAGGGCTATGACAATACTACTTCTATATGCATCACCTAATATGTCGTGTTCATGGTTTTTTTCTTGCCTTCTTCCTAGAGTTAATAATTGCAGTTTTTTCGTATTGTTCTCTGTGTGCTTATCTGACACTGTTGGAAAACTCCACTATGATCTGACTACTAGGTAATCTTGATCAGTTACATTGTTTTCTCCTTGGCAATCTTTTCCTGGCCAATCTGAGATATTTTATTCCTAGGCAGGCTGTGCTGTTTTCATCCTAGAACTTCCCTCTAGAAATATCTTTCACTTCTTTCTCTTGCTTTTTATTTTTCCTCTGGTTGGGTTATATCTCCTGTTTCTTGATATAATACCCTTTTTTCTGAAGGAGCATACCATCTAGTAGCTTTCTGTCCTAGTGTCCTTGAATATGTCTTTATCCAACCCTTAAACATAAATTATGGTTTCATTGAAGATGGAATTCCAGGCTGAAAATCATTGTCCCTAGACATTTTAAAGCATGACTTAATTGTTACTTGGTTTCAAGTATTCCTGGTGACAAATCTGATGATATTGTTATTTCTAATTATTTGTAAATGATCTCTATATTTTTTTTTCTCCAGGACCTTTTCAGATCATCTCTTTAAAACCAGAAATTTGGAATTTGACAATTATGTGCATTAGGGTTTTCAATCACTAAGCCAAGACTTCAATGGATACTCTCCTTGTAGAAACATAGGTTTGAGTAATTTTTGTATAATACTTCTTCAATATTGCTCCACCCTCCATTTTTCCTATATTTTCTGGTATTTGAATTAGTTAGTTTTCTAATTTTCTTTTATTTTTAAATTGATTATTTAGTTTTTTGAGAGAGCATGCATGAGTGGGAGGGGAGGAGCAAATTGTATTTTCCAATGTGTGTGTATGTGCATGTATCCCTGCTTTGACATGTTTTTAGTTTTTAAGATCTATTTCTGAAATGATATGAATGTTCCTTTTTATAGAATTTGTAGCATTTTGTTTCCTCTCTGGAGAAATTAATTACAGTTTTAAAGGCATCACTCCTTCTATTTATCTTGGTAGCTTCTGAATTCCCCTTCTTTTCAGTAGAGGCTTTTTATTAATTAATCTGTAAATATGTGTACATACACAAAGCTGGTGTGTTGTGCATATGCAAGGCTTTTGAATGGTGAGCTTCACTGTAAAAGGTTTAGCTGGGGATCTAGCAATTATAGGACTCAGCTTTCTCTGCTTTGCTAATTCAGAGATTTCCACCTTATAAAAAAAATGGCATTTCCTATCTATTGTAGTTTTTTCTCTTGTGTTTTATTGTCAGCTTAGTGTTTACATGTACTTATTTTCATGTGTTAGCAATGCTCTGCAATATATTATACATTATATGTTAAATAATATGTCCATGGTGTTATATTTTAAGTTTATGTGGTATGGGGTGGACCTCTAACAGGGAGATATCAGTTCTAATTGTAAAAGGGTGAGGATGCCATTAAATACTTCACAAAGAGATTAACCCCTGGCTAAGTCTTGAGAGGTGAAGAGGCATTTGCTGGGCAAACAAGAAGATGAGAAACATACTGTGCATATGACAGAGTAAGAATGAAGGGCCTGGCCATAACAGACCATAGTCTTTTCCATAGAACTGCAAGCTGGAACAGTGTATATTCAGGCAGTAGGTGAGAGCAAGGAACGAAGCTCCGGAGTTAATCAAGTTCAGGTAATTCTGAGTAAAGCATCATGGGTAATAAAAAGTGAGTGAGACTCCATTTCTTCTCTAAGCAGCTCACAGTTTCTTAGGAAAGGAACGATATACAAATAAATGGCAATAACGCTGGGCATAACTGTGTGAATCGAAATGTCTTTTTCCAGGAAAAAGAGATTGTATCCAATTAAGAGAAAAGGTCTTGTGGAGGAAGAAACATTTGTAAGGCTTCACATTTAGATGAGTTTTGGCAAGAACAAACCAAGATGGAAAGGAATTAGCATGGCATTGGACATGGAAAGGATAGTTGGAGAACATGAGTCCAATCTGTTTGGTATACAGTGGGGCAAGATAAATCCGATGATGTGGGCTGGGCCATAGTGTGGACAGTCTTGGATGCCAGACTGGACAGTCTGTGCTTCATTTTGAATACCAAGAGGATTTGTGCACATGGTCACATCTACTTAAGATGGCAATTTATGTCTTGATGTATACCCTCTTCTCTCATCCTTGTTCCTGGTGAATGTCCTTCCTCACTCTTTCAGCATGAAAAACCTTGAAGAGTAAATAGTAGTCTCTAGGTTTCCTCCTTATGTTCATCATCTCCTTTAATTCATTCTTCACAGCTTATCCAATGATCTCTAAAAATGCAAATTGAGTAATCTCTCTGCTTTTCATAGCCAACTGCTGCACTTGATACAAAATTCAATTTTTGTATCATGGTCTGCAAAATCCCAAAGCCTCTGGCTCATGACTACATCCTGAACTTCATGTTACACCACTTCCCTTATCACTCTTTACCTTTCATTCAATTATAAAACTGTTCTTCCTTCTATTCTGTTAATGTGATGAGCTTACTCCTATATCTGGGCTTTTACACTTGCTGTTCCCTCTATCTGAAACACTCCTATTAGCTCTTTGCATACATACTTGGTCCCTTTGTGGTTTTAGTTGTCATATAAAATGTTATTTCCCCTATGCCACTTTCTCTGACCATCATACCGAAGCTACCCTCTGCCCCTCCTGCCTCATACTCTGTGGCATTGCCCTATTTGCTTTGGGACACTTTTCTTCATATGTAATTATGTTGTTTAATTATGTGGTTTAACTGTTATATGTTTCTCATCTCTCTTTAGAAATTATCCTTCCATAATTCAGAACCATTATTTTTCATATTTTCTCTGTATCCCCCATGCCTAGCATATAGTGCTTGACATATAATGCTCAATAAATACTTATGGAATAAAAAAATGGAAAGGTTATTATATTGCAATGCCTCTCTTCATTCTTGTCACACTTACTACATAAATTTTGAGTGAATTCTTAAGAATTTTTAAAATCACATCATTTCTTTTGTTTTTTTCTATTCCATATTCTTATATCTGTAAACAATTATCTGCTACACTATAAGCCCCATGAGGGAAGAGACCAGGTCTCTGGCTTTGAACATTTTACTCTTGATGTCTCAACCATAGTAGATGCTCAATGAAAATTTTAAAGATGCCTGGATGATGAGTAAGGTATGTAAGGAAGCAAGAGGTAAATGGTGGGACTCTCTTGCATGGGAAGCAGGTGATTTGTTTCTAATCTCACATAAAATATTTAACTTCTGAAGATTATGATTAATTATTCCTTGTCCTGGCTTTGCTGGTAAGTGGGTTTTGGACCTTGGGCATACAGACCTGTATTTCTGAATTTTAATTTTTCATCTGTGGTGTGGAAGTAATGTTACTCTGTGCAGTAACTGTATCAGAACTCCCTGGAGGGCACATCAAACATGCAGGTGTTTTTGTTTTTGTTTTTGGGGGTCTCTCACTGAATTTCGGCTTGCCTAACATCTCTGAGACTGGGGTGTGGGGATCTAAATTTTTAAAAAGCTCTTTCAGTAATTCTGATGCAGACCGAAGTCTGAGAAACACTGGTGACGGCTTACATTACATGATCTTCTGTTATCCTGAATTCTGCTAGGTAACTGTAGTTGTGTATATTGGCCATCTGGTGAGGGAAAGACAGAACCATATTATGTAGCTATTGCTCATGTAGATTGCTGTTGCAGGAAGTTCCCTTGTAATTCTTGTCAGCTGCTAAGCGATGTACTATCTCTTATGAATAATGGTCTATTCTTTGCATTATATTGTATTAAATTCCATTATTTCTCATGCTTTATGTCTCAGAAAAATAAAACTGTGGTATGGTAATTTCTCTTAGGAAATGTTTCTGCTTATATAGATCACGTAGTTCATGAGTCAGGTTCCTCAAACATATAACTTTTGGGAGGAATAACCCATGTATTTGGGGAAGCTGCATTAACTTCTTCCAGTTATAATTCCCATTTGGTATCTGCGGCTATTGATTCTGCAACATGATTACAACAAACAAGTGTGAGAATTCAGTGGTCACTGAGGGCCATTGAAGACAACTGGGGAAAAGTGATGCTGTATTGAGGCCAGATATATGATACAAAAAATGATTCATTGCAAAAATTCAAACAAGGAGTAATTTCCCTCTTCCAGGCAAGTTCAGGGAAGGTCTCACGGAGAGGGTGAATTGCATGAGCAGTAAGGGCTGACAGTGTTTCCTTGGAAGGAGGGGGGCAAAGAGACTGCCAACTGAACAGTGGCACAGGTGCAGGAATGGGGTAGAAGTGGGCTTAGGAGGAGAAATAGCTTTTTTGGAAGCCCAACTCAAAGGGAATTAATTTCTGTCTGTATCCAATATTCAGTATGTTTAATAGAGTTCTAGAAAATGCCTACAAGCTGAAAATGGAAGCAAGACACCCTTAAGAAATTGTACACATATTTGAGAAAAGGGTGATTCTACAAGGATTTTGTATGAGGGGAATGTTTTTCAAGTGCAATTTTGCATACTGGCCAGGAATTTAATGCCTATCTGCCATCTACCCACTTAACGTTTGAGACAGACACACATGATGGTTTCTATTAATTTAACCTTTTAATATAACTTGACTGAGAACTCTTGGTCTTATGTTTCAGATATTCCCAGGAATGCTAAGAATCGCTCAACAATAGCTCTATAAATTACATAGGAGACTCATTAAACCTTGCATTTGAATAAATATTGAGCATAAACTCAATAATTATTACAAAGAATAATGACAATGACAATATTGGTGCAATAGTTTTACAATTTATAAAGTATTTATTGTTCACTTTTGTCATCCTTAGTTCCTAGCATTATCTCCTTTAATCCTCACCATGATCTGGTGAGGTAGGCCTTCCCTCCTAACACTCAAAGAGGTGTAAATGGTTTGTCCAAAATAAAAATACTACTTAGCGGTTTGAATGGCTAAGGGAAGTAGTTATCTGCCTTTATCAGGGAAGGCTTACACTTAGCCTCCTCTATGTTTTGAAGGTATCTAGAAGCTGGGAGGTCCTGGAGAGGCAGTTTTGCCTTTGGAACCCTAGATCCCGTCTTCAATGGTCTATGGTAGAAACTCTGAAAGAGAAACAGAATATAAGAGAAAGTTGGCCCTGTGCATTGTCTGACACCCAAGAGCATCACTAGGAGCTTTGGCATTGGTCAGGGTCTGCTAGCTCCCCTTTCATGGATAAGAAAATGGACACCGAAGTGGCACCTTGTGGCAGTGCCCGGATAGCGCCCAAATGAGAGGACCAATCTCAGCACTTTTCCAGCAACAACTTGCCACTCTGCCATTATATACTAGACTATTTCTGCACTTCAGTAATGCTATCTGCTAAATTTCCAGTCCATATCTTATGTAGTACTTAACACCCTGCATGCTTCATATGTGTGTGATCCCCCTAAGAGGATCACAAGATAGTTCATGGCAAACGGGGGCAAGAGTTTTGTTCGGATTTACAGCTGCCCTGTGCCGATCACAGCTGGTTGCAGATTCAGTGCCCATTCTCTTCCAGAAAACTGACCTATGGGGTGGCTCCTTGCTGAGGAACGGGAGAGTGTTGCTGTCTATGAGATGTATGGAAGGGATCTATTCTGCAACCAATGAAGAGCATCGAGTGAGGACAAGAAAAATAGAACTGCCATAGCAAGGGAAACTCTCAACAGCTGATTTGGAAAGTTAACAACATATGACAGGATATTTATGACTTTCCCAATTCCAGAAAAATTCAGCCACTAAGTGCACAACAGATGACAAATCATTGGAGAAGTCAGGAGTAGAGTCTCCAGCCCAGAGTGCCTCCTTGGCTTCTTTTCTGCCTCCCAAGGTGAGAAGTTCATCCATGGGCAAGATTCTAGGTACTGGTGTGCCCAGTGCAACAGAGGAGCTCTAGAGTGTATCCCTTTGTATCCCTTCCTGTATCAGGAAGATATATTAATGAAAGACTCACACCACTAACCATTTCACTAAAAGCCCCAATTCCTCCCCCCCTTTTTTAGGGTCCCAATTTCCCTTTTGAATGTAAAGACCTACAATTGCACCGCATTGGAAAAGTATATGAGCTGTAAAAAAAAAAAAAGTAGTTCTTTCTAAATTGTGCATCCTTTCTTTTCAATGTGCCATAAGCCATCTAGATGAAAACAGAGCTCTGGAAAGTCATCTATTCCTGCAGCCTGTTTCCCACATGGAAACATAATCACCTCTGCCATACTGAATCTGGGTCCTTGGCAGTGACTGGGTATGACTTACGGGGCTTAGACCTCCAAGTACGGCCATACCCAGCAGGAGCAGATGGCCTTCTAAGCCACCAGACAGTAATTTCCTAATGCAAGTGCTGGGAGCCAGAGCCAAGCGTGTTTCACTTCTTACCCTCCCCACAGTGCAGAGATTGATGAACAGAACATAAAGGTTTTCCAAGATAATATATGCAAGCAACCTACTTACAGCAGGCTTTTTTTTCTTTTTTCCAAGTGTCACTAGCTCTCTTTGCTTGGCAAGTGGAACCAGCTATTAGTAAGGCTACTCAACAGTGAGTGACCCACAAGGCAAGACAGAAAGCTTGAGGGGTTAAAGCCTCTAGTGGAGAGCAAAAAGGATAATTTAAATACACCATACATGTTCTACTTTACCTTAGGTTAGTATGACTAATGCATGAGACTTTATCTACACTTTGTTTCAATGAGACAATGATTGTAAAAGCATGTAAGAGAATGCCTGGCCCCTAGAAGCTCTGCTATAATAAAATCACTGTTAGTAAAATCTGGTATGAATGGAATGAGGGTTAACACTGCTATTATAATAAGAATAACAGTCATTATGACTATTGTCAGATTTGTTGAGTAAGAGATCACAATGTGGTACAAAGAAAAATGACCTGTCCAAGATTAAAAGAGACTGAACCCATTTAAAAATCTCATTTTTTTCCAGCTATATTGAGGTGTAAGTGACAAATAAAAATTGTATGTAAGTATACAACATGATATTTTGATATAAGCATAGTGAAATGATTGCCACAATCGATCTAATTAACATATCTATCACCACATAGTTACCTTTTCTGTGTGTGTGTGTGTGTGTGTGTGTGTGTGTGTGTGTGATTAGAACATAGGTCTACTTAGCAAATTTCATGTGTATAATACATCATTAACTATGGCCACTAGACCATACATTAGGTCTCCAGAACTTGTTCGTCTAATAACAGAAAGTTTTACCCTTCGATGGACATCTCCCATCTCCCCTACCCATCAAAACCCACTGACTACTCTTCTGTTTCTGTGTTGTTTTTTTTAGATTCCATATACAAGTGAGATGATGCAGTATTTGTTTTTCTTGGTCTAGCTTATTTTATGTAGTATAATATCCTCTAGGTTCATCCATATCATCACAAATGGCAGGATTTCCTTCTTTTTTTATGGCTGTAAAGCATTTTATGTATATAATTTTCTTTATCCATTCATCTGTCAATGGAAATGGAAGTTGTTTACACATCTTGGCTATTGTGAATAATGCTTCAATGAACATGGGAATGAAGATCTCTCTTTGAGAGACTGATTTGGTTTCCTTTGAAAAAGAAGTGAGATTGCTGGATCATGTGTTCTATTTTTTTTTATTTCTGTAGGAAACTCCATACTGTTATCCATAGTGGCTGTACCAATTTACATTTCCACCAACAGTGCACAAAGTTTCCTTTTCTCTACATTCTCATCAACACTTGTTATTGCTTGTGTTTTTCAAAATAACCATTCTCACAGGTATGAGGTGATACCTCAATGTGGTTTTGATTTGCATTTCCCTAATTATCAGTGATGTTGAAAATCTTTTTCTATAATCTGTTGGTTATTTATATGTTCTCTTGGGGAAAATGTCTATTTAGGTCAGTTGTCCATTTTTAATTTTTGTCTTGCCTTGTTTTTGCTTTTCTGTTTGGTTTTTGTTTTGTTCCTTATAGGAGTTATAGGAGTTCCTTATATATTTTGAGTATTAACCCATTATCAAATATATGGTTTGCAGTTATCTTCTCCCCTACTATAGGATGCTTTTTCATTTTGATTACTTCCTTTGCTGTGCGGCAACTTTTTAGTTGTCTGACTTGTGTTTGTGTTGTTTTTGCTTTTGTTTCCTGAGCTTCTGGTGTCTTATCGAAATAATCATTGCCAAGACCAATGTCAAGGAGATTTTTCCCTTTATTTTCTTCCAGGAGTTGTAGGATTTCAGGTCTTTTCTGTCTTTAATCCATTTGTAGTTGATTTTGTGTATAGTATTAGATGAGGGTCCAATTTCACTCTTTGGCATGTGCCTAGCCCTCCACCAACTACCATGGACCTGAAGCAGCAGTTTAGAATCAATCCTGATATCCTAGGGGCCCAGCAGGAGACATCCACCTATGCCCCTCGTAACAGGCTTACCAGCCAACAGCCATAAGACCTAGATCCAGTCTCACTTGACTGATATTCTGCAGGCAATCCCATCAGTAAGGAGACCTGGTAGGAGAAGATTGTTACCCACTTAAAAAAAAAAAGTCTGTAAAGACTGGAAGGAGTGTCTGTTCCTTCAAATGCACAAATACCAATGCAAGGCTACATAGATTATGAGGAATCAGGCAAGCATGCTATTACTGAAGGAAATTAATAAAGCTCCAATAACTGACCCTAAAGAAATGGCAGTCAACAAATTGCCTGACAAAGAATTCAGAGTAAGTGTTCTAAGGAAGCTCACTGAGCTACAAGAGAACCACAAATTCAGGAAAAATCAATTCTTAAAATACCAACATCGATGTTACTGCTCCCTAAAGAGCTTTGGCAATGTAATAGTTTCCTGTGAAACTATTCAATGATGGGGTTTCTAACATTGTAGCAGCTTCATGCAATTGATATTTTTGCAAATAAATTATTTTCCATACCCTCCAGTCCTACAAAATATTGGACTGTCTCTTGCCCTAGCTATTACTCCTATGCTCCTGAGACCCACTTTCCTAACCCTATAAAGGGAGCAGAGCATGAGAAGCTCACACAGGACCCAACGCCCTATGTGGAGATAGTATACATAAAAACTTGTAAAATTTCCAGTGTGCTAGGAAGCTATGAGGAGTGGTACCAGGACAGGGGCTCTGGTTCACAGCTCAAAGTCCAGCTAGGAATCAGGAGCTGAGTGACTTTGAGATGTTCCTGAAAATCTGAGCTTCAGTTTCCTCCTGTGTAGGAGGGATAATAGTACCAACTTCTCAGAGATGTTGAGACAATGAGAAGTGAATGGAGGCCAAGTACCAAGGGCCAAGTAGTAGTTCAACAATATTTTATTTCCCTGCTAGTTGCACCTTATCGGCCCTCCTAACCAGTCCCATAGAATAATGTTCCCAACCCCTACTTCCCTGTTATCAGTACTATTCATGTCCAACTTACAAATATCTTCCTACTTACATTTTAAAATAAGTGAAGGCTGGTGGCACCTGGGTGGCCTTAAAGTTAGTTAAGCATCTGACTCTTGGTTTTGGCTCAGGTCATGGTCTTGGGCTCAAGCTCTGTGTGGGGCTCCACAGCTCAGCATGAGTCTGCTTGAGATTCTTTCCCTCTTCTCAATGCCCCCACATGCATGCTCTCTCTGAAACAAAATTCTTAAAAATAAAATAAAATATGGGAAGGTTAATAATGAACAATTTCCAAGTAGAGATCTAGGTTGAAAATAGAAAATGTAGAAAGGTTCAAAATATGCAAATCCCACAGCCAATAAATATATGAAAAATTTCTTGACCTCTCTAGTGTCCAGAGAAATGCAAATTAATGTAGGATATCAAGTTATGATCATCAGATTGACAAAAAGTGATGATACCTACTCATGGAATAGCAGGAAAAGGAGTATGCCCACCCAACTATTAGTTGAGAAATAATCATTGCATCTCTTTTAGAAAGAAACCAGTATATATCTCTATAGATATCTCTTTATATGGATGCCTACACACACATACATAAACATATATATATATCTTTTGCCACATATTTCTGTGTCCCATTTCTGAGAACCTATCTCTTAGAAATAGAAGCACTTATATGAAGGTGATTCATTCAACATTGGAGTAGGAAAATCTAGAAACAATGCAAACACTCATTAAAAAACGGGATTCAAATATTTAACTTGCACATTCCTCTAGTGGAATATAGTGCAACAAGATGAGGCTGTATCACTTTACTTGGAGAGATGTAATATAATTACATAATATATAATTATATAATTATAATTATAATATAATATGTATTATATTATATATAATACATTTGATATATTAAATGCTTAATATATTATAATATACATTAAGCAACAATAGCAAGATCCAGAAGAATAAATGATTTTGTTTTTGAAAAACAGTGGGAAAATACCTATAGTCTCTATGCACATATGTGTATGTGAATAAGTATAACATCATGAAGAAATCAATATAAAAAGATGTACTGAGTAACATCATTTACCTGTGTTCCGTGTAGAGGTTGCAGAGAAAAGGGGGAGCAATGAGAAGAAAAGAAAACTAGGCAAGACCAAAAGGCTGTATAATATATATTGTGGGTCTGTGTATAATGTATGAAGTCCATAATTACAAAGACACTATGCATTTATGTAATTTTCCAAAATTTTGTTAAACTATGTATGTATATAATGTATATACATTATACATTATTACCATACATAATGTATATGTATATAATGATGTATAAATAGATGAGTAAAAAGGTAGTCACCAAAATATGAAAGATAATTAGCATGATAACACATTATTTTTATTTTTATGTTTTCTTAAAATACTTTATATCAAGCCTATCTTTATGTAATCAGAACAAAGCTATTTTCACTCTACAGAAGGGAAGAGAGAGCAGTGCCCTGGCTAGCTGTAATTCCACAAGGTGAATCTAGAAATAAAGAAGAGCTGGCTAGCTGTAATTCCACAAGGTGAATCTAGAAATAAAGAAGAGCTGGCTAGCTATAATTCCACAAGGTGAATCTAGAAATAAAGAAGAGGTCTGTAGAACCCTTTTTAAATCTGTTTGGAATCCTGGAAGAAGAAGTGTGACTCAGACTGGGAATCTTAGAAGGGGACCTAGGCAGTGCATCTCATTGTCTTCCCACAGTGGCAATAATGATTCTAGTTGGCTGGGAATGCTAACTTGCCTGGTTGAATTCAGGATGTTTCTGCAGGATCAAATCTGAGTTTAGTTGAAAGAGGCCGTTCCACAGGATAATTGATTTGTCATGAGGGTGAATTTCTCATAGAGCCATTCGGCCCTCAGAGCAAAAGTGTAAGCATTTCACCAACCAGGAATGAATGTTTACTAAGCTTCTACCATGGGCTGAGCACTGGGCGGGATTCTGTGGGACAAACCTACAGATCAGTGAAGCTAGTCATCATCCTCTCAAGGATTTTACAGGGAAGATGAAAGCGTGTTGCACAGCACCAGCCCTACAAGACAGTGATGAGCAGGCACAGTGAAGTGCTTGCTTACAGGAAGGTGGAGGGAGGGAGCATCTCCATATCAAAACATGACTGTTATGAAATGAGGGAGTCATTTCAGAAGCTCCACTCATATTTCTGGATGTAGCAGGGCAAGTTTGTAAACATCAGGCAGTTGTGATGTGGAACTTGGGATACTGGGGTTCAAACTATGTTTCTGCTCCTATTTCTCTCATGAATTTGGGGCAAATAATTTAAAAGTGTATGTGTGTTGAAGCCTCAATTTCCCTCTCTGTCGAAGGGAGATAAAGCACATCTTGCATGTTGTTCTTAGGATAATGTGAGGTGGGCAGCCTGGGTGGCTCAGCAGTTTAGTGCCGGCTTCAGCCCAGGGTGTGATCCTGGAGACCCAGGATCGAGTCCCATGTCGGCTCCCTGCATGGAACCTGCCTCTCCCTCTGCCTGTGTCTCTGCCTCTCTTGTGCACGCTCTGTGTCTCTCATGAATAAATAAATAAAATCTTTTAAAAAATAAAGGATAATGTGAGGTAATTCCAAGTTAGATGCTTCAGGATTATAGAATAAGATTGCTTCTTAGAGTTAAGTGCTACCCCTATGTGCAGTCTAATTGTTGTTAGATTTGTAAGTTGTAGTTCATCCATCCATGAGATTTATAATGAATTTCCTCAGTTAATCAATTTTGTGAAATATTGTTGGGTGACCTACCACTTTCCAGTGACTTCCCAGGAAACTCTTGAGAGTATTTGAGAACTGAGACAAGAGCTTTCAGCACAATCTTGTACTAGACAAGTTCATTAATGGAATTATATAATAAATGTATAAAATATGAAATGAGAGGGACTGTTCTATTGATACTAAATTCTCCTGGGCAGACTCAGGCATCCCAATGTCTTTCTCTTACTCCAAATCCTGTTGCTTAATCCTTATCTCAAGCAAGCATGCAGTCTTGTGGATGCTGTTACCTCTGTGATCAACATCTCAATATTTTTTAGGACTATTAGTAAATTTGTTAATGCACTGAATCTTGGAAGCAGGAGGAAATATTTTTTTAACTAAGTCTCTAGCAAAAGGTTATTCTTCTTCTTCTGGCAGCTGTCACATTTTTTTCTATTGCTCAAGGTACCAAGAAGGCCAGAATTGTTCACCCCATATTACTCTTGAGAACTGTTTATATAGCATCCCTGATTTAGCAGTGGAGTTTGCCCCTTACTACCTAGTCCCTTGATTTTCCTCCTTACCTTCTTCAAGGCAAAGACAGTGTCCAAGAGTGTTAGGAATAGAGGAGTCCCCTTTTAATTTGCCTACTCTTACATATCCATCAATTACCCCATCCCCAGGTCATTCCTTATTATTTGAGATGGAGAGTTGTCATTTTCTAAATCCAAGATAATGTGTGAATAAAAGCATCTTCACCAAGCTTGCCTATTTTTATGTATCTATCATCTAAAGTATGGATTAAAAGTGACTGCATGCTTGCTCAGCAAATAGAGTTTCAAAACTAGCCCTACAGACTCTCCTTTCCAACCATGTTCTTGCTCCTATGTTCCTGCTGTGGAGAAAAAATAAAGGTACCACTGTCTAAAGGTAACTGTTTCTTAATATTTCTCAGTTCCTATTTCTGCACTTCTCCCCTCTGGCTGCACTAAGACTAAGTATTGCCACCTGTGATCATGGCCTGATGAGTGCTGTGGGAAGAACCAACCTGTTACTCATTTTGTCACTGCAAATCAGACTGCAGAGTCAGAGCTGGAGGGACTGAACATGGCAGAGAACACAGCTGCAGACCATGGCAAGAAGAGAAACTGAGAGTTGCCATGTCACAAAGCCATTCCCGTTAATTACTTAAATGGCAGCCAGTATGTTACAGAACATATTGGAGGGAGGTGAAAGTTTCCACTCTAACAGTAACCAGATGTTCCCTTTTTCTTGGCTAACAGAATTCTACATTTATCCATGCATCTTCTTGTACACCAGAAATCCATGTGTAAATCCAGTGACATCTGATATTGGGTCCTGATTAGCCTTAGCCAATGATCCTCAAACTCTGTCTCAGGAACTGTTTACACTCAAAGAATTGAGGACTCCAGTGAGCTCCTGTTTTGTGGTTTATATTGATCAGCACTTATCATTGTAGACATTAAAACTTAGAAATATTTTAAAATACTTATTTATATTTTAAAATCACTATGTGTTTACAAGAGTAACATTTTCAGTGAAAAGGATTATATTCTTCAAAACAAATGAAATGAGTGACCAAGAGTGAAGTGGTTTTGCAATTTTGCAGATATCTTTACTATTTGGTGCAATCGATTCTCATATTAGCTTCTGCATTCAATCTATTGCAATATACTATTTTCAATAAAGTATGGAAAAGGGAAATGCTTTAATAAGTAACTTTTAATAAGTAACTTTAATTTAATAAGTAACTTTAATAAGTAACTTTTTTTAATAAGTAACTTTAATAAGTAACTTTTCAGATAATTGTGGATACTTTGATATTACACTAAAACTTAGCAAGTGGTAGTTTTTCAGAGGTTAATTGATGAACTAAAGCCTTGTTAATGGATTTTTCATCTGTTATATTAAAACTCACTGACCCCACCTACACATTAAATGGAACTTATTTACTAACCATACATAAGTTCACAACATTATCCCCAACATCTCATAAGAAAAGTCCTTAGTATTGGGAAGGTGTCAAGCTCACAGTAATAGAACAAATTTTCCATACTTCTAATGTTCCCTTGAAAACTTAAATTTTTTCACTGGCAACAAATGTGGTTCTCTCCCTCCTGCCCACTCTTTTTCTCTCTCTTAAGTAGCAGGACTACTTCATTCAATCCCAAGGAAAATGTCTGCTAAATACCCAACTATGAATAATTCTAGTTTGCCTATCACTTTTTGTTATTCAAAAAAAAGTATTCCACTGAAGAAATGGTTGGTTCACCTTATAATTCAAACAATTGCACACGTAGTTTTTTTTTTCTTGAGACAACCAACATATTTTATATGCAGCAGAAGTATTTCATGCATATACTTCCAATTCCATCACACAGATATGAAAAAGATGTGAGCTCACATGTCAAGATTTATTAATAATTTTTACTGCTTTATCAAGGACGTTCTTGAGTAAAATGGCATTTTTTACTGCAAGTGCATGGCAATAAAGACTGTAATGACTAGTACAGTATAGTGCCTCTACTTGGATTGGTGCTGATACAGTAGTTTTATCTACCATTGGTTTCATACCATCAGTTTGAATAACAGTGCAGAGAAAAAGGCAAATAACATCTTAGTATTATTACGAAAATCACATTGACTCCATGGATTCCCTGAAATGGCCTGGGGATCCCACAGACATCCACCCAATACTCATATAGAAATTTTGTTCTCAGTTCTTAGCCCCATTGCCAGATTTGGTTTGGGAATGGATGTGATACGATGTGATTCTGACCAGTAAGACCTGAAGGGTATTTGTGGGGCTTCTGAGGAAGTTTCCCTTCCTCAGGGGGAGGGATATGGGGAAGTGAGCATCTTCTTTCCACCTTGGGCCAGGTATTGTCCTATCTGAACAGGCCTTTCGGAAAGGCTATAGGCATCTTGGGACCACAAAGGGAAACAAGCATAGGATGAAGTCAGTGCAGGAAGTGGGAGAGCAGAGACAAGGAAAGAACCTGGGGTCTTGGTGAAATGGTTGAGCCACTGATCAACATACATCTTTGGGCTCTCCTCTTCTTCTAAACTTCATGAGATAATGTCTTTAATTTTGAAAGGAATGTGAAGTTTTCTTTTATGTGCATACATAATAATTTATTAGGAGAAGTGTACATGCATGAGTCATGTTGACCTTGAAGCAACATTAGCATGTCCCAGAGAGAACAATATGAGGTGATATGTTGAAGACTACTCAGGCAGAGTAGAATAGAGATCAAGGAGGTTATAGTATTTGCTTAGCTACTCTGATAAGAGGTGATCACCATTCCTTAGAGATGAAAAGTGGATTCTGAGATTAGCTACACGTGCATATCCTGTACGGTTTTCTAGCTATATATAAATTAACTATAAATAGCTTTAATTACAGGGTGTCAGTTATTAATAAAGTTTACTGTCATTTTTATAAGATGCCAAGCAAAAGCATTCCTGTATGCATTGATTTATATATAGATACAGGATGCAGGCTTAAGTAAGCAAAATTAAGAGTACTTTTTCCCTTGAAAAAAAATTGAGCTTGCTATTATAATGGTAATACTTAAATGTGAATTGTTTGGTATATAGGTTTAATACCATGGACATCAGGAAAAAGTCTTGATGGCCAGTGAAAAGAGAGTGGATTCTGGAAATAGTAGGATTACCAGAGGAAATGGGCCTGCTGTGTTGCATAAAGGGTTGTCTTTGGGCATTCAAGAGACATAATGCCCAGGAATGGCCATCAATGACATAAGTAGTGGAAAGATAGCTCATTTCCTTTCCCAATCATGTTGTATTATAACCTAGTAAGTTCTGCTTTATTAACAAAGGCCCAGTGCTTCAGAATTGCAAACTCATAAAAAATCTAACGCAGGGTAGGGAGCAGTTTCTTCTATTTGGAAGCTTTCCTCTGTCTTGTAAGCCACTGTCCTAAAATTTGATCTCCTTTTTCGCCAAAGGAGAGGAGAAGACAGTAAGGATGGCATACTGGCTTCAGAATACTTGGGCCTAGAAGAGATTCATAGCACTTTTTTTTCTTTCACTAGATAAAAGTGATTTATGACCCTGCCTAATTTCAAGGTGACTGGGAATTCTAATCTGCCCAGAAATGAGGGTGAAAGAATGTGGGTGAGCACAGATCATCTCCATTGAAGTCTGCCTTCCTGATTACTAAATAGTTGGTTTGTTCTTCTGTCTACATGAAGAGCAACACTCAATCACTTCCTTAGGAGGACAAGTCAAAGTCCCATCTGGCTACTTAATCATTTGCACAGTGCAAGATTTCCAGGTGTTATGGATAATCTCCATCATGTCCAGAAATAGCGTGTCTTGGTCTGATGACCTATAAACTAAAAAGATGAGATCTTAACCACGTCCTTTCAACATACATTTGTGGAGAAGGAACGGGAAGATATGATAAATATTCCCATTTAGAAAGAATAGGAAATTTATAGTAGTCACAAGTCCACAGCTGTTTCTGAAATTCTGCACTCTTTCCAGTCATATTTCTTTGGCTAGGACTAGTCAATGGCTCTAGCTACCTATGATGGCCTGCGAAGTTCAATCTTCAGTAGGTCCAGGATGAGAGAAGAGCTAAATGAAAATGTGCACTAGAAATCTTTACCACAGTTACTCAAATTCAGAGCAATATTTTTTTTTTTTTTTTTTTTTTTTTTTTTTAAATTTTTATTTATTTATGATAGTCACAGGGAGAGAGAGAGAGGCAGAGACACAGGCGGAGGGAGAAGCAGGCTCCATGCACCGGGAGCCTGATGTGGGATCCGATCCCGGGTCTCCAGGATCGCGCCCTGGGCCAAAGGCAGGCACCAAACCGCTGCGCCACCCAGGGATCCCTCAGAGCAATATTTTAATGTGAATTGCAGAACTTACATATATACGCTGTTAAAATAACTTATTTTCAGATTTCCTGATTGTAAAATTCTGGAGAGTTTATCAAAGCTAGGCTTCTTTTCATGTTGTATGCATATTCTTTGCACCCTAAGTATGTTCTTCATTTTCCTACTGGACAACTCAGCTGAGGAGAAGGCATTGAGGAATGTCAGAGAGATGGAATGTACACATCCATTTTAGTGATTTGCCTAACGCCAGTGCTAGGAGGTGGCAGATGACCAAATCATCTACATCTCAAGGGGATGAATCATTTCATCAACTATGAAGCTAGGCCTGGGGCATCCTGTCATTTAGACATCTTAGACCCTTGTATGAAGAGATGTGTCTCAGGCAGTATGTATAAGAATGCTTGCATTACAGTTTCTCAAATGAATAATATTTATTCATCTCACATAAAGAAACATCTGGGGGATCAATGGTTCCAGTGATAATTGAAGTCCTGGGCAATGTCACTGAACTCTCTTCCCTGCTTTAAGCTTTGTTACCTTCAGCATTTCATTCCTTTCCTTCCTCCTGTTACTGAATAGCTAACACAGCTCTAACCATCATGTCCTGTCAGGACAAAATCCAAAGGCAGGAGGAAGAAGTGGCAGGATAGAGTAATCTACTTTTATACCTCTAACTCTCCTCAGAGAAGCCATCTCCAGAAGTATCTAGCAGTCAGCACCTGCTTCATTGGCCAGGATGGAGTCATATGCCCCCTCCTATATGCATTCAAGAAAGAAAATGAGATTACTATGATTCCAACTGGGCACATTGCAGAAGCTCCCAAATGGGGTCTGTCAAAAGGAAAAAGAGGAAACAGCTACTCGGAGCCAACCAGTAGTACCTGCCATCACCCTTTTCCATTGCAAAGCCCCTAGGCAGGGACTGACAGCCAGTTTAAGAAATTAGGAGTAATTGTGCTTTATTAAGATATCTGGTTATTGATCATAAGCTTCATAGATTAACTTGGCAGCTACATAGCTCAACTCTAGCAATGCTTTCAGGAACAATTATAGTTGACCTACATAAAAGCATGCTTTATAGAAGACTGTCAATCTGACCTGTGGCACTCAATCTGGAGATATGAAAAGTAACAACCAAAAAATGAAAAAGCACGGTGAAATGTCAGAAATCAGCTGGCCCCGTACCCTTTTACCAGTGGGAAGACTGTGGTTAACAGTTTCCTGGGTCACATGTACAAGTTAGAGGAAAAACATGATCAGGTGTTTTTCAACAATGACTAAGTGGATTGGGTGCTGTTCAGGCAATTAATGTGCTATTCTTCAAGAGGGAAGAAGTCTATATAATGGACCACAGAGACTGTTCTGGGGACAGCCTTTCTGCTTTATTGCAAAAGTGGGAAGGAAGAGCAACTGTTTTCTGGGGTTTAGTGATTATATCGCTTTGTTTTTGAAGGACCTGAGGACAGTTCTTTGGCACCTATATGGAAAATTCAACTTTATTTCTCCATATCTCCTTTACTCTACAGAGCCTTTAAGGGGACTAGCAAAGCAAGAAAATTCTCAATATCTTTTGTGATATATAAGTGTAAAAAATTGCGGATGCTTTAGTGCTGAGAATAAAATTCTTTTTTTTTTAGAATAAAATTCTTGAGAATAAAATTTATGTAGTCTTTTTCTCTTTGTGTCCAGATACTCTTTTTCCCCCCACTGTTATCTCATTGATAAGGTTTTGTGTTTGATAGAAATAGTCCTCTTAGAAATAAGAAAATATTGTGGTTGGAAGATGGGGTGGATTATTTGAAATTTTTTAACGTATTTTCTTACAGTTTAATCTTAAGCCCAAGAATATGTATTTGGAGACTGAGTAGATCTCTTGCATAAGAATACCTTTGACTCTGGAAGGCTAACTGAAGCCAAGGTAGGGCTTCAAGGACTAGGCATTAAGAGCTGGCTTCTTATAGGCATTCTCCAGATTCAAAAATTTAAGAAAGATAAATTAGGGGTAAGTTCTATATTGGAGATAATAGGTTTTAACTTCTATGCCAGGTTTCATAAATTTGTAACAAGGTTTGTCTGTAGAGAATGTTGGCAAAGATGGAAATGACTACAACCTTCATACTACTGGTAGGAGTATAATTGGTACAACCACTTTGGAGAACAATTTGACATTATCTCTTAAAATAAATGTGTATATCTTCTGGCCTGGCAAGTCTACATTTGGCTAGCTAGCCTAGGAAAACTCTTGAAATGGGTACCAGAAGATTCATAGGACAGTCATAACAGGATTGTGTGTAATCCCAAATATGAAACAACCTAACTGCCCTCCAAGAAGAGAACAGATACAAAAATTATGTTTAATTTATATGGTATAACAGTATACAGCAAAGGCCATGATGAACCACAGCTTCATGCATCAAGTAAAGAATTTTACAAACATACTGAACAGGAGAAGCAAATCTCAAAAGAAAAAAATACAGTATGTTGTCATTAATGGAAATATCAAAAGCAGGCAATACAAAACTAGGTTGTTCAAATATGTACATATAGGTATAAAACTATAAAGAAAAGAGGAAACTGGGATTATCATAAAAGTCAGCGTAGTGATTTTTTCTGAGAGCAGTGAAACACGGCACCCAAACAGGGAAGAATCTCTAAGGTACCACTGATGTTCTATTTCTTAACCTGTGTGTAACATAAACTGGTGATTATATTATTATGTAAGCTATATATATATCTGATATATATGTACACACTAGTCTGTATGATATGCTTCAAAATTTAGTTTGTTGTGAACACAGGGGTGAAAACCAGTGGTGCATGTGCCATATAGAGGTCACCACTTTTAAACATGGACCTTTCCAGTTCATGAAGGAGGAAAAGGGACAGAACTTGGGGAAGAAGGCATGTTTAAGGAAAAATGTGATGTGTTTGTGAGAGTCTCTTATGATCTCTCTCTCTCTCCAGAAATTCGAGCTTGGTGGTAGGTAACCGAGTATACCAGGACCAGAGGAGAGAACATTCTCTAATGTTTACAGAAAAGCAAAGATAATTAACAGGTTTAAAGAAAAAAGTACATTTAATGCTTATCATGGAATACAGCATTCTTAACAAGCACTGTTGCAGATATATTAAATTGATTTCTTTTTCTAATTACACTTGCTGAAATAGCATATTTATGTTGGATTTTCAACCAGAATTCCCCTCAGGATCATTAATCAGAGTTCACCAGCAATTCAATTGAGGACTGGAAGTATGCCGAATTGCATTTCTCCTACAATTTTCTGCAGGGAAGGGAAATATGAACAGCCTTTCTATTTGATTGGTGGAAGGTGCCAAAGTAAAGACAGAACTTTCCAGACTCCAGCCACCTACCTCATTTATTTCTTTCTCTTCTTAGGGACCACAGGTTTAAGATCTCTCTCCAGAGGTTTTAATGCTTTGTCTCTTGTTCAGCGACATAGGCTCAGTGGGGGGTGAGGGTCAGGAGGAGTATGAAAAGGTGCTGGATAGCTCAGAAAATGATAAATGGCCAGCTAAATCTCTATTTTAATACCTGAAACTATTCTAATGTATGCCCTTTTTAGATATTACATCCTTAAGGCAATTTTTTTCTCTTTGTTTTAAAAAATATAGTGTTTGATATTGCACCTTGGGTTAGAGGAGAGAGAATACATACTAAGAAAATGACCAGATTTAACATGCAAGGCTTTTAGGTCTGAGACTGCTTCGTGAGTGTCACAGAATTATATTCATGGGACTTTAGAGCTAGGGAACAATCCCTAAAGCTTCTAAAAAGATAGTTGTGAACTGAGAGTATTGCACATGAAGCACAATAGACTGTTTTCAGGCAAAAAAAAAAAGGGCTATTTTGTGGGCTTTGAAATAATTTCAAGAAATGCTTCATCAATGCTGAACTAATCTGAATGCTAACACAACTCTGTGCTCAACCATGAGCAATTGATTCTCAGTAAACATTGGTTCTTACATTGGAAACACAGGAACAAAGTCATTTTTCCTTCTCCCATAATGAACAACAGGCTAAAGAGTTGAGTCAGGAATGAGCAAAGAGCACACTCAGATGTGAGCGGTCTGACTCATGGAATCATGGAATCTCAGAGCTGAAGCAGTCTGTGCAGCCTCACTTACAGACTAATTAGCTTGTGGAAGGGTGAATGAGCATTAAAATGTCCCAAGTCCCTTCTAACTGACTGAGTCTGGCTATTAAAATGCAGCCCAGGAACCTGCATTTTAACAAGCTCTCCAGATGATTCTGACACAAGCATCACAGAGCATCTTATAGTCTAACACTTCATGTAGCTAATAATGCAGCAGCTAACCATCTAATTCAAGGTAATAAACATTGAGCACATATTACCTACTAGGCACCAAACTGAGTAAACTGTGTTCCAAGCCTTTAAAGGATTTGTTTAGCTGGAAAAACTAATGTGCTAAGTACTTTTTTGGCAAATTGAATGACACCTAGCAGGGGAAAATGTTTCTTCTATAGTGTTGTGAAGAGGATGAAGGAGGTACAAAGATAGAATTAAAAATGATTTCATAGAGGGATCCCTGGGTGGCGCAGCGGTTTGGCGCCTGCCTTTGGCCCAGGGCGCGATCCTGGAGACCCGGGATCGAGTCCCATATCAGGCTCCCGGTGCATGGAGCCTGCTTCTCCCTCTGCCTGTGTCTCTGCCTCTCTCTCTCTCTGTGACTATCATAAATAAATAAAAATTTTAAAAAATGATTTCATAGAGAAGGTGGCATTTGATGTGGGCCCCACGGCTCTGTGCTAGGGGGTAGGTGCTGAGGAGGGGGAAGAAATTTTCAATGTTCAGGGTTCTTCTATCTGGACTAAGAATTAAATTTACATGAGACAGAGTAATAAGGAAAAAAACTCAAAATTTTATTATGTAAGCACAGAGGCCGAATAATGAAATTGAAAGCTAAAGAAATGACCAAGGTAAGAAATATTTGATACTTTTTTAGACAAAGAGGCTATAAATCTGTGAGGAATTGACAAAGAAAATTTAACTTTGGGAGGTTCAGTTAGTGTTGCAGGTGAATTGGGGAGACCCCAGGCCCTGAGGCCTTGACCCATCCCATCCCAAAGATGTCACCAGAGGCTCTTGGTCTTACCACGAGAAAGAATTCAAGAACAGACACAAGATAGCGGAGGACAAAAGTGCATTGAAGTGAAAGTACACTCTTGAGATATGAGAGAAGGAGAGCTGAGAGCCCTGGGGTTTGGGTTTCCACCTTTATTGACAGTTGTTAACTAGGGGTAGAAAATATATTACTTGAGGTGAGGATTTCTTGGAAGCAGAGTTTTGTGGGTTTTCTTTCTTATGTGGTCAGGGGTTGCCAGTCTCCTTTGTCAGCCATCTTGGGCCCACCTGGTTTGATCTGGCTTCTTGAGGTTTTATTTTGGAGTGCTGCCAGGATTGGCCTCTGATTTTGCAGATACCTGGCTGTGACTTCCTCCTTGCTGACATCCAAGCATCCTGCTAGAACCTAACTACCTTTCTCTAATATTAGTAAGACATTCTAAACAGAGTTTGGGCTGGACAGTAAAAAGTAACAGATTGTTCATACAGTGTTCTCGGCTCCATCCTCCAAATCAGGCCCATGAATGGGTAAGTGGAAACATTTTAGTACTACAGATGGATTATAAAAACCAGTGGACCAAACTAAATTATAAATGGAATTGAGGAGGGAAAGAAAGGAAAGGAAAGGGAAAAGGAAAGAAAGAAAAGAAAGAAATTAAAAAAGGAAAAAAGAGTCTTTTCTAATCAGAATGGGAAATTTTGGAGTCAAAAAAGTCAGTGCAGTCTTGAGACTCAAGGAAGTTGCATGTTGTATGTATTCATTATATAGCTTCTCAGCCAAACACCTCACGTGAATGAAGCACGACAGAGCTTCTCCGTAGGCATTTACTCAAGCCTAGTAAATCTTCCTGCCTTGGTGTTTTTTCAAAATTTCATAATTTACCTCATTTTCACAATCTCACTCTTAAACTTTAGGATGGAGCTGTGTGGGGAAAGGAAGGTATGATATTGTGGTTTATAAACAAGAAATATAGATTTGGTCTCTGTTTTTTGGCACAAAGCTCTGAAAATCCTTGGAGTTTCCTAAGAGATGAGAGCAACACAGATGTCTTTGTTATGTTAACAGGGTGAATTTTAGAAAGCCAGTAGGTAACCAAAGGGTGGCCTGGTTGCCTCAGGAGCCCACCATGTGATTAGAGAGTTGGAACTTTCAGCCCCATCCCTCAAACTCCCAGGAAGGTAGAGGAACTGGAGATTGAGTTCAATTGCCAATAGCCAGTGAATTAATCAATTGTGCCTATGTAACTGAGTCTCCATAAAAACCCCAAAGGATAGAGTTTAGAAAGATTCCAGACTGGTGAATACCTAGAGATTTGGGGAGTGTGTCACGTGGGAAGATAGCATGGAGGCCCCTCACCCTTTCCCCATACCTTGCTCTATGCATCTCTTCATCTGGCTTTTGGGTAAAAGGTCTCTCTGAGTTCTACAAACCACTCTAGTAAATTTTTCAAACCTGAAAAGGCTCATTGGAGCCTTCTATCTATAGCCAGTCTGTCAGAAGCACGGGTGACTTGCCATTAGCATTTGAAGTGGGTGGAGATAGTGTCAGAATTGAACTGACTTGTGGGATACCCAGCTGGCATTGGAGACATGCTCAGTGGTGCAGGTACTGCTCTCATTCCTTCACTGGAATTGTCAGAACCTTTAGTGGGATAGAGTCTGAGTTCTCAACCATCTTTTCTAATGATGGAAGGAGGAAACAAATTTTCTCTCTCCAGTGGCCAATATGGTGGCAAGTTTACCATTCCTTTTCAGTAGATTGCTGGGGTTTTTATATTTCTTCCTAACTGGCTATTCATCCTCACTGTGCCATTCGTGTCCGAATGCTGGACTGTTGAGGACAGTTTACCTGTGGCTTATTCAGAGGGTCCTCCAGGTAAGGGCATTTTTTGTACTGTTTCCTGAAATGGGTGTCTGCCAAGGCTGGGCTTCTTGCTGATTCTCATCCCCTCAGTGGTGAGTTTTCCTTAGAGCCTCTTGAGTCTGAAGTCTTCTTGCTCTAGTGGAAGACCCTAGTAGGGGAAGCCAGCTACTCTCTGCAGCATCCATTCAGCCCAAAGAGACTCAAGTGTTCTCCTTGAGTGGTGGTGGTTTGTTCCCTCCCAGTTTCATCTTCTGTCTCCTGCCCCCTTTCCTGCCCTGCAAATTCAGCAACTCAACAACCTCTACACCAGTCACCATTGACCCTATATGGTGGGAAAAAGATTTGGCCATGATCTCTGAGGTAGAAAGAGGTGCCAAGTCCAATGTGTCCCCTTCTCTCATGGAGAGGGAAAGATGAAGGTATCATTTATTAGTCTGTTCAGGCTTCCATAACAATATCACAGACTGGGTGGCTTAAACAACAGACATTTATTTTCTCAAGGTCCTGAAGGCCAGAAGTCTAAGATCAAGGTGTCAGCAGGCTTCTCTCCTTGGCTTACAGATGGCCTTCTCCTTCCTGTGTCCTCACATGGTCTTTCCTCTGTGTTTCTGATCCTCTTCCATGTGTTTCTCTTCCTCATTCCATGTGTTTCTGATCCTAACCTCTTCTCATGAGGATACCAGTCATACTGGATTAGGGCCCACTCTAATGACTTAATTTTAATTTAATTGCTTCTTTATAGGCTCTATGTCACATGCTGAGGTTCTGGGGGGTTAGGACTTCAACATATGAATTTTGGGAGGTACAACTCAGTCCATAATACTACATAGTTACTACATCATGACCTAATACTACATAGTTACTACATCATGACCTAAGTTTGGGAATACTTGCTAGCCTCAGCCTTCTTTATATAGTCAGGTAGAGTAAGATCTTCAGACCTGGTTTTTCTGAAGTAAAACCTTTTGATAAGCTCTGTGGTGACACAGCAGGCATGATAAGATGTTAGTGCCTTTGAGTTTAGACGATGAAATATTTAGTGCCTTTCATTCCAAGCTGAGGCCCACCTCCCTGGAAATTCCCATACTCCCACTTAAAAGTTAGAGGCAGGCTAATGGCTTTAGAGTCACTCTAAAGAAGCAAGAAGAACCTCTCTTGGTGATACTTCATGTGATAATTTTACACTTATATTCTGCTTCAGCATTTTCAAAGCACTGTGCACACGATCTGGGTTACTACCCAGGTAGGTCAAGCGTTCTGTCATTTTGCAAGTGAGGAAAGCAAGAGATACTGAGTGATTTATCCAAAGACAGGGTGGCCTGGCCAGGGCTAAGTCTCCTTTATCCCTGCTCCAGAGTGCTACCTTCACCCCTATGGGATGTAGACCAGGGGAAGGGAGGACAGAGATGGACACATTGGTTCTTATATGTGAAGGCTACTATATGAAAAATTAGCAAAGAGGCAGCTTTGTACAATGAACTTTCTCTGCTATTTAGTAAAACCTACATTGTGTTTGCAAGATTAGAAATGGTGTCTTAAAAGTATTTGATGATTTAGCACTGGAAGAAAGTTGTTTTATGGTTAAATTGTTCTTTTTTAATTAAAAATGTTTTGTAATGTTTAACCTCTTTAAGAACCTTTGTATCAAAAGCCTTTAGAGAAGCCAGGTTGTAAAATGCCAACTTTCAGACAGCTTCATTACTTGCTTTTCAGAATAAAATGCTAATGTTTGCTATAAAGGGATGTTCCTTGGTTGATCATTGATTTGCTTATCCTGTGATCAGTGGGCATGTATCAAGGGACGGCTATCTGTGAGATACTGACCTGAGCATCACTTGGGAAGAATTTACATTAAGGTATAGCTACTAGTGCCACCAGTGTTTATATCACTGGAAAAAGACATTGTCACACACAGAAACATCACGTTGCCAAAGTTTTTGATTAAGTTGTGAGGCTGTGCCAGCATTAGAACTTTATAGATCAGTTTCTGTTGTTTTGGTATAGTCCAGTAGTTTCCTGGAAAGACAGATGTTATAGTTCCAAAAGATGTTTTTCCCTGATTTTGGGCCCATCAAGGCTTGTCTGATCACTGTATTCTATCCTTCTAAACTAGGACTGTCCTTATTCACCTAGAATCTTTCTGTAAGCACCAGAAATGTGCTTTCTACATTTACATTCTATAAGGGGACTTCCGTGATCCTACTTGACATAACTAGAGCCAGAAAGAATATAGCAACCAAGGATTTTTAGTCTGATGATGAAAAACATGGCATTCTCATGGAGAGGGGAGTCTGAAGTTCAACAGGAGAAGAAAAATGACTCTGGTCTTTTTAGTTAGCTACTTATCTTTGAAAACACATTCTGGAGTGTGTTGGTATATAGTTTCTCAGTTATCCCACAGCCTGAGAGGCTTCTGGCTGCAGACATAAAGTTCAAATAAGCACCAAAAATGGAAAGTTTGAATTACTGTCAGTTTAGCAAAAAGTCTGGCTAGTAGTGTTTCTTTTAGTGTTCTATTTTGCATTTTTATCTCTTAGTGTGGAAAAACAGACAACCCCCCCCCCCTAAAAATTTCCCTGATCACATTCTGGTTTTTAAATTTAAAAAAGCAAAATGAAACATACTTTTGACACCACTTTCCCTTCATACCTTGAATATATAATTCTTTACAATGTACAGTTTATGTAACAATACCAGAAGACAAGAGATCCAATTATTAAAAAGAGAATTGAGTCTCACAGAAAACCTTTTATTTCAATTCTGTTTGACTTTCAAATTGAAATGCAATCAATGGATGTAACATTGTCACAATGCAAATAATATATGATGAACAGCAAGGAAAATTACTGTCTTTAATAAATTGTCACTGATTTTCATTTCATGAGATGGAAAGATTGTCACAACTAAATACAACTTCATCAATGCAAGGCTTTAATTTGTCATTGAAATTATTTTTGTAACTTCATGTGCATGAATTCACCATCCCTTTGACCTAGTCATCCATACTGGCTTGTGAGGAGTAGAAGAGATTCTTTCAACAAATTGTCTTTGAATGCCTCCTACAGTACTGTCCTGGAAGCTAGGGATATAGCAGCAAACCCAACAGATGAAAATCCCTATCTTCATGGAGCTTACAGGCTAGACGAGAGAGACTGAGCAAAGTCATCATTTCATAGTTTCTCAGAAGAGGATAAATGCAATAGAGAAAGATAAAGTGGGTGTGGGAGGGCCTGGAAAGGTGAGATTTTAGATGAGATGGGTGAGAAGGCAAGGGTTTGAAAGAGGCAAGGGACTGAGGATTCAGGCAAAAAGCACTCCAGTGGAGATAGGAGCAGAGCCTACAGAGCTCAGGGAGCAGGGGCACTGGAGCAGTCTGTCTGAATGGGGGGAGAGTAGTCCAAGGGGAGAGAGGGCATGCTTCTGATGTTTTAGTAACTGCTGTTACTCTCACTTGACTTGGATAGAGAACATTGTAGTGGGTGGAAATGAGCTCTGAGTGAGGATTTTGTGCAGCACTTCTCCTTAACAAAAACAACCGAAACCCAACCCTTTCAACAGCTGGAGCATGCCAAACTTGCCCTGACCTCCGGGCCTTAGCATGTGCTCTTCTTTCTCCCCCCAGTGCTCTCCTGCCACTCCTGCCCCCACTCTCCTTACACCTCACTCCTCTCTCCCCAGTCTTCATGCCTCTGGTGTGGACATTAGCTCCTAGTAAGGCTTCCACTAACACCTAAAGGAGGTTTGCCCTATTTTCTCTCTGTTCCCTTGACTTCTTTCTCCATAGATTGTATGATAATTTGCAAAAGCCTGTTTGAGTTCTTGGTAAATTGTTTCCAATTATTAAGTTATTTATTTCCTTATTATTTATCATAAGCTCCTGAGGAATAAAATAAATATCTGTTTTATTATTAATGTTGTTTACAGAGCACCTAGCATGTCGTAGGTACTCTGTAAATATTCGATGAAAAAACGAACCAATTGGAACAACTTCGAAGGTAGCAAAACCAGGATTTGTGTTACTGTTGGACTACCAAACTCTGCTTTACTGAGAGTGATCCCGAGACCTGACCATACCTTGGGGTCAAGCATGAGACCAATGTGGACTAAAGTCTCATAAATGTCTTGTCATTCACATGCCTGAGAACAGCCCATTTTCAGGTGAACCCCTCACATTATTTATATTTGTCAGTGAACCCCTCCAGCACTGAATTATATGCTGTTCTCCAGGGACCTAGTTTTATCTGGTTAAGGATGGTTGGCACCTGGCACACAATAGGGTCTCAGTCAAAGTTTGGAGTATGAAACTAATCACCTGCTGTATTCCAGCTCCACACCAGGCATTCTGCTAGGCACATCCTTTTTTTTTTTTTTTTTTTCCAAAAATGACTTCTGAGTTTAACCAAAGCCACTTATATATACCAGTCTTTATTCTCCTGAGTCCATCACATCTTTAGGCTGAATTAAGTATGTATTAACACTGAGCAAAGATCTATTTACTTGGGTTCTGGACACATGAAAAAATATAGAAATGGCATTATTTGCCTCTTGCTTTCTTAGAGTGGACAGAGCTGGTCATAAAGCCAATGTTGATGGCTCCTCTTGGGGATTACTGAACCCATTTTTTCATGACTTTGCTCCTTCAAGAAGTCTGAGTTGGTTCTCAAAGTATCAGATGAACAAAAAGATATGCCCTGAGGTAGCCCTACTCCCTGGTGGCTCTGCCAGAGCAATGGTGCCTCACAAGTTTTTTGAAAATAGAGACCTGGTTTTTTAATACTTTGTTTAGAATGACGTGAGTTGGCACAGTAGAAATCAGAATGCCTGACCAGTCTAAAATTATCTCCAATCCATAGGATGTGGAAACCAGCACACTCATTCATTCTCTGAGTCCTGACAATTACCATGGCTTGTGTGTCTCTTCTTCTAATAGGGAATATGTGGTTATGTCAGTATTTTGCAGAAAGAGTTCCTCAGTAAAAGGTTATTAGCTGTTTTACTTTTCTTAATCTGAGTCAAGATTGATTAATTAAAAATTAAAGAACTATCCCTACAGCAAGTATTCTATAATACTATAGTAACTTATTGGTTAGGTGTTATAGATATTCATCTCTTTTACAGTGAGAAACTGATGTGCAGAGACATAATTAGTATTTAATATTAGAGTCTAAATTCAAAGCTATATCCAATTCTAAGCACCTGTTGTTATTTCTCTGTACCAAACTTCTTCCACATTGAATCAGTGGATTGATGGGTGAGTGGTTGGATAACTGTGTAACTGAGCACAGGAAGCAACTGCGTGCTTATACACAGGTCACAGTTCATTGATGTATGTAGTTTTAGTACAGACCTATGGAAACCACTCATATTTGGGTCACAGTGTATGTATAGAGGTTTTATTTATTTATTTATTTATTTATTTATTTATTTTTATTTATTTATGATAGTCACAGAGAGAGAGAGAGAGAGAGAGAGAGAGAGAGGCAGAGACATAGGCAGAGGGAGAAGCAGGCTGCATGCACCGGGAGCCCGATGTGGGATTCGATCCCGGGTCTCCAGGATCGCGCCCTGGGCCAAAGGCAGGCGCCAAACCGCTGTGCCACCCAGGGATCCCTGTATAGAGGTTTTAATAAGGCTAGATGAATCTATTGGAATTATATTCTTATCATGGAAATACATCAGAAATTAATTCAAACCTAAACCTTCCCACACAATATACACCACACGATGAATAATTAAACTTCATCAAAATCAACTTAGAAATATATGTTGGCTGTAGCAGTCACATAGTCTGACCTAATCTAATAGAATCCTCCATGTGTAATTAATGTGTAAGCTATCAGTTTCTCCTGGTTTTGTCTGTTCTGAAAATGAAATTTGCACACTGAATTTTCACCTATAGAATGTCAATATTCTTTCTATTCAAAGCAGGAATGACATTGAAAATGGGTGGCTCCAATTATACTGTTCTGAGGGGGCTTATTAGAAAGTTGAAGGGCTTAAATTACATATGGGCAGAGTGTCTTTTTTCCTAGTATGCTCTACTGTACTATTTGATCATTCCCTATCTATGCATATAAGCTCCATCTCCAGAATGTAAATGTCTTGAGGGCTTTTCCTTCACTTTTATGAATCATTCAGTATATTGCTAGACATATACTGGAAGCTTAATTAACCTTATTGAATGAATAACATCTCTCAAAGCTAAAGAAAACCCTGGTGCAAGTACTGGACTATAACATTTCAGAATAAGTAGGCACCTACTCAAAAGGAGAAATTAGTCTAATATGGAAGTTGAAGTAGATACTTACAGGGGAAATGGGAGAAAGGAGACAGCCAAAGACATACTCTCTTTCTAGGTATCATCCTGCTTTGAATTCTGAATCTGTGCTGTCAGTTCCCTTTACACCAGCCCAGCCAAGACATAATCTGGCTCTTGGTATGAGGTTATACAGCATTTCCAAGCTCCAGGACAAGTGTGCAAGCAGATACTTCCCAGCAATAAGTACTGATTAGAAAAAGAAAAAGTACACACACAACATACACACATACATGTCTTCAGGTAAATTTCAATGGCTGAAGGTAGGTGTGTGGTGTTAAGAAATATAAATAATATATTTTGTTTATTTTCCATCCATGAGTTTTTATTGAAAGTGGCAAGATTTTAAAATTCTGTCTTCTTGTGTAGCGGTAATAATAAGTTACACTGCATATTCTTTTGACATGTATTGTTTCATGTGAAGCTACAAAAATTAACCAGGTGAGGAGAGTAGGTATAGTTTTCCCATCTAGAAAAGAAAAATACAGAAGTTCGGAGAGGTTATATTACTTGCCCAAGCAAGTCTGTATGGTGTGAAGGAAGACTTCTGACTCCCAATCTAGTGTTTTACCTCTAGGGCCTGGTTCTCTGAAAATAATTGTAGGATGATCGCCACTTAGCTCTGTGTGAAGACACAAATATCATTTCCTCATCTTCTGTTTCATGCCTGTCTCTTGCTTTTCTCCTTACCTGCCCTCTGCTCTTCCCCAGCCTGTTTTCTCTGTGCACCAAAGGAATGAAAAGCAGTGTTCAAATTAAACCTTGTTAGTTTTTTTTTTTAGTTGATTTGGAACATTTGGCATAATAGTTTGAGAGGCTATTTGCTTATTTTAACCGTTTTATCATTATGTCATGTGTTTTGGAAAATACAGCACTTGATTGTGTAGATAGAAATCACTTATCAGTATTTATGAGATCAAAATGACCCTCATTAAGGTGATTGAAAATGAAGTGTAAATGGCATTCTATCCACTGCATTTATTTGACTTCTAAATGTAAAGGAGAAGTTTAACATGTAAAGGAGAATTTTAGAGAATTCCTAAAAATTGTAGGAAGATTGCTATGAATGAAACAGTATTGAGCAGCAGGGGGGCAGCAGTGGTGAGGGAGGACTTGGGCATGAGATGATGGCCCTGACAGTAGCTTTTCTAGGCCTGTGCTGTCCATTAGTAGCTACAAACCACACAATTGAAATCTAAGATAAAATATTAATATTCATTTTTTTAGTCACACTGAGCACATTTCAAATGCTCAATAGCCCCATGTTTATTAGGGAAGATATAGAACATCTCTCTTGCTGCAGAAATTAATTGTATCATGCTGCTTTAAGGAGAAGAGTAAAATCATTCATACCATTTCAAAGTCATTTAAATAAGGGAAGAACAATGAGCCATCTCTAAGGATTCCTTCCTCCCTTCCATCCTTTCTTTTTCTCTTCATTCCTTTGTTCTTCTTCCAACAAATATTTAGTGAGCCATTACAACAAGCCTGGCATTGTTCAAGTACTGGAGCTATGATAAGAAACGATACGACTCCTACTGTCAGGAAGGTGACAGTATAGTAAGGGATTCAGACTAAATGAAAACTGACAATTTTCCAGTGTGATTAGTGCTATGTGGGCCTTAACCCACTTTGGGGCCTTAGGTTTACATAGACAAAGGGATATCAGAGAGCCTATGACCTGGAGATCTGTGGAAGATATCCAAGTAAAAAAGAGACAAGAAGAAGGAAGGAGAAAAAGTGTTTGAGATCGATGAATAGGATGGTAGAAAAGGAGAAGAGAGTGGATTCCAGGCACAGAGAGAAATTAAAGATAACCAGAGGGTATGATGCAAGCAGAAAGAGAAGAGGCTGCAGAAATGAGCAGAAGCAGATCCTGAAGGGTCTTATAAGCCATGTTAAGATGTTCATACTTCATCCTAATGACAATGAGAAGTTCCCAGGAGAAAAAAAAAAAAGAAGTTCCCAAGAGATTTAACATAGGAGGGTGACTCTGTTACCTTGGTATTTCTGAGAGATCCCTTTTGCTGCATTGTGGAGAATGGATTGTAATTGGCAGGGCCAAGAGGAGGACAAGAGAGCTGAGGCAGAAAAACAAATTAGGAGGCTGTTGAGTTATTTCACATGAAGATGTTGTTTGGTGGGATGGAGAAGGGTTGCCCAGGTGGGAAAGAAAAAAACTTGGGATATAGAGAGATAGGATCTCATGATTGAGTAGAGAATGAGGGAGAAAGAGAAATCAAAGCTAACTTCCTTATTTTCTTATTTTTTAGGAAACAGGTAGATTATGTAGTCACTTATAGAGATGGAGAATACATACAAAGAAGCTAGCTTAAGGAAAAAATGACAGATGTAGATATCCACTGAGATTCTACTTTAGAGACAGCCTTCCCTGACCCCCTCCCTCCCCAGGCCCAATATTACTTCCTTTCACAGGACCTCAAGCTTTCTTTCACAGAGGCTTGCAATTTTACATTTATTTCTGAGATCACCTTATTATTTGATTGCCAGTCTCTATCCCAGGATTGCTAGATCCATGACTGCAGAGGCCATGTTTGATTTTGCTCACCATGGAAGCCTCACACCTACTGCACTGTGTGTGACATGATATGGTGGGTTGGAGAGCAATACTGTAGTAATGCCTCCCTTCTTTTCTCGGAGCACCATTTCAGGACAGACGGTTACAAAATGACCTTCAGCCTTTCATTCTGAGTTCCAAGTCTAACCTTTTAAAGGGAAGGAAAACTTTTCCCTCCATCCTTCTAGGTTCTAGGCTGAGGCCACTTGTCCCCACCCCAATATAATAAAATATTAACATAGAAAAATAAGTTGTTTACAAGGAGAGATGCAGGAAAACTGAGCAACTACCTCTAATGGCCCGAACCACCACCTTAAATACCCTCTCAGCTAAAGACAAAAAGAAAATATTGGGAGGTGGGGTGCCAATGATGGGAGGCTATCAGGAAAGCATAGTAAATGAGGGTAAGATTATTTTGCAGATTTATGTTGTTTCCTTCTTCATTGACAAGAGTTTCTAGAGATTTAATCCCCTTCTGTACAGAGAGGGGATGCTCTCACAAATGGAGAACTCCTTTATAAACATAAAGGTTTTCCACACAAATGGAACTTGTTAATTTCAGAGCTTCTCTTTTGCTGCTATTTCTTAAAACTAATCAGCCTAAGATAATCCTTATGCCAAAGAGGCATGTTTTGGGTGGCACAGTCTGCTCCCTGTCTCTTTAGTCCCAGTGGCCTCACTGCCCTAGGAGCACAAATCTTGAGAAAGGAGAAGAACTTTTATGAGTCATTTATCATGTGGAATTAACTCCTCGAGTTGCATTTTTGTTTGCAGTTTAACCTTTGGGTCTCATTTCATTTAGGGCTGTGGTGCTCCTGAAAGGTGGAGAAAAGGATATTCTTTTGGAAAAGGGGCTTTCACATATTAGATGACATTTTACCTTGTATTCTGCTTCCTTGTAAAGTACAATCTAAACCCCTTTCTGACCATGGATATGGAAATATCCCCCCCCCAAAAAAAAACACCGAGCCATAACTCTGTTTGTCCATCTGTCTGTCTCTCACACACACATTCATATAATTTTCCTTGCTATTGTCAGGCAAGTCTTCAGAGTGGCAAAGATACACTACAACTCAGTGCTTCCTGGAGATAGTATCATATAATATAAAAAGCATGGGGTCCCAAATCAGAAGGACTAGTTTTGTTATTTGTTTTATACACTTATTTATTTGACATAGAGCAAGAGGGAGCAAAAGAAGGGACAGAGGGAGAGGGAGAAGGAAAAACAGGTTCCATGCTAAGCAGGGAGTCACTCTGGGACTCAATCCCATGACCTGAGCTGAAGGTAGACACTTAAACTGACTGAGCCACCCAGGTGCCCCCAGAAGGACTTGTTTTAAATCTCGGCTTCACGGGATCCCTGGGTGGTTCAGCGGTTTAGCGCCTGCCTTCAGCTCAGGGCCTGATCCTGGGGTCCCAGGATTGAGTCCCATATTGGGCTCCCTGCATGGAGCCTACTTCTCCCTCTGCCTGTGTCTCTGCCTGTGTCTCTGCCTGTGTCTCTCATGAATAAATAAATGAAAGCTTTAAAAAAAAATCTCGGCTTCAGTAATTCTATTTGTAAGGTTTGGTCCATGTTATCACTACTGCTTATTAGATGAATGCTCTGAGCTTTGGTCGTCTTATCTGTCATGAGGAAAGACAATAGTACTCACCCCATAGAACTCTCAGAAAGATTAAATGAGATCATACAGTGAAAGCCACTAGCACTTGATAAATAACTTTCTTTTTTTCAATTTAAATTCAATTAATTAACATATAGTATATTATTAATTTCAAAGATAGAGTTCAGTGATTCATCAGTCTTCTATAACACCCAGTGCTCATTACATCATGTGTCCTCCTTAATTCCCATCACCCAGTTACCCCACCTCCCATCTCCCTCCTCTCCAGCAGCCCTCAGTTTGTTTCCTATGATTAAGAGTCTCTCTTTGATCTCATCTTGTTTTATTTTTCCCTTCCTTCTCCTATGCTCCTCTGTTTTGTTTTTAAATTCCACATATGAGTGAAATGGTATGATAATTGTCTTTTTCTAATTGAATTATTTTGTTTAGCATAATACTCTCTAGTTCCATCCATGTTGTTGCAAATGGCAAGATTTCATTTTTTTATGATGGCTGAGTAATATTTAATTGTGTATATATACCACATCTTTATCCATTCATCTGTTGATGGACGTCTAGGCTCTTTCCATAGTTTGGCTATTGTGGACATTGCTGCTATAAACATTGGGGTGCAGGTGCCCCTTTGGATCCCTACATTTGTATCTTTGGAGTAAATACCTAGTAGTGTGATTGCTGGCCAGAGGGTAGCTCTATTTTTAACTTTTTAAGGAACCTCCATAGTGTTTTCCAGAGTGGCTGAACCAGCTTCCATTCCCACCAACAGTGTAAGAGGGTTCCCATTTCTCTGCATCCTTGCCAACATTTGTTGTTTCCTGGATTGTTAATTTTAGTCATTCTGACTGGTGTGAGGTGGTATCTCGATAAATAACTTTCTGATCTCCAGTTTTACTCTCCCTGGAAAAGGATAAATTGAATGGCAAGCGAGAATGGAACCCAATGGGGAAAGCTAGGTCCAGCCATCTCCCTGTACCTCATCCTCTTCACTGGTGTTCCTCCAACATCAATATAAAGCCCAGAGTACAAAACCTCTGATGATGTTTAGTTCCTATGGATATATTTAATATTCTCTGCTAAGTTTACAGAAAATTTGGCCAGAATCTCTTGTTCAGTGAAGTAATTAACATGGCCATCCCTTCAAGTACTGCATAGTAGTTACCATGGTGATGAAATGAAAATGCAGTTTGAGTAATTCATAATACATAACTCTTCCCAGAAAAACAAAAGGAAGACTTTTAGGATAACTGAATCATTTTGGTGATGTCTCAGTGCAACCTGTTACTCTTGAATGATTCAGACAAAAGGCGCTGTTGAATAGAAGATTAGACTGTTTGCATTTGCAACCAAATGTACCAAATACATTCCTAATGTGTTAATTAACATTTTCTCCAAATGCAAAAGAGAAACATTCCATCTGAGTAGATAGGTAAGAATCTGATAGTAATGCAGGTTCATCCGACATTTAAAAAAAATCTTTGGAAATGTGAGTTAGGTAAACACAACATTCAAAAAACAAAACTCTAAGTTACCAAGTCATAGACAAGGTCATTTCTGGTAAATAATGAAATGGATAAAGAAAGAATGGCCATTGTGTAGATATTCTACTGCATCATGTGCTTGTCTTCAAATTTTGTGGAGTTAAATAGAAAACATCCTTTGAAGTGCTTTTTAAAAATTTAGAAAAGTTTAAAATATTAATGCCAAATGTCAAACATTAGTATGACAATTTGCAAAGAAACAACCAAAACATTTTCTGGGGAAATAATTTGTATAAAAATATAACCTCAAAGTCTCATATCCTTCAACATATGTGTCTCCCAACATACCAAAGTTGGTCTATTTTTCCTTCTAAATGCCTCTCCACTCCCTATGGTCTTTCCTCAATATCATTTTCACTTTCCAAAAGCTTTGATTCCATGAACTGACTCAGGTCAGAGAAATGGAAAAACGACTGGAAGTGTCTTGGAGTCCCCAATCAGATCTCTGTCCCCTGGCTTTGAAGTTTGTTGGGTTTCTGTTTTTGTAAATATCATTTGAGTAGGACCTTAGCAGAGCCCACAGCTGTTTTAGACCCATGTATCCAATGACCAAATAAAAATTGTTTAACAGTGGGTTAGAGTATTCTGATTATGATGGCAGATATATGCCAAATGGCATATATGTAGTAGCCATGCCTGTTGTGATTACACTTTACTTATTTTTGTTCACCTTAGAATTCTCATCTACATTGAAATCAAGGTGCTCATTTCATCTTTAGTAGCTCTCACCAATTTTCCTTTTATCTTCCAAAGAACAGTTCCCTGCTGATAATTCCCTTGCCATTGTACTTCTCAGGGTGTTGATAAAATGGCTAATTTCTGGGTCTTTGGGGGAGCTTAACTAGGGAGATGAATATGATTGGTCAGATAGTACAAGTTAACAGTACTCCAAATCTTTAATTTTCAATCTGGATTCCTTCTCTACCTCAGTCCAAAGAACTACTGGCATTTCACATTAATATTATATGGACATCATATATTATTTAGGATTTCATTAACCAGCTGAGTAAGGATATAAAGCTACTTTCAGTTGTTTGACTAGCTTGCCTCATGTAGAATTTCTGGTACCCACAATAAAAATTTAGGTTGATCCACCATTGACCAGTCTCTCTTAGAACCCATTTCCACATGTATTCTAAAGATTCTAGCAGATACACATTAGCAGAGTACCAGAGACATTTGCATATAAGCTTTCTTTTTCTTTTCTGATTTGACCCTGGAAACAAAGAGGATAAGAGTGAAACATGAGAAAAACTAGCTCCTTTGGGAAGTAGTTTTTGGGATTACCTTTGGGAAGGTAACTCCCTTAGGTGAAGGAAGGCCATGTCTTCAGGGAAGGAAGGATGGCCCCATTGATTGGAAGGAGGGGCAGAGGCAGTGAGAGGTGGGAAATCGGGGTACCCTCAGCTTTCCCAGACCTATAGGGACTTCCCAGGACTATACCAGCCTTAGAACAATGACAGTGAATTCAACAGATGATAATTTTCTGAGGCATCCTGATCAATATATAAAATTATTTTAGCTTGGTCAGAAGCAGTCCCTGAATTTCTTTCAGTGTCTTTGAGAATTTGGGGAACTGTTTTGTTGTTGCTGTTGTTGTTTGTGGTGAGCTTTCCAGTAAAATGATAGGCCAACATCAAACTCAATAGTCCTTGACGTTCATATTCCTTTCACTTTTCTATGGAAGTGACAACTTGATCCAGAAAGGCTGACTACTTCTGGCATTTCCTTCCAGGTAAAGAATAGTGGTAGCTTAATTGGCTGTTTTATCATTGTATTCTGGGGTCTTTCAGATTCCTGTGTTGATGGGATTCTCTTTGACTTCCAGTCAACATTGTCTCTATATGCAATCTCTGGTCTTTCCTCTGCCATTTCTTTGAGGATGTGTTTTTTGTTACCTCCTAGCTGGTACTAGTTGTGGTGTCAGTCAGAGGGTTCTGGATTGTAAGGGATAAAAACTGACCTGGCATGAGCACTGGGTGTTATTCTGTATGTTGGCAAATTGAACACCAATAAAAAATAAATTTATTATTAAAAAAAAAACTGACCTGGCCAATTAAAGTAGAAGGTAAGTTTATTGGAAAGAATCAATCAGAAGTGTGATCAGCAAGTCATGGAGAGTGGGCTGGAACTGAAGGAGGTTACCTCACACCCAGAAACAGTCTGGTTATGGTGCTGCCAGACGTTGTACAACATGGTCCAATCACTGCTGCTGTGTCTTAATCCTCAACACAGCTGCTGGACACTCTCTACAGTCTCTCTGTAATGAATATTATCATGACAGACCTTCTATCTTTGCACCAAGTCTTCAGATTCAAAGTGCTAGGCGTGACCATCCAAAGGGTTAAACTTTCCATTAAGACTTACCTATCGGGGCAGCCCGGGTGGCTCAGCGGCTCAGCGGTTTAGCGCCTGCCTTCCGCCCACGGCCTGATCCTGGAGACTCGGGATCGAGTCCTACGTCGGGCTCCCTGCCTGGAGCCTGCTTCTCCCTCTGCCTGTGTCTCTGCCTCTCTCTCTCTCGTGCTCTGTGCCTCTCATAAATAAATAAATAAAATATTTAAAAAAGACTTACCTATTGAAGAATTCTGCCTACCAGAAAAGGTACTTTCCTGTTACATAAACACTCCTTGCCAACCTCCTTTTACCACCAAACAAAAAGCTTGCATTGGAAGGTATCTATAGACTGTGGTTCCTCCGCTGTCATTTAGATAGCATTTCTGCCCAAAATATGAAACTGTTTGAGGAACCTTTTGCCCTTGTGATGATACTAAGAGTAAGGGCAAAACAGTGTATCAGTTGGTCACATGGTACATGGGGAGAAGGCAGCCAAAATTCGGCTCCTAAAAGATTCCATAAACCCCTTGAGGATAGCAGCTGCCTTATGTTAGTATCCTTACTACCTAGTGCTTAGAATATGGAGGCATTCAATGTATTTTTGTTAAAATAATGAATGCTCAATATATCTAAGGCTATTTCTTAAGTGATGATTATGATTTGTATCCTATGCTAGATCCCCTAAACCACTGCAGTAGAACCTCAGTTTTTAGATTACCTGCATTAGAATCATCTGGGATACAGGTTAAAAATGCAGATTCCTGGGATGCACTCCAGACCTAAGCTAAATCAGACTTAATTATGGGCAAGTCTCAGGAATCTACATTTTAAGGAGGCACTCCGAATTATTCCCATATACACTAAATTTGAAAGCTAATGCTCTGCCAGATTATTACTAGGGGCTGGAGTATAAGAATTCTAGCCAGCAAAAATTAGTGGGAATGTTGGGAATAAAACTCAAGCCTCGGGGATCCCTGGGTGGCGCAGCGGTTTGGCGCCTGCCTTTGGCCCAGGGCGCGATCCTGGAGACCCGGAATCGAATCCCACGTCAGGCTCCCGGTGCATGGAGCCTGCTTCTCCCTCTGCCTGTGTCTCTACCTCTCTCTCTCTCTCTGTGACTATCATAAATAAATAAAAATTAAAAAAAAAAAAACTCAAGCCTCATTTATAAAACTTTGGTATGTGTTTTAATGACTGATCTGTGATGGTTAGAAGATCAGTTTTTCCTATTGCATACTTAGTGTTACTTGGCGACAAAGTTTATAAGTGAAAGAGTAAAAGCCCAGTTTTATCTTTTTAATTAGTATATTCTCATTTCTCTTGCTTGTCTGGGCTGTCATCTGAAGCAAAAAGACAAAGAAGTCAAGGGAAAAATCTATTTTGGCCATCTCTCAGCTAACCATGTTAGTAAGCTCTCCTGAGTTCAGGCTAGAGGAGAGAAGTGAGCAGCCTATGGTGAAAACATGAAAAAAGTGTTCTTTGGCATGACCAAATCCACACCGACTGTCACCAAAATAGGGCCTTCAGAAGCACAGATTGATGGGAAATATGCAAAGAGAAAGCTTTCCTCCACCTTCTGGAATTCGATCCCACATGTATATTCTTGGTTTCTCAACAAAAATAAAAGAAAAAGGCCATTCTTATATCATCTTGATTTCCCACCTCCAGAATGCTCTGAGAAGTGTCAGCTCACTCAAATTCATCTCTCTGCCTGCTCAGAGGGGTGTGCCCATTTGACAGTTGGAAAATAAAGACAACAAATGTGAAGACTTTTTTTTTCAAATTTCCACAGCTAATTGCAGCCACAAATATATATATATATATATATATATATATATATATATATATATATATATATGGACAGACACTTGAAGTAAAATCTGACACAACTACAATCAATTTCAAATCTTCAGGTGCATAACTAAGATGAGAGAGTACCCTCCTCCACCTGTCTTACTTGACAAAAGAGATGAGTATAGTAAACAATTTCGCCAACCTGGTGTGCTTTCACATACTTCCCTATGCCCACATGGACATATCTCTGTATATGTGTGTATGTGTACTCACACACAATATATATAAACACATATTTTTAAAACATAGTTGGAATGATGCTCTGTTGTTCTATAACTTCCTTTGTTTGGGTGTATTTTCACTGCACTCCAGACCTTCTAGGAAGGAGGGAATTTGCTCAGTTTTGTTCTTTTGATGTTCATACCACATGGTGGCCCTGGAACCTTGTTCCTCTGCAGATCACCTTTGTGAGCCTCTGGGTGTCTGCAGGGGACAGGCTCAGCATTGCTGGTGCTGCCACACTGTCCTCACCAGCTTTTAAACAGCAGTTATTTTCCTGTCCCTTTTGACTCCTCTGCCATAGGCTTAGTCCTACCTTCCATCCATCACATCTAACATCACAGCACTCTGAAGGACACTGTCTTTCCCAGACCATAGCAGCTGTGGCTCTGCTCTTCCTCAGTTTCCCAGAATGGACACCTGTCTTCAGAAGGGATGTGGAAACTGTGTCGACCTGGCTGGCCAAGCCAACATCAACAACAGAGGACCTGTTCCTCTCTCCAGCCCAGAGCCTACTTAGGCCTCGTTCTATTTCTTCTTAGGCTTCATCAGGAGCTCTTGTTGTAGAAGATTGAGGGATGCTCTACAGTTGTATCAGCCAGGGCTCAAAAAACCTTGGGATTCCAGCCAGCTACAATTAAATATCCAGATAGGTTGTTGGCAAAAAAGGCACTGCAGTACTGAGAATTTGGCTCCTGGTGTGTATGCTGAAGTGAGTGTATATGTGTGTCTGGAGTTGCGAATATTCTTTTTCTGCTTTAGAGGTAGAATGAATAGTTCTGATAAATTTCTAGAAAAGTACAATCATTAAAAAATTCTTGAAATACAGATGTTTTCTGTTTATATTGAATTTTTCTTTTATGTAGAAGCCCAAAGTTAGATATTTAGAAATATAGGGATATACAGGAAGGTGATATACTTTTGTACCCTGTGATTCCAGACAGCTATTTTTCCATGCCATTTGAAATTAAGGGGAATAACATTTTTTTTCATAAAAGCCTTTTACTAGGGTATTCTAAGAGATTTGCAGTCAGTAGAGATGAAAAGTCTTAAAAAGGCTAAGATGATGTGGGTTTACATCTCAACTCTGCCATCTTGGGTCAAGCCTGGTCAGTTTTGTTCTCTGAAGTTCAGTTTCATTATCAAAAACTCAACAATTTAGATTTTCCCAGAAGATCTATGAAATCCTAGCCCTTTTCAGCTTCTAATTCCTATTGTGTTTCTATCTTTGTCCAGAGATTTCCCAGACTCTCCATCCCCTAAAAGGATGTAGATTTGCTTACTAATGGTTGAAGCATAGAAGTACATGATAAATTTCAAGACAAAGGGTTGACGTGTGCTGTCTTGTGCTATCTGTGAATGTGGTCACCACCTACATAAGAATAGACACCAAAGTCCTCTTCAAAAAAGAACAATCACATGTGGTCAAAATTACCCTTGAGATTACCTTACAAAATTGTCACATCAGAACCTCTCATACCGTCTCAGTAAGTCCAATGTGGTCAGTTTTCCCTGCAGCAGTGGAACAGATTGGGTCCTAGATGAAGTGATTGACTTTTGTTTAAAAGCAATGTCTTCTAGAAAATGCAAATCCTTAAAGAGGAGAATCCTACTCAGAGGAGCTAGTTGGTCATGAAAAAAAAAAAATGTACTTCATAATTAAGACTCCAGGGATGCCTGGGTGGCTTAGTGGTTGAGCATCTGCCTTTGGCTCAGGGCATGATCCCTGGGCCCTGGGATCAAGTCCCACATCAGGCTCCCAAAGGGAGCCTGCGTCTCTCCCTCTGTCTCTGTCTCTGCCTCTCTCTGTGTATCTCTCATGAATAAATGGATAAAATCTTTAAAAAAAAAATAAATAACTAAGACTCCAAGGAAATAGTTCACATTCAGTCTGGAGTTGACTATTGTTGTGGTATACTCAATAGTCCAAAATAATTAAATGACTCTTGTCCCAATTTAGTTGTTTTTAGCCAGGTTCATAGCGTTTAATTTACCTAAGAAACCTGTGTTTATTGTGTGACTGCACTGTACTAGTACTGGCTTAATTCAGACCTTATCATCGCTCGACTAATTTTTGCAGTAACTGCTTAACCTCTGCTCTTGATCTTTCCCCTTCTACCCTCTAACCATCCACTTTCCTGTCACTGTAAATGATTTTTCTAAAATCAAGATCTGTTCTGCATGGAACCCTTGCAAATGACTTTCATGTCTGTTGTAGCTTTTTCCAAAGTGTGTTCTGTAGAATAATAATTAAGGAATATAGTTTGTAAGAGCTTAAGGATTTCATGGGTTATCTTTTAAGATAAAGGTACAAAAGGGTGTACTGTCTGTTTTTGATAGAACAGAATTCGTATTAATGCAGTAAAGACCATCAGAAGTCCAGTGTTTCCCATTTATTTTACCATAATTTAAAAAAAATTACCTAATAATAGCCTTGTACAGAAAAGTTATACATGTTGGAAGCACAAAGTTACAGATAAAATTTAACTTCCTGAGCATAGCATTACAAATGCTGGTCCTGATTTACCTTCATTTCTGCCCGTAGACAGGCAAACATCAGCCCTGACCTGTGTTCAGGCTTCAAGTGGCCTACAACACTTCATGGCACGCCCTCCTTGAAATTTCCTAAACCCTGCTTCCTGGAAGTCCTGGGACTAGATACCACCTGGAAGAAGCACCTTGAGGTCGGTTTGGGGCCCATGTGGGCCCAGGTCCTTTTTTATTCCCTTCACAGTGCTCTCCAACCTATTAGGTTGACTGGCTATCCCCCCAAGAAAGGGACTCAGGATGTGGGGTTGTCCTGGACCTGTGGCTGGTTCTGATTCCCTCTTGCTACTAGCAGAGTACTTCTTGCTACTAGAAGAGTACTTCTTTGGCATGATGGCATGAAAATGGGCCACTAGAAGGATAAGTTCAGGGCTGTGTGCTCTTGAAAGCTCCAGGCCGACCTTTGGGTTTGAGCTACATAGGTAGACTCCTGTGTTGGCCTCACCCATCTGTGTTCTGACTGGTACCATCTCTGGTCTACAACATCCTTGGGTAGTGGGAATGGTGGCAAGTGCCCTTTACCCTGTGTGCCTTTCACTGCTACCATACCACACCCTCCCCCATAGTCTCCATACCACTAGTCAGGTAGCTCTGTGCAGAGGACCACTTGTGTCTCATTGGAGGGCTTTTAGGATGGCAGCATCAGTGGACCCTTCTGATCAATGTCATCTCTTATCTTCACCCATGTGGTGACATGGTACTTTCCTCGATCAGTCTTGAGTGGGATGAAGGACAGGCATTACGTATGTAAATAGAAATTCTTTTCTCATCCCAACTGACCCCTCACCTGTATTTCCTGTTTGTGGCACTGTGTGGAAGACAGAGGTACAGTCGACCTAGAAAAATCACATTCTAGTAATACCATGATTATGGCCTAAAAAGTTCCAGAGAAGATGTGCTGTTCTACCATAACTTTCTGAATGATAAATTTACCATTAAATAAATACCATTAAATAGATCATGATACCTTCCCTGATGATTAGCACTAAAGAAGCAACTACATCTCTTTTCTCTGTTTTGTCTAATACAGTGTCATGACCAAGTAATTTTGAGAAACTAAAATGAATCTAACAGATGATCTCATGACATCTCTATGGCTGTCGGGGACTCCGACCCCAAGAGGGAAAGACAATTGTGCTTAGCTGGCATTTACAAATTCGCTTGTCCTATAGAGTTGAGGAAATTTATGTTACAAGCATGCTTAGTTTCTGTGGTAGCTTTCTATTATAAGCTGAACCACCCTTCCTTTCCTGCACAGTTCCAGATCAGAATTGGCCAAGGGGAGACATTTGTGTAATATTTGGAGGGAGACAAGAAATGAGACTCATGACTTCTGAAGGTTAGCCTGGTTCGATGGATTGAGAAACACAAAAGCATTGGCAGATTCAAGCTGATTCTCACTCACCCCGCAGTGAGAGACAGAAGCAGGATGCTGATGGGCTCCAGCTTGCACTTGCCCTTCCCTGTCCTGAGTCCTACTCTTCTTCCTCATTGGCCGCCCTGGTGACAACAGTGGGTCCAGCCTCACCCCTGGAGACGGAGGCATCAGCCCTCAAGTGATTCTGCCACTAGCCTCTGTCTGTGGTCCCCCAGCAGTAGACATGCCTGGCTTCACAGATTTCCCTGCAGCCTCTGGCTTCTCCCTCCCCACCCATGCTTTAGCAGAGCTGATTAGTGACCTGGCTCTGGGCCTCCAGCTCCTCCCACAGCTACATACAGTAGAATTCCTATAAACACTCCCCTATTCCACAACTCATAGGATTGGCTTCTCTGATTGAACCTGACAGAATCAGGCTCTGCTTCTTGCAACTCCTTTAAAAATTGAATTTGCTATCCTTTAGGGCTCAATTGACATATGGGACTGGGAAATGAAAGATGAGAAAAATGTGAGAAGAGCTGAGAGGAGGAAAGGCAAAGTGAGTAAAGGAAAAGTATGATATTGACAAGTGAAATGGGCGAGAGAGCATGGCAAGGCCAGCTTGGGGAAATCAGAGAAGCAATCAAAGTAGGAAGAGTTTTATATGGCTCTAGTCCACTAAGAATGCACAGCGTACATTGGAAAAAACAAAGAATTGTCATTCACGAAAGTCTAGGCTATATTTTTAAGTTCTCACATGTACTTAATACAGTCATCACGCACACATACACACACAATAGTATCTGACAGCAACATCGAGAGACAAAGATTGAATGTTCCTTGCCCCTAGTAAATATCGGTAGAACCTCAGATTAATCACTGATGTGGTATTAGCTGCTTTTTTATTTTCTACCTGAAAAAAATATAGGTGTAATACTTATCTGCATTTTCTGTGACTACCATAGACTGAATGTTTGTGTCCCTTCACAATTTATATGCTGAAATCCTAATCTGTGATGTGGTGATATTTATTAGAAGGTAGACCTCTGGGAGGTGATTAGGTCATGAGAATAGAGCCCTCATGAATGGGATTTGGGTCCTGAGTAAAGAAACCCTAGTGAGTTCTCGTGTCCCCTTCCGTCATGTGAGGACAGAGGATCATCACGAGATGCTGAGTCTGTCAGCTCCTTGATCTTGGACTTCCCAGCCTCTAGACTGTCAGAAATAAATGTGTATTGTTTATAAGCCACCCAGCCAGAGGTATTCTCTTATAGCAGCCTAAACTAAGTCAATGAGTAAAGCATAATAGATTCTAGCTTTTATGGAAACTCAAGGTTTGAACCAGAGTTACATTCAAGGCATAAACCAGGAACGAAAAGTAATTTTAAATGCCTCCACTGTGATTTTCAAAGAACATTAACAGATCCAAACCATAACCTGAAGAACCAAGATCAAATCCCCCTTTTTTTTTAAATCTCTACTCTAACTTCGATGCCTATGGATTCTCATTTGTCTAACCCTAGAAATTACCCAGAACATCCTTGCTCATTATTGTTTTTCTCTCCCCAACTTCTCACATCCACTTTGCCAGTCCATCATGATTTCTCCTATCAGAGGGCTGGGATTTATCATGGATGAATAGCAGGAGGACTCAGTCACTCTATCTTCCCTGACCCTCCACCACCTCTCTGAGGAGTAAGCCTATGGAAACCCATGAGAAACAACTTCTGATGTTCCATTATGTCCCTTCTTGCAGTCTTGGTGTTCAGGGAATTGAGAGTTTCCTGCAGGTAGAATGGTAGTTGAAGGTTTCAATTTTCTCCTCTCAAAAGTCTGTGACCCTGGAAATGTGATGTATTTCCTAATTTCTCTATCTCTTGTAAACCAAAGGCTTAGTTGTTTTATCGCTGCTCTAACTGAAGGCAGAGATCTCTCCAGTTGTTAGAATTGCAGACAGCCTAGGCACAGTGATTGAGAGCGCTCTCCCATGCAGGGGAGGAAATACAAGGCAGTGATTACAGCAACCCAGTTTCACTGGAAGTAAGTCCTCACATTCAGCCTCCAGGCTTTCAGGAGTCTGTCCCCAAATTGAGATGAAGGAGCTTTCTTACTGCACTTAGCTAAGGCCTTGCTGGAGGAGGGAAGGTCTGTCCAAGAGGCCTGATTCCCTGCAGCATCCTGGCTGCCTGAGGACTCCTGGCATCACCGAGCAAAGTGCCAATATTCTGCCTCATTCTGAAAGCACAGACATGAACTCCTTCTTCCAACTCTGGGCCCTAATTAGCTTCACTTAGAGAGAGAATTCTGGGAATCCCTTTAGGTTATCATTAATTACAAAATTGCTTAGTGAATCTGGACTCAAATTTCCTCCTACTATTTGCTCCAGCCCTTTTTTTGGTTGTTGGTTTGGGTTTTGGTTTTGATACTCTGCGCATCATTTTACAGCCCTGAGAGAGAATTCATTCTTGGAGTTCCTCCACTCTGAACACTTAGTCATAGCAATTTTGCCCTATCTCCTGATACCTGGTGGTGAATTCCTGTTGTCAGTCCCAGCCACTAACTGCCGACCACACCCTTGCTCTAAGAAGTGTGGCGTTCTCTCTGGGGATGGCTATCTCTGTGGCTGGGAACAGCCTCGAAGGCAGATGGTCTCTCAGCTGGCATGAATCCATCTCTGCCTCTGAAGATTTCACATCCCAGTAACGTAGTAATAACATCTTTAAGCCATGACTCAAAGGGCTTTTCTCTGTCCCCTGGCTTGGTTCTTCCTGAAATTTTATTGCTTCTGGGGGAAGGAAGTTTATACCCATGGATTGAAGGCCTGTGTCCCTGAAGTTCCCCAGGAATAGTCCAATCCTCAAGGAAACTGGTCTCACTGGAGAAGCAGAGCATACAGCCATTCCAAAGTCTCCTGTTGGCCTCCTCTTGCCATCCTAAAAAAGACTCTACTATCCTATGAAACTAAAGATCCATGGAGTTCAAAATAAAAATGATACTCCTTTCCAATTTACAATTTGATATGATGTTGTGCAAGTCTGTTTGCCTACAGGATCCTGTCTTCAACTGTGCATACTTCCCACTGCCTTGGTACTTACGTTCCAAGAACCATAATGACTCACATCTAATTAAAGCCTACTCCCTTACATCCTGGGTCCAGGTCAGGCAGACATGGCAAAAATGCATGCTTGATATAGATCTGTGTTGATTTTGTTAATTGGAAGTGTAGCTGAGAATTAGAACTAAGTACAAAATCACAGGCAAGAAATGAAATCCTAAAAAAAAAAAAAAAAAAAAAAAAAAAAGTCTGAAACCAAAACCAAAACACAAAACCCTGGCATCTTATGTGATCTGGTCTCTTCATAGCACTGCAGTCCAAAAACCAGTCTAATATAACAAGTAAATGTAATTAGAGAGGTATTCCATACTGATTAAACATCTTAAAACTACCACCTAGAACCCACAACTATACTCTCCTACCTCCTTCCCCATTTCCCCAGACCTTGGCACCATACAGCTGCTCTCTCACTCTTCTTGGCTAAATATCTCTACTTTATTTTCACATTAGTCCACATCCCTTAGCCTCTCTTCTACCTTCCTGTCATCTTCCCTTCTGATCAAAATGCTGCCCCTGCCACTGGCCTGAGTGACTGGCCACCCTGACTTCTGATGTCTGCTAATATCATACCAGACCACTCTGAGATGACTGTAGGACTTTGGTGTTGGGCCCCATGTCTTCCCTCTCCATGAACATAAATTATCCCTGGGAGATTTGACCTTTACTCCTCCTGTTTTTGTTTTTGTTTTATGGGCAACTAATATGGAGCTTTTTGGAGAATAACATTTTCTACCAAAACATATATTTGCTTTGCATATTTGGAGAAGAAATGGTAAACTCCAGTTGGAGATCCACTTAGATTGCAGGAGTATGACTCTACAGCTATGATTTTCCCCCAATTTTCATCCTGATGCTTGCTGATTTCACAGGTGACTGGAAGGATCAAAGTGTTTCTTTCTCCCACAGTCTATAGGAATAATTAGAAACATACAGAGGATGGTTAAAAGAGAGAGGAGGAAGAGCGACAACTAGAGGAAAAGCTGCCAGCCAGGACGTCTGCCCAGAAAGAGAGGCAGGCAGGCAGGGAGGCAGCAGAAGGTACTGGGCTAACATCTCAAAATACCCACTAGTTAGACACAGGACAAAGGTAGCAGAAGTGAATCTGAAAAAATGGATGTACGTGCCTCTCCTGCTTTCAGCAAGGACCATAAAGACAAAATATAAGGAGAAAAAGACAACACTGGACCACAATGAGAGGAAGAGGCTATTTGGAGAATGTTGTTAGGAGGAGATTGGCCACAAGCATTTGCTTCCCAGACATTGAGAGCAACTCCTCAATTACAGATTGCCAGGGGCACTCCGATGGACAGAGACCATGTGATTCTGCTGGGCCAGCTAAGGATGAAGGAAGTAGCAGTTACATACTGGGAATTGATTAAAGAGATATTTTGAATCTCTGAGAGTATAGGAAAAAATTCTTATTTTGGTTTAGACTGAAAGATATAAATACAAAGCTCTGGAATAGAGAAGGTGAAGCCTCTAGCATATTTTAGCATGGATATAGGATGGTTAGTTATGGTAAAGAAACTAGTTAGAGGCTATGTTATGCCATGAATAGTAATGGGAGGAAGGCATGTGAATCACTCATTTATTCATTTACTCATTCATTCATTTGTACAAGTGTTTATGGAGAATCCACTATCTGCCAACCACTGTATTAGGTGCTAGGAGTTATCAGTGAACAAAACACCTATGGAGGAGGCAGCCACTCAACGAGTAATATTAATACATATGTCTCAGAGAAGCACAGTATACACTGAATACATAAAATAAGAAACCTGAGAGATCCCAGTAGGTTTCCTGCATCTAAGTTGAGATAAAAAGACGAATACAAATTGATTAAATAGACAGGTAAGAGAAGAAATAGAGACCAGAAATAGATTGGTGTCCACGGACAACTGAAAGATGATCACTTAAAGTAGTCACGAGAATGAGCAAGCATGAGAATGATTTCAAGTATACCTGAAAGACATAGCAAGAAAGACTGTGAAAGTATGAAGTAAGAGCCTACTAGTGAAAATTTAGTAAATATGAATTTTGTTTGTAGCATGGTGCAAAGGGACAAAGTTTTGAAAATGTACCAAACCTTTATACTAAAGCAAAGAGGACACAGTAAACCCAACTTTAAAGAAAAGGAGAGAGGATCATCCATGCTAAGAACATCCCCCAGATGAACATAGGGAAGATGCTCAGATGGTAGTGAAGCAGAATATAGGGGCTTTAGACTTTCCATAGAAATAGAGATGCAATTGTCATATGGCTTTGGGAGGGGAATTATGGAAAACAGCAAAATAAGAGACCAAGAGGAAAGGCCACGGAGATGTACAGATAGCTGAGGACTTCCCTTAAGAAACTAAGTTGTCTAACGTTAAAAAAAATTTTTTTACAGGAAAAGCAGGCCATTTTTTCTCCCATGATATACTTAGAAGTAGGAAGGAAAAAGATAAAAGAACTAGAAAAGTAAATTAATAATAAGCTCACCGTATAAAAATCCCCAAACGCAATAATAAGCTAATAATGGCTCACACTTTGACCATTCCTGTAGGAATATGGGGCATAGGAATATTACTTGTACTATTTCATTTAATCCATCTAACAGCCCTGTAATTAGGTACCATTACTGTCCTCTTAATAGAAATGAGACTTGAGTTCCAAAGAGATCAAATAACTTGTCCAAGATCATGTAGCTGCTAAAGGATAAGCTGGGAGTCAAACTCGTTCTTTCAGACTCTAACACTTCATCAATAATAGTCCTTTGCTACTTTTCTACATTGCCTTCCCAGAGAAGGAGGAAATGCTATTTAGCAAGTGGTAGATTGAAGAGCACCAAGTGAAGAGGGAGAGAAGGAAGTAATAGAGAAGAGGGGTTGATGGGAACTTGGCAGATGCCATCAGTGTCTTACACAAGTGTTACAGACTATTTCTTGTTGGCTGGTCCAGGACACTAAGATTAATGCTAATATTTTTTAAATACAAAGTTCACACATTTGTGGGAGCCAATTAGTCCAGGTCTTCTTTTCTGGAGTAACACAGTGCCAAATGTGCCATCTGGAGTTCTGGAAGAGAAAAACAATGCACTTACTTGGCTGCCCTGGCAGGGAGGCACTGAACTCCTCTCCCCAAGAGTCAGTCTTTGCTCCCCTTGGCCAGGTCTCTTAGCAACTGGTTGAAGAACAGACCTGTCCTTTTTAATGATTTTTTTATTTTAATAAGAGTTACAACATTTTATGACTTATAAGATCAACTGAAAGGAAAAAGAAGTTTGGATAGCCTGACTTGTACTAATAAGTAAGAATGTAGAAGTAACTTGGGAATAGCTTTAAAAATATCTAGGGGTAAAGATTGGTACTTTTTTTGTTATGGTTAAAAGTTTATTTTAAATCTTATTTTAAAATGTATATATCATAATTAAACATATTTATCTAGTTTTCACCTTATAGTATACCTTTAAGGATTCATTTAATTCTATTTTATTTATTTTTTATTTTTTTTATAATAAATTTATTTTTTATTGGTGTCCAATTTGCCAACATACAGAATAACACCCAGTGCTCATCCCATCAAGTGCCCTCCTCAGTGCCCGTCACCCATTCACCCCCACCCCCCGCCCTCCTCCCCTTCCACCACCCCTAGTTCGTTTCCCAGAGTTAGGAGTCTTTATCTTCTGTCTCCCTTTCTGATATTTCCCACACATTTCTTCTCCCTTCCCTTATATTCCCTTTCACTATTATCTATATTCCCCAAATGAATGAGACCATATAATGTTTGTCCTTCTCCGATTGACTTATTTCACTCAGCAAAATACCCTCCAGTTCCACCCATGTTGAAGCAAATGGTGGGTATTTGTCATTTCTAATGACTGAGTAATATTCCATTGTATACATAAACCACATCTTCTTTATCCATTCATCTTTCCATGGACACCGAGGCTCCTTCCACAGTTTGGCTATTGTGGACATTGCTGCTAGAAACATCGGGGTGCAGGTGTCCCGGCGTTTCATTGCATCTGAATCTTTGAGGTAAATCCCCAACAGTGCAATTGCTGGGTCATAGGGCAGGTCTATTTTTAACTCTTTGAGGAACTTCCACACAGTTTTCCAGAGTGGCTGCACCAGTTCACATTCCCACCAACAGTGTAAGAGGGTTCCCTTTTCTCCACATCCTCTCCAACATTTGTGGTTTCCTGCCTTGTTAATTTTCCCCATTCTCACTGGTGTGAGGTGGGATCTCATTGTGGTTTTGATGTGTCTTTCCCTGATGGCAAGTGATGCAGAGCATTTTATCATGTGCATGTTGGCCATGTCTATGTCTTCCTTTGTGAGATTTCTCTTCATGTCTTTTGCCCATTTCATGATTGGATTGTTTGTTTCTTTGCTGTTGAGTTTAATGAGTTCTTTATAGATCTTGGAAACTAGCCCTTTATCGGATACGTCATTTGCAAATATCTTCTCCCATTCTGTAGGTTGTCTTTGAGTTTTGTTGACTGTATCCTTTGCTGTGCAAAGGCTTCTTATCTTGATGAAGTCCCAATAGGTCATTTTTGCTTTTGTTTCTTTTGCCTTCGTGGATGTATTTTGCAAGAAGTTACTGTGGCTGAGTTCAAAAAGGGTGTTGCCTGTGTTCTCCTCTAGGATTTTGATGGAATCTTGGCTCACATTTAGATCTTTCATCCATTTTGAGTTTATCTTTGTGTATGGAGAAAGAGAGTGGTCCAGTTTCATTCTTCTGCATGTGGATGTCCAATTTTCCCAGCACCATTTATTGAAGAGACTGTCTTTCTTCCAATGGATAGTCTTTTCTCCTTTATCGAATATTAGTTGACCATAAAGTTCAGGGTCCACTTCTGGGTTCTCTATTCTGTTCCATGGATCTATGTGTCTGTTTTTGTGCCAGTACCACACTGTCTTGATGATCACAGCTTTGTAGTACAACCTGAAATCTGGCATTGTTATGACCCCGGCTTTGGTTTTCTTTTTAAAAATTCCCCTGATTATTCACCCCTCTGGTAACCATCAGATTGTTCTCTATAGTTAAGTCTCATTTTTTCTTGGTTTGTCCCTTTTTTTCTTTGTTTTGTTTCTTAACTTCCACATATGCATGAAATCATATTGTATTTGTCTTTCTCTGACTGACTTATTTCACTGAGCATTATGCTCTCCAGATCCATCAATGTTGTTGGAAGCGGCAATATTTCATTCTTTTTATGGTTGAGTAATATTTCATTGTATATATACAGCACATCATCTTTAGTCAAAGTCAAATGTCATTCATTCTGCTTTCTGTGCAGAACTCTAAGGGTGACCCACTTTTTAGTTAGGTTTAGTTAGGTTTCTTAAAAAACTAAAAATAGAAATATCCTACAATCTAGTAATTTCACTACTGGGTATTCATCCCGAGAAGATGAAAACACTAATTTGAAGAGATATACATATCACTATGTTTATCGCATTATTTACAATATGGAAGCAGTCCAAGTGTCCTTTGATAAATGGATAAAGATGATACCACAGCCTCAGTTTATCTTTTGACAGTTTAAAATATTGCCTAGAAGAGACTAGGAGAATGAGCTGGTATGTGTACTTTGGCTGGATATGTGCTGCTGGCTGTGGTAAGGTTCAAATAAGATTATGTTTTCAATGAAATTAAAATGAGACAAGCTGGCAAGGCTATGTATACCTTTCTCCAGGTCTATTCTACTGTGTGGGAGCCAAAAGACAGTAGAGTTGGGATTTTGCCAGATGATGATAAAGGGAGACCATGACAAGGGAGTCAGGGGAGAGCACAGGGAAGATGATGAGGGACTAGCCAATTTAAGCTACCCAAAAGGAAATGAGAATGCGGAGGTGGCTGGGCAGGGAAATGTGGACGTTTTCAGTAGAGTGTATGTCCTGGAGATGTTGTGTTCAGAAAATGGGATGCTTGAAATAGAGATTATGTGGCTACATTACAGTTCACGGTAACCAAGAAGGCAGTATGTGGCCTTGGGTTGAATGGGTAAACTAGGATTGAGAGAGATAATGAAGTAGCCAGTGTCAAGGAACTCAGAAACTGAAGTATTGAAGGGTCATCTGGATTCTTCACATGGATATTAAAATCACCCAAAATGGTGGCAAAGAAGAGAATGGAAAGAGTTGACTGAGCCAGAAGCTAAAAGCTGAAGGCAGTATGAACAGGTGTTCTGAGGTTCATGGATGACCACAGCAAGAAGAGAGTGGAGGTTCTAGTCTGATGACACGTAAAGCTGTATGTGTGTGACAGGGAAGGGAAATCACAGAAGAGAGAGGGAAAGTGGTCTGAAGTGGCAATGAGGAGCAAGGAATACACCAAACTTCCCTAAGGACCAATAGGAAGAGGGCTGGAGGCAAAAGAAAATATTCTCCACTTAGCATTCTGCTTTCCGTGCAGAACTCTAAGGGTGACCCACTTTTTAGTTAGAGCAAGACAGTGAAGGAAACGTTTAGAGAAATCTGAAGACACTGAGGATTTTGCCTATGATTGACTTTGAGTTTCAGAGTGTATAATGGAAGCATTTTAGGATTAGGAGGGGTCACTATGGAGTGACATGGAGATGAGAATCTGAAGGATAAAGGATGATGTAGCAGTCCCAGTCTGCTTTGGGTGACCGGAAGCAGAAATAAAGTGAGTACCAGCAGTGGCTGTCTGAATGTGCTGCTATAGAGGCAAGGGAGTTGAGGTCTTATCTGGACTGGCCAAGGCTCTCAGGTTTCTGCCCTCATTTCTGTGGAAATCACTGGGTGTCCTATTGGCATTTTATCCCCAGGGCTCTCCATGTACAGAGACAGTGTTTGATAGATGTTTGTGGACTGAGGTCAATCCTTATTTATAATAAACCATCAATAAACATTAGTTAGACTTGAATGCTGAAAATAATGTAGATGAAGCAATTCTGAATACCCTGGAATGTCTGTGTAAGTTTTCAGTGTCAGAATTTCATCTTGTGATACCAGGCACTGTTCAGCTTCAGATAGCAGGAAGATCTGAGAATGAATCAGCACTGAATCCCGGATCCAGCTCCTTTCACCAGGGCATTCACTTTAAGTCACAATGACCTCCTTTGATTACTCATCATGGCAGTGCAGGGGGGACTGCAGTTCCTGGATCACGCGCCATTTATGGAGTGGTTAGTACTGTTCTTCATCCCTGAAAGGAAAAGGGAAAGTGAAGCCAAACAACAGGGATTTAATGCCACATTTTTCTTCACTCAATTGAGACACATATCTGAAAAACACTATAAAACCTCCAATTTTTAAAGGATTGTCTTTGCAAGGTGATTTTGTTTTGTTTTTCTTCAGATAGTGAGGGACTTTTAAAAGATATTAAAGAAGTTGTTACTTTTACTCCTAGAGAATAAAAGATAACCAAAACCTAGGGATCAAGATATCCTGAAATAATTTCTTTAAAAACATTCTGATTAGAGAAGGAGCTTTCAATTTAAAGAGAGATTAGACCAGGTAATCTTAAATCCTTTTCAACACAAAGTCTGTGTTAATATGTAAGATGTGAAAGAGTTGAATACTGTTTTAATTGAAGTAGGAAGTTGGCCAAATACTTTTACAGTGTTCTCGACTACTATGGACTGATTTGTATACCCTCTCCCTCCCAATTCATATACTTACACTCTAACCAGCAATGTGTCCATATCAGGAGAGAGGATCTTTAGAAGGTAATTAAGGTTAAATGGGGTCATAAGCATAGGGCAATTATCCCATAGGAACGTGGCCATATAAGAGTAGAAAGACCTCTCTCTCAATCTCTCTTTTTTCTCTCTCTCAACTTCTCTCTCTGCCATGTGAGGACACGGTGAGAAGATAACCATCTCTAAGCCAAGAAGAGAATCCTTACAGATACCCACCCTACTGGCACCTTCATCGTGGACTTTCAATCTTGAGAACTGTGAGAAAATAAATTTGTGTTGTTTAAACCACCTGGTCCATGGTATTTCATTATGTGGTCTGAGCAGATAAAAACACCAACCCGCTCAGAAATGTTTATTCCTGGAGGAACAAGAGATTTCGTATCTCACTCTTGATCCAGAGATGAATTCTAAAAATTTATGAAGGGTAAAATATTTGCCACAGAAACATTTAATAATTTTAAGAAATATTAAGAGACTTTTAGATCCTGCCTCCTACTGCTAATGGTTCCCTGCCATGGCCCATGTTTACTGTGCCCCACTAGCATGCTGGATAAATTAACACGTGTGTACAAAGAACCTGCTGAATGGGGAGAAAAGATGAAAGAAGAAAAGCACTGGATCACATGTTGCCTTTTAGAACTCACTGTCAATGAAAGCCTTAACCATCTTTAGCATCCACTTTTATGCTTAATCTGTATCAGGACCTTAAGGTGTAGAAAACTTGTTTATGCTTTTAATTTTTCTAATTTAAAGTTACTGGCTTGAATCTTTTTTACCTTGGCCACAGCAAGGTCTTCTTGCAAGATATGTCTATAAAGGAAAGGGAAACAAAAGCAACTATAAACTACCAGGACTTCAAGACAAAAAGCTTCTGCACAGCAAAGAAAACAGTCAACAAAACTAAAAGGCAACCTACAGAATGGAAGAAGATATTTGTAAATGGCATATCAGTTAAAGGGCTAGTATCTAAGACATATAAAGAACTTATCAAACTCAACGCCCAGAAAACAATCCAGTCAAGAAATGAGCAGAAGACATGAACAGAAATTTCACCAGAGAAGACATACACACGGCCAACAAGCATACGAGAAAATGCTCCACATCACTTGCCATCAGGGAAATACAAGTCAAAACCACAATGAGATCCCACCTCACACCAGTGAGAATGGCAGAAATTAACAAGACAGGAAACAACAAATGTTGGAGAGGATGTGGAGAAGGGGGAAACCTCATGCACTGTTGGTGGGAATGCAAACTGGTGTATACACTCTGGAAAACAGTGTGGAGGTTCTTCAAGAAGTTAAAAATAGAGCTACCCTACAACCCAGCAATTGTACTACTGGGTATTTACCCCAAAGATAGAGATGTAGTGAAACACTGGGACACTTGCACCCTGTTTGCTGTTTATAGCAACAATGTCCACAATAGGCAAACTGTGGAAGGAGCCTTGGTGTCCATCGAAAGATGAATGGATAAAGAAGATGTGGTCTATATATACAATGGAATATTACTCAGCCATCAGAAGAGGATGAATACTACCATTTACATCAATGTGGACAGAACTGGAGGGTATTATGCTGAATGAGATAAGTCAATTGGAGAAAGACCATTATTATATGGTTTCACTCATATGTGGAATATAAGAAATAGTGAAAGAGACCATAAGGGAAGTGGGGAAAGTGAGTGGGGAAAAATTAGAGAGGAAGAAGACAAGCCATGAGAGACTCCTAACTCTGGAAAACAAAGGGTTGCAGAAGGGGAAGTGGGTAAGGGGATGGGGTAACTGATGACAGGAATTAAGGAGGGCATGTGATGTGATGAGCATTGGGTGTTATACTATATGTTGGCAAACTGAATTAAAAATAAATATCAGAAAGGGAGACAGAACATGAGAGACTTCTAACTCTGGGAAACGAACAAGGGGTGGTGGAAAGGGAGGTGGGTGGGGGGTGGGGGTGACTGGGTGGCGGGGGCACTTGATGGGATGAGCACTGGGTGTTATGCTATATGTTGGCAAATTGAACTCCAATAAAAATAAATAAATAAAATCACTGGCTGGATAACTGGCTAAGCCATTGTCAAGATTCTTCTGATCAATAAAGGCAATCACATTTTAATGTCACCATAGACTTAGGTACAAGAGATTTAGCATTCCTCTCAAATAGAAGTCTGCATAGAAAAAAAGATAAAGTTTATTGCATATAAGAAAATATAATTATGTTAAAAAGTACCAATCTTGGAGGAGGGGCAAGATGGCGGAAGAGTAGGGTCCCCAAGTCACCTGTCCCCACCAAATTACCTAGATAACCTTCAAATCATCCTGAAAATCTACGAATTCGGCCTGAGATTTAAAGAGAGACCAGCTGGAACGCTACACTGAGAAGAGTTCGGCTTCTATCAAGGTAGGAAGACGGGAGAAAAGAAATAAAGAAACAAAAGGCTTTCAAGGGGGAGGGGCCCACGAGGAGCCGGGCTGAGGCCGGGGCGAGTGTCCCCAGGACAGGAGAGCCCTGTCCCGGAGAAGCAGGAGCTGCTCCAACCTTCCCGGGCGGAAAGGGGCCCGCAGGGAGGTGGAGCAGGACCCAGGAGGGCGGGGATGCCCTCGGGCTCCCTGGGACACTAACAGGCACCTGCGCCCCGGGAGAGTGCACCGAGCTCCCTAAGGGCTGCAGCGCGCACCGCGGGACCCGGAGCAGCTCGGAGGGGCTCGGGCGGCGGCTCCGCGGAGGGGGCTGCGGGGCGGAGCGCGAATCCAACAGCGCAGGCTCCGCAGCACAGGGCGCCAGGACACAGCCCAGGACCCGGCCTCCCCCGGGACAGGCAGAGGCCGGGAGGGCCCAGGACAGCGAGGACGCTCCTGCCCCGAGCTGAGCAGATCAGCGGCCCCGCCCCCGGAGCCTCCAGGCCCTGCAGACGGAGAGCCCCGGAGTTACTGCGGGGGCTGACTCCAGGGCTGCAGAGCCGGCCCGCCACTGCGGTTGTTCCTCCTGAGGCCTCACGGGGTAAACAACCCCCACTGAGCCCTGCACCAGGCAGGGGCAGAGCAGTTCCCCCAAGTGCTAACACCTGAAAATCAGCACAACAGGCCCCTCCCCCAGAAGACCAGCTAGAGGGACCAGTTCCAGGGGAAGTCAAGGGACTTAAAGTATACAGAATCAGAGGATACTCCCCTGTGGTGTTTGTTTGTTTGTTTCTTTTTGCTTTCTGTTTGCTTCCCCCACCCTTTTTTCCCCTTTCTTTCTTTTTCTTTCTCTTTTTCTTCTCTTTTTTTCGTTTTTTCTTCCTTTTTTCTTTTTTCTTTTTCTCTTTTCTTTCCTTCTTTCTCTCCTGTCTTTTTCTCCTTTTCCCAATACAACTTGTTTTTGGCCACTCTGCACTGAGCAAAATGACTAGAAGGAAAACCTCACCTCAAAAGAAAGAATCAGAAACAGTCCTCTCTCCCACAGAGTTGCAAAATCTGGATTACAATTCAATGTCAGAAAGCCAATTCAGAAGCACTATTATACAGCTACTGGTGGTTCTAGAAAAAAGCATAAAGGACTCAAGACTCTTCATGACTGCAGAACTTAGATCCAATCAGGCAGAAATTAAAAATCAATTGAATGAGATGCAATCCAAACTAGAAGTCCTGACGACGAGGGTTAGCGAGGTGGAAGAACGAGTGAGTGACATAGAAGACAAGTTGCTGGCAAAGAGGGAAACTGAGGAAAAAAGAGACAAACAATTAAAAGACCATGAAGATAGATTAAGGGAAATAAACGACAGCCCGAGGAAGAAAAACCTACGTTTAATTAGGGTTCCCGAGGGTGCAGAAAGGGACAGAGGGCCAGAATATGTATTTGAACAAATCATAGCTGAAAACTTTCCTAATCTGGGAAGGGAAACAGGCATTCAGATCCAGGAAATAGAGAGATCCCCCCCTAAAATCAATAAAAAACGTTCAACACCTCGACATTTAATAGTTAAGCTTACAAATTCCAAAGATAAAGAGAAGATCCTTAAAGCAGCAAGAGACAAGAAATCCCTGAGTTTTATGGAGACGAATATTAGGGTAACAGCAGCCCTCTCCACAGAGACCTGGCTGGTCAGAAAGGGCTGGCAGGATATATTCAGGGTCCTAAATGAGAAGAACATGCAACCAAGAATACTTTATCCAGCAAGGCTCTCATTCAAAATGGAAGGAGAGATAAAGAGCTTCCAAGACAGGCAGGAACTGAAAGAATATGTGACCTCCAAACCAGCTCTGCAAGAAATTTTAAGGGGGACTCTTAAAATTCCCCTTTAAGAAGAAGTTCAGTGGAACAATCCACAAAAACAAGGACTGAATAGATATCATGATGACACTAAACTCATATCTTTCAATAGTAACTCTGAATGTGAACGGGCTTATGATCCCATCAAAGGCGCAGGGTTTCAGACTGGATAAAAGAACAAGACCCATCTATTTGTTGTCTACAAGAGACTCATTTTAGACAGAAGGACACCAACAGCCTGAAAATAAAAGGTTGGAGAACCATTTACCATTCAGATGGTCCTCAAAAGAAAGCAGGGGTAGCCATCCTTATATCAGATAAACTAAAATTTACCCCAAAGACTGTAGTGAGAGATGAAGAGGGACACTATATCATACTTAAAGGATCTGTCCAACAAGAGGACTAAACAATCCTCAAAAATATGCCCCAAATGTGGGAGCTGCCAAATATATAAATCAATTAATAACCAAAGTGAAGAAATACTTAGATAATAATACACTTATACTTGGTGACTTCAATCTAGCTCTTTCTATACTCGACAGGTCTTCTTTTTTTTTTTTTTTTTAAAGATTTTATTTATTTATTCATGATAGTCACAGAGAGAGAGAGAGGCAGAGACACAGGCAGAGGGAGAAGCAGGCTCCATGCACTGGGAGCCCGACGTGGGATTCGATCCCGGGTCTCCAGGATCGCGCCCCAGGCCAAAGGCAGGCGCCAAACCGCAGCGCCACCCAGGGATCCCTCGACAGGTCTTCTTTTTTTTTTTTTTTTTTAATAAATTTATTTTTTATTGGTGTTCAATTTGCCAACATATAGGATAACACCCAGTGCTCATCCAATCAAGTGCCCCTCTCAGTGCCTCGACAGGTCTTCTAAGCACAACATCTCCAAAGAAACGAAAGCTTTAAATGATACACTGGACCAGATGGATTTCACAGATATCTACAGAACTTTACATCCAAACTCAACTGAATACACATTCTTCTCAAGTGCACATGGAACTTTCTCCAGAATTGACCACATACTGGGTCACAAATCGGGTATGAACTGATACCAAAAGATTGGGGTCGTCCCCTGCATATTCTCAGACCATAATGCCTTGAAATTAGAACTAAATCACAACAAGAAGTTTGGAAGGACCTCAAACACGTGGAGGTTGAGGACCATCCTGCTAAAAGATAAAAGGATCAACCAGGAAATTAAGGAAGAATTAAAAAGATTCATGGAAACTAATGAGAATGAAGATACAACCATTCAAAATCTTTGGGATGCAGCAAAAGCAGTCCTAAGGGGGAAATACATCGCAATACAAGCATCCATTCAAAAACTGGAAAGAACTCAAATACAAAAGCTAACCTTACACATAAAGGAGCTAGAGAAAAAAAAACAGCACATAGATCCTACACCCAGCAGAAGAAGAGAGTTAATAAGGATTCGAGGAGAACTCAATGAAATCGAGACCAGAAGAACTGTGGAACAGATCAACAAAACCAGGAGTTGTTTCTTTTAAAGAATTAATAAGATCAATAAGCCATTAGCCAGCCTTATTTAAAAGAAGAGAGAGAAGACTCAAATTAATAAAATCATGAATGAGAAAGGAGAGATCACTACCAACACCAAGGAAATACAAATAATTTTAAAAACAAATTATGAACAGCTCTCCGCCAATAAATTAGGCAATCTAGAAGAAATGGACGCATTCCTGGAAAGCCACAAACTACCAAAACTGGAACAGGAAGAAATAGAAAACCTGAACAGGCCGATAACCAGGGAGGAAATTGAAGCAGTCATCAAAAACCTCCCAAGACACAAAAGTCCAGGGCCAGATGGCTTCCCAGGGGAATTCTATCAAACGTTTAAAGAAGAAACCATACCTACTCTACTAAAGCTGTTTGGAAAGATAGAAAGAGATGGAGTACTTCCAAACTCGTTTTACGAGGCCAGCGTCACCTTAATTCCAAAACCAGACAAAGACCCCTCCACAAAGGAGAATTATAGACCAATATCCCTGATGAACATGGACGCAAAATTTCTCAACAAGATACTAGCCAATAGGATCCAACAATACATTAAGAAGATTATTCACTATGACCAAGTGGGATTTATCCCTGGGATGCAAGGCTGGTTCAACGCTCGTAAAACAATCAATGTGATTCATCATATCAGCAAGAGAAAAACAATAACGATATGATCCTCTCAATAGATGCAGAGAAAGCATTTGACAAAATACAGCATCCATTCCTGATCAAATCTCTTCAGAGTGTAGGGATAGAGGGAACATTCCTCAGTGTCTTAAAAGCCATCTACGAAAAGCCCACAGCAAATATCATTCTCAAAGGGGAAACACTGGGAGACTTTCCCCTAAGATCAGGAACAAGACAGGGATGTCCACTCTCACCACTGCTATTCAACATAGTACTGGAAGTCCCAGCCTCAGCAATCAGACAACAAAAAGACATTAAAGGCATTCAAATTGACAAAGAAGTCAAACTCTCTCTCTTTGCAGTTGACATGATACGCTACATAGAAAACCCAAAAGCCTCCACCCCAAGATTGCTAGAACTCATACAGCAATTTGGCAGTGTGGCAGGATACAAAATCAATGCCCAGAAATTAGTGGCATTTCTATACGCTAACAATGAGACTCAAGAAAGAGAAATTAAGGAGTCAATCCCATTTACAATTGCACCGAAAAGCATAAGATACCTAGGAATAAACCTAACCAAAGAGGTAAAGGATCTATACCCTAAAAACTACAGAACACTTCTGAAAGAAATTGAGGAAGACACAAAGAGATGGAAAAATATTCCATGCTCATGGACTGGAAGAATTAGTATTGTAAAAATGTCAATGTTACCCAGGGCAATTTACACGTTTAATGCAATCCCTATCAAAATACCATGGACTTTCTTCAGAGAGTTGGAACAAATAATCCTAAAATTTGTGTGGAATCAGAAAAGACCCCGAATAGCCAGGGGAATATTGAAAAAGAAAACCATAGCTGGGGGCATCACAATGCCAGATTTCAGGTTGTACTACAAAGCTGTGGTCATCAAGACAGTGTGGTACTGGCACAAAAACAGACACATAGATCAATGGAACAGAGTAGAGAATCCAGAAGTGTCTTGTACTTTTTTAAGAGTTGCGTGATGTTGGGATCCCTGGGTGGCTCAGTGGTTTAGTGCCTGCCTTCGCCCGGGGGCTTGATCCTGGAGACCTAGAATCAAGTCCCACATCAGGCTCCCTGCATGGAGCCTGCTTCTCTCTCTGCCAGTGTCTCTGCCTCTCTCTCTCTCTCTCTCTCTCTCTCTCTCTCTCTCTGTGTGTGTGTGTGTGTGTGTGTGTGTGTGTGTCTCATTAATAAATAAATAAAATCTTACAAAAAAAAAAGAGTTGTGATGTCTTAGGCCTTGGTTGTTCCATGTGGAATGCCCTCCCCTAAACATTCCTCCTTGCCCCCTCTTCCATTGTCCCTCCTATTCCTGTCCAGTATATTTCTGTTCTTCATTTAAAACCACTCAAATATCACCTTAGCTGTGAAACTTTCCCTGCCCACAGAGTCAAAAATTTCCAAGCCTCACTTCTCTGGTGGTACCATGTTGGTACTTCCATTAACCTTTTGCTCACCGCATTAGAATTATTTCTTTTCATGTTTGTGTTCCCCATTGGACAATGAGTTCTTTGAAAGTAAAGTGACTCATTCATCTCTATATACATAATGCATGGCACTGCATAAATAAAATTAATTAAAAATCTCAAACTGACATATCTAACTCTTCTTCCATGTGATCTTAAACTTTATTTTTTAGGCATATAAACTATTTGTGATTATAAACTTTAAAAGTTTGCATCTCTTCCATCTGTGCCCTCCTCCCTCCCACGTCTTCATGCCATGCCTGGAGCCACAGAGAGGGCACAGGTTACCTTCTGCTCTCAGCATAGGTATAGAAGGTTCCAGAGATTTACTCTGGAGGCGAATTTCCAAGTCTGCTCCCATGGGAAATGAAATTAGGTTCAGAAAAGAGTTTGCATCTATTTAAGAGATGGGGGACATTCTCCTGTATTAAAACATGCTGTGCCTATCCTTCCTTCTGCAGAGGCAGTCTGGTTATAAGTGATGGAACAAGATGTTGTGGGGAAGCACAAAGTGTCAGCATAAAACACTGAAAAGAGTAGGAGAAAGTTTCAGTCAAGGTCCGGCACTGCCAATGGGGAGCAGTCTGGGTTTCCTTACTGAGACTGGTTTCATAAACAGGTATGTGTAAGAAGAATACTCAAGAAAATCCTTCTATTTTAAGATTACCTCCAAAGATAATCTATTTCTCTTTGCCTCTATTTGGTATTTCCAAGAAACTGTTTAAACCTTATTCATTTTACTAAATCGGCTTTCCTCCGGGACATCCATTGACCATTGACAAGATGATTAAATGAGATCATGAGTAAGAAAGGCTTGAGCTCAATGTTCGACATGTAGCATGCTCCAAACAAATAGTAGCTGAATCTGAATCCCTGTAAATTAGCAAATTGATTTTCTGGTTTACAAATGAGGCTTGGGTGAGCCTGAATGGTATGAGCCACTCTCCTGTGGCTTTAATGAGTCAACCTAATGATGGGTCCAACCCAATGGCCTGGAATATTAGAAGTTATAAAACCTCAGCCTACAGGGAGAAAACCTGCAGCTCAGCCTAGCACAGCTAGGATGTGGAGCCTAATGGCAAATTTGGCAGAATCCAAACTTGGATCTGCATCCTGCCTTTTAGCTCCTAGAAAGATCTCTGCAAGAAACTTCTGGTGTCCTGAGAAAACCAATTATTTCCCTGTCCTGTACTTTTGTCTGATCAGAATCCCTTTCTCATCCTCAAAGTGAAACTGGAAGCATGTGATCTGAATGAGGGAATTTGGAGGCTGTGGAAGGGACAGTCAAGGAATTAGATGCTGAAATCCTAGAGGCTCAAACATGTTTGGGAAATTGCCCAGTCTAATTTTCAAAACTTACCTACTGTCAACAAAATACATGATTTGTGCTAGTAGACAGATAGTTTGTGCTTGATTCTTATAGGTGCTTAATAGCTTTGGAATGTTTGTTTTGCTATATTGCTATTTAATGTGAAACATTTTGAAGTTTGATCAAACCCTTGAACTTCAAATTTACACTAGAAAGGTTAAAAAACGGAATACTACATTAGTTATATATGTGTCCTGATTACCTCCAAGTTCTCCAGCCTTCTGAAGGCACCATCTTGATATTCACGTGAAATAAATCAATAAATCAAGCTTCCAGTTTAAATAAGGAGAAGTCCAAGATTCTTGATAGTTCTACACATTCCCCAAAAGAGGGGCTAACTCTCACCTAAAGTTGCCTGTAACTTTCTGTTTTGGCTCAGTCATTAAGAACTTCCTACCTTCACTTCACCACTGATGCTGCCGGCTCCAAATGTGTCTTGTCCCTTCTCTCCTAAATGGAAATGAAAACTCCTCTTTGTTATCCAAAGCAGTGCTGCCCTAATTCAATCATGATATGGTGACAGAATTGTCCTGAAGATTTGGGCATACTGAAGAGCCTTTCTGTCCAGAATCAGAAACCACTAAAAATCAAATGCCAGTCATTATTATTCTAAAATCTCTTGCTTCCCCACTATTAATCAGCTCTCTTCTCAGCATCCTATTGGTTGTTTTCTTTCAGGAAACTATTGCTCTACCTTCACCTCTCTTCCTGGAATTCTAGGGCTCCAATTCCTTATTTCTCAGGCAGCTATCCACTACCTAGAGGTAGATGTATATATATAAAATATACATATGTTTATATGAACATATATGTATCTATCATCTATATCACAGGGTATTAACTCTGGCTTTTCCCTCTATTTGGGAGTTCAAGGGAGGATTCCAAAGGCTGAGAACAGTAGGTTTTTAGCCATCTATACTGGCCATGTTGAGATTGTGGGTAACCTCAAGAAGGTCTAGAAGACAAGCAGAGGAGTGTTTAACTCTGACTTCACATTTCCTGAGGGATACTTCAGGAAATCCCTATAAATCTTGACCTGTGCCTGCTGATATTGAAGAACCTGATTTATACCTAAAATTTATAAAAGAAAGTGCTTAAGGGAACTGTTTGTGACAGGAAGGCAAAGACACGGGGCTACATTCAAAATGGTCTGCTCCTCTAGCTATGGACCAAATAGGCACTGATACAGGTGCTGAACTTCGGCCACCTTGAGAGGACCTCCCAGAGGACACATGAGCCCATGACAGGGAGCGTGTGTGTGTATCCAGTAGCACTAGATGCTAGGGCTGTTGGAAGAGTCATGAGCAACCAGCTAGAGGTGATGGAGGTGGCATCTCCTGTGAGATAGAACAAATCTATTGGGATAAAGCAGGGGACAAATGCACAGTAATGGTGGTTTCTAAGGAGTCCATATGGGTACCCCATGAAAGACCAATTGGTGGGGAGAAGGGAATAGGGGAGGGGGACTTTCTTGGCGGCCACCAATGTCAGGGGCAACCATACCAGTCAGGAAGAATCTTTCCTGCCTCATCTGTCTCCCCTCTCCCTCCTTTTGTCTCCTGGAAAACCAAATGGCCTAGTGGGTAGAAGAGAACAAAGGTGAAAGTTGGAAGCTGACCAAGCTTCTCTCCATGCGTCTACCAGCCCAAGGTGCTGGAGGACAGGGAAAAGGGTTTGACTTAAATGAGAGAATAAGGCTTTGATAATAGACAAGACTAAACTGGGCATCTTATATTAGACTTTCCACTGGTGTGTGTGAGTGACAGGAGAAGCTCTTTTATGTTTTTGAGACTTCATCCAGAGGCAAAGATATGATTGACGAAACTTGTTGGAAGGCAGTCACATAGAACAGAAAAAGCTAATTTATAATTTCACCCCTACTGAGTACAAATCATTCAATAAGGCATTTGGTCTGTGTCTTCCTCCCTTTGTCTCTTCTTTTTTCTCTTCTCTCTCCCACATATACATTTATATTCTGTTATGTTTTATGTGCAAATAAATTTTCTTTGACTCAACTTCTCCCTTCTAGACAAGCCTGGAGCCTTCCCATTCATAACCAGATGTCCACGTACTTGTTTATTTCCTTTGATTTCTAAGTAGAAGGTTGTATGAATTTTAATTGAATTCCTCCATCATGCATGAGCTTCCCCAGTTGTCTTCCTCCACTGACTACACGTCTTTTTACTCCTCCCTGCTACCATGTATTAAATGCTGTTTTAAACCTCTAGAAACCTCCGATGTGGATCTTATTTTGATGCCAGCTTCAGATGCAGACCTGGGGTTCCATAACCGCTGGAGTCCGCTCTTACCATAACCGGATACTCAATACATCTTCACAAAGTGATGCCCCCCACGATGACACACACCACACCTCAGAAACTGGCAGAACCTCTCCAGGTTCAAATCCAGCAGAAACACAGCACTGCTGCTGTCTCCGCCTGTGTCCTTGGCACTTGTGCTATGTCACAGTTGCTGCTTTCAGAAATTTATGAGCCATCAGTCCTTGCCGACTACTTAGCAGGCTCTCATCTGCCTCCAAGCCAGAGAACTCTTTCTGAGCCTCCTGGGAACAGGGTCACCATATTTCTCTTATTTATCCCATATTTCCTGTAAATGTCAGCTTCTTTCCTGGCCTGTTCCAATTAGATGTTGGTGGGTCTCTCCACTCACACAGGCCTCTAAACCTCTTTCTTCTTTTTAGCATATTCTTCTTAGCCTTGTGTAGATTCATGTCCATGTGTATCTAGCTGCAGAATGCGTGTGGCTCTTTTAATAGAAAGTGTCTCCCTTATGGCAAAAGAGGTTCTTTGAAGACAGGGCAAGTATTTGGTATAAAACAATGACTGCAAATCAGCAGGCATGAACTCTCTGGTTCATCTCTTTTTCAACCACACAGTAATTACATATGATTTTTCAAATTTGAATGCCTCAGAAGGCTAGTCATGCTCTAGTTTACTTCCCTTTCTATCATTCCTTGGTCTGTTTCATTCACTTATACTACTTGTCTATCTGTGGTAGACATTTCAGTTTCTACTTTCTGGAATAAAGTCCTCTTTGACAAATCTGTCTGCTAGACAAAATAATGACACACACACACACACACACACTTCCTAATCCTCAAAATCTGTGGACATGTCACCCAAACTGGGGGGAAAAAAAGGACTTTGTGAATGTGATGAAATTAAGGATTTGAGGATGGAGGGATTATCAGGGATTATCTAGGTGGGCCCAATGTAATCACAAGGGTCCTTAGAGAGGGGGACTAGGGGGTCTAAGTTAGAAAATGGGAACATGACAACAGGAGCAGAGCATGGACGGATGCACTTTAAAGGTGAAGGAGCTGCAAGTTAAAGAATGCAGGTGGTCTTGAGAGAGAAAAGCAAGAAAATGAGTTCTCCCCCACTGTCTCCAGAAGGAACCCAGCCTTATCCACATTTTGATGTTAGCCTCATGAGACTTGTTTCAGACTCCTGACCTCTAGGACTGTAAGATTACACATGTCTGTTGTTTTAATCACTAGGTTTGTGGTAATTTGTTAAAACATCAGGAAGAAATATACATAGTAAGAGTCAAAAAACAACTGCCTGACCTTCCTTGGTACCAGAAATCTTCTCCACTTGGTCTTACTGGCCATTAGAGGTGTAGCTTTAGTGATGAAGGAACTGATTCAGTGGGGTAAGACTCAGTGCTTGGGAATTTGCTTCCTTTCTGAAGATAAGGCATGGGACAGTAATTGTTTCCTTCCATCTGTTGGATACATAATGACTCCTAAAGTTCAATAAACTAATGGCTTCATGAGTAAAGACTCTTTTACCTGTAGCACTCTCACCCAGGAAGCAGTCAGAGATAGATGAAGACAAACCTTTTCCTTCTAAGACTTTTGTCACCCCTAGTTATTTTCCCACATGCCCACTCTCATGCATAAGGACACATGATGCCTTCATCTTCTGTGTTTTACCTCTCTTCTTCCTACTTATTCCTTGCTATCCCTTCTTCAGTGTCCTTGGCTCAAGGACACTCTTGGTTTTCATGCTTTAAACCCTTACTTATGATGACAAAACTACGTTTTAGCGACTAATGTGTGTGCTCAGCAGGAGGAGCCTCTGGCGTTCGTTTTTTTTTTTTAATTCAAGTATAGTTAACATACAGTGTTAGATCAGTTTCAAATGTACAATATAATGATTCAACAATTCATCACAAGTGTGCTCTTAATCATTCCCTTCACTTGTTTCACCCATCCCCCACTCACCTTTTCTCTGGAACCATCAGTTTGTTCTCTATATTTAAGGGTCTGCTCTTTGGTTTGTCTCTTTTTTTCCTTTTTCATTTGTTTTGTTTCTTAAATTCCACATATGAATGAAATCGTATGATTGTCTTTTTCTGACTCATTGCACTTAACGTTATACCCTCTAGATCCATCCATGTTACAAATGGCAAGATTTCTTTTTTTTTTTTAGGCTGAGTAATATTCGTATGTTTGTGTATGTTTGTGTAGCACATCTTCTTTACCCATTCATCTATGGATGGATACTTAGATTGCTCTCATAACTTGACTATTATAAATAATGCTGCAATAAACATAGGGGTGCACGTATCTTTTTGAACTAGTGTTTTCAATTACTTGGGGTAAATACCCAGTAGTGGAATTACTGGATCATACGGTAGTTCTATTTTTAATTTTTTGAGGAACCTCCATATTGTTTTCCACAGTAGCTGCACCAGCTTGTATTCCCTCCAGCGCTCATTTTAAAGAGCCACTTTCCATGTTAACAATGATAACAGACTAAGAAAAGGAAATAGATAGGTAGATTTAATATTTTATATCCCCAGTGATGCCAAGGAAGATATCTTTGCATTGACTATTTCTTCATTTCTTTCAGCTGCCAACTGTGAAGTGTAATTTGATTTAGCATATGGTGGCAAAGCCATGAGACAACAGAGACAAATACAGTTTGGGTTTTCATCAACATTTGCAGATTAACAACCGTGGGCCTGTATTTCAAGAGAGACGTAACAGATGCCATCCCTGAAGGTTCTCCAAGTCAACCAGGTGTAATGTCTAAAAAAGAGACATAAAATAGAAGTGTAGGATGAAGCACCTGTTGGTATGACTCCAGCAGTTATTGGCTGCTAAAGAGTTTAATTCGAAGTAGTCAACAGAGGGAGATAAAAACTGGGTCATTTCCCATGGCCAGGTATTTAAAGCATGTAGGAAGAAGACTGCATGAATTTTGATGGAAACTTAAGTTGTTTCATTATGAGAAAGACATCTCGAATTATCTAGGGCTCTTAGGTAACACAGACTCTGGCAGTTACCACTTTCTTTGGTTCATGTAGACCCGGTCTAACCAAGCAATGAAGTGTCATAGAGTAGGGATCCTTAACCAGTGGCTTCATGCAAGTCAGATCTTGGATGTATTGGTTTGTCTACTCTAATATTTTTTAAAAACATGATTTTCTTTAGGTAAGGCACAAGCAGTCCACACGATTCCCTCCTATACAAAACCATTCTTGCCTATTTATATAACTTGCCTATGATACACAGAATAATAGTCCCCCAAGGATGTCCATGTTCAAATTCCCAGAAGCTATGAATATATCACCTTACATGGCAAAAGGGATTTTATAGGTGTGATTAAGTTAAGGGCCTTGAGATGAGGAAGTTATCCTGAGTTATCTGAGTGAGTCCAATGGAATCATGCGAATTCTTATTAGTAAAATAGGGAAAGAGGGAGGCTGGAGAGTCAGAAACAGAGAGAGATTGGATAATGTTGCTTTGCTTTGAAGATGGAAGAAGGGACCAGAAACCAAGGAATGCAAGCAGTGTCTGGAAGCTGGAAAGTCAAGGGAGAAGATTATCCTCCAGAGCCCGTAGAATGACATTAGCCCTGTTGACACCTTGATTTTATCCTATTGAGCTCCATTTTGGATTTCTGATCCCCATAACTTTAAGATAATAAGTTTGTGCCACTTTAAGCCACTAAATCTGTAACAGTCTGTTATAACAATAATAGGAAACTACCATGTTGGCTAACTCTGAAGTTTAGGTTCAATAAAACCAAAAAAGAGCTGTAATAACAACAGGTAATATTTTGAGTGCTTATTATCTATATACCAGGTATACTTCCTATGATTAACCCATTTGTTCCTCAAAACAACTCTATGAGGCATGTGATGGGCACATCCCCTGTTCTCACACTGATTTGTCCAGCAGTGGGCAGATCTCCAGTACAAAGAGTAAAAAGAACATTCCAATTTTGTAAACTGGTTCTTCACAGGAGGATACAGATTTGCTTCATGTGATTTTCCTCACTCAGTTCTTTACTTCCCTCTTAGTGTTCATGAAATCCAGACAATTGTGCTGTCTGATAAATGGCCTGAAATCATTTATTAACACAAATTTGCCTTGGCATGTGGCAGAGACATACACGTGACAGAACTAAAGGGGACTCTGGAGATGACCAAAGCAAAATCCATCTTGCATTCCCACATCTATTATTCCCATTTACCCTTGCCCCTTCCTGCAGGAAATGTCATAAAACAATCTTTAAGGAACTTTAACCAGGAGGCAGGATCTAGATGTCCAATTTCCAAGGTGCCTTAGGCCCCTGGAATAATAATATATGATAGAGTTGAAAAGGAGTTGAGGCAAAAATGATTATTTTTTCAAATCAACCTTGTATTTCCATACACACTTTCATTCATTCATTCAAATCAATGTCTTAAAAAATACTGCATCTGACCACATGGCAGGCACTTTTATAAGTGATAAAGTTGCAAGGATCTTAACTTCAAAGAATGTGTAACCTAGTAGGAGACAGGCCTATAGAGAAAAACAATCATTATGCAAGGACAGTGATTATATTTTTAATAAATTCAATATAGAGAGAAACGAAGATAGTGAGATCTCAGGAGTCAAGGTTTATATAGGAGGATACGAGTTTAGACTTGAATTAAAATCAGTTTCATGGCCAGGCAGGAAGTGGTCAGGATTCTAAGCAAAGAATAAGCCAGATGTGTATGGGCCTAGAGACTTGAGTGAGTGAAGGCATTTTCTGAGAATTAGAAGATAAAGTGGTCAGGGATATATAAGTTAAGGGTGGTAAGAGAAGAGGCAGGATGCCAGATCAAAAAGAGTCTTGTAAGCCATGCAAAGGAGTTTGGGTAAAATTCTGTAGGGATAGGAAGCAATTAAAGAACTTTGAAATAGTAGCAATGTGATCACAATTATGATTTAGAAAGATAAATCCCATGGCAGTATGTAGCTCAGGCTTTGATGACTGTATGACTGTGATGGGGGAGAAGGGACGTGGCTAGAAGAAAAACAACTATTAATGAAGATATAGTCAGTTGTTTAGATGAGATACGATGAGGGCCTGAACTGGCATGGCAGATTTGGCCTATGGAGAGGCAGGAGGGATTCCAGGCATATTTAGGTAGAGAAATTCAAAGGGCTTGGTGGACCAAATATGAAGGGTAAAGAAAAAGATTCTAGGACAATATCTTGGCTTCTGATTTGAGATATTGGGTATTCATTCAAAAAAGAAGAGAATATAAATGGAAGAATAGCTTTGTTGAAGATGAGACAAGTTTTGTTGTAAGACATTTGAAAGATAATGAAGAAAAAATACTGACTAGTTTCTTAGATTCTGGAAATCAAGAGTGAAGTTTTGTCAAAAGTTATAGGTTTTTGAAGTCACAAACTTAGATTAGTTTAACTCCTGGGTGTGGATGAGATGCTTTAGTTTCTGAGAGACCTTAAATCCTCATCTAAAAATAGGAATAATTTCCTTTATGCTTGCAGAACCCAGTGATAATCTTTTCCTTCTGTGAATACTGGAATAGGGCGATAGTGGTGAAACAGGCTAAGATTTTTAATTTTTTGGTAGCATTTTTGATAAATATTGGAAGCCCTCCAAAGCAGACTATTTTTCTTAACAAAAATTTGGTAAAATACAAGAGGCATGTCAGGATTAGTAGAACTCCTCAAGGGAGTCCAAGCAGAGTTGTACTTTGTACCTTGTAGATGCTTGATCAGGATTTGTGTATTTGCTTGCATTGAGAAGAGCACAACATTTAACAACTGTAAGTAATTCTGTACAACAGAGGTCTTGGAGGTGGTACTTTGAAAACTCCCTAGCACCTGTTTAATTAATACAAGGGAACAACATAATTGGGGATTTTCACTTCACAGAATCTGTTCAATTCTTCATTTCCATTGTATCAGAAAACTGTCATTATAAATCAGTCTGAGAGTTGAACTGTTCACTCTTCTCATTATTGCATTTTGTATTTGCAACAAAAAGCTGTCAGTGAAGGATGTGGTTAGGTTAAAAAATCAGACTTCTTTTTGACTGAAGGGTAAGGCCAAATACCTAGGAATTCAAAAAAGTTAGCAAACCAATTTTGCTGCCTTTTGCTTTCGTAACAACCCAGATTGCTTCAGGAATTCTTTGGTTTTACACATCCAGCTACGTAGAGTGGAGGAACCATGAAAATCTGAGTGTAGTCTCCAGGAACTAATGTCTATACCTGGAGTCATTCGCATCACTGACATTCTCCCAGTGATCCAGGTTCATACATGTTTCTTTGAAAAGATTACTTCATTACTAAGAACAAATATAGTTAGTGGTTTTATAAAAATTTAGGCTACATACAAAAGAATAAGGAATTTTTACAAATCATCTATGCCTTATTAGGGATATTTATTGTTAAGAGAGACAAATAAAGTAGAAATAGAGAAAAATGTCATTGGTTTGAAATACGGTTTTTCTCCTTTGATACATAGTGAAATACTACTCATCCTTGGTGTCTGCGCTAAAATATGTCTCCCTTTTTATCCTTACCAACCTTGGCTCCTTTATTAACATTAGTGTGTTCCAAGCACTTGTATATTCAAAACACAGAGTGGAAGAAAGGTGGAGGGCTACCCCAGGTAAGCCATATTCTGTTTGAAATGTGTGATAAACAAAAGATTTGAAATATGTGGTTGGACACATGTGATTCAGTGACCAGATCGGGTCTGGAAATCAGGCTAGTGATCTGGATAGAAGTCACTAAATGTAAAAATGTAGACCAGGGAGGACTGTGGAGCTGAGCAACATTAAGATGTTGTATAGAGGCCAAGCCTGCATAGAAGATTGAAAAAGCATGGCTGGTGATGTTGCAAAACCCCAGGAAGAAGAAACACCAATTCTGTTAAGTCTTCAGAGAAGTCGAGAGATGGTAACAGAGAAAGATTTCTCATCTAGAACTCCTTTCCTTCTCCTTTGCATGCCTGATTGTAACACCCCTTTGGCTTTGAGGAATACCACTTCCTCCAGGAAGTCTTGTGTTACGACTCCTTGACTAGGTCAATCTCTCCCCATACTCTACAAGGCATTGTAGTGTCTGCTATCTCTAAACTCACTCTTCTACTTTTGCTTTTGCTAAACCAAACATCTGTCTCCTTTTATTGGACTGTATGCTTCTGGAGGGCCAGGGACACACATTCCTTGTTTAACATGTTTTCAGGACTTGGCCCAGCAATTGCCCACAGTAGGTGCCATGAAATATTTTCTGAATGAGTGATATCTGTGAATGAACTAGACTTCTTACATTTTTCTGTTTCCAAATCGAGAGAATATATAAAACTGCCCTTGTCAACAATTAATTGTTGTTGTGAAGCATTGTCCCTGCTTCCCTCTCCTTTCGCTTCTTTCAAGCAGCATGCTTTGAGTAGCTCTGTGTGCATGTCTTGAAGAAAGCCCTGATTTTTTGCTTGTAGCATAACATTTGGGCCTTATCTATATTATTTGTGTTACTTTTCTCTATTTAAATAGGCTCAAAGTGGTAAAGTGGAGAGGAAGCCTAGAATGAGAAGCTCTAGTTTCAGCTATGCCAGTAACCAGCTGTGAGTCAGGCCTCTGGACCTGCTAGTTACCTCCTCTGTGAAAATCTCTAAGACTGTCTCCTCCCTTTATTAAAAGGTCTGTATCTTTTCATTTTTCTCATTTGTGTCTCAGCATCTGAAGAGTATTCTCTACTTTGCCCTCAAAGATCATTTTCAAAAAATGCTTCTGTTAATATATTCAAGAAATAGAATTACCAGTTGGTTTGCTTTATAAATTTGTAAAACTAGAAATTATCTTTAGGATTGATGATTCCAAACCGTCAGGCAATGTGCGCATTTCTTATGATCCTTTTAATGTTGCTCTGAAATGAGTTTGCTAGTATTTTGTTGAGAATTTTTTGCATTTATGTTCATCAGGGATATGGGCCTGCAGTTTTCTTGTAGTGTCTCTGTCTGGCTTTGGTGTCAAGGTAATGCCGACTTCCTAAAATGAATTTGGAAGTATTCTGTCTTCAATTCTTGAATAAGTTTGAGGAGGATGGGCATTCATTCTTCTTTAAGTGTTTGGTAGAATTCAGCAAAGAAAACCACTCAGCCCTGGATATTTCTTTATTGGGAGGCTTTTGATTACTTATTCAATCTTCTTGTTTGTTATTGGTCTGTTCAAATTTTCTGTTCATTATTCAGTCTTAATTGGTTCTGTCTTTCTAGGAATTCTTTTCTTCTAGGCTGATTTGTTGGCATACAATTGTTCATAATCTCCTATTTTTATTTCTGTGGCATCAGTTATGTCTTCTGTTTCATTTCTGCTTTTGAGTATTAGTCTAGCTAAGAGTTTGTTTCTTTTGCCGTGCAGAAGCTTTTTATCTTGATTATCAGAAAGGGAGACAGAATATGTTAAATGTTTATGTTATTGATAAGGCTTCTCGTCAACAGTAGGCTCTTAGTAGTTAACCTTTTAGAAAGTCAAAATTTATACATGGATTTTTGACTGTGTGCACCCCTAACCACTCCCTTCATTGTTCAAGGGTAAGCTATATTCAACTCTGTCAATGCAGAATGTGAGCAGCCATAGACACTTTATAACAGAATATCTCTGCTACAAGTAAACTATTAATAAAAACAGACAAACTGTATTTGACCTATGGGCTATAGTTTGCAGAACACTGCTAGAGAGACCTACACAAGCCTTATTTTTAAATTTAGATCTCTCATCTTACATACATAGTAAAGCAGAGCAAACATTGGATTTAGGAGTGCTGGCTTCCACTTCTGTCCCTGACACTAATTGCTCTGCTGTCTTGACTAACTTCCTTAGCTTACTGGCCTTCCTGAATTGTCATAAGGAAAAGGTAAACACCAATCTCTTTCAAAGTCTGAAATGTTCAAATCTATCCTTGAGTGCTTAGATAATTCTCAAGAAACATGTTTTCTCAAGTTGTGAAACCTCAAAAACAATTTTATCTTTGCAAATTATTAAAGGTTACACTTAACATGATGATAGATCACTGGCATGGACCACTAACCAATGAACATGATTTTATAAGAACACCATACACCAAAAGGAAAAACTGGTTGAAAGAACTTTAATAGTGCAGCAAATCTATTTTATGCCATTTCATATTTTATCAAACTACCATATAAAATTTGTTTAAAAAATTTGAATATCTCATTGTCTTTAATGATTCATGTTTTGGGCAGCATCGCATCTAGAGGAAGTTCTATCAAGCTGCAGAAGAGGTAAGGTTTTTAAAGACAGAAGGAGCAGAAAACGGCAATTCTTGGCAAAGAAAGAATTGTTTTAGGCAAGGTTGTCTTCCTGGTATCAACCAGGACATTCAATTTAAGCTGTAAAGTTTACAACCATGGCAGGGTGGAGGGGTGGTTTGAAATTTTGCTCAGTTTAGGTATGAAGTCTTGGTTTACTATTGTGGGGCCTTAACACAAGTGACCCCATTTGGGCCTGTCATTTTCTTCAGTTTCATATCTCAACTGAAAAGTATTCAAACGCTTTAAGATACATTTCTTTTGAAATTCTAATTTTCTTAACATTTCATTGAAATATGTATTTTATTAATGTGGCATGATTATATTAAAGTTATTCTAGTTAACATAAAAATTTGGGGAAAAGAATTAAAGTATATTAATGAAAATGAACATATAAATTGTTGGAAAATCAAATGAGTGGTCATCAACCATAAACTGCATTAGACATTAATGTTTGCTATAATGCTTAAAAATAGAAGAGCTCATAAAAACATTCATTTTAAATGTATTTGATTTTTAATCACATTAAGAAGATTTATGAGAATTAAACTTTGAGAAATTTTTCTTAATGACAAACAGAAGAAAAAAGTAAAACCAGCTTCCTATCATTGAGAATAGTCAAGAAGCACCTGAAGAGTACTGAACATATTAAGAAAATATGTATACATTAAGCCAGTAGTTAGCATAAGGAAGGAAATAATGAACTTTAGAGCAGAAATAGAGAATAAAAAAATATAAAAATATCAATGAAATTAAAGTTGATTTTTTGAAAAGAAACAGAATTGACAAACTTTAAAAAATTATTTAAAATATATTTTTATTCATTTATTTATTTTACATTTTTGGTATACTTTTATTGGAGTTCGATTTGCCAACATATAGTATCACACCCAGTGCTCATCCCATCAAGTGCCCTCCTCAATGCCCGTCACCCAGTTACCCCAACCCTCCCACACCTCCCCTTCCACAACCCTTTGTTCATTTCCCAGAGTTAGGAGTCTCTCATGGTTTGTCTCCCTCTCTAATTTTTCCCACTCAGTTCCCCTCCTTTCCCTTATAATCTTTTTCACTATTTCTTATATTCCACATATGAGTGAAACAAACCATATGATGATTGTCTTTCTCTAATTGACTTACTTCACTCAGCATAATACCTTCCAGTTCCACCCACAAAAAGCTAATGGTGGATATTCGTCTCTTCTGATGGCTGAGTAATATTCCATTGTATGTATAGGCCACATCTTCTTTATCCATTCATCCATCAGAGGAAATCATGGCTCCTTCTACAGTTTGGCTATTGTGGACATTGCTGCTATAGACATTGGGGTGCAGGTGTCCACTCATTTCAATACATCAGTATCTTTGGGGTAAATTCCCATTAGTGCAATTTCTGGGTCGTAGGGTAGCTCTATTTTTAAATTCTTGAGGAACCTCCACACTGTTTTCCAGGGTGGCTGTACCAGTTTGCACTTCCACCAAATTGCAAGAGGGTTCTTACTTCTTCACATCCTCTCCAACATTCATTGTTTCCTGTCTTGTTAATTTTTGTCATTCTCACTGATGTGAGGTGGTATCTCATTGTGGTTTTGATTTGTATTTCCCTGATGGCAAGTGATGGCAAAAACCTCCCAAGACACAAAAGCCAAAGGAGAAGGTTTATGGTCAACTAATATTCTACAAAGGTGGAAAGACTATCTACTGGGAAAAAAACAAAACAAAACAGTATCTTCAATAAATGGTGCTGGAAAATTTGGACATTCACATGCAGAAGAATGAAACTAGACCATTCTCTTACACCAGACACAAAAATAAACTCAAAATGGATGAAAGATCTAAATGTGAGACAAGATTCCATCAAAATCCTAGAGGAGAACACAGGCAACACCCTTTTTGAACTCGGCCACAGTAACTTCTTGCAAGATACATCCACGAAGGCAAAAGAAACAAAAGCAAAAAGGAACTATTGGGACTTCATCAAGATAAGAAGCTTTTGCACAGTAAAGGATACAGTCAACAAAACTCAAAGACAACCTACAGAATGGGAGAAGATATTTGCAAATGACGTATCCGATAAAGGGCTAGTTTCCAAGATCTATAAAGAACTTATTAAACTCAACAGCAAAGAAACAAACAATCCAATCATGAAATGGGCAAAGACATGAAGAGAAATCTCACAGAGGAAGACATAGACATGGCCAACAAGCACATGAGAAAATGCTCCGCATCACTTGCCATCAGGGAAATACACATCAAAACCACAATGAGATCCCACCTCACACCAGTGAGAATGGGGAAAATTAACAAGGCAGGAAACCACAAATGTTGGAGAGGATGCGGAGAAAAGGGAACCCTCTTACACTGTTGGTGGGAATGTGAACTGGTGCAGCCACTCTGGAAAACTGTGTGGAGGTTCCTCAAAGAGTTAAAAATAGACCTGCCCTACGACCCAGCAATTGTACTGCTGGGGATTTACCCCAAAGATACGGATGCAGTGAAACGCCAGGACACCTGCATAAACCCGGATGTTTCTAGCAGCAATGTCCACAATAGCCAAACTGTGGAAGGAGCCTCGGTGTCCATGGAAAGATGAATGGATAAAGAAGCTGTGGTTTATGTATACAATGGAATATTACTCAGCCATTAGAAACGACAAATACCCACCATTTGCTTCGACGTGGATGGAACTGGAGGGTATTATGCTGAGTGCAGTAAGCCAATCGGAGAAGAACAAACATTATATGGTCTCATTCATTTGGGGAATATAAATAATAGTGAAAGGGAATATAAGGGAAGGGAGAAGAAATGTGTGGGAAATATCAGGAAGGGAGACAGAACATGAGACTCCTAACTCTGGGAAACGAACAAGGGGTAGTAGAAAGGGAGGTGGGCGGGGGGTGGGGGTGACTGGGTGACGGGCACTGAGGGGGGCACTTATGGGATGAGCACTGGGTGTTATTCTATATGTTGGCAAATTGAACACCAATAAAAAAAAATTTTTTTTTTAAAGAAAGTACAAGACACATGGGCAGCCCGAGTGGTTCAGCAGTTTAGCGCCGCCTTCAGCCCAGGGTGTGATCCTGGAGACGCAGAATGAGTCCCACGTCAGGCTCCCTGCATGGAGCCTGCTTCTCTGTCTGCCCGTATCTCTGCCTCTCTCTCTCTCTCTCTCTCTCTCTCTCTCTCTCTCTCTCTGTGTGTGTGTGTGTGTGTGTGTTTCTCATGAAATAATTAATAAAAACTTTTTTTTTTCCTAAAAAGTACAAGATACTTGAAATACCTACAGCAACTCGTAGGCTTGAAAATGAGGCAGAGAGTTAGGTGGGATCAAGTTAAAATTGACTAATTATTAAGGTTAGAAGCCTAAATTACAATCAGTAACCAATAGGTACTAAATCCAAGCAATGTCAAGAATATTGGCATTTTTAATAGAATAGTGTTATTATTTGTGCAAGTTATTTTGTTTTGTAACTGCCAAGTAAAAATAATGGGTGACTGATACTTGTTTTAGGGAAGCATATTATTCCAGCCCCATGTTTAAAATATTATTTTGATAATATTCTTAGTATTTTGCATTTGACTTTCTTCTTTTGTCTAGTATTTCTGATATACCAACAACTATATAGTATATACCTCTGGGATAGAAGGATAGGGGTTAGAGGTCTAAACCTAGAGACCAAAAACTTGGCTCTGAGTCCCTACCATTCTTCTTTCTAGCTGTCTGACCCTGTCGAGTCACTTAACTTTTCTGAGATTCAATTTTCTCATTGATGAAATGGGGGATACTGATATTCACCTTCTGGTTGGCTATGAGGATTAAATTAAGGAACAAATGAAATAGCTCTTGTATTTAAAAAGTTCCCCAGAGATTCCAATTCATGAAATATAAGATGCGTTAAAGTGATATTTAATGGACCCTGCTGATCTTGACTGGTCAACTTCAATCTCCCTTTCTTTTCTGGAGGAGAGTATTCCTTACTACCAACTATACTGTAAAGCTCGTAACTAGTTCTAATGTTATCTACTAATTAAAGGTTGATTTGCTGAGGATGAAAGTAAAATCTTGATTGTCACTAAAGAGACCTAGGAGGATTCCTATTTTAACTCATAGGTTCTGTGTGATGGAGCTTTCAGGAACAATACTCATAATAAATCTATCAAAATAAAAAGAGAAAACAGGAAGAATTTTTTCAAGGCAGTGAACATAGCCTCATTTATTAAGAATAGACTTTGTGTTCTTGATTAAGATTCCAAGACTAGACAGACTAGATAAAATGAGTTTAAATGAAGCCATTCAGGTAGGAAGGGGGAATTTCTTTGTTAGAATTATAATAAAATTCTGAGTAAGAAATTCCATTTCAGAGAAAATGGTGGGCTACATTATCAAACCCATTCTCTTGCTGAAGAAAAACTAAAAATACTGCACAAAATGAATTTTTTTAAAACCTCAGTGCATAGAAGAATTGAAAAGATAGTTAAGATATTAGAAAATTCTAAATCCTGTTAACTGGATCATTGAAGCTTCTTTTGCTCGTACAGCACTTATCAAACCTCCCAAATTTAAACCACAGATTTGACAGTTTCATACAGGAAAAAAAGAGAGAAGCAAAAATTTAAAGCTTTCTTAAGGTACAAAAACCAGTAGGGGACCTTCCTCACATTAAAGACAGACCTCAAAAGACTAACTCTTCAGCCAGAGATGAAATAATTAAATGTGTTCTACTTACTCCTCGCAAAGAGAATTGCATGCCCACTCCCAAAGAAAATTGTAAGTAGAATTACACCATGGAAAAGGGGAAAACAAAACAAAAACGCTGGAAAAAAAAATAAAACTTGGTCATAAATAAATAAATTACCTCTCAAAAAGTGATTCCAACATATGACTGCCCTCAAGGGCCAACCAGAAGTGAAATCAAATCTTCCCTGGAGATGTAAGTCTTCATACCAAGCCTCAAAGTATCATTACAAATACCTATCTTCAATGACAAAGAGTAAAATAAAGCTGAGGACACATGGACATAGAAACAAAAGACAACAGAAAAAGATCCACAAAGTCTGGTATTAAAACTGGAAGAGCAGATTTTAAATTAACTGTGCTTAAATATTGGAAAAATAAAGATAAACTTGGCATAAATAATAGGAAAATAGAGTGATCATGCAGATTTGAAAAAGAACCAAATAGTGTCTAAAAATTTTAAGCCTAATAACTAAAATGAAAAACTAAAATGGTGTTTGACTACAGATGTGAAACAAAGCTTAAGACGGAATCAGTAGGGGACTTCTGAAATGATGGTGGAGTAGGAGGATTCTGATCTCATCTTGTCCCAGAAATACAATTAGATAACATCCACATCAGTGTAAATAACCCAGAAAATGACCAGAAGACTGACAGAACAGACTCCTCACAGATACATGTAGAGAAGAACCCAGGACAAAGAGGGCAGAGATGTGGTCAGGAGCTAAAATGACCCATGGGACGGACTGTCCAAAGCAGGGTGGGATGCCATGGATGCAGAGAGGATACAGGACCAGACCCCACACCAGGCACCCCAGTACAGGACTCCCATGGGAAAGAAAAATACCCATAACATCAGGCTTTGAAAACCAAAGGGACTAATAATCAATGAGGCTTAACAGCTAGAACTTTAAAAATCAGCAGACTTACCTCTGAGAGAGCCAAGGGGATCATCTGAGTCCCCAACCTTGAAGTGACAGCACAAAAAAACAGCCCTACTGGGATACTGCATAGAAGCAACAGCTTGAAAAATGACTAGGGAATACAGGAGGGGCAGTCATTTACAAATCTCATAGCATGTGTTGGAAGGGCAGGGATCTTTGGTAGACTTCTTCAAGAATGAAAGAGACGGTGGTCACCATTTCTTTTCCCTACTCCCATCCCCCACTTACATACGCAGACACCTGAGGGAACCAGTACAGCATAAACACTTTCCACCTAGCTTGTAACAGAATGCTCCATCCACATGTTGTCCTGAGAAAACTCCCCCTCCATCCTAGCCTCACAGCAGGAGTTTTTCAAGGCAGCTGCAGGTCCCTTCTTGCAGTGAACCTTGTCAGTATTGTATGCCCTGCCCCCATATTCTGCAAACGTGCCTTCTTTGGCTCAGCCTTTCTCAGCAAGAGTCTTCGAGGAAGGACAGCTGCGGGCCTCCTCCCACAGTGGACCTGTGTGCCCTGCTTCCACAGTCTCCTGCACACCTGCCTCATCCAAAAGCCCTTGACAAGAATCCATTCAAGTGGCTGCCACAAGCCTAGCAGTGTGCAAGCAACCTCAATGAGGGCTAGCAGCACTCAAAATGACTCCTGAGCTGGAGAGGGGGGAAGATAACCACACATCCTAGTCTGATTGTGGCCCCAACAGTGGGGGAGGGGGCATACATCTGGTCTGGCTACAGCCCCTACCCCATCAACAGAAGTTTCTCAGGTTACAACAAACAGAAAGTGCCCAGGAATTTGGTGCTACTGAATCTCTGGCAAAAATGACTGAAGGCAAATGTGACTATGCTCCAAGAGTAGGGAACATGCAGCACACATAGGAGAAACCCCCGAAGTACCAGGTTCTGGTGAACAGGGGACATTGCAGTGCAGGCACTCTTCATCATAAGGCCACTACTTTCAAGAGCAGAGATGTAGCTGACTCTCCTAACATAGAAACAGACACAAATACACAGTAGACAAAATGAGGAGACAGAGGAATATGTCCCAAATGAAAGAACAGGATAAAAATCACAGGAAGAGAGAAACACAATGGAGTAATAAGCCTGAGAGGGATCATTTAAAGTAATGATCTTAAAGATACTTACTGGACTTGTGAAAAGAGTAGGGGACTTCTGTGAGACTCTTAAAGAGATAAAACATAAAAAGGAACCAATCAGAGATGAGGAATTCAATAACTGAAATTAAAAACAGACTAGAGAGAATAATTAGCAAACTAGAGGAAGTAAAGGAATGAATCATCAACCTGAAGGACAGAGTATTAAAAAGCAATCAAGCTGAACCGGAAAGAAAAAAATAATAATAAATGAAAATGACCCAGCAATTGCACTGTTGGGGATTTACCCCAAAGATACAGAGGCAATGAAACGCCGGGACACCTGCACCCCGATGTTTCTAGCAGCAATGTCCACAATAGCCAAACTGTGGAAGGAGCCTCGGTGTCCATCGAAAGCTGAATGGATAAAGAAGATGTGGTCTATGTATACAATGGGATATTACTCAGCCATTAGAAATGACAAATACCTACCATTTGCTTCAACGTGGATGGAACTGGAGGGTATTATGCTGAGTGAAGTAAGTCAATTGGAGAAGGACAAACATTTTATGATCTCATTCATTTGGGGAATATAAATAATAGTGAAAGGGAATGGAAGGGAAGGGAGAAGAAATGGGTGGGAAGTGTCAGAAAGGGAGACAGAGCATAGAGACTCCTAACTCTGGGAAATGAACTGGGGGTGGTGGAGGGGAAGGGGGGCTGGGGGTGGGGGTGAATGGGTGACGGGCACTGAGAGGGGCACTTGACGGGATGAGCACTGGGTGTTGTTCTGTGTGTTGGCAAATTGAACACCAATAAAAATGTATTATTAAAAAAAAAAGAAAATGACTTAGGGAACTCACAATACCATCAATTGTAATAACTTTATAGGATCCCAGAAAGAGAAAAGAGAGAAAAGCAGGCAGACATTTTATTTGAAGAAATAGCTGAAAACTTTCCAAATCTGGGGAAGGAAACAGAAATCTAGATCCAGAAAGCACAGAGTGTCTCCAGCAACAATCAACCCAAGGAGGTCCACACCAAAAACATAGTAACTAAAATGATAAAAAGTAGTGATAAAGAGAGAATTTTAAAAGCAGCAAGAGAAAAGAAAACATTTAGGTACAAGGGAAACCCCATAAGGCTATAGCTAATTTTTTGGCAGAAATTCTGCAGGCCAGAAGGGAGTTGCATGATGTATTCTGCAACAAGAAAACCTGCAGCCAAGAATGCTCTAACCACCAAGGCTATCATTCAGAATAACAAGGACATGTAAAGAGTTTCCCAGATAAACGGAAGTTAAAGTAATTCATGACCACTAAACCAGCCCACAAGAAATGTTAAAGGGAACTCTGAATGGAAAGGAAAGACCATAAGGAGGAGTAAGAAAAGTAAGAAGCAGAAAAGCAGTAAGATATCTATAAAAATAGATATCTATAAAAATCAGTCAAGAGAGTCACAAAGTAAAAGGATACAAAGTATGATATCATATACCTAAAACATAGGGCAGGGGGCATAAACAATGTATTTATACTCAAGCATTCATCAGCTTACATAGAGTATTATATGCATAAGATGTTATATATAAATGGTAACCACTAATCATAAACTGGTAATAGAGGAGTGCCTAGGTGGCTCAGTGGTTGAGCATTTGCCTTTGGCTTAGGTCATGGTCCTGGAGTCTTGGATCCAGTCCTCCATCAGACTCCCTGCAGGGAGCCTGCTTCTTGCTCTGCATCTTTCATGAATAAATAAATAAAATATTTTTTTTAAACTGGTAATAAATATGCAAAAAATAAAGAGAAAGGAATCTAAGTATATCATTAAGAAAGTCAGCAAACCATGAGAGAAGTAAGAGAAGAACTAAAGAACAACTATAAAACAAGTAACAAAATATCAATAAGTATATACCTAGCAATCATTACTTTGAATGTAAATGGGCTAAACACTCTGACCAACAGATTAAGAACAGATTAAGAAAAAAAGCAAGACCCAAATCCTGAGGAAGGTAGTGGTAAGGTAGGAGGACCTTAGGCTTGCTTTATCCCATAAATAGAACTAGATACTATCAAATCATCCTAAATATCCCAGAAATAGACCTAAAGAATGACAGAACAAACTCCACAATGAAAGGTAGAGAAAAGGACACATCAAAGAAGGTAGTAAATGTGGAGGTGTGTTTTAGGGGAGAAACAGATTCTGACTGCTGCAGAGGGGAGGGAGCCATGGTCACAGAGAAGGGTGAGAGAGAGAAAGAGAAGCACACAGGGGAATGCACAAGGAGAACATTTCCCCATAACTATTTGCCTGGAAAGTAAGGGAATATATTTCATGAGTTCTTGCAACCAGCAGGGTGCAAAGCCTAGAGTTTTAAAACTCAGCAGACTCAGCTAGGATAAAAGCCAGAGGGCACTGTGCTGCTCTTACACAGAAGGCAGGCAAACAACCTGAGGTACACAGCAGCATAGAAACAGATCTGAAGAGCACCTGTGGCACACAGTGGGTAATTTGCTCTTCTCAGAGTGGTTCCCTAACAGGCAGCACTCGTAAACACAACTTTCTGGGTACAAAGGAGCCCACTGGTGTCATTTCCCTCTCCTACCCCTCGGTACACAGAGTCACTGAAAGGAGGGGTACAATGGGCCTCTCCCCCAAAAGACTAGCATAAACCTTGGTCCACACCATGTGTCCCAACCAGAGAGTTTTGCAAGGCCTCAGTTCCAGTGGAAGTGATGACAGGTCACATTTCACAAGCAGACCAAAGCATAGTTCAAAGTCCCCACACTCAGGACAGAGACCAAATGCTACCCACAACAGGCAAGGAGAACCTCTGCAGAAGAGGTTCCTCTGCCCTGCCCTGAAGGATAGGGCAGCCAGAACACAAGAGCAGAGTACATGCAGCACATACTGGAGATACTTCTTGAAGCACCAGGCCCTAGCAACTTTATGACCTTTTCTTCATAAGGCCATTACTTTCAGGAACAGGAGACATAAGGCTTTTCTAACACAGAAGCAGGTAGAAACTTAAGACAAAAAAAGACAGAGGAATTTATCCTAAATGAAAGAACAAGAAAAGGTCATGGCCAGATATGTAAGCTGAACAGATATAAGTAACATGCCTGATGGAGAATTTAAAGCATCAATCATCATATTCACTGGACTTAAGAAAAGAAGACTTCAGGGAGACCCTTACCACGGAGATAAAAGAGTTAATAAAGAATCAGAAATGAAGAGTGCAATAAACAGATTAGAAACACATCTGATACAATGAACAGGCTGGAAGAAGCAGAGGAATGAATGAATAGGACTTAAACAAAGTGGAGGAAAGCAACAAAGATGAAAAAAGAGAGAATTATGTAGAACAAGAATAGAGAGGGAACTCAGTGACTCCAAATGTAATAACATCCATATTATAGGAGTCCCAGAAGAAGAGAGAAAAGAGGGCAAAAAATTTATTTGAAGAAATAGCAGTTGAAAATGTCCCTAACCTGGGGAAAGAAACGGACATCCAGATCCAGGAGGTGCAGAGAACTCCTAACAAAATCAACAAAAATAAACCAGCACCAAAACATGTTGTAATTCAATTTGCAAAATCTAGTGACAAAGAAAAAGTCTTTAAAGCAGCAAAAGAAATCACTAATTTACAAGGGGAAATCCATAAGGGCTAGCTGGGGACTTTTCAACAGAAATTTTGTAGGCCAGAAGAGAGTGGCATGATATATTCAAAGTGATGAATGGGGAAAAATATGCAGCCAAGAATGCTCTACCCAGCAAGAATGGAAGGAGAGTTAAAGAGTTCCCAAAACAAAAATTAAAACCATTCATGACCACTAAAGCAGCCCTGCAAGAAATATTAAACAGAACTCTTCAAGTGGAAAGGAGAGACCAAAAGTGACAGTATGAGGACAGGAAACACTAAAGTAATAAAAATGAATATTTCTACAAAAAAATCAGTCACAGAACTCACACACACACACACACACACACACACAAAGGATATAAAATACAATAACATACACATAAAATGTGGGGAGGAGAGAAGAATGCACTCAAACTTAAATGACCATCAATTTAATATACCACAAGAGGTGTTAGATAAACCTAATAGTAACCATATATCAAAAACTAGTAAAACATATGAAGAAAAAAGGGAAAAATTCAAATGTATCACTAAAGAATAATCAGAAAAACATGAGAAGACAGAAAAGAATCAGAGAAAATCTCCAGAAACAACCACAAAACAAGTAGTAAAATGGCAATAAATACATATCTATCAATAATTACTTTGAATGTCAATAGACTGAAAGCTCCGGTCAAAAGACACAGGGTACCAGAACAGATAAAATGAATAAGGCCCATCCATATGCTACCTACAAGAGACTCATTTTAGACCTAGATTGAAAGTTGAGGGGATGGAGAAATATTTATCATGTAAATGGATGTCAAAGAAAGCCAGAATAGCAATATTCATATTGGACAAAGTAGACTTTAAAACAAAGACTGTCCAACGTTTGTGGTTTCCTGTCTTGTTAATTTTCCCCATTCTCACTGGTGTGAGGTGGGATCTCATTGTGGTTTTGATTTGTATTTCCCTGATGGCAAGTGATGCGGAGCATTTTCTCATGTGCTTGTTGGCCATGTCTAGGTCTTCCTCTGTGAGATTTCTGTTCATGTCTTTGCCCATTTCATGATTGGATTGTTTGTTTCTTTGCTGTTGAGTTTAATAAGTTCTTTATAGATCTTGGAAACTAGCCCTTTATCTGATACGTCATTTGCAAATATCTACTCCCATTCTGTAGGTTGTCTTGAGTTTTGTTGACTGTATCCTTTGCTGTGCAAAGGCTTCGTATCTTGATGAAGTCCCAATAGTTCCTTTTTGCTTTTGTTTCTTTTGCCTTCGTGGATGTATCTTGCAAGAAGTTACTGTGGCCGAGTTCAAAAAGGGTGTTGCCTGTGTTCTCCTCTAGGATTTTGATGGAATCTTGTCTCACATTTAGATCTTTCATCCATTTTGAGTTTATCTTTGTGTATGGTGAAAGAGAGTGGTCTAGTTTCATCCTTCTGCATGTGGCTATCCAATTTTCCCAGCACCATTTATTGAAGAGATTGTCTTTCTTCCAGTGGATAGTCTTTCCTCCTTTATCGAATATTAGTTGACCATAAAGTTGAGGGTCCACTTCTGGATTCTCTATTCTGTTCCATTGATCTATGTGTCTGTTTTTGTGCCAGTACCACACTGTCTTGATGATCACAGCTTTGTAGTACAACCTGAAATCTGGCATTGTGATGCCCCCAGCTATGGTTTTCTTTTTTAAAATTCCCCTGGCTATTCGGGGTCTTTTCTGATTCCACACAAACCTTAAAATAATTTGTTCTAACTCTCTGAAGAAAGTCCATGGTATTTTGATAGGGATTGCATTAAACATGTAAATTGCCCTGGGTAACATTGACATTGCTTCGACGTGGATGGAACTGGAGGGTATTATGCTGAGTGAAGTAAGTCAATCAGAGAAGGACAAACATTATATGGTCTCATTCATTTGGGGAATATAAATAATAGTGAAAGGGAATAGAGGGGAAGGGAGAAGAAATGGGTAGGAAATATCAGAAAGGGAGACAGAACATGGAAGACTCCTAACTCTAGGAAATGAACTAGGGGTGGGGGCGGGAGGTGGGGGTGACTGGGTGGTGGGCACTGAGGGGGGCACTTGACGGGATGAGCACTGGGTGTTATTCTGTATGTTGGCAAATTGAACACCAATAAAAATAAATTTATTATTAAAAAAAGACTATTCATTATTGTATAGTTCCTGATGTCAGCAAACAAGATTCTCTATGAATAAAGACTGAACCAAATCCACCATTAAAAAATAATAATAATAAAAAATAAAACAAAGACTGTAACACTGTATAATAATAAAAGAAGGACACTATATAATAATAAAGGGGACAGTGCAATAAGAAGATATAAAAATTGTAAATATTTATGAACTGAACTTGGGAGCATGCAAACATGTATGTATGTTTTATACATACAAAAAGGAGCTAATTAATAATAGTACAGTAATTGTTGTGGTCTTTAATACTCCACTTACATCATTGTACAGATCATCTCAACAGAAAATCAACAAGGAAATAATGGCTTTGAATGGCACACTGGACCAGATGGACTAAACAGATATATTCAGAACACCCCACCCTATAACAACAGAATAGACAGTCTTTTTAAATGCACATGGAACACTCTCCAGAAGAGAATCACATATCAGGCCACAAAACAGGCCTCAACAGATACAAGACTGATGTCAAAGCATGCACTTTTTCTGACTACAATGCTATGAAACTAGAATTTAACAACACGAAAAATCTGGAAATATCACCAATATGTGGAGGTTAAACAGCATCCTACTAAACAATAATGGGTCAATCAGAAAATTAAAGATGACATTTTAGAAACACATGGAAACAATTAAAAATGAAAACACAATGATCTACAACTTCTGGAATGCAGCACAAGCACTAATAAGAGAGAAGTATACAGCAATACATGCCTACTGCAAGAAGAAAAATCTCAAGCAACCTAACCTTATACCAAAAGGGGCTAGAAAAAGAACAAAGCCTAAAAGGAGTAGAAGGAAGGACATAATAAAAATTAGAGCAGAAATAAAGGATATAAAAACTAAACAACCAATAGATCAATGAAACCAAGAGCTGTTGTTTTTTTTTTAAATAATAACATTGATAAACCTCTAGCCAAACTTATCAGAAAGAGGAAGGATCCAAATAAATAAAATCACAAATGAGGAGTAATCACCACCACCACCAGAGAAATACAAACAATAAGAGAATATTATGAAAAACTGCATGTCAACAAATTGCATGTAAATTACCAAAACTGAAATAGGAAGATTTAGAAAACTTGAACAGACTGATAACCATCAAAGAAATTGAACCAGTAATCAAACATTTCCCACAAATAAACGTCCTGGACCAGATATTCTACCAAATTCCTGATGTCAGCAAACAAGAAATTCTTCTAAATTTCACAGGCAAATTCTACCAAACATTGTTAAGAAGAGTTAGTGCCTATTCTTCTCAAACTATTCTAAACAATAGAAAAGGAAGGAAAACTTCCAAATTCATTTAATGAGGCTAGCATTACCCTGATACTGAAACCAGATAAAGATGCCACATGAAAAAAAAAAGAGAACTAGAGACCAGTATCTCTGATGAACATAGATGTAAAATCCTCTACAAAATACCAGCAAATTAAATTCAACAATACAGTAAAAACGTCATTCACCACAATCAAATGGGATTTATTCCTGGATTGAAAGGGTGATTCAATATTTGCAAATCTATTAACATGAAACATCACATTAATAAAAGAAAGGATAAGAACCATATGATCCTTTCAATAGATTACGAGAAAGCATTTGACAAAGTACAATACCCATATGTAATAAAAACCCTCAATAAAGAAGGTGTAGAGGGAACATACCTTAATATAATAAAGGCCATATATGCAAAACAAACATCTAATATCATCCTCAATGGGAAGAAAATAGAGACCTGTGCCCCTTCAATCAGGAACAAAACAGTGATGTCCACTCTCACCACTTTTACTCAGCACAATACTGAAGTCCTAGCCATAGCAATCAGACAACAAAAAAGAAATAAGAGGCATCCAAATCAGCAATGAAGTAGTAAAACTTTCACTATCTGCAGATGACATGATATTATATACAGAAAACCCTAAGGACTCTTCCAATAAACTGCTAGAACTGATAAAAGAATTCAAGTAAGTCACAAGATACAAAATCAATATATAGAAATTTGTTGCATTATCATACACCAATGATGAAGCAGTGGAAGGGGAAATTAAGGAATCAATCCCATTTATAATTACACCAAAAATATGATACCTAAAATTAAACCTAAGCCAAAAGACCTGTACTCTGAAAACTAAAAACAATTTTTTAAAAGATTTTATTTATTTATTTATTCATGAAAGACAGAATGAGAGAGAGAGAGAGAGAGAGAGAGAGAGAGAGAGGCAGAGATACTCAGAGGGAGAAGCAGGCTCCATGCACGGAACCTGATGTGGGATTTGATCCCAGGTCTCCAGGATCACGCCTTGGGCTGAAGGCAGTGCTAAACCGCTGAGCCACCCAGGCTGCCCCCAAAAAATGTTCATAAAAGGAATTGATGATGACTTGAAAGGAAACGGAAAGATAGTCTATGTTCATGGACTGGAAGAACAAATATTATAACATCTATACTACCCAAAGCAATCTACAGATTTAATGCAAAACCTATCAAAATACCACCAGCTTTTCACAGAGATAGAACAATCCTAAAATTTGTATGAAACAAAAAAACCCTGCACAGCCAAAACAATTTGAAAAAGAACAAACTGAAAGTGTCACAATCCTGGATTTCACGCTATACTACAAAGCTACAGTAATCAAAATGGAATGGTACTGGCCTAAAAATAGAAACATAGATCAATGCAACAGAATAAAGAGCCCAGAAAAAAATGATTATACACTCATTAATCTTTAACAAAAGAAGCAAGAATATGCAATGGGACAAAGTCTTTTCGACAAATGGTGGTGGGAAAACTGGAGAGCAATATGCAAAAGAATGAAACTGGACTACTCTCTCTCACCATACACAAAAATAACCTCAAAATGGATTAAGAACTGAATGTGAGATCTGAAGCCATAGAAATCCTAGAAGGGAGCATAGGCAGTGATCTGTCAGACATTGGCTATAACAACACTTTTCTAGAGTCTCCTCAAGCAAGGCAAAGAAAGGAAAAAATAAACTATTAGGACAACAACAAAATTAAAAGTTTCTGTGCAGGAAACAATCAATAAAACCGCAATCCAACCTGTGGAATGAGAGAAGATATTTGCAAATGAGATATCCAATAAAGGGTCAGTATGCAAAATATATAAAGAACTTATACAACAAACAAAAACCAAATAATCCAATTAAAAAATTGGCAGAAGAGGGACAGACCACTGGGCACAGGAAAGGGCAACAATGCTTCAAGATGTGCTGCCTGACTACACATTGGCCCAGGCTGCACTTGCAGCATTGGCCCAGGCTGCACTTGCAGGGTATCCCCACTGGCCAGAGCCTCCACGGTATCACAGTGGCAATGACCTACAAATTATTGAACATGTGGAACCCCTCATGGTCATGAAGTCAGTGACCACTGGGCACTCAGACCCTGCTGTGGTCTGAGCTCATCTGAAGCCTGGGCATAACCCTGAGCTACCTGTTCTAGGAACCTGTCACCATTGACTACATATTCAGGAAGGGCCCACTGAGCTCATACTTTGGGTGAAGGGGAACATGCACTGCACCACTATCCATCTGGAGAGGAATGCTGAGTTGCCTGTAACCTTTGTAAGGTTGTCTGCACCATCCAGGCCATCACCACTGAGGCTAAACCTACTGCCAATGCAGCTGCCGGACCACCCACTATGACATCAACATGACCAAGTACACCTACTGTAGCTTCTACCAGGTGGCCTGCCCCATGGACACTATCACCAAGGGCCCCAACTTTTAGTTCCCCATGGAGACACACAGGAGCTGCTGTACAACAGAAGGAGTTGCTCAGCAATGAGACAAGTGGAAGGCTAAGATCTCCAGCCAAAATCCATGCTGACACCCTCTACCGCTGATGCCCTCTGCACTGCTGGCCTGCATCCCCTGTGGCCCAATAAAAAAATCTTTGCCCTCCAAAAAAATGGGAAGAAGACATGAACAGACCTCTCTCCAACATACAGAGTGTCAAAGAAACACTAAAAAAGATGCTCAACATCACTCATCATCAAGGAAATGCAAATAAAGCCACAATGAGCTATCACCTCATATCTGTCAGAATGGCTAAAATCATAAAACACTAGAAATATCAAGTGTTGGCAAGGAGGTAAAGAAAAAGGATCTTGCTCACACTATTGGTGGGAATGCAAACTGGTGCAGCTACTCTGGAAAACAGTATGGAGGTTTCTCAAAAAGTTAAAATAGAATTACCCTATGATCTCATATTCCACCACTCAGTATTTACCCCCAAAATACAAAAACATTAATTCAAAAAGATATACGCACCCTTATGTTTATTGCAGCATTATTTACAGTAGTCAAACTATGGAAGCAAACCAAATGTTCATCAATAGATGAATAAAGAAGTGGTATGTACATGTACACACGCATATATATATATACACACACACATATATATAGGAATATTTAGCCATAAAAAGAATGAAATCTTACCATTTGCAACAACATAGATAGATCTAGATAGAGAGGATAATGCTAAGTGAAGTCAATCAGAGAAAGACAAAAACCATATGAACTCACTCATTTATGGAATTTAAGAAACAAATGAAGAAAAAAGACAAACCAAAAAACAGATGCTTAAGTTTTTAAAACTGAGGGTTACCAGAAGGGAGGTGGAGGGGGTGAAGTGGGTGAAGGGGATTAAGAAGACACTTATCGGGGGAGGGGCAAGATGGCGGAGGAGTAGGGTCTCCAGGTCACCTGTCCTCAGCAAATTACCTAGAAAACCATCCAATCATCCTGAAAACCTACGAATTCGGCCTGAGATTTAAAGAGAGACCAGCTGGAACGCTACAGTGAGAAGAGTTCGCGCTTCTATCAAGGTAGGAAGACGGGGAAAAAGAAATAAAGACACAAAAGGCCTCCGAGGGTGAGGGGCCCCGAGGAGCCGGGCTGAGGCCGGGGCGAGTGTCCCCAGGACAGGAGAGCCCCGTCCCGGAGGAGCAGGAGCTGCACCGACCTTCCCCGCGGAAAGGAGCTCCCCGGGAATTGGAGCAGGATCCCCAGAAAGGCGGGGATGCCCTCGGGCTCCCTGGGACAGTAACAGAGGAACCGCGCCCCGGGAGATGCGCCGAGCTCCCTAAGGGCTGCAGCGCTCGGCGGGACCCGGAGCAGCTCGGAGGGGCTCGGGCTGCGGCTCCACGGAGGGGGCTGCGCGGCTCCGGGAACAGCTCGGAGAGGCTCGGGCGGCGGCTCCGCGGAGGGGGCTGCACCGCCGGGAGCGCGAATCCAACAGCGCAGGCCCCGGAGCACAGGGCGCCGGGACACAGCCCAGGATCCGGCCTCCCCCGGGACAGGCAGAGGCCGGGAGGGCCCAGGACAGCAAGGACGCTCCTGCCTGGAACTGAGCAGATCAGCGGCCCCGCCCCGGAGCCCCCAGGCCCTGCAGAAGGAGAGCCCCGGATACTGCGGGGGCTGACTCCAGGGTCCCAGAGCTGCCCCCGCCACTGTGGCTTCCTCCCGGGGCCTCACGGGGTGAACAACCCCCACCGAGCCCTGCACCAGGCAGGGGCAGAGCAGCTCCCCCAAGTGCTAACACCTGAGAATCAGCACAGCAGGCCCCTCCCCCAGAAGACCAGCGAGACGGACCAGTTCCAAGGGAAATCAAGGGACTTAAACTACACAGAATCGGAAGATACTCCCCCGTGGTTTTTTTTTGTTTTTTGTTTTTTTGTTTTTGTTTTTGTTTTTTTTTTGTTTTTTTGTTTTGTTTTGTTTTGTGCTTTTTTTTTCTCTCTTTCTTCTTGATTTCTGATTGCTTCCCCCACCCCCCCTTTTTTCTTTTTTCTCCTTTCTTTCTTTTTCTTTCTTTTCTTCTCTTTTTCCCCTATTTTTTTCTTCTTTCTCTTTTTTCTTTTTCTCTTTTCTTTCCTTCTCTCTCTTTTTCTCCTTTTCCCAATACAACTTGTTTTTGGCCACTCTGCACTGAGCAAAATGACTAGAAGGAAAACCCCTCAAAAAAAAGAATCAGAAACAGCCCACTCTCCCACAGAGTTACAAAATATGGATTACAATTCAATGTCAGAAAGCCAATTCAGAAGCACTATTTTACAGCTACTGGTGGCTCTAGAAAAAACCATAAAGGACTCAAGAGACTTCATGACTGCAGAATTTAGATCTAATCAGGCAGAAATTAAAAATCAATTAAATGAGATGCAATCCAAGCTAGAAGTCCTAACGACGAGGCTTGACGAGGTGGAAGAACGAGTGAGTGACATAGAAGACAAGTTGATGGCAAAGAGGGAAACTGAGGAAAAAAGAGACAGGCAATTAAAAGACCATGAGGATAGATTAAGGGAAATAAATGATAGCCTGAGGAAGAAAAACCTACGTTTAATTGGGGTTCCCGAGGGCGCGGAAAGGGACAGAGGGCCAGAATATGTATTTGAACAAATCCTAGCTGAAAACTTTCCTAATCTGGGAAGGGAAACAGGCATTCAGATCCAGGAAATAGAGAGATCCCCCCCTAAAATCAACAAAAACCGTTCAACACCTCGACACTTAATAGTGAAGCTTGCAAATTCCAAAGATAAGGAGAAGATCCTTAAAGCAGCAAGAGAAAAAAAGTCCCTGACTTTTATGGGGAGGAATATTAGGGTAACAGCAGACCTCTCCACAGAGACCTGGCAGGCCAGAAAGGGCTGGCAGGATATATTCAGGGTCCTAAATGAAAAGAACATGCAACCAAGAATACTTTACCCCGCAAGGCTTTCATTCAAAATGGAAGGAGAGATAAAGAGCTTCCAAGACAGGCAGGAACTGAAAGAATATGTAACCTCCAAACCAGCTCTGCAAGAAATTTTAAGGGGGACTCTTAAAATTCCCCTTTAAGAAGAAGTTCAGTGGAACAATCCACAAAAACAAGGACTGAATAGATATGATGACACTAAACTCATATCTATCAATAGTAACTCTGAATGTGAACGGGCTTAATGACCCCATCAAAAGGCGCAGGGTTTCAGACTGGATAAAAAAGCAGGACCCATCTATTTGCTGTCTACAAGAGACTCATTTTAGACAGAAGGACACCTACAACCTGAAAATAAAAGGTTGGAGAACCATTTACCATTCAAATGGTCCTCAAAAGAAAGCAGGGGTTGCCATCCTTATATCAGATAAATTAAAATTTACCCCGAAGACTATAGTGAGAGATGAAGAGGGACACTATCTCATACTCAAAGGATCTATCCAACAAGAGGACTTAACACTCCTCAATATATATGCCCCGAATGTGGGAGCTGCCAAATATTTAAACCAATTAATAACCAAACTCAAGAAATACCTTGATAATAATACACTTATACTTGGTGACTTCAATCTAGCTCTTTCTACCCTGGATAGGTCTTCTAAGCACAACATCTCCAAAGAAACGAGAGCTTTAAATGATACACTGGACCAGATGGATTTCACAGATATCTACAGAACTTTACATCCAAACTCAACTGAATACACATTCTTCTCAAGTGCACATGGAACTTTCTCCAGAATAGACCACATACTGGGTCATAAATCGGGTCTGAACCGATACCAAAAGATCGGGATAGTCCCCTGTATATTCTCAGACCATAATGCCTTGAAATTAGAACTTAATCACAACAAGAAATATGGAAGGACCACAAACACGTGGAGGTTAAGGACCATCCTGCTAAAAGATGAAAAGGTCAACCAGGAAATTAAGGAAGAATTAAAAAGATTCATGGAAACTAATGAAAATGAAGATACAACCGTTCAAAATCTTTGGGATGCAGCAAAAGCAGTCCTGAGGGGGAAATACATCGCAATACAAGCATCCATTCAAAAACTGGAAAGATCTCAAATTCAAAAGCTCACCTTACACATAAAGGAACTAGAGAAAAAGCAACAAATAGACCCCACCCCCAGCAGAAGAAGAGAGTTAATTAAAATTCGAGCAGAACTCAATGATATCGAGACCAAAAGAACTGTGGAACAGATCAACAGAACCAGGAGTTGGTTCTTTGAAAGAATTAATAAGATAGATAAACCATTAGCCAACCTTATTAAAAAGAAGAGAGAGAAGACTCAAATTAATAAAATCATGAATGAGAAAGGGGACATCACTACCAACACCAAGGAAATACAAACGATTTTAAAAACATATTATGAACAGCTGTACGCCAATAAATTAGGAAATCTAGAAGAAATGGACGCATTCCTGGAAAGCCACAAACTACCAAAACTGGAGCAGGAAGAAATAGAAAACCTGAACAGGCCAATAACCAGGGAGGAAATTGAAGCAGTCATCAAAAACCTCCCAAGACACAAGAGTCCAGGGCCAGATGGCTTCCCAGGGGAATTCTATCAAACGTTTAAAGAAGAAATCATACCTATTCTACTAAAGCTGTTTGGAAAGATAGAAAGAGATGGAGTACTTCCAAATTCGTTCTATGAGGCCAGCATCACCTTAATTCCGAAACCAGACAAAGACCCCACCAAAAAGGAGAATTACAGACCAATATCCCTGATGAACATGGATGCAAAAATTCTCAACAAGATACTAGCCAATAGGATCCAACAACACATTAAGAAAATTATTCACCATGACCAAGTAGGATTTATCCCTGGGACACAAGGCTGGTTCAACACTCGTAAAACCATCAATGTGATTCATCATATCAGCAAGAGAAAAACCAAGAACCATATGATACTCTCATTAGATGCAGAGAAAGCATTTGACAAAATACAGCATCCATTCCTGATCAAAACCCTTCAGAGTGTTGGGATAGAGGGAACTTTCCTCGACATCTTAAAAGCCATCTACGAAAAGCCCACAGCAAATATCATTCTCAATGGGGAAGCACTGGGAGCCTTTCCCCTAAGATCAGGAACAAGACAGGGATGTCCACTCTCACCACTGCTGTTCAACATAGTTCTGGAAGTCCTCGCCTCAGCAATCAGACAACAAAAAGACATTAAAGGCATTCAAATTGGCAAAGAAGAAGTCAAACTCTCCCTCTTCGCCGATGACATGATACTCTACATAGAAAACCCAAAAGCCTCCACCCCCAGATTGCTAGAACTCATACAGCAATTTGGTAGCGTGGCAGGATACAAAATCAATGCCCAGAAATCAATGGCATTTCTATACACTAACAATGAGACTGAAGAAAGAGAAATTAAGGAGTCAATCCCATTTACAATTGCACCCAAAAGCATAAGATACCTAGGAATAAACCTAACCAAAGAGGTAAAAGATCTATACCCTAAAAACTATAGAACACTTCTGAAAGAAATCGAGGAAGACACAAAGAGATGGAAAAATATTCCATGCTCATGGATTGGCAGAATTAATATTGTAAAAATGTCAATGTTACCCAGGGCAATTTATACGTTTAATGCAATCCCTATCAAAATACCATGGACTTTCTTCAGAGAGTTAGAACAAATTATTTTAAGATTTGTGTGGAATCAGAAAAGACCCCGAATAGCCAGGGGAATTTTAAAAAAGAAAACCTTAGCTGGGGGCATCACAATGCCAGATTTCAGGTTGTATTACAAAGCTGTGGTCATCAAGACAGTGTGGTACTGGCACAAAAACAGACACATAGATCAATGGAACAGAATAGAGAACCCAGAAGTGGACCCTGAAATGTACGGTCATCTAATATTCGATAAAGGAGGAAAGACTACCCATTGGAAGAACGACAGTCTCTTCAATAAATGGTGCTGGGAAAATTGGACATCCACATGCAGAAGAATGAAACTGGACCACTCTCTTTCACCATACACAAAGATAAACTCAAAATGGATGAGAGATCTAAATGTGAGACAAGATTCCATCAAAATCCTAGAGGAGAACACAGGCAACACCCTTTTTGAACTTGGCCACAGTAACTTCTTGCAAGATACATCCACGAAGGCAAAAGAAACAAAAGCAAAAATGAACTATTGGGACTTCATCAAGATAAGAAGCTTTTGCACAGCAAAGGATACAGTCAACAAAACTAAAAGACAACCTACAGAATGGGAGAAGATATTTGCAAATGACATATCAGATAAAGGGCTAGTTTCCAAAATCTATAAAGAACTTATTAAACTCAACACCAAAGAAACAAACAATCCAATCATGAAATGGGTAAAAGACATGAACAGAAATCTCACAGAGGAAGACATGGACATGGCCAACATGCACATGAGAAAATGCTCTGCATCACTTGCCATCAGGGAAATACAAATCAAAACCACAATGAGATACCACCTCACACCAGTGAGAATGGGGAAAATTAACAAGGCAGGAAACAACAAATGTTGGAGAGGATGCGGAGAAAAGGGAACCCTCTTACACTGCTGGTGGGAATGTGAACTGGTGCAGCCACTCTGGAAAACTGTGTGGAGGTTCCTCAAAGAGTTAAAAATAGACCTGCCCTATGACCCAGCAATTGCACTGTTGGGGATTTACCCCAAAGATTCAGATGCAATGAAACGTCGGGACACCTGCACCCCGATGTTTCTATCAGCAATGGCCACAATAGCCAAACTGTGGAAGGAGCCTCGGTGTCCATCGAAAGATGAATGGATAAAGAAGATGTGGTTTATGTATACAATGGAGTATTACTCAGCAATTAGAAACGACAAATACCCACCATTTGCTTCAACGTGGATGGAACTGGAGGGTATTATGCTGAGTGAAATAAGTCAATCGGAGAAGGACAAACAGTGTATGTTCTCATTCATTTGGGGAATATGAATAATAGTGAAAGGGAATATAAAGGAAGGGAAAAGAAATGTTGGGAAATATCAGGAAGGGAGACAGAACATAAAGACTCCTAACTCGGGGAAACGAACTAGGGGTGGTGGAAGGGGAGGAGGGCGGGTGTTGGAGGGGAATGGGTGACGGGCACTGAGGTGGACACTTGACGGGATGAGCACTGGGTGTTTTTCTGTATGTTGGTAAATTAAACACCAATAAAAGTTAAAAAAAAAAAAAAAAAAAAAAAGAAGACACTTATCATGATGAACACTGAGTAATGTATAGAATTGTTGAATCACTATATTGTACTCCTGAAACTAATATAACACTATATGTTAAGTAGACTAGAATTAAAATTAAAGAATCACTAAACAGGAAAACAGATGAAAATGAATTAAAATGAATGAAGTTTGGAGGTTCACAAAATTGAAAAATATATAAAAGCACAATGGGGCACCTGAGTGTCTCAGTCGGTTAAACTGCTGCCTTCAATTCAGGTCATAATCCCAAGGTCCTGGGATTGAGCCACAAATCAGGGTCCCTATTCAGCAAGGAGTCAGCTTCTCCCTCTCCCTCTGCCTCTGCCCTCCCCAACTCCTGCTAATGCTTCATCACTTGTTCTCCCTTTCACTCTCAAATAAAATCTTTAAGAAAAAAAAAAAGCAAGTTGAATAGACATAGAAAACTGAATGAGGCAGAGGTCTAATAAATATTTAATCAGAGTTCCAGAAAGTAAGAATAATTTGGTCAAAAGCAATATTTGGAAAAAAAAAAAAAAAGAAGAAGAAGAACTATTGAGAATTCTCCCAAACTAATGAATGATCCAAACTACAGACTCAGGAAGCCTGAGAAAAATGCAGGGCAAGATAGATTAAAAGAAATTCGCATTATGGTAAAACTGCAGAATCCTTATAACAAACCTAGAATGTTAAAAAGCCAGAGATAAAAGGTTACTTTCAAAGAGGCAGTAGTCTGTGATATAACCCCTCAACAGCAACAGCAGAAGTCAGAAGACAACCCAACAGTATCTAAAATTGGCTCAATGGAAACATTTTGATAATCTAGCATGCCAAACCCAGAAAGACATATTTCAAGACTGACAACAAAATATACTTTCAGGTAAGCAAAAAAAGTGGTTACCCCTTCATTAAAAGAATCCGTCATTTAAAAAAAAAAAAGAATCCATCATTTATTCCTGTCAAATAGAAGGAAAATGATCCCCAGATGGAAGATCTGAGATGCAAGAGGGAATGAAAGACAAATATAAAGTGGCAATTATGCAAAATTGTCAGTCTCCTGGTCCTCTGTCTTCTACTTATTACTGTTAAGAAACTGCTGCTATTCTTTTGAGTCAACTGTCTCTGTTCTCTGGATAATTTTAAGATGCCTTTTTTTCTCTGTTGTTCTGCTGTGTCATTAAAATGAAACTCAGCTACTGAGCATGGATTTCTATTTATTTTTTCTATTATACACCTGTCTTAAATTTGTAGATTAGTGTGTCTTGGTAGCTTCCAGGCAATTATCTTCTTGAAAATTTCCTTTGAAAGTATTCAGAATATTTTGTGTTCCATTACTAGAAAAATATATGTACCCATGTATATGAAGAACTCTTAAAACTACATAAGAAAAAACTACAATTGAAAAATGGGTAAACAACTTGAGCAGACATCTCACCAATGAAGATGTATGAATGGTCAATATGCATATAACAAGATCATCATTAGTCATTATGAAAATTAAAATTAAAATGAGAGATACAAATACCCACGCATCAAATTGCAAAAAAAAAAAAAAAGTGTAACCATATAAAGCAGCAGTGAGTATACAGAGCAACCAGACTATCAAACACAGCTGAAATGAATGTAAAGTGTTATAATCACTTTGAAAAACAGCTTTGCAGTTTCTTTTAAATTAAACATAAACCTATCATATGATACCAGGCATTTCTCTCCTTGGTATGTACCCAAAATAAATGAAAGCATATGTCCATATTAACTTGTGTGAATATTCAGAGCAGTGTTGTAATAGCCAAAAAAAAAAAAGATCCAAATGTCCTTCAATAGGTGAATAAATTGTGGCACACCCATACAGTGGAATATTACTCAGAGAGAATGAACTACTTATACTCATAACAACATAAATAAATCTCAAAACCATTATGAAGAATAAGCCAGATAAAAAAAAGGAAATACTGTACGATTCCATTTTTATAAAGTTCTAGAAAACGAATCAATAGTAACAAAAATCAGATTAGTGATTGCCTGGGGATGGAGATGGTGAAAGAATGGACTACAAAGGCGTGTGAGGGAACTATGGAGGTGACATCAGGTCTGACACCTTGATTGTAACAACAGCTGTATGGGTGTGCACAGGTCTCAAAATTCACCAACTGTACATTTTAACCTATTAAATTTATTGTAAGTTATAAAAAGGTTTTTAAAATAGCAGAAAAAACCGAAGGATTACAGAAAATAAAGAGGTTGAGGAGGACATGGGATAGAGGTATTTTGTCACACTGTATTACTCATCCCAGGAAAGTTTTCCTTTTTCTTTTTTTTTAAAGTGTGAATTATAATATTTTAAGCATTTTGAAGACCATTGTCTTCTAAGATTATGTGCCTTCTACATCTCAGTGCCTTCTACATCTGTGACTAGAAATCCATGGCCTTTATCATTATAGATGTTGACATATTCCAGACCTTCTGTGTACGAGATATTTCTCATGAATCCTCATTTTTACACACTAGCTATTTATGAAATTCCACTGTACCTCTTGTTTCCTAATTGTACATGACTTTTCCAGTCCTTTTTGAAAGCAAAGACAATGGTTTAGTTTTCCTAGATCCTCAGAGCCAACTAAGTAACTTTAGTTTTTTTTTTTGTAAGAAAAATTCCTTTTATAAAGCAGGAAAAAATATGATGCTTGTTAAATTCAGTGATCAGTAAACTGGAGAGGCCACTTGTGTATTCAAGAAATTTTCTCTTTTTTAATAGAAGAATGTTGTAATTCAGAAAAAGCATCAAACAAAATAGTTCTAGTGGTTCTTTTGAGTTTGTGGATTTTAGTGAGATAGTAATTATAATTTAAGTGTTAAACATTAAATTCTGTATTAACAATTTGTTAAATATGCGTTCATATAACCAATTTTTTAAAAAGATTTAACTTATTTATTAATGAGAGACACACACAGAAAGAGGCAGAGACACAGGCAGAGGAAGAAGCAGGCTCCATGAAGGGAGCCCAATGTGGGACTCGATCCCAAGACTCCAGGATCACGCCCTGGGCTAAAGGCAAGCGCTTAAACCACTGAGCCACCCAGGGATCCCCCAATTTTTAAAAATAGTTTGTTTAAATGTGTAATATTGTAGTATAGTAGTGATGTGTTGTACCATAAATGTTAAAGAAGAAATCATATTACAGGGGAGCCTCAGTGACTCAGTTAAATGTCCAACTCTTGATTTTGGCTCAGGTCATGATCCCAGGGTTGTGAGATAAAGGCCCCAGGGCCCCAGGTCAGGCTCTGCACTCAGTGGGGAACCCGCTTGAGATTCTCTTTCTCCCTCTCCCTCTGCCCCTTGCCAGCTCTAAAATAAGTCAATTTTAAAAAATCATATTACAGGGCAGCCTGGTGGCTCAGCAGTTTAGTGCCGCCTTCAGTCCAGGGCCTGATCCTGGAGACCTAGGATCGAGTCCCACGTCAGCCTCCCTGCATGGATCCTGCTTCTCCTTCTGCCTGTGTCTCTGCCTCTCTCTCTCTCTCTCTCTCTCTCTCTTTCTCTCTCTCAGTCTCTCATTAATAAATAAATAAAATCTTTTTTAAAAATCATATTACAATGTTCTCAAACATATACACAGATTACATAGTTCACGTCTCTTCACAATGGCAGAAAAATTGTAAATTGTGAATATACTGTAAATTTGTAGGCAAAAATACAATTCTAATGCCTTATCCTCTTACCACCTCTTAGAACTCCAAATAAATGTTAGCACTTCCAATTCTGTCTTCCATGCCCCTTCTTTTCAATATTCTCCATTTTTTTGTGCCTACATGTTGCAATTCCAGTAATTTCTCCTCTGTCTTCCAGTTTACTAATTCTTTTTTTAGATTTTGTCTAATTTACAAACATTTCATTTTGATTAATATTATTTTAATTTATAGAATTTGTTGGTTTTGAAATCAGTCGGGTCACGTTTTATTGTTTCTTTTTGGCTATTGGTATTTTCAAGTCTTCTTTTTATTTATGTAGGCATAGAAACATAAGTGTCTTGTAATGTGTACTACTTTTGGAGTATTTGCAGATCTGTATATTTTTTGTCATTTCTGCTGGTGGTCACTCGTGGTACTTTATTTTCTTCCATGCTTCGTTATCTTTGACTAGTATCGCTTAATGTTTTGAAAAAATAGTTACAACCAAAATTTGAAGTCTAGAATGATGGTACATTACTCCAGATAAGGTCTGCAGTTGTGCCTGAATCTAGAAAGATTTATCGTTCTATGACCACAGTAAACTTAATGTGCAACTTGAGAATTTCTGAAATAATCAGGCAATGTGAATCTGGCCAGAAAATATATGCAAGAGCACATTCATGGCCACAAGTTTTCAGGAATGTTCCCTCCTGCTCTGCTGAATTACAAAACAAGCCTTAGGCTATTGTGGACATTGCTGCTATAAACATCGGGGTGCAGGTGTCCCGGCGTTTCATTGCATCTGCATCTTTGGGGTAAATGGATAAAGAAGATGTGGTCTATGTATACAATGGAATATTACTCAGCCATTAGAAATGACAAATACCCACCATTTGCTTCAACGTGGATGGAACTGGAGGGTATTATGCTGAGTGAAATAAGTCAATCGGAGAAGGACAAACATTATATGTTCTCATTCATTTGGGGAATATAAATAATAGTGAAAGGGAATAGAAGGGAAGGGAAACGAAATGGGTAGGAAATATCAGAAAGGGAGACAGAACATAAAGACTCCTAACTCTGGGAAATGAACTAGGGGTGGTGGTAGGGGAGGAGGGTGGGGGGGTGGGGGTGAATGGGTGAGGGGCACTGAGGAGGGCACGTGACGGGTTGAGCACTGGGTGTTATTCTGTATGTTGGCAAATTGAACACCAATAAAAAATAAATTTATTATTAAAAAAAAAAAACAAGCCTTAGGACTTGGAGTTGGGTGGAAGCTAGGCTTATGTTCGGATCATTTTTATTCTGTGTACATAGCTGACTACAACCAGTTTAATGTTAATAGAGTCTTCTATTAGACTCTGTATCTGTGAACTGGTATTTGATTTCTGTTCACTTTATCCTTTGATACTGTCTACATCAAAATCCAAATTGAAAAAAATCCCTCTAAGCAAGAGCAGGTTTGGGTCAGTTTACCTCTCTGGGTGTTCACTGCTCCTTCCATTTTATCCAGGTAATTTTTTGTTACTTCATCAACTTTTTGATAATTTTAATTAGAGTCCCAAAAAATATTTTCCAGCCATTCTTCCTTAAGATGTCATTGATACAAGTATATGGCAGTGAACAGGAGAGGACAAGGCTGAAAAGTTGGCCCATTACGACAGGAAATTGAAGTCTGCACATTGTTTGAACTATTTGAAAAAAAATTTTTAAAAGCACTCGCACAAAAATGTATATTGGTTGTATTATTTTGGGTAAATCAAATCACCTATGTGATTTGTTACGTGAGCCATCATGAAAATACTAGAATAATCATTTTCATCTTTTTGAGTTTTTTTGGGAGAGGGCATCAAACATATAACATTTATTTTTTTTTTTAATTTTTTTTTTATTTATTTATGATAGTCACAGAGAGAGAGAGGCAGAGACACAGGCAGAGGGAGAAGCAGGCTCCATGCACCGGGAGCCTGGTGTGGGATTCGATCCCGGGTCTCCAGGATCGCGCCCTGGGCCAAAGGCAGGCGCCAAACCGCTGCGCCACCCAGGGATCCCACATATAACATTTATAAATGAAGAGTGAAACCACACAAAAGAAACATCCAAGCAAATTGATGCACTTTTTAAGGTCATCTAAAAAATCCTGTCCCCATAGCAACACAGGTACTTCTCTAGATTTCTTCCTTTATACTTCATATTTTGCTCAGTCATGAATTTTTTTTTAAACAGATTTTTTTTAATTTTTATTTATTTATGATAGTCACACAGCGAGAGAGAGAGAGAGAGGCAGAGACACAGGCAGAGGGAGAAGCAGGCTCCATGCACCGGGAGCCCGATGTGGGATTCGATCCCGGGTCTCCAGGATCGCGCCCTGGGCCAAAGGCAGGCGCCAAACCGCTGCGCCACCCAGGGATCCCCTCAGTCATGAATTTTCAAAGCAATACCTTAGGTATCTATTTTACAATGAAATTCACTGGTTTTTTTTTAAGATTTTATTTATTTATTCATGAGAGACACACAGAAAGAGGCAGACACACAGGCAGAGGGAGAAGCAGGCTCTATGCAGGCAAACGGACGTGGGACTCGCACGTATTTTATTTATTTTAATAAATAAGATTAAAACAAAAAATAAAAATAAACCCACTGATGAATAGAAAAGTAAAACACAGTTGCATATTAGTTATTTATAGGAAAATAAAACGTATGGCTTCTGAAATGTCAATATAATGTACAAATAGGCAGGTTTCTAAATTTGTTAGCATTTATAAGACAATGACAAATCTTCACTAGTAACAACATCATGATCTTTAATTTATTCTTTCTGAGTCAAACTGAAGAATGAGCTTGAAACTAAATCAGTCCCAACTGGATAATGTTACATAAGAAATATTGGCAATGACTGGAATTTTTCAAAAAAGTCCACACATACATACAAATACAGGGATGATGGGCTATAACTGGATCAATCAGTCCTATCAGCTCAAATCATAATAAATTTATTTTCCCTTTTTTAAAAAAGATTTTTAATTTATTTTTTCATGAGATACAGAGAGAGAGAGGCAGAGACACAGGCAGAAGGAGAAGCAGGCTCCATGCAGGGAGCCTGACGTAGGACTCGATCCTGGGTCTCCAGGATCAGGCCCTGGGCTGAAGGCAGTGCTAAACCGCTAAGCTACCCAGGCTGCCCTACTTTCCCTTCTTACTAATCTCCACCCTCCCTCTTCAGCCCATGGCTATGAAAAAAAACAAAGGGAATAACTTTAATTCTCTCTCATTTTTTGGTAGCTATATTTTTACCCTGACTTCTCCAAGTGGGCCTAACAAAGCTCAAAGTGATATGAAGTATTATTTAAAAAATAGGTAATATCATCCTTCCACAAAACTCTTACTATTCACCTTTGAGGGATGTAAAGCATCCCAGAAGAGTCTGGAAAAAAATATCTAGAACTCAGCAATGTACATGTTATCAAAAGTTGGACAGGTCTGGGTTCAAATCCTAATTAAGTGTGGTACTTTGAGCAAGTTATTGCAACTCTATGTATCAGAGTTTGGTCAAGAAAGCTTTCGGTATTTCAAATACAGTGAGATTGGAGAGTTAGAAAAGCATTGGGATGACAAGTGAGGCAAGTGTCAGCGAAGTCATTACTGTGCTCAAAAACTCAGGAAGAATAAGAATCATGGGAAACTGTCACTGCTGACTCACAGGCTCACACAAGGAAGTCCCTACTCTAACCTCCCATCTGACCCTCTGCAGGGCATGTGCCTATCTGCAACAGTAGACTCTCTTCTTGCAAGTACCCCAGTGGCAGTGTAACATGGCAACTTGCTATCAGGAATTCTGAGGAATTTATTATCCAGGATTTCAGCCTGTGCAACACAAGGAAGAGAAGAGTGGCGGGAGAAATGTTGCTGAACTGCCACCTAAAGAGCTAGCATATTCTATTTTATTTATTTATTTTTTATTTTTTATTTATTTATGATAGTCATACAGAGAGAGAGAGAGAGAGAGAGACAGAGGCAGAGACACAGGCAGAGGGAGAAGCAGGTTCCATGCACCGGGAGCCGGACGTGGGATTCGATCCCGGGTCTCCAGGATCGCGCCCTGGGCCAAAGGCAGGCGCCAAACCGCTGCGCCACCCAGGGATCCCAGCTAGCATATTCTATATTTCTCAGTGGTTTCAAACGTGAAAATATTTTCAAGAGTATATCAAGATTGTGGATGGAGCTCCTGCTCCAATATTCTCTTGTATCAAATCCCCTAATGTGAGAGAAAAGATACATATATGTAAATATGTACACACATTTATTCAGATACAACTATAGATGATATAAAACATAAGAGACTAGGAACACACAAATTGTTAATCATTGAAAGATAGAACACAGATGGGATCAAACTGGTAACAGCTGCGACAAACAGCAAAAAAATTCAGAACAATATCATTGTTAAACACTAAAAACAGAATCTAATTGGATTGAATTAAAAAGCAGAAAAGTGTTCCAAAAAATCATTACAGTAAATTAATTAAAGAACTGAATTTTGGAAAATACGATCAGGCCTTTTCACCCTCACAAAATGCAACAGAACCAAGGTTTTGCATCGTTTATTCATTTTTATTAGTGGTGCAGAGTTGGTTTTTCATTGTCACTTTTAAATTAATTTTCATGTAATTTAACGAATTTTGATTCAAGTATTTATTGCATTATTTTTTTAAGATTTTATTTTATTTATTTATTCATGAGAGACACACGGAGAAAGGCAGAGACACAGACAGTAGGAGAAGCAGGCTCCTCGCAGGGATCCTGAAGTGGGACTTATGCCCTGAGCCAAAGGCAGATGCTTAACCGTCAAGCCACCGAGGCATCCCTATTTATTACATTATTATCCAAGTTCTTTAATTCAGCATCTCGTAATAGATGACTTAAAGATTATAACCCTTCTGATTTTCTTTAAAGTGCATTATATTGTCTTTGATAGTGATTATAGAAGTATAGAAAAATATCATATACCAGTTATATAGTTTTATTTAAGAACTATTTGAGGGGAAAGTTTAACAGTTCAGCTGAAAGTTTAGCAATTCAATGTGATATATAGGATATGCAATATGTATAAATATGTATATGATATATATGTATTGATACATATATGGTACTTGGATATATTTGTAATTTAAAAGTAAGCATTCTAATGATAGTCTATGTATAAGAATAAAGCTCTTCAAGAAAAGATGCCTATGCATTTTGAGTTTGGCTCATCACTACTTTATTTAATAATTATCTGTAACTGTCACACGGTATCTGCTTCAACTTAGCTATAAAGATGAGAAATAAAAAAGACAAAGCCTTAACCCAAGGGAATAGTCAGAAGATGCAAAATCTCTGCTTTCTGGAATTATGGTATCTTAAGCCTGGTCTGCTAGAAGCAGGTGCCAGGACAGAATTAAATGTGAAAGCATTTTTATTAGCAGAAATGGCTATGAGAGAACATGGAAAGGAGCCAAAAGTGACTGTGAGAGGCATCAAGCCCACAATACAGGTTTGACCCCAACTGAATGAAGGAGAGGGTGAAGGAAATTGAGTGGACATATCATAGATTGCTATACAACTAAGAAAATTCTGGTAAGGCCATTGGAGAGAACCAAGCTAAAATCCAGTCAGCAAATGAGGCCTATATCCCCCAGGAAAATACCTGCTTTACTATCCATTATCTAGATTAGTGGTGGGCCAGGAACCACCTGTAAGAGACAAGGAGAAAGAGATATGATGAACTCAGAAGCAGCAGCTAATCATTGGTCAGTTAGGCTCCCAGTAGTTGGAGGCCCATCGCATGTATTCTTGATGGCTGCCAGAGTCCACAGTCTACAACCAGCAGAATTCTGAGAGAGGCTTCTCTTTGAAGGACTCCCTGGAATCTTTCTTCTCATGGTACCCTACTCTGAAGGCCAGAGGGGATTCTTTTTTTTAATAATAAATTTATTTTTATTGGTGTTCAATTTGCCAACATATAGAATAACACCCAGTGCTCATCCCGTCAAGTGCCCCCTCAGTGCCCATCACCCATTCACCCCCTCCCCCAGCCTTCCTCCCCTTCCACCACCCCTAGTTCATTTCCCAGAGTTAGGAGTCTTCATGTTCTGTCTCCCTTTCTGATATTTCCTACCCGTTTCTTCTCCCTTCCCTTCTAATCCCTTTCACTATTATTTATATTCCCCAGATGAATGGGACCATATAATGCCAGAGAGGATTCTAAGGCAGAATCCAATTTTATGTGGGCAAAAGTACCCTACTCTATACCCATCTTTAGAGCTCAGCTCTTGGTTTAAATAACTATTTCTTCCAAGTCTCAAGGAAATTGTCTAAAGCAAATTATATGCTGACCCTCCAAAATCTGTTCCTCTTTCCCAATAAAGTGTTTGAGGGTATTACAGATTTAATTGTGTCCCTAAAAGAAAATATGCTGGAGTCCTACAGCCCTGTAAATCAGAATGTGACATTATTTGTAAACAGGGTCTTTATAGAGGTAATCAAGTTAAGATGAGATCATTAGGGTAGTCCCGAATCCAAAATCACTGGAGTCCTTATAAAAAGAAGAAATTTGGACAGAGGAACAGACACACACAGAAGGAAAATGATGTTAAGACACACAGAGAGAAAACCACATAAAAGCAGAAGGTTGGAGTGATGCATCTACAAGCGATGGAATAGTAAGTGGAGGTGGTAAACCTCAGATCCTAGGAGAGGCACAGACCAGATTCTCCTTCATAACCCAAAAAAGGAACCAACACCGCTGTCAACCTGAATTTGGACTTCTAGCCTCTAGAAAGTTAAGACATTACATTTCTATTATTTTAAGCCACCTAGTTTGTGGTACTTTATTATGGCAGCCCCAGGAAACTACTATAGGGGGGACTCCCCTGAATAGGATGAAATAAAATGCTGTAAGTAAATATGTGTGTTAGTGCAGAACACGACCTTAGAATGACCCAGCCCAAAGCTTAATTCATTACCCAATAACATGCTTAAAGAGTTTCCCTGCATAAGCAACAAGCTTACTGAAAATCCTAGTCCTTACCTGACTATGATGGGCATATCCATAAACCTACTAGTAACAAATTAAACCTTGGTTTGTAATTTGGACATTTTTAAGCTATAATTACAGCATTATTAAGATTTACTGAGGCTTCTATTGAACAGTCACTTCCTGCTTGGTAATTTTGTCAGTGACAATTTTGAAACTCCCAAAATTTTTAGGGAGAAGTAACAGTGTTAGCTCATGATAAATCATTATGTATTGAATTGGATAAGACTTTCAATTGTTGCTCTTATTACATTAGTGGAGAGATTTGGAGAACTACTACAAGTTTTATAAAAATTATTGATCACTAACCATTCTTCAATGGTTAAACTTTCCAGTTCTTTTATAAACCACTAACTTCTTCTTCTACTGGAACCTGGGAGTAAGTCAGATAGGTAGTTCATGTGTGCTTGTGTCCCTTCTAAGTGAGCCATTTAAAAAATTTGATACCCTATGCCATCACCTCATTCCACACTTCTTAGCTCTTTTTTCTTTTCTTTTTTTAGCTCTTTTATTCTTGATGAAGAAACTGAAGATCGGTGTCAGTTTATGACATGTGAATGGGTAGTTACTCTGTCTTACTATTGAAATATTCTTGTTTTTAATAAAGATTTGTCAAGTGCTTTAAAACATCAAGTTGTGTTGAGATTTTTTAATGTAAAATCTTATTTAGTTAACTAAAAAGTGCAGGGGATAATATTATTTCATTTTCACAGATAAGGAAACAGATTCAGAAACATTAAACAAATCACTGGATTTTAACATTGTTAAAACTGACAGTTAAGATTTAATCATTGACAAGTTTCAAAGTTCATGCGCTTATTCTCTATGCCAGTGTTTCTTAAACTGGGCATCTGCTATGGCCTGAATGGTTATGTTTCCCCAAATTCATATGTTAAATTCCTAACCCCAAAGGTGATGGTATTAGTAGATTGGGACTTTAGGAGGTGTTAAATGATGAGGGAAAAACCCTTATGAAAGGGGATTAGTGCCCTTATAAAAGAAGCTTCAGAGATCCCTACCCCTTTGCCACGGGGATATAAGGAGAAGTCTGAAGCCTGAGAGCTCTCCCTCAACCATGCTGGCACTCTAGTCTCAGGCTTCCAGCCTCTAGAACTATGAGAATAAATTCTGTTGTTTATATGGCACCCAGCCTGTGGTCTTTTGTTATAGCAGCTCAAATGGACTGAGACAGCATCCATGGACCTCTGGGGCCAAATTTCTTTTCCCAAAGGTCTACCAGTCTAGGCGTATTTTTTTCCCTTTAATTCATAAAAGTGCATCCTAAGGATCAGTTGGATGAGTACATTCCAGCTGACTAATGAGAGGTGAGATTCAAGTGCTGATAGGGGCATTAGTATTTATAGCTAAGTACTTGCCAAGTGATAGCCAAATGAAGTTAGAAACTCTTCATGTGCTAGCTAGCAAGTTTTACCAGTTTTCAGAAAAAACCTGGAAGACCTGTCATCTCATGACAAATGTTGGTAGAGGCATGCCAGTTGTAAATAATCTCCACAGTAGCTGTGTCTCATGAAAATTACCCTCAAGCTCTAAAAATCTGCAATTCTGATAGACTGCCATGCTACTCAGGATCCAGGCAAGAAAAAGATAGCATAATCAAGGGGATAATGCAGGATATAGTAATGAAGAGACTATGTACAAAGGTGTGGGCAAGGTTAAGGGAAATCCAGGAGAGATGGGGTAGAGTTCCAGGGTAAGTGTTGGTGAGAAACTTGGAAGGTTTGGGGAAGCTATTATTCCAACTTGGGTAGGTGGTGGGAGGGGAGAGAGAGAACAATGGTGACCTTTGTTATAGAGATACAACCATGATTTGGGGACCCATTAGAGAGACAGTGACAGAAAAATTAACACCCTGTCCTCACTCTTATCCTCATATACCACCCACCACCTGCTGATAATCCCTACTCCCTGAACCTAACCAGAAACCAAAGGTCAAAGTACTGTTGGCAGAGTCATACAGTCACCCTACCTGAGCACAAATCAAGGTAGAGGGTATTGAAGAGTGAGCTGGTGGGCAAATGAAGGTATCCAACCTTGTCATATTACCTAATGATATACTGCCTTGTCATGATAAAATTTAAATTAGTGTCTTATTTTCTGGAAAGTATAAATATTTATTAATCTGAATTACTGAATGAAAACAAGATTCCAAACACATCTTTCTTCCCCCAGGTGCAAGAAGGCAAGATTAAATAAGAAACTTAGCACAGTCATTTTAACAAAGACTCTGAGAGATCTCCAGGGAAGATGGCAGAGTAGGAAGCTAAGCATACCTGGTCCCAGGAATACAACTAGATAACACCCACATCAGTGTAAATAACCCAGCAAATGACCTGAAGACTAGCAGAATAGACTCTCCTGTGGAGAGTCTAAATGTAGAGAAGAGGCTGCATCAAAGAGAGTAGGAAGGGGATCTAAACAGACCCATGGGACTGAGGGAGGGAGGGAAGGAGGGATGGAGGCTGTGGACATAGAGAGGGGAAAGAAACAGAAACCTCAGGTACTGGAAAGAAGAACCCTCATAACATCTGGCTTTGAAAACTAAAGTGTTTGAATTTCACAAGTTCTTACAATCAGCAAAGCTTAATACCTGGAACTTTAAGAATCAGCAGGTGCAGCTCTAGGAGAGTTGGAGGGTGAGAGGACCTGTGTCCCTACTCTTAAAGAGAGAGTGATACAAAAGTCCCTGCTGAAATATAGCACAGAAGCAACAGTTCGAGAAACACCTAGCACATAAAGGAGTGTGATTCATTTATTAGTCTCAGAGCATGTGCTGGAGAGGCAGGGATCACTGGGAGACTTCTCCAAGAACAAAAGAGCTGGCAGGCACAGTTTCCCTCCCCTGTGCCCTCCATCCTGGATGCATGAACACCTATGGGAACCGGCATGGTAATAGCACTCTCCAACTAACTTGCTAGCACTGCCACCCCAACCCCCTTGTGCTTCTACGGGTCCACTCCCTCCCACCCAGCATACCTCAGTTCCTGGGGGCTGAAGGTCCCCTCCTGAGCAGGTTGGTGGGACCTGGCTGGCACCTCAGACCCCACCCCTACATTCTATTGTTGCACACCTGCCCACTCTAATATGCCCTTGGTCAGAGCCCACCAAAGTGGCTGTCAATGGGCAAGCAGCCCCAATAAGGGCTAGCAGCACTCCAAATTGAGTTCTGCCCTGAGCAGAGGGGAAAAGAACCACACATACCAGTCCTATTGCAGCCCTATTGGTGGGCTGGTGAGAGACATCTGGTTGGAATGCAGGCACCACCCACCAATGAAAGATTCCTATGTGTACAACACAGTGAAAGCACCCTGCAGTTCAGTTCTACTGCATCTCTGGCAAACACCTGGTCTGGCACAACTCAAGACAAAACTGGCCCCAGACTGGCCCACCAATACCACTGGGACCAAGCCCTGCCCACAACAGGTGAAGAGCCATCACAGAAGACTGGAATGAAGGCAAATACAACTCTGCCACAACTGTAGGGCACAGGCAACACACATGGGCGACTCTCTTGAAGTGCCAAGTTCTGGTGGTCAGGGGACATTGCCCTGAAGGGCACTACAGGACCTCTTCTTTGTAAGACTGCTACTTTCAATAGCAGGAGATGTAGCTGACTCTCTGAGCCCAAAATAAAACAGATACACAGAGTTAGATGAAATGAGGAGACAGAGGAATATATACCAAATGAAAGAACAGAACAAAACCATAGTTAAGAAACCTAAACAAAATGGAGATAAGCTTGATAGATAATTTAAAGTAATGATGATAAAGATATTCACTGGACTTGAGAAAAGAACGGGGGACCTCAGCAAGACCCTTAATAAAGGGATAGAAAACAAAACATGGCCAATCAGATATAAGGAACTCAGTAATTTAAATAAAAAAAAATATACCAGATGGAGGGGCGCCTGGGTGGCTCAGTTGGTTAAATGTCTAACTCTTGATTTTGGCTTAGGTCATCATCTCAGGGTCCTGAGACTGACCCCACGTCTGGCTCTGCACTCAGTGTGGAGTCTGCTTGAGATTCTCTCTCTCCCTCTGCCTCTGACCCTCCCTACTCTCGTGCTCTCTCGCTCTCTCTCTCAAAATAAATAAAATATATATTAAAAATACACTAGATAGAATAAATAGTACATAAGAGGGAGCAGAAGAATGAATCAGTGATCTGGAGGACAGAGTAATGGATGCCATCAAGCTGAACGAGACAGAGAAAAAAAATGAATAAAAATAGAGAACAACACCATCAAGCATAACAACATTCACCTTTTAGGATTTCAGAAGGAGAAGAGAGAAAAAAGAGGGCAGAAAATTAGAAGAAACAGTAGCTGAAAACTTCCCAAATCTGGGGAAGGAAATGGAATTCCAGATCCAGGAGGCACAGAGAGTCGCCAGCAAAAATCAACCCAATAAGGTCCATCACTAAGACACATAGTAATTAAAAAGGCAAAAAGAACTAATAAACTGAATTTTATTTAGGCCATTTTATTTATAAGGCTATCTGCAGATTTTTCAGCAGAAATTTTGTAGGCCAAAAGGGAATAGTAGGATATATTCAACTGCTGAAGAAAAATGCAGCCAAGAATACTCTAACCACCAAGACTATCATTCAGAATAGGAGAGAGATAAAGAGCTTCCCAAACAAAAGGAATTTAACACCACTGTTAAAGGAGTTTCTTTGAATGGAAAAGAAAGACTGTAAGCAGGAATAAGAAAAGTAGGAAGCAGAAAAGCAGTAAAATGAGGTATATCTATAAAAAATCAGTCCAAGATTCACAAAATAAAAGGTTGGAAAGTATGACACCATATACCTAAAATGTAGAATGAAGTACAGAATAGGCTCATACGTAAGCAATCATTAACTTCATATAGAATGTTATATGCATAAGATGTTATACACAAGCCTAATGGTAACCACTAATCACAAATCTAAAATAGATGTGCAAAAAATAAAGGAGAAGGAATCCAAATAGATTACTAAAGCCAGCCAGCAAACAAGAAAAGAAGAGAGCAAGGGAAGAACAGAACAGGGAAGAACTACAAAAGCAACCACAAAACAAGTAACAAGCTGGTAACAAGTAGTACATACCTATTAACAATTACTTTTAATGTAAATGAACTAAATGCTCCAATTAAAAGACACATGAGGACAGAATTGATTTATAAAAAGCAAAGCCCAGCTATATGCTCCCTAAAAGGGACTCATTTCAGACCTGAAGACATGCAGATTGAAAGTGAAAGGGATGGAAAAGCACCTACCATGCAAGTGGTAGAGAAAATAAAGCCAAGGTTACCATACTTCTATAGGACAAAACAGACTGTAAGTTAAAAAAAAATTAAATAAATAAAAATTAAAAAAAAAAGACTGTAACAAAGGACAAAGAACACTATATATACAGGGAATAATCCAAGGAAATATAAGAATTGAAAATCTTTTTTGCATCCAATATAGAAGCACCCAAATATATAAAGCAGCTAATAACAAACATAAAGAAACTAAACAACAGCTGCTTTCATTTAAAATTTCATTAAAATAACTTAATATATTAAAATCAAACAAATCAAATAAATTTATATATTTATTAACATTTTATGTATTTTATTTAAAGTCCTCTACTAGAAGACTTTAACATCCCACTTACAATAATGGATAGATCATCCAAACAGAAAATCAACAAGGAAACAGTGGCTTTGAATGACACACTGGAGGAGATGGACCTAACAGATATATTCAGAATATTCTATCCTAAAAGAATGGCATACACATTTTTTTCAAGAGTACATGGAATATTCTCCAAAAGAGAGCATGTATTAGGTTACAAAACAAGTATCAACAAATTCAAAATGACTGAAGTCATACTACACATCTTTTCTGAGGACAAGGCTACGAAACTAGAAATCAACCACAAGAAAAAATCTGGAAAGGACACAAATACATGGAGGTTAAATCACATGCTGCTACTAAACAATGAATTCATTTTAAACAAGGAATGGGTAAACCAAGAAACTAAAGGAAATTAAAAAATACTTGGAGATAAATGAAAACACAGTAGCTTAAAATCTTTTTAAAATGCAGTAAAAGCTGTTTTCTAAGAGGAAAGTTTCTTGCTGCCTTGAGAAAGAAGAAAAATCTCAAACAACCTAACCTTATAGAGGAGATAGAAAAAGAACAAAACAAATAAAAAACCTGTCGAAGTAAATAATACATCAGTGCAGAAATAATAGAAAAAAAATCCCAATAGAACAAATCAATGAAAACAGGACCTGGTTCTTTGAAAAGATCAACAAAATTGATAAACCTTTAGCTAGATTCAACATACAAATTAAGAAGAGGGGCACTTAGCTGGCTTCAGTCAGTAGAGCATGTGACTCTTGATCTTGGGGTCATGGATTCAGGCACCATGCCCAGTGTAAAGATTACTTAAAAAAAAGAAAGAAAGAAAAGGAAAAGGAAAACACTAAACAAAAGGGGAAATAAGAGAGTAGAAATAACTGACCCCACAGTAATATAAAGGATTATAAGAAATTATTTTGAAAAAAGATATGGCAAAAAATTGGATAATCTAGAAAAATGGACAAATTCCTAGAAAAAATAACCTCCCAAAACTGAATCAAAAATAAATAGAAGATTTGAACAGACTCATTACCAGCAATGAAATGGAATCAATAATCATAAAACTCCCAACAAACAAAAGTCTAGAACCAGAGACTTCATGGGTGAATTCTACTAAATACTTAAAGAAGAGTGAATGCCTATTCTTAAACTATTTCAAAAGATAGAAAAGGAAGGAGAGCTTCCAAATTCTTTCTATAAGACGAGCACTACCCTGATACCAACACCAGTTAAAAACTCTACAAAAGAAGAGAACAATAGGCCAGTTTCTCTGGTGGACATAGGTGCAAAAATCCTACAAGTATTCACAAACTGAATTCAACAATACATTAAAAGAATCATTTATCGTGATCAAGAGGGATTTATTCTCAGGATACAGGGTGGCTCAATAGTTGCAAGTAATCAACATGATACATCATACTGGCAAGAGAAAGGATAAAACCCATATAGTATTTCAATAGATGAAGTATTTGACAAAGTACAACATCCATTCGCAACAAAAATGCTCAATAAAGCAGGTTTTGAGGGAACATACCTTGACCTACCAAAGGCCATATATGAAAAACCCACAGCTAATATCCTTGTCAATGGAGAAAAACAGATTTTCCCCTAAGATCAGGAACATGACAAGACTGTTCACTCTCACTACTTTTATTCAACATAGTACTGGAAATCATAGCCACAGCAATTAGACAACAAAAATAAAAGGTATTCAAATTGGTGAGGATAAAGTAAAACTTCCATTCTTTGTAGATGACATGATACTAAATAAATTTAAAAAAAAAAACAAAAGCTCCACCAAAAACTATTAGAACAAATACATTCAGTAAAGTCACAGGATACAAAATCAACATCACGAAATCCATTGCATTTCTACACTAATGAAGTAGAAGAGAAATTAAGAAGACAATTCCATTGACAACTACATCAAAAATAAGAAAACACAGAGGAATAAACTTAACCAAGTAACTAAAAGACCTATACTCTGAAAACTAAAACACTGATGAAAGAAACTGACACAAATGGAACAGTATCCCATGTTCATGGATTAGAGGAACAAATACTGTTAAAATGTCCATACTTTTAAACAATACTGTTAAAAGTCACCTATAGATTTAATGCAATCCCTATCAACACACCAACAGCATTTGTCACAGAAACTCAAGAAATAATCCTAAAATCTGTATGGAACTAGAAAAATCAAATACATGAATAGCCAAAGCAATCTTGGAAAAGAACAAAACTAAAATGCCAGATCTCAAGATATACTACAAAGCTGTAGCAATCAAAACAGTATGGTATTGGCACACACACACACACACAAAATCACATAGATCAACAGAATGGAGACCACAGAGACAATCTCACAATTATATGGCCAATTAATCTTTGACAAAGGAGGCAAGAATATGCAATGGGACAAAGTTTTCAACAAATGGTGTTGGGAAAACTGGACAGCTACATGCAAAAGAGTGAAACTGGACCACTTTCTTATACCATACACAAAAATAAACTCAAAATGGATTAAGAACTAAATGTGAGACCTTAAACCATAAAAATCTTAGAAGAGAGCACAGACATTCTTTAATATCAGCTGTGACAATATTTTTCTAGATGGTTATACTCAGGGAAGAGCAAGAAAAGCAAAAATAAATAATAAATATTAGGACTATAACAAAATAAGAAGCTTTGCACAGCAAAGGAAACAACAAAACTAAAAGACAATCAACTGAAAGAGAGAAATATTTTCATAATGGCTTATCTGATTTAAAAAAAGGTTAGTATAAAAAAGTTAGTATCCAAAATATATAAAGAACTTACACAACACCAAAAAAACAATCCAACAAAAAAATAGAAGACATGAACAGACATTTCTCCAAGGAGATATCCAGATAGCCAAGAGACACATGGAAAGATGCTCAACCTCACTCATTATTATCAGGGAAATGCAAATAAAAACCACAGTGAAATATCACCTTACACCTGTCAGAATGGCTAAAATCAAAAAAACATAACAGATAACAAGTGTTGACAAGGGTGTGGAGGAAAAGGAACACTCATGTCCTGTTGGTCATAATGCAAACTAGTACAACCATTGTGGAAAACAGCATGGAGTTGCCTCAAAAAGTTAAAAACAGAATTGCCATATGATCTAGTAATTCCACTACTGAGTATTTACCCAAAGAATATGAAAATACTAACTTGAAAAGATACGTGCACCCTTGCATTTATTATAACATTATTTATAATAGCCAAATTATAGAAGTAGCCTAAGTGTCCCTCAACAGAAAAATGTATAAAAAAGTGATATATATGATCCATATATGCACATACACACACACACACACACACACACACACACACACACACACACACACCAGACTATTACTCAGCCATAAAAAAAAGAATGAAATCTTGCCATTTGCAACAACATGGATGGAGCTGAAGAGTATCATTCTAAGTGAAAGAAGTCAGTAAGAGAAATAAACACCATATGATATCACTCATGTGGAATTTAAGAAACAAAGAAAAAAAGAAATGAACCAACAGTTGATAATATTATTGAAAACAAATGGTTACCAGAGGAGAGGTGGGTGAGGGGATGGGTGAAACAAGTGAGGGGATCAAGAGAACACTTACAATGAGCATTGACTAATTTACAAATTAAGGAGTCTTAGATGTAAAAGAAAGGAAGATGGACCTCTAACCATGAGTGTATCTGGTGATTAATGAGAAATGGGGGAAGGGCAGAAAAGGCTACATAGAGGAGAAAATGTATATTCTAAGGAAGATGGAAAATATTGATAGGAACATTTGTGCTTTACTTTTCAGACTTCTAAAGATGGACTCAAAACGGTTCTTTATACCACTCATTACTTACCTTTCATAGTTTCTGATATCAGATGAACTCTATAGAGAATGCTTTTTTCCTTCATTTTTGATGCTAGTATACTTAAGATTCAGAAGTAGAAAGAAAGCAGGAATAAATGCTTTTGTCAATGTCTCATAAACTGCATATCTGTACATAAAAGCTGTCAGAGATTTAACTGTGGAAGCAAAAAGTATGACTTTAAATAACATTTAATGGTTCAATATCATTATTTCCCCAAATGTGTAACAGCTGTTATATTGTAAAACTTACTAAATGAGTAAAATATTGTTCTTCCTCAGATTTTTTTGTGCCGCTTTAAATTACAAGTTCAGAAGTTGACTAACACTGAATTATTCTGTTATACATGATGGCCAATATTGATTTACAATTAAATAATTCTAACTTTCAGAAAAACAGTATGGAATTTGATTATAATCAGGCCCAATAGCAGTTTTTTTTTTTAACATTCATTTATTTGAAAGAATGCAAGCATAGTGAGGGGAGCAGCAGAGGGAAAAGGAAAGAAAAACTCAAACAGACTCCACACTGAGCTCAATCGCACATCTCTGAGATCACAACCTGAGACAAAATCAAGAATAGAATGCTTAACTGACTGTGCCATCCAGGTGCACCAGCCTGTACCCCCGTAGCAGGAGTTTTTAAGCATGTTTTCAAGTAATGGGCTTGAAAATTGGTACTTTATTGTGCTTTCATCTTCAAAGTCATGACCCAAGAGGCTGGCATCTCTTTCCAGACCCTCAAGATTTAAAGATCTTCAACAAGGAAATCAAAAGATAAGATGATAGGTCTTTGGGCTTCTGTGACAAGATTCTTTATCCACCCCTGGAGCCCTCTAAAGAAAATGAACAGGACAAGGAAAAATGATAAGGCAGGCAAAATATTCCCATACCTTCTCAGCAACCCAAAGCAACCAGAAATACTATTTCTTCTCATGCTGTTGGACTTCAGTTGATCCAGCCTAAAGAAAACTCTCAGAGTTTAAGACCACAACTAAGACCTGTGGGGCCAAGTGATTTGAAGTAAATACATGAATAAACCTTTGAATAGTTGGAACTATGTGCAAAGATGAATTAGCCCTGGTTCCTCTCTCAAGGGGCTTCTAGGGCATAGAAGTGACATGAATTCTCTCACACACGGATTATAAAAGAGGTGTACACAGTGTATGAAACCCTATGAAATGAGAGTAGTTCATCAAAGAGTGATCAAGAAAAGATGTGGTGCTGACTTTGAGCTGTGAACAGTAAGCAGAATTCCATCGGATGGAAATAGAAAGAGCAGAAGAGATTGCAAAGTAAAAGCATGAAATGCTTGGTAGACCAGCCCCTGGCTCAGCACCCCTGGAAGCCATACCATGTCTCATCTAATATCCCCATCCCTGCATGGATATTCTAATAACCTTGACTGAGTTTGAATCCGTTTGTTTCCCAAGAGGACAAGAGAAATTTCCTTAGCCAGCTGACTTAGCAGGAACCTGCTTTTTCCTGTGAGTGTTTAAGGCCACAGGGAGGTAGAGAAGGATTAAGGTCTGAGTTGCTGCAGATGCCATTTACATGTGTCTCGGGGATCAAGGCACAGAAGGAAGGGCTATATCCCTGCCAAGAATGCAGTATAAGGAAAGAATTAAGCAAGCCAAAATGATTCTAAGTGGGAGAATCCAGAGGGTAGAATAGAGCTTCACTGTAACAAAGGACACTATGTTGCTAAAAGCACAACAAAACAAATCTATCATCTGTATCCTTCCATCCAAACTTCTCAAATTCTAGCCAATTGCACCTGAATGCGCTCATTTAATCAACAGGATAAGCAAAGCTTTATCGATCAATCAAAGGATTTGGCTGTGACAAGTCTCTGGCCTAACAAGGTCAGACCTCAAATTGGAATTTTTGTTTCTTCAAATCCAATGAGCTCTTAAGACCAGCTATGTATTGGAGGTGGTTTGGAAATAGGACTTTTTACAGCTTGTACCCTTAGCTCTGACCCAAAGGCTGATACAGATGTGGCTGTAATTCATTTCTTCTAAGACTCTTTAAATATAGTGTCTCACACATAAGGAGACAAAGTTGCTAATCCAGTCCAGGAGGACTTGGAATTCTACCATGGAATTGATAATTACTGTATACAGTACATCGCCGGTAGCACTGGGACCCTTCTGTCAATCTCACCAGTTGCTAGGACACAGTTGCTGCTGGTATGGAAGTGACTTACAACCATGATTAATTAAATTCATACTGTTCTAGGTACTTTACATGCATTATATCACTCAATCCTCGCAACACCCTCAGTGAGGTCTTGATGAGATTATATAGATGAGAAAACAGACTTAGGAAGGCTGAACAACCTGTCATGTCACAGGTAAGAAGCTGGAGCTTCCATTCTAACAGGAGTGGACAATGAATGTACAAGTAAATCTAAAAATATGTCAGATATTAATAAATGCTAAGAAGAATATAGAGTGGGAAAAAGGAGGCATGGGGACAGAAACATTTCCATTTTTTTAAATAGGATTGTTGCTATTAAGATATGAGCAAGTAAGGGGACAAGTCTTGGAGATACCCAGGGAAAGGTCACTGGAGGAAAAAGGAAAAACAAATGCAAATGCTCTGAGAATAGAAGCGGTTGATGTGTTAAGGGCAAAGGGCCAATATAGCCAGAACACAGTAAGCAAGAAAGACTGGGAAGGGAGTTTAGAGCTAAAACAGGGTCCAGACAATACAGGACTGGGATCTGGTTGTTTTATTAGGGATAGATGCCAGTGAAGGGGCAGGAAGAGCAGTTAGGAGGCTACTATAATGTGGCAGAGAAATGATGATGACACTCACAAGAAGATGACGGTGGAAGCAACTGAATAGGAGACAGTGGGTCACATTCTGGAAATATCATGAATGTAGAGATGAAAAGAACTAATGGTTGTTTAGAAGTCAAGTGTGGGGGGATCCCTGGGTGGCGCAGCGGTTTGGCGCCTGCCTTTGGCCCGGGGCGTGATCCTGGAGGCCCGGGATCGAATCCCATATCAGGCTCCCGGTGCATGGAGCCTGCTTCTCCCTCCGCCTGTGTCTCTGCCTCTCTCTCTCTCTGTGACTATCATAAATAAATAAAAATTAAAAAAAAAAAAAAAGAAGTCAAGTGTGATGAGGGACAGGAGTCAAGGCTGACTTCAAGGTATGTGACTGAACAACTGGAAGGACAAAATCTCCATTTTCTGGCCTGGGGAAACTTGTGGCAGGACCAGGTGGAAGGCTGTTAGAAATCAGAAATTTGATTTTGGACATGAGTTAGCTCACAGACATGAGAAAGGCCAGTTAGGCAGATAAATAAAGGATTTTAGAGTTTAGGTAAATATATGAATTGGTTGTAAACTCTGGGATCATGTGTGTATAGAAGGTGTATAAAATCACGTAGCTGGATAAGATCATTTTGGAAGTACAGATCAAGAAAACAGATCTGAGAACTGAGTCCACTGAAAGAAGCCTGCATTACCATGTGCATCACTGGGCTCCTCTCTTCAGATACAGGGCTTCCCACTTCTCCAAATGTGCCTGTAATTTATCCACCTTGCTGGAAAAGCTACCTAGAATAGTTTCCAACTGTCCTTTGGCTATGAGAACCTTTATTTTAAAACTCTGGAACATTCTCAAAGCACACACACATGCACATACATATTACATCTTTCTGCTACGAACTGCTTAGCATGATTTCTCTCATTCTGCATTCAAGCAAGGTCAGGGAAATCAAGAATCAGCAGAGGAGAGTGAAAAGGAACAGTCCATAAGTTCATAGAAGTAATAGCATGTGTGCCAGAAGCCAAGAAGCAAAGGTATTTTAAAAGGAGAGAATTAGCAACTGTATCAGATGCACTGGTAAAAAAGAGGATTAAGAAAATTTGATTGGAATGTGTCCAAGAGAGGGTGGAAAGAGGAACAAAGGAGGCAAAATGATTGCACCGGCACATACTCTCATCACCAATTTTAAAGTCACTTCCCAGCACTCGTGGCAAAAGAAAAAACCTTCACTGGACACAACTCCACTCAGAAATGTCCCCATGCCCCTGAATTCTGACTTCTCTGCACCCTCTCCATCTAAAGTGCAATCTTCAACTTTAAATAATGCCCTGCTTTCCTCCTATTCTTCAGCCATTAATTACTTGCACCCAGTTCCTCCTTACCAGTAATCACATCCCTTGAAGTCATTTATCTTCCAAGAGGAGGCCCTTCTATGTATGTTGATTATTTTTAGCTTTAACAATAAGAAATTGCTTTACTCCTGGATTATCTAGATTAAAACATTACCTTCTGCATCTCTCTCTTGTCTGGTTAGACACATGCTATCAACCCAATTGCATTCATTTGTTGAAAGCAAGAGCATTTTTCTCAAATTTAATGGCAAGTCACAATTCTTCATGACCATATGCCTTGCAAGGCACAAGCATAAATCCCGTGTGAATGACTAAGAGCATCTCAACCTGTTAGTTGATTCTTCTGGCAGCAGTGAAATCCTTAACGTCAAGTAGAATGCATTGATTTAAAAAAAAAAAAAAGTTTTCTCTCTCATCAGCTTTAAAACATTATGCCTGTTAGGGATAGCACAGAATTAATAACCAGGACTGCATCCCAATTGTTTAGCCCTGACAACAAGCAGAAGCCCAAACAGTGTAGTGAGATCTATCCAATGGTAGGTAAGAATGTGGCTCCGGAGACCAGCGGCCTAAATTACATGTCTGCCTGCACAATTCCTAGCTGGGTGACTTGGATCCATTGAATAGGCACATTGAGTTATCTCGTAGAGTTCCTGTGAAATTAAATGAAGTGACCAATGAAAAACTCGTCATCCAGCAAAGATGGAAGTACTTACATGGTAAATACTCGATGAATGTCATCTATCTTAAGCAACCTACCTTAAACCAAAATCTGTCCAGCAGACTTTTCCTTTGTTGCTCTTCTCCCTTAAGCCAGAACGTCTTTTAAGCCTAATGCAACCAAAGGATTTGTGCCATGCCAGCCAAATCCTGTCAGAGGGTGAAAATGAGAATGTGGTCAAGTCTGTGCTCAACCTAGTATGATTTTATTCCCACCCGAGGAACTCTCCTTCCATCCCCAAGGTCATTTGCTCAGTCAGCAGCCTTGGTAAGACCCTCACAAGGCAGGTGTCCCAGGGTCCAGGTGTCTGTGATGAGAAGCACAGCTACTGAGAAGAAAGGACAGTCCGTCACCACTGCCTGTGGTCTTCTCCCTGGATGTGGGAGCCACTAGGGAGACATCAGCAGGGGGAAGAGTGAGCACTCAGAGACTCTTAACTTTTCTAGTAGGGTTGGCCTCAGCCTCCAGCCACTCTGCCACAAACCTTCCCCTTGGGGATTCTTCCTCCTGAGATCCTCAGACTTTTTTGTACAACTTTCTACTAGGTTTAACTTTTTAATTCACACAAAGCACCTCCTTTGAGGTGGTATGCCAGCCTGACTTGCAAGACTTTACTATATTTACTTATTAATGAGAGACAGAGACGGCAGGGGGAGGGGTCAGGGGGCAGAGATACATACAGGCAGAGCGAGAAGCAGGGTCCATGCAGGGAGCCCTATGTGGGACTTGACTTGGGACTCCAGGATCACGCCCTGGGCGGAAGGGAGGTGCTCAACCTCTGAGCCACCCAAGCATCCCAAGACTTTACTATAAATGCTTGTTTTGGTCTAGTTCTATTTCATTTTTAGCTCCACCATCTCTTGCTTTTTATACAAACACAAGGAAAGTACCAGAACAAGGGGAAAGTTCTCCACACAGCTACAAAAGACAAAGTAGGTTTCAGGTCCCCAGTTATCACTGCATGGGTCACTCTTATTTGAGCACACAGACATTCCAGACTTCACTCTGATGAATCTTAAACTGAGCTGGAAGAAGCAGAGAGTTGTATTTCCAAACTTCCTTTTGTGAATATTGTTAAATGCTGCCTTAGTACAAAGATGCTTCTGAAAAGACCTGCAGCATAAAACCTACTTTGACTTTTCCCTCCACTTTTAATGCATTTATTTTTAGGACTGTTCTAGATTTACAGAAAAATTGGCCTCTAATTGGCTTCCAGGGACTATCCCATTTCCAAATGACTTAGAGGCATCCCTTTCTCTGTCCCAACTTTCAGGAGCTGGTTTCATTTTATTTGTTTCAATCACAATCTTTTATCATCATACAAAATCCTTTCTGGAGTTCTCTACCTCCTCAAGGACTTTTCTTTATTTGAAGACATCAAGGTCCACCCTTTGTGCTCTAAAGTTCTATGGGTTTTGATAACCATAAAATGGGAGGCTCACCATCATGACATGCTAGAGCACAATGTGCCCACAGCAAAAAATTAAAAATAAAAATAAAATAAAAAATTACCCTGGCTTGCACCTCTTAAACTCTCCTTCCCTCCTCTTCACCCCTGAGCCAACGATCTCTTTATTATCTCTATAGTTTGGGCTTTTACAGGAGGTCACATAACTTGAATCATATGTACAGACTTCTCAGTCTGTTTTCCATTTGGAAATGTTAATTTGAGGTCCATCCTTTGTTTTGTAACCTGATAGCTCATTTATTTTTATCACTGGATATTCCATGGCATAGATGAACTGCAGTCTGTTTATACATTCACCTATTGAGTGATATCTTGGTTGCTTCCAATTTTTGATGATCATAAAGGAAGCTGCTGGAGTGATCCATGTGCAGGTTTTTGTGTAGATCTACATTTTGAAACCAGGAGCATGATTACCAGTTTGATAAAGCTATGTTTAATTTTGCAAGACACTGTCAAAACGTATTCCCAAGTAGCTGTGACATTTTGCATTTCCACCAGCAGGGAATGAGAATTTTTTTCCTCTGCCTCCTCCCCAGCAATCAGCACAGTCTGGGCCTTTTTGAAAAATATTTTTGCCATTCTAATAGATGTATAACTTCTCATTTTAATTTGAAATTCCCACTAACAAATTACGTTGAGCATCTTTTCATATGTTGTCTCTATGTTGTCTTTGGTAGGAGTCTGAGCTCTTTTGCCAATTTTTTCATTGGGTTGTTTACTTGAATTTTAAGAGTTCTTTGTATATTTTGGACATAAGTTCTTCATCAGATGTGCATTTACAAATATTTTCTTCTAATCCATGCTTATGTTTCATTCTCATACAGTGTTGTTCAGAACAAAAGTTTTTAAGTCTAAAGAAGTTCAAATGAATTCTTTCCTGGATTATACTCTTGGTGTTGTATCTGAACACTTATGACCAAACCTGAAATCATATAGATTTTCACCCGGGTTATCTTCCAGTTTTGCATTTTATATTTAGGTCTAGGACCATTTTGAGTTAATTTTTATGAAAGATGTAAGGCTGGTGTATAGACTTGATTTTTTTTTTTTTTTTTTGCATGTGGATGTCCAGTTGTTCCAGGACCATTGGCTGAAAAAACCATCCTTTCTCCACTGAATTCCCTTTGCAAAGATCAGTTCACTCTATTTTGTGAGTCTATTTCTGGCCTTTCTATTCTGCCCATGGATCTATGTGGCTATTTTTGTACCAATACCACTATCTTAATTACTGTAACCTTATTGTAAATCTTGAAATTGGGTAGTGTTAGACCTCCTACCTTTTTTTCTCAAATGCTGTCTTAACTATTAAAGGTCTTCCCCTCTCTATAACTTTTGGATCACTTTTTCAGTATCTACAGAATAAATTGCTAGGATTTTGACTGGGATTGCATTAAATCTATAGATCTAGTTGGAAAAATGATATTTTAATACTGAGTCTTGTAATTTGTGAATACAGAATAACTCACCACTTATTTAGATCTTTGATTTCTTTCATCAGAATCTTGTAATTTTCTGCAGAGACCTTGTACATATTTTGAATTTATAGCTAATTTTTTGTTGTTGCCATTATAGATGATGCTTTAAAATTTGAAATCTAATCGTTCATTGCAGATATATAGGAAAACCATGGACTTCTGCACATTTACCTTATAACCTGTGGTCTTGCTATTCTCATTATTTCCAAGAAATTGCTGCTTCCTTAGAATTATTTTTTTACATAGTCAATCATGTCACCTGAAATAAAAAATTTATTTCTTCCACCCCAATAGATATCTTTTCATTCTGCAGTCTTATTGCACAGTTAGTACTTGCAGCACAATGTTAGATAAGTACTTCTCATGCCTGTGACTTATAACTGGAAGTTTGCATAATCTTCATTTCCTTCACCTATTTTGCCCATCACACATCCTTTTCCCTTTTTGCAACTACCAGTTTGTTCTGTATATTTGAGTCGGTTTCTTCTTTGTTCATTCGTATTGTTTTTTTAGATCTTCATATAAGTGACGTCATATGGTATTTGTCTTTCTCTGACTTATTTCACTTAGTATAATATCCTTTAGGTCTGTTCATGTTGTGGCAAATGGCAAGATTTTTTTAAGGCTAAGTAATATTCTGTTGTGTATATATACCACATCCTCTTTATCCATTCATCTATTGATGGATATAATGCTGCAATAAACACAGGGGTGGATGTACCTTTTCAAGTTAGTGTTTTTGCTTTCTTTGGGTAAAGACTCAGAAGTAGAGTTGATAGATCATATGGCATTTCTATTTTTAATTTCTGAGGAGCTCCATACTGTTTTCCACAGGGCTGTGCCAGTTTACATTCTCATCAACAGCACACAAGGGCTCCCTTTTCTCTCCTTGCCAACATTTGTTATTTTTGTGTAGAAATGCCAAATCATTGTTGTACACCTGTAACATATTTATGTCCACTTAAAAAAAGAATAATAGACATCATGCCGTGTTTTCAGCTACATCCTTGTTTCCAAAGTACCTAGTTTCTTGTATTACCTTAGCTCTAGTTTTTTTGAAGATCATTTGCACTTTCTAAAATTGTGTTTCCAAACTTATTTGACCACGAGGCCCTTTGACTGAAATAGATCTATTAATATTTCATGGAACAATGGTGTTCCATGGAACACAGGAAAAATTTCATCATGGTAATAATTGTTTAGGAGTAACAGGTCAAATTTGCCATCAGAAGAAAATAAGATCAATTCTAGAGAGAGATAAGAAAACATTGGGATGTTTTTATCTGGTTGCCAAAACAATTTGAGCTGGTACATTTGTATCTGGGGTTTTATTCCCATGGTTTCTAACCTTTATGTCTACCTGATGCATTTATTCATAAAATGTTTGTTTTATGTTGTCAGGATTAGCGCAAGTTGCAAGAATACAAAGATTGAATAAGGCATAATTCTTGCAATGGAGGAATTCAGTCTAGTGAAGAAACAGAAATTAATTCCTACGCAGCCCACCTGTTTGTGTGAAAAAGAAAATACCTCAAAAATTCCCCTTGAAAAAGGACTCTTCAGGATAAATAATTAGGAGTCTAGCACTCCAGAGATAGTTAGCTTTTGCTGGGCTTTTTTTTTTTTTATTATGAAACTTTTAAACATATAATTTTTTTTTCAAAAAAAGGTACCAACCATCCGTCACCTACTTAATAAAACATGATCAATAGTCTTAAAGCCCATGTATAGCCCTTCTAATTTTATTTAAATTCTTTTTCATTATTTCAGGTAACTATTATTTTCAATTGGGTATTTATCTTCTCTGTGATTGTCTTTGTAACTATTAGATGAGTAGGTACTCCTAAAATATACTATTTTGGCACAACTGTAGATTTTATATATATGTTGTCATAATAGACAAATCCTCTGCCACTTGCTTTCTTCCCTCTATATTATATTTGTGAGCCATAGCCATATTGACAGCTCTAATTCATTTTCACTACTGAATAATGTTCTATTGTATTAATGTAGCATAATAAATGTATCCATTCTCCCCTTGATGACATTTAGGTCATTTCCAAGTCATTGAGATTTCAACAAATACTGCCATGAACATCATTACACATCTCTCCTGGGCACATGTGCCAGAGTTTCATTCATCTAGAGCTGCTGCCCGGAAAGGACATGTAACCTAATCTTTACTACTTTTTATTAAATTGCTCTCCAGAGCAGTTGCTCATTTTTTATTTTTATCAGTACTGGATGAGTTCCCATTTGTTCATGTTTTGCCAACATTTCACCACCAACCCAATAGCTGTGAAATGGTAGCTGTTGTGTTTATTATTTGAGAAACTGAGCATACTTACATGTATAAGCCACATAGTTCTCTTTTGTGAAGTTCCAGTTCGTAACCCTTGGCAATTTCTCTTTTGGTGTTATCAAGTATTCTAGATAGTGACTAAATAGGCTCCAAATATTCTTTCCTAGTCAGTACATGCCTTTTTGGTTTATTTGTATGTTGTGATACATGTAAGCTTAGTTTTATATAAGTTTATATACCACTCTTTTTCCTTATTGTTTGTCTTAAGAAATCCTTTCTTGGACTTAGGTCAAGGAAATAATCCTGTATTTTCATTCAAAGCTGTTCAATGTCACTGTCACATCAGATTCTATTCCATCTGGAATTGATTTTTCTAGGACTTAGGTTAAGATAAAATCCTATTTCTTTCTAGGGGCCAACTTGTTTTCTTAGGGCATTTATTAAGATGTTCATCTGTTCTCAACTGTCTTGCCAAAGAAACTCTATCATTTATCAATTTCTTATATATGTGTGATTTTGGAGCTCTTTTAATATGTCCAGTGGTCCTATTTCCCCTCCTTTAAACCTGCTTGCCTAAAGCACACTTATTTACCAAAGCTTTATAATACATCTTGCTTTCTGGAAATACAAATTGCCCTACCAATCTCTTTTTCTACAAATTGTTAGCATTTCTAGGCCCTTTTCTTGTTACATTAGAATGATAAAGACTTCCTAGTTTTATTTTAGAATTATATAAAACAGACTGGTCTTGGAAGAATTGATTTACTAATGATATTAAATCTTACTATCCATGCACACAGAATATATTTCCATGCATTAAGCCTCTTAAAAATATTGTTCAGCAAAATTTTGTAAATCTCTCTTTATTGTTCCCATTTTGTTCTCATACTTAATTTTTAAAGATTCATTTGTAAGTATGTTATATATGCAACTATAGTATATAGTATATATTTTGTATTTAATTTTTTGTTGCTGATATAGGAAACCAAATTATTTGTTTATTGCTATATGTTCAGTAATGTTGCTGAGCTTTTATTAATTCTAAAAACTTGTACATTCTCTTGGGTTTTCCATGGAGACAATCCTATCCAATTACAAATAAGGGTGGGCTTCTTCCTTTCCATCTTTCTTCCCATAATCTGTTTTTCTTTTTCTTACTATACTGGTAGGACCTCCATTTGAAATTAAATAGATGTGGAATAAGGAGAAATTTCATTTTCATCTAATTTTAAAGGAAATATTTCTTTTTTTATAAATTTATTTTTTATTGGTGTTCAATTTGCCAACATATAGAATAACACCCAGTGTTCATCCCATCAAGTACCCCCCTCAGTGCCCATCACCCAGTCACCCCCACCCCCCTCCCCACCTCCCTTTCTACCACCCCTAGTTCGTTTCCCAGAGTTAGGAGTCTCTCATGTTCTGTCTCCCTTTTTGATTAAAGGAAATATTTCTAAAGTTTTTTCATTAAACATGAGTTTCCCTTAAAGTTTTGGTATATGTCATTGGTCAGGTTAAGAAAATTCCTTCTAATTCTAGTTTGCAACAAATTTTAAAAGTTTATTTTTTTAAATGAGAGAATGTTGAATGCTATTAAATAGATCTCTACACTTACATAGATGAGATAAACGATTTTATTTTCTAAAGCCAAACCAACTTGGCAATCTTGTTAATATACCATGTCCAAAGTAAGTTCTTATCAATTAGTATTATGGTGCAATAATGCTACATTAATAAGCTACCCTGAAACTAATGACTTAGAGCAGTAAACATTTATACTCATAGGATCATCATCAGTCAGCTGGGGTGACGAAGGTGGCTTTGGTTCATCAGCAGCATCTGAAAAAGCTCTGCTAACCTCAGCTTGGCACATATTTGCAGGTCAACTGATATAAACTGTGCTGTGTTAGGCAGCTCTAACAGGTGCCAATCTAAGTTAGCCAGCTAGCTCTGCTCCCTAAGACCCATCCTCCTTAGACCAGCAGGTTAGCCCCTGCATGTTCCTTCCAAGATGGTGTCACAGGGACAAGAAACTGCTTTATTGCGCAAATTTCTCCAAGCCCTTACACAACATCTCCACCAAATTCCCACTGACCAAAAATCAGTCAATCAATCACACGTGGTAGAATATCAAGTTACATGCTGGGAAATATACTCTATTTTTGGTTGGAGGAATTGCACAGTTATATGGCAAAGGGTATGAATACCAGAAACAGTGTGAAAATTTGGGTTAATAATACACTCTACCACAATGTATTATTTTTTGAATACATCTCTTGGTTTTACAGGATGCAAAAAATGTTATTTATTAAGTACACAATTTTAGAATTGTCCTTTTGTGGCTTTGTGCTGGAGAAAAGTTCACATAACACTCTCTTATCATGAAAAATATGAACAAAATAACTAGTGCAAATTTTTCCATACATCTAGAACATGAATTGCCCAGAGATTTACCAAAGCCAGAAAATTACTTTCCTTTCTCTATTAATTCTTACATTTTCTACGTCTAATTTAAGTTGCAAGTTCTCAATTTCTTCACATATTCAAATTAAGGATGTCACTATGGGTACATCAGTCTGAATCAGTTTGAGTTCAGTCAGGAAAATAATCTACTGCACAATTAAGAGGTTTAATATATGGATTGGGACAAACCAAAGTGTTGTAAAGGAACAGCTTTTCTCACCAGAACATTTCCCACATATAAAACCTTTTGACTTGCTGACTCATTTCACAAAATGGGCTCTGTCTCAAAACAAGATACCATGAACAATAATAGTAACAAAGAATATAAAGTATATAGAAATGAACCCCCAACAATGAAGGCATAAAGCCTTTCAGAGAAAAAGCTTTAAACTATACTAAAGGACACAAAAGAAAATTAGAATTGGATGATATACCATATTTATGCATGAGATAATTAATTATGGCATAGAGGTCAATTATCTCCCAAATCAATCTATAAATTCAACACAGTAGCAATAGAAATAGCAGTAGAATAAGGCTGGAGGTATTAAATAAACTCATGCTAAAGTTCATGTGAAAGAAGAGCCAAAGTCAACTTTGAAAAAAGAACAAGAACAAGAAAGATTGACTCTACAAGCCATTAGCATGTTATTAAACCCCAGTAATTAAAAAAATATGTAGGACACTGATATAGAAAGAAAGATATTTCAACTAGCAAACTAATGGCACATAAGAAAAACAGACCACTGTACATGAAAACTTGGTGTATGATAAAGATGGTACCACAAAGTATGAAGAGATAAATTGTTCAGTTGATGAGATTTTTAAAAAACTATTTCACCATATGGAGAAAAACAGAGCTGGACTCTTACTCTTTAAGCACATGCCAAGTAAGTAGTAAATGAATTAAAAATCCAAATATGAAGATAAAACTATAAATCATAAAAAATGTGAAAATATTTTTTTTGGTCAAGGTTGCAGAGAAAGCTGAAACATTTATTCAAAACACTGTAAAGTTAAAAGAGAGAGAGAGAGAGAGAGAGAGAGAAGAATGCATGTGAATATATTAATCAGATTTCCTAAAGAATATTATAAAATCATGAGTAGATAGATGGCTTGGAGAAAATATTTGCTATCTTACAACTGATGAGTGAATACTACTTAGATTATAGCAACAAAAAACTCCATGCTCTTGACAAGTAAGAAGACAGGAGACACAGAAGAAAATTAGAGGAAGCCCATCTAGCAGATCTGGGAAAGAATCTCAAATTCACAATTAATAGAAAATTTTAACACAACAAAATTGACTATATTGAAAAGTCAATATACACCCACCAGAATCCAAAAATTAGGAAGGTAATACCTGATATTGGGAGCTGTGGACTAGAACTCTCATGCACTGCAAAAAGAAACAATAATGAAATGACCCAGCCATGCTCATAAGCAGTGTGGCAGTGTCCCCGAAAATGAAGTATTTTTATGCTTTATGAACTGTGATACCCCTTCCAGAGCTCTGCATCTCAGGAAAATTCTCTCAGAGATGGTATGTATGTGTTCAAGGAAGCTCATTGTAACCTTGTTTGTAATGAGAAGAACGGGACATACGCTCATTGTCTCTCATTAGGGTGAAGTTTATAGAACAAGGCAGTTGTATATCATGGATTACTATTAAAGCTCCAAGAAGCAGAAAACTAGATGCATATATGTTGTTGACCAACCTTTAACACCTTATAAGCAGCAAGCAAACTATTAGAGGGATTTATAGTGTAACACCATTTAGCTACATTAAAACTAAACACACTCATGAATCAAAACCACATACTTTACAAGGATATGTGTAACTTAAATGTGTGTATATATACACTTAAACTATAAATATGTATTTAAGAATATAAAGCAGATCCATGAAAAAGGAAAAATAAGATAAACAGGAATAAAGCCTTGCATGAATTGATTACGATCATAGGCTATGTACAAGGGACTATGATGAGCTCTACTCTGTCGGAGTTCCAGTAGTTAGAAAAAGGGGAAAAGGTGCCTACATATTCCTTAGCCATTAGGGCTCTTGAACATACCACACAATTACAAAAATCCTCTGGTGCAAAGTTATAGACTAGAATGTAAGAGGCCGAATCCAACAGGTTTTCTCTGGATTTTGCAGGATTTATTTATAATAGGCCAAGATTTTAGAGAATTGGATTTCCCCCATATTCAGGGTATTAGGCTGTTTTAATCCACTCACAGTTCTTTATAGTATGGCAGAGGCACAGATGAGTTTGCTAAGACCACCTCATCAAACACTATTGCTTTGCATAGTTGCATGAAGATTGACCCTTGTGAGGTTATACAACACTTATGCATACTCATAGGGATGAGCCCATCTATTAAGACGCAACTGATAATATTTTTAATCATCAGAATAAAAAAAAAAGAGCACCTATCAGGATGTGGGCAATCTGCCAGCTATCGCATCCAGTAGCAGACAAAAGGAGTGACTGCTGAAATTAGTCAATGGTCCCATCCTCGAGTCATTTTGTTACTAACATCTGCCTACCCGTCCTTCTCGCTTCTGATACAGTGACCAGGCAAGAAAATGGCAGTGACTGGTTATAAATCTATGTCACAAGTTGGATTTGCTTTAATGCTCTTGTTTTGAATTAAGAAGGTCCTCTCCCTTCAATAAATAATTGTCACTCAAACTAGAAGGAAAAAATATTCTAGAGAAACAGAATCATGAAAGTCCCATTCTACTATTCACCAGTCAGACCCCTGGAAGAACTATGTTTAATTCTAGCAGTCAATTTTTAAGAAAAATTTCTACAAACTGATTCCTATTCAAAGGAAAACGAACATGATGGTCTTAAACCCAGAAACCACATCAAACCAGGAACCAAAGGTGTTGGTACCAAAGAAGAATATTTGAGGGGTAATTGAAGGATAACACCTTATTTTTAATTTTTAAAAGATTTTATTTATTTATGAGAGACAGAGTTAGAGACACAGGCAGAGGGAGAAGCAGGCTGCCTGCAGGGAGCCCAGTGTGAGACTAGATCCCAGGATCCCGGGATCATGACATGAACCAAAAGCAGACACTCAACCACTGAGCCATGCAGGTGTCCCAAGGGATGACACTTTAAGTGCAGTTGTTTGGGTTCTACTCTTAGCGGGGTCTCTCTCCAAAGATCTGCTGTGTTTAACAGTCTCATGTTCTCAAACAGCAAGGCATTTTAGTCTGTATGACAGACTGCAATGAAGATTTAAGTATCAGATTAGATGTACTAAGTGACACTTTATGGACCCTTCCAGCCCCAACTTTCAATACATCTATAACAATGTTTTTAATGTGTAAAGGGAAATGAAAATGCTCTCCTCATAAATGGCATAGGTAGTAGATCCTGGTTCCAGCTGGGATGAAACAAAAGAGGTTTCCCCCCTTCATTCTGGATTTTATTGCTAGCTTGACTCTGTTGGACACATATAACTCAGACTTTCATATCTGCAAAAACAAGAAATGATCTTGGAATGAGTCACCTTTTTTTTTTTTTTTAAATCACAGAGACTGCCAACAAAATTCTCAATCAGAAGTGATATTTGCAAAGCAGGGGCTGTAGTTGGAATAATGTACAGTGTATTCTGAATTGTCTTTTTTCCCCCTTTTTTTCTATACCACCTGAGGGACTATCTATAGCACATTAGGACTAGAGATTAATAGTGTATTTGTATCAAAGCCATTTATAAAGCCTAATGAAAAAGCCATGCAATTTTTAAGTTTATTCAATAGTACCATCAAGATAAAATCATGAGATTTATGTTTAATAACAAAACCACAAAGATCTAAGAGAAGCACTGTTTCTGGATCCCTGTCAAGAAGAGATCATTCTGGAAAGCAAAGCCTTTAGACAGCCATCACCAAGACAGAAGCTCTCAGGGGCATTTTTCCAAAACAGGAGGGAGAGTATGGCGCAGGTACTGTTCACTCAAAGCTCAGTGGGACTCAGAGGTCCAGCCTGCACCATCTTTTCATCTATGCCAAGCCATTTGCAGGGACCAGCTTTTAATCTGGCATCTCTCTCAATGTATTTCATTCACTATCAAGGTTGTACGTATTCAATTTGTTAGCTTTCATGGGCAACCAACCAAGGAAGTGACTGCTAACTTCTCTATTTATGTCAGGTAACAATTCAGCAATAATGATCTCTATCATTTTGCTAGAAGAACACCCTTATCTCAAATAAATAAATATTTTGAAACCCAGAAACTTATAGGCCTTTATGCATTTATCTGTGAAAAGAAGTAAGGCAATGGGAACAGAGAAATCCCCATTCAGATATTACCTGAGCCAGGAAATCTTCCTTTTCTCCCTTGGTTGTATTAATATAAGAGTGGGTCCCTTTTAGGATGGTACCACCTCCTAGGGGACATTTTAGGAATTTGTGTGTGTTGGGGGGAGGTTTTGGGGGCTTTTTTCTTTTTGATAGGAGTAAGAACCCTAACAGTGTTTACTGGAATCTACAATGAGTTGCACCATGACACACACTGAAAAATTATACACTGTGCAACTTTTTTTTTTTTTTTTGATAGTCACACAGAGAGGCAGAGACACAGGCAGAGGGAGAAGCAGGCTCCATGCACCGGGAGCCCGACGTGGGATTCGATCCCGGGTCTCCAGGATTCCTGCCCTGGGCCAAAGGCAGGCGCCAAAGCGCTGCGCCACCCAGGGATCCCCACTGTGCAACTTCTGAATGGACATTCTTATGAGTGGAAATCTTAAGCAGAAAACCTAACTGCATTTTACACATAAACACAAAGTATATTTAGCATAATTTTAATATACTTCCAAATTTCCAAGAATTCAACTACCATGAAGACAAAAATAACACTTGGTTTTGTTCAGAGATTTACAACAGTTGTTCATTTTAGAAAATCATGACATTGACAGCAAGCTTCTTCATGGTGTCATTCTGAATTCCCAGCTGTCATATTCAGAATGATTTTACCTCTAATCATAGGCATCTGAGTACTTATGCATTGTAACACATTTTATTTGAAATTATAGAATCAAAATTATAACTAAAATTATTTTATATCTTCTTGGGTTACCGTTAAGGCATTATACAGATTGCTTTGAGATACAAATCATTTGTCAGGTGAATATACTGCAAATGTTTTCCTCCAGTTCATGGTTTATCTTCATTTTCTTAACTGCTCCTTTTGAAGAGTAGATGATCTTGATAAGCCTAATTTATATTTTTAGTGTTTTTTGTACCTTGTCAAAAAGTCTGCCTACCCAGAGTTCACAAGTTCATTCTCCCAAAGCTCATTGTCCTACTTTCTTAGCTGTATAGTTTTAGTTATGTTTAGATCTAGGATTTATTTGAATTTTGCGGAGTGAGGCAGAGGTTAATTTTTTTGCATATGGATATGTGGTTTCAGCTTCATTAAATATATAAGGCTTTTTGCCACTGAACTACCTTGAAATTGGTTAAAAACCAATAGATCACATATGCATAGCTATACTTCTAAACTCTTTGTCCTATTTTCTTCTTACATAAATACCATGTTGCCTACTGTGGTTCTATGTTGTCTTAACATTAGGTAGTATAATTCATCTAAATATTCTTTTTAAAATTTGTTTTATCTGTTCTAAGATATATGCATTTCTATGGAAGTTTAAGGATTATTTTAATCTCTACAAAAAAAAAATGTTAGGATTTGGTTAGGATGGCCTTGAATGTTTAGATCAAGTTGGGGAAAATGGGCATCTCACAACTGAGTCTTCTGAACCATAAGCATTACTTTTGCCAGCAATTTCTTGTAGTTCTCACTGCAGAGTCTTTCATATCATTTCCATGGATCCTAAAAGTATTTCATGATGTTGCTGTACATAATATTGTTTTAAACTTTGTCTTCTAGTTTCTTTATGAAATATATTTTGAATATTGACCTTGTACCTAATAACCTTACTAAAGTAATTTGTTAATTCTATCTTTTTGTATTTCTTAGGATTTTCTATTATAAATAATCATCTCATCTGCAAATATAAGTTTTTGTTCTTCCTTTCAATTATATCTTTTATTTCTCTTACTTCTATTGTTGTCCAGCAAAGAACTCCAGATCAAAATGAAATAAGAGGGGGTAACAATAAACCTCCCTACTTGGTTATTTGTCTTTCAAGTAGAACATTCAACATTTTTCCATTAAATTTAAGATTAGCCATGGGTTTTTTATCTATCTACTTTTTTAGATTGCAGATATTCTTTTCCATTTATATTTTGATAGTTTGGGCATAAGTAGATGTTGATTTTGTCAACTATCTTTTCTCCTTCTCTTGAGATGACTGTATACTTTTTTTCTCATTAACAATGCTGTGAATGCCACTGATGGATTTTTCAATGTTGAACCCATTTGCATATTCCAGGGATAAGTGCAAGTGGTCATGAGGTTTTATCCTATCTATTGTTGCATTATCTTTTTCTGCAGACTTCTGCATTACTAATTATCAATACATTAGTATTAATGGACCAATATTAAGTATTGGTCTTTATGTTCTTATTTGATTTTAGTATCAGGGTTACAACTAGCCTGATAAAATTAGTTGAACAGTAATAACACCTCTATCTTCTTTAAGTTTATATAAAATAGTTATTTTTCTTGAATGTTTGTTATCGTTCACCAGTTACCTCATCTGAGCCTAGAGTTTTCTTTGTAGTTAGGCTTCAAATAACAAATCCAATTTCTTCAATAGATATAAGGCTATTCAGGTTTTCCATTTCTTCATGTTCATTTTTGGATTTGTATCTTAAGGAACCACAGCTTCACCAAAAGTTTGACTAGTTTTTCCAAATATAAGCCAAAATTGTCCTTCTTTGGCAGATTTTCTCTTCTATCTACTCTCAAACTCAACTGACCTCAGATATAAAAATGTCTTACTTCAGAGTGACCAGTCTTTCTAGAATTCACTTTTTCTGAGATTTGTGTCTACAGATTTCGGATTTACTTTACATATGTAATGTTTTTGTTTACTTTTTAACTTTTGTTGTTTTGACAATAAAAGGCTTTTACTTCTGTATGGTAACAGGTAACAGAATTCCATATAGAATTTTAAATTTATATTTTATATGTTATAACACATGAATTCAAGATAGTAAGAAAGAATTGCAAAATATTTATTATAAAAGGGGCATTGGGACTGGCAAGTTTAAGAATTACTGAGTTTGAAAGACATGATTTTGTTAGAATTATTTTGTTTTGATTTCCTTATCAACAACATGAAAATAGTAGAACCTGCTTTACTAATTCATGAGGTCTGGCCATATTTCATAAACTTTTGGGGTTTTTCTAAACTACTTATACCAGGACCTACTATCCTACAGATTCTGATTAATTGGGTCTATGCTAGGACCCAAACATCCAAATGATCTAAAATCTCCTGGGCTGATTCTGATGTATATTCAATACTAAGAATCCCCGTTATAGGGTTTTGCAAGGCTCAATAATGTAATGTATGTGAAAGCTTTCATAAACTATAAAAAAACTGCTAATTTCTTTTGAAGAAGTATCTTATTTTCATAAGGGAAAGAAAATAAGACCCGGCACCCAACATTATGAACGTGAACATAATCATGCCACAGGAAAAATTCCTATCAATGTAGTAATTGTGTGTTCACCTGTAAGGAAGAGAATTATGCTGAAATGTCATTAAGAGCAAAAACCAGAGGGATGCCTGGGTGGCTTAAAGGTTGAGCGTCTGCCTTTGGCCCAGGGCATGATCCTGGGATCTGGGACCGAGTTCCATATTAGGCTCCTTGAGGAGAGCCTGCTTCTCCCTCTGCCTGTGTCTCTGTGCCTCTCTCTCGCTCTCTCATGAATAATAAAAATCTTTAAAAAATTTAAAAACAGCAAAAAAGCAGAAATGAAGTCCATCATCTAAGAGGGAGAATATTACAGTAGTCACATGATTCATGCATTTTTCAGGAATCTATCCATGCAATTTAGCATGTGAAAAATTGTAAATTTCTTTTTTCATTCTCTGCATCTGGCCTTCATATATAATCTCTCTTCTGTTTACGGTCTTTTTCCTCACAGCTTTCATTATAGTTGAACTTTACATTCATACATGCAGTTATTTGGTTTGTGTTGCTTTCTTCTACCAGAGTGTAAATTAATTGAGGGAAGGAACTTCAAGCTAACCTGCACTGCAATACCTGGTATACACTAGGGGCTCAATAAATGTCCACTGAATGACTGATAAAATGAATGAATGAATGAAGTCTTACCCCAAACTCTTGGAATGTATGTGGAATAAGCATTTCTTCCACAGATTCCATGTTAATTTATAAAGACCACCATTTGGATTTAGATAAGCTTTTCTGCATTAGTATCATGCATTTGAATATAGATAAAAATTCTTAAAAAAATTTCTTGGGAAATCTGTGAATCCATTTGTTTTTCCTACAGTCACAGAGACTGAACAAATTTTCTTGTGCTGGCTTAGGAGAAGTTGGGAGAGATTTACAGATAGTGAGGACCAAGGCTCTGGCCTGAAATGGCAACTCTACTACTTACTATCTATGGGCTCTTGAACACATGTAACTGGGATAAAAACAATGCCCACCCATTGGAAGAAAGACAGTCTCTCCAATAAATGGTGCTGGGAAAATTGAACATCCACATGCAGAAGAATGAAACTAGACCACTCTCTTTCACCAGACACAAAGATAAACTCCAAATGGATGAAAGATCTAAATGTGAGACAAGATTCCATCAAAATCCTAGAGGAGAACACAGGCAACACCCTTTTTGAACTTGGCCACAGTAACTTCTTGCAAGATGTATCCACGAAGGCAAAAGAAACAAAAGCAAAAATGAATTATTGGGACTTCATCAAGATAAGAAGCTTTTGCACAGTAAAGGATACAGTCAACACAACTAAAAGACAACCTACAGAATGGGAGAAGATATTTGCAAATGACATATCAGATAAAGGGCTAGTTTCCAAAATCTATAAAGAACTTATTAAACTCAACACCAAAGAAACAAACAATCCAATCATGAAATGGGCAAAAGACATGAACAGAAATCTCACAGAAGAAGACCTAGGCATGGCCAACAGGCACATGAGAAAATGCTCTGCATCACTTGCCATCAGGGAAATACAAATCAAAACCACAATGAGATACCACCTCACACCAGTGAGAATGGGGAAAATTAGCAAGGCAGGAAACCACAAATGTTGGAGAGGATGCGGAGAAAAGGGAACCCTCTTACACTGTTGGTGGGAATGTGAACTGGTGCAGCCACTCTGGAAAACTGTGTGGAGGTTCCTCAAAGAGTTAAAAATAGACCTGCCCTACGACCCAGCAATTGCACTGTTGGGGATTTACCCCAAAGATTCAGATGCAATGAAACGCCGGGACACCTGCACCCCGATGTTTCTAGCAGCAATGTCCACAATAGCAAACTGTGGAAGGAGCCTTGGTGTCCATCGAAAGATGAATGGATAAAGAAGATGTGGTTTATGTATACAATGGAATATTACTCAGCCATTAGAAATGACAAATACCCACCATTTGCTTCGACGTGGATGGAACTGGAGGGTATTATGCTGAGTGAAGTAAGTCAATCGGAGAAGGACAAACAGTGTATGTTCTCATTCATTTGGGGAATATAAATAATAGTGAAAGGGAATATAAGGGAAGGGAGAAGAAATGTGTGGGAAATATCAGGAAGGGAGACAGAACATAAAGACTCCTAACTCTGAGAAATGAACTAGGGGTGGTGGAAGGGGAGGAGGGCGGGGGGTGGGGGTGAATGGGTAACAGGCATTGAGGGGGACACTTGATGGGATGAGCACTGGGTGTTATTCTGTATGTTGGTAAATTGAACACCAATAAAAAATTAATTTATTAAAAAAAAACAATGCCCACCTCAATGTTATTGGGAGGATTAAATGATTTATGTACTCACTGTCTACTGGAAATCACTTATTGGACACATTATAACCATCTTAAATTTGGAATATTCAGAACCAAAATTCCTGATTTTCTACTCCAAAACTTGCTTCATCCACTGACTCTTCTCTGTCATTAAATGACCCTTCCATCCTACCTGTCCTTGAAGCAAATGTCTTAAGTTTTTCACACTAAACATTTTGTAATTACCCTTCACTCTTTGTTCTCATATCAAATATACCAAATATCAGCAGATCTGTAGTTTCTTTCTTCAGAAAGTGATCAGGTTCTGGTTATCTTTATTACCTCATTGCTACCACACGGACACTCTGGGTTGTTGCAATTATCTCCTAAATGATCTCTGAGCTCCCACTCAAAAAAGCACCCTAAAAGCCTATGCTTAGCAGAGCATGCACCATATTCCTGTGAACACTTATGTGGGACCATGGCACTCCCCTGCTCAAATCCCTCTGTTCATTCATGGCCTTCCAAGCCCCCTCTTCTGGGACCCTATTCTATTTGTTTTTTTTTCCCTCCTTTCCCCCGCCCCCGCATTGTGGCTGCTCCAGCACACTGGTCTCCCCGCTGTTTTTTAATCACTGCAAGCCCACTCCATTCTAAGGTCCTTGCCGGGGAGTCTCTTCCCCTAGATATCTGCATAGTTTGCTCTCTTACCTCCTTGAGGCTTTGATTCCAATGTCAACTCTCAATCAGATCTCCCCTGGCCACCCTATTTTCAAGTGTGTGTATATCAATACCACCATGTTTCCTAACTTTCCTGCTTTAATTTTCTTCAAGCACTTCTCATCATTTAATATACTACATCATTTGGAAGTGTATTTATTACATGTTACTCTTCAGCCTTACCCATTAGAGTACAAAGTCCATGCAGAAAGGGATGTTTATATTTTATTCTTTCCTGTACACTAAGTGCCCAAACTATGCGTGGCAAGAAATATCTGTTGAATAAATGAGTGAAATAACACATGAAAGGTACTTAGCAAAGCTTTTGACACTCAAAAATTTCATTATAATTTTACTATTTATATCTATGTTCAGCCTCCTAATTTTCCAAAGGCAGCAAACTATGTTCTAGGTTCTTGGAAGAAGCAGGAAAAGTTTTATCTTTATTACGGACATTAGCACTATTTGTGTTTAGTTGGGCATAACGTTTTGAAATTCCAGAGCCGCAAGTTAGCTATACCTTTCCAGGCTATTACCCAGCCAAGGATACACTTGGAGACGGCAATGGCATTATCCAGTTTTGATTACAAAGGAAAGCAGGACCCAATCCACACTGCATCTACGACGATAAAAGTACCTTTTCAGATACATCAATGGTACTTGGTGCAAGATTCAACTTAACAGAGTAAAGTAGTAAAAAAAAAAAAAAATCTATAGGAGCTGACCTTATATTCACCTGATAGCTCTTGATATAGAAATATTTTAAATTATGAAACTGTTATTACAGACTATACTGCTTCATTATAGAAAACTGCCTGATGCCATAGTAGCAATTTGAATGGGCCTTGAAATTTCTAGCAGCAAGGTCATCATCTGGAATCTATATACAAACAATTTCACAAGCTCTCCCACAAGAGCTCTTAAAGACATCCTCTTCTCTGCCTGAGTTTTAAGAAGTAGGACAAGAATGGCTATCCTAGCCCAGGGAGATGTAAATGCCAAGCAGGGCTACAACACAACTAAATTTCAGTGACACATATGATTACTATCCAGTTTCAAGCAGGAAGGAGTTTTTCTTCTACATAATTCTATAAGCCCAGGCTCCTACCAGATAATCCAAATCTAGTTGAGGGGCAATGGTATGGAAATACCAAGGTGGGATATACCAAGGTCTACTGTCACCCCAATCTGAGATTGAATCCAGCTTTGGCTACTTTTTTGCTGGGAAAACTTAACTTCTCCTAGGTTAATATTCTCATTTATAAACCAAGATGCCTCCCTTTGGAGGTACTGTGAGGATTAAAAGGGATAATGCATGGAAGAGCTCAGCACATCCCCAGGTGTCAGTATGCAAGGTACGAACAAACAAATGCAGGGAATGTGCCACCAAAGCAATTTATTCTGCCTGAGGAGACCTCTGCTCCAAGCTGACATGCCCTTTCCAAAAGCAGCACAAATCATGTTTACTGAGATATGTTTAGGATATTTTCAAAGTAATAATCATGAGGATATTGCTACTTCAGATCAAAGCACATTGGCTATGCAAGAGTAACTATTTGTCTGAAATTGCCAGCTCTATGACTGATAAGCAAGGCAAATCTGTTATTCGCAAGGTAAAATTGTCTAACGGAAGTAAATCACAAGGAAACCCAATTTACTTCATAGTAAAATTTGGCTTAAAATGAATTTGACTCAGGACAAGAATCTTCCAGCGACACTATCTCTTCAAGAAGTCTCACCTAGAAGCTCTCCACAGAGTCTGCCTGAGACTGCTCAGACTGTTATGACAAAATACTACAGACTGGGTGGCCAGAACAACAGCATCTCACAGTTCTGGAATCTGGGAAGGCCGGGATCAACGTGCTAGCAGATCTAGTTGTTAGTGGGGCCATCTTCTTATATTGCACACAACTGCCTTCTCACTCTATCCTCACACGAAGGAGAGAGGAAGCTCTGATGCCCCTAACTCTTCTTACCATGAGGGCTACCCTCATGATCTCACCTAAACCTAATCACCTCCCAAAGGCTCTACATCCTCATACCATCCCAGGGAGGAGGGGTGTTTGAGCTGCAATATATGAATGTGGGGGGACCCAAACGTCCAGTTGATAACAGATCTAACAGTATCATCTTGAACTATGGTACAAAGGCCTTAAAAAATAGTATTTTAGAGTAGTTTTAGATTTACAGAAAGACCGTAAAGACAGTTCCTCTATATTACCACGCCCAATTTCCCCTATTGTTAACATCTTACATTAGTGTTGTAGCCACTCAGGAGAAACCAGATAGATCCCTACCACAATCTGGCTTGGATGTCAAGAATGATGGTGCCACACACACACACACAAATGTTATAGCTTATATACTAAGGCTTTTTGATGCAAGCAGGGCACTTTCCCAGGTGGTTCCACCGGCTTGAAAGCCCTGAGAAAGGAGAATGGCTAAGGGTTTTTATTGTGGCTAGAGGGATGAACCAGGGTGAGAGTTACTGTGTGTAGTGAAGGATTTAAATGGTTCAAATCTCCCACCAATGCCAAAGAAGGGAGCACCCATGCTTTATTAGTTGCCCAGATGTGAGTTAGAAGATGGAGGAAGAAAGCAGACCTCAACATACGGAGATAAATTCCTTATTACATCTGGTACATTTGTCATAGTTAAAAAGATGTTATCATACTGGTTTATTAACTAAAGTCAACATTTTTATCGAGATTTCTTTTATGTCTAATGTCTTTTCTGTTCCAGGATCCCATCAATTTTATGACATTCTGTCAGTTGTCCTCTTTAGGCTCCTTTTGATTCTAGCAGTTTCTTATACTTTAATTACCTTGATAATTTTAAGGAACATGAATATGCTGTAGAGTATCAAGATCTTTCTTATGTTTTCCTAATTAGACTGAAGTTATGGGTTTGAAGGAGAATGATCAAGAGCTCAAGTAGTATGTTTCATTATATCATATCAATACCCACATGATTTATCACACTATGCACATGATTTGTCACTATTAACAACAACTTTGATTACCTGGCTGAGGTAGTGGATACAGGGTCTCTCCACTGTAAGGTTCCTCATTTGTCCCCCCCTTCTCATACTGTACTCTTGGGGAGCGCACACTCCTAAGCCTACACTTTAGGAATGCAGAGTTAGAACCACTTCTTGCAGGGCAAGAATTTAAGTTGTTTGGAATTTTCCCACAAAGGAGATTTGCTTATGCTCCCCCATTTATTTACTGAATCATTTACTTATGTCCAGATGGTCTATTGGATGTTCTAGGCCTTGTATTAGAATCCCTAATTACTTAATTTTTTTTGCTCATATTGTATCAGCTTTGGCCATTTAGGAACTTTTTCAGTTCTTATGTCTCCTTGATATATCCATTTTATTTTGAGTACTTTCTAACTTTCTGATACCACCAGATACTCCAGGTTTATCTTGTCTATTTCTTGCACTAATCCCAGAATCAGTCATTTTTCCAAAAATTCATAGTTCCTTTTATGGAGAGTGGAATTAGAAACATTGAAATTGTCTATAGTTCTTGTGTTTTCAATCTCTGTACTAACAATTTGGGCTGGACAAGTCTTTATAGTGGGGGCTGGAATGTGCACTGTAGGATGTTTAGCAGCATCTTTGGCCCCTACCCACCAAATGCAAATAGTACACCCTCATCCTCACCAAGTTGGGACAACCGACAATATCTCCAGACATCAAATGTTATGAACGATTACTTTAGTTCTGAGTCTGAAGAAAGCCCTTTGGTTTCTAGATATTTAACAGAACGGCAAAGACATTTTTCAAGTAAGACCTAAATTAAAATAGAAGCCCATTTACCATTAAATCAAACTTCATCAAGAGATTCTTGCATTTTTAAGATGTATTCTCACTTTGAAGATTCCTTATTCTCTCCAGTTTTTGTGATTTTTTTCTTCTTTTTAAATAGGTTGTTAACTCTGCTAGTCATTTGCTGAAAACCATATCCTGATGTCTGACCCACACTCTCTTATCAGATGAAGGTTGGGTGTCTATGGAAAATGTTATTCTGAGGTCTCAAGATAAACTAAATCTGCCAACACCTTGATCTTGGACTTCCCAACATCAAGAACTGTGAGGAATAAATTTCTGTTGTTTAAGCCACCCAGTTTGTAGTATTTTGTTTTGGTGGCCCTAGAGCAGACAACTGCATCCTCAATGCTTTTTGAATTTTTGTGATACCAACCACACAGAACATTCTAGGATAATATGTAACATGTTGGTTTACCTACATAGGCTGATGAGCTACGTGATCAAATGTTTTTGGTGGTCCTTTGATTTTTGTTTGAATTACCAATTAGAAAACTGCATCATAGATATTGTCTATATTCACAAATCCTAAGATAACACTGTCCATTAGAAATGATCATTGGTTGAAACTAATTCTCTTAATAAAGGCCACAAAATTCTCCTAATAAAAATCATAGACTTGGAGTACCTGGATAGCTTAGTTGGTTGAACAGACAGCTCTTGGTTTTGGCTTAGGTCATGATATCAAGGTCTTGGGATCAGGCCCTGAGTTGGGCTCTATGCTCAACAGGGAGTCTTTCTCCCTCTTCTGCTTCTCTCTCACCCACAATTTTTTTTTTTTTTAAAGAATCATAGCTGTCTTCTTCTAGTTCAAAAAACAATCACCATAAGAACAGCCAGCATTGAACCTTCCTACGTGTTGGACTCTGGTCTCTGTGCTTGGCCATGGGTGAAGTCACACAAAACAATGAGCTTCTACACAGAAGAAATACCTTTAATCTGGCCCCTGAGATGGCTTCCATTTGTCTGGCCAAAAATACTGGGAGTTTTAGGTAAACTTCAGATCACAATTTTATTTTACAGTCTAAAACACAGAAGCAATTGACCTTTCTAACATGTAAAATCCCTAAACACTCGACTACTAGTCAGTATTCATAGCAGCCCATAGCTAGGAAAAGCCACCCTTCACAGAGCTATGTTCTTTTCATCCCTGCTTGTGAGTTAATTTTTACTTCAGTTTATCACTTTCTAAAATTTGGTAAGTGATACATGCTACTTGATGCTTTCAAGCAACATTCCAACTTTTGCTAACATTCTTTTAGAGCTTCAGATTCAGTAGTTCACCTGCTTCCAGGATATTGCAGTATTCATTTTAACAAGTATTTTTCATGTCATGAGAAGGATAACCAGCTTTGCAGACTACAACATCTGCTTGACCACTAAGCCAAAGCAGCTCCATTTCTGGGTAACAAATCCTGTAATGGTCATGGTTCAGCACAGGAAAAATGAGCCACCCTACAGATTTGTAACTGGAAGGAATTTTGTACAAGCTATTCTAACAAAACCACTGGATCACTTGGAGCAGCAGTGTCAGAACCTCAGTAGAGCTTGAGAGAACTAAGCTCTCAGGTGTCCAAGAATCTGACTAAAGCAACAAGCCCAAATGGAAGTAACAATCAAGCCTTTAACCACTTCCTGTGATAATATAAGCAAGAGGACAAAAACAGAGAAGGTTCTGACTCTCCAATGCCATTCCATTTTCTCCCGTGGAAAAGTGCATGGGTAGAGAGAGTCAACCAATAGATCTGTACATGGCCCCAGGATAGGGATTAGGGGAGGTGGGGTTGGCTCTCACTGTTGAGGGAATTCAAACAAAAGGGTCCTGCAATTGTACAGACCCTGCAGGTACAAGAACAGGAGGAGGGGAGTGGGAGAAGTCCTAGGGATTAAGTTGGAGTGGGGAAAAATCTCTCCAAAGTTTCTTCCTTGTCTCCCCCATAAGGAGGTCTCAGCAGAGGCACCTGAACAAAACCTTGGTAAGAAGACACCAGATAGAGACTTCTGAATGAAGGGCCCTGGGTAGGAATGCTAATATGTTCAAGAGTATGGTGAGCCAGGAGCGAGTCTTGACTACAACTCCCCTTTGAGGGTTATAACACATGGGCTGTGCACCAAGTCTTGTGTGTAGGCAGGCAGGAAGCGGGCAGGGGGCAGTTTTCCTCTCAGAGATCTACCTGGTAAAGACTTTGTAATGGCCTATGGTATGGTAGGGCCAAAAAAAAAAAAAAAAATCACACCTAGGTTGTTTTTGGTAACGATCCATACACTTCTGTAATGTCTCAGCAGGGCCTTCAGGAATGAGTCCTAGAACAACACACCATTGACCTACCAAGAAAGCCACTATTGCTAAGACACCAGTTGGTGTTCTGAACAAAGGAACCAACCAACATACCTGAAACCCAGTGGAACTGGGGTGCTATCACCACTTCCACTACTATTACCACCCCAATTGCCTCTAGACACTCAGGAGCCTGGGGAATATTACAGGAAAATCTTATTTTTCCACAATCGAGCTTCCTACAATCAACTAAAGGAAGATAAAGACAGAATGAGCAGGAACAAGAGGTCAGATAAGGTTCCTAGTTTTTAAATGTTACCCTTTTCAGCATTTAATGAGCATCTATATTTGTCTCTGAAGAATAGAAAAAGGCAGGAGACATCTCTTGCCCATGAAAAAACTAGAAACAGATTTCCCAAAGATACTCATCACTCAGGCATCTATGATCTTAGACTGTCTTCATGGTCATATTGCAGAATATATCTGCCACCCACTTAGGACTCCTCTCCTCTCCCAAGATGGCTGATAGCTTCCAGTTCTTCTCCCACTACTAGGCAGAGTAATTTCTAAGCTTGATACCAAATGAATCATGGTGTCCAAGAAGATGAAGTACCCATAAACCAGAAATCATATTCCTTTTAATACATTCTGGACCACCAGTGGCACTTTCTGTTCTAAGGCAGCATTACTATTATATACATGGTTCTAAGAATAATTAAGTAACTGGGGACAGGTTTCTTTACAATAATTATGGGAAGTAAAGACCTCTGACGGAAGGAACCCCACTGAAATCTTTAATAAAGTCTGAGGAGAACTATTTGTTATGCAAAGAAACACTGATTTAAGGCAAATACCAGCTTAAAATAAGAACAGCAACAGTTCCCACCTTCATTATCCCAGTCTCTCCCTCACTAATCACTTAACCTTTATGCCTTTGCTAAAACCTCATTAGTAAAAAGAAGACCTGCCTAGTAAGCAGAATGGTAAGGCTTTAATGGACTTTAGAGACTCAAAGCACTGAAATGCAAATTATTTTTGTTTGAATATTTTAGAGCATTAATTAAGCATTTTTAATGGTGTTCAATTGTCAGGATAAAATAAAGTTCTCCCAGGGAATCTGAATTTTAACAAATATTAAAGTCAAGGGTGTTTTTAAAATGGGCAAAAAGTGTCTGGTAACATGAATTTTGGTTAGCCTAATTAGTTTTATAATAAAAACATTTTTTAATGTTTTGTTAGCTTTAAATTTGGAAAAAGCTCTTCACCCTGGGAACTTACTTCCTAAAACTATTTTTCACTACCTTCAGAAATATTCCTTTTTTTCGCTTTGTTCTTTTCTTGGTTTTGTTTGGCTTGTTTTTTGTCTTAAGGGCTAGAGGGATATCTTGAAAAGTAAATATCTTTCAATGGTGGTAACAGATAAAATGAAGCATACTTAAAATTTTAAGAGTTTGAGCACAAATCAATTCAAATTGGGCAGTTGTTGAAACCATAGTGGTTAGGAGTACTCTGACAGAAGCCTGGCAGGAGACCTTTATAGAGAAGCAGCAGCAAAGCAAGGAGATGATTGATTGACTATTGCTTAAAGCCTCCTTGGCTGTTTGTGATTGGGTTGTCCTCAGGTTTCGAATTTGTGACTTCAAGGCATTTATAAGCTTAGGCTGTGGTTTCCTTACCAAAGCTGGCACAGCATGCGAGCAACTTCAGACTAATGGGCTACTTGTTTAATCAAATTTAATAGCAAACACATTTCAGTCTAGAATAAAATTGGATTTCATTTGCCAAAAAGAGAATGGATAGCAGATAGTTACTCAGTAACTCCCATAAGATATTTTGTCAGAGAAGCACAAGGCTCAGCAGGTAGAAAATGCGCATGTTCCCTCTGACTAGGATTATGTTTTCCCACCTCTCCACCTAATTAGTGTCTATTCTTGATTATCCAGGCCTCACTTCCTCTGAGGAACTTTCTGGATGCCCCAAGACAAGGCCAAAGGCTCCATCTAATCCTTCCCTAGCACTGTACTACCAACATCAACCTTTCATTCCTAATTTGCATTTACCTACGTTTTCCTCCACTAAAATATATTGTTTCTACACACAGAATATATCATGCTAAACACTGTTCAGTAGCACTAGCATGCTACGTAGTAGAGAATAGAATATTGGATGAATGACTGTACCCAGCATTAACCATGTGATCAGTTGGTGACTGGGTTAGCTTCAGGTGGAAAGATCATAGACTGGCATCAAACTGGCTGGTGTCAGTAGGAAGAGAACCATAAGGTACTCAAAGGGCAATTTCCCAAGGTTCCCATGCACCCTATGGAGTCTGGACTTCACTAATTTGGATGTGAAGAGTGGGCATAAGATCACTGGGATATAGGATGGAGAACATTTCTTAGTTGGGATTCACTGGTTGTTTCAGTAGACAATACCACCACCACCCCCAAGTATCTCAAATTGCCAAGCCACTCAGGATAGGAAATTTACACCTACGCTAAGCTTTAATTCCATCTACCCCTTCCCTATCACCAGCTTGCCTTGGACATGGTGACTGATTCAAGAATAGCTATCTAATCCAAAAATCAGAGGAATAAAGCATCTGGAGGCTCAATACCTGGGCATTTTTCAACTATTGGAAAAGGTGAACATTCTATTTGGCGATGAATGAGAAAGTGTGCCACCTCAGGAGCTGCTAGAGCCTATCTTGGATTCCATTCTAAAACATTTTAAATCTGGGATCCCTGGGTGGCGCAGCGGTTTGGCGCCTGCCTTTGGCCCAGGGCGCGATCCTGGAGACCCGGGATCGAATCCGACATTGGGCTCCCGGTGCATGGAGCCTGCTTCAAAACATTTTAAATCCAATTATAAGGAAGCAGTCAAATATACAGAATGGGTTTCCTAGTGATAGTTTGAACTTTGCATAAAAATTCAGTAGAAGCTGGAATCTACCCCTGCAGATCAGTAAAACCTTCTAACACATGAGAGACTGCGTTGCTTCTCAAGAATAGTTGCATGACACTGCACCAATCTGTTATAGCAGGCAACAGGGGATCCCTGGGTGGCGCAGTGTTTTGGCGCCTGCCTTTGGCCCAGGGCGCGATCCTGGAGACCCAGGATCGAGTCCCACATCGGGCTCCCGGTGCATGGAGCCTGCTTCTCCCTCTGCCTGTGTCTCTGCCTCTCTCTCTCTCTCTGTGTGACTATAAGTAAATAAAAATTAAAAAAAAAATTATAGCAGGCAACACACTACATTGAAAGTGTGTTTATAGGTGCTTCCTCTCCTGTAATCCCTGTGGGTGCAGCAGTGTCTTGTCATATAGGATAGTGCCTGGCACATGTTGACTGAGTACTGTATAAAACGTTGCAGAATTAAACGAGTAAGAGCTGCAATGGAGTTCAACTACGTTTAAGTGTTTTTTTATTCTACATAAAGTTAAGTCATCATGTTTTTTCCTAATTATATTTTAAAAGGTAATCAGATGTCAATCATGTTTACTTTCATTTTTCTGAAGGTTTTACAAGTAAACTGTGTGTAGGATATAAATTTATTGGCAAGTGACTCCCACACTAGATGTCCTCAGCTTACTTCTAGAGGTGTAAGGAAGTGATCATGGAGACTAAAATTACCCAAAACTAAGCTTATTGTTGCAAATTGGTTGTGATTCCTTGATTTAACGTAAGATCTTATCACCTTTTCCTTTAGAGGCAATGTCTGCTCTGAGCATTCTCTATTGGCATGCATAATTGGAAAATTAAAAAGCATATTTAAATGCAACATTATTACAAAAATGTTGGCAATGCCCCAGAGTCGGTTATGCATGCAATTAGAGGTTTCTGAGAATTTTCTTTGCTTGTGGTAAAGAATTTTCCATAATTCCCTTCTTGGATAAAATTAGGGTATTAGCAGAGAATAAACTCTACTATACAAGCCACAAATTACCATTTTTCACCATAATGTGTTCTTAGAAACCATGCTGGGAAGCTAGATGATTAAAAATAGATCATTTTTGCTTTTATACAGTTTGTGTTAAGTTTAAAACTACAATTACTTATTCATATGAGTAATATTTATATACTGGTTGGGTAGAATAGTCACTGGGACTCTTTTCTGGAGCCAAGAGAATAAAATTGGACTCTAACAGAGGCTATGTCTCTCGGTAACTAATGCAATAGAAAATCCAGTTCAAAGTAAGCTTATGGTGTATATGGTACCATTTTCCTTTCCAGAACCTATGGAAGATAGGATTATCCATTTTTTTTCCTGCTTTACCTAAATTCAACCTTAGAATCTTAATACTGAACTTCAGGCGGTCCCTAGCATTCATTTGGAATTGTTACCAATATTGACCTATTTAGGGTTGGCCTAACATCTTAGACTTGGGGTGTTGGCCTATATGGCTATAACGTGGGAATGAGCTTTTTTGTTTGTTTGTTCAACCTGTTAACACCTTAAATTGCACCCATAACTTCAAGAGAAAGAATGAAACATTTTAAAGCCTAATTCAGCAATTCAGGTCTACAAAGGGTGGCAAACATAAGCTATTAAGAATAGTGGCTTGTACGAGATTTTTTGAATCTTCTTTTTTAAGATTTTATTTTATTCATGAGAATTTATTCATTTATTCAGAGAAAGAGAGAGGCACAGACAGAGGGAGAAACAGGCTCCATGCAGGGAGCCCAACATGGGACTTGATCCTGGGCCTCCAGGATCACGCCCTGGGCTGCCACTGCTGAGCCACCCAGGCTGCCCGAAACTTCTATCTCTAAAATCCCCCAATTCATGTCATCATGGGAGATTTTAATAGTAGTTTGACCCAGTCCTTATGTAGCTGAGCCAAACAGTTCAGTTGAGCCAGATTCATTTATTTTTAAGATTTTATTTATTTATTCATGAGAGACACACACAGAGAGAGAGGCAGAGACATAGGCAGAGAGAGAAGCAGAGGGAGAAGCAGGCTCTATGCAGGAAGCCTGATGTGGGACTCCATCCCGGGGCTCCAGGACCACGCCCTGGGCCGAAGGCGGGCACTAAATGGCTGAGCCATCCAGGGATCCCCCAGACAGATCCATTTACTTCAGCAGGTATTTACTGATCCTATTGTATATTGTAAGTACATTAGTGGATTCTTTTAGGACTTTAAAAAAAATTGCTTCAATACTTGTGCTCAAAAAGTTTACACTTTAATATCAAAAAGATATGCAGAGATAACTCAGATTTTAGAGTTAGCAGACAAGGAATTTAAAGTACTAATTATGAATATATTCAATAATTTAAAGGAAATAAGGACAGAAGATATGTGGGAAATATAAACATGAACACACATAACCAAAATGGAAATTTAGGATTAAAAGCATAATATCTAAGATGAAAAATTTACTGGGTGAGCTTAACAACTTGAAGGCAAAAAGTATTTGGATAAGTAAGAGACAAGAATTTTTCAACTTTGGTGAAAATGTAAACTTAGATACTTGAAGTTCAGTGGACCAAATTGGTAATAAATTCAAAGAAAGTTAGAGTCAAAATGTGAAAATCAAAGATAAAGAGGGAATCTTTAAAGAAGCCAGAGAAAACTAATATGTTCATAGAAAAATAAATATATGAATGATGGCTTATGTCCTATAAATAATGGAAATGATAGAAGCCAAAGACAACCAAAAGAAAAAATACTATCAGCATAGAAGTCTTTCGATAGAGAATCTATTTTAAAGTGAAAGAAAAATAGAAACAAAAGGAAGCTCACTGACAGCAGATTATATGTACTTAAATGCTACAGGAAGTTATTCAGGATGAAAGAAATCAATGTATGGAACCTCAAACCTACATGAAGGATGGAAGAACATCAGGAATGCAAGTAAGTGGGTAAATTTGAAACATTACACTTTCCCACTGAATTTTTTTAAAGCCTTTGAATGTTTACAGAATACATTGTACTATACGGTTTAGATGTGTATGCAATATACATACATGGTAGCATCACAAAGGATGAGATACAATTTCAAATGACATGTCCCACTGAATATTCATATTTCCTCTGTATAGATTGTGAGGAGTTGGGGATACATGCTCCTAGAGCAGCCAAGAGAAGTAAATCCAAAAAGATGTAATTCAAAAGCTGATAGAGGTATTATGGTTGAATTTGCTCCCTTTAAAATTCATTCATTAAAATTCTAGTCCTCAGGAACTCCTAACAGGACCTCTTTTGGAGGTAGGTAGGGTCTTTAGAGCTGTGATCAAGTTAAAATGAGATAAAAATGAACAGAATTAGTATCCTTATAAAAGGGGAATTTAGAGATAGACTTGAATACAAGAAGAAAGTGGTATCAAACGGAGATGGCCATCTATAAGCATCTACAGAATAAATCAAAGACATTTTACAGAAATTGAAGAGCTGATTTTATAACTTATGTAAAAATTCAAAGGACATAGAATAGCCCCAACAGTCCTAGAAGAACAAACTGAAGTGCTTCCATCATATGACTTTAAATCTTTGCATAATGTTCCAGTAATCAAGTTGATATCAACCTAGTATCAGGCAAATAGATCAAAAGAACCTACCAGAGTACAGAGACCAAGTCAGTTAATTACCCACAAAGACAAGGTTACTTAACAACTTGAAGAATGTATTTCTAACAAAATGATGCTTTAACAACTAAATATCCATATACAAGAAAACTCTAAACTCTATCCCACAAGTAAGAATTTTTTTGAGATGGACCATAAACGTAATTACAAAAGTGAAAACAATCAAGCTTCTAGAATTAAGCGCAGAACACTATTTGTGGCAATGTGATAGGCAAACTTTTTTTTTAAAAGATCTTATTTATTTATTCATGAGAGACAGAGAGAGATGCAGAGACACAGGCAGACTCCATGCAAGGAGCCCAATGTGGGACTCAATCCCAGGACCCTGGGATCATACCCTGAGCCAAAGGCAGATGCTCAACCGCTGAGCCACCCAGGCGTCCCTAGGCAAACACTCCTTAAACAAGACACAAAGCAATAATCATGAAAGAAAAAAAATTGATACTTTAGACTTATCAAAATGAAAAGTGTCTGCGCATCAACAGATACCATTAAAAAAAGAATAGGTAAGGCCCAGACTGGGAGAAAATATTAGCAAAACAGTATTTCTGACAAGGAATTTACTTTCAGAAAATACAAACAACTCCTACAATTCAATAACCAAAGACAATCCTGCAAAAATGAGCAAAACCTGAACAGATACTTCAAAGCCCATTATAATCAAATTGTCGACAAGCCCCCCCCCCACAAAAAAAAAAAATCACTTGAAATCCTCAGCCCTCAGTAAAACGCAAATGGAAACCATGAGGCAGCAATGTGCACTCCAAAGATAGCAAAAAAGACACACAAAAGTAAATGTTGGGGAGACAGGGAGCAACCAGAACACTCCCACGTTCCTGGAGGAAATATGAAATTCACTGCCACTTGGGAAAACAGTGCAGCGCTTCCTTATGAAGTTAAACGTATACCACCGCTATTTTCCCAGGTGAATAGAACATGTCCATGAAAAGACTGGCTCAGGAGTCCTCAGAGCATCTAGCAAACCACTGTCAGCCCCGTGGGTTTGCAGACCTGACAGCAGACACCAGCGCAAGGAGCAAGGGCAAAAAGGGGCCGCCCGAGGGACGTGGGAAGACAGCAGGGTGGATCAGACGGGATCTCACCCTTGAGGCTTGTCCTGGCCCCAAAATGAGAGCTCCGTACCACCTGCCAGAATCTTAAAATCTTAAAAGCTGATAGAGCCGCCTGCTTGACTTGGTCAAGAATTCAGTCCAACCCTTTGCTTGCAAGGCCGTGCCCTGCAACGAGTACAAATGGCTCTCGCTGTGGTGAGGGTGGGCCGGTCACACATTCCAAGGACCGGGAGGAGCTGAAAAACCTTCCAATTGCCTGGATCTAGCTTTTGGGTCAACCAGAGGAGACGACCTCTCAATGACCTCTTCAGACACACCAATCGCAGTGTTTTCATAAAAGGGATCTGATTCACCAAAAAAAAAATGTATCCCTGATGCATGTAATATACATGAATTACACAGGTATTATTGCTAAGCAAAAAATAGGTAGATGCTAAAGAGCACACAAGTTTTATGATTCTATTTATATAAAGTTCTAGAACAAGCAAGACTAACCTATGGAGAGAAAAAAAAAATTGAGAAGGGATGCCCCTGGGAGCAGGGATATCAAGAAGGAATTTTCTGGAATGACAGAAAAGTTCCATCTCCTGATGGGACTGATTATGTATTTGGAAAAATTTATGGAGTTGTACACTTAAAATTTGTACATTTCATTGTCCATAGATTTTAAAGAAAAAAATAGGAGCAAAATATGGAAAGTAAAATACAACTTTACAGAAAATAAAGGTGTATACACAGGCCCCAGACATAATAAAATCAATGCAATAAAGAATTTTTTTAATTCTACTTATTGTATTATGATCACTGCCTTAGTTAATTCATACAATATGCCAGCAAATTCCAAATTCGGTTCTCTAGGTGACACTGAGCAACATTATGCTGGTGTATCAAGAAAAATGCAGTGTGATGGCTTTGTTCCAAGTCAAAGAGATGGAAATAAGCTGATAAGATTTTCTCAAATTTACTGTTACTTTTTCAAAACATATGTACTTGCTTTTAACAGCTTGCTCATGCTAACAAATCACAATAAAGCCAGACTCAAACATTAATGGGAATATTTAGAAGTGTTATTTCTTAAGTCTAGGTCATCAGTTTACTGGAGATTTTTGTATGATAAAGAGACCTATCTTTGTGTTACAACTAATAGAATCCTATTTTATACCTCTCACGGTGCTAATTACTATACTAGAATTAAATATAGTAACATTCCCTGGTGCTAACAAAGGGCCCAGAAAGCTCCAAGGTGTTGCACCATGGGGACAAGTTTGAGATCCATGGTCATAGGCACTCAAGAAGTTTAAAGCCTATTTATTGATTTTACAGAAAAGAGTATCTTGAAGAGGTTGGTGCTTAGTTGAGCCTTAAGGGTTAAATTGCAAAAGATAAGAGAAGACTAGGAAAATTCTAGCAAAGACTATGTAGCATGGAGATGAAGAGCCCAGACTTCAGTGGGATGTTGGCATTAGCTCGAATCCTGGCATTGATACTCTGCTACCGGACCTAGAGCATATTTGTAAATTTAAGTCTCATGTTCTCCATTCATAAAACAGAAAATAATAACATTTTTCAGGGTTGTAAGGAGATAATATGTAGATAATGCCTGGCACAAAAGTGATCAAAATCAGTAGTTATTATAAATAAGCAAATAATTGAGAGATTCTTTGAAGTGACCAATTTGCTCCTTTTAAAGAGATTTTTCTGGAAATGAGTGGGAGATAAGACTATTCAGGTTTATGTGTATGATGAGAGGAGTACTTTAGAAAAAACATTGGAAATTAGGGTAAGATCAAATTTAGACAAGTTTAAATATTATTATGACAAAGGACTCCATGCCATTTTGGATAAATATGTATCTTTTTAAATGTGTATGAGAGTACATATGTAAGTATGTATATAGCATTAGAATAAATTCTAGATATTTACGATGTGTAGTCACTGTGCAAAAGTATTCAAGAAAACAATTTATTCCAATTATATCTTGCTAATTTGCTAAGAAAAATGACTCATTACCTAACCTGGTACTTCCCAAAAGAGGTCTAACTTAGCTGTAATTTTTAAAATTTGTTTTATTATTCTGTTGATCGTGTGCTCCTGGCCTTCAGCATTCAAAGTGTTTGCTCACAAACACATTGTAACATGAGAAAAGCCCAGAGACAGTAGCCTAATAGGTTTTCACACATTTACCTATTATCTCAAGAAATAGCATCTGCTTCAATTATGCTAATTGAAATCGTTCTGTAACTCATAAGGGAGACTGGTGTCCTATTTTTTGCATGTTGAAAATAAAAACATAGGAAATTATGCTAATTTCAAACAAATTTACACCCAATGTTTCTCATTTATGAAAAAGAGCAGCTAGCTAGCTGGCCTGTTTAATGATATAGGCAATATCTTTCTTGTTTGGTATTTTTTTTCTAACAATCTCAGTCTAAGAAAATGATGGGAATACTGTCTAGAAAATAGCCATTAGGATACTATTATATACAATGCATCTTGAAATGGTAAAATGACATAAAATTATTAATAGGATGACCTACTTTTACATGACCAAACTTCTGCTTGACCTGCTTTTACATATTTCCAATGGTCTTCCAATTTGCTATTTCCTTCATCTTTTTCCTAGATGTCTAGTGACTTTGAAGGCGGCTTGAAGGCATTCTCCTTTGCCTTAGGAAATAGGTCAGAAACGTTTCCATGCACCAGCCCTTTCTCAGTGTTATGGTTCACATACACAAGGGTCTTTTGAGCCACACCAAACCATGGATGCCATCACAGATTTCACATTCCTTGTATTGACACTAATGGCCATTGGGAATAGCAGGACAAGTAATACGCCTAAATAAGTTTTTTCTTTCAAGGAAGAGCTTTCTGCATTTTCTGCAACAGGGCCTCCAGACACTTTGAGTTCAATTATTGAGTTCTAACCTCCAGGGAGATCCCAGGCCCCAAAAACGGGTTTTCTCAGGCTGCCTGACACCTCAACCCCTGGTAGCCTCTTTGCTCAAAATTACATGAGAATGGTGTTGTATGAAATCACTAACAGATTTGAGCAAAACAAATTCAAGAAGCATTCCTGTGATGAAGCAAGTCAGCCTTAAAGTTATGGATGGTATGGGTTCCTTCCTGCCTCAGGTTCAAAGTAGATTTCTTTACATACAAAATGTTCTTCCTATTTTAGTACCTCTCCAATGTCAACTCTTAGGATTTCCTTTTTCTCTCACTGAATTCCAGCCAAGCTGAACATCTTTGGCTGCTTCTCAAGAACGATGCCCTCTCTTGGCTCTGATTTTGTTACACTCTTTTCTCCCTAACACCCTCCAACATGCACCTTCCCCCACTTTACCGAATTCCTGCCTATCCCTCAAGACTCGGCTTACATTTTCTCAAAGAATCCTTCCTTGATGCTCCCAGAATCTTCTTAAATGACATTCCTAGGCACCTCTTTAGCACCTTCCAATAATTTATAAATAAATGATGTTTTAGGATAGGATGGGAAAATGAGAATACAGAAAATATTGCCTGTCTATAGCAAAAATGAAATAGAAGGCTTATCCCCCAATGGACTGAATGCATTGCTGAGGGAGCTGGGTCTGGCCTACAGAGTTTAAAAAACTGGTAATGTAACATTGTGTGTCAACTATACTAAAAAAAAAATTAATAAAAACAAGTTTTTTTTTTAAAGAGTGATAAAGATTTCTGGCTTCTCTTTAAAATGAACCAGAATATCTATCAACACTATTCCTATGTTTCAACATGCTAAAGATTAACTAGGGCTGGGGAGCATGTGCCCTTTGAGCCAGTGAAATGGAATCCAATTCACCAGAACTCCCCACGCCCATGCCGCTGCTAGCCACCACCTGGCACACTTGCCATCTGTTGACTGCTGGTCCCCCTTGAGCGTGTGAACTTGCAACTCTGAAGAGATAGAGCATGAGACTGCTACGCCATGTTTATGTTGCTAACATGGGACCAAAGGTGAGACACAGATAGCTGTGTTCAGAGATTCAAAATGCAGAGGGAGGAATGTAGGGAGAGATACATAGTTGGCTTTTCCACTTCGGTAACTACAGTTCATCTAGCTTGGATATGACTTTGGCACTATCAAAACTCTCTGCATATCTAAGATAGCCTAGTTCCTGGATAAGGGTAGCTACTGGGCCACAGTGTGCTAGAGCCAAATTTCTGGGCAACATCCATCTTTCCAGGATTTGCTTCAGATGCTGCATTTTGATGCCTCACATACCCCTGGCCAGGAAAACGGTAGCTTGTTTACTCTTGAGCAATGGAGAAAGCAGGAGCCCAGTGAGGAAATCTAAAAGGAGTCAATGAGAAAGCAATTTCTGTACTTCATCATAGACTTCTGTTCCTTTCAAAAACTAGGGTATTCGTTAGGGTATGATCTCATCTCTGGAGACTAATGAAAATATATTATTTCTAGGAGATGCAAATTTTACTTTAGTGTTATGGGAAAATAGGGACACTTTAGACCATAAAATGTGTATTTTATGCTTTAGGGAGAAAGACTTTTAAGCATGCCTTGTCATCCTAAAAATAAATAGCTTCATAAAACTGCCCTCGAGAAGATGAAAAGGTTGTAACTGTAAGAAGAAAATCTTCTGAGACACTAAATGGGCTGCAAAATGCAATTATTGACCATAATGTTCTTCATGATACTTAGAGACCTTCTAGAATATCCCTTTCTATACAGGTGAACAAAGGTACTACCACATTGTATTGGTTGCCTATTGCTGTAAGAAACTTCGTGGCTTGAGACAAAGTAGTTTATTATCTTGCATCTCTGGAAGTCAGATGTTCTAAAATCAAGGTGTTTGTAGGGCTTCTTTCCTTTTGAATGCTCTAAGGGATAATCCATTCCCTTCCTTTTTCCAGATGCTAGAGAAAAATACTTTAGTTCATGGACCCCTTCGTCCATGTACAAAGCCAGTAATGTAGTATCATCAAACCTTTCTAGGACCTGGACCCTCTTGCCTCCCTTTTATGGAGCCTTGTGATTACATTGGCCCACCAGATAATTCAAAATCATTTCTCTATCTCAAAGTTATTAATCTAATCTCATTCCTAAGTTCCTTTAACCATGTAAGATAACATTCATAGGTTCTGGGGATTGGGACATGGATATTTTTGGGTAGGGGATTTCATAATTCTGCCTCCAGGACACATTGATTAGAGATGTGAGATGCACACCATGAGAGTACGGAGGGTAATGGGAGTTTAAAAAAAGCATTTAGGGAGCTCGAGGTGTTTTGGACAGAACTCACATACAGAGGAACATTCTATTTGCTGTAATTTCTTATCTTTAATCTACTAACATGTATTTGAAAGAATTGCTCTTAGAAACATTTTTATTTGAGCCTTGTAAATATAAATGAGTTTTTTTTAAAGAATGGATAAATATTTAGTGAGCATTGCAATAAGCTCTTTGACCAGCATACACTCATTAAATATTTATTTTAAATATAAAAAAATGGAGTTATTGTCAAAGAAAAGATAGTGACTGTATTTGGTATGCTATGTGGTTAAATGAGAACATGACCCTGATGAGAAAACAGGACCTTCAACATAATTAAGGTAGGGAGGAGTGTGTGTGGGGTGTGTGAGGTGTGTGTGTGTGTGTGTGTGTGTGTGTGTGTGAGAGAGAGAGAGAGAGAGAGAGAGAGAGAAACAACAGTAATAACATTTACTAAGTGCCTACTATGTTCACTATGGAGAATACAAGAAATAACCTATTCCAAATTTCAAGTCTAGGAATTGAGGGTTGAAAGTTTCAACTTAGGTGTTCTCCATTCAGAGCCAGAAGTTAGAAAGGCCTAAAAGTTTTTCTTGCCTGTTTTAAGGTATTCCATTTCAGGACAGAGTTAGAGAATAGTAGAATATAGAGGTTCCTTTATGCACATCAGAATATATCATTTGCACTAGTTCTATACATGTTAACCTATGAAATCCCAAAAAGAAACCTTTGGATTTGAAGCTGTTCTAATTTGTAATTGACTATGTACAGATTTAAAAAAGAAAATACTGAAACAAGAGGAATAAGAAGAGCACTTTCACACATTCACACACACATGCACTTAAAAAGATAAAACAATTCTTTGCTAAGAAAGAATTCATCTACGATTCATCTATGGAATGATTTTCATTAAAACATTTGTTTCAGGGTGCCTCGGTGGCTCAGTTGGATAAGCGTCTGACACTTGATTTCAGCTCAGGTCATGATCTCAGGGTTGTAAGGTCAAGCCCCAGCAGCTGGCTCTATGCTGGGTGTGGAGTCTGCTTAAAATTCTCTCTCCCCCTCTCCCCCTCCTTCCTTTCCCACCTTCTCTCTCTCTCTCCGTTAATAAAAATTAGACATTTGTTTTAAATTTTCCCCACTCACCTCAAAGATCCCATAACCAAGATATTCTACATCTTCTTGAACTTGAAGGTAAAAACTCCTCCAGGCTAAAGGAATACGTGTCAGGTGAGCAAGCATTAGGACTTGGAAGAGAACTCTTGGGGCTCACCTCCTTGCTGTACATGTCTATGTCTTACCTTCTACACAAACTTTGCTACTGGATTCTATGCATCCAGAACCTTTGTAGTTTTAGTTTCCTGAAAGACTATGGAGCTGTTTACAACAGAGAAGCTTCTTCACGCAACTTAATATTAAAATTGGCATTTTGTGGTTGGTTATAGACAGCTCCATCCCTTTTACTCTGGAGCAAGGGATGGACACACACACACACACACACACACCCATATACACATGCACACACACACTCAAGAATAGTGGAGAGCACTCACAACCCCAACAGGCCTGAACTGCCATAACAAAACTTACCCAACAAAATCAATGTGAGAAATCATGCAACGTTTCTTCCATTACAGACCTATTGGAAGACTACATTTAGGGCTGGAAGAGGTTTCAGACCAACCCTCACCTCTCCTTATTAAGGAAATGACAGTCCAAGAGAGTGGGGAAAAAATTGGCCAAACAGTCCTCAGGTAGTCCCTGCTAAGGTTAGAAGTCCATTCACTGACACCAGTCCATAGTCGCACCTTAATAATGACAACTTTTTTTGAGATTTTTTTTATTAATGAGGACACACAGTGAGAAGCAGAGACAGAGAGAGGGAGAAGCAGGCTCCTCAAGGGGAGCCCAATGTGGGACTCGATCCCAGGACTCCAGGATCATGCCCTGTGCTGAAGGCCGATGCTCAACTGCTGGGCCACCAAGGCATCCCCAGTAATGACAACTTATTAACAATGGTAATAATTGAGTATTTTCAATGTGCTAGGTGCTTGAAAAGCACAGGGTCATTTGTGCTTCCCAATCCCCTGAAAGGTCAGGTTTTATTAGCAACCCTACTTTATAGGCGAAGAAAGTGCAACATAGAGAATCACAGTATCTATGGGGCTGGGTGTCTAGTTGGTTACAAGTGAGTTTGGAAGCCAAACTGATGCAGCTGGCAGAACTCTCAACTCCTATATGCACTGTGTAAACAGCCTGTACAAAGAGATGCTCATGCCTACACACACGCACACACGCACACACACACCCATGTACGTGCCATTAGCAAATCACTCTTGGTTACTACTTTGTAGTTTTTATTTTCAAACATAGCTCCATCAGGATACTCAGTTTCCCTCCTTTTAATTCTCATCATCTCTAGAATTTTATCTAAGCCTATAAAACAAGAACTTTTCACTGTCAAACCACTATTTTTTAATTAGCATGAGTAGCAAACCAAATTACAATTCATCAGTACTTTTTCACAGCAGTTTAGCTCCTTTAAAAATCCCTATAACTGAATATTTTTTTAGCTCAGCAGTTAAGGCAGTTATCAAATCCATGTCAAGGAATAAACCTTTGGAAGTTTTACAATGGATACGTTACTAGAAAATCAAAAGCTTTGGGAGCATATCTCAAATGATAGGTACTTTATCTAGAAAAAAATGTTCCAACCTTGAAGAATATATATACCTTAATGTCTATGTCTTCAGAGTCAGATTTTTCAGAACAGTAAGGAAACCACTATGAGCCCAGGCTTTGCATAATCATTCATCTTTATTTTTCCAACAGTATTGCCAAGTAACTAATAGCCACATTTTCCCAGCAATATAGAGGAATGGGGCCTCAGAGATGAATTTGCCAAGATAGTAAATGGCAAGTCTAGATTTGTGTCCATTTTTTTCTCTGACCCTAAGGCTCATTCCACCCTAACGCACCACAGCTGGGAGGGAACAGGTTTCCATTTGGGTGTTGCAGTTCTTCCCTATTCAAACCAGAGTGGACAGTGGTGGGTGTGCCTTTTATTGAGTGTATAAATCCTACTATTCCCACATCAATTTCCAAAGTGAGAGGTTAATTCCCAGAAGTTTAATAGGTGGTAGAGGTGGGAGGAGGCAGAGGTCATGCTCAGAAGGCCAAAAAGCCTTTAGGGCAATTTTACATATAAAACTCAGAGCTAAGAATTTATTTATTTATTTATTTATTTATTTATTTATTTATTTATTTTTATTTAGTAAGAGCAAGAGAGTGGGTATGCATTCATGGGGGGGTGGTGAGAGGGGGGCAGAAGGAGGAGGAAAGCAAGAATCCCAAGGAGGCACCAAGCCCAGTACAGAGCCTGGCCTCAATCTCATGACTCTAGGATCATGACTAGAGCACCCCCACCCCAAAAAAATCAAGAGACACTTGACTAAGCCATCCAGGCACCCCAGAACATCTTTACTTTTTTTTCTTTTTTTAAAAAAGATGTTTATTTATATATTTGTGAAAGAGGCAGAGACACAGGCAGAGGGAGAAGCAGGCTCCATGCAAGGGAGCCCCATGTGGGACTCAATCCCAGGACCCCAGGATCAAACCCTGAGCCAAAGGCAGACGCTCAACCACTGAGCCAGCCAGGTGCCCCCAGAGAACATCTTTATTCTTGAGGGACTTACAAAAGGTAATTTTTTAAAGATGTGTATCCGTTTCCTGTTTGTCAGCTCCTCCGATAAGAATCTGTAGGTAGTGACCATAACAATGAACTTCCTCTGCACCTAAGGCTTCTCTCTGTCCTCTGTTCAGTGGGTGCCCCAGAAAATAGAAAGGAGATACAGACCCACTATTTTTTTGAAAAGCACTCTGTCAGGATAGCTTTCATTTCCATTTTTAAGAACTCTATGAATTACTTGTCATAGACTTTCAAAGTTATTCTTGAGGCTTAAAGACTTTCAATTCACTCCCATCTTTATGGCAAAGGGATTCCAGAATGATGAAAAGACATCATAAAGCTAAGTATATTTGAAATTGCCTTTGCTTATGAAAAACAATTTAATTCAGGTGAGGAATTTTAACATGGAGATTTTTGTCCTTGGGGTTATATGCATCTACAGCTATAAGTATGTAAATCAGCTACAAAGGCCATTATTTCCATATACTCAAATCCCGAAAAAAATGTCCTCCTAGAGACAGACAAGTCTTGCTGACAATCAGATGACAAAGGATATTAATAGAAGAACTGCTTGTCCCTCCCTAATTTCAGTTGTTTGCCAGAGCCCCCTTAGCTCTCCATATACACCCAGGTCCTCAGCCTACAGCTGCCCTCCCCAGTGGGGTAAGAATGGAAGATTCTTCTTCACTTTGAAATGGAGCCCATATGCAGTTCCAGCCCCACATGTCAATGGCTCTCTGAGGCTACACCTGACCAGCATCCTCCACCCTTGGGTTCTTTCATCTCTGGGAGAGCAACTATAAAAAGCACATTTCAGCTGTTAACATACATACTTGCCTCAGTAATTCTAGTCTAGCAATTTCTGCCAAGGAACTATTTAGTGAATACATTCAGAGGCAGTTACAAGCTTGCTCCTCAGAGTTATTTTTAATTCCCAACAATAGGGGAGTGCTTCTTTTAGTCATTCAAAATGATGCAAATGTCCATAGCATAAGGTCAAAAACAGGGGATCATAAATATACTTTAATCCCATTTTTACATATGTACACATAGACACACATGCACTAACAGACACACACCTCAGTACACAGTGGGGGTATAGGTATTTTTATTTTCCTTTTTCTTTGTGTTTTCTATTATTTTATACACCAAAAGCAAATCAGTGTTTGTTACCCAATCTTAATTGTTCTTAGTTTATGTGTACAAGATGCGGCAAATAGCCTAGAAAAAGGATGACAATAAGAGGGTACCTGAAGCACTTCACCTCTGTTGGGCCATTCTCAAAGGTCACTTAATCAATGCTGGCCTCCCCAGCACTCCGTCCAAAATTGCAACTCCCAGCCTTTACATTCCACATCCCCCTCCCCATGTTTTATCTCATAGCACTTTTTGCTTTGCCAAACAACAGGTCAAATATTTTCATTTTTTAAACTTGATTTTGTCTTCTCTCTCCATAGAGCATCAGCTCCATCAGTACAAGACTTGGTTCTGGTCACTGCTGCATTGCTGGTGGTCCCTAGGACAGTGACCAGCCCTGCACAATGGATGCTCAAAAACTAGCTCTAGAATGCGAGACTCTAAAGAAATAGCTCAGACCACACCAAAAGTCAACAACGTGAGATTCTCCCATATGCATGGCTTATAAATAATGCTTAAAGCAACAAAATAGGGGAGAGGGTGGGGAAAGTTTAACTATATTCAGAGCCAGAAGATAGGAATTTGGTAGTCCCCAGAGTAAGACGTCCATGGTTAGATGATGAGGAAAATCAAACTTCTTGTTACTTAGCTTCTCTTTGAAGAGAGGACAGCAAGAAAAGGTAGAAGCAGGACCGAGAAAAGGACACTCAACTCTCAAGTTTCAGTTATTCTGCATTAGGCCTGGTCTAAAGGACTATCAGTCTCTGGAAGGACTTTGATCTGCTTTAGGAAACCCCAGCACCCAGGGCTACCTTGCCGTAGCATCACCATTGATGGTAATTATTGCTCATTTAGAAAGTCAGATCCTTGAGCATAAGCATTGTATTCCATTTACTGTTGAAGCCTCAGAGCCCCTCCTAGCACAAGAGGTCCTCGATAAATACAGGTTTTATTAATTGCTAAACCACAAGCCAGGGTACTAAGAAAATTCGTACATTAGTTTATTGATCAACACTAAGGGAACTTTAAATATCAGAGGATTAGAAAAGTAACAAAAGAGAACAGAATACTCTCTGATTTTACAAAAGCAGAACAAGTATTTGACAACTTGTTCACTGATGTGTTTGGTTGTCAATCTCAGGCTAAATTCTATACTGGAAAGTTGAACAGAAACTTTGTAAGCACCTCAGAAAATAAGTTATGATCAACAGGGGCTGTCATGAGTTCATCTAGAAATATTCTTGCCTGGCTGGTCAGAGTTTCTTCTTGGCTACAGTTAGCAAACAATATAGAAGATAACTAGGAACTTTTGATTTCTGCAAAGCATTGAACAAGAGCTCATATAGTATTTTTTGTGACAGTGTCTTACATATAACAGATACTTGATAAAAGTAGATTGGGCAAATGCTTCCAAGAGTATTTATGAACCATGTCTTTCCAACATTTTTGTGATTTTTTTTTCCTTTACTAAACCATGCTCCTTTACGTTATGGCTTACATTTTGTCTTATCTACCAGGTTCACTAATCCTTGAAGAAATTATTCCAGGTACTATGTTACCCTAATTACAGAATTTGAGAACTTCTTTACATCAAATATTGGGCAACATGGAAACTTGAGATCACCTACTACTTTTGCCTTGGAGAAGACTCAAACAGGGTAAGAAAAGCAAGGAAGTAGATGTTAGAAATCAAGATGGATAGCTTTGTCTTTCCTTGATTTTTCTCTTCCATCTCTTCAGAATCAAACCCCAGTTGCATTCCCATTACCCTTTTACTATGCTGATAGCTACGTAGATAGTATAATTTATCAGACTGGTATCCCAAGATGTGGAGGGTTGAATGCTACATCACCATGGGACTTTTAAAGAAAGATGACACAGGGCAATTATTTACATGTAGTCACTGACATAAAGGCACAGACAACAATATACATTCACAAACTCAAATTCACTTCCCTTCACTCTGATACATATGGATGCTCTGGAAACAGGTCTATATAAACACATGCATGCATGTGCATGCACCCCTCCCCCCCCACACACACACACACCACTCACTTGAGGTTATATAGGAAGACCTGAATGAATTCTTTCTCCCTTGTATATGTGTGCTTGAGTGGAAAAGCATCCTAATGGGAGTTAGGAGGCTTGAATTCTTGTCTTGGCTCTTCTAAGTGGCAAATTATGTAATTCTGAGCAATTCACTTTCCTCCCTGGACTCTAGCTTCCTCATAAATTGGAAGAGATTTAGCACAGGACGTTAAGTCTTTATAAAGCTGTTGGGAGGGCTGAAGAAGTGGGCTCTAGGCCAGTGTCTTTTTCTTTTTTCTTTTTCTTTCTAGGCCAGTTTCTTGAAAAAAAGGTCTCCTGAACAACACAGAACACCACACCCCTAAGGCAGCTGCTACCTCTAAAGTCACTACCAGAATTATGCTGGCCTATGTCTGGTTCTCTATTCACTGTGTGACAGTCTATGGAATCACCACATGAGAAAACAGACATCCAGACCAGCAGTCCAGAGATTAGTCAGGTCAAGAAGTTACCCATCTACCTACTAACTATTGACAGCCAGATACTAGAAAGTGAATACTGGAATATACTGTTGGAAAAACAAATCACATCCTTATTGGCTAGCAGACCACTAGGAGCCACAGGTAAGAGACCTCATGCTCAATTATCCCTTCAAATCTAATGCCAGTATGGCTTATCAGTAAAAATTTATGTCCAGTCCAGATCCCTAGTTGCAAGAAAATCTTGGGATTACAATTTTAGCTTTCTCTTTTCTGTGGGACAGATGACCACATAGAGATTAAGAGTGAATGTTGAAGGCTAAGAAACAATATCCAGCACTGGTATGTTCTGAAAGGCAAGATGCTATTCCCAAAGCCAGTGAGTTCCTATCACTGGAGATATACAAATAGGAACCAGATGACCTCTTGCTGGTAGGGTTGTAGAGAAGATGGATTTTGACCAGTAATTTGCAGATCAGATCTGGCTGCCTATTTTAATCTGCTGGCCCCATTTCCAAATATCCTGGCTCAATCAATTGGTGGTTGGTCCCAGGAATCTTTAATTCCCCCTAAGTGGGATCCCTGGGTGGCACAGCGGTTTGGTGCCTGCCTTTGGCCCAGGGCACCATCCTGGAGACCCGGGATCGAATCCCACATCAGGCTCCCAGTGCATGGAGCCTGCTTCTTCCTCCGCCTGTGTCTCTGCCTCTCTCTCTCTCTCTCTCTGTGACTATCATAAATAAATAAAAAATTAAAAAAAATAATTCCCCCTAAGTGATTATGAGGCATGACTAGACTTAGGAGCCACTTGACTACAACATTCAAGATCATTTCTAGCCCTGTCTATTTATGCATTCTTGATTCTAGATCTGTTGGACTACACAGTCCTATGTGCCACACATTTCTAGTACAAGAAATCCAATGTTACCTTCAGATGAACACAGATGGAGAAACTACAGGTTGTAAAGTGGGATGTTATTCAGTTACTGAATTTGAAAGGAATCTTGTTATCAACTCTTTTGTGGTGTTAAAAATTAGTCATATGGATATTCTATCTGAAGGCAGTCCATCACATGAAGAACGTATTACCATAGAATTAGAAAAATGTGGAGCTGGTGCTGTGTCAAAGCCATTTTAAGATTCATGTGGTAGAGAGACTGAGAGGCAGGCAGAGACCCCCCCCAACCCAGAGAGAGAGAGACCCACAGAGACACACCCACCCACCCACACAGTGACATAGAGACAGCAAGAGCAACAGATAGACACAGAGACAGAGCGACAGAGACAGAGACCAAGACAGAGAGCGGCACAGACACAGAGAAGAGACTGAGACACAGAGTGACATACACACAGAGAGAAAGACCGAGACAGAGTGACACACATACAGAGATTGAGCAAGAGCAACACAGAGCAAGACACACGCACACAGACAGACAGAGAGACAGACACCACTGTACCCAGAGAGATAGACCAAGAGAGAGATCCCTACAGAGACACACATGGAAAGAATATTAGCTCATCTTGGGGTCTAGGGATTTATCCTCTGCAAAAATACCAAAGCCAGTGCTTTTGATTACTTGTCCTTGAAGGGTTGGTAAATGTTTGGCTGAGCAGAAGCGCAAATACACACAGGTTTTACCACAGGTATTATAATCAGTGACAAAAATGATTGTTCTATCCAATTTACAGCTAAAAATCTAGATTTGTTATACTATACTAAGTTCAGGGGTTTTGCTGGGATTGCAGGTCCTGGTGTAGAAGACATATGTAACTTGAATGCTTAGGATACATTCTATACACCAGAGATTTCTCTGAGATTTCAATGCAGACAGAAAACACCAGTTTGTCTCCATTGTGAGGAGCAAGGATAGGAACTATGGTTTAAGAGGTACTCGGAAATAGAAAAGTTGGCTTTGGCCTCAAAGTGTTCCTACTGAACTTGGACAGAAAAATGAGATAGGCTTGCAGTTTCATTTTTGCAACTCAATTCACTTTAATTTTCTTAATCATTTATCTACCCAAAACTAAGTTTTATATTCTGAAAGTAAAACACACTTCAGCCAAAAAAAAAAAAAAGTCTTGGTTCATTAATGTTTGGTGCTAGATAATACCAAGTTGTATACACTGAAATTTATAAGTACATCCAAGTCTATTCATCAGGCTACTGTTTTTTTTTTCTTTCCCGTTTCTCCAATGTGATGAGAATAATGGTCCCCAAATATACCTACTCACTAATCCCTGAAATCTGTGAAGTAATCTATTGTCCTACATGACAAAGGGACTCTGAATATGTAACTAAGGGTATGGGCCTGAGAGGGAAAATTATCCTGGCTTATCTGGTGGGCCCCATCTTTTCACAGGAGTCCTTAAAACATGTAACTTTTACTAGGTAAACTGATCAAGAAGAAATTACAGGAGCAGGCCTCGATCGACCCTTGCTAGCCATGGAGGAAAACCCTCAAGCAAAGAATGTAGACCAGCTCTAAAAACTGGGAAGGCAAGGACAAGGAATTCTCCTTTAAAGCCTCTAAACAGGAATGCAGCCTGGCCAGCATCTTGATTTTCCCTGAGTGAGATCTGTTTTGGCCTTCTGTTCTACAGACAGGTAAGACAATGATTTTGTATTATGGAGCCACTAAGATGGTTGGAATTTGCTCTGGTAGTTGTAGAAAGCTAAAACATCCAGTGTCTTTCCCATTGATGATTATTCCCACCTCACCACAGAGTCGCCAAGGCTGATAACTTCCCAGTAACAGTCAAGAAAATCATTGACCATTGGAAAGAAGTTTGGGTGAAGCAGGAAGGGCATATAGTTTGGAGTTCAAGGCAGGTCTCAACCAACAAGTAACAATGTGACCCTGAGAAAAACTGCAGTTTTTCTGAGGTTTAATATTATCTTTTACATACAGAGAATAATAAACCTTGCTTATTTTGCAGAAGAATTGAAAATAGATTTAAAAACAGCTATGAACATGCTTTGCATATTATACTCTGAAGAATCATACTACATATTTTTCCTCCAAGAACACATGTATTCCTATTATAGCATTTGTCAAACTTCCAGCAGAAATGATTGTCTCCCAAATATCTATTCTTCCTTTTACTCTTATATAAGAATTTCCCAAGTGCTAGCTGGGAATGTGGCAATTGATCCCTTGCAGACAAGGATGGCTGTAAAACTAAAATTCTAACCAATGAGACACTCGACAATTGAAGTAGGCAAATCCATCCATGATGATGCCCTTGAAAAGAGGATGTTACCCTCTGTTTCCTTTCATGTTCCCACAGGCCAAATGACTGGGGCAGCAGAGAATCCTGAGTGAGAGCATTACTCGGGAGCCAGGTGGTCAATAACACAAATATACCTATTAATTCATAGATCATGGCAACAGCAGAGTTGAGTAATTGCAACAAAAACCGTATGACCTTCAAAGATACTTGCTATTAGCCCTTTACGGCTACAGTTTACTGGCCCCTACCACAGGTGATCGGTGGTCAACAAGACCAAAATCTGAGTCTTGGGACAACTTCCTAGAGCATAACTGCTCTTCCCCTCCACCAACCTATGAACTTGGATTTTCATGTTAACCAAAAATAAGCCCTCTATACTGTTGAATTCACTATGATTTTATTAGTCAGTGGTCATCATAAACTAGACATAGTAATAGAAACAATGATGATGACCATGAACACGTATGATGCTTACTACATGCTAGGACTCTTCCAGATGTGTGTATTACACATATGCATACATTTAATGCTCATAATAATTCTAAGTATTATTTTTTTTTATTCCTGTTTGACAGTTGAGGAAACTGAGGGCCAGCAGTTAAGAAACTTTTGACTGCAATCACTCAGCACCAGCATCTCTGCTCTTAACTGAATGTTAAACTGCCTCTTGGTAAATCCAAACATTCATTTTTACTGAGCAAATCTTACAGCCAACCTCTGGAGATTTATTTTAACAGAAGATCTATTAGAAACAATAGCTTAGGGCAGGGGTTGGGAGGACTGGGTGACAGGCACTGAGGGGGGCACTTGACAGGATGAGCACCGGATGTTATACTATATGTTGGCAAATTGAACCCCAATAAAACAAAATATACAAAAAAAAAAAAAAAAAGAAAAGAAAAGAAAAGAAAAAAGAAACAATAGCTTAACCCCAGAATATTGACAAGTGGTGAGTTAGGGCTAGGAATACAAATAGCAATTTGTTTTCTTTCTAATAAAATGTCCTTTTTTATTGTATACCTAATCTTCACACTCAGAAATAGCCTAAATTAAAGATTTTAATTAAGCTTAGCAATCTTGTTTGAATTGGGGTAATCTATTTGGAAACAAAGACCAATACAAAGCAAAGCAAAAGTTCAGAGGCATAAATTAAGTGTGAGAATTCATGAAGAGGAAGAATGGACAGGGCACCTATGAAATGGAGAAATGGAAATCCTTGTGTCCTTACCAGGCACTAGAAACAAGGCAGAGTACCTGACCTTCTAACAACCTGCAACAGTTTATGTTGAAAACAGAGATTAAGAAAAATGGAGCTAGTTGATCAAGGTCACAGAAATAGTCAATGAAACCCAGATCTTTGTTAGCACAAGCCAAAGCTTCTTTATGCTAGAGTGGCTTTAAGAGAATAAAGAGAAAATCAACAACAAAAACCCCTTGTGATTTCCAGAAGGGAAAAGCTTAACAAGATGGGTGCTTGCTTAGAGCTTCCACAAAGGATCAGGTAGGCATTTCAGAAGGACCAGAAACACAGGACTGGCCCAAGGCTGATCAAGTGTCTATTAGAAAAAAGGAAAGAAAATTGCCAAATGCTGATGTAGGAAAGGAAGTAAGGTCAGTTCAAGGTGAGAGCCCCATAATGAGTACCAGGTCATGGTAGAGAGGTTACATCTGTGAGCAAATTGTCAAGCATTAAAGAAACTCAGTTGGCATATCTATTTTCACTTCTGTGGAGATTAGTTGCTGATAAGCTCTTTATTTTTTTATTTTTCTGAGCCTTGATGTTCCCCTAAGAATGGAAAATATGATAGGATGAGCTTCCTTACCACTGTGAGGTTAAATGCAAGGCATTGTGGTTGCCTCAATTGATTAATTAAGAAGAAATGACCTATAGAACTAGCTCACAGTATACTATTATCCTTCAGTTCCATACTGTCTAGAATTAATGAGAGATAAAAGAGTATCTCTCAAAATGAATCTGAGACTCATGGACTCAGGGTTGGAAAGGCCTTTGGGAGATTATTTATTTAAATAGGTAAGAAAGCAAAATTTTCAGGGAAGACTAGGTTGCATTGTGCTTTCTCGGTCTTAGATTATGAAATCAATCTGTTGACAAGTACATTCCAAAACTCGTGAATACTATTGTGTTCTGTCTGGAGTTGGTTTTGTTTGAACTATGGACCAGCATTATGAAATGATCAGGAGGGAAAATTTGTATGTATAATGCAAAAAAATCAAGAAAAGATATGTATATATAACATAAAAACCACAAAAGCTATCTTCTTTTAAGTCAACAGAGTGCTATCTGCTTGGTGTGGTCAAATAATGAGAATTGATGTAGAGGAATATAGGTCAAGAAGTGACAAGGTGTGACTAAGCCTGGACCTGGTCACCAGAAAGTTATCTTTCTAAGTAGAATTCAGGTTATTAAATGGGTTTGGGCTCAATTATGACATGGCTAATTTCAAACACTCATCTACTTATTCCTTTTATCATCAAGCATAGTTTTAGGTTCTAGGAAAATAAGCAACATTGATACATTCTGCTCACAAGGACCTCAAAGCCTATTGGAAGAGGCTGTGCTATAAAACCCAACACAAGGTACTAAAAAGGGAGCAATAAGGAACAAGAGAGACTGGTATTGCAGGAGAAAATCTGCAGATTCTGGAATGGTTACATTTATTGTCTGACCAAAGAAGTCTTTAGTGGTCAAAATAATTTCATATATGGACTTTCACTTGATCCTCACAGTAGAACTGGGATATACAGGTCCACCCTCACCATCTATAAAACTGATACTCAAAGAAGCTGAAGGACTTGATGAAACCACACCTCAAGGATGGCAGAGAGTCTAATGTCAAGCTTAGACTGACAGCAGCAGCTTCTTCCAGTTGCATATGGAGAATAATTGTATACCATTATGCAGACTCAGTAGGAAAGAATTTTGTCATTTATTAGGATGTCTAGAACAGAGTAATGGCACATTTCTACTTTTTACTTGAAGAAAAATACAAGAAAGGACTTCTGGTTACAATACCTCTACAGAGCAGAGCTCCATCAACTACCTCAAAGTGTCATTCATTACCTTTCAGGAAGTAGACATGATTTTACCTTCTAGTAGAATGCATATAATGGCAGTACTTTAATTCAGCTTCTGAATGAAGAAATGTCTTTCTCACTGCTATTCTTTCTTGTTTCCTTCAGAATTTATTTTGAGTTCAAAGTTCCAGAGAAGATTCATAAGCAACTAAAATAGTGATACTATAATTCTATGAGGAAAAAAGTATTAAGGATTAAACAAGAAAGCACTCTCCTATATTTGGGGGTAGGGAGTGGATTCTGGGAATTATGGAGACTTGAATCGTCCCAGCCACCCTCCCAGGGTAACTCCAATGGCTTTGCTTGTCCTGAGGCAGACAGCTAGAGTTGGAATGGAGTATGTCATGGATGGAGTGAGCAAGGCCTAGGGCTCAGACCTATAGAGTTGGTCCATGTCTGTGCTGCATGAGAGCCTAAAGAGACATCTGGGGGTAATCATCAAAAGTATCCTGGGAAGAACTGGTCTTGGAAGCTCTAAGAACTCCAGAGAGAAAGGGCAGAGCTAGCCCTCATAAACATTCTGGGAGGTCCTTGTGGCCCTTCAGTGCACATAAGAGAAAAAAAGATTGAGTCTCCTATATCCATTAAGCTGAAGAATGCAGGTCTTCACAGCTGAGGAGAAAGAAAGCAAAGGAGCAGAAGCTGGATACCTTGAGGTAAAACTGACAGAACATAATGCTTCCTAATATGGCTGGTATCTTCCACTAGGCAGCCAGCCCCAAAGTGCAGATTCTTCAGAGCTTAGTAAGCCTCATTAATGTGACTGATGACTGTGTTCACCTAAAAAGTGACCCAACTCAGGATCCCACTTGAGAAAAGGAGAATATAGAGACAATCCAGAATAAGAAACTCCTGGAAAAAATAAAATAAAATAAAAATGAGCATTTCTATCCCATTTATTAAAATTGTGTGTGTAGAAGAAAAAAAGACATGAAAAAAATCCTCAATACCTTAATGGTAGTTATTTGAAAATTACCTGAAGAGATATATGCTTCTTTTAAATTTTTGTGTGTCATATGAATTATATCAAGTAACACCATCAGAAAAGCTATATAATCAAAAAATTCTATTTTTAATGAACAAAAAGACAAATATTAGAATTATAAGTACTTTGCAGCCCACATAGTTGAAGACATAAACAAGCTGTAGGAGAGTTTGGCTTAACAGTAAAATTAATAGTTTTATCTAAAGGATTAGATCTTATTAGTATTCTTATCTATAGGATTGGATCTTCTACCACACACAGATGAGCAGCTGAACTCAGAGCATGGATGGGGAAGCAACAGGTAAGGCTGCATCACTGATAAGACGCCCCCTATGTGGTTCACTTGTCTCAACCCTAAATCTGCAATGGGAACACCTATTCACTGATCCTCACATGTATTGTGCACATAGTTTTCAGTCAGAAGTTACTGTGTTTGTTTCTAAATTGCTGAGTATTGAAGAATCAATGTGTAAGTTGTTAGGGGAATTAAATTGAATTTTTAAGAAAGGTTATTAAAATTTGCCACTTGAAAATGTCTATCACCAACTGAATTCTGGGCTAGGAGGGAGTATGACCAATCAGACACTAGCAATGCCCTCATTATGCGCGGCTTATACACACAGAGGCTTGTTTATGCCAACTCTCAGAATTGGGCAACTAAACTCTAGTGGCACTTAATGAGGCACTTTATAAGCAACAGAAATCAATTGAAAAAGTGAATTGCCAGTAATTACTATGACTAATACTAATTTAAAAATGTCTTGAAATGGAGACATGACAAGGATATAAAATTTGAATCAGATTATGCAGAAAGCCAACTCAGGCAGGTTGGGAAGATTGCAGCTTGCCTCAGGTCAATTGTCAGCCAAGAGCCCACTGGTCCTCAAGCTGCAAAGAGGTCCTCCTCTATCTTAAATCAACCACCAGAGAATAGCTAACTAGAAAGCCACCCAGCAAACTGCACCCTCTACAATTAGAGAGAGGTCAATCCGAGTAATTGTGAGCAGATATTTCTGCAAAGTACATTAGATGAGCAATGCCCTTAAACTCAGTGCACTCATAGAAATGTTACTCTAACATTATGGAGAATAATGAATATTGATGAAGACACAGTATTTAACATCTGAACTTTCAACCATTACAGACCCATATGTTAAAACTCTGCATATTTGATAAGAGCCCAGATATAAAGATTATTCCAACATAGAAGAGTATAGGATATAAAGAATTGTGTAGGTTGTGTTATTTTTTATCTAGTATGACTTTCTACCTTCTTATAAAGATCTCCACTTGGCTATGGGGAACATTTTCTGTCATTTGGGTAGGGTTGATTTTGCCTCTCCACCTTTCCACAATGACAATAATTAGTCCCAACTTCACTAAAAAGCACTTCACATATCTGACCATGGTGATTAGATCACTGAGGACCAGTCATATCATCTCTAAGGCTCGACATGTAGATAATTGAAGACAGAACATCCCCTTTATTCTGGAGTCAAGAGCTAAAAGTATCATCCAAATCTTGAGTTTGAGTCACTATCATTCCTGCTACAGATGAAAAAAAGCTCATGAAAATGAGGTCCTTATTTGGGATAAGAGTAAAGATATGCAGGAGACAGGGAAAAGAAGGAGAAGAAGGACATGTGGAGGGAGAGGGGAAGAGGAAGGGTTGTGGAAAACTTTGTCTGAGCATCCTGATCCAGCCATGCCTAAGTTTTATTTATTTATGGACTTTCCAGCTACATGAAAGTTACTTTTTAAAAATTCATTTGAAATTTATATTATTTGAAGTGGAAACAGTACAGCATGAGACACTTGTAGTAGCCCTGAATTACACAGCAGTGTATAATAGCAACAGGGGAAGAAATACTATTCCCATCAGAAAAAGAATTAATTTGCCCGTGGGTTTTACCAATTATTTACAATAATGTAAGTTATTGCTCAGAGTTTTACCAATTATTTACAAGAGAGACCTGAAGTCAGTCTCCTCATATGAGAGTATAGAACTTTATAGTAGTTATATCTTTTTTTTTATATGATTAGAGGTAATGTAACCATAGAATGCTAGGTAAAGCTCTGCAGCTCTTTTCAAAGATTGGAAATTTAATCTTATGGGAATCTTCAATTTTCTTAATACAAAAACATCAAATGTCCTATGGCAACACAGGACAGGAGTGCATACAGCACCTCTAGTCATAGGTGGCCTCAGCCCTCATAAAACCTCAGTTGCTGATCACTATCCCTACAAACTAGGTTCTTCTCAAATATAAGAAATTCTTGCTATTCCACTACCATTTTATGCTTAGTCCTATATGAAAAGAAGCCCAAACACCGAATATCTGCTACACATTTTTGTTTCAGAGATTGGTAGTAGGCTCCCTTTGTTCTGAATTCAGCAACATCAAGCTATGTCCTCCTCTGAACATAGAGATTAGAATCCTTCATCAAATGTTCCTGATTAATATCCCTGCCTTCAGATTTCCAGCATTCTGGAAAGCCCATTTACCCTCGTTCATGTCTTCACTCTGATTTAATACCCTCTTAATACAGAGTTTGGTCTGAAGGTGAAAGCCACAAATCAATTTCTGCAAAATTTTAATTCCAAAATGCAGGTTCTATCACTCTAAATCAATCTTTTATGCTTGTGTTTTAAAGTCTCAAATTAAGGAAGAAATTGCTTCAGATATTTTTAAAGATGGAGATTTGAATTAGACATCTCAAATCATGGTTTCAATTAAGTTTTTGGTTCTCCAAGAAGCCAGACTTCTTTGAAAATACTCCATACAAAATATGGTCCTTAATACAATTCTCATCAGAATATGTCATAACAACAAAATAGAGCTATAGATTTATAAATTCCATATGGAATACAAACAATGATTAATCTGACTTGCTTGGAGAAACTAAGCTACCAGAATCATCATCATTGAAATATTTGAATGTTTCTAAACACTTTTATATAGGTATTATAATGTTCATTTTATAAAGTTCTGAGCAATTTTAGAATCTGTCTCCTGATACCAACACCTAGAAATTTTGGACAAGACCACTAAAAACATTAGAGAAGTGAACACAGGGTTGATAGGCTGCCTGGGGCATCCCCTGACATGAAAAAGCTAAATATTTGTTTTTAACACTGGCACAAAATTAGAGAAAAAAATCTTAGACCCTCGCAGGTTGAGACATTAGATTGAAATTTCTGCAGGTGTCCAGGACTCTAGGAGGAGGAAGAGAGGCAAGACCAGTCCATTCCAGCCAATTTGGATTGGCAGAGGGAGGGTGTGGGCAAGAGCCTCCCATATAATTTGTAATCCCAACCTAACTGTATTAGTTTATTGCAGTCGTAAATTTACATGAATTTTCTGGCTTAAAACACAAAATTTATTCTCATTGCAGTTTGGAGGTCAGAAGTCCAAAATGAGTTTTATGAAGCTAAAACCAAACAGCCTAGGAACATGTTCCTTCTGGAGACTTCAGGAAAGAACCCCCTCCTTGCCTCTATTAGCTTCCAGATGCTGGTCAAGACTACTCCCCTCCATCTTAAAAGCCAGCTGTGAAGCATCTTCTCTCTATGGCCACCTGCCTCACTCTTAGTAGGAGTCTTGGGATTATATCAGACCCACCTAGATAATCCAAGATTCTCTTCCTATCTCAAGATCCTTAACTAAATCACACCTGCCAGATGACCTTTACCATATAAAGTTTCATGTTCCAGAGATTAGGATGTGAACATCTTTAGGGGACATTATTCAATTAGGTCAATGGCCCTAACTTGAATCTGGGGAGTTGAATGTAGACTGGCCCAGGGAACACTGAGTCAAGAACTTAAAGTGACAGAAGCAAATTCTCTCTGGAAGAAGGCACCTTCAGCATAAGCCCCTCAACACACAGATTAAGGCTTAATATCAGGTAAACATGGGCTCATAATCAAAATTTACCCATTGCAAAAGAAAACGAGCCAGCATCAGGAGTCAGTTGGAACAATCATACCTCCAAAAACTTCAAATGATGAAATTATTGGACACAGAACAGAAACATAAAAATAGTGTGGCACCTGGGTGGCTCAGTCAGTTAAGCATCTGCCCTCAGCTCAGGTCATGATCTCAGGGTTCTGGGATCCAGCCCATGTCCATCCAGCTCCCTGATTAGTAGGGAGTCTGTTTCTCCCTCTCTTTCTGCTCCTCACCCTGCTCCTGCACTAGTTCACACATGCTCTGTCTCAAATAAATAAATCTTAAAATGTGTGATTAAAATATTCATAGAAGGGAAAAAATTGAGAACACTCAAGTGTCCATAAAATAATGATCAGAGAGATTTGATTAAAAAAATGTAAAAATAATTCAAATTAGAAGCTCAAAGAACATAAATAACTTGCAGACCAAGGCTCTCTTTGAAAACAGCTAAATATTCCATAATTATTTTTTAAAAATCACTAACAGTATTAGGAGTTGCTAATGGATTGAGATATAGGAGTAAACATTCTGGAAAAGGGACAGTTGACTGACAACATAAAGATGCTTTTTAGTGGAGTTATTGATGGTATTGTACATAAAACAAAATTGGCTAAGTGTGGTGGAAGAGAAACCAAAAGAGGTTTCAGCAGTTTGAGGGCCCATAGAGACAAAATTCATACTTCAGGCACTGCTGATTTTGCTCTCAAGATAGGGAAGGGGAGTATGTACCAGAAGAAAGCCCCAGAATAAATACCATTTCATCAGTTGAACACACTAGATGGTTATACCCAAAGGCTGGGAGATGAAACAAATATCCCTACCAAAACTCCAATCGAGAGCCAACTCAATTCAGACCTTGATAATATTGAGATTCTGTGCACCTATTCTCTCTAACCAAAGAAAGAGCATACCCCTTTTGTGGAGCTTACCCAAAAGTTCATCTAGAGACTCCATAATTTTTATTTATAATATCTTATATTCAATAAAAAAATTTCTAGGCCTGCCAAGGAGCAGAACCATAGCAAGTGGGAAAAGAAACTAGGAGCAAACTATTATTTTGAAGTTAGCAGAGATTTTTAAGTAAGTGTATTAAGTGATTGCTTTAATCACAAAAATGGAGAAATAAAAAATATGAAGAAATCTAACAATCAAAATTTATAAAATATAGTGAAAACTGCCACCTATGAACAAAGTCCTAGATTTCAACACTATTGTCTAAGTAATAAAGTAAGGACATTGATGTGACAACTTGACCCAATTGACATTTATAGAACACAACACCCAAAACAATATTCTTTTCAGTTATATCTGGTATATTTACCAAGATAGACCATAAACAACAAAGTCTAAATAAATTTTAAAAGATTCAAGTCCTAGAAAGTATTTTTCTACAACCACTAAGCCAGCTCCCAAAGTCCTGGCCTGCCCTAGTACCAGGCCAGCCTCCATGATCCTAGACTCCAAGCAGGCTCCCATAGGCCCAGAATCTGGGCCTGCCCCAGCACTAAGCTGGCTCCCCTTGAGTTCTGCTCTAGACTAGATTCCACAGATACAGTCTCCTGGTTTGCAACAGTGCCTAAGCCAATCCCAGTAGTGCCAGCCTCCAGACAAGCTCACACAGACCCAGGCTCCCAACCTCTCAGGACTATGCCAGTCCCCATAGACTCAGACACCAAGCCCACCCTAGTGGCCCCTAGAGCCTAGTAGGTCCCCAGAGACCCAGCTTCCAGACCTCATCCAGGAGACCCAAGGCCCAGGCTGGCCCTCAAGAGCCCGAACACCAGGCCTGCTCACCTGCTAATAATGCAGGTACCAGACCTGTCTTCCCAAGGAATCCAACAACAAGCCTACCTAGGGACACCAGCAGAGAGCCTGCCGAGAATCTCTGTACAGAATGACTAGTGAATGGCTTTCCCTGACAAAGTCAGTATGTGAAGAGGGCAAGAAATGACTACTTCCTCAAGAGGCACAGACACTAATGCAAGGCACAGCCTGCAGCAGACACATACAAGGTAAAGGAAATGGAGTGAAAACACAGCACTATGGAAAAAAATCATTAATTCACAAAAGGCAGCAACAGGAGAGAGAGAAAAGAACAGAGAACTTCCAGAAAATGGATGATAGTATTAAGTCATTAACTATTATAACTATTAACTATCATGACTATTATATCTCAATAAAGCTGGGGGGGGGAGGAATTCAGCAATCGTTTTGAACTGAATAAAAATGAAAACATCAATATCTGAGAAGCAGCTAAAGCAGTGCTGGAGGAAAATTTATGACACTCAACATCTATTATTAGAAAAGACAGATCTCAAATAATATTCACTTTTATAAACAAATTGAGCCAAAATAAAAAATTGGAGCATAAATCAGTGAAATAGAGAACAGAAAAATGGTGAACACAATGAAACCAAATGCTAGTTCATTGAGATCAATAAAATCGATGAATGTCTAAGAGTGAAGAAAAAGATACTTTAGAATATCAGCATTAAGGGGCACCCGGCTGGCTCTGACAGAGCATGCAATGCAGCTCTTGATCTCAGGGTTCTAAGTTCGAGCCACACTTGGATGTAGAGATTACTTTTAAAAAATAAAATCTTTTTTAAAAAAATTTAAGTATTAGCATTAAATGAAGTGACATTACTACAGACAATAGAGTAAAAAGGGAAAATCAAATTTAGGTCAATAGATTAGGCAACTTATATCAAATGGATGCGTTTTTTGAAAAACACAAAAAACAGAATTATTTGTGAATAAGGTCTGTTTCTCCTCCCTCTAGTACAGAATGTGGATTATCTTCAATGCCACTCCTGATCTAGGAAGCGAAGGATGGAACAAGAATTTAAGTACCCTAAGACACTCTCCTTCTCAAGATTCATCAAGTTTTCTCCATAAAATATTCCCCTGGTTGCTAAAAGCTTTTGGTTTCCAGAATTCCATAAACATAGATTGATTATGCCATTTTTGCCAGTTTTTTTTCCTATGGTTTTTATGGAAAGAGGTATTCTCGGGATCCCTTACTCTGTTCTCACGAATGTCACTCTTCAAGATTTTATGACTATACTACAGTCTTAAAAATTACAGATCAATCTTATGAACATGACTTCAAGTCACTTAAATGAAGTACTATTTTACTAAATTTAGCAATAAATATAAATGTTAAGATAAATTTGTACTTATAGCCAATATTTGGGATTGATTTAAATATAAAAAATATGGTAATATAAATTGTCACTGAGAAAAATCATATCAAGACAATTGCTGGAATTGAAAAGAATTCAATAGAAGTCAATACCATCTGTGATCAATAGCTCTTAGTGAACTATGCATAGAAGGAAACATTTTACCAAATAAGTATGTAGCAAAAATGTCCAGAATCTACTTTACCTAAAAGGACAAAGTTTAGAGCCACTAAACTTCGGATTTTTTTAAAATGGGAAATTTTGATAAATCTATAAAGCGGATCCTATTTTCCAAAGATGGCCACAACAATATTTTCCATTCTATGCTCTCTGCTTCTGAGGAGATGAGTGTCAAAGTCACATGAAGCGGTGGGCTTCCGTGACTGTTTCGAGTGAAGAATACAGTAGGATTAACACTGTAAAAGTCCAAGGCTAAGTAGTTACAGGTAATACAGCTTCCACCTTGCTTGCTGAAACACACATGCTAGAGTTTTGAACTGCCAACTAAGCAGCTTAACCACCCCAAGCTTTCATGCTATGAAGAAAACCAAAGAAGACCCTACAAAGACAGGATATAGGGAAGTTCTGACAGTACACGAAGAGAGAAATGCCCAGTCAGCTTCCCACTGCAACCACACAAAACACCTTGAGTCAGAAACACTCTGCTGGGCCCTTCCCAAATTCTGAACCAAAGAAACCATGGGGTAGAATAACACACCCGTTATTCTTTTCAGCCACTAAGTTATGGACTGTTCTTTACATAGCACTAAACACTGAAACAATCTAGCCACATTAACACTGAAAGACTTCCATTCATCAAAAATACCATAAAGAATGGAAAGGTAACCCACAGATTACAGGATGAAACTTGCAACCATACAACAAATGAAACATTATATGCAATGCATGCAAAAAAACTTCCTCCCATCAATAAAAAGGCAAACAAATGATAGAAGCAGTCAATTCAGGTAACCCATACCACTTGAATGGCAAATACCATGTAAAAAGTTGCCTAATTTGTCCAGTGAATAGGAAAATACACATGAAAATAAAGATATGGTTTCATTTCATATTAACACAGAAACTTCAAAGTCCAACAATAAACACTGTCAGAATATGGAGATTGGGGAACTTTCCTACACTGCTGATGGATGGGGGAATTGGGGTAATTAGTTTAGAGAACTAAAGTTGCAGACACTGAGAAAATCCACTCCTACATATAAATCCTACAGAATTTCACCCACCTGTACAGCAGTACATGTATATAGAGATACTCATAGTAATATTGCCTTCCAAAAAAAACCCCTAACATCACATCTAACACAGGAAAGTTAGTAATAAGTTAGAATATATTCATAAAGGAACTGATACATAAAACAGGTAAACTAGAGCCATATGCTTCAACGTGAATGAGTCTCATAAATATGTTGAATATATATGAAGTTCTTCATATGAAATACAAAACCATTCAAAGCAACACAATGCATTACTTTCTGGTATGTAAATATGCATCAAGTATAAATAAGTATATGAGAAAAAAGTCCCAAATTCAGGATAAATGGTTACCTCTGGGTAGGACACAGGGTGATCAGAGAGAGCTATCAAAGAGGAATTTCAGGTTGTTAATACTTTATTTTTAAGTAGTAGATGCTAGTGTTGGTTTTATTTTAGACTTTGGGTTTCTTAAGTATTATACAATAAATTTGATATTTTCAAAGACCTAACAAGACATAACACAGAAAAGAAAGGTTTGCACTGAAAAGGATGCTCCAGCACAGAAGCAGGTCTACCTGGAAGCCTAGAGTCATTCAAAGACACCAGGAGCTAGCAATAAATACAGATATGAAGAGACTGGGAATCAGTGGGGAAAAAATGGAGGGAAGACTTGCTTGCCTGGCCTCTTATGATGGATCCCCTCCAGGTTGCCATCCTCTGGCAATACTTGCAGCAAAGTGACTTCTCACTCTCTTTGGAGGACAAACTTTTGTCAAATGCCAGTCCCTACCTGCTGCTTCTAATCATCTCCTAATTAAAGTCTCTTACCCAGAAGATTCTAGAAAGATAGTCATGTGTCTATGTGATTCAACAAGACCAAACTCAGAAGTACTTTTTATGTGATCTCTTGATCCAAAGAAAAGAAGAAAAGAAAAGTAACTCTCAACATCCAGGAAATGGTCTGAAGCTTACAAGTAGGCTTCAGTATTTATTGAAGCTGGCCTGACACTCAGAGACCATGTTCTTCTCATGTTAGACATTAACAATCACACAGAACAATATCAAATATGCTACTCTGAGCCCCTGATAACAGAGACAAAAGTCCACTTCATAACTTTGTCTAACCACAGAAAGACACAAAGTCACCATCTGACCCATAAAAAAAAAAATGCCCCTCTCCTTGTTAATATGAGTGACTACTTTTCTTTACCTATAAATAGCATTATCCTTGTTCTGGTCTGCCCTTCCTATAGATAGGATTGAGATACCCAATCATAGAATTGTGTGGCTTCTTGACAGCACACAATACATACAGAGCAAACCTTTACTTCCTTTGACCTTAAAAAAAAAAATCACCCCACCAAAACCCAGACATCCTCTTACTGAGAAATCTCAACAGTTCCTTATGACGTATGTTCACTAGAACTGCAACATTTAGTAAACCCAACTTCCACCACGGGTGTGTTCCAGGTGGTATTCGGCTAGAGAGCACTGACATTTATCATCACCTAACTACAAGGAAAGCCAATTATAAAGGCCGTGTTAGAGTGCCATCACATTTCTCAAGTTGTTCAAAGAGCCGTGCCAGCCACTCTGTGGTATGGAAAAGTAGGTAGGAACATGAAATACAGAGCACTAACGCCACATCAAAACTCCACTGATCTCCAGCGTCACACCATTTTCTCCTCTTCTGTCATGATTAAATGTATAATTGTCTATTTGATTTTATTTTTCATCTGAGCAGAATACAAGAACTAACTTTTTCAAGTGGTGAAAAGGGAGGAAGAACATTTCAAGTAGAGAACAGAAAGTATGAGAAGACGGAGGAGGGACCCTATCCCTGGACTTGTGGCTTGGCAAGAGTTTAAGTGTGACCCAAGAGTCAGCTTAGTGGAAGAGATTTAACAGGGCATGTGTGAAAGGAATGGTTTGGAAAGTTTGGGCAGGGTCACACCTACAAGATAATAACTCTAGACTGTATTTTGTAGCCAACACAGCTTTTAAGCCATGGATGGAGGAAAAATTATGAGATAACTGGGACTATGCTTTTAAATGATAGAGCAAAAGACAGATTAAAGAGGACAAAGAATTGATAGCCTATGGAAAGCCCATTTTATGAAACAGATCTTAAAATTACCAAACATAGGAGATTATTCTCTATTTAAATCTCTCCACATCCAGGAAAGACAGCTTTGGCATTATTTCAATACCCATGGGTGTTAAACAGCCTAGTAAGCTTTTCCTAGAACTCAGAGCATTAATGCAACTCAGTTAAATTATGAGTTCTAATTAGGGTTTAATTAGAAATAGAAAGCACCTTAGTTAGAACATGGCTTCCTATAGCTAGTCACAGAGCTTCATCTGCAGCCTTGTTATAGATTTTTAAAACCCTCTATGTGCTGAATTAAGGAAGATATCCTGCAATATATTCTGCAAAACTGAATCCTTGTGAGGAAACATGGGGCAGAAATATCAGAGAGTCCCTATCTTTGTATTCATGCTTCTCAAATCCTGTTTAAAGCCCGCACCCAAGGGGCACCTGGTGGCTCAGTCAAATATCAGACTCCTGCTTTCAGTTCAGGTTCTGATTTCATGGGTGATGAGACTGAGCCCCATGTCAGGCTCCAAGCTCAGCGGGAGTCTGCTTGGATGTTCTCTCCCTCTGCCGCTTCCTCCACTCACTCTTTCTAAAATAATCAAATCTTAAAAAAAAAAAAAACTGCACCTAAAAGACCAAGGTAATTGGTAATAGAATTTAATCTTGATTAAACTTAACACTGATCAAATGATAGGAATGAGAAGAGTGGAACTTTGAGATGTAGTCTTAGCTAAACAGGGAAGAGTACTGGTAAAAAGACTTTGATAGAGGAGCTCCAAAAGGGGGACTGACTGAACATCAGTAAGTAGTCTCTCCAAGCAGATGACCACAATCAGAACAGGGGCTGCAACATAACCTTGTGAATGCTTCATTCGTGTATGCCGCCCATGGGGTCTTAAAATAATTTTTTTGTTACTTCCTTATATAGGATCCCTCTTCCTAATCAGTCAGAAACATCCACATTGCTTCTAGAAGAATTCCTTTTAACAACAAGAAACAGTGAGTGTTGAGATTCTTTTACTTCTAAAATAGATTTTTTTTTAGGGGCACCTGGGTGGCTCAGTGGTTGAGAGTCTGCTGTTGGCTCAGGGCATGATCCCTGGGGTCTTGGGATCGAGTCCCCTGTCGGGCTCTCCACAGGGAGCCTGCTTCTCCTTCTGCCTATGTCTCGGCTTCTTTCTGCATCTCTCATGAATAAATAAAATCTTTAAAAAAAATAAAATAGATTTTTTTAAAGCTATTAACAGAGGCAATTGTTCTGAAAGCAAAACTTTTGAATTGCAGGAGATGGGTTCTGCTAAATCAAGAAGAGGCTCTTGCAAATCAAAGGGAAGGCTCTGAAAGAGACAGGAGATAACAGACTGGAAAGGCAAGAGAAGATATAGATTACCTAGGCTAAGTGAAATGACCTGGGCTGAGCGAGATGGAGAGCTTAGAAGAGACTGGTTGGGACCACAAAGATAGTAGCCTCATGGAGAGGAGCAAATTTGGCCACCTGTCGGCTTGAGAAGAAATATTCAATGCTTGCAAAGAGTTGTTATAATAGATTAACATATGCGTCAAAGTTTGTGTTGAATTCTATTTTATGTGCTTGAAAATATGTTGCATGTTATGTCAATTGAACTAGGATATACAAAGAGTACATTTTAATAGAGCTTGCTAGAGTCACCATGATACATGAGCACACAGAAGAGATGAAGCAGAATAATCTATTCTGATTTCGGCCATAAGGAAGAAGGCCATAAGAGTCATTTGACCAACCAATTCAGTTGACATTTGACCATATGCACAGGGATTCCCAGGACCCCTCCAATTTGCCCTTCCCATTCCCACTTACATGGCATCTCTACTCATGCTAATATTATAATGAACTTCAGGGAAGGGACATAATACAAAAGTAAAATCATAAGGGAAGAGGACTGGCTGATCACTCAAAAGGAAGCCTCAAGACTGTTTGCTAAGATCATCCTGGACACAGTTGCCCATCATTACACCCTCAGGCATGGTCACAACCAGTACAAATAAATAGACACATATGAATTCATCACATTCCTGGTCTGCCTATTGACCCTGTTTGGAAAGACATTCCAGAGCTGAGGTCATACGTCATACTATCTGTCACCATGAATTTGTGTTTTTGGTTTTTGGTTTTTTAGAGGAGGATGTTCCACACACATGCATGCACACAAACAGAATAGAAGGTAATTCTTTAAAATTTAGCTTTATGGAAAGCTTACTATACATTACTTTCTACCTTTGGCCTCTCAGGAGTGTGAATGTGGTCTTCAGTTTTGTGCACAGGTCTTTTGGAGGATACCCTCAAGAGATGAGAGCTGTAGCAAAGTGAGGACCAGCAAGACTGAGCAGAAGGTGAAGCTGATCTGCAATGCTGTCGCAACTGAACCTTATTCACTTCTACAGGGAGCTCTGCATCTACAATGGCCTTCCAGAGTTATCCCAAATTGAGCCTTAGAGCTGGGCCTTGCTGTCCTGTATACATCATCGGCCACAAATCATCTCTAGGAGGTATAGCCATGAATGGTGCAGTTCACTGAAGCTGAGGGCAATTTCAGTGAAGGCATAGCTATGATCCTCTGGAAGCCATTATTTCCAGCACCAGGGCGATAAGTGTGTCAGCCCTGATGAGCCAGCAAAGAATGTCAATATACATATAAGCTTCCACATCAAACCTGATCAACCTACATATTAACATCAGAAACTACCATCTAGGCAATTCTTTCAGTTTTCCCATTTATGAAGACTCAAAGAGCAGAGGCAAGGTCTCCCACTACCACCTCCCTTAGTCTACCAGCTTTCATTTATCAACTGTAGTCCTGGACTATGAACTGCTAGAGAAATCTGGGTTGCCTGTAAAGTGATGGATGAACACACTACTAAGATGCTAGCAAATCTTGACACCACACACATGCACACAAAAATAATAATAATTTTAAAAAGGATTATAGTAATGGGAATTTAATTTTCTTTTCCTCTTGGATTTTACATGCAATTAAACCATAAGCCACCCTGAGGTCTTATAAGGTCAGCCCTGACAACTGTCACATGTTGCATGGCCACTGAGTGGCTGCCTGGTTTCCCTGTGAATCAAAGCAGCACGAATCCTGGAACCCAGCAGTGGTGCTGTGTGCTGATGGGCATGTCCTTCCCATTTTGCATCCTTTTTATTGTCGAGATAAATCAATCTGTTGGCCTCCTGTGGCTTTCTTCAGTGCAATTCCAAACTCTTAGTGAGACAGACACACAAGAGAGAAAAAGCTCCCAAAGAAGGGGGGAAAAAAAGCATGACTTGGGAGAAAAGTTGAATATATACATTTCAAATACATTTTGAAATATATCTAAATATATACATATACACACATATATATATGCATGAATATATATACATGTGACTAATATTATAGAGGGATATATATATATATATATATATATATATATATAGAGAGAGAGAGAGAGAGAGAGAGAGAGAGAGAGAGAGAAAGCAGACTCCCCACTATGCCAGAAGCCAGACACAGGGCTTGAATTCCCAGAACTGAAATAATGACCTGAGCCAAAGGCAAATGCTTAACCAGGTGCCCTCAGCCAAGGACCTTTCTATCTGCTCTTTTTAAACTTTATTATCTTTCAAGGACCTAAGAAGTCTTCTGCTAATGAGATGTTAATTTCAAGTTTAGAATTTTTACTTTCGTTTTCCTTTGGTTTCATTGAGAATCTAAATTTAGTTAAAAACCCCCACAGTACATATAGACCAATGCTATTTTTAAGTTACTTCTTTCCATTAATCTAGTTGTCTTTCTCTGAACACATCCAGAGAGCACATCTTGAATGATGTTCAGTTATTTATGACTGATACTTCTGTGCTGGAATTTAATGGGATTTTTTTTTACTTTCCCCTTTTTTTTCTATAGCTTGTCTTTTTAAAACACACATGTTTTTACAAATCCGTAAACTAAATGGGTAATATTACAATTTAAGAAAATGGAAAAGGAATTTGGAGCTTCTTCAAACTTTATTTCAGTATAAATAGATCATCTCCTTATTCCCATTTAATCACTTCAACCTCAAGGTAAAGTAAAAACCACAGACAATGGAAAACCCTGCCTTTGATCCAAGAGAACATCTGTAATTGAGAATGATCAGAAACATGGTATTAGGAGGGAGGGCTCTTTTTACTTCCATTTCTTAACTTGGTCTTAATTTGTGTTTCCTCAAAATAAGCCTCCTGGAGGGAATCTGAAATATGGATAAGAAAACCAGGTGAATCAGATGAGCCCCCTACTGAGGTCACAATTGAAGCTGCAGATAACAAGTAGAGTGAAGGAGAAACAAATTTTAATGTAATGAATAGGTTGTTAATTTTTTTTCATGTTTCTTGCTGTTTCCGGAGTTCAGTTTTTAGAAAGAATTAAACAAGGAAGTATTTTAGAAATGTGGAGAACATAGAAACAATCTTTACTCCTCCTTGTATGTAATTTCATTTCCCAGCAGCAGCCACCATTAACATTTTAGTTTAATTACAGGGGTTTTTTCTAGGCATTTTGATGATCAAAGGGAGTGAGAAATGTTTATAGTTTTTTCTATGTGATGGGATATTGAAAAATTTCTTATAAACTTAACTTTTACAATTATTATGCAAATATGTGATCATTGTAGAAGAAATTAGAAAATTTCAACAAAGTCAATCATCCTGTCACCTAGATGTAAGAGTTTTCACTATGCCGACTGTCAAGCTTTTTTAAAGGATAAAATTTAAACAAGAAAAATAATCTAGAAAATTGTTTAATGATAGATCATAAACATTCTAGACACCTCCACTCTTTTGCTACTAAGGAACTGAAATTCACATGTTTTAAGTTTTAAGATACACCTTTTACTCAGAAAAGTCTAGGGGTGAAATTGCAGAATCAATCTGTAATAACCTTAAGATTATTTCTAAGACTTTAGAAGTTTGTGTCAATGTGTAGTCTTACCAGGAGTACCTAAGAATGTCCATTTCCTATTTTGGGTATTACTAAATTTAGCCTTCTAGTCTAGTAGAAAAAACAAATTATTTCTCGTCTTAATTTGTGTGCCTTGGAATACTATCAAGGCTAAGGAATTTCATAGAATTACTAGGTTTTTCTTCTAGTTATAGACTTTCCTTTTCATTAACATGGCTATTTGTTTAAAATAGTATTCCTTTATCATCAGTTAAGTATGTTTACAGGTATTTTTTAATAGAAGTGAATTGGCTAACATTACAGAGTGAAGTAATAACTGATAACAGAACCTTTGTTCTTATCTTGGTTTTAAGGAGAATAAATCTCATCTTCCAACTATTAGATATATTTGTTCATTTGGGATCAGTACAAAAATAATTCTTCTATTGCATTCAATTTACTAAGATCAGAATGTGTTTCGAATGTTAGCAAATGCCTTTTTTAGCATCTATATTCTTTTTGATTTAATAAATTATATCTCTCATTCTTTTTCTAACATAGAACTTCTTTGCATTCTTGAAATTCTCCCTCCTTGGCATTCAAGATTTGGATCGGTTCCATCTGTTCTCATTTTCAACGATACCAGTTTTGCATATATTAGACCTTCTTTATTTACCTTTGTGTCTATTAGAACACCTTTGTTCTTCAGTTTTATGATTTTCCCAAACCATCTACCTTATCTTTGCTAGAATTTATCACTATTTGTCTACATTGTTAGTTTCATTCTGTAAGGTCTTAGGTTTTGCTTTCATTTGAGCTTTTCCAACATATTTTTTGGATTATTTTATTTAATCTGAGATTTTTAGAAGAATTATCTGTAATTTTTGTGAGAAATATGGAGAACTATTGAACTCAACCCTCCCTAGGTTTCTTGACACAATCCTTTTATAATGCATGTTGTTCATTTTCTTTGAAGATTTTTATCCATTTTTCAATGATTCATTGGTCAGATTCTAGATGAAGAACATTCTATGGTGGTAGGAGGTATAAGCTGACAATCTGCAGCTTCATCTTTAATATTCTCCTCTTTACCTTCTCATTTAATCTTTTAGTGTCCTAGAAGCAGAATTGGAGGGATGGGGGAAACACAGAGGATTATAGTTCAACATTGGGCTCTGAAGTCACCTACTCAGTTCCTAGCCCAAAGCTACCACTTACTACTTCACGGTCAAATAACTAGTATTTTTATTTCTTTTTTATATGTAAAATGGGGATAGTAATAATTCCTGTATGAAAATTAAATGAAATTTTTTAACTAGAGCAGTTCCTGCCACATACTAATTATGGCATAAAGATTAACATTATTGTTAATTAGTGTCCTGTACCTTTCTGTTGCAATCTGCAACTGCTATCTTCCTTTTCTTAAGCCACGCTACCATCCAGGTATTCATCTTGATTATGAGCTAGTTAGAGACAATAGAAAGGACATAATAATATATACCATTCAGTCATACTTCCTGGACCTCCTATGATTTTGAATTAAGAATGCATAGGGACATCCCACATCTCCCATGGATGATCCTTTCCTCTAGCTGTAGTCCGAAGTTCAGTGGGTTCCACCTCCCCATTCCTTTTAGAGTTACAGCACTAATTTGAGGAGAGATCTGTTATCTTGCAGAAGGTCAAGAGCACCTCTCAACAAGCTCCCTTCTCAGTAGAGAGAGCACATATTTGGCTGGTACTGTGTAGTTTTAGATTTTAGTAGACATTTTCTCCTCTCATTGCAGACCGTGGTTCACTCTTTTCTTGCTATTTCTGGTAGATTTTAAATAGAATAAATATGCCTTCACTTGGAGATTTCTACCAGAAATCTGGAATAGTTTCAATAGCTTAAGAATGGTCTGAAAGGACTCACTTGTAAAATTTTCCAGGCAACAGCCTTACCAATGGTGAATCTTTAATAAGTTATAAAATCCAGCATGGTCATCACTTACATTTCCTACCGAAGATTTCTTATTAGTTGATTTTTTCCAAATGTTACTGAAACTTTTTTTTTAATGGCCTTCACGTTTCTAATTATAGCATCTTTCTCATTGCAGATGATGTGTATATGTGGTCTTTCTCCCTTACTTTAATTGCCAGGACTTTGGCCATTTATTGGTCTTTCCAAAAAAACCATTTATGGATTTATTTTTCTGTTTTGACCCTTATTGATTTCATCTTCTATTATCCTTGGCTTAATTTTTCCAGATCTCAAATAGAATACTTGGTTTTATTCTTTGTTGTTAATAATAAACCATTTGCAGTAAATCATTTTACTCCGAATATAGCTTGGTGATGCTACATGTCATTTGTTTGCATAAATATTTTAATGCTAATGAAATATTCTATGGTCTCAAAAGGCTACAAAACACTGAGCTGTTCATTTTCTGCTTGTAGGTTAGTTCCATTTTGTGGGTAATTACAAACAATTCTATTAAAGATACTATCTTTTTCTGGATATGATACATATTATAAAAACTTGAAAGCTCATAAAAGCTAAAAGCACAATTTTCCACTAAAAAAATCTAGTATTTCTTCATATTCCCCCAGCCTTTTATATAAATATTGTTTTCAGAAAATGTAATCGATATATTGATTGCCAAACAAAAATATCACAATCTGCTTAGCATCAGTGATCTGTGGCAGTAATGGTGGTAAATGACAGATCAGTCAGGGGCTAATGTTAACACCTTTGTTTATTGCCCCCAGATAGTCTTTGGTTACATTTTACAGAAAAAGGTGTCTTCAGTCATCTTTTCAAGTCTTGTGAATTTCACTGGTAGGTTAATGAAAGAAATACCTGACACTATGTATCACTGAAAGCAAAACATTCAACCATGTTTTCCATAAAAGTCTGGTGAAAAAATGGTGAATGATTGCAAGAAGGCTCCGACAAAGACCAGATAGTCACTGGAGATACCCAGTGTCAACCCAGAGGGTGTGATGAGCAAATCATGGTCTTCTAGAAATGGTACTAAGAACTGAATGGTTGAGTGATAAAACTAAAATTTTGAAGGATATGGAGAACAGAAGGAGAGCATTCAACAAGTCTATTGGGAATATTAGAGTATTAGAATGAAGTAATGGCTGGGAAATTTCCAATTAAAATATGTGAAATCTCAGATTGAGTAAGCACCAGAAGTCCCAAGAAAAATATCTACATCTTATAGCCCTAGAAACAGAATATCAAAGATAATGAAAATAAAAATTTAAGAGTCACAGAAAGAAAAAGACCAATAACGCAGCAAGAGGGAATAAACAGCACAGTTCTCAGTAGCAAAACAGACAGAAGAGGAGGAAATTGAAGCCCAGAGAGTTCACATACACTTCAGAGACTGGTCTCCAGGAGTGATAGAGTTCCTATAAATAAGGGAGTCTGACTCTGAAGCTCACATTTTTTGACACTGCAATGCCCCTTTCTGGAAAATATGCTGGACAGCTATCTATCTTTTTTAAATGAACAACAAACCTATTTACCTCAATTCCGTAACTGAAATTGCGAGAAGAATCATGTATATGCCTTTTAGCAGATATGAAACTGATCTAATATTAATGTTTACAAATATTCAAAAATAGGGTTTAGAGCACTAATCATAAGTGGTAGTAGAGATTATAGATTTCCACACCAGGTCCAAATAAATTATATTTAGACATGACTAAAGGTGAAATGCTCTTGACAATGTCATCCAAACTGGAAGGTAGGTGAGTTTTAATGGATAAAATTATTCCAATTTTTAATTAGGCATGCCATATGTAGTAAATGGAGATCTGTTAAGATCTTTCCATTTCCCACATTATCTCTAAAGCGTATGATCTTGAATATGGATGAGCTGGGCAACAGATCTTTAATTTAGTGAATGTTACACATGTATTTGGAATTTCAATAGAAATTATTTTTTTTTAATGGGACAGATTTTCTTCTGTAGCTCGTTAACTAGCTATGAAGATATTCCCAAATTGAGGGACCAATGAGGATGGAAATATATCTTTCACCTCCTATAGTGAATTCCTTGAAGGACAATACTTATTATCATATATATAAACTATGTCACAACTCAAGAAGAGTGAAAGACCTTGAATTCCTGAAATATTCTTACATTTCCCTGTATCAACCAATGTTTCAGTATCATATGGCATGAAAGAAAACTACTCAATTTACCAAGAGTCCCAGAAAATTGCTATTCTGAAGTTATGTATAATTTCCTTTATTGACAAAAGCTATTAAATTAGTGAACAGAGAATGTCAAAGGACTGGAATAGGCTCAATAGTCTGGTATTAAATGAGAACTATTTTTACATAATACTGCAAGCTCACTTTCTAATAAATAACAGGCCTACTGGGAGGTTAGTAGTATAGCTGAAGCTTAAAAGATTGAGTTTAAATCCTTCTTATCCTATAACCTTGGAAAAGTTACTTGAAATCTGTTCTTTCATGTGGATAAAAGAGATAATACTTTCAGGCTTTCAGCAAGGATTAGACAAAATAAGGTATATAGTGGGAACTCTACAACTGGGAGTCATTTATCTCCAATTAAATTGTGCCTGTGTAAGAGGGGCTGTCTGGGGCTCCTGGGTTCTGGTATTGTCATAAGACAGACAGTCACACACACCTGATACGTGTGTCACCTAGCTACCCTAAAGAGACAACCATAGAGTTGGTTTATTTTGATCCAGAATTCTCCAATCCCACCTTACAGTCAATGGAACCTACCGCAAAGACCCAAACCATCTGTCCACCATGGCTGCTCATGACAATTCATGCCATGTCATTAGACATATTACTCAACAAACAAAACAAAACAAAACAAAAAATCACACAAAAGTATAAGTAAGTGACATGGAAATGGGTTGGGATGGAGACAGTTAAATCTTTTCTACTCCTTTCCATGATTTAGATTAATGGGACAGAGCCTCCCAAACAAGGGGTCCAAATGTAAATTCAGTTCCAGCCTTTGACATTTCTCATGTTACACCAAAGGAGGAGTTACTCAATCTCTGGCAAATGCCTGGGCTAATAACCTAATCTCTTAAGACATACCCCAAACAAACCCTGACATCTTTCACCAAGCAGTCTCAGCCCTTACCTATCAAGAAAGGATCAGGTTTCGAATGAGGGCTACTAGTACTTACCTTGTTCCCCTGTGAAGGAGAACAGAACTTCACATCCTACAGTAGAGCTCTGGTCTCCAAGAGCCTCTGTTCATTCAATATGAAGTTACTGAGCACTCATATAGTAGTCCTGTTTGAGGGCTTTCTGTGAATTCAGGAACAGTGCTAAGTGCTTTTATAACGTATTCTTTAAGATCCCCAATGATTTCATAACATATGTAGATTTCCCATTTCATATCTAAAGGAACTAAGGCACATAGAAGTTAAACAACTAGACCAAGATTCAATCTGAAGCATCATCTGCTTAGGATTATTTCAAGCCTGAAGGAAAAAGTAAGACCATGTCCTCTGTCCTCCAGAAGCTTAGAGTCCAATAGAGAAAACACATATGCACAACTTACGATAAAATTAGTTGACAGGGGTTGTAGGTCCATGCAAACAGTTTTCTAAAAGTAAGTCTCTCTTGTCAATGTCAGCTAATGACTCTTGATAGTATAGCAACAGATTCATACTTTACATGAAAAAGACATTGTAAATAAATCTACAGTAATTCAGCTTGAGAATCTACCTGGGCCTTCCCAGCCTCTAGAACCCTAAGCCTTCTGTTAGGACAATGGGTTTGCTGAGAAAACCACTACCCGGTAAAGAGTCCTGCAGAACACAAACACAGAACTTGCCTCAACCTGAGATGAGTAATGACTGAAAACACTCCTCCCTAGAAGATCAAAAATCTGTAAGACGGCCCAAAGAGTGAGGTTACTGAACCTTCTGTAGACCCCAAGGCCCAAGCTTCGTGAGTTAGGGGAGGTCACATGTTTCATAGTACCAAGTCCTAACAGACTCCCTTGTTGTCCTAGCTTTGATGGGTCAGTAGGCAACAAGGACTCACTCTGAGATCTGAGAATTATGGTCACAGCAAGAGAAGAGCCTTGGGTCTCCCACCCTAATTTGGCATGCAGTCTCAGTCACTGAGATAAATGCAAGCTTCTTCCACAAGGCAAGTTCCTGCCTCTAGACTGAAGGATTATGTGTTTACAGAATAAATAAAGGGAGCCAGGGATCCCTGGGTGGCGCAGCGGTTTGGCGCTTGTCTTTGGCCCAGGGCACGATCCTGGAGACCCGGGATCGAATCCCACATCAGGCTCCCGGTGCATGGAGCCTGCTTCTCCCTCTGCCTATGTCTCTGCCTCTCTCTCTCTCTCTGTGACTATCATAAATATATAAAAAAAATTTAAAAAAAATTTTAAAAAAAGGGAGCCAATAGCCACAGTGGGAACAAAGAGCAAGGCATCAGGAAACTAACCTGAATGGACATGAGCATGAGGTTGGAGGGGCTCTTTTCAAGCTGAGATCCTTGCTACTTCCCCTGACAAACCCAACTTTTGGTCTTTTGACCAGTTAGACTTCACAACTCCCAGCTCTGTTCCCCCTGAGTGCTCTTTAACCCTGTTATGCCACTTCACCTTTACCTTGTGATATAGCCTCTCTCGTTAGATTAAGAGCTCCACAAGGGCAGTAAACAGGTGATGTATAGCTTAATAATTTCAGCTTCCCACATAGAGGGGATAGCTAGGCATAACGGAAGACACAGCATTAAAGTTACACCTACCTGGAGAGGACACCCCTCAACAATAAGATCAAATAGCCCAGGATGAAAACGTCATGAGGCAGAGGAGGAATATACACCATTATGTTTATACCTCTTGACAGTTCTGAGTCACAGCCACCAATTGCAAGTACACAGAGGAGAATAATGTTGGCTTAGATCAGAGTAAAATAAGTCTTGGAAATCCCCCAACATCTAATTCACAGGCATAGCCTATCTGGTCTGCCTCCAAAATACCTTTGTCATTCAGCTACTCCTTACCACCTGAGTCTACCAATACACATCACCTGGCTTTCTGCAGCAGCCTCTGAGTCGACTATCATCTCCACTGCCCCACCCCAGAGTCTGTTACCAATATATCTGACAAAGTCTTTTATAAACAGTACATCATATCCCAGTTCAAAACCCTCCAATGGGATCCACACTAAAAATCCAAACTTCTACCATAGTCCAAAATGCCTTATATGGTTGTGCCTACTTCTTCTATACCATTCCTATCTTGTGTCCTTCTACTCCTCTCTGTCTCAGCCCACCCCATCAGGCTTCTTGTTATTCTGTGAGCACATCCAGTATGTTTCTATATCAGGTCTTTGTCCTGCCTATTTCCTCTGGCACTTTCTTTCTCGATATCCTTAGGACTCACCACTCATTTTATTCAAGTTTAAGCTCGAATGCTACCTCTTCTGAGATGGTCCCCTCCTATCCTCTCCATCTAACATAGCATCTCCATCATTTTTGATTCTCCTATTCTGCTTTATTTATGCTTGAGGAATTATTATCTGACATGTTATTTCCTATCTCCTATAGGAGAAAGAGCTTCACAAGGGCATGCACTTGGTCTTTATTTGCTGTGCAATTCTCAGTACAATCAATGATTGAGTAAGTATGCAATAGAGGGTCATTAAGTGATTGGTCACAAGAATGGCATTAATTGGACCAGGAGATTGCAAGCTGCAGGAGCAGAAAATCTTAGACACCTTATAGTCAGAAGGTCAGTGAACAAGCCCTGAGAAAGGAACTCAGGTAGAAGTCTACAAGTCCTCCATCTTCTGCTCTAGCAACTTAATTGCACAGGACTTTCTGGCAACAAGTCCAGCATAGTTACTTACTGGTCAGTTGTGGCTTACAGAGAGCACGCAGGAATTAATTAACCTGAGAACACTGACACATAAGCCCTGATCAGGTAGTCATTAGTTGTAGGATTTAAGCAAGTTAGCTTACCTTTCTAAGCCTGTTTTCTCGGTAAAAATAGGAAAATGGTCATTGGTACATTGCAGGACTACAGGCAACAATTGATGAGCTAATGTTTCCCAGGATATTAGTAATGGCTCAGAAACTGTTAGTTTAATGTGAATCTGGTCTCCAAGGCAGCAAGTCCAAACTGCCAAATCTTTACCTTAGACCTAGAGTAGGAGTGTCCCAGTACTAGATCATGAACAGAAATAGCCAGAAAAATATCCATTACTAGTGGAGCTAACTATCTCACTGATCCATATCCTGGTGTAAATTGAAAATAAATCTAGGTTAATGTGGAGATTTACTAATAGCTTCTTCTCTGTCCTAAAGACCTCCCCCAGGGCCCAGCCCATTCCCAGGTAGGAATGTCACTTAAGTGTCTAAAGGAGACAGATATGGTATTACAGTATTAATGGTTCAAAAGTTTATCCCCAAAGGGCTTTGGGTTTCCATCTGAGTCCCTGAAAGGCAAATGTAGAAGTAATTGTGAAAAACAGGACCTAATTTACATTAGCTGGTGGATCAGCTTTGTGATCATTTTTGCCCCTAACCAAGGAAAAGCCAGCTTTCAACACTGATGTTTTGTGCTATAAACACAGGAGGACAGTGAGAGTTCCCAAGCTTCTAAATGCTCTATAACTGGACTGTCTTTCCCATCATAACTTCAGTCTAAGCAAGAGATGGCAAATGCATGTGTTAAGTGAGGCCACTTTGCCCTTCCATGCTTGCAGATTCATCATGGCCTATTTCCTAGGGAGCCCTGAATAGCCTTGACAAAGTATTCCAGGCAGGTACTGTCAATAAATTTGAATTGAAAGAGAAGAAGAAAAAAAGTCAATTCTTATTCCTAAGGATTGTTAAGAAGGAAAAACAACAAGCTTTATGGGAGCGCCCCTCACTCTTGCAATGCCGTTGTGTACAACCCAAGCTTAAAGAGGAATTATTCACTTTTTCTTCCCCCACCTCCCAACCTGTCCTGAGCTCCATCACACATTAACCATTTGGAAAAGTGTATTTATTGTCACCAGCTGGCTAGTTAGAAGAGTTGCCATTCTCCTTAGAAATATTAATGAAAACATTCTACTTGGTCTCTTGAATATTTCATATTGGTTCTTCCTTTGGGGTCTTTATACCAATCTTCCTCCTGCTGGGACTCCCTGCCCTTTGCCTCATTAATGCTTCCTAAAAGTACTGCAGTGACTCCCTTATTAAAGGAAGATACTTTACAATTCAAGGTAACTGTTTACAAGGCAAAGCTATCATTTCATTTTATAGATGAAGAGACTTGGTTTCAGAGAGGTTAAATGACTTGTTAGGTGCCACACAGCTGAAGGAAATAGCTAGGCCCAAATGCTAAGTATTCTGAATTTCAATTCCCAATGTTTTCCACTCCATCAATGTACTTACCCAAAGGACCAAGATGGCTTCAACCCTGAACAAGTCCTAGCATTGTTGGCAGTTTATCTCCCTCAAGATTAGAATGCAGAAAAACTAAACATTTTTGCAAAAGAACATCACATTCTCAAGAAAGATATGTGGACAGATTGCAGTGATGCTCTTCAAAATGTAAGTTTATATGCTGCTGCCACTCTTGTGGCAACCAAATTTACTGCATTCCATGAAGAATGAGGAGTTCCAGGAAGAAGCATGATAAAAAGGAAAAAAGGAACTACAGTGTAAGATAAATGAAGAGAAGAGATACATTTTTACATTCAAGATGCCCATCCCACTTCACCCCCCATTACAGAAGTGTGTCTAGGAGGCCAGGAGCTCCTGCCACCACAGGCGAGGCACAGCAGGTTGGTGCCCCAGTGCCCAGGTATGCTCCCTTGCGTCATCTTATCTCCTCTCTTTAAGGTTCAGCTTCCCAGTCTGTAAAGATAGTAATCCTACTATGTCATGGTGTTTTATGGTACACTCAGGACAGCTTATATAAAGCCTTGAGCACAGCATCTAAATGGTTTCAAATTAAGTTAGCTAGTTTTACTAATATCATTTGTGCTAGGTAGAAATCCTATTACGAGGACTCTCTCCCATTTCAGGCCTCATCTCTGACTTTGGGCAAATCAGTCAACTTCCCTGGAGCTCAGGTTCCTCTTTTATAGACAAAGACAATAATAGCAGATCTTCCCATTTCACAAAGTCCTTAAGAGGATCAAATGGGACAGAAAAGTATTTTGTAAATAGCTTTTGATCACAGTGTTTTCATATGCTAGCCAGGTATCATTAATGGGAGCTGATGGGCAGCCCCGGTGGCACTGCTGTTTAGCACTGCCTGCAGCCTGGGGGGTGATCCTGGAGACCCAGGATCGAGTCCCATGTCAGGCTTCCTGCATGGAGCCTGCTTCTCTCTCTGCCTCTCTCTCTCTCTCTCTCTCTCTCTCTCTCTCTCTCTCTCTCTCTCTGTGTGTGTGTGTGTGTGTGTGTGTGTGTCTATGAATAAATAAATAAAATCTTTTTAAAAAATAAAATAAAATAAAATAAAATGGGAGTTGAGCCACTGAAGATTTCAAGGAGTGAAATGCTGGAGTCCTCTTTAGCCCAGCTGGATAAAATAAAGGTGTTTATGTAAGAATAGGGGTGGTGGATGTTGTGATGTCCATCATTTATTATTCCTTTATTTCTCCACTTAGAGATACTTATGGGGTATCTGATAAGTGCTAGTCACTTGAGTTGTGATGGGGATAGAGCATGAATGAAGCAGGTAGAGCCCCTGCACCAGCATTGCATGCTTGTGTAAGCAGTTAGCACATGTGGAAAGCCCAGGTGCACTGCTGGAGGATTCAAACTCATTTGGGAGGGACAGCAAAAGACACTCATGGGAATAGTTGGTTGCAGGTCCAAAGGATGAGGAAGCATTAATGAGGCAAAGGGGAGGGCATCCTGGCAGCAAGAAGATGGGCATAAAGACCCCAAAGGAAGAACCAGTATGAACTATTCCAGAACCCTAAGGAGAGCAGTGTGAATGGGACCAAGAACGAGATAGGGATAAGAGCTGAAGTGGACGGGCACTGAGCCTGACAGGCTAAATCAGAGGTTTTGATCTTCAAGAACTTTTCATTCTATGGGTAGTGGTCTTTTTATCATTGAGAAGATGACTCATCTGACAAGATGGGAAGAAGGGATGGGAGGGGTATGCACAGATGCGGGAAGAGCAGGGAAGCGGTTCCCACAGTGGTCCAGACAGGTTATGATAGCAGCTAGTGAGTGTAACAAAGATAGAAGCAGACAGATGCAGGGAATACTGACGAGCAAAGAGCCTCAGAACTTGGTACTTGATCAGCTACAGGGTAAGAGGGAGATGCCCTCTCTCTCCTTTTCTGCTAGGAGCAGCTAGGGAGACCATGGAATTCGCCTCGGACATCAAGAAGGTGACCAAAGAATATGTTTGGTCAACTCTGAGGCATCCAAGTGGAAGTATCCAGCAAGCTGGGGAATGCAGAGTCTAGGATACAGAGAACCTTGAAGCACATCTAAGCTGGGTCAGCTTTAAGCTAAAATGAGTAAAACCCTGGGAAACTTCCCTTCAGACGTGGGAGAAAAAATGACAAACAGGAAGTGGGCTTCTCTCCCCTTTTGAAGTCCCACATGCCTCAGACCAGATCACTACCATTCATTCACTCCCCTTTTCCATTCATAAACCGTCACTGCTCTGACAATGCCGCCCTTCTGCTGGTGGGCCTTATAGTCACCAATGCATGTCTACAGACCTTTCAGATCTCTTTGCTGAGAGCAAGCATATTTCCTTATTGGGACAAGGACAACATTTGACAGCAGGAAAGACAGCAAGAATTAAAGTAGTGGGGCCATCTAGTTTGCTCTGGCACCGTTGGCTTTGTCTTATAGTTGGGGCTGGCTGACTTTACAGGTCCTCAAAATTTGCAGCACTGGGACAGCCTATGGATAGGCACACCTTGCCAGGACTTCTTCCTGCCTGGGCCAATCTATGCAACCTCTGTGTTTCTGCTCTGGTCAGGTCCTCTTGTCCATCCTCTTTGAGCCACAAGCTAATGACCCTTGAGAGTCAGCTAGTGTGCCAATGGGGAGCACAGAAGAGGTTAAGAAAAGGAATTTGTGATGAAAGTTTTTCCTGTCCTTATCACTCCAACTAAGCATTCATGTGTGTGGTCTAGTTTCACTATTTGCTAGCTCCATGTTTTTTGGACAAGTTATTTAATCTCCTTTATCTTAACTGTAAAATGGAATACTGTTGCTTTCCTCATAGGATCATCATGAGGCTGAAACAAAATAACCTTCAGGATGAACAATGGAGGCACATAAAGAGGATGGTCTCTTGTTTTGAGACAGAGAGGGAGAAAACAAGCATGTAAGGGGAGGGGCAGAAGGAGAGAGAGAATCTTAAGCAGGCTCATTCCCAGCAGTGTAAGTCCCATGAACGGATCATTCCCACCACCGAGATCATGACTTGAACCAAAAATCAAGAGTCGGCAGCTTCACCTACTGAGCCACCCAGGGGCCCCAAGATGGTCTCTATTTTAGAGGATTTTTTCAAAGGATGGTCCATGAAACATCAGAATTAGTTTCCCATGAGACGTTTATATAAAATCAGATTCTAGGCGCTCCCCCTGCCCACAGAGATACAGAATCCAGATTTCTATGGTTCAAGACACTCTTATTTCCCTCAGTTTGAAGAGCCATTTGTGCCTGTATGATGAAAACACTGAGAAGTGTAAAGACTCTTGGTCCTAGATCAGGGTTTCCACATTTCATCTATACATTTCTTAACACTGATGCTCAGCCCTCTACCCAGAGGTTAAATCAGAACCCCTGAGCATGGGGCTCAGGCATCAATATTTCAAGAAGTACCAGATGATCCTGGAGTATAGCCAGAGATAAGAACCACTGGTTTGTTTTACTTACTAAGCTACCAGGGAGTTCTATCATTCATTTAAAGTACATTAATATCTAGCTACTTCATTCTTTTTCCCTAGGAATCTGTCAGCCTCCATCTTGGATGCCAGTCTTGTCTGGTATTAGTACTTTCACAACCTAGAACCATCTAGTCTCTCCTAAAAAAGAAAAATAGGCAGTATTTACCTATTAACAGCACTGCCCTGTTGATATTCCCCTACTTAGAAATGCAGCATGCACTAGGCCACTAGGAGACAGGGCTGGAGGTTGGAGTTGAGAAATGGTCTTGACCCCACAACCCCAGGAGACACTGAGTCTCTGACAGCCAAGCAGGTGTGTGGTGGCTGTGAGAGGGAGTGAGGCAGGTAAAGAGAAGCTTTTTAGCTTAAGATTGGCAACTGTGTAGAAGAATTGCTTCTATGTAAAAGCAGGCTTTTTTCAGTTGCCATCTAATGGAATAGAAAAAGTAGACCAAAGTAGTTAATTACTAAGATAAAAAAAAAAAAGCTAAAATTTTGGACAGATGTCATTGGCATATGGAAAACAAAAGCAGAGTTAGCTAAAACCTAAATATGGGGACCTGAAAATTCTGTGGTTCCTTGGCTTAAATTTTTCTATTAAATGGCCAACACACTTGGGCAGCCCGGGTGGCTCAGTGGTTTAGCACCGCCTTCAGCCCAGGGCGTGATCCTGGAGACCCGGAATCGAGTCCCATCTCAGGTTCCCTGCATGGAGCCTGCTTCTCCCTCTGCCTGTGTCTCTGCCTCTCTCTCTCTCTGTCTCGCATGACTAAATAAATCTTTAAAAAATAAAAAATAAAAAATAAATAAATGGCCAACACCCCAGGGACAGAGTGGGGAGTAAGATTTTTGGCTTTAATGTAAGTTTATAAGCTCTTATCCTGGAAGTAGGATTGATAGGGATGGGGTACAGACCTCCATAAACTTGGGAAAAGGGGTACAAAACGAGAAGGATATAGAAAGTATCAAGTGATATTTTGGGAAGAACTTTTGTGTTTTATGTGCTCACCTTAGCATGATCATATTGCAGCCTCCTTTATTCCAGATCAAACCAGAGAAACTAGCTCAACATCAATGATAGCAAGCAATCAAGAATCTGAGAAGAGGTATAAATGCATGCATTTTAAACTTACCCTTAAGGCCTACTTGATCTGTCATCTTGCCTCCTGCTGCCTCTCATCTCTCTTCCTCCTTTGCAAAATGTTCGGGTCAACTGGGGAGGTTTGCTTTTGACATCTCCATGTCTGTTATTTTGTCGCTGCTTGTGATACCAAAAATGTTGCAAATACAACTTCCTATTTATGACAAACATGGCCCAAGCTTTCTAGGTAATACTAAGTCTAAATAGCACCCCACAAATTCCTCAGGCAAGATCCATGGTTGGGGAATGGATACATTCATTTTTCTCCCTAGGAACTAAATTTCTGAGCCTACCCTTGGGTGCATCCTAAGGATAGACACCAGACCACAATGGCAGAAAAGAGCCTCCAAGGAAGGCCAAGATGAGTACCAGAGGAGTTGAAATCACACTTTGGTCACAGTTTACTAGGATATATATATTTTTTTTTCTCTTTTTTTTACCTTATTCTGTTCTAATAATCTCCTATGCACTCAAAGAATGTAGGGAAATATTTCAGATGGTTTAAGAGGAAAAAATTAAATGGATACCACCTTGGGTCTTTACTCCCAAAGAAGAAACCCACTAGGGGAACTCTCTACCCCCTTAAATAGCCAAAAAGCCAGAACATCCACTTACTTCCTCATTTTCCTTTGATCCTAAGGCAAAATCCCAGAGGAAGCCAACGCTAACCAAAAAAAATGGAGAAAACAGTATTGGGGGAATTTGAGTAGGTTGATAGGAATTGAGACCACCAGGCCAGTGTGGGGCAGGGGGAGGGGGGCATGAACAGTACCTCTCTGAAGGTACTTCAGAAACATGGTGGAGATTAAGAACATTCTCATCTAGATTCTCCAGCCTTGATTCAAAAGGGGGAAAAACAACAACATTGCCTCCATACCCACTGCAGCCTTTGAAGCTGTCTGTTTATTTACCTGACAATAAGTCAGTGAGGGCAATACACTCAGGTTTTTCAAAACCCTTTTGACATAGCTTAGCTTCTGGAGATAATAGCCAAAGCAAAGGTCACAGAATAAAACAAAGTTTTACAGAGAAAGGTCCTAAGGCCAGAAGATGAAAGGAAGTGCCAGGTAACTCCAGGATTCACCTAACATGTGTGGCTGAGCCTGCTGTTACTGAGGTCACAGGAAACTCCCATCCAAGTCCTTTAAGAAACAATTATTTCTGGGAAGACACTTTTAATACCATCCACACCATCTTCAGTGTGTTACCCTGGTCACAGATGACAGGAAAGGATGAAGAAGGGTACACAGGGCAGTCTAAGACCACATCCTTGCTTAGGCCGGTAAAGGAATCCAGATCAGAAACTGCTGACAGTTCATAGTATTTTATTATATTCCAAAAAAATTGCTTAGAGGGTAGATCTTAGGTGTCCTTTTTTCAAAAGAGTAAAAGGGTAGGAAGAAACTTTTGGAGACGATGGATAGGCTTATGGCATATTTTTGCCTTGCTGGTTCCAAGGGTATATACTTCTCTCTGAACTCAAGTTGTATATGTTTAATAGGTATGGCTCTTTGTAGGTCAATCTTACCTCAATTAAGTTCGAGAATAAACAACAAAAAAGCAACCTCTGACTTTGACCTCAAAATTTTCACCCTAGCCAGGCATTTCCAGTTGCTTCCTCCTAGAAACCTCTAGAAAGACATCAAACGTTAACTCTTAGAAAAAACAGTGATAAATGAGAACCTAGGACTTATTTATCAAGTTTGTTCTAGTCCCCCTCATACACTAGTAAGTCTCCCCTGCTGAAGTTTCTACTCACTGCCTAAAATAACTCCTCTGGAGGTAGATGCCCAGGCCTTGAGGAGACATGTACCTCTGTCCCACTAAAGGCCCACCCCAGGGATGGATTTCTAGGAGGTATTTATCACAGAAGCCAGATCTCTAGCTCTTTGTGAGTGGACCAGAGTTGGAATTCTGACCCAACTGAATAAGTCACAGATCCTTCAGGAAGAATTTGGAAGTCACAATGGGATAGTCTTACTCCTCTGTATAGGCAAAGAAATAAAGAAAGCAGATGAGCAAAGAAAAAAAAAAAAAAAAAAAGGATGTACAGAGAAAGAGCTGGAGAGTCCTGACAGAATTACTGATTTTTTTTTAATTTTCAGCTCATTGCTATTCATGAAGCATCCCAGTTACAACTGTTGTCTCTCCTTGTAAATCACTTCCCTTGACTAAATACATTGCCCTATTTCCTTCTCTCTTCTCCCTTCCCCATGGACACTTTTATCTCCCAGGTTCCCCATCTCCTATGCCCCCAAAGGGCTAATTTCTCAGTATCCAATCACTAGTTCTGGAATATTCTGGGATTTTGTCATTAAACTGAATAGAGGGTGAAAGCAATCCAAGTCTCCAAGTTTCCAGTGAGCTCTGAGGTATCTTGTTATTGATGAGATGAACCATCATCTAAGAATAATGAGTTGCCCTTAGGCAAAGTGTGCCTTATTTACCAATCTTGCTAGCCCAGAGAGGATCTGGAAGCCATGTGGATTATAAGGAGCAGACAGGCAACATTCAGAAACTAAATGATGCCTTTCATACATCCTCTTCATTATGTGTGTTCTGGGAAGTGTAGATATATTTTTGGCCAAATATTCCAAGGTCCTACACTTTTCTGGGAATTTGCTCTATCCTGACATAGTTTTCAGGATGCCTCTAGTTCCGCAGGGAAGAGATGGTCACCATGAGTTCCTAGAAGACTATGAAATTCTGTGGATGTTCGAGCTATCTGCCATGGACAAGTCTCCTGTAGAGATCAATTAGGATTGATTTTTATTAGCAGATACACCAGAAGAATATGCTGTTGCAACCAAAGTAATCTAAAATCTAGTTTTCAGGGAGTCTCCAAGTCTCCTTCTTTCATGGTTGTTTCATATATGAAATAGTTGAATATCTACTCTATCCCAGTCACTAGGTTACATTGTTGGATGAGCACAATTATCCAGAAGGTGACTGGGGACCTCACTCTAGGTTGTCTGGACAGTAAGTCAACTGAGACAAAGGATTCCGCTTTTCCACCAGAAGGGGTTGCACCTGAACTTAGCTCCCAGTGGTACCAGGAGCTTCTTTCCCAGAAGATGCTTTAATCTTCCAATTGTTACCTGGGACTCCCAGAAAATTCCTTTAAAAAGCTAACACTCAAATCCAGATTGCCTGTGGAAAAGTCATCTGATTGATTATTCACCCACTGAACAGGCTGCTCTTGATTTTGCCCTCTAAGACAGGCAAGTGTCATGAATCCATGTCTTATGAAGATTCATGTTGGAACCCTACCTCCCCACACACACACACACACACTGTGTGATGGTATTAGGTGGTGGGCCTTTGGAAGGTAACTAGGATTAGATGAGGTCATGAATAGGACTAATGCCTTTACAAGAGTCATGAGAAAGCTTGCTTTGTCTGTTCTCCACCATGTGAGGCTACAACGGAAAGTCAGAAGTCCACAACCCAGAAGAGGGGTCTCACCAGAACTGAACCATGCTGGGGTCCTGATCTCCTATTTCTGGTCTCCAGAACTGTAAGAAATAAGTTTATTTGTAAGCCTCTTAGCCTAGGATATCGTAGGGGAGGAGAAGTTTTCCTCTACTTTCTTAGGGTCACTCAGTGACCCTCAAAATTAAAACTGACAAAGACAGGTTAACAAGGGGAAAAAAGCCCACACAGATTTAATGTAAGTTTTAGGAGACAAGAGCCTTCATAAGGAAATACAAATCTGAAGACATGGTTAAGCTGAGTATTTTTATATTACGTTTGATGCAGAACAGTCATGGAGAAATAGGATAGGGCAAAGTATGAGATCAGTTTGGTAAACTAAAGGATACTTATCGAGGCCTGTTTGGATTATTCTGGTTCCCCTTTTCCTTTTGAGGTAAGGAGATTTCTGTGTTATAGGAAGGCAACCTTCACATAAGGTTTTTAGGACCTACTTCAGGGAAGAAAGGCAGGGGTAGGGAGGTCAGAGTGATGATACTCCTGCTTCTGCCATTTGCTCAAACTTTTTCCAGCCTAAAATACTTAACACACCAACATATCATATTCTGGAGTAATGTGTCCTGAGCCTCATCAGTACTTTGTTTTAGCAGCCCACACTAGGACTGATCCTTAATGGGAGAGAGCTCCTCTCCTGAAGCTTAGACCTCTATGTTCAGTAGTCCCCTGCCTCCACTACACTTAGTATAATGATGGGTTTATGCTCTTTTCTCACTGCATCCTGGCCTTGAGGTTTTTCCTTTCAAAAAATAAAAAATTAATAAAAATTTTTAAAAGACTATTTCTTAATCCATACCATTGGATGTAATTCTTCCCAACACTGATGCCCATCATATGAAGGCTCAGAAGAGGCCCAAACTTGACATTAGTGGGTGATTGGCCAGCCCCATATAAGGGTAGAAAAAAAGTGACACAATTGCAAATTAAGAAAAGTGCTATTTAAGTGACAGGAAGGATCTCACAACAGAATAAATGTGGAGACTAACTTAGGTGACGTTTTCAGGGAAGGCCTGATTAAGAAGGCAAAGATAAAGTGACCCCCGATCAGTGAAAGGGGCCAGCCAGCCATGTGAAGAGCTGAGAGCAGCATTGTCCAGACAGAGGGCACAGTACAGGAGATGTCCCGGGGGAGGGAAGAGGGGACTTGTGGACTAAAGAGGCTCCAAGGGGGCCAGTGTGGATGAAAGAGGGTGAAGAAGTGAAAATATGCTTCAAGATGGCACTGTGGAAGCACTAGCCAAAACCTATCAACTATCCAAAGGCCACACACCTCTGGAATGAAAGATAAGCTACCTTTCATAACCCTCTCAAGGCTAGTCCAAGGCAGTGCTATTAGAATTCCCCAGCTTACCCATCCATGGGGTACTTCCCCTGAGTGGTCAAGGTTGGGAACACCTCCTCTTCCACATATATCCTACCACATAGAAAGGGTAGGTTCAAGAAATCCTGTTCTCACTGCCATGTTTGCATGCTAGACTTGCACCCAGAAGTGTGGTGGTGATGTGGGTGCTGATGATTACAACCAGTGACAGCTAACATTTGTTGGTTCTACTAAGTGCTAAGATCTAAGTGAAATACTCTAAAGACAGATACAAAATTTAATCCTCAAGCATGTATACTTGTCACAGAGCTAGGGGTATTAAGAGAATATCTGTGAGAGAAACAGGTCATTAAAGGTCATGTTTTCTTTCCAGAACATTTGTCACAGTGGCAGGATAAATGAGGTACCAAAGCATGTTTATGTTACAGAATCACAGCCTTCAGATACAGAGATACTTAGGCAGGTCTTTGAAACTGGCTTGGGAACAAATAATTCACAAAGCAAATACACTACTTCCAGCGCTCATCAAACAATTCTAAAGTCTGGCAGCTGATAGAAACTTTGTAATAAAATAAGAATTTCTTAAAGGGTCCTCAAATCTGGAAGGCAGAGAAAAAGTGGTTGCATTTTCTTCTGTATAAGGAACATGCAGGAGGGGAGGCCACTTTGGGTACCTTTGCCATCTTGCTATGGTCTAATATTTTCTATACTGCAGCCAGGATATTTCTAGAATTTAGATTTTTCTCAATTTGTCTATTAAAAAAAAGTTCTGTAGCCCTCAATGCTTTCACATTCTCTCATGTGAATCCTGCATGGTTTTTCTTTAGACTTATTTTAGAGAGAAAAAGCACAGTAGGAAGGGGCAGAGGGAGAGAAAATTTTCAAGCAGGCTCCCTACTGAGCAGGGAGCCCAACACAGGGCTTAATCCCAGGACCCCAAGATCACAACCTGAGCTGAAATCAAGAGTCTAATGCTTACCTAAGTGCCCCGGGCACTCCTGTGAATCATGCACTCTTGATTAGGGTTTCCAGGAACAGAATCCCATTTCCTAATGGCAGTGATTAGCCCAGACTAGCTCGGTTAACTCTGAGGATATCACTCTGGCCATGGGAATGGAGGGTCATGACTGGTGACACTTGTGTCACAGTGTAGACCACCCACAGGTTCCCAGCCACAAGCCCCCATTCTCAAAAAATATAAAGTAGCCTATTTATCAGAGTAGCCTGACTCCCAGTAAATATCAAACTGATTCGACCCCATGGGAATTTAAGGTCTCCCAGGAAAGATTATAGAGATACTCTCCCGAGCTACTGTCCATGTACCCCAGCCTGATGGAATGGGGATCTGAACTTGTAGATAGACCTGTTGCTTTTCAACACTTGACTTTGTTCCTGATAAGGAGATGTTCAACCACAGACATCATATAGCAGAATTGTTGTTTCCTGTCAACTCTTCAGCACTCTGGATAGAGGAGTGCAATCAACTATTTGCAGTAGAAAAGGTCTGTTGCCTCAGTCACCAACTGCAAAGACCAGTGTTGATGCCCAGAACAGAAAATCTTCATCTCATAGAAGGATATAGCCTTTTGTTCAGGCAAATATTTAATGTGCAAGAGATAAAGTAATAATGACCCAAAGCAATCTCCTTTCCAACTGTGTATTTGTCACAAATAACTCCAAAATATTCCATCTAAGAAAAAACTCTCCCCCTTTCCACTATTTCTCTAAATAATTGTGGTTTGGGGGGGGTGATTTTTTTTATAAACAGGTAAGTAGGTCATAAAATGACAGTTTGTTGCTGAATAAACTTACAGCTGACCTGGCTTAGAGCTTGGTCTTTGAAGAGCCCAGGTAGCATTGTTCATGAAGTATTCTTTACTTCCAGAAGCAGACTCACTCCCAATTGCTCAGGATTGAAAGATACAGGTACAGGGTAAGTATCTGCAGTGGAGTTTTTACCCCTGGGACTGTCCTCCCAAATTTCCCAGCTGTGAATATGCAGAGTGACAGGGACAAAGAAAATATTTCATAGAAAAACAGTGAGTGCAGAGCCCTTGACTCCAACTCACTAGTTTAAACTCAAAAGCAGGAAGAATTAAAAAAAAAAAAAAGCAAAGGCACACAGATTACTAGTACTATTTCCATATTTTGAAGAAACAGCATCCAAATCAAATAGCTAATGGCTTTTCCCTTGACAAAAAGTGAAAAAAGCTAAACCTCTATCACGAGATAGCATTGCTTCCCATAGAGAGGCAACTATCATGGTAAGAGCCTGGCTCCACCAGCCAGCTCTGGGCTCTTCAGCAAGTGACTTAACCTCAATTCCCTGACTTCATTTTTATTAGAAGGGTAATACATGATCTCAGGATGCACATAGGCTTAAGGAAAAAAAAAATACCTTGGGAGATTGCTATTTGCAGCCTTTCCCAAACCAGTTTAGGAGTACCATCTAAGGAGGTATAAGAAGGAATTGACCCCCTTAAATTTAGAGTCTTTGAAACCTAAATATCCCTTGAGAATTTAAGAAACTGCCTATCAAGATCAAGTATATCTGCCATGAAGTTATTTTTACAAAGATTTCGTGTATTCATGTTCTGTGTACCATAAGAAACCTCCTGTCAGTTCAGTCTCCACATCTTTTTTTTCCCCCAACCTGGTCCTCTATCCTCATTTCTCCTTGCTACTTCTCCCCTTTACAACTCACCATCCTACTGTCTCTCTCGGGAGTTCCGGCCTCAAAAGAAATGGCTACAGCATAAGGAACCATCTCTAGGGTTAAATCCTAGTTCATAAAAACAAGTAACAAAAACACCACCTTTTTAAAAATGCAGACCTGAATTGTATTATTTTCATTCAACAGGATTTGGTGAAAATGCTAAAATAAGAAGTAGTAAGATAAGGGATGCTAGGAGAATTAAGTGAGTTAATCCATGGAAAGTATATAGGGCTTCCTATCTACCAAGCACTGAAAATGTTTGCAATTACTACATGCATCATTTAAGTGATTACTCTATCATATTCCTAAGTAAGTTTATGTTTACTAAAATTAAAGAGATTATTCCTGTGAAATAATTAGAAGTGAAACTGTATACTCATTCTATGAAAATAGAAATGATTTTGAGCCCAATTCCATTCTGGAGAACAAGGGGCTGGGGAGACATTAAGTAGTCAACTCCCTTATCCAAGGCCTTCTGTCCAGTCCTCTGGTCAAGTCACAGATACTTTTGAGCCTCTTATGTTTCAGGCTGGGGGCTTGGCTTTTACAGTAGAAAAAACACGGACCTTTGAGCCCAGTTTATCTAGGTTCAAAAACTGTTCCCACCTTTATTGGCTATAAAAATTCAGCCTTGTGCTTCATCTCTTTAAACAGAAGGCTGCCTACATTCAAACCTCCACTTCCCCTGCTAACTCTTTATCCTTTGCAAATAACTTGACCACTTAGATCTTGAGTTTCCATCGGAAACGGGGATACTGGGAGTACCCACTTCATGGGGCTGCTGGAGGATCAGGTGAGACTCCACATAATGCTTCTGTGGTTTCTGTCTGGCACATGGAAAGTACTCAGGAAACGGGAGATGGTATAAGGACACACTAACAACACATAAATGCCTGGATATATATGCCTGACAGGTACAAAGGGTCTAATACATTAGTTCCCCATTCTCCCACTGCCACCACCCCATTTCTGCCCTCAGCATTTCCTCCACCTGAAGCTTTGACTTTCCTATGATTGCTACTCAAACTGCCATTGCTCTTCAAAGATCTTCTTAGAGACAGAAACTCTTCAAGAACAATCTCCCAAACTGCTTATAGTATTTCCTCCTACACTACTGGAGCATTTTTGGTGCATCTTTTCTACAACTTTGTGTTCCCAACTGGAGAAGCTTACTGGGAATGGAAAAGCAAATTTTATTTCTCCCTGTCCAATACAATACTGGAAATTGTATTCATGTTAATAGATGAGCAGCATCAGATTTTCTAAAAATAGCCTTGATTTTTAGCATATTGGGGCTTGTCAGAAATCCTTAAATGAAGGGAAAGTGTTATTTATTGAAGAGATTTCGGGGGCACTTAACTAGATCTTTTACATTTATTGTCTCCTATCTAATAAGATGCCTGATGTCATCATCCCTATTCCACATGTGGGCACAGACATTCAGGTCCAAGGAATTAACTTTGAGAGATTTAACAGTATGGATTGGAGTCAGAATCCAAACTCCAGTATGTAATTCTGGCTGAATGTTCTTCTGACAATATTGTCCTGCTTCCTTCATTATTAGGGCCCAGTTCAAGGAGAAAAGAGCAGGTCCATTTCCCCACTCTGCTCTCCTAACTCAGACAAGGAAGAGGAACCTTACCTTATTTCAAGTTTCCCCTCCTTGGCTTCTGAGATACTCAAAGTAACCCTACAGAGCCTGAAGTTAATCAGGTACTGCTCCTTGTCCTTTCTCTCATTGACAGTTGAGCATCATGCTGCCAATAAGTCATAAAGCAGATGGATATCTGTGGTCAGCAGGAGAACACCTATTTTTTTTTCAAGATTTTATTTATTCATGAGACAGAGAGGCAAAGATATAGGCAGAGGGAGAAGCAGGCTTCCTGTGGGGAACCTGATGCCAGAACCCCAGGATCACAACCTGAGCCAAAGGCAGACATTCAACCACTGAGCCACTTAGGTGCCCTGAGAACACTTATTTTTAATCAGAGGAACAAGGCTAAGCTGTTTATAGTATAAAGCACACTTTTCAGCATGCCTGTCAAAGTATTCCATATGAACTACGTTGCAAAATTAGTAATAACATTATAATTTATGTTTCATACAGGATAGTCTACCTCTTTCCAATGATGTGGACAATAGGACTCTGGTCATAAGTGTGTGAAATATTTAAAGACATCCCTCTATTCTGGTAGCACAAAATTTTATAATAAGCCTATGAAAAAGTCAACTGTTGGAATATTATCCTACGTGTTGTGCAATCTAGTGAGGTGATTATGCTACCCTCTACACTGGTCAGACCACATATGTAATGTGTCATTTGAGGGAACCATGTTTTAGAAGAGGCTGTAAAGGAAAAAGATTCCAGAGTGGAGTGCTGAAGATGCTGCATGCTCTTTTAACTATACTACTACTAACAAGTGATGCAGGAACAGAGAAGCCTCAGAAGGATAAGTCTCCTGTCCCTAAATACCAGAAGGATGCTCAAAGGAGAAACCAAGCGTAGTTTGTGCTACTCCAGAAGGTAGAGCTAAGATCAGAGACTAAAAGTCTAGAGAAGCTGATCTTCAGCTTGGTCTTAAAGTAAGAATTCCTTCTGCAGTTCACAGAGAATGCTAACCATCAGACCCAAGCAAGATGTAGGAGACCACCTGATAAATGCTGAGCCACTACTCACTGCTCACACCATCTAGAATCTTCAGCTGTCCTCTTAGGTTCCTTCCAATTGGCATATTTTTTTAATGGCTGGTCCAACCACAGCTCAAATCTCTTGCCTTATATACCACTTGGCCTCTAAGCTGGCCACAAAAGGAGAGACAGGCAGCTGAAATGGCCAGGGGGGTGGGGAGCGTGACAGCTGAGGAAGAGCCTCTCTGCACAGTGTAATAGGTCTTGACAAAAGTTCCCCGGGCCTTTGTCCTTTCGAAAAGCTGTTACCAAGGCAACTGCTTGCTCATGACTGCAAGAGTAGACAGCCCCTACACGAAATTATGGCCACTTTGTTCTAAGAACAAAATGATTTGAATGATCAGAGCTTGTTTTACACAAAATGAGATGCCAGCTAAGTATTTCCTCTCAAGTTGTGTGTGTCAGGGGGAAGCATATAAAGTCTCCAGCTTCAAGCTCCACTATTAGAAATGTATTCCATCAGGCGATGGAAAGGTTTGTTAGTAGACCACTGACAAGGACAAGAAACTAAGTTAAAAATACCAATGGGATGGAGTTGATCATCCATTTTCTAAGGTGAATAAAGTCAGAAGAGGATAATAGATGCATGGACATTCTAGTGAGACTCCTTCGTTTTAAATCTGGGCTCTGACACTTAAAAGCTGTGTGCCTTTGCCTTTGGCAAGTTATTAAACCTCTCTGCCATCAGATTCATCATCTATAAAGATAAGTATCTACCTCTGAGTTGCTGGACAATTGATTTAATACATAAAAAGCACTTAGGATGCACTTGGCATATAGTAAGCTATTTGAGTGTTAGCTATTGTTGGAATGGCGAAAGTGATGTTGGTGAGGAGGATAATGAGGAGGAAGAGAGACTAGAAAGTAGTGGAGACAAGATCTCAGGGCCCTTGGGATTTTTGCCTGGGTATGTAGGCGAGTCAAGGACAAAGGAATGGGCATTTCCTGAGTACCTATGTGCCCAGTTAGAAACCATTAGAGCCTTGATTTCCTAGAGGGGATACATTTTTGTGGGGAGGGTAGGGGAGAACAAAAATCTTGGGAAGTGCTGAACCTTAGGACTTCTAATAAGAAGGACTTCTAATAAGACACAATTGGAGGATGATCATGGCCATCTCCAACCCAGCCCCAGAAATGGGTGTTCCCAGGCTGCTCGAGAAGAAATGTGAAAGCTCCTATCTCCCAGAACAAGGTTTTACTATTGCCTCCCAATTGCACCCCCTTCCAACTTACCATTCCCATATCATAGGAAGGGAGGAGGCTGGAGACTTCGGCCTCCCATGAGATATTACCCTCTGTTTCTCCTTATAGGTACGTGTTTTCTGGTACCTCAAAGATCTGGGTTTTCTAAGCATCTTTGTGCTTGTAATAATAAGACCAGACAAATACAAGCTACAATAAAGTTCCTACCTACATAGCAGCATTTATCAGCCAATAGTCACATCATCTAGTGACTGTTTGAAGGAACAGACGCAGGAGAAAGGCTGTTGCACCACTTGGTCCTAAAGCAGCTTGCATTTCCAAACTCAGTTGCTGAACAAAGAGGCCTAGATTATCAGACTTCATTCTAGTAGAAGTTCCTTTTCTCTCTCCTCTCTCATCAGGTGCCCTCCAGACTGAAGGCCAAACTGTCCCATGTTGGTCACTTCAGCAGCTGTTCCCAAGCTGGGGGACAAGTATAGTTTTACATCAAGAAAACAGCAGTGCGGGATCCCTGGGTGGCGCAGCGGTTTGGCGCCTGCCTTTGGCCCAGGGCGCGATCCTGGAGTCCCGGGATCAAATCCCACATCAGGCTCCTGGTGCATGGAGCCTGCTTCTCCCTCCGCCTGTGTCTCTGCCCCTCTCTCTCTCTCTCTCTGTGACTATCATAAATAAATTTAAAAAAAAAATTAAAAAAAAAAAACCAGCAGTGCAAGGTTCCCCAATCCCAGCTCCACAGAGGACGGACTTATGGAGCATGATAGGCCCAAATGGTCTGCCCAGTGGTAGGGCACCCTCTGAGGTGGCTGCTCCCATAAGTCAGGAGGAGGAGGGAATGGGCGCTGAGGTTTTACCCTGCACAATGAAGGCTTCCTCAGGTCTCAAGGTAGAATAGCTTAACTACTCCCTTCACCCAATTTTAACCTGTATATAGACCTAATGCGTATAACCTTTTGTACTTTTTATGAATATTTGTCTCCCAAGAGGATGACCCTTTGGTGAGGGAATACAGGTAACATCTTATTCATCTATCTAAAGTATTTAACTCAGTGTTTCACACATAGTAGGTCCTCAATAAATTTGGTGGTTTGACTATTTTTGGATCATGGCGGTTCATTCCAGGAAAGATGGAGAAAAAAATAACTTAGTCATCACTAGTTACTACAGAAAATGGATACAAAAATAACGATTTTCCTCATAGACAAGTATACGAGGATTCTTCAAAGGCAGAACCAGTAGTGCATGTAGATCTAAGAGATAAGACATCAGCTCAATCATTAAGGCTGACAAGTCCCAAGACCAGGAGAGCCAGTGGTATAATTCCAGTCTGAAAGCCCGCAGGCTTAAGACCCAGGAAATGCCAATGTTTCAGGTTGAGTTCAAAGGCATGAGAAAGCCTATGTCCCAGTTCAGGTAGTCTGGCAAGAATTCCCTAAGTCAACATTCAGGGGAGATTTCGCTTTTTGCTCTATTCAAGCCTTCAACTGATTTCTCTGTGTAGGTGGCCCTCATGCAAATCAGCTTTACTCCATCTATTGATTTAAGTGTTAAATATATCCTCACAAAAATACCCAGAATAATGTTCGGCCAAATACCTGGGTATCCTCTGCCCAGCCAAGTTGACACGTAGAATTAACCATCACATTAATTATATAGAAATCCAAATAGAACATCCACAATTCCCCTTATATTCAAACATGTAATAAGCACCTACTACATGCCAGGCATTATGGGATGCTCTCATTTCCATGTTTTTTACCCCCTCACAGGGCCTAACCTAGCCCCCTGAGAAAGTGGGGACACCTGCATAGCACAAATGAGCTAGAGCTACATCAACATACACTAGAAACGACCAGAATGAAAATTCCGCAGCCCAACCATGACTCCACTCAGATTTTCATTTCTAGGCAGTACTGCTAAGAAGAAATGCTCTCCTCCCAGCAAAATCAAAGGCAATCTTGGTTAGAATGATTCACACAAAGCTTCTCAAACTTGGCTGTACTTTTAAAATCACCTTGGGAGCTTTAAAAAAAAAAAAAAAGTACTTATGCCTGAGTGCCAATTAAATTAGAACACCTGGGGGTGGAGCCAAGACATTCAGTTTTTAAAAGCTCCCAAAGTGATTCTGAGGTATAGCCAGGATAGGGAAATCACAGGTTTATACAGCCCTGCTCTTCAAGTTACAGGTTAGGCTTGTGGTTGTAATTACCCAACGGCTCACCTGTCTGCACTAGACTTCCTTGCTGTGGTAAGAAAAATGCAAGGATGAGGAACAGTGGTGAGCCAACACCTGATTCTATTAAGAGGTCCAGTTAGTCAATGAGGAATCAGCCCGGTGCTGCTGTGGACAGCAGATAATCTCAAATCTGCTTTGAGATTCAGTGGCTCATGCATTAGCCTCTTTAGTGTTCTTTCATCTAGATGCTGCTGTTTTGTTCCACAACAGAGCCAAATACCCACATCTGAGCTCAGCCACAAACTCAGGTGAGAGGATGAAGCATCAATTTTTCAAACTAATGGGTAACATGCAGCTTTGCTTATTATACTGTAATAATACTGCAGACTTCTCAGGGTAAGAGGCAATCAACTCTCTGCTTACGGTTAGGACAGCCCAGGTATAGAAAGGGGAACAGCCCAATTTATGCCCAAGAGGCTACCAGAAAGGTGCGGGGAAGGAGTACCTAGCTTTCTGAACCCTCGAGAGACAGACTGTAGTCTACATACTACTTCAAGGGCAGCCGCACACAAAACCTTCCTCTCCCCCCAGCTTCTTGTCTCTAAGAAAAGAGGGTATTTCTGAAAGTCTCAGGACTTTCAGGGATAATGTACTTGAGTAGCTTAAGAAAACAGGCCATCATAGCAAAACACCTGGGTTCAAATTTTGACATTACTACTTGTCACCCATGTGACTTTGGGCAATTACTTCTGAATTATTTTCCTTAATAAGAAAGTAGTTATGCTAGTGCTTACCCATTAAGGTTATTACCATGCGACAAAGCACAAGGAGTGAGCACAGTGCTCAGCACATAGTGGTGCTCGTCAGTGTAAGTTATTCTTAATGTAAATGTACCTCCCAGAGGTATGTGCAGTTTAAGTTTATACTAGGAACTCAGGTCTTCTCAGGTCCCATCAGAGTCCGGGCTGCCGGTCATGAGTGCCTCCTATTAGCTTAGTCACACACACTCTGGGCCAGAGAGAAGTGGGGTGGTGACCCATTAGGAAACACCTCGTGGGAAAATATAAAAGAGGCTTTGGAAATGAAGCAGGGAACCTCAGCAAATAGCATACTCACATCCAACATTGTGACTAAGTATACACACACAGCACACACTTTCTGCATTGACAACTTCCTCATCAATTGAGTCTTTAATAAAAACTAAGGCAGAATGCCATCTTTTGTTAGATTAATACAATCATAAGAATTACCTCCCACACACTAAGCACATCACACAGTAGTTTTGTCACATGTAGAACAGCACCGGGTACACATTTCACTCCTGGGAGAAAATGGTGTTTTCAAATAAGTGCTCTTAAGATAATACTTCCTTCCAATCTTAAGATCATTCTTTCCAGCTGGTTGACTGGTTATCAGACATTTCTTATCAGCTAAATTCTCCAGGTTCACCCAGAACACATCAGGTTGGACCCAAATGTGAGTAATAAACAGTTATGTACCATGTCCAAGTTTATTGCAGTTTTAACTAATTAAAAATGGATACTATTGAGTGGGTAGCCTTTACTATGTACTAGAAACTATGCTTAGCATTTTGCAATACCCTGTTTTAGATAATCTTCAGAACGTCCCTGTGATATTTTATGTATATGGAATTCAAAGCTTAGGAAAGTTCAGTTCATAGTTATGATACAAGTTATGAAGTAGCAGACCCAGAATTTGCATGTACGTATTTCTAACTACCAGAAGCAAATGGTTAACCACAAAGTCTACTGAGAAAGCAGCATGCCAATACAACGTTCTGCACCAGATGGGGCTAAGACCCAGTCAACCAAAACTGAGGTAGAATTTACTCCTATCCCTTACATGCTGGTTATTTCCTTTCAAATTTTCACCAGATTGATAATGTCACCAGTCAAGTTAAAAAAATAAAGCAACAGCAAAGATATGAAATAAAATACCTATTTTGGGGAAGAAAAACTGATGATTTTAAGAATATCCACAAAATAGTCACTTTTACCAAAAAATGCAGTTATATAAAGTTGTAGAATATGGGGAGCCCTAGTAGCTCAGCGGTTTAGCACCGCCATCAGCCCAGGGCGTGATCCTGGAGACCCAGAATCGAGTCCCACCTCAGGCTCCTGCATGGAGCCTGCTTCTCCCTCTGCCTGTGTCTCTGCCTCTATCTCCTTCTGTGTCTCTCATGAATAAATAATCTTTTAAAAAATTGTAGAATAACTAGTAAGATACCTGTATTATAGCTTTCTTTCCTATAATTTTCTTGTTGCTACTAAGAAAAAAAAAACTACCACAAACTTAGCAAGTTAAAACAACATGAACTTGTTCTTTGACAGTTGTGGAGGTAAGAAGTCCAACATTAGTCTCACTGGCCAAAGTCAGGGTATTGGCAAGACCGGTTCCTTCCAGGAAGGATGGCACTTGGGAAGAATGTTTCTTTGACCTTCCAGCTTTAAAAGACAACCCCTTCCCTCAGTCCCATTGCTTCCTTACACCATGGCAACCAAGTCGCGCCTCTACTTGTATACCTACTACTGGCTTTGGGCCTCCCGCCCCACTCTTATAGGATCCTTGTGAGTGCATTGGGCCCACCTGGATAACACAAAACACTGTTCCCTTAACTTGATCACATCAATAAAGTCTATTTTTGCCAAAGAAGGTAACATATGCACCAGCTCTAGGTTGTTAGGACATGAACATCTTTGGGGGCCATTACTCTATTGCAATTACCAACATGTTTTTTTAATTAAGACAAAATTTTAAAATTAACTAGAAAAGAAGGCAACCTTTTCATAAGCACCTGTGTCCAATTTCCAATTAATCCATGGGTTTGGAGGCTGACTTTCATGGCTAAGTAATGATGTTTTTTTTTTCTTTTGGCTGGAAACTTTCTGGAGCACGTGGGTGCAGTGACTGTGTACTGTCTGGGTTACTGAGCAGCTTGGATGAGCATCTGTGGAGGAATCACTGTGGTGGGTTATATTTAAAAACTGTTTCTTCCAAATGTTCAGAACAGAGCCAGGTCTGCACTAAGAAGCAGCCTTAAATCTGCTGCAGGAAAAAAAAAAGGTAGAGATTATAAAATGCAGAAGGCGGTTACCTTCAATTCGTTTAACATTAGCAGCTCACTAATAATGAGTGACAAAGCGAAGAAGATTAGAGAGGGGAAAACATGTCGCTTCTTGGCTGATCATTGAACCAGTTAATCCTATTCTGATTAGAAGTGAGTAGAGCAAGAAAACATGGGCACCAGCTTCCCCTGAGTTTTGTCTTCTAGCCATGGAAAAGAAGAACCAGAGTGCTCAGATGCCTTTTAAATGGGGCTGGATACCAAAACCAAAACCAAAACAAAACAAGAAACAACAACAACAACAAAAAAACTCAGTAAAGTCTGAGTTAGGGTGAGCCCAAGCAGAAGGGTATTTGCTTTGTTTGGTTTCTTCCCTGAACTGGTAACCAGAGAAGATGTATTCTGTCAGTGCCCTGAGGAGAGATGTACAGTCTCCTGATCTCCAGGGTGATGAGGAAGGAGCTGTACACCTGTTGCTACACACAGCTCCGGGTTCTCAAGGTTCCAGCTGCAGCTTCTAAAAGAATCAAGTGAAATTGAAAGGACATTTGTAAAGATATGAACACAGTTCCAACACGACGAAGTTCCTATTTACCTAAATGTGTCCCCTTTGTTCAGGCTCGCTTCTTCTCATAACATTTCAATGTGTATTTCCATCTTCTAGGAGGGCATTAATGGATACATATGTTACTTTCTTAAGAAACTATAATATAGCTTCTTTTTAAAAATAATCTAATGTGAACATATATATAAGATACTCTAAAACAAACTAGCCATAGCTGATAAAATATTCTTATTCCTCTAATTAGAATTCCCTTCCCATCAGTGAGGGGGAGGGAAAGAGAGAGAGAGAGAGAGAGAGAGAGAGAGAGAGAGAACTTTTTGGCTCATAGTTCATAAAACTTGCTGCAGTGCTTCTCAGACTTTAGTGTGCACACAAAACACCTAAGGATTTTGTTAAAATGTGAATTCTGACCCAGTGCAAGAAGAGGAGGGCCATAGATTCTCTATTTCTTACACATCCCTGAAGTGACATCATTTTTCTTCTTTCCCCGTGAATGGTGATGTCATAGAGACATCTGTTTATAAAATAACAGATTTCCCAAGTGCTCCCCTGCCCCCGACCTCTCCACAGAGCTGTAGCTTTAACAAGGCCTTCTGATTATTTCTATGCCACCAGTCTTATACCAATTCAACAAGCAGAATGGACACGACAGTTACAATTCAAAATGCTTGCTAGGGGCGTGTGGTCACCGAAATGCTCAGGGTGGACTGACTTTATCATCAGTGATGAGCTGGCTGGTGTGGAACTGAGCTTCAGGCCTTCCTCACATGCCTTGTCACACGCTCTGCAACCATAACACAAGGACAAATAAACATTGCCAGTACACAGGCCACCAGTTTGTAACCTCTGAGCCTAGAGCTGGCAGTCTGAGCAGTTTGAAGGCCATGACCCCTGTGAGAATTTGATGTCTACCACCAGAAAAACCTACAAATACATGCACACAGTTCATAAACAGTTTCACGAAGTTGCCTATTTCCTAGTTCATCCATAGATTCCCTGAAGGGTTCATGACCTTGGGTTGAGCATCCCTGGGGCACCCTGCAAAAACCATCTGTCTCAGCAATGGACAGCCTACTCGTTTCAAATCTCATCTTGCTGTCATTTGATTCCTCTGGATCAGCCCTAGAACCTTTCCCTGAAATGATCCACTGTGCCTGCCTAAGGGCTTCTACCCCCCAAGCCCCAGTGCTGTGTGAGCCTGGCCTCGGAACCTGAGTTTCACCCTGTCTGCCTCAATTTCCCATCCTGTCCTGACTTGCTTCCTGATTGAGCCTCTAAAAGTCCCCCTCCAATTGTAATGATCTCTTTCTAGGCCAAGTGTCTGTATTTTAAGCCCTCTCTGTCAATCTCCCAGCTTTGAGATTGCTACCTTTAGTCAGAAGTTATTACTTAAAAGACATGTCATTTGATCACTTCGTATCTTACCTTCCTCCTCCAAGAATCCTCTTTACCATGCCAGGAAAGGTCTTATACTTCTTATCTTTGCAGTTTTAGCAATCTTAAAAGCCTCTGCTTAGAAGGACTTTCTTTTTCACTCTTTCTGGGAAAAAAAAAGTTTAAAATGCAAGTATATTTTGAACAGAACACAATTATACTTCAGAGGATGTGCAAAAAATGTAAGAAAATTAGCATTAAAATAAAGAAATGAAGTCTTCCATTTGGATTTGGATTGCTGCTAATGTACTTGCATGCACACAAACACATCACAGAACTTTGGCATTGTATAAAGAAGATGTGGTTTATGTATACAATGGAATATTACTCAGCAATTAGAAACGACAAATACCCACCATTTGCTTCAACGTGGATGGAACTGGAGGGTATTATGCTGAGTGAAATAAGTCAATCGGAGAAGGACAAACAGTGTATGTTCTCATTCATTTGGGGAATATGAATAATAGTGAAAGGGAATATAAAGGAAGGGAAAAGAAATGTTGGGAAATATCAGGAAGGGAGACGGAACATAAAGACTCCTAACTCGGGGAAATGAACTAGGGGTGGTGGAAGGGGAGGAGGGCGGGTGTTGGAGGGGAATGGGTGACGGGCACTGAGGTGGACACTTGACGGGATGAGCACTGGGTGTTTTTCTGTATGTTGGTAAATTGAACACCAATAAAAATTAATTAAAAAAAAAAGAACTTTGGCATTGTTCGTTTATTCGGTTTCATTATTTTATCACCCATTCCTGTAAATTTTCTTAGGAATTTATGTTTCATAATATTTCTTACACTCCATTGTGTAACAGTAGAGGATCATAGAAATAGAACATTGCTACTGAGTTGTAATATATGACATTATACACTGAAATTTTTTGTTGTAACTTTTCTTCACTTAAAAAGAACACAAATAATTAGTTGATTATAAAGGCAAGACTAAGAAGTATCAGCAAATATTAGTTTTTCCCTTATTGTGAAGTTTATAACATTGTAACTGTGAAAAATAAGAGGAGGGGATGATCTAAAGCCTTAAACACTGCTACCTTATCTACATGATGAGTGGGCAGCTGTTATGTACTGAGTTTTCTGTTTTACACGATGAAGAAGAGATTTTACAGTTCAAGAAATAGTTTGTTTGAATATAAACCTCTTTCTTGATAAGAAGACTTAGTGTTTAGGGTCCAGAATGAGGCTCTCCATTGTCATTTGGTAATAATGGGAATCAGTTTGATCTAGGAGAGTGAAATTTTCAACCAACAGAGAATTGATCAAAGTGAAAATATGCGGAGATTGAGCCTACAAAATAGAGTTGGTCTCATAAAACAGCGTATCTGAGACCTGTATGAATATCATAAATACCCAAAGTAAGATTGTGACAATTATGAATGGATAGGTCAGTCCACCAGCATTTAAAAGACTTTATAAAGTCAAATTATAGTACTGCCCACCCACCATTATGAAATTTTGTTCAAGAGACTATTTGTATTGTTATGCAGAGAAATCAAGCCATTGTAGGCTAATTCCATTAAATATTTGACTCCTCTGACCATTTTTTCTTGATTCCATGTGTATTGTTTTTCCATCATTGATGTAACAAATTTTCACAAACCAAGTAACTTAAAACAACACAAGTTTATTTTCTTATAGTTCTGGAGGTTGGAAATCTGAAATGAGGCTAAAATCAAAGTATCAGCTGGGCTAGTTTCTTCTGGAGACTCTAAGGGGGGAATCCCTTCTTTTCCTCAGCTTACTTCTGGTAGCTATTAGCATTCCTTGGCTTGTGGCTGCACCACTATGATCTTTGCTTCTATTGTCACAATGCTTCCTACTACCCTAATCTGTTTTCTACATTTTATAAGGACCCCTGGAATTACATCAGGACCACCTGGATACTTAGTGCAACATAAACCTCTCCATCTCAAGATCTTTAAATTAGCCACATCTGAAATATCCCTTGCCATATAAAGTAACAAAGATTCAGGAATTAGGATGCAGACACATTGAGGGCGTTATTCAGCCTAGCACATCATGCTTATTGAGCAACCTTCCAATTATAACTTGGATTCCCCTATGTACTTTTCTATTAAGAAATAAAGAGCTATCCATGCAGACTTAAGTATTTTAGTACTTACATATCATAATTCTCAAAATAAATTAATGAAATGATAGTCTGGTCTTATATATCAGGCTTGTGAGTTTATAGTCTGTCCTGATCTATTTTCAGTGTACCCTCATTGTCAGATTTTTAAGTCTGTAAGGGTAAAATTCAGACCCTGCTAAGGAGAGTTCTCCAAATCTATAAACAGTATTTTTCCACAAGATGCCCTGCATTAATTAATAACCTCATAATCGCAGTGGCTTACTTGTAACAATTGACACTAGTCAAAATTGTGTAGGTCAACTAAGGCTTTGTTTCTCCTCTTCTCTTTCTCAGTACTGGATTAAGTAGAAGAATATACTTGAGATATGTGGTTCTTAGGGCAAAAAAAAAAAAAAAGAGTAGGGATGCAAACACACACACACACACACACACACACAAAACTAAACTAAATTAAAATCACTTACCTAAATAAACAAAAGCAGGTAAATTGTGGATAGAAGCCTAAACTAGAAGAAGAGACCTACACAAAGGTGAGTTTTCCTTTTTGCTCATGGCTCTGCACTCAAGACATACCCAAGTCACTGAACTCCTTTGCACATCAGTGGCATTGGTGGCAAAATCTCTGATAGAGATCCTATCTTTTCTTATCAATGGAATCAGAAATAGGAATTTAGCAGGATGGAGGCAGTGGGAAAGTCCCGGAGAAGGAAGAGCTAAGAGGAGATTCCCTAACTCTGTATGAACCTACCCAAACCTTGAAATCATTCATAAATTATGCATTTGCAGGGCAGATCAAAGTAGCATAGCAAAGACTTTGAGAACTGAACTGAAATTAGAAACACTTCCCACAGGAGGAAGCACAATTTCTGGTCTGAATCCAAACAGTTCCAAAATTACTGACTAACTCAAAGATAATACAAAATGTGACTAAGTCTCATTGGAGAAGATAATCAGTAAATGCCAACTACAAGATGACCCAGATGCTAGAATTGCCAAAGATTTATAACCAGCTATTATAACTAGCAGAAGTGTGTGGAAATGAGTGAAAAGATAACAGTTTTGAGCAGAGAAATAGAAACTATTAAAAAACACAGGAAATTTTTAGAAATGGAAACTATGTCTGAAACTAAAATTTCACTGGATCATCCAACAACTGAATAGAGATGAAAGACAAAAAAAGTCAGTAAGCTTGAATATAGAGAAATATAAAATATTGAATCTGAACAGTAGACAAAAAAGATTTTTTTTAAAAATTATCAGAACCTCAGAGCTCCATGGGACAATATCTAACACATATGTTGTTAGAATTCTAGAAAGAGGGGGAAAAAGATTCAGGTGGAAAAAATATTTTAATAAGTTATGTCCCCAAACATGCCAAATGTGGTGAAAAAATTAAATTTACAGATTAAAAAAATTTCGGTGAACCCCATGTAGAACAAACTCACAGAAAATTACCACTGAACACGTCAAAATCAAACAGCAGAAAACCATGCACACAAAATCTTAAAATAGCTAGCAAAAAAGCAATCATTGCAGATAGGAGAGCAATTTGAATGAGCACAGAATTCCTATCAGAAACCAGAAGACAGTAGAACTACACCTTTGAAGTGCTGAGAGAAAAACGCTCAGTCCAGAATTTTACATCTAGTGAAAATATCCTGGAGAAATGAAGGCAAAACTAAACATTACCAGATAAAACAAAATATAAAAAATTCATCGCCAACAGACCTCCTCTAAAATAATTGCTAGAGGATGATCAAGTTGAAGGGAAATGATGCCAGAGGAAAAGTTAAACCTTTGGGAATGAAGAAAGAGCAAGAAAATGTGAATATCTATTCAAATGTGAAAACCTATTTTTTCTTCTAAGTTCTTTAAAATATGTATGATGAATAAAAGCAAAAATTATAACATTATCTCAAAGGAGTTCAATAATTGTAGATGAAATTCATATGACAACTCTAACACAAAGGGTAATGAGAGGAAGTAAATTTACCTATATGGTTCCAAGAATTCTACATTTTATAGGAAGTGGTACAGTGTTAAATCTAAACAGTGAGAATTTGCATAGGTATAGTGTAATATAGGAAGAATAATAAGAGATAGAGCCAAACAGGCAACAGGCAAATGAAAATGGAATGCGAAAAAAATATCCAGATGATCCAAAAAAGACAAGACAGAAAGGAGGAACACAAACCAAAGCTAAAGAGAAGATAAATTAAATGGTAGTCTTAAGTCTAACCATATCAACAATTATGTTAAATATTAGTGGTCTAAAGAAAACACTCCAATTAAAAGACAGAAATTAATAAGCAAGACCTAACTATATACTGCCTCAAAGTGACAAATTTTACATATAAAGGCAAAGACAATGTGAAAGGAAATGGAAGGAAGAGGAGATGAAGATATACCATAAAAATGATAAGTATAAGAAAGCTGGAATGACTACTTTTATATTAGAAGAAAAGGATTTGAATATAAAAATTAAGGAACTTTAAGATAAAAAAGGACATTTCATGATGATAAAAGACATAATCATTCAAGAAGACATAATAAATTAAAATGTGTATTCATTTAATGATGGAAATTCAAATTATATGAATAAAAATCGAAGAATTAAGGGAAGAGAGAGACCACCGTACAATTAAAGTAGAAGATTTTAACATCTATTTTTCAATAATTTATAGGCTCACTAACCATTAAAATATTAGGAAGGACATAGAGATCTGAATACCTTTAAACACTCCAACTTAGTTGACATTCATAGAACACTGCATTCAACAAGTGTGGAATATACATTTTTCAAGCTCACATGGAACATTCACCAAGGGAGACCATACACTGAGTCATAAAGCAAGTCACAATATTTTTATGGGACTGAAATCATACAAAGGTTATCCTCTGAGCCCAATAGAATTGGATTTAAAAATCAATAAATTAATATATTTAGGAAAACTCTATATAGAGTTTGAAAAACATACTTCTAAATAATTGACAGGTGAAAGACAAAGGCACAGGGAAATTTTAAAATATTTTGTAGGGCAGGCCAGCAGGCTGGAAATTGAAAGTAAGAGTTGATGTAGCAGTCTTGAGTCTCAAGTCTGCAATTCAGTCAGGATGCTCTGCTGTAGTCTTCAGGCTGAATTCCTTCTTTGAGAAACCTCAGTTTTTTGTTCTTAAGACTCTCAACTAACTGGGGGAAGCCCACTCATATTTTAAAGGGTAGTCTGTTTTATTTGAAGGCTAGTGATGGCAAATGTTAACTATATCCACTTACAAATACCTGCACAGTAACAATTATTCTAGTGTTCTACCAAACAACCATTCACCTAAGTTGACACACAAAAAATTAACTATCACATATATTACATCAAAATGTGAAAGATGTGGGGAGGGAAACAGTCATTCAGATCCAGGAGATAGAGAGGTCCCCCCCTAAAATCAATAAAAAACATTCAACATCTCAACATTTAATAGTGAAACTTGCAAATTCCAAAGATAAAGAGAAAATCCTTAAAGAAGCAAGAGACAAGAGATCCCTAACTTATATGGGGAGAAATATTAGATTAACAGCAGACCTCTCTACAGAGATCTGGCAGGCCAGAAAGGGCTGGCAGGATATATTCCGGGTCCTGAATGAGAAGAACATGGAGCCAAGAATACTCTATCCAGCACGCTGTCACTCAGAATAGAAGGAGAGATAAAGAGCTTCCAAGATAGGCAGAAACTGAAAGAATATGTGACCACCAAACCAACCCTGCAAGAAATATTAAGGGGCACTCTATAAAAGAAAGAGGACACTCAAAGAAATACTCCACAAAACAGGGACTGAATAGGTATTATGATGACCCATTTAGTGTGTCGTCATAATAGATATGAATTTATCATATCTTTCAATAGTAACTCTGAATGGGAATTGGTTTAATGATCCCATCAAAAGACGCAGGGTTTCAGACTGGATAAAAAGCAAGACCCATCTATTTTCTGTCTACAAGAAGCTCATTTTAGACCTAAGGACACCTACAGTCTGAAAATGAAAGGTTGGAGAACAATTTAACATTCAAATGGTCCTCAAAAGAAAGCAGGAGTAACAATCCTCATATCAGATAAATTAACATTTATCCCAAAGACTGTAGTAAGAGATGAAGAGGGACACTATATCATACTTAAAGGATCTATCCAACAAGAGGACCTAAAAATCATGAATATTTATGCTCTTGTGGGAGCTGCCAAGTATATCAATCAATTAATAACTGAAGTAAAGACATATTTATATAATAATACACTAATGCTGGGAGATTTCAACATAGCGCTTTTGCAAATGACAGATCTTATAAGCGGAACATCAGCAAAGAAACAAGAGCTTTAAATGATACACTGGACCAGATGGATTTCACAGATATATACAGAACTTTGCATCCAAATGCAACTGAATACACATTCTTCTTAAGTGCACATGGAACTTTCTCCAGAATAGACCACATACAGGGTCACAAATCAGGTCTTAACTGATACCCTATGTATTTTCAGACCATAATGTTTGAAACTTGAACTCAATCAAGAAAAAATTTGGAAGAAACTCAAACACGTGGAGGTTAAAGAGCATCCTGCTATCCTGCTGAAAGATGAAAGGGTCAACCAGGAAAATAGAGAAGAATTAAAAAGATTCATGGCAAGTAATAAGAATGAAGATACAATCACTTAAATCTTTGGGATACAGCAAAAAAGCAGTTCTAAGAGGGAAATATATCACAATACAAGCTTCCCTCAAAAAACTGAAAAAAACTCAAATACCTTAAACCAAAGGAACGGGAGAAAGAACAGCAACTAAAACCTACAACAAGCAGAACAAGAAAGTTAATAAAGATTCCAGCAGAACTCAATGAAATAGAGACCAAAAGAATGATAGAACAGATCAACAAAACCAGGAGTTGGTTCTTTGAAGAATTAATAAGAAAGAAAAACCATTAGCCAGCCTTATTTAAAAAAAAGAAGACCCAAATTAATAAAATCATGAATGAAAAAGGAGAGGTCACAACCAATACCAAGGAAATACAAATGATTTTAAAAACATATTATGAGCAGCTATACACCAATAAATTAGGCAATGTAGAAGAAATGGACACGTTTCTGGAAAACCACAAACTACCAAAACTGGAACAGAAAGAAATAGAAAACCTGAACTGGCCAATAACCAGGGAGAAAATTGTGCAATCATCCAAAACCTCCCACGACACAAAAGTCCAGGGCCAGATGGCTTCCCAGGGGAATTCTATCAAATGTTTAAAGAAGAAACAATACCTATTCTACTAAAGCTGTTCTGAAAGATAGAAAGGGATGGAGTACTTCCAAACTCGTTTTATGAGGCCAGCGTCACCTTAATTCCAAAACCAGACTAAGACCTCACCAAAAGGAGAAATATAGACCAATATCCCTGATGAACACAGAAGCAAAAACTCTCAACAAGATACTAGCCAATAGGATCCAACAGTACATTAAAAAGATTATTCACTATGACCAAGTGGGATTTACCTCCCGGGATGCAAGGCTGGTTCAACACTCATAAAACAATCAACATGATAGATCATTTCAACAAGAGAAAAAACAAGAACCACATGATCCTCTCAATAGATGCAGAGAAAGCATTTGATAAAATACAGCATCCATTCCTGATCAAAACTATTCAGAGTGTAGGGATAGAGGGAACACTCCTCAACATCTTAAAAGCCATCTACAAAAAGCCCACAGCAAATATCATTCTCAATGGGGAAACACTGGGAGACTTTCCCCTAAGATCAGGAACAAGACAGGGATGTCCACTCTCACCACTGCTGTTCAACATAGTTCTGGAAGTCCTCGCCTCAGCAATCAGACAACAAAAAGACATTAAAGGAATTCAAATTGGCAAAGAAGAAGTCAAACTCTCCCTCTTCGCTGATGACATGATACTCTACATAGAAAACCCAAAAACCTCCACCCCAAGATTGCTAGAACTCATACAGCAATTTGGTAGCGTGGCAGGATACAAAATCAATGCCCAGAAACCAGTGACATTTCTATACACTAACAATGAATGAAACTGAAGAAAGAGAAATTAAGGAGTCAATCCCATTTACAATTGCACCCAAAAGCATAAGATACCTAGGAATAAACCTAACCAAAGAGGTAAAGGATTTATACCCTAAAAAACTACAGAACACTTCTGAAAGAAATTGAGGAAGACACAAAGAGATGGAAAAATAGTCCACGCTCATGGATTGGAATAATTAATATTGTGAAAATGTCAATGCTACCCAGGGCAATCTACACATTTAATGCAATCCCTATAAAAACATCATGGACTTTCTTCAGAGAGTTGGAACAAATCATCTTAAGATTTGTGTGGAATCAGAAAAGACCCCGAATAGCCAGGGGAATAATGAAAAAGAAAACCAGTGCAGGGGCATCACAATGCCAGATTTCAGGTTGTACTACAAAGCTGTGGTCATCAAGACAGTGTGGTACTGGCACAAAAACAGACACATAGATCAATGGAACAGAATAGAGAACCCAGAAATGGGCCCTCAACTCTATGGTCAACTAATATTCGACAAAGTAGGAAAGACTATCCACTGGAAAAGGTCAGTCTCTTCAATAAATGGTGCTGGGAAAATTGGACATCCACGTGCAGAAGAATGTAACTAGGCCATTCTTTTACACCAGACACAAAAATAAACTCAAAATGGATGAAAGGTCTAAATGTGAGACAAGAATCCGTCAAAAACTAGAGGAGAACACAGGCAACACCCTTTTTAAACTTGGCCATTGCAATTTCTTGCAAGATACATCCATGAAGGCAAGGGAAACAAAAGCAAAAATGAACTATTGAGACTTAATCAAGGTAAAAAGCTTCTGCACAGCAAAAGAAACAGTCCACAAAACTAAAAATCAAGCTACAGAATGGGAGAAGATATTTGCAAATCACATATCAGGTAAAGGGCTACTATCCAAGATCTATAAAGAACTTCTTAAACTCAACAGCAAAGAAACAAACAATCCAATCATGAAATGGGCAAAGGACATGAACAGAAATCTCATAGAGGAAGACTCAGACATGGCCAACAGCACATGAGAAAATGCTCCACATCACTGGCCATCAGGGAAATACAAATCAAAACCACAATGAGATACCACCTCACACCAGTGAGAATGGGGAAAAATGAACAAGACAGGAAACAACAAATGTGGGAGATGATGCGGAGAAAAGGGAACCCTCTTGAACGGTTGGTGGGAATGTGAACTAGTACAGCCCCTCTGGAAAACTGTGTGGAGGTTTTCAAAGGGGTAAAAATAGATCTGCCCTACAACTCAGCAATTGCATTGCTTGGGGATTTACCCCAAAAATACAGATGCAGTGAAGAGCAAGACACCTGCACCCCAATGTTTATAGCAACAATGTCCACAGTAGCCAAACTGTGGAAGGAGCCTCGGTGTCCATCGAGAGGTGATTGGAAAAGAAGCTGTGGTCTATGTATACAGTGGAATATTATTCAGCCGTTAGAAACAACAAATACCTTCCATTTGCTTCAACATGGATGGAACTTGAGGGTATTATGCTGAGTGAAGTAAGTCAATCAGAGAAGGACAAACATTATATGGTCTCATTCATTTGGGGAATATAAAAAATAATGAAAAGGAATAATGGGGAAAGGAGAGAAAATGAGTGGGAAATATCAGTGAGGGTGACAGATCATGAGAGACACCTAACTCTGGGAAAAGAACAAGGGGTAGTGGAAGGGGAGGTAGGTAGGGGGTTGGGGTGACTGGGAGATGGGCACTGAGGGGGGCACTTGATGGAATGAGCACTGGGTGTTATGCTATATGTTGGCAAATCAAACTCCAATAATTTTTTTTAATTTTAAAAATAAAAATAATGTGGAAGATGAAGGTGAAGTGATGCTTAGGGGGTAATTTTTAGCTTTAAATGCCTACATTTAAAAGAATAAAGAACTAAATACAATGACATATTGGTCTACCTTAAAAATAAGCCAGAAAAAGAGCAAAGTAATCCCGAAGGAAGTAGAGAAAGGAGACAATAAGTAGAATTTAACGAAATAAAAAGTGGACAGAAAACAGAGCATTTATAGGTCAAAAAATGCTTTTTTTTTGACAATATCAATAATATTGAGAAATCTCTAACTATATTGATCACGGAATTAAAAATAACAGAAATCTCCCATGGTCAGAACCAAAAGGTTATTATCATTAACATTAAAAGGATAGTAAGAAAATTACATACAACTTTATTATAACAAATTGAACAACTTAGATGAAATGGACAACTGCCCAAATAGCAAAATTTACCCACATAGACACAAGTATGAACAGAAATAGGAATAATTGAAATAAGAATTTAATGTGATATCAAAACATCCCCCAAGAAGTCAAGAAGATCTTACATGGAGCCTGCTTCTCCCTTTGCCTGTGACTATGCCTCTCTCTGTATGTGTCTTTCATGAATAAATAAGTAAAATCTTAAAAAAAAAAAGATTTAAGTAGACACTTCACCAAAGAAGATATACAAATTGTCAATAAGCATATAAAAAATGCTCAACATCATTAGCCATCAGGAAAAGGCAATTTAAACAATAATGTAATATATACTCATGAGAATAGCTACAATTAGAATAATTGACCATACTATGTACTTGGCAAGGTTGTGGAGCAATTTGAATTCTCATACACTTCAGCTGGGAATATAAAACAATACAATTAATTTGCAAAACTATTTTGTTTTTAAGATTATATATACACATATTATATATATGTATGCATATATACATATATACACATATTATATATGTGTATATATAATATATATATTGGATGTTATTATATATGTATATATATGTATATGTATGTATATATATATAATAACATCCAACTATTACACTTCTAGGAATTAATTCAAGAAAAGCATATGTATATAAGTTTTTACATAGATCTGTACACAAAATGTTCATAGTAGCTTAATTATAATAGACAAAATCTGGAAACAACTCAAAAGTTCACTGACAAATGAATGGGAAAACACATCATGAATGATTCATATACAATGGAATATCACTCAGCAATTAAAAGGGAAGAAGTACTGATAGAGGCAACAATTTGGATGAATGTCAGAATCATTATTTTGAAGAAAAGAAATTGGGGGAAAAATCTGCATTATTCCATCTATTTAAAGCAGAAAAACTGACAAAACCAATTATGCTGTTAGAAAACAGTATTGTTACTTTTGAGGAATGATAGTGTTTAGGAAGGGAATGGGAGATGCTTCAGTAATCCTTATTATGTTTTTTAGTTCTTGATGTAGGTACTGATTATATAACTGTGTTCACGCAAAGAAAATTTATCAAACTTAATGATCTGTGCACATTTCTATATATATAAATTTCAAAATATAATCCAATATAAATTTCAAAATACAAAAACAAAAGAACATGACTACAGACTCTGCATTTTCTATTCCTTTGAGCAGTTAATAAAGCTATTTGTATTTGCATTCGCCACAATGATTCCATCACATTGTGTCAGAGGTTCACACTCTATTCTTACACTTGGAAGCTTGGTAGCTGTCTCATTGTCTTCATTGACTAATACCAGCACCTGTATTAGCCAGCAATGGTAGCCACATGAACATTACAGACCTCTTGGCTGACATCTAATAAAAATAAGCCTCTGTTCTGTTTAGAGAACATTTGCAGGACATTCTAAGTTTATTTATGCACACACACCACCACCACCACCACCACCACCACCACTACCACCTCTACCATTGCTAAGGAAAAGAACAAAAATTATAGCTATTGAAAGTAGTATTCTTTGCTATATGTTTGCCTAGTTCCCTTCTTCTGATGACCATAAGGAAGAATAATGATAATTCTGTCATTATTTTGGGCAATAATTGCTTTTTTGTACAATCCTAATTGGCTAATGCATTTTCAAACTCAGGCCATGTGCAGATGGTCATGATTTTATGAATAAATAGGCGGACTTTTATACCAAATCTGAAACAAATATTTGCCTCTCCAGGTCAAGTACTGACAGAGTTATCTGTTAGAAACCTTGTCTTAACCCCAGGAATCTTGCTCCAGGGGAAAATTAACTGAGGGAAAATGTGGTGACCTGGGGAAAACCTGAATTCTCCCCCAGGGAAGACAAAAGATTGTCCACAGAACACATCAGAGCCCAATGACAGATACTAAGATATAAGAAGTTACGAAAATTTGATTTAAAAAATAGTCCCAATTATATTCCTAATTGTATCCATGCTTCTTGAAGATATAACTTTGCAGCCTCTCCTATTAAAATGATGAGCCTCTTGGGGCACCTGGGTGGTGCAGTTGGTTGAATGGACTCTTGGTTTCAGCTCAAGTCATGATCTCAGGGTCATGATATCGAGCCCCTTGTCAGGCTCCACACTCATCATAGAGTCTGATTGAGATTCTCTCTCCTTTTCCCTCTGCCCCTCCCACTCATGTTCCCTCCCTCTCTCAAATAAATAAATAAACCTTAAAAACAAAACAAAACAATGAGCCTCTTTGTTTACCCTCTTGAGTCTAGGCCAGTCTTGTGACTTGCTTGGGCTAATAAAATATGGACAAAGTGATTTACTAGTTCCGAACCTAAGTCTCAAGAGGTATGTGTGTTTCCCCTCTTTCCTGGAACCCTGCCACCACCAAACAAATCCTAGCTAGTCTGCTGAAGAGAGTTCAGTTGTACTAGCCAAGACTGTCCTAGACCATCCTACAACCAGCTGATCCTCATACATGTTAGAGCCTCCTCAAGATCAACAGAGCTCTTTGTCCAACCCATGGCTGATCATACGGAATGAGCCTAGAGGAGTCCAGAACTGCCCATCTGACAGACTTGCAAACCAGATATATTTCTATTACTAAGCCACTAAGACTTAGGATGGTTTGCTATGCAAATAGTTAGGCAACAAATAGCTGAAACAGAAATCTGAGGGTGTCTATCTTGCCATCATCAGAGATGTAGATCTTTGGGAAGAATCTTTGATCTAATTGCCTCATTTTATGAAGATAAGTAAAAAGTAAACATAAAGGACATGAACTAAAAATCAGAAATACCAGCCCTGGTTTTTGGTTTTTGTTTGAACTATATTTAGCTAATTATCACAAAATGACTTTGAACAGTTTCATTATAATAACCATATTAATAGCTACTAGCATTTAGGTATTTAATATAGACAGAAATATTCTAAACATTTTACATCAATTTTTCCCCATAATCTGAGGAAATGAAGAACCCACATGGAACTAGTGTATGAAGGTAAACCCTTCTGACACCTGAGCCCCTGTCCTACAGTTTTACTGTATTCTACTACTTCCCATGATGGTAAGGCATGGAACTGCACCTACCACAGGGCTGAAATTCTAGTCAATACATTAAGCAAATAATAACTACAGTTGAAATTATCCTTGAAAATGTCTTTGTCTATAAATTGTAATGCCAGCTGTCAAGAAGTCTACCAGACTCAGTTTTATCCTCCAATATTCTACAGATAGCTATAATTTGGGAGGGCAGAAGTCAGTCTACATAGGTGGATGATGTTTCAGAGTCCATGCTGAGTACAAGATACCCAGTCATGGATTTCATACATGGTTAGATGCTCACACTATGAGAGATGCATGAAACCTGAAAGCCACCGAATGATCATCATACTCAACCATCTCATTTTTCTTTGGCTCATAATCCAGACTGACAGATGGAATCACTTGAGATATTAAAATTTGCTCTTTCTCTATTCCTGTCTCCTCTCATTGCCAAGTGTTCAAACACTTAAATTCACAAAAGCTAAATGTATCTGGTGCAACTCCACTATACTGTTTTGGGAAAAGATAACATGCCATCAGTTCCAGAGTAATCAAGGAGGTCAGAGCTGTATAGAGAACTAGAAAGTGTGCTGCCCCAAGAGTCAGGAAGCCCTGGTCTCAGTCTTTGATCTGGCACTAACTTGCTCTGTGACCTCGTTATGTGTGAACATTCAGTAGACATCCCTAAAGCTCAGTTTTCTTGTCTGTAACACGTTTTTTGACTCTGTGAAACAAGTCTGAACCCTTTCATACCAAATATAATATCTACCAGGTAAAATTTGCTTCCAGGAAATCAAAAAGGGGAGAGGAGGGGCAAAATTGATGTTAGGCTCTTGGTCCTGAGCATGCAACTGGCTTCCCTGCGACTCTCCTGGATGCTTCCCCCATTCCTTCTTTCAGCTGCACCCTGCATTCATGGGCTCTACAATGTCATGGATTCAGGATCTCACAATCCTGAGCCCCCACCTTAGCTCCTTCCCTTATTACTAGCATAAACCTTGGCAATGTACCTAAGCTCTTTCTAATTTTAATTTCTATCATGCATGCAACAGAACTAATGATGCATACCTAACCTACCTATATAATAATAGTTGGTGTTTTTGTTAAATATGTAAGATAATGTATGTTAGGCCGAGTTATTTTGTGTCCCTTGATGTCATTTAAACATTTCATAAGCAATAAAAACAGAAAACTAACTTAAGCAAAAAAATAAAATAAAATAAAATAAAATAAAATAAAATAAAATAAAAAGAATACATTGGAATGATACTGAGTGAGCTCAAAAAAACTGAAGAGACAAAACCAAACCCGGGAAGGACTAGGCCCAGGGCAGATTTGGGTATTTCCACAATAGACTGAGCATTCCTAACTGGGTATTCTCTGACCCACCCATCTTCTGTGTTCAATATATAAGTTTCTGGGAGAGAAAACCCAACTGGCCTAGTTTGGATCATCTGGCTACATTGGATCAAAGGTAGAGCCCTGTGATGGAAAACCCCATTCAAGCCATATGGAATGAGAAGGGTGAGATCCCTAGAGGAAGGAAGCACTGTTCCTAGAACAACAGAAGAGATCCTAGGCGGACAGAAAACAGGTTCCATGACCAGTCCTGAGAATTCTCATAAATGTCATACAAAGGTTAGATCCCAAAGTCATTGTTGTTTTTTAAATGGCTTATCCAATAATATTTTTCCCTAGCTATGTCATGACCTTTCCTCTACCCTACCTGCCTTCCTGTTGGCCCTTTTTTGTGGTTCCAGTTTCCTATTGAGAGCCTTGCTAACTTGCTAAACTGAATTACTTTTAGGGGAAAAGCTCTTCACACTGGTAAACTCAGCCATAAAACACCATCGTTCCAATGGGTAGTCCTAGGTTCCCCCTAACACAAGACTTTTTTTTTTTCACTTACAGAACTATACAAACTCCACATAACTGACGAATCAATAAATTTAAAAACTTTGATCTCCACCAGAGACAACACAAAGAAACCCAGAAACCGGAGCAGGAACATAGTGTCTTCTTCATGAACCCCTCCCTCCATGAATTCACTCATGCTATTTGAACAGCTGTCACAGGCTTGGTCTGACCTCCTGAGCCCTCCAGGACACTGGGTCAGACAGTAACATCAACACTATGTTTAGCCATAAGGGAATTAGGAAATGAGGGGAATCAAGGTCAAAAACAGATCCATGCATAGTGCAAGCTATTTTTTGTTTGTGATTTTTCTTAAGAAAACAAGGAGATGCTTGGTCTATTTATTAAGGCTCGATTGCTCCAGATCCTAACATGAACTTTCTAGGTAATGTCTTGTGATTCATTTAATCTCTCTGGTCTTTTCAGGCCCAGCACAAAACACATGGATGGAAATTCACACCTGCAGTTCATCGGTGGGGAACTGGAATTCAGTCCAGTTCAGTTTGCAGTGTAGCAGAACCACTAGAAATCAGGATACCTGGGCTCTGATCAAACTGCCGACTGCTTCCTAACTTGAGGGGAATCGCTTTCCTTCCAAGGGTCTTGGTTTTCTTCTCCTTCGTGTAAGGATGCTGAGCCTTGTTTCTCAATTGCTATCCTTCTTGTGTTGATGTTCAGTAAAGCTAGGGTCAGAGAGATTCCTAGGAATAAATGCTTCCCATACTCAGAGGACTCAACCTTCTCCTGGGAAGGAAATGCAGAAATTAAAGGGCCCCATTTGTTATCCTGACTTAACTGGGGGTGAAGAGCTGGAAAGGGCACCTGCTGATGTTATTCAAGAACTCCAGAATATCATTCTTTGTGGGCACCGATTCTATAATATCCAGGACGACAATAAAGTTGGAGTCAGCAAACTTTTTCTAATAAAAGGTCAGATAATAAATATCTTAGGCTTCATGGGGCTAATCTCTGTTGCAACCACTCAACCCCACCATTGTGGTGTGAAAGCAGATACAGACAATTCTTAAACACGGGAGCAGGTTGTGTTCCATTACAAAACAGGTGGTGGGAACCTGACTTATGGGCTGTGGTTCACTGACCCATGATGTAAATAACAGCCTTTGGAAGATCACTGAAATAGGAGCCACAAGATGTAGGTTGTAGCCTAAGTCCACCATTTAACTAACTAGCAAATTCTTTAACTTCTGTAAATCTCAGTTCTTTCATTTTCAAATGAGAAAAAGAATGAAAGAAAATGAAATGGTACACACTCTGCCTCAAAGGAATAAGGATGCTAACAGTTAACATTGGAATATAAAATTTAAAATATTCCTTTCATATCTATCATCACATTTTATTCTAAAAACAAAAAACCTTTAGTATTTATTCAAACTAGTGGTTGTTATCTAACCCCTAACATTCCGACTTGTAAGTATCATTATTCCCATTTTATGGAAAAGACACTGAAAATCATGCGAGAGGGAAAAGTAAGGTGAAAACTATACAGTGTTACATTAGCACAAGGTGCCATAATTATACAAGATGAGGAAAATAAGATCTCCTAAGGTTCAACTAGTGGATTTTCATTCTAGTATTTAAAATTCAGTTCAACATACATATTCTAACATCCACTGTTGTGTGTAATCAGCCTCCACCATCAAGAAGCTTCTGATCCCCATAGAGAGCCCTAATTTACCCTAAGGAGAGGCTGGAGAATCCCCCCTGTGTCCTTGTCCTCCTTCAGAGCATATCTGGGAAAACAGAGTTGCTGCTATTTGCATGGACATGGTTGTTACCATGGTGACAGAGAACCAGGCAAGTTACCTACCTGTACCAACCAGATGCATGGAGGAATGGGGAAGGGGAGAGACTCAGAGAAATTTGGAATCTTCCAACTGCCACAGCCCTGCAGGTGAGAAGGTTGCAAGGATTCTCCTTCACTTGAGGCTATGTAAAGACAAGGGTGACAAGTACACAGGTAGTAGCTTCCCAGGCTTGAAAGGGGATGATCAGACTAAAAGACACAGATGGAGATCATCACTCTCAAGGGTTTGAAATCATCCCAGACATCACCTTTAAACTTTTTACAATTTTAAAGAGCTAAGATTACAGCTGTTGAATTCCATTTGCACAGTATAATTTGACATTTACATGACTTTTTTGGGTGTTTTTGACATATGTTTTCTACCATTGAAGGGAGCATTGTCTTAATATGGAAAACGAGGATAACACAGAAAAAATAATTGATGAAATAAGAGTAATCCATAATTCTATAAGGCAAAATAACTATTAATGTGGCAGATTATTTTTAAAGACGGCAACAGCCATGCCTCCCTTTGTGCATGCCCTTTTGCTATTGACCTTGCCGTTCTCATCCAGAAGTGGAGTTTGATTTTCCCTTGCATTGAATCTAAGGAGACACTGCAGCTTGTTTTGCCAATTGAATGTCACAGTGTGACATTGTACAAATAATGGTGCTAGGCTTTAAGAGGACTTACAGCTTCTGTTTTTGTCTGCTTGGAGCTCTGAGTCTCCATATTAAAAAATAAAGTCTGGGGCACTTGGGTGGCTCAGTTGACTAAGTGTCTGACTCTTGATCTCAGGGTCATGAGTTCAAGCCCCACATGGGGCTCCTTAAAAAGAATCTTCTAAAATGAACAATTTAAATAAGATCCAAAGTCTTATAACACTGCACAAGTCCAAATTTCAATGGAAAATCAGGCATACCAAGAACAGAGAAGGTCTCAAATCAAATAAGAAAGGAAAATCAATAGACACTAGCATCAAAATGACACAAATATTGGAATTATCTAACAAGGATTTTAGAGCAGTCATCATAAAAGTGCTTCAATGAGCCTATCAACATGCTTGAACCAAATGAAAACATAGGAAGTCACAGAAAAGAAACAGAAGATGTAAAGAAAAACTAAATGAAAATTTTATCATTATAACAGACTATGAATAAAACAAACTGCCTAGTGGATGGGCGTAACAGCAGAATGGAGAAGACAAAGGGATATTGGTAAAGTTGAAAATGAAACAATAGAAATTACCCAATCTGAACTACAGAGAGAAACAGACAGGGAAAAAAGATGAATAGAGTCTCTGGGACATGAAAGACTTTAACAAAAAAATTATATTCATGTCACTGAAGTCTAGAAAAAGAGAGCAGGCTGAAGTATTCTAAGAATTTATGGCTGAATAGTTCTCAAATTTGGCAAGATAGCAACCTACAGATACAAGAAGCTGAAAGAAACCCAAACTGTAAAAACCAGACATTTATGTCAAGATATATCATGGCTAGACTTCTGAAAACTAAAGACAAAGAAAAAAAAGTTGAAAGTTGCCTGAGAGAAATGATGCGTACTTGTAGAGAAAAAAACAATTGGACAGAGTCAAGCTTCTCATCAGAATCAATGAAGGCCAGAAGGAATTGACACCAGTTTTCAAATGCTGAATGACAAGCACCAATCCAGAATTTTAAAATTAGCAAAAATATCTTTCATGAGTGAAGGAGAAATGAAGATATTTTCAGATGAAGAGTAACTAGAATTAGTTGCCAGCACAATGACTATATAAGAATGACCAACAGAAGTTCTCTAACGAGAAAGAAGATGATAAGGGGAGGAATCTTTGAAAACCAGGATGGAAGAAAGAACACACACACAAAAAAAAAATAAAAAGTATGGGTAAATGCAACAATATTTCCTTCTTCAGTTTTCTAAAATATGTTTGATGGTGGAAGCAAAAATGATAGCAATGTGTACTATGGTTCTCAATATATTTATAAAGGAAATATTTAAGACAACTGTAGTGACAGAGAGAAAAAGGAGGTAGGGCTTCTATATTTCAGTCAAACTGGTAAATGTTGACACCTATAGACTGTGGTAAGTGATGTGTGTATATAATGCAATACCTAGATCAATCACTATAAAAACTTATAAAAAAAAACACTCAAAAACACTATCAATAAATCAAAATTGAATTTAAGTAACTCACAAGAAGGCAAGAAAAAAGGAAACAGAAAAATAAAATGAAAGCAAACAGAAAGCAAAATTCTTCAAAAAACACAGTTATGGCCTTTGAGCATTTAGGTGCAAAGTGGTTAAAGCCAGTCCTTCAGTTAGCCTATGGGGCTAAATTATTGGCTGAGTCCCAGTGGACAGATTTTCTAATCTACCTGTACCTCAGGTACTAAATCTGTAAACTGGAGATAATAATACCCACTTCACAGGAGCTTGCTGAGGTTTAAATAAACTAATATTTACTTATAACAATGCCTGACAAATGGTAAATATTATATACCTATTTTACAATTAAATAAATTAATTCCAATAAATTAAATTGATTTCCCAACATTCAATTATTATTCTTTTTTACTTTCATAATTGTTTTATAAAGATTTATTTATTTGTTTGAGAGAGATAGCCTGAGAGCAACAGGGGAAGGGATGAAGAGCAGAGAGGGAGGGAGAAAGAATCTCCAGCCAGCTTCCCACTGAGCACAGAGCCAACAGCATGAGATCATGACCTGAGCTGAATTCAATAGCCTGATGCTCAGGCAACTGAGACACCCAGGCACTCCTAACCCTCATAAATTAACACTGCAAAAAACATCCTTATACTTTAGTCTTTTTCCACATATCCTAACTATTTTTAGGATACAGGAATCCTCTGAAATGTTTTGATGTTCATGTGCAGCCCCACTTCTTTTTCCTGGCAGGATAAACTTCACAGGCTTCTAAAAGAACCTGAATAACTAGAGCAGCTGCAGTTTTCACCAACTTTATTTTGCCAGCACACAAAATAGAAAGCAGAGGTCTTTATGGCAGATGATGTAAAGAAATCCTAATAGTTTATGACTTTATCCTAATGAATTCACTAAAGCAGCTCTTAGCATGGGCTTTGCAGTTTGATTGCCTAGATTCAAATTCCAGCCTAGTTTCAGATAATAGATCATTTATTAGCTGAGCAACCTTAGGCATACTGCTTAGCCTGTCTGTGCTTCTGGTTTTTTTCCTTCATCTATAAAAAGGAGGAAATAATAGTGTCACAGGGATGTTATGAGAATGAGAAGAGTTATTACACCTGAAGTGCTCAGAGTAGTGCCTGCCATTAGACCAAAGAGAAAAGTTAAGTGAAGTCTCCTTCCTGATGGCCTAAATCCACCCTGCAAGCAGACCGATAAGAAAATGATCATGAACTTCCATGTGAAATGGTGAGGAAGAGAGGGAAAATACCTCCCTCTCTCATTTAGCAGGGTTAGCTGCCAACAGTGTTGTGATAGAGCTACTGGTTATGTGTCACCACTTCAGTAGCCTACTGAACATTGCCTCCTCAATAAATCATCTCTAAAGGATGAGTGAAACTAGTGATTTTCATAAAAAAATTTTTTCCATCTGAGCTGATTCTAGCTACCTGCACATGGGGGAGCTTAGAACACTTATTGGATGACAAACAGATTGACCTGTCCCATAGGGGTATCTGAAAGGCGCATTGAGTGGTTTGAAATCTTTGTAATTCTTGATATACAGGAACTCCATGACTCAAAGGGAGTATTCTTAGATTTCTTATGGCTATAAATCAAAGTGCAAGATCATGCTTTGGGAGATGTTGTTTATTGTATTTTTAAATGGAGTTAAAAATAAACTGTTAAGATTCCCTCTTAAACTCTGGGCTTAAAGCAGACTCTATTCTGAGGTATTATTAGTATATAAACAGACTCTACAGAGATAAATTGTACAAAATTCCATAATTCCTTGCTACCAAAGAATTACAGCTAGATTGCTGTAAAAAAAAAAAAATCAGCTTCCTATCTTTCCTTTCTCCTTTCCTCATTTTTAATGGCTGATTTTACTCTGGAAGCCAGACAAGGGACATTACTACAGAAGCATTAATCCATTCATTCTATTCAACCTTGTAGCAGGATATTCAGGCCCCAAGGAATTACTCGCAGATTTCATGCATCATAGAAAAGAAAAATGTTTGAGCCTTATATATACATCCTCAACTCATACCTAACTTGAATGTTGACCATAGATCCGATTTCCTATCACAGTTACAATGTGAAATATTTTGGCCTATTCTTAGCATAAGTTGTCCAATTATCCTGAAATCCCAATAGCCATGCATTCTTATTATACCTCCTCTGTAACCCTAAGGAGCAATGTGTCCTAGTTTAAGGTGTGAGAAATATTGGGACCATACACCCAGGCAGCTTCTATTCATGACTGCTGAGTATGGTCATTCCAGAGTACAATGTAGGGGTCTGGACTCTATAACTCACAGAACTTGATCAGTATTCCACAGAAAGCCTCAAAAGGGAGGCCTCTTATGATTTTTTTTTCTCTTATGATTTCTTAAGAATCCCTGTTCCAGTGTGTTTTGCAGGCCTCACAGATTTATTTTATTTTATTTTATTTAGATTTTATTTATTTAAGAGAGAGACCGTGCATGGGGGAGGGTGACAGAGGGAGAGGTAGACTCCACACTGAGCAGGAAGCCCAATATGGGGCTCCATCCCAGGGTCATGACCTGATTTGAAGGCAGACACTTAACTGACTGAGCCACCCAAGCACCCCAGATCTCACAGATCTAAAGGAGAATTTGGTAAAAGCAAGAAGACTCTGCTAGAGGATTTCCAGCTGGGAACTATTTACATATTGAACCCTGCTCTCATAGGGGATAAGCTTAACAGAGCAAGGCCAAGGTAATTGGAACAGAAACCAAAGAGGCACTCCAGCCTCTATTGCTTTAAGAGGGTGCACTCTGGAATCAGAGAGCATGGATCTGAATATTGTCTCTACTACTTATTAGTTGTGTAACCTTAGATAAGCTAAACAAATTCTCTTTGGTGATAATAGTGTCATCCTGATCGGATTGTTGTGAGGAATAAATGAGCTAAAACACATAGACTAGTGCTTCTAAAACATTTCCTATTTTAGTGTTCTTATCATTGAAGTTATTAGCATTGTTATGTCCACATTGAGAGAGATTTACAGTGGTTGCTTTGAAAATCAGAACCAATAAAATGTAGTAAGCACCTACCATTCACTCAATCCTGAGCTAAGCACTCAGTCTTCAATGATATAAAAACATATGAGTAACTAAAGGGGTAAGAGCCAAATCTATCACATGGAAGTAGTCCAAATAATTTATATAGATACTCAGCAGAACCTGCTCCTTGAGTGTGGGCCTCACACAGTGACTCTTTCCAAAGAGCACAGAGTAGAAAGGGGTGGGAGGCCAGCAACTTTGCAGTGAAGAAACCTGACAAACACCAACTCAGGCAAACAATCAAGCTCACCATAACAGTGATAAATTATGTTAATTATAGGTACCCCAACACCAGTCAACTCATGAGAAAAACCTGAGACAAATCTCAACTGAGGGACATTGAATGAAATACCTGACCAGTTCTCCTCAAAACTGCCAAGGTCATTAGAAACAGGGGACATCTGAGAAGCTGTCACAGCCAGGATTAGTCTAAGGAGATATGAACAACTAAATGTAGTGTGCTTGGACCTGTAACTAAAAAGGAGATTAGGTAAAAGAAACAGAAATCTAAATACAGTACAGATTTGGTCAATAATGCATCATTGTGGTTTATCCGTTATAACAAATGTACTTTACATAATGTAAAATGCTAGTAAAAGGAGAAACTGGCTGCTGGGATATATGGGAACTCTCTGTATTGTCTTTGCAATTTTTCTGTAAATCCAAAAGTGTTCTGAAAATTAAAGTTTATTTAAAATTTAAAAAGATATGGTTTGGCTCATAAGGATGTCTCAGAGTAATGGGGAGCCAACTGATTGAATCATAAATTACAGGGCAGTGTGGAATGTGTGACAATGGAAGCATGTCAAAGGTGCAGAGCCTGCACACATCTCGGAGAGATTAACTCCAATGTTGAGGGTGATTAAGCAGTTAGGAAGGAGGCATTGTCTGAGTTGCAATTTTCAGAAATGAATCAGGAGGTGGGAGGGCAGACCTCCTAAGCAGAGGGATTGCCTGGGTAAAGATTTGGAAACTACTGAGCCTTTTGGTGCTGTCAGGGTATTAAGTGAGAAGGGGAGGAGTCACAATACAGGATGCTGACAAAGGAAGAGCCAGATCAGAAAGGACCTCGCAGTTAGACTAAGGACAGGACCTCACTTAGCCAGAGGAAGGCCAGCCCATCGAAACCATTCCAAAAAGGGATGATTGGAAGAGCAAAGCAGCGGGAAACATTGCTGACAGACATGCCATTCTCTTAAAATTAAAATTAAAATGCCTATCATCCTTCCACTGCCAGAAATAACAGCTGGAAAGTACTGGACTTGAACTAGTTTAATTCCATTTGTCATAGGGCTCAATTTATTGATGGCTAATAAGCTTTTTCTAGAGGAAGATTCATGACTTGAGAAAAAGACCTTACCATTATTAGTCAGAAGGCTTCTCCTGGAATGGGCAGGAAAAATATCAAATAAGGCTTGACCTGGATGACAAATTTTGGCCATCTCAGCCTGTGTAGTGGTCCATGTGAGCCAGCACCAAGTCAGTGAGGGCAGGAAGGTGGCAGACATTGGGCCAGGGGTAGGAATGGGAGTGGAAATGCCCTTTTATAACAGGCTAGAATTGAAGGAAATGGCCAAGGGATTGGGCTCCAATTTGAATACAGACTAGCAGCCTAGAAAGGTGATTAAAATAAAAATACAATACTCTATCACTTTTCACAGAAGTACGAGCATGCTGCCTCATTATTAATAATAGGCAGTGTGGGTTACAGGTTCATTTGTGCCAATTTAATTTTTAACTTCTAAAATCCATGAAGAGCAGGATTTGTCCAATCAACAGTTTTGGTTGCCCCAGTGATGGGTAGAGGCAGATATTCCAGATGTCCCACAACACCTGGGACAGTTCCACCCAATAAACAATTGTTCTGCATTCCACATACTTTACACATGTCATTCCAGAGAGCCATGAGGAATAAAACCTATGTATAATTATCAGAGCAAAAAACATAAGTCTGTCTTAAATATAAATACAAAGTATCTTTTGCAATATACTAATTTTGTAGAAACCCAACTACCAAGTAAATCAGAAAAACAGTTTCCATTGTTTGAAACTTCCAAGAGTTGTTCACCATGACTTACCTTACAGCAACAGGAATGATAGTTTTGGATTCTAGACTCTGCAAGCCTGTTTTTCACAGCCTCTGGATTCATAGAGTTTCCAAATATAAATGCAAGTATGCAACACCTTCATTGCATTTGAAAATTTACATATTGAAACACATCTCATTTGAGTAGAAATTTTTCTTTTTATTTCTCCTCTATATTATTGCTAAGGTCTTAATGTTTTGTGTGAATAGGTATTTCATTTTAGGATAGTAAAGAGGACACTACGAGATGTTTGTTATAAGTATGTGTTGGATCTGATAGGATTAATAATCACAATATTAGATCCAAGGGGGCTAAGAAATGGGGAGAGAGTCTCTCCCAGCAGCCTAGCCCTTCATTATCTCTAGGAGGAAGTGAAAGGGCTCTCATGGGCTCTGTTCATCCAAGGAGCTCCTGGACTGGAACTAGAAGGGATTCTGCTTCAGGAAATTCCTGGGGGCAGAAGCCAAAGTGAGCTCCAGGAGTGTCTCAGAAGTTTGGAACTGTTCTGAGACCCAATTAAATGCAATTAAATGAGACTCCAAACATGCTTCAGAAACGTCAGGGAAGGTCTAGTCTCATTAGGTTCTGAGACCAAGCCATGAACGGGCTCAGCTCACACACAGAGACAAAAGGAAGCCCATTAAACTGCTTTCTATGAGAGGGCAGGGTGACCCTTCACCAGCTTCTCCTACACTGGGCATCAGCCCCTTAGTTAAAATCATTAAGGAGATTTCTTTTGTTCCAATAAGGCTTTGTATTGTTTTGTTTTGTTTTGTTTTGACCTGCAAGAGGATTTGGTCAAGATGACAGTGTCAATAGAGACAAATGTGCTTGCTGTGATGCAAGCTGGCACACGGTGGAAAGAGAGACCCTGATGTCAGTCTCCAGGGCCTCCTCATCAAGCAGCACAGAGACAGCCTTTCACCAGTGGGGCCAGCAGCACGGTTCTGACCCAGCTGGGCTGTGCATATCACATATCATTCTGGATCCACACGGCCTCACTGAGGTCTTTGGTTCCTACATCAGCATGAGGTACACAGTTCTCAGGAAAGAAAACCTGGACAGACACTCAAATCAATGGTATCTACCACAATGCCCCACCAGAGTTGCAGGAACAAGAGTCCTCAGTGCACGATGCCTATTTCAGAAGATTCTAGACATTAACACTGGATGGGAATTAGAGTCCTAAATAGAACTTCTCAGGGTACTCATTTTACTAAGTTGTCAGCAACAATATTACCCTTTTCGGGGATCCTGGGGTGGCTCAGCAGTTTAGCGCCTGCCTTCAGCCCAGGGCGTGATCCAGGAGTCCCGGGATCGAGTCCCACATGGAGCTCCCTGCATGGAGCCTGCTTCTCCTTCTGCCTGTGTCTCTGCTTCTCTTTCTCTGTGTCTCTTATAAATAAATAAAACCTTAAAAAAAACAACAATATTACCCTTTCCAATCTCCCAGGGAGTTATCTGACTCAAATCCTGTTATTTGTCTCCATTCCTTGGTGAAAATATGAAAAGGTCAGTGCCTGAACTAGCTGAGGAGATCCTTGTAACCGAAGAGTGGCATACTAAATCCAATCTGAGGGAGAATTTTAAATTGAAGTGCTTCCCACCAAATCCACATGGCCCATCTGAACAGCACTAAAAGTCATTTGCAAGAAGCTGTAGGTCAGGTATTGATCTCTTTAAGAATTTGGAACTTTTTTGGCAGTTTCTAAAGAATTTTCCTCTGAAGGTATTATAAATAACAGCAAAAATAGCAAAACACCAGCACTGATAAACTGCTATTTAATGGGTTCTAACTGTATTTCAGATGTCACACTAAAGATGTGTGTGGCCCCTCTCATCTCCTTCCTCACATTCCACAATAGAAGTATTACCACACCTAATTTCTCAAATGGATGCTGACTACTTTTTCCAAGGAGCCCAGAAGTAGACGTGAGTCCAGGACTGAACCCAATGCTGTAGTCCTCATTACAGCATAAGCAGCAACATGGACCATGGATAGAGCATGAACCCCAGCATGAAACATGTCCCCAGTCACTGGCCATGTGATCTGGAACAAAACTCTCAATCCTGAGCTTCTATTTCCCCAAAATTCCATGGGCTGTATAAACTGGTCTGTCAGAGGAGAGCATAGATGGGTGTGGGCCATTGCCGGAGGCTGAGCTGGCTTGTTTATTTTCTGAACCAGCACCAGGAGCCAACCAAGAGGTCTTGCAGAGGATCCCCTCAGGTGCACACTGACTATGACAGCAGGATGCACACTTGTAGAAGAATGGTTGCAACTAATTTATGGATTTCTGTTTGCAAGGCCAGTGCTCTTGAAGTTGTTCATTTCCTGGTCAGTCCCTTTGCACAAGGTGAGGAGTAGGGACAGCTATCCTCAGTTTTCTGCTGTTTTGAGTGTTTGTAATCACTGCTGCTGATTACAGCTGAGATTTTGTCACCCTTCTGGATTCTGCTGCTATTGGGTACTGGAAACTGCTGAGAACCAAATCCAAAGGAAAAACCATAGATATATAATATATGTGGCTTTATATATATTACACAATTTATGATAAATAATATATATCTGATATTATATATGTGTATATCTATATGTGTATATCTATGTCTATCAGAGCCCAGTTACTAGCTGCATGTACACAAAAGTACACCATAATTTAAAATATTTATATATAAAATCAAGGACTCAGTACTCCATGACTGAACTAATACAGGAAATGGACATAAAATTCTCCAAAACATAAATTTAAAGGGAATATAGATTTTATTTCATCATGAGGGGAAACATGATTTCAAGAGCTTTGTCCTTCTCCAGCTCTGCCACTAAGTAGCTCTGTGAAATCTGTAAGACACAGTGAGATCTATAACAAGCGTATGGGTCAGACAATTTAAATTATAGTGTGGCAGGGAATTGATTTACACAATACAATTCATATATGCAATAACAATAAAGTAAAAAATATCTCATTTGTTCATACCTAATCCCATCATTGTCAGGTTCTCATTTCAATGGTGGAAATACCATAAGGAAAAATGAAATACTTAAATTTGACAAGTCAAAGTGGTTTAATCTCAAGTTTTAAAAAGTCTCCTTCAGTGCAATAATTTTATTTGAACAAATACTTAATTCAAACTCCCTCTCAGAGTTTTTCCCTCTTTTTTAAAATTTCAATATTCTCCCATTCCTTCCTTCTTTGGTATAGCACCGGAGTAAAGGGAATGTCTATGGTGCACCTGCTTCTTGGTAGGGCTGAGCCATCTGGTCTACCTGCTTTCTTTCCCTCACTGCTCTACAGTGTACATGTCATTGGTACAGACAGGCTTTTAGGCACTCTCCACCAGTATCTGTAGAAATACAGATAGCCCTGGAGATTTAGGGTGTTATGCTGGCCCCTGCTCCTTAAGTGTCCTGAATATAGTGGTCAAAATAAATCAAGAAGTAAATGTCTGGGAGAGTATGGAAACGACAATCTTATTCCAATTACATCCATGACATCAATAACCATCTATGGTAGATGACTCAACATGTTTTATCTCCAGTCCTATTCTTTGAGCACGTGACATATGTAGCCAACTACGACTTCATATCTCTATCTGGTGTCTGAAAGAAACATCAAATTGAATATATTCAGCCAAATTCATCATTTAAATCCCCCTCCAATTTGGCTTTATTTTAGTTTTCCTTAAAACAGTAAGTACATCTACTATTTGTACATCAGCTATTTGCACTAGAAATTTAGAATTCATATTTAAAAGCCTCTCTACCTCAGCCTCTATATATAATCCATCATCAGGTCCAATTATGTTAACCTCCTTATGACCTCACAGATCTGACTCCTTCCTATTTTCATTGCTACCTGCTACCCAAAGCCACCACTGTCTCCCACCTGGACTTCTTCAATGGCATCCTGACTGCTTTACCTGTATCCAGGTACAAAGTTGTATCTAATCAACTTTTCACCTTAGCTAGAGTGATGTTTGCTAAGTAAACAAAGTGCCAGCAGCATGCACATACACAGACACAGACACACATACATACTTCTTAAAACTCTATTTGGAATTCTATTATTCTAAGAAAAAGACCACAATATTGAACATGCCTCTCAGAATCCTATGTCACCTGGTCCCGACTTGTTTCTGCAATTCCCTTCATACACTCTCTGAGTTCCAATGACACTGGTCCAATTTCAGCCTCTCAATCTGAAAGGCTTCTTCTTAATACAGAGCCTTTGTCTCTGCTATTCCCTCTGTCTTGAAGGCTCCTCCCTACTTAACCCTCTTTTGGCTAACAAAAATTCTTCCTTCCTTTTTTAAGGTTTTATTTATTTATTCATGAGATAGAGAGAGAGAGAGAGAGAGGCAGAGACACAGGCAGAGGGAGAAGCAGGCTCTATGCAGGGAACCTGACATGGGACTCGATCCCGGGTCTCCAGGATCAGGCTCTGGGCTGAAGGATTGCTAAACCACTGAGCCACCCAGGCTGCCCAGAATTCTTCCTTCCAATCTCATCTTATCATCATATGCTCAGGGAGCCATTCTAACCTTCATGACAATGTAAAATCCCCTCCTCAAATGCACTTTTTCTCAGCAAGCAGTTTACATGTATTCATATGATTCTTTGATTAATGGATATCTCTCTCACTAGATCATAAGCTTCATGAGAGCAGGAAATATATATATATATATATATATATATATATATATATATATATATATATATATATATACTTTTGCTTTTGCTCACACTTTTATCCTTGGCATTCAGAACCATGTATGGCACATAGTAAGGTACTGTCATACATATTTTTTACTTCTACTCATTGTATACATAACTGATTGAATAAAATCCATCTAGAATTTCTTTGATGATTATATTTCTTTAAAATATAATAAATTATTGATATTTGTGGAATTAACTGTCAATGGCAGAAATGTTTTCATTTCGGAGATTTTGACAGCTGTCAATGCCACCTATTAGCTCGGTAAACTTCAGAAAATCATTTGACTCAGCTGCAGCATTAAAATAATTAACACCTGTTTTCAATCACAAGGCTACAGATAAACTATTGAGTACTATACAAATGTAAGGCATTATGATTTTATTAACAAAGTTTAAAAGCTTTCTATGCAGAAGCTGCAAAATATACGTAAAAACACATAATTAGTGTTGAAAAAAGCCTTATGATTTCCCCTCACAGATTTTAACTTTATATAAAAGTCAATATGATGTTTAATCAAATGTTACACTCAATATTTATGGAACATTCTTTAGGTACCCAGTATCTTGCAAAAAGTATCTATCTATTTCATACCATGTACTCATTATTATAGTTCAGTTTACATAAGTGGCAACAGCTCCTTCTCCATAGATGAGGAAACTGAGCTTTAAGCAGGTAACTGCCTTATGCAAGGTCATGAGCTAGTAAGGGGTGAGCAAGGATTCCAATATCTGGTGTCTGTGACTTCACAACACATCTATGCTTCTGAAAATTTGAACTAATTTAAGGGAGAAAAGTTTTTAATATATATATTTTTATTAGAGTTCGATTTGCCCACATATAGATAGTATAACACTCAGTGCTCATCCTGTCAAGTGCCCCTTCAGTGCCCGTCACCCAGTCACCCTATCCCTCTGCCCACCTCCCCTTCCACTACCCCTTGTTAAATTTTAACAAACAAAGGTAGCATTTTACTTTTTTTCGTGAAGATCATTACTGAAACCCTAATTAGTAGCCTAGAAAATGGCCTGTTAGAAATAATCTCACAGACCTGAGAAAAAAAGCATAGAAATAGAAATCATGAAGGAAAAGTTTAGAGACTTAGAATTTGTATATCCAGAAAACTTAACAAATGAATAACATATTTTACAAGGATAAAAGGAGAGAGATAAGAGGAGGTAGTAGTTATAAGAAAATGTTCATGAGATAATGAAAGACTTATGTCTACAAGATTGAAAAAGTTCTCTAATTTCAAGCCTGGAGGATTTTTAGGCATGCCTCAGTAACATTTCTGATCTCTTAAGGATAAAGAGAAAAAAAATCTTAAATACCACCAAGAAAAAAAAAAAAGCTACCTACACAGGAAGAAAAAAATCACTGGCACTTAGAACATGGGAAATTAAACTGTAGAATTTAATCTACAGCTACGAGCAAAGACTGCAACTGAGTTCTCTACCCTATGAAGGTATAATTAGCCTTCCACAGAGGATATGCAAGATCTCAGAGTGTGGCATAGAGTCCATCTAAGGAAAATACTCAAGAACCTTAAGGCAAGCAAAGAGGAAAAATAAAAGAACAGTGTGCAAATAAACCTGATTGATTTGTAAATAAATCTTGGTGCAGATACACATAGAACTGAAGATAAAGTTGTAAAAAATGAGGTTAAATGATCTGATATTGCTCAGCAGAGCGTTAAGAAGGATGCTTGAAATAGCAGAAGAGGAAAACACCAATAGATACTAATTCTTAGCAAAATTTAGAGATTGAGAGTGAGGGAAAAATGAAAGGATTCCAAAAGTTTAATGGTAGAAAGAGGGGAAAGAAAGGTGAAAGTACAAGTATTTTAATAATCTCATCCTAGGATGCCTTGATGGCTCAGCGGTTAAGTTCTGCTTTCAGCTCAGAGCCTGATCCTGGAGTTCAAGGGATCCAAGTGGGGCTTCCTGCAGGGAGCCTGCTTCTCCCTCTGCCTGTGTCTCTGCCTGTCTCCATATCTCTCATGAATAAATAAATAAAATCTTTTTAAAAAATAGTCTCATCCTGTAGTGGGGGTGGGGGAGACTGGAGAAATAGAGCACCACACAATGAAAGCACCCCGAGTTAGGGAAATAGTTCATTCGTCAGCTAGAAGATAATCATTTTAAAAAGTGGAAAATACACTACCTCTTCCAAATTAACAAGGGCAAAGAAAAAATGAATATCAACTTAAACCAACTAAATTAACAAAAGGAAACAAAGTAAGTAATGAAATGCAAAAACTGAATAAATAAAGTCATGACATTGAATGTGAATACACTGAAGTATCCTATTCAAATATAGTCAACCTAGATTTCTGCTATTTGCAGAAAACACACTTGAGTGACAAAGAATGATATAAAATGAAAAGATCAGCAAATAGATACCAGACAAATGCAAACAAAAGAAAACAGATATGGCAATACTAATACCAGAGAAGGTGAAATTTAAGGTAAAACATTATAAAGGATTGAAAGAATCATTAAGTACTGATAAAAAGCACAGTTTAGGAATTTCACTAAATCATTATAAACTATATGTTCTAGAAACACATGGCAGCCAAGTACGTAGAGCAAAAACTACTATCTATACAATGAAAACTTGAAGAAACTGCAATCGTAACACGAGCCTTCAATATAGTTCACTCCGAACCTAATCGTCAAGGGTAAGTAAGGATAGAAGAATTTAATAACACAGTCAATAAACGCGATTTAATAGACATTTACAGTTGGGCACAGGAGTTGGTTTGTACCAGCTTTGGAGAGCCAATTGTGAGTATCTCTACCCCACCTCCATATTGACTGATGTCAAGCTGGTAGCTAAAAACAGGGCACGGTGGCCATAGATACACATGGAAACGCAAATGCTACAGATGCTGTAAATCATCATATCCAGAGAGCTGGCTGTTAAATTTTAATCAGCACACCACTGGGTCATACATGAAAATTTACATTTAAATAGGGAATATATAGCTTTTCTCATATACTCAGGGAACATTCTGAAAAATTAATCATCTACTTGATTCAAAACCATAACAGAATTCTAAAACTGAAGATCTTTACAAACTATATTTTTCTGATCATCTGCCAATGAAACTTGAAATAAGTAATATAAAAAGTGAAAGAATTACCACTGAAAATTTAGAAACATACTCCTAATAAGCGTTGGATGAAAAGAGCACAATAAAAATCAGGATCATCTAGAAAGCAAGGAAAAGGAGAACCATTCATTCAGAATCTATTGGACAAATGTAAAGCTCTACTCCAAAGAAATTGTATAGTTTTAAATGCCTTTATTATTAAAGAAGAAAGAGTAAGGACAAATAATGCAAAAGGCCTAAGAACTAATCTTAAGAAATTGGAAAGAAAGAACCACAACATGAACCAAGGAATGGAAAAAGAACCAGTAATAACAAAAACTGAAACTAGTAAAACAGAAAACACAGACTAGGAAGGATTTAAAAAAAAGAAAGAAAGAAAGAAAGAAAGCAAGCTGCAAACTGACTCTTTGGAGGGGAAAAAATAGATAATTTTTTTTCATCAGGATCCTGAATTAAAAAAAAAAACTGAGAGAGCAAAAATAGAGCAATATTAACATTAAGAAAAAATATAACCACAGATGTAGGAGCAATTAAGATAATTTATAGAAAGTGAAAGTAAAGTGACACATTTAAAAATGCTCTTTCTGCAAAACACAAAATTTTTAAACTGATCTAGGAAGAAAAGGAAAACTCAAATATTCCAATGACCCTAAAATTGCAAAAGATATTAAAAGTCCACCTTTCAAAACAGCACAAGACCATCTGGGTTCATGGCTATGTTTTAGTCATCTTTTTAAGAACAGACAAATATTTATTTAATCTAGTCCATTCCTAGGAAGATGAAAATGTCTCCAGTTAACTTTTGAAAGATGAAATTATTCTAATATCAAACCTGATAAACCTCATAATCAAAATTTTTCTAAAAAGAAGGGAGGAAGAGAAAGAAAACTTTCTTCTAGATGTTAGCTCCATAAAGATGAGGACGTTTACACTTAAATACTATAGCCTCAGCACCCAGACCAATACATGACAGAAAGCAGGTGCTCAATAAACATCTTTTGAATGACTAATTCACCAATTTTCCTCATGGATAAAGATGCCAAAACTAAAAACAAATGTTATCAAATAGAATCTGAAAACACATCAAAATATTTATAGTATATTAACAGATGCTGAAAAGATATTTGATATCCTAATGTCATAAAGTATTTTAATTAAAATCAGACATTAGGGAGAGAATGATATATAATATCAAAATTCTTTATTATTATTGTGAGCCAATTCAGCAAGTAAAAAAAGTAAAATAATAAATATAAGCATCAAAAAAGAAAAAATATAAATATATATTATTGTTGATGCATGCTCCTATACATTGAAAACCCAAATATCTTGGAGAAATTTCCATAGGAATCATGAGTGACAAAATCAAAATGCACTAAAACAACATTTCCTAAAACAACAGCAAAAAAAAAAAACCCCACAAATATTCAAGAGGAAGAGAGATTTGTAAGCATGGAAGATATATAGAAGATTATTTTGGATTATCATGTGTTAAAAAACTGAGTGAAGGGGATCCCTGGGTGGCGCAGTGGTTTGGCGCCTGCCTTTGGCCCAGGGCACGATCCTGGAGACCCGGGATCGAATCCCACATCAGGCTCCTGGTGCATGGAGCCTGCTTCTCCCTCCGCCTGTGTCTCTGCCTCTCTCTCTCTCTCTCTCTCTCTCTCTCTCTGTGACTATCATAAATAAATAAAAATTTAAAAAAAAAAAAAAAACTGAGTGAAGGAAGAAGACCAGGAAGTAAAATCCAAGTAAAATTCAAAAGCAAAAAATTTCATATGTATACACATACACACTTATGCAAAACTATGTGTCTATCTGCATTTATGCAAAATTATATATACATGTATATAGAAAACATATATAAAGAAATTAGGTTAATATTTTATTTTTAGAGATGCCTGGGTGGCTCAGTGGTCAAGCGTCTGCCTTTGGCTCAGGTCATGATCCCAGGGTCCTAGGATTGAGTCCCACATCGGGTTCCCTGCATGGAGTCTGCTTCTTCCTCTGCCTGTGTCTCTGCCTCTCTCTGTGTCTCTCATGAATAAATGAATACAATCTTTAAAAAAATTATTTTATTAGCAAAATAATTTTTAAAGGATTCTTTTTTTTTATTTTTAAAGGACTGTCTTGCTTGAAAGGAAGGTACAGGATGAAATAATTCAGAGGTCATGCTTCCCAGCTACAACTGAAGGAGTTGAGAGGCAGATTAACAACACAGAGCATGAGCTCCAACGCCATCTCCTTTCAGGGCACTGCTCTAGCACCCCAGCCCACTTCCTAACCTGGTCTTTCTCTGTAACTTTCCATAGAGAATGTCCTCCAACTGGTTGGTGATTATTCAGCCATAAGGGGGAATCAGCCAACAAGCACAAGTGTGTGCGATGATGCAATTTTCCACCAATGGGGCCCATTAGAGGATCGGTTTCATTACTTCATGTTCCTACTCAAATAACTACATGATTAAAATTTCTAATTGTTTCTTTTCTCTAAGCTTTTTATAATCCCTCTGCTGCACCATTATAAAACCAGGAGTAAGGAAGACTGTCTTGAAGAGCATTTCTTCTAAAGTAGCGACCTCCCACCCCATTCATTTGTGATTTTCTGAAAAGGGTAGCTCATTAAACATTCAGATGGGTGCCCATGAGGTATACTCCATGGCTGAATGAATGGTTCAAATGTGTTCAGTGATGCTAGTATATACTCAGTATATTTTATCTTATAAAGTAATAAAAATATTAGAGAATTTCAATCATCTTAAAATTAAAATAATATGTTTAATCTTACTTTTTGTTATAAACTTTGGATATAAAATATTTTAATATAAGAAGTGAATTTTTAATTATTTATTACATATCCTCTATTAGGTATTTTTTGGATCCTGGTACAGTACCAAGATTATTCTTATATTTGTTTTCACTGTGGCATTATTTAAAAAGCCCAGTTCACACAAGTCCATGAGAACAAAAGATAGAAGCATATACATTTTATGTCTTGAGATATTTAGATATTCTTAGATCTACTAATCCAAAAAGTATTAATTTTTCATTATGCACAATCACCTTTATCTTTTCTTTTTTAGAGAGAGAGAGTGAGTGGGGCAGGGGGAGTGCCAAGGAGGAGAGACAAAGGGGGAGAGGAAAGGGACAAAGGGAGAGGGAGAGACAGCCTTAAGTGGGCTCCACTGCTCAGCATGCAGCCGGAGGTAGGGCTCCATCTCACAACCCTGGATCATGACCTGAGCAGAGATCAAGTTGGTCACTTAACACACTGAGCCACCCAGATGCCCTGTTACCTTTCTCTTTTTAAGGGCTTTGATTGTTCATCTTCAATTTTGCAGTAGTCCTTTGTGTTTTTTAAATTAATATACAACTTTGAAAACCACAAAATTATGCTCTCTCTATTAAAACTCTTCAAGCTATACTAGATTCACAACAGGCTAATCTATTTAGTAAAAATCTTTAATTAATAATTAACACTCAGTAGCACAATAGCTATTCATCACCTTTAACTACCCTCTGGAAACCAAGAAAGACCTATGTGCATCACAGAGAAATTGAGTGAATCTGGAGTCATTAGTTGGCAGTTAGGACATTATAGCAAAATAAAACTTAACCACTTATAAGGTGAAATGTCTTTCTAGAGACAAATATAACTTGTCTACATATTTTTTAAAAGTTTAATTTCTCCTCTTAATATGAATCTGGCCCAATTCCTTGTGAAATGATATCCAGATCATTTCACAGTAAAGACACACTTGTCCTTCCTCATATTAACAAGCAGCGACTAGTTGCACACCGAAATCACTTTTTATAGTCATAAGATTTTCCCTTTGTCCCCCGAAGGGGAAACAGACATCTCAGTCCATCCTGACCCAATACGTTATTGTTAATACACGGTGAATACCCAGCCTTTCCCCCACTAGAGTATAAACTCTGTGAAATCAGAATCCTTGTCTTTCTGGATCCACGGTGTCATTGTTTCTTGATCTTTATATAGTTCCTGGAACATAGTAGGAGCTCAGTACCATGGAAATAAGAAAAGAAGGAATGGGGAGTAGAAGGAAGGAAAGGAAGTCAGGAAGCAAGCAGGCACATAATAACAAATGATAGCTTCTTGTTCCGTAAGTGGTCATGATTATTATTGCTGTCACTACTCACATTTTATGGATGGACTTGTAAGTCCATTTGCTTGCATTTACAAAGACTTCATTAGTCCTTCAGACATTTTGTTGGGCCTTTGCTACAATGTAATCATATTTCCAGACTAAAGTCTCTGAAAGAAATTTACTTCTCCTTCTGTTTTATTTCTAAGTGAATCATAGGCTATTGACATTTTAAAACAAAACAACAAAAAAGTTTTTCTGAAGATATTTGAACCAAAAACAGCAAGCTATGTTTTCACGAGGAAATGGATTTCCTATTAAATGGCAAATCCCATTAAATAGCTGTTTCATAGAGTCTCAGCAAAACAGTTTTTGTTTTGTTTTGTTTTAATTTACATGCTTAAATTTACATCACTGAAAGTCCATTTCAGGAATGCTTTCTGAACACGGAAAGAGCATCTTCACTCAGTTGTGAAGGCCAATTTTCTTCTACTATATATTTCACTCAGCATTTTGCTCTTCTGAGCTAGAAAACCAAGCAATGACACTCTGTTACCCTTTAAAGTTTCTATTACAGTCTACATTATCATCTCAAGAGCAGTATTATATTTTAGTGCTTTTCAGAAAAGTTATCATACTCAAAAAATATGGCTATTTGTCAACATCCTCTTTCCTCTGTACCAAGATGAGTCCCCCCACCCCCCACCTATCTCACCTGGAATGTTTTCTCAGTGTTTGAAATCTTTTTAAACTGAAAAAGTTCTCCATCTTTTTTATCCCAAAAAATGGAAACGAAATATCATTAATGTCCACACCATCCTATCCTTCACCCATGGCAGGTATCACTAATTGATTATGGCAAATCCAGAGCCTAGATTTGAACACAGAGTTCACACCAACCTGGGTGTCCAGGAACAACTAATTAGACTGTTTATGTGAGATAAAATTTGTTTTGCCAGAGTTGGTCTAGAAACTACCTGAAAGCAGTTAGGGTAATTAGATACCTTGAGATCCATTTCAGTTCTATTGTTCATTCTTATCTACAGATCATTTTACTCCCACCCCCAAATTTAGGACAACTCAAGCAATCTTCCATACTCTAAAATAATAAAATTTCAACATTTGCCATGCCATTATCAGCAATCAAGTAATGTAGTAACACCTGGTATAGGCTTAAGTAGTAGTAATTGTGTGTCCTAGGCAAAGATTGCAGGGGTCTCTTTAGATCTTATTTAAACCAGGAAAAAGTAAGTATGTGAGAAGTTGGTAAGATGCGTGTTATTGGAAAAAGTTGGTCTTGGACAAAAAAGTATTGAAAGGAGATCCCAAGAAGAAAGGGAGAGAGTCTGGAGCTAACCCTACCCATCTAGGTTGATAAAACATAAGACAAGAAAGGAATGAATGCTGCTGCAGCATGGGAGGCCCAGAGTGTGAAAGAAGGTCTGGCCATAATCATCTAGTCCAAACCTACCATATTTTACCTCAAGAAGTGTGGTGTCTGTGGCACTTTTGCATCTGTGTTTGTATTTTGTATTATGGTCCACCTGACTTACACAAGTTTTCATTTAGTGGTACAGTGTGTTTTTATAATTGAAGCGATATAGTAGAGATGCCTCCCGATTATGAAGTAAATTGGAAGAGGGAGTGGGTAATTATTTGGGTTGATAAACTTCAGAGCTCAAACTCAAGCACTAATCACACATCCCCACCATTTTCCATGTGGAAGTGCAAGAAAGTACCATTGTTTATATATTAATATTTTCAGTAGGCAAAATTTTACTAATTTACATGTTTAAAATGATTAAATGCTCTCTATTGATAAATACTCTTTATTGAATACTCTTTACAGACTATTTGGGTAGCAGAAATTAACTTCTATGAATATCTTTCTTTTCTTCAGCCCCCAAGATCAATGGTCAAAGCTGTTCTAAGAGTTCTAATACTGAAGTAAAGCATTGTTTTTTCTGGTACAGAGGGATGGCCTTCGTAGCCCAGAGTCTATGGAAGCCATCATCTCAGTGCTTTCTGCAGTGATGAAAAGGAGTCTGTCCTGAGCCATGCACATCACTTACCTGGACCCCATTACAGGCATATCTGTATGGCAGTATAATTTGAGGTTTGGCCTCATTTGCAAAATTTGTTTTTATGCAAAACTGGGAATTAAATATGTGAACTTGTTCTCATATGAATGTCATTTCTTGGAGCTCAGTTGAGGTACATTGTTTTTCCTATTCTTCTGGAAATAATAATTCAGCTTCCAGCTACCTTAATATTATGTAAAGTCCTCGTTTAAAAAAATAAATAAATAATCCTGCCCTGAGATCCTGAGATCCATTCTGACTCATACTTCATAGAGATCCCTAACTAGTGCTAAAAGCGTAATTTGATTTTTATAAAGGTGGGGATGTACCTCAGCATAAAATAAAATATGGGATTAGCAGAAGGAAGCCAGAGTTGTTTATGAAGGTTCAAAATCTTCCCCATATTTTTCTGTTTTGCTAAATATAGAGCCGATGAATCATATGAATGGTTGTGCTCTGTGTTCTTCTCCCCAGCTCCAAGCTTTTTTCCTTTTGGGAGAGGGCAGCTTGATATGTGGCACACTGTCTCAGCTGGTTTTCAGTCCTCTAGTCTCCCATCAAAGCAGGAGAAGTCTAGAAGCTGTTACCAATTTTTCTCTGGTCCAACTGGAGACACAATTTCAGAAGACAATGAAACAGTTTCCATCAGTCAGAATTCCCCAAAGAAGCAGAAAGCAGAGTAACATTTATTTATGGATATATAGATATACAGATAGAGATTTTATATATATATATATAAAAATATATATATGTGATATATAAATAAGATATATATGTATATATATATGTGTGTGTGTTATATATTTGTTTCAAGAAAACTGGCTTATGCAAATGTGGGAACTGGCAAGTCCAAAATTCCTAGGGCAGGTAGTAAGATAGAAATTCAGGAAACAGTTTGTCTTTAGTCCAAAATCTACAGGGGAGACCACCAGGCTGGAAACTCAGATGGGATTTCTACGTTACAGCCTTGGGACAAAATTCCTTCTTCTCCTTAAAAGCTCAGTTTCTTTTTCTTTTTTTAATACATTTATTTTTTATTGGTATTCAATTTGTCAACATACAGAATAACACCCAGTGCTCATCCCGTCAAGTGCCCCCCTCAGTGCCCACCACCCAGTCACCCCCATCCCCCACCCGCCTCCCCTTCCACCACCCCTAGTTCATTTCCCAGAGTTAGGAGTCTCTCATGTTCTCTCTCCCTTTCTGATATTTCCCACTTATTTTTTCTCCTTTCCCCTTTATTCCCTTTCACTATTTTTCATATTCCCCAAATGAATGAAACCATATAAAGTTTGTCCTTCTCTGATTGACTTATTTCACTCAGCATAATACTGTCCAGTTCCATCCACGTTGAAGCAAATGGTGGGTATTTGTTGTTTCTAATGGATGAGGAATATTCCTTTGTATACATAAACCACATCTTCTTTATCCATTCATCTTTTGATGGACACCGAGGCTCCTTCCACAGTTTGGCTATTGTGGACATTGCTGCTAGAAACATCGGGGTGCAAAAGCTCAGTTTCTGTACCAAAGGTATTCAACTGATTATATAAGTGCCACTCACATTGTCAAGGGCAATCTCTTTCATCTAAAATCAATTGCAACTGTAGGTGTTAATCACATCTACAAAATACCTTCACAACAGTATCTAGGCTAGTGTTTGCCTAAACACCTGGGCACAGAAGCCTAACCAAGTTGACAATTGAACTTAACCATCATGCAGCAGTCCTAGTGATGTCTCAAATTGTTGATCTTCTTCTTTTCCTTTAATTTATTTATTCATGAAAGACACAACACAGAGAGAGAGAGAGAGAGAGAGAGAGAGAGAGAAAGAGAGAGAGAGAGAGAAGCAGGCTCCATGCAGGGAGCCCGATGTGAGATTTGATCCCAGGAATCTAGGATCATGCCCTGGGCCGAAGACAGGTGCTAAACCACTGAGCCACCCAGGGATCCCCTTGCTGATCTTCTATAAGTTAATTTTTTACATATTATTCTATCAGATTAATAAATATGTGATTTTTCTTGTTCTAAAATAAATTCAAGTAATGTCAAAATGATTGCTTCATACAATGCACAGACCCTTTAGAAGTAGAGGGGAAAACTGTGTCACAAGCCTTAGAGCTGTTTAAAGGTAAAAGAAAAGCTCGAAGATATTGCAAGCTCTTTAAATATAGAAATAAATTGGAATTGGAAAGTATTCCAAGGGTAGATGTCTGATATTGTTATCATCTCAGAAGTATACAACTTCTGGAATTAAAGCAACATAGCTGAACTCAACACACATGCAAGACATGCTACACCACAATCTGGAAGGTTTTTTCCTTTTACAGGAAAGGGAAGTACAACCTTTTTTTAGGAGTTTATGTTCTCTGTGATTGCTTTAATTTCAACAAATAAGATCGAGGAGAAAATTAAGTTGTTTTATTATTGCCAAAAATTCAACAATAAATAGACAAATGTGGAACTGATTTAGTTTATGACACCATAAATTCAACATCCTATTGTTCTAAAAGTGCCTTTCATTTATTCACTAGCGTTGTTATTCAACATAATTGCATCCCCGCTATGTCCTAGGCTCTTTACTGTTTACTGGCAATGCAGTGATTTCCAGCATCGTGGCAGTGACCCTCAGAAGGAATTACTTGTGTTTATAAAATACCTGTGAGGCAGAGAGATAACATTTTTTTCTGTACATAAGTGCATAAACATTGCCTGAGTACCACCACCCGCCAGAGAGGTGCATCAGCCAAGCTGAGTCAACAACATTCGTGTATGCTTAGTATCCCTTTTTAAAGTTTGCCTACCTCCCAACACATTTGCCACCCATGCTCTCAAATCCATCATTTTATGTGTGTGTTTTTTTTTTTTTCTGGCTCCTTTGAGTTTTTCCCCAACATAGCATGGATCATCACTTATTTGTTTGTATCTGTTTCTTGTTCATCATTATATGCCCTATTCTTGGCCCAGTGCCTAGAAAAGGAAAAGAGATGAATAGTTATTTGTTGAGTGAATGAACAAATGAACACAATTATACGAACTCTGAAACCTGCCCTAGGTCAGGGGATGAGAGAAATATAGTTTACTCCCTGACCAAACAGGCATTCCCAACCATGGGCTATCTACAGTACTATCTTTGAAAAAGATACATCTTTGAGCAGCCTGGGTGGCTCAGCGGTTTAGTGTGGCCTTCGGCCCAGGGCCTGATCCTAGGGACCCGTGATTGAGTCCCACGTCAGGCTCCCTGCATGGAGCCTGCTTCTCCCTCTGCCTGTGTCTCTGCCTCCCTCCCTCTCTCTCTCTCTCTCTCTCTCTTTCTCTCTCTCTCTGTGTCTCTCATGAATAAATAAACAAAATCTAAAAAAAAAAAAAGATACATCTTTAAGAATAGAAAGCCCAGAAATGGACTCACAGCTATATGGCCAATTAATCTTCAATGAAGCAGGAAAGAATATCCAAAGGGAAAAAAGATAGTCTTATCAACAAATGCTGTTGGGGAAATTGGACAGCAACAAGCAAAGAATGAAACTGGACCACTTCATTACATGATACACAAAAATTAACTCAAAATGGATGAGAGACCTAAATGTAAGACAGGAATCCATCAAATCCTAGAGGTCAACACAGGCAGCAACCTCTTTGACCTCAGCCATAGCAATTTCTTACTAGACACATCTCCTGAGACAAGGGAAACAAAAGCAAAAATGAACTTCATTTGCTACTGGGACTTCATCAAGATAAAAAGTTTCTGAAAAATAAAGGAAACAATCAACAAATCTAAAAGGCAACCAAGAGACTGAGAGAAAATACCTGCAAATGACTTATTGATTAAAGAATTAGTATCCAAAGTCTATAAATTCAACACCCCAAAACAAATAATCCAGTTAAGAAATAGGCAGAAGACATGAGTAGACATTTTTCCAAAGAAGACATACAGATGACCCACAGACACATGGAAAAATGCTCAACATCACTCATCATCAGGGAAAACACAAATCAAATTGCAATGAGATACCACCTCACACCTGTCAGAATGGCTAAAATTAACAACACAGGAAACAAGAGGTGTTGTAGAGGATATGGAGAAAGGGGAACCCTCTTACACTGTTGGTAGGAATGCAAACTGGTACAGCCACTCTGGAAAACAGTTCCTCAAAAAGTTAAGAATAGAGCTACCCTATGATCCCGCAAATGCACTACTAGATATTTACCCAAAGGATACAGAAATACTGAATCAAAGGGGCACATGCACCCTGATGTTTATAGCAGCATTATCAACAATAGTCAAATTATGAAAAGAGTCCAAATGCCCATCAACTGATGAATAGATTTAAAAAAAAAAATATGTAGAGGCACCTGGGTGGATCAGTGGTTGAGCGTCTGCCTTTGGCTCAGATCATGATCCTGGGGTCCTGGGATTGAGTCCTGTATCAGGCTCCCCGCAGGGAACCTACTTCTCCCTCTACCTATGTCTCTGCCTCTCTCTCTATGTCTCTCATGAATAAATAAAGAAAATCTTTTTTTTAAAAAAAAGAAGTGGTATATATATAAACAATGGAATATTACTCAGCCATAAAAAAGAATGAAATCTTGCCATTTGCAATGACATGGATAGAACTAGAGTGTATTATGCTAAGCAAAATAAGTCAGTCAAAGACAAATACTATATGATTTCATTCACATGTGGAATTTAAGAAACAAAACAGATGAACATGATGGAAAGAAAATAAAAAGAGAGAGAGAGGGAAATCATAAGAGAGACTCAAACTACAGAGAACAAACAGGGTTGCTGGAGGTGGGGGGGATGGGCTAAATGAGGGATAGGGATTAAGGAAGACTTGTGATGAGCACTGGCTGTTAAATGTAAATGATGAATTACTGAATTCTACTCCTGAAACTAATATTACACTACATGTTAACTAACTAGAATGTAAATAAAAACTTAAAACAGTTAAAAAAAAAAGATACCATATCCTTGAAATGCAAGAACAATGGGGACCCTCTCTTAACCTGAGAGAATCAAGCTCTAGTGCCCTGAAGCATCTACTGTATGTCGGAAATTAACTTCTCTCATCTGCATCTAGAATGTTCTGTGTCATCCTTAGGAACACAGCAAAAATAGTCACCCAAATCATGTTCTGTGCTCAGCTGAGAAAGGCTGAGTGGCGGTATGCCCATGCCTGAGTGGCAAGTCTTCCATACTGTATGATTGCAATTACTCTGAGTAATTATAAATACTTATTCTTCATTATTGGTTAGTTCCCTCCATTCCCCCTATCCTAATTAATGCTGACCAGTTTATATTGGTGGCAGGAACCAATACTTTAACCTTGTTATTTTAACGCATCACTATTAGGTAATACTTCAAGTCCTGTTTGTCAACTTCTGTACTGCATCATCATAGGGCCCTAGGCACAGGGAGTTCCATACTTTTGGTCCCTGTGTTCCTCATGTAGTTTCTGCTATTTCTCAGTAGACCATAGATGACAGTCAGTGCCAAGAATTTCAGGAGGTTGGGGCAGGGAACCTAGAACTCCACTGTCAAGTCTGGTGCAGAGCATCCAGCAATAGATGCTAATCCAGGGACAGCCTGAACACCAGGTGGAGGAGGGAGTGAGCAGGGCTGAGAATTCCCATGCAGTGGATGCCTGCTGGCCTGCTGACTCACCATCTTATTTCCCTCTCATCATTCTCTGGAGAAAAACAGGACTCCCTCTCCCTACGTTTTGCTGCTCTTGGTAGGAGCCCAAACCTCAAAGCAGCTGGTATAAGAAGGTGAAAACAAGGATTTTTGATCACTTTATCTGAAGCCTTGATATAAGGAGAAGAGAGCCTACCTCCTTCTGTTCCTGTGAAACAAAATTTGGCTCAGCAGTTTGCTTAATCAGAATACATCTTGGCTATTTTTTTCAGCTATTTTACCACTTTAAGTCTGCCAACCATTCTTTTAAGACAGATATGACAGGAACAGAGCAACCTGTACATCTCTCCAATAATGATAAGTAGAAAATTATTATAGATAAAGGAGAGGCATGCTTTTCATGTATCCTTATTGTGCTACTGAATCTCTAAAGTTCAGACCCTCATCTAAAATTTCAAGTAGTCTATATAATAGCCAAAAATGGTTTCCTAATGTCCCTTGTGGGGAATAAGTGATACTGATGAAGAAAACAAGTCATTTAGTTCAGTTAGGGTTTTTCTTTGTGCATGAAAGTTGCTTGCTATCACTTGATAGGTTTAAAAAGAAAAGATCAGCCCTACACAGACTACTCCCTTCCTGAAAGACCTAAGCCAGCTCGGGGTGTGTTGTCCAGACCAAGAAATTTCCCAGATAGCATAAGTCGGTAAGGAAAATGAGATAGAGCATACTTCCATGCTGCTGCTTCTTTTCTTTTTTTTAAGATTTAATTAATTTATTTAACAGAGGTTGAGAGCGAGAGAAAGAAAAAGCGCACAAGTAGGGGAAGCAGCAGGCAGAGGGAAAAGGAGAAGCAGGCTCCTCACTGAGCAGGGAATACAACACTGGGCTCGATCCCAGGAGCCTGGGATCATGACCTGAGCAGAAGGCAAATGTTTAAAAAACCAAGCCACCCAAGCGTCCCTCTTCTAAGCATTTTACATTTATCAATCCATTTAATCCTGATAAAAACCCCAAGCAAGAAATGCCAATATTAATATCATTTGAAATATTAGGAAACTAAGGCAGCAAGGGATAAGTAACCGTCAGTCACCCAATAAGTACGTGGAAACAAAACTGAAATAAAAACAGTTGGGTGAAAACAGTACCTCTTGTCACTAAGTTTTGTTTCCATTACCACTTAATTAAAACTTGGCACAGGGAAATTTTCATTTGCTAAAAAAAAGAAAAGAAAAGAAAAGAAAAGAAAAGAAAAGAAAAGAAAAGAGAAGAAAAGAAAGAAAGAAAAGAAAAGAAAGAAAAGAAAAGAAAGAAAGAAAAGAAAAGAAAAGAAAAGAAAAGAAAAGAAAAGAAAAGAAAAGAAAAGAAAAAAGAAAAGAAAAAACTCTCCTTGCCTTGGGCCAGACGTCCCCTCCTAGCTATTAGCAGCCTGCATGTTATAACACATGGTGCCTCCTCCTGCTGAAGAAGTTAAATTGAGGCCAGTTCTCATTGAATATTCATGCTGCGGATAGAGAACCCCGATCTGTTTGTGTGGATTCTGTCATCCGTGGGGATATTTCTGCATCAGAAACAGAATAACGGAGACTTCTGAGATCCCCAAGTGTCTCCTAAATGGTCATTCTAGCCATTCTCATCTCCCCGCCCCAGAACCTTATTAAGGAACCAAGTGTCTGGTTCATTCAAAGGGCCATCCTCTTCTTGCCCACTGTAGCCCTCCACAGTGCTTAGCAAGGACGACTGCTTCCAGGGGGCCTTGCCCTGAACATTTCAAAAGAGCAGTAGTTTTTAAACACAGTTACATACCACTTCCCTAGTATCTTGTGCAACTATCTTGTGCATTTTAAGTGAGCCTCTTACCTAAACCATACCCTGTCTCCAAAATAAAATTTGCCACATTTTAAAGCCTAGGCAAATTAGAGGTAACAAATGGCCTCAAATGGCCAAATGGAACAATAAGTTCCTCGGTTTGTGTTTCAGCTCCCAAGTTAGCTCCCCAAATGATGAAACTAATTTAATCAATGGTTTGTTGAAGCAGTGCCCATTTGGTGCTGGAAACAGGAAACAGCGCACATCATTTCTGTCCCTGCCACCATCCCCCTCTGCCCTTGAACCTCAGGATGGGAGCATCTCATAGACAACGCCCTTTGGGTTTGAGAAACAGAGCAGGTCAGAGAATTCTCAGACTAAACTTCAGAACATGGTTTATTGTAGGGACCAATCGGTATAAGTCTAAGAGGACATAGTACAGAGAAGTCAGGATGATCAGAGGCTTCACAACACAATGAGCCCCGTAATCAATGACAGCTAACTTTGGTTGAACATTCTTCTCTGGCCAGGCAACTTTCTAAATGGTTTACATGTTTTTACTCATCTATCTTCACAAGGAAATGATGAAATAGGTACTATTCTTATTATCTGTGTTTTACATGTGAGAATCCTGAAGCACAGAGAAGTAAAGTGCCTGGCCGAAGTCACACAGCTAGTTAGAGGCTAAGTCAAACATTTGGATCCAAGCCTTCCAGCTTCAGAACCCCTGAGCTGACCCACTCTATTCCAACTGTTTCTCAGAATAGAAACTTAAAGTTGACTGTTTTCTTCTTCCTGGCCTCAGAGCTAAAGAAAGAAATGGTCAGAAAATTACCTGAGGGTTCATGGAGAGGGTGGATTGCAGACAACCCTGAGTTTGGGTTTTTCATTTGTTTTTGGAGGGGGACTGGGGAAAAAAAACACTTCTTATAATAATTATTATAATGTTTGTCCAGCAGAGAACCTTTGGACACATTTATCTGACTTTCCAGGGCAGGAGTAAACAACAGTTAAGGCTCCCATTTATACTTACAGTTATGATGATTTAAGAATCCAGTGAATACCAAAAGCAATTGGTCACAAATGATACACAGAGCAGCAAACCTGGAGGGGGAAGGATCCTGAACCCATTTAATCCCACTACATCCAATCAGTATGGATTTGTTGATAGAAACAAAGGGGTTTCACCCCTTTCAGTATTTTTGATATTTGCTTAGACCCAAGGAACAAGGCAGAAATTTCACTGTAATCTACAAAAGCAATCAAGTCATTGGGCTATCTCCACTGCAGAGTTTCAAAGTAGCCAATGCCATTTCTCTTTGGAAAGCTGGGATGATTCTGGAGCTTCCAGAGCCTAGATTATAAACCAGAATATAAGGAGAGACTGAGCCTTATTTACCTTGCTCACTTACATGTTGCAGGTGCCTAGAAACATGCCCAGCAGAGAGTAGGCACTGAATACGCTGAGTAAAAGTCAGTCCGTGAATGAGTTAGGACAATGGAGTTCTCTGTGTCTGGTTCCATTCCTGGTTTGAGGGAAACAGGTAGAACCCTTGTGCAATTTTTTTTCTAGAATTCCTTCTGTGGAATTTATGTTACGAAAGCATAACAGACAAGGGAAATCTTTGCTCAAACTTATACCTCCAAGACTATTTCAGCAGCCCCAGGACTTACTGACTATAATATCAGTATTTGATCACTGGTTGAAGATGAGAGGTCCATCCACCCAAAGAATGTACCTCAAACTCATTTGCAAAGTCATGCAGTACAATGATTAAGAATTTGATCTTTGGGGTCAGATGTAATTTCAGATCTGAGCTCCACCATTAATAAGCTGCATTCTAAATGTCTCTTAACCTCTGTTCCCTTGTGTTTAAAATCGAGGTATTTTTTTAATGCCTCCAAGGGTTGTTGTAAGAATTCTATGAGAACAAGAGGGCTAGCAGAATGCCTGGGTATAAGGAAATGCTGAGTAGATGGTTGAAAAGGGTGGAGTGAAAACATGGTGAATACTCCTTCATTCTCAGGTTCATTCTCATATAATATTTTTATCACTAAAAGCACATGGGTTAGATGATTACCAATTTTTCTTTTAAACATTCTGTGTCCTCCACAGGTCATTGAACTCACAGAAAAGAATTATGATATCTTCTAGCAATGTGCCAAGTGAACCCTGGCAAGAGTAGAGCTCATCACCATAGCATTGGGAAGTCAGCTGTGTTATGCTCATAAAGAGAATACATTTCACTAAATGAAAGAATGGATGTGGTTTCCAGAAATACTTAGTTTGTTTTTAAGCCAGGAATCCTTATTTCTATTATTCTCAGACTGCCTTTCCAAATAGTTTTAATGACAAGAGCTCTTGACTTTTCTATACCTTGAAGACTCTGATCTAGTGTGTTATCCTAGTATCAACACATTCAGGAGCCTCTTGGACTTTGTGTCCCACTCAGGAATTTTGTTTCCTGTGCTAAGGGGATCTGACTTAGTCACAGAAAATATCTATGCCTATATGGTGATATAAGTCATAAAATATAAAAGATGTGTTGCAGATAAAAATAGTTAATTAGCTTAAAAAGATTATTGCACACACAAGGAATGTCGTCCTAAGACACAGACTATTTTTTTAAAGATTTTATTTATTTATTCATGATAGACACAGACAGAGAGGGAGAAAGGCAGAGACACAGGCAGAGGGAGAAGCAGGCCCCATTCAGGGAGCCCAACATGGGACCCGATCCCGGGTCTCCAGGATCACACCCTGGGCTGCAGGCAGCACTAAATTGCTGCGCCACCAGGGCTGCCCAAGAGATAGACTATTTGATTCAAGGAGGAAAGGATGGGAAATGAGGCAAATACTTTTAAATTCATACAATGAACTAGAAGCTAAGATATTTAACCACCAGCATTTACTGAGCTAAACAGGTGTGAGCCTCTGTGCTAGCACTTTCATGCTCCTGCTCTCTCATATAATCATCGCATCTATTCTCTGACATTGGTGAAGCAGATCCCTCTTTTCCAAGTGAGGAAAGCTTAGCAGAAAAGGGATAACTTGCTCAAGGTCTCCTTATATAAGAAGTGGTGAGTTCAGAACTTAAACTCCCAAGTCTGGATCCGAATTCTAAGATTTCTCATGCTACCATTTCACGTGCCCTACTGTTGACTTATGCAGAAGGTAAAATCTTGACGCTTATATTGGAAAGAATAGGGGTGTAGGATACAATTTTTTGACCAATTTACAGCCACAGACACTATTAAATAGGAGGACAACTTCATTGCCTCTCTATACCACTGAGATAAAGACGTACCTCAACTTCTCTGTCAAATGAAGAATAAGCTAGATCTTGCTCTAGCTTGAACCAGAGATTAATAGTTTATTTTATTTTATTTATTTATTCAGAGAGAGCGAGAGAGAGGCAGAGACACAGGCAGGGGAGAAGCAGGCCCCATGCAGGAAGCCCGACGTGGGACTTGATCCTTGGTCTCCAGGATCACACCCCGGGCTGCAGGTGGCGCTAAACCACTGCTCCACCGGGGCTGCCCAGATTAATAGGTTTTAACAGAACTGTGAAATTCTGGAGTCTCCATCTATAATGATTTCGTTGGGTTGTATAGTGGTCCAATTGCAGCTCAGCGGGTTACATAGAGCAAGTTTTCCTTACTCACTCACCATCTCCTTCTACCTCATGGCTTCTCTTCCAAAACCTTCTCTGGGTATTTTCTTAAATAGGCTTCATAATCAGAAATATAAAGAGAATCACAGCAATGCCAACTCCACCCCCGGGACTGGTTCCTGAAGGCATGCTTCAGACCCTTCACTTGCTTTTCAGACAAGAGTAGAAATAATTGGGCTGCACTAGGTCTATTTTTATGAAATTATTCTGAAGAACAGCCATTATGTAGGGAAGATTCTACCTTTTCCATCTCCACGGGCTCGCTGAATGAGGACAGCGGTGCGTGAAAAAGTGGTTGTAAGCTTTTAAAACCACCACATCTCACACATAGTTGGTTGTTTACATACTTCAATGGGCATGACCTGGAAGCCCAAACTAAAAAGTAAAATACCCATTGCTAGCTCTAATTTATTGACAATTCTTCTCTACACTGTCCAGAACTATGTGATAGGCTCAGGAAAAAAAATGCTTATAAACATATAAATTTGCATCATAAAATCAAATGTCACGATTATGAAACAGGGATAGTCTGTCAGTGGGTAGAATATTTGTTTTTATGATGGATCCCAGAGGGGGAGATAGACCTGTACAGTGCGTGATTTCCCAGCTGAGCTCTTCTGTCTCCTGAGATTTGCGGTGACTTCAGTGCCTTTCACTTATACAAGTGATTTAGGGCAAGTGAAGGTGTCCAGGCCAAAGATGTTGACTCTAAAGCTGGTCCTGCTGGCGGAATTCACTCCATTTAAATAAATTCCCTCATCTCTAGACTGTGTGGATGGGACTGGGTGATTTCTTTCTCCAGAAGCCTCAAATTCTAGAGACTCCTTCTTCTACTCCCTCCACCCTCTTCACACACGGGCTTCTTCACCTCTTCCCCTTCCTATGGCAAATGCCACTGGAACCAGGGGTGACCATGTGAACTGGTGGGGTTGTCAGACTCTAGAACACTGATGGGGCCAATTTCAGCATGAGGCAGGGGCACCATAAGGGGAATGCTCACTTGGGAGTGGAATGCACTTGGAAGTAGCTTTCCTTTCCTGCTCTCAGGTGTGCAGCTGGAGTGGGAAGTGGACCCAAGGCTTGTTCTCTGAACTGCTCTACTCCCTCTTCTTTTTTTTTTAATTTTTTTTTTTTTTATTTATGATAGTCACAGAGAGAGAGAGAGAGAGAGAGGCAGAGACACAGGCAGAGGGAGAAGCAGGCTCCATGCACCGGGAGCCCGATGTGGGATTCGATCCCGGGTCTCCAGGATCGCGCCCTGGGCCAAAGGCAGGCGTCAAACTGCTGCGCCACCCAGGGATCCCTACTCCCTCTTCTTGGACAACAGCCAAGCCCAAGCCCATGTCTCCAGATGCACTTTAGTGGCCATCTCAGGCATCGGATTGGAAACAATTAATTTTTTTCCCCTGGTCTCTCCTCTCTCTCTCTCTCCCTGTCCTTCCATTCCCAGGCAGCTGGTGGGTGATGGACTGGGTGTAACTAGTTTGGGGAAAATGAAACATTGTACTCATATAGTCCAGTTGGCTTTACTGAAATTCTGTGGAATGAGACTTCAAGCCCAAAACCAACTGCCAAACATGTGGTTTTAGCCATTTATTTTCCATGTGTTCCATTTGGCTGTGCTTTCCCAGAGAAAATTTCAGGGAGGGTGGGGGGTTGGGGCTGGATAGGTGGGAGGCAGATGTTCTGAATTCCTTGGCTTTAACACAACTGTCCCCAAGAATAGCACAGTTACCAATAAGATGGTTTGGAGAACACTCTTTGATTTCAGAAACAAACTAAGCAATTTTATCAGAAGTTAGCTTAGACTCTGATTAATAGAGTTTGCATAATAAGCTCTTACCTGACAAACAAATGGCAAAAATTCATTTGACTGAATTAATTCACATATAGTATAAATCTCTCTCTCAGTGTATCTCTAGTTCTATCACTTTTTCCCCATCTGTTTCTCTCTCTCTCTCTCTCTCTCTCTCTCTCTCTCACACACACACACACACACACACACACACACACACTCCTCCCCTCCCCCCCCACCGTGTGACCATGCAGGGACATCAAGGCCTAACATGGAGAGGGACTAAGAGTCTACTCCTTCCCAGCAAGCCATCTGTACCAGGAAGCCTCCTGAGCCAGAGCCCAAAGAAGAAATAGTATAATTGGTCTCAGTTTTTCCTATCCGAAGCCCACATACATGCCCACCTTGTAGCACACACGGCATCTGGCTTCTACACCCCGGCATTTCCGCACCCACCAGGAGCTCTGCACCTCAAACGAGTGACTGCAACTCTGGGTAGTGAGTTCTCAAGGACATATCCTGGATGGAGAAAATGTGCAGGCGAGAGGCAGCTACCCTCGGTGCCCAGGGAGCCCAGAGCATAGAGCACCCTCCTCTCCAGCAAAGTCTAACTGAGGTCCCATCCAGCTCCTCCTGGAGGGCACTGACCCACCGATACTGAAACTTGCCAGGGCCTTAGCCTCCCATCCTGTCATGAGAATCCTGTCATTTCCACACCACTGACTGGAGCCTAAATAAATGCTGCTTTGGATACAGAAGAAAGGGAAATAAAGCTGAAAGAATATTCAGCAGCCACTTCCTCAGGCAGTCACAAAAATTCAGCTGGGAGGACGATGTCTGGCTTCCCGGAGAAGAAAGGGGAGGGAGGAAAGACAAAACATTCATGAGTTGCCAAACACCAGAGCTCCTTCAGGAAGGACTTGGTCTCCACAGTGATAGCAAATGCAGGTACATCAAAGACTTTTCCTTTCTCCTAATGCTCCCTCAGCAGCTCTCAAGCTGTTGCCATTAAGCGACTCTAATGTTTCCTAATGCGGAGCGTATTTACAGTACTTAGACGTGGGGTAGTTCTCTCCGTTCCAGAACCTCAGCACTGGAGCCTAGTAGAGGTAGTTAGGCCGAGTCTCCTCAGTTCCAATGGCTACTCTCCTGAACCGTCCCTCTGCAAGAGGGAGGTGTGGCTCAGTACAGTGACGGGCCAGTACCAAACCCAGTGTGGTTCCGTAGGGCCCAGAGAGGAAGAACTGTGCAGGGAGCACACTTGGCACCACACCACAGCAGGGCAGAGCTGTGGTGAGGGAAAGGCCTCTAGAGAGGAGGGAAGATGGCCATGATGTTCCTTGGAGACATTCCCGTTTCTCCCCAGGGCTGACCAGAGGTGCTGGGGACACTGCATTCCTTAGGATGGCAAAGGGTAAAGAAGTCCTTTCTGAAGTGATCACGGGTGCGCCTTACCCCATCTGGCTTCCTCAACCTCCAGGCAAACACAAACACCTACGCCTCCGGCAGATGATTCGCTGCCCTAGCCAAGATTACATCCGAGATCTATTGTAAAAATATTACATATTCAGAGGGAAATCTTCGGTGATGCAGAATGGTATCCTGTGAAAGGCAAAATTCCTCTCCTGGTCCACCTAACCAGCCTCCTGTGCTCACTGCTTGCCCTGGCCACAAGTAACCACACTCCACGGTTTACCTCATATCCTTCAAGAAATGATTTACACACATGCAGTTGTATCTGAATGTAATACTTTTGAAAGTATTCACAGGGAATCACACAGAGCATCCTGCTTCATCACTTGCTTGTTTAACTTAATATATTTGGACACTTTCCATGTCGGTACACTCAGATCTAATTCATTCTTCTTAAGAACCAAATATGGGTGGGGCAGACCATAATTTAATGAGTCCTCTCATTAGTGACCATGAGGTAACTTGCAGTTGTTATCACAAGCCATGCTGCAGTTAAATTATTTGTACATACATCTTTGCGTACCTATACAGGCATAACTTAGAAGTGGAATCCTTGCCTTAAAAAAGTATGTATATTATAAATTTAGATAGATGAAATCATATTGCTCTCAACAATAGTAACTGAAAGTAAAATGTTGGCTTTTCCACATCCTTGCCAACATGCAGTATTCACCAGCAGACAAAAATTGTATTTTATTGTTTTACTTTCCATTTCTTTAATTATGAATAAAATTGGGAATATAACCACTCATTATAAATCCTAAGTGTATTTTATAATGCCCTATTTGTACACATACAGATACATACCCAGAAACACATTTCCTTCATGAATTACTTGTTCATATCCCTCAGCCATTTTCTTTTGGATTATTCATTTACTCTTCCTGATCTGTAAGAATATATATATATATATATACATATATATATATATGTATATATATATATATATACACGTGTGTGTATATATATGTGTGTGTATATATATATATATGAAATTACTATGTCTTTATCATATACCTTCACAGTTTTTCCTACTTCATCCTTTGAACTGTTTGTACTTTGTTTACAGTATTATTATAATCCTGAAGTTTTCACATTTCAAAAAATATAACCTGATTTATCAATCTTTTGCTTTATAACATCTGGGTTTTATGTCAGACCTCAAGCACTTTCCCATTCCAAATTATCTTTTAAATTACTGGTATTTTTCTTCCAGCACTATTATTACTTAATTCTTTAATTATAAAATTTTTACCCTTTTGGAATTTATTTTGGTGTAAAACATGAGGTGAAGAGCCAACTATATATATTGTTCCCAAATTTCCAGTTGCCCAAATATAATTTATTACATAATCTAATTTTGACTTTTTAATTCCAAATACTATCCTACACGTCAAATTCAAAACATATGCAGGTTATTTCTAGACTCTAATCTGTTCATCGATTTGCTACTTCTACCTTGATTATAAGCTGATTTAATTACTCTAACTTTATTATGCATTTCAATATCTGGTGGGGCTAGTCTTCATAGCTCTTCTTTAATATGTTTTATTTTCAGAATGCCTGGGGGGCTCAGTGGTTGAGCATCTGCCTCTGGCTCAGGCGTGATTTGGGGTTCTGGGATTGAGTCCCGCATAGGGCTCCCTACAAGAAGCCTGCTTCTCCCTTTGCCTGTGTCTCTGCCTCTTGTGAATAGATAAACAAAATCTTTAAAAAAGATATGTTTTATTTTCAAGGTGGAAAAGTTGCAAGCAGATTTCCCCTTCAAAGGTGGTGGCTTGGGTTTGCTTTGAGGGGTAAAGTCCTTTTTTTCTGTGAAAAGCCACTCATGTGGGTTGTAGGGCTATAGGATACCCACCCACAGCCCAGGAAACAATTAAAATGCAAATCCAGATGCACTCTGTTCCATCTGAAGCCAAAGGTTCTGTTTAGAAATGTAAATTGGGTGAGCACTGGGTGTTATTCTCTATGTTGGCAAATTGAACACCAATAAAAAATAAATTTATTATTAAAAACAAGAAATGTAAATGGGGCAGATTTTTTAAAAAGAGATCTAGGTTTCTACAGTTTATATAGCCAACAGAGAAATGTTTCTTCCTAAGTGTGGAATTTTAATGTCCTATTCATATCACGAGCGCATGTGGCACAGGAATGTGTGTCTCTCAGCGGCAGAGATGAAATGGAAGAGCCAGCATGAGAGAGAGGCCTGTGTGGAGGCCTGATGTTCTCCTCACCCAACAGTACCACAGAGAATGTGAAATAGAACAGGCTGGAACTGGTGTAGTCCACCCTGGGCCTGGGCACTTTGTTCCACAATTGGTATCATGAACAATGAAACACCTTGAATTAGGAAAATGTATATTGGTAAATCTCAAAGTTCTGATTTATTCTAGAGCCTTCAAAGAAACCTTGTAGAGGCTGCATTTAGGCAACAGGCTTAAGCAATGGAAACTTGGGGTGACTGGGTGATGGGTGAGCATGTGATGGGATGAGCACTGGGTGTTATACCCAACTGATGAATTAATGAAAACTACATCCAAAACTAATGATATGTGGGCTAGTTGAATTTAAATAAATCAAAAGCAAAAGAAACTTGATCAAGGTTAAAGGGCCAACAACAACCACAGAGCTGAATGCAAACAGGTTCATGAAGCGACCCACCTCGAAATAGCCATAGGCCCTAACTGACCAGTTACACCCAGGTATAGTTCCTAAGATTACCAGAAAGAGTATTCCATTCCATACATTCCCCATACTCCCTCACCCTGCCCTATAACTGTAGCCTCTCACCACCGCCCACTGCTTCCTTGCAGTGTGTATTCAATAAACTATCTCCTTTTTTCTGCCTTCAGTGAATCCTTTCACTGCCCATACTGCTTGTTGGCTTCTACTCAATTGGATCACCGCACATTTGGGGGCCCCCATCTGATGGGGAGAGACACCACAAAGACCTTACTCCTGTGACCTCTTCTCTTCAGGGTAATGAATATTCCCAGGTAATGAATATTTCCGTGGGAAAGGAGGTGGGGAAATGTGGATGTTTGGTGGTCTTTAGGGTTTGGGGTCTAGACTCCAGGGAAGAGAGATGTGCTTGAGGGCACTGACCTGGGGGTGGTTAAGCAGCAAACTGTGGGCTACACTGGAAGGGGAGTGGGGGAAAGAGGTAGACCTTATAGATGACCTCACGGAGGGGCTTTGAAGGCCACCAGAACTACATTTCTGTTTGCATTCTCTCTGCTGTTACTCTCTTCTGAAATTCCCAAGCCTTCATAAACCTTTGGGCCATACAACAGGCAATTATGAGGGGATTAAGGGGTGTGACTGTGCCCACCTGGGGGAAACTACTCATGAAGCATCCAACTACAGGGAGGCGAGATCTAGGGAAGCAGGGGGTTCAGATGAGTCAGCAGGAAATGAACTGGCAGAGGGCAGAGAGCAATTGGATGGATTTAGGAGTGACAAATATGACTGGTTTCTGTATTATGAGCATTTCCCAGGGAATCCCAGAAACACCTATATAGGGAAGCCTGGAATACACTGGAATTTCGACAGGCAGTCAAATTTGCTTACTAAGGGGGAAAATGTGGAGCTCCTGAGTGGCTCAGTTGGTTGAGTGTCATTTTTTTTAAAGATTTTATTATTTATTTATTTATTTATTTATTTATTTATTATTTATTTATTATTTATTTAAATTTATTATTTATTATTTAAATTTATTTATTATTTATTTATTTATTTTCTTATTGGAGTTCAGTTTGCCAACATATACCATAACACCATGCTCATCCATCAAGTGCCCCAGTCAGTGCCTGTCACCCGAACCACTCCCCCCCACCCACCACCTGCCCCAGTCAGTGCCTGTCACCTTAACCCCCTGCCCCCCTCCCCCCGTCCACCACCCCTTCCACTACTCCTTGTTCATTTCCCAGAGTTAGGAGTCTTTTATGTGCTGTCACCCTTTCTGATATTTCCCACTTATTTTCTCTCCTTTCCCCTTATTCCTTTTCACTATTTTTTATATTCCCCAAACGAATGAGACCATATAATGTTTGTCCTTCTCCGATTGACTTACTTCACTCAGCATAATACCCTCCAGTTCCATCCATGTCGAAGCAAATGGTGGGTATTTGTCATTTCTAATGGCTGAGTAATATTCCATTGTATACATAAACCACATCTTCTTTATCCATTCATCTGTCGATGGACACCAAGGCTCCTTTCACAGTTTGGCTATTGTGGACATTGCTGCTATAAACATTGGGGTGCGGGTGTCTCGGCTCTTCACTGCATCTGTACCTTTGGGGTAAATCCCCAGCAGTACAATTGCTGGGCTGTAGGGCAGGTCTATTTTTAACTCTTTGAGGAACCTCCACACAGTTTTCCAGAGGGGCTATACTAGTTCACATTCCCACCAACAGTGCAAGAGGGTTCCCCTTTCTTCACATCCTCTCCAATAGTTGTTGTTTCCTGTCTTGTTCATTTTCACCATTTTCACTGGTGTGAGATGGTATCACATTGTGGTTTTGATTTGTATTTCCCTGATGGCAAGTGATGCAGAGCATTCTCTCATGTACGTGTTGGCCATGTCTATGTCTTCCTCTGTGAAATTTCTGTTCATGTCTTTTGTCCATTTCATGATTGGATTTTTTGTTTCTTTGCTATTGAGTTTAATAAGTTCTTTATAGAGCTTGGATACTAGCCCTTTACCTGATATGTGATTTGCAAATATCTTCTCCCATTCTGTAGTTTGTCTTTTTGTTTTGTTGACTGTTTCTTTTGCTGTGCAGAAGCTACTTACCTTGATTAAGTCCCAATTGTTCATTTTTGCTTTTGTTTCCCCTGCCTTTGTAGATGTATCTTGCAAGAAGTTGCAATGGACAAGTTCAAAAAGAGTGTTGCCTGTGTTCTCCTCTAGGATTTTGATGGATTCTTGTCTCACATTTAGACCTTTCACCCATTTTGAGTTTATCTTTGGGTATGGTGAAAGAGAGTGGTCTAGTTTCATTCTTCTGCATGTGGCTGTCCAGTTTTCCCAGCACCATTTATTGAAGAGACTGTCCTTTTGCCAGTGGATAGTCTTTCCTACTTTGTCGAATATCAGTTGACCGTAGAGTTGAGGGCCCATTTCTGGATTCTGTATTCTGTTCCATTGATCTATGTGTCTGTTTTTGTGCCAGTACCACACTGTCTTGATGACCATAGCTTTGTAGTACAACCTGAAATCTGGCATTGTGATGCCCCCAGCTCTGGTTTTCTTTTTCATTATTCCCCTGGCTATTCGGGGTCTTTTCTGATTCCACACAAATCTTAAGATGATTTGTTCCAATTCTCTGAAGAAAGTCCATTATGTTTTGATAGGGATTGCATTGAACGCCTAAATTGCCCTGGGCAGCATAGACATTTTCACAATATTAATTCTTCCAATCCATGAGCATGGAATATTTTTCCATCTCTTTGTGTCTTCCTCAATTTCTTTCAGAAGTGTTCTCTAGTTTTTAGGGTATAGATCCTTTACCTCTTTGGTTAGGTTTATTCCTAGGTATCTTATGCTTTTGGGTGCAATTGTCAATGGGATTGACTCCTTAATTTCTCTTTCTTGAGTCTCATTGTTAGTGTATAGAAATGCCACTGATTTCTGGGCATTGATTTTGTGTCCTGCCACACTGCCGAATTGCTGTATGAGTTCTAGCAATCATGAATCTTTTGGGTTTTCTATGTACAGTGTCATGGCATCTGCAAAGAGGGAGAGTTTGACTTCTTTTTTGCCGATTTGAATGGCTTTTATTTCTTTTTGTTGTCTGACTACTGAGGCTAGGGCTTTTAGTACTATGTTGAATAGCAGTGGTGAGAGTAGACATCCCTGTCTTGTTCCTGATCTTAGGGGAAAGGCTCCCAGTGCTTCCCCTTTGAGAATGATATTTGCTGTGGGCTTTTTGTAGATGGTTTTTAAGATACTAAGGAATGTTCCCTCTATCCCTACACTCTGAAGAGTTTTGATCAGGAATGGATGCTGTATTTTGTCAAATGCTTTCTCTGCATCTATTGACAGAATCATATGGTTCTTGTTTTTTTCTCTTGTTGTTATGATCTATAATGTTGATTGCTTTACGAGTGTTGAACCAGCCTTGCATCCCGGGGATAAATCTCACTTGGTCATGGTGAATAATCTTCTTAATGTACTGTTGTATCCTATTGGCTAGTATCCTGTTGATAGTTTTTGCATTTGTGTTCATCAGGGATATTGGTCTATAATTCTCCTTTTTGGTGGGGTACTGGTCTGGTTTTGGAATTAAGGTGATGCTGGCCTCATAAAACTAATTTGGAAGTACTCCATCCCTTTCTATCTTTCAGAACAACTTTAGTAGAATAGGTATTGTTTCTTCTTTAAACATTTGATAGAATTTCCCCGGGAAGCCATCTGGCCCTGGACCTTTGTGTCATGGGGGGTTTTGGATGACTGCTTCAATTTCCTCCCTGGTTATTGGCCTGTTCAGGTTTTCTATTTCTTCCAGTTCCAGTTTTGGTAGTTTGTGGTTTTCCAGAAATGCATCCATGTCTTCTAGATTGCCTAATTTATTGGAGTATAGCTGCTCATAATATGTTTTTAAAATAATTTGTATTTCCTTGGTATTCGTTGTGATCCCCCTCTTTCATTCATGATTTTATTAATTAGAGTTTTTCTCTGTTTTTTTTAAAGCTTGAGTGTCAAATCTTGATCCAGCTCAGATCATGATCTCAGGGTCATAGGATAGAGCCCTGCCACAGGGCTCCATGCTCAGTGGGGAGTCTGCTTGAGATTCTCCCTCTCCCTCTCTCCTCCTCCTCACTACCCTACTTTTACACATGTGCTGTCTCCCTCTTTCAAAAAAAAATTTGTTTTTAAAGATTTTATCTATTTATTTGACAGAGAGAAAGAGAGTACAAGCAGGGGGAGCAACAGAGGGAGAGAAAGAAGCAAGCTCTCTGCTGAACACGGAGCCCAATGAGAAGCTCCATCCCATGACCCATGAGTTCATGATCTGAGTCGAAGGCTGATGCTAACTGACCTAGCCACCCAGGCACCCCTCAAAAAAAATTTTTAAATAAAAATCTAAGAGGGCGGAAAAAATCTAAGAAGGAAATGTGGCCTCACATCTATTAATGAAGGGTCATTTCTGTGGCAAATGTTTCACTTTCTGTGAACTCTAATTTTACTGCTTAAGATAAGGTATGCTTTTCCTCATCAATTATACCAAGTTTTTCAGATAAGCCTGTTTGTGTCTTGGCCTTACCCAACTGACAGTTATCAAATAATCCAGTAAATTCTATCAAGGCAAGAAGATCTCTTTCCTCAACAATTGAACAAAAATTAAAATCCAACTTATCCAGGTAGTTACCCTGATTCGGCTCTTAGCCAACTGTGGACTCTTGGTTGCAGCCTTGGCTGGTGAGTAGAGAGAGAGGCCCCCAGTGTTGGATGGCTCTGGCATTTCCCCATGGATATGGCCTGTGGAGGACTTTGCTCTTCCAGGTATTGCTAAATAAAAATAATTACAGAACTGAGGCTCCTTTGAGATCATACTATCCTTTCCCTCTCTCTTCTCCCAAGCTAGGTAAGCAGATCTAACCTCTGAGCCTTCCTCCAAGCCTCACATGCCTTTAGACTATCTTTTTGAGTCCTTGTTTCAATACAAGCTTCCTCTGTATTCCTTTGAAATCAGTTTATTTTTTTTTCTTTTTTTTTTTATTGGTGTTTAATTTACCAACATACAGAAAAACACCCAGTGCTCATCCCATCAAGTGTCCACCTCAGTGCCCTTCACCCATTCCCCTCCAACACCCGCCCTCCTCCCCTTCCACCACCCCTAGTTCGTTTCCCCGAGTTAGGAGTCTTTATGTTCTGTCTCCCTTCCTGATATTTCCCAACATTTCTTTTCCCTTCCTTTATATTCCCTTTCACTATTATTCATATTCCCCAAATGAATGAGAACATACACTGTTTGTCCTTCTCCGATTGACTTATTTCACTCAGCATAATACCCTCCAGTTCCATCCACGTTGAAGCAAATGGTGGGTATTTGTCGTTTCTAATTGCTGAGTAATATTCCATTGTATACATAAACCACATCTTCTTTATCCATTCATCTTTCGATGGACACCGAGGCTCCTTCCACAGTTTGGCTATTGTGGCCATTGCTGATAGAAACGTCGGGGTGCAGGTGTCCCGACGTTTCATTGCATCTCAATCTTTGGGGTAAATCCCCAACAGTGCAATTGCTGGGTCGTAGGGCAGGTCTATTTTTAACTCTTTGAGGAACCTCCACACAGTTTTCCAGAGTGGCTGCACCAGTTCACATTCCCACCAACAGTGCAAGAGGGTTCCCTTTTCTCCGCATCCTCTCCAACATTTGTTGTTTCCTGCCTTGTTAATTTTCCCCATTCTCACTGGTGTGAGGTGGTATCTCATTGTGGTTTTGATTTGTATTTCCCTGATGGCAAGTGATGCAGAGCATTTTCTCATGTGCTTGTTGGCCATGTCCATGTCTTCCTCTGTGAGATTTCTCTTCATGTCTTTTGCCCATTTCATGATTGGATTGTTTGTTTCTTTGGTGTTGAGTTTAATAAGTTCTTTATAGATTTTGGAAACTAGCCCTTTATCTGATATGTCATTTGCAAATATCTTCTCCCATTCTGTAGGTTGTCTTTTAGTTTTGTTGACTGTATCCTTTGCTGTGCAAAAGCTTCTTATCTTGATGAAGTCCCAATAGTTCATTTTTGCTTTTGTTTCTTTTGCCTTTGTGGATGTATCTTGCAAGAAGTTACTGTGGCCAAGTTCAAAAAGGGTGTTGCCTGTGTTCTCCTCTAGGATTTTGATGGAATCTTGTCTCACATTTAGATCTCTCATCCATTTTGAGTTTATCTTTGTGTATGGTGAAAGAGAGTGGTCCAGTTTCATTCTTCTGCATGTGGATGTCCAATTTTCCCAGCACCATTTATTGAAGAGACTGTCTTTCTTCCAATGGATAGTCTTTCCTCCTTTATCGAATATTAGATGACCGTACATTTCAGGGTCCACTTCTGGGTTCTCTATTCTGTTCCATTGATCTATGTGTCTGTTTTTGTGCCAGTACCACACTGTCTTGATGACCACAGCTTTGTAATACAACCTGAAATCTGGCATTATGATGCCCCCAGCTAAGGTTTTCTTTTTTAAAATTCCCCTGGCTATTCGGGGTCTTTTCTGATTCCACACAAATCTTAAAATAATTTGTTCTAACTCTCTGAAGAAAGTCCATGGTATTTTGATAGGGATTGCATTAAACGTATAAATTGCCCTGGGTAACATTGACATTTTTACAATATTAATTCTGCCAATCCATGAGCATGGAATATTTTTCCATCTCTTTGTGTCTTCCTCAATTTCTTTCAGAAGTGTTCTATAGTTTTTAGGGTATAGATCTTTTACCTCTTTGGTTAGGTTTATTCCTAGGTATCTTATGCTTTTGGGTGCAATTGTAAATGGGATTGACTCCTCAATTTCTCTTTCTTCAGTCTCATTGTTAGTGTATAGAAATGCCATTGATTTCTGGGCATTGATTTTGTATCCTGCCACGCTACCAAATTGCTGTATGAGTTCTAGCAATCTGGGGGTGGAGGCTTTTGGGTTTTCTATGTAGAGTATCATGTCATCAGCGAAGAGGGAGAGTTTGACTTCTTCTTTGCCAATTTGAATGCCTTTAATGTCTTTTTGTTGTCTGATTGCTGAGGCGAGGACCTCCAGAACTATGTTGAACAGCAGTGGTGAGAGTGGACATCCCTGTCTTGTTCCTGATCTTAGGGGAAAGGCTCCCAGTGCTTCCCCATTGAGAATGATATTTGCTGTGGGCTTTTCGTAGATGGCTTTTAAGATGTCGAGGAAAGTTCCCTCTATCCCAACACTCTGAAGGGTTTTGATCAGGAATGGATGCTGTATTTTGTCAAATGCTTTCTCTGCATCTAATGAGAGTATCATATGGTTCTTGGTTTTTCTCTTGCTGATATGATGAATCACATTGATGGTTTTACGAGTGTTGAACCAGCCTTGTGTCCCAGGGATAAATCCTACTTGGTCATGGTGAATAATTTTCTTAATGTGTTGTTGGATCCTATTGGCTAGTATCTTGTTGAGAATTTTTGCATCCATGTTCATCAGGGATATTGGTCTGTAATTCTCCTTTTTGGTGGGGTCTTTGTCTGGTTTCGGAATTAAGGTGATGCTGGCCTCATAGAACGAATTTGGAAGTACTCCATCTCTTTCTATCTTTCCAAACAGCTTTAGTAGAATAGGTATGATTTCTTCTTTAAACGTTTGATAGAATTCCCCTGGGAAGCCATCTGGCCCTGGACTCTTGTGTCTTGGGAGGTTTTTGATGACTGCTTCAATTTCCTCCCTGGTTATTGGCCTGTTCAGGTTTTCTATTTCTTCCTGCTCCAGTTTTGGTAGTTTGTGGCTTTCCAGGAATGCGTCCATTTCTTCTAGATTTCCTAATTTATTGGCGTACAGCTGTTCATAATATGTTTTTAAAATCGTTTGTATTTCCTTGGTGTTGGTAGTGATGTCCCCTTTCTCATTCATGATTTTATTAATTTGAGTCCTCTCTCTTCTTTTTAATAAGGTTGGCTAATGGTTTATCTATCTTATTAATTCTTTCAAAGAACCAACTCCTGGTTCTGTTGATCTGTTCCACAGTTCTTTTGGTCTCGATATCATTGAGTTCTGCTCGAATTTTAATTAACTCTCTTCTTCTGCTGGGGGTGGGGTCTATTTGTTGCTTTTTCTTTAGTTCCTTTATGTGTAAGGTGAGCTTTTGAATTTGAGATCTTTCCAGTTTTTGAATGTATGCTTGTATTGCGATGTATTTCCCCCTCAGGACTGCTTTTGCTGCATCCCAAAGATTTTGAACGGTTGTATCTTCATTTTCATTAGTTTCCATGAATCTTTTTAATTCTTCATTAATTTCCTGGTTGACCTTTTCATCTTTTAGCAGGATGGTCCTTAACCTCCACGTGTTTGTGGTCCTTCCATATTTCTTGTTGTGATTAAGTTCTAATTTCAAGGCATTATGGTCTGAGAATATACAGGGGACTATCCCGATCTTTTGGTATCGGTTCAGACCCGATTTGTGACCCAGTATGTGGTCTATTCTGGAGAAAGTTCCATGTGCACTTGAGAAGAATGTGTATTCAGTTGAGTTTGGATGTAAAGTTCTGTAGATATCTGTGAAATCCATCTGGTCCAGTGTATCATTTAAAGCTCTCGTTTCTTTGGAGATGTTGTGCTTAGAAGACCTATCCAGGGTAGAAAGAGCTAGATTGAAGTCACCAAGTATAAGTGTATTATTATCAAGGTATTTCTTGAGTTTGGTTATTAATTGGTTTAAATATTTGGCAGCTCCCACATTCGGGGCATATATATTGAGGAGTGTTAAGTCCTCTTGTTGGATAGATCCTTTGAGTATGAGATAGTGTCCCTCTTCATCTCTCACTATAGTCTTCGGGGTAAATTTTAATTTATCTGATATAAGGATGGCAACCCCTGCTTTCTTTTGAGGACCATTTGAATGGTAAATGGTTCTCCAACCTTTTATTTTCAGGTTGTAGGTGTCCTTCTGTCTAAAATGAGTCTCTTGTAGACAGCAAATAGATGGGTCCTGCTTTTTTATCCAGTCTGAAACCCTGCGCCTTTTGATGGGGTCATTAAGCCCGTTCACATTCAGAGTTACTATTGATAGATATGAGTTTAGTGTCATCATATCTATTCAGTCCTTGTTTTTGTGGATTGTTCCACTGAACTTCTTCTTAAAGGGGAATTTTAAGAGTCCCCCTTAAAATTTCTTGCAGAGCTGGTTTGGAGGTTACATATTCTTTCAGTTCCTGCCTGTCTTGGAAGCTCTTTATCTCTCCTTCCATTTTGAATGAAAGCCTTGCGGGGTAAAGTATTCTTGGTTGCATGTTCTTCTCATTTAGGACCCTGAATATATCCTGCCAGCCCTTTCTGGCCTGCCAGGTCTCTGTGGAGAGGTCTGCTGTTACCCTAATATTCCTCCCCATAAAAGTCAGGGACTTTTTTTCTCTTGCTGCTTTAAGGATCTTCTCCTTATCTTTGGAATTTGCAAGCTTCACTATTAAATGTTGAGGTGTTGGACGGTTTTTGTTGATTTTAGGGGGGGATCTCTCTATTTCCTGGATCTGAATGCCTGTTTCCCTTCCCAGATTCGGAAAGTTTTCAGCTAGGATTTGTTCAAATACATATTCTGGCCCTCTGTCCCTTTCCGCGCCCTCAGGAACCCCAATTAAACGTAGGTTTTTCTTCCTCAGGCTATCATTTATTTCCCTTAATCTATCCTCATGGTCTTTTAATTGCCTGTCTCTTTTTTCCTCAGTTTCCCTCTTTGCCATCAACTTGTCTTCTATGTCACTCACTCGTTCTTCCACCTCGTCAAGCCTCGTCGTTAGGACTTCTAGCTTGGATTGTATCTCATTTAATTGATTTTTAATTTCTGCCTGATTGGATCTAAATTCTGCAGTCATGAAGTCTCTTGAGTCCTTTATGGTTTTTTCTAGAGCCACCAGTAGCTGTAAAATAGTGCTTCTGAATTGGCTTTCTGACATTGAATTGTAATCCATATTTTGTAACTCTGTGGGAGAGTGGGCTGTTTCGGATTCTTTTTTTTGAGGTGAGGTTTTCCTTCTAGTCATTTTGCTCAGTGCAGAGTGGCCAAAAACAAGTTGTATTGGGAAAAGGAGAAAAAGAGAGAGAAGGAAAGAAAAGAGAAAAAGAAAAAAGAGAAAGAAGAAAAAAATAGGGGAAAAAGAGAAGAAAAAGAAAGAAAAAGAAAGGAGAAAAAAGAAAAAAAGCGGGGGTGGGGGAAGCAATCAGAAATCAAGAAGAAAGAGAGAAAAAAAAAAGCACAAAACAAAACAAAACAAAAAACAAAAACAAAAACAAAAAAACAAAAAACAAAAAACACCCACGGGGGAGTATCTTCCGATTCTGTGTAGTTTAAGTCCCTTGACTTCCCTTGGAACTGGTCCGTCTCGCTGGTCTTCTGGGGGAGGGGCCTGCTGTGCTGATTCTCAGGTGTTAGCACTTGGGGGAGCTGCTCTGCCCCTGCCTGGTGCAGGGCTCGGTGGGGGGTGTTCACCCCGTGAGGCCCCGGGAGGAAGCCACAGTGGCGGGGGCAGCTCTGGGACCCTGGAGTCAGCCCCCGCAGTAGCTCCGGGGCTCTCCGTCTGCAGGGCCTGGGGGCTCCGGGGCGGGGCCGCTGATCTGCTCAGTTCCAGGCAGGAGCGTCCTTGCTGTCCTGGGCCCTCCCGGCCTCTGCCTGTCCCGGGGGAGGCCGGATCCTGGGCTGTGTCCCGGCGCCCTGTGCTCCGGGGCCTGCGCTGTTGGATTCGCGCTCCCGGCGGTGCAGCCCCCTCCGCGGAACCGCCGCCCGAGCCCCTCCGAGCTGTTCCCGGAGCCGCGCAGCCCCCTCCGCGCGGAGCTTCTTCCTCTGCGCGAGCCGCCGCCGCTGAGCTGTTCCCGGAGCCGCGCAGCGCCCTCCGCGGAGCCGCCGCCCGAGCCCCTCCGAGCTGTTCCCGGAGCCGCGCAGCCCCCTCCGCGCGGAGCTTCTTCCTCCGCCCGAGCCGCCGCCGCTGAGCTGTTCCCGGAGCCCCGCAGCCCCCTCCGCAGAGCCGCCGCCCGAGCCGCTCCGAGCTGTTCCCGGAGCCCCGCAGCCCCCTCCGCGGAGCCGCCGCCCGAGCCGCTCCGAGCTGTTCCCGGAGCCGCGCCGCCCCCTCCACGGAGCTTCTTCCTCCGCCCGAGCCGCCGCCGCCGAGCTGTTCCCGGAGCCGCGCAGCCCCCTCCGTGGAGCCGCCGCCCGAGCCCCTCCGAGCTGCTCCGGGTCCCGCCGAGCACTGCAGCCCTTAGGGAGCTCGGCGCACTCTCCGGGGCGCAGTTCCTCTGTCAGTGTCCCAGGGAGCCCGAGGGCGTCCCCGCCTTTCTGGGGATCCTGCTCCAATTCCCGGGGAGCCCCTTTCCGCGGGGAAGGTCGGTGCAGCTCCTGCTCCTCCGGGACGGGGCTCTCCTGTCCTGGGGACACTCGCCCCGGCCTCAGCCCGGCTCCTCGCGGGGCCCCTCCCCCTTGGAGGCCTTTTGTTTCTTTATTTCTTTTTCCCCGTCTTCCTACCTTGATAGAGGCGCGAACTCTTCTCCCTCTGAAATCAGTTTAAACCAGATATAATTTTGGATTTGGGGAAATACTTGTATCCCACTACAGACAACTTTTAATGTGATTCTCACTTAAGATTACCAAGTCTTTAAGCAGTCATGAAAGACTATCTTTTGACTCATGGGCCACTAGTTCTTATGAGTTCACTGATCCATTTAATATGCATTTATGAGCATGTGTCTATTGTACTCACAACTCTATGCCATAGATAATAGAGGTACAGATGATAATACTAGCTTTCATTTCAATAATAATATATTTTAAATAATTTCCAAATGCATTACCTCATTTATTCTTAAGTAGAAGAATTGTCTGTGCCTTAAAAGAAATGTAGACTCTGGGGGACCAATATATCCCATGCCAGTGCAAAAATACAATAAACTTTATACTTTCTGTCATGTTTTATAAAATAAGAAAATTCACATGAGGTCAGCTTAACCTCAAAAGGATTCTTGGAGGCAGCTGACTCAGTTTGTGTGGTAGGTTTTTTTTAATCTTGGGATGAACATGAATCTTTTTTTTTTTTTTTTTGAGGGGAGGCAGTGGAGGGGCACAGGGAGAGGGAGAGAAAATCCCAAACACAGAGCCTGATGCTGGAATTGATCCCATGACCTTGAGATCATGACCTGAGCCAAAATCAAGGGTTGGATACTCAACTGACCGAGCCACCCATGTGCCCTGAACATGAGTGAATTTTTTTAAAAATTATTTTTCATATAATCACAGTATACAAAAATGAAAATAATGGAATGGGGCATATCCTGGAGTGTTTCCTTCCATTAATTTTCTTCAATATGCTATATATCTGTATCTCTGTATATAGTTTTTAATTAATATTAGGGCATAAATGCTTATATGCTGCTGCAAAGTGTTTACAACCATCATCTTAATATTTTATCCTATTACAGTCAGTGAATATATGACAATGTATCATATAACTATTGCTCTCTTATTAGACACATGGAGTTTTCCACCTTTTCAACTATTCTGAATAAACTAATCTTCCCATATTATTGTTTCTTTAAGGTAGCTATCCATAGGAATCTTATTTTAAGTAATCTGTCTTAAGTTTGAACTTTCTTGCTAAAACTATGGTAAATTTTTGCAAAATTAAGATAATTAAAACCTTAAAGATTTTCATTGCAACTTTTACTTATTTAAATCTACATTCCTTCTTGAATGATCAACCCTCCTCTATAATTTTTTTCTGACTGCTTTGTTCCTCTTAAGGTAAACAATATCTTTCTGTCAACTTTTTGTCATACAAACGCAGAACCATTAACATCAACAAGACACTCTAAAATAAAAGTTGTACTTTTTTAAAGAACAAAACGTTAAAAAAAAAAAAAGGATCACTAGTGATACCAAGTGCCTTCTTTGGTTTTTTGTTTTTTTGTTTTTTTGTTTTTGTTTTTTACCTTCTCTGGTTTGAATTAAAGAGTAAAACATTTGAGACCAGTGGAATTACTTCCGCACACGGAAGACAGATTTAGGAACACATTTTCTTGAGTAATACAGTAGATTTGCTTCAGCTTCTATTTATTTTCTTTTTCCCCCCAAGCCTGTTTGTCTGAAAACAAGAAATGTTCCTGATTTCCCACCTGCCCCACACCATTCTGCTATTCCTTTAATTAATCAGTCCTCTTGAAATCACCTTTTCCAGTCCTCCCACATTGTTCTAATTCTGTACACAGACCCCATCCTCGAGCTGTTCACAGGGCTTGCTGGCATCCTATTGGTGGTAGATTTTATAAAAGAAAGCAAATCCACATTTCCATTAACATTTCAAGTTTTACATTCAGAAATGTTTACTGTGGGTTCTCTGCAATAACTCCTAGACACTTTTTTCTTGCAGGGAATTTCAGTGCAAATGATTTGAAAAGTGGAAACATGTGCCATTATGGCAGAAACAAAAGCTGGAGGACCAAATTCCTCCAGCCAGAAAAAGAGAATGTCCACAGGATACATGCATTTCTAAATGCCTCAGTATAAATTTCAGCAGGTCAAACATAACTAGGAGTACTTTTGAAGATTGGTTAGGTATTTAAACTCTATATACAAAGAGTATTGGAAAAATGACCAAAAAATGGAAAGTTTTTTATGTTTAATGTTATTACAAAGAAATATGTGTTCATTTAAAAAATTCAAAATTCACAGAAAAGCATAAAGAAGAAAATAAATTCCACCAGGAATAGCTTAATCCTCTATGTCAAGAGAACCACACTGTTCAAATGATAGTTTTTATTTTTTATTTTTATTTTTTTACTTTTTAAAAAATTTTATTTATTTATTCATGAAAGACACACAGAGAGAGGCAGAGACACAGAGAGAGAAGCAGACTCCATGCAGGGAGCCCGATGTGGGATTTGATCCTGGAACTCCAGGACCACACCCTGAGCCAAAGGCAGACTCTCAACCGCTGAACAACCCAGGCATCCCAAATGATAGTTTTAAAAATAAAATTGGAATCATGCTATCTAGGTCACATCATGACCTCCAATCATACTTTTTTCAATACTGAGACAATTTTCTATGTTATTGGTGCCCTCAAACATGATTTTTGTTTTATTCCATATATGAATATACCACAAATTAGTTAATTCCTGTTTTTTAGCAGTTGTGGGTTTTTTTTTCTATTACAAGTAACTGTAATTGTGGCTTCCACATACTTTTTTTTTGCACATTTCTTATTATTTCCTTGGACAGATTTTTTAGAAAAACTAATTTCACTTATCAAAAAATACAATTTTAGAGATTTTTAGTAAAGCCCATGAAGGACATTTCCTTCTTTTAATCTATGAAAATGTACTACATATATTTCTTCCTACATTTAAATTTTTTAAAGATCATGTGTGATATTGTTAACCAACTTCTCAAATAACTTAAGTGTGACCACCTATCCACCCTTTAGTCCTTCACATATTTAATTCTTTTATTTCTGCAAAAATTTTGTAACTAGAAAAATGGCATTTTGTCCCACCATGCTAATACCTAGAAGGTGACCACAGTTTGTTTCAACCCCAATCATTAACCCCTTCAATCAAAGCTTTCCCAGAAAGAGACTCTACAATTAAAATGGAAAATTAGTACTTCTGATTTAAAAAGTAATTGTAAAGACTTTAGACTCCGAGGTGGTCACCTAACATTTTGGCTGCCCAGCATCCCTTCCTCTCTTGGTCTATTAAATATATTGGGTGGGGAGTGGGGGTAATAACACTTGCCTCATTTCATCTGATGGTGGTGCAGCTGCCAGTCAGCATCCTGCTTCTGTTACAGTAAGTCATTCATCCCTTCAATAATTACTGAGCACCTACTTTGTGCTATGTGCTATTCTAGGATCTTGAAATTCTGCAGTTTAGGAAAGTGAAAATGCTCCCGCTTTCTTGGAGCTTAGATCTGGAACAGGGAGAAACTTAGCACTTCTGACTTCATATTGCTTTTACTTTCCTTGGTGCTGGGACCTACAGCTTAGAAGCTTCTAATGGGCCTCCATGTAGACATGTTGATCATTGAAGGAATTTTGCTGTCAGCTAAGATCTGTAAAAACTGCTTTTTTTTTTTTTTTTTGCTCAAAACCTACTTCTCCTGAGGAGATAAAGAAGTACATACAGAAATGACTGAGTCATGTCTATGATTTATGGGAACAACATGACCAGATTCCTATAGACAAAGACTGACCAAGGACAAACAAGTTACATGAACTTCCTCAGATGTCTAGAGACGTCAGTTATCTATTGACTCAACCCTCTCCCACTTCCTCATTTTGCTGACATTAAAGAAGCTTAAATTTCATGCTGAGTGGAATTAGTTTTCTGAGATAGTCGTCTGCCATCTTCTCAGTGCACTGTCTTTCCACATAATCACTTTCCTTTTTTTTTTTTAAAGATCTTATTTATTTATTCAAGACACACACAGAGAGAGACCGAGGCAGAGACACAGGCAGAGGGAGAAGCATGCTTCATGCAGGGAGCCCAACGTGGGACTCGATCCCAGGTCTCCAGGATCATACCCCAGGCTGAAGGCAGCACCAAACTGCTGGGCCATCCGGGCTACCCACATAGTCACTTTCCTACCCCAACATCTTACTTCTCAACTTCCTGGCCTGTCGTGGCAAGCAAAGGAGGTTGGACTGGTTATAGACCTTCGTTGGAGGAGATGGCCAAGTTAGACCAAATGCAGCTCCTTTCTAGGATTTTAAATGCAGACAGAAAAATATTCTTTCTTTCCCCTTGATTGAGAGCTGTAAAGGTACCATTTTTTAGAATTAGTTTATTTATTTATTTATTTATTTGAAGCTCTACACCCAACATGGGGCTTGAACTCACACTCCCAAAGTCAAGAGTCACATGTTCTCCTGACTGGCTTAGAACAGGTGCCCCCAAAGGCACTATTTTAGAGCTTTTAGCACCCATGTCCTCTGCCATTTGAGGGCACCAGAAGAATGAAGCCAAGAAGTACTATAGAAGTTGAGAAAAAAACATGGAGATCCATGGTCCTGGAGCTGTCTTGCATCCCCAGACCCAGCCCTGTGTTTCCTGGTTACAAGAGACAGTATAATGTTCCCTGCCTTTTTGTCCTTAACCTATTTGTCTAACACAGACTCTCATTCCATATCTTAGAAGATGGGCTCTAGAAGCACTAAAATCCCAGCAGCAGAAGAGATGCGAAGCTTATGTTTATGTGTTTTTGCTTTGCTCCAGTACTTTAAGTATTTCATCTCCCCACACACTTCATTCATTCAACAAACATTTTTTCAGCAATTGCTGTGCACTGAATCCTCTTCTATGTGCTAAGGACATAGCAGTAAACAAAACACACAAAAATCCCTATCCTTGGGGAGTTCAGTGTCTAGTGGAACCAGGTAGACAATAATCAAACTAACAAATAGAGTAGTGATACCAAAAAACGGAGCAAAGAATTGAGTGCTGAGGAAGGGGAGGTAAGAGGTTGTGATTTTATGTAGAAGAGCCTGCGAAGGCCTTGCTTTTTAAGGAGTGGAGGGTAAAGCAGCAACCTGAAGGCACCTGAAGGTGACGTGGGAAGGAACAATTGGCGGAAGAGTTGAGGGAGGACTATTAGGAAAGAGAGGAACAGCTGAGCTCGGGAATGCTGTGACCTCGCACAGAGAAGTGCTGTTCATGTCCAGTCCCTGGGAAGAGTCTTGACTCTAAGACAAGAATTAATTTTAGATAAGAAGGAAATTGAGGGGGAAAAGAAAAAAGGTGTTAAGAGATATCACAGACTCAGTTTAACCCTGTTCTTTTCATTAAGAGATAAAATGTTGTCATGAAGGAATGTCAAAATTATCCTTTGGCATACTTGATAAGGACTCCCCGTCTAAGTCTCCACCAGTGTCCAATCCACCTTCCCCCACCAGGGGAGTCCTCTGCTGAGATGCCCGGTGACACTGCTGCCATAAAATCAGGCAACACGTACAAATTCAGGAACAGACAGACACTGTTTGTACACACAGACATACAACATCCACCTACTATAAATATATACATATATACCTGCTACCCCTGAGACCCAGGAGAGATTGAAATGAGGCTTTTTCTCTAAGAGAAATGATGCCAGTATTAGCTAAAATCTCAAACTCCTCTCTTTAAAAGAAGTGAGTCATGAATGTGCCTGGAACTGCTGCCCTTCTAAATCAAGGACCCTCCCCTTCTCTATACTTGTTTATGAAACAAACAGGAGATTAAATTAAAGTGGTCAGAAAGCCAATAGCAGATCACCTGGATTTAAAACCCGAGAATCTCAGAATCAACCTGTCCGGTGATGTGTGAGACTCTTGTGGGTCTATGGACCCCATAGGGGCAAGCCTGGGGGGTTGGTCCAGCAGAGAATCACAAATGCCTTGAAATGTAACCTGCCCCGTCCCTTCCCATCAGGAGCCCCCTCTATTCACTTATTCCACCATCTCATGCTTCACCTTCCTTTCCTCACTTATAAAATTTAAAGATTAGATTAGATTTTCATTAAGGTCCCCACCACATAAATTCATCCAGCCTTCAGTGTTAAGAACCAAAGGATCACCCTTGCAAGGGAAACTACCCTTCATAAATGCTCACTAAGGAACGTTCTCAGCGTCGATCCCAAGGGAGCAAGATGAGTAGTACATTTCTGCCCCCAAGGGGCTTCCTCTAGTCTATAAACAATTCTTTTAAGAAAGTTTTTTTACTTAATTTGGAAGTTTTATATAGTTAGCACACAATCCAATCTCAAAAAAAAAAAAAAAAAAAGATTCCTTAGAAGAAAGAGTAACCAGTTTTTAACAGTATCAGGAAATTCTGCAGTGTTAAACCTGTGCTAAGTGATAAACTACCACTCCCTTCTGTGATGCCCTTTGTGGATAACATACCAGAAAATCCAGGGGCCAGCTACAAATAACCCCAATCACAGAGGCTTGGAAAGTGACCAAGAGCAGTTCCCCACACTATGACTAATTAGGACTGGCCCTGAGTGAAAGTCCAAGGACCATACACAAGAGCAGTATCCTGTGGGGGATGGAGAAGTGACTGAGACCTGAGTGTGCCATCACCCCCAGCCACTTGTCTGTTATTCCTCTTATGAGGCGGTTACGGTTTCTAAGTGGAGGGTACATTTCAGGAGCCTTTTAAAGATAGCTAACATTTTCTATAAGAAGCACAAGGCAGCAGATTCTATTCCTGGCCCTCTCCAACATTTCCCTCTCATGCAAGTCTGACTGGCAGACCTAGGTCACCTAGACACTCAGATTCTCAAGTTCCCTGAGAAAGGGACTGGCTGCCCTCTGATAAGCTTAGCCTTTCATCTGTATCCTGCATCACAATGCTCCAGGAGATGGCAGAAAATGGAGATTCCTAAGTCCACAGGGACCTGCTGGGTCAGAATGGCAGCAAGCACATTAGGTCACCCTATACACATAGAACTAAGAATGACTTGACTAACGGGCAGCAGAATCACAGCATAGGAAGCATCAGAACCGAAGGCTAAGACCCCCAGGTTCCAGCCCAGATGTCACCAGGAACTGTGTGGCCTGAGGGAAATCTCTTTTTAAAAGGAGCCTCTGGTTCAGTTTTCTAAAGAATGGATTTAAACATCTTTATGGCCACTCACATAAAGTGTATTTGACATTTGAAGACAAAATCTTAATAGGGCAGGGACTGTCACAGGGAAATATTATAAGGACAGCACAATTCTAGGCATTTAAAGCAGAAAGCGGGAGATGGAACCTGCTTGGCCCTGAATCATATCGTGTGGATAACCACTCTGCACAACTAGGGAGGAGCTGAGCCAACTGTCAGGCCTGCACTGTCACTTCATCCTTGACTGTCTAAAAGTCCTTGAATCAGTTCAGCATCTGGATGTGCAGTCGGGTTATCACTAACAAAGGATTAAAGTAACTTGTCTGGGATACCACAACACCTTCAGACACCTACAAATGGTTTATTTTGGCTACACAAAAGGTACTTGAGTGAAAAACGAGGCTATAGAGGAGGAAGAGCCAACATCTACAAAGTCTTCTGTACTAAACTAGTGAAAAGTATAAGAAAACAGTTGAAGAGTCTAAATAAGGAGTACCATGACTAGCATTGATTAGCATTGCATTTTATAACAATCCCACTCAGCACCATGAAAGCGAGTGGGGGTGGAAACCAAAATGGAGTCAGAGAGGCCAGTTAGAAAGTTGATGGATTGATGTATTTGAGAAGTGCACAAGCTTAAACCAGGCAATGGTAGTGGGATCACAGAGAGAGGAATGGAGATACGTTATTGAAAAGGTGGGCCATATATTAAATGTGGCCCATTATTTTAAAAAAAATAAGACCCCCAGATACAACAAAATAAAAAGAAATTAGAAACTTTTGGTCCAGGGGTACCTGAGTGGCTCAGCGGTTGAGCTTCCGCCTTTGGCTCAGGTCGTAATCCCAGGGTCCTACAATGGAGTTCCGCATCAGGCTCCCTGTACAGCGTCTGCCTCTCCTTCTTCCTATGTCTCTGCCTCTTTCTCTGTGTCTCTCATGAATAAATAAATAAAATCTTAAAAAAAAAAAAAAAAGAAAAGAAAGACGCTTTTGGTCCAAACATGCCAAATCAACAGTCTAACAAATCTCAGGGCACTGTCTTCTATTGCCACTCTGAATCTCTCTACTAGACAATTCCTAGGTAAATGTTTCAAGAAGTAGATCCATCTACCAGGACCTGCATGGCAAAACCTGGAGAGGGATTGTAAAAGGGGCTTACAGGAGCGTTCAGGTCTTCATACAAGTGAAAGAAAAGCTGTCAAATATTCACATCACTTTGCTCAGGTTTCTTCAAGAAATGTTCTTTATAACTTTGCCATGCTCCAGTATATTAACCACCTCCATCCAATGTCAATCAAGAGCAGGGTTAAAAAAAAAAGAGAGAGAGAGAGAGAGAGAGAGAGAGACATGAAATGGAGGAACATTCCAGAGAACTTCATACCATTGAGAAGCAAGAAAATGAGATTAACTTGATTAATAACAGGGGTAAAAAAGATAAAAGAATAAACTTCCAAAGTATCACACTGTCTCCCCTTTCAATGCCTCCCTTCATTGCACTCACCAAACAGTTTCCGGTAGAAGTTTTTTCTGTGTTTGATTTTATTTAGTTTTATTCCAAACTAACTGTTGCTTAAAGTATTGGTTAAGCACACAGAGGTCATAACATGAGAGTCCTCAGGAAATTCATAACATGAGCTTGTCAGGGAATCATGTCCCAGACCATGTCAAGGGCATGTAGCCAAGATCTGTTCTGCAGTTTGTTTGGACTCTCCTCCCGCAGCAGTAAGAGCCTTGACAAGTCACCAGGCTGGAGTGGGAATAGGACACTCCATGGATAATCAAGACATTTGATATTCCATCTCAGCTGTGTCATGCAATCTCTCTAAGCCTTGATTTCCTCATTTGTGAAAGGAGGAATTTATAATCCTGGCTTGGCGACTTCACAGGACTCGTGGGAGAATCTAAAAAAGGTAAATAAGAACCTCTTTGTAAACTGTAAAACACTACAGCAACATAAGCTTGCTTAATTATTATTATTCCTCTTATTATTGTCATCAGATGAGGTGTTGAGCTACTCAACTGGTAGGGTCTGAGTAGTTTAGACTAAATCTATCTTTATCTTTGTTCCTGAAGTCAATCTCCAAATGTCAATCACCTTCTTAAGGTGAATTACTAATGGTGTGTCATATTCATACAAGAAGGATATTTGTGGACACCAATGAGACCTTAGAACAATAACAAATTTGTTCAAGAGCTTATTGTGCTTTGTTGACCTCAGATGGACATTACTGAACAAGTGAAACAATAAATGCAATAGGCCCCTCTACTGTAAACTTGGCATGTCTCATTATTTAGAAACTGTCTGAAGAAAATTCTAGGAAGAAGCTTGGTTTTTTCATAAGAACTAATATGCTTGCTTCTATTTTTCTCCAAGCTTATGACTCTTCTCAATATACTGGTAAATCATCTGATTAATAATCTGAAGTCCCATGTAGGTAAAATGGGATTAGTAAATTATAACAGAAATCATCATTAGTGAACTCCCTAAGAGCCCCCAAATTACTCTTTGTTTTCCAAGTTTTTCCTAATACTCCAAAATAAAAAGTTCAGTAATGTATCATATAACTGGTGATACTAGTGTCCTCTGCTATGTCATCCCAACCTCAAGAGAATATGCTAAGAAAGGAATTGATTATAATCAGAATTCTATGCCAACATGGATTAGCTGTACTCTTATACTAACCTCTAGTTCTAAAATAATGCCTTCTATTTTTAAAATGTGGTTGTATTTTTAAACAAAAGATAGAGCAGTAGTGATATAACAAGATGAGCCAAAACCAAAATGAATGAATTATTCTTATATCTAAAATGAGAGCAGCAAGTCAGAACCTGCAGACAGTTGATGTGTCTCAACAACACTGCAAATCTTAGTGATGAAGAATCAAATCAATTATCTAAATGCTTGATGTGTACAATGTACTAAATTTCCAGATTATGGCTGAATTTCCCCTGATTTCCCCTGAGTCAAAATGTATTAGACTCTTGTAGACCTGGGCAGATGCAAATAGGGAAGGGTTGCTGTGTAACAAATGTAACCATATATAATAGTCATTAATCAAGTCATGTTAGAATCATAAATTATAGAATGACAAGGGAGAGACTTCTGTATCAACAATATGGTTGACTTAAGAACTTTCACAGCACTGCTCCTGGAACAGTCCTAAAACTTAAAATTCTGCATGAAATCTTTTAAAATCCTTTTTAATTCATGGCTGAGCTGGTAGGGAAAGAAGAATTATGTAAGAGCTAAAAACAGGTATTAGCCTACCATTAGCCCTAGGAGGCCTAGAGCCTGGGATTTAACAGAGCTAAGGAAGACTGGAAACAAATCTGTGAAAACAAGGTAAGAAGTCAGTCAGAAACTCTAATTAAACCTGAAACTCCTCCCCTACCAAGGATTTTCACCCTTGAGGGAGACAATAGGAATACATGACTCTCTTGACCTTGGCTGTGGAAGGAGTTGGGGAAGAGGTTCCCCTTAGAATTCCAAGATATGGAAGCAAGCTAAGTGTCCATCAATAGGTGAATGGATAAATACGTGGTATATACATAAAGTAAGATATTATTCAGCAATAAAAAAGAATGAGATCTTGCCATTTGCAACAACATGGATGGACCTAGAGGGTATTACACTAAGTGAAATACGCCAGACAGAGAAAGACAAATACCATATGATTTCACTTACATGAAGAATCTAAAAAATAAAGCAAATAGGCCCATAAATACAGAGAACAAACTAGTGGTTTCCAGAGGGTAGGGATATGAGAGGATAGACAAAATGGCTGAAGGGAGGGGGAGGTACAGACTTCCTGTTATGGGATGCATAAATCATGAGTTTGAGAGGTACAGCATAAGGAATATAGTCAATGGTAGAGGACTGTATGGTGACAGATAATAGCTATACTTCTGGTGGGCATAACATAATGTATAAACTTGTCCAATCATTATGTTGTACATCTGAAATTAATGTACCATCATGTGTCAACTATACTTCAATGAAAAAATGACATGTCAAAACTTAGAACACAATTAGAGACAAATGTATAAATTTAATGTATGTATTAGAAAACTAAAAATCAGTGAGATGAATATCCCTCTCAAGAAAGTCTAAAAAATAGCAAACTAAAATAAAGCAAAAAAGGTAAGACAAGAGAAGAAATTAATGAACTAGGAACAATACTTACAATAGAAAATATTAACCAAGTCAAAACTTGCATGCTAAAAAAAAACTAATAAAACTTATCAACTTCTGGAGGTATTAGTTGAAGAAAAAAGAAGAGATGAATTAGATAAATTCCTAGAAAAATAAGATTTACAAAAACTGATACAGAAGAAAAAGTAAATCTGAACTGTCTATAATAATTTGAAATTATGAGTCTGTAATTAAAACCTGCATCAAAAAAAATCATAGTCTCAAAAAAAATCATAGTCTCACAGAAAGTTGACTTTATAGGACAATATTACCAAAGAATATTCAGAGTGAACACTGTCCAACATATTTTATGAAGCCATAATAACTGTTATCAAAGCTTGATTTAAAACACTGCAAGAAAAGAAAGTTACAAACTAGACCTCACTCATGAATGTAAATGCAAGATATCTTAACATATTAGCAAAACAAACCTAGTAATTTATTTGAAAAGGCAGGGGGAGTTGTGCAGGAAACAAGGTAAAAGACTTTATTTATAAATATTGAGAATTACATTAAATAAGATTATGCACAGAAAGAAAACAAACAACCCAATTTACAAAATGGGCTAAAGACCTTAGTAGACACCTTATCAAAGAAGATATACAAATGGGAAATAAGCATATAAAAAGACACTCCACTTCCCCGTCATCAGGAAAATATACATTAAAACAAGGAGATACCACTACACACCTATTAGAATGGACAAAATCCAGGATGCTGACATGCCGAATGTTGGCAATGATGTGGGACAAGGGCTCTCGTTCATTGCTAGCGGAATGCAAAACGGCACCATCACTTTGGAAAACATTTAGCTATCTCTTACAAAGCTAAAAATATCCTTGTATATGATCCCTCAATTGCATTCCTTGGCATTTGCCCAAAGGAATTGAAAACTTTCATGTGGTTTTGTTCACACAAAAACTTGCACGTGGATGTTTACAGCAGCTTTATTATTAATTGCCAAAACTTGGAAGCAACCAAGATGTCTTTCAATAGACAAATGGATAAACCGTGGTACATTCAGAAAATGGCATATTATTCAATGCTATAAATAAATGAGCTATCAAGCCATGAAAAGACACGGAGGAATCTTAAATGCATGTTGCTAAGTGAAAAGAGTCAGTCTCAAAAGGCTGCATACTGCATGATTTCTCAAAGGCTGCATACTGTATGATTTATATGACATGCTTATGAAGGCAAACTATGGAGACAGCAAAATGATTAGTGGCTTCCAGGGACCTGGGGTAGGGAAGAATGAATAGGTGGAACACAGAGAACTTTTAGAGCAGTGAAACTATTCTGTATGATACTATAATGGCAGATACATGTCATTACACATTTGTCAACCCCACACAGGCTGTATAACACATAGAGTGAACCCTCATGTAAACTATGGACTTAATAATAACTTAGCAATTTTGGTTCATCAACTGTAACAAATGTACCACTCTAAAGAGAGATGTAGTCATTTGTAGTCATGTAACAAGAAAGTTTGATGAACCAGAAAAACTCCAAGTTGATCAAGATCTGATGCAATGGGACATGGCAGCATGTACCCTGGGAACTGGGGGGAAGTGGGCTTTAGAGTCTAAAAAGCAGCCTTTCACTTGCTCTTCCACCACTTCCTAGGTTACATGGCTGGGAACTTATGCAACTACTCATAGCCTCAACCTTCTTCAGCAAAAGAAAAGATGCGTTAGAATAACGTGAGCATTTAAATTTCAAGATCAGATCACCTCTGTCAATGGGAATTAGAAGTTTGAGACCAAAGAAACCAGTAAAAATACCGTTCCTGGTTCCTTTTCTGAGGTCTGTTTAGCACATCTAATGGCACTTTTGTAGGGAGACTTCTCTAAAATCAACTGAAGATATGAGCTAGAGACACACTGCCAATTAGTGAAATGCTTCTATTAGTTGAGTTTTCATTTTTTTGTCTCTATCTCTTAGCCTAAGTAAACAGTAAACTAAGAAAATAATTAAGACATAAGTCTAAATTGATGGCATTATAGACACCATGAAGTTATTCATGGTCAGAACTTCTGCCTGGCAATTTGATACAGTGTCAAGACAATTCCAGTTTCTTAATTTCCTTCGTATAGCAATCACTTAAATAATTGAAACAAATTTTCTAAGTCATATCCTTCCCTATTTATTCATAATTATCCAATCAATTGAAGTACTTTCCTGTAACTTCAACCATAATATAATAAGTGCTATAATCAGATAAGTTTAAAGTTTAATCAACTTGGACTTCTATGCCTATGGAAATGTTTTAGTAATCTAAATTAAAATCACCTACGATAATTCACTCACTCCTCTCAATGGTATTTGGTAGCTCAAGGAGGCACACAAGTCATGGGTTAGCATTCAATGACGCTATATTGTATTAAGCAAAAGTCATTTTCTTTAACCACAATGTAAATTGCATTTTAATATCTCTATAGATTTCTGTATCAGCAAGAGGAAAGCATAGCAAAAATTCTAAATAACTTTGAACAGAATTGCCCAGTGCTATTAATCATTTCACCTCCATATTTTAAAGATATGAATTTGCTTGCTTAAAAGCCATCTGATGAAATTCTAGTGCTTGTATTTTGAAGGGCATGTAAGCTCAATTTCATTAGAGTTCATGGTGATATAGTCAAAGTAAGCATATGCAAATTGTTTGTACTTTGGGAATACTCCACCCTGTTGTAAAAATCCAATTGGATTATATATACAATACATATTAGATTACACACACATACAGAGGTCTATGGAGCTATTAGAGGCAAAAGTCTACTAAATCAAGAGGCCACATCTGCATCTCTCAGTACACAGTGATATCTGATACTGTAAACGGATTGTTACTTTTTTCTAATTATACATTCTATTAAAATCTGGAAAATGTATAAAATTATAGGGAAAAAATAATAATAGCTTGTAAACCCACTTACTATTAAAATTTCCTTATCTTTAACATTTTGAAAATATAGAAAAGTATAAAAAGGGAAAGAAGAATCACCTGTAATATCAATATCCAGAAATAATCACTTTTAACAGATTGATATACATACTTACAGATATATGTGCATACACACACATATATAAGGACTTAGATATATAATTTTTAATTGGGATTTTATTTACATATATGCAGCTCCTGCCTGAAGTTTTTCATTAGAAATTATACCATTAGATTTCTTTTCATATTATTATTTCCAAAGCATGTTTATTGGGTTTTTTTAAGATTTTATTTATTTATTCATGAGACACACACACACACACACACAGAGGCAGAGACACAGGCAGAGGGAGAAACAGGCCCCATGCAGGGAGCCCGATGTGGGACTTGATCCCAGGTCTCCAGGATCATGCCCTGGGCTGAAGGCAGCGCTAAACCACTGAGCCACCCAGGCTGCCCTGTTTATTGTTGATGGCTATAAAATATTTCTATTAGAGTATAAGGTCTATGATCACAGGGACTATATCTTGTTCACAGAGCCAGTATCAAGTATGCCATAATTTATTTAACCATTTTCCAATTATTTAACGTTTAGATGGTTTCCAAATTTTCATTGTTATAAATGTTACGATATTATTAATGCATGAATTTTCCTTCTATTTCCCCCTTGCTGAGAGCTGTTTAGTTTCCATCTCTCTCCCACCCTCAGAGGAGAGTCCTATTTTGCCTAATGATTCTTTGAGATTTCGTGATGCAGATTTGGAAGGAAAGAAGGGAAGCTGAAGTTGAGTAAGAAGTGCGTGGGCTAGGACTGGAAGAGGAGTTTTCTGAGACTTTGAGGATAAGATGTGGGAGTAACTACGTGAGAGATGAGAGCTATTGCAGTGGTCTCTATAACCTCCTCACTGTGCCTTTAAAATGACAAGTATTAAAACTGAAGTGGAATCAGTTACTTGTTTTGTTTTGCTCCTTTTGCCTGATCAACATTCATCTTTGACTATTGCGGTGGCCCAACTTCTGAAACAAACCCTCCAGATTTCAAATTTATGCCTTGCTCCTCTTGCTGTCTAATGGGTGTCCAGTGGGTGGCCTTCATGTGAGGATGTGGAAATTCAGCAACTCATGTGTTGGATTTGACATTCCCAGGACCTCAGAGTCCTGCACTGATCCTTCCACATCTTGCCTGGAGATGAACAAATAGAACACCAATCCTGGAGGAGTTTTAAGGGGCCACAGGTGGAGATGGCACACATCACTTTTGCCCCATTCCATTGCCCAGAATTCAGTCACGTAGTCCCCACTAGGCTGCAAGGGAAATCATGAATGTAGTATGACATCCTGGAGATGGCAATCTCTGATATCCCTCCCTATTCTATTGAGTCATGGTAAGAAAAAAAAATGTTACTCGGGGTATAAAGTGTTGTTCTGGTCAAATGGTAGACAAGTAAGGCTAATCAGAATTTTCTTCCCAGGTATTTGAATCTTGAGTAAAGTGACAAAAGGATGGCGAACAGTTTATCCTGATGGTAGTGCCCTGTGGTGATCATTCTTTTGTTCCTTTGACCCATCTTTTATAAGAACTAGATATTCAATTTTTCCTTCATATCCATGATTTATCCACATCCTTCCAACAAATTCCCTTGTTGCCCAAGTTAGCCACAGTTATTTTTTGGTGCTTATAATCAAAGGACCCTAATGCATGCAGAACTTGAATTATTTTGAAACTGTTTGGTTGTTATTGTTATTAATCTGTGTTTCTTTGCTCCTCTAACCACTTTTGGATGACAGGTCTATAAAGCTTACAGAAATAACATTGAGATAAATTGATATGCGCACAAATCTTTACCTTATTTCTGATTATTTTCCTAAGCCAAATGCCTCTAATGACTTTATTTTTAAAAAGCACTTTTTTAAATTTTTATTTATGTATGATAGTCACACACAGAGAGGGAGAGGGAGGCAGAGACACAGGCAGAGGGAAAAGCAGGCTCCGTGCACCGGGAGCCCGACATGGGATTCGATCCCGGGTCTCCAGGATCGCGCCCTGGGCCAAAAGCAGGCGCTAAACCGCTTCGCCACCCAGGGATCCCTAAAAAGCATTTTAATATTAATTATATACTTCAGTCATTTAAACACCAAGTTAAAATATTTTTGTATCAGAAGCATTCCATCTCAGGTTTAGAAAATTGTGTTTTGTCATCACAACTATTAGCAAGCATAAGAAAACACTCACTACATAGTCTAGCATTAAAGTTACATTGATGAATCTAATCATGAGTGAGGAAGTCCTTACAGAAATTCTAGATACAGTATGAGCTTTCCTAGAAGCTGCCCTTGGTTGCAAGAGGAAGGTGGGAGAAGTATGGCCCTTGCCGGTGTCTGTAGCTTATTTGGTTTGGTTTCTCTTGTTCTTGTCTCTCTTCGTCTAACCTGTGACATCTCCTAGCAATCATGAAGCACCAGGCCACTAGATATTCTGCACCCAGAAGCCAGTCAGATTGCTAAGAAATTGCCCATGAGGTCTTGTTGTTGCACGAAGATAAATTCTTTCCGAGAGGATGGGTTTCTCTTCTTGGCTTGTGAAAGAGAATGACAGTTGTGAAATCAGGTATCCATGTATCCTCAAAAGAGAAATAGGGGAAAAAAACTTGAAAAAAATTTCATGAAGAGGAAAAGTTTTTTTGAGACTTGCATACATAGGGCAATTCTTATCTAATAATATTCAACTTTGAAATTAGAGTAACTGTCATCAGTTAAAATTTAACTCAGCTCTGGCCAACTCAGTCAAGTATTTTGTGGTTGTTGTCAGAGTTGTTGCAATGCTTGAAAAACACATTCTTTATCAAAATATCTGCATAAAGTATTTAATTAGTTTTTAACCCAAAATATTATATAATATCTACTTAAAGAACAAGCACAAAATTAGCTAAAGATGGACGTTTTTAACAGGCAATATGAAAGTATGATCAAGCACATTTAATAAAATTAAATTGGAAAGTCTTTCTTACCTTGAAACCAATGTCAGAAGAAAACGAAAAGTTTTTTTTTTTTTTTAAAGCCAACTATCAAAAAGACCTGGTATAATCGTGTGACCAAATATTTAAAGCAATATGGAATAAACCTTGCTACTGAGCCCTGGAACACTTTCAAGGAAAAGGATACATTCCACACATATGTTAAAAGCAACATGACACAATTGCCAACCCTTAACAAAGAAAGCTACTAACCAACCTCATTTATGAATATTGACCCAAAAATGCTAAATAAAATATTAGGAGATATCATTGAATGGAATGCTGAAAGGATAATTAATAAGTGTAATTCATTCTAGACTGCAAGGATAATTTGATACCAGTAAATAAATTAACATATTATACTCTCTTAGCTGCCAAAAACATTTGTTTGATTCCAAATCTATTGGAGATTTTTTTTTAAACTGTGATGTAGTATTAATGGATACTGCCTGAATATTATAAAATAATACACACTGTAACTCTGAAGCCAGCATTATGCTTAGCGGATAAATAATGGCAGTATTTCCTTTAAATCCAGAAATAAGATAAAGATATCTTAGATCACTACAATTATTTACTATCATTCTGAATATTGAAGGAAATGAAATTAATCAAGAAAATGGGGGCACCTGGGTGGTTCAGTGGATGAGCCTCTGCCTTGGCTCAGGTTGTGATCCTGGGGTCCTGGGATTGAGTGCTGCATCAGGTTCCCTACAGGGAGCCTGCTTCTCCCTCTGCCTGTGTCTGTGCCTCTCTCTCTGGTCACTCATGAATATATAAATAACATCTTAAAAAAAAGAAAAAAAGGAAAATGAAATGATGCATACATACTTGAAGGGAGAATGCAAAATTATTAGTATTTGTAGCTAATAAAATGTTATACTTGTGAAGTCCAGGAAAACAAACTGCAAAATTTTTAGAATTGTCAAGATAATCAGTAAGATAGCTAGTTTCAAAATAAAGATACAAAAATGCCATTTCTCTTTTCACATACTAACCATAACTAGTAACAAATTACATTTACAATAGCAACTAACAATAAAAACTAAAATAAAAAAAAAAAGATATTCATCCCTATTGTATTCAGCGATGATTAACAACAGCCACAAGAACAACATGGATGATACTGACATAGGAAAAGACGGGGGATCCCTGGGTGGCGCAGTGGTTTGGCGCCTGCCTTTGGCCCAGGGCGCGATCCTGGAGACCCGGGATCGAATCCCACGTCGGGCTCCCGGTGCATGCAGCCTGCTTCTCCCTCTGCCTATGTCTCTGCCTCTCTCTCTCTCTCTCTCTCTCTCTCTATCATAAAAAAAAAAAAAAAGATGGACTGCCAAGGAACAGAATAGAAAATCCAGAAATGCTCAAGTATTATGAGAATTTAGAGATTAAATGTGCTATTTCAAATCACAGGGGAAAGAACTGTTATTCACTAAATAATTTGGGACAACCAGCTAACCACTTTAGGGAAAAGTCAAATTTCATTAGTTAAATTCCAGTTAAAGAGCAGTAATAAATGGAAAAAATGGAAAATGTAGGAGAAAACACTCGCAAGAATAATGGAGTGGAACGTCTCTTTCTTGACTCCAAAGCCAGAAACCATAGAAATTTACATAGAAGTTAAATATTTCCTGGCAGCGAAGACAAAAACAAAAAACAAAAATACCACAATTATAGAAATTTAAGAGACTTAGGAAAAACCATTTAGTAACATGCATGGTAGACAAAGAATTACTACCACTGTATGAGGAGCTCTTACAAATAAATTATAACCAAAAAAAAAAAAAAAGGTCAGACTATAGTCAATTTACAAATAAAGACTGACTTAATACACTTAGCGTAATGCCCTCAAGGTCCATCCGTGTTGCTGTGAATGGCAAGATCTCATTCTTCTTTATGGCAGAATAATATTCCATTGTGTATTTATTCTCTATTTTCTTTATTCATCCATCTATCAATGGATATTTAGGTTGTTTCTATATCTCATCTATTGTAAATATTGTAAATGTTCTCACCTAAATGCACAAGCGTTCCCTTTCTCCACATCCTTGCCAATATATGTTGTTTCTTACCACTTTGACAATAGCCATTCTAACAGGTGTGAGGTGATAACCCATTGTGACTTTGATATACATTTCCCTGGTGATTAGTGATCACTATTTTTTCACATATTTATGGCCATCTGTATGTCCTTTTTGGGGAAAAAAGTTTTCAGATCCTCTGCCCATTTTTCCTTGCTATTGAGTTGTGTGAGTACTTTATATATTTTGAATATTAACCCCTTACCAGACACAAGATTTGTAAATATTTTGAATTAATTTTTGTATATGGTATAAGATGGTGGTCCAGATTCCTTCTTTTTGTGTATGTGACTGTTCAGTTTTCCCAACACCATATATTGAAGACACTGTCCTTCCCCCATTGTATATCCTTAACTCCTTTGTCAGAAGTTAATTGACCATATAGACATGGGTTTATTTCTGAGTATTCTGTTCCATTGATCTATGTGTATTTTTATGCCAAAACCATGCACACACTGTTTTGATTACTATAGCTTTGTAATAGAGTTTGAAATTTAGGAGAGCAAGGCCTTCACCTTTATTCTTCTTTCTCAAGATTGCTTTTGCTATTTGAGGTCTTTTGTGGTTCCATACAAATTTTAGGATTGTTTGTTCTATTGCTATGAAAAAAATCATTGGAATTTTGATAGAGATTGCATTGAATCTGAAGATCATCTTGGGTAGTAAGCACGTTTTAACAATATTAATTCTTACAATACATGAGCACAGAAGATCTTTTCATTTATTTGTGTCTTCTTCAATTTCTTTCATTTATGTCTTATAATTTTTTTGTATATTTTTTATTGGAGTTCAATTTGCCAACATAAAGCATAACACCTAGTGCTCATCCCGTCAAGTGCCCCCCTCAGTGCCCGTCACCCAGTCTCCTCAACCTCCCCCACCCACCTCCCTTTCTACCACCCCTTGTTCATTTCCCAGAGTTAGGTGTCTCTAATTTTCAATGTATAAACCTTTTTCAAGGTTAAATTTATTCCTAGGTGTTTTGTTCTTTTTGATGCAATGATAAATGGGATTTTCTTAATTTCTCTTTCTGATAGTTTGCTAATAATGTGTAGAAACACAGTGTTTTTTTGTATCTTGATTTCATATCCTCAACTTTTTAAAAGAAATCTTTTAAAACCATCATATTGGAATCAGATGAATGACAAAAGCCAAGTGTTGATGTAGGGATGGCAAATTTCTACCTCTACCCCTTTAGGGTTTTTCAGCTGAGCCCAAGAATTAAACTGACATACGACATATCAACAGGAGGAAAACACACACATTTATGTTTTACATGACATAGGAGCCCTCATAAGAAATGAGACCCAAAGAACTGATAAAACCTACAGGCTTTTACAATGGATTGAACAAAGATACGCAAATAGAAAAGTAACTATATGGGGAAGCTAAAGGAGATAAGATTTATTTTAACAAGGTCTGCTGGGACAGATTTCTTTCAGCCTCAGTTCCCTATCACTGGTGATAAGAATGTTTTCTTTCCTCCTGGTATAGGGAGGACACCTTTCACATGGGAGCTTTATCTCCTGCCTTCAGAAATAAAAAGCAGGGTCAGAGTGTCCATCCTGTACCTGCCATTTTTCAAGTGCCTTTAATTCAAAATAATTAATATACCAAAGCAGCACCCTTTGGGGTGATATGATCTGCATTGCTTCTTGGCAAAGGAGACAGAACACTGGCATTTTCAAAAGCTGTTGATAGGGGGGATCCCTGGGTGGCTCAGCGGTTTAGCGCCTGCCTTTGGTCTAGGGCGTGATCCTGGAGTCCCGGGATCAAGTTCCACATAGGGCTCCCTGCATGGAGTCTGCTTCTCCATCTGCCTGTCTCTCTCTCTCTCTCTCTCTCTCTCTCTCTTTCTGTGTGTGTGTCTCATGAATAAATAAATAAATAAAATCTTTTTTTAAAAAAAAAGCTGTTGATAGAAGTATGAATGGATAAAACCTTTCTGGAAGGCATTTTTGTTGATCACAATTATAACTGGGCAACTCATTCAATCTAAAAATCTTATATCTAGAAATCCTCTACAAGGAGATAGTTACAAAATAGGGAAAACATGTACACATAAATATGCCTGTTTTAATCATCGTAAAAGCAAAATTGAAAAGATAAAGCAAAATAAAATGTCATTAAATGATTGGTTAAGTAAATAAGATACTTTGCTATCATTTAAAAAATAAGGTAGTGTTTTTATCTATTGAGGTAGAAACATGAAATCAACATGTTTTTAAGTGAGAAAAAAAGGATGCTGTGTAGGATGAACTTATTTATAAAGCATGCATATGCCCACATTTCTATATGTGTGTCCATGTACATTTAGAAATCTAAGAAGTTTATCTCTGGATGGTGAGATTTTGGTGATTTTATTGTCTTAGTAGATTTTTTGCATTTGTTTTTGTTTTGATTTTATTTCTTGTTGATGAGCATGTATCATCTTAATGACAATTAAGCTTTTTCCAAGTAAGTTACCATACCTACCAGTTTCCTCTTTTCACTGTCTTTGTTCCTCCTCTGCACCAATTTTCCTGCATGTTTTCAATACTAAGTAGCATATTTTTTTCCACTGGCATGCATCTTAAAATAGATGGCATTTCACAATTGCTTTGGCCAGGGGACCAATATGAATAGTTGTCATTGCCTGTGCATGTGCAAATTTGGTCATGGTTATTCATATTGCCATATTTCAATTAAGTAGACATATTGTTGGTTCTACGTCTGCTGAGTGTAATTGACATTGAAAATTGCTTTGGTTAATACTGCTGCATAATCACCTCAAAATTTTATTATTTCTCACAGTTCCTGTGGGCCAGGAATTCAGGAAGGGCTTGGCTGAGTGGTTTTAGTTAAGAAATATCTCATGAGATTGCAGTCCCTTAGAAGCTGCAACCAACATAGCAGACGTGGGGGAAGCAGGAGCATCTGGAAACTGGCAAAGCATCTTTCTCACTTCACATAGTGGGCTTTTCCATAGGATCCCTCAGGAGTTGGGTGAGTTTGGGCTTCCTCACAACATAATAGCTACGACCACTGAGACCATGAACATGCAGAGGCCCTGGGCTCCAGAGCAAATATTCCAGCAAGCCAAGTGGCATCCGTATCATCTTTTCAAGACTTAGCTTCAGAAATCATGCCAGAACTGATGCTTTCTATTAGTTACAAGCAAGTCGCAAACTAGCCTAGACATAAGCAGGAAGAAATAGGCTTTCCCTCTTCATGTGGAAGTATATGGTTCTAGAAACACATATGGGACAAGAACTATTATTGTGGCCACTGGGGGAAAAATATCTGGCACCAAATGCTTTTAAAATGATTACACTATTATATGGCATTGGACTGTAAAGTTATTTTAAATTGAGAAAGGTTCTACGTGATAAAAAAAAATCCCCCCCCTTTTTTTATATGTCTAACAGCCTTATTTCAGTAAGTGTAAACTAAAAATTATAGGTGACAAGGGAGCAGTGTCTCAGTTTAACTGGAAGAATTCCTTCTTTCTTAGTGACTTCTTAAATATCTCCTATTTGTCCATCCAGGTCCACCTTCCACACTCCTTGTAATCTTTACACTGTGTGGACATGTTCCTGTGCTCTCTGCTTCAGCTTGGGTTGGACCCGTGGGAGGAAGGAGGGGAAGGGCAGAGCATTCACTGCCTTGTTCTCTCCCTGGCAGTGTATCTGACTCAGGCAGCCTGCTCTACAATTCTCTCTCTTATAACATCTCCCACTTCTTGTTCTTTTATCGAGGTGGTGACAGCTTCTCCGATGTTAGCCTCAGGTTTTTGAACTTTGTTTTGTGGGTCCCCCACACCTTTGTAATTGGTGCCCTTGTAAATAAATCCCTGATTGGGCAAGAGGCACACAGAATAATACTACATCTTATAATTAATGGCATAGTAGAATAGATTAGGCAATTAAGTACAGCTTTAGAACTAACCGATTTTCCTTCACTTTACATGTCAGCAGGATGAATAGAAGGCCTGTGCAAGGCCTTTCCACTGTGTGGAGAGGCGGTGGAGCCAGAAGCTAAGGTGAGACATCAGGAGCATTCCGTGTTGTAGACAGGCATGGCCACTGGACAGTGGGGGCAGTGATCCACAGTCATATTTTCCATCTTGTAATTCCCTTGTACTACAGACACACATGCAAGGTTTGCTCAGTGTGACCACCTGTACCTATATCTTTCATGTAAGCAAGGTTTGAACCTACCTTTGTTGTACAGCAGAAATAGAAGAAAATGCTCATCAAGCATCAAGAGTGACCTAAGAAGGGTGGACAGTTGACTGAGGTGATAAGGAACAATTGATATGGGGTAAGGAGGGCCATGGATGGCTTCTTACTTTGGGCACACTCTAGAGCTATTGGCCATCTATGGATTTTTGCACATGCACTCCATAAAGTAATTTTGAATAACTACATAGCCATTTGCAAATTTCTCAGATACCTGGGGAGAGAAAAATAATGAAGACAGGACTCCTTCTGCCACAGTGACTCAGAGCGTCAAAGGAGAGGACAGATCTGTGAAGACCAGGGACACCGGGGTTTCATACAGTTTTTTTTTTTAATTAAAAAAAATATTTTTATTGGAATTCAATTTGCCAACATATAGCATAACACCCAGTGCTCACCCCGCCAAGTGCCCCCATCAGTGCCCATCACCCAGTCACCCCAAACCCCCGCCCTCATACAGTTTTAAACCTATTTAGGTGAACCTATTTCTCAAACACTTTTGTGCATGAGACCAATCTTAATACATCTCTGCATGTTAGTGATGGGAATCTCAGTACATCTCTGCATGTAAGAGGTAAGCAAGCCAGAACTTCCCAAATCATCTAAGAATCTGCTTAACAATTTTCCCAATTTCAATTCTGCCGGATATAGCAGATACATTGCATCGAAAACCAGGCATATTCTTTTTAACTAGGAATGGGTGAAGGGATATGTTTTTGCTTTCATCTGATCAATCACGGATTCTTCTGAAAGTTACCAAAAAGGAGTGTGCGTTTCTAATTGGTTGTGGAAAATTGCTTTATAAAAATTCAGCTTTTTGAATAAAAATATTGTTTCAAAGATGTCTGCCAAATGAATTTCAACAGAAATGAATCCTATTTTTTCCAATAATCATAATTATTGAAATTTGTCAAGAGGGGGAGAAAGTAGGTTATATTACCAAAAACAAATGATTAAAAAGGATCATGAAGAGAGTCAGATCTTTGTACCCCCTGTACTGTTTATACTGAAAAATCTCTTGTAACTCTCTCCTCTACCTCCCCTATTCTTCCTCAGAATATAAGAATTTTTCTACATGCAAAGATCTCTGTTTCAAGGACTGTACTAGTTGTTATATAACTTTCTCTCACCTGAGTATCTGTAGTGTCTCCTAAAGATGAGCAGTGAAGTTGCATTTTGCTAAAGGTGACTACCTCCCTCAAGCAATCACTTTTCCAGCATAATTCTTTAATATTTCTGAGTTTAAAATAAAATGGATTTAAAATGAGGATTATCTGAAAACTAATCCCATTCTGAGGGGTTTCTGCTTTCATTTTTTTATAAATTTATTTTTTATTGGTGTTCAATTTGCCAACATATAGAATAACACCCAGTGCTCATCCCATCAAGTGCCCCCCTCAGTGCCCACCTCCCTTTCTACCACCCCTAGTTCATTTCCCAGAGTTAGGAGTCTCTCATGTTCTGTCTCCCTTTCTGATATTTCCCACTCATTTTCTCTCCTTTCCCCTTTCACTATTTTTTATATTCCCCAAATGAATGAGACCACATAATGTTTGTCCTTCTCCGATTGACTTATTTCACTCAGCATAATACCCTCCAGTTCCATCCACGTCGAAGCAAATGGTGGGTATTTGTCGTTTCTAATGGCTGAGGAATATCCCATTGTATACATAGACCACATCTTCTTTATCCATTCATCTTTCGATGGACACCGAGGCTCCTTCCACATTTTGGCTATTGTGGACATTGCTGCTATAAACATCAGGGTGGAGGTGTCCCGGAGTTTCACTTCTGCTTTCATTTGTTAATGGATTAATAAACATTGTTGTGGAAAGTAAAAAAATAGATTCATCTGTATATTATCTCCCCTCACCCCGAATTCCCACCTTAAATCATTCAATTCTGGAAAACCCCACCTAACTGCAACAGCAACCCCAGACAAATATTCCCAGGAATTCCAGTTGTCTGCATATGCAATGCTTGATGCTTACATTTTATGTCATAAGTAGTAGGTAGAGAAACATAAAGATGTTTTCCCCAAAATAAGCTGCAAAAGTCAACATGTTGTAAAAATGAGTTCCTTACATTACAGATATGTACATTAAAAATTGGAAAACAGACAAAGATATGAGGAAGGCAGCCCACAGAAGAGGAAATGACACCTGGCCAAACTACACATGAAAAAGAAGTTTAACCCCACCAGTAATCAGGAAAGTGCAAACCTAAAAACACAAAGTGATAGCATTTTACACCCTTCAGACTGGCAAAACCTTAAAAGTTGAGTGTTTGAGAATGCTAAATGTTTGAGAAAATGTGAAGCTCTAAGAGCCCTCATATACTATTAGTGGGAGTCCAAAATGGGGCAACGACTCAAAGTTTGGCAAAATCTAGTTAAGGATATACACTGCCTCCTACACAGCAATCAGGCAGGCACGCTGTAAAGCTGTTGGATTCCCACATTTTTTTGCACATGTACTCCATAAGGTAATTTTGAAAAACTATGCAGCCACTTGCAAATTTTAGAAATGTAAAATTTTAAATCATAAATGTGAATAGTTGCAGAAGATGTAATTTTGCAATTGTTATAAATACTGACATTTAAAAAATAAAACAGTGATGTCATTCGTTTAAATCTATTCAAAAGTGGTATCAGATAACAAATACTACCTATTTTTAAGATTACACAAACTGCTCTCATTTAACATTTGGAAATTATGTCTTTTTTTTAAACTTGTATTTCCATTCCACATCCCACTGAAGTTTATCTTAATGTATGTTTTACATACGAATATCTTTTTTGATCAACTTATTACCTGTTACAGATATGTGTATATAACAATAAATTGCAAAAAATAAAAAAGTGTGCCTTTAAGACTCTGAGGGTTAATGATTTAAAAAATTATCACTATTTTAGTGATAACTATTTTAGTAATAATTTACATTACTAATTATTGTTAAGTCTAATTATTATTACATAAATTACTACTAACTTACTATTGGCTGAACCAAAATGTATTGCACGTGTTGATAAGTAATGTAAAAAATGTAAATTTTGATTGGAAATGCTTTTGATGAAATGAATGGAGAATTTTTTTTCAGTTAGTTCATGTATCCAGATATGGATATTGCCTACTGCTAAAATGAAACAGGCGGGGGGGATGCCTGGGTGGCTCAGCGGTTGAGCATCTGCCTTTGGCTCAGGGTGTGATCCCGGAATCCTGGGATCGAGTCCCACATTGGACTCCCTGCGTGAAGCCTGCTTCTCCCTCTGCCTGTGTCTCTGCCTCTCTCTCTCTCTCTCTCTCTCTCTCTCTCTCTCTCTCTCATGAATAAATAAAATATTTTAAAAAATAAAATGAAACAGGGTTCATGAAAGTAACAACAAAATAAAAGGAATGAAGCCACTAGGAGTATGAAGCTTGCCAACAGTATATTGATGATTAAGTGCATTTTTATAATAAATTCCACTAAGTATACCTAGGTTATAAAAATCTAATAAGTACATGATAGAAATGAACAGATGAGCTGAGAATTGGTTAATGGGTGACAATGAGCAGGAAATGAAGTCCAAATGAAGAGTGTATATGGATTTATAATGTCCAATAATCTTTTTGCAAAGGTAATGGAAGTATGTCTTCTACAAATCCGATTAAATGTTCGAGAAAATATAAAACATTTACTTGACACATGAGTTTCTTCTACTCCTTCTCACTCTATCTGTCTTTATCTCTCATACACACACACAGGATGCCCAATTATTTGATTCGTTTTTATTGAAGTTCTATTTGCAAACATATAGTATAACACCCAGTGCTCATCCTATCAAGTGCCCTGCTCAGTGCCGGTCACCCAGTCACCCATCTGCCTGCCCTCCTCCCCGTCCACTACCCTTCATTTGTTTCCCAGAGTTAGGAACCTCTCATGGTTTGTCTTCCTCTCTAATTTTTCGCACTCCGTTCTCCTCCTTTCCCTTATAATCCCTTTCACTATTTCATATATTCCACGGATGAGTGAAACCATATGATGATTGTCCTTCTCTGATTGACTGACTTCACTCAGCATACCTTCCAGGGTAGGGTATGGTAGATATTCATGGCAAATGGTAGGTGTTCATCTCTTCTGATGCCTGAGTAATATTCCATTGTATATATAGACCACATCTTCTTTATCCATTCCTATGTCAAAGACCATCATGGCTCTTTCCACACTTTGGCTATTGTGGATATTGCTGCTATGAACATTGCTGTGCAGGTGTCCCAGTGTTTCACTACATCTGTATCTTTGGGGTAAATCCCCAGTAGTGCAATTGCTGGATTATAGGGTAGCTCTGTTTTTAACTTATTGAGAAACTCCACAAAGTTTTCCAGAGTGGCTGTACCAGTTTGCATTCCCATCAAAAGTGCAAGAGGGTTCCCCTTTCTCCACATCTTCTCCAACATTTGTTGTTTCCTGTCTCGTTAATTTTCCCCATTCTCACTGGTGTGAGGTGGTATCTCATTGTGGTTTTGATTTGTATTTCCCTGATGGCAAGTGATGCAGAGCATCTTTTCATGTGCTTGTTGGCCATGTGTATGTCTTCTTTGGTGAGATTTCTGTTCATGTCTTCTGCCCATTTTATGATTGGATTGTTTGTTTCTTGGGTGTTGAGCATAAAAAGTTCTTTATAGATCTTGGATACTAGCCCTTTATATCATTGTCATTTGCAAATGACTTCTCCCATTATATATTGTCATTTTCAAATATCTTCTCCCATTCTGTAGCTTATATTTTAGTTTGTTGACTGTTTCTTTTGCTGTGCAGAAGCTTTTTACCTTAAGAACTAATAGTTCATTTTTGCTTTTGTTTCCCTTGTCTTCATAGAAGTCTCTTGCAAGAAGTTACTGTGGCCAAGTTCAAAAAGGGTGTCGCCTGTGTTCTCCTCTAGGATTTTGATGGATTCTTGTCTCACATTTAGATCTTTCAACCGTTTGAGTGTTCTTTGTGTCTGGTGTAAGAGAATGGTCTAGTTACATTCTTCTGCACGTGGATGTCCAATTTACCCAGCACCATTTATTGAAGAGACTGTCCTTTTTCCAGTGGATAGTCTTTCCTACTTTGTCGAATATTAGTTGACCATAGAGTTGAGGCCCATTTCTGGGTTCTCTATCTGTTATATTGATCTATGTGTCTGTTTTTGTGCCAGTACCACACTGTCTTGATGATCACAGCTTTATAGTACAACCTGAAATCTGGCACTGTGATGCCCCCGGCTCTGGTTTTCTTTTTCATTATTCCCCTGGCTATTCGGGGTCTTTTCTGATTCCACACAAATCTTAAGATGATTTGTTCCAACTCTCTGAAGAAAGTCCATGGTATTTGATAGGGATTGCATTGAATGTCTAAATTGCCCTGGGCAGCATAGACAGTTTCACAATGTTTATTCTTTCAATCCATGAGCATGGGATATTTTTCCATCTCTTTGTGTCTTTCTCAATTTCTTTCAGAAGTATTTTGTAGTTTGTAGTATTTGAGTTTTTTCCAATTTTTTGAGAGATGCTTGTATTGTGATATATTTCCCTCTTAGGACTGTTTTTGCTATATCTCAAAGATTTTGAATGGTTGTATCTTCAGTTTCATTAGTTTCCATGAATCTTTTTCATTATTCTCTAATTTCCTGTTTGACCCAGTCATCTTTTAGTAGGATGATCTTTAACCTCCATATGTTTGAGGTTCTTCCAAATTTCTTCCTGCGATTGAGTTCTAGTTTCAAAGCATTATGGTTTCAAAATATGCAGAGGACAATCTCAATCTTTTGGTATCAGTTGAGACCTGATTTGTGACCCAGTCTATTCTGGAAAAAGTTCCAAGTGCACTTGAGAAGAATGTGTAATCAGTTTCATTTGGATGGAAACTTCTGTATATATTTGTGAAATCTATTTGGTTCAGTGTATCATTTAAGGCCCTTGTTTCTTTGGTGATGTTCTGCTTAGAAGATCTGTCATTTGCAGAAAATGTCATGTTGAAGTCTCCTACTATAAGTATATTATTATCTAAGTATGTCTTTACTTTGGTTATTAATTGATTGATTTACTTGGCAGCTCCCACATTAGGGGCATAAATATCCATGATTGTTATTGTTATTGGTCTATTGTTGGATAGACCCTTTAAGTATGATATAGTGTCCCTCTTCATCTCTTAATATAGTCTTTGGGATAAACTTTAATTTATCTGATATAAGGATTGCTATCTCAGCTTTCTTTTTTTTTTTTTTTTTTTTTAATTAACTTTTATTGGTGTTTAATTTACCAACATACAGAAAAACACCCAGTGCTCATCCCGTCAAGTGTCCACCTCAGTGCCCGTCACCCATTCCCCTCCAACACCCGCCCTCCTCCCCTTCCACCACCCCTAGTTCGTTTCCCCGAGTTAGGAGTCTTTATGTTCTGTCTCCCTTCCTGATATTTCCCAACATTTCTTTTCCCTTCCTTTATATTCCCTTTCACTATTATTCATATTCCCCAAATGAATGAGAACATACACTGTTTGTCCTTCTCCGATTGACTTATTTCACTCAGCATAATACCCTCCAGTTCCATCCACGTTGAAGCAAATGGTGGGTATTTGTCGTTTCTAATTGCTGAGTAATATTCCATTGTATACATAAACCACAGCTTTCTTTTGAGGACCATTTGAATGGTAAATGGTTCTCCAACCCTTCATTTTCAGGCTGGAGGTGTCCTTAAGTCTAAAATGAGTTTTTGGGCAGCCCCGGTGGCTCAGCGGTTTAGCGCCGCCTACAGCCTAGGGTATGATCCCGGAGACCCAGGATCAAGTCCCACGTGGGGCTCCCTGCATGGAGCCTGCTTCTCCCTCTGCCTGTGTCTCTGCCTCTCTCTCTCTGTGTCTCTCATGAATAAATAAATAAAATCTTTAAAACAAATAAAATAAAATGAGTCTCTTGTAGACAGCAAATAGATAGGTCTTGCTTTTTTATCCAGTCTGATACCCTGCATCTTTTGATGGTATCATTTAGCCCATTCATGTTCATAGTAACTATTGAAAGATATGAGTTCAGTGTCATCATATTACCTACTCAGTCCCTGTTTTTGTGGACCGTTTCTTTGAGCTCCCCCTTTCTTTTTTTTTTTTTTTTTATAACTTTTATTGGTGTTTAATTTACCAACATACAGCTCCCCCTTTCTTTCACAGAGTCCCCCTTAATATTTCTTGCAGAGTCAGTTTGGTGGTCACATATTCTTTCAGTTTCTGCCTATCTGGAAAGCTCTTTACCCCTCCTTCTATTCTGAATGACAGCCTTTCTGGGTAAAGTATACTTGGCTGCATGTTCTTCTCATTTAGGACCCTGAATATATCATGCCAGCCCTTTCTGGCCTGCTGGGTCTCTGTGAGAGGTCTGCTGTTAATCTGATATTTCTCCCCATATAATTTAAGAATATCTTGCCTTGCACTGCTTTAAGAATTTCCTCTTTATCTTTGAAATTTGCAAGTTTCACTATTAAATGTCGAGGTGTTGAACAGTTTTTGTTGATTATTTGGGGGGCCTCTCTATCTCTTGGATCTTGATGCCTGTTTCCTTTCCCAGATTAGGGAAATTCTCATCTATGATTTGTTCAAATATACTTTGTGGTTCTCTCTCTCTCTCAGCCTCTTCTGGGATCCCAATTAGATGTAAATTCTTCTCAAGCTATCATTTATTTCCCTAAGCCTTTCTTCATGGGCTCTTAATTGTTTCTCTCTTTTTTCCTCAGCTTCCTTCCTTACCATCAACTTGTCTTCTGTGTCACTCACTCTCTCTTCCACCTCATTAACCCTAGTAGTTAGAACATCCAGTTTAGATTGCATCTTATTTAATCTATTTTTAATTTAGGCCTGATTAGATCTCAATTCCATAGTAAGGAAGTCTCTAGAGTCCTTTTTGCTTTTTTTCAGAGCCACCAGTAGCTTTATAATTGTACTTTTGAATTGAATTTCTGACATTGTATTGAAATCCAAATTCTGGAACTCTGTGGCAGAGAGTACTGTTTCCAGTTCTTTCTTTTGTGGTGAATTCTTCCTTCTAGTCATTTTATTCAGCGCAGAGTGGATGTATGAGTGGGCTGAGTCAAAAATATCAACCACAACCTAAGTAAAATATTCCCTACATGATTCCAAAGAGGTCAGAGACCAGAAAAATAGAAAAAGAACAGAACAAAATAAAACAAAAGGACCACTAAAATGAAAAGCAAATTTTAAAACACAGTAGTAAAAATAAAAGACCAAAAATCACAAAGAAGAAAAAAGAAAAAGAAAGAAAGAAAGAAAGAAAGAAAGAAAGAAAGGAAGAAAAAAGAAAGAAAGAAAGAAAGAAAGAAAGAAAGAAAGAAAGAAAGAAAGAAAGGGAAAAAGGTAAATAAAAGAGGAAAAAAAGGGAGGCGGATGGTGATGGTGAAGAAGTGGTAATGAAGAGAGAACGTAGTCTACCTGAGGGGTCCTAGAGGGTTATCCTCTTGGTTCTGAGTGTATTTTCTTCTGTATGTTAGAAGATGCTCAATCCCAAATTTATATAAACCAGCAATATTTATAGAAAGCCCCAACATGACAAGATAAAAGAGGGGGGCAGAATGGGAAGGAAGAGAGAATGTAATCTCAGAGAATGAACCAGCATGGTATTCCACTTTGTTCTGGGTGTATGTTGGTCACATTTTAGAAAGTACTAATTTCCACCATTGTAAAACAAAACAAAGCAGAAAACAAACAAACAAACAAAAATCCCCCACAAAACAAAAACCCGTATCTCGTATATCTACCAAAATTAAATTGAATACATTGAAGGGAATCCAGAAGTGAAAAATATATCTAAGACATGTAATTGTAGAAATATGAGTCAAAAAGGAAAAAAGTTAAAAATGAAGAGCTGGTAACATATTGCAGTTAACGTGGGGAAAAAAGAAAAAAATATTGGAAATTTTTAGTCTGATATAAAAATGAGTAGTAATGGAAAAAGGAAAAGAAAAAGAAGAAAATAAAAGGGGGCACCTTCTAGTTCTGTATATTATTTTTCCTCATCCTGGAGATTTCCAGTGCTGCTTGGTCAATAAATTTGCTCTTCCCTTGTTCTTCCAGCTGGTCTTCTGGGGCAGAAGCCTGCTGCACTGACTCTCAGGTGTCTGTGCCTAAGCGGAAATGGCCCGCCCCCCATCAGGTGCCGGGCTCAGTGCAAGCTGTTTACCCTGTGAGGTCTCTGTTACCTGGCACCCTGCCTCTCCCAGGCACAAGGAGAGACAAAGAGGAACAACAACACTGGTGGCAGCCAGATTTCCAGCTCTGGAGTCAGCTCCCCATGAGTAACTAACCAGAGTCTCCCAGTTTGCACTGGTCTAGGTGCTCCCGGGGCAGGTGCGGGTGCACTGATCTGCACAGCCTGGGGCCGCCCAGCGGCAGGAGAGTCCTTGCTGTCCTGTGCCCTCCCCAATTCCACCTGTCCCAGGGGGAGCGAAGGATCACTGGCTTTGTCCACTAGGGTGCCCTGGGATCTGGAGCCCTGTGCTGCTGGACCCACACTCCCAGGGACCGCCTCTCTCAAAGCCACCACTATCTGGAGCTGGGCTCTAGGGTAAAGGATGCTTCCCAGCCATCCTGCCTAACCAACCAGCTTCTCCCAAATGCTCTGAGACCTGCGGTGCTCCAGCCCTTTACCGAGATCAGCCCCTGGCTTGTGGCGAGCTTTCCTCCGGGCGCCCCTCCTCTATTAGTGACTCCAGGAATCTGGAGGCTTCACTGCCCCTCCTGTGATTCTGCCCGATTTCCCTGCTAAGCACTTTTCCGTCTGGGAAAAATCCAGTGGTGGATTTTTAAAGTTCCCGCATCTCCGGGGCTGGGCTTCCCTGTCCAGGAAGCTTTCACTGCTCTGTTTAGCCCTGCTACTCATGTTCCCCTCCCCCACTTTATTCTTGTTTTTATTTTTTCACCTTTCTACCTTGTTAGAAGCAAAACCTTTTCTCTGTAGCATTCCCGCTGTTCTCTTTTTAAATCTCAGGTTGAATTCGTAGGTGTTCAGGATGTTTTGAAAGTTATCTAGGTAAGGTTATGGGGCCAGGTGACTTGAGAACCCCTACTCTTCTGCCATCTTGCCTCTTCTCCCTCAGGATGCCCAATTAAATTTGATGTTCAGTAAACAACAATTTTTTTAAATATAAATATTCCCATGGTATATTTTGAGACATACTACTTCAGGATATACTTCTACTAAAATAATACAAAACTTCCTGCTGTTTATCTGAAATTGAAATTTAACTAGACACCCTGTCTTTTAACTGAATTTTAAAATCCATACAAGTTTTTGCCTTTAACAGAGATATGTGCAAGGAAAGACATGAGGCTTCACTGCAGACCTAAAGGGGCTCAATTGATGAAGACTATGAGGATCCCAATATTTTGAATTGTCCCTTTGCAGCACTATAGTAAGATATTCAGTGGGTAAGAGACTTTTCTTTTGGACAATGGTTGGTGAATGAGGAGATGGACACTGCATGTGGCCCTCAGGTAAGTCAAGTTTAGGATGTGGAAATCTATGCTTTCATAAACTATCCATATTGGGAAAATTCTAGGATGTGTGCGTGCATGCCTATGTGTGTGTATGAGGTGGGGTGGAGGTTGATATTGGCACAGTGCACATACCCTAAATTTGAAGACCAGTATTCTGGGCAGTTTCCCAACAGGTCTGCACTAAATGGGTAAATGGGTTGTGACTGTGCCATAAGATACTTTATCAGCTCTTAGGGCAGCCTTGGTTTAGCAGAAACATTCCCTAATATACATAAGGTGGCACATCAATAAATGCTCACAGCAGCATTTTTTATAGTTTCCTAGACATCAACAAAATGCCCATAAGATCAAAAATGGTGGACTTAGTCACTGAATATTTAGGTAACCAAGTTTTATAGTGCAATTAAAATGGATAAGCCTGATCTATAACTCCCAATATGAAGAGATCTCAAAAACCTAGCACTAAGGAAAAAGCAAGCTGCAGAAGGATGGTAGACACGGTATGGCAATACATATAAAATTACACAGGTTAATTTTTTTAAATGCAACCATCATGCATTAAAAGCAGATAAGCACTGATTAGAAGGATGCAGAGTAACTTGAGGAAAGTGCCTGCCTCTGGCAGAAGAATGGGGTTAAGGAGGACGAGTAAGAGCAATGGCAAAGGACAGCATTTGTGCAGTGGCAGGTCAGGCTCTGTTTTTCACTCTTTACAGTTACTCATTTACTCCTTTTGACAACTCCATAAGGTAACGATGGTATTATCTCCGTTTTATAGAGGAAGTGACTGATGCTTAGAAACAGAGATTAGAGCGCTTGGCCAGGGTTATACATCTTTAATGAAAAGTACAAAAGGGGTCCTTAACTGTCCATTAATTTTTTTATTCATAAGGACTTGAAATATGACAAAATGACAACATAATAGATGAGTATTTATTATACTTCATTCTTTTCCACTTTTTTTAAATATCAAATTTAAAAGCTCTGCTTTATTCTTTCAGAGGCTCAAACTTATATAATAAGATCATTCTAAAACCCTGGTTCTTTTCATGAAAACATGTCTTTTTCTTATGTGTCCTCACCAGTGGTAGGTAAATTACACAAATGGGTGTCCTTTTTGTCCTTTTTATTTTTGTCTGGTGATATGGAAATGAAGACATTCTATCTCAGTCTAAATTACATAGTATGGCCATAAACTTGCATGCCCCACTACAATTTATGTTATAATATTTAAGGGATGGTTTTCATCCAAAAAAAATCTGTACTTTGCATGGTCCAAATGGATGAATGGGAATTAGGCCCAATTTTCCCTTAATTGATTTAATTAACTGAATCCTTTTTTTTTTTTTTTTTTTGCAGAAAAGTTAAAAAGCCAGTATTTAAAAGCTTGCTGCAATTAACTTTCTAAGAGCCAGGAAAATAAGCAGTATAAAGAGTGATCTTTGATTCATGCACCCAGAATAGTTTCAGGTGGTAATTTTATCTCCACTTCCAAAATATATTCTAACATTTCATACAGAGCCATTGTGAGGAAGTTGATGGAATAATGGGGGTGACAGTAAACATTTTTCCCTGGAATTGCTGTCTTTGGCCAGAAGAGCAGCTAAAGCTGTCTCACTGAAGCCCATCTCCACAGAGACCAGGATGGGGGCAACTGGCCAAGCCTCCCTGACAAATCTCAGCTGTTATTTAATAACCCTAAATCATTTTTGTTTTCAAAATCTAGTAGTTGTTGGGGCGCGTGGCTGACATAGTCAGTGGAGTGTGCAACTCTGAATCTCAGGGTTGTACATTCAAGCCCCACGCTGGGCATAGAGATGGCTTAAAAATAAAATCTTTAAAAAAAAACTAAACAAATTTAAAAAACAAAATAAAATAAAAAAACTAGTTGTTGGCTCCATTGTGAACAGGAGAAAGACCTGACCAGGTCACATAGATGGATCTGGATAACAGCATGCTTTCAGCTATAGGGCCCCTGGGGGTCTGTAAGTAACTAAACAGCTATGAGATTCACAAAGTCCTAGGTAATGAAGGAGGCACACAGGTATGATTTAAGCTGCTATTGCCACCACCAATTTGTCACACTGTCTGAAATTCCTACCAACACTCTCTCAGGTTTCAGACATTGATCCAAGAGATTGCTTGTCTCAGTGTAACTATGTATCTTGTAAGAAGGGGACATTGCCCCCAAATATGGAGTAGTGTATTTGACTAATTGGCTGATAGTTTAGAGACATCAGAAGATAAGAGAGTGGGGCACAGAAAAGTTTTAATGAGGAGAATATAGAAAGGCACACATTATAGAGCAATAGCAATTAGGGCAGTATATTAGGATTCCTCAGAGAAACAGAACCAGTAAGTTATTTTATATATATTACACATAGCTTATTGATGATATATATATATGATATATATCATATATATATCTTTATATACATGTAAACAAATATTGCATTGATATATTTATAGTAATATATACATACATATAATGTATGTATAGAGTTTTATATAGAGAGAGTTATTATAAAGAATTGCTCACATGGTTATGGAGGCTGAGAAGTCCCACAGTGTGCTGTTTATAAGCTGGAGATCCAGAAAAGCCAGTGGTGTAGTTGAGTTCAAGTCCGAAGGTCTGAGAAACGGAAGGCCGGTTGTCCCAGTCCAAGGGCAGGAAAAAACCAATGTTCTGTCCCAGTCAGGCAGACTTAATTCTCCCACTCTCCAAATTTTTGTTCTATTCAGACCCTCTAGACATTGGATATAGCCCACTCACACTGGGGAGGGTGATCTGCTTGACTCAGTCTATGGATTCAAATGCTAATTTCATCCACAGACACACCCAAAAATAATGTTTAGCCAAGTCTCTGGGCACACTGTGACCCAGTCAAATTAACACATAAAATTAACCATCACAGGCAGGCTGCAATAGAATTGCAAACTGGGAGAGAATGCTGAGCTGCTAGGTACCCAGATAGGGAGGAATCCAAGAATATGATTAGGAAGTAGCAGTCACAACCTTTGCCTCCTTTCTGTGATTGGGGCTTTAACCTTCAACAACTGCTTTGGGGAATTCAGTGACCCAAGAATCTCTCAGGGTTCAGACACATACATTCAGAACCACAAAACCAGTTGGTACCACCGAGATGCATTTTGTGGAATGGAAGGGAGGATATAAGAAAGAGGGACACATCAGCTGGAGGGCTGTTTTGCTACATCTGGGTTGATGTCCTTGAGTTCTACAAGCATCAGGTCTCTCGTGAAATGGAGATAACAATCCCAATAGGGTTGTGAGGATTATCAGAATGAGTGATGAGTAATAAATACTCAACCTATTTATTGAGCTGTATTTATTACTGCCATAACACACATACACAAACACACACACACACACACACACACACACACACCACACACATATTAGTAAAAGCATGGACTTTGGCCAATATCAATTTCTGATTCTCGACGGCTAATATGCAACACATATTTTCAAAGATCTAGTCTTTGCTTTGTTGACAAACATTGGATCAGCTACTTGGCATGGGGATATAGAAGTGATACATTGATTCTCAGCTGACCTTGTGCTAGCACCAATAGTAATCAGTTCACGCCAGGAGTTACTCAATAATGTAGGAACTAGCCAGGTCTGTTCTTAAAACCAAAATCCATAAGTCTTTAAATATAATTGAAATGATCTAAGGTGACCTGTGGGTTATTTTCAACAAAATTTCTGGATTTCTGGTGCTAAAAACTAGCAGGAACAGAGTACTAAAGAGTATGTAAGAGAATTTGTGAGCATCTTGTGTATTTCTCTGACAAGATGCTAGAACTGTATATAAATGACTTAGATATTATTATTTCATATTAATTATGCTCTTCCACACTAACTGCACACAGAATCCACTACATGATTCAGTTTGTCAGCATGTTTGGGAGTAGCAATTCTCAACTCTTGGAACCCAACTCAGCTGTACCAGAATTAGCTGGTAGGTTGGCTAACAGCTCTCTTCACCCTCTGCTGCACGCAACATAATGAATCAGAATTTCCAAAAAGAGGGTCTAGAAGTTTTCATGTTTAAGAAGCTCAGTCAGGGAACTGAGTGAGTGACTCTTCATGTTGGGGTCCTGAGTTCAAGCCCCAGATCGGGCATAGAGCTTACTTAAAAAAAATAAATTAAATAAACAAGCTCCCTAGATAATTTTTACCCAGAGTGAAGTTTAGAACACACTGGGTTTAAGACAGAAGGCAGACTGGCCACTTGATAGTAACCTTAAGCTTTCCTATATTACAACCTTTTTTACCTTCCAACTATCGTTGACACTGTCAAAATTTAGTCTCTTTCTTTGCCCTATCTAAGAACACTTTGGTTAATATAATCATTCTAAAAATTAAATACCTTTCAGTGCCTTCAGGTCAGCATTCTGGATTCAATTTAATTGTAGATAATTAAAGAGGAGAAACACAGAGGAAAAGTTGAGTTGCTTGGAGGCTCTGATTGGAAACTGCAGGCCACTCTTCTGCATGGCTCCTAACCCAGGTGTGGTTCTCAGAGGAGAGCTGCTCCTTGCCATCCTCCTTCACCCGCTGGGTATGACCTCCCTGCATCACACACACCACAGCATATCCTGTGGAAGAGCCTGGCACACAGTGTCCTGAGTGTGTCATGGTTGTGCTGGTCATTTCCTAGCCCAGAAACTGCTTTGTTTTCCATAACTGTACACTTTCAGGGGACAATACCCAGTTTTTGTGATTTTTTTCTTTTTCTCTGTGTTGTTTGTTCTGACTATATTTACTGAACTGTAATTTTATGTCTACTAAAACTAATAAAAAACTGAACTTTTATTTTGTATTTTTACCTCACTTTTTCCTGTAATTTTGTTATATTTTGTAAACGCACAGCTATGCGACAGATTTTTTTTAAAACTTCTTTACCAAAGAGCACTATTTTCCACCACACTCCTTTAAACAAATTCAGACAAAACACAGCTCTATTTTAGCACATTCTCACCTGCTAAACAGTAGGATGTTATATTAGATCATCCATGAGATTCTACAATTCTCTGTGGATATGGTTCTATCTTTTTCCTACAGGTTACAAACTTTTATGTGCACAGCAGACATTCTGCTGTCTTGTCATTGCTCTGCACCATCTTTCCCATTGTGAGACTGTGTGGATTTAGAGAAAAAAGAGAATTTTAGTAAGAGCCCAATAAAAATGTAATTAAGAAAGGTAATTTGGTACCATTAAAAATATTACATAATATACATCAAAGATAAAGTCTAGATATTTCTTACCATCCATACTTTGGATTATAACTTCTCTCCTCCATTGAGATTTAAATGTTCACATCAATATTTGAAGTGTGCACTTCTTTCTGAACCTCCTTCTATTTGCTTTATCATAACACATATCACACTGGATTATAATCGTTTGTGTTAAGTAACATTCAGCTTCCTTGCTAGATTTTTAGCTTCACAAGAATGGAGATCAATTCTGTCTTACTCACCACTAGGTTCTAGTATTCAGTCTCTGACATATTAATAAATGTGTATTGGAATAAATGAGTGGAAGAATGAATGAATTTCTTAGAGGAAGAACAATGGATTTTAGACTTTCCTTTCTTTACAGCATCTTGAGTATTTCTTGTCCATTACTTTCCTTTTGTACTATAATTTCTGAGCATCGATTTTATAATTTGAATAGAGTCTAAGACTTCACGTGCTTTTAGAGAGCAATAGTTACAATATGTCTTAATTCCCTCAACTCAGCATTGGTATTTTAATGCCAAATGCCCAACATAATTGTTATCTGCAACTATTTCCGATGGCTGTCAACCTCCCGCACTTTCTGCTTCAGATTAGCATAGTAATATTTTGCTTTTACATTTTTTATTGATGATCACATCACATCCCCATTGCCTGGATTGCATATGCAATGTTTTTTTAAAGAATTTTTTATTTCACCAGCAGGAGCTTAAAAAGCAGTTGTTTTTTTTTTTTTTAATTAAGAAATTACTTTTCTTCTCCAGAGAAAATGTAGACAAAGCAAGTTTAAAGAGAGATCCAATTAAATAAATTTTTGTCTCTGTGAATTGGATCCCAAGTTGGTTCTCAAGGTCTGCCTGCTTTACACCAAATGTCAGACCGGATTTCCCTTTTGTCATCTACACTGCTTGGATGAAGTAAGAAATGACATCACAATACATGTGTTTCTCCCAGCGCTTCCTAAACGTGCTGACCCCCTGAAAGTTTCAGAATGGCTTCTTTGTGGGCTGGTTAGGGACCAGCTGGCTAGCTGTAAACAAGTTTCAACATATGGGCCATAACACACACATGGTTCTACTCTACTAAGACAGAAAACTAAGAAAAGGTTGCTCTCTTGATATAGAAGCTCATGCAAAAGCAGCAGCACCATGTAGTACACAGCCTGCCCTACATTGCACACAGGAGAACATAATTCCCTTCTGTCCCACTCACTGAACATGTCACTTGATCATACCAGGTTTCCTCGATAGTCCCATCTGAATATTAAAAAGGATCCCTAGAATACTCTGGTTCTTCTCTTTCTCTCTCCCTCTTTCCTTCTCTCCCTCCTTTTTTCCTTCTTTCCTTCCCATTAAGAAATATTTTTTTACATGCCTCCTATATATGTTGCAAGCACAGTGCAAAGTGCTGGGCATATTGATGAGGAAAACAGACACAGCTCCTGCCCCTGAAGAATTACTAAACAATGATGCAGATATACATTAATAATTGAAAATAGGTTGAATATTCCAGAAAGAGGGGGAAAGCATGTGTGAAGGCCCTGAGGTGGGAAGCATAGCCAGTTAACAAAATGCAGGATCTGTAAATATCTCTATCCATTAACTTAAGGACTCCTTCAACAGTCAAAATGCTGCAAGGAAAATGCTACCTCCTCCAATTCATGGCAATTCAAGCAATCATTATATATTAGCATAAACTATCTGAAAAACTGTGCATTCTATTCATATTGTTGATATGCCTATAATCAATGAATCTAATAAACCTGCATGAAAACATGATCATTGAAAACATATACAAGCACCTCAAGCACATGACACGCTCGTAAAGGCTTTAAGAATTATGAAACCCTTTCCAGAAAACCTAAAAACTCTATGAGTACCCCTGCTTAACATTTACATAATAAAACCAGACACTAAAGCAACAGTCATTAAGTGACAGCTTACAAGTACTCTTTCCTAAGCACCATTTCCCAATACCCAGCCTTGCAGGATGACAGCTGATATCTCTGAGTGAAAAAAGAGATTAGTCATAACAGCCATTCTTGCTGAACAGTCATAAAATATGTGTAAAGCATTTCTTTCCATGATTTTCCCAATTCTGGGTTAAAACAAAAGCTGTACCTTTGCACAAATTATGTCATGTGTGAAGTAGTATAAGTTGTTCGATATTTTTCTCATTCTCTCTCAATTTCTACTTTCTCCTTTCATTTGGCTGCTTTGCACATAGAACACAGCCTACACTGTCCTGCCCCTGTAGCCGGAATAAGGCAGAGTTCAATACCCAGGCATGCAGGTTAGGCGTGAGAAAGAGCCGATTTCAACAACGAAGGTCATAATAAAAAAAATTAAGCAAACCCATTTGAAAAGCTGGACCAATCCAATTAACCATAATACTTTGTCTTACACTACGGGCATTTGTGATTCCCTACAAACTGCCATAGCCCTCACTCTCTGATACAGTGACTATCTGAGAAATGTCTGCCTTCAATTTGATGGCACACTTCCTAAAACTTGTTTTACTCATCTTTGTTCCATTGATGTCCACAGTGCTGAATGTAGCAGAAGGCCAATAAGTGCCCATTAATTAAATCAAGGAATGAACAGTCATTCTTTAAAAAAAGTTATAAACTGAATAAATCTTCACAGTGAAATGCAGTTCATTAGAGACTGTATTAACTACCCATTAGGATTTTAGCAAAACATTCAAGGCTTGGCCTTCTGCTATTTACATATAGCAATATTTATGACAGCTATGACAGCAGACCTTCAATTAAAAATCATTACTTAGGTTGCTTTATTACAGCTACAAATAAACTTTATTTGATGTAATGTAATAAAACATTTTCAAATTTAACAACATTTATCTGACCAGAATTAATCATTTAAATTATGAATATAAGTATATACAGTCACTTTTGCAAATTCATGGTTCAGGAATTTGTACACACTTTATCTGAAAAGACTGTGCCCACCTCCCCTTCCAGACCCTTCCTTGCGTCTGGTGAGATGCAATGTCAGTGAAAGAGGAAGAAATCCATAATCCACATTGGAATTCCACATTATCCTGTGAGAGAACAGCTACATTCCTTGTAGAAAAATAATTTTCTCTGTCAGTTCTCTTTTATCTAATGAAGATTTGCGTTTGCTTTCTCCCCTTGGAGGTACTCATCTGATCCACCAATTTCCTGTCTCATTACGTATTACATAGTGTAATTTTTAAAAACATACTATCCACAAAGGGGCCTCTTCTGTGTCCTTACCTGCCCTAATGTCTATCGCATTGGGGATGGGGGGGAGGAGGAAGAAGAACAGAATGGGCCAGGCACACATCTGATTTAGGTTACAGAGAACACAAAAAACAAATTCTCCTGTAGGGAGAGAATAGTGTTCTGAGTGTTTCCCAGTAGCAGCCCAGGCTACCTCCAATTTACACAATTCACTCTAATACAACACTGCCCAAGAATTAACACATTGATGCTCTGTCTCCAAAAGCATCACAACCTTCCAGGGAAACCCCATTATTCCCACACTTCCTCCCACAGTTATCAACTAGCCCATGAGCCCACTGCATTTGTGTGGACATAACAGCCAAAAGTTGTATGCCAACAACCATGCTGGTAGACAGTGCAGTTAGGTAGCACTCCTTCTGTATTCAGGCACAAAGCCTCATTTCCATGAGGGCATCCCCTTCATCCCTCAGGACCCTTCAGAAGAAGTGTGAGGAAAAGCTTTATTCAGGTTTTCTTATTCTCTCCATCCTGAGATCTGTTCCTGAGTTATACCATAACAATAAATGAGTTAAACAAAGAAAAGTACATTGGTGTGGAAGTCATAGGGACCCTGCAAAAAAGCGAAACTAGTTGACAGAAGCTTTAACCAGACACTGCTCTGGGACATCATTTGTATTAGCTGATGATGGGATTCTGTTTTCTAACACGGACATGCAACATATTCAACACTAGGCTTATCACAGTTTGCTTGGAAAAACACCCTTCTGTCCTACCACAAAATACATTCTGTCTCATGAATGATTCCTGAATATTCACCACAATGCCTAGACTTGGAAGCATGGGAAGTTTGCATTGGAACTTTCTTCAATTTGTAGGGGCTTGGATGTACACAAAGCACCAGAAACCATTTCCTTTCTGGGACTCAGCTCTGTCTGTGTGCTTACTGATGAGCTGATCTGGCTGTCTTAAACTGAGAACTGTTTTCCTTGGCACACCATAGCACTGATCCACAGAGAAGGACAAGAGGTTACCATCTCCCTCATCATATGCTTTGTACAACAGATCACCCTGGTTGTTACGTTTCAGCTACCCCAGGAAAGGACAAGCCACGCTCCATTCTGTGGGCTCAGCAAATGGTTATGTTTCCATCTCTGTCTTGCCTTGTTCATTTCATCTCCATTATTCCACTTTTGATCATGAATCATGACTTTTTTTTCTACAGTAGTCAGAGTTTTGTCTGTAAAGAGAGAGAGAGAGAGAGAAGACCAGACAATGATTTAGCAAAACCGTAAATATGAGTTTTCATTTTGGGGTGAGTGGATTTAATGCTTACAGCATTCAGTAATTTGAATTATTTGTGGCTTCTAAGGGGTTATAGGAGCTTCTCTAAAGGGAAGGAAAGAATGCTGTGGCTCTTTTCATAAATTTCATAACGTCTATAAGTTCCCAGGGCCTTAATACATTTGTAAATTGGCCCCAGATAACCCATTTAGAAATCCACTTTTATAATATGGCTGCAGCCAAAAATGGCTCCACTCTCAAAAATCTTTGCAAAATACTACTGCACTTGCCCCACATGAAAAGAATAACGATGACCACTTATGAGAAGTGTTCTTCCCTTCAGGCCTAGGAGCATGCATCATAGAAAGACATGTGTGCAAAGACCGGGAAACTCCATCTCCCTCACTTACTTCCTCCCAGATTCACAGAAGTGCGTGAGTCATGGAGAAGTCTTGGCCAACAGTTGAGGGAAAGTCTCTTTTTCTTTGGTGTAGAGCCACATTCCATCCAGATCCACAGTCCCCTAATTCTATGCCTTCATAGGACTCATCTTACCAAACACTATCTGCGAGCTTGAGACTTCAGTCTACTGAGGTTTCAGGACCTGGCACTGCAACCCTAGGCTTAGTCTCTCCATCCCAACAACAGTACTACTCTCACTTGGCTCTCAAGACTGGACAGATGGGTTTTCCTGGTGACAGGATCAGTGTCTCCATAAGATATCACCTCTTGCTTTGTCCGTCACCTCCCAGAACTGTGCTTGAAGAGAAGCACCATGCTGCAGCTAAGACCACAGCTCTAGGCTCCTGGGTTTGTGGGAGTGGGCAATGGAAATAGGTGTGTCCCAGACGATGCTCCCCCTCTTCCTAGCCTGAGGCCTCTACCTGTCTCAGAGGAGACACTATACTCAGAGGAGAGACTATACTTCTCTACAGCTGAGCACAGCTCTCTTCACACTGGTTTATGAAATGGACTGAATCCCTCCAGGTCTCAAGTGGCAGCACCGTCTGACTCCCCTGCCCTCACAACCCACCTGCAAGTCAACCACTACTGAACATATAGACATCCTTGGCCTCTTTCCTGGTCTCAGTGCCACGCTCCTCTTGTGGGCCTTTATGACAAAGGATCCCATTTTTATAATGGTCTCTGAATTCATCTCCCTTCTCCTATTGTGAACCCCTGTCCTGGTCTCACTCCTGTTCAAAAGACTTCGTCTCTCCCCTGACCCACACTGCCCACCTGGTCCTCCATGTTGAAGGAGGACTCACTTGGCTTCCAGGGACTGCTGAAGACCCACTCCAGGTTCCTTATCTGCCTTATCTACCCCTCCACCCACATCTCTGCCCCTCTGTCCATACTGTCCCATCTGCTTTGAGTAGGCCCAACTCCACTTCCATCCCTGCCATCCCTTCTTCTTAAATTCCTGCTCTTTATTCAAGGCCCACTCCCAATATCCCCTCCTTTCTGACTTCCCCCAGGGATAGTTTTCGCCCAGGCTTATTTTTCTTATACACCCATCTGCACTGCTTGATTTTTATTTTTAAAGATTTTATTTATCTATTTATTTATTTGAAAAAGAGAGAGATAAAGAACGAGTAGTGAGTGGGGAGGGGCACAGGGAGAGAGACAGAGTGAGAAAGAGAGGGAGAAAAGCAGACTCCCCGATGAGCAAGAAGCCCAACTTGGGGCTTCCTCCCAGTTCCATTTGAATTTTTTTTTAATCACTGGTTTCCATAAAGAAAAGGTAGATTCACCCTGAAACTCAAAAGCTTCAGCACAAAGCCTGGAGCAGCAGATTGACAGAATTCATAAAAGGAACCCAAGGTTACTCTACTACAACTCACCAGTGCAATCAACAGGGATTATAAGAGGCTTTTTGAAGAGAAAGGTAATATGATCACTGAGGAGAAAGGAGAGGCAAAAGAAGAGCTACTTCAAAACAATTTCATGAAATTCTTTCATATGAAAGTATTTTAATAACTGCCTTTCTATACTGTTCACAATAACAGTGTCAAAGAACGAAAATCATCATAATGTGACACTTAAAAACAATTTACGGCATTCGAAAGCACCTCCATAAATAAGGTGATCAAATTAAAAAGAAAAACAAAAGAATCCCTGTTTATATCACATTCTCACACCTGGTTTTGTATTGCCAGATTCGGATACTTGTGAAAAGGTGACAAAGTGAATTAAGATTAGCAGCAAAGCAAGTGCCTACCCAAGTGCCGGTTGGACTCCTGAGTCTCTCACTGTGCTGATCAAGAAAATGGGAAGAAATGGGTAGATATTTGGATGTAGCAATACCGTCTAGTAGATTGTTTACACAGAAAAGGAAGAAAGTCATTATGTAGGAGGTAAAAATAGAGACAAGAAGGCAGTTAGGGGCATAAATGAACAAGTTTAAAACCCAAGCAGCCAGAGAGGGAGGAACCCTGAGTCTGTAGGCTGGCCAAGACATGTGGGTGCTGGAGAGACAGGTCGGGGCGGGGAGATAAAGGATCCTGAGAAGGCTTGCCATGAGCTCTGGATTGGACACCAGCCATTCTTCCAGAAACTCCAGTAAGGTTATGAATTGTTTGGGTTCTTCAGCTGGTGTGTGCTTGAATGCAAGTATGGGATATTCTGATTACTTGTCTTACTAACTACTATCACCACATACCCAGCCCACTGGACTGTGAGCTTCCAGAGACAAGGACTGTCACCTCTTTATCTTTCTACCCCCTGACATGCCTGGCATCATGCCTTGCACATGAAAGGCCTCACATGTTTCTGGGGAAAACCAGCCACTGAAGAAACTTAACTTCCAGCCTCTACCTTCTGATTCATATCACCTGGTGCCCCTGGATCAGTCTCCATCACTTTAATGATTCCTGTTCTCCTATGTACAGAGATTCAGGCAATGACTTCCCTCTGTCCACACCACGGTTTTTGCAACTTCAGTATTACAGAATGTGGGGTAATTCTTTATTGTGAGTGACTGCGCCTATATTACAGGATGTTGAACAGCATCCTATGAGACGGCAGTAGGTCCTCCTCTCCCCTAACTGTGATAACCAAAAATATCTCTAGACATTGTCAAATGTCCTCTGGGGGCAAAACCAACTCTGGCTGAAAACTACTCATCTATACCCAAATCCCAAATTGCTGGGGTTAGAATAGGAGAGCCTTCACAATTTTATCTCATTCTACCTTTCCACTGGATCTCCAAATCTTGCCCCATATCAAACCTCAGTGCCACTCTGACTGTCCTTTGCAGAAGGCCCCATACCGATGCCTTTACATGAATGCCCATATTCTCCAAAGTCTTCCCTGATCAGGGTTAGGGTAAGCTCTGAGTTATTTTCCTCTCCGTTGAATCCTACAGTTTTTCCTGTTTCCACCTCTCCTTTGCTCTTATTACAAAAAGGGTGACTGTGCATACCTGTGTGTTTATGCTCGGACTGTCCAACAGAAATATATGCAGGACCAGAAAAACATCACATATTTTCTGCATCCTTCTCAGTGCATGGAACAGTTATAGGCACAAAGTTCAAAAGGAGTCTTCCCACACTGTAACTGACTAGAAAGCTGCCTGGTATTGATTTTTTAAAACAGCAGCTACTCCAAATCTCTTACTAGAAATTTCCGGAAGTTAATGGAGATTTAGGCAATCATTCCAAATGATTTTCGTATTCTATAATTATAAATACAATCATTATAAATCAAATAGAACGAGATGTAATGAGAGGATAGTCATTTTCTTAGACCAGGGAACAGCAAACTATCACCTATGGGCCAAATTCAACTGGCTGTTTCAACAGCCACTGTGAACAAAAAGTTCACTTTTTGTAAATAAAGTTTTATTGGTACATGACCATGCTCATTACTTGTGTCTATGACTGCTTTCTCACTGCAAAGGCAGAGGTGAGTAGTTTCAAGAGACTTATCGCTAGCAAAGCCTAACACACTATCTGGCTCTTCAGAGTAAAAGTTTGCTGACCCCCATCATACCTAATGCTCCATACTAGCTAAAGACCCAGAGGCAAATATCCATGGATACTGTGCTAGTGAAGTTAGGGAATAGGCTGAGTCCTGGAGGTTTTCAGTTATTTGTCATTTGGGGAGTATCCTAGGTTGGGAGCCTCTGTTGTATGCTGTGATGCTTGAGGGCACTTTAGTGTCCTGGAGCAGGGCTATTCTTCTGGGATAGCAAGAGCAGGAATGTGTCCTTTGCCATGGTTGTTACACATAAAGGAATCTAATTAAGGAAGAATTTCTAGAAGTAAGATTCAGATGAGGTAGGATCTAGACCTAGGAGTGTCTTAGCTCACTAAGGGCCACATTAGGCCTCCAATCTATTACCTCTTTTGTCAAAGGAAGGGTCTGGACAAGATGCCTGGCAGCCCATGGTTCTCCGGCTGCTCCCTCCCTCTGGGTCCAGTGAAGAGCAGTGCCTCCTCCTCTCATGCTCAACACTGATCTCTTACCAGCACCTTCCATCTTCTCATCCCAATTTCTTTGCCCTCAAACAGCTTTCAAACAGGAAGATGTTGCCTCTGCCTCAGATTTAAAGTAAAATCAGGGTGTGATGTGCAGACAACCCTAATTACTCTGTCGTCTTCTTCCTTCATTACCATGCCAAACTCAGTGAGTGGGTTGCATGTGAAATACCCATTCTTTATCACCACTGGCCCTCTTTGATCCTTCTTGAGATTCTAACACCTACTGCAATTGCTTCTGGGAAAGTCAGAGGCCTCCCAGACAGACTCACCCTCTACAGGGTTCTCTCCTCCTCCAAAGGTGGGCAGCGCTTCCTAAAAGCTCTGTAGCTTTCAAGACTGCCTCATCCTGGCATGTCCCCATGCTCTCTACTCTCCTTTGTTCCAGGCTGCTTCCTTTAAGCTCATGTGAGTTTGCTCCCTTTCTCAAAGGACTTTATCAGTGAAGGAGGAGGGCATCAAAAAAGCTTTACTGGATGTAAGAGTAAGAGCAAAACAACAATAACAATGTTACAAGAAAGGGAGATACAGGACATGACTCCAACATTGGTTATGGGAAAAGGATGGGAAACATCACCTTCCCTGCCCATCACACTGACTGTAATTCATTGACAAATCAGTCCTGACTTCCTGTCCCTGTAAGTACCTGACTGTAGCTTTGGGAACTCTGTTGGCTGGAGGACTGGAGTCTATAGTATCCTCAATCCCAATCTAATCTGCTGGTAGGAAAGAAGCTGGCTACTGATTCAGGAAGCCCCCTGTGATATACTTCCAGACCAGGGGTGGGGGGATAAAAGGAAAATAGTGATAAGTGACCTTACAGCACAAACTCGGGTCTCTCGGGCCTCTCGGCGAGCTTCAGGGCCTCGTGCATGCCTGCCGCCGACAGCTTGCGGTTGATATTCCGGTACTGGCACTGAAGCAGGCTGCGGTAGGTGGTCCTCAGGTCCCGGTTGAAGAAGGCATATATAAAAGGGTTAATGAGAGAGTTTGCATAGCCCAGCCACAGAAATGTCCTCTCGACCCAGAGTGGGATGCAGCTGCAGGCAGTGCCGCAGATGAAGGGCCTGGCTGTGGAGAGGAGGAAGAACGGCAGCCAGCACACCGTGAAGGCCCCAACAATGATGCCCAAGGTGGTGGCTGCTTTCTGCTCCCTCTTAAAGATGGAGATGTTTTTCCTTTCGTGCTTGAGGAGTCTTGAAAGGTTGGCACACTCCTCCACCTCCTTCTGGAGCTTCACCATGCCGTTCAGGGAGATGATGCTGTCTGGCTCCTCGGGCCGAGGGAAGCCGGGGAACTTGTGCTTGGCAGCACTCTTCCTGGCAGCCTTGTAAATCTGGTAGTACATGAACAGCATGACAGACATGGGGATATAGAATGCCACCGCCGTGGAGTAGATCGTGTAGCCAAAGTCCTGGCTGATCAAGCACACCTTGTCATCGTTTACGTTCTGAGCCCATCCGAAGAGCGGTGGTAATGTGATGGAGGCCGAAAGAAGCCAGACGGAGAGAATCATCTTGGCCATGCACTTCCCGTTCTGCCTCACGGGATACGTGAGTGGCCTCGTGATCCCAAGGTACCTGGGGAGAAACGGAAAGCCAACGTGTGACTCCATGATCACACCTGAGCAACCAGAAGCACCACTAGCCAGGCGCCAGGCTTTCTCCCCCACAGCTCCATTCCTCAGGATAGCCCTTCTAGGGGGGCATCCTAATTCCCATTTTACTGAGAGGCAAACAAAGGCTCTGAGATATTACCTCCTTCCTTCCAGGTCATACAATCATCTGGAGGTGCTGCCAGCATTCAGCCTGGGGGCCCTCTGTCCATAATGCTAGGCCCTGGTCTTCTCCTACCTTGTAGCCTCTCCTATTTCACACAGAGAACCAAAGATTAAACATCCGCCCTCCCCCCAAGACCACTGCCACTGAAATCAGCTGGGAACAAAATGTCAAGCCTGACGTGGGATGTTGTGACACATCCTCACAAATTAACTAAGGTCTACCACGCTCTGATATTATACACCCACTGATCTCCCGGATTGTCTTAACTCAGACAGGCTTTTAATTCATTTTAACTTCCCCTTTGCACCGTAGCAAAAGCACTTCTTTAAGATCATAGAGATTTGTGAGCTATTAAGGAAATCCTAGGGTTTGGAAATGGAAAGTAGCAAGTAATCATTTTTTCTTTTACACCCAGAAAATTCTCACACAAGAGTAATGTCAGAAGAACAATCTATAAAATAAGAACAGCCTACCTTGTCTCTCCCCTCCTGAGAAGGATCACAAAAAAAGGGCAAAATTCTGAAAAATAGGAGGTAAAGCCAATGTTTTTTTCTGCGCTTCGATCTACATAGAGAATAAATATTTCTCCATTTCTGTCATCAAGGATTTCCAATGCAAAAGAGACTCAGCAAACAGAAAACATACACAGCAAGATGTTTTTGCTAAATGTTTAACGATTTTCAGCTTTTCAAATTTGTTTTCTTCTCTGTACTGAATGGTCTTAGCTTCTATTTTAGGGAGAATGCAAAGAGCTCATAAGAAGCCAAAACCAGAAAAAGCTGGTCATTTTGTTGTTTTTTTTTCATGTATGATATAAAAGATATACTTTTTAAAGATTTTATTTATTTATTCATGAGAGACAGAGAGAGAGAGAGAGAGAGAGAAAGAGAGAGAGAGAGGCAGAGACACAGGCAGAGGGAGAAGCAGGCTCCACGCAAGGAGCCTGATGTGGGACTCCATCCAGGTCTCCAGAATCAGGCCCTGACTAAAAGCAGCGCTAAACCGCTGAGCCACCTGGGCTGCCCCTAAAAGGACTCTTAACGCAGGAAAAGAAAAGGTAGAGAGCCCCCAAATTACCAAGAGGTTATTTCTGGAAGTCTATCAGTTGATGGGTTGGAGTTTTAAAAACAATTATTTTGTGCTAGAAATAGCCTCACATGTTTTGCTTAAATTATCCTACAAAAGTCAAAAAAATCATATTTTCACCATGAGAATTAGCATCAGCACAGCACTTACAACAAGGTAAATGTGAAATATTAGTAAAAAGGATCAGCCACATTTTCTCATTCATCAAGAATATTTATTCATTCCTTCAACCAATATTAATCATGCTCTTCTTGTAAGCTAGATGCTGTTTTAAAAGTTGGGGATATGGCAGTGAATAAAACAGATAAAAATCTTGAATGCAGACACTTGAGGAAATCATGTTGGGTTGAATGGGAAGACTGCGGGTCATGGTAATGCTGAAAGGACTCCTGATTCTCTCCAAGGATTCAGGTGTTAGTGGCATGGGTTCATTTTACAACCTTTAGGTCCCTTTCCTCCATACAGGTGACCCATCAGCACTATCCCTAGCTTTATAAGGTATAACTAGGATTAAGGTTTGGTTCCCAAACAGAATGAAGGATGAGAAAGAGGGAGGTTCTCCTGAGAACACAAGAATTAGAGCTGCAAAGGAAGGGAAAAGAGCAAAGGAAGTAAGAAGGGAGCAAGGAAGGGCAATGCCATTTGGGAATTATCTGAAATTATCTGAGTTTTAAGTTGCAGAAAAATTGTTAAGAAAATTTAAAAAAAAAAAAAAAAGGTAAATGAGGAAATTCCTGATGCAAAGTGTTGGAACTGACTGGTAGCATACAGTTAAGCTGATCTCTGCTCTGAGATATTCCATTAAAAAATAATAACAATAAAATTTTAAAATATATTTATTTGTTTTGCTTTGGTTCACGTATTTTCTGCTGGAACTGCTTTCCAGAACTCTCTTTACAGATCTCACATTTGCTCTCCATAGAATCCTGTGGGTGGATGTAGCCTTTTGGCTTCTTCCTTGTTTCTTAACTCCCCCAGCAAGGCTTTGCCAGGACTTGGATTTTGATTATCTTCTCTCTTTGCCCATAGCCACAGGCACAAGCTTGGATCTAGCTTCCAGGATACCAACTCAGGCAGGAGGTCCAACAGGTATAGACAAGTCCCTACAGTTCCCCAGGTAGCCACCAGATGGCATTGTGAGACCATCTTACAACTACTTACAGGGGGAGGGTTGGATATGCCTAGTTAGGGCAATTGGTGTTTGCTGGAAGGAGGAAGTAGGATCACTCAACAAGAAAAGTTATATTTTATTTGTGGGGTTATACAAAAGATTAGTAAGACTGGAATTCAGAATCTCGTAAACTATTCTTGAGGAATTCGATTCAGTTTTCCTTTCACGCCTCACATACTCCTTACTCAAACAGGGAATTCTATCTTCATGCCTAATTACATCCAGCCTTTCTAATGCTCACATAAATAATATGGAATTCAAAAAGATTAATTCTGAGAGATTGAGTACCAAAGCACATCTCACAATATTAAATAATCTCATAAACGCAGCATGCTCATTCATTCTAATATACTAAGTCTGACTTATATTGCATTTCTGTTATGGGAGTTGGCCCATATTTGGTCCTTCCTGGGTACACAAATTATATTCCACAAAATCCTGTTTCAGATTCCATTCTCTAGTGATCATGTCATGTCCTACAGTAAGGTAGTTACAATTACTTTTTTAGTCTCTTGGGCACCACCTGGTGAGAACTGATGGCTAAAATCAACCAAAAGATGATTTTAAAAAATAAATGAGTGCTCATTAAAGTGTCTGGAAATAAAATAAATAAACAAAAGTCAATAGTTTTTTTAAAAATCAATTAACAATTAGAAATACAATAAAAAGAAATAACTCTATTCACAGCAACAATGAAGGAATTAAAATATCTAGATAAATGTTTTAAATGCCAGGGCCTACAAGAATACATAATATGCTACTGAAATAACAAAGAGAGTGCTTGAATCCATAGAGAAACATTTTTAAAAAACAAAACCCAGTGTTATAAAAGTGCCAATTTCCCCTCAATTAATCTAAAAATAATATACAACTCTACTTGAAGATTCCAGCAGGGCTTTTCTTCATTTGACCAAATAATTTTTAAGTTTATCAAGTAAATATTTAAAAACAGAAAATCTGAAAAGGAAGAAAATTGAAGGGATACATATTCTATTTAAAAAAAAAAAAAAAGTAAGAAGCCACAGAAACAAAAACAGTAATAAGTACTCAGACAGGTCAGTTGAGTAGAATAGAGCCCACAAATAGATTCAAATATCTAAGGGAATAATAAAAGAAAAGGAGTCATTTTAAAATCAGTAGTAAATTGGGTATGTATTCTTGAAGTCTGACAACTGGCTAGCAATTGGGGTAAGTAAAAATAAAACTGGCTTACATTTCTCCTTATTCAAAAATAAATCCCAGATGGATCAAAGATTATCATGTAAAAAAGTAAGGCTACTATGAAGAAATATGGGGGAGTATTTCTGCAATCCTGGAAGAACAATGCTTGTTAACTATGATACAAAAGCTTAAAACTATAAAATGACATAGTGATTACATTTTTGACAAAAAATTTTATACACAAAACAAAAACAAATAAATGACATTTAGTTTAAATTGAAAATGATCGTGTGTGGAGTTAAAAGTCAAAAGACAAACTCTGAGTCCACAGATCTCTTCCAGGTCAATGAGAAAAAGACAGCCATCCCAATAAAAATACTGAAGCAATTAAACAAAGGAGAAATAAGAATATCCAATAAGCACTTGGAAATAATGTACAATTTCATTCATAATCAGAAAGATGCAAATTTTTAAATGACGACAGAATTTTTGGTCATTTGTTAATTTTTAAGAAAGACAAAAGCCAATATTGAGAAAGTATGAAAAAATAAGCATCTCTCACTTTGTTAGTGGAAGTTGCAACTATGATGACAGTTCTTTAGGGTAGTTTGGTAAGGAATATACATCAACATTTACCTTTTGGCCCAGCAATCAGACTTCTAGGAATTCAAGAATATAACTGTACAAATGCAAAATTATTAATGCGGAAGGATGTTAACTAAATACCTAATAGAAACGGGAAGCTGTAGTGTAAACATCTATCAATAAGAGGTTAGATAAAGTAGGGCTGTTGCATGTATATATAAAGATACAGATAGAAATATGGATACAGATGTAGATATATAATGTAACCATTAAATATTATAACATACTTATCTATTTACTGACATGTAAACACAAGAAAGTGGATAGAAAATTATGTCTAGCCCTAAAATACAGAGTGCCATATATTGCATTAATCTTTTTATGTAAAACTAGGTGTTTATATGAGTGTGTGTGTGTATGTGTGTGTGTGTATACTGAGATGTCTAGAATATCTACCAAATATGAATGGCACTTTTATCTAAGTTGAAGAGATTTGAGTCATTTTAAATTTTTTCTTTGGATTTTTCTATGCCTAACTTTTGTTAGCAGTATATAAAAAAGAAAAGAAAAGAACATCATTTTAATTCTGAGAATAAAATAAAAGATTAAGGAGGATTCTGTGATTTCTAAACCACCTAAGTGATTTTGGCAATACAGACAATCTGATTCATAAAATCTTTAAAAAGCTGATAATTAAATCTTAGATTGTTTTATCTGATAAGCTTTCCAAAAGTGTTTTATTACATTCATAAATCCACACAAAGGAAACAGAATTCACTGGCATTTAAAGTCCCATAATTAATATATAAAGTAATATTGGTATTCAGGGAAGTGTTTGTCCAAATTATACATTCATTCTCCCAAATCTTGTCTAGTATAAGTCTTACCTTTAAGAGAGGGGGTGGGGAAGGCAATCTAGATTGATTCTAAATATTCCCTAACACACATGGCTAATATTTGTCACACTACATTTTATGAACATTTATGTTCAGTGTTAATTAGAAAGCAAGGTACTTATAAAGCCTTCAGAATTTAACTTTAAAATGCATACAAATGTTAAAATAAGTAAATCTCAGAGACAAAGGCACCAAAGTATTATATAATTGTGAAACATATGCAACTCACAACAGGGGTTCTATTAAAGAAAGGGGTTTGTAGAAAAAGAGGGTTGGGAAGTTATAATCTACACAAAGAAAGATTAAAAAGCAAGTGAATTCTGCTGCCTGTCTTCCATTCTACTATATAGATAGAAATCACAGGTAATGGTTCTTCAATGAAATGACTTCTCCTGAATTTTACTGCTACAGAATAACAATTTAGGGGGTAAAAGAAATAGGATAGAACTACTCTTTGGCAAGTGTTAAACTTTAAAAAGGTCTATACACTTTGCACACCACTTCCATGAGAACTCCTCCCTCACAGGTGAAATCCACTGGAATCTCCAACCTGTAACAGTGGTTCCCAAAGTTGTCAGAATCACAGAGAAGCTTTTGAAACCTACAGATTCACAGGTTGCCATCCACAGATTCTCTCTCAAGAGGATCTGGAGGCCCAAGGCTTTGTATTTAGAACTGTTCTGTTCCTTATCTCGTGTACTGCTGTCAGAGCAGCCTTCCCTTGTTCAATTACAAAGACTCTCCTCTTGTATTAAAGATTTTACTTTTACTTAAATATTTCATCTTAATGGTGGTTCCAGTTTGGCCCAGCAAAAGCATCATGGATCATATCTGCGTTATGCCAGTTATCAGTTTTGTCTCCCACTGTGTGAAATGCAAGAAATAGGCCTGGTTTTATGTCTTAATTAAATTGTAGATTTTTTTTAAATGTACAGAATACAACAGGGTTTTGTAAACCTTTTTAACAATAAATAAGAAATAAGAACAAATACTTCTTATAATGATATATTTTCCAGTCATTCAGTACACATATATTTAAGTATATAAATAAGAAATTAAGGCATAGGTATGTGTGTATGCAGGTATAGACATAGACATAGACATGCATATATTTATGTATTATGAAACTGAAACAAAAGTTTCACAATACCAACCTACCATTATAAATTGCAATTCACTCTCTTCTATTCTACTTCAGATTTTTAAAATGTTGGTCATAATGTGTTAAATTAATTTCATGACCCAATAATGGACCATGACCCAAAGTTTAAAAATTACTAGCCTTCAATAAACATACAGAAAGGTGTTAAATATCATGAGTCATCAGGGGAAATGCAAATTAAAAGCACACAGAGGGGCACCTGGGTGGCTCAGTGGTTGAGCATCTGCCTTTGGCTCAGGTTGTGGTCCTGGGGTCCTGGAATTCAGTTGTGCATCAGGCTCCCTGTGGGGAGCCTGCTTCTCCCTCTGCCTATATCTCTGCCACTCTCTGTGTGTCTCTCTTGAATAATAATTTTTTAAAAAGCACACTGAGATGCCACCAACACGCATCAGAATGGTTACAATTAAAAATGATGATGATTCAAATTGGTGCAGCCACTCCAAAAAACAGTACGGAGATTACTCAAAAAGTTAAAGATAGAGTTACCCTATGACCCAGCAATTATACCACTAAGTATTTATCCAAAGGATACATAGTGATCTGAAGGGGCCCCTGTACCCCAGTGTTTACAGCAGCAATGTCCACAATACCAAACTATGTAAAGAGCCCAGATGTCCACTGACAGATGAATGGATAAAGATGAGATACACACACACACACACACACATACACACACACACACACACACTGGAATGTTACTCAGCCACCAGAAAGAATAAATCTTGTCTTTTGCAACAACGTAGATGGAACTAACGGGTATTATGCTGAGTGAAATAAGTTAGTAAGAGAAAGACAATTATATGATCTTACACATGTGTGGAATTTAAGAAACAAAACAGAGGATCATAGGGGAAGGGAGGGAAAAATAAAATAAGATGAAATCATAGGAGGAGACAAACCATAAAAGACCTTAACTATAGGAAATAAACTGAGGGTTGCTGGAGGGGAGGAGGGTGGGGGGATGGGGTAACTAGGTGATGAGCTTTAAGGAGGGCATGTGATATAATGAGCACTAGGTGTTGTATGCAACTGATGAATAACTGAATTCTACCTCTAAAACTAATACCATAGTATATGTTAATTAAACTGAATTAAATTGAATTGAAATACAATTTTTTAAAAATAAAAATGATGATGATGGGGGAGTCTGGGTGGCTCAGTCAGTTGAGTATCTGACTCTTGATCTCAGCTCAGGTCTTGTTCTTAAGATTGTGAGTTCAAGCCCTGTGTTGGGCATAGAGACTATTTCTAAAAAATGATGATGATGATGGTAAAAATTACAATCCTAAGTGTCTGGTGAAGACAAAACGCAACTGTCATTCTCATGCACTGCTGGTGGGAGTATAAATTGATGCGGTAACTTTGGGAAACTATTTTTAACATTTATTGAACCAGAATATATATGTATGTGTATGTGTGTATACATATTTTAAGATATATTTCTATATATTATGGAGAAATAATATATTTAATATATATGCATATATATGGAGAATATATATATATACACACACATATATATATCTCCACTCATATATATATATATATATATATATATATATATATATATGAGAGAGGGAATCCCAAGCAGACACCATGCTGGGTGAGGAGCTCAACTCAGGGCTGAGATGATGACCTGAGCATAAACCTAGAGTCGGATCCTTAACCAACTATGCCACTCAGGTGCCCCTATATTCTTCTAAGTATACAATGAACATTCATCAAAATATCAAAGTATATATATATATAAGAATGTTCATAGCAGCGCTAACAGTAATAGCCCCAAATGAAACCAACCCATTCCACAAGAATAAAATAAGTACAGTTCTACAATAAAAGAATAGGTTTATATATTATGGTGTATTTATGCAGTAAATCCTATAAAACAATAAGAGTGAACCACCTACTGCTCAATTCACCAACATAGGTGATTCTTGCAAACATAATACTGAGCTAAAGCACCCAAAAAGGAAAAAAAAAGAACACAGTTCAAAAACGGGCAAAACTAACCTATCGTGATATACATCAGAATAGTGGTTATCTTGAAGGGAGAGGGGATGTTGCATAAAAGGGAGTCTCAGGAAAATTTAGAGTTCCAGAAATGTTCTATTTCTTTATCTGGGTGTGTTACATAAATACATTCCCTTTGTAGAAATTAAGTGAGCTGTGCAGTCATGATTTGGCAGTGTTTAGAATATAAATAAATAAGTTTAACTTTAAAAATTAAAAGTAAATTTTTAAGAACACATCAAACTTAACATTTGCCATTAACTTACACATGGGCCTATTCTCTAAAACCACTGTTATAATGGGGCTATATCCTTTAAAACCATTTTTATCAGTATCTCCAGGCTATAGTCATAGTTAGGACAAGTGAAAATCTCGATTTCCCATTCTGCCCCCACTGTTAAAGAAAAAAAGTAAAAATTTGGAAAGAGTAACAAAAGCTTCCTCTTTGAAAAACTAAAGTATAAGATAAGAAATGATGGCTTACCTTTAGGGAGAAAATCAGGCTTAATTAAAATAAAGCAAATCACTTAAAGCTAAAAGTATTTTTAAAAAATTCATATACTGTATTAGTTTACTGTTGTTACATAATTAATTACCACTATTTAGTAGCTTAAAATAACACCAAATCTGTAGATGTTCTCACAGTTCTGTAGGTCAAAAGTCTGGATATGGCTCCACGGGTTCTCTATTCAGGGTCTCCCAGACTAATCAAGGTGTTGGCCAGGGCTGAGGTATCATAGGAGAACTCTGGCAAGCATACATTGTTATTGGCAGAATTCATTTCCTTGTCGCTGCAGAATCCATAAAGGTTGCATCTTCAATGCCAGCAGGGAAACACCTGCTACACATCTCAACCTCTGTGATCTTTAAATCCTCTTTGAAAAGGGCTCACCTGATTTGATCAGGCCCACTGACACTGGAGGAGAGGGAATTATGCAGGGCATACGCACAAGGAAAAGAGAACCTTGGGGCCATCTTAGAATTCTGCCTACCACTGATACCCGGTGATAACAGATGCTAAGGATACAGAAAATTTTCTACCAAGTGAGCTCAAAAGAGACCTATTTGCTATCTACTCAAACTGAGACAAATCTTCCAGGGGGACTAACTTGTCTGTACTCTACCATAAGACGATTGTTTTCTGCTGAATTTTTCCATCATTCAAGGTAAAAAAAAAAACAAAAAAAAAAAAACAAAAAAACAAAAAAAAAAACCACACACACATAAGTTTTCTCTTACCTGTCACTCCATTTTTAACTACCTAATATGTAAAACTCTGTATCTGTCAAAAAATTCTCAAAGGATTTTTAACTAATTATACAAAGTCATAAAAATAAATAATGTAAGATATTACTAGTGACCCCTGAATTATATTTGGTATTTAATCACTTCAGTTGTTTCTGACCTTACAATAAAGTCTAAATTTTCCCACCAAAGAATTTTATTCCTCACAGAGAGAAATGGAAAGACAAGGAGTGACCCAAAATTGACCAACAGCAATAAAACAAAGAAATGACATAAAACTTTAGTTAAAGCTTCAAAAGATCACAGGCAAGGAAAACATATATTCTGTTTTATGATAGTACAAAGTGACTTCTAATCACATACTATCCACAGAACACCGCCTTACAGAATTAGCTGAAGAAAGAGGGTGAGTAAATAATTTCTGACTAGTATTATTTGAAGTAAATTGAGGTGAGGAGGAGCCAGCCTAAAGAAAATCCATGAAAACCATCAAGAACAAAACCCCTCAGGGGATCCCTGGGTGGCTCAGTAGTTTGGCGCCTGCCTTTGGCCCAGAACGCGATCCTGGAGTCCCGGGATCGTCCCGCGTCAGGCTCCCAGCATGGAGCCTGCTTCTCCCTCCTCCTGTGTCTCTGCCTCTCTCTCTCTCTCTCTATGTCTATCATAAATAAATAAATAAATAAATAAATAAATAAATAAATAAATATTTTTTAAAAAAAGAACAAAACCCCTCAAATATCATTTTAGCCATGGTAAGAAGGAGCACCAAAATCTATGATCTTCTAAGACACTGGGCCGAAATGGGAGATACACCAAGGTCCAGAAGGTGGGTAATCCTCAGCTTAGTGGAATGTGCTCTGATACGGGACATTTCATGAGAATTCAGAATAAAGAACAGTCCTTCACTAAGGGCTTTTCACTGAGCTGTAGTGGTCTACTCCCTCCCCTTTTCCCCAACCCTACACTTTCAGGCTATAGAAAAGCAGATATAATAAGTAGTAGCCTAAAGGGAGAAAACTAACTGATATCAAATAAGGCAGATTTTCAAGGAGAGTTCAACTATACAATGTCAAAACAAACATTAAGATTTAAATAACTCATGTTAAGAATGAGCCAAATTTAAAAAGAATGCTGCAGCAACTACACAAACATACTACTGTAATAACAGTGGAAGAAGCAACAGAACATGCATAAAATTGTTGAAAACAAAATTAAAAAGACAGCACACCCTTAGATTAGAAGCAGTTTTCTTACAAATACTTTTCATTCTAAAGGACCTCAACAAATGCATATAACCCATGAACAATGCAAGAGTTAGGGGCACTGACCCTCCATGCAGTAAAAAATCCATATTCACTTTTGACTCTCCAAAAATGTAATTACTCAGAGCCTACTGTTGACCAGAAGCCTGATAACATAAACGGTTGATTAGCACACATTTTATGTGTAATATGAATTATATACTGTATTCTTAAAACAAAGTAAGCTAGCGAAAATAAAATGCTATGAAAAAATCATAAGAAAGAGAAAACACACTTCCAGTACTGAACTAATTTCACTGAGCAGAGAGCCACAGAATATAAATTTTACAAAGTAAAAATAGCATAAGCCACAAGAATCGGGAGCTAATGAAAATGGTGTAAGATACACCATTAGAAGACTGATCACTTCAACTTTTGTAGTAGGAAAGAACTGATACTGTCTGTAAAATTTTAACATACAGTTTCTGTAAATCGAGCTTCTTGATGGTTGCATGTTTTCCCCATAATCTTCATGCAATCTTTTAGGAACTAATAGCATTAAAATTAATAGCCCTTGCTTAAAGTTTGTACTTCCTTCATTTTAATTTTATTTTTCTTTTAAATTCAAGTAAACTTTGAATATTTCGTTAGAATAATATGTTTAATGTGATCTCCTTCTTATAATTTTTCATCTATCAACTTTCTCTGGATCTGTCTGTTGAAACAGCCAATAGCCAAACAGCCAGCTGTCCTTCTAAGTGGACAGAAGCATAAAGGGACATCTAAAATGATCCTCACCAAATGTTAATACTATCATTTTCTTCTCTGCACAGGGAGGGTTTTGACAATTTGTTGCTTTCTAATTTGTGTTTTTTATAATTGCTTGACATTTTTATGATGAACACATATAATTTTCAAAAAACTATTTCTCTAGGGATGCCTGGGTGGCTCAACAGTTGAGCATCTGCCGTTGGCTCAGGGCATGATCCCGGGATCTGGGATCGAGTCCCACATCGGGCTCCTCACAGGAAGCCTGCTTCTCCCTCTGCCTTGCCTCTGCCTCCCTGTCTCTCTCTCTCTCTGTCTCTCTCTCTCTCTGTGTGTCTCTCATAAATAAATAAAATTTTTAAAAAAATTATTTCTCTAAAATAACTAAGGGCCTTTTTTAAGGCGCACCTAGGTGGCTCAGCCAGTTAGGCATCCTACTGTTGATTTCAGCTTGGATCTTGATGTAAATGTCATGAGTTCAGGCCCTCGGTTGAGCTCCATGCTGAGTATGGAGCCTACTTAAAAAAAAAAAAAAAGGTCTCATTCAGTAATTTCATTCACTTGCCCTTCAGTCCTTTTTTTACAGATCTATGAACTTGGCAAGTTTGGGATTGACTGCTTATTAACCATACTCAATTTCTCAGAAGATTTTATCTTCTTATTATCTTTGCACTCTTAAATTCTCATCAACTTCTTGAATCATGGTGTACATTTTGGGAGGAAGCCAGTTCTTGGCATCCTAACAGTCTAGTCTCCGAATGGGCTGTGGTGGACTATACATATGGCTATATATTCTTTGCCACCCTGTCTTTGAGAGGTAAACTTTTCCCCTTTCCTTCATTCTGGCCTAGCCTTGTGCCTTGCTTTACCCACAGAGAGTAGAATAAGTGATGTGTGACTTCTGAGACCAAGGGCCTTAGGAGGTCTGTAGCTTCTGCCTTCACAGCTTGGAAAATCCCCTCTTGGAAGCCCACCATGCTGCCAAGAAGCCCAGGCTAAGCATGTTAAAAAAGAGAGAACCTTGTAGAGGAGCTCTGAGGAGTCACTGATGTGGATAAAGCTTTCTTGGATCTTCTAGTTTGGCCCAGACACCAGCTGAGTGTAGTCAAATAAATAATCCTTTATGATACCATTTGGTGTCAGTGAACCACCCACGTGAATTCTGCCCAAATTCCTGACCACAGATTTTGGAACAATAATGAATCAAATAAAGTTACATGGTGGTTTCTTACACAACAATTGATGACTGAGACAGTTATCGCATTCTCCTCATTAACACATGATCTCAGAAATTGCATTTGCTGACAAGCACTCCACCTCATGCTTGGGAATGAAGCACTGCTTCGTCTTGGCATCTACAGCCCCTAAAAGTAAGCCACAAGCACTCACTAGTGTTTGAAGCAAATCCAAATTTCATTCTTTGCCTTCTCCATTTCATTTATTCGTTCAAAGAATATATCCTGAGTACCTACAGTATGGTGGGTACTGTTTAAGGACTGGGGCTACAGTGGTGAACAAAAGGGACAAAAACCCATGAAGCTTGAATCTAAAATAACAAAACAAATGAACAAACAAAACCAGAAACAGAATGATAAATACAGAGAACTGGTGGCTGCCAGAGGGGTAGGTTGGTGGGATAGGTGAAATCCGTAAAGGGATTAAGAGGTGCAAACTGGGTAACTTCTCAGTTACAAAATAAATAAACCATGGGGATGAGGAGCACAGCATGAGGAATAAAGTCAATAACATTGCAGTAGTGTTGCACAGTGACTCATGGTAAATACACTTTCTGTAGCGCACACAGCATAGCACTGTGCAATCACTATGTTGTATACCTGAAAATAATATAACTTTGAATAAATAAAATTTTAAAAATCTATGAAGCTTACAGAGATCATAAATGATGAGTGAAAGTAAGTGAAAGTAGACAGTAGGTCAGATCATTGTAAGTGCAATGGAGAAAAACAAAGCAGGGGAGAGGAACAGAGAGTGGAGGATGGGTTGGGGACAAGCCACAGTGCAGATGTGCACTGTGGTCCCTCAAAATGTGATGGCAGGCTCCCCAGGATTTCTTGAAAGCCTCCCCACTCTCAACTTCTGTGGCATGGCCTTCACCCGATTCTTTACCTTATGCTGCACAGAGAAGCGTTGTCTTCATTTGGCGGCTAGACAATACTCAACATCTGGCTAAAATGGAAACCGTGGAAACCCTGCACCGGGCAGATCTGGTGTGAATTCTGGCTCTGTCCTTTTCACTAGCTAGAGTACTCTGAAATGGATGCTCAGATGTCCAGAGCTTCTGCTGCCTCCAATGGAAGAAGGGGGAAGGATGGAGTCACTGTGATGGGGAAATGAGAATGTGTACTTAAAGTTTTCACACCACCCATAACCTGGCGGACACTCAAAAACTAGGCCTGACTTCCTACCCCAGAATTCCATTTTAAAGAAAGAACTGGCAAATGAGGCTGCAACCTGAGTGGATCCAACGGGAGAGAGAGTGAGAGGACATATGAAGCATCTTGGGAGGAAGAACAGAGGGTTTTATGCCCCCCACATGAGCACTTGGCAGTGCAGCATGGCTGCTGATGGAATTTATTGGTATGAGGGCTAGCTGTCCTGGAGCTGGTGAAGTGGCTCTATGAATAAAGAAAAGAAGACAGAAGCAGAAGATACTGTTGAAACAGAGTAGATAGCACTTAGAAATGATTTAGCAAGGACTTGGGAGGTAAAACTGGACAAAGAGAAAGGAGAAGCTGAAGAGACTCATCAGTTTTCAAGCCAGGCTGACTGGGAAGATGGTGGGGCCCTTATCTGATATAAGCGGTCCTCAATCTACTGTGATACACCTTCCAATCCAAGAGACCTCTGAGGCACTGATTGTCTCTCCAGATCCAGTGGACATCGCTCCATTCTTGTCATACTTGATGGCTCTGCAGCCCTCAGCCTGTAGTCACTGCCTCCTTTTTGAAACTTCCCTTAGTTCAGTACTGACATACTCCCCAAGCTCTCCCGTGCCTCTGGCCTATTCTTGCCTATTCTTCTTGGCCACCTTGTTCTCCACTATGGGGCCTTTATGCTTTGGAACTCCTCCATGCTGGATCCCAACCCTACTGTCCTTCTAATTCTGTATTCTCTAGCTGTTCTCTTCCATTACCAGGGCTTTAAAACCCTCTATTGACTGATGATCCACCAATTTGAATCCCCAGCCCAGACTACCCCATGGAGATCTAGGCTCACAAATCCAACTGCCTCCTTGCTATCCCTACTTTGATATTTCTAAAGCATCTTATTCATTACTTCATCCAACAGACTTTTATTAAACACTTTATATGAGTCTGGCACCATCTGGAAGTGTCCAAACACATTGTCATCTCCACAAATTGAGTCTCCTTCCTATTTTTCCAACTTGGTGAAAACACATAAGGGTGCAATTCAGGAAACTGGGAGTCATCCTGGACCCCTTCTTGTTCATCATTTCCCCCAGGTATTAACCTAGTCTTGCCTAGTGTATCTTCTCCATAACTCTCAAACCTGCCCACTTTTCTCTGCCTCCACAGCCACCATTCTAGAATCATTAACTGTTCTAGATTACTGCAGTGGCTTTTAATTTGGCCTCTCATATCTATTCTTCTCCTTCCTAATACATTCTCCTCATGCATCCAACATGACTTATTCTTTTTAATTTTTAATGTTAATTTATTTAATTGAATATCTGACATTTCATACTTAAAAAATGAAAATATCATAAAAGTCAATATTGAGAAGTCTCACTTCAAACCTTGCCCCGTCTTCCTCACCTCTTACATTTTCTATAGGTACCACTTTTATTAGAATCTTGTGTACACTTCCAGCTTTTCTTTGTACAAATGCAAGCAAATAAGAATATATTTCTTCTCTCCAACTTCCTCATATATAGAACAGCATACTGGATACACTGTTTTGCTCATTGCCTTTTTTACTTCAAAATATATCCTTGAGATACTTTTACACTGGTGCATCCAGAGCTCCCTCATGCTTTTTTAAGAGCTTCCTAGCATTCTATTGTGAGGCTTTGCCGTCATTTATTTATCCAGTTATAAGTAAATACTGGTATAAATAAATGCTAATGGTATCTACCAACATTCATACTTTGCTGTCCACCAATCAAAGCCAAAAAGAAATCCACACTTCAGATGCAAACACCCAGGCAGAAAAATAATGAAACAACTCTAATGTCTTCCTTGTGATGTGAACTCTAAAAACAGTGGCCACCTGTCCTTCGGTTGGCCTTTGAAGAAAAGGAAGGATGTTGTTGGCCAAGGCTGGTCACCAGCTACTAAAGATCCCACTGATACAGAGCATAGAATGGATGTTTCTTTCTACTAGCCAAGAATACTCCCATGAACTGGAGCCCAGAGCCTAGTTTGCAGAAATCCTACAATAGCTCAGGATATGTGTCCTGAGCCATCCTTGCAGAAGAAACAAGAAGACAGGTTTCCTCAGTGACAAGTATCTCAAGTTGCTGCACTATTTGAATGTAAACATTATTTTCCTCCTACTTTAAGAATATCATATACAACAGTCTAAACCCACCAAGATTCGAGTTTTTAAAAATCATATAAAAATATAGTACCAATAGCTTTGAGTAAGAAGTTTGTCCCACAGGGATGCCTGGGTGGCTCAGCAGTTGAGCATCTGCCTTTGGCTCAGGGCATGATCCCAGGGTCGAGTCCCACATTGGGCTCCCTGCATGGAGCCCCCTTCTCCCTCTGCCTATGTCTGTGCCTCTCCTTCTCCCTCTCTCTGTATCTCTCATAAATAAATAAATAAATCTTTTTTAAAAAGAAGAAGTTTGTCCCTGTATTTAATACTTTGATAACATCATTTTCCTTTCTTAAGTTAATTGTATGGGAAGTTATGAATTAAATTTACTCTGTATTCTCTTTTCTATTTATTACTGTTATCAGATAATTAATTTGCCCATTTCCATTAATCTTCCCCCAAAGCAATCAACTAGCAAATATATTTAATCTTGAAATGCTTATTATGTATGCATAATTTCAATGTTTTCTTTCTGAACTAAATTGCTTATCTGATCTAGGCCTATCACAAATGTTCATATATTTCCACTGAAGTAGAGTAAAATAGAAATCAGCATATACTTATCAAAATGTATTTTCTGGTTTAAGTTTTAACATAATAAGCTTTGAACCTTATAAGTAATTCTAACCAAATATATACTTTAAAATAATTATGGAAACAAATGAACAAAAGAATTTTTAGAATTAGAAAATCAATTATATAATATATTCCAACCTGGAAACATAATTTAAAAGATTAGATTCTAAAAACCAAAGAAAAATTAAACTAACAACAGAAACAGTGGGCAAAATAACCAACACCAAGAGTTACTTTGTTGAACAAAATGAATAAAATAGAAAAGACCCTTTATAGACTGCTAAATAAGAGAGAGATTAAAAGAGGAAAGAAATGAAAGAGAAAATAGCATTTGAAAAGATCACTATCTTTCAAAGTAAACTAAAACAAAACAAAGACTTCTTTAAGAATCCCTTTGGTAAGAACTATAAAGCATTATATGTATAAAAAAAACAGTACTTAGGAGGAAATTTCAATTGAAAACTGATTATAAAATCATCATAAAATAATTCGACAACTTCCTAAATTTAGACAGTATTAAAACAAGTTTCTAAAAACAAAACCCCACATTATAGCAGCATAATTTTTGCTCTAATCTACTGAATAATCTCACTATTTACATATCTACTTTAAAAAAGCAAATAGGCATCAGATATTTGGGTGGTTATTTATTCTTTTATTTAATTCTAACCCTTTGTTCTCATATTTTTTCAGTATTTTTCCTTAAAATTATATTTTTCTACTAGTTCTAAATGGTATCCAGTACTAGTAGTCGATATTCACCAACATAATCTAACCACTTAGTTGTCTTCCACTTCTCAAAAACACAAAACATATCAATAAGACTTGGAGATTTTCCTCCTCCACTTCCTTTCCCCTTTAGCACAGTAAACCATTACAAAATCACCACAACTTTAGTCCAGAGGCTCTTCTTCTTCCTCTTAGCCCTTTTTTATATGACATACCTTTACACAAAGGAAAAAATCTTTCTAGAATAAAAAAATCATAGCTGATAAACTTATTTTCTACTTGCAAGGAGAAAAATTTATATTTCTTTTATGCATGTGTCTATCCAGAAACCCAACATGCTTTGTGTGACATGTATTTTTCCTTTTATCCCCAAAATCATTATGCAAAAAGAGTAAGAGCAAAAATAATTCTGCCTCATGTTTTTCTATCATTTGTATAACTACTAACATTTACTGAGCATGCAAAATGCCCAACTCTGATAAATGTGTAGACACGGCACTGGATTCAGTCTTGGCAACCCTGTATGGTAGATATTAGCCACATTTCACAAATGAGGAAAATAAGTCTCAGAGAGGTTAACTTATTCTCCCAATGTCACCCAGCTAATAAAGCTCAAAACTGGATTTCAAACAAGGTTTTTCTTACTCCAGAACCTCCTCCTCACAAATACACATTTTCTACTTCATCATTTACAAATCACATTAATATAATATGTTCTCATATAATCCCTCTTTTTTTCAGTTTATGTTGGTGAATCACTGCAAGTCTAGCTGGCAAGAGCTTAGAATCCCTGACCAACTCAAATTTAGAAATTCCCATCTAGAATATCCCAAGCTTTTGGTTAGACTCACACGTTGTCAGAGAAGTCAAAGTTGCCTACAGCAAACAGCTACACTGTTGGACAGCCACAAGTGTTTAAAAGCTCTACATTAGTTCTAGGACAAATGTGCCTTTTTAATGGTTCCCCTCTGTGGGTGATATTCTTTTAAAGTAACCAAGAATAATTCTCACTCTTTTCCATATGACAACTACTCAAATGGCTTCAGATATTTATGATCTTTTTACTCTTGGTCAGGTCCTTTTCATTGAGATGATAGAACCCTGAGCTGAAACAAGCATAATCAAGAAGGCAAATGTTATGGCCTGTGAATTAAAAAAAAAAAAAAAAAGTAGAGGTTGTGTTTCATGCATGTCTTGATCCAGGGGTTTAAATGATGTCACTAGAATCTGGCTTCTCTACAATGCTCATCTCTATACTCAACAACATGGCTCCATTCTCAAGCTCAGTATATGTCTGTTCTGCTTCCAGCACCCACAGAGTTTTATTTTGCAAGGTTCAGTCTGATTCAAGGCTGTGCTCTTTCCCAGCAAACCCAGAAAAAAGTCTTGTTTCTTTCATTTTATTGGCTTTCATTGGTTCACACATCCATCCCTGAGCCAATCATATGGGTCAGGAAAACAATACCTTTCCTACTCAATGCCCCAGATGGGAGTTTCCCACTCCCCCTAAAACATGCAGAGTAAACATAGGGTAGGGATAGTTTCCCAGACTAAAATAATAGTTGTTCCAGGCATTTTCCTTGTTTTCAGTAGAACTTGTCAGTGATCTTATAACATGACTACAGAAGGGAACTCAGGACTCGAAATTTGGTTGAATCTGCAGAGATGACATGAAAAGTGGAGTCATTTGTTTTCACATTTTTGAGTTATATTTATAATTTAAGTTTATATAATAATATTGTTAATTCAAGGTATTTCTTCTTTTTTGGAGTGGTTCTCCCCTTAAGTACTAAGCACTCTTATGCTGTGTCCCTAGGCTACTCCTTAGGAAAACACTATTGTACAATAGTATCTCATTATGACTTCTGCACTTTTGTCTGACAGGTTTATACTTTGGAGGCTGCTTCACCTGAATTTTGTTATAATACAGCATCACTTAGATATGCTTGGCTGGGGAAAACATTTTCAGAAAACCCAGCTCCAAATGACATGAACAATAAGAATAATTTATCATCGCCCCAAACAAGAAGTCACAAAGTAGGACAGCTCTGAGATAGTTAATTTGTCAGCTCAACAACATCATCAGGGACTGGGCTATCTTCCAACTTTTTAATCTCAGCATTCGGACTCAGCAGTTCTATAGACCTAATATGGCTGCGGCCATTTGGAATGGCATCACACACAAACCAAGACCAGCAGGGCTGTGACAGACCAGTCCTTCATAAGCATCTCTTTTGAAGCAGTGACATCTTTTCCAGATGGCCCCCTTCTCAGAAGTCCTCTTCTCACAGCTCACCAGCAAGAAATATATCACCTACCTATTCCTAAACCAATCATAGACAGAAATATGAGATCACCATGAGTGGTTTAGTGAAACAAGACCATAGAAGAGGGAGTGCCTAGACAAAATATGGTTCTTTTAACAATATGTGTGGGTAGGCAGCAGGAAAAAAATGAAAATTATCCATCACTTGGAAATAGACCCTATTTACATTTTGGTGTTTTTCCTTCCAAACTGTGTTTTTTTTTTATTCCTTTTTGGTAGCTTTCTTTAAAACTACTTTATTCATTTGTCTAACAAATATTTACTGAGGACCTACTATGTTCCACTATTGTTAAAGGCAATGGAAATTTGGTGGTGATAAAGTCAAGGAGACAAATAATTTATAGGTTCTTTTCAGGCAGTGTTAGGTACTATGTGGATGAATTTTAAAGGATGAGGAGTATACAGAGGGGTGAAACAACATAGCAAGTTAAGAGGAGGTCCATCTGAGCAGAGGTGAGGGAGTGAGCCACCTGAGCATACAGAGAAAGCACATCAGATGTGCAAAGGCCCTAAGAGCAGCACACGGCCATGCTGACAAACCAGCAAAAGGGCCAGAGTAGCACAGGATGCTGGCCAGGAGAAATGTAGGGACACCTGGGTGGCTCAGTGGTTGAGCGTCTACCTTCAGCTCAGGTCATGATCCTGGGGTCCTAGGATCGAGTCTCACATCAGGTTCCTTGTGAAAAGCCTGCTTCTCCCTCTGCCTGTGTGTGTGTGTGTGCGTGTGTGTGTGTGTGTGTGTGTGTGTGTCAAGAATAAATAAATAAAATCTTAAAAGAAAAAAAAAGAAGAAGAAATGTAAGGGATCAATTTGCAAAGTGGTCAGCAACCAAACTTTATGGGGCCTGGCCAGCCATTATGGGATACCAGGTTTTAGTCCAAGTGAGGCGGGAAGTCCCTGGAGAGCTGAGCAAGGGAAACAGAGCCTGAGTTACATTTTTAATGCTCACTGGGACTGCTCTGTGGAGAAGAGACTATGTAGAGACAAGATTCTAGGAAGCAGATTTCTCAAGATTCTCTGACAGCTTTTTAAGTTCATTTTTTCCCCATTTACAAGAACAATCCTTTTTTATACACTAGGTTTCTCCTATATTTATGGGAGTCTGTTTCAGTTACTTGTTTTAGACCAGCACTGTCCATGATAAACATAATGTAAGCCACACACGTAAAGTTTCTAGTAAAAAAATTTTTAAAAAGAAAACAGGTGAACTTAAACTTAATAATAATATACTGTATTTAACCCATATGTCCTAAATATTATCATTTCTACACATAACATATAAATTTTAACGAGTGATTTTACAGTCTTTTCCATATATAAAGTCTTTGAAACCTAATGTCGATCACACATACGGCACATCACCATTCTTACTAACTGCACATCAAGCCCTCAGAAGCCACATATGGCTTCTGCTACCATATTGGACATGGAAGTCTGGGACAACAGTTTCCACCTGTTCTTTGTTCTTTTTAATGCATCCCTTATGCTATTTCATGCCTTTAATATTCGAAAACTTAATTTCATAAACATTTTCATTATAAAAGGTCTGAGCAACTTTAATATCCAATATCACTCCAATATGTTGGATAGACATTGTCTCATTCTATTGTCTCTTTAGACTTTTTATTTTCAAATACTTTAATTCAAATACACACTCTGGCTAGCTTCTGTTCAGAATATTTATTTGAAAAAGCAAAGTTCTGGGCATCTTTATATGCTTTAATTAACTAAATAAATTCCACCAACCTTAGAAACGATGTGAAGCTAATTTATTTTCTCTTTCTCTTAAGTTTATGATCTAAATTTGATTTAATCATGTAAGTAATTTCATAAAACTTCATACCTCAGACCTCGCATAGGTTGAAAGGATAAAACTTTTTTTAACATTTTAAAATCGACATTTAAGCAGAGTAAAATTAAATTATTAGGTATAAAAATGCTGATTAGCTAGAGTACTTAGGGAATAAGATGGTTTTTAATTGAATTCTAAAGTTAATGTTGGCTCCTTATTGTGAAAAATCTTTCTAAAATATATTAGGCAGATTTCCATTAATTAAGTTTAGTCTACTGACTATAATAGATTTTCCTTTGATGATTCCAGAAGTTATGCAGACTCAGTGTTATTATTCTGAATAACAGCTATCCATGTACAAAAGTACAGAGGAAAGAAAATCCAATTATTTAAGGTCTTAGTTTAGTTGCGGTCTGGCCAGAATTCCCTATAGCATGGCAAATGAGAATTATTATTTTACAGAGTAAGTGAGGGTATACTAGCTAGGAATGCTTTTGGCTAAATATAATAACCTCTCTAAAGTGGGGTTTGTTTTCCCCTGGAGGAGTCCTAACAGCAATGGTGCTTCTACAATGCTAGCATGGACCTATCCTTCTAAATTCCCAGTTGTAACAAACTTAATCTTGTGGCCTAAGGATGGCACCTACCAAAAACCAGCATGCCATCCGTGTTCTAGGCTAGAAGACAGGAGACAGGCCAAAAGACAAAAAAAGATAAAGCTAATCAAATCTGTCCCTTTTTGAGGACTTCTCCAGGAGTCACTCCCAAGAATTTTCATCTCAGTCTCATTGGCCAGGATCGTGTAATCTGACTACCACAGCACCAAGAGAGGTTGGGGAGTTAGTATTTCACCTGGATGCATTGCCATTCTAAACAGAACCAGAGCCTTGTTAATAAAGAAAGATAAAAGAATGGATTTGGAAAAGGTAACCAGCAATTGCACATAAGGGGACCGTGGCATAATTGTGGGGAAAAGGGAATTAGCTCCCAAATGCCCTAATCTCATGGCAGTGAGATGGAATGTGAACAGACAGGATCAGTACAAGAGAACAAATAACCACGTCAACAAATAACCATGCCACTTCCTCACCCTCCATCCCAAACAACATGTGCCTCTTTGTCTCTTCATCTTCAGGCAGTGTTGGACTCCATAGACACTTCCAAATACAAATTTTCCTCCTGTTCTTTCCTCTTCCATTTCCCCTAAAGTGGATTCTAACTAGGTAAACCATAGATCCCAAGGATAAGGACGATGACCTGTCTCTCCCTGCCAGCCATTTCAACTAGCAAGGTAGACCACTGGACATGCTGAGTCATCATAAACTCAAAGAATCTGAATAAACCGAAAGAAAAGTCTCACCATTTGGGCTGCTCAAACAGGACTCCTTTCAATGAACTGGGTTCTCACGGAAACACTGAATCCTTGCCCTTTATCTCTGTAAATAATTCAGGCCATTTCCACTTGCCAGCACCCACTGCCTCTCACACGGAGCGTTCCTTTTCTTCCGTCCAAACATGGCTCCATACCTGGACAGCCATCATCCATTGTCCATGTGGTCCTCTTCTACCTGCCTCTCTCAACTCTAAACTTGATTTTTCAGCTTCAACTCCAACTAGTGTCCTGGCTATCAGACGGAGGATCAGGCAACCCTAACTTTCCACAGCGTGCTGACTGCAGGAGGCAATCACCCCAAAGCGAGAGTCGCTGCCCTGATTCTGGTCATGGTGCTGGTGACGGGCCAATGGGAGGAAGGATACTAAACCTGCCACCTGAGGGTGGTGCTGGCCTGCATAGCTCCTGAGAGCTGTCCCTGAGAGCACTCCCCAAGGAAATGTATGTGCCTCTTGAAGACGTTTAAAAAGAATTCCAGCAAAAGTAAGCTCTCTTCTATCCCACCCCACCCCCTTTGGAGCAGAGAGCGCTGGAACAGAGAAATTAGGACAGACCAGAAGAGGGACCAATACCATCAAGAATGACAAAATGAAACTCTCCACATTTCTAAATCTGCTGAGAAATAAAATCCTGGGACTCCTGGGTAGCTCAGTGGTTGAGTGTCTGCCTTTGGCTCAGGGTGTGATCCTGGAGTCCTTGGGCTCCCCACACAGAAGCCTGCTTCTCTCTCTGTCTGTGTCTTTGCCTCTCTTTAGCTCTCTTGAATAAATAAATAAAATCTTTTAAAAAATAAAAAGGAAAAAAAAATAAAATAAAATCCAGCGTGATTGGGGGAAGTGGTAAGTGTTTTGTCCCAGGAAGAAGATAGCAAGAGATGAATGAGGGTCTCTATGCTCTGACCCCTGCCTTTGGCTCCAACTTCATTGCAGGCTACTCTCTTCCTATACCTGCTCTTTGTTTCCCACATACTGTGCCAGCTCAAAGAAGCTGGCTTCTGGTCTGATGAGAAACAACTCTGAAATCCCATTCAATGTTCATTCTCGACTGGTGTCACATCTTCTTTGAGTGCAGGCAATTCCTCAGGCCAGCTCTCCTCCTTAGTGATGACTAGCTAAGCAGCCTGTCTCTGTCAAGCCATGCTTCCAGAATCCCATTTCAAGGAAAGAGTGCTCTGGAGACCCCACACCCACAGATGAACCCCCCCCCCAAAGAATATTTCCCATCTTCACTCACACCCCATTGGCTAAAGCATATTACATAGCAGTGCCTAACCCCACGGGCAGGGAAGTAAGTCCACCACAAGTGAAGAAGGACAGATGGAAATAATGCTGAGCAACACAAATAAGCTGCCACGCCTTCCATGTTCTCTCTCACCTCCCCACTTTAGCTTCTAGGTGGGGCTGCTCCCCAGAGGCTGCCCCACCCCCACCCCTTTCCTTGGTTAACCTCTATTCCTCCAGTTATTCCTCACCATCCAGGCCTGCATCCAGCCCATTAGAACTCTGTCCTGTCACTACACTTGTCATGTTGTTTGCTTATTTTACTCACAAAATGACACACTTTACAGGTCTGTTACTTGTCTTTTGAAAATTCAAGTATGGAGTTCAGTGTGTGGTTCATGGTAAAGGATTCCAAAATATGTGATAGATGATTAAATGAATAAACATGTAACAACTCAGGAAGAGCCAAGAGCAGCAAGAGGCACAATGCCACAGGGAAGTGGACCAGACAGATCCACATCCAGTGTGAAGGTCAGCCATCATCAAGAAGGACAAAATCAAATTCTCCACATGTGTGAATCTGTAAGACAGAAAATCCAATGGAATTATGGGAAGTGATCTGTGTGCGTCAGCTGGGGAAGAGCAGAGGAAGAGGGACAAGCAGACTCTGTCCAGAGCATGGAGTCTCACATGGGGCTTGATCTCCAGACCCCAAGATCATGACATGAGCCAAAACCAAGAGCTGAAGATACTCAACCAACTAAGCCACCCAGGTACCCTATGATAAGTACTCTTAATCCTCTTCACCAATTTCACCCATCCTCCCCATCCACCTTCTTTCTGGCATCCACTAGTTTGGTTTTTTTATCTTTTTTTCTTTGTTTATTTTTTTTGTTTCTTAAATTCCACATATGAGTGAAATCATATGGTATTTGTCTCTCTCTGACTTATTTTGCTTAGCATTATACACTACATCTTCTTCATCTATCAATAGACACTTGGGTTTCTTCCATATCTTGGCTATTGTAAATAACGCTGCAATAAAATATGGGCGCATCTATCTTTCCAAGTTAGTGTTTTGGTATTATGTGGGTGAATACCCAGGAGTGGAATTACCAGAGCATATGTTAATCCCATTTTTAATTTCTTGAGGAACCTCCATATTGTTTTCCAGAGTGGCTGCACCAGTTTCTGTTCCCAACAGTCCAAGAGAGTTCCTTTTTCTCCACGTTCTCACCAACACTTGTTTATTTTGTTTATTATTTTAGCCATTCTGACAGGTATGAAGTGATGTCTCATTGGAGTTTTGATTTTCATTTCCCTAATGAGTGATGTTTAGCATCTTTTCATATGTCTATTGGCCATCTGTATGTGTTTTTTGAAAAACTGTCTATTCAGGTTCTCTGTCCATTTGTTTAATAGAACTATCTGTGTAGTGTTAATTGTATGAGTTCTTTATATATTTTGGATAATAACTCCTTATCAGATTACCATTTGCAAATATCTTCTTCCATTCATTAGGTTGCCTTTTAGTTTCATTGATACTTTCCTTTGCTCTGCAAAGAAAACAAAAACAAAACCACCTCACAACGAATATATGTTTACATCTATGTATGAGACATGTGGCTTGGAATCTGAAGTTTTTTAACTTTTCTCATTTTTTATTAGAAAATAATATATGACCCAAAATTAAAATTTCAAATAATACAAAATGGTATGAATTTAAAAGTGGAAGTGTCCTCCCCATTTCCACCCTAGATCCCTAACACCACTCTCAGAAGTAATCACTGTTAGCAGTCTATTCTTCCAGAAATCACTATGCATATTATATTCCCACATGTTGGTATTTAACCTTCTCATATAAACAAGATCATAGTCTACATTTTCTACAACTTGCTCTTTTCACTGTATATAGGGGACATCTCTGAATCAGTACATAGAAACACACCTCCTTTATCTTACAGCTCAATAGTGAGAATAAGGAATTTGAGCCAAACCCCTGACAAAGAGGCCACAACTTTTTGGAATTTTAAATATATCTTTTGAATGGGAAAAGTGTCTTCAAAACACTGTCCTCTGTAAACAATGAGAAAACTGAGTTCATATTCCACAGAAAATCGAAAAGATATCAGAAGGGTAATAAATGGTCAACATTATTATAGCCATTCATCTTTCAAGTGAAGATAAGAATCTGAGAAAGTAAATGCCTTATTCTCCATAGAAAATGTTGTGCATGATTCTATCAGAAAAAGGAATCTAATTTCAAATGTCTTGATTTCAAACATTCTGTCCTGTTATATAACAAGGGCTCTTCTTTTATCTTCTCACAAAAAGAGAATCTGAATTAAAAGCCTTCTCCAATTCAATTTAAAGAAATACTCATGTGTCAGATTTTCTGGATCAAAATCAGGATTTACTGGAATATAACCTTTCTTTGCTATTCTTTGACCACTAAATGTTTCTGGCATAACCAGCCACAGTGAGTACTGGTAGCAAGAAGCTCCAGTCTGCATCTTACTCAAGAATTACTCCCATGGCCCTGCTCCTTGCTCTGGGCACATCTTCCTTTTGCTCCCGAACTTGGTTCTGTCATGCCTCTGCTTGGGTTGGATCAAGCTGGACTCCAGGACCAAGCAGGGACCTCTAGCTGTGCCCTGTTTCCCCCCGGGAGGCTGATTCCTGCCATTAATGGACATCACAAAAATAGGAGGGGTGGTCCATCCACATCCTGGAGAGGCTCCTAGACACCACTTTATGTGGGTCCACAGCACTTTCAATTCCAGTTACAGGCAAGGGACAATGCACCCAACCGCCCCTGGCTCTTCAGGATACCACACTGAGTGCACTGCCTCTCCAAGAGGGCACTGAGCACTTTCCAGAAGTGCTGAAGTTTAGGAATGTTAGTTCAGAAGCCAGGCTGACTGAGTTCACATCCGACTTTAACTTCATTAGTTTGAGTGAGCCATTTTCCTAAGACTTAATTACCTCATTTGTAAAAGAGGGTTAATAACAACACTTATACAATAAGATTAAATAAAGCATAATCTTATTTCATAACATTGAATAATCCAGTTGTGTGCTCGTCACAATGTATGAAGCACAAGATGTACTTAATAAATGTCCAGAGATGACAGTGATGATGGCAATGATGAAGACGCTGACCTCTCCAAAAAAGTGTTTGGAATTCCTGACTTCCCTGAGCAACTGAACCCCTAGAATCATGCCCCATCACCTTTCCTATATCTCAAGGAATGAGATGGCCCAGATCCTTCCAGAGGACAGGCACTCTGAAAAAAGCCATGACCGTGCCTTAAATGGCCAACTAGACTCAGCCAGGATCCTCAGAAACAAAGTAAACCTTTGCCTATGCCATGTTCCTGAGGCTCCTCAAGAATGCTCATGAGGCTTGTATAATCCATCCTGGAGCACTTCTTCTCCTTCCCACAAATCTCTTTGACTATCTTTGAGCATTTTTGTTCCTCATTCACACTTGTGATTCTATTTAAGAACCATAAATACAGGCATCTAATGTTCAATATTTAATAATGACATCTAAACTCTGCAGATTCAATTGTCCCATGTGTACTTTTTGCTGGTAAAGACTGGCTTCCTGAGGAGTTTTATAACTTGGAAATTATGAGCCCCATCTTACTGGAACTTTAACTGTGGGAATTCTCTGAGGCCTGTGTCCAGGGTGTATTTCTCCAGAGACCATTTGCTTGCATTTCTGCCAGGCCAGACAACACTGCCCATCCAGGGCTGCGTTAAGCCCAATTCTAGTTTGGAGATTTTGCTTGTTTATTTTTCCTGGACCTCAGGAGTAGTATGATCTTGACCCTAAGCCCTATGAGTGCCTGCTTCTGGTTTCAGATTATCAAGAGAGACTTTTCACTCCCCAGTGTCAAGGTTAAGAAAGGCAAATTTCCCCACTAACTTCAGTGCAAATTTGCCCCTTAGGTCAGCCTTTCAAGATTCACTCAAAATTTGTAGCAGCTTTGATCTCACTTCCCACTTTGTAAAACTCCGGGGCTTACTTCTTGCCTCTGGAAGGCAGCCTTCATATTTAAGGCTCTAGGTCACCAGAAATCAGCAGCTCACCCTAAGGGAGGCCGCCAGCTTCTATGCTAGTTTACCTCTCTGGCTACTTGCTTCCTCTCCATCTTTGGCCTCTGAGGATTCTTGTTATTTACTTGCCAGCTCAGCCATGCAATTAAAATGACATGCATTTTTATAATGTTATCCACCGTGTTTTACATTATATGGGTTTTACAGAATATCTAGTCCATCCATAATACTACCAGAAATAGCCTGGATTTTCATGTGATGTTAAAATTTACTCAGTATTTTCTTCACCGTGTTATTTGAATGGTTTGTGCTTGCCTCTCCTCCTCCTCATCTGCTTTAATAATCATAATGCTCCTGCTCGACTCTGAAGCCCCTACTCACTCACTTCTGAGTTTTCTTTTATTTCCCCACTCATCTTCCAAAGTGATAAAGTATGGCACTTTATCACGAATTTTTCCAACTAGGTCTGCCCATAGGAGAAAGGTTACTATATAATTATTATTTTTATACTGTGACTTCAAGCAAGATTTCTAGAAAATTTAGTTCCTGACAGGTACAATACAATTACACAAAGAAAGATGGAGATTAATGGCATTCTTGCTAAGACAGATCCTATTAAATAGATGATGTGGAATAGTATAGCATCTTATACATTATCTTTCACAAAACACACCACATACAAAACTGTCTAATTGTGTTGCCAACCACCTCAGGAAATATTAACTGTCTACCCATTAGACTCCTTCCATTACTTTAAAATTAATCACAAAGGACTTTGGAAAGATCTATTAATAACTGCTGCATCACATACTAAATACATGGTGTGGTTCTTTCTCTAAAGCTCAAGCATTGGATTCTATGCCCATCCTCTGAGACAGCCTGAATTTGAATCCCTGTTCTAATCCTTACCAGGTAAGAAGGTAAGAGCAGGTCACTTTATCTCTCAGAGCCTCCAGTCCTCACCTGCACAATGGGAATAAGTGTTCCTCCCTCACATGACCCTATCAGGGTTTAAATAAGAAGGTTTGTAAAACCCCTGGTACAGGGTCTATGTGAAGACACATATACTGTCTTCAATCATTGGCATCTGTAAGAATAAATTCTATTAATATATAATTTTTAAAAATTTAGCCACCCAGCATTATCCCAACTGGAATAGCGATGACAACTGACCCAGTATTAGAGTTTAGGAAGCCAGGGGTTTGTTTAAGGAGTGGGGATTAATGTGTGCTGACTTTAATACTTCTTCTACTTGGTCCTCTGTGTAGTCAACCCAGTCTCCAAGATGCTCAGTCAGGATAAAGTCAATGGCACCTGCCTTGATTCAGAAAGTGTAATCACTGATCATGTGACTCAGCAGCATTAGCACCAATACATATAGTTCTATACTACTGTCCAGTTCATTCATTAGCAATGACCACTCTGGGAGATTCAGGCTCCCAGCCCTTGCACAGGCTGTTCCTCTGCCTGAAACACTCCATAGCCTTCTTCAGCTAAGTCTTACTGAGGCACTTAGGCATTAGAAGGCAGCTTGGATGCCATTTCCTCCAGAAAGACTCTCCAGTTCCAATGAATTCCTTGCTTGGAGTTTCTGGGACATCTCATCACATCATCAACTATCCTGGCTTTCTATGGTTATCCACTTATTTGTATGGCTTTTCTGTAACATAAGGTGCATTAGGACAGGAACCATGTCCTTATTTAGAACTAAATCCAAATCCTAGTACAATGGCTGATATGACAGGCATTAAATAAACATTGATTGTATGAGTGAGTGAATGAGTGAATGAAAAATGCAGAGAACTGTATGTAGTAAAAGACTTACTTATCCTATAGACATCACTTAGAGGCATGATATCAGAGATGTCTGAGCAGACAGACCTAAATGTCTAATTGAGATGACCAAATTGAAAAAGTAGCAGAACATACACTTTGAACATTGTCTTCTCTGTGAAAGCCAAGTAGAATTAAGGGGATTTTGAAGTCCTAGATGCAACTTCCATTGTTAGCTGTGTAGCCTCCCCCATCCGTCTGTTTGTTCCTCTCCCACGCCCACCCTCACCTCCCCAGACTCTTGTCCACATAGTACATGATTCAGTACCTGGTATATAAGCACTAAAAAAATGTTACCTGAATGGCTAAATGGCACTTCTGCTGTTTTCCCCCCATCAATCCTAATACTTTGCCTATAGCAACAGACCCTTCAGCCAAGAACCAGCACTGAATTCCCACAATCCACATTGAGCCTTCATTTTGTGATATATTTTGATCATATTTTAACCATAACACTATGGTTCCTCTTATTCTTTACTTAGTCCTTAAAATTGTATTTTTCCTCCAACATTTTTTACTGTTCCTCAAACTGCACCACAATACCCCACGACATGGACTGAGCCCCAAATGCAGCCAAACACAAGGCCCTATAGCTGCGTGGAGTTACTTCTCAGTAGAGCCCATAAAACAGTCACTGTGCTACCTGCGAGCAGCCCAACATCGGATGTGTCCTCCCCTGGAGTGTTCTTTCTCACCCAAATTCATGTGACCATAGGGATGTGGCCTTTCTGCAAGGTGTTTCCATACCCCTCTGGCTTCCATCTTAAACCCTGCTCATTGCAGGCATTTCTGCTGAGGGAACTTCCACAACACATTGTGCCCAGGTTTATGTCTGAACTGCACCACCTGGTGTCTTCATTAAAAACACAAAATTTATAGAAGTAGGCAGGTTGACACCTGATTTTTGCTCAGCATTTGCCCACACATTCAATAAGCAGGCTACCCACCATGGAGGCATTAGCTCTCTGTAGATGCCAAGTGGTCAAGGGCAGGCCTCAGCTAAAGATGGTTCATCTGCTTCAGCAGCAGGAAAATGCCTGTCATACTTACCTGCTTCTAGGTATCTGGTTCATATTTCTTTATGCAGGTCAGTGGTTTTTATTTATTTATTCATATATTTACCATACATGTTCTCCTGGGAACGTTGAAGCTGATGAGGTGACTACATGTGATGCCTGGGTTAACATACCCAATGTGTGCTTGCTCCCGACATTGGGGGTACATTAGGAACTGGCTAAGAAATGCTTACACAGATGGAAAAGTTGATGAGACAAGCAAAGAGAGAAAAAACCTGACAGAGTTTAACTTCCCTTATTCTCGGTTATTACCTGAACTCTTATTTTTAAACTACAAAGCCTTGAAATTCATGAATAATACAGGAAATCTGTAAAATGCCACTTTTCTGGAATAAGCAGGACATTAAAATGCAAATTGCAGTTCCAAACACAGCTGTACCGATGTGACAAATTAAGCTCTTCTTATTCCTAGTCTTGACATTTGCCTTCAAGATGTTTGTTCAATGTAAAGAGAAAGAGCAAGGGAGAAGCAGATAAGAGGAGTGGTTACCACAATGCCCAGGGTTGTTAGCCCCCCATAAGAGGTCCTGATGGGGCAAAAGGTCATTCTGGGAGCTCTCCTCCTCTAGCAGAATACATGGGGAAAACCATCCTCTGCATTATTGCATGAGGCCTCAGGAAGGCCTCCCTATAAAAATAGCATTCTTTAATAATAAACATACCTCTTTAGAACAAGTAGGGCAGAAATCTAGAACAAAGCGAGTAAACTAGAAAGTCTAGAGTCCCTTTTAGACTTACAGTTCCATATCTCACTCACTCAGCTAGGCCCACAAAAGTCCATCCTCAAACCTTCCCTTACAATATAACATATTGATTCAGGACAAGTGCCTACTCGGCCTGGTACACTGAAGACCCATGAGTAAGTAATGCAGACTAAGCTCCCCGCCTTCATTGGGCTTACCTGTCACAGCTGGAGTAGGGAATGACTAGCCAACGATTACATTAGCTGTAATGCTAAATACATATTTGGCTTACATAATGCCCTTGGCAGCCCTGGGACAGAGGTACTATTACTATTCACATTTTACAAATGAGGACACTGAGAGGTTAAGTAACTTAGCTAGCACATAGTAAGTGGGTGAACTCGGATGTGAACCCAAGCACTCTCACTCTAGAATCTGCATGCCTAACCCCTTCATTACATTGCCTCTCGGTCTTAAGGCCTCTTTTACTTTGCTACCTTGCTACCTGTATACAATAAAGACCATATTCTCCCAAAAGTAGGGTCTGCACCCTTGTTATCTTTGCAACTCACCACTCACAATCCCTACCAAGTTTGGTTCTTGGGTAATCAATACTATTTATTGAATAAATGATTCACCTGTTACTACTAAATTACTCTGGGCTAGACCCGCAACAGCAAATATTAGCGCCACTTAGTGGAGAGAAGCCTGGCACAAGAAAGGCCACCATGACCAAGTAGTTGACAGCCCAAAGGTAGCCAGGGATTAAAGCAATTATCTGGATAATTCAGGTAAATGTCCTTGTGCAGGTACCTTGCCATCATTCTACAGACCTCTCACACTCAATGTGATATAACCAAAAGCTAATCACCTAGTATATAAAGTTAACACTATCCCAAACAGATTAAGCCTTGGTATTCTCAAGGGATCAATGGAGCAGAATTTTTTAAACAAAATTCTTCTAGAAAAGTCATGATCACGGTCACAATACAATAGGAAAGATCCTAAACTCTTACAGGGATGATCTATATATATGTATCTACAAATAACTGCACTAATCTTGTTAAAGCAGATAAAACCAATCACTCAGAGACCAAAAATTAGATTGGGCCCAGATAGAAAGCCTAAATGACAATGCTTGTTCCTGATCCCTGCTTCTACAGGAACTCGACTCTTTGCCCATTCTTTTATTAAGTATTAGTAAATTGTTAAAAAAAAAGATAGTAATTATAATATCAATGTATTAATATATGAATAAAGGCTCTATACTTTGCTTAAAGTAAAACAAATAAGTTGAATTTACTTCTTTCTTTAAATACCTCTTAGCAAAATAGGAAAAATAAAGGAGTATTTTATTTCAGTTATTTTCAGTTGCTTTCCCCTTTGATGTAAAGTGAAGAAAAAGAAAAGTATATGGAAAAATGCAGGGAAACAGAGTCAAAGACCAAAGTGACAAAGTCAGGAAGACTTCTAATCCCTACTGCATAACTTGGCAGACTCCTATTCATCCCTTAAGACCTTGCTCAAGTGTCGCCTCCACAGTGAAGTTTTTCCTAGCTGTGCTCCTCCTCTAGCTGCTTACTCTTAATATTGAGATCCCATAGTACTTGATATGTACACTATGATATAATATAGTATCATACTATAATTATGCACTGACCTGTCCTTGTCCCTTGGAAGCGATGAGGCCTTTCTTACGAAGTTTCTCACCACATCTACCAGTGATATGACTACTGAAACTAGAAGTAAGTAACAGTCATTTGAAAACAATATCACTTCCTTCTTACTAAGCCATACTTTGTATTATTATGCAACAAAAGCCTCTTGAAAGTAACTCAAAGATACAGCAGTTCTCAAGGCCTTTGCTTTGACTCTTCCTTTTGTGATTTTTTTCTGTGTATGGTCTTCAAAACTAGTCCTCCCAAGCTACAAAATCGACAATCACTGAAATATAAAGTAGAAAAAAATAACCAAGGGCTTTGGTTTCCAATGCTATTTTCATCTGTTCTGCCTAGATGAAACTGTGTCAGGAGGGATACCCAACACACATCAGTGCATCCACCTGAACTGAAAAGAATGTGGAAAGGCTCACTGGAAACATCAAATCTGCTTTATAAACCCAAATGCCTCGACATGATCTGTTTATTTAAATGCTATTGGCAAATGTACTGCTGAAGGTCAACACACAATTAAGAATCACTGTATTTCCATAAAAAATGATAAATAAAACAGAAGGATTAGCCTTATGTAGTTTCATAAAATCAGCTACAATTAAAAAAAATCAATAACCAGGAAAAGCACTGCACTTGCTAAATGCATCTTGTTGGTATAGCGTAATGGTTAAAAATGTTTGAATGGGGGGTTATCACAGAGCCAGAATTCAAATCCATGTTTGGCCGTATATAAATTGGGCAACCTAATACATGTTCCTCAATCTTTTTATGCCTCAGTTTTCTTATCTGTAAAAATGGGAGTAATAATAGCAAAATCATGGGTTTGTTGTGAGCACTTAGCAGAGCATTTGGTATATAGTAAACACTCAACAGATATTAACTGTTATTATTTCTCTTTTCTCATTTATTTATTCAGTACTTCAAGAAAATAAATATTGAGTGCACATACTAGATATTATGCTGGAGACTTCCACACATATCACTGCAGCTCCTATCTGGAAAAGTGAAAAGGTCAGACACAAGGAAAATTTCTCATGCCAACATCTCCTATCCTAGTCATGCGAATAGTCAAAGTGTGCTCCCAGGGTTCTGCAAACATTTGATTCAAATTTCATTATTAAAGTATGTTAATTATTTTACAGCTATAAGGCAAAGCATCAATCATATTCATTAATGTCCTTTATCAAAATTTAATGCAAACAAGACCCCAAAGAACTTAATGTGTGCTGTCCAGTTAACTCTGCTTTATTCCAGAGTCCTCACGATAAAGCTTTTCTGTGGATATATTTGGACTTCTTGGCAACATGACTCTGATTAAGAAGACTGAAGGTCTTTTTGTTTTGTTCTGTTTTATTTTGTTTAAATTCAGACCTGCACATACCTACTCACACAAAATCATACAAGCAAATACAATCGTATAACATAGGTGTGCTCCACTAAATTAAATGACAAGGTACATTCATATGGTATTTTCTGACAAATGGTGACAAATTAAAATGAGTAACCATTAATTGATTCTTAAAGCTGAATACTTAATTAATAACCCTATGCACTTGTTACTTGCTGGGATTTTAATGAGACAAGTATTCACTACTCTTTTAAGTTACTGTATCCATTAAATTGAAAAGAAAGCTATTTTTAAAAATACTGTCATTCACAACTACTCTTATGAGTCCACATTTTCTTGATACCATACAAAGAGAGAGAGTACATGTGCGAGACAGAGAGAAAGAGAATTAAATTGGATGCTTAGACTGATGTGGCTGGAACTGCCTTCCATAAACACAAATTTCATTGGAAGTTTATTAAATGAGCCTCATTTAATAAACTTTTTAGATGCTTTTTTAAGATGACTTTCTAACAACCAAACATCACAAATTTTTTTTAAAGATTTTATTTATTTATTCATGAGAGACAGAGGGAGAGAGAGAGACAGAGACAGAGAGAGAGACAGAGACAGAGAGAGAGAGGCAGAGACACAGGCAGAGGGAGAAGCAGGCTCCATCCCGGGAGCCCAAGGTGGGACTTGATCCCAGTCTCCAGGATCACGCCCCAGGCTGAAGGTGGCGCTAAACTGCTGAGTCACCAGGCTGCCCCAAACATCACAAATTTGAAGTCACAAATTTATAGTAATAAAATCTCCCCTTAATCTCTTCTACATATTTGAATCCTACATGATATTTAAAAAGAAGGTTCAGAAAACTTCATTCCAAGTTATTCTCTTTAGTGAGCAATTATCAAAAGCTAGTAACTATGATGGTTCTTAGGTGGGACACAAAGAAAAATAACACCAAGTACCTGTCCACAAGAAAGTTTAAGTCCGGAAAAGGCTTTTAGAATAAGGCAGTATATGCAAAGTGCCATCAAAGTGTGTATGTGCATTATATATATATAATACCTAAAGGAATGAAGATGTAGATTGAAGGATTATTAATTTCAACTAGGAAGTTAGAGGAAAGTTCCATAAATAATCAGTATTTAAGCAGCACATTGAATACTGAATAGAATTTAATAGGGGAATTAAATAGAACATACCAAGGAAAGATAAAAGATTCAGGAAATGCTCAAGAAAGATAAGTGGTCCAAGTGTATGTGTATACGTTTTTGTTCATGTTCACTGAAGGAGGTAGGGGAAAGAGATAATAAGGCTAGCGTAATCTGAAACATAGTTTCTGAAATTTTACCTAAAGATGTACATTTTGCATTTGTGCTAGATCTAAAGAGCCAAAAGAGAATAATCTTTAAAGTGAGCTCTGCTGATATTCCCTTCCAGTTTTTTCTGTCACTCAAGATATCCTTATAACTTCCAGTAAACTGAAGCTTGGTAATCCTCTTGTTTCTTCATCTTTCCTAACAATTTCTCAAAAACATGAAAATATTACAATATTTGACAGAAGTCTGGGTTCCTTCATCTTTCCTAACAATTTCTCACAAATGTGAAAATATTACAATATTTGACAGAAGTCTGGGTTTTTCAAATTTGAAATATCTAGTCACAGCTGCTCCCTAGAGTTCTTTGTTATTTACCCCAAAAATCTCCAAATCAGTTTTCAGCAGGGTTTATAAAGAGACAGAATGAAATGAAAGAATTTTGAAGAGTAAAAAATTCAAGGAAAATTGTGTAACTCAAACTCATCATTTTCATGCATCTATGACCCATTCAGTTCAGATGATTCTGAGAAAGGGATGAAATAAAACAGAAGATGAGACCATTTTTTAACTCAAACACACTTAAAAATTCTTTGTTTAAGTGTCACACAAGTTCAACCCTCAAGCTCTCAGAGCTAGGAAGATAACCATGATCATGATTCTCATTTTCAAGTTTCTTGACTTCCAATCCAAGCTTGGCTTCACACAGGGTAGAGTGGTGAATCAAAAATATGACATGAAGTCCTTGGTCCTAATATTTCAATGTCTAATTGGGGAGATAAAATATAACATCTATAAATAATAGGAGTTTGTTTTTTGTGGTTTGTTTTGTTTGGTTTTGTTTTGCTTTTTTTACTACAGCCATACCAGATGGAAATTTATCGTAACTCCTGGTTTAAAACATATTGTCAACATTGTTCCAGGCATGACCCTCTTTTTTTTTAATCTTTAAAAATAATATAATGAACAAGGTGCCTGAGTGGCTCAGTGAGTTAAGCAGACACTTAACTTTGGCTCAGGTCATGATCCCGGGGCCCCTGGGTTGAGCCTCACATCCGGCTCCCTGCTCAGTGGAGAGCCTGCTTCTCCCTCTCCCTCTCTCTGCATCTTCTCCAGCCTGTGCACTTGCTCTCTCTCTCTCTTCTCTCTCTCTCTCCCTCTCAAATATATAAACAAAATATTTTTTAAAATTATATCATGAGCACCACAAATGTACCATCCATCCCTAGAATTAGAATGCAGACAACTATTCACACCCATGGACACCTTTCTTGTTGTCCTTTTTTCTGCCTACCCTCACACAGGAGGTGAAGCCCCTTCCTGCTGGACTAAGGAAAGACTCAGTGGAGCTGGTCAGATTTTGATCAAGGGTGATCAGTAGCATTTGGGTAGATGGAATAGAATATTCAAACATGGACAAAAGCTTGAACAAAGTTCAAACATAAAAAAAAAAAAAAAAAAAAACTCTACCGCAGGTTTACGGAGGGATTATACAGAATACAAAGGCGGATTCAGCTTTATGTAAGGGCTGAATGAGAGCCAAGAGAAGACACACCTGTGGGTAGAGACAACTAAGTGCCACCTCAAGTATCTTAAGTGTATTCTGAAGATAATAGAGAGACTTTCAATGGAAAAATAAATGATCCAAGGAGTGTTTTAGGAAAATCAGCCGGATGGAAATAGACTAAATAGACTGAAAAGAGGGAGCCAAAAATCAGAAAGTTCAGTCCAGAGTTGTACAATAAGCTATCACTGAAAATGACAACTGGCCAACATTCCAGTAGCAGCGACTCCCTGTTTCCCACAAAAATACACATTCCTCATGAAAACCAAAGACATAGGGCAGCCCTGGTGGCGCAGCAGTTTAGCACCGCCTGCAGCCCGGGGTGTAGTCCTGGAGACCCGGGGATCAAGTCCCACATCGAGTCCCACATCCGGCTCCCTGCATGGGGCCTGCTTCTCCCTCTGCCTGTGTTTCTGCCTCTCTCTCTCTCTCTCTCTCTCTCTCTCTTTCTGTGTCTCTATGAATAAATAAAACCTTAAAAAAAAAAAGAAAGAAAAACCAAAGACATAAAACATTTTTAAAAAATTACTTAAGTGAATAACCTATTAACAAGTAGCCTCAGATGACCTTTAACAATACTAAACACAATAAAACTTAAAATACACACATCTTTAAAATCACAGAGAGCTGAAGGATAAGCAGACTCACTGGGTACACAATTTTTAAAAAGCACATATGGTGATAATAATATTAGGTAAAGGAGGGTATATAATCCAACTGGCTTGAAATATATATGGGAAAATATAAATTTCCAAAGTTGACCCCAAAAGAAATAGGACAATGTAAATATGCCAATAATACTTAAGGAAACTGAAAGATTAAAGAAAAAAAAAGGGGGGGCTCCAGAACCAGACGTTCTACTATAGACAAAAAAATGCAAATCCACTCATTGTACAAATCTGATATCTACATAGCAGATATAATTCTAATTATATAATATATATTCTAATACATATTATTGTCTAGATATATTATAATAATTCTAATATCTGAAAAAATAGCACCAAGTAAGAATAAACTACTGAAATTAACTACAGGCCAGTCCCATGTCTTTAATTTTAATAAGGATAAGACAGAGCCTGTTATTTGCCCTGCAATATGCTAAAACATCAGGAAAAATATGGTCTTTGTCTTCCTGGTACTTATGGTTTAGCCATTAAGCAAGTTATTATAAGTGTGATGGGGTAGATATGTAATATGTGAAAATCACAACAAAATACTGACAACAGAATTTTAAAATAAACTAAAAGAATCACTCATAATTACCATGGAGGAAGCACTCCCAAGAATGCAGGCATAGTTTAATGTTAGGAAATTTATTTATATGATACAGTAGTATATCAATATATGTATATGCTGAACATTTTGAATGTATATAGTAATATATAATGAAAAAATAATTGTATTTAAAAATATTTTTTAAAAAAAACTCTTAAAAAAACAAAAAAATAAGATCAATTCAGAATTACAGAGCAGTATATACTACAGCCTCAACCCTTACACACCAATTCCTTGATGTACAGAGAGTTCTTTAAAAATCCATAACAGTATTGAAAGGCAAGAAGGGGCATTCTCAATGAACCAAAAATCATAAAAGAATCCCTTAAAGATAAAAGGTAGACTAGATCGGATTTAAAAAGGAACTGCAGTCCAAAACCCTCACAGAAAATGACTGCTGAAAAACATGAGTGAGCCTCTCTGAAGGTGCTAGGAAGTGGGATGGGTAAAGGAAGAAGCTCCAGGACAACCAACAGTGTCATCTGAGTAGGGATGGTTATCACAGCAGGGACAGGTAGACAAGTGTGTCACTCTCTACTCACTCCCATGCTCTAAACACTACCTAGCAGAGCACACTACGTGGAAAGGAAAGATGAGCCCACAACCAAGAACTACAAAACATCTGGGACAACCAAAACCACCAAAATCAAGCCCCAAACTCAACCACCAAGAACTAACACCAGAGGAAGAAGAATTATTAGAGCAAACACAGAGAGACTTTAAAATAAATATAATTTTTGAAAGTATTCATATCCCCAGAAGAATCAGACAAGATATTGAACCCATTAAAAAGTAAAAATCGATACAGAAAATTGTATCTTAGAAATAGAGTGTTTTCTTACAATGAGTCAAGTGATTCTAAGGCTCATCTAGAAGAATATTTAGATGATATTAGCCAAGAAATTTTAAAAAGGAAATAGTCTCATTAGATAATAAATTAAAACAGCGAAATATTGTTATAAAAATTGATAATTAACCAGAATAATAGCTCAGGAACAGATCTTAGTGCAACAATGTATTCAGAACAAAGTAAAACACACTTTATTACAGCAACGAATACAATTCAAGAACTAAATGTAAAAAAAAAAAAATTCAATGAATTAACTAAAATAAATCACAAATATTTCAATTGTCAAAAGATAAATGAAGACAGCTTAAGCAAAAAAGCAATCTAAGAAATAAGATAGCTTTGACTACATTAAAAAATACAAAATTAAGAAGCAAATGATAATCCAGAAAAATAATCTGCAACATATATGACAAAAGAGGACTATCTTCAATATAAAGAGCTCAAAAGTTAATCCTTAATTAATACAGATACTGAGATGCAAACAAATAAGATTATTTGAATATTCACCATTTTGCTTTATTTTATTTTTCACCATTTTAACAGTATTTATCACTAAGTGGTTAAAGTAAGAATTTTATTTCCTTTATATTTTTTTGTACATCCCTAATTTTCTACATTAAACCCAGTATTTTCACAATCAGAATTAAAAGTTATCTCTAAATTAGTAAAATGAAGATAAACACACAAAGAAAATTCATTAAAAAAATATAAGTCTGGTCAATATATTGCAAAAGCTGGACACCTCTAATCAAAAATACAAACCAAAACAAACGCCATGTTTGCCAAAGTTAAAAAAATTATTTTAATGATACTATCCAGTGTTGGCAAGAATGCATTGAAACACTGTTATATACTGTTCTCTGGGTAGAACCTAAATTGGTACAATCTTCCTGAAGAATGTAACAATATATGCCATAAATATTAAAAATACATAAATTCTTATAAATTCCACTTACAAGAAATTATCCTGAGAAAATAATCAGAGCAGCAAAGAAGTATTTTCATCTACACAGAAACTAGAAACAACCTGAATATCAAAATACAAAACTAGAAACAACCTGAATATCAAAATACAGGGAAATCACCAAATAAATTATGGTAGATGACTATGTAGTCACCAAAAATCATAATTTTGAAAAATGACTTAAGGATGTGGTAATTGTTCCCAACATAATTTTAAGTGAAAAACAGTAAAATATAAAATTCTATCTACAGTGGGAATGTAAAAATGAGGCAGCTGTTGCAGAAAACAGAATGGTGATTCCTCAAAACATTAAAAATAGAATTAGCATATGACCCAACACTTCCACTTACTGGTATACCCAAACGAGTTAGAAATCAGGGTCTTGAAGAGATATTTGTAGACCCATGTTCATATACTCATGTTCATATGTCCATGCTCATGCAGCAGGATGCAAAACAGCCAAATGGTAAAAGGAACCCAAGTGTCCATGGACACAAGATGTGATCTATCCATACAATGTAATATTATTCCACCTTTAAAAGGAAGTAAATTGACACATGTTACAACACGGATGAACCTTGAGTACAATATGCTAAGTGAAAAAAGACAAAAGTGTAGTATGATTCCACTTCCTTGGAGCACCTAGAATAGTCAAATTCACCCACACAGAAGATAGAATGGTGGTTGCCAGGAGCTGAGAGGAAGGGAAATGAGGAGTTGTTTAATGTTTATAATTTCAATTTTGCAGGATGTAAAGAATTCTGGAGATTGGTAGCACAAGTATGTGAATGTATGTAACAGTACTGGACCATATTTGAAAATGGTTATGGTTGTAAATCTTATGTGTATTTTACCAGATTTTTTTTTTTTTTTTTTTAGTTTTTATTTATTTGAGAAAAAGAGCACGATCAAGGAGGAGCGGAAGAGGGAGAAGCAGGCTCCCCACTGAGCGGGGAGCTCTATCCCAGGACCCTGGGATCCTGACCTGAGCAGAAGGCAGATACTTAACCAACTGAGCCACCCAGGCACTCTTACCACAATTTTTTAAATGGGGGAAAAAACTAGGTATGAACCCATTTTTTAAAGACATTTATAAAAAATGATCATGTTGTTCTACCACCTAAACCATCACTATCTCCTAAGAAGAATCTGATATGAGCACAAAGGTTTAAAGACTCTCTGAATAATAAACAATACAGCCACAAGATGTTAGACATCTAGGAAATAACTAAGAGAAAGAAGGCAGGAACTGGCAAGATGGTAGGCCATAAGAGGGAGAAAGAAAGCCAAAGTCCATCATCAAAGAAAATTTGCAATATACTATAAATTGCTTACAAATAGTTTTATGCAAGTGGATTCTTCCAGGGAAGCTCAAAGAGGAGGCTGGTGGCAGCTGAAATTTGAATTATATAAGAAATTCCTAAGCAAAAAGACTGGAAAGATATACCCTAAAATGGCAGTGATGGTTATTTCTAGACGGTGAGCTTCCTGGTGTCTTTTTTTTTTTTTTCTCCTTTCATGTACATTCCTTTTGTGTTTCTTAAATTTTCTACAACAAGCATGCAGGCATTTATTTGTTTGTGGTTATCTTGGGTAGTAGCGATGGGAATGAAAGAAAGGTAAGCAACAGGCACTGCCTTGTGAGAGACGAATCTACAGGACTTAGCCACAGGACCACTGAGGGACTGCATTCTTCCAGGGTTCATTCACTCATGGATTCCTCGATATAACACACATTTATTGAGACTCAAAGGATACCAAAATGAAGAAGACCCTGTTCTTGCCCTCAAGAAGCCATCGGTCCGTCTAACAGACTCATTATCAGCCAAGCAGAGAACCACATGAGAGGTGCAAGAGGGCTTTGTACTAAGGATACACTATAAGAAGAACTACCGCCTTTCCCCTAAGATCAGGAACAAGACAGGGATGTCCACTCTCACCACTGCTGTTCAACATAGTTCTGGAAGTCCTCGCCTCAGCAATCAGACAACAAAAAGACATTAAAGGCATTCAAATTGGCAAAGAAGAAGTCAAACTCTCCCTCTTCGCCGATGACATGATACTCTACATAGAAAACCCAAAAGCCTCCACCCCCAGATTGCTAGAACTCATACAGCAATTTGGTAGCGTGGCAGGATACAAAATCAATGCCCAGAAATCAATGGCATTTCTATACACTAACAATGAGACTGAAGAAAGAGAAATTAAGGAGTCAATCCCATTTACAATTGCACCCAAAAGCATAAGATACCTAGGAATAAACCTAACCAAAGAGGTAAAAGATCTATACCCTAAAAACTATAGAACACTTCTGAAAGAAATTGAGGAAGACACAAAGAGATGGAAAAATATTCCATGCTCATGGATTGGCAGAATTAATATTGTAAAAATGTCAATGTTACCCAGGGCAATTTATACGTTTAATGCAATCCCTATCAAAATACCATGGACTTTCTTCAGAGAGTTAGAACAAATTATTTTAAGATTTGTGTGGAATCAGAAAAGACCCCGAATAGCCAGGGGAATTTTAAAAAAGAAAACCTTAGCTGGGGGCATCACAATGCCAGATTTCAGGTTGTATTACAAAGCTGTGGTCATCAAGACAGTGTGGTACTGGCACAAAAACAGACACATAGATCAATGGAACAGAATAGAGAACCCAGAAGTGGACCCTGAAATGTACAGCCATCTAATATTCGATAAAGGAGGAAAGACTATCCATTGGAAGAAAGACAGTCTCTTCAATAAATGGTGCTGGGAAAATTGGACATCCACATGCAGAAGAATGAAACTGGACCACTCTCTTTCACCATACACAAAGATAAACTCAAAATGGATGAGAGATCTAAATGTGAGACAAGATTCCATCAAAATCCTAGAGGAGAACACAGGCAACACCCTTTTTGAACTTGGCCACAGTAACTTCTTGCAAGATACATCCACGAAGGCAAAAGAAACAAAAGCAAAAATGAACTATTGGGACTTCATCAAGATAAGAAGCTTTTGCACAGCAAAGGATACAGTCAACAAAACTAAAAGACAACCTACAGAATGGGAGAAGATATTTGCAAATGACATATCAGATAAAGGGCTAGTTTCCAAAATCTATAAAGAACTTATTAAACTCAACACCAAAGAAACAAACAATCCAATCATGAAATGGGCAAAAGACATGAAGAGAAATCTCACAGAGGAAGACATGGACATGGCCAACATGCACATGAGAAAATGCTCTGCATCACTTGCCATCAGGGAAATACAAATCAAAACCACAATGAGATACCACCTCACACCAGTGAGAATGGGGAAAATTAACAAGGCAGGAAACAACAAATGTTGGAGAGGATGCGGAGAAAAGGGAACCCTCTTACACTGTTGGTGGGAATGTGAACTGGTGCAGCCACTCTGGAAAACTGTGTGGAGGTTCCTCAAAGAGTTAAAAATAGACCTGCCCTACGACCCAGCAATTGCACTGTTGGGGATTTACCCCAAAGATTCAGATGCAATGAAACGTCGGGACACCTGCACCCCGATGTTTCTATCAGCAATGGCCACAATAGCCAAACTGTGGAAGGAGCCTCGGTGTCCATCGAAAGATGAATGGATAAAGAAGATGTGGTTTATGTATACAATGGAATATTACTCAGCAATTAGAAACGACAAATACCCACCATTTGCTTCAACGTGGATGGAACTGGAGGGTATTATGCTGAGTGAAATAAGTCAATCGGAGAAGGACAAACAGTGTATGTTCTCATTCATTTGGGGAATATGAATAATAGTGAAAGGGAATATAAAGGAAGGGAAAAGAAATGTTGGGAAATATCAGGAAGGGAGACAGAACATAAAGACTCCTAACTCGGGGAAACGAACTAGGGGTGGTGGAAGGGGAGGAGGGCGGGTGTTGGAGGGGAATGGGTGACGGGCACTGAGGTGGACACTTGACGGGATGAGCACTGGGTGTTTTTCTGTATGTTGGTAAATTAAACACCAATAAAAGTTAATTATTCTGTTTACTAAAAAAAAAAAAAAAAAAAGAAGAACTACCAACCTAGTCAAAGTACTAACTGGAATCTAGGACAGAAAAATGCTTTGAATTTGTGTAAAACAACAGACAAATGCAAGGTACTGTCCAAATGAACTGAATTATTCTATCAAGGAACAAAAACTCCATAAAACAATGAAGAAAGTAGCAAGGAAGATGTCCTACTAAGTAAAACTTTCAAACAGCGCATCTTGAAGCATCATTTTGATAAGTATTACCGAATGATATCTTTGGAAAATAATTTGTGTGCTTTTTCGCATTATGAAACAGCATCTACAGAACATCTAATGTTTTCCTGATGACTCAGTGTCATCATCAAAAGCATCAAGCACGGCACTGTCTCAGACACAGTTAAGCCCTCAGGAGATACCAAGTTCTCTAGGACTATTTCCCCCACTCTGGTCAAGATTTCTAGGTTTTTGGTTTGTTTTGGTTGGGTTTTTTTTCCCCCATTCTTGTGTGTTTCTCTATAGCTTTTCTGAGCTTTTATCTTAAACATCTTGATTTGTACAGCTAGAGATGAACTAATGCAACCTACTCATCTCACAGGGGAGCAAACTACTTTTCCTCTCCATCCTGAGGCTCTGCCTGCAACATTTAGCTGTTTTAATGTGCCTACCGTGAGCAACGCCTCTCCAGTTTCCAATATTCTGCTTCTAATCTGACAACTGGGGAACCAGATAAGCAACCTTATTAGAATTACACCAAAAATAACCATGATCTAAACGGAAAAGTATTCTTAGAACACAAAGTAGGAGTCTTAATGTTGTTCTCTTGGGTCATACATTGTGGGGATTTGGAGGTCTCTTTTCCATGCCTCAGGTTGGGGAAATGTGTTTATAGTACAATAGTAAAGGCTTCTAGGACTGTCTATATAAAGAACGCTAATCCTCTAAGAAGGAGGAATCCTTCCCCTCCTGAACTGTATGATCTCAAGTAAACTGTAATCATTCTAGGCCTCAATGTGCTTACATATATAATGGGAATGAAGTCTACGTGGGACAAAAACGAATGGATTACATGAGGTCATGTGCTTTAAAGAGTGCTCAAAAATGAGTTGATATTGCTGTTCCTCTCCACATTCCCTCAAGCACCACAAGAAGGCATGCTGGCAAAAATTAACATAGTACCTTCACTTATTGAGCTCCTTCAGGACTGGGTACAATCTCACTCAAAGCAAGAGTGGGAGCCCCACTTGCAGATACTCTGATTTAATCGGCCTGAGTTGGGACCTAGGTAAAGAGATCTTCAAATGATTCCCATAGGCACCCAGGTTATGAATTAATGCTGCAGACAAATACCTTGAGCCCGTTGAGCCTCCACACCTGCCTACATTATATCAGGACCCCTAAAAGCCCTACTGTCCACTGATGAGACTCAAGGTTGGTTGATTCTTGGTACCTTCACACTCATCTTCTGGGGACCCTACTCTGACTCAAGTCCTATTTCCTTCAAAATGCCTGACAATATCTGGTGTAAGACTCACATCAGGTACATACACTGATATTACTGTACTAGTAGTTAAAATACCATGATATTTCCCTACTAGCTGGCATATAGCTGCTGCTGGAAGCTCCCTGAGTGGCCCCACTTCATCATCTAGCCATATGACCTACGTCCACTGTGACTGGTTAGTAGCAATAATTAAATATTTTTAATAAGATCCCAGATTTTCATGAGTAGGGCTTTGCCCCAGGACACTGAAATATACAGGGTGGAAAACACCGTAACAATTTTTTTAAGTTTATGGGTAAAATAATGAAGCAGCAGAAAGAGAAATCAAGGAATTGATCCTATTTACAATTGCACCAAAAATCATAAGATACCTAAGAATAAACCTCACCAGAGAGGTAAAAGATCTGTACTCTGAAAACTACAAAACACTCTTGAAAGAAATTGAAGATGACACAAAGAAACAAAGATATCCTATGCTCATAGGTTAGAAGAACAAATATTGTTAAAATGTCTATATTACTCAAAGCAATCTACACATTTAATGCAATCCCTAACAAAACAGCACCAGCATTTTTCAGAGCTAAAACAAATAGTTCTAAAATTTGTATAGAACCACAAAAGACTCCAAATAGCCAAAGCAATCTTGAAAAAGACTGAAATCTTGAAAAAGAAAAGCAAATCTGGAGGCATCACAATTCCAGACTTCAAGTTATATTACAAAGCTTTAGTGATCAAGACTGTATGGTACTGGCACAGAAACAGACACACAGATCAAGGGAACAGAACAGAAAATCCATTAATGGACCCCTAACTCTATGGTCAACTAATCTTCAACAAAGCAGGAATGAATTTCCAATGGAAAAAGACAATCTCATCAACAAATGATGTTGGGAAAACTGGACAGCCACATGTAGAAGAATGAAACTGGACCACTTTTACACCATATGCTCAAAATGGATGAAAGACCTACATGTGTGAGAGAAAACCATCAAAATCCTAGAGGAGAACACAGGCAGTAACTTCTTTTGACATTGGATACAGCAACTTCTTAATAGATTTAACTCCTGAGGCAAGGAAAACAAAAGCAAAAATGAACTCCTGGGACTACATTAAGAGAAAAAGTTTCTGTGCAGCAAAGGAAACAATCAACAACTAAAAGGCAACCTTCAGAATGGGAGAAGATATTTTCAAATGACATACCTGATGAAGGGCTAGTATCCAAGATCTATAAAGACCTTATCAAACTCAACACCCAAAAAACAAATAGTCCTATTAAGAAATAGGCAGAAGACAAGAATAAGCATTTTTCCAAAGAAGACATGCAGATGGCCCACAGACACATGAAAAGACCTTCAACATCACTCAATATAAATACAAATCAAATACAATGAGATACAAATCAAATCAAATATAAATCAAAACAATGAGATATCACTTCACACCTGTCAGAATGGCTAAAATTAACACAGGAAATGACAGATGTTGGTAAGGATGTGGAGAAAGGAGAAAAGAACCTTCTTAGACTGTTGTGGGAATGCAAACTGGTGCAGCCACTGTGGAAGCAAGTATTAAGGTTCCTCAAAAAGTCAAACAGAGAACTACCCTCTGATCCAGCAATTGCACTACTAGGTATTTACCCAAAAGATACAAAAATAGTGATTCAAAGGGGCACATGCACCCTGATGTTTATAGCAGCATTATCAGTAACAGCCAAATTATGGAAAGAGCCCAAACGTCCACTGACTGATGAACAGATAAAGAAGATGTGGTGTATATACATACAATGGAATACTACTCAACCATAAAAAGGAATGAAATCTTGCCATTTGCAATGACAAGGATGGAGTTAGAGAGTATAATGCTAAGCAAAATAAGTCCATTAGATAAAGACAAATACCATATAATTTCACTCATGTGGAATTTAAGAAACAAAACAGATGAATGGGGGGGTGGGAAGAGTGAAGGGCAAACCACAAAAGAGAGTCTTAACTATAGAAAACAACTGAGGGTTGCTGGAAGGGAGGTGTGGGGGGGAATGGGTTAAATGGGTGATGGGGATTAAGGAAGGCACTGGTGATGAGCACTGGGTGTTATATGTAAATGATGAATCACTAAATTCTATTCCTGAAACTAATATTACACTATGCATTAACTAACTGGAATTTAAATAAAAATTTGAAACTACAAAAAAATTTTAAAATAAAGTTTATAGGTGAGTCCATTTGCATAGATAATCACACAACTGGCCTCCTAACTTTATTCAGATCTTTGTTCAAATGTCCTCACACCAGAGAGAATGTAAAACAGCACTTCACTGCCTAATGTTACCATGTTTTAATTTGTTGCACAGCACAAATTACTTTCAATTATGTTTGTGTTTTGATTTATATGTTAACTCCCTCCAAGAACATCCAAGGGTCTGTGAGAATGAGGACTGGTCTGGTTTATTTGCTCTCTAAATCCCAATGTGTTTTAAGCAGTATCTATACTATAGTAAGTACTAATAAATATTCACCAACAGTAAATGAATAACATAATTCATGTAGTACTAATTCATCCATAGATTATGGATGGAAGAGGGATCCCTGGGTGGCGCAGCGGTTTGGCGCCTGCCTTTGGCCCAGGGCGCGATCCTGGAGACCCGGGATCGAATCCCACATCAGGCTCCCGGTGCATGGAGCCTGCTTCTCCCTCTGCCTGTGTCTCTGCCTCTCTCTCTCTCTCTCTGTGACTATCATAAATAAATAAAAAAATTTAAAAAAAAAGATTATGGATGGAAGAAAATATCTACAATTCTTGTATCTGATAAAAAAAAAAAACTTGTATCCAAAATACACAAAGAACTCCCACAATTAATAATAAAGCCATAAACAACCCAATTAAAAAGTGGAGAAAAGTTCTGAATAGACATCTCACCAAACATAATACCCAATTGGCCAGTAAGAAACTCAGCATCATTAATCAGTAGGAAAACAAAAATTTAATGACAACAAAATTCCGCTACACACCCAACTGAGTAGCTATAATCAAAAATACCAGGATGAACATGAAGAAACCAAAGTTCTATACATTGCTTTTGGGAATGTACAACCACTTTGGAAAATAGTTTGATAGTCTGATCGTTTCTTAGAAAGTTAAACAGAGGCACCTGGGTGGCACAGTCAGTTAAGCATCCAACTCTCGTTTGCACCTCAGGTCATGATCTCAGGGTCAGGAGTTTGAGCCCCATGTAGGTCTCCACTCCCAGTGCAGAGTCTGCTTGAGATTCTCTCTCCCCTACTCCTTCCACTCATGCTCACTATCTCTCATAAATAAACAGACAAATAAATAAATCTTAAAAAAAAAAAAAAAAGCTAAACATGTTCTTACTAGCAGTTTTACTTGTGGTCATCTACCCAAGAGAAATAAAAATAATGTCCACAAAGGACTTCTATACAAATATTCTTTTTTTAAAAAAAATATTTTATTTATTTATTCATGAGAGACAGAGAGAGAGAGAGAGAGAGGCAGAGACACAGGCAGAGGGAGAAGCAGGCTCCATGCAGGGAGCCCGACGCAGGACTCGATCCCAGGTCCCCAGATCATGCCCTGGGCTGAAGGCGGCGCTAAACTGCTGAGCCACCCAGGCTGCCCGTCTACAAATATTCTTAAATAGAACTATTTATAATAGCCAAAATGTGGAGCATCCTAGATGTCCTTCAACTGATAATCAGAAAAACAAAATGCGGTATATCCATACATTAGAATGCTTTTCTGCAAGATATACATATATGTCTTTGGAGGAAGGGGTATTGGAAATATTCCAGAACTGGATTGTGGTGATAAATACACAACCCTATACATTCACTCAGAATCACTGATCTGTGTACTTAGAATGGTGAATTCCATGGTATGTAACTTATATCTCAATAAAACTGTTAAACAACAACAAAAAAAGATAAAATAAGAACCACTGTACAAATCTAAGTGTTTATTTGCAGTCCTTCCCAGAAAATCTCTCCTACTCCACTCTCACAAATACTGCCTCTTTATCCACCATGACAAGCAGAGATGCCTCAGGCTGGGGACCCAAAGTCAACAGGGATCTGCTAGGTTTAAGACCCTATCTTTGAACAGTATAACCCCATTCTCCCTTAACTGTTGATTTGTGGATCACTTGTATCTGTTGATTTGTGGATAACTTAGAGCTACATGTATCTGTTGATTTGTGGATAACTTAGAGTTACAACCCCAAGTTGCCCCATGAAGTCTTCTCCTCGTATCTGGTTTCTACTTCTGGGGTCTACCCACTCCCAACTGTCCTCTTCATTCCCAAATTCACTTTTGTCCTGGACACTTTTATTTCTCAATGCATAAACCTGATACAAAAACCCTTAATACCACCCCAGATCCTGGGCCAAGAACCTTATTTAGACTGGCATCAGCTAGCTTCCCCCTTGTTCTGGGGCAGGATAGAGTTCAGGCAGCATCTCATAAGCTAAAGGGTATATCCCAGGGATTCCCATTATTCTTCAAAAAAAGAGGACCCCTTTTAAATGTCAAAACATTTTTCAAACCCACACTTAGTAGTAATTGCACTTTTACTATCAGTTGACTAAAGCAGTACAAAATGACAAAACGCTATGCTAGCTTAAATGCTCTTAAGTGAATTTGCATTTTATTAATCATAATCACATCTACATTTACCAGGAAGGAAAATCTGCTATTTTTTAAAAGGGAGAAATACTTACTCCAGCTGCTTCTGCATTCTGAGAAAGTGCAGAATTTATGTCAGGGGGAAGAAGGTCATTTTTTTCTTAGGATGTTGCAGCCCTTAGGGAACAACAGCCTCTAGGGAAGCTAAAGGGAAGCCAGCCTCTAGGCTGATCTGATGAGAGAGATAGAGGCTGATGGGAAATAACTTAATTTGCATAATAAAATAAAGATCAAATAGACCTTTCAAATAGGTCTCAGGCAGCTTATGAGAAAGGTGGCTTTTAAATATTGTTTTTGTAATTTTGCAAGGGGTGGGGACAAAGGAGAGGAAGAACCCCAACATACTGAAAGAGGTGTTGAGGTGGAAAGTTTCAATGGGAAAAAGATTTGGACACAAATCCAGACCACTGCTGCTTGGAGCAAGAACCTGGATGCTGTCAGAACACCCCAGCCCACAACATGGAAAATCTGCTATAGGAAATGAGGTTTCTAATAATTTCTTGAGTCATCTCTTTAGAATCATCCAAATCACAAGCTTCACAGATAATGAGAGAAGATCCCATCTGAACTAGTAAAGCACACAGATCAGAACGTCAACATAGGACCCATAGTCCACCAAGTCTGTCATTTCAAAGACAGTTATAATACCCTTATGCTACAGGAAAAGCAATACTCTCCACTTATCTCCACTTACAAAGGAACATTCTTATACATGCTTTTTCTTTTTACCACCAAAACATCCTATGAGGCAGGTATAATCAACCCAACTTTACAATATGGAAACTGAGGCTCAAAGAGAGTGAATTGATGTCTTATAGCTAATAAGGAAGTCACAGAATGAGACCCAAAAGTGAGGCCTTTGGATTCCAAATGCAGTGTGTTTTCTACGTCATCATGGGTATGGAAAATGAACAGAAAAAATAAAAAGAAGTCAAGGCATCTGAATTCTAATTAGTATCAGGCTGCATCAACAGCCAACAGAGAATGCCTCAGAGGTCAAAGAATTAATATGCAATGCTGTAGACAGACTAGGTGCTACTACTAACTTTACTATTTCCCGCTCATGGACAATATGAATATTCATTCATTAAATCATTCCACAAATGTTGATTGACTGTTTATCTTGAGCCAGTGCATCAGCAAAGCCAAGTTTCAGTAACTGCAACTCGAATACCATTTGATAATTGTATCCATAATCAGTGTGACAATTCCTTCCCTTGATGGTAAGAACCGGATTCACTGCCATTGTGGTTTGTGGGTGCGATTAAGCTCATGAAAACTCTGTATTTCTTAAAGAACAAAAAACCATTTATCCTGGAAGATGCTAATTACACTCACATACAAGCCATCTGCCTACACTGCTTTTAAATGTATAACCAGATAAACACAGAAGCCCATTCATGGCATTTTTTATTCTGGAGCACCCAAGATAAGGCAAAAGACATAGCTGACAAGTTGCCCAAGTGCAGTTGAGGAATCACCTGGGTCACAGTCATTACAGGAAGATGTGATTCAGTTAAGTTGTTCTACAAGGAAAGGAAATAAAACAAACTGTCTAAACTACTAGACACTACTACTACACAACTACTAGGCTGTCCTCACTGGAGTGTACATGAGAATTACTGGATTGGAAGTCAGTCTGGTATGCCTTCCAGTTCTGGTCTTGTCACTTAGCAGTCAGTTGCTTCAAGCAGGCACTTGCTTTCTCTATGCTTTGGTTTCCTTTATAAAACATGAAGGTTGGACTATATAACCTCCGAAATTCATACCAATCTGAATCTCAGCAAGAAAAAAATTGCACCCTCAAATTAGGATAATTTAAGGAATCTCTTTATGGAGGTATGAGCAGGAGGTAAGGGGATGACAAAGGACAGTGCAGCAACAGAACAATAACTACCCCATGTGCAAAGGGAGGAGGGCAGGAGGCAGTTTACAGGACCCAGCAGGAAGGAGTCAGGTAGCAAGGGCCACCTGGAAAGGAACAATGACTTCAAGTCAAGGGGCATAGTCAGTGCAAGAGGACCCAAAGGAAGGTAGGATCTCCCTTTGATAAACTTCCCTGAACTTTCCACCTGCTGAACCCAACCCAAAGCCAGAAAGGGTATCTGTTTCCCAGGGAAGAGAACAGAATGGAGAAAAGTAGAGAGTAGACCTGGAGATGTCAACTAGCAGAGGTCCCTTCCAGTTTTCACATTCTCTGATTCTGTTTGGTAATTTAGGACAGGATAACTTGATCTCAGTTGACCTCTGGCATGCCAAACCTGGAACTTTGGGACAATCAGGGATAAAGAGAAGCCAACATGCACACCAACGTCAACATTTATCCTTTCACCGTACAGAATATTTCAAGGTGCTGATATTGTGCCCCAAGGTGAATCACCAAGGTCTAGATATATTATTTGATTTTCATCTTTAAAAGAAGACACGTGATCTACCAGGAATAGACCATACTTTCCATCCCCTTCTCTGAGAAGCATAAGAGGTAAGACACCAGCTCTGGAATCAAATATACCCAAGTTTGATTCCAGATTCTGACCCCGAGTAACCTGATCAAATTCTCTTCCTCATCAAACCCCTTCCACATTTGTACAATGGAGATAACAGAATCTACTACACAGGACTGTTGGAAAAAGTCAGTGAAATGGTCAGCATGTAGCACAGAGTCCTACAGATAGAGGGTAACATTTAATCTTTCACTGGGCATTTAGTTAACAAAAATTTCTTGGACTTGTTAATGATTTTTACCTAAATTACCTTTCACTTCCTTCATTTCAACTCTGAAAGACTCCTACACAGAACTTTCTAGGGCTCCCAAAATGCCAACAATCGATCAGGGATCTTTATTGAAGCTACAGATGAAATGAATTTGTTTGAAGAGTCATAACCTTGGACAAGATGAAATTAAGAACTTTCAGTGGGAAACTGTTCATTTGGAAAATGTGAATCCTACACACTGAAAATCGAATCAAATCTAAATAAAATAAAAATCAGTCATCACATAATGCCCCTTGAAAAATACAATTTAGAAAAAGGAAACTTGGATACTTATCAAAAGGCTTTATTTTGGCCAGTGTCTTTTATGACTACATACTCTCATTTTTATAAAAATTTGGGGGACTTTGCTATTACCTTTGGATATGCTAAGAAATTATAAGGATTGGTAAGAGACCACCATAACTATAAAAGAGAACGTGGAAATACAAAACGTCAAGAGTAGAGTGAACATCAGATACTGGATATCTAGCTAGGGAGTGGGGAAGAAATGAGTACAGAGGTTGTTGGTAAAAACAGAAGCCAAGATTCAAAGATACTGCAATTGAGTTGCATACATTCATCTGACCTGCCCACATTTCCAAAGTGCATTCTTGGTACCTGGCACTGGGATAAGCCTTATGTTGGGCAAATCCAACAAGTCCTCCAGATACTGCTACTGTTCTTGGAGTATTCAAGATCTACTGGGGAGGTAGACTCATAAACAAACATCCAGAGAACTTGATGGACATTGTGCTATAACATGAACAAATCAACACGGGAACATAAATTCAGGAAAGAGGAAAATCAAATCACTGAAGTCTTGCTATCAGTTTCTGCTATATAAGAAATTACTCTAAAATCTTGAGGTGTAAACACTAGCCATATATATTCAGCTTGCTATTCTGTGGGCCAGTGCACTGTTCTGGTCTAGGTTGGTTCAGTTCATCTCAAGTGGGTTTTCTTATGTCTGTGGTCAAGTGATAGATCTGCTGGTGCCTTAGTAATTTATGAAAACCTCATTTTCCTGACTGGAGACTGGCAGCCAGGGAAGTAGGAGGACAAAGCCATGAGTCTCTCATTACCCAGCACAGGCTTCTTCACATGAAAGCAGTCACAGGGCCCCCCAAAGCAGCAAAAGCAGGCAAAATCCAATGCATATGCTCTCTTCAAGCCTCTGCCTGCATCATGTTTGCTAAAGTCCCATAAGCCAAAGCAAGGTATAAGACCAAGCATAGAGTCAATATGGGAAGGGCTATAAAGTCACACAGGAAAGGCATATGCACAGAGGAATGGGAAAAATTTGGGATCACTTTTATAATCTATCACAAGGCTATGTACAAGTGACATTTGAGGGGAACGTAACCATCTTGTAGGAATTTACCAGGATAGGAGCTATTCCAGGGATGAAGAATCAAGACAGAAACCAATGTATAATCGTAAAAATGCCTCTGACTCAACCAAGATAGAGCAATGAGAGGTTCCAGAGGCAAGGTTACATTTTATTATGTGATTTCCCACTTTCTGCAGATATGTTTGAAATATATGTGGCTGTAGTAGATCCTATTATACGATTTCCAGCATCTTGTCTTGCCTCTGGGGCTCAGAAGCCAATCGAATAAGGCTGCTGGGGATGTTCATGTAATGCACCATGCAGGTAAAAACCCTGTTATACCGACCACCCTTACAAAGAGACCTTAATGACAGAACATCCTGACAATGAAATCCACAGTGACTTTATAAATCGTGAGAAGCAGAACTGTGCATTCAGAGCCAGAAAAAGTGCTCCTGGCAGCTATGATCATGTCCCCACCCAGAGAGAAAAGAAACAAGGCGCACCAAAGCAGAACTGGATCATAAATGGTGTGGCTCCTACGTCCTTCATTTTCCCTGCCGACTTGTTCTATACCCAAGACCCAAATGAGTAAATTAATGAATGCTTCCTTCATTCCTTCATTTATTCATTTACTTATCCATCACATATTTATTGAGCACCTTCCACATGCCAAGAAAAGCTGGGAACAAACAGTGATGAGTAAGACGCCCCTGTTCCCAAGGATCCTCAGCATTTGCTGTGTGGGGTAGGGAAGAAATAGAAACAAGTACATTTCAGCATGATGATAACAGAGGCTAAGAAGGAGCCTGGGAGAGAACCAAACCCAGACCTAGGGATCAGGGACAGCTTCCCAGAGACCATGATATATTAGCTGAATCTTGAAGAATATTTAGGAAATAGGCAGGAAAGGGGAGGGCATTCCAGGCAGAGGTTTTAAATATCATTTACAATGACATCCAAATGTGTATATCTAGACCTGACTTCTCTCTGGAACTCTAGAAACTTACATCCAAATGTCCACAGGTATCAAACTTACCATTCAAAATAGAACTCATGATTTTTACCACCAGTCCTACGACTTTCCCACTTGGTAAATAGCATCACCACTGACTGGGTGGCCTGAGCCAAAAGCATGTTGTCCTCTATCTTCTCTGTCCCTCACCTTCCACATCCAACCCTGTTAGTCCTGCTGATGCACCTCTGAGACATATCTTGCATGCCTCCCTCTTCCCCATCTTCACTATTCCCAGTGATCTCTTATCTTGACTGCCACAGAAGCCTTCTGATTGGTCTCCGCCTTGCACTCTTACCCTTCTCCAATCCATTCTCTACAAAGTAACCATAGTGAACTATCAAAATTATAAATGGGATCATGTCACCCAGACTTCAAATTCTGCGCTGGATTTACTGCACTTAGAATAAAATCCACACTCTTTAACTGGCCCAAATCCCAATATAATCTGTGACTACTGCTCTACTCTCATTTCCTTCCAGGCTCTCCTTTCATCCTTCTACTCCAGTCAACTGGCCCAGGGCCTTGGCACCGGCTGCTGCCTTTGCCAGCATGCTCTTCCTCCTGAACTTTAAGGAGCTAGCTCCACCACACTATTTTTTGTATATTTTTATTGGAGTTAGATTTGCCAACATATAGTATAACACCCAGTGCTCATCCCGTCAAGTGCCCCCCTCAGTGCCCATTTATGCCATCCCCCCACCCACCTCCCCTTCCACTATCCCTTGTTCATTTCTCAGAGTTAGGAGTCTCTCATGGTTTGTCTCCCTCTCTAATTTTTCCCACTCAGTTCCCCTCCTTCTCCATATAATCCATTTCACTATTTCTTATATTCCACATATGAGTGAAACCAAATGATGACTGTCCTTCTCTGACTGACTTACTTCACTCAGCATAATACCCTCCAGTTCCATCCATGTCAAAGCAAATGGTGGACAGTCTCTTCAATAAATGGTGCTGGGAAAATTGGACAGCCATGTGCAGAAGAACTAGACCATTCTCTTACACCAGACACAAAGATACACTCAAAATGAATGAAAGATCTAAATGTGAGACAAGATTCCATCAAAATCCTAGAGCAGAACACAGGCAACACCCTTTTTGAACTTGGCCACAGTAACTTCTTGCAAGACACATCTATGAGGGCAAGGGAAACAAAAGCAAAAATGAACTATTAGGACCTAATCAAGATAAAAAGCTTCTGCACAGCAAAAGAAACAGTTGACAAAACTAAAAGACAACCTACAGAATGGGAGAAGATATTTGCAAATCGCATATCAGATAAAGAACTAGTATCCAAGATCTATAAAGAAGCTATTAAACTCAACACCAAGAAACAAGCAATCCAATCATGAAATGGGCAAAAGACTTGAACAGAAATTTCACCAAAGAAGACATACACCTGGCCAACAAGCACATGAGAAAATGCTCTGCGTCACTTGCCATCAGGGAAATACAAATCAAAACCACAATGAGATACCACCTCACACCAGTGAGAAATGTGAAAATGAACAAGACAGGAAATAACAAATGTTGGAGAGGATGTGGAGAAAGGGGAACCCTCTTGCACTGTTGGTGGGAATGTGAGCTGGTACAGCCACTCTGGAAAACTGTGTGGAGGTTCCTTAAAGAGTTAAAAATAGAGCTACTCTACAACCCAGCAATTGCACTACTGGGGATTAACCCCAAAGTATAGATTCAGTGAAAAGCTAAGACACCTGCACCCCAATGTTTATAGCAGCAATGTCCACAATAGCCAAACTGTGGAAGGAGCCACCATGTTATTTATATCTCAATATACATGTCACCGCCTTGGAAAGATCTTCCGTGATAACACACTCTAAATTAATACATCACTCTGCTTTAATTCTTCATTATGGCACATGTTACCAATGAATGACTGAGTTTTTTAAAAGTGTATCTGTTTCTGGCCTATTTATTCTTACCAGAATATAAGATTCAAGAGAGCAAAGGTCTTATTTTTGTCTTATTTAGGGTATAGAAGAGTAACTAATGAAGATTGAGGAACCAATAAAGGTTGAAGAAACGAACAGATAAATCCCCTGTGACTCCCATAACAAGAAAAGACAATTTTGATATGTTAAGAAGTTGTTAATAAAGGCCTATCACCTTTGTGATCCCCAAAAACTAACAATATGAAACCATAAGGCAATATATTTATCAAAACAGAAGAATTTTCAGACTTTTATTGAGACTATCAGGGACTTTTTCACACCAAACATACAGAATATATATTTCTCAAAATACAATTCTGAAATATTCAGGCAGTTGGATCAGGTCGATCATAGCCGGGCTGTAATAGCATGCCACTGAAGTCTCCCAGGTTTAACCATTAAGGCTCATAGCCCTCTATAGGTGTGTGGTTCTGCCAGATGTTCTGAATTAACCATTAGGAAGGAAGAAAGCTATCTGGCTGCCATTCTTTGAAAGAGTAGAAAAATATTATCAGAATGCCCAGAAATACAGAATGCTCAGGAATTTTAATCAGAACAGAGTCCATGATGAAAGTGAGAATGCAAACCAGCTAAATGGGCAAAACTCAAGCTCCCCACAAAGATGCACTGGGAGTGCTCCCCTCAAGGCCCACAGCTGCTTAGTCCCCAGAGGCTGGCAGCCTGCGCTTCACTACAACATCAGAAGAGTGGGCAGGTAGGTCTGGCCCAGGAGCCATAATTTTGCAGCCACCCTTAGCAAGAATAATTCAGGCACAGAAAGGCTGTTCAAAAACAGACCACAGAGTCCCTGGGTTTTTATTGATGGAAGCACTCAAACAACCCAACTGTTTGCAACTAGAAGCTGAATGACTCATAAACTCCTCCGGAAAGGTCAAAGCACACAGGGATTGACTGCAGAACAATAGATATAAGCTAACTTTTTAAAGGTCCAAATTTTCTGATATGTGAATAAATATTAATTCATGCTCAACTAGATAACCTCTTGAAGTCTGGGCCATGTCTCTATTCACCTTTGTACCACCACAGTACTCAAATATCTAGGAGACAAGTAACAAGGGTTTGCCCTATTAAAGAAATCTCAGCTCCACTATCTTCTCTGGCTTGCTCACGCATCCTCTCTCTCTCCCTTTCTCTACACACACACACACACACACACACACACACACACACACACCACCTGGCCTCTCTGTTAAGGTCTGCTGGTCTAGAGTCTTTCTTAAACCTGTGAAGAAATGGATCTTAATATTCCATAATGAACTTACCCTAACCCTAGCTCAAAAGCTAACACAGATGGACTGGAGTGGAGATGCCATGGATCAACACTGGAGGAGAGGGTGCCAAAACACATCTGGCTCTAGAATAGAATGTTAGTTAAGAGACTATGAACTTATGATAACATAATTACTATTATAATAACATCACAGCTGTCCTCTCTGAAAGGTGGTAGAAAACATCTAGTGCTTGATGTGGTTCACAAATGATGTTCACAAAGTCAACATCCCTCTGGGTCTCAAAAGACCTGAAGTCAGACATTTCCCCAGCCAAATGTGATTCCACTACTTTCTTCCTGTGTGCCCTTGGGCAAGTTATTTAAGCTCTAACAGCCTCCCTTTGCTCATCACACAGGTGGCCAGGATGAGAGTGCCCACAGAGTGGTCATGGGGAGGAAGTGAGATGAATTACATAAAGCCCTTGGCAGTGGCCCTAACACAAAGTATGCACTCAACAAATTATGTTGCAAATGCCAGTTACTGCGCTCTCCTACTTGAGTATCACGCTCATGCCTGACATCTGTGACTCTCCTTCTGAGATACCTGAGCTTGGTCGAACATGGTTCTCCACTGAAAGAAAAAGGCTCTGGGATTTTCATTCAATTTTGCCTGCATTCTCCCTCTGCAACAATGATTATAATAAAGAGAAAATCCCTGGCTCTAAGCTGCTAGGTCTTTGGTGTCACTTGGACCTTATTAAAGTCAGTGTACTGCCTATGCATGGGAGTGGAAAGTGACTCTCTAGCCTACTAGACCTTGATGGGACAATCCCTTGGGGCTGTCCTACTGCCTCCATGCTGCTTCTGTTCCATCAATCCCTTGATCCTAATTTGGTTTCCCAGGGAAACGTCTATGTTTTCACCAAGAAGAATGTTTCACAGAAAGCTGGAAAATAAGTAGTCAAAGCCAGACCTTTGGGAATCTGAGGTACCCATCTTCCTTCTTCAAATCAATCCACAATGATTAACTAAACACCTACCATGTGCCAAGCACTACGCTAGGGATGGAGACAGTCTCCAACAAAACAGACTCCTGACATGCAAAATATAAGAATAATTCCATGCAGAATGTACAGGTCCTGCCATGCAGAATGTATGGATGATCGATCCCATAGTTCATGAATGCATTACAGTTAATTTCACAAACCATGAATTACAAATTGAAGTGAGTCTTAGTAAGAAAAAATGCAGAAAGTTATAAGACTATGTAAGATGGTCTGGAGATTCTAGGAAAACTTGCATGCTACAGAAACATCTAGCCAAGGACCTGTTTGAAGAGTGGTAAAAATCAGCCAGCCAAAGAGGTAGAAAAGGAGGGAGGGACAATAAAAAGACTTGTGGAGGCCCTGAACATCAAAATGTTGAGGAACTAAAAAAAGAACAAGGTTGCCAGAATATTAGGGGCATGGCGGAGATGGGAAGATTGACTGACTGACTGACTGACTAACTGACAGAGAACTGAACTGAATTGAATCAAATTGAATCTTGGGCAAAAGTTGGCAAAGTCCAACAGGATCAAATCTGGCCTGCCTGTTTTTTGTACAGTACCCCCAGATAAGAATGGTATTTATATTTTGAAATAGTTGAATAAAAATGAATATTTAATTAGATGTAAAAATTACATGAAATTCACATTTTAGTATCCATAAAGTTTTACTGGAACACAACCACTCCCATATATCTACTACATACTGACTATGGTTGCTTTTAAGCCTCAATGGCAAAGTAGTTGCAACAGAGACCACATGACATACAAGCCTAAAATATTTACTAAAATACTTATCTAGCCCTTTACAGAAAAAGGTTTGCCAACCCCCAATCTAGTGAGATAGGCAGAGGTCAGGTTATATAATTTTTTAGGTCACAATGAACATTTAGGATCTTACCCCATGAACAGGGGAACTCGTTAACCCATTAAAAAAGCAGAACAGCATGATCTAGTTAGTGTCCCAAACCTGTCTGCCCATTGGACTAACCTGGGAGCTTCCAAAATAGGGATGTATGAATCCAACCCCCAGAGACTGGGCATTAATTGGGCTTGTGTATAGCCTGGGTATGGGCTGTGGAATTTTTTGAAGATTCCCAGGTAACTCTAATGTGCAGATAAGTTCGGGTACTGTGAATAAAATCACATTTGCTTTTTTTTTTTTCAAAGATTTTATTTACTTATTCATAAGAGATGCGGAGAGACAGGCAGAGAGAGAAGCAGACTCCATGCAGGGAGCCCGATGTGGGACTCAATCCCAAGACTCCAAGATCACACCCTGGCCAAAGGCAGGCACTTAACCGCTAAGCCACCCAAGCATCCCACATTTGCTTTTTGAAAAGAACATCTTAACTGAGGGGCTTTCCATCTTGCTACACACTAGAATTACTTGGGGGATGTTTTCAAACATTCTGATGCCCAGGCCCACCCAGACCAATTAAATCAGGATCACTCTAGAGCTGGGCTCCAAGAATTGTAATTTTTTTTTTTAATTGCCCAGGTGATTCTATTCTTTGGCTAGGGCTATACACGCTGCATTACCATGAGGCAGTAGATACAGGGAGCTTCCTGGGAGGATACTCTGAGTGGTCCAAATGAAAGATAATAGAGGCTCCAGTTGAGCTGCTAAACATGGCTGAGGAGAGAGGGAAATGGGAGAGGTAATCAGCAGGATTTGGTGACCGGCTGGTGAGAGTAGGGGGCTTAATGGGAAGTTTCAAAGATGGACCCAAATATCTAGCAAAGCAAATGGGTGCAGAGTGATGTCATTGATTGGGATGGGAATGTTGGGAGAGGAACAAGTTTTTTTTGGGGGGGTGGGTAAGAGAATTAGCTCTGTTCTGACACATTGAAGAGGAAGGGTCTATAATGGAGTTAGTCATATTGAGGCAATAAGGGAATCTGGAGTTAAATCATAAAGGGCCTTGAATGCTGGTATAACAGTATTCTACTCACACAGTAGGCAATGGTTACAGTGATACAGGAGGATACATGGGCTTTTGATCCAGATGCTGTTCCTGCCACACAGAATATGGTGTTCCCTCAGCTTCCTCATCTACAAAATGGAATTAAAAATATTCACACTTTCTTCTTTACCTTTGGCCAGCAGAGACACTCAGTTAACATCCTTGTTATGAAAATTAAGTGAGATATTGTGTGTAAAATCTTTAGGAATTTACATAGCACCAAAGGTTCTCAAAAATGGTAGTTGTTAATTCTAAAGGATTTCAAAAAAAAAAAAAACAACACAGTGACACTCTCCATAATGTTTTATGATATATACATGTGGACATCCATGGAAGGATCAATGAGTGGGGTCAGAAACTGGCTCTTATGTTCAGCAGTTGTGACAGACAACATAATGGTATCTGTTCATCCATTACTAAGAAGTCAGGGTTCCAGCAACCCTGTGGAAACCACCATCCATCAGGATCCAGGCTACCCTGCTGGCACACTGTCCCTCCTTCCCAAGTGTGGTCCTCTCTTGACCAAGATAACAGCTAGACCTCTAGCCACCAGATTTAAATGCCAAGCAACAAGATGGAGACAGGACAAAAAAAGGGAGGAAGAAGGCACACACCAAATGTCTTGAAGGAAGTTTCCAAGAAGCTGAAACACAATATTTCTACTAACATCTCTTGGGTCAAAATCTGGTAACATGGCCACACCTAGCTGCAAGGGAGACTAGAAAATGTAGTCTTTATTCTGGGCAGCCATATTTCCAGTTGAAAACAGGAATTTCTGTAAGTAAGGAGGAAGAAGGTGATAGGTGTCAAGAAAGTCAGCCAGCAGCATCTGCCACAAGGGGCAAGGTCTTGCAGACTTGGGCTTTTCCTGTGCTATTACCTCACCCGGGATGCCTTCTGGCTCCCTCCCTGTTCACTCACAGATTGATTCACTGCCTCCAGCCTCTTGGCATCTCTATTCCCCTTGCCTGGAAACTCTCCACCTTTCCATCACCAGTCTAACTCAACATTTCTTCAGAGACCTCCATCAGGATTTAACTCCATCTTGGCCATATCTAAACTTCTACTATTTCCTTAAAGACATATACATTAGTACATGGCACTTGAATAGGCTTTGAATATAGGTTTCACCTTGTCTTGGACAAGTCACTTTCTCCCTTCAGGTCCTCCCACACTGAGTACAGACAACAATGCCCACCTCACAACGCTGAAGGGAGGATCAAAGATTTCTGTGTGTGGAAAGTGGTCTGTGAACAATAAAGCACTAAAACACCTATTAGCTGCTAGCATCTCTACCCTGCTCATCAATTCATAAGAAGAAACAAAAGTAGTTTCTGGGAAGCATCACTCACAAAAGAGCAGAAGACCTGTGTATTCTCCTCCCTCTCACCTTCCCATAGCAAAGCTAGAAGAGGATTCCATCAACACTTAAATGGTCCCTACAAGCTGAAAATTAATTTAGAGATGAGCAAAGATGACTTCTTTAAAGAGAAAGGTGATCCACAGAAGCCAGAATGCTCCCTGCACTGCTGATAACAGCAGAATCAAAGCCAAGAACGCAGCTCAGATTATCGAAGCGAATGAGTCACGGTACCTGGCAAGGAGGTGAGGTTTCAGCCAGACACCAGTCAGAACCAAGGAGTATGGATCTTGCAAATAAGTCAGATGAGTTCCTGTGACTGTTAACAACCTCAAGATGACTCCTGCCCTCATGCATGAAGCAAAAAAATAAACGGCTGCTGATCACACTGAAAGAGTACCAGCATCTGCTCAGATTAACCACACATCTAATGTAAATCCAAATGCCCCTTACAAGTTGTCATTAAATAAATACTTCAGTCCTTCTGATTATAAAACAAAATGTGTAAGCAGGAAAGTACTTAGAATATATATGGATGCTTTCACAATAATTTTAAAAGTGAATATTCATGTGATTATCACCACAGTTCAAGAGATAAATCGTTACAGCACTTCAAAAGCATGCCAAGAAGTAATCACTCTCCTTGTTCTCATGTTATATATGTCTTTCCTTTTCTTTCTAAAATTTCCACTTACCTAGGTCTCTAAACAAAGTTGTTTCAAATTTTTGAAATAATAGTGGAATCTCATTGTATGTGTTCCTAGGAACTCTGCTTCTTCTGCTCAGCATTGTGTTTGTGACCCCAAAGTATTTATGGGTGAAATGACATGATGTCTGAAATTGGACTTAAGATACTGTGAGGATGGAGGAGTCTCAAAGGATATGTTGAAGAAAATGGTGATCCCTATTGAAGCTAGGCAATGTATACATTAGGTTCTTCATACTATACTCTTGACTTCTAAATATGTTTCAATTTTTTTATAACAACAAATTGTTTAAATTACTTTGTGAGATTCATTTTAACCGTGGTTCATTTTCATTGTAGTGTAGCAGTAATTCTCCAAGTAAGGTCCCAAAACCAGGAGCATCAGAATCACCTGGGAATTTGAAATGCAAATTATTTGGCTCTACCCCAGACTTACTGAATCAGAAACTTGGGGTAGGACGCAGCAATGTGTGTTTTACTAAGCTCTCCAGATAGTTTTGATACATGTTCAAATTGGATAACCATTATTAAATAGTATTCTATCACACAAATGAATCACAATTTATTTATCCATTCTATTGATGCACAAATGTATTATTTCACGTTTTAGGATTCCAAGTTTGTGTATATTATAAATAATTTTATATAAGACTCTTGGTGACAAGAGTCTCTCTGATACATACCTAATGGTAAAATAACAAAATCACAGGCTGTATGTATCTTTAACACTACATAATAATGCCAAACTCTTGTTCAAGTGATTCACCAATTTGCAATCCTGCTAGTAATGTATGAAAGTAGCCTTTGTTCTACATCCTTGTCAATACTTGGTATTTTTCAGGTATTTTAATTGTTGCCATTCTGGAGTGTTTCTGCCAAATACTTTCAGGCTTTCCAACCTGGGATCAAAAATATGTATTAGGGAATAGATATATTAGGGAATAGAACTCCAGACATGCATAATTTTGCAAATATGTTAGTTGGTGGGTTTGTATGGAATGGACCTGATTTCAGAAAGAATTTGGCATGATGGAGAAACTGAGAGGGTCAGTGGGACTATACTTGGAAGGCAAGAGGAAATGTGGTACAAAATATTATTGAGAAGTAAGGCAGGGACAAATCAGGGACCTTATACATGGGCTAAACACTTTCGGTTTTATTCTAAGTGAAATGAAAAGCCAATGAAAGGTTTTCAGAAGAGCAATTTCCATAGTTACACTTCTGTTATTTGTATATATTTGAAATATCTCAGGCACACATCTACTTCTAGCAATGATGAGGCCACATGATGCTTCAGACCATTGCTCTGCTGAAACAACTAAAAAAACTGGGTAAAGCAGAGACACACCCCTGCTTGTAGCCATCACAGTTTTTGAGACAACACAGGAGTTGAGGGGACAAAATAATTCTGGACAAGAGAGAACCACAGAGGTGAGCCAAAATTCTGCAGCCATTTTTTCCCTTGGGACATTTGCCAAAACTAGGTGAGGGGAAGGGGGTAAGGATCCAGGCAAAGAGCCTCAGCAGAGCTGCTTATGAAGAGGCAACAATATGAGAAAAAACTTTGGTAGTCTATTGAAAATAAAAACCTGAGAGGCCAAGCACCAATAAGAAGGAAGAAGTAGAAAACTAAGCCCAATACTTGGCCAGTATTCCCCTCAAGACATCGGCTGAGTTCTGAAGCTGTGCAGAGCAGGAGGCTGAGAAGCCAAAAAGAAAGCTCCCCACAGGCTTTCAATAGGAGTTTTAACAGTCTCTCAGTGCTGAAGAGAGAACAATCAAGAGTTCCACACAAGCCAGGGGAGAGAGGTCATTGAGAACACCTTATGCTCTTAGCTGAAATCCCAAAAAGGCTACACCTTAAATAGAGGCATAAGCCAGTAGCAGATAGAGCTCTATCAAAACTAAAACATAGCCTGTAGTCAGCACAACCCCTAAGTGGATTACAATAATAAGTCCGCCAATATGCCTGCCTCACAGATATTTTCTCTTAAGGAAAATAACATCATTTACAACATACGTAATTTTGTGTACAAAATGTTGAGTATATAATCAAAGGTGCTTGGCATGCCAAGACGTAGACCCAAAACCTAGAGGAAAAAAATCCAAAGCAGATTACACAAAAAGAAACCACAAGTAACTCAGATATTGGAATTAGTATAAAAAGAGCCTATGTACACTCAAGAGTATAATAACATTAAGGAGAAATTACATGGAAAGGCAGAGAATTCAAATCAACAAAAAGGATCAAATACAGGAAAAAAGGGTCAAATGGAACTTTTAGGAGTGTGAAATTAATAACTTAATAGATAAGCTAAACAACAGATTAGACATAGCTGAAAGGATGGTTAATAAACTGGAAGGCAGGTCAAAATTTTTTCAACATTAAACCACAGAGTAAAATGGAAAATAAAGAAAAAACATAAGAGACATGTGTGATAGAATAAAAGTTCTAAATTATGTATGTTTGAGACACAGAAGAGAGAAAGAATGGGACAGTAAAACTAATAAAGAGATAACAACAAACTAATCAGAGATATCAGTGCACAAAAAGAAAAATTACTAAGAATGCCAGTGGAGTTGACAGCAAATTAACAGCAAAAAATAATCAATAATCTGGAGACATCACAGAAAACGTGATAAAAACTAAAGACAAAAAGAAAATCCTAAAAGGAACCAGAGGATAAAAGACACATTATCTTCAAAGGCATAATAATAATGTTGGTTAATGGCTGATTTTTCAACAGAAATGATGGAAGCCTGAAGACAATGGAAGAATGTCTTAAAGTGCCGAGAAAACCCCTCACACATATAATTACATACTCAGAGAAAATGTCACTCAAAAATGATGGCAAAATTAAGACATTTCCAGATAAATAAAAACTGACAAGATTTCTTACCAACAAACTCACTTTAAAAAGATGCTAATGAAAGTTTAACTAGGCGGAAGAAAATAACCCCAGATGAAAGCATGGTAATGAAGGAAAAAATACAAGGCAAAGGTGAACCTGTGGGGAACTGAGAATAAAAACTGATTGTTTAAAATAACAAAAATAATATATAAGAGATCTTTTAAATATGTAGATTAAGATGCATGAAAACCACACAAAAGATGTAAGGGGGCAAAGAGAATTAAAATACAATATGGAACCTTAGTATACAGCATTGTGTTTACCCAAAACAAATGAAAACATGTCCACAAAATGACTTGTAAACAAACAAATGTTTATTATTTATTATTTATCTATAGCACTATTAGTAATATCCAGAAACTGGGAACAATTCAAATGTCTATCTACAGGTGAACTTATAGACAAATTAAATGGAATGCTACTCACCAAAAAAGTAAAATAAAACAAAATAAAATACAGACACACTAAAAACTATGGATGGATCACACAGATATTATATTGAGCAAAAGAAGCCAGAATTAAGAGTACATACTAAGCTGTTCCATTTACAAGAGGTTCTAACCAAGTAAAACTAATTCATGATCCTAAAAGTCAGGATAATAGTTATCCTTGAAGTATCAAAAACTGGAGAGGGGCAGAAGGGGATCTCTGGGATCTCCACCCTTACTGTGTCGGTAATTTTCAATTTCTTGATCTAGTGGCAGATTACATCAAAGTGTTCACTTTTTGGAAATTCGTCAAGCTCTATACTTAGGATTGTTCATTTTCTATATGTATTTTCCAAAAAAAATTGAAACATATATTTCAGACATACAGAAAATTAAACAAATAACAAGACTGTATCAACCATCAAAATTCGAGATAAAACATTACCAGTACAGTTGGTGTGTGTGCTACTGCCTCATTACACCTCCACCTACCCCACCAGAGATAAGGACTCCCATGAGTTTGGTTTGGTGTTCACCATCCCTCTGCACTCTTTTTTCCTTTACTCCTTATATAAATTCACCTAAACAATGTATAGAGCTCTTTCACATGTTTTTATTTTTATTTTTTTTTTCATTTTTTTTCTTTTTTTTTCACATGTTTTTAAACTATATATAAAATGTAATTTGATTTCTATTTTTATTTTTTAAAGATTTATTTTAGAGAGAGAGACAGACAGAATGAGTGGGGTAAGGGGTAGAGGGAAAGAATCTCAAGCAGACTCCCCGCTGAGCACAGAGTCCCACTTGGGGTTCTTTTTTTTTTTTTTTTTTTTAAAGATTTTATTTATTTATTCATGATAGTCAGAGAGAGAGAGGGAGAGAGAGAGAGGCAGAGACACAGGCAGAGGGAGAAGCAGGCTCCATGCACCGGGAGCCTGACGTGGGATTCGATCCCGAGTGTCCAGGATCGCGCCCTGGGCCAAAGGCAGGCGCCAAACCGCTGTGCCACCCAGGGATCCCCCCACTTGGGGTTCTATTTCACAACCTTGAGATCATGTTCTGAGCCAAAATCAAGAGTCATACGCTTAAATGACTGAGCCACCCAGGCCCCTCTGATTTCTATTTTTAAAAGATGATTCTATAAAGGGGCACAAGGGAACTTTCTAGCATTATAAAAATATGCTACATCCTGACTGGAGTGTGGGTCCATGGGTACAGACATATGTCAAAACTCATCAAGCTATGCATTTAATATCTGTGAATTTCACTACAGGTAAATATCATCTCACTTAAATTATTTAAAAAGAGATCATTCATAGGCAATGAATGAGGGATGGACAGAAGTGAAACCAACAAGGCCAGTTAAAATACTTCAGTAGACCTGAGAATGCCAAACTCAACTACCTAAGGAGGAAAGAAATAAAGACAGCTTGTGGGCACAGTTCTTTGAGCAGCTTAACTGTGAAGTGGAGCAGTAAATTGAGGGAGACATAAGGCCAAAGTTAAATAGAAGATCAAGCTTGACCCAGTTGAGAGGAAACACTGAAGGCAAAGAAGAGAGAGCAGGGATCAAGGAAGGAACAAAATCCTTGAGATGAGAAGGGATGGGATGTGAAGTGCAGGTGGTTTGGTCTTTGCTGGGACACAATGTCTTCTAGCCTTTTAACTGGACAGAAATAAAAAGGGAACAGATATAGGAAAGACTGTTTGGTGGTGGAAAGATATTGAAGTATCCATCCAATGATTGCTACTTTTTCAATGATCATGAATCATTATCTGAAAAGGGTAGGGAAGGGAGTGTTGAAGCCTGTGAAGAAGAACAGCATGAAATTGCACTGAAAAGGCTAGAAAGGCATCCCTGTAAGGTGGATGTCATTAAGAAAAATCAAAGGTTCCATCTTGGACACGTTAAAGGCTCACTGGATATCCAAATTCTCGCAATACAGTAAGAGCTCAAAAGCAGGAATATTATTACTCATCTTTGATTAGTACTGCACAAAGCACACTGTAACCTAACCCTGTACTCAAGAGGGAATGAATAAACAAATATTAAAATTTTTCACATTTTCTTAGCACATTTGTATATCCGCGGTCATATTCTACAATGAAACTGAAGAAAACAGTCTCTTCAGAAATAATTCACCTTAGATATCAAATGTATTTTCCTTTGTCTCATTTTTTATTTTTGTGTTTTCTTGGAAGAAAAGCAATCTGTGTCTTCCAGTGTTATCAGTTCTTTATTTTATCTTAAAAAAATGCTCTGTTCATCCTCCAAAACCATTTTTAAGTAGAATTCACCAGTGGAGCAATTCTCATAGGAAATAAAGAGACAGACTCTACATCCCTATATTATCACGGTTTGTGACAATCATAGGATATGCTGGATGAAGAAACTGAAAACTCTTGCCAAGAAGGATTAACCTCTTCCTTGTATTCAAGACATCCTTGCTGCTTGCTGGTAAGTCACATGTGCACATGGAGTGAAGAAAGCCTTTAGCTAACATACAGGAATCTCAGGGTAGTCCCAAACCAAACCTGAATGAGCCCAGCAGAGCAGAAGCACTGGCTGTGTTAGGAGATGAGTTAGTATACTGTGCTATTTATGTATCATTTATCATTTATGAAAGGAAACAAATTATACATGCATTTCTTGAAGCAAAAATTCTATTTTGTTGTATTACACTCAATTCCATTTAAAAGGACTCCATTCATGCAAGAATGACTGATTTGGTTGGCTTAGGAGTCCAATTTTTATGCTTACAATTCATTTATATACTTACTATGTATATTGAGTGCACTCTTCTATTTCCTGTTGCCACAGCCAGACTGTGAGTGCATGTGTTTTTGTCATGCTTAACTGTAGTAATTCAAAACTTCAGCTGTCAAGTTTGGAGCTAATATTCTCATATATGCCATTCATGCACTTTTTTCATGCACTTTTCTTAAAAATAATTCCTTGTTTGCTCTCAGAAGTTCCTACCTAACATGATATGTAAAATGGCAGGATCAATTTAAAAAGAAAAAACAAACCTAAATCTTTAAACACAGCTACAATATATTTTTTCTTGAAAATATCCCTTTTCCTATCATTCCCTTTATTCAGTAATTATAAACCCTAGTCAAGCAGTAAAATAGGACAACATGTTCAATATCAACAAACCACAAACAGCAGTGTTCACTGGGAGGAAAAGGAAGAAAATCTCCGTTTCATGTTAGACTACCTTTAGAGGGACTATCATTTGAAGTGTGGAGGCATCAATTATTTCTTCTATGCTGAGGGTATACACATTTAAAGGCTCTGTAAGTCCACAAAATAAATAAGCCATCATTTCTCTGTACCATCAAACACAACAGGATACCAGTCTTGTAAGCGGGTTTTAAAACAACAGAATTATGTGGGTGAATCAGTTTCAAGAGAAACAGTTATAAGGTGGCCAAAGTGCACTGGGACCATACTTGGAGTTGTCAGTTATACAGTGTTTCCGGGACCAAAGACCAGCTCCATAGCAGAATCCTGTGATTCTAGAGTCTGAAGAAGCCCTCGGAGTCTCCTAGCCCAATCTGACACCCAAGGCCTGAATTTTTTCCCCAGTATCTCTGACAGATGGTCAGCCTCTGTTTCAATTACTCCACTGGGGGGGGGGGGGGGGCAGTTCTCAAGAGAAAATTCTCAAGGGATATGATGAAAGGCTAGAACCAACCATTCAGACAGGGAGTAAGGCTCCAGTCAGCAAGCCTGCAGGATGCAACAACATTGTCAAACACCAGAGTCAGACTTCCAGGAGAATGAGATTCGGGATCAGCAACCACAGAAGTGCAACGTTCAGACATGTAGAACCCCCCATTCTGCAACCATCCTCAGTCCGTTCACTGGCCTTGGGAGCAGCTCCCGCAATCTGGAAGCAGGGAGGCTTTTCAACGACTGATGTCTTAGAGTAAGAAACGACACTTTCAGACTCACAGCCAGGTCTGTCAGGTTTAGCCAGGATCAAATCCGTTCCTTCTAAAAACCAAGCCAAGGGACCCCCTGCTGGAACTGCTAACGCTTAAAATACTTTAACTTTGGTCTTAACTGTCCTCACTACAGTAGACTAGAACACTTTGGGCTCTTCTTTTAAAGGCGTATGTAGACTCTGCCGTAACCGAACCTGCTGGGTGGGTGGAGGGTTGACGGGTGTGCGGGGCTGCCTGGGGCTGCCGTTTAGGCGCAGCCCTGATCCCGCCGAGTGCGGCTTATCCGCCCAGGACAGGCGAGCGCCCGCACTCCCCCAGCCGGACCTGACGGCGCGGCCGGCCCTTACCTGTCGATGCTGATCACGCACAGGGTCATGATCGAGGCCGTGCAGCACATGACGTCCATGGCGATGAAGACGTTGCAGAAGAAGTGGCCGAAGATCCACTTGCCCCCGATGAGGTCGGTGACGCTGACGAAGGGCATGACTGCCACGGCCACCGAGAGGTCGGCCAGCGCCAGGGATACGATCAGGTAGTTGGAGGGCTGGCGGAGCTTCTTGACGAAGCACACCGAGATCACCACCAGGCAGTTGCCGGCGATCGTCAGCAGCGTGATGAGCGTCAGGATAGCGCCGATCACAACTTTCTCGGCTCTGCCATAGTTGATCTGCTCCCCGCAGCCGGAGGCGTTGTCCGGCGGCGCGTCCCAGGTGGGCACGGGGCTGGCCGTCACCTCCGCGGCCCCGCGCAGCAGGGGCGGCGCCCAGGAGCCCGAGCCCGGGCCGGCGCCGTCGGGGCCCAGGTCCGGCAGCCCGCGCCCCACCTCCGGCAGGAGCAGCGCGCGGAGGTGCCCGTACAGGTCCGGGCGGCCGCTGCTGTTAACGTCCATCCTCGTGCCGCCGTGCGCTGCTGCCCATGGAGCCGCCGCCGCCGCCGCCGCCGCCGCCGCCGCCGCCGCCGCCGCCGCCACGCGCTCCGGCCGCCGGCCCCGGGCGCTCACCGCGCCGGTTCCGCTCCGCCCGGCCCAGCCATGGGGCCCGCGCCCGCCACTGGGGGGCGCCTCGGCTCGGCCTCGCGGCCCCGCACGTCCCGGGGCCCCCCGGCCGCTGCGGACTCCCTGCGGGAGGCGCCTCCGGCACCGACGGACGCCCGGGACGCGCGGCTCGCCGGCCGCCCCGCAGCCCGCAGCCCGGAGCCCGCAGCCCGCAGCACGGAGCCCGCAGCCCGGAGCCCGGAGCCCGCAGCCCGCAGCAGCCGCGCGTCTCGGCCGAGCGCGCCCGGGAGGCAGCGGCAGAAGTTGCGGAGTGCGCCCCGCCCCTCGCGCCCGCCGCCGCCGCCGCCGCCGCTCCCGCCGCTCCCGCCGCTCCCGCCGCTCCCCTGCGGCAGCCGCGCCGCGTCCCCGCCGCCGCCGCCGCCCGAGCCCCCGGAGCTCCCGGGACGGGCTTCCCCCGCGGGGCCGGGCCGCCGCGTCCCCCGCACCTCCCGCCAGGCGGGGGGCGGTGCTCCGCGCGCCTCCCGGGATCCCGAGCCGCCTCGCTCGCTCTCCGGTACCTCTGCGCGCTGCAGGCGCGGACCCCCCCGACAGACCGGAGCCTCCGCAGGAAGGAACGGCGCTCGGATGGGGGAGGACTTGGGGGCCCACGGACGTTCGGACTCATGCAAAATGAAGAACCTGGAGAGGGTTTTTTGTTTTTTGATTTAAAAAAACCTTTTCGAGCACTACACCAAGCAACAAATACTTCCGTTTCCTATTTTGACCACTTATGGGTGAAAGCGAAGCTGGAAAAGGAGAAGGAGCCGAATGGGGAGGGGTGGGAGCTCAGAAGACAAGCAGGGAGAGGATGGGATGCCCTCAGGTCTTGACACCCAGGAAGAGCTCCAGGCTCTGGGGAAAGGACTTAAACGCATTCCAACCCTCCGGCGTCTAGAAACAGACCCCGGCTGCTTTTATATTCCGACTTCAAGGCCTAATATACTGAAATGAGGGTTAATTTTCCCATGGTATCCTGGACATCTTGCCCATAAGCGAAGAAATGACCGATTATAATGTTCTGCAGAAGAATCCTGGAGGTGCATGTTGACTTAATGCCTATTGCCTAAAATCTCCTTGGTATTCAAACGCTGTTACAGAGGCTGATTTTTATTATTTGTGAGGCTTACTTCACTCCGTTTGGTATAAAGGTTTTATTGGACACACAGCAGTGATTTCTTTAGTTTAACACTCTAAAAATAATCAAATCTGTTTTCTTTTCTAGTTAGGCCCTAGCAGATTATAAATAGGAAAGAAAGGGAACAGAAACCTCCAAATGTATTGATCTGAGAGCTGAATAATACTCTCATTCTTCAAGGTGGGTGTTAGCCCTATTTTTTCAGATAAGGAAACACAGTTGCTACTGCATTCAGCTGGTAAGTAATAGGTTTCAACACCAGGTTTATCTGAATACCCTGTCTATATTCTTCCCCCTACACATTGAAAAAAACAGATTTTTTTAAGAAAAGAAAAAAATCCCTCCATGGTGGGCCAATGGTCACGATTTATGAACATGTCAGGGTCTTTTCTCAGCCTGAGATAAGCAGATCAATACACTGAGTCAGAGGAAGAGTGGAAGATAGTTATGTAGGCCTCAGAGCAATACTATTTAGTAGTTAAGAAAATGGATGACAAAATGTCTTTGATCTTACTTATGTTAGTATTAAACATAATTTCAGACAAGAGAAAACTAGTTTGCAGCTGGAAGGCATCTAAGAAATCATTTGTTTACCCTTCAAGACAGAAGGAAATAGAGGTTGGGAGAAGTTTAATGCCTTAGCCAAGATCATACATGACTACATTGAAATGGTTTACTTTTGGGGGTGCCTGGGCGGCTCAGTTGATTAAGCATCTGCCTTCTTGCTCAGGTCATGATCCTGGGGTCCTGGAATAGAGCCCCATGTCTAGCCCAGCATCCATTGGGCTCCCTGCTCAGTGGGGAGTCTGCTTCTCTCTCTCTCCCTCTGCCCCTCCCCCCTGCTCTTCTCTCTCTCTCTCTCTCTCTCTCTCCCCTTCCCCCCCGAGAAATAAATGAAAAATCTTTTTAAAAATAGTTTAATTTTCTGGTTTTGAGTTTAGGATGTCGCAAGACTTCTTAAAAATTCTTTAAGGTAGTAATTTCACAAGCTACTTTTGACTTTTCTTATTTTAACTTTATAACTCATTTTAACTTATTTTGAGTTTTTTCTCCTACCCCCCCCCATCCCTCCACCCCCGAGTAATCAGGGCAACTTACATTGTCTTGCCTCTTGTAAATAATATTCTACATTAATGAATTATACAAAGAATTTAAAAAGCAATAGTTTTATTAATTGAATCTACAGTTAATATAATTTGCACCTATACTCCTACCCACTCTTACCCAGCCTACTTATTTCATAGCAGATTCTGAGGTTTATTGCATTCATTATTTTTCATTGTAGGACATATAAATGCACCAAATAATCAGTAAAATACTACTTTCAAATTGACTTCCTCTTCCATTTTCCATATAGCATCAGGTCTAAACTCTCCTTTTTATAGAACAGTCACCTCTATTACATTACCCTTAGTGATGGCTGAGTGTATTTCCTTAGAGTTGCTAGGTTTTTAATTTATAAGCTGTCACAATGCATAAACATAGCTATTGAAAATCTCAGCTTCTGCAGCATTACCTTGCTTATGTTGAGTTTAAATTTCATCTATCATTATTCCAAAATCCTGGCAGAACTATCAGGAATTCTTTGTTTCCCTCTAACCTTGACTCACAAATAATCCTCTTTTCATAAAAATGCTAAAAATCTCGTGTATATGTTTCCATAATTTTCTCATAATGAAAACCTAACGGTAGAGCTTCACAAAATATCCAAGAAATACCTAAACGCTCACCTAAATTTGTTATTTGTTTTGCCCTTGGTTTCCTGATGTTTTAAAATCCATACCAAGGTGTTGCTTCCTTCACCCTCCCCCTGCCCACCCACTCTTTGGCACTTACCCTGGAGAGGATAAGAGAAGTGTTGACGTTTAAATCAAGTTGTGTTGTTCGTTTTCATCCCTTTTATTTCTTTCATTTAAAAAGTAACTCTGCTGCTTTAAAAAGTATGAAACCTTGTCTAGACTCTCATTTCCTTTAACAGCAGTCTCATAAAAGTGTCAACGAGGGCACTTGACACTACAGCTTTCTGAGGCTTCCAACGGGTCATCTCCCTCTCTCAAAACCGCTCTGGGTGGTAGAGAAGAAGAGCAGCAGAGTCCTACAACAGGAATGACCATCTTTTTATAAGCTCGTCCTTCCTCTAGGTACTCATCTAGCTCATCCACATGCATATGTTTAATCATATCTATGCAGACCCACGCATACCCATCCATAGGACCTAAGTTTAGGAGAGTGTTTTCCCCTAAAACCAGCAAATTCTGACAATCGAGATTTACTTTAAGAAACACAAGGGAAATAAAGCTTTCTATGCCATGGGATCCATTGGCAACTCACTAGTCAGGTAAGTGTGTGCTAATGTCATGCTAACTGGGATTCCAGTAATTTCCAAAGCCCAACGCAGCTGACTTCCTTCAGACCTACTCTTCTTCAAAGTCTTTCAGCTCCTCACTTTTACACCTTATTGCCTCATTCAACTAAACTATTTGCCTGGGTGTCCTTTGATCCCAGAATTGGATGAAACGACTAGGAAAACCAGAATGCTTGGGCAAATGTAGTGCTAAGATTTTTTCGTATAAATATCCAAATACTACCCAATGGCTAACAGTTGGGCTGTGGATCAGTAGCACAAAGATGGAAGTCAGAACATCCATCCTCATGACAAGGGCTGAAATCTGTCAATAGACATTGGGGAGGCTCAGTTGGGATAAGAGCAGCTAGCTAGTCTGGGACCAGGAATGCCCCTTTCTCTGTGACAACACCCTTTACTGTAGTTAGTTTCATCCTTTCTAGATTCTTGGAGTATTTTTTTTCATATCTTTGTTATAGCATCTACCAGCGCAATATACTTTGCATTTACATGACTGTCTTCCCATTAGACTATGAACTCCCCAAACACAAGAATATTTTCATATCTCTGCCATGTACTAGGTGTTCAATAAACATTTGTCAAACTGAGTGCAAAATAATGCCTATAACCAAGTGTCATTCATGGTTTAAAATAATTCCTCAGTTTAAAAGTGAATTGTGAGTTTTGTTTTATTTTAGATCTAGGCATCCTTTAACTATTTTACCTTTGTTTGCATTATCCCTTAAGGCTGACGACAAAAATGTATTTTTTTCTTCAGTTCCTTCCATTTAGAAAAACTTCACTCCTTTTACAAAATAAATGTAACCTTTAAAAAATTGTTATAAAAAAAAGGTAAATAGAAGGGTGCCTGGGTGGCTTAGCAATTGAGCATCTGCCTTTAGCTCAGGGCATGATAGAGTCCCACATGAGGCTCCCTGTGAGGAGCATGCTTGCTTCTCCCTCTGCCTATGTCTCTGCCTCTCTCTGTGTGTGCCTTTCATGAATAAATAAATAAAATCTTTTTTTAAAAAAAAAAAGGTAAATAGAAAATCAAAGAACAGATAGATACAAGAACACCTATTTTTTTAAAAAAATTATTTATTCACAGAGACAGAGAGGCAGAACACAGGCAGAGGGAGAAGCAGGCTCCATGCAGGGAGCCCGACGTGGGACTCGATCCCAGGTCTCCAAGACTGAAGGTGGACTGAAGGTGGACTGAAGGTGGTGCTAAACCGCTGACCCACTCGAACTGCCCCAAGAACACCTATTTTTAAATTACTCATTCTTTTTCAAACGAGGACCATTTGAAATATATGTGGTGCATGCACACCCCCTAGTGGGCAATCTATTCCTCAATACAAATTCCGCACAGAAAAACTTCCATGGGAAGCTTTGGTCAGGGAACAAATTCAACAATTTGGCTTTCATGCTCTGAACCTGAAGGACTAATTAAAAGAAAAATGAAGTTTTTCAATTTAAAGATACTTAAAGAAAAATTTATAAAAGCAGCATTCTCTCACTGATTGAGTCAACATTTAGAGCGTCTAAAACTCCAGGTTGTAGTACAATATGAAAAGCCTCAAAGTATAGGGATGAGCCCACAGGAAAGAGGTGTTGGATCTGACTGGGGAAACCAAAGAATTGACAGAGCTAACATTCCAGTTCAACTAGAAATTTCATCAGTAGCCTGCAGGAGGAGGGACAGGGTTCCATCAATATACAGGACACTTCTCTAATATCTGTAGATTCTAATATGTTTAAATTTAGATTTAAAATAACCAGCTTAATATTGTCAGTACTTCTAATTTACATGTAATATTTGTTAAGGAAAGGCTAAATACATATATTTACTTATGTAGCACATATTAGAATTTACATATAAGATGATGTTATATGTATTTAAATAAGGGTATGTGTGATAATATGTATATATGTGAGTCACCATTAATGCAAGTGCTATGAATGCAGAGTGGTGCAGGTGTACTGCATTGTCAGCTCAAATAACAAAAGCAGTATTACTGCAATGACATGATTTTTTGAAATGAGGAACAACTCATTTAGTTTCCTACAGTTCCAACCAACTCATAATTCCAAGTAAAGTATAGTCCTCCCTCTTTTCACTCAACAGTAATATTCCTGGAAACCTCTGTGCAAATAAAAAAAAATGTGGAATTTGCTGTGCATTTATACATATAAACCTGTTCTAGATGCAAAAAAAAATCATAAACAAGCTTTGCCCATGCCAGACAAGGAACAAGTGTTCATTCTACAAGACTTTCTCATATATTTTAGGATAGTTAGCTTCCCTGGTCCCTTCCTGCTAAAGCCACTATCAATCATCCACCTTCTCAATTACTGTGACAACGATAAATCTAAAAAGAATGCCCACCCAAATTTTCAAGTGCTCTCCAGGGTTGGCTGGTGGGTGGAAGGGAGGGCATCAACACTGTCGTGGAACATTGATTTAAAGAATGGTTCATCAAACATTTTCTGTAAAGTATCATATGTGTATTTTAGGTTTCCCAGGCCGAAATGCAGGATTGAGGCTATTATATAGGTCCTTAAATAGCAAAACTTCCTTGTGTCATTTTCATTCATTTAATGTTATGAATTGAAAAGTTAAGCAGTATTATCATAGAGTTTAAGTGTTTAAACTGGGGTACCTTTCTTGGATCATAGTCTTGATGCTACAGTATGAGGACAGGCCATAATTTTCATATCTGGAAACCAGTTTCTGTGCAGAAAAAGACCTAGATTATTCCTAGCCAGATAAGTTTCCCAAAGACAAAATTATGCTATCTATGGACAAATCAGTTTGTGTGTGTGTGTGTGTGTGTGTGTGTTTGTTTGTTTATTTATTTATTTATTTATTTATTTTGGTGTGATTTTTTTTTTTAAAGGGAGATGGAAGAAATCAGAATATTTAAAGGAGATATATCACCAACCAAAGCAACTAAATCTGACCCAGGCCTCACTGATGAGCCAAAGTGGAGATATTTTCCTTGATAACATTAAGAAGTAAATCTCCTTTCTGCAATTCAAAACTTTCTCAGCATCCACTACATCCATTTATAACTATTTGGAACATGAACTATGTGGTTAACTACCATGGCTGTTATTTTTGTATAGTATTAAAGTTTAGAGTTTAAAATGGTTTCTAGTCAACGGTACAACAAATTGGCTAAAATTCTGCATCTTGACAAAATCTTGTCACATTGTGCTTATGTTTCGTAAGTCTGATGTTAAAAATGACCCCTGCAGGAATCCCATCTGTAATCATGGTTACCAATTCTGACAAATCTACTTTAAAATTCTCAAAATTCTTCTCCATACACACACAAAAAGCCACTTCCTAATGATGTGCGTTTTGGGGACACCATTTCCAGATGATATTTAGTCATACCAAAATTTTCAACAACACAAATAGCTTTTATTTATCTACTTGATTATCCACTTGCAATAGAAAATGCCCCAAAATAACTTGATTTTTTAAAAAGATTTATTTATTTATTTATGATAGACATAGAGAGAGAGAGAGAGACAGAGACACAGGCAGAGGGAGAAGCAGGCTCCATGCAGGGAGCCCGAAGTGGGACTCCTCGATCCCGGGACTCCAGGATCGCGCCCTGGGCCAAAGGCAGGCACCAAACCACTGAGCCACCCAGGGATCCCCAATAACTTGATTTTTAAATGCCATTTATCCTGCAAGTTCCGAGCTGTTTTTCCAACATACTGAGCAATAGAATTTGTAGTTATTATGTTCCTAAATGCTAATTTCTGTTTAGGACCTGTTATTTCTTTCACTTTCAACAATCATTCTTTGTAAACTTGCCTTTGGTTAAGAAGTTGTAGTTGTTGCCTGAGCAATTTTTGTTTTCATTTAATATGCCATAATTTCAAGGCACTATCACTGTGATAGCTAATTTTATCTATCAACTTGACTGGGCCATAGGGTACCCATATATTTATTCAAACATGACTCTGGGTATGTATGAGGGTTTTTTCCTGAATAAGATTAACATCTGAATCAGTTGGCTGAGTAAAGCAGAATTAACTTCCTTAAAACGGAGCAGTTCTATCCATCAGTTGGAGGCCTGAATACAACAAAAAGAGTGATCCTTCTTTAAGCTGGGACAATGTTTCTGTTTTGTTTTTTCTGTCACTGGACTCAAGTTGAAATATCAGCTGTTTCTGGATCTTAAGCCTGCTGGCCTTCATACTGGAGCTGTATCAGCAGCTCTCCTGGGTCTTCAGCTGGCCACCTGAAGATTTGGGGACTTGTTAGCCTCCATAATCCCCTAAACCAATCATTCATATGATACACACGCACTTTCTTGGTCCTATTTCTCTGGATAACCCTGACTAATACAACTACATATTTCACTTGTATTAAAAAATCAACCCCCTGGTTGAAATTTCAGTCTTCCTCTCTCCATTCATTAAGTTTACCATCACACATCTTTTCCAAATACTAGCTCTTCCTTCAACTTCTTTCCTATTGTCTTCTTAAGTTGTATTCTTTTGTTATTATAGGCATACTTTGCATCTTAAAAGGGTAAGAATATTCTTTATTTTCACAAGGCTAATTTTTATAATATATGAGCTTTCTCCATCTGTTTTTCATTTTCAAACTTTTGATAGAAATATAGATATAAAAGACCTTTCACTTTCATTTTAATTGCACATTAAAAAAAAAAAAACAGCAACTAACGTTGCAAACATGGATAGACTACCCGGGCTCAGAAAATGGACAAAATTGAAAGATATCAGGTCAGGAATGGGAGTTTCTATGGGAAGACAAGAATATGAGAGGGGAATTATTGGAAGAGGCTTCCTGTATCAGTGATGTCTTATGGAGTCCCATTAGAGTTCTAGGTTTAGCAATTAACTTCCCTAGTATGTTTTATCAGGAGCTCTATGAAAAGTTGGGCATATTGTTCACTGCACAGCCTTACCAGCCATGTGGTGAATGGGAGCACATAAAAGTCTGCCTAGAGGAAGGGCACCTTTTTTCAATCTGCACAGGAGCTCCTGTAAGTGCTCCATCCTTGGGAATAAGAGAGGGGTTCTTTTTGGGTTGCTGGTATATCATCATGCCAGGGTACCATATGCACAGTTCAGTGAATTTCTGGCCATGTGTTTAGATAATTGAATACATCTAACAGCCACAGCTGTGATGATGTGAGTATGAAGGTAAACAAGAGCTCATGGCTTCATTGATTAAATCTGCAAATTTTGACTGAGCACCACCTGCTTTGTTCTAGTTCTGGATAAACTCCAGACCTCTGCATCCTGTTACTTCTCAATTCCATGCATCAAAATTTAAATCAAGCATTCTCTCATCCAGGAAAACAGACTTTATCTCCTCCAAATCTCCCAAACTCCCCCTCTATCTGGGAGAGAAGACCCTGCCAGATGCTCCTGAAACACTTGTGTAAATCATGTTATAATATTGCTTTCTTGCCTTGCCACCCCCACCCCGTTTCAGTCATAAGCTGCCAGAGGACAGCAGCCCCGTGGAGTGCTCACAAAAGGAGAACCAAATGAAAAGAGGTAGAAGATTAGCTGAACACACGCTGACTTTTGGGGATCAGCTCAAGAAAGACAGGCCTTTGGGGAGACCAAGAAGGGCTCAAAGGTTGCTTTAGATGCCACAAGCCACCCTTTCTTTCTAAATTCCCCAAGGAAGAGGAAATGACTCAAGAGCCGTCCATCTTCTCTGACCTTAGATATAACAGGGATAACAATATCTCTCTCCCTCATTGTCTGGTTGTGATGATTAATCAGATAATGGATACAAAGTGGATATAAAACGGATAAATGAGATAATGGATACAAAGTACATAGAATAATTGTGCAGTCCTATTATTTTCCAGGCAGAAATTTTCAGGGTCTCCTTCAAACTCCAGAGCCTTGCTGCTTCAGCTTTCCTTGCAGGGTAACCTCTGACCCTTCTTCCCATTTTTTTCTGCTGTCACTATCCCATACTATTTATCCCTCTTCCCAATGCTCCTGCTCCTCTTCCACATCCCTCTCTACCTCCTCTCTTCTTTCCCCTCTAGCCCACCATTTTCTTCTTCCTTCCCCTCCTCTTCTCTCCCTCCTCCCTTCACAACCTCTAACTCTCGTCCCTGCTTGCTTTGTGCAGGAAATTGTACAAGAAAGGAAAACTGAGCCAAACTGCCCGGATCCTCCTGTACTTCTATCACTATTACCTGAGCCATATATTTCTCAGATGTAAAATGCAGATGTTGTTTAAAAAAAGGGGGGGGGGGCAAAAAAAAAACCAGTACTTAACTCACAGTTGCTTTGAAAATTAAATAAGATATCTAAGTAAGTACTTACCAAATTGTCCAAATTAAATGTCCCTCAGTAAAGTGTTCAGTGACTCTTACCTATTCATCTTCTTTCTCCTCCTATCTCTTCTTCTTCACCCCTAAGCCCCGGGGTGAAGATGAGAAAAGAAATCGAAATGGTATAGTTTACAGCAAGAGCACCATGACTTTTCAAGAAAGAAGCCCTCTTTAATCGAACGCTGACATCAAAGAATCAGTTATCTTACTCGCCTTCACCCCACATTGGTCACATTTCTGACCAATCTAGCTTTTGTGGTCCTAGGTGAAGATGCCTGTATGATCCTGCAAAATTAACACGAGATTTTCTGATGAAAAGAAGAATTTGCTTTGCATGACCTTGTTCTCTTTGCAGAAGTAAAAAATTCCTCTGTTCTTACTTAGGAAATATCAAGTATTAGAAAAAGCAAAAATATTTCTTCTTTGTCAAGTTTAACCAAAAGGAGAAGTGCATGCTACCCCATGGAACAGAGCCCTCTTAAAATTCCATTCCGAAATCAGGAAAGAAATCATGTAAAGAAGGTCTAATCAAGGTGTGGTCGATATACCAGAGACCATCTATGTACTGTTTGTTTTAAGTACAGAAATTGAAACTGCTTAGAAACATTTGCATCACTTTGGTATTGTCTGGGTATCTAAGCCCCCAATCAATGTACTTTTTTCTTCTTCACTGAGTAGAGGGCAATTCGGTTGTTGTCAAATCAGTTTTAAGAGGCCCAGAGATGCTTACCCGTAATGCACAAGGGACCACGTACGAGCCTGCGAAGAATTGGAGGCGGGACAGGGTACGGTAGGATGGGCTGGAGGGGAGACAGGCCCTTCGTCGCAGCTTGAGAAGCACCGATGCAAACTGTAGTCCCGCAATATCACGTTGTCGGATACTTTATCAATCTTCAAGAGTTCATTTAAATAAGGCGCAAAAATACGGAAACGCCAAAAGTGTGGGGTATAGACCACCGTGCACACTTGTCAGATGGCAAAACTGACACATTTCAGTCCTGCCCGTGCCCTGCCGAACCTGTCCCGCGAAGGCAGCGCCGGAGCTCTCCGCTCTCCCCAGGGACTGCTGCCACCTCGCGGCGGAAGATGCCGACCGAAGCCCGAGCCGCGCGCGGGGACCGAGGTCTCCTGCTCAGTTGTCTCACTTCCTGACAAGCCCTTTGTAAACAACAGAACGGGCGTTAGGAGGCGGACATCAGGAGAGTTTCTTACGTCTGTTTCAAAAGTGCTTCTAGCTCTTGGCAGAAGTGTCCGGTTCGCGAAGGAATCACTTTCCACAATATTTTCTAGGAGGAATGATGGGAGATGTGAACGCCTGCCTCCGAGAGATACCCAACGTTCTCATTCAGAAGGCAAAGAAGGGAGAGGTGAGGCTGTGGATTTCAACACGCTACCTTTTGCCGATACCTGAAGGCGAAGCAAGGGCTTCGAACCCTAACGCGAACACTCAAGTCGAGGGAAGGAAGGCGCGGACTGAGCACGTAAACTACAATTCCCAGCATGCCAGAGGGGGTGGGCCCCGCGGCTGCGCAGACGGATGCGCGACGGTCACGTGATCTCAGCATGGCCGTGTTCGCGGATTTGGACCTGCGAGCGGGTTCCGACCTAAAGGCGCTGCGCGGCCTGGTGGAGAACGCAGCTCACCGTGAGTCTCCCCGGCTTTGCGGGCCGCGGTGCCTGCCCAGCCTCGCTGCCCCCCAGACCATCAGGCCACGTTCAGGAGGGACGCGAAGGCCCGTCTTCGTTCAGGTCCCCTGGGATCTTGGATATGTCCCCGCTAGCTGATGCTGCCGCGGTGTTGCTTAGATCCCGGGCGCGGGAAACTCGAAAGCACTTGGGAGCTGTTACCTAGTTCATCGTTCTTCTCCCCTGAAAACTGAAAAAACTGAGGCTCCGACAGGATGGGAGATTTGCATAGAGCCCCACGGCTAGTGGATGCCAGAAGCCAGGGCTTCCAAGTGTGTAAATCTCCTACACCAGTGCTTTTAGTATCGCCTGTCTGCCTCCCAGTAGTATCAGAGCAGTTTGGGGAATTGGGCACAGACGGGGAATGCTGTGGAAATTCAAAGGGGCGGAGGGACATGAGGGTGACTTGTGGGAATAATTTAAGAAGGGGAGGTGGGGCGGGGGAGAGACATACTAGGCGGGTGGCAGGGGAACAGCAAGGCCAGAATGCTGGAGTGTTACTCATTTGAATCCAGGGGAAGCAAAAGCCCGGAGACATAAGACCCTGTTTTGATTATTGGAGCTAATCATAACTGTTGTCTTCTGCAAAGTGTGGGGATAGAGAAGTTTAAAAATCAGGAGGCTTCTGTGGAGCATGGCAAGCAATGGATGCTCAATAACTATTTGAAGGAGGAAGGAAAGAAGGAAATCAGACAAACCGAGGAGAGGGAAAAACCACTCTTCTGGCATTAATATGCATTATCTTTTAATATCAGTACCTTGTCCTTCCCATTGGTGTTTAAATAATTTAAAGATAGGAATCATGATTCAGACATGTTTTTGGTAGTCCTTGTGTCCAGACTAATGCTGTACAGAGTCTGATAAAGCAAGGCCCTGCCCTCAGAGTTCCCAATCTACTGATGGTGGGCAGCTGGGAAGGGGAAGTGAGCAGTGGTGTGAGGGAGTAATTACTCCATTTCTCCCTAGAAAAAGTACCTCTGAAGGAAGTAGAAAGGGTAAAAAGCAAAAGAAATGATCAAGTGAAAAAAGGTGTCATGCTAACTGTACATCACAGAGGTCAGAGAGCCCTGCCTCTATGCCAGGTGCAGCTCTAAATCATCCATGCTTGTTACCTTATTTATTTCTTATGACAGTTGTGTGAGGTAAGTCTGACACCAGTCCAAACCCACAGCCCCTGCCCCTACAGACCCCTGCTCTTGACCTGAGCTGAGTTGAGCCTATGTGTACAGGAGAGAGGTTGTTATATTTAACAAGAATGTTCCATTTTTCTTTTCAGTGGGCTATTCGGTTGTTGCCATCAATCATGTTGTTGAATTTAAGGAAAAGAAACAGGTAAAAAAAACAATTTCTGACGTTAATAATAACCAAAATTTACAATTGTTTTTATTCGTATTGGTAATATGGAAGCTGCAGATGAGTATATTTCTTAAATACACTCTCTTGTGTACTATATTATTTTATATGTTAACAGTTGAGCCAATGCAGAGTTTTTTGTGAAGTATTAGGGTGTGGTAGAAGGATTCTTAAGGTTGAATTAATGTTAATTAAATAACTTTCAATAACTTTTAAAAGTATATTGTTATTGAGTTATAGTATATAGTCCTTTTTATTTTACTGACATGGGCTCATTACTAATTGATTTCCCTCTTAAACATGCTTGTAAATGTGTATATTTATCTTCAGGCCAACAACTATACCTTATAGATTATTTCAATCAAAAAGCTATTTTTCACCCCACATATCCATTGATGTCCTTAGCTATTTCTCTGCTCTCCAGCTTTCTTCCTTTTTTTTTTTTTTTTTTTTTAAGGATTTTATTTATTTATTCATGACAGACACAGAGAGAGAGAGAGGCAGAGACACAGGCAGAGGTAGAAGCAGGCTTCATGCAGGGAGCCTAACGTGGGACTCGATCCTGGGTCTCCAGGATCACACCCCGGGGCTGAAAGCAGCACTAAACCACTGGGCCACTGGGGCTGTCCAGCTTTCTTCCTTTTTTTTTTTTTTTTAAAAAGTAATGTTTCTGTATATCAGAAATTAACTTTCCAAAAACCCCTTGTAAGTTTTCCATTATGCTTCATTCCATTCACATGTACAATCTCGGGTGACTGTTCATTGTTTACTGTAGGAAATTGAAAAACCGGTAGCTGTTTCTGAACTCTTTACAACTCTGCCAATGGTACAGGTATGTATCTTGTTGTTTAAGGACCATAATAGCTATTCAGAAATGTCCAATTTTATGTAGCATTCTCTTCCCTGCAGTCTTCCTCCTCTACCAGTTTTACTTTTCCACAAGACTCAGGTCTTCCATGAAGCATCCTTTTGCTATCAATTCAGTACTTCTTTGGCGATCTTCTTTCCTGAAGTTCCTATAACCTTTGAGTAATCCTGTTATGTAGTTTGACACATGTATATTTTTATTTTGCCAATTATATTGTAAATTCCTTGAGAATTAAGAGTAGTTTTTATTGATTGTCACTACCCTTTACTGCTGGTGCCTTTCAGTGACTACTTTTCCACTGATAAAGAAGAAAATCGATTGTTTGTATTTTGAGTTTTTTTGATGGAATGCTTTTGATTATAGGGAAAATCAAGACCAATTAAAGTTTTAACAAGACTGACAATTATTGTTTCGGATCCATCTCACTGCAATGTTTTGGTAAGTTATTTTTTCTTTTTACCTTGTAAGTTGTACTGGTTAATGTTGAACAGGGTTGTAACAGTGTTTTCACCTTATCCCCTTCTTATATTCCTTGCCCCCAGGCATGACACCTGCCTACTCTCCCTCTCTTCAGAATTCATATAGCTGTTCTACTATTGACACATTAATATGGATACTACAATTAAAGAGTCCTTTGACAACTATTACTTATTGAACTCACATGAAACCAGGCGTAACGTGGGTCCTGGGGATATTGCTGTGAATAATAGAGATAGAATTGTTGAACTTATAAAGGTTATAGTTTAATGATAAAACGAGCACTAAACAGATAATTAAAATGTGAGGAATATTTAAATAGTTGGGAGTAATAAGTAAAGGATGCTCTGGGAGTGTGTAACAAGGGGGCCCACCTGAGGAAGTTGATGTTCCAACCTGGGCAGGAAGAATCAGTAAGTGTTGTATAAGTGCTGAGCAGAAGAGAGAGTGTTCCCACAGACAGAGTGGATTATGCACAGGTCCTGGATCCAAGGAAAACCTGGTGTTTTCTGGGAAACGAAACAACACCGATGGGGCTGAGCCTATTGAGCTGGCTAATCTGGAACAAGGTTGGGGAGGTAGGTCTGGGTGAGCAATTGGAGACCCTTGAAGGTTTTAACTGAAGGAGTGAAATTATGGTGTTTGCATTATAGGGAATGGATCAGAGGGGTTGCGGGGATTTGAGAGGCTTGGTGGGGGGGTGGAGGATTGACAGGATTTAATGGTTGATTGGATATAGTCTGATAAATCCCTGGCATGGCTTGATCAGCCTGCTATGTAGATGGTGGTACCATTTCCTGAGACCGGATATAGAAAAAGGAGCAGGCTTGAGGGCATCGTGTTTGGAACGTTATGGGTTATTATGAGAATTCCAGTGGAGTTTGTCAAATGGACAGGTGAGAAAAGGGGTATGGCCCTCAGAAGACTGGTCTAATGAGATACTGATTTGGAAGTGGTCAGTCGCTCTGTAGAGAGTAAATGAAGTCATGGCAATGGATAAGAATCCCTGGTCCATGTGCAGCGTGTAAAGAGAAGTTCTAGGGCAGAGTTCTAAGGAACTTCAGCATTTAATGGTGGAGAAGAGGAGGGAGGAGTTAGGATTGGAGGCTGAGGCAGACTGTGAGAATGGGAAGACAATGAGGAAAGTGAGAAGAGAAGCAAGAAAGAGTCAGCAGCATCAGCAGGCCCGAGCAGGCTAGTGGGAGAAGGGCTCAGACATGTCTTGGTTATTGACAAGGGAAGTTATTGATTGCCTCAGCACAAACCATCCCCATGGAAATGGTAGGGATGTGCGGAAATGCAGGCAAGTGTGTGATGCTGACTTAGCTCGAGAAGTTGGCCCCATAGGAAACATAAGACACAGGGAGGTTGGTGGACAAGAACCTGCTGTCTGGGTTTTGTTAGGTGGGAGAGAGGAGCATGCCTGCCAATGGGAGGACCTAGTGAAGGAGGCAGAAAGTGAGATCCCTGAGAAGGTGAGCAGTTTTATCTTAAGCTGGAGTGGACTTCTCTGCCATAGAAAAGGAATCATCAAGGAAAGGCTGGCCTCCTTCACGACAATTAGCATTACTAAAAAAAAAAAAAAAATGTGGAAAGCCAAATGCTGGTATTTTATACAGCTGCAAGGCAGGTTCTCTGGGCCCAGGCAGACCTAAAGGGAGCTGACTTTTAATGGATCATAGACAAAAAAAAATGTTCATTTTCTTTTGTTATCATGAGCATCTTGGTGGCTTTTCGTCCTCTTTCCAGTTGGGAGTGAGCAAGCAGAGGGCACATACTCCTCAGTCCTGACTTTTCTAAGACCTGGAGCCTGCCCTGTGTCAGCGTGTCTGCCCAGCAGCCCTTCCTGCCTGCTTCACATTCCCTTCACTCTTTCCCTTTCCTCCTCTGATTTTTAGAATGCCTTTTCTTTTTACAAAATAAGAGGTAAAAATCTTAAGGGTACAAAGAGGCAACGAAGAAATATCATATATTATCCCATCATTCAGAGAACACGTTTAAACATAAAATTGGCCCTTCAACATTGCTAAGGTTGAGGGTAGTGCCCCCTGCCCCATGTAGTTAAAACTCCATTTATAACTTTTGACTCCCCAAAAACTTCACTACTAATACCTTCCTGTTGACCAGAAGCCTTACTAATAGCAGAAACAGTTTATTAGCACATATTTTAATGTTACATGTACTACATTACTGTATTCTTACAATAAAGTAAGCTTGAGGAAAGAAAGTGTTATTAAGAAAATCATAAAAAGAAAATATATTTATGCTACTGTACTGTATTTTTTTTTAAATCCACATAACGTGGACCTTTGCAGTGCAAACCCACATTCAAGACTCAGCTGCATAGTTTTCCAGCCTTTTCCTATACATCACATATAATGTAAGTTTAAGATTTTCATTTTTAAGCAATAACTTAAACCTCTCCTTCCATCAGAGGACTATCAGGTATTTTCTTGCACATCTAGCATTTTAATTTATATCTAACAGTATTCTCATAATGAGTCTGATCTTATGCTTAGTACTTGTCTCACACACACAAAAATTGGTGAGTTCCAGTGAGAACCCTTAAATGAGTTCATATGCCAGTGCCCCGCGCACAGTAGATGCTCAGTAAATGTCTGGCAACCTTCTCCACTTGCTTGTAAGAGCAAGAACTGTCCACTTTGATTTTTATATTTCAAGCACAGTTTGGTACATAGTTAAAGTATAACAATGTGGGAAGGTGGGTGATGGGTGGAATCTAAAATCTCATGTGCTTACGCAGTCTTTTCTGTCAAAAGACAAAGCAGAAGTGGCATTTAAGAGATGTTACATGATTCAAATATAAGCCAGCTAGACCACTAGTCAGAATTCCATGTGTGCACTCTTTGTTGTACAATAACATTCTTTATGTACTACCAGAGAGCAACGTCTTCAAGGGTCCGGCTATACGACATTGTTGCAGTTTTTCCAAAGACAGAAAAACTTTTTCATGTAAGTAACAGCGAAAGAAATAGTATATATTATTTTACGTAAGAAGTCTGATGTTACGCTTTTGCAGGTGACCTGTTTCACTCCATCTGGAAACTTTTAAGACATTTATACTTGGAATTCTGAAATTTCATGAGGGGGTGCTTAGGTGGCATGTGTTGTTTTGTTTTATTTTGTTTTAGTCATCTTGTGGGATATTTGATGGACTTAGATTGAAAGAGACCCTCAGGTTTTCTCATTCTTTATCTTTGCTTCATTCATGTGAAACATCTCTTAGGTAAATGTTGATCTGTCTCCTTCAAAGCTGTGAAATCGCTTTAGTTGCTGCCCTTTGTACTATTCATTGCTGCTTATGAGGGAAGAAAGGTGCAAAGTTCTGCGGCATAAAATATCTCATGTCTGTTCTGGCTTTCTCCTTTGCATGCTCTTAAGTGTGGTCCGTGTGGTCCATGTGCCAGCATGATCATATCAGCCTTTCCGTCTTCCAGAAATTCTTCTAAATCAGCCATCTGCTGATACTGTTCCCCTTTGTGTTCCTTGAACCTTTATGAATTTAATTTCTTTTGTGACTTACCAGGAGGGAAAGTTGTTGAACATGTAAGATCATTTTGACAAGTTGAGAAAGAACACACTGGATATTTTATTTTATTTTTTTCACTTTGCATGTTTTAAATGATTACAGAAAAAGAAAAACCATCAACTGTAATAATAGTTTTTAGGAATATGTTTTACTGTGTAAACAGGCATAGCTACTTTTAGAAAGTTTTGAATGTTGTCTTTATCTAGATTCAAGAAAATAGCCATCTACTAAAACTATATCCACCAAATGGATATTGCAGAACAGAAATATACTGATCTTTGATGTTTTAATTCTATAGCCTCGTTCATTTTTAAGCAAAATCTGTTGTAAAATTATAGGAAGATTTTCCTTGAGTTTATCCAGTAGATGGAGCTGTTGACTAGGGAGGCTGATGTGTGATTAAATTTAGTTTTGAAGGCAACTGTCAATGCTTAATTGTTTATATTAATTCAAGGAAATAGGACATATGATCTGTGAATGCTTTTTTTTTTTTTTTAAGTTGGTGACTCCCTTCATAAAATGCTCATTTATATAGTAATTCTCAAGAATTTTGTTTCAGAAAAAGGTGAGTAGGATCAAGTGGTTCTCAGTTATCAGAAGCCCCTGTGGAACTTTTAAAAATCAGGCACGTTCATATCTCCACCACTAGAGATTCTGATCCATTAGGTTTGGAGTTAGAGTATCTGTTTTGGGGGTTTTTTTGTTTTTTTTTTTTTCAAGTTTCATAGGAGATTGCCATTCTGTATTGAAACTCTAAGGAAGAAGGTGAGCATATCTCCATTAGCAACTTTGTTTTCTTACTGAGTAGTAGCCACTCAGTTATAATGTAGAGTGAAAATTGGCAGTGTCCCTAATTTTTGTTGCCCATTTATTTTTTGAATTGACTCTGAAGTGCACACCTGTTTACTTGTGTAATTAGAGAAACAAAATACTTAAAATATAACATGGTGGGGAGGCATATGTTTATATATCCTTCCAAAGACTTCTACATATTTGTATCTTTAGTATAACAATCCTGAGAATAAGCAGGACAAATATATTTTATTATCCTCCTTTTTTAGAAGAGAAAGTTGAGACTTAGGCTAAATAATTTGCTGTTAATCTCAGGCAGTATATTATATAGTAGAACTAGGACTTTTGGGTTTTAGAATACATTAAAATTTCACTTAGTGACATTATTTTATTACATTTGGCCCTTGAACAACATGGACTTGAGCTACACGGGTTCTCTATTGTGCAGATTTTTTTCAATAAACATAGTACGGTACTATAAATAGATTTTCCTTGTGATTTTTTTTTTTAATGACTTTTGTTGTCTGGCTAACTTTGTTGTAAGAATATAGGTATATAATGCATACAACATACAAACATGTTCATCAACTGTTTATGTTACCGGGAAAGCTTCTGGTCAACAGAATTAAGTTTTTGAGGAATCAAGTTGTATGTGGATTTTTGACTAAGGGGGGTGGCACCCCTCAGCCCCATGTTGTTCACGGGTCAGCTGTACTTGTTTTTCACAGATTATTCAAAAGTGTGAATTCAAAAGCATGAACACATGCTTTATATGGTCGGTAGAACTGTAATAAACACTCTGGAAAATGGAATAAAGCTATAAATAACACACAAGGTATTTGCTTGGAATTGACTGTGCATATATACTCAGAAAGTTACATGGAAACAATTTTTAAAATTGAAACATCTTCCTCTTATCTGTCCACATTTTCCCCTTTCATTAAGACACAAAGTTAGCACTCTCCCTGTTTTCTATTGAAAATCAATTTTAAAAGACATTTTTCTTTTAATCATAAAGGTTTTAAAAGTATATCATGGTTTGGAATTGGGTCAAATGCAAGCCATTACTTAGCAGGTTGTATTCTATAAGTGATTTTATTTGTTTGGTTTTTAAGTAGATTATCTAGAATTTAAACAAGCGTCCCTGTAGATGTGATATGCTAAAACTAAGGTCTCTAAAATGAGTCATAAAAGCATACACACGCACACACACACATGTTAACAATTAGTGTTTAAAATCAAACCACCTTAAATAGTATTGTTTCCATTGGAAATAACATCTGATTTTCCATTCAGAGTATCTGGAAGATGTCTCATGGATAAACCCTCCCTCTCCACAGTTACCCTAGGGGATAGAGCAGAGATGAAAAATTGTAAGGGGAGTCCATTAGCCAGGGCTTCTTGGGATGAGAGATGGCAGTGGAATTTGGCAGACAGCATTACGTAGAAGCTTCAGGAACTTCTGAGTTAGTTACTCCCATTTAGGATTAAAGCAACTCAACAGGGTGAGGAGAATTCAAGTTATTTAGTCCAGTGGTCTTCAAAGTCCTTTGACTTTATGCTCTATCAATTTAAAAAAATACTGAGCTTGTATCCCCAATACATTTTTTATTTTATAAATTATGAGTATGTTCTATACCCATGTGATTTATGAAATAATGTACACACACAAAATAAATTTTAAGAGAACGAATTAAAAAAATAAATGGAAATAGAAGATCTGTTTTCTTCTTCCTTCCAAAATCCATACCTTAACCCTCTAAAAGCACTGCTGTAGAATATGCTCGCAATGCCTGAGGTTCTTAAGGAGAGGGTGTACCTTTCAAAGCAGTGCTTCTCAAGCTGTGGTCTGGCTCCACCAGCTTCAGAAGTGACAGGGCTGTTTGTTAAAATGTAGGTTATTAGGCCCTACTTACTACTGAATTTATTCCTGGGAGTAAGGCCTGATCATTTCCATTTTAAATAAATTCTTCAGGGGAATTTATATACACACACACTTCAGATTGAGAGGTACTGTTTATGGATATCTCTCTTTTCTCTGGGTAAGCCTAGCTCTCCCTTGCATATTATTTGTCATAAAGTACCAATATGTATTAGCCTGACACCCAGGGAGGGACTCTGGGGGAGACTGAACTCCTACCCTCCTGTTCCCCTAGTTCTGTAGAATCTAAAGTAAATGTATTTGTAGGTATGTGAAATTTGGGGAATATGCTTTCCTTAAATCCTCATAAGAGTCCTTGGCCCAAAAAGGTGAAGATCAATTGCTATGAATTCATATGCAACTTGCCAAAAGGTTCTTAACTGCAAATATTATTTGAACATAATTTAATCTGTTTTAGTGATTTCAGAAGTATGTCATTATAATGTAAAATTAGCTCTTATTTTATAGTTCTCTAAATATGTCAATTAAACATTTGGGTTTTTTTTTTTTAAGATTTTATTTATTTATTCATGAGAGATACACACACACAGGGGCAGAGACACAGGCAGAGAGAGAAGCAGGCTCCATGCAGGAAGCCTGATGTGGGACTGGATCCAGGGACCCCAGGATCACGCCCTGGGCTGAAGGCAGCCGCTCAACCACTGAGCCACCCAGGTGTCCCAAACATTTGGATTAATAGAAAGTTAAATAACAAAAGAATTCAGTTAGAGACATTTTAAGTTTGAAGTATTAGAGGGAGCCAATTGGAGCTGTCCTTTGTAATTGAATGTTTATTATAACGTGTACTTACACCAACACAAAATTTTTTAATTAGCTGCTATAAGCTACATAAGCTGTATATATTTTTTTAAAAAAGCTATATAAGAGGGGGGAAATGAGCAATACGTAAATTAGAAAGTAACCTAATTTAGCTTTATTCTGGGGAAGAATGCTTAATGGACTTTTTAAAAAATCTTTTTTTGGGATCCCTGGGTGGCGCAGCGGTTTGGCGCCTGCCTTTGGCCCAGGGCGCGATCCTGGAGACCCGGGATCGAATCCCACATCGGGCTCCCGGTGCATGGAGCCTGCTTCTCCCTCCGCCTGTGTCTCTGCCTCTCTCTCTCTCTCTGTGACTATCATAAATAAATAAAAAATTAAAAAAAAATAAAAATAAAAAATAAATAAAAAATAAAAAATCTTTTTTTTTTTAAAATGAAAAACAGTGATAAGTTCAAACAGTACAAAGGGATGTGTATTGAAAAGTACACTTTCTTCCCACCTGACACTCTCCCTTTTCTCCTGAGGCAACCGCTACTAATAGTTTCTGTGTATTTTCTCAGGAGTAATTATTTACATAATCCTTCCTTCCTTCATTCCCCTCTTCCTCCCTCTATCCTTCCTCCCTAACACCATGCTTTTCTTTTCACCTAACAGTGTATTTTTTACCTAACAGTGTATAAGACTCCATGATACAATTAGAGATGTTCCTCATGCCCTTGAAGGAGTCTGCATGTTCTGTTGTATAAAGGGACTATAATTTTTTAAAGTAAAATAGAGGGATATTTGGTTGTGTCTAGTCTTGTGATTGGTATTGGAATGACTGTTGTTGCACTAATATTCTTGAAAATTTGTAGGGCATATGGCTATAGAATATATTTCTAGAGGCTCTCTATAGGAAATTGCTGATGTGTGCATTTAAATTTTTGATGCCTACTTCTAAAATGCTTTTCAAGACACCACTGATTTAAAGACCCTGCAAGTGCCTGTTTACTCTTTTTCTTGTTAGCGGTGGCTTACTGAACTTTTGGATCTTTGTTGTTCTGATGGCTTAAAAATGATGACCAGAAGCTGAACTTGTTTTATCTTCTATTCAGAGCTTTTTGTTCATTCTTACCAATTTTCAGTGAGTCTTTTATGAGGTGGACAGCTGTATAGCACTTGGGATGGCCAGATTTTTTTATGAGCCAAGTGTTTCTGCCTGCCAAAACAGCATTACTTCCCAGGCTTACTAAGTTACTGTGACTGTCTAAAGCCAGACAGCCTCTGATCATTGCTTGCTTCCTAAAGCCCTGGAGTAGGGGTAGCAATGACCAAAGTGGGAATTCTGAAGAAAAGAGGCAAGATGTGACATTCCCATTACTGCTAAAAGTCCAAGCTCATCCTATGGGGGATATTACCTGCTCTTTACTCTCTTCACTCACTCTGCCATTCCTTTGTCTATAGCCTTGATGTTGGTTTGCCAGCATAGCCAACCTTGCATTTTTAATTTGTTTATCAGGCCTGTATACACCAGTATTGTCAGTAAGGCTTTTTTTTTTTTTTAAAGATTTATTTATTTATTCATAGAGAGAGAGAGGCAGAGACACAGGCAGAGGGAAAAACAGGCTCCATGCGGGGAGCCTGACGTGGGACTTGATCCCAGGTCTCCAGGATTGCACCCTGGGCTGCAGGCGGCACTAAACTGCTGCGCCACCAGGGCTGTCCAGGCTTATTTTTAATACAGTACAAAACAGCCAATTCTTTCTGTCACTATAAATAAAGTAATAGCCAAATCAGAGCCAGATATGCATCTTCTAGCAGTGGTTTGGCCTCTACTATTATGCTCATAATCTTTTTCCAGCTTTGTTTCCCTGATTTTCCATTTACCCTGTTTTCTTATCTATTCATTTTCATTTGTATGTTTGTGTTCTTTGTAAGCCATTTCAAACCTCTTTTGGAAGTCAATCCAAAGAAAGTATTGATCAATAAAAAGAACAAAAATTAGAACAAAGGAAAGGGAAATTAAAAGCTGAAAAAATACATTCAGTATCATTTGATTTGTAAGCTCTGCTTTGACCATTTATGTAGACTCTATCTCTTAGAGTTGGAACAAAATGCCATCAGTAGGGCCATGTTAGTATTCCTCCAGCCATTCATTAGTCTGATAGGAGCCCCAGGCCTGGGACAATGTGTGGCACAAAAATAAAGAATCTGTGGAATAAATGGACCATGCATATATTCCTTTGTCTTATGTTTTTTCTTGAATTTCAGAACAGCTAGTTGCCTCTTTCTGGAACAATCTGAAGTAACCTTCCAGAAACTGAGCCTCTCTTAGCAACCCATCCTTATGGAGGACCATGAGTTACAGGATCTCTAGGCTCTGTTGAGATGATCCATGGACATACCACTGTGCTCCAGCAAGATTACAATTAAACCATTCAAACCAAATGTGAAGGAGTGGCTCATGACTGACAAATACACTTCAACACAGACCCATTATGATGCCCATGGAGCAAACCATCTCTATTTATATTTCTCTAAATTGGGTTTGACTACATCTCCCATTCTAAACATGTGCCATTTTTTCTTTTGGCTTTACCTGTTTGGGTTTTTTTCTTCTTGACAGGTTGCTTGTACACATTTAGATGTGGATTTAGTCTGCATAACTGTAACAGAGAAACTACCGTTTTACTTCAAAAGACCCCCTATTAATGTGGTAAGTGTTATACTTCCCTTTCTCTCTGTGAATCTACACAAACCCACATTAACAAGTTGGAAAAGGGGCAAAAGGACCTAGCGTTCTTGAGAAGGAAAAACCGAAGGTTAAGTGATAAATAGGCAGTTTAGAAAAGAGGGTTTTATTTTTGAAAGCTGCCTAAAGGTAGAATGGAAACTTAAAAACTATCCAGTAAATTAAGATGTTTCTAAAAGGCCTTACAAACCAAAGTTGATGAAGGATATTTCTTAAGAGGATAGCCGTAATGGCAGATACTTAGTGCCTGAGCACTGAATATTAAGGGGATAGAGCAGTCCAGAAAGAAGAGATAGGGGAAAAAAGTATGTTGAGGGATCCCCAGACAGCAAGCACGGAGGGTGGACAACAGGAAGGAGCGGGACCATGGGCAAGGTCCAAGCAACATGAAAATCTGCGCTGAAACCTGCTGGTTCCCACAGACGCCCAGGGTTACTTTTACAACAACCTAAGAGAGTAGCCATGTGTTCAGGGAAGTTTTTGTTCCTTCTGCAATAGAATTCTTCTCATTACCTTTCTACATAGTTTCTTTTGCTTTTCCCTACCCTTTATCTTCCATCTGTCACACCTTCCTGCCAGTCTTCTTCCATCATAAAGGTGGTGGTACTTCAGATCAGTGGCTGCCAGGTCAGTAGGACTGTCAACTGTTTGCAGAGGCAGCCGATCCTCTTGAAGGGTGAGGATTTTAGAATAGCAGCTTCCAAACCTCCCATTCTCAAAAACTCCTCTTGAAGGAGACAAAGGGTTTTGCAGACAGTCCAGGTTACATATCAAATCCTGTCAGAATTGGAAAATTAAAAATTTATGCCGCTTCTCAAGATCGATAACTCCCCTCTTCTGTCTCTATAGGATCACAACTTCCTAGAGCTTTGTTTCGCTGTCGCTGCTGCGAAGGAATTGGCCCAGTGCCAAGAATGGGGGGAGACAGAACATTGATCTATGTGGGGTGCAAAAAATTGAATCCGTGTGGAAAAATTTAAGTTGGCTTATGTTCCACCCCTAAAAATATGCTACTAAAGAACTTGAAAAGCACTCAAAAATTTTTAAAGTCATATATGTAAAGGGAAAACTCTAAACCAGCTCTTTTCTGATACAGAGAGTGCTACCTAACATAAAACAGTATTTATTAAGCTCAAGTCATTGTTTTCTATGTTCTTGCTGGTACTTAGAAATAAATAAATAAACCCTTAAAAAAAAAAAACCCCGACTCATCACATTTTCAAGTTGGAAATCTATGTTGTTAAGCAGCTCACCTAAGAAATGTGGTAAAATGGAGGCTAGCAAGGAGAAGCCATTCAGCTCATCAGTCACGGGGTTGGGACACTTCTGGTTGATACCCTATCAGATGAGATCTCTGAGATGTTCCAGGTCCCTGTGATGAAAGACAAAACTAATACAGTACCCGAAGTGATGGCAGTCTCATTGGCCTCACATGTTATTCCTCTCCAGAGGTAATAATCTCTGTTAAGAAGTTTGCCAAGGCTTTTTACCAGCCTCAAACTACCAGTCTAGTTTCTGGAGTTAGGGGGTGCAGCCACGCTATAAATTGCTATTCAACCTGCAGCTTTGTTACTTTTCTCTTTGTCTTAATGTACAAGGAAAGCCATTTTCTAGACTCCTTTGCCTGAGTAAATCCACATAGGGTTCTGTGTCCTTGGTTGGGAGGAGACGGTAGCATGTGATGCTAAGGCCATAGGATGGACGGACAGCAGTACCCAGCACTTACTCCTTATGTCCTACAGCAGTGAGCTTCTCAGTGGCTGTCTTGGCAAGGGTTTTCATTCAGTTTCTTACGAACGTGCCCTAACTGTTCAATCCAGATTGTGAGCTAGAGCGCACCAACTATGGAGTAGGCCTTTTTAATACCCGGATATCTCGCCTATAATGGATGCTCCTTAAAATTTGTCAATTAAACAAATATATGTCTAATTTAGTATATCAAAGTGCAGTCTGGGGAACATAGCCAAATCCTGCCTGTCATGTCTTCAGCTAGTTGCAGCATCTGGCAGGGAGCATAGGGAGGGAAATGGGGCAGTAGGGCAGCATGAGCAGGATGGCATCAGGGACAGTGGCAGTAGAACCACCCACCCTCCAGTCCCAGCTGTATGTTCAGGAAAACTGCTGTTTGATGGATATCTTTGGCTTAATTCCCATATATTTCAATTTAAGAATTCTGAAAAGTAAAAATTTGACAAGCGAGAGGGATATGCAGTATTTAACGCAGTGTCTGCCTTTTGAAAAATCTGGTGTGAACATTTTACATATGTTGTTTAATAAAAACTAGATGATGGAGTGGAAGGAAAGGCTGTGCAAGATTATTTTTAGTCTTCATCTAGTGTAGAAGTAGGCTGTGGTGTGAACTGGTCAGGAAGCAGAAAAGTCCCTATTTATTTACCAAGCATTTTTCATCTGAAAGAGAAAACTGGAAACATGAAGCTAACTTACTGTTTAGGGTGAATAAGTATTGTACGGATATGTATGTATTATTTGTATCTAATATCTATTATAGATATGGAGCTGTGTGATTACATTAAAACATGAAAATATGTTCACCGTGGAAGTATAGAACATGTGGTAAATGTGGGTAACAGTTAAGTCTTAAGTCCCAGTTTTTGTATGCCCTGTGGACTTGAGAGTAAATTTGTCTTTGGCCATTAAAAGTTGATAGGTTGGCTTTATAAGGATCACTTTATTGGACACAGATCTTTATTTGGATAGGATTTGTACCCTTTTCTTTTGTGGTGGTGAAAAGGAGGAACATTAATTCATTAGTCTTTTACTTAGAGGCCTTAACCCATGTGACAGTTGTCAGCTCAGAAGGTTAGAGGCATACAAATTTTCAGTTACAAGAAGAATAACTTCTGAGGATCTAATGTGTTTGGGTGACTGTAGTTAATAGTACAGGGTCGTGTACTTGAAAGTTGTTGAGAATAGATCCTAAGCATTCTTTAAAAAAAAAAATTGACTGCATTAACTATGTCAGGTGATGTATGTGCAAATTATGTGGATCTTAGTCATCATTTCACAACATAGATGTGTATCAAATCATTGGATTGTACACTTTAAATATGTACAATTATATTTGTCAGTAAATATAGTTAGAAGACAATAAAGTTAGAAGACAATGACGGTTATGGTTATGAAGGAGGGCCCGGGAGCTAGAGCAGCACACCAGAGCACTCCATTTATGCAACTTAGAGCTTACAGCGCCTCAGTTGTCTTCATTACGTGCTTACGGTATCACGTGCATGATATCAGTTATGTAATTCCCTCTAAAATCTACAAACCTCTTCTAGAGTCAAATCCTATGGAAATTACAGCCTTACCATGTGAGAGTTGGGTTTCAAAAAAAATTGAATTCAGCGCCTCTTCTTGGACAATCAGATGACTTCTCATTCCTTATTCTATGGTTTAGGCACTTTCCAACCTGCTCTAGCCCAGCAGCTGTAGGGTGGGTAGATGTGAATTATCTCTATTATGCAGATGAAGAGTCAAGACTCAGGTAGTTTGTGGCTCACACTTCTCTCAAAAGCTGACTTGGAAATTGCATTCAAGCTCTGATTCTAAATCCAATGTCATTTCCCACTGGGAAATGCTATTTAAAATTACTTTACAACAGAGCTCTTTGTTAAGCATAGAATAATTTTGTATTTCAAAACATGATCTTTAGGAATTCAGATTTTGAGAAGAATTTTTTCTAAGCAGCACACATATCTTTATCTTCCCTTTGATTTTTTTCAGCGTTATTGCCATTCAACAATGACTTCAAGTTTATGGAGTTATTTCAGCGCTTATATGTGTTACACTCCCTGATGTTTTCCTCTCAGCACTTCCTTTAACTATAATCCATTTCTGTCTTTATGATTCAATTAGTCCCCACTGAGAAATGTCCAGTAAATAGTGCCCGAAGCGAAGCAGTGAAGTTGTTCTAGGAATCATGCCATATATACTTGTGTTGGGTGTGAGTGCTCTATAAACTTTATTTTTCATCACACATATTGTGAACCTCAGTGTGTTGAGTGCTTTATCGATCCAGTGCTTAGAGCAGTGCTAGCAAACTTGGTGGTACCAACAATTTTTGTGTGGCAGAAAAAAAACAAAGAAAGTTAAAAGACTGGTGAAAATATTTTCATATGTATCAAAGATAAAAGTTTAATCTCCCTAATGTATAAAAAGCTCTTAGAAAATGAAAAGCTAAAAAACACGAATGAACAATCCCCAAAAATGGGTTAAGAATGTGAGAAGACATTTCACAGGAAAGGAAATCCAAATGGCCCTCACAAATGGAAGATACTTAAATTCATCAATGGGAAAAATTCACATTAAAATCACCTAATTGAAAAAATAAAAAATAAAAAAATAAAATAAAATCACCTAATTGATTGGCACAAACCCGGGAGTTTGCTGATACAGTCTGCCTTAAGAATGAGGAAAAGCAGACATTCTCATACATTGTTGTAACATGTAAATTGGAACAATCCTTATGGGGAAGTGGATAATTTGGCAACAACCTTTAAAATTACAACTGCATGTGACAGGAAGAGCACAGGTGTTATACTATATATTGGCAAATCGAACTCCAATAAAATACATATATTAAAGAAAATAAAATATAGCTAACTCTAAAATAAAATAAGATAAAATTACAATCGCTTGACCTTCTGACCTTGTATATTAGTGTTCTGGGGTTGCCATAATAAAGCACCACAAACTAGTTGGCCTAAAACAACTGCAGTTCATTGTCTCACTCTTCTGGAGGCTAGAAGTCTGAAATGATATTATCAGGAAGGGAAACCTGGAAGGGAATCCTTCTCTGCCTCTTCCTGGCTTCTGGTGTGCTGGTAATCCTTGGTGGTCTTTGGCTTGCAGCTGTATGACTCCACAGTCTCTGGCTTTGCCTCACAGTGTGTTCTTCCTGTGTTCTGCCTATATATCTCTGTGTCTTCACATAGTCATCATTTTGTGAGGACACCAGTCTTGGGATCAGGGGCCCCCACCTTACTCCAGTAACCTCAGCTGAACTAATTACATTTGCAAGAGCCTTGTTTCTAAATAAGGTCACATTCTAAGGTATACAGAGGGTTACCATTTCAGCATACTTTTTAGGAGGGTGGGGAAGGGGGACACAACTCAACCCATAATACCCAGCAATCCCACTTTAGTGTTTATTCTACAGATAATATCGAAACAACCCAAAGTCTATTGGTAGAGGCTTGGTTAGTTACATGCCATAGCTCTGTAGTGAAATACCATTCTGCTATAACACAATGCAGAAGTTATGGAGCTGACATGGAAGACCCCTCAAGTCAGACCAAAAATATGGTAGGCTACCTTTTGGGTAAGAGAGAAAAAATAATATATATTCATATTTGGCTTGTGTTTGTATGAAGAATAAGACTGTTTGTACTGGAAGAAGACACAGAAATGATTAGAAAGGGGAGGTGGGGATGGGGCCAATGCGAGCAGAGGTACAAGTAAGACTTCATTGCTTTCTTATGTTACTTTCATTTGTGAATTAGATGAACAAATTACGTGTCTTAAATAATAATTATCAAAAGGGTGTTGAATCCTTTTGAATTCAATAAAGAATTTTTATGAAATTAACAGAGACTCTGTATATTGTCCTAGTAATCAACTCTCTATTTTCTTCCTGTCATTTTAAGCTTTCCTTAGTTCTTGGAATTTTACCACCAGTCTTTATTGATTCAAGTATTACACACCTGCCTTGGCTTGTAGCATCATTATAACTGTTATTTCTCATTAGTAAATCTGATCATCTGCCTATTCCAGAACCTTGGTCAGAGATGTGAACAAAAGCCAATCAGGCAGACACTGTCATTCTTTATGAAGAGGCTGTTATGAACAATCATTTGATGAGCTTAAAGCAATTTACATTAGAATGGTCTTAGAAGCAGGCCCAGGTAATGACTCTGTATTTTATCTAAAAAATTTAAAATATGGTATTTTGAAAGATATTCACAATCTTCAATAGTGCATTATGTATAATTTCTCTGTCTCAGACTTTTCTTAGCTGTTTAATAGTGAACTTGATTAATGTACTAAGAGCAAAATCAATTAAGCTGATAATTGTCATTCTCCTCCCTCCAAAAAAAAAAAGGAGAGAGAGAGAGAGGAGTTATTATTTTTATTTCAACCCCGGGGGGCTAAAATTTTAGATACAGTTAGGAATACTTTATGACCTGGTCTCCCACTCCCAGTTCGGTGTATTATCCACATCTTTTATTTCCCCTCTTCTCTATCCTACTGCCTTGTGTTTTAGTTCAGTAAATAGAATGATGATGAAAAAAATGTCAGCTTCTTTGACTAATTAGTAGTTTGGGTAGAGAAGTAGCCAAGGGAATAGTTGAGAATATGGCTGAAGGAAGTGTTTAGGTTTATCTGTTGAATAATTAGCCAAATTCATCCTGGTTTCTTTTACATGAATAATCCCTAGTGAATAGCACTATTGACATAACCTCTTTTCCAGAAGCTACTATTTATCTACTCAGAATATAAATATATTAAACACTCTTTGTATAAAAGGCAGTTGTGTGTTACAAAGAAGTATCTTGACACCAGCTCTCAAGAAGTGTACCACACAGGCAGGGAGACTGAGGTATACTTTATGGCACAAAGAATATCAGACATCATTCCCAGAAATAATCAACACAAGCCCAAGGATTAGAGGTGGGAAAAAGTTGTCAGGGAAGGTTGCAGTATGGAAAATAGCATGTGAATTTTAACTAATATCAGATATGTAAGGAAATCTACAATAAAATCTCAGAGCCTTAAGGCAAGAGGAAAAGTTAAGGAAGAGAAGATTGGGAGATGGGAGAAAGGAAATCTCTGTTCGGGGGGGAAATAGGAGCCTTCCACGTACACCCGAGTTAAATCAAGGTGGGCTGCCAGTGCTGGAAGAAGGCAGGTTTTTCCATTCCCTGTGAACATTCAGGAGGAGAGACCTCCAGCAGCACAGCTGACCACTCCCAGCTCATCCTCTGGGTAATAGAAACTCATCTGCCAGGCGCAGACTTGGACTGGCAGCCCAGTACTGCCTGGTTTGTGTCCGCTGTCTTTCCTGGGTTCATTCAGAAGACCACTGCAACCAAGTGACTTGGCCTTGCCCATGCTAACATCCTTCAGATGCTTCCCCCTGCTAAAATGAGTGCTGCCTCCAGTCCTAAAGACCTGCACGGTTGGCCCTTCCCATCCTCCTTAGCCTCTATTGCCACCTCAGGGGGCCCCCTGACTCTGTCTTCCCCAGCCCATGACCTCCTCTCCATGCTCCCACACTCCCTGCAACCTTTGCATGTCCTCTTTCCTATGAAAATGCTCCTTTCTCTACTATTTTCTCAGTCTCTTCCTCATCTACTCCTAAACTCCTCAATAGCACTTATTAGCACAGTTGAAATGTTATGTTTTTGTGTAGTTATTTGATAGCCTCCCTAGTAAACTATAAGCTCTGAAACGGGAGGAACCTTGTCACCTTTTGCTCACCATTTCCGCACAAGGTTGGCTGAACACATATCTGTTGTGGATGGATAAAGATACTGAGTTGTTCCTCAGAAAAAATGGATAGTATAGTGGTAGATTTCAATTCTGTTTCCACACGTTCCAGGCTGTTTTCTTACCTGTGGATGCCTACCTATTAAGAATGCCTTACAAAGGAAAGAAGTTTCTTTTTCTCATGTAAAATACCAAGTTTGTCTGGTGAGCTGAATGAAATTGTTAAGAACCCAGGTTTCTTCCATCCATGAGCCTAGCCAAAACTCAGGGACTCTATTAGTAAAAAAGGAGGGGAGAACAGATATTGGGGGCAGTTAGTGTCTCTGCCACAATGCCTTATAAAGATATCATAAGGGTTAAATAAGTACCTGAGACTCTGTTAGCACAGTACCTGACACATAGTACTTCCTTCATTTAATGTCTGTAATAACTGACTTACCTGAGGGGCCTTCCCATCTCTGTTCCTAGAGCTTTTTCAGCTCTTCATTTCTGTCTCTTCGTTCTTGGGTCATACTACTTTTCTTTGGTTTATGTGTTTATAAACAGTTTACCCTAAGTGTAGGGAGCACATCTCCATTTTCCTTTTAATAGTTCAGGGAAGAAGAGGAAGGCCCGTCTGCCAGCCCACTGGGACTTTGCTCTCCATAGCCTCCTCATGATTCCTGTTTATATAAAGTCAACTTCCCTACAGCTGAGAGAAACTTGATCAAATAGAGCCACACGTCTGCCTTCTCCTGTGGATGGTGTCTTCAGGCATGAATCTGCTTTTGTTTAAGGCTATACCTTGACATGCAAGAGGTGGATGGTGGGGTTGAGGAAGGAGATGAGGGAGAGTCTTCATGAAAATAAAGTAGGACAGCATGTGTTTATCCTGGACACTTTATTTTCTTTATCTCCTGTGAAGGCAGTTGACCGAGGTGTGTGCTTTGAACTTGTCTACAGCCCTGCTATCAAAGATTCCACAATGAGAAGGTACACAATTTCCAATGCCCTCAATTTGATGCAAGTTTGCAAAGGAAAGGTATGGTTCCCTAATTTCAGGGTGTTTTTCAAATCTAGCAGTTTATTCTTATTATTAACATTACTGGAATTGTTTAATTGATTCCTTTTCCTGCAAGCAGAAAGTTCTCAAGGTCCAGAAACAAGTTATGCCATGTCAAGGAGCCCTGCAAGTTCTAAAGAAAAATATCAAAGGAAGAAAAATGCAAGGGGGGGGGTGGGGTGGGGAAGATGTGTTGAAACCCTTTATCTTCCAATAAGGAATTTGTAGTTTACCTACCATGAAAAGAATGGTCTCAATAACACTTATTTGTCATCAGTAAACTGAATTAAGATTATATGACCTTTTCAACTAGTTTTTTAAATGAATTCATCTTTTGTAAAATCTGGTGGAAAGGCTTATTCTGTTTCTTGTTATATAGGCTGCTGTTGGTCCTAAGGTCTTTCTTTGACTTTGATTCCTTCCCTTATCTTTAAAAGAAGTTGGTATTTGTAGAGCCTTAAATGTTAAAAAGTGATTACCAGCTATATGTATTAGAAGACTTTTCAACTTTTTTTACATTTATCTGAGATTAATGTTGATCACTTTCTATTTTGCAGAATGTGATTATATCTAGTGCTGCAGAAAGGGTAAGTCTGGCCTGACTACTTTGTTTTCACTTTTCAAGTTATAAAACTTTGAAACACTTCTAGAGGAAAAATGATTAGTAATGTAACAAACGCTTATTGCCTATTTTCATTTTGAGCTGCCTGTGCTCACTGCAATTCCCGAAGAGTAAAATGTGTTTCCATTTCTCTTCGTCTGCAGGTTTATGTGAAGTTTTTTCTTTATGCTGTTACAAAATGCTTTTAGAGTTCTTTTAGAAACTCAAGAAAACCATCAAAATTATAAGGACTTAAATTGGTGCAGTTGACTCCTTTATTTTTTACTACTTAAGCATCCTATTAATTTATTACAAATGAAATCATTGAAATTTTATGAATAACTTCTCTCCTGTCTATTTTTTGTTCACTTTATTTTAGCCTTTAGAAATAAGAGGCCCATACGATGTGGCAAACCTGTATCCTTTTATGTGTTACAAGTTGTTGAAGTATTATTTTAGGAAATTTGGAATTTGTTGTGATATAGTTTAACAAGGTGTTTTGTTTTGTTTTTTTTTTTTTTTTTAGTTTTACTGTAAGTTTACCGATTAAAACCGCCAAAAACAAATTACATACTTTGTAGAGTTCCATCCTTTTGTTTTCTGGATTAAGGGTGAAATAGAAAAAGGGGAACAGGGACTCTATATTATAAAAGCTTAGAGCAAGTCTCTCAACAGATGCCTGTTCCATTCAGGCTAAGAACTGCTGTAGAATAAAGGTCTGTCTTGGTATGGCCAGGTCAGCTGGAGTTGGCAGTTATTCTGTTAGTCTTGTGTCCTTGTCTGACACTGGGTTGAAAGCTTTAATGACCCCACCAGAGGATTGCTGTTTGGGCTGTCTGAAAGTGATGCCAAGGCTGCAGTGTCGACTAACTGCCGAGCAGCGCTTCTGCACGGAGGTGAGCCAGTTCTTTCAATAAAAACACCAAATGGCCCTGTTAGGAACCAATCTTTTTAAATCAGACAATGGAGCCAAGTTTACTTTCACTCTCCTGCTCTGCAAACTCCTTTAGGACCATCTTTGCTCAGCCTGTTTTAACTCTACCTATCAGTGCTTTTCACCCTTTAGGCTTTACTTTGTGTATTCTGTGAAGTGAACACAGTCTGCTTTACAAAAATGAGTATCGAATGGGTCTTTCAAGCTCTGCATGTGTGTCCCTGTCCACATTTTGGGAGGCTTCCAATCTCCCTTTCTCCCTGCTTCTCTCCAGAGAGGCGTGCTTCTCCTGTTGAAAATCAGTTTTCAAGAACTAAAACATGAAAAGTTGGTTTCAAGCCATTTTAGGAACACAAAAGTAGCAAATACATTTTAACAAACTTACAAACTCAAGTAGTAAACTTTTCATATTTATTACAACTCATTGTTCTTTTTCTCATTTTTTTTTGTTTACATGCTCAACTATATGCAGACTGTATATTTTTTACTCACATTTCATTTACATATATCTATCTCCTCACCTTAATTCCACTACTTAAAGCCACTGAACTTCTTACTACTCAGATGATAAAAATTAAACTAGAAGTATTTGATATGCCAAGATTTTGGAGAATGAAAATAGGGTTTTATTAAAAGAAAAAGATTAAGAGATGCCTGGGTGGCTCAGTCAGTTAAGTACCCAACTCTTGATTTCAGCTCAGATCATGATCTCAGGATTGTGGGATCAAGCCCCGAGTCAGGCTCTGTGCTGAGCGTGGAGTTGGCTTGTCCCTCTCCCTCTACCCCTCCCTCCTCTTCTCTCTCTCTCTCTCTCTCTCAAATAAATAGATATATAAATAAAATCTTCAAAACCTGCTGTCTCTGTTCCTTCACTTTAAAAAAAGAAAGAAAGAAAAAAAATTGTTTACACTTTGAATATGCTGTTTTATCTTCATTCTCTCTGTGATTTTTAGCTCTAGTAGTAGTGGTCACAAAATGGTTTACTTGCTATCACCTAGATGAATTTTAAACTTCAGAACAGGACTACATCTAAACTAGGTCATCTGGCATATGAATAGGTGAGTTATTTAGGCCTTGTGTTGTGTCTGGATTTTAATGATCTGATCTCCACTTGGAAGAACTGATTCCTGTATTGACTTACCATAACTTAGATGATTTTGTTTCTGTTTTCAACATTTTTAGTTTGAGATTATGATATAGCCTAGACCCCATCACATAAGCTCTGAGAATGGCCAAATTAATTAGGACTTTATCAATATTTTCTTGAAATTAGGGAATAGTTGGTTCATGCTTTGGTTGTTTTGCCATTATTTTTGTCTGTTTTATTCTTTTTAAAGATTCTATTTATTTGAGAGAGCGCACACAGGTGCACAGGGGTGAGACCTGGAGAGGAAGAAGCAGGCCCCCCGCTGAGTAGGAAGCTGGATGCAGTGCTTGGTTCCAGGACCCTGGGATCATGACCTGAGCTGAAGGTAGACACTTAACTTACTGAGCCACCCAGGTGCCCCTATTTTTGCCTGTATTAAATGAACATAAGGAATCATCCAGATTCTGGATAACAATTGGTGTTCCAAAGTAGACTAGAACAAGAAAGGGAAACTAATAAGAAAATATAATAGGAGGGGCGCCTGATTGGCTCAGTCAGTTAAACATCTGCCTTCAGCTCAGGTTATGATTCCAGGGTCCCGGGATCGAGCTCTACCTCAGGCTCCCTGCTCAGTGGGGAACCTGCTTTTCCTTCTTCCTGCCTCCTACTTGTGTTCTCTCTTTCAAATAGATAGATAGATAGATAGATAGATAGATAGATAGATAGATAGATAGAGAAGGAAAGGAAAGGGAAAAAGAAAAGGAAAAGGAAAATGAAAAGAAAAAAGAAAAGAAAAGAAAAGAAAAGAAAAGAAAGAAAATATAATGGGAATAATGTGAAGTTCTGTATTTGACTTCATAAAACTCACCTGTTCAACAGAGAAGATATATATATTATTATATATATAATATATATAAGCTTTTATAGAAACTAAACTAAAGGAAGCCTTACAGACTTTAGGTAGCATTACTATTCACCCTTTTGTCACAGTCCTGGTTTTAGTTAACATTGGGATCAATATTAGACTGCAGTGTGGTGGATTCCAAAGATTGCTAATTCAGCCTCAAGTTGTACTAGAAGAAATAAAGAAATCTGAAGCAAGGGGATTCCAAGTCTCATGATTACCCTCTACACTGATGAAGTCCCAGCTGGCATGTGTATCATCCCAAGTGCCACATTTTTAAGAAGGACAGCAGTGCACTGCACCACTACCACAAGATGGTTAATAGGGTCTTAGAGGAGACCTTATCATGAGAGAGATTGTCAGAAGCAGTGCTGGAATGGATACCTGGAAACTGAAGACTTAGGACACACATTAGCTGCCATTCAACACTGGAAGGCTCGCTATAGGGAATCAGAATTATGTGGGGCCTTCAATGTTCCAGAAACGAGTGAATAGCAATTCTAAGGAGGTTGTAGAGAAGGGACAAGGGAAGTTGGCATTTTAATGACCTTGAGAGAAGTTTGTCCCTTTTATCAATTAAAATGCTTTCAATAACCAGCAAAGATTTAGTAGACTTGGAAAATTAACCCTGATAAATGAGAAGGCAATGCTTATGTAATGCTTTAGAATTGACTTTACTTTTATTACTACAACAAAGAATAATTCTTAACTGAATTTATGTTATGATTCTATCTTCTTTGTAGCTGATGGACTTCTCTCTCTCTCTCCTCCCTAGTCCTTCCTTATTTCATAAGGACTAAATGTGGATCTTTTCATGGCATCGTGGCCCTTCACAAGCTACCCCTCCATCCCCATTTACCCCTAATTTTTTCACATTCCTTCATGGCAGTTTATTGTCATCTTAACTTACTAGTTCTTCTTTTCTCTCCATGCCTTTGCAAAGGAACCTTTTCCTTCTTCTGTACTCCTAATGTCACTTTTGTTATGATACCTTCCTGATTCATCCAAGCAGAGTTTTTTCCTATGGGTGCTTCCATTCCTATTATATTTCATCTCAGTGTGTGGTGGGAAGAAGCACTGTGGCAGGCATCTCAATGTCTTCTGTAGATGACACACAGCCTGGCCCAGTAGTATATTTTTAGCTGAAATTGAATAGATTTAAGTTGAACTCTGCTGCCAGCCTGACCTGATACCTAATAGTTCCCATTCTTTATCCATTGTCACTAATATATGAGAGATCAATAAACATGTGAGTTTGATCTTCTCATTCACTCAACAAGGATTTCTTGAACACCTGTTAGATAACCAGGCATTGCTGGGTGTTGACAGTACAATATGATTGATTCTTTGGAGATACATTGATGACTCAGTGAGAGACCCAGATATGGTACGTGCTGTATGATAAAGTAAGCACACATAAGTAAGCACACCTTAGGAGGGATGCAGTTGGCTGTCAGCTGGGCTGTTTTGATTCATCTGCCTTTCTACCATACGTAAGACATCTGCTATACCAAAGCCTGTGACTTGAGTTCTGGCCACACAAGATACCACGCACAGACCTTTAGAACCTGCCCTGCAGTTTTACCCTTTAGAATAAATTAGATGTGAATAATATACTGATATATATATACGTTGGGGGAAAAGGATAATAATGAATAGCATCAGTATCCATAGCCATTCATTCTGGTTTTATCATTTACTAATGTTATAAGTCAAAGTAACGTGGTGATACATGTTAAACCACCTCTTTTTAAATCATGTCTTAACTTCAAGCCCTATGGTTTCCCTGTTTGTTTTACAGAAACGAGAAAAACTGCTTTTGGAATTATTTCCACAGTGAAGAAACCTCGGCCATCAGAAGCAGATGAGGATTCTCTTCCAGCTTGCAAGAAAGCCAAGTGTGAGGGCTGAAAAGAATCCCCGGTCTCTGTCAACACTCCCTTCTTCTCTTTGATAATCCATCAGCCACAACAGAAACAAAACTTTATGACTTACTATTTTCATTCGGAGCTAGAACTCAGCAGTCTATAAAAACAATTTTATATTCAAGCCATTAAAATAACAAAACCTAGTGAAGCAGTAAAAAGGAAGACTGCCCACTTAATTAATTTAGATATATTTTGAGAGAGACAAGTTTATTTATTTTTTGTGTTAAGTGATAAAACGGCAGATATAATTGAATAAGATATTTCAGGAGGAGACTCCTTAAAAATGTTTCTTCTTGGGCAGCCTTGGTGGCTCAGCAGTTTAGCGCCGCCTTCAGCCCAGAGTGTGATCCTGGAGCCCTGGGATCGAGTCCCACATCGGGCTCCCTGCTCAGTGAGGTCTGCTTCTCCCTCTGCCTGTGTCTCTGCCTCTCTTTCTCTCTCTCTCTGTCTCTCATGAATAAATAAATAAAATCTTAAAAAAAAAAAAAAAAGTGGAATGCATCTGCATTTTAAAAAAATTTCTTCATTTAAAAATACATGCTTTGCTGCTTCACTTCATATACATGGCTTATTATTTTTTTAATCTTACCATTCAAAAAGGGGTTATTTTGAAGCCTATGAAGACTTACTAAGGGGTTGGCTTTTAGTTGACTTATTTCTATTGTAAGCCTGTCCTTGTATTCATCAAGTCAGAGTTCTTTCTGAAAACAATTGCTATAAAATTTTTGGAAGGAGAGAGAAAAGTATATGTAAAATTACACATGGCCTCTTCCTCTGCTGGTTTTACCTCCATGATGTTCTTGAAATAGAATTCCCTCCTTTGATTGGAAGTCTCTAAAAACCTAATATTGATTTTCCTAATAGTAGTATTAAAAATATCAAACCATTGTACTCAACCAACTCTGAAAAAAAAATTTTATGTAGCATAATCATTCAGTTAAATGGAAGTAGCCTTTTTTGCAAGTGTCTGTATTCATGTTATATTGATATAAAAAAAATAACTTCAGTGAGAAAAGCAATAGTATTCTGAGAAAAATAATTTTTAAAAAAGTTTTATATCAGTCTCACTTATGAATATTGATTCTTAAATAAAATATTGGTAAAGAGAGGCCATTAAAATAATATACCATGACAAGTGAGATTTATTCTAGGAATATAAGGATATTTCAGTTCTTTTTAATGTACTGTATTTCATCATATTTATTAATCAGATGAGAAAAATCAGAATCCTTTTAACCAGTGCAAGTAGGACATTTGATAAAACTTAAAATCCACTTCTGATTTTAAAAATAATAAAAACCTGCCACAAAACCAAGTAGTAGAATATTTCACACACACATATGTATGTCTGTATATATTTGTATATTGTATGTAGTAAGCATGATGTCTCTAAGAGCATTTTTGTGTGCCTTCCACTTGGGCAATTTGATGGATTAGTCAACTCCATTCCCTCCGTAAAACTGATGTAGCCACCGCTGAACCCACACGCTGGAGTCCACCACTTCCTCCAGGACTAGCTTACTTCTGCCCCCACCCCACTTGAACTCACCAAAAGTGAATGTGCTTTATTCTCAAGTCTGTTTATACTACTGTGGTTAGCGTTGTAAAGTTATATACATCAACTAAAAATTATAAAAACTGTTGCACTCCGAAGGACAAAAAAAGAATTCCCAGGAATTTCAAGCTTTTGAAAGGCTTAAAAAAGATGAGCCATTAAAAAAATCTGCCAAAATAGGTGTGAACAGGACAACTAAGATTTGGGGTTTGGGGAGTGCAGTAAAAATTCCACATTTGCATTGTTTCACTCAAGTCTTCAGTTCTCTTTCTTCTTTAAAGATATTGGAACTCAAGAAAGGCAGCTGATGGATGCCCTATCAGGGGATCGACACTCCCCAGAGCAGATGCTGATCTCTACAGTTGGGCACATGAGTGTGCATTTATATATTTTGAACTCAAAATGTTTAAGGGGTCATATGTTCAACTTTTTTCTGATGTCCCACCTTCGTCTACTCTCTCAACCAACTGGTTTATATGTGTCTATTTGCCCCAGTTGTATTGCAGATAGAGTATTGAAGACCTCCAGTTAGGAAGAAGGTAGAGTTATTGCAGGTGTGACTGTTGTCTTCAAAAAAGAAGCAACTGGGAAAAGATTAGAAAAGATTAGAACTAGAGTTGCTCCTTCATTTATGCACATCTGTTACATATTTGCAGTTGTGCCTGCTTTCTGTTTATGGACAGGTACTTATCCTGCTGTTCAGAATAGATAGGCATGATGGCAGGTCCTCAGTGAAGAGCAGCAGGCGGGTTTCCTTCACGTGTTTAGCTTTGTTAGAACATGATGCATTACGGATTTATTACAACAAAATCAAACCTTAAAAGTTCAGCAAGGTGGTCAGTTATAAACTAAAGATACAAAGGTAATGGTTAACAATAAATTGCTATAAAATGTCATTTTAAAAGATGGTACTATTCACAAAGATATAAGTTAGTAAGAAATACATAGGACCTCTGAGGAAAACTCTTAATAAGGGAAATTAAAGAAGATTGGAAGACACTTTTTTGGATGAGGAGACTGTTCATCAAATTCTCCCCCAAATTACGAATTTAACAAAACCAAAACTGCCTGCATATATTTGTTTGCTTGTGTATATGTTTGTATTTTAAACCATATTTTGAAATAATAAGTATGAGGATAGCCAAGAAATTTCATAGAAAAACAACAGGAGGGACTTGTACATCCGATATTACATAGTACAGCAGGAGTCCAGTAACTAAAACTGTAACTCGTGCAAAAATTCATATAAACCAATGAAAGAGTTGGGAGTCCAGAACAATTCCAATTGTAAGAAGAAATGGTGAATTTTTCAATTCAGTGGTGTTGTATAACTGGTTTTCTATGTGAGAAAGGCAGTACAGCAAAACAAGTAAGTGCAGAGACTAAAGACACTACATGTGTTAAAATCTGAACTTGCTAATAATACTACCTGTGACCTTACACAAGTTACGTAACCACTCTGTGCCTCACTTTCTTCATCTCTTCTCCCCACCGATGGCACTATTACAAGGGTTAGGTAGATTAATATTTGTAGAAGGCTCAGAGGAGAACCAGTTCTACAGAAGTTACCTACTAAGTATCAGCCATTGTTCTATCATTTAAGAAAAAAGTCCAATCCTTATCTTCTACCCAATATACGCCCTACTAAATTAAAGTGGATTAAAGTTGTTTTTTTTTTTTAATTTCTAAAATACTAGAGAAAAGATAGGTAAACTTTTTATCTAAAATAACCTTGGGTCAGAAAAAACCTAAATGATATCAAAGCCAAAAAACATGAAAACTTGATTAATTTGCCTCTATAAAAATAATGTTAGAAAAGTGCAAACTAGGGAAGTACATTTATAATGCATCCCAACTAGGGAAGTACATTTATAATGCATCTTAGAGCAGAGAAGTTAGCATCATTAGTAAAAGCTTTAAAATAAATTGTTTTTTAAGAACATGCAATTTGAGGGGTGCCTGGGTGGCTCAGTTGGTTGGGCATCTGACTCTTGATTTCGGCTCAGGTCATGATCTCAGGATCATGAGATCGAGCCCCATGTCAGGCTCTGCACTGGTCCTGGAGCCTGCTTGAGATTCTTTCCCTCTCCCTTTGCCCCCCACTTTTCTAAAAAAAATATATATATATACACACACACACACACACACACAATTCAGTAAGTGCTGTTAGTGTCCACCAAATCCCTTTGACCAGGCTGGTGTTCCCTCCAGCTGCTTCAGATTTGGGTACTAATGGTTTATCTTCACTCTTCCCCAGAGCATTGCCCTCAGCTGATGTAGTCACTTTACCCAAAAGATGCCCCCACCCCTTGAGGTCGGCCCATGGCCAATGCCTGATGCAGGGTGTTATCACCTGACCCTCTGGCCTCTATGGCATGATTTATGCCCCTGAGCTGGAATAAGGCTGAGGAGATACTTCTGAAAGCATATCTTTGCCTGTTTCTTCTCCTGCCCTGTCCTGTCTCTCATTGCCTTGTAGAGCATGCTCAATAAATCACTAACACAAAAATCCTCATTTCAAGTGCTGCTTCCAGGGAAACTGACTTAATAAACTGCGCAGGAAAATGTTCAGTAAACATGAAGACACTGACCTTTTTTAGTAATCAGGGAAAATCCACCCAAAATGTATCTTGCTGGTCAGGTTAAAAGGTAAAAGATGTATAAAATGAGAATTCATGATTTGGGGGAAAGACAATAACATGGAAGGGATAATAATTTGACACCAACCTTACAGATTCTTCTGTGAATGTGTTTCTTCAGAAATAGCTAGTTAGGTATAAAGGGTGTGTGGATAAGGGTATTCATTGCAACAATGTCTAAAATAATGGGAAAATGGAAGCAACCCAAATGCCCAGTAGTAGAACTGAATGGTCCACTGTAAATTGAAACAAGAATCCCACTTATAAAGATGTCTCGAATAAGTCATTCAATTGAAAACAAAGTCACAAAACTAAATGTATGGTGCCTATATGTAATGTGCCAGAAATAACCAGTACCATGAAATAAAGATTATGGGGATGTTTGCTTCCTTCATTATTTCTTCCTGTGATTGGCTTCATATTTGGTGAGTAGGTATTACTTGCTCAAGGGGAGAGAGAAGGATTTTTCCCTTGGAGAGTAAAGGCAGTATCATAGATGTATGACACCATTGGTAAAAATAAAATACAACAGGAACATGCTTGGGGGGAGGGGGTACTAACTGTATAAGTAAGGGTCCAGGATGGTTTCCTGGAAGAAAGGCAGCTAACCTGAAGGGGAGGAAGAAGAAGTTGTGCAGGGGGTAGGGTGGGAGGAAGAGCCTTCCAGGGAGCTGACACAGTACGAAAAAACAGAAAACCAAGTGCCCAGATTTTTTTAGGAACTGAAAAGTCCACAGAGTTGAAATTCAGAGTTTAGTGCAGAAATTGAAGAGAATAGAGAGTTAACGGCAGTCAGATTTCAAGGATTTCTGAAAACGTTATGGAGTTTTCATTCATCCGGAGGGAAATGGGAAGCCACTGAAGAATTTTAAAGAGGAGAATGACTTGGCCAAATTTGCATTTTAGAAAAATCACTCTGTGCAACTTTACAGGTGGGGGGAGAGACCCAGAGCCCGGCAAGGGCCACTTGAGTCATCTGGGGGATGTTGAGGCCATCTGAGCTTGGGCAATGGCCCCCGGGGTGGCAGACGATGTGGACAGACTGCAGACCTGCCCAGGGAGTATACTTGGAAGGAAGACGTGGAGGTTGATGGGAAGAAAGAAGTGAGGAAAAGAGAAGCAAACAACTAGCAGAAGTCTGTTGGTCAATGGGACATTCTCTTCATTGAGGAAAAGACAAGACGACAGACAGACTGAGGGCAAAGAACTGGCTCAGGTGGCAAGATCAGGGACTTCAAAGTTGACTACCTGTGTGACAGAAGCTTGAAAGCTTTGCCAGAAGTGTTTATCTCCTCCATTAGCAGAGTTGGCTTCATCGGAATGGGACTTAACACCATGTTGTCTCTCATGCCCTCTACCTCTGTGCTGGTGGAAATCTCTTTACTTGGTTACTCCAAAGTATTCTAACCACTTACTCTCTTCCCTACCCTCCTAGCTGTTGCGGGGAGGAGGACTTGAGGAAGGCATCATCAAGAGAGAACCTGGTCACATCACAGCCCACCAAGTTACGCTGGGGGAGAGTCCAGTACCAGCAAGAGAAATGACTTGTGTCGTGGGTGCTTTACGAGGAAGAAATGGGACATGAGCCTTGAGGACATGGAGCCAGGAGGACCTTAGCAGGAGGGCAGATGGATGGCGAAGGGGGATTGAGAGGGAGGGAGACAAAGGAGGGACTGGCACTCCCCCATGCCCTTGGGAGGTTAGGAGAGTAGACACCAAAGCTCAAAAATGTTTCAAACCATCCGCACAACTTATGTGTTATGGACCATGCCCTTACACACTCTCAAAGTGTTAGCGGCATAGCTAAGAGGCTGTGTGTGTCATCCCATCTGGAGTGAGTTTTGGGGGGAGGGATACCAGTGCCAGCGTTTCACATTGACCTTCATACATTTCCTAAAATGCCAGACTTTTCCCATGACCTTGCCCTTTCTGGTGTTTTCCTCTGCTGTCTGGAACGCTGTGCTTGAATAGCTCAAACGTACCCTTCAGACTCCCCCAAAAAGTCACCACCTCAGCGAAAACCTTTGTAGAATCCCCTCCTCCACCCCTCCCCCATCATCTGATGTGCCTTTGCATCTGAGGCTCTCACGGCACCCTGTTTTTGACTTCATCGTACTTACCACAGATCATTACTATGTATTTATTTCTGGGATTACTTTTTTAGTATTCATCTGTTCTGGAAAGGCAGGGCAGGGGCAAGCTAGTTTTCTCATCACAGGTCTTAACACCTGGTCCAGCACCTGGTAACAAAATGGCTCCCCTCAGAGGTCAACAAATCATTGACCAGGTGTATCTTCTCGTGGGCATCCTTTGACACCGACAGCCGGTGTCCACAGTAATTGTTAGACCTCAGATTAGCCCTGATGGGCACTTCCCTAAGGTGCACTTGTTTAGCTTGCAGTGATCATTCTTCCCACCAGGGGTCTCTTTCTCCCCACCACTGTGGCCAAAGAAGGTGAACTCCCTATCTTGATGGTCTTCACAGCCTTGCTGCTCCAAGTGTGGTTGTGATGTACCACCACCTCTGCATCATCTGGAAGCTTGTCAGAAATGCAGAGTCCCAGGCCCCATCCACAATGGGGGCAATCGGAATCTGCATTTTAGCAAGATCCTCAGGCGGTCCGTGTACACAGTAAATGCTGAAAGGTGCTATTTTATAGGACATTTCTAATCTGAAAAAACTGAAAGACAAAAAACTCCATCCAAATGGCTTTCACATGGTTTTCCCACCATACTTACAGAAGCACTCAGAAAGGGGTTTATAATTTGCTTTTATTATGAATATAAAATACACATACAACATAATATACATTTACACATTTACACTTTGCAGTCACTTTCATCTTTTTCCAGCAAATTCACTTCTGCATGGCCCAGCGGCCCGCACCTGCCACAACACGCCGCTTACACTCATGACATTCTCTTCACCTTGGTACAATGTGTGACTCGGTAAAAGATACCAGGCCCAGGCGTCAAACGGCTGGCTTTACTGTCCTTCTCACAGAATGCCTTTCATCCTGCAGTTTCCTTTCCTGTCGCTACATGCCCCCTGTTGCCTCAAACTTCAGCGTTAAAAATTCAGAAGAGGGCTGCAATAATCACTCTTGTCCTTTAAAAACACCTTGAAATATCTTCCATGAGCGAGGTGCACATGAGTAGGCATTGACAGCATTGCTCGTTAACATGGTTTAAGAATGATCTACAGGAAGTTTCTGGAGTGTTATGTACAAATTAAGCTCACCAAATGGATCATCATGAAGGATCTGAATACCAGTGGTATGGAAGCAAATAAATAAATAAATAAACAGGAATAAATAAAAATAAATAGAGTGAGTTTCGCTAAGGAAAATTTCCATACCTATATCCCTGTGCTTTCTTAAAACTTCATTAGGTGCAGCTTTACAACAGGTGGGTAGGAGCTGGATTTTATGACTAGTTACTCTTCTTTGGGGTCGTGTCTTCAAAATGCTGGTGAAGAACAACTGATGAGCTTGGCATTGTTTCCCTCAGAACGAGGCTATGCGAGAGGTTTTGTAGGAGTTCTCCTTGAGGCTGTCAAATATTGCTTTGGTTCCATTCTGCCAGTGTAGCACCAGATCCATTGGGGTCTTCCCAGCCTAATCAAAATACATGAGGAAATTTGACTTCCAGATGGGAGGCATCTATAAATTCTACACATCCTCTGTGGGCGTGTTTTTAATGAGGTAATGGATAGGTGTATGTTATTGAACTGTTTTATGCTTTCCACTATGACTGATTGGCAGTTTATATTCAAATCAGCCCTTCACTCTTTCTCACAGGAATGTGTTTGGCATTTCAGATTAGCAATATTTTTGTTTTTTGTGTGTGTTTTTCCCCTCTGTGGGACTATTCCAGGTATTGGTTTAAAAAAACCCCAGTCCCTAGACGGTAAATTGCAAGAGCATGCCAACTCATTTCAAAATTCAAAAAATGCCTCTATACATCTCCGGTATCCTGCAGAAGGGGCATGGGAAAATAGTGAACAAGAACCAGTTCCTATCAATTTGGAAAACGATTCCTGATTGATAAAAACTGATGGTAAAAGAGCTGCTTTGACACCTTGGCTGAAGTCCTCCGGTGCCGTACAGAACTCTTACTGCTCCAAGGTGTGGAGTTTTCACACTGGGATCTCCTGGGAAATTTCATTTTTCTTGGAGGAGACCAAAATTCTTTTACCTTATGCAGAGGTCTCAAGACATGTACAAAAATTAATCCGATGCCACCTCTCGATTCTTGTCTTTAAATAGGAGAAGTCTTATATTTTTCTACCCCTATTTGTTTAGAAGTCTCTTTAACTCAAACTGCAAACTGGCAGCTTTGAGATGCAAATCAGTTTAGAGACCTGTTTTGTTTGGGCCCAGAGGTGAGATTTTTTTTTAAGTTGGAATTAATTGTCAATAGTTGGAAATTAGGAGATTTCCCAAGTGAATTTGTGAACTCTCTGAAAAAAAATCAGAAGAGTTGGCCAGCCTGATATCTGTGGCTTCACAGAGCCACCACCTTTATAATCATGTGCACAGATCCCTGCAGCCACCATTTATGTAATTCAGGTGACCTGCCTGACCCCTGCACTTATTGCTTATTTGAATTAGTGGCCCTGTAACCTTTGTTTTGGAACTTCCCACCTCTACATCATGTTCCTCGAGAAACACTCATCACTACACATAATGACAGAATTTTGGACAACAATAGAATAATGTATTGTGTGTTTGTTTCCAATTCCCTTCAAGATGACGTTCAATGGCTAGTGGTCTTTTGGGGAACATCCAGCCATTGGGTCAATGTTTCAGGACCCTAATGCTGGGGTTTAACTGATATTCAAAGCCCCCAGCCTCATTGGTATATTTTGATCTGTTCTTCCATGAATTCCTTCAACTCCTCTCTATTAAAATGTATCTCCTGATTTCTGGCTACTTATACAGTCTCCCCAAATCTATATGCTATTTCTCTTTGCTGGTAGTGTCTCACTGCCTGAAAACAATTTTAATATTTTCTGCAGTTTCAGAGATTTCATTAAATCTACTCTTTTTCTGCTTATTTATTTCAATTATTAGATAAGGCCAATCCCTATATTAAGGATGAGAGGACCCTACTATTAACACTTTACCATCCAAGCAGCCTCTATTTATTGCTTCTATTCTTTGTTCCTATCACCAAGACAGTTTTGTGGGGCTTTTTATGATAAAATATTCCTCTAAGTCTCATAGTAACGCAATAAGGGGAAGAAATTATTCTCAATATAAGATGACTGGGGTTTTCTTTTCCTTCTTTGTAAAGTGATTCTCTACCAAACCTTTCAAATTATTTCTTCAGGAATTTATATCCATTCCTCCCAGTGATATTTTTAAAGCTTACATTAGATGATGTTTGCCTGGGAATTGGGACCATGAGGAAAAGTTGGCTCTATTCCCTGGCTTGCAGATGAAGCTAAATTAACACGTACTTGTAGAAGGGACTTATACGAGCATTTTCAGGGCCTAAATATAGGGAATTATTTTGAGGGATATGCAGATAAACCAGTGTGGAGAATGGATAGAAATTATCTCAAAAATATAGGCAAAAGCATGGCTGGCCCTGGAAGAAAGTGGTAGCATGTTATGCTGTTGTAAGGAGGGGAGGACTACTCAGAATTACTGGATTAGATATTGATTAATTTCAGTTCATTGGCTCTTGGCTGTATTGACCACTGTGGAATTGTATTACTTCAGAGATGGTGTCTTTCTTTATTCCTGACTACCCCGGCCTTGCTCAACCAGGGGTAGCCAGGGGAGATTGTGCTTGGGTTTGTGAAGGTGAACAATTTGACCATCTTATATTTTCAAGACCAAATTTTGAAAGAATCACCAGACACTGTACTGGCACTGAAGCTACAGCAGTCATGATGGCTTCACCCATCTCCGACCAGATGACTTGAGTCCTCGCCAAGGTTAGCAATGTCATTATAGGAATGGATGGACAGGTGCATTTAAAGCATCAAAAGAACTCCTCCAACCCTGAAATCCTACCACTGTGGGATTATTTTCAAGTGCATAAGATATGCTTTTGTTAATAAGAAAGCCCGCAAGCAGGGGCTGCTTGTTTTAGGTACTTACACAATTCTTGATGTTGAGGTCAGCCCCATACATAATCAGGAGTCTGATCATCTTGTAACGGTTCAGCCTCACTGCGTCATGCAGAGGGGTATCTCCTTCCTAGAGAAGCAGAGTCAACAGACTAAAGTTGGGCCTGAGACCAGGAAGTGGGTCCCACAAGTGTGTACTAGACTTGGGGAGTGATCCCAGATAAATGAGGCCTGGAGCTGGAGGGAGGCAGAACTTTGCCCAGGTACTCACTCGGTCTTTGGCATTGAGGTCCGCCTCACAGGCGATGAGATGCTCTGCGCACTCATAGTGGCCAGTCCTCACCGCCACGTGCAGCGCAGTGCTGAGCAACTGGGAAATTGAAGAGCACAACTGATGTACTGGGCTCAGGGACAGAGGCTGTCCCAGACCCCAAGGTGTGTGCAAGGGGGACAAGTGGCCACTATGGTGCCCCACACAGCATGAGCTTCCTGCTGACCCAAATGGCAAGGTGGCTTTGGGAGGGGGGAGGCCAAGGTGGGGAAGGTACTGGGGGCGGGGGGAGAAGGGACAAGAAGAGATATACCTTATCTCGAGCACTGATTTTTGCTCCTTTGTTCAGTAGCAATTTTAAGACATCCAGGTTTCCTCCACGGCTTGCCCAGTGGAGGGCTGTGGATTCAAGCTATACAGGAAGGGGAAAGCAGAGGAGTTAGTACTTGGTTTCCAGGGCCCTGGAACACCAGATTTGCTAGGGTATCCCCCTCCCAACTACAACTACATTTTTGAGAACTACCATTTATTGAGAATTTCTACATGCCAACAAGGTGTTATGCACCTCGGATGGATGGGCCCTCCTGGCAACACTGAAGCAGGTGTGAGTACGCTCATTTTGCAGATGGGAAAAACAAGTCTCCAAAATAGTCAAGTTTCTTGCCCTAGGAAGCACAGCTAGTAAGCATCAGAATAGATCTTCAAACCCACATCTGCCTGGAAATTTTAACCACTTTTGCCAAATCTACTCAGAAGTTCTAGACAAATGCATTTTAAAATCCTGGCAGAATAAAAGTAGTCCCTTCCAAAGGATTTTAATCTGGATCTGCCACCTCTTCCTGTGTCCCTGTTGTTTTCCCCTCCTCTCCTGCTGGTTCTCTGCTGTCATCTGTGCCAGCACAGCCTCTATGCCTCAAGGGCCGCCACTTGTGGTCACTGCACACTGCCCTTACTCCTTGGAGATGCCCTCTTTCCCACTCGGGCATATTCCTGGCCTTCCAAGTCACACACTCACAAATTTTAGTGTCTTTTCATGCAAGCTTTATTTATTTATTTTTTGTATTGTTTTCCTGTGTGTGTGTTTGTCTTTGGGGCCCAATTTTGTTCAAATTCTTTGGACTTTCCTAATATCCATCTTCTGCTTTATAAAGTCAAATTGAGCTGCATTTAAATAAGTAAAGCATTTTCCCAGCTCAGTCTTCAGTCCATAAAATATGCTGTATGCTGGTCTTTGCAGAGATCACAGTAGCTGAATTATTGAGGTCTGAATAGCGGCTACTTTCCATAGATGCAGTTCATTCCGTATGCAGGTTAGCCCCTGATCTCAGTGATGGCATCCATCAGAGAAGGTGAACAGCTAGAGAATTCTGACACACCCCTGGCAGCCAAGGGGCCACGAGCACGCTGCCGTGTATAATGGAAGGACAGGGATGCCGAGAGGCAAGTGCTGACCGATTACTTTTCAGTAATGCTACTGACTTGATACTGACCCAACTCTCTGATGAGGATATTGAATTCTGTGCAGCGGCTTTCACTTCCTCCTTTTCCCTGGAACACTCCTCTCCTTTTCAGTATGTATGGAAAATACTTTCCACCTGACCTAGTCCCATCTCCCAACTTCCCTTTGTATGGAGAAATGAGCTTTCGCCTCATTCTCTCAGATCAATTTTCAATCCAATCAGCCCCGTTTTTCATTGTAGGTTTTCTCAAGCTTCATATAGTCTCCTTATTTTGGCTCATTTCCAAACAAAGAAATATATTTACCATATCGCGGAATTCGATCTGGGCTCCAGCTTCCATTAACTTCTCCACAATTGCCAAATGTCCTTCTAAGCATGCTCTGTGAAGAGCTGTCCGTTTATACTGTCAGAATAGAGATTTAAAAAAAGAGAGAGAAATGCATATAAAAATGAGCATAAATCCCTTTTAAGAGGTATGAAGCTGAGGACCCTGATGACCTAAGTGATAGAAACTTGAGTGCTTCTTTTTAAATTAGAAATGTCAAATTTCCTAAAATTGCAGAACTGGAACAAAGATTGTGCAGCTGAGGCTTGAGTTTCCTGCAGGTACATCTTTAAATGCTCAGAGGTCTCCATGGAGGAATGTGAACTCAAAGCTCACAATTGCCTCAACACTGACATTTCCCTTTCTTGAATTCTGTGCCTTCGTTGTTTGTGTTGAATTGGCCATGCAGATCAGATGGCTTTCTTCCACCTGGGACTGTTGCTAGGTTGAATATCAAAAAGTATTCAATTCTTTTTTAAGAGAATGGGGGACTCGTTTTTAGTTCACCTTCAGAAATGATTCTCCATTCAGTTTGGGAAGGCGAGGTGGGGGGATACAAAAAGGATTCATGTTTCTGGTAAGAAGGCTTCATATGAATAGATTAATAATAGACTATTTGACCAAGAACAATTATTGGTCTTATTCACTCCAGTGCCCTCTATTTGCAGACAAGGAAATGGAGGTCTAAAAAATGCAAATTAGCTGCTAAAAATCAAATACCCAAGTAGTGATAGAGTCAGCATTTGAACTCCAGTCCACAGATTCCGTGTGTTGCACTGATGTGTTTGGGTCCAGTCAAGGATGTTGCTATTGAGGCACCTGGGTGACTCAGTCAGTTAAGTGGTTAAGCGTCTGCCTTCAGCTCAGGTGATGATCCCAGGGTCCTGAGATCTAGCCCAGAGTGGGGCTCCCTGCTTATCAGGGAGTCTGCTTCTCCCTCTGCCTTTGCAGATCCCTCTGCTTGTGCTCTCTCTCTCTCTCTCTCAAAAATAAATAAATAAAATCTTTATTTTATAAAAGGATGCTATTTTGTATCTCTCCAAAAGGGACTTGTTGGTCCTGCTTTATTAAAAGTCTATCCTAAGAATATAAAAAGTTAAAGACAAACTGAAAAATCCAGCTGGAAGAATATGCAACCCATAGCACTAATCCAGCCTCTTTTTTCTGCACTATCCTAATATGCTACTGGCATATGTGGCAACAGCTGGAGAAACTGTTTCAGGTGGATTGCTTTTTGGCACCAAGTTAGCAAGACTGAAGTTAAGCATAAGAAACACAAAATTAATGAGCTGGATTTTGCAGTGCTTTGTAGAAGCCTTACCTCATCACAGACATCTGGATTGTTCTTGTCTGACAAGAATTTTTCTACTACTGGCAGTTTATTCTCCAGGGCAGCCTTCAGGAACCTAGGTACATCCACAGGTTCTGTCTAAAGCCAAAGAATAGTGCAGGAGTTATCGTGAGTTTTCCAATATTCGATCAAACCCTCTACAGATATTTATTCCCTGGTAGCACAATGCTGGACATGTAATACTACAAAAGCAAACAGTCCTTACAATGATTTCAGGTTCAGGTTCCTTTACAACTGGAACTTTAGTTTTCCTGTATTTTTTCCTTTTCTTTAGTTGAATGATTACTTCAAGGTCTTCTAGATTTTCAAGCTTTGATCTTTGTTCTAGTTTTTTCTTCTTGAGCTAAAAAAGAAATCCATATTTCAAAATATGGTGACAGGCATTCCGGTTGTGTCTAAACAAAATCTGCAAGGTCTGAGATAAGTATGTGAACAGTTGGAGCAAAAAAGTAAAAAAAAACAACAACAACAACAAAAACAAAAAACCCAACCAACCCTTTAAAACTAATCTTTGACTCTGACTCAGTCACTTCTTGATCAAGTATTCGGGGGTCTAATTTTTCAGCTAATTGCCTTCATCTCCACTTCTCTTGCTTGTAGCATCAGCTTTTGGAGATAGGATCTCTGTAAGTAATGATCATGTAATCACTTCCATACATTTCCATAAATGAACCCCAAATTTAGGTTGAATTTTTTATTTAACTCAGAAGAATCCAACAATAAGCATTAAGCTCCAAAATACCAATGCCAAACTCTTTCAGGCAGCCTACAAAGCAGGGCCCATGAAACAGACTTTCTGAGACTCCTGCTAATGCATCCTTTATCTGTGATTAAAATAAGTAATGAAAATGCACATGGCACCATGGAATTTATCAACACAGATAGTGAACACAGCCAAACAATGATTCTGGGACCACAGGCCATGTTATTGAGAAAAAGAGATCTCATCTCTCTTGCTTGAGATTGACTAGATGGTGCATGACATCAGAAATTCACTAGTTATGTTTCTCTTTCCAAATCTTTAAATCAGAACATAGTTGTAGAACATTCAATCATTGGTTCAGAATCCAGAGGTCATAGTCTTGCTAAAGAATTAGTTCCTACTACTTGTCCTATAGAAGTTGCCTCTCCAATGGGTTTGAATTTGGCAAATAAACATCTTTGGAATGGTTGCATTTATTTCATTTATCTCTTTTATCCTTCCTGCCTGGCACCTATTTTCTCCTACCCCATCCACGACTTCCCACTAGTGGATTCCATGGAAGGTCCTTACCTCTGCCTCTCGCTCTTTCTCAATTTTCCACTGCTGCTCCCCCAGGATCAAGGAGTGGGCTGGAAGTGTCTTCAGGTCCTCTTGCTTCTCTAAAGTAACAGCAGCTTCATACTGCCCATCTCTGAAATCCTCAGGTAGGAACTCCCCAGTATCCCCACTGCCATTCTTCTTCCCTGTGACCTAGGAGGAAAGAATATTGTAGGATCAGAAGTTGCAGGGCCTGTCTTGGAATCATTCTCCTCAGAGGATGCTGCAGAAGGCCTTGGTCCTCCTTGCCTGAGGACAGCCATCTCTGTGCGCTGTGTTCTCAGATCTCAGGCTGGGACACACCGCTGTAGTATTCCAGAATTACCATCAGATGATTGTCCTACCCTCCTGGTAAAGCAAGGCTTAGGTTAGGTTGATACATTTAAATGCACTTTTAATCCATTTAAACACATTTCACCTAGGAAAACTGCAACCCCTCCATGATTGTTTTAAATTCTTCCATTTCAGGTATTGTTAATGGCTCTTAGACTTGAGTTGTAAAGTTTCCAGACATATATTCTTGCAATAAAACTTCTTCCCTAAGGCATCCTCATAACTACATGTGAATCCATGCTTTAGTAAGAAAACCAAAGAAGAAGATAATAAATAGGAAATATATAGAGAATTCATTACTGCTAGCTTCGTTTTTCCAATTTCACTTATTTCATCACTTAGGCCAACCATGTTCCATAGATGACATCAGAGTACCTATGCATTATGCCTAAAAAAGGACATTTCAATTTTCAAATAAAAATCAAGACTAAACCAGTTTTCACCATGAAACAAAAATGTGTCTTACGTACCAGCTCTTCTACCTTCATCACCATCATGTCGGCCTGAGGTTCGGTTCGTCTGTGTGTTTTCTCCTGTGGATTGAATCCCTTGAATCAGCCCTGCTGAGCCCCTCCACACCGGTCAGCTTATATAGCTAGGGCTGGGTGAGATAATCTTCCAACCTGGGAACCCAAGTAACACCCCTGCCCCCACCCGTGGCCAACTCAGAGGCAGGTGAATTTTCATTCCAGACTCAGTGTCTGGGAAGCAGAAGAGGGAGGAGATGACAAGTAACCCCACTGAATATGTGAATCAGGAAGAAATGTGAGAGGGCCATTCCTTTGGCAGTGACCACACCGCTCAGCAATGCAAGTCATCCTATTTATCGAGAAGCCAGGGTACAGCTGTCTGTAGATATTGCACCACAGCGCTGCTCCTTTTCCTTCTTTGTCAGCTTTCATATGACTAACCCTATCAAGAAAATGTAAATGCCCTGCATATCACACTGCCAGTAATATCTTGCTGATAACCAGACTTATCGACACTTCACTTGGGGGAAGTGTTGCTTCAGGACATCCTATTCTCATGGGTAAACAGTCTGAGAGGAAAGGATCCGGGTCCTAATGGCCCTTGTCTATATCTGTTTGGAATTCTCTGGAGTGATGTCTGGGACTAAAAAGGCCCCATGACATGCCACCTTACCATCATTATAAGAAATTAAAAGCATTCAGTAATACGCTTTTATTTTATGGTGTCACTGGCCATAATTAGCACATTACATACTTACTGTCATCTAAAACGGCGTACTTACTGGAGGCTTTTTGATTCAAATGGTCCCCAGAAAGATCATAGGAGATCAGTTACTAGCAATAGCATCATGTTGATTGGGTCACGGAGCCTAAGTTCTCAGATACTATTGGTAAAACACTCACCTGTGGGAGCTTGTCAAAAATACAGATCCCCAAGCCCCACTCTAGGGTGGTGGGTTCTAGGAATCTGTATTTTTTCAAAGAACTCACATAATTCTGATGCATCAAGGCTTGAGACACATTGCTTGAGGGGCAGAGAGCTTTGCCCTGTGGAGGAGTAAAGAATACTCCTGCTTATAGTTTCTCATTCTGAAGCATTAAATTATGTAAACATATTTAGGTCTTTTTACAGTTCAGGAAGAGGCTGGGATTGTACCTTCAAAGCCACTTAAAACCTTAGTTTTTCTCAGTAAGAGAAACAGGGGGAAGAAGGAGAGAAAGGGAGTAATAATGGAGGGAAGTGTTAGGATATTATGTTGACCTTTCTATATCTGTAACCCCTCAGACTTACCTGCTCCACAAACACGGCTACCATCCTTCTCTCCTTGAACGGATCAACCTATGGACATTTTCTGGAACTGTCAGAATGAGACATTGACCTTCAAAGAGAAAACATTGGTATAGCACAACCCTCCTAATAACTCTTTTTTTTTTTTTTTAAGATTTCATCTATTCATTCATGAGAGACACAGAGAGAGAGAGGCAGAGACACAGCCAGGAGAAGCAGGCTCCCCATAGGGAGCCTGATGCAGGACTCAATTCCAGAACCCTGGGATCATGCCCTGAGCCAAAGGCAGATGCTCAACCACTGAGCCACCCAGGTGCCCCCCCTCCTAATAACTCATGTACTTGTCCTGGTCTTCTCATGTTCTTTCCTAAAAGAGGTTTTACCTAAAGGAAATCTCCTGATGTTTTCTCTGAGATGGACACAACTATTACCATCTTCCTCGGTTTCTCCATGTAAGTGAGAAATGGCCACTTTAGCTTTTCTTACCATTTCTCAGAGCTTTCTGTTCCAAGCTTGATGCAAGCTGATGATGGCATTAGGAGATATCTTTGGGGAAGGGTCACAGGTTAAGGGCCTTAAATATGGAATCACACAGCTGTTAGTGCCCTCAAAGTTCAAGCAAGACCAATGCTTCCATTTTGCAGAGGGTGGTAAGGCATGGAAACATTAAGTAACTTGCTGTAGATACACAGCTGGTTGGTGGATACCAGGCTGAAGAGTTTTGATTCTATCCAAAAGAAGAAGAGGATCACTGAGCGCAGAACAGATTTTCAAGATCAGGTCATACCTAGACCCATTCAGGGCCCAAACAACACTGATAAAATGTTCTTCCATGCTCAGATCACCTCAAAAAATGCAAGTGGCAATGGGTGGGATGGTTCATCAAGCCCTAGTCTTCCTCTAGCCACTAAGTTTTCTCCCTCAAACCTGGCTGATTCTGTATAGAAGACTTCAAGAAATCTTTTTTTTTTTTTCTAGAGAGAGACACACACAGAGCGGGGGGTGGGGGGTGAGGACAGAGGGAAAGGGAGAGAGAGAATCCCAAGCAGACACTATACCCAGCACAGAGCCCAATGAAGGGCTTAATCTCACAACCCAGAATCAAGACCTTGAGCCAAAATCAAGACTGACTGAGCCACCCAGGTGCCCCTCCAGGAAGTCTGGAAGGGAACTTTGCAGAGGATGACCGTTGAGGACAGTTCATGGAATGGGTTGGGCGGGTCATCTTTACTGTCACATCTGCCGATCCTCTCCACTCCAGTATCCCAGTGTTGGGCCAGTCGGCATTATAAAATGGAAGAATCATTATTGGAAGGTTTACTCCTCAAATAGCAATTCTAGATACATTTAGCTCCTAACAACACAGAAGACGAAATTGTGTTTTCAAGTATTCTTACTCATCAAAATTGAGAACAGAACTTCTCAACTAGAGGCAAGTTAGAGAACTTCCTTCCTATAAAGAAGTTCCTTCCTATAAAAGTTCACCTAGTGGGGCAAATTCTGAGACATTTGACTGGATCATCCTCTCAAATGAGGCATCACCTTTCCTTACCAAGATGAATAAAGAGAAAAAAAGCTCCCGGTCGGTTCTACAATTATTTAGCAACCCAACGCCAACTATCTATGAACAGAATGAGCAGGGAAATGGTCCCTGAGCTTTGTCAGAGTTACCTCACAAGGGTTTAACCCAGTTTCTGCAGGACTTAAGCATTTCAGTGGGACAAGAGTCATAACCCTGCTTCCAGTTGGAGAGAGTGAGTGGCAGAGGAGCAGAGCACACAGCACTTACTGTTGTCACCCAGAGTTCCAAAGACTTGCTCAGAGACCACCCCAGTAATTGCCACAGCTCAGCTCCAAGGGCAAGCTCGTCTTTCCAAATTTTTGGACATTGTACTTCTGCTGTACTTCACTGTACTTCTACTATTTCTTTATTTTGTTAACTACATAAGTAATATATGCATGTTATTGTTAAAAATTAAAATGACACATGGGATGCCTGGGTGGCTCAGTGGTTGAGTGTCTGCCTTTGGCTCGGGTTGTGATCCCGGGGCCCTGGGATTGAGTCCCACGCTGGGCTCACCCTCACCACAGGGAGCCTGCTTCTCCTTCTGCTTGTGTCTCTGCCTCTGTCTCTGTCTCATGAATAAATAAATAAAATCTTGAAAAAAAAATCAAAATGACGCAGAATGCTGCTTAATTGCAATCTTACCAAGTGTTGATTTGATACTTAATCTTTTTCACCTGATAATGTGTCTTAGCAATTGTCTTCTATGAGCACAAACAAACCAATTTCATTGTTTTAATCAACCACATGGATTTCCACGTGTGGACACACCATTGCTTATTTAGCCAGTCTCCCATCTATGGATATTTAGGCTGTTTTTCAAAACAGTCACTTTTATCTGCTACAATCAAAGGCGTTTTATAGCACATAAAATTTTATTCTTATTAATGCTCCTTGTCCTTAGAACACCCACCTCAACACTAAAAGGAATGACTTCGAGGACTGTAGCCAGATTCTGACTCGGAAGATACCTTGTTCCACTGTTACACTTATAATTGCTCATTTTGCCATTCCTCTTAATAGCCTTCCCAGAGCCAGCTGCTACTCACCTCCCTTGGCTCAGAGAAGTGGCTGACTTTGCCTGACAAGGAATCCAAGTATCCTTACAGCCAAGCTGTGGCTCAGTTACACACTTGAAAATGCCAAGGCAGGTCATAAAATGAAGCAAACAAGGTCCAAGTTTGTTTCCCTGCCCTCACCAGGAATGACTCACCTGTACTTGAGAAGCTGAACACACTGGGGACACATTGAGTGGGATTGTGGTATCTGCCCTCATCTCCGCTCAAAGGACAAAGTCAAGACTAAAGTCTTCTTCTACCCAGGGCTCTGCATACAAAGTGCACACTGCTTGTAAGCCACAGGGCTTCCTTTTTATAGGTACTGGCAGTCCTCCACAGGAGAGGTATGTGAAGGCTATCTCACCTCCACACCTTATCGCAGGTGCCTTGTTCTAGTAAACTACATGTCTCAACCCAAATTCTGCCACACTTGTGAGCCCATGTCAGCCAACAGGCACACACAGCCACATGGACTGTTCTGTAAACTCAGTGAAACCAGCCCCATTTTAGGCCCTCATACAGCGAAAAGCATAAGAGGCTCCATTGAGGCAAATGAAACCACATCCTAGCAGCAAATTTCAGCTGACTTTCTAGTCTAATCAGACGACAGAACATTCCAGTGTACGGCCCAACACAAGATCTGACAGGGTCCTAGTACTCACTATAGGCCTAGGACCCCAAGGGCATAAAAAAACGTCTGACACATAGTAGGGCTAAATATTTAGCTAATACCTGGCAGTGTTGTTCCTTGCTTTTCTAGCCAAACCACATATCCTGAATCCTCCCTTCAATGACAAATAATCTGTAATACTTCTAATGCTAATTAAAGAATTCTTTATTGCCAATAAGAGGTAAAGACAGTTTAAGGGCATGTGGTAGCCTCTTCTAGAACATGCACAACTGATTGGCTTCTTATAAATTCTAACTAACCACAGAAAGTATACCATGACAGTTAGGGAACCTCAGCTATAAATTAACATTTCCCAGGGCAGTGATTCTCAAGGCTAGGTACATGTCAGAATGTCCAGGAAGCATTTAAAAGATGCTAATACTCCAGCCTCACAAGGTAAATGAAATCTGAATCTTTGCTCTAAGTTCCAGGTGCATTTAAAAAAATTCTCCAGTTGATTCTAATTTTTACCCAGCATTGAGAATACCAACACAGGATATAGATTTAAGTGAATATGTATATAAATAAATGAACATATATTCTTGAAGGTATAGGAGGCCATCAAGCCATCCTTATCTCAGTCTCTGAATTTTAAAGACTCTGCCTTTATTAAAACTATGGAAAGAAAATACACTCACACTTTATTCATTCAATATTTATTTGGGCCTATTATGTGTCAGGCATTTTTATAGAGCTGAGATATACCAAAGCTCACAGCAGACAAATTCCCCTGCCCTCAGGGAGTCTTTACAGTTTTACTGAAGTATTTAAAGGAAATTGCAGACAATAGAACACGCTGCTTCTGCCACAAAGCTAAGGAGGGTCAGGGAAGTATGTAAGTATGAAGAATGTGGGCTGAGGAAATAGGGAACCTGGCTTTTAATCCTGGCCTTGTCCTGTGTCTAGTTGAGTGAGTCCTCTCACCAATTAGGATCTCAAATCCTCCAGTTACCAAAGGAGAGCTTTGAGCAAAATGATCTCTGGGGCCCTAAAATTTTATTGAGGTCTGCAAACCACTGAATCAAAAGGTAGAAATAAACATTTATGACTGCAGCATTATATGCAGATGGCACAGTTGATTCTCCAAAGACTCTAGAGAAGGAAATGGTCTATAAAGCCTTCACCAGCCCAGTCATTTTAAAGACACACCCCCATTTGATAAACATGAAAATCTTATATCTTCTGTTAATATGAAGACAAATGTCAGGATGAACTTGGGGCCAAAATGAAATCAAAGCAATAGTCATTTTGAATATGCTTTTCCAAACTCCCCAAGACCTTAGGGATCTTGATACGGCTTCTTCTCCCCTCCTTCCCATCTGAAGATCTCTGCCCAAATTCTCGCCTTTGCTGGAATCCACTGTAGAAAAAGGACTGATAACTGGGCAGGAAGGGCTGTCAAAGACATTACATTAAAAGTCTTATTCCTCCAAACAGTGGGTTCTTTTTCAGGTCCCTGCATTAATTTCCATAGTCTTAGTAAGGCAGAGCCTTTAACAACATTCTGACCCAGTGATAAGGATGAGGGGACCATATCTTACTATGGGATGAATGGGTGTGTGAGACAATCAGCTCCTGTGAATGCATAATGATTCTTCTTCCTGCCCCTGAAGTTTCTGAAAAGCTAACCTTCCTTCATACAACAAAATTTCACTGAGTGGACAGTGGGATGGTGGAGAGTTTGCACTGAAGCTGTTTGGCGGGGGGCAACTGTCATAGTAACACTGAAAAGATTTTGATGCAACTTTGGAATTACTTCACATCCAATTACATAGGACATCTACTTGGGGTGAGAGATAAGTGCTTCCGTGACCACAACATAGAAGGAAAATCCATTTAACCTTTTCAGCCAATTTATAAAAGCAGGGAAGAATTATTTTTTAAATGCAATTTCTGACTTCAGGTAAGGAGTATTGGAAAAAATGTCTTGGTATACTTTGGAGTTTCCTAATAAAAAAGAAAGTGCTGCAAGACATCTTAAGTATGGGTTCTTTGGGAAGCAGAGAAATTTAGTAAGAACCAATAAAAGCACTGAGTGGACACTGAGTCCATTGTCTGGCCATTAGGAAGGGCCAGGCTGAGGCAGGCAGGATCTTTTTACTTTAAAAACTAAAACTTCCCTTTGTAAACACCCTGATACTTAAAATCTCCCTGCAACATAGTTTCTTATGGCTCACCTAAATTTTGGCAGTTTAATCTCTTTATCTCATTCTAACTTTAGAAAAGAACTTCACCAGCAAAAACATCCATTGAGCTCATTTTACCATGAGTCTTACTAGATCAAGGGAGACAGGACTAAAAGATGAAGTTTCTGCCCCTGAAATCCTACTGGAACTATCCCCCTTCTACTGGCTCAAAAACTTTCTTATAACTAGATATTTTCAAGTTTTTTGAATATTGAATTTGGGAATGTAGAAAAGCCTTCAATATTGTCTAGTCCAGTCCCCTAATTAAACACCTGAAGAGGTTTAAGTGGCTCCTCCCAAATGACATGCAGTGTTAGGATACAAATCCAGGTCTCCCTACTTCCAGACCCATGCTCCATCCCCAGGTTGAAAGTATTTTTCTTCACACAGATATGCTAGCTGATATCCGGGGCTCCATTCCCTTCAAAGTAAATGCCCACACATGTACTGTTTCATGTTTTCTGTCTTCTCTTATAGAGAGGCTTATAGCTCTGTCACTTTAAAAAATATATTTAGGCTCTCATTCCTTAGAGAAATTGCTGATTCCACATTTGGGACAAGGAAGGTACAAGATGAGCTTAGAATATTCTGTGCCAGAAAGCAAGCAGGTACTCATGACTAACGTGGGATTTGCCAAAGGAGCAGCTGGAAGGAGCTCCTGCTATCCGAATCTGGGATATGTTGAGCATCAAAAAGAATAATGATGATAACTTATGAACAATTTTGGGGTCCATAGTGATAATAAATAAATAATATAAATATGGACTTCCTGGATGGCTCAGTTGGTTGGGCTTCCAACTCTTGGTTTCTGCTCAGGTCATGAGGCCATGGGTGGTGGGATCTGGCTCCAAGCTTAGCAAGGAGTCTGCCTGAAGATTCTCTCCCTCTTCCTCTCCCCAACTCACACTCATGCACTTTTGCTTTCTCTCTCTAAAGTAAATAAATACATCTTTTTTAAGAACATGTAAAGTTTATAAGAAAATTAATGATATAAATATATAAACAAGTAAATAGAGAAAGGAAGGGGAAAAGTGGAAGCTCTTTTTTATAGAAAAATGCCAGGAGAGCAGGGTAAAATTATATTAATTAATGTGGAGAGCAGGGTAAAATTATAAAGTTCACCCCAATAAAATAATTGATTCAAGCAAAAATCATCAATGAATGCTAAAACTATTTTCTGAAAGGTCACTGGGTATCAGAATATTCTCATAGTACTAAAGGATCACACAAAGATTGTTTATTAAATTAAAAGAGGCAAAAAAAATGAAATGAAATAAATTAAAAGAGGCAAAAAAAAACACTTTTAAAATGGAGAGACCCAGCAGGCACCACTTTCACGAGTGACCAAACTTACTATCAAAAGAAGTGCTAGGACTCAGGTATCAGTAATTTCTAAAACTTTCCAGTTGATTCTATTTTCTGTCTAGAGTTGAGAATACCATCCTACGGTTGAGATTTACCTGAATGTGTACGTAAGTATACATATGTGTGTATTTTTGAAGTTGTAGTGAAATATTAAGCTATCCTTGTCACAGTCTCAGAACTGTGACTGTAAAACTATGGGGAAAAAATACATCTTCTTTGCAATTTATTTATTCAATGTTTATTTAGCCTATTCCTGTGGGACAACCTGACATTATGTATTTCCTAAAGTGTTGCAATAAGAAGTGCACACCATCACTTTTGTAATATTTGGACCAAAAATGATTAACCTGAATCCAATCATGAGGCAACTTTCAGACAAATCCAGAATGTTGGACTTTCTGGGGCGACGGGGTTGGGGGTGGAGGTGGGGACAACCAGTTGGACTCCTCAAATAGGTCAATGACTTGAAAAGACAAACAAAAAAAGAATTGGCTTTTCTAGATTAAAGGAAACGTAAAGAGACATAACAATCAAAGAAAATGCACGAACTTTGGTTGGATCCTGTAATTTAAAAAACAAAAGCCATAAAATACATCTTGGGGACAAGTGAAGAAATTTGAATGTGACTTGTATTTTAAACACTATTAATGATAGTTTTCTTATGAGTAGTGATGGTTTTGAGGTAACGTCGAAGAATGTCCTATACATTCTGAATTATTTAGGGGATGAGGTGTCATGATACCTGGTTTCAACCGGTTCAACAAAAAACCTCCATGTATGTGTACATGTGTATAGAGAGAAAAGGCTGAGAAAGAAAAAAGAACCCAACTGCAAAATACTAACAGCTGAATCCAGGTGAAGAGTATAGGCTGTTCTTTCCATTTTTCTGTACCCTTTCAAACGTTAAAATAACTGTAACTTTTTAGTGAAATAGGAACGCGGGAACCGCAGCTCCAGGAAGGGGGGGCGTTTGGCCGCGGGTCCAGGTCGGGCGCGCAGCAGGCCCCAGCGCGGGGCGCCCAGGGAGCGGCGGGGGGCGCAGGCCCACTAGGAAGGAGGCGCGGGCGCGGGGCCCGGGTGGGCGCGGGGCCAGGGGTGGGCGCGGGGCCGGCTGCACAGCAGGGGGGTCCCTCAGCCCGGGGCTTCGCTGGCACCGCCTTCTGCCACCGCCACCGTCGAGCTGGGAGTGGCAAGGAGGTATTTCTGGTGAGAGGACAAAAATGTGGCATCCGTCGGCACACCCCTGCCCAGGCACCCGGGGATCCAGGCCAACGACGTTCGTTGAGCCCCCGGGGTCACAGGGCCCAGAGCCCCAGGCCAACGGTGAAACCCAAAGTCTTACAAGAGGCAGCAGCCGGCTTCTGTCCCGCTTTCTCTCCTGTCCTGCCGCCCAAACAGTGTGCTGCTTTCAAAAGATGGGTTTTCTAACCTTTGACCAGCTGGTGACTTCCTATGTCATTTCCAGATCCTGCGTCGAATGTGTCTTAATGGCTAAAATGTGAATAAAGCATAAGTGGCCCCCAAAGTTAATGGAGAAGGGGAGTCCCTGGCGGTGGTGGGGGACTCAGGTGTGCGGCAGGCAGAGTGAGGGGCTCAGCCCAAGGCTGGCCGCTTAAAGTTGTTTCCTTCTTCCCTTCCTTCCTTCCTCTTTTCTCTCCCCGTCCCTGCCTGAAAAACCACAAGGACTGAAACTAAGGGCGCATGAAGGTGGGCTGACCCCAGCCTCCATCCTCCCCGCCACCTGGTAAGTGGAGCCATCCCCCTCCTAACAAGTGACTATTTCAGAGAGAGGTTCAGAGCCTTTTAACTAGAAACACCCCCCACCCTCACCCCCAGGCGTGTCATCTCTTTCCTGCGTAGACCTGCCTAGGAGGTGATCTTACCTCTCCCACTTAGAAGGAGCCTGGCAGGGTTTTCTGAACTAAATTCACATAAGAAAGGGAAGAGCTTGTTTGGAAAAACAGACTCTTCTGCTGCCAACACAAGCAGATCTTTTAGGGTGGAGGGAAACTGTAACCCCTCCAAGATCTTTGCTCTCCGTGCAGCGCAGGCTCTCAGGTTTCACAAAGGAATTTATAGAGCAGACTGACGCCTCTGGGGCTGGAATCAGCTCAGGACTAAGTGGAGAGCCATGAAGACGGACAGGCACCCTTCTCTGCTTTGTGCAGGCTGGGGATTGTTTACCAGGGGATGAAAACGTCCTCTCACTGAAAAGGAATGTTTGGCAAGGAAATGACCTCTGGAGGCACAACGCAATTGCTCCCTGGGGACTCAGTTTGGGTTAGTAACAGATCAGAACCACCAACCTAGACAAAGCCATCGTGGGTGGGGCAGGGGAGGGGACTGAGGTTTACAGAAGCTTTGTGATGTTTAAAGTGACTCCTGCCTTCAAAGGACAGCTGTCTTCTTTTCTAGGCAAGTTATGTACTATACAGCAAATGAAGTTAAAGGGAAAGAAGATGAGAGGTTGAAAATCATATGTAGAGAGGGGCACCTGGGTTGCTCAGTGGTTGAGCTACCTTTGGCTCAGGTTGTAATCATGGGGTCCTGGGATCAAGTCCCACATCAGGCTGCCCCGAGGGAGCCAGCCTTCTCCCTCTGCCTCTGTCTTTGCTCCTCTCTCTCTCTTATGAATTTCTTTTAAAAAATCATATATAGAGAAATAAAAAGAATCTTTGGTTTATTGGTGTCTGTGTTCTCTACTTAGCTCAGAGTTTGACCTACGTCTTTTCAAACCCATGTTTAGGAGGTACTAAATGGTGTGGGGTGTGTTGCTCTGGTGGCTGACATCTACACTTAGATGAAGAAGACAGAGATGATGTCCTTCCTTATTTGGTGGCTCCAGAAGCCACATTCCCTCCTCATCATCTTTTCCACGAGGACCAGGCCCCGGTCAGCAGAAACCCCAGCCATTCAGCAGCCCCTACCCTGGCACTGCTTTATCTCAGAGTCTTCACTGTGGAATTCTGAGGCCCACCCCAATGCCCCGGATGTGCTTCAACCCATGGCCTGCCACTTGGCTCCTCTTGTGACAACAAGCTGATAACATAGCTCACATGCCTTCCCCTTTTCCTGCATACCAACCAGACCCCAGCTCTGAAAAGGAAATGTACGACAAACCAAGAGAAATGGAGTTTATTTTTATAGAAACATTGTTAAGACTGCAGTAAGCCTAGAATTATGGAAAGTGCTTCCCCATGTTGCTCCAGCAAATCTCCTCAATGACCATAAGATTTTTACGGATGGGGAAATTAGTGAGTGCCGAGGTTAATGAAATAGCCAGTCACATAGCAAGTCTGTCTGTGTGTGTTGGGGGAGAGGGTGTGAGGGTAAGCATGCAAATTCAAAACCCAGGCACCTTTATTGTAGTTAAATCCCATCAGAACTAAGCATGCCCCTGATGGCAGTCACTTTTCACAAGATCTTGCCCAGTTTGGATATCATTAACTTCAAGACAAGTACTCCTTCAAGGCATGGCATCAAAGGGTACATTTCCATTATTCATCAACCTCACTGTGGTTGCAACCACAACTCAAATGCAAGTGACAAAGTCTGAGAACAAGAAAGCAGAGAAAATATTTGCTAAACACATCAGTAAATGAATAGGTATAAATATGAAATAAAGTGGCAGGATATATGTCCAAATCGATATATATGAATGAGTTCAATGCCTCTTTTAAAAAACAAATACTCTGGGGATCCCTGGGTGGCTCAGCAGTTTAGCACCTGCCTTTGGTCCAGGGTGTGATCCTGGAGACCCGGGATCGAGTCCAACATCAGGCTCCCTGCATGGAGCCTGCTTCTCCCTCTGCCTGTGTCTCTGCCTCTCTCTCTCTCTCTCTCTCTCTCTCTCTCTCTCTCTCATGAATAAATAAATAAAATCTTTTTTTAAAAAAGATACTCTTATGTGGGGTGAAACAATAAAAAGCAAGCAATCAGCTATTTATAAGAGACACACTTATGCCAGAATGAGATTGAGAATATCAAAATAAAGGGATGGACAAAGATGGGCAGCCAGGGTGCCTCAGCGGTTTAGCCCCGACTTCAGCCCAGGGCATGATCCTGGAGACCTGGGATCGAGCCCCACGTCAGGCTCCCTGCATGGAGCCTGCTTCTCCCTCTGCCTGTGTCTCTGCCTTTCTCTCTCCCTCTCTCTGTGTGTCTCATGAATAAATAAATAAAATCTTAAAAATAAAAAAGGATGGACAAAGAGATCCCATGTAAATGCTACCAATATATGCAGAAGGGGCAATATTAATTAGTAGTACCAGACAAAATGAATTTGAAGCAGAAAGCACCAGATGGGAGAAAGAGAGATGGACAACATCCAATAAGAAGTTCTACCGGCAGCCCCGGTGGCTCAGCGGGTTAGCGCCTTCTTCAGCCCAGGGCATGATCCTGGAGTCCCAGGATGGAGTCTCACGTTGGGCTCCCTGCATGGAGCCTACTTCTCCCTCTGCCTGAGTCTCTGCCTCTCATTCTCTCTCTCTGTGTGTGTCTCTCATAAATAAAATCTTTTTTTTTAAAAAAAGAAGTTCTACCAATAATTAATGTTCATGTAGTCAACAACATAGCATTGAAATCATACCATTGAAAACATCGAAAGACCAAATCTGTGTCCTCAGGCATGCTAAAACAGGTACCCATAATAAAAAGAACTGTTTGGGCCCAATAGAAACTTGCAGTCTCTTCCAGTGGGTAATTTGTCTGCAGTGTCTTTAAGGCAGGGAGCTTAAGCTCAGACTTCGAGATCTTGGAAAGATTCAAAGTATTTCAGGGAGAGCTTATTTATACTGTATGTATACTTTTACATCAGGGAAGCATTATGACAAATAGACCGTGAAAATCTCACCACATCCTAAGGAAAAACAAAAAGCCACAGAAGATTCTTGGAGTGTCTCTTCAGGAAATCCTCAAGCACTCAAGGCTCATGCCAGTTAGGGTAATGTGTTCAAAAATTTCCCCTAACAAACTCATTCCAGCATCAGAAAATGACAAATCAATCAAACTTTAGGGGATTGATAGCTTTACTCTTCCAGGGCCATAGGCGTGAATCCAGGAAAGGAGTTTATGCCAGAATATTGAACCCTTTCCTGCCAAAAATGGAAAGCAAGATGGAAAGAAAACCAGTTACTTCAATTCATAGCTACCACATTTTGGGCAAGAGAGTGAGTATTAGCTTAGAGCTTCTCATAGGTGATATGAAATTCCTAGCAAAAGTGTGGAACTGGGGCTCAGTTGGTTAAGTGCCTTGGGCTCAGGTCATGATCCTAGAGTCCTGGGATCAAGCCTCACATTGGGCTCCCTGCTCAGCCGGGAGTCTGCTTCTCCCTCTGCCCCTCCCCCTGCTTGTACTCCATCTCTTGCTCTCTCTCAAAAAAATAAAATCTTTTTTTTTTTTTTAAGTGTAGAACTAAAGCAGTCAATTCTTAAATAAATCTCATCTTCTCCAGCAGGGTGCGGGTCAGTGGAGGAAAGGGACCAAAGCTAATGAGGAAAAAGGATGTCCACGGACAACCTTGGACATGTGGGATTCTAAATGATATCTTGTGAATGGACAAAATTTGGGTTGATATTGAAGGAAAACCTAAGAACTAGTACATGCCAATCTAAAGTTTATTTATTCCAGTAAGTGTAAATTAGACAATGAACTGATTGGACATGCTGATAGTTTTCCAAGAGCAGAGGACTTTTTCTTCCTGATCCTGTGTCAGTTACCTAGGTGAGATCCTTACCTGAAGGGGATTTGATGTTTTTGAGGCCAATAGTACTTTACATTCTATCTCCAAACTCTGTGGGAACATGGACTAGAAACCCCACTAGGTCACTGACCAGCAAGGTTGGCTGGTGAAAGTGTTAGCCACCTACATGCACTTATGCACTTACAGGTACATATATGTAAGCCATGAATATTTCTATGTATATATATATAACTGCAGAGAGAGAGAGAGATTAACTTGGATCTCTTTTTACCTTTTCTTCATTCCCTGTATTCTCTTTTCTCTTTCTCTTCTCCAGTCTAATGCTTTGCTTCATTCCCTGTGTTTCTGCCAATAGGTAGGTCTTGTGTCTGCGTGTCTCTCTGTGGGGCTCAGTGTATTTCTCTCCAGCATTGGCTGCCTGCCCCTCTCTCTTCCTCTCTCTATTCCCCTCCCTTCTTTGCTCCTGCCTGTTGCTCTGGCTGTGGCTGCTGCCCCTGCTGCTCTGATGCATTTTCTATTGATGGACTGAGCATTAAGGATGCCCAAATATGGTAACGGTTTCAGGCAGGGTTGAGGTCATGGTAGCTGGGCAATGCTCACACCCTGCACAGTGCTCAGGAAACTCAGGACTATCACAAACACTGGCCCACCTTATATGCAGCCTCCAGAGATCAGAGGAAACAGAGTGATGTAGCCAGACTCTGCTTTATAAAGGGCAGCAGAGGCTTTCTGTTGGCAGCTGCCACTTGTTACAATTCAGTCAATTTTCCATCCCAAAGCAATTTGTATTCATGTCTCTGTTATAATCACTTTGCTGTGCCCTTACTGGAGGGGAAACCGTTTTCTCTAGAATCATTTAGATAATTGGAGTAAATCCACTGGATAAGGAATGCTCAGATACAACAATGAAACCATTGAAAGATTTTTTTTTTTTAACTCACCCTCCTTTTAAAAGAATGTTCAAAGAAATTGCCACATCAGAGTTCTGAAATGTCAAGAATTCCTCTCATTTCTTTCTGTGGTTAATGCCAGGAACATTCTAGAACACTGCAATTGCTCATTCCTGAGAATGAAGAATAGAGGATGATTTTGTTTGCCGGAGATTTAACCCACCTGAGAAGTATTTTTCCAAGGTGCTCCTTGAGCTGAAAGCTGGCTGAAAAATGTTTGAACCAATCTATGGGAATATATATATATATATATATATATATATATATATAAAATATATATTATGAAAAGGCTTTGCTTAATCAAGCATTCTTCCATGGTGTTTTAGGGATTTTATTTTTACTGAATCCTTCTAGAACCTGCAGGAAATCTTCAAAATGGACAGCACCAATTTCAGCTGCAGAAAACAGCTGCAGTGAAGGTCAGAGGAGACAATTGTGAAGAATGTAAAGGGTATAGCTCTGTTATTCTATATTTCCCTTTTGAGATTTTTTTAAAGGGGAGTCCAAGTCAGAAAGGCTGGGAAGCCTATCCCTTAAATTCATGGCTCATGAAATTGATTAGAAAAGGTTTTTAAAGATTTGTGGAAGAACTACGTAGGGTGTGAAATTTTTCACCTAGGACAAATTCTGAACTGTAATGTAACTCTCCCTCAACCCAACTTCTTTATTACCATTTATTGAGCATTCACCATATGCTATCCCCTGGGATAATTAATTCATATAAATTAATCCATATAAATCTCATTTTTTCAATACAGATATGATTATTTTCCCTGTTTTACAGATGACCAAACTTAGTCTGATGGGTTAAAGCAATTTGTTTACACAGCTAAGAAGGAAGAGATCTGAGATTCAAACCCACAACTGCTGACCTTACAGTCTATGTTTTCAAATACCTGTCTCATAGCCAACTCACCACCTAAGAGTCCAGATACAGCAAGAAAATTGGCTCTGAGCACCAGTGGCAACAAATGTCCCAGATGGGGAGCCTGCTAACCCTCCCTTGGACCTAGTTAATAAATCTCAGAATGTTATGGAGGTTATCATAGGAAGAAGTACTCAGTTTCACCAAGCCCCATGCCATTTGCAAAGCCTGGTACCTATTAGACGATCTTTTCTAGAACTCTGTGACTTAGGGGTTGTTGTTCCCATTTTAACAGAAAAAGAGACTAAGACCCAAGGAGGTTAAGTACTTGCTCAAGGTCACATATTTGGTAATTTCAGAGCCAAGCCTTGGGCCAAATCCACCTGACTCTTTGTCCAGTGACCTTTGAGCTGCTTCTCCCAGGCCAACTCCAGTCAATAGTCTCAGGATTGATCAAGACTCGGTAAGAAAAAGTGTCGTGATTGATTAGCCTTGTCTGCATGGAGACTAGAATGAGAAGTGGCAACACACTTGCTACAATTATGTCAGCTCTGATTTATTTTGTGCAATCTCAAATTTTCCAGAAGAAAGAGTGAAGGCTGATCTCAGAAATTCTGAGAATACTCAGAATTTGAACTGAATCGATTCCAACTGAGCTGAAACGGAATTGAATGAATTGAAGTGAAAAACTAATGTGCCTCAATCAAAATAAGTAATGTTAGACCTGGTGATCAATATATTACACAGTGATATATTTAAATAAAACACAAACTAGTTAGAATTTGTGAGAAGAAAAATACAGAGCATTTCCCTGTCCCCCAATCCCAATATCTAAAAGTCACCAATAAATTAATAATACTAAAAATTATTAATTAATGTATACCTATAAGAAGATGTTGAGTGGTACTTTTCTTCTTGTGCTAGATTTGGTGTATAAGGCCTATGGCTGAGAAACAAGGAGTGTGCCTGCCCACTGTAAGATTTGGAACCAAAAATGTTACCACAGGGAAGAGATGGTAGACCTAGCCCTGTAGAAGCCCCATTACCACTCCTCCCACTCTACCTTCTCAGTCTATATGAATGACTGTCAGCTCTATTGGACCACATGCCTCCTTTAATTACAAATATTATGTAATGCCAATTTGCCATCACGAAATGTAATTGACAGATAATGTAATTTGTATTCCTCTCCAAAAACCAATATAATGCCCTGACTTGATAGAAGTAATGTAAATAAAAAGGAGATAATTTATAATTAAAGTAATATCTGCTTTAGCAATTATTTCCTGGGGCACAATGACACTAGAAGACATAATGAAGTGGTCGATCACTTGGCCTGCTTATAATTAATAAGTTTGGATTTTTTTAAAAAAAAAGGAAGCCAATATAAAGTTGAATATTGTTAATACCTTGTCTTTACATTTAATATATTGAAATAAGGCCTACATAAGTAAATTTCTTTTTACATATAGATTTATTGTCAAAGGAACAGATAAAATGTAGATCAGTAGATTGGCAACTAAAGCAGTACCACTGGCCTTGCCATCAGTGATGTGATTGTCCAAAATTGTCAGCAGTTCTTGATAAAATTAAAAAAAAATAACTATAATCTTCCCTTGATTCACATGGTATTATATTTCTGGAGAACTCATAGTCTATTAAAGCTATATAAAAATACTTTGTATTTTTTATGTAAAAGGGAGTGAGGTTCTAGGCTCAGACAATTAGAAAATGCTTTGCAGGGCACTGGAGAGACATGCCAAATATGAGACCATTCTTGATGTGGAATTGTCCCACGCATTCCTTGCAGTCTGGAATCCCTGGCCTGTTAGAGTGTCAGTGCAGTCTCCCATTCACTGTGTCAACCAATAATAGCTTCACATATTTCCAAAGTTCTCCTAGGAGATGATGTTACTCTTCTTGCAGACATTGTTCTCTATAGAGAATACTAAGAAAAAAATGAAAGTCTAAGAGAGTGTCATCAGACATGGCTACTATTGCATTTCCCTGAATGAGGTTGAAGGAGCAGCTTCCCCTTGCAAGCCAAGTAAGGGGAGGTGTGGATCAAGAGAATTGGATATAGAGATTGGGGCTTCCACCATGGAAAAAGAGACTGGCATCTCCTTCCCCTGGTTGGATATTCACAGCAGATTAGCTCTTTCTCATATGTGTCAAGGAGGATTGGAGAGATGTGGAGAGTACAGGGATACTGTCCACTGCCTGAAGTAGCTGCATGCTCTCATGCCACTGAGTCTGGCAATGAGCTTGAGCTTCCCATGGGAAAGTTGGACACAGTGGATTGCAGGATTTGGGCCTGAGCCATCTTGCTGCTATCCCACTGAAGAGGATTGTCTACTGTGCAGCTATCCAACAACAAGTGGAATTTCAGAATCCACCCGTGGCAGGAACTGAAGTGGAAGGAAATCCCAAGAGTAGAAGTGGAGCTGGAGCCACATCTTCCAGTCAGGGATTTATACAATAGGTAGAGAGGGGGGAAGCCTTCAGAAGCCTCAAAGAACCTCTGCATGAACATCTGTCACACTGGAGGTGTGATCACTGACTGGCATGAGCTGGATAACCAGCAACACAGCATGGGAAGATCTCAACTAGTTAAGTAAAAACGAGTTTGCTCTTTCTCCTTCCCTCTTCCTTCCCCTTTCCCGCTTGTGATGGCTAACTTTATACATCAACTGTTAATGGACAGGATGCCCAGATATTTTCTGAAGCATTATTCTTGTTATATCTGTGTGGGTGTTTCTGGATGAAGTTATCATTTGAGTCAGTGGATTGAGTAGAGCATATTGCCCACCCCAGGGTGGGTGGCCGTCATTCAGTTCATTTGTTGATGATCTGAATAGAATAGAAGGCTGAGTAAGTGAGAAATTGAACTCCCTCTCATCATCTCTGAGATAGAGTATTGGTCTCTTGCTTTCAGACTCAGACTCAGACTGGAACTACCACCACTGGCTTTCCTGGTTGTCAGGCCTTTGGTCTTGGACTGGAACTTGAACTGAGAACATCAGCTCTCTTTGGTTTTCAGCTTCCAACTGCAGATCTTGGGACTTCTCAGGGTCTGTAATCACATAAGCCAATTCCTATAATAAATCTCTACCTATTTATCTGTCTCTATGACCGTATCTATGTGTTGGATATAATATCTTATTGGTTCTGTTTCTCTGGAGAACCCTGGCTAATATGCCACCCCAACCCAGTGCAGGAGCCAGGGCCCTGAGGAGTGGAGAAGAAAGATATAGAGCTTCGAACTGTATAGAAGATTGAAGTTCATACTGTACCAGACTAGATTTTAACAACTGAAAGTAAAGAGAAGGGTATGTGAAAGCTTACAGAATGATTTGATAGAAGATAATTGGGACTTGGGAGTAACTATTGAAATAAATCAAAATGTTTCATGTTTGTACTCCCAACTCCTCAGTAACCTAGTGACATACCTCACTTTGTCCCACCAAAGACTTGGAATAATTTATAAGAAACCATGTAAACACAATGGGAAATGAAAACTAGGATAAAAAAATATAACTGAATAGAATGATAGTCAAGAAAAGGAAACAGCAGGTCAAAGATTCATAGGGCTTCCAGTTCTGTCATTAAAGTTGAGCCATCAATTTGGTTCTGATCTTCCAACAGCTAAAGCAAAAGGGGAAATGTGATCCATCAAATGAAAACAGGCATAAAATATGCTAACAATTTGTAGAATAAAAATATATTGGGAGGCACATGGCATGATCAAGGAATGAACACCAATGGCTATCACTGTCCAGTGTTCTGTCCTCCATTGCCTCGATGGCTTAGATATGCCTTCCAATTAATGTGATGCTTTACATTAATGATACTGATGATTAAAATTGAGAACTGCTGTGTATTAGTGTCCTAGCACTTCTAGTTGTCATCTCCATTTTATAGATGGGGACCCTGAGGCATACAGAGATTAAGTAACTGAACAATTGACCCAGCTAGCAAGTGGCAGAGTCAGAGTGTGAAGTCGAGTCTGCTAGTTTCTAGGCCCATACTCTTCACTAAACCCAACTCATCATGCTGCTATGAGAATGAGAAAATGCTGAATGCTAACACTGTCTTAGCCAGAGTCCCAAGGAAAGGAGAGCTCTGGTTAACTGAGGCATAAACACACTAATGGCATCTCATAGTTTTGGAAAGGCAATAATGGTTAACAGGATTTGAAAACCCCACCTAACAGGGTACACTCAACATTAGTTGGCCTTTATAGCACAAAATGAAAACTCACACCATTCCCACCGTATTTAGAGCAGGAATTTGAAAAATGTATGGGTATTTTTTTGAAGAAAGTACAATGTTGGTTTAAAAAAACAGTGATTCATAGAAACTTTTATAATGAAACTTTAGTTTCACCATGTAAGACAAGATCTGATCTCCTCAATCATGTGAACAAATTGGCTTTGGGTTCTGATGCCTTTGTTTAGTATGAGGGAGGGAGCTAAAGTGTAGTAGAAAGTGGATTGAATTTGGATCTGGAGAGCAGGGTTCAGGTTCTGTCCATCTAAATTAGTTATCTTGAATGATCTTGAGCTTCGATTCTGTTATCTATGAAACTGACATAACAGATTCTGCCATTTAGGACAAAGATGAAAATATATATGTGTAAAAAAAAAAACCAACCTTTAAAAACCCTAATTTGAAATTACACAGTATGATATCTCTACATTGAAGTCAAAAGAAGGAGGGATGTAGCTGGCTGGCTGAAAGAGCATTTGGTTAAGAATAAAGAGCTCATAGTATTTACATAGTGGGTATCAGTAGTGACCTAGCACTCTAACTTTCTGAGTTTAGATAAATCATATATTTTTTAAAAACTTAATTTTTCTCAAAAAAACCTTATTTTTCTCAACTACTAAATGAAATTAGTCAAATGACCCTTCTGATCCTTAAATATTTTGATTGTTGATTATTGGTTTGCTTCCATTTATGTTTCCATATTTGTGTAGGAATATAAATTAGGATCAGGAATATTATTGCCTAGATTTCTATTTTGAAAAAGTGTGAAATGTGAAGACTTCCAAAACTTGGTATTTGTAACTAACACATGTAAAATCACTCACAGTGACTTTTGGAATATTTTTATCTGTCAGCAGATTTGGATAGAGGCATCCGAGTGCTGAACTTCAGAACTTCAATGTGTTATAACCTCTTACTGATTTCCAGTTGCAGTTTTAGCTCTTGGAAAATTGCCTGTTACTTATGGTTTCCATACTTGTTTTCCAGGGCTGCCATCGGTCCACAGACAGTGTAGTTTAAGTAACAGAGTTGGCTCCTTCTGAGGATATGAGGAAGAATTTGTTTCATGCCTCTCTCCTAGCTTCTGATCATTTGCTGGCTGTCATAGATTGAACTATGTTCCCTCAAAGTTCACATGTTGAGATTTTAATACTCAGTTCTTAGACTGTGACCTTATTTAGAGATAGGGTCTTTAATCAAAATAAAAGATAAGGTCTTTAATCAAAATAAAGGAGGTCATTAGGGTGCATCTGAATCCGATATGACTTGCATCTTTATAAGAAGGGGGAGTTTTGACACAGCCTCATATGGACAGAAGGCAAGGACATAGGGGGATGATGTCTGCCTACAAGCCAGGGAGAGAGGCCTGGAACAGATCTTTCCCTCACAGCCCTCAGGAAGAACCAAACTTGCCAACACACTAATCTAGAACTTCCAGCCTCCAGGACTGTGAGACAATACATTTCTTTTGTTTAAGCCACCCAGTGTGTGGTACTTTGTTATGATAGCCCTAAAATACTAATAAACTCACAATTCTGCCTTTCTTTGGCTTCTAGGTACAGCATCCCAATCTCTGCTTTCATGTTTACATGGCATACTTCATGTGTGTGTGTGTGTGTGTGTGTGTGTGTGTGTCTGTCCCCAAATTTCTCTTTTTAAAAAAATGTATTTATTTATTCATGAGAGACACACTGAGAGATAGACAGACACACACATAGGCAGAGGGAGAAGCAGGCTCTCTGAGGGGAGCCTGATGCAGGACTCGATCCCAGGACTCCAGGATCATGCCCTGAGCCAAAGGCAGACGCTCAACCACTGAGCCATCCAGGTGTCTCCCAAATTTCTCCTTTTGAAAAGGACAGCAGTTATATTGGATTAGGGCCCATCCCCTGCTCCATCGTGACCTCATCTTAACTAATTATATCTGCTACAACCCTATATCCCAGTAAGGTCACATTCTAAGGTACTGGGTTTAAGATTTCAACATGTAAATTTGTTGGGGGTTGGGGGAGACAATTCAACCAGCTACTGTTACTTATGGTGGCAGATTGAAAAACATGACCACAGGAGTTTACAGCTCCTGCCATGAAGAGATGAAGGTTATTCTCTCGTTTCTTGAGTCCAGATAGTACTTGTGCCTTTCTCTGCCTAAGAGAATGTAACAGTAATGACCCCGTGTTAAGTGTGGACAGGCACTGAGGTGGGCACTTGACGGGATGAGCTCTAGGTGTTATTCTATATGTTGGCAAATTGAACACCAATAAAAAATAAATTTATAAAAAATTAATTAATTAATTAATTTTTAAAAAGTGTGGAGCTTAGGCCTCCAGCGTCCTTACAGCCTCTGCTTTCTGCTGCTTAGACAGCTCCCCTGAGGCTCCCGTGACCAGAAGCTGGATGAGCTTCCCATAGGTTAAGAAACCTTGTGGAGGAAAACCGAGGTGCCTTCAGCAACAACCAGGAACAACTGCCAGACATGGAGTGAGAACATCCCAGACCTTTTAAATAGGAATTGGCAAGCTGTAGCCCATGGGCTAAATGCAGTCCAGCTATATTTGTATAGCCTATGAGCTAAGAATGGTTTTAGTCATTTTAATGGTTGGAAGATATCAAAATAAGAGTACTATTTTATGGCATATGGAAATTATATGAAATCCAATTTTTAGAGTCCACAAATAAAGCTTTGTGGAGACATGGCAACACTTACTTGTTTTTATGTTGCCTATGGTTGCTTTGTGCTCTTAATGAGAAGACTCAAGTATTTGTGACAGAAGCCATATGACCATTGGAGTCTAAAAGTATTTAATATCTGGCCCTTTACAGAAAAACTTTTCTGTGTATTAAGCACAGCTGAGTTTCCAGCCAAATACAGGTATGTGAGTGTGCCCAAAAGAAGCAAGCAGAAGATCTGTCCAGCCTAGCCATAGGATCAGAATGAATCCTTGTTTTAAACCACAAAGTTTGGGGCACCTGGGCAGCTCATTCGGTTAAGCATCTACTTTTGGCTCAGGTCATGATCCCAGGGTCCTGGGATCGAGCCCTCCATTGGAATCCCTGCTCAGGGGAAAGCCTGCTTCTCCCTCTCCCTCTGCTGCTCCCCCTGCTTGTGCTCTCTCTCTCTCTCTCTCTGTCAAATAAATAAAATCTTTAAAAAAGGAAAAACACACAAAGTTTGATGGTGCTAATTATGCAGCCATAGATACCCCAAATCCTCATGTATCAGACTTCCAGTTAAATGGAAAACAATTTCAATATGAAGCCCAAAACAAAACATGTCTGTCTTTGCAAAAACAACAACAACAACAATAACAACAACAAAACAATCTCATAATACATTGGAAACCTGAACCAAACTCCTCAAACCTTTTTCTTTTCTCATGCACAGTTGTAATTTTTCAGGTAATTATTTTTTTAACTAACAGAGCAGGGAGCAAATAATTAGTCGAATCAAAACTCTTCACAAAACTGTATTAAATGTCCTCAGTCTACATTGGATTTCACCCTAAACCAATTTTCTGAATTTCATGCTATCTGGCTAGTAGCCCATGGTTCTGACAAAAGTGCCTGAACACAGCAGACAGAAGCTCCCCACTGCCTTTGCGTACTCACCACTGCTAACAGAATTGGACTGCTGCAAGCCAAAGCCAGAACAAACGCATTGTATCAGTTTGTTTTCTGAGTTCTGCCATGGTTAGCTGACTTCCTGTGCAGGAGACCCAGACAGCCATAGCGTAACCACAGGTCTTGCAGCTTCCGGCCTCTAACCGTGAAAGCTGGGACCTGTGAGATCTGGGAAAACCTGGGTCTGAACCTTCCCACTAGAACTAGAGCTCCTGCCTTGACCACAGCAGCCGAATTCCCACAGGTTGCCAGAGACACCACCGAATTGAGAGGTAAAAGATCTAAGTTCTCATGTTGTGCCATCTTCGGCACCTTCTCTACAAATGAGGAGTATGATATATCTAATATGCTGCCTGACAATAGTAGTACCGAGTAATACCTGCCAATGACCCAACAGCATTCATATATCAGTGTTAACAGTGTGCCGGGTATTGCTCGAGGGACAGAACAGCAAACAAAATCAAGTCGTTGCTCTCATGAAGATCCTCATAGAGGAGGTAAAACTCTGCAGTGAGAGGAGATGAACAATTGCATCTCAACAAGCAAATATGTAGGCTGTGTGGCAATAAGTGCCATGAAAGAACATAAAACAAGGAGTTGCTATATTATGCAAGGTGATCAGGAGAGGCTTCACTGCTAAGGTGACAGCTACCCAGGAAGTCTGAAGGAAGATGGAGCCAGAGGGGTAACTGTGGGACGTGTTTCCCAGGCAGAGGGAGCAGCATATGAAAACTCCTGGAGGCAGAAATATGCTCAGCATGTTTAGGAATAGCTAAGAGGAGTGTGGCTGCAGGAGAGATAGTAAGGGCCAGATCACATAGGATTTGGGAGATTTGGGAGATTTGGGAGATTACGGGCAGTACTTTGGATTGTTATGAATGAGATGAGAAACCACCTCAGGAGAGAGAGAATCTTAAGCAGGCTTGACACCCAGTGCAGATTTCGACAGAAGCTCAATACCACACCCCCGAGATCATGATTTGAGCTGAAATCAGGAGTCGGATGCTTAACCACCATCCAGGCACCCTGATGTAAGTTTTAAAGCGATCTTCTGGCCACTATGGCAAGGAAAGACCACAAAGAGACAAAGGTGGAAGCAGGAAGACTAGTTAGAAGGCTCTTGCAATAACACAGGGAGAATTGACTGTGGCTTGGTAGTAGAGGTGATAAAAGGTGATCAGAAAATGGATTGGTCTGAAGGTAGAACCAACCAGGATTTTCTGCTGAAGTGATTGAGTGTGAGAGAAAGAGAAGAGGCAAGGATGACTCCAAGGTTTTTCTCTGAGTAATTGAGAGGTGGAGCTGCCATATACTGAAATGTAGAAGACTCTGGAATAAACACGTTTTGAGAGAGAAGGGATGGGGGGGGGGTTGTTTGTTGTTTCTAACATGTTGAGCTTTTCAATTAGACACCCAAAAGATACATAGAGGAGGTAGTACTGACGTAGACATCTGGAGTTTAGAGTAGTCGTCCCTTCTGGAAATATACTTGAAAATTATCAGTATAGAGATAGTATTTAGAGTCACAAAATTGGCTGTGTTATTGGCCTGGTTATTACTGTAGGAAACTGAGCTCCAATCGTGCTGAAGGTACTTTGAAGAGCTATGTAGAATATGTCTCAGAATCACATGTCTGAGACATGGAATAGAGGAGAAGCCATTAGATCTCATTTGCTCCATGGAATGTTGACTCTCTCAAACGTCCAGATTTGTGTGTGTACCAGAAACTCGGAGCAGATTCTCTGAGGCGTTACAGTGTAATGCTGACTGCGTAGGTTAAATAATGATCCCCAAAGTCCTTATCCCCAGAACCTGCAAATGTGCTTTATACAGCAAGATGTGATTAAGTTAAGGATCTTGAGATGGGGAAACTATTCCGGATTGTCGAGGTGGGCCTTAAGTGCAAGCACAGAGTCCTTCTAAGAGGGACACTTGACTACACACTGGAAAAGAAAGCCCTGGGAGGCCCACAGGATCATAGCGAAAAGTTGCTGCATGGCTAACTTTGAAGATGGAGGAAGGGGCTGTGAGCCAAGGAATACAAGGAATGAACCTCTAGAGCAGGGAAGGACAAGCACACAGTTTGTGGTGACTTGTGACTGCAGCCAGAGGAAACTCCTACAAATCTGAACTGATATAGAGCTCATTATCCGCTGATCTGTTTGTGGCCCGTGTTCAGTCCAGCCCATCAGAGAGCGGTGGTGACCGGTTTCAAAGCCTATTAAATCTTCAATCCAGGAAGATTTAATAGAACAAGCTACAGTCTCTGCTGCTGCAACTGGTTCTCTGCTATGACTAGTAATTATCGTTTTCCTCCTCCACCATTCTTATGTCTCTCGGCTCCAGCTGCTCTTCAGTAGGTAGAGGATGTTTACCTGGTGGGGTGACCCAGAACTTCATCTCTGAGGGACTAGAACTCTTAGTTGCTTTATCCTTGTTGGATCATGAATCCTGCAAGCGCCCATTTATGCTTTACCATATGACATGGAGAGAGCGAGAAGCACTTCTGATCAAGACACACTCCTTCTTGCCCTGATGATATAACGGTAATCCCAGAGCCTTGTGATAATCAGGGAAAATTAGTTAATATGCAGATGCCTGCCTCCGCCTTTTGGTTGATTGGCTTAAGAAACCAAAATAACTAGATATCTATGAGTGTTTTCAGGTTCAGTGGGACACTTAATGAGTCCTCTTGTGATAATACTCTTCCCCTGCCACCCAGGGCAGGAGCACTATGGAAAAGACTTCTAATCAACACAACTTATGATTAAAGGGATAGGAAGGACAAATTTTACAACTAGGTTCTTGGGAATCATGATGAGAGGAGACAATCCTACTTCCACCCTACTGGTTCCTAGAATCACGTATTCTAGCTATTGAGGACACTGCATCATATGTCAGCTATTGGTGCAGTGCATATACTGCATCCTAGAGGATAGTCTTCTAATTCTGCAGTGTTTTTCCTGAAATGATGCCATAGCTGAGTCTTTAATTGACCATTCCATCATAATATCATGCTGGTGCCTTCCAAGTGATTTGATATATAGTAGGAAAGATGAGTTCCATAGCTATGTGCCAAATGTCATCTTCTCTTTACTGTAATATAGAACTATTGATCTGATACAAAGTTATGTAGGAATCTCATATCAGTAAACCAGACATTTTATATGACCTTGGTTGGAGGTGGTGCAGGAAGAGGCACTGCAGGCACAGAAGGAAAACCTGTACCCAGAAGGAGTAGTTAATCAGTTCTGGTAAGGGTGAATCATTACTCTATCTGGGGTAGAAAAAGACCAACCTAATCCCTTTAAGCAATCTAATGATCAATAATCAATGTCCCCACGTGGCTAGCCTATTTCCTCAAGATAGAATGCCATACCAAGTGCTCTGTGTCAGTCTCTTCAGATTGTCAGGATGGGAATTCATAAGTGCCAGTAGCTAGAAGAGGATTAATCCCATAATGTTAGGCCCATTTACAGGCCCATCCCTGCCACAAGGACTACTTATGGACACGTGGTCCAAGCTCTACAGCGGTTAAGAGGAGAAAGTGGCTAACATCCATTGGGCAATTTATCCTCCCTACCTGTTTGATGCCTCCTCTTTAAAGATACAAGTCATTTCCACATGATTCTTTCCCAAACTGCCTTTTATCTATATTCTAATCTTTCTTTTCCTGGGTCCTGACCATCCAGCCATACTATTTTCCACTTCTTTGTGTATAGCCGTACCTCAAGCTATTCATAAAGTGAATGACCAAATTCACTGCTGGAAGCCTTGCTGACTGGAAAGATTTTCCTTTAGCACTTTCTTTTAGAACTTCCTCTGTGCAGTGGCTCTAAAATGTAATAGCTGTGTATGTTCACTTAGCCCCCATCTGTGAACCAGACTGGAGGTCTCCCCTCCTCTGTTAGTGGGTTGCAGGGGCCTTCTCATGACCATAGGTGAGAGCTGAAGTCAGGCATTGGTATAACAGATGAAGATAATAGATGGAACCTTTGTTACCTGTTTATGTAAACTTACTTGTATCTTTGGGGTCTGCTTAGGGGTCTGCTTAGATCCAAGTGTGAATGTGCTTTTCCATCACATGATGGATTGCCTGACTTTGTTACTTGCTGGATCTGATAATACCTACTTCATCGCTAGTAATTTTATGTCCCGTGCTCAGGTGCTCAATCTCTGTGCAGGCTCATTCTTACACCAGATGCTGCTTTGCAAGTGGCAATTAGTTCTCTGCCATAGATGATGTGGCTTTTCTCTAGAAGCCTAGGCTGTAGACCACCCTAGAGGGCCTTGGCAGAGACTCCACACAACATTAATATCTACTCCATCTCCAGCACTGCTGAGTTTTAATGAGTCATATAGCCTAAATGGCAGGACACATATATTGTAGCCTGAATCTCCCAAAACTCTCTTGCTCTGGGTCCCACACAAAATGGCAGCCTTCTGAGTCATTCAATAAATGTGTTGGAGAAGTATTCCCAAGTGGAGTATATGTTACTTCCAGGATCCAAGGAAACCTACTTAGTGCTATGCCCTGTCATTAGTGGAAATGAATGCAAAGTACAACTTACCCTTTATCTTGGAAAGAATGTTCCAGCATAATCTGGACTGTTGGACCCTACAACTTGACTCATATGGAGAGTCAAGGTGTAGCTACCTGTCTCTCTGGCATATATATATTTTACAACAGCCTCCAAAGTACTCACCACTTCCTACTCATCAAATTTAGTCAATAATAGTGGGCCCAGATGCTGTTCTGTGCAATGTCAAGGTGATCAAGGCTCTTTAAACTGTATTGTGACAGAGAATAGGAAAGATTCCTGGGACATAATCCTAGGACAAGAGGTGAGTGTATACTGCTCATCAGCACAAAGGAATGCAAACAATTTTTTATCCTCTTTATTAATGTTGAAGAAATTTTTTGCCAGATGAATAGCAGGAGTAACAGAAGCCTTATTTTGATTTTATAGATGAAGAAACTGAGGCTCTATGGGCTTATGAAACTTTAGAAAGGGTGGTTTGGAAGTCATCTCATTCAACCTTTTACCTGACCCATGAAGTCCCTCTTTAACAGTCTTCAATATAAGGTTATGAGTTTAGGAGAGTTGAGAGAAAAAAACACAGATTTGCACTTATAACTGCAACATAGTATTGTTGTAATAAGCCATCCCGAACCTTAGTAGCTTAATAACATCCCAGTTTCCTTAACTACGAAGTAGACTTATCAGTAGCATCTACCTCAAAGGCTATTGTAAAGATCAAATAAGATCTATGTAAGGTGCCTAGTAGAGTGTTTGGAACCCAAGGGACTTTAAAAATTTGGTGGCTCTGATTATGAAGAGAGGTATCTGGATTGATAGATCTTTTGCTACGGGGTGCTCCGGAGATGACCCCCAAGGTAGCCCAAAGCTAAGGTCTCTCCCTATTTGGTCTAAGGGATTAGCTTTTGAAGACCCACACTGGCCACACCTAGAGGTCTCACAGGACTTTGGTACTATAGCTTACCACATCCCTCATATACAATATTCTATAATTCACTGATTCCACTCTGATCCAGTCACCAGATGGAGAAGATGGAGGGAAAGCTCTGTGACACCATCTGAAAAAAAGGAGTATGAGTATTTGCTAAGAGTCAGACCAGTGTTGAAAAATTTGACTTGGTCACTTACTAGCTGTGTGACTTTGGACAACTTATGTAATGTCTTGAACCTCAGCTTTGCCCAACTTTACAAGTCTGTAAATACTACAGACTGTGGTAGATACTACCAAGATGATATCTGTTTGGGTTAATGAACTTCCACGGATGGTACACATGTCAGGGAATGAAGGGCAGGAGGAAGAGGCAATGATTAGGGACACTTGGGCATTAACCCTGTACACTATGTATGGGGTTTTTACTACCACCAGGCATTTAACTCAATTCTAACACTGTCCACCTGAAGATGGCATCAGATCCCACAGGTTAAGAGCTCAGTTCTCCAAGACACACCCATTTCACTCCCTGCCATTTCCGACACTTCAGTCCAGGGTGTTACCTGTGCTTCTGAATGACTACGTATAAACTGGAGGTGTCAATGACCCCTTCCTGGGGTTTGGTTAATTTGCTAGAGTGACTCACAGAATCAGAGAAACATTTACTAGATTACTCGTATATTATAAAAGAATGTAAGTCAATAGCCAGATGGACAAGACATAGACACAGGGAAAGGGCACAGAGCTCCCATGCCCATTCTGAGAATACCACTCTCCCAGCCCCTCTGTGTGTTGACCAACCCAGTCATTCCCTGAGCCCCACCCTTATAAAGTTTTTATGGAGGCTTCATTATATAGGCATGATTGATTAAACCATTGCCCACTGGTGATTTATCCAACTTCTAGTCCATGTCCCTTCCCTGCAGGTCAGAGGGGTGGGACTGGAAGTTCTAACCCTACAACCTTACATGATTGGTTGCCCTGACAACCAGCCCTCATCCTTAGGTTCTTTCCAAAAGTGACCTTATTAACATAAACTCAGGTGTGGTTGAAATGGGGTTTGTTGTAAATCAAGACATTTTTATTGCTCTTAGCACTTAGGAAATTGCAAGGATTTTAGGAGCTCTTTGCCAGGAATGGGATGAAGACCAAATATATATATTTCTTATTATAAATCATAATATCACACTCTTGATTTTTTCCCCATGTGCCCTGTCTGCCAGCAAGTTTAGTCCAAGAACCAAAAAACCCAATGTTTGTAAACATTTCCTTAAATACAGACATATAGATGTAAGTACCAGTTTTTCCTTAATAGTAATACAATCCCAGGTTCAGAAGGGCAATGGTTTCTGCTCTCAGCAAGCAGTGAGCTTCTCCGATCTGTTGCTTTGTGTAGATACTGTCGTGAGAAGCTCAAATCCCTGGCTGGGCAGAAGCAAGTCTACCTGTATAAGCTGCATCTGTTCTTTCCCTGTGGAACTACCTGCTTCCCAAAGTTCCTGGATCCTTGACTCAATAAGTCAAGTACATAATAGAAGCAGTTAGTGAGTTTGAACATATTTGTTCTTTGCCCACCAATCCATAACCCACTACAACTGTTGCAGTCCATAAAATACTTAACATAGTGCAAAGCTCATGAAGAGCCCTCAGGAAATGGCAGCTCCTCCATCTCTTCTTTCTAGCCAGGTAAGAATATTAACAGTTTGATCCTACACCTTTCCATCACTTTCTATTATTCAGACGTCATTAGGCTAGTCCTTGGAACTTGGACCTATTAATTTTAAAACATCCACCCATGTTCAATTCAAAGCTCTTTTCCTCCCAAACCAATAGCTCAGGACAGGCTGCTCTGGAAGCTCTGATGACCCAGAATGGGGCAAGGAGTACAGTGAGAGGGCAATCTGCCCTCTTACTTCTCTGTTCTTGCTTCTCTGGTTTTGGGATGTGGCACAGGGAGATGAAAGACCTTTCAGTTGTGGCTGCTCTGGCAATATCCTCCCTGGATCTGGGCTCTTTCTCCATGAGCTAGAGCAGTGGTGGGTGCAAAGACCCTGAAATGAGTAGTCATTCAGCCCCAAGGAGCAACCCCAGGCATGAGTAACCCCTTGCAAAAATCCATTTCCTCCACCAGCTGGAAGCATTCTGTGCCCTTGACTGGTAATGAGCACAACTCTGGTCTTCCTCTCTGCCCAATCTTATCTGTCCTTTGGAGACTTTGGGAACAAAAAATCATTCTATGTGAATTTAGGAAAATGAGAACTTGAGGGTGATATCATTATACTTCTTTGCCTCTCCATCTGCCTCTGTTCTCTTCCCAGGGCCCAGATACCCCTGGAATGGGTCTGCAAATCAAGAAGCTAAGCAGATATTCAACTAGGGATCAAAATGGCAGTCTACCCACCGGAGTTTATAAGATAGTTCTCTTGGGCCTTGCCACCCTTGCTAGTTCTAAAGAGGGACTAGTTGGTGGCCTTCTCCCCGAGAGAAGGGTACCCTCTCTTTGAAAATGATGGATTTTTTTCAAAGGCAACCTTCCTCCAGATTCCTGTCCCCTCTTATATCTTTTCTCTCCAAGGCCCCAGGGTGACCTCTCTTGAGCAGGTGATGGGTGGTAGCAAATGAGAGGGTGGCCCTAGAGCTAGAGTGGGGCTTTCTTTGAATTCCAGCAGCTCTGAGAACTTATTAATGTGTTAGTAGTGAGTTATATCTGTGCCATAAAGCAAAGAAGCAGGATAAAAGCCTCGATCAATTCTTCAAAACATCCCATTAGATACAAAATGAGTTGTTGCAATAGAGAGTCCCCTGTCTGTCCCTAAGGACTTGAATCACAGATGAGGACCACTGCCCAAGGCAACTAGGGAAATTCCTACCAGCAGAAGAGATGTGGAAATATCTGTTTCCCACTGATGTCAAGCCAGGGATGGAAATTCTGGCTTAAAATAACCTTTTCTGGGCCAATCCTCCAAATGGGACATTTAACCTCTCTAAGACTCAGTTTCCTGACCTGTAAAATTAGAGTTGAACTAGCCTGCATGGTTTTCCCAGCTCAGATTTTTAAGAGTTAAGATGATGGAATGTGCTAGTGTTATATAAATAAAAGAAACAAGTATTTTTTAAAAGCTATTTGGAAATCCCCTGTGCAATTTGTGACTAGAGATAGAATTCAGATTTATAACCTAAAATAATCTTTTCCCATCTCAAATATCCTCAATTTACTCTCTGGCTTAGTGTTATATTCCATTGTGAGTTAAACCAGATATATTTTGTCCTGATTAAATAAAAGCAAAATCAAGTAACTACCTCAATCCAGTAAGTAAACTCATAAAATTAGAAAGGCATGGCAAAGATGTCAACTAACTTTCACAGAATGTGTTAAAGGAGTCTAGTGACAAATGGGTAAGAAGCAAGCAAAGGTGTCATTGTCTAGGACAATTAAAATGATCTGAAGTTAGGAGGTGGATTTGTCGTAAGAGCACATGGTGATCTCCTGGCACCCAGGGGCAGGCAGGGCAGCAGGCTCTATGGGGACCAGCCCCTTCTTACCAGTTCTCCAGGCACATGGTCTCTTATCTTGGCTTTTCCCTGCATGTCTCCTTCCCTCTTACTGAGGAGGAGGTATGGGCAGGGTTGATAAATGGATGAAAAAGCCTGCTTCAAAGTGCAAATACTTCAGCGAGACATTTTTCTAATGAGATGGGGTCTTCGGTTTTAGTTACTTGTGCATTTAGTTATAATTGCTTTTGTTGCTGGAGTGCCCAAGAAGCTTAAATTTTGGGTGCCTTAGGATCACTAGTAAGGGAAAAGAAAAGTGATAAAGCACTGGAATAAGAAAAGGAGAGTTGATTGAAAATCACCAACTCCCTGAAAGATCTAAACAAGGCATGAAACCTCCCATGTCCCTAATTCATAATTCTGGAGACAGTTGACCTGTTAACTTATAGATGTCATTAAAAAGCATGGGCTAGAAATAGTGCTAGCGTCAGGACCTGTTCTCCATGTTAAGATCTGACAAAGAGTTACTTTCAATAAGAAAAGGTGAACCTTTGCTTGCTTATTACTCAGACATCAGACATCTTTGGGCTTTTTTTTTTTTTTTTTTTTTTTTGGAAATAATTTCCAGACTTCACAATAATTTGAGCCAAAAGTTAGAGTCCTAGATCTTAATCCAGGCTTTGACACTAATTTTTCAGAAACTGTTTCCTGGAGCCTGGCATTTGATGAATGACACCAAATTCTTTCCCTGCCGCCTTCAATGGCTAAACACTTTGACATCTTAGAAAGGGCTAGAATGCTGGTCACTTAGCAGCTATGTGCCCTTGGGAGTGCACTTAACCTCTCTAAGGTTTTCTCATAAAGACTTGAATTGTTAGCTTTCTTGTGATTTGTCATTTTTGTTCTATTTTTTTCTCTTCAAAGGCAATGTCTCTCCCCTATAATATTTTGTGCTATCCCCTTTGCCACTGCTGGCAGGGTGCTGAGCTGAGAGCCCATGCTCAATAAATGTTTATCATTTTCTTGATCTTGGCAAAATATTAATAATCATTTATTAAATTTTCACTCTGGGCAAGACATTGAGTCTGGTTACTTTGATGAGGGAGCTGCAAATTTATCGGGCAGGTCTCTTCTCTTCTCTCCCACACATGGGACTCTAGGGAGCTGTCTGGGAGTGGAAACTGTTGTCGGCAGAGCCGTTGTCTAGATGGAGAGCCCTGGCTTTTTGGTGGCCACAGAGACACAGACAGGGAGCTGCTGCTCATTAGATGGCCCTCTTTCCTAAAACAAACACATAGTGGACATTGAAGAAGCAATGCAATTCTTTTCTAGAAGGTTCCATGAATTGCCTCAGGGAAGTTTCTGTTAATTGAGCCCAGGACCTCTCCTGTGGATTCCCCCTGCCCTTCTGCTGTTTCTCTTCTTCCCATCCTCTCTGATCTTCCTGGATGGGAGGTGGAGGTTGGAGAAGCAGGAGTTTTGTTCCTATGGCTGAAGAGAGGGTGATGCAGCAGAACAGGAACAGGTGGAAGGGAAGAAAAGGAAAGGTGGGCTGTCTTCAGGTTGCCATTCATTTCCTCCTCAATAACCTAAAATCTAAAATCACTCACTATTTGCAGCCAAAGGACTAGCTTTCTTTGATAATATCCTGCTTAATGTAGCCTGTGTGAGGAGTTCCTAGCTCTCCTCTGAACAGAACTTTGATCCTTTCTGGTGAAATACCAATTCTGGCATTACGAAGCTGAGGGAGTACTTATCCTCTCCCTATAACTGGGTAACTGTGGGAGCTTCCTGGCATTAGTTAGCAACGATGAATGCCTGTTATCCCTCATTCCCACCCCCACTTCCTGGGTGGGAGAATAAGAAGTGGTGAGACCGGAGGTTCAGCCAACCTCACAACAATGAAATATAAGCACCAATGCCAATTCAAGCAGAACCTTCTAACAGAGTTCAAGGTAGTGCTGGTCCTCTGAAAAATTGTACTGCCTTCTCCATGATTTCTGGAGAACCTGCTGGAGGTACACTTTCCTATATACTGAGAGTACTGTACACAACCCAGTGTAAAGGTTTTTATTCAGTTCTACCCGAGCCGTCTGACAACAAAAACTGCCCTCACCAACTCACCTCACCAACCACTAAGGGCAGCCATAGAGGAGGCTCCACCACCCCTTGCATGTCATATTTTGTGAAAAGAAGGAATCTTTCACCTCCCATGTAAGTATCTCCCCAAGCTCCAAGAGTTATGCTCTAAAGTCAGCTTATAATTCATGAGATGAGAAATATACAAGCAGGCAGAAGGCAGATTGGCTTCCAGGCCTAAAGCGGGAAGGCCAAGAATTCTGGATTCATTGACCTGTCTAAAGCTGAATAGAGTGCACAGTATTACCACAGTCAAGAAGGTTCAGGATGGTTAACGGTTCAGGAGGCAACGGTGGCTCTAGAGAAGGAAACAAAGAAGAAAGCACCTATACTGTGTCTCCAGACAGTGACCTGTCTGTGCCTGGTTGTGCAGACAGATGATTCAGCTCTTAAAGGCTGGAGCCATAAATATTTGTATCATGCATGTGATTCCCCTTGTTCTGATCTCATGCCCACTAAGCAACTGACAAATTACAGTTTGATCGCCCACATAATTGTTAATATCCCACTTTGTTCTAAAAAGGACACCAAGGGGCTTACCAAGAGGCACATACTTCAATTTAAAAGATAAAAATTAAAAAATAAAAGATAAAATTCGATATAAACAGATACATAGCCTGTTGGTTTTGCCTGTTTCATATCCATTTTACCTGTATTATTTCCCATTTTCTTTGGGGGAATTAGCTGCTTCTCAGATAGAACTGGTACCATCATATCATAGGTTGGAGATGGTGTGTGGCCCACACTTGGCCAGTTCTGAGAATTCCACCCACCTGGTCTCAGTGGCTTGGTCAAGTCATCCATGGAAACCCAATTCTGGGAACTTTGGTGGAATTTTAGGGAAAGAGCAGTTCTTCTTCCACTGGTACTGCTTTCTGTAGGATGATATAAGGTGCTGCTATGAGCTGCCAGGTAGGGAGGCAGGAACCAGAGAATGGTGGCTACAGACAAGAGAGTAATGCTGAGAGATGGAGGGATATGAGCACTTATGGGACATTTTGAATTCCTAGATGCAGCCACAGCTGAAGCTAGACCTCTGGACTGTTTTAATAAACATAATATATTCTTTTTGTTTTAATTAAGTTTCTGGCAAATCTCAGCAGAGGATCCTGATTAAAATTCAGTATGTAAGAAAAGTGGAGAGAGAAGAAAAAATGAGCATAGAGGAGAAAAGAAAAACCCGAGCCTAGTAGTAAGGTGAGCACCCCCGCTGCCCTGCACCCTCCTCCCCAAATGCTTACTGTGAATTCAGTGTACTTGCTAGCTCTCAGCCACAAACTCAATTCAAACTTCACAGCAGTCAACTCAGGGTGAAACCTGCTCAGTTAATTAATTAGAGGACCCAGAAGATTCAAACTAAGCAAGATGCTCAAAAGAAATATCGCTATTTCTGATTATAAAATTTGAAAGGGATTTGTACCTTGAGCTCCTTATAAAAAATGCTGCATGAAACGGTGAATCCCGCCCACAATAATACTCTTACAATAAGTAAAATGATAAATTAATGAATGTCATAGGACCATTTCTTGTAACATCCTGGAGAGTGGTCTGTGACATAATACAGAAGCACAATCTCATGAGAGTGGCTTTAAAGTGGGGGAAATGGTGCCAGTCCCATAGCAGCTCTCTTCTGGAATGGCTTAGTTACGACCCCACCAGAATGATCAAGCTACAAACTGTACCCCTAGGTAAATGGTTTTGGCTATAAAGCAGTTAAAAATCCTTTGCTTTGGGAAGCTAACCTAAGCCTTTTATTCTATGCTCATAAGATAGACAAATCATTGTCTTTTAAAGCTAATTTTATTGAGTCCATGAAACCATGTCATATGCAAAGAAGAGAATGTTCATCTTTCTTCTCTTTATTAGGAGGTGGGCTATGAGAGTGGGGATTCCAACATAGTTTTCCTGGAAGGAATCCCTTTCTGCATTTTTATAACACCTTTATGTTTATACTTTTGAAAAATATTTTCTCAGTATATATACAATCATATTATTCAAAACTATAAACTGAATCATGTCATACACACAGAATTATAAGGTTTTTTTTTTCTTTTTTCTTATCACGGGCATTTTTTTCATAGCTAGACCTAATTCTCTTTAAAGGCTACATAGTATTCCATTGTATGAATTGACTACATTTGTTCTTTTTTTTCTTTTTTTGAGCCTTGACACTAGGTTTTACTCAGGCAACAAACTTTCTGTTGTTGGTTTGACAGTAAATTGAATCCCAAGTTTCACTGTATCTCTGCACTGAACCACTAATCTCAAAATAGACCAGCAAGGTCAACTATAATTATAAACATTGACTACTGAGAATTCTCATAGTCTATTCTTTCTGGAACCTTGCTATCTGTCAGGCTCCCCACCACCATCTTGGCAAAATGGGACTTAAAAAAACTCAATTAACATGTAATGCATTATTAGTTTCAAAGGTAGAGTTCAGTGATTCGTCAGTCTTATATAATACCCAGTGTTCATTATACCTTCCTGCCTACAATCTGACAAAGACATGAGGTTGGGTGTTTTTGGTTTGCTTTTTGATCTAATGCATTTCAGCACTGAAGTAGGCACACTGGAGTTATAAGGCATCTGTTTGCTCACAGAAGGTGGTTCTAAACACATGTGAGTTAAATGTGTGATACTTGCACCCTGGAAGTATGTCTGGTACAGGTTTTCTGTTCCTCTTGAGATGGATGGGTCTATAAATTCCTTAATAACACTTTCCCTATGGATATTATCTGGAGAGCCAGGTTTCTAGCATTTTGTATATCGAACCAACTCATTTTATTTATATGGCCGTTATTCATTTTAAAAATGTACAAACAAGTTCATCTCAAAAAGTCACAAATTTTAATTCACTCTTTTCCTCCATTGACTTGCATTTCTATTCCATTTCTTCCATAGAATTTCATTTTAATATGACATGTTTTTATATTTGAAAGTCCTTTATTGATATTTATCGTGAGGAAATATACTTTTGTAAATTGAAATTAATTCTGTTTATTCTTGTGACTGTAAAGTTCTTATTGTTAAAGATTTAATCTGGATTCAGAAGTTCCCTTTCTACCGATATCCTGCCCAAAGTATTATTGAAGATCAGTTAGCCTAAAAAGTAGCATTAGTAGACTATTGTTTTATGATGTTGTTGCCAGGTAATACTCACTGTCAATCACTCTGGGAAGAAGTAGACCCTAGGACAAGAAATAAGGATTGAGAACATAGAACTCAGACTAGAGAGGAGATACTCCTTTCTTTCTTTCTGTGGGCCTCTGGTGATGAGCCTGGCTATGCTCTGAGTGCCTCTCGGGTGAGCATGAGTGACTTCTCCATAGGCAGGTCAATATTTAAGCAACTCTAAGACAGTATGCTAGCCTGTAGATTCAGAAAAGTCATGTCATATATGAGCTTGAAGTTCTCTACCTCTGTTTTCCTGAGACTTGAGTCAAGCTCAGCCTAGGCCAGGTTTTGGGGAAAGAACAGTCCTGGGACAGGTTTGGGTCCTTCCTGGTGAGGAAGGCCAGGGCAGAGTCTCTTCCTGAGATCAGAGTGGTAAAAGAATTATACAAACTGCCAATGTTCCACAGTGTAGCAATCCCTCCAGACCATAGGCAGTAGTGGCAGAGGTATGATGGCTTTACAAGGAAATACTGTTACTAGACACAAGACATTAGTTATCCTCATAGGGGATTCTCTGAAGCAACTGGAAGAAATTCTCTAAGAGCAGGGGAGGGCCAAAGTCAGAGTTTGGCAATTTAATGAAAAATTGGGGGGGTTAGGCAGGTCATGATAAATCAGTCCCTTAACGGCCTTCTGAATTTGGAAGTCATAGAGATTTAGACACCAGAGTCTAAAGATGAAAACATCAGTTTTATTTATTTATTATTATTATTATTATTATTATTGTTTAAAACATCAGTTTTATTACCAGTAGCCTGCCTTGGACGTTGCCACCAAACATAGCAAATGACCAGATGGCAAAGAGAAACAGTAGCAGGTCTGTGGGTCCCCACTGCCTGCCTTTCTGAGACAGAACAAAGTGATCAGTGGAACCACACATCAGTTTCTAGGAAATAGGCCCTGACCCTTGGGCCATGACATTTTAAAGCTACATTATTAAAGAATCACTGAGCCGGGATCCCTGGGTGGCGCAGCGGTTTGGCGCCTGCCTTTGGCCCAGGGCGCGATCCTGGAGACCCGGGATCGAATCCCACATCGGGCTCCCAGTGCATGGAGCCTGCTTCTCCCTCTGCCTGTGTCTCTGCATCTCTCTCTCTCTCTCTGTATGACTATCAAAAATAAATAATTAAAAAAAAAAAAAAGAATCACTGAGCCTTCCTCTGTAGTAATTATGGTCAGAGCAAGATACAGATTGTGGTATGGCCACACCTTGGCTCCAGCCCTATCTGGCCTGCTCTTGGTTTGCAGCAGGTGGGATCGCTGGCCCCTGCCCCTCTGGAAGCAGGCGCTAGGTCCAAGCCTATCCTTTGTAGCTGCCTACACAGCATCATTCCCCAACCCCATCTCCCACTCACAACCAGAAAAGTACTGCCTTTCTCCTGGCCTGTTTTAGAGGCTAGAGATTAACCTGGATTGGCTGCCTTCAACCCTGAGCTGTAATTCACTTCCTTAGAGCTTTGCAGCCAATGTCTTTTCTAGAACACTGATGAGTAAGAGTCAGTCTTGAACAAAGCAAGGCATACCTATCTGAGCCTCACGCAAAAGAGCTTGCTACTCCTTCTTTCCAACTTGACCTCACGTTCCTAGAGCTATAGGCCTTCCTATGCAGGGCCAAGGTCTGCCTGAGTGTACTGGTTAGAGGAACAGAAAGTGTGTGTGACCAGAGGCAGGATGTTACAAAGAGAAAACCCAGAAAAAACAACTTCAGACCTCCTCCCAAATCACCAATGAGCTTGGTTATTCACCTACACTTGGGGAGGAGAAGTGAAGGATTGAGAAGCCTTCAGAAAAACCCTCCACGGATAATCGTCCCTCCTCAGGAGGAACACACAAGTTTTCTGTCCTTTCTGGTGATACATGGCAGCTCTGGATCATGAATGAACTGCACCTAAACCCCCAGAGAGGGATGGTGATAGTTCCACAACAAGGTGAATGTATTTGATGCTATTGACCCACACACTTAAAAATGATGAAAATGATAAATTTTCTGTTAGACATATTTTACTACAACTAAAAACAAACTGGATCTAATCTTGTTTTGGGTTTTATTTTGCTTGGTTTTGAAGAGCTAATATATATGCACATGGTTTCAAATTTTACAAACACAGTGTCTGCCCTCCAGTCTATCCTTTTGCCAATCTGTTTTCTTTTCTAAAGGCAAACAATAACACCAAAGTTTTGGTGGATGTATTATGCATACACAAGCAAGACATTAAAAAAAAATTTTTTTTACACAAACAGTACCAAATTATACACTTTTCTGCAATTTGCTTTTATGGCTTAATGAAATTTGGGGCACTTTGGGTAGCTCAGTGTTTGAATACCTGCCTTTGGCTCGGATCATGATCCCGGGGTCCTGGGATCAATCCTGCATCAGGCTTCTCCCTCTGCCTATGTGTCTGCCTCTTTCTGTGTGTCTCTCATGAATAAATAAACAAAATCTTTTAAAAATGAAATTTCTTGAGGGAATATTCCATATCATTATGTCAGAGTTCTAGCATTCACAACTCATATCTACCTGTTTTGTTTTGTTTTTTAAGATTTTATTTATTTATTCATGAGAGAGAGAGAGAGACGCAGAGACACAGGCAGAGGGAGAAGCAGGCTCCATGCGGGAAACCCGACGTGGGACTCGATCCCGGGACTCCAGGATCACACCTTGGGCCTAAGGCAGGAGCTAAACCACTGAGCCACCCAGGGATCCCCACATCTACCTGTTTTACTAGTACATGGATGACCTACACTTGACTTAACCAATCGCCCTTGTGGCACAAATATAGATGTTTCTAATCTTTTGTTCTTCCAAACAGTGAATAGCTTTGAGTATGTGTCATTTCTCACGCATAGGATAAATTCCCAAACATGAAATTTCTAGCCATTGTCCCAATAGTTTTCAACATAGGCATAGTTAACCCTAATACTGTTGAGTAGACATTGGAAATGAGCCAGATCTCTGACAAGCTAGCCAGAAAAGCAATAACGTCTCCCACTCATAAACCATCGTGTCACACTTTGGTATGTGTACTAAAGGATGAAAACCATTGAAAATTGAACCCCAAGAAAATAACGTCCATTTTCAAAGAGCAACCCTTTCTGGCAGAGGTCTGATCAGTCCACATGCTTAACTATCTGGCTATGAGATAATTTTCTTTAAATAGTTTCTTACATTTTCCCCAATGTAATTTCTCCATGCTTCTACATATAATATCTCTTTTATAAAGTAACAACTGAAGAACCGCAGCAGGTTAGCCGGGGAAAGTGGTATTACCTGCATATGACAGGTGAGGAAACAAAAATAAAGGCCATGAAAAGTTGCTGCTTGTTTAATCAGCAAGTTAGTGGAAGAGTCTGGATTAAGATATAGATCAATAACCTAATCTTGTGCTTTTCCCACTAGTCTATATTGTCCTTTCTCTCTAGTTCTCAAAAATAAACCGTTCCTAAACCTGCCGGGCCCAGGAGAGGTCTCAGTTTGTGGACAGCCAATGACTGCCTCACTGCTTAGAATTTGTCCTGATGCTCCACAGATGCTGAAGATAAACAGAGGGAATTTCTCAGGCATTAAAATTATCTTCAAACAAGGGAGAGCCAGGAAGCCTGATGACTTCCAGGCTTGCATGTGGCTCATATGTCAAGATGGGAATAGGTAAGTCTGAGCTTTAAAACTGATACTGCTCCCCAGGAAGAACCAGAGGGGAATGGATTTTGAACAATGGGGAACACTTTTTCATGTTGTATGCACCAAAATGCTGTGAGCTCTTTGAAACCCCTGTCATGAAATGCAACTCAGGATGGCATAGAACAGGACAGTGAACTCCAGCTTTGCACACAGAAGCCACTTTGGGAAGACCAGACAACAGCCATCATGCTGATAAGAGCAACTCTAGTTATATGTACAGTCAACAAGAAATTTATTCAAATCCTGGACTTGGAACCATAGTAAACAAAGAAACCAAGAATCATTGAAAGCTAGTACTTCCAGCCTTGATCAATCCTGAATGCAAACCATCCTCAAGTTTCACTGGAGGAACACAACAAAGGTCTATTTTTCGCTGTCATAATCAGGCAGTACGTATATGGCGAAGGGGCAAGGGGTGCTGTGTTCCTTGTGGTCACAAAAGAGGCATCTGTTACCTCTGCCCAAGGAGGCATCTGAATCCCTCTGTCTAGGATTCAGAAGATTCTTACTGCTTGGGAGGTTAAGAAAGGGGTCTTCCTCTATGCTCAGGAGAAAAGAAGGACCTGGGTGAACCTATGGGAGTCTCTCTGCTCCATCAACACAAACAGGCTCAGAACTTGAATGGGAAGGGACACAGATGAGGGCAAGAAATATATGATAACTGGGACAGTGAAAGGAAAAAAAGATCTGAACAGGACCGGATGGAGACACTTGCCTCTAGGCAAGTCTTTGGTACAAAAGGCTGTGGACACAGATTCTAGAATTATGCTATTACTTATGGCTTGTGGGGCATAGAAATGTGTTAAAGTTAACTGTGTAACAAACTGTACATAATTCTCATTTCATAGCTGGAGTCAATCATTCCCAGTCAATCATTCCCAGGCCTTTTTTTGCTGTCTTTATAAAGCCATGGGTTAAAGAACCCTACAGGGTATTTCTAACATGGGATGTCTGGGCAGGGAGGGTCTTACTAAGAATTACGGTCAAGATTCTTGGTCTAGGGCCACAGAGCACCTTAAGAATGACCACCCTGGACAGGCTTAATCCTGTCTGGTGTGCTATGCATTTCTCTCATAGCCTGGAAAAACAACTAAAGGAGCCAGCGTCGACCTCAGGGTCCCTGGCAGAGCTTTTTTGAAACCACACACCATAACAAAGCTCAAGGAAGTTAAAACAAACAATCATAACCAAGGCAGCCCAGCTATTTTTAAAAGAGATGGGGCTTCATTACTTCAACCCCAAATTCCTGTGAGCTTGGCAACCAGCCTCCTCTAAAATGAACACCCCTTTGCCAGCCATGATATTTTGTTTTTAAGATTTTCTTTATTTACTCATGAGAGACACAGAGAGAGAGAGTGACAGGCAGACAGAGAAGCAGGCTCCATGCAGGAGCCCGACGTGGGACTCGATCCCGGGTCTCCAGGATCACACCCTGGTGTGATAGGCAGGCAGCGCTAAACCGCTGAGCCACCCAGGCTGCCCAGCCATGATATTTAAAAACACAGCTAAGCTCTATTAGCTGAAGGCTAAGCCTTTTCAACCTCAGAAAGCTGAACGTTGGGACGCCTGGTTGGCTCAGTGGTTGAGCATCTGCCTTTGCCCCAGGGTGTGATCCGGGGATTCGGGATCGAGTCCCACATTGGGCTCCCTGCATGAAGCCTGCTTCTCCCTCTGCCTGTGTCTCTGCCTCTCTTTCAATCCATGTCTCTCATGAATAAATACATAAAATCTAAAAAAAAAGAAAAAAGAAAAGAAAGCTGAACGTTTACTCCTGAGGGCCTACAAGAGGATGAATTAAGAGGATGTGTCTGTGAGTATGTCTAGGTTATTGTATCTACCTGTGTTCCCCTGTGTGAGTGCATGTGCACATGTGTGTTGTGTGTGTGTGTGTGTGTGTGTGTGTGTGTGTGTGAAATTCAGAGGAAGGCAACTCAAGTGAATCTTTGGGTAACGTTTTACCTTACGTTACCCAAAGTAGCAGTTAATTGGCTGGGGAGAAATGGGGACCCACACATGTAACTGACATCAGGACTGTTAAGAAGCTCCCAGAAGGGGCACCTGGGTGGGTGGCTCAGTGGCTGAGCGTCTGCCTTTGTCTCAGGTCATAATCCTGGGGTCCTGCGATCGAGTCCTACATCAGGCTCCCCGCAGGAAGCCTGTTTCTCCCTCTGCCTGTGTCTCTGCCTCTCTCTCTCTGTCTCTCATGAATAAACAAATAAAGTCTTAAAAAAAAAAAAAAGAAAAAGAAGAAGAAGAAGAAGCTCCCAGAAGACCTAACTCTCACTGGCTGTGTAATCACAAGCACCTGCAAAGCTCTCCTCACTGAAGAGACAGCAAGGTGCACCTGCCAACCAAAATCTGCCTGGAGAAGGAAAGACAGGGCTCAGGTCTGAGCAGAAGAGCACCCGCCCCTCTTCTAGCTCCACTGTCACGCTCAGCTGCTCCATGCGTGGGGCTGCCTGCCAGTCTGCGCTGAGTCCTACGGCACCGTTCCAGGCTTTACTATCTGCACTGTGTTCCAGATGACTTGTTGCCCCTACCTGTGGGCACTCAGGAAGACTCTGGTTTCTATAACAACAGACCCCATCCCCCTGGAGTTCTTCTTGCTGTGTGCGGAGGCCACCCCCGCAATCTATGCTGACTTAGACCAACCAGCCTTTGCCTGAACCCTCTAGACCCCAGCACTGAGCATCAGTGCTTCCCAAAGGGGAAAGAAGAAATAGAGACTCCATAAAGAAGTAAATAAAAGCAGAGCTTTTGTAAGCCATTCTCACCGGGCTTACAGTTTCAATTTTCCTCCACTGGTGCTTTATCTAGGTTCTTTTAAGCCTGTAGCAAGAATAGGAAATCAGCTATCAATTGGCTTACTCTGATGTCTCCTCAAAAGTCTTTTTGAAGAACAGTGAAATTCAGTATTTGTTAAAATCTAGAGCAGAAGCATGCTGTGTTTATGGCAATGATACGCTTTTGAGGGAGGCGGGGAGGTTAGTCTTTCATTTGTAGGGTTTTGTTTTCTAGAGACCAAATGGTGGGGGGAGAGGATAGGTGAGACATCGCTCTGTGGGCTTGCTGCAATCTGGAAAGAATAAGGTTTGCACAGTAGAAAATGAATCTTAAGGATTGTGACTTTGTGTTGTGACTGGATTCACATTTGCAGTCGTCCTTGTAACCAGAAGGACCACGTGACTTGCGTGTGCTCTGAAGGAGCTAACAGAACTGTCTATTCTAATGCAGAAACAGGAGCTCAGGGCTCTGCAGGATTGCTTGAGCAATTGCCCCTTGCCATTGTAGGGCCCTGTGTGAGCATCAATCCTCTGGGTGGAATCGGAGCTAGTTCCTTCTCCACCAATCCTGGTTGCCAAGAACAGGTGACCTCACAAACTGTTTTAGCAACTTTTACTGCTGCGAATCATTCTCTTGGGAGTCTCAGAAGCTGGCAAAATAAATCTTTGTATTCACTCTGTTTATATTCTGACAGCACTAAAAACCTCTGCTTTGAAAAGGAAAGCTTTTCCCAAGCAAATGCAACTGAGGGAATAGATTCCTCATGTGTGGCTTTGAAGGTGCTAAAGCAATAATAATGATTGCTTTTATTTTGATAAGCTTTACAGATTCCTGAGTTCTCTCACGAGTTCCATTTCATTTGATATTTGCAGTTACCATGTGAAGTAGGCAGGGCTGACCTTGACCGGCATCCCTATCAGATGCTCAGTGGCATTAAATGGCTTGCCAATGTCACAAGGTGAATAGTTGGCATAAATTGCAATGCAGATGTTCTGACAAATAAGTCAGTAGTAGGCTTTCTATTCTACTGTTCCACTCAACTTCTAAAATAATCCCATGGATTTAAAAAATATATAATCGCCACTCCTATGCAAGTCCCAGAAAATTCCCAGGCTGATGAAAGGGGTCTATTTTGGTAATGCAAGTGAATATTGAGCTGCTGATTTTGAGCAAAAGCAGCCAATGCAAATAAGCATGATATATATATTCATATATTCATCCATTTGAAAGAAATCTGATGGCAAGAATTTGCTCCAACAAAGCACATTCTAGGATGTGCCAGCATCTGTACAAATGCGTGTCATTCTCTGCAGCCTCCATGCACAGAGGAGGAGCACAGATTCCTTGAGCACGAAGATGGGATGCAGTCTGAGAGATAATTTTATCAACCCCGTTTTCCAGGGGAGGAAAGCAGGGTCAGAGAGCCATGCCTTGCCCAACGTCTCACTGTTAAAGGTATAGGAGGGAGATAAGACCCCAGACCTTCAGACATCACAGTCAGTTCAGAGGGACACTTCTGAGCCTCTGGATGGTTCCAAGTCACTAAAGCACCCTCTAGATTATGAGGCCTCATAGCAGGATTTAGAGCAACAAAAGGCTGGAATCAGAGGCTTGCGGTTTGTCTAAGGTTGTTCTTCTGACAGGGGGTCTCTACAGAGTGAGGGCTCCCTGGAAACCAACTTCAACTCTGCTTCGCCCTTGAGCCTCAGCATTGGGGTGTGAAACCAGAATTGCGGGGTGCTGGGTGTGGTGTGATGGTGGGGACAGGGTTTGGCTCTGGACTCCTCTGTGCTTTCCACATGGCTTCAGTTATCAGCCAGGGCACAGTGTGAGTCCCAGAAAACCACGCCAAAACAATCCTGACCAATGGCGCAAAGGGCTATGGTATTTATTCAGGGGCTTTCTCAGAAGGCTTTCCAAATATTCCATTGGGACATTTATTTTCAAACCTCGGTCCAAGACCAAAGCACTTACAATTATGTCAGCCTCTTTGCCGAAGGTGTCCCTGAACGGCTTTCAGCAGGCTTCTAAAAGAATCCCAGAGACTCAGGACTTGGACCGTGCCTCTGAAGGAATGGCCTGACATCAGAGCCAATAAGAAACTCTCCCTTACATCTCTGTGTGAGGGACTTAATCAGACAAAATTGTCAGGAGCCGCCACCATGGTGTGGCAGATGCTGCAAGGTGGCTCTGACCCAGCTGGGGCCCAAGGCACACACCCTCCCAGCTGCCAGCAGGGCCCCAGCCGCTGGCCCCTAGCTGAGTTCCTCCCCACGGATTGCCTTTTGATAAAGGTTGTTGCCTCACTTGAGATTAGAACTCCCTCCCCAGAAGAAGCCTGTATCTGATGACTGGTCAGTGGGGGTGGGGGGGTACAAAGGAAGGGACCCTTCGGGACACCTTTACAGGCCACACCAACTCCACAGCTTTCTGTGTGAGATCAGCTGGAACCTCTGAGCTGCTCCATCAAAGTGCACCTTCATGCTCTGCCCAGGCCCGCTTCCTGCTCCCTTGTCCGATGGAGCTCCGGAAAGCATCCCCACCAGAGTGCCACATTGGTTACAATTGATGTACCTGCGCTGACACATCATCATCATCCAAAGTCCATAGTTTACCTTAGGGTTCACTCTTGGTGTTGTGCCCTCTATGGGTTTGGACCAATGTATAACATGTCCATCATTACAGTATTATATGGAGTAGTTTCACTGCCCTAAAAATCCTATGCTTTGCCTATTTGTGCTCCCTCCCAGCCCCCACCCTCCGCTCCCTGGCAACACTGATTTTTCTGTTGTCTCCATGGTCCACTCCTTCTTCATCTTTGTATTCCAACAACCAACTATCCAAGGTCATCCTGGGAGAACGTGGCCTCTGCAGAAGGACCCTGCTACCCGGAGTCTGTGAAGTGGCCTAGAGTCCCAGCAGTCCCAGTTATGCCACATGCACAAAGATAGGCACCACCATCCAATGACATTCTGGCAGTCAAAGGAAACTTGTGACTGCCATCAGTAAGCGTGACAGCCAAGCATGAGGTCCCGAGGAAAGCCCTTGACATGGGTCTTTCCTTGTTGCATTTATATTTAGCTCAAACGAAAAACTGCCATTGTTTTCTTCAGTGACAGGCACCAAATAATAATTAAAGGGAAGAAGGAATAATTGTTACCTTTCTTCCCTGTAGGACATGTGGTCAGTCCTCAAATTTGGGACCCCACTCTGACAACCAGCTTTCCCATGCCTGGCCCGTGAGATGTATGCAAATATTTATTGTATTAAAGAAGATTCAGAAGAAAAAGACTTGAATTCTGGTTCTATAGCTTTTAAATAATGTTTCTATGTTTTAATCTTGTTAGTTAAGAAATATTTTGGGGTGCCTGGGTGGCTCAGCTGGTTAAGTGTCTGCCTTTAGCTCTGGTCATGATCCTGGATCCTGGGGATTGAGCTGCACTTCCTCGGGCCCCCTGCTCCAAGGGGAGTCTGCTTCTCCCTCTGCCCCTCCCCCTGCTCATGCTTTCCCTCTTTCTCTCTCTCAAATACATAAATAAAATCTTAAAAGAAATATTTCAAACACGTAGAAGGGTTCCTAAAATAAAATACCCAGCTGATCTGCCTACCTTCCAGATGAAATAGCTGTTAACATTCTCTCATTTTTACTTGAGCTCATTCGTAACAAAAGAAAAAAAAAAAATACAGCTAACGCCCCACCTCTACTCTTATTCTCTTCTTCCCTCTGCAGAGGCATCTCTGCCTGAAGTTGCTATGTTTTATTCCCATGCATGATTCTGTACTCTCACTAAACATTTTGTGTGACCAAAACATTTGCTATCATTTTATGTGTGTTCAGAACTTACTTAAATGGCGTCATCTTGTATATATGATTTTGAGATTTGCTTTTCATATTTTACAATATATTTTAGAAACTTCTTTATGTTGTTTGAACACAATGTTAGACCTAGTTCATTCATTTAACTGCAGCCAGTATACCACAGTGTATTCATTTCCCTATGGAAGAACAATCATTATTTGCTGTTGTTGTTGTTGTTGTTGTTGTTGTTGCAATGAACGTGCTTGTGCATGTACTGTGGTGCTCATGTATATAATTTCTTTAGTGTGGGCACCTGGAAACAGAATTGCTAAGTGGTAGGGAATGGACTTCTTCACTCTCCCCGGGATTGACAAATTGCTCTCCCAAGTGGTTGTACAAGTTCACATTCCTAGCAGATTAGAAACTACTGTTTTCCTCCATCCTCACTGTCACTTGTGACACTTAAAAAATTTTCCAACATGATGGGTGAAAGGCATTTTGTCATCTTAATTTATGTTTCTTAGATTACTCATAAACTTAAGCATTTGTGTATGTTTACTGGCCAGTATTATTTATGTGTCGGTGTGTATGTGTGTGAGAGAGGGAGAAAGGGGAGGGAGGGAGAGGAGGAGAGGGGAGGGGGAAAGGAGGAAGACCAGTTCTAATCCTTTGGACCTTTTATTTTTTTTTTGTAATAATAAATTTGTTTTTATTGGTGTTCAATTTGCCAACATACAGAATAACACCCAGTGCTCATCCCGTCAAGTGCCCCCCTCAGTGCCCGCCACCCAGTCACCTCCACCCCCTGCCCTCCTCCCCTTCCACCACCCCTAGTTCGTTTCCCAGAGTTGGGAGTCTTTTAAAAAACTGGTTTACCCTTCTCTTATACATTTGTAACTAGTCTGCATTTATTCTGAAGCTTTTTAAATTGTGGACATCTTCTACTAAACTGCATCTAGCTTTTGTTTATGCTACCCTCTGTTATAAATCACTCTATAAATTTGATGTAGTCAAGTTCATAAATCTCCTTAAGATTTGTGGGTTTTGTTCTTTAAAAAATCTGCTCATAACTCTACATTCCGAGATATTCTCCCATATTGTTTTCTAAAAATTCTAAATTTCTGCTCTTCACATTTAAAATTTTGTCCATCTGGAATTTACTTTTGCTTATGTGGTGAAGTTGAAATCTAATTTTATCTTTTCCAAATAGAAGCTAAATGTTTCAGCACCTCATAAGGAGAATCCAGCTTCTCCCAGTGTTTGAAATGCCATTCCTGTTAAATACAAATTTCCATGTACAAGTGGCTCACTCCCTTGACTCTCCAAACCATTCTGCTGGCCCACTTGTCTGTCCCTGCACCATACTGTAATTTGAATATTATTACCACTAATGGTGATATTTAGCAGTTGGTGCCGTGATTCACCTCATTCTTTGTCCTCACAGTTGTTTGTTTTCCAGTTTTAATGAGATATAACTGACAAATAACACTTCTAACTTTAAAGTGTACAATGTGATGACTCGATATATGCACAAACTGTGAATGATTACCACAATTATGTTAGTTAACACATCTGTCACCTCAACAGTTACCGATTGTGTGTGTGTGTTGAAGACATTTAAGATTTCTTCTCAGCAAATTCCAAGTATGTAATAAAGCATTGTTGTCTATAGATTCAAATTTATTCTTTCTTTAGTTCTTACCATTCCAATAATTTAGGCTTAGCTAATTGATTTCCTGTGAAAAACGCTATTGGCTTGATAAAGGAAATGTGTCTAATGGAATAATTTGGCAAATGTTTGCCATTTGTACAATATTGAATCTTCCTGACAAGAAATGTGATGTATCTTTCTGCCTAGGCCTTCGTGATAAATTATACATTTATATTATTTAATATAGATTGATACTTTTCCCTGTAAAGATTTTACACATATTTATTAGCTATCGTAGGAGGCTTTTATAATGCTTGCTACAACTGTAAATAGTGTCTTTTTAAAAAATTATATTTTCTAACAATTTGTTGCAGGTGTTCAGGAACCATTTTTAAAAGTGAATTGTAAATGAGGCAACTAGTGTATTTCTTTATTTCTTCTAATAGCTGCTGATTACTTCTCTTGATTTTTAAAAATAGATAATCATAGCATCCACAAATAATGATACTTTTATTCCTTAATTTTGAGTATTCATTTTATTTATTTTTCTTGTCATTACTTCATTGGCTAAGACTAACAAGCAATGTTGAGTAAGGGCTTTTGATAGTAGTCATCCTTGCCTTGCTCCTGAACTGCAGTGAAATTATTTTAGAGACACATCAAGTATGATTTTGACTATAGACAGATCATAGACAACTTTATTGGGTGGTTCTTCTGATTTCTAGTACGCTAAAAGATTTTGGTTATGAATGGTATCAAATTTTATCAAATTTTATCAAATGCATTTTCCACATCTTTTGAAGAGATCACATGTTTTGTCTTCTTTACCGTGTATGGGGCAAATTGCATTAATATTGTTTGCTATTGTTAAGCTTTCATCTCTTTAGCAACCCAACTTGGTTATAATGTATTATTTGCAACACTACTAGTCAGTTTGCTAATGTTTATTTCAAAACTCTATGTATTTCTTCATCAATGAAATTCATCTGTATTTTCATTTTTTGTAATTGTCTTTTTGTTTTTGTTGTCAAGGTTATATTAATATCATAAAACGAGTTGGAAAGTTTTGCCTTTTTCTTGTTTCTGGAACAGATTGCATCATAAGATAGGAATTGAATTCCCTTGAAAGGTGAGAAAAACTAAACTGTAAATCTCTTTGAGGTATGAACTCTTTTATGAATAGATTTTTTTAAAAGATTTTATTTATTTATTCATGAGAGAGGCAGAGACATAGAGAGAAGCAGGCTCCATATAGGGATCCCGATGTGGGACTTGATCCCAGGACTCCAGGATCATGCCCTGGGCCGAAGGCAGATGCTCAACAGCTGAGCCACCCAGGCGTCCCATTTTTTATGAATAGATTTTAAATTACTGGTTAAATATTTAAAAAGCCATAAGTCTATTCAACTTTTCTATTTCTTTTTTAGCTATATTTACTTGGAGTGTTTCCATTTTATCTAAAATTTCAGTGTTATTGCAACAAAGTCATACATAGTCATCATCTCATGACTTTGTGAATTTATACTGTATCTATAGTTACATCTTTTTCTTTCCCAGTGTGGTTCATTTGTAACATCTTTCTTTTTTTTTTCTTTTTCTGCTCTTTTGCCTTTTTTTTTTTAAGAGACTTTATTTATTTGGGAGAGAGAAAGAGAGCATGTGCAATTGGAGGGAGAGGCAAAGGGGGGAGGGAGAGAGAATTCTCAAGCAGACTCCCTGCCAAGTGCAAAGCGCCTCAAGGGGCTGGATCCCAGGACACTGAGATCATGACCTGAGCCGAAATCAAGATTCGGCCGCTTAACCAACCGAGCCACCCAGGTGCCCTTAATTTGCCTTTGTTAATCATTTAATTTGTCTTCTATTTTATTCATTTTGCTTTTCTTTGTATCTTTTTTCCTTTGACTTTTCTTGAGTTCACATTGTGTTTTTTTTTTTTTAACTTCTTTAATTAGATATGTTCGTTCATCCTCAAAATGTCTTCCTTTTGGGTGTATGCATATGTGGGATGCCTACGTGTAATTTCCTCTCTGAAGTACTACATTAGTCACGTCTCACAATTGTGATACGTACTTTTTCCCCTCACCATTCAGCTCTAGATATTTTTAAATTTCTATTGTGATTTCTATTTTGACTCATTAATAATCCAGAAATGTTTTTAAATTTCCAAACACATGGTTCCTTTTCTGTAGTTACAGTTTGTAATTTGTTTCCAATTTAATAGTCTTTTGGAAGGGGCTGTGGTCTGTATGATATTGATTCATTTGTTACTTTTAGATACTTGCTTTGTTGCCAAGTATGTGGTCATTCAAAAATAAGTGCAATGTATACTCACTAATTGTTAGATACAGGAAATGCTGTATTCAAGTTATTAAATGTGTTGCTTCAATCATTTATGTTTGGTAATTATTTTGTTTGCTGAACCTACTTAATATAGAGCAATGTGTTAAAATAGCTCACTATGCTTGTGAATTTCTTGATTTTCTTGTGATTCTGGTCATTTGTATATCAAATATTTTAAGACTACATTCATAAAAGTTGATGATTTCAGAATTTTTAAGTCTTTTTGATGGATAGTTTCTGGCCCATCTGTGTGATGACTCCTGCTCTGCTCCATTTCTTCATCTTAGAAGTGAAACAGGGTCAAAGCATTTTGCCATCATTGCCCATACCACATCCCCACTGCTCTTGCATTGAGATTTATAGCCTACCTTTGAGACTTAGATTTTCCTGACTTTTTTCTGAGATTTGCAGCCACAAGACACTCTCCAGGCTTCTACCCCTACACCTCCTTTCCTGATGTCAACTGCTTTGGGGAAGCATTTCCACTTACTTTATGATTCAACTTTTGGCTGTCTCATAGTGTTGCTAAAATTTAAGATTGAATTTTATTTTCCGTTCTCCTTGTTGCTTTTGGATGCTTTCCAGGCAATCCCAATTTTTACTGCCATCTTCACGCTGGAATTTTTATATAATGAAGCCTAAGCTTAATCAACATCTTTACTTGTCTCCTGAACATTACCTTGTCCATATCCATTTTGATCACTGTTTCTTGCACTATGTGCTCTCCTTGTCTAGTATTTTAGTTATGCCTTGTCTTTATAACCCCAAACAAATCATCATTATATTGTTTCATGATCAATGCTCCTTTAGATTTGCCCATGTCTTTCCTTATCTGTCTCTCTACTTGCCTTTGCTTCTTGCTTCCTGTGGCTTCTCCCAAAGAGGTAGAGCTTCTGGAATCCTTTCAGCAGGGAGCTGTGAATAGTAAATTGCTTCAATCTTTGCTTGTCTAATGATGTCTCTAGCTTGCTTTCACTTTTGAATTTTACTTTAGCTGAGATAGAATTCTAAAGTGTCCATTATTTTCTCTGAAGTTATTGTTTCATTACCAATTTCTATTATATTATTAAGAAATTAGCTAGCAATTTAAGTAATAATAGCAAGAAAAAAATCTGGATGCCTCACAAAGGCACGAAGGTATAAATGAGAACAACTGGAGGAATACTAAGTCATGATACTCATTTTTCTCTTATATTTTAAAGATTTTATTTATTTATTCATGAGAGACAGAGAGAGAGAGAGAGAGAGAGAGAGAGGCAGAGACACAGGCAGAGGGAGAAGCAGGCTCCATGCAGGGAGCCTGATGTGGGGCTCTATCCTGGGACTCCAGGATCATGCCCTGGGCTGAAGGCAGGTGTTAAACCGCTGAGCCACCCAGGGATCCCCATGATACTCATTTTTCAACCCCTTTATAAATTACACAGTTTTTTTTTAAATTCAACTATTATATTTTTATTTCCCCTGATGTCACTAAATTATTCTTACCAACTACTTGGAATCTGTTGCATTTTTACATATTTAACCCATATGTTCAACCCAATAAAACTCTTCATTTGGAAGAGCTGTAAACAGGTCAGAAGTTTCTGTTTCCAAATTTGGTTTTTGCTCTTTTTTTTTCTGGTAAATGTGCAGCTATGAGATATTTTCCTCTTCAGAGGTAACACTCTTACATTGTTTTGATGACGAAAAAAAAATCATCTAATTATGGGAAATGTCTTGACATCCCTAACAGCTGGAATCACATCTGCTAGCTGTATGTGGCACTTCAGGCAAAGCACTTCCACTCTTTCTGCCACCCTGTCATCTTCCCAGCCCCCTGTGGTCCTGCAACACATTCCTAAGCCACCCTTGACGTGCCCAGCAAAAAATCCAGGCCTTTGAGTAGATGTGGCTCCATGAGTTAAAGTAGTCATTGGAGTGGATTTCCAACACAGCTTCTTAAAAAACAGCAAGGGAGGGGAGGAAGCCTGTGCAAAATGTGATCCCTTTTGTATAAAAATTTTTAAAAGATAAATAGATAGTTGGTGGTATAATATAAACAATTCTGAGGTGAGGAGAATCAGTGGTTAATTGTTCACAGTGGTTAACAGTTATGGAAAGAGAAACTAGGGAACTTTCTTTCTTTTGCACTTTTTTTGAAGTATTGAAATCATATAGCTCAGCAGACATACTATATACATAAATGTACAGGTGTATGCTGTATATTTATATGTGTATGCTTGAGTATATATATAATACAAGCACTGTATATGCTAGATTGAGATTATATATAGTGAGATCATATTATAATACATATTATACATTATATATAGTGGAAAATTATATATTATATGATAATATATATTACATACAATAGGAATTCAGAAACCTGCTATTATATGTATAATATATGATATATAATTGTATGTATACAATATATAATGAAGGTACATATATTTGTGTGCATGTGTATGTGTCTGCACACATACACATTTATTGACAGCAGGGATTTTCTGAGCAGGAAGACTCTATACTACCATCATTTCTGGCTTATTTTCTTCTTTATACTTTACTGCTGACAAAACATAAAGGAAGAAAATGTGGAAAACAAAAGGCTTCATATTATACCTGTACTTGCCTGCCAGGGCTTCCCTCACAAAGTACTACAAATCCGGTGGCCCAAATGACAGAAACAGAGTGCCTTACACTTCTAGAGGTGAAGTGTGACAGTGAGGTTGCCTCTGTGGGAAGGGTCTGCTCCAGGCCCTTCTCTTTGGCCCACAGGCGGTTGTCTTCATTGTGCACTTCTTCACATCATCTTCTATGTGTGTCTCTGTACCCAAATTTTCCCTTTTAATAAGCTAATTATTCACCTTGGATTGGGGCCCCCCTTAAAATACCTCACTTAACTTGATTGCCTTAAAGAGACTCTATCCTGAATGAGGTCATGTTCTGAGGTACTGGGGGTTAGGATCCTAATGCATCTTTTGGGGGAGCACAATTGAACCCACCACAGTCCTTAATATGACAGGAATTCATAGAAATGGAGAAAATAAATAAATAAAATGGAGATACTTTCTGCAGGAGGTGATATTGGACCTCACTCTTGGAGGATAAATCGTCCTCCATCCTTTGATGGGGAGAAGGAGTGGATTTCACACTCTCTTCCCCTCTTTCGCTGGAACAAGCTAGGAAGGTGAATGTTAGGAATGAGGATTATAAATGAGCAGGACATTCATGAGGTCCATCTGCCTAGAAATAGATGTTTCATCTCGTGCAGTGAAGGCAAACTGGAATCGAACTGATGAGGCCAGAGTAAGGGAGTAAGGGCTAAGTGGAACACAAGAAAAGACTTGCAAATACCCAGAGTTGTCCTATAATGAAAATGGGCCATTCCACAGCTGAGGGCATGCCTGGGGGAAACTGAGGCCAAAGGCACAGAAGAGTTCTTACTGGGTAGGCAGCTGGATTATGCCAATTCTAGTCTTCTGTGAAGTCCAGCCCAGCATAGGTGTGCAGGTGAGTGGGATGGGAAGGAGCATTCCCGCTGGGGGAGAAATGAGACCCCAGACACAAGAGGGCAAGCTCCTTTCTAAAACCTGAGCCAGAGGCAATGGGGGAACAGTGGGAGCAGGGCGAGAAGACACTCACTTCAATGGGGAAAGTTGGACTTGCCAGAGCAGCACTTTGCAGCCATTTTTTCTCAGAGCCACAAAGTCCAGGCCCAAAACATGGAGTCAAGGGTATGAGAATTTTGGCCCAAGATGAATACACCTGGCCTCAGCAGCTGCCACCACTCTGGATATTTGTATTTGAAAGAATGTGAGCACTTGAGACTATTTCTAGTTCCAGCTGCTCTGTGGTATTAATAAAGGTCTAATTGCTAAAACCATGTGCAGTGGACATGGTGTTCATTTTCCTGACACATGAATAATGTGGTTTGGAGGCCAAGCTGTCAGGCCCAAATCACCTCCAGATCCTGCCTATAGCAAGCACATTTCATCACTGGGCAGGACTTGGGAAGCTTGGTGGATGGCCTCATTACAGCTATTTGTATCCAAACGGGGGAGCCAACATGACAGGTTAGAACGCCCGCTAGAGAAGCACAGCACTGCTTCCTTCCGGCACCATTTCCCAGGTAACGCGGTGTGGAGAAAGACCATCACCTTATCATGCCTGCAGATGAAGGAGCCAGTTGTCCAGCATCCAGACCAGGTTTGTAAGGTATCCCCCAACGCTCATGAGGTAGTTTGATAAAGAAGGCACCACCTTATAACTCAGAGGCAATTAGGCTTCCTGTGCAAAAGGAGGTGGTGGGCAAGGGCAATAGGGGTTGTAACCCCGTGTCTCTGCATCTCTGTGGGGAGAGACAGGAGGAGGCTCCGTGTGGGTCAGGGGCAGCTCCACTCTTGTTGCCACCCCGACCCCACCCACAAATACTGGTTGCTGTCTCTCCTCCCATTCTAAATGTAGTTGATTAATTTTTTGCTTCAGGGTACCACCACACATATTCACAAAAACTACTCATAAGTTGTCCCATACATCAAAGATCAAAGTCCATACATTTATATCGTAATACTAGCTGCAGTTTTTTAATGGGGAATCCCCCTCCCTAAGTTCACTTACTTCTAATTCATCTTTCTGGCTTGTGAAGAGAGTTCCCAGCTCAGTTTTCATTCCTTATTGGGCTTTCCAGGCACAATATTGGAGTACATTAAATGACCCTTCTGAGAAGTTCCAGGAATATATGCCTTGCTGATTTATGGGCCTGCCTCCTGGACACGTAAGTTTTAAGAAACCCTGGAGTTTGGTCGATGGCCTCATTGGAGTTTGACAAGCAGTATGACATAGTGACCAACAGCCCGAACTCTGCAGTAAGACTCCCTGGATCACAACACTGTTCCACCATTCATACCTCATTATGACCTTGGGCAGGTGTCTTTGGTTTCCTTAAATGTAAATTAGGAAAAATGATGGCACTTCTGCATAGGCTAGTTGTGACAATGAAGTAAGTTATCATGTGTAAAGTGCTTTACAATAAATGTCGGCCATTATTACTGCCTCCACAGAAAGAATGTTGTTAGATCAAGGAAAAGTGGGGGGCTCTAGGAGACCCAAAAAACAAATGTTGGATTTGCACAGATGCTCCTCACAGGGTCATGCTGTGTGCCATGTTGCATGTAGAGTGGGCATGATATGGTTAAAAAAAAAAACAAGTACAGCTTGGACTATTGGAGGAGTGGATGTTTGCTGTTGCTGAACAGCAAGCCCAGCCTGGAAGAGGCTATTTACCTTGGAAGAGTCCTGGCCCACTTAGCCAGAGGCAGTTCAAGGAGACACAGACATCCCTGCTTCGCAATGAGCTCAGCAAAGACCCAGTGCAGATGGAGAGAGGCAGTCCTTTCATGAAGTGGGCAGCAGGAATTCTGCAGAATGTTTTCTGGGGGTTCAGCAGGGCCCAAATCTATGCAGTAGTCAGCAGGGACAGCTAAAGCAGTTAGGGGTGAAGAATGTGCTTTATGCCCAAGCTTAATGGAACTGCTAGCAGACAACTGGTGTGGTTCCCAGGCCAAGCCGGTGATTGGCTTAAAGCCAGGGTGATGAAAGAGGATTCAGATATAATCTGTGCAGAGACATCTGCTTGGAAGAGCCTATCATGTTCACCACAGGGGCGCTGTGGTAAGCCCCCCAGCCCCTGTCACAGATGTAAGCAGGTCTTATTTCCCAGCTGCCAGCACACAGCCCTCAGGTGACAGTCCTGTCTGGAATTACCTCGGCTGAGCTACCTCACTCAGGGCCATACCTCTTCCCAGAACAGCCTAATCCAGTGACCAGCTGATGCATAGGTACAAAGGTCCAGCCCTTTTGCCCCAACTCAGGACAGCCCTGAAATTATCTTGTCTTCAGAACCATTCTCCCCTCCATCCCCCAAATCAGGTAAGGCTCCTGAGGAGACTGCATGGAGGCTTAACCTGTCACTCTGTCCAATCCTGCTTTCTGCCATAGGTGTGGACCCCAAGAATGCTCCCTCAGAGATGCCTCCCATGGTAACCGCCACCTCAGGATCTCCTTGTCTTGCAGCGCCTGCTTCTCCCCTAATGAGCTGTGGGCTCCTCTACATTTCCTAGCCTGTAGGTTGGGGCCATGTGACAGGGCTCTGGCCGATAGGAGGTAGGCAGAGTCACGTGGCCCAGGGATCTCCCAGTGCCCTCAGAGGCCATACGTGTGAGGTGGCATAGACACTACTTGGAGGAAACTCGCATGTGTGGCAAATGAGTCTTTGTTGTTTTAAAGCCCTGAGACTTGGGATTTGTTTTCGTTGATGTATTTGTTTTCTCAACAAACCCTATCTTACCCTGTCTTAGCTAACCTATCAGCCATACTCTTTAAAAACTTTTCTAATTCCAGAGAGAGAAGGAACTGCAAGATAATATCTGAATACACTATGAAATATTTGTTGCTCGTTTTATGTCTGCTTAAGTTAACTGTTAGGGAAGCAGAACATAATTAATCCCATGTTGTAGATTTAGCTATTCTCAATAATAATATTGCTCATGAATCCTTCTGTTGTGTTTATGAATTTTAGTTATGCTCAGTGGCGATATTTCCAATGAAGCATTTCTGTGTTTGTGTATGTGTATTTACAAGATCCAAGTTAAATAGACCATTAGGCATTTTAACAAATAAATCTGACCAGAGTGCCTCCAGCTGAGAATTACAGTCAATATTATGATGCCCTAAATAGAAAAATCAAGTTAATATAAATATAAATAAGTATTTGCACACCCACTGATTGACTCTCTTAACCAGCATTAGCTAAGCACCTAGTATGTGTATCATGTGCGTGGAGGTTTGCTACATAGTAAGGGCTTCCTAGTCGCAGGGAGTTTATTGGTCAGTGGGAGAGGCAGACCTGTACCTGACTGCCTTTGGGATTCAGCACAGTAGGGATGCACCAGGGCACAATGGTGGCCAGTGGGAGGGAAGGGGTACTCAGCTCTGCCTGTGGAGGGCCAGGGAAGGCCGTAAACACACAATTGACCCTTCAGTTACAACTTGAAGAGTTGGGGTTTACCAGGCACATGAGGTGAGGCAGGGGGATTCCAGGTAGAGACGCTAGAAACAGCGAGATGCATCTGGGAGAGTTAACCTGGCGAGGTAGGACAGGAGTGCGGCAGGCAGGAGATGAGGTGGGAGAGACAGCACAGGCCAGGTTCTGGGGGTTTGTAGTGGGGGATTTGGACTTTTCCATTTATTCTTTCTTTGATTGCCAAGTTTGTTTGACCTGCTTCATTGTTACTCTTCTAGGCTCAAATGCAGACATGACTTTATTCTGAGTGGTAGAGTTTGTGGAATTGTCATCTTCAGGCATCATTAAAACTGATTTCCCATGGTTCATACCAGTAAAAATAAGATCCCAGCGGTACATCCAGATAGTGGAATATTATTCAGTGCTAAAAAGAAATGAGCTATCAAACCATGAAAAGACATGGAGGAAACTTAAATGCATATTACTAAGTGAAAGAAGCCAGTCTGAAAAGACTGCATACCATATGATTCCAACTATATGACATTCTAGAAAAGGCAAATCTATGGAGACAGCAAAAAGATCAATGGTTGCCAGCCTGGAGGAGAGAGGGATGGATAGAATTTTTAGAGCAGTGAAAATACTCCATTTGATACTATAATGATGGATTCATGCGATCATACGTTGGTCCAAACCCACAGAATGTACACCACCAAAAGTGATCCCTAATGTAAATTATGGACTGGTTATTATATTATGGGCTGCTAGAAAGTTCAGGCCCAACTGCCAAGTGGCTTTGTGTCGGTGTAGATTCATCAATTGTAATGAATGTTCTATCTGGTTAGGAATGTTAATAATGGGGGAGGCCATGCCTGGTGGCATGAGGAGGTATATGGGAAATTTCTGCATCTTCCTCTCAATTTTTCTGTGTACCTAAAACTGTTCTAAGATATAAACTACAATAATAAAAGACCCCAGTGACTCTGAGCCTCTAGCTTCCACCATGCAAGCACTCATCCCTCAGCTTCGAAGTGGCCCCAAGCAAATTCTAAGGTTCCCTACAAGATGCTTTCGTACCTGTATTCCTAGATGACTAACTCATCCCAGTTTCTCCAGAACTTTTTTGGTTTTAGCACCGAAGGTCCTACAGCCCAGGAAACCTCTCAGTCCAGGGCAAACCAGGGTGGAAATCCTAAAGTGTGCTTAGGAATTTGTCCGACCTGCTCATGTTGGTCTCCTTAGACCCCTCCTCAGGCTGCCAAGCCACAAGCTACTAACTCAGCCAGATCCCTCGGGAGGTTCTACTGGCCTCTGGCAGCTCTGGGCAGCCAATCTTTGTTGGGCAACAGATACCAGCCGTGCCCCTTTGGGCAGGGAGAAATAGCCCTCCTACTACTGGTCAGTTTGAGGCATGAACACCTCCCCACCCTACACCTGAATTTCCCACAGCCCAACAGAAGAGTAACAGGACATCCTTAGTCTTCCTTCACAGGAGGCTTAAGGATAACAGAAGTAAGCTCAGCTTCAAGAGTAATCTCAGCTGTTGGCAGAGGCAGCTCCCTGAAACACACCTCACAGAGTTATTTTCAGTGTTCATGGTACCTGGCCTGGGCTCTGTGTGGCAGAGTCCAGCTCACACCTGCTGCTAGAAAGTTCAGGCCCAACTGCCAAGTGGCTTTGAGTGACAAGGCACATCTCTGCCCATCTAGGTTCAGGCCTGCTTCTACTGTTGCCCCTAAGTATCCATTCCCCTGACTCTGTAGTAATAGCACCCCCATTCATTTAGGGTGCAAGGCACCCTGGTAAGAGACTTTCTCAGCCCCTCAGCCAGTTTTGGAACTGTTTGGGGCACTTCAGAAAGACTTTAAAAGACAATCAGCTGAGAGGCCTTACCCTAAAACACATACACTCACACAATTTTCTTCCTCCTCCAATTTTCCTCTTTCTAGGCTCTGCTGTGAATATGATGGCTGGAGCTCCGGCAGCCATTCTGTGACCCTAAGAACAGAAGCTGTTCATTAAGGTAAATTAAGCAGAAAAATAGAAGGAAGCCTGAGTCCTTGGGGACCAAAGAGCTACCCTAAAAGTTCTGACTGCCAACTTCTAGACTTTATTTCAGAAAGAGAAGCAGCTATTTATGTGTTTAACCTACCCTTATTTGGGGTTTAACCTAATCTGGATATAATTGGTTTTTCTTGGGATGATTGACATGGGAATTTCTCCTTCCTTAAGGAGCAATCCCAACCCCTACCACTAGGGGGTGGCCTTGCCCTATATGCCTCAACCTAACAAGAGTCCAACATCAGTTCGTTCTTCCTTTTTTCTTTTTTTCTTTCTTTCTTTCTTTTTTCTTTCTTTCTTTCTTTCTTTTTTCTTTCTTTCTTTCTTTCTTTCTTTCTTTCTTTCTTTCTTTCTTTCTTTCTTTCTTTCTTTTCTATTTTTTTTATTGGAGTTCAATTTGCCAACATATAGCGTAACACCCAGTGCTCATCCCGCCAAGTGCCCCCCTCAGTGCCCATCACCCAATCACCCCAACCCCCCACCTACTTCCCCTTCCACTATCCCTTGTTCATTTCCCAGAGTTAGGTGTCTCTCATGTTCTGTCACCCTCACTGATATTTTCACTCATTTTCTCTCCTTTCCCTTTATTCCCTTTCACTAATTTTTATATTCTGTATAATTCAGTCTTAGCAGTGTGCCTGCGACAACTGTGTGCCAATATGGGCTGAGCTGGGCCCAACTCTATTCAATTCCTCTAGCATGAGATATGGATCTCATGTTTTGCCTGTTTTGCCTGCCCAAATCCTCAGCTTCTAGAAGCAATCCCTAGAACCAAAACAAGTATACAGAGAAGCCAGTCTGACAAAGGCAAACATAACAATTGCTATTTCCAAACAGAACAGTGAACATCTAGTCTAAGCAGCAGTCAGGTCAGTGATAACTTTACACTTTTCAACAAGAAGCAATGGGTAGATACTTGCTTTACATTTGTGTAAATAAAAGTGATTTATTAACCAACCACCAGTACTAATAAAGGAAGATTCTAGCCTAAAGGATTATTGAATTTCCACTTCCTACAAGGTGGAAAATCGCCTGCAGCACTCAAGTGACTGTTTTTTTCAGTTTATACTCATCGAAGTTTCAAAAATCTTGAGGCAGAGAGTTTTAGTCATTAATAATCTGATGGGAGGAGAGTAATTTATCTAATTCTCACTTTAGCTAAGGGCAAGTTGCTTTCTCAAAAGGAGAGTACAGTACTAGTGCTATTAAAAAAAAAAAACCACCCACAACTAACCAACAAAGGACTCTGTGGTGTGAGAGGTGGTTATAAATCAAATCTCTTTCAACAGTTTCAGATCACATTGCCTTGGTATTTCTGAACTGGCCTTGTCTACCTCCAGCTTACACCCCAATGCTGGAGAGTGAAAGACATAGGGGGTTTTATAGGAGAACTAATAATGCTGCATTTCTCTTCTCAATTTCCTTACTGGGCTGCTGTGTTCAGTACAGACACACACACACAAAAATTGTCTAGAGAGCTGAGAAATATGCACTTCGCTCTCTCTCATCTCCTAGACCATGCAGAAAGTCTTCACAGGTAATAAAATCAGTGATCACTGAGCAATCTCAAAGTAGAAAAAAGGACTAAAGCCAGCTGCTTGCTCACAGGCACAGAATCAGGTGTCTTTTCCCTCAGGGAGTCCCCCCCTCCCCAAGAGATTAAACATACAGGATGCCCTGTTAAATTAGAATTCTTTGTGCAATATTCAGGACACACTCATGCTAAAAAGTTATTCAATGTTTATCCAAAATGCAAAGTTAATTGAGTGTTCTGGATTTTATCTGGCAATCCTACTTAAGAATCTGCCCCTGATGGGGGGCCAGGGGAGAGCAGTAAAAAAAAAAAAAAAAGCAGATTCTAGAAGCTATCAAGGGGACTGCCCCAGGGCATGACACTGATTAAAAACAAAACAGCCACAAACCACTAGGCCTGTGAGCAGGTTTCTCAGAGTAGCTATTGTCCTTTTGTTTTGTACTTTTACAAAGTCTCAGATGCCCTCCTGCTCTGGGCATATTGAGAGCTGAGTTAGGGAGGCTGATTGCCGGTGACCACCAGGAGGAGGCATGAGGGCCTGGCTCAAGCTCCCGGGCTTTGAGATGGTGTGTTCTGTACTTTCAGACGTATATCTGTGTGGGTCCTCGTTACCGTGAGTTCTCTTCTTAGATACAAGACGGTTATTACAAGGATATCTAGCCTCCCCTACCATCTTTCAGAAGGCAGCTTGTCCAAACCATGAGGTAAGGAAAAAAACTGGTACCCCTTCCTTGGGTTTGTCCACTCCGCGGTGCTGCTTGTCCCAGCTCTGTCTGGCTTACTCAGAACTCCTGACCAGAATCCACCTGACAAAGAAATATAAAGATAGGCACCCTCTCCTCTGGATCCGGTGAGGATGTAGGTGGACAGCGCTCCATTTTCGGCCTTTTGGTCTCCATGTCACACTTGGCAGGCATAAACACATGACTGTACTGAACAGAGAGTCAATCTCAGATGAGAATTACAGGTAAGGATCCTCTCCTTCATTCCAATCCCCTTCTGGCATGGAGCCCTGGATCCAGTAAGGTCAAAGATCTCACCAGCTGAAAACTTCTTGAGTTCCAGAGGGAGGTAGCTGAAGACTTAGGCATTTCTCCAGGGTGAGGTCCTCTGCCTCCTTCTCTCTCCCCTGCTGCCTTACCTTACCCTTGGGTTTCAGGCCCTCCCAGGTACTTTCTTCCCTAGCTCTTGTCTAAATCTTTACCCATCTCCCCTACAAAAAAAAACCCACCTTGATCAACCCTAAGAGGCCTCCCTTCCTGGGTTCTTCTTTCCTTCCCATGCAAGATCCCAAGTCCCTTTTTCAGTCTAAAGTAGCATTGCTGGGTGTTCAGAGATGTCTATGGCCACCCAAATCTGAAAGAGGGAAAAAAAGAAAGAAAGAAAGAAAGAAAGAAAGAAAGAAAGAAAGAAAGAAAGAAAGAAAGAAAGAAAGAAGAAAGAAAGAAAGAAGAAAGAAAGAAAGAAAAAAGAAAGAAAGAAAGAAAGAAAGAAAGAAAGAAGAGAGAAGGAAGGGAGGGAGGGAGGAAAAGAAAAACAAATCTCATTATCATCCTGGGTAGATGTGGATCCCTCTGGTCACAATTCCACTTCATTTCTACAGGCATACCAGCCCTTTTCGTCATGGCCATGTTAAATTGGGCATGTACACTATCTCAGGAATAATGTGAGCTGAATCCTCTTCGAGAGAGACCTGTTTTCTCACTGGCAAGACAACCAAGCCCCATTATTGTGCAGAACAGACTTCCCACCAGGAGCCAAACAGCATAGAGAAAGGAACAAGGCGACTTGTTAACAGATGCCCCTTGACAGACCAGGAAGAACTCCAGACTACTGGATTAAATTATTTAGGTTCAACCTGTCTCTTTAGGTGGGGAAAGGGAGTGGAGTGAATTCGGCTGGCATTTTTTTCCCATGACACAGACAACAAATGTTCATCAGGACTTAACATGGGGCCTCATTTTCTTTAGGGTAGCTTCACCAATTTCAGTCTGTTTGAAATTACAAAATTGCTTGCATAGCCAGGTTACCGGACGATTAGTGTGAGATTGGTCAAGCCAAGTTAATCTTATTATTTCTATTTCACTTTATTTTTTTATCAGAATTCACAGGGTCCAGTTCTACCACCTTCTGATTTCTCTTTGTTCCTCCTACGATTCTTCATCTCTAACCACTGTGCTTCCCTTATATACTGGTTCTTGTTGTAGACCTGACTTTCTTATACTTCCAGATCTTGCTCCATGATGTCCTTTAGGCCTGGAATAATCTTTTCCCACCCCTCCTGCTTGTGACTTCCTCATGCTCACATTTCCAGTCTCAGAGTAAATGATATTTCCTTATCTAGGCCACATAGACCTCCTTGGCAAGGCTTTTCAAACTTTGGAATACATCAGAATCACCTGGAGAGCTTTTTAAAGCTATAGATTCCTTCTGTTCTCTGCCCCCTTCCACCAAATTCTAATTCAGTAGGTCTGGAATGAGGGGGTGGGTAATTTAAACAAGACCCCAGGTATTTCTGATTCTTTAGACCATGCTTTGGGAACCACTTCCCCCAGACTAAATTAAATCCCCCAGCACTGTGGTTCTGGAGCTTTCTCTATGCACCTTATCAAAACACATTATTGTTGATATCCCCTTAATATCTCTCCTCCTGGATAGGCTGAAAACACAGTGAGGCAGATTGTGTCCATATTATTCACTGCTGCAACCTCATCAATTAGCACGTGTGTCCCAAGTGTGTAGCTAGTTTACCTCAACCCTGGGGTCAGTAGCTTCTCCCCACAATTATTAATAACTAGGTTGTCTCAACTTCCCGTTTTGCTCTTCTAGACTTCCTTCCAACGTCTGTGAAACAATTCCCTGTATTAAATTTCCTCTGTTTGCTATACCTTGTATGGTTTCTAATTCCCTGATTCTGCTGTTACAAAAATTTGTTTAAAAAAGCACCTCTTTCGGGGCACTTAGGTAGCTCAGAGGTTGAGTGTCTGCCTTCAACTCAAGGTCGTGATCCTGGGGTCCTGGGGTCCTGGGATCGAGTCTGGCATTGGGTTCCACACCGGGAACTTTCTCTGTCTGCCGATGTCTCTGCCTCTCCCTCTGTGACTCTCATGAATAAATAAATAAAATCTAAAAAATAAAAAAATAAAAAGCATCTCTTTAAATACAAATGAGGGTTAAGCATTCATATAGTCATGTAAATTATATACATTATTTTCCATTTCTCATTATTTTTTCTGTTCATCAGACATTGATTGAGCATCTAATTTGTACTGGAGCCTATGCTTCCACCATTGGTTTTTTAAAAAATGAAACAGTTCTTGTTCTAGAGGGGCTGGGAGTGGAGGTAGGCCCGGGTGAAGTGACTGTGATCACAGTATGACAAGTGCTGTCGGAACATACGAGGCTGGGGGGTGCTAACCCTATCCAAGGCTGAGGAAGTGATATTGCCTTGGATCTCGAAGGATGAAAAGCAACATATGATGTAAAACATCAGAATACAGTGATTCTATGAAAGGGAGCCCTATTTGCAGCAGCCCGGGGACACCACATTCCTGGTGCATGCTCAAGGACTAGCACAGAAACTGACGTGCCTAGGCTACAAGGTAAAGGGATTGGTTGAAGTGAGGTCCTTAAGGTCAATTATAAAGGACCCCAGGAGCCTTATTGATGAGGACACTTTCGGGCAACAGGGACTGAAGGTTTTGAAGATGGGTAGGGGTTGATAAAATAGATTCACACTTTAGAAAATCGTGTCTGGAGGACAGAATTGAAGAGTAGAGACTGGCAGCAGGGAGAGCAATTACAAAGCTGAGGCCGAGGTTCAAGGTTTGGGTGGGAGCCGATGAGAATGTGACCTATGAGAAGCTGGTAGGGTGGAAAAGAGCAAGCCAATCCCGGGTCACTATGCTCCATCCTCAAAAATACTTGCCAGTTAGAGCCTCCATTCTTCTCAAAGGAAGCCTCAGAAAGATGCTTTTCTTCATCTTTCTCAAAACTTGGCTAAAGTGTGTTTAACCGTGTTTTAAAATTCATGCCCTATCCAAGCAGAGGTTTTGTTTGTTTGTTTGTTTGTTTGTTTATCGTTCTAAATTCTTTTGGAAGGCATCTGAGGGAAGAGGGAAAGGGGAAGCATGGGAACTCAAGCAGAGTGCAAGGCAACACACCGTGGATGTAGGGAGACCATGTTCCAAAGAAGGCTAGGGTGAGGAGGACTGGACCTGAGTCAGACCTGAGTCTGAGACAAGACACTGGGGGGATTTTTTTCTTCTTCGGACTGATGAGGGAGAGAGAGGAAAATTCTGGGAACAAATGGTCAGGTGTTACGAAGGCAAACACGTCTGGGAAATTGGCAGGTGATATAAATGAGGCAGGCTTGCTTGAAGAGCATAGAGGTGCATGGTCCATGAAAAGAGCAGATACCCACAAGCTCCAGCGAATTGTTGTCATGTGGAAATACAGTGTTGCCAGATCTTGTGATTTGTCAGCAGAAGCCAGAAGTCTAGATATTCCTGTAAAATTACCCACTGTCTTTAATATGGGTAACTAATTCAAATTTTTTCTAAACACCATGCTGGCCAAGTAAAACACATCATGGCTGTGTTTGGCCCTTGGGTGGCCAATTTGTAAGCTCTGATCTAGAGGGAATGGGAGGGTTGTTCCTTGAATAAATCCCACTAGCCATAGCAGATATGCAGCCTACTTCTGCTAGAACATAAACAAGTCATGAGCATACCTCATTTCAAAAAAAAAAAAAACTATTAAATCTACTGGCTAATTTTGGAAAGCTGATACAGAGTGTGCTGATATGTAACTGTGGTCTTGTTTTGGTCGGAAGAATTTTATGACGCTGAAGTGGAAGGAGATCAATAATCTCTGAAGCAGTCTCTAACACATCTTTTAAAAGACAGATTTAAGAGAATGACACTTCAGAAGAGATCATGGTCTACTGTCTCCTTCAGGAGTTTAATATTAATGATTAAAGTCAGTTATTTTGATATATACCACAGACAGTAAAAAAGAATTCCCATGAATCAATAATAAGACAATACCCCAACAGAACATGGATAAAGAATATGCATAATTCACAGAAAAGGAAGTATTGTAGGTTTTTCATCTGGAAAAATTTTTGCATTACTTCACTTATCCTGTAAGAAATCCAAATTATGACATGTCTTTAATTTATGTTGGAAAAAGTTAAAAGGAAAGTTGGATAACAAATAGCATAGATAAGGGTGTTGGGAAATGACCGTCATACACTGGTGGTAGTATTGTAAATTCCGCCATGGCTGCTAAAGAAAGCAAATTAGTGGGATCCATTAAAGTTTAAAAATATGTAAACCTCTTGACCCCCAAATTTCTAAATATAAGAATTATTAATTACATGGTTTTATTCACACATTTGTGAAAGGACATGTGCATATATGAATATTCATCATAGGATCATTTATGCTAGCAAGAAAATTAAAATAAACAAAATGGTCATCACTATGGAAATAATAGACGGTGAATGGGACACTGAAGCCCTAAAGGTACTAAAATGGACATGTCTCCTGCATACTAAGAAAGAAGCAAGGTTAAGTAGTTTAAGTTGCATGATAGCATTTGGGATTGCATAAATATGTACTTATATATGAATAGAATGTGTTCAAAAGATTCAAAAAGTATCTTTTAAAAAGGGTTGCCTCTGGGGAGGGCAGGTTGGGTGGGAAGCAGAGATGGGAGGGAATTAGCTTTTTGATATACACTCTTCTGTATGTGTTGAATTTTTGTTATATATATATATATACACACACATATATGTATGTTTAATGAATTACATTGTATGACATAATATGAAGACTACAATGTATAAGATATATTACCTATTAAAAGCAATTTTTTTAAAAAGTCCTACTAACTAAAAAACTAAAATAAAATCACTAATGCTGTCAATCCTTTCTAAGATTTCCTAATACTTTTGAATCCCAATATCAAACTTTGGCTTCATAGTGCTAGCAACCCTACCACAACTTTGGCTATTGAAATAATTGTAGTTATTTTTCTTTTGCTATCTCAGATTCAGATCCAAATCATTAGCTTCTCTATCTAGCATGCTGGTGAAAGTACATCCAAACCCAGGAATGTGAAAAAATGAGACCTGGAAGTATGACTCGTTTGTGTAACATTTCTGTGTAGTTCCTTTGCGGGAGTCCAGAAGGCTCCCCAGCCTTGCTCTGAATCGTTTCTCTGAGTGAAATGAAATGATAAGGCAGACATTGAAACGAAAAGCTGAGCCTGGGTCTGGTGTGCTAGAAGCAGAAAATTCAGTGAACTTTTTATGTTCCCACTGTGTTGGAGTACAAACTATCTTTCTCAGGCAGACATGGGAGCATATAGAGGACTTAGAAATCCCATTAAGTTTCAGAGTCTACTGCCAATAAATTTAATAAGAAATGGAAGCAAGGTTATTTATTTGTTTTATGGCATTCTCAAGACGGCACAGAAAGAAACTCTTAGAAGAATTTAGATCAGTGAGCAAAACATTAACGATTATTCACCAAATCCCTGAATACATCCTAAGCACCTACTAAGCCCTAGGTCAGTAGGCTAGGCACCATGGTGGGGTTACAGGGATGGATAAAGTGTTCATAATCTAATTCAGGACTTCCCAAAACTCCTCTGAGAGGAATTTTTTTTTTAAGATTTTGTTTATTTATTGATGAGAGGCACAGAGAGAGGGGCAGAGACATAGGCAGAGGGAGAAGCAGGCTCCGTGCAGGGAGCCAGATGCGGAACTCGATCCTGATACCCCGGGGATCACACCCTGAGCCAAAGGCAGATGCGCAACCGCTGAGCCACCCAGGGATCCCAACTCTGAGAGGATATTAACATCCTTTCAAGATAAGAAGGATTTTCTCAACAGTTAAGAATCAGAAAATAAGTAAAGAAACGAATCAAATATATAATCCAAGTTTCAGCGGTACAGGACTTTTTAGATTTTTTTAATATGTTGATAGGCAATGGGAATCTTCTAGAGAGGGGCATGGTATGCAGCTTTTCCCCCAAAGTATTTGAATACAACGAGCTTTATGGTTTGAGCAGCTGGAGGCACTGATGTTTTTGCAACATACATAGGAAAGCAATCACCCAAATGGAGAGAGAAACATACATACATATGTGGAAAGTTAAATAGCAAAATAAAACTTTCATAAAACAAGGTGTGGTTCATTGCCCAAACGTTTGGCCCTAAACAGCCTGAAATCCAAGGAGGAAACGGAAATGATGACTCAGAGTCAGAAAGGTTGCAGGGAACCAAAGGGCCGGGGCTAAGCCTCCAAGGAGGGAGCTATCAGTCAAGGAGAAGCAGCTGGAAGAGATAGAGCTCTGTGGAAGGGGGAAGGTGACCAGCTTGGCTGGAGCAGAGGATTCATTACAGAGGAGGGAAGAGATGAAGTCCAGGCTGGGCTGGATTGGAAAGTGCCCGGACCTGGTCTTTTTTTTTTTTTTTTTTTTTGGCCCGACGTGGGACTTGATCCCGGGACCCCAGGATCACGCCCTGGACTGAAGCGCTAAAACGCTGAGCCACCCGGACTGCCTGCCCCCCCCCCCTTTTCTTTTAGGAAGCCAAACCCCACGAAAGTTGGGGTATCCTAGAAGGATGCGCAGTAGTAACAGACAAAGGTCAGGGAGAGGCAGGGCAGCAGAGGTGGACTGCAAGGGAGGATGTTCTGACAAATGTATACACCCTTGAAACCGTGACTGTGATAGAGAGAACCAACACCTCTCGTCCCCCAAACTGTCCTGGCGCTCCTCGGCCACCCCTTCTTACCTCCCTCCGGCCTCCGCCCCGTTGGTAGGCAGCTCCCCGACCTGCTCCCAGCCCCTGCTAATTCCTGTCCACCTTACAGCGGTGCACGTAAACAGACGTGGACAGAGGAACTTCTTTTTGGCTGGCTTTTTTCAATCAGCACGATTAGACTCGATTATATCCATCTACGTAGTTTATCCTTGGTTCGTTCTTTTTTACTGCTGAGTAGTATTTTGTTATATGGATAACAAAGGATAGATTTTTTGTTCATACCTTCACTTGTCAGTGAACTTCTGGATTAAGATCTGAAAATTCTTTATGAATTCTGGACAGAAGTCATTTACCAGATACGTGATTTATAAGCATCCCCGCCCCTCACCGACCCCCACCCCCACCCCGCCGCCCCGGGCTGTGGTTTTTGTTTTTTTGTTTTTACACTAGCCTTAACAATGTCATTCAAAGAACTGTTCTTCTTTTTGATAAAGTCTAATTTATCAATGCATTCTTTTGTGGATTGTGCTGTCACTAAGAAATCCCAGGGTAAACTAAGGTCGTGGAGTTCTTATCCTATGTTTTTTCCTAAAGTTTCCACAGTTTTAGGTTTTATATTTAGGTCAATAATCCATTTTTAAAAAATATTTTATTGATTTATTTATTTGAGAGAGAGCATGAGCAGGGAGATAGGGAGAGGGAGAGGGAGAAGCAGACTCCCCGCTGAGCAGCGAGATGGACTCAGGGCTCTATCCCAGAACCCCAGGATCAGGACCTGAGCTGATGTCAGATGCTTAACCAATTGAGCCACCCAGGCATCCCAATCCACTTTTTAAGTTAATTTTTATATATGGTACAAGCTATAGACTGCAGAGGTTTGGGCTTTTTTTTTTTTTTAAATATGTTTTAGTTCTTTTGTTAATGTTAATTTCTTGTGTACAAAGATCCAATTGCTCTAGCACCCCTTTGTCAGACATCAATTACTACATGTGTGTAGGTCTATTTTTGGATTTTCTATTCTGTTTGTTAATTTATTTGTCTATCTTTATGCCAATACAACGTATATCTTGATTCCTGTAACTTTAGAATAAGTTTTGAAGTCAAGTGGTATAAGATTTCCAACTTAATTCTGTTTTGGCAATTCTAAGTTTTTGGCATTTCCCTATGAATCTTAGAAACAGCTTGTCAATTTCTACAAAAATAAAAGCCAACTATAATTTCAGTTGTACTGCCTTGAATCTATAGGTAAATCTGAGGAGAATTGGCAATAATATTGATTCTTCTGCTCCACATCCGTCCCAAGATCCTATTATTTAGGCCCTCTTTCATTATTTTCAGCAATGTTTTATAGTTTGCAGTGTACATACCTTGAACATATTTGGTCAGATCTATCCTTAAGTATCTCATCTTTTTGATGCTATTGTAAACGGTTTTGTTTTGGAATTTCAATGTCCACTTGATGATGTAGCCTTGTTAAGCTCACTCATTAATTCTAGTATGCTTTTTAAAAGAAATGTCTACATAGATAATCATGTCATCTATGGATATGTCTTGCTTTCTTTATCTAGATGCTGTGTATTTTTTTTTCTTGATTTATGGCTCTGTCTAAAACCCCCAGTAACAAGGTGTTCTAGTTATTTTATGTGATGACAGTCAGATACAACCACAAGAGAAAACACAGGAGAGGTTCAGAAAAACAAAAGTTTATTATTCTCACAAGTCCTAGTAACAGGAGGCCACGTGGAAAGCCTTAGGTAGTCAGGAGGAAAACAGGAGCAAGGGGAAAACCAAGGATGGAGTCTTTATGAGGGTTTCTGTGGAAAAGATAAGGCAGAGAAGGATGAACAGTTTAGGACTGGCTAGTTTGAACAATTTCAGCAGGTTCTAGGCTCTAAGGATGGTCTCTGGTTGCCTGGTACCGGGCCCTGGGATAATTAAAGTAGAGGAAGACTGCCTTCTGGGGAGTTTGGGCCAGACAGGGAAAGTTTGGCTCTAGATTGTCTAGTTTTAATACAAATGCATGCTTTCAGCTGAGCCCTTTGTAATCGCTTAGAATTGACTAGTCTTAGAAGAACCATTCTCTCCCCAGGCACGATCCTTTCTCTTTTCTCTTTTTTTTTTTTTTTTTTGAGACGTCAAAACATTTTAATGTACGGAAATATATATTATATATATAATATACAATACATTTATGTACATAAATATATAATACATTTATATATTATATATTATACATAATTATTATGCATATTATATACCTTGTATATATATTTGTATTATAAATTTTTATAATGCAAAGGTTGAACAGACATGGTGAAGTAGACATCCTTGCTTTGTTTCTGGTCTTCTGGGTTGACAGCATCACCTGCTCAGACAGGGCAAATAAACAGACTGAGAAGCCATTAGACTCAGTGACTGAGAGATAGCTAATGTCCTTGTAGGGCAAGTTCAGTACAATTGTGATAACAGATGCCCACTTCAGACACTTCATGAGACAGCGTGGATGAAGATGTCTCTGAATAAGTATGGGTCATTCTAAGGGTTCAGCTGTGAGAAGTTAAGAAATTCAGGCAGTGGTTTGAAGGTGGTGGGAATCCTGAGGAATAAGCAGAAGGTTTTACTGACAGGAAAGACCTAAGATGTGTGTTTAATAATAACCATTTTTCCATCTTCCAATATTACTATTGTAAAACATTTGTCACAATTCCAAAACTTTATTTTTAGAGAGGCAATTCACTCAATTCACTTACCTAGTACAAAATAAAAAGTGCAAATATAAAGAAATCCTTATTTAAAATGTAAATGTTATAAGAAATAAAGGTTGTTAGCCCCTAAATACAAGTAGAAAAACTATGATTTTTTTTTCTAAAATTAGGAGTTCTAGCAATTGGCTCCTTTTTACTTAACAACTGTTAATGCAAAGGATGAGAAAACTGAGGCGCTGGGTGTGAAAGCCATGGAGACAGAGTATGTGAGATAACTCAGCAAGTGGCCCAGGGCACGGGGAACTAGGCCCCTCTGAGCCCAACTTTGGAGCTTCTGTTCCATGTCATCTGGTGGTTGGAGGAAGCCTGCCTGCTCGCTGCTGTCTACAACTCACTGTCCTTCTATCTCTATAATATGTCTTGTGCACAAGACATTTGCAATTGGGCCCTGAGAAAATAATGCAAAGAAAATGGTAGAAATTTGTGTGTGGGATGCTAATTTGAAGTTGGTTTAGAGAGATCGAGTTGACTAGAAACAAGAAAACTAAATCCAAATTAGCTACAGATAGGTTCTTTTCCTGTTCCTGTGTTTAAAGTAGAATGAGGATATGATTAAAAAATAATAGTAAGACTGGAGCAGATAGAGCAGGACAGGGGAGAGAATTATGAGCTACTCCTTCCAGTAAACCTGCCACTCGGGATCCCTGGGTGGCGCAGTGGTTTGGGCCTGCTTTTGGCCCGGGGCGTGATCCTGGAGACCCGGAATCAAATCCCACGTCGGGCTCCCGGTGCATGGAGCCTGCTTCTCCCTCTGCCTATGTCTCTGCCTGTCTCTCTCTCTCTCTCTCTCTCTCTCTCTCTCTCTGTGACTATCATAAAAAAAAAAAAAAAGAAAGAAAAAAAAAAGAATAAAACCTGCCACTCTGGGTACGAACCGTGGGCCAGAAGCATAAGCATGACTGGGACTAGAAGCAGAATCTCAGGTCCCGCCCAAACCCTCTGAATGAGACTGTGTATTCCCAGGTGACCTGTCTGCATGCTAACGTTTGAGAAAGGCTGCTTTTGAAAACATTCAGGAACCATGGGATGGTTGGTATCTTGAGAAGTTCTTTGGGGATCAGTTCTTTGAGAAGCTGGGAGGCAAACCGGTCTGCCTGGAAGGAATCATCAGATTAGTGAGACATCAGTCAGGGATTAATCAAAATAGATTTGCAAAGGAATCTTAGAGAGAAGAGGAAGCCAGAGGTTAGGGAAACTGAGTAAGAGGCTGAATGTGAGAAACAGACATAAATCCTGCCAGCTTCTTCATGCTAGCAGAATCGGTGGCCTAAGGAGATTGAATTTGTCTCGGGAAACCCAGAATAAGGAATTTTGCCAAAGCCGAGGCCTGGAAGTTTTCTGGATATTTTAGCAAGGAGAGTTTGAACAAAGCGTGAGGCTGGAGAAGGAAGAAGAAACCAGTGGGTAGTGCTTGGCTTGGGAGCAGAGCCAAGTACTGGGCATACTCGGTACACCGAGCTGATGGGATCTTCCCTTTTATCTTAAAAACCCCTCATATGGCTTGTGTTGTTTGGACCCTCCTTAGGCGAACTACCTCCAAACAAAAACAAGATAGGCCCGAGTACAACTTTCAGTAACATAGTCTCCACTGGAAATTCTTAATCCTCCCTGGTGATTGCAGGAGAGAGTTACTCTCAGAGAGTCAAGAAGGGGGTGGGGGTGGAATTGGCTGGGGACTGGTGGTGGGAAGCTGCTGAGAGGCACCTCCGTTTGTGACAGCTGTGCATTGCAATGACTCGAGTCATCATCCACACCCTCCCTTTCTGACCCAGCCCCCACACCACTATATTATACAGTCCAGTGCCCAGGATCTGCCCTCGCTGACCTCACTCCCTACCTGGGCCCTCCCGACACAGCCGGATCTATTCCTCCCGGTTTTCAAATATTTTGGGGCTATCAGGACTACCTGGGAACTTTAGCATAAAATGCTAATTCCTGCCCTCCCGTGCCCAGGGCCCTGAGAGATCCTGATAGTGGAGGTCCAGGTTAGGATCCAGAAAATGCATTAGGAACAAACACCAGATAGTGGTTCTCCTGCACATGTTCGCAGACCAGATTTTCAGAAGCATTGCTTGACACCCTCCTTCTGCTTCACCAGTGGCTGCTCAGGAGCTTGCCAGTTGGGGTGAGGGTGGTGGCGGTGGCAAGGATTTGGGAACTCAGGTGTGTGCTAGAGCCTCAGCCATGGCCCTCCCTCTCCTCACCCCCTTTGCTGGTGTCCCGGCCAAGTTCTTTTCCTCTGCCCTCCGCACCTGCGCAGTGACCAGCAGACGGGTGCAGGCCACCCATCTGCACATCTGCAGCCCTACCAACTTTCAGCTCTAAAGTCTCCCAAACACGTTCTCTTTCTTGTGGTCTCCACTTCACTTTTGGAATTCTCCTCTCAATTCCAGCCGGCTTTTACCCTTCTCTTCCAAGACTTCTCTAGGTCTCCGATTACCTCTTCAAGGGTATATTCAAGGGCCTCTTTCTACTCCACCTCCTTGACCTCCAGCTGCATCTGCCACTGCCAACCACCCTCTTTGAACTTTCTAGCTCTGCAGGGCTGGCCATTTCAAGGCTACACGACACTTGGCCTTTCTACTGAATCAGTGGGCCCCGCTCCTCAGCTGTGAACAGATCTCAGGATTTCGTAGGCATTCATACTTGTCACTGCCTCATATGCTTCCTTTAATCCCCTGAGAATTGGAATATCACTGGTGAACCTAAAAAAGGAACTTTCTCCACAGTCAGTTGCCTTCCTCGGGAATGCTCAAAGATCCCGTCTTATAGTCAAGACCTGCTACCTAATTTGCAGCACCCAAGTGCCACATGAAAATCCAAGTCCCCTTATTTTAAAGGCACTAAGAGGGGCATCTGGGTAGCTCAGTGGTTGAGCATCTGCCTTCAGCTCAGGGTGTCATCGAGGGATCCTGGGATCGAGTCCACCATCGGTCTCCCCACAGAGAGCCTGCTTCTCTCTCTGCCTATGTCTCTGCCTCTCTCTGTGTGTCTCTCATGAATAAATAAATAAAATCTTTTTTAAAAAGTGCTAAGAAATACTTACATACATTAAACCCATACCTAAGACGGGGGGCCCTTTACAGTGTGGAGCCCTGTGCAACCTCCCAGGGCACACACTCAGGATGCCAACTCTGCTTACAGGTGACCCGACCTGTTAGCCCAGTGGCCACCCGGACCAGAGAAGTGGGTGAAAACAGGGTAATCGTTCAGATAAAATCAGAGCGCACATTCCCAGGTACTAGCTAGGTCTCCCAGGGAAATACCTGGCAGGTTCCCAGTCCCTGGGCTCGGTATCTTGTCCCTGGGGTAGGCAGAGGCAGGGAAGCATGTGAGTGACACCGCAGGTTCTCCCACTGCTGGGGGCAGAAACCACGCAACAGCGAGGCTCAGAAGCATCCTGGTCATCCATGCGGCTGCCCTGCATCGATTACGGCACACAGGGACTTCTGTCCTAAATGCTGTGCTCTAGCTTTTCCCCTTTTGAGCCCCTAAACCCCAGGCGACCAGACTGAAGATAGAAGCTAGAATCCCGAGGCAGCAAGTCTCGCTGCTTTCTTTGGGGCGGCGCCAAAAAGAGATAAAGAAAGTGTTGTATTAGGCAGCAGTAAACAGGCAAGGGACAAGCAGGCCTTTAATAAAACAGACCTTTATTGGGGCTAAAATGGCCCCGGGCTGACCCCACCCTAAATCCTGGCAGTGTCCAACGACAGGAATTCAGAGGAACAAAAACGCTGGCATTGCTGGCTGCATCCCATGCATACAGAACAGAAAGCATTGCAGGAACCTGCAAGCAAGGAATACATAAATACTATTATCCAGCATTTCAGCCCAAACTTATTTTTTAGTCCAGACGACTGTGCTATTCTGCATTCTCCGCCTCCAATTTCCGTCCTGTGACTCACAGGGAAGGCCTAGGGACAATGAAATATCCCAGAGACCTAGAGTAGGTCCTTCTCCCTCCCAGCAGCATCAGGATGCATTTCCTACAGCATTTGTTTTTTTCCTGTATTAACCAGGCATGAATGATAATATCGCCTGGGCTGAAGCACTCATCTCTGTCAGTGGTAAATATAAATAATGAGGCACATTCATAGAAAAGCATGCCAGAATTTCATTGATTAACATCCTGTGCCGCAGCCTCTCTCTGAAATTAAAAACACTTCCAATGACACTGCACAGAAAAGGCATTGCAAGAAAAATATTTCCAAGAGGAGGTTGTCATTAAAACGTGCCCGAAATAGAAGTGTTTTTATTTAACCATTCTCTCTCCTGTCCCCCGCCCCCACCCCGGTGGGCTGGGAGGCTGCTCGCAGTTACATCGCCAGCATTACAGAAAGAAATTCCATCCATTTGAATGTTAGGAGCTTCAAGAGCAGACCTACAACGGGTAATGCTTAGTTCATGGGTCTCTTTCCCCCACTGCAAGTGATAATCAAGGAAGTGATAGAGCCAGATGTAAAATCCAGCTGTTGAGTCACAGATAAGGAGGGTTTTTAAATGTCTTAACCATGCATCAGAATCGGCTCCCCTGCCAAGGTCTTCAATCTGTGCCTCATCATCCTCCACACACAGCCTCCTCATCGGTCTCCTTGACTCCAGCTTTGCACTGCTTTTGCCCTGGGACACCACTGTCTCAAAGCAACTACGAACTGGTCGCGACAAGGCCAGGCTCACTGCAGGCTTGTTGGGCTTTGCAAGTACAGTAGGGTATTTTGTCTGGTTTGGAGTTTTAAGTTTTGAATGCCTCTAAATGGGGCTTGTGTGCTTGCTGCCTCATACCTCAGCGCCCCCTCTTACCTCTCCCTGGGCCCTCCTCCCTCTACTCTGAGGCCCTGCAAGTAGCTGGTCCAAGGAATGCAGTCCAAGCTCTTCCATCTCTGACTTAGGATCCTCTGTCACGTCAGGACTGTCAAGCTTCCCATCTCCGTGTCTCACAGTTCTTTTAATCTCTACCAGCCCCAGTCTCCTCTCCTGCTGGCCTTGTCGGCCTCTGTAGGGGGCCAGGGCGTTCTTCAGCTCACCACAGTCTGCCTTCCTCCTCTGATTCCTGACTCTGCCTGACAACCCAACTCCTCTTTCAAGACCCAATTGAAAGGTCATTTTCTCTGTGAAGGCTTTGTTCGTCTTTGCAGTCTAGTGTGAAAGAAAAAGCAAGGGTTGTGGTGGCAGCCGGACCTGAATTCGAATACTGCTCTTTGACTTAGCAGGTATTAGAACTTGGCAATTTTCTGAAGGTCTTTGAAGCTCCACCCATGGATCTGTAAAATGAGAATGATTTTACCATCATCATAGACTTGTTTTGAATATCGAAAGAAAGAATGTATGTTAAAGGTGCATATGTAGCTCCTGGCACAGGAACCTGTGATTACTATGTGCTTTTCTACTTTCATGGAACATATTAGAGCATTTTCAACGTTTTCAACATCTAATGAAGATATTGGTGCCAATGGCTTTCTCATACTGAATCACAGAGCAGGCACCTTATCCGCTATGTCACTGCATTTCCCACAGTGCCCAGCATAGACCTCCTACCTTGATGTTCAGTAGACATGCACTAAATGTGTGCTTGCTCGAATGATCTGTTCTGTTTTAATGAAACTGACAATCATTTGTTTAGCTGATACCCCATGGGAGAAACGGGCCTGAAATACTTTATGTCAATTCATACGACATATTTAGACTTCTTTCCTCTTTTTTAGATTTTTAGCCACATGATTTAGATTTTAATCCCCCAAATGATAATGGCAATTACTTATTACCCATGTAAATATATCTATTTTTAAAATTTTTATTATTTTTATAATGCTTCCTATAGACCAGGAACTATTCCAAGTGTTTTCTATATATTCCTTATGCAATCCTCACAACAAATCCAGGAAGCAGATGTAAATTCTAGCTCCATTTTGCAGGCAAGGAAACCAAGGTTTGTTGATGTTAAGGTCAAGTAACTTGAGTAAAGTCATGCAGCTAGTGCCTGGTCGGCCTGGATCCAAACCCAGTAAGTCTGGCTCCAGAGAACAAAATCTTTACCACTGCCTAGCAGAGCTTCTAACATACTACCACCAGATGAGCTGTAAAGTAGGAAGCAAATGGGATTGATCCAATTGGTTTCTGTTACACAAACAATATAACCTAATTCAGCTGATCCCTTGATTCACTAGACTAGGTGCCTGCATGTGAGCCTGTGTGTGATTGAAAAAGACTGACTCGAGCACACCCCTGGCAGCTTGTGTAGGCCCTGGCAGGTAGCACTGGTGTGCTGGAAGTCCCTCCTGACTCTCCTGTAGATCCAAGTAAACTTGTGGAGAAAAGCACCAGTTGATCAAACAGGGGTGTAGCAGCAGGGGGCCACCCTGGAAGGAGACCAGCTCCTGCCCAGCAGTGCCCACAGAAGCAGAGGTAGGCTGGGAGCAGAGGAAGATGATGGCTGCCACAGACTCTGGTCTCAATTCATTCGTGTCAATTAAAAAAGGGATGGCCTTGAAAATGACTCAAAGCTTAGAGCTGAAATCACCCTGAGGATTCATAGGGTTGATAGTAGCAGCCTGCAGAGCTCAGGACCAGTTTGTGGCTGTGAGAATCACCCATGACTGCTCTTTTGCTGCTGGGACTCCAGACGTATACCCTGGCAATATGTGGCTATTTTTGTGCCCAAATCTAGGATCACAGGACACCATTTTCCACACTGTAATCAGTAGCAATGTGTTTCAGATTTTACTATGTAGGCAGATTACCTGTGAATTTTGTGAAAAATGAAGATTCTAACACAGTGGGTCCAAGGTTTCCTGTGATTCTGCATTTGTAGCAAATTCCTGGGTGATGCTGGTCCACAGACCATGTTCTGAGCTGCAAGGATCTATAGAACACTAGCCTTCTGGGAGAAATTCAGAAGAGAGTACAGTTCTTTATAGACGACTTCTTAGATCCTGTAATGTACTAGAGTGCATTGCAAGTCTTTAGAAAGGACCTATAATACACAAAATTTCCAGACTTTATTTGCCCAAAGAAACTTTTTTGGTAGAACATCTATTAACATCTGTTTTTTTGTTTTTTGTTTATTTGTTTGTTTGTTTTAAGATTTTATTTATTTATTCATGAGAGACACAGAGAGAGAGAGAGAGACAGGGAGAGGGAGAAGCAGGCTCCATGCAGGGAGCCTGACATGGGACTTGATCCCGAGTCTCCAGGACCACACCCTGGGCTGAAGGCTGCACTAAACCGCTGAGCCACCCGGGCTGCCCAACATCTCTGTTAATTAAGATTAGGTTCAATTTCTATTAACAGAAAACCCAAAGTAACTGTGACCTTCTGTCTCCCATGTAAAAGAAATCTAGAGGGCCTGGGGTTGGCATGGCTTCTTGCAATGTCAGAGACCCGGTTTCCTTCTGTCATATCATTCCACTCTGCACAGCATGTGGCTTTCATATCAAAGCCCAAGATGGCTGCTCCAGTTTCAGCCACCACAAACTCACATACCACCAGGAAGAACGAAGGGTAGAAGGACACACACGCTCTTCTTTCCAATGACTCTTCTAAGAAATTGCACACCCTGTCTACTCTTTCATCTCGTTGGCCAGAACTTCATCACATGGCAAAAATGCAAGGAAGGCTAGGAAGTGTGGTCTCTATATTTTGAGCAGCCATATTCATAGCTAAAAATCAAGGGTACTGTTACCAACAAGGGAGTGGTAAGTATTGAGGAAAAACAAGCTGTTTCTATCACAGTGTCTTAAAGAACTAGTAAAAATAGTTTGGGAAATGATACTCTGGTCAGAGTCCATGTTTTCCACATCTGGTTAGTGGGTGAGCCAGGACAGGCTTCTCTGCGTCTTGACTCCCACTCCAGGTCATACTCAATTACTTTATGGTTCCTCTTCAGATGGCATCCTTCCTATCCCTCATGGCAGAGAGGAGACCCCAGGGAGTCCCTCTTGGCCGCTGGAAGCTACAGCCCTGTTAGGAGCACATGGCTGATTGGAATGACATGCCCAGCTCCCCCTGGACTCAGAGAATGCATTAATGTCATCGAAGAGAGGCAAGGACACTGGAGAATGAAAGCATACGTTGTTGTTTTGCCATTGGACAGGTCTGCACCAACAGGCAGAGGATAGCATCAAAAGTTGTATAATTCAGTCAACCCATACTTTCTGAATGCTTCTCTGCGAGTTTCTCAATGCTTTAGCCGTCCATCCTTGCCTTACTGTCTTTCACTGTTGATCTGCTATGGGAGGCACTGAGGCTCATTCTCTAACACTGAATCACTGAGCAAAATCACTCATGTCTCAAGTGCTGTGATTCCTGTACTAAGTGAAAAAGGAATTGAATGGGGGCTGGGGCAAGGGGGATTTAATATTTGCTGCCTGGCTACTGTGTGCCAGATGCGAATCTAGATATTTCTTTATTTATCTTATCTACCACTCATTGCAATTTATGACACAGACTGGCAATGACCAACTTGGGGGTGACCCAGGTATCTATGCCTTGAAAATCCATCACTTTTTACGAGGACAGAAAATAGGAGTCTTCTACACGTGCCTTCACTTTCTTTGTCTCACGTGCTTCACCCTTCCCCCCATCACATTCTTTCACACATTGACTTTGTGTTCATCTTTTCCCAGTAATTAGTAAATTACAACCCCTGCATCTCAAATTCTTGACATTCATTTGCTGTTTCCCAGTAATTCATTCCATTTGGTATCTGCTTTGAAAAAGACACAGAAGTGCTCGCTAATGCGGCGCGCACTCCCTTGCCTGGATGAGGCTCTTCACCTCATTTATCACATTGCGTTGCTGGTCCTGAAGGCTGACAGGCAATTCAGGCTTTCTGAATGCAATTCAGGCATTGATTTTAATCTATAAAGCTTTGGCGTCTGGGTCCTGGCTGCCATGGAAATGAAATAGCTTCTTGGATACTTTTCTGCATGCTGCTGCTAACTGTTCTGAAATGCAGGGCTCGGAGAGACATTTGTGTGCTTCTTCTGATGTAAAAATGTCCAATCGAATAGCTTCTGAACTTGAACCATCGTAGTTGACATGGAAGAGGAATCTCAGACAGGGACACACACACAGGGAAAGCGCTTACATTCATGGATCTACACACGCAATTTACTGATAATATCGGGTGAAAAATAAATTTAAAAATATAGACTAAGAGGTGGCCAAAACATCTGGTTTCCAAACAGGAAATCTCTAAGCCCGAGCAGGACAGAGGGTGTCAGAAAGCCAATGGGGAAGCATGGTGTTTAATCTTTCGTGTGCAATCTGATTTTCTCTCACTTGCATGGGGGACTTTGGTGGCAGAAAAAGGATCCTGAGGTGCCTGCTTTGTCACTGAGGGGATGGGAAGGATGAAAGTTTGGTGCTTACACTAAAAGTGTGCCTGCAGGCATGACCCTTGACACACACACACACACACACACACACACACGGGGGGGAATATTAATACCACCTTTGTTCCAGTTGGCCATGGAGGCGAGGAAAGGGTGAGGAAGATCACAACCGTAGGAGGATTTAAATGCTCTCCACCAGAGTTCTGCTTTCATTCTCTTCACTAGAAGCTTCTGGCTCTCTGTTTGGCTGTTCATGTGGCATTCATTTCAAAATGCAATTCCTTGTAAAAAGCTTTTGACATTCTGATGGCATTGACATTAGCAAAGAATGTGACAAAGCAGTTGACATGTTGACATATATCCCTAAAAGGGCAGAGCTTTTAATATTTTTAAAAAATAAGAATGTGTCCAAAAGTCAGAGACTGGAGTGAAAGTAGAAATGTGAAAGGATGAACCTGAGGTACTTTCTAGTAACAAATGACAGCTGACTCCACAGTGGGTCTTGAGTTTTCCATAGAAGAAGGCTGGGGGTCATGACTCCGTCTGGAGCGCTGGCGGGAACATGGATGTACTTGGGTCCTTAGCACATTCCTCCATAGCAGCTGCTTGGTAGCACATATAGCTAATTGGGCCTGCAGTTCCCAGTCTCAGCTCCCAGGAGCAGTTCAGGATAAGCTTGACTACGGCTTCGCAGGATCACCCATCCTTCTCCAGTTATCCAGTTCTGTTTAGAAAGTCATCGTGAAAATCCTCCCAGCAATAAGAACTACAAGTATAATATCAGAAATGTTCTCTGTGGGGTTTAATTTCAGCAAAGCCTGGCCAGGCTGGGAAATAGAGCTGACATCGGATGGCATCAGCCTGGTAAGTGCACACTGACTTTCTTCCAGACTACAAATGATGGCTCTGTTCGTAAAACATCAAAACAACTGTGTGATTAAGTCAGTTCAGTCAAGAATCTCTCAGGGCCGTTGCTTAGAACATAAAGACAGACTGGCTAGTCACTGCTTTTTCGCTTTTCAGATGTGAACTGTGTGGCCTGAGGTACATGAGGGGTAAGCGGTAGGTCGGAGCGATAAACTCACTCTGTATTTCCCAAAGCCAAGCCAGCCCTTGTATAACCGACGGCCAGCCAGGGTCAGGGAGCTGCTGTGCAGAGGCGGCATAGGAAGTTGAGCATGGGATGAGAACCTGACCACCCAAGCACCACCACAGTCACGAGTCCTTTTTTCCACCTACTGATTTCCTCCTTGGAAAAGACTGCACAGATTCTCTCATCCACATTCTCAGGTAAAACAGACACCGACTTGAGCTTGTGGTGATGCTCCCCTCTCCGAGAACAGCGCCCCCTCGCAGGGACCGGGCCCAGCAGGCCCGTGTGTTAACCAGCCCAGTCGCTTGCCTGGTTGTCAGATCCAGGGGAAAGTAAACCCAAGGTGGAGGGATCAGGGCCCCGCCCTCCTATCCACAGTCAACTGCCCACAGGAGTAGGCAAAAATGTTAGCAGTTTGCTCACCCCTAGCAATTGTCCTTTAAAACCATCAGAAACTTAAACTGGCCTACCTGACGTGGGGGAGCCAGGCTCGTTTGGGTGTTTCTGCAGAAGCGGAATGCAAAGGGGTCATCTCTCCTCTGGAGGCAGAAGCCATGGGGCGGGACCTCGGCCCTGGCAGCAATCCTATTCTCCGCGGAGCCAGAGATGCTGGTGTGCGACGTCAGGCAGTGATGAGAGACAGACACAGACATGCACAGTCCTGAGGACATTTGTGTCTTGGGTCCACCTGCTCCCTCCCCCGCGTGTGGCAGTTGTATGAGGCACCCCCTTATCCTTCCGATAAATTTTCTTCCGCCTGAGCCAACTAGTGTCGGGTTGCTACCACTTGTAGTCAGAGTGACTCGCTGGCAAGTTTTCTCATCCTGACAGCTGACCTGTCCCACAGCGAGATGACTCGGGTGTGTGTGTGTGTGTGTGTGTGTGTGTGTGTGTGTGCGCACCGCGCACGTATTTGCCTCCAGTCACCCATTCATCCCCTCTTTCCTCAAGGATGCCTCTGAGTCACAACCTGTAGTATGTGGCACTCATACATTTCTTAAGGACACCACTCCCTGTGACCCAAAGCTCACCTTAGCATTCCTGTCACAACTGCAGGCCACATCCTTGCCCTCTCTCTATGCGTGGAATTCCATGCCTCCCTGGCTCCATACTTTCTCATCCTTTTATTACGTTCCCCTCCCTCTGTCGTTGCTTGGGATTCCTGGCAGATAATGGTGCAAATTTGGCAACTCTGCCCCCCTCCTCCATCCAAGACCGTGATCATTCCCTGTCCCCGAGAATTTTAATAAGCATCCTTTGTTCCTCCTTTCCCTTTCCTCTGTTAGCCTAACAGCCATACCCTGGGACAATTGCAAATTATCTCCTCTTTTTAAAAACCCAAGGGAGTCAGCTTTAAGGCTTCATTTGACCTTGATTTCAATAGACGTTTAGGATCTTATTTTGGAAGATTATACATAAAGGCCCTTAACATTCTCAGATTTCATACTCACCATCTCCCCATCTGGAAGACTTTTTTTTTTTTTTTTTTTTTTTACTGTAGAGCATCTGAATTTCCTTCCTATGTTTGTGAAATTAGGGGAAGACAGAAAGCTCCTCTTATGGGAGCTGCAGAGGGTTGATATTCACTTTTCTAGTTAGAGCCCCAGCACCCAAACTAGGCATGGCTCATGCATCTGGGACTGAGAATTAGAAACTAATTAGTCAAAGGAGGGATCATGGATACTGATGGTGGCAGCAGAGGCAACAACATCTAGTCTGTAGGGGCAGCCATGGCCTTGGTGACTCCAGTGGGGTCCAATGCCTAATAGCAGGGAGGCAGTGTCCATGTTGGACAACTTCTATGGCATTGATCTCAGCTGAGGACAGGCTGCCCAACTCTACTTTGTGCCTGTTCATTTTCTCAACGTGTTTTTCTAGTCTTCCCCAAGAATTCTGCAATGTTCCCAGTGCCCTTTTGTATTTAATTTTCTCACATGGGATCCCTGGGTGGTGCAGTGGTTTGGCGCCTGCCTTTGGCCCAGGGCGCGATCCTGGAAAACCAGGATCGAATCCCACGTCGGGCTCCCGGTGCATGGAGCCTGCTTCTCCCTCTGCCTGTGTCTCTGCCTCTCTCTCTCACTGTGTGCCTATCATAAATAAATAAAAAAGTTAAAAAAAATGTTAAGTTTCTCACAGCTAGAAACTATTAATGATGCACCTTCAGGATAGGCAGAAATTTATTTTTTTCTTGCACCACATGTTTGAAATATGTAATCTGGAAGGCTAACACATATAAGACCTAGTTGATTCCCTGATGAATGAGCCTTGCTGACTTCCAGTATCTACAACTCTCAATTCAGCTTTACTCTGTCTTGTGAAATGGTAAGAGATGGCTTCTTTTTTTGGGGGGGGGGGTTAAAGGGAGACACAACTGATCAATTGAAGCTGTGGTATAAGTGAAAGAAGTGTAAAGAAAGGAAGAGATGGTTTCTTCTCAGAGAGTAACTGTATTCATGACTTAAGTCCTGTGCATAAAATATAATCCTAGCTCTGATGGGATCATTTCAGTGATGCTTCTATTGTGTGGGGGAAATTAGATTCTTAGAATTCTTATTATATTCTTATATTTGATTTATCGACTAAACCAGGAAGATATTGGCAATGAAAAGAGATGCTGTTAATGGAAACGCTGAGACAACAGACATAATGGTCAGCCTAAGTAATAGAGGCCTGGATTTTCCAGAAGGTCTTAGAGTCTATCAGGCGCTAACTGATCTGTGGTGATGCCTATCCCATAGCGCTCCTTCTTTCTTCCTCACCCAGATTCTAGTTCTTTTCCCTCAGGTCCAAAGCTGGACACGGACAAGTGTCAACATGCCTGCCACTTGCTTGCACCCCCATATTTATGCATCTGGCAACACATTCTACATTTCCACATGTACTCACAAGGGTGATTTCCATAGCAACAGTAGAAATATAAAAAAGGCACCTGAGTGATGCTTTAAAGATAAATCACCCTCTTTAAGAAGTCTTTACCCTGGGGAGCCACAGGCTATTGCCTCTTAGAATTTCTTAGCTCCCTGACACATATGTACATTTCCAACCCCAGCTATCTTCCAGCTTAATTAATTACAAACATTTTAGCCTTCATTTTTTATGCCAGGAGATAAAGAGAGATCCTTGCTGGACAGCTGTGGTTTACAAATGTTTTATGAACTAAGAAGAAAAGAGGAAAAAAAGCTTCCATGTTTTCACTTATTTTGTCTCGTTTTCATAGTAACTCAAGCAGAACAAGGATACTTCTGCAGTGCAGGTTACTGTGCAAAGGTGGTAAATTTTACATCCAATGTCGTATCCCTGTGTCTCATTACCAAGATAGCCAGAGGGAAAAAAAGCATGAAGTAGTTAGAGAGGGTCTGCAAAGGGTAGGGGACTCAGGTGTCAGAGGGAGAGCAGAACACATAGGGCTCAGGCTAGCTATTCTGTTTCCAAATCCTTCATCTCATTAGAGCAGAGGGGAGAGAGAGAGGAAAGAGTGGTATTGATTCCTTTTCTGAGCTGAGAAGTGATACCCTGCAAGCAAGGGGTATTAACTAATTGGGATTTGCTTCTTTGACACTTACCTGCCAGCCTCAATGAGTTTTCTTCTTTTTTAATTTAAAGAAATTTATATACAGCATTATCTTTTTAAACAAAGCCTTAGTAATTTTTCACCTCCTATAAGGACCTCTGTTTTTTAAGATGGTGTCACTATGTTTTTAAACTTTTGCCCTTTTGAGCATGTATGGAACAGGGTACATTCTTACCTGTATTCATTTATTTATTTACTCATTCATTCACACAGCTAGTTATGAATCTCCTCCTTTGTGTCAGTTTTGGACCCGTTTCCTTGGGCTGAGAAATGCACATGAACACAGGCCCAACCCTACAGAGTTTGTCATCTAATTGAAAGAAAGCAGTCAATTAATTACACAGTTATGAAATTACAAATTGTGATAAGGGCAATGAAAATAAGAGTACCTGATAGTGACAGAAGTGTTGTGACATGGTCCCCTGTTCCCCCTACATTCTACCATTAAGGTCTTTCCATGTAGAGGATGGATGAGTTAGCACATTAAGATATGCACCATGAGTAAGTTCAGTCACATGGCTTTCCTTCAAACAGACGCATGAGATCAGTGTCCTGAGGAAGTGGGAGGATTTATGGACTCAATGGAGGAAAAAGGAGTAACTTGGGAGCATTAGACATTGTTTGGTGGGTGAACCTGACCAGGGAGCCCCAGAAACCCTATTTGCAGCAAAAAGGTACGAGATGCCAGAGAGGGAAGGAAAAGGACACAGAATAAGAAGCTAAGAGCCCAGAAAACAGATCTGTCCTAAGGAGAGCTTTACCCTACCCCCGCTGTGCTTAACTAGGGAAAGGAGAAGTATGAGGTACAAGGAATAATTTTAAATTCACTTGTCATTAGTACCTGAGCTATTCAAAGCTAATTTTCAGTGACTTCAGATTAATAATAGACACAGGTGTTTGGCATTCTCTCTGAAACCAAGTGGCATCTTTTTATTAGAGGTTTTCCAGATGGCTGCATTCAATTCTGCCAACTACACAGATGGGAAGGGTTCCCTTACCTGGACTGAATCTGCACATCCCGTCAGTTGTTACTTGTCAAACATGGTCTCCTAAATGAGATAACATAGGAAATGATCAAATTAAATGAACATTTTTTATTCCCTATTATGACTTAATCTCTGATTGTGATTGATTCTTGGTTACATCCTTAATCCCTCATCTTATTGAATTAGATTAAACATGTGAACTCGAAGCCTCTCTCTCTTTTCCCTGATTTTAATCTGAAGCCCAAGACAGAACTAATTATGAAAAATCAGCCCCTTCGTTTGCTTTCCCCTGAGCTTCCACCTGGCCCTGCTTATCCTGCCTGGATAAAAACAGCTCCTAAGATGAAGGCTTGGCCAATGTTGTTTTACTATTCCACAGGCAGAAGTGAAAAGAGTTTCCCCAGGATTAATTCTCATTCTGTCACCCTTTCCACAGGTCTCCATGGCCAAGCCTTGGGAAGGGCATGTGGATCCTCAGCTAAACCCATGTGAAGTCGTCCCTGAGTTTAGAGTTGGGGCAAGAGATTATGCAAACACTCTTTCAACTTTCCCTTGGGACAGTTCCTGCAAGGGCTGTTATGTTCCGTAAAAAGCTAAGGTGAATTTCCTCTAGTATTTCCCTCTCTTAACTCAAACAAGATCCTGAAGTTCTCTTAGAATCTGAATCTCAGTGGGATTTTGCTTGATGTAGGTTGGAACCTTTGTATGTTTTTCGACATCATTTTAATTGAAGATATATCAAGAAGCTCTTTCTCTGTGCCTAGGATGGGGTGATCCTGGAAGTGTAGAACTTTGTCTTACAACATTTCATCTACCATGTGACTTGTTGGTACAAGCCTTTCAAAATACAAATTGAATTAATCAATTGTCTAAGTCTAAGGCAACTTCTCAGCTTTCGGGAAATTTAGAATCAGGTGAGAGAGATAAAGGTGTGCACAGATTAATAAAAGACATACAAAGTTGTGTAGTACAATGGGAAGTTCTTTAAGCTGGGAATTAAGAGCCAATGTCAGAGTTGTGGTTCTGCCATTTATAAATGGTGACTCAACATTACTTCCCTGAGCCCCAGTTTTCTCATCTGCAATGTGAAAAGCTGGACTAAATAATATCAGATGACTCCCTATGAATTCTACCTGTCAATGATATTTCAAATCTATCCCCTTGCTTCCGTGCCCACTATGGCTCCTATCTAGACTACCACCATCTTGTTGCTATAGCATTGTAGAAGCCCCTGATCTCCCTACTTCCAGTCTTGACCTACAAGATTTTGTTGTCATAGCTAGAGTAACTTTTTAAAAATACAAATTATATATTAATACATGCCCCTCCCCTACCAACAAAAATCCTCCATGGCTCCCAACTGCACTTAGAATAAAACATAAGCTACATAACTGGCCTCCCATGATTCCCACAGCCTGGCCTCTGATTATGTCTCTGACCTTAACATCTTGCACTCTCTCCCTTATCCATTATGTGATTACCACCTTTTTTTCTTTTTTTTTGCCCCAACCACACCCATAACCATCCTATTCTTCCATTTAGAAAAGTTCCCTCCCAAAGAATCCATATCTTCTTGGCTTTGTGCCCCAGGCATTTCTTATTCTCTCTTTCTCCCTCAAAGTAGGACTAGGAACCAAGGGGATGAGGGACAGAAATCAAGATAGGATTCTTTTTAACTTAACTGAGAAACTAAGTGAAGAGCAATGTAAAAGTTTCTAGCTTGAAAGTCTAATAGAGGCAGGAAAATAGAAGAGGAAAAAAGAGGTTTGGGACATGTTAAAGGAACTCTCAGTGTCTTGTTTATAGATTCTTGTCTTTCTTTAAATGCGTTCCCTTATCTAGAATATACAAGCTTTTCCTTTTTCTTTTCTTTTTTTTTTCACAAAGAAGATGGCAAGCACATTATGGCTAAACTGGTTGATATATTCAGTATCTGATTTTATCAGAAACTCAATCTGACTGGTCAGTGCCCAGCTGATCCAAATGATATTTTTAAATATCATGGCTGCTAGTGGTCTTTCAAGTGTCCCACTCCCCCTTCTAAACCATCTCCTGGTCTACACTAGAATGCCATCCCCAGGCAGAGTTTGTCAACGTCTTCCCTCCATGGACTCCTAAACATAGAAATTCCTAGAATAGGGGTTGTGGACCAAATTTATTTGAAGACCCTTTTCTTTAAGCCCTACAATTCATCAAAATTTGTATTCTGCTTCATTAAAAAAAATCTGTATCTGTTTTCATATAAAATGTTTTAAATTTCCATCAAGGTTTTTGGCTTAAAGAACAGAAAGAGTTGAGATCACTATACTGCCACTCAGTAGTTGTATGACCTTGAGCAAGTTGCCTGACCTCTCTGAGCCTCCCTATTTCTCACATGGCTGCTGAGCACATGGTAAATCTTCCATAGATAGTGAGCACCCTGAGGGCTGGAGTCAGTGATGCGTCCCTCTTCATATTCCCCACAGAGACTAGAAGAGTGTCCTGTCCATAAAAGTCACTTTAGATGCATTCATTCCTCTACATCAGACATATGTGAACTTATGGTTATCCAGTTTTTACCACTAGATGGAGAGCATGTATCCTAGGATTTTTAATCCATTTGTAAGTGAGAGAGCAAACATTTATCTGTAGCGCCTTAACCAAATCAACTTATTTATTAATGACAGCATCATTAAAGCCAGCTCTCAAAAATGCAATTATAAGATAACTTTCAGAAATAATTGTTCTTAAAATAATTAAAAGGCAAAGGCAAGGGAGAAACACGAACTCCAAGATAGCAGTTACCTCTGGGGACAGCATCAATTGGAATTGGTAGGAGGGGGAAGCTCTACATGTATCTATCCACTGATTTCTTTTTTAAAAATAGATTCCAAGCAAATACGTCCAAAAGCATTAACCTTGGATGAATTCTCGGTGGTAGTGGTGAATACTCGGATGTATTTCTCTGTGTTTGAAATTTTTCACAATTGCAATTATTTTTAAAGTGGGGGAAAAGACTCAAAGATGAAATTTATGCTTACCGTTTCAATCTCTATGCATGCTGCCTAACGAGCTTTTTAACGTTTTCCTCGGAGAGCTGCAATTTGCAACAGAAACTACAACATAGCAAAAACCGTATTGTATTTCTCCACTTGGTCTCTCACGTTGCCACCTTCCTACTGAACCTTACATTTTGCCCTGAAGTCAAGTCCTTTAAAGGTCATCACTTCAATTCAGTTAGCTAATTAGTTCTTGTCTCCAAATTGGATTGTTTTCAACTAATTTGAAAGATGTAGAAAAACTGTTTCTGCGTGTCCCTTCTGGTTACTATTGCTACGTAATAAACCTTTGTGACATGAAACACCCATTTTAATAGGCTCTTGGAACTTGCTCCATGAATATCTGGAGTCTCAAGTCGGAAGACTTAAACTAGGGGATGACTTGACAGTTGGAAGTAACTTGCAGGTTGGGGATAGAAACCATGGGAGGGTGGGGGGCTGTCTTTGCTCACATGTCTAGTAGTTGCTCCTGGCTGACACCTGAGACTTCAGTTGGCTGTTGAATGAGCCACCTTCTGGTTATAAACAAGTCACTGCAGTTAGCTCAGATTCTACAGGAGGGGACAGAGATACCGGACTCTCAATGAAAGGGGTGTCAAAGAATCTGCAGGCATATAAAACCATCACAGTATCCTCTTAACTCTGTTATTACAATGAAGTGAAATTGATAAACCTGGACCCCTCTTTCTCTTTGTCCACTCAAGTAATCTACACTGAGGAGCATTTGAATATATCACTAAATTATCTAGGAACATGTCTGATCAAGTTCATGCAGCTCAGGTTTAAACTAATATGGTAATTCATTTTTACCAGCCCTATATTGCTCTGGAAAGCTGACCAGATATTTTTTTATGACCAGGAAACATAAAGGTATATAACATAAATAACATTTATAATAAAAATTTTACTACAAATGAAGTATTCTCAAAGGGGAGCTTTGTTAATTATCTATTGCTACACAGTAAATGAGTTTAAAACTCAGTAGCTTTTACACAACAAACATTTATGATTTCATGGCTCCTGTGGGTTAGGAATTTGTGAACAGCTTGGCTCAGGGGCTCTGGTTCAGGTTCTCTTGTGGGATTGCAGTTAAGATGTTGGCCAGGGCTGTGTCATCTAAAGACTTAACTGAGGCTGAAGAATCTATATCCAGCGTGGCTCACTCACACGGCTGTTGGCAAAAGGCCACAGTTTCTTATTGGTTCTTGGCAGTGACATCAGTTCCCCAACATGTGGTCCTCTTCATAGGACTTCTTTAGTGTTCTCAAGACATGACAGCTGGATTGCCAGAGTGAGTGATCCAAGAGAGAGAGCAAAGAGGAAGCCATAGTACCTTTCATGTCCAAATCTTTGTAAGTGACACGAGGTCACACCTGCTGCATGCTGTATATTATAAGTGAGGTACTAAGTCCTGCTCACACTCAAGGAGTGGAGAGCTAGGGCCCACCTGTGGAGGGGAGGCATATCAAAGAATTTGTGATTCTATATTAAGACTACCACAGGGAGTTCAAAGGAAAGGTTCCTCTCACTCTGTCCTGAAAGGATCAGCCTCAGGACAGCTGTTCTTATTTATGCAACCCATGTGGGAAACAAGTCATTTCCATATGGAAAAGCAGAAACCAATTTCCAGTTTGCCATTCAGATGGGAAATAGACCTGAATGCTCTCTTCTACTCTGGCTCATATCCTGATAGGATGGGAGCTCTGATTCTTGCCCACAAAAGCTTGGGGAATGCTTTAATACATTGTGTATTTTATCTTTACACATGAATGTGGTAATATTATGAAGGTGTGGGCATTCCAGTGCCCATTCCAACCACCTCATTGACACTAGGGTTGATTGGGCCACCCAAGTTGCCTGGATAGTTGTGTCCTTCGTCATACTCCATTATTTTATTACATATCTTTCAAAACTCTAAATTTGAATGGTCAGGATGATGGATGAGGCTGTGCTTCAGGCCAAGGTAGATCATAAGATGCAGGAAAATTGCCAATTTGAGAAGCAAAACCCAGCGAAGTAAAGTGCAATCCTGAGTAACTGTTTCTCATCCTTAATGAGATAGAGCAGGAAAGAGGCAATTGGTCATTTATTTCAGAAAGGGAAACCTCAGTGCACTTAATTCAGAGATCTTAAAGGAAGATCTTCTATAAGTCCTAACTCGGACAACGCCAGTCCTTAAGATGGAAGAGCCAGGTCTCTGACAGGAAGGTTGGGGTAACTCCCTTCAAGGAAAAAAGGGGTGAATTGTATCTGGTTCTGGATCTAATTCAACTTGACTACTTATTAGTAAAGATAAATTGAACCCACAGAGAAAACTGAAAATAGCATTTTCCTGGCAAGTCCTTCAATGGACTTAGTGTGTTTAGATTTATGAGGGGGTGAATGACCTTCTCTGCCTTGGTTTTTCACATTTTCGTTTTTCCAGGACTGATTTTCCATCTGGCCTAACCAGAGCCTGAAGTTGCTGAATCAAGCAGAGCCAATAGGTCTGACTTGAGCTGGCTGGAACATGTACAGAACTAGGAAAGACAAATAGGCTCCTTTCTGAAAGGCCTATCAAGCAGAAGCCTATGCCTCCCCCCTCCCCACCTGCCTCAGAGCACAGCACTGAAAGAGAACACATCCAGTTCTTCCAACACCAAGGCCAATGGAGCAGCAGCCGGCCTGGGGGAGTGTCCGTCCCGGAAGCTGGCTGTGTGAAGAGGAAGGATGCCATTCTTAAGTGCAAGGGCATTATTGTCACACAGACCTGATTCTCCTCCCAGAGTCCTTGGCTACTGGGGCCAGAGAAGGCTGAGTGGTCAATTGATTTCCAGCAGCCCTAGAGCAACATGGAAGAGTGCAAGTTTCTCCATACCCAAAAGGGGCTCAGGAGTAGCAGAGCACTCATCAGCCTTGGAAGTATCTGGCAGAAATGATAAAAAGACATTGCAGCAGAAGGCAGCCAGACCAAATAGGGTCCTGGACACTCCCAGAATACCAGTAGCCAGAGATGGGCTGCATCCCAGGACAGGCAGCCCTTGGCAGGATGCCACCTAGGTTCCCCATGCTAACAGAGAAGGAAAACAAGAGAGAAAATCCAGAATTAACTGAACTTGGATGAAAAGACAAAACACAGAGGTTTTGTAGGAATGAATAAGAGTGCATGTTTTTTTTTGTTTTTTTTTTTAAATTTTTTTTTTAATTTTATTTATTTATGATAGGCACACAGTGAGAGAGAGAGAGAAGCAGAGACACAGGCAGAGGGAGAAGAAGGCTCCATGCACCGGGAGCCCGACGTGGGATTCGATCCCGGGTCTCCAGGATCGCGCCCCGGGCGAAAGGCAGGCGCCAAACCGCTGCGCCACCCAGGGATCCCAAGAGTGCATGTTCTAACACTAAGCACGTTCAGTGTCATTATGGAAAATAATGTGCTATTTCTCGCAAGTTTGCGGCTTAAGAAAATTCAAACCATGTCATTCTTTTTTTTCTTATACTTTTCTCTATTTTTCATGTCATACAGAGGGAAGGGGCAGTTTGGGATTAATGCATCTCTCAGCACCTCAAGAGGTGACCACAGTCATGTGGTGTGAAGTGACAGCATTAGAAAGTCTCTTAGATGAGAAGTCAGAAAATATTTTCTTCAAAGGGCCAAGTAATAAATACTTTAGGCTTTGCAAACTATACAGTCTCTGCTGTGATCCCCCAGCTCGCCCACCACAGCACAAAAGCAGCCATAGACAACATTTAAAGGAATGGGCACAGCTGTGGGCCAATAAAACTTTATTATGGACACTCAAATCTGAGTTTCATAGAGTTTTCATGTGTCAGAAAATATTCTTAATTTTTTTTCAAGTGCTTAAAAATGTAAAAGCTACTGTTCATTTGCAAGGTCACATAAACAGGTGGTGGCCCCCAGGTAGTAGTTTGCCAACGTTTGTTTCAGACCGACCACTGTTCTCCATACCAAGAAGGGACCAACTTATTCACATTCTTGGCTCTGGGTTAAAAAGGTCTGATTCCTTAGCAAAATGCCCAGGAGATATCATCTTCCTGGAAATTATAGAATCTTTTCAATAGGGATTTCTCTGGGAATCAGCCTTTTAATGTAGCTTCAAGGCAAGTGACAAGCTTTACACCTGACTTGGAAAAGCCACAACTTATATTCAAACTGCTCCTGCGTTAACAGAAGGTATCAGCTGGGCTCCAAGCCTCGGGAAGACGGGCTCTCCCTGTCTGCTTTCCCTGCTGCTCTACTGCTGGGGTCTCATGTAGTATCTGACATAGAGGAGGCATTCAACGAATGTTTGTGGACTGAATGACTGAGTGATTGAAAAGTCCTTAGCAGCACTTTTCAAAACCGTTTTACTCCAACTTCCACGAGTTACACAACTCTCACTCTAAAAATGCCTGCAACCATGATTCAGAATTCAGAAGGCTCCTCATGCATAAATAGAAGATTTTCTTCAAACATTGGACCAAAATTCCATGCCAGTGTGAAACTACAAAACCATCGTGAGTTCTGTTTCAGAGGGGCCCTATTTGTACCAAGACACTAAAGGAAAGTAGCTGAGGATATCAGAGACTGTCTCGGTACAGCATGTGCCGCCGAGCGTCTCCCTTGACATTAATTTTGATCTTTGGAGGTGGGCTCCACCGTTATGCCCATGATATGAAAAAGCCACCTGGGAAATTTATCAGGGACCCAGGATATGGGAGGAGCCAATACTGAAAATCCTCTGCTCTGTGCAAAGTTGGCAGCTCTCTCCCCATGAAGACATACACAACATCCAGGCAGAAGACACCAAACCTGAGGACCACAAAGCTTTGGCTACCTTCGTACAGCATTAAATATAAATAAGCTTCATAGCTCTCCTTTTTAAGTTTTCTTTTTTAAATCCCAAATAAATTTACAAAGGAAATCATGAGAACGTGGGAGACTTTGGGATGGTAACTAATGTGTGGTACCAAGCCGGAGAAAAGAAAAAGATCAAAGATTAGTTTCTCTGAGCTGGGTGGCACCTTGGCACAGAATCCTGGGAACAGATGCTGGCTGATTTGAATTTAAAAAGAGCAGAAGTAGCCAAAGATAAGAAATAATTGGCTAAAAGATACAAAGCCATATTTTCTGACTGGGGACAATAGAGTTTTCCAAGCAGATGTTAGAATAACTGCCTCTTCAAAAAACAACTCCAAGGAAAACTGGGAAAAGAGAAGCCTTGTTATTAAATATTTTCCCTCAACGTTTAAATTCAGACATGGTCAGAGAAGAGGAGATCCCTTCCAAAGCCTCAGCAGGATAAATCAATCTAGTGGAGGCCTTTGTGTTCCAGGAGAATGATGGCAGATCCCATCCCAGGAAGAAGAAAGAGACGTTTGCGCTAAAGGTCACTTAACTATAAAGATAAATGCTATTTGTAATGACTTAAAAAGCCTTCCAGGAAGGAGAGAGGAGTCAACTCACTGTTACAGAATCAATGAAAAAGGGAAAACGCTCCTGGTTAAAAACTTTCAGGGTCATTTAGACATTCTAAAAAGTCCACGAAACTTTGAAGAGAAAGAACCCAAGAGTCTGACTGTGAAAAACCTTTGTTATATTGTTTAACTGTTAAATGGATATTGTGCCAAAAATCAAAAAGTATACTGTGCATGTACATATGCATCAGTCATGAAAAAATCGAGAAAGCTTCTAACAAGCAGAAGGCAGAGACTAACAGTCCCTCCACCTTGTTTCTTAATTATCGACCCTGAAAGTCTTGGGTTAATCAGATGTTTATAGGGCATGGGGAAATTCGGGGGTAGAGAAGAAAGGATACCAGCCTGTGATTCAGAAGACCTGGATCACGTTCCAGCTCTATTACCTTCTACCTCTAAACACTGATACACATTTTCAAAGCCTTATCTCTGCATTAGTTAAGGGCATATAATGAGTGTTCCTTGAAAGGTTCTGGATAAACAAAGTCCCTACATAGAGTGGACACATCGTAGGTGCTTGGTAGATGGATTTAAATTTGCTGCATTTGAGTCAACTCACTAGTTAATTACATAGAGCACTTACTATGTGTAAATACTTTATTCACACTGTCTTGATCTTGACCAGGGAGACTGTCCCATGACCAGGGAGACTGTTATCCCCTTAGGCAGATAAGGAAACTGAGGCTTGAGAAGGTTAGGAAACTTGTTCATGGTACAAGCTGGTGAGTTGCCACTCCCAGCAGCCTGGCTTCAAAACCCCACCCTTACCTGACCTAATATAGGAGAGAGAAAAAGTGATCAGACTTAGGGTATCTTCTTCCTGTCTCTGTTTTGACACAGGAAACAAGATGAGATTTTCCTTTAGTAACATAAGTAGTTACTAACTTCATTCTGATTACAAAAGTTGAAAAAGGTGGCCTTAAATACAGAAGATAAACTAATAACTCACACTTTATGGTCCAGGCAGGGTTCTAGGTGCTTTGTTATGTGGATTCATTAATTTTCTCAATAAGCTTGTGAGGGAGGTGCCACCATCTTGTCTACTTTATGGAGCCTGTACGTGAACATGTGGTAGAGCTTGGCTTTGGACCAGCCACTGGAACTCCAGGCCCACACTCAACCACTACACTCTGCAGCCTCTCAACTTTAGGCTTCAGCAGTGAGCAAACAAGCAATTATTGGTTGCCCTGGTTAGGTATTGGGGGTAGGAGGAGCAACGTAGCTTCAGAGAGAACAGAAAATTGAAGTGGGAAGAAAAATAATATTTATTGACAGCTTATAATATCAGTGAATAAGGACATTTTAAGTTAATAATGTCCAACCTAGGGTTCCAAGTCCTTGGACTTCACCAAAGATCATAACAGGGGTCTGTGAGCTATTTTTAATATTTCAAAATGCCTATTAGTATGTCACTAATCATGTAAAACATAGCCTTATATATGGTAACAAAGCCTTAAAGAAAAAAACTTTGAGAGAAAAATTTCATTTCTAGACTTGAGCAAGTTTTCAAGGATTCCTAGTTCTGGAAACAGGTGAATTTTCATGCTATTAGAGTTGAAATTATCTTTGTAGATATTAGGTTTGCCCTAATAGAGAAGATACCACATCATCAAAGAAAACTCAACAAGACTTAAAAACTTCAAGAAAAAAGTTGCCGACAGACATGAAAGGCAATTTTAGCTATTTACTTGGAATTGCCAGTCACCATAGGAGCCGAAGAGGCATTTTTCTGCCAACTGGTTGAAGCTCCTGCCAGAATGATCCTGCTGTTTCTTAATTGTCCTAAAAGCTTGTAGCCAGCAATTTCCCTGCCAAGCCTGACCTCACTTTCATGTTTTTATAATATGCAGATCACGAAGTGTCCCATTCAGAGTGGGAAAACGAGAAATTATTTCCTTGTCCTTATTCTCTTTGGAACTCCCCACCTAATCTGTGTAACGTCTCCCTGTAAAATAATACTTCAGTGGCCAGGGCAAAACCTCAGGTACCATTTTAAAAAAATATTTGAATATCTTTTAATATATGATTTATCCTCCAGCAAAATAATAAGATTAAGGAGAGGAAAGCAGTGTTATTCCCATTTATGAGTGATAAGCAAACAAAAATATGACTGATGGACATAAAACCCTACGTGAGATGTATTAAGTTGCAAATTGCAGATGAAATGCAGACTATGCTCTCATTTTTGTACAAAAGAAAAGCCACATAGTTGTGTGTGTGTGTGTGTGTGTGTGTGCGCGCGCACACATGTGTGTGTGGGGGGCAGGCTGAAAAGCACGGGCCCTCTAATATTACCATGGTTACTTCCTAAGGTGAGCATGAGTAAAATGGGCTATAAATGAGAATGCTCACTTTTATATCTCCATACTTTTTCATTGTTTCAATGTTTTACAATAAATATATTATTTTTATAAATCCAAAATAATTTTTAAAAAGAAAAACAGTTTGAAGTAGATAATTAACATTTCACATGATATAGTTTCACATTATATAGTTTTTTCTGAGTGATTTTCAGAGTGAAAATATTTTCACTATTTTCAGAGTGATTTCAACAAGATATTGGAAAAAACTGTCCAATTGCTGCAGGAAAATAGTTGCATGACACCTGAATGTTATAGAAAAGTGACCTTCTGCTCAATCCTTCTTGGGGGCCTTTGCTTTGGAATGGAGACTGAGCTGGCATGACCAAAGGATTCCATTGACCATCTCTTTGGCTCCATGGAATCCTTTGAGAAGCAAAATAAAGATTTCAAAAAATGGAATACAGTCTTCATGATTTATTTAGATTTTTGCAAAAGCCTTTGATAGGGTTCCATAATGAAGGCAGTTTGGGGGTGGATAGTTCACATGGCAAAGTCCTTCCATCCCAGTAGGAATGTAACTACAGGACTGTGGTTTACGAGAAAGAGCAAATGTTTGGATTTTGATAGACTTACATTCAAATCCCATCTGCTGATTAAGAGTGATTTAGTCTCAGACAATTGATGTAATTTCTGTGAAACTCTCCTTCCTCTACTACAAAATAGAATAATGTAAAAGTGAGGGGTTACATGCAAAGGGCATCACATAATTCCTGGCTCATGGTAGGTGTTTGAGAAATTCTTGGATTTCTAATATTAAGAAAAGTAAGTATAAAGGGCCTTTCATCTATATTGATACTTATAGTGAACAAATAAGGGAACTTAGAATGTGGATGCCATTTTGACAGCCCCTGTGAAGATTGGCAGGAAGTGGCATAGACTCTGTCCATGGTCTAATTTCCTATCTATCCATTATGTTTTCTATCTGGTCAGATTCATTACACTATGCAAAAACTATTTCAAATCTATCTTACTGAGGAAGGGCCAATAATGTTGACTCTGCATATGAAAAAACAATATGCAAGAAGTAGAAAGTAACCCATTTGTAAACGTATTTGTAATTGGGTAGTTTGTTATCGGAAGTATCTATCTTTTCCATCTTCTCCAACATTCTGCATCAAACAGAGATGGCAAAACATATTATATTTCTCAGGGATGTTTCTCTGATGACTAGACTTGGCCTCGAGGGTGAAAAAGAGCCAAAGGAAAACCTCTTAGTACTTACCAGATAAGAGGCAAATGGAAGACTGAATCATTTCAATGTGACAAATCCAAAGAAATCACCCATGAAGAAATAAACTGTGTTGTATCTGTAGGAAAATTAGTTGAAGACTCTCCAACTCAACCTTGGAAAAACATCTTGGTGTCACTCAATGAATTCACATGTGTAAGCAGGATGCCATATTAGGCCTATGGGAGATTTAAATATGGATAAACAGGGGCCTTGCCCTCTAAGAACTCATAATCTAACAATAGTGCAGAGGAAAATGACTCACTGGATCATCTGAGATTAAAATGTCCCAATTTTTATCCTTGCCACATAGCTTCTCTGTGATGCTTCTATCATTAATGGGCATGGGGTGCTTTCATGTGGAAGAGACTGCCAGGTCTTATGAGAAACAATCAAAAAGATATGGAAGACAATAATGACCCTCTAGGAGACCACCACTGTGGGGCTGCAGTCCTTGCTTCTTTATTTCCCACCTTCCTTCCCACAAGCTGACCATGGGCAGCCTCACATTCAGGTCATGGATTTGAAGAAGTAACTTTACAACAGCATGGGAGGACTGGGACAAACATCACGGAAGCCTCGGTCAGGACGAATGAAGCTTCAGTGTCCAGCACTTCCCAACCCAGATATTTTTTGTCTGGCTCCCTGAGTCTGAATTTTTCTTCCTAATCTCATATATTGCTACATCTCTCCAAAGGCTGAAGACTCTCTCAGCTCTCCTTGTCCTGAAGCAGTTATACCATCTGATCTGCCCTTTCAGGAACCACTCCTGGATCCTAGGAAAGCAGGGATCCTGGGTCTCCGGGAGCTACCACATGGATGTTGATGCTTGCTGGTCAGCACACCTCAGAGGTCTCTCCTGAGCCGGCTCCTCACAGGCACCATCTTCCATACTTTCTCTTGCTTTTTAGGACTCTCCTTTCTCCTGTGATGGCTGCCAGCCCCTAAAGCCTGCTCTCTGTTTCAAAGCTTTTCCCAGACAGTTTGAGTTTAAATTGCAATTTATCCAAGTAGATGGATAATCAGGTCATTTGTGTTCTAGTGTGGTCTCCATGGCCACAGATGAGTCCCTTCACCTCTCCAAGCTTCAGGTGACTGGGTGGGGAAAACTCTATTGGCAGAGGCATGTTCACCAGGCATACACATGCAAACACACACACACACACACACACACACACACACACACACATATAACACAGAATGAGTTATAATGGTGGTTTGACTTCCAACTCCCCTGTCTACTAGCATGTATAATCTTGGGCAGTTGGCTCTTTGAGTCTCAATGTCCTCATCATGAGGTGGAGAAAACACCTCCCTCTAGAGCCTCCATAAGGAATGAATGAATAGAACATAGGGCTGAGCACAGCACAGAGGAAAACTTAGTAAATGTCAGCACCCATCAAGGCTTATCCCTCCCTCCCAGATCTTCCCATGTTCAAGTATGCTCTTTGAAGTCTCCCTCTGCACTACTCTCCTCTCCTTCCTTCTTTTCTATCACCTTCACTGAATAATTATTCAGTCTTCCCCTCTTTATTCCCATCTGCACTGAAAATGGCAGAAGGCTCAGAAGAGGGTGGATTTGTGTCCTTTACATGTGCCAACTTGCACTAATTAAAGAATGACAGTGGCTGTACCTAAATGTATCTAGCCTTGGTGGCCAAAAGATGATGATTAAACTCTATAACTGGGCTTGAGGTCAACTAAGACCGTGTAACCATTTAAATCATAACTTCATGAAAAAATTTTTATTGCCATCACACCATACTCTTGCAAGAAAAAGCCAAGAGCAACATTAGATGACTTCCTAAAAGTATTTTCTCAAACTTTTTTTTCTGTGAAAATTACATTATAGGAAGAAAAAAATGTGAGTAGTATAATATCCATTTTCTTAATTTTTTCCTAAAATTTATTTTTATTTGGCTTTCTTTATTATATATTTATTCTAGAAAATAGGAAGTTAGAGAAAAATATTTGGAGGAAATTAAAATAATCCATAATTATACACCCCAAAACAAATATTGTTAGTTTTTAATATTTTCCTCTTTGTAAATGCTTATTTTTAAAATTAAGAACATATTTGCATATATAGTCCTGTGTCCTGTGAGCATTTTATGATGCCCATAAACAGGTTTTTATAAACAGAAATTTTAAGATATTCCATTGTATTCAGATTTAACTAATTGTCTATAGTGAGCTTTTTGGTTGTTTGCAATTTTATTGATTTTGTTTGCCCTACACCCTTTCTCCTCTTTCTTCTTTGATTATTAGTGATGCTAAATATTTTTATATGCTTATTCACCATGAATATTTGTGAACTGTGAGTTCCAGCCATTTTCCTAGTAATGGTATTGTTCACCACTATTGTCCTCATTGTAGCATTTCAGGTCAAGAATGGTCAAGGCCAGGTTAGCTCACACTCTTGGATAGAGAAGGTAACCGCCTACTAGAACAGATTTTATTTCACTCTGAGCATTTATCTTCCTGATACTGGCATTCCCTGGGAACAGGTGGTATTGAAAAGAGTTGTTCCTTTGCCAAGAAATCCACTAGAAAGTGAGTTTGCAAGGACATCCAGGCCTGGTGTGGGGCCTGAAGCTAAACAGGAAGCTACCAAGTCATGGGCTTTCTCAAGACAGCTCTAGGATCAGCTAAGGTGAAGAAATCCTAGGAAGAACAATTAATGGGGGGAGGGGGGAAGCATGGAATCTTTATTATCTCTAAACAGAAAAATCGTTCCTTCAGTGAAGAATTAATTTTTTTCTATATAGTTCCCTTTTAGCCTGACTCTACTTCTAGGCTCAGCTCAATTGTATCTGGAAATCTACAGAAGGCAAAGAATGGAAAACAGACAGCCATGCTCCAAATTTAGGATTACATACCAGTTAGGACCTTTCCAGGGCCACCTGCTTGCCAAGCTCATTGATCACCAGATTGAGCAAGTCAGGGAAGGCAATTGTAAGTTGAGGACAAGAAGTAGGAGTGTTAGTTCCACTTCCAAGTATAAAAAAAAACAAACAAAACAGTCATTTCACTCATCACCCTACAAAGACTGGTAGACTTGACTTCACCATACTTCCTGGCCTTGGTGCTTGATAACCTCCACAACTTTGAGGCACAAGAACACACTTAGTATCATCCCTGAGAATATAACATTCTTGAAGTCAGAAATAAAATCTTCAACTTCTTTGGAACTTTCACTGCACAGAGCTATCAGACTAGCAGTCACCCCGACGGTGTACGTACCTCTTTGCTAGATGCCAGGTCTTCACAGAGGTAGGTATTATTGCCTGCAGGGGAAGAAATGGGCTAGAGCCAAGTCAAAGGCTAAGGATACCATGAAACATAAATCAGCCCATATCACTGCCCACTCAATGCCCTCCTCCCACCCCATCTACTTTGAGTAGAAGCCAGCATCCTTCTGATGGCCTCCAAGACTCTCCATGATTTGGTCACAATCCCTCCCTTACCTCTTTCTTCTCTTTTTCCCACTACCATTCACTCCACCCTATGCACAGCATTGTTCCTCCCGCCCCCCCCCCCCCCCCCAAAGAGCATGGCCTCAGCTTAAAAGCTGAGGCAAAGCCCAAAAGCCCTCACAGCTGGATGCTATCAGATAACTGCACTCCCAGGAGTCGAACAGCAAGTTCTTTCTTAAAGGAGAATCCAAGTGGTTTATTCTATGGCGGCCACTCTCCCCAAAGTAATTTTTCCAGATTTTCACCATCACTGCCCCTCAACCTGTCAACGATGTCTGGGCTGGATGTCCCGACCATGTGCTCCCATATTCCCACTCTGAGCCAGTGCTCATTCCACTTGTCTCTGTCTCCTCCTGGACAGAGGACAGAGACTGTGTTAATCTTGTTCACCATTCTATCCTAAACCCTAACCAGAGCTTGGAACACAGAAGACATTCAGCAGATGGCTCTTAAATGAAAATATAAATGAATAAATGATACCAGCTGCCTCCATTCCCTTAACCTGCTACAGAATTAATAAACAAATCTTGAACCTAGTGGATATATGAAAATAAAAATATCATCGCAGACTCTCAAGCCAGCGTTTCTGTGCTGGTTGCTACATTCTGCTTGCTGATTTATGCTGATGATGACTGCCATGTTCACTTGGGATATGAATGTCAAACTGCAGTGTTACTTGAGGGAAAGCTCCCAAACTCCTAAGTGTAGGGACTCTGCTGAGGACATGGACTTCAAGGCTCAGAAGAAATTGTTACACACACACACACACACACACACACACACACACACACACATCTAGATCAATCCAATGGAATAATTCCATAATGAAATTTTTACCTCAAACTGATTGGCCCCAGACCTCTTGACCCCATGGCTAAGCCAAAGATAATTTGGATCCTTGTAAGTATTTGAAGGAAAATGTAAGAGAAGGACTCAGGGTTTCCCTCCAGACCAGGGTGTATTTCTATACCTTGGCTGTACAATAGAAGTACCTGGTGGGCTTTTAAAAATGCCAGTGCTGAGACCATACCTGAGACCAATGACATCAGAATTTCTGAGGGTGAGAACCAGAGAATATTTTTTCAAATGCTCCACATGCTTTCAATGTGCAACCAGGGTTGAAGGGCACGGCACTGGATTCTTTGTTTCCCTGAGTTCTTTCATGGAGCCTTACTGGGCAGGAGGACTTTTCCCTTAATCTGTTTCTATGAAATCATATCTCACCAATTTTGCATGGACTGGTCTGCGCCCTGGAAGGGAACCAATTTTATAAGCCCTCATTATTTACTCTATACTGTCAGAAGATAGCAAGAATAAGAAAAAAAAATGCTTGTAAACTTGCTTAAGCTATCCCCCTAATATCTAAAGAGAATCCTTTAGCCCAATCCTTTATAAGAACATTGGAACTAAAGCCATTGCACAGATAAACTGTAAATTTTAACTTATACACTACAATTTACATGCGATGGGATAAAAATTAATGTTTGGAGTTCCCAGAATTCTCTCTTCACTTTTGCTCACTCAGCCCCTTCTCCCTTACTCACTTTCCATAAAGGAAAGGGGGAAAATTTGGTTCCCGTGAGAAAAGCGATTAGCATAGAACCCAAACCTCAGTCCTCTGGGATTGTGGGACTGGGGCATGTCTCATCTGGAGCCTGTGTGGAACTATGCATGGATAGAAAAGAGGGGAGACCAAGGAACTAGAGCAGCACACAGAGCAGAAAAAAGAAACTGTAAGGAATTTAGGAGTGCTAAAAATAGAAGAGATCAAGAGATTTTAAGGAATTTATAAGGACTAAGTTATTATATCTGCTTAATTGTTTCTGAGAGAGTGAAGTATAAAAAATAAAACTTCTGTAGAGGCCATGCTACCAAACTCCAGGCTCTCCCAGGCAGGACTGCAAAAGCCACATGTTTATGTGAGTTACAGAGATAGGTGCATGCAGGTGCACACCCTGAACTCTGATTCCTACTGCCTCTTCCTCACTGGATATTGAGGAGACATATTGGGAGGGACTTCTGAGAATCTCTGCCTTGCTTCTGAGGGAGTCTTCTTTATCTGTCATTCAGCTTCTCCATCTTCTTTCAGACTCCCAGTGTTCATTTCTGCTTTGCATGCACATTGGCTGTGTCCTGGTTCCATAGCATGTGAAGGCAGAGTTGTCCCAACATATAGTGTGGCTATAGATGCAGCCTTCTATACTTCCATCTTTAAGGTTATGGACAAACCAGATGTTTATTTATGTAACATGTATTCACTAAGTGCCAGCTGCATGTCTGACACTGCAGAAAGGAAGCAGTATAGTCACAGTCACACATTCCTGACCTCAGAGAGCCTACACTCTAGCAAGGAATGAGATGTGATTAAACAAGCAAGAGTTAGGGGGGTTTGTAAGTACAGTTTTTAATTTTTTAAATTAATTAATTTATTTATTTGAGAGAGAAAGAGAGAGAGCACAAGCGGGGGGGTGGGGCAGAGGGAGAAGGAGAGAGAATCTCTTCCATGCTGAGAGCAGAGCCCAACATGGGGCTCAATCTCAGGACCCCAAGATCATGACCTGATTTGGATGCTCAATTGACTGAACCACCTAGGCTCCCCAGTACTGTTTTATTTATTTTTATTTTTTTTAATAAAAAAAATTTTAATTTTTTATTGGTGTTCAATTTACCAACATACAGAATAACACCCAGTGCTCATCCCGTCAAGTGTCCCCCTCAGTGCCCGTCACCCATTCACCCCCACCCCCAGCCCTCCTCCCCTTCCACCACCCCTAGTTCATTTCCCAGAGTTAGGAGTCTTTATGTTCTGTCTCCCTTTCTGATATTTCCCACACATTTCTTCTCCCTTCCCTTGTATTCCCTTTCACTATTATTTATATTCCCCAAATGAATGAGAACATACAGTGTGTCCTTCTCCGATTGACTTACTTCACTCAGCATAATACCCTCCAGTTCCATCCACGTTGAAGCAAATGGTGGGTATTTGTCATTTCTAATGGCGGAGTAATATTCCATTGTATACATAAACCACATCTTCTTTATCCATTCATCTTTCTATGGACACCGAGGCTTCTTCCACAGTTTGGCTATTGTGGACATTGCTGCTAGAAACATCGGGGTGCAGGTGTCCCGGCGTTTCATTGCATCTGTATCTTTGGGGTAAATCCCCAACAGTGCAATTGCTGGGTCGTAGGGCAGGTCTATTTTTAACTATTTGAGGACCCTCCACACAGTTTTCCAGAGTGGCTGCACCAGTTCACATTCCCACCAACAGTGTAAGAGGGTTCCCTTTTCTCCACATCCTCTCCAACATTTGTGGTTTCCTGTCTTGTTAATTTTCCCCATTCTCACTGGTGTGAGGTGGTATCTCATTGCGGTTTTGATTTGTAATTCCCTGATGGCAAGTGATGCGGAGCATTTTCTCATGTGCTTGTTGGCCATGTCTATGTCTTCCTCTGTGAGATTTCTCTTCATGTCTTTTGCCCATTTCATGATTGGATTGTTTGTTTCTTTGGTGTTGAGTTTAATAAGTTCTTTATAGATTTTGGAAACTAGCCCTTTATCTGATTCGTCATTTGCAAATATCTTCTCCCATTCTGTAGGTTGTCTTTTAGTTTTGTTGACTGTATCCTTTGCTGTGCAAAAGCTTCTTATCTTGATGAAGTCCCAATAGTTCATTTTTGCTTTTGTTTCTTTTGCCTTTGTGGATGTATCTTGCAAGAAGTTACTGTGGCCGAGTTCAAAAAGGGTGTTGCCTGTGTTCTCCTCTAGGATTTTGATGGACTCTTGTCTCACATTTAGATCTCTCATCCATTTTGAGTTTGTCTTTGTGTATGGTGAAAGAGAGTGGTCTAGTTTCATTCTTCTGCATGTGGATGTCCAATTTTCCCAGCACCATTTATTGAAGAGACTGTCTTTCTTCCAATGGATAGTCTTTCCTCCTTTATCGAATATTAGTTGACCATAAAGTTCAGGGTCCACTTCTGGGTTCTCTATTTTGTTCCATTGATCTATGTGTCCATTTTTGTGCCAGTACCACACTGTCTTGATGACCACAGCTTTGTAGGACAACCTGAAATCTGGCATTGTGATGCCCCCAGCTATGGTTTTCTTTTTTAAAATTCCCCTGGCTATTCGGGGTCTTTTCTGATTCCACACAAATCTTAAAATAATTTGTTCTACCTCTCTGAAGAAAGTCCATGGTATTTTGATAGGGATTGCATTAAACATGTAAATTGCCCTGGGTAACATTGACATTTTCACAATATTAATTCTGCCAATCCATGAGCATGGAATATTTTTCCATCTCTTTGTGTCTTCCTCAATTTCTTTCAGAAGTGTTCTGTAGTTTTTAGGGTATAGATCCTTTACCTCTTTGGTTAGGTTTATTCCTAGGTATCTTATGCTTTTGGGTGCAATTATAAATGGGATTGACTCCTTAATTTCTCTTTCTTCAGTCTCATTGTTAGTGTATAGAAATGCCACTGACTTCTGGGCATTGATTTTGTATCCTGCCACGCTGCCAAATTGCTGTATGAGTTCTAGCAATCTGGGGGTGGAGGCTTTTGGGTTTTCTATGTAGAGTATCATGTCATCGGCGAAGAGGGAGAGTTTGACTTCTTCTTTGCCAATTTGAATGCCTTTTATTTCTTTTTGTTGTCTGATTGCTGAGGCTAGGACTTCTAGTACTATGTTGAATAGCAGTGGTGAGAGTGGACATCCCTGTCTTGTTCCTGATCTTAGGGGAAAGGCTCCCAGTGTTTCTCCATTGAGAATGATATTTGCTGTGAGCTTTTTGTAGATGGCTTTTAAGATGTCGAGGAAAGTTCCCTCTATCCCAACACTCTGAAGGGTTTTGATCAGGAATGGATGCTGTATTTTGTCAAATGCTTTCTCTGCATCTAATGAGAGGATCATATGGTTCTTGGTTTTTCTCTTGCTGATATGATGAATCACACTGATTGTTTTACGAGTGTTGAACCAGCCTTGTGTCCCAGGGATAAATCCTACTTGGTCATGGTGAATAATTTTCTTAATGTGTCGTTGGATCCTATTGGCTAGTATCTTGTTGAGAATTTTTGCATCCATGTTCATCAGGGATATTGGTCTGTAATTCTCCTTTTTTGGTGGGGTCTTTGTCTGGTTTCGGAATTAAGGTGATGCTGGCCTCATAGAACGAATTTGGAAGTACTCCATCGCTTTCTATCTTTCCAAACAGCTTTAGTAGAATAGGTATGGTTTCTTCTTTAAACGTTTGATAGAATTCCCCTGGGAAGCCATCTGGCCCTGGACTCTTGTGTCTTGGGAGGTTTTTGATGACTGCTTCAATTTCCTCCCTGGTTATTGGCCTGTTCAGGTTTTCTATTTCTTCCTGCTCCAGTTTTGGTAGTTTGTGGCTTTCCAGGAATGTGTCCATTTCTTCTAGATTGCCTAATTTATTGGCGTATAGCTGTTCATAATATGTTTTTAAAATCGTTTGTATTTCCTTGGTGTTGGTAGTGATCTCTCCTTTCTCATTCATGATTTTATTAATTTGAGTCTTCTCTCTCTTCTTTTTAATAAGGTTGGCTAATGGTTTATCTATCTTATTAATTCTTTCAAAGAACCAACTCCTGGTTTTGTTGATCTGTTCCACAGTTCTTTTGGTCTCAATTTCATTGAGTTCTGCTCGAATTTTAATTAACTCTCTTCTTCTGCTGGGCATGGGGTCCATTTGCTGTTTTTTTCTCTAGCTCCTTAATGTGTAAGGTGAGCTTTTGTATTTGAGATCTTTCCAGTTTTTGAATGGATGCTTGTATTGCGATGTATTTCCCCCTCAGGACTGCTTTTGCTGCATCCCAAAGATTTTGATCGGTTGTATCTTCATTCTCATTAGTTTCCATGAATCTTTTAAATTCTTCCTTAATTTCCTGATTGACCCTTTCATCTTTTAGCAGGATGGTCCTCAACCTCCACGTGTTTGAGTTCCTTCCAAACTTCTTGTTGTGATTTAGTTCTAATTTCAAGGCATTATGGTCTGAAAATATATAGGGGACTATCCCAATCTTTTGGTATCGGTTCAGACCCAATTTGTGACCCAGTATGTGGTCTATTCTGGAGAAAGTTCCATGTGCACTTGAGAAGAATGTGTATTCAGTTGAGTTTGGATGTAAAGTTCTGTAGATATCTGTGAAATCCATCTGGTCCAGTGTATCATTTAAAGCTCTCATTCCTTTGGAGATGTTGTGCTTAGAAGACCTATCGAGGGTAGAAAGAGCTAGATTGAAGTCCCCAAGTATAAGTGTATTATTATCTAAGTATTTCCTCACTTTGGTTATTAATTGGTTTAAATATTTGGCAGCTCCCACACTCAGGGCATATATATTGAGGATTGTTAAGTCCTCTTGTTGGATAGATCCTTTAAGTATGAGATAGTGTCCCTCTTCATCTCTCACTATAGTCTTTGGGGTAAATTTTAGTTTATCTGATATGAGGATGGCTACCCCTGCTTTCTTTTGAGGACCATTTGAATGGTAAATGGTTCTCCAACCTTTTATTTTCAGGTTATAGGTGTCCTTCTGTCTAAACCCAGTACTGTTTTAAATATAGGGCAAAGATAAGAGGTATGCTGCAGAGTCTTCCAATCAAAGAAGACCTCCTGAGGAAGTGACACTTAAACTGAGGCTGGAAGGAGGCAGATGACAAGAGGGGGGGAAAGGGTATTTTAGCAAGGATTAAGAGTATGTTGGAAACCTGGTAAAGGCAAAAAAGAATACTCAATAAATTAAAGGAAGTTCAGCATGACAGGAGAATAGTGCTGGAGGGGAGACATGGTGAGAGATAGTGACAGAGGAGGGACCGGGTCTGGATCTTGGAAGCCAGAGTAAGAACTCTGAACTGCATTTAAGAGCAAAAGAGACCCCTACAATAGCACTATCCAATGAACTTTTGGGGGATGGAGGATATGGTCTATATCTGCCTTGTTCAGCATGGTAGCCACCAGCCTCATGTGGCTATTCAGTGAATAAAATGTGGCTTATTCAACAAAGGCACTGAATTTTCTGCTTTAGTGAACTTAAATAAGATACTCATATTGGACAGCTCAGCCCTACAGTGTTATAGTCACAGGACACTTACGTTTATGCCCGTTTGTTGACATATGTATATATCCACACAACATAAATGGTTTTGTGCTTGCACATGCTTATATACCCTCATACCTCAAGAATATGCCTACAGATATAACCAGACACAACTGCATAAAACAGACCCTTACCTATTTTTATAGAAGGATATGAACAATGAAAATTGAAACTGGAAAAGGGCAGTATAGGGAGATTTGACACAGGAAGAATGGGTGCAAAAAGGATATGGGTGGCTTGTAACACAAAGTGATAATTTTAAACCAAAAACAGGAAAAAAAAGAGAAAATACAATCCACAGGAAAAAAAAAAAGAAAAGAAAATCCAGTGAGACTATCAATGGTTCAGGAAAGCTTTGTTTCCTTCGATCTTTTCATATTTCAGTAAAAGACTTTCACATATGACACCTATCCTTCGAAGGCACACTGGAATTGTGAGGATCACCTTGATAACTGGGAAGAACTCCAAAAGACATAGACAGAAAGGGGGAAGGAAGCCCTCTATAATCAGGATGGCCTAATTGTCTGACTGACATTCAACCACTAAGAATATTTTAGGCTTTTTGGTTTGCACAACTATTTCTTTCAAAGTTATTAAAATTGTATGAGATGGAATAGACTTAGACCTAGCTATCATAATTATTAGTCTCCTTTTAAATCTTTAAAGATTTACTGTCTCATGAACTAGCACAATGACTTTTTCCTTGTTGGAAAGGTAACTATATTCTACACACATGAACTAAACAATGACTCCTCCATCCAATAAACAATATAATTGTTACCAGCTAGGAATATTATGATTGGCTTTCCAATGCTCATCTTACCCAGTAAGTCCCTTGATGGATACTCTTTACCCATCCTAGCTTAGCAGTTCCCTTAATATGCTACACTCTTGATTGCCTCAGAGTCTTGGCATATGCTGCTCCCTCTACATGAAGCACTCTTCCCAACCTCTTGCCAAGTTAGCCCATGACCGTCCTTCAGGTCTCAATTTATACATCACTTCCTGAGGAGTGTAGTCTCCAACCCACTCCACCTAATCCAGATTAGATCAGTCCTTCCTGTTTTACATTTCCATACCTCCTGTTCTTCTTTTTCATAGCACTTTTCAGAGTTATAATATCTTAATAACTTGCATAATTATCACTTAACTTTATCTTGTCCTCTGGATTGTTGACTCCATGAGGTCAGATATTGCAATCTTCCTTGTGAATCATTTATCGTGTCTACAGGACTTAGTACAAGTCCTGGCAAATAGTAGGTGCTCAATTAATATTAATTAAATGCTCCATAAGTGAATGAATGTATTTAATTTTGTTTTTCCTTTAGGTTTGTTCATCTAATCCCTTCCTTCCATCTTGCTATATCATAAACTATGCTAGAGTTCTATACAATGGAAAACAACTCAAAAGAAACCCTAAGCCCTGTCCATAGTTGATTAACCCTGGTATTCCTTATACAGTTCCCCCTTAAGATCTGATAGAGCATCTGATGGTAAATCATTAAGTCATAGCAGCTATAAACATGTTCAGGCCCAGCATGAACTTGGTCTGACATCCAACCAGTCTTCTGGCTGTCACAGAAATGCCTCCATCCATTTCAGAAATGTGCTTACTATAGAAATACGATGCTCAGTTTGTTATATTTATGAGATACTGAATTTCCAGGATGCCTTCAATCAATAGAAAATAGACATTATATTCTTACCTGAAGGCAATAGTGATGTGACTAGCTATGAATCTGGGAGTGAGGGAAATAAGATGGCTCTCAGAAAATTATTTTAATAGAGATGTGCTAACTTATCTTAGGGAGAATGACTTTCAGAACAATGAGGCTTGATTGTAATGAGAATTACAGAAAATTTTAAAATATTCGTTGGTCAGAAGGGGATTAATCAGTGATGGAGATGTAGAAAGGAAGCAGTACCAGTGAAGAACGTCACAGACAACAGATCATGAGGAGCTATGGTCACATTGGCAGAACCTTTTCTCCCTTGAGAGAGGCTTGAGCAGGATATCTGTGTCTATCATGATTTAATATCCTTTTCATCTAACTCCTTGTTTTGACTCTGCTCACCAAACTATCTTTGATTATAATTTGGTTTCTTATGTCTGTCTACCAGAGGCAGTATGTTAATCTTGCCGATATGCCCATCCCTTCGGGACTAACAGTTCTGTTTCTCATCAGAAAGACATGCATTGGCACCTGGGTCTTGGGAACTTGGCTAACCTCAGTCCTCTCCTGAGAGGTATACCTTTCCCCCCATCCCCAGGTGCTGTCTAGAATCAGGTGACAAGGTGTGTCCAGTTGAAGCCAGCCCTAGACCGGAGTACCCACCACAAAGGCTGCCCTGGCAAGTTCCCCGAGGTGTCACCTGCCCTCCCCGTCTCCTGGCAAAATCCCAACCTGCTGTACACTGTCTCTGTCCAAATTTAAAGTAGATACCAGGCAAAGTAACTTGTTTGTTGAAAGCAGCCACACCCTCCTAGAGATCCTTTTGGAGATTCCCATTAAGAGACATAAAATTCAAGTCATATCATGGGGATGAACACTCCTGCCTTAGGAAAGATAGGGGCAGCTGGTAGAAAGGCCAAGAGAAGGAGAGGAGAAGGAGAAGAAGGAACTAATGTCCTCATCATAGCAACTAAAGAGACAAAACATGCTGTGCCCGAGGGGTGACTGGAAACCCAGTAAAATATAACCTAGTTAAAGAATTATCAATAAAAGAACCAGAAATCACAAAAGTAACTACATTGTCCAAGATAAACACATGGATGAGGAAAACAGAAGTGCCAGAGAACCAAATTCACTTCTACCATAGCAGGGGGCCAATGGATAATGCAAAGAGAAGCATGTTATTTAGAGATCAAGGGGTAACTCACAGAAAACATAGCTTAAAAAGTTCTAAGTGGTTATCTTTGGAAATCTGACTTGAGTAAAATGGGTTGTGGCAAAGGAGGTTATTTTTTATAAGTCTATTATTATTATTATTATTATTATTATTATTATTTGATTTTGATCATGTGCAATTTGACTCATTCATTCAGTCATCCATTCAGTAAATATTTATTAAGTGCCAACCATGTGCAAGGCAGAATCGAGGCCCTGGAGATATTAGCACTGAACATCATACACAAAAATCCTGCCCTCAAATCATACCAAATATATGGTATGTCACATGATGTTTGTGCAGTTGAAAAAAATAAACGTTTTTTTAAAAAATAAAGGTCTTTTATATCAAATGAGAGATCTGAATGCACACTTGAAATGAGTTGAGGGAGGGAGCAATGTGGATTCCTGAAGGAAGACTGTTCCAGGCTAAGGGGACAGCCAGTGCAAAGGTCCTGAGGTGGGAGTGCCCAGTGAGTTGGAGGAAGAGCAAAAGGCCAATGCAGGTATGGAAGGAATGAGAAAACACAATCAGAAAAGGTAGCAGTGTTGGGATAGGGGGTGGGGGACATCCCAGTATAAGGCTTTGTAACTATACTCAGATTTTGACTTTTACTCTGAGTAGGGTGGGAAGCCCACTGAAGATATTCTAGCAGAAGAGAAACAACATCTAACAAGTTTTTAAAAACCTGACATTTTTAATAGTAGCATTTTTTGAGATTGTCAAGGGGAAGGACCATAAGAAGAGAAAACAGTTGATAAAAATTGTTTAAGTCACAAAGAAAGATAGTAGAAAAAATAGAATTCTAATTTATCATTAAATAAAAGGATATGTTTTCTTGTTTTAAAATGTAAATATCTGTAGGTTAAATATCTTTCATTACACAATGGAAGAATTTCCTGTTTCCCCTTGGAGGTTCTTTTAACATGCTTGTTCTCAATGAGAGTCCATCTGTCAGCCAATGCTGCTGGGTTTCCAGAATTTGAAGACCAGGGCAGCTCCCTCAGCCATCCCTGTCTCCCCACTTCTCCTCCTTTAATGTGGAGTCTAGGTATTTCTGTCTCTGTCGTTCGCATATCAGTGGTTCCCGGACCTGGGTGATCATTAGAATCACATGGAAGAGTTTTCACAAATATAGACATCTAGGGCCCTCCTCCCCTCAACCCAAAATATTCTGAATATTTTGGCTTGAGATGGGATCTAAGCAATGATGGCAGGAGGGCAGTGCACTCTTGATTCCTCAAGGGCAGGGTGGCTGAGCGGTACACCCAGGTGTAAGCAGTGAGTGGATGCATTATCTTTTAGAGAATTTAAAGAATGGTAATAGAACCAACTAAAAGTCTGTGATCAAATACTTCTCCAAAATCTAGTTTGTTTGTCTGATTGGTTTGTTTTGGTTTGGAGGTTTTCTTGTGTGTGTGTGTGTGTGTGTGTGTGTGTGTTTGGTCTAAGTTCTAAGCACTTGGTCTTTGAATAATATATACTCTAGCCACAAATTGTACATTTTTATTACTAATCTTTATTGAACATCATATTCTGCATGGAATTAATTTACAGAACTCGCAGTTATTCAGCCAATCTGCAGCAGTCTCACCTACACATGTTCATTTCCAGGGAAAGTTTTTTAAAGATTTCACTTATTTATTTGAGAGAGAAAGAGAGAGAGCACGTGCACAAGTGAGGTGGGGAGGCTGAGGCAGAGGGAGAAGCAGGCTCCTCGCTGAGCAGAGAAGCCCACTTGGGACTCAATCCCAGGACCCTGGGATCACGACCTGAGCCGAAGGCAGATGCTTAACTGACTGAGCCATCCAGGCATTCCCCAGGGATAGGGACTTCAACTTTTTAACAGTTGAAGTCAGAGGCTTGCTTGGGGTTCAATTTGTGTCTTTAACACCTGTAGTGGTACATTTTCCTGCATTCCAAATAAATCAGAGTAACTCATGGTAATAGTCTTAGTCAAGATGAAGAAACAGAACTTGTGTTACCTCAAATTTGCCATTCTATGTAACCACCTGGAATTTTTATTTGTGTTCCAAATTTAAGATGGTGAAATAGTGTAAATTATGAAGTACAACATATATTTTAGAATGGGTAAATTCCATAATTGAACAGTCATATAATATTTTTTCTTTTTCTTTTTCTTTTTTTTTTTTGAGTAGGCTCCATGCCTACTCAATGTGGGGCTTAAACTCAGACCCTAAGATCATGCTCTACCAACTGGCCAGCTAGGAACTCCTTGTGTAATATTTTTTTAAGATTTTATTTATTTATTCATGAGAGACACAGAGAGAGAGAGAGAGAGAGAGAGGCAGAGGGAGAAGCAGGATCCATGCAGGGAGCCCGATGTGGGACTCAATCCTAGGCACCCCAGGATCATGCCCTGGGCTGAAGGCAGGCGCTAAACTGCTGAGCCACCCAGGGATTCCATCCTTGTGTAATATTTTTAAATTGAAAATTCTTCTTTTAGGGGCACCTGGGTGGCTCAGTGGTTGGGCATCTATCTACCTTTGGCTCAGGTCATAATACTGGAATCCTGGAATCAATTCCCACATCAGGCTCCCTGTGGGAGCCTGCCTATGTCTCCCTCTGCTTCTGTCTCTGCCTCTCTCTTCAATAATAAATTTGTGTGAATTTATTATTGCTCATGAATAAATAAATAAAATCTTTAAAAATTTTCTTTTAAATTGTTAACTATAAAATAAAAATGAGTCAAGAAAATATTATATAATACATACACCATTGTTTTATTATATATACATTACATACAATGTATATCTTATATGTATTATATATAATATGACTTCTATATCTTATATAATTATTTACTGCTGGTTATTGCATAATTACTATTAAAATAGTTTGTCACAATTTGGAGGAGGTTGTTAGTCTGCTACAGCAGTCAAGGTCCTTCACTGGATCTAGAGGTCTATGCTTTAAACATTCTCCAAGTAATTTTTTACATGCAGCCAGACGCAGGGTCAGTCTCTGTAGCATATTCACCACTTGCTCTAATTCTATTTATTTTTCTTCCTTCTCTCCACCAGCTCTACTCCTGCTTTCCACATTAGGTCTATCAAGGTTCCTGAGGAAGTGAAGGGGGTGCTAATTAAAACCTTTGCCACCTTTAGGCAGTGATGTGTTGGCAAATACTTAATAACCAACCCTTGGAGGGATTTATAGCATTTATGGATTTCTATAGTGCAAAACACTCCCAACCCCAACATAATGTCAACCTGCTTGAGAAGTTCCTGCAAATGTAACAGTGAGCTTTTACAAGCTTGTACAAGTCAGCTGCAGCACACTGCTGCTCCCAAGGGTTCCTGAGACATTCTGCTAGAAGAATAATGGAATCCCATGGAAGAGTTCACTCATTTTTAGAAAATATTTATTTACTTATTTGAGGGAGAGAGAGTGAGTGGGAGGGGCAGAAGGAGAGAGAGAATATCAAGCAGACTCCTGGCTGAGCCTGGAGCCCAGGGTGGGGCTCAATCTCATGACCCATGAGATCATGACCTGAGCCAAGATCATGAGTCTGGTGCCTTAACCGACTGAGCCACTTAGGCACCCCTAGTTCACTCATTTTTTAGAAACTAAAGTTCCGTTTTCTGGATCATTCCTTAAGTTTATAAATTCATTGTTAAAATTTAGACTACTCTTAACATTCACTTTCCCACCATGGGTCAGGAATAACAACTTTCATGTTCCCTTCTTTATCCACTTTATGAAACATACACCAGCCTCATATTCAGAAGTGTTTTTGGATGATAATGTGTCTTTATAGCAAAGTATGTGCAAATACACACCTACAAACTCTTCCTTATCCCCTTAAGTTTCTTGGTAGAATGTACCTGAGAGAAATTATGCTGCTTTCTCTGCCTCCAGCCCACCTGTTCCTCCATATAACTCATCTTAAGTCTTCCTTCATTCTTCCTTGTCAAAAGGAGGTGCTAAGGGCAGCCCCGGTGGCTCAGCGGTGTAGCATCGCCTTCAGCCCAGGGTGTGATCCTGGAGACCCGGGATCAAGTTCCATGTCGGGCTCCCTGCATGAAGCCTGCTTCTTCCTCTGCCTGTGTCTCTGCCTCTCTCTGTGTGCCTCTCGTGAATAAATAAATAAAAATCTTTTTTTTTAAAAAAAAAAAGGAGGTGCTAAGAGATAAGGCAGCTTCCTGTCCTAACTTTGAACTGCGAGTCATGGCCAAACAGACCTGGGTGCAAGTTCTACTTCTTACCACTTACACCGGGTAAGACCATTTACGGTTTCTGAGCCTCAGCAATAGTCACTACCTCATAGGGTTGGTGTGAGATTTAAGTGAGATAATACTAGCTGAGTGTGTTGCCTGGGCTGGCAAATAGCCTCAGCAAGTTCTGTTATTATTATAATTACCTTGGTAAGTACAAATGTGATCATTCTCCTAGACTTTCCAGTTACCATGGAAATGAATAGCTGAGGTGCTGATGTTCACTTAGATACATATCCAACTGGACCAAAAACAGTTGAAGGACCCTTCACATTGCTCAGTCCTTGCATTTATAATCACTCACAGAGCATTGCTTAGAAGCAATTCTAGTATGTAATTTCTTTGTATTCTTTTGTATCAACAAAGTCTGAATACTTAATTCCTTTCTACTACTTAACTGTTCACTTGTTGTGCTTTGTTTTCTTAACTATTTTGTGAAAATGTAAGAGTCGTATCTTATTATTCATCAGTGAGCTCCTTCAAAGCACTTAGAAGAGTGCCTGGTATGAAGTGGATGTTCAGTAAATATCTGATTGACTACATTGTTTATAGAAAAGGTTTGCACTGTATTTTTGTTTGTTTGGTGTGGTGCTGGAGATCTATAATATTTTATTATTCCTAATTCCCAGAGATTAAGGACTGTGGACAAAGCAAAGCACCTCTTTCCCCTTAACAAGAGAAGTGTACATTATTTTTATTAGTATAAAGTATATATGTATATAAATATATTCAGTTATAAAAATGATGTAAGGAATATAGCTTTTTTTTTTAGGAATATAGCTTTATCTTCAGAATGATAATGCATTAAAGATCTTCAGATCCTTTGCATTTCTCTGTACATCTGTTAGAAACTCAGTAAGGTATTTTGGGAGCTGATCCAGGCTATGTCCATGACTGGTATGCCCAGGTGTTCAACACCTGCTTGCCTCAAGACAGATCTTGGCATACTGTCCTTATAGTGGACCCAGGGGCAGAAAGTCTCAAGAAGTTTGGGGACCTAGGTACCACCTCTGTGGCTATTACTAAACATAAGAGACAACACTTTCTGACTTGTAGTTGTTGGAAGCAAAGGATAAGGAGAATCATGGATGGAACCGAGTGTTTGGCTTAAACCATGGGAAAGATGCTGTTTACCGAGTTGGAAAACTATGGCAAAGAAACAGGTTTCAGAGGGAAGAAAATATCTAGTTTTGGAATCATCAAATTTGGGATGCTTATAAGTCACCTGTGTGCAGATTGAAGGAGGAAACTAGACCTAAAAGAGTCTAGAGTCTAGAGTCCTAGAGAGTAGTCTGGGCTGATTACATATGTCAGGGGCCCTCATGAACACACAGATGGCCTTTGAAAACAGGAGTGGGTGAATTTACCTGGAAGGAAAAATGAGAGACTCTGATTTATAAAAGGCAGAGAAGAGTGAAAGCCTGAAAGGAAGCAGACATGAACTGACAGAGAAGGAGGAGGAAGACCAAGAAAAAGTAGAATCACAGAAGCCAAAGAAGGAGCATTTGAAGATGTGTTATGTTGGCTTCCTCAGCAAGCAGACTCTGGGACAAAAATCAGCATCAGAGGAATCTCTCTGGGTCTAACACCCATGGAAAAGAAGGGAAGGAGACAAGAGTGAGTAGAAAGAGAAGTTGAACTACGATGCAGGACCAAAGGCACCTTGGCTCCTCCCACAGATTTCTCTGGAGCTAGAATGACTGTTCAGAGTCTAGCTGAGGTAACCATGCCTTTATTCTCCTTGACATCAGTTGTATTGGATGGGAGCCACTGAAGAAGTGTGATCTTGGTCCAGGGGCTCTTTGCAGCTGAGTGCCTCCCTTAACTGGCTTACAGCTAGAGGCTCTGTCGTATCACTCCTGGCAGCTGGGGCAACAAGTCCTTCTCTGAAGGTGGCTCTGGGTCATACATCACAGCATCCACCTAGATAGCAAGTCATCAGCAATGCCAAAGATTCAAGTAACTCAAGGGTGTGGAGATGTACGTTGCACTTGATGATGTTAGTTTGGTGACATCATGGGTTAGACTTTGATTTTCTAAGTGTTGGAGAATTACTGAAAGTGGAGTGATTCAGGAAGATATATACACAACTCTTGTATTTGAAGGGGTGCTCAGCAATGAGGTAGAGGCTAGAAAATAGAATGTGGGATAAGCGAAGGATTTTTGTGTTATACTATAGAAGAGCTTCTTCCCTGCCACCCAGTGGCTTTCCCATCCTTGGGTTCCATGAGACATTCCCATAACCTTAAAAAAAATTATCCTTTAAATGCTTAGGCTATGTGAAGGTGATTTTTTACTACTTGCAACCAAAATATCTGTATCAGACAGGATTTTATCAGAGAGGTACTACCATGAGTGCTATAGGGTAAGGGATTTATTATAGTATTTAGACTTTATATGATGGTAAGATGTGTTGGAGAATTTTATATAAGGCTATTGCCTCTCTGATGTTGGGTCAGAGCTGTAGATCAGCAGAGCTGGCAAGGAGGAAGGAAGAAAGGGAGGGAGGGCATAAGGGAAGGAGAGAGAAAAGAACAACAGGAAATGAGGAGAGCAAGGACAATCTAGAACCCCTGAAATGTAACCCATGAGGACAAACTACCTCAACTTTGATAACCTGAGTGACTATGAGAAAAGCCAATACCCTTTGTCATGGAGCTGCACCCACACATGGCCTGAACCTCAGAGAAGCTAAAGGAGAAAATCCAGCAGTAAGTGGAAGAGCTAGAAGCCTGGATGCTGCCCCATACCGACAAGGGGAGCAGAAGTCCAGTGGCAACATGAAGGAGCTGCCAATGTACCCAGTGTAGAAATGGCTGAAGCTTCATTTGTCTTCAAAATCTCATCCAAATTTCTCTTGTGGCCAACTCTAATCTCAAATCATATGGAGAAGTAATTTGACTTCTCTAAATATACACAATAAAAAGACACAACAGAGCCTCAGATAACTCAAGGGTTATGATTTCCTTACAGAATTACTGTAAAGGTTTGGAGTTACTACATATGTGTAAATCTCACAGAATGACAGGTGTCTAACTGGTCCTCAATAATGAGAAGGGAATGATAATGTTGTTAATGATACTAAAAAGCTAACTTGTTAAAATGTTAATTTATGGATTCTTTTCTTCATATTTTCCCTTATATTTTAAGCAGATAGTCCTAACTGTCCTTAAAATATATCTTCTTAGTACTAGAATGGCCCCTCAATACTATTTTTCTTTTGCAGCCACAGGTAGTCTTATGAATTCATTCAATAAGTGGATTGAGAACTTCTAAATCATCTCCTAAAAGACAAGTTATAGGTCCTGGGCTTCCTCTTTTTCCCTTTTCAGTGGGCTTGGTCACAGACCTGGAGTTCAGCTAGCTCTGGTCATGCAGATAACGACAACATCCTGGGAAACTAGTGGAAGGAGAAGATAAAAGGAGCCTAGAGCCCTACAAGACTACATGGAGGAGATAAGCCCATGGAAGAGATAAGCTGCCTTGACTTCTCACCTCCATGCTGCCATTCAAGTCACCATCATACATTTGTGTCTTTATCATAATAACTGAGTCCATACCCTAACTAAAACACATTTTCTAGCATTTGAAGACCTAAAGCGAAATTGCTTGAAGTCTCTACCACTTTTAAGTAGCTAAACTCATTGAATAGATATTTCCAGGAGATGAAGAAAGACTGAGGGGCTTGAGAACAAGGGGAAAGAATGCTCTTTTCCAGAAAAGAAAACTGGGGTCTTCGGGATCTATGAACAGTGGGAAGTCTCAGCCCACTCTCTGGTAGAGTCCCAGGAGGTAGCAAGTATGAGGGGGAATGACTGCATGCTGCCCCAGGGAGACTGGACCCTGGTTCACTGGCTCTGGATCTCATCATAGAATATCATGATTGGGGCAACAGAGTTGCAGATGTCAAGAACCATTTGGACTGGGACAAAGAAGGTCTTAGCAGTAACCAGTCAATTAGCAAAGGGGTCATGCTAATGCTCTGACATCAGAAGACCCAAGGACACATTACCCAATGGCAATCCAGGTGGAACCTAAGGAAAAACTAAGATGTATTTCCCATTAACTTGACAGGATGAGGACTCTGAGATAGATACAATATTATTTTAAAGAAAATACAGAAATGTGGATGTTTGTGGATATGGATTCAATTTGATACATCATAATTTTTTTCATAATTTTTTATTGTTATCCAAGAGTCACACCAGATTTTGTGTTTATCCCAGAGTAACCCCTGCCTTGCTTCAGGGACTAGCTAAGGTTGATTTGCAGAGTGACAAAGACTGGGGGAGGCAGGGCAGGAGACACTCATGGTCTCAGGGACTGTGGCTCTAGAGCTAAGTAGTATTTTCCTTGGTTCTTATGCCTCTGAAGTCTACCAGGTTACCCTTCTCTTGGTTACTCAAGTGCTGAGCTTGATGCAAACAAATAGAGAAAGAGTGGTTACTCAGAGTGTCCTCCATCTCAAGCTCCTCCTTGGAGCAGTGAGGTCCAGGGTATCAGCATTACCAGACATGTAGGGGTGGTCAGGGCCTTCCTTAGAATTACAGAAGTGCCATAGCCAGTAAAGACTCTAGAGACCCTACAGCATACCTTTCCCATTACCCTGATAAGCAACCAGGGCCTACAGGGAAGCCAGTTGCCCACATGTACACAGCTAATTAGAGGCAGAGATAAGACAGAGACCAAGGCTCTTGATTCTCAGAGTAGTCCTTAGTTTTTACACATAGAAAGAACCTAAGGAGAATTTTTTCCATTGATATTATTGGGGCAATAGAAAGGAGAATTAAATACACATATTCCCTTTCCATAATCCTGCCAAGGAGCTGTACACTTTCAGTATTCATTTCAACCCTTGAAGTCTTTTTTTTTTATTTTTTATTTATTTATGGTAGGCACACAGTGAGAGAGAGAGGCAGAGACACAGGCAGAGGGAGAAGCAGGCTCCATGCACCGGGAGCCCGACGTGGGATTCGATCCCGGGTCTCCAGGATCACGCCCTGGGCCAAAGGCAGGCGCCAAACCGCTGCGCCACCCAGGGATCCCCAACCCTTGAAGTCTTAAGCCCGTAAGCTCTTATGTTGACATCATCAGGAGCAGAACTCCACAAGAATGTAGGAAGGGATGTGGAAGCTAAAAGATGCTAAAGGATGGACTTCCAGAGAACTCATAGGGAAGCAGACTTCCAGGATCTCTCTCTCTCGCTCTCTCTCTCTCTCTCTCTCTCTCTGTCTCCCTTTTGTAGGCATACAAACCATCCCCAGCTAAGGAAGGCACAAGAAGGACTAGAAGTGCCAAGCATCAGACCAGCCTGGAGGGAAGAGATCCCTCTCGAGGTAAAATACTGAAATTTCCTAGTGGTCATTGCCACCTGAAAACCACTGAGATGCTTTGCAAGTTACAAAGGGCTAACAAATTGTGGAGAGTCTCACCAAAAGGGCCTGAGATTTTATAGCCCCAAGGCAGGTGTAACAAACAGCTGGAGAAGACAAATAAAGCTGCTTCTTGGCAGCCAGGTGCACTGGTCCCAAGAAGCAGGGTGGTCAGCCCAGCTGTCTGTTCTTAAACCTCTCCCTCTCTCCCTTTCTGCCTTTCTCCCTTCTTCTCTTTCTCTCTTCCTTCCTTTCCCATTACCATTCAATAACTGATCCAAAAACATGTATTTGCATTCCTTCTATGTGCCAGGAACCCTGCTTAGATGCTATGGTTACAAAGACAACCTTTAGTCTCTGCCCTAGAGGACATTGGACATTTTTATAGATTATTCATTCATTTATTCATTCACTCTGCACACATTTATGAGCTGCTGGGTTAGGAAAAATACAGCCCCCTGGGCCTGGAGCTTACACTGTTATATGCCCTACACAATTAGCAACTCTTTCCTACCAAGCATGTAGAGAAAATACATAGTTCTTCTAAAGATTGATTCTAGAATCATCTACCTTTCCCTTTCTTTATCCCTTTCTCAATTCCTTTATGTGTGTGTCCACTAATTTTTCTTCCCAAAAAGGGAAATAGCTTGTGCCTGAAATTCTAAACTCCCTGATTTCAGAAAAGGCCTGGGAGAGTATAAATAAGCATATGAATATTTAGCAAAAATGACTGCTATGTGAAGCTCGAAGCACTGTTGTCATAATGCAGAGCCTGCTTTAATCGCAGCCACAGGGAAAGCATTTGTTGCTGTCTTATCACACAGGAATGATTTTCCCATTGGCAATGGCAGCCTGCCAGCTGGCTGTGGAGCCAGTGCCTTCTTGGTCCTTTGGGTCACAATATCAGTTGGCATGCTCCACCACCGCCAGGCGCTGACATTTCTATTTTTGCAGGAGGTGCCAGGTCAGGAAGCAAAACTGCAGAATCACAGACTAATTCTTATTTACATTGAACATGAATCTCATTTTGGCTCAGAAGTGTATGAATTTCCAGCCGTTATAGCTGAATACATCAGAGATGGCTTGGAGCTTTGCTGATTGAAGTCGGCTGATAGTCTTTGGATCTTATCATTCCCTTTAAATTCCCAAGGTGGGTGGTAGAGTGTCTCTATAAATCTACAGTAACTTGCCATTTCTAAATAAAGCAGCAGCTCTGCTGAGACACCACTTTCATCCAAGCCCAGCTCAGAATGAGTACAACAAAGCAATGGCTTGTGTAGAGAAATTGAGTCTTCTGAAAAAGGGGTTTGGAACCATCGTCAGTTGTCTTCCCCAAAGAATGCTGCCAAAGTCTCCTTCACACCTTTACCTGAGACAATTCATAGCCATGTAAACTCCATGATAACTGTGTCTTGGAAATATTTTAACATTAAATTGGAACTCCTGACTCTAGCCAAGACAGAGTAACAGAGATAAGATTTATTTTCCCACATAAAACAAAAACTGGACAAAAATATATGAAGTAAGTCTTTAAGACACTGAACATCAGGCAGTAAAGGATTCCTGAGAGCCAGGAAACAAACAAGGTAAGTACTATGATTGTGTCAGCTTATTCATTTGAGAGACTTCACAGGTTGCAATTCAGGAGTAAGGAAAACACAGGTAGAGTGCAATAGACTCCCTGAGTTGAGAATCTGCGAAACCAGGGCAGCGAGGGTTTGCATGATAGAATCCTGGGAAGGAGAAAGAAGCATGCAGAGAGTACTCTGAAAATCTGAAGAGAGTATCCTCTGAGTATTCAGCTGACTAATAATCAGTGCATGCATGTGAAGAAACTACATGAGGCTAAGGAAAAAAACACCCCAACAATCACGTACACATATGCATAATACCTGTTCCCACAAGCCAGATTGGAAAACTTCATGATTCATGAAGCATTGGGTAAAGTACACAAAAGATTCTTAATTCTGTAGTGGGTAAAAAATTAGCCCTTGACTGAGCATTGCTCTAGTCTTGCACAATAAGTCTTAAAAAGCAAGCCAAAAAGATGGAAATACATCTAATTGAATCCCAGGGACCAATTATTTCTTAACTGGATCCTAGGAAGAAAAAAAAAGTTTAGGAGTATTTATAGGGATACAAAAATATCCAGCACCCAACAACATAAGTTTCAGAGTGTCTGGTATCCAATAAAAAAATAACCAACCATGAAAAGAAGCAGAAAAATATAATTCATAATGAGGAGAATAAACAATCAATTAAAATCAACCTAGAGCTCACACAGGTGTTAGAATGAGTATACAAGGACATCAAAACAGCTATTATAACTACATTCCATATGTTTGAAGTTAACTAGAGACATAGAAGATTTTTTTAAAAGGACTCTGATTTCTAGAGATGAAAAGTGCAACATGAGAGATAAAAAAATATTTTGGATGTGATTAATGGCAGATCAGACATTGCAAAAGAAAAGATTAGTGAATTTGAAGATGAAACATAGAAACTATTCAGAATGAAGCACAGGGGAAAAAAAAGATAATTTTTAAAAATGAATAGAGCATCAATGAACTATAGACCAATTCAAATAGGATGATATAAGTGTAACTGAAGTCCGGAGAGGGACAGAAAAAAATTTAAAGAAATGATAACCAAAATATTCCAAATTTGATAAAAAAATTATAAGCCCACAAATCTAAGAAGGTCAACAAGAAATTTTCTTTTTCTTTCTTTCTTTCTTTCTTTCTTTCTTTCTTTCTTTCTTTCTTTCTTTCTTCCTTCCTTCCTTCCTTTCTTTCTTTCTTTCTTTAGAAAATTTTTTAATAATAAATTTATTTTTTATTGGGGTTCAATTTGCCAACATACAGAATAACACCCAGTGCTCATCCCGTCAAGTGCCCCCCTCAGTGCCTGCCACCCAGTCACCCCCATCTCCCACTCTCCTCCCCTTCCACCACCTCTAGTTCGTTTCCCAGAGTTAGGAGTCTTCCATGTTCTGTCTCCCTCTTTTAAAGTACATCACGGATCACTGTAATCAAATTGCTCAGAATCAGTGGTGCAGAGACAATCAGTGGAACAAAGAGAAGAATAACATCAGGTTTCTCTTCAGAAACAATGTGCATGAGAAGACAAGGAAGTGACAGATTTAACATATCAAAAAATATCTTTTAAATTAGAATCCTATACCCAGAAAACATATCTTTCATAAACAAAGGTAAAATAAAACCTTTTCCAGAAATAGAAAAGCTGAAAGAAAAAAGCACACCCACACTACAAGAAAACTTGGGAAAAATTATACCAGAGGGAAATATCCATGTACAAAAAAGAGAGCTTCAGGAATGGGTAACCACATGGGTTAACAAATAAGGTTTTTTTTTATTATTATTATTTAAATCTCTTTTAATGGATAATTGTTTAAACAAAAAGCATAACAATATAGTATGGGGTTTATCATGTGTGTGTGTACACATGTAAAATGTATGACAATTGTATCATAAAATCTAGGAAAGGAGAAATGAAAGCATATTGTTGTAAGGTTCTTATAGAGGAGTGAGTTATGGAAACCAATACAGACTGAGCTCCTACAAAATGTCCTAAACTACATGAACTCATAGAACCATCACAACGATCTTGTGAGAGGGGCTCAAGACACCATTTCCGTACACGTGTATGTATGTGTGTTCACATGCGTGTGTATATCTATCATTTAAACTAAGATGCGATTCACATGTTTAATAAAAAATTAAAATAATAAAGCAAGTTGGAAGACTTACACTACCAAACAATAAGGCACATTAAGGTAAAGTAATCAAGAGTATGGCACTAACACAAAGATAAATGAAGCAAAGAAAACACAATCACACAATATAAGTTTCTATTTAAGCTCTGAAAACAGAAAGCATACTGCCATTGTTCTTCCTACCACATATAATATAAAGCAATATGAAGGACCTAATTTCTAACATATCAGTCCTATCAACAATTGTAAATGGGTTAAAATCATCCATTAAAAGGTAAGAATATATTCAATTTTGCAACATACTGCAAATATTCAAAGGGATTATTCAATATTTGCAATATATTCAGAGCTATGGAGATAAGCAGTGGTGATGATGGCACACTCCACCCTCCTGACCTATGTACTTCCCAGAGGCATCTCCTAACACCATCCTATCAGCTATTGGGATTTCAACCTATGAAGTGGGGCAGGTGGGGAGACACAAACATTCAGACCAGAGTACAATTTTTTTTTAAGTAGGCTCCACACCCCATGTGGAGCCCAATGTGGGGCTTGGACTCATGACCCTGAGATCAAGAACTGAGCTGAGATCAAGAGTCAGACACTTAACCAACTGAGCCACCCAGGTACAAATTTAAGGACAAATCTAGAGTTGAGCAGCAAATTCAAGCCAACTCCCTACCCAAGGCTCCCTACCCATAGGCTACCCAAGGACACCATTTGGCTTGAGCCTAGGTCTATTTAACACCCCAACCTGGGTTCTTATTACTCCATCCCCTCTCCCAGCCACTGGGTCCATTGGATGTATCACAAATACCTGCTACATGTCCTAATGTTACTCCTTGGTGGACATCACCACTTGATCATATTACTTTTTATGTTGAGCCCATATAGCTTAACTCTGCTTTAAGAGAGAGTGCAGAGATTTCAAAAGGTAGCAATATTCACAGTCCCAGCCAAGGGTGGATCTAGGTCTGGTTTCACCTGGGGTGGTATTGACCGTGGAGCCTGGGGTCTTCATTTACCCCTCTCCTGAATGTTCCATTTGTACTCACAATGCCAGTGCTCTCTGAGTGACACCCTTCTAAGTTCACTGCTTTTTCAGTGATTATGGAAAATAGCCAGTGATATGTTTTCATTTTATTTTTTTTCCATCCCAGAAAAGCCCCTAAACTCTCCTGTCTATAGAACCCCTACCCACACACTAGGTTTCACTGCTTATAGGTATTTGTCCTGACCCAAGGTCAGCCTGGATTTATATTTGAAGTTTCCTAAAATGTAGAGAAGAGGAAGAGGAAGGAAAACGATATTATTGTTGTTGAATGCCTATCCACGGAGAACAGCAGAAGGACCCTTTTTGGCTTTGCCAGAATTAGCATCACTAGATAAAATGGGAGATTTATATCCTGCCGGTTGCCAGGAGAGCATGCCAGCTAATTTTAGCCCACTGTGTAAATATAACCAGCACTGGTATGCAGTGGCCTTTAACATGCACAAGGGTCAGTGATGTCCTGCAGCAGCCAGAGACCGGCCTACAAAGCTCCAGCATCAACTGAACTTCCTGGGCCCAAGGACCCTGCTCCTCCTGGTGTGTGTACGGGGGGGAGGGGGCAGGGGTGGGGTGGGAGAACAGGTACTGATTTTCCCCTCAGAAACAAGCTCAGAGGGGATCCCTGGGTGGCGCAGTGGTTTGGCGCCTGCCTTTGGCCCAGGGCAAGATCCTGGAGACTCGGGATTGAATCCCACGTCGGGCTCCCGGTGCATGGAGTCTGCCTCTCTGTGACTATCATGAATAAATAAAAAAATTTTTTAAAAATTAAAAAAAAAAAAAGAAAGAAACAAGCTCAGAGATCCTGACCCCCACACCAAGCATGGCCCCCTCTACTTCTCCAGGCAGAAAATGGCCCAGCAAAGGTTGTTTTTACTAAGGTGGTGTCTTTAACAAGTTAATAGTTAAATGAGTTAATACATGTAGAACCTTTAAGAGTTCCTGGAAGATGATTAGAGCTTAGTAAGTGTTAACTCTTCTTTCATTGTTGCTGGATGAATTAAAATCACAGCTTCACATTTACTAGTTGGATGACCTGAGGCGGGATCACCTAGCCTTGACTTTCTCATCTGCAAAGGGGCACAAGGAAAAGCCCTACCTGATAGGGTTGCTGTTGGGATTAAATGAGTTGAAACACATCAAGATCATGGCTTCTGGGTGGTGCCCAAGTGTATCTGGGGTGTGGTGGCCTCTGTTGTCATTTCTGCAAGATTTCAAGAATCTTTCCATCAGCAGTCACGCTGACAAACCTCTCATCTTAGATGTTTCCAGAAGCAGTTTCAGGGTGGTTAAAGAAATGTAAGAGGGCTATATTGTGTGTTCATTGAGGCTACTTTTTTTCTGTATGGCTCCTGAAATTAAGACAATGACAAAGACAAAAAGAGTTCTAAAATATGTAAAAATGCATAAAACAATCCTAGGACCAGGTTCAGGGTTCAAGGAAAAACATTTCTAGGTTGTTTTTGTTTTTGCTTTTTTTTGTTTTTTGTTTTTTTCTTTTCTTTTCTTCTTCTTTATCTTGTTTCTGGGTGGGTTTGGTTTGGTTTGGTTTTGTCTGGAAGTCAAAAGAATGAGGACGGAGTTATTGGCGGAGGGGACCAGCCAGGCGCTGTCCTGCTCCAGGGGTGGGGCCGGCGCATGGTGAGTGAGGGAAGTGAGAACAGCAGGTTACTCGCCTGTGGATCCTGTGAACCCAAACCTGAAGAACGTGCTGACAGGGCTCATATAAATGGATGGATGACCACCCGAGTTTTCCTCATTTGTTTAGGTGTACATCATATTTCTTTTTAGCAACCAGCTAATCCTGCTAGCTATGTTTCTGCTCTGCCTAATATTAGTTTGCATTTCCTGAGCCAGCCAAGCAATTGGTATCAAATAGTGACTGGGGAGGAAGTTGGCTCAGAGTTTTAAAACTGGCAACAGAACAACTGCAGAGCAAATCATCCTGTATTTAAATGTAGAATACTGCCAGGTTGTTTCCTTTTTATGGAGAAGCATTTCTTTTAGGTAAACTGTGTCTTGTATTAAAAAAATTATACTCCCAGGAGTATACCCTCATTTGTAGTTTCTTCTGGGGGCAAAGATCTCATTGTACTGATAGAATTACTATGTATGGTTTTTGGCAAACTCCTTTCACTGTGCCTCCCTCCTCCCTCCCAGGGACTCCCAGGCATGCTGTGGTCACACTGTGCTCCTGTGTAATAACGGGCTCTGGCAAACAGGCGCACAGTTCTCCTCTCTACCTGGAACTCCAGTATCAAGGGACTTAGCTTTATGGCTCTGATGGAAATAAGCACAGAAATCAGACAGACTGTTTAAAATCCTACTCTATGATTAGCAAGCTGTGTGACCTGAGGCAAGTTACTTCATCTCTCAGAACCTCTAAGTAGGAACATGGTCCTTGCTTTACATGCCAGCTTTTAGCTTAATAGATGTTAAGCCTCACAACACCTCTGTGAGGTGGGTATTATTATTAGTCATACTTTACAGATGAGCATACCAAAGCCAGTAAGTAATTCAAAAGTCAGGCCTGGTTGCTTACTAAAAGCTTCCATAATGCTGTCTGTGAACACAACCCAGGGCATGATGGATTGCCATCCCTGAGAGGACACAGATGCATGGAAATTTGGTTCTACACTCCAAACACATTGCACCAGTACTCACCACTAGTGGGAGGGAGAAGGGGGGAGGAGGAGGGTTGCCTCCCTGTATCTGTCCTCTGACCTGTCTCCCTCCCTAAACCCTACTCTGTGTTGATGACAGTTTTTCTGAACTGTAGGTGATTTAGCTGACTAATGTAGCTATTCCTTGTAAAGTAGCAAATTTTTCATTTTATTTCTTCTGTGAGCAGGCCTTGCTGCTCACCCCTCACCCCCGGACTCCCACACACAGACACACGGACACATGCACTACTTCTCCCCACTCAGCTCCACATCCCCGCACGCACACTCAGCCATGGCCATGGGGTGGATGAGAGAGCTTTCTTTGCAGTGATGCTGAATGGAGGTTTCTGGAGGGCCCAGAGCCTGACACCTTGGGTTAGGCCCATCTGCAGTAGGAAGTTAAAAGCCCAACACAAAAAGAAGCAGAGATCAGCGGAAATGAAAGATGCACAGGAGGCAATCCAGGTCAAGTCAACCGATGGCCCCTCCTATGTAAAAGGCCCCCAAGTCCCTGTGCCTGAGATCTCTGGTGTCTCCACACCATGCTCTCCTGAAGATTGCTTGTTTACTCCTTTTTCAGTTCTCTGAGCTTCCCATTGTCCTTCTCTACCAGCTACCTGTGCCAGTCTGGGAAAGCAAATTTGGGTTGAGTATTTGCACCCAAAGGATTCTATTTTCGTATACTCAAGTCTTAACATCAGAAAGTTGGGGGAAAAGGGAATCCTAGATGTAAATACACTTTTCATTTCTCTAAGGACGACTCTACACTCATTCATTTGATGAACTTTTATCAAATGCCAGCTACATGCCAGGCATGGTGCTGAGTGAGAGCTGGCAATCCAAGGATGACAACATGGTTCCTGCCCTTATAGAACTTTTGGGCTAGAAGCATGAAAATGCATTCAATGTCACTAGTGCTTTGACAAGGGTCGCAGGAAACTCTAGGTGCAGGAAGAAAAAAAAAAACAATTCTTCTGGGAATGTTTAGGAAAGGCTTCAGAGACATGGTAACCTTTCTCTGGGGTTTGAAAAACAGCCGGTTTAGGCTTTTGCTATTCAAGTGTGGTCCAGGGACCAGCAGCATCAGCATCTAGAAATACAGAATCTGTGGCCATGCTCCAGACCTAATGAATCAGTGTCCAATTTTTTTTAAAGATTTTATTCATTTATTCATGATAGACATAGAAAGAGAGAGAGAGAGGCAGAGACACAGGCAGAGGGAGAAGCAGGCTCCATGCCAGGAGCCCGACACGGGACTCGATCCCAGGACTTCAGGATCGTGCCCTGGGCCAAAGGCAGGCACCAAACCGCTAAGCCACCAGGGATCCCTCAGTGTCCAAATTTTAACACAATCCCCAAGTGACTGATGCCACAAGAAAGTCTGAGCAGTGCTGATGTAGGTAATGGATAAGTAGCAGAAGAGTAATTTCAGGCAGAGGGACCAGTTTGAACAGAGGCTGCCAGATATGGTAGAGCTTGATGTGTTCACAGGACTGTAAGCAACAGTAGAGAGTGTGAGGGATGATATGGCATGAATGAAGGCAGGTCCAGACCACAGAGGGCCTTGCGGTCCACACACAGAGGGCTGGACTTTATCCTATCATCTGTGGGGAGTCAATAAAGTATGTAAAGTAAGAGTGTGACATCATTCTACTACACACTTAAAAATGAAGTAAGAGGGGGCACCTGAGTGGCTCAGTTGGTTAAGCATCTGCCTTCAGCTCATGTCATGATCTTGGGGTCCTTGGGGTCCACGTCGGGCTCCCTGCTCAGTAGTGAGTCTGCCTCTCCCTCTTCCTCTCCCTCTGTGATGTCTCTTACTCTCCCTTTCTCTCCCAAGTAAATAAGTAAAATATTTTTTAAAAAACAGAGTAAGAGACCTTGCTGGCACACAGGTAATAGATGAAGTTTGGACATGATCCCAAAAGGAGGGGAGCCACTGAGAGATTTCAGGAAAGAGAATAACATGATTTGATTGATTTGATGCAATGCAATCTATTTGAAGTCTGAGAGCTAAATTCCTGACAGGTGGAAGATAGATTGGAGAGAGGATGACACCAAAGGCAGGGTGGCCAACTGGCATGTTCTTATCCTGGTAAGATATGATGATCTAAACTCGAGGTAGCAATAAGGATAGAGAGGAAGAGATGGCTGTGACAGAGGAAAGGAGATGGAGTCTGCAGAACTTACTCAGTGGCTGGAAACTGCCTGCTGGAGTTGGGTGGCTCGAGGATTCCTGGCTTATATGACAGGAGAGAGATGGTGGGAGTCAGCACCAGAACAATGCTAAGTTCTGTCGCAGTCTGTTGAGTTGGGGCCCTGTGTGGGACATATACATGAAGAGAAACAGCACAACCCATTAAATTAAGCACAAAATACCTACCTTCATGTATGAGATCTCTCTTGAAATTCCTCATTTAGAACCATCTTTACTTACTTAGAAAGCATTTAATTAATCCCATAAATAATTAGCTCTGCATAAAATTCAGTGGCTGTGAACTCAGACTCTACAGTGTAAAGCCAGTCTTCCTTCCACCTGTTACCTGGGCATACTGCCCACACAGCATGGGAAGTCATCAAAGGGTCAGCTGAACTCAGGATGTGATTCTGGGACAGAACAAGAGGACTTCTTTCTGTGCTTCTTCAATACTCCCAGATCCCTGAAGTCTTAAGTACAATTTAATTTAGCAAGTAATAATTGAGCATCTCCCATTAGCCAAGCACTGTGAGGCACTAGAGATACAACAATAAGCGAGAGATAATTTTCACACCTTCACTGGGCTTACTTCTAGCACAGGACACAACAGTTAAACTGAAAATAAATGTGTCATACGCAGAAATCTGCTCTGTTCTCCCTTCAAGAAAGGACTTGCTGCCCAGCTATTGGGAGTATGGTTAGCTGACAGCCTCCAGCACTTAGCACTTTCAGGTCCTCCTCAGCCTTCAAGCTAAGGTCACATTATTCTCAGGGTGGCTCCCAGACAATGGCTGAGTAAAGCAGTGGTAGCTGAGAGTGTGCACTTCCTGGGGTGACCCCAGCTAGAGTTGCCAGATTTAGCAAAGAAGAGCACAGGATACCCAGTTAAATTCGTATTTCAAATAAATAGTGGATTTTTTTTTTAGATAAGAATTCCCCAAATATTGATGGGATATACTAAAAAAAAAAATTCTTCACTGATCAGAGATATAAATTTAACTGAACATCTGGTTACCTACTCCCCAGCCAAGGACAGAGCAAGACCATTGTGCAAAGTTCTTCCCATTTTCATTTAAACTCAGACTGTATTCATAGGTGTCTTTACTCCAAAACTCTTGCTGGGCTAGTGGAGCTTTACCCTGGTCTGATGGCTTTCTCTACACAATCATGATTTTTCTTTTGACAGGTATTACTCCCCAATAAGTATTTTGCATTTCTAGCCCTATTTCAGCATTTACTTCCCAGAGAACTTAACTTGCAACAGTTGACACCAAGAATGATCTGAGAAAGCCAGTGGTAAGATAAAGGTTCAGAGACTGAATCACTCCCACCCAGCTGATTATGAGGACCCCTCTATTCCCAGTGGTAGGTGGTTTGAAGGTAGCCTCTGGCATGAGATGGCAGTCCAGCTATTAAAAGTTTCACCCATGATGAGCTGGGAGGGCATGTAGACAGAGGAGAGCACCCTGATTCATGCATTTGAAATGCACTTCGAGGTTTGTAAGTATAAAGATACCGGAATTGAATGGTTATCACTAAGTTGCTTTGATACCCAATAGGAGGATAGTGAAAAGTTGAGAATAGTTAGCAACTGAAACTAAGTAAGAAGGGAGTTCCTGCAAAGGAGCCCTTTTACTTGGGTGAGCAGGAATGCTGAAAGCGAAGTCCAAGATTTAATAGTTACTGAACTTCAAAGGCCATTCAATGCTCAATCAAGGCAGGGCTGTTATTCCAAAGTCAGGCCCTGGTTGGCAAAACCTGAGATCATGACATGACACATGGGATGTCCCTAGACTCCTCTGAACCTTCAGGGGTGACTCGTTTCAATTAGTCAAGAGCTAGCACATTGCTTGTGCAGGAAGATGATACAGAGGGCTTTCCCCCAAAAGGCAACAGGTGGCTTCCCTCTTCCTCTCCTGGACATTGGGCCTACCATCAGGGTTAAGTCACAGCTCAACCCAGCCAGGGATAGGCTAGGCCTGTTAAGGGAAGAAAGCAATCGTAACCCTAAAGACACTGGAACATGAGATTAGGTGCTTGATCAGGGAGGCTGGAACATAAGTCTGAATGAAGGAGAGTATTTAGAATTGGGTCACTCTCTTGAGATACAAGAAGCAATACAAACTTGCTCTGGGGGTGGATTCTAGATGCCTAAAGAAAGTGATGGCCCATGCTGAAAGGCTGGAATGCCTGAGTGCCATGGCAGACATAGGGGAAGAAATTAAAAGGCTCAGGGAAGTGGACTTGCAGGAATGAGTGTATTATGTGAGGCCAGAAGGCCAATAAGAAGACACACCATTTACAAGGGCCCTGAGAATGTGTTGGCAAGAAGGACATGACCAGCACCACTAAGTGGTTCAGTGGTGGCACACCTCTGGGGCTGACAATAGGAGAGTGTCACTGAACTTGGCTCACTGATAGCAGTGGGGATGTTGGGCGCCTCCAAAGTAATTAAGGCCAGGTGGTGGTAGTTAACCACCAGAAGCCAGGTGGTTGTAATTATCATCACAACTGACAAGAACAGAGTGGCAGCCTAGAGGGCCTAACCTATAGAGAGAGCATCGTGGAGATTGTGACTGGAACTCAGCATTCCAAGGAACAAAATAGATAGGCAGCCAACAGAGTGCCTGTTAAATATACATAACCAAAAAGGAGGAAAAATGAATAAGCAGAAGGCTGAGGGCCATTTCACCAATACAAAGTTACGATAACCTTGCCAAGTTGCCACACCTGAGCCAGTTTTCAGATTTAAAGCCTGTTGGCTCACAAGTGGCTAACCCTCTAGGAAGAAGGACTCTACAATACTAGGGCAAGTATGCACTGTAACGATACCTAAGTTCTTCCCCCAAAGTCTTATTGCCATTTACTTGATTGACTATGCATTGGAGAAAGAGAAATAGGCCTTCCAAAAACTGTTAGACACAGGATCTGAATTGTCAGTGATGCCTAAAGACTGAAACACCATCACGGGCCTCTCCCTGTTTGCAATGGGAAAACTTGAACATAAGGCAATAAAGGGACTTCTAACCAAAATATGGCTTAGAGTGAGTCCACTGGTCCATGGATCTACATAGTGGTCACTTTCCCTGTTCCCAGATGTATCATTAGGATTATTATACTTGACAGTTGATGTAATTCCTATGTTAGGTCCTTGGTCTCTGGGTAAGCATTATCATGATGGAGAAGGGAAAGAGGAAGTCTCAGAAATTTCTGGTTATGATAAGTAAATAAAAATGGTATCATACCCTGAAGGGTATAGTGGAGGATAAAGATCTCAGGATGCAGCAGGGATGATGGTCTGTATCACATCTCCATTTAATTCCCCAGTCTGGCCCCTACAGAAGCCGAATGAATTCTAGACAATGACTATAGACTACTACAAGTGCAACCAATGGGATCCCTGATTATATCTGCTATACCAGATGTAGTACCATTGCTGGAGCAGGTAAGTATGGCCCCAGGTATGTGGTATGTAACCACTGACTTGGAAAATGCATGCTTTTCATTCTGAGTTTTAAAAGGCCATTAGAAACAGTTCACATTCAAATGGAATGGACAACACTATACACTTATAGTTTTTCTCCAAGGTAGCACTAACTCTCCTCCTTTCATAATAATACAGCCCAAAGGGATCTAGACCATCTGAATATCACATTGATATTGATATATCAATATCCTATTGACCCATTAAACTGATGACATGTGGGCAGCCTGGGTGGCTCAGCGGTTTAGCGCCACCTTCAGCCCAGGGCCTGATCTTGGAGACCGGGGATCGAGTCCCACGTCAGGCTCTCTGCATGGAGCCTGCTTCTCCCTCTGCCTGTGTCGTCTCTGCCTCTCTCTCTCCCTCTCCCCCCCCCCTCTCTCTCTGTCTGTGTGTGTGTGTGTGTGTGTGTGTGATGAATAAATAAATAAAATCTTAAAAAAAAATAAACTGATGACATGTTAAGGAAGACGTGACCACCACATTGGAATCCTTGGTAAGACAGAAGTGTTTCAGAGTGACAGATAAATCCTGGTCGTTTTAGGAACTTGACACTTCAGTGAAGCTTTTAGGGATCCTGGTTTCAGACTGTGGTAGACATTCTCTCCAAAGCAAAAGATAAATTTCTGTGTCTTGCATCCCTACTAAAAACAAGAAAGCACAATGCCTGGGAGATTTCTTCAGCGTCTGGGGGCAACATACTCCACACCTAGAAATACTGCTTCAGCCCATAGAATGGGCCATTATTGAGTAGGGCCTGGAATGGAAAAGGGCTCTGCAGCAGGTCCAGGCTACCTTTGGGTCCAAGCACAGGTTAGTTGCACAAACAAGTTTAAACAGGTATCCCAGAACTCATGCCACCCATTATAATTGAGTAGATGCTCCTACCTCAGCTTATAACTATGGCTATGTAGGTGATCCCATAAGACCAGCTGAAGGAGGAAGGAAAAGCTTGACCTTTGTTCGTGGATGAGTTGGCTCAGTATGCAGGTACAAACGTGGGCACAAACCAAAAATGGATAGCAACGGAACTACAACCTCACTCAGCAGTAGCCTTGAATGACAATGGAAAGAGAGCTGCAAGCAGGGCACCTGGTCATCTGCTCTGGAAAGAGAATGGACCTGAGGTTAGAAGACATATAGACTCATGGGCAGTGCTGGGTAGGCTACCTAGACTAGGAAAGATGGCCGCTGGAGGCAAGGAGAATTCAGGATGGATCTTGAAAGAAGGGACAATGAGTACCAGGTGTAGCCTGAGAACGAGTTGTGGCAATGACTTCCCTTTTTAAGTTTCCTCTTGGGAAGAGAGGCCCACGAGAGCTTTGCAAAGGTGCCCCTTGCACAGCCTAAGAGGTGGGTTGTGGCAGATTTGCACATGTGCCATTCAGACGTCCCCTTCAAGAGAGGACTCATTGTGTGGCTGTGAGGACTATGGTTAGTGGGCTACTCTCAGCTGTTAGCTCCTTTAGAGTCTACCTCAGCTTTCCAGTCAAGGCCAATCTTTTCTCAAGGCAGCCCCTACCTGAGAACTGAGCAAATGCTGTAGCCATTTCCATGCAACATAGAACTCCTCTACTGGGTATTCTTCACCCCAGAGATCCCTGATGGCTGGCAGGGACTTTGTGAGATCTGTATCATGATCTGAAAGCCCTTCCTATCCAAACCTGCTTGCTCTCTGCAGTCCATGTATGTCCCCCCAAAAATATATGTTCCTATTCTGATTCCTGGAGTCTGTGAAAATTATTTGGAAAAAAAAGTCTTTGCTAATGTGAATAAATTAAGGAATTTTAAGACAAAGAGGAAGCCATTCTGGATGATCCAGATGGACCTGTGAGGGAGCAAAATTCACCACCCCAAAATGTATTTCTTTGGCATGTGAATTATTTTAGGCTGGGTATTTTTAAGAAAGAGCAGGCTCAAAAAGAACTTTTGACCTTCCCCCTAACTGCCTGAAAGAATGTAGATAGAGGACCTGCTCTAGAAAGGGAGCTGTCACCATAGACAACTGCATATGAACTAGGTGTGGTAGATAGGGAGGGATTTGGCAAAGCAGTGTTTGTTAAAATTCCTTCCTATGTCCTATTGTTGCTGTATGGCCCAGCAAACATTTGTTTACCAAACGTTTCCTCTTTTTCATCTTACTGTGAATGTCTTCCTTTCCTTTGAAGTCCCAGGCCCTACCCCCTTCTCCTTAGCTCTGGATGGCATATATGCCTTAAATGCCTGACTGCCTTTGGGGCTTATCGTCTCACGTACATAATTAAATTAAATTTTTTCCTGTTCATTGTCTCACACCAATTTTTTACTCCAGCCAAATGAAACTCGAAGGGTATAGAAAAATTCATCTTCCCCAATAGACCCTAAATGTAATCACAGGTATCCTTATAAGAGTGAGACTCCGAGGAGAGAGACCAAGGCCATGTGAACCTGAAGGCAGAGATTGGATTAAGGCAGCTGCAAGCCAAGGATGTCTAGGGGGCTCCTAGAAGCTAGAAGATGACAGAAACAGATTCTGCCCTAGAGCCTTCAGAGGAATACCACCCTGCTGACACCTTATTTGTGAATTTCTGGCCTCTCAAACTGTGAGAGAATAAATTTCTGTTGTTTTAAGCCACCAAGTTTGTGGTATTTGCTATGGTAGCCACAGGAAATTCAAACACTCCCCTTTTCTGTCCATGGGTGTCCCTCCCCCAGCCTTTTCCATGCCTAACTACAGTGCTGCATCTGCTTCCTGGAGAGCTCAACCTGCAACAGCATGATATGATACAATTAAACTATATGATTAGTGCACAGGGAGAGTACTGAGCCTAGTCCTGGGCAGCGGGAAGGGATGTGAAGAGCAAGGGCTTTAGGGAGGAAGTGACATCTCAAGTGGCCTGCAGGATGGGTAGAAGGCAGCCAAATAAAGATATGCTAGAGAGAGTATAACATACTCAAAGTGTTAAAAAAATATTCAGTTTGAGGGAAAGGCCTAATTGTGTGAGGTAAGGGCAGTGAGGCAAGCAGAGGCCAGACCTAACTGGTTGAGAGTGCTTTTAGGTCTTTGTACTTAATTCTAAAAGGATTTTAAAAGACAGTGCCATGGTCAGCATTTCACTAATAAAGATGAATTCCTTTGGCTTAAAAGAATTGCCAGAATACAACTATTCCTGAGAAAGACACCACAACAAAACCTTCTCATGTATTGATGCCTCTGTGTGAACGGTTGTACCAATCCTATCCTAAGCTCGTTTCCACTGGGGTCATACTGATGGCCTCAGGCAGCCCTCTCTTCAAAGTCTGATAAGAACAGCCTTTTTTTTTTTCTTTTTTTCTTTTTATGATCTTTTCTCAATCTTGATATAAAGTGCTTTGCAAACGGAGTTTCAAGTCCCATCTTCCATCCAACCACACGGATGACGTTAGTCCCTTGTAAATAAACATTCGAGAGCTTTGGCCACGACCTGCAGGACAAGAAAGATTTTCTACCCAGATAGAAGTTAGAAGGGATGCAGAAAATGGCACAACCATCTGCCGTCTTGGAATCCTCCCTAGGGACTGCCAGCCCTGGGACTGGCGGCCCAGGACAGTTATCTCACAAGAACAGCTGTGGGATGTGACCGGCCCCCTTGGGGGAGAGACAGCACCCACTCCTGGAAGGCCCAGCCTACACAGGAAATTGTTATCTTACCTCCCTTGGGGAACAAAAAGGAAGCTTTGTTCGATGCAGACATCAAAAACGAGTGGCCTTAGGGCCCCATCTGTGTATATCCTCTGGTCCTCCATGCTGCCACTACTGGTTTGTAATCGAACGAACATTCAAATATCAGATGAGTTCAGGTAAGAGCCCAGACTTCTGGGCTCTCTGGTCAAAAAGGATCCAGGCTCCAATTCACCTTCATCCCTGTAGCAGCCAGAATCCAGATGGGTGGTCAGCGGTCACCACCTCTGCAAGGGACAAGCCTGCTTCTGTCTACATTATGCCACATCCTCCCGACTTTCTCCTCAACCAGAAGCCAAGGGTTTTGTTCTTCTAACACGAGTAGAAGAAATATTTACCTATAGCCATAGTCCCACCAAGAACAGGAAAATGAATGCTACATGGGGAGAGCCAGAACTTCCAGACAAGTGGGAAAGACTATACAGTATTTTTCCTCTGACGCCAGCCAGTCTCAGCCATTTAATTTATATGTCCTGGTTTAAATGGGTTTTTTTTAAATTGAAGTTTAGTTGGCATACAATATTATATTAGTTTCAGGTGTACAACATCGTGATTCCACAATTCTATACATCACTCAAAGGTCACCGTGGTAAGTGTTCTTCGATACTATGGACTCTATGCCCTTTGCTGTACTTTTCATCCCTGTGACTTACTTATTTCGTAACTGCAAGTTTGCATCTCCTAATCCGCTTCACCAGTTGGCCCCGCACCCCCGCACAACTCCCAGTTTGTTCTCTGTAATTCCGTTTTGTTGGTTAGAATTGTTTTGGGGCCTCGGCCCCTCGGCTCGCGTCCAGCTCCCCTGCTCCGCCGCCGCCTCTCCTCCGGGCTCCGCAGCTGAGCCTCCAGGCCCTGCCTCCGTCGGGGCTGAGCTGCTCTGCAGAGCGTGATCGCGCCACGGATACCGCAAGGAAGAGGGTTCTTGGGAACCTGGGGACCCCCAAGCTTCTGGGAAGAAGCCACAGGCAGAAATGCTGGGGGAACTAAGGGAGACTTGGCCTAAAGGCTCTGGCTTCAGCCAGGAGATTGCTTTGTTTCAGTTCTAGCGGGTCCTCCGCCTGCCCTGACACGCCCGCACGCCCCGGACACCCGGGACACCGAGCCTCGCGCCAGAGGGACGCGGGACTCCTCTGTCCTGTTGCTGGTCACTGGGAGTGGCCGTCATTCCTGGGAGGAGCTCCACTCTGACGACCCCCGGGGGTGGGGGTCACCGTGTGGTTCCTCTCGCCTCTCCCAGCAGCCAGCCAGGGGCACCGCCTGGGGTGCCGAGAGCTAATTCCCCGGGCAGAGCGGCCTGCGGCCCGAGTGGGGGCGGGCAGGGTGAGGAGGGGAGCGGATCTCCCAGCTGGGAGGGCGACTTTGTCCTTGCCGCGGTTCCGAATTGCCAGCACGATTGGGGATTTGCCAATTCGGTTGGGCAACCAGCTTTCCTGCGGCTTGATCCTCCACAGAGAGGGCACCTCCGGGCCCACGCCCCTGCAGTCCCGCGCCCCGCCCCCTATGCCTTGAAGCCCCAGGCCAGCCTGCAGCCCCGAAGCACACCTCCGCACCCCCGAAGCACACCCCCGCACCTCCACAGCACACCTCCACGCCTCCACAGCACACCTCCACACCTCCACAGCACACCTCCACACCTCCACAGCACACCTCCACACCTCCACAGCACACCTCCACACCCCGAAGCACACCTCCACCCCCCCGAAGCACACCTCCACACCCCCACAGCACACCCCCGCACCTCCACACCACACCTCCACACCCCGAAGCACACCTCCACACCTCCACAGCACACCTCCACACCCCCACAGCACACCTCCACACCTCCACAGCACACCTCCACACCCCCACAGCACACCTCCACACCTCCACACCACACCTCCACACCCCCGAAGCACACCTCCACACCTCCACACCACACCTCCACACCTCCACACCTCCACACCTCCACCTCACACCATCCACACCTCCACACACACCTCCACACCTCCACAGCACATCCTCCACACCTCCACACCTCCACACCTCCACACCCCACACCCTCCACACCCCACACACACCTCCACACCCCCGAAGCACACCTCCACACCCCCACAGCACACCTCCACACCTCCAAGCACACTCCACACCTCCACACCCCCGAAGCACACCTCCACACCTCCACACACAACCCTCCACACCTCCCACACACCTCCACACCACCTCACCTCCACACCTCCACACCCCAAGCACACCTCCACACCTCCACACCCCCGAACTCACACCTCCACACCCCAAGCACCCCTCCACAGACACCTCCACACCACACCTCCACACCTCCACACACCCACCACACCCCACAGCACACCTCCACACCCCCAAGCACACCTCCACACCCCACACATACCTCCACACCTCCACACCCCCGACCACCTCCACACCTCCACACCACCTCCACCTCCACAGCACACCTCCACACCTCCACAGCACACCTCCACACCCCCGAAGCACACCTCCACCCCCCCGAAGCACACCTCCACACCTCCACACCACACCTCCACACCCCCACAGCACACCTCCACACCTCCACACCACACCTCCACCCCCCCGAAGCACACCTCCGCACCTCCACACCATACCTCTTCACCTCCACACCCCCGAAGCACACCTCCACACCTCCACACCATACCTCTGCACCTCCACAGCACACCTCCACACCTCCGCACCTCCACACCTCCACACCACACCTCCACACCCCCGAAGCACACCTCCCCACCTCCACAGCACACCTCCACACCTCTGTAACTTCTGTCTACGCTGACTGAATCCTCCCAACAGCCCTGACGGCCCCTGCAATCACGCGCATTTTTTGGATGTGGAACTGAGGCTTAGGGTGGGAGGCGACTTTCCCAAAGTCACAATAAGGAAGTAGTGAATAGTGAAAGGGAATAGAAGGGAAGGGAGAACAAATGTGTGGGAAATATCAGAAAGGGAGACAGAACATGAAGACTCCTAACTCTGGGAAACGGACTAGGGGTGGTGGAAGGGGAGGAGGGCTGGGGGGTGGGGGTGAATGGGTGACGGGCACTGAGGGGGACACTTGAGGGGATGAGCACTGGGTGTTATTCTGTATATTGGTAAATTGAACACCAATAAAAATAAATTTATTATAAAAAATAAAAAATAAACAAAAAAAATAAAAGGAAAAAAGGAAGTAGTGAAGGACAGATGAACCGGGTTCACAGGCCCTGGGTTCCTCATGCCGTAGGCGTCTGCCGCGCGCGCTGTGCTTGTCTCCGGCCGGCTCCTGACCTCACTTGCTCCTGGCCGGGTGGCCACAGTTTTCTGTTTCAGCCTTGGCTCATCCATCGGCAGAATAGTGGGGCACCTCTTCCCCGACTCAGACGTCTATTTTCCTTCTCAACCACGTCAAGAATTCTGCCTCTTTCCATTCAGCCACTAGATTTCCCCAGGAAGATCCTCCACCTAATCCAACCTGGCTAGGAGGAGGTCCTGATATCTTGAGGGGGTTAGCCCCTCCTCTAGGACTAGGACTTGAGCAACATGGAAATGCACAGGCGTGTACGCGGGTGTGAGTGTGCGGTATACATGTGGAGGTCTGGGGCTGTGAGTGGCGCGGAAATGCATCCTACGGAGACAGAGGATGTAGGTAGAGAGGCAGGGAGAGACCTAGGAGTAACAGACCTGACTGGCTGTCCTTGCCCACTTTATGAACATTTCTTCCACATAGATTCCTGCCTGGAAGACCATTCCCTGAGTTAGTCTCTGCTTTTCCTGCCTGATGCTATTCAGGAATAGTTCCTTTGTTTTGCTGCTTGAATATTGTTGTGCTCCATCCTGCAATGCATTGTCCCCCATTAGCAGGATACAGAGGCACTCCTCCTCCATTCTTCACTTGGTCCTCTCTCCCTTGTCCCATACCCACGACCTTGGGGCAACAGGCCTGGGCACCTGCGACTCGGTGTGGGGAGGATGGTCCTTGGGCACCAGGAGTGCCAGTGTTCTAATGTGAAAGAATGACCTGGGATAAAGGTATAATTTAAATGAACAATGCCATTTAAGTACTACAAAATGGTTTTAGAAATGGATTTTAATTTCGTAAGTAATGCATATTCATTGAAGAAGAATTAGAAAATCTATTTATGCAAAAAGATAAAATCTCACCACACATACAGGGAACCGTTCATAATCTCTCCGTTGGAGAATCTCCCATATTCTCCAAGGCTTTTCTCATTAATATGATTATGTATGTTACATATGTGGTTTTATAACAAGCATAGCACATACATAGTTTTGGGACACCTGGGTGGCTATGTTGGTTAAGTGCCTGCCTTTGGCTTAATTCGTGATCCCAGGTGCCTGAGATCAAGTCCCATGTTAGGCTCCCTGCTCAGCAGGGACTCTGCTTCTCCTTCTCACTCTCCCTCTGTGTTCTCTCTCTCTCTCTCTGTCTCAAATAAATAAAATCTTTTTTTAAAAAAAAGAAGTACATAGTTTTATAACCTGCTTTTCTAAGGAACTGTTTATTATGACTTTAGTATAGTTCAATCATTTTCCAGAAATACAGGTTTCCCTATTATACTCTTTAAGCTTTTGTAATCTAATGCATCATTTACCAAACAAGTAACCATCAGGAGCAACAATTAATTTTTTAAATTTATGTTTCTGTCCTAAGAGTGGCCTATTACATGCTGGGTGCTATAAATGCACCATTTTATGTAATCCCTACATTAAATTGATTTCATCACACTCATATAGCTAAGGACGCCTGGGTGTAGAGAGGTTAATTACCCTCTCAAGATCACACAGCTGGAAACTGGGAGGTTCCACTCTCATCTCTGACATCAAAATCAAGCTCTTTCCAAATTACCAATCTATCAGTGAACCATGACTTGACTTAGTCCCAGTAGAAGAACATGTAGGAATACCGGTCCTATGATGTAGCTGGAAAAGCAAGTACCCACCATTCCCATGGGGCCCATCCCCAGCATCTGATGTGAATGTCTGTGATGGAGGCCCACGTGGAGGGCCAACTTCAGTCTTTGCTGATAAGCCTTCTCTGTAGTATACTGGGGAAACTGAGGCAGATGAGCAGGCTTTTTTTTTTTTTTTAAAGACACATTTATTCAGCGTCATGATCAGACTATTACATTTAGCAATCAACAGTATGGGTGCAAAAAAAAAAAATCTACATTAAAACCCTTTGTTGGAATGCTTTACACTTTCCACAGAACAGAAACTAAAATAACCTGTTCTACAATTAGTCACAAATACAGTCCTCGAGTTTTTTGCCCATACACATGAGTATTGTCTAAAACATGTCTTCTTTGTAGCAGCTAGGCCCTGCCACCACTGTGCTTGGCTGAGTTCACAAATCTGTTGTAACCTGTAGCTTCCCTGTCACTTCTCTGGCTCTCCTCTCCTGCTAAGCTTTGTTTCCTGGCAGTAATTAAAACCTTCTGCCACTGCCATAGCTGCTGCTGCTGCTGGAACCGCCATAGCCACCTTGGTTTCGTGGTTTGGCAAAGTATTGGCCTCCACCACCATAGGGGCCAGAGCTTCTGCCTCCAAAATTTCCTCCTTTCATGGGTCCAAAATTTGAGGATTGATTGTTGTACTAGCCAAAATCGTTATAGCTCCTGCCACCTCCAAAGTTGCTTCTGTCATTACCAAATCCGTTATAGCCATCCCCACTGTCACCATATCTACCACCACCTCGACTGCCACCGAAGCCACCTCGACCACTGAAGTTCCCTCCACGACCAAAGTTGTCATTCCCACCAAAACCACCTCCACGACCACCACCAAAGTTTCCAGAACCACTTCTGCCTCTTTGGCTGGACGAAGCACTAGCCATCTCTTGCTTGGATAGGGCTTCCTTACTTCACAGTTGTGGCCGTTCACAGGATGGTATTTTTGAATGACAATCTTGTCTACAGAGTCGTGGTCGTCAAAGGTCACAAAAGCAAAACCTCTCTTTTTGCCACTGCCTCGGTCAGTCATGATCTCAATCACTTCAATTTTCCCATACTGTTCAAAATAATCTCTTAGATGATGTTCTTCAGTGTCTTCTTTAATGCCACCGACAAAAATCTTTTTCACAGTTCAGTGGGCCCCGGGTCTTTGAGAATCCTCTCGGGAGCAGCCCTCTTGGGTTCCACGGCTCTTCTGTCCGCCTTGTGCGCGGGGCGTTCAGGGCCGGTCCACCTCCTCCAGGTGGCGGACGTGACGAACCCAAAGCCTCTGGAGCGCTTGGCGTTGGGGTCTCTCATTACCACACAGCCCGTAAGCGTCCCCCGTTGCTCAGAATGGCTCCTCAGACTCTCATCGGTCGTTTCGAAGCTCAAACCTCCGATGAAGAGCCTCCGCAGCTGCTCGGGCTCTTTGGGAGACTCTGACTTAGACATGACGGCGGTGGGAGGGGAGACTTTAACGATGCTTCCTCGGCGGCGTCCAGGGGCAGATGAGCAGGCTTATTAACAGGCAGAATCAGCTTTGCCCTGTTGTTATAGAAAAAAGTGGGGAGATGCTGTCATCGATTGGGGCTCCACTGACTACAGTTGACTAGCAACTACAGCAGCCCTAAGAGAGGCTCCAGGGAGTCCTCGGTGAGCACCCTCCGGCTCTATTAATTCCAACTTCTCCTTTGGAAACGGATCCCTTCTATTTCTTGTAAAACTTCACAAGAAAACAGGTGAATTTCCCAGTGGCTGCCCCTGGGTGTGGTCTGACCACATTCTGAAAGAGCAGGACAGTTCCTCCATATTAAGAATCCTTTCTCTTCAATGAATGAAACCCAAGAATGTATGTGCCCACTTGCAGGCTTTGGTGTTTCTGTCATAAAGGTTAGAAGATTAGCACTCCACAACATTACCATCTCCTTGCAGCGGGAGTCATGACTTGCTAGAATGACAGTCATTCGTTTCCTTCAATGCTACAGTCAACTCTAAACTATTTTAACATCTTTGAAGAGAATTAATTAGCTCTTCTGTTGATACTTCTAAAGCACTTTAATGTAGGTCTGGTTTTAACTCAGCCTTTAAAAGAATTTCCATGGCAGCCATTTAACAGATAACAGACTTTTCAGGAAATGCCCAATGCTTTGTAGCATTTGAAAGGAATCATGTTTGATGGACAGTTGTGCAATTAAGAAATATAATTACTCATTGATAAAATGTACTGTTGGTGAAAAATCCTTTTAAAAAAATGAAAGGTAGTCTTATAATTGATTTTTTTTCTTAGTCAGAAATCATGCCAGGGCCAGTTTTTTTAATTATAAGGAAACTTTAAAGTATAGGGCAGTACTGAGTGCCAGGAAAATCACAAATTATTTAAAATCTCCTGAGTGAAACTCATGATTTCTCCTGATGGCAAATTCCTATGTCCAGCAGACATTTTCATTCCAAATCTTCTAGTTTATCCTTAAATCAGATGTATTGAAAGCCACCAGGGTAATTTGGTGATCATTAATTTTAAATCTTCAAATCCAATTCCATATGACAGGTAGTATAGTAAAGCAGCAAAATACTCCCTACTTTCCAGTTGATAAAAATTAAAGTTTGGGAAGAATTGACTGATCTGGGTAAAAATCACACAACTGTAAGAGCCAGAACTAGAATCTGAACCCGGGTCTTCAGCCTACACTCAAGCTGCTCCTGCTGTGCTAATGGGCAGCTGTGAGAATGTAACCCGCTGCAGTCATACACACACCTGCCTCTTCTCTTATCCTTGTCTCTACAATGAGAGAATTGCTCATTTCAGGCCTCATTTCAGGAAACTGGGCCTGCAGTATGTATTACTCAATAATGATATTAAAAGCAAGATTACTGAGGCACCCCTGTGCCTTATTTGATCAGAATGAATCATATATGGATATTTGTATTTTTAAAGCTTCCCAAGCCATCTACCAATAGGAAAGAAGAGTTGAAAACCACACTTAAAATCTATGAACCCAATTCCATTGGCCTCTCCTCACAGATCTCATTTTCTGCAAACCATCTTCACTTTGCCTTTGCTGCCTTGGGACTCATCCCTCATAATTAACATGGAGTAGCCCCGTAAGACACCACCAACTCCAGGATAGGACTGTGGCCTGTTTCCTTCCTGCCAAATCTCTTCAATGTCTTCTCACTCATTCAATATTTAGGTAAAAAAAAAAAATCTAATGACTTTTTCTAAGGCTAAGAGAGGTCTGTAGGTATAGCAATGGAGGCAAAACACATCAGTGTAACTGAAAGAACATGAGACATCAACAGGCCTTTCCTTAAATCCTTGTGACTTGATTTTGGCTAAGCAATTCCCTCTCTCAGAATGTATAAACTAGGGCTAATCATAGATACCTCTTGGAGCTGTTGGGAGACCATGAATGGGCATCAGGTAAAAATTGGACCTTCTTTCCATCCTCTCCAGTCAGTGTCACACTCAGAGGAAACAGAAATCATCTCCAAAATACCTTGAAAAGCAATGTATATTCTAATAGAGGTCTCTTTAAAGATGACAAACAGGCCAACCAAAGGGCACTGCACGTCTGACTCAGCCATGGACTTGAAACCAGACTGCCTGCATGTAAATCCTGGCTCCCTCATTTCCTGATTGCGTGTCTTTGGACAAGGTTTTTTTAGTTCATGTCTATGCCTCAGTCTGTTCGTCTGTGAAATGAAGGTAATAATACTATTTACCTCACAGGACTAGAAACTTATGAGAAGTAGAACCACTGAGATAAAACAAGTCTTTTCGAGGCTGATTGTCTTGCTTCTTAGAAACCTATCTCCAGGCACCTGTCTACGGCTCAGATCATGATCCCAGAGTCCTGGGATCGAGCCCTACATCAGGTTCCCTGCTTAATGGGGAAGAGTCTGCTTCTCCCTCTGCCTTTGCAGCTCCCTCTGTTTGTGCTATCTCTCTGCATGTCAAATAAATAAGTAAATAAAATACTAAAAAAAAAAGGAAAAGAAAATAGAAACCTATCTTGATTGTAGGTAGGCTAGACAGCTTATGGAATTGAGATGCAGGGCCTGTGTCTGTCTCCTTCCTCCTTCCTCCCATCCTGATCACTGCCCTTGCCTCTGTCCTAACACCCAATTCCAGTGGTCTTGAAATTTGAGGGCTTATCCTCTCATATGGCCAGGGTCTAGGGTCTCAGGATTAAATGCATTACTAGATGTAAGGAACAGTGCCTGATGGGGCATCTAGGGGGCTCAGTTTACTTAAGCAACTGACTCTTGGTTTCGGCTCAAGTCACAGTCTCAGGGGCATGAGATTGAGCCCTGTATCAGGCTCTGTGCTCAGCGTGGAGTCTGCTTGTCCCTCTCCCCTCCTCCCCCTCTGTCATCCCCTTGCTCATCCTTGCATTCTCTCTCTCTCTCTCTCTCTCTCTCACACACACACACACACATAAAATTTTTTTAAAAAGAAAAAAAAAAAAACAGTGCCTGTGACATAGTCTAGAAAGTGCCATGGTAATTATCCTTAAAATTCTTGACCCAAGTAAGTCTCCAAAATCCCACATCAGGTGACAGCTGCCCCAGTCCTTCATCTCTTTCCTTCCCTAAACCTCCTGCCATCTCATCTGCCTCTCAAACATCACATTCCCTCATCCCCATTGGCTCAAGCTTCTTCACAGGCAATGTGGTGTACCCCTTCCTCTACTTCCTTCATTTCTTCAATCAGTATCCCCAACCTGTATTTCTGTCAGCCTCATAGACATCGTCAAGGGCCTGGGGAGGCAGAATGTTGTAGGATATTTTTGTCTCACACAAACACAATATTATATATTTATGATGCCTGACACCAAGTGGGCACTCCATAAGTATGAGCTTCCTTCTCACTTTAATATCAATTACAGAACAGCAAGGGCAAAACGACTCATTTCAGGTGTTTCTGGAAAGTCTGATATCACCAATTTCTTCACATTCTCAGTGTTAATATACCTACCTGATGATTTTGGTTCTGAAAACCAGAAGCACAAACCTGTACAGGCTCAGGGCACCTGTCATCAGAGGAGTCAGAGTTGTGCTGTTGAGAGTGACAGCCCCTAACTGCAAGAGTCCATTTCAATTTAAATAGTTAAAATCAAATAAAGTTAAAAATTCAGTTCCTCAGGCACATTAGCCATATTTCAAATGCCCACTGCCAGATATGACTAGTGGCTACTGCGTTGGACAGCACCACCAAGGAACCTTTCTGACACAGCCGCAGGTTCTGCTGGATGGCATTGATCTCTAGAGGGACAAGCAGAACATAACCTGGGTCCTCAGAGAACTTCATTTCAGACTTCTAAACCTTTAGCCCTCAGCGGAGAAAAAGCTGAGCCCTGAAAGGTCAAGACCATCGCGACTGGATATCAGGGCAGAGGCGAGGGCCAGTGTTCAGGTCGGTGGAAAGGAGAAAGAAGACAGGCTCTGCATCCAAGTTCTACAAGCTCTTAGTTTGCTTAAGGTCAAGATAGATTTCCAAGAAACAAGGCAATGTGCCTGGAAAAGATCCCTTCTACCTCAACCAGCCTCCCTCTTGAGACTGAACCTCTTGGGACAGGAACTCTGAAATTATTTCTTGCCTTTTAAAGTAAAGCGGAAACAAAAATTGACAAATTCTTAGAAAGGTACACACTACCACAACTGACTCAGAACAAAATAGAAAATTCAAATAGACCTATAACAAGTAGAGAGATTAAATTAGGATAAAAAATCCTCCCAGAAAGAAAGCCCAGGACTAGATAGTTAATTCTACCAAACACTTAAAGAATTAATGCCACAAACTTTTCCAAAAAACAGAAGACGAGGGGACACTTCTCAACTTATTCTATGAGATGCAGCCACTCAGTCAGGCAGCTCTCAATTAGTTAAACACTGAGTTTTTCCCCTCCTAAATATATACCCAGGAGAAATGAAAATGTATCACACAAAACTTGTATATGAATGTTCATAGCAACATTATTTATAATAGTCACAAAGTGGAAACAATCCTAATGTTCACAACTGATAAACAAAATGTAGTATATATCCATATAATTGGATATTATTTAACAATAAAATACTGATAAATACTACAATATGAAAGAATTTTGAAAACATTATGCTACACAAAAGAGGCCAGTCACAAAGAACCACGTATTGTATGATCTCATTTATTGGAAATGCCCAGTATAGGTAAATTTAAGGAAACAGAATCTATAGATTAGTAGTTTCCTAGGGCTGAGAGGAATGGGGAATGGGGAAAGTTAAGTGGTGATAAATAGGAGTGTGGGGTTTCTTTTAGGATTAATTAATGATGTGCTTAAATTAATTCTGTACTGATGGCACAATTCTGAGAATAAAAGCCACTGAATTGTAAAAAATAAAAATAAAAAATAAAAAAAATAAAGTAAAGCGGAAACAGGGAGCAATTACCAGGACATTTCAAAGAGGAAAATGTCTGAAATAAGTTATCGGCAAGGTTAATGCAAAAATAAGTTTTCTGCCCTGAATTATCCCGATTATTGCTTTGATTCTCATGCAGAAGCAGTCTGAGAATTTGTTGCCCACACTGGCTTGTGCTTTCTTCCTGCTGTGTAGTGAGAATCACTGGAGATGGGAATGGCAGTCGGCAAGGAAGCTGTGCTGGCAAAGGTGGGTCTGGCAGGTGGCGGAGGATGCTAAAGGGGATTTTGGTTTTCAAGAGGTTTGCAAGGTTTTTTAGAGGTTTGCAAGGCTGCTGAGACTGATTCTCAAAGGCATTCTGCCTTTCTGGGGCCCCCTGCCTCTGGGCCTTTCTTTACCACTGTCTCTGGAAGGTTTCCATATGCAGAGCTGACCAAATGGGATTTCTAACTTTTTTTCCAAGGTATTTTTTAAATATTTTATTTATTTATTTGAGAGAGAGTGAGAGGAGAGAGCATGAGCTGGGGGAAAGGCAGAGAGAGGAGAGGGAGAGGCAAACTCCCTGCTAAGCAGGGAGCCCGATGCAGGGCTCAATCCCAGGACCCTGAGATCATGACCTGAGCCGAAGGCAGATGCTTAACCACCTGAGCCACCCAGGTGCCCTTCACAAGATGTTTTTAATCCAAGACTTCTACTCAGGGAGGATCAGAGCCCATACTCAATGGGTACTGGTGAAGCATCAGGGTACCTCTAGGTTGGGATAGCACCTGTCCAAAGCAGTCATGTGTCTGAGGAAGGATGAGGAGGGGATTTACTGCCCACGACCTCTGAGCAGAGCTGTGAGTGTACAGAGCAAGACAGCAGCCTCATTGCCAGCAGCTTAGGGAGACTTCTGAAGTCCCCGCCTCAGTATCCCTCCTTTTTCTGACACTTTTCCTACTGCCCCACAGCACCAACACACAGAGACACATCCTGACACTTATATAATATGCAAGGCCTTCTTTAGAAAAAAAGGATTGAAAAACTGTGAAACACAAATTAGGAAGAAAAGCAAAAATTTATTTAGACTTCAAATTCCTAGAATTGTAGAAGTTCAAGGCCCTTCCTCTGGGATCTCTTCAGGCAATTTACCAGAAATGCTTACATAGAAATGCTTTCTAATGGCAGTCTGGCTTTTCCTCTCTACCTAGAACATTCTATAATGCCTGCAATAATCGGCACTCACAGGAGCCAGACAGGTGAGGGTTTGTGAAGTTCAAGCTTGATTAGCCTCACAGTAAATCCCCTCTGAGTATAGTTCAGAGGATTGTGGATGGTGCTGTAGGTGAGCCCAAGTATTGTAGTGCTCCGTTTTTTCTTTTACAAATGAGAAAATGACCCCAGAAAAGTAAAGTAGTTTCCCCACTTGCCTATTGCTTTCAACATTAGGACTAAGAACCAAGTCTCCTGCTCTCTAGGCTGTGTTCTGGCCCCTAAACCACTTTGATAAGAGGTAGCATCGTGAAATGCGCAGAGCCTGACCTTAGAGTCAGAAGATTTGAGTTACAAATCCCTGACCTGCATCTCCCTAGCAGGGACACCCCGGGCAAATCACAGCTTCTCTCTGAACCTTCGTTTCTTTGTCTCTTGGGCCCATTGTTTGCAATAAGTGAAATGATATATTGCATGTCTATAAAACGTGCTTGGTGCTTAATAAACATTGATTGCCTTATCTGTTATCTTCATTTCAACAGATCTATTTCTTGCTAGTGCCCTTTCTTGGACTATGCCTTTCTACTGGAGGGTGTGTGTTTACAGCAAGAGAATGTGAACTTAAATGATATACTGAAATGTCTTAAATTGTTTTTTGCACATCTAAATGGAAAGGAACCACATACAGCGTTATATCATTTTTGCAATTCAAACAACCCAGGTGTTGGGTTCCCACAGTAAAAACTGGCTATAAAATTAGCTCTAACCATCTAGGAAAATAAAGTACAGTATTAATTTACAATTAATACTTTCTCCATTCTGCTCCTGCTATCTTCATGGCTAGTTTAATGTGCTTAAAAATATGAATTCCAACCAATATTTAAAATACGGGGTATTGATTCTATTTCCTATTTTACCTCATGACAAAAGAGATTTCATGCTGTCATATACACACTCAAGCAGAAAGCCATTTTGCTTTTTCCATTTGTTTTCATTACTTTTTTTCTATATTTGTTCTTTGACACTGTTTGTATTGAAGCCAGGGTTTGCCTTCTTTTCACTTTATCTCTCCATGGCAACAGATAGATTGCAATGCCACACACAAAAATGCAGAATTACAACCTCCCTGCCAGATCAAGCAGAAAGAACTGTATACAGTGTAACCAGTAATGGAAACTCAGGATAGTTAATGAATAAGCCAAATCTTTCTTTTTCAGATAGAATATAAATCACAATTCCTTTTTATATCTTCTCTCTTCTCCCTAGGAAAGATCCCTAGTAGGCCCTCAATAAATATGTGTAGAATGAATGACTGATTGGCTACCCCTAATTCTTTCTTCCAAGCATTCACCAGTCACCTGACTAATGATGTATTTGAAAAATCACAACTGTAACTATTATAATTTACTGAATGCTTCAAATCTACTATGCACTGTAGAGAATACTTTACATACATGAGTTCATTACAGCATCTTCAAAGCTCCATGAAGTGGTCATTATCACCTCTGGTTTGCAGATGAAGAACCAGAGGCTCAGAGAGGTTAAATGCCACTTTCACAGCTAGAAAGTGGAGGAACTGAGATTGGCTCCTTTTAAGTCTATCCAATGCTAGAGCTCGGGTGCTTAGCCTCTCTCCTGGAGTGTGCACCCAGAATTTTGCTGGGAGATCAATGTCATTTCAACAGATCTATTTCTTCCATGAGCTACTGCTCCCACTACTATTTTAGAGGGGGTATACTTACTCATCTCTAATGTGTTCCTTGTGCTTTCTCAGAGATTTCTGACGGTGGCTATATATTACAATTCCAATTTCCTTCAGTGTCTGGGATTTGTTCAATACAAACACCTGAACTCATCTGAAAACAGATACATGCCCTCTTTCTTTATAATATTTGCCACAGTCCTTTTCCACATTCTTTGCCTAAGATCATTCTCTTTGATGATTCATCCTCCAGAGGAACCATACCTGCTCTTCTTCAGGATTTACTCCAAAGTCCTGTTGGTTTTCTTTCTCTGCCACCTCAATCAGACCTGCTCTCTCTTTTCCAGTTCTGCAGCCTCTATCAGGTCAAGACACATGCACAACACCCCTAAATCACTGCAGCAGTCTCCTGCACATTCTCCTTTACCACCTCTATCCCACAAAATTCTCCAGCTAAAGCATTTGGGGTTCTTCTGTTTAGGAATTGACTGCAGCTTTATGCCTCTTCAGGACAGGTTCAAATCCCTTTGCTGTTCTTGAACCAGCCCATTTTCTCATTCTTCCAAAGATCAGACCCAGCAAATCTGTAGGTCTCTACCATGGGGTTTACTGATTTCTGTCTCTAAATTTCCTCTGCACCTCTCTTCCGACTGCAATTTCCTCTCTGCTCCTTTTGTCCAAACTTATCCTTTCCTTCCATGATTAGAGACCTAGCTTCTCTCTACTTCTACCAGTAACTAGCTTGGGATTGTGAACAAGCCTCTTATAGTTCTTTTCAGGCAGTTAACCAGAAATGCTTACTTAGAAATGCTCCCCAAAAGATTGGCTGTCCTGGGCTTCATGGTGCCCTCCTCAATTAAGGCTTCCCTTTGGCTCAGTGTCCAGGAAGTTTTATGTCTTAGAGCAAGACACTCAAGTAAAATTGTAGGTGAACAAGGACCATGTCATCCTTTTGCAAGGTGGAAAAATGAGCCACTTCTCAGGCAGGTCAAATTTAATTAAAAAAAGATCAAGGTTAAATATAATAATGCAGAAGTTATGGATCTGAAAATAGATTCTCTTCAAATATCTATATGTAAGCACCCCTTGAAAAATCTTCCCATTCCCCTAGAAATATAAGTGCTCCAGATTGAAGATCACTTCGACTAGAGCATACTTGAAGTTTTTCCTAATGATGAAGTTCCTTATGATTTGCATCTAAGCTTCTCTCTGGGCATCCTGTGAAGTGTAGATTCTGGAACCAAATGATCGGTGTTCAGATCTTTACACTCTATCACTTACTACCTGTGTAAGTAACATTACTCATCCATTCTTTGGCTAAATAGAAATAATAGTAGTATCTCTCTCACAGAGACATTGTGAAGAACAAACGGGTTAGTGCAAGGAAAGCACTTAGAACAGTGTCTGGCATGTATATTAAATATTTAATAAATATTAACTACTGCTATACTTAGATGCCATAGCAAGAATTTGAGAAGTCGGTCTTATCTTTATGGTTAAGGAGGAGGTATCTGCACACAGGTGGTAATGTAAATTGCATGCAATGATGCTTCTAAGGAAATTCTTTTGTTCAACAAATGCCTATTGATCACCCACTAATTCTGGGCTACTGGTCCCTTGCCCTGCCAGAGCTAACAGCTTGGAAGGGAAAGTTAAGTCAATGCATGCTATCATGCAGTTAAGGGGCAAAATTATTGGTCGCCATGCTTGCTACAGGAAGTCAGAAAAGAGGAGAGAAGTTGGGGTGGAGCCCTAAGGAACTGACTATGCTCTCAACGGGATTTGATCTGAACAAATGTGGAGGGGCTGAGCATTTTACCCATGCCCAGAGCATCACCGGAAGGAGAAGAGTTAGCACAGGAGGCTAGGTTGGTGAGAGAGAGAGTAAAGGCTCTCAGTCAGCCAACACTGAATCTTAATGAGAAAGAGATAATAATCCCAAGCCAACAAGATGGCAATTGATAGCAATAAATGCAAAGTCCTGTGTTCATGCCCCAAATGTCAGCTGCACAAGTCGAGGAGTAAAGTAATCCTAAACTGATGGTAGTTCATGTGAAAAAAATCAAAAAGAGGGAAATTAGAGGACATGAGGGAAATGACTGATTGAAAGCTTAATATGGGTAGGAATTGTTCAGCCTGGGCTGAAATTCCTACCCCAGCCTAGGAGGCTAGGAGGCTATGACAAGATCAAGGAGATTATTGTTCAATGTGAGGTTTTCTGTTGCCCTTGAAGTGATTTTTGAAGAGACTATTAGGAGGTTGACATTAGTTTTAAAATAATACAATACAACCATGAGAGACTCTTAACTCTGGGAAATGAACAAAGAGCTGCAGGAGGGGAGATGGGTGGGGGATGCAGTTAACTGGGTGACAGGCATTAAGGAGGGCACATGATGTGAAGAGCTCTGGGTGTTATACACAACTGATGGACTATTGAACACTACATCTGAAACTAATGATGTACTATATATTGGCTAATTGAATTTAAATTAAAAAAATAACACAATACTTTAAGATATGTATTTTAAAAATCTAGTTTGTAAGCTTTTAAGCTAACTTACAACACCTGCCATTCAATTCTAGTAAATTTAACTATCATTTTTAAAAGGACTTTGAATAATACTTGACCCTAATTATAAACTTAAAGATCTTAAAACATTTAAGCTGTTTATTAATTTAATATACTCTGTGATGTTTTTTTAAAAAAATCTCTTTAGTGTCTCACTTAATGGAAGACAAAACCTCCCAAGTACTTAAGTAATTATTATAAAAATAAATTGTATTTATAAATATGACTCAAATTCTCTTAAATATATTGGTAATATATATACACTTAGTAAGATTTGTGCTTAAAATCATAGTCTACATAACATCGTTAGTTGCACATTTTAAATTGAAGTAATAAGGTTGCCCCTCAAAACAATGCTAAATATTTCAAATGTAAATACTAAATATATGTCAATTTTTATGTGAAAATATTAATATCTTGGGTTTTAATTTCTTAAAACATGTTACAAAATTTTAAATCTTTCCAAAGTTGGAATGGGTTTAGCCCTTAAAATTAACTATTGTACTATACTGCACAATTTGGAGGGTGACCTTCTAATGTAGTATGGGGAATGGCCTTTTCTGCATGAGATGACAAAATGACCAGACAAAATGACAAGATGACAAAATGACCAGACCAAATGTAGAGGTGTTATCTACATTTTCTTCTATGGAAAGCTTGATGGAATGCTTTGAAACCAATTAACAATTAATTTTTATGGAGATTACTCTATAACTTCAAAGGGTCCATGGGGTAGAAGAAAGGGAAGAAGAGAGAACAGGAAACCTACTTTCTTGGATTCAAGTTTTATACATTACCTAGTTTTTATTCTTGTCACAGATGCTTGCAATTCCTACCCAAACCATTGGACTGGATTTTGCATTTCTTTAGTTCTCAAGGGAAGTGTTTTGGTTTTTTTTTTTTCTTTTAACTCTAAAAGCCCTTGTACTTGATGGAACAGTCCAATTTTTTTCACGTATTTGTGACTGATTTAGGATCACAAACAACTCTTGCAATCGGTAATAAGATACACAATTAGATTCTGGATATCTCTCCAGGTTTTGCCTTAATTTTTATCCCAACCTACAAGGCCAGGCTGATAGCCCAAATCTGCCAAAATTGGTGCAGGGCAGACTGTGTCCGATGTCCTCTGTCCAATGCTGCTCCAGGTGATTTTAAAAATCATGACAGCATAATGAATGCCTACCAAGGGCAGCCATCTGGACTGCAAGGTACTGGAAACCAACATTCACAAAGAAGGGAAGGGTAGAAGGGAGACATGATGACTATCTGCAAAGGTCTGAACAACTATTCCATGGAAGAAGTAGTAGACTTCCTTTATTTGACTCCTGACTTCACTGGATAGATGTAACAGAGTAGCAAAGTCAGTTCAGCATAAGGAAGAATTTTCTAACAATGGAGTTCCTTCCAAGGGAAGAGATTACCTTGGGAGATAGTTACCCCCACTTACTGAAAGTATCCAAGTGAACCGGGGTATCCATCTGTCAAATATGTACTAGAAGAGATTCTAATGATAGTCAGGAGGTTGACTTAAATGATTCATAAACTCTCTTCCACCTTTCAGAATCTCTGATCACAAAAAACAGAGTTCACAAAGCTAGATAGCTCATAAAAGGCATCTAAATAGTGTCAAAAACATATTGATGTCATTATATTGCCCCACTTATGGCCGCATGGGCACATCAAACCTCCTGATGCTGAAAGCCTTCCATTTTCCTGGGACAGAAAGCCTTTTGAGTTTTACAGAGATTAGAAATGAGATGGTGGTGGAGGGAGGAGGGATGGGGGGGGGATTTGCTGCAACAGCTGGAAGAAATTAGAGCCACAATAGAAATCAAAACAGTACCACTCTGCAGTTTGGGAGGGGAAGATGGTGGAAAAGAGCTTTACCTCAAGTTAAAGCCCTTGAAGACATAGCACATACGTATACGTATATGCTTGAGTGTTTGAATGCATGTTGCGTAGAACAGGCAAAAGGAATTTGACCCGAGGATAAGTTAACTAGTTGCAGTTAATCAGGTATAGGACTAAATAAAGCATTTAGCCACTTCATTATTAATCATTATATTTTCCTAATAATATTAGCTAACATTTCTTGAATACCTGCTCAGTGACAGGGGCTATACCAGACATTTCCCGTGTTCTTTTCTGTTCCATGTGAGGTACAGGATCAGCATGATAAAGTGATCGGAGAAGACAGGAAAGCCCAAAGAGCATTGCAGGGAGATGTCCATTGACCACTCTTCAGATCACACAATCAAACTTTCAGATTCACTGGCCAGATACCTGGCTTTGAAACTCAGCTCCGCCATTTTACCAAGTATGAGAAACTTAACTTTGTAAAAACTTCAACTTTCCTAGATGTGAAATGAGGATAAATGGCATACCCACTATTTCATAGTGTTAAGGACAAGGCTACAGGTCCAAAATGGAATCACTTATGTAAGCCCCATGTCACCAAGTCAAGATTTAACTCCATTACAGTTTCAGCCCTCCCAGAAATGGAATCTTAAACCAGTCAGTCAGGAATTACCTGATTAGTACAAGTTAAGTCTACCTGCCTGAGAGACCCCTGGTATCCCATGAAGGAAAGTAACCTTACAATAACCAGCCTCCTTCTTTGCCTAGTATAAAGATCTTGTTCCTGCTCCCTCATGCCTATAAAAGTCTTTCATTTTGCACAGCAATTCAGAGCTCCTTTCTATCTGCTAGATTGGATGCTGCCAGATTCAAATTGATTTTTGCTCAAATAAACTCTTAAAAATTTTAAATATGGCTCAGTTTATCTTTTAACAATATGAAGAGTTGTCAAAATTAAATGAGGAAATGCATGTCAAGTGATTTCTATAGTACTTGGCACACAATAAGTATTCAAGAAATGGAAACTATTCTTCTCTCACTGGGGTGGGGCAAATTTTTTCTCTAATGGGCCACACAGCAAATATTTTAGGTTTTGGGGCCATATGGTTTCTGTCACAACTATTGACTGCCCAGGGGCTTTATTTATGGATGCTGAAATTTGAATGGAATAAAACTTTCACATATCATACAATATTCCTCTTCTTTTATTTTTTCAACTTAAAAGATTACAAAAAACATTTTTTTGCCCATGGCCTGTGGGCCATAGTTTATGATACCCACTCCAGCAATCAGAAAGCTCCTACCTCTGTTCCACAGTAGCCATGAGCAAGGCTGCTCAGGTCTCAGACCATGTCACCAGAAGAATACTCTTCCCTCTTGAACATATAATTTCTTCTCGTTGGCTACAAAATGAAAAATATCCTGAGGAAGTGCCCCCACTGTGCTAAATATTGCAAAGGAAGCAGGCTGTCCTTTGGTGCCTCCATCTCCAGCAGAGAGGCAAAGAGTAAACTCACGGAAAGCTGAAGGCCTCTGCCTCCTTACTCTCCCAACATAGCCATCAAACCCTGTCTGCCTCCCAACTAGGGTGTCTTCATATTCCATTTCTTTCTTCCTACTGCCACAGATTCCCTTCCCAATCTAGATTCCATGTCAACTACTTAAAACTGACCTTTCATGTAACTGGGACTCCATGAATGTTTTTATTAAGTATACACAAATCAATATGAGGAAACACACAATGGGATGAAGCCCCCTTTGCGGGCTTTCATGACCACCTTTTTTCCAAAACTATGTTAATCTAAGACCTCTCAAATTAATATTTCTGTCCTACTGCAATTTGAAAAGGGATATGCCAGGAAGGCTTTTTACAAGGCATAGAGATGCGCACACACCTTTCCTGGAGAGTAACTTGGCAACATCTATCAAGATATTTAATGTTGCCAATGCTTTTGACTAGGTAATTGACCTTCTAGGAATGTGCCCTGAGGAAATAATCATAGTCATACACAAAAATTGATGAACAAGATATTCATTAACAGCCTGTGTCCCTCAGACCAAATTCTTGGGAAAGACTAATTACTTGCCATAGTTGGACCACTGGTTCCCCACTCCCCCACCCCTATGCTCTGCCCTCCTGACAGGTGTCTACCTCTGGTCTAATCAGCTATGATGAAAAGGTTTGAGAGGAGAGCAGGATCATTTGATAATCAGGGCTATCCCCTCCAGGGATTGTGGATGGGAAGACAACACTTGTCATATAATATTTAAAAGACAGGAAAATAGTCACAATGTAATCGCAAGTGAGAAGAACAGAATATAATCTGTACATATGATAGATCTTAATTTTTAAAATATAAAATTATTTGAAAAGAAATAGATACTTACAAAAATGATTATTTGGGAACCAAGCTATATATGTACATATAACCAAAACCTATTCATGAAGAAACTCTTCAAGCTCTTTCTCTACCCCACAAATATTTGATAGGTGCACCCTATGCCATGCTACACCCATCAATTCTACAGCCTGATTCATTGGTGCATATCACCAACAGTTTAGGTGACAGTCAGGATTTCTTCCTTTATTTCCCAAAGGCCATGAAGAAAAGTGGTAGCAATGTAATTTTTGACACAGGCCTACAAGTAGAAATTGCAAGTATAACAAATACTATAATTCCTTCAATTATTTCCTAATTAACCTGTAGATATGTAACACAAACACACATATACACTTTAGCACATGGACATTAAAAAAAAAAAAAAACCACCAGAAGGACGTACACCAAAATGCAAATGGTAATTTATCTTTCAGTGATAGGATTACCACTGTGGTTTGTTTCCTTCTTTACATCTTTCTGTATTTTGTAGATTTTCTGCAATAAAAGTGTCTTTCTTTTATAGTAATAAATGGTAAACATTTTTTTTAAGATTCAAAGGAATTATTGAAGGGTAGCAGAATATGTCACACCAAAATGTGACTGAAGGAGTTCAGGACCCACCATCCCAAAATATGCTGCTCTGGCACATTGACTATTTTGAGCTATAGGCACTTGAAAGACAGCAATGGTGGGGAGAGACTTTCTCTGAACTCCCCTTATCTGCCTGAAGACCGATTCTCCAAAAGCAATTCCATTGTCATAGGTCCCCACCTCTAGTTTCATCAACCAAGGAAGACTGACTCTTATCACAGGAGAGGAGACTAGAAGTAGATACCACCCAGACAAACTTTATCCCAAACTATCATACTGTTCTATTCTTCTAAGGACCTATTCATCTCTCCTAAATATCAGTTGCTCTCTACTAAGAAGCCTACATGGCCCTTCCCCTTTCCCTATTAGAGGGTATTTAAATCTAAATTCTAAGCCGCTTCAGGGAGTAAATTATTCTTGTCTAAAAATCTTCCATGTATACATAAGGTAAACATGTTGACAAACTTCTCTGCCTCTTGTTAATCTCTCTTTTATTATAGGAGCCTCAGCTAAGAACTCAGAAGGGTAGAAGGAAAATGATTTTTCCTCCACTATGGTGGAGGAAAATGTTTCTTTTATAAAGAAACAAATAATGACCATGCCAGATACCATTCCTGAGCACATCCTTCTCTCCCCAACCCCAGTCTTCTCTCTGTTCTTCTGTGTGGGAGGTAGAGCCTCACTGCAGGAGGTAGATAAAGCCATGTTGATTAGCCTAGAAATAGTCTCTATGCTGATATCTTCCATATGCTTCTCCAGATCCACCTCTTCTTTCCTCTGCTCTGTGCTCTGATAGACTAATCTGTATGGGTCTAATCACCAGGCTCCTTTGTCCTCTGGAATCAGTTGGATTTGGCAAACCTCAAGGCAAGGCATTTGCCAGCAGGGAAAATGAGGATCCTCAGCAGGGTCTGCCAAAAGCCACAGCTCCCCAGCAGCTACCAGGCTACCCTCTCCGTTACTCCTCTTTCTGTATGTCCTGGTGATTGGTTTATCCCCTTTTCTCTTCAGGCTTGGTAGTGACAAGTCTCCCCACTGTTAATGCCCCAGAGCCCTGCACCCTTTCTATCACATTCCCTACAAGGTTAAAACCAATCTTTTGTCATCACATTGAAAAACAAACCAAGTGTTCAACTAAAATCCTGGTGGGAACTTTTGATCAGGATTTGACACACTTGCTATTCCACAGTCTGAAGATCTGCCTTGACTTGGACCCTTTCAGAGCATTCCACTCAGGAAAGCACCTGTCTACAATTTTATTCATTTTCTTTCTTTCTTTCTTTCTTTCTTTCTTTCTTTCTTTCTTTCTTTCTTTCTTTCTTTCTTTCATCTTATTTATTTGAGAGAGAATGAATGAGAGAGAACAAGCAAGCATGAACTGGGGAAGGAGCCAAATGGAGAGGTAGAAGCCGACTCCCCACTGAGCAGGGAACCCAACATGGAGCTCCATCCTGGAACTCCAATATCATGACCTGAACCTCAGGCAAAATGCTTAATCAACTGAGCCACCCAAGTGCCCCTTTATTCAGTTTCTCCTTTGTGTTTGGCACTAGGAGCATTAAACTGTCTCCTCCGAACCTTCCCAGTTGAACTTCAGGGGTACCTTAGACCAATCTGACATTCTTTTCCTCAATCTGTAGAAGTTCGTCAACTCTTTATGAACCTAAAATATTTTAGAGAGCAATATGGGGATTGCCATCTTGGTGGAGAACATAACATAGGCACTGTGGACTATGTAGATTATGTAGAGTATTAAAAAGGAATTTTCTAGCTAGTTATAACAATACGTGCATAGTGAGAAAGTTAAATAGTAAAATTTAGAAACAGCTCAAGAAGGTTCTCAAGGCAGGAATTATGCCCTCATTGCTAGGCCTGTCTCTACACAGAACGTGGCATGTAGTGATAGTTACACAAATGTTACATAAAAGCACAAGGAAGCCTCCCAAAGTGCCCCCACAGTCAACCCCATGATGGTTCCACCACCTTCCTGGGTCTTCCTTGCCAACTTCAGCCCCATCCCATCACTTCCTTTCACCTGCTTTGGCTTCTTGTTTTCTCACCTGTCTTAATACGTTTGGCTTACTATCATAGATACCATAGCCTTGGTAGCTTAAAAAGCACACTTGTTATTTTTGTGCGTCCTGGAGGCTGAGCAGTCCGAGATCAAGGCACCAGCAGATTCAGTGTCTGGTGAGAGCCTGCTTTCTAGTTCATAGGTGTCCACCTCTTCACTATGTTCTCACATGGCAGAACAAAGCTCTGTCAAGGGATCTCTCTGGGATATATTTTATAAGGGCATTCATCCCTCGTGAGGACTACACTCGCATGACCTACTTACTTTCCCAAAGCCACACGTCCAAATAGTATCACATTGGGGATTAGGTGTCCAAATATGAGTTTGTGGAAGTCACAATCATTCAATCTATAGCACCACACATGCCACTTTGCATAATCCACACAATTTAAATCTTCCAATTTTCCCTAAACCACAGAAAAGGGTATCACCTCAGGCAGCTTCTTAAGTACAGTACTGCAAACACCCTAGAGGCCAGGAACACCAAGGCAAACAATGGCAACAAACAAAGACTCCATAAATTACCCTGCCACACCAATGGGGGAAAAAGGTCCTTCTATCCTGTTGGACTGAGATCCCACTGGTGGGCGCCCTGAAGGGGTGGGGTAAGGGGCAGTTCTTGGGTATAGGCCAGTGAGATCTAGCTCAGGGCTAGGACTAGATTCACCCAAGACTGGAAGATCTGGACCATTGGTACCCCTCTCTTAGCTTTGGATTGTGTGTTTCCTTGGGGCACTTTTGATATTATTATCTTCTATTTCCATTCAGGTGTTGATTCTCATTCCCCTTGCTGCAGTTAGATTCCCTGCCACACCACCAGTGGTGCTCTAGTTCTTACAAGAGCAGGGACCTGGACATACACATCTTTCTATGACCCACGGAACTCTACAGGTGCTTGATAAATACCCATCCAATTAAATCATGACTTTAAACTTTTAAACAAGCCCTCTCCTTATTTTTCCCAAAGTAAGATGCTAATTAATTCGTCTTTCTTCTCTGATAGGTTATCCTAATCCTGAATATTTAGTTACTAATCTCCAAGTAATCTTCCTTATGTGCAAAGAAAGGTATTTCAGCTACCAAAGAGTCATGTTTTTAGAGGAGCAGATATTTCATTTTTTATGAAGTACTTTGTATATAATTTCCAATACTAGGCAGATGAAACAGAGCATTTTCTCTGCCATCTAAAGTGAGACGATGTATTCAGAGATTAGCTTTTAAGAATGTGGTTCTCAAATGTGGTACACAAACACTGGTGTCCCTGAGACCCTCTCAGAGGTTCAGCAAAGTAAAAAGTAATTCCATAATACCGAGAAATTGTTTGCCCTTGTTACTGCTGTGCTGGATTAGCACTGATGGTGCAGAGGTGGCTGTAGTCTCCTTAGCTCTAGTGCTCATTGTATTCTTCACTACCACACACTGGCAGTTAAAAAAAAAAATAGGGAAAAAGGGTAATTTCACTTAAGAATGTCCTGTATGACATAGTAAAAATTATTAACTTTATTAAGTTTTGACCCTTGGGAACATATGTTTTTAATATCCTGTGGGACAAAATGAAAACTACGTAAATAACTTCTGCCTTATAAATATGAAGGTTGTCTTGAGGAAAAACACTCATGCAAGAATTATGAGCTATGCTCACTTTCTTCATGGAACATGTTACTTAAAAGAATGCCTCACAGAAAACAGCCATAGTTTTTGACAGATATTTTCTCTGAAATGAAGGAAGTGAGCCCATCTTCAAAGAAATAAAACTGACAGTATTTGTTGCCAAAGGTAAAGTTTGGGTTTTTTTTTTAAAAATTACAATTTCAGGAAATTTGTATCACTCACTGTGAACTGTACAGCTTCTCTCAATGCCTAGAGACTTTGATGAGTTCCATGGTGATATTAACAATAGCATTATTTTATATTGTAGAACAAAATATCAACATTTGGAAGATCTACAGGATTCAGCCAATCAATAATTTCTGAATGAATAATTCATTATGTTATACAAATTATGCATGAGTTTAAATTTAAAAAAATCAAAGTGCAAGCTAAATCAGTGGATTTTAGTATAACAGAGCATGAAAAGATAATATGATTTCAGATTCCACAATGCAACTAACCTCTAAGAAACCACCACTGGGTGAGTTTTAGTGTAGTATAAAAGAAGAATATCCACAATTACCTTAAAAAGGCTATGAAAATATATTCATTTTCCAACTAGTTATTTGTGTGAGGCCAGATTTTCTTCATCTACTTCAATTAAAACAGTATTACAAGAGCTTGAATGCAAAAGCAAATAATCATCCACTCTTTTCTCCTAAATCATACATTAAAGAGATTTGCAAAAATACAAACACAAATCCATTCTTCTTTTTTAATTTAAGAAAATATATATAATTGTATATTTATTTATTTTTTAACTGAAGTTTGATTTGCCAACATATAGTATAACACCCAATGCTCATCCCATCAAGTGCCCTCCTCAGTGCCCATCACCCAGTTACCCAATCTCCCCGCCTGCCTCCCCTTCCACTTAATTCCATTCTCCTCACTAATTGTTTAATTTGGAAAATATAGTTAAAACTGTTTTATTTATATTGACATGCAATGGGCTTATTGTAATTTTAAAATGAACTAAATAAATAGCTTTTTGGAACCCTCAATCATTTTTAATTTTTTTGGTCTTGGGACCCAAAGGTTTGAGAACTCAACCTATAGGTGTTCTTCTTTGATCATAACCTACTAGCATAACTAACATGGAGTTACATCTTTAAAATATAAACTGGGTTATTTTTTTATCCATGAGTTTTATCTGACCCTTGCTTACACCGAGGCTCCTGGTTGGTGTTTATGGTGTCATTTCTGAAGCTCACATGGCATGATTGAAGAACATCCTGCATTTCCCTCTTCAGAGGAACGTAGTGCTATTTGAAAATTGGAAAGTTTTGCCTTTCCAGCTCATTCTAAAGATGTTGAGTAGGAGTACCCTTCTAGCTTTGTATGTTTTCTGTGTCAAAGCCAACTATCTGCCCTTGACTAAATGCTGCCCTCAGTTTCACAAGATTGCAACAATAGGACTGCCCGTGGAGTGGGGCTGATAATAGTCACATCAACCACATCCATATGTTTCCTTCTCTCTAGATGTATGTAAGCCCTGGAGGATTCTGGGGGCATTTTTCAGGCATGATTTCTCTTTATAGAACAATTTCCCCCAAATAGTTTATGCTTGATTCAGTATTCCTTGATCTTGTAGCTTGAGTGAATTGTTCTGTAGAGTCCTAGCCACTCAGAGAGGGTTCGTATTAAAATGGCATTCTCTAGTCTACGTGATCCTTGAATTGCTGCCTAATTTCTGATCGGAATTTGAGCTGACAGAAGTCACGTGCTTTCCTGTTTCTGTCATTTGTGGAATGTTTCCCTTCTCCCATGAAACCCTTTTACCACCAGTGATTTCATTTATTGCTCTAGTGAACAGCATGTGATTTTTTCTCCAACATCTAATTTGCAAAATTGGCGACATGCATTTCTCAAGAAGGTATTTTTAGAGTCTTTGTATTATTTTTTTTAATGAACTACAGGTATTTATTTCAATGTAACAATTTGGTTTTATTGCCCTTTTAAAATTAAGCATCTTGGTGGATTTTTGTTTCTTACTTTTCCTCTCCCTCTAGATTCTGAATTGAATCATGTTGTCACTGTTACGTCCAAAGTTCACCCACAGCTACTTTCTGTAGCTATTCCTGACCACCACTCAGGACAAAATATAATACATTTCTTTCCTTGTGGATTTAAAGGCTAACTTTTTAAAGAAATCATTTGTATTGTCTAAGACTCTTTATTTCTATATCTGTCCCCAGTTCAAAAAGAACTGCTACAATTTGTATAAATCCTTCTTAGGGGTAAGTCTCTGGCTATTATCATTTGGTCTAATTTTGTAGCTTCCCTACTTATTACAAAATCTCAACTCTAGCTCATCATTCAATTCAATAAACATGGTTCAAGCACACAATAAAGTAAGTGCTTTGGGCATACAAATATGAAAGACAATATAAGATACTAGACACACTGTGGCTTCTGAACTCCCCGGAATCCAGTCTAATGGGGGAGACAGAGGCTGACATGAGTAAGTACCAACAAAGTGCTTTGGGAGGGCAGCCTGAACTCCAACTACCATAGGGGCATTAATGATGGCAACTATGCCTTAAGGTTTTTCATAACCCTCATTGTGTAGCCCCTGTATCCCTGAGCTACACCAATCTTGGCATCTATGAGGCTTAGGTAATAAGTGAAAGGGCATTTGTACCCACCCACCTCAAGAGGTCATATCTGACACCCTGTTCTTCCCAGAGTATGCCTTTCTGGTGGGCTCTTCAACTGTGATCATTCTGCACTGCTTCTTCTAACATGTGCCTGAAATCTCACTCCGTCCCAACACTGTGGCCATGCCTTCCAGTGCCTTTGGTGCTGGACGCTATTGCCCTTATCACCATTACTGAAGAAGTTCTAGAAGCTGGGACAATATTTTTACCCAGTCTTTGAGGTCTCAGAATGGTTAATTATAGTTTTATTTAAGCTCTTATGAGGGCCTCTTTTGCTTAGTCCCCTCAGGAGAGGGATTTCATGAAAACTCTGCAAAGTGGGGATGGAGGTGGGAGACATGACTTCAGAGTCACACCATCCGTGTACTCATACATATATTTTTTTCTCTTCACGGTAAAGACTTCACTTTCCTGGAGGAATACTGATCATAGAGGTTGAGAAGCTCTTTATTTCCTCTCTGTTGATCCAGGTATCCTAAAATCTGATTGTCACCTTCAAAGGCCCTTCACCATTTATCCCAGGAATAGAGTCCCCCATGCAAATGGGGGTCTTGATGGACTGCCAACATTTCTGAGGTAAGTATTCAGATTAGTCCCTTCCACTCCCATCAATCCTCAATTCCCTTGCTAGTGCTTTTCTACCAAGACTTTTTAATTATCAAAATAATACATATTCTTTTTCAAAAATTAAAATTGTAGACAAAATATATATAAAGTAAAAAAGATCCCTATTGTACCTTCTCACTAATCTCACCTCTCAGAGATAATTATCATTTCAAGTTGGTGTCTTTTCTTTTTTCTTTTTTTTGTCTTTTCTGTTTTCATGCACACATACTCTTTATTGTTCACATATAGATTTTTAACAGAATAGTATTATACTATGCATATTATTTTAAAACTGAATTTTTTTTACCAATAATAATATATCACTATCTTACCACATCAATTCATATAATTCTATTCTTTCATGGTATTCCATAATATGAATATATCATAATTATATCCATGTTTCCATTGTTTTGTTTTTTCAAATAATTCCACAACTAACACCTTGTATGACCAATTATGTATATACACATTTTTTACAAATAATGCCAAAATAACATGATTTTAAAATTCTTACCAATCATGCTGTTCCTCACACAGATGCTTCACCCTCTTCTAGATGATATGTCAACCCTGTCCTTCATCAAGAATTTTTTGTAGCATGGTGATTCTCTGTCCCTTTATTTGCCGAAATCTTGACTACTTGCCCAACTCTTAGCATAATGCCTAGCATATAATAATACCCTATGGGGATCCCTGGGTGGTTCAGCGGTTTGGCGCCTGCCTTTGGCCCAGAGTGCGATCCTGAAGTCCCGGGATCGAGTCCCACGTCGGGCTCCCGGCATGGAGCCTGCTTCTCCTCCCCCTGTGTCTCTGCCTCTCTATGTCTATCATTAATAAATAAATAAATCTTAAAAAAAAAAGTACCCTATAAGCACTGGGGAGGAAGGAAGGAAAGAAAAAGGGAAAAAAGGACAAATGCTAAGCACTATAGAACATTTATTGTTTATTAGCTGATACCTGTATATCTTTAAGCTGATACCTGTATATCTTTATGACTTTTCTGGCACTCTCCATGGAAGTAACTGCTTACAGAGGTCTTAGTTTCATTTATTTGCCAGGCTATAGGTGATGGAAAGTGATTGTAAGAAATTTTTGGTCCTTGGCCTTGAAAGTCCTAAAACCATTTCAGAATTAGGGAAGATTCAAGATGTGGTAGATTATTTGTTAAAAGGACCACCATAGGGGATCCCTGGGTGGCTCAGAGGTTTAGCGCCTGCCTTTGGCCCAGGGCGCAATCCTGGAGTACCGGGATCAAGCCCCGCGTTCGGCTCCCAGCATGGAGCCTGCTTCTCCCTCCTCCTGTGTCTCTCTCTCTCTCTCTCTCTCTCTCTCTCATAAATAAATAAATAAATCTTAAAAAAAAAAAAAAAAGGACCACCATAATTCTCATCCTTTGTGTTATCCTCTCATGTGTCTTTAGACTTGGCCATGTAACTTGTTTGGGCCAATGCAACTATAGTAAATGTGACACAGAGACTTGGAAAGTATTGGCATATTTGGGCTTATTTTTTCTTGTGCCTCTTAGGAACCCTGAAACTACCATGTGAAAAACTTACAATTTGAGCCAGCCTTTTAGAGGGTTCAAGACCATACGGAGCTGGGACAAACCTTCTCAACCAAGGCTTCCTAAATCAACCATTCTGCCAAGCACTAGACATGTCTGTTGCTATCTCAGATCATGCAGGCCCAGCCAAGCTGCCACTTGATTGACCTGATCAAAAAAAGTCACCCATAGCTGACATAGAATCATATAAAATAATAAATGTTTGTGTTTTAAGCAACTAAGTTTTGAAGTGGTTTTTGTTTTTTTTTATTTGATGCAGCAAAAGCTAATTGATACACAAGAATTTACCAGAAAATGACAGTACAAGAAACAATCATTTGGATAATATTACACCTTACCAAAATGCAAAACCCTACATAAAACATTAGCAAATTATGTACCATTTGTAAACAGGGTATCATGAACAACTTGAATTATCTCAAGAATATATGGGATTTGCCACTTAAATCATCCCATCAACAGAATAAAGGGAAAATGTTTCTAATTGTCTTAATAGATGCAGAGAAAATGCTCAATGAAATTCAATGATCATTTCTTTTTAAAAAGATTTTATTTATTTATTCATGAGAGACACAGAGAGAAAGGTAGAGACACAGACAGAGGGAGAAGCAGGCTCCCTGTGGGGACCCTGATGAGGGACTCAATCCGAGGACCTTGGGATCATGCCCTGAGCCAAAGGCAGATGCTTAACCGCTGAGCCACCCAGGCATCCTTCAAAAGTAATTTCTTTTTTTTTTTTTTAGATTTTATTTATTTATTCATGAGAGAGAGAGAGAGAGAGAGAGAGAGAGGCAGAGACACAGGCAGAGAGAGAAGCAGGTTCCATGCAGGGAGCCCAACGTGGGACTCGATCCCAGGTCTCAAGGATCACACCCTGGGCTAAAGACAGCGTTAAACCACTGAGCCACCCGAGCTGCCCCCAAAAGTAATTTCTAATAAAACTTTTTGCAATTCCTCGATTTCTCTTTCTTCAGCCTTCCTGTTAATACATAGAAATGCAACTAACTTCTGTGCATTGATTTTATATCCTGCAATTTTGCTGAATTCCTGTATGATTCTAGCCATTTGGGGGTGGAATCTTTTGGGTTTTCTACATAGAGTAACATGTCGCTTGTGAAGAATGAAAGTTTGACTTCTTTGCCGATTTGGACACTATATATTTCTTTTTTGTTGCCTGATTGCTGAGGCTAGGACTTCTAGTACTATGCTGAACAACAGTGGTGAGAGTGGATATCCCTGTTGTGTTCTCAACCCTAGAGGAAAAGTTCTCAGTTTTTCCCCACTGAGGATGACACTCATTGTGGGTTTTCTGTATATGGCGTTTATGATATTGAAGAATGTTCCTTTTATCCCTATATTGCAGAGAGTTTTTATCACGAAAGGATGCTGCATTTTGTCAAATGCTTTTTCTGCATCTATTGAGAGGATCGTATGATGCTGAACTCTAGGAAACAAACTGAGGGTTGCTGGAGGGGAGATGGGTGAGGGGAAGGGATAACTGGGTGATGGACATTAAGGAGGACATTTGATGTGATGAGCACTGGATGTTATATGCAACTGGTGGATCACTAAATTCTACCTCTGAACCTAATGAAAAAAACTTACTAGCAAATAGGAACACAAAGAAACTTTAACTTTATAATGATTATCGTCTTAAAAACACATCTAAGGGGCACTTGGGTGGCTTAATTTTAAGTGTCCAACTCTTGATTTTGGCTCAGGTTATGATCTCAGGGTCATGAAACTGAGCCCTGTGTCAGGCTCCACACTAAGCATGGAGTCTGTTTAAGATTATCTCTCCTTCTCCCTCTCTCACATCCACTCTTTCTCTCCCTCAAAAAAAAAACAAAAACAAAAACAAAAACCTAATATCATAGTTAATGATAAAATGTAAAATGTAGAATTTTCCTATTTTCCTTTTAAAATGAGGAACAAGGGCAGCCCTGATGGCTCAGCAGTTTTAGTGCTGCCTTCAGCCCAGGGCATGATCCTGGAAATCTGGGATTGAGTCCCACATCGGGCTCCCTGTGTGGGGCCTGTTTCTTCCTCTGCCTGTGTCTCTGCCTCTCTCTCTCTCTCTCTCTCTCTCTCTCTCTGCGCCTCTCATGAGTAAATAAATAAAATCTTTAAAAAAAAAGATTAAAAAAGTAATAATAAAATGAGGAACAAGATTAGGATGTCTGCTATCACTGCTTCTATTCAATAGCACTCTGGAAGTCCTAGTCAGTGCAATAAAATAAGAAAATAAGACACAAAAAAATTAGAAAGAAAGAAATCAAATTTTCATTCACAGAAAATATGATTCTGTAATAGAGAAAATCCAAGAGAATCTAAATATATTACAAGTTTAAGAGATTTAAGCATACTGGCAGGATACAAAACAATATACAGAAATCAATAGGACTTTCCTGCAGAACAGTGGTAACCAATTGGAAAATGAAATTTCAAAAATAAAAACAAACAAAAAAAAAAAGGTCAAAGCCCAGTCTACCTTTATCTGCTTACTCATCTTGGTTGTATTTCCATGTGATATGGATGACTAGCCACAGATTTCTAAGTTGCATGAAGGCAGGCACAGTGTGTCATTTGCTCAAGACTGTAATCTTAATACCTGACACATAGTGGGTCCTCAATAAACATTTTTGCCAAACAAACCTGATAGAGTAACCAACTATCTTAGTTTGCCCAAGGCTGAGGGGTCTTCTGAGGATGTGAAAGTTTCAGTGCTAAAATCAGAACAGTTCTGAGCAAACTGGAACAGCTGGTCACCCTCACCCTACATGTCAACAAACCCAAAGGGAAGAGAGAATTTGTGTGTCTGTGCGTACTGACAAATTAAATTCTGTCTGCCTCTGTTGCAGGGAAAAACACCACTCTTCCCTACTGTGTGTCTCTTCTCTGTGCCTCTCTTTACTACTCACACAAAAAAATTCACTTTTGGCCACCAAATACGTGATTTTTCTCCACACCAACCAAGTCTCTCCAACACCAGCTGGGTGTCCTAAAACTTAGCTCAATTCTGACACTTTCTACCAGCAGACAACTCAGATCCTACAGGTTAAGGCTCAGTCCCACAAGACTGCCCCACCCCCACCCTCATTCCCATCCCCCACTTCAGACTCCAGGCACAAGCCCAGGTTATTGCGTTTCTTCTGACCGACTGGCTATAGATTGAAGATTCCAACAATCCTCTCTTGGGGTTCAGTTCTTTGCCCAAGCGACTCACAGAACTCAGGAAAAACACTTATGTTTACCAGTTTATTAAAGGATATGATAAAGGATACAGATGAACAGCCAGATGAAGAGATACATAGGAGAAATCTGGGAATGAATTGAGCACAGGAGCTTCTGTCTCCATGGAGTTAAGGCATGACATCACCCTCCTGGTGCATATATATTCACCCACCTGGAAGCTCCACAAACCCCATACTATTGGGATCTTATGGAGGCTTCCTCACGTAGGCACAATCAATTATTAACTCCATTTCCAGCCCACCTCTCCTGTCTGGAAGATGAGGGGGTGGAACTGAAAATTCCAAGCTTCTAATCATGGTTCTGTCTTTCTGGTGAACAGCTCCCATCCAGGACCCCACCCAGAGTCACTTCATTAGAATAAAAGATGCTCCTAGTGCTCTTTTCACTTAAGAAATTACACAGGTTTTAGGAGTCCTGTGACAAAAACTGGGCAGAGGTCAATATATATATTCTATTATTATATACCATGATTAACCAAGGAATAAGCTACTGGCTTCAGGGCTAAAAAAAGAAAGTGAAAGAATTTTCAATGAGTTTGTTTTGGTAGGTTACTAACCAGATCAGGCTAAGCTAATGAAACAATGCCTCTCCATGCTAAAAACTATACAGTGATATTTTAGAATCTAAGACAAAATTAAAATCACCAAGAGTTTATAGAACTTATAAGATTCCCCCTACACCATGCCAACACAATCTAACAGCATCCCAAAGTGAGAAGCCATAAAAGAATTTTCATTAAATTGCAAGTAACTGCAATGTCTTTTTTCCCAAAAGTAATCTGAAAAATTCAAAAGGCCCTGTTGCTCTGGAAATGAAATAATAATGAAATAATACTCATCTGATAAAACAACTACTTCTGGTGAGAAATATAAGTTATGAATTTGCATTACATTCAATACTTGACAATTTTTCTAAAATATCCTAAACAACCACACAGTTTTTTCTATTTCAAATTAATATTCATTACCTTCAAAACACAGAGGAGGGGTATAGTGGCATAGATGATTTGATAAGTAAATAATACAATTTACCAAAGTGTTCTGTCATGGTCCATGATTTACCTATCCACAAGTAAATGCAAATTCCTTCAGCATGCCTATGTAATTTGTCAAATCCAATTGAAATTGTAGACTCCTGCATGGCTTCTGTCTTATTTTTCCTCCATGCCAGACAAGTTTTGATGATTCTGCCTTTATGATACTTTTCTAATTCTTCTACCTGGTTGATCCTAGGTCTAACATAAGGGGAATAGTAATAGAAAACATATCAACCTATAGAGTTCTCAGATTGATTAGCCAAGCAGTAATGAAAAAGAGAGAACAACACATAAAGTACTTGCTATGAATGTGCCAATAAATAAGTTGCCTCATTTAATCCTTAAAATAACTTGGAGAGGTTATTGGAGAGGTAGGTATTATTATCCCCATTTGCTTATGAGCAAACTGAGTCTCAGATAGTTTGAATATACTGAACAAGTTCATTCAGCTACTGAACTGCAGGATTCAGATTTAATTCAGATTTAATTCGTCTGGGTGAACACACCCCAGTGGCTTGGGTAGTGAGTCTATGATAAATGAATCATTTGGACACACATAATTAGAAAGTGAATTTTCCTGGCTTTAACTAATAAGAAATGTAAGAAAACTAACTTCCATGAATGTGTAATTCTACTTTCAGAGTTTATTATATATATGATTTTATACCTCCAATTTTGGTTAAGCTGAACTAATAAACCATAGATAAAATAAATTTTTCCTGACCCCCTCCCAAAGTAATAAAACTCACCACTTTATGGATAAACATATTCTCTTAATTTAGCTTAAATGTATATTAGTAGTTTAAGTCGAGATTTTATATTATTTCAAAAATATATCTAATTTAAGATATCTCATTTTGGATCAAATTATCTGATACACAATGCAATGGATTACGCATAAAGCCATAATTGCTAAATAATGTTTCTTTCATTAAATATTTTTTTAGTCTCAAATGCTTAGCTTTATTAAAACTTACTTTATTCAAGTGATATCGTATTCTATGTTAGATTTAATAATGCTAATCTTATTTATTTTTAGATCATGAGATTTAAAATATGTCATTATAACAAGTTAACAATGCATTTGTGTATAAAGAGAAATATAATAGAATAGATGAAGTTAGAGAAATAGGCAGAGGTCAGTTTATATAGGGTCTTTTAGGCCAGACAAAGAGTTTGGACTTTATTTACATTCAGTAGGAAGCTATTAACAGATTTTAGGCAAGAGAATAACATGATATAATTTATATTTTAAGAAAAGCACTATGACTATTGTATGAGGAGTATATCTTAAAAAGGGGCAGGAGTGGAATCCAGAAGGCCAGTTGAGACATGTGGTCAAACCATGTTTGAGGGAAAGACATTGATAACTGAATGGTGGGGAAATAGTGGGAATAGACACCGGGGTCATGGTATCTTATTGGTGGATTGGGTTGGGAGTGGGCTGGATAGAGAGTAAAGAGCCAAGGGTATCTCCCAGGTTTGAAGACTGAGCTGTGGATGGCAGCATTATCGAAATGGAGGATAAGAGAGAAGTAGGGTATGTTCCCTTGTTGCAAGGTTTCCATGTGTGTTTGTTTGAGGATGATGTCTCTTCAGAACTTCACCCTACTTTACTGTTCACATACCTTTTGTAATTTTCCAATTGTGGCAGATAGACTCCACAGTAGTCCCCTTGATCCCAACTTCGTTGTGGCCATGCTTTGTATCACTCCTTCCCCTTGAGTATTGATGGGACCTGTGACTTGCTTCTCACCAATGGAATACAGCAAATGCAACAGAATGTACATAAAAACATATATGTGACAATATTATGTAATACTGTTGCCATTTTTCTAGGAAACTCTCCTTGTTAGCTTTAGAGAAGCAAGCTATCATGCTGTGGGCTGGCCAAGAGGGGAGCTAAGTGGCAAGCTACTGAGGGCAGCACCTGGTTAATGGCCAGCAACATACCGAGTCCCTTAGTGCAACAATCTGGAGCAAATAGAATACTTCCAACAACTACATGAGCTTGGAAGCACGTCCTTTCCCAGTCAGGCCCAAGATAAGGCAACAGCCCCAGTTGTTACCTTGATTGTGGCCTTTTGATACCCTAAAACAGCTAAGCAGTGCTCAGATTCCTGGTCCACAGAAACCATGACATAATAAAATGTGTGTTGTCTTAAGCCCTGTATTTGAGGTAATACTGTTAAGTAGAAATAGATAACTAATAAATCAATCTTCTTCAACTATTTTTTGAAAGAAATTATAATCATAACAGGATTCAGGTTTCTCCCATAGAAAAATCCTTATTACTGTTTTGGAAAAGTTGCTTTTGATAAATGTATAATATTTATAAATGTGTAAGTCCATATATTCTCTCCAATAGCATACATAAAAGGGTTGCACATATCTGTCAATTTAACACTTATAGAATTCATAAGCTACAAGGAAATTTGGAGAAGTGAAGCAACTTACCCAAGTTCCTACAGCTACTTAGTGACAAGTCTGGGAGCAAAACTTGCCACATTGAAATGTGATTTTTAGCATTCACAGATCATGCAACCAGGAGGAAAGTCTTGACAATCTTCCATTTTTTAAAGTGTATACTATCAAAATCTTTCAAGAATTCTCCAAAGACAAAAATTTTCTCACCTAGAAAGTATACTGCCATATGTAAATTTAGCCTTAAAAAAAAAAAAAAAACTCAGAGCTGAAGAAAATGGCTTTTATTTGTATTTGACTCCCTATTTCACTCTAGAGTATTTCATGATAAATGCTGTTTAGCTTTTATATTTTTATCCAGGATCCTATTAATACATATGAGCCATAGTAGGTGCTAAAAAATAAAGACAGCCCAGACTCTGCTCTTGCAAAGCTGCTGGTTTGAAGTGGCATAGATAGATCTGTCTTGGCCTCCTAAAAGATTGTCTTAGAGTGTTTTATTTGATCCCAAAAAGAAAGCATTAATGATGATGCATGCACAGTCCCTGGCACAGAGCAAATGTACCTGTTGTTATTAGACAGAAAAGAAATGGGAGGTGCAATGGGACAGTATGCTCCAAACCTTTAGCAGATGATGAAGCAAATCTCCCCACCCTATTACTTTGTAATTCCCCATAATTTTACTTTCAATAGTTTGTCATTTTATTTGATAACAACCCTGATAGAGAGAAAAGAGAAATGTTCAGCAGCATGCTGAGAGCAACTGGAATGATTCATCAGAGTGAACAATTGCCCAACCATTGCCATATGTAGAAAGGGGCTGAAAGTTGCACCAGTATAAACAAATACTTTTGGACTTCTGTCAGAGGACCAAGACATGGCAATGGGTAAACCGCCAGGTTGAGCCGACGAAACCTGGCCTCTCTTCTTTTGGTAGCTATTTATTGAGCACCTACTGTCCATCAGACACTGTGCTAGATACTGAGAATATAAAAAATGAATAAAGCACAATGTTGGGCTTCAATAAAAATAAATTGTAATATAGTTCTGCAATAGAACAATATATATAAGGCCACACAGAGGAACAAATGATTAACTCTAACATGGGAGTCAGAGAAAGCATCTCAGAGAAGGTACTGGGTTTCCTTACAGGGTGGCAAAAATGTCCTAAAAGTGATTGCATGGTGATGCTTGAACAACCTCATGAATATAGTAAGAAACATTGAATTGTATACTTTAAATGGGTGAACTATATGGTGGATTACATCTCAATAAAACTGATAGGTGGAAAAAACCATGCCAGATATAAGATCATTGAGTGCTCAAATAGCCTCAATTTTTCACATGTCTCTATGTCCATGCCCTCTGACATGTGACTTTCCACTTCCTCTCATTAAAGAGGTAGATTCATTTCCCCACACATCAAATCTGGGTTGACCATATGACTTGCCTTTCATTTTTTAAAAATATATTTTATTTATTAATTAATGAGAGACGGGGGCGGGGGAGTGCAGAGACACAGGCAGAGGGAGAAGCAGGCTCCATGCAGGGAGCCTGACATGGGACTTGATCCTGGGTCTCCAGGATCAGGCCCTGGGCTGAAGGCGGCGCTAAACTGCTGAGCCACCCAGGCTGCCCTGACTTGCCTTTCCTAAGAGAATGTAGGGAAATGGCTCAGGGTCAGTTCTGAGCCTGAGACTCAAGAACCCTTCCATCTTTCCATTTGACCTTTGCTCCTCTGCCATTGCCATAAAAACATACCTGGATTAGCCTGATAGAAGATGAGAGACACCTGGTGAACAGAAGAGTCTCTTTAATCATCCTATTTGAGGTCATCCTAGATTAGCCAAAAGCCAGCCAATTCCCAGACATGAATCCCAGTCATGACTAGAAAAAAAACTCCCTATCAAATCCAGCCCTGTCAACCTTCAAACTCATAAAATATGTGAGTTTCTTTGTTTTGTTTTAAGCTACAGTATTTCAGGATCGTTTGCCGAATTTTCTTGGTAGAAAGAGGTAACTGATAGAGTGGTAAACATTCAAGTGTCATCTCATGAACTTCAAGAAAGAGGATAAGGAATATAGTGAATGAAATTCAGAGCTTCTTGGACATCTTCTCTTACAGAGAAGGAGAGGGAGGATTAGAATACATACATTTAATTGTATGTGTATGTGTGTGTGCATGTGTGTGCATAAAAATATAAAAATGCTGGTTAAAAGTAGTACAAAATGGTTGGAAATTCCACAGTGACACTTTAAAATATACCATGTACTGGGATACCTGGCTCAGTCAGGATAGCATGCAACTTTTGATCTCAGGGTCATGAGTTCAAGCCCCATGTTGAACGTGGAGCTTACTTTTAAAAAAAGTATGAGGGGATCCCTGGGTGGTGCAGCGGTTTAGCACCTGCCTTTGGCCCCGGGCGCAATCCTGGAGGCCCGGGATCGAATCCCACGTTGGGCTCCCAGTGCATGGAGCCTGCTTCTCCCTCTGCCTGTGTCTCTGCCTCTCTCTCTCTCTCTGTGTGTGTGTGTGTGACTATCATTAAAAAAAAATTTTTTATAAAGTATGAGTAAAAAAGTATTTTATGAATAAAATATAGCATATACTATTTAGTATCTAGTAGTGATTACATTGCAAAATACACTTTAGTTTTTTCATTATAAAAATTCAGCCAAACAATATCACATCTGTGGTATTTGAGCCAAAAATGTATAACCTTGACCTATTCCTAGAAAAAATGTTAAAATAACCCAAATTGTGGGACATTCTATTCTAGTGAAACAACTGGCCAGCACCTTGAAAAGTGTCAAAGCCCTGAGAGACCAAAAAAAAAAAAGGGAATTTTCCCAGATTTGGAGGGAATAAAGGAGACATGGCAATTAAATGAAATATGGAATCCTTGGATCTTAGAACAGAAAAAGGACATTAGTGGGATGATTAGCAAATTTTGAACAAGACCTGTAGATTAGTTGATAGTAAAAAATATTAAATCAAATGTTAACTTTCAGGTTTCGATAATTGTATTATGTAAATAAGTTCTCAACATTTGTAGAAGCTTGGTGAAGGATTATACAAGAACTCTGTGTACTATCTTAGCAATATTTTTGTAAGTCTAAAATTATTTCAAGATAAACTGTTTTTTAAATCAGAAAGTTAGACCAAGGATAATGTGATCACATTTACACACACTTTTTTTTTTTTTAAAGACAAGAGTATATAGAAAACTGTTAGCAACAAATGATTTGTGGACATGCCAGACACTATTCTAGATACCGGTGGTATAGCAGTCAACAAGACAAAAAAAAAAAAAAATCCCTAGACTCAGTTGGAAGTAGACAGAAATGTACAAGATAATTTCAGCTGGTACTATACTATGTAGAAAATAAAACAAGGTGAGAGGGTGAAAACAGATTGGGTAGGCTACTTTATTTATTTATTTATTTTTTATTTATTTTGGGGGGGTGGGTAAGCTACTTTAGATTAGGTGCCTAGGATAACTCTCTCTGAGGAAGTATTACTTGAATGAGACCTGACTAACCTAAGGGGCTCACTTTGTGAAGATATGGAAGGGACATTCCAGGCTGGGAAAAGCAAAGCAAAGGCTCTGAGGCAAAAGCAAATAGGAAGTTTGACAGGAAGAGAATGGCTAGACCAGCCCAGGGTGGAATGTGACTGGGTCAGATGGTCAGACTGGACTATATTCAGCACAGGCAGGCCTGGGTAAGGAGTTTGTGCTTTAGTTCATGTACAAAAAGAATTTACTGGATGGTTTTAAGAGAGATGGAACATGGTATGACTTACATTCTTTAAAATGCCATTTCAGGGACGCCTGGGTGGCTCAGTGGTTGAGTGTCTGCCTTTGTCTCAGGGTGTGATCCCAGAGTCCTAGGATCGAATCCCATATTGGGCTTCCTGCATGGAGCCTGCTTCTCCCTCTGCCTATGTCTCTGCCTCTCTCTCTTTCCCTCTGTGTCTCTCATGAATAAATAAAATCTTTAAAAAACATAAAATAAAATGCCATTTCATTTTTTTTTGTGGAAATTGACCTGCGAGAGGACAAGAAGCAGAAGGAGGAAGGCCTGTGAGTACTGTGATTATGATAGGTCTAGAGAAGGAGGGATGGTGTTTTGACAGGGTGGTCAGTGAAGGTGGAAAGCAGGGAATGATTTGGGATATATATTTTGTTGGAGGTGGAGCAAAATTTTGCAGATGGATTGGCCGTGGGAAGTGAAGGAAAGCAAGGAATCTGGGATAATTCTTTGTTTTCTTGTCGAATTATATAGATTTTGGTGCCAGTTAACAGGGGAGATTAAACAGTTTTCTTGGGAGAAAAAAAATCAAGAGTATTGGGGAAAAAATCAAGAATTCTGTTCTAGCTATATTAAATTTGAGACATCGGACCATCATTATTTCAGAGGTTTTGGCAATAATTAGTGTGTGTGTATGTGTGTGTGAGAGAGTATAAGTGTATTTTCTTTTACGAGCTTACATTTTGAAAAAAAAATGAAGTAGGTTGAGAGACATTCAAAATATGCTTGGCCAACCAGGTCCCTCAATTATTCAAATAGACAGGAAGCATATCTCACCTGGAAAAGTTACTGGAATGAGATTAATGTATAGGACAAATTGCTCCATCCTAAAAAGCAAGCAGTTAGAGAATTCACAAAGAAAGGCAATGTATTAAATTTGTTCCTATCATGAACCATGCGGGGCATCCATGCGTGAGCCTTCTATAATCACCATCACCCGTGTAAATACAGTATCTTTCACCAGAAAAACAATAGAGAACATGCACATGTCCTTCAGGTCAAGAAAAAGGAACTCTGACCAAATGTGCATGTGGGAGGAGCCAGAATAGCAATTTATTTTCTTTTTTAAAGGAACACTGCACAGGGGAAGCTGGGGACCACAGGAGTGTAGCTACAAGAGGGACTACAGTACAGCGGTCAAGGAGGTAAGGTCAAAGAGGTAAGGCACAGCACCTCCCAGGCTATGCTCCAGTCCCACCAACATTTACTGGTTGTACAAATTGGTTCAAGTTCTGTAACCTTCCCCTGCCTCAGTGATGTTATCTGTAAATCTGGGCTAATGGCACATAGTAGACCCTGTAATGCCCACACCCTCCCCTTTCCCAGACTCCCCTAAGAGTGTTACCAGATGATGGCCTTCGGCTGTCAGACCTCTTTGGGGATTGCCTTGGTTGAGGAAATTGTCTCTCCCAAGTTCATACCTCCTTCCAGGGCAGCCCACATCCAGTGACTAGTCAACAAGAGGTTTAAGGGCCTGAACTCCCACTTCAGAACAGCTGGAAGGGTCTTCCAGCTCCAGAGCTCCATGTGGAGTTGGCTGATGCCTTTGGTGGGCTTTGATTTCAATGCCTCGCTCTACCCAATCCGGCTTCCTTCTCCTCCCTCCCCCAGGAACTGTCCCAAGATCTGTCCCTAAGAAACACCCTGCAGTGCTGATCTCTCCCCCTTAGACACAGCTCCCCAGGGAGCCCAATCTGTGACATAAGAGAACCCTCCTCAGAGAGTGACCCCTATGAATAAATAAGTCATGGGGCACCTGGGTGGCTCAGTGATTGAGTGTCTGCCTTTGGCTCTGGTTGTGATCCCAGAGTCCTGGGACTGAGTCTCACATCAGGCTCCCCACAGGGGGCCTGCTTCTCCCTCTGCCTACATCTCTGCCTCTCTGTGTGTGTCTTTCATGAATAAATAAAATCTTTTTAAAAATAAAGGAATAAATAAATCACTGTACAGAAAACACTTCAAAGAGTGTGTGTATTTAGTAAGTGGATAGAACCATTACCTATTGTTACTGAGGTGTTTTCTTATGAAGTTATCAATGCCTGCAATGGTCTTCTCCCCCTTAGCCATAGAAGGCTCATTGCAATGGCTTGAGTATATTTCCCATACATTGTATTACATATCAGTAAAGTTAACTGGCTTGTCTTGGGTGACAAGAAAGTAAAGAAATGTATTTCTGTCCTATTTTATGCTACTAGAATCCCTTATTCTTGATTGTCAGGGGAGCATCTCTGTGTTTGCAATTTGATTATAAAAACCTTCTCTGTTTATATACATATTTTTTAATTGAGTAAAGACAGATATGAACTGTATTTTATTTTATTTTTTTTTGAACTGAATTTTAATTAGGCTGGGATTACATATATGTCCTGACAAAGACTTCTTCACGACAGGAATTCACATTTATCGAGTCTTCTGAGATGAGAGGAAACACATATCCTCAGCTTAGTCCATCCTGTTCAGGAATAGTTCTGATAACCAGAGGCATGGATATTAAGCTCATTTTGTTACTGCATTTTATTTTTCTGCCTCATTCATAAGTACTTGATCCTTAAGAATAAAATAGAGGTGAAACTTTTCCCTTAAAACTAAAGATCCTAAAAACAAGAATAACCAAAGAGCTTTCATTCTAGACAGCAATGAATACAAGGCCACATAAAGTTCAATTTGAAAAACAAACATGACCCCAAAAAATCAAGTTATACATTAGATTAGACCACACTCTAACACATCAGTAGAAAAAAAAACCGAGCCTCAAATATAAGCCAGCTGAAAAGTAAAGGCTACGGCTGGTAAGAAGTTATCTTTGTATCACCTACAATTCTTCAAAGGACATTAGTTGTATAATGCAGCTAAAAGCCACGTATACAACATATACAACGGCTGACTATATTCCTCTCCCAACTAGAAAACCAAAAAGTTTGTGATCCTGATCTCCTATATTTGTCTAATATTATTCCCTGACACAAAGTCAGGGAATACTAGGAACAGTTTTGTAAATAATCACCAAAAGAAGTTCCCTCCCTGTCCTGTTCAGTGGGAATTCTGGACTATTTGTTTAGTATCCACCCATGTCCACTTGAAGGCCTTAGGCTTTCATGAGACTCCAAGTCACTATTCATGGCAGTTGGAATCTATGCCCTCCCCCCAGTGGGCACCTCGTTTCTCAGCCACAAGTTGAATAAATTGGGAATGGCTGGCATAAAGCTTGAGTTGATCACTGATGTCCATCCATTTCACTTTCTTGGCATCATCACCAGTTTCCAGAGGAAGATGATCCATGCACATGATCTCACCTGTGTCATTGTGATAGTTCACAGCCCTGTCTCCATCCATGCATTATCTGTGTTTTGGGGATCATCCATGCAGCCTTTATAGATGACAAAGCGTTCCCGACTGAATAGGTTGTGCAGCTGTTTCTCCAACTCCTGTGTTTCTGCTCTGGGTTTCTATAAGGAATTCATGGCTTCCTCATCAAATTTGCTCTTCAATGTGGTACTAATTTTCTCTCCTGGCTCCACCATTCCACCTGCGATGGCCCATTCTCCACAGTCTTTCTTTTTGATGGCTACAAATTGTAAGACGTTTCTCTCAGAAGCAGGACGGATCACTCTACTTCCGTTATCCTTTTTCTACCTGGTGAGGATGGGATCTGCAGCATGATTGGAACCCCACCACTCAAAAAGCCCTCTGCCCACCAGCCCTGTCCAACCTGCAGGGTTTCTAGGTCTGCCATTTTCAACCTCATACAAACCATTCTAGCTCCTTCTTTCAACATGCCCATCCTCCTCATTGAATTTGGGAGAGAAGTTCCTTTCTCCCACCAGAGGGTCTGCCCACATGGGCCCAACCAAGACACAACTGGCAGTGTACTCCACAGGCTTGTACTCTGGCCACTCAAGCAGCTAGCGTACTTTCTTGTTGGGACCTGGCTTCGCTCCACTTTAGAGCCAGGGTATGGAGACGCAGTGCCATTTGAATGGGACTTGATGAAGCTTGGAGGAAACCCACATGAGGAAGACAGGCTCCAACCAGCCGAGATGTTGGGGCAGCTGCTAGGCCAGAGGGCAACAGAGGCCCCAGTCTTGGAGAGAGACAACGTTACTAACCCCTTTGCCAGGCGGTGTCCAGCCATCTGCTATTGAGCGGCCGGCAGAGATGTTGGTGGCACTCAGGAGTGCCTGACGCTCATGAAGCCAACTGTGCAGCAGAGCCATGGGGTAGGAGTTGGGGAGGTAGGCACTCCACCCTTTGCCCCTCCAGGCCAAGTGTGCCTTTTCATTTTACACTGAAAGATTTTGACATCTGGAAGGGCTTCCAAATGCAGAGTGCTGGGGTTGAGACCATCGTCCAAACACCTCCAACAAAATTAGCACACAACCACCGAGGTACTAGCCACTATGGGTAGATTTAGTTCCCTAGGTCCAGAACCACAGTCTGTTTGGGAAAGGGCAAAATGAATGGCAGGGGGGACAGGTGGGACACAAAGTGCAGTGCCTTGTTTGGGATGATCAAAAGCCTGGTGAGTGTGACCTCCAAGGAGAAAGAGAACTCACTTGTTGCACAGAGCATGGTCCTTGTAGGAAATCCATGATGCAGGAGGTGTGGGAGATGCTTCATATCTTGGGTCCACCATCTACTAGCTCAATGGCTTGGGTAAGTTGCTTAATCTTTCTCTTCAAAGGAGTATCTGCTACAGCATGCCAGGTGCTGTGCCAAGCACAGAAGATTTGATTGAGATCTGGACCCGTGGCCTCTGGTCTTAAAGGATTTCAGTCGGGAAGGCAGCACATACATTAAAAAGTAGGACTAACACTGGAAGAGCAGAGCCCTGGAATCCTTAAGAGTTGTTGAACATAATCTGGCTCAATTCTTGCTTCCCCTCCTTCACTGGGACTATCTTGGGCAAAGTGACTTAAGCTCACTTCAGTTTCCTCATGTGTAAAATGCAAGTAATAATATCTATCTCATAGGGCTGTGCTGACAATTAAGTGGGATATTACATGTAAAGCTGTTAGCACAATATCTGGCCCACTGTACACACTCAGCAATGCTACTTGTTATTACTTACTTACCATTATCTTTTTGCCGCTTCACCTTGAAAACTGTATAGAAAAGGACAGTCGAAATAATTATGAGAATTGAGAGACTCAGATATGAGGTCAGAGTTAACCTATGATTTCCCTGAAAAATTCAGGCTGAGAAATAACAGCATCTAGATCCTAAAGATAGAGAGAAGAAGAGGCACTGGCTAAATCATTATGTCTAAGAAAACAAATCCTAGGGAAGGGTATCTTAACATTTGAAATAAATAGTTTTAGAACAAATGGAGTACTATATACTATAATTGAAACCCAAAGGATAGTTAACATTTCCTAAAGGTTGTTCCATGTTAAAGCAGTCCCCTAAATTATTTTGATGGTCAAATATGTTTGGGAAATTCTACATATTTCACCAATTTCCCTTAGAAATCAAGGATTTACATTACTGTTTTAAAGATGCTGTGAGTTCCAGTAAAAACAAACTGATCAACCCTAAACTATTTGATTCTGTTTTATTTAGTATTTTTCAGATTACCTGACAATAGAATGCTTTTTTTTTTATGCAATAGTTGGTATTATTTTAGGAACACACCTCCTCAAGTTTAGAAAAGTTTCAAAATGTGTGTGTGTGTCCTGGGGGATAGATCTCTAACCATTTGAAGTTATTACCCTCACAGTGAAAGGCAACCACTGAAAACTCACCCATCAGCCTCATAAAGAACCCTAAGTTCAATGAGCTACATTTCTAGAAGGCTTGAAACCCAGAAATAGCCAGAACTATAAAGAACAAAAAGTGGAAAAGAACTGACAGCATGGAAACGTGAAACCTGGTCGTCTTCATCGTCGCTGTCATCATCATCATCATCATCATCATCATCATCGAGAATTTGCCATGTGCACTGTACAAAGAACCACCAGAAAAGAAAAATGATTATTAAGGGACACAGTCCCAGGTCTTTAAGTCATGTCTTTTTTTTTTTTAAGTCATACATTTTTTTTTCAACTGTGGAATTATTCTTCCTCTGGGCCCCCTGGAAATGCAGTGGGAAAACCACTGATATGAAAAGGTAAAAATGTTGGAAAAAGACACTTGTAAATTCCTTATTATTTCCAGGCATCATAATGTAACTCACAAGAAACAAATGAAGCAGGAGTCTTGGGCTTGGTTCTAGCTTTCCCCCACCATAGGCTGACAGTCGGCTTCTCAGGGTCTTGGTTTCTCGCTATAAAAGGAATTGTTTGGCCTCTGTTATCTGCTAAAGTCCTTCCAGCTTTAACATTTTATGATTCTAGGATCTTTGAAAATTTCATTATTGGAAGGCCAAGGTTGATTTTTGTTATGAATCAAAAAAAAAAAAAACCACCCAAAAAACAACCAGATGTTCCAATATAAATGACCAGATGCCCAGGGGACAACAGACACTTGAGGAAAGAAAGCAAGGGAGCAGGGAAGGCCTGGTATGTCAAGTACAGTACAGAAATACAGTGACCCGAAGAAGACTTCATGGCATACCTACCTGAAAAGGGACATTAAAACCAGTAATGAGGGATGCCTTGGTGGCTCAGCGGTTGAGTGTCTGCCTTTCGCTCAGGTCATGATCCCCGGGGTCCAGGATCGAGTCCTGCTCCCTGCGGGGAGCCTGCTTCTCCCTCTGCCTGTATCTCAGGCTCACTCTCTGTGTCTCTCACCAATAAATAAATAAATCTTTTAAAAAAAAAAAACAGTAATGAGAGGTTTTGTTTGCTTTTTACCATCATCAAAGAGAAGACATTTAAATCAGACCATTTGATGATCATGGTGCAAAAGGTGCCCTAGGGGGAGGAAATGAAGTATTATAGCTGAGACCAAAATAATTATTTGTGGGGAAGCCACTGGGGAGATTCTCCTTTCTAAATTGTCGTCCAAGACAGAAAAACAAACAGAGCTAGACACAGAGAATATTCTGGGCCATCCAGGAGAAAACCCTGAAGGAACTGTCTGTACAATCAAAGAACAAATCTTTGGTCTGTCACTATGAACTATTCTTGGGCCAGAGCTTGCTGGCATGATCCCCATTTTATCAAGAACATCATGGAGGGCAGAATGGGCATGGAGAGGACCAGACTGATTTCAGGACCCCAGCAGTGCAATAACCCCTAACTATCCTTCCAGCCTCTCTTTGGGAAGCAGAAACAAGTGGTACCCAGAAAATTGGATTACCATGAGCTATCCATCTCTTCCTAAAGTGATGCTAAAGTCCAAGTTCCGAAAGAAATCTGGAAGGAAAGAAGAGAAGAGCTTTTCTCTTCTCTTTAAGATGATGATACTGATAAATGACCATAAGAATATAACTACCATTTACTAAACACTTTCTGTGTACCAGTCTGTGGCACACTGGTCATTGGTCTGGCTTTGAAATAAAAGAGAAAAATGGGACAGTGACTAACTTTTTTTTTTTTTTAAGATTATAGAGAACTGTGCCTTTTAAGAAATGATTTAGGTAGTATAACTAATCCAACCATATATAAAATAGGGGCCATCTACAATTTCACCTAAGGAATCTGAAGTAAAATATCTAACAATGAAAGTCAAGTAGCCTTTATTTATAGGAGAGGTGAGTTGCAGTTCGTGTGGTGTGATCGAAGGTGTTAGGGAAGTCCAGCTGCTCAAAATATGTCTTCCTGACCCTCTTAAAATACTGCTTGGATTTACACCATCAAAATAATCCCTTTTCAATGTAGTTTGTATTGTAAAATGCACATTTACTTCACATTCAGCTGTTGTCATGCTTCCTAGTGAATAGTGGAGCAGGCTGACAACTAGCTAAGGACATCAAGTGAGGAGACAAAGATTTGAAGGAGGAAGGGGAGGGATCCTGTCGGTAAGGGTGGCATTGCTCTAGTCAGTTCCACAGCATGTGGGCGCCTGATAGGTCCCAGATCCTGAGCTAGATCCAAGAGATTAGAAGGTAAGTAAATATGGTTCATTGCCTCAAGAAGCTTATAGTCCAGAGAGAGGAACTACACAAAGATCATGGGGCTGGGAGAGTTCTGGAAAGGGGAGCCAGAGACTCAGAGAGGAAAGGTAGAGGGACAAAGATTTTCTCCCATCACAATGTATTGAAGGATTGGACACTCGTTAAAGGCAGGCTTTTTCTTGGTCCATCGAAATTGAAGCTGGTAGGTTTCATACTCTGGAGGCTGCAGGATGACAGATCATTTAAACCCCTTTAACTCAACGACTTTTTTTTTTTTTTTGTCCTTTGAAATTGAAATTCAGAAAATTTGACTCTATCAGAACTTGTAAACTATATTGCTAATTGTGAAGTAGATGCCCCTTGCTAATTTTTCCTGCCCCCTCCTTCTGCCAGAACTCCACAGTGTGCAGTACTGATTGATTGTACGGTGGGGTTGCTGAGGCTGGTGTCCCAGCAGGCTGCAAGGAGTGCAGAGGAAAGGCAGAGAACAGAGAATTTATTTAAACAGCAGACCAGAGGAGAACCATGTTTGCAGACAGCATTCGACGAGCACCCTAAGACATAGTTTCTAGGAATGGACAGAACTCCCATTACCTCTTAAAAGGTTTGGACAAGTTCCTACTCTGGTATCTGCTAGCCGAATAGCCATGGGGAATCTTAATGATAGTCACCTCTATTTATTGAAGACAGACTACATGCCAGGCACCATGCTGTACATTTTACCCGGAAAAACATTTAATTCTCACCACAACCCACTGGGGTGGATTCTGTCATTTTCCTTCATTATAGATGAGGAATCTTAAACACAGATAAGTTCAAGGTCATATAACCTAACATTTGTCAAAGCAGGCATTTGAACACATGTGGTCAAATTCTAATGTCCACATTTAGCTACTGTCACACTCCAGTAACCTATGCCTGTTAGGCCTCAGGTCATTCACTTCAAAATGGACATGTCTTGCCTTCTTTCTGACTTTAAAACCTTATGACTCTAATTATATGAATTATACCCATACTTCTTATTCTTCAGGTTAATCTGTGTTTCTGAGTAGTCTGTCTTAGAGAATTGAAATCTAAAGGCAAATATCTGAAATCCGGTCTTAGATCCTAGCTGTACCTTTTGGGTTCCGTCAAATTGGACCATGTTACTGACTGTTTCACCAAGAAGGCCCTTCCTCAATCTCCATTTATCGAATTCTACCCATCCTTCACAAGCCAGCTGAAATGCCCAGTTAGAATTCAGATCTACTAGACTGTTGGAGGCGGAGATTTGGGAGAAATAGTTGAGCTAGTTGCAAGGAAAAGATGTAGAATAGGAAAAAGAAAGGGTGGAGAGAGACACTTAGAGAAGTGGGAAGTTAAGAGCAGAGATGTTGGTGACCTGCACCAGCAAAGCCTTCCCTCTTATGGGCAGTAGTGAAGCCACCAAAGTTATATTTGCTGGTGCCCAGCTAGTAGACGAGGTGAAGGTGAAATGACATACCATAAGTGAAATATCTAGCACAGTGTCTGGAGGGGGAGTGCACGATAGTTCCGAATTCCATGGCCTCCCATAGGAACCTGCTCATCTCCATGCTGAAGACGGTTGCCATACTTCCCAGGAAGAAGCAGGACAAGGAGAGGTAAGCAGAGACTCCACGGAGAAAAGAGAAGTCAGGAGGGAGTATATTAGAACACAAAGAGAAAAGATGAGAGCTAGAGAATAAGAGAGAAAAAGGAAATATAAGGGAATGTTGGTAGAGAAGTGGACAAAAGGAGAAATGGAAGCAAAAGCATGAAAAGGGAACAGAAGGAAGAAGAGAGTTCTAGGGCCGGAAGAAAGTTTGTTCTGCCCCTGCAGAATCCTGTGCAGAGGAAGAGTGCCAGAGGTTAGGAGGTGTCTCACCCTCGGTGGCGCGGCCAGAATGCCAGCGGCTTGCCACTGTGCTCCCTGATCCACCTCCTTTCCCTACTCTGATCTGTCCTGTAGGGGCTCCGACCCCTGCTCTGTCATCTTGTCCACTGGCTTCTGCTTTCTACCACTGGGTGGCCCTGGAGGGTGGGAGGAAGAAACTAGGGGATTTCTTCACTTTGGGAGGTCACCTCCGGCAGTAGTTATAACTTTCTTCATGGTTCCGGCTCCCAATGGGCAAGACCTTCATGGTTCTGGCAGCCTCTTGCCTTAGTCCCTCCAGCCCTAGGGGAGGAGATGCATCTAGCAGTTTAATCTCAGGATTGCCTCACCTTCCCTTGGTTGCACTTCCAGTTCTTTCAACACCTTTGTAACTAATTCACTGCATTAAATCATCACTATTGAGTTGCCTGGGAAAGAAAACTTTCATTTGGATTTACCCTGAGTTCAAAGGCAGCTTTCCCAAAGGGACTAGAAGCAGTGGATCTAAAACCATCCCAAGAGTCAGGAAGGGTTTAGGTTTACTTCCCCACTGTTTGATTAGAGTGACTAATCCATTCTGTCAGAGTTGAGGGACTCTTAGCCTAGGAATTATCTGTAAAATGACTAGGTTCATGGCCATTAAAGTCTATTCTTTCATGATATTCTTCCATTAATCACCTTGAACCTTAGCTTAAGGAACATCTCAGTTTTATTCCCCCAAGGGTTATCAAGCGCCCATTATGAGTATGGATCGCACACATAGTTGGGTGTGGCGGGGGGTGGGGGGGGGACAGAGGCACGGGGGAAATGGAGGGCATTCTTAGTTTTTAGAAGTATTTGCTTTTTGCACGATGAGGTTTACAGACTATCAGGAGACCCTCTTGATAGAGTCTCTCTTGAGGCTTTCCAGTACCAGCAGGGCTGCAGACACTCCATGACAATTTTATTCTTACAGTGTCCATCTCTCCCATCCCCAGGGCCCTGTTAAAACCAGGATCCTGTTCTTAAGGAATCCACAGACTAGTGGGGGCACAGAGGAGGCACATGACTGACCCTGAAGCCAGAGGGATGCCAACCATAGGGGGTGGATTCTGCACAGGGTTTGGGGAGACTGCACAGAGACAGCGGGAGATGCTAGACAAGCTGAGCCTAGGAGGGTTTGACAAGCTGAGGGACCTACTGGGTTTTCTGGGGTTTTGGCAGAGAACAGAGCTGGCTCAAAATCAGTCTGAAAAGAACAGAAGCGTCTACGCTATAGTCTGTAGGCAAGGGTGTTGGGGATGAGGGTTGGGCAGTGGAGGGGACGGGGCTGACAGGCGGAGGCCTAGCTGTGGAAGACTCTGACACTAAGGAATTGGGGCTCGAGGCCACGGGGAGTCATCCGGGATCTCGGGCATCATGGGGCAAGGTCACTCCTGGGGTGGCAACTTTGAACGCTGCGTGAGGACAGAAAACAATCAGAGAAGCTGGAAGCCGGGAAGAGACCGAGCTCCCAGGCATAGCTTATAGAGGAAGGGTGGGCTTGGCTTGGCGGCCGGCGAAGGGGCTCATTTGAGCTCCTGCTTTCTATGCAGTCAAGGGCAAGATACCTCCGTCTGTCGGGGTGGGGGTGGGGAGGGAAGGGCCCCCTCCACGGCTGAACCGTACGAAGTCTCCAGCCTCAGAAGTTTCGAATTTCTCCTGGCCAAGGTCGGGCCACTACAGGTGGGCGACTGCGAGCTCTGGGCCCACGCGCGGCTCCACGTCCGGCCCCGGCGGCCGCCGCGGCTCGTCCCCTCCAGGCCCGGGCGCCGCCGCGAGCCGGGCCGGGCCGGGCCGGGCCGGGCCGGGCCGGGCGCTCCCGGAGCCGCGCGGCGGCCGCTCGAGGAGGCCCGGCGGGCGGCGGCGGCGGCGGCGGCGGCGAGAGGCTGTGCCCCAGTTTGTGTCCAATCAGGGAGTGCGGGCTGTGCCCCGAGCCGGGCAGCAGTGCGTAAACAAACCCACGGCAACTCCTCCGCCCCCTCGGCGCGCTCGCCCCGCGCCCGCCGCCGCCGCGCCCGCCGCGCCCGCCGCCGCCGCTCGGCTCTCCGCGCCCGCCCCCCGCCGGGCCGCCCCGGCGCCCCCGCCCGCGCCGCTCGCGGCCCCGCCGCCCCGCCCCGCCCCCGCCCGCGCGGGCTCCCTCACCTACCGCCCCACGCGCGCGCGCTCGCGCACCACGCGCCCCGCGCGGCCCGCCCGGATCGTGGCCTCCCGAGAGCAAGGTAAGGGCGATGCGCGGGGCGCGGGCGGCTTCCCCGGGCGGCTCCCCCGCTCCGCTCGGCGCGGCGCGGCGCGGCGCGGCCCGGGGAAGTTTCTGGCGTCGCCGCTTTCCGCTGGGCCGGGGGTGGGGGCGGGGGCGGCCTCCGGCGCGGGGCTCGCCCGGGGGTCGCCGGCGGCCGGGGCTGGCGGGCGGCGCGCGGAGAGGGGCCGGCGGCGCGGGGGGCGGGCGCCGTGCGGGCGCGGGGAGGGCCCCGAGGAACTTTCTCCTCCCCGAGGGGCTCGCTCCAGCCCCGGCCGCGGCCCCGCCTCGGCAGCAGCGGCGCCGGGCTGCAGGGCGACCGGGAGATGTGTTTGGAGAAGCTGACGCAGTTCGTGACGCTCGCGGCTTCCTGACGGGGACCGGCAGGAGCAGCGCCGCCTGCGAGGAGGGACGAGCCGGGGCGGCGCTCGGGCCCTTCCCCCGCCCCGGAGCCGCGCGCCCGGGCGCCTAGTTCGGGGGCCGCGGGCTCGGGGCGCGAGCACCTCGCCGGGGCGGGAGACGGGCCCCGGCAGCGCGCGTCGCTTCCGTTGTGATGAGCTCGGGTTATTACATAAGATGTCACGGAGAGGGAAGGGGCGAGCGGGAGGCGCGGCGGCGAGGGCGCGGCGGCCCTGGTCGGCGGCGGGCGGAGGCGGGAGGCTGGCGGGCGGGACCCACCTGTGCGCCCTCCGCGCCCCCTGCGGCGCCTGCGGGGGCCCGGGGCCGGGGGGCCGGGGGGCCGGGGGGGGCACGTGTCCGCCTCGCTCCTCCCGGCCCCGGGAACGCTCGGGCAGCGGCCGAAACGTGCCGTCTCCTCTCCGCCGCCCGGCCTGGCTTCAGGCATCTGTACTTGGAAACATTTGTGTAGCATTAAGGAAGCTGCGTGTGCGGCCGTCCTAGTACGCCCGGAACGCGTGGCCGTGAGCCCCAGGGCGGTGAGTGAATCATCGCCCGCGGACCGGGCGCCGATGATTCACGCGGGGTACACGCGCGCGTACTCGCCGTGCGCCTCCGACCCGGGGACAGCGGCCCCTCTGCAGCGATGACGCCTGGAGGGGCGGGGGAGAGCCCATGCAAAAGAGCGGCGGCTCGTTTTTTCCCCCTTGCACAATTTTGGGGAACTTTAGGGTGTCAGTTCCCCCCACATTTCCCGAAGCTTGTTTCTCGTTTTGGGAAGGATTGCACGATTCCACCTGGCTGCATTAATGAGTCGGCGGAAGAGCGCTGATTCGCTGCGAGGCCGGGTCCTGTCTCATTGAGAATTTGGATGGTGTCAACTGAGGTGTGGGGTTCTGAGGCAGTCCTTTAAGTAATTGCCTGCGCTCAAGTACCGCTAAAGTAATTAGCAGGAACTTTAAAAGTCAGTACATCTTAAAAGAAAAACAAGTGGTTCCTAAGTAGGAGTCCTAGTTAAAGATTTAGGGGTGTGTGTGTGTGTGTGTGTGCGCGCGTGTGTTAAGCCAAATCCAGAGAGGAACTTAGTTTGCCGTTGATACAGAACTTTTAACCACTGTCACCACCCTTAAAGACCAACTTGACTCATTCCCACCTCTCACTACATTCGTGGGATTAAGAATAAAATTTTCGGGATCCCTGGGTGGCGCAGCGGTTTGGCGCCTGCCTTTGGCCCAGGGCGCGATCCTGGAGACCTGGGATCGAATCCCACATCGGGCTCCCGGTGCATGGAGCCTGCTTCTCCCTCTGCCTGTGTCTCTGCCTCTCTCTGTATGACTATCATAAATAAAGAATAAAAAAAAAAAATTTAAGAATAAAATTTTCTTATCTTGCAGGACTCAAGTCGAACGGCACCTACTCAGCAAAGTTCCTCTTGATCACCTTAAATAGCTTTTCACCCTTCACCCCAGGAACCACACCCAATTGTATTTTATTTCCCCCACAGCACTTGATCACTGTCTGAAATGTTTTTTACTTTTGTCTTTAAGCCCTGTCTGTTTGGACCAGAATGTAGGCTCCACTGTGGCAGGGATTTTTGCCTGTTTTGCTCACTGCTGTAACTCTACCACCTAGAGCAGTACCTGGCATATATTAGGCACTCATATTTGTTGACTAGTGAATGAATAAATTCTTTTTCCTGATTTCTTGGTAGGTCTGTCTTTGACAGTTGAAAGTCAGTGCCTTTTGTGAGCAAGGCACTAGAATGGTACAGTTTTTTCTTCCAGTTTTAATTGATTCATTTCCTCCTCTGTGCTGTTTAACTGACAGCACAAGCTGGGTTTGAGTATCACATCCTAAGATGCTGAGTGTGAAGAAAGATAAGGCATATAGAACCTTGTCAAAAGAAAATGTATTACTGTATAAGACTGTGGGTGATTAAAAATACCACCTGTGCTAATTGAAAAAGAAATGCAAGATATTGAAATGGAATCAACAAAGTCAAGTTCCCACAGTGTATTTTCACTCATCTTTGAAATACTGATAGTTCTCTATTCCTCCTTCCCCACTGTTTTCGCCAACCTCAACTTTGGCTGAGGCTTGGGAAAGTCTTTATTAGTAAGTAGCACTTAATATGAAGTATTAATTTAGCTAAGTGAATACAAGAGGCCTTACCTCCGCTTTGTTCTTATGAATGTCAGTAACTCCACAAAAGAGTGGATAGAAAGAGTTACTTAAAATCATATTTTAAACATCTTAAATGTACTGTAAAGAATTAAAGCTATAATCAGTCAGTGATATAATGGAAGATTTCAAATGTGATCAATGCTACCTCCTTAGAGGATAAACTTTAGTATCCTTTTTATTATTATAAATAATAAACTTTGGAAAGTTACTAGTCAGCTTTACTCTTGTAGCAGTGTTTTTACAACTCAGTACTTCCAAAGTTAAAGAAGAGTGGGCATCCAGCAGCGCCCTTTCCCTACAGTAGTTGCAGTCATTTTCAAAAGCATAATCTGATTTCAAGAGTAAGCTCAGCCATCATGGAAAGTTAAAGCTAAAAGGGACCTTGAAACTACTTAACAATTCATTCCTTTGTACCAGTCTCCTCCTTTGAGGAGACTGAGACACAGTGCAATGACTCGTCAAGGCTGCAGACAGAGCATGCTGAGATTAGGACTAAGCATTTTGACTTCGTTGGAAGTCCCTAAATTAGCCAGAGCTCCCATAAGTGGGGGAGATGTGATTCCTGTCAACCCACTTCCTGCCTCCTGCATGTGAACTCTCAGGTTAAAACTTTGTCTTACTCACTTTGTGCCCTCCCATGTACCTTGGACATCTAGGAGCTCAACAAATACTTGCTGACGGTGGTTGGGCAAATGTGTTTTAAGTTGAGGAATATACTTAAGAATCGAAAAAGAAAAAAAAAGAATTGAAAAAGCAGAAAAAGTAGGTCTTTTCTAGATTAAAGAAGTTTTTGACAAGTGTTAGAATGTTGGCCTTAATCAACCTTAGAACGTTCTTAGGAATGAAGCTGCTATTTCATTTTCACCACTTCAGTTTCAAACAAAATGGTTGTGAACCATACAACTGTGTGTGCTCGCTTAGTTCGGATAATTATTCACTGGAAAAACAGTAGGAGACAGGAGTCAAAACATCTGGTAGGTCTTGCCTCTGCCACAGTGTCCAATTAGAAAAGCCTAGACTGGACAACCAAATAGAATTGGGGCTAAGCTCAACTCTGCCCCCTAACAGTCGGGTCCTCTGTAGCAAGTTACTTCACTTTTTTTTTTCTTTTTTTTTTTTTTATTAAGCATTCTCTCATCTCTAAGGTAGTGGTAGTAGAACCTACCTTTGAGGATTGTCCTGGGGCTGGGGTAACATTTGTCAAGTGTCTGGTGTATGCTAGGCCCATAATAAATGGTAATAGCTACAATTATGACTTCTGATTTATGTGACCTTGGGAACAGCTTCATCTCTCAAAGCTTTGGTTTTCTCAACTGTAGCATTGGTAGTTGGGATAGGACAAGGGAGGGTGGAGGAAGAGGGGAGGTTGGGAAGAATTAAATGATCCCTAAGAGCTGATCTACCTCTGTACATCTCCATAGTTTAAGGAATCAATAAAGAATGCACAATCTTCCTGCAGTATTTGTCTAAGTAAAATGAATCATATATATCCTTGAACTAACAGCAGAAATGGTTCATTTTGAGGCCTTCCTAACAATTTGGCATAATTAACTTTGATGATATTAAGTACAATTTCATTCTTTTATATGATGGATACCAATTAACTTGAATATTTCAGCCTCTCATTCAGCTTACTATATATAAAGCAGTATAAGGAGTCTACAGGTTCATCAGACATGGCACATGTCTTTAAGAGACTTGAGATTCATGTAAGGAGCCTAAAACTGGTAACGAAATGCTGTATTACATGGGAGAACTGTGAGAGAGGAACAAAGAAAATGCTTTGTAATTTCAAAAAAGGAAAACCTTAACTAAGAATTAAGGCATCTTGAGCAAGGCCTTAAACAATTAGTAGGACTTCAGCTGGAGGAGATGTGGGAACCAGCCTCTATACTAAGACTTGAATGAAAGGATATATGAGCATATCCAGGAATAGAGAGGAATGTAGTTAAGCTGGAGGACGAAGAACCTGGGGGCGGGATAGCGGGGCAGACCGCTGCAGGGCAAGGTTAGGCCCGTGCTGTGATGGTGTTAATGCTGGGCTAAGAAGCCTATTTAGTAAGCAGTAGATCACCATCAAAGGTATTCTAAGGTTTGTGTGTTGGGGGGATGTGATTAAAGCTATGCTTTAAGATTAATCTGAGTCAGAGGAGCCATGGGTAGACCCAGTTAGGAAGCTGTTAAGATACTTTCCAGAAGAGAAGCAATATAAATTAGGGTGGGAGCAGGTGGGTTGGGTGTGACACCATAGAAGTAAATGCAACAGAATTGTTGACTAATTAGATGAGGAAGTTGAGGGAGAAGTCAAAGATGGAAGCTGAGTGACTTTGGATGGCAATGGCAGGAATTGAAATGGTCGAGAAGAATCACCCGTAAAGGCACTTGCTGGTAGTGTGAGGTCAGTAAGTGTTTGTCTCATTAATGGAAGTCATGACAGGTTTTGATTTGGATATGTTCATATTTGTGTGCCTGTGGACCATCCAGATAGATGGGAGCCATTGCTAATAGAGGAAGATTGGGGCATCCTTATGAAGGGATTAAGTTGTTAGAAAGGTTCAAGATGTGGGTGAGAAGAATAAAGGGCTAGGGCAGGGCCTTGGAAAACCAATATTTGTGGGCTTGGAGGGAAACAGAAAGAGGCTGTCAGGATGCTGAGAAGAAAGAAAACAGGAGGACAAGGAAAAAGCTGGGTAAGGAAAGGCGAGAGAGGAGAATTAGTGGAGGTGGATAGGGTGGAAGACTGGGAAGAGATCTTCAGACTTCTCTGGAGACCATTGTCAGCAGCCTTTGAGAATAGGGTTGGGTAGCGGAGACAAGTCAGAGACAAATCAGCCAGGTGCCTGAGGGGTGCCTGAATGGGAAGGAAGTGGAGTGAGCATAAACCATGATTGCTCTGTGAAAAGCTGAGAGGCTAATGACTAAAAACAAAAGCATGAGAGAGGCCTGAGAGTGTAGTGGGTGTTCATGGAGAGGGAGTGGGGAGGTAACTACTGATGCAGCCCTTCGGCAGGCAAGTAGGAGGAGTAGGAACAAGAGAGAGTGGCCATATGTCCTAATGGCCCAGAACAGTCTCTGGTTCACACCTGTGACCCCAGTTTATTTATGGGATAATGTCTGGGCAGATATTACAAATATCTGGAAAAATAATCCCTACTTTTATTCTAAAAGAAGGTCACTTTTTTGAATAATAAATTACTTGATCACTCAGGTCATGGCACAGGTAAAGTTACTCACGGAAAAACAGGTATGACATGGAGGCAAAAAGACACAGGTTTAGAAAGAGAAGTTGGTTGCTGGGAGGTAAGGTGGCTGCATCTGAAGTGGATCCATTCCCTTCTGTTGGGAAACAAGAGCAACAACAGAGGAGGCCAGCTGATTTGCTGAAAGTAAGTTGGGGATGAGGGGTAAAGTTGGGAAAGGGGAACATATCAGAAAGGGAAGAGTTTGGAGTCACTGCACATCTGAGTGCCACAGGGAGCCAGAGGTGGCCAGGCCTAACAAGTGGTAGAAGGAATCTTCCCCATCTTCCTGACTCTGCAGCAATGCTCAGAAAATTGGAAGTGGGGGTGATGTATCACTGACACTGCTGGTTCCATCTGGGTCCTTTATGGAGTAGGGAGGCAAATGAGACTACTGCTGATGGGCTGGGAGAGGAGGCAGCAGACAGGAGGGTGGAATGTGTAGCGGTTGGTTCAGCGGGGACAGTGGAAAAGGAGAAATAGGAGAGGATATGCAGGGGCTAGTAGCAAAGGGCACAGAGAACTTACCGGGTTGTTTATCGTTATGGAGAGGTCAGTCATGAGTGACCATGAAAACTCAGAATGTCACTGAGCTTGAAAATGGTGCGGTGTCACAGCTATGAGGCAGAAGGTCATTGATCTTCAGAAACTATGAGGACACAGTATACATTGTTATATATTAATTGCATATATATATTAAAGTCTGTTTTTTAAATTCTAGAATACATTTATTAAAGCCTTTCTGTACTTCAGAGTTGGAAAGTACCTTAAAAAATAGGGAAGTTGGCAGCCCCAGTGGCGCAGCGGTTTAGCGCCGCCTGCAGCCCAGGGCGTGATCCTGGAGACCCTGGATCGAGTCCCGCGTCAGGTTCTCTGCATGGTGCCTGCTTCTCCCTCTGCCTGTGTCTCTGCACGCGTCTCTCTCTCTCTCTCTCTCTCTCTCTCTCTTTCTCTCTCTCTTTGCATCTCTATGAATGAATAAATAAAATCTTTTTAAAAAATAGGGAAGTTATTCCTTCATTTAAAAAATGAGGAAGCTTAAGTTTTTTAAAGACTTTCCAGAAATATTGTGTGGCAGAGCCAGCTCCAGAAAGGACCAGAATCATGAATCTAAGTTTAGTATTGCCCTCTAGAGCAGAAGAAGTAATTAAAGTATCCACTGAACAAAATCTTAGAAAGCTTCCACTTGGCTTGCCTACTTACTGCAGCTAGAACACCAGTGTTTGTGGGCACAGAAACCCACTGGGGAGAGCTGTGGGGGATCGAGTCCATGTCCTCTGACTTCTAATGCAGCTGGTGGCATCTTTGAGGAGGACCCATGACAGGCAGCTGCTCTTCCCTGTGAATTAAAAAAAAAACAGATAAATGTCAACAGATAGACAAAATATTAGCTTAATTATTGATGAAGACTACATTGGAAGACAGAGCTTGCTACGAAGTTCAAAATGGTCTCGCGCACTTCCACCCTCATGTAGATTTTGGAACATGCAAGATGGACGGTTCGAGGCTGCAGGGCAGAAATACCCAGATCTCTGGCTTCCATTGCCCAGCTAGAGAAAAAGAGAAGGCAAGATCTCTTGGTGTCTTTCACTGAAAAACTCCATCCATTTGCAAACTGAGACTAACCAAGTTGTCCCACCTCTATAGGGAAGAATATGGTATAGGGCAAGAAGTCTGGAATGGACAGGGAATATACCTCCTGTGGAAACCCTGTGAGTGGGAAAGAGGTGTTCTTCCCTTTGAACATAAGGTTATTGACCACTCCTAGGTTTCTTGTTTGCATTTGAGTTAAAGTAACTTCTGAGGCAGCAGGTGCATTTTTACACTAACTAGAAGTAAGCCAAATGACTAAGAATGGTCCTTCATTAGTCAGTTTCACAGCTGTACCTAGTGGATCTCTGCTTCCTCCCTGGGGATCTCAGGAAACTCACAGACATCACAGCAGAGACCATCAGCTTTGATAACTTGTTTTTTTAATTCAGAACTTTGGAAAAATGGAAAGTTCTCTCTCCTTATAAAATGTTTAAGGAACCCTTAATTGGACATATGTCACTTGGAATTAGTGCTGATTCCATCACTATTAGTAACCTTCCTAATTACCTATTAAATTCCTCAGTTTCCTCATCTGAAAATGTCTATCGAAATTGGGTGAGACCCTGGTTTAGGCACTGAGGGTAAATCATGATGACTTTTATCCCTTTATCCATGTCAGCCTGTGTAATAATTTTAGACAAGTAAGATTATAGCACTGTATTTCATGACAAATGAAGTTTCTAATTTTCTATCCACTTCTCTTTTAACTGTTAAAACAGTAATTTTTAGCATAAAATATAACACATATAACTTTTGAAATCCAAAATGTGCAGTTCAATGAATTGTTAAAAAGTGAACATCCATGTAACTACTGACCAGCTTGAGAAGTAGACAATGTAATTTTCCCCCCATGGGAATCTTTTTTGTATATGCTTGCTTTTCTTTTCAGGGAAGTCATGAGTAATAGCAGGAGGCAGTTATAACTCTTGAAAGGTCCAAAATATGTGTTCCTTTTGAGCAGAATTAGATAAAAAACGTAATTTAGTATTTTATTCTGTAGGTCTTTCTTATTTCTGTAACTATGAATTTTAATGTTTAGAACAAGTCTCCTGAGTTTTCAGCCTTAAAGATCAAAGTCTTTAGGTTAAGAGTCTTCAGATTTGTGTCTTTTGGATGGGAGTGAAAAGATTGTGATTATTTGGATGTGAGAAAAGCCCTCATGCTTAAATATGTTTTTAACTTTCCAATCATTCCTCCTTTGCTGCCTATCTTTAGAAGCAAAACAGCTAAGATTCCAGTATTGGTGATGACTGTGTGCAGTAGTCAAAGGGTCGTCTTGGAAAACACTTTATCATTATTGAGGCAAATACCTTTCAGTTCAGGCCATTGTAGGCTAGATTGAAGTAGCAAGAAAGAGGCAGTGAAAACAGCTTTATTGCATGAAACATCTGTATTTTCTTTGTTTAATCATAGTCTAGTATTCTGAGTTCTTCTGTCTTTTAAGGCTAAATTAAAGAGTCAGTAAATAAAAAGTCTTTTGTGGTACACAGAAAAGGATTCTCTTGGACTAGACTTTTTATGATGAGAAAGAGAAAATGATGATAAACATTAAAATAACCAGAAAAGTGGGGATCCCTGGGTGGCTCAGCGGTTTAGTGCCTGCCTTCAGCCCAGGGTGTGATCCTGAAGTTCCTGGGATCAAGTCCCACGTCAGAGTCTGCTTCTCCCTCGGCTTGTGTCTCTGCCTCTCTCTCTCTTTGTCTCTCATGAATAAATAAAATCTTTAAAATATAAATAAAATAAAATTAAAATAAAATAACCAGAAAAGTATCTTAGCTGATCTGGTGTATCTTAGCTGATCTGGTGTATCTATAAAAACAGAAAATCTATTAGTGTTTGAAAAAAAAATTGATTAAGAAGGCTCATCTTTTGGGGCTGTTTCTGTGGTGGTCAGATTTTGCTGTGGGGACTCCAGGTTAGCATTTGGTAGGCTGAATGTGTGTTTACATCAGCCCCTGCCCAAACCCCCTGTAATGGAGTGGATGTGAGAAGAGGTAGTAGCAGATGGGAGACATCAATATGTCTTTGGAGGATGCAGAGCAAACAGATCTCTGCCAGTGGACTCAGAAAGTTGGGACTTAAGTGCCTCAGGGAAGTTAGGAATAGATGCTGGGAAGAAACAGCCAGTTTCTCTCCCAGAATCCCAGGAAGGCTCTGGAACGAGAGGCTGTTGTGCAGGGCTGAAGATCAGGGGGTTTGTGAAAGGGACTAGCCCCTGAGTTCACTCTCTCCATCCCATACAGTAAGATGAAGCCCTTGCTGGAGATGGGACATTTCTTTCTGGAGAAGTTGAAGTAAATTAGCATTTCTGGATTTAGAGCTACCATGCACACACACACACAAAAAAAAGTAAAGGTGAAATGCTCAGTGAAAACAGGAATTTAATGAAACTCTGCATACTATAAACAGTGAAACCCTGAGCTCTTTTTCCTCCACCCGGTCCTAGGAGAGTGAGGTAATTACCCACCCAGGCAGGAGAGTGAAGGACTCTTCTCTGTGTACGAAGAGTGCTGAGCTCCAGAGGAAACACCTATGAATGCTGACATTTGAGGGCCCAACACTGAAAAAACTGACTGACTACCCATTCTTCATAAAGTGAATCCACCAGGCCCTCTTCCCTCTTCCTCAACTCCATGAGGATGCAGCTTACAAGTCAGCTTTTTAGTACCATATTCTTGAATGCAGATAGACTCTTTCTAGTATGATGGAATGTAAGACTAATATGATGGAACGCCTCCTGGACTGATCCTCTGATGGTGTTTCTTCTCTTCTTCCATCTTTTTGCTCATATTTATGCTTTATCTTCTCCTTCCAATGATTTTTTGGGCCACTTTACTTTTAATTTGTAATATCTATTTCTTATTCTCTAATGATTATTTTTATAGGCTCATTCTTATTTTATGAATTATAGGTGGGCTTAGGAATATGAAATTTAATATCAGAAGAGATAGAAGTTTTAAAAGCAGTTTGCCTTTAGGAAGTGGGTGTGGGGATGGCAATGAGGCAAGCCAGGCTGCTGCTGTATTTTCATGTTAAAGCAATGGTAGTGTTCTATGTATTTTATTTATTTATTTTTAAAAATTTATTTATTTATTTATTCATGACAGAGACAGAGACACAGGCAGAGGGAGCTGCAGGCTCCGTGCAGGGAGCCCCATGCGGGACTCGATCCCGGGTCTCCAGGATCACACTGAGCCACCCAGGGATCCCTGTGTTCTATGTATTTTAAAGTAATCTGTAGGAGTTAGGTTGACCGATCTAAAATTAGTAAGAAAAAAGTAGGCAGTGCTATTATGTGGATTAGGGAATGATTTATATGTTGCTAGAACTTTAAAAAATATACCTTAAAAGTTAAGAAGTGATGTTTTCATGTTAGACTCCTCCCTCACAACTGGGATTCCAACCCTCTGTCTGTCTTCAGAATCATTTGAGGGAGCTTTTTAAAAATTCAGAGGACTCCCTCTGTCCCAAGATTCTTACTTACTTGGCTTTGGGTGGGTCCCTGGCAATCAGTAATTTTTAAAAGAATCCCATCAGCCTCTGATGCATGGCTCAGGCTAACTCCTAGCTAAATAGCTTGAACACCTTTGCTGCTATTATTATTATTGTTATTATTATTTAAAGATTTTGTTTATTCATGAGAGACACAGAGAGGCAGAGACCTAGGCGGAGGGAGAAGCAGGCTCTCTGAGGGGAGCCTGATGCAGGACTCGATCCCAGGACTCTGGGATCATGACCTGAGCCAAAGGCAGATACTCAACCATTGAGCCACCCAGGTGCCCCACTTTGCTGCTTCTTAAATGTTTCTTGTATTCTTCCCATTCTCTTTCTATTTCTCTGCTTCTCTGTCTCTCTGCTTCTGCTGCAAATCAAATCTTTGCTCTCTCAGTTCTGAACTGATACACTCTATTTTAGGTCAGAAGAGTAGGAGAAAAGAAAAGGAGACATGGGAGAAGTCATTTGGATGACCATGAATAATGAGGGTGGCTACAGAGGGAGCCAATATTTGTTTCCTTTTGTTTCATAGAAACTACTTAAATTGATGACCTTATCTTGAATTGCCTCTGGAATAATTTTGGAGCTCCACTTCAAGTAAATTTGAACTTAATGTCATTTGGTTATTTCTTTACCTTCAGGGTTGCCTCTTGGGACTAAATCAGCTGCACCCTCAGGTTGTCCTCAAGTTCTTTCACCTCCCTTGGGTTCTGTCCCTGCCTCTCCCAGCTGTAGTCTATCAGATGTTCACCAATAGCAGCATTTCAATTTTGTATCTGGGATCACCAGCAATTTTCATGGCTTTCTAGTTTTCTGTGAGGGAACTCTTGGGTGGTTATCAAGCAAGAGATGAAGGAATGTAAAAATTATATCATTTCCCAAGGGTGGGGGTCTTGTTGCATTGAACCTGTGACTACAGAGAATTTGTACATCTAAAAGAAGTGGTGTTGTTTGGAGAAGAGAGACATTTTAGACTCCAATGGAAAAATTCTTTTAAAAAAATTCTGACAAACTTTAGGTTTATAAAAATATCAGTAATTATGGAGAGTTATGGTTTCCTTTGTACCTTTCCTCAGTCTCATTCCCTGCCTCCGTAGATTCAACTGCTTATGAATCAGGTGTGTCAGTGACTTGCTTATAGTCACTTCACATCAAGACAATGTCCCGCTCCATATAGCAATAGGACTTACCTCTAGCATTCTGTCCAGTGTAGGGAGCTGTTTTGGCTGGTGTCTGAGGGATTACTTCACATTTAGTACATTTATACAGCAAACCCAAAGTATGATCTATAAGGTGAGGGATTGGTTCATCTCCTCAGTAAGTCTTATTTGGAGTTTGCCCACTTGATGCAAGACTCTCCTAGGCCAAAGCTTTTCACAGTTTACTGTGCACACAAATCACTGTGGATGGCATTAACTGCAGATTCCAATTCAGTCGATCTCAAGTGGGACCTGAGATTTGGCATTTCTAATAAGCTCCCAGGAGATGCAGCTGGCCTGCAGACCACACTTAAAGAAGCAAGGATCTGGCTAGTGGTTCTCAGCCTTTATTGCTTATTAGAATCATCTGGGTGCTTCTTGAACCTGTCCTTTGTGATTCTGATTTATCTGGTCTAGGGTGAGGCCCTGACATGATATATACAAGTGTGCAAGTGAGTGTTTTAACTCCCGAAGTGACACTAATGTGCAAATAAAGTTGAGAACTCTATTAGAATTAGAAGTTCTGCCCACATTTGTTGTGACTCATAGGTAAAGATTTTCAGGAGTGGACTTTGTAGCAATCTGGGAAATACCTGATACAGCCTTTATGATGTGGATACACTTGCTTTACGGATATGGTCCTTGGAGAAGAGACTCCTCTTGGATTGCTACGTTCCTAAAGATGAAGTGGAGGTGGCTATCAGTGGGGGACATATCTAGGGAAAAAAAAAGTGGCCTTTTCATTAAAATTGTCACCTGATACAGAATGAGATTTGAAGTGATGAACAAATACAAAGTTGGTGTCTCTTCATTCAGGGGATTCTATTTTCTACATCCTTTCAGTAAGAGATTATGGGAAAAGTATGTTATAAACTTTGATGCTTTATGTTTTCTCCAGAGAAGTCTATAAATTTGCTTCTTACTATTTCTATGTATATGTTTGTCTATAAATATATGTACTTGCAAAGTTTCTGCAGAACTAGAATTCTGGTATGTATTTATATTTTTCCTTTGCCAATTATTTAGAAAAGTTTAGAGTATTTTATATGCATTTACTTTTGGGTCTTGTCCTAAAAATTTCAGTGACAGCATTCTGATGAAGGGACTGCTGTTCTCAGGAGCTTCCAATGCTAATGGCAGATTGATGATTCAATTTGCTCAAAAGTCATAGGCCTTAACCCAGTTCAAATGTTAATTGTTTTATTATTATCACAAGGATGATCCTAGAAGCAAATAATACAGTTTTATATATATTAAAATTATGTGATTAAAATTTCTTGGAAAAAATAAGCTTTAAAATCAGTGGACTGAAGTTAAATATAATTATGCTGCTACGACATTGGAATCCTCCACCTCACCACCTGATTCAGTCATAAAATAGGCCTTCGATTTTATTTCCTTAACATTATCTTGTCTGCTTTGTGATCACTGACTTCAGTCAGATTCTCATTACTTCTCATTCATCTTAATTTCCTCCCTGGACCTCACTCCTTCCAGTCCTGCCCCGTCCAGTTCCTCTGCCCGAGTCTCTTATGGAGGTGAATCAATGGTTCTCCCTTGTATGAGGAGAAAATCCACATCTCCCGAGTGTCAGGTAGAGCCCCCAACCTGGCCCTCCCCCTCATCACCTGTCTCCTTTCTCCACCCTCATCACCTGTCACTTTTCTGGATGGCAGTATATTCATTCCTTAGCTGAGCTTGAGGATTGGGGAGGAAGTATTGGAAGCTTGAAGAGAAAGGGAAAGGCATGAATGAGTGGTTTAGGAGAAGGGGACAGGAGATGGCCTGAGGGTTAGGTGTGACTGCTGGCAGGGGACATGGATGTAGAGTGAGGCCAGTTAGCGCGACTGCAGAATTACAGATGCAGCGGAGGTGGAGCTTCTCATTCTGCCAGGTTCTTGACTAAGCCACTCCACTTCTTGTCTTGACCTTTGTGTGTGCTGGGTCCTCCATCTACAACACTTCTTTTCTCTTCTTTGCCCAGAAAAGTCTTTCTCCTCCTTTGAGAAACCCCAATTGATACTTATCTCCTTTTTCCAGATATTCTGCCTTCATTCCTGTGGTATTTGATCATCTCCGTCCATTCTGCCCCCGTTCTTCCAATAACCAGCCGCTGGTACTGCACTTACCACACCATCTGTTCACACCTGGGCCTGCTAGATTGTGAACTCAGTAAGGGCAGGAGCATGATCTTTTGATATTCCAGTTCACAGTACAGAGCCTGGGGCATAGTAGACACATATAATAAATGCCATATACACTAACACAAGCTTTCTCTGTGAACTGTTCAGAACCTGCTCCTACTGGATTGCAGGTCATTTAAAAAATGAATTCCATAGTAGTATATGACATGAAAAATTTTATTGCTTTGATTTGAATTGATCTACCTCTACTAAATATCCAAGTTAATAACTGTCCAAATATACACATATATGTACATGTGTGTATATATGTGTGTATACATACATATCCACATAAAAATAGAGGAAAGTTAGAGACCAAAGAGTATGAATAAATAGTAAATAAGACTTCATAGAGGTCTGCACAATACACCTGGCTCATCTGTTCTCTTTCAGATGGGCCCCCTTGGCTAGTAGGGAATAGATTATAACCCTAAGAAACATACGAGTATTGAACAGATCTGTATTTTCAAGTTGTGTTGAAGTTATGAGTAGAAACATGTAGTTTTGAAAAGGTCTTTCAAATCATGTAGAAACATGGAGATGTTAACTGCCAAAACAATTTCATATAGTTTGCAAATTAATAAAACCCTGAGAGAAATTGAGGGGTACCCTCTTCCTGAGGTAATGGTTTCACATTTTTTCCCCATGAGTACACAGGATGGGGGTGGGGGCTTGAGTTCTGTTGTTGTGATGTGTCATTAAAGGGTTGTGTTGTCAGATGATCTTCCCCACCTCTCTAAGCTTCAGTTTCTCTGTGGATAAAATATGAGATTTGGTCTAAATTATTACCAAGGTCATTTTGAATCATCTATGATTCTTTAAAGTTATGAAACATGGCCTGTAACCATGGTGAGGAAAGTTGATTGGTGATTCCAAAAATAGATTTATTTTCTCCTTCTGCATATTGATGCTCTCCCATTCAATAAGTCACTCCATACATTGCCGTAATAAACCAATTTCTTGATTTTTCTTCTTAATGCCGAATGCTCGAAAGTGAATGAAATGTTGTCTGAAGAAATATCAAACAAGCTCTTGTCTCTTGTTTCAAATATAGGTCTGAATTATCGTGCTCTTTTGTATTCCTGTTGTAGGTATTCAGAAAGCAGAAGGTGGTGATTTGGTAAATTAGAAACTATTTTGCACGAGTTCCTGCTGTCTTTTGTGTTTGTGTGAGACCCCCATTCAAAATAATGCCTTGCATTCTCCCCTTAAAATATACTTTCCTTCATTTTTACTTGTTCTACTGGCAACAAATCCATATCTGTAAAATACTTAGAGGTTTCTTCCAAGATCCTTAGATAACAGTTATTTTTATCCATTAACATATAGATAATCTCATCAGATATCATTACTTTTTCTCCCTTAGGTCCTTTGATTTCTTGATGTGTTGCATGAGAAGCCTGTCCTCAGTGCAGTGATGTCCAAAGGGCCCTCCTGGAATCACTCTGAGGTTACAAGGTCTGTGGCCATGCCATGCCCCTCAAGGACTGTCCCCACTCTGCAGCACTCATCCTGAACTGAGATCTCTTGACCTAGTTGGGCCAAATACAAGGCTGGTAGGCAGAATCTCTGTGTCTGTGAGCATCTGTGCTGGATCCAGCTCTTTGAAGCAGAGAATCAGCTCATTAAATGAACCTTTTAAATGCCTAGAGAGTTAACAGTCAAATTTTCACTCTGTTCTGTAATAATATATATCCAAAGTATCATATCACTGACCCGGTTCTGTGTGATTAGATGAGTCACTTACCCTCTCTGAGCCTCAGTTTCCCCCTCTGTAATGTTTGGATTTGGTTTCTAAAATGTCTTTTTTTTTTTTTTCCTTTATGGCTTTGCTATCTCTCTAGCGCTAGACTGAGTGATGGCAATCAGTCACCTTAAACCCCAGCACACCTTAGTTCTTTCCAAGGTGCTTCCTCAAACCAATAATGTTCATTTTTCTACCCACAAGCCTTTGTAGAGATTTTTAAAAGGCATCTATGAAGATTGTAGTCCATTTATTTTTTTGTACAGTTTGAGACCAGGTGACTTCAACGACTCCATTGTTTTGCTTGTGTACCTGGATAATGGCATAAAAATAAGGCACACTTATTTTTGTAAAATAACCAACTTTTTATTTTTCAGCAAGCATTGCTGTGAGAACTGAGCTGGTTAGTGAGGACTGAGCTGGTTAGATACTGTTGACCTCAGCTATGAGGCAATATTAAGAAAGTTATTTGATATTTACCTATATTCCTCATTGTCAATCAAGAATCTTTGTTCTGATTAGTGTATTAAAACCATTGAAACTAAAAAACAATCTGTGAAAGTGTGGTTAGAGGATGTTTCACCTATCGATAGGATAAGTTTATTTATTTATTCAAAAAAATAGTCACTGAGTACCTACCAGGTAGTCTTTGGATTATCAGGGAACAAAACAAACATCCTTGACCTAATGGAGTTTATTTTCTAGCAAGGGAAGAAAAAAGTCCCTCTTGCTACACTAATGTGTTTAACTCAAGGACCTACATGAATCCTCCTACCATTTTCTGTGGTGGTAGGAGGGAGATGTGGCTCTGGAAGAATGGTCAGAGAAATAAGGAATGTTGCTAGTTTTGAAGATGTTGGAAGGGGACCACTGGCTGAGGAATATGTAGATGGCCTCTAGAAGCTGAAGATAGAAGAGAAATGCCTTCTTTTCTAGAGCCTCAGGGGAAAAAAACAAAAAACAAAGCACACAGCCCTGCCAGCATCTTGACTTTAGCCCAGTCAGGCCCATACCTGACCTACAGACTATAAGATAATAAATTTATGTTGTCTTAAGTCACTAAATTCGTGGTACTTCGTTACAGCAGCCATCAAAAACAAATAGGGTAAGCCATTGGATATAAGTCTGGAGGTGTTGAAAGCATAGAGATGGCGCTTAACACTGTGGGACTGAATGAAATCACCGATAGAATAAATAGAAACAGAAGAGGACAAAGCCCCAAACAGTTGGCACTCAGCTCAAGAGGTCAGGGAGAAAAAAGGGAGTAGCAAAGCACACCAAGAATGACCAACCAAAGAAGTAAGGGCCAAATGAAGAGAGGGCAGTGTCCTGGAAAGCAAGTGAAGAAAACATATCAAAGAGGAAGGAGTGGTTGTTTATGACAAATGCCGCTGATAGGTTAGTGAGATTAAGAGTGTGGCAATGCTCACAAAAAGTTTAGCTGCAAAAGAGAGGAGCCGAGAAGGATGATCTGAGGGCACAGGTTGGCCGCCTCCTTCAGGAGAAGAGTGAGTTCTTTATGGTGCCTGGAGAGAAGGCAGAGAGTACAGGGTGGGTAAATGTGACCACAGGGTGTGTGGCTCCCATTGTCTCAAAGGAATGGGAAGCAGATGAGAATGAGGATGGGGAAGGTGGTTTGGGTGACTTAAGAGACCAGGGACACAGAGCAGGGTCACCTGGCAGCATTAAAAGCCTGTTAGAAGTTTACGGTCATGAATTTAAAGGAGTAAATGCCACCACACACATTTGAGAAAAATGCCTCCTAATAACTATATACCTTCTCCCTCCAAAGTAAAAGAAAAAAAGCCAAATACTAAGGAAAATTTCAAGTGGAATTATACAAGAAAGCCCAGTATTTTATTTTTCTTATCATTTCTATCCCTACAAAGATTCCTAGAAGATAGCTGGCCTTACAAGGTTATTAATATTCATAAATCATTGAATATGTCATATTTTTCTAAATCAAATTTAAATGCTATCCTACCTCTGAATATCAGAATGTGGACAAATTTATAGACAATTCATTTATTTTGAGGGGGAATCCCAAAGAACAGGATTTGGACCTGGGAAGATTTAAGAGGGGAAGAAGGAAACCCAATTTAAGGTTCATTCAGCAACTTGATCACCACTCTTGACAGCTGGGATGTGATCTCACAGGGGACTGATTGTCCAAGAACGTGCCTTAGAATTATCCAGTGGAAAGTCAGAGTGAAGGAGAGGTAATTTACTTCATGCACTTGATCCTGTTCCCTACCAGTCAGGTGTCACCCCCAGGGTGTGAAGTCCATCTCAGGACTGTGCTTATGTAGAATGCTCAGCAGGTTCCTAGAGATGAGACAAGGATGCAGCTGAGGTTCCATGAGGGTGGCTTGACAGTAGTATCTTCAGGACCATGTGACTAAAGTCTACACTCATTGGATGTGTGGCTTTCATCACTCATCTTCTTGGTCACTTTTTTCCATGCTGCGTGGCTTATCTTGCCCAGTGAAGCCACCTCCTAGATGAGCAGCTGCTGAGACTTTGGGATTCACTGGTGGGCAAGATGCAGGCCCTGCCTTCAAGTCTCATGGTCCGTTCAGGAGCTTCCAGGTTCTTCTTACCCTGGGCATAAGGAGGAGCCCTGCTTGAATCCTTTTTAAACAGAAGAATCAGATGATACGGTTCCTGTATTAGAAGTGGACGAGGGAGTTGATAGGCAGTGTTCTGGTTATGTAATGCTGAGTGACACTCAAAAACTTAACAGTTTAAAACAACAACAACCATTTATCTCCCACACAGTTTCTTTGTGTCGGGAACTTACAATCTGGTTAGTGGTGTGGCCTCTCTTCATTTCGCTTGGCATCAGGAGGACAAGTTCAAGGGCTGGGGGCTGGGATCATCATGTATGTGGTGCCTGGTCAGGGACACCTGGTCTCCTGAACATGTTCTTCACTCTGTGAGACCTCTCCATGTGGTCTGTCCAGCACAGAGGCATCAAGGGAGCCAGATTTGTTAATGGCCCAAGGCGCACATCCTGAAAGAGAAAGAACCAGTGGAAAGCTATATCACCTTTTATGACCTAGTCTTGCAAGTCACATAGGATCACTTCTGCCTTAGTCACAGGCCTGCCCAGATTCAAGAGGAAGGATCATAGACCTACCTCCCACTTGAAGAGTGCCACACTGTAAATAGAGCATGTGGAGTGGGACATATATGTTGGTGCCACATCTTGGGAAAATAAAGTCTCACGGGAGGTATTACCATCACAACGACTGCTGACATTTATTGAGAGCTTAACCAAGGTCTAGGCATCATGCTAACTGCTGGAGGTATCCTATTATTTAACTCCTGGCAGGTGTGATTTGTAAGGTAGTCCCCTTTTTACAATCAAACAGTGAGACCCAGCGAGGTTAAGTGACTAAGCTCACAAAGAATTTTAGATTTAGTGATCAAAGGACAAATAGTTGTAAGGAGTATATTGTAGGATCTTACTTCCAGAGGGGAAACTTGCACCATTGATCCCTTGACTGACTCCTTCAGCAGTTCGGCACCACTCCTGTTCCCTCCTCCTCCTTCCCCACGTATCAGCCTGTTTTTATTTTTTTCACTAAATTTCAGTGATGTTTCCCTACACCTTTTTTCCCACTGTACATGCAAATCATTTTAGTTACATTTTTGAGTCAGTGGATTGATCCAGAAATACAAGTATTATGAAAAGGCACACAAACTGATTAAAAAACAACAATAACTTTCTGGGTCATAAATTATTGGTATGTTGAAAACCTAACCTCTACATATCAAAAGAATACATCATCTTAAACCAGTGAATCTCAAACATTTTTGTATCCTGCAGGTTGGGAACTAATATGGCTTGGAAATACTGTCTCCCCTGCCCCCCACCTCTTCTTCCCTCCTGCCTTGAGAATGGCTGGCCTGTAGCACCCAGAAAGTCAAGAGTTCTGAAATCTTACTCATTTAAAACCTCATCGGGATCCCTGGGTGGCGCAGCGGTTTGGCGCCTGCCTTTGGCCCAGGGCGCGATCCTGGAGACCCGGGATCGAATCCCACATCAGGCTCCCGGTGCATGGAGCCTGCTTCTCCCTCCACCTGTGTCTCTGCCTCTCTCTCTCTCTGTGACTATCATAAATAAATTAAAAAAAATTTAAAAAAAAAACTCATCATTGAGCACCTCACAAACACTACCACTCAATATGTATTTAATGAATGAATTCCATAAATATAAAACTTTCCAAATTACTGATGCTTCTGTCATCTTCTTCTGTATCTAGACATCCAGTTTTTAGACATTAGAAACATACTTGGTTTTAAGGCCTTGCCTTGGTGCCTAAAAGAGCTAATAATTTATTGTTTTGGCCTTACATGACTGATTTAAATATACATCTTCCAAGGAAGCAGAAGCATTATTCTTTATTGCCTAGATTCATATTGCCATTTAGAAAAGAGTTCTTCAGGGGCACCTGGGTGGCTTAGTCAGTTAAGTGTCTGACTTCTGATTTTGGCTCAGGTCCTAATCTGAGGATTGTGGGATCGAGCCCTGAGTTGGGCTCCATGCTCAGCAGGGAGTCTGCTTAAGATTCTCTTTCTCTTCCTCTGCCCCTCTCTGTGCTTGCATGCTCACTCTCTCTCTCTCTTAAATAAATAAATCTTTAAAAAAAATAAAAGAATTCTTCAGGTTCTTCTCAAGATGATCAATATATGTTGATTATTAAGTGTATGACACTGGGTGATGCCATGGGTGGGTGAGTCTATGGTAGTGAATCAAAGAGACAAAACTTGTCTGCCCTCATGGAGTTCACATTCTAGTGGGTTCATACAGTCAAGAAATATATAATTTGTCAGATAGTGAGAAGTGCTTTGGAGAAAAATCAATCCAGAGTAGGGAATAGAAGTATCAGCAAGCATATCACTGTATCTAGTTGTTTCCATGGTTCCCATCTTCCCCAATTAGGAGGCCTTACAGTGGCACAGAAGGCCCTATGTGGTATGGCCTCTATTCTCTCTAACTTCAGCACCTGGTCTGTTCTCAGTCACCCTGGACTCCTTGCTGCTATTTGGACATCAGTATCATTCCTGTGGTTGGCCTTTCCATGTCCTTCTCCATCACCACTCTTCCTTCAGAGAACCAGAAGACTAACTCCTCATCTCTTTTTGGTCTTTGCTCATATGTCACCTTTCCTCGTTTGAAACTTTAGTCACCCTCCTGACCCACCCCTTGCGATCCTTACTCTCAAGAAGGTCACAGCCCAGCAGAGAGGAGGTGACTGGATACCTGCCACCAGTTTGGCAACACCGTAGGCAGAACAACATGATGGGCTTCTTCTCCAGAGGCAGTTGTGCCTGTGGTTGGGGAGACCTCTCTGACTTTCGGTGTTGTTGGGAGAATTCTCAGTAATGGCCCTGCCTACAGTCAGCACTGTGGGACTCTCCCTGGCCTTTTCAGGAGCAGTGATCCAACACTGAGCCTAATTAATGGGAATTCCCAGCATGGCACTTGTTTTTGTCATACCACAGCATAATACTTCTTATGGATTAGACATCTCTTGAGATAGAGGGCCCTCTTTTGGATTCTTTCTCCCCTGTGATTTTTGATGGGGTGTGTTTGCTTTGTTTGACCTGCTTTTGCTCCTTGGCAAGGCCATTCTTGTTTTGCTTCTCTCTCATCACCCACTGTGACTGCCGCATCTGAGTCCTCAGCTTCCAGTTTGAGTGACTCTACTGACCTTTTATATATTTCTTGGTTTTGTCCAGAAACTGAAACTGCATCTCATACATGGCTGGCTTATATCTGCCTCATTTTATTTTATTTTTTTAAATAGCTTTTTTACCCCTTGTCTCTACCACTTCCTGATCTTACAACATGAACAAGAACATCCCTGCTTCCATGGTCCAAGTTCAAGAGTCTATGACTTTTGTGGCATAATAAACACCTTTTAAAACGGGATCATCACAGGTTGGGTTTTCTGGGAAGCCAACTCCAAGGTGTAGTTTAGCATTCAGCATGTTTATTGGGGGATGGGAAGGAAATAAGGGGAAGAAGGAGAAGTGGAACTGTGGTCAGGCCCTGGGATGACCTCAGTCAGCCCCAGAGATGTCGCTGGAGCTAGCATGGCTCTTCAGAGTTGTCTTGACTTGAGTTCAGATGGCCAGGCCTTTACCCTCCAGCATCCCTAGGTCATTGCACATTGGGCCACCTTAGGAAACTATGTGACCTTGAGCAGAGAGGACCTTTGCGGCAAAGGTCATCTCTGTGGAGGCCAGCAGCAGCCCCAGCAAATGTGACAAGAGGACCTCCCTGAAGGTGGGTCTAGGTGGTGCCTCTCCACTTCTTCCATGTTAACACAGATGCAGCAACAGCTCCCAGTGCTTTTGGTAAGAAGTCACTTCCGCTATTAGTTTTAGTTCGTGAATGAAATTTGCTTGAATTCACTGAAAGCAGGCCCTTTGAGCCTGAAGAGGCCAAAGAGATCTTCTTTCCAGCCCTCTTATTTAATGGAGGGAGAAATGGAATAATAAAGCATAGGGAAATCTCAATTTGGTTCCCCCAGAAACACACCCTAAGACAAGGATTTGAAGAGTATGTGGCTCCTATGATAGGTTCTCCCCCAGAAATATCAGCAAAGAAGGGGGCAAGTGGGACAGGGAAGAGAAGGAAGCCTACAAAGGTGCATTTGCAAAAGAAGTACTTCCGTGGGTACCTGGTGATCAGTCCCTTGGGCGGGGGGGCGGGGGGGTGGGGGATCTCAGGAAAACAGTGCACCCACATTAAAGTAACACCATCCAAAGGGAGGGCAAAGAAGCTGGGATATTTGTCCAGCAGCTTGCCCCATCCATCCTTGACTGAGGGCAATTTCTGGGATGCGCTAGCTTCCCTGCATCCCCAGCTCACTCAGTGATTGGGCCCAGCCTGTCCCCAGAGCCAGAGTAAAAGCCACAGGGGCTCACAGAAAGCTGCCTACCCCATGGAGAGGAGAGCTTTGAGGATATAAGAGGGAGTGGGAGGCAGAGAGCTGGGATATAGTCCCTCTTTTTGAGAAACAGTCTGATTGGTGGGCCAGGCACACATACATGCCAGAAAGAACACAGAAGTTCATTCGCATTTGTAGCAGTTAGTATGGATGATACAGTATTCAGAGCTGTGCCTTGCAAGAGTCAATGCTGAGATGCTGCTATAAAGGTCTACCTCAGAAGGAAAGGTGTCTTTTGTTTTGTTTTTCGTTTTTAATGGCAAGTCTCAGTCAAAATTTTAAACATAGAATGATGTGGACTAAGAGGCAAGGTACGTACTGGTGATTGGTTGGGAGCCTTTGGAGTGGGCCATCTAGTTTTTCATCCTGCTCCCATCACTCAGTCATTGGATGGTGGGCATATTAAGCCTCAGTTTCCTCCTCTATAAAATGAGGACAGTAATAGAACCTAATTCATAGTATTGTTGAGAGCACTCATGAAGTAAATGATGTGAAATGGGAGGAGTTTGATAAACATTAGCAGCAGTCATGATTATTGTTGACAGAGGAGAATGGTAAGGTGAGGTCAAGTGGGAACATTTTTAGGGCATGAGATTCAAGAAGCAAGAAGAGGAATGCTGTGAAGTACAACCTCTGGGAAGCTAGGGAAAGCATTGGGGAAAGGCTTTATAAACTTGCAAAAGCTGCCCACTCAGACCTAGTTCTCATGGGAGCCTGGGTCCCATCAGAATGAAAGTTTTTGGGGAAACCCAATATGTAAAAAATATAAACATAGCTACTCTTTTGAAGGTGGAGTGGGGAAGGAGGGTCCTGTATTCTCCCCTCCTCCCTCAACCATCCACAACCCCTGAGGGAATTCTGAGAAACCCCAAAGTTGTGAGAACAAAAACAATTTCTGAAGAAGGATTTTTAAAAAGCTACTGTAATACCTCATTTGTTCTGTGTTAAGTTAGTTTTCCAGAAAAACATTTTTTTTTAGAAACTCATCTTGGTTGAAATTTTAAGTGTGTTACTTTTTTTGCCTTCTTAACAAGGCTGAATGAAAACCTTTTAATCTGTTCTTGATGATTTTTGATTATAGTAATGAACATTTAGTTATGGTTCTTTGCTTTAATGTGGTGATTTCCAACCTCAGAGGTTCTGAAGAGTCAGGACTGTTTACTTACTTATACTATGCTTTTTAAATTGTTACAGGAAGCAGCATGGCTTCAAGGGAGGGTCTTGGAATTGGGAGCCAGACTATCCAGGTTTGTCCTTCAGCCTTGCATCTCATTAGTATAATGACTTTGGGCAACTACTTAACTTTTCTTTGCCTCTGTTTCTTCTTCTACGAATTGGGAACAGTCAGCCTATTTACCCCATAGGATTGTTGTGAGAAATAGGTAAGTTTTTGTACTCTCATTGCTTAGCATAGTGCCTGCATATAAAAAGTGCCATGTAAGTGCTCTTGTGATGATGATGATGATGATGACAATATGACAATACCTGTTTTTCTAATTCTTCCATTGCTTCTCTGTTGTAGTTTAGTGGTTAAGCCTTTGGGCTGTCAAGCTAAATAAGCTGGATTTGACTCCCACCACCACTGTGATTTGGGGAAAGTTCACTAATTCTCTGTGATTCAGTTTATTCATCTGAGAAATGGGACTAATAATACAAACTAGTTAACAGGATTGATGTGAAGAGAAAATAGGATAAAATTTGTAAAGCCTTCAGCGTGGTATCTGGAACATTGTGTTATAGCCATCATTATTATTAATTATTAAGGTTCTGGATGAGGGATACTATAACAGTAATACAATATAGAGCCGGCCACCAGCCACCAGTGTACGTCTTGGTACTCAGCATTTTAAGAGCTTTATTAGGTCTATAAGAGTATGCCACTATCAAGACTAACTCATGCACGAGGGCTTTGTATAACCAAGGTTTTTTTGCAGTCAGCTGTTAAGAAAAATTAGCCAGTGCTTGAGAATAAGGCATGTCCTTGCAATGTTATGGTGGAGCATTATCAGACATACCCAGCCAAGGACCACGTTATTCTCTAGGGAAAGGACCTTTATTTAACTTACTATTTGCTATTGATTGAGACACAGATTTTATAAATAAGATGTTAATTGTAGATAACTTGCAAATTATTTCTGTCTGATGGAGAAGATACTCCCCCAAAGTTTAGAGTTTTATTGACCTATAGGACATTAACCAGTTCTATATTTAAACTAACAGTCTACTTTTTTAAGCTTATTGTATTCTTTCATTGACTATATGTACTTCAGTCTTTCCTGTACTCAGTGAACCAGATGTATCATTCTGCTAGTTTTCTCATTAATGATTTAAATAAATATTTGATATGTACTCAATTTTTATCTGTATAAGAGGCACATTTTTAACTTCTTAAAAACTATATCCCAACAATCTATTAATGGAAATTTCCTTTCTTATCCTTTTCTACTTTCCCTAACATAGTTGTTTACTTTTCATTGTGATTTCAAAATTGAAATATATTTTATAGATTGGTTATTTATTTATTTATTTAGGCATTCTGTGAAGAACAGAAGCAAGTATAGGTAGTTAAAAAATTTAAACCTTGGGATGCCTGGGTGGCTCAGTGGTTGAGCATCTGCTTTTAGCTCAGGGCATGGTCCTGGAGATCTGAGTCCCTCCCCGCAGGGAGCCCACTTCTCCCTATGCCTATGTCTCTGCCTCTCTCTGTTTGTCTCCCATGAATAAATGAATAAAAATATTTAAAAAAAATTTTTTTAACCTGAGTCTTTTAAGCTAGGTTTAATTGTGAACCTAATGATTTCAGTAAGACCCACATTTCTGAAATGTGTGTAAGCTAATATAACACTTTTACACGGTTTTCATGTGATTGTATAACTCATTGCTATTTGTTGTAGTTGATTGAGTTTGTGAAGCATGACATCAAAAATTGTAAAAATGTTCCAGTTTATGTAACCAGAACTACAAGTGAGATAGTGATATAATTTAAAGAATGTTTTACCTGATTTTATAAAGAAATGTTTTAGAATTATGAGTATAATATTTAATTTGTATACATTTCTGCCCATTCTTTACTCATCATACAATATTCTGACAAATCTTGTGATAGGGAAGAGAGATATTTATTAGAGACATCTTAAGGCAAGATCCCAGCATTGGATCATAAATTTAACTTGTGGCCTTTAAGGTTGCTTGGATTGTTAAAGTTATGTGATCCTAAGATTTTCATGAAAGACTTCTTATATGAGTCTCTCTTCCTTTGGTTAGAAGTTTGCTTTCAACTGTCTTAGATACCTTAACTAATATTTACCTGATAGATAATTTATTTCATACTTAATTCTCTTGGAATGGAAGTTCCACAAGGACAGGTCTGCTTAGTTCACCATGTGTTCAGGCAGTACAGTAGGCCCACCTCATATTTCTGGGGTGAGTGAGTGACTACATGCTTGCCTTCACTCTGTTATAAAACAAGGAGCACATTAGCACTTGATCACAGACAGATGATTTAGAATGTCGAATGTGGCTAGAGATTTAGTTCAGGGCTTTCCCCAGTGGTAAGAGGAGACACAGCATATCCCTCAAGTTCTCTTTTTTTCTTCTCTCTCAAACTCATTCTCTGCAGTGTTGGTTGTTGTTGTTTAATTAGCTAGTTTGGAAATTACCACGATGGGGAATAAATGGATGGGAAATGGTAGAGTCATTTCTATCCAGTCAAACCTTTGGTTCTCAAAAGTCTTAGAAGATGATAAACATGAGAGCCCCCAAAATGCTAGGAGGGATAGCTCAGAGAATAAAAGCAGTTAGCTGTGTATAACAGAAGATCCTCTGCTCCCAATTCATGGTTGCTGTGTCCTTTTTCTCTTTCCTCTTTCTCTAATTCCTTCCCCACTTTAACTGTCTCAGTGTCTTGTTCTGAAAATGAGTACTTTTGCTTATTGATTTAGTGCCATGTAGGCCACCAAGTTTAAGAAACATAATACACTGTCTATATCTGGGCACAGTGTTAAAAGTTTCCTAAGTGTTCAGGTTTTAGCTTCTTTCTCACAAAATGCCAAAAATGAAGATTTTTTTAAAATTCAAAGCATGTGTTCAGTGTATTTAAATTGAATATAGATATACACATATATAATTGAATATATTGTGTATTAAATTTGTAATTTTTATATAAACAACTCCTTAAAATTTTGTGAGCAAATCAAACTATATGTAATATAGGTTTAGTATCCTCACCCTTCCAACCCAGTGAGATTAGATCTGTAAATATACTCATTTTTAAAGCATCAAATTTATTTCTCTCACTAGAGTCACTAAATTGGACAAAATCTTCATCTCCTTGATTTTCTGTGTCATCCATTTTTGAGCACAGTTGCTCCCAGTTTGAAAGGATATTATTGAATTAATTTTCTATTTTCTGAATTTCCAAATTACATAAAGCGTATATCTGCCACCCCTCCCTGAATCAGCCCTCACCAACAGGGTGTGAGTAAAAACATACCTGTAGTTCCAGATAGCTATATTACAAGTGACACTATTATATCCAAAGTTAATTTATAAACTGATTGTCATGAACCAAACTCAAGGTACATTTTTTTCCTCTAAAAAGTTTCTTATAAATATTATAAATGATGGATTTCACATTTCCTAACTGATGTGTGGTTGGTCACCCATCTAACCATCCCTCCATCCATCAAGTGCCTGTCAAGAGCCTAGTATGTGCTAAGCAGCTTGCACCGCATCAGACCACATCTGAATAGTTTATGATATATTTACAGTTAATAGAGATGAAAGGTATAATATTAATATTTTGGCAACCCTGATAGCAAGCTTAACACGAAATTGGCCTTTTAATATTTTATCTATAAAATAGTTCCACACTTAAAAAAAATAAAATAAAATAAAATAAAATAGTTCCACAGATATTTATAGAAGAACTTTTATATAGCAGAGTTTGGGCTTGTCACTAGGAATAAAAGGGATAAAAGAGTGAATAGGGTGATCTTGGTCTTCAAGTAGCTTAACAGCAGAACTTTAAAAACAAACAAAACAACAGGCTTGGTTAAAGGAAAATGGAGAGGTAGGTACAGTTTTCTGAGGCATTTCCTGGACATATTCAAAGACTTTTTTATGCTAATGGCACTAGTGTGTTATTGTGCTCCAGTCTCCTTCAAAACTGCACATCCAGGAAGAGTTGATGACTTCTGTGAAAACCAGCACTGGAGATTATAAATATAACTCTTAAGCTTCTCAGCTATGATAGGGTTCATATTTCTTTTAACCTCTCAACCCAAAGAGAACATATAGGAGACCTTTGAGGGTTAACAGAGAGTGGAAGGGAGAAGGGAGAAAGGAATTAGAGATTATTTCCTTGAATGCAGAAAAAAATCACACAAGATGGAGAGGGGAGGCTTGCACGGAGCTTCATACACTGAGCAAAGCAAACTCCTAAGCTTCCCCACCATGGTCCCTTCCTTAGGGTACCGTATAGATGGCTGTCCAGAGTGCATGAGACATTTATTGGACAGATGGGAAAGGTGAGAGATAGCAATCAGTTTATCAGACTAAACAAGAAAGCCTTGATACTAGCCTGTGAGGGATACTGACCTCTGATCTCATCTTTTACAGTCTCCTTACCAGCATTGTGATTGTGCCTCCATGACTTTGTACACACTGTGCTCTCTGCCTGGATGCTCTTACCCAAGTTACTCACACAGGTTAGCCTCTCACATCACTCAGGTCTCTTCTCACTGTCATCTGGCTGCGGTCCTTCTCTGACCACCCTGGGTTTTTTTTTTTTTTTTAATTGAAGTTCGATTCGCCAACATATAACACCCAGTGCTCATCCCGTCCAGTGCCCTCCTTATTGCCCATTAACCCAGTTAACCCAACCCCCCGCCCACCTCCCCTTCCACAACTCTTCTTTTGTTTCCTAGAGTTAGGAGTCTCTCATGGTTTGTCTCCTTCTCTAATTTTTCCCACTCAGTTCCCCTCCTTTCCCATATAATCCTTTTTAAAAAAATTATTGGAGTTCAATTTGCCAACATATAGCATAACACGCAGTGCTCATCCCGCCAAGTGCCCCCCTCAGTGCCCATCACCCAGTCACCCCAACCCCCACCCACTTCCCCTTCCACTACCCATTGTTCATTTCCCAGAGTTAGGTGTCTCTCATGTTTTGTCACCCTCACTGATATTTTCACTCATTTTCTCTCCTTTCCCTTTATTCCCTTTCACTAATTTTTATATTCCCCAAATGAATGAGACCATATAATGTTTGTCCTTCTCCGATTGACTTATTTCACTCAGCATAATACCCTCCAGGTCCCTCCACATCAAAGCAAATGGTGGGTATTTGTCCTTTCTAATGGCTGAGTAATATTCCATTGTATACATAAACCACATCTTCTTTATCCACTCATCTTTCGATGGACACCGAGGCTTGTTCCACAGTTTGGCTATTGTGGACATTGCTGCTAGAAACATCGGGGTGCGGGTGTCGCAGCGTTTCACAGCATATGTATCTTTGGGGTAAATCCCCAGCAGTGCAATTGCTGGGTCATAGGGCAGGTCTATTTTTAACTATTTGAGGACCCTCCACACAGTTTTCCAGAGTGGCTGCACCAGTTCACATTCCCACCAACAGTGCAAGAGGGTTCCCCTTTCTCCACATCCTCTCCAACATTTGTGGTTTCCTGCCTTGTTAACTTTCCCCATTCTTACTGGTGTGAGGTGGGATCTCATTGTGGTTTTGATGTGTATTTCCCTGATGGCCAGTGATGTGGAGCGTTTTCTCATGTGCTTGTTGGCCATGTCTATGTCTTCCTCTCTGAAATTTCTGTTCATGTCTTTTGCCCATTTCATGATTGGATTGTTTGTTTCTTTGCTGTTGAGTTTAATAAGTTCTTTATAAATCTTGGATACTAGCCCTTTATCTGATAGATCATTTGCAAATATCTTCTCCCATTCTGTAAATTGTCTTTTAGTTTTGTTGACTGTTTCTTTTGCTGTGCAGAAGCTTCTGATCTTGAAGTCAAGTCCCAATAGTTCATTTTTGTTTTTGTTTCTCTTGCCTTCATGGATGTATCTTGCAAGAAGTTGCTGTGGCCAAGTTCAAAAAGGGTGTTGCCTGTGTTCTCCTCTAGGATTTTGATGAAATCTTGTCTCATATTTAGATCTTTCATCCATTTTGAGTTTGTCTTTGTGTATGGTGTAAGAGAATGGTCTAGTTTCATTCTTCTGCATGTGGATGTTCAGTTTTCCCAGCACCATTTTTTGAAGAGTGTCTTTTTTCCAGTAGTAGTCTTTCCTGCTTTGTCGAATATTAGTTGACCATAAAGTTGAGGGTCCACTTCTGGATTCTCTATTCTGTTCCATTGATATATATATGTCTGTTTTTGTGCCAGTACCACACTGTCTTGATGACCACAGCTTTGTAGTACCACCTGAAATCTGGCATTTTGATGCCCCAGCTATGGTTTTCTTTTTTAATATTCCCCTGGCTATTTGGGGTCTTTTCTGATTCCACAAAAATCTTAAAATGATTTGTTCCAACTTTCTGTTCCCTGTATTTCTGTTCCCTGGTATTTTGATAGGGATTGCATTAAACATGTAAATTGCCCTGGGTAACATTGACATTTTCACAATATTAATTCTGCCAATCCATGAGCATGGAATATTTTTCCATCTCTTTGTGTCTTCCTCAATTTCTTTCAGAAGTGTTCTGTAGTTTTTAGGGTATAGATCCTTTACCTCTTTGGTTAGGTTTATTCCTAGGTATCTTATGCTTTTGGGTGCAATTGTAAATGGGATTGACTCCTTAATTTCTCTTTCTTCAGTCTCATTGTTAGTGTATAGAAATGCCACTGATTTCTGGGCATTGATTTCATATCCTGCCACACTGCCGAACTGCTGTATGAGTTCTAGCAATCTTGGGGTGGAGTCTTTTGGGTTTTCTATGTAGAGTATCATGTCATCTGCAAAGAGAGAGAGTTTGACTTCTTCTTTGCCAATTTGAATGCCTTTTATTTCTTTTTGTGGTCTGACTGCCGAGGCTAGGACTTCTAGTACTATGTTGAATAGCAGTGGTGAGAGTGGACATCCCTGTTTTGTTCCTGATCTTAGGGGAAAGGCTCCCAGTGTTTCCCCATTGAGAATGATATTTGCTGTGGGCTTTTTGTAGATGACTTTTAAGATGCTGAGGAATGTTGCCTCTATCCCTACACTCTCAAGAGACCATACCTATTCTACTAAAGCTGTTCGGAAATATAGAAAAAGATAGAGTACTTCCAAACTCATTCTATGAAGCCAGCATCACCTTAATTCCAAAACCAGAGAAAGACCCTACTAAAAAGGAGAATTATAGACCAATATCCCTGGTGAACACAGATTTAAAAATTCTCAACCAGATACTAGCCAATAGGATCCAACAAATACATTAAGAAGATTATTCACCATGACCAAGTGGGATTTATCCCCAGGATGCAAGGCTGGTTCAACACTCATAAAGCAATCAATGTGATTGATCATATCAGCAAGAGAAAAAACAAGAACCATATGATCCTCTCAATAGATGCAGAGAAAGCATTTGACAAAATACAGCATCCATTCCTGGCCCATATAATCCCTTTCACTATTTCTTACATTGCACATATGAGTGAAACAATATGCTGATGGTCTTTCTCTCTGATTGACTTCCTTCACTCAGCATAATACGCTCCATTTCCATCCACATCCAAGCAAATGTTAGGTTTGCTAACATTTCTCAGCCATCATCCCTTCTGATGGCTGAGTAATATTCCATTGTATATTTAGACCACATCTTCTTTATCCATTCATCTGTCGAAGGATATTGAGGCTCCTTCCACAGTTTGGCTATTGTGGACATTGCTGCTATAAACATTGGGGTGCAGTGACCATCCTGTTTTTTTTATTATTATTATTATTTACTATAGTCACAGAGAGAGAGAGAGAGAGAGAGAGAGGCAGAGACATAGGCAGAAGCAGGCTCCATGCACCGGGAGCCCAACATGGGACTTGATTCCGGGTCTCCAGGATCGTGCCCTGGGCCAAAGCAGGCGCCAAACCGCTGCGCCACCCAGGGATCCCCGACCATCCTGTTTTAAACAGTACTCCGACAGTCCATCTCAGCTTTATTTTTCTTCATAGCACTTCATTATTACCTGTCATTACTTGTTAATTGTCTGTCTCCTTATACTCAGATGTGTGCTCCAGAACGGGGTCTTTGTCTGCTTCACTTTTCTATTTTTTGTGACAAAGGCCATGGCACATTGTGGGAGAATTATGAGGTCTTTTTTCAAAGTATGGGCTGTTAGCCCAAAAAAGTGCTTTTTCCTAAAAAACTTTTTTTTTTAAGATTATTTATTTGAGAGAGAGAGAGAGAGAGAAAGAGATCATGAGCAGGTGGGAAGGGTAGAGGGAGAAGCCGACTCACCGCTGAGCAAGAAGCCTAACGTGGGACTTGATCCCAGAATTCTGGGATCATGACAGGAGCCAAAGGCAGGCATTTAACCAACTGAGCCACCCAGGAGCCTCCTAGAAATCTTTTAAAGAGGATTTTTTTTCAGCCTGCCATTTCATTTCATTATATTCAGTTTCAAGACCACTTTGGGTGGGGAAACGGTGCAGTTAATGATGGTATTCCATATTCTTCTACTAGGAGGTTAGTGGTATGGGGACCATTTGTGATTGCATTATTTTCCTTTCAGTGTTTCTTTTTTTTTCTATCTCTTTCTATTTTGACAAATTTGAAATCTACCAAAAAGTTGCTACAGTAGTTCAGTGAACATCCATATACTTTTCACTTAGATTTACCATTTGTTAACATTTTGCCATATTTTTTTATATCTCTACATACATAATTACAGTTCTCTCAGAACTACTTAGTATTTAAGAAAAAGTTGCAAAAAATAAAAAAATAAAAATAAAAAAAGAAAAAGTTACAGATATGACCTTTCACCTCTAAATGCTTCAGTTTGTATCACCTAAAAAGGAGATATAGTTACCATATTCAGGACTGTAACATGATATAGTAGTATTATCTAGAATGTGTAGACCTGTCTCAATGATGTCCTTTAGAACAGTATACATATAATAGGAAAGAAGTTTTAATCCAGGAAACAGTACCAAATCACAGATTACATTTAGTTATGGAGCTTCTTTAACCTTTCTCAGTTTTCTTGTCTTTCATGACTTTAACATTTTTAAAAAGTACAGCCATTTGTTTTGTAAAATGTCCCTCAATGTGGGCTTATTTTATATTTCCTGATAATTAGAATCAGATTATGCATTTTTGGCAGAAGTACTATGCAGGTGATAGCGTATCATCCTGAGTGTATTACCTCAGCAGGTACATGATGTTAGGTGGTCCCATTACTAATGATATTAAATTTGATCACGTTTGGGTAATGTCTAACAGATTTCTCCACTGTAAAGATACTTTTTTCCCTTTGTAATTCAGAAGTAATCTTCAGAGAGATACTACAAAACTACGTAAATATCCTACTCCTAAACAAACTTTCACCTAATGGTTTTAGGATCTCTGGAGATTCTTAACTGAATCCATTACAGTAGTGGTGGTTGCAAAATGGTCATTTTCTGGCTCTTTTGTTCCTTATATATTTATAAATTGTAAATCCCATTGTATATTCCATTGTAAAGAAGGGCTTCCACTTTACCTACTTGTTTATTTCCTTATTACAAATATGGATTCATGGATTCTTTCCTTGATTCAATGTGTTGTAATCTATTACTATCATTCATTTTAATGTTCAGATTGTCCTAGAATTGGCCTAACCACAGTGATCCCTAGCATCTGGGGAGAGAAATACCTAATCCCAAGAGTAAGAAACATTTTTAGTAAATTCACAGCACTTCTGAAATTTTAATTGCATACAAATCACTTGGGGCCCCAGATTCTGCATTCCTAACAAGCTCCCTGGTGATGCTGATGCTGATGGTCTGTAGACGGCAGGTAAAGTAGCAAAGGTGTAGGAGTCTGTAGGTTGATCTGGAAGACTTAAAATACATCTTGTTCTACCTGTATTAGTATGAAAATTCACCTTGTTAACATGGAAGAGACTGATCATTTAAAGAGTGTATGAGCTCTGGTAGGCATGGGGAGTGAAGAGCTACACAACAGCTACTTGATTCCCAGACATCATGATGATGTGGAACACTGTATTCCCCTCATTCATGCTTACTTTTGCATTTCTCTAGAAATCCTGACCTTTCAGGAAGCTGTCTTCAGCTCCAGTAACTGGGATCAGGGGAAATAGTGACAACCTCAGTGGAGGATTTCTGGCACTTTCTGGCAGAAATCTGTTAGACCTAACTTTACTGATACCAAAGGAGTTTGGCGGTTTGAGCTCTTCTCAAAAAATAAATGTTCGTTTGTTTGTTTGTTTGTTTATTTATTTATTTATTTTTGCTCCACAGAAGTTATGAGTTTCCTGTTATTGGCAGATTTCAGTGGCTTTTGGTCAAATAGTTTCCTTTTCCCCTTAAAGTCATTTTTAGACAGATTGTTGTTGGCACTGTGGCCATCTGCAGTTTACGAGCACTACATACATAAAAATTCCAAATGTACATGGAATTTCATATTGCTTAGTCATCTTGTCTAATCTGTTTACATTTTTATCAGTAATCCTTTCTTTCCCCCTTAGCATAATTTCATTTACTCATCTGCCATCTGACTTTTCTATTTCCCCTTACTTCAGCCTATTAAGAATGGATGGGATCTTCCCTATAGAAGTAGAAAGCTGTATAGCTGAGGGAATCCCTGTATGGGATAGAGGGAGCATCAGAAATCAGGGGACATCTAGTATGATGGACTGAGTGTTTGTGCTACTAATTAGCATTGGGAAATAAGTGAGTGTGGAACCCATGGGCACGTACCAGCGCATTTAACAGAATCCAGAGGGTTTCTAAAATGAATGTTTTGTTTGTTGGGATGTTTGTTTTTAATCTCTACCATTTGTATCTTCTGCTGTTTCTGGCGTTTGAATAGATAGCTGATAATAGTATTAGACTAAAGTAAAGCTTGGGCAATTGTGACTTATGAATGATTCACAAGTTCATATGTCCCAATCAGTGCTCTCTTTTAGCTCCAACTTCCCTGTGAAGGGATGCCACGCACTCTCAACTTTGTTGCAAAGAATCCGTGTGCTCCTAGAGCCTCCATCTCTAACAGAAAATGCTATAGCCCTTGTGATCTCTTTCTTTGTCATGGCACATAATAATATGTTCATTGAATTAGGTGGGGTTAGAAGGGATTTTATTTCCCCTAAGTAACATGTGTTACAGAGGGGGATTAATATCGCCAAACTATGATAGTATTACATACATCTGAAAGCTAACCTGGAAATCTAGTAAGATACATAAACAAGTAAATACCTTTTATGTTTTCTTTGTTAGAGGATGCAACCTTAAGATTTCTTATATCAAACTGTGTAATTGGTTTAGCCTGGTAATAGATGATTGTCCCTCAGAGGTTCAGGGGTTGCTATAGAAGCTCAGGGCCAGAAGAACTGTGCTCTGTGCAGGCCACTACTAGGGTATGCAGGAGCTTGGTCATGGCTGGGTGCGAAGGCCTGGTGGAAAGCAGAAAGGCTGCTTCAGTGCCTCAGGTGCTAGACACCTGGTACCAGTTAGACCACACCTGCTTTCTGCTGTTTGGCCTCTCCTTTTCTCTCTCCTGTGAGTTACTCTTTAAAAAAAAAATCCCTGAAAATCAGAAATGTTTCAGATTCTGATTCAGATCTTTTTAACCTCTCACAACCGTGTGAACTCTGGTGATGGTAGTAAAGTAAGAGGAAAGTTTCATCTATTCACTCATTCAAATGTAGAAGAACATCTTATTCTAACATTGAAAAATTATCAGATGGGTGAGCTGCCTCACACACATGCAAGAAAACTCAACAGGACTTATGGCGGCATCCTTCACAGTATGCAAAAGAGTGTTACACCTAACTTATAGGTACTGGAGGTGCTTGTTAAATGATCCAAAGCTAAAAAGCAACTGAGTGCCTTTTATTTTCATTTCCCAACTTACCAGTTTTTCCAAAACATCATTTTAATTCCAACACACTTGGATCCCTCATTATATTTCCAGTGCTGTATTTGAACAGTGCTCGAATGTCTGTCCCTGGGTGTTGATGCACACATATATACATAGCCTGACTTGCTGTATCCAAACAAGGGAATGCCTACTTACTTGATGTGATTAGCTGGAGGAATTGGTTGTTAGGTTGAAGAATACCCTGGAAGTTATATGTGCCTTTAATTTTACCCAAAAAGTCTTGAGATGATTTCTTAGAGTGTTACTTTATGACAGTGAGCTGCATTAATTTTACTTACTATATTTTGCTAGAGAGGTTATTATAAATTCAGCCAACATTTACTAAGCATCTGCTAGGTTCACAGACCTGTGCTGGGCCCTATCTGTCCCCACCTTCAGGTTGTCCACCATCTTACCTGATAGACTACATAAACACAAAACATAAATACTAATAATACTAAACTAAATACCAGATACATGGGTCTCCAGCAGTTTTCAGAAAAGAGAGACTCCAGTGAGGTGGAAGGGTTGGAAGAAGGAACAATTTGGAAAAATTTATAATTAAAATTGGCCTTAATGGTTGGGAAAAAGGAGGAGAAAGAGGGAGAGCATTTCATTTAGTGGTGAGCAGCATAACCAAAGTTAGAGGTTGGCATTCACATCGCTTTTGTGGGTCAGTGAGAGCTTGGTCCAGTTGTGGTATAGGGGTTCTATTGGAAAGAGTGGAGATTAGGTGGTAAGATTTGCCTGGTACTAAATCCCAGAGGCATTATGCTGCCACAGCGTAAAGTGGTCTGGAAGGTGGTTGAGCAGCACCAGGACAGTCTTGCAGCTGCTCCGCTGGGTTCCACTACTGCCTCCATCCTTCCTGAGCTTTATGATTCTCATTATGCCATAAACCCCGTGCCACTGTTTCCACATTTGTAAAATGAGGACAGTGAATTTATTTATCTCACAGGGTTGCTGTTTTGAGTATAAGAAATAATAACTACACAAACTGCTTGGCATCATTCTGGATACTTGGTAAGTCTCGTTGCATCATTAGTTATTAGCAAGGAAGATAAAGAGTGGCAGCTATGCCTTAGAAAGCTTTGATTCAGATAAGCTGATTGAAGCTTGAGGAGGCTTTGCAGAGTTGCCTTTTTCCTGGATGGAGTTGAAGACAAAATTTTAGAAGTATTGCCACAATTTCCAGCCTCTACAGGAAGGCACAGGAAAGGGTACAGGGAGATGTGTTGCAAAAAGCCATTCTGTTTCCCACTACATCTCCATTTCACAGAATTTAGAAATAATCATGCTTGATAGTCATCAGAAATGATTTGGTAAGAGTAATTGCCAGTGTTCCTTAATAGCCACAGAGAACTCAATGCTGGTCAGTTGGAGGAAGTGAATTGTTTGAGCCAGAAGGAACTGGAAGTTTATTTACTTGCTCTTTTTTTAGTTAATATTTTATATTGTGTATGCAGAGGCTGCTATATTGACAAGGATAAGATAGATAATTGAATCTGAATAAATGAAAATGAAAAATAACTCTGAGTATCCCCTACAAGAATTACAGTACCTAACTTCAATAATTCAAGTGTGCTAATTCTGTTTGTTGTACTTACACTTTGGGTGGACAAGAAATTGGAAAGCAGTACTGTCTATAAAAACAGGAATCTGTTTCATACTTTTTCTTGAAGTTTTTTTTTCTTTGAGCTATAGGATTTTTAGCTGGAAGTAAGTTTAATTCATCTAGTAGGAAGTTTGAATTTTTAATAAGCTTGTCTTTATAAAAATATGAATAAGCTGCACTTCAGTCCTATCTTCATGGTGGAAAGTTGTATGAAAAAAATTTATAGCATGAGCATTATGCTTTGTGAAGAAACAGCATCCTCAAAGGATAACAATACAAAATATGTACATTTTTGTTTATCACAGTTTTACTTCCTAAGTGCTACCTGTCTATATTTTGACTCTGAATATTTCAGATATTTCCATATCTGGTATGGAGTATTCTTATGTGCAATTTAAAAATGGTTTCAAGGGTCAAAGCTTATAAATGCTACAAGTTCTGGTATAGCGCTCCAGGTATAATGCCATGCATGTACTGATATCAACAGTCGTTAATTAGTGCCTTGTAAAACATAAAAGAGATAATCAACTAAAAACAGTGTGACTGTATGTTTAAAGAAGTACATCTCTCTAGTCCTTCATCTGTGAAGTTTTTAATATATACTCTGCATATGTGTGTATATATGTATATGTTTATGTAAGTATGTATCAAGTAATCTCTGTAACTATGTGTAGCACAGAGTAGTCCTATGCCAGGTATTGTAAGTATTAACCTGTATCAGATTCCTTTGAAGGGAGCCAAAAGAATGTCTAGAATTAAGTACAATATAAATTGATTTTAAAACAAGCATATTCCGGCTTCTATACTTGGAAATTACATTAATAAAGATGGGAATTCACTACCCCTCCCTTTCTGTGTAGTTCAGTCAACTTCTCTCTGGATTCCTTCTCTTCCTAGTCTTCTTCAGACCCCAATGTCATTGTCATCCTGACTTTTCTCTTAGCTCCTTTTTCTACCCACTGTATCCACAATCCTTTATCCTTTTGGCCAGTCCATTTATCCATTTCTGCTGCTTTTCTACCAGCATGGCTCTCTGCAGATCATTACCACTAGAAACATTATCCAATTCAGCTGGGTTCTCAGTATTGCTGGAGGTTGTTTTGTTTTGTTTTTTTCTTTTTTTTTGCGGGGGGGGGGGGTTGTTTTTATTATTCTTATGTATGTGCCTGGACAAATTCCCTCCCATCTCCCATAGCCATGATCCTAAATTTGATCAGTTTCCACAAATTCTTTAATCAAGAGGTAGTTGAGCTGTGGTTCTCTCTTCTGGCAGAAATGTCCCTGGAGGGAATTTCCATTCCCCTACCACATGTAGTTCTGGTGCTGCTTCCCCACTCTCTGCCTGTATCATCATATGGCCCTCTTTGCTGTGCATCATGGTATTCCTGGCTGTCTCCTGTTCTTATAAGGACACTAGTCCTTTGGATTCAGTGCCCAACTACTCTGGTATGACCTCATTGTAACTTCATTCTGTCTTTCAAGAATTTATTTCCTGAGTAAAGTCACACTCACAGGTTTCAGGGGTTAGGATTTCAACATGTGTTTTTGAGAGACCTAGTTCAGCCTATCACAGACATTTAGAATAGAATATGTGTGTGTAATATGTAGCATGTAATACTTTACATGTGTGTTGAGGGTTTGTGTTTAATGTGGCATATTAAAGTTCATTAAAGTAATGAAGTTAATGAACCAAGTACAGAAGTGTGAAACATCCACATGGTTGTTGAATATGGGTATTATATCACACATGTCAACTTTTAAAAGTTAAATTCAATTTACTTAGTTTTATTAATGACTAGTTTATTGTTGAGTACTTCTAAAGTAACTTACATAGCATAAAGCCTTCATCTAAGAATTCATGCCTATGCTTATAAATTCAGTTTCTAATTACAGAAATTCCTTTTCCGAGAAATGAGTACTACACTTGAAACTTCAGACCTCATTTGTAAAAAATGATTAAAGAATAAATTGTTCAGGAAATACTATAAAGGAAATGGTGATCTACTAATTTATAACTATCAAGTTCCAATTAACTTCCTTGTTAGTATTTATGATAAGCATCATCCTTCTAAAATTTTTAGGGGGTGAAGTACCCCTGTAAGTTGTTCAAATCAAGAACAACAATTCTTAACAAACCTTATCTTTTGAAAGCACAACTGGGTCCATGTAATTACCTCTCTTCTTTTGGATTTTTCTGCAGTTTTCTTAATTTAGTAAATTAAAATGCCAGTATTCAAATGATCTAATATCAAAGCCTCTTTTTTATAAATTAGGAGTATAGTAGTGAATGGACCTAAGTTATGATGACTTAAGTGAAGTTTACCCCTTGAAGCCCTATGTTTTCTCTTAGATCAGCACTCTAGAATCCCAGATAGAATGGAGAAATACTTCCTCTTTATTTTATTTTTTTTAATTAATTTTTATTGGTGTTCAATTTACCAACATACAGAAAAACACCCAGTGCTCATCCCGTCAAGTGTCCACCTCAGTGCCTGTCACCCATTCCCCTCCAACACCCGCCCTCCTCCCCCACTTCCACCACCCCTAGTTCGTTTCCCCGAGTTAGGAGTCTTTGTGTTCTGTCTCCCTTCCTGATATTTCCCAACATTTCTTCTCCCTTCCTTTATATTCCCTTTCACTATTATTTATATTCCCCAAATGAATGAGAACATACACTGTTTGTCCTTCTCCGATTGACTTATTTCACTCAGCATAATACCCTCCAGTTCCATCCACGTTGAAGCAAATGGTGGGTATTTGTCGTTTCTAATTGCTGAGTAATATTCCATTGTATACATAGACCACATCTTCTTTATCCATTCATCTTTCGATGGACACCGAGGCTCCTTCCACAGTTTGGCTATTGTGGCCATTGCTGATAGAAACATCGGGGTGCAGAAATACTTCCTCTTTAAATGTCACTGGGACTGTATGGTGTCTTGAAGTCAGAGGTGAAAGACAAAATATGCTCTTTAGCAAATAGGAAAGAATATTTTTATTAAAATTCCTTTTCTCTTTGTTGGTAGACTTTCTCCATTATGACACAGGAGAAAGATCAGATTGTGGCAACCCTTTACAAAAAATAAAATATAGTTTCTGACTCTGAGCTATTTGATAACAGTGATGGTGGTGGTGATGGTGATGGTGATGATACCACCACCACTTTTTGGTAGTTAAGCCATTGTGTTCTACTCATTGCCTGGAAAATAGAAATCACAAAGTTAAGGTGTTACACTAAAACAAGATGTTTTGGGAATTGTGGACTTTTTCAACCCTGGGACACAGGAAAGCTTTTAATTGCTATCATCTATACATGTTCACAGAGATATCTATCCTCTAGATAAGGAATTGGCAAACAAAACCCCAAGGGCCGAATCTGGTTTGCTACCTGTTTTTGGCAGATTTAGCCTATTGGACGGAGTGGAGTTACAACAAAAACCATATGGTCCACAAAGCCTAAAATATTTACCATCTAACCCATTACAGATAGAATTTGCCAACCCCTATTCTAGGTAGTGCTTCCAAAATGCACAACCATATAATTGAACTTTAAGGGTCATTTGAGATATGTATTCCAAGTCTAAAGCAATTTTATAGATGGGCAGACCAAGGCTCATGAAGTGCTTTGCCAGCAATTGTAACTTGTTTGCTGTAATTTTCTTTTCCTTTTTAAAAAAAGGATGATTTTTTTCTCATAACATTTTTTATAATGGCAAAATATACATAACATAAATGTTACCATTTCAACCATGTAAGCGTACAGTTCAGTGGCATTAAATACATTCCTGTTGCTGTACAACCATCTCCACCATCCGTCTCCAGAACTTTTTCACCATCCCAAACTGAAACTCTGTGCCCATTAACCTAACTCTCCACTCCCCCTCTCTCTAGTCCCTGGCAATCATCATTGTACTTTCTATCTCTATGAGTTTGACTGCTCTAGATATTTCAGATGAGTAGAATCATACAATAGTTGTTCTTTTGTAACTGGCTGATCCAACTTTTTTTAATTGAAGGAAACATTCTTTACAGAAACAAGAAAATTCTAGCCTTTTCCCTGACTTATTTAAGCACCTGACTTGACCCAAGGTAAGCTGATCAACTTTACTTAATGCCCTCAGCTCTTAAAATGGCACATTTTAATATCTTTCTGTAAGGAATTCAATACAGTGTTGTGGTATTAGTTATGGTAAAAAATAAAGATCTTAAAATTTACAGTGGAATAGTCACAAATATTAGTTTTGCAGTTCAGGTATTTGCTTCCAGGATTTTGGCATAAGGGAATATAAGTGAATACTCAGAAAGTAATTTTGTGGGCATTGGAATCAGAGTCAAAGATGAAGGATGATAATTCAGGTCTCATGAGCCATGGATGGGCAGGATCAGAGGTGACTAGCTCAAGGTTTGCCAAATTCAGTGTGTCCTTATCCTAGATAATGCTGCCTATGCACAGCTCACATCTTGCCCTTTGCTCATCATTGTCTTTCTGTTTACATAAAGTTACTCCAGATGGGGTAAAATATAATTGATTATGAGTTAGTATACTAACTTTCACATTTCAGTTCTGCCTCCCTAAGACTATACTTAGATCACTCAATTGAAATGTTGAGTGTTCATAAAACTCTTTAGACTCTTGTGTACATCCTATTTCTTGATTTCATCTTGAGTGATATAAATTGTAATTTTCATATTTTACTCATTTCCCACTTAAAGAGTAACCTTATTTTAAAATTCTTATAGGGCAAGGAAGGGCAACAGGCGGAAATATTAGGTGACTAAGTGTTGCCTCCACATACATCCTCAAAGCAAGTAGATCATACTAAGGCATTTATTCTAAGTATTTGTCATCAGGCCTTAAATTAAATCTTCTGTTTTGTTGTTGTTTTGTTCAAATAGCAGGGAAGGTATAGATGAGAAATTCATAAAATTAATTCAGTGTTTATTTGCTTACTGTGTACTAAGTGCATTGCTTGAATTACCTCCTACAATCCCCTTAAAGACTTCTGAAATATGTACTTTTATTATATCCATTTAGTGATGAGGAAACTAAGACACAGAATTTTGCCCTATGACATAGCCAATAAGAGACTGTGCCAGAATTTGAATGCTGGCGATCTTGACTACAAAGTCAGATTTCATTTATTTGCTTGTTCATCTGTCCATTCATTCATTCCAACAAATATTTAATGAGAGCCTGTTATGTTTTAGGATTGATTCAAGGAATACAGCAGTAATGATAAAAACCATGTCCTCATGGAGCTTATGCTATTAACCACTTTTCTGTGAACCATCTTGTATTCTCCTTCATCATCTAGTCTACGATACTGAGATGCTAGTGCTTTTTTTCAGCTTCTCATCAAGAAGCTATTAGGTTTTGGTAAGTGGTAGGAGCTTTTCCTGTCAGCTCGGATAACCCCTTTCAACAGACAGAAATGAAGAAACCATTGAAGACAAACATCATTTCTTTCTTCTTGAACTATCAGACAGGTTATCATAGCTTTTGAAACTTCTGTGTGGTTTATCACCCTGAAGGTCAGGAATTAAGAGTATTTACCTTGTAGCTAATGCTGCCCTGCTTTAATGTAGGCCAGTGTTCTCTTAGTTTTCCCGAACACCTAAACACAGAGTTATCAGTATCTTAGTCATTAAGCCTGAATAGTTGAAGACCATATGAACACACTAATTTGCCTTTTGTTTTCAGGAATGTGTTTGGTTTTGGTTTTGATCCAAGACAGGATTGTGAAGTACAAGAGAGAAGGTTTCTCTGGAGATTTGCTTTCCTCCTCCTTCAGTTAGGCTTTCTTTCCTCCTGCTGGTTTCTTCACCTCCCAGCCAGCAAACTTACAGTTAATACCCTGCTAAAGTGGTTAAGTCATAACTAAAGCCTCCCATCCTTCCCTGCCCTTCCTCCCTTCCTTTGGACTAAGAAGTCTACTAATCTTGGTGAGCTTGGAACCCATAGCTCAAGAGATGGCTCATGAGGACTTGACTGTGTCCCCGCCTGGAGATTTTGCATTTTAATGGGAAATGTTTAGTCTCTGTTACCCCTTCATTTGAGGGGAGTAAATAAAGATTTCACACAAACACTTTCTACAACGTTGAATTAACCAAATTATTAAACATTTGGCAGAGGAGGATTAGTTTTCTTTGTGTCTTTGAATTGCTTAGTGTGAAATATTTAGGTTTCCACATCTTGTTCTTAAAATTGGGTATGATGAATATTGAGTTCAGAGGAAGGAATACTTTGTGACCATTGATTGCGTGCCTTACTTTATGCTGTGTCCTAGATCCATTGCCTTGCCTGCAGTGTCTCATTCATCCTATGAACTATCTCAACAACAGGACCTCTGCTGGGTGGTACAGGATTACCAAGTACTATTCAATTGCTGGTAGTCCACAAGATTGTTACTTACATCTTATATTTTTACAATCCTTTACAGTTTATAACTTAAACGTTTTTCACTTATCATCGCATTTAATCTTCTATATGCTCATTATAATAACATGTAAATATATAAAACAACCAGTGATTAAGATAACATTAACCGCAGTTTTCATAGGAAGAAAATGAAGCCAAAGGAAGTTAAGTGACCTGCCCCCAGGTTCTATTGCTCAGTCCATTGTCCCTTCCTCTAAACCGCAGCTACCTGTAAAATGAGGATGTTTTCAAATCATGTGCCTAGTCTCCTCTGGTATTTGAATATTTATGGCACTCAATTTTTATATTGCATTTTCTCCATTTGAATTTCATATCTTTTGGTAGGGTTTCTTTTTTTCCCCTAACTTTTCCATAATCACTCCTAACTTAGAAACATCTACATTCAGATTTGATGGAATATACTTAGTTTCTGCATGTCAGTTATTTGTCCATTTATGATCCTGAAAGATTTAATCTGACCTCCCAAAATAACAGTTGTGGTTTTGTCATGATGTTTTAAAATATCCATAGCCCTGATTATCAGAGTAAAAGCAGTTTTTTCTTACAGTCTGTACCTATTTTAGTTACATTCTCTGTTCTTCCAGTATAAATGGAACTTGCTCCAGCCAACTGTTGAAATTGCAGTAAAGAAAATACAGCTAGTTTTTTCTGCCTCTAAAAAGAGAGAAAAAAAGTTTTGTTAGTCTCTCTCCTTAGCATAATGTATTTCAGGCACTTTAAAGTATTTATTTAGCTAGTTGCACAGTCTTTCATAGACTAATCTTGTCCCTATACCTAATGCTATTTATCTGTACTCACTTTTAGTATATTGACTTCATTTCCCTTTTTTTTTCCCCTGGCTTTCTCATTAATTTTTCATATCCATAGCTTTTGGCATTTTTCTTGCTGTCTTATATTACTGGCATAGTCTTAAGCATGTAGGGCTAATTTCTTGACCACCAGTAGCACTCCTTTTTTCAGCTGGAGTTTTTGTCATTTAACACTTTATTAATAAATTTGATTTATTGCTCCATAACTGTTTCTTGTAGATAAGTTTCTATTCCCTGTTGTGATTTTAATTAGTAGTCCTGGATCACAGGGATTATGCCTAACATAACTTTGGAAAGATCCCTCCTAGAAGATACCAGAGAAAGAATACACAGAGTATGTATTATCATCTCATTAGAGTGTACTCATTAGAGTGCATGCAAATACTCAGCATTTCAGTCAGTATTTATTTGACTGCTTACCATTTTACCATCCGTTCTGCTAGTGAAGCAGTCAAGCAGTAGATCACCTGGGTTTACACAGTAGTAGGAGGTTCAACCAAAATAATCAGTTAATCCAAGTCAGTGTGATGGGACTTGAGAGAATAAGTTGAATTGTTATGTATATATGTGATATATGTTTATCAGGAAAGCTCTTCAGCAACTTCAAGGTGTCTAGGAAGGTCACCTTTGAGATCATCTGATACCTAAAGGATAAACAAGGTTTGACCAAATTTAGCAAAGGTGGGGAAGGGTGAAGGAATTGGGACAGGATGCTCATTTGGAAGGAAGAAGATCCATCTCTCTAGCTAGAGGGCAAAAATGTTTTTTTAGGACCGCAGCATAGAGTTCAAGGGGGAGGTTGTAGAAGTGATCTGGATCTGAGATGGGCTTATTAGGTGTTTGGGCTTTAGCCTAAGAACAGGAGTTTTTTTGTTTTTGTTTTGTTTTTTGGGGTTTTTTAAAAAGATTTTATTTAATTCTTTAACAAAAAAAGATTTTATTTATTCATGAGAAATACACAGAAAGAGAGGAGGCAGAGACACAGGCAGAGGGAGAATCAGGCTCCTCGCAGGGAGCCCAATGTGGAACTCAATCCCAGGACTCTGGGATCTTGCCCTGAGCCAAAGGCAGACATTCACCCAGGCGGCCCAGAACAGGAGTTTTTTTAAGGTGGGAAGCAACCTGATCCAGTTTTAGTTAAGAGACTCCTCTGGCTATGCTGTGGGGAATGGTTTGACAGACAGGAGCTGTATCTAAGAGTTCACTGAAGTAATGGAGGGTAGAGATGATAGTAATCTCAACCAGGGTAGGTTAAGTGGAAGGATTCAAGAGACATTTAGTAGAGAGAGTCCTTGAGAATTATTGATTGCAGGGGAGGGGTGCATTAAGAGAAAAAGAGACATGGCTGAGGGTGATTGGAACTCCTTCAGTTCTGTTCTCACTCCTCCATCACTGATTTTAGGTAGTCATACATTTTGATCTGTGATATCCATGGCTATAAAAATAAATACATTTGGGCCAAGGGGGACTTTAGATTTTAATATTTTCTAAAATCTCTGTAGGAAGACTTTTAGATTACAGAGGGTAGTTTTGTTACAAATATTCTATATAAAAAGATTAAATAGCATACTTAGGTATATAAAATAATTTACAGTAATGAAAAAGCCATCTTACTTAATGTCCCAGGGGAAATACAAAGTTATAACCCTATTTTTAAACATTACGCTATTAAACATCAGTTCATTGATAGTATATTTATTAGCCAAGCACAGAATGTGAACTTTTCAGTACAGAATTACCTACCTATCCATTACCCGGCCTTCATTGAAATAAAAATCTAGACATAAAATATAAAGTAATGAAAATGTTTGTTAGGTATACAGATAGCTCCAAGTAGTTGCAAGGGTTATCAAGAGCCATTTGTAGTTCCCTGGAAGTCTGGATCGATGATCAAATGAAACAAGTTACTGCTTTGGGATTATGTACTTTGATAGGAATTTACCAGTTGCAGTTCCCTCCTAAATACCACATAGGCAAGTATTTCCCTCTCTCCCTTCACCCATTGTAGTCTCCCTTTGTTCCTTGTTTCTTTTAAGTTAGTTTCTTACCAAAACTCCTTTAAAATCTTGGACTTAGGAAGTTTCCTTGAGAAGTATTCATGATATGGAACTGGTACCTTTGTTTTGGTCTTGGCTTTATCAAAAGCAGATCTGTGATTATGAACTTGTCACTTCTCAGGATCTTGGTTTCTACATTTGTAAAATGAGAAGGCTGAAGTAGATTTGTGATTAAGGGTAATCTGAGCGATGATTCTTTTATCTGCCTTTTTCCCCCCTAGTCTTGTGTATCCAGTTGCTTCCAGGCCTTTATTTGAGGGTCCCACTGGTACTTAAGATTTGTTATCAGAGCCACCCCTCTCATATGGAGGCCTCTATGGTTTGTTCCAGCCCCACTATCAGAACCAAAGGACTTAAGAGGTAGGTTACTGGAAAGTATTCCCATGGGAAGGAGAGCAGCACAGCCCTTGAAAGTCGTATGTTTAGATGCTCGGTACCTATACATGTCAGGAAAACTTGTCCCTTTATAGCATTCCCTTGTGTCATTTCTTTTGTTATTTTTTTTTAACCAGACAAATGTTTGAGTTTTATTTTATTTTATTTTTTTTGTATGTGCTTTTTTTTTTTTCTTGGAATGGAAAAGGTAGGGTGGTTGCTGAAGAAGGAAAATGAGAAACTACTGAACATTTTACTACAAAATATGCTACCTCCAGGGACACAAGGCAAAGATTTCCTTACAAAGGTTGTAATTCTCTCTCCCACTCTCAAGTCCACCATTTGCAGTTTTGGTTATAGCAGTGCCACCTCTATACCTATCTTCAGGCACTGCTCTAGCATATTCATCACCCCTCCTTCCATTGTTAACATAGAAGCCTTCCCAATATCCATCCTCAAGCGCATTTCCTCAGGGAATGCTGATTAACCCCACTTACCGTTAATCACCACTCACATGTAAGCTCCTCCAGACCTTCGTTAAGTGTTATTCTTTAAAAGTATATTTAAAGTAGATTCAGATAAAGTGGGAGAATACCAATATATAAAAGTATATATAGTAGAATCTTCCATTACATGTTACACATACACCTGAACCAGGGTGACTTTTCTTATATTGATCTGTTTTGTCTCCAAGATAAAAGATCTGAATGTATCCTTCCATCTGTGAAGTCATTTAACCAAACTTGTTTTCTGTGCTTATTTGTGATTGCTTGATTTATTGAAGTTGATCCTAGCTTAGAAATTGGCATGTGTGCTTTTGCAAAATGATTCTTATAAGGACTATAAAAACGTGGTCATTGAAAAAGCTGTTTGAGAAAATGTATTGCTCTTGCTGTGATATTAACAATGGTATTTTTTAAATGTTATGTCCAGTCTACCTAAGTTTAATTATAAATTGGATATTTTTTGAAAGCTGTCTTCCTCTACTTCTTTGATGTATTCAAATTTGTAATAGATCTTTGAACACCAGTTGGTGTGGGGTTGTTGGTTTGCCACTCGAACCATCTCTACAATCTACCCTCTGATAATGACAGTGACTCCTATGAATAGGAAATAAAAGAAATACTTTGCATTAATCCCCCACCGCACCTCAGTACCGTCAATTCCCTAGCCCCCACTGCTCTCACTTCGACAGAAGCAAAGACGATGTAATTACAACACTTTTCCCTCTAATACACAAATTGAAACCATCCTTTACTGATTCCCTTTGGGATGTTTGTTTTAACTTTTGTTTTACTGGTGGAGACCACACTGATTTTGGTTTGCCTGCCACCCTAGGATTACTTGATTGCAGTCTTCTAAGAAGCAAAGAACCAGGTCTAATTTAATGTTTAGCAAAATAGTGGTCGTAGTAGAAATTTGTAAGTTTTTGGAATGCAGCAGGATAGGATTGAATGAGGTTAAGGAATCTTTAATGCGTGCTTTTGAATAAATCTTTTCAGTGAATGGTCTCTTGTGGATCTCAAAGCCACTAGGAAGAGAACTGGGGTATTTGTTTTGAACCTTGCAAGTAGTAGTAACTCTTTACCTTTCTACTAATACCCCACCCCCAGCACGCTCCAGCTTGCTCACATTTGTCAGCGATCCCCACCCCACGGCAGCAAGTTCATTAGTGACTTTTCCATGAGATGCAAATCAAGAAAGGTCTCGGTCCTCGCTGCGGCGCAGGTGGGCCTGGCTTGAGGAAGACGCAGCCTATAGACCGTTCCGCAGGGTGGCTCATTATCGGCGCTGACCGTTGCTTTCCAACACACCGGGGAAAACGTACCAGGCAGTTACGATGCAGACAACCGGGAGGGGTGGTGGTGAGGACAGGAACCGAGATAAAATTTGGCCAAGGCTACGTGTCGCACCGAAGCCACCACAGCAGGGCGGGCGGGGAGGCCGGGCGGGAGGCCGGGCGGGGAGGCCGGGCACCTGCGGGGAGCGCGGGCGGGGCCGGGGCGGGCCGGGGCGGGCCGGGGCGGGCCGGGGCGGGGCCGGCCGGGGGCGCCGGCGGTTGGAAGGGGGTGGAGTTGCCCTTGGAGGCGGCACCGGCCCTGGGCCCCGAGGCCCGCCGCGCCCTATCGGGCCCGAGCCGAGTGGCCCAGCGGAGCCGGCGCGCTCCCGCCTGCAGGGGGAGGGCGGACGGGGCGCGGGGACCGGCCAGGCCGCGGCGGGCGCTGTTTCTCTTTCACTTTCCTTCCCTCCGAGGCCGGCGCGCTGGCGGGCGAGGAGCGGCGGCGGCGGCGGCCGCGGGGTAGGTACCGGGCGGGCGTGAGAGGCGGCCGAGGAGCCCCCGCGCCCCGCGCCCCGCGCCCCGGCTGTGCCCGCGGCGGGAGCGGCACCTCCAGGCACCTGCCGCGGCCGGCCTCGCCTGGAGCGCGGAGAGCCCCTCGGGGCCGGGCCGGGCCGGGCCGGGGCGGGGCCGGGCCGGGGGCGGCTGGGGGTCGGGAGGGTGTCGGGGGGCTGGGGAGCCGCGTCCCGCCCTGGGGCGCGGGGGGGGGGCGGGCTGCCGGGCTCGGCCCCGGGAGAGGCGGCGCGTCTGCCCCGGCGCAGCCCCGGCCTGGCCCTGCGGGAGCGGCGCGTCCTCCCGGCCCGGGCCCGCGCACCTGCCGGAGCGGCGGGGGACTCGTGCCTGGACCCCGGAGGCCGCGGGAAAGTTGGGTGCCGCCCGTCCCTGAGCCGCTGGCTTCCTCTGACTGTCGTGACGGGACTCTGGGGCTGACTCTCCCCAACCGCCGGGGCCGGGAGCGTGCATTTCCTCTTTAGAGGACTTTCCCTCAACTCTGGAGCTTCGTGGCCCACCTGTGGAGAGGGCAGGGCCGCTAGTCCGGGTAGAGGAGAAGCCTGGCCCCAGGCCCCGATGCGTTACTGAAGGTCGTACCGGCTGAGGACCCGACCCCAGACCCCCTCGCCTCTTATTTATGCCCTTTGTGCTGCCCCCTCGTACCACGCAAAACCCGTTCCGTGCACATTCGTTAGGGCGATGTGTCTTTATGGCTTTTGCCTCTCCCGTTGCTTTATACCTGTGAGCTAACAGCTAAGATAGGAGAAAAGTTGCTGTTTATAGGGGTAACTTAGGAAGTCAGTGCCTTCTTTCATGCTGTGTTTTCTCAGAACACATTTGTTTGTAAGAAACCTTTTTAGACTTTTTTTTCTTTAGCAACCCCATGTACCAGCCAACAATGGTAAACATTTCTGGAAATAAGTTAATGACATTTAGCTTTCACCGTGTGCTAGCTTTATGTATATGGTCTCATTTAATCCTTGTCACCCTAGGGAGCTGGCACTCTTATTTTTATTTTATAGTTAAAAAAAAAAAACAGATTGAGAGGTGATAAGTAACATTGCCCAGGTTACACACTTACTAAATGTGATCGGTTTCTATCAAAGACGGTCTAATAGAGGACATGAAGAATGAATGTAACTATAAATCAAAGGAGAATGTAACAGAAGAGAGGGTACCCTGAGGATAACTTTGGAGAAGCGTTTCAAAGGATATAGGTAGGATTTAGAAAAGAGGAAGGGCTTGTTGGACAGCCAGTATACGGAGGCTGCAGAATGGACTGTGAAAGAGTGATCCTTTAAGTTTGCCTAAAGAAAAGTGTTGGAAAAGTATGCTAAGGTCAGCCTGTGGAAGGTCTTATATGGAAAGCTAAGGAGTTTAAATGTCTGTTTATAAAGAGGAGACACTGTCAGTCTTTGAGAAGACGACCCAAATGTGATAGAATAAAATAACGCTGGTAGAATGTAAGATGGAGTGCAGGCGGAGAAGATAATAGTCAAGTAGGATCGCTATGGATGCATGGGAAAGGATGTCGACTTGATTTCATTGACTGGATAAGGGACACAAAATGGAAATAGGAAGTATATTGGTAGAGAGGATAGTGACTTCAACGTTGAATCTTTTAACTTGTATTGGCAAGAACTCCTAATAGAGCAGGCGAGCAGATAGCTAAGATGCATTACTGAAGAGGTAAAGATACCAAAACTAGAGTTTGTCACTTTAGGTCTCATTTGTATGGAGGTGATAGTTAAAGCTCCAGGATTGGATGAATTTGTCATTATCCTGAATTAAGTCAAAGCAGGTTTACAAATCAATTTGACAGTGAGAAACATGTTCTATTTACCCATCCACCCAATTTGGAGTAACACTTGCTGCTGTTATGTTATTAATACAGTATTAGGAATTTGACACTTCTTTTTCCCTCTCATCTTTTTAAAACTATCATGGAAACAGATATGGGAAAGCAGAACCACCGAAAGTAGTGATGACCAGCGATCTCATGATAAATCTGGATGTTAGTTCTCATGCCTCAGGACATCCAGTTGGGAACTCCACACCAGCTCCTGGGCTCAGACTTCATCCACTTACTACCCCTCTTTGCCTGAACTACTAAAGCCAGTCCTAGCTAACCACGAATGGCTACCCAAAGGAAACACTTGGTGAAAGATTTCAATCCTCACATCACCTGCTACATCTGTAAAGGGTACCTGATCAAGCCAACCACAGTGACGGAATGCCTCCATACCTGTAAGTATTCTTTTAAAACTACTGCATTTGGGCTTTATATCTAGATTTTAGCTTTCAAAATGGTAAGTAACTCCAAGAATCATCCTAACTTTGAATTTATTTTCAGGATTGAATTTGTCATTGGGATACCAGTGGCATGAAATTTTTCCTCTGTTATTATGTAATAGTTGACTTTTATCTAATTTTAATGTTTTATTTATTTATTTATTTATTTATTTATTTATTTTTTAAATTTTTATTTATTTATGATAGTCACAGAGAGATAGAGAGAGAGGCAGAGACACAGGCAGAGGGAGAAGCAGGCTCCATGCACCGGGAGCCCGATGTGGGATTCGATCCCGGGTCTCCAGGATCGCGCCCTGGGCCAAAGGCAGGTGCCAAACCGCTGCGCCACCCAGGGATCCCCTAATTTTAATGTTTTAAAACATATTATTGATTATAGTTTTTTAAATGAACTATTTTAGGTTTTTTTATTTTAAAAAGTTATATTGAAGGAATTAATCTGCTCACAGGTTTTGTTGGAGTATACATTCTTTCATTCATTGGCTTTTTTAGACCACTTTATTGAGGTATGGTTGACATACAAAAAGCTGTAGATATTCAAAGCATACAACTTGATGAGTTTAGAAATAAGTATAGACCCATGAAACCACCATCATGTCTATGCCATAAACCTATTACCTCCAGAAGTCTTCTTGACTATTATTAATAGTATTATTGTGATATGAACACTTAACATAAAATCTACCCTCTTAGGAAATTTTAAGCATGCAACACTGTAATATTAACTATAGGCACTATGCTGTGCAGTAGATCTCTAGGACTTACTTACCTGTTTAACTGAAATTTTGTATCCTTTGGCCAAAAAGCCCACAGTTTGTGCATCACTTGGGAACTTTTGTTAGGTGTACATTATCAGGCCCCCACTCCAGAACTCCTGAATTAGAAACTCTGGGAGCGGGCCCAACAATCCATGGTCGTCAGCAAGCCTTCTAGGTGATTCTGAAGTATGATTGAGTTTGAAAACCTCTGTTCTAATATGATCATATCTATCAAGTTTCTTTTTCACCTTGCCTATCAGTAGAAGGTTCATTTTTATAGTCACTTATGCCAGAGTTCCACATACTTTTTGTTTTTCTGCCTGTATGAAATTATTTGCCTATTTCAATGAAAGTAATTCCAGTAAGTTCTAGATTAATGCCTATTATGTGCACTAAATAGATATTTTATATACTTGATTACAATTAGCTTTACTATAACCGTGAAATAGTTTGGAGTAGTTATTGGGAGGAAAGAGTATAGAGATTATCTTCATTTTGTGGGTGTGGAAACCATGAGTTAAGAAACTTGCCCAGTATTGGTGAACCTATATTCCAACTCCAAAGCTCATGCTCTTTTTGAGATAACCTGGTGCTTTTTTTTTTTTTTAATCCTCCCCTTTCTCTGTTCTCCTGCTACTGAACTGGCATAAATATTATATCAAGAGTCTTAAAGAGGGGTGCAGAATAGAGAATTACCTGGAAATGGCTAAAATGGCAAATTTTGTGATATATATTATACCCAATAAAAAAATAGAATCACCTAGAAAACTGTTTAAACATACATATGCTCAGCATTCCACTTAGACAGATTTGGTAGATCATTTGTGGTGAGGTCCATGCATGTGTGTTTTGGAAAACCTTTCCAAAGTGATGATATATATTACCTTTGGATGGCCTCTGCTATCCAATTAGCAATTTGCTATGAACTATCTTGAAATACTAATTTACTGCTGCCCTGTATCATTACTTAACTTGAACAATTACCAGTTAAAAATCATTGAACAAATATTTATTGAATACCTAGTGTGTGCCAGGTACCATCTATTCCAGACAGAACAGATAAAATAATGAACAAGATAGTAAAAAAAAAAAAAATCTGTGCTCTTGAGAAGTTGAACATTCTAGTGGGTGAAACTAATAAACATGTGCCATGTTAAGTAGTGATCAGTGATATAAAGCGAACAAAGAAGGGTTGTAGATGGGAGAGATGGGGTTATTTTACATAGAATGTCAGGGTGTTAAACTCTTTGATATGATTACATTTGAACACAAACTGAAGGAACTGAGCTCTGGATATATGGGAAGAGCATTCTAGGGAAAAGAAAGTATTAGGCCTTGAGGCAGAATGTGCTTAGAAAGGTTATGGAACAGCAGTCACTGCAGGTCAGCTGAAAGATTATAGAGTCTTCAACCAGAGTAATTAGGTGTGAAATGGAGATGGGGAAAAGTGATTGGATTATGGATGTATTTTGGAAAAAGAGCCAATGGATGTGGCTACTCTAGGGCAAGGACTTTGTCTTATACTTCCATGTTTCCTGCTACACCAAAGATGATACCTGGACATGGTCCACAGTCTGTTTTATTTTGCTTCTTGTAACATTTGTGCACTATTTTTTCCCTTTTTTTTAAAAAAAAAAAACACAGGTTTTTTTGTTTTGGTTTTTGGTTTTTTGAGAGAGAGAGAAAAAGAGAGCACAAGCGAGCAGAGGGAGAGAGAGAAATAGACTCGCTACTGAGCATAGAGTTTAATGCAGGGCTCAATCCCAGGACCCCAGGATCATGACCTGAGCCAAAGGCAGATGCTTAACCTACTAAACCACCAGGCACCTTTGTGCATTATTTTCATATTTGGATTTCTCCAGCAAAAACTGCCAACTCTGGAAGATAAGAAGAAAGCCCAAATTCTCCAATATCTGCCTTTCTAACATATTTTATGTTTTTCTGAAAGAAAATTTTCTCTGGGACATAATGAAATCTCAATTTATATGCCACTGTTTTGGAAGAAAAACAAAGGATTCCAGAAGTATAAATTGTGTCAGGATATAAGCAAGGGCTGTGTTTATGTTTGCAACAGCAGTTTAAAGTCTAAAAGGGTAAGTGACAGTTTAACTGCACAAGTCATTCTAGCCTGAACAACTGCTTTGCTGTATCAAGCCCTTTACTAAGAATGAATGTACGTGGCAGAAGTGGAATTAAAAGGCAGTGATAAACCATAAATGTGACTTTTATCATCAGCAGGAAACAGAATAGTGGAGTAAATGATGAAGGAGTCAGGTACTCAACCTGGTGTCTCTGGAGATCCAAGGATCCTGTAGTACTCATCTTCAACTTCCTGGTCCTTGGATTTCTGAGTATTGTTTTGTTTGTGTTTATATTGGGGCTTGTAGCCAAAAACTATCCCATTTGCAAAGTATCCTATTATTTGTAATGATAAAATTAACAGTACTGCAAAGCAGTGTTCCTCTATCATTGTTTGGGTCTTCGATCTTACACAGTTTTCTTATGTATAATGTGGGTCAGATATAGTGATACCATGATTTGAGATAGTATGAAATAAAAAAGTCAGCCAAATGGGATAGGAGGAAAGTGAGAAATGCTAAGTGACATTGTAGTATATATACCATAGTATTTTTATCTTGATTTAGGCAAATAAAAAGAATATCTTACTAAAATAACTTTGTACAAAGACTGTGATTTTGTGAGTCTTTATTGTAAGTAAAGAATAGGTGAAACATAGTTCTTGTTATAAAAATTTATAATAAAATATAAAGGTTTTAGTGTCTCTGTTCAAATTTGAAATATATAAATGAATATATAAATGGAACATTATTATTCTTGAGCAAAACCGGACATGGAATCCACACTTCTGGACTTTCTGGTCAAATGAAGAAAGAGTAATCAAGTTAAGAAATATATGAAATAAATGTGGATGTCAATAAGTACCATGAAACTAATGAACAGAATGATAAAATAGCAGGTATGGGTCAGGATATTGCAGCAGAATGCCATGCAAGAGAAGAAACTGGAGGTTTTCTTTTCTTTTTTTTTTTTTAATTCCTAAGCCATAGGCCTTGGCCTTCTCACACAAGGATATGAGTGTGCTTGGGCCTGGCTATGGTAGAGTTGTGGAGGGAGGGAAGGAGGGATCATGAGTGGTTCTCCCTGCTTTGTAGGGATAAATGAAGTTAGTTTACTCTTCTTTCAAAATACTCTGCAAATGCATTTCACCTTTCTTTCTCCTCAAATCAGATAGGTTGATGCTCTCTCATTCTTCAGTTGAGAAATTCTAGAGCTAACACTGCCTGGCTTCTCTATCAATGTAGAGAGAAGGGCCAACAGGACCAGCAGGATGACTGATTATAGTAGCCCTTGATGTCGCTAGTACTACAGCTGTGTGGAAGAAAGAGAAAGGGGCAAGCCGGCAGAAGGATAGGAGAGGCAGAGATGGCAGGGCAGGATGAGTCCCAGGCTCCTGGGGAAGGAGTTGCAAAAAAAATTTTAAAAGCTTATAAAAGCCCTATCTTTAGGTGGGTTCATACCTTACCTACTGACACCACTTATCTTCAGCTGGCCAAGGACACTTGATAAAAATAAAATATTAAAATGAAGTAAAAAAGTAAAACAAATGAATTTGAGCTTTACATGGTCACTTCGTGATAGATGAATCAAATCCACATTAACCATTGTTACAGGTCTGAGATTATTTTTTTCTTTTTTTTTTAATATTAAATTTATTTATTTATTTATTTTTGGTGTTCAATTTGCCAGCATATAGAATAACACCAAGTGCTCATCCCGTCAAGTGCCCCCCTCAGTCTGAGATTATTTTAACTCAAACCAAAAACCTAAGGAAATAAACATGTCCACCCAAATAATTACTGAATTACTTAGGATAATTAGTTGTCAGGTACTTTGTTAGCCACTAGGGTAGAGTGGTAAAAAAGATAAATTTGGAACTTTAACTCGATCAAGCAAAACTTTTCATAAGCTAAGAAGAAATTTCTGCATGTGTGGGCCTTTTTCTTTTCTGTGTGAAGTCATCTACTCTGGGTCTTCAACTGCATATGCTGATGTCTCCCAAATCTTTATTTCTGGCATACACCTTTCTTCTCAGTTTCAGAATCCTACTGGATGTGCACTTGAATGTCCTAAAGCCACCTGGGGCTCAGCATGTCTAAAAATGAATGAATTTTATGGGATGCCATCACTCAGTTATCCCAGAAGGAAATAAGCTCCACACTTGACTCTGTTTATCTTCCCTAACACAAAATAGGGACCAAGTCCTGTCTGGTGTGTCTTTAATATCTCTTAAATCTGTGCCTTAACTTCTGCCCCGCTGTGACTGTTCTGTTCAGGCTCTCATTACTTCTCACCAGTTACTGCAGCCCACTTCTAACCTGTGTCAAAGTGTGATCATCCAGCTATTTTCGTCACTCACTCTTCAACCAACCCAGAATTTCCTAGAGATCTCTTAGTGCCCTCAGGATAAATTAAAGCTACTTAGCTGTACCCACCCCTTCCTCCCTCACCACCTACTGCACACACATATGCATACTTGGTTCAGCTGTATGCTCTGCTTAGAATGTACTTTTGCTTGTAAGCCCACCTAGCCATTACCCATCCCTTAAAACTCTTCTCCAAGATATGCCACCCACCTGTGACTGCAGGCAGATTTGGGTTACATGTATCCTTGGTACCTGGTATTTGAATGCTTAATAAATGATTAAATGAATAAATAAATGGCCAATTTGTTGATTATTGTTCTTTTATAGATTCACGTGCAGTAATAGGTAGCTTGAAAGGCATGTAGGCAATGTCGGTTAGGAATTACATATTTTGAGAAACTGTGTTCTACAATATAGGTGGAAGCCATGTGGGTCTTAGAGAGGGAGAGATGCTGGGTTGGGGACCAGAGATCGTCAGTTATAGATTCAAGGATGCTCTGCCTCTTGCACTTAGATCCTCAGAAACTTTTTGAGGTTGCTTAGAGTGTATTTGCTTGTTGTTGACTTAAAATGAAAGACTTTTCACTTATCCTAAAAACAAAGGAGCTTTGTTTCAGCAGCTAACATGGAAGAATACAGTGCATTGGTTCTTAACTCTTTTGTGGTTAGAGGCCCCCCCTTAAGAGTTTAATGACTCTTTCCTCAGGAAAAGAAAGAGGGTGATAGACATAGAAATCTGTGGTACCGGAAAGAAACGCTTTCTTCTCTGAGCCCTTTCAGAGATTGTAGCTGTAATCCCTTCACTAAGAATGAATTCTTTAGAAAAACATTACTATACTTAGTTTTTAACTTCTGCGAAGAAGATTGATAATTTAGTTGATGCGGCAGTTAAGGGACTTGGTGATTTTACGTGATAATAAGTAAAAATGAAGGAGCAACTTAGAAGATGATAAAATTTAAGTATGACCAGCCATTGATTGATTCGGAACAAGTATTATAACTGCAAAAGTATTTTAAGGTACAGAGATCTCTTGATACGTTGTTATTCAATTTTTAAAAACCTTAGGCTACATACACTTGGCTATTCAAATTGCAGTCTCCAGACTAGCAGCATCGACCAGCAGCAACATCATCTGAGAACTTGTTATAAGTGCACATTCTTGGGTCTTATCATAGACCTGCTGAATCAAAATCTCCAGGGAGAAGGCCAGAAATTCTTATAATAAGAAGGTCCTCAGGTGATTCTGTGGTGTACAAGTCTGAAAAGCACAGCTTATGACCAGATGTTTATAATACTAGCATATTTCAACTAGGCAGTTTATAATCAGACAGTAATTAAATCATACTGTAATTAAAATAAATGCTAATAAAAGGTTAATAGCTGTTATTTATTGAATGTTTGTTGTATTTGTGGTCATAAGCTTTACATTTATCATCTTATTTCATCTTCCCAAGAACCCTTCTAGTTAGGTGGCATTATTTAATCATTCAGCAGATGTTTATTAGCACCTATATTGTGCCAGTCATTACTCTGGCCAGTGGAAACATGGCAGTAAACAAGACAGGCATAGCCTATGCCCTCCTAGAACTTATATTCTAATAGGAGAGACAGGCAATAAGCAAGTAAATGCTATAAGAAAAAAATAAAACAGAGGAAGGTCTTTCTTGGGAGTTGCCATTTGAACAGAAACCAAAATAATAGGAAAGAGCTGTGAGAAGGTCTAAGGGAAGAGCATTTCAGATTTTTTCCAATATTTTTCACAGAGACAGGACTCAGAAAGGTTAAGTAACAAAGCTAAAAATGCTGGAACTGGGCTCTAAATCCTGGACATCTGACTCTGGCATATTTTCATAATATATTATGACATTTTCCTAATTTTATTTTTTCTTCTTTCTGCTTCGCTTTGTTTTCTGAAATTTCTTCAAGAAAACAGATAAATTCAAATATAGATATTTTTAAAAATATTTTTATATATTTATGTATAACAAAATTTTATTTAAAATTTATATAAATTTTATAATTTATAAATTGTGTTATATAATTGTCATAATTTATCATTTACTATTGTAATTAATATATATTTAGAATTTATAAATTACCTTTTTTTTTTAAAGATTTTATTTATTTATTCATGAGAGACAAGAAAGAGAGGCAGAGACATAGAGGGAGAAGCAGGCTCCATGCAGGGAGCCCAATGAGAGACTTCATCCCAGAACTCCAGAATCATGCCCTGAGCCAAAGGCAGGCATTTAACTGCTAAGCCACCCAGGCATCCCTTTATTTTAAATTTATATATATATTAATATACTTTATAATACATTTGTATATATATACATATATATATATATCCTCTTCTAGCTATGTTTGCATGACAATATACTTGTCATTACTTACCCAGTCATGATCTGAACTTACTAAATCTGAATAAATAGCCATTATAATGGAGAAAAGATATAAATTGAATTTTCCAACAACTTATTCTTAATAAAATTCAGTTTTTAGGGTCAAGACTTGTTTTTAGACTAAAAATCAAAGGCCTAATTAGAAATTATATTTAAAGTTTCAATAGGTTGCAAATACAGTGTTTTAGCATTGTATTAGAAGTGAGGTCATTTGTATACTGATGTTACAGGTTTCAAACTATTCTGGCAGAAACGAGTCATTTATTCATGAAAATGATTATAGCATTCATTTTGATGATTCTTTTTAAATAAGAATAGTTATAGATCTTAAACATTCTAGGTATCATCTATTATTAGCAATAATGCTAAAGAAAAATTATATTAAACTTATGATTCTTTTAGCTTTTGAAATTGCATTAGATAGTAAAGAGTGTTTAAACAGATGAACAAAGCATTGTTGTGGACACTAAAGGGCAAAACTAGAGGATAAGAAATTTAAAAATGAAATTGTCTTATATTGGCTTCTGAGAATATATCATTTGGAACTGATACCACTTATGGATTAAGAAAAAATATGTACCCCAAAATACGTAATTATTCAGAGTTAGAAATCATGGTTAGTATATAAGTATGTTTAAGAGTGTAGCACAGAGGCACCTAGTGACTCAGTTAAGCATCCAACTCTTGATTTTGGTCCAGGTCATGATCTCAGGATTGTGAGATGGAGCCACACATTGGGCCCCATGCTGAGTGTGGAACCTACTTAAGATTCTCCCTCTCCCTCTCCCTCTCCCCCACCCCCATCCCCACTAGCATTCTCTTTCTATGCCTATATAAGTAGAGTTTGTTAAAAATAAATAAATAAATAAGCCTAGCACAATAGTTGAATGTAAACATTGTGAATAAGTACAGTTCAAACATGTAGAAAAGACAGAAGATAACTTTTGTTTGGATACTGTGAAGACTTTTTATAACTACTGATACTTTATAACATACTGGTTTTTACCAGACTACTATATAGTGTCAGAATTTAAAAACCAGTGGACAAAGCTGTGTTTTCTCAGAATGCTCAACCACTAACATTTCTTCACTCAGTTAACAGAAAATTATCATTGTAATTTAAAAAACTAAAACATTTTAATTTGTGTTGAATTAACTTTTTTTTTAATTTTTTTTTTTTTAATTTATGATAGTCACAGAGAGAGAGAGAGAGAGAGGCAGAGACACAGGCAGAGGGAGAAGCAGGCTCCATGCACCGGGAGCCCGATGTGGGATTTGATCCCAGGTCTCCAGGATCGCGCCCTGGGCCAAAGGCAGGCGCCAAACCGCTGCACCACCCAGGGATCCTGAATTAACTTTTTTTATTTGTCAAAAAATTACTAGTAAACTCAAAATCTCTTCCCTTACTTACGTTGAAAATGTATGCTGATTTCCGATTTGATTATATTAGGACATGGTAGGCCCTAAAATCCTGCCTCCATCTATGATTCCTAACCCTTGTGTCCTCATTTATTCCATAAATATTTACTGAGTACCACCTCCTCCAAGTACTATACTGGGCTCCTGGGACATACGAGGCAGCATAGTGGGCAATAGATAAATCATGGTGTATAGTGGAAGGTGATAAAAGCTATAGAAAAAAATGTCAAGCTGGGTAAAGGGAATTGGAAGTCAGGGAGATGTTAAAATTTAAGCCTGTGTTCATATCTTTATCTTATTAAGTGACATTTGAACAGGCTTAAGGAGGTGAAGGAGTTAGCTAATCACATATCCAAGGGAAAAATATTTCAGGTAGAGAAATAGCAAGAGCAAAGGCTCTAAGGCAGGCATGTGCCTGTCATGTTGAGAAATGGTCAGGAAGCCAGTGCAGCTGGAGAGTGATGAGTAAAGAAGAGTTGGGAAAGGTGATGGGGTGGATGTGGGTCACAGGCACAATGCACAGTTCTTATAAGGCCATGTTAAGGGGTTTGGTTTTTACTCTGAGAGAAATGAAGACCCATTTCAGCAGAGTTTTGAGTAGGGGAATGACATGATCTTACTTATATTTAAAAGCATCTTTCAAACTACTATTGAAAGTGGACCTGAGCTGTTAGGAATGATTGCAGTAAGCCAAGCAGGAGATGGTGATGGCTTACATCAACGTGGTGTTGGTGGTAGTGGTGGTAGTGGTAAAAGTGGTCAGATTCTGGTTATATTTTGAAGATAGAGCTGTATTTGCTAATGAACTACAGGTGGAGCATACAAGAGAAAAGAGTCAAGAGTATCTTCTAAGATTTTTGGCCTCAGAAATTGGAAGGATAAAGATATCATCAAATCATATAGGAAAAACAAGGTGGAAGATGAGGTGGTTATTTTTTGGAAATTGAATGTAAGCTATGATACATCCAAACAGAGATGCCTAGTTGGAAAGTGTACATATGAGTCTGGAGTTTATCAGTGTGTAGTTTGTCAACAGTGGAAGCACCAAGGGAATGAGTGTAGATAGAGAAGATGAAGAACAACTGACCTTGGGAGAGGAGGAGGCATGAGTCAGGAGGAAAACTGCATGTCATGTCAAGGAAGAGGAGGAGTCAAATCAGCTGTGAGTAAGATGGGACTGAGACTAGACCTCTAGGTTTAGCTATGTATGTGGAGGTCACAGATAATCTCATGGAGCAGTTTCAGTGGAGTGATCAGGAGCGAAAGTGTGGATAGGTGTGAATGGATGGAAATTTCTTAATTTCCTGTTTTTTTTTTTTTTAAGATTTATTTATTCATGATAGACATAGTGAGAGATTGAGAGAGAGAGAGAGAGAGAGAGAGACAGGCAGAGGGAGAAGCAGGCTCCATGCTGGGAGCCCGACGTGGGACTCATTCCCGGGACTTGAGGATCACGCCCTGGGCCAAAGGCAGGCACTAAACTGCTGAGCCACCCAGGGTTCCCCAATTTCCTGGTTTTGATAATTGTACTATGATTATATAAGTAACCTTATTGAAGCTAAAGATTGAAAAATTGGGAAGAGAGCTGTTGGGGAATGAGTGTAAGTACCTCTGAAATGTACTGATAGCTCACCAGGGAAGAAGTAGGGTCAACAGAAGGTTTTTGTTTTTGTTTTTTCATTTTTGTTTTTTAAAATGCAAAAATAATGTTTTAATGTTGATAGGAATCTCAGCAAAAGACTAACATAGGTGAAAGAGGAGAAGCACTGGAGCAGTGTTCTTGGGTCATTGGGAGATGATATAATGCACAGGCAGAGATCGGCTTTAAATAGGCACGTGAATGTTTTGGAGATAGGCAAGAGGTATAGGAAGTATAGATGGTAGTAAGGAAATAGACATGGTAGTATGAATTCTCTTTGATTCAGTTTTTTTCTTTTTTTCTTTTTCCTTTCAGTAAAAAAGTGAGGTCATCAGTGGAAAGTGAGGTTGGGGAGGAAGTGTTTGGGGATTTGAGGAGAGGTGAAAGTATGAAGTATTAGCAAAGAGCATAATGGACTTGGGACGTTGAGTGTGACTGCCTGGCAGATGCAGGACCCACTGACATTCATGATCAAGAATTTAAGGTGAGAGACCAATCCGCCTGGTGCTTGTGTTTCTCCCAGTGTTCTGCTGTAATCCTGTGGAAGCAGAGTGTGTAGAGAGTGGGATTTAGCTGGAGTATAATAGTTTAAATGAGCCAGTAGTTTAAATATGCTGAAAGAAGAGAGAAACAAAAGAGGTGAAATAGAAAACAGCACAGCTATCCAAGAACATGTGTGAGGAAGTGATTATTTTGATCACAAAATATCAGTTGATAAGGAGAGGAATAAGGGTGACCCTGCACTGACTGAGCTACCAGACTCTACCTTAACCTTGGAGTCATACTCGATTCCTTAAACCTGTCTGTGGAAGTAGGGCAGCCTTTCTAGCCTTTTGGTCTCCTGGCCTACGTGGTGTAAGATCCCCCTACCATGCTTAAATCTCAAGATTCAATTCCAACCCTGTTCGAAAAACCCTGATTTGGTGCCTGTTCCTCTGTCCTGTAGAGACAATACTAAAGCATTCTACTCAGTAGAAAGGAATGCTGTCCTTAGTGTTCTCCATGAAATTGCAACTCATATAAGCCTTTGAAAGAAATATGTCATGTATACATAAGAGAAAGATGTCCGTTAGTTCCTTATGTAAGAAAAACCAGAAGATAGTGTCTCATGAAAGCAAATTACAGCTACTCTGGAAAACTTTTTTTAAGATGTCAGTTTCACACATAGGAATATGTAATAAAAGCAGGAAACTGATGCCTCTTCTTTTTGCAGATGACCACAGTTTGCTTACATACTGTTAGATAATAAATGTTCCAAAGGCAAACTATCAAGTGAGTGCTATCAAGACAGGCATATAAAGATAGTGATGTGCTTAAGGGAAGAAGAAAAAGCATGCTTCTATGTTAACAGATAAAACTAACACATTCAGATTATAACAAAGGAAGTCAGCATTTGATCACTTTCAATAAATAGGGCTTTACTAATGAATGACTCTACCAAGGACACGAAAGGAAAGAATATTATTGTTTTATTATCAGTGATAGCAGAATTAGTACCCATGAAGAGAAATTTGTGTAGATTACTTTGGGTCATCAAAACTGGGAAGCTAGCTCTCTATGATACATAAGAGACTGGGGCAGACCATACATCCAAGACAGCAACAGCAAATGGTCCTTGTACCTGTTATGAAGAATCCCCTACACCAAGAATTTGAAAATAAGGGTGTCTGGGTTACTCAGTTGGTTTAGCATTCAACTCTTGATTTTGGCTCAGGTCATGATCTCTGGGTCATGTCATCGAGCCCCACTTTCTGGGTTTCACCGTGGGCATGGAGCCTGCTTATGAATATCTCTTCCCTCTCCCTGCCTCTCTCTCTCTTTCTCTCTTTTTATTTCCCTCCCCCCTTCCCTTTCTTTCTCTTTCCCTCTTTTTTTTCTCTCCCCCCCCCCCAAAATAAAATAAGAAGGTAGGATAGATAGCCCTTGAATAGTTAAAATATGAAATCAATAGATGATCATGCTTCAGAGCAGGTATGTGCAGAACATAAAGTGATCAGAAAAGACAATACGGTAAAGCCTAGACCCATGGGACTGTGTTGGAATTATATTAAACATATAAAGTTAAGGAAGGAATGTATAATGGAGAAATGTCAGTCAATCTTGGACCCTCCTCCCCAGAAAAAGAAATATCACACATGTAGAGATAGGCAGTTTCCATTTGGGTGAAGCAGTGTGTCATAAATATCATACTTGAATTTACAAGACTATCTCTAGGGTGAACATGGCTGCACACGGCTGCAGAGGCCTAATACCAATACATGATACACATTTCAAATTCCATTAGCAAGATCATCTGTTATTTAAGGTGGACACATGAAACTAACCATAGTCTGATGCCATTCAATATTCAGTTACTCCAATTCTCATCATCATTTTATGCCCATCCAGGGATCTAATATATAGTGATAGCTCACATATACTGAATATTTACAAATTCTCCAACACTCATTTGCACATGTTACATATACTATCTCATTTAATCTTCACAGGAAGCCTATGAGATAGGAACCTTTGCTATCTCCATTGTACATAGAAACACAAAGTAAGTAATTTGCCTAATGAGAGAACTGGGATCCAGATCCAGGCAATCCACTGCAAGATTATTTTTTTCTGGAACAACTTTTCTGTACTACCTGGTTTCTCATGTAAATTTGCATTATAGGGAAAGAGTACATTAATCCCTTATTCTTTTGATTACCATCTGTCACCATATAAAGTTGTTACAATAATATTGACTATACTCCTGCCATGTCTTGTTTATTTTATAACTGGAAGATTACACTTCTTAATCCCCTTCACCTAGTTCATCCATCCCCCTCCTCCTTCCCCTCTGGCAACTATCAGTTTGTTCTACAACTATGAATCTGTTTTTTTATTCCTTTTTCTTTTTAGAGTCTACATATAAGTGAAGTCATATGGTATTTGTTTTTCTCTTATTTCACATAACCCTGTAGGTCCATAAGTTTTGTTGTAAAGGGCAAGAGTTCATTCTTTTTTGTGGCTGAGTAATGTTCTATTTTGTGTGAGACCCACTGCTTTAGATGACACAGTGACTCTTACTGTGTATTAATTTGTGCAACAACCTAGTTCAAATATAAGAAGTGGTCAAAAGAAAGATTTTGCTTGGTAAGCTTTAGGCAGAAGCTTAAATGCTGTTTGCGATGGGCTAAATATAAGCATCAATTAAAAATACAAAATCTTAATGCCAGGGACCAAGTGTTATTAATGTTAAGATGTGTTGCATAGTGGTATGGATTTTAGGTCTGGAGCTGCATAGCCTGAGGATGGATATTGCATCTGCTACACAGTTGGCCAGCTGTGGGCAGCCTGCTTAGGCTCTCTACTACTGGATTTCTCATTTGCCAGAGGGGGTAGTAGAAGTTCATCCTATAATCCACACAAAGACTTGAGCCCAGAGCCTGATATTTGGTTAGGGCTCAGTAAATGTTAGCACTTGTTGCTATTTAAGTGTTTTTCCAACTAGGGATATCTTTGGTGAGCCTAACTCCCTTTTTGACCAGGTATTTCTTGTGGCTACAGCATTTGTCTGTTGGGTAGCTGGTGAGAGTGAAAAATGCTAGTTGGTCTCCATACATAGCCTTAACCACAGTCGGGGACTTTTTCCAACATCTTTCTTGGCCATTTGAGTTAACCTGTAGAGCAGTTTCTGTACCAAGAAAGCTTCTATTAAACCTTTAAGATATTTTCAAAATTTATTTTCCAGTTAGTATAAATAACTATAAACTAAGAATCAAACGTCAGTTTTATAATTATGGGTTTTTTAAGTGTCTAAGGGAAAAGAAAATCCTCCTTTTACTCTTTTCAGTTTCACTGAAATTCTAGCCTGGGTTTTCTCAGGCTCCAATTCATTTTAGTTTGCATTTTACTTACTTAATAGCTTTTAAAAGTATGTGGGAAATGTATTTTCTAGAGTTTTTTTTTTTTTTTGAAAGGAATAAATAAGCTGCTTAAAGGGACTATTTTGTGCAAAATATTTAGCTTAAAAGGAGATCTGATTCTATAAACAGACATTTTTCAGGTTCCCAAATTAAGATGTAGGGCATTCTTTTTCTATGTATTATAGGCCTATAGAAACAAAATTAGAAGAAAATGTATCACTTATGCATGCATTAGTTAAGAAAATAGACCTTTGATTCAAACCCCAGCTTTTCCCACTTACTCCATGATTTTTGGCAAATTACTAAAGTTATTCTCAGTTTCTTCAGCTGTAAGAGACCTAATATTACCTAATAGGTTTGTAATGAGGATTAAATTGTTAAATGGCATTGAATTAAATAAATGTTGAAGCATGTAGGGTGGTGCCTGATACAGCTGGTATTTTTACATAACATTCTTTTCCTTTGTAAAGTTCAAAAATCTTTAAAATTTGAAATAAAATTTGTGATTCAAGTCTCTGTGCTGCCATTCGTCAGAGTAGGCAGGTAACCTAGCCTGTGGAAACCTCTTCTTCATATTCAGGAGTAGAATAAAGTAGCATATCTCAGATGTTGTTGTGAAAAACAAATTCATCTCCTGATGGGGCTTTCTGGATCCCTCTAAAACAGCACCCATTCAGTAGAAATAAAATATGAGCCACTGGTGTAGGTTTAAATTATCCAGCAGCCACATTTTAAAACAAGAAACAAATAAAATGAATTTTGATATATTTTAGTGAATTCAGAATGTCTAACATGCCATTTCAACATGTGATTTAGTGCTCAGCCACATGTGGCTAGGTGGCTGCCATATTGGACAGTCCAGATCTAGATACAGATTAATATTCCCCATCAGCATCCTTGGGCACTGGTGCTGCCTTCACCTTAAGCAGTGAACACAGCCTTATTCTTGAAACTGTATGCATGCCTGGGTGAATAAGCCTTACATTTCGTCCTTTAGCTGCCTAGATTAGTATCTTAGCCTCTGGAAAGACAGGCTTCTACCCTTAGCCTTTTGGCTGACCTAGAGGACTTGCTCTGGGCATGTCACGTGCCTTTATTTGGGCCAAGGCTGATGGACAGCCAGGAATTCCTGAACGCTTTGAGTATGATAAACCTTTTGAACCACAAAGATCAGAGCTCCAGGGTCAGATCAGAGATTCAGGATAGGATCAGGCTTTGTAATACTCTTCATTCTTGCCTCTTATCTGTCCTTTTTTTGGCCTTCTTTCCCAAATTTCAGAGACTTATCTAGTGTCCCTGAGAAAAAAGCAAATACCAACAATCTTTTAAAAGAATTTAGTTTCTCTGTTCTCCACTTCAGTGTAGCTTACCAAGAAAGTCCTCCCTTCCCAAACAGTGACTTTTGAAAAGTCATTTAGAACCTTTTTGGGCCAAGAGATTTGGAAGACAGATGAAGTATTCATATCTAAGCCCTTTTATGTGTTTAAGGTTTTCTGATACCATCTTTCGTCCAAATTTAGAGAGAATTTTGGTGAAGGGGTACTGTCCTTAAAGCTGTATGTAATGGTAAAAAGGTAGAAAAATGGGATTCAAGGGTATTGATCAAAAAAACAAAAACAAAAACAAATCTGCTCATACGTCCTACCCTGGCCACTCTAAAACTGCCAGTGTTTTAACACTTTATCTACCTTTTTTTTGTGTGCGTGAATATCATGTGTTACTAAAATTCTTTGTTTGCCTTTCCAAATAGAAGTTCCATTAAAGTATGGGCTTTGTTTGCCTTTACATCTGCAGCTCCTAGCACAGTGCATGGCATTCAGTGTCTTTTGAATCAATGCATAAGTGAAAGGAAATACCAAGATACTATTCTGTATATGTACTAATGACTTTAAAATCAGGTACCGAGTAGAATTCTTCCTTGACCATTGTTAACTCTGACCAGTGTATATGTTATGCTTGAATTTTCAGACCTAATCTCAGTGGGAGAAGTCTAGTTTTTACTTTTGATCAATTGTTTAGATAAACTTTTTTACGTCTTTTGGAGAGTGTGGGGCATGAGGAGGGGAAAAGGAAGTAGTTTGTAGGGGAGTTATGGGACCTGATCCTAACAGGTAGCAGGTGAAAATTTCAGATTATACAGAGTAGCAGGTGAAAATTTCAGATTATACAGAGTATAATAAAATAGAGGGGGGGGGTATTGGCATAGGAAATTAGATAAAAAATTCTTTATAGTTCAGGTGTTGTAAAAATGTTTGTTTTTGGGCAAGACATTTGGCATAGGAGATAATAAAAACCTAGGGAAAAGGTGAGAGATTCACAGCCAGAAAGATTCCCCTACTGGGGGAAATGTAGGCTATATGGGCTAGTGGCCAAGATCCACAAATTATATTTCTGTTATCTTTGTTTAGAATGTTTATTTAAAATCTTACCCTTGTCAGTTTCTTGGTGGTTCTTCCACTTTACCTCTCATGCCTTTGTACGAGCTTGATGCTGCTACCCATATTTTGTGCTCCGTGGAATTATGGTATTTGTGAGCACAGACTGATCATGCTCTGCATAAGCCAGAAGTTTCATTGTAACTCCTCATTTGTCCCAGGAGCACCTTGCCAAAAGAAAGTAATCCAAACATGTTGAACACTCTCAAGTTTTATTAGGAACTATTTGTGAAAAAAAAAAAAAAAAAAGGAACTATTTGTGTCGCGTTCAAAAGAAGTCATTGCAGGCTTACTAAGTTTATACCTTTCTTTGTACTTCTTTAAATAAGAACTGTTGTTTTATATAAATGCACCAGCTTTTTACATAGTAATATGAACAAATTATTTGGTTTGTGAATATATTTAAGAAAGCAATTAGCGGAGTAACATATACTTTTTATATCATTGACTATAAGCTTTGTTTCAGTTGGGTCTTTTTTTTTTTTTTTTTTTACACTGTTAGAATTTTAAGGTTTTATAAAGTTTGGTTAAAGAATACTATTCTACCTATATTAGGCAATTCTTAAGGACTATTTTTAATTACATTTAGTTTAAGTTCACATGATGCATTTTAATCTAACATCTTCTTTCTTCTTAGTCTGTAAGACTTGTATTGTACAGCACTTTGAAGATAGCAATGACTGTCCAAGGTGTGGCATCCAAGTCCATGAGACAAATCCATTAGAAATGTTGAGGTAAGTAAATGTATTTTATAGTTCATCTAACTTAAATTATATGAACTCTTAATATGTTTTATTATGCATCAGAATATTTGTTAGCACCTTGACTCAGTTAATACAGGTTTTATGAAGTTTTTTATTTTCACTTTAAAGCATTTTATTAATAGAAATTTAAAAATAAGTCTGTAGATGTTAAACATTAAATATTTAAGAAATTTATTTCCAAATTTAAAATTATAGCTTTATCTCAGAGCTACTTTAGTTGCAATTATTTTAGGTATTTTAACATTTGACACGTAACTGTGCTTTCATGGAACAACATGGCAGTAGAGGGAGAGGACAGGCCTAACAGTAAGGGAGGCTGACCTTGGTACTATTAATTTTTTACTTATATCAAAAGAGTATATAAACATTTATGTAAAACTTAAAGAATTTTTTTTAAATAACTACCATTCACTTAAGAAGCGTAATTCTGTACTTTTAAAGTTAGAAGTAGTCAGATAAAGGGTTAGTTTCCAAGATCTATAAAGAACTCAAACAGCAAAGAAACAAACAATCCAATCATGAAATGGACAAAAGACATGAACAGAAACCTCACAGAGGAAGACATAGACATGGCCAACAAGCACATGAGAAAATGCTCCGCATCACTTGCCATCAGGGAAATACAAATCAAAACCACAATGAGATACCACCTCACACCAGTGAGAATGGGGAAAATTAACAAGGCAGGAAACCACAAATGTTGGAGAGGATGTGGAGAAAGGGGAACCCTCTTGCACCGTTGGTGGGAATGTGAACTGGTGCAGCCACTCTGGAAAACTGTGTGGAGGTTCCTCAAAGAGTTAAAAATAGACCTGCCCTATGACCCAGCAATTGCACTGCTGGGGATTTACCCCAAAGATGCAGATGCAATGAAATGCCAAGACACCTGCACCCCGATGTTTCTAGCAGCAATGTCCACAATAGCCAAACTGTGGAAGGAGCCTCGGTGTCCATCGAAAGATGAGTGGATAAAGAAGATGTGGTTTATGTATACAATGGAATATTACTCAGCCATTAGAAATGACAAATACCCACCATGTGCTTTAACGTGGATGGAACTGGAGGGTATTATACTGAGCGAAATAAGTCAGTCGGAGAAGGACAAACATTATGTGGTCTCATTCATTTGGGGAATATAAAAAATAGTGAAAGGGAATAAAGGGGAAAGGAGAAAAATGAGTGGGAAATATCAGGAAGGGAGACAGAACATGAGAGACTTCTAACTCTGGGAAACGAACTAGGGTTGGTGGAAGGGGAGGTGGGCAGGAAGTGGGAGTGACTGGGTGATAGGCACTGAGTGGGGCACTTGATGGGATGAGCACTGGGTGTTATTCTATATGTTGGCAAATTGAACACCAATAAAAAATAAATTTATAAGAAAATAAAAAAAAAAAATAAAGTTAGAAGTAGTCTGTCAGCTCCTAATCTAAACCCTTTTTCTCCAGATTAGGAAACTGAAATTTATAGAAGTAACACAGCTTTGCTTAGAACTTTAACACACACATGTCATTTTGCAGCTACAAGCCAGATGTCCTTACCAGTAAACCCATTTTCTTCCTACTTTTCCTATCATAGCTCCACCACCGATCAACTGTGTGGTCTTAGGGAAGTACATATCTAAAAACAACTAGATAGTCTCTAGATAGCCTCTATGTAACCCTCATAATCTGTGTAATGTTTGCCATCATTCTGTAAATCTGGATTTGCAAGTCTTACATTTCAGACTTTTTTTTTTTTAAATTTTAGTGCCTGTCATTGTAGTAATTTTTCTGTAGGTAAATGTCAAGCCCAATGATTTTCAAAGTGTGGTCCCCGAACCATTAGTATCTTGTTAGAAATGACAATTCTTGACCCCACCTCAGATTTGCTGATTGAGGAACATGAGAGTGGAGCCCATCTTAGTCAGCAAGCTTTCCAGGTGTTTCTGACATAAGCTAACATTTGAGAACCACTGTTCTACTATAGTCTATAGCCCTGAGCAGGACTTCTCCTAGTTGGATTTATATCAGTGCTTCTCAACCACTGGTGATTTTGCGCCCACCCCGCCCCACCGTGTACTTTTAGCAACATCTGGAGACATTTTTTATTGTCAGGTCTGGGTGGGTGTTGATGGCATCTAGTAGGATAGATGGCTGGACACCACTGAGTATCCTGTGATTCACGGGAAGCCTCCTCCCACACCAGAGAGCCAGTCCCAAATGTCAATAGTATGGAGGTCAAGAAACTCTGATTTAAGTCACTCAGAGAACAATGTGAACTCTTCCTCTAAAATTTTTTTCTAATGCTTTCATCAAAAACCATACCAAACAGTTAATAATTATTACCTACTCCATTTTAAAGTGCTATGTTGGAAGAAAAATTCTTGGTTTTGACTGTTAGATACCTGAAGGGATCCAATCACCATTTAATCAAATGTCCTCCCTTGGCTAAAGTATGACATCAACATTTTTTTTTAACTTTTTGTTTGAAAATAATTTAAAACTCACAAAAAAATCCCAAATACAAGAAACACTTGTATTCTCCTTACCCAGATTAGTTTATTGTTAACATTTTATCTCATTTGCTTTATCATATGCATGCATACCTGCTCTCTGTTTTTTTCTGAACCATTACAGAGTAAGTCACATACTTAATGGCTCCTTACCCCCAACTACTTTAGTGTGTATTTCCTACAACTAGAGATATTATCTTACATAACTAGAGTGTGATCACATTGGTACAATATTTAAACTATCCTCCATATTCCAGTGTTGTCATTTTATCTAATGATATCCTTTGTAGAAGTTTTTTTCCTCCTATCCCACTAAAGTTATTCTACAAAAGAATAACTTTTAAAGACAGAGATAAGAACAAGAACTTCAATATTTTTGGCACCTGGAGATAACTCCTGGAATACAATGGGTTCTCAGTAAATTCTTGTTGAAAGGAAAAGAAGTGATGGGAGCAAAAATGGGAATTGGAAACTATACAGTTGGTAGTGATAGCTGAGCAGCCGCAGGAGACCAGGTTTGCTGGGAGATGGCAGGCAGAAGACATTCACCAAAGGGTCCCACAGCAGGGTTTCACTTACTAGTCCAAATTAGGTCACATGCAAACCCTAGGTAAAGGGGTAGTATGGGGTCTAGAGGTGCCTTAGCAAATTTTGATTTTTGCCTAAAGCTGGACATATTGCCAGAACATAATCAGATTTTGTTAGCAAAAAACAAGGGGAGTCAAGGTTTCTTCAGTAGATAATATTTTGTGTTGCTATACAGGTATCAACAGAATTTCCTTCTACATACTTTCTCAGGAGGCTACTGGAGGATTCCTAGAGCATAAACCAAGGAGGAAGGGAATCTAACATGGGAGAGAGATGGAGGATGGCAGCTGTGTAGTAGGCCCAGAAAACAGCCTGTGTCATGCTGTTCAGTCTGATAGCCATTAGCCACGGTGGCTGTTAAATACTTGTGATGTTGCTGCTAGTACACCAGAGGAGTGGAATTTTAAATTTAATTTAAATGAAAATGTGAAACAGTATTTAATTTAATTTAAATGAAAACCTGAAACCTTTTCATTAAATAGAATCTTAAGTAAATTAAAATTACTAAACAAATGCATTGTTAAATATTTTAATGCATAAACTAGATATTAGAATTTTATACAAAACATGTAAAACACTTTTGTTAATGTGCCCACTAGAAAATTTAAAATTACATATTTGATTCACATTATATATCTACTGGACATCGCTGATACAGATAGAAGGAGGATGGAAAACTCTATGAGGAATCATTCATTCATTCAAATATTTACTGAATGCCTGCTGTATTCAAGGCATCATACCAGGTGCTTTAGTGGGCAAAATAGATAAGACTTTTGCCCTTATAGGGTTAATATTTTTGTGGGGAGAGATAGACAACAAACTGTAAAATAAGTTACTCATGTGGTATATTAGAAAGTACAAAGGGGAGAAAGGAGAAGATGCTGGTGAGGAGGCTCAGGAGTGTGAGGGAGGGACAGATTGCAATTTTAAATGAAATGGTGAGGATAGGCCTCATGAGAAGGTGAACTTTGAGCAAAAAATTAATGGCCATTAGGGGGTTAGCCATCTATAATCTAGGGAAAGTTTTCCAGTTCCAGATAAAGGGAGCAGCCAGTGCAAAGGAACTAAGTCAGGAGTACACCTGAAACTTGTTTGAGGAACAGCAAGGAGACCAATGTGGCCAGACAACAGTGAAGAAGGGAGAGAATAGTGGGAGGTGAGGGCAGAGAGGTAATGGGAGGCATGTAGGCCTCTGTAAAAAAAAAAAAAAAAAAAAAAAAAAGAGTAAAATGGGAAACCACAAGGTTTTGGTTAGAGGATAGACCTGACCTGGCTTAAAAGGATCATTCTGATGACCATGTTGAGAATACACTGTACATTGCAAGGTAAAGGTAGAAGCAGGGAGACCAGTTAAGGTAATTGTGGTGATCCAGATAAGAGATGGTTATTTCCTAGATACAGTTTAAAGGAAGATCCAGCAGGATTTGCTGGTAGATTGGATATACAGTATGAGAGAATAAGTAGACCCTGACCTGAGATTCCTGACTGAGCAACCAGAATAACGGAGTTGTCATTAACTGAGACAGGGAAGACTAAGGATAGAGTGGCATTGGGGGAGGGGTAGTTGGGAGTTTGGTTTTGGACATGTTGAGTCTGTTAGTCATTTCAGAGAAGAGAACATTGGCAGATGGATATACAAGTCTATGGTTCAAGGAAGAGGTCTGGCTGGAGATAAATATTTGGTAGTGTTCAGCCTATAGAAGGTATTTAAACTGTGAGACAGGATGAGCACTTGAAAAAGAAGAGAAGAGGACCAAGGATCAAGCCTTGGAGCATTCCCATGTTGAGAGATCAGAGAGGCAAAGGAAGCTGAAAAGGTTCAGTGAAGTAGAAGGAAAATCCAGGAGTGTGGCTTGGAAGCCAAGTGAAGAATGTGTACCAAAAGACAGTGATCGACTGTGTCAGATATTGTTCCTGGAAGTCAAGTAAGGTAAAGACAAAACTGATGCTTGGGTTTAACATGGAGGTCATCAGCCTTGACAAGAGTACTTCCAGTAGAGCCAAGAGGCAAAAACCTAACTGGATTGTTTCAAGAAGGAAGGGGAGAAAGAGTAATTAGAAAGAGTGAGTATAGGGATCCCTGGGTGGCGCAGCGGTTTGGCGCCTGCCTTTGGCCCAGGGTGCGATCCTGGAGACCCGGGATCGAATCCCACATCGGGCTCCCGGTGCATGGAGCCTGCTTCTCCCTCTGCCTGTGTCTTTGCCTCTCTCTCTCTCTGTGACTATCAGAGAGAAAGAGAAAGAAAGAGAGTATAGACAAGTCTTTCAAAGTTTTGCCACAAATGGGAGCAAAGAAACAGGATAGTAGCTGGTAGGGGAAATAAGGTCAAAAGGTTTCTGTTTCATTTGATACAGGACAGAGGAATGGCATGTTTGAAGGGAATGGTCCAATAGAGAGCAGAAAGTTAATAATGTAGGAGAGTGGAGTGGAGGAGGGATTGGTGAAACAATGTCTTTGGGTAGATGAGAGGGAATGGAATCTTATAGAATGAGAGAGGAGATTGGCTTTATGTAGACTGACAGATCATCTGTAGCAATGAACAGGAGGGCGGAGTATATCTAAGTGCATGCACTGTACATATGGTGGTTGGAGTCTGTGGAAGTTTTTCATTGAGGATAAAATGTTTATAAGCCAAGAGTAAGGATTGGAAGAGGGGATGTAATGATTTGAGGAGAGAAGAAATTGTGTCATTTAGGAAAGTGAGAATAAATTGACTGGGAAAGTATAGTAGGATTCTTAGCAACTTTAAAGGCACATGGGGGTTGTAGTTAGGAATTTGTAAGGCTGTGGTTGTGTTCTTCCTAGCTGTGGATGCAGGTGTGGTTAATGGAGAACCACACCTGCATCTAATTGGATTTAGCCAGTGTTGTGGTTGTACCAAATAATTTTGAGCAAATGAGAGAGGGACAAACAAGGGAATCAAAGGTGTGGTTTTAATGACAGACCTTGGTGTCAGTCAGTCCTAAACTGGATAGGAGGACAGAGGACTTTAATTTGGTGAGGGATGTCTCAGAGGAACAGAAATGAAACTTGTTAACTCCTGATCTGAGAACAGAACAAATGCTTTCAAGGAATTTGGAAATAGGTATATAGAAAATGAAGAAAAGAAAGCAACTACTAACTCTAAAGAAAGAAAAAAGTTGAATGTATGGATGTCTACTAATGTCTGTAAATATTTATATAATTATAACCATGTAAACACTGGTTATTAAGCCAAAAAAATGTAATAAAAGTATATCAGAAAGATATGGTAATAAGAGTATATCCGAAAGATGAGAATAGTGTATGTTGGGAAGAAACGGGCCTGGCAAGATGAAATCAGAGAACCAAATCTTTATTTTCCATAAAAGGAAGTCAGAAGAATGTAGACAGCAGAAAAAGTGTAGCTACCAGAAAGAAACAGGTTGGATTTGAAAGGGGCTGCCTCTGGGGTTGTAAGAATCAGGAATGAGGAGGGTGGGGCGTGAAAATTTTGTATTTGAACATGAGTTTTATGGGGAAGTTGGATCTGTAAATTTTGTGTGTGTGTGTGTGTGTGTGTATATATGCATATATATATACACACACATATATGTGTATATATGTATACACATGTGTATACATGTGTATATACACATGTATATATTACTCTGAAAGAATATTAAGAAAAATATTTCTCTTAAGTACTACTCGTATTAAATCTGGGGAAAACTTTGTGAATGAGTTAGTATTTGAATTAAGTCTTAAAGAGTAAGATAATATTGGTTAGGTTGGAGAGCAAGGAAAGAGTATATGAGTCAGGATGAAGAGAATGAGGAAGAAAAACAGATCGGAAAATGACAAGGCATTCTTAGGGATAATTGAATAAGGCAGTTAGCTAGAGAAGAGCGACAGTAGCACCAGTTATAGTTTTAGGTTGGACTTAGGTTATATAAACACTCAAAGCCAGGTGGTGGGAAGAAATTAGTTCTTGAGCAGGCAGATAATGAACAAATTAGTGCTTAAGGAAGATTCACCTTGAGCATGTCAACTTAAAGGGAAGTAGCTGTGCTGTCCTGTAAGTGTGGCAATTGATGGAGTAGAAGCATGAAAGGTATGGGAAGACTAGGTGGGAGAAACATGGAGAAGGCATGGTCAGTGGGGTTTGATGAGTAAATGTGTGAATTGAGGTGGGGGAAGGCTCAGGTAATTCTTGCATTTTGATTTTATTTGGGAGAGATATGGTATCATTTCTAAATTTAATTTTTAAAACGAAAGACACGGAGAAAGGTATTCAGTGTTTTGTTGAAGGATAGATGAGACAGTCTTGACAGTGATGAGCCAAAGGAAGTGCTTGAGATCTTCAGCATCAGTTAGAAATACAGAATTGAGCTCAGCAGAGAAGTGTAATGTATATGTATGTGTGTGTACATATGTACACACATGCACATATGATCTGCCTGTGTGTTTTCAAGCCACAAAAGTAGATGCGATCATCAAGGCAGGCAGCCTGTAGAAGAGATCAAGAAAGTGTAGAGTTCATAACAATGGAGAATACTCAATTTTTGAGGTAGTTGGAAAATTAAAAATACTTAGGGATAAAGAAGACAGGAAAAAGGAAAAACCAGGAAGGGGAATTTTCAAGGAGCAGTGTTAGGGCAACACTGTCCAACTGCTGTAGAGCAATATAGGAGAAAAAAATGATCTTTAAAAATAATCTAAATTTTTAAACTATAATTCTAAGGCAATTTATTTTTTTTTCTAAGTCAAGAATTTAAATCTATTCAGTGTGGAAGTTCTGATGATTTCAGGAATACAGTAGAGTAAAAGAAGCAAAACCCAGAGTGTGTGGCAGAAATAATGTCAATCATGCTTTCAGACTTTTCTAGTTGGAAGAAAAGGTTGAGAAACTGCTAACAGCTTGAAAAGACATAGGTTCAGCAAAAGTTTTGGGGTTTTTTAGATGTGAGAACATTGTACATGTTTGTATTCTAGAAGAGTAATGCTGCTGAGCAGGGCAAGGGGGATTGAGAGAGCAGAGGGGCTGTGGGAACAAGAGACGGAAGGAACAGCTACGAAAAGCAGCATTTCACTCCTCCATGGCAGGAAAAGGAAATGGGGAAAATGGCAAAGTAAATATTTACACATTTCTTATCTAGGAAGACAGAATGACTAAAAGATGTAAATTGCTTAGATGGAATGGACATTATTTCCTTTACAGGAAAGAGCCAGAGTGGTGGTAGAGTTTGAGAGCAGGTGTATCAGCTATTGCTGCATAACAAACCAGTCCTAAATTTCATGTTTAAAACAGTAATAAAAGCATTTTATTCCTCACAGTTCTGTGTGGTTCACAGATCTAGGTGGTGGTTCTTCTGGTCTTGGCTGGACTCACTCAGGAGACTACAGTGAATGAATGAGTCTAAGATGGCCTCAGCAGGGCAACTTGGCACTTCTACATGGTGTCCCATCATCCAGACTTGCTTTCTGGTGGCAGGATTCTAAGAGAGTGCACAGAAGCTTGGGAGGCCTCTTAATAAGGCTTTGTCTCAGAGCTAAGCATGGTGTCACTTGTGCCATTTTCTGTTGTCCTAAGCACGTTTCAAGGCTAGCTCATAGATATTCTTGAAGGGAGGAAATAGATGCCATCCTTTACTTGAGGGAGGAATTTCAAAGTCCTACTTAGGGAATAGAGATGTAGAGAGTGCTGGGGACTGGGACCATTTTTGTAATACTGCAGGAAAGGCTAGAAATGGGTGCACTCTGCATGCAGAGAAGTTTGGTATTGTGGATATGCTGAAATTGTCTATGTCCTGTATTTTGTAATACATGCAAGATACAGATCTCTTAACTGTTTAAATATTGGATTTTGATATCTTCATTATTAGTATATTCTCTTTTTTCCCCCCTTTGGAAGGTTGGATAATACATTAGAGGAAATTATATTTAAGCTGGTCCCTGGACTACGAGAACGTAAGTTGCTTTTTGGCTTCTTGCAGATTTTTGTGTTCTATGAAGTCAACATTTCTACTAAAGATTTTATGATTGTTTCTATTATTTTATACTTCTTTTTTCTTTTAAATTAGAGGAACTTGAGCGTGAATCTGAATTTTGGAAGAAAAATAAGCCTCAAGAAAATGGACAAGGTGACTTTCTTATGTCTATATCTCATACTCTCTTAAAGTGGTTAACTTTTTGTAGATTTGGTGAATTAATATCACGTTAAGCTCAGATTTCTCTTGTATAAAATTCATGTAGCCCTTTGTTTAAATTATGATCCTTTTCTATAAAATCATGTGATTTTATATACATCTGTGTAAATCTGGAGTCACACCAATTGAAAGCAATTGGAAATAGAAAAAATTAGAATTGGGAAAGAAAAAAAGAGAAAACTGACTACTCATTATAACAATATTTGCTGGAGAGCTAAAGAAAATTGAAGTAAGAAATAGCCAGGGTCTGCAGTTAAACCCTGAGGGGGTTTTCTATTTATTTTATTTTGTATGTTTGCCTTATTGGAGAAGGAACCAAGATGTAGCTGAGTGCCAGATCAGGAGATCTGTCTATGCTATGATAATCTGGAATTATATTTTTATATGTGGTACTCAGACTATACAAATTTATATGTCCTGGGAAATGAAAAATATTTCTAGATTCTTACGGGAATGTTCTCCATCACTTAAACTGAGTGTCCATATTTCTCTTCTGGGTCCCAGGAGACTCCACCATCAGTAATTTTTAATAGTCTCAGCAAAGTGGCAAACATTACTGGGCAGAGAAAAGGCTTTTAGTATGTATAATTCACACAATAGGAAAAAAAAGTACAACATATCTGAAATAATAAAGAAGAATATGCTTTTCCTACTGTTACTTAATATGAGATTTATTTCGGGATAGCCTAAATACCATTGAAATCTTTTAAGGATGTATACATGTTTTTATAGGCTCATTGTGAGCTCAGTCTCCACCCTTAAGATCATAGGATTATCAGTTATAAATCAGGATGCTCTCTCTTCATCTGTAAACTGAGGATGATAGTTTTAACTAGTTCAATTTAACAGTTCAAGGCTGGCTTCTAATAGCAGGGGAATTTTGAGAATAGTTTTCAATTATTGGAATAAGTAGTTAGGGATTATCTTTTTATCTGTAACAACAAACAAAATGGGCAAAGAAGCCAAGCCTGACAAAAAAATGATTTCACTAAAGACTTGTTTTACCCAAGTATAAGTTGCAATTTAGACAGTAGTGCTATAATTTTATGTATAGATAATATAAAGTTTACCGTATGTTCCAATTTTTGACTGTCTTTTCAAGAGAACAGGAAACCAAGAAATTGTCAGTAGAAAATATATAGTAGGTTTAGTCCATGACTCTGTGTATCATATAGATGGACTCATGAAGGACTATAGCCTACTTTGTGTGCATCTCTCTTTAACCATATTTCTCCCTTTTTAAAGTATTTTATAATGTTTAGTTTGGGTAGAGAATTTGAATCTTTTCTTGGTGCTGGGAGTTTGGTTCATAAAAGGTAGCTCCTGTTTATGTGGATTCTATATAAATATATAGAAGAAAGAAAGCAGGGACCCCTGGGTGGCTCAGTGGTTGAGTGTCTGCCTTTGGCTCAGGTCATGATCCTGGGGACCTGCAATCAAGTCCCGCGTCAGGTTCCCTGCAGGATCCTGCTTCTCCCTCTGCGTATGTCTCTGTGTCTCTTATGAATAAATAAATAAAATCTTTAAAAAAAAAAAAAAAAAAGAACGCACAAGAGCACAAGAAAGAGAACCCACCTGCCCTCTATAATACAACTGTAATGCTTTTATTAGGCATTAAAGAGGAGCTAACCTGTCATTCCTTTTTTCTGGCATTTTCTGTACCATAATGCTTGACTGGCTAGTTCTTTCAAGTTTCAGCTTAGAGATATTCTATCTGAAAATCTTCCCTGAATCTCTGCTTCACCCAGAGTTTGTATACCCCTCTTATATGTGCCCACATAGTCTATTTTTACCTCTTCCATCAGAGTCCTTATTATACTCCCATCGGTCTGTTTTCTTTACTTGCCTGTATCTCCCTCCTCCTGTATCCTGACCACTGTGAGGATGAGGGTGATAACCCTCTAGTTTCAGTATTCCCTCAAGTGTATCACAATGCATATCAAACACAGAGTTAAAGGGACTCCATAAATAAATGAATCAGCACATGAAGTATTATACATAGGCTGCAGGTATTTTGTAGGTTAAATACATTCGTACATAACAAAGCATGTGATTCAGATTTCTTTAATGGATTTAACATGTTACATAGCTACATACAGGTTTAAAAAGCTAATTCTCATATTTCACTAGCTGATTTTGTGAATATATAATAATTTGAAATTTTGAGAACTCAGTATTTGATACTTTAAAAAGAGTACTTGGTTTCCCATTTGAATATATATAGAATTTGGAATATTTTTATATCCTGTCTACTTTCTAAGTGGTCTAATCACTAATTGCAATCATTTTTGTGGCTAGATATAGCTAGTCCTGAATCATTCATTTGGCCAGTGAGCCTAAAAATTTTAGGTTATGTTAGTAAGTCACTGATGGCTTTTTAAAAATATTTCCATTATTGAGTTGGTTGGAACATTTTAAAGATCCTGAAATTTTCATTTATTCTTCATCAAACCAAAAATGTTTAAAATTCTTAACTTGATGATTTGCTCGATGATTAATATACTGTTGCTTAACCTTAAAATCAACTTTGAGTTACATCTAACTTAGTTCCGTTTAAATTATACAGATGATACTTCAAAAGTTGACAAACCTAAAGTAGATGAAGAAGGTGATGAAAATCAAGATGATAAGGACTATCACAGAAGTGACCCACAAATTGCTATATGTCTAGATTGTTTACGAAATAATGGACAATCAGGGGACAATGTAGTAAAGGTGAGTGGACAAGCACAGTTATATTTTTTATAATCACTTTATAGTAAATCTTTGATAATTTGTTGATGAATTTTAGCTAGTGTTGGCTTTCAAAATTTTTATTAACATAATCAAGTAGAATGCTATTCTGTGACAGCCCTGTAGCTACAAATGACCAGTTACTGACGCCTATTTCCAGCCCCCACAACTGAACAGTCCTGGGCCAATGCCACCACCTAGTGGCTAATTCCAAGAATCACCCCATCCATTTTTCTGTCACCTTTTATACCTTTGTTGGGAATTCATATACATTGTTTCTCCCTGTTTATGTGTGGTAACCAGTTCAGACTCACATCATTACATCACAAGATTGGCAGTGTCTCCAACTGTTTCATTCCTCCTCTCCTAATTTTTATTTTTCTATTTTTATTTGCAACTCAAAAAACTGTTCATGTCATGGCTAATACAGTTTATAAATAATATAACGGTTTTGAAGTAAAATTAGGTGTCCTAAAGTACCTCTAACTTCAAAAGTCTTGGAAGTCTCCCAGATATTTACTGTAGAATCGCCACTTTCTAATCCTGTTTCCCTTTGTATGTACTTGCTATTTCAACCTTATTGTGAACAATCTATAAAATAGTTTAAAACACCTTGTTCACTTTAATTTATCCTCTTTGGTCTTTAAATGGTGTTATTTAAATAATGTTTTCTGCCTTTTTTATTGCAAGCAGCTCCCCTTTTCATTATAAATGTTCACTACTTTAGCTCTTAAATGAAATTTTTGTCAGTGATTGAAAATATTGTTTTTCTCTCTATATTCCATGTTATATATAAATACCCATACTCAGTGTCTCTTATTTTCTTTTACTTCCCTTGTAAAATATGTGAGTGGGTTGAATTTTTCACTAATACATTTAATGATATTTTCCTATTAGGAAATTAAGAACAAATAATTTTTCAGCTCAGATTAAGTTTTCCTAGCATCTTACAACAAAGAATATAAAGGAGTATAGTGATTCAGTGAAGAGATAAGTAATAAGAAAGAATTTACTCACTCAAGGAACTTTAAGCAGGATTTTTCCATAAAACAGTTATGAAAAAAAAGTAATTTAGTTAAGAGGTGGTTAGACAAGGCATGTAATAAACTGCAGCAGTCTTTAAAGACATGGCCATGGGACCTATTTGTTTTTCCAGGCTTCTCTCTTTTTTTTTTTTTTTTTATGCTCTTTCCTTTTTGTAAGTCTTTTTTCAGGGTCTTTAAAAATCTTAATCTCTTATTGCCAGTCATTTCTGTAATCCTCTTTTTAAGAGATTGTTCTTAATGGAGATTGTGATCATCCTTTAGCTCTCTGATACATGAGTTACTATCTTATAAATTATATGTTGTATCTTGAAAATTCAGTCAGTAGAAAAGCTGAATATCTTTTCATAAATAAATATGAAGTCTCCTTCCTGTAGAATTTCTAGTATTAAAGTTATGATTCTGAAAAATTACTGCTTCCTTGATATTCTCTTGACCTTTCTGACGCTTCACCATCCCAGTTGACCTTTTATCCATTCACTCTTTCCTTTATAAACTTTTCTTCATCCTTGTGGCCTTCTATTCATAAAACAATTTTCATAGTTTATAGACTTCTACTTTGCTACCCTGATTCTCACCTTTTTCCTCTGGCCATTCCTGTGCTGTCTCTCCTTCTTCCTGGCTTCTACTTGATATATGTGAATATATCTCATAATACCTAGTCTTCCACTCAATTAGTCTCTCTTTGGATTTATCCTAGGAGGTCACTTCTATTTTCTGTGACTTAAACTCTGCAAAGAAATTTTTAATTTTTTTTTATCTTTTAGTGTTCCTTTTTTTTTTTTTTGTATTTTTTTTATTGGAGTTCAATTTGCCAACATATAGTATAACACCCAGTGCTCATCCCATAAAGTGCCCCACTCAGTGACTGTCACCCAGTCACCCCATCCCCTCGCCCACCTCCCCTTCCCCCTACCCTTTGTTTGTTTCCCGGAGTTAGGAGTCTCTCATGTTTTGTCACCCTCTCTGATTTTTTCCACTCATTTTCTCTCCTTTCCCCTATGATCCCTTTCACTAATTTTTATATTCCCCATATGAGTGAAACCATATGATGATTGTCTGCAAAGAACTTTTAAGTCCCCATTTCCAACCCTGCCATCATGCCCAAGTTGAAGAAACCTACTTTCTAAAGATCGTAGTTGGAAGTTTTAGTAACACCTGAAACTTAACATGTTTAAAGACAAATTCATAAATAATTATTTATGAAATAGTATAGTCAAAACTCGAGCAGAGACCTCTATTCTTTGTGATGCTTTTTCAAACCTAGTGAATCCCTTCTCTGAAATTCTGTAGGATTTGCATTTATACCTCAAGTGGTTATTAAGTCAGCATTATTGTATTTCTGAAGGTAGCAGGTACTGATACTGTCTTTTATCTTTTGGGGATATGTCTTATCCTTGAAACTAGATTGCATACCTCTTCAAGGCAATGAAACCATGTCTGTGTTTGATTACAGCCTTTTCTGGCATCTCAATTCTCTGCAGTAGGGTGTGATTCTCAAATGTGGTGGTGTAGTTTCATGTACAGTTTATACAGTGTACTTACTACTTTTGTAATTCCAAAAATCAAAATCAGGAGAGGAAGGCAGTGAAAATAGTACCATAAAGCCCTTCAAAAATTCACTCCTCCATAAAAGCAATGAAAAAAAACTACAAAAAAAAAAAAAAAAAAAACCACCTCTCAGAATCAACTTTTTCAGAAATTTGGTAATTAATCAAAGACCTGCAGAAACCCATAGAGCATTTGATCAAGAAAATGGTGTGAACGGTGAGGTTTGTGGCATTTTAACTTGCCTTAGTCCAATCTCCCACTCTCCAGCTCTGGAGTAACCTTGAAAAAGAACAGCCTACTTTCCCACTATAGCCTTTCAGGCACCGAAGGGCATAACAGGTGGAACTATTTCAAAGCCTAATTGGCCAAATAATTATTTTTATTTGACCTGTCTGGTAGTCTTTGGAACACCTCACTTATGAGCTGGCTGTATTAGACCTGACATGGAGATTGACCAGTAGAAAAAGATTCTGTCAGCTGGGAAGGGCAGAACATTTTTCAGAACCAATTACGAATATTTGAACTCCATGGCTGTCTGAGGTATAGATAATATTCCGGGCAAACAGTAGAAACAGTAGACAACCAAAAAGCTTAAAAGGAAAAGCTGGTGAAAAAGATGTCTGTAGATATCAAAGTCTGTAGGGGCTTTGAAAAGCTCTAACATATTGCTGGGAATCTCCAATTCCAAGCATATACATAGGACTGTGTACATGCTCAGGAAAGACCTAAGTACGCCTTAAGCTCTCACCTCTTGCTGACTTTGAGGCAAGCAGGATATGAGATTAAGGCAGAGTTGTCAATAACCTGTTTGAGTGTTGGAGGTGTGCCCCAAAATACATTGTCTCTTAGCAAAGACTGGGAGATTTATTGGTTCCAAATGTACAAGGAAATCTCTGTTCAGTCACTTGCCAACCAGTGGGTGGAAACTTCAGTGGCCACATTGTAAAGAATGCAGGCTTCATAGAATTAGTTTAGAAAAGTCACTAAACAAAGAAAAACAACAAGATACAGCCACAGTAACATGCCCTAAGAGGCATGTGGGAACCTGGTTTCCATTGCTGCCATATTATATTATTTTAAATGTCAAGTTTTCAACAAAAAAAAATATGAGAAAAATAGAATTAAAGTATAGCTCATGGGATCCCTGGGTGGCGCAGCGGTTTGGCGCCTGCCTTTGGCCCAGGGCGCGATCCTGGAGACCCGGGATCGAATCCCACATCGGGCTCCCGGTGCATGGAGCCTGCTTCTCCCTCTGCCTGTGTCTCTGCCTCTCTCTCTCTCTCTGTGACTATCATAAATAAATAAAGATTAAAAAAAATGTTTTAAAAAAAAAAAAAAAATAAAGTATAGCTCATAAACAGGTAAAATAGTCCATGAAAACTGTCCCTGAAGAAGTCTAGACATTGGACCTATACAGATTTTAAATCATCCATTTTAAATGTGTGCAGAGAACTAAAAGAAACCATATGTAAACTTTTAAATGAAAGTGTAAGAACAGAAGAGAGATGAAGGCCATACAGGATCCTGAGCTCACCATGTCGCACAGAACACACCAAAGCAGCAACTACATCTGTTGCAACTAACTCTAAAAATGACCTCAAGACTGGCAGAACAGATCTTCCACAGCTTGTCATAGAAAGGCAGCTACATCAAAAAGGGTGAAAAGAGGAGCGCTTGGGTAGCTCAACTGGCTAAGCGTCTGCCTTCAGCTCAAGTCACAATCCTGGAGTCCTGTGATCAAGCCCCACATTGGCTTCCCTGCTCAGTGGAGAGTCTTCTTCTCCCTCTGCTGTTCCTCCTGCCTATGCTCTATCTCTCACTTGCTCTCTCTCAAGTAAATAAACAAAATCTTTAAAAAGAAAAAAAAAGGTGAAGATCTAGTTGAAAAACATAGTAACCACAAACAGGAGGGACATCAAAGGCACAGAGGAGCAAGGAGATCAGACCCCATACCAGTCACTTCCAGTCCTGGGGACCCGTACTGGGAAAATGAGTTCCTATTATGTCTGGTTTTGAAAACCAGTGTTGCTTAACTCTAGGAGAGCTGAATGGTGATAGGAAACCCAAGTACCTACCCTCAGAGAGCCAGCACACTAACTTGGCCTGAAACACAGCAGCAACAATTTGAAAAGCACTTGAGGTATATGTGAAGGATAATATCAACTAATCTTAGAACCTGTACCAGTGGGGCAGGGATCTGCAGATTTCTCCAGGAACAAAACTGTTTGCAGATGCTATTTTTCTTTTCCTCCCCCAGCCTAGGAAGCTGGATGCTTGCAGGAACCAGTTCTGACACTCTCCATCTACCTTGCTAACACCACATAACCCACACTCCTGGATTCCCCTGCATATTTACCCCACTGAACACATTCAGTTCTGCAGATATCCCTCCTAAGTAGCTCCTGCTCTGCCATGCCCAATAGGCAGTCCTAACCAGACCTGACACCATTCCAAAGTGACTCCTATCCTGGGGAGGAGAACATTTAATCCCACACACAAGCACACCCTTAGTTCCTGCATCCAGGCCTTTTAGCTAGCTACACAGGGCAAGCCCTGCCCTTCAGTGTGTCTGCAGCTGTTGCAGAGGTTAATTACAGACAGCTAGACTGAGTACCAGCCCCACTCATCAATGAGCCCATGGCAGGTGCATCCAAGCCTCTCAGGAAGGAGGCAAGCCCAGCCCATCGTTGCATCCACACCTTCCTAGCAGCTAAGCAAGAATGCTAGGCTGTGTGCCAGCCTCTGCCCACAAGCAAGCCATGGCAGCTTCAGCCAGACCTCTTAACAGCATGGGGAACAAACCCTGCCCAGTGTGCCCACAGCAGGTGAAGCAGGTCATTGTGGCCAACTGGGCTGAAGGCCAGGTTCACTCACCAGCATGTCCACAGCAACCACAGCTCAGCCACAATAGGAAGGTACAGGCAGCCCACACAGGGGACACACCTGGAGCACCTTGTTCTGGTGACCAGAGGTATTTCACTATAGGACCTCTTCTACATAAGGCCAGTTATTTCAAAATGAGGAAATATAGCTGACTTACTTAATATATAGAAAGAGAGACAAAATGAGACAGGAATATGTCCCAAATGAAAGAAAAAGACAAAATTACAGAAGAGCTAAATGAAATGGAAGTAAGCAATATGCCTAATAAAGAGTTCAAAGTAATGGTCATAAAGATATTCACCATACTTAGGGTGCCTGGGTGGTTCAGTTGGTTAAGCATCTGCCTTTGGCTCAGGTCATGATCTCAGGGTCCAATGTTGGGCTTCCTACTCAGTGAGGAATCTGCTTCTCCCCCCCCCCCTGTGCCCACCACCCCCCTGCTCATGCTCTCTCTCTCTCAAATAAATAAAAATATTTTTTAAAAAAGATACACACCAGACATAAGAGTCAAAGAACTCACTGAGAACTTTTCAACAAAGAGATAGATAAAAAAAAGAACTAGTCAGAACTGAAGTGTATAATAACTGAAATGAAGAATACACTAGAGAGAATCAACAGATTAGTGGATCAAGAAGGGATTAGCATACTGGAAGACGGGGTAATGGAAAGCAATGAAGCTGAACCACAAAAAAAAAATAGTAATAAATAAAAATTAAGATGAAGTGAATTTAAAACATCATCAAGCATAAAAACATTCACATTATAGAGATTCCAGAAGCAAAAGAGAGAAGGGCACAGAAAACTTATTTACAGAAATAATAGCTGAAAACTTTCCTAATCTGGAAGGAAACAGACATCCAGGTCCAGGAATCACAGAGAGTTCCTCATGAGGTGAACCCAAGGAAGTTCATGCTGAGACACATAATAAATAAAATACCAAAAAGTAATGACGAAGAGAGAATCTTAAAAGCAGTGAAGAAACAGAGTTACATATAAGGGAAATCCCTTTAAGAATATCAGCTGATGGGACACCTGGGTGGCTTAGCTGTTGAGTGTCTGCCTTTGGCTTAGGGTGCGGTCCTGGGTCCAGGGATCAAGTCCCGCATCGGGCTCCCTGCAAGGATCCTACTTCTTCCTCTGCCTATGTCTCTGCCTCTTTTTCTGTGTCTCTCATGAATAAATAAAATCTTGAAAAAAAAAAAAAAAGAATATCAGGTGATTTTTCAGCAGAAATATTGCAGGCCAGAAGTGCTGAAAGGAAAAAACGTATAACTTACAAACAAGGATAACTTACTGTTCAAAAATGAGAGATATATAAGAGATTTCCAGATAAAAAAGCTAAAAGAGTTCATCACTATACTAGCCTTATAAGAAATACTAATGGAAACTCTAAGTGAAAAGAAGAGATTGTAAGTAGAAATAAAATTATGAAAGGAAAAAAATTTCACAGGTAAAAATAAACATGTAGTAAAGATATTAGAACACTTATAAAGCCAGTATGGAGGTTAAAATACAAAGTAGTAAAATCAGTTATATCCACAAATATTAGTCATGGGGATACCCAAAATAAAAAGATATAAAATACATAAAACATTGAGGAGGGAGTAAAAATTTAATTCTTTTAGAATGTGTTTAAATTTAAATTTAAGAGATCATGAAATTAATACAGACTGCTGTTATAGACATAGGATGCTGTGTATGAGCCCAGTGGTAAACACAAATCAAAAACCTATAATAGGGATCCCTGGGTGGCGCAGCGGTTTGGCGCCTGCCTTTGGCCCGGGGCGCGATCCTGGAGACCCGGGATCGAATCCCATGTCAGGCTCCCGGTGCATGGAGCCTGTTTCTCCCTCTGCCTGTGTCTCTGCCTCTCTCTCTCCCTCTGTGACTATCATAAATAAATAAAAATAAAAAAAAAATTAAAAAAAAAAACAAAAACCTATAATATACAAAAAAATAAGAAAATTATCCAAGCTTAACACTAAAGAGAGCCATCAAACCACAAGGAAGAAGAAGAAAGGAACAGAGAACTACAAAACAACCAGAAAACAATTAACAAAATGGCAATACATAGATACATACCTATTAATGATTGCTTTAAATGTAAGTGGAATAAATGCTTCAATCAAAAGATTTAGGGTAACCAATGGGTAAAAAATAAAAAATAAATAAAAGAATAAAAAATAAAAAGGCCATCTACATGATACCTACAAGAGACTCACTCTAGTCCTAAAGACACATATAGACTGAAAGTAAAGGGGTAGAAAGATTTTCCATGCAAATGGAAGCAAGTTAAAAAATAGCACAGGGTAGCAATACTTATATCAGACAAAATAGACTTTAAAACAAAGACTGTAGCAAGAGACAAAGAAGGGCACTACATAATGATAAAGGGATCTAGCCAATAAAAGTATTTAACAATTGATTGTAAATATCTGTGTATCCAAAATCAGAGAACCTAAATACATAAAGTAAATATTAACAGACATAAAGGGAGAAATTAACACTAATACAATAATAGTTGAACACTTTAACACTGCTCTTAACATTGACAGATCATCCAGACAGAAAATCAACGAGGGCAGCCCAGGTGGCTCAGCGGTTTAGTGCCGCCTTCAGCCCGGGGCGTGATCTTGGAGACAAGAGATTGAGTCCTGCGTCAGGCCCCCTCCATGGAGCCTGCTTCTCCCTCTACCTGTGTCTCTGCCTACCTCTCTCTCTCTCTCTCTCTCTCTCTCTCTCTTTCATAAATAAATAAATAAAATCTTGAAAAAAAAATCAACAAGGAAACAATGGCTCTGAATGACACATTAGGCCAGATATATAGAGAACTTAACAGATTTAAGTCTGGAAAGTCTGGACTTAACAAATATATATAGAATATCTCATCCCAAAACAATACACATTCTGTTCAAGTGTACATAGAACATTGTTTAGGATAGACTACATATTAGGCCACAAAACAAGTCTCAATAAATTTAAGAAGACAAATCATAAAAAGCATCTATACCAATCATAATGGTATGAAACTAGAGAGCAGTTACAAGAAAAATACTGAAAAAAACAACATAAACACATGGAGGCTAAACAACATATTACCAAACAACCAATGGTCAATGAAGAAATCAAAGAGGAAATTAAAAAATACATGAAGACAGATAAAAATGGAAATACAACCATCCAAAGTCTTTGGAATGTAGCAAAAGCTGTACTAGGAGGGACAGGGGCACCTGGGTGGCTCAGTTGGTTAAGCATCTGACTCTTGATTTCAGCTCAGTTCATGATCTCCAGGTTGTGAGACCTGTGCCCTGTGTTAGGCTCAGCACTGGCCATAGAATCTGCTTGAGATTATTTCTCCCTCTCCCTCTGGTCTCCACCCCCCTGCTTGCACACACATTCTTTTTTTTTTTTTTTTCTTTTTTTTTTTTAAGATTTTATTTATGAGAGACAGAGAGAGGCAGAGACATAGGCAGAGGGAGAAGCGGGCTCCCTGAAAGGAGCCTGATGTGGAACTCAATCCTGGATCCAGGGATCATGTCCTGAGCTAAAGGCAGATGCTCAGCCACTGAGCCACTCAGCTGTCCTGCACACACACTCTCAAAATTAAATGAGAAAAATCTATGGCAATACAGGATTATCCTAAGAAATAAGAAAAAAATCTCTAACCTATACTTAAGGGAACTAGAAAAAAAAAGTCTAAAGTTAGCAAAAGGAAGAAAATGATAAAGATTAGAGTAGAAGTAAATGGTAACTAAAAAAAAAAAAAAGAAAGAAAGAAAAGAAAACATCAATGAAACCAAGAGCTAGTGGGCAGTTGGGTGGCTCAGTTAGTTAAGTGTCCAACTGTTGGCTTCAGCTTAGGTCATGGTCTTGGGGTCAAGTGGTTGAGGCCCTCATCAGGCTCTGTACCCTGTGCAGCCTGGTTCATATTCTCTCTCCCTTTTCCTCCACCTTTCCCCCTCCGCCTTTCTCCCCACTCACACACATGCACTCTCTAAAATTAATAATTAAAATATTTTCAAAGAACCAGTTCTTGGGGATCCCCCGGGTGGCTCAGTGGTTTGGCTCCTGACTTTGGCCCAGTGCATGATCCTGGAGTCCCAGGATCAAGTCCCACATCGGGCTCCTTGCATGGAGCCTGCTTCTCCCTCTGCCTGTGTCTCTGCCTGCCCCTTTCTCTGTGTGTCTGTGTGTGTGTGTGTGTGTGTGTGTGTGTGTGTGTGTCATGAATAAATAAAATCTTTAAAAAAAAGAAGAAGAACCAGTTCTTGTTTTTTTTTTTTTTTTTAAGATCAGCAAAATTGATAAACCTTTAGCTAAATTCAAAAAGAAAAAAAAACTCAAATAATACCAGAAATGAAAGAAGAGAAATTGGGATAGACTAGAAGAAATGAATACATTTCTAGAAGCATACAATCTTCCAAAACTGAATCAGGAAAAAATAGAAAATTTGAACAGACTGGTTTCTAGTAACAAAATTGAATCAGTAATCAAAAACTCCCAACTCATTGCTTCAGAGGTGAATTCTACGAAACATTTAAAGAAGAGTTAATACCTATTCTTCTCAACTATTAGAAAAGACAGAAGTAGAAGGAAATCTTCAAAATTCATTCTACAAGGCCAGCATTACTGAAACCAGAAAGACACTACAAAAAAAAAAAAAAACTATAGGCAAACAACCCTGATGAACAAAGATGCAAAATTCCTCAATAAAATATTATCAAGCTCAATTCAAGGATACAAGAATTATATACAAGGTAAAAGAATCATTTACCCCAATCAAGTGGAATTTATTCCAGGGATGAAAGGGTGAGTCAGTATTGGCAAATCAGTATGTTACATCACATTAACAAGAGGAAGGATAAAAACCATGCAATTTTCTCAACAGATTTAGAAAGAAACATTTGATAAAATACAACATCTGTTCATGATAAAAACTCTAAACAAAGTAGGTTTAGAGGGAACATACTTCAAAATAAAAAGGGCCATATATGAAAGACCCATAGCTAACATACTCAATGGTGAAAAACAGCTTTTCCTTTGAGAACAGGAACAAGACAAAAATGTCCATTCTTTCTGCTTTTATTCAACATAGTACTGGAAGTCTTAGCTGAGCAGATAAAAAGAAATTCTCAGACAAAAAGAAAAATCATCTAACTTGGTAAAAAGTAGTTAATCTCATTATTTACAGATGATATGATACCACATTTTGAATACCCTAACGACTACCAAAAAACAACTGATACATGAAGTCAGTAAAGTTGCAGGATATAAAATTAAGGAAATCTGTTACATTTCTGTACACTAATAACAAAGTAGTAGAAAGAGAAATTAGGCATACAATTTCATTTATAATTACACCAAAAATAATACATCTTCTAGTATGTGTAAAGAGGGGGAAGACCTGTACTCTGAAAACGAGAAGAAATTATGGAAGAAATTGAAGATGACACAAATGTAAAGAAATGCTCATGGATTGGAGGAATTAATATTGCTAAAATGTCCATACTTCTCAAAACAGTCTGCAGATTAAATGCATTTCCTATCAAAATACAAATAACATTTTTCATAAAACTGGAACAAATAATCCTAAATTTTGTATGAAACCACAAGAGATTTGAATATTCAAAGCAATTTTGAGAATAACAAAGCTGGAAGCACCACAATCCCTGATTTCAGGATCTACTACAAAGCTGTAGTAATCAAAACAGTAAGATACTGGCACAAAAACGGACATGTAGATCAGTGGAATAGAGTGGGAAGTCCAGAAATAAACCCTTAATTATATGATCAATTAACCTATAACAAAGAGGCAAGAATATACAATCAGGACAAGACAGTCTTTTCAATAAATGGTGCTGAGAAAACTGTACAGCTACATGCAAAAGAAAGAAACTGGACCAATTTATTACATCATACACAAAAATAAACTCAAAATGGTTTAAAGACTTAAATGTGAGATCTGAAACCATAAAATTCCTTTAAAAGAAAAAATAGGCAGTAATCTCTTGGATACCCCCTTTGCAACATATTTATGGATATGTCTCCTTGAACAAGGGAAACAAAAAGCAAAACTAAATTATTGGGGCTACACCAAAATTAAAAGCTTTGGCACAGCAAAGGAAGCTACCAGCAAACAAAAAGGCAACCTACTGAATAAGAGAAGGTATTTGCAAATCATCTATCTGATAAGGGGTTATATAAACTATAAGCTAGAATCAAATACTAATACATGCTACAACATGAATAAACCTTGAAAACATGCCAAGTGAAAAGCCAGACACAAAGGCCACATACTGTATGCTTATTCTCTCTCTCCCTCCCTCTCTCAAATAAATCTTTAAAAAAAATAAACAAAAACCTCAAATAACCATTATCATAAGAACTAAAGTTGGTTGAATTATATCCTACAAGTAGAAGACTGTGTGACCAACGATATTGACCACTAGCTGATTTCAGATACAGTCTCCTAACTCTTCTAAAAGAAAGGGATAGATGCCTGGGTGCCTCAGCGGTTGAGCATCTGCCTTTGGCTCAGGATGTGATCCTGGAGTCCTGGGATCAGGTCTCACATCGGGCTCCCTGCATGGAGCCTGCTTCTCCCTCTGCCTGTGTCTCTGCCTCTCTCTCTCTCATGAATAAATAAAATCTTTTTTCAAAAAAATTAAAAAAGGAATAAAGCATGAAAATGCTTCCAGAAAGGAGCCTTTTTTGAACTCTTCATCTCCTGGCCTGAGTTTGAGGCCAGGAGAGGTTAGAAAGCGAGGGCATTGTGCCATGAAAAGGAAAGGTAACCTTCTGGTAACACAAAATAAGTCTTTATTCCATATAATATTTCTTCAGATATATAGGGTAGCCTGAAATGTTGATCCCACCAGAGCAGCTGGCAGGGCCTGGGCTGTGTAGCCATTGTCCCAGGCAGCAGTTTCCCCTTAACACCCTGTGTATAGTACAAATGTTTCTATATTCTGTGTGTGTGTTATGAAATGAAATGGCAGGAAAGAAGCGCTGCTCTTCTGGTCATCTAAGTTTCTCCCCACCATCCTTGTCATCTCTGCTGAGCACTCTTAATTGTCATTGCCTCTCTTAAAACGTGTTGATTACTTTTCAGAGATCTGTACAGCAATTCCAGGATATACCTAGCTAGGAAATAGCAAGGTTTCTTTGGTATAATTGTAAACTGTTTCTATAGAAAGAAAATGCATAATTGTTATATTGTTATTTTTCTGAGTACTTACAAATCAAGTAATTCAGGCTAGAATTTCATTAGAGATTAATGTCAAACTTTATTAAATCATAAATTCCAGAAACAGACTTTTGCCTAGTTTTAAAATCTTCCCTTAACTCTACTGACACTTCTGTCCTTATTAACAATTTCTAAAAAGTCATGGGTAGTGATGCCATGGTCACTTCTATAGATTCTTGTAACACCTGAGATTTCTTTGCAGAGGGGGATACATTTAGAGGGTCTTCCAGTACTCCACATCATACTCTAACTTAAATATAGAAAATGTGCTAAGAATTCTCTATAAACTGTTTGGAACAAGAAAATAGACAAGAAACCTTGGGGTAGTTGAAATGATGAAAATAGACAAAAGGGAAGATCTATGTTCGTATTTATCCCTTTGTTTCCATGCTGTCTAGAATATCAGGCTTCCCATTTGAAATGGCTAGATTATGTTTGGCTTTAGATGTAACTTTTGACTTCTTTCAATGGATACTTTATCATCTGAATAGTGACTAACTATCATTTGTAAATTTGTTTCTGCTGGTCTTTGCTAGGAAATATATTTTCCCAGGAACACATTTACTAATAGATACTAGCTGGATAGCTCTATTTTTTTTTCCTTTTTTTCTTTCTTTCTTTCTTTCTTTCTTTCTTTCTTTCTTTCTTTCTTTCTTTCTTTCTTTTTTTCTTTCTTTTTTTTTTTTTTCTGAGAGAGAGAGAGAGCATGCATGTGTTTGTGTTTGTGGGGAGGGATGGAGAGGGAGACTCTTAAGCAGACTCAGCACCCAGCATGGAGCCCAAGGTGGAGCGTGGGCTTATAACCCGGAGATCATGACCTGATCCAAAATCAAGAGTCCAACACTAACTGACTAAGCCACCCAGGTTCCCTACAAATGGCTCTACTTTTGACTTGGTTAATTTAAGAACAATTCTGCTTGCTGACCTAATATCATGTACATTAGAAGTAGAAGTAATACTTTATATCTTCAAAAGATTGAATTGCTGGTTTTTGTTTTACTATTGATAACTTTTAAGGTTTGGAAATGTAATTTTGTTTCAGAAATTAGTTCATGTTTATCATGTCTACAAACCTCATTCTGACTAATTTTCAGTTTGAGCATTCATTTGGATTGGTTTTTATATTTTAGTGATATTCATGCTTAAAGAGTAAATTAGTACTGCTAATAAAATGAGAAAAATCAAGGCACATAGAACATTGTTCTTCCAGTAAAATACTGCCACAGCACATCAGACACTGACTGGGGCATGTTTCTCCCCAGCCAGAGTCCATTACACCTGACTATTTGTAGGGGATCTTGTAGCCTAACTGGCCTCTGTTGAACCCTGGGGGTCCTTAGAGCCCCATTTGAAATCACTGCTCTTTTAAAAGATATTTTCAAGTTCTGAGACTTTTTAAAAAATATTCCTAATACTTTTAGAAGTAATATTATATATTTTATATGCTTTTTGTGACCTTAATTTTTTATTAAACTCATAATGTGTTGTTAACCAAATTGTCTAAAGGTATGCAGATTGTCGATTTCCTAGGATTTTCCTAGTATACATGATAGTACATTCTTCAAGAACATCATGTAAGTATCCAAGAATTGGGAACAGTTTTTACTTACTAGTACTAAAGAACTATAATTTGAAATGTTTTTAGAATATATTTTGAAAATATTTAAAATGATAGTGGAAGTAACACCTCTGGTTTCACTAAAATAAGGTAGAATGTTTTAATTAGTAATCTGTATTTCCTTTAGGGTTTAATGAAGAAATTCATTCGATGTTCTACACGTGTAACTGTGGGAACTATTAAAAAATTTTTAAGTTTAAAACTAAAACTTCCAAGTTCTTATGAGGTAAGTTAATAATCTCATCTTGATCATTTTTATAATTCTGATCTGAAGTAAAATTCTAACAAAAGAAGTAAATATTAACTGAGAATACATTAAATTTTTGTGGAAACAGGTTATTTTCATGTTAAACATTTAATTTTGAGAATATAGTATTCTCTGTATATAATCTGTAATTTTTAACTTAACATCTGACTAAAACACGATACTAAAAGCATTTAGTGGTTTACAATTAGAAGAGATACTTAAATAAGTTATGTGTTCCCAAAATAAATACCACAGCTAACTGGATTTTTTTATTTTTTTTTTACTGCCAACATGCTTTTAGCGTTTTTGTTTTTGTTTTTTAGCAAGACCTTTGAGATCCATTTTTACTAAGTCCTTATAGACTTCTTTTTCAGAATGTAAAACATTGTCTTTTTATGTAAAAGGATTTTGTAAATAATGTTCCTTTAATTCTATGCTATGCAAAAATGATACTGTTTAGCAGTAGGTAAAACCAACATAATGGCATCCGCATAAATGCAATTTTTACCAGTTTCCTTACAGGAGAGATAAATTGCCCTCATGTTGATCACAGCACAGCTTGTAAGGTGTTCAATGTTTAGTGATCCTAGGAGTATAGATATAATGTAAAGAGGAGATTTGGCTACTATTTCTCACCTGCTCAAATGGCAGTCTTAACAACTTATATTAATTTCTCTTCTTCCCCTTTGGGTTTTGATAGTAGCTTCTGAAGAAACGAAAAAACCGAGACTAGTTTCCTGTATAAACCAAGATATCAAAGGCAACATTAGTTCTTCATTATGTACACTAATCTTAATATGAGCAGTTTATCATAGGAGAAATAAAATAGGATTTGAACACAGGCATTGACAAATATTAAGTCTGTATTTTGAGGAAGCCTCTGATCCTAAATTTATTTAAAAACTTCTCTCAGACAATTAATTAACCTATGAATTAAAAATTCTTACTGTGGTTTGTTCCTACAAATATCAAAACATTTCCAGAGACATCAACTTTTACCTTAGGGAAAAAATTATAGAAGTTAATCAAAACCACATGGCTTGGTAAAATAAAAGATAACAACTTAAGGTAACAGTGAAAATAGAAAATGAAATTGTTTTTATGATTTGGTTTTTGTACTTAATTCTCTTCTTAAAAATTACCACATGGCAGTTTTATTTCCTTTCTTTTAAGTGTGACCCATTGAGTTATTTTCTAGTTTCCAGGAACTTGTAAGCTGCGAGGATCTTTTCTCTTACACAGTCTAACTGCTGGCACATATTATATCTCTCCATAGAAAACAACAGGGATAGGACTTTTCCTATGATTTTTAGGAAAATTCACTAGTCCTCCCCTTATTTTGCTGTCTAACGCATAAGGTGATATTTTAATGAAATACCTAACAGCTGAAGCTTTTGCAACAGCGTTGCTAATTGGGCAAGATAGTTTTTAAAAATGACAACAGAAGCACTATACCTAATTAGGTGTTGCATCCTAAATCTCTTTGCTTATGAATTTATTTTGCATGCAAGATAAAAAAATAAAATTATCTACTTTGTCCTTTTAAAAATGTCTAAGAAAACATTTTGAGGTCCATGGAAGTCAAGATAAATCATCAAAAAGCATCAGTTTAATTTAGCTAAAAATTTGTCTAATGCAATTGGAACACTACTCATTTTAGACTTAAAGTTCAAAACTCTCTAGTCTCTGTCTAACCAGACACAGAATTATTTAAAACCCATTCTTCTTCCCCTTCTCACACTTTAAACTCTATCATAGTTTGCCTTTAATAGCTAGAGAATTGAAATGTTTTATTTATAGGGACCTATGATAAACATTTAACTATGTTTTATTGAATTGATAAATCACCAGTTCCTGGGGCCTTCTTAATTATTTTGGAGGGTTGTTTGGTTCCTGCAACTTTAAAGCAAAAGTGAGCTTTGGAAAGCACAGCCTTTTTTGAAGTTTGATGAAAGGTGAGAAGAGGGTCTTGTAAGTATTAAGCAAATTACCAACTGAGCAAAACAGGCCAGAAAGCCCTAGAAGATACAGGCCTGTGGCATGGTCCTAATTGTTCTATCAACTTAGCTGCAGGCAGTTACCAGAAATTCTCAAATGCCTTGAAGTCCCCATAAATTTTCTATTCACATTCATTCATTTATCTTCTTTGAATACAAAATAGCAAGAGGAAAGCAAGTCCTCTAATCTTGAGAAGGTGAAAGCATTCTGAGAAGTGAATTCATAAGCCAAAGGTGCTGTGAGATCTCACAGTTCCTTCTCATTCTGTAAGAGACAATCACAGAAATATGTCTAAACCTTTAAGGTTGCAGAGACATGGAGTGAGAAAGCTTACACTGCGTTCTAAAATTATATGTATAGACTTGAGTGACAGGTATGTGGGACAAGACCAGAACTGCTTTATGTTACTTATATCTGAATTGTTAATAGTTATGAGATGGATCAAGTGCTTTAAATAAAAATATTCAGTGTTCTTTTTGAATAATGGTTAATACTTTTATTTTGTTATACCTATTTGAATCTTTTTTGAAATTTGGAAAAGTATAAGAAGCTAATAAATTAAAAATTCTGTTAATGGATCTGTAACTATTCTTTTTAAAGTTGGATGTGCTGTGCAATGGTGAAATTATGGGGAAGGATCACACTATGGAATTCATCTACATGACAAGATGGCGACTAAGAGGCGAAAACGTAAATTGCTTTTATATTTATCTACGTGTACAGTTATGTGCCATTTTGTTACTCATATTTAACAGTGTTACTTAGAAACAAACAAACAAAACTAGCTTGGGAAAGAGAAGAAACTGATTCCTTTTACTGTTTATCCCAGCTATTCCATGATAATTGGTCCCAAGTACAAGACCAAGATCTGTGTTAAATGTGGTTTTGTTATATTTAAGGTGAGTTAAAAACCCATCTAAATATGTTCAGAACTCTATTAACCTCAAGACAGAGAAGATGGCACTTACATTGTTTTTAAACCCCTATAAAATATGGGAACTTCTAAGTACATGGAGTCAAGTGGGGAGACTTAAGTTTTGCCCTGATTAGTACGTTTAATGGTTGATACTACTTTTTGATTATGGCAGAGGGGACAGATGGGGTAGAATGTAGGTAAATTTTTTTTCAGGTACCTCCTTTATATGAAAGTGTAAAATTGGACCAAAGGGTAAGTGAGTTTGCAGTGGTTTTCTGACATCAGAGTTAGATTGTGGCTTAGGCCCTAGATAATATGGGAGAAATGATGTAAAAGGAGAAAACCTGAGAAAATCCAAAAAACCCATATGGTATTTTGTACCATATGTCTGCTTAGGGTTAATGAGAAGGTTCAAGCATATCTTTTCAGAGTTATGTATAACATTGATAGTAAGGAAATCTGAGGGACTAGGGTTTATAAAGCTGAGTGAGGAATGTAGTACTAATGCTACCAGAAATTCTCTTTATAATCTGATTACATGAATACACATTGAGATTGACTAGAAGGTTGTACTAGATGACTTCCAAGGTCCTGTTGGACATTAAGATTCTATGGTGTTTATGGTACAATATGCCATACTTCTAAACTATGTGTATTTTAATCTCTCTAATAAGCTAGGTCTTACTACATTTTCTTATGAAAATATAAATTAACTATAAAGACAAAATTAAGAAATGTAATCTCAAAGACAGGTAATACAGAATCTGAATATGACAGTTGCCATGTTATGGTGCTTCAAAAACATATTTCTATGGAATGTGAACATCTGTGGAATGGTTATAAAACCCCAAAACATTTTTATTGTGTTGTATTCAATGGACAAGAAAATTAGCTATGTTTTTCAGAAATGTCTTGATATAACAACAAATGAAGCACCTAACTTCTAAAGTCAGATTTTTTTTTTTTCCTGAGTCCCACTTGCGTAAAGCCTTCCTTATGAGGCTGAATTCTCATGACCAGGAAGAAAAAAATATGTTGTAGTACCAGTCACCTGCTAGTCGTGTGCCCTGGAAGAACATATTAGATCTCTCTAAGCCTCATTTTTTAAAAAACAAATCTAATTATCTTTGTATTTGGTAAACTACTATCTGCCTTTTTAGGACATTATTTATAGTTTTTTGAAATGGTTCTACATTACCCTCACTGAATCCTTCAACCAAAATGTTTCAGGTACCAGGTGCAGATCAGAGTACAGAGGTAGTTCTCCCTTGTTCACACTTGGGGCCTAGATACTGTGATATTACATATAATATCATAGTGATATTCTTTTAGCTTTCTTTGATAAGTCATTGGGCATTTTAATATGTGTTAATGATTTTCAAGTGCTAGGACTAAGTTTGCTGTAAGAAACCTAGTTTGTTTGTTGAAGAGATGTAAAAAGTCATCTATTGCAAGACCTCTGCTAGCACTCGCTTGTCCTTCACTCAATCACTTCTTAGAGGTCACCCACACTGCCAGTTATTTTAAAGTCAAAGCATGAAAGAGCTAATTTGTAGAAACTGTTGTTGACTATCCGTTAAGTCAGTCTTTACTTCATTATGTTTCCGGTTACACATATCTGATAGTTTAAATTCCTATTGTTTAAGGCATATTTTAATAAAAGTTGGTTGGGAGAATGGTTCAGTACCTTATGATTTTTCATTAGGTAAAAACTAAATCAATAGAAAAATGATCACACTTTATATTTAGTACAATGGTAAGTAATATATTAGTCCATTTAATTTTTTCAGCATGACAAACCTGTTTTTCTATTTGTTCTCCTCCAAAACCGTTTCCAGCTTCAGTCTTTACAATCTCAGTAGTCCCAAGATTTAGAGTTGCAGTTTTCCAGTTTCCAAGGCCAAAATCCCTAATCAGTCCAGATTAGTTTCTTTTTCTTTCATCTATTCTTAGCATATTCTACAACCTCTCGTATCAGAATACTATGATCAGTATCCAGTTATCTCTTACCATTTCCACTTCTACCACTCTGGGCCCAACTACTGTCACCATTCTCCAGAACTTCTATAAAAATCTCCTACCTAGGCTCCATGCTTCCACTCTTGCCTCTACCTGGGGCTCCCCTGTTGTCCTTGCCCTGCACAGCAGCCAAAGCAATCCTCCTGAGACAAGTTAGAACATGTTACTTCTCTGCTTTGAACTCCCCAGTGACATCTCCTATCATGTAGATAAGAACCATGGTCCTTCCAGGAACCTATAGATACAGACCCCCATAATTTTCCCCAGACACTTCTGTGATCTTACTCTTTACTCTTCTTTGGCTCACCACATTCTGGCCCCACTCACTTCTGTTTCCTCTAACACACTGGGCTTTCCCCTGCCTCCCTAAGTCACCACCAGAATCCTTTTCTTCACCCTCTTCCCTCAAAGAATTTTGCTTCCATGTCACCTTCTCAGTGAGGCCTCCAGCTTTTCTTAATAACACAACCCCCACTCCCAATATGGCATTCTCCCAATCTGTTTTCATGTTTGATTTTTTTCTGTGGTATTTTTTTCATATCACCTGGCATACAGTGCCACTTATTTATGTTTATTGTTTGTCCCCCAATTAAAATGTAGTCTGAGGACAGGGATTAGTATTTGTTTACTCCTGAGTCTCTAGTACCTAGTGCAGTACCTAGTACAAATATGCAATAAATATTTGTTCACAGAGTAAACCAAATGAAAAATTTCTTTTATAAGATCAAAGCTATGAAAGATATATCTTAAAGATCATGTCGTTTATTTAAATCTCCATTTCCCATTTGTTTTTGGTTAAATTTTAAATTTTTGCTCATGTTCCAACTAATTATGAATTATTATAATAGTAATTGGTGAATTCTGATACCTAGAGTGAATGGACAAATTAGCAACAGTCATTTCTTGATCAAGCCCCTAATAGTGTACTTGTTGCAATTCCATCCCTCCCTACCTCTACTCTCCACTGCCGGCAGGATGCCAGGATGTCTGAAAAGCTCACATTACTCTGCCTTACTGCTATTGCTACCTGGCTGTGCCTTGGGCTGGGGTCAGCTGATTTCCTAAACTCATGACCTTGTGGTTCTTTTACTTGCTTCTAGTACTTTTTTTACATTAAACATTTTGATTTACCTATGATTGATTTGTTTACTTACATACACATGCCTACAACAAGACTAAGAGTCTAACTTATTCTAAGATTTTTTTTGCCAAAAATATAATTGAATAAGCCATACTTTATCTTAGTGTTTTGTCATCATTATTTATGCATATGTATCTATACACATGTGTACACACACATATATGTACATGCATGTTCCTGGACATTCTGTTTTGATCTTCTCGGCAGATCTTATCTCCACATCATGTTATTCATTATGTATAGTTTTTATAAAAATTCAATCACTTACCACTCACAATTTAAAGTCCCTCATAGTTGTCCATTTTCTTTGGGATAAGTTTGAATAAATTTCAACTAATTTACAAGGCGATAGGCCTTCTAGGTTGCTTTAGGATATATATTAATATATTTTTTAAGATTTTATTTATTCATGAGAGACAGAGAGAGGCAGAGACACAGGCAGAGGGAGAAGCAGGCTCCATGCAGGAAGCCTGATGTGGGACTTGATCCCTGGAATCTGGGATCACGCCCTGAACCAGATGCTCCACCGCTGAGCCACCCAGGTGTCCCTATATTAATATTTGTTAAGGCTAAGGTCATTATTCTTTTTTAAATTGTGTTGGCTAGGGGATCCCTGGGTGGCGCAGCGGTTTGGCGCCTGCCTTTGACCCAGGGCGCGATCCTGGAGACCCGGGATCGAATCCCACATCAGGCTCCCGGCGCATGGAGCCTGCTTCTCCCTCTGCCTGTGTCTCTGCCTCTCTCTTTCTCTCTGTATGACTATCATAAATAAATAAAAATTTAAAAAAAAAATTGTGTTGGCTAGTTTTACCTGTTTATTTTTTCAGATGAACTTGAGAATGGGATTGTGATTGGCATTGGAATAAATTTTTAGATTGATCTGCCTGGAATTGGAATCTTTGCAGTTTTTTTCATCTCTTCAGTGTGCAGGAGTGTCCTCCTTGTATGTTCTGCACTCTCCTACATCTCTGAGTAAACCCTGTGGCTCTCTTCCCTCTTCACTCTGGATGCTGCCTCTGTACCCTGGGTCTTCTGCCTCAGGCAAGGCCACTCTATATTCTGATAACCTTACCTTGTCCAATGTTTAGACTCCTAGGAGGGATCTTGGAGAAGTCAGTTTTGCCTGTTTCTCAAGAGCAGCAGCATATCTCCCTGTGCCACACAGCATCTGTGCTACTTTTCTTTATCCTGGGGCAGTTCCACTTCAGGCTCAGCCTGTTTTCTGTAGTCCTTGCAATTTCTGGATTCTTGTCTTCATTGTGATGCATTTTTGAAAGGTTTTTATCTTTAGGAACCAAACCTCTGGTTAAACTTAGCTAACTCTTAGAGATTTTTCAGTTTGTAACAATATTGCCACCTGAAGATGTTATACTCAGAAAGATGCTGTATCCTTTGCTTATTAATGGGAGAAAATGTACGTTAAAACCAGTGCTTCTCAAACTTTAATGTCAGTAGAAATCACCTGGGGATCTTGGTAAAATACAGATTCTGACTCAGTAGGTCTGGGGGTGGGGCCTAAGATTCTGCATTTCTAACATACTCCCAGGGAATGCCAGTGCATCTAATCTTTGGACCATCTTTTGAGTAATAGGATTTTAGGAAATGTGATCCATGACCACTGGCTTACCCTCTGGCTTCCATATCTGTTAGTTGAGGGTGTAGAATTACAGAATTAGATCTCAGTATGGAAGGTGTTTATAGTTATCTAGACTAATCACAATACATGATCCTGTTTATATCCATGCAGTGTTCATCACATTTTTGAAACATAAATAGAATGATTTGTACTGTTGTGCAACTTCCTTTTTTTCATTTGATGGTATATCATGGTGAATAAACAAACTTGATATGTAGCTGCAGCATAATTTGATTCACACACTCCTTTGTGGAAATTTAGATTTTTTTCAAGTTTAACATTATAAATAGTGCTATATTCTAATATAAAATACATCCTTTTGCACATGTGCAAGCATATTCATTGGCTAGATTCCAAATGTGGATTTACAGCATAGTAACATGTTTTAAATATTGATAGACATTGACAAATTACCCCCTTAAAATATTTTAGCAGTGTCTAATTCTACCAGTAACATGAGAGTGCCCATTTTCTGACATCCTCACCAACCCTGCATATTATCAATTTTTTGTTTCTTCTGTGAAATTTATTTTCCTGTCTGTTGCCTTGCTGTTGTTTTTCCATTGTGATGTTTGTCTTTTTCTAACTTCTAGGAGCTCTTTATGTATTCTGGGTATGAATCTTTAGTTATATATGTTATAGCTATTTCCCCCCAGTTGTGTTCTGCTTCCTAGTTTTTAGAGTTTAATTTTTTACTTACTCGTTTGAGAGAGAGCATGCACAAGCAGGGGGATGGGCAGAGGGAAAGGGAAAGACAGGCTTCCCACTGAGCAGGGAACCTGAAGCAGGGCCTGATCCCAGGACCCTAGGATGGTGACCTGAGCACAAGACAGATGCTTAACTGAGCCATCCAGGTGCCCCTCTGCTTCCTAGTTTTTACTTTATCCTTAAATTTTGAGTAATAATACTTGTCTTGAAATTTTTTAATAAGAATGAAATATTATATAATAAAGAACCTAGCAGAATACCTGACATAGTAAATGTTAGTAAGTTTATGAATAACATATATATTTATCTTGTTATTATAATTCTTTAACTTCCTCTTATTTCTGGGAGCTTACTGTTAATATTTTTCCATTTGGCCCAAGCTTTCATCATGAGCTCATGCTCTTTCTGCTCATCTTTTTTCAGAGTAGGTTGAGTACTAACTCTCAGTACAGCCCACGCCCTTTCCCAGATACCCCTTCTAACAAACCCCTGCTGGGACATACCTGAAATTACTGTACCACATTTGTCTTTCTTTAATCTGCATTATTAAGTAATTTTGGGCAAAGCAAACATCCTTCTTGACTGATACCAAAGAGATTAATAGGAAAAAATAATAATCACTTAGTGAAATAGCTTCTTTCACCTTAACTCTTCACTCTTAAATGCTTTTTGGGACTTGGCATTGTTCAGGACTTGCATAGTCTGCTAGACCAGAGCATGGGACTCTTCAGAGAGAAAAGGGAAGGTTGCTAAAGGTAGCAGTGTTGGGCATGTCCTATAGCATGTGATGAGCCCTGTACAGAAAGGCAAAGACTCACTTCTGGAAAAAATTGCTAGTCTTTTGGGAAAATGGAAATTTTCTAAAATTTTACTGAAAAAGGCTATATTTGTTTTAATCATTGCTTCCTTTAATGTTCTTTCAGAGTATACCTTTTAAAAAACTACTTGCTCTTGGATGTTAGATTTATCCTGGTTAATTTACACCTATTTTCTATGTATTTTTTGCCATTTTGAAGAAACCTACAATGTTGAATTCATATATACATAATTTTAAAGTATATATTTCATTGTTTATAATCATGTTACAATTAAAATAATGTTCATATTTAATAAGTATTTAGCCCAGCATTGAAAAATCAAAATTTGGGGATAATTTTCTTTAATCTGAACAGTTAAAATGCCAAAAATTAGTGGGTTTACAACTGAATCTACTCAATATTTTTAAATGTGTTCATTCATTGATTTACTCATGAAACATTTTTGAGAAGCTGCTATGTGCCATTTCTGGGCCTTAGTTATTAAGATTATACATATGAATAAGATACAGACTCAAGGAGTTCACATTATCATGCTATTAAAATAGATGTGGAAACTGAAAATTTAACCTGAGCAATATAAAAAACTTAATCTAAAACAGAAAATGGACCCATTACAGCTTGGGGCAAGCTGCTTAACCCTTTCAGAGCTCTGAGGTCCGTAAACAGTATCACTTTCATGGATAGTAAAAGGGAGAGTTCAGCAAGATTAATCACAGTAAAGGGTGGAAGAAAGAGGGTACCCCTCTCCTGGATTGAAGAGATGAGAGTTTTCCCAAGAATTATTATCTGAAGAGGAGATGGAAAGGTTAGCCACCATTTTGATTAATATTTACAGAATATTAACAAAACTGATATTTAGATATTAAAGTTGTTTCAGGCTACATTTTACCAGTCACAAGTTAATAAAATCTTTGAAAAACAACAACAAATCAACTACCATAGTTTGGAGAGTGTTTACTTAAAATTATGTTGACTCATGTTTGACGTTAAGATAGTTTAATCAGTTTTAAATATGTATCCAGTTGTGGATGCCTCTTATCTGATGAGTTCATCTCCTCCGCAGTTTCGGTGTCTGAACTGCTCAGCTTCGCAAGTCTGCTCTCAGGATGGCCCTTTGTATCAGGTAAGAGGCACTCACGACTGTACATATTACTACCCTCATGATGCCTGCCAAGATGGTGACTGCTTTCATTCCAAACTCAAGTTTAAGTCATGTAACTTTGCAGAACTAATATTTGAACTACAAAACTTCATTTTTCAATTTATGTCCCCAAAGTTTCCCATTATTTGAGCTCTCTTGCATTTACCTATTTCATTTCACTGAATTATAAATGTTAAGGCCATTTATGAGTCAGAAATTTTTAATAATTACTAGTTTCAGCCCTTGAGAAATCTCCATTTTGGATATCTGCTCCCTACTTAACACTTCTTTGTATAAATTTGTGTGTGTGTGTGTGTGTGTGTGTGTGTTTTTAAATCAGTCACCCACAAGTGAAAGATAAAATACCAGATTAGAGTAAGGTCAATGATAGCAACAACCCAGTGGCACCCTGAGTCTGCTTACTAGACCCCACTCTGTCCTTTACTTGGGTCGCTCTTTGAATACAGAAACAGTAGTGGACTACATTTTAATTGGGATGATAAATTGTAGTGATGCTTCTGCCTTCAACTATAACTCATACATACATGGTTTTTTGCTTTCACTCTTGGCACTGATGTCTATTTCCTTAGAAATAAAGATGTTCATAAACTCTGATCTAAAGTATTAGAGAACTGGAGTAAGACCAGATTTTTAAAAATCCTCACAAATTCCCTTTTCTTTTTTCAACACTTCATAATGGATTATAGTTTTTTCACAGAGTTGGACTTAAAATTAATAAGGATGTACCTTTAGCCAAAATTCAGCTAGAAATTTTCAAGGAAAAAGCTACCACTTTTTTATTTCAAGAAAATATTATGTACATAGCTTTATACTATTTAATTTTTAAATTTAAAATGTTTTTAGACTCCATGAAATGAAAAACTTTCTAGGAAACTACCAGTGGACTAAATTTATCCATGAAGAAAGAAAATTTAAATGACTAAGTCATGAAAGAAAATATTAAAGAAATATTTTCTCAAAAAAATTATTTTTCTCAGAGGATACATAAATTGTTTTATGGTAATGCTGTCCCAAATTTTCAAGCAATAGATTTTCCCATTCTAAATTGTTCTAAATTATTGAAAAAGGTGGAATTCTTCCAAGCTCATTTTACAAAAGTACCATAATCATGATACCAAATACTGATAGAAAATCCCCAACTAGAAAACAAGTTTCAAACTAATTTTGTATACAAAGATGAAGAATATACCAAAATCATATACTAAAAGAATAAACCAAGACCAAATAATATTTTTATCAGAAATACAAGAATGGCTTAATATTGGGGGGACAGAAATAATATATATAGTAGAAACATTCTATACACACACACACACACACAATTTCAAAACCATTAGTAGATACTGAAAAGGCATTTGATAAAATTCATTATTAAGTCCCAATTTTCCCTACCAACTTCTTGTGAAAATTTTCCAAAAAACAAGTAAGTTGAAATAGTACAAAAGAATATCCTTTACTTTTACTTAGAATTTTACCAATTAACATTCTGCTACATTTTCTCCCCCTTTGTTCCTTCTCTTCCCTTCTCCTCATCTTATTAATCTCTTTATAATTGTCTGTTGTTTCTTTGTGAAACCGTTTGAAAGTAAATTGCAAGTATCATGACAGTTGACCACTAATTATTTCAACAAAAATTTCCTAAGATCAAAGACTTCCTCATAAATAACCAAAATACCACCTCACACACAAGAAATTGAAATAGTATGTAAAATATTATAAAGATGTCACTTCTCCCCATAATTAGATTATGGAGTTTGATGTAGGTTTCAAGCACACTTTTAGCAGATTCTTACTGAACTGAACAGAATCAGTCATTCTAAAGTTCACCAGGAAGTATAAACCAGTATTTTTTTTTTTTTAAACCAGAATTTATGATCAGTCTCATTTGTCAGTAATCAGGCAGGGAGGTTGGGGGGTGGGGGTTGCTGACACGCACACTGCCACATGCTAAAATGTATCTTAAAGCTGAAGTAGTTAAAATAGGGACTGACTTAAAGCATAGACACAGGAATAAAAAGAACAGCTCAGGAACAGACTCTCTAGTACATATGAATCTATAAATAAAGAGTATTTCAAGTCAGTGGAGGAGAGAAAAGATTCACTTAGCAAATACCAATTGAGCACTTAACTGTGCACTGGTCACTTTTTTAGGCCCTGGGTAGACAGAAGTAAAAATAAGCAAAATTCTTCTTCCTCATAGAACTTATGCTGTAATGATGGTTTACAGATGAAAAATAAATGAGCAAAATTTGTAGTGTGAGAAGAAAAAGTAGATAAATAGAATATTTTAGATAAGATAGCTAAGGGAAGACTTATTTGAGGTGGTGATTCTAGATCAAAAGGAAGTGAGAGAAGTAGACATGCGTATATCTGGGATAGATGCCTTGGGCGAAGGGAATACAGTGGAAAGATCCAGAGGAGTGGTCTGTCTAGTTGCTTGAGGGTTGCAAGGAGGCCAGTGAGGCTGGACCAGAAACAGGAGTTGGTGGGTGGTGGCTGGGGTAATCAGTGAAGTTGGAATATAGATGTTGGGGGGTAGGGTAGTAGGTTTTGTTTTCAATAAATTCTACTGCAACTTTTGGTGGTGGTAATGGAGATTCAATCCATACCTTACATTATAGGAGATTTTCGTGGCTTAAAGTGGTAAATATTCAAATTGATAGGAAGAAATAGAAGACTGAATAATCTCCACATGGGGATGGCCTTTCTCATTGTATATGTAAAAGGAAATAAAGACAAACCAAGTTGACTGTTAATGTTGAAAAGTACAAGGCAAAAATACCACAACTAAGGAAATATTTGTAATATATGACAGAAATAAAGAATTCATACAAATCTGTAAGACAAAATTCACCTTTCCTTAGAAAAATGAACAAAAGACATGCTAAGAGTCACAAAAGAGGGAAATAAAACTGGCTCATCAGCATACAAAAATGGTTAATTTCTTTAGAATAAATAAAATACTATTTTATGCTTATTAAATTGCCATATTAGGAGGGAAGAAATGATAATATTCATTATTCCTGAGGCCACTAAAGAAGTATATTCATAGTTCTTTTGGAAATGTAAAGATAAAATAACTTTCTTGAAGCCCAGGGTGACATTTATTGAAAAGGCTTTAAAAATGTATATGCTGTTTGAACTAGCAGTTCCACTTCTAAGAATCAGCCCTGATCATTGGGTCAAGATTAATTTAAAATCCCCAAAACAAAACAAAAGGAATAAACTAAAACATATGACAAAAGATTTATTGATAACTTAGGATGATTTTCCATAAAAGCATTATATTCATCCTTTTAAATAGTATAGAAGTCATGGAATTTTTTTTTAAAGATTTTATTTATTTATTCATTATAGTCACAGAGAGAGAGGGGGGGAGGGCAGAGACATAGGCAGAGGGAGAAGCAGGCTCCATGCAGGGAGCTCGACGTGGGATTCGATCCCGGGTCTCCAGGATCGTGCCCTGGGCCAAAGGCAGGCGCTAAGCCACTGCGCCACTCAGGGATCCCAGTCATGGAATTTTTTAATGAAAATTAAAATTTTACATGGACAAAATTATTTTCTAAATACATGTAGCATGATTACAGTCTTGGAAAAAAATACGTACATATACAAAAAGACTAGAAGGATATATACTAAAATAATTATGGTAGTTCTCTTTGGATGGTGGTTATTTGAGTGATTTTGCTCTTGGTGCCTTTCTGTATTTTCAAAATCTGTTGTGAAACCATGTTACTTTTACAATAAAAATTTTTAAAGAAAAGCAGTACATCAATGAAGATCAATGTTACCATTTTCTAAAGTTATCACATTTGAAATATATACTGTAGAAGTATCTTTTTTATTTTAGTACATGATGAGAATGAGGACTAGCAACTCTACATCAAGTTGAACACTAGCAGGGTGATGTGCCACATTTCATGATAGTACGTGCAGCACCATTTTACTTCAGAAAGCAAATTGAAATACAAATAGAACTTAAAAGTATACCTTTCAGTTCCCAGAATTGTAAAACTTTTCAGTAAACTTCATGTGTCATCATAGAACAAACACAAATGGTTACTTGGAGAAAACCAAACCATTTTCAGCCAAAACCAGAGAATCCTGACCATTGATAACTAAGCCATTTTACTTCACTCTCTACCTTCGTCCCAGTAGAATTGGTGATGGATTCTTCTATATATTATGGATTCTAGACCAAGTGACTTATTTGCCAAAATATGCAGATTCAACAGAATCCAAAATAGAAAGTAAAGCTAGGAGAGTGTTGTGACAGTGGGCAAGCTGCCACTTGGGCCAGGGAGAATGGGAAGTAGGAAAGTTAGGTAGGCTGTCTGGGCAGCAGTCTACAGCTAGCTGAGCTTCAGAAGACCCAGGGAGTGGCAGTCCAGGTGGTTTCAGCGGTTTAGCGCCACCTTCAACCCAGAGCCTGATCCTGGAGACCGGGGATCGAGTCCCACATCCGGCTCCCTGCATGGAGCCTGCTTCTCCCTCTGCCTGTGTCTCTGCCTCTCTCTCTCTCTCTCTCTCTCTCTCTCTCCATCTCTCATGAATAAATAAAATCTTTTAAAAAAGAAAAGACAACCCAGGGAGTTTTTTTTTTTTTAAATAAAATGCAGATTCCTGTGCCCCACTCCCAGATACTCTGATTCAGAAGGAACAAAATTTACACCAAAATAGATTTAGACCATGGAAATCTTGAGAGACCGTGACTTTTACTCCAGCCCTCAGAACTAGTGGTGGCATCACCTCAAGTCCTCGACTGGGAAGGGCAAGACCTAGAAATTGTTATTTCCACCCTCCAGTCGCATCCTAAGCTGAATGGAAAAAGACTCCAACGACAAGTCTTCTCACTATACAGCCTAGCTATGTATGATCAGTATAGAACCTCAGTCCGTCTCCCTCATCTATATGAAAGAGTTCACAATTTCCTGTCCTGGATTTTTACATTCACCTACATCAAGATGAAGAGGAGCTGTCAGTGACAGTTTCCACACTTTCTTGGTTTTGTAAAAGGAGCTCCTCAAAATTTCATTTAATCTGCAGCCTTCAGAAAAGCAAAACCATTGGTTCTCCAGACCTTTCTGACTCTGTGATGTTTAGGTTCTTAATGATACAAACTATAGGGGAAAACAGCTAAGGAAGTGGTGGGGGGGTGGCCTGTGCTTCTCATCAGCAGGAAGCACTTCCCTCTCCAGTGTGCTGTCGTAGGATCCCTTTGCAATAGTCAAGCAATGAAGGACCATCGGAACCTTTCAATCATGTAAGAGTCCACAGTGAACATATAACAGTATCAATGGACTGTTGAAAGGATTGAAAAAAAAAAAAAAAGAAAGGATTGAAAGGAGGTTCCACGTAGCATCTACTTGTTTTTCAGCTTTTTTAAAGGACCATTAGAGTGTAAATGTTAAAAAGAAAAAGGTGTCAAGCTTAACTTAAAATTGTGATTTGTGAAAACTACCCCAGTTTCATAGATTCACAGCAAGACGTCTTTGTTAACTTGTGACTCAATGGCTGTCAAACGGCAGCACTGGATAGAGTCCAGCCCCCCCTCCCAAGTTTCATGACTGATTGAATGAATGCCTTTATGCAGAATCAGAGTCTTCAGGCCTCCCCTGGCCCTGCCCCTCCCTATGTGTTACAGTAGTAAGTCACACACCCAGCTAGTGTGACATCAGCGAGACTTTGAACTTGACTTTGTTACATATTACGGAAAACTTGACTGATTCTGAAAAAATAGCAATTTAAAATTAATTTTAATGGTAACTATCTCTATTTAATTGTCATAATCACTAGTACCAGGAAGTATTGTAATAACCCTGCATTAATATCTCATATGTAATCTTTATTGTTTTCATATAAACACAGTCTTATTTATCATCATGTTTCTATTTTATAGTCCTACCCCATGGTATTGCAGTATCGACCAAGAATTGATTTCGGTTAGACCAAGGGGCCTTGATCCCACTGAGATGAATCCTGCACTTTGTTTACTCATCAACAGATCGCACAGTGAACGGTGTGTGGACGAGGGGGACACAACCAGATTTTCAGCATGCAAATAAGGCCATTGTCTGTCTCTAAGTTGTCAGTTGCATTTATGTTGTTTCTATTAAGAGTGAACCAAGTGCCATTCTGCTACTGAACCACCCGCATAAGGTATCTGTGCTGTCTCACCATGTACCATACAAGCCAGGGTTGAAATCAGCTAGGTGTGCAGCCATGATTCAGCCTCCCGCATATCTTGCTTGCTTGTCCTGAGACTGTTCTGATGTTTGATTACACTAGTACTATGACTCAATCTGTGTGGTGTTGCAGTTTTCACATACTTAATATTTTATTAATTTTTGTTTAAAATAGAGTACTGTACAAGAAATAATTATTGTATCTTGAAGTTATTTTGTATGGGAAAGTATTTAGAAGAGTGGTTTGTGAGCCACTGTCCTGTTCTCAGTAAGCTTTTTGTGTGCAAAATAGTTCACTCTTGAGTGTTCAAGTCTTTGGGAAAGAATTCCAATTATTCTTATCATTAGAGCACATTATAGCTGTAGACATTTTAAGTCCTCCAGCGGTGTAGTCTACCAGTTGCACAGGAGGGCACATTAGCCCTCCAGGTTGAACATGTGTGTGACTCCATGGAGACCTGAAGTTCAATTCATACCCATTCTAGACATTAACAGCTGGTCACATTTACTCTAACAAAATGGATGCATCAGTAAGGTCGATCTTTCATAATGCCTTATGAAAGCAGGTGCTGCTTCATGAAACGTCACTGTGTAGCCCTTTTTGTATATGCATCCTTATATTGTGGCTCCCATTTAACAAGTAGTGTCTCTCTTTTTAAGTTGGCCTTAGGTGAGTGTCATTGTGGCATGCAGAGGGTTATGATGATTTTAAATATTAGGATTTTTAGAGAAGATAACATTAACCATTTTATGGATTTCAGAAGTCTCAATGCAATTATTAATTAAAACTGTTAGTTACCTGTCACATTTCCAAACCATATGCATAAAATAGAGTAAATGCAGTGTAGTAGGTAATATGCTAACCAAAATTAATGGTTTGAGGATATTTCATTTTAGATCCTGTAGTAATCAGAGGGAAACGGGATTGTTTTATACATAAATTCATTAAGGTCAGAGCTGTGATAATGTCCTTGATTTTGCAGTTTTGTTAATAAGTCTTCCATTCATTTTGAGATTAGTCTGCAAGTCAAAGAAAGTCTTGTTACCTTAAATTACATGAAGAATTTCATTTTAAACCTTTTAAAATTTACAGTTGTTTTCAGAAAACTTCTTTGGAAATTAAGTTTTATTACTTGCTTCAAAATAAACAAGTTAACCTCTGAAACTTAGGAAAAATCTTGAAAGTTAGGAAAACTCTGTTTTAGAAATCTGACACGAGCACAATCTGTGTGGTACACACATAGTTTTTATACTGTATACATTGTAGATGTGCTACATTTTCCAGTAAAATGTATCACAGATAATGCCTTCTGAATATCAAAATGCTTCTTAGAAATAACATTAACTCTAAAAAACAAAATACAGCTAAATCTTGATGCATTTCACAACATATAAAAGTCTGAAACTTCCTAATTACCTTTTCCATGTGTCTTTGTTTCAAGTTAGAAAGTCAGTATTAAAGTCTTCTACTGTTTTTGTTTTGACGTCTGTGAAAAAGGTTATGGCAATGCTTTCTGAATTTCATTTTGTTATATTGTGTTTGTGCCTGGAAGGACTCAAAAGCAGAATTTAAAAGGCAGATTTTTGTTAACACTTTAAAAACGGTTAGAACAGATCATTATATTCAACCAAAAACAATTTACTCTCCAGATGCAGAAATTATTTTGCTGTGTTATGAAACCCAATTCCCTGACATCCCTAAGAAATTTTAAAATTATGAATGTGTCACATCTAGGTCAGTGATTAAAATAGTGCTTTACATGTGGAAGTTAATTAACTCAAAATTAATTGAGAGTGCATTTTTAAAAACCACAAATGAGACCTGCGTGTTTTTGGGTCCCCAGCCAAAACTTAGAGCCTTAAATGAGTTTTGTATACCTGATCTCTTTAAATTTGGCCTGTTGCTGCCTCCACTCCTTTAATTTCACTATTTTCCAAGGAAATATATAGGAAGCAATTATGGGATTGAGAATAGTTTTGTATAAAATTCCTTTATTCAATGTTAACACGCTAACCTTTTTATTGAAATGCAATGGAATATGTGCCAAAACATGTGAAAGATAACCTTACATAAAGAAGGGCATCAGTTACAAGTTAGGGAAAGGTGCACATTTTATGATGGTCCCAAGTAATACAGTGTTACTATTAAGAACCATAGACTTCTTCAACAAACCTCTTTTGGTATATTCAACTATAATTTTCTAAGTATGGGACTACTTTCATGTCAAGCAATACACTAATTATCCCCTAAGCCAGATTATGGAATTTGCAAGAAAACAGATGCAGAAAAAATATACAGGCAACTTTTGTGGTCCATTTTATAAACTTAGGGTGCTAATAAATCTCTTTATATAAACAACTTATAGAAATAATCATCTGAATCTGCAAAATTGGAGAATCAAACTAAATTTTTTTTAATCTGTTGTTCAAAATAACTTTACTTCCATAAAAGATTTTATAATCTGCTTTCTCTGCCTTAGATATCAGAGACATCAGAGAGTCAAGGAACCTCAGATATAAGACTGTGGTCCATAGATACCACTTTAGCTGGAGTGAACAGACCCATTAATAGAAAAATCAGAATACGGCCCTTTCTCTAGATTAACTGAAACACTGTTAAGAAGTATAAGAAAATAAACTAAAAGGCTCATTGAGGGGGTAATATAAGGTCATTCAGTCTGGGGTACAGGTACCTTGGGTAATGTCTTTTAATTACTTTCCTAAAAGTGTATTTCTTTAGTCTCTTTATTCATTGGAAATACGTCCCATACAAATATGCCACATTTTATAAATGTAATGAGTTTGCTCTACTACCTTATATACTCTAATCTAAATTTAAGCAACTCTATAAGGGGGAAAAGTGTGTTATATAATATTGTGAACTGTTTAGCTTTATTGAAATATTTAAGAGAAAGTGCCTCATTGCTAAAGTGCATTTCTGTTTAGATTTACTGCATAAATTTTGAGTTATCTGTTCCTGTCTCTTATGAATGGTTTTGTATCTAACTAGGCACTCATAAGTTTGAGTAATCTCTTTTTGAAAGATTTTCATAAGAAATAGAGATCACCAAAGACCTTCTACTGTTCATTAATAACCATGGTAAGACAGAGAATTTTAACAGTTTGGAGGTTGGAATCTTTTAGGTTGCAATTTAATTTTATATAGTTAGGCAATAACCTTGAGTAACTGCTAAAATATCACCAAAGAAAGATTTGAAGCTGATTTTTGTGATGAGATCAATCAAATGGAGGTTTTTCTTGCAATAATCAGAACACACTTCCTTTCAAATATGTCCCTTGTTTTCCCAGTACCACTTGATAGGTCTTAGGAAATCCTCAAAGATGAGAAAGAGATAAACACCACAATTGGCTTTCCCTTGGATGCAAGTGGAAGAAATGGATCCTTTGAAAAGAAAACTGAAATGGAGATTTTAATTCTAATTTGAGAAGCTCCTTAATTCATTTCATGCAGCCCATATAAATTAAAATTATGCTTATTTAGTTCCTTGATTCTTAACATGAGAAATTTTATTAAAGGCAGACTTTGGTAGAAATGCTGACCATGCTTACATGTATAGAAAATAGTACATTCTATTGGATTTACATAAGGCTTTTTTTTTCCTTAAAAAGTAACTCTTTGGCCTATTTCTCAGTGATTACTTTGTAATTAGAATTTAGCCATATAGCCAAACTTTGACAAAATGGGTCCCAGATCAAGAGCGTATACATCAAGTTAAGCATTGCCCTCCCACCGTTCTCCTTGGGAGCTTACCCTGTCACCATCTTGAAGGTAAGGCTCACATGATGCAGTCCTTCTGGTAGCTGGGTAAGCTTCTCGGATGCACTCTGCTACATACTCTGGTTTATCATAAGGAATTGTCCAGCAGGCTAAGCTTTATACCGAGATGTTAGTTATAGGAATTACAAAAATGAATGAGTTTGCCATAACTTTAATGTTTGGGACTAGAAACAAAAACATGAAAATGTTAGTAATACTTTTAAGATATAGATATATATCCCTGCAATAAGGAACATAACATGTATGCCACATCTGGTCTATGAAAAACTGAAAAATATTAAAGAAGAGCTCAGAAACCCCTTTGAAAGCACAAAATAACCAACCAGTTTTGGATTTACTTGATATACCTAGTTCTACATGTAGTATTTCAGTGGAAAAACATCAGGTTGAAAGTTCATTAAAATGTGCTTAAATATACATTTAAGATTTTCATGGTTTTCTTCTTCTCAAAGCAAAGGCATTTTCCCAATAATTTTAAATGATTCTCTTCCTTTAGTCTTCACAAGTAGTGTGTTTACTATCCTTACTGTATTTGCAAATAGAATTAAAATGCTTGAGTACTTCCTTTTCAGAAAGTTATGAAATTAAACAAATATAATTTATTTTAAATGTTCATTCAAATATGTATACCCATTATGCCCCTTTTTCTAGGATTCAATACTGAGACAATGATCTGAAATGCCTTTATCTTTAAATATAGAATCAAGTGAAACAGAGATGTTAAAATACTGGGTCTAGTTTGCTTCCATCTTTCAGAGCTTCGTGGCGTAAGAAACTAACCTAGAACAAATGAAGATTAAATATTCCTGGGCAATGTAGAGCTAGTAAACAAATTATCTATCCCTAGACTTCACCTCAGGCCACTGGAGCAGAAGTTCTACACACTAGAAATGTAATGGGATCAGCCTAACATTTGGGGGGTTCGGTTTTCTTTTGCTGTATTTTTTAGAATGGGGATGGGGGCCTAAGTGTCCTTACGAAGCTGCGGCCCATGACAAGAGCTTGTGGGAGGGCGCCAGCCTTCCGCTGCGCTCCTGCACCTGGCAGCGCAACAGCAAAGCACCAGTTTTTAATCGAGCAGCCCTCACATTAAATAAAACCATCATAGAATCTATTGTACAGTTATGTTGCTAATTTTCCTTTGAAATATAAAATATTTTAAGCTTTTTTTGTCAAAAGTGGTAACATCTTAATACAAATAAAAACCTTTTTGTGGTTGTAAGATTTAGCTTATAAATCATTCAAATTGAAGTGAAAGATTACCAGGTCATTGTTAATGACTTAGTCTATTAAGAATATATGTATTTTTGTAAAGGAAAAGCACTTGTAGATATTTAATCAGTACAAGATATATGTCTGTTTTGCAGAAAATAAAATGCTGCTTAGAGATTCTCTTTAAATATTTTTTATTTTTGTGCTCAAATGTATTTTCTGTTGATCAATGGAATGTTCTGTATAAAAGCTGTATGGTTGTACCGTTGGGCTAGATTCTTTTGTTTTTTAAAATCTGGACTTAGCCAAGTATATTTGACCATGTTAAAAATAGTATCTTTGTTATTAAAATTTTGATTGCATAATTTATTGTTGTCTGTCATCTTCAATATTAGTTGTAGGTTGCAGCCTCAATTTCTACTGTAGCAAATTTTATTAAAATTTGTTGAATATTTGAGATCATAGCTACTCTCTCAAGACTCTTGAGCTGCTTAGTTTTAAGACAGTAGGCTGCCCCTCAAGGAATACTTGAGGTCTGCACACACACATATGCTTTAGAACAGTTTCTTATTTTGTTAGCTTAATCAAATCTAAATAACCCTTTGAAAGTAACTGAGTATCAAAAAAACGCCCAAGTGAATTGAAAGCCAGACTGCTTTCTTCGGCCCGTTAGAGAACAGTTCTGTGTTATTACCCCTGTGTGTTCTTGCCCCAGGAGTTCAAACTAGGCTAACGTCAGGGCTTGGAGTCGGGGTGTGACAGTGATTCAGCTCTCTCCCCCATTGTCCCGTTGGCACCGGAGCTCTGTCTGATATTACTAGCTAGAAGTGGAGGTGGCTCGAAACCCCAGGCCCTGGAAGGAGAGGTGGAAGGTAGCAGCCTCTGAGTATGGTTTGCCTCTCTTCCTTTTAGCCTCATCCTGTTCAAGGCCATTGCAAGATGGGAAAAAACACGGAGGACTGTGCTTGGGAAGTGCGCAGAAAGGCAGCACACGTTACTTTTGTCATGTGTCATTGGCCAGGACTCAGGCACATGGCCTCCCCTACCTGCTGTGCCAGTCTCAGAGAAACCTGGAGGACTGTAGAGTCAACCCCATGCTCCAAGGACAAAAACGAATGGGTTTGTGACCTCATCAGTTTCTGTCAAACTTCCACTCAAGAAAGGGGGTCACAGTCCCCCCAGTTCTGACAAGTGTCTTGTCAATACAGGCTCTTCACTGATCTTCTCACTGGTGTAGAACTGAGGTGTGGAGGAGTCCTGCGCTCCCTCAAGGCCTGAAAAGATGGGGCCAGCCTCTGCTTTCTGTGTGGCCAGGGGGTTTTGCAGGCAGTATTTTGCCGGAAGCCACATAGAAGTCCACTGGATGACTGAACTCCTGCCATGGATTTGGGTTGCCAGCATTGCCACCATAACAGTCCAGCGGAGAATCATGTCCAGAAAATAGAAAAACCGGCAACAAACCATCACCACCAGTTCCTGCAGACCAAAGCCTTGCTCCCTTCACACAGCCCAGTTCAGATCCCAGCAACTCAAGCAGGCTTATCCAGACTCTTCCTCTTCTGGAACACTTAGTACTTCTATCGAAAGCACAGGAACTGATGTTTGTCCTCCCATTAGATCCTGAGCTCTAGGAGGGGTGTTGACAGTCATCCTTGCATTTCCTCACCCTCACACAACACATCTGCATCTTCACTGGTACCCATCAAATACCAGGGAAAGAATCCGGATTCCAGGAAGCGGAGGCAGTGCTGGCAGTAGTGGCCAGGTGTCGCTCCCTGTCATAATTACACGGGCCATACTGGATTAGGCCCTGCTCTCAGCACCTTATCTAACTTAATCACCCCTTTAAGACCTTATCTCAAAGATCATCACCATCTAAGGTACTGGGAAGTTAGGGCGTCAACATAAATCTGGGAAGACAGTATTCAGCCCATAACGGGCATCGGGTGCCCCATAAAGTGCAGTTCATTCTGTTGTGTAACTTCTGACAGTTTACTTAACCGGCTGAGTCTGTTTCCTCATGGTAAAGCAGAATGGTGACAACCGACTCCATGGGCTCTTGGGGGAATGAGATGGCCCAGAAAGTGCTCAGCAGTGCCAGAGGAAACAAAGGGACAGCCCGTTGTTTCTTCTCATCTGCTCATCTGCAGATCAACCCAGTGTTACATCAGTGTTCTCCCTCACTTGCTGGGAGCTAAATGCCATCAAATAACTCAAACCTTGCTGACTGAGAGCTGTTCCAATCACGGTGGCTCCCAAAACTTGTTCCCACTGAACGTGCTAATATATAAAGGACCCAGAACAGGGTCTCGCACACTTTACAGATGTCCTTCCTCCCATTTAATCAGCAGAACAAACCTATTTTAGCCTAATTTTGATGCTGTAAAAGGGAGTCTAAATAACTCACAATCACCAGAATGTATTTGGGTCTCCAACACAGGCCTTTCTTTGTTCAAGGGTGACTCTGCTCTCAGAAGCATCAGCTCTTGGGGTCTGAAAGTGGAGGCATCCAGACAAGATTGTGCTCAGGCCCTCCAGGCTCCTCGCCTAGGGGGTAAACACTTGCTGGCCAGAGTGTGCCTGAGACGACACAGCAGGCAGGTTACCCCTATGGTCAACACATTACTTTGAGCACCCACCATATTTTGAGCAGGCACAGTGCCAGGCTCAGGGAATGTAGGTGGCAAGCCAGAGTGCCACCCCTAACACCGATGGAGCTTCCAGTACAGGCGAGAGAGAGAAGTTGAACACAAGAAATACATAACACAGTGGTAAATAATCTTAAGAATAGGAGGTCCAGACCTTTCTGAGAAAATGATGCTTAAGCCAAGACCGAAAGCTAAGCCAGGGCGAGCCAGGTAAAGGACGGGTTGAAGCATGTTCCCGAGGGCAAGAAGGAGCATGGAGAGCTCCCTGCAGCCCAGCCGCCTGCAGGAAGCCGTGTGGCCAGCGAGGGGTGACAAAACAGCAACAGGAGGATTCTGAAAAGAAGGCGGCAGAGGTCAGGGCCCAGAGGTACTTTCTGGCCCTATTTAGAAACTTGTATTTTACTCTGAGCACAACAGGAGGATTTTTTTTAAGATAGACAGACAGTTATTTTAGACAGAGAGAGAGATAGAGAGGCAGAGACACAGGCAGAGGAAGAAGCAGGCTCCATGCAGGGAGCCGGACGCAGAACTTGATCCCGGGACTCCAGGATCGCGCCCTGGGCCAAAGGCAGGCGCTAAACCGCTGAGCCACCCAGGGATCCCCAACAGGAGGATTTTAAACAGGGGATTAACACCTTTTTTTATATTTTAAAAGTGTCACCCTGGGAGCTTTGCAGGTTGTTAAGGGTATGGGGCCTAGAACAGAAAGGGGAGCAGGCTCAAAGCCTAGAGCAGGAGGGCAGGTCAGAGCGACAGAAGGCACCAGCGGCCACTGGCCGTGCTGCTCCAAGTGAACTCCGGCGGGTTCCCTACACACACCGGCCCTCCTCCAGCCCCAGCGAAGGGAGCAGCAGTGGAGCAGAGCACAGTGGCCGCCGAGCTCCCACTGTCCTGCAGGAACACTGGGGTGGGGGACAGGGAGGCAGGGCAGGGTGACCTCCTATATGGAGGGAAGGGGAGAAAGGATCCTGAAAAGCCTCCAGCCTTGTCCAGGGCCCTGGCCAGAGCTCCTACAGGACCCGCCCCCTGCCCAGCACCCAGCCTTCCCAGTGCCGCCCCCTGCCCTTGACCCTCTCGGCCCTGCCCCCAGCACCGGCCCTGACACCATCCCCAGGAGCTGCCCATCCTCCCCTCTCAGGGAAGGAAGAAGTAGAAGAAAGGCAAAAGGAGGAGTCTGCTCATAACCAGGGTGGGCATGCAAAGCCTGCGTGCCCTGCCCTCCCCCCAACCCCAGCCTTACACAACCCTGTCCTGCCACAGGTGTCCAGAACAATGCAAGGACACACAGCCCGATGCCAGCTCAGCTTCCACTGATCAACTGAAAGAGGGGTAAACACATCATATCCTCCCAGAGGCCAACGAGACCTTGATGCAAATGTGACATTCAACTAGCAGAACTCCCAAGATGTAATTAAAACACCTACTTATTTGTGTTGCTCACAGTCCCCTTCCACTGGATGAAAACATCAGCAGTCCCCAGGATGTTTTCAGTGCATTTGAAATCCAGAACACCATCTCAATTCAGAAATCAGAATGGCCACTTAAGTATATTCATCAGCGCTTCAACATTCATTGCAAGATTACACTCCTATCCTGCTCTTTACTAGGCCCCGGTAAAGGGTCACCTTCCTTCCAAAAATAGAAGGTGGTCTGTCTCCCTCCTTTCCTTCCTTCTTGGGTTTGGGTCCCCCATCTGGGAGTGGGAAACTCAGCACAGCAGAGCAGGTTGTAAGCCGGCTCCAAGCAAGCTGGACCTGACATTTAAAGTTCCCCCTCCTGGCGACCTTTCTGGGTTCTTTGCAGGATCCCTCATACCCTTCAGCCACCACTCACTTTGCCACAGGCCATGCCTTGATTTCAGTGGGCTGCTCCCGGTGACCCTCACCTTCCACGCTGGCTGGTTCTCTCTTTCCACAGGAGGTGGTCTTATGCAGGATCCCTTGTTCATGGCTCCTCACCGATATTCCTAGTGCAGGTCCCTCAGAGGGTCCCAAGTAGGCATGCAGCATTGACCCACTGTCAAAGTGGAGTTTGTGTTTCTTATCAGCCTGGCAGTAGCTCGCTCTCTCGTTCCCATCCTGATGCCTTAGGCCTGAGAGAGACATGGCCTCTGGCCCTTGGATTCCTCTGAGTGTGTCAACTCAAGGCAACATGTCCTCATGGCACAGTAGCACAGAGTGAGCCTTCCAAGGGTGCTATGGACACGCCACCCTCACTAGACCTGGATGGAAGGGGCAGCACCCTCCACATCTCCACCTTGAATGAGGTTCACAGCCCAGCTCACTCCCCAGAAAAACCTCGGCATAAATCCTTCCTCCTTAACTCCTATAGCATGGGAAGGATGGCCCACCAGGTAACAGAAACCTTGAGTAGTTTATGATCACTGGTTATGAGCAGAGTCCTCCTTTTGCCTCTCTTCTACTTCATGCCTTTCATGTCCCAAGGAACAAGAGGCCGTCCAGGCTCCCAAGAGAACACAGATCTCTTCATGGTCACCGTGTCTACAGGCAAGGTGACACACAGCCCATCAGTCATGATGCAGCTCCTGATGGCACCAACAGAGGAAAAAAGCCCCTACCTGCACCCCACTTTGCATTGCAAGGCTCAACACAGACTGAGGGATCAGCCCTGATACCAGCCTAGGCCAGACTCTCCAATAACTGCCCCCCACCCCCCACCCCCACCCCGAGAGCAGAGGGCATGCCTAAGGGAAGAAAGAGCAAAGTCCTGTCTGAACCACCAGAGTCCAGGAGCAGAATGCCTCACACAGGGACCGGGATGGAATAAGCAAGGGCTGCAAGAGTTTGCATATAATGCAGAGGGTTCTGCTCCCTGATGGTGAGGTTGGTGCCAGCTGTTCTGGGCTGCTCAGTACAATCTACTGAAGGCAGGCATCAACCTGCCTTTATTTCTTAACTCTTCATGTAGAAGCAGTTGGGTTAAAAGTTGAGACGCTGAGGTGTTCTAGAAATTTTTCCCACCGCGCTGACCAAGAAGTGAGGTGGAAACAACCCAAGGACAGTATCTCCTTCTGATTCTTAAAAATGTGCTCACTGAAGAGGATCTCAGAGCTACCACTGGGGGTTTCCATCTGAGGCAGCCCCAAACCCTGGGGTTGAGTGGGCTGGTGACAAGGAAATAAGCAGGGACCCTGGAGGAGAACCAAGGGGATTTCATTCCCACTTCCACACTTACTAGCTGTGTCCTGGGCACACTTCCCCTCTCAGGCCTCTGCTACTTTACCCTGTGCCTCCCTTCCTGTAACACTAATCTCAAAAATATGACCTGTGTAGCATCTGTCTTCCTAGCCAGGCTGCAAGCGCCCTGAGCAGTCAAGCCAGTCTGTGTAGTTCGGCTGTGGCCCAGCCCCTAGCATAGGTGAACAATAGCGGTGACTCTCCTACACTATGAACTTACAGATCCTCGGTTGTTTGGGGTCTTTTTAAATATTTTCTTTTTTAAGATTTTATTTTAAGTAATCTGTATACTCAAAGTGGGCCTCACACTCACAACCCCAAGATCAAGAGTGCTTTCCTGACTGGGCCAGCCACATGCCCCTCCAAATGCTATTCTTAATGGAAAACCAGTTGCACTACCATAAGGCCCCCTAGGCTGGGGCAAGAGGGGGTCAACCCTGCACCTGCCTTTTAGTTGGCCCCACACATCACAAGCTCCACAATGTGTTTTCCCCCACTTTTGGTCTCTTAGGAAACTGTATTGTAAGTTCAATAACCAATTAAGTGAACAAGAATTAGGGGAACGGAATAGGTCATCTGGTTGGGTCCCTTTGGGCCACAAGATGTTGCCACAGAGGGAAAGAGAAGGGTCATGGTCTTTGTCCTGAGAACTATAGAACAGGGAGCTGTTTGGTTAAGGTCACATGTCCCAGATCGCTCCCAAGTAAATATCCAGACAGCTGCACCCTCTGTCTCACCTCTGCTTGGGTCAAATAATTTTGGGAGGCCCTGGCTTCCTGGAGATCCTGACAAATCCACCCTGGGTTCAGGTAGGTTCCAGTGGGCGCTGATGATGTAGGAGCCTGGGCCAATACCCCGATCCTGTCCCCGCTGCCCCAAGGGGCACATGAAACCACTCTAGCTCATAGTAGGACTGCCCTGGGGGAACTATGCCTCTTCTATCCTCTGGGGATCAGTCTGCTGAATCCTGAGTGAGAACAGAGGTTTGAGTGGTAAGGCTTTATAAAGAACTAAAATCTTTAAGGCTCATGCTATGTGGCCTCCATCTGTATTCTTGCTTCAGACCTTGCAAATCAAGGGGTGTGTCTGCGTGGCTGCTCAATGCTCACGGTTACTTAGCCCTGAGCCATCATTCCTTCTGTGCTACGACTAGGTCCTTCAAAGATTTCAATGTCCAGTGAAGTCAACAGATATACAGGTAAGTCGATTATAATGCTGTGTGCCCAGAGCAATGGTAGAGATGCATGCAGGCTATTTGGGGAGCACAGAGAAAAGGGTCTCCTATAGGAAGGAAGCAGATTATTCTAGACTTCACTGCCTCCCGCCGCTATAGATTGAGAACAAATTAGACTGCCAGTCTGGAATCCGAGTGCCTCCTGGAGAAGCTAGAAGAATCCAATAACCAAAAATCAAATATGAGTAGTAATAGTAGCAGTAGAAAATGTCATGTGATTCTGAAGTGCTGACTGTGTGCCCGGCACTGGGCTGGGCCCTTACACGCAGCATCTCGGAATCCTCACTATAACTTTCTGAGGTTTGGTTATGGTCCTCATGAAGAAACTGTGGCTCAGCTCAGAGAAGTTAAGTACTTTGCCTAAAATCACAAAGCTGGTGATGGAGCTGGGATTTGAAAACCCATCTGTCAGATTCTGGAGACTATGCCTTTAACCATGGTGGTTTCCAATAAGCAACAATCGTGCACCTTCTGTGTGCTGGCTCATTTGAAGAAAAATGACATTAGGGGGAGGGGTGGGGTTGGGGAAGGTATAGGCAATTAGGACTGCTCCATCTGGATGGTGAAGAAAGACAAGGGCACTCAGGGAATCTAGGAAAGAGTGGAAAGCCAAAATGAGGGGCTCTTCAACACATTTGTCTCTCTGTCTCACACAGGACGTAGCACCTAGGCACACAGGAAAAGCCAAACATTTTTGGGGTGTCTAGATGATCTGTCCCCTTAGCAGAATTCAATTCATTGCTCCCTTCTTGGAAAAAGTTCTTTTTCTGGCTTTCACTTTACAACTTTCCGATTTTTATTCCTCCTCTCAGCCAGCAAGAAAAGGACTAGGTAGAGGCAAGTGCAATGTCTGGGTTGCAATTTTTAAGAAGGTGCTTACTCCCAGGGTTCTACGAATGCCTCCCTCTTCTACTAGATCTTTAATTATGGACAGCCCTCCAGACTAGGCCTGGCTTCTCTCCTCAACCTAACTAACTTCCCTGGTGATCTCACCCAGGCCCACGCTTCAATGACCACATCTACTCCAAGGACCTGCAGATTGATCTTTGCAAAGCCCATCATTCCTCTGAGCTCCTGAGCTAAATATCCAACAGCCTACCCAGAAGCCCCTCTTGGTTGTTTCCAAGATACCTCAAACTAAACAGTTTCAAAGCAGAATTTAAAGTCCACTCTCCCCAAACTATCTTCTCCAGGACTCCCAGACTCAGTGAATATCTCTACCATCTATCCAGTCCCCCATACCTGAAACCTTGGGATCATCCTTGACACAATTGTCTTCCATCAAATCCACTCAGCCCAGGAGGTCTACCTCCTTAAGATCTCTCCACGTGGCTGGCACCACAGTCCAATCTGCCATGTTCTCCACTGGATAGCTGTAAAAGCCTTGTTTTTCGTTCCCTGTCTGCATTCTCATCAACATCCCCCTGTCTGCATTCTCATCAACATCCCCACCACCACCGCCTTATGCCCATTCCGTGTCTTCACAACACCATTTTCAAATTGTAAATCTGGTTATGTTTCCTCATGCTCTACCCCTATCCCTCTTTTGCTGAGAACCTTTTAAAGGCTTCCCATTGCTCTCAGGATACATCAAAAGTCTTAACATGGTCCCTGGGGACCTTCACGTTCTGGGCTCTGCCTGTCTTCCCAGCCTCATCATGTCTCATGCTTGCTCATTTATGATTCTTTGCCCAATTCTGATGTGCATGCATGGGTGGGAAAGGGGTTCCCCACATCAACAAATTCTCTAACACTAGCTAGCTGTCCTACAGTTCAACTCATTTGTGACAGCTCTACCTGGAGATAGTGTCAGATCCCACAAGTTAAGAGTTCAGTCCTATTAGACTGCACCCTCACATCAGTTGCCAATCACAAGTTCAGGTTGTCACCTGTGCTTCTGACAGACTGGCCATAGATTGGAGATTTCAACAACCCCCTCCTTGGGTTCAATTAATTTGCTTGAGTGACTCACAGAACTCAGAGAAACATTTTGCTTATGAAATCATCAGTTCATTATAAAAAGAAGGAACTCAGGAACAGCCAGATAGAAGAGATACATAGGACAGAGTATGGGAAAGGGCACAGAGCTTCCATGTGCTGAGGTCTACCCAAATCTCTACCTGTTCACCAATCTGGATGCTTTCTGAACCCCACCCTTTTAGGGTTTTATGGAGGCTTCATTACATAGGCACGATTAATTAATCATTGGCCAATGGTGATCAACTCAACCACCAGCCCCTTTCTCAGGGAGGGGGTGGAGGGTGGGACTGAAAATTCCATCCCTCCAACCACATGATTTGTTGCCCTGGCAACCAGCCCCCATCTTAAGGTGCTTTCCAAAAGTCACCTTGTTAACATAAACTCAGATGTGGTTTGAAAGGATAAGGAATATTAAGACACCTTTATCATTCCTGTCATTTAGGAAATTCCAAGAGTTTTAAGGGCTCTGTGCCAAAAACAGGGATGAAGACCAAATATATAAATTGTGCTATTACAGTCATGATCTATGAGTTTCATCCAGACACCTGCTTTCTCATGCCCCTTAGCCTTGCTAGTTTCTCCCCATTACTGAGGCCTTGTTCCTATCTCCCCCCACCCCCCTTAAGTAACTCCAAACTACCCATCGTCACTCAGCTTAGTCAGCATTACCTAATGAACCAACTCAACTGAACTCAGGAGACCTGTCTTCAGGGACATCTTTCCTGACTTCCATGACTGGTCTCTTCCATTAGAGATCTGGTAGGTATCAGATATCTTATGTAACAGTGGCAACTTTACATTGGTGGGATGAGATTAATAGCTATCTCCCATGCTAGCCTGTTGAGTTTGATGTTGTCTGTTGGATTCACTGTGGAATCTCCAGGGTCCACCTCAGTGCCTGACACATAGCAGGCACTCCAGGAATATTTACTGAATGACTGAATGAACAAATTCAATGTAATGTATGATAGAATTCAATACACATCTGATGGTTTGAATTTGGCAATGTTTATTGGGCTTCCATAAAACATGTAAAATTGACCCTTGAACACCACAGAGGATAGGGGCACTAATACCCCACACAGTAAAAAAAAAAATCTATATCTTTCGACTCCCCAAAACTTAACTACTAATTTAACTACTAACTGTTCCAGTGTATTGTTGAATGGAAACCTTACCCATAGTACAGATTATGGACATGTTTTGTATGTTATATGTATTATATACTACATTCTTACAATAATGTGCTAGAGAAAAGAAGATACTATTAAGAAAACCGTAAGGAGGTACTACCGGTGATGGATGGTAACTGCATTTGTGGTGGACATAGCATAATGTGTAAACTTGTTGAATCACTATGTCATACCCCTATAACTAGTATAACCTTGTGTATTAACAACACTCAATTTTTTCAATGCTCACTTTTAAAAAAAGCATTTCAGGGATGCATTCACAAAAATGAAATGTACATGTTATTTTGCATAAGTAAAACTTCATATTTTCATTTTGAAATACACAGACATGTGATGAAATATGTACTCTTGTAGAACTAGAATAAAAAACACATTTCAGGTAATAACTACTTGCAAGCAAAGTTGGGGTGCATAGTTTTCAACCATTTCAGTAATATTTTGTGTAAATGTTCTGAAGAAAACATGGAAGATTATCAGACTTGATAAAACTGGATGATAGCTAAACAAATGTTAGGTTTATTATACACATGAATTTTCTATAATATTAAAATATTTTATAATGTGGGATCCCTGGGTGGCGCAGCGGTTTAGCGCCTGCCTTTGGCCCAGGGCGCGATCCTGGAGACCCGGGATCGATCCTGGAGACCCGGGATCGATTCTGGAGACCCGGGATCGAATCCCACATCGGGCTCCCAGTGCATGGAGCCTGCTTCTCCCTCTGCCTGTGTCTCTGCCTCTCTCTCTCTCTGTGCCACTCTCATAAATAAATAAATAAATAAAAATATTTTATGTCAAAAAGAAAATCATAAGGAAAATATGGTACTGTTAAAAAAAATCTGCATATAAAGTGGACCTCTGCAGTTCAAACCCATATTGGTTTGATCAACAGTTGATCAAGGATCAACTATAGTCTGAGTGAGGGCAAATAGCCATCTGATACCACAGTTGACTCCAGAACATCATGTGTACAAATCACTTATACACAGATTTTTTTCAATAAACGTACTGGAAAAATTTTTTGGATGCTTATAACAATTTGAAAGCACTTACAGACAAATAATAATAAGCTTAGAAATATCCAAAAAAACTTAGGAAAAAGGTATTATTGTAAGAAAAAGCACACAATACACATTACATTCAAAATGTGTGTTCATTGTTTATGTGATCTATAAGGCTTTGGGTCAACAATAAGCTATTAGTAGTTATGCTTGGGGGGAGTTGAAAGTTATACATGGGTTTTTGACTGTATGAGGAGATTGGTGCCCCTAACCCTCATGTTGCTCAAGGGTCAACTATAATTTCAAGGTGCTCAAATCAGAGAACTTGGTCCAACTGTGGAATTTATGAGGAACTCATGAGAGGCTGCCAAGGAGATTAGAAAATTTTTTTTTTTAATTTTTTTTATTATTATTTATTTACGATAGTCACAGAGAGAGAGAGAGAGAGAGGCAGAGACACAGGCAGAGGGAGAAGCAGGCTCCATGCACCGGGAGCCCGATGTGGGATTTGATCCCGGGTCTCCAGGATCACGCCCTGGACCAAAGGCAGGCGCCAAACCACTGCGCCACCCAGGGATCCCAGAAAATTATGTTCTGTGGTTAATCATACTGTCATCTTGTTCTGTTTACATTCTTCACTAAGAGATGCTTTTCCGGATATTCTGTTTTTATGAATATCCTTCACCCATCCTTCCCTTTCTCTCTCCTATCTGACTTTCAAATGACTTCACTATCAGAAAAGTCAATCTAATATGCATGCCCTTTGATCCAGAAATCCTGGCTGAAGGATCCTAGCTCAAGGAATACTATTACCATTGCAAATGGTGTAATACAAAAGAACATTCACCGTGGCATTTTTTGTGATGAGGTGGTGGATAGGAACAATATAAATACCCACCAGTAGAGGAATGGATTATCCATAAATCCCTACTGTGGCATTATAAAGAATGTAGTAGGTTCTGATGAGGAGAGTTGCATGTAAATATCTTGATAAGGAGGGAAAAAATTAGAGCACCATGTATATTATGATCCCTCACCCACAATAAATATAAGAATAGGTGTATGTCTAAGCTTGGGAAAAATCTGGAAGGATACACATTAAATTACAACAGTGGTTATGTCTCAGGAAGGCATTGGAGGAACTTTAGAAGGAGATCTCATTTCCTTCTTTCTACTCCCCTGCCTTATCTGAATTTGTGACAAAAGCATGCTGTATTTCTAACTTTAAAATCCCAGTAATAGAACAGCAAAGAAACAAACAATCCAATCATGAAATGGACAAAAGACATGAAGAGAAATCTCATAGAGGAAGACATAGACATGGCCAACACGCACATGAAAAAATGCTCCGCATCACTTGCCATCAGGGAAATACAAATCAAAACCACAATGAGATACCACCTCACACCAGTGAGAATGGGGACAATTAACAAAGCAGGAAACCACAAATGTTGGAGAGGATGTGGAGAAAGGGGAACCCTCCTGCACTGTTGATGGGAATGTGAACTGGTGCAGCCACTCTGGAAAACTGTGTGGAGGTTCCTCAAAGAGTTAAAAATAGACCTGTCCTATGACCCAGCAATTGCACTGCTGGGGATTTACCCCAAAGATTCAGATGCAATGAAACGCTGGGACACCTGCACCCCGATGTTTCTAGCAGCAATGTCCACAATAGCCAAACTGTGGAAGGAGCCTCGGTGTCCACCGAAAGATGAATGGATAAAGAAGATGTGGTTTATGTATACAATGGAATATTACTCAGCCATTAGAAACGACAAATACCCACCATTTGCTTTGATGTGGATGGAACTGGAGGGTATTATGCTGAGTGAAATAAGTCAGTTGGAGAAGGACAAACATTATATGGTCTCATTCATTTGGGGAATATTAAAAAAAAGTGAAAGGGAATAAAGAGGAAAGGAGAAAAATGAGTGGGAAATATCAGAAAGGAAGACAGAAAATGAAAGACTCCTAACTCTGGGAAACGAACTAGGGTTGGTGGAAGGGGAGGTGGGCGGGGGGTGGGGGTGACTGGGTGATGGGCACTTGACAGGATGAGCACTAGGTGTTATTCTATATGTTGGCAAATTGAACACCAATAAAAAATAAATTTATAAAAAAAAAAATAAAACAGTAATAGGGCAGCCCAGTGGCCCAGTGGTTTAGCACCGCCTTCGGCCCGGGGTGTGATCCTGGAGACCTGGGATTGAGTCCCACATCGGTCTCCCTGCATGGAGCCTTGCTTCTCCCTCTGCCTGTGTCTCTGCCTCTCTCTCTCTCTCTCTCTCTCTCTCTGTGTCTCTCATGAATAAATAAAATCTTAAACACACACACACACACACACACAACCCAATAATACAAATAACATATTTACTTGTTTATTATCTGCCTCTTCTTGCTAATAAGTAAACTACATGTGATCAGGGATTCTGTCCATCTTTTCTCACCACAGTACACACCCCCATGTCTAGAACAGTACCTGACACATGGTAAGTGCCCAACGCCTATTTTTTATGAAAGACAAATCTATTTTTTAAAAAAGAAAATTGTAGTTTAACAATAGCTGCCTTCCACATATCCTCCTGCTGTGTGTCCTTATCTGTAAAAGCAATGGTGTCCTGAGGAAACTGAAATTCTCTGCATCCCTGTGATAAGCCCTGCATTGAGGTTGGCCTCTTCCTCACACAGGAGTTGAAAACCCACAATGTCCCCTGAGTTACAAGTGTGGAAAACCCTCACACACTCAAGGTTCTCAAGCGAGGACACTTCAAGTAACAAAGAATGAGTACTTTTAAGAGAAACTTTGATATTGGAACAAAGTTGATCCATTAAAAAAAATAGGAGCTAGGAAAGAACACACCCTGTGACAAAGAAGATTGTGCTGTCATGTTGCATGCTCAGTCATTGCAAGATTACAGCTGCTAAACCACCACATAGTTTAAGCTAGCTAGAAGAGTTGAAACAAACCACAGAAGTAGAACAGATTACAGTTTAGGAAGAGATCTGCGGGATCCCTGGGTGGTGCAGCGGTTTGGCGCCTGCCTTTGGCCCAGGGCGCGATCCTGAAGACCCGGGATCAAATCCCACATCGGGCTCCTGGTGCATGGAGCCTGCTTCTCCCTCCGCCTGTGTCTCTGCCTCTCTCTCTCTCTGTGACTATCATAAATAAAAAAATGAAAAAAAAAAAAAAGGAAGAGATCTGCAAAAATATGCACTGAACATCATTCTGTGGTTACAGTTTCTTTTTAACTTTCCTTCGGCTTTACTGCAGAACACACACACAGCAGTGCAAAGGAGATGCATGATCTCAAGGACACATGGCTGTCTCCCCTTTTCTTTATGGAGGTACTCCTAAAGTCTGTGGGCCACAGCATAGAGAAATTGGTCAGGTCAAACTACCCAAAACTTAGGGGATCTACCTTTTGGGCAAGCAGGGAAGGGAAAGTTGGGATATATTTGCCCCTATCACTGGACCTACTAGTTTTGGGTCTTGTACACCAGATTTATATGACCCATGACTTCTGTGTTTTTTATTTTTCCTTCCTGCATCAAAGGCTACTGGAGGGGTCAGTACAGTACACAGTCTGTGGCCAAGCAGAGAGATACTCAATGAATTCTTAACGGAGAATGCAGGCAGACTTGATCCTCACTTAAGAAGAGCTACAGAAAAACGTAATTTCCTAATTTAATTTCTAGGAGCTAATGGAAATAAAATGCTAATGCCTTTTAGGAATTTCCATCTCAGTCTCTGATTATTTTTGCCAGTGATCTTTATTTATAAGAAATCTGTTGTCTTTCCCTGCAACCGCAGCATAATGCAATCTCATCCCATATGGGTGAAAGTTAAATGTTCTCTAAAAACTAAGTTCATAAGAGTAAGTCCCAGGAGTAGAAAAGGATGTGAATGAAGTTTATTGGAAGAGAGATATTTACAGAAAAATTAAATGAGGTGATTTGAGGTGGGGAGAGAGCAAGAGAGGAACTTTGCCTTTTAGCTCCATTCTTTTCTGTATTGTTTGAATTTGTGGCAAGGATCAGGAAATAAATAGCAATTATAAAGGAATAAAAAGTGAATGCATATATGATAAAATGTACAGTTTCCTCCAAGTGTGATAGCTACCACTGCCCCATATGACACTTGGAGTTTTTTTCCCAAGCTGTCACTTCTCTGACCCATCAGCACCAACCACCATATGTGGCCTCCCCTACAAGGGATCCATAACACTCAACTCAAAGTGTGACCACAGCTCAAGTGTGATCTCTCCCAGCAGACTGGGCAATTTACAGTGCACATTTGTACTGACCAGAGAGCAAAACTCTAAGCCACAGGCAAGAAACTATAGGGAATGAATTGTAGACTGTGGAAAAATTATTGAGATGGGTGTAGGGGATGCTATTGATTCAACTTCAAACAAAATGCTGTTTTGATAAGAGAATATGTGTGATTAAGGACATAGGCGTGGTGGTCAGAGAGATCTGGGTACGAATGTTTCTCTGCCATTTGCTTTGGGCTAAGACTCAGTTTTCTTATCTACCAATTAGGTATAATGAAAAGACAGTGTATTTCTGAGGAATACATGCAAGTGCTCAGTAAAAGGTAGCCCTTAACCCAAAGCCATCTACAGGTCCAATGCAATCCCTAGCAAAATTCCAATGGCGTTTTTTCACAGACTTGGAACAATTCTAAAATGGTATGGCCACTACTAAAAAAAAAATAAATAAATAAAAATAAAACAACTAAATAACCAAAGCATTTTGAGAAGGAGAACCAAAGTGGGAGGCACTATGCTCCTTGATTTCAAACTATATTACAAAGCTGTAGTAATCAAAACAGTATGGTTTTAGCATAAAAATAGACACATGGGTCAATGGAACAGAGAGCTCAGAAATAAACCCATGCATATATGGTCAATTAATAATGACAAAGAAAAAACAGTGAGTATGCAATTAGGATTTATAATTGTCTATTTTTGAAGCAAGAATATACAATGGGGAAAGGATAATCTCTTCAACCCAAGTATTCATCAATAGACGAATGGATAAAGAAAATGTGGTGTACATACATAAATATGTATATACATAAATATACATATTTATGTATATATATAAACCCTATACCAGCTTTTTGTCTTGTTTATTTTACAGAATGCTGCAATACAGGGCTCTTCAAACTTGTTTGATATAAAATACATTTTCCTTTGTTTAAGCATTTATTTTTAAACACTAACAAGCTTTTTGGACATCTATTCAAAGTCAGGAAGTCAGGTTTGGGGTTTTTCGTTTTTTGTTTTTTGTTTTTTGTTTGTTTGTTTGTTTTGGTAAGTCTATTACATTTTAATAGTTTCTGGAGACAATCTAGGTTAAGCAAGAGCAAAGTGCCATTGTTTGCCTTTAAGGGGGGGAGGAGGTATTCTCTACACATTTTCTTTTTTAACTTTGCACTTTCTTTATATAATAGTTTGCATTTTGGTTATTTGCTACCCTGGATACTTTCAGAAAGAATGCATTAAACATTCAGGGTGAGTGAGTTAGGTATAAGATCTGAAGTTTTCAGCTGTGAAAACAGGAAAAATATATAACATTTTAACTTGACTGTGGAAAATGACAGTTGCATGTTTCTAATTTGTATGTGTTTCCATTTTTGTGATAAGATGCTTTAATAAATCTCTTAAATATGTATATACATAAAATGGAATATTATTCAGCTATAAGAAAGAAGGAAATCTTGCCATTTGTCAACAATATGGATGGATCTCGAGAGCATTATGCTAAGTGAAATAAGTCATAGAAAGCCAAATACTGTATGAGCTCTCTTATATATGAAACCTAAATTAATTAATTAAAATAAATAAGCTGAACTCATAGATACAGAGAACAGATTGGTGGTGCCAGAGTCAGGGATTGAGGGTGGGGGGTAAAATGGGTGAAGGTACTCAAAAAGTATAAGCTTCTGGTTATAAAGAAGTCCTGGGGATGTAATATATAGCATGGTAACCATAGATAAGAATATTGTATTATATATCTGAGAGTTGCTGTGACAGTAAATCTTAAAATTTCTCATCATAAGGAAAAAAATGTGTAAGTACACCTGGTGAATGATGTTAACCAGACTTATTGTGGTCACTTCACATATATACAAATACTGAATTATGCTATGCACCTGCAACTAATATTACATGTCAATTATTTCTCAACAAAAAGGTAGTCATTACTTTTTAGCTTTATGAGAGGTATATGCTATTTAGAGTCAAAGAAAAGTATGCAAAATGTACATACATAAAATTTGTTTATTTGGCAAAAATTCTGGATTGTATTTATGTTGTCTAAGGAATTTTACTACGAGTAATTCAAAAATGGAATCAGCACTAGGCCAGCGTTAAATGTAACCCAGGGTATGCACACCTTCCCAGCTGTTGGTGAGAGGGTGAGGGTCCCCTCAAATGCCCATAACTTGTAGGAGTTGCTTATTTTTTCTGTTCTCTCTCAGAGCTCTTCTGCTTCTCCTGACTGCCGGGGGTGGGGGGGGGGGGGTGGGGGGGGGGGCGCTGCCATGGAATCCTGGGAGTATGGTGACTAATAGTCCCAGTGTTCCCAGGACTGTCCCAGTTTCAGCACTTAAGCCCCTGCAACAAGGAAACCCTCCATCCTGTGTACCAGGATGGCTGTTCCACCTGGAGCCTGCAGAGTGGCACCCGCATCAGGCCCTGTGGGATGATTTCTTTGCACTCAATTTCACCTCAAGCCAGTACCATTTTTCCCCCTTAGTAATCTCACTAACACTTCTGTGAGTCTTGTCAGATGTGATTAGAGTTCAATGTGGGCAACATAAATGGAATGAAGAAAGGGAGATGGATTTTTTTTTTCTCCCTGAAATAACTGGTTACCTGTTGAGATGATTTAAGGGATTAAAGGGGGAGTGCATGGCTCTAGATGCACATACATGTGAAAGAGAGAGAGGAGAGTGTGTGTTTGTGACACACTCGTGAAGAGACAGAAGAGTCAGGGCCTCTGATCCTGGAAGGGGAGGGAAGGCCTCTGTGGTTGCCAAGCCGGGTCACAGAATCCCTCATGCTGGCCTCGAGGGGGTGCCACCCACCTACAAGAGTTGTGTTGCCTTGGGGGCAAGTTGGGAGGAAGCCCCCGACCTTGAAGGTGAAGAATGAGAGGATGCACCCCACCAGCTTTAAGGGCGGGGTGTACAAGAATGGGGTGTTTACAGGGCAGAGAAGTGCCTGCTTTCCTTCTCATTAACCTTCACAGACATAAGCACATCCACCTCATAAGAGTCCAGTTCTTTCCAACTTTAATTTGCTGGCTTCCTTCACTTTGGAAAGAATGAGAAACCTCACCCCAACCATCTCAGGAATTCGTACCCTCAAAAGAAAGTAAGCCTGTAACAGCAAGTAGTGGAGAGGCCAGACCTCCCACCCTCCCACATGGGGTCCCTGCCACCCAGCTGCTTTTACAGGGAACCGTGGCAGGGAGGCGGGGGAGCCTCTGGGTCACCAGCCTGAATGAATAGGGAGCTGATTGCTGATTGCCACTCCACACTGATGTATATTTATTCCATTTGAAATGTTCTGAGAAAAGAACTGTTACTTAAAAGGAGAAATTTGTGTGAGCACATTGAACATTACAGAGAGATTCCAAAACCACCAGGGCTTCAGCCTTCTCGCTATGCAAGGATATACCACAGAGCCCAATGTGGAGCTTAAACTCCCTACCCTGAGATCAAGACTTGAGCTGAGATCAAGAGTCAGACACCAAATGCCCAACCGACTGAGTGCCCTGGGTCCCCCAAGGATGTGCCACCGAAAGCAGAAGGGGTTTCTAGCAACCCCGGGGAATCTAGGAACACCTGTGAGAAAGACCTGCTATTGTCTCCTATCTTAAACCCATCAGTGAAAATTGTTTTAAAAAAAAAAAAAAAAAAGCAGGGATCCCTGGGTGGCGCAGCGGTTTGGCGCCTGCCTTTGGCCCAGGGCGCGATCCTGGAGACCCGGGATCGAATCCCACGTCGGGCTCCCGGTGCATGGATCCTGCTTCTCCCTCTGCCTGTGTCTCTGCCTCTCTCTCTGTCTCTCTGTGACTATCATAAATAAATAAAAATTAAAAAAAAATTTAAAAAAGAAAACAGTCTGTCTTTAAAAAATAATAATAAAATAAAAAAAAAATAAAAAAAAATAAAGCAAAGAGGCCAAAAATGGAGTCTCTCCTGCTAGGTCCCATGGCACCAAACCGAGGCACAGTTTCCCAGAAATGGAATCATAAACCAGTCCATCAGGAATTGCCTGATCACCACTAGTTCGGAAACCTGCCTGAATCCTGCCATTTCCTGAAGGAAAGCAGCCTTGCAATAGACAACCTACCTTTTTTTGCCTGGTATTACCACCTTGTTCCAGCTCATTTCTGCCCATGAAAGTCTTTCACGTTGTACAGCTCCTCAGAGCTCCTTTCTGTTTGCCAGGTTGGAGGCTGTTCGAATCACATCCATATGTTCAAATAAACTCTTAAAATGTTTAATATGCCTCAACATGTCTTTTAATAGAATCAAAAAAGTATAGAACGTGGCCCAGTGCTAGTTCTAGTATCGCCCTTTGTGTGACTTCTAGGCAAGCCTCATGAAAGATGGACCTCAGTTTCCTCATCTTTAAAATGATGGAGCTGGGCTGGATGGTACCCAAGAGTCCCCCAAGCTGACACTTCATGCATGTGATCTTATTTACCACAGAAGTAGTACCAGTTCTCAAACTTTTTGCTCTTAGGACTCCATCACAACTCTTAAAAGTATTGAGAACTTCAAGGAGCTTTTGTTTATATAGTCTATATCAACATTTATCATATTAGAAATTAAAATTGAGAAAAAGATTTTAAAGATTTTGAGAGAGAGAGAGAGAGAAAGAGCACAAGCAGGGGGAGGGGCAGAAGGAAAGGGAAAAGCAGACTCCCCACTGAGCAGGGAGCCTGACCTGGGGCTCACTCCCAGGACTCTGGGATCATGACCTGAGCTGAAGGTAAGAGCTTAATCGACTGAGCCACTAGGTGCCCCCAAATTGAGAAAATTTTAGAACAGGAATTTAAAACTAAGTTCTCATCACCCATCATATATTCTCTGGAAGTTCCTCTGTAAGAATGAAAGTGAAATGTAATAACTTGTTAGTGTTATGGTGAAAGTTTTGATCTCGTAAGGGTCTCAAAGACCCCAGGGGTCCCCAGATCACACTGCTGTGAGCCCTGCTGAGGTAGTGGAAGCCCCAGGAGCCAGAACTTGCCTTTGAATCTTGGTTTTGCTACTTGCTAAATATGTGACCTTGGACATGTTACTTAACCACTTTGGGCTTCAATTTCCTGTAAAACTGTAATAATAAGAGTACCTAGTTCACAGGCCTTTAGAAGGGTTAAGTAAAACAATGCAGAAAACGTACCTCAACACACGTAAGTGCGCCATAGATGTTTGAGAGACATTTCCATCAAAGAAGTACATTTGGAAATTTAAAAAGAAAAAGAAAAAAACTTACCATTAACGAAGTGGCTACGTTTTCAGGCCAGAGTACCAGGTTTAGACAGGGTCTGGAGGCCAAGCCCCGGGGTCTCTTGGCGCTGGAGCCGAGTCTGCATTCACCGAGGCCAGGGGAGGGCCTAGGACCCGCCAGGGCTCTGTCCTCACTGGCGTCTAGTGGTAACTGTGACCCACACAGGCTCTTCCCAGTTACGCCCAAGCGTCTTCACTGGCGGCATCCTCCACAGCTGCATGTGCCCAGCACATATTTAGAAACTACCTAATAGAACAATCTCCTTACCTTCAACACCTGAGCCCCCACAGCGACATGGGGGCGTTTTTCACTGTCTGGCAGTCAGCACTCATCACAGCTGACAAATGCACGTGGAAGGATTTCAGTTTATACTCCCGGGATGCAAGGTTCTCTCCAGGCCCTATCCCTGCCCCTTCAATGTTCCATTTGTCTTCACTGATGCAATGCACGCTTATAACCCCAGATGCACAGTAGAATCAGCTGGAGGGCTGAAAAACAGCCTGGGACCCACTTCCCGAGATTCTGATTTGTCTCTGCCGGGGCTCCCGGGTGATTCTCACGTAGAGACAGGCCTGAGAACCACTGCTCTAATAGCCTTGTGGTTCTCGAAGTGTGGTCCCGGGCCAGCTACATCAGCATCACCGGGACACTTGTGAGAAATACAGATTCTCAGACTCCGCCCCCCACCCAGACCTACCAAGGTGAGCCCAGCAACCTGTGTTTTACCAAGCCCTCTAGGTGATTCTAATTAATGCACGCCCAAATTTAAGACCCAGCGTTCTTGCTTGCCACATCTCCACGACTTCCATGCCCACCATCACCCCTGTCAACTAGACAAGCCCTCGAAAGGAAAGTTTCAGGGTCCTGTCTTCCAACACATGATACCCACGTGGCCTGGGGTAGCAGAGCTCGGATGACACTGTTGGCATTTGTGCAGCGCTGCTGGGCTCCTATATGAGAGAAGGATCCAGAGGTCGCTAAGGGTCGTACACACACATTCAGTTCAGCAAATAATAATTGTACAGATATTTATTGAGGCATCAAGCTATTGCTGAGGGCATTAGAAAGATGGGAAAATCTCAGCCCCTGCCCTAAAGAGCACATCATCCAACGGACACAAGGCCACATACTAACAGAAAGGCAGAGTACCAGGGCCTTCAGGGAGACACAGAGTTAACAGCAGCGCTAAGATCATGTGGCAGCTGATACCAATCAAGGGCCCTCTATGTGCCAGTCAAGTGCAGAGAGCCGCATGTGTAAATCCTCCCAAAACCCTGCTTAATCCTCACAATGACCTGAGATGATGTAGGTTCTAGAATTACTCTTATTTTATAGATAAGGAAACAGGCTGACAAAGAGTGAATGCATCCCTAGGTGACAGCAAGTGGGGAACCAAGACTTAAAGCCAGTATGTCCCCCAATCCTAGTAACCGTGTCCCTACATGCGCTATTGGTAACAGGCAAAAGGTGTAAAAGAGGCTTGGTGAACATTTCCCAGCCAATTCTGAAAAGAGAAACTTTACTTAAATAGGGTTTGATTAAATTGGTTGAGATGATGACAGGATTCAAGCAGTTTCTGGTTAAACGGAGAAAACTGGGTGTTGAATTTTCATCCCCTGATCACCTGCAGAGTGCTTGGCGCATAGACGATGCTTCAGAAATGCTATTAAAGAATCCTCAGCCATTCCATTATGCACAGGAATCAGGCTTCAGACCTGCTCGAGAGGCTCTCATCCTGAGGAATCCCGAAGAACAAGGGTCTCTCTGCTGGCAGGACAACCAAAAAGAAAACACAACCACATCTAGCCTATGCCTGCCTCCTCAGCAAGTTTGCTAAAAAGAATGGGAAATATTCGCAAATATGAAACATTATTTGAATGTTGAATAATGAATCCTAATTCTTAGTAGTTCTTTATAGAAATTCCCATTTTGTTGTGGAATTAATAAGGCTAAGAGTAATAGTGAAGGTCTATAGGACTCTATAGCTCAGCACTCACCATACTTGTTTTGCTCGGGGAGCCTGCTTCTCCCTCTGCCTGTGTCGCTGCCAGTCTCTCTCTCTCATAAATAAATAAGTTAAATCTCTAAAAAAAAAAAAAAAAAAAAAGAGTTGACACCCCACCCAAAGCAGGCTACTAGCTCCCTTTTGCTTGGGAAGTTTTGGACTCCATGCCAACAGTCTCCCTCTGGTGACTGAAGTTGGAAGGTACACCACCCAGAGTTGTATGTTTTTTCCAGCCACATGGAATTATCTAGTCTGCAAGGAAAGAGAAGAAAGCTGACAACATCCAGCCAGAGCAGCAGAGACGAGGAAGTGTCCTCATGCTCTTTGAGAACCTGGCTTGGGTCATTCCTGAGACCCATCTGCATCCCTGCTCTTTCCCAGGCTTGGTGTTTCAACATTTCCTTAGATTTTTGTCCCTCAGTCAAATCCCCTTTGAAACACAGCTAAATGGAATTCTCTCACTTGTAATAACAGCCCTGACCAAAACAGGTGTTTGAACAGCTTTAGAGTGAATAAAATGAATACAAAAGAGAAATCAAGCAGTAGCTCTACTCATTTTCCACTGCCTCATGTTTTTCTTAATCTAAACATATGGATTTCAGTAGACATCCTCTAAGGGTGAGTTTTGTAATTTTTTTTAGCAAAGCTTTGATTGCATTATAACACACACACACACACACACACACACACACAGAAACTCCAAAGTACTGTGCAATCATGCCTTCCCACAAAATACATATACCCATGGAACCAACAGCCTGATTGGGCATCAGATCATTTCCAGCAACCCAGAAGGCTTCCTTGCACCCCCCAGCACAGTACGTCCCCACGTCAAGGTAGCCAGGCACCATCCTGACTTCCTACATCAAGATCCTATTGTCAGGGCAGCCTGGGTGGCTCAGCAGTTTAGTGCTGCCTCCAGCCCAGGGTGTGGTCCTGGAGACTCGGGATCAAGTCCCATGTCAGGCTCCCTGCATGGAGCCTGCTTCTCCCTCTGCCTGTGTCTCTGCCTCCAGGCTCCCTGCATGGAGCCTGCTTCTCCCTCTGCCTGTGTCTCTGCCTCCCTCTCTCTGTGTATCTTTAAAAAACTAGGATTTTATTTTATGAATAAATAAATAAAATCTTAAAAAAAAAAAAAAAACAAAGAAGATTCCTGTTGTTGGCTTTGGTACTTTAAGGGATTACACAGTACGTTCCCTTTTGTGTCTGGCTTCTTTCTCACTTACAAGACATATCCACGTTGCTGAAAGTGGTTGTGGTTCATTCCCTCTGCTGAGTAGTATCCCCTGCTTCGAATTTTAAATCTGATTTTTACTTACATCAAGTAGGCTGGAAATCAGTAGTGGGAGCCTAGCAGAAGTAGCTGTTTGTGCTCCCGACGATATATGGATTGTGATGGTGAAAGATCTAATTCAGGCAAACTGCCTGGAACTTTGCAGCAGAGAGAAATTGCTCTTAAGAAATTGGAAGTTTTATTGAGATTATTATCCTGCTCAGCTCAAGGGAGGACGCAGCCTGCTTCCTTCTTATGGAGGAGGCAAAACCAACAAATGACCTGCTTCTATCCTCCTTGTTTGGAAAAGAGCTTCTGAAAGAAAAACATGGCACAGATCTCCTCAGAAGGGACCCTTCCAAAAACCTAATCAGACCCCGTATTGTTTATTTCAGAAATGGCGTTCAGTGACTCTAAAGACAAATAACCCTTCACTGCAATTTGTATGATAATTTTTGGAAGACAACACTATTCTTCCCATTTCTACCAAGCAAGGAACCAGTAATTTACCTACAGGGCTCTTCTGTCAGACTTTCCCTCACCAGCCCTGAGACACAGATTCTGAATAGAATTGCCATCCATCCTATAGTTTTTCTTCTTTATGCTCCATGGGAATTAGAATGCAAATAATTATAAGCCCTAATTCAGCTGGTTTTAAAAATTAAAAAAATATTATTTTTCATCACAAGAAATATGGAGTTATATGCAGAAATAACAACTCCCAGAAGCTGTGTTCTCTCTCTCTCTCTCTCTCTCTCTCTCTCTTCCTCTCCCCCTCTTTGTCTCTGAAGAAACCTTCCTCAGAAACATGCTACTCCTCATCAGCCAGAATTAAATTCAGACCCATTGGTAAAACCAACCAATGGCAGAGGGCAGAGGGAAAAGGATTATTACATTTAGTGTATAACAATAGTGTTGTGCCTAATTGCCTGAGTCACTTTCAAGCCAAACAATGGCCCTGCTGGCAAGAAAGAAAAGGAGAAAAATCACTGGTCGGACACCTACCCCACTATTGTCTTCCAGGGTCCATGTCTTTGGCTTTCCAACATCCATCCATATCCCATGTTCAACACATTATTCAAAACATGTATCCTACCACAAAATGTGAAGAGTCCCTCCATGAGTAAAAATAATCTAAAGTCTCAACAAGAAAAAAAAAAAAAACAAGATAAATCCAATAAAAACTGTCACCACTGGTCACCACACATATTATTTCCTGCAGGACAGAAATAGCAAGTACAATTCCCATGACCAAGCCAATCCAGCCATCCCTGCTCCTGCTCTCTTGGAGGACCTCTCCTGCCTCTCCTGTCTCCTTGCCTCCTTGCTTCTGAGGTGACCATTGAAGAAACTGTCCACCTGAAGCCTGCTGGATTTAGCTGCTCACTTCCTCCAGGTACAAGCCCTTAGGACCGCCTTAGGGCTTGAATGTCCCAGACTTCTGTCAGCCAAGTCTGGAATTCATTTCTGGTCGATTCCAGGGATCATTACTGGTCATCAATCTTGTCTGAATCAGGTTTCTGTGTCTCACAATCCCTGTCTCCTCACAATGCTTCTCTATGCTCTCCCACCTCAAGCCAGAACTTGCATGGCCTCCAATTTGAGACAATTGATACAGTAGCCCTGTGTGGGGATGGGAGACTCCGAGGGACTCCCAGCCTTCTCAAGCTCACCCAAGACACATTGTGCCTCTTTTCTTATGAAGATGTGACAAGAGCTATTAAAGGGAGGTGTGGAGAAACATTTGCTTTTGTCTCAACCTTTGCAGTCTTACCTCCTGCTACATTTCTTTCTTCCCTACCTCTTTTGGGAGGGAGAGGGAATCAATTTTGAACAAAATTGGGATTTCTAGCCTTTAAATATCTGAATTATGGGACTTGAAGTCAATTTAGATTGTAGATTACAAACAGAAAGAGTGTATTAGAAAACTCTCTTTTCTTCCCTTTCTGCATTCAAGCAAGCCTCTTTTCATCTAAATTTGTCCCCAAGACTTCCCTTTCTGGAAGGTTGCAAGAAATAAGCAGCACATACCAGTATCCCCAGTTTTCCTACCATTCCCTCTAATCCTACAGTCTGTGCAGGGAGATGATCAGGGGCCTGAGGGCCAACACGTGACAGTTTGATCAAAGGTCTCAGGCTCAAAGATTCTGACATATGCCTTTTGCCATATTTCAGAATGTCTAAGTACTACATGTAGGAAGAAGGGAAGGGGCGGACCACCAGCAGCAGCCAGGTACTACTGAACCTCAGTTCTTAAATTATCGGTTTCATATTTTCTTTCTTGCCCACAAGTAACCACACTTCTGAAAAAAGATTTGAATACACATTTTATTTTTATTTTATTTTGTATATTTTTTATTGGAATTCAATTTGCCAACATATAGTATATCACTCAGTACTCATCCTGTCAAGTGCCCCCCTCAGTGCTGTCACCCAGTCACCCCATTCCCCCTACCCACCTCCCTTCCACTCCCTTGTTCGTTTCCCAGAGTTAGGGGTTTCTCATGTTCTGTTACCCTCACTGATATTTCCCATTCATTTTCTCTCCTTTCCCCTATAATCCCTTTCACTATTTTTTTTATATTCCCCATATGAGTGAAACCATATAATGTTTGTCCTTCTCCAACTGACTTACTGCACTCAGCATAATACCCTCCAGTTCCATCCACATTGAAGCAAATGGTGAGTATTTGTCGTTTCTAATGGCTGAGGAATATCCCATTGTATACATAGACCACATCTTCTTTATCCATTCATCTTTCGATGGACACTGAGGGTCCTTCCACAGTTTGGCTATTGTGGACATTGCTGCTATAAACATCGGGGTGCAGGTGTCCTGGTGTTTCACTGCATCTGAATCTTTGGGGTAAATCCCCAGCAGTGCAATTGCTGGGTCGTAGGGCAGGTCTATTTTTAACTCTCTGAGGACCCTCCACACAGTTTTCCAGAGGGGCTGCACCAGTTCACATTCCCAGCAACAGTCAAGAGGGCTCCCCTTTCTCCACGTCCTCTCCAACATTTTTTGTTTCCTGTCTTAATTTTCATCATTCTCACTGGTGCGAGGTGGTATCTCATTGTGGTTTTGATTTGTATTTCCCTGATGGCAAGGGATGCGGAACATTTTCTCATGTGCTTCTTGGCCACGTCTATGTCTTCCTCTGTGAGATTTCTGTTCATGTCTTTTGCCCATTTCACAATTGGAATGTTTGTTTCTTGGGTGTTGAGTTTAATAAGTTCTTTATAGATCTTGGATACTAGCCCTTTATCTGATATGTCATTTGCAAATATCTTCTCCCATTCTGTAGCTTGTCTTTTAGTTTTGTTGACTGTTTCTTTTGCTGTGCAGAAGCTTTTTATCTTAATTAAGTTCCAATAGTTCATTTTTGCTTTTGTTTCCCTTGCCTTCGTAGATGTATCTTGCAAGAAGTTCCTGTGGCCAAGTTCAACAAGTGACTTACTGCACTCAGCATAATACCCTCCAGTTCCATCCACATTGAAGCAAATGGTGAGTATTTGTCGTTTCTAATGGCTGAGGAATATCCCATTGTATACATAAACCACATCTTTATCCATTCATGTTTTCCTCTTGGATTTTGATGGATTCTTGTCTCACATTTAGATCCTTCATCCACTTTGAGTTTATCTTTGTGTATGGTGTAAGAGAATGGTCTAGTTTCATTCTTCTGCACGTGGCTGTCCAATTTTCCCAGCACCATTTATTGAAGAGACTGTCCTTTTTCCATTGGATTGTCCTTCCTGCTTTGTTGAAGATGAGTTGACCATAAGAGTTGAGTGCCCATTTCTGGATTCTCTATTCTGTTCTATTGATCTATGTGTCTGTTTTTGTGCCAGTACCACACTGTCTTGATGATCACAGCTTTGTAGTACAACTTGATCCAGCATTGTCATGCCCTCAGCTCTGGTTTTCTTTTTCAATATTCCCCTGGCTATTCGGGGAACAAAGATGATTTGTTCCAACTCTCTGAAGAAAGTCCATGGTATTTTGATAGGGATTGCATTAAATGTGTACATTGCCCTGGGCAGCATAGACATTTTCACAATATTAATTTTTCCAGTCCATGAGCATGGAATATTTTTCCATCTCTTTGTGTCTTCCTCAGTTTCTTTCAGAAGTGTTCTATAGTTTTAAGGGTATAGATCCTTTACCTCTTTGGTTAGGTTTATTCCTAGGTATCTTATGCTTTTGGGTGCTATTGTAAATGGGATTGACTCCTTAATTTCTCTTTCTTCAGTCTCATTGTTAGTGTATAGAAATGCCACTGATTTCTGGGCATTGATTTTGTATTCTGCCACGCTGCCAAATTGCTGTATGAGTTCTAGCAATCTTGGGGTGGAGGCTTTTGGGTTTTCTTTTTTTTTTTTTTTTTTTTTGCTTTTGGGTTTTCTATGTAGAGTATCATGTCATTGGCGAAGAGGGAGAGTTTGACTTCTTCTTTGCCAATTTGAATGCCTTTAATGTCTTTTTGTTGTCTGACTGCTGAGGCTAGGACTTCCAGTACTATGTTGAATAGCAGTGGTGAGAGTGGACATCCCTGTCTTGTTCCAGATCTTAGGGGAAAGGCTCCCAGTGCTTCCCCATTGAGAATGATATTTGCTGTGGGCTTTTCGTAGATGGCTTTTAAGATGTCGATGAATGTTCCCTCTATCCCTACACTCTGAAGAGTTTTGATCAGGAATGGATGCTGTATCTTGTCAAATGCTTTCTCTGCATCTAATGAGAGGATCATATGGTTCTTGGTTTTTCTCTTGCTGATATGATGAATCACATTGATTGTTTTATGAGTGTTGAACCAGCCTTGTGTCTCGGGGATAAATCCTACTTGGTCATGGTGAATAATTTTCTTAATGTACTATTGGATCCTATTGGCTAGTATCTTGTTGAGAATTTTTGCATCCATGTTCATCAGGGATATTAGTGTATAATTCTCCTTTTTGGTGGGGTCTTTGTCTGGTTTTGGAATTAAGGTGATGCTGGCCTCATAGAACAAATTTGGAAGTACTCCATCTCTTTCTATCTTTCCAAACATCTTTAGTAGAATAGGTATGGTTTCTTCTTTAAACGTTTGATAGAATTCCCCAGGGAAGCCATCTGGCCCTGGACTTTTGTGTCTTGGGAGGTTTTTGATGACTGCTTCAATTTCCTCCCTGGTTATTGGCCTGTTCAGGTTTTCTATTTTTTCCAGTTCCAGTTTTGGTAGTTTGTGGCTTTCCAGGAATGCGTCCATTTCTTCTAGATTACCTAATTTGTTGGCATATAGCTGCTTGGTATTGGTTGTGATCTCTCCTCTTTCATTTGTGATTTTATTAATTTGAGTCTTTTTTCTTTTTAATGAGGCTGCCTAGGGGTTTATCTATCTTATTAATTCTTTCAAAGAACCAACACATGGTTTTGTTGATCTGTTCTGTAGTTCTTCTGGTCTCTATTTCATTGAGTTCTGCTCAGATCATTATTATCTCTCTTCTTCTGCTTGGTGTAAGTTTTATTTGCTGTTCTTTCTCCAGTTCCTTTAGGTGCAAGATTAGCTTGTGTATTTGGTTTTTTTCTAATTTTTTGAGGGATGCTTGTATTGCAATGTATTTCCCTCTTAGGACTGCTTTTGCTGTATCCCAAAGACTTTGAACAGTTGTATCTTCATTTTAATTAGTTTCCATGAATCTTTTTTTAACTCTTCTCTAATTTCCTGGTTGACCCATTCATCTTTTAGTAAGATGCTCTTTAACCTCCATGTGTTTGAGTTTCTTCCAAATTTCTTCTTGTGCTTGAGTTCTAGTTTCAAAGCGTTGTGGTCTGAAAATATGCAGGGGACAATACCAATTTTTTGGTATCAGTTGAGACCTGTTTTGTGACCTAGTATGTGGTCTATTCTGTAGAAAGTTCCATGTGCACTTGAGAAGAATGTGTATTGTGTGTTTGGATGTAAAGTTCTGTATATATCTGTGAAATCCATCTGGTCAGGTGAGTTGAGGACCCCTACTCCCCCGCTATCTTGCTCCACCTTATAACATAGTCTGAATACACATTTTAAAAACAAGGTAAGGGGCAGCCCGGGGGGCTCAGGGGTTTAGTGCCGCCTTTGGCCTAAGGTGTGATCCTGAAGACCCGGGATTGAGTCCCATGTCAGGCTCACTGCATGGAGCCTGCTTTCTCCTTCTGCCTGTGTCTCTGCCTCTCTCTCTCCCGTTCTCTCTCTCTCTCTCTCTCTGTCTCTATGAATAAATAAATAAAATCTTTTAAAAATAATAAATTAAAAAAATAAAAACAAGGTAAGTCACGGGGTCCCTGGATGGCTCAGTCAGTTAGGTGTGTGCCTTTAGCTCAGGTCATGATCCCAGAGTCCTGGGATGGAGTCCTGTATCCTGTCCAGCTCCCTGCTCAGTGGGAGCCCATTTCTACCACTCTCTCTGCTATTCCCCCTGCTTGTGTTCTCTCTCTGTCAAATAAATAAGTAAATAAAATCTTTAAAAAAATAAAACAAGGTGAGGCATAGCAAACAATGTAAAATACACATCTGAAAATAGAGTAAGATATACTTCTTACAACAAGAGAGAGGAATTGTTATTTTGATCAGAAGAACAAAGGAGAATACAACTTTGAGGGCTCCTTTGTTCACTGAGATTTTTCTCTTTTAGAAAATATGACATGAAGTGTAATTTAGCTTTTGTTTTAAGAAAGATGCTTGTCTTCATCAGTGTTCCACTGATGGCCAGCTGATTTTCCTCCATGACCCCTAGAAGAGAGATTGGGGCTGGTGCACCATGGTGCTTTCTGCTCTCTACACTCTCATCAAAGTCAGCATCTAAGCTGGCCACAAGCTACTCATACAGGGAACTCACACTGAATCCCAGGAGACTTGAAAAGTCTCAGTGGTTCCAGCATTAGCATCAGCATCCTAGGACTTACCACATGGGTCTAAAGGTGGTGTCCTCACCATGCGCAGGTTTGACAATTTTTGACATTTAAACTAAGCCAAATTCCCTCTAGAAGTGAATACTACCACCTGGTTTTGAGTTGAATATTAATCATTTCTAGTACTTTTCCCAAGTTCAGATCTGACACATTTGACCAAAAGAGAGCCACGTTCCAAAAGCAAGGTTGCTACAGTATATTATGTTCACCAATTCATCCTTTATGGTTAGCATGTTCCTGGCACATGGCAGGGGTTCAGCAATACTTGCTACATCAACGAATACATGAAAAGAGACATGCCCATTTAGACGTTTCACTGGTCACATTGAGTTGTTTGCAATTTACTAACAATGCAAAGAGGAGCCAGACATGGCAAAGTCAGATTTTTGTATATTTGAAATATTTTATAGCTTCATTAGACTTTGAGTCTCATGTTTCTTGTTGAATATTGTCTATTGACATCCATTCCCTCCCAGGTAGACCATAGGCAGAGAGCAGAAAGTAAAAAATTCCTGAATGAATCTCTTCCTACAGGTGAGTATGAGGTCCAGGCCTGAGGAGCCCCAGTGATTGGGTCCCACTGAGACTCCTTAAACCCTTCCTCTACTTCCTTCTTCCCTCAATCTCAAAAATAACTACTGCCTCCCAATTCCCACTACATCATTCTCATCACTGGAATAGCCTTTATCATTGCAAGTTGCATACACAGAACTGAAAATGTGTGGCTCTAGTTCTCACTCTGCCACAAGGGGCATTCCTGGAGGGTGGCACCCATTTGTAGTTCCAGCTCCTAGTATAATACTAAGCACATAATACACATTTGTCACGTGAAAGAATAAGTAGATAAATAGCAGATATATATTTTTTCCTCTCTGTGAACTGAGAATTTAAAGGTAAAAAAAGAAAACCTGCATAAAATGTCTTGTGTCAGACAAAGGGAAATGTAAGCAAAAATTCAGGACTTAATTAGCTGGAAAATCAATGGAAGGGAGAAGTAGTTGAATTCCCTTGGAGCTGTTATTCCAGAGAATGTGGGTAGCATATGAAAATCTCTTGACACTCTTCTTATCAAAGTGTGGGGGTCTGTGTTCCTTCCCCTTGAACTTGAGCCCATCTTAGTGACTCAGTTATAAGGAGTAGGTTGCAGTGGAAGTGATGGAGCAGACCCTCTGCGGCTAGGCCAGAAAAGGCAATGAAGCTTCCTCCTAGTTGTCTTACAATACTCACCCTGGAGAAGCCTGTCCCTGCCACCCCGCAGAAGTCTGACTGCTTCAGACCACCATGCTGGAGAAGCCACGTGGGGGCCTGTGGTCAGCCCAGCTGAGTTCCCAGTCAACAGCCTGGGAACTTTAGGAGTTATCAGCTGTGTGTGTGTGTGCGCGCGTGCGCACACACACGCGCATGTGCATGTGTGTGTGTGTGCGTGACCTCATTGTAGCCTTGGGATGGCCGCAGCCCTTGTAGACATCTGAGAGCAACCACTTGAGAGGGCCCATCAAGAACTGCTGTACCATTTCTAAATCTGACTCACAAAATCATAAGCAAAATAATATGGTTGTTTTAAACCACCAAATTTGGGGACGATTTGTTACACATTGAAGATTACTACTGGAGAAAACTCCTGAATTTTCCCCCTATTCCTGAAGGGGGAGCTGAGCCCTCTGTGGATGTTCAGACCAAAGACAGACCAGTGTACCATTTATCAGTGACTGTCTGAGTCTGTAAACAAAAACAACATCAGAGCTGGCAAATGTAGATTCCATCAAAATGTAAATTAAAATCACAAAGTGTTTCTGAAATGGAAGCATCCTCCATTAAGAAATGCAAAACCTGTCTAAGATGAGAGTCATAAGAATAATTTTTAGAGGCTGCTGCAAAGTGATGTTTCTTAGCTACTGAACAAAGACTTGGTTACTAGAAAGGCTCAGAAATTATACTCCTCTGAAAGGAAATGAAGGGAAAAAATACTCATGGAAATATGTCATGATTGAAGCCAGCTCTGCCCCCATGGAGGGCCCGGTGCTGACTTCATCCCCCACAGCATTCCAGAGCTGAATCTCTGATGATTAGTCCAAATTTATTGATACTCCTTCCCGCCAAGGCAGCAGTAGGGAACCTTGGCCCAGGTTTGCAGGATTCACACAATAGACCTTTCACTTGCACAAAAACAAAGAATTACCTATATGACCCATTGTTTCCTCCCTTTATTCCCCTTCCCATCCTTGTGTGGCAGACGAGGACGTTTCTTCTGGGGCTGTACCCTTCCCTGTCTGGTCAGTCCTTCGGTGCCCCCCACATTTGGGAAGGATTAGACCCCTCTGGCCTGAAGGGCAGCTTACAGATAGCTCACGATCCTCACAGCCTGGCCGTCCAGGACCAGAGTGGCCCAAGGCGCAGAGCCTGAGGCAGGAGTTTGGTTCCCAGGATGCTCCTGCGCAGCAGGCAGCTCCCTGTGGCTGTCCCTGATCCCAACAACTGAAACATTCACCTGCTCCCAGCTGGAGCACCCTCCTTTTAAGGATCCCTTAGCCATCCAGAGATGCAGTCATCTGCCCACTGCTCAGAAAAGCCACCTTGGACAACACAGGGATTATCACCAGGAGGAACAGAGGGTAGGAGACTGAGGTGAGTCTCTGAGCGCCCCCCACAGGACTGCTGGAGTGTCCCCACCTTTCTGTTTGATGTATTTGGCTCAAAATGTTTCATTTTTAGAAAAAATAATGTGCTGCACTTGAAAATTATTTGGAAACCATTACAGAATAATAGAAAGACGGTGAGCTTTGGAATCAGAGGGCTATGGGTTTATGTTTTTATTTTTATTTTTTAAATATTTTATTTATTTATTCATGAGAGACACAGAGAGAGAGAGAGAGAGAGAGATGCAGAGACACAGACAGAGGGAGAAGCAGACTCCATGCAGGGAGCCCGACATGGGACTCGATCCCGGGTTTCCAGGATCACACCTTGGGCCGCAGGCGGTGCTAAACCACTGTGCCACCAGGGCTGCCCCAGGCTATGGGTTTAAATCCCAGTTCCATCCCTTACTGATACTCACTGAATATCTCTGACCTCAATTCTATAAATTCGGGATAACAAATTTACAGGTATAGTGAGGATGGGATGAGAGGATGCAATCAGAGAGCCTGGCATATGATAGTTGCTCAATAAATGATGAAGTTTGGGGTTTTAAAGGATCAGTAAGTAACTCTATTCTTTTTTCTATCTACTTTGTGAGTCCATTGAGAAAAGACTTGAGAATCAGACAGATAAAGACCAAAGGAGCAAGCTGTTCAGAGAGTGAGGTTTAGTTCTGTGGCAAAAGAGGGCTTTCTAAACTGCATCCCAGAATTAAACTTACTTATTCTATCTTTGGTAGAGCTGGAAATCTGCAGACATCTGGCGAAAGGAGAGCTCCCTTGTATAATTTACAAGATAGAGGATCTCTACAGAAGCGCATATCCCAAATAAGTAGGAGAACGGGGCGAAGTTACACATACTAGGTTGCTTCTCTCAAACTCACTAACAAATAATCACCCAGGGCCATCATGTACACTGCATATGTTGTTCACTGCACAACTGTACACAATAGCATTTATTATGTATTTTGATGTGCTTTCTAACCATAAATCCAAAAGCTTCCACAGGTCACAGCCTCACTGATTTCTTAAGATTTTGTAAGCTAGCTAGTGAAGAGCAAAGTATCCACTGGAAAAGTATCCAAAGAGATAAATCATCAGATTTAATCTTGGTCATCCCTTAATAAGTAGTTTTGTGCAAAATGAAGGATGGATTAATCCCATTGTAGTCAAAATGGACAACACTGTTCATTGCCTGAAAAACACGAATCTAAGACCTGTGGGTTGCCATTGGTTTCTTCATCTGGTATGATTCCCCTAGGATGTGACAGACTTCACACACCTGCTGGGCCATATGTCACAAGCCCTGTTATGTATTTGTTGTCTGGGCAACCTTTGGAGTAATTTTCCAGGGGTACTTGTTAGCTGTTGTTAGTGATATTCATTGGTACATTTAACTTCTGTGGTCATACAAAGACTTGCTCTCTGCCCCCTGACTCAGAGTATTATTTCTATTAACTCACAGGGTGTATCTTGCCTGGAATTTATGCAGATTTTTTTAAAAAAGGCTTCTTAACTCCTCAGCCTCTTTTAACAAGAAGGCAAATGTTGGGAGAGTACCAGCAGCTCACCCTAATGTCACAGGGTTTAATGTGTATCTACCCTAGTGAGATGAAAATTTCAACTCAGTGTGAAGATAAGCATTTCCCTGTATCTCTCTGAATGCGCTCAGTTTAACTAGCATTAACACTCATCCTGAGTTGCCAGAAATACTTGGAAGGGAGACAAAGGTTGTTTAGTTTATTTTGGTCTTACTCCCTTCCAACCCTTCTTCCTAGCTCTCTGCTGGAAATATTTTGCCATATTTGATTACAAGAAATGGAGAAGGGTCTTATTTGTGGGATACAAGTGGAAAGACATTACTGCAATTTATTTGGCAAAACAGTCGTATAAGAATTGCGAAAAATGGAAGTTTAAAAGACTTGGTGATAGTTCTCTGTAACTATGGAATTTCTCTGAACAAGAAGCCAATGAAAACAATAGCTCCCATCTGCTGAGCTTCTACTGCATTGTGTGCCTCAGAGCGTGCTGTTTCACCCCAATATTCCTCTGACCCTCACCACACCTCTATGAAATCAGTTCTAATCTCCATTTTATAGAGGAGACAGATATTTAAAAAACTCATCACAAGAGTTGCTAAGTTCCAGAGATGTACTTGGACACAGGCAGCCTGACTCCTGAGGTTGTGCAGAATAGATGGAAAGTATTGTTGCTCTCAAAAAAGTTCAGGTAAATATAACTAGTGTTGATTTTTCTATAGAAAAGCCATTCAGCTGGAGTTGAGGCGTTTAGCCAGCAACAGAATTCTATGAAAAATTTTCTTCCTTATCACTAGAAGCAAAAGGTCTCCTTGATTTGTGGAATAAACCTGATTGGAAAGGTGTGTCCAGATAAGGAGCCCTGTGAAAGAAAATTGTCTCTGGGGCATACAATGGATTATGGACAACGACAAAAATCACTTTTGTGTTAATGTGCTGAAAATGGCCCATTCCTGAGCTTCTTCCCCAGTTCTTAGCTAGGAAGATATTCTATACAATCAGGGTTGAGGTAAACCTCTGATTTCAATTAATGCAAAATACTGGGGCACCTGGATGGCTCAATTGGTTAAGTATCTGCCTTTGGCTCAGGTCATGATCTCAGGGTCCTGGGATCAAGCCCCACATTGGGCTCCCTGCTCAGTGGGGAGTCCATTTCTCCCTCTGCCCCTCTCCTTATGCTGGTGCTCTGTCACTCTCTTTCCCTCAAATAAATAAATTAAATATTTTTTAAAAATGCAAAATAGGGGATCCCTGGGTGGCTCAGCGGTTTAGCGCCTGCCTTTGGCCGGGGACATGATCCTGGGGGTCCCAGGATCGAGTCCCATGTCGGGCTCCCTGCATGGAGCCTGCTTCTCCCTCTGCCTGTGTTTCTGCCCTCTCTCTCTCTCTCTCTCTCTCTCTCTCTCTCTCTGTGTGTGTGTATCTCTCTCATGAATAAATTTAAATAAAATCTTAAAAAAAAATAAAAATGCAAAATACCGGGGTGCCTGGGTGGCTCAGTCAGCTAAGTGTCTGACTCTCCATCTCAGCTCAGGTCCTGATCTCAGGGTCTTGAGTTCAAACCCCACACTGGGCTCCACACTAGGGTGAGCCTACTTAAAATTAACAAAAGAAAAATGCAAAAATACCTGAGGGGCATGGAGACAACTCAATTCTTATAGTCTTGACACACAAATGAATGAGGCGTCTGAGAATAAGAATAGGATAAAACCTGGGGTAAAGTTTTGTGAAAATAAAACAAAACTAACACGAATCATCTTAAAAGTTCAAGACAAAATTTCAGAAGTTTCAAGACAAAAATCTCTTACTGCATTTTTATTAGGGCTATTTACCTTTTAAAGGAACTGGGATGCTGTGGTAAGGAAACTTACTGAAATATTTTTAAATTGCATTGTACTGGTTTTCCAGTTATGTTTTAAAGTCAACAATATATATATATTTTTTAAATCAAGCAAGATTTGGAACCCTCATTATCCAAGGGTTCAATTGCTCAGCCCCTTTTAGTTCTCTGGGTACAAAGCTTTCTAAATAAGCTTCAAGTGTTTGAAAATTGCCTATTACTTCATCACAAACAATCTTCCCATGTGAGGTTGCGGGAATGGGAGACTGGCATTGGCAACAATGTAGGAAATATTGTATGAACTCAAACCCATGGCTCTGCCTCACGTCCCACTGAAATAGAAAACAATCCTAGAGCTAAAAGGAACTCAGGAAGAATTCTCTCTGTTTGACTCAACTAGAATCAAGCTTGGACAATCCAAGGACTTCCTAAGGAGTTAATTCTATATATTATGCATCAATGCCAGTCATCACCATTATCATTCAAAACTCAGTAAACTGTTGAGCACAAAGCTAGGGAGTGGGCATGTAAAGATAAACACATTTGGTTCCTACAATAAGGAAATCACAGTAAAATTGAGGAGACAGGCCACATCCATATCAAGATAGATCACCATTCAAACCAGCATTTGACAGTTGATATATGATAGTTGGGGAGGAGTATACTTCAGTATGCAGATGTAAGATGAGTGAAATCTTGGGGGTTAGGGAGGCAGCTAGATCTGTAAAAGGAAGTAAGGATTCTAAGAAAGGTTTAAGAAAAAAGCTTTCTGGATCCCTGGGTGGCTCAGCGGTTTAGGTCTGCCTTTGGTCCAGGACGTGATCCTGGAGTCCCAGGATTCATCGGGCTCCCAGCGTGGAGCCGGCTTCTCCCTCTGCCTGTGTCTCTGCCTCTCTCTCTCTCTGTGTGTGTGTGTGTCTCTCATGAATTAAAAAAAAAAAAAATCTTAAAAAAAAAAAAGCTTTCAAAGTTTAGATGATCCAACTCAAATCTGGTTAAAACATGAATGTAGTTTTACTTAATAAACTCAAGAATTCATTAATGAGAATTTATTGCGATGTATACTAGTGACTTGTGCACTTTTCTGCATATGGTATACTTCAAAGCAAACTTTAATTTTTTTAAAAAATTAAAATGCAAAATAACGGGGTAAAGTCTTGTCATTAAAGACTTTAACTTTAATTTAAAAAAATTTAAAGGAATGCTTACCTGTAAGATAATCAAGGAGCACAGAAAATTTTTAAATAGAAAGTGAAAGCTTCCCAGGTAATCCTCTCACTCTCCCTCCCTTCCTTCCTCTCTAGTCACATTGTTTCTCCCCTTCCCCACAGCTGGAAAGTCATCTGCCCTCAGGCCACACTGTTCAATCAGTGGCTCTCTTAACTCCACCATAGCTTTAGCTGACCACTGAAACATGCTCTGAGAACTCTCCTACAATGTGAACTGGGAAGGCTTTTCTGTTCCTTGAAGTACCAGAACTTGTATTGATTGTGAGTAGGATTGCAAGATTTAGCAAGAATAAACAAAACTCTGAATTCTCAGTTGTATTTGAATTATAGATTAATAACTAATGAAATATTAGTATAATTGTATCCCATTTGATATTTGGGTCATACTTATACTAAAATGTTATTTGCGTTTATGGGAAAGCAAATTCTACTGGGAATCCTATATTTCAGCTGAAAACTCTATATTTGGGACACATGGGTCCACAACCACCCATTTAGACATTAGACTTTGTTCTCTAACCCCAACATACATAGAAAGAGAAACAATATTTATAAGATCCTATAACTTTGCCAACGTTAATTTTATATTTTTATTTGCTTTATTTGATGTACTATTTGTTTTTATTTTAAAATCTATACATTTATGGATTTTAAAAAATTTTAAACACTACAAAAGACAACTTTAGCAGGAATGGTAGGGTAAGAACATCCAAAACTTTGCTCTTTCATAAAAGAAACAAGAACACTGGCAAAACTTGTCACAATCAACATTTTCAAAACTCCAGAAATTAACCAAAGACTGGCAACGACACAAAAAGTGTTCTTTCAAGATAAACTGCTGCATCTCAGTAACAACAGTAAGATTTGTGATGTTTTATTTTGTCCTATTGCCATTCTCCTCTGCAAAACTCTTAGAAGTCTTGAAGAGAAAGAGCTGCTTCAAACACAGTGAAAATCAGCAGCTTGGCAACTCCTGGAGGAGTCAGAATGGGTTTGGCTCCCCAAAAACACCTTTCTTAGAGAATTGTCATTATTTGATCTGTCTGGTAGTTCCCCAGAAATACTCAGTTGCAAGACTTGTCTTTATTTGACATTTTATTTTACTCAGACCTCTCTCATTTCAAATATCCTTTTTCCTAAGAGTGTTTATTGAAAAAAAAATCCATCACAGTTCTTTAACAACACAGTTGCCAGAGAAAATAATAGTAGTTGGAGCTAAGAAGAAGCTGATCAAAAAAGTTAAAGGGAAAAGATGGGGAATGAGATGTCCATTGGGGCCTTTGAAACTCTTACACATTCTTAGGAATCAAGAAAGCCATGCACCTGGGTAAAGTTGTGTTTATACCAACACTGTGTATATGCCCAGGAAAAACATAAAAAGACCCCACCCTAAGCTTGCATCACTAGCTGATCTTGAGACTCTTTGTAAGCAGGAAGTAAAGACTAAGGAAGAGTTATAAATTACTTGCCTGAACATTAAAATTATTCTTCAAAACACACACAGACCCCACTGGCAAAAATTGGGAGACTTATTTCCAGACACTTAAAGAAATTTCTGATTAAGAAATTAATCAGAAATTGGGAGAGAATAAGTCTCCTAATAAGCTAACCAAGGGAAGATATCACTGGTTAAAGATGACAAAAAATACAGACTTTACAAGATTTATTCAGGAAAGTTACTATACAAGCAAACAACTACAACAACAAACCCTAGGGAAGGATAAAATGTGATCTCAGGTGTTGCCATATTATATTATTTTAAATGTCCAGTTTTAAGCAGCAAACTTATCAGGCATACACAGAAATAAGAAAGTTTGGACCATACACAGAGGGAAAAAAATTCATTCAACACAAAGTGTTGCTAAATAAGCTTAGATATTGGTACCTGTAGACAAAATATCTAAATCAGCTATTAAAAATATGTCCAAAAAAGTAAATGAAATTATGTTTGAAGAGCTAAAGGAAAGCATGAGAAGGATGTCTTACTAAATATCAATAGAAATAGATAACACTAATTAAAGATATAGAAATTATTAAAAAGAAACACATAGATATCCTGGCATTGAAAAGTACAATACCTGAAATGAAAAATTGGTTAGATAGGCTTAACAAATTTGAGCTGTTACGATAAAGAATCAGCAACCTTGAAAATTGGATTATTCAGATGATACAGTCTGAGGAACATAGAAAAGAATAAAAGAAAAACACATACACACACAAGAGTCTCAGAGATCTATGTGACAGCATCAGGCATAACATCAAATATTTAATAAAGTGCCAGAAGGAGAGAAGAGAAATAAAGGGACTGGAACAATATTTGAAACGTTTCCTAAATTCAATGGAAAAATATTAATCCATATATCTAAGAAGCTAAACATATTACAAGTAGGATAAACTCACAGAGATCTGTATATAGACATATTATAATCAAACTGTCAAAAGACAAGAAAATATTAAAGGCAGCAAGAGGGAAGTGACTCAATTTATACAGGAGAACCTCAATAATATTAGAAACTAATTTCTCATCAGAAACCATGGAGGTCAGAGGCAGTCACATGATATTTTCAAGGTGCTGAAAAAGACTGTCAACCAAGAATTCTATACCCAACAAGATGATCCTCTAAAAATGAAGGAGAATATAAAATGGGTCACCTCCTTCAGAAAACAGTTTGGCAGTTCCTCAAAAAGTTTGACATGGAGTTATCACATGACCCAGCAATTTCATCCCTAGATATGCTCAAGAGAATTAGAAATATATGTCCACACAAAACTTGTGCACAGATGTTCATAGCAGCATTATTTATGATAGATAAGGAATGGAAACAACTCAAACATCCATCTACTGATGAATACATAAATAAATTGTGGTATATACACATACACATAATAAAGGAATATTATTTACCTACAAAAGGAAATGAAATATTGATAATACTACAATGTGGATGAACTTGAAAACATTACACTAAGTGAAAGAAGCCAGACATGAAAACCCACATACTTTATAATTCTATTTATATAAAATGTCTATAAAATATAAAAATTCTTATAGACAGAAAGTAGATCAGTTGTTGCCAGAGTTGGGGATATGAGGGAGTATGGAGTGAGTGCTAATGGTATGCCCTTCTTGGGGTGATGAAAACTTTCTGAAATTAACATTAAATAAGTATAATGGCTTCACAACCCTGCAGATATACTAAAACCAACTGAATTGTACACTGTAAATGTGTGAAGTTTATGGTATGTGAAATATATCTCAAAAAAAGAAAGAAGAAAATTAAAAATTTTTAAAAAGGAAGAAGAAAGAAGAAATATACCTATAAAAAATGTTTCAAGTAGAAACAAATACACCATGACTATCACTCCTTCCAGTACCTAGTACCAGCCATTATTTTCTTTTACATTCCTGTGGAAATGTTTTGTGTATAGGTAAATATATACATTTGAAATTTTGAAATTTGCCCAAAAAGGAACATGCTATGCACAATGTTGTAATGAATTTGTTTTTTTGTTTTTGTTTTTGTTTTTGTTTTGTTTTTACAATTTATCTTGGATATTCCCCCCCTTTTAATACAGGGAGGATTGCCCTTGTTTTTAAAAAATTGCCATAAAGCATTCTACTCTGTGGATGTGCCATAATTCATTTAATGATTCTCCTATTGAAGAACATTTGAGTTGCTTTTACTTTTTTTCCACTGAAAAACCCTGCAGCAAATGTCCTAGAGAAATCTTTGTGCATGTATGGTGGTATATGGCTAAATTCCTAGCAGTGGAATTGCACACATTTTAAAGTACAACAAAGAGACAGAGGGTAGTGGAAAGAAATGGACTTGGTTGTCAACTGGACCTTGATTTCTGGTCCTGCCACTTATTAAATGTATGCTCTTAGCCAAACTATTCAGCATTTCTGAGCCCCTTTTTCCTCATGTGTAAACTGAATTATGTTTAGGAAACACCTCCCCAGTTTTAAAGTTTTCCTCCTACTTGGGGGAGCTCAAGTGACAATGTGTTTCTGGCCTTTCTCTAACTCTTTAATCACTCCATCTCAGGGGAGGTGAAGTGACTGACCCATCTGAGTAAACTTGGTAAAAAATAAATGGCTCGGATTCTCCATTTTCCTTCTTGGGAGTGAACTCTTCTCTGCAGGAAGTCTTTTTTGGACAGCTTCCATGTTGGGAGGTCTGCATTGGTTCAGCATACAATTTACTAGATGGGTTCAGTAAAGGAGGCATTTGTGCCTCCTACTAATCTAAAATCATCTGACTTAGTCTTTTACAAAAAAAAGTGATGTTTGTCTTCTATCTTCTTTTTTTTCTTATTTCTCAGGTTATTTCGAACTGAGGTGAAGAAGAGAGGTGCTATTTATTTGACCCCTTCAAGATTACTACCAATGATTACTACCTACCTTGAAGTATGGTTTTGAGGATTTTTTAAAAGATTTTATTTATTTATTCATGAGACACACACACACACAGAGGCAGAGACTAGGCAGAGGGAGAAGCAGGCTCCATCCAGGGAACCCGATGCGGGACTCAATCCCAGTACTCTGGGATCATGCCCTGAGCCAAAGGTAGACACTCAACCTCTGAGCCACCCAGGCATCCCTTGTTTTGAGGATTGAAAGAGATATAATGTTTGAAAATATTTGAAAGATCTAGGTGCTTTAAAAATGATAACTAGTAATACTATGTCTGAAAACAAAAAATAAAAGACAACAGTTTACATTAGGCTCTCACCCCATTATGTGTATCTCCACTAGCTGAGATCTTTTTTTTTTTTTTAACTCCACTTTCTGTGTTTTGTATTACAAGAAAAGGGTATATACTTAACATACCATTTCCAACTACATGTGCCCTTTTTATACTCTTGCCAGGGTACTTTCCCACCCTCTATATTGGTCAGTCTGTAACATGCAAGAAACAGAAACAAAATTCAGTCTTTAGCAAAAGAAAAAATCTCATGACTTCATGTGACTAGGAAAAGCAAAATGGATGTGATCTCAAATAGGACTAGATATAAGATCTCAATGTCACTTAGATGTTTCCTTTCTTTATTCATCATCAAGTATGCTGCTCCCTGCTTGTTCACCGCTGTACTCCCAACACCTAGACCAGTAACTGACACATAGTAAAGATGCAATAAAATATATATACAATGAGATAAGTGAATGTATAAGTTATTTCCTAATGTCCTCATAGTTTCTCCATACAACTATCCATAGTTAAAATTTGGATTATAAAATCAAGCTATTGACCTGAGAAGCAAGGGAGGCCTTCGTTCATCAGTATGCCTTTATATCTCTGTCTATCCACATTCAAGTTTATATTTAAATCTCCTAGGGATGAGTTTTGGTTGCGTGAGTCTTGTATCAACCTCACCAAACACTGACCATGAAAAGTGATAGGGCACTACAAGTGGCTAGCTTTGGTTGACATAACCCCTATGGCTAAGAAAATGTGACTGGCAGTATTACCAACCTCATGAATGGGTAACCACAAAGAAAAGATTCTCCAAAGGAGGGGACACTGTAACAAAAAAGGAATAAGGGACATTGGGCAGATATAGACAATGGAGATTAACTACATCATTCCATCCTAAGGGTCTGTACTGAGTTGAAAATTACTGCAGTCTAAATCAAATCCTAAAATTGAGAGTTTATAGATTCAATAAAAAGAATTGATCACAATGACTCTTCTCCTAACACTTACAAAGGTCTAGTATTGGGCAGCCCCAGTGGCTCAGTGGTTTAATGCCACCTTCAGCCCAGGGCATGATCCTGGAGACCAGGGTTTGAGTCCCATGTCCCTGCATGGAGCCTGCTTCTCCCTCTGCTTGTGTCTCTTCCTCTCTCTCTCTCTCTCTCTCTCTCTCTCTATCTCTCATGAATAAATAATCTTAAAAAATAAAAAATCTTTAAAAAAAAGAAACTTAAAAAAAAAGAAAACAAAAACAAAGGTCTAGTACTTCTCCAAATACTATGACATTTTTTAAAGTTTTATTGAGGTATAATTGACATATAACAAACTATACACGTTCAAAGTGTATAATTTGATAAATGATTAAATCTGTAAGACTATCACAATGATCAGGATACTGTATACATCCATCACCCTCCAAGTGTTTCCTCACGCCCTTTTGTTTTCCCCATTCCTTTCTAACATTCCCCAAATGTTTTCCCCATTCCTTTCTAATCTCCCCACTTTTCAAAGGCAGACTCACCCATCCATACACAGCTTGTCATTTTGTGCCAAAAAAAACCCTGCTGAGATGCTTATTTCAATTACACTGAATCTCTGGATCAATTTAGGAAGAATTGAATCCTTATCAATATTGAATATTCCAACTTCATGATATATCTCTCAACTTATTTAGTTCTTCTTTAATTTATCTCAAGATATTTTGCATTTTTTATTTTATAGGTCTTGCCTATCTTTTGCCAGACATTTTTATATTTTTATGCTACTGTGAATGGTATTGCTTTATCCTTTCAATTTTCAATTGTTTGTTGCCAGTATATAGAAATACAGTTGACTTTTGCATGTTGATCTTGCTAAACTCACTTATTAATTCTAGTAGCATTTTTGTATATTCCATTGGATTTTGTACAGACAGTAATGTCCTCTGTGAACAAAATTTTATTTTTTGTTTCCAATCTGGATTCCTTTTATGTATTATTATTGGCTTACTATACTGGCCAGAATTTAATTTTTGCTTTATGGATTTTGAACTTCTGTTACCAGGTTCTTTTTTTTTTTATTTAAGATTTTAATTATTCACTCATGAGAGACACACAGAGAGAGGATAAGACACAGGGAGAGGGAGAAGCAGGCTTCATGCAGGGAGCCCAGTGTGGGACTTGATCCCAGAACTCCAGGATCACGCCCTGAGCAGAAGGCAGATGCTCAACTGCCGAGCCACCCAGGTATCCCTGTTGCCAGGTTCTTAAGCATATCATGCCCCTTGATAAGTTGACCTCTTTGTCATTATGAAAAGACATTCTTATCCCTGGTAATATATTTTGCCCTAAAAATCTTCTCTGCTGGATACAAATATAACCACTTCAACTTTCTTTTTATTAATGCTAGAATTAAACATCCTTTTATCATTCAAGTGTTTATATTTAAAGTGGGTTTCTTGTGTTCATTTAGGCAACACATGTACTAAAATTGGAATAATACAGAGAAGATTAGCATGGCCCCTGAACAAGGATGACACACAAATTCGTGAAGTGTTCCATATTTTTATGAAATATTACTCAGCTATCAGAAAGGATGAAAACCTACCACTTACATCGACATGGATAAAACTCGAGGTTATTATGCTGAGTGAAATAAGTCAATCAGAGAAAGACAATTATCATTAGGTTTCATTCATATATGGAATATAAGAAATAGTGAAAGGGACCAAAAACTCATTCAGTTTCACCAAACTGAATGGTGAAAAATTAGAAAGGCAAACCATAGAGACTCCTAACTCTGGGAAACAAACAATGAATTGCAGAAGGGGAGGTGGGTGAGGGGATAGGGTAACTGGGTGACAGGCCTTAAGGAAGGCATATAATAAGATGAGCACTGGGTGTTATACTTTATGTTGGCAAATTGAATTTAAATAAAATTTTAAAAAATTATAAATAAATTAAAAAATAAAGTGGCTTTCTACAAGCATATGGTTAAGTTTTGCTTTCTTATACAGTCTGATAATCTTTGATTTTTAACTGAGGTATTGAGGACATTTACATTTTTTTAAAAGATTTTTCATTTATTCATGACAGAGGCAGAGAGAGAGGCAGAGATCTAGGCAGAGGGAGAAGCAGGATCTCAGCAGGGAGACTGATGTGGGACTCCATCATCCCAGGATCATGCCCTGAGCTGAAGGCAGACGCTCAACCACTGAGCCACCCAGGTGGCCCAAAGCCATTTACATTTAATGTGATCATTACTATAGATGAGTTAAAAACCACCATCTTGTTATTTGTCCTCTGCGTTTTTTGGACCTTTTTCTTCTTTTCTTATCTTCCTTTTAGATTATTTGCATATTTGAGAACTATAATTTGAGAACTCTTTTCTTAACTTACTAGCTATAACTCTTTGTTGAATTTTCAGTAGTTGTTTTAGGACTTATAAGATAAATATTTGACTTATTAAGTCTATCTTTAAGTGATATTATACTATTTTATGTGTAGTATAAGAACTTTATAACAGTATACTTTTTCCTCTCTCAGTCTTTGTGCTTATTGTCTTACATTTTATTTCTTCATGTGTTGCAAACTCCACAATACATTGTTATTATTTTATTTTTAAACAGATTATTTAATATTTTAAATATTAATAATAGTCTTTTCATTTACTAATATAGTTATTTCCAGTGTTTTTCATTCCTTTTTCGCAGATCCAGGTTTCAAGCTGATATCATTTCCCTTCTGCGTAAAGAATTACTTTTAACATCTTTTATAATGCAGGTCTTTTAGTGATAAAATCTTCAGCTTTTGTGTGTTTAAAAAGTTATTTTACCTTCACTGCAGATATTTCCAGTGAACAAAGAACTGTACTTTTAAAGCTTTTCTTCTTGTAGCACTTGCTGGTATTGCTTCATTGTTTTATTGCATGCATTTTTTAACAAGAAGTGTGTTGGCATCCTTATCTTTGTTCCTCTGTATATGTGTCTTTTTTAAATCTCTTACTGCTTTTGAGATTTTTTTTTTCCTTATCGCTGGTCTTAAGCAATATGGCTCTAACTCTTTTACTGTATTTTTCTTCCTGTTTCTTGTACTTGGGGGTTGTTGAGTTTCTTGGATATAAGGGTTTATTGTTTCATCAAATGTGGAACATTTTCAGCCATTATGTCTTCAAATACTTTTCTGTCTTCCTTCCTTCAGAGACTATAATTACACAAATATTTGGCTGCTTTATCTTGTCCAATAGCTCACTCATTTTCTCAATTTTACTAATCTCTCTCTGTGTTTCATTTAGATATGTCTATTGCTGTGGGCTCAGGTCCACTAATTTATGTTTGATGTACCATTATTACTACCTGGTGCATTTTTTTTTTGCCCAGCGATGATCATTTTCACTTCTAAAATCTTGATTTGGGCATCTTTTATATCCTTCGTTTCTCTACTTATGTTCAGCATTCCCTCTATATTTTTTTTAAGATTTTATTTATTTATTCATGAGAGACACAGAGAACGAGAGAGGCAGAGACACAGGCAGAGGGAGATGCAGGCTCCATGCAGGGAGCCCGACATGGGACTCGATCCTGGGTCTCCAGCATCACTCCCCGGGCCGAAGGCAGGCGCTAAACCCGCTGAGCCACTCAGGGATCCCAGTATTCCCTCTATTTTTTTCAACAGATGGAATACAGTTATAATAAGTGTTTAAATGTTCTTTTCTACTGATTCTATCATGTATGCCATTTCCATGTCATTTCTGGGTGCCTTCATTACCCAATCATTTAGCTCCAAATTCAGGCCAGTGTGAATTTGCTAAAATAAAACAGATGAATAAAAAGTCTGCTTTTGCCCTCTGCTGGCAGCCTCAGGAAGGAATCCTACTGGAGATGGTACCCAGGCTCATTAAACTGGCAGCTTCAATGGAGACATAAGTAGGATGGAAAGAAAACTTATCCAAGTTCTCTGAAAACTGATTAATTGAATGCATTTTGTTTCCTCCTTTGGAAATCAAATTACATGTATCTGTGTTGAACTCTATGATGTGTATACATATATTTGGGACAACTTCAAAAGACGTGTAGGGATTTTACAGACCAAGGGTTTGGGGCCTTGAGCCAAATCCAGTCACACTTGTTTGTTTAAATAATGTCTATGGCCTTTTAGTACTATAATGAGAGAGTTGTGTGGCTGTAACAAAGATGACATAATACCTAAAAACAGAAATATTTATTACATGACCTTTTACAGAAAAATTTTGCTTATCTCTGATCTAGGCCAGTGGTTTTCCCAACTTTCTCTTTAAAGTTGGAGCAATTCTATAGGGTGCTCTGGGGTTTCATGGAGAGTGAAGGGAAGAAGACAGCACCCATGATTATCACAACCACAGCCTCCACTTGGATATAGCAACTCTCTTTTTATCTATTAGGTTATCTTTTAAAGTTTCTTTGGAAGACAGCATTTTAGAAAATTTAAATCTATTTCACATCTTTTTTTTTTTCAAATATGAAAGTGAAGATTGGAGAAGGAAGGTAAATTTCTTACTCAGCCTAACATAGCTCCTTATAACCCAAATTTCATGATTCCCAGGTCTAAGAGTTCTTTATACCATCTGAATTGAAATTGATTAAGAGAGGGTTCTCCTGAAGGGCCTCTAACTTAAAAAGAAAAAAAAAAAAAAAAGCACAGTGTCCAGGCTATGACTGGAGAAAATCTGCCTTGGGCTGGCATTCCCAGAACCACATCACCCACCTCTTGGCAGTCCTGCCCTTGATTTATGGGATTCTTGTGAAACTGTCACACTCATGAAAAGTTGTTTATTCCGTCCCATACAGAGTAACAGGAAAAAGTAATATGAACTTGAAAGGGTTGAGAGACTCAGAAATAGAAATCAGAGAGTCATAAAAAATAGAAAAGAAAAGCAAATATGGACATAATAAAGCAATTAGCTAAGAACACAGGAAAGAAAGGGCCTGTGACAGGAGAAATATAACATCAAAAGAGAATCCCTGGGTTGCTCAGTGGTTTAGCGCCTGCCTTCAGCCCAGGGCATGATCCTGGGGTCCCGGGATTGAGTCCCACGTCGGGTTCCCTGCATGGAGCCTGCTTCTCCCTCTGCCTCTCTCTCCCTCTCTCTGTGTATCTCATGAATAAATAAATAAAATCTTTTTAAAAAATAATGTCAAAAGAGAACTGGATAGAAAAATGCAGATTCTCCATATAGGCTAAAAAATACTTGATGCTACTGCAAACTCTACTTTTATTTAGAGAAAAGGATCAGTGAAATATGGGCAAAAGGCAGGGAAGGACCACAAGAGTAACTCTTAGTCTCTCTTCAGCTCTGGCCCCAAACTTAAAACTCTACTCAACCATACCAAATACCTGTTAAGACCCACTCTCCTTAAAAGGCAGTATGGTATTTATTCTTTCTCAAGCATAAACTTTGGGGTCTCACGATCCCCCCCAAGTAGTGTATTGTTATGGACTGATGTTTGTGTCCCCCACCCACCAAATTCATACGTTCATGTGCCATACCCCCAGTATGACAGCATTAGGAGGTAGGATCCTTGGGAGATCATTAGGTTTAGATGAGATGGTGACAGTGAAACCCCCATGATGGGGCTAGTGCCCTTCTAAGAAGAGGAAGAGACATCAGAGTTTCCTCTCTCCATAATGTGAACATATAGGGAGAAGGTAGCCATCGCAAGCCAGGAAGAGAGGCTTCACCAAGAACTGAATCAATTGGGCAGCCTGGGTGACTCAGGGGTTTAGTGCCGCCTTCAGCCCAGGGCCTGAACCTGGAGACCAGGGATTGAGTCCCACGTCGGGCTCCCTGCATGGAGCCTGCTTCTCCCTCTGCCTGTGTCTCTGCCTCATTCTCTCTCTCTCTGTGTCTCATGAATAAATAAATAAAATCTTAAAAAAAAAAAAAAAAACACTGAATCAATTGGTACCTTGATCTTGGACTTCTCAGCCTCCAGAACTGTGAGAAATAAATGTTAATTTTGCCACCCAGCCCATGGTATTTTGTTATAGCAGTTCAAGCTGACTAAGATATATATCAAAATACTTCTTTCAGCTTCCCTTTCACATTAGCTCTCCTTACTTATTAGTACCCCGAGCTTCAGTTGATCCACTTACTTGCCCTTATCTCTTAAGTCACTGTGAAATGTGTAACCGATTTTGTTTTCCTCTTTGAGTTAGCTATTGGATAACTTAGAGACAAACTTAGGTCCCTTCCATAGCAGGAGTGTGAAGACTTCTATGTATGTATTCTTGCAAAAACCTCATTCCTAGCCCCATTTTCGTCCCTGACTTCTTTTTCTCTCTGTTTAGGTGAAGGATATGTAACCTAGAAATGCATGGAGGACAGCACCCACCTGCTAAGTCAGCATGGTGGTAGCAACAGAAACTAGCAAAGCAAAGAAAATCTCTTGGAACTTTAATTATAAGCTTCCAAATTCCCTCCCCATGTGGACATTCTTCCTCCACTGCTTAACATTAGAAAATTTGCTTGCTCTTGCCCCTACTGACTATAATTGGGCCAGCATCTCTTAAAACTCAGTGAATAGAAGAAGGCTTTATCATGAAAATCAAGGTTGGAAGGACACCTGGGTGGCTCGGGCAAGTGTCTGCCTTTGGCTCAGGGCATGATCCCGGGGTCCAGGGATGGAGTCCCACATCGGGTATCCTGCATGAAGCCTGGTTCTCCCTCTGCCTGTGTCTCTGTCTCTCTCTCTCTTTCTCTCTCATGAATACATAAATAAAATCTTAAAAAAAAAAAAAAAGAAAATCAAGGTTGGAAATTCTGGTTTATCTGCATGATTCATTCCCATATTACGATAACAGGTGAAAGGTAGAATTTGTATAGAGATCCGTGGAAGGCTATTGGCAAATTAAGTCATAGTAACAGATCTGAGATTTGTTTGTTTGGTTTTTGTTTTTATAAGAACTAATTTTCAAAGCCTATGTGTGTGGGAAGCTCATATGAAGAAAGACTGGAAACATGCCTCTAGCAAAACAAGCTGAGAAGGACACCTGGGTGGCTCAGTAGTTGAGCATCTACCTTCCACTCAGGGCATGATCCTGGGGTCCTGGGATTGAGTCCCACATCAGGCTTCCCAGAGGGAGCCTGCTTCTCCCTCTGCCTATGTCTCTGCCTCTCTCTGTGTCTCTCATGAAAAATTAAATAAAATCTTTAAAAAAAACAAGCTGAGAAATTTGAAAAACTATCATAAAAATGAGGCTAGAAAAGCCCCCATCCAGCTAGCCTTGGAAAGTGTCCACAGATCTTGAAGATAACCAGGATTCTGGGTGGAAAAATTTTACATTTATCATGAGATATCAAAGTTCATACACATACCTAAGATACAAGGTCCAAATTTTCACTACCCATACTTTGCAGGAAATCATGGTTTAAACATTACAATTTGGTCTAGGACTTGTGAAACCAATGGGACTGAAACATAAGCAAGCTCAAACTAGTTCATAGGAATAGTTCTACAACTCAGAGCACACAGGAATCACCGCCTCCAAACAAACTAAGATAACTTCACAGTAAAGACATTACAAACTGTACAAGGAAACAATCTACCATGAAGGAGAATTGGCAGATGCGACAAACAGGAGAAGCAGCATTTTCAAGGTCTGGAGAAAGTGCAGATCTTCCTCAAATTATGATGAATTACATTCCACTGAACCAATCATAAGTTGAAAATATCCAAGTCATAAATGCATTTAATGTGCCTCACCTACCAAACATCAGAGCTTAGCTGAGCGCACCTTGAACGTACTCAGAACACTTACATGAGCCTACAGTTGGGCAAAATCATCTAACACAAAGCATATTTCATAATAAAGTGTTGGGTATCTCAGGTAATTTATTGAATTCTACTAAAAGTGATAAACAGAATGGCTTTATGGATGAAGAACATTTCTAAGTGTGTCAGTTGTTTACCTTCACAATTGAGAGACTGACTGGGAATTGAGTTCACTGCCCCTGCTCAGCATTTCAAGAATCATAGAGCATAGCACCAGGCCAGGAAAAGGTGCAAATTCCAAATTCAAAGTATAGTTTCTACTGAATGCGGATCATTCTGTGCCATCATAAAGTCAAAAGATCATTAAGCCAAATCATCTTAAGTTGAGGGCCATCTGTAGATCCTCTATAAGACTATAGTAGTAAAACAAAGACATCATAATGAAAGAACACAACAGGATGTGAAAAGAATAGGCAGAGAACTATTAGAAATGAAAACATGTTTAAATATCAGATCAGACAATGTATGAAGAACTAATGAGCTAGTGGATAGATTTGAACAAATTGCTAATAATGCAGTACAGACAAATAAAGGGGTAGAAATTATGAAATAGAAGTAGAAATATGGAGAGGTAAGTAAGAACATTAATCCTACGTGTATCTAACATATTGAAAACAAAGTGAACTGGAAAATACAGGAGATGATTTTAAATAGGATTTTGCAATAAATGAATGTTCATAGATTGGGGATGTCTCAATGAAAAGGAAGAGGACCCGAGCCTTTAAAGAGGCAGGTAAATAAGAGACTCATGGAGAGTCTTGTAGGAATCATGAGGAAGAACAGAGTCAGGTCTCATATCAAGGGATACAAGGGCAGGGTGGTCCTTCAAGGTTAGCTGTTTCCAGAACACAAAAGAATCGGAGGTGGGCGATTCTTAACCACCCTGCTTTCCAGAAACACGGACCTCAGATAAAGTTCAATATTGCCACACAGGAGTTCTGAAGGACTAAGTAGAAAGAATAAGGAGGGAATTTGCAAAAAATAAAGTCTAAGAATTTTCCAGAATTGAAAAAAAGACATAAACCCTCAAAATTTTGGAGTATGCTTAGTCCCAAATAAAAATAAACAAAACAAAAGCCATACCTAGACACATTGTAGTGAAACTGCAAATATGAAGAAATATTATTAATTAGGAACATTTTTCTTGCTCTCTTTTTCTTTCATCTTCCCACATTTCTGTATAACTGGTTTCATACAGCTGAAATTATACTTTCTCTTATTGCTTTCTGAAATTGAGAATGTAAGCAAGATCTAAATCAGTTATTAAACTAGGAAGATTTAGATCACCTCTATACCAATTGCCCTTCTCTGTCTTGGGAATTTCTCTTTAGGACTTATTTTGCCACTGTCTTGGGCCTTTTCCTTCTCTCCTTACATTCACTTTCCTTCTCCAAGACTGCTCCCAAAAAAAACCCTGAATTTCCTTCATTTATTTGGCAACAAAATTTAGCCTTCTCTTCCTCTCCTTTTCTCTCTGTCTCTTTTTCTTTGTTTTCTCCCTCTTTTTAGACCAAACCTATTCCCAAAAGAGCTTCAATAAATTTCCTTGAGCAAAACAGCTCCCCTCATACAAACTATATCACTGCTCCGGTAGATGGAAGTTGCTGCCTTTGGAGGATTTTTTAATAATAAATAGCAATTCCCGCCCCCCCCCCACAAACAATCATTTGTCCCCCTTAATTTTCTAGTTCTGTATGTAGTACATACATAATAGTCTTTTAATTCACCTTTGACTCCTAATCTTCCATGCTGGGCCAGGGCAGAGTGGGACGCAGGAATAGGATAAAGATTCTCATATACACGTTGCTTTAAAGTGGAAAAAAAATATAAAGGATTTGTTATTTTTTAGGCCACATGAAAATGGCTAAGCTAAAGCAGCCACATCAAAACTATTCAGTCAAAATGTCATGTACACACATCATAGTAATAATCCTATCCTACAGATGGGTAAAGTGAAGCTCCAAGCATCCAAACTGAGTTCTCCAAACTCACATAGCTGGTAAGTGGTTGAGTTGGGCCATCAGCCCACATCTTCTGACTCAAAATACCATTCTTTTTTAGTGACACTTTGCAGCCTATAGAGTTTCTTTCTCAATTTAATAAGTTTCATTTTAACCCAAGGAAAAAAATTGAAAGTTATTGTAACTACATGTACTTTATATATTCTCCTAAGTGTCATGATTTGGGTAAAACTGGGAGTTCAATTCCTCTTCACAATGGAAGCTCCCAGCCGGTAAACAGGGAAAGAACTTATGCAATTCCTCCAGCAGAGCTTTATTTTTTTCTACATATAAATCAGCATGCAAAATCCCAGAGCAGTGTTGTGACTTTCATACTTATGGAAATCAGATTGGCCTCCTGCACTTTGAATAAAGTGGGTATCTTGATGGGTTGTATTATTTCCTGCATGTGGTGTTCCATCTATGCTGTGAGCCAACAGCACCACCTTATCAGGACAGAAGAGTGACTTTCTAAAGATTTGCCATAAAAACTGGTGCTATGAGACCCACCATCTTCCAAATCATCTACCTTGCAATTTGCCCTGGAGAACTTGGGCAAAGGGACAAAGACACATTGTCTTCTAGAATTCAACTGGAGATCAGAAGTTGTATGAAGCCATCAAGTGTAGTCATTCATTTGTATATTCAGTCATCCAACAAGTATTTAAACACCTATTATGTGCCAACACTGTGCTAGGTGTTGGGGATATGCCAAAGAGGAGACACAATTCCAGTCTTCTTGGAGCTTATAGATTAGGCAGAGAAACAGGCATGAAAAAAATACTGTAACTAACGCAAGTAACTCAAATGTCACTATCCCCACAAGCAGCTGCTCTTTTAGCCTCCTGTTAATCTTGATACTGGACACAGCATTGCTCTTCTTTCTAGTAAATAGATAGAAAATCCTCTCTACATTGAAAGCATTAACAAGCAATGTAAACATTGACCAATATTCTGTATAGGAGATGAAGAAGGAGTTTGGTTTCTGTGGTTACACACCTCAATGGAATACTCCAAATTCTCTTAGGAAGCGTCTGATCTCTGACCTGCATTTTTCCTCTGTCCTTTGTGAAGCAGTTCTGGACCTTGCTGTCTTGTGATCTCTATCTTTCTGTATGTTCACCCTGGAACTTTCTTATCTGCCCCCTAATTTCCCACCCCCACCATGCCGAGCAATTCAGCTCTGCGTTTGAGTTTGCCTACAGCCTCTCTTACTGGCAGCATCTCTGGGTGTAGAAAAGACAATGTTGTCCCCTGGCTAGAATCCACTTCCTCAAAAGAGTGTGTGTGTGTTGGGGTGGGGTGGATATAACATAAAAAAAAGAAAACCTGGTTGTGCTACTCTTACATAGGTAGTAATTATAATTGGGATAATTGGCTACAGAGAGAAAAACAGGTGTGAGGAGACTGAGTAAGAGGCCAGCCTGGCACGATGGCCAGGAACAGCTGTGCAATAGCAACCCACCACCCTCCTGCCATGTTAAGACCCTGCCTCCTGAGTCAGCCTGCATCTAATTGGGAGCAGCTACAATCACTGTCTGAATAATTCTCTGGAATAGAGTTTCTTCCTGAATGACTCGATTCACACGGGATGAGAAACTGTCTCTCTCCACCAGGAAGTGGAATAAAACAACTGACTCACATTTCACGCTTCTGTTTTTGCCAAGCATAGATGATAATGTCTGTTATTCAGATGTGGGCTAGAGCTGAATCTGCTTTGTATAACTGACGGATCTGTCTTGGAAGTTAAAACCTAGGTAGCAGGCAGCCAAGAAAGGCATATTGAGTTAAGTTCCTAGGTCCTAGATTCCAGTCAAATCCTGGAGTGTGGTCATTCCTCGGTCTGGTGATCTGGACCCATCTTGCATCTTGGACAAGGCCTGAGATGATCCTATCAATTCAGAAGTTTCCCCCCACCAAGCCATCCTCCCATTATGTCTCCTGGAGAAAGTACAAATCCCAGATACCCTTTGAACATGTCTGATATCCTAGATCTAAAGTATGGAGCATCAGGCTTCAGAGACCAAAGGTGGATGACACTTGTAGATGCTAGGGATGTCAGTATTGAGAACATACGGCAGAAGTCAAGCTCAGGGACTAAGTGGGAGTAAACACAACCACCAAAAACAAGAACAGTCCCCAGGTGTAGACTGCTGGACAGACACCAGGTCTATAGGCCCAGTACCCATGAGCTGCACTTTATTTGGAGAAATGCAGGGGCTCTGACCTGAATTTATGTGCCTCCTAATCACTGTTAATGATTAAGGGAGTCAGCCAGTAGAACCCTAATTTTTCCCTTTTAATATTATTTCCTAGTCATTTCTGTATGTAATTACATACTGGAGACATGATAGGTCTCCCAACTATCACACACACAAAAAAAGACCTGTGATTTATATGCATGTAATTATGCCATAGTGAGTATTACTCACTGTGTTCTGGGATATGTCCACACAATATCTAACATCACAATAAGTCTGTTGTACTATACTGGGTGAAAAAGTTTCTTCAGCTGTACCACCATCACCACTAGGGAGTTCACACATTCTCTCCACCCACATGGTTACAAGTCATGATCCTATTGTTTTAAAGACTATTGTTTTAAAGACACTTTTGACACTTTCTCTTGGTACTAAAAAAACTAAGAATTGACAAATTAAATTCTTTACTGGATAGATTCTGTAAAGCTGACATTTACTGAGCTTGGAACACATATTAATAAATCCTTACAATAACCACACAATATAAACACCTTTATTATCCTATTTTATAGAGAAAGAAACTAAATCTTAAAAAAAAATTTAACAACTTAGTCATTCAATAAATAAATCATTGAAAGTCATTCAATAAACAGGGTCATTCAATAAACCTGGACTCAAACCAAAGTCTAGGCTGGTGCCAAGCCCACATGTATAACCACCCTAATTGCTCTGGAAATGCATGTCAGATACTTTTATGAACTTTTTTCTGGTGTCTCTTGGGTTCGTAGTGTGTTGATACTGCTCGTTGGTTAGTCTCTCCTCCACAGATGTTATCATAACAATTGTTCCCATAGTTGGGAGACTCTTCATCAGTCTAATTTCATCATGACCACTCTCTTCCCTGACCCTCCTATCCTTGATCAAGTCAAGCTAGATTATTACTAAATAGTGGGTTCTGATTTTAAATTGATCATCTCCAGGAAATGCAAAACTCTTGATCAGTTTAGATGATCCAAGGCTGACCAAACCTGAACCTGAGTTTCATAGATGTGCAGCCAGTCAGCTTCCTGAGGTAGTGATCACTAACAATCACTAAGACATCACGAGAATCAGTCAGAAGTCTGCGTCAGGTTTGCCACTGAAGTCAAAGTGCCCTCAAGTGGAAAAAAAGTCAAAATGCCCTCAATTGGAAAAAAAGAAATATTTATCACACAAGAGGTCATCCATGCTGGTTACCTTTGTGATATTCTCTGGAACTTGAAAATTCATAGCTGTGCCACCAACCCTGGGACCTGCCTGGTAATAATGCCTGTGGGTCAGCTGAAATTCTTAAACTAAAAGGCAGTTTATTATTATCTCAATTGTAAACCTTTTATATTCAATATAAACCTTTTATATTCCAATAAGTTGTCCCTCTCTCCAAAAAAATCAAAAATTAAAGGTGAAAGTAATATTATAGAAAAGTTGAAAATTTTCTGAGCAACACAAAAGTCCAAAAAAGAAACTTTAAACATAATTTGAAGAGTATCTGTGATTATATGCCTATGAATTATTCCTATTCATTAGGACTATGAATGACTTATGACACTGAATTGTAAGTAATGGGAAAATAGTGATATGAAAGACCATTTCAAATAGGTTAAAATATCATATTAGATCAGGGAAGCCAGATTTCTCAATGTTTAAAGAAGGGAGTTAAAAAAATGGAAGTAAAGAATGCTAGAATCAACATGGTGCCTCCTGAGGTTGAGAAGGTAATCTCACTCAAAGTATCCTGCTACAGATTAGGCATTAATTATACAGGGTGGACACAGTAACTGGACAGAGAATTAACATCATCAATAATGGGACCAGCTGACTGCATGCCTCTTGGCATAATGCACAGAAGAGGACACAATATCATATTTGTGGTGTTTCTGCCCAAAAATACATGACCCAAATTGAATCACAAGGAAACTACAAAGTAAGACAGAAAAATCTCCTATAAAATAGCTAACCTGTACTCTTCACAAGTATTGAAAACATGAAAGACAAGGGAAGATAAAGTAACAGTTCCAGATTACAAGAGACCAAACAGACATGACAACTAATGCCATATGTGCTCCTGGACTGGGTCCTGGACCAGGGAAAATAATCACCACAAAAACAGCACTGAGACCATTGGAGCAATATAGATAGGAATTTTAGGTTATAGTATTACATCAAAGTTATATGATTCTGGTCATTGTGGTGTAGTGACATAAGAGAAGTCCCTACTTTTAAGGAAATACACAGTAAAGAATTTATGGATAGAGAATCATAGTAACTGTAAGACGTTTTTAAAAATTTTTTAATAGAGAGGGAAAGAATAAGAGCAAATAATAAGCAAATTGAGCAAAATACTGACCATTGGTAAATCTTGGTAAAGGGAATACAGGTATCTTTTGACTTCTGTGAAAGCTTGAAATTGTATTAAAATAAAAATGTTTAAATGACATATTCTATTTAGAGTATTTAATTAATCTTTTAAAAACATAGATAAAGAGTATATCACCCTCCTATTGATTTCCTATAGAAGCAAATTACCACAAATGTGGCTTAAAACCACATTAATTTATCATCTTACATGCCTGTTCTGGCTTCTAGAGGCTGCCTGCTTTCCATACCATTCCACCTCATCCCAACTTCTGTTTTCATCCTCTTGTCTCCTTTCCTGACACTGGTGCTATTGCCTTCTCCTAAAAACCTTTTGTGATTATGTTGGCCGCCCCCTAGATAGTCCATAATCTTCCCATCTCAGGTCCTTAATCATATCTACAAAATTCCTCTTGTCACAAATCCCAGGGTTAGGGTGCCTTTGGAAGGCCATTATTCTGTCCACCACAGAGTAATTCAGTTTTTAGTATAAAGAGAAACAATTCTATCCCCCTCCCAAATAAATGTTAAAGAATATTCAAAGAATTTTGGTTTGAAGAGGCAAACTCAGGCCTGGGAAGGGGAAGAGATGCCATGAAAACACAGCATACCAAAGGCACTATAATATTCGAGATCTTAAATCTGTTTTATTATTCTTATTTAGACTGTGCTTATTCTTATTTAGACTGTGCATTAATCTATTATATGATTTCATTCATAATTATTTTTAAAAACACATGGAATTAAAATGATAGATATTCCAAACTGATAAGGCTTACTTTCATCTATTAAGGCCTAGAGTATTTTTTTTTTTTAAGGCCTAGAGTATTTTAAAAACTTTCTATTTAAATGTTTTTGAAAAAAAATTTTTTAATAATTTATCTTCTTATTAGCGTTAATTACAGGGAAACATGATCTTAGTTAGCAGACCTAGCAACTAATGCCTTGAACCTATCTATGACAGAGTAATTATTACTTTGTCAATCAATCAAAGTGAACAAATAGAAGTTGTTACCATCAAAAATTGTGCCGAACCAAGTCAGTGGTTGTCAGGTGTTATGGGTGGGAGGGTGAGAGTGAATATGAATATAAAGAGACACCATGACAAAGTTACTTGGCGTGATAGACTGTTTTGTAAGCTGAGTAGAGCAATGGCTATATGAATCTTTAAAATTCATAGAACTGTGCGCCAAAATAAAAATGTCAATTTTACTTTATGATAATTTAAAAAGTAAGAGCTTAGTGTGTAATATTCAGGAAAAAAAACTATGCTATTTTGATCCAACAGTTTTAAATCTAGGAATTTAGCCCATGAAACATATCCATACACACACTCACATGTTCACAAATACAATGAGTATATTCACTGAAGCAATAGCAAGAACCTGGACCCTGTCTAAATGTTTATCAGCAGAGGACTAGTTAAACACATTATAATGCTTTCATGTATGCAAGTCATTAAAATAGACTTTAAGTAAACTAACATGTAATGAGATGTTCTTCCAGATTTGGCTAGAGATTGGGGTGATAAATAACCCACATACTAAAGGGAGTCTAAAGTAATCAGAGGTCACATACCTCTTCAGGACAGATAAGAAACAGCTAGATTGGCTCAGCTACTCAGCTGTCAGTACATAATTGCCTCCAATGCATACATATATATGCAGACCACTTTGGAAAACAAATCTAAGGAGAATGAATTTTCGGTCTTCAGATATCAGCCTTGTGGTGAATGCTATGGTTTCTTTTTCCTTCCTCATGAGAGGACTATCCCTCAAAAGAATTAAGTGGGGAAAAATACACAGAAATTAGAGGTGCAGGCAAGACAGGGGTCCTCACATTTACTCCCTGCTTGCATGCCTGCTTTTTCAGTAGAGCTGCTCATCTGTCCTCTATGTCTATCTGAGCAGAAAATAAAAGGAGACAAAGCCAGGCAGAGGCCACAGCCATGGAGCAGTCCCTCCATCCATTCTTGGGTGTGACAAGGACATGTGGGCTTCCTTAGCATGAAGCGATCTTTGGAATATAGCTTACTGGGTTCCCTATCCAAGAGGCTTGGTCACCAGAGAGAGGACCCCATCCCCCTGCCCCTGTAAACATGAGACGGTAGCATGAACTGTTCTGGAAAGGAGCTGAGAGGTAATTGGAGAAAGTTAAACCCTGGCATATTTTCCATACCAAAGAACTATGCCCTGAGGAGAATTTTCTGGGATCTCCCTGAAGAAGCCACACATGTGACCCATGAACAAAGCAGCCTTTAGAATTCAGTGAGCACCATCTGAACTCCCTAACAATCATCACCATATTCCTCTGCTTGGGCTGCCAAAACAAAATGCCACACTGAGTGGCTTAAACAACAGAAATTTATTTTCTCACATTTCTGGAGGATGGAAGTCCAAGATCAAGGTGCCAACAGGGTTGGTTTTATAAGGCCTCTCTCCTTGGCTTTGCATGGTCATCCCTCTGCACATGAGAGCTGCTGCTGTCTCTCTGTATGTTCAAATTTCCTCTTCTCATAAGGACATCAGTGAGACTAGATTAGGGCCTACACAAATGGCCTCATTTTAACTGAATCCCCTCTTTCAAGGCCTTATCACAAAATACAGTCACATTCTGAGGTACTAGGGGTTAGGGCTTCGACATATGATTCTTGAAAAGGGACACAATCCAGCCCATTACAATCCTATTAATAAGAGACACTTGCCTCTCTGACTGTCCCTCCATTTCATCCCAATGAAAGAAGTACAAGAAGAGGGCAGAAGAGTGAAAGGTGACCCACACCCTTCTCTACTCCAAATCCTCTCACTGAGGTCTGCTCTACACTGGCCAATTTGAGGAGGAGAATGAACATTAAACTGGATATAAAGGGCACCTGAGTGCTCAGCCAGATGAGCATCCAACTCTTGGTTTCAGCTCAGGTCATGGTCTCAGGGTCATGAGATTGAGCAAAACCCCATGTCGGGCTCTGCACTCAGCAAGGAGTCTGCTCAAGATTCTCCCTCTCCCTCTGCCTCTGCCCCTCCTCCCCCACTCCCACACACTCTCTCTCTCACTCTCTCTCTAAAAAATAAATAAATAAATTGGATGTGAAAAAAAATTGGAGGTGAAATTTAGTTTTAGACAACTCTAGACATTTTAATAATAAAAAGTGGCAGAAAGCTATGAGACCTACCCAAGATATCATTTCGTTCAATGAAGATTTCATGTAATACAATGGAAAGACATGATTGGAGAGAAAACAGCTATATTTCTGTTCTATTGAATACAACCTGTTTGATAAGCTAATCATAATATACATTGATATGGAAAGAAGTCCATGATATATAATATGCTGACTAAAACAGACTAGAGAATAGGTTGCATGTTAGGCTCCAACTTGAATTAAAACATGACAGGTGTCTATTGTTCTTGGTTGCCCAGTATCCTTTCCCTTGACTTTTCTAGTAACGGACACTTTCCTCAACAATGGGTTGTGCACATGACTCCAGCTGAGCCTCTTGTAATACCTCATGCCTTTCCTAGAATGATTGATTAATCAACAGATTGAACCAAGTAGAAACATGTCCTGGAATTTTTCAAACCAGAAGAACAAAGCCCCTTTCAATTCTGGTCACAAAGTTATAAGGCTTAGAGTGGGGAGCTGCTAATGGTCATATCACCTGACTTACAGAGAACCTGGTGATGTGGAAGATTAGGCTAACATGCAGAAAGAAGTAGAGATGAAGGACAAAAAAGACTGATTCCTGATGATGTTCTAGTCCTGGTTTCAATCATCCTGAAGGCCAATTCTACTCTTGTCTTTCCAAAATTTGAAGTATCTGTGCCCATTAGGTCTTTTCTTTTTCCTTAAGCCAGTTTGCTTTTATTCTTATCCCTTGAAACCAAAGAATCTCAAAAATAAAAATATATGTTTATGTGGTATAGTTAATATTCCATGGAAAATATCTAAAAAGATATACATAAAATTGTTAACAGTTGTTAATTCTGGTACATGGCATACTTCTTCTATTATTTTAACTTCTTTGCATCAACTACTTGTTACTTTTGCAATAAAACACATTTAGAAGGGGCACCTAGGTGACTCAGTCAGTTAAGTGTCTGCTTTTGGCTCAGGTTGTGATCCCAGCCCTGTGTCAGGCTCCCTACTCAGTGGGGAGTCTGCTTCTCCCTCTGCTGCTCCCCGCCTCACACTCTCTCTCTCTCTCTCTCTCAAATAAATAAATAAAATCTTTTTAAAATTTAAAATATAAAATAAAACACACTTAGGAAATTGAGAACACAAAATAGTATGGCACTGATGATAACCAAGAATAATGTGTGGCTATACATTGAATAAAATTGGGAGATATATTTAGATAATGGACTTTAGCTTAACATTCTATTTGCCCCCTTTCCATCTAAAATTGGTTAAACTCTTAATACAATTTTAAGAAGTAAACCTCCAGACGCCTGGCTGGCTCAGCGGTTGAACTGAGCCTTTGGCCCAGGGAGTGATCCTGGAGTCTCAGGATCGAGTCCCACACCGGGCTTCCTGCATGGAGCCTGCTTCTCTCTCTGCTTCTCTCTCTGCTTCTCTCTCTGCCTACATCTTTGCCTGTGTGTGTGTGTGTGTGTCTCTCATGAATATAAAATAGAATCCTTAATAAATAAATAAATAGGTAAACCTTAGCCCTACAAAGAGTAAAGAGAATGTTAATTCTAAGATCGTACATATACAAAGAGCAGTAAATGTGCTCAGGACAGCCAAGCAATACATGTGGAGTGGACCTAATGCAACAGGTGCGAATGTGGAAAAGAAAAGAGAAGAAAAGAATAACCACAGACACCTTCAGATCTGCCCTGTGGGGTCACCTCTGAGTTATGCATCCTTTCTGAGCTGAGACTCGCCCTCACTCATCTGCTTCCCAGTGCAGCATCCAATATATTGTTTCATACGTTGCTGGTCCATGTCCTAGGTATCTATCCCTGCCTGACAAGTTTTCACAAAGCTTAGCAGCTTCAAAGAACAGTATTTATATCTCAGAGTTTCTGCAGGGTGCAGGAGCCTGAGCATGGCTTGGCTGGGTGCTTCTGACTCAGGGTGACTCACAAAGCTGTGATCCAGGGATCGCCTAGGGCTGCGGCTAACTCAAAGATCAACTGAGGGTCGATCCTCTTCCAAGTTCACTCACTTGGCTTCAGGCTGGCCTCGGGTTCTTGTTGGCTGTTTGCTGGAGACATTAGTTCCTTGCCATCTGGGCTCTTGCTAATGGGGAAGTTTGCTTTCCCTAAACTGAGAGGGTCAGGCAGTGAAGGAGGGAAGGGGAGAAGTGGGGAGAGGGAGAGAGAGAGAGAAAGAAAGGAGAGCAAGATGGAAGTCACAGTCAACAGAGGAGGTAGGGTACTACTGGCATCTAGTTTGTAGAGACAAGGGATGCTGCTAAGCATCCTAAAATGCACCAGACAGGCCCCCCCCCTGCCCAACAAATATTTATCTGGCCAAAATACCAAAAGTGCTGAGCTTGAGAACTTCTGACCTTGAGTGTTGAATGTTCACAGAGCATTTTATGTACATTTCCTCAATCTTCACACAACCGTACCAGGTAAAGAGGTATCATGTCTCCATTTTATTGCTGAGGAGACTAAGGCTTTGAGAAAGTTCAGTGCTTTGCCACCTAGCAAGTGGTAGGGGGACCGGATTAGAACAGAGGTCAGTCTCACTTCATCACCAGGCTCCTACCTGGGAAACAGAGGGAAGAAAGGGAAACAAGGTCTGGGAGAGAGGAGGAGGAAACACCCTCTGTGCCAGGAAATGTTCCAGACACCACTCCTGACACCTCATCTGAAATTTGTGATGAGGTAGGAACATAAACCTGAGCAGACTCTGTTCTCTGAGAACAGACAGCTTAGCAAGGTTCCGGCTTGCGTCAGCATTGAGTTGGAGCTGGGGGTATCTGTGGTCTTGGGAACCCACAGCGCTCACGCAGACTGCATCCTCTGCTTTTCTACTCTGGGCCCCAGCTGTGCCTCCAGATGAATCACTGATGACTGCTCAGAGAGCCTTGCCAAGCTCCCCTTCATCCTACTTCCAATATGGTAGGCCTAGCCTCTTTCAGGCTCAGAAACACGCCACCAATTAGATCACATGATGAAACATCCAATACATACATTTTACGTTTCTTACCATTTCTATCTGAATGTGTTCCCCAATCTATCCCCCTTTTAAGACTTTAGGACTTATTTCCTACTGGCCCCCTTCATCATTTTCCAAAGAATCATGTCCTCCTGAGATAGATTCTCTGGCCTTAATCATGCCTTCTCAAAATGCCTTTCCATCTAGGGAGTCACCCCTTCATTCCCCTTTCGGATGCTCTGCATTTTAATAGGATTTGCTCTTTCTGAGATGGGACATGCAAATCCAGTTTGCAGTGGCTCTCAAACAACATGAAAGGCTGTTAGTACCACAAACTTTTGTAGTATTTGAATTAAACATTTCTAGGTTTGTGGACATTATGATAGCTTGCTGTTCTTATTGGTAGTTTAACATAAAAAAAAATTTGGCAAGGATTTTCTCCATCATGGGGCTGCAAGAACAGATGAAATCTTTCATCAGCTGATAATCTGTAGGTGTGCACCTGCTGGGATTTCAAAGGGCACACATTCTCTGGTCAAACATGGCCTTGGCACTTGAGCCAGCCTTGCAGGAGCCTCGGTTGCTGCAGCTTCAGTCTGTGACTGAGTGACATATGTCATTTTACCTTGTTCACATCATGACCTAAACTGTTGGGTGGGGGAGGAGAAGTGAGGAACAGGACTCTCCCTTTGGGCCCTTGGTGGAGCAACTGCAAACTTGCATGGCCTGACTCATTCTCCTACTCAGTTGTATCACACACCTATGTCTAAAGACAGAACAAATTCCAGGCTGGAAATGGCAGCTACCAAGCAACAAAAATGCACAAGGCCTTTCAAAGTCAATAGAAAAACATAGTAAGGGCAGCCCGGGTGGCTCAGTGGTTTAGCACCACCTTCAGCCCAGGGCTTGATCCTGGAGACCCTGGATCAAGACCCACATCGGGCTCCCTGCGAGGAGCCTGTTTCTCCCTCTGCCTGTGTCTCTGCCTCTCTCTCTGTGTCTCTCATGAATAAATAAATAAAATCTTAAAAAAAAAAAAACAGAAAAGAAAAGAAAAGAAAAGAAAAGAAAAGAAAAGAAAAGAAAAGAAAAGAAAAGAAAAAGAGGGATCCCTGGGTGGCGCAGCGGTTTGGCGCCTGCCTTTGGCCCAGGGCGCGATCCTGGAAACCCGGGATCGAATCCCACGTCGGGCTCCCGGTGCATGGAGCCTGCTTCTCCCTCTGCCTGTGTCTCTGCCTCTCTCTAGTGTGTCTCATGAATAAGTAAATAAAATCTTTAAAAGAATAAATGAACCCATGGCTGCCTCAGTGTTCTAATGCTACATTTTATTAAAAACTAAAAGTAACCTTATCGTAACAGCAGCTAGCTCCTGGAGGCCCTGAAAGCTTTGCTTCCAAATTCTTTACAGATATACCCTATCCCTAACCATCACTAATTAAAAAGTATATAATGAGTCACTCCTCACAATTCCAATGCAGCTCCTGCCCACAGGTCCTGTCCCCATGCTATAAAAAAATCACTTTTTTGTACCAAAAAGTCTCTAGAATTCTTTCTTAGCCATTTGCTCATGAATCCCAAACTTCAAATCACATCATCTCCTCAGAATCACACAGAAAGAACAACAGATCAGGTGACACCTAGGAGCCTCTTCCTTCTGTCTGTTATGTCTGATTTCTGACTAGCTGGCACAGTTTAATTTTAATGATCTGATTCAGTGACCAGTTGTTGGAAATTGGAGAGAATTTTTCATTGAGTTATCTTGTTCTTTTCCCCCTTGAGGTTTTTTTTTTAATTATTATTATTTATATGTTGTATGTACAAATTTCATTACCTAGGGCTTTTCAAACTTTTTAAGCAATGACCACAGTAAGAAATTGATCTTTACATTGTTGATACAGCACACACACACACCCATGCAAAACAAAAAGTTCTACAAAAAAAATTCACTCTCACTATGTATGATTTGCTTTAATATTTTCATTATATTCTGTTCCAATTTAGTCTAACCTATTAAAAATGCATTTTGCTGCCCATTAAGTTAATTTCACAATCTATTAAAGGAACATGACCGTCAGCTTTAAAATATCATATTACTTAAACTATGCTTTAAAGAATGACAATTGGGCAGCCCCGGTGGCTCAAGGGTTTAGCGCCTCCTTCAGCCTAGGGCATGATCCTGGAGTCCGGGATCGAGTCTCACGTTGGGCTCCATGCATGGAGCCTGCTTCTCCCTCTGCTTGTGTCTCTGCCTCACTCTCTCTCTCTCTCTGTTCTCTCATGAATAAATAAATAAAATCTTTTAAAAAATTAAAATAAAGTGACAATTTATAGCATCTGGATGAAATACAAACTATAAGTAGAAAGTGAATTTAATTAGCATTTTCTAGGATTTTTTTCTGTGGAATCAGTAATATTGCTCATCCAGCTCTTTGGTGGAATTGTAATGTACCCATAATTTCACACTTTTCCAATTCTGATGATCAGTTGTAAAAAACTTCATAGTTAAATCAGACTTTTCTACATTCTCAGGGTCTTTTGGGAGCTCTTTTCAAAGTGTTACACTCATGAGGCTTGGCAAGACTAGGGAGAGGGAGAAGCAGACTTCCCGCTGAGTAGGAGCCCGACATGCTGGATCCTAGGATCCTGGGATCATGACCTGAGCCAAAGGCACCAGCTTAATTGACTGAGCCACCCAGGTGCCCCGGAAGCTGTGAGAATTATGAACAGAAGGAAAAGGAAGCAGGGCGTGAGGCAATTCCCAAACTAAAGAGTAAAAAGCTGTAGGGGTTCCTGACCCTCTTCTTATGCCTTGATTAGGAACATGCTACAAAGGCAGTTACAGTGACATTTTATCATTTCATCCATCAATATGTCCATATGTATTTAAAAAAAAAACCAAATTCTATCATCATACTTAAATGTTTTAATGATATCTTAATATTATTCAATATCCAATTATCCACAATTGCCCTAACTGTCCCATAATTTTTTGTTTGTTTTTATTTTTTTTTCTAATCAAGATCCAAATAATTAGAGTCATACATTTTAATTGGTTAATATGTCTCATAATTCTTTTCATTTATAAGGTCCTCCATTTTTTTTAATGGTAACAAAGTAAAATCCAAGACCTCTTTATAACTGAGTCTTCCCACATGAAGTCTCCTAACTCTGGGAAACGAACTAGAGGTGGTGGAAGGGGAGGAGGGCGGGGGTTGGGGGTGAATGGGTGACAGGTACTGAGGGGGGCACTTGACGGGATGAGCACTGGGTGTTATTCTGTATGTTGGCAAATTGAACACCAATAAAAAATAAATTTATTATTAAAAAAATAAAAATAAAAAATAAAATAAAATAAAAAATAATTAAGTCTTCCCAAGAAAATAGAAATTGTTTTATTTTAACTTGTTTGTTGGCTGAGAAAAATAACTGCAGGGCTACAGGGCAGGGGAGAAAAGCTTGCTTCAGTGTATATGGTTGATACTAAGGGTGATGAAGACTGGTGCCACTTCACTATCCCCATCATTCCCCAAATCTCCTCCATTAGACACACTTCCTTATATTTCTAAAAGGCCTCCTTTAGGGATCCCTGGGTGGTGCAGCGGTTTGGTGCCTGCCTTTGGCCCAGGGCGCAATCCTGGAGACCCGGGATCAAGTCCCACGTCGGGCTCCCGGTACATGGAGCCTGCTTCTCCCTCTGCCTGTGTCTCTGCCTCTCTCTCTTTCTCTGTGTGACTATCATAAATAAATAAAAATTAAAAAAAAAAAAGGCCTCCTTTAAAACACAACTGCATGAAATCCCCTTGATTGTCACATTTTATAAACAGGGAATCTGTTAGTCTCTGATATTAATCTCTGAGTTCTTTGCCAGCACAATGTTTATAAATGAGGGCCCAGGGGAGGACAAGCCTGGTGAGCTATCAAAAAGCCAACTCTAATCAGCAGAGTTTTAGCACTGAATGCGTTTAGATGCCTCCTGATTCTCAGAAAAGTGACATTCCGTGTACTTACTGGGTTTTGTGTGATGATACATACCAGGATACGATGCTTTTCTATTTCCAAGATGAGTTTTCTCACATTCACTTGAATAAACTAACTTCTCCATCACTGCTGAATGGCTGTTTCCTACCCTTCAAAAATTATAAAACATGTCTTTGCATTTTTAAGCTAGCAGACATTTAGAAACCATAAACCTTAGTTTTTCATTTTTTCTTTTTCCTTTGTCATGTTGCTACTCCTTTATCTTTGCCTGGATTTGTGGGTGATATCAGTACTAAAGAAATTGTCCAAGAGTAGAAGTGCCATGTGACAGCAGCCCACAGTACAGCGACCATGTCAATTGTTAAATCTTTATTGAGGTAATAATTTACATAATATAAATTGCTCCCATATTAAGGGCACTTTTTAAAAAGATTTTATTTATTTATTCATGGGATACACACAGAGAGGCAGAGGGAGAAGCGGGCTCCCCTTGGGGAGCCTGATGAAGGACTCAATCCCAGGACCCAGAATCATTACCTGAGCTGAAAGTAGATGCTCAACCGCTGAGCCACCCAGGTGCCCCTTAAGGACACATTTCAATGAGATCTGATAAATGCAGACACTAGTGTAACCTCCACCCTAGTCAAGACAGAAAATAGAACATTTTCACCATCCCTAAATGTTCCCTTATGTCACTTTGTAGTCCTCTCCCTTTTCCCTGTTTCCAAGCAAACACTGTTCTGTTTTCCATCAATAGAGATTAATTATGTCTCCTCTAGAATTTCATAGAGATGGAATATACAGGATATATCTTTTGTGCCTGGTTTCTTTAACTCAACCTAAGTTTTTGAGATTCACCGCTGTTTTTCCATGGATTGATACTTGTTCTTTTTTACTGCTGCAAAGGATTCTATGATATAGATACACCGTAATTTGTTTATCCATTCACCTTTTCATAAACATTTGAATTATTTCCAGTTTTTGGCTACTTTGAATAAAGCTGCTAAAACTAATGCGTACAATTCTGTGTGGACATGTGCTTTCAGTTCTCTTGATAAATACCTAGGAGAGGAATTGCTGGTAAGTGTGTGAATAATTTTATAAGAAACTGCCAAAGTGTTTCCCAAGGAGATTGCATCATTTTATATTCCCATCAGCAATGTATGAGAATTCCAGTTGCTCTAGCTCCTCACCAGCATTTGCTGTTGTCAATCTTCTTAATTATAGTCATGCTAGTGCATTTATAAAAGGATCTCACTGTAGCTGTAGTTTGAGCATGTTTGCATGGGCCTATTGGCTTATTTGTGTTTTTTTTTTTTTTTTTGTGAAGTATCCAAATCTTTTGCTTATTTTTATTGGGTTGCTCTTATTATTGCCCTAGAAGAGTTCTTTCTATATTCTGGATATAATCCTTTGACAGATATATGTATTATGAATTATTTCTCTGAGTCTGTGACTTCCTTTTTATTTTCTTAATGGAATCTTCCAAAGGGATAATTTTTAATATTTGATGAAATCCATGTATCATTTTTAAAATTTTATAATTCATTCTCTTCATGTCCTAAGAAATCTTTGTCTATACCAAGATCAGATAGTCTCCTAATGTTTTCTGTGAGAAGCTTCATAGTTTTGGCATTTATATTTAGAAATATGATCCATTTAAAATAAATATTTGTGTGTGGCATGAAGTAATGGTAGTTCATTTTTGTCCATATGAATACCCCAATTGTTTCAGTACCATTTGTTGAAAAGAATATTCTTTATTTTACCTTCGTTGAAAATCAATACATGTGTGGGTCTATTTCTTTTTTTTTTTTTTTAAAGATTTTATTTTTTATTCATGAGAGACAGAGAGAGAGAGAGAGAGAGGCAGAGACACAGGCAGAGGAAGAAGCAGGCTCCCTGCCGGGAGCCGGATGTAGGACTCAATCCCAGGACTCCAGGATCACGTCCTGAGCCCAAGGCAGGCGCTCAATCGCTGAGCCACCCAGGGATCCCCGGGTGGGTCCATTTCTGATCTCTATTCTATCCCATTTAAATGTTTATGCCAATACCATGCTCTCTTGATCACTATAGCTTTGTAAACAAGTCTTGAAATTGAACAGTGTAAGTCCTCCAACTTTACTCTTTGTCTAAAAAAATTGACTATTCCAGCTCATTTGCATTTCCATATAACTCTAGATTAGCTGTGTACCATAGAAAGCTTCCCAGTAATCCAAAGGAGTGAAATATTGATACACATGAGAATATTGGTAACTAAATAATGACGCTGAGAGAAACCAAGCAAAAAAGAATACATACTATTTGAATCCATTTATATAAAATTCTTTAAAATGCAGAAAAATCTATACTGATAAAAAGCAGATAAGTGGTTTTCTGGAGAGGAGCCATGGAAGGTAGTTAGCAAAAGAGACCCTACAAGGGCATGAGAAAACTTTGTATGTTCCAATCTGATGTATCCAAACTGATGGATGTGTTCCTGAGTGTGGTTATAGTGTCGTGAGTATCCATAAGTAGTAACATCAGTTTCTACATTTTTAATTTTCACAGTTCTTTGCATGTCAATTATACTCCAAAAAAAGCTGTTGGATATTTTTTTAAGCAGATCTTGCCCAAAAATGGAGCTTTCAAAAAAAGTTTTCAAAGAATATTAACAGGATGAAAATTGGGATGTTGGGGGCTTCTCAACAGCAACACTGGACTGGAGACTAGAATACAATAGAGAAATGCCTTCAAAAGTCCAGACGGAAATTATTTCCAACCTAGAATTCTATATTCTGCTAAGCAATAAAGCAAGAAGATGGGATAAAATGTACAGATATGTGCAATTCAAGCAAAGTTACTTGTGATTTGTTCTTTCTCAGGATGCCACTGTAGTGTCCACACCATCAAAACAGAAAAGCAAATAAAGGAAGAGTATTATATGAGATTTTAATTTCCTAGGATCCAACACACAAGGGAGGAGAAAGGAATTCTCTGGAGGATGTGAAAGAGAAACCCCAGAATGGCAGTAGGGAGTGCAGCATTCTAAAGAGCAGGAGTTGCAAATGAATATAAGCTCCAGGAGAGGTTTCCTTTTTTAAAAAACCAACAGGAAACTATTTCCTACATTTTAAAATGTAGGAAATTGTTTTGAGAAGCTGGTGGAGCAAGTGGGAAGCATTAGCAATAGAGAACAAAACCCATGATAAGAATTGGACAATTATTAATGCTGGAGCTAACAAAATGTCTGAAAGAGAGAAGCAAAACCATAGTATACTCTGATTATGGTTCATTATTAAATGACATTTGTTTAGTCATAACACTAAAAATACTGAATATTCTTTTATTCTTTTATTTTTTATCTACTTATTTGAGAGAGAGAAAGAGCATGAGTAGGGGGCAGAAGCAGAGGAGAGAGAATCTTAAGCAGGCTCCATACTCATCAGCATGGAGCTTGATGCAAGGATTGATCTTTTTTGCTTGATTTAGTTCCATCACTTTAAATATGCCATTTTTATTTATTTATCCTATTCTATTTCATTTTATGTAATATGCTTTTTGTCTCTAGTTGCTTTCAAGATGTTTTACCTTTGATTTTCAGCAGTTTGTTATGTCTAAGTGTGATTTGCCTTGTATTTACACTTCTTTGAGTTTGCTTCTTTCCTAGGTCTTTAAGCCCGTGATTGTCATTAAATTTTGGGACTTTCTGGTCACTATTTACTCAAATATTTTTTCTGTGCCTTTCTTTATGTCTTTTTCTTTTTTTAAAAGATTTTATTTATTTATTCATGAGAGACACACAGAGAGAGGCAGAGGCCTAGGTAGAGGGAGAAGCAGGCTCCTCGCAGGGAGCCCTATGAAGGACTCAATCCTGGACCCCGGGATCACACCCTGAGCTGAAGGCAGACACTCAACTGCTGAGCCACCCAGGCATCCCTTTATGTCTTCTTCTGATGTTTCTATTACATGTATATTACACCATTTGTTCCTTAGGTCCCTAAGGATTTTTTCTATTCAATTTTTTTTTTTTGCAGGTGCTTCATATTAAAGAAGTTATGCACTTTTCAATTCTAGAATTTCTATGTGAATATTTATATATTCTCTGCTGAAACCCTATTTGCTCATTAAGACATAATTTTCTTTAACATATTCTACATCCAGTTTTCCAACTCTGTAATATTCATTTTATGGCCCATAACATGAATATAAGTTCTTTAATCCATTCAGAAGTTTAATATCTTAAACTTGGAAAACTAAGCCAGTTAGACTGACTCGGCTATTGCAAACACTGTGCTGCTCTGAGATTGGCCATCAAGACTGAATAAGTAAGTAGTCAATAGCCCTTCTATACCACCACTGCTCACATAGTACATTTGAATTTGGACCTTAATTTATTGGATGGCTTATAGGGTCTGTTTGAACTTTGCATAATGGAAGAGTCTAGATAGAAAAAGAAAATATATTTGGGTCTATAAGAGAATGCACCTAGGGTGGCACAGCCTCAAATTGCCTATTATTTGTGTAGAAAAGAATGGTTAATGGTCTATCAAAATGTCAAGGAGAATAAACAAAAGGATAAAACTACCTCATATTTGAATAGTGAATGCCTCATTTGGGCCCCTCACTAACCCTATGAAAATGGCAATAAGATCTTATTCCCATTTTACAAATGAGGAAACTATGACTCAGATAAGTTCACTGGCTTGTCCAACATCTGTCTGAATTCAGAAAGGCAAAATCACTGTAAGGAAATTTACTGCTTATGCCCTAATACACAGGCACCGCAGGCCAGCCTTCCAAATGGACAGAAATCATAGCTAACTATGAGGTGTAATTTGAGAGATTTTTCACCCTCTAACTTATCACAGAGCCTAAAATTTCAGCATTCATTTTAGCTTGAGCCATCAATGGCCTGTTAAAATGGAAATCTAATTACCTTGCATTTCTATAGCAATTCACAATTTTCCAAATGTGATGTACCTTTGAAAAAAAATAACATTTATTATGAGCAGTCTGTAATGGTAGGCACTATTTTAGGTGTTTTTGTGTATTTGGAATATTTTTATCTATACAATAATTCTAAGAGAAGGGTACTATAAATATCTCCTAAATATGAAGGAATTGGAATGTCTAGGCTGCTCAGTCAGTTAAGCATCTGACTCTTGGTTTTGCCTCAGGTCATGATCTTATGGTCATGAGATGGAACCCCGTATCAGGCTCCATGCTAAACACGGAGCCTATTTGACATACTCTTTCTTTCTCTCTGCTCCTCCTGTGTTCTCTCTCCCTAAAATAAATTTTAAAAAAAATTTTTAATTATAAATAAATAAATAAATAATAACTAAAGAATAAAAAGATTAAATGTCTTGCCTAAGATCATACAGTTAGAAAGTAGAAAGTTAAAATTTGAGTCTAGATTCAGAGTTCTTGCTTTTAACCATTAAACTATTTGTTATGCTATTAGATCCAAACCAAAGTCCTGCAAGTTAAAAGCATTACTAAACCACCTTTCACAGATGAACCAGTGGAAACCTAGAAAATTTAAGTGACTTATCCAAGGTTCACAACTAATTATTAGTTGATTCTTAACTAAGTCTGATAATCACTACTCCTAATCAACTCATAATATATTAAGATAGAAGATGACTTGCCAAGTCCTTATCAGCAAAAAGAGAGATTGAGGCAAATATAGTTTCATTTTTATGAAATCTAAAGTAAGATATCCTTAAAAGCTAAAAAAAGCAGGTTGAGAATTTTTGAACCCCCAGATGGTGATGAGAAATATTCACTTTATTCTACAAATGCTTAAAGATTCCCTAACTGTGGGCACCTTGGTAGCTCAGTAAGTTAAGCATTTGTCTTTGGCTTGGGTTGTGATCCTGGAGTCCTGGGATTGAACCCTGCACCCTGCATCAGCTTCCTGCTCACTAGGGAGTCTGGTTCTCCCTCTCCTTCTGCCCCTCCCCACCTCTGCTCACTCACACACTCTTTCCGTCTCTCTCTCATTTGCTCTTTCTCTCTCTCTCTCAAGTAAACAAATAAAATCTTAAAAAAAAAAAAAAGATTCACTATGTTAGGCACTGTTCTTGGTACAGGACTCTACCTATGAATAAAACAAATAAAAATCTCCACTTTCATAGAATTTACATTCTATAGAATATAAAAAAAAATTGATGATACAGAAGAATTATTTTGAAAATAAGGAGGAACAGGGATCCCTGGGTGGCACAGCGGTTTGGCGCCTGCCTTTGGCCCAGGGCCAATCCTGAAGATCCGGGATCGAATTCCACGTCGGGCTCCCAGTGCATGGAGCCTGCTTCTCCCTCTGCCCGTGTCTCTGCCTCTCTCTCTCTCTCTCTCTCTCTCTCTGACTATCATAAATAAATTTAAAAAATTAAAAAAAAAAAGAAAAGAAGGAGGAACAATATAAAGCAGATAAGTGAATTCAACTGAATTTTTTTTTTCAAATCTACTCCTTCTTCATTAACTCATTTGTTTTCAACATGCTTTTTCTCAGAAACAGCCCACTGATAAATAAAATGTTGGCAACTTGAGATTTTTCAAAATACATCGCTTTGTTGCTGGTATAAATTACAGACAGATTATCAAAGAAGTGTGAAGTCCCTCCCTCAATAATAATATAGGATCAGATGTAAAGACACAGATTTTACAAAATTTTAGAGCACATAAAATCTTTGAGAAACTTGCCCCACCTTAAAACAAATCTCCTAAGATTTTTTCTTTTCTTTTTTTTTAATATTTATTTATTTATTCATGATAGACACAGAGTGAGAGAGAGAGGCAGAGACATAGGAGGAGGGAGAAGCAGGTTCCATACCCCGAGCCCAACGCGGGACTCGATCCCAGGACTCCAGGATCGCGCCCTGGGCCAAAGGCAGGCGCCAAACCGCTGAGCCACCCAGGGATCCCTAGATTTTTTCTTTTTAAAGTCCTCTTTTGGGGATCCCTGGGTGGCGCAGCGGTTTGGCGCCTGCCTTTGGCCCAGGGCGCGATCCTGGAGACCCAGAATCGAATCCCACATCGGGCTCCCGGTGCATGGAGCCTGCTTCTTCCTCCGCCTGTGTCTCTGCCTCTCTCTCTCTCTCTCTCTCTCTCTCTCTCTCTCTCTCTGTGACTATCATAAAAAAAAAAAAAGTCCTCTTTTGGGGCACCTCAGTGACTCAATCCATTAGGTATTTGCCTTTGGCTCAGGTTATGATCCCAGGGTACTGGGATCAAGCCTGGTGTCAGACTCCCTGCTCAGCGAGGGTCTGCTTCTTTCTCTCCTTCTGTGCTTTCTCTCTCTCTCTCAAGTAAATAAATAAAATTTTAAAATAAATAAATAAAGTCCTCTTTTAGGGATGCCTGGCTGGCTCAGTTGGTACAGAATGTGACTCTTAATCTCAGAGTTATAAATTCAAGCCCTGCGTTGAGCATAGAAATTATTTAAAAATAAAACCTTTAAAATAAATAAAGTCCTCTTTTAGGTTATTGGAGATTCTTACTACTAAAAAGTGGAATGCTGGCAGCTAGAACTAGTGAGGACCACTGAAGGGGAGGAGGGCTGAGAAACTACCTCTAGTCCTGTGCAAACTCTCTTCACCATCATCGCTTTAACAGAGGTCTATCATCTCTAGCTCTCTACTGGGGTTTACTTTAACAAACTCATCAGAACTGACAAGGGACAAATTCTCAGTTCACTGTAGAAAAACCTCTGCTTTGATTCTTTATCCCAAGTTGCTAGGCAGCAGCTGTTCCCACGCTAAGGGAGCCAGCTCTTGCTTTTATCAGTAGTTGTCAGTCATGTGCACCAAGCAAGCACCTCCAAGAAAAGCTTATTTTTCTCCTCTCTTTTGCTGGCCACATCCACATCAGTTTTGTGGGATCTCTTTGGGACCATGTTTAACTTTCAGGGATCAATGACTACCGAAACCATTTCATTCCTATAGCTCAGAAAGACATTCTCCTTTCTCCAAAATGCCTCTGCTCAATCAAGACAGCTTGAAATTTTCAGAGAGCTTTACTCATTGGGGCCAAAGATTCTATTTTACATTGAAATGCAAATCCAGTCCCTGTCATTGACAGGTTTGTGAATGAATTTCTCAAATCACTTCCATGGGAAAGGGGGGTATGGTAGAGGTAAGAGGAGATGAGCAGAATAACAGCAAAGGAGGAGCAGGGAGAGGAAGAGGTATTGACAAAAGGAGCAAGGAATCCAGGAAGGGAAGCTGGGATCACTGATGACGAATCAGTCAGTTCCCTGGTTTTCCCAAGGGCTGGTCTTGTGCTTGGCAACTAAATCACAGTATCTCACTAAACAGAGCCTAAGCAGCATCCTAACTATCCAACCATGTAAATCAGAAATGGAAACTATAGGTCAAGATGGAGGTTCATGTGGGGGATGCTGGGATGTGCTGCCAAGATCCCCAATTACTCCCAGCAGCTGGGACTGACTCAGCCATCAGTCCCCTTCAGGGATTGCCTTGGCTAAAGGAAACTGCCTAACCAAGATCACCTCTCCTTCCCAAGGGATCCTACATCTAACGACTGTTTAACATGATGGGCCAAAGGCCCCACCTGTGACACTTCTGTAGTTTCATTCCATCTTCATAACTCCCCACTTGATTGGCTGAGGCATCTGTTAAGACTACATCACTGCTCAACTTTTCTCTCTCCCCAGTCTGTTTCCTTTCCTTCTTTTCCAAAAGAGTTGATTTCAAAAGTATGCCCTAAAAAATCTGCATGCCAATATCCATTCAAGTTCTGCTTCCTAGAAACCCCAAACAACAATAACCAGGCTGAGAAGCTTCAGTTTCCCAGATGAAGATAACCACAACCTACACTATTACATAGGTGAAAAGAGTAGGATGCCTTGGGCTGCTGTACATGGCTGCCTACCACATTGTTTCAGCTAAAACTGGGTAATTTGTTTCAATGACATTAAGGCACCCAAATGGGCCTAGAGAAGTCTTCCTTTTTCCCTGAGGGAGTCCTGGAAGCTTAGCTCCTCAGAAATTAGACAACAACAAAAAACAGGTGATCCATCTCATTCAATAAGCATTCACTGAGTATGAACTCTTCTTCGAGCACAAAATTATTGCTGCCTTCACTGTCACTGTCATCACTATCGTCATTGTCATATGTCCTTATTGCTGTTACTAATTGGTATTTTGAGGAAATCTCCTGACCTGGCACTTCAGAAACTGGAAGACAAATCACTATCCATTCAGGGTCCCATTAGGGTTTCACAGACAAAGATGATATGCCCTTTTGGTTTCCATATTTGCTGATAGAACTATACTTGGTTTTCAAACTGTCCACCTGGAGACATTTCCCCATCTTCTTGGTTATTCCAGTTGCCTTTCTTTGAACTTGCTTCACTTCTGCCAGAAATTTTTGAGTCTTAATGACCCATATGTTTCCTATAGCAACTAGAATTTTGAACCCAGGTAAGATTATATGCTTTTAGTTTGCCTCGAGTGATCTTACTGAAGCTATCCAGGCAGCCTCCATGGTAATAAAGCTATTCACTGGGCACTGACACTCAGCTGCTCACTTTCTTGTGAGACCTCTATGATGACCTTGGCTGGTTGACACTTCACTTCCTCCAGCAATTTAATATCTCCTATAAACTTTGAAGCTTGAGTACAGATGTTTTTTTGTTTTGTTTTGTTTTGTTTTGTTTTGCTAGGAATGTCCTGATCATGAGAAATAACTAGTTCTGCTCTGATTCCTTCAGGATTCCATTATTTAGATCTCCATTTTGTGCCCATATCCTTACCTTTTGTTTTTTGCCCTTAATGTAGGTTATTTTTCCTTCACAAAATAGTTCCACAAATTCCATGATGATGCATATTGGGGACTGACAGTGCAGTTGCAATGATAGGGCTACATTAAGATATACACTGATCCAGATGTTCCATGGAAGTACAATGCCAATCATTGCTTTATTGGTCCTTGGGTAAGAGAACCTGGGAAGGCCTAGGTAATAACATGACTAAAGCAGAGACCACCTCTTCCTTTGGTCCTGGAATGGATTCTAAAGTCCTTCACTGTTCCTAAACCTACTCCACTTTCTGGTTGTGACCTGACCAATTTCAGCATCCTGGGTATGACCTCTTTAGCCTTCCTCAGGTTGAATTCACTCCGTAGTGATTCCAAATAGACTCAGAATAACCACAGGCTACAAAGTTTCTTGTGAAATTACCATCTTTGAGATGTGGGCAAGTTATTTTAGGAGCAATAAGATCAATAACTTCCACTGTAGGAATAACACTGTGTAAAATATCATCACTGCATGAAGATGTGACAAGTTAGTAAATCCAGTGTTACCTTTCAAACATACTTTGGACAAAATCTTGGAATTCTACTACTTACTAGAGACTGTGAGCATCACAAGAAACAAAAGCATCTATTCTTTCATATTGATCCATGAAAACTGGGAAAGGGGGCATTTTATAAGGTATGAATATACAATCTCTATTCTTCCTGACTATGAATCATATCTCTAAATATAGATTTGCATGTATGTGCATGCACACAATTATGGCATCTTCCCCATTGACTCAAAGGATTTTATTTCAAGTTCTCATTTCTAGGATGTCACTGTTCTTCCCTATTCCCACATGCCTGAGTCACACACCCTTCTTTTGCCCCCTGTAGAGTAATAGAGACAGATTTACACAACCAAAGTATAGGGTATTTTTAGGAACAAACTACTAAGGTTGGCCCTCTTGAATCAAAACCAATCATATCATATTTCAGGACAAAGCTTCTCATCCAATGACTACCTATAAGGCAGCATGTAATTTATGCATCTTGAATCACAGGTATTAAAGACTTAACTGGGATTCAGTGCCTTGTTCTTGTAAATCTCTAGATATACTATACATTTATTCAAGCCATTGGTAAAAATAAATAGGTAGATAGATAGGTAAATGTATGGATAGAGACAGGTGGACCCTTATGGATTCTAGTTTATATATGTTTGGGTGCTTTCTCTTCAGTCACTCTAAATATTTGACTTGACAGTCTACCTACACTTAAAATAGACTGTCATCTACTTTTTCTTTCTTCTTTCTTTCTTCTTTCTTTCTTTCTTTCTTTCTTCCTTCCTTCCTTCCTTCTTTCTTTCTTTCTTTCTTTCTTTCTTTCTTTCTTCTTTTAAAGAGATGAAGAGAGAGCATGCAAAAGCGAGGGTAGGATGCACAAAGGGAGGGGGAGAAGGAGATGGAGAGAGAGAATCTTAAGCAGGCTCCATCTCACGGGGCTCAATCTCACAACTCTGAGATCATGGCCTGAGCAGAAATCAAGAGTCAGACACTGACTGAGTTACCCAGGAACCCTCATCTGTTTTTATTTTATTTTATTATTAATATTATTCCATAGGACATACAGTGCTCCATCACCCAGCCATGTGGCTGAGTGTGGAAAGCTTGCAGTTCAACTACTTAGCATATAGCAACATATACAGTAGAAGAGTAACAGGAAAAGTTTTGAATTTAATCAAGTCTACAGACAGGGAGTTTTCGATCTATGAGTAAAAAGGACGTCCTGCTGGCCTATGAGATTAACTTCCCTACTAAGACCAAGTAGTGAACACTTACAAGAACTGGGCATTAACACCCTGTTATAGATGGTAGCACTAAATCCTCTCTACTCTAGGCAAATCCAGTCGTACTCCAACCCCATTCTGGCAAAATAATGAACAGCATAGATTCATAAGGTTGTATCAGTGAGTGGTAGGATTAAAAACAGAACTTGGGTCTGGGAATTCTTAACTTTCTATTAAAGTACAAGGGTCATTATTTCTTCCTTGTTTTTTCCCAAGAAATAAAATTTCAAAGAAATGGCAATTAATTAGGACTGAATCTATGATTATTCATTATCAATAACATTACAATGGGATTGTGCCATTAATATTTCATTTCACTTCATGCCATTTAGAAGTTTCCAATGATCATTTCTGACATTTTCCAGTGTCATATAATAAGTGATAAGATTTCTTTTTCTACTTTTTTCTTCTTCCCTCCCTTTTACTGAAACTTATGTAATTTTTATATGACTTTTCTTGCTAATTCTATATAAGAGCTACAAAGAGAAAACTTTGTTCAAACACGAAATTTTTTGTTACACTCAGAGCTGTTTGTTCTTTTGGCATTTTCTGAATACAGCTGAAGAGACAGTGTGTCTACCAGCATGTGATCTGTAGCAGACTGCCAGACTACAATGTTATTCCAAGCATTTGGAGATTTGAGTAAATGAAAGAGTTTTCCCTTTTTAGTTTCATGTATTACCTTAATTATTTGGATGGAAGAATGCAGTTGCCATATGCCAGTCACTTTCACATGCAATAAGATTCTCTTTATCACCTTTGTCTGCTGCTTGGCTATTTATATGCTCTTGCTTTGAGAACTGAAAACTGATTTGTAAAAGCCAAATATTATTAAATTATTTCAAGCTTCCAAAGTTATCCTATTTAAACTATAATACCCCTAAGTATAATCACAAAAACCTTTTCTCTCACTCACAATTTTGAGACTCATTCTGTATATGCTGATAACAAAAACATCCCTTAAGTGTCCAGCTTTAGACAGGGAGACGTGTTTCATTTTATAGGTATGAGGAGCCAGGGGCGGGAGGGCTTTGTGTACAGAGTGCATATCCCATCAAAGGAAATCAGTTTGTTGAGGCTCAAAGAATGCAGACCAGTGGTCAACAGATTTAGGTTCTAGGCTGGACTCTGCCGCTCTCTTACTATGTGATGTTGGGCAAGTAAATTCCCTCGCCAAGTTTCACTTGTTTCATCATATATTAAAGCTCTTAGATCTACAGTGGTTTTGTAAATTTCTGTTTGTATTCATTCAAAATTTTGTTGTAAACATTCATTGAATGTCATTTAGTTCATAAAGACCAATGACTAAATCTTCACTGAGGAAATTACATATGATCAAGATAAAAGTATTCAGTGGTTTTTTTTTTTTACCATTTATTGCATTTTCTCTTGAATTCTACATTAGTATTACAATCACTTCTTTCTTTTTCTTAAACATTTTGATTGAGGTTTTTGACTCATTGAGGGTATAAACATGGAACAGCTTTATTATACAAATAACCATTATCGGCTAAGCTCAAGAGACTCTATAATATTTCAGTCTGATCTCATAACTTTCACTGTCCGTTAGGTTAATGAAGTTCCCCAATTATAATATTAATCTCTTCTCCTCCAGGCCCAGGCTAGAGTTGTGCTTGCAGTATGTTGGTGAGAAAGGGTCCATGAAAATGGAAGAAGGAGGAGCAGAGATCCACAGAACCAGAGTAATGCTCTCATGCCCTCTTCCTAATTCCTGTGCCTGTTCCTCAGCTGATTAAAAGGAAAATGATTTTTCCTTGAGTGACTGTGCAAGAGAAGGTGGAGGGCCTCTGATTTGTTGGCTGTAAATGTCATTCTTTTTTGAGAGCAACCATCAGTCAATGGTGACAAGGCAGCTGACTCTATTTTTTCTCATCCTGGCTGAACCAGCTCATTAACTATTGACTTGCCGAGTGTGCCCAGTGATGATAGTTGAAATCCCAAGAACCTCCCCTGAACACAGGTGAGCCCTTATAGATTCAAATGAACTTTCCCCTGGGCCCCAAACAGTATCCCACATCCTGTGACATGCATCAGATGCATATCCAAGCTATCCAGTCTCTAGCAAGCTGCAGCTCCCAGCCTCTTCCACAGTCTTCACCTTCAACTCTGAGAACAAGTGGATATATATTCTGGATTCTCAGGAACTCAAGGGGCAGCCTTCCAGAAGTCTCTTGTCCCTTCTCAGTTTGGCTCTTTTATCACTTAAGGTAGGTCAGTCATCACTACAGATTTCTGGACTTTCAATTAGAGAGCAAGATATGTCTCCTTTTTATGCAAAAAAACAAATCTGAAACCTTATAAATAATTCCATCTTGGGTTTCTCTTCTTTGTCCTTGGAAAGAGGAATTAGTTGAGTACTCCCTGCCTTTACAAACACCCAGGCTTTCCTAAAAGTAAAGCTTCTAATACCCCTTCTCTACCTTACAGCCCTCTTTGTTGAGGGGATAGGGGATGGGAAGGCTGGAGTGTCAGTTCTACTGAAATGAAATTTCTCAGCAAGCCTTGTTGGGAGATGGCTAACACATGAACTGGTGGTGCTCTTATACAGAGATGAGGAGCTGTGGGTGCTAGACCGAATTAAAAAAAAAAACAAAACAGGAATTGTTGTAAAATCATGTTTTTGGTTGGTTTTTTTTTTGTAAATATTTTATTTATTTATTTGACACAGAGAGAGAGAGAGCACAAGTAGACAAATCAGCAGAAAGAGGGAGAGGGAGAAGCAGACTCCTTGCTGAGCCGGGAGCCAGATGAGGGGTTCTATCCCAGGACCCCAGGATCATGACCTGAGCCAAAGGCAGATGCTTAACCAACTAAGCCACCCAGAGCCCCCACGTTTCTTTTAAATTCTTTTTTTAAATTTTGTTTTAGAACTGCCTCTAATAATTGCATATATATTTTTTAGTTCATCTGAGAGTGTTTACTATTTAACAAGAGAATTTAACTCTCTTACACCTATTATCATAATTGGCATGCTTGGTCTCACTTTCACTGTCGTTTTAGAATGCTTCCTTACTATTTCCTCTATGTATTCTATGATTTATTTTTGGTTGTTCCACCACCCCCTTTCTCTTGTGATCTGAAAGACAGATATCATGTGCTTTATTTTTTAATTTTTTACTAGTGACTGCCACTGTAATAATACAAGTATTTAAGCCCATATAAAAATTTGAACTATTGATTTGAAACAACAAAATAAAAAGCACCAATCAATAGAAATATTTGGAGGGGGATCCCTGGGTGGCGCAGCGGTTTGGCGCCTGCCTTTGGCCCAGGGCGTGGTCCTGGAGTCCCAGGATCGAGTCCCACATCGGACTCCCGGCATGGAGCCTACTTCTCCCTCTGCCTGTGTCTCTGCCTCTCTCTCTCTGTGTGTGTGTATGACTATCATAAAAAAATTTTTAAAAAAAATATTTGGAGGAATCTAAGATAACTCTTTTTTTTTTTTTTTTTTTTTACTGTGCCTGGTAAACTGTTTTGTTGTTTTGCCTAGAGAAGTATTGAATTCTTTCTTTATATTTAAATTTTTTTAAATGTCACCAGCCTTCAACAAGTGAACCTTTAAACAAACTGTGGTACATACATACCAGAGAATATTACTTAGTAACAAAGAAGGATGAAATTATTGATACACAACAACAACTTGGAAGAACCTCTAAGGAATTATGCTGAGTGAATAAAGGAACTTCCAAGAGATTACATACTGTATGATTCCATTTATACAACATGCTTAAAAATTTATTTTATTTTATTTATTTAAAGATTTTCTTTATTCATGATAGACGGAGAGGGAGAGAGAGAGAGAGAGAGAGAGAGAGAGAGAGAGAGAGAGAAGCAGACACAGGCAGAGGGAGAAGTAGGCTCCATGCCGGGAGTCCGATGTGGGACTCCATCCTGGGACTCCAGGACCACGCCCTGGGCCAAAGGCAGGCGCTAAACCGCTGAGCCTCTCAGGGATCCCTTTTGTTTTTATTTTTTAAAAAAGATTGTATTTGTTTACTTGAGAGAGAAGATAGTGAGAGAGAGAGCGCAAGCGGGGTGGGGCGGGGTGGGGGGTGGGTGGGGGGAGAAGGAGGTTCCCCACTGAGCAGGGAGCCTGACACAGAGCTCAATCCCAGGACCCTGAGACCACAACCTGAGCCAAATGCAGATGCTTAACAACCAACTGAGCCTTGTAGGCGCCCCTTGAAAAAATTTAGACCTGGAGAAGGGATTCGTGGTTTCCAGGAGTTAGAGATAGAAGGCAGGGTGTAGGGGTGGGAAGGATGTTATTGTGGTTATAATAGGGCAATATAAGGGATACTTGAGGTGATGGAAATGTTCAGCATCTTTACTGTGGCAATAGATATACAAACCTGCACGTGTGATAAAATTGTACAAAATATATACACATACAAATTGAGCAAAACACATACACATACAAATGAGTACAAGTAAAACTGAAGGAATCTGAATACGATTGGTGGATTGTATCAATGTCAATATACTGGTTACAGTATTATACTACAATTTTGCAATTTGTTACCATTGCAAAAGCTGGGCAAAGGTATATGGGATCTCTCTGGCTTACTTATTACAACTGCATATGAATTTACAGTTTTCTCAGTAAAATTTTCAGTTAAAAAAGATTCACTAGGATTTGTATAGGTCTTGGTAACTTTATAAAAACATTTCCTTTATACCACTATGAATGAATCACTTTCATTTGCAAACTTTAGTCAAGCTTCAAATCATATATTTTTGAAACTGCTGTTTCAGTTCCACTAGCTTTTTTTTTTCTTTTCTGTATCTTCAGATCTCTCTTCTTTACTCTCCACACCTGACATTCTTTTTTATCGCATTCTCTGAGTACTTTTCCTCTGTATCCTAAAAGACTTTGACATTGGTTCTCTAGTGTCTACATATGGATTTGATTTCCTGTAGTGTTAATTCTTTAGTATGGATTCTGATTATTTTGTATCTTATATTTACATTTTTACTTCATTTGGACATTTTTCTTAATCCAAGGCCTTTTCTGTTTATTATTCAATAAGCTCCTTTTCCATTTTAGTGTTTTAACTTCCCATCTTTGATTTTTTGCTTTGTGTAGTCCACAGTTTTCACACTTTTAAGCATATAAGTGATTCCTAAAATTAACTAGCTCCTGGTAGTAAATCTTTATCCAAAGTAAGTTCTTTTTCAGACAGTAGTGCGTTATGTTATCATCTTTAATGCTAGAGACACATTTAGTTTTGTTTCATATTATTTTAACCTTACTCATCCCTGAAAGAGGAGAGTTTCTTTTGAGTCCCAGCATTTGTCCATAAACCAAGTATGTAGTTTCTCTTAGTCTCTTTTTATTATTCACCTAGCTACCATCAAAATCTTTCTCTTTGCTCATAACCTAAAAGGCCATTTCTAGATAACTTTCTAGATTTTTGTGCCTTTTACTTGGTATAAATTTGCAATCCTTAGGAAATGTTTTTTGATCTTTTTGCCTGATTATCTTTCCATGAGGAGTGGCGTTCATTCCAGAATTCTTTGAAATCTTTTATGCTTTGTTCCCTTCCAGAAATCATTCTTTCAGATTCAGTCCCTTGCCACTACCAAATTCACAACCCACATGTCAGTGCTCCTGGCCACTTTACATTACCCAGAGCCCTATTCCAAATAATATTAGTTAATAAGCTGGGGTACCTGGGTGGCTCGGTTGGTTAAGCATCTGTCTTTGAGCCTTAGGCTCGGGTCATGATCTCAGGATCCTGGGATTGAGCCCCACATGGGGCTCTCTGCTCAGCAGGGAGCTTGCTTCTCCCTCTCTCTCTGCCTGCTGCTCCCCCTACTTGTGTTCTCTCTCTCTCCATCAAATAAATAAAATCTTTTTAAAAAATACATTAGTTGATAAATTTATAGTGCTATTAATTTATCTGGATTACTTTCTGTTTTTCAAAACAGTGGTGAATAATCCAGAAATACCCACTATGCATTGTAAGCAAGGGAATAACATGACTTGATTAATGTTTTTAAAAGACCACTCATCGGAGAAGGACAAACATTATATGGTCTCATTCATTTGGGGAATATAAAAAATAGTGAAAGGGAATAAAGGAGAAAGGAGAGAAAATGAGCAGGAAATATCAATGAGGGTGACAGACCGTGAGAGATACCTAACTCTGAGAAACGAAGAAGGGGTAGTGGAAGGGGAGGTGGGTGGGGGATCGGGGTGACTGGGTGATGGGCACTGAGGGGGGCACTTGGCGGGATGAGCACTGGGTGTTATGCTATATGTTGGCAAATCGAACTCCAATAAAAAATATATATACAAAAAAAAAAAAAAAAAGACCACTCAGACAACATTGTGGGAAAAAAGTTTGAAATGAATTAGAAGTGAAAGCAGAAAGTCAAATTAGGAGGGTATTGTAAGAGTGCAAGAAAGCAATGTTAAGACTTGGACCAGGGAAGCAGGAGTGGAGACTGAGGAAGCAGAGATCCATAGAGGTTTATAAGGTAGAATTGACCTGAATGACTCCCCTGTGGTAAACAGGTTAGTTCAAGATAAACAGTGGTAACTGTGCTAAATGGAGAAATCGGAAGCTCCTATGTGACTTCTGGTGAGTATGTTAAAATGTTAAACTATTTAATTTATTGGGGAAAGGATGCTAATACCAACAACCCTTCCTAAAGGTGTATACAGGGTTTTTTTCTCCCCTGTTTGTTATAAATTCTAGAATATTATGTTTATTTAATTCTGTCTTAGCCAGGTAACTTTTTAGGAAATTCTCTTATTTTGTGATACAGAGTCAATATCATTAGCTTGTTCTATGGGTAATCAAACCTGAAGAAATCACAGGATCTTTTGGTGCTGTTGTCTGGGGTGCCATCTAGTGACCAAAATTCTGCACAGCAGACAAGGAGGCCCGAGAATGTCCCAGCAAGGAATAATCCTGCTACTTGAAATTCATGTAGATTGATAGCCACATAGCCAGTCCAGAAGGTGAATGCTTGCCAAATACAATTCAATTAACCATCTGTGAGATTTTAAGTCACTTTATCTCAATTGGTCTGTTTCCAAATCCATAAAATGTAAGGTAAATGCTAGCTCATTTCTAAGGCACTAAAAAAGTTTAATACTTCTAGGTCTTGTCTTTTTTTTTTTTTTTTTTCAAACAGGTCAAAACAAAAATCTAGGATGACACATATATATTTTTGCTTTAATTTATTCACCAAAATCACGTATTGTATAGCTAGCTTAAGGTCCCCTGAATGGTCTCAAATTTTAAGAGTTCATATTCAGCCATTTCATCTCATTTCAGGTCCTTCATTGCCTCAAGTAATTGTCCATATTGCTAACCCTAGTGATTTTTCTAAGAGCCAAATCAAATAATAAAATAATATCATATCACCATTTGAAACACTCCAATTGATCTTATTATGCCACAGCAATCATCTCCAAGATTTTAAGCATTCATCCTTATCTGAAAAAAATGTGAGCATGCAACTCCTATATATAATATATAATAGTGAAGTATTATTACCTTTTCATATTATACATGCCTACTACACTAACATAAAACCAGAGGTGTTCAAAGGATAAGATAAAGATGAAATAAAATGTTATTTTTGATTTCAGGGGGAAAAAACTGTTTTCATTAAAATATCCTGACACTTTTATTTTATTTTATTTTAAAGATTTTATTTATTTATTTGTGAAAGACACACACAGAGAGGCAGAAACATAGGCAGAAGGAGAAGCAGGTTCCCCCTGGGGAACCCCCAGGCTTCCCATGGGAAGCCTGATGCAGAACTTGATCCTAGGACCCTGGGATCACACCCTGAGCCAAAGGCAGATGCTCAACCACAAAACCACTCAGGTGCCCCCATCCTGGCACTTTTAAAAGTTTTTTTTTTAAAGATTTATTTATTTATTCATGAGAGACACAGAGAGAAAGAGAGAGACAGAGACACAGGCAGAGGGAGAAGCAGACTCTTCTCAGGAGCCCAATGCAGTATTCAATCCTGGTACTCTGGGATCACAACCTGAGCCACCCAAACACTGAGCAACCAGGGTCCCAAAAGATATTTTAAAATAAGAAAAAAAAAAAAAGAGTCTTTTGTATTAGCTAACATATTTCCCATTTTAAGTGCTCTTCATTCCTTTATAAAAACCCAGATTTCTATCTAGTTCCATTTTCATTTTACATTAAAGTCTATCTTTGAGATTTCTTGTAGTAATGGTCTGCTGTCAGTGAATTTCTTCAGCTTTCATACGCCTGGAAAAAAAAATCTTTGTGTTGGTTTCATTTTTTGAAGGATATTTTTGCTGGGTATAGAATTCTAAATCCACACAGGTTTTTTCTTTCAATACAGATGTTGCTCCACTCTCTTTTTTGTTGTTGTTTTTTTACTCACATTGTTTCCAACAAAAAGTCTGCTGTCCTTCATATTTTTGTTCCCCTGTGTTTGTGTTTTTACTCTAGTTTCTTTAAAAAATTTTTCTCTTTATCACTTATTTTAATCAATTTGATTAGAATGTGCCTTGGTGTAGTATTCATTTTTCATCTGCTTGTAGTTCATTGAGATTCTTGAATCTGTAGATACATAGTTTTCATCACATTTGGAATCTTTTCAGACATAATTTCTTCAAAAATCTTTACCCCCAACATTTCCACTCCTTTTGAAACTCCAGTTGTGGACATATTTCCAAAGCTTTCTGATAATCTTTAGTATTTTAATGGAATAATTTCCATGCTGTATTCAAGTTCACTAATTGTTTTCTTCTGAAGTATCCAATCTATTATTACTCTAATTCAGTGTATTTTTTATCTTAGACATTGTGTTTTTTATTTTCAGAAGTTCAATATGAGTCTTTTTGATATCATTTCGATCTCTCCGAAAACTGCTGTTTCCATGTACATGCTTGAACATATGGAATATATTAATCATAGCTATTTTAACATTCTTCTCTCTTAATTTTATCATCTGTGCTGTTCCTGAATCTGTTTCTAATTGATCATTTTCCTCCTCACTGAAGTTTATCTTTTCTGCTTTTTTGCATGTCTGGAATTTTTTGATCGGATGTCAGACATGGAGAATTTTATATTTTGGCACACTAGATTGTTTGTGTTTTCAATATGCCTCAACTTTGTTCTAGAGTGCAGCAGAGTTCCTTAGAAATAATGTAATTCTTTTGCAACTTGCTTTTAAGCTCCATTAGGCAGAACCAGAGCCACTTTTCATCTCAGCAACTAATCTCAACCAGGGACAATTCTGACTCTAAGGAAGGGTGCATTGGCAATGTATGGAGATACTTTCAGTTGTCACAATTAGTGGAGTAGGTAGGCAACTGGCATCTAGCAGATAAAGGCTAGGGATGCTGCTAAACATCCTATGACACATAGGCAGCACTCCATGATAAAGAACTATTTGGCCCAAAATATCAATAGTATCAAGATTGAGAAACTATTGTCTAGACTATTTGGGCTCCACTATTGAAATAGTACCCTTCTCTCTTTTTTTAAGTTTTTAATTTATTCATTCATGAGAGACTCAGAGAGAGAGGCAGAGACATAGGTAGAGGGAGAAGCAAGCTCCCTTTGGGGAGCCCAATGTGGGACTCAATTCCAGGACCCTGGGATCACGACCTGAGCCAAAGGCAGATGCTCAACCAATGAGCCAGCCAGATGCCCCTGAAGTAGTACCCTCCTGAGTGCTCTATGTGATGTCCCCATTTATTAAGAGATTTCTCCATTCTGGTTGTTGGGAAGGCAAACTATTCCAAGTTCTTTGGGATATCTGGGAATTGTTTTCCCTACTCCTTTCTGTTGGCTTTGGGTCATTTCTTCATATATACATGCCAATCAGTTTTTTAGTTGAATAGTGAAAGAGGACCCCTGTCTCTGTGATGCTTCTCTTCTCCAGTACTTTGCCTGGTAGATTCACTTTGGCCTCTCCAAATTCTCAACTCTTTGTCCTAAACACAGAGGCCTGCAAGCATTGGTTTGGGATTTCCTTCCCTGTGTTTTGGCCTGGAAACTCTCTGTGAGTAGTAAACTGGGGTAACTGTCGGGCTCAATTCATTTATTTACCTCTTTTCAGGGATCACTGTTCCACACCAGCTGCCATCCAATGTCTGAAAGCCACTCTTTCATATGTTCTGGCTGTTTTTTTAGTCAAATGATTTTTATAACAGGTGAATTATATGAAGCAGTGGCTTTGATCCTTGAGTAGTGGTTAATATCCTAAGGCACAATATGCAGTTAGATCAGGATTCATCTTTAAACATATTTCAAATAGTCCTGGTAAATGAGATTTTTCCCAGCTTCACATCAGCTCTAATTAGATTATCATTGTTTTTATCTCATTAGATGGCTGATAAAAGGCTTACAGTAGGAGGAATATGTCAGCTCTGCTATTTTGTTGTTGGTATGCGCAGTATTTGTATTCTCTTCAATCTGTCTTATCTGTAAAAATCTATTTTATTTTTATGATAGAAAAATTCAATCATATACAAAGGTAAAGAGGATAGGATAATGAATCTTGATCTGCCCTTCAGTCAGCTTCAACAATTATCAACTCACAGCCAATCTTGTTTCATCTACATTCCCACCCACTTCTCAAAGCATTCTCCTAACCCTGGATTACTCTGAAATAAATCCCAGGTATCATATCATTTTATCTATAATTATTTCAGTGTGTATATATAAAAAAGCAAAGCATAGTTCTATTGCCATACTTAAAAATGTAACAATAACTCTTTAATACCACAAATATATAATCCAGACTCAAACTTCTCTGATTATTTCAAACTTCTTGTTTTTGTGTGTGTGTGTGTTTATTTATTTGAATTGTCATCCAAATAACACTCATACATTGTGATTGCTTATATGTCTCTAAAGTTGCTTTTAATTTAGTTTCTTCTCCATCTTTACACATCCCCTCCAAGTTATATGTTAAAGAAATAGAGTCATTTGTCCTGTAGGGTGTCAGGTATCATTTAACAAATTCTTCAGTTCCCTGTATTTCCCACAATTGGTAATTATATGTAGAGATTTTATCAAATTCAGGTTCAATTTATTTGGGTAAACTACTTCATAGATGGTGTGTGATTCTGTCAGGAAGCACATTTGGGGATGCTAGCAGCTCTGGATAATCATTGTATAAATCCACTAATTCATTAGGGATATAGTGTCTAATATTATCATTCTTTCTTCATTATTAGCTGGAATAAATATATAAAGGCAATCTTTTCTTCATGGTTATTTCTAATTCTATCATGCCTACTTCACTTAGTAAATTGAATACTGCTACAAAGTTAATACTTCTTAACTTCAACCATTTCTTTTCCCAAGGGATAGAAATTGTATAGGAAAAGAATAAATTCTAATCCTTTCCCTTTAGTCACTAGTTTGTTAAATAATAATTATTTTCCTATCGTTCTCCAAAGGTAACCAAAGCTTTCTGCATCATTATGAGCTCATTGATTTAAATATATTTGATGTATATCAATCCATTGCAGTTTATTCTTGTTAATGCTTGATTTGTCCCATCTTTCACCACTGGGAGCCTATTTAAGTTAACTCTTGTGGCCTTTGATGACCTCAGTAGTCTCATGGCTTCCTTGCTAATTGGTTTCACAAGATATTTCAGGCATATGTGATTTTGCTAAATAGTATCAAGTTTTCTTCATTGGAACGGTACCATATTGCATCCCCACTCCCCTCCAACCCCTACAATGTGATAGCACTGGTTTCCCCACAGCCTCACCAATTGAGTATTAAGTCAAACTTGAATATTTGCAAATCTGATAGGTGACAAATAATATCCTTGTGTGGTTTTAATTTCCATTTATTGCCCATGAGTTTGACTGATCATCTTTACCATGGTTAAAAGCCATTTGCTGTAAGCTGTCTGTATTTCAGCCCATTACACAAAAAGCTTCTTAGTAATCTATAGTTTCTTTGTAAGACTATCTCAAGCCATGTGTCTGTCCATCTTGTAAAGTCACCTTAATCAAAATGTAATAAAATCTATCAGTCCATTTAACCAGGCAATATAAATTTGAATATGTGGTGTATGCTAAGAGGAAACAAAAACTGAAGGCCCAAGTGATAGACACTGAACTATAAAGCTCCCATCTTGCTCCGTCCTCCTGATACTTCATGCTCCATCTGTGATACACTGGACAGCTGGACCAAGTGAAGGGGCCATGGTCAATCTACACAGTATAGTTGAGAACCATCTATTTTTAAATTTTTAGATTAAAAATATAATACAATTACCCCAATAAAGTTAATTTTTTTAGTGAATATAAGTAGCTCTAGATTTTCTTTCCACCCTCCAGTAGCTCACTTTGTACATCCCCAATGCATAGACAGAGCCCACTTTGGATAGCACTGACTACGAGATAAAGTTTAAGACTTCTGGCTTGGCAGAACAGAAAGACTATCAGAAGGTGGCCCCTGCCCATGTTCCAGCCTGTCCCATGCCTCTAGTCCCCTTGCTCTAGTTCTGTCTACGTTTTTGTAGTTCTCCCTAAACTGTTATTCTCTGTTTCAGGCACACTACATCCTTCTCTCCTCTAACTAGCAAGCTCCTACTATGAGCTGCCACATAACCTGCACAAATATGCCAAGAGCTCTACTCCTATTCCACCAGGGACAAACAATTCCTCTGGGAAACCATTCTGACTTTTTCAGTCTGACTTAGGTCTTATCTTCCTCTAGATTCACCATGAACACTGTGGCAAAACCACTGACATCTTTGTGGAGAAGCTAGCAAGCAAGCACTATTGGGTCTCTTCCCTTGACTTGAGAATCACTCTCCAACTCTCCTCCACTGGGAAGGCAACTTCAGAGGAGGCATAAGAAGAGGTGCCTGAGAATGAGATCCAGCCTGCTCCAGACTTTCTCGCAACTCCCCCCATTGATCTGCCCAGAGAAATGCCTGAGGGGTCAGAACCTGGGTATGGTTACTCGAAGGCAGGCCATAGGCAGAATTCCTCACTGAATACAGTGGGAGAGACTTAGCTGAAAGAAAGAACTAAGCCAAAAACTGGGCTTGATAGGTGAGGTCAAAATTCATGGAAAAGCCTGGTGGAGTCCAACTGAGAGTAGCTCAAGGAAACAGAATAGCAAGCTATTCAAACATTGAATAGCAATGTAATTCTAGAAGGGAACTCTTCTGTCAGTACCTGCCTTCTCAGGGATAGTTGAGAAGAAAGAGGGCCTCACTATTCACATCTGTCTACCAGGCAGAGTTACCATTTTCCAGCAGAGCCCTAATGTATCTCTTGATTCCTCTGAACCTGCCCAAATGTACCAGAACCTGTCCCCATTCTCCATGTACAAAGGTCTCCTTGTCAGGGCCTCCCTGCCATTCTCCATTTCAGACTTCTAAAAGCCCCCAAATCTAAGATCTAATAGAGAGCTGGGAGGTCCCAGCCCATCTGTCCACCTAAGCCTGACCAGAGAGGACAAAATAAAACCAGCACTTAGATCCCCATTTGACTTCTTAAACTGATTATTCAATGAATCAGAACCCAGAGAGGAGGAGAGATGAGCTCCTGGCTTCCTAGACATCACACAATAAGTTTAACTGAGCAAACCCAATCAACCAAGTGGACTTCACTTAAAGACTGAAAAGAAAGTGAATGATCAACGTAAAACTATGTTTAGGTTTTATACATCCTATGGAGAATTGATCAAATGCAGATTGCAAGGTCCTTCCCTTCAGATTTTGATTGAGAAGTCTCAGATGATACCTGAGAATCTGAATATTTAAGTTCCCTGGTGAATTTGGATGCAGGTATTTTCAGACCAGACCCTGAGAAACAGTGGTCCAGATGATAAAACAGGGAAATTTAAAGCATCTAAAGCAGCTAGGGTCATCGAAGTCACTGCCCAGGGGCTAGTCATTCTGTGTCGCTGCATCCTGGTTGTGAATTACATAGCAAACTACCCTTGTTCTGGTTGCAGGCTCATCTGCAACCTTTTGGCCACCATTTGACTTCCCTAGTCCCTTGCCTGCGGGAAGATAACCTACAGATCTGCACGCATGAACATTCTGCTCCGTCCACAGCTGTCTTTCTCATTACAAATCGATACATTGGCATTTGCTTCTTTTTTTTTTTTTTTTTTTTTATTGGCATTTGCTTCTATTTTCATTTCTGTGGCTTTGCTCACTGCGGGTCCCTCCTGAAAAGCAGAGCTTCTCTCCCGGTACAGATGGAAACCATTTTCCGCCAGTGCAGACACGGAGCCTCACCATGAGCTAGCTGATGAGTCTCGCACCCTGACACGTCCAGAAGAACGTGCAGAACACTAACTTGCTGCTGGAACCATCTGCTCGGATTCCGACAGCGAGGACCGCGCGCAGAGCTCCGCCCCCGCCCGGCCTTTGTTCTCTCCTGCGGGGCCACCCACACCGTCGCTCCTGTCCCAGGGCCCGGGGGAGCCCCCGCCCTTACCGAGCGCTTCTAGTTCCCCACCACCTCCTGTCTTAAATTCCTTGGTCCCTGGCTCTCTGATCTTATCTCTTCCCCGCCTCGGCTTTTTGGTCTGTGTTGTCAATCATTCCTTTCCTTCTGCTTTTTGTTCTTTTCTTCCCCGAGGATGGAGCTACGGAGTTTCCCCATCCCTGCTGGCGGCGGAAGTTCTGGCACAACAAAAGAACCCTCTCGGCCGTCCTGGCCCAGCGCGCGCCCGGGCCCAGGGCCCAGTGGGGTGTGTGCCAGGCCCGGGGCACAGGGGAGGGGGAACTCGTCTGCCAATCGGATTCAACCAGCCCCCTGGCTGTGTTCAATTCACTACAGTGAATGTCACCCTGCGCTGTGTCTTGGCAGCCAGCTGGCTTTCCTGGGCCATTGCCCCTGCGAAGTGCCTGAACTGCAGCATTAGCATTCACACTGCATCACCATTCAAGGAAAAGAACCGATGAAAAGCTCAACTAGATTAGACCAATCTTCCTTCCCAGGCGCTCCTGGGCTCCTGACAGAGGCCCTGAAGGACAGGCTGCCCTCCAAGCTATTTACCTCAATAGAGGAGGGACAGCCTCACACAGCTTCTCTCCTTTGGTAACTTGTTATTTAAGCCTCTCCTTTATTCCCTCTGTCAAATTTGTCATCATGCCCTGCCAATTTCTGTTGCCACCATCGTCGTTCTCTCATATCCTGGCTCCAGCGAGGGTCTGATTTCTGTGATGTCTTCCCACACCGCCCACTGAAGCCATCCTCAGGACTTTCATCATCTCACTTGGTGGCAGAGTCCTACTGGGAATAGGGGGATCAGACTCCCCTTCCCAGATCTCAACTGCCTGGCTCTACCTAATTGGCCCCTCTTCCCAGCACACAATCCCCTCTTCGTTCCAGGCCATGCTGGCCCAGTGTCCCCAAGACTTCACATTCCTGTCTGCCCGCAGTGCCCCCACCTGTGTTTTCTTTGAAATCTACCACTTTTGAAAATGCCCACCTCAACCCTTGCTATTTCAAGTGGGCAAAGGGGCTACGATGAGGTGGCACTAGGCCTGTGAGCTTGGGATGGGGGCCAGAGGCTAGGGCGGTGAAAGGACTCACCCAAGGCAGAGCAAAAGAGAAAGAAATTTATTGAATACACCCGCAAGGGAGTGGTGAGCAGGATGGCAAAGGAGAGAATGTCTGTGGTGAGAAGGGGTGGTGAGAGGCCACAGTTCCTGGGCCAGTGAGGGAGTATGGGGAAGGTATGGAGTTCTCCCTTTTTGGTAATCTTAGGAACTGTGCCTGGGTGTAATTGGTCAGTTAGGGCCTATGGCTATTTTGAGGTGGGTTGCTTCATGAACCTGTTTGCATTAAGCTCCGTGGTGTCTTGGTCGCTGTGACCCCTTTAGCCTTGATCAGGTTTCCATTGCTCAAGCCTGTTGCCTAAAAGCAGCCTCCACAGGCTGGTAACTTAATGTCTCTGAACAGCATTGTTATTAGACAATAATCATACTGCACAGGAGTTCTATACTCTCTGTTAACCACCTGAACTTGATGAAGGATACATAGGACCTGGTTTTCCTCCAGGTTCTTGCCTTCTGCCAGGTTATATAATTCTCCTCTCCTGGTCCTTGACCAACAGGTTTCTGGAAACTGGGTTGTAAGAGCAGATCTCACTTCCAAATATTAAAAAAGTCCAGTCCAACCCAAACACAAACCTAAAAGCTTCCCCTTTGCCCTCACTCTTTCCCCTCCCCATCAACTCAGCTTGACTCATGGCTCAGGGACCTGCTGGCATCTACCGTTTTTTCATGCTCTTCTACTCCTTTTCTGCCTGCTTCTGGATCTTCCAGAGTCAGAAACAAAAGAAAAATGGTAGTCTTTTTACTTTGCTGGTGCTGCCTCAACCAACGATGCCCTCTGTCGTGATGGACAGCTGAAGCCTGGCTCTCCCCGTGGCAGATGTGTGTGTTCTTTGAGGCCCCCCAGGGACCTCTGCACTGCACAGCTCTATGACCATTTAGATGGACCTTCTAGGCATTTTCTTCTGTTGTAGCAAGCACAGTGTTACACATCATCAGCACAGGACGTTGGAGGGACTGGAGGAGAAAGAAGCTTCTCATCCTACTTCCAAGATACTTTCATTTGCTTCTTTTTGATCCTACTGCAAAGCCATAGGTGCTGTGGGGTGTAGAACATCCAGTGGTGCTCCAACCCCAGCCAAGTGCCCCGACATGCAACGCCTTGGCATATTTGTACCCCTGGCCTGGTGACCACCTCATTGTGGCCCTCCTGATGGAGTACATGGGGTATGTTTTACTCATACAACATATATCCACATGCGGAGGATGTGTGCACCTGTTAGCAATCACCATCTCTGTGCTGTGGGTGTATGGGTAATTTTTATTTAATTGCTATGTATACATCAGGAAGCAAGGCCAAAGAAAAGATATACAAATTCTCAAATTTTAAAATATAACTGACTTTCTCCTGTCTTTTAGAAAGAAAAATTCTCTAAGCTAAACTGGTATATATCAGTAGGTTAGTTTTCCTTATATAAGTGCACAGAACTATTACCTTGAGCTCTTTTATTGGTTTGGGCTCCATAGAAATATACAAAAATAGAGCAATCACTCCAAGTCTATTCACCTGCTACCAAGGACAATGGCAGCGCACCTGGGAAGGATATTTTACCTAGAAAAATACATCTTGTATTTCTTTCTTTAAACTCGGGAAGTAGGAGAAATTAAAAGGAATAAGGAATGCAATCAAATATGAGTAATTACATGTGCAAATGTGTAGTCACCTGTTCATTTTGGGTGTTTCGTTTTGCCCTGGCAGCAAATATATATTCTGAAACCTACAGGATGAGTATTATATACCCTGAACTTCTACCTTAATTGCTGTATTGATTTGGGGGTTCCAGGAAGGAAAGCCCAGGAAAGACAGAGGGGTAGTATGCTGGGGGCGGGGAGGTGGTTGCATTTGCAATGATAATTCTATTATAATACTTGAGAAGCCCAAACTGTCCTCTTCTCTGTGGGTTAAAAATGTTTGTCTCTAATATCAAAATAAATCTATTCCTTGGCATTTAGAAGAAACACTCAAGTAACATAATCTCAATGTGTTAAATCAATTTCAATTTCTGGGAGGTGAAGGAGTGTGTGTGTGTGTGTGTGTGTGTATAAATTCTTTTCCAAGTGTCTTGGATTGTGCTGACACCATTGTTATTTCTTGAAAATAGATCCTTCCGAAGTCACCCACTCATATTTTGAAACTTGCCAGGATTTGAAATAATTTGATGCATTTTCAGTGCTAAAATTATCCTTGGAGGAAAAGTTCTACACACCAAACGTTCACCCAGAAAAAGGACTTCTAAAAATGCTAATGGCGCGGGGGGGGGGGGGTTCATGCCAAGAAACAAGGCAGGAGAAGTGAATTCATCCCTGCACAAGTTAGGGAGGGGGAAAAAATATCTGCTGTGCCTCTCGAAACACAACTCCTTCACCATCACGGCTTGGAAGCCTGCTCACCATGCTGCTGCGTGTGCTCCTTTACCTCACTATTGGCATTCTGATTTTTTTTAACTCAGCAAGATGAGGAGTGAATCCAAGATGTCCACATTTGGTGAGTAGCTGGGGTACAGGGGTGGAATGCACAGAGTGAATAAATCATGTTGTTGGCTAAGAAAATTTTCCTTCTTTTTAAGGCGGTTGTTGTAGTCTAGAAAATCCAGGAGTTTCTTTGAGGAAAAAATACATCACACGAATATTCGTGTTTATGAAATAGTACTGGCACCATGATTTCGTGAATAATTATTGCTACTCTGACTAGGATTAGAGACACTGCGGTGTAACTAATAGCTTTGATCTGGTGTCAACTAGCCTGTGGAGGAGTTATTTCAGGTACAGGAACCTGTTTTTCCAAGAAGCTTCAGTTACCTGGGCTACAAAACCCATTCATTTCACCATATCACATTCACCAGGCACATAAATAGATGACCAAAATACAATGATCTAGAAGGTTCATTTGATCACTAATATGGATTTTGTTCTTCTAGCCTCAATAATCTGTGCTTTCTCTTTCTGGAAAAGTCCTCTCTCTCCATCTTCACCACTTTCTGTCCCCTCCCCCATCTTCTTACCCACCCTCCCATCCCCCATGCATACTTCCTTTCATTTCCCACAGGAGAAACTATTATCCTTCCTGATTCACTTCAAGTGGAGAGCCCACTTCAATCCGAACACCAGCTTAAATTAGATGCTCTTCCTCTGGGCTCATTTAGCACCCCCACCCAGATCACCCACAGCACTTACTAAGCTGAATTGTAGCTGATTTTCTCATCTGCCTCCTTGCACCTGACTAAAGGGCCTCTGCAGGGTAGCAATGGATGCTTTCATCCCAAAGTTTTATTTGGCATAGAATAGACCTTCAATAAATGATGGGCAAGAGATGTTACAATGCTGTGCTTCACAGGGTTGGCTGCCGATCCAATGAAGTGACGCAAAGGAGATTGAGTTTCAATTGGCAAGGCCCTTTTTAAATGTTAGGTAGTTTTGACAAAATGCAATACACAAAAAGTGTTGTTCTACTGTGCTCATATTTATGTGGAAGTTTGGAACAGCTTACACTTGTTCCAATGAATAAAGGGAGTTAGGAAGAGAACAAATCTTCACTGATCATTTTCTCTGTGCTGCATACTTTTCACACATTCTTGTTAATCCCTCCAGCAATCCTGGAGGTAGAAACTAATATCTCCATTTCATAGAGGAGGAAACTACAGCTCAGAAAGGCCAAAACATGTGCCAGCATCACATAGCTAATAAGCAAGAGAGCCAGGATTGGACCCAATCTATCTGCCTTCAGAACCCATGTTTGCTTCTCTACAGGATCTTGCTTTTGTAGAGGAAAGTATCTTGTGTCATAGATTATATTACCTTAGTCATACCTATTTTGCTCATCCCATTCCACAGATCTGACAAAAGGGGAGGGAATGGTGGGCACCAGGAGAAATTGCCTAAGGCATGCAGCCCAGTGGTGGCTAAGTTGGGGATGGCCCATGAATCTATGCTAGTGTTGACTGGATGCACACCCAGAAGCCAGGAAGGTGTTGCATTTTTTGCACAGCCAAAGAAGAAGAAGCCCACAGAGCAGGTCAGCAAATCCACAAACCACTGGAGTCTGATAGTTAAATAAATGTATTTTTCAAGCTCTGTTTTTATCCCACAAATTAAGGAATACAGGAATTTTAAAAGGGATGGTAAAACAAAGTATTTACATACACCCAAGAAGGGGAGGGTGAGAACCATAGCATGTTTTATAAAGTAGTCTGGATTATTATTAAGAACACAATCATTTATATATAATTATGTAAAATACATACATATATAATCATAATAGATAGAATCATGGTAGAACAAATTCTTGGCTATGATATAAAGGCCTATTTAAGTAGTTTGTCCCTATCTTTCCAATATAAAACCTGAAGGAACTTTATGAAGTGTTTTGTGCGTACCACATGGAGAGGTAGGATTATATTATCAGGCTGAAGCACATTTGAATCTCACATGGAAGGCACCTAGCCATCACCGGAACACACTGTGTTTTTTAATGATGAAAGACTAGCTTCTTTTATTCAGACTGCTCCTTCAATCATAAAAGCAACACACACACACACACACACACACACACACACTGCTGGAAAACTATGCATTTTTCAAGATGCTTCTCAAGTGTCTGGAAAATCCCTTCCAGATACACTTAGGGAGAATTAATTATTTTTTCTTCTGCATGCTCATAGATCTTTGTACATACTTCTGCTGTAGTTCCTACACTGTGCTGTAGTTAATGCCTCAACTGCTGGACCAAGAAATCAGCAAGAGTGAGAACCAGCTCTTAACATCTCACTATTCTCAGAAGCTGTCTCAGCGCTATACAGTAGATGCTCAATAAATGTTAAGACTACCTGAAAGGAAATGTTTACTGTACTTTATACCCTCTTGACACCACTAGAGGGCAATGTAGTCAAGATTACTGAACACCACTGCTATAGTTCCGGATGAATAGCTTAAAAAAAATATCCTTTTTCAGATGTTCTTTGGTTTTTGCTTTTTTGTTGTTTTGTTTTGTTTTGTTTTGTTTTTGCCATACCTTTTGACAAATTCTGTACCTCAGTTTAAGCAAACATTCCACAAATGTAAAAAGAACACTTGAAAGTGCCTGAGTGCCAAGGCATCTAGGAATTAAGTCCCTGGCCTAGAGAGAAGAAACCAGTCACTACAAATGCGATTAAATGCTCCTTGTTCCTCTCAGACATGAAACAGGGATCTGAAACATTGGTGCTCCATCTTTTCATATTTAAAAATGCTTGATCCTGGGGCACCTGGGTGGCTCAGCAGTTTGGCACCTGCCTTCAGCCCAGGGCGTGATCCTGGAGACCCGGGATGGAGTCCTGTATCGGGCTCCCTGCATGGAGCCTGCTTCTCTCTCTCTGCCTCTCTCTCTGCCTGTGTCTCTGCCTCTCTCTCCCTCTCTCTCTCTCTCTCTCTCTGTATCTCTCATTAATAAAAAATAAATAAAATCTTAAAAAAAAAAAAAGCTTGATACTCCACATTAATCCCAAGTGAAGTCAAGCATCACTTCACTTCAGGAAAATCTACAGGACATGGGAATTACATCTGTGGGGTGTATGTTGAGGGGATAGAGCACAATTCTCCATCTAAATAGTTTCAGTGTATCTATTTCGAAGGAACAGCAATTCCACAGCTGGTTTTCCTTCTGTTCACATTTCAGGCCCTTGACAGGACAAGCATTCAAGGGGGAAGTTTCTAATGAGACATTTCCTCTGTCTAATGTAATGAACTTTGGAGGAAACCACTCAGTGACCATCGTCATGGTGCCAGAGGACACCTCCATGAAGCCTTTCCAGCCCTTCCAGCCACAGGGAAGCTCTCCACCCTGTTAGCTCCCATAGTCCTTTATTTACTCCCAACAACCCCCACAGACATTCTACCCTGTATGCATTTATGTGGGTATGCGCCTCTTTGCTCCCCTCCTAGGCTGTTACACCTGTAGGGTCAAGGCAGGTTTCTGCATCCTCATAATCCAAAGAGTGTCTACCGATACCTTATGTATAGTAGGTGTTCTGTAAATTTAGTTTCATGAAACTGAATGGAAATGAGTGTTTCACTATGAATCTAAAGCCTGCTTTTTAAATTTTTCTATTTATTATTTTTTTAAAGCCTACTCTTTCTTTCAGTCTATTTCCACTTTCTTTTCATACAACTGATCGAGCAGCAGCACTTACTAGTTTTAAACTTGGATTGTTTCTTGTTTGATTAGAAAATTTTCTATCATAAACATTTAGAACTGGTGCCATGGTTTAGCTAACAGTTACATACTAATTTAGCCTAACTAGTTCCCTCATCTGTATCTTTAAGGGTGGGATATGGACAAAAATAATAGTTGTTTTTTTAGACAAATTAATAACTAATGTCCCTTTATTGCTATCCCCCGCCCAACAAGCCTGTGTTTTGAATGATTTGATCAATCTAACTGCATTTCTACACAAGCAAGTTTATTATTATCTTTCTAATGAATTAAAAATATAATTGGCAACAGTTGAATAATTGTGGTTATCATACAGACTTGATATAATTCTAACTGAAATCTTTTATTATTTATTTATTTATCATTTATTTGTCCTAGGTTCTGTTCTTAATATTGAGCATAATGGGAATAACTTCTATTTCAATAGGGCTGAAAACAGAAACTTGGTGGTTACCAAGATAAGTAAATCTGTGTGGAAGTATTTAATAATAAATGCATGGCTTAATGTAGGCTTTTTCAAGTTGGAAACTGCTTGTAGTTGCACAGTTTCCTGTGTCTAGAGACCCTCTTTGTCTAGGAAACCAGTGGCCTAAAAGCATTCTGAGGTCCCTTCTACCTTAAATATTCTGCTTGTATTTTTCTTGACCATATCAGTTTTCTATTACAATGTAAAAAATTGCCACAAACTTAGCTGCTATGATAACACCCATTTATGATCTTACAGTTCTATAGGTCAGAAGTCTAGGAGGCTAGGGTGGGTTCTCTGCTTAGGGTCTCACAAGGCTGGGGTCAAACTGTTGGCCAGCTGGCTCGTGTCGTGGAAGCTCTGGGAAGAATCCACTTAGAAGCTCATTCAAGCTGTTGGTAGAATCCAGTTACTTGAGTTATAAGACTAAGGTCCTGCTGCCTGGCTGGCAGTCACTGAGGCCTCTCTCTCGGCTCCTCAAGGCCACTTACATTCCCTCTTAGGCCTCCCTCATCGTCAAAGCTATTGTGGCACATGAAGTCCCTCTCACACTTTGAATCTTTCTGATTTCCGCTGCCAGCCAGGAAAAGCACACCACTTTTCAAGACCCATGTGATTAGAGGAGATCCACCTGAATAATTGCCTTATCTTTTTTTTTTTTTTATTCATGAGAGACACAGAGAGAGAGAAAGAGAGAGAGAGAGAGAGAGAGGCAGAGACAAAGGCAGAGGGAGAAGCAGGCTCTATACAGGGAGCCCAATGTGGGACTTGATCCTGGGACTCCAGGATCACATCCTGGGCTGAAGGCAGGCGCCAAACCGCTGAGCCACCCAGAGATCCCCAATAATCACCCTATCGTAAGGTCAGCTGTGTCCCGAAACACACGAGAGAGATGTCATCACATCCATGGGAGCTGGATCGTAGGGCAGGACATCTTTGAGGATCATTTCAGAAATTCTGCCTACCATACTGACCAGCAGAATTTCTGCCTCAAGCAATCAGTCATTTGGAGACCTCTGCTGCCAAACAGGAAGATTTCACCCAAGCCACAGATAAGGTTTTTAGAATCATATAAGATTATCTTATGGGACACCTGAGTGGCTCAGTGGTTGAGCATCTGCCTTTGGCTCAGATTGTGATGCTAGTGTCCTGGGATTGAGTCCCACACCGGGCTCCCTGCATGGAGCCTGCTTCTCCCTCTGCTTGTGTCTCTGCCTCTCTCAGTGTGTCTCTCATGAATAAATAAATAAAATCTTAAAAAGAAAAAGATTATCTTATTTAATTGAATGGAGGTCTTTTAAAAGTGCATGTTGCAGGGTGCCTGGGTGGCTCAAAGAGTTAAGCCTCCAACTCTTGATTTTAACTCAGGTCACGATCTCAGGGCTGTGAGATGCTCAGGTTGCGGGGCTTCACACTCATTGCAGAATCTGAGATGAGATTCTCTCTCTGCCTCGCCACCCCCTCCCACCCTGCTCTCATGCACACACTGTCCTTTAATCAGTCAACCAACCCGTGTTTTTAAAAAAGCAGTGCATGTTGCAATTTTATAGAAAACTTTCTAAAATTGTTTTGGTCTCTTTTCTTCAGAAAACATTAGGAGGTAGAGAGAAGTTCTCCTTGCCCAGCAATAAGCTCAGCCAGTGAGAAACCATCATTAACCTGAACTGTCCATTTCCTCCAATGGACTTCAGTTTAAAGCAGCCGTTCCCAACTTCTTCCTTTTGTCTATAAAGATGCTCTCCTTTGATCTCCAGACTTGCTTGCTTTTCCATAGCTTGCATGTCCTGAGTTGCAATTCCTCTGCTATTTCCAAATAAACTCCTCTGGTGTTTTACTTTTTTTTTTTTTTTTTTTAAGAAGGCTCCACACCCAGCATGGAGCACAACATGAGGCTTGAACTCATGACCTGAGGTCAAGATCTGAGCTGAAATTAAAAGTCGAGTGATTAACCAACTGAGCCACCCAGGCACTCCTGCTGTTTAACTTTTAAGGTCAACAGTCCCTACTCTATATAACAATATTAAAAGTAAGATTCCTGAGAAGAATACATGAACCAATCCTTGGAAAGTTCTTAGCACAGACTCTGGTACCCAGTAAGTAGTCATCAAATTAGATTTATTAAAATGCATCACAATTCACGGGGTGCCTGAGTGGCTTAGTCAGTTAAATGTCTGACTTCAGCTCAGGTCATGATCTCTGGGTCCTGGGATCAAACCCCACACTGAGCCCCACATTGAGTCCTGCATTGAGCCCCATGTCGTGCTCTGTGCTAAGCTGGGAGTCTGTTTCCCCCATCTCCATCTGCCCCTCCCCTCACTTATGCTGTCTCTCTCTCTTTCTCTCAAATAAATAAATAAATAAATAATATTTTTTAAATGCATCGCAATTCACAAACCATTTTGTATAGTTTTCTCATTTTGCTTCACAATACCCATGTAAGGATAAGGAAACTAACTCAAAGACGGAGTGATTTTGCCAACACCACATAATTAGCTAAAAATTGGAAGAACCAGAACTAAAAGCCAATGCTCAAAAACTCCTAATTTTACTCTCTCCAATACCTTGAGTTGAAACACAGAGGCATCTTCTAACTCTGAAGGGAAATGTTCATGCTTGTACAAAGGTTATTGTAATTTCCAAAGTATTATTCTTAAATTAAGATGACACAGTTTACTTGATTAGGATTGTTTTCAGGGACACCTGGGTGGCTCAGTGCTTCAGCATCTGCCTTTGGCTCAGAGCATGATACCAGGATCCTGGGATCAAGTCCCACATCGGGCTCTCTGCAGGGAGCCTGCTTCTCCCTCTGTCTATGTCTCTGCCTCTCTGTGTCTCTCAGTAATAAATAAATAATATCTTTAAGAAAAAAACAAAGTAGCAAAAGTTTGCCTAAAATACTCAGCTTACACCTCATTGGCTAGAATTGTCACTTTGCCATGTGTAGCTAGCTACAAGGAAGTCCAGAAAAGCAACCACCTTTAACTGGACATCATGCCATCTCAATTGAATCAGGGTTCTGTTAGCAAGACAAAGCCGAAGAATGAAGAGCAACATTTGCCATTTTGACTTGTTTTGATATCTTCAGCAACCTTAGAACATACAATTTTTTTTATTTTTAATTTACTTTTAAAATTTTATTTATTTAGGGGCACCTGGGTGGCTCAGTCGGTTAAGCGTCTACCTTAGGCTCAGTCATGATCCCAGAATTCCAGGATCAAGCATCATGTTGGGCTACCTGCTCAGCAGGAAATCTACTTCTCCCTCTCTCTCTCTCACACACACACACACTCTTTCTCTCAAGAAAATAAATATTTTTTTAAGTTTTATTTAAATAATCTCTACACCCTACATGGGGCTCAAACTCATGACTACCAAGATCAAGAGTTGCATGCTCTTCCAACTGAGCCAGCAAGGTGCCCCGACAAAGTTTCTTTTAACTTAGATATGAAAATTTGAAATGAGTGCATCATGCATGAGATGTTTTTGTTGTGCCATTGTTTTATTGTTGTTTTTGTCTCACATGAGTAGAAAACAAATATAAAATTGGGGTTAAGACTTAAAAGCAACATTTATGTACCTTTATTGAGGTATCTAGGCATATACACCCATATATGTGTGTGTATTGATACATTGATATTTCTTTGGAAATATTTTAAAAAGACATCCAAAACCAACTTAAAACCACATAGAGACATTTTTATTTTACTGCCATTAATACTTTCTTCTACATTGCACTGGGCTAAGACAAGATGTTTGTTTCACCCATAAGTGTAAACTCCTATGAAAACAGAATAAAAAAAGAACTTAAAAAAGGAAGAAATTATTGAGGCTATTAAGCTTGTTATCAGAACTCTTTTAGATCTGCCTTCATTATTTGGGGAAGATTTGCTGGCATATCTTCTAAAGAATGAGGTTAAGATGCAATAAAGCTCATTAATAAAGATGCCACTAATTTGGGGGTACTTCAAGAAGACTTCCGAAGAGTTGAGATGTGACTCTAGAGCACTGCTGTGCACTAAGGTCACCACTAGTTACATTGACTACTCAAAAATAACTAGGGCAGCTCAGGTGGCTCAGTGGTTTAGTGCCGCCTTCAGCCTAGGGCATGACTCTGGAGACCTGGGATCGAGTCCCAATCGGGCTCCCTGCGAGGAGCCTGCTTCTGTCTCTGCCTCTCTCTCTGTCTCTCATGAATAAATAAATAAAATATTTTTTAAAAATAATAAAGTAACTAAAATTAACAATTCAGTTCCTCAGTCACAATAGCCACATGTGGCTAGTGGCTATTGCATAGGACAGTACAGATATAGAACACTTTCACCATTGCAGGAAGTTTTATCAGACGGCACTGCTCTAGAAGATCAAGACTTTTAAGAAGCGATACCAGACCAAATTATCTGAATGAGTGCATCCCATCACTCAGAGCATTTTTGTAATTCCTCTTTGGAAACTGTCTTCAGAACCTTTACAAGCCATAGTAAGAAAATATCTTATTTCATTTATTCTGAGCATATCAAGTGCCTTCTTAACAGCACACTCCAGAGAGTGTGCTGAATGTAGGGATTCAAGGAGTAATGAGACATGCCCTTTCCTCTTTATGCCATGACCTACTGGGGGAAGAAAAAGCTAAGATGTAAAGTAATAGGTGTAGATGGAAGTGTGTTAGTAGGGCACGTGATGTGATGAGCACTGGGTGTTATACACAACTGATGAATTATTGAACACTACCTCTGAAACTAGTCATGTATTATATGTTGGTTAATTGAATTTAAATTTAAAAAATTTTAAATTAATTAAAAAATCAAAAAGTGTGTACCATATGCTCTTGGAGCAGAAAGAAAGAAACAATTGATTCTAATTAAGAAAATGCCTTCTTTATAAAGAATTCAGGTAAAAGCTAAATAAGGGGTTTCAAAGTTTTGCCTTGACAGATCACTGAAGTATTTTTTAAACAAAAGACTGACAAGAAGTTGTGTATTTTTGAAAAGGTTATTCTTATAGGAATTGGAGCAGATAAAACATTGAAGGCAAGACCAAGTGGCAAGCTAAGGAAATAATTTGGGTTAGAGATGCTGAAGGCCCGAGTAGGTCAATGGCCATGAGAATCCAGAGAGAAAGAACAGATTCAATAGCGATCTGATTCAGAATTCAAAGATTGGTAATTATCCACTCCATTCTTCAGTTTTGCCTCTACATAATGTTGTGCAATTTTTTAAAAAAGTCATCCTGGAAAAAAAAAAAAAGTCATCCTGGGGGTATTCTAAAGAATAAGTTGCACAGATTCAAAACAGCATTTTAGCATCTTCTGTTTTTATAAAAACAAATCAAGAAACAGTGTGTGTGTGTGTGTGTGTGTGTGTGTAGATAGAAGATTTTGTGAAGATACAGACGAAGATCTTGGCAATTATCTGAACCTGGGCAGGATCCAGAGTTTATTTTTTTCATTTTGCTAGTTTGTATTTTCTATCTTTTTCTGTAATGACAATGTATTGTTTATGTAATAAAGAAAAGTTATTTTTTTTTGTTTTTATTTGCATTTATTCTATGCAGAATTTACTCCCGGGCCATAAGGTTTTTTTTCTTCAGTTTCTTCTGGAATATCTTTTTCTTCTGTGAAACCTCCTCTTCTGGTTTAGGAACAATCTGCTCTTTTTCAGTCAGAATCATCTCAATGTGGCAGGGAGAGCTCATATATGGGTTAATCCGGCCATGAGCTCTGTAAGTTCTATGTCGCATCTTGGGGGCTTTGTTCACATGGATGTGCTCAATGACCAGAGAATCTACATCTAAATCCTTAAGTTCAGTATTACTCTCTGCATTTTTAAGCATGTGCAGTAAAAATTCGCACTCTTCTTGGGCCACTGACCCTGTATCCAGCCCCACTGTTTGGCCTGCACACACCTACCACCAACTCCACCATTGTAGCAACGGAATGGCACACACTGCTTCTGCAAAGTGACATCTTTCGGATACTTGGTGGCTTTTCAGAAATGCATACCCTTGATGGCCTCGGCAGCTTCAAGCGTGTTCTTAAAGTGAACACAAAGATCTGAACCTCTCGATTTGCAGGATTTTGTAGGGTATTCTGGGTCCAGTGAGTAGCAAACAATTTTCAGAGGTCACCTCAGGCCACTCGGGGAAAGAGCGGAAAAGCTATTTTTTAAATAGTAATTTTTAAAAGCCATAGTCATTAAACCTAAGGAAGCGTTCTAACAATGTTTTTAACAATGTCAACACGGCTAAAATCGTGTCTTTTTCCAAGTTTACTACTACTTTAGGATAACAGTCAGTTGAAATGTGAAAGGACATTTTCTTTAACAAAACAAGCTTACTATTTCATAGCTATAAGTCACTCGTAAATAACCTGCCAAAACTTTGCTATTATTCACTAGATTAGTATTATTCACTAGATTAGTATTATTCTATGTGATAATAGAATTTTGTCTATAATTAGACTTTCCATTACCTTGTAATTTGGTCCTTCCTTTTCTCCCATGGAAATAACCAATTCTCTGACCTACCCCCCCCCCCCCCCCCCCCGCCTCAAACTCCTATTCTGCATAGGTATAGTTAATGAGCTTGGTTTTCCACCTGGATTCAGGAAGGTGAAATGTTTCTCCAGTTTCACTGCCAGTCTTCCGAAGGCTAATGAGTTTATACTCGGAAGCCATCACTGTTGCACTTCCGGCTGACACTTACATAGCTGAAAAGCATCTCCGCACCTTTGCACAGAACGGCTGGAGCTCTCAGCACGTCCTGCTCTACAAGCCTTGTGGGGCCTGGAGGCACATTGGTGGTGGTTGGGAATGTGCCTCTCAAGCCCATTAGTTCCCCACGGGCCATCATTCTGCAGTGTTCTAGCAGCTCCATCTGGACTCCAACCCCTACCCTGGAGTTCATGTGCGTTAAAGAAGGATGGAGTGGTGCCTACAGGACAAAGTATTTAGTAGGAAGTAAAAGAAAACATCAGCAAAATATGATTTTTGGAACATAACTCACAGGTGAGTTAATCAGTGGACTTGTTTAGAAATGGATTATCCATACTAATGCAGTAGCAGAAATTAAAATTTCTGACTTGCCTTGTTTTGCCAATATTTAGGCATTTTGTTCTATTGAATGTGACTACATGTACAGACACACTTTTATTTAGTCTTACACAGGAAAAGAGAAAGCATAAGGCATGTACTTTAAGTGGTTTCTCATCCAAGCATTTTTATCACAAATTACTCAATCTAGTTGAAAACAGTAAGAAGGAGAATACTTCTGCCCCTCCCCCCAGTATTTGTTCTACCAACCTAGCTTGGCAGCCCAGAATATATTGAATTATAGTTAAAATAAAGGCTTCTCTTTCTAAAACAACATTTGAGTTGTTGCCATATCAAAAGATCAGCAAGCTGACCTGCTAAAAGTAGGATGTGATTGCATGTTCCTCTCTATAGGATGAGTATTTCAGAGGTTTAAGAAGGAAAGGAAATCCTGAAAGAGAATTCAAGAAAAATAGAAGAATGTTTCAAAGTAATGTCTGTATACATCATTTCCCTCCAAGGCTATTTGGCACATAAATACTTTTTCCTGACTATATGGCACTCACTCCATATTTTTAACTAATTAATATTTAAACAGGTGACGACAGCAACTATATTAAAACTAGAAAGCCTTTCAATAGATGAGTCAGAATTTATAACTTAGAAATTAACTGAATAGGGACGCCTGGGTGGCTCAGGGGTTGAGCATCTGCCTTTGGCTCAGGGTGTGATTGGTCCTGGAGTTCTGGGATGAGTCCCACATCGGGCTCCCTGTGAGGAGCCTGCTTCTCCCTCTGCCTGTGTCTCTACCTCTCTTTCTGTCTCTCATGAACAAATAAATAATCTTTTAAAAAAAAGAAAGAAATTAACTCAATACTAACTGCTATATTCATTCCATTGGTTGCTTCAGATGTGCTTGCTACAAATTCTGGGTTTGAAAAACATGCAACCTCATCCAACGATGCGCTTTAACTAGTACTTAGTTATGCTAATAATTCTGAATTATGTAAAACAACAGGTAATTCAAACATTATCTTTGGCTTTGTTTCAGATATACTTTTGTTTTTTTTTTTTTTGGATTTTATCTATTCATGAGAGAGAGAGAGAGAGAGAGAGAGAGAGAGAGAGAGAAAGGGGGGGGCAGAGACACAGGCAGAGGGAGAAGCAGACTCTACGCAGTGAGCCCCACGTGGGACTCGATCCCGGGACTCCAGGATCACACCCCCGGCAGGCGGCGCTAAACCACTGCGCCACCGGGGCTGCCCCTAGTTCTCACATTTGGATCTGGGTATCCTCGATCTGAAATTCACTCAACCTCAAATAAAATAACAAAGCCTAAAAACCTGAAGACTTGAATGTCGAGAAATTGCCTATTTTTAATAGGCGATACAGCGCATTCTCACTCTCCCTCCTCTTAGAGCTGCAGGTGTCTCCGCGGCTCCAGTAGACAGAGAAAAGGGAAAGGAGGGGGAGACCAGAAAGGAAAGGAAATCGTCTGTGTGGCTCGGCGGGCGGGGAGGGGGAGGTGTTAATATTATGATTAAAAGCTTTCCTCTTCAGTTTGGAAGTTCTTACCCATATTAATGTTCTGACATTAAGGAATAGGAGGCTGAGCAGCAGCGGAATTCGAGTCTGTCCATCTGTAACTTATAAAAGGAAAGGAACAAAGCAGGGATAGGAGGCAGGAAAGATGCAGGGAGAGAGCGAGATGTAGGCGCGTGGGGACGGGAAGGGAGAGGCGGATTTGGCAGCCGAAGGGGGGACGCAAGGAACAGGAATGGAAAGTGTGGCCTGGCCGTCCAGCCCTGTGGTGGAGAAGGGGGAGCCCACGCCGTCTCACTTCCCGCCGCCCCCAGATCTTTCTTCCGTAGGTGGAGGCTCTCAGGGCCTCTGGAAAGAATCGGTGGCTAAGAAAGGAAAGGCTGTCGCCCGAGGATGCGCAGGCCGCGGGGCGCTCCCCGGGGGCGCGGGGCCGGGGGCGGGGCCGGGTCGTGACCCCAAGGCGCGCGGCGCTGCGGCCGCCGGGGGAGCAGGCCGCCGGCCCACGCCCGCCCGCCGGAGCCCCAGGCCGCGGCCGCCCCGCGCTGACCCCGCCCCGCCCCCCGCGCGCTCTCGCTCCCGGCGCGACCCTCGGCGGGCCTCGCCTCGCCCCCCGCGCAGACCCCCCAGCGCACGCCCCCGCCGGCCGGGTCGGCGGCAGGCGGCGAACAACATGGCCGCCGGCGTCGGCCGCAGGGCCTCGGGTCCCAGCCCTCGGGGGCGGCCCTGCGCGCGGCGGCGGGACCCGCGGCCCGCGAGCCCGGGGCGGGGCGGGGGCGGCGGCCGCGGCGGGCGGGGGCGCGGGCCGGCGCGCGGGGGCGACGGCAGGGGCGGGGCATCCGGGCTCGCGCGCGGGGCCGGACGCGGGCGCGGGCGCGGGCGCGGGCGCGGGCGCGGGCGCGGCGCGGGGGCGGCGCGGCGGCGGCGGCGGCGGCGGTTGGAAGCGGCGGCCCAGAGCCCTCTCGCGGCCGCGGCGGCAGCGGCAGCAGCGCCAGCCCCACAGCCTCCCGGCCGCCGCCGCCGCCGCCGCCGCCTCGCGCTCCCGCCGCCCGGCCCGACATGAGTGAAGCGGGCCGGGTGCCCTCGCCCGCCGCGCCGCCCGAGCTGGCGGCGGCCGCTCCGGAGGACAGGAAGGGAAAGGAGCCGGAGCGCGAGAAGCTGCCGCCCATCGTGTCGGCGGGCGCCGGAGCGGCTGCGGCGGTAGGTGCGGGCGGGGGCAGCGGGGCGCCCCGACGGCTGGCGTCGGGGGGGGGCGGGGGCGCCGGGCGACCCCAGGCCCGACCGGAGCTGCTCCCTGCGGTCCTCCGCCGGCTGGCGCGGGCTGTGCCTCGTGGACAGCCGCCAGCGCTGCTCGAGCTGCACCTTCCACGAAAACTGGGAATGCTGGGGGGGGGGGGGGTCGCGTCGGCTGCCGGTTCGCGGTTCTTGTCGGGGGGGGGGGCACTTTCTCTAAGGAAGTGACCAGCGTCCTGGAGTCGACTTACCAGATCTGTTGGGTGAGGACAACGTGTCAGGCAGGGGACAGTGGGTTTTCCGCGGAGGTGCCTGCCTGCCTGCCTGCCTGCCTGCCTGCCTGCCTTTGGGGCGCGGAGATTTCCCCCCGGAATCTCTTCGCTTTTCTTTCCCTTCCCCCTCTGATTGAACAGGCTGTGCGACGAGTTTCCACTTAATTGTGACCTTTCCGTTGCTGTCAGGATAGTGGGAGGTAGATAGATGCCTCAGTGATGGTTTTATTTTTCATAAGGCACAGACATGTGACGTAAGGTGGGGAGGCTTTTTTAACCTTTTATTTAAACTCAAGTTATCTAAGCTTCACAGGGATGATTTCCCAGCTGGATTTTCTTAAGGATTATTTGGAGAGGGCTCTGAGGCTTCAAACTACATATTGCCAGATGATGTAATGGGACAGCTCCCCCCCCCCCCCCCTTCCCTGTTTCTACTGGTGGTTATGACTCTCGTTACTTTGGAGCACACACACACACAAATTAATCTCTGATTTTTGAGATTTTTATTTGACTTATCATTTAAATACTTTTTGAAAGTTTGCTTTCGTACATTTAAAGGCCATGACTTGTCATGCATCTGTGCTTGACAAAATAGTAAAAGTTTAGAGAACATGATACATTTTTTTTTTATTCCTACTTGCAATTCATTTCTTGAAACCTCCCTCTTAAATGACTAAGAAGTTACTAAAATAGCTCACTCTTTAAAGTGTTAGGAATAATGTTTTGATTCTGTAGGTTTTTCGAAAATGTCTAAGGACTGGAAATTGTTAGAACAAGCTCTGCTTATTAAATTAGCAAAGTGTGGACAATAATAAAAGGACATACGTATTAAAATATAGCTGCAAGTGAGTGGTCTATTGGAGTTGTGCACGGTAAAGAATCACTTAGGGAAATGCGTTAAAGGAATTTGTCACCCAACTTCTGCAGACTTGGTTCCTGCATTTGTACCCTAGGCTTTCAGAGTTTATTCAGGACATTCCGAACATGCAAAAAAAGGCAGTGTTTTAAAAGTTCATTTCTAAATCAGTTGTTTAAAACAATGAACGTATATGCTTATAAGAAACAGTTATATGAAATGGTTTAGGTCCCCAAGTTAGCACCCTTCCCAAAACGTATTTATCTCAGTGTAACTGAAAAATTGAAGGTTTGGAATAAAAACTTGGAAAATTTGACACAATATGGACCCAGGTCTACAGACTGTTTCCTGAAGCCCTTGGAGTTTAGAGTTTTGGAATCCAGAGTTTTTCAGAGTTTAGAAAGGCAATTCGATGCATATGTTATATATAACATCCACAGTGAGGTCCTGGCCAACTAATTCTTTGTAGTCAAGCATGTCAGTAGCTCTGGAGTGAAGTGTATGTGTGTGTTCACACTAAGTGAGGTAAAGGCAGGCTTAAGTGTCAATAGCTTCATATCAGTTCACATCAGGTTGGATTGTCAGAGTTTAGGTCAGGTATATGTTTTGTCACCATATGAGTTATAAAAAACCTTTCAGTTTTAAAAGCTTATAGGATTTCAGAAGTATGAATGAAGGTTTATGGATTTTTACTACTAGCTAAACAAGAGTAGAGTTTTAAGTTTTTAAAACCTTGAATGGAAAATATGTGTTTAGCCCTCCAGAGGGCAGGAGAGTTGGGATGATGTCTGAGTTCAGCAGCAGGTGACTTGGAAGGCCTTGGTGTGGAGGAGCAGGAAAAGACAGTTTGTGGCTTGTTTGGTTGTTTTTCAGCCTCTGGTGCGGGTTAGATGAAGCTTCTGGAGGTTTGCTTAGGAACCTGATTACCATCAGTAACTTTGTCTTTGGGCCACTTTAGTGATTCTTTTTGCCCCAGGTGAACAGTTCTATGTAGACTAGGTTTATGACTCAATTAATGTGACCCTACGTTATTGGCTTTTTCCAAAAATCATTCTATTACATTTTTATGGGAGTTTGGAAATAATTTAGAGTGACAACTCCCTAGCATAAGAAGAAAGCCAGGTTACGATGACCCAAATTAAGCTTGAAGAGCTGGGACTATATCCTAGAAGTATAAAGAAATGTGCAAGGGTGGGATTGAGGGTGCTGGAAAAAGCCGCCCTAAAGTGATTGATTCTAAGACCACTTTAGTGTGAGGGAAGTCCATTCTAGCCGGGAAGTGCCTAACAAAATGTTCTCAAACCTGACTGACCAGAGTTTCCCTGGTGGCACGTTAAAATCCTGATTCCTGATTCGAAGGTCTCACCTCAGAGCAACTGTTTTCAGCCTTTGATGCACAGTGGAACCACCTGGGGAACTTTTAGAGCCATCATTGCTCAGTTTCAATTGCAAACCAGTTGAATGAATTTCTGTGGATGGGGCTTAGACTTCTTTTTAATTCTCAGATGTAGCTAAGGTTGAAAATTCATGCTTTATGTACTAAATTAAGTGCTCTAAGAAATCTGTATTTTAACTACATTTCTTCAAGTCTACTTAGTTTATGGAGCAACATTTGAAATGGACTGGTGAAAGGTATGGATTAAGTGAAAGGCACATCAGAAATCAAGGGGGTGGGGGAATGGAGAGAAATGGTGGTTCTAGCAGTTCTAGTTAAGAGATCCTCAAGAGGCTCAAGATAGAGACCTCAAAAAACCATCAGGGTGCATGGTTTGGCCTTGTTGCTGTGGAGAGGTGATGCAAGTCCAGAGAGTTGAGGAATTGGAAGCAGGACTTGGCTACAAAGGGATGGTGGTATGAACATTGAATCTACTGAGGTTGAGAGAGCGGAGGAGAATATTGTAAATTAGTTACTGATATAATCCAAAAGTTAGGGGGGAAATGGTGAATAAGGAAGAAGAAAATGGTCAAAGGAAGAGTAGAAATAATAATGGCTGGGTGGCTCAGTCGGTTAAGTGTTCGACTCTTGGTTTCGGCTCAGGGTTGTGAGCTCGAGCCCTGCATGGGGCTCTACATTCAGCGCTGACTCTGCTTAAGATTCTCTGTCACCCTCCCTCTCCCTTGGCATGAGCGAGGGCTCGTGCTCTCTCTCTCAAATAAAATAAATAAATAAAACCTTTAAAAAAGAAAAGAAATAATAGTGGCAAGTGAGGATGAGTTTGTCTACTTCAGCATTTAAACCAGGTGAACAAGAAGAGGGAGGAGGTTCTCCACAGGATAGGTTAGCAAGGAATGAAATGGGTTCAAGCAAGAGCCAGATTTAATTAAGTCAGGAAGGTGAAGGAAAATGGAGAAAATCAATTTAGGATTTCAAAGGGAAGTTTGCCCACAATGAAGGTCAGAAGACTTGTCAAGGAGGTGGAACAGAAGGTGAGCAGGAGGAGGTTTTGAGGGCAAGCATAAAGTTTGGAGAGGATTTGATAGGAAGTAGCAGGCGTGAGAAGTTCATATACGTTGTGTCAGGTGTGTATACATGGGCTTGGTGAAGCCACTAGCCAAAACATTATTGAACATCTGTTATGTTTAGCTTTGGACTAGATGCTACAGAAAACACAAAAACATGGTTTAAGAGAATTCCAGCCTCAGAGGAGGCAGGGCTAACACATAGAAGCATAACAAAGGAAAGCAAGTCACAATGAGCTGTAGAAACAATTTGCACTCTAGGAGACCAGAGAAAGGAAACCATTGTGTGCAGAACTATGAAGAAAGGCCTTCAAGAAAAGGTAATTATTTAAGCCAGCTGGCCATTGGAGGATGATAGGATTTGGATGGGCAAAAGAAAGTGGGGTAAGTGATCCAGTGGGGAAAACAACATGAACAAGGCTTAAGGAAAAGCATTAGGGAGTAATACAGTGAGCCCAATGGAAGCGTGCTGGGAACTTGTGGGAGGTAAGTAAGATTGCATGGGGGCTGGAGCCAGATCACTAGGCACAGAAGTGTGGACTTTTTTTTTCCCCCTGTGGTTAGTGGGAAGCCCCTGGAGTTGCCTAAAATAGAGGAACGACATAATGAAATCCACAGTAGTGATTAGCGGTAGTTGGCCTGGAGGGGGAGGAGGAAGGGCACAAAGGAAGGAGCTTTTAGCTTTGAAGTTGGTACCCAAGGTGACAGGTGCATCCACTCAGGTGGTGGCCATGTGATAATGGAAAGAGATGGAAGAACCCATGTGATGTGGAACCTTATTAGAGAACAGAATAGAAAAGAAGGAAGATTGATACAGAAAAAGATTCTATAGTTTCCAGACAAATTCTCTGAGAGAAAAATGTTTACATCAAAAGGCAATCCAGCCAACAGCATTCCAAGTACACATATGTGTGTGTGAACTCACATAAACACTGATCATGTAGGCATTTGGAACGATCTTATATATGAAGACTCTTGTGCCCTTTGTCCATTGTGTTTTAAATAAGAGGTGAGACAGGAAAGAGTGAAGGCTGTGATGCCGTAGGTGTTTTAGGCAATTTAATAAACCACAGATGTTATAAAAATACATCATATATGTATATGTTAAATATATATAAGTAATATACAAGCTAGTATTTGAGTACCTACTGTATGCTAAGCATCTTCCCTGTATCTCTTGCTTAGTCAGATTGCAATCAAAAACAATCACAACAACCACTGTGATGGTGTGGAAGCTATTCTCATGTCACAGAAAAGGAATCCAAGAGTCACAGAGATTACCTGTTACTTGCTGAAGGGTAAATGGCTAGTAAGGAGAAAAATTTGGTTTAAAATTGAGATGTTTCTGACTCAGAAACCCATGTTCTTTCTATATACCGTATCTATGGTCAGGGCAATGTGGTTCAAAGAGCCTGCACCTAAAGCAATATTTGTTATTTTTGAGAAGAGGATGTGGTCCAGGGACAAGTTTGTTCAAAATTTTGTTAACAGAGACAGAACTATTATGGAGGAGAAAGTGTGTTCTAGGATATCTGATAGTGTCAGTTTTAATGGTATGAATGAAAGAATTTTCTATGTAAAACAAAGCGATCTCTTTAAAGAAAAATAATCAGAGTTTTAAGACACAAAAAGGAGGGTGATAGCTATATTAATACATATCCAGGGTGTCTCTAATTTGGAGTGGGTTGTAAAATCTGTCAATTTTTTTTTAACTGCATGGCCATTATGTAGTTGCCTGCTTATTCTCTCAACTGTAACTAATTCAGGATGTTGGGACACAAGTGATTTGACTCTATGTAACAATTGGAGAAAAGTGGTCATTGTAACTTATGAACCAGGGAACCTCCAAGAGTACCCTGTAAGATACTGAACCATAGTGAGAAGATTAAATTAATATACATAGGCATTTTTTAGGACATAGTGAGCACTTGACATAGTGAGCACTCAATAAATGTTGGATGATGATATTATTAGTGTTATATTCAAACCAACCTCTGTAGCTGGAAATCTGTTTGTAAACCAGCCAGCCCTTTCTAATTCTGTCCTGTGGCTTTGGTACTTTCCTTCCTACTGTTCTATATCAAGCCTCCAGTCCTGTACCACCCCCATCTTCCTTTTCCACTGTGGCGAGCACACACATACACACACTGAATTAGAGGACATCATGCATTTTCTGAACTCTTTGGGGCTGGTGTATGCCTGGGGTCATATACATTTCTTTTTGAAGAGGAAAACAAATAGCTTCAAAAGGGTAGAACTAGTGTTGCCAGAGTAGCAGCTTATTTTGGCATAGAGTTTGGAAATTAACTTGCTTATTTTTTGTTTAAGTTGAGGAAGACAGAGTAGAGAAAGACCAACAGAAGACAAATAAGGAAGTGGGTGGAGCTGAGAAAACTCTGGGAAGATTTGATTTCCCTACTTTTTCTCCTGTTATTGTTTTGTTTTGTTTCTAATATAAGTTTACTCTGTGGGTGAAGGATTCCTTCTTGCATTGCAAAAAGGTTAGACTAGTAAGCCTTATATGAGTAACTAGTTGTTCCTAAGTTGGTATTTGTAACTTAGTAACATTTTGGTAAGCAGTCAAAAAACATGTTTTGGGGAATGATTATAGTAAATGAATATGCCTTTAAACATAGAAATTACTGAAATGTTACTAATTCAACTGAATTGAAAAGTCTGTCGGAAGTCTGAGCCTAGTCATTAAAGAAAGCTCTATTTCAAAATCACTTGGTTTTGATCCACATGTTTTTATTAAAGAACAGCAGATTGGTTGAGGAATTGTGATTGCATCAAATCATACATTTCTAAAGTAGTATTTTACTATATAATGATAATCTATTGCTGCAATTTTTTCCTTTTCCGAGGTTGTAAAATAAGTGAATAGACTCTCCCCCATGCCACCTTGCCTTCTTGATGAGTGAATACTGAATTTTCTGAGCTTCGGGACTAACATTTCTTTTGTATTAAGTTTTCAGTTCTTTGTAAGATTAATTGCATTGTAACTTTCTTGGTGTCGAAATTTTGTTTCAGAATCCACATCCTTATTTCCTAGTCTCCTTTGAAAGAGGTGGTTTATATCACTTAAAGAAAAGCAATTCCACTTGGACTGGTGCTACTTAGTCTGAGAGGGAAGTTCACACCTTGCAAATAGCTAACTTTTCACATCTTAATAGAAGGCTGTCCAGCAAAGTTAGCACTTCTGATTTTATAACCCAGCACCCTAATAGGGAACTGTGAAAAAAACATACAAAAAAGAAAAAGTATCTTTACCCAGTGACAGGGCCTAAAATAGTCCCCTTTGTAAACTAAATGTAGTTGAGCCCTCTCATCTGATATGACCCTACTTGGTCAGTTTCTATAAAAAGTTGGTAAAGCAGACTATCTTAAATATTTTTTATTTTAACTTAAAACATATAAATGTACTTTTTTTTCACCTTTTGACACACTAGCCTTCACTCAGTATCATAGGAAGCTACTCTCTGTACTTTTTCTGTGCATTATAGGTAGTCTCTGGATTCGTTGATACTGAATGACACATGCATTATGCATTATATTAGGAGTACTTAACCTGTTGCTGAAATATTTATCTTTAGATTTGAAAAATAAATTTGGTGAGGTATGCCCCAAAGTATAGATTGCTATTGTCCCTATATCCATATCAGAGATTACCAAAGCAAGAAACTCAGTTTTTATTCATTTAGAGATCTCTTATGCTTTGTGGAGTATTTTTTACCATATTTAAATTCACTACCTTTCCAGCAAATCCCTTCTTCCAAAAATTATGTGGGGATATTCTGAATCAGAATAATTCTCTCCTTTTTCCTAAGTTTGTATGCTATATTGGATCTAATGTAGGAAAATATGTTTTCATCTGTCTAGATGAGCTCTGTCCAGGAGAAAAACAATGCGAACCACATATGTAATTTAAAATTTTCTAATAGCTACATCAAAAAGAATGAAAAAGGAGGTAAAGTTACTTTTAATAATATATTTTATTTAGCCCAACATATCTGGAAATTTATCATTTCAGTATTTAATCAATATAGACACTGGTTGATCTACTTTACCTCTTTTTTTTTCATACAAAGCCTTTGAAAATTGTGTATTTTACACTTAATATCTGTTTGGATTAGCACATTACAAGTGCTGCATAGCCCCCTCTAGCAAATGGCATATTAGACAGTGTAGATCTAGATGATATCATCTTGTCCTCCCAAGATATCTTGAATTCATTCGTAGTTTTAATTATTGTTTATCCCTATTGTAGCAGTCCTCGAAGTGTTGTCTTCCACATCCTTACAGAGGTCCATGAGGTCGAAACTACTTTTATGATATGAAGATGTCATTTGTCTTGTCTTATTGCTACTCATTCTCCTGGGTGTAGAGTGTAGTTTACTAAAGGATACCGTGACTTGGTATTGCAACAAATTGAACAAAGAAGCAGATAGAAAGATCCAGTTGTCTTCTGTGAAGTCAGATGTTAAAAAATTGATTTGCAAAATGTAAATGCCATTCTTCTCACTAAGATTTTTTTGTTGTTTGAGAAAATATATTTTCCATAAATGGGTTTATTGTTATCTTAAAAGGAATTAATACATGCAATAATTTTTAAGAGTGTAAAGGGATCCTGAGACCAGAAAGTTTGAGAGCCACTACCGTAACATATGTTGAATTTTCTTTGTTTGCTTTTTATTGGGCATTATTGATGACCAGTATTCTACATAAGTGTATTTTCCAACCAACCGAGTGTTATTGAACATTTTAGAATGCCTAATCATTATTTATTGTATGGAGCATTTTCTAAAATACTTTATGTACTTCTCAGAAGATACTAAGCACAATTTAACATGTCCTGTTAACTAGATTCCTGTGACAGCTTTGCATCCAGAGCCGACCTCATCACAGAGCTCTATGCAGAGTCCACCTATCTATATATATCTATATCTAGTGTTTGTCTCTTCAATAAGTAAAACTTCTGCCAATTGACCTTCTAAATAGCTGGAATGTAATATTAATTTTCACTTGATATGGTTTAAAATGCAAACATTTCCCAGCTTGTTCACAAAACTAGTAATTTAAAACATGTTATGAATAATTAATTTTGTAGATATAGGAATTCAATTTAAAATATTTTAATTCAAAAACTCTAAGATAGTGAGATATTATGGTTTTAAAATGTGTTTCATGATGGAACAGAGAGCCAATGTATTCTTTTATCAGTGATTGGTTTAGAATGTGAACAGAAATGTTTTATCTTTTGCAGCAGCTTTTGGGGGATAGAGGATAAGCAAGGTAAATTTTACCAGAATCCTGAATATGATGGAACTTGGTATCCAGTACAAAAGTTATCACGGAAAACCATGAATATCTGTCTTTAGTAAGACACTAAAAGGCACCTGGTGAAAAATATGATAAAGGGGCGCCTGGGAGGCTCGGCTTAGTTGAGAAGGCATCTGCCTTCCACTTGGGTCATCATCCCAGGGTCCTGGGATTGAGCCCCCATCAGGCTCCCTGCTCAGTGAGGAGTCTGCTTCTCCTTCCCCCTCTCCCTCTGCCTTGCTTATACTCTATAAATAAATAAATAAATAAATAAATAAATAAATAAATAAATAAAATACATATTTTTAAGGTTTTATTTGTTCATGAAAGACACAGAAAGGCAGAGACATAGGCAGAGGGAGAAGCTGGCTCCCTGTAGGGAGCCTGATGTGGGACTCTATCCCAGGACAGTGGGATCACGACCTGAGCCAAAGGCAGATGCTCAACCATTGAGCCACCCAAGTGCCCCAAATAAAGTCTTTTTAAAAATATGATAAATCAGAAATATAACTCAGGTGTAGTTTGATCCTTAGTAAAGGTTGGAAATAGAAGTTTGTATTAAAATTTAAAATAAGATTGGCAATATTATATGTTAACAATAGCAGAACATACTCTTAAGTATTTGTCTATATTTTTTAAAATTATTTATGATTATGAATAGTCAAAGAGACCACTGAGGTCCATTTTAAGTACTTGTGAAATATGATCTTTGATTAGTTACGTAATTAGTACATGAAAATTTTTCTGCTATTTGTTGAACCTTTGCCTAGAGAGTCAAGTCTATTATTTATTATGCCAGGTTTAAATATTTTTGAGGGTTTTTTTTTCTTCAATGAATTCTTGATTTTTTTTACCCCCTGTGTTCCCTATTTGTGCTTATCCTCAATCTGTAACAGCTGGTTAGGTATTCTGCTACTCTCTATTCTTCAACACATCCAGCCCACTGCTTGTAGGCTGGCCACATTCCAGGGCTTCATCCTTAGTGTTCTTCTGCTGTAGGACTCATAGATTGCATTTCCAAAACTCCTCAGGAAACCAGATGTAATAAACTGTGGTAGATCCAATTCTTAGAAGACTCAGTAATGTTCTCTAACCTTCAATTTAGTCTGATGTTTGATGTTAGTACCCAATAGCTTCTTGAGTTCATTCTCTATTTTTTAGTTTACCATGGCCAAACAATGCTGCCCTGTTTTTCTCTTGTGAAAGTATTAGGTTATGTGTAAGATTTCTCTTCTATGAGCTAGTCTGGGGCAACGGCAGTTTTGCAAGTTTGCTTTTATTAATCATCTGTAGTGTGCTGCCAGCCTCTGAAATTGTACATGATTTGTTTCATGTCATTTCAAATATAAAGTATCGGGAACATAACCATCTTAAAAGACTTACTAGACCAAGGATTTTTCCCCATTGTCTTGTAAGGTTTTTGTTTTTTAATACAAGGAACAGAAAGCCAGCCCATATATGCCTCCCTTAGGAAAAGGGGGTTTATTGGAATGATACACACACATAGATCAGAACCAGAGAGCAAACTGGAACAGAGATTGGCTGCTCTCTGTACCTCTGCTGTTCTCTCACTCTTGGGCGGGCACTCGTTTCCATATTCCTTCATTTAAAATCTGGAAAGACCTCTTTCTGATTACATACTAGAAAGCATCAATGCTCTTTATGCCAGGCCACCTAACATGTGGCCACCCAGGCTACAGATGGCTGCCTTCTGGTTGAGTGCCTATCTCTGCTCCCATCTGTGGCCATTCCTGCACAAAGAATAGCAGTAATGCTGTGGGGACCACAGAAGCAAACATTGGATTTGGCAGCCATGAAATATGCTCAGTGTTACCTTCCCTCAAACCTTTGTCCCCTTCCAGCCATTTAGCCTTTCTCCTCCTCTGTAAAACTTCTGGACAGAGCAATCCTTGCTCTTTGCCTGCATTTCCTAATTTCCCAGTCATTCACTAGTCCAGTTCATATAGTTTCTGCCACCAGCATTCTACTGAATCTGTTGTCTCCAGTGTCCCCAAGATTTCACAGTTGATCATTCTAGTAGGCACATTTTAGACCTAACCAGTCTCCATTCTTTAACATCATCGACCCACTTCTCTTGAAACTTGGTCCTCCCTTCATTTGTAACACATCACCTTTCCTTGGATTGCACATCTCTTTGGCTATTGATTCTTTATCTTCTTTGTCAGCTCATATCATACATGCCTCAGAGATACTCCAGGTTCAATTCCAGACCACTGCGATAAAGCAAGTGTCACAATAAAGTGAGTCAAATGAAATTTTTTTCATTTCCCAATACATACAAAATTATGTTGGTACTATACTGTAGCTTGTTAAATATATAAAAGCATAATATCTTGAGAAAAATGTACATACCTTAATTTAAAAATGCTTTATTGCTTAAAAAAATGCTAACCATCATTGGAGCATTCAGTAAGTCATAATTTTTGTTTTGTTTTGTTTTGTTTTTTGCTAGTGGAGGGCTTTGCCTTGATGTTGATTGCTGACTGATCAGGGTGGTGATTGGTGAAGGTTGGGGTGGCTATGGCAGTTTCTTAAAATAAGACAATGAAATTTGCTGTATCAATTGACTCTTCCTTTCACAAATGATTACTCTGTAGCATGTGATGTTGTTTGATAGCATTATATCCATAATAGTACTTCTTTCCAAATTGAAGACAGTTGTCTCAAACCCTGCCTCTGTTTTATCGACTAAGTTTATGTTGACTTTTCAACAGTCTTTACCAGGACTAGATTTCATCTCAAGAAACCACTTTCTTTGCTCATCCATAAGAAGCAACTCCACATCTGTTGAAGTTTTATCCTGAGATTGCAGCAGTTCAGGCACATCTTGGGCTCCACTTCTAAATCTAGTTTTCTTGCTATTCCTACCACATTAGCAGTAACTTCTCCACAGTAATCTTGAACCCCTTAAAAGTCATCCATGAGGGTTGGGATCCACTTCTTCCAAACACCTGTGAATATTGATATTTTGACCTCTTCCCCTGAGTCACAGATGTTCTTAATGTCATGTAGAATGGTGAATCCTTTCCAGAAGGTTTTCATTCCAGAAGGTTTTCATTGGACTTTGCCCAGATCCATCAAAGGAATTCCTATCTAGGGCAGCTACATCCTTATGAAATGTATTTTTTAAATATGACTTAGAAGTCAAAATGACTCCTTGATCCATGAGCTACAGAATGGATGTCGTGTTAGCTGTATGAAAACAGCATTCAGTTCATTGTACATCTCCATCAGCGTTCCCAGGTGACCAGGTGCATTGTCAGTAGCAGTAATATTTAGAAAGACGTCTTTTTTCTGAGCAGTAGGTCTCAACAGCAGACTTAAAATACTCAGTAAACTATGTTGTAAACAGATGTGCCGTCACCCAGGCTTTATTATTCCACTATTAAGAGTACAAGCAGAATAGATCTAGCATAATGTTTAAGGGCTCTAGAGTTTTTGGAATGGCCAGTGAGCATTGGCTTCAACTTAGAATCACCATCTGCATTAGCCCCTAGAAAGGGAATCAGCCTGTCTTTTGAAACCAGGTATTTATTAACTTCCCCTTTCTATGAAAATTTTATAGTTTACGTGAATCTTCTTCCAATACGCTATTTGTCTACACTGAAGAACTTGTTTAGTGCAGCTGGCTTCATGAATTAGCTAAATCTTCTAACTTGCTACAGCTTCTGTATCAGCATTTGCTGCTTCCCTTGCACTTTTATGTTATGGAGATGGCTTCTTTCTTTACACCTCATGAAGCACCTTCTGCTGGCTTCCAACTTTTCTGTAGCTTCCGCACTTCTCACAGCCTTCATAGAATTTCAGAGTTAGAGTCTTGCTCTGGATTAAGTTTTGTCTTAAGGGAAATGTTGTGGCTGCTTTGATCCTCTATGTGGACCACTAAAACTTTCTATGTATTAGCAATAAGGCTATTTTGTTTTCTTATAATTTGTGTGTTCACTGGAGTAGCACTTTTAATTTCCTTCAAGAACTTTTCCTTTGTATTCACAACTTGGCTGTTTGGAGCAAGAGGCCTAATTTTCACACATTTCATACATCGTCATATCTTCTTCTTCCCTAAGCTTGAATCACTTCTAGCTTTTGATATAAAGTGAGAGTATGCAACTCTTGCCTTCATTTGAATACTTTAGAGGCCATTGTAGGGTTTTTAGTTGGTCTAATTTCAATATTGTTGTGACTCAGGGAGTAGGGAAGTGGGAGAGGGAGAGAGATGGGAGAACAGCTGGTCATGAAGCAGTCAGAACACACACACTTAATCAAGTTTGCCATCTTATATGGGTGTGATTTGTGGAAACAATTACAATAGTAACATCAAAGATCATTGATTACAGATAATAATAATAATGAAAAAGTTTAAAATATTGCATGAATTATCAAAATGTGACACAGAGACCCAAAGTAAGTAAATGCTGCTGGAAAAGTGGTGCTGATAGATTTCTTGATCCAGGGTTTCCACAAAACTTCAATTTGTAAAAATGCAGTATCTGTGAAAAATAAAGTGTAATAAAAGGAAGTGTGTCCGTATTTCCCACAGTTCTGTCCTTATATTAGTTTTGTATAACAGTTGCTATGTGACAGTGGCATGATGATAACCTTGTCAATTAGGAAAAAAATCCATTATTTTGGCACAAGAAACATGATTTTACCTAGTGTGCATTGATTCCTTTTCCGGTCACTCGCAAATCATATTCTTATAAAACCCAGCCTAGAATTTTCGAGTTTTTACATATTCTTAAGTCATACACCCTCTTGTTTATCATGAGGTGTCAAAGAGTGCCTGTTCTCTTGAACTTTGAAATAAAGCATTTTATGTTATTTATTTTGTAATTGACGGAAACATTTTGTGATTCTTATTATGCTTCACATTTGGAACTGAAGTAACTGTTATATCATGCCATTTCTTTGGCCCAGCCTTTCATGACTCCTCATTCCTTATTCCTGTTGTCTTGGTTCTTCAGACTTTATGTTCTCTGATAGGCCTGGTTTAGCTTTTAGTATTACTTCCTTCTAGCCTCTTCCTTACACTGCTGACAGAATAATTTTGCTAGGTTACAGATATGATCATGTCACACCCTGCTTAGAAGTCCTCAGTGATTTTTCCCTTTTCTCCTTCTAGCACATCATTTCTACTCCATGGCTTGAGGGCTTCATGATGTGGTTTCTGCCTGTCTTTCAGTCTCATCTCACTGGGCCATTCTCCCTATCTGATTCTCTGTTTCAACTACACTGCTCCCTAAATCCTGTTGTTGCTCAGTCCTAGATAGCAGTTAACTGTTTCTGACAGTTATCAATGAAAAAACAACACTGCCCTTGGTATATTAAATTATTGCAGATATTTAAGCTACATTACTGAGAGGCTATTCATTGATCTCATTTCACAAATTGGTTATTTTATTAATTACTATGTATAAATGAAATATAATTCATCAAATTTGGCTTTTGTTCCCACTAGTATTTAAGATGTTCTATAGAACAAAACATACAAGTAAGCAAACGTGGCCCTAGTAGTTAACAAAATTTTTAAGTATCCTCATATTTATAGTAAGGAATGATTTACTTTTTCAAATGTATAGTTTATTTTGATTTTCTTTTTTAAGATTTATTTATTTATGAGAGAGAGAGAGAGAGAGAGAGAGAGAGGCAGAGACACAGGAGGAGGGAGAAGCAGGCTCCACGCTGGAAGCCTGATGCGGGACTCGATCCCGGGACTCCAGGATCGCACCCTGGGCCAAAGGCAGGTGCTAAACCGCTGAGCCACCCAGGGATCCCCCTGATTTTATTTTTCTAATCAACATACTTGTTCTGTGAATTTGAGTGTATTGCTATAATTTACCAAGAAAAATACTGGATATCACTGTCTTATTATCGCATTCCCCAGTTTTCTCTTTCCTCAGGAATCTGTTAGAGATTAGAATTGATTGGCTGTTAAATGGATTTGTTGATTGAATTAGTTATTTTTTATTATTCAGAGAATCCACAAGTGAACTAAGCAATGTTCTTTAGGAACTTCTTTTATTGAGAAGGGGTAGAAGAAGCAGGAGGAAAATAAAATATTGAGTCTTTCCTGGATTGCTAGGACCTAATTTCCTTAAAATACATTTAAGTTTTTCTCCTTATGTTGATTTCCTCTGCTTACGTGAATTGCTTCTAAAGCTATAGAATTTTCATTCAGCATATATCTGTAAAAATCTAGAGTAGCCACAAAGTGTTGTGTAAACAGGCTGATACGTGTAACATACCTACTGTCACAGGATAAACTCTTAATAGTGATAGCTGCTATGGAAAGATTGATATATGGTTATTTAAGGGTACAGACTTCAGGGTCATTCAGAGCTTGAATTCCCACTTACCAGCTCTGTGAACTTGGGCTTGGTCCTTCAATTTCCTTATTCGTATAGTGAGGTATAAATACATATCTCAGAGGAATGGTATATTAAGGTACTTAATACAACACCATGCCTATATAGCAAATAGTCAATAAGTGAATTATATATTATAGGCATTTGTTGAGCCACTCATCACGTTGTAGGTTTTGTACAGGACTCTAAATGATACTGTTTATGATTGTGGTACCAGATTCGTATATTACATCTATTAGAAGATTATTTTAGTTAGGCAACATGTCTAATATACTGGCTCATGTAGACTAATCCTAACACGTAAATACTAATGAATCTTCACTGAACCTAAATCTAGTCAGTAGGCAAGCAAAATTTATACTTGTGGCCCTATGAAAATGAATCAGATGATCCCACATTATCTATAAGAGAGTCGGGAATGTGGGAGAGTCAATCCTTGGTAATCGTGAATGTTTTTGCTACATGGTATATGAGCTAATTCTGAAAAGGCAAATGGAAATCAGTGAATTAGGAAGGAGGAGAGGAAAAGGAAACTATTCTGAAAGCAAAGAAATTACCTTTAGAGTAAAGGAGTGAATATCAAGGAAGTAGTTATGTTCTATTAAGCATCTGTAAGCTAGAAAGATCTAGAGCTAGGAATAAACCCTGCGGTAGCTCCATAATTGAATATTGCCCTCATAATATTTTACTTATAAAGTACAGATGAATTACATGTTATGGACTATACAGTTACTGTTTTGTGGAAAGTACACTAATGGATAGATTCTGTGCTATAGAAAGATTGTGCTGTTATATGCACCTAAGGATCCCTAAGTGCTTTGCCTTATCTTTTTTCTTATCCCATCTCCTGTTTAACCCAACCCATCCCCCCATCCATCTCCCTTCTGGTAACTGTCAGTTCTCTATAGTTAAGAGTCTGTTTCTTTGTTTGCCCCCCCCTTCTCTTTTTGCCCTTTGCTCAGTTGTTTTGTTTCTAAAATTCCACATATGAGTGAAATCAGTGGTATTTGTCATTTTCTAACTTGCTTCACTTAGCATAATGCTCTCAAGCTCTATCTACATTGTTGCAAATGGCAAGATTTCACTCTTTTATGGCTGAGTAATACTCCTTTGTGTGTGTGTGTATACCACATTTTCTTTATCCATTCATCAGTCAGTGGACATTCAAGCTCTTTCCATAATTGAATTAGTATTTTTGTATTCTTTGGGTAAATACCTAGTAGTGTGATTGCTGGATCATTGGGTAGTTCTGTTTAACTTTTTGAGGAACTTCTATACTGCTTTTCAGAGTGGCTGCACCAATTTGCATTCCCACCAGCAGTGCAAGAGGGTTCCGCTTTTTCCACATCCTCACCAACACCTTGTTTCTTGTTTCGTAGATTTTAGCCATTCTGACCAGGTGTAAGGGAATAGCTCCATTGTAGGTTTGATTTGCATTTCCCTCATGATAAGTGATGTTGAACATCTTTTCGTGTGTCTGTTGGCTATCTGTATTCTCCTTTGGAAAAATGTCTATTCATGTCTTGTGCCCATTTTTAGTTGGATTATTCATTTTTGGGGTGTTGAATTTTAAGAGTTCTTTATAGATAGATTTGGGTACTAACCCTTTTCAGGTATGTCATTTGCAGATATCTTCTCCCATTCTATAGATTGCTTCTTAGTTTTGTTGATTGTTTCCTTGCTGCACAGAAGCTTTTAATCTTGATGAAGTTCCAGTAGTTCAGTTTTGCTTTTGTTTCCCTTGCTTCCAGAGATGTGTGTAGTGATGGCAGCCCCAGTGGCTCAGTGGTTTAGCGCCGCCATCAGCCGAGGGCCTGATCCTGGAGACCCGGGATTGAGTCCCATGTCAGGCTCCCTGCATGGAGCCTGCTTCTCCCTCTGCCGTCTCTGCCTCTCTCTCTCTCTCCCTCTCTGTGTCTCTCATGGATAAATAAATAAAATCTTAAAAAAAAAAAAAAGAAAAGAAAAGATGTGTGTAGTGAGAAGTTGCTGCTGAGGCCAAATACGTTGCTGCCTGTGTTCTCCTCTAGGATTTTTATGGATTCCTGCCTCACAGTTATATCTTTCATCCATTTCAAATTTATTTTTGTGTATAGTGTAAGAAAGTGGTCCAGTTTCATTCATCTGTGTCTAGCTGTCCAATTCTTCTAACGCTATTTGTTGAAGAGACTGTCTTTTTTCCATTGGATATTCTTTCCTGCTTTGCTGAAAGTTAGTTGACTCTAGAGTTGAGAGTCCATTTCTGGGTTCTCAGTTCTGTTCCATTGATCTATATGCATGTTATTGTGCCAGTACTGTCTTGATCATTATAAGTTTGTAATATAACTTGAAGTCCGGAATTGTGATGCCTCCAGCTTTGCTTTTCTTTTTCTCAAGATTGCTCTGGGTATTCAGGGTCTTTTGTGTTTCTGTATGAATTTTAGGATTGTTTGTTCTAGCAGTATTATTGCTATTCCATTGGTATTTTGATAGGGATTGCATTAAATATGTAGGCTGCTTTGTGTAGTATAGACATTTTAGTGGTGTTTGTTGTTCCAGTCCATGAGCATAGAATATCTTTCCCTTTCTTTGTGTCATCTTCAGTTTCTTCCATCAGTTTTTTCAGAGCACAGGCTTTCATATCTTTGGTTAGGTTTGTTCCTGGGTAGCTTATTATTTTCAGTATAATTGTAAATGGGATTGATTCCTTAATTTCTCTTTCTGCTGCTTCATTATTGGTGTAGGGAAATGTAACATCTCTGTATATTGATCTTGTATCCTATAACTTTACTGAATTTTTCAGTTCTAGCAGTCTTTTCCTGGAGTCTTTCATGTTTTTTATGTATAGTGTCATGTCGTCTGCAAAAGGTGAGAGTTTTACTTCTTCTTTGCTGAGTTGGATGCCTTCTACTTCTTTTTGTGGTCTGATTGCTGTAGGTAGAACTTCCAGGACTATGTTAAATAACCGTGGTGAGAGTGGACATCCCTGTCTTGTTCTTGACTATAGAGGAAAAGCTCTCAGTTTTTTCCTCATTAGCTATGGGTTTTTCATCTATGGCCTTTATTATGTTAGCATTACCTTTTTAAAAATCCTGGTACACCCAAAGTATAGTCACAGTGCTTAAAAAGAAATGAGCTCTAAAAAGTTTATCTTTTTACCTGAACTGTTAAAGTTGCATCAAAATGCAAGAAAACCTTCAATGAATCAATGAAGTGTCTATCACATGTGTGTTAACTATAGAAAATAATATTTGTGGTGCTCATAAAAATACTGTTATCTAAATACAAAGTCAAAAGAGCCATTAACACGAATGGAGCATGTACGATGTATGAGGAGCTGTGCCAGTGATTTTATATGCATTATCTCAGTGAAACCTCACAGTAACCCTATAAGGAAGATACCATTAATATTTCTATTTCCAAACTTTATCAATTTGTAGCATGATACAACCATTTTCATTTTATATTTAAAATAATTTGGTCCTAGAAAAGGTAAGTCAGTGTTATATATTTTATTTATATATCATATCTATCATCAAATTAAAATCTCTGTTATAAGTGTCTATGATTCCTGCAATAAAATAATTTAAATATAGCTAGTGAGAATTATGCTGCAATGTTAACTTTTCTGTTTTTAGGGTTTGGACAGAGGATCCAAAGGTCAAACTTCCACTTTTAGCAGTTTTATTTCAACTGTTAACCAGAAGAAAGAAGCTGCTGAAAACAGAAGTTCACCTACACATCTCATTTTCCCTAACATCAAGAATGGTAAAATAATAATAATTATTATTATACACACAGTCTGTATATTTTGGCTGAAAATGTATTATCAAACTATTAAAAAGTAGTTTTTTGGTAGGTGAAGTTAATATATAGTATGAAAAAGAAATAAGCTGTATAAATATTTACAGAAAGGAGCAAAATTGTTATTTTTAGGTGATTGTTACCTGGGGTAAGGTATGAATGACATACAAAGCTCATGAATAACAGAATTTGGTTAGGCAGCCAGACACAATACAAATATATGAAAATTCAATAGCCTTTTTTTATTTGAGGAATAATCTATTAGAAGACTTGATGGAAAATAATGAAATACTTAGAAATAAACCTAAAAGAAGGTAAGCAAACCTGTATGAGGAAAACTGTAAGACTTTATCAAAATACTAAAAGGTCATGAGAGGGAAAAACAAGATGTCAAGTATATCCAGTTTACTCTCTGCATTTAATACATTTTTCAACAGTTTTGGGGTGGGGGGTGTGAATCGTAAGAAAGTGATGCCCTTTGTGCTCTATAAGAATTAGTGTCCAAGAAGATGCAAGTAAAAATAATGAAGGAACCTTTTCCTCCATAGTACGTATATTATAGAGCTATTGTAATTGCAATACTGCCACAAAGACAGCCAAATAGATAGAGATAAATGAGTAAAAAATATAGTACGTAAGTGGTATTCATTTATTCAAAAAAATAGAGTTAGGATGACTGAATAATTTATTGCTAATAATAACCTGAGATTTTTTTAAAACTACAAAGTACTAGAAGAAAACACAGGGGGTTATTTATATAAAAAAATCTCTTGGCACAATAACAATGTCAAGAGCCATAAAACAAAAAATTGACAAGTTTAGATACATAAAGAAATGTAAAACTTCCACAGGAATTCCTTAAAGTCATAAAGTATAAACATCTACAAATGTCATAGTCCTTGAAAAACATATCATTGATCATAAAGACTATTAAATCAGTAAAATGAACATTCCAATAAATAAAAGGCAAGGGATCTGAACAGACCAATCAAAAGAGGAAATGTAAGCAATTACTACACATATGAAAGGATGCTCAATCCTTTTAAATACAATCTTATATAAAGTACAAATAACAATAAGTTAACATTTTCCTCTGTGGTTGCAGAGAATGAGAGGATTTGCATCTGTGATGTCTAGGGAGTGTGAAAATTGCCACTTTATGAATGAGTAGCTTGGAGTACTATGCCTGGCTATGAAAAATGTGATACGTGTATAAAGTGTCTAGGAGAAATGCCCACAGTACACTGTAAAATGAAAAACACAAGTTATACATAATAGGTGCCATATGACTCCAGGTTTTTAAGAGTAAGGAAACCTTTTATACATCTTTGAGCATATAAAGAGGTATGGAAGGATGCCCACTAATCAGTTTTATGGTTTCCTCAGGAAAGTAGAATTTAAATATGCTTTATTTCTTCATACAGCTCTGTATTGTTTTGTCTCAGGAAACATCCATTACTTGCATAATTTTAAGTTCCCCTAGCCTATAACAAAACAAATCTGCAAAGTTTTAAATGTCCCTGCATCCAAATGACACAAAACAAACCTAGAAATGTTTAAGGACATAGGTTTTGGTAAATTGCTTGTGTCCATAAGCTGCATGTGGCATAAATTACTCTCACACAGATTTTCAGGTGACACTCCATGCTAATGCTAGACTTATTCTGTGCTTTTGCAAGTTCATCTTTACATTATTTCATTTATCAGCCTTTGCCTTTGATAACTTCTTTCTTCCTTTATTTGTACATTCACAGTGTGCACACACACACACACACACACACACATTCTATCACTTCAGTCTCCCTCCAAGGAGGCACTAGTGCCCTTTATTTCAGTCCCCCAACCCACAACTAAACAAAACAAGCCTGTAATTGTGGTACCTTTAAAGAAATAAAGAAAATGAGCCTATTTGATGAGTTGAGAGAAATGACATGTTAACTGAAAAACAGCTATAAATTATATTTATGTATATACATTTTTTTGAGTCTCACAACAATCACGTAAAATAGAGTAGATATTAGAATCCCTGCTATATTAGTTTTCTATTGCTGTCTAACAAAATCACCACAAACCTAATGGTTTAAAAGCAATATCCGCTCCTTAGCTGATAGTTCTTTAAGTCCGAGATCTTGGTGAGTGTGGCTGGGTTTTCTACTCAGATCTCACAAAGTGTTGGCTGGGCTGTACTCTGGGAAAGAATCCTCCTCCAAGCATCTTCAGGTTGCTTAGGTTGCTTCAGGAACCTCTGCTGGCTATCAGGCAGGGCTGTTCTCCGCTCCTAACAAGACCACTTGGAGTCTGCCACGTCCACTCACAGACTGTATTTCTAATACAATACTCTTGGAGTATTGTCGCTTCCTGTTTTAAGGCTGGTTGCAGGAGCCCTTGTGTTGAATCCCCTTCATGCTTCTAGTCTCCCTGACTTTGTCTTTTGCAACCAGTGGGAGAAAACTCTGCTTCTCAAGGTCTTGTGTCATTAGGTTTTGCCTACCTGGATAATCTCCCTGTTTTAAGGTCAACCAATTATTTATATCTGCACAGTCCTTTTGTCATGTAATGTAATGTAATCCTGATGGGACATGAAAAAGTTGAGACTCATGGGGGCCATTTTAGTTTCTGTTTACCACACTATTTTATAAGGAAACAAGTTCAGAGAGGGTAAATGACTTGGCTGAGGTCACTGCTAAATGTCCAATGTCCAAACCAATATTCAATCCACATTTTCTGACAAAACTTTTGTTCCTCTATCTGACAGAGGAAATTCCTGATTGACTTGTTTCTCTTGCCTGATTAATCATATCACATTAATCATACAACTCTAATTACATCATCTTCATACTCCCTAATGCTTCCAAAATTAAATAAAAAATTTTTACCTTGACACTCAAGGACATTCAAAATATGACAGCTTTTCAATGTTATCTCCCACTTTTCTCCTACATATAACTTATATTTCAGCTGTTCTCTTGGATGCCTCATACCTTACCTCAGAGATTTTGCCAGTTCATTCCCACTGCCTGGAATGCACTCTCTCCTCTTTTCTACCTGACAGATCCTGTCCTTCAACGCTACTTCTTTATTGAACCTTTGCTGATTCTCCCCAACCAGATATAGTTCTTCCCTTCTTTGACTTTCCATTTAGATTTTCCTTTGTTATTACTTCTTATCAGTCACCTAGTCTTACATATTATCATTTGAATACTATAATCTCTTAGACTGTATCCCATGAAGGAATAAATATCTTTATAATATTTGCAGGCCCTAAGCAGTTTTTACCTTGTCCATTAGAGGTTCTTAGCAAGTACAGTTGACCAGTTGACTCTTGAATGGCACAGATTTGAACTGCATAGGTCCACTTATATGCGGATTTTTTTTCAATAAATACAGTATAGTAAATGTATTTTCCTTGTGATTTTCCTAATGTCTTATTTTCTCTAGCTTATTATAAGAATACAGTATATAATACACATAACATACAAAATACCAACTGTTTATATTATCATTAAGGCTTCCAGTCAATAGTAAGCTATTAGTTAAGTTTTGGTGTCAAAAGCTATACACGGATTATACCTCAACTGCACGAGAGGTTGGTACTCCTGACCCCCATATTGTTAAAGGGTCAGCTATGTTTATTGCAGAGGAAATAGCTGTCAGAGTGTTTGTGCCAAAGCAATAAAGGCAGCAGCCACAACAGCAACTTCATGTAGTTCTTACTATGTGCCATTCGTGTTATGAGCGCTGTGCATATATGAATTCATTTAGTCCTTATAGTAGCCAAAGGTTGGAATTAGTTTCTCATTTTAAAGGCAAGGAAACTTAGGCCATAGAGAGTTTTAAGTGACTTGTCCTGCAGGAACTTATATAGCTAATGAATGGCAGACAAAGAAAAAGGAAAAGTGAGCCAAAGGTAGTTTTGGATAATGCCTTCATTCAAAGAGTTGGTAAAAGAAAAGAAAGTGAGTCCTTTAAGAGGGTAAAGAACCATGTTGTGCTGTGACTTGGAAATCAAGGGAAAAGAGGGGTGCCTGGGTGGCTTAGTCAGATAAGCATCTGACTCTTGGTTTTAGCTCAGGTGATGATCTCATGGGTCATGAGGTCAGGCACCATGTGGAGCCCTGCATTAGGCTCTGCACTTGATGGGGAGTGTACTTGAAATTCTCTTCCTCTGTCCCTCCCCCAACTCATGCATCGTGCCTATACCCTTTTCTCTTCCTCTACATTAAATAAATAAATCTTAAAAAAAAAATCGAGAAAATTTACGGAAGAGGATTTTGTCTACAGTGTCATTGCTAAGTGAGAACAAGATGAGTAACCACCGAGACAAAGCCAAGGATTTGTTGTTTAATGCATATATTGGTGACTTTTAAGATAACAGTTTTAATAGGATGGTATGAGAAGAATTCAAGTTGTAGAAAGTTAGGGGACAGATTAGTGGCAAGGATATAGGGACAATGTAGACTGCCTTTAGCTTAGCTTGAACTGAAAGAAAAGCGGGATCTTGCAGAGTAGGGTGGTCAAGGGAAAAGATCTAATACAGAGGGAGAGACTAAAGTTGCAGTGGGAAAATAGAATAATAAAACAAACTAGTAGAATAGAGAAGTGGTATGAGGATAGGATCAAAGAAAAAATGCAAACCACAGTGGTTAAGTTGTCAGCTCTAGCAAAGAGAGAAGAGCACTTCTTATACTATGGAATGAGAGGGAAGAGAGGAAGTAGGAAGAGGAAATGGAAATAGGAAACTTACTTCTTCTTGCCTTGAATTCACTAATCTCCTTGGAGGGTGTATTAATTTCCTCCTGTTGCTATAACATAGAACACAAACCTGATAGCTTAAAACAGCAGAATTTTATTCTCTCATGGTTCTGGAGGCTAGAGGTCTGAAATCCAGACATTGGTGGAATTGATTCCTTTTGAAGGTTCTTAGGGAGAATCTGTTCCATGCCTCTGTCCTAGCCTCTGGTGATGACCAGCAATCCTTGGTGTCTCTTGGCTTATAGATGCCTCTCAACAATTGCTATCTCTGTCTTCAGGTGGCATTCTCTCCTGTATGTCTGTGTCCAATTTGTCCTCTTCTTGTAAGGACACCAATCATTGAATTAGGGCCCACCCGGAGGAGGGGCAAGATGGCGGAAGAGTGGGGTCCCCAAATCACCCGTCCCCACCAAATTACGTAGATAACCTTCAAATCACCCTAAAAATCTATGAATTCGGCCTGAGATTTAAAGAGAACACAGCTGAAACGCTACAGTGAGAAGAGTTTGGGCTTCTATCAAGGTAGGAAGACGGGGAAAAAGAAATAAACAAAAGGCCTCCAAGGGGGAGGGGCCCTGAGAGGAGCCGGGCTAAGGCCGGGGCGAGTGTCCCCAGGACAGGAGAGCCCCGTCCCGGAGAAGCAGGAGCTGCACCAACCTTCTCGGGCGGAAAGGCCTTGCAGGGAGTTAGAGCAGGACCCCAGGAGGGTGGGGATGCCCTCGGGCTCCCTGGGACACTAACAGGCACCTGCGCCCGGGGAGAGTGCGCCGAGCTCCCTAAGGGCTGCAGCGCGCACGGTGGGACCCGGAGCAGCTTGGAGGGCTCGGGCGGCGGCTCCGCGGAGGGGGCTGCACAGCTGGGAGCGCGAATCCAATAGCGCAGGCCGGGAGCACTGGGCGCCGGGACACAGCCCAGGATCCGGCCTCCCCCAGGACAGGCAGAGGCCGGGAGGGCCCAGGACAGCCAGGACGCTCCTGCCCTGAGCTGAGCAGATCAGCGGCCCCGCCCTGGAGCCTCCAGGCCCTGCAGACGGAGAGCTCCGGAGTTACTGCGGGAGCTGACTCCAGGGCTCCAGAGCTGGCCACCGCCACTGTGGTTGTTCCTTCTGGGGCCTCACCGGTAAACAACCCCCAATGAGACCTGCACTTGCGGCAGAGCAGCTCCCCCAAGTGCTAACACCTGAAAATCAGCACAACAGGCCCGTCCCCCAGAAGACCAGCTAGACGGACAAGTTCCAGGGGAAGTCAAGGGACTTAAAGTATACAGAAACAGAAGATACTCCCCCGTGATTTTTTTGTTTCTTTCTTCCTTTTTTTTTTTTTTTGATTTCTGATTGCTTCCCCCACCCTTTTTTTCCCCTTTCTTTCTTTTTCTTTCTCTTTTTTCCTTCCTTTTTTCTTTTTTCTTTTTCTCTTTTCTTTCCTTCTTTTTCTCCTCTCTTTTTCTCCTTTTCCCAATACAACTTGTTTTTGGCCACTCTGCACTGAGCAAAATGACTAGAAGGAAAACCTCACCTCAAAAGAAAGAATCAGAAACAGTCCTTTCTCCCACAGAGTTACAAAATCTGGATTACAATTCAATGTCAGAAAGCCAATTCAGAAGCACTATTATACAGCTACTGGTGGCTCTAGAAAAAAGCATAAAGACTCAAGAGACTTCATGACTGCAGAATTTAGATCCAATCAGGCAGAAATTAAAAATCAATTGAATGAGATGCAATCCAAACTAGAAGTCCTAACGACGAGGGTTAACGAGGTGGAAGAACGAGTGAGTGACATAGAAGACAAGTTGACGGCAAAGAGGGAAACTGAGGAAAAAAGAAACAGACAATTAAGAGACCATGAAGACGGATTAAGGGAAATAAATGACGGCCTGAGGAAGAAAAACCTACATTTAATTGGGGTTCCCGAGGGCGCCGAAAGGGACAGAGGGCCAGAATATGTATTTGAACAAATCCTAGCTGAAAACTTTCCTCATCTGGGAAGGGAAACAGGCATTCAGATCCAGGAAATAGAGAGATCCCCCCCTAAAATCAATAAAAACCGTTCAACACCTCTACATCTAATAGTTAAGCTTGCAAATTCCAGAAGATAAAGAGAAGATCCTTACAGCAGCAAGAGACAAGAAATCGCTGACTTTTATGGGGAGGAGTATTAGGGTAACAGCAGCCCTCTCCACAGAGACCTGGCCGATCAGAAAGGGCTGGCAGGATATATTCAGGGTCCTAAATGAGAAGAACATGCAACCAAGAATACTTTATCCAGCAAGGCTCTCATTCAGAATGGAAGGAGAGATAAAGAGCTTCCAAGACAGGCAGGAACTGAAAGAATATGTGACCTCCAAACCAGCTCTGCAAGAAATTTTAAGGGGGACTCTTAAAATTCCCCTTTAAGAAGAAGTTCAGTGGAACAATCCACAAAAACAAGGACTGAATAGATATCATGATGACACTAAACTCATATCTGTCAATAGTAAATCTGAACGTGAATGGGCTTAATGACCCCATCAAAAGGCGCAAGGTTTCAGACTGGATAAAAAAGCAGGACCCATCTATTTACTGTCTACAAGAGACTCATTTTAGACAGAAGGACACCAACAGCCTGAAAATAAAAGGTTGGAGAACCATTTACCATTCAAATGGTCCTCAAAAGAAAGCAGGGGTAGCCATCCTTATATCAGATAAACTAAAATTTACCCTGAAGACTGCAGTGAGAGATGAAGAGGGATACTATCTCATACTTAAAGGATCTATCCAACAAGAGGACTTAACAATCCTCAATATATATGCCCCGAATGTGGGAGCTGCCAAATATTTAAGCCAATTAATAACTAAAGTGAAGAAATACTTAGATAATAATACACTTATACTTGGTGACTTCAGTCTAGCTCTTTCTACCCTCGATAGGTCTTCGAAGCACAACATCTCCAAAGAAACGAGAGCTGTAAATGATACACTGGACCAGATGGATTTCACAGATATCTACAGAACTTTAGATCCAAACTCAACTGAATACACATTCTTCTCAAGTGCACATGGAACTTTCTCCAGAATAGACCACATACTGGGTCACAAATCGGGTCTGAACCGATACCAAAAGATTGTGATCATCCCCTGCATATTCTCAGAGCATGATGCCTTGAAATTAGAACTAAATACAACAAGAAGTTTGGAAGGACCTCAAACACGTGGAGGTTAAGGACTATCCTGCTAAAAGATGAAAGGGTCAACCAGGAAATTAAGGAAGAATTAAAAAGATTCATGGAAACTAATGAGAATGAAGATACAACCATTCAAAATCTTTGGGATGCAGCAAAAGCAGTCCTAAGGGGGAAATGCATCACAGTACAAGCATCCATTCAAAAACTGGAAAGAACTCAAATACAAAAGCTAACCTTACACATAAAGGAGCTAGAGAAAAAACAGCATTTAGATCCCACACCCAGCAGAAGAAGAGAGTTAATTAAAATTCGAGCAGAACTCAACAAATTCGAGACCAGAAGAACTATGGAACAGATCAACAGAACCAGGAGTTGGATCTTTGAAAGAATTAATAAGATAGATAAACCATTAGCCAGCCTTATTAAAAAGAAGAGAGAGAAGACTCAAATTAATAAAATCATGAATGAGAAAGGAGAGATCACTACCAACACCAAGGAAATACAAACGATTTTAAAAACATATTATGAACAGCTATATGCCAATAAATTAGGCAATCTAGAAGAAATGGACACATTCCTGGAAAGCCACAAACTACCAAAACTGGAGCAGGAAGAAATAGAAAACCTGAACAGGCCAATAACCAGGGAGGAAATTGAAGCAGTCATCAAAAACCTCCCAAGACACAAGAGTCCAGGGCCAGATGGCTTCCCAGGGGAATTCTATCAAACATTTAAAGAAGAAACCATACCTATTCTACTAAAGCTGTTTGGAAAGATAGAAAGAGATGGAGTACTTCCAAATTCGTTCTATGAGGCCAGTATCACCTTAATTCCAAAACCAAAGACCCCACCAAAAAGGAGAATTACAGACCAATATCCCTGATGAACATGGATGCAAAAATTCTCAACAAGATACTAGCCAATAGGATCCAACAGTACATTTAGAAGATTATTCACCATGACCAAGTAGGATTTATCCCCGGGACACAAGGCTGGTTCAACACTCATAAAACCATCAATGTGATTCATCATATCAGCAAGAGAAAAACCAAGAACCATATGATCCTCTCATTAGATGCAGAGAAAGCATTTGACAAGATACAGCATCCATTCCTGACCAAACTCTTCAGAGTGTAGGGATAGAGGGAACATTCATCGACATCTTAAAAGCCATCTACGAAAAGCCCACAGCAAATATCATTCTCAGTGGGGAAGCACTGGGAGCCTTTCCCCTAAGATCAGGAACAAGACAGGGATGTCCACTCACCACTGCTATTCAACATAGTACTGGACGTCCTAGCCTCAGCAATCAGACAATAAAAAGACATTAAAGACTTTCAAATTGGCAAAGAAGAAGTCAAACTCTCCCTCTTCGCCGATGACATGATACTCTACATAGAAAACCCAAAAGCCTCCACCCCAAGATTGCTAGAACTCATACAGCAATTTGGTAGCATGGCAGGATACAAAATCAATGCCCAGAAGTCAGTGGCATTTCTATACACTAACAATGAGACTGAAGAAAGAGAAATTAAGGAGTCAATCCCATTTACAATAGCACCCAAAAGCATAAGATACCTAGGAATAAACCTAACCAAAGAGGTAAAGGATCGATACCCTAAAAACTATAGAACACTTCTGAAAGAAATTGAGGAAGACACAAAGAGATGGAAAAATATTCTATGCTCATGGATTGGCAGAATTAATATTGTGAAAATGTCAATGTTACCCAGGGCAATGTACACGTTTAATGCAATCCCTATCAAAATAGCATGGACTTTCTTCAGAGAGAACAAATTATTTTAAGATTTGTGTGGAATCAGAAAAGACCCCGAATAGCCAGGGGAATTTTAAAAAAGAAAACCATAGCTGGGGGCATCACAGTGCCAGATTTCAGGTTGTATTACAAAGCTTTGGTCATCAAGACAGTGTGGTACTGGCACAAAAACGGACACATAGATCAATGGAACAGAATAGAGAACCCAGAAGTGGACCCTGAACTTTATGGTCAACTAATATCGATAAAGGAGGAAAGACTATCCATTGGAAGAAAGACAGTCTCTTCAATAAATTGTGCTGGGAAAATGGGACATCCACATGCAGAAGAATGAAACTAGACCACTCTCTTTCACCATACACAAAGATAAACTCAAAATGTATGAAAGATCTAAATGTGAGACAAGATTCCATCAAAATCCTAGAGGAGAACACAGGCAACACCCTTTTTGAACTTGGCCACAGTAACTTCTTGCAAGATACATCCACAAAGGCAAAAGAAACAAAAGCAAAAATGAACTATTGGGACTTCATCAAGATAAGAAGCTTTTGCACAGCAAAAGATACAGTCAACAAAACTAAAAGACAACCTACAGATGGGAAAAGATATTTGCAAATGACGTATCAGATAAAGGGCTAGTTTCCAAGATCTGTAAAGAACTTCTTAAATTCAACACCAAAGAAACAAACAATCCAATCATGAAATGGGCAAAAGACATGAAGAGAAATCTCACAGAGGAAGACATAGACATGGCCAACACGCACATGAGAAAATGCTCTGCATCACTTGCCATCAGGAAATACAAATCAAAACCACAATGAGATACCACCTCACACCAGTGAGAATGGGGAAAATTAACAAGGCAGGAAACCACAAATGTTGGAGAGGATGCGGAGAAAAGGGAACCCTCTTACACTGTTGGTGGAAATGTGAACTGGTGCAGCCACTCTGGAAAACTGTGTGGAGGGTCCTCAAAGAGTTAAAAATAGACCTGCCCTATGACCCAGCAATTGCACTGCTGGGGATTTACCCCAAAGATTCAGATGCAATGAAACGCCGGGACACCTGCACCCCGATGTTTCTAGCAGCAATGTCCACAATAGCCAAACTGTGGAAGGAGCCTCGGTGTCCATTGAAAGATGAATGGATAAAGAAGATGTGGTTTATGTATACAATGGAATATTACTCAGCCATTAGAAATGACAAATACCCACCATTTCCTTCAACGTGGATGGAACTGGAGGGCATTATGCTGAGTGAAGTAAGTCAATCGGAGAAGGACAAACATTATATGTTCTCATTCATTTGGGGAATATAAATAATAGTGAAAGGGAATATAAGGGAAGGGAGAAGAAATGTGTGGGAAATATCAGAAAGGGAGACAGAACATAAAGACTCCTATCTCTGGGAAACGAATCTGGTTGGTGGAAGGGGAGGAGGGCCGGGGGTGGGGGTGAATGGGTGGCGGGCACTGAGGGGGGCACTTGACGGCATGAGCACTGGGTGTTATTCTGTATGTTGGTAAATTGAACACCAATAAAACAAATTATTTAAAAAAAAAAAGAATTAATGCCCACCCTAATCCAGTATGACCTTGTCTTAATTTGTTTGCATCTACAAAGACCCTTTTTCCAAATAAGGTCACATTCACAGGTCATAGAGTTTAGGACTTCAAAATAGCTTCAAACTTATTTATTTGACAGGCAGACAGTTCAGCGCACAACAGTGTTAAGAATCTTTAGAACATTGAAATGTCTGCTATGGAGAATGGTAGTCAAAAAGAAAGTCGTGAATAGCTATAACCTTTTGTTTGGACTGTTGTTCACATTCATTAGCCTTTGCTTCCACTCTGATCCCTATATTCTATTCTGTCTGTACTAAAATCCTGCTGTCTGAACCAACGTATTTGCCCACAACCTACCTGCCTCCTCCTTGGGTGGATGCACTGACTCTAAATATGGTCCGTCTGTTTGAGCTCCCACCACTTGTCTGTTTCCCTCTCATCTGTGCCAGTCCTGTGGAATCTGGACTCAGCCCCAGTCTGAACTTGGAGTATGTGTTTACACCACTCTCAAGGAGCAGACTCTTAGCAAACTTCTTTTACTTCATTAGAACTCCTAGTGTTAACTTCTTCTAGCTATTTCATCTGGATGCCACCTGGATTCAGGTGTGACTTGGAGTTCATACACTATGGAACTGTCAAGGCTGTTGCAGAAAGAATTCTTTATTGAATGGGAAATTAGACTCAGTCTTCTAAATGTAAGCATGGTTATACCTCCTTGATCTTTTGGAAAGCCTCTTTTACTTGCCAGTTAGATTGTTTCTTCAAAGATGTACCATCTTTGGCAGTTATTATCATTTCCTCCCTCTTCTCTGGTAGCAGGACCTATGCTGTGTATTCTCTAACAGCTTGTCTCCCCATTTGATCTTCAAGTGGTATTAGAGAAGCTGCAAAAGCCCAGCGTGGGTTTACCTAACAGCTGAGGGATGCCTTTCCTCCCCGTAGATCACATGACTAGGTATGCCTGTTGAGTTGGCTGTCCTTTTGAAGATCAGAGAAGTGTAGGAGTTTTACCTACTACAACAGCTGCTAGGGATGATACATCTTCAGAAAAACAATATAAACTGGTAAGTAATGGTGGAAGAGGATTAGCATTACATTCTCTTATTCTTTTGTATCTTTCTTTCTAAACTGTTATGTATCCTGCATGGCTTAGCAGTTGGGAGCCTGCCTTCAGCTCAGGGCATGATCCTGGGATCCGGAATCGAGTCCCACATCGGGAACCTGCTTCTCTCTCTGCCTTTCTCTCTCAGTCTGTGTCTCTCATGAATAAATAAATATTTTTTAAATGTCTTTAAATAGCACAGAATATCTTTAAAAGAGGTGAAGCAGTTTCTCCCCATATCCTTTATAATGTCTTTGCAGTCCTGATAATTCAGAAAAGAGTAGACAGGAACTCTGACGCTTACCTCAGGGACACTGTTCCTCTCCCAGCTCAGTGCATTTCATGAGTTTGCTCTAGAGGAGCCCCAATGGGACATAGTGAGCACTGCAGTTTTCTGCGTAACTCTGGAGGAATGCAGATCATGATCTTTACCATTCTGAAATAGCTCAGGGCAAAACAAAGTGGTCTTTAGCTCAAATGGCAGTTGGATCTCTGCGTGGTGGGGTCCTGCAATTCTACACAGGTGAGGTACCCGAGAGTTTTCACAGTTCCTCCAAGAGCAACTTTAGAAGCAGACAGAGAAGCAAGCTGTTAGAAGAAACTCAGCGCAGGACTTGCCATCTGGGAAGATGAAAAGGTCTTGAAATAGCTGCTTTAGGAATCTTACCCTAGAAGAAGTATCAACAAAGCCTCAACTGACCCCATCTCCAGATTTTTGTGGAGAATGAACTGATTTTAGACTCAATCTCCAAAATCCTTTCCCTGGGTCAGAGTAAGTACATTGGACTTGACTCTTGCTAACTATGCCTATGGGAGAAATGTATCAAGAACTTAGAGTACCCTGCTGCATTTATTTGTTTACTTACATGTCTCTTTACTAGTTTTTAGGCTTCTTAAACCTCTATTTTGGAGAGGGAAAGTCCTATCCTTTTTATTTTTTATATTGAAGTTAGTTTTTTGAATAGGTGACACACTTGTGTGTTTCCAAAGTCGAAACTGTTTTTAAAAATATGTTTCAGATGTCTCATCTTTACATTCTTCTCTGCTATTATTTCCTGTGTTTCTTTATGCAAGTGAAAGCAAATATACATTCTCATTTTCCACCTCTTCTTAAAGAAAAGATAACTGTATATGCCTTGTCCAGCACCTTGTTGTTTTTAGTTAGTACATCTGGATTTTTTCTTTATTGGTATATAAAGAGATTCCCTTATTCTTTTTTATAATTCCACTGTATTAGATATACTATAACTTATTTAATAAGATCATATTAAAAGAGGGTTGCCAGGGTGGCTCGGCGGTTGGGTGTCTGTCTTTGGCCCAGGACATGATCCTCGAGTCCCAGGACCAAGTCCCGTTTCAGGCTCCCTACATAGAGCCGCCTTCTCTCTCTGTCTGTGTCTCTGCCTCTGTCTCTGTGTCTCTCATGAATAAATAAATAAAATCTTTTTTAAAAATCCTATTAAAAGAAATGAGTTGTGTCCATTCTTTTACTAAATGATGCCACAGTGAATGAATCTGTACATACATCTTTTTGTGTTTCTAAGATATTCCTAAAAGTGGAATTGTTGGGTCTGAGAGTAAATGCATCTACAGTCTCCTTGAGTTTTTAATTCATCTGTGTGTCTCCAGGTTCTAGCCTCTATGGTACATAGGGTCTTTACTTGGTAAATAGTTTACTAAACGAGGAAATATATCTGGGTTTCTGGTCAGTTTTCCCTGTTGGAATGTTAGACCTTTCTCTATAATAAATTCTCTAAGATACATCCAGTATAAGGCATCTTTTCCACTAGAGGTAACCTTTTGTAAAAAGGACTTTTGAATATTTTTATAACTAGATCCGTAAAGAACATTTCACCTGTGTTTTTATTGCAGTTTTACAAACATAAACATCATTAAACTAAGTAAAAAGTACATCTTCAAAAAACTAATGAAAATATTGCAATATATTTGGCTCTGGTGACTAAAGTCCTATGAGTCAGAGGGGTTTTTTTCTCCCTCTTTCTTCCTTTCTCTCTCCCACCTTCAATTTTATTTTTTGCCAAATGTTTAGAAAATCACCCTATAGACAATGATGTAAACACCACCTGTTATGACAAATCACTCTGGCCTCCCTGTTTTCAGTTTCCTCCCTGCCTGCCACTACTGACATGGTCAAAAGCAGTAAAAGTCCTCAATTGATAGAGGGATCCTTCAGTTTGTAGCTCATTTATTACCTGTCTGATACCCACACATTGTAAATTATGATATTAAATAAGAACTGAGTATTTGAGCTAATTACTACCAGTAACCGTCAGTTGCGATCTTAGACATTACACTTAGCCCTCATAAGCCTCCACTTACTCATTTATAGAATGAGGAATTGGAGTATTATGAGTTGTAAAATATCCTCTACTTCAAAGTTTTGTGACTTAAAGGGTTCATTTTCTAACATAGTGATTTTGTTTGATCCTTGTTGAACTTTGTTTTGATATTTCATAGTTTACCAAGTCCTACTTCCATGTAAATTTAGGGTTCAGTTTTGCTACTTGTCCTTATACATGGTGGAAGATTTGGCATTATTTGATTGTGGAAAAAACATGGTGGTGTAACTTATCCAGATGGGTTTGAATCCTGGCTCTGTAACTGATGATTCTGGAAAAGTTAGATCTCTGTGCTTGTTTTTCTGTCTGTAACAGAGCATAACAAAGAAGCTACCTCATAAAGCTGTAAGGATAAATGGAAAAAAAGCATTTAAAAGTATTCAGTTTCATGCCTTATGAAATTCAGTAAATGTGATAATATTATGGGCAGCTAAGTTGTAGGGAAGGGGCTGTGGTGGCAGGAGTTTTCTTTCTCTTGTTTCAGTTTTCTTTCTCTTATTTCATGAGTAATTGCACAAATGTTTAAAAATTTGAAACATCACACATATAGAAGAATGTAATCAACAGTTGTATATGGTTTTAGAAATAAAAGGAAAGCACATGAACTTAGTGCTCGAATTAGGAAAAAGAACATTACAAGCTTCTGTGAACCCACCCAGTTGCATTGCCCTACCTTTTTGTCCAGGGGTAACTACTGTTCCTGTGATTTTTTAAAAAATAGCTTTGCTGTCTTTATACATTGCTATAAGCAATATACTGCTTAAATTATATATGTAATCACATACACTGCTTAGTTTTGAAAAATGGAATAACAAGCATAAACTTTGGGTGTTTAAGGGACAGTATTCCCATTATTAGGTGAAGAGATGATAGTCTGAACAGTCTCTTGAGTCAGATCTAGCTTCAGCTTCCATAAGAATGCATGACTCCTTTCTGGGGAAGTTAGTGAGCAAGGTCATGAGTGAGTCCGGAGGAACAAAGCATGTCTGACAGAGCTGTGATTTGTTGGACTATGTATGTATTAGATGTCAGGCAGAAATACAGCCCCTCCATCTGTCAGGAGTACCAGGTTAAAGTGCCCTGAGGTGACCGGAGTGCCCTCAGCTGATTCAGATAGCACAGCAAGAAATGGAGAACAGGGATTTCATCACCCCACTGGCAAGACAAGCCAAAGTACAGATAACAGTCTGGGCTGGGCTCACCTCTTCCTTCTATCTTCAGTTTAAAAAGAAGAGTACAGAAGTAGTCAGGATCTTGGTGTTGGCAGGCATCAAAATTACTCACTCTTGGGTCATTCTGTTTAAGTGTGTGCCGGGTACAGCTCTCACCTTCCAGGTCCTTTGTATAAGGACAAAAACAAAAACAAAAAACCCCTCAAGATTAAAATACATGCATACATACATAGAATGATCTTGTTGCCTTGGGGCTTTCTCTAAAATTGCACAGAGCTGTGACTTGGTGTGGGTCTAGTTTCATCCCTTGTGCAACATGTTTGGTAGGCCTTTTTCATCTAGCAGTTCATGTCCTTGGATTCCAAGAAATTTTCTAGAAACTTTTCATTGATGATTTCCTCTCATCTGCTGCTTCTCTTTTCTTGAGTAATGGGATCTTCTATTACTCAAAAGCCAGACTTTCTAATTTCCTAATTTCCGTATTTTTTTTTCACTTCTATTTTCCATTTCTTTATCCTTTTGCTATACATTTAAGGACATTCCCTCAAAACCCTTCTATTAAATATTTTGTTTCTGCTAATATACTTTTAACAAATAGGAATTCTTTTTCCCCCTCTCTAAATATTTCGTTTTTTATAGAACCCTCTTGTTTCCTGATTGTACTGTGTTTTATCCCTCTAAGTTAGTGATAGGTTTTTATTTTATGTATTTATGCATGTATTTTAGTCTCAAGGGGTTTTTTGGGGGGGTTGTTGTTGTTCTTTACATTTATCCTGCCATTAATTCATAGGGAATGGGTTCCAGCAGCGGAGGTTCCTTTCCATTGGTTCTCACAAAATGTGCTTTACTGGGTGGGGCAGGCTGGTGCTTCAGTTGAACCCAAATGCCTTTTTCTTCAGCTTCCTACTTTCTCTGATCATTTTCCTTCATGAACTTCAAGAAGCTATCTCGGCTCTTGAGTGCTTAATATGCTCCATATATACATTAATTCTCTTGGCAAGAATCTTGCCTTTAACTTGCTTGTTTACAGCAATACCAACAGCAAGCTGGGTAACGTTGTAGACTCTTCCAGTTTTGCCATGGTAACATCTATGGGGCATTCATTTTTTAACAGTGCCCATTCCTTTGGTGGCGATAATATTACTTTTCTTGTAGATTAGCATCTATGTGCCCAAAGGAACAACTCCATGTTTTCTAAAAGTCTTGGAGAACACATAGCAGGTGCCTTTCCCCTTTTCCTATGAGTTGATGATTTTGGCAAATTACTAGAAGATGGTAGTTCTGGCCGAAAGTCTAGTGATAGGTTTCTACATTTTTTTCCCCTCCTTGCATGATTTCTGACTCTTCAGGGTTGCTCTTGTTTATTTGTTTTGGTTTCTACAATATTGAAATCCCATGAAGTCTGTTCACTCACATGCTGGTGATTGATACTGGCTATAGGCCTTAAACTTAAATAGGTTCTAGCTGTAACACCTACAGCTGGCCTTTTCGTGGACTGCTTGGCTTCTTCACAGCATGGTGACTGAATTCCAAGGCGGAGCACCCCAAAAAGAGGCAGCCAAGCAGAAATTTTATTACCTTTTATAACCTAGTCATACAGCATCACTCTGTCACATTTTTTTATTAGTAGGGATCCATTAAGGCTGACCCATATTCCAAGGGAGAAAAGTTAGACTCCATCTTTTCATGGAGGAATCTAAAAGAATTTATGGACTGACCTTAAAATGACTGTATCATGTCAACGTAAAATCCCAAAAGAGAACCCAGATCTTTTGACTCTTATTTTAGAACTTTTTCTTATACCCTGTTGTGGGGATAGGAAGTCGTAACTAAAATCAGGCGTTTAGATGACATTATGCATGGTAAGTTTCCATGCTGCTTCAGTTTCTCTATTATATGTCTTCACTCTAATAGAGAATTTTAACTTTTTTGATTGGTTTGTAAGCCCTACCCATTTTGTTCTTAAATAGTTGTAAAGATGGAAGTTAGAGATTATTAAACCAGTGGTTTTCAAACCTATTTTTATTTTTTACTTTCATAGCAAAACACTTTTGAAAAGTAAAATTTTTCTTAGAGCATCATTATATTAAACAGAGGAAAGCTGAACTGCTCTAAGTAAACATACCCGCCATTACCAGTCCCATGAGGTAGCCCTTGAAGTTCTCTGGAGTTTTGGGAACAACAGACTTAGGTCACCTCTTTCATTTTATAATGTCAAAATTGAGGTTTAAGGAATTTCAGTGACCTATCTAAGGTTATGAAGGTTAGTGACCTAGCCAACAACAGGACCAAGCCCCTTACTCCCAAGGCTGGTGCTTTTTTTGTTGTTGTTACTACTTATTTATTATTTACTTAATTATAACTTAATTCAGGATGAAACGTAGAGTATAGCATTTTGCAACAGTATGTCACCAGCCGCAAACCTTTTAAAACAATATTTCCTTCAGCAATAGAGGGATAAGGAACGAACACCTAACCTCCATAGAGACTCTTGTTTACCTGTGATGCTGTCATTGCCATCTGTACTAGATGGCCAGGAACAATCTTCACTGTTCTAATCATGTGGCCAATTTAAAATGTCAGTCTTAATTTTGGTGGCTACAGTTGTGGAAAACCACATATTACTAGTTTTCAAGCAGAGTCAGCTTCTGATAGCTTCTTGAAAACAGTGAGTTGGCTGGCAAAATTTGACTGATAATCTCACACTCTTATACACAGTTGTATTATGATCTTCATGGTTTTTTTCTATATACTTTCAGCTTCTACCAGAACCCTTATTCTTCTTGCACTGGCTTCAAGTGTTTTACTTAATGTTTCTAAGCAACCAACTAAAATTGGCAGCACTATATTAAAAGCAAGGGAAAATGATTACTGCTTATCAATTTAGCACACAGTGTTCCCAAGTATTGGCTGAATGAAACCATAATGACAGGTTTTCGCTGATAAATATATTTTGGCTTTTTTCAGTGAATTTACGGTATTCTATGTTGCAGAAAAAAACCTGTATGTGATGGAACAAAGAATTGCCTGTTCCATTTATAATATCAGTTTGAGATTTAATTAATCTCACATCACTACATTTATTGATTTTCTCTTTTGAATTAGATTTTAATAACCATCTGTGAGAACAGACTGAAAGCTTGTCTCTGGAAACAATGCTTTGATATTTAGGGACATGAGAGCAGCTGTGAGCTGTTGTTCTTCCTTTCTTAATAGCTGAGTGTCACATCCTGTAGTTTGGCTTTCATTCACTAATGTGAGCAAATGATCTGCCTTTCTTTCTGACTCAAGTTCCATTTACATAGTACATTAGCATTCTGTGTTACTTTTCAGTCCAAGTTACCTTCTGACCTAAAAATAAATCCTGTCTGGGCCTCTGGTTCTAATCTCACCCTATAATCCTCTTGGCCTTACCATTACTATTTCTCTTACGTAAGAATCTTCCCACTCTCAGGCATTGCCAAAATCTAGTTCTCTTGCTAAAATTTCACTCTTCTTCCACCTCAGCATGGTATTAATAAAAATGAGTGGGTATAAAAATGTGTATATATGCTCTTGTGAGTGAATAAGTTAATTTATATTTGAATGAGTCTGTGTGTATCTAATAGTGGGTGTTTATAGCCAGGTTGGGAAAGGTGTGTGGGAAGGGATAGGAAAGGGTAAGCCTGGTGAAGAGGAAGAGAAACTGTAGAGGAGCCTCAAGACAATAGTAACAAGACTAGTGTTGGAGAGAAGAGACTATCATCTGTTTCTTTGCTGCTGAGATGCCCTTTCTTTCTTAATAAAGATTTCCAAACATAATAAATCATTTGTAGAGATATCTAATCTTACTTGCTAATGAATTGAACCTCTGTCCAATATGTGCCTTAAGTAAAAATTACTAGAAATTGGATATTTCCATACTTAATAAAGGATATAAAAATCAGTTATATAGAAGTGAATGAAAGAAACTTAATGTTTTTACTGTCAGCACCATGGTTCTTTCCTGTTACCACTGAACAATGTTTCTCAGTGTGACCCTCAGACTAGCAGCGTCAGCATCATCTGGTAACATGTTAGAAATACAAATTCTCAGGCCCCACCCCAGACCTACTGAATCACAAACTTTGGGGAAGGGCCTAGTAATCTGTGTTTTAACAAGCTCTCTATGTGATTCTGATATATTGTGAAATTTGAAAATCATTGCTTTTAATTATAAGAAATTGGCATCTCTGTAGTATCTTCTAATATGAAAGATATTTTAGTATAAAATATACCCTAACATTAATGAAATTTATCTTAGTTCATTGAAGTTAGTGATAGATCCAGGAGTAGATATTTACTGGGAGAGTGGATAAGGAAATACCTTATAGCTGTGTTACTACTGTCATGATTGATATAGCTATGTTTGTTTAGTTCGAAAATGTATCTTGATTACATAAGAATAGAATTAAATTCTACATATGTACATTCCACTGTTGTAGAATTTAGAATATGTAAAATATTCACCTATCCTATTGGTTTGAAAGTATTAATAATTAAAAAATACAGGGACCAAAATAAAGTGCTTAGTAGATGGGCTCAGCAGCAGAATGGAGGAGACAGGAATAAATGAACTGGAATACAGAACAATGGAAATTACCCAATCTGAGCAATAGACAGAAAATAGACTAGAAAGCATGAATTATCTCAGGGACCTGCAGGACCATAACAGAAGTTACATTCTTGTCATTGGTGTCTTGGAAGTACAGTAGAAAGAGGGTAAGCTGAAAAAGTACTCAGAAATGACTGAAAGCTTTCTATATTTGGCAAGAGACCTAAACCTACAGGTTTGAGAAACTGAGCAAACCACATTCAGGATAAGTCCAAAGAAATCTATGTCAAGACATATGATAACTTAAATCTCTAAAAACTAAAGACCTTTGAAAAGCAGCCAGGGAGAAACACCCCCTTACTTACAGAATAAGGATAATCAATAATTATAAACTGAGAACTGAAGAAGAAACGTAATAGGTACAATTTCTACACTGATAAAATGATAACACCAGTAGACTATGATAAGTTATGTATATATAATATATTTAGAGCAACAGATGAATCAAAATGGAATTCTAAAAAATGTTCAAGTCATCCACAAGACAATAGGAAAAAGAAAACCAATGTAAAATAAAAAATAAAATGACAAACTTAAGCCCTAATGGATCAATATAGCCAGGTTACATTAAATGTAAGTGGTCTAAAATACATCAACTAAAAGAGATTGGCAGAGTAGATTAAAAAACATGACCTAACTATATGCCGTCTATAAGAAACTCAATTCAAATATAATAATATAGGCAGGTTGAAAGTAAAAGGATGGGAAAAGATATATATAGTAATGGCTGTATTAATATCAGATAAGGTAGACTTAGCACAAAGAAATTACTGGAGAGAGAAAGGGATATTATATAGTGATAAAATTACAAGGAAACAATTAGAAATATTTTTTAGAATTTAAAAATGAACCAGAAAGAACACAAAAGCAAACAAACACACATACCAGATAATGCCTTGAGAGAACTAGAAGATGAATGAAATGTTTAAAATTTAAAAAGAAATGAAGAAAGCTAAAAATTTGAGAGAAATTAAAATTGAAATAGGTAGAGTCTAACATCTGGATAATTGGAGCAGGGAGGAACTTGGTAAGACTCTATTCCTCAACTGGTTAATGGTTTCAGAGGTGTTTATCTTATAATAACTCATTAAGCCATAGGTTCCTTCTGTGAGATTTTTTTTGTATTTTCTTTTTTTTTTTTTTTAAGATTTTATTTATGCATGATAGACATAGAGAGAGAGAGAGAGAGGCAGAGACACAGGCAGAGGGAGAAGCAGGCTCCATGCCGGGAGCCCGATGTGGGACTTGATCCCAGGACTCCAGGACCGCGCCCTGGACCAAAGGCAGGCGTCAAACCACTGAGCCACCCAGGGATCCCCTGTATTTATTTTCTTTACAATTAAAAGATTATGAAATGCAACAAAAAGGCAAAGGGTAAACTGGCAAATATTTACCAAAAAATATATTAAAATGTCATACAAATTGATTTTTTTAAAGAGGCAAAAACTGCAATAAAGAGTTACAGAGAATGTAAATAAATGGTTTGCTTATATTCAGAAAGATAATAACACTAAAAACATTGAGTCTCACTAAAGTACTTCCTGGAAGACAACTTTTGGGAAAGGAAAAAGGGAAAGAAACTTTACATTACCTCTGGATAACTTTTAATATAAGATATGGCCTAATATCTGTTGTGGATGAAGTTGGGGTTAGGGAGGCCTGGTGGCAATAGAGCCTTCAGTAAGTACCCTTCCCTGTGGTAGGTTTTTTGTTACATGATCTCAAGGGGAATGCAATACCAAATAATTCATTTGCTTTCTGTTCATGTTGAGTTAGCCTGACATTTTATGATTTAGAAAAATTTTACTATTAATTACATTGAATGGGGGATCCCTGGGTGGCTCAGCGGTTTAGTGCCTGCCTTCCGCCCAAGGTGTGGTCCTGGAGTCCTGGGATCCAGTCCCACATCAGGCTCCCTGCATGGAGCCTGCTTCTCCCTCTGCCTGTGTCTCTGCCTCTCTCTCTGTGTGTCTCATGAATGAATCAATAAAAAAATTTTTAAAAATTACATTGAATGCTTTTTTTATACTTCCCAGTGAGAGACCTACCATCAATTTGCCTTGATGTTAGACAAAAACAGCGCATTTCTGTAGATCCATTATCATCTGAAATGAAGGCCCCAGTTCTTCCAGAACCTGTCCTTCCTCGCCAGCCCAAAACTATGAAAGACTTTCAGTAAGTTTCAGCTCACTGTTATGTGTAAACGTACAGTCATCTGCATGCCAGTACTTTACATAATTTAATATTTTTGTGTGAGAAATTGATTGAACCTGCGGCTCTTTATAAGGCCTTGGTCAAGAGTGAAGATACAAAAGATTGGATATCTCAAGTTGAAAGTGAAAACAAATATATAAATAACCGGTAAGGGGTAGCTAACGCTGCAGCAAAAGAAGCAACACTAAATAAGAATATGAGTTAAAACAGACAAAAGGAGGTAAAGGTGGTGATAAAATAATGTTTCCTTTTTAAAAAATACAATTTCATCTACTATGTGACACATAAACTGTAAAAGCTATGTGACTACCAAAAATAATCCAAATGGGTACTTGAAGTACTAAGTAATAATAAGAAAGTAGAGACAGAGAATGTAAACAAAATCTCTCAAGAAGTTTGGCTATGAAAAGTATTAATTGTAAGGAGCATGTCAAGAATGATCTTTTTAAAGAGCAAGTGAATGGAAAGCTGAATTAATATCATGATCTATTTAAGAATTATAAGTTCATAAACTATATTTACATTAACTGGAACATACTGTATTCAGCTTTAGTATTTCAGATTACATATTTGGTGACATTTATTTTTAAAGAAGTAATGCTATTTTATCTGAATAATATTTCTATCTGTTATAGTTAATGTATGTTTTCATTTTAGGGAAGATGTAGAAAAAGCTAAGTCAACAGGAGATTGGAAAGCAGTACATGATTTTTATCTAACAACATTTGATTCTTTCCCAGAACTAAATGCTGCATTTAAGGTAATAACACATAAAACACATTTTTCAGTTTTAGTTTTAAATTTTCCAAAGAAGATATAACTTAGTTCTTTTTCTACCTAATAATGACTTAAGCAGCTATTTAACAAACATATGTGTATATTAATTTCTGAAATTATACCCAATCACAAAATTATACCCATCACAAATAAATACTACTTAAGTGTTATCTCAAAGATTGTGTTTGTACTAATGATGAAGTTTAACTCCATTCTTTTTGTTTTAAAAAACAAACTGATTAAAATAATTCTTATATATTCATTTTTATTTCTAGCTTTTTGCCTAAAAGTTCTTTTTCATCATCCTCGTAAAAAATATTAGAAATTGCGAAGGAATGGTTATGTTTCAAAATTACTAAGAACAGTCCTTAAATGCTATATACACTTAATTTATTAATTGCATTTGCAGAAAGATGCCACCGCCTCATTTAATACCATTGAAGACTCTGGGATTAATGCTAAATTTGTGAATGCTGTGTATGATGCCTTACTTAATACTGTAAGTATTATTTATGAACAGATGCAAATAGTATAGTTCTTTGTTTCTTTTGTATTTCAAAAGCAGCCACACAAATATTGTAATAATCACCTTGTAGCCTAATGATATAATTTTATAGTAAATTTAGTTGGAATTCTCAAAAGTTAGACTTTTTTGTTATTAAATGAGAATTAAGGAGAAAATACTTTTATGTCTAGTCCTTCTTTAGGAAAGCTTGCTGAAATAAAATCATGCTTCATTTAGTCAGCAAAAGGAGATAAATTATTTGATTGTATTGACATTGCACTGAATCCATAGTGGTTCTCAAATTTTAGTATGTATCAGAATACAGGAAGAGCTTCTTAAAATACAGAGTTTCAGATTCATTGGGTCTGGCATATAGCCCAAGCATTTATGTTTCTAACAAGTTCCCAGGGACCACATTTTGAGAACCACAGTGCTGTCGATGAATTTATGAGGAGTTGACATTTTTTTAATCCATGAGCATGGTACATCTCTCCAATTATACTTAGACCTTCTTTAGATTTTCTTGGTAATGCTTTGTAATTTTTGGATAAATACCTTATACATATCTTGTTACATTTAGTTCTAATACTTAATTTTTTATGCTATTGTAGTTTCATTTTCTAATTACTAGGATATAGAAATACTTTCATATATTTATTTTTATTTATCATGCCAAATTCACTCATTAATTCTAATAGCTCATCAGTCATTTTATTTGGATTTTCTGTATTGACAGCCTTATCATTTGTGAAAAATAAGACTTTCACCTCTTCAGTCCTTCTGTCTTGCATATATGGATGGATAGATATAAGTATTTGCCTCATTGCACTGGCTAGAATCTCTTGTACCATTTTGCATGAAAGAAGTAATAGTATCTTTGTCTTATTTCTAATCTTTGTACTTATTATTAAATACGTGAAAAGCTACATAATAATAATTGTCATGAGAGAAATGTAAATAACATTACACATCCATTTAAAATGAGTAAAAGGTTTTTTAAGTACCATGAATTGTGGGACAGCTGGAACTTTCATACCGTGATGAAGTAAGTATAAACTAGTACAACCACTTTGGAGAATTGGCGTTATTTACTAACACTAAGCATGTATATATACTGTGACCCAAAATGTTCCATTCCTAGGACATTTGTCTGACTTCTTTTGGCTTGAAATGATATCAGTGTTTGATAGACACTAAAAAATTAAAGCTACAACACAAGGGGAAAACTCTCTAAAATGGAAATAAGATTTTTCTTTTAATATTTGAATTATTAAACTATAGAGGAATGTTATTTTATGCCTTTTCCAAGTCCAGTTATGAAAAAAATTGTATTTTTTATTGAACATAATTTTATTGCACTTAATAATGAACTGTGGATTTAACTGCTAATTGTAACTTGTTAATGGTAGTAATAAATTTATTTAAATATATGCAGTTGTGTTCTATTGTTAAACATGCTACTCTTTGACTTGTGTTCATGATTTTATCCTGCCAAGCCAGGGAAAGTGAAATTTTTTTCAGTTATATAAAACTGATTGGCCATCAGAGGGCCACCATATACATTTTGCAGGGTTTTTTTGTGCACAGCACATCCCAGGGAGCATTCTCATTGTACTCTTATGACATTGGTGCTCTAGTGCTTAGATGTGAAAATCATACTGCCATAAGTGGTAGTCCTCAGTCATCAAGCCTTATTTTAGTTATTAAAACAACTCTGTAAATACAAATAACATATAAAAGTCACCTAAGTACCTAATCCTGATTTTTTATTATTTTCTTTTGTCCGCAGCCTCAAGACATTCAGAAGACAGTATTAAAGGGAATCATTAACAGCTTATTACGAGAATGGAAAGGGTAATTTTACCTAATATTTAGTTAATTAATATAGATAATTTCTATGTCCCATACAATATATATATATATATATATGTATTATAAATAAGTATATACTTATTGGTATATATATAAATATATACCAATTTATATATATATATAAATATACATTTATAATATATATATATTTTTACTCTCAGATTTTAGTTGATTTAAAAACATAGATCAGAAAGAAACTATAAACCATTTATGACCAAAAAAACCCTACAAAACACTTATGACAAAACTTTTTAACTTGAGATTTGTGACTTCTCAGAAGGCTCCATAAAGGGTGGGCTTCACAGAATCTGTGAATTCTTTAAAATTGTATATAAAATTTGTTATGTACAGATATATGTGTGGTATAAAAATGGGATGGATAGTTACATCAGTAACCTAGAATTAAATTATATGGACATTAAATTTAGTCTTGGATTTCTTAGTAGAGCAAAATTTTTCTTCTTTCTAATATAAGGAAATATAAGTTTGGCTACTGAAATATTTTTTTTCTGGAACTAAATCTTGAATCATTATATAAGGAATGATGAGCAATGTAATTAATATTATTTAAGTAGCGTATAACTTAAATAATAGCTTCTACCAAAGCCAAAGAAATACCATTGTTATAATTCAAATGTTTATATTAAGTCCCATTTAAAAATAATAGTAAGCCCCATTTAAAAATTATTAAATGTTAAGGGGCACTTGGGTGGCTCAGTCAATTGAGCATCTGAGTCTTGGTTTCAGCTCAAGTCATGATCTCATGGGTCATGGGATCTAGCCCCACATCAGGCTTCACACTCAGGTGGGGATCTGCTTGAGCTTTTCTCCCTCTGCCCATCCTCACTCACATGCGTGCACTTTCCCTCTCTTTCTCTCTCTCTCTCAAATAAATTTTTAAAATTATTACTAAATGTTAAATGTACCCTATTTTTTTTAAGAGCATTGCTCTGATTTTCAAAGAAATTCATGGTTATTACAGAAAATTTAGAGAAGGCACTACTAGTATTATTTTTTTTAAAGTAAACATGTCAATATTTTGCCATCTTTTTTCTAGTCACCTTTTTAAAACAATTGAAACTATACTATGTAGTTTCATGTGATTTTATAACAGTATTTTTCCTAATTTGTCATTATTGTAATAAATTTGCATTTTCCTTAAATTGTATGGTTTTGAGGTGAACCATTTTTAATTCAAGAAGTTACTTCAGAGTATTTATGAAAGGGTATTCGGTAGATCCTGAGAGGGCAAGAAAGAAACACTCGGCAGCTTTGAGGATAACAAAAACTCTTGGTCAAATTTGATAATGTGAATATCCAGATTAATATGGAAAAAGATTACATATTAGTTACTTCCCAGAGGTATTCAAATACGAATTTAATTTCAAATTTAATTAGAAACATACTAGATGCATTTACAGTGTGTTTGATTTGCAGACTTTTCTATATCATTTCAGAAATAGATGTATAAACACAAGCGTATTTTCTTTCTTCAATGCATCAATATTTTTAAGCTATCAACTATCCTCTATTAAAACAAAAATATAAATATTCTAAAATTGATTATTCAGGCTTTCAACTCTTTCCTGAGTTAGTCTTACTATTTACCTTATAAAATGTTATAGCCCACTTAATTCATTTTTTTCTTTTAAGATTTTGTTTATTTGAGAGAAAGAGCATGTAAGAACATGAGCAGGGGGAGGGGCAGAGAGAGAGAATCTCAAGCAGACCCCATGCTGAGTGTGGAGCCCAACACAGGGCTCCATCTCACAACCCTGAGATCATGACCTGAGCTAAAATCGAGAATAAGATGCTTAACCGACTGGACCACCCAGGCGGCCCTGCTTAATTCACTTTTTAGATGTCTTTAGAACCAGCCAAGAATAAGCACAGAAGAATCTATATATTTCTATGTCTCAGTAATTATACATATTAACTTAAGTCTCATTTTTGGCTTTTACCAACTGAATTCTCACAAAAACATTTGCTGATCATTTTTTGTTAGATGCCATAAGATTAAATACTAATCTGTAAGCAATTATTCTTGTTTCTTTTACAGCCCACGAACAAAAGATGATCTTAGAGCATATTTTATACTTTTACAGGTAAGAAAGCAAGAACTAAAGTTGTCTAATTCAGATCTCAATCTATGCATGTGTTAAGGGAAATGATACCAAGTACTAGGTATTATTTTTTTGCAACATTATTGATATTTTTTAGATTATAGTGTTACTAGAGCATGAAAGTTATAACAGGTAAACAATGAGAAGCTAAATTATATTTGGGATTAAAATTTTAATGTAGTTCTTGCCTTTCTGCTGTGGTATTCAGGAATAAGCAGAATGAAAGCACCTTTTCTTCCTCTAATCACCCTCTTATAACTAGCTTTACTGGGCTCCAGAACTTTCTTTTATTTCCCAACTAGTAGGTTTCTAACTTCTCTAGGTATTTTTAATAATTGCTTACATTACATTTCAATGGAAAAATCAAGGTGGTTGCTTATGTTTGCTGAAGGAAAGGTGATGAACTTTCTCCTCTTGAACGATACAGATTTGTAGATACAAATAAAAAGGTCCAAACAAATGAAAAGCGATTTTTAGTTTGTATTATTTTTTTGAGAAAGAAGTATGTTATTACATAACTAGCATACTGCTTTTGTATTAGCCTTTACAATTTACAAAAGGTGTTTGCATATATTATTATCTCACTTAAAGGTAAGAAAAATAAGATACAGAGTTTAGTTAAATATTATGTCCAGTAAAAGGAAATATGCATGGTGAAAATAAAAGAAGGGGGAGAAAGGAGAAAAATAAAAGTGGAGAAAAAGGAGAAAAATAGACAAGAAGTAGTTGAGAGATATAAGAAGGAGAAATAGGAAGGACAAAGGCAACACTAAAAGGACAGACATCTATGTAGACAGTAAAAGCTAGAGAAATGACAGCTGAAGTTTGGATTTTGTGAGCGAGTCTGTGGGTCAGTGGTAAGCTCTGCCCATGATGCCTTCTCATGAGCACCACTAGGTGAGGCTATCAGCTGGAGGCACTCTGATTTTGAATTTGTCCTTGCCACTAAGTCAGTTTTGAAAAATAGATGGTGCTTAATTCCCACAGCTTATTTTTCAGTAATACTGATTTTTTCCAGGAAATTCTGAAATACACATTGTGATGAGAGTATAGGTTTTAGAGATGTAACTAGAGACTCCAAGCACTCCTTCAGTGTCCCTTTGACATTTGAAAGCTGCCAGAAGCTGTGATGTGGTTCTCTCCTTATTCTTTGTAAGACATGCACCGAATTCATTTCCAGTGGCAAAAGTTTCACAACCAGCTTTTATTTCATTTTTCTAGCATTCTTTTTTTTTTTTTAATCAAGGAAGAACTAGGTTTTTTTGTTTGTTTGCTTAATTGGATCATAGTGACTACCATGGAACAAGATGCCTTACATACACTTTATTTTTACTACTTAAAAGAAATAAGATAGATATTATCATTCCTATTTTACAGATGAGGACATTGAGAATCAAACTTTAAGGAATATGCCTGCAGTGGTAGAATCAGCCCTCAGACCCAGATCTGTCTTAATTTCAAAGCCCATGCTCTTTCTGCTATACCACAGCCAAAATCAAATCTCTGTTAATTAAATAATTAAACAAATAGATTATTGTTTTTTAGGATTTCACCCAGTATTTCATAGTCTCAAATTTAGTTTCCGAATTTACCACTTAGCTCATTAAGCTTAGTGTCTTTCCTTTTACATGTTAACAAAATTTTAACACAATTATCTTTAATATCTTTTTCAGAATCCTCAATTTAATAATACATCTACGTATGTCATCTATGCTCACTTGCTACGGCAGATAGCTACCTTAGTGGAAGCTGATCATCATTTCCTAGTTCACTGGTTTAAAAAGTAAATCATTCTATCATATTAATAAGAACTCTTATAATCGTACAGTATCAAGTTTGATATTAGTTATTTTATAATAAAATATATTTAAATGTTTTCAGGTCTTTAGAAATGATCTACTTAACCATATTCAAAGCCAATTATAAACATATACCTTAGTACCACAGAGAAGATAATTAAACATCTGTTTTGAAAGCAAGTAACCATTTTGCTGGTGCAGACTGTTGTTCAAGTTTCTGTCCACAGCTCTGGCTTATTGCACAGCACCTTCCTGTCAGTGGTTTTCATATGTCACAAAGGTGGTGACTGGATTTTCTCAGATACTGCTACTTCAATTTGTGTCTTCTTATTTCCTGTTCATCATTACTTCCATTGTACCTTTTCCTTACCTAATGACGGCACCATAAAATACAGGGTAGCCATCAATATCAACTTATAAAAAAAAACAGTCTGTTTTTCCATAGAAGTACACTCCCATACACAATGACTTTTCTCCATTTTTGATAAAATGTTAGAGGGAATGTTTTCAAAATTAATTTTAAAGACAGTTGGTTCTCATTATTCATATTTATGTTCTGTAAAGTCACTGCTAACACTGAATTAACAAATACTGAATCACTGATCCTATGGGACATAACAGGGTTAGGTTCCAATGAGCTGTTGGTCATAGCATTTCCATCAACCAATAAATACATGATCTTATTTTATCTGCATTGTACGTAAAGACATCTTATTTAATAGAAGTTGTTGATTCGTTAACAATGACCTCACAACCAACAGCACTGTGACTAATGTCTGAATGAATTTTATCTAACAGAACTTTATTCTGAAAAAAAAAAAAAAAAGAACTTTATTCTGCATAAGCTACCTCATGTTCCTCTTGTGCTTGAAACGCTAGACAGAACTTTAGCACTACATCCTGGGAGCCATTTTAAAACACCAGAATTACTAACAAAAAGCACAACATGTGAAACATGTTTAACAAAAATGTGAAAAACACGACTCTAAATAAACTGTGTAAAAGATACTCATTTACCATCTGAGAGCTAAACCCAGAAGGCAGAGTGTTTCTTTGTTCCACCTCATCTGGGAGGTGCATATCTGGCAACTCCCATTTTTGGCCATTCTGCCCATCTGCAGATGCCTATGACTGAACTCCAGTGACCCTGAGTTTGGGGTTACAATTAAATTTTAGCAGGGAGGGAAATTTGCAAATACTGAGTCTAAAGAACAAGGATTGACTGAATATTAAAAGCCTTAAAAATGAAATGCTTAATGCTACCGCTATAGTAATTTTGGTGTTTATTTCTTATTTAAGAAACAATACTCCAGGTAAGATTTTGCATCTTTTCAAACATTTGGCAACTTTAAAGGAATAGAATTTGGGGGGATATTCTAAAACTTTATGTGTACAGGATGCATTTTGATATCTAACAAACATATTGCCAAAATAGAAAATGTGAATTTGATTGGAATTATTTCAAAATCTTTACCAGAATATCCCAGAAGAGGTTCAAACAATTGGTAGAGAGATTGCTGCAGTTTATTTCTTTGCGCCTGTTTCCTGCAAAGCCTGAAGAATTTCCACCTATCACAAAGTGTTCCTGGTGGATCCCATCAGCATCTAAAGTGTTGGCTTTACTTAGTAGGTTTTATTATTCTGTCTTCTCTTTTGTTAAATATTAGGGACTTTTCTATAAAGATCTCAAAGTGCTGTAGAGATTCTTAAATTTTAACTTTCTTTAAAGTTAAGAGTTGTAATTTATTTCCTGTTTTGATAATGGATTTCACAATTTATAAGCATAAAAAAGCTTTATGCATTTTATTGGACAGTATTCTGTGTCCATCTGTTGCATGTGACCTGCTAAGTAGAGTCCCCTAAGAAAGCAAGAACTTGCATTAATTTATGAGAACTCCTGCAGGGGAACATGCTGACAGGAAAGTGGTGTGAAGAGGTGCTCATCTGTGTACTCCCTTCTCTATACTGTTCTAATCCCCACCATAAGTTGTTTTTTTTTTTTTTTAAGATTTTATTTATTTATTCATGAGACACAGAGAGAGAGAGAGAGAGAGAGAGAGAGGCAGAGACACAGAGGGAAAAGCAGACTCCATGCAGGGAGCCTGGTGTGGGACTCGATCCTGGGACTCCAGGATCACGCCCTGGGCTGAAGGCAGCTGCCAAACTGCTGAGCCACCCAGGGATCCCCACAACTTGTTTTATAAAAGCAAGAACTTATTGGCTACATCTGAACCATATTTTTTTTTTTTTAAGATTTTATTTGAGAGAGAGAGACGGTGGGGGTAGAGAGAGCATGAGCAGGGAGAGAGGCAGAGGGAGAAGCAGACTCCCAGGGCTCCGTCCTAGGACCCTGAGATCATGACTTGAGCCAAAGGCAGACACTTAAGCAGTTGATCCACCCAGGCATCCCCTGAACCACAATTTTAAAACTACTTTTTAAATTTGGAGCTTAAAATAGGAATTTTTAGATAAAGACTATCTGGTGAACATTAAAATGTTCTTATTAGAATGAATCATGCACGTGTTGGAAAAGATCATTGTTAGAATTTATCTTTACAGATACGGCAAACAGTTTGATTCATCCTTCCCTTATTCCTTATACTGATTTCTATAATTCTACATTGGATCACATTGATCTTATGGAAGAATACCACACCTGGCAGAGCTTTGGAAACTCTCACAGGTACAATCAGAAGCTCATTTTGATTAGTTACCTAAATGAAATACTATTCAAAATAGTGATTGGATGTTAAATTTGTATAAATAAATTTAAGTATGCACATAACTTTATATATAAACTTACAGTTTAGATATCCAGCCCTGAAATATCATTACATTTCTTAAAACATTTTCTTTTTCTTACATTTTGAATTTATGTACATGTTAATTTGATTTTGGTTTGATTAACAACATCTTTTTAAGAAGGGAAAGGTTCTATCTTAGTATGCAAGTTTCTTATATCTCCTTTTTCTATATGCTATCATCCAGTACAGGGGCACAGACTTTCTCTGTACAGTACTAAATGGTAAATATTTTTGGAACTCTGGTGTACCATTGTAACACAAAAACAGCATTAGGCAATATGTAAATAAACAGGTGTGTCTGAGTCCCAGAAAACTTTCTGTATACAGGTGGTAGGCCGTATTTGTCCCATGGGCCCTAGTTTGCCAATGCCTGTTCTAACACAGTGATCATACACATGTGCACATACACACATACGTTTCACTCCTTTTCTCCTTTATTCTGTAGAAAAAGTGATTGTCCCTTATACATAATATAAAATAAAGAATGGGAGTTACAGCAAAAGGGCTTCACACAAATTATTTATTACAGTAGTAGAATGGGTTTTCAGAACACTTGACCAAATTCTTTAATATACTACATCAATATCCATACTTCTAGTTTGGATTAAAACAGCATGAGTATCCCAAACATAATTTATTTCCAGACCATGTTGATATCTTAGTGTGTCTATTCTAAAGAAGTGTTAAGAGATATATTAGGGATATAAGAAACCTCAAAACCCTAAATTAGTTTATAAATTGGTTCAGTCTGCCAGGGACCCTTTCTATCAGAATCAGCCATAGCCATAGACTGGCCTTCTAGACATATCTCAGTCCACATCTGAACACTCAACTAAATAGGAATTGTTTCTAAGGACCTTGTTCTGTCAAATGGATATTTTCTTGACAAAGTATATTTATTTTACAAAGGCGCTTTTTTCTCCAACTTTAATATAATTGTGTTGTTGTAGGCAAAACAACTCCAAGAGCTACTGTGCATATTTCAGTGCCATCTTTTAATACAGAGCTCTTCTAACCACTGTGTCACAGCACTGGTGTACTGAGAATGAGTTACAAAGGAGTTTTGATCCTATGATCCTTTCAGTGTGGGGAAAACCAGCCTGGACTTAGAGGGGTACCTGGGGCCTGAGGGCAAGTCACCTCTGGTGATGAGCAGCCACATCTGTTTATTTCAGTGTGTCACACAGAGTATCACTTTTTCTGTGTGCATAACTAGGGAAAGGCTGAGTCACACCATTTTAAGATACATGATAAGACCAATATATATCCTACTGAGTTCGTTGTACTTCTTTCATTTCCAGATTTTTAGTTAGCCCTTATTGATTCAATACTATTACATATTAGTGCTGAACAACTCATTAAGTAACAATTGCATTCCGGAGAAAGCCATTTTATTTGCGATTCACACAAGGGCTCCTTTTTTTTTCCTCATCATGCCTTCTTCACATCCAGTGAAGTTGACTAACTTGGATGGATTCTAGCTGTAACTGATGAATTCATTGAAGCCACTTCTGATGGAAGTTTGGCTTCTGTAGTGTTACTGTCACCTACTAGCTCTCGAAATGTATTTCTCTCTGGGTAGTTGGTGGCTTTTTACATAACATAGGATCAGCTCTGACCCAGAAAGGAAGTTACTTTCTTGGCCTTCAATCATAATGTTATATTTTACAGATACATACCATTTCATACTACTACACCATTAAACACAATACCAACAACAACATACTTTTCATCCTTTTATTTTATTGATCTTAAATTTATTACTTTTCTTTTTACTACTGTACTTATTGCTAGATTTCTTCATTTCTGAAGCTTGCACATTAGAAATATCCATGTAATCATGGATCTTTATAATAATTTCTGCACATGAACTTTCTCTCCTAATCCTCCTTTGTTAGTACTTCTGTCTCCAGGTTCTGGTGTTGGCCATATTTTCACAGGTAATGATCTACAGGTGACTACATAAACTGAAACTATTTGTATAAACATCTAAATGGTTAGTACATTTCAGAATGTTAGATGTAGCTTTCTCTAGAGAATGAGCGCACAGTGCGTCTAGTAATGATACGAACTTCACAAGGCTGTGGGGATTAAAAGAAATGATGCACATAAAATAATTTTGTAGATGGTAAAACACAATACAAAAGTAATGTTTTATATTGTTAGGAGGGGTACCTTAGATATTCCCTTAGTATAATTTTGCTAAAAATACACCATTTTGCTTTTTCTGTTTTCACTTGTTGAGCAGGTTTTCCTTCTGTCAGTACCCATTCGTTATTTCTATAGCTGCAAAAAAAATCATTATTCAAAGAGACTCAGAACAACAGATGATAAGCATCGCAAGGGTAAGCCAGCTACAAAAACATATTTATGCTGACTATAATCAATATAGTAAATAATTTAATAAATAAATCAAATGTCTTGTGAATTGTTCTAGCATAATCAGGAAATGTTAAAAGTAAAATTCATTTCATAACTCCCTCCAAAAGTGCTTAAACCTGTGCACGATACAGGAAAGACATACATACCGCTCATCAAATTCTCATTATATTATAAATAGCGCAGGAAGATTAAATGCCTCTCACAGACCATCAAAGTACTGGGAACTTGTTGGGCATCATGTGAACACCATATTCCAGCTCCACGGTAGCCAACAGAGCACTGGTGAAGACTACCATAAAGGCAAGGAGTGTCCCTAAGAGCAAACCACTGAAACCACTGAAATCAAATAGAAACAACAAAAAAATTAGAAGATGTACAACCTTGGGAAAGTGAGAAATATATCCAAAAGAGGTGAAAGATGTTTTATGGAGTCTTAGGAAACTAAAATGCATTGAGACCATAGAGACTAGGCTAGCAGTCAAGACTGGCTGTAGGCAGACCATGTAGCAGGATGAAATTTCTCTCTGGGCCTAGCCTTAACCACCCCCTACCACTTGTTTTTTGGCATGGCAGAGTAAAGTTGCGTATGTTACTAAGAGATACAGACTGAGTGAGCAGTTTTTCTTTTATTGGAGCACTAGACTATACATTTAAATGCTCCTGTATTTTGAGTATCTGCTTTCATGACACTAAACTACTTTAAAAATTAGAGGGAAGGCTGGCTGTAGTCTTCTTAAGATAAAAAGAGATTCTCAAATTAAAAAAAAAAATGATTTCCATGTCTTGTCCAAGAATATAAAAACAACCCTAAAGTATAAATTATAATGCTTTAAAATGATTTTAAAAATAAGAAATGTTTATTCTTCAGTAATTCAGTTCCCAGAAGGTGAGTATTTTTTTCTATCACAGAGCAGGACAAAAGATTTAAGTGACTGGTGACATCCCAGAGTCAGCTTACACTGATTATGAGAATATTAGAAGAAACGTTATTGCCTGTGTGTACCAAGAGAGTCCCAAAGCCACTCTACCCCCCTGAAAAGTAAACTTAAACAGGTATATTTGGCATCAGAATTATTATTTAATCTTGGGTAGATACTAGCACAAAGATTAGTCTATACAACTAGTCATTTTGGCAGTTTCTGTTAGCTGCATTTATGCAATTTCACGTGCCTTTTTAGTACTTTTTTACTTTGGGCTATGACTTTTTTATATTTGTAAAACAAAACAAAACAAAACTCAAAGAGCTAGAAGTTTACCTCAGTTTTTCTGAGCAGTTTTTTGCCATGTCACTCACACTTAAAACGTCAAATATCTCCTCTTATGGAAGTTTTCTTCTAATAAAAGGAGAGTGGCAGCTGTGGACTCTGTCACAGGCTGTCTTGCACAGAAGATGGACACAGATGAGTAGAGATTGAAGAGTTAGGTGTCATCATCTGTTCTTACGGAGATCTCCCAACATTTTAACTTGTAAACTGCCACACCACTTGGAATTAATGACCGATGATTATTTTGACATGAGGACAGACAGCCTTACAGGTAGTTAATATAAACAAGAACTTATATGGTATCTGAAATTGCAACAGAAATTCCCCAACCGAAAAATAACTTCCTCATCAGATTGGGTCTAAATTCTACTTTTGGAGATTATTTCTTTCATTTGAGGCATATTCTATTAAATATTCCAGATGAGAGGAGTGGCTTCTAAGCCTTGTCTACCATTAGCATCTTAGTATGAATTTGTTTGCTGGATATTTCCGGTGTAGTGGCTTTCCACGAGTAGACTATGAACACAACATAGGAAAGGGTAGGACAATAGGTCCATAACATAAGATACTATCCCAGGAATACAGATCCATTTGAGCATCAAAGGGGGAGCCCTGAAAAGAAAAGAAAAAAAACCCCACAATATTAAAAGCCTTTAGAATTGGAAATTGGAGAAATGAAGTACTCTGAATTAGAGTGTTTTATTATAGCAGTCTACAAAATCAAGAGCATGGCCTTCCACAGATTTTATTAAATTAAAATTTTACCTACTAAAGCACTTCTCTGCACTATTTAAAATGTCTGAAATGTTCATCTCTAGTATGTACAGTAATTTTTCTTTGTTAGCAAAGAAGATGAAGTAGTCTGATAAAATTATTTAATTAGATTCTATAAACTTAAATGAATTATACAAGCATGTAGATTTCTTATGATCCTGTATATTTCTAACAGATATTTTAATGTGCTTTTTACATACTCATTACTTATACTTTGAAAAACCATGAAAAATAGATTTTTTTAATTACTCACATTTCCGTTACCCAGACATAACAACTGTTAATATTTTAGTAAACTTTCTTTTGATGTTTCTTCTCTATATTATCTTTAAAAGGCAATAGGGTTGAAACAATTTTGTATATACACTTTTGTTCCCTGTTTTTTCATCTGTACCTTTCTTAAATATCTTCCATGTTATTTACATAATTATACCATCCATTTTAATAGTTGTATTATATTCTATTAGATGGATACATATATATTTCTAAAGTTTCACTCTTATAGGTAATGCTGTGATGAACATCTCACTGTATAAAACATTGTTTAGAATTCCCAGAAACGAAATTATTGGGGCAAAGGGTATGAACATTGCTAATGTTTCTGATAAATGTTAACAAATAACTTTCTAAAAGTAGACTAATTGTGCTTTTATGGTAAATTCAGTATCTAAAAAGCTTAAACCAAGTTTATCATCAGTAGTATATACCTCGTTTCAGATGTTCCCACTTTATATTTGTATTTATTGAACAAAAAGCCTTGCTATTTAAGAGATGAGACATATGGAAACTGTAATGCAACATTCTTTACTATAGAAGGTGAATTTTTTTGGTCCTCCGTTTTGGACTGCCTTTGGCTACCATTGTTTCAAAATGAAAAGATCTATATAATAAATAACAAAAATTTGCATAATTGAGTTTATGAAAATACAGGAGAGATAGCATAGTGAAGGATTTAAGTAATTTTTACTATACTGCTTAAATGTTTTAAATGAAATTACAGTTTAAGTAAAAGTAAAAATGCTTGCTTTCTTTTTTAATTAGCAAAGTCTGGTGGATAAAGTATCTCGAAGACAGAGACCTGATATGAACATGTTATTTCTAAATATGAAAGTAAGACGGACACATTTGGTTAGTGACTCGCTTGATGAGGTATATAGATCATTTATTCCAAAATGGCACTCATTGACTAAAACTTTAAATAAATTCTACAATATAGTGTATTATGAAAATCTGTTTTTTATTTTTGTATGCTAGTAAGTGTACTTCCTTATATTTTGGTACCATTGTTAAAATCAGTTGTGTATTCACAATTAAGCTGTATGTTCATTATTTATATGTTTATTAATAATTTGTTGTTAACTCCTCAGAAAAGGATTTTATGTAGAACACTTAAGTGAGCGATTCATGTTTCTGAATATGTAACTTAGATACTGGACCCATCTTTTTTACTTGTTGGGTATGTAACAAGCCATTTTAAATTCTCTGGGCCTGAGATTATTCATCTATAAAATTAGAGTTCTGTACTCCAGGGTAGACTGAGTGTAGAGTGTACTCAGGCCCCAATGTACTTTGATTGTGTGTATATTACTAACCTACATGTATTGCACGGTGCTTCAGCCAGATCTTCATTACAAGATAATGGCTAATGTCATTATGTGATTTTTAAAATCAAGAAGGAAATTAAATATTTTATTATATAATCTGCTAAATTGAAATCTTGAAGGCAATATGATACCAGGATACAGTAACTTTGAGCAAGATACTTGATATTTGACCTAATTCTCTTGATCTCTACAGCAAACATAATAATGCTTAATTGATACAGTAACTGACAAATTATTGAATGAATGGATGGAGTGAATTTTGTGACATTGTAAATAAAGATAAAGATTGCCTAATACATCTCCCAGAATTGAAAAAGTTAATTTCCCTTTTTACTGCCCTTTGTTCTTCTCTTCGATATAATTTCTTTAAATAGTTAACCCGGAAAAGAGCAGACTTAAAAAAGAAGTTGAAAGTTACATTTGTAGGGGAAGCTGGTTTGGACATGGGTGGCTTGACTAAAGAATGGTTCCTTCTTCTAATTCGCCAAATTTTTCATCCAGATTATGGTGAGTATTCAATTTTTATGAACAGTGTATCTTCATAATTATTAGATTAAGTAGGCAGTCTCATTTGCAACCTACCATATGACTTTATGGATTTTTTTGTCCACCATAAATGTTGAATAATTTAAGGATTGTTATTTACCTCTTTAAAAGTGCCCAAATTGGGATCCCTGGGTGGCGCAGTGGTTTGGCGCTTGCCTTTGGCCCAGGGCGCGATCCTGGAGACCCGGGATCGAATCCCACATCAGGCTCCCGGTGCATGGAGCCTGCTTCTCCCTCTGCCTATGTCTCTGCCTCTCTCTCTCTCTCTCTCTGTGACTATCATAAATAAATAAAAAATTTTAAAAAAAATTTAAAAAAAAGTGCCCAAATTGATGGTCAAAATGTTCATTATCTTACTGTAAATCCTACACTATAAAGACTGAAAGTATATATTTGCAAGGTAGCATCCCCATCTTTCCTGAACAAACCAAATGCAAGAAAATTTGTCATTGAAATAAAGAACATTCAGAATTTAAAAAGAAGACTGTAGCTTGTTCCGCACTAATATTTGAAGCCTCTTTCATTAGATTTTGAGCCATTTTGATAAATAAGAATTCATTAATTTTTAAGACACGAGTAAACTTTTGAATTTTGTTTTACCTTATTTAGAGAAAACACTTATATAATCCTTAGTATCTGTAAAAGATCTTTCTTTAAAGAGAGTTTTAAGTGTTTTTCTTACTCTTTGTTTTGTATACCTGTATGTATGACCGCTTTCTGGGAATGGAGAATAGCGATGACATAGATAAATTAAAATCTTTAGATAATTCTCAAACTTAATTTTGATCATGTTATAAAACTTATCATTTTTATAAAAGAAAATCAACTCATTGAGTTTTCTGTCTTTTTAGCCCATTTATACCATTGGTTCAGGATACCAGTAAAGAGTAAAATGCTCTTACATATCAATGTGCTTATATTTTATATATTTTAACATGAAAAATGGTTTATAACAACTGCTGAAATGTTTTGCTTCTAACAGATGAGATACTATGTACATTTTTAATACTTTAATTTTTTTTTAATCTGTCATGTTAATGTTTCTTTTTTTCAGGCATGTTTACATATCACAAGGATTCACACTGCCATTGGTTTAGCAGTTTTAAATGTGATAACTATTCTGAATTCCGATTGGTTGGAATTGTATCCTTTAAACTTTCCACTAGGAGGTGCTAGTACATTAGAGATTTTAAATTTTATCTGAATTTTGGAAAACTGTTCTCATTAAGCCTTTTATTCAGATTTAACATTCTTGTCAAATTTACTAATAGATTTTCAATTATTTGCAATATCACAGCTATATAATGTCACCAGAGTTAATTAATTAAAAGGAATTGTGAGTTTTCTCTATTTTTCTCTGAAAATGTGATCTCAAAATAAAAATAACTATTGCCTATTTCATATATTATCTGAATTATCAGAAAATTAAGACATTTTTAAAATTAAAGTATCTTTTCCCTTCATAAGGAACTACTTTTCTGTTCTTTTACTTTGTGCTTATTTTGCTTAATTTAATAAATTGAAATTGTGGAAATTAAATCTAGGTCGTTAATATGTCCCTAAATCGAGATATCCGTAAAAATTAAAAATGGAATGGAATGGCAATATTTAAAGTATATATTATTTTATAGTATATTTTAAATTATATAAATCCTTGTGCTGTCCCTATCAGGTGTAGTGGAGAGGACATTCCTGCACTGGGTATGAGATTGGAAAAGATAACTCCACAGTATTTTTTTTAATTCTAAGAGATATAATTGTCTATGGAAGAAAGAAGGGAAGAGTAAATAAATGAGCACACACTGGAGATCCGTAGAGTAAAAGAGAGGGAAATATCCAGCCTTATGAAGGTTATGGTCTAGATCAGCAGAGGACTACCAGTTCAAGGTCATCAGTTCTCAGACTCATGATTTTGTGACATTAAGTACTAAGGAGTTCTGAGATGGAAGAGGATAGGTGTATTCCTCCCAGAGAAGGGAGAGCTTATAAATGGAACCATTCTATCTGATTAGCACAGGGTTGGAGGTAGTAAGAAACAGCCTGGGAGAATGGCTGGAAAGCAGGCTACATTGTCCTAGGCCCCTTGGGTGAAGCAGAGGGCCCCCCCTGGGAGTCACGGAGGATACCTTCAACAAAGGGATCAGGAGTAATCCTGGAGAGGGCTTGGAATGCTCAGTTGCATTTGATGGAATAAATCCTGAGGAATGTATATTAAACTTGATGGGAAAAAAGTTAGCAGGGAGAAAACTGCACGTTAAGATGGTAAACCTTATTCGAAATGTTATATATATATGTCATCAGGTCCAAAGATCTAAATACCAAGTTCCACAATATGGAGTCCTGTCAGTTCTTAGATGTCTGGTTTTATTGTGTTCTCTACAGTGATCATTTGTTGAATGTTTCCGTTTCATTGAAGGCCTGAGTCACCAGTACTTTCACTACATTACGAGCTATTTTAATTCCCTGACATATATGTTTGTCATACTTTACATTCTTAGCACAGTTTAGATTTGTGTGATATTTTGACTTTCAAATATTTATAATGCAGTATTAGATTTTACTTTAGCTATCACATTTTTAGAATGGTGTTATACGCAAAATCATAACTTTACTAATCGGCTGCTTTTGCAGTGGGCATTGGTTTCTATTCTAATCATTACCCAAAAGAGCAAGGTCATTAAGCATACTTACATATGCTGCATATTTCAAGTTAGTTAATTAAAGCTAAAATTAAATTATTAAGGCCACTGCTATCTCATTATTATGTGTATTTATCTCACATGCACGCTCACAAAGAAACTGTAGGGCATGAAATAGGTGCCCAAAAAGCACGATTAATATATAGGAAAAATATGAGATGATAATGGATTATGATCATGTAAGTAGGTGATAGATTTATCACCGGTGAGAAGTAAAAATTGAGAACACACATTCTATATTGAGAAAATATCATTGATTCTGTACATATTTTCACTTTCTAAATTTTAGGACCAAAGATTTCTCGTGCTAGTAGTTCTGACAGCATTGCATTCCTAATACCTCAATTTTAAATAGAACAAGGCTTTGGAGTTTACAAGAAATGTTATAGTAAAACCTGTAATAATAATTATAAAATGTTTTGAAGATTGCATGAAGAGCTGTAAATATAACAGTTTTTTTAAAACTATAATCACAAAAAAATAAAAATAAAAAATAAAAAAAAATAATAAAACTATAATTACTTTTACCAAATGGGGCATTTGAAACAGGGTTTTCAAACTCTGGTTGCACCACGTGATGCTTCAGTGGCCCAGCGGAATTCCCCCGTCCTCTTCTCGTCCCTGCTTCAGCCAGCATGGATTGACTTAGTATGACATGAAACACTGTAGTCTGCATATGAAAATGCCCTGAGGCAAATCTTATGGGCCTACTCCTCAACTGCTCAAAACCTGCCTTTAGGGTTACAATTTTTTTTTTAATAAAAAAATACTTAGAACTTGGCACTGTGGTGGATGTTTATAAGTGGTAACCATCTTAGTATTATGGCCACTATCATTGTTGCTATCATCACAGTATAGATGTATATTAGACCTTATTTTCAATATCTGTCCCTTGAATATACTGCTCAGTCCCTGTTGATATGGTTACCTATAAAGTAATATATCTATTCCTTAAATTACTATTAACTCTCATTCTGCCTTGACAAATTGAAATACTGGTTGTCTTCTAATTTTTAAAAATTATTTTCAGTAATTTATCCAGCCCATATATTTAGATTTCCTTTGAGCCAATAAAATTGATGACTTCTTTAATAACTTTGACAGCTGAAATATGACATTTAAAACCCCTCACAGCAAATGGATAAGTTACATATTGCCGTATAAGTAATAAATAAAATATAATTGGGCAAGGTTTATATGTATAATATCTGTAGCTTTTAACTTCAACACTTTGTGTACACTTCAAGTAATTAAGGCCTTTCAGGTATTTCTGTAGGAGAGTAATTGTCTTGTTAGCCTATCAGTAGTATGTGTGTACATCTGTGTGTGTTCCTGTGTCCATATGTTTATTCAGTTCAGCTGTCTTTACATAGTCTGTATTTAGTTTTAAAATAGTTAAAATGATCACCAAAATTACTAGTGTGTTCTGTGTGGAGTTCTGAATAAATTGCTGCTGCTACCTATAAAGTCACCAACACCGTTTAAATTTAGAAAATGTTTTTCTTTTGTGTGAAATAATTTATGAAATGCCTGAAATTGCTATCTGTTATGATCTTAGATAAAATTTTCTAGGGAAATCATCAAATACTATCAACCAACCCCTCCCTTTCACATAACTTTTGGTAATCAAGGAATTACATTATGTAAAATAAAGGGAAAATAAAGAAAAGGAAGTATGTGGGATTAATTAAAGTCAGTGTTAGATCTGACAGTATGCAAGAAGTAGACTGATGCATAATTCAAAACTCATTTTTTTGTCATGGATTTTATGTTAATGCTTAACATTCAGTATGCATAGCTTATGGGACTAGCTGTGTATAACAGCATCACCTTGGATATTCGTTTCCCTCCCTGCTGTTACAAGAAATTATTGAGCCCTCCCATCATTCCTAGTGATCAGAATATACCAGTAGGCATCTGCAGTGTGACCACTGACGACTTATGTCAAATTATGCCTGTAAGTATAAAGTTATTAGCATCTTATTCCTTAATGCTGAATCATCTGTCTTCTACCTGAAATATTTCTCCTCCTAATGCTCTTCTTATTTTTAAATATAATTTCTGTCTACCTATGTAACCCATCTCCTTTTTTGTCTAGCTTTCTCCTTCCTCATAGAGACTTAGCACCACTTTGCTGCACTCTTGGGCCTTTACAGCATAGCAGAACAGGCTTTGAAGTGAGAGAGACAGAGATTAGAATTCAGGCTCTGCCACTTACTGGTTCTATAAACTTGGATAAGTTTTTTTAACCTTTCTGACCTCTAGTTTCCTTATGTGATCAGTGGGACAGCAAAACTTATATACTGGGGGGTTAGATGAGATAATAAAGCTCTCCTGTGGATTCTAATGAAGATGATACTGTGCCATATTGGTTAATAGTGTCTGCAAAACATCTCTAAAATAAATACAACAAATGAATTTCATAGTACTGTCTTTTATAGCATTCCTCCATTCAGAAATTAGATTTCTCATCATCAAATGTAATCAAAGATTAAAATTTAGCAGAAGAGTGGATACTATACATATACTTCTGACTATCCTCTATAGTATTTTTTACAGCTGAGTTTTGATAACTGTTGGTTAGCAGAAAATTCTTGGTAATATCTTTAGCAAATGGCCTAGATGTGAAGAATCTCTTTTACTAAATATTCCTATCTAAATATCCCTGTGTTTTAATAATCTAATGAGTTTGATATAAGTTTGGTGCCTTCCTGTGGAAGTTGAGACTTAATAGTATTAGAAGACTTAATAGTTAGTGGGGTGCCTGGGTGGCTCAATTGGTTGGGCATCAGACCCTTGATTTTGGCTCCGGTCATGGGGGCTCTGTGCTGGGTGTGGAACCATCTTAATATTCTCTCCCTCTGCCTCCATCCCCCTACTCCCCCCGCAACATGTGCATTCTCTCTCTCAAGAAAAACAAAAAGACTCAATAGAAAAATAGTGTGACATGAGAGTGCACAAGTTAATAGAGCAGGTCCTGATTAAGAAACTGAAAGGTCAAAAACAAAAAAACAAAAAAAGAAACTGAAAGGTCTCCTTTCTGTAATCTTCTCTCTGAAACATATTAGCTTTGACTCTCGATTATTCACTTAATTTCCTTACTGTAAAATGTAGGAAATAAACTAATCCCTGAGTTAACCATCTCATTTTAGATTTTTGTGATTTTTAAAAATTACACATATTCCATTTCTGTCAAATTTTTTACCAACTTTATAATTTTATTATTGGTTTTTGCCAATAAATTGCCTAATTTTATGAGTAAAGCTATTCAATATTGGCTTATTTAGAGCTAGCTTTTTTTAAGTTAATGGATATTTTATGAATGACTACACTGAAATGTTGTTTTATATTATGGAGCTGAAGATTTCACTGTGCTAATTTCATATTCTTATGTTGGCCCTTTAATAATGAATCAAGATTCCTGCAGTGTGGTGCCAATTAATGCAGTAATATTCCACTGTTTCCTTAGAGCACTGGGATTGTCCAGCAGGAACAATAAGAAACCTTCCCAACCACAGCCTTGTAAGATTATACTTGAAGGTTTTAGATGAGAATAGAGACTCAAGCATATCCTGAAATCAGCAACTTATAATATTTCTTCTGCTTAAATCACTCCCAAATATGTTGTATTAAATAAGATTACACAAAAAAAAATAAAATAAGATTAAGCAGGGTATTAAAATGGTGTGTAAAAGCAGTATTCAGTGTCTTCAGTGTGACACTGAATACTGCCCAGTGGTTAATTAATCATATTTCAGAAATAGCATATTATAGTTAAGAGTCTAAGATTGACAGTGTAGGTAAACAAAAAAAAAAAATCTCAACAAAAATAGGGGTTTCAAAATACAAAGTCTGGAAATAAAGGGCCTAATAGTCCTAAATAAAACAGATTTGAATACATAACTTCATCACCTATTGACTTTGTATTTTGTCATTAAAAATTTCATCTCTAAAAGATTATGACGGTAAGTCCTTTTCCATGGGTTCACCTGGTAGTCTGTGGAGTTCTTAAAAAAAATGGAAACTCAGGGCAGCCCAGGTGGCTCAGCGTTTTGTTTTGTTTTTTTAAGATTTTATTTTTTTATTTATTTATAGAGACACAGGCAGAGGGAGAAGCAGGCTCCATGCAGAGAACCTGACATGGGACTCAATCCAGGGTCTCCAGGATCACGCCCCAGGCTGCAGGCGGCGCCAAACCGCTGCACCACCGGGGCTACCCTGGCTCAGCGGTATAGCGCCGCCTTCACCCTGGGCGTGATCCTGGAGACCTGGGATCGAGTCCCACGTCGGGCTCCCTGCATGGAGCCTACTTCTCCCTCTGCCTGTATCTCTGCCTGTGTGTGTGTGTGTGTGTGTGTGCCATGAATAAATAAATAAAATCTTAAAAAAAATGGAAACTCAATTTTCAGTGTTCATGATTTTTATTAATAATTGAAGCAAATAATGACAGTCATACCAAATCTGTGCCAGCCTAGATTTGTATAAAAATTTCTGATTTTAAGAGATTGGAAAATTTATTGCGTGTATAAATATGTAAGATCATTCTAACTATGCTGCTTACCTTTTTCCTCTAATAATTTAAAATAAAACTTTAATTTTTTTCATAAAACCTGAAAAATATCTTTAAATATTGGGTCAGGGGATCCCTGGGTGGCACAGCTGTTTGGCGCCTGCCTTTGGCCCAAGGCGCAATCCTGGAGACCCGGGATCGAATCCCACATCGGGCTCCCGGTGCATGGAGCCTGCTTCTGCCTCTGCCTGTGTGTCTCTGCCTCTCTCTCTCTCTCTCTGTGACTATCATAAATAAAAATTTAAAAAATTAAAAAAATAAATATCGGGTCAGTTTTTGTTTGTAAATCTTTGTTCATGGATAACATGAATTATAGGAATATATTTCTTCCACTGTTCCCAACTTTTTGGGGGGAGAGAAGAGCACTGTAACTGAAATGTAGAAACTACTTAACATGTATGAACTGTGTTTTTATGCTTAAAAGATCAATCCTAAAACAAAATTTTTAAAAATTATATATGGAGAAATACTACAAATTCATAAATAGTAATGTTGCAGATGGCAGTAAATTATGGTGGAAAGCTGTGCTCTTAGCTTGCTGCATAAGAATAGGTCCCAGAATTATGCCTCTCTCATTTGAACTGGATGTTTTCCTCTTACATGACTTTTCCCAGTGAGTTTTTCCAAGCCTTTTATGTGGTAGAAATCATTAACAAACATTGTGTGCCCTGGAAAAATATATCTGAAATACTATCTTTAGTTCAAAATCTGAGTCTATCTACTCTCACATGTGAGTTCACTCTAAGATCTGCTTAACTAGTTTTAGGTAATATTTTTTGATTAAAAACATAGGTAACAGATTTCTTTTTACAGGAGTTGGCCCATGGGTTAAGTGAACTCCTGTCATATGAAGGCAATGTTGAAGAAGATTTCTATTCAACATTCCAGGTACTGTTAAGGGCAAATGGCTTTCTGTTAACCATGTATTTCATATATGAAAATTGCCATTTGTTATTCAACACCTATTACTAGAAAAGATGACCAAGAATTGATCAACACACATCATACCATCCCTTATCATAAAGAGTCTTAACCTGATAAAGTAGAGACAGTGCAGCAGATACTTGGAGATGAACAGTCAAGGAAAGTGCCTAAAGAAATTCCCCAAGGGTGAAGGCACCCTGCTAGGCACCTAGCATATTCCCTTGCTTCAGTTACTTTCTCAGAGCTCTTCAGCTAGCTTCTAAAAATAAGCCTCTCCTATAGCTTAAATACAAGAAGTTAGGAGCAGAAACTAATGGATCAGACCAAAACAGTCTCATTTCCTTTCCCTTAACAGTAATTGGGAAATGGAAGTCAGAGTAATCCACATAGCTGCAAAGACCTGAGTATTATCTCAATGGCTACACAAGTTGATGAACAGCAGTAAGGTATTTAACTGTATTCAACAGAGCGGGCTCAGTCCCTGTAGTTTGTATGTTGACAAGTGGGAGGAAACCCATGCTTAAATTTTACAAACTTGTTCATTGAAGTCTATTATTTTTAACCATACCAGTAAATATCTTGTGTTGGAATCTTCCATTAGGTTTTTCAAGAAGAATTTGGAATAATTAAGTCCTACAATTTAAAGCCAGGAGGTGATAAAATTCCAGTTACCAATCAAAATAGGAAAGGTAAGTAAACACCATTTCTTAATTAAAATGCATTAATGTTTACCATTTACTTTTACCTATTAATGGATATAAAATTGCTTTCCAGAATATGTACAGCTTTATATTGACTTTCTTCTCAACAAATCCATCTATAAGCAGTTTGCTGCATTTTATTATGGATTTCATAGTGTGTGTGCTTCAAATGCCCTGATGGTGAGTTTAAAACTAAATTATGCTTTCAATTAGGTTTTGTAATGCTATAATATTGACAAGTCCTTAAATAGATAAGCTTCTAAAGCAGAAAATACGTTTTACTTTTTAAAAGTAGAGATAGAAATAAAAATAGTTTTCTCATTTTAGCCTTAATTCTCTAATGGAAAAAAAAGACCAGTCAACTCGATTTTTCTTTCCTTGGACTGTGTCTTATTCTGTATCTTTTGGGGCTTACGAATTTTCCTTAAGAGTAGATGAAGAGATCCCATAGGCTCAATGTCTTAATCCTGAGGGACAAAGCACAGAAAACAGAGTTAACACGTAAGCTCCAGGGCCGAAGCCATAAGTTCTGATTAAGGAATATATTTATAACTGCTTCCTGAGTCACTTTTTACCCATCGGAAGTAGTATGTCTTCAGAGTCATGATAAACTCTGTTTGGTTTGACTTGCCTTAGTCATGTGAATACCGTGTCAGAATTACCCTTACCCTAAGGTATAATTCTTCTAAAGAAGTACTGCTCTCCGGCCCAGCTACACAAGGGGCATTCCATCATGCTACTTGTATCTACCCTCAGTTTTACTATGAGGGTATGGAGTAAGGTCTTCCCTTTGATTTACTATTATAGGAGAGAGCTTGTTTTAAGGTAACTTTTGTCACGTATTTGTTATTAGAAGCACCTTTGAAAAAGGAGCACTTTATTGAGCTCTAACTGGGTTTTTGTCTGTGAAGCACTGGTAGTTGTGGGGGTGGAGGAAAGGAAAATAAGAAGTAAATGGCAAAGCATGGTCTCTATTCTTAAGTTTTAATCTCTTTAGGTGAGAGACAACTTATGTAGGTGAAAAACCAGTGAATGACATGAGGCAGAGTATAACCAAGTATCCAAACTCTGCAGTGCACCTAGGAGGCGTGTGGGATATTGGAAGGAGGCTGAAATAGCTAGGAGAGTTTCAAGCAGGCTTTGTGGGAAGAGTTGTAATTTGGATTCATGCTTAGTCATATGCTTGTTTTTCTGGCAAACTGCTAATTACTATTTGCAAAAGGGAGAGCCTAATAGTTTGACAAGATTTATAAATTTTTAGAGGCAAAAATACCTTAGCCTCAGTAGAAAAATAAAAATGGAGATTTTTTTCCCCCAGTAAAAATGGCTTGATTTACTATAAGAGAAGTCATGTGTTTTATAATTTGATTCAGTGAAGATAGTTCCGATTTCATTTTTTTAATCATCTCTTTTTTTTTTATCATTTTTGGAAAATGATTATTGGCAGCTGCTTCGTCCAGAAGAGGTTGAAATTCTGGTATGTGGAAGCCCTGAACTGGATATGTATGCTCTACAGAGAAGTACTCAGTATGATGGCTATGCCAAAACAGACTTAACTATAAGGTTAGCTCATTCTACTTCTGAAAGTGAGATTGCCAGAGAGGGAATGAAAGAGAATGTGACTTACTTGTATAATTTAGTCTTTAAATCAAGTTAGCTGAAATATTGTAGAGTCCTACCTTGCTTTATCTTAGAAAGTAATGTGAGAATATTAAATATGAAATCATTTAGCAATCCCCTTGGGAGAAAGTGATATAAATAAGTTTCTATGAAAGTATAAAAAGTTTTTGTTTTTAGAGTGTGGGGTGGGTAGGGCAGAGAGAGAGAGAGAGAGAATCTTAAGCAGACTCCACATCCAGCACAGAGCCCAACACGGGACTCAATCTCATGATCCTGAGATTATGACCTGAGCCAAAATCAGAGTCAGATGCTTATCCTACTGAGCCACCCACGTACTCCAAGATTTTTTTTTAAATGGCTTTGAAAAAAAAAAAATGGGGGATCCCTGGGTGGCGCAGCGGTTTGGCGCCTGTCTTTGGCCCAGGGCGCGATCCTGGAGACCCGGGATCGAATCCCACATCGGGCTCCCGGTGCATGGAGCCTGCTTCTCCCTCTGCCTGTGTCTCTGCCTCTCTCTCTCTCTCTCTCTGTGACTATCATAAATAAAAAAAATTTTTAAAAAAATGGTGTTGGTTCTAGAATTTCAGGGATGCTATACTTATAAATAGCATTTTTAAAATACTGTGCTGAAAAAAAATAAGACTTGTGAATTATATAGGAGATAAGTGACTTTTGTACTATACACTGTTGGATTACTTACATAATTCTATAAAGTAACATGTTACTTTTGAGATGCTTTGGTGGCTCAGTTCACTAAGTGTCTAACTCTTGATTTCAGCTTAGGTCTTGATCTTAGGGTCTTGAGTTCAGGTCCCATGTTGGGCTCCATGCAAGGCATGGGGTCTACTTTAAAAAAAAAAAAGTTGCTTTTATAATAATGTTAGTCAAAAATCCAATTCATATGTAGAATCTTATGGTTCCTTAACTTCACATTAAGGGCTATTGTGTATGTTTAAGGGAATTTTTTTTCCTTAAGAGTTTACTTTATGTTACCTTATTCTGATCTGTAGGATTTTTAACAAGACATTTTTATATAAATTTCCTTTGGTATTCTTTAGATATTTTTGGGATGTTGTGCTTGGATTTCCTCTTGATCTTCAAAAGAAGTTGCTACATTTTACTACAGGAAGTGACAGAGTACCTGTAGGAGGAATGGCTGACTTGAACTTTAAAATCTCAAAGAATGAAACTTCTACTAACTGGTAAACTTCCAGATTGTAATTTTATTTTTAATCTGTAAATTTTGCTAATAATAATGTGTTTGGAGGGGATCCCTGGGTGGCTCAGCAGTTAAGCGCCTGTCTTCAACCCAGGGTGTGATCCTGGAGAACCTGGATTGAGTCCCACCTCGGGCTCCCTGCAGGGAGCCTGCTTCTCCCTCTGCCTGTCTCTCTGCCTCCTCTCTCTCTCTGTGTCTCTCATGAATAAATAAAATCCTTAAAAAAAAAAAATAATGTGTTTGGAATTAGAGGATTCTTTCAATCAGAAGTCATTTTTGTAGGAGAAATCTTGGGAGTAAATAAAGCCTTGAAATGAGACAAAATATGCATTCAAATTCTCTACTAATTTTGAACACTTATCAATGCCAACTATTAATTCCTTTCTATCAGCTTTTTACTTTGCTAACTCAACTGTTTCGTAGTCTCTTTTAGAATCTAGCTGGCTTTTTGTAGTACACTGTATAATGTTCTTTTTTATTTAAAGGTGTTTTCTATTAAAAATATTAAGGTGAGTTTTTTTGGCTACTGCAGTTAATACAAGTCCTCTAGTAGTAGTTCTCTCTCTCTCTCTCTCTCTCTCTCTCTCTTTTTAAATCTAGTATGCTTTGCATATGAAAGTAACAATGATGGCTTTATTTTCTAATAGTATTGATGGGTTTAATGCTTATCTACTTGTTTTCTCAAACACCTTATAATTTCCAAAGCTGATTTGAGTAGTCACTATTTTTATTAGAATCATTTTTTTTCTCCCACTAAGTATGTTCCCTGAGTTTTGTCAGCTTTTCCTTTCATTTTAGAACTAGACTCTGTTCTTTCCTTTCCTACTGCCACCACCCTGGTGTAGTTACTTTTTGCCTCATTCCTAGCTTATTGAAATGGCCTTCTTCCTGGTCTAGTTGCTCAGATTCTTCCCTTTTTAGTTACTTTATCTTACTAAATTCATTGTCCTTAACACTGCTTTGTTCATGGTTATTTCCTTAGGCCATAATAGCTTTACTGCTCTCCTTCAGTTTAAGTTCTAGACTCTGGAGCCTGTCAGATAAATTATGCTCTACAGTCTTCTCCCCAAGATTACATATCAATTTTCCTTTCTTGTCTTGCTTTAGTCAGCAGGCTATTTTGCTATTCCTTAGATACAAAGACACATTTTGTCCTTTCCTTTTTTCATATGTTTAAGTAATTCTCTTAAAACATGGTATTCACTTCCTATCTCTCTACTCATGAAAGTTCTACCCCTCCTTAAAGATCCAGTTTCACATCAACTTCCTCTGTAAAGCCAAAAATCATTCCTTTAATGTGCACCTCAATTATTTTATAGAAGTCTTAATGTCACTTAGCATTTTGCACCTTTATCCTAGTCATTTAGCCCCTCAAGACAGAGGCCATGCCTTATACATCTTTGTAATTTTCAAGTAGCCACACACATATTAGGTGCCCAATAAGTGTTTCTTGAAAGAATATTTAAGTCAACATCATTATATTAAAATACAAAATAAATATTCATACATATGTATATATAATGAAAAAATGTCTAAGATTTACAACTAAAGACCTAAAATGAAAAAAATTCAGAAGAAGCTTTTTTAAGGTTATATAGGCTTTTTTACTTAACAGAAATTAATTTTTTAGAATATTAACTATTGTCAATTTAAAAAGAGTAATCTAAATAAATAAATAAATAAATAAATAAATAAATAAATAATAAATTAATAAATAATAAATAAATAAATAAATAAATAAATAAATAAATAAATAAATAAAAAGAGTAATCTGAGGGGTTCCTGGGTGGCTCAGTTGGTTAAACGCCCAACTCTTGATTTTGGCTTAGGTCTTGATCTCCATGTCGTGAGTTCAATCCCGCATTGGGTTCCATGCCCAATGTGGAGCCAACTTTCAAAATAAGGAAGGAGGTGAATGAATGAATGAATAAGTAATAAAGGATAATGTGAGTAATGCAATTTAAAACAAAAAGTGACATTACAACCAAACTTTTCTGTTATCATTTCAGGGATTATTTTGTCGGCACACATGGTTTAGGCATAAATCTTTCACAACTCTAGAATTTGCAGTAGGACATTCACATAGATTAAATATAGTTGACTATCAAAGATGGTCATCACCATTGTAGATCCATTAGATTTTTGTTCAATAAGAGTGTTCAATTTTCACATGGCAACAGTACTGGTGTAAGGTCAAACAAATCAGTTTGATTATTGGGTCTACAGCTTTACCAGCTCTATAACGTCAGACAGATTGCTTAACCTGTATGTTCCCATGTTTATTTTTTCTCATCAGTAAAAGGAGGATAACAAAAACCACTTTTTAGGTTGCTTTGGGGCTTAAACACTGCATATAAAAGCACTTAGCACAATACTTGTTGTAGACCAACCATTCAATAAATGCAAACTGATTATAACAATTTTAAGTCTCTTAATACCAAGGGCTGTCGAAGTTTAGTTTCTAATCATACAAACTTCTTTAAAAATGTTCTCCTTTTCTCTGGTACCTTCCCTATTTTTGTTCACTGCCTTCTCTGACTGACAGCTATTCTGATGCTGCGAAATCCATAAAGTCTGAAGAAAGGGCATAAGAAATCAGTAGCAATCTAAGGTGAAGATGAACAGTATCATCAGGGAAAGGGACTGGGGGCTGGTCCAGAAGATTCAGAGGATGAATGCTGCATGTGCCCTGAGGGCATCAAATATCCAGGAATGTTCTTTCAATTATTTTTTGTATAGTCAAGACTGAAATAATAGTAACAGCTCTATTATCTACTATTCTGCTGGGTGTTTTATACACATAGCTCTTGAAATCTTTTAAACAACCTACTTAGATAGGTTTACCCTGTCATGGTAACAAAGACACTGACATGTGGAGACCTGAAGCCACAGCCAGTAAGTTGGGGAGACAGCATTCAAATTCAGGTCTGACTCCAACAATAAAGCCGCCAGGATGCAAGTTTCACAAGAGCATAGGGACATTGACTGGTCTGTAAACCAGCCCTAGTGTCTAGAACAACAGTGCGCATACATAGGAGGTACCCTGTAAGTATCTGTTCCATGAAGAAATTAATGAGTCACCTCTTGGTACAGCAGAAGGGATCTGAATTGGCCATATTTGACAGTAGCTTAGCTCTTAGCCTATATGTATTTTGAGACTTAGTGTCTTTAACAAAAATTTTTTTTTCCCTAGGTTGCCTGTGGCCCACACCTGCTTCAATCAACTTTGCCTTCCCCCCTACAAGAGCAAAAAGGACCTAAAACAGAAATTGATCATTGGAATTTCAAATTCAGAAGGTTTTGGACTTGAGTAACCTAGAAGACTTGAAATATATTTTATATGTAGCATTCACTTCCCTCTTATTGTGCCTTTAACCTTTTCATGTCTCTGTCTCACAGTACCTTGATAAAGCTCACCAACTTTAAAATACTGATTTTTTAAAAATCACATATGAAATATGTTCACTGGAGGAGGCATAATTTTCTAAAAACACAGAAATTACTTGAGTGAGGAAAAGACCAGATGGCAGAGACAGGTGTGGGTCCAGCCCCTCTTTTTTATAGCACTTTATGATTCTCCATAAGTAGTTTCTCACAGGTGTTCCACTGGGAAAGCAAAGCACAGTGAAGAATGCATTGACCACACAGTGGAGCCCAGTGGCAGATTGTGTGCTGCTAGCACACGGTAGCAACACACATAGCTACATTCTCATTAATGTAAGGCATGTAGCCATATTTTCATATAGAGGTGAACAACAATAGTATAAAATGCAGTTTACAGGGTTTTTTTGATATACTGGCTTGGTCCTATAAGATTCTTTTCAACTGTTGCTGAAAAGCATGTAAATAACTACATAATAGCCTGAGATTAATGGGATTTTGATAGTGCCATTTATTGCTAAAAGATTTATTTTTACAAAGTAAATTCAGGGTTTTAGACGTGTATACAGCTTTTACAAATCAATAAAGATGATTGTACAAGAGTGTTAACTATTTTCAGACTAATTGGATTTGAGGTTCTGTTCTTTTAAGTAATGTTAGTCTGCATGCACATTGGCAGTAAACTAGTTACTTTGAGTATTCTGTAATATTTGTATAATGATCATTTCTTCTTAAGGGTCAGGACATTAAAAGGAAAATCAGATCTAACTAATTGTTGATAAATTAAGTCAATTACAAGCACAAAAGAACTGTTTTTATATATACTTTGATGTACAAGGCTTATTTCTAATACTTTTTGATCACCAGTTACACTGAAACACTAATTTTTGAGAAAGGCTAGGATAAGATATTTGACAAAAGTGAATATAATGATGACGTGTCAAAATGATGTAGCTTGGTGTAAAAATAAAGTTCAACATTTTGGCCAAAATGTTTGTATTTCACTGGATTCTGAATGTAGTAAATTCAAAAGTACCCTTCTTGGAGTTTCTAAAAAGTAGCATGTAAAAAGAAACTACATTTTAAGTCAGACTGTAAATGGTTTTCTTTTTATTTACAGCAAATGAAGCAGTTTTATTGGCATGTTACAAATATTTCCGAATCGAGACTTCTCTATTATACTTTGATAGCTTTTCTTCAGAAAACTCTGAAGATATATTTGCAATAATAATTAAGCCAGCATTTGGTACCAGCATACGGTTCACAGGCAAATAATACTGTCCCCCAATTTTTTCTTAGTTACACTGTTTTCTTATTGCTATGCTTCCTGAACCCCACCAGCAGAATTTTTTCAGGGTTGGGGAATGAACCCGCTTGTTCTCCTGTAGTGCTAAAGCCAATTCAAGAATCTTTGAGGAATAGGATTTAGATTACCATTTGTTCTCCTTGAGACAGCAGTGACTCTGCTTTCCCACTGACTATAAAGGATTTTTCTCTTAAAAATCTTGGAAAAGCCTAAGAGAGTTAAAGGCATGTTGGTTTTGTTTTGTTTGCTCAGTTTTTTTCCATATATGCAAATAAAACTGCTTCTCTGTTACACTGCTTGAATTAGAACGTAAGATGTTTAACGTAGGTTACTACTTACTAATAAGCACAAAAGAATCATGTATCAGAAATCAGATTTAAGTATTTTAAATAAAATGTAAACAGTTTTTATTTGGTAGAGATGGAAAAATTGTGTTGGCTTGGTCTGCATGTTTAATGATGTGCTTGTATATCGATAGCTCTGTCACTTTTAGATAAGTACACAAGCCAAATTTTTAAATGACAAAGTCCATAAGTAACTAGAAAATTATTGTTGTCTGTTGTTATTAAGTTGAAATCTGTAACCATTTATCACTTAATTACACATTGCCTTTATTTATTTATGTTCTGTTTTTGGTTTACAGTGTATTAATACCTCATTTTCTTAAAAAAAAAAACAAAAAAACAAAAAAACCCCACTATTCTATTTCGTAAATTTAAATAGCTAGAAAATTCATGTAGTTGCTTTTTCTAATATACTCTGTTAGAGAATTCTTAATTTTTATATCTGCCACAGTAAATTAAAGCATTGTGCAGTATTAGTATTTACAAAATGTCCTATCCTTTTTAAATCTTTGCTTAATCATATTTTTGTCTGTATCATCAAAAGTTTTTAACAGTCTGTCTTTTTTGTACAAATCTGTATTAAGTTCATTTCTGGATAAATTTTTTCAAATATTAAAGTTATACAGTCAGGTTTCAGCTCAATTTTTTAACATTAGGCAATTAATTAAAACCATAAGTTTAAAATACCTTATAAAAGCAAACCATTCTCTTCATTATACTCTTAAACTAGTGCTTAGGACAACTTCTAATACATACAGCTTCAAAAGATACGTGTTGATATTGACACCAAATAAAATCAGCTTCTTTCACATTTTCACAGTATGAAACAATGTCTATCCAGTGTCTGGATGGTCCCAGACCATTCTGTCAAATGAACATTACAACGCCACAGAGGCTACCCAGAAAGGAACCAAGTATGACATTTCATTGGGCAACTTCAGATCTTTAGTATTCCTCCCCAAAACCGTTAGTTTGGCCTTCTTTCCCTTGCCCACATCTCCTATGCTTAAGGAAAGAGAGGGTATTATGAGAATGTAGGGAAGAATGTCCTGGTGATTCATGGAAGAAGAGAGGTGACTGATTAATGGAAGATAGGTAGCTTAGTAGGAGGAAGAAAGACCAGGGTAGGTTTTCACAGTGGGAAGTACAAGATCAGTTCACCTAGATGGCCACACAGCCACACAGCCTTTGGTCTGATGGTCTGGTGTGGTGGTTACGAACCACACTTAGGAGCCAGAATACCTGGGTTTGGGTTTGCTATTCACTAGCTGGTTTCCTCCGGCAAGTTACTCTCCCCATGCGTCAATAACCATGCAAAAATAATTTGTAAATGGAAATATACCTATCTATCTCATAGGTAGGCTTGTAGGAGGATTAAATGAGTCAATGTGTGTAAAGCACTCACAGCACCTGGCATATTGTAAATAATATGTGATGCAAGAGGGACCGTGGTGCTAATGTGATAACGTCTTAAAACCACTGCTTTTGAAGCCTTCTGCAGAGTTTTGAATATCAGACACTGGGGACAACCACAAATTAACACAAAGTGCTTCTGAGGCATTAAAATTGTGTTAGAATATTTCTTATTCTAGAAACAGTGCTTTAGAATTTATCCTTCTAGATATTTCACTAGACAAGGGTTTGGGTTTTTTGCATCAATTTCTCTTTGTATTTTATTTTCTTTGTTTAAATTTAATTGGTGTATTTATTAGCTTCAGAGGTAGAGGTCAGTGATTCATCAGTCTTATATGACACCCAGTGCTCATTATACCACGTGCTCTCCTTACTGTTCATCATCCAGTTACCCCATCTCCCCATCCCCCTTCCCCTCCAGTAACCTTCAGTTTGCTTCCTATGATTAAGAGTCATTTATGGTTTGTCTCTATCTCTCTCTGGTTTTATCTTGTTTTATTTTACCCTCCTCCTATGATCCTCTGCTTTCTTTCTTAAATTCCACATATGAGTGAAATCATATAATTGTCTTTCTCTGATTCACTTACTTCACTTAGCATAATACCCTTTAATTCTGTCCATATCATTGCAAATGGCAAGATTTCATTTTTCTCTGATGGCTGAGTAGTATTCTATTATATATATATACACATATATATATATATATATATATACCACATCTTCCTTACCCATTCAGATGAACATCTGGGCTTTTTCCATAGTTTGGCTATTGTGGACATTACTGCTATAAACATTGGGGTGCAGGTGCCCCTTCTGATCACTATATTTGTATCTTTGGGGGTAAATACCTGGTAGTGCAATTGCTAGATCATAGGGTAGCTCTGTTTTCCAACTTTTCAAGGAACATACTGTTTTCCAGAGTGACTGCACCAGCCTGCATTCTCACCAACAGTGTATGAGTGTTCCCCTTTGTCCACATCCTCTAGGCAAGGGCTTCCAAGACTATTTTACAGATGTGTAAATGGCATAATTTTAAAAGTCATAGATGAGTTTATTTTTAAAGAAATATTTCAAATACAGAGATTTCAGGGATTAATAAAACCATGTCCCTACATTTGGATCTAACAAATGTTAACATTTGGTCAGTTTTATTTAAAAATAAAATATTCGTGTCTAAATAAATACTTATATTTATGCCTGAGCCTTAATCATATGTTTGGTATTATGACTATTATTATCATAGTTTATACATTTAGAGATATTTAGTATGAGGCCTGACTTTCATAATATGAATTTTTTTAATTTTAATGTAGTTCATGCAATGAAACATGGTTGATGTTTGTTTAGATTTAACCATATATTTACAATTTCCTTGCACATTCCCTCATCTTTTGTTTCTCACATTTACCTCTGGGATCAATTTTCTTCTTAAATTACAATTATTAGAAGCTCCTTTAATGTTTGTTGGTAGTAAATTCTTTTTTTCATTCATCTGAGAATGACTTTCACTTTTATTCATGAAAGATAGCTTTACTAAGCATACATTTTTATGTTGATGGTTATTTTTCTCTTAGGACTTTTTAAAATTTTTTTTTATTAATTTATTTATGATAGAGAGAGAGAGGCAGAGACATAGACAGAGGGAGAAGCAGGCTCCATGCACCGGGAGCCCGACGTGGGACTCGATCCCGGGTCTCCAGGATCGTGCCTGGGCCAAAGGCAGGCACCAAACCACTGTGCCACCCAGGGATCCCCTCTCTTAGGACTTTTAATACATTAATCTATGTTCGGGTTTCATTATTGATATGAAATAAGCTGTCAGCATAATTGCCATTTCTTGGTAGATAATCTCTTTTTCTATTTAATATTTTCTCATGACACTACTGAACATCAAAGATTATATATTTATATAGTGTGTGTGTATGTATGTATTTATATAGTGTATTTTTATCCCACTTAGAATTCATTATGGTTCTTAAGTCTATGGATTTGCATCTTTCAATTCTAGAAAATGCTTCAGCCATTTCCTCTTTAAATAATGCTTCTTGCCTGTTCTCTCTAATGTCTCTTATTACGCATATAGTGGAACATCTCATTCAACCATTCCATCTCTCTATGTGCCTAATCTGTTGTTTAGCCAACCCACTGATTTTTTTTTTTAATTTTCAGTGGCTCTGTTTTTTATTTCTAGAAATTCTTTTAGTTCCTTTTCAAGCTCACCTGCCTTTTCTTCACACTGTTCTTTCCTTCATATGCCACCCAGGCATCCAGTTTTATTTCTTTAATAATTTTCAGCATATTTGTTTGATACTCTCTTTTAGATGGTTCTACTCTTCAGTTCTTGAAGTACCAATTATTTATTTTTATTTTTTTCAATAAAGATTTAATTTTTAAGTAATCTGTACACCCAACGTGGGCCTGAAACCCATGACCCCAAGGCTCAGAGTCACACGCTCCATTGACTGAGCCAGCCAGGTGCTCCTAATTCTTGTACTTCTTCATTTGCTGGCTCTCTTAGTGATTTGTTTCCTTGTGTGATTTGTGATTTTGTGTTTTTGCATTTTCTGTTTACTTTTGGATCCTGAATTGTGCAGGTGCCCTTAGCAGAGTAGTTCCATGTTGTTCTCATCCAAGGCCCTCCAGGTTTCCCACACCATAGCAATTATACAACTCAATGTTTTCATGCCATTTAGATATTCTAACTGAACCCATGGGTGTACAGACAACAGGAGTATTAGTCCCCATTGAGTTTAGCTGCTGGATTTTCTAGCAACAAAACTTGGCTTTTTCTATATGCACATATACCCCCACACCTATACAAATCACAATAGAAAAAATATAGAATCATTTCAGTAGGATTTCTCAAGGGGCACAATCTCATGCTGTGTTTCCACATGTATATAGGCCACCTCTCAATATGCTTCCCTTATTTGTCAGTGGCAATCTTACTCTCCTGATTGACCTGGCTTGTAAAGAATGCTCTCATTTCAACTTTTCCTACTCTTCAACCTCTTATCAGCAAGCTTCACCTGCATGATGTTTCTCCCATTTGACCCTTCTTTCTATTCCACTCCTACAGCTTCCTCCTTTGTTTAGACACTCAACCCCTGATAGTTAACTGGCCTCCCTGACTGTAGACTCACTCTTCCCTCAATTATCCGAGGGCTCCTACAGTTAATCTTTAAAAAAAAAAAAAAGATTTTATTTGTTTATTCATGAGAGACACAGAGAGAGAAAGAGAGAGGCAGAGACACAGGCAGAGGGAGAAGCAGGCTCCATGCAGGAAGCCTGATGTGGGACTTGATCCTGGGAATCCAGGATCACGCCCCGGGGCCAAAGGCAGGCGCTAAACCGCTGAGCCACCCAGGGATCCCTCCTATAGTTAATCTTTATAAAATTCTATTCTTGTCATATGCCTTGCTATCAAGTTGCTTACCTGACCACCTTCCAACTCCAAAACCTAACATGCATTCCACTTCTATTTTCCCCAACACCAACTTCCAAGAGGATAGATAGCTTCTTTACTGAACAGCCCTGTTCAGTCCCATCCCTGCTCAGCCTAGTGCTTCTGGGGTACTCTTCCTTGAACTCTTACCATCCAACTCCTCCCTTGGCCCTACCCCCTAATCAGCTCACGTCTCCTGCCCTCCATAGCCTCCCAGACTTGAATTTTCTCTCCCTTGCCAAACCTTGCCTGAACAATTACTAACCCCCTACCCAAACAAAAAAGCTAGCTGGAAGGTAAACTTCACTCTTTTTTCACACCATCCTACCTATCTTCATTTCTCAGGTGGTGCTCAGTGTTTTCAAACTGGTGTGTGGTTCAGCATATGCATTATCAGCAGCTTGAGAACGGAAGTATTTCCTGTGTCCCCACCTAGCACCTAGCACAATGCTGGGTCAGTAAACTCAGAAAGAATTCTCCCTGATGGGATCCCTGGGTGGCGCAGCGGTTTAGCGCCTGCCTTTGGCCCAGGGCGCAATCCTGGAGACCCGGGATCGAGTCCCACGTCGGGCTCCCGGTGCATGGAGCCTGCTTCTCCCTCTGCCTGTGTCTCTGCCTCTCTCTCTCTCTCTCTCTCTCTCTCTCTCTCTCTGTGTGTGACTATCATAAATAAATAAAAATTAAAAAAACAAAAAAGAATTCTCCCTGACTTGTTGACTGGGCAGGTGAAAGAGTCATCAAATCAGTGGAGTGAACCAGAGAACTACTTGCCCTGCTTGCGTATATAGTTTCATCGTTAATCATAGTCTAGTGTTCTGACTCACACAAACCAGTCCACGCCCTGGCTATCAAGACTCCAGTGTGTCAGCCTTGGGAAAAAGCTGGGAAAACCTTCTGAATCCCCACCTACAACCATGTTCCCATCAGCCTAAGCCTACCCTTCCACTCCAAACTATACGGAGCCTAAGCTTGCCTACCTCCAATTACCAAGTGGCTCTTCACTAAATGAAACAAAATCAATGAGCAGTGGCGGTCATTGTACATTAACTGTGAAAGGGGGGAAAATGCCCACAAAATAGTTTCATGGTATAATCCAAATTTTGGTTATGTGATTATATATATGTGTGTGTACATAAATGTATGTATTTGTGTGCATATGTTCTGAAAGATTATATTGCCCTTGGTTACTAGTAGTTATCACTGGGATTATGCATGATTTTACTATTGTCTTTTTGCTTGTGTGTTTTTAATTTCTCTGCAATGAACACTTTGTAAGAAGGAAAAAACACTTAATTTTTAAAAACAGTTATCTAGTACTCTAATCATCTACAGAATATTAATTGAAGGAGAAGAGATGTATATATATTGATCACCTATGGCATATGAGACATTTTATGTACACCATTTCACATTTCATTTAATCTTTACAACAGCAGTACAAAATTGATAATTGAAACTCAGATAAGTCTAGACATTTGCCGTGCAGGAACCAAGGCAGAATTTGAAGCCATGTCTGTCTGACTCTAAATATGATTTTTCATTTCAAATGCTTCCCCAAACTAGTGAGGCTCTCCAGAAACTCCTAAGTTTAAACTATGCTGCTAGAAGTGTGTAACATTTGATGATTTCTTTATTTGCCTCCATTTTGTCTTCCAAAAAAATGACAGATATTCTTGGAATTTTAAAATAGAGTACAGAATAATAATTTCCTCTGGGTCAATGAAGAAATTTCATCTATAATAATACCTTAGGGAAACCATGATAGTAAAACACTATACATCTGATCACCTGGAATATAGGCAGAGTATTTGTGGGGAAACTTAACAGCTCTAAATATTTTTATTGCTAAAAGATAAAATTCATTAATTCAACAAATAAATTAAAATTTCAGTGAGAGGGGAACAGAAAACAAAGAATAATAAAGAGAAAAAGTTAAGAAGCATTAATAAATAGATTGGAAAACATAAAAACAGTATAATAGAGACATTAACCCAAAAGCAGGTCCCTTGAAGGGGCTGATAAAATTGATAAACTTCTATCAAATATTAATCAAGAAAAGGGGAAAACCACCCCAGATTAGAAAGGAGAAGCAGTTGCAAGTGGCAGGATGTGCTGCGGAGCCCATGTTCTCCTCAGCAGAGGCTGCCAAGTCCATCACGGTCACCATCTGGGAGAAAACATGGTTGACAGGACAGGCTATTCTCATAGCACCCTCCAGAAACATGGCTAAGGAGGAAGAAACTGTATTGGACTCTTTCCTGTTCTGCTCTGTCCCTCGCCATAACCTCTCTGAATTCTCTCCCAAATCTGCTCCCCTGAGGGTCCTAACAGCTCCTCCAAAATGTGGCCACTTAGATCTCCGATCTCAGATCCTCCCTTTCTCCTCTCATCCTCCCATTGTCCTTAATCTCTCTTCCTCCACCTTTCTTCTCTGGTGCTAAAAAATGATACCACCTACCTGGTAACCCCAGGTCTCCCTTGTCTTTGTCCTTGTCCTTGTCCTGTCCTTGTCCTTGTCCAAGCAGTTGCTGAGCTCCATCAATTGTCTCCACAGCATTATCTGTTTACTGGTCCAGGCCTTGACCACCTACTTAGGTGGTGAGCTCCAATCTGGTCTTTCTGTTGCCTCTTTCCTCCCAAATCCATCTACGCCCCAGCTATCAGCACCACATCATTCCCAGAAACCCTCAATGGCTCTCTGTTGCCCACAACACAGGGTCAAAACATGGCAGCAGATTGGAGACTTTCCGTTGTTCAACCCAATTTAATCAACCTTAGTGCGTATGCTTCTCCTTCAAATATATCGTAAACCTCCCAGACTTGTTGAAAAGCCATAACAAGAGTTCTGAGGGATACCTGGATGGCTAGTAAGTTAAGCATCTGACTTTGGCTCAGGCCATGATCCCAGGGTCCTGGGATTGAGCCCCATCATTGAGCTCCCCATTCAGTGGGGAGTCTGCTCCTCCCTCTCCCCTGCCCCTCTCCCTGCTTGTGCTCTCTGTCTCTCTCTCTCTCTCTCTCTCTCTCACACACACACACACACAAATAAATAAATGAGATCTTTTTTTAAGTATTAAAAAAGTTCTGAGATTGTTACTAAGAAATTGTGTAGACACCCAAGTTATTCTTTGAACAAAAATGCAATAAACATTTTTTTAATAGGCTATATGCCCAGTGTGGAGCCCACTGCAGGGCTTGAAATCACAACTCTGAGATCAAGACTTAAGCTGAGATCTAACTGAGCCACCCAGGAGCCCTACAATAAACATTTTTGAGCATGCAAGAATTTAGGGAACACAGCCCCTTAAATGCCCATCTTAACCAAACAAACAAAAAACTACCAGATGACAAAATACAAGCTACAAGTAGATTAATCCTAAATGCAAGAAAACAAAAGCAAATAAAATGTTTTATGCACAAGTGAAACCTGTGTATGGGGCAAACAAGACATGTTATGCATCATCCTCAGCAGAGAAAAGTATATGGTGCTTTTAAGTCCCACCTCTGAGTCAGACTAGACCTGGATTTGAATCCTCCTCTGTTCCATACTGGTTATAGTACTATGGAGACATACCTCAACGTCTCTGGGCCTTGATTTCCTACCTATCTACCTACTTACCTGTCCTTATCATCATCTACTCTTATCTATTCATTATCTATCTAATATCCATCTATAGGGATGCCTGGGTGGCTCAGTGGTTGTCTGCCTTTGGCTCAAGGCATGATCCCAGACTTCCAGGATCGAGTCCCCCATCAGGCTTCCTGCATGGAGCCTGCTTCTTCCTCTGCCTATGTCTCTGCCTCTGTGTGTGTGTGTCTCATGAATAAATAAATAAAATCTTTAAGAAAAAAATATCTATATACCATCTATCATCTACTTCTCCGTCTATCATCTATCACCTAGCCATCTATGAATTACAGAAACAACTGAATTAGTCCATTGTTGGGGAAATCCTCCTTCTTCTCCTGCATACCAGCCTTGGTGTGCATACACACACACACACACACACACACACAAGGCCTTTGATTCTCCTGTTCACTCAGTGCATGTTAGAATGAAAATATGCTTTCTCTCCACTCTCTCCACTCTCTGCCCCCAAGGGAGGGCAGCTGCTTTTGGATTGATGAGAGCCCAGGCTCACTGGGCTATGTTTCACTGGAGTATGGATCTATGCACAGAAAAGCTGCCCTAGAGCTTGTGCTTCTCTTTAGTCCTCTAGGAACCTCTGGCCTAGCCACAGTGGTCACCTGAGCTTCCAGTCTCCTCAGTCAATGGCCATGCCTATGAGGCCCATCATTCTTTAGCTCCTCCATTTGTGTCTGGGGAAGTAAGTGCGGAGGGGAGAGAAGTCAGGGATGACCAGCTAGAGAAACAAATAGATGCCCCAAACTCATGGCTTTGTAGAGTAGAAGTTAATTTTTAACTTAACAGTTCTGGGAGGAGATTCAGGTCAGCAGGACAGTTGTCTCTATCATCATGGCCAGGCCATTGCCATCTTGTGGTTCCACCATCCCTTAGGGCATCATTGATGTTTGCATCCAGTGCGTTGAAGGAGAAAGCATGGCAATCCACCCAGAAGATTTTCATGGGCCCAGGCCTAAAAATAGCATACACTGTGTCTGCTCATATTGCTTTGGAGAGAACTAACTCAGTGACACAGAGTCACAGGCTGGATTCTCAAGAACCAGATGCTGACATTGAAGTTCAGGGGTACACAAAAGTCATTCAAAAGCAATCCCTGTGAAAGGAAAGGGGGAGAAGCAGAACAGGGCAGAGGGAGAAGCCAGGCTATAACAACACAATCATACAACACAATGGCCAACCCAGTTGGGAACTCCGGAGTGAATATTACCTGTCAGAGTTTTCTTTTTTGGGTCAAAATGGCCAGGCCTTTCTGTCATGCCTCAGGCAATCAGGCAGACCTGGGAAGGGTGTGATGTTGGGTGAAGTGGCTCTCTGTAGCTTAAGCCCACACTTACCTGACCATGCTTCCTGCCTGGGGGCAGCAGGCCCTTCCTGGAAGGGGTGTCTGGAGGCACAGCTCTATGTCTGCCATACATGTCCACACCTAACTGCAAGAAAGTCTGAAAAATGTGATCCAGCCCTAGGCGCAAGAAGAGGGGAGAGCAGAGCATGGTGACAGCTAACAGGCAAGATCTCTGCATGTTCCCCAAGCCCAAGAGGAGCCTGTGCTTGGAAGTTCAATGTCACAGCAGATAGATACTCTGATCTCCATTTAGCCACATGTGTTTACTTTACCTGCTATAACCCTGAAGAGAGCAGGGTGATGGGCACAGGAACCTAACCCTGGCACTAATGTCTATAGAGTATCTGTACAAGGAGTGCCTGAACAATGTGGCTTCCATCTGCAGCTTTTCCTGCTGAATTGGACTTCTTTGAGGGTATGAACAGCCTCATTAGGTGCTCAGCTTATCAGTGTTTGGAGTGATTTATTAAGTAAAAGGAGGAGATGAAAATGGCCTCTGAATTACACAACTGCCCTAGATTATGTATGGGCCCATCAGCCTTGACCTCCGAGCTGCTGAAGGCCTATAATTGCTTTCTAGGTCCAAGAGAAAAATCTAGAAACCTAGAAATAAATCCCCCACTTTATACCAAATGACCTAATTTTCTCTTTTGCTGTCATTTCTGAGGTTCCAGTGGTCAAAGGAGAAGTTGGGAAGTTGTCTGTGCTGGTCATAGCTTAGGACACAGCTGCCAAGCTCTTCTCTTTGATCTCTCACATGAGAACATTGGGAAATTCAAGCCAAACACACATCCTGGCTGGCCATGGAAGCTACCTGGGTTAACTTCTAGTCATCTGGATTCACAGGCAACCAGCATTGGGTGCTCACTGCCCTGAGCAGGGAATCTGGCAGGTTGGTGCCAACGTCAGTGAGAGTAGTAAGGTTGCAAAGGAGGGCCTGGCGGGATGGGCAAATCTGGGCCTACCCTTCCTCCTCCTGTCACCCTTCAGTGATACCCTAAGCCTTGTGTTCCCTTTAAAGAGAAGAGAAACCATCACAGAACTAAGAGGAAGAGACCATCTCAGCCCTGCTCAGGCCCTTGCCTGCTGTGTGACCTTGAACAAGTGACCTCGCAGGGCATCCATATAACCATTAAATGAGGTGATAATATCAAGTTTGTAAACCTTGAGTTTGTAAACCTCCCAGCTCTGTGCACATCTTCCTTGAGGTTAATGGGTTCTTCTTTGTCACTTTTCTTTTTGATTTTGATAACCAAAAATGGTTTCCACAAGATGACTCTGGTTTACCTGAGGGCCATGTTATACTGAATCCTGGGTTAGTTCCTGGTCATCCAGAACCACAGACATATCATGGTTTCAGACATGGTGTTTATGTTTGAATCCAAGGGACCAACTGGCATCTCAGCAGGCAAGACGAATGAATGAAGGTGTATTAGTTTCTTATGGCGGCTGTGAGAAATTACCACAAGCTTAGATGCCTAAAACAACATGAATTTACTTTTCTATAGCTCTGGGTCTTAGCAAGTTAAAATCAAGTTGTCAGAAGGGCTGCATTTCTTCTGGAGGCTCTAGGGGAGAATCTGTTTTCCTTGCCTTTCAAGCTTCTAGAGATTGCTCGCATTCCTTGGCTTGTGACCACTTCCTTCATCTTCAAAGCCAGCAATGTAGCATCTTGTAATCTCTCACTCTGAGGCTCCCGCCTCCCACTTTCACTTATAAAGGCCCCTATGATTACAATGGGCCCACCCAGATTATCCAGCATAATCTGCCCATCTCAAGATCCCTCACTTTGTAACAGCTGCAAAGTCCCACTCCAGCTAAAGCAATATATTCACAAATTCCTGGGCTTAAGACATGGACATCTTTGGGGGCCATCATTCTGTCTGCCACAGAAAGCTTTGCATTGCTCAACCAACGAAGTCCAATTGAAGACAAAATGGACATAAGAATAAGGAATGGTCAGAACAGTAAAGTGGGTCTTTTTCATTTACTCACTGCAGCAATGCAAGCGTCATTCTTGTGATGGTTTTTTTACTCAACTGTGTCTGAAGTATTTGAAAACTAATTTTAGATATTCTGCTCTTCCTAAATACAGCAGGAATAATATAGAAAATGAAAGAAAACAAGCTTTATATACATCATGGTTTCCTCCTTTTTCTAAAGTCCCCAAAGCATTAAGAAAACCTCTTCTTACACTAACATGGACCAAGGTCCAAAATATGTGGTTAAGTGTGAAAAGCAACCCTCAGAGCAGCATGTCTATTGTATTTCCATAAAATAATAGATTTGGGTTTGTTTCTACATAGAAAATACCTACACGCATATACACTGAACTATTAACTGTGTTAATAGGGACTGGGTGCCACAGGGAGAAAGCAGCTACAGGATTACAGATTTTCTAAGTTATAGTTTCAATAATGTTCAATTGTACTTTTATATATATGCAAAATGTTATGTATAATACCGCAATGTGTATAATAAACTCACATTATTTTTTATAAGTAGGAGAAAATAGGACAGTGCATGTTTGTGTTTAAGAGGCTCTTCTAGGGATGCCCGGATGGCTCAGTGGTTAAGCATCTGCCTTGGGCCCAGGGCGTGATCCCGGGACCCAGGATCAGGATCGAGTCCCACGTCGGGCTCCCTGCAGGGAGCCTGCTTCTCCCTCTGCCTCTGTCTCTGCCTCTCTCTGTGTCTTTCATAAATAAATAAATAAATAAATAAATAAATAAATAAATAAATAAATAAATAAAAGCTTTAAAAAAAAAAAGAGGCTTTTCTAAAATATAGTTTTTTGCTGGAGAGCTTGAATTAAAGCTTCAGGATTCTGCCCAGTCAGTGAGAAACTTAAGTCTCACCTCCAGGTGCTTCCTATTATCTCTTTTCCAATTTCTCTTTAGAAATTTGAGGTCTGAAAAAAAAAAAAAAAAAAAAAAGAAATTTGAGGTCTGTCCCTTGCCATTATAATCACACAGAATGTAGGTCAGGTAATTAGTAACCAGGGCCTGTTTACTTTGGAAAACACTCAGTCCACTCAAACAAAATAGGCCGTTCCCCATTCCTCAGGACGGCGGAACCCCAGGGCTTTTGAGAGAAAAGAGACTGTGAAGTCAGGAAGGAAGCCCCTTGCCCCCTGAGGCCCAGATCTCGGTCACGAGCTAGTAAGGAGCAGTGCTGAGATTCAAGCCAGGTCTGTGGGATTCTGGAAGTCTTGTTCTTGCTGCTTGACTGCCCTCACCGCACCTCCCCCCAGGTCAACTACTGAACATGGGCCTTCCTGGAGGGATTCAATCCTGGGTTCCAGTGAGTTCTCAGGGCCCACGTGTGCAGTAATGGCTGGCCGCCCATGCCCCCTCTCACCTGGACCTGGGATACCGGTGACCATGGGGAAGGATCAGAAGCATGGGTCACTCAAACGCCCAGAGATGCACATGTTGCAAATGGATGGGAGGTTGGTTGGCGGGCAGGAGGGACTGGGCTGCTCCTGCTGCAAAGCAGCATCTCTGTTAACGCTACAGTCTTGACAATTTGTTAGGTAGCCCCCTGGCTCCTTAAATGTAGAGCTTTACAAGGCCATTCTCTTGAGTGAACTGAATATGATATGACTCATGGACTCCAGAATGGCTCTGGCCAGTGAGAATATCAGTGCCAATAAATAGGAGCAGCTTTTGAAAATTACTGGGGATGTTTACATCACCCACTAAGCATCAGATGAACTGGAAGATTCACATGCAGAAAAGCCTGAGATTCACCCAGAGGGTCAGGACAGGAGGTCTCAGAATATAGCAGCATTGGCCCCCCAGCTCACCAGTAGGTGCGAGCCTATGAAGAAAGGAGGCCCAGTGAGTAGCCATCCTGGAGATACTACTTGGTGTTTCCTTACCAGACTCTTTGCTGGTGTTAATGTGGCCACCATACTCTCCTCCAATCAGGACAAGGCATATAGTAGAAGATGCTGGGGACACATAGCATTGGTGAACGGGTAAGAGCTGCTTCTGTTTGACACCTCCAGTGTGTCACCACCCATGAGCAAAGCCTGATCCCAGAAAGTCACTGGGCTTCATCTCCAAGGAAGTGGGATCCTGGTGCCATACATATAGATCCAGCTACTACATAGCTACATTCCCTTGAAAGTTGGAAACATGTGCTTTGTTCTATGGGAATGAGATGAATAAGGACTGGAGCATCTACTCCAACTCAGAATTCTGAACCATCCCCTCCAGAGCCTTCTAGAGTTGTTCTCATCATTTCCAATTTTCAAGGATTCACCAGTGGGGAAAGACAACTAGCTATTCTCTATTCCAGAGGTGTGGTCCTAGAAATTCTATCCAGAATGACAGGTTTTGGAATATAAGGTGGATGTGAGACCAGATCTCAGACATCAGGAAGATCTTTCTTCCAATGGAGGCCTTCTGTTCCTTCTGAGGTCCTGTGTTCAAATGCCTGGGGACTATGAGGAAGTCACTGTGTACCACTAAAGGTTGATTTGTTGAAGGCCTGCTTCTTTCTTGCCTCCTCACTGTAGACAGTATCATAGTCTGGCTACAAGGGAAGACAAGGCCACAGAAACAGAAATCTTCTAAGCAGGGTCAGAACTCAGAAGCCATCTAGGAGCACAGCCCTACCATCAGGAGCTTTGAATGCAAGGTTGCAAAGGAAATGGATGATCTTACCACATATAAAGCCCCAGACTTCTGGGAGTCACTCAGGAGAATGACCATATCATATTTCAGTTTCACTATCCAGGATGTGCCAGAAAACAAGAAAAGGCAGATGGTTCTGCAGTGCCCTGACCACCTTGACAGTCTTCCCTCCCTCCTCCACTCTGAGGAATGAAATGACTCATCACACCTTCCTTCCCTTCTCAAGACCTGATGATTTCCTATCTAAGGGTGGGCTGTGGAAGGTGAAATAGGCCAAGGCTCAGGGTAGGAGCAGAGGAGGATGGTGAGGAGATAAGAGGGGGCCCTAGAGAACTAAGCACAGAAATCAACTAGGAGAGGAGCTGCTTCATTTGACATGGACCCCAAGGGACTCAAGCCTTCCAAAACCCGAGGTAGAGAAAGTCATCCATCTAATCCAGCCTCCTCAGGGCACAGCTGTGGGAGGAGTCAAAGAAAAGGAGAGGACAACCTGCCCCACACCAAACACATTCCTGGCTGGGCCTTCCAGGCTCCACCTTGGCTCCCCTGGACCGCTCTTTCTCTTTTCAGGGTTTCTTGGAGCTCTGACAACCATGTCAACTTGCAACAAAGCTTGTGGTTGCATCATTACTGAACCCAGACAGTTTACATTTAGGCTCCTCGATGTGGTATGGCCCAGCACTGAGGCACGTGGTAGGGATGGAGGCTGCCCTTCCTGTCTCCCAGTCACCCTGCCTGTTGCCTGTAACCAAGCCACTGCAGGGCACTGATGAAACACTGTGTGAACAAGGGGGTGATGGGATGGTCTTTCTGGCATCTCTGAAAGATCAGTTCAAACATGGGAATGATGAGTGTCTCTGAATTCCTTCCTAAATCTTTGTCCAGGCATTTAATCTCCAAAGCATGAGGATTGTCATCCCCTATCCCCCACAAAAAGACCTTTGTCTCAATTTACTGGCCTTTGCCCATAAGATCCCAGGATTCTTCTGGCTCATCTCTGCCCCCAAAATTCCACCCAAGGACTCTACAGCTAAGGTTCTGTATAATGCAGCCCCAAACTTCCTTCTCTGCTTTGTTGGCATGAAGGCACAGAAAACACAGAGATGAAATAAGACTCTACTCTTGCTGAGATCACCGTCTGGTAGGGAGATGGGATCTAGGTGCTCTAGTCCCTAGAGGTGGTGTGTGCTGTGGGAGAGAATTCTCAGAGCCATGGAATCCCAAGAAGAGAGCCATCAGTTCTAAGTGAGTAGATCTGGGACAGCTCAGGGAGGATCAGGAGAGTAGAAGGATGAAGAATAAGGACTTGGGCTGGGCAGACCAAGTATAAATCCTCCTGCCGTGTGACTTGGTGCATGTTAACATCTCTAGCCCAGGGTCACATGTAAAGTGGGGATAATAATACTCATCTCACCGGGCCATTGAAAGTTATTGAAGATTGTGTGCTTGATGCTTGCCCCTTGCGCTTGCTCAGTATACATTATTTCCAAGAAGGAGGAAACCATCTGAGGCCAAAGGCTATTGCAGTTTAGGTCATGGGCTGTGTAATCCGAAGACCTGGGTTCAAATTCTGACAAAGTATGTGGTTTATCTGAACATCAGTTTCTTCATCTATAAAATAAGAATGATAATAGGACCCAACTCAGAGGGCCATTGGGAGACTAAATAGAACACACGTGTAAGATGATTAGTGTAGGACCTGGTATTTATCAAGCACTTAATAAATGTTGGCTACTTTCACAACTGGTAGACTCATGCAGCCTGGGTTGAGTGGTACACATCACTCACTGGCGCAAATCCCAAATGGCCTACAGTGAGGACAGGACATGAGGGTCTCTCAGGGGCCACGGAGAGAGCAGCCACGATCACATGCTTCAAATGAGTGAGTCCTTTCACCAAGAGACCACAAAGTCACCAAAGCTTTGTGGAAACACCTGTCTGTTTGCTCAGTGGATTTCAACACCCGGCCTATTGGTCCTAGCTCCATCCATGAATTCCAATCTGTTTGTCTGAAACTTTCTTCCTGATAGATGGTGTACGAGTTCAACTTTAAGTAGTCAGTGGTATTGTCAACAGTCCACCCACTCCTCAGTTTAGTTACTTTAAAGATGAAGCAGGTTGGACTTTGATCTTGCCTCTGAGCTGTTATGACAACACAGTAGTAAACAATGTCTGTCAGGCTCATACAACATCTCTGCTACACACTCTCACACTCACTCCTCATGACTGCCTGTGAGTCTGATGGGGCAAGGGTATCTCAGCAGGTTAGGAGGAGATGGGCCTCCAGTGGCCACTCTATGTTTTGTAAATTATCAGCGGTCTGGAGGGGGATTCTCTTCAAACTGCATGTGCATGATAGCACACTGTTGTGGGTTAATTTGTTGGTGGCTTGAAGAACTGAGAGCCTCCCCTGGGGACCACTAGACATTCAGTATAATCTAATTCAACTTTCTTATTTTGCAAATGGAGGAAGTTGGGGTCCAAACAAGGGAAGTAACTTATCCAAGGTCATGTGACAGGAACAGGAATTCCCATATACCAGTTCCCACTTTGTGATTTTTCTACTAAACCACCACACTGCCCAGCATATTTTGACTTAGTAATTTTTTCGTTAGAAAAAAATCATTTCTGCCTTTGAAGTAGTATAGTGAGAAAACAATCTTTTTAAAAAAGCTTTTATTTGATTTACTTAAACTAAAAAAACCAAGTTTTTCTCCCAGCCCTGTCCCTGGCCTATTACAACCACTCATCTGTTTTCTATATCAGCTTATTTTTTGCTTTTTAATTTGATTCCACATAAAGCAAAATCATTTGGTATTTATCTTTCTCTGTCTGACTTATCTTACTTAGCATAATGTCCTCAAGGTCCATCCATGTTGTCACAAGTGGTAAGATTTCCTTCTTTTCATGGCTGAGTAATATCCCATTGTGTGTCCATATACCATGATTTGTCCAGTCATCCATCAGTGGGCACTTAGGTTGTTTCCATATCTTGGCAATTGTAAATAATGCTGCAACAAACATGGCACAGACACCTTTTCAAATTAGTGTTCTGGTTTTCCTCAAATAAATACCCAGAAGTAGAGTTTCTGGATTATACAGTAGATTTTTAATTTTTTGAAGAATCTCCATACTATTTCTGCAGTGGCTGCACCAATTCACGTTCCCACCAATAGTGCTGGAGGGTTCCTTTTTCTCCACATTCTTGCCAATACATTATCTCTTATTTTTTTTATTCTTGTCATTCTAACAGCGTGAGGTGACATTTCATTGTGGTTTTGATTTGCATTTCCCTGATGATTAATGATATTGAGCATCTTTTCATTTACCTGTTGGCCATTTGTGTGTCTTCTTTGGAAAAATGTCTATTCAAATATTCTGCCCATTTTTTAATTGGATTTTTTTTTTTTGCTAGTGAGTTGTATGATGAGGCATTTGTTTTGTTTTGTTTTGTTTTGTTTTGTTTTGTTGGGGGGGGGGGTTAGTTGTATAAGTTCTTCATATATTTTGGATATTAGCCCTTATCAGATATATGATTTACAAATATTTTCTCCCATTCAGTAGGTTACCTTTCATTTTATTGATGATTTCCTTTGTTGTGAAGAAGCTTTTTAGTTCGATGTAGTCCCATTTATTTATTTTTTACTTTTGTTCCTATTGCTTTTTGGTGCCAGATTTTAAAAATCCTCACCAAGGCCTACTATGTCAAGGAGCTTACTGCCTATGTTTTATTCTAGGAGTTTTATGGTTTCGGGTCTTATGTCCAAGTGTCCAATTCGCATTGAATAAATACACCATATGTGTATCAGAGTTCCACCCCAGCACTATTTTTATTTGAGCAAAACTGGGGCCCTGAAAGGGCAAGTGACTTGCCCCAGGCCATACAGCCAGGAAGTGGCAAAGTTGAACAGGTTTTCTTGTTCTTTCCCCTGCCCCACTGGCCCAACCCCTCAAACATAAATGTGCATGCCCCAGCCTGAGGCTCCAGGCTAAGCTCCTCTTGTGTGGGAGTGATCTTCTCACACCTCAATCGTTTCTGGCACATTTTGCAGTCTCCCTGATTGTTGAAGCACAAAACTGAAGCCTACATGGTTTTGGGAATGGATATGCTTTTGTTTCCTGGGAAAGCCAAAGCTCCCTTGAATAGACTGGACATGATAGAATGTGATAGAACATTAGGGCTGTGGCAGCGCCTGCCCTGAAATGCAAAGGAAAAGAAAAGTATTTAGCTGGTTAGGGTATGAAGGGTGGGGATGGTGAAGCAGATGAGATTAGGCATCTTCCACCTCACAATTTCTTATCACTAATATATCTTCTACATGATGGCTAGTCTTGGTGGCCTTCCCAAAGGTAATTTTTTCTAAGAAAAGTGGCATTTTGCCACTCCCATATGAGGGATGGGCTGGGTTTCTTATGTCTGCATCAGGGGGTACATGAGGAGAGTTGGCAGGGAGGTGGGGGGAAGGGAGGATACTGAGGTGGAAACTGCAGTGTTTGGTTCATGGTGAAGACATAAGAAAGAATAAGAGGACAGTTGATTTGCTGAAAAAGGAGGCTAGAGAAGATTAATAATAATATTATTAAATAATGATAATTTATTGGACATATTTTACATGCTGGCATTATGGTAAAGGAAATATTCAAATTACCACTTTATAGATGAAGAAATCAAGGCGTAGAAAGCTTCAGTCCATCAATGATCACCCAAGATAGAAATTAACATTTTGCTCACCACCTGAAAGTACCCAATTTAAATACAATTTAAAAGGTTTTTGTTGTTGTTGCAGGATTACTCAGTCTTTTCTATAATAATACAGGTTAATTTCTTGTTTTATTAGTTTCAGAGGTAGAATTTAGTGATCCATCAGTTGCATCTAACACCCAGTGGTCATCACTTCAAGTGCTCTCCTTAATGCCCATCACCCAGTTAGCCCATCCTCTGACCCACTTCCCCTCCAGCAACCCTCAGTTTGTTTCCTAGGGTTCAGCATCTTTTGTGATTTGTCTCTGTCAGTTTTTTCGTCTCATTTTATTTTTCCATCCCTTCCACTATGTTCACCTGTTTTGTTTCTTAAATTCCACGTGTGAGTGAAATCATACGGTATTTCTTTTTCTCTGACTGACTTATTTCACTTAGCATAATACCCTCTAGTTCCAACCACATCATTGCAAATGACAAGATTTCATTTTTTCTAATAGCTGATTCCGTTGTATATCTATCTCACATCTTCTTTATCCATTAAATTTGTAGATAGACATCTAGGCTCTTTCCATATTTTGGCTATCATAGACATTGCTGCTATAAACATTGAGGTGCAGGTGCCCCTTTGAATCACCATGTTTGTATCCTTTGGATAAATACCTAGTAGTGCAACCAGTGAGTCATAGGGCAGTTGTATTTTTAACCTTTTGAGGAAACTCCATACTTCCCAGAGTGGCTGTACTAGCTTGCATTCCTACCAACAGTGTAAGAGGGTTCCCCTTTCTCCACAATGTGGGTTAATTTCTAAAAGAAAAATCATTTGTAAAACTTTTTCCAAACCTTAAGTCCTTTTTTCCCAGCAAACGCTTCTTAGTATCTTCATAACTAACACAGGTGGGAAATGTTGTTCTTATCTTGTCTATTTGAATCTAAAAAAAAAAAAAAAAATCACTTCCTAAGCCAAAAATCAATCATGACTCAGAAGGTAAAGAGAGGGGCCTCTTCTCAAAATGAAAAAAAGAAATCCCAACAAAGATTCATTATGAGCATGAGACTGCCTTGACTGCTGATCCTTGATGAAACATCCAGTAAAGGTGGAGGTGAAGCTGGAGGGAGTATGCCAGACTGTATTTTACAATGACAGCTGCAAAAATGCCTGTCCCACTTTCTTTCTTTTTTTTTTTTGTTTGACATCTTTTATGTATGTATATTTTTTATTGGAGTTTGATTTGCCAACATATAGTGTAACACCTAATGCTCATCCTGTCCAGTGCCACTCTCAGTGCCAGTCACCCAGTCACCCCCTCCCACCCCCCCTCCCCTTCCACTACCCCTTGTTCATTTCCCAGATTTAGGAGTCTCTCATGTTGTGTCACCCTCTCTGATTTTTCCCACTCATTTTCTCTTGTTTCCCCTAATCTGTCCCACTTTCTCTTCTACAGTGCAACCTTGCCAAGCTGCCATTAGGAGGCAGAGCAGATTTCCCTTCTGCAGAAAACTCAGTCACAAAACCTTATGACTGTTTTGACCAATAGAATAGGGCAGGAAGTAACACTGAGTTCTGGGGGCTGAGTCATAAAAAGTGATGCATCTTCTACTTAGGCTCACTGAAATACTCATGTAAGAATTCCAGCTGCCCCAAGGTGGCCATGCTCTGAGGAAGCCCAAGTCACAGGGAAAGGCCAAATGTGGGTGCTCTGATCAGCAGTCCACATCTTCAAGTCATAGTAGCCAAGGCACCAAACATGAAAGTAAAGGAACCTCCAGGTGACTATGGCCCCCACCTCTGAGGTCACTCCTAGCCTTCTAGTCTTCTCAGCTGAGGTCCCAGATGGCACGGAGCAGAGATAAGCCATCTCCTTTGTGCTCTGTCTAAATCCCTGACTCAAGAAACCTGTGAGCATAATAAAAATGGTTGTTTTAAAGTCACTAAGTTTTGGGGTTGCGTGTTATGTAGCAATAGTAACTGGAAGAGCAAGTGTGTGTGATAGGGCACAGAGAACACATTTAACTGAGGATTTAGGTAGGTTTCAATATTCTCTTTTATGTTGATAAGTGATTCTCCTGTATGCCTTTTTGACTGGCATTCAGCCTTTTGATTGGGGACCCATTTATTCAACAATACCTATTCAGAGATGCCTGGGTGGCTCAGTGGTTGAGTGTCTGCCTTTGGCTCAGGTTGTGATCCCAGGGTCCCAGGACCGAGTCCTGCATTGGACTCTGCCTATGTCTCTGCCTCTCTCTCAGTGTCTCTCATGAATAAGTAAATAAAATCTTTAAGAAAAAATTGCTGAAAAAAATGTTAAATATATATTCACATACAGCTATTTGTAGGATCAAAGGGGTACCATCTCCATGGAGCTTCTATTTATGTGGTTATTTAGTCAAATGCTAGTTTCACACAACTGGAAATACTCAACAGGAAGGAGGGACTGGGGGAGGAAAAAGGAAGGAGAAACTCCCTGGTAACCAAGAGATAAATAAAGCTCTGGGTGCTCAAAGCCCCGAAGACAGTAAGTCAAATGGCTTGAAGCCGGAAATGGTTTTCCACCCAGCTGTGAATTTGAAAATCCCGTATGTGGTACAACATTAAGCTGCTATTTTGGAAATTCTTTCATCTTTTTCAGAAGCATCTCAGGAGCCCTTCCTTCCTCTTGAAAGGCAGCCAGATCTCTGCAGAAATCACTTCATCAGCAGGAGCCGAGGCATTTCGCATGCAACTGTATAATTCTGGAATCGTAGCTTTAAAAATATTCTCTCCGGGGTGAAGAAAGAAACATCGAGGAGCAGTGTTTCTGTAAGCACCAGCTGGGCAGCTTCGAATGCACTCTTTTTTCCTTTTCCCTTTGAAATGGCAAAATCCTGGCATCTGCATATGAGTGTAATGCAGCATTGTTGATTTTCTTAAAAGAATGATGATTCCACTTATGAGTAATTGAAAATTTTCCATTATCACCAGTGTCTAAGGCACTGGGAGCATCCTTAAATGTTCAACTGAATTTATACTTATTCATTATTTGTGCCAGACACTGCCAGGAGCTGGAGATGGGGTAATGAACAAGAGAGTCTCCCTCTTAGCCAGGCCACAGGAGGAAAAGCAAGGATGATGTTCCCTGGGGTGGAAGCGGTACTAAAAGCACCCTGCATCAGGATGAATGGGAACCCATCCTAATGAATACATTTTGGATGCGAGAAGAAAAAGTCATTGAGACTGAGAAATTTTAATGTGAACGGGGTATTAGGAATTATTAACTATGTTTATATGATAATAGTACTGTATGCAGGTGGACTGTTGTTGCTTGGTTTTTATTGTAGTCCTTTTCTGTTACAGGCACATACTGTATTTATAAGTGAAATAATATGCTGTCTGGGATGTGCCTTTTGAATGTCCAGGAGCACACACACACACACACACACACACACACAGAGTAAAGCCCCAGATCCAGACTACTTTCCAAGAGTATTCTATCAACCCTTTAGGAACACATCATTACAATGCTATTTAAACTGTTCAGACGACTGAAGACAGATTCACTTATTTAGTCCCCATTCTCTCATTTAGGGACCCTATGAGGAAGAGAGCATCCTCGCTTTACATATAAGGTCACTAAATCAGAGATGTGAAGAATCTAGGAGGTGGTGGAAACAGATTTGAAACCAATCAATGCAATTTCAGTGCAATGCCCCTAACCTAGGGCTGCCACATATTGTCCTTTGGGAATAGCACTCTCTGGAGTTGAGCAAAACATAGCACAACCTTTAGAATGTTCATGTGGACCTACCTTTATCACTGTTATTCAACCTCTCATAAGTGAGTAAATGAGAGAATAAATATATAATGAATGAATGAGTCCTCTTTGTTTCTTCTTACTAGTTTCACCCTTAGCAGATGGGTTCCCTAAATCTTTCTTTGTTCTCAAGAAGGCTAAATGAAGAGGTATCCATGCTAAGACTACATTGATTGAATTACAGCAACTTCTTTGCTAACTGTGCTTTACTGCTTGGGAACAAAACAATTGTCAAAATTGCCTTTGGGAAATGAAGTGATGTTGACCTGGCTCGTTTTGGTTGCCCTGACTTCCACGAACTGAGAGGAAGAGCAGTTAGCCCCATGTCAGAAACCCTGCCCTGAGATAAAGGATAAAGTCACCAACACAGTGGGTGCAAAAGAAGCCAAAGGCCCAATGGCCCAAAAGTACTTATCTCCTTGGACCAACTTCTATGCTTCAGATTCCTGTCATTGACATTACTTGCTTAGATTAAGGCTCAAACAAAATATGGATCTATAAGGTGAGGGTAAAAGCACACAGAAACACATTCTTTCATCCACAAGCTAAGAGAAAGTAGGACCAAGAGAAATGAGATCCAAAAGAGTATCATGAGAAAACAGACAAATCCCCAAAGTCCCAAGTGCAGAGCTATTTGTTGAGAGGAACTTACCTCTGGTACCATTCTGGAGGGAAGGATGGTCTGGGAAGATGGGCCAGGCAGGGTATGGACATTGGGAGACCAGCCGAAGACCTGGGGGACCAAGAGCTGTAAAAAGAGAGAAGACTGAGAAAGGGTTGAGATGGATGTGTTGGTTTTTATTTCTGTGTGTACAGAACCCTTTCCCATACTTTTTCTTTTAGATCCTTTGAGGAATCCCTCTCCATTTCATAAGGTCTCCAGTGACTCTCTTAATCACAGTGTCCAACTCTCATCTCAATGAAATGAGAGTGTGATCCAGGCTAACCAGTTAGACTCTTCCATGAGATTGATACACAGACTTTGAGAAAGAGAAGTCTGACATCAACACCTTTTTAAAATTTGCTTTAGTTTATATTTTCAAAAAACTCCAAACGTACAGAAAAATGGCAAGAATAGTATAATGAACTGAGTATGTCCTTCACCAAGATTAACACTTTGCTATATTTGTTTATCATTTTTTCTCTTTTCCCTTCTCTACATAATCTTTTCTGTTCTATGTTGTTTTGTTCAATTCTATTCTATTCTGTGGTATTATAGTTTTATTGTGGTTATTTTGTAATTGTTACTGAACTATTTGAGGAAAAGTTACAGACATCATGATCCTTTATCCCTGCATACATTTATCTCTTAAGATCAAGAATATTCTTTTATATAACCATAATACAATGATCAAGTTCAGGAAATGTAAGGTTGAATCAATACTATTACCTTAGGTACAGTAAATTCCTTTATAACAACTTTTCTTCCCAGATCTAATCAAGGATCCAGGATGGTGCATTGCATTTAGTTTTCATGAATACAAATAAGACTCTGTGGTTCCATTTAGTCTGAAGAACTCCTTAGTCTTTCTTTGTTTTTCATGACATTGACATTTTAAAAAATATATAGGCTGGTTGTTTTATAGAATGTTCCTGAATTTGGGTTTGTCTGACTGTTTCCTCATGAGTGGATTCACTTTTGGCAGGAGTACCAGTAGCCTTATTGACAGATAGGGAGAGCCAGTCAGAGGAATGACGCAGTATGGAGATGAGATGAACAAAGAGGTAGAGAGAGACAAACCAACCCTGATGAGCCTCTTAATCCAGTGTACCTAAGATCAGCTGCAGCTCTGGACCTTCCAGTTACAAAAGGTTACATAAGCCAATAAATTCCTCTTTTTTGCTTAATTTAATCTGAGTGGGTTGGTGGCTACTCACTCATCTCTTAGCCAATAATTTTGGGCTATGCAGTATGCTCAAAAGGCCTCAAAAGAGTAGGACCAAATGAAGTCTGACCAGAAGAACATATCCCAGGCATCCCAACAAAACTGACCATCTCCCCTAGTAGCAAGCCAGAGCAAGCTACTTTCTCTTGTTTCCCACCTAAAAGCCCTTGTCTCTGGAGAAAGCACATAATGTGCTATGGTCTGAGACCTAGTGACATAGAAAGGAACCTGGCTTATCCATAGTCCAAGGATATGGTCTTTCTCTTCTCTCTGCCTCTACTCCTTCTCTGGGACCTCCCCATGGCGGGGGGGGGCCTCCATTTTCTTCTCCTATGTCCATCAACCTATAGTCACCAGATGTCCTATCTTCATTTACCATTCATGCCTCATTACCATCTCATTATATGGCACAGGCTCTTGGGCAGCGGCATGCCAGAGGTCCAGCTGAGCGATGCAGGGGGAACTGGAGACAAGGAGAATCACTAGGAGATCCTCAGCCCCCCAGAAAGGGAGGCCCCAGTTTTGAAAGCTAGAGAGGAGAGAGGCATCCAGAAAGAAGATGGGCTGATTGGAGAAGCACAAAGGAAGGCAGAAATGGCAGAGCTCCGGGATTAAGCATGGAGAATAGACACAGAAACCAGGAGATCAAAATCTCCCCTTATACAGGCTTGAGGACACACACAGCTGCTCTCCATCTGTGTTAAGCCTCATCCTGACACCCAGAGTTGGTTAGGAAATGGCTTGGCAAGGTCCCTCCTGGGTTTTTGGAAATTCCTCTGAGCTACTGGTCATTTCCCCTCCATCCCTCTTCCTTCCCTTTTTCCTCCCATCTTCCTCTTTCTTCCTCCCAACCTCCTTCTCTTTCTCCCTCTCCTCATTCTCTCTCTTTCCTCTTTGCCTCCTTCTCTTCTAACTTCCTGGCTTCTGGGGGAAAGTTGCCCCCAGCTATGCCTCCAATTCTTGGAGGACAGTCCCCACTCACTCACTGGACTTAGGGACGATGCCAGAACACTTTTGCTAATTGTTCCTACCAGCTCCAACTGCCTCACCCCCAGAAACCTGTCCATAGGAGAAGGTCCAGTCCAATGACACAGGAAGCCCCTTTTTCTCTCAAAACTCTCCAAGCTGTTGATAATCAGCTTGTAGGGAGAAGGGATGCAATGGCATTTAGAGCAGAAAGGCCATCAGCTCCTTAGAAAGGCTGGCTTCCATTGCAAGGGACCTTCCATTGCTCAGAGGTCTGTGGCCAGGTACGGCCAGCACACCCTGGGTCAATCTTGGCATGTGTCCTCAAGGGGGCAGGGCTGCCTCTTCTTAAGTGTGTATGTGCGCACAAGCACCCAGGTACACACACACACATACACACAGGCACGGTAATCCACCCCACATTAGGAAAGAGCCATTCTAACCCCTAGTTGGTAGAAATGGACTCTTGCAGCTCTAGATGGGAATTCGAAAGCCCAGGTCAGCAGGAAACCAGCTTTAACTCCTTCCTTGAGCCAGTCATCTCAGCTAATAAATCTTGGTGCCTGGGAAGTCCTGCTGACCTACATAGACTGAGCCTCCTAAGTGTTCCCTGTCCTTTGTGCAGCCATCCTCCCACAAAAACTACTTCCTCCGTCACACAGCACTCCGTATCCTGGGGGTGTCCCACAAACACTGTGCAGGGGATGTGGATTTTCCCAGGGAAGGCTTTAAACCACCAGTGGTCTTGGCTGCAAGGCTACAGCCTCTCCTCCAGCATCTTCCATTTGTGATTTATCCAGGGCCCTTCAGTTCAGCAAGGACCCCTGGAACAGGCCACACCTGCAATGCAGGAAATGTTTATGTCAAAAGTTTCAAGTAAGGTGAATATCCTTAAGAGTTCTTTCCAAACTGCAAGGTTTGAATGATTTGTACTGAAAGTACTGCTGTCACCTGAGACTTCATCCCCCATATACACACATGTACACCCACAGTCATGTAAACGCTTAGACATACAGACGTGTATACACATTAATCTATTCACTTGCATGCATAATTACAGACTTTTTATTTTTTATTTTTTAAGATTTATTTATTATTTTTAGGGAGAGAGAGAGAGAGAGAGCAAGGAGGAGGGGCAGAGGGAGAAAAAGCCAAGCAGGCTTCCTGTTGAGCTTGGAGCCCAATGTGGGGTTTTATCTCACTACCCTTGAGATGGCAACCTAAGCTGAAACCAAGAGTTGGCCACTTAACCAACTGGGCCACCGAGGTGCGCCTCTTTTTTAATTTTATTTAGGATTTTATGGGGCACCTGGGTGGCTCAGTCGGTCAAGTGTCTGCCTTTGGCTCAGGTCATGATCTCAGTATCCTAGGATCTAGCACGGAGTCAGGATCCCTGTTCAGCAGGGAGGCTCCTCCCTCTCCCTCAGCCTCTCCCCACTGCTCATGCTCTCTCTTTCTCTCTCAAATAAATAAATAAAATCTTTTTAAAAGATTGTATAATTACAAGGCATTTATAATTATAATAGGCCAAATATTACAGAGATTATACTTTAATAATTTCAATACTTCAAGTCATCAGTGTCAGCATTTTGGAATATATGCTCTTGTAACTTTCTCTGACCTGATACAAACACATAGAAACACTCACCAGGGACTTTTAGATCTAAAAACAGGATCATTACTAAACTTGTTTTTCAGCAACCTACATCTTTTAACAGTTTTTGGGCATTCCTTCAACTCAATATGGATCTGATCCTTTATAATAGCTGTACACCCACACTTAATCCACATGTACTTATGTTTGCACAAACCTGTGTGTATAATTATACACATACACACACACACACACACACACACACACACACATCCATCCCCAAGGCTAATCATGCTGGTACTGCCCCCAGTCTGCCAAACATGAGGTCACTGCCATGTGGTTTCCCCCTCATAACCACTTTCCAGACCTCACTGGCTTGACTCTAGAAGGTGGTTAAGGACGTTCCACCTGGCCCAGCCTGAGCATCAGAGAACAGGCTGCTCTTGCATCTCACCAGCCCCTACTTTCAGAGGTAAAAACTTTATCCTGAGAACATGGACCATGCTCAGTCCAAGGCAAACACATTCAGAGGCTGCTATGGTGATGGGAATGGAGAGGGGAAATTGGCAGGCACAGCAAGAAGCTAGGAGTGTCCTGGAGCAGCAGCAAGAGACCCCTAAGCTTAGGGATCAGAAACTGGGTTCTAGCCCCAGCCATGACATTAACTCACTGTGTGATCTTAAGTAAGCCTTTACCCTCTCTGGGCCTCTGTTTCCTCGGCCATAAAATGAGGGCTTAGCACTGAAGTTCTGAAGGTCCTTCAGCACAAATACTGGGTTTGGTCAGTATTTGTGACCAAAGAAGAGAGTCTTGCTTCTTTCTCTGTGCTGGGAGCTCCCTCTTACACCATCCTCCCCTAAGACCCTGCTTCCTGCACCCCTGGGGCTGAGGGCTCCTGGGAGGGAGCTGGGGAGGCCAGGGCAGAGGATGGGCCTGCTGAGAAAGGCTGGCAGAAGGCTGCCCTGGAGGCCAGAAGAGACTAGAATTTCCTAGGCCTACGCAAAGCCCCACCACCTCCTCCTTGAGCAGGAAATGCCCATTCTGCCTAATTGGTCTCAGCCTTAACTGTTTATCTGGGCTGGTCTCTAAGTAGAATCTGTGGCCACCCTCAAATCAGGCAACTGGCACAGCCTCTGGGTATTGACTGATTCAAAGATTATAGTTGAGCAAACAGAAGCACGTTAATTTTTAATTTCACTTTGTTGATTGGTGATCAGGCTTCCTCTTTGTCCCATAACCGAAGATGACCTGGTCAGAAGAAACATGCGATCCTTGCCCTGAAAGTCCACTCATCTGGCCTTCCTGGTCCTAGCAGGGCTTTTTAAAGCAACTCCCATATTGATTTGGTCTCAGTCAACAGAGAAGTAAGGGACTTCTGAGTTGGGCAACCCTGGATCAATAAGAGGCCCAGGCTGAGCAGCATGATCCTCCAAGAAGTAAAGAGGTGGAGGTCTTTGAGGTTTGGGCTTTTGGGTAGGTACAGGGCCTTTCTTCTAACAAAGGAGAGACCGTGACAGAACAGGGGTCTCTTTCCGGGGCCCCAGGTCAGGATGAGTCACCACCTACCATAGACAGCCTGCAGCACAGCACAAGGGCAGAGAAGACTGGCAATGTTCAACTCATCCTCACAGGGATGCTGCTGTTTGCCACATTCCTTTTTTTAAAAAAAATAATATGGAAAATTTATTGGCTATATAACTAAAATGTCCAAAGATATAGTGGCCTTCAGGAAAGATTGATCCAGCATTGTCAGTATCACCACATTATTGTGTTTTTTGTTTGTATTTTTTTTATTGGAGTTTGATTTGCCAACATAAATTGTAACACCCAGTGCTCATCCTGTCAAGTGCTCCCCTCAGTGCCCGTTGCCCAGTCACCCCATCCCCCTGCCCACCTCCCCTTCCACTACCCCATGTTTGTTTCCCAGAGTTAGGAGTCTCTCATGGTCTGTCACCCTCTGATTTTTCCCACTCATTTTCTCTCCTTTCGCCTTTAATCCCTTTCAGTAATTTTTATATTCCCCATATGAATGAAACCATATGACGATTGTCCTTCTCTGATTGACTTACTTCACTCAGCATAATACACTCTAGTTCCATCCACATCGAAGCAATGGTGGGTATTTGTCGTTTCTAATGGTTGAGTAATATTCCATTGTATATATAGACCACATCTTTATCCATTCATCTTTTGAAGGACATCGAGCCTCCTTCCACAATTTGGCGTCAAACTCTCCCTCTTCACAGATGACATGATATTGTACATAGAAAACCCAAGACTCCACTCCAAGTTTGCTAGAACTCATACAGCAATTCAGCAGTATGGCAAGATACAAAAATCAATGCCCAGAAATCAGTGGCATTTCTACACACTAACAATGAGACTGAAGAAAGAGAAATTAAGGAATCAATCCCATTTACAATTGCATCCAAAAGCATAAGATACCTAGGAATGGGCAGCCGCAGTGGCCCAGTGATTTAGCGCCGCCTTCAGCCCAGAGCGTGATCCTGGAGACGGGGCATGAGTCCCATGTCGGGCTCCCTGCATGGAGCCTGCTTCTCCCTCTGCCTGTGTCTCTGCATCTCTCTCTCTCTGTATCTCTCATGAATAAATAAAATCTTTAAAAAAAAGATACCCAGGAATAAACCTAACCAAAGAGATAAAGGGTCTATACCCTAAAACTACAGAACACATCTGAAAGAAATTGAGGAAGACACAAAGAGATGGATAAATATTCCATGCTCAAGGAAGAATTAATATTGTGAAAATGTCTATGCTGCCCAGGGCAATTTACATATTCAATGCAATCCTGATAGGGATTGCAAATACCCATGGACTTTCTTCACAGTGTTGGAACAAATAAACTTAAGATTTGTATGGAATCAAAAAAGACCCCGAATAGCCAGGGGAATATTGAAAAAGAAAACCAGAGCCGGGGGCATCACAATGCCTGATTTCAAGTTGTACTACAAAGCTGTAATCATCAAGACAGTGTGTACTGGCACAAAAACAGACACATAGATCAATGGAACAGAATAGAGAACCCAGAAATAGGCCCTCATCTCTATGCTCAACTCATCTTCGACAAAGCAAGAAGGACTATCCACTGGTAAAAGGACAGTCTCTTCAATAAGTGGTGCTGGGAAAATTGGACAGCCACGTGCAGAAGAATGAAACTGGACCATTCTCTTACACCATACACAAAGACACACTCAAAGTAGATGAAAGATCTAATTTTGAGACAAGAATCCATCAAAATCCTAGAGGAGAACACAGGCAACACCATTTTTTAACTTGTCCACAGCAACTTTTTGCAAGATACATCCACGAAGGCCAAAGAAACAAAAGCAACAATGAACTATTGGGACTTCATCAAGATAAGAAGCTTCTGCACAGCAAAAGAAACAGTCAACAAAACTAAAAGACAACCTACAGAATGGGAGAAGATATTTGCAAATGACCTATCTGATAAAGGGCTAGTTTCCAAGATCTATAAAGAACTTATTAAACTCAACACCAAAGAAACAAACAATCCAGTCATGAAATGGGCAAAAGACATGAACAGAAATTTCACAGAGGAAGACATAGACATGGCCAACACGCACATGAGAAAATGCTCTGCACCACTTGCCATCAGGGAAATACACATCAAAACCACAATGAGATACCACCTCACACAAGTGAGAATGGGGAAAACGAACAAGACAGGAAACAACAAATGTTAGAGTGGATGTGGAAAAAAAGGGAGCCCTCTTGACTGCTGATGGGAATGTGAACTGGTACAGCCACCCTGGAAAACTGTGTGGAGGTTCCTCAAAGAGTTGAAAGTAGACCTGCCCTACGACCCAGCAATTGCACTGCTGGGGATTTACCCCAAAGACACAGATGCAATGAAATGCCAGAACACCTGCACCCCAATGTTTATAGCAGCAATGTCCACAGTAGCCAAACTGTGGAAGGAGCCTTGGTGTGTGTCCATCGAAAGATGTTTGCCACACTTCTTAGTTCCCATCGACAGCATGCCGTTCCTGGCAGGTCACCACCAGCACTCCCTGGCATAGAAAGGGAAACTGAAGATAATTAACCTGCCAAAATTCCACAGTTTTTCAGTATCTTACGGGGTATACTCACTTCATGTAGAGTTCTGCCACATGTTCTTCTTCTTCCTATTTTTGCTTGTTTGGGGCCAAAGTGGTTTCAGTTTGAAAACTATGTGGAATTTAGCATAGATCAAGAAAAATTGCAGAAGCAGTTTTTCCCACCTGTGATGGAGTAGATGCTTCTATTTTATGCCACTGTGTCTACCCTGTCACTCACTGCAGAGATAACATTCTGACATTTCCCTGAAGCTGTTGGACCAAAAACAACCCAGAGAAATAAAATATGTAGTCAGAACCTGAGCAAAACTTGGTATTGGGAACTCCTGAGTGGCTCAGTTGTTGAGCATCTGCCTTTCGGCTCAGGTCCTGACCTGGGGTCCTGGGATTAAGTCCCATGTCAGGCTCCCTGCATGGAGCCTGCTTCTCCCTCTGCCTGTGTCTGCCTCTCTCTCTCTCTCTCTCTCTCTCTCTCTGTGTGTGTCTCTCATGAATAAATAAATAAGATCTTTTAAAAAAAACTTGAATGTTAGAGACCCACTGAGTAAGGATTCATTCAACTGGCTTTTTAAAACAACTAACTCCAGAAAAAGATGGGTCAAAGACACGTGTATGTGTATATATATCTTGCCAACTTCAACTTCATTCACAGATGTTGGCAAGTGACTAAAAAAAGAAGGGAAATTTTGTTCCAAGCTCAGAGATGAATGTATTAAATCCTACAAGCCCCACAGAATTTGAGAACCAGATGGAGGCTAAGAAATGAGTTAGGAGAGTAAGTCAGGGCTTGTAACCTTTTTCTGAAGAGCTACTTCCAAGTTTCCTTAAATGTTATGGTCTTGGGAGACATCATGGTTGGTGTGGCTGGGGAGTTAGGGGCAGGGCTTCCTGAGCACATGATGCTATCATCTGTCTGCTTCATGTACCATGAGTCTTCCAATCACCTGTACCAGTGTTTCTGTCGAAGGTCAGTCTCCTGGGGTCCTTCTCTATGCACATTTGCATGGTCATGCTTGTTTGGGAGATGCTGCACATCACAGGCTATTCTTGGATGTTTATGATATCCATCAAAAATAAAGGCTGTTGTCTCTCTCTTTCTCTCTATCATAAATAAAAATAAAAAATTAAAAAAAAAATAAAGGCTGTTGCACTAAGAAATCCCAGAACAAAGGAAACCTTATTAACTTTGTTTAAGCCAAGCCCCCAGTCTTATTTCATGATTAACAGGTAGGATACAGCTGCAAGTAACAAAAATTCTGACTCAAAACTATGATGAACAAGAGTGGAAGTTGATACTTCACAAAACAGACGTTTAGCAGGGTAAACAGGCTTTGGAGATTTTTCTAGTCTGGCATTCTCCGTTGCAGCTTTCATGTCAGACCCACCATGAGATGGCAATTCGAGGCATCACGCTCAGGCCTAATACATGGGAGAGAAAGAAGAAAGATGATTCCTTCATGAGAAGAAACTTCTCTACAAGGACTCTGGCATCCACTCAGGTCTCACTGGCCAGAATCAGGTCACATAGCCACTACTGAATCAATCATTGGGAGAAGAAATACCATTCCCTTCTGATCAATCCCTCTCATGCTAGAAGTGGGTCAGCTTCCCTAAATCGGGTGGCTATATGGAGCAGAAATATATTTCTGAACAAAAGTGGAGCTCTAGTAGGAAGGCAGAGGAGAGCAGATTCACAGGCAACTAAAACCACAGACCCCCTTTACACCTAACACACTGTGATGGTTAATTTTTTGTGTCAACTTGACTGGTTCACAGGGTCCCCAGAAATTTGGTTAAACATTATTCTGGGTGTGTCTGTGAGGGCATTTCTAGAGGAGATTAACATCTGAATTGGTCAGGCAGATTGCCCCACCTGATGTGGGTAAACTCATCCATGGAAGACCTGAATAGCCTGAAAGGCTAACTCAAGAGTGAACTCCTGCCTGACTGCCTGACCTATGACACTGGTCTTCCCCAGCCTTTGCACTTGGACTAAAACATCAACTCTTCTTGGGTCTCCAGGCTGCTGACTTTCAGACTGGAATTTACACCCACTCTCCTGGTTCTCTAGCTTGCTGACGGCACATCTCAGGACTTCTCAGCCTCCAATTCCTTATAATAAATATCTCTATACAGATACACACACACACACACACACACACACACACATCTGTTGGTTCTGTTTCTCTGGAGAATCCTAACTAATATACACATTTTCTTTCTTTTTTTTTTTTTTTTTAAGATTTTATTTATTGGGACGCCTAGGTGGCTCAATGGTTAAGCATCTGCCTTAGGCTCAGGGCATGATCCTGGAGTTCTGGGATGGACTCCTCGGGCTCCCAGCATGGGGCCTGCTTCTCCTTCTACCTGTGTCAGTGCCTCTGTGTCTCTCATGAATAAATAAATAAAATCTTTTTTTTAAAGATTTTATTTATTTATTTGAGAGAGAAAGAGAGCATGAGCAGGGGGAGGGGTGGCAGAGAAAGAGGGAGAATCAGACTCCCCACCCAGTAGGGAGTCAAACTCAGGGCTAGACCCCAGGACCCTGGGACCATCACTTGAGCCAAAGGCAGACGCTTAACTGACTGAGCCACCCAGGTGCCCCTACTAATATACACCTATTATTGTCCTCAGAACTTGGGCTCCTCCATGCTTTGGGAAAAACTAGAAAACTTTCCTGGACAGAGTCCAAATTCTCTCATATAGCCAATCAGAGCAAACAAGGTGCTATTCAGACACAGTGTGCTTTTGCAGGTTCCATTCCTTCTATTTGCCCCTTTCACATCCATCAAGTGCCCACTTAGTTCTTAAGCACGGTTCAAACACCACATCCTTCAATGAATCCTACTCCATCTTCCCAATCCACTATCAATTTGGTTTAAGAGCAATCAAACTGAGTCCTGGCTCTGCTTCTCACTAACTACTGGAAACTTGGGCAAGTTGCCTAAACTCTGTGCCTCAATTCTCTTTCTAGAAAATGGAGGTCACATCATCAGAATGACTTCCTATATTTACATGCCATGGCCTCCTAGGAGTAATGTGCACACTCTGGACTTTGTTTTTATTTCCACACCTTTGCTCATTTGGTGCCTCCCATCTAACAAACATCCTCTGCTCTCAACCTGTAACTGGTGTGACCCACTTTATTATTTTGGAGTACAAACATAGTCACTTTTTTTTTCCCAAATTAATCCCCTGGAGATCCTATTAGACCTCCTATTAGAATTATATTTTCCTCTTTGTGTTCTAAAATTTGTATAAGCATACTAGGGGCTTTTTTTTTTTTTTTTTTTTTTTTTACTAGGGGCTTTTTAAGTACAAATAATACACCAACTAGAAAATCTAATCTGGGGGCACCTGGATGATATGCAGATGGTTAAGCCTTGGACTTTTGGTTTCTGCTCAGGTCATGATCTCAGGATTGTGAGACTGAGCACTACACTGGGCTCTGTGCTCATGCAGAGTCTACTCTCACCCTCTGCCCCTCTCCCCACCTCAAATAAATAAATCTTTAAAAAAAAAAAAAAAGAAAGAAAGGAAAAGAAACTCTGTTCACTTTTTGTTACCTCATGCAGTTGAAGGGTTGCCCTGCACCATCTTGGGATACTTGTCTGCCCAGTGATTATGCTCTGTTCCAGGTCCTAACTCAGGTTGCAAGTTACAGCTCTTATAATCACAGCTATCTGCTGAGCCATGCCCTCAGAGCTTTATTCTAGTGACTTCCACAGCTGTCATTAGGCCATGTAAAGCCCAAGTCACAAAGCCAGATTCCTCTTTTCCTCGGGGTAAGTCCCTCTCTGGAGACTTTGGAGTGATATTCTGCTAGTCAGTTCAAAGTCCTGACCACCCCATTATGCCCCCATCAGATTCCTCTCATTTCCAAACTCTGCTCCTGCCCTTTCCCTTCTCAGAAGGGCCATGTGTGCAAATTGACCCAACCTTCTTCAGAGTGCTACAAACCAGAGGGAGAAGCCAATAAACAAGTCTCCATTATACCTTTCTCCGAGGCCATAGGTGTCTGCTTACATTTGCTTAACAAAGAGACACTACAGTGAATAGCTATGTCCATCCTCTCAGAGGTAAGCTGGTGGTTGCCCAGTCTAAGCTGTTTTTCTAGCTTGCTCCCTACCTAGTAACACATTATACAACCATCTCATATCTCATCCTTCAAAGCCCTGAGAAAGGGTAAAATATATTTCTTCTAAAATTCTCATAGTACTTATATATAGTCCATATCTTGATTTATTCATTTATTAAACAAATATTTATTGAGTACTAATGATATACCAGGCCCGGGCACTGGCATTAGAGAATTAAATCGGCCACAGCCTCTGCTTCCAGAGCCTACTAAGCCCATGGATTCTATATTGAGCTGTGTTGATCATTGTGACAGTTGCCAAAGCCATGTGCCCACAGCTGTAATGCCAGAAGGCCCACTTGCTCTGTTACAGTTAATCTGGTGGATAATAGATAAGGTTGCAGCTTCGAATTGCAGCCCAGTTTCTGCCTTCCCATGATCATGACTCTTTCTACCTTCAGCCCATCAGCACCTGCTCCATTTGAAAGGACAGTGAAAAAGGATCCCCTACCCTCCTACAGAAGTATTTGTAAGTGATAAAGCAGAAAGCATCTTAGCTGAGACACACTAAGCATTGGGTTGGGTTTCTGAAAACCATGTAACCTGGTATAGTCATCAAAAACTAATTCAATTCAAATGAATTGAATATATTTGAAAACAAATATACGAATATGGCAACTGCCCAATGGCCTGCTGAGTAGTCAGTATCAATCAATATTTTGGACCTTCTTTGTTTTTGTTGAGACTAACAATAATCCTAATGTACATAGAGTTGTTTTGTAAATATAGATTCTTCTCTGAGTGAAGGGAAAGCAAAAGAAAATGGAAGGCCCAAGACTAAGTGCCTACCTGCCTACAAAAAAGATAAACATGTGAAGTTGAATGAGATGATGGACATTAATAAAACTTCTCCAGGCTCAGGATCCCAGGTGGAGGAAACATTACAGGTTCCTCAGTGAGTGTGGAATCCAAGAAAAGGAACCAATAGCACCCCAGTGGCTGCAGAAGAGCTGGGTGTGAGGTCCAGCCAGAAAGGAGTAGATCTCACTAAAAGCTGAGGCTGAACAAACTCACTGAACAGACCAGGTGATCACCAGAATGCATATAGCCAGGCCACTGTGGATTTGGAGACTTTGGAGCACACCTGTAAATTGCTTTCCTATACATCACATATGCCCTGAAATTCCTAGCAGGGGAGTGCAATTTCTGGGAGGGTCATATGCTTCAGATGATTCACCACAAAACAAGTTTAAGGCAGAAAGAGGAACAAGGAATCAAATTTTAGGTCTTAGTTCACAGGCAAGAGAAGGAAAAGGCTCCAGTTTCTTGAGGGCCTCGAAGTGACCAATAATGAAAAAGGTAGCCTCCCATTTGAGGATGTCATCCAGGAACTGACCACAAGCTAAGATAAGAATCATTCATCTGCAGGATGGACCACAAAATCTCCTAAAAAGGCCTAGTTGGCAAGGAGAAGCCAATCATACTGCACACTCAGCTCAGGTCCCAGGTACAGCCTCGCTCTCCACGAAGTGATTGATCCCATAGATGCCCATGCGAGTCCCAATTAATTGGCTGGCATCAGTGGGCTGAGAGTCAGATCCTGCGGGGATGAGTTTCAAGACAATGCACAGTTCTGAAATCGTAGCTTGTTGTCAAGGTGATCCTCACAAGGCACATTTGGAGCAAGGACTGCCCCAGGACAAGCCAATCCAGCTTCCATGGAGCTCAGACAGTAGGGAGGAACCATTTTGCCCACAAATATCATCTGGGGTATAGGATAGGCCAGTTTTCTGAGGCATTCAACGAATTAAAAAACAACAACAACAAACATTTCTTGGGGGGGTGATTCAGAGATGCTTCTAAGGACAAGAGAACAAAGTATTAGGAGAAGGAGAGGTTAAGAAGTAGGAATTATTGAATATCTAACATGTACCAGCTGCTTTATTTACATTCTATTTCTTAATCCTGAAAAAAATTCCATAAAAGAAATGTGACCTCTCTGCATGCAGCAAATGAGAAAACAGATTGAAAGAGTGTGTGAGCTGCCTGTGGATGCTAGGAAGTGGCTGGGTCAGGATGCAAAACCAGTTCTCATTTTTGGCAGAACCTATGTTTTCCTAATTAGATTGAAAATCTAATTCAATAACAACAAAATATTAAGTGTCTTTTATTTAATAAGGCATTGAGCTGGGGCCTATGGGCGTACACAAATATGGACAAGAAACACTGTCTCTGCCTCACAGGCTACAAGGAAACACAAGAACTGTAATTATAAAGGCTGGAAACTGATAGCAGGTAAAATAGTCAATATTAACAGCTCCTCAACCTCACCTTGCTCACTCTCCTCTTAGTCACTAGGTCTGACTTAGACTGGCCATCTTCCTGGTCCACATAAGTCTAGCTCATTCCTGCTGCAAAGTCTCTGTATTTGTCCTTCTCATACCTTTCCTGACCTTCCCCAGCTCAATGTCGCTTTCTCAAGAATCTTTATCCATCTCCCTTGCCTCCTTTTGACACATCCTCACTCTCTTGCCTCCCTCCTGGCTTTATTTTCTTCCTCTTAAGGACAGGCTTTGAAGTCTTATTGTCTGGATTGCAGTCTTAGCTTCACCACTTTCTAGCTGTATGATTTTGGGCAAATTAGTAACTCCCTGAGCTTCAGTTTCTTGTTGGTAGATAATAATTGTATGTAGTGCAGAGTGTTTTTGTGAGGACAAAAGAGAATAATTAAAATTCCTAGAGCAATGACCGGTATATAGAAACTGCTTAATATGGGACAGCTCTTGCTGTTATTATTGATTTATTTGTTTCTTTTGTTTCTTTCCCACTACAATGTAAGCTCCGTGAAGGCATACATAGTCTATTCACTGTGACATTCTCAGCACACGGTAGCCCCACAATAAATATATATTAAATGAATAACTTTCTATGTACCAGGCATGATTTATCCATGGTTATTACAAAAACTCCATGAGGCAAGAATTATCATCATCCTCGTTTTACAGATAAGATTTTAAAAGGCTAAATACATCTAGACCACATAGCCAAAACATGGTGAGCCAGGATTCAGACCAAGTACCTCCACCCTGTTATACCACCTGGCTTGAAAGCCAGGGAGGACATGGAAGTGCAGTGAATGAGGCAGAAGCAAAGGGCAGGAAGAAGGAGAATTGGTTGTTTTGTGACCTTCAGTTTAGGTACCCTGGAAAAGCTGAATAGGTCTGGACAGGGTTCTGAGTGCGTCTGACGGATGGGCAGGATTTATGGATAGAGATTGAGGAGAAAACACTTCTGGAAGCAGGAGAAGGAAGAAGTAGAACATAGGCCTGAAAACAGGAAAGCTCTGGGCATGTTTAAAAAGCAAATTGTCTGACTAGGATATGAATGCCCTGGGGTGTGACATATTGAGTCACTGCTGGCCATAGTCATTGCTAGAGTTATTGCATTATTTGAAAAGGGGTGACTGCTGAGGGAAATTATGCAATGCCAGTCTTCTCTGTGTCCAGAGGTGGAGACAGCTAGTCATCTTGAAGCAGACTTTTGTATTAATGGGAAAAATCACTTGAGTGACTCCTTGTCCAGGGAAGGGGAAAAATGGGGACTCTTTCCTGTGGTCTGGCCATGGCTGCCTCCTCCCCACAGCTCTACATGTAGAAACCCCGAGTAGTGGAGCCAGGAAATGATGAAAAGCAATTGGCAAAGGAGCCCTTCTGGAAGGGAAGAGACCACAACCACACTTCTCTTCCCAGAGCAGAAAGGTAAAAGCAATTAGTCCCGCTCACAGGAAGGGACACAAGCCATTTCTTGGAAGTGAAATGGTTTGTGTCCCCCTTGGAAGGGACACAGCCATTTCTTGGCCCAGAAGGAACTTGACCCAAGGTAAAAGCCATGGACTGGTGTCTTGAGTTTAACACAAAGTTAAGGTAATTGGTGTGGCACAGGGTGAGGACACAGGACACAGGGTCCTTTGGACCCCAACCACCCTGATCAGTATCATTCTTTGGAAGCATCCCTTAAGCACATAAGAGAGCTGAAAACCATGACCCTGGGGTCACAGCCCTGCTGTGATCACTCACAGCTCTCTTCATCGTTAGATATGTGTCCACAGACAGTGAGGGATGGAATGGCATAACCAGAATAGTGACACTATTGGAATGATAGAGCATCTAGAGTACCTAGATCTGGAAATGGTTTTGATGGCCACTTGTGATTTTTGGCTAATTCTGAAGGAGATAAGCTTTAAAAGCAGATATGAGTCTTTTTGCTACTAAGAAAAGAGGAGCTAGAGCAACTAACTGGAAAAAAAGAGATTGAAATTTGACCATATTGGTATTTTAAGCTAATGATGTGGTTATAGTTTTCCAGAAATAAGCAAGATATTTCCCAGCAACACCCTGCAGCAATAAAGCAGGTGATAGTTAGCCAAGATACACTAACTAGTAGGAAGAGGGTAGGAAGAGGGAGGAGCCTGAGAGCCCAGGATAAGGAGCAATGTCAGGATAGCAGGAAGGAGTGGGAAAGCAGGTGGACGCCAGGGAAGACACAGCATGTCTATGTCTATGGCTGCTCCTGCCTTCAGCTAGTCCCACTTTCAACTTCAAAGATTATAGAGATGTTTCGAACAGGCTAAAACTGTGACACAAGGACTTAATTTTTATGTAAGGCAGACTCTCCCAACATATTATCTAAAAAGTTGTCAGATTGTATTCATGAAGATAAAATAATAATAATAGTAGACTGATTCTCACTGGTCATCAGGAAAGCTTTTGGGTCGGGCAGTGGCTGTCAAACATTTTTAGTCACAAATCTTTATTTGAATAAAATCTTTACAGAATTTCAATATTTAAACTAGAGAAATATGAGCAGTTTGGAGGGAACCAGTTGCAAGATCCACTGAGCCATGGATACCAAGATCTTCCATGTATCCCCCATCCCTGCTCCAGCAGCCCTGAGGAGTCTATTAGGAGTACCAGGGGCTTTGTAACATACAGTGTAAAAAATGCTATAGTGGGAGATGTGATCTGGTAAAATAGAGTATAAGTCATAGTCCCTCGTTTCTTATGAATCTTTACTTATAATACAGCTTCTCAAATCACAGCTGCTTCTAGAACAGAGAGGGTCCCATCCTCAGTCAAGATCACTGGCCCAACTAAAGTAATGGGTCACAAGTCTACTGCAGGCATATTTCCCTGAGAGTCAGCTGATGGTCAGTGTTCCAAGGCTCAGCCATTTCTTGGCATTGATTCCCAGCCTATGCAACACCCTTCAGTGATGGGCAACCTGAAGTGGCACCATTCCTTCATATTAACACCTGCAGCCAAGCCCACTTTGAACCACCCTCAAAGCATCCTCAGAGAGGAGAGCCTCTTCAGAGTCCCACTTTTCCAAGTGCCATTAGTGTCATCCAAAAGGTGACCATAGAGAGCCAGGCTACTCCCAGAATAATCAGAGATAAAGGTGACAGACACCAGCTTAGACTTTAGTGACAAGGCTTAGATTGAAGGACTGACAATCCCATGTTCACTATGGCTTGTTCACCATCAGATCTCACAAGCCTGGCACAGTACTTGGCACATGTAGATGCTCAGCAGATGCTTGCTGAATGAGCAAAAGAATCACTACATCAGGAGATAGGATTTGCTCTGGCTCTGTCACTAATTAATGTGTAACTTAGGACAAGTCATTTCACTTGTTTGGATCTCAGTCATCCAATTATAAAATTAGAAAGTTGGATCATATAAGTTGTTCCTCAAGAAGTGAAATATTGTTCACTAAAAAAATAAACATTTTAACTCACTAAGAACCCATTCATTTTCATTATTTGGGTATAATTTTGAATTCTGCATAAATTTAAATTGAAAAACAGTGGAAAAAAGCTTATTTTGGCGGGGGCAGGGGAGGGACAGCTTATTTCTAAATGTTTGCAAACTACTAAACCAAATGACCTATAGGATTCCATCAAGTGTTGATATTTTTTGAAACTTTATTTCCCAGATTATTCATAACCTATTCCAAAGAGATGATGAGATTGAACTAAAAAAAAGTGAATTCAATTTCCACTTGGGATTGTACACCAGAAACTAATATAATGCTGAATGTTAACTATACTGGAATTAAAATTATTTTTAAAAATTCTACTTGGGGGATCCCTGGGTGGCGCAGCAGTTTGGCGCCTGCCTTTGGCCCAGGGCACGATCCTGGAGACCCGGGATCGAATCCCACATCGGGCTCCCGGTGCATGGAGCCTGCTTCTCCCTCTGCCTATGTCTCTGCCTCTCTCTCTCTCTCTCTGTGACTATCATAAATAAATAAAAAATACCTTTAAAAAAAATTCTACTTGGTTCCACCTCCAGATAAAACTGTGAAAGAGACTAAGGTAGGTTCCCATGTCATCTGTGCATCTTCATCGGACACCACTGACCCTTGGACACACTATCATGCTGGGCCAATAAACACCTGGAGCACAATCCTGGCACATGCTTCCACACCAAATCTATTTTCCATTATATCCCCCTCAGAACCTATTATGTTGATAAATCTATTGGATTAACAGAGTCATGCTAATGCCTTAGGATCACAGGCCTAGAAGGGACATTATAGTCACCTGCTAAGTCATGTGGTAACCAAGGCCGAGAGGAGGAGAGTGATTTACCCAAGGCCAGAATCAATATACAGGTTTCCCAGTTCTCAGACCAGGGTTCAATTTACTGACCAGCAAGTAGCTCACATCCCTGACTATAAATGAAGATTGCCTGGAGCTTTGGAAAATGCTGTACTCAGTCTCTACCTCCAGAAAGTTAGAATTAGTCTAACATGGGTCCAAGCATCACTGTTTTTTTTTTTTAAAAGAGTTTTTATCCAAGTGTAACATATATAAATAAAAGTGAATAGATTGTAAATATATATGTTAATGAATTTTCACAAACACCCATAAGCCCAGATCAAGAAAGAGAAGATCTCCAGCACCTAAAACTCCCACCAAAGATAATTATTATTCTGATTTCCAAAATATAGGTTGCTTTTGCCTGTTTTTGTATTTTGTATAAATGAAAGGTACAGAATGTCATCTTTGATGTCTCACTTCTTTGGCTCAGAATTATACTTTTAAGATTCATCTGTATTGTTTGCTGTGGTTATAACATGTTCATTCCCATTGTAGAACAGTATTTCATGGTGTGAATATACCACGATTTGTGATCCATTCTACTGTTGATGGACATCTGGGGAATTTCCTGTTTAAGAATACTATAAATAGTGTATATGCCAGCATATATCTTTTAGTGAACATATGCAAGCATTTCTTTTGAGTGTATACTTAGGAGTGGAGTTGCTGGGTCCTTTGGGTGTACCTTATGTTCAGCTTCAGTAGACACTGTGAAACGATTACTTCAAGTGACTGTACCAATTTGCACCTCCTACCTGAACTGTATAAGAGTGTCAGTTATCCCACATCTTCACCCAAACTTGGTATCATCAGTCTCCTTGGGTTGTCATTCTGGTGTGTATGTCAGGATATTACATTGTTTTTAAGGTCCCCTCATGACCCTAGGGACAGAAAAGGATCAGAACCTCTGCTTTGTCCCTACCCTGATGACCAATTGAAGCTTATGAAAATTATGCTCTTGCTTTTATTGTCTGACTCAATGCTTCTACAATATCCTACAAGCCAGCTCAAAGTGTTAGGCCCCTGAAATAAAAATGCTCTTATAGAGCTTTTCCTAATTTATACAAAAAAATAAGTTGGTAGATAAAAATTTTACTTAATTTTAAGTTCTCTGGTAAATTGTCCTTATACTTTTGGCACCCAGTGTTGCTTTCCACTAGCAAATGCTAGTAGTCAACAAAATAAACAAGAAATGAAACAATAATCTCTTGCAATCCCTCACATGGAATTCTAGAATATGCAATTTGCTTCTATAAATTTGTTGTTGTTCTAACGTGGATGGAACTGGAGGGTATTATGCTGAGTGAAATAAGTCAATCGGAGAAGGACAAACAGTGTATGTTCTCGTTCATTTGGGGAATATGAATAATAGTGAAAGGGAATATAAAGGAAGGGAAAAGAAATGTTGGGAAATATCAGGAAGGGAGACAGAACATAAAGACTCCTAACTCGGGGAAACGAACTAGGGGTGGTGGAAGGGGAGGAGGGCGGGTGTTGGAGGGGAATGAGTGTTGGGCACTGAGGTGGACACTTGATGGGATGAGCACTGGGTGTTTTTCTGTATGTTGGTAAATTGAACACCAATAAAAATTAATTTAAAAAATAAAATAAAATAAAATAAATTTGTTGTTGTTCTAACAACAAGCATTTCCTGCTAAGTATACAAATTTCTCTGTGCTAAAAGGGCCCTTACTGTCTTTCATTCTCTTCTCTGGAATTCCATCTTTCTTACAGCTAGGAAAAGGCAGTCCTATATACCACATGATCCTCTTCTGCCTACAACTGACAGCATGAAGAATAAATACCTGGCTCAGGTTGAGCCAATCAGACCCTCTCTCTTTCAGCAATCAGGAATTAGGACTTAAAGGCTGAGTAAGTTATGTAGAGCCACACAGTTGTGTGAAATTGGAACAAAAATTGGTACCAAATTACTTGTAAGCCACATAAAAGCTGATGTGACATTGGCACAAGCAGAGCTTAGGAGTGTATACCTGCAAGAGAGCTTGAGAGCAAAATTAAATACAGATTGCAGGGGCAGCCCTGGTGGTGCAGTGGTTTAGCACCACCTTCAACCCAGGGCCTGATCCTGGAGACCTGGGATCAAGTCCAGCGTCGGGCTCCCTGCATGGAGCCTGTGTCTCTGCCTCTCTCTCTGGCTCTCATGAATAAATAAATAAAATCTTTAAAATAAATAATAAATATGGATTGCACAAAATAATTTCAGTCTCAAAAACCCAAATTATTTTAGATATCTAGTACTGTAGCAGGACAAGTGGAGATGGATGGCAAATACTTTTGCCATTAAAAGAGAAAGGCATGAAAAAAAAAGAGAGAGAGAGAAAGGCATGGAGCCTGAAATAAAGACCCAGACTTAGAAAAAATTCTCTTAGGGGGCACTTGGGTGGCTCAGTGGTTGACCATCAGTGTTTGGCTCAGGTCGTGATCTGGGGTCCTGGGATCAAGTCCCACATAGGGCTCTCCATAGGGAGCCTGCTTCTGCCTCTGCCTATGTCTCTGCCTCTCTCTGTATCTCTCATGAATAAATAAATAAAATCAAATTAAAAATCTCTTAGCATGTCAAGAAGGGTAATCCTGAAGAAGTCCTCTTGAATAAGGATGATAAATGGAAATTGATGGTTCAGATGCCATTGATACTAATTTAAGGTGCATTGAATATCATTGATTTTAGTATTTGGTATCATTAAATATTATCTATCATGGTTTTTTCATTATTTGATGTGCTGTCTTTGTGGTGTATTTTAATGAAGTAAGATAATTCATAAGCCTTCATCAGCTCATGTACTTTTATCCATCTAGCAAAATTTTGCCCATACAGTCCTAAATCTTTCTAATATGAATTCTCCAATCATGTGGCTATTAGGTAGTAGATCTCTCAAGTTAAAGATGAACAAGTGAATTAACAGACAAGTTAGGAGGAAACCAGCAGTACTCCATTTAACAGCTTATTACTTTATTTTTTAATGAATATATCAGTTAGACTTGGCTATGTTTTGCTATGGTAACAAAACTCCAAATTATTAATTAATTATTAAACAGACATAGATGTATTTCTTGTTCATACTACATTTGATGTATGTTGGCAGAGAAGCTCTATTTATCATAGCAACTCTGTGACTTTGTTGAACAAGGGCTCCATCTCAATGTAGACTTCCACAAAGACTGTACTATTGGGAAAGGAATAAGGGGCACCCTGCTCTGACTTTAGAAGTTTCCATTCACATTTCTTTGGCCAAACCATGTTATATGGCAATGCCCATGAAAGAAAATGGAGAAGTGCAAGCTCACCATGTGCACAGGAGAACCAAAATATGTGGGACTAGTCTTAATGACTAATATGGTGTGTGCGATTACAAAGTTATATTGTATGCTTTACCGGCTGGCTTTTCTGCTGGCAAAGTGGCTTCTTATTTGTCTGATGGAATTAAGTAAGTCAATAATTTCTGGTGTCTCACAGGTGCACCGACACCTGAGTTCATTTGAAAACTGCTGGCCCAACCCATGGTGGGAATTCCAGTTAAATGGATAGGGACACAGAGAATCCTGTTCACCACAACTTAGGTCAGTCCTATTTCCAGACCATGGTGTACATGAAATATTATAAATCTGGGCACTAGTTTGGGTTTTGGGAACTGGAGAACTGGAAAAAATAAATGGGCCTCTCTGAGAGAAAAGAATCCAGCCAGGTATTCTGGGTCCTATGTGATTTAGAGTAATACCGCACCACCACAGTGAGAGAGTAGGGGTGGTGGTGAACACCATAGTGTTATGTGGTGAACTGGCTTTAAGTCTCCGAGAGGTGTGTCTTCCTTTCCTGTCAAGTGAAGAAGTGAAAAAGGAACAATTTTTAAGTACACACCCCTTCAGAGAAATAAATCAGAATCCCAGTGTATAGACACAAAAGTGATGCTAAAATGGGGGGAGGAGGAGGACCAGCCCCACATTCCGTTATACCTCACAGAAATAACTCCAGGGAACTGGACTTTTAAAATCTTCTTCCCTGGGACCCTGTTACTCTAGTTTTAATGGCAGCGCTTCCTGGTTCCGAGTCTAAAGAACCAGCGCTCTTCCGGTTGCGTCCAAGGGGCGAGGAAGAGGAGCGGCACGAACGTTGGTGACCAGAGTATTTAGCCTAACTGGCAAGCGAGCCATTCCACCTCCGGGTGTATGTGAGCACCTGGAAGTGTCGTGAGGAGTGAAAACTCTGCTCTCCGAGTTCTGCCGACCGGCGCTGACTATCCCTCGCCTGATGCGGCCACGTCAGGATCCTCTCTGCCAGCCAGAGGGCCTTGAAACAAAAGGAGGAGGCCCCTTTGAGCAGCCTCTCTTTTTGATGAAAATGCTGCGTCGTGCCGCATTAAATTCTGTGAGAGCTTTGCTGACGTGAACAGGAGCACACACAAGCACAAGACGGTGGGTCGTGGGCGCCGCCATGTTCCTCCGGGCGTTGGCTACCGCCGCCCTGGGAGAAGCTCCGTGCGCCGTCCCTGCCGCACACCTGGGAGGAGCCGCGGGGGCTCAGGCAGACCCAGAGGGTGCGCGGCAGGAAGGTCAGCCGGATCCAAGGCTTCTCGGCCATACAGGACGACGACAAGGACACATAGAAGAAGGAACCCTCCGCTCATGCATCTATCTGAGCCTCCCCTTATTCTGTCACCTTCATGCAGTTCAGTGTATTTACTGGAAACTGTTGTGTTGCAGTCCCAATGCTAATAAGTGAGCAGTTTATGTGGAAGAAAAAATAAACAGCCAGCATTCACAGAGACCTTGTTCCCCGGCCCTGTGATTGGCCCAGCCTGGACCCAGCCCCTCACCCTTCCAGGCACCAAAAAGGCCCTCCCTTGCCTATCCCCAGTGCTTTGAAAACCGTTATTATTGCAATCCCAAAGCTCCGTGCCCAGGACAGCTAATAACGCTGACATCTTTTGCCTCTACTTGCGGGAGGGCAAGCTGTGCCTGTAATTTCGAAATCTCACAAGCCAAAGCTCTTGTTTCAGTGCCCAGGCTGTTTCCTCTTCTCAAGTGCAGCTTTTCCATCATCCAGGTGTCATGAGTTTTGTTGTAAGGCAGTTGAAGGAGATGCGCATCCCATCCGAGATTTTGTTCAAGAAGTTGGTAATTCTCCAGGTAGTTAATGAGAACTCTGGGAGACACTGGGAACGCCTCCGGAATGTTAAACAAAGCGGCTTTTATTCTGCTGGTCTTGCTGCTCCTGCTTCCTCACAACAAAGGGACTTACTGTGCTGCCACTGGGTGTGTCTGAACATCAGTTGGCCACCAGGGCCCCAGGCCTTCCTTTGGCTTGATGAGTTGGTCTCCTGTCAAAGTGTTTCCGATGGAAAAAGGACAAGACCTTTAAGACTCATAAATACCAGAAACTACTTTCCAGTCAATGACATTTAAATGCTGTACTATTCATCAATAAGCTCGGTCTTTATCTAGGTCATTTGCTTTGTCTTTATCCGAGCCATTCTCTAGCTGCTTGCTACTCAGAGTGGTCTGGAACCTAGACATCACCTGGGAATTTGGTAGAAATGCAGAAAACTTTAGGCTCTATCTCAGACTGGGCCAGAATTTGCCTTTTTTAACAAGATCCCCAGGTCAGTGCTCTAGTCTATAAAACTATAAAAGATTGAGTGACATTGTCAATGGTGACAGCCCAGCTGTCACAGAGAAGGACATTATGTGTCTCAGAAAGCAGTCATGGGGAGACCTGGCTTCCAGTCCTGACTTGGCCACTAACTCACTGAGTGGCCTTTGCCAAGTCACTTAACCATTCTGGAATCTTGGATTGAGCTGAACTCCTGACTCTCCAAGTGCCTGCTCTGAGGACAGAAAACAGAAAGGTAAGTGCTCTCCTATATGCTGATGACATGGTTTTATGGCCCAACACTTAATAGACAGTTGTCTCCAAGATCTAATTACTTTAAAAAAGAAAAGCTTCAGAGCAACTACCATAGTCGTTAACTGTTCTTCAGAATTTGTTCTATCAAACACAGATCTCTCTTTAGCAGCTCCATTCATTTACCTGAGGGCACTTTTTGGTAACCTCTTTGTCCTTGGGTTCTCTCAGCTTCTAAAATGTGTACAGTCACATCTGCTCTGTCATACAGGCCTGTATGAGGAGCTGCCGAGAAAGCACCTTGAAAAGTGTGAGGTGCTGCCACACACACTGTAAATTGACAGCCTTTTGGGGAATGCCACTTGGTGATATGAATTTTTAAAACCTTTAAAATATGCATAGCCCTCCCAGCAGATCTTCCACTAGGCCTTGTACCCTAGGTAGAAGATTAGGAATGAGTGAGACGGCTGTTAATAACTATAGTATTGTTAAGAATAGTGAAAAATTGTAAACAACCTAAATGCCCAACAAGGAATTGGTTAAATCATGAACCAGTAAAAATAGTAAATGATGGTACTCACGTTATTGAATTCAATGGAAGCAAACAGTGCTTAAAACAGGTATTGAAAGATGTAGAAAGCTGTTGATTTCTCACTGATTAATGAAAATATACTGAAGACTATAGTATGGAGTGTAATTAGATTCCAATTTGAAAATAAAGTGTATAAAAATGCACAGGAAAAAGACTAAAAGCCTGCACATTGTTTATGAATGCTGATACGTTCTGGTTATGGGCAGTTGTATGTTCCTTGTTTTGCTTATCTGTACTTTCCATAGTGCAAGTGCATTACAATTTTCAGAAGGAAAAAGGTTTTGTTTTGTTGTTTTGAAAGAAAGAGATAGCATTCCTAACAAAATAGAAGCACTGTTCATATCATCAAGGTGTTCATCAGTGGAGAAAGCTCCCTCTGGCTGGGAGAGAGCAGACTTTCAATTAATACCCCTGCAACGTCTACGGGGTGGAGGGTTGGAGGGGTGGGGGGTGAGGAGAGCTATCTTCTGCATTCAGGGGCTTAGAGGAGAGGGAATACTAGGGAGTAAATCATAAATTCTTCCTGGAGGACAGAAATGGAAACTCACAGCCCTGTAAACAAAAAGGCAGCAGAGGTAGGTAGCATGCTTCCTGAAAGGCTATCAAAGCACTACTTCAAAGCCAGCAGTTCTCCCCTCTCTTTGACCAAAAGCAGCAAGGACAATTCACCTGCCAGATGGTCCTTCTAAAACCCAAAGGAAGATGATTTGTTTCAACAGGGTAGAGGAATTTGATTCCATGATCTTCCCTCTTCATTCATTGAAAGGTACGTTTGTCTTCTTCACTTAACATACCTCTGTCTAGGGGCGCCTAGGTGGCTTAGTCTGTGAAGTGTCTAACTTTGGCTCAGGTCATGATGCCAGCATCGTCGGATCAAGCCCCAGGGCAGGGCCCTGCATCAGGCCCTGGGTAGGCTTTTCCTACCAGCATTAGGGGAAGCACTGGGCCTTGGGCCGGCTCTGCACTCAGTGGGCAGTCTGCTTCTCCCTCTCCCTCTGCCCTTTCCCCCGCCCATGTTCTCTCTCAAATAAATAGAATCCTTAAAAAATAAAATAAAATAAAAGCTCCATCTAAAACAGAACTAATACTGATGCAAAACCTGCTTTGTCTTTTCCATAGTAAATATTAGTGATGGTGAAGGTGATGGTAGTTAGTGGTAATACTGGTAGTGATAGTAGAGGAAGTAGTAACAGTAGTAATAATATATGCTAGCTATTTGCCAATTTGATTTTATTTAAATCTTCATAAAAACCCTTTGAGGTTGGGAGTATTATGAAGGAGGAAATCAAAGCTCAGAGAAAGTAACTGGCCCAGAGTCACAGAGTTAGTAGGAGCTGGAAGCTGGATTTCAATTAAGTTTGTGAACTCCAAAAATCTTTCTTTCTACAGTAACACACTAGAAAATTAAGATGCTACCAGTCCCAGTTATATTTATCATAAGCCTGATGATTATAGGCTAATTCAGCCCTTGTTTTACCCCCATACATGGCCTGAAGTTGGTTCTGGAATTGTCTACAGGAGTCATATTATATTCAACAGGCTCAAGATGCCTTTTTTTGAAGTTCAGTCTCTTCTTATGTCAACAGTTATGAGATGCTTAAAATATTTTCCTCTCCACTTTACTAAAGAACCACTTCACTTTCTAGGAGATAGTACTCTTCCTCCTGGATAATGTACCAGCCAACATTCCCTGGTTTGGCTATCACTAGTGGGAGGCTTTCCCTAGTCTCTGCCCTGCTATAACACTATTTGCTGATGAGCAGAATTTCACATAAGACTGGTGCATTCTGACCTTACCCAAGAGTATTTAGTTAGAAAAAGATAAAATTTTATTTCTCAGCTTTTACAGAGTGATTTGATGTCTTACTTTTCCCAGTGACTGATAGTATATAGCAGGGAGACATTTCTGCAGTGGTCTAGGTATCATGAAACCATCTGCCTGTCTGGGGAACCACCAGGCAGCCTTCTGCTAAGCCAGAAATGTAGGAATTGTCTGGGTATCAGAAAAGATGTGTCTCCCAAAGGCACTGGTGAGTCAATGGAAGCATGTTAGACAGAGTCTTTGTACTTACAGAGATTAGAGAGAAGCAGGAAATGCAACAGGAATATTTTCAGATGCAAGTAACAGAAAACCAGCAAGGAATACCTTTTTAAAAAAAGTAGAATTATTTTTCTCCATAACAAAAAGTCTGTGGGTAGGCAATCCAAAGTTGTTTCAGCAGCTCAACAATATCATCAAAATCTCTATATGTTTCCTGTTTTCTACTCCAAATCTTCAGCATGGTGGCTTTTCAATTTTGCCTGTCACATGTCTCAAAATGGCAGCCACAGCTCCAGATATTATATCTATGTTTAAGGCAAAAAGAGAGTGTAGAGTGTTGCTAGCCATGTCTGATGATTTCATTCAAAATGCAAAGTCTTTCTAAGAAATTCCTCAACCGATTTTTTCTTAGATTCCATTGGCCAAAATGGTTACATGAACCAGCCCTCACTGTAAGGGAGGCTGGAAATATAAGTATCTGGTGAATGAAATTACAGTGAATCACTTTGACTAATCAGATTCAATCTCTGAAACTAGGCCATTGCCATCCTAAACATAACCAGGGTAATCAAAACAGCTAAACAAAATCATGGTATTGTAGGGTGAAGGGAGGGATGGCAGATAACTGGCTAAAATTGTCACAGTGAGTTAGGTTCAAACCAGTATAAGAAGACACCAGTGGAGTTTAATGTCTAATGGTATGAACACTTGGCCATCTCAGCTGCACATCAGGCTGAAGACATACCTTGTGATTCCAGGCATGCCTCACTTAGGAGGGAAAATAGAACCAACACCAGGGGGCAGCCCAGGTGGCTCAGCGGTTTAGCGCCCCCTTCAGCCCAGGGCGTGATCCTGGAGACTCGGGATCCAGTCCCAAGTCAGGCTCCCTGCATGGAGCCTGCTTCTCCCTCTGCCTATGTCTCTGCCTCTTTCTCTCTCTCTGTCTCTCATGAATAAATAAATAAAATCTAAAAAAAAAAAAAAAAAGAAGTCAGCAATAAAAAAAAAAAAAAACAGTCAACACCAGAGGCAGCAACAGCTGCTCTGGAATCAGTGGTGACAATGGTGTATGTTAATGTTCTTATGTGAGCCAAATGTTGATATGTGTCCTCAGATTATAATCTGTCGAGTCACTTGGAATCTTTTTTTTTTTTTTTTTTTTTTTTTTATTTATGACAGTCACAGAGAGAGAGAGAGCGCCAGAGACATAGGCAGAGGGAGAAGCAGGCTCCATGCACCGGGAGCCCGACATGGGATTCGATCCCGGGTCTCCAGGATTGTGCCCTGGGCCAAAGGCAGGTGCTAAACCGCTGCACCACCCAGGGATCCCGAGTCACTTGGAATCTAGAGGTCTCTTTGCTCCCTCTCCCACTGTTAACTTCTTGGATTAGGTATTTATAAACTTCTCTTGGGGTTTTTTTTTGGGGGGGGAGGGGTTATTGCAGAGAGAGGAGTATCTTAAGCAGGCTCCATGCACCATACGAAGCCTGAGGCAAGGCTCTGTCTCACAATGTTGAAATCATGATCTGAGCTGAAATCCAGTTGGCCGCTTAACCGACTGAGCCACCCAGGCACCCCTAAACTTCTCTGTGGACTATGGATCTCTAAGAATTTCCCCTTCCATACTTAGGCTCTTGCTTTCTGCAAAGAAAGAAAAATACACCTAAATGCCCACCAAACTGAGAATGGTTTGGTATGGTATATATTTACAGTGAAAAGTATGGTATATATTTACAATGAAATATCATTCGGCAATTAGAGAGATTGATGTAGTTCTGTATGTGCTGATAGGGAAAAATCTATCTCTAAGGTGTTTGTTGAATGATAACAAGCAAGTTGCAAGACAGCACATTGAGCATGATACCACCCACATATGTCTAGGATAAGTTTTGTGGTGATTGTAAAACATGTCCATAAATTCTATTACAATTTCCTTCAATTCCTCTTCCTGGAATGTGGGCCATATGTAGTGATTCACTTCTAATAAATAGAATGAAGCAGAAGTAGTAGTATGCAATTTCAGACAAAGTCATAAAAATGCTTTGATTTCTTCCTCACTCTCTCTTAGATTGCTCACTCTGGTGGTTAGTTGCTGTGTCACAAGGACACTTAAGCAGTCTGTGGCAGTATCCATGTGGCAAGAGATTAAGCCTCCTGCTGACAGCCATATGAGTGAGCCATCTTGGAATAGTGTACCTCTGTTAGCCAGCTCTGACACATCCAGTCAAGTCTTGGATGGTTGCAGCCCCTGCCAACATCCAACCATATGAGAGGCCATTAGAACCACCCAGCTAAGCTGCTCCTGGATTCGTGACCCACAGATAATACATGTTTGGCGTATAAGCCACCACATTTTGGTGTGAGTTGTTAAGCAACAATGAATAACTGATATGACCTCCTTATTTGCATATGTAATAAGACTCAAGCCCTTACTCTGCATTAGTCACTGTTTTAAAAGCACCAACATTTAATCTTCACAACAACCCTATGAAATAGAGAACAATATTATCCTTATTTTATAGAGGAGAAACCAAGGCATAGAGAAGCAAAGTATTTTGCCCAAGGACATATAGCTATTCGAGCCCAGACAATCTTAGAGTGATTAACCTCTTATACTATATTCTGTGTGTATATGTGTGTGCATGCGCGTTGCATGTGTTTTGGTATGATGTGTGATGTGTGCATGGAAAAAGTTTAGAAGATACATATCAAACTGTTGATTACAATTACTTTTGGAGACAGAGATAGAACTGGAAAGAGATAAGGGAAAAGGGAATTTTTCACATTTTTCTCAACCAACTTCTGTATTGTTTGAAGGTTTTTGCAACAGAAGTATATTAATGCAATATTTGCATAATTAAAAATTTAACTGAGCTGGCTAGCAGATGTACTCTATTCAAAGAAATGAAGTGTTAGGGAAAGAATGGCACATCTGAGCAAATACACATCACTGATAGATTTGCTGAGGAGAGAATCAGATTGGCACCTTCAATGGATTTGCAGGGGTTAGAGGGAGCGCTCCCAGCCCCCTTCCCCTCCAGCCTTGAGCTTCCTTCCTTTCCCACCACCTATGAGGCAGGTAGAAGATGTGTTCACTCTCTGACCCAAAGAATTCTTACAGGAGTACCCAGGAGTCCTGCCATCTGCTCCACGGCTGCCCACATGCTTGACATGTGGTGTCCTATCTGGAGACCACAAGTAGGACAGTTGGCCAGGACACAGAATCTATTTTTAGTCTGGGCCAGAGACTGGTTCAGGAATAGACTCTGAGAGGAAAGTGACTGGGGTTTCTCCCTTGTGATTGAGAAGGATCATATGGCTAGTGTGCTCCCTGACACTCTTTGTCATTGTGGGGAAGATATATTTAGTGTCTGACCTGTGATAGAACTGTCACTGGAACCTCACTGCCTTGGTAACTTCAGGGCACTGGTCACAACCTAATCCTGCCTATTTTTACAAGCTCACATTGTGGAGTGGTGATAAGAGTTATCTTTCTGATGCAAGATAGGATCAGATGGGCCTGCTCTGGTGGCCAATTGCAGTCTGCATGGGGTGATGGATGGCCTTGAACTTCTGATATGTGAGAAGTCACACACTGCCCACTTTCCTCCCAGGTGGCTACAGTGTGATAGAAGGTTCACCTAGCTTGTAGGAATAGATCTGTCACATGTGAATGCCATACACTTTATTCATATGTCCATGAAGAAGGCTTTTTCCTCACCCCTAAGGGATAAGAAACCAGGTCTCATAACAAACTTTTGCCCCAAGAGTCTTCTTTTTTTTTTTTAAGATTTTATTTATATATTCATGAGACACACACACACACACACACACACACACACAGAGGCAGAGACACAGGCAGAGGGAGAAGTAGGCTCCCTGCAAGGAGCCCGATGTGGAACTTGATCCTGGATCCTGGGATCACGCCCTGAGCCAAAGGCAGACGCTTAACTGCTGAGCCACCCGAGCATCCCAAGAGTCTCCATTTCTTGAGCAGCAACCACTATCGCCTCATTAATCCCAGTAATATTTCTCACTGAGCCCTCAAAATTATCCCTGGGAGATTGCCTCCGGAAGCCTCTACAAACCAATACTATTCCTCCCTATGATGAAAACTACAAGCCATCCTGGGCTGGAGGAACTGAGAAAGACAGTAGAGGAGACGACTAGGAAAGATGGTGAGGTAATACTGAGTTCTGAGAGTGGTGGTAGAGTGAAGGAGCCTGGGTGCATTTCTATGGCAAGGAGAAATCAATGACGGCTGAATACTGGGCTTTGGACATTAATAAGGGTTGGTGGAGACCTTCGGTATAAGACAGTATCAGGACTGCTGCTTTTATCATATGACCCTGGGTGTATTCTTTCCCTAGTTTTGTCCTCAGATGTTCTACCTATAAAATGAATGAGTTGTACAAGAACGTTTTATGACCATTTCTAGCTCGGAGATCATATAATACATATGATATATCCTGTAATCCTATAATAAATAATATTTACTGTAGCATAGAATTCAGTGACTATTAATTGCTTTGCCCCTGAAGAGAGTTTTCTCTTCAGTGTTGTGTGGAAGGGACTGCTGGTAACTTCCCAATATCCTTTCCCCTTTCTTCATTGGTAAAGGAACTCTAGTTTTTAATCAAGCAATTTCACTTAGCTTCCTACATTCCCAGCAAGATAACTATGTTCTATCCAATGAGATATATGTGAAAGTGTTATGTGAACTCTCCTTTAAGAGGAAGAAGCTGCTGTGATGGAGATAGTCTCTGCCTTAGAGATTATTAGATTCTGTTTTGAGAGAGAAATAAAACTGGAACAATTAACATATACATGACAAAAGCATGCATGTTAAAAAACTAGATGTTCTATTCAGTCTTTTAGGAAGAAGTAAGTAAGTGGAAAATTTTGAACTTATCTATTCAACAAATATTGAGTTCCCATTATATTCCATATTCTGCTGAATTAATCATCTACAAAATTTGACCTCAAGGTGCTCTCAAACTCAACAAAAACACAATTGACCTAATATTTTAAAATCATATTTAACATTAAAAGACAGAGTTTTCCCCCCAGCTCTATTGAATAATGGAAGCATTGGCAACATGAAACTTGTATTCCCACCTGTCAACAATTAGCCAGAACTGGATCACAAAGCCTCCTCTCAAGGGGGTTGTGTTCTCCAGTTTATGACAATTGTTACCATTCATTTTCTTTACATCAAACTACTTTATCCATCCCCATTATTTCTCCCCTGTCCCTGTAGGACATTGGGAGTGGTGACCCTTGCCCTAAAAACTAAGCAGCAAAGGGAGTCATATATTCCCATTATCATCAAAAACAAACATTTTTTTGAGCATTTGTATATCAAAAGACTAAATTTGAAATATAGTTGGGCCTAAAATCTACTTTGAGCCTCTGTATTGGTTGTTTGGAAAGAAAAAGAAAAAAGACAGGAGGAATGATGAGGAGGAGCAGTACAAAAAACAACAGAATCCTGGTTCATCCTTTAAAGGAAAAATAACACTTCTTCCTGCTCTGTTTGTCTGCCTGAGATTTAGATGTGATGATGGCTCTCTAACATCTATTTTTGACATACGAGTGAGAGCTACACCCTAGTAATGATGGATCAGAGATGTGGAAGGAGTTTGAATCCCTGAGGACTTCATGGAACTGCCACTGTTAACAAGTATTATGGAAAGAATAGCACCTTGGAGGTGGAAACTATCATTTTGTTTCCTGTCATATGAAGCCTTAATCTTACTGATTGCAGGGTTCAAGTCCAAATCTCAGGCCCACCTGTGAGATCTTCCTTGGGAGTCTCCAGTTTTGTATAGGAGCTCAATCCAGCTGCTACTACATTGACGATCCCAAACACTTCTTTATTCCCCTATTACTTTCTGGTAGTCACAGGGATCACTCCAGCCATTCCAAGAAGTCATGTAAACACTGCCTTGGGAATCTGATCTTACCTGGCTGTGTGGATGCTTTGGGAGACAGATAACAGAAAACCCAAGTCAACTATTTTAAACAGTAAGGACATTTTGTTACCTCAGTTGATGAAAAGTCCAGAGGTAGAGTTTCAGGGCTGGCTAATCCACTGACTCAGCAATGCCATCATGGGCTTGGGCTCTTTACACCGTCTGCTGTGCCATCCATAGTGTATTGGCATTTGTCTTCAACATGACCCTTTTTGGCTGCAATTACTCCAAGCATTCTGCCCTCATCCAACAAACTCCGAAACCACAGAATCTTAAGATTATAACCTTCCCTATCATGGCTCCTTAAGATGAAAGAAAACCTTCCCCAAAACCCCTACCACCAAGTTTCCCTTCAGGTTATATCAGTTAGTGTAGTATCAGGGCTCATCCCCAAACCAGTCACTGGCAGAAAGGGTAGAATTGTGGTTGGCTGAAACTAATCAAGACTCATTCTCTTGGGACAGAGGAGGGTAGGTAGGTATTCTCTTACACCATGGCCACCCAATATCAAACAAAACTGGAGCTCTGCTTTGAAGGAACAAGGAACAGGAAATGGATATGTTGGATATGCAGTGAACAACAGCTCCATCAAACCATGTGACCTTGGGTCATTCATTTTCCCTCTCTGTGCCTCAGTTTCCTTATCTGTAAAATGGGAAGAATGACTAGACTATCTCTAGGGCCTCCCACTTATCTTCCCAGTTGATTACGAGTGCCTATTGCTAGTGGCAGAAGATACTCCCAAACTGACTGACATTTAGGAATCACAGCAGCATCAATAATAGCCTAAGAAAGTCTAGAAAGGACTCATGGAAGTGTTAAGGCTGTGGTGTCCTTGGCTGTAGCCTCCTTCTCCAGGGAGCCCCTTTATTTTTTTATTTTTTTTTAATTTATTTTTTTTTAATTTTTATTTATTTATGATAGTCACAGAGAGAGAGAGAGAGGCAGAGACACAGGCGGAGGGAGAAGCAGGCTCCATGCACCGGGAGCCTGATATGGGATTCGATCCCGGGTCTCCAGGATCGCGCCCTGGGCCAAAGGCAGGCGCCAAACCACTGCGCCACCCAGGGATCCCCAGGGAGCCCCTTTATAATATAAAAGCCCTCCTTAGTCTTCTCTCAGGCCATTGGCCTTTCCAAAGGATGCTCATGCCCATCACTAACTGACCTCACCCATCTGCCCAGTCACTCATTCATTTGTTTGCCACTGAGGATCTGCTGTATTCTCAATTCTGTGTCTGATCTCCATTCTGCTCTACTAGGGGATAAAATGAGAAAAGACTTAGGGGTAGGGGGTTGGGGACAGATGGAAGAAGAACTATACAATCCAGGCCCTTGTTTTCCCTCTGCCAGTCAGTTAAATTCTAGTTCACAACTCACTTCCCCCAGGAAGCTTACCAGCTTCCTGCTCAGCCTGGAGCCTGTATAATCCTGGAGGCATGCTGTGGTCTTCCAGGAGAATGAGAAGTCACAAAATAAATTATGATGCATCTTTCTGAAGCACCAGGTGATGTGAAGATTAGGGGAGAGAGTGAGTTAAGTAATGAAAACTAGTCAGTGGTTTAAAAATATTCTCTTAGATTGAATTAACCGTGGACATGTTAGAAAGCAAAGATGGTATAAGGTTTTTAAAGAAATTAGATTTCTAAGAAGTGTCAAACTTTAAGTCGTGGCCTACAGATCACTTGGGGAGTGACAGATACCATCCTCCTTGGTTGGATAGGAAACTGGGGAAGAGATTCTGAGAACCCATTTATTCAAACCCCTGGCTCTGGCACTTAACTGCTTGATAGCTTAGTGTTGTTGGGGGAAGTATTTAACCTCTGGAAATCTGTTTTCTCTTCAGTTAAAGGAATGCCCATTCTTAAATGGAGATGTTAACTATATACTTCACTAGGTTAGTGTAATGGGTAGAAGCGATATTGCCTGGAAATGCTTAGCATGGAGTACCAATAAATACTAGCTTTTATTAAGTAATAAGTGCTTAGTAGTTAAAAAATAACAAATAGCCAGTATGTGTTTAACATCTATATGCCAAGAACTGGGGGAGGTATTAGGGAAATAAAGGTACAGAAGGGAGTATTTTGTAATTAAGTGCCTACTTTGTGCCAGGCACTGGGCGTAGCCTAAACCACAATCTTTTTATATACACTTTTTCATTTAATGAAAGAGAGACAATGCAGTCCCTGTCTTTTAGATGCAAGACAGTATGCAGAGAGCACAGAATACTCAGTGCTTGGAACTTCACTTTATAGGATCATCATGGCCATGACAGTAATTTGCACTTTCCCAAGTGTCTTCTCTCTTTTTTTTTTTTCCAAGTGTCTTCTCTTAAAGCCCACTCCCTTTAATTAATACAAATACACTCTGTTAATTATTAATACATATTTGTTACAGTCAGTTATCAAAAGCAAAGAGCTAAAGACAATGTGAGCAACTGCCAGTCACCAAAAACCTACCAGCTCTAATTTATTTTATCCATCCAGCATCCTGGATTATTTTATCACTTTTGGCACTTTACTTTTTTATCACATTTGCATTCAGACCGTATGCCACAGCTGAAATTCTAGCTGTATTCCTTTGCCATCTCAACAACCTTGGACAAGTCACTTGACCTCTTCAAATTTCTTTTTGTCATTTGTAAAATAGGAATAAAAATAGTTCTTCCTCATAGGATCAAGTGGTTGCTTCCTTATGTGTTAAGCAGAACAAAAATAATTCCAACCTTATACAATTGAATGAGGTAATACATCTAAGCCCTTAGCACATGGCCTGGGACATGGAACATGTAAAATGAGTGAGATAGTAGCTGTTATAAAAATTATTATTAGCTCCTTACCGCTCTGCATAACCTTTTACCAGAGCTAGCACACTGGTTCATTTTGCTACTTAGTATGAGTCATCTCCTGTCCTATCTCATGGGATAAATATGAGAAAACCAGTGGGAGTCAGTGAAATACAGAAGTGAGTCCTCAGCTAGAATAATCCATCTTTGCGGATGGTGATAGAACTACCCCTAACAGAGCAAATACTGTATTGGACCCTTCACACGCCTCTTCAGACTTACTCCTCAAATTATTCTGTGAGGAGGATATCCTGTCCACGACTCCACACTGACTCTTCCTGGGCCCCCTTATTCTTCCTTTAGAATTTAGAGGGGAAGATTTCTCCTCTGAAATCAATAGATATGTCCCAGTTATAGTGTTTCCCTGGATAGCTGACACCCAACAGGATGATATCATTTTATATGATCATTCCTTACCCACGTGTTAGCCTATTTTATTTTCTTTTCAGGGTGTTTATATGTGCATCTGTGTATATTCCATTTTCAGCCCAAGTGAGCAAACTCACTTTAGCTCATGAGAGTCCACATCAGATATTTTTGGTGCTATAACTCTTCAGAAACAGGAAATAGTCCTTCTTCCTAAATAGAAAGGCAGACCATTTCCATATGTTACTTCCAAAGACCCTTGAGAATTAAGGAAGAAGCTACTGGAGAAAAAGCTCATGGCAGTGGTGTTTGGCGCAACTGAATTGACATTGGGGCATCTTAACCCTACTGGGCCTCAGTTTTCTCTTCTGCAAGATGAAGACATTGGGCCCATGACCTTAAGCTTGCTTCATTTACCCATTAAACAAGTAACTATTGAGGGATACCTGGGTGGCTCAGTCAGTTAAGTGTCTGCCTTCCACTCAGGTCATGATCTCGGGGTCCTGGGATCGAGACCTGCATCAGGCTCCCTGCTCAACAGGGAGACTGTTTGTCCCTCTCCCTCTGCTTCTCCCCACCCACTCCATGGGTCATGCTCTCTCTCTCAAATAAATAAATAAAATCTTAAAAAACAAAACAAGTAACTATTGAGCTCCTGCTGTATGCCAAGTACTTGGAATGCCACAAGACCAAGACAGACTAAGTCCTGCCCTCATGGACCTTCTATTCTAGTCATAAAGACAATCACCAAATAACTTCAGACAATGAAGAGTACTGTGAAGAAAATAATGAACAATAATGAGATAGTGCCTTGGGTGGGGTGGGGGTAAGGTACTTTCATTGGGATAGTCAAACAAGGCCCCTGAGGAAGCCACAGTTAGGCTAAGAATTGAGTGAGAAGGAACCAGCCAAAGAGGAAGAGGGTGCCAAGCAGGGGAGATGGTTATAAAAGTTGCAGAGTGTTCATTGAGGAAACAATCTGGGTGTATAACACAGGAGGCACTGAGCTAGCTCAGAAGAGGAGATGCTGCTTTCACAAAGGCTGTGATGGCATGGACCTCCAGCCAGTCTATAGATGGGACATGACCTAACGACCCCTCTAGGAGCAAACATTTATAAGTGCCTACTGCGTGCAAGGCTCAGTGCCTCCAAGTTGGAATCACTGCTCCAAGCCAAAGGACTGGAGGGAACCAAGAAGAATGCATACTGACCTTTCTGAGCAGCAGCGACAATGATAAATGACAGGGGATTTGGATGCTTGCCCTTGACTATAAGAGGAAACAGGCAGATTGTGGGCTAGGGTTCATGTTCTGAAGCTTCAGTTTCACCAGCTATTCAGTTTCTAGAGCTGCTTGCTCCCACAGAGCATGGCAGGCATTTGGACTCAAGACCAAACAGCTATCAGCCAAGATCTCAGAGCCAGGGATGCACGGGCAGCCTCACAGAGCATGCAGCCTCTATGTGTGGACAGATTGACCTCATGGGTTCATGGGTGACTGAGGCTACCTAAAGGGCTGTGCTGGGAGTCAGAACACCTGGGTCCAGGCCCAGCAGTGCCCACATGAGTCAGGAAATCTCTCCAGCCATTAATACGGAAACAAGGGAGCATCTGCTGGGGGCCAGGCATGGCGTGGGCTCCTCTCGAATGGGATCTCATTTAATCCTCCACACAACCCCTTGGGGAAAGTGCTAGCTTTATCCCTAATAGATGAGGCTGCAAGAAGTTTTGCAACCTGCCTGAGGACACTCAGGGGCAGATGTGGGATTCTAATTTGGGTCATTTTAATTTGGGTTTAATTTGGGTCATTCTAATTTGGGTTAATTTTAAGTTGTCCCATTCTTTTAGCAATTCATCAGTTACATGGGAATAGTAAGTATGTGTGTGCTACTCTCCTCACATACTTGTTGGGAGACTCAAACAAAATGAGAAGGTGATTTGTAAACACGGACAAGCTATTCCTAGGCCTGCTGGTCCCAGTGTAGTTTCCAGCAGCACTGCTGTCTGCACAGCTTCCTGCCCACCCCTGCCCACCACCTATTTCCCAATCCTGTATGGAGCAGCTACTGGGACCACCGCTGCAGGTACCCCTGGAAGTGCTGCCCCTATGGCCCCTGCAATGGTGGTACATCCCTGCTCTTCTCCAGAGCAGCAGCAGCCCTTCTCCCAGCCTTGCTGGGAAGTCTTGGCATTTGGCCAGTAGGATGGGGAGGCTGTGTGGAAAATCTGAGGAGATGTTTTTCTTTCTTGGGAAGAAAGCCAAACTTCAGTTCGCTGGAGTTGTATAAATTTTGTACCCAGAGAAGATCTCATTTAGAAAGGAAAAGGAAAAAAATCTCTTGCTATTTGTGTAATGAGCTGGGTTGGCCAAGCCAGGGCTAAACCCCACATATTTGGCCTAACTTGCTGTGTTTGCAAAACAGGCCCATGTTCCAGGAGATGACTGGAAGACCACAGAACAGCCAGGATTTCTCTGCAGGTTTCTTCAGCCCACTTTCCATCCCCTTGCTCCAGTCTGGGCCTGTACGTTGGTCTCTTGGGCCTAGAAGGCTGGGGAGCTCAGGGGAAAGGGGGGCCACGGCGATCCCTTTCTGCACATACCTGTTCCACACCCTACCCCTTCAGCCCCATGAAACCCAACTGACCGAAGGACACTGCCTCTAGGAAGCCTTCCCTGGGCCCTGAGGCTGGGTCATGGCTCTTTCCTAAGGGCTCCCACAGCACCTTGTATTTATCACACTGTATTGTTGAACTGGCCACCAGCCAGTCTCCCCTTCCCATTGGTTAGGGACCCCTTATCTTGGATCTCAATAAAACCCTGCCTTGCTTATCACTGGGCTTACCACAAGGCCTCTAGCAATTTGTTTATATAGTTGTTCCCACCCCCCAGACTCCAGGCTGCTTGGGAGCAGAGAACCTGTTCTAATCATCTCTGTGTCTCTAAGACTTAGCACAGTGCCTGACACACAGCAGCTGTTCAATACATGCTTGTTGAATTAATTAACATGCAGAAGATAATAATAGCATGCCATATCATGGGGCAGAGTGTGATTAAGATCCCAGCAAATGCTGTGAGCTCAGAAGGAGTGATTGCTGTGGGGTAGAGCAGGAGGAGATACTGTTGTAGAAAGAGAAATTGACATGAGATAAAGCACAAAAGACAGGATGGAGAATGGCTGGAGGGTAATAGGAAGAGTGAAAGTCTGAGCTTTAAAAAATGTAAATCAGAATATGGCCCACTCCTACTTAAAATATCAAATAGCTTCTTCCTGTATTTTGGAAAAAATCAAATGTCTTAATCAAAAGCTGTGAGGCCCCATGAATCTAATCCAGGCCTCAAACATTAGAAAAGGGAAACTGAGACTCAGAGTGACATTTATAGGGATGCTAGATCATAATGTTTCTATTTAAAACACCTTTTGTTTAGGGGCACCTGGGTGGCACAGTTGGGTAAGCATCCAAATCTTGGTTTCGGCTCAGGTCAAGATCTCAGGGACCTGAGATCAAGCCCTGAGTCGGGCTCTGTGCTCAGTGTAGAATCTATTTAAAACTCTTTCCCCCTTTCTTTCTGCCCCTCTGCACCATGCTCACCCTTGTTCTCTCTCTCTCTCTCTCTCTCTCTCTCTCTGTCTCTCAAATAAATCTTTAAAATAAAATAAAACTCTTTTGTTTAAAAATTGTTTTTAACAAATCGTGTAATATTTTTACCACAGATGTATTTGCCTTCAGTTTGAAATCCCTGGTACAATTTTCCAGATTTTTTTTTTCCTATGTGAATCAAGTTCTATGAGCCTGCCTTTATATAACACAGTTGATTTTCTGTTTTTTTCCATCATGGCCGATTTGAAAGTTGCCCTATTTAATACTGTAGGAACCTATTCTGGAGTTGTTTATCTTTTAAATTGCTGTGGGACCTAAATGGTACAGCCTTCAAACTAGGTCTCATGAGAAGCAAGGACAGAAGAATTATTTGTTTTTCTGTCACTGGCTGATGAGGCCCCTCTTCATGCCAGCACAGGCCCAGGAGTGACTGATGTGGGCCTGCCTTATAAGGTCTTTATGATCTGAGAGGTGTGTACCAATATCAGATGAGAAATTTGAGCCAGGCACTGCACTGACCACTTTGTCTTATCTCCTTTCCTTCGTCTTTTCCCAGTAACCCTAAGGGATAGTTATTATTACCTTCATTTTGTAAGTGAGAAAACTGGGGCTGAGAGAAACCAGACACCTAAGTCTCACACTAAGTCTCACAAGTGAGCATCAGTGTGGGACTGTGAACCCAGATGTGTACTTTGCCTCAGTCTAAAGCAAAACAGGATTAGCTATATAAAGGAAGAGAAGAAATTGCTTCAACCATTCTGAGTAGAAGAAACCAGCCCACAGAGCCCTTCATCCATCCCTACCCCCATTGAATGAGGTAATAGTAAGAGCGAACAGTTGTTAACCATCTGCGTGTATAATGCGCTTTGGCGTGACTCTATTCCTCACAATAACCTTTAGTGAAGTAATACAATCCCGTGGCAGCAGCGTACGGAATGCAACTCCATTTTACATTGGGGCTTAAGAGATGCTCAGAGAGGCTAAAGAATTTGTGCTAGGTCACACAGAGGCTGAGCCAATATTCTCTCTCTCTTTTTTTTTTTAAGATTTTATTTATTTATTCATGAGAGACACAGAGAGGCAGTGATGTAGGCAGAGGGAGAAGCAGGCTCCCCTCAGGGAACCCGATGTGGGACTTGATCCCAGGACCCTGGGATCACACCCTGAGCCAAAGGCAGATGCTCAACCACTGAGCCACCCATGTGCCTATCTAACTCTGTCTTGATGCAAAGGTTCTTTTGTTTTTTGGTACCCCCCCCCTGCCCCCCACTGCTCCCAATTTAGAAGAGACAATGAGGATCACACTATGAGGTTAACTACTTATGACTCCAGGAAAATCTCTGAGAAAGGACTACAGAAATTGTGCTCAGTGGCAAAGGGCTGAGGCAGAAACTTGCAGGAAATATATAGAAGTTTCAGCCTCTAAAAAAGACCAGTGAGAATGGGCCCAGGAGACTGGAACAGACAGAACTGTTATATTACTGCAGGGTGGGACCGACCGACCCTTCCAGCTACCATTACCAGCCCGGAAACAGCCTGGTTCCAAATAGGGCCTGGACTAAAGTCAGGTTACCCAAAGGTATAACTGACCACTAGACCAATCTAGATTTTATTTATTTAGGTAAATAAGAGAGAGAACAAACAGGGGAAGCAGCAGGCAGAGGGAAAGGGAGAACAGGCAGAGCTTCCTCCGGCAGAGCAGAGAGCCCAATTCAGGGCTTGATCCCAGGACCCTGAGATCATGATTGAGCCAAAGGCTTAACCAACTGAGCCACTCAGGTGCCCCAACTAGACCCAATCTAGATTGAGTAAAAGGTATATAGTCAAGTTTAAGGATTAAAAAAAAAAAAAAAAACAGCAAAAGCCACCAAGGAACAATCCACGATGGCAGACTACAAAGAATACCAATGGAAATTTAGAGAGACCAGGATGCAGACTGACAGGATTGTTTGACTGCCCAGGGCCTGGCACAGAGCCAGCAGGTATTTCCAACACAGTGGAGTCCTTTCACAGCCCAAGCCAACTAAATGCACATGGGAGAGTCCAGATGGGGAGAGAGAGAGAGAGAGAGAGTAGAGAGAGGGAAGAAGAAAGAGAGGAATCGAGACAATGACATTGACTACACCAGTCATTGTACTCCATCAACACATACCCCTGAGTGACTGTGAGGTAGGAGATCTGCTGTCCCACGGAAGAATAGGTCCCCTTAAGCGTCTCTTAGCAAGAGCATCAAATGACAGTAGGGTGTTATTTTCCTAATGCAGAGTCATGGGGAATTTTGACTTTAGGATGAAGCTTTTAACCTTTTGTGCTGACCGTGGAATTATTCCCAGGGCAATGAGACTTCACTGTTGACGGATGCCTGATGTGGTGAATCACCTTCTGAAGGCCCAGGGCCCAGAGCCTGAGTTCTGACTTGACCTGATGTTATGAAAAGTGGTTGTTTGGTTCTTTTTTTTTTTTTAAGATTTTATTTATTTATTCATGAGAGACACGGAGATGGAGGCAGAGACATAGGTAGAGGGAGAAGCAGGCTGCCTATGTGGAGCCTGCTGTGGGACTTGATCCCAGGACCCCAGGATTATAACCTGAGCTGAAGGCAGATGCTCAACCACTGAGCCACCCAGGAGCCCCTGAAAAGTGTTTTTTGTTTGTTTGTTTGTTTGTTTTTGTTTTTTTTGCTTTTGTTTTGTTTTTAATTTTTCTAATTTAAATTTTAGTTAACATACAATGCAATACTGGTTTCAGAAGTAGAATTCAATGAGTGGTTTTGTTTTTATTTTTTTTTTAAGATTTATTTATTTTTTTATTCATGATAGAGAGAGAGAGAGAAGCAGAGACACAGGCAGAAGGAGAAGCAGGCTCCATGCCGGGAGCCTGACATGGGACTCGATCCCGGGTCTCCAGGACCGCGCCCTGGGCCAAAGGCAGGCACCAAACCGCTGGGCCACCCAGGGATCCCCTGGTTTTGTTTTTAAAATAAATTCCTTACCACTAGCAATTATAGCATGGCAGGATAGACCTACTGGGAAATGTATGATGGAGGCTCTTCAGGAAAAAAAAGAAAGCTTTTTCTCCCCCTATTGTCTCCCTCTACTATCTCCCCACCCCACCCAACCCCACCAGCCACATCCCTGTACTCCGGGAGATCTGAGGTTCTCTTGCACCAGTGGAGAGTTTAGCAGCCTTTGTTTTTGAAAGCTTAGCCCTGTGGAGATATAGAAAAGGCTGATTCAAGATGCAAAGGCAGGTAGAGTTCTTGGAGGGAGAGAACTTTGGGCAGAGGGGCAGGGAATATCTGAGAGGCAGGGACATGGACCCTGCTCCTATGTAAGGTCCCACAGAGGCCTAACCTCAGATGGGGGATGATTGCCAGATGCCGCTGGAGGCTGGACACTAAGCACAGTGTTCTTGAACTGTGAGGAGTGTCCCTGTGGCCATGCCTGTGGTCAAAGGAAGGCTTAAGGTTTACAAGGGAGAGCAAGGCCAGGACAGTTGGAAGCCTTCCAAGAAGCAGTCTTGGGCAGATAACAGAAGATCACAGCACCAGACACCAGCACAGGGAAGCAGATGTAGCCATGCAACAATGGAGCTACCAGCAGTTACAGCCCAGAGCCTCCCACATTTTCCCAGACCCAGGGATCTTATATAATCCAATGGAGGGGAAGTAAGGAGCCCAACTAATGCCTGATGTTGAATTTCTCCTCTACCTGAGGAGTGGGAGAGAAGGTGCTCAAATTATTTTTAAAAAATGAGTGAATGTATTGTTTCTTAAGCCTGAGATCCACTCCATACTTTCTTCTTAAATATCATTATTACTGTAATAATAATAATAATAATAATAATACCTAACATTAGCAGAGTGTTTTTCCATTTACACTTTTCACATGCAGAAGTTCCTGAGCTCTGGATATTATTATCCTTTGGGATATAGATTATACAAAGAACTCATGGTCTTTGATTTCATCCTCAAAAGTGGGGACCTCTTTCATAACACCCTTCAGTACTCTACTAACACTTGCTATTATCTATCTCAACCTTCTCGAGAACTTAGTTTCTTTAAATAATATCATTGGAACTCCTCTCTGAACAAGTACCACTAGATGATCTCACACGTGTGGCCATTTAATGACCAACATCACTGACATATACTAGATGCTCAATAAATGTCAAAGTAAAACAAATAAGCAAAGAAATTATGTGATTACTTTGATTAGCTGGGTTTTTTAATTAATAGGGTATTTCATAGAGCAGTTCTGAGTTTACAGAAAAATTTGAATAGACAGTACAGAGTTCCTGTACACTCCCTCCCCTCCCCTAGCACATACACACTCTCCTCTCTTATTAACATCTTGCATTGTGTGGCACATTTGTTACAGTTGGTCATACAATATTGATGTATGATTATCAATTATTAATTAAAGTCCATAGTTTACAACAGTGTGTTTTGTATGGTCCTATGGGTTTTGACAAATAACATGTTTTGTATCCACTATTACAATATTATAGAGAAGAGTTACACCACCCTAAAAAGCTCCTGTGCTCTGCCTTTTCAAAACCCTCCTTCCTTCCCTGATAACTGCTGGCAGCCACTGATCTTTTACTGTCTATTTTTTGCCTTTTCCAGAATGTCATATAGTTGAAATTAGACACTGTGTAGCCTTTTCATATGGCTTCTTTCACTAGTAATAAGTACTTAAGTTTCCTTAATGTCTTTTGTGCCTTGATAGTGCATTTCTTTTTAATGGTGAAAATTTTTCCATTGTATGGATATACCACAGTTTACTCATTTATTGAAGGACATCATGATTGCTTCTAATTTGGAGCTCTAATGAATAAAGCTACTATAAATCTTTGTGTGCAGCTTTTTGTGTGGTCATAAGTTTTCAGCTCGTTTGGGTGAGGTCCTAGGAGCATGATTGTTGGATTGCATGGTAAAGACCATGTTTAGGTTTATTAAGCCTGGTTTTTAAAATGCGATTTCTAGCTAGCATTATCTCAGGAAATAGGGAAGAGAATGATTAGTTATGAGTTGACCTCATAGTGTAGAATTATAAAATGGCCCTGCTTTTATGTATACTAAACCTATTGTTTAGCTTCACAGTGTACACGTAAGTCCTATTAGGCTTGGATTTGGCAAATAATATGCTATAAAATCACCCCTATAATTTCATTTTGGCCCTTTCAATTTGGCTGCCAAGATAGACTAGTCTGAAAAGATCCCTACCCACTGAAGTTAAACATCCTAGTGAAAGAGACAAGAAATAAATACTCAGTTAAAACCTGTTCAGGTGGAAGTACTGGATAGGAAAAGACCACACATAGGCACACAAGAAAAGAAATGAGTTTTTCTATTAACTTACAGTGAATCTGCATGTGCAGCCAAACTAGGATTGGGGGAAGAGGAGGAGAGTAATTCAGGGACAATTTAGCTTTAGAGAAATACTACTCCAAAGTCAGCCACCTTTCTCTGTACCTTTATATCATAGCTTCTTTACCTGGTACATCCTCTCCAATTAAACTGAAAGAATCTTACCTTTTTCCTAATGTTCCTTACATTGCTACTTTGCACATGGTAGGTACTCAAGAAGAGCTCACTATATTGAAAGAAGTTTTCACCAATATCCACATGAAAAAAAGGATTCCAATTTTACCCTCAAAGTTCAACTATTGCAAAAGTCAAAACCAGAAATATCCTGCTCTTGGTAATTAAGTGTTTTTAAGTGGTTTTGGAATGAAACCAGCATATACATTTTCAGAGCTTTGTAATCATTAACTATTCTCCACCATCCGAGGAAATGTGAACCTGGATATGCTCCAAGCACCTTAGCAACAAGCCAGCAGCTTCCAAAGAGAGCCCCCAGTCCTCTGATGGAGCCAGAATCCCACAGACAAAGCATTATTTATATCGACATAGACTCTTTTGCTTCTGAAGCTAGAATCCCAAGAACCAAGCTAATGAGAAGACTCAGTGCCAGCATGTCATATTGAGTTAGGAAGGCCAACCCATTAACAGTCCATTTCTCTGTGCTCAGCCCAGACTGGAGGAGATGCAGGACAAACATATACAGTGGCTTCTGAAAGGCCCCAACACGATGCTTGAACACCAAAACAGTCACTGCTTAGCTGGGAGTGTGGGAAAGGGCGCAGACCATGGAATGCTTTCCTTTTTTTTTTTTTTTTTTTCATGGAATGCTTTCCAAATGGATGAGCAGTGTCCTGCATAGAATAGCAGAGGCTGCCAGCTGCAGGCCTGGGCAGTGTGATGCTCCCAAACTCCTGAGCTTTGTGTTTGGTGAGCCTGAAGGTGAGACCCACCCCTTCTCCTTTCCTAATCCCACCTCTACCAAAGGCCTTATCTAGGGCTTAACCACTGGCACAGGTGGAAGATGCAACCTCAGCATGGCATTAAGTGTCCCTTAGTTTCAAGAGGATAATTTCCTTCTCTGAAAACTCCAGTGGGAAGTGATGTTTCTCTGCATCCCCATCTAGAATCACCTTTGAGTGTTTCCTGCCTCTGAAACATCTGAGTGACTTAGCAAGCTAAGCACAGAAGAGGGCTTCAGTTTGTGTTAGTAACAGCAGATGATCACTAAAATATACTAAGCTCTGCACATGGCAATATGCTAAGCACTTTACAGCCATTACCTCACCTAATCTTCATAAGAACTCCGTAATTTAGGAATATCATGAACCCCACTTTACTGAAGGGAAAACAGAGCCTTAGAGAATCTGGGTTAGCAGTTCTCAGTGTAGTCCCTGGACCAACAGCACTGATACTACCCAGGAACTTGTTAGAAATGAGCATTTTCAGGCTCTATTCCTGACCTACTGAGTCAGAAACTGGGGGCAAGGCCAACAGTGAATTTCAACTGCAGGTGATTCTGACACATTCTAACATATGAGGACTCCTGGATTGGACAACTCATCTGAAACCACACAGCCAGTAGGATCCTAATGTCAGCACACCTCTCCTACCTACAATCACAAACTCCATATTCACAGAATTGGCAGTTGTGAATAGATGCTTGGCTGCTGAAGTGTCTAATCAGATTCATCAGGGGAATAAAAGAGAAGCAACCTGCCTTTTCTACATTAAGGCCTCTCTCTAACTTCATGAGATATTATCACATTCCTCAGAGGAATGAAGATTTTCTTCCCTCTAAATACCTCACCCCACCCTAGCCACATAGGCTATACCCTGGCCTTATTCAATCTTCATTTCACACCCAAGATAGCAGACAGAACAACTAAAGGGATGGAGAGTAACTGACATTAAAAACTAAAAAGTTAAAAGCATTCTGTATTATTTTCCAAGGGCTACCATAACAACATATCATAAACTGAGGGTGGGGCTTAGAACCATGGAAATCTATTGTTACAAGTTCTGGGGGCAGGAAGTCTGAAACCAAGGTGTTAGCAGAGCCATGTTCCCTCCTAAGCCAGTAGAGGATCTTCCCTTGCCTCTTCTAGCTGCTGGTTCTTTGGCTCATGACAACATAACTCACATGTCTTTCTTCCTGTATGTCTTCACATCATCTTCCCTTTATATGTGTCTGTGTCCATATTTCCCCTCTTAGTAAGGACACCAGTCGTATTGGATTAAGGGCCTACCCTACTCCAGTGTGACCACATTTTAACTAATTACATCTACAACAATCCTATATCCAAGTGAGGTCACTTTCTGAGGTACTGGAATTAGAACTTCAACATGAATTTGAGAGGAACATAATTCAACCACAATATCTATTTATGATGGTGAGAGATGAGTCTACAGAAGGTTTCATGCATGGTGTTTGCTGTAGAACCTTTTAAAGATTCTTAGGCTGACATCAAAAAAGCCATCTACCTGAAGGTAGTAGTTTCCATCATGGTTGGTGATCAGAACCACCTGGTATCAGTTGAAACTGCAGCTTCCCAAGCCTCATCCTAGACATCCTGAATTAGAAAGAGATTCAGTGATTTGTATGTTAATAAGCATCCCTGTGACTTTGATGTAGGCAGCCTTCAACGTACTCAAACTTGGGAAGTGCAATTCTAGCCAATCCACATAGGGTGCTCAACATTCTGGCCCACGTGATAGTCAAGCATCTTGGAGATACTACCAGACTCCCCCAATCCTCCAGACCCTGTGATGCTCATAGTGAGTTATAAGTTCAGACCAGCCATCTCCAGAACACTTGAGAGAGATACCCATAGGACTTCTCTAGATATTTCTTTCCATTATGATCCCAGGCTATCTGCTTTGGTCCACAGGTAGCACTAAATGGTCAGAGAAACCTGACTTCCAAGACAGATGATTTCATTGAGTAAAAGTCAAGTTGAACCAGATCCCCTGGGATCCAGCTCCACTAACCCAGTAACTTCTCCCTTTTAGAGAAACAGAGACAAGGAGGCCGCTGAGAGCTGGTACCTACCAGAGGCACTTTCAGTACTCTGAGCTAAGCCTGGGAAAGCAGCTGTGTGGAAGGTGGAGGAGAAACAGAAGTCAGCAAGGGAAAACATCAGGGCAAGGTTAGCACCACATCTTCTGTGACAGGCCACATCTTTCTTCCACAGCCCACCTCAGACTGCCAGTTAGCAGGAAAGACAAGGGAATCATGTCTGTAATAACAGTCTTCACTAGGTAAGGAGGATTACAAGGCAGCAGAAGGCAGTAGAATGAGCCCTGGAGTGGATGTCAGGACTCACTAACTCATTATACCTGTCAGGACCTCCATTTCTTATCAGTTGAGTTCTCATCATTCATCTTCTTGTGAGAAGGAACAAATACACACTCAAGCCAGCCCAAGAGGACTTATGAGGATAGGGATTCCGTGGAATCGGGGGAAGGAAAAATCTACCTGCCTTCATGGGAACCAGGAAGATACTAAGAGCTGTAGGTCTGTCTGTCAAGGGCTGTGTGATCCATCTCTTCTACCCTGTGCCTGTGCTCACTTCCTCCTTTCTCTCCATTAAAGGGTTTCCTCTCCATTAAAGGGCTGAGGCCACTACCTCAGCATGCACAGTAGTCATCCTGATTGCCTCAGTTCCCCAAGACCACATGGCCTTTCAACTTAGTTCCCCACAGCTCACTGACTTAATTCCTCAATGTTCCAAATCCAAATTCTTGGAGGAATCTGAACCTATTCTGGGTCAAGAAGCCTTCCTTCCACCAGTTAGCTGTGACTAAGTGGTAGACCACAGAGCATAAACCCAGGCATCTGGCTGTGGGTAGAAGCATCCCAGAGCAGGGTGCTGTGAATGGGTAGCAACCCAAGGCATGGCTACTACAGTAATACTAACAAGTCATCACCATGTTGTAAGTACCTACTAGATGACAGACACTGAGCTACATCAATACATACAATCCTTAATTCAGACATTCAAGATAATTATCACAGATACAGATACAGAAACAGGCTCACAGAGCTGAGCTTACTTACTTACCTAAAGTCACTCAGCTAGTACAGGGTTGAACAGGGACTCCCAATTCAAGCCCTCCATAGCAGGACATTTTTGTTTTTGTCATCTAGCCTAGAGCAATTAGGTCAGGAGATGGTACCATTTCATTGTGTCAGGAGAAAAACAGAAGTTAACAATCTCTATCTGCCTATCTGTCTGATTATATTGATAATAAAATAAAATAACCAACTGAGAAGTGCATTGAGAAAGTGGTACAAAGATAAATTTGAAGTCTTGAACATGCCTGCTTTCGCTCCCCCACAGTGTGGTATTTACTTACTGGACATTTCCCTGAGGACTGCAGAGCATTTATTCACTGCTGCTCTGAGGCCAGAATGGGTCATAGCCACAGCAAGGGTCTTAGAGCAGTCTAAAATCCCATGGAAGGGACCACCCACTGCTTACAACCTGGTGGTATGACCCCCACATAAACAGGATCTGAATTCTTAACCTGGAGCTTGGCACCTCAAGGCAAGTGCTGTTTGAATTGAAGTAACTTTCTTGTTTTTCAAGAAGTTTAGCCTCCAATGCCAGAAATGGTCAGTCAGGCTCAATTTGGGTATAATAGAGCACAAGCCATAGTCACAGAGGCATCACTCTGTGTTAGAGTCAGGCCCTTGGAGTCTTTGTCCTGGAAGGAAGAAGGGTTTCAGAGACTCATTCATACTCTGACAGGTTGGGGAACATCTGAAGCCATGCAACAGGCCTTGCCTTTTGGCCCTGTGATGTTCCACTTTATGTATCACTGGCCTAGGCTATGGTGCTCAGTTGTTTGGTCAAACATTAGATGTTGCTGTGGTGGTATTTTTGCAGAGGTAAGTAACATTTATAATCAGTTGACTTGTGAAACAGATTACCCTCTAAAATGTAAGTGGCCTTTATCTAACAAATTGAAGGCCTTAAACACAAAAACTAAGCTTTTCCAGGAAAAAAGGAATTCTGCCTCAAGAAATCCTGGGTTTCTAGCCTGTGGCTTGCCCTACAGATTTCAAACTCAAGACTTTTTACCTGAATTTCCAGATTGCTGGACTGAAATAATAACTCTTCCTCTTCCTCGTCTCTCCCTCTCAAACTCTGACTGAATCTATCCTCAGGAACTGCTAATAGTGAGAAGGAACTGCTAATGGTGGCCAGATGATATCCCCTCACACTGAGGAACTGCTGTAGGTCTGGCAGTAGGCCAGACTAAGGAAGCAGATAATGATGTTCAGTGGCCAGATGCAGATATTGCAGACTGAGTCCCTTCTCCTTCCATAGATTCTGTCTCTCCCCCAGACTCAGGCAGCCTCAGACTGCTCACCAAGGCTGGTATAAAGCCTCACTACTCAAAGTGTGGTCCACAGACTTGCCCTGTGGCAAGGGCATCACTGGGAACTTACTAGAAATGCAGATGGTCACGCTCCACCTCAGACCAGCTGAATCAGAATCTGTGTTTCAACATTCCTTAGTTACTCAAAGACACATAAAGTTTAAGAGGCACTTGTGATTGAAGGCAGCCTGAAATTCCAGGATGAACAGTGGAATGTTAAGAGATATGTTAGGTGGTAGGAGAAATGGGTAGAGTTCCTGATTAGATTCTAGACAGCTCTGAGCACATAGGCAAAATTAATACACGTGCTCAGAACTAACAAGCAAGAATAGGTTTCATTGATGAGGTTTCCCTATATGACAGGCACCAAACTCAGCACTTTGCATGTATTAACTCTCCCAATCCTCCCATCAAAGTATGAACAAGGTACTATTACTCTCTCCATTTTTCAAATGGCAAAAACATTTTTCAAATGGCAGAGATTTTTTTTAATAAATTAATTTTTATTGGTGTTCAATTTACCAACATACAGAATAACACCCAGTGCTCATCTCGTCAAGTGTCCCCCTCAGTGCCCGTCACCCATTCACCCCCACCCCCCGCCCTCCTCCCCTTTCACCACCCCTAGTTCGTTTCCCAGAGTTAGGAGTCTTTATGTTCTGTCTCCCTTTCTGATATTTCCCACACATTTCTTCTCCCTTCCTTTATATTCCCTTTCACTATTATTTATATTCTCCAAATGAATGAAAACATAACAGTTTGTCCTTCTCCGATTGACTTACTGCACTCAGCATAATACCCTCCAGTTCCATCCACGTTGAAGGAAATGGTGGGTATTTGTCGTTTCTAATGGCTGAGTAATATTCCATTGTATACATAGACCACATCTTCTTTATCCATTCATCTTTCGATGGACACCGAGGCTCCTTCCACAGTTTGGCTATTGTGGACGTTGCTGCTAGAAACATCGGGGTGCAGGTGTCCTGGCGTTTCATTGCATCTGAATCTTTGGGGTAAATCCCCAACAGTGCAATTGCTGGGTCGTAGGGCAGGTCTATTTTTAACTCTTTGAGGAACCTCCACACAGTTTTCCATAGTGGCTGCACCAGTTCACATTCCCACCAAAAGTGTAAGAGGGTTCCCTTTTCTCCGCATCCTCTCCAACATTTGTGGTTTCCTGCCTTGTTAATTTTCCCCATTCTCACTGGTGTGAGGTAGTATCTCATTGTGGTTTTGATTTGTATTTCCCTGATGGCAAGTGATGCAGAACATTTTCTCATGTGCATGTTGGCCATGTCCATGTCTTCCTCTGTGAGATTTCTCTTCATGTCTTTTTAAATGGCAGAGATGTTAAACAACTTTTATCTGGTCACACAGAAAATAAATAGTTGTGTCAGGATTTGAATTCAGAAAGCCTGACTCCATAGCTCTATACTATTTCTCAGATTCAAAGCAGAGTCTTCACAGCGTTATATCACATGTATAATAAAAGCTCAAGCATGGACTAATTGAATCTGTCTATAGGGTTTGAAAAAAAACTTCATAAAAGAGGCAACTTTTAAAATGGTCTTTGAATGATATCAGTTTTATAGGAGTTATAAATTGGGTGTCTTCCATGCATAAGAAGGTTCTTTCTATAACCATGTTAGAGTTTCCTTGCAGCCAAGTACACTCTTGTATCCATGCTATTCCCTCTGCCTGGAGCATCCCAACATCATCACACCTCCCTTTTACCAGGACACTTGATTTCACCTGATGAGTGTTATCAGGTTTCTAAAACTCCCAGACTAAGTCAGGCTTTCCATCAGAACTGCTTTTCCCTCATGACACTTAATGCCAGCTTATAATTAAACAGTTACCATGAAAGCATGTCTGATCAATGTGAGATTCTGTGAGCTTTTTGAAGGCAAGGACTATACGTAATCCTTTTTTTTAGAATGTGCAACATAATTTGACATATGTACACATTGTGAAATAATTACCACAATCAAGTTAATTAACACATCTATTACCTTACAGAGTTAGCATGTTTTTTTGTGTGCGTGTGTGGTGAAAATACTTAAGACCTGTTCTCTTAGCAAATTTCAAGTATACAGTAAAATGACTGTTATTAACTTATAGTCACAATACTGTGCTTTAGATCCCCAGTGCTTATTCATCTTATAACTGAAAGCTTGTATCTTTCGACCAACATCTATTCGTTTCCCTTGCCATCCTTCCCCCCTCCCCCAGCCCCTGGCAACCACGATTCCACTCTGGTTCTATGAGATCAGCTTTTTAAGATTCTGTGGAATTTTAAAGTAGGATATCTTCTGGATTAATCTACATTGTCACAAATGGAGGACATTCTTTTTATGGCTGATATATATATATATATATATATATATATATATATATATATAATCTGCAAACTTTGGGTTTACCCATCTTGACTCATTCCTACTTTGGAGCCACAATGAGCACAAATAGGTACTTAGAATCCTAATTACTTGTACAAAGTTGTGCCATTATCTCCAAAGCACGGAAAATAAATCATGGAACATGTTTCAACAATACCATGGCTTCTCCAAAAATCCATATATATATATATAGTTTCCTTTATCCGTTCATCTGTTGACAGACAGGTTGTTTCCATTTTTTGGCTATTGTGAATGATGCTGCAATAAACATGGGTGTGCAGAAATCCATTCAAGACAGGATTTCATTTCCTTTAGCTATACACCCAGAAATAGGATTCCTGGATCATATGACAGTTCTATGTTTAATTTTTTTAGGAATCTCTATATTGTTTTCCATGGTGGCTATGCCAATTTACATTCCTACCAACAGTGTGCAAAGGTTCTCTTTTCTCCACATCCTTGCTGACACTTGTTTCTTATCTTTTTGATGACAGCCATCCTGACAGGTATGAGTTAATATTACATTGTTGCTCTGATTTGCATTTCCCTGATGATTCATGATGTTAAACATCTTTTCATAGAGCTGTTGTTAGTTTGTAGGTCTCCTTTGGAAAAACCTCTGTTCAGGTTCTCTACCCATTTTGAAATCAGATTATTTGGGTTTTTTTTTTTGTTTTTTTTTTTTTTTTGCTATTGAGTTATATTAATTCCTTATATATATATTTTTTTAGATTTTATTTATTTATTCATGAGACACACACACAGCGAGAGACAGAGACATAGGCAGAGGGAGAAGCAGGCTCCATGCAGGGAGCTGATGTAGGACTAGATCTGGAAACTCCAGGATCACACCCTGAGCCGAAGGCAGATCCTTAACTGCTGAGCCACCCAGGTGTCCCAGAATTCCTTATATATTTGGGATATTAACTCCTTGTCAGATAGTTTGCAAGTATTTTATCCCATTCCATGGCCTTTTCATTTTGTTGTTGACTCTTTCCTTTGCTATACAGAAGCTTTTTAGTTTGATGTAATCCCACTTGTTTATTTTTGCTTTTGTTGCCTGTGTTTTTAGTGTCATATTCAAAAAACTGCCAAAACCAATGTCAAGGAGCTTTTTTCCTATTTTATTCTAGGAGTTCTATGGTTTCATATTTTGCATTTAAGTCCACAATCCATTTAGAGTTAATTTTTGTGTACAGTATAAGGGTACAATTTCATTCTTTCACATATGGCTATCTAGTTTTTCCAGCACCATTTATTTAAGTGACTGTCCTTTCTCCATTGTGTATTCCTGGTTCCCTTGTCAAAGATTGGTTAACCATATACATGTGGATTTATTCCTGGGACCTCTGCAGAACTGTACCTGGTCCTGCTCACTTGTGAATCTCTAGGGCCTCCAATGCCTACAACACGGTCAGCATTCAGTAATGGTTAGATGTGATGATCATATCCAGCTCTCACTCATTGCCACCCATCCCCTCCCCCACACGGAAGTTGGAGAATGGGCTGCAACCACCCTCCCCTTGATTAATAAATGACAGATGAAAAGGCTATCAAACCTGCAAACTTTGGGTTTACCCATCTTGACTCATTCCTACTTTGGAGCCACAATGAGCACAAATAGGTACTTAGAATCCTAATTATTTGTACAAAGTTGTACCATTATCTCCAAAGCATGGAAAATAAATCATGGAACGTGTTTCAACAATACCATGGCTTCTCCAAAAATCCAGATCAAAAAGGCATAAAACTAAGTTGACTCCTTCTATATTTAAGGTACTGTGAGCTTAATTCAAACTCCAATAACATTGACGCAAATGGGCAAACTCTTCAGAATTATATAAGAGGCTCAACAAGTTCTTACAAGCAAATTCTCTTTTCAATACGAAAACCTTCTTTCAGAGGACAGCATTGTTTTGATAAGGGATTAATTTAGGGGTAAATGAAAGGATTCATTGCAATTCAGAGCCCTGCTTCATATGGTCTGCTTGGGAAACTATTGCAAACCCTCATCCCAGGCCACTTGGCTATGATGGTGTTTAAATAAAGGCATGTCTTTTTTTTTTTTTTAAGGCATGTCTTTTTAAAATCTGGTTGCCATTTATCAAAGCTGCAATTCTTCTTAGGTCCCAGTTCCATGTTAATTTGCTTGTTTACCAAGTCTTAGTTGGTCTTTTTTACCCCCAAATATAAATATGTCTCAACTTTGATTAAGGGCTGAGGATTTCTAAAAGCAAGTCAGAGAAAAAAAAAAAAAAAAAAAAAGGCAGGTCAGACTTCAGAATGTTGGAGGAAGGCCTTATCAGACCCCATCACACACATTTTGATTTTGTGAAAATAAACTCACTTAAAAACCAATAAGTAGCCCAACTTTTGGGACCAGTGACAGTGAAAACAAATCATAAATATAGTTGTGAGCTCTACTGGCAGAGGTTTCTTTTACTTTCCAAACACAGCAAAGAATCTGCTAAGAGACATTCAATTCTATTATTCTGGCTTGCCCAAAGCAAATATAATTTGGAGCAGAGATATCCAGGAGCCCAGCACAATTATGTGGATTGAAGTAATTTATTTCAAAAGGAAACACTTCTCTAGAAAAAGGAATGATCATGTTTATAGTTTACTCACAAGAACACAGAAATTTTAGGAAACTAGAGAAAGAATTTCTTCAATTCTGACTGTCAATCTCCCTACTGACCTCTAAAGAGAAATGATTTGTTTATGCCTCTGCTCCGTCTTCTGTTTTCTAGCCTCGTGCATTAAGGAAAACAGAAAGGCAACTTATCTCTGCTAGACAAGTTCTGGCCAAATATGGATTATTGAGGGCCAAATTCTGAGATAAGTGCCTCATGAACATATTGTAGGTGGCCATTGCCCTCCTGAAGTTTTCTGAGTATCTGAAGCTCTTCTGGGCAAGTCACAAAAGTTTGCCTACACATATACCTTAGTGTACCTATTACCTACTTCATCCTATTGGCCTGCCCTCAACCCTTACTCCCCGCAAGATTCCATTCTTTCATATAACCAAACACATGACAGACAAGCAACTGAGTCTTTGGTTGAAAGTCTTCTCACTGAAACATGAATGGCCACAGGTTAAAGCACCTGTGTAGCTTTTCAGCTTCTCCACAGATAGACTTGGGGTAAGGCACTAAGCTATGTTGGCCTTGCCCTTTCTCTTAATCTCCTTCTTTTTACTTTCCTCCCCTATAAATTGAGATGGTTGAACCAAATGGTGAAATCCTGTTCAGTTTTATCACTCAGTGGATCTGCAGGATTTATTTGTGGTCAGTGAATGGTCAACCTAAGAGATTCGAGTTTCTCTTCCTAAGCCTTGGCCTTCCCCTTTCACTGCTCTCCAGCAGCTCTCTTGGTTTGGCCTCTCCCCACAGCTTAGTCCCCAGTTTGGATGCTGAATCTACTCTAACATGAAGAAATCCTCAAACACAAATCATATGCAAGTTTTCAAAAAGTTATTCAAATCTTACTCATTACAAAAAGATTTAGCAGGGACTTAGAATAAAAGATATGATAAGATTAATTATAGTGCACAGCTATGATACCAGATTAGATGTAGCTGAAGTCAGTACCTGGGTCCTTAATAAACCAAATGATACATGTCAGAGTTCAGCCTAGTACTTCAGGGTCCTTCTGTCCTTCAATGCAGGTTATAAATAAATTCTGTCCCATGCTTTCTCCATTCTCCACTCATACTTTCCAGCTACTTCTGGAGATTATATCCAGCAGACATGGGCTTTTATTCTCCCTGGGAAGTAGAATAAGGGCAGTAGATAAAGGGAGAATAGAAAGCTGCCTCTTTTCTAGGCCCTGCCTTCCTAAGAAAGCAAACAATGGTTCTCTTAATACTCTGGATCTTTCCTACACTTTAGTCACTCACCTTTGGGCCATCTTAATAACCTTTGCCACCCTTCCCTGGTTCCTGTAGACCAGTAGTTCCCAACCCTGGCTGGCCATGAGAATCATTTGGCAAGCTTTAAAAACGCTGGTGCCTGGGCCTCAACACAATTGATTTAGAATCTCTGTTAGAAAGGCCACAACATCTGTATTTATAAAGCCCCTGGAATGATTCTAACATGCAAATAGGTTCAAATATACTTCTGTACATTTTCACCTTTGGACTTCCTTCCTTGCATTGTCTGCTGGGTACTTCTAGGTTTGTAGTATATTATAATCGGATATTCCTTGGGGTTGGGGGAAGGAGTTTAGGGAAAGCAAAGACAATGTCATTATTCTCACCCAAAGGCAATTTTTTTTAAAAAACAGAAACAGAAAATAATTTTCACTTAAGAGAAACAAAATAACAAAATAATTACATATGATATACTTTTTTTAGCAGCTTTTAGAAGTTAAGATATGGGCATATTCTATTTATTCACATATTAATGTATTTATTAACATATTGCTTTATTATAAAAGCAATTCATTTTGTTTTCAGATACAATACAGTAAGTCCAAATGAGCAAATTCTTGATTCTTACAAGTAATTAGTGACAGAAAGTTTGGGGGAAATATAAGCAAATTCTATCAAAAGTCCATCCCTGTGATGCACTAATGGTCATTAAAAAGACAAAAGGTGTAAGGATCTGTTTTCTTTTGAGGCTAAAAGATATCTTTGCAAAGACAGGATGAGAGGCATTTATTCAACAAAAATGTGTTGAATTCCCATATGGTGCTGAGTGCTGCTCCAGGGCTGTGTATGGGGTTGCAGTTTGAACCTCCCCCATCATGCTTTTCCACCTCACATCCTACCACTTGATTATTCATATCCTGTACTTCTCATTGAATCATCTGACAATATTTTGATCCTCTTGTTTTCAATCATTTTTTTTCCTTTAGTGGCCTGTCTTCATCATTAAGTTTCACTTTGGTCTCGGTCTTTTGGATCTCATTGTTTTTGAATGTTCTACAGTCCTTCAAGGGTTCTTATACAAAATTCAGCCAGTTTTATAGTTCTTAAAACTTATAAACATCTCATTAATTATGTAAAGGAAAAATTCTCAAAGGCAGTTACACCTGTTATAGTCTGCCAGTCTTACTTCAGAAGCAGACTTAATTTTGTCACTGTCATTAAACATGCCACCTGAATTTAGGGGAAAGTGCAAAAGCATTTGACATAGACATAAAATAGCAACTCATATATCTACATCTGGGAAGTAAACTCTTCCTCATTCAGCACTTTCTGAAAACCTGACCGCACTAAAACAGATTGAACCACTCCAACCAGGCATCTCAAACGGACAAACTCCTGGCTCACTCAGCTGGCATATGTGTTTTCATTGGCACTAACAGTATTTTGGCTTTTTATTGAATTTCCATATCTTTGAATGGACCACACCTTCAACTGTGTGCACCTCATCCATTTCACTTATTTACACTACTGGCTCTTGAAGGCATTTGAATGTATGACCCCTTATAAAAATGGAAATTTTTCTGAAGAGTGTTATGTCCTCCCCAGTCTCCTTAAACAGAATACGTGGAATATAACTTACTCTTCTCGGGATCCCTGGGTGGCGCAGTGGTTTGGCGCCTGCCTTTGGCCCAGGGCGTGATCCTGGAGACCCGGGATCGAATCCCACATCAGGCTCCTGGTGCATGGAACCTGCTTCTCCTTCCGCCTGTGTCTCTGCCTCTCTCTCTCTCTGTGTGACTATCATAAATAAATAAAAATTAAAAAAATAAAAAATAACTTACTCTTCTCTTAATAATTCACAGTTATCATTTTGAAACTCAGTGATTATACCAGGTGGGAATGCCCTCATGGATCATGCAGGTTTTTGGACATTCAGTAATCCCAGGCTGCTATGCTTCTTGAGTTTTTAAAAACTTTTGTGTTGTCCTTCCTATCTTATTTTTAACCACTTCATTTCATTGTTGCCAGTGTGACTACCACCACTGCCACCTTCCTTCCTTTCTCTCTCTCTCTCTCTCTCTCTCACACACACACACACACACACACACACACATACACGTATCTCTCTTGCACACACAAAACCTTCCTAACCCTTGTCTGTTCTGTGGGCTAGGAAATTGGAAGGTTATTTAATTAGAATTATATACACAGGAGTAGTATATAGGCTCTGAGTTAGGAAGTTCTTAAGGAAGATGCCTCTTTATAATAGTGAACTTTATATAATGAACTTTAGTGCAAGTTCTTCATTAACAATTTTGACTGTTCAGATAGCTACATTGTTCAATTATAGGCTCTTAAAAAAAAAGACTAATAAGTACATGACTTCTGTCTAATGGAAGAGTCAGCAATTGAAATTCTGAAAATTGGATTTCCCATGAAGAACCCAAAGCTCCATCACTAAGCCAAATAAAAAGCATGCTCACTGACCTTCAATTCTTGGCCATCACTGCCAACTACAAACCAAACAACTAGAAACCAATAGACACAGATGTTGTACTTTTCCTTGGGTTGAGTAGGAGGCATCAAGAGCATCTATGCACCTAACACTATAGTATGAGTCATTCATGTTTAGCAGCAAGCTAGTTTTCCTTAACTACGGCCAAACTGGCCCAGTCAAGAACCTCTTCTCATTCTGCACTCCGGCCACAAGAACAGCTCACTCAGAGGGTCTGGAGCTGCCTTGCTCCCCTCACATCCTGTCAGGCCCACTGCCCAGCTCAGCCTAGGTATTTGTCCCTTCTCACCTGAAGTGAGCACCCCACTGAATTTTTGCTTCTTATCTCTCACTCCCTGAGCCATCTTGGTCAGACTTTCTAACCCTCTGTTCTATTGGATTGCTTCTAGGTAAAGACAAATTCTGATCTGTCTCCATATTAGCTAGAGAAAAAAAAAAGTATACGTTCTTTAATTCTCTTGCACCTTACCTTACTACAGCCCCCAGTGTTTTAGCCAAGCACATTTATCTCTTTGCTTTCCTACCACACTATAGTCATGGCCACTTCCTGTCTTTGCCCTTACTCTTGTGCCCCTCTAGTATACCATCTCTTCCCCTTTGTCTGTCCAAATCCACCCATTTGTATTTCTCCTCAAGAAGCCATTGTCAACTACTTTGCTCCTCTGTGGTTACTCCTTCCATCCAACTCCTAACATCTCCTAAAGTTTTAAGCCTTCCTTTTCTTTTCCAACTATCCTGGACACAGGCCCTGGAGTAGAGCAAAAGGTTCTTACCCAAAACCTCTTTGGTGGCTCCTGACCAGTTTCAATCCCTCTAAATACTAACCTGTTCAAAGAACACAGCTGACCTTGTAAATGAAGAACTAGCCCTAAGAAAAGCTAGGTTTCTATTTGAAGAAACTGCAGTATTTCTCCCACAATAATACATTGCCCTTCCGGTTTTATGGAAAAAGTGTGGGTGGGCTAGGTTTCCAGATAACTAACTAGCAAAGAAAGGGCAAGTCAGCCTCCTCTCCTCCCCCAACCACCCACTCCTGCCAGACAGCATTTAAAATGCACTTCAATATATATTTTTCATTTGAAAAGGAAACTACTCTTGATGTTCTGTTTCTCTCATTTCATTAAGGATGGAGGTCATCCACAGAAGGGGAAGGGTAGTTTTCAAGAAGGACTTGGAGGGAGTGGAGGTGGGGTGGGGGAACTCTCTCATCATTTCTTGTTAGCTTGCTTCACTCTTTGAAGAGAACAAGCCCAGCTTTCATACTGAATTATTTTCAGCGTGGCCTTTGCCAGGACTCAGCTCTCTCTGGCTGAGGCAACACCCAGAAGGATTGAGTGATAGTTCAAGGTCAGACAAGGTGTCTAGACAGGACCAGCCAGAGAAGATGGCATTAAGACAGCTGGGAGATAAGGGAATGGAGAAGGGGAGAAGGGAGAAGGCAGTGTGTATGTGTTAAGTGGAAGTCTAGGGAAAAATGGAACCTGGAAATTTCTGCCCTCAAACCCCCATCCTCTGCCCAGTCTCTGTCAGCCTGCCTATGTCTCTCTTATACACACACACACTTCTGTACAGAAACACGTTCTTCCCTTTCCCTCCCCTTCTCTCCTAAGGCATTTCTATAAATAAACAATGAGTCTTGAGCCTGCCAGTGGCCCATTATTAACTCTTGCAGTGTTCTGGCTGTACGTATATAAATCCTCACACTGCTCCTCACTTCATGGTCTGTAAAGCCTTTCCCAATATTTAATCTCTTCACTTGATTCTACCTCCCACACCTTAAGGGTCCTGTAAGTTCCTCCTCACCAGTCCCATGCACAGAATCATGAGCACCCCACACCTACACTCTCAAAGTTCTTAGCCTTAAAACTATAAGCTTCAGGTCCTGCTGCTCAAAATCACTTATGGTACAGGCCACATATTTCTTAAAACATTTATTTTTGCATTCCTATTATTATCAGAGCTTCCATCTAGTAAACATTTACTCTGTTCCAGGTACTGTGCTACGTGCCTTACATATATGATCTCAGTTGAATTCCACAACAATCCTGAGTTATCGATATGATAGAGGCATTTTGTAAATGACGGAAGTACTGCTGCCCAAGCTCTGATGTTGTTACATGACTGCAATCCTAAGGGGAGAGTATGGATACTGAGTTTTTGAATGCTACTGTGTATGACTGTCACACAAATGTTCTCCACCCCTTCCGGGCCGTCCTCTTACTGAGAAGGAAGCCTTCGGCATTTGCAGTTCCAGAGCATCTACTGAGCAGTCTAGTCAAACATCTGGAATGCCAAGATTAATATCTAATTAAACTTCCCCATGCCTGCAATGACATCTTCTACTTCAGTGAATGTTTATTTTGCTGGACTCTGTACTGGTATTATGAACAGAGCAATAAAATAGACAGGTCCCACCTTCATGGGGGGATGAAGGAGTTTACAGACTAGTTAGGAGAGAAGGTCTATAAATGAACATACAATTAAATACATATACCAGTTCACCAAGAAGTTCCAAATCAACAGAGAGTAAACATGACATAGTTTTAATTTTTTCCAAACACTATTCTCAACTATACTATGTCAAATTATCTCCCTTACTATTTGTTCCCCTTAAAATATCTCAGATTCCATTACTTCCTGTCACTTTCCTGTTATTGGAATTTAGTCTAGACCAATTTAAACTCTCATCTCATACCTGATCCAAAACCCTCTGCCCTCCCAGAGGACTTTGCTGCCGAGGGGTCCTTGAGCTCTTTCTCCCCATCCTCTAGCCTTTGCCACCTGTAGCCCACCTCACAGACCCTTGTTGCTGGAAACCCCCTCATCCAGAGGGTGGCTATCTTGGGAGGGTCCAGTACCTTCCTTAGTGTCCTTTAGACTGATGGAAAGTTTAGGCTTCCTGCCAAGCCATAGGAGAGACCCTGCCCCATTGCCATCCTTTCTTTTAGCCCTGCCTTCTCTCTTCAAAGTTTTCCCCAGGACAAAAATAGAGTGCAGACAGTAGTACTACTGCCCAAGCAGATGTTCAGCCAGGAAATATAACACTAGTCATTCCCAAAGTGCACCTCCAGTTCTTGGCTTGGAGGAGGGAGGATGTACCCCTGTCCCTTGCCAAGAGTTCTGCTCCTCCTCCAAGTTAATTCTGAGGAGCAAACCCTGCCCCCTTCTCCAGCTCAGCCTTCTCCATGCACACCTAGGCTGGGGCTAGGGGTGAGGTATCAGAGCCAGTCCTGCAAATTCAATTGTGGGAGCTCTCTTAGAAACATGGAGTGATTAGCACTTGTCATGTCACTTTTGGGCCTTGGCATCCATTTCAAGATAATAGAAAAGATCTCACTCAACATCTTGTTTCAAATAAAACTGTAATTCAAGGAATATAATGAAGAAGAGTAGGGTACTATGAGAGGAGATATCCATGCACTGGAATCAAATTTCTTGGGTTCAAATACCAGCTCTACCCCTTACTGTTTGCCCTTGGGTAGGTTACTTAACCTCTCTGTGCCTCAACTTTCTTACATGTAAAATGGTGATGATAACAGTACCCACCTCATAAGATTAGATAAGAAAATGAAAGTAATATTCTTAACATGCTACCTGATACATTAATAAATGCTCAATAAATCTTAGTTCCATAAGGACATGAATTGAGGACTCCAGGCACTTCAAGGCACTCAACAAAATTTGATGACATAGTAAATAAAGGAGAGTATCTGGGACTACCTGTTTGAGATTGGGTAGTTAGAGAAGACCACTCTGAGAGCTGACACTAAAGCTTTAAGATGAAGGATGAGGGGGACGTCAGCCAAAGAGCAAAGGGAAGGCAAAGGAACAATGGAATTAGTTACAGTATCCTCCTGATGATAAAATTTCTTCCAAGTCCAATTTAGACAGACTGTACTTGTGTCACATTACATAATAGACCTAGAAAATGTGCCTTGGACATTTTAATATGATATGTAAATACAGTTATCAGATGCTTATTTTCTTGAGATCAAAGGTTCTAACTCCTAAGAGCGAAGGTCCTCCAAGTGCCTCTTGTCCCTATCACAGCAGCTCTGATAGCATTTTCGCTGCTGGTGGGCTGGTCAGGGGTCTTCTGGAAGCCCCTGGCTTCTCCAGGACACATTGCTTGTCTACAAAAGACTCAGACCAAAGCTCTTCACTTTTTCTGTAATACCACCCAGGACAGGGTCCCTGCTCCCCACCCTGCCACCCCCCCGCCACCCCCCACCAAGGCAAACCCATAAAACTCTACAGAGATTGGCCTCAACCCACTGCCCATGACCTCTCTATGGTCCCCTATAACTGACAGCATCCTGCCCCTGCCCATCTTCTAAGAGATGAATTGGAGGAGTGACAGCTAGACAAAGAAGCAGGGTGAGGAAAAGTGTGGGAGCTAAGACAAGTGGGAAAGCCATGGCCAGGTTTGCCCAGGCACAGAGCACACCAGCTAAGAATTTTCTCCGCAGCTGGCAAGCACACAAGGAATAGTGAAGAAATACCAACAGAAGGATGCTGACAGTCCTCAAGGAACTAAATGGCTGAAATGTAAAAGAGGAAGCAGAGTAAAGCCTTCCAAGATTAATGGGGCCCAGAGCAAGAATGCCAGGAAAGGCCCCAGCCTGGCTGGTCCCCTTCTGTCCCCCACCCTGACCTCATCCTGCACCCATCACTCCTGTTCAGTGGACATGTGAACTCTCCCACCCCATCCTCCAAATAGCTACCTCTCAGGACCTTGGGTGCAGCTGCTGCTGGTAGAGTCAACCCTCAGGAGAACACAGAGCAGAGGTGGGCGTGGGCCCTGGAGGTGGACTTAGCTGGGTAACAGGGGTCCAGGGATACCATGAACATAGTCTAGGAGGAGATACATGTATGGGCTTCAGGTGGTGGGACATCATTTTCCTATGTCCCAAGTTAAAACAGTGGCATCATCTTCTACTCTGCCCTCTACACTTTCCCCAAAACCCAGTTTATCTCTGTCTGAGCTACCTTATCTAAAATTTCATGAAATGTGTGTGTGTATATATATGTACATAATATATATATTTTTATATATATAAAATAAATTTCATGAATATATAAAATTTCATTTCATGAAATGTGTGTGTATATATATTATATATAATAAAGTATATTAATATTAAATATGTTTTAATTTTTATTTTAGTATCATATTAATTTTAAATTTACTTTCTACCCCTGGATGCCACCGAATAAGCATCGTTAAAGTCTCCCCCTCCCAATGCCGTCATGTCTAAGTCAGAGTCTCCCAAAGAGCCTGAGCAGCTGCAGAAGCTCTTCGTCGGAGGTTTGAGCTTCAAAATAACCGATGAGAGTCTGAGGAGCCATTTTGAGCAATGGGGGAATGCCTATGGACTGTGTGGTAATGAGAGACCCCCAAGCACTCCAGAGGCTTTGGTTTCCACACGTATGCCACTGTGGAGGAGGTGGATGCAGCCGTGAACGCAAGGCCACACAAGGTGGATGGAGGAGTTGTGGAATCAAAGAGGGCTATCTCACAAGAAGATTCTCAAAGACCTGGTGACCACTTAACTGTGAAAAAGATTTTTGTTAGTGGCATTAAAGAAGACACTGAAGAACATCATCTAAGAGATTATTTTGAACAGTATGGGAAAATTGAAGTGATTGAGATCATGACTGACCGAGGCAGTGGCAAAAGAGAGGTTTTGCTTTTGTGATACTTGATGACCATGACTCTGTAAACAAGATTGTCATTCAAAAATACCATACTGTGAATGGCCACAACTGTGAAGTAAGGAAAGCCCTATAAAGCAGGAGATGGCTAGTGCTTCATCCAGCCAGAAGCCGAAGTGATTCTGGAAACTTTGGTGGTGGTCGTGGAGGTGGTTTTGGTGGGAATGACAACTTTGGTCTTGGAGGGAACTTCAGTGGTCAAGGTAGCTTCAATGGCAGTCGAGGTGGTAGTAGATATGGTGACAGTGGGGATGGCTATAATGGATTTGGTAATGACAGAAGCAACTTTGGAGGTGGCAGGAGCTATAACAATTTTGGCAATTACAACAATCAATCCTCAAATTTTGGACCCATGAAAGTAGGAAATTTTGGAGGCAGAAGCTCTGGCCCCTATGGTGGTGGAGGCCAATACTTCACCAAGCCATGAAACCAAGGTGGCTATGGCAGTTCCAGCAGCAGCAGCAGCTATGGCAGTGGCAGAAAGTTTTAATTACTGCCAGGAAACAAAGCTTAGCAGGAGAAGAGAGCCAGAGAAATGACAGGGAAGCTACAGGTTACAACAAATTTGTGAACTCAGCCAAGCACAGTGGTGGCAGGGCCTAGCTGCTACAAAGAAGACATGTTTTAGACAATACTCATGTGTATGGGCAAAAAATTCGAGGACTGTATTTGTGACTAATTGTATAACAAGTGATTTTCATTTCTGTTCTGTGGAAAGTGTAAAGCATTCCAACAAAGGTTTTTAATGTAGATTTTTTTTTTGTACCCATGCTGTTGATTGCTAAATGTAATAGTCTGATCATGATGCTGAATTAATGTGTCTTTAAATTTTTTTTAATTTATATTAAATTTTATATTACACATATTAATATATATTAAAGTAGATAGATGCATATATATCACAAACCTGTTTGTCATGAGAGACCAGACTTTGGAAATTGGAAAAACAAAAGGAACATTTCAAGGCCGTCTCCACCTTTGAGAAATAAGAGAATCTACCTTCTATATCATATCTTAAGTCACAGGCATCCAGTGGCTGCCACAGCCTTAAAAGCATGACAGATCAAATGCCATTTCAAGTAAATACTTCCAACATAAAGTTCTAAGATCCTAAAACAACTTTATGACACTGACAGTTGTCATGAAGATAGTTTAAATGAACTTATATATTATATGTGGTTTACTACCAGGGTGGCTACTTTCGGGATTTGTTTCCATTTTTTGTTTGTTTGTTTGTTTGTTTGTTTGTTTCCAGCCAAGGACTTTGATACCAACTAAATCAAGATTCTGGCTAGATGTTAGGGTTGATTCCACTTTACCTAAACAGTCAGAGCTGGAGTTAGCTTCCACAAGGAAGGGAGTGTATCATAAATCCAGAAATGGATATGTGAACAAGTAACTTATAGACTATTAACTAGGATATATCCAAAGATTAATTTTGAAAGTTGTTTCACCCAACAGTGTACATTACTGGACATTTGAATCTGTGTGTGTCTCTGGTTATAGTCGTTTTTAGTTACTATGAATCTGCTCAGCATTATAAATTACTGGTATAAAATATTTGCTGGAGGACTAGTATAAGCATGTGACTCACCAGCTCCTCTGACTCAGTGTACCCATGTGTGTCATGAGCTGTTAATACCTAGATCCATTAACAGAGAGCATGAGTAGGGCAAAGGGACTGTGTGAACTTGTACTAGCAAATAGCCAGGAGCCCCCACTAACTATCTTTATGACTATATCATTTTGTGATATGTAGCATCTATTTCTTTTGTTGCTATAATGGCAAGTTTGGGGTGCAGGTGTGGCTTGATCATTGTTTCCAAGCACAATGAAAGTAGATGATGATATAATGTAGTTGGAACTTATCCAACCCCTGTGAAGAACCCCTGTGAGGATTCCTCTCTCTACCCAAATTTGACCCACCCTTAGTGTAGATAAATAAGAGCTGAAAGATGGTGTTCAGATTTAGAAAGGCAGGATGATGTATAGTTGTAGGTTACTGGTAAGACCAGCAAGGGGCTTTCACTCCATTTAGAATGTTAACAGAGGGTGCTTGCCATGTTAGACAGGATTGCCGTTTCTGTAATCTAGAACCCCAGGTATAAGCACCAGAAGCTAGAGAATAGCTGGTCCTGAGTAGAAATACCTAAGAATATAGCTTCTGTGTTGTTTTTTTTTTAAAGAGGGGGAGGGGCAAGAGAGAGAGAAAGAGAATCTCACACAGGCTCAAGGCCCAGTGCAGAGACTGACTCAGGGCTTGATTTCATGGCCCCGAGATCATGACCTGAACTGAAATCATGAGTCAGACACCTAACCAATTGAGCCACCCATGTACCCTAGAATATAGCTTCTGTTTTCATTTCTGCAGCAGCAATGAGAACTTCTACTCAACTTGATGTAATCTGGCACCTCGAAAGATTAAGAAAAACATAAAAATGGTTCATTGTGATTAATTCAAACCATATCCTAAAAGCTGGCAGACAATGGTTTCAAAACTCAGATATTCCAAAACAATTTATTATTTTGGGTTGCATAGGAAAGAGATCATCCCACCCACCCCCAATATTGAAAAGAAAATAAAAATTCTATATAGGATGTGAATGAGAAAGTTTCTACTGTGCTTACAGGTATCAGTAAAACCTGTCTTAAATTTTTATTATAAAGTATCATTTATATGTGAAATATGTATAATGTATGTGCGAAAATTTTGCTTAAGAAAAAAATGCTAGCAGTATTTTTAAATATTTAAATATCCCTAATTCTTTCCATCTTCCTCCCTAGGAATGACCACCGTGCCACATCCTACTTATTATTCCTTTGTTTTCTCTTATTATAGTTATAGCTCTAGACAGATTTGTATTTTCTGTATGTGTTTTCTGTATGTATTTTCTGTAACCTGCTTTTTTGCTCAGCTTTATATTTGTAAGATTCATTTGTGTTGGCAGGATTAGCTGCCATTCATTTTCACTTATACTTTGTATTCTGTTGAAATAATAGGGTTTATCTATCCAATCTACCGTCAGTGGACATTTTGTGTTGGTTTCAGTTTTTGGTTTTACAAATAACACTGTTACAACCATATATTTCCTAATATATACCCCCTGGAGTTTCTCTATAGGATACACATATAGAACTGGAATTGCTATGCATTTTCAACTTTGCAATGCTAAATTGTCTCCAAAACGGTCATACCAGTTTATACACTCACCAGCAGGGTATGATACCCACTGTCTACAAGCTCACTAACATTTGTTTACAGATGTTTTAACTTTTGCCGTTCAGATGGATATGAAATAGTATCTCATACTTTTAATTTGCATTTCCCTATCTTATTAATGAAATGGAGAATCTTTTTTATGTTTATTGCCCCTCCTGTTTCCTCTTAAATGAAATATCTATTCAAATCTTTTTGCCTGTTTTTCTGTAGGCTTTTTCTTGTTATCAAAGTTCTTTACATATTCTGAATACTAATCGTTTTGTCAATTACAGCTTCTCCTTGTTTGTAGCTAATCTTTTCACTTTCTTTATGTTGTCTTTTGATTTTTAAAAAATTTTTAAATTTTAATGTGGTTAAATTTATCAGTTGTCTCCTTTTGATTTGTATTACTTTACCTTAGAAATCCTTTCCAATTCCAAAGTCCCAAAAGCATTCTATATTTTCTTCAAGAATTTTTAAAAGCTTTCCCTTTCCCTCTTTAATTATTCAAGCCTCTGGAACTGCTTTTAGAGCAAGACGTGAGAGGGTCCTGGTTTTATGCTTTTACATGTGGAAAACCATTTGTTCCCATGTCAGTTATTGTGAAGTCCGTTCTCTTCCTACATAGTACCATTCCCAGCTCTTTTGCCAGCCAAGCCTTCATTGATATGTGGGTCAATTTCTGGGCACTCTGATTTGTTCCACTGGAAATTTTCTAGCCCTGCCCTTAGACCCCATTGTAATAGTGTAATTTTATAAGACATCTTGGTATTTGCTATAGCAAGTCCTCCCCTCTCCCCCACTTCTTCAGGAAATCCTTGATTCTTCTTGGGGCTCTTTCTACTTCCACACACATTTTAGAAGCAATTTGTCAAGTTCCTTAAGCGACATACCTGGGTGGCTCAGTGGTTGAGCATCTGCCTTCGGCTCAGGGCATGATCTCAGGGTCCCGGGATTGAGTTCTGCATCAGGCTCAATAGGGAGCCTGCTTCTCCCTCTGCCTATGTCTCTGTCTCTCTCTGTGTGTCTCTCATGAATAAATAAAATCTTAAAAAAAAAAAACCCTATTGATATCTTGTTTTTTATTGGCATTGTGTAAAATAGTAGACATCTTCATGATATTAAGTGTTCTTAACCATAAATATGGAATAGTTTTTGTTTGATTTCTTTATTGTCTTTCAATATGTACTTATAATTTTTTCCATAAATATTTTGTTAAACTTTTGTTATATTTATTCCAGAGACTTTTTATATCATTACTGCTATTGTAAAATATGCCCTTTTTCCAAAAATTACCTTTTCTATTTATTGCATGCATATAGATTGATATTCAGTTCACTTTTGGATGGTGGTCCTTGTATTAGTCATCTATTGCTGAGTAACGAATTACCCCAAACTTAGTGGCTTAAAACCACAAACATTTAGGGGCACCTGGGAGGTTCAGTAGGTTAAATAGGTTAAGTATCTGCCTCTGGTTCAGGTCATGATCCCAGGGTTCCGGAATCAGGCTCCCTGCTCAGCTCAGAGTCTGCTTCTCCCTCTCCCTCTGCCCTTCCCCCTGCTTATGTGCACATGCTCTCTCTCTCTTGCTCTCTCTCTCTCTTGCTCTCTCTCTCAAATAAAAATTTTTTTTAAAAACCCACAAACATTTATTATCTCATAGTTTCTTTAAGTCAAAAATTCAGAAGCAACTTAGCTGGAAATTTTGGTGAGGGTCTCTCATTAGGCTGTAATCAAGATGTCAGCCAAGATGGGACTGAAGGATCCATTTCCAAGGTCACTCACATGGCTCTTTAAGAGACCTCAGTTCCTCTCCACATGGGCAACCCCAGTAGAGCTGCTCACAACAAGATAACTGACTTCCCCTAGTGCAAGCAAATCAGAGAGAGAGAGAGAGAAAGCAACTAAGATGAAAGCCACAGTGTCTTTTATAGCCTAATCTTGGAGGTGATGTGTCATAATTTCTACTGTATTCTATTGGTTACACAGAGCAACTCTGGCACATCATGGGAGGAAACTACCCGATGAATCTCAGGTCAGCACCATTAGGACCATTTTGTAAGCTGTCGCAATTTATATCCAACAACCTTGCTATTTCTCATATTTATTCTAATAATAATAGTAGTAGATTCTTTTGGATTTTCTATGCAGGTAAACATATCTGTAAATAATGATAATTTTCTTTATTTCCTACCAATCCTATTTTTATTTCTTTCTTGCTTTACTTCACTGGCTCAGATTTCCAGCACAATGTTTAAGAGAGGTGGCAATAGAGGAACTTATCTTAAAAGGAGTTTCAACATTTACCATAGTATGATGTTTGTAGGTTTTGTTTTTATTTTGAATAGATATCCTTTCCCAAATTTCCTTTTATTACTAGTTCTAGGGCTTTTTTTCCATTAAGGGAAATTTTATAAACTTTTTTTGACATCTGTTGAGCTAACATTTTTATTCCCTTAATCTATTTATATGTCAGATTATAATCATTGATGTTCTAATATTAAACCAAACTCCACTCAGAATACTCAACTTGATCATAATACATTATTTTTTTATATTTTAATAATTTATTGTTTGTAAATCTTTGTATCTGTTAATAAGTGAGATTGGCTTACATTTGTCCCCAGTAGGTTTCAGTATCAAGGTCAAGCTAACTCATTAATAAGTTGAGGAATGTCCCCTCTTTTTTATATATTCTGGAATAGTTTATATAAGATTAGAAATATTTGATCCTGGGTGCCTGAGTGGCTCAATCGGTAAAGCGTCTGCTTTCATTTCAGGTCATCATCCCAGAGTCCTGGGATCAAGCCCCATGTTGGGTTCCCTACTAGTGGGGAGTCTATTTCTCCTTCTCCCTCTGCCCCCCACCTTGTGTGTGCTCTCAAATAAATAAAATCTATTTTAAAAAAGAGAGAGAGAAGAAGAGAAAGAAATATTTGATCCTGGAGCATATGGGTGGCTCAGTTGCTTAAGCATCTACCTTTGGCTCAGGTCATAATCTCAGGGTCCTGGAATTGAACCCCTCATTGGGCTCTGCATTCAGCTAGGAGTCTGTTGGTCCCTCTACCCCTCCCCCTACTTGTGCTTGCTCTCTCTCTCTCTCTCTCAAATAAATAAATAAAATATTTGATTCTAGGGGTGCCTCAGTGGCTCAGTCAGTTGAGCATCTGACTCTTGATTTCGGTTCAGGTCATGATCTCAGGGTCATGAGCTCAAGCCCCACCTATGACTCCATGCTCAGCAGGGAATCTGCTTGAGGTTCTCTCTCCTGCTCTCGTCCTCTGCCCCTCCCCGACCATGCTCACTCTTGCTCTCTCTCTCTCTCCCCCAAATAAATAAATCTTTTTTAAAAAAAGAAATATTTGATCCTTAAATATTTGATACAACTCACCTGTAAAAATATCTGGACCAGGTATTTTGTTTGTGAGTGGGTTTTAAGCTACCAATTTTAAATTATTAATCTTAACTTTTAAATTACTAGTTTATTACTAGTTTAAAACCTGACTAGTTTTCTGTTTCTTCTTGAAACCATTTTATTTCTTTTTCTTAAATTTTTATTTATTTATGATAGTCACAGAGAGAAAGAGAGAGAGGCAGAGACACAGGCAGAGGGAGAAGCAGGCTCCATGTACCGGGAGCCCGACATGGGATTCGATCCCGAGTCTCCAGGATCGTGCCCTGGGCCAAAGGCAGGCGCTAAACCGCTGCGCCACCCAGGGATCCCTTGAAACCATTTTAATACAACACATTTGTCTAGAAATTCTCCACTTTATCTAAATTTACAGAGTTATCATCATGGAGTTCTCCATAATGCCCTAATACTTATTTATCCATTACCTATGACTTTTTAAAATATTTTTTTCATTTTCTTACTTTTTCTTCATGCATCTTGTCAGACTTCTCTTTTTATTGATTTGTTTATGAATCCATGTTGGATGAAAATTCTTTGTGGCTTAGGTTAAAGGCACACTTTTACAGAGAGTTCTTGCATTTGCTTTTACTGAGCATCTGTGGGTACTGGAACCAGGGATCATTTTTAATAAATTTTTGGTTTGACGTTTTTCAGAATACAAGGAATGTGATTTCAGATTACAAATTCATGTGAGGGCCAGATTATGGTTATGAATTTTAAGAGGAGTTTGTTGTTTCCCTCTACCCAGAGGTACAGGCATCTTTCCTAGTTGAATTTATTTGTAAGAAGGGTTATATTATTTTCTTAATGTGGCTGTATCCTTTCTTGGTTCTAGCTATACTAGACATTCACTGTGACTACCTCCCAGCTTAATGGACACTAACTTTCACTTCTGTCCCCTTAGTAGCCATAGATGTTAAAGACTGATGTTGGTCACCAGGGGTTTAACAAGTGACTTCAGGACAGCTGCCAGCTTCAGTAAACATTTATTCTCTGGGGTCCTGCTTTGGCTTTTTATTTAGGAGGCAGAGTAGGCCATCAAGGCCATCCTTCCTAACAGTTCAGCATTGCTTTTAAAACATTACATTATTATATTAAAATATAATTTAGAAATATTTTATCTAGCATTTTCAGGTGTTTTTTCCTGGAGGAATTTTGGGGGGAGTAATACAGACTTTAATTTTTACATTTTCAAGGCCATACTCATCTTGATCAGGCTGTATGGGGTATAATTTTGGGTGTGCTATGATGTACTTCTTTAGGTACTAGAACCTCTAAAATTCTTCCAGAAGGCAAAGGTAACTGAGATCCTTGTTGTAGACACTATGTGAAAAATGAAATACACCCACAACCAGATACAGCCTGCAGGGCTATAGTTTACAACTTTTGATAAAAAGGATGTTATAATAAAAAATCTGTTTTTCAAAATTGGGCCTTTTCAGTAGGCTGGTCATTTGTTTCACCTTGTTTAAGATAACCCATGCAGAAGCCCTTTCTGGAATTTTACATGAGAACTGGATCTACTGTTTCATAGAAGTACTGTCTCTCACTGCAGGGAGCTGATCCTCTCCTTTCAGTCCAGGACTGGTGCCCATTGCCCCCTCCCTATGTCCTCTGTGCAGCTCCAGCCTGTGCCCCTTTGGGAAGGTGGAGTTGAAGAGGGGGAAGCCCACTCCAGCTCTTCCCACACAGTCTCTTCCCCCATTTTAAAAGCTGAGGAGCAGCCCCCAAGAGAACCCTGACCCAGCAGAGTATGTGTGATGAACAGTAAGTACTAATAGCTCAAGTAACTATCCCTGGACTCTACCCCTAGTGGTCAGGCAGTAGGAAGTGTCCTCACTATTGAGACTGGAACTATGTGAATAACCTTAAGTGAATCCAATTCCCGGTCCAACCAAACTATTTTTGCTCAGTTTTTTTTTTTTTAAGATTTATTTATTTCTCATGATAGAGAGTGAGAGACAGAGAGAGAGAGAGAGAGAGAGAGAGAGAGAGAGAGAGAGAGGGGCAGAGACACAGAAGGAGGGAGAAGCAGGCTCCATGCCGAAGCCGGATGTGGTACTTGCTCCCAGGACTCCAGGATCGCGCCCTGGGCCAAAGGCAGGCGCTATACTGCTGAGCCACCCAGGGATCCCCTCTTTGCTCAGTTCTTAAAACAGGAGAATCTCAGTTGATGGTTTATTTGACTAGCTGTGGCTTTGAGAAAGAAAACATACTCAGGTCTTATATCAAACACTTTTATTCTTTAAAGTGAGAAGTTCACAAAGGACAGCTATAGGAGAGTGAAACATTTACAGTAGAAAAATTGTGGGTGCTAGCCAAACCTCAAATACTGTCATAGCAGAGTTATTCCAATAGTACTTTTCCAGCATGGCAGATCACACATGTTAAATTCAACTGCATTCTCTGAACACCTCTCAATGGATGTGCACAGTGATAGAAGCAAACATTCAAGGACTCCTATTCTTATGATCTTATAGAATGGATATATACACACCCCAAAACAATTATATTACAATACATCCAAACAATTCACATCCATTTAAAAAAATATTTTTACTTCAAAGTAATTGGTAGAAAGACAACACAAATATAGGCAAGAAATAGATTGCTACTTTTATGTGCAACGTACTGGATTCTTGAATTGAGAATCAGTGTCAGTCCTCACTTCCAACATCATGTCGAAAAAGTGTGGCAGAAAAATGAGTCACCTTCAATATGAAGGATTCAAATTGTGTACACTGGCAACACTCTCAGAGATGTAACAGTATCACAAACAGGATGCCAGTACACAGAATGGACCTTCTTATAAAGTCACTCATGAATTATCAGATGACCCTTCAGATATTTAGGAACAACATAATATTCTGGCTTAATCAAGGCACTTGCAAAGAGCAATCTTTGACATAACAGAATCCCCATGGTTGTTAACCACTGATGATGGTATGGTTTTTTTGGTTAGGTAGCATTCTGGACTGACTACCTAAGCATGATGCCTTGATCACAAACAAAATCACTTATAACATAAGGCCTGCAAAGCCAGATTTGCTTAAACTTTCCCCAAATGCTTTTTCACAAATCGTTTGAAAAGAAAAGCTTCATTTAAAATCTTGACTCTCCAGAGTTATTATTCACCTTTCCCGAATACCACTCAACACCCCTAAAGTTTGTTTGGTTTTTCTCCACAAGAATATAGAAAATAGAATCTTCCCTCTCCCAACACAAATTATTTCCTTAGGAGAGAACTGTAAAACCAACTTAAAAGCACAAAGTAGCTTTACATTTTCTCACCAATAGCGAAGTATCAAACCTCTCCTACACGGACTTGAGCTGCAGAGCCCTTTGTGCGCACTTTTCAGACATTCCTCATACCATTAAAACAGCTTTCTATCACCACCAACTGTCCTTTCTCAACCATTCCTTGCCCACCATGAAAGCTAGTGAATTGAGATGGAAGGAGAAAGGGCATTGGAACAGTACTGCTTTTACAAAAATAGGGTTCCAGGCTGTTACTTGATCCTCCAAAGCAACACTAGGCAGTATAGACCTCAACACTAAATTCTCAAGTGGCTGTCTTTTTATAGCCAGGTCTCAAAAGCTCAAAACTAAACCTACTGAAGGAAAGTAGCAAAGACTTCCTAATATTGAGCAATACAGACCCAGAATTACATGGGAAATATGCCAGGTCAAACCAGTCACTAGGTTACTTAATCATCGATAAGAAGCCAAGTTCTCCATTCTCCCCCAGCTCTGCCATTCTGGGAAGAGCCCACTGGCCAGCCTTGGACTGCCAAAGATTGATGTCTCTGACTCAGTCTTGGGGGGCACCTGGTGGAATACACAGTCCTGAGATGCCATCTGTGTCTGCACTCCATCAGGTTTCCACTGCACATGGACAATTCTGTAATTCTGACCCTCGTTGTTGTCCCAGAAGACCTGCCCATTAGCATGGTAAGAAATGCAGAACTCAATTTTCTCCTCAGTTGGAATGACAGAGGGTAAGTCAATGGCAAATGAGAAGGTGTCACTATCTGAGGCACCATACACATTTTTCATGTAGTTACAGTCCACATCAGTGTAGCTCTTCCAGGTATCAAAAGTGATACGAATCTGAACCTTTTTCTCAAAGCTCACGTTTTTCACTTTCACAGTTCCAGTCACTGTTCGCTCTTGCAAAGAGCAGTTCTCCAGACAGACAAAATTCTTCTGAAAGTGGTTCCGAAAACTTAAGTAATCAGTTGAAGGCTGGGGAAAATCTAAAATCAAGTTTTTCTCCTCATGGAGTTTTAAGCCAGAGGAGATATCGTTAAGGTCCAAGAGATCAAACTGGAGATCCCACGCTGGTTCTTCTGGGAGGTCCGAGAAGACATGGATGGCGGTGAGAGAGAGCCCCTTGGAGTCAGCAAACACAACCCGCTTCTTGGCTTGGTCATGTGACTGCTTCCACTCATTCTGTGATTTGGCTTCCTGTTTTATATTGAGACATGATTTCAAGGGCTTTAACTTGTTCACAAAATTTCTTCGTTGGAGATCATCATAAGGGCCCAGGAAACTCTTCAGAGGTGGCGAATGAGCCAAGCAGAGCCTCATGGCCACATCCACTGGCATGACTGAATTTGTCAAAGGTCGCGGATCTAAAACCTGGATCATTCTGGAATACAAAAAGAAGAGGGGTTATCACCTGAATCTGGAATGCTTTTCCCCTGGTTCCAAATATATATATACTATTTTTGTATTTTCTAAACTGTAACCAGCACAGTAAGCATCAGGGATGTGCTATCAGATGTAGTAAAATAAAACAGTATTAGATGATCAGATTTGCATCCTATATTTGGCTGTGCCCTGGCAGACTACAAGGCCGTGGGTTAACTGCTTAAAACATGTGGGGGGTCTCAGTATCCCCATCTGAAAAATGAAAGGGCTGCATGTCATAATCTCTAATATAGCTCTAAGAACCATTTGCTTTGTCCGGAGCCAGTGGTTCTCAAACCTGTCTAATCACAATGGCCTAGAGAGTTTGTTTTCTTTCTTTCTTTTTAATGCCAATTCCTAGGACTTAGAGCTGCTGAGGCAAACCCTCTGTGAGTGGGGACTGGGGTAGTAGAGATGCTCTTACAGCTTCCCAGGTAATACTGGTGACCAGACAAGTTCTAGAACCATGATTCCAGACTCTGCTCCTTCTAGCTGCTCTGATGATCTTGCTGTTAAATTGACTACCCTTCTCTGGAAAGGTAATCCACTTAAAAAGAAAAATAAATAGCAATAAAATTCTCATGGAACGGTTTTGAGAGAAGGCTGGAAAGAATGAAGTCAGAGGATTAGCTTTGCATTTTATCATGTTCTTCCTCATTTTCACAAATAACCAACTGAAATGCAGATCAGCACTTCATACACTTAAAGAAAAACTTCACACAATCTAGATTTCATCTAGAAAGATATCCATGACAAACCCACATTTAGGTGACAAAAGCTAATTACTTTAAAATTGGACTGTTTTCAATGTATGTTGTATATATGAATTAATGAAATACTTAATAGGAAATAAGCCAAAAAGTTACATATCTCTGGGCAGTGATGACCTATTTTTATCTTTGTACTTTTTTGGTATTTTCTAATGTTTGGCAATGGATATTAATAACTAGCAAGATAATAAAGCTATTTAAAAGTTTAAACATAACTATGCTCAGCAATGTTAAATTAAGAAGTTCCATGAAGTTTTTCCTGGCCTTTAGCCCTTCATACGTATTGCCAAGCTTATGGATTCTTTTTTCCCTGTTCTCTCCTTACAGATAGGAGGTATATGTATACTATAATGACATTTCTCAATCTGGCTTCAGTAATTTTTCATAGCAGCTCTAAGCACACAGGCAAATGGTCATTAACACAAAATGGATAATGTAAGAACATTCACAGAATTTATTAGTCCTGATATTTTTCTGGAAGGCCTACACACTTAGAACAAATGAAAGCTAAAGCTATATTTGTGAGCCTAATAATAGTTAACAGGCAGGATTTTTAGAGAAGTGTTCTGCTAAGTAAGTTATGTCTGGGTAAGCTATTTAAAGTAGTTTTATGGAGGGTTTTTATTGTTTTGTGGTTTTGTTTTGCATGTTTTACTTTTTGCAGTTACAGAAAGACAGTTTTAGGATTTGGTGAGTTCCTGGCCAAAAGTTAGAAAATCATCATTTGCTCAAACTCCCCGGCTGAGTTTACTATGGCAAACCGTGATAAGAAGCGTGGAGGAGGGCGAAAGAATGCAGAATGACACACCGCAGCTTCCCCCAGGCTAAACCACACAATCGGTAACGGTAACGCCAAGGTGCCGTTCCCACAAGCTGCCCCAGTCCTTGGGGCATTTGTGCGGGATCAAAAGATCAAAAGATAACAGATACTAGAGCTAAAGCTGACTCACAGTTCAGAGTTTCTGGTTTGGGATGCTAATTACCAAAATCAGCTTTGGCTGAGAAGCTCTGAGCAAATCTCCACCAGCCGAGGCTTCCCTGGGGCCAGATTCAGCTCAGCAGTCAGCCAGCTAGCCGTCCTCTGGGGTCTCCGTTTTCAGCGACGCCCGAAGGACCACGCAGCCCACCCGCCCTGCAGCTGTGCGCTCCCCTCTGCTCTGGTGCGGGGAGTCTGCGGCGAACCTACCTGGTGCAGCTCATTGGGCCACCGGGCGGCGGCGGACCTGCGCAAGTTCGCGCCCAGCTCGCAGCCACCTCCGTTCAGCAGGAGCTCGGGCGGATTGAGGGTGCGGCGTGGGAGAGGCCGCTTATCTGCCCCGCACCACGTGAACCCGTCCTTCGCACCAATCCCCGAGCGGCTGGCCCCGCGGCACGACCAATCAGCGCCCGGCTACGGCGCGAGCCCTCGCGCTGGGAACGTGATCGCCGCGGTCGGCGGGGAGCGCGGGGGACGGCCCGCAGCGGCAGCGCGCTCGGTAACGCGGACCCTGGGCGGGGGGGCGTGGAGGCGGCGGCGTGCAGCACGTAGCGGGGGGGCCAGGGAGCGGCAAACCTCGCCCCGCTGGGCGCCGGCCCAGTGCGGCCCAAGGGGGAGCAGATGCCTTTGGCGTCCTGAAGCGTTTGTGCACAGTTAAACCTAAGCAGGGAGAGTTGTGGCTCCTAACAAATGTCTGTCATATTCGAGATGTTTTATCTTTTTCACTGGTTGGTACAGCTCCTCGTCTTCTCCCTCGCCTTAGCCTAAGCATTCAGAGGTTGGGTGCATTTTTAAATTAGGGTGAAATCAAAAAATCCACCACAGAGTGGACCAAGGCTGCTAAGAATTATTATCAACCTCTCTACAAGTGTTGCTAATAAAGCATGCTAGACCCGTAGAACAAGGACGTGGCATTTAATTAAAAGGCACTTTGTATTCCAATCTATTCTTCAGTTTTTCTCCTTGGAAGAGAAAACTGAAGCCAGAATGAAATAGCCTTTTTTGCTCCCAGTGGTCAGTCCAAGTCTCTCAACTCCGTTCTGATGTCCTTTGGCAGTGAGGTGGAAACCAAAATGTCAAAATATCTCCCTGTAAGTATCATGACTCTCCCAAGCCAGTTACTTTTGCTGAGGTTTCGTTACTTTGTTTAGTTTGGGGAGTTTTTAGACCATCAATTACAACCATAAAATTAAATATCTAAGTCGAGTATAAATTGTTTTTCTAAAAACCCATGTCCTAGCTTTCCTCTATTAACTTCCATATCCATGAGTCAATTAAAGTGTGCAGGGACACCTGGGTGGCTCAGCGGTTAAGCGTCTGCCTTCTGCTCAGGGCGTGATCCTGGGGTGTTGGGATCGAGTCCCACATGGGACTCCCTGCATGGAGCCTGCTTCTCCCTCTGCCTGTGTCTCTGCCTCTGTGTATGTGTGTGTGTGCCTCTCATGAATAAATAAATAAAATCTTAAAAGGGTAATAAAAGTGTGCAAAATGTACAATGTAAAATGTTTTTTAAAATCCCTGTGTATTTTAAATTACTGTCAAACACTGGAATTTTTTTTAACATTTCATTTATTTATTCATGAGAGCCAGAGAGAGAGGCAGAGACACACAGGGAGAATCAGGCTCCCCACAGGGAGTCTGATGCGGAACTCTTATCACTGGACTCCAGAAGCTCGGCCTGAGCCGAAGGCAGACCCTCAACGGCTGAGCTACCCAGGCATCTCTGGAATTTTTAAAATAGAGTTTCTAAAATAAAAAGAAACACCCATGCTGAGTATCACCAGGGATGGTACTTAATGCTTGAGTTTCGTTTTTGGAAGGAAACATCCAACTAGTAGCAGATCTTCTAGCCCCCCAGCCCAACCAAAACTAGCTGTAGGTGACACAGTCTCTGGGTTTGACACTTACAAGCTACATGAATCTAATCAAGTTCTAGCCCCAACTTCCTCACAAAGTGGAGATAGTGAAATTGCTCCAAAGATTACATAAAACTCTGCTGCTGAGAAAACTTAGCAGTGTCCAGTGCATGTGTTCAACTCCTGGTAATTCTCATATCAGTACTCCTCAGTTTTAGTTATTATTCCATTACTACAGGTGGCCAGTACCTGAGCTATTATACTGATAGATAGCTACTGTTTATTGGGCCTTTACTATGTCCAAATACTGTTTTAAGTGTTGTATTGTTGTGCCCAAGATCGCGAATCCGAGAAACCGCCAAGGAGCCGACACCGATGCAATCACGTGAGGGTTTATTTACAAGCTCGAGCTTGGGTCCAAGTATACCCGACACAGCGGAGCAGGGACTTGGACCCCGAGACTAAGAGGCGTAGCAGGTTTATAGGGGCCAGTGGCCCATGGGGTACGCAGGTAGTTGCTCGGTCATGTCGGTCCACACGCAGGTGGCCGATTGAATTACACCTTACCCTATAGTATCCACTTGAGCTGGCCTGTTACTGTGGTCAGAATGGGCGCGCAGTTTTGGCGGGCACAAGGCAGGGTTACATTGTTATGAGCCGATTTCCGATTAGGGTGTGCCCAGCGGTTGACTAGGGTGGGGCAGCGCCTTAAGCAATAAGCAGGTCAGGTGGGGGTCATAAAGGAGGCGGCGGGTGTAGTACAAAATGGAGTTAGTCCTGCTCTGCTTGTCCAGGGGTAGGGGATTTTTGTTAAATTTCCTGGGTCCCACAGTATGTGTCTTACCTATTTTTATCTCAGAACAACTCTAGACGGTGTATACTATTATTAATTCCACGTTTAGAGATAAGGAAAGGAAGGCACTGCGAGGTCAAAAAATCTACCCAAAGTGGATCTGGGGATTAGAAGCTGGTTGATGCCAGAACAAGAACCATTGTACCATATTGTCTTCCTTTATTTTTTTTTAAAGATTTTATTTATTTATTCAGAGAGACAGAGAGAGAATGAGAGGCAGAGACACAGGCAGAGGGAGAAGCAGGCTCCATGCAGAGAGCCTGACGTGGGACTCAATCAAGGGTCTCCAGGATCACGCCCTGGGCTGAAGGCAGCACTAAACCGCTGCGCCACCGGGGCTGCCCGCATTGTCTTCCTTTTTTTTTTTTTTTTTTTTTGATAGTTTATTTTTTTATTTTATTTATTTTATTTTTTATTTTATTTATGATAGTCACACACACAGAGAGAGAGAGAGAGAGAGAGGCAGAGACACAGGCAGAGGGAGAAGCAGGCTCCATGCACCGGGAGCCCGACGTGGGATTCGATCCCGGGTCTCCAGGATAGTGCCCTGGGCCAAAGGCAGGCGCTAAACCGCTGCGCCACCCAGGGATCCCTGTCTTCCTTTAATTACCCATTGACAATTAGCATGATAGATGGTGGAAGGTGCCTGACATTATCACTGGTTCTAAGTCTTTTTTTTTTTTTTTTTTTTTTCCACAGATGATAAATCTAAAACTCAAACTGAGCTGCTTACCAGGGACTGGTTAGGTCAGAGCAAAAATTGGAACACTAGGTAGAGTTTTTTATTCTACTCATGATCACATGTTAAACTAAAAAAGGGGATATTACCAATTAAAGTTATAGAGAAACATAAAGTATTAAGACTGTATTGTGATCTCATTTTGGAGGAAGAATGTGGGGACACCTGGGTGGCTCAGCAGTGGAGTGTCTGCCTTCGGCTCAGTGTGTGATCCTGGACTCCCGGAATCGAGTCCCATATCGTACTCCTTGCACGGAACCGGCTTCTCCTCCCTCTGCCTATGTTTTGCCTCTCTCTCTCTCTCTCTGTCTCTCATGAATAAATAAATAAAAATCTTTTTTTAAAAATAGAGGAAGAATGTGCATGCATAGAAAGTAGAATATGTTCTATCAAAGTGTTAACAGTGCTTATTTTTGGATGGTGAGATTATGAGTAATTAAAAATTTTTCATTTCACTTCTTTGTATATTTTCATTTTTCTACAATGAACAGGAACTACTAAGAAATCATTTTTAAAGGGTTTTTAAACTTTCAGATTCAACTACATACAGCCTACCTAGTAGGTACCAAGAACTGTGTGGGAGGCTTTCACATAGTTCTATGCTGCTTACCACAGTCCTTTTGAGTTTGTACTTGTTTCCATTTATGCTGCTTTCTCTCCTGGCCCCTGGTGCTGACTGATGCCTTGAAATCAGGAAAACAGGCTCTCTCCAAAGAGGAGTCAACACTCAATAACCCTCTAAACTGGGTCCACCTCACACCCCACTTTTAAAACATCCCTGTAAGAGAACAATTTGGGTGCAGGTGTGAAGGTGCAATTGTTGTTGCCAAGAGTACCAGAGATTAAAGAAACAGTGGTTAAAATTGTTAAGGAAAGTGTAGAATACCACCTCAGACCTGTGTGGTATCTCAGGTGGGGTGACAGAGAAGAGGGGAACAAATAAAAGATAAAATACTTGGCCTCTCTAATAATCTATTGGGAACAAAAATGTAGAGGTAAGAAAACCAGTACCCATACCAGGTATGGCTAAGTGGAAAATAGGTCATATGAACATTATACACGTTTGCTATATGTCCATCAGGACTTGAGAAAAAGGAGAGGCCTCTGGCTAGCCAAAGAGGACCAGAACATGTAGGGTGACTGCAGGGAGATTAATGTGGCTAGAAGTGAGGATTCTAACTGCAGAAAGGGAAGGAGAAGGGTATTGGGAGAAGGGTTAAAGGAGAACTTTAACTGTTACAAGAAAAAGAAAATCCCCTGAACTGTCTTGAAAAAAAAAAAAAATAGAGATCTGAGTGCAAAACAAGGAAATGAGTAAAGAGTGAAATAGCAATCTGACTGTAAAGGAGAGATCATTCTCTTGTGTAGTTACATCTCCAGGTTGCTTCAGTTTCTGCATAGTCATTGAAGGATTAGGGTAAAGGAAAACATGTTAGAAAGGACCTATGGGGGATCCCTGGGTAGCGCAGCGGTTTGGCGCCTGCCTTTGGCCCAGGGCGTGATCCTGGAGACCCGGGATCGAGTCCCACGTCAGGCTCCCGGTGCGTGGAGCCTGCTTCTCCCTCTGCCTGTGTCTCTGCTTCTCTCTCTCCCTCTGATGTGACTATCATAAATAAATAAAAATTAAAAAAAAAACAAAAAAAAAGAAGAAAGGACCTATGGGGGAAAAAACTCTAAGCCACCACTGAAGAGCATTTTAAAAGGCTTTAATATGAATATTATGGAAGATGGGAGAGGGGATGAGTTGTACGGGGGATGGATAGGAACTAGCCAAATCGTACTAAGTAGGAAACATCAACATATGAAACATCAAAATGAAAAGTAGTAATATTCTGAAAAAAATAATAATGACATACTATCAGCTAAAAATTTATTACTAATTTACAGTGTTTTTAAAATTGGTATTTATGCATGAATAAAGAATCAAATCAAAATAAAGAGTATCCAAATCAAAAAGGAAGAGATAAATTGTCACTATTTGCAGTAACGTGATATTATATGTAGAAAGCCTTAAACACCCCATCAAAACACTGCTAGAACTAATAAATGAATTCAGTAAAGTTATAGGGCACAAAATCAATATGGAAAAATCCACTGAATTTCTATACATTAATAACAGACTATCAGAAAGAGAAATTAAGAAAGCAATCCTATTTATAATTATATCAAAAAGAATAAAATATCTGAGAATAACTTTAATTAGAGGAATGAAAAGACCTGTTCAGTGAAAACTCTTAAGACACTGATGAAAGAAATTGAAGAAGACACCAAAAAAATGGAAAGATATTCTGTGCTCATGGCTTGGAAGAATTAATTTTGTTAAAATGTTCATACTACCTAAAACAACCTACAGATTCATTATAACCACTATCAAAATTCCAATGGCATTTCTCACAGAAATAGGATAATCCTAAATTAGTGTTGAATCACAAAAAAAAAAAAAAAAAAAAAAGCAAACAGCCAAAGTAATCTGGAGAAAGAACGAAGCTCGAGGCATCACAGTCACTGATTTCAAACTAAATTAAATATATAGTCATCAAAACAGTATGGTACTAGCATAAAAACAGACACATGGTCAACAGAACAGAACAGAGAGACAAGAAATAAATGCAGATATATATATATATGGTCAATTAATTTATGACAAAGAAGCAAGAATACACAATGGGAAAAGGACAGTGTCTACAATAAATGGTTTTGGGAAAACTGGACAGCTCCATGTAAAAGAATGAATTGGATCATTACCTGACACCATGTACAAAAATTAACTCAAAATAGATTAAAGCCTTGAATGTAAGACCTGAAACCATAAAACTAAAAGAAATCATAGTAAGGCTCCTAAACCAGTCTTAGAAATGAGACTGGATTTGATACTGAAAGCAAAGACAACAAAAGGAAAAATGAACAAATGAGATTACACCAAACTAAAAAGCTTCTGCACAGCAGAGGAAACGAACACAATGAAAAGGCAACCTACTAAATGAGAGAAAATATTTGCAAATATGATCTATAGAAGGGATTAAAATCCAAAATACATATAGAACTCATACAACTCAATAGTAAAAACTAAAACAACGACAAAAAAAACCACTCTAAAAAAATGGCCTGAGGATCAGAATAGACATTTTGCAAAGAGGACAAATTATGCAAATTTGTATATTTTGCATATATATTTTGCAAATGTGCATATGTATGCATTATTATACATATACATATATGTGTATATATATATATATATATACACACACATATATACATATACATTATACGAAATGGCCAAAAGGTGCATGGAAAGGTGCTCCCTATCACTAATCATCAGGGAAATGGAAATCCAAAGCACATTGAGATACCAGCTCATACATGCTGGTGAGGATAGGAAGAAAAGGGAACGTTTGTGCATTGTTGATGGGAATATAAATTGGTAGAAAACAGTGTGGAAGTTCCTCAAAAAATTAAAAGTAGAACTACCATATAATCTGGCAATTCTGTTTCAGAGTATTTATCTGAGGAAAATGAAAACACTAACTTGAAAAGATATCTGCACCCCCATGTTCTTTGCAGCACTATTTATAATAGCCCGGATAAGGGAACAACCCAAATGCAAATGAATAAAGATATGTAAGTTGTTGTACACATACACACATGCACACACACACACACACACACACTACAGTATTATTCAGCCATAAAAAAAATGAAATCCTGTCCTTTGTGACAACATGGATGGACTCTGAGGGTGTTAATGTTAAGTGAAATAAGTAAGTTAGAGTAAGACAAATACAGGATGATCTTGCTTTTATGTGGAATCAAAAAAGGGGGAAAAGTGGAGCTCATAGATACAAAGAACAAATTTGTGGTTACGAAAGATGAGGAGTGGGGGATGAGAGAAATAGGTGAAGGTGGTCAAAAGGTACAAACTTCCAGTTATAAAAATTAAGTCATGGGCATGTAATGTACACATGGTAACTATAGTTAGTAATACTGTATTGTATATTTGAAAGTATATCGGAGAATGAATCTTAAAAGTTCTCATCAGAAGAAAAAAAATACTTGTATCTATGCATGGTGATGGATGTTAACTAGACTTACTGTGATCACTTTACAATACATACAGATATCAAATCATTATGTCATATACTTGAAACAAATATAATGTTATATGTCAATTATACTTAAAAAACTAAAAATAAATGATCATTTGGTACATGGAAAGAAAAGAATCAGATTAGTGAGATCAAAGAGTCCATAAGTAGTCCTACTTACATATGAGGATTTAATATTTGATACAGGTGGGCATATCTAATAAAGGGAGAGGAATTGATTATTCAATAAATGGGCAGCTGGCTGCCCGTTTGGGGCACCAGTTAGATGGATGTATACAAGAAATTGTTTTTATTTCATACCTCTATGGAGGAGGACTGAAGTGCTTTGACAACACAGCAACATCCACAACTAAGGCAGCTCCAAAGGGAATTCTGCAAGCAGACTACTGGCCTGGTTCAGCCTACTCTGGGCACTGTCATTTTTGTGACTTGGAGAATTTTCTTTTTAGCTCGGGGGGCTTACAGGAAAGCACTGGGGTGAGGGCTGAATCCACTGAGTAAGAGGAAATTGATACAATGTATACTCCTAATCTTCCCTCTCTCCAGTCCCTCCTCTCTAAAAAGCTGAAGGAGTCCCTGCATGGGCCCAGCTTACTAGGTTCATCTGTGCTGGGTGAGTCTGATGCTCTCAGCATGTTCTCATTGCCTTGTCTGGGCTGGGTGTGCAACCTCGTTTCAGACCCATATTTTGCAAAATCTTAGCATTCTGAATCATTGTGACTTTGCATTCTAATTCTTTGCTTGCAAATTCAGAAAACCTATGAGATACAGGAGCTATCTGTCTAACCACTTTACTCCCAGGCTCATTTTGTCTAGGGACAGATATTTTCCTGCTCTGTCATCTAGTGTCTGGATTTAGCTATGAACTGTAGTTATTGAAGTTTTAGAGTGCCTTTGATGGAAGGAATCCAACCTGAAGACAGATCCCCGATTTAAAAGATAGCACAATACTTCCTTTCTTAATGTAACAAAATAAAATATCTCCTCTTGCCATCCACTTCCCAACACAAACACATCACAGCACCTCACCCCACTCCACCCCACTCCACCCCCCTCCCCTCTGGACATGACTCTTAGTAACTACTGGCTCCAATAGGTGTTCAAAACTCTTTATACCCTTTTGAAAACTGTAGCATCTCCATTACCCATGTGGAGTCAAAGTAGATCTGGCCCAAGCTATGGCTTTGTGTCAGGGAATAAATCAGGGAATTATTTTTGTTTAGCTGCTTGCTATATGCCTAGGAAGTAGTGAAAAGTTCTAACTGGGGAAGAAGGAGGAATTGGAGAGAGTGAGCAATTTCCCACATCCTACTGAGTCAGTTGTTCTCACTAGGGCTTTAATATTTTGTGTGAAATATAGTAAATCCTCTAGAATGTCAGCCACAGTGCTTAAAACCACATTTCAAAGCCTACTTTCTCCAAACCTTGTTTACTCTCTTAGTAAAGTATTAAATTGTTTTAGATGAACAATTTTTAAGTCATCATACATGGTAAAGTTGGCAGTTATTTGAGATTGTCAATGGGAAGAGAAAATACTTCAAAATTCCTTCACTTTTCCTATCAAAAAACCCCTCATGTTTTGGAGAAAGGAAACATTGGGAAATGATAACATCGAATAAAAAAGCATTAGGCCTTGATTTCCTGTATAGGTTGAGTTTTCATTGTTTTAGAGTTTTGAAGCTCCATTGGTGATTAGAAGAGGTTTTTTTCTTTCCAAAGGAAGGATTGAAGAAATAATATGAGAACAAACCATGTATCCAGCACTATTAAGTTGTTTCCCATATTTTATGACAATCACTGGCCACAAAATTGTTATAATGCTTCTTTTAAATCAAGTGCTATTAAGTTAAAAAGAACAGAGGACTATTACTTAATATAAGACAAACAATGAGTATCATTTTCTCTTGTCTTCTATCCTGACTCACCTCAAAAACCAAAGTTTTGATGCTATTTATGGAATTATGCTTTTCCGTGGTTGATATTGAAAGAGGTTCTTATTTTGCAAACCACAAACAGAAATGCAGGATTTGATTGGAAAAGATCACAGGGGCAGCACTTGAGCAATAAACTGGACTGGATAAATAATGTAAACCTTATTGCTCAAGTGCTGCCCCTGTGATTAGTCCTTTAACTTTACAAATGCCTCTTATCTTTTCATTTAATTCTCATTAAAACTCTGTGAAGCCTCTCTCATTATTCCATCTTACAGATGGAAACTGAGACTCACTGAGGCTGAATTACTATAGCAGGGTTTGAAACTATTAAGTGATGGATTTAGGCTTTGATGCCAAGATTTAACCTCACATGCCAACACCTCATCTGAGTAATTAGCTGGTTTGTTCATTCAGTTAGGATCCAAACTTGAGTACTCTGTTGGATACTCCTCTCTTCCTCTCATATTTCATCATTCACCAAGTCCTGCCTGCTTTTACCATCTCAGTATGTCTCAAAATCCGTATTTTCTCTACTCTTTCTCCACTCACCAATCTCTCACCTGGATTGTCAAAATTAGCCTTCTAACCTGCCTTTAGCACCCTATACTGTGTCACTTAGATGCATCTTGCTCACATCCAAATGTGAGAAATGTATCAAATGTACCTCTGATCACAAAATCCTGCAATGGCTGCCTATAATTTAAATCTACCAAAATAAATAAACTACTAACATTCACAGACCCCATTTGTCATTCCCTAACCCTGTATGTACTCTAACACTGTCCCTCTGTGTGGAGAGCTCTCCTTCTATTCACCTTTACTTGACAAATGTCTATTCCTCTTCTGAGGTTCAGCTCAGATGTCATTTCCCAGAAGTACCTTCCATAACCTCCTCTCCAGCCTGCTTCATAGAACTTCCTCTGTGTTTTTTTAAGGCCCTGGAATTATCTTCATCATTTCACATACTATCTTCTTTTATAAAAATCTATTTGTATAGTTGTTTTTGTTTTTGTTCTGCAACATTCTATGGAAAGAGATCTATAAATTGTCTTCATTATTTGACAATGTTTTAATTTTTAAGGAATGATTTTTATCCTTAGAATATTAAGAGTTGCCTATTATGTAAAAATTGAAGAGAGAAAATAGATTTCATTCTTTTAAAAAATGTAGTGGAGTAACATTTCTCAATTTATTTTATTCATCTAGGATGATAAATGTTGCCTATCACAAATAAGTCTATAGAAGACTAAGACTAAGGAAGAATTATCTAATGGCACTCTGATGGCTATTTTGAGAAGGAAAAAAGTTCCAGATCTCACAATTATTTGGTTTTTTTGTTGTTTTTTTTAAATAAATTAATTTTTATTGGTGTTCAATTTACCAACATACAGAATAACACCCAGTGCTCATCCCGTCAAGTGTCCCCCTCAGTGCCCGTCACCCATTCCCTCCACCCCCCACCCTCCTCCCCTTCCACCACCCCTAGTTCGTTTCCCAGAGTTAGGAGTCTTTATGTTCTGTCTCCCTTCCTGATATTTCCCACACATTTCTTCTCCCTTCCTTTATATTCCCTTTCACTATTATTTATATTCCCCAAATGAATGAGAACATACACTGTTTGTCCTTCTCCGATGGACTTACTGCACTCAGCATAATACCCTCCAGTTCCATCCATGTTGAGGCAAATGGTGGGTATTTGTCGTTTCTAATGGCTGAGTAATATTCCATTGTATACATAGACCACATCTTCTTTATCCATTCATCTTTCGATGGACACTGAGGCTCCTTCCACAGTTTGGCTATTGTGGACTTTGCTGCTAGAAACATCGGGGTGCAGGTGTCCCGGCGTTTCATTGCATCTGAATCTTTGGGGTAAATCCCCAACAGTGCAATTGCTGGGTCGTAGGGCAGGTCCATTTTTAACTCTTTGAGGAACCTCCACACAGTTTTCCATAGTGGCTGCACCAGTTCACATTCCCACCAACAGTCTCACAATTATTTGTTTAAAAAAAGAGGAATATTTACTTAGAAGAGATTTTATTTTTTTTTTGTTTTTTTTTAGAAGAGATTTTAAAAGATAAGAAATTTTGAACCCTATAGCAAAATACTTGAAACAGCTGACTGTTTTTTTTTTTCTTTTGCTTATAATTAATTTCCTTCTTTCTATATTTGTATTGAGATATAATTGACATATAAGTGTCAATTGTGTAAGTTTAAGGTATAGTGTTTTTTTGTATATTTTTTATTGGAGTTCGATTGGCCAACATATACTATAACACCCAGAGCTCATCCCGTCCAGTGCCCCCCTCAGTGCCTGTCACCCAGTCACCCCATCCCTCTGCCCACCTCCCTTTCCATTACCCCTTGTTTGCTTCCCAGAGTTAGGAGTCTCTCATGTTTTGTCACCCTCTCTGATATCAGAGGTATACAGTGTTTTAATTTGATAAATTTGTATATTGCAATGTGACTACCACAATAACATTAGCTACCACATCACCTCACATTACATAATTGTCATTTTATTCTTGTGGTCAGAACAACTAAAATCTAGTGTCTTGGTAATATAAAAATCTGTTTTGCATTTATCTCCTCTGCTAGACTGTAAGCCTCTAGAGGGCAAGGACAACGTCTTCTTACTCATTTGTGTATCTCCAGCTCTTGGCACCTGGCACTAACAACACATGCCCATTGAGTAAATTGGATTTGTTAATTAAGAAAAATGGTTGCTGGCTTCAAAATCCTTCACAAACAGAAAAAATAAGATAACATTGAAACAATGTGAATTTGGTGAATTGGCAGGTGTCAAGAATGTGAATTTTCTTTCAGAAGATGCTTTCACAGTCTAGAAGGGAGTGCTGTCAAAATTACTAAATGAAGATGGTGTGCCATTAAGTTGGCACTCAGAGGGAAAAGTTATTTCAAAAGTACCACAGAGCAGTGCCAACCAAACCACCCAATCAATGTCCCAGACTCAGGAGCCTCAGCAAAAGCACACATTGTCCTGGGTCAGGGCAGATTTGTTTTCAGATCACAAGTCAGGCACCAGGACCAGGACAGATCTACACTTGAGTTTCTTAAGGCAGTAACTCATCAGGAATTATTTTAATATCTGTAGAACCATTTATCATCCTTTGATTCTCTTGCTATTTCTGGCTGTTGTCCAGCCTACCTTGTTCTTCATGGAGTTTCAAATGTCTCTTTCCTCCTTTACCTCCTAGTGTGTCCTGGATTTGTCCCTCACTATATCATTTATATAAAATTACCATTGACTTTAAAACCTCCTGGAAAAATTCTGCTGACTCTTGTACTCCCCTAACTGTGGAAAGTACACAGGTCACATAAGTCTCTCCCTTAATGTGCTACATTCTGTGTTTGTTTTTGCTGTTTCCTCTGCCCAGAAGCCGTTTACCTGACCAAACTTTATCCATCCTTCAAGGTTCAGGTAAAATGTCCAATGTTAAGCCTTCCCTAACCCTAGAGACAAAAACAGAATTCCTTGTTCTCTTTTCTGTATTCCAGAGACAAATTTGTTTAGACAGTGAGAATAGCTTTTGTAACACTATTATTTATTTGTTTACTTTACTGGTTCTCCTGGTAGACTATGAACTCCTGAGAGCAGGTACCAAATGTAACCCATCTCTGTATACCTTGCACTTATCAATGCCTGGAACATGTGGACACTCCAAAGATACTGTTGAAATATCCTGTAGTCTTATTGGCTCGTTAAGGTGTCAGGTTCACCTAAAGTCAACAAAATCTATTTTAGTCAAAGTTGGGTCACATGCAAAGAAAAATTCGAAGACCAAACAATGTGGCTATCAATTATTCAATAGGGATGCCTGGATGACTCAGTGGTTGGGCAGCTGCCTTTGGCTCAGGTTGTGATCCTGGGATCCTGGATCGAGTCCCACATCCGGCTCCTGCGAAGAGCCTGCTTCTCCCTCTGCCTGTGTCTCTGTCTCTCTCTCTCTGTGTCTCTCATGAATAAATAAATAAGTCTATAAAAAATATATTCAACAAATATTTATCGGGCTTCTATAGAGCTCACTGCACTCAGGACTGAAGTATAAGAAAAAAAGACCACCTGGGTCCTATGTTCTCAGTCTAACAGAAAGACTCTTATTAATCAAATAATTGTATGATTATTATGCAATTTAATATGCATATCAGAAGATAATTGGAGGGTACTATGAAAGCATGTGATAAAGGGAAATGACCTAACCTGGGATAAGTGAAGGGAAGATTCTTGCCTGGGTACTGATACTCAGGCTGGGAACAAAGGGAAGAGCAGGCATTGGCTAGGTGAAAGGCAGGCATAAAGAGACAGAAAGAAATAGCATATAAGGTACAGGGTACCTTAAAAAAAATACAAGAGCCTTTCAGATGCACTTGGCCACATTCTTGCAACCTACGTTTTGCCTGGGAAAGCTCACATACATGGACTACACCAGCAGGCTTCTGTCCTTTGACTTTTGGTTGGGTTTGGTCAACAAGAGGCACTAGCAGGAAAGTAGAGGGTGGGAGGAGAATGAATCAAAGTATTTATTCCCCAGCTTCTACTCTGACAGGTGGCTATGGTTGGTTGGCTTTAACTCTCTACCTACAGCCATGATTTCTGTCAGGTAATGCTCTCCATGAATCTATTCCTTTGGCTCTGTAGTGGCTGCATTTCCTTGTCCTTCAGACCTACAGGTGGGGAACAATTCCCAGAGTTATTGTCCCCAAGACTTCACTCTTAGTTTCTTCAAATCCCTCCCCCGGCCTCCACACATCAATGTAAATTAGACACTCTTCAAATTACCCATTTTGATTTATGCTATTTTCCTTCCAGAATGCTGATTGGTAGAAAGGGCAAATGAGAGGCTCGATCACACAGAAGGTTTTTAATTATGATAAGGGCTTTAGGTTTTACCCTAAGTGCCATGGGAAGTCATTGAGAGGATTTAAGCAGATGAGGTAGGTGATCAAGTTTGCATTTAAAAAAAAAATCACTCTAACCATTGCTGTGTAGAGAACAGATGGGAAGAAGTGCAAGAGTAGAAGCAAGGAGGCTTGTTAGGAGGCAATTGCAGTCATGAAGATGGCAAATGATGGGCCATGATGGAATAAATTGATATTGGCTACAGAGATTATGGCACAAAAGTAGGAGGAACTAAGAAACAATGAAAGTCCAGCAAGATTTTTAACTGGTGGTTAAAAATAGTGTATGTGGCCTACATGGTCTCATTGACTGGACAGTAGACCCCAGACTCCTTATTCTGGCTTCCAAGACCACCCAGCTCTGATCACTGAACCCCTTTCTTCTCTTCATGTACTTTCCCTATGGCCCAGATGAAGTGACCTCCTTACCAATCATAATGTACCTTGCACCTTGTAGACTCTTTCAGGAATGATCTTGCTCTCACCCATGTCCTACCCATCCTCCAAGGCCCAGCTCAAAAGATAATAAGTAATTAGAGCTAATAGCCTCTGAGAACTTACTCCTTTTCAGGTCCTGTTACCAAGCATTAGCTCATGTAATCCACCTACCTATGAAGTAGGGCTATCATTCACCCCATTTTATAGATAAGGAGTCTGAGGCTCAGCAGAAATTAAGTGCCCAAAGTCACACCATGTTGGACTTGACCCAGACCTGGATGACCTCAAAACCCATGCCTTTGATTCCAATCTAAAAATGTTTCTCAAATAAAAATAGTTAACTTTATTGATGACTTACTGAATGACATGAGGTATGCTGAGCACTCCCTTGAATTATTTTATTTGATCCTCATAACAGCCATATGAGTTAGGAACAAATTTTAATATCATCTTTAGAGAATGAAACTAAAGCAGAGGAAGTAAGAAACTTGCTCAAATACAACCTTCCACACAAAAGTTTGCCAGATTCCCCACACTCTTGAAAGTCATCCCTCCCTTCTCTGAAATTTGAGGCACCATAATAACATCACCACCCTCTGCTTCATTTATTTCTGTTTAACATGTGTCATCTTTTTTTTAATAATAAACTACTAGGGCAATCTGGATCTGGTTCACTGTCGATTCCCCAAAGCACCTGCCCATAGTTCCCCCATTCCGGATAGTTCCTTGCTCCAAGCAAGTGTTACAGTAAGCACTTATAAAAATATTTAACACATGAGTAGCAGAATACTTACAGCATACCAACAAGGAACTCCAGCAGTGCTGGGGAATGACCGAGTATTCATTGGCATTTGTCCAGAACACACTGCTAGGCCCTCCAACCAGGATACTGCCAGTTACCTATCAGCCATCAGACTTGCTGGATCACATTTAACTTAAAAAACAGGGACTATGGGCAGCCCCGGTGGCGCAGTGGTTTAGCGCCGCTTGCAGCCCAGGGCCTGATCCTGGATGCCTGGGGTCAAGTCCCACGTCGGGCTCCCTGCATGGAGCCTGCTTCTCCCTCTGCCTGTGTCTCTCTCTGCCTCTCTCTCTCTCTCTCTCTTTCTGTGTGTGTGTGTGTGTGTGTGTGTGTCCCTCATGAATAAATAAATAAAATATTTTTTTAAAAAAAACAGGGACTATGTATACTCCATAGTAGAAAAAAAGGAATTAGATTTCTGTGTATTATAACCAGCTTGTTGGGTAGTAAAAATAATCATAGTGTTGGAGGACAAGAGTTTAGAAGACATCACATTCAGCTCTGCTGTCTACTGCTCTTAATTCTGAATCCATTAATGACTTATTGGAGCCACATACCCTTTATCTATAAAATAACAGTTATAAAAACTGTCTACATGGGACCACTGAAAGGGCAGTTAAATGAGATGAAATACATAAGTAAAGCAGCTATAGTAAGGTGACTGGTAAATCATAGATATAATTAAGTGTGAAAGTAGTATATTCCACTCACTACATTTTAGGAGGGTCATTGCCAAATAGGAAATTTAAGAGAGGACAAGAAGATTGTTCCACATGCTGCCTAAAGAGCTAAAGGAGTTTGGCCTGGGAAGACAGAGAATGCACAAGATACATTTTTAAAAAATCTATTAAGTTTACCTATGGAAGAAAGAATAGACTTTTCTGTAGCTCCAAAGCTGAAATAGAACAAATTTTGGTTTAATATAAGAGAAACCTTTCTAACAGCTAGGGTTTTTTTTTTTTAAGATATTATTTATTTAGTCACAAGAGACACACACACAAAGAGAGAGAGAGAGAGAGAGAGAGAGAGAGAGAGGCAGAGACACAGGCAGAGGGAGAAGCAGGTTCCATGCAGGGAGCCCGACATGGGACTCGAACCCGGGTCCCCAGGATCACACCCTGGGCCAAAGGCGGCGCTAAACCGCTGAGCCGCCCAGGCTGCCCTAACAGCTAGGTTATTCAACAATGGAAACAATGGAAAACTAGTGAGAGTTTGCTCATAGAACATGCTCAGGCAAAGCCTGGAAAATGTGTCAGAGATGCTAAAGACAGCATGCTTTATGTGGGAGGATGGTCACAGTGCTAAGGGAGTTTCGTTCCAATGCAGATTCTGTTATTCTATTATCCAGAAACTCAAATACATATTGAAAAGTTGGGTAAAGAAAGATCTAAGGATTCTGTCCACTAGATTGTTAATTCTGGAGTGGTACAAATTAATCTATCAGGTGCAATGATTTAGTTCCACCCACATTCATGTAGACTTCTATCCTTGAATCCTGTGTGAGGATGAGTCAAGGCTGTCATCTAGGCATCTCTCCAGACAATAGACTCATAGTTTCCTAAAGTTAGATGGGACCTATGAGGTATTCTGATCCAATTTCAGATCAAATATCTTTGATAAGGAGAGTAATCTCCCATTCCTTAGTCGATTACACAAAGAAAAACAATCCTGTACATTGGAAATAAACATATATGCTGATTCCCATGAACACTCAAACTTCAGGCACCACCACAGTAAGTACAAATGCTCTTTAACCCATCCATTCATAAAATATTTATTTAATCCCTGTTCTGGGCAGGATCAAGGGCCAGGTATGACTGGATATTCAAAATGAAATACGTTCAGATCCTGCCCTTTAGAATCTCATGGAGGGATCCCTGGGTGGCGCAGCGGTTTGGCGCCTGCCTTTGGCCCAGGGCGCGATCCTGGAGACTTGGGATCGAATCCCACGTCAGGCTCCCGGTGCATGGAGCCTACTTCTCCCTCTGCCTGTGTCTCTGCCTCTCTCTCTCACTGTGTGCCTATCATAAATAAATAAAATAAAATTAAAAAAAATAGAATCTCATGGAGATGAGATATGTACATAAAATGGTTAAACTAAAAAGTGTAAAGTGGAGGTTGCTGTAAAACTGATCCAGGTAGAATGATCTGAGTGTATGGACAGAAATAGCTCCCGTCAGCTAACATGATGGGAAGAGACTTTCTGAAGTGTATGAATCAGGTCATGAAGAAAGGATAGGACCTGGCAAAGATGGGAATGAGAATATTTCAGGCAGAGGGACCAAAGGGAATAAAGGCACAGAGGTGGAGAAATGTATGTGTTTGTATTAAGTAGTTCAGTTAAGGTAAGAGAGGAAAGCGGGAGTAAAATCAGATCACAAAGCATCTTTGAAAGCTGCATTAAGAAGCTTGAACTTTCTACTGTGGGCAATAACATGCCTTTGAAGGCTTTGAGCAAGGAGCACATATATATTAACTCATGTCTATATTACTCATTTAATCCTTACAACAACTCTATGAGCAGGAATTACCATAACTCCATTTTGCAGATAAAGCTCACATTCATCCTCATGCCAAGGATTTATCATGATGACTTGAAAACATACCAAATCCCAAATTGAAGAGCAGAATTATTTTATAAAAAATAAGTTCTTGACCATATGTTTGAAATTCAGATTAGGTAAAAGATCATGGCTTACATAATACAACTGTCAATGGGGTTGATGTATGTGAAAAGGAAACCATAGGCCTTGAGTAATTTTCCTTAGGACACACATCTTACTTCAATACCAGATAGTGCCCCCATGTCCCTATTCTAAGGTTGTCCAGATTAAATGATCAAGGGGTCAGTATTACCATCCAGTGGCCTGTTGCACTTCACCTAAATGATCAAATAGGCAAGGCAGCCCTGGTGGCGCAGTGGTTTAGCGCCGCCTACAGCCCAGGGTGTGATCCTGGAGACCCTGGATCGAGTCCCACGTCAGGCTGTCTGCATGGAGCCTGCTTCTCCCTCTGCCTGTGTCTCTGCCTCTCTCTGTCTCTGAATAAATAAATAAATAAATAAATAAATAAATAAATAAATAAATAAAATCTTAAAAAAAAAAAAAAAAGATCAGATAGGCAGACCAGCCAAAGTCTTGTTTGGTATCAATTCCAAGAATAAAATTGGTCATTAATGGTTTTCATAACCATATTTTGGAAGAGACTCAAGCTAATAGCCTGCATTTTGCCTTCTGACCATCTATTTGGGGCATATAACCAATAAGAAGCATGTTAACCAATTGTTCACCTTTAACATTCATGAATTACTTCAGGGAATTTTAAAATAGAGACCAATCTTTTGAGCCATTCAGAATTTATGTCTAGATGGTCTCATGCCACAGCACATGGGCATGTGCTTCGTTAGTTCATATTTCTATAACCAGAGATTCTGGGGGAACCTAAATGAAAACTGAGTGTGTGAGTAACTTGCATCAACTGAATTAAATGGGGCTCTCAGGAAACAAAGTCCATCAATGTCAATGAATAGAATTTAGGCATATGTGGGCATGGATGGTAAGTAGGGTGATGAATGTGAGGGACCCACAGAGCCAAATCACAGAAGGGGAAGGGAATTGTGGAGCCCCCAGGAGAAAATCCACCATAAGAAAAAAGACTGGCTTTGTATGTTGGACTTGGCAACAGGATTTGAGCTGAGAGAGAAGAAATGGTTTTCAGGTATAGCAGGACAGTTGTTACTTGAACCTACCTCTACTCAGCACCCTACCCTGAAGGAAGTGTATAACCCTGAAAGAGCTGTGGCACCAACCTACCCTGCTATAACACCCCTCTAATAGAACCTAACTTCAAGGAGAACTCATTTCTCAGTCCATTCATCTTTGAGTAAAATGGTGAGTGTATGCCCTGAGCTAGAGAGCATTGGTGGCAAGGTTCTGTTGTGACCATCTGGGATAGCTGACAGACTTCCCAGAGCAGAGCAGCAGGAAGCAGGCAGCACAGGCAGCAGCCCTAGGAAGCATAAAGCAGGCCTGATGCCGGTAAAATCAGGGGAATGACCCACAGCCTAAGTGTGCATGACACAGGCACTATGCGCAAGCTGTATGAACTGGGTAATACTGTGATCCAGTGAGAGAGGATCCCTGTGAATGCAATGAGACACCCTTGTAATTTTCCAAGCTTCTAGGAAAGAGAGGGAATCACAAAAGTAGGTGAGAGGCAGAAATAAGTAATCTTATTAGTACCCACCAGAGCAAAAGCAAGTGACCCTATTTGTACCTAAATACCATTAGTTATGCAGTTTGCTATGCTTTTATAACACCATACCTTTGTTCTGAAGTCTGCTTTGCCTGATATTGCTCAAGCTTTCTTAGCAATCGTTTTTTTTCATGGTGTATCATTTCACTTTTAACCTATGTTTTCATATTTAATGTCTGCTACCTGCAGAAAGCATATATTTGGATGTGGCTCTTTTATCATGCTTGATAATTATTTCCTTTTATTGGAGTATTTAGATCATTTGCATTAATGTGTAGTTATCAATAGATTGGATTTATAACTACTATCTTGCTATTTGTTTTCCATTTACCTAATCCAGTCTTTATTCCCTTTTTTGCCTTCCTTGGGATTAATTGAGTCTCTTTTGAAGATTTTATTTTATCTAAACTAAAGGCTTATATCTTATACTTTTTTGTTTTTATTTTTTAGGGTTTGCTCTAAAGTTGAGGATATGCATCTTTCTCTTATTGCAGTATACCTCTTTTTAAAAAAGATTTTATTTATTTATTTATTTATTTATTTATTTATTTATTTATTTATTTATTTGAGAGAGCATAAGTGCCAGTGGGAAGAGGAGCAGTGGGGGAGGGAGAAAGAGAGGGAGAGAACCTCCAGCAGACTCCACACTGATCAGAGAGCCCAAGGTAGGGCTCAATCCTATAACCCTGAAATCATGATCTGAGCAAAGCCAAACACTTTTTAAAGAAAGACAGTGAAATCCAGTCACTTGACAATCTAAAATTCGAGTATCTAGCATACAATAAGAAACTATTAGAAATGCCAAGAAGAAGGAAAACAGGACCATTTGGTCTATTTAAGGCAGATGAGTGAATCCTTGATGGCCAGAAACAAGTCCTTCCAGTTGTTTTGGGATTTTTTTTTTTTTGGCTCCAAGTTTTTATTTAAATTTCTTTTAATGAACACACAGTATAATATTAGTTTTAGGTATATATTTAGTAATTCATCACTCACAGTGCTCATCACAAGTGCACTCCTTAATACTCATCACCTGTTTAACCCATTCCCCTCCACCGACCTCCCTTCTGGTAAACATCAGTTTGTTTTTCAGAGTTAAGAGTCTGTTTCTTGGTTTGCCTCCTTTTCCCCCTCTATGTTCATTTGCTTCTAAAACTCCACATATGAGTGAAATCATATGGTATTTGTCTTTGACTTTTTTTTTTTTTTGCTCAGCATAATATTCTCTAGCTCCATCCACATCATTGCAAACAGTAAGATTTCATTCTTTTTTATGGCTGAGTAATATTCCCATGTATACACACACCCCCCCACACAACTTCTTTATCCATTCACTATTTTCTCTAAAGATTTTATTTATTTATTTATTTATTTATTTATTTATTTATTTGAGAGAGAGGAAGTTCACAAGCAGAGAGGAAGGGTAGAGGGAAAAGCAGACTTCCCATGGAGCAGGGTGCCCTGATGTGAGACTCAATCCCAGGACCCTGGGATCATGACCTGAGCCAAAGGCAGATGCTTAACCAACTGAGCCACCCAGGTACCTCCATACATCATTCAATGGATTTTCGGGCTCTTTTTATAATTTGGCTATTGCTGATAATGTTGCTATAAACATTGGGGTGCATGTATCCCTTCAAATCAGTATTTTTTGTATCCTTTGAGTAAATACTTAGTAGTAAATACCTAGTTGCTGGTTATATGGTAGTTCTATTTTCAACTTTTTGAGGAACCTTCATACTGTTTTGAGTGGCTGTACCAGTTTGCATTCCCACCAACAGTGTAAGCTTGTTTCCCTTTCTCTGCATCCTTGTCAAAACCTTTTGTTTTCTGTATTGTTAATTTTAGCCATCCTGACTGGTGTGAGATGATATCTCATTGTAGTTTTTATTTGTATTTCCCTGATGATGAGTGATGTTGAGCATCTTTTCATGTGTCTGTTGGCCATCTGTAAGAAAAAATGTATATTTGTGTCTTCTATGCATTTTTTAACTGGATTATTTGTTTTTTGGGTGTTGAGTTTAAAAGTTCTTCATATATTTTGGATGCTGACCCTTTGTCAGATACATCATTTGCAAATATCTTCTCCCATTCTGTAGGTTGCCTTTTACTTTTGTTGATTGTTTTCTTCGCTGTGCAGAAGCTTTTTTTATTTTGATGAAGTCCCAGTAGTTTATTTTTGTTTGTTTCCTTTGCCATAAGAAGACATATCTAGTAAGAAGTTGCTCTGGTCAATGTCAAAGAGGTTAGTGCCTATGTTCTCTTCGAGGATTTTAATGATTTCCTGTCCCACATTTAGGTCTTTAATCCATTTTGAATTTATTTTTGTTTATGGTATAAGAAAATGGTCCAATTTCATTCTTTTGCGTGTTGCTGTCCAGTTTTCCCAACACCATTTGTTAGAGACTTTTTTCCACTAGAAAATGGAATGACAATGCTTTGTCAAAGATTCGTTGACCATATAGTTGTTTGGGTTCATTTCTGGGTTTTGTATTCTGTTCCATTGATCTATATGTCTATTTTTATGCCAGTACCATAGCATCCTGACCACCACAGCCTGGTAATATAACTTGAAGTCCAGAATTGTAATGCCTCCAGCTTTGCTTTTATTTTTCAAGATTGCTTTGGCTATTCAGAGTTTTTTATGGTTCCATACACGTTTTAGGATTGTTTGTTCTAGATCTGTGGGATCTGTTGGTATTTTGATAAGGATTGCATTAAATGTGTAGATTGCTTTGGCTAATACAGACATTTTAACAAAATTTGTTCTTCCAATCCATGAGCATGGAATGTCTTCCCATTTCTTTGTGCCATCCTTCAGTTTCTTTCATCAGTGTTTTATAGTTTTCAGAGTACAGATGATTTACCTTTTTGGTTAGATTTATTCCTTGGTATCTTACTGGTTTCCTAATTGTAAATGGGATTGATTCCTTAATTTCTTTTTGCGCTGCTTCATTATTCATGTATAGAAATACAACAAATTTCTCTATGTTGATTTTGTATCCTGTAACTTTGCTGAATTTGTTTATCAGTTCTAGCAATTTTTTGGTGAAGTATCAAGTTTTCTATATAGAGCGTGTCATCTGCAAATAGCGCAAGTTTGACTTTTTTCTTGCCAACCTGGATGCTTTTATTTCTTTGTGTGTCTGATTGCTGTAGCTAGGGTTTCTGGTACTATGTTAAATAACAGTGGTGAGAATAAACATCCCTATCTTGTTCCTGACCATAGAGGAAAAGTCTCAAGTTTTCCCCATTGAGGATGATATTAGCTGTGGCTCTTTGATATATGGCCTTTATTATGTTGAGGCATGTTCCCTCTAAAACTACTTTGTTGAGGGTTTTTATCATGAATGATGTTGTACTTTGTCAGATGCTTTTACTGCATCATTTATTGAAAGGATCACATCCTTTCTTTTATTAATGTGATGTATCAAGTTGATTGATTTGCAAATATTGAACCACCATTACACCCGGGAATAAATTCCACTTGATTGTGATGAATGATTCTTTTAATGCAGTGTAGGATTAGATATGCTAGTATTTTACTGAGAATTTTTATATCTATGTTCATTAGGGATATTGACCTGTAAGGTTTTGTTTTTTTTTTAGTGGAGTCTTTGGTTTTGGGGTCAAGGTAATGCTAGCTTCATAGTATGAATTTGGAGATTTTCCTTCATTTTCTATTTTTTGGAATAATTTGAGAAGAATAAGCATTAACTCTTTTTTAAGTGTTTGATAGAATTCACCTGTAAAGCCATCTGGCCCTGGACTTTTGTTTGCTGGGAGTTTTTGATTAATGATTCAATTTCTTGGCTGGTTTTTGTCCTGTTCAAGTTTTCTATTTCTTCCTGTTTCAGTTTTGGTAATTTATATGTTTCTAGGGATTTATACATTTCTTCCAGGTTGTACAATTTGTTGACATACAGTTTTTCATACTATTTTCTTATTAATGTTGTACTTCTGTGGTGTTAGTTGTTATTTCTCCTCTCTCATTTCTGATTTTATTTATTTGGGTCCTTTCTCTTTTCTTTTTGATAAGTCTGGCTAAGGGTTTATCAATTTTATTAATTTTTTCAAAGAACCAGCTTCTGGTTTCATTGATCTGGGCAAAGGGGGTTTTTTGTTTTTGTTTGTTTGGTTTTTAGTTTCTATATCATTGATTTCCACTCTAATGTTTATTATTTCCCTTCTACTACTAGCTTTACGCTTCATTTGTTGTTCTTTTTCTAGCTCTTTTAGGTGTAAGGTTAGGTTATGTATTTGAGATTTTTCTTGCTTTCTGCGGTGGGCCTATATTGCTGTATACTTCCCTCTTAGGATCACTTTTGCTGCATCCAAAGGTTTTGGACCATCATATTTTTATTTTCATTTGTTTCTATGTTATTTTTTTTATTTTTTCTTTGTTTTCCTGACTAACCCATTCATTTTTTAGTAGCATGATGTTTAACCTCCATGTATTGTGGCCTTTCCAAATTTTTTCTTGTGATTGGCTTCAAGTTTCATAGCATTGTAGTCAGAAAATATGCATGGTACGATCCCAATCCTTTTGTACTTGAGGCCCGATTTATAACCTAGTATGTGATGCATTCTAGAGAATGTCCTATGTGCACTTGGAAAAAAAAAAAAAATGTGTGTTCTTAAAATATCTGTTAAATCCATCTGGTCCAGTGTGACATTCAAAGCCATTGTTTCCTTGTTGGTTTTCTGTTTGGATGATCTATCTATTGATATAAGTGGAGTGTTAAAGTCCTCACTATTATTATATTATTATCACTGAGTTCCTTTGTGTTTGTTATTAATTGTTTTATATATTTGGGTGCTCCCATGTTGGGAGCATTCATATTTACAATTGTTATATCTTCTTGTTGTGTAGCTCCCTTCATTTATAATATGGTGCCCTCCTTCATCTCTTGTTACAGGCTTTGTTTTAAAGTCTAGTTTGTCTACTATAAGTATTACTATTCCAGCTTTTTTTTTTCTATCCATTCTCATGATAAATGTTTCTGCATCCCCTCACTTTCAGTCTGGAGTTGTCTTTAGATCTACAATGAGTCTCTTGAGGGCAGCATATAGATGGGTCTTATTTTTTTTTATCCATTCTGACACACTATGTCTTTTGATTGGAGTGCTTAGTCCATTTATATTCAGAGTAATTGTTGATAGATATGTATTTAGTGCCATTTTATTATTTGTTTTGTGGTTGTTTCTGGAGATTTTCTCTGTTCCTTTCTTGCCTTTGTCACTTTTGGCCTTTCCTTCCCATCCAAAGAATCCCCTTTAATATTTCTTACAGGGCTGATCTAGTGGTCATGAACTCCTTTAGTTTTTGTCTAGGAAACTCTTTATCTCTCTTTCTATTCTTAATTATAGCCTTGCTGGATAGAGTATTCTTGCCATTCAGCACACTGACTGTATCATACCACTCTCCTTTTGTGGAGAGATCTGCAGCTAGCCTTATGGATCTTGCTTTGTAAGTTAGGGACTCCTTTTGTCATGCTGTTTTTAGACTTTTTCTTTACCACTGTATTTTGCAAATTTAATTACAATATGTCGTGGTGTTGATCAGCTTTTGTGGATTTTGATGGCAGTTCTCTAGAGTGCTCCTGGATTTGGATGTCTGTTTCCTTACCCAGATTAGGGAAGTTTCCATCTATTATTTCCTCACATAAATTTTCTGTCCCCCTTTCTGTATCTTCTTCTGGGACCTCTATGATATGAATATTATTACGTTTGATAGAGTCACTGAGTTCCCTAAGTCTATTCTTGTGTTGCATAATTCCCCTTTCTCTCTTTTGTTTGGCTTGATTATTTTCCATTATTTTATCTTCTGTATTCCTCACCCATTCCCCTGCTTTTTCCATCCTTGTGTTCATCATCTCTAATCTGTTTCAAAATCAGTTATTGTATTTTTCATTTGTTACTATTTTTTAACTCACTTATCTCTGTGGTAAGGGCCTCCCTGAAGTCTTCCCTGCTTTTCTCAAGCCCAGTGAGTATCCTTTTTTTTTCAGGCATATTACTTATATCTGTTTCAATTGATCTCTAGCCATGACCTTTTCTTGTTATTTCATTTGGGATGAATTCCTCCATGTTGACATTTTGTGTAGGTGTCTACTTTTGTGTGTGTGTTGGAAAAGCCTGTTATGTTTCCTGCTCCTGAGAACAATGGCTTTATGAAGAAGAGGTCATATAGTGTCCAGGACCTGGCACTTCCGGGAGTGTCTCTGGTGTGTATGGCATGCACTCTGCTGCTGTGTTTTGGCTGCCCTATCCTTCAGGCCAGTCATCTGCAGAGACTCTCCTTGCCTATAATGGGCAGTGTTTGAACCTTGGCCAGAGTGTGGTGAGTTTTCACTAGGTGTGCTCTGCTCTGCTTGGTAAATGAGACCTGATGCTACTTCCACTAGAAACGAAGCCTTGCAGAACTCTCTGGTTAGGAGACGTTGTGCATGCACAGGTTTCTGGGGAAGGAAGGAGTTGTGCTATGATTGAGGCCTACTTGCCTGAGAAGGGCAGTACTGGCAGAGCACAGTGTGGGGACAGGGAGGCAGTTGGGGAAGCTTGGTATAAGCCAGCATTGGCGCTGTGCTGTTTACTGAAGCTGGTTTATGCTGAGGGACCAGGGAGGGAAATGGCTCCAGGTAGCTCCTTTGTTCCCAGAAAGGGGACTCCATGCTTACTGCTCTCAGGGAGGCACTCCTAGAAAAGCAAATGATGTCCCCACCACCCCACTGCCCTGTGCATCCCAGGTGTTTTTAAGACACTGTTGTCACCCTGTCTGTGGCCAGGTTGTTTGCCTGCCTTTTCTCCAGGAGTAGGACACTGCACTTCAGGCTCTATTCCAGCCAAGCCTGCCAACTTTTAAAACTCCAAACTGTAGGAACACCTTGGTGGTTCAGTGGTTGAGCATCTGCCTTTGGCTCAGGGCATGATCCTAGAGTTCCGGGATCAAGTCCTACATCAGGCTCCCCAAAAAGGAACCTGCTTCTCCCTCTGCCTATGTCTCTGCTGCTCTCTCTTTGTCTCTCATGAATAAATAAATAAAATCTTTAAAAAAAAAATAAAACTCCAAACTTTAGGGATGTGGTATGGGCAGAGGCCTGCACTATCTTTGAGGGGAGAGTCTCACTGCACTGAGACTGATACAGGTTTAACCAAGAAGGAGAAGGGCAGTCACATTAGAGTGCAGGGACATGAGACTGGCAGCAAGCAGACTAGGCAGCCAGATGTGTGGTGAGCCACCCTCAGCACCTGGTTCTGCCTCTGTGCTGAGGGGTGGGGGAGGGCACTAGTACTGTCTGGTTCTTTTGTCCCCAGAGAGGGGTCTCTGCAAACACAACCTCTCACAGATGAGCTCTGAGAAGAGTAAACAATTTCCCCATGTACCCCAGGTGATCCGCAGATCTCTGCCTCCACCCTGTCTGCCCCTAGTTGCTTGCCTGCCTTCTCTCTAGGAGTAGAGCAGCACACACAGGGCTCTATTCCAGGTAAGCCTGCCAATTTTTAAAACTTCAGGCTTAAAGCCCCACTGGTTTTAAAAAAATGAAAATCAATTTCCCTCTTTTTCCCAGCCAATGACTTTGAGGAAATGTTCTCCTTATATGTGCCCCTCTGTGTTCTCTCCTCTCTCTCTCTCTCTCTCTCTCTCTCTCTCTCTCTCTCTCTCTCTCCCCCTTCTCCACAACCAAGGCTCCCTTTCCTCCATAGCACCCATTACCCATTTTCCCCCAAACCACATCTCCACACTTCCTACCTTGCTCAATGTGGCCTCTTCCCTTCCTCTAGTTGTGCAGTTTGTTCTGTCAGTAATCAGGTCGATTTCTTGAGTATTCAGAATGATTTGATAGTTATCTAGTTGTGTTGGAGGCACAAGGCCAGCCTAGGGTCCTCCTACTATGCCATCTTACCTCCCATTTATCATGCTACTCTTTCATAACATTTGGGGACCTACATTTTTCCCTCCATGTTCTATTGCTAAGATTCATCCATATTCTTATGTATAGCTGCGAGTCATTCTTTTGAGTGTCATGTAATAGTACATTATGAGAATAAACCATAAAATATGCATTCATTCTCCTGTTGATGGGCATTTGGGTAATTTCCAGCTTTCTGTTATGAATATTCTTTTAGACGTTTCCTGATACATTTTTGTAAGAGGGTTTTTTTGTATATTCAATATTTTAACTAACATTTTAATTAGAAATGACTACTGATTGTATCAAAACCTTTTCTTGGCATTTACTGTTGACTTCATATTTTTTCGTTAATTTAGTAAGGAATTCCTGTAGGGAATTATATTGTTGGATTTCCTAATGGCAAACCTTTCGGGCATTCCTAAAACATACTTAGATAGGGTCTATTATTCTTTCAACACCATCACTAGATGGACTACATTTTGTGAGTCCAGTTTTTTGAGGTACAATTTAGAGAAAGTAAAATTCATCCTCCTAAAGTACATAATTTGATGAGTTTCACAAATAAATTCAGTCATGTAACCACTACCACAATCAAGATATAAACATTTCCGACACACCAGAGTATTTCCTTATGCTCTTTGTAGTCAATCTCCTGTCCAATTCCAAATACCTGGCAACCACTGGTTTGATTTCTGTCCTAGTCTCATCATTTCCAGAATGTTGTGTTTTACAGAAAATCACACAGTATGTAGGCTTTTGTGAAAGTTTTAAATTGCTCTACATAATGTTTTTGAGATTCATCCACGTTGCTGCAGGTGTCAGTAGTTTGTTCCTTTGCTATTGTGGAATAGTATTCCATCCTATAGGTGTGCCACAATTTGTTTATCCACTCACCAGTGGATGGACTACCAGATTTTTTGTTTCCAATTCTTGACTACTATGAATATATTTGCTATAAAAATTTAAGTATGCCTGTGTGTGAACAAATGATTGCATTCCCTTGAGTAAATACACAGGTTTGAGACTGCTGGGCCATATGACAAATACAAGTCTAACACTCTAAAACTACCAATTTCTCCCAAAGTTGGTGCACTGTTTTGCATTCCCAACAGAAAGATATGAGAGTTCCAGTTGCTCTCTATCTTTGCCAGCATTTGGTATTGTCAGTGGGCTGTCTGACTTTATTATCGAACTCTAAGAGTTATTTATATATTCTGGATACAGGTCCATTTGTATATATGCGTGTGTGCATATATCTATATATATTGCAAATATTTCTTCTCCCAGTGTGTACCTTGCCTTTCATTTACTTCAATGTTGTCTTTCAAAGGGAAGAAGTTTTCTTTTTCTTTATTTTTTTTTTTGGAAGAAGTTTTCTATTTTGACAAAACACATTTTAATTTTTCATTTCATTTCAACTTCATTTTTCTTTTATGGTTCATTTTTTTATGTCCTATTTATGAAATCTTTGCTTAACCCAAGATTACAAAGATTTTTCTCTGTTTTTCTATGCTTTCTTCTAAAGGATGTATAGCTTTAGCTCTTACACTTATGTCTATAATCCATTTCAATTTAGTATCTTTACAGATATAAGATAAGGGTCAAGGTTTTACTGTTGTTGTTACTGTTGTTACCCTTTTGTCTTTGCTTTCACATATAGACTTCCAATTGCTTCAGCCCCATTTGTTTAAAAGGTTGTCCTTTCTCCACTGAATTTTCTTTGCACCTGTGTCAAAATTTGACCAAATATGTTTGGGTCTATTTCTGGAGTCTCTATTCTGTTCCATTGTTCTGTAAAACTATTCTTTTGCCATTATCACACTTTCTTGGCAAGTAGTAAATCTAAAATCAGGTACTGTGAGTCCCTAATTTTGTTATTATCTTTCAAATGAGTGTGCTAAAGTTTTATTTAGAATCTTTTCATATATATGCATAAATTAAACTACAGAAGCATTCAGTGCTATATTTATCAGATTTTAGTATTAAAGTTATGCTTGTTTCATAATATTAATTGAGTGACTTTCCATACCTTTCTATTTTGGTTAACCTATTAAAGAGATTAAATTAACTCTTTTTTAAAGGTTAGATGGAATTCAGTTACAAAACAATTTCAGGGCAACCCTCTCAGGTCCCCTCCCTTCTTAGGAGCTTTGTATGTCACTTTGCTATGGCTCAATAAACGATTTTCTGCCCATAATTCTATCTGGTATACCTCTTCATTCTTCAAAGCAGAATGTCCAGGAACCTAGGGCACTGATAGAGAAAAAATCCTGTAACATTTATGGGGACTTGTCCGAGATCTCCATCATTGTTAAGGATAACTAACCATGAGTAATGGACAGTATGTCTGTCTGTCTCTCTCTCTCTCCCTCTCTCTCTCTCTCTTTCCTTCTCCCTCTCTCTTTTGTTTGTGTTTGTTGAAATGATGGGTACCCATCAGCCATGTAAGAGTGCAACTGCCATTCTCAAGTCTCGAGTGACAGGTTCTTTGGACTCCTTTCTGACTGATCTCCCAATAGAAAGAAGGTGGGAATGTTGGTTTGGTAAGGACTCCAAACTCCTTTCAGGGCAGATCGCCAGATATGAGGGCTCTAGGGCAAACTGAGCAGCAATTGAAGGGCCTGACCAAAAAATAAAAATAAAAAAATAAAAAAATAAATGAAGGGCCTGACCAGTGCTACCCTTTGGACACCCGAAGGTTCTCAGAGGGACCTGGTGCCTTACTCGCCAATGCAGGCATTCAGAGACAAACCCCTGTACTACTCTTTTCTCAGCTGATTCTTCCCCTAGGAGAATGAGTGGGAAAACCCAGGATGGTCCCCTGGATATTCTCTTCTGAGTGGTTCGGGTGTCCTCCAGGGGATCTCACTCACAGTTCTCTGTTACAGTGAGGAGCAGTCTCCTGTTTCTGACTCCTCCTATCCTGGGCATTATCCCTCAAATTGGCTACATCATCTATGTGAAGGAATAGCCAAGCAGAACAAAAGAACCGAGAGAAGGGATTTCCAAACTTTTTGGTTCTATCAGGGTTTATCCCAGGTGAATTTCCTCTCCCTGGATGCCCCATCTTGTCCCTCCATGTAGCTATGCCCAGACAGAACAACTCTATTAAAAGAAGTCTAGTGTATCCATTGATCTCTAAGGGAGTCTTAAGGGTGGGGAACCAAGGTCACTCTCTGGAGGTAGAACCAAGCCTGAGTAAGCTTAATAACTCCCAGCACCTTGCAGAGAGGACAGGGCCTCTGGCTGTCTGTCGCATGAGTAGCTAGAGCCACACACCAGGAAAAGATGAGGAGGAACTGAGGTGGGGGATGCCTTTGCCTCTCTTCCCAAATCTCCCTGATCAAATATATACACATATATATTATTAAATATAAATTATTATATATAATATATATTTTATATATTTTATATATTTTTAAATGTAAATTATTATATATAATATATAATTATATATAATATATATAAATTTTATAAAACTTATAAAATATATATAAAATATATATAATTTTATATATATGATAATTTATAGTATATATAATAATTTATAGATAGATAATTCCCTTACTCCTTTAAAGTCCCTTCCTGGCATTATAAGCTATAGGAACAGTATCAGATCTGTAAATCACTCAATATCATTTACTTGGATACATTTACAGGGCAAAGGCAACTCATTTTCTTTTGTTCTGTGGCATGGCCACAATACAAGTTGGAGGATGAGACATGGCCACCTGAATGACTTTGCCTTCCTAGTTTTACTGGTGGAAAGGCGGCTTATTTTCTTTTGTCATGATCTCAGCAATGTAGGATTGATCCCATCCTCCTGGCTGCTCTCTTCTTCTGTCCCCCTCCCTGGGGTGGGGCTGAAGGGGAAGAAACTAAGGAACACCACATCCACATCAAAAGTAGATAGGCAAATGGAGTCTGCAGGGGAATCTCCACCCCTGGCTCCATCCTTCTTAAGATCAGGTCCCTTACCTCTCCCATTCTATCCTGGAATCCCTGGTGGTGCTCGAGGGCTTTACCCTCTACAAGAACAGGTAGTGCTAGAAAGGGGATCAAGGAGAGGTGCTGTTGCAAAATCTGAGATGAAGAAGGACCTCAAAGTTTTCTAAACTTGGACCCTCTAAGCAGAAAAATAAGGGGTTCTGACCACTGCTGAAAGATATGGGGATCAAGGGATGGGTGAGCCCATAGGTGGCTTCAATTTTCCAACCAGAGCCTGGGCTGTACCTCCTCAAGACCCCAAGTGGAATCCTAATGATCCCCTTGGAAACTGGAATTGCCGTTATTTCCAAGCCTGCATCACAGAGGGATTGAGCAGTACATGGGGGCTTCTCCCTCGTTTGTTTCCCAGATTAATGGCTATAAATTAGAGCCTACTGTGGTTAGTCTACCTGGGGACAGAGACTTTAAGGAATATTCCCAAACAGTTGCCGAAACTCCCTTTATTTCAGGGAAATTCCCTGTCTTCTCTGGCTTGACATGAACTGCATATTTCCACCTTGGTGGAAAAAACATGGCATCTGCTTGTCTGTCCAAGCTGACGAAGTTTAAGAACTGATAATGATCTAGGTTTGCTAAAGGTCAAATAAGCTTGTGTTAAAATGGCAATTAATCTTGTCTGTCTCAAAGTTTTCATGGGTAATTGTTAAGGTAACTTACCGCTGATAGACAACAGAATCTTCGATTTGAGAAATCATTTCATCCCTCTTCCAAGAAGCTTCCCAACTCCCAACCTCAAAATAACCAACCTGTCCCATTTCACCCTAGGGACCAAGTGCTTGTTAGAGCAGGTCTGGGAAGGCCCTCATACAGTGATTTTAGCCACTCCAACAGCAATCAAAGTGCCTAAATTTGAAGCCTGGATCCATCATTTCAGAGTCAAACCCTGGTCTTCAATGGTGCCTAACGACAAGGAACCAAAATCCCTATGTGAACCCAGAGAGGACCTCAAACTAGTCTTGAAGTGACAAGACACAGATCAAGTCTTCATAAATGTTACTTTCCCTATATCCCATCATCCTTACTGCATTCCTTTTGCCTGCCCTCTCCTCACAGTGTGTGGGGAGTTCACTAAAACATCCTCTATCTCTCATCAGACTCCTGGCTATATTTGGTTCTGCATTGTGCTTTGGGCATTGCCTCCTAAATGTCCTAATCTGCTTTATATCTTCCAGAATAAAGGTCATCAAACTCCAAATGGTGGTTCATATGGAACCTCACATGGAAGTCAAACCAGACCTCTACAGGGGACCCTTGATAGATCAGGATAAGAAGAACCCTAACTGCCCCCCACCCAATGCCTCTGACCAGCAGGAAGTAGCTATAATCGGTTGTTGCTCTTTTTCCCCAAGAGCAGTCAGGGTTACCTCTTCAGAGTGGGAAATGATGAAGGATGGTTGGAAGGCAGGCAAGCAGGGACACAGGACCCCTGCCCTAAAAGGAAACCACTCTTAAAAGGATTTTACACCAGGGTTAATCAGATTAAAACAGCCTGCTAACAAGCCCATAAAAAATCCTAGACTTAGAAACCCCCAGTGGCAACACTCTCAGGTCTCCTCCCTCCTGAAGAGTTGTATACTATCACTTTGCTATTGCTCAATAAACCTTGCTTTGCTGCCCACAAAAAACAAACAAACAAAAACACAATTTCAGTAGGTTTTTTTTTCTAAAGGAAAAATTTAATAATATTTTTCATTTCTTCTATCCTTTTTGGCTTTTTGTCTCTTTTTGCACCAATTTTGTTCACTTATATTTTGTCAGAAAGTCATCTATATTGTTTAGACTTTCAGATTTATTGAAAATTTTCCATTTATAATTTATTAATATACTTTGAATTCATTTTTTAAAGATTTTATTTATTAAAAAAAATATTTATTTATTTATTTGACGGAGAGAGAGTACATAAGTACGTAGAGTGGTAGACAGAGAGAGGGAGAAATAGGCATCCTGCTGAGCAGGGAGCTTGATGCTGGGCCTGGACCCTGGGATCATGACCTGAGGCGAAGGCAGATGCTTAACCGACTGAGCCACCCAGGCGCCCCAGTATGCTTTGAATTTGTGAATGTGCTTACAAACATAGGAAACTGAGGTACAGACAGATCAAGTAATATGCCCAAGATCACACAGTTAATAAGTGGTAAAGTCAGGATTTGAACCCAAGGCGTCCAAGCTCCATAGTCCCTACACTTAACCACTAGAAATCCAAGAATACTGATGGAGAGTGACCTTTAAGTTCTGTAAATCATCTGATGAAGTCTTTCATGATATCCTTAGGGACATTATGAAGAAAGATTAGCTACAGATTTTGCCAAAGAACCTTACCAAAAAGAGAGTGCTCCATCTTCAGCTCTCTTCTTTAAATCCATCAAGAAAGAAAATAAAGGTTTTGACTAAGAGATCTAAAGACATGGAGGAGAATATAAAATGTGGTTCCTAAATTTGCAAATGATGAAAAATGCATCTGCTAGCTTAATAGCAAAATGGAATTCAAAAAAATCTTCTCCACTGCATCCTAGTTAATCACACAGACATAAACTGAACAGATTGTAGGCCCCACAAGAGTGAAGTCCAAATATATTTTTATCCATCCATATGCACAAAGCTCTGAGCAGAATTGTAGCTATTTAGTAAATATTTTTTAATACCTATTGAAAGAAAAATATATTACTGAACTGCAACAGGTGTACAAGTTTAGAATGAAGATGGCATGGTTAAACATTGAGACAAGCAGGGGAAAAGTTCTGGTTTGCCATGAGCTCAGTGTGAATCAACAGTGCAGTGGTGCAGGATTTGGCATGAGAAAACTCTAGATCTGCCTCTAAAATAAGTCACTTAAACTCAGAGCAAAATAAAATTAATAATAATTATTCAAAAGATTATTTTGAGGGTAAGATCACTCGTGCGAAAAAAACTTTGCAAACTAAATGTCCATTATTAAATCTTATTGTTATTAGAGTATAAATCCCTACAGCAAGTTAAGAATCACTTTGAGTTTATCTATAATTTCTCAGTTGTTTTTTTTTTTTTTTTGTGATGAAGATTAAGAGAATATTTATGAAGTTCCTTGTTAGATGTCTGGAGCATATTAAATATGTAATAAATCTTCCCATAAATAGTTTATTCTTTCAAACACAGAGACTGTAAGTATATTATGTAACCATACATATATATATAATCAGATGTATGGTAGGATTTATGTCAAAATGTAAAGAGGTTTTCTCTGGTTATTCCTACTATTATCACTATTCCGGATTTGGAAGGCATAATGAAAAATTAGATGGAAAACGTACCACCCTGATTTCTGGTTTCTTACTCCTCTCTCATGAACAAGAATCACTTTTTTGTTATAAAAGAAAAATCAACCTATAAAGACAATAAAAAGATAGCAGTTGCCAAGGGGGAGAGGAGGAGGGGGAGGGATGAATAATTGGAACACAGAGGATTTTTAGGGCAGTGAATTACATTATCAATTGGCAAAACCAATAGAATGTATAACAGAGTAGACTCTAATGTAAACTGTGGATTTTAGTTACTAATAATATATCCATATTGGTTCATCAATTGCAACAAATGTGAGATTGTGAGAAGACTCAGTTGAGTGGAGAGGCTTCAGGAAGGGAAGAAATAAAAAGCTTTTTAAGTCCAGTATTCTTTTTTTTAAGATTTTATTTATCCATGAGAAACACACAGAGAAGAGAGAGGCAGAAACATAGACAGAAGGAGAAGCAGGCTCCCTACGAGGACCCTGATGCAGCACTCGATCCCAGGACCCTGAGCCAAAGGCAGATGCTCAACCACTGAGCCACCCAGGCATCCCTAGGCCTGGTGTCCTAAGAAAGAGCAGACCCTGCTTTAATTCCACCTCTGTCAATTAATTACTAATTCGGCAAGTGATTAAATCTCTCAGAACCAGTTTCCTCTTTCATAGATTGAAAATAACAATTCTTTTCCTGCAGGCTCATTGTGAGGACCAGATTTAAAAAGTGTAAAGTACTTCCCCTGAGAGATAGTGGATACCTAATACATCTAGCTATTACTGAAAAGAATGGTGTCCTAAACCCGTGCTTCTCAAATGGTAATGTACAAATGAATCACTGGGCATCTTGCTGAATGCAGGTTCTGATTCAGTACACCCGAGGCAGAATCTGAGCTTTTTCTTTCTTTCTTTTTTTTTAAGATTTTATTTATTCATGAGAGACACGCAGAGAGAGGCAGAGGCATAGGCAGAGGGAGAAGCAGGCTCCTTGCAAGGAGCCCAATGTGGGACTGGATCCCTGTACCAGGATCACGCCCTGAGCCAAAGGCAGACACTAAACCGCTGAGCCGCTCAGGTGACCCAGAATCTGAGCTTTTTCATTTCTAACAAGCTCCCAGATGATGCTGATGCTGGTTGCAGATTCTAGAGTCTTTCTACAGTGGAAATCCTTGACAAGGAATGTTTAAGAATCAATTTAACAACTGATGTCTATTTTCAGAAGAATTGTGACTCTGAACTACACAAAATTTGCAAAATGGAGGAGATAGCTATCCCTTAGAGGATGAAACCTGAATCTAAAATTATCTGAATCAGGTCAGTGTTTCACCAGATGAAATTTAATTACAGTTGTGGTTGCTATCCAGGGAAGCCAAACCTCAGATGGATAGAAAAGTGTGCATAAAAGAAGGAGGTAAAAATCTAATGGTCAAGCCTCTCATTGACCCTCTTCCCAAAGGTCCACCCAAAACATCCATCAAAAAGAAATCCCTCCTATGAAAAAATCATGGTGTTTAAATCGCAGTACTCTGCATACATCTTTTTTTCCCCATGCTGCAGTGCTTCCCAGCTCAGCTAATAATCAGAAGCATCACCTGGGGCATTTGCTCCCACCCCTAGAGCTCACAAAGTTCATGGAAGCAGGTGGGAGAATCCCTGGACCAGGATCTGGTTATTTCTAAATCTAATCCCTGGACCAGCGTCTGTTATTTCTAAAACAGTAATAGTTTGAGAAGCCCTGCCTCACTGCATTCATCTCCTTTCTTTCCAGTTTCAAATTTAGAGCAGAGGAGTTAGCTGAACATAACCCATCCTACCTGAGCCTGAGTTTTTGTCATGTAGACCAAGAATAACAAAAGCTTCTGCATAAGGTGTAAGGTCGTTATAGAGACTAGATAAAGTAATGGCTGTCATGGCCACTTGTAACCTGAATACAAATTAGTTTTCCATAAATGCATTAATTGTGTCACTGAACAAAGCCATTAAGATGCCCCTTGGGTTTGTTTTCTGTTTGGGGTTTTTTTTTCCGTGTGAGATTTTACCATTTAGCAAGAGAGTTGGTAAACCAAAGGTCAGGTTGACAAAAAGCCTTGCTAAAAGCCCAACTTTGCCTTTTCCTGTTTGAGGCACCAGGGAAAAGATGGCAACCTTCCAGATCTGTTATAAAACTGATGATGGTAGCTCCTTGTTCCCCTCTCAGAGAGGTAGAGTTGCTTCATAAATGATGAAATCTAAAAGTGTCTTGGAAACTATAAAACTCCATACACATTGTCGATGCCTGCCTGTGCAAGAGCTGGAAAGGGCAAGGCATCAGTTTTCAGATCTGGTATCTCACCCCTACCCGACCTAATCCCTACCCAAAAAGGTATGATCTGCTGACAGGATGCCCAAGTCTGAGGTATGACTCCATCAGCAGTTCAAGAAAGGCAAGAGTACTCAGAGTTTCTGGGGCAAATGCCAGTCCCCCAGAGTGGAGTTGAGGGAGCACTGCTCAGCAAGCCAAGAGGTCAGCCCACCATCTGTATGCCTGGCATCTTTGCAGTTTCCCAAGTTTAGTGATAAATGGTGCCACACATTTCCCCCACTGGTGCTCGCTGCAACTGTCATCATGCATCATATTTCAAGAGTGGAATTGTAGATCCTGTGCCTTGGAAGAAGTGGTTTCTGATATCTGCAGTCAAGCACAGACTTATTAAGGGATCAGGAGTGGGGAAAGATTTTACAGGATAAAACTGTTTCCATGATTAAAAGTGGGGGAACTGAAACAGCTGTCTGGGAAAATAGAGTATGTCACAGAGATGGGAATCAGGGTGAGGAGAGGCGAGATAGCACACCGGCACTGGATGGACAAGATGACCAGGCGACCCCCAGAGCTAGTGAGTATAGACAATCAGCTGCTCCCAGCCAAGAAAGCTTGTGAGGAGGAATTCTTGGAAACAAAGGAGCAGGGTTCAGCAGTGAAGTTTAGAAGAGGTAGGCTAGGAAAATTCATACCCCCAAAATTAGACTACAATACCTTATATTTTTTCCAGACATTTTTCAAACCTCTTTTTCTTACCAAATTTTACTCACTTAGAAGCCAGCAAGAAATGTGATATCACATATAAAAAAAAAAAAAAACTCACAACAATCCCCAGGTGTAAATAAGGAAATTTAAAAGAAGTTAAGTGACTTGTCCAAGATCACATTGCTAGGAAATGGGAATTCAGAATTTGAACCCCAGTGTGGATGGCTCTATATACCATGTTCTTTGCTGGATGGATCCCCTTGGGTGAAGTCTAGGCTACACAGCTGGTGAGAGAATGGGGCATAACTGTGGCTTTACAAAGTCAGCAGAAGCTCTGAATTCAAACTCGAATTCACACCCTTATCCCAATCAGGTTCAATTATTCTGTTGTGCCCAAGATTGCAAATCCGAGAAACTACCAATGAGCCGACACCGATGCAAACACACGAGGGTTTATTACAAGCTCGAGCCTGGGTCCAAGTATACCCGACACTTGGACCCCAGGTGGGTTTCAGCTTAGTTTTAAGGGCTGGTCTAGGGGACCTCCAGAAGGGGCAGAGGAATTTCTCAAGTTCTGTTTACATTTTGATATGGGGCTTTAAAGGGCATTGAGCCGGATCCCTGGGTGGCGCAGCAGTTTAGCGCCTGCCTTTGGCCCAGGGTGCGATCCTGGAGACCCGGGATCGAATCCCACGTCGGGCTCCCGGTGCATGGAGCCTGCTCCTGTCTCTGCCTCTCTCTCTCTCTGTGACCATCATAAAAAAAAAAAAAAAAGATTTAAAAAAGAAATAAAGGGCATTGATCTCTGTTCTTATTCTAAGATGGGGCTTTCTAGGACGTTAAGCTGGGGATCCCTGGGTGGCGCAGCGGTTTGGCGCCTGCCTTTGGCCCAGGGTGCAATCCTGGAAACCCGGGATCGAATCCCACGTCGGGCTCCCGGTGCATGGAGCCTGCTTCTGCCTCTGCCTATGTCTCTGCCTCTCTGTCTCTCTCTCTGTGACTATCATTAAATAAAAATTTAAAAAAAAGGGATCCCTGGGTGGCGCAGTGGTTTGGCGCCTGCCTTTGGCCCAGGGCGCGATCCTGGAGACCCGGGATCGAATCCCACGTCAGGCTCCCGGTTCATGGAGCCTGCTTCTCCCTCTGCCTGTGTCTCTGCCTCTCTCTCTCTCTGTGACTATCATAAATAAAAAAAAAAAAAAAAAAAAATCTAGGACGTTAAGCTGTCAGCTGTTTTCTTCCAGTAACTGAAGTAATATAAATTTCAAGCTCTTATTCACAGGGCCCTGGGATGGCTGCACTTGTGCTAACCCTGAACTTAAAGTGGAATGGCCTTAATTTTCTTGGCCTCCACAATTCAGGGAAAATGTTCATGTCACTCTATAAGGTTTTCTAGGGGAATGAGGCTATATCACTTAGAGTCAGTTAGTTCCCTACGATTCAACCTCCTTTTGAGGGCTTTTGCACTTGTCCAACCATTCTTTTCATCTTCATTTTAGCACTGTAAAGATTTGAAAATTTATCTAGGGTGAAACATCTGACTTACTGCATTTCTAATAGTGAGTATATGTCATTTCAGAGTAATGAAATCAAGACTGTGTTTGGGTGTCAGGAAGTGGTAAGAAACTTTTTTTAAGATTTTAATTTATTTATTTGAGAGAGAGCACAAGCAGAGGAAGGGGGAGAAGCAGACTTCCCACTGAGCAGGGAGTGGGAAGGGCCTGATCCCAGGACCTTGGGATCATGACTTGAGCTAAAGGCTGATGCTTAACCAACTGAGCCACCCAGGCACCCTGGGAGGAAACTTTTAAAAGTAATCTTGAGCCAGAAGTCAGAAGAATATTCTTTGCATCAATTCTTTTCATGCTATGTAGAGCACAAAAGATAAGGATGGAACTCCACAGAGACTTCCTGTTATTCTCTCCAGGGAGAGAATATATGACTCTAAAATTCAAACCTGTGTTGGTGGAAATGAGAACAGTGTACTTGAGTAAATCAAGCATGTCAGCTTTATCAAGAACTTCAGTGAAGGGGACCAAACAAGAAAGATCTGTGGAGGATGTCAAGACTTTCCTGTCCACAAGAGAACAGCACAATGCAACAACCACCTAAAACCAGAAGATACCGTCCGCTACTCTCTAAATACCCATTCAACCTGCTTCACCGAGACACTGTACAGGCTTGGTGTTATCTGTTACAGCTGAGCACCAGAGACAGGAGAAGCACAGAAGCAACTCTGTGAATGCCCAAGTCAGAAGAATATTCCTGTCACAGCCAAGAAGGCCAACATCCAGACAAGGTCATAAAAAAAAATCAAAGGTAGACCAAGAGGAAATGTCTCTGGAAAGGTCCAAGATAAAGATGTGATCTGAGGGGACTGATTCTCCAGAAGCAGCTCTGGCCCCTGAGTGAGTACCTGACTTGAAGAGTTACTACTCTTCTTGAGGAGGTTAATACCATTGTGGTAACAACTTCAGCCCAGAGGTTGTATTGGCCTCCTGGGCTGGAATTGCAGCCTCTGTCAGGATATGGAAGCAGTGGGATAACCGTAAGAGACTTAGAGTGTCTGTGGTCCACGAGGGAAGTCTCCCTGTAGACATGGATGGTTGGATTCACCTGCAGTTTTATGCTGGACCAGCCTGGATTCCAGAAAAACAAGGGAAAATGAGTACATGCTTCTTGTTCCCTTCTTGTAGTTTCCCAATATGGTATGCTCCATGTATTCAGAGGAACAATGTGTTAATAAAAAGCCTCCAGGGGCACCTGGGTGGCTTAGAGGTTGAGTGTCTGCCTTTGGCTCAGGTCATGATCTTGGGATCGAGTTCTGCATCAGGCTCCCCACAGGGAGCCTGCTTCTCCCTCTGCCTATGTCTCTGCCTCTCCCTCTGTGCCTCTCATGAAAAAATAAATAAAATCTTTTTTAAAAATACAAAATAAATAAAAAGCCTCCAATGAGATTAGAAGATCAGGGGAAAGAGCACATTTGTGCTTGAAAGTGAGGGGTGGAAAAGTACTACAGTCAGCTCCACTGATAGCCAACATGTACTCCATGCTTCCTGCTTACAGGGCTTGTAGACCAGTGGGTTGCAGACTGGTGGATTGGCCACAGACCCCCCCCCCCCAAAAAAAGTGCCTGCTTTGGTGTGGGATGTGTGCATTAGTATATGGAGACTCTTAGGGTTTTTTCATTTGTTTATTTTGTTTTTTAAGTAAGCTCTATGCCCAATGTGGAGCCCAACACAGGTCTTGAACTCACAACCCTGAGATCAAGACCTGAGCTGAGATCAGAAGTCTGATGTTTAACCAACTGAGCTACCCAGGTGCCCCATGGAGACTCTTATGTTTAAAAATGGGAAAACAGGGATCCTTGGGTGGCGCAGCGGTTTGGCACCTGCCTTTGGCCCAGGGCACGATCCTGGGGACCCGGGATCGAATCCCACGTCGGGCTCCCGGTGCGTGGAGCCTGCTTCTCCCTCTGCCTGTGTCTCTGCCTTCCTCTCTCTCCATGACTATCATAAATAATAAATAAAAATTAAAAAAAAATTTAAAAATAAAAATAAAAATGGGAAAACATTTCACAAGTTATCATTCATTCCAGTTAATAAACACCATTTATTAACAAAATTTTAATAATGTCATTTATTAAAAACTTTTTGGTAACTACCAAATGTCTACCTTTCTGAATAGAAATAACCTTAATAGCTTGAGAGAATATCTTCAGCTGAGCATTGTGAAGGATTTGAGTAAAGAAACAGCATAGTTTGTTTCCATTCTCATTTTCCACTTCAGAACACAGACTACCTTAGGAAGGCTCTAAGTGTAATGACTCCGAACTGTTGATTACTCTAAGTCAGAGTAAGCTGTTATTCTCTCTCTTGCCCTTCCAAAACACATAATTCTTAATTTGGAAATTGTTGTTTTGTATTTTTTCTTAGTAACATCAAACATCTATGGTTTAGCTCTGGGCTAAAAGCACAGGGTACCTTGCCAGTATTATTTCCACTTGTAAATGTTTTGTGTATTTCTGCTGCTTAAAAATGTCTAAGGCTGCTTTCCAATCATAAATACATAATATGTTGAATTTAAAATGTGTATATAACTCATCAGCTGTTGTATTTAGACCATATTCATCACATACAAAATATGGTTAATATTCTGAACTCAAAGTAGTATTAAAGCCAAAAAGCATGATTTTCCTTTATATGACAGATTTTTAATTTTTTGTGTACTTCCTAAATTTATGGTCATGAAAGTCTCAGAAAAGAATGGATGTTTTTCTCTGGTCTTGTTTTCACAGCAGTTTCCAACATTATTTTATTATTGTGAGTAGAAGACTTCTGCCTTTCGCCCAACAGAGGAAGTTGTAAAAGTAACGCACTGGAAAGAGTGGTAGAGTTGGAAAGTTTGTAACCATTGTAATGTAGATGGTTTGAGTAAGAGTCCTCCATAAACATTAAAGATAAAAAGGACAGTTTTATTGTTTTTTTTTAAGATCTTATTTATTTATTTGAGAGAGAGAGCAAGCAAGCATGAGTGGGGGTGAGGGGTATGAGGCAGAGGGAGAAGCAGACTCCCTGCTGAGATGCAAGGCTTAGTCCAGACTCTACAATCATGACCTGAGCCAAAGGCAGATGCTTAACCAACTGAGCCACCCAGGCACCCCCAAAAAGGAAAGTTTTATTGAGGAGCAAGATATTTCCATGGCCTCACAGTGTCTCTCTACAGATTGCTCATTAGCAGTCAGAATTTTCCAGCATAATAAATAATATGCACACTTTATTCCTTTATAAAAGATATAATCAGGGGCACCTGGGTAGCTCAGCTGGTTAAGGATTCAACTCCTGATTTTGGCTCAGGTCATGATCTCAGGGTCTTGAAATCAGGCACCATGTGGGGTTCCTAGCTCAGTGGGGAGTCTGCTTCAGATTCTCTCTCCCTCTCCTTCTGCATCCCCCCACCGATCACCACACACATTTACTCACATCCTCTCTCTCCCTCTCTCTCTGTCTTCCAAATAGATAGTTTCTTCAAAAAAAAAAAAAAAAAAAAAGCAGAATCATTTGGTGTCTTGGCTTGTGAGCAGGTCACCAACAGAGATCTCTGGGAACTAGCCCAGATGTATTACCTGTTTTCAACAGTGCCACAAAATAAAACTAACAGCAGCTGATGACAATTGAGCAGTTGTTTAACAGACCTTAGGTTAAGCACTTACCTCATTTGAAGCTGGCAACAACCCAAATGAGTTTCCTGAGGATGGAGGTTATGCTGTCTTGATCACTGCCGAACTACCATCTCTTATCTCTTTACCTGGAATCTAGCAGGTCTGAGGTAACTTGTTGAATGAATAAATATCAGATACTTATTAGTGCCATTTCACATTCTATCAGCCTCACCTGTCTCTTGTTCCAGCCTCTGTACAGGCCAGCAGTACAGTGGCCTCTGAGCAGCTTCACACAGGTACAAAAGACATGACTGACCTGTACTCCATACTTCCTGCTTCTTGCCTTGGGGCTGCCCTTTGACACAGAGGTCTGTGTGCCATGAAACCCCACCATGTATGTGCACTGTGGAAATGTGGGGGAGTTATTACCTAAAGAGACATATCTTTAACCAGTGAGAGGCAAGAGTCAATGAATGAATACACTCTTTCTGTTCTTCTCTCCAATGCACCATTTGGATCCAGAATTTCTTTGGCTTTTGGAGGACCATCATAATGGTCCCTTGGGATAGACAGTTAGTAGCAACAACTCAGTAACCTACCCTCCTGTATCTTGTCACATTCCCTCTCCCTGTCTTCCTGCCTTTCTTTGTCTCTCCATCTTGCCCCCTGGGCTCACCATCCCTAGTAAAGAAATAGCACATAAATCCTTTATCTCAGGCCCTTCTTTCTGGAGATCCCAGTGTAAATGAATCTACTTTTGAATACTTTGTCTAAAAACATTACCCAGATGAATTAGTGTACACTGGACCATCTTATTTTAATTACTGAATTCCAATCAAAAGGAATGAAGAATGCCTTCTTCCAGAACCACATAGCCCACCACCCTGGATACCAACGGTAGCTATTTATGTAAGCCATCAGAGCATGGCCCCAAGGCAGTAGGACCCCATTCCAACTCCTGTAACTCTTATTTCTCCCCAAGAAGCCTAGCCTCCACAGGACTCTTTGAGGACAGGAGGATGTAATATTGCTGTGTCAGGGTTCATCTCAGAATGCTTAAAACAAATGTTTACAATAAATAGTGGCACAGTGATACCTTCCAGGAAAATTATACAAATTCTAGAAGTTTATCAATTCTACTAAAAAGCAGAAAACTTAAAAAGGAGCTGATAGGGGAAACAAGTAACAGTAATTAATAAAATAATAGATGTGATTTTTTTTTCCCCTAACATTTATTGACTGCCAGGCCAGGCACATTAGATCTTTACAAAAGCCCTTTTGATAACATTAATTTTAACTTACAGGTATCTGGAGGGTTCAGACATTCTCACTGCTATAAACAGATGCCAGCTAACTTCCAGACTTCTTTTAAATGAGAGAGGAATACAACTCTTTGTTTAAGCCAGCGTTGTGTTGATAATTTCTGTTATATGTAGTTAAGGTTAATTATAAATGTTATATTTACCTAATTACAAGGGATTTCTTTTTTTTTTTTTTTAATTACAAGGGATTTCTGATACAACTTTTGGTTCAAGCCTCAGTTCAAAAACTAGGGAAATATACTTTAGTAGATATTCTAAAAAATTGTAGTCATAAGATACTCTTTCAGTGTGCATCAGAGAAAAGAAAATCAGGAATTATCTGATATAGGGAAAGTATATCACAGGAAAAAAGTTAACTCCCACAAGACGGCTTCTCAGTGGTCTTTCATAGGCATAAGGACTGTATTTTTTACCCCCTACCACAAAATTGATACACAGAAAGTGGTAAATAGGAACATACCTACAGAGATTTTTCAGTAGGACCATAGGAAATAATTAAATTTCCTTCATTTATTTATTTAAAACTATTTATTAAGGGGGTGCCTGAGTGGCTCAAGCAGTTGAAGGTTGGACTCTTGGTTTCAGCACAGATCATGATCTCCGGGGTCATGAGATCAACCCCCATATCAGGCCCCATGCTCAGCATGGAGCCTGCTTAAGAATCTCTTTCCTCCCTCTGTCTCTCCCCACTTGTGTTCGTGCTCTTTCCCTCCCCTTTCTCTCTCGCCTAAAATAAAAAACAAAAACAAACAACCATTTATTAAGCCTCAGGAAGCTACAGAGATGAAATTCTAAGACCTGCCCCCTAGGAGGTTGGGTTTGTGAAAGATATGCACAAGGAGACAGCCTCCACGCTCTGGTGAGTCACAGAGGAGGTTCTAATCCAATGTTGAGGGAAGAAGGAAGGCTTTCTAGAGGAGGTGATGCCCGAGTGAGTCCTAAGAAGTGGGTGTCCCAGGAAAATAAATCCAGGTAAGGGTTAGCAAGAAAGACAGGGAGAGAGCCCCGAGTGTGCTGGGAGAACGTGGAGCAGCGTGGTATAACAGGAAACATGGGATGGAGTGAGAAAAGAAGAGGCCGCTGCTGCATAAAGGGGCCATGTCATGAAGTCCTGGCACCAAGGTGTTTAGATCTCATGGAAAACTATACGGAGCACAGAATGCTTTTAAAAGAGAAGTACCTTTAGAACTCTTGTAGTTTAGAAAAATACTTTGCTCTGGGTGAGCTACTGACCCTTCCTGCTCTAATACTATTAATCAAGGAATTGGTGCAATTTTTAAAAATTAAAATTTGATAGGAACCTGCAAATAACTCTTGTCCTCATTTGGGACTGTAATTTGGCTCCCTGAATGTTCATGTTTGATTCTTTCCTCTTGGGATGTGCCTAGTGGATGTACCAAAGTCAGGCAGGAAAGGAGATACATACCATTTGTTTGATATACCAATTCAAGCAAAAGCCAGGAGCAGGGACTGGAGCTGAGGAAAGGTAAGACTCAGGATTCAGGACTAGGGCTCAGTGACAATGATATCAGCTAGATGGCTGCAGGGATGGAGGACCTAATAGTTACCTGTGCTTACCCCATCTGATGGTTCTGTTAAGGGAATTCTCTTCATATTTGAACATTCTCTGCAGAGTCTAGGGGCTTTCTAGGTAGGATGGGCCCTGGATTGAACCCCTGATGACTCCTGCAGCTTTCCCTACCACCCTTCACCTGCATTGGCCATCAGTGGTGAGTCACTCCTCAACAATTCCATACCTTCTTTTACATGGTAAGGAACAGGAAGCCAGGTGCTGGGCAGGGACTGAGTCTACTTCATTCATAATTGTATCCTCAGTACCTAGTATAGTACTGAGCACATGGTAGGCACCCCAAAAATATTTATGAAATAAACAAGTATCAAATATATCAATAGCCTTTGTGCATAAAGTAAAAATAGCAAACACATACCATATTTACCATGTATTCTAAGCCTTTTACAGATCTTTTACTCTCAAATCAACTTTATAAGGGAAATAATATTATACTATTATTCCCTTTTTACAGATGAGAAAAATTAAAAACAGAGAGGCCAAGTACTTGCCTAAGGTCACATAGCTATAAGTATAAATTCTGCAAAAGGTATAAATTTCCAATTATAAAATAAATAAGTACTAGGGATGTAATGTACATAATGATTCTAGTTAACACTCCGCTGTTAAAAGGAATTAGGACTTATTACATGAGTGCTAGCATTTCTAGTTCCTTCAAGACTCCACTATTTTTCCAATTTGGGATACTGGAAGGCTAAGTTGTTAATTAAGAAGCATTATTAACACATAAAGATAAATTTGTTCATCTTCTGGATATAAATGGCAGTCCAAACACTTGAAGAAGGGAGTGAGGCTTGAGGAGAAAACCCTCCACTGCAGTCCCATTAATCTTCAAACCCAAATACCCAACCTTGGTTTATCTTATTAGGCTCCCAAATCTTATTCCCCCCAGTCACTAAGGTCCCTGTCACATTGGCTAGCTCTCAGCTCTTCAGACAAGCCAAGCACGCCTCTCCTCAAGGGCTGTGCACATGCTGTTCCCTCTGCTGCAAATACTCTTCCAGCAGGTTTTCTCCTGGCAGGATAATGTCTCACTATTCATGTCTCGGCTTAAATGTCACTCCTTTTCGAAGTCTTCCTCAAGTATCCAGTCTACAGAACTACCCTCCAACCCTTACCTCACATCCCATTGACCTGCTTTCTTTTCTTCAAAGCGGTTACCAGTAACAGAAATAGTCCTTTTTGTTTGCTTGGTATTTCCTTATTTCTTTCATTTTCCCACTTTGGAATATCAAATTCTTGAGGCAGATCAAGGAGGCTGGCAGCAAAAAGGAGTGTAATTCATATTTGCCCAATGACAAATGATTCAGCAAATTACAAATATTTGCCAGGCACTGGCCAACAGCAAGCCAAATGAAGAGAGGAACCTCCAATCTCCACGCACCTGTCTCTCAGTGCCTGAATTGTGTGGGATAAAATGCCCAGGGCCAGGAGATTCTGCATCAGAGACCCACTAGTGACACTCAGTTGCCTGCAGAGGTCCCCTTGCCAGTCTGAGAAATCAAACTGGCAGCTTTGGGTATGAAGCAGATGCCTGTGAAATCAAACTAAGAGGAGGCTTAGCAGCACCCAGGATGTTGGAAATCTGAGTGACTGCTCCTAGGCCTGCGGCAGGGAGAATGTTGGTCCTGCCTCTAGATACCAACGGGGAGGATTCCTGTTGTTTTTCCAGTTTTGTGTACTGGAGTGTAGCATGAGATTTCACTTGGAAAAAAAATGTTTCTTTGATTTCAAAACAAACATAGTTTGGAAACTATTTCCTTAGAGAATTTCTCCTCATTGTACACTAAGTGCTAAAGGAATTTTTTTTTAACTGAAGTCTTTCTCAATATTCAGAGTAAATATTTTAATGATTGTCCTTCCCAGGTAGAAACTTGAAGACTTCAAGGCCAAGCACCCAGCTTGCAGGCCCAAGTAGCTGAACCCATTCACCCCTCTCCGCCCACCCTTGTCTCCTCACCAGGTGATAGGTAGCACACATTGCCTGCTCAAGGCAAAACACGTTAGAAATGTAGAGCACTCAAACATGCCACTGACCTATACCTATACTTCATATGAGAAAGTAGGAAGAGAAGCCAGGGAAGTAATTGTGCTAGAAATAACTCAATTGATGGGCATCCTACACCCAAAGCCCACCAGGTGCCCACGCCTGCTAGGGGTAAGGTAATGGCAGGCTTGCTGGCAGCTAATGATGCATGTCAACATCTCAGAAAGTTTTGGCAGAAGGCTGCTTACAGGCTTTGAAATGATTGGGAATGTTTAGCTGAAAATAAATGCCTTTCTCTCACTTGCACTTCATGCCTTTAAGCTCCCAAGGTATGGCTGTGCTGCTGCTCAGGGGAGAGTAGTGAAGATTTTGCAGCAGTGCTCCCCAGCCGCCCAGGCCTGGAAACACAGAGCAGCCATCCCCACACCTCTGCATTGTGACTGCCACCTCGCCGCTGTGGACAAAAGATAATCAGTAGCACTGGAACCTGGCCAAGATTTGACAGAATGAAGATCCGGCATCTAAACACAGGGCATTTATTGGCTCCAGCATCTGAGCTCTGTCTGTGAGGTGGGTTTCAAGGTCATAATAAATTCAGAATGACCTCAGAGATCAGGACACCCTGCCTGTGACCCAACTCCCATTTACTCAGCTTCCATGCCACTTTTATGCTACTCTTCCTACAGACCAGCTTCTTGCTGGGACATCAACACAAAGGTGTGAGGTGACATTTGAATCCTCTAAGTGCACAGGTGGTGACCGCACACCACCCTCAAGCTAGATAGTAACAGTCGCGACTATATTTAGGGACAGAGATTAGCACAGGCTTCTGTAGGGACTCCAAGTACTGGCACAGGGGCTCTTTGCATTGCACCAGGAGCCTATTAGCAAAATAGAAGTTGCTCCTGGCCAACTGGCAACACAATCACTTGGAACTTCAGCCAGGGAGAGAGCAGCCTCTGATCATGAAAGAGCCACACCCTTGCGGTCAGCCAAAGGATGGATTGAATCCAACTGCCTGTGCATCTATATCTTTGCTGGGGGTCAGTTACTAAATTGCTATTATGGATAACCAGCCACAGCCCTAGTCCTGAGGCCGAAAGTGTGCCACTGGGGGCAGGTGGGGAAGTGGAGTATCTATCACTCACAGGAGCTGGGCAGGCATCCCAGTTCACAAGAGGTGCTAAGAGACCGTGTGGCCCAGGTCTCAGTTCCCAAACAGCCTCAAGTTTCAAATTTTGAAATTATCTGCAAAAGAATTATATACACAGTCACCAAGATACCCTGATAAGGGCAAAGGAAAGTGACATTCAAGGTGAAACTTTAAAATAGCTGATTCTTACTGGACGACACTGATGGGAGTAAATTAAAATAATGACAGACACTTCTGTAGTGTATACAGTTCTAAGAGTCGAGGGCCCCTTCTAAGACTTGCATTTAACTCTCACAAAAACCCTATGTCCATTTGATAGATTAAGTAACTTAGGTACAGAAAGGAAAGACCAAATAACATGCCCCAAATCATACAGCTCATAAGATCACACAGCTAATGAAATGTTGGATTAGGATTTGAACTCAAGTTGTCTGGGTTCCAGAGTCACTATACTTACCTACTATGAGCTCCTATGAAGTACTTACCTACTATTTAAAAAATAAATCCTCAGTAACAGCACAATCAAATTGCAATTTTATAGGTTAAAGTAGTCACCTCTTAGCATGGAAACACTTAGCATTTCACCATTTTTTAATATCTCAAGAGTCTCTAAAAATGGAAGAAACTCAGGCTCTCTAAAAGGTCTCAGGCCAGTCTAGCAACAACTTGGCTTCTTCATGAGGATTGCTCCTACTCTAGAGAATTCTCTAGAATACTCTAGTAATTCAAGTTCTGGTCGAGGCTGCTAGAGACCCCATCCGTGGGCCTCCTCCTGTGCTATGGTCAGCCTTCATTTGGTCATGGCCACTTCTCAACCCAAAGCTCTCAAACTAAGAATCTAGGTAGTTTGTCTCTAAAACTGGTAATGCCAAGGCCCCCAAGGGCTTTCATTTTGTCCCAGCCCCTCCAAGAGAGTAACAGCATCGGGGGGCAGTGTCAGGCACAGCCCAGATACTGGGAGGCTCGGATACCTGAGCTAAGAAAGGAAAAGGTAGTTCTTTAAAGCTGGCAGTTGAGTTGTGATATTTAATGGAGTCCTAGATATGCTAGAGAAGAACAGTGTGTACAATTCATAATTGATAGATTGACAGTAGAGTTTATTGACTCAAAAACCTATCTACTGACCCTCCCTGAGAAGGCACTGTGCTAGGCACTATGGGGAATGGAGATAATTGAGACATGATAGCCCAGAACAGGGGCACAAACACACTAACACATCACTCTATCACAGTGTGGTTGGCAGAGTAGATCATGGCAGGGCTGAGTGCTATGAGACCCCACTTCGTTCTGGAGAGGGAATGTGTGGAAGGCTCCTTAGGGAGCTAACATTTGCAGGCAGCCTCTAAAGATGAGCAGACATTGACTTAGCCAAGCAGAGAGCTGAGTGAATGACAAAGAGAATCCCCAAATACCATTGGACCCAAGCTTCCTGTTAAGTAGTTAATTTAATTAATATTTACTGAGCACTATTATATGACTAATGCTTGACTAGAATTCCTTTTTTTGTTGTTTTATTTAAATTCAAGTTAGTTAACATATAGTGTATTATTAGCTTCAGGGGTAGAATTTAGTGATTCATCAGTTGCATATAACACCCAGTGTTCATCACTTTAAGTGCTCTCCTTAATGCCCATCACCCAGTTAGCCCATCCCCCTACCCACTTTCCCTACAGCAACCCTCAGTTTGTTTCCTAGGGTTTAGCCTCTCTTATGGTTTGTCTCCCTTTCTGTTTTCATCTTATTTTATTTTTCCTTCCCTTCCCCTATTTTCATTATATATATATATATATATATATATATATATATATATATATATATCATATCTTCTTTATCCATTCTTCTATTGATGGTATCTGGGCTCTTATAGTGGCCATTGTGGACATTACTGTTACAAATATTGGGGTGCGGTGCCCCTTCAAATCACTGTGTTTGTATCCTTTGGATGAATACCTAGTAGTGCAATTGCTGAGTCATAGGATAGTTCCATTTTTTTTTTAAGAGTTTATTTATTTATTTTAATTTTTTTATTTATTTATGATAGTCATAGAGAGAGAGAGAGAGAGAGAGGCAGAGACACAGGCGGAGGGAGAAGCAGGCTCCATGCACCGGGAGCCTGATGTGGGATTCGATCCCGGGTCTCCAGGATCGCGCCCTGGGCCAAAGGCAGGCGCCAAACCGCTGCGCCACCCAGGGATCCCAGGATAGTTCCATTTTTAATTTTTTGAGGGATTTCCATACGATTTTCCAGAGTGGCTGCACCAACTTGCATTCCCACCAGCAGTGTAAAAGGGTTCCCCCTTCTCTGCATCCCTGACAACATCTGTTGTTTCCTGACTTAATTTTAGCCATTCCGACCAGCATGAGGTGGTATCTCATAATGGTTTTGATTTGTATTTCCCTGATGCTGAGTGATTGAGCATTTTTTCATGTGTCTGTTGGCCATTTGTATGTCTTCTATGGAGAAATGTCTGTTCATGTCTTCTGCCCATTTCTTGACTGGATTTTTGTTTTTTAGGTGTTGTTTGATATGTTCTTTATAAATTTTGGATACTAGTCCTTTATCTGATATGTCATTTATGAATATCTTCTCCCATTCCATTTAGCCCTTTGCTGTGCAAAAGCTTTTTACCCTGATGAAATTCCAATGGCTCAGTTTTGCTTTTGTTTCCCTTGCCTTTGGAGATGTGTCTAGCAAAAAGTTGCTGCAGCAGAGGTCAAAGAGGTTACTGCTTATGTTCTCCTCTAGGAGTTTGATGAATTCCTATCGTACATGTAGGTCTTTGATCCATTTTGAGTTTATTTTTGTGTAAGGTATAAGAAAGGGGTCCAGTTTCATTCTTCTGCATGTGGCTGTCCAATTTTCCCAATGCCATTTGTTAAAGAGACTGTCTTTTTTCCATTGGGTATTCTTTCCTGCTTTAACAAAGATTAGTTGACCATAGAGTTGAGGGTCCATTTCTGTATTCTCTATTCTGTTCCATTGATCTATGTGTCTGTTTTTGTGCCAGTACCACACTGTCTTGATTACAGCTTTGTAATAGAGCTTGAAGTCTGGAATTGCTTGGATGCTTGGATGCTTGGATGCTTGGATGCCTCCAGCTTTGGTTTTCTTTTTCAATATTCCTTGGGCTATTCAAGGTCTTTTCTGCTTCCATACAAATTTTGGGATTGTTTGTTCCAGCTCTGTGAAAAATGTTGATGATATTTTGGGCACCTAGGTGGCTCAGTCAGTTAAGCATCTGCCTTCAGCTCAGGGCCTGATCCCAGGCTCCTGGCATCCTGGCATCAAGTCCAGCATTGGGCTCCCTGCTCAGTAGGGAGTTTGTGTCTCCCTCTCCATCTGCCCCTCCCCTCTGTTTATACTGTCTCTCAAATAAATTAGTGAAATCTTTTTTTAATGTTGATGGTATTTTGAGAGGGATTACATTAAATGTTTACATGTTTAAATGTTTACATTGCTTTGGATAGTATAGATTTATTTATTTATTTATTTATTTATTTATTTATTTATTTAGAGACAGAGCACAAGGGAGGGAGGGGCAGAGGGAGAAGCAGATTCTCCACTGAACAGGGAGGGTGATGTGAGACTTGATCCCAGGACCCTAAGATCATGATATCATGACCTGAGCTGAAGGCAAACACTTAACATCCTGAGCCACCCAGATGCCCTTAGTATGGACATTTTTACAATATTTGTTCTTCCAGTCCATGAACATAGAATGTTTTTTCATTTCTTTGTGTCTTCCTCAATTTTTTTTACAAGTACTCTATAGTTTTCAGAGTACAGGTTTTTTACCTCTTTGGTTAGGTTTATTCCTAGGTATCTTAAGGTTTTTCGTACAGTTATGAGCAAGATTAATTGGTTTCTCTTTCTGCTGCTTCATTGTTGGTATACACAAAAGCAACAGACTTTTGTGTGCCATTTTATATCCTATGACTTTACTGAATTCCTGTTATCAGCTCTAGCAATTTTGGGGGGTTTTCTGCATAGAGTATTGTGTCATCTGCAAAGAGTGAAGGTTTGACTTCTTTTTTGCCAATCTGGACGCCCTTTATTTCTTTTTATTGTCTGATTGCTGAGGCTAGGGCTTCCAGCACTATGTTGAACAACGGTGGTGAGAGTGGACATCCCTATCATGTTCCTGACCTTAGGGGAAAAGCTCTCAGTTTTTCCCCATTGAGGATGATATTAGCTATAGGTCTTTCATATATGGCCTTTAAGGTGTTGAGTGTGTTCCCTCTATACCTACTTGGTTAAGGGTTTTTATCAAGAAAGGATGGTGTATTTTGTCAAATGCTTTTTCTGCATCTATTGAGAAGACCATGTGATTCTTGTCCATTCTTGTATTAATGTGGTATATCACAGTAATTGATTTGTGGATGTTGAACCACACCTGCAGCCCAGGAATAAATCCTACTTGATCATGCTGAGTAATCTTTTTAATGTACTTTTGGGTCCTGTTCAGCTAGTGTCTTGTAGAGAATTTTTACACTTATGTTCATCAGGGATATTGGTGTGTAATTCTCATTTGTAGTGGGGTCTTTGTCTAGTTTGGGATCAAGGTAATTCTGGCCTCTTAGAATGAGTTTGGAAGTTTTCCTTCCATTTGTATTTTTTGGACCAGTTTCAGAAGAATAGGTATTAATTCTTCTTTAAATGGTTGGTAGAATTCCCCTGGGAGGAGCCATATGGCCCTGGACTCTGGTTTGTTGGGAGATGTTTGATGACTGATTATATTTCTTTGCTGGTTATGGGTCTGTTCAGGTTTTCTATTTCTTCCTGTTTAATTTTGGTCATTTATATTTTTCTAGGAATTAATCCATTTCTTCCAGATTGCCTAATTTGTTGGCATATAATTGCTCATAATATTCTCTTATAATTGTTTGTGTTTCTTTGGTGTTGATTGTGATCTCTCCTCTTTCATTCATGATTTTATTTGTTTGGGTCCTCTTTCTTTTCTTTTTGATAAGTCTGGCTAGGGGGTTATCAATCTTGTTAATTCTTTCAAAGAACCAGCTCCTAGTTTTGTTGATCTATTCTACTTTTTTATTTCTATATCATTGATTTCTGCTCCAATCTTTACTATTTCTCTTCTTCTACTGGATTTAGGCTTTATTTGCTGTTCTTTTTCCAGCTCCTTTAGGTGTAGGGTTATCTGTGTATTTGTGATGTTTCTTGCTTCTTGAGGAAGGCCTATATTGCTATATACTTTCCTCTTAGGACCATCTTTGCTACATCCCAAAGGTTTTTATTTTTTTCATCCCAAAGGTTTTGAACTGTTGTATTTTCATTTTCATTTGCTTCCATGTATTTTTTTTAAGTTCTTCTTTAATTTCCAGTTGACCCATTAATTCTTTAGTAGGATATTCTTTAACCTCTATGTATTGTGGTCCTTCCAAACTTTTTCTTGTGGTCAACTTCATTTCATAACATTTGGTCTGAAAATATACATGATATGATCTCAATCTTTTTGTAACAGTTGAGTCCTGATTTATGACCAAGTATGTGATCTATTCTGGAGAATTTTTTATGTGCACTCAAAAAGAATATGTATTCTGCTGCTTTAGGATAAGATACCCTGAATATATCTGTTAAGTCTATCTGGCCCAGGGTGTCATTCAAAGCCCTTGTTTCTTTGTTGATTATCTGCTTGGATTATCTGTCCATTGCTATGAGAGGGGTGTTAAAGTCCCCTACTGTTATTGTATTATTATCAATGAGTTTCTTTAAATTTATTGTTAATTGATTTATATATTTGGCTTCTCCCAAGTTAGGGGCACAAATATTTGTAACTGTTAGATTTTCTTTCTTTTTTTTTTTTTACTGTTAGATTTTCTTGTTGGGTAGACCCCTTTATTATGATATAGTGTCCTTTCTCATCTCTTATTACAGTCTTTGGTTTAAAATTTAGTTTGTCTGATATAAGGATGGCTATTCCAACTTTCTTTTGACATCCAGTAGCATGATAAGTGGTTCTCCACTCCCTCACTTTCAATCTGGAGGTGTCTTTGGGTCTAAAATGAGTCTCTTGTAGGCAATATATCAATGTCTTGTTTTTTTAAACCATTCTGATCCCCTGTGTCTTTTGATTGGAGCATTTAGTCTGTTTACATTCAGAGTAGTTATTGAGTGCTATGAATTTAGTGCCATTGTATTACTTGTAAAGTCACTCTTCCTGTAGATTGTTCCTTTATAGTCCTTGTTACTTTTGGTCTCTCTTTCCCACTCAAAGGGACCCCTTTTGTATTTCTTATGGGGCTGGCTTGGTGTTCATGAACTCTGTTAGGTTTTGTCTTGGAAACTCTTTATCTCTCCTATCCTGAATGACAGCTTTCCTGGATAAAGTATTCTTGGCTGCATATTTTTCCCATTTAGCACATTGAATATATCTTGCCAATCCTTTCTGGCCTGCCTCGTCTCTGTGTATATGTCTGCTGCCAGACTTGTGTCTTCTACCCTTGTAGGTTAAGGACTTTTTCTCCCCAGCAGCTCTCAGAATTCTCTCTTTATATTTGTACTTTAGAAGTTTCACTATAATATATCTGGTGTTGACCTGTTTTTGTTGATTTTGAGGAAGGCCTATATTGCTATATACTTTCCTCTTAGGACCATCCCAAAGGTTTTCAACTCTTGTGTTTTCATTTTCACTTGCTTCCATGTATTTTTTAAGTTCTCTGTGCCTCTTGGACTTAAATAGGGAAAGTTAGGGAAATTCTGAGATATAATTTGTTCAAATAAACCATCTCCCCTTTTCCCCCACTTTTCCTCTTCTGGGACTCCTGTGATTCAGATATTATTTTGCTTTAGGGAATCACTGAGTTCCCTAAGTCTACCTTCATTATCTAAGAGTTTTATTTCCCTCTTCTTTTCATCTTCATTATTTTCCATATTTATCTTCTATATCACCTATCCTTTCCTCTGCTTCTTCAGGTCTTGTAGTGATTACATCTAGTCAGTTTTTCACCTCAATTATAGCATTTTTTATTTCAGCCTGACTAGTTTTTAGGCCTTTTATCTCTGCAGCAGGGGTTTTTCTGCTGTCTTCTCTGCTTTTTTCAAGTCCAGCTAGTGATCTTATAACCATCAATCTAAATTCTTGCTCAGATATTTTGCTTATATCTGCTTTGAGCAAGTCCCCAGCTGTGATATCTTCCTCACCTTTCTTTTGGGGAGAATTTCTCTGTCTTGTCATTTTGGCTAAGTTTCTATATTTTATGTATTAGAAAAGCTTGTTTATTTCCTGCATTTCAGAGTAATGCTATATTAAAAGAGATCATATACTGTTCAGGGCCTGGCAGTTCAGGAAATGTTTCTGCTGGTATATGCTGTGTACACTCTGCTGTTGCATTTTGGCTATTCTTTCCCACTGGACTATCCTCTACAGAATTCCTCCTGCTTGTGGTAGGGGGTGTTTGGACCTTTAAGTAGGTGGGTTTTGATTTATTTAAGATAAGCCTCACATCTGCTACATTCTCTCCCTTAAATTGCGCAGATTGTTTTCTTAATCCTCAGATCATATTCCTAGTTGTTCAAAATATTTCGATGTTGATCTACCTGTGTTCAAGGGATGAGGCAAGTTCCCCCTACTACTCTGCCATCTTAACTCCTCCCCTTCTTGACTGTAATTCTTAAAAATGAGAGAGACCTACCTGGAATTCTTCATAAATATTTTAAAACGATAAAGAATTAGGTATTTCTCAACTCTAATGCATGTTTATCTTCAGAAACTAAACTCAGCAGAGGCCATAGGGCAAATGTAGAATTGTGCATTTGTGCACACACACACACAACCTCCTTTAAGATGGGGACAATAGAGATCTTTCAGAGCATTTCCATCTTTGAACTTGATTCTCTTCCTACTCTGACTCCTTGGATTATATCTGTTGGGTTGGCATCCTTTTGAAGGATTGTTAGCAACAGATTCATATTCCCGTTGGGGCCTTAGGATATGCCTGATCCCCATCAGGGTGGCTGTGATCAGAAACAGATGCCTACCAAATGCAATCACGGTGAGGCTACCATGCCATCTTTAGGGATGTTGAATGCCAGTCTCACTCTTGTTTTCTATCCCTTTATTGCCCTCAAATACTATAGAAAAAAATCTGCTTATAAGAGGAGGCCAACCAGGCACTACACTTCACTAAAGCTTCCAAGCCTAGAGCAGGCTGGAGCTGCCAGAAAGACCCTTAAATGAAATGTAGAGTTTTAACTAACACCTATAATTGGATACTTTTATTACTGAGTTGACATCATGTTTATGACAATAACTAACTGGAAAATCTTTAATTATCTACACATGACTAGAAAATTCTGGGGACCTGCTCTAAACATACTTGAAGGCAGAAGGGAACTAGCTCTACAAAATAGATTAAAGCAGGTTGTGGGGGAAAGAATTAAGTTGGTTTGTCCTTGTGTTCTCCAAAGTTCTGCCCTTACAATGTAATGTTTACCTAGTTTCCCCAAGAATTCTCAATATTTTACTAGCCCAGCAGGTTGAAAGATGTCATCAGCACAGTGTCTAGCTGGACTCAAATCCTGTTTCTGTACTACAGGTTTGTATAAAATTAGGCAGGGTCTTTACCCTCTGTGTGCCTCGATTCACTTATCGGTAAAATATGAGTAATCCTAGAATGGATCTCATGAAGCTGTTATGAAGACTCAATATCTTCAAAGAGCTTAGAACAGGGTCTGGCATATAGTATATGTCAATCATTGATAGCTAATATCATCATCCTAACCAATAGAGACCTTGAAATTAATCAAGGTCATCAACCTCTAAAGAAAAGGAGAAAAAGGTTGGTAAGCATTTGGAATCTTGCTGTAGTTAGAACAAGATCATTGCCACTATAAGTGAGTCCCTTCCAGGGGCAGCAAAATCGTCTTTTACAGACTTCTGCCTGGAGGACCCAGTTCAATGCCTGATCATAGTCATTGCCAAGAAAGGCTTGTTAATCAAATGAATGAAGGAGTGAATAAATGAATGCCTCCTCTGCCTATGCCCTGGCCACTTTGATCTGGCTGCTTTGGGGCCAGGTAAATGGTAATAGTCTTTCATCTCTCTTTACTCTCAAGCAAGGAGCCTCCTGAATCTCCTGGGCTCTTCAGAAAACTCTTCCCAGCATGAGTTTCTCACTCTAACCTCTGATGACTGAGAGTAGACTGATTGTCCTGAACAGTGAATCTCAAACTTCAGTGGGGATCAGAATTGCCTAGAGTGCTTTTCAAAACACAGATTGTTGGACCAACCCCAGAGTTTCTTATTTCATGTATCTGGGCCAAGAATTTACATTTCCAATAATTTCCAGGTGATGCTGATGTTGCTGGTCCTGGAACCACACCTTAAGAAACATTGTTCTAAAGCATGGATTTGATTCTATTATCACTGCTTAAAAATCTCAGAGTTCCCTTAAGTCCATGAACTAAAACTACTAAATAAAGTCCATACTCCTTAGTCATGAGCTTTCTAACTGAGCTCCAATCCATTTCCTGCCACTCCCCTCTATTCTCTAACATACTGAGCTACTCTTTATTTTGTGAACACTCCAATGGACTTGCCTCTGCACTGTTTGTTCCCTCTGCCTGCGGTGCCTTTCTCTCTGCTGACAAAGTCCTACTTGAAGACCTGATCCAAATGACAGCCTCTGTATCATTTTCTCTGAGTCCCTCCAGGCATGTTGTGTGGCCACAGCCCACTGTACATGCCCCACTATTGCCCTTGTGTACCATCTTTTAGGCCTGTTATGTTACCTATTATGTTACTGGACTGTCATTGCCCTATAGTCATGGCAATGTATTATTTCTATTTGATGCTCAAAGCCCAGCACAGTGCTTGCCAAAAGGGCAAGTTTAGTATTCATTCACATATGACAAATAAGTAAATTCCAGACTGCAGTTGCCCCAATTGATATCTGTAGCCTGATCCACAGATGTTTAATATGTTATTCAGCTATCATAGTAGTAATGTTGCATAACACTCTCTCCCTATCTTATGCTTGCTCTAACAACAAGTATTCATTTTTCTTGCTCAGCTAGGGCAGCTGTGCTTCAGGCAGTAGTTTGGCTGGGTGGGGCTGCAAGCTGCAGATTAGGTTCAGATTTTCTCTACACATTTCCTCATTCTGGGACCAGGAGCTACATGAGACATGTTCTTCTCATAATAGATCACAAGACATAAGAGGTCAAGCCAAATCATGCAAGCACATTTATAGACTCTGGTCATATCATGTCTGTTAATATTACTTTGGCCAAAACAAGTCACATCATCAAGACCAACATCAATAGTGGGGGAATATACTCTACCTTCACCATGTCAACAAAGCCAATGGCAAGGTATATGGAAGTATAATTTTATAACAGGGAGCCAACTGGGAATTGGGAAAGAAGAACTAGGAATAATAATCCACCCTACCAAATGTACTTTTTCCCATTTTGGGGCCTCAGCCATCCATTTATCTATTCAGATAATACCATTGCGTCCCAGATACCAAGTACATCTCTGTTGCTAACCCTGGACATTGGGTAAGTTATTTCTGGAGCTCAACTTCTGCATCCACAAGATAGAGCAAGTCAAGCAATGGTCCAGAAAACCAGTGGTATCTGCCCTCTTGATAAGAAACAGAAAAATTGCATCCCAGATATTTCTATTACCTTTCTTAAGAAAATAATTGGCACTGCTTATTCTAAATTGTTTTGGACATGGGGTTTTGGGTTTATATTTTTTTAATTTGTGTTTTTATTGCATTGTGTTTAAGAGGTGTCTAATTATTTTTAAATCTCACTTGAACTTCAGCCATGCCTGCAGTCGTTCAAGTATTTATTTATTTTATTTTATTTTTTCGTTCAAGTATTTAAAAAGTCATCTGAAATAATAGATTATCCAAAATAACATGCCATGTTATGGCTTAAGGGTGATTCTAGGTGGTCCGATGATTTACAGACTGTGGTATGGTCGGGCCCAGCGGGAAGTGTCCATTAGGATGGCAGAGAGAATTAAGAAATCAAAGGCCTCAGACAAAGATGTGTTCTTGTACCCAGGGCCATGAGATAGAAACTCTCCTATTACAGTACTATATATAGTGCTTGTGTCCTCTGAAAGTAAGAATTTTTTTTACAGAGTGTTAGGGATTTCATCTGGGCAGAGGGCACTATGACCTGTTCTTTGACGGTTAGAGCAGACCAACCCACTTCCTAGAATGGTAACTGGAGCTTATGAATTTATTCTTGCCTCACTGCTTCATCCTTGAACTCTTGTGTGCTATAGACCTGGGGCTGGAAACCCCAGAAGAGCTGGACTCAGCCACTGAATTCTTTTAAATTATCATTTGCAAAGTCATTATATTCATTAGTGGAAGCCCCCATAGTTAGAGAAATACCACTCCAGCCTGTCGTGTTAGAAAATACGATTTCCATCCTTCATTAATAAAAAATGTTACAGACCATGACATTTCTCTTTATCAGTCTAGTTTTCCCATTCATTATGGTACTTTCCTTGAGATAGAAGCCACATTCACTGTGATTTTACCTACTACCTAATCTAGAGGGCAACAAGCAGTCCTGCCTAAACCAGCAGAAGGGAGCCCTTAAGAAGACAGTTACCATGGAAATGGGAGAAAAGGCAGGAAGTCCCCATTCCACTCTCTACACACCCATATATATGTTCTATTGCTAAGAATTACATTACATGATAGGTCTTTGACAGGGCAATGACCTCTCAAAGTTTGCCGTGTCCCTTCTCTCTGAGCTTTTCAGAGACATGTAGCAGCACGTAGCACACCCCCAGTCAGTGAACCTTGCCTCTCTCCACTACACAGCCTCCCACCTGCTTTTTAAAGCCAGCCAAGAAATCATCCAGTATCCACATAGATTGCCAAAGAAAAGAGGCAGATGCTCTACGAGAGCAGGCAGCAGAGTCCAAAGAACCCCAGAGTTAGGAAACAGGGGTTGTGGCCCTACCGCATTCTGCTGCACTCAGCCCCCTTTCTGATCTCCTCCTCAAAGTAAGTTTTTCCACATTCTACTCTAGGTGAACCCATTGTTTGATTCTTTCCAAATTTAACACAATTTGTAATTATTTTCATTTTACGTGCTCTTAGTCTGTGCTGCCCACCAGAATATAAACTTATTTTGGCCATTGTATTCCTAGCACCAGGTATGCAATGATAATGATATATTATCAGCACTCAGTAAATAGCCATTTAGTGAACGAATGATATCCAATCATCTAGTTTCTAGTTTTAACATTCTATGACTTTTCATTTAGCCAAAACAAAAATAAAAAAACAAATAACAATTATATGCAAGAAAAATCAGCATTTTTGCTGTAGTTCTCAGGGAAGAAATGGGGAGATGGATGATTAAGTAGAAAATCCCCTGTTCATCAGCTGCTCCTTCTTATAATGTCTTTTCTAACCTCATAGAGAGCAATTTATTGTTTTATATATTTGTAATTTTTAAATACTCTGGGAAATTATTGTGAGCACAGAAATTGGAGAGTCTTTCTTATCTTTTGGGCACTTTCTTATCTTCTGAGTATCTCTTACCTGATCTGATAAATCATTTTAATTAACTTTTAGGTACATAGTTTAGCTTACTAACCAAGTCTAGATTAGTTTTCCACTTTTATTATGTCAGCAGAGTTTTTGCCTGATTTCTGCCCCGTCTGTCGACCCCAGAGAGGTCTCTGAATGAGAGATCAAATGAAACCTAGAAGCATAAAAATAATTAAAATAACCCTACAGACTGAAGTAGTTTAATTTTTCTTGTGTTAGCGGAAACCATCTGGGCAAAGTCACTATAACTGACTTCCATTAGCCACTTTTTTTTACTATCATATTTAATTAAGATGGTGCTGATGGTTGGTCAGTGGTCCTAGTGTCCATCCTTATGTCACACCATAGCCCTTCAATTGGCGTCATACTGAGCCATCCCAAGCTAATGGACAAACACAGATAACTGCAGGTTATGTTTCCTCACCCCCACACTCTTATCTCTTCTGTTATTTGGTGGCTTTGCCAGAGTTTTTATCTGCTCTTTGCTTATTTGTTTTCCAAATAGATAAGCTTATGTATATGGCACTTGCTCCTTATAGTTGCTCCTGACACAGAAGTGGAATGCCCAGTCTCCTGGAAATATCTCCTCCAAAAACATATAGATTTGATCCTCTGTGCTGGCCTCCAGATAACTTCTAGCCAGAGCAAATATATCCACATAGCATCAGATGTTTATGGCCAAATTTAAGGCAAATCCTGGTGGTTTTGTTTAGAGCTTTTTCCTAAACTGCCTTCTTTCCAGGCATATTTTCCATCTTCCTTCATTCTAATCAGATCTAATTTTGCCTTGTTCCCCATGCAAGATTTGTGCTTTTTTGGATCCTTGCCTCCTGAATGTTCATCCTTTGTGGCTTTTTGAAGCCCGGGGCCATGAAGTTTCCCTAGGGCTGCAGGAATCCAGGTGAACAACCTGGGCCCCAGATTTTGGGTGGGGCCTGGTTATAGAGTAAGTATTTGTGTTCCCCCAAAATTCCTATATTGAAATCCTAACCCCTAATGTGAATGGAATTAGGAGATGGGGCCTTTGGGAAGTAATTAGTTCATGAAAGTAAAGTATTCATGAATGAGATTAGTGCCTTCCTAAGAAGACACATGAGAGTTCTTTGCTCCCCATTTGCAGATACAACAAGAAGATAACCATCTGCAGACCAGGAAGCAGGCCCTTGCCGACACTAAATCTGCCAGCACATTGATCTTGGACCTCCCAGCCTCCAGAACTGTGACCAATAAATGTATATTGTTTAAGCCACCAAACTTGCAGGATTTGTTACAGCAGCCCAAACTGATTACAACAAGGTGGCTTAGAGCACTAGTGGAAGCAGTGTTGTTGTGAAAACAGATGAGTAAATGCAGACAGTAGCCAGCCTCCTTTCCCACCAGAAACCCTGGAATCCATGCCTGCTCATCCCATAGAGCCTCTGCCAGGCCTTCATGGAACCAGGCCAAGTCGTCAGCAATGGGCCAGGACCAGCTACTTTGAGTCAGTTGGATCACAGCAAGGCCCTGCCCAAATCTGTGCCCCCTCCCACACTCTTTGTCCGGGCAGACTTTTGTGGGGGATGTGTTGGCCAGCAGCCTGGTATAGCTTTCACATGTGGGTCTCCCTGTAGGAATCAACAATCACCAACCTCTTGGCTCTGTAGATGGGGACACTAAGAAGCTCTGCTCTCAGCCTCCCCAGGACAATCATGGCCCAAAGACCAATACAATCTCTAGCTCTTGCAGGGATCCAGACAAATTGGGCTGGTGACTGTATGAGAGGGGAAGGCTGTGTTTTCACTGTGGCAATGTGAGGAAGGGCAGAGCTTAACCCGGGACAAGGTAAGTTCTCCTATAAGGCCCCCTCTGCCTCAGGAAGTAAGTATGATCTGCCCTCAAGGCAACTCCTTCTTCAGACAAAGAGGCAGAACTGACCTGGGTTCTGCTCATTCTCCTCTCCTTGATAACCTGCTGCCCCTGTAGATCCTCAGGATAATGTCCAGCCCCAGCCACTATTCCTCAAAGCCAATGGAAAAGCAGCATCCCCAAACCTGTGCTTGGGACTGAAACCACTAGGGCTACCCAAGGGAGAAATTTGCAAATGGCCAGGCCTAAGGAGTCAGATGACTCAGAAAGGAATCCAGGGAGACAGGCCGTCAACTTAGAGATTTACCTGTGCTCACAAACAGAAAACAGAGGCTGTGTAACCACAAATAGGGCAAAAGAAAGCGAAAACTTGTAGGACAATGAAAGTCAGGCATGGAGCAAACAGGGGCAAGGCTGTCCCAAATGGGTAGTGTGGGTGGATCATAACAAACCCTAGAGAGACCTAACATCTCTCTCTCTGAAATTCTGGAATGCTTCCATTGGCTTAGGTCAGGGTCCTAAAGGGGTAGCTTCCCTGGACAGAAGGACCCCATCAGCCCACTCTTGAGAAAACAACATTCAATTTCAAATACTGATTGAGCACCACCGTATACTGGGAGCTGTGCCAGGCACTGGGATATAGCTGTGAATATGACTGACCTATTCCTGTCCTCATAGCTTCCACATGGTAGAAAGTATAGACACAGTGCTAGTAGTTATAGGTGCAGTGAGCATTGCAAACAAGTTCAGTTAGCAAAGAAAATAACATTTTTCAACACTTCTTCACTGAATTCCTTAATGAAGAGAATTTAAAAATAGGTATCAGACTTAGGAACTATCCATCCTTAGTCCCATGAGAAGTTTAAAAAAAAAAAAAAAAGGTTATTTTAAGGGGAGTACTGACTTCATGGTGGTTCGCCCTAAACATTTATCCTAACATTTAGGTTAACCTATGTTTATAGGTTAACCCTAAACATTTCCTAGCTGCTCAATAACTCATTTCAGTTTTATCATCTATAAATACCTAAATCCTTCTTGAACTACTTGATTCTGTTATAGCATTGCTGGGTTCAATATTTCTTATTAATTTATTCCAATCTTGTGATGCCTGGGTAGCTCAGTGGTTGAGCGTCTGCCTTAGGCTCAGGGCGTGATCCCTGGTTGGAGGATGGAGTCCCACATTGGGCTCCCTGTGAGAAGTCTGCTTCTCCCTCTGCCTATGTCTCTGCCTCTCTCTGTGTGTCTCTCATGAATAAATAAATCTTAAAAAAAAAAATTTACTCCTAGTCTCTCAGTCTTTATCTTTCTGTTTGGGAGACCCCTTATCTCCTTACTGAATCTTCTAGAAACTCCTCTCTTCCCTTCACAACTTACTCTCCTCCCCTGGGTTTTTGCCATCCCCATTAGGTCATGCCTGAGTGGGGTGGTCAGAAATGGTAGAAATAGTTTTGCTGCCAATGCCCTTTGCCAGTATCTGCCCACATCCTCCCCTGGCCAAGAGCAGCCCCTTCCCTGCTTGCTCCTACAGGCCCAAGAAGGACACAGCCAGTGCCTGCCCCTGCAGGCTGAAAGTCCTCATTAATAACATCTTTCTTGGGCCTAGGTTTCCTAGTTTCCAGAGCTCTTTCACAGACATTTTCTCATATAATACAACAGTATTGAGAGGTAGACAAGAGAGATGCTAGCATCCCTATGCCAAGTTTCACAAAGCTTAAATTAATCGCCCAGCATCATAAAACTACCAGTGACAGATGCAGAAATTGAACTCAGGTCTCCTGGTTCAATGCTGGAGGCTAGAATTCCAAGATCAAGGTGTCCACAGATTTGGTTTCCTCTGAAGCTTCTCTCCTTGGTTTGCAGATGGCTACCTTTTTGCTGTGTCTTCACATGGTCTTCCCTCTGTGTTTGACCTGTGTCCTAATGTCATCCTCTTATATAGACACCAGTCATAATGAATTACAGCTTACATTAATGTATCTATTTTAACTTGAATACCACTTTTTAAAACGATTTTATTTGTTTGTTTGTTTGTTTGTTTATGAGAGACGCAGAGAGAGAGACAGGGACACAGGCAGAGGGAGAAGCAGGCTCCCCACGGGGAGCTTGATGTGCGACTCAATCCCAGGACCCTGGAATCAAGACCTGAACCAAGGGCAGATGCTCAACCACTGAGCCACCCAGGTATCCCTAAATACAACTTTAAAGGCCCTATTTTCAAATACAGTAACATAAGGTACTAGGGGTTAGGGCTTCAACATATAAACTGAGAGGATAAGGATACAACTCAGCCATAACAATGAGTGACAGAAGAATGTATTCATAGATGCATAGGGAAAGGAATGTTATGACAGTTATCTGGATGTTAAAGGATGAATTCACAACACAAATAGGGAGAAAAGGCAAACCAAGCAGAAGGAATAAATGAGCATCATTCCTTCCAGAATTTCAATCATGACAGAGTTCCATGGGTCACAGACCCTACATCATGAGCAGAGTCCCATGTCCATTCTTTTTTTTTTTTAACTGAAGTTCGATTTGCCAACATATGGTATAGTACCCAGTGCTCATCCCATCAAGTATCCTCCTCAGTGCCCATTACCCAGTCACCCCATCCCCCTGCCCGCTTCCCCTTCCACTATCCTTTTTCATTTCCCAGAGTCATGTCCATTCTGATGCTCACTCACCATGCTCCTGCCCAGGCACACAGTTTGCTAGATACCTTTTCAATGGGTCACCTCTAGCTTGTTATTCCTACATCCTGCACAGTCAGTGAAAACAGAAGTGAGAGTCTCTTCCAGATCACTGAGGAATGTGTTCAGTTGTCTCATCATTTTAGCACTGATCCATAAAAGAATCCCAACACTAAATTGATACTCTGCAGCTATCCTCATGGTGGAATACTATGCAGTTGTTATATTGTGATATTCCCAATGACAGTGGGGAAATGCTTGCAATATAGTATTAAGTGAAGAGACACAACACAAAGTTGCATTATAACTTTCATGCTGTTAAAAAAAAATAAGCCTAGAAGATATTTCAAGAAGATGACAATACCTTTTTTTGCAATGGGTTTGCCACCATAACACAGGTGTGGTGAAAAACATTGCTAAACCTAAACCAAAATGGGAAAGGAAAAGACTCACATCAACATCGTCGTCATTGGACACGTAGAATCAGGCAAGTCTACCACTACTGGCCATCTGATCTACAATGTGGTGGGATCAACCAAAGAACTATTGAAAAATTTGAGGAGGCTGCTGAGACGGGAAAAGGCTCCTTCAGGTATGCCTGGGTCTTGGATAAATTGAAGGCTGAACGTGAACGTGGTATCACCACTGATATCTCCCTGTGGAAATTTGAGACCGGCAAGTATCTGACCATCATTGATGCCCCAAGACACAGAGACTTTATCAAAAACATGATTACAGGCACATCTCAGGCTGACTGTGCTGTCCTGATTGTTGCTGTTGGTGTTGGTGAATTTGAAGCAGCTGTCTCCAAGAATGGGAGACCCGTGAGCATGCCCTTCTGGCTTATACACTGGTGTAAAGCAACTAATTGTTAGTGTTAACAAGATGGATTCCACTGAACCACCCTACAGCCAGAAGAGAAACGAGGAAATCATTAAGGAAGTCAGCACCTACATTAAGAAAATTGTCTACAACCCTGACACAGTAGCTTTGTGCCAATTTCTAGTTGGAATGGTGACAACATGCTGGAGCCAAGTGCTAACATGCCTTGGTTCAAGGGATGGAAAGTCACCCGTAAAGATGGGAATGCCAGCGGAACCACACTGCTTGAAGCTCTAGACTGCATTCTACCACCAACTCGTCCAACTGATAAGCCCTTGTGTCTGCCTCTCCAGGATGCCTACAAAATTGGTGGTATTGTTACTGTCCCAGTGGGCCGAGTGGAGACCTGGTGTTCTTCAGCCAAGCATGGTGGTCACCTTGGCTCCGGTCAATGTTACAACTAAAGTAAAGTCTGTTGAAATGCACTATGAAGCTCTGAGTGAGGCTCTTCCTGGGGACAATGTGGGCTTCAATGTCGAGAACGTATCTGTCAAAGATGTTCGTCGTGGCAATGTGGCTGGTGACAGCAAAAATGACCCACCAATGGAAGCAGCTGACTTCATGGCTCAAGTGATTATCCTGATCCATCCAGGCCAAATCAGTGCTGGGTATGCGCCTGTCCTGGATTGCCACACAGTTCACATTGCTTGCAAGTTTGCTGAGCTGAAGGAAAAGATAGATCATCGTTCTGGAAAAAATCTGGAAGATGGTCCCAAGTTCCTGAAATCTGGGGATGCTGCCATTGTTGATATGGTTCCTGGTAAACCTATGTGTGTTGAGAGCTTCTCTGACTATCCTCCTCTGGCCGTTTTGCTGTTCATGACATGAGACAGACAGTTGCTGTGGGTGTCATCAAAGCAGTGGACAAGAAGGCAGCTGGAGTTGGCAAAGTCACCAAGTCTGCCCAGAAGGCTAAATGAATACTATCCCCAATACCTGCCACCCCAGTCTTAATCGGTGGTGGAAGAATGGTCTCAGAACTGTTTGTGTCAATTGGCCATTTAAGTTTAATAGTAAAAGATTGGTTAATGATAACAATGCATCGTAAAACCTTCAGAAGGAAAGGAGAATGTTTTGTGGACCATTTGTGGGGGGGTTTTGTGCGTGTGTAGCAGTTTTAGGTTATTAGTTTTTAAAATCAGTACTTTTTAATGGAAACAACTTGACCAAAAATCTGTCATAGAATTTGAGACCCATTAAAACAAAAGTTGAATGAGGAAAAAAAAGAAGATGACAATAACAATGATCTATGACAGTATTGGTACTGACATATCTAGTTTTCCAAATTTTCTATAAAATTATGTGAAAAAATACATTTAATGAAGTTTAAACTTCATTCCACAATAGTCACGTTTTTACATGCCCTTTGTTTCCTAGTACAGTATAATGAAATACTCTGGGTGCTTTAAGTCTCCAATGAAGTTCACTACCAGACAAAACATGTCCACTTCCATAATTATCAGTTTCCAAAAAATCAATTGCTGAGTTTTTTTAAGATTTATTTATTTATTTATTTATTTATTTATTTATGATAGACAGAGAGAGAGGCAGAGACACAGGAGGAAGGAGAAGCAGGCTCCATGCCAGGAGCCTGACGTGGGACTCGATCCCAGGACTCCAGGATCGTGCCCTGGACCAAAGGCAGGTGCCAAACTGCTGAGCCACCCAGGGATCCCCAATTATTGCTATGTTTTTAAAAATAAAACTTCAGGGATCCCTGGGTGGCTCAGCGGTTTAGTGCCTGCCTTTGGCCTAGGGCATGGTCCTGGGGTCTCAGGATTGAGTCCCACATCAGGCTCCCTGAGTAGAGCCTGCTTCTCCCTCTGCCTGTGTCTCTGCCTCTCTCTCTCTCTCTCTCTCTGTGTGTGTGTCTCTATGAATAAATAAATAAAATCTTTAAAAAAAAAAGTAGTAACAATAATATAAAATCTTCTTAAAATCCAGTGCTGTCTTCACTTACTAGCCAGGAGTCAATGGATTTAATTCAGTAATAGGAAGGTGTTTTCAGTATTTAGAGCATATATTATTCAGAGTTCTCTCAGGAAAATAGAGCTCTTGCCAGTCGGTTCAATGAAGATAAGTTAATACAGGGAACCCATTATAAAGGTGTTAGAACAATTGAGAGGCTGAATAAAGAACAATGGGATAACCCAGAGATTCAAAACAGTGGAAAGTTGCTACATCATATTATCAAAACCCAAAAGCCAGAACAACAGGGCAGAAACTAGAAGTTCAAGACTCCCCCTGAAACAGAGAAAGGGGAAATGAAGGACCCTGGATTCTCCCTTTCTTGTCTCTCCAATCTCTCTTCTGAGTTCCCCACAGGTGAAATGTAGACAGAAGCCAGTTGGCAAAGAAACTTGGGAAAAGGCAATCTACTGGGAGGGAGACAGCCTTGCTGGGATTTAGAAAAAAGTGGAGGAAGTAGATGTGGGATCTCAGATCAGATAAGCAAATGAGCAGTACAGCACACTAGCAAAGAGCTAGAATTTTGCGTAAAGAGGGTACTTCTCCTATGGAAGAGAGCCCAATTTCTCAGTTTCCCAGAAGTCCAAATTTCTTGCCTTTGAACTCCAGTCTCCCATGTATAAGTCCCTCCCTACTTCCCACTTTTAATCTATTTGCACTTTGACCAGTGCTACTCACATTTCATCATCTTTGTCCATGGAGGCTGACCTAGACTTTGACCGGCTTTGCACTCTGTGTCTCTTTAACAGTTCTGGACTTGGGACCATATCCACACTTCTGACCTTTGCCCAACCCCATGGATCTGTCTGCACTTCCCAATTCCAGTTGTTCTTTCTCCAAATCACAATGAAGCCATAAATAGAGGCTTGTTTGTATTAAAATTACAATGGGAATTCATGTCATGACTAAAAAATCATGTATATCAATCAGACTGGCACTGTTGACTGTATGAATAAATTGTGTGTGTGTGTGTGTGTGTGTGTGTGTTACTAGGTAGAAAAAAAAATTTTAACGATCAGTAAGTATTTTAGAGAAATCCTCCCCTTTCTTTTTCTTGTCTGATTTTTTGTTGTTTCTCACATTGAGATAGTTCTTGGAAGGTTAACTATACCTGAAGTTTTCCAAGTGGATTACTCCTTTGTATACTTGTCCTTCAAAGATGCCTTTAGATTCAGTTGAACAAAGCTTGAGGCTGGTACAAGTGCAGGGAACTGGCATCACTGGGAAAAAGGAAGAGAGATTCCTTGGCAGAACACTTCCTTCCCCGTGAGAATACAGGTTCTCCAGGGTGTCACCCAAGAAAAGAACCTTTAAAATGAGGGCAAGCTCTATTGAGAAATGACATAGCCAAAAGAACACAATGTCTTAATGAGTAGTTTGTTTTGTTTGTTTGTTTTCTTAAAATCAAATTTTCAATTATTTAAATCTTATGAGCTAAAGAAACAAGTTAGACAGCATTATTAATGTATAAGTTTTTAGATACCAGGAGCCTAAAAACTGTCCCTATGGAAGACTTTGAATGTATTGTAGTCATTGTACTCTTATCCGGTTTCTTCTGAAAGACAAGAAATTTCTCCCAAAGGAATCCACCAATATTAACATCAGAAACACTCAACCTCTTCAGGCCCCTCAAAGGACTCCACTTTGAACTTTGCTGATGAGTCTTCCCACTAATGTGACTGAATCACTGATACAGACAAGCAGAGTAGACCCAGAATGCAGAGTAAGACATCTCAGTGTGGTTCAAGACCCAAGCCTATCACTTGTAATGGTGTAACTGTGGAAGGACATCCCTGTCCTGAGGATTGGCCCCTTTAGGCCTCCATTTCCTCATCTCTGGCAGGAGTAATGGAACTCACTTCACAGGGCTATACGTACTAGATGGAATAAGGCACATAAAATGCTTCCCACAATGCCTACAGCATAGTAAGTATTCAATAAGAAATGGGTATTTTTATGATTGTTATCATTATTGGATAGCTATGATATTTTGTAAAGTTAGGAGATGTCTCTCAAAAACAAATAAATATTAGACTTTAAATGTGATGTTATTCCCATCACCTCACCAATACATTCCTTGCACATTGCCAGTCCTTAGGACCTATTGAGTAAATGTATTTAAACTTTAATTACATGTCTCTTCTGGAATAGATTATACCTTTACCTTTGACTCAAAACAATTTTACCCAGTGTAGTAGACATGCTTTGTGGGAAAAGCAAATGTTACAGTCCCATATGTTCTGCTGCTAGTTCCCATAAAATGTTATACTTTATGATAATTGACAGATCCCCATCTGTTGACTATTAATTTTTGGGCAGTGGCTAGATTTTTTTTTAACATTTTATTTATTTATTCATGAGAGTGAGAGAAAGAGATAGAGAGAGACAGGCAGAGACACAGGCAGAGGGAGAAGCAGGCTCCATGCAGGGAGCCTGACGCAGGACTCGATCCCGGGACTCCAGGATTGCGCCCTGGGCCAAAGGCAGGCGCTAAACCGCAGAGCCACCCAGGGATCCCCGGCAGTGGCTAGATTTTAAGATGACCAACATCTATGTTGATTTCATCAGGCAGAGCATACATAATTCAGGAGCTTGATTTGATCAGAATTTTCTCTTTTTTTTTAAGATTTTATTTATTTATTCATAGAGACACAGAGAGAGAATGAGAGGCAGAGACACAGGCAGAGGGAGAAGCAGGCTCCATCCAGAGAGCCCGATGTGGGACTCGATCCAGGTCTCCAGGTCTCCTGGGCTGCAGGCAGCACTAAACCACTGCGCCACCGGGGCTGACCCGATCAGAAATTTCTAAGAGGAAAAGGCTACTACCTTTTTCCTTTCTGGGGGGAAATATGAATAGATTACCAGTCAAGTCCCTGACTCAGCAGAAGCCCGGGTTCTCTAGAATTAGAGTTGCCAGATAAAATAAGAATGCCCAATAAAGTCTGAATTTCAGATAAACAATAAATAATTTTTTAATACTATAATTATGTCCCAACTATTACATCATTATCTGAAAGGCAAATATAACAGTCATCCTGTATTTTTCTTTGCTGGATCTGGCAATCCTATCCAGAGTATAAAGATAACCACTAACTTCCCCCATTGCCTATTCTCCATGATATTATCTTTCCTACTAAATTTTTAGTTTCTTGAAGTGGGCCGTTCATCTTTTGGTTCCCATGCTGGAACAGCTTAGTTATTCAGTGAATGTATCTCAAATGAATGAATGAATGAATGAATGAATGAAGCATCTTTGAGGACACAGTGAGGGTCAGACTGTCAAATTGCAACACAAGAGCTGCTTCCCTGAGCCCAACAGGAGCTTGACCCCAGCTCCTAATCATGTAACTTATCCTGACCACAAGTATCCCTTGGACAGGACAAAGAAAGGCAAGTGATCTGAACTGCACATCTAACTCATACACTTCAAGGGCATTAATAAATAGTACTGACACTGATCCACAGTGCTGGAGACTCAATAAGGAATAGAAGGGTCTGGATAGAACTGGAGAAGGAGTCAACACTCTATAGTTCAGCCCATTGTTGCCAACCAGAAGTACCCATTCTTGGCATAGCCAAATAATCCAGCTTTTCAAGTGAAGCCAGAAACCCATGCATTTATGTGAAATCCCCAGTTTCTAATTATATACACTAATTCAAAAATTATTTTATTAACTCTCTGGCCAAATAATAAATGTCTGCAGGCTGAATTTGGCCCCAGCCCACAGTTTACATCTCTGGACTTGGTAACTCAAATTTTCTCTCTGCAAAGTTGCTGATCAGTTCATGAACTATTTTGATTGAAATTACTGCTGTACTAAATAAGTAACTTGAAGGCATCACACCACTTTTGTGACTGTTTAGTTCAACTGGTTTTAAAGTAGTACTGAGGAGATCAAGGGCAAAGTAGCAACTATCCTATTTTTACATCACATTTCATTCTCAATCTTGATCGGTCCTCCCACCTACTTGGTTACATAAAGACAAGAAAAGAAAAGAAGAGAGAATATGGATGGTGCGACATAAATCTAACCCAACCAGAATGCAGTCTTTGGACATCAGGAATTCATCTATGTCATTACCTTTAAAGATCGTAAAGTTTTTAAATATTTAAACTCCCACAAACTATTCACAGGTCCAAACAGAAGTAATAAAAACTTCTGTTACCTATTTTATAATTTTAAACATACTTATTTATGGTATCTTTCAGCTTGTTGATCTCAAATATGTGGGTTACCAATTCTCTTATTTATTTGGTCTCTCTCCTGGAGTATTTCTTCCTTATAAATTTGGACTGTGAACACATTTTCAACATGGATGCCTATGGAAATTCCATATGTCCTGTTATAGAAATGTTGCTACAGAGAGGTGTGATATTTGCTTCTACAAATTTCACAGAGTTGTTACCTTTTTTGTGTTCCCTCTTGGATTGAAGATTCTAGGACTACTGGAGTAAATGTAAATCTGAATTCCACCAACAAAAGTCACAAGCCTGGGTCTCTGATTTCTCAAGGACAGGGTAATGTTTCAAATCACTTCCCTAGGTGGAAGACAAACTGTTTCTAATCCCATTTCACTAAGGATACAGCCCTCTAAGTGTTTTAGCTCTATGAATATGTCTCAGATCTAATTTCCTATTGAACAAGAGTCCACGACCACATCTCTGTGCTCAAATGATTAACATAAATAGTAAATCCCCAGGTCTCTCTGGTCTATTTCCAGACCAATATCTTCCTGAACTATTGTGGCATCAGATCATGAAGTTACACATCTAGTTTCACAGTCCCTCATTGTCATTGTTTTTGGCTCCCAGGGAATGCTCTCTCTTTATTTTGAGCTCAGCCTTTGTATTCAGACTTTTTGTTGCAAGAGTTTGTCCTGCATTTATAGGTGCTTAGAGTGAAGAAAGAAGATTATATGGGTTATCCAAGCCGAGCCAAGTTACCAGAACCCAGGAAAAAAATAATTTTATAAATTTTCCTATTAAATAGAAAGCATGCATTGTCTTAGCAAAATTATTATCAGAAAATGGTGTTTCTGAGGCACCTGGCTGGCTCAGTCAGAGGAGCGTGTGACTCTTGATCTCAAGGTTCTGAGTTCACGCCCCACGTTGGCTGTAAAGATTACATAAGAAGTAAATAAACTTTAAAGAAAACAGTGTTTCCATTCCCCAAATCACTTTGGCTCATTTCTTCAGCCTAAATTACTTTGCTAAAAGTGAATAGTTGATCCAAATTTGGATACATGTTGTATGTGAGATTTTATGAACTGCCTTTTTTGTATGATTTTTATCTTGAAATATTAGATAATTACCATTTCCTGTATGATTAAAAGTTCATTTTAAAGAACTAATTTTTAGGACCTGGATATTATTTCCCTGCAGTACTATAATTTATTTAACAATTACTCTATATTGAATATTTAATTATGCTTTATATTGGACATTTCCCAATGTTTTATATAAATAATGCTATGATTATCATCACATTTAAGTATTTGTCCATGTTTTTTATTATTTTCTTAAGATATATTCATAGAAATGTCTTGACTGGGAAGTTGCATTAATTCATCTAAGCCCATGTATTACGTGGGAAATGATTGTTTAAATTGTATCATCGCCAAAAACCTAGCTGACTAATTTGCTAACAAAAAGAGAATGATTAGCAACTATCCTCTAGTAAACCACAATTTCATAAGATTATTGCTTGTTTTACTAAAAGTTGGCCATTGATCGCAAATCATTAGGAGCCAATGATAATGAAAACCCTGTATGGGTTCACAAGTGTATCTAAATTTCACAAGCTTTGTATATCCCATCAGAAGCTGAATTCAGTTTGGTGCTTCCATACAATCTCTCAACCTTGCCTTTCAGAGAGTGCCCTTCTCCACACATCCAAATGTCATCAGTCGATAAAGGTCCAAATCAAATGCTCTTTCCTTTAGGATCCCACCTTATCAAAAGAAACATCTGCCAAATCTTGCCCTCCTCTGTTTGGTACTCTTATAACATCGAACATTCTCCATTCCATCTTATAATAGTTGTGCCCATATCCTGTCTCCTATACTCAGCCATATGCTTTGAGGACACAATCTTTTATTTCCAGCTTTATTGAGAAATGATTGTTATACATTGGCATACTGTGTAAGTTTCAGATGTGCCACATAGTGGTTTGACACACATATGTTGTGAAATGATTACCACAATAGGCTTAGTTAACATCCATTTTCTCATATAAATACAATAAAGAGAAAAGAAAAATATTTCTCCTTGTGACAAGAACTCTTAGGATCTACTCTCTTAACTTCTTTCCTATATATCATCCAGTACAGTTGACTGTAGTCATCATGTTGTTCATGACATCCCTAGTACTATTTATCTTGTGGCCGGAAGTTGGTACCTTTTGATCACCTTCCTCCAATTCTCCCATCACTCACCCCCCTGCCTCTAGTAACCACAAATCTGATCTCTTTTTCTATATGATTTTGGTCTTTTTTGGTTTGGAGGCAGGGAGGTTTAGATTCCACGTATAAGTGAGAATCATACAGTATTTGTCTTTCTCTGTCTAACCTATTTCACTTAACATAATATCCTCCATCCATCTTGTCACAAATAGTAGGATTTCCTTGTTTTTTATGGCTGAATAATATTACATTATATAAATATATACACTACATTTTTAAAATTTTTTAAAGATTTTATTTATTTATTTGAGAGAGAGAGAGCACGCATGGAGGAGAGCAGGGGAGAGGGGCAGAGGCAAAGGAGGAAGAAGCAGACTCCTTATTGAGCAGGGAGCCAGATGTAGGACTCCATCCCAGGACCCTGGGATCATGACCTGAGCTGAAGGCAGATGCTTAACCGACTGAGCCACCCAGGTACCCTACACCACAATTTCTTTCTTCATTTATCCATCAGTGGACATTTAGGTTATTTCTATGTCTTGGCTGTTGTAAATAAGACTACTATGAACATGGGGATGCAGATGTCTTTTTGAGTTATTGAGGACAGAATCTTTGATACATCTTCACATCCCACAAAGTACCTAGAACTCTAAGGTACAGAAAAGACTCAATAAGTAATTCTTATAGACTTTAATGAACAAATGGTAACAACCCTAACCACGCACAATTTCATTAACAACTAACTACAAATATATATTTCTACTATTAAAGAGTGAAAAATTAGCTTTTACTCAATTGTATTGAAGAAGTTTGCCTCTAAGAATATAAAGACTACCTTGATAAAAGCTGCCTACTACTAGATTTGGACACATCAAAACCTAGGTAAGTCAATATGATTAAGCAGAAATAAAGTATAATTCATAAGTTCACTTAATCTTATTTTTGTATCTAACATTGTAACGAACTTTATCTACCTAAGGGCTTATAATAAGCCTAATTATAATTCTAAATAGTGAAGTTAAGTGATTTTTTTCCTTTTTAAATTACTTTTTTTCCGTTTGGAAATTTTAATACTAATCCTTAACTGATTAATAAATGAATCTGACCACCAGTGACTATTTTGGTTTTCTTTTTCCTCCTGTGAACAGTAAGTTTATAATGGATTGATATATGACAATGCAAATACAGCAGCCTATTACATCGATATCATTTAAATCAAAGGTTCACAAACTTTTTCTGTAAAGGGTCATGTAGTAAATACTCTAGGCTTTGTGATCTCCCTTGCAGCTACTCAGCTCTTATAATATAGTGCAAAAACAGTCAGAAACAGTACATAGACTAATGGGCATCACTGTGTTCCAATGAAACTTTATTTACAAAAACAGGCAAGCAACTGGATTTGGCCCAAGGTCTATAGTTTGCTGACCCTTGATCAAGATGGTGGGTATATGCATGTTCACTATACAGTTCTTTTGACTTTTCTGTATGTTTTAAAGCTTTCATAATAAACCACGGGGGAAAAGATATGTCTATGAATTATCCAAAGGTTTTTTTTTGTTTTTTTATCCAAAGGTTTAAACTATTTTGCAAAGGCTTTAATATGAAAAGCTTATAACTGTCCACAAGTTTTAGTTTTTATATATGTTCTTTGATAAAGCCTTCAGATGATAAAAACTCTATACAAAATCTTCTCAAGTGTCTTTAGGTCTGGAGGGTGAAAGCATCCTAAACAGGAATGATTGATCCAAAATGACAAGAGAAAGAAGAAAAATTTCCTCCCTGCTTTTCTCCCTCAGTGCTGCAATGGTGACTTCCCACTCAATGGGGACTTTTCCATTCCTGTTGGGGGGGCAGGGAATGTTTTTGTGGCACTATTATTTTATATGCAGTGTATATGCCTTTTTTGGGGCTTTATTTTTTTTAACGTTCCATGATTTAAAGTTGACATTATCTGAGGTTGACAACAGTGACTTTTCAAGTTGTGGCATTTCCCTTTGAATACTTCTGTCTACATAGTGCTTAAATAATTTGACATATTTTCACTTTCTTCACAATGTGGAATTTTTTTCAACAGTTTATCTGGTAGTTGTGACATTGATGACTTTAAAACATTAAAAAGAACCTCAATTTGTGGGTGTTTATAATGTCAGCCTGCTGGATAGAGCAAGATGACAAGCAAGCCATAAGACACCATTTAGAATATATGGAGCCTTTTTCGATTCAAGCAGAAAAAATTCTGTTTCAGGGTCATTGGCTTAATTCATAGTCAGAACCAGGCCTCGGGAAAGAATCATAATGCCTTTGTTCCCAACAGAATTTTTCTTCAGGCCTACAAAGTCCTTCTGGCCTTAGGGCCAAAACTGTTCCCTGTAGAAAACAAAAAATAGGAACACAGAAAAAACCATCAGTGTTATTCCCAGCATAATCACAGGTGCTTCTCTTGGTCCTCCCAGTCCTCCAGGATGCTAAATGCTGCCTCTCTGCTGAAAGTAAGAGTCCCATCCAGCTTTCCTAACTCTTGGCTCCTTCGTGGAGACCCTTCGTCTAAGGTCTTCTCACAGGGCCTGGCCCTCTTCCTGTGCTGCAGTCATCTGCACTAAAACTGTGGTCCCCCACCTTGTTCTGAAAAGGCACCATTTTATTTTATTATTTCATTTATTTTTATTTTTGAAGATTTATTTATTTTATTTTTATTTTTTAAAGATTTATTTATTTTTATCTATTCATGAGAGAGAGAGAGAGAAAGAGAGAGAGAGAGACTCGATCCCGGGACTCCAGGATCGCGCCCTGGGCCAAAGGCAGGCGCTAAACCACTGAGCCACCCAGGGATCCCCCTATTTGTTTATTTTAGAAAGAGAGCAAGCATGCATGAGTGGGAGGAGGGCAGAGAGAGAGGGAGAATCTCCAGCAGGCTAAGCATGAAGCCCCATGGAGGGCTTAATCCCACCACCCTGAGATCACGACCTGAGCTGAAATCAAGAGCCAGAGGCTCAACCAACTGAGGCATCCAGGTGCTCTGGCACCATTTTAAATAAAGAAACTGGAGCTGAGAGAGGTTAGATTACTACACTGCCTTCCTGCCTGCTAGGGTGAATCCTCACTTCTGGAATCCTTCTATCTGCCAGCTCACTGAAGTTTCCTGACAAGACCACTATCCTTGTGGGATAGTGCAGAGTACAAATTCTGAAGTCAGAGAGATCAGGGTTCAGCTCACACAACTGCCACTAACTAGTTATAGATTTTGGTCAAATTATTTAACCCTACTGTGATGGGCTGATAATGGCTCCGAAGGCATTAGGCTTCCTAATCCTGGAACCCATGAATGTTATCTTATTATACAGCAAACTTTTTGCAGGTATGATTAATTAAGGATCTTGAAGTGAGATTATCCTGATTATCCAGGTGGGTCCTGAATGCCATCACAAATGTCCTTATAAAAAGGAGTCAGGGAATGTAGATATCACACACACTGAGGAGAAAGCTATATGAAGATGGAGGAGGGGATTGGAGTGATAGGACCACAGGACAAAGAATACAATGGCCACCAGAAACTGAAGAGGCAAGGAATGGATGCTCCCCTGAAGCCTCTGAAGGAACCAGCTCTACTGACATCTAGATTGCAGGCTTCTGGCTTCCAGAACTGTGAGAGAATAAATCTCTGTCGTATTAAGCCACAACTTTATGGTAGTTTGTTACAGCAGCCACAAGAAATTAATATACCTGCTCAGCCTCCATTCCCTTCTCTGTTAAACAGAAATAAAATATGTGCCTTTCTGGGCTGTTTTGATAAGATTAACAAATGTAAAATACTAGCTAAATCTCTTGACATGTAGTAGCATTTGGTCCACAGCAGCTATTGTTCCTATTATAATTATCTTCATTATTTTGAATATGGATATAAGAGTATAGGCAACTTATCCTAAACCCATCACCACCATTTTAAAAATCAGTGAAACTAAATTGTCAGTGGTTTATCTTTGTATAGGAGGAACTGCATATTTACTTACAGTTTTTATCAAAATACCACTTTTCATCAAAAAGCTCTTTTCTCTACTGTTGATATATTATTATGAAGTGCCAGATTTATTCATGCCAATAGCTAAATAAGCCATGTTGCATTTATCCAAGTATTTAATTGTGTGTTTTATCATAAATTACATGTTTAAAACGGAAAATAAACATTTCCAGCTGTTTTGAGGACAGCAAATCTAAATTCAAACTGCTAAATTCTGGGAAAACTACAGATCTTTTAAAGTATACTGCAATTTAAAAAAAAAAAACAATATCAACTCTTACTTATTCAAGACTTGAACATTCACTGAGGTTTAATTAGGGGAGTTTTATGTGGTAAAAGATTGCTTCCCCACACACAGAACTGTAGTATGTAGGGGAGTACTCATTCATTTAACCAATGATTATTATTATGGCACAGTGCCAGACAGTGGAGGATGCAAAGATAAGACAGAGCCTCTTTACCATGGAGGGACTCATAGGACAATGAAGGACATAAAAATATAAGCAGATAGATTAAAATTCAGAATAAGTGAAGCTAACATTTACTATGTATCTACTATGTGCCAGATACTGTATGACCCTTTACATGTATTCAATTCATTTAATCCTTATTACATGCATTCAATTCATTTAATCCTTATAACTCTATGAAGTGGGGTTTTGACAAGATTAACTCCCCCAAAGGTCATATTACTAGTTTAAGAAGAATTTAATTCATGAGCCCTCTCTCTTAACCATTACTGCAGAGGCAAAAACTACATAATATGAGAACACAGAAAAGGAAGAAACTTACTATGCCAGAGGGAAGTGAGGGGGTTTCATCTCACAGATATATTTAAGCTGGACCAAGGATGGATGGGAGTTAAGACTTCATTTTTTAAGGTGGAGAAAAGGTCAGAAGGCACTCCAGCAGAGAGGAGGCTGTGCAAATGGTAGGCATCAGGAAAGGATTATGTATTCAAGATGGCTAGAATGTCATTGAGCTTAGTGACCAAGAGTAGTACACTGTATACAAAGAAGGACATTGAATGATTAAACGCTGTAGGGAGAGACTGGATCATATTTGCATTTTAGAAAGATGCCTAAGGATCCATGTGGAGGATGAGCTGCACAAAAAGAAGTCAATCCTGGAAGATGGAACTTCTAGTCCAAGATGGGAATCAGAGCACCACCCACTTACCAATCCCTGTTGGATAATCAAGAAAATGCAAAAGGGAACATTTTATATTATTGTTTGAAATCAGGGAAGAGTGCCATGCACAGACCAGAACACATTGTGGCAGAATAAATGGCACTGGTTAGTCACACTCATCTAAAAATGTCTGAAACAAATTTGAAGCTCAGCTGAGAAACTGCCTCCATACAGAATACATTAATATTAGGCGAAATAGAATTCAATGGAAAAAAATAACTTTTAAAAAACAGAAAGGAGTAACATTAGATGGATAGAAAGGAAAATTCAACCAAGAATGCAGTCATGAGTAATCATGTACCATATAACATAGCATCAAAATAGATAAAACCAAAGCTGCTAGAAATAGAGAAAAGCCCCAAATTGCAACCGTAATAGGAGGCTTTGACGTACCTCTCTTAGTAGATTTAGTTAACAAAATCAAACATGGTTAATGTATAAAAGCATAATTGAAAACTTGTGTTAATTATATATATATCACACTTTGTATCCCATAAATTTTCAATTGTATCACATCCTACTCAAGAAACTCTCCACACATTCCAAAAACCAAAAGATTGTGCAGGCTACATTTCCTAACCACAATATAAGTAACAAAGGGGAAAAAACCAAAAAGATAAATCATTTATCTTAAATAGTGTAAGCCACAAAAGAATGTAAAATTGCAGTTATAGACTCTAAGAAATAAATAGAACACTGCATATCTAAACGTGGAGAAAAGTACTCAGAGAATAACGTGAAGTTGCACATTTATATTAAACAAACAAATAAATAAATATACTTTATTTGAGAAGCTATAAAAAGCACCAAGGAATAAAATAAAGGAAAATGTGAGGAAGGACACAATGTAGCAGCTCACAGCATAAATTAATCAATTCAAAGTATTTGTTTTAAGAAATGGTTCATTTTTAAAGATCAATAAAACTTAATTCTGGAAAGTTTAATTAAGGTAAGAAGAAAAATACACCATAAAGAATGAGAAATGGGACACAAACAAATCTTTTAAATTTCTGTTAAATAGACCATTTTCTGGAAATATGTATGGATATATAGTATAAAATCTTTGATGAATAGATGAAAATCAGGAGGGAAAATTAGTGGGAAAAATTAGAGTGACAAAACATGAGAGACTCCTAACTGGGAAACAAACAAGGGGTAGTAGAAGGGGAGGCAGGTGGGGGAATGGGGTGCCAGGGTGACAGGCACTAAGGGGGGCACTTGACGGGATGAGAACTGGGTGTTGTTATACTATATGTTGGCGAATAGAACTTCAATTAAAATATATATATAAAATATAAAAACAGAAAAGATGATAAATCTAGCAGGATAGCAATCACAGGGGAAACTTTTGGTTTTTTTTTTTTTTTAAGATTTTATGTATTATTTGAGATAGAGAACAGAAAGCAAGGGAGCATATAGGCAGGGAGAGGAGCAGAGGAACAGGAAGAAACAGGCTCTCCACTAAGCAGGGAGCCTGAAGTGGGGCTCAATCCCAGAATCCTGGGATCATGACCTGAGCTGAAGACCGACGCTTAACTGACTGAGCCACCCAGGTGCCCCAGGGGAAACTTTTTAATGTGTCAAAAAATAACCCCTCAAAGATATCAAGAGTCCCATGTTGTTTTACAGATTGTTTCTTGCAATCTTAAAGAGGAATACATAATTTATATGCTCAAGGACATAGAAAAAGAAGGAATGTTGCCCAATTCATTTTACCAGATGATATAACTTTGATATTTAAACCTGAAAAAATATGCAAAAAAATACAATTATCTAACATATAGATTTAAAATCCTAAATAAAATATTGAAATTGTAATCTAGCAGTATATTTTTAGAATAACTTAATTGAGAATTCAATTAATATAATTCACCATGTTAACAAACTAAAAATGTAAAAGCTGTGTGATCATCTCAATAGACATAGAGAAAGCATTTGACATCCAATTCTCAGCAAACTAGGAATACAAGGGAACTTTCTCAACACATTAAAAAGTAGCTGTGAAAAAGTACAGCTAATATCAAACTCAGTGGTGAAGGTCAGAATGTTTGCCACCCAAGATCAGAAACAAGACACTCTTAGCACTTCTAGTTACCATTGTACTGGAGATTCTAGCCAGTGTAGTAGGTAATAAAAAAAAAAAAATTAAAAGCATCCAGATTGTTAAGAAAGAAGTAAAAACTAGCATTAATCAAAGATGGCATTTTTGTCTATGTAAAAACCTGACAGAATCTACAAAAATGTTACTAGAAACTAGTAAGTGAGTCTAGCAACATTGCAGGATACAAGATCAATACAAAAAAATCAATTGTATTTCTATACATGTTGCAATGAACAATGAAAATTTAAAATTTTAGGGCACTGGGTGGCTTCCTGTTCAGAGGGTTCCTGCTTCTCCGTCTGCCCTTCCCTCTGTTCGTGATCTCTCAAATAAATAAATTAAATACTTTAAAATTTTTTTAAATATTTAGGGATAAGTCTGACAAAAGATGTAGAGTGCCTGTACTCTGAAAATTATAAAACATTGAGAAAAAAATTAAAGAAGAACTAAATACATGGAGAGACATACCATGTTCCTAAGTTTGAAATTTTAATATTGTTAAGATGTTGATTTTAATAAAAATACTGTGGTATTGGCTTAAAGACAGATAAATTGATCAGTGGAACAGAACAGAGAATTTAAGAAAAAAATGCATACATTAGTTTTTGGCAAGTGCAGAGGGGTGAAAAAAATTCTTCAAAGACTAGTCTTTCCAACAAAGGATGTTAGAAAACTTAAATAAATATGCAAAAAATGGCAACATCTGATCCATACCTTGCCCCATATACAAAGATTAACTCAAAATGGATCATAGACCTAAATGTGAGACGTGAAAGTATAAAACTTTTAGAAGAAAATATATTTGTGACCTTGAGTTGGGCAAAGATACCTTAAACATGACAACAAAAGCACAATCCATAAAAGAAAAAATGATAAATTGGACTTTATCAGAATTAAAAATGGTTATTCTGCAAAAGACACTGTTAAGAAATTAAAAAGATAAGAACAGACAGGGAGAAAATACTTGCAAAGCATGTACCTGAGAAAAGATTTATATGCTGAATATATAAAGAACTCTCAAAATTCAACAGTAAGAAAACAAAGAACCCACTTTTTTTAAATAGGCAAAATATTTAGAGACCTCACCAACAAAGATGGATGGCACATAAGCACATCATAAATGCTCAACATCACTAGTGATTATAGAAATGCAAATTAACACCACAATGAAATACCACTATATACCTATTAAAATAGCTTAAATTTAAAAGACTGACCATACCAAGTATTGACAAAGACGTGATGGAACTGGAACTCTCATGCAATGCTGAAGGTTGTGGTAAATGATACAACAATTTTGGCAAATAAGTTGGCTGTTTGTTTTAAAAAATTAAACACTCTTCTCAGGTTTCCCATCACAGATTCTTTTGCCTGTTCCAGAATTTCAGCTAAACAGAATCACACAGTATTACTTATATCATTTTGTGTAAAGCTTTCTTTCATTCATTACAATGCCTTTTGAGTTTACTTGTATTGTTACATGTATCAGTAGTTCTCTTGACTGCTGAGCAGTATTCAACAGTATGAATAAACTGTAGCGACTTTATTCTCTTATTAATGGACATCTGGGCTGTTTCCAACTTGGGGTTATTCTGATTAGAGCTATGAATGTTCTTGTACAAGTTTTTCTGTGGACCAAGTTTTCATTTCTCTTGGGCAAATGCCTAGGAATTAAATACCAGGATCATAAAATTCAGTGCATGTTTCCTCTCATAAGGTACTACCAGAATTTTTTCCAGAGTGGTTGCAGTACTTTAAATCTTCATCGACAATGTACAAAAATCTCAGTTCTTAGTGGATGCTGACTAATCATTGGTCACAATAGTGAGCAACTTTCTGGGATGCTGGAAATGTTCTCTTCTTTATATGGGTTCTGGGTGGCACATATGCATATATTTGTCAAAACTCAGCAAAGATACATTTCTGTGTACATTTCATTTGACGTAAACTTTGTATCACAAGAAAAAACTGCAAACAAATACTGAATACTGGCTAATGATTTGCTAACTGAAATATTTAGGGTGAATTGTACTGGCGTTTGTGATTTACTTTGTAACACATCCAAAAAAAATTAGAAAGGAGATTGGACAGAGGGAGGTGGACAGAGTGATGATTGCATTTGTCTCATCAAGCAAGTACATAAAATGTTGATGACAAAATTTTATAGTTGGTGTAAATGAGGTCGCTGTAAAAGTCTTTTTAACTTCACTATATGTTTAAAAAAATTTTTTTAATGCTAAAACTGAAATACACCTACCACAGGAGCCAACTATTTCACTCCACTCCTGGTATGTACCCAAGAGAAATTAAAGTATATGTCCATACAAAGACTTGTATGTTCAAAGCTAACCTCCCCCCAAAAAAGTTCATACTGTATGATTTCACTTACATAAAATTCTAGAAAATGAAAACTAATCTATGGTGACAGAAAACAGAACAGTAACTGCCTGGGGATAGGGTGTAGGGTGGAGTGTGGAGATGGGCAGGGATGGAGAGAGGGAAAGATTACAAATGGGAATGAGGAAGTATTTGGGCTGATTGTGGTAATGGTTTCACAGTTATGTACATCTGTCAAAACTTATCAGATTTTACACTTTACTTAGGCACACTTTAGGGTATACCAATTGTACCTCAATAAAGCTAGGGGTTTTTTTGCTTATTTGTTTTTAAATCCTAAAGAAAATATCAAAGATTTTAATCCAGCAGTATGTTCTAGAATATTTTAATAATGTAAGATTAGGCAATGAATGCAAAGAATACATAATATTGGAAAATTATTAATTGCTAAATTATATTTGAAATTTGACGTTTTAAAGATTTATTTATTTACTTATTTGAGAGAGAGAGAGAGAGAGAGAGAGTGAGTGAACATGAGCGGAGGGGCAGAGGGAGAGGGAGAAGCAGGCTCCCCACTGAGCTAGGAGCCCAAGTCAGGGCTTGATCCCAGGATCCTGGGATCATGACCTGAGGGGAAGGCAAAGACTTAACTGAGCCACTCAGGTGCCCTGAAATTTTAATTTTTAATTAACATTTTAAAATTCTGTATTTTTAATTCTAAAATAATTCATAAATATTTTGTAAAATTATTTTTAAAAGTCTCTCAAGCTGATACCCAAAATAGTATAATGATAAAATCCTAGATGGTTTCCCATAAAACCAAGAATGCCCACTGTTGCTACTTTTATTGTTTTTTTCATTAATCTGGCATTTATAGCTAATAGAATTAAATAAGTAAATTGAATAGGAGATATAAATATTGGAAAAGTGATAGAAATGTCATTATTTGTACATAAACTGGTTTTCTACCAAAATTGTAAAAATAAATCAAACAGAAAACTAGTTGAAGATATTCCATTAGGTAGGTGGTTTGTTACAAAGCATGTAAAAATAATCATTTTCCTGTTTACTAGTAACAACAAATACAAACTATGCCAAAATAACTTTAAAATAAATATACAGACCTGGGCGCCTGGGTGGCTCAGTCCACTAAGTGTCTGACTCTCAGGTCAGGTCATGATCCCATGGGTCATGAGATTAAGCCTGGTGTCAGGCTCTGTGCTGAGCATGGAGCCTGCTTGGGATTCTCTTTCTCCTTCTCCCTCTGTCCCATCCACCATCATCCGCTCAACCTCCCTGTCTCAAATAGACAGATGATAGGTAGGTAGATAGATAGATAGATAGATAGATAGATAGATAGATAGATAGATATGCCGACTTAATATGGAAAAAATTGCAAGCCTTCTAGGGACATGCATGGAACTTAGCAAACTAAAGAGATGTTTTATGATCCTAGAATAGGAAGGTTCAGTGGTAAGATGTAAATTCTGTAGAATTTAATCCAAAATAACACTATGACAGTAAAAAATGTCAACAGAATTTCTTTTCAGTTTGACGTGATTCAAAATTTTACCTGCAAGAGTAAACATAAAAGAACAAAAAAAACAATAATATTGAGAAGGAATATCAAAGCCTGGAAACCTGTCAAACAACTTAACAAAATGTACTAAGAAAGCACAATAACTTAAACATTAGGCTAGAATTTGGAGAATTGTAGACAGATCTGTGGAACAGAGTTTAACATCCAGAAAAAGACCAGGATATGATAACAGTAGCACCTCAGATCAACTCAACAGGTACTCTAAGCACAAACCAAAAGAGGTCAAAATATAAAGTATAAAAACTGTAAACTTCTCTCTAACAAAAAATACCACAAAAATGAAAAGGCAAATTGTGAGGAGAAAAATACGAAAAGAAAATCAAGTTAGTTATTCACACATGAAAGGATCTCTAACCAAACAATGCACCTCATTAGAAAAACATGCAAAATGCTAAACTGAATTTTTAAGAAATAGTAATGATGAATCAACAAAGAATGAATATAATCATTACTCTAAATCTGAGAAGTGCAGAATAAAATTATGAGATAAAGATTTTCATCCGTCAAATGGGCAAAGATAAAAAAGCATAATAATGAAAGAATATTTGCAAAAGTGACTTTTGCATTTGGCCAATGGGAGTCACCAGAAAGATAGGAAGCAGGGGAGAAAAATTGGAATCTTTATTTCCCACATTAGGGCTGTGGTTTGCCATGCTAGTCCTCTGCCTGTATCCAGTACCCATTCGATGGTCCCCCAAAAAGCTACAGTTCGCATCAGCTTCTAATAACAGCTTCCTCCCCATACCTTTCAGACCCACAGGCCTCAGATAGAAAAGATATATTGCAATACTTGTCCCTGGATGTTCCAGCCTGCTGGTTCCCCTAATCCTGTCCCCACCCCTCTGTAAATGCTCCCTTTATTAAATTCCCTTTAACAACCCCCTTGAGTGTGGTTTCCTGGCAGGACTCTAACTGATACATAACACCACAGTATGAATTTATTGTTTAATTTAGTGTGTGTGCATATGTGTGTAGATGCAAATGTGAACTTAAACTTAAGTAGAGGGCAGCCTGGGCGGGGGGGGGGGGGGGGGGGCTCAGCGGTTTTAGCGCTGCCTTCAGCCCAGGGCGTGATCCTGGAGACACAGAATCGAGTCCCACATTGGGCTCCCTGCAAGGAGCCTGCTTCTCCCTCTGCCGTCTCTGCCTCTCTCTCTCTCTCTCTCTCTTTGTCTCTCATGAATAAATAAATAAAATCTTAAAAAAGAAAAAAACTTAAGTAGAGACACTCAGAAAAATATCAGGATGTTAAGGGATCCCTGGGTGGCGCAGCGGTTTGGCGCCTGCCTTTGGCCCAGGGCGCGATCCTGGAGACCCGGGATCGAATCCCACATCGGGCTCCCGGTGCATGGAGCCTGCTTCTCCCTCTGCCTGTGTCTCTGCCTCTCTCTCTCTCTCTGTGACTATCATAAATAAATAAAAATTAAAAAAAAAAAATCAGGATGTTAAACTCTAAAATGTGTGTCTTAGGACAGATGACTTAGAAACATACACACATACACATATAAATTCAATAAATGATAAAAGAATGTAGGAAAGAATTCGTCCAAAAAACGCCATTGTACTTTTTGTAGAAAAAGTCCATTTACACCTGAACTCTAAAAAGACTATTTTGGGGGCACCTGGCTGGTTCAGTTGGTAGATCATGCAACTCAGTCTTGGGGTTCTGAATTCGAGCCCCATGTTGGCAGTAATACATCCTAAAGCATTGTCTACAGACTGGATCCACTTCCTTATCTCTCCTTCACTTTCAATCTCCCCCCCCCCCCCATCTATCCCCTTCACTGACAATTCTCATAAAATGTTTCTTAATCAGGTTGCCAAATCCATTGACACTTTTCCATCTTCATCCTCTATTAGATCTCTCAACTGACCACATCCTCCACATTCCATTCTCTTTTGATTCCATGAAACTTCACTTTGCTTTGTTTCTTCTTTACCTTCCTGCTTGCTCTTTCTCAGTCTCATTTTCCAGCTTCCCTTCTCCTGCTAGTGTCTAAAGAGTACAGCATTCCAGATCTTCTCTTCTCATTTTTATATTGGATGACCTCATCCATTCACATTCATTCTAACATCAGTTCTGTACTACCAACTTCCAGAGTTTTATTCCAAACCACATTTCTCTCCTGACCTCAAGACCCATATCACCAGTACATTCTTAACATCTCACTTGGATGTCTTGGAAACTTCTCACAGCTGATGTGTTCAAAGCAGAACTCTTTCCTTTCTACACCCTCTCCCATCTAAGCCTGTTGCTCCACAATGTCAGTAAATGACACCTCCATCAAACCAACTGCTTAACTCAAAAACCTGGAAGTCCTCATTGATATTTCCCTCTTCCTTACTTCTCAGATCTAAATCCATTACCAGGGCAGCCTGGGTGGCTCAGCGGTTTAGTGCCGCCTTTGGCCCAGGGCCTGATCCTGGGGACCTGGGATCGAGACCCGCATCGGGCTTCCTGCATGGAGCCTGCTTCTCCCTCTGCCTGTGTCTCTGCCTCTCTCTCTCTCTCTCTCTCTCTGTCTCTCATGAATAAATAAATAAAATCTTTAAAAATAATAATAATAATAATAATAATAATAATAAATCCATTACCAGTTCTTCTCATTCTACCTCCAAAATATATCTCAAACCCATTCTCCTGAGTATTTGGCCCCAATCAAATCGCCTTCATTGCCCTTCTTTAGACTACTTTCAGAGCCTTTTGACACCTCTCACTTCCACTCTTCTTCTCTGATCCACTCATCACATAATGGTCAGAAAAATACCCTTGAAATGAAAATCTGATCAAACCTCTGCAGTGGTTTTCTATTAAAATTAGGGTAAAAATCCAGAATCTCACCATGACTCTACAATACCTGGCTCCTTGTGATTTTTACTTCATTTTGTATCCTTTCTGAATTATCATTCTACTCCAGCCATACTGCTCTTCTCTCAAGCCCTCAAGCATATCAAACTCTTCCCACTTCAGGGAGTTCACATGTGCTTTTCTGTCAAACCATTTCCCAGAACTCTTGCCTGTCTAACCTTATTTATCCTTCTGGTCTCAGCTTAAATATCATTCCTTCCAAGAGGCTTTTCCCAACCACCATAACCTGCTCAGCCCCCAATCTAAGTAGGGTCTCTCTGTTGTACCATCTTGTACTTTTTCTTCATAGAATTTACTTTAGTTTGTATTATATACTTATTTATGCAATTAATTCTAGTATGTTTTCCCACTAGAGCTAGATCGTATACTGCATGAAAACAGGTGCCAGCAAGTATTTGTTTGGCTCATCATTTTTATAACCACCACTCTGCCAGCACCTGGCACATGGTCTTAGGGTTTTTTTTTTCCAACAATCGGATTAATGAATACATGAAGATTCAGCTCAAGCCTTACTTCTTCTATAATTTATTTCTCAATCACCCTCCTGTTCCCCCACACTGGTGGATTTCAGCACTTGTTTCCTTGTTCTCCAGTGAGTCCTATACACATAACTCACACTTGACAAATAGTCTCACTGAACTTCTTTTAGGTTCTTAGATGAGCCATTTCTCTATGTTGTTTCCAGTCTTCACATATGCTGTTCCCTCTACCTGCGACACTGCTTTGCTCATGTAGCCAGATAATCCTATTCACATGGTCAGGATCAATTAATGTTAAAGAATGAATTGTGAACCATGAACAGTTGCCTCCCTGAACAGTTCCCTCCCTGGGAAGACAAGAATACCTACCTTCTTACACCAAAATTTCCAATGTGAAAACCACATTAGAAATAAGAAATTCTAAAAAAAAAAAAAAGAAATAAGAAATTCTAGAGGCCACTTGGCTCAGTTGGTTGGCATTTGGTTCTTGATTTCAGCTCAGGTCATGATCTCCTGGTAGTGTTTAGACCCGAGTCAAGCTTTGTGCTGGGTGTGGAGCTTGCTTGAGATTCTCTGTCTCCTTCTCCTTCTATTCCTCCATGCCAACTCTCTCTCTCCCTCAAAAAAGAAAGAAGGAAGGAAGGAAGGAAGGAAGGAAGGAAGGAAGGAAAGAAAGAAAGAAAGAAAGAAAGAAAGAAAGAAAGAAAGAAAGAAAGAAATTAATTCTAAAATGACCCACTACTGTTCCCCAGACTCACAATTTGCTGCTGAAAATATTAGACTTAACTCCATCTCCCACCAATGGAGAGAAAATAAATAAACCAGTTTCTCTGAATTGGCCTCAAGGACAATGTCACTGCTATCTGAGTTAACAAAATTTCAGGCAAAAAAGCAGTGGTTACATAAGAGGAGAGTGCCTAATTTTCTACACAGAAAATCGGCTTTTTCAGAAGAACAGCCTTGAAAGTATCCAGAAATCAATTCATTGGGTAATGCACACTCAGCAGCCCCAAAGTTGACATAGGATTAAAACCAGGGAGATCTTAATAGGCACTGTCCAAGTAAAGATGTGCCCTGAGAAGAGAGAGGGAGCAAATGACTGGCATGTACTGACACAAAGTCAATCATCAATGATATGGCATGCACTATTTTTTATAATAACTATGTCTCAGGCACCATAGATTGGCTTACTTGGCATTCATTCATCCCTACCTTTTGTTCCTTGGCTTCCTCTACTACAGAAGCTAGGAAAACTAAACAGTCACTTTCCCAGCCTTTCTCAAAACTAAGGATGACTAGAAAAAAGGTTTTGGCTGAATAAGATACCTCTATTCTCCCATCTACTTAAATCAAAAACTTGGAGTAATCCCTGATTTCTCTCTCCCACACCCCACATCTGATACATTAGCAAATTGTTTGCTCCACTTTTGTGATAAGCAAATTGTTTGCTCCTCACATGTCCACCACTACTATCTTGCTCTAAGTCAGCATTATCTGTTGCCTGAGCTATGGCAATAATCTCCTATTTGGTCTCTCTGCTTCCATCTTGCCCCCTTCAACCTAGTTTCCAAAGAACAACTGAAAATATCTTTTTTTTAATGATTTCATTTATTTATTTATTCATGAGAGACACAGAGAGAGAGGCAGAGACACAAGCAGAGGGAGAAGCAGGCTCCATGCAGGAAGCCCGATAAAGGACTCGATCCCGGGACTCCAGGACCATGCCCCGGGCCGAAGGCAGGTGCTAAACTGCTGAGCCACCCAGGGATCCCCTGAAAATATCTTTTTAAAAATGCAAACTTCATCATATTACTCCCTTTTTTTTTTCATCATGTTACTCCTTTGCTCAGAACTTTCCAATGTCTTTAAATACAAGAAAATATAAACTCCTCACCGTAATCTACAAGGCCTTGGGGAGCCTGGGTGTCTCAGTGGTTGAGTGTCTGCCTTCAGCTCAGGTCGTGATCCCCGCAGCCTTCTTCTTCCTCTGTCTCTCTCTGTGTGTCTCTCATGAGTAACTAAATAAAATCTTTAAGAAAAACTACAAGGCCTTGCATGATCTGACTTTCAGCTATCTCACCAATGTCTGTAGCCATCACTCTGCTGCTTGCTCACTTTGTCCAGCATTGCCAGCCTCCTTGCTGTTACTCAAACAATGCAAGCACATTCCTCATCAGAGCCTTTTTTTTGCTGTTCTGTCTGCCTGGAACACTCTTCCTCCAGATACATTTGCCCCTCATTTATTCAGACCTTCACTCAACCATCACCCTATCAGAGGCAACTTCCCCAAACAATATTGTCTAAATAGCATGCTGCTCATCATTCTCTACCTTTTACTTTCCCTAATTTCATTGCACACATTGCTACTTGGCTTTATATTTACTATGTATTGATTTATTTCTTTATTGTTTCTCTAACACATACATACATACATATACACATATGTACATGCACACTATTTTATTTACCACTGTATCCCTAGCATCTAAAAAAAAGTGCTTCAGTAGTAGGAGTTCAATAGTTATATTTGTTGAGTTAGTAAACTTTCCACAGACTTCTGCCTAAACTTGAGTCATACCATATCACCATTCTTTATCATTTCTTTTACTTTTCTAAATTAATAATTACGGCAGACATTGTTCATTATCTACTCATCACTGAAGCCCCATCCCCTACTTCTATGACAATAAAACTTTGATCTGTTTGGGTAACCATAGAGCCACTGATCTATCCCAATCCTAAATGATGAATCATGATGTTCCTAGACGAGTCATGGTAATCCTATTCCACTGTGCCTCAGATTGTTATACAATAAACATGTGATCTAATTTTGTCAAAGGGAAAGTTAACTGAAAGGTTTCCTTTCTCAAAAAAAGTCTTAGAAGTAGCTAATCTTGTGTGCCTATCCCTTCCTTCTTGGAATAGGGCTGTGAAGATAAAATGTTCAGAACTGTAGCTGTTATCTTGCAGCCATGGTGACACACATGAAGACTAAAAGTCACTCAGTGAGGATAGTAAAATGGAAAAGTAGAAAGACAATAGGTCCTTGATGACATCATTGAGTCAGTGACTAAACCTGAAACTGCCTACTTCCAAAGTTCTTATTAAGCGAACAATAAATGTCCTTACTTAAGCTATTGTTATTTAGGTTTTCCTTTATTAACTACCAAATAAGTCCTAACTGATTCAATTATTTTATTTATAAATGTGTTTGTGAGAACAAATGTATTTTTCATTTACATAGAACATTCTGGAAAGAAAAGAGAAGGAAGAAGGGAGAGGAAAGGGAGAAACAAATTCAACTAACTTGTGGATGACATAATCCTGAAAGTGGAGTAAATTACATAAGGATAAGTATATGTGTGTTTGAGCATGCACCATATACATATATATGTATGTATATATTCAATATCTCCCTCATTCATCACCTATCATCCTCATTCTCCCTCATTCATCACCTAGTCTCAACCTCCTCCACTCTGTCTTTATCTAATCTTTCCACTGATATTGAAGGATCATAAACTAAGCCACTGTTCTCATACATCTACCATCACACTATAAAACCTTTAATGGCTTATCATAATTTATCAGAAAATATTCATCTATTTAGTATTCAAAGATTTTGAACTCCAATCACACCTATTTATTGAATTTACCTCCCACTGTCTCCTAATTTAAACCTTCCTGCTCAAATAAACAAATGAAAACAAACTCTCCTTATTGCATTCTTATTTCTTATTACAGCTAACTAATTGATCTTGACATTCCCAGTTGCTGGATGACCCAATAGACAAAAGGAGTAGATATTTAAAACACTAGTAAAGCAGAGAAAGAGAGATGACTATGATGGAGTTACCTAGAATTTTGCAACCAGAAAATATGAAATAAACCACTTTAATTTCATCATATATGTAGGTTTTGTGCTTTACAGTTTTAGAATTGTTTATTTTGAATTATAGCTGGTACATGAACATCATAAATTTTCTTCTAAAGGTTAAATTAAGCACTGACCATTTAGAACACATCTCTCTTCCTATCTAAAGCCTGTTTCATCCCTTGAATGCAAGTCAAAATCCAATCTTCTCCAAATAACCTAAGACCACAATAGGATCTTCTTAAACTGAATTTTTTATTTTTACTAAAAATAAAGTTTATTAAAAATATTAAAAACTGGACTCAATTTTTCACTTAAATACATACATTTGTAGTTTAAACTGTTTCATGTGAGTTATACCTCCTTTCATTAGACTCAAAATTTCCTATTCACCAAAAAACCCTCCAAAATGTATCATACTCTTGTTTTAATCTCCCACATTGCAACTAGAACAGTAAGAGTACAAAGAATACCTTTTGAACCCCTGACCTGCCAGTTTACATGACCAGTGTGCAAGTGAATGTTTGAATAAAAATATTTTACTTTTCAAGAATAATCAGCAAACGATTAGGATAAAGATAAATCTTAGAGTAAGTTGTAAAATAGAATACTATAATAGGCCTCAATAAATGAAGAACCAAATCCTCCTTTATGAAGTTCTGCAGTTCACCAATTTTAATCAGTTGTTCCGTGCAAAGTCTCTCCTAACAGGCAAGGGAAGAGCCACCCAGGAACTCATTTGGTCAGATATTGACCATCCCAAGCCAGTCCCACTCCTACCCCTCTCACCCAGCACTAATATTACCCTCATCAGCAAAAATGTCTGTTTTAAATCAGAACATGGATTGGCAACCAGTAGCATCTATGCTTTATCAAAATTGATTGCCAACACATGCCCACTTCCCTGTTGCCTATGACTGTCTGCTACCTGCCTCACGACAAAAATTGGCAGCCAGCATGCTTCTTCCTCCACTTCATTGTTAGTGGACTATCCTGCTCCTTCCGTTTGGAAATCATGTCCAAAGACACTCTCCATGAGCTGCCTCCAACATGCCAAAGGGAAGGGAGGAAGAACTTTGGCACCCTAATTTTAAAAGGGTGCTAGTCCGTGATGTAAAAAGAAGACAATATTCTTCTACAAATGTGGACACTCCCTATTTCCGTTATTCCAGTCATTAGCTGATGTCTTTGGCAGAGAACATATCAAGTAAGCTTTTCCAAAATGGGCCTGTAGCCTTGGAAATATATCATCCAAAACAAAAAGCCAAACTTCTGATTGTTTCTCAACTTGCACCTACACATTCGCCAAGACACCTCATTTTAAAACAAATGTTTTAACAAAGCAAGAGCCAAATTCTTATTCCCTCTATCCTCATGCCAATGACAAGTCATTCTAATTTTTACTTTTCTTTTTGGCCTATTTTCTTTACCTTCTCAATTAACAGAAACACTTTTATCATCAGTAACTAATGAATTTCCCATTTGCCCTTTTTTGGTCCCTGGCTTCATGTTTCCTATCCTCTACCTGAACAACAGAAATTTTAAAAACTAAACTGAATTTTGGGTAATCTATAATTAAGATTTTTAAGGTCAGTATTTTAAAAACTGGGTATGAATAGGACTTGACTCAATGTATCACTTATTTCCTTATAAATCTGAATACGGATGTATCTAAGAATCATTATAAAGTAGTTCTAAAGAGAAATGTAAAATTTCTCTCAGAAATTTTATTTGGGAAAGTTGCATACTCACATTATGCCAATATCACATTATGAAAAGATAATAAAATCGATCTATGATAAACTCTTTTCTACTGGATTCAATGACATGAGTTTAATAGGCAATCCAGAGCTCCAGCTTCAATTTTAGCCAATTCCAGTGTCAAATATCTGATTATCATATGCTCTACTTAATGAGTAACTAGCTGGAGAGTGAGATCTCTTTGATTGCAGCATGAAATGTACATACCAGACCACTGTTTTTTTCTATTTTTAACACAGTTAAAGAATAACAAGTATGTTTTTAAAGGCCATGGAAAAATACCACATAGCTAGGAAAATCAAAAAAATAAAAGCTTCTAATTACAGGTTAAGTTACTCTCATTCTGGGCTTTGTTTTTCTCTAGGGTCTTAGAAGGATATAATTTGATATATCAAGCCAAATAAACAGTAAATAACTTCTACCAACATCCTATTATTTAAGGCTTGGTTGTCTAGTGTGAAGACTAGGTCAAACAAATTTAAGCATATCCATAATTTTTATTAACTTTCTCCTAAAAATTTCCTAAACCGTTTTATTAACCTTTCCTTGGATTGAGTCCCAATCCTACCACTCAATTGCTGTGATATTACCTTTTCTGGGTTTCAGTTTTCTTCATTTGTAAAATAGAGATAATAACCCACTTCACAGAACTATTGTGAGGATTAAATGAGAAAATACATATGAAATACCTAGTTCAGTGCCTAGAATCTAATCAATTTCCTTCAAATCCTTATTCATCTTCAAACTTCTATGCTTACTATTATGAGCCAGTAGGGATGTATGTAAGCATCCCTTCCACTCCTCTATGGTCATAAGTTAAATGAATATCTTTGTTTACAGGTGTTATTGCAAAAGATATTGTTTTGTGTGCACATAATTTTAATTTATATAAATAGTATTATGTTATATATCTCATTCTATTCCTTATCCTGTTTATTTTTGGGGCTTGGAGGAGTTTTTTGTTTCTTATTATTATAGTTTGGGAAAAATATAAAACTTCTGTGAACTAGTCTCTCACAGGTCCTTTTCAAAAGTGAGGCTTTTTAAATCAGGTATGCCCAAACTTGCTTGGAACAATTTTATCTGAAGAGATTAGATATATGTGCAAAGCAAATACATGATGAAAGGGTGCAGTTTTGTTTGTTTGTTTGTTTATTTGTTTGTTTGTTTGTTTGTTTGTTTTATCTGTGGAGATGGGAGGGTGCGGTGGATGCTCCAGGGTTAAGTTAATCATATTCTTAAAAAAAGTTAATCATACTCTTCACAGTCCATTATCATCATTGGTCTCTGCAAGGCCTCACCCTTATTTAATTTATTTATTCCCTTTCATTCCCATTTTTCATGCCTCTCTCCTTCATCTCCAGAGAGGCCTCCATGCCAATGAGTTGAATAGGTATCTTTTTGTTCATTAAGTGTACTTGCAAAATATATTGTTTTATAGAAAGATAATTTTATTTAAATAGTCACTCTGTATCTTTTCATTTCTTATTTTTGTCACTCTGCACTATGCTTTTAAGTTCATCTCTACTGCCATGTGTAAATCTAGAATCTCCTTAGGGGGTACATAGATGGCTTAGTGGTCAACCATCTGCCTTTGGCTCAGGTGGTCATCCTGGGGTCCTGGGATCAAGTCCTGCATTCGGCTCCTCACAGAGAGCCTGCTTCTCCCTCTGCCTTTGTCTCTGCTTCTCTCTGTGTGTCTCTCATGAATAAATGAGTAGAATCCTAAAAAAATAAAATATATAAAATCCCCTTAGCCATTTCTAATTGTTGCCTGTTTCCATGGTGTGCAACTGCCATATTTTACCTAACCACTTTCCCAGCAGTGGACACTCAAGAAAGCATCCAACTGCCTACCACCACAATAATGCTGAGATGAACATTTTTATATGAGTTCCCACATTTACCTGTGTGAGATTTCTTTGAGGTATATACCCAAGAACAGAACTGCGATATACTAGCAATATAACTATATGCTATGTACTAGTATACAAATATATTATACTTGCTATTAACCTCTAATCTTATCAAGTACTGCTGGGTAACACCTGTCTAACAGTACCAGCAGTACCCGGGAATTTCTGTAACATTCAACTGGCATGACATAGCTTTTTAAGAGATGAAAACTGATTATCTCATTGTTTTAATTTGCATTTCTCGGTTACTGATCCATTTCTTCATGTACTTGTTGGAGTTTTCTATACTGTAAATTAGGCAATTTGTGTCCATATCCTTTGCACATTTTCCTATTAGAATTATTATCTTTTGCTTGTTGATTTGTAGGAGTTCTTTGGATTTAAATATTAATTCATGGGGCAGCCTGGGTATCTCAGTGGTTTAGCACTGCCTTTGGCCCAGGGTGTGATCCTGGAGACCCAGGATCAAGTCCCACATCAGGCTCCCTTCATGGAGCCTGCTTCTCCCTATGCCTGTGTCTGTGCCTCTCTCTCTCTTTGTGTATGTCTCCCATGAATAAATAAATAAAATCTCTTTTAAAAAATAAATAAATATTAATTCCTTGTCAGTTTTAAAATTTGAAAATATATTCTCATTATGTCATAGATTAATTTTGTCCACAATATCCTTTGTGGTGATTGTTAATTTTGATTTAATATCTTTGTCTTATGATCTCTGCTTTTGGATTTTTGTTAAGTCTTCCCTTGACCCTGGGATATAACACTCTCTTAAGTGTTCTTCTATTAGCTTTGTAACTTACCTTCCTCATTTCAGTCTTTCAGCCATCCAGAATCTAACTTTGTATGTGACCTTAGGTAGGAATCCAGTTTTATTTTTCTTCATGTACTGAGCCAATTTTCCCAACACCACTGCTAATAAAATCTTTTTTTTCACATTGATTTATGGCATCACCTTCATTACATATTTAATTCTCAGTATACATGTGTCTATGATCTCTCAGTTATGTTCTTTTGGTCTGTTTATTCTTGTGCCAATACTACACTGTTGTTATTATTAAAGTTTGTAATGTGTTCTTATATCTCAAAGGAAGAGTCTGTTTTTTACTCTCCTTTTTTATTCTTGTCTTAGCTACTTTTACAGATCTTTATTCTCCCCTATAATTTAAAACATTTATTAAATTCCTCTGAAAAAAATATCCAACTGAAATTTTCATTGAGATTACATTGAATTTATGTATCAAGTTGTAGATTATTGACATCATTATCATATTAAATCATCCAGTCGAGGAAACATACCCAGGACAAGTTTACCTAAAGAAGATTATAGATGCTCATGGAAGGGAATAGTCAGAAGTAGAAGTAGAGTTTTTTTTTTATCCTAGTTTTCACTAAAGGTTGAAAAACCATTTCCTGATTTTTAAAAGAAAAAAAAATACTGTAGAAATGTTTTATAGACCCATGAGCTCCTTTTTAGTTTCTGCCTCAAGAGGGAAGCTAAGATCTTGGTCTCTGAGAATGAGACTAATAGAAAAATCCCTTTATAGTTGCAAAAAAGAAGAGCTATTCTGATGTATATTACAAGCAAAGCATTGTGAGGAAAGATAGGTATGCACAGGGCTATGATATGAGACTGCTGACACAGCCATGAGCAAACCTAAAGACCCTAGAGTAGCTAGGTAATTGAACCAGTTAGGGAAACGAACCTAGGAACATAATAAATTTGTTTCTTTATTTATTTTAAGAATAGAAATGTAAAGATTTTAAATGTTACTCTAAAAAGTCATTTGGCTGCATTATAATAAAATGGTGTATAGAAAGATTTCCACCCACCTGTTTTAATAAGGCTATCTCTTGTTTTTTTAAGCAAAAACTACTACTACATTAAAAGTCAGCTTTAGTGAAAAATTAACAAACCAAAATTTAGTGATTTGCAATAAAAGTTTTTAAAAATTAATTTTTGGAAAGTAGAAGTTACCCTGAAAAAGTACTAATGCTTTATATTTTTGCCATTTACAGTTTGCCCAGTGAAAAGAGAATTCATTTTCAAAATAAATATGGAGTAAATGATCTCTTAGACTCATTCCTAAGTAAATATAGGAGGTTCTATCAAAATCCATAATCTTATAAAAGCAACTGAAAGTAATAGAAATCATGTGCTATTAAAAATAACTATTTCTGGGATCCCTGGGTGGCTTAGCAGTTGAGCATCTGCCTTCAGTCCAGGGCATGATCCTGGAGTCCTAGGATAGAGTCCCAAATCAGGCTTCCTGTATGGAGCCTGCTTCTCCCTCTGCCTGTGTCTCTGCCTCTCTCGCTCCGTCATGAATAAATAAATAAAATCTTTAAAAAAAAAAAAAAACTATTTCTTGGGACGCCTGCGTGGCTGAGCGATTGAGTATCTGCCTTTGGCTCAGGGCGTGATCCCGTTATCTCGGATAGGGATTGAGTCCCTCATTGGGCTCCCTGTGGGGAGCCCGCTTTTCCCTCTGCCTATGTCTCTGCCTCTCTGTCTCTCATGAATAAATAAATAAATAAAATCTTAAAAAAAAAAAAACTATTTCTTGCAAACTGGTATGGCCATTGTGGAAAACAGTATGGAGTTTCCTCAAAAAGGTAAAAATAGAACTACTCTATGATCCAGTAACTGAACTACCCTATGATCCCTATTCAGCAATTGTACTACTAGGTATTTTCCCAAAGAATACAAAATTAGTAATTCAATTCAAAGGGTTACATGCATCCTGATGTTTGTAGCAGTATTATCTACAATAGCCAAACTGTGGAAATAGCTCAAGTGCCTATCAATTGAATAATGGATAAAGAAGGTGTTTTATATATATATAAAATTCTACCTCTGAAGCTAAATAAGATACGGTGTATATATATATATACCATATATGTATATATATGTATATACACATATATATCAATTGAATAATGGATAAAGATGCTAATAATACAGTTTATCTTAATTAAATTGAATTTAAATTAAAAAATTTTTTCAAAGATTTCAAATGGCTTCCTTAACCTGCAGATCTTAGAAACATACCTGTATCTTGAATATCCAGAACCTCTTATTTTAAGGTTAAAAATGCCATGATTTTTTTAAATTTAAATGCAATTAGCCAACATATAGTACATCATTACTTTCAGATGTAGAGGTCAGTGATTCATCAGTCTTATATAACAACCAGTGCTCATCACATCACGTTCCCCCATAATGTCTATCATCCAGTTACCTCATCCCCCCCACCCCTTTCTCTCCTCCATCCACCTTCAGTTTGTTTCCCATATTTAAGAGTCTCTCATGGTTTGTCTTCTTCTCTGATTTCTTCCCATTCAGTTTTCCCTCCTGTCCCCTATGAGCCTATGCAGTGTTTCTTATATTCCACATACATGCTGAGGTTAAAATACTTATATTTCATAAGAAAAGTGAGTTGTAGTGAAATGATTCAATAATTAAGAATTTCACTCTGCCAAGACTTGATTCTCTTCACTCTTCAAAGAAAGAAATCTATGGTATATAAAGGGTATATTTTAAAACTGCAACCAGATGCTGCAACAAGATATCAAGAAATATTTCTTAGAGCCACATACAACTAAGGAGCGGGTTATTAGATATTCAAATGTTTGAAACACTTGAAACACTAGCATCTGACTGAGAACCAAATGTGCTGTTCAGAGAAAAATCTCCCCACACTTTTGATTCTGTATTCAATCCAAAAATCCAAAGCTATCTGACAAAGTGTGCAAACATTTGTTTCCATTTCTAATGACTTATTATTGTGAATTAGCATTTTCTAATTTAGAAGAAAATAAAGAGTAAGAAAACATCTACATAAAACCTGAACTACAGTTCAAGTCATCCATGATCAAACCTGTCAGAGTATTATTATTAATTTTAATATGCTTTACCTTTTTTAAGTGCTAATAGATTTTAAACCTAAAACTGATAATTTATATATTCTCTAAAAATCCATTAAGTGGTCCATGGACATCAAAGTTAGAGAAATACAGACTGATAAGTTATGATGAGAGAGTATTTTACTCTGTGCTTCTGCATACCACTGATTCACAGCTAGCATCAAGGTTTCCAGCAGGAACCAGAAGGAGAGAGTCATTCTCTTCATAGATATGTGTTGTTACAATACCATGCTATTTTTAAAAACAAGAAAACTGTAATTTGTTTTTTTTATTTTATTTTTTTTATTTATGATAGTCACAGAGAGAGAGAGAGGCAGAGACACAGGCAGAGGGAGAAGCAGGCTCCATGCACCAGGAGCCTGATGTGGGATTCGATCCCGGGTCTCCAGGATCGCGCCCTGGGCCAAAGGCAGGCGCCAAACCGCTGCGCCACCCAGGGATCCCGAAAACTGTAATTTGAATAAGTAAAATGAACAGGGTCATATAGATTGTATGCACCAGAAGCAGATCTAACTCAGGTCTTCTCACCCCTAATTAAGATCCTGCTTTGCACCATTCCTTCTCAGAGTTGGAGCCTTTGGGTGCATTTGGTTTTGCTTTTTGGTTTGCTTGGGGTTTTTTTTTTCTTATTTCTTCTTGTCTCCTTATCTTCCTTCTTCTTCTTTAGTATAGGTGACATATTGCTTTAGCTATTTAAACCATCAGTTTAAAGGAATACTTATCCTTGGGGTTCCTGGGTGGCTCAGTTGGTTAAACATCTGCCTTCAGCTCAGGTCATGATCTCAGGGTCCTGGGATTGAACCCCATGTTGGGCTCCCTGCTCAGCAAGGAATCTACTTCTCTCTCTCCCTTTGTATTCCCTCTCTCTCTCTCTCTCAAATAAATTTTTTTTAAAAAAGGAATACTTATCCTAGAACTCTAATTAGGTCGATGGTTACCAACTAACTGAAGTTGCTACATTACAGCTGGCTGTAAAGCACTTACTCTCTTTTCCATCTATTAATGCAAAGCACCAGTTTCTTTCCCTATCCACAACCTGCCTCTCACTTCACTTCAAGACCTGCACATAAAATCAGAAAGCAAACAAATACTGTATTTTTTAAAATTTCTTTTTAATGCCTTGAACCAACATTGTGGTTTGCAGTTGGACTAAAGGCTCATCATATTCATCCTCTCTGCCAGTCTTTAAAACTCAGTAGAACTATTTCCACTAGATGGCTGTCTTTACCAAGAACTGGAAGAGCTATGCCAGCTGGTTGCAATTTACAAGTTTTAAAGCCTACATTTCACAGAGGTAGGTATACATGCAGCCATTTACTCAAAGCTTCTATCTATGATTCCACTTTTTTTAAAAAGATCTTATTTATTTATTCATGAGAGACACACAGAGAGAGGCAGAAACATAGCAGAGGGAGAAGCAGGCTCCCTGCAGGGAGCCCCATGAGACTGGATCCCAGGACTGCAGGATCATGACCTGAGCTAAAGGCAGATGCTCAACCACTGAGCCACCCAGGCACCCTGATTCCACTTTTTAGTCCCCACTTTGGGAAAAGTCAATAAATATTTAAAAATGTAATGTGCTATTGGGCAGCTGGGTGGTTCAGTCAGTTAAGCACCTGACTTGATTTGGGCTCAGGTTGTGGTCTCAGGGTCGTGAGATGGAGCCCTGCATTGAGCTCTGTGCTCAGCCTAAAGTCTGCTTGAGATTCTCTTTTGCCCCCTCTCCTTCTGCCCCTCCCCTGGCTAGCACACTCTCTAAATGGATAAATAAATAAAATCTTTTAAAAATGTAATGTGCTTTTTGAAAATAGAAGATAAACTGTTTTAAGTTGAAATTTTTTCTTGTTTTTTCCTTTTTTGGTTGAAATATATTTGACCTATAACTGTGTCAATTTAAGGCATCAACAAGTTAATCTGTTACATTCATATATTGTAATATGATTGTAGCAATAATTAGCACCTCTATCATGTTACATATTCATTTCTTTTTAGTAATTGGAATAATTAAGTTCTAGTCTCTAAGCAAATTTGATAATAATTAAACAATATAGTTGTTTATATTCATTGTGTTGTGCATTAGATCTCTAGGACTTATTTACTATTCATCGCAAGTTTGTTGCCTTAAACAATATCTGAAAAATTTTGTAAAGAAATAAGGAGTTTCACTCCAAAGAAAGACTGAAAGACATATATGAAAATTATATCTTGGGTGCCTGGGTGGCTCAATCAATTAAGTGTCTGCCTTTGGCCCAGGTCATTATCCCAGGGTCCTGGGATCGAGACCTCATATTGGGCTCCCTGCTCAGCGGGGAACCTGCTCCTTCCTCTCTCTCTCTGCCTCTGCTGCTCCCCCTGCTTGTGTGCTTTCTCTCTCTTTCTCATTCTCTGTCAAATAATTAAAATCTTTTTTTAAATTATCTCTTGTAATCGTTCATTATTCTCAAATCAAAAGGTACTGTTAATTATAAAAGTTGCATACAGTATTTGGGGAAAGCGACTGACTATTGCTATTAATAGTTGGCATTTGTTTTGCATCTTTTCACCAGGTGATAAAAGTATTTTTAAGTTAAAATATAATCTATTGAGGGCCTCCTGGGTGGCTCAGTTGGTTAAGTATCTAACTTTTTTTTTTTTTTTTTTTTTTTTTTTTAGCATCTAACTTTTGATTTTGGCTCAGGTCATGATCTCAAGGGTGATGGGATCAAGCCTCCTCCCTACCCGCCCCCCCACACACACACACACTCAATAGGGAGTCTCCTTGAAGATTCTCTCCCTCTGCCCCTTCCCACACACATGCTCTTGAATTGAAAAAAAAATTGAGCACCTTGTTTAAGGGAGGATTGGTTGGTTGATAGTTTCTCAGTAAACTTTTTATTGAAGTATAACATAACCAAAGAAAAGTACACAAATCATAAGCATATAGTTAGATTAATTTTCACAAAGTAAAATGAATGTAAATTTTTTTGTACAGTTGGATATTTTAGCTTTTTAAATTTCATTTGCTATTTTTTTGGTTACACCCGAGTAATCAGCACCTAGATCAAGAATTAGAACACTACCAGCCACTCAGAAGCCTATTTGTGCTCCTTCCTGGTCACTTCCCCACAATGGTGACCATTATCCTGACTTCTAATAGCATACATGATTTTTGCCTCTTTTTTTTAAGATTTTATTTATTTATTCATGAGAGACACAGAGAGAGAAAGGCAGAGACACAGGCTGAGACAACACAGGCAGAGGGAGAAGCAGGCTCCATGCAGGGAGCCAGACATGGGACTCCATCCAGATCCGAGTCTCCACAATCACACCCTGGGCTCAAGGTGGCGCTAAGCCACTGAGCCACCCAGGCTGCCCAACTTTTGCCTCTTTTTGAAGTTCATATGAATCTTCTTGCTTCTGTTGCTTCCCATGGTGTTTGTGAGACTCATTCATGCTGTTTTCACTGATGCATATCACAACTTTTTATTCATTCTATTATTAATGGATGCTTGTGTTATTTCCAGGTTGGAACTATTATGAATACTGCTTCTATGAAATTCATAAATATACCTTGGATCAAAGTGTGTATGCATTTCTTGGGGTGGGTATATACCTAGAATGGGTGAGATTGCTGCTTCATGGGATTCTCATATGTTCAGCTTTGATAAACAATGCCAGTTTTCTGAAATGGTTGTACTAATCTACACTCCTACCAGCAAGGCATGAGTTCTATTGTTCTATTTCCTCCCCAGCATTTGGTATTGTCAGTCTTTTATATTTTAGCCTTTCTGATGGATAAGTAGTGATATATCACAGTGGTTTTAAATTGCATTTCCTTGAAAACTAATGAAATTGTCTGTATGCTTATTAAGAATGTTCCAGTCTTTTGGTCATTTCTTATCACCTGTTGTATCTTTTTTAAATTAATTTATAGGATTTCTTTATGTATCTGAGGCTTTTCAAGTCAGTGGTCAGACATTACTATCATTTCCCACTCTGCGGCTTGACTTTTTACTCTCTTAATGGTATTTTTGATGAGCAAAGTCTAATTTACCAATTTTTTCCTTTATGTTAGCACGTTTTTGGGTTTTTTTTTTTTTTCGTTCTTTGGGTTCTGTTTTTTAATTTTTGCTTATTCCAGGGGTGCCTGGGTGGCTCAGTCAGTTGAGCATCTGACTCTTGATTTTGGTTCAGGTCAGGATCTCAGGGTCATGGGATCAAGCCCCACATTGGGCTCTGCATTCAGTGTGGAATCCACTTGAGATTCTTTCTCTCCCTCTCCCTTTGCCCCTCCTCCACTCACATGTGCTTTCTAAATAAATAAAATATTTTTTAAAAACCTTTGCTTATTCTAAGTTCATGAATATATTACTCTATGCTTTCTTCTTAGAGTTTTATTATTTAACCATTTGTATTTAAATCCAGTGCACCTGCAGTTGCTTTTTGTGTGAGGTGTGAGGCAAGGGCAACACCCCCCCCTTTTTTTTAAGTGACAACAGCATCATTTATTAAAAAGACCATCATGGTGCCCCTGGTTGGCTCAGCTGGTAGAGCATGTGACTCTTGATCTCAGGGCTGTAAGTTCTAGTGCTATGTTGGGTGTAGAGATTACTTAAAAATAATTTAAAACCTTTTGGACCACTTGCCCGGCTCAGTCGGAGGAGCATGCAACTCTCGATCTTGAGGTCATGAGTTCAAGTCCCACATGGGGTGTAGAGATTACTTAAATAAATTTTAAAAACCTTAAAAAAAATAATAAGTCTTCTAAAAAGTAAATTAAAAAGCCATCATTTCAGTACTGTATTGTAGTTTTATTTTTGTCATAAAAGAGGTAACTATAAAAAAAAAAAGAGATAACTATATATATAGTTATATATATACCCCTTTTATATATATAAAATATTATATAAATATATAAAATATATATAAAATATATAAAAATATATAAAATATATAAATATATATTAAAAATATATAATATATATAAAAATATATAATATATATATATTTCCTCCTGGAATTTCTATTCTCTTTCATTGGTCTATTTGTCTTTCCTTGGGTCTTCATTATTATAACAACATAACAAGTCTCAACAACTGGTATGCTAAATCTCTAGCCTTGCTCTTCTTCTTCAAGATTGTATTGACTATCCTTGGTACTTTGCATCTTCAAATAAATTTTAGAATCAACTTATCAATTTCTATAGGGGAATAAAAACAACTGCTAGGATTGTTACTGGAATTCAGTTAAGTCAGTAGATTAACTTGGGAAAAATCAATACCTGTGGTAGCTTTATGATGTGTCAATTTAGGTAGGCAAAACTATGTCTTCCAGAATTCCCTTCCCTGATGGTTTTGGGTTAGAGTGGGCAACAGGAGACTTCCCCCCACCCTATGAGATTTGAATGGCAGGGTGATACAGTCATAATTTTTATGTTTATGTTCCAGAGCAGGCACTGTTATAGCTCGTGCACATTGTCACTTATCTTGTGGCTCATCTTGTTGGTGTGGTAATAGCAATGAGGCCTGCAATTGCTCCAACTTTCTGTGATGCTCTTTCAGCTTCTCTGACTTCTATTAATTTGATCATCTTTAATTTATCTCAATAACTATTTGTAGTTTTTTGGTGTGATAGTCTTGGCCACCTTTTATTATATTTATTGCTAGATATTTGATGGGTTTTTAAAAAGATTTTATTTATTTATTCATGAGAGACACAGAGAGAGAGAGGCAGAGACACAGGCAGAGAGAAAAGCAGGATCCATGCGGGAAGCCTGATGTGGGACTCAATCCCAGGACTCCAGGATCAGGCCCTGGGCCGAAAGCAGGCACCAAACTGCTGAGCCACCCAAGCGTCCCAGTATTTGATGTTTTAATGCAATTGTAGATTTTCTCTTTTTAAATTTTATTTGCTATTGTTTGTGGCTGGTAGATAAAAATATAAGTTGATTTTTACATTTTGATCATGTATCCTACAGCCTCGCTTAAATTTAGTTTTAACAGTTCATAAACTCTTATGGATTTTATACATACACAGTCATGTTACCTGAGATTAATGTGTTTCTTCCTTTTCTTGCATTTTTTGGACTGTCCAGGACCTCCATTATAGTCTCAAATAGAAGAGATGATAAAAGGTAACCTTTTCTTATTGCCCATTTCAAGAGGGTGGGGTTTGTTTTGTTTCGTTTTGCCCAAAGTGAGATAATTTTGAAAGGTTGTCCCAGATCCAGAGTTTGTCATCAGGTTAGTTAATTGGGACTGCATTTCAGTTCAACTTTATCCCTCTACCCAATCCTGTTTCCTTTGCCTCCTTTCTCATGACCACTCATGAGAGTGGTCCTGCACAGTAATCTCAGACTCAGCTTCCCAAAGAACTCAAGTTGTGACACAAACATTAACACAAATACGTGTTTACCTCTGTTAACACATTTTTCCCTTTTGCTGACCTCTATTTTTCAAATGTTCAACAACAAACATTTTGGGAAAAGAAAAAACATGAAAGATTCTTTTTTCTTTCTTTCTTTCTTTTTTTTTTTACAAAATAAGATAGGGATGTATTTCTATCAGCTTTAGTAATAACAAAACAATTTTTTTGTCTTGAACATACAATAGCTGAAACTACCATAGAAATTGAAAAGCCAAAATACCATCCCTATTTATCTAGATAAATTCAGATGAAAAGTAAATAGGCATAATCAGTTCCCATTAGGTAGCAAGTTAAATACCAAGCCAAATTTTCCTCACTAAATCATTTTGCAGTAGGTGTCTCATTCCCAAGCTCCTGCAACATAACACTTCAAGCTTCCATATATTCCATATTCTATTGCTGGACTGTATGTCATTCCATTGATTGATTTAGATGTCCTCCTCCAATACATTTTAACACATCCTCTAATACTATAATACAACTTGGTAATAAGTCTTAATTTCAAGTAGGGCAAATCTCTTCCTTGCTTTTTTTTTAAGATTTGGTCTCCCATATAAATTTTGGCATCAGGATGCCTGGGTGGCTAAGTGGTTGAGAGTCTGTCTTTGGCTCAGGGTGTGATTCCAGGTCCAGGGATCCAGCTCCACATCAGGCTCTCAGCAAGGAGCCTCCTTCTCCCCTTGTCTGTATCTCTGCCTTTCTCTCTGTGTCTCTCATGAATAAATTTTTAAAATCTTTAAAAAAAATTTTTGGCATAGGGAGTTCCTTCAAAACCCTATTGGGAATTTGCTGAGACTTGCATTGAATTTATAGGTCAATTTGGGAAGAATTGCTATTTAAGAATATTGAGTCCCCCCCCCCCATCCTTGGACGTGGCATATCTTTTGGTTTATTTAGGTCTTCTTTAATGAATTTCAATAAAGTTTTATTGTTTCCTTCATATAGGACTTGTACATCCTAGTTTTACTGCAATCATAAGTGGGGTTTTTTTTAAGTATGGCTTAACAAACTACTGTAAAAAGACATTTTTGAAATACTTGTAGACATTTTAATATGGACTGGATATTAGATGATGTTAAGGTGTTGATGTTAATTTGGTTAGGTTAATATGTTTAAATGGTATTAATTATGGTTAAAAAAAACAAGATCTTTAATTAGTGGAAACTTATACCTAAATATTTACTGGTAAAGTCACATGATATTTTGTTTTAAGTTAATAAAAATCATTTTAGGGATCCCTGGGTGGCGCAGCGGTTTAGCGCCTGCCTTTGGCCCAGGGTGCGATCCTGGAGACCCGGGATCGAATCCCACGTCAGGCTCCCGGTGCATGGAGCCTGCTTCTCCCTCTGCCTGTGTCTCTGCCTCTCTCTCTCTCTCTCTCTCTGTGACTATCATAAATTTAAAAAAAAAATCATTTTAAATAGTTTATTTTACAATTAAAGGAAGAGATAAAAGATGACTGACAAAATAGTGACAATCGTTGAAGCTGGGTAATGGTTCCAGGGGAGTTCATTATACTATTCTCCTTATTTTTGCGTATGTTTGAAATTGTCCAGAGTAGACCAAAATATAAATAGAAAATTATATTTTCTACTTATTTTTTGTTAAGGTATAGAAGTGTATATACCCATTCTGTGGTATTTTATTAGGGCAGCCTTAACAAACTAATACACTTTATATAAGTGGAATCATACAGTATTTGTCCTTTTTGCAATTGGCTTATTTCACTTAGCATCTTGTCCTCAAGCTTCACCCATGTTGCAAGCATATGACAGGAATTCCTTCTTTTTTTAAAAGTGGAATGATATTCCCTTTTTTTAAAGATTTTATTTATTTATTTGAGAGATAGAAAGCACAAGCTGGGAAGTGAGTGGCAGAGGGAGAGGGAGAAGCAGGCTCCCCACTGAGCAGGGAGCCCAGTGTGGGGCTTGCTTCCAGGATCCCAGGATCAAGACCTAAGCTGAAGCAAGACACCCAACTGAACCACCCAGGTGCCCCTAAAAGTGGAATAATATTCTATTGTATATGTCTACCACATTTCATTTATTCATTCATCTGCTTGTGGACGTTTAATTTGTATCCGCCTGACTATTGTGAATAAAGCTGCTATGAACATGGCTGTGCAAATATTTCTTAGAGATCCTGCTTTCAATCCTTTTGTATATGTGCAAGAGGGATTACTGGATCATGTGGTAGTCTTATTTTAAATATTTTTAGGAAATGCCATACTGCTTTCCATGGCAGCTGCACCATTTTATAGACCCACCAACTGTACACAAGTATTCCAGAATTTCTCCACATCCTTACCAGCACTTACTATTTTCTGTTCTTTTGATAGTAGTCATCCTAATAGATGTGTAGTAGTATCATATTTTGGTTTAGGATTTGCATTGTCCTAATGATCATTCAGTATTTTTAAAAGTGCAAACTAAGACCTTTTTGAAATACCATTTACATCCACTATATTTATTGGAAAAATTCATCTGGCAATACCAAGAATGAACAAGGACAGAGATTTTTTAAAAAATACATGCTGCTGATGGGCGTGTGCATCAACAATGTTTTTGAAAAACAATTTGGCATTATCTTGTAAAATGAACATTCATTTTCCCTAAGACTCAGTAATTCTATTCCTAGTTAGTCCATTCCTGTGGTGCATTTCAAACCCTGAGTCAGCACTCATTTGTGAGTTCTGTAATCCATTTAGTGAGAGTCACAAGTAGCATTTTTTAAGCATTGGAGAAGTGAATATTGTTTTATTATAGTGTGAAACTTTTGTTTTATATATATGAGTGTGTTTATTGAAGACACTAATTGCATTTCTTACACTATGGATAATGGTCAAAAGGTTTGAAAGTGTGTCATTAAATTCTTGCACATGTGTACCAGGAGAATGTATAGAATGATCATAATAGAGGCACCTGGGTGGTTCCATGGGTTAAGCATCTGACTTTGGCTCAGGTCATGATCTTAGAGTCCTGGGATAAGCTCTGTGCTCAGTGGGAGTCTGCCTGTTCCTGTCCTCTCCTCTGCTCTACCTCCCACTCATGCTGTCTCTCTCTCAAATAAATAAATAAAATCTTTAAAAACAAACAGAATGATCATAATGACAAAAATTGGAAGCAAACCAAGTGGCCAGTAAAAAAATTTGTGATGTATTCATACAAGGCGACTCTATAAAGCAATGAAAATGAATTCATGAGACTTACAAATATCTCCTTAAGTGAAAAAAGACCACAAAGACTGACAGTTTTATAAAGCTCCAAAACAAGTAAAACCAAACAGTATGTTGTTGAGTAATACACACATGAGAAAGGCTTTAACAAGGGCAAATTGGTATACAGGGAATAATAAAATTGGAAATACATTTGGCAAATGGATGAAATGGAAAAGAAAAAGATAGATGTAATAGTATTGGTGCTTTAGTTCTTAGATGCACCCATGGATATTCATTTTATGCAATATAATTTAAATTTACACGAAATATATAATTATGTATGTATAATTATATAACTTATATATGTACAAAAATGTTCCTAAAAGTGTACATCCTCTATCTTCTTGCACAGTAGTGAGTCAACATTCCCAAACAGAAACCGAATTTCCTGAAAAACAGGTTAAGAAGTTAAAGACAACAAGGGAAAAATGCTTGTCAGCATGCCAAAGGTCAACATGTATCATTTCATGTAACCATACCTCACTTTCAAGCAGTTTCCTGAGGCCAGGGCCTGGAGTAGGGAATAGCTGGATCACTACATTAAGCGTGACAATTAACTGTGTGCTTTTCTTTGATGGTCTATATACGTATGCAGACCTATATATGTGTATATGTGTACATATATTAATATATCATTATATATAATTCATATATTATATATAAGTATTATATACAGTAATATATATTAATGCAAACTATTAGCCTTTGTCTGCGATGCGTATACCCACTGTGTCCACACCTCAACCAAGTCAGTACAATGTTGATATACTCGTGGGCCCGTCCGTAAGTTCTGAGCTAATGACTGCGGAAGAGTAACGTATCAGAACCATCCCTCTCAATTAATTTAGAATCGGAACACACTTTCATCACTTTCCTAATTTACTTTAAATGAACTTGGGGCAGCTCATCCAAACTTCCCATGAAGTGGGAAACAACCCATCCGTTTTCGATATGTGTGACTCACAAGAAACAACAGAATAGCAGTTGCAAAGCAAGGGAAAAGACAGGAAAGAGAACGGGAAAGATATCCCACCCCCCCCCCCCCCCCCCCCCCCCCCCCCAGGAAAGGGATTGTGAAAGTTGAAAAATGGATTTCCACCCTGAGAATTCCAAAGCAATACGCCAGATCGCGGGGACACTTCCAAAGGCTCTTTGCAGGGTAATAACAGTAAGGAATTCCAGCTCGGGAAATCCACGCCTTAACAAAACGAAACAAAACCACCCGGCTTCAGCCAAACCCACTGCAAAGATGGCGGTGGGACGAAGCCCCTTCTCCTCCAGCCGCCAAAGAGCCTCGCCTCACATTACCCACAAACCCCTCCGCGCGGCCTCGGCGCGGAAATCGGTCGGGCCGGTCTCCGATCAGTGCGCACGCGCGGCACCACGTCACCTGCCCTCCCAGGGCTCAGCGGACCTGGCAGGAGGGGCCTTGCCAGCTTCCGCTGCCGCGTCGCTTCAGGGCTGGAACGGCGGGTTCGCGCTGCCTCCGCCACCGAGGGGCAGCCGGGGGTCGCGGGGCCGAGCGAGGGCCGGGCGGTGGCGCGGCCATGGGACTGCGCCGAACCCGGTGACAGCAGGGAGCCGAGCGGCCCGGGCCCTGTGCGCGTCTCCTTCAGGGGGCCTCGCCCTCTTGCTCGCAGGGCCGGGGCTCCTGCTGCGGTTGCTCGCGCTGCTGCTGGCGGCGGCGGCGGCCAGGATCATGTCGGGCCGCCGCTGCGCCGGCGGGGGCGCGGCCTGCGCTGGCGCGGCGGCCGAGGCCGTGGAGCCCGGCGCCCGCGAGCTGTTCGAGGCGTGCCGCAACGGGGACGTGGAGCGAGTCAAGAGACTAGTGACCCCGGAGAAGGTGAACAGCCGCGACACGGCTGGCAGGAAATCCACCCCGCTCCACTTCGCCGCAGGTAACCGGGACCCACGCCGGCCTCGCCTCGCCCTGCACCCCACCTGCCCATCCCGGCTCTCAGGCCTGAAACCAAACACTCTGCCCCTCTGCCCCCGTCTGTTCGCCTCGGACTCCGCTGCTGGCCACCCCGCTCTCGTTGATTGGGGCTAGGGGGCGAGCGTGCCCCACTCAACTGGATTTTTTTTTTTTTTTTTTTTTGCTTTGTTTAGTATCAACAATACCTGTACCAACTTCCGGTCTTGCTACTCTAAAAAGGCTTCCATACACAAGAAAGAGTAGGGAACTTAGACCTTGTGATTTGAAAGGCCAATTATCTCCAAAATCTATCTTTCTTGCAAGTTCCACTATGACTATTGTCAGTCCTTTGGGCTAAGGTCTTAAAGGCCTTTGTAAAATGCAAGGATGTAATTTACGGGGTCGCTTAATTAGCCATTGACACGTTAGTGTTAACGGGTTTAGCGGGGTAGTAGGTCATTAGCAAGATTTTGGAGAGTCTAGAACTGCAAGTAGTCGTTTGGGTGAACTGAGATCCAACTTAAGGTGGGTGTGGGTGGGTCGTGGCTGCTACATATACTAGTGGCAGATGAGAGGAAAAGGTAGTGCAGGTACTTTAGCTTAGACCTAGAATTAAAGTTGGGGCCAACCTCGCCTTATTCTGAGATTTAGATCGTTCGAATTACTTTTGCTTTAATATTTACTAGATTGACTTTGTGATATAAAGGTTTTAAGTTTAATTGAAGAATCTAAAAGAACTGGGGTGAGACCGTATATTTCCATAAAGCGTTTATACTTCTCACTTGGAGAAGAGATTCTAACTATATCCTGATTGAAAATGGGAGTAGGTTCTCATGCTTGTAATAATCTTGTTTTTTCATTTTGTATTACATGATTGTTTAAAATACTTTTTCGAAAATGTAAAATTTCTAAATGTAAAATGATACCCTTTAAAGCGTTCCAGTCTTTTGGAGTAGGCACAATGAGAGAAAGTGTAAGAAAAATTTCCTTGTTCACAGACATTGCTTTTACTTGATTTGTTTGCTTTAACTTGTCCTTATTTTAAAATCTGAATACTAGAAGGTATGCTTTATCAGTTACAATTTTGTCAGGTTCCTGTTAAGGAGCCTTTTTAAGAGGGAAGTTGGGTGAGATAGCTAGAAACAGCCTGTGGGTAGCAGAGAGGGAAAGGAGAAAAACACTGAAGTCAAATCTCACCTGTTTGCCATTTTGCTTAAAATTTTGGTGATCAGTGCTATCTTTTCTCAGCTATTTTGGATTGTCCTGTTTAGCCGTGTAGTCAACATTTAAACAACTGATTTGGCAAACTATCATAACTGATAAGTAATCCAAAGGGTAGTGTTACTTAGATTCTGTTCACTTGATCTGTGGGATAAAAATAGCTAAGCAAGATCTTAGTTGCTACCTTTCAAGAATTTGGTGTATTAATGAGTTCATATCTGAAAATAGTAATATTTAGAGGTTATGGGATTAGCTTTTTATTGACCTTGTTCCTCCTCCACCATCCTACCCTTAGTTCTGTCCCAACATTTCAAAGCACTTTTTTACATAGATTTGATGTGGCTCAGACTGAAATGGAAAATTTGTTTTGGGAACTAACCTATCTCACTATTTACCCAAATTATCTGGTACAGGTTATACAACCAATAATTCAAGGTGTAAAAGCAGAGTAATAAAAATGTCTAATGGCATACAGTAAACAAGAGCGTTAAAAGCCCTGCATTTAAACCCAAGCATATAAGAAACTTAAAAAAATTAGCTTTGTAAATTCAGTCTGAGTTATTAATTAATGAGAGAACCTATTTTAATTTTTAAATAAATTCATCCAGCTGCATTTTCTCTTATATGTGGAAAATGTATTTTATAATCTTCTGTAGATAGTGTCAGTCATATTAACGTGCATGTAAACATGCCATTGGAAACTCAGTGTAGGTGTGGGGACTGTGAAACTGCCTGACCAAGCAGTTTCTTGTGTTTGTACATTGTAGGATAAGCTTGGGGGGGGGGGGGGTGTTTGTTTTAAACCAATTATTTGGAGGTTTTATGGGAAGAGGGGACACATTTTTGTCTTTTCTGTTTTGATTTCCAAGGAATAAGAATGAGAGATCTGTGCAGCAAGGAAATGAATCATGATAGGAGAACAGTTTAGAAAAAATTTAGTCTGTCTTTTCATCTAAAATGTTTAAATTAAAGAATAGTCATTTGCTCCCAGTAGTCCACTCCCAAGGAGTTAAGTTCTGTTAATGAAAAAGAACATAAATAGGAACTTTTCTTCAATTTGGTGTTTTTTATTATTAAAATAGATTGCATTTCTTCTAGCTAAATGATTTGAGAAGCCATTTTTTTAACATTTATTTATTTATTTTAGAGAGCAGGGAGAGAGCACAGAGTGTGGGGGGAGGCAGAGGAAGAGAGAGAATCTCAAGCAGACTCTGCCTTGAGCTTGACCCCAAAGTGGGGCTTGAACTCATGACTCTGAGATCATGACCTGAGCCAAAATCAAGAGTTGGACACCTAACGGACTGAGCCACCCAGGTGCCCCTTCAGAAGCCATTTCTTATGAGAAAAATTGTTTTCTGTTCAATCCCCCACCACACACAGAGGATATGATTTTTTTTGTAATATATCACAAAACTTGTAGAGGCAGGTTGATGGATAGGGAGGCTGCAGCTCTAATTTTGCTAAAAGCAATAGCATCTGAAATTCTTAACAGTATAATCCCTTAGAAAACAGCAGGTTTCAGTAAAGGAGATTGGTTATCTGAATTTATTTCTGAAAAATAAAGAAGAGAAACTTTGGGAGAAAGTCATGTTGTCTGTCATAGCCAAAAAAAGAAATACATAGCATTCTCTAGAATCTTCCATTGGGGTTTGGGGTGGTGATAGAATTCCATGGCCTCAGTCTTTGGGGTGTGCAGAGAAGTATCGTTCAGTAGAGAAATAGGTAAAACGTTTATTGGGTTTAAGGAATTCACATATAGAGATGGTGGAAAGAGATGGGGTACATATTCATATGTTATTGGAGAATGACAAGGTGAAAAGAGCTTGCATTGTACAGTTCTAGCTAAAGAAGGTAACATTTATTTTTATATTTATATGCTATTCAGACATCTGCATAGTATTAGACTGAATTTCAGTTATATTCAGTTGTATAAATTACATATAAGAGGGTTTTGGGATGGTTGGTGTTTGTTTTGTTTTTAAGATTGTTTATTTATTCATGAGAGACACGGAGGGAAGACAGAGACACAGGCAGAGGGAGAAGCAGGCTCCCTCTGGGGAGCCTGATGCAGGACCCGACACCAAGATTATGACCTGATCCAAAGGCAGACACTCAGCCACCCAGGCGTCTCCTGTTTTTGTTTTTAAATTTATTTATTTGAGAGAGAGGGAAAAGCATGCGAGCCAGGAGAGGGGCAGAGGGAAAGGGAGAATCTCAAGCAGACTCCCCACCAAGTGTGGGGCTCAATCTAATGACCCTGTGCTGAAATGAAGAGTCTGGCAGCTCAACCAACTGAGCTACCCAGGTGCTCCTGGTTTTGTTTTTTATTTAGAGGAGGGAAGTGGAATTAAAACATCTGGAATTTATTATAAAAGCAACAGATAAGAAAATTAGTTACTTAAGAAATGAAAGAAGACTAAGGTTAGATAATGCCACTGTCTTTACATGTGTAGAAGACGAGTAGAAAAGTGAAGTGGAAAATGGATATGATTTGTGTGGCTTGGCTTGGGCAATCAAAACCAAGGCCAGTAGGTGAAAGGTTACAAGAAGTCACACTGCCTTTAACGTCTGTTCGACTGTGGAATTGGCTGGAAGTGTCCAAACAGTGGTTGGATTGACATCTTTTGGAGATGTTGTAGAAAGGGTGGGCAAATGGACCAAAAGGGCAGAATCTTGGGCTGGTCTAAGACAGTAGAATGTTTACCTCAATTTGAATGTTTTAAGATTCAGCTACCAAAGATATCATAGCCTTTGTGATTGCCATTGACATCCTTTCCCAAAATGGTGCTGTCCAAGATCTCCAAAAACATTTCAATAGCATTTCCTACCTTTTGACTGTAGGCCAATGTTATAATTACAGGAGATGCACAAAATGGACACATATTCCTTACCTAGGACTAGAATTATAGATTGTTTCCAGGATTTGTTTTTGTTGTGGGAAATGATTAAATCCTGCATCAGTCAAAAACCCTAATACCAAGTAAAGACCAGTCTAAGAATTCAGAATCTTTCTTGATTTATCAGCTTTCCCCCTATATTATCAAGACTTGAGCTACAACTCTTTCTCCAGATCTTGTTGGATTTAGAAATTGACCTCAATAATAACTAGTTTGGAGTACTTGTTTCAGTACTTTCCCATTCAGATTGTCAGGATTTGATCAACCCAGAGGCCATTGGCATTCTTTTCCAAGTTTCTCCTCATCTGTCCCAGTTTGAGCTGGGCAAAACCTTATTCCTTGTATTCCTCATTCTAAAGAAGTATATATGGAAGATACTTTTTCTGGATTTTTAAAAAATATTTTATTTATTTATTCATGAGATACATAGAGGCAGAGACATAAGCAGAGGGAGAAGCAGGCTCCATGCAGGGAGCCTGATGCAGGACTCTATCCAGGTACCCCAGGATCATGCCCTGAGCAGAAGGCAGACACTCAACCGCTGAGCTACCCAGGGGTCCCCCTTTTCTGGATCTTAGTAAACTAAGGTTAATAGTAAATGAGAGGTTTAAAATGACATCCCTTAGAAAAATCTGATGAGTCCTAGCTGTATAAGTTAAAGCTGAAGACTGCTTGATTACATATTCCCAATTCCCAGACTGCAAGACCCTTCTCTGTCTCATGGCATTTGTTTACATTTTCTGTTTCTGAGCTTTTCCTTTTGGCAAAGCCCTGTGTGACACCAGCCTAGACATCACTGTTATTTCTGTTGGATGAGTTATATCAATGGCCCATCCCATTTTTGGACTGTAAAAAAAGGGGGATGTGGTCACAGCTCTCTGGTGAAAACTTCCTCAGAGTCCAAATTGGTTTTTCTGTTGTGACGTCTACTGCTTTTTGGAAGCCATTCAGATGAAAACATGTTTTAGTAATAGTAGCAAAATAAGATATTGTTAACAATAGTCATGGTTGGCAATAGTCCTGAAACTGACGACACCTAGATTGTAGTGAAATTTGATGAGAAAAAAATTATATAGACTCTATAATGGTAACAAATCATCAACTGCATATTCTCTTGTGAGGGTCATTTGCTTACTGTTTCAACAAAGTAATAGACTGTACTAAACAAATATTGATCAAGTCCTGATATATGCCAGATACTGGCTTTGGCCAGTGAACAGAAATGAGCAGGACATAATATCTACTGTTAAGTGACACAGTTTATTGATCAGCAAATTTACTTTCCAAGTAAGCCTGTTTTGTTTCCCTGTTGGTGCTTTTTAGTGAATTCAAACTCTATAATTTCATCAGTATTTTCAAATGTGGAGCAGTATTTGAAGATGAGTGCTGTTCCCTAATTATAAAATAGGCTGCAGTGTATCCTGAGCAGCTATGACTAACTTTAGGCTTCTGATACCTTTGTAAAGAGATCCTTAGGATTTGGAGATTGGCATTAACTCTTATAAGGATATGCCTTCTCATGTTTTTACCTGGCTAGTGAGAACATAATCAAAATATACCTGCAGGGATCCTGGGTGGCGCAGCAGTTTAGCGCCTGCCTCTGGCCCAGGGCGCGATCCTGGAGATCTGGGATCGAATCTCACTTCGGGCTCCCGGTGCATGGAGCCTGCTTCTCCCTCTGCCTGTGTCTCTGCCTCTCTCTGTCTCTCACTGTGTGCCTATCATAAATAAATAAAAATTAAAAATATATATATATATACCTGCAAAGAATTTTTTTTTTTTTAAAGACTACTTACCAGAAGACTTTGAATTGTTCTTGAGACCGTAAGAATGAGGATTTCATCAAAGATTAGACTTTAGAGTTTAGGAAGCATTTTAAATCTAAAAGTTTTACCAAACTCCCAACAATAAATTTTGGGAGTTTGGCAAAAACTACCTACTGATCCCCTCCAAATAATTTTGTTTTTCAAGCCAAAGTGTACCTTTAGACTCTTCATCTCTCTGAGGATAGCAACATTGACCTCCACTCACATAGTTATTACGATGTGACTTTAAAAATGTGCTCATTTGTGCTGTCAGTTTCCAGACAGGTTTCAGTGATCTAATGGCCAGGGAATCATGTTGGTACAGAGTTATGGAACTTGTCACCTATGTCTTGGACTGTTGGTAACTATGTAGATATAATAACTTGACCCTTTCCACCCATATCTTCTCCCCAGCTAAAACTTCAGTTTTAGTATTCAGTCTAGTATTCATTCACGTGTCAATATTGAATCCCTTAACTCTGGTTTTAAGCAACCCTCTTCTCTTCCCAAATGATATTTTAACAAAAGGCTACTATTTGACCTTTCTTCAGCTAGATCACCAATTCTTTAGGACAGTTACCTTCCTAATTGACACTATCTATTGCAACAACTACGTGTTCAACTAAAGTTATGTCTGTGTCCATCTCGTCTTTTTTGAGAAGTTAGCCTGTGAGTCACCATTTTGATTACTTCAGATGTGTTGATTAACCACCAAAGAAATAGTAATCCTTCTAAAAGTGCTTGGGCACATCGAGTAACTTTCCAAAAGAAGAGGTACTTTTTCTAATTTTTCTTTGTTCTGATTACTTTTCTCTTACTCTCCAGTTTAAGAGTTCTTTTCCAAAAGCATTTCCTCCATGTGAGTGCTGAATGACTGGGATAGCAGAACCATTAATTGGTGCAACTGTGGATGGCTTAACTTGGAGAGGACAATAAAATCAATGATGCCCAAGCAAAGATAAGGAAGACTCAAGTCAGAGCATAGTGGCAAGAGATTTTGGCCTTTTTCTCCTTAAAAATTTCCCTCTTGGCTTCTGCAGTCTCATTCTTTCTTAATTTTACTTCTCAGCCTCCTTTTCTCCTACTATGATATATTAATTCAATAAAGATCAATAAATTGCTATGTGCCACACAGTGTGAAGGACACTGGGAAAGTAATGATAAACTAAGACATGGTTCCTGCCTTTTATGGAACTTAACAATCCAGGCTTGATAAGTAAATAGTAAATTCGAATTTTAGTGCCAGGGAACATTGCCATGAACAACAAAGACAAAAATCCCCATTTTTCTGCATTTTGCATGCTAGCAGAGAAGAGAGGGAGATAGGAAGTAATACCAGTGGGTAGAATGGACTGCTTTAGGTAGGATGGTCAGGAATGGCCTCCTTAAGGTGGTGACATTTAAACAGATTAGACAGTAAGTGGAAGGAATGAATAGTGAGAGACTACAGTGAGTAGTAAGAAATGCAGAGAACAGGGGAGGAGCAGTCCAAGCAGAAAGGCAGCATGTACCAAATTCCTGAAGTAACGATGGCATACTTGAAAATCTGAAAGAAAGCTAGATCATAGTTCGGAAAGTGAAGAGTGATATGAAATAAAGTTAGAGAAGTAAATAAGAGCCAGTTCATGCAGCAGGCCTTGTAGGACACAGTAGAGTGATTGAATTTTTATTCTGTGAGCATTACTGGGAAGCCAATGAAGTATTTAAAGAAATATTATATCATTGATAATATGTTGATTACATATATCATTGTATCATGGTTTAATTTAAATAACTTGATGATGATTTGGTTTTTGTTTTTTGTTGTTGTTGTTTTGTAATGTAGGCTCCACACAGTGTAGAGCCCAGTGTGGGGCCTGAACTCACAATCCTGAGATTGAGACCGGAGCTGACATCAAAAATTGGATGCTTAACTGACTGAACTACCCAGGCGCCTCATGATTATTGTTTTTAAAAGGTCACTGGGGACAAAAATGGAGAGGCCCAATTAGGAGACTGTTGCAATAGTTCAGAGACAGTAGTGTTTGGGTCAGAGCAAGGGTCATTGGAAATGAAGAGTAATTTGGGAACATACTGAGTTTGCGGTGCCTTTGAATTATCCAGGTGGAGATATGTCCAGTAAACTGTCTGGAATTCAGGTGAGAAATCTAACTAGACGGGAGATTTAAATTTGGAGGTTGTGTATCTAAATGGTACTTAATGCCAGGGGAGTAGATGAGATCATTTAAAAAGGGAAGAAGGGATAGAGAACTGAGTCTTGAGGAATGCTGATGTTTAGAAATTGGGTAGGGAAGGCAAGAAGGCCTCATCAGATAGATAAGAACTCTCCAAGGTTTGAACAGCTCCTCTTCTGCCACTAACCTGTTTTGTCTGCAGCCTTCCCCATCTAAGTTGATGCCAGCTCCACTCCTGTTTCTTAGTCCAAAAATCATCCATGACTTCTCTCTCACACTCTCACCTTTTCACCCCTACCCTCATCCCAAATCTAATCCTTGAGAAACACTGCTGGCTCTACCTTCAGAGTATCTGGAATCTGCCACTAATTATTCTGACATTTGCCACCAGATTCTTAGAGTGGTCCTCGAGCCTCTAGATCTGGCCCCCATTACTTCTAACCTCCTCTCCTACTTTGCTGCTGCTTTCTCACTCCGCTTTGGTCACTCTGGCCTTCCTGTTGGCTAACAGTTGGTAAGGCTAACTTTCTGTCTTTCAAGTCTTGATCAAATGTTACCATTTCAACAACACCTGTGATGACCTCCCTATTCAGCTTTATAACCCACCTCCATACACACACCCTGATCACTCCTTATTCTGCTTTTTCCTGTTACCTTCTGACATTTATTTTTTGTATTTATTGCTCATCTCCCCCCCCCCATCTCCCTAGAATAGAAGTTCCTCAAAGGCAGGGATTTGGTCTCTTGTTCACTAGCATGTCCCAGCACCAAAAAATGTCTGTCACATAGTACATATTCCCTGATCATTTGGTAAATGAATGGATGAAACAGAAGGAAAACCAGGAGCATATGATGAAATGGAAATTTTAGAGAGGCTGTTTCAGCAAAGGAGGGAGTACTTAGTTGCCAGATGTTGTTAAGAGGTCTAGTCAAATGAAGACAGACGTGTCCTTTGGATTTGGCAACATGGAGATTTTAAATGACCTTGATGAAAGCAGTTGTAAGGGAAAAAGCAGAAGCCAGATTAGATTTAGAAGAACAGTGAATAGGAGATAGAATTGATGACAGGTTTTAGAGATTTGATTATGCAGGGGAGCAGTGAAATGGAAATTTGAATTTACGGAGAATATTTTTTATAAAATGGAAGATGTAGAACATGTTTACTGACTGTCAGGAATGATCTAGTAGAAAGGGAGAGATTGTTGGGAGTAGGGAGAGAACAAAGACCTTGAGAAAGTGTGAAGGGACTAAAGTACAAGATGAGAAAGGATAGATTTTTGATAGAAAGTCCACTTCTTTCCACACAACAGGAAGAAAACTAGTGCTTTGTAGTCAGCCTCATTTATTTTCATGCATGGCTTCAAATGCCATCTTGATGGTCACAGCTCTGGTTAATACTGGTTTCATGAGTCTGGATCTGCAGAACTTTCTCCGTGGTATTTGATCCACAAGCACCTTACTAAGCATTTCCAAAACCAAATCATCTTTACCCACAAAACCTATTTTGTTTTGTTTCTCAGAGATTTGATAGTTAACCCCCATTCCTTCTCTGTCCCCAAATTAAAGAAGTTACCAGATACTGTCAGTTTTCTGTTCTCTTTAGTTACTTCTGGCAACATTGTGTACAGTAGCAAAAAATTGGTAACAACTATCCATGAGAGAGGAAGATAGATCTCCAGCTGATGATGGTTTGACTTATGATTGTATGATTTTACAATGGTGCAAAAGTGGTATGCATTCAGTAGAATCCATACTTCAGATTTTGAATATTGATCTTTTCCCGGGCTGGCACTATGCAGTACAGTACTCATGATGCTAGACGAGGGCATTGAGCTGCAACCCCAGTCAGCCTTGCAATCAGGAGGGTGAACAACCATTTCACTTAAAGCCATGCTGTACTAACACATACAACATTATGTTACTCTTTCAGTATACTATCCAATAAATCACATGAGATACCCAACACTGTAATATAAAATAGGCTTTGTGTTAGATGGTTTAGAACTGAGGACTAAGTGTTCTTGAGCTCATTTAAGGTGGGCTAGTTTAAGCTATGATTGATGTTCAGTGGGTTAGGTGTATTAAGTGCATTTTTGACTTGAAAGAAATATTGTATGATTTCACTTATTTGTGGTATCTTACAAAATAAAACAAACACAAACTCGTAGAACAGATTGGTGGTTGCCGGAAGTGGGAAATGAGGGGTGGGTACGTGGGTGAAGGTGGTCCAAAGATACAAGTTTCCAGTTACAAAATAAGTAAGTCCTGAGGATGTATTGTACAGTATGGTGACTGTAGTTAATCTCTATATATTTGAAAGTTGCTAAGAGAGTAGATCTTAAAAGTTCTCATCACAAGAAAACGTGCAATTTTGTGTGGTGATGGATGTTAACTAGACTTAATGTGATGATCACTTGACAGTATATGTAAGTATTTAATTATGTTGTGTGCCTGAAACTAATAATGTTTTGTGTCAATTATATCTCATTTTTTTCTAAGATTGTATATTCATGAGAGACAGAGAGAGAGAGAGAGAGAGAGAGAGGCAGAGACACAGGCAGAGGGAGAAGCAAGCTCCATGCAGGGAGCCCGATGTGGGACTTGATCCCTGGCCCCAGGATCATGCTGTGAGCTGAAGGTAGATGCTCAACTACTGAGTCACTCAGGTGTCCTTATCTCAATTTTTGTAAGGACAAAATATGATTCCATTAAAATCTGCCTGAAAACAGTTTTAAAAACACAATTCACAGGCAGCCCCGGTGGCTCAGCGGTTTAGCGCCGCCTTCAGCCCAGGGCATGATCCTGGAGACCCAGGATCGAGTCCCGTGTCGGGGTCCCTGCATGGAGCCTGCTTCTCCCTCTGCTTCTCTCTCTCTCTGTCTCTCTTTCTCATGAATAAATAAATAAAATCTTTAAAAAAACACACACACAATTCACTATTCGATAAGACAAAATTCAGATGCTACCTTAGCATAACATATAAAAGGTTCTTCTATATCTAGCATTTGCCTAATTGGCATTCTGTGTCCTTTTATGAATGTTTACTCTTTCATTCTTCCACACTTGTGTACATTGTTTCTTCTGCTTAGACTGCAGTTCTCTTCCCCTGCTCTGATCTTCCCCTCACCTTTCCTTTCCTCATTCTCCTAATGACCCCTTAATTTTTCTATAAGCCTTCAGCTCAGATGTCATTGCTGGAATCTCCTTAGATAGTCCTTCCTATTCTCTGCTTTCCCCCAATTAAGGCATTCCCTTCTTTGGACTCTAGTAGCATTTTATAGATACCTCTGTTATTGTAGTCATATTGTATTGAAATTATTGGCTCTTTTGTTTCTCCACATCTTAATTGTGAGCTAAGAATAGGAAGAATAGAATCAGAGATACAAAGATACTCATCTTTGTGACATGGAGCCTGGCAATATTAAAACAAAACAAAGAATCCAGTTAATGTTTCCACCCATCTGATTCTTCCCTCAGTTGCAAGTAGGCCTGTCCTGGACATACACCTTAAAAAAAATCTGCTTTCTCATTCAGCTTCTACTCCAGTCTTAGAAAAACAGTATTCAGCCTTGGTGGTTTTAAGAATATTGGGGTAAAACTTTAGATGAGTGAGAAAGGCCTCTCTCTCCTAACACACACATATACTTCCCCATCTGCTTTAAGATATTCCTGAAATTCTTTTTTTTTTTTTTTTAGTGGTAAAAAGGTTTTAAGTTGGAATGATAAAAGGTTGAAATTCATTGGTACTAAGTCTGTAAACCAGTATAAGTGAGTTGTAGGACTTTTTCATTTTGTTTGATATGGGGGCAGTTACAGCAGAACTGCAGGACATGGTTTTCTAAAGGAGGCTTCCTACCTAGAAAAAAGTTGCTTGTGTTGTGCATGTGATAAAGTTGGGGTTCCTTTGAAGACACCGGACATCACACTTTTTCCTAGGATCACTTTTATCTTCACTGCATAGACAAATATAAACTGTAAGCAGGTTTCTTTTGTTGCTCTCTCATAGTCCCCCAATTTACTGGAACTATTTTATGGGATAGATGTATAATTCTAGCAAGAGTTATACTTAGAACATCTGAAAATGTATGCACACTAAATATGCAGAACTCTATATTTCCAATTAGAAATGCTATTATAGTGGGATGCCTGGATGACTCAGTGGTTGAGTGTCTGCCTTTGGCTTGAGGTGTGATCCCCCAAGGTCCCGGGATCAGGTCCCACAGCAGGCTCCCCATAGGGAGCCTGCTTCTTCCTCTGCCTGTGTCTCTGCCCCCCTCTCTCTCTCTGTCTCTCCTGAATAAATAAAATCTTTTTAAAAAAATGCTTTTATAGAGTGGGAAACATTTGAACTTTGGGCTTTTAGTCATCTACTTCATAACCTTTCCCTGAAGTTAGTAGTACAGTTGACCCTTGAACAATGTGAGGATTGGAGTGTTGACCCCTGTGCATTCAGAAATCCGCATATAACTTTTGACTCCCCAAAAACTTAACTACTAATAGTCCAGCAGTCTGGGTGGCTCAGCGGTTTAGTGCTGCCTTCAGTCCAGGGCGTGATCCTCGAGACCCGGGATTGAGTCCCATGTCTGGCTCCCTGCATGGAGCCTGCTTCTCCCTCTGCCTGTCTCTGCCATTCTCTCTCTCTTCCTGGGTCTCTCATTAATAAATAAATAAAATCTTTAAAAAAAAAACCTGCTAAAAGTCTCCTGGTGACCACAGAAGCCTTACTGATAATAGTCAAGTAATACATATTTTGTATATGTACTATATACTATATTCTTACAATAATAATGAAGAAAAAATACATTTATAGTACCATAAAACATCTGCTGATTAGTGGACCCATGCAGTTCAAACTCATGTTGTTCAAGGATCAGCTGTATTACCTAACCATGGGAGGGACCTTTGGCTTTCTCATTAAGATTAGTTAGTGATATATTTCAGAGCCTCTTTTCATCAGTTACTTTTTGAATTGTTGAATCTTTTCTTCAGCCAAAGACATTTTAATTTTAGCATGGCTAATACTTATCAATACTGATTGATATATTTTCTTTGGCAACCTAAAATGTGGATAATTTGTTTTCTTCTAGGTTTTGGGAGGAAAGATGTAGTTGAATATTTGCTTCAGAATGGTGCAAATGTCCAAGCACGTGATGATGGAGGGCTTATTCCTCTTCATAATGCATGTTCTTTTGGTCACGCTGAAGTAGTCAGTCTCCTTTTGCGACATGGTGCAGACCCAAATGCTCGTGATAATTGGAATTATACCCCCCTCCATGAAGCTGCAATTAAAGGAAAAATTGATGTTTGCATTGGTAAGACTATTTACTTTCCAGAACTTTCCTACAACAGTTTGTAACTATTCTTAATCTAAATTGGATTCGTTTGTTAATATGATCAAATTCTGCCAGGCTGAATTTAAATACTAAAGAACACTGATTTAATACAACCTTTACTTACTGGATGTCTGTTTTTATATGATATTAAGCTCAAGTTCTTTAAAGAAGAGAATACAAAATTCCTGTTCTCTAGAAATTTAATTCTCTTGGGAGATAAGACACACAACCAGATAAAGTCATGGTGGAAGTGAACAGAAGTGTTAGAGGGAACTGAATACTGTGACTTGGTTGGAGTCAAATTGCTCCTTCCTGAAATCTTTCTAGGAAAGTAGTGGGAGAAAGATTGAAAAGGTAGGTAGACTTCTTTATAAAGAGCTTTGAATTGTGGGCTAGAGAGCTTGATAGTGTTATGTAGGTGTGGAATTACTGAAGACTTCTAAAGAAACAATCTGATGAGAGTAGTATATTTTCAAAAGAATGATCTGATAGGGGGCTAGGTTGAATGGCATCAGGGAGACCAGCTAGGAAACTAGAATAACCCAGATGAGAAATGATGAGGGTATGAAGTAAGGTTGTTATAGAATAGAAATGGTAGGGTAAGTATAGAAGCATTTGAAGGACAAATTATCAGTCATTTAGAATGCTTTAACAAATGATAGAGATTTGCCTGACAGGCTGATCACCGACAGAAAATTATCACTGAAAAGATTGCTTGTTTGAGAGTTTTTGTTAATCTGGTATTGACTTTTCTGAGCCTACCAGTCAGGGATTTTAGACTCTCTGTACCTTAGCTCTGTTTCCTGATGCAAAACGGAGACAGTTGAAATCCTTGAAACAGATAAAAAAAATCAGCTCATTGCACTACAAAAAGTCTAGGTGCTCTAAGCTGAACTTAAAAATTGTTCTCTCAAAAAAAAAAAAAAAAAAAATTGTTCTCTCACCCCAGAGCCCCAGATCACTATACTGGCCCCTAGCTTAGTTCAAGTTAGATCATTTATAAAGATACAAAACACATTACCTAGTAACTTCTGCCCAATTCTCCTTTCATATGTATCACCTAAGTTGCTACTCCCTCATATTGCTTTTCTAGTTCCCGAGTCTCAGACATATAAATGATCAGTTTTAATAATGTAAGATTTTCCAAATATAGGTCTGTGCTGTCCAGTATGGTAGCTGAGGACTTGTAATATGGCTAATTGATTGAGATAAACTTTTTACATACCAGATTTATATACCTTACTTTGAAAAAAAAGGTATGTAAAAATCTCAATTTTATATTGATCACAATATAAATAGATTATTGAAATGATAATACTTTGGGTGTATTGGGTTGAATAATAGGTGTTTAAAATAATTTAACTTGTTTTTATTTGTGTAATGTAGCTACTAGAAAAATTTAAATTACATATGAGGCTCACATTTTATTTCTATTAGCACTATTACAGGTAGTAGTAGAGTGGAAGGAATATAACCCTGTCAAAGAACAGGAGGTAGGCTTCCCTTTCTGCATGTATTTGCCAGTCTTTCCCCAGCACCTTACTTAGTGTGGTAGAATATCTTTATATAACAATTAACAGTACAGAATATAGCACAAGTCTTCTCTTTTTTATGTGCTTAGTATGTAATATAATGGTTTTGATTTGGGGTTTCTTAACCCTAACCCTAAGAGTATTTTTTTTTCTTTTTTAAAGAATTTACCTGTGTGATTTTTTTTCTTCCTTTTTTAATTTCACAGATCCCTATTCCTGGGCTATCTATAGCTTTAGAAATTCCATTTTTGTTATGATCGGACATTTTTTTTTTAACATAGGAAGTGCACATTTGGAATGAGAGAACAAGCTTTCAAGCAAAGTAGCCTTTTATTTCCTTATATACTCTTATCTGTCCTTAGTCACAAAGCAAAGGAAACCTGACATTGAGCTTAGAGGACATTTATTTAATGTGTCTTATACATTAAATAATGCAATATTTTATATATTCTTATCTTTAAAATATAACATTTACCATACTATCAGGATATGAAAGGCTTTTATATAACTCGATGACTCCTGGACCAGAATTTTTGAGATGATTTACTAAAATCAGATTGTCATGATTACCATTTTGAAAGGTAGTATTGCTATGTTGCAGTGCTCTTACAGCATGGAGCTGAGCCAACCATCCGAAATACAGATGGAAGGACAGCGTTGGATTTAGCAGACCCGTCTGCCAAAGCAGTGCTGACCGGTAAGTCTGTGTACTTACTTTGGGTATTCTAGGAAGACTGTAAAGAATTGAGCTTGCTAGGTAGACAGGTTGCTTCCTGTAAGTTAATGACTTCAATTAGATTTTCAAAATACTGTCAGTTCAGTTGTTAGATTTTTTACATTTGGACAATTGGTATTTGATTCTTATCTGAGAAAAGTAAAGCTTTTCTTTTCTCTTTTTAAATTGGTGTTTAAATTTGTGATTCCTGCCTTATATCGGTCAGAGGTAATAGATAATTATGTGTTACTATCTAGTATTCAGGATGTTTTTTTTTAAATGTTCCTGACTTTTCCAAGCAAAAGTAAATAGTTGAGACTATATCAAAAAGCTTTTCCACAGAGAAGGAAACAGTCCACAAAACTAAAAGGCACCCTACAGAATGGGAAGATGTTTGTAAATGAAATACCTAATAAAGGGTTAGCATCCAAACTGTATGAAGAATTTAGAAAACTCACCACCCAAAAAACCAAATAATCCAATTGAAAAATGAGCAGAAGACATGCACAGTTGTTTCTCTAAAGAAGACATTCTGGGCAGTCCGGGTGGCTCAGCAGTTCAGCACCGCCTTTGGCCCAGGGCCGGGTCCTGGAGACCCAGGATTCAGTCCCATGTTGGGCTCCCTGCATGGAACCTGCTTCTCCCTCTGCCTGTGTCTCTGCCTCTCTCTCTCTGTGAGTCTCTCATAAATAAATAAATAAAATCTTAAAAAAAAAAAAAAAAAAGACATTCAGACAGCCAACAGACCATGAAAAGATGCTCATCATTGGGGAGCCTGGGTGACTCAGTCAGCTAGCATCCAACTCTTGATTTTGGCCCTGGTCATGATCTCAGGGTCGTGAATCGAGCCCTGGATCAGGCTCCATGCCCAGCATGGATTTTCTCTCTCTCCTTTTCCTCTGCCCCCCACCCTCCTGCACATTCTTTCTCTTGCTCACTCAAAAAAGAAAGAAAAAGATGCTCAACATCACTTATCATGAGGGAAATGCAAATCAAAACTACAAGGAGATATCCTCTCACAGCTGTCAGAATGGCTAAAATCAATAACAAAAGAAACAACAGGTATTGAGATACCTAGGTGGCTCAATTGGTTAAGCATCTGCCTTCGGCTCAGGTCATGTTTCTAGGGTCCTGGGAGGGTGTCCCAAGTTAGGTTCCTTGCTGCATTTGCCTGCTGATCCCCCTGCTTATGCTCTCTTTCTCTGACAAATAAGTACATAAAACTTTAAAAAAAAAAAAGAAAAAAAGAAAGAAAGAAACAACAGGTGTTAGTGGGGATGTAAAGAAACATGATCCCTTGTGCACTATTGGTGGGAATATAAGCTGGTGCAGCCACTCTGGAAAGCATTGTGGAATTTCCTCAAAAAGTGAAAAGTAGGGCAGCCTGGGTGGCTCATTTTAGACGTTTAGCAGTTTAGCGCCGCTTTCAGCCCAGGGCCTGATCCTGGAGACCCGGGATCAAGTCCCACATCAGACTCCCTGCATGGGGCCTGCTTCTCCCTCTGCCCGTCTGTCTGTCTGTCTGTCTCTCTCTCTCTGTCATGAATAAATAAAATCTTTAAAAAAAAATAATAAAAATGAAAAGTAGAAATCCAATAAATAAATAAAATCTTTAAAAAAAATAAAAATAAAAAATGAAAGGTAGAACTATCCTACAATCCAGCAATTGCACTACTGGGTATTCACCCAAAGAATACAGAAATACTAATCCATCTCTTGTTTTTTTTTTTTTTTTTTTTAATTTTTATTTATTTATGATAGTCACAGAGAGAGAGAGAGAGAGGCAGAGACACAGGCAGAGGGAGAAGCAGGCTCCATGCACCGGGAGCCTGATGTGGGATTCGATCCCGGGTCTCCAGGATCGCGCCCTGGGCCAAAGACAAGCGCCAAACCGCTGCGCCACCCAGGGATCCCCAGAAATACTAATCCAAAAGGATACATGTATTCTGATGTTTATAGCAACATTATTTACAATAGCCAAGATACAGAAGCAGCCCAAGAGTCCATTCATAGATAATTGGATAAAGAAGATGTGGTGTACATATATATATATATATATATATATATATATATATATACATACATACATACATTATATATATTACATTATATATATATATAATGTAATAATACTCAGCCATAAAACAGAACGAATTCTTACCATTTGTAACAACATGGGTGGAGCTAGAGAGTATAATGCTAAATGAGGTATAAGTCAGTCAAAGACCAATACAAAAAAAAAGACCAATACCGTATGGTTTCACTCTTGTGAGGAATTTAAGAAACAAAAAAAAAACAAAAAAAAAAACAAGCAAAGGGCGGGGAAGAGAGAAACCAAGAAATAAACTGTTAATTATAGAAAACAAACTGTTGGTTTACCAGAGGGGAAGGTGGGTAGGGGGATGGGTGAAATAGGTGATGGGAATTAAGGCACTTGTTGTGATAAGCACCCAGTGATTAAAATAAAAACTTTAAAAAAAGAAAGTAGCTAAAATATTTGAAATCTCAGAAAGTAACTTTTATTGACCAGTGAATAGGTTTATGAAACATCTCCTTTTGAAATCAGAGTTTAGGGCAGCCCCGGTGGCTCAGCGGTTTAGCGCCGCCTGCAGCTCAGGGCGTGATTCTGGGGACCTGGGATCGAGTCCCACGTCAGGCTCCCTGCATGGAACCTGCTTCTCCCTCTGCCTGTGTCTCTGCCTCTCTCTCTCTCCTCTCTGTGTATTCTCATGAATAAATAATAAATATTTAAAAAAATGAAATCAAAAAAAAAAAAAAAAAAAAAAAAAAAAAAAAATAAAAAAATGAAATCAGAGTTTATATTTCCAAGCTGGTACTGCCTAAAAATACTACTTTTCTAGGCATTGCAGTTCTGATAAAAAATTTTTTAAAAAATTTTTTGTAATACGATGGTTTATGATGAGGTTCTATATAGGCTGTCGGTCTTAAGAAATATTTTAAAATCTAAAAAAATAAAAATAGATTTCCCTGACTTTCCAGATAACATATGTTTTACCCCTTTATATACTATATTTTATTTTATTTATTTATTTTTTTTATATACTATATTTTAAATGTATTTTAATCTTTTTTTTTTTTTTCTTTTAATGAAACCATTTCAAAAAGCTCTAACCATTCTCTTTTCTAAACAGAAGATTCTGGGCATACCAATTTCAGTACCATGAAGAGTGTCAGTTATTGTTCTCATAACATATTCATGTCCTTGGAACCTATTAATATGTATAAGGCTTAGTCTCTAGGTTCATTTTAGACTGTCAGGCCTTTTTTGAGTGATAGTATCAACTTCACATGTTTTCCCTCATTGGAGTGTTTCCTCTTAAAAAGTTCTCTGCCTTATTATTTTATGGATTCTTAACCTCTGTGTGACAACCATTAGAATCATGTCTAATTTAATAGTCAAGAGCGTGAGGGGTTCTGCTGTGAACTGTTGTGCTTGGACTTTGGTAATATTCCTTCTGATATTACTAGAAAAATTTAGACCAGTCCCCCAAAAGGGTTCTAGAAAAGTAAGGTGTTATTATAACTATCACTTCAGTGTTCATTTCCCTTCACTATTCTGTGCTATTCCCTGCTTTTCTCTTTTTAAAAATCTTGGGGCTCAAAGAATCCTTGCATTCGCAGTCAGTGTATAATTTGTATTGTGGGCAGCAGTTTGAATTTTATTTCAGCAAATCAATAAACATTGTCCATTGTATTAAATTATGTTAATTTAAGTTATATTTGTTTTGTTTGTGTTCATTTGTGAATATGAAACCCATAGGCATAAAGAGCTTATATTCACAAACACAAAAACCCAAAAAAGAGTTTATATTCAATCTTGTTTTTATTTGTATATATTTAAAGTAGCACTATAATATAACTTAGTGTTGGAAAATCCTTTGCTTTCATAAAATATTAATGATTATCTCCAATTGGTAGTGCCATAGATTATCTTTTGTTATTTTTATAATGTTGGCATATTGGATTTTGTTTTGTGTTACTTGAGAATAAAGTTGTGGGTATATTTTGTCTGTTGCACAAATAACATTGGTTTTAAGAAATTTGAGGAGTAAAAAGAAAAGCTCATCAATAACTTACCACCTAAGATAAACTTTGTTGAAATTTTGGTATATTCTTGGCTTTCCTTTTTTAGTGCATATTGTTTTCGAATAGCTTTATTATATAATATCAGATTTTTTTTAGTTCCATAACAAATGTATTTCATGTTCTTTCTATAAATAATTTTAAACTGCACAATATTCTGTTAATCATTTCTATTTATTAGATTTTTTTTAATTTTTGTGTTTTAGATTTTTATTTACTTATTTATTTGAGAGACAGAGCATGAGCAAGGGGAGGGATAGAGGGAGAAGCAGACTCCTTGCTGAGCAGAGAGCCCAGTGCAGGACTTGATCCCAGGACTCCCAAGATCATGATCCAAGCCAAAGGCAGATGCTTAACTGAGCCACCCAGACATGCTATTTATTGGAAATTGTATTTCCAAATTTATCTACTTTAAATATAGTTCATGGGGATCTTTATGCATAAAACTGTTACTACTTTTATGATTAATTTTTATCCCCCTAATTCACAGGTGAATATAAGAAAGATGAACTTTTGGAAAGTGCCCGGTATGTACTGGTGTTATAAATATGTATTTTGAATAACTTCACCATTAATTTTTTTTTAATAATCGGACTTTAAAAGAGAATGAATTTTTGTTTGATGATCACATATATGTCTCCAGATAGGATCCGATGAAGAATACAAATTGCTAATACATTTTTTTGTGTGCTAGGAATGGCAATGAAGAAAAAATGATGGCTCTACTGACACCATTAAATGTCAACTGCCATGCAAGTGATGGTAGAAAGGTAATTCCTTTTGCAACTAAGTTTGTGTACATCTTCCTGGTAATAGGAAAATGCGTTTGTCTTACTAAAAATTGAAACATTTGATGAGAATGCTGATACTTTCTTTTAAGCAGTAATTTGAATTCTTAAACTTAGTAAAACTTTATTGGTAATAAACGTTTGCTTACTGTTAATGAACTTATAAACTTTTATGCTATGCCTTCGGTATATATGTTAGATTTTGTAAAACTAACTTGATAACTATTGAAGTTACAAAGTTATGAAGCTTTATGAAACTTCATAAAGTCCAAATATAATACTTTTGGATTATATTTGGATTTTTACCTTTACGCACATTTTTTAGCTATTGTAATTTCATTAATTTGTCTGATTAATATTTCAGTCAACTCCATTGCATTTGGCAGCAGGATACAACAGAGTAAAAATTGTACAGCTGTTACTGCAACATGGAGCTGATGTCCATGCTAAAGATAAAGGGTAAGTAAGCATTTGAAAAAACGAGGATTTCTTAAATGTTACCATCTTTATAATAATCTCTGTAATCTTTTGAAAATCTTTTTGCTAAACAGCATAAACATTACAATAAGCAGATTGCTCTGAGGACACAGGGAATTATAAAACCTTAAAGCTACCACTCAATAGGGCTTACACTACACTTTAGGGAGCATGAAAAGATACCTAACAATATAAGTTCTCTACTAAGTTGTGAGGTGATGGTAGGGATAGTACCATAGGAATTCCCGGGAGGGAAGTCTCAGTGGTGGCTGTACTGGATGGAAAATCCTTCAGGAGTAGGTGATTCTTGACCTGGACTCAGTTCAAGAAAGCAGAGAGTTTAGGAAACATCATTGAGCAAGAGAATTTGTGTGGGATGGTGTTCTAAGGCAGATATTAGGGATGCCCGGTGGCTCAGCAGTTGAGCATCTGCCCTTGGCCCAGGGTGTGGTCCTGGAGACCTGGGATCAAGTCCCACATCGGGCTTCCTGCATGGAGCCTGCTTCTCCCTATGTCTGTGTCTCTGCCTCTGTGTGTGTGTATCTCTCATGAATAAATAAATGAAATCTTTTAAAAAAATAAATAAACCAGATATTATAGCATATTTAAGAAACAATGACTAGGGGCACGTGGGTGCCTCAATGGTTGAATGTTAGCCTTTGGCTCAGGTCATGATCCTGGGGTCCTGGGATCAAGTCCCGCATTGGGGCCCCTGGGGGCCTGCTTCTCCCTCTGCCTAGGTCTCTTCCTCTTTGTGTCTCCATGAATAAATAAATAAAAATCTTTTAAAAAAGAAAGAAAGAAACAATGACTAGACCAGTGTGGCTGAAGCAGATAATTTACACAGGGGAGAAGTGAAGGCTAGGGCTGGAGAAGTAGTAAGAACCAGGTTTTAAAGGACTTGGTATTCTAGTCTAAGGATTTCAGATTGTGAGCCATGATAGCCATTGAAGGATCTTTTTTTTTTTTTTAAAGATTTTGTTTATTTATTCATAAATAGACATAGAGAGAAAGGGGGCAGAGACACAAGCAGGGGAAGAAGCAGGCTCCGTGCAGGAAGCCGGATGCAGGACTCGACCCCAGGACTCCAGGATCACGCCCTGGGCCGAGGGCAGGTGCTAAACCACTGAGCCACCTAGGGATCCCGCCGTGAAGGATCTTAAGCAAGGGGAAAGATTTTTTCTAAAAGAGTTTTAGGGGACAGTCTGGCAGCAATGTGTAAGGTAGTTTGAAGAGAGAGCCCAGAGGTCCAAGAGCAGTAAGAATAATCATTGTAGCAGTTCAGGCATAATAAGGATCTATAATAATGTTGCAGAGGAATGGAAATGAAGACACAGTGGCAAGAGATATTATAATGTAAAAATGGGTAAGATTTGTTGACTGGCTGTGAGGAGAGAGAAAGGAATAAAAAAAAAAGATAAGTACATTTCAAATTCTGAAGCTGAATGAGAGACTCAGTGATACACCTACTAAAATCCAGGAGGAAAATTATTTTGAAAATAAACATTGAGTTCACTTTCAGAACTCTTGGTTTTATGAGATGATGAGGGTAACTCAAGTAGAGGTAGCTAGTAGATAATTGGGAATGAAATTGGCACTCAGGAAGGAAATCATACAATGGAAAATGGTGAGGGGCACCTGGGTGGCTGAGTTGGTTGGGCATCTAACTCTTAATTTTGGCTCAGGTCGTGATCTTGGGGCTGTGAGATTGAGCCCCAAGTTGAGCTCCACACTCACTGAGGAGTCTGTTTGTGCTTGCTCTCTCTCTCTCTAAAACAAATAAATCTTAAAAAAAAAAAAAATGAAGAAAGCCATGAGCCTGGAAGGAGAGGGTGGATAGAATTAAAGACTAAACCTGGGGATCCCTGGGTGGCGCAGCGGTTTGGCGCCTGCCTTTGGCCCAGGGCGCGATCCTGGAGACCCGGGATCGAATCCCACGTCGGGCTCCCGGTGCATGGAGCCTGCTTCTCCCTCTGCCTGTGTCTCTGCCTCTCTCTCTCTCTCTCTCTCTTTGACTATCATAAATAAATAAAAATTAAAAAAAATAAAAATAAAAATAAAGACTAAACCATGAGTGTCCATTACTCACCAGAGGCCATCATGGCAGTGTCTGTGGTAATTAGTAAGTGATCCCCCAAGGAAGAGGAGCATAAAGATACATGTCAGGATTTTAAGGTTCCATTGTACCTTCCTATAAAGAAGATTCTTTTTTCATTGCCATCATGAAGGAATTGGGTTTAGTTTATTAAGTAATTTTCCCTACAGATTCTGGAAAAAAGTTTCAAACAAGAGCCAGTGTTTGAGCTCTGATTTTGGAAAAGATTGTAGAAGTAAGCCAGAAGGGAGGGAAATCTGTTCTTACACCAAGGGAATAGTATGACCAGAGGCATGGAGGGAACTGCATGTAGTTGAGCATACACCATTAATGAAAAGGTAGGCTCCAGAGAGTCAGACCATTGCATGCCAGGCTAAGCAGTTGGTACCAGCTTTCAAAAGCAAGGAAGAGCCAATGAAGGGCATTAAACAAAAGAGTCACTACATCAGTGGCACGTGGGTGGCTCAGTCAGTTAAGCATCTCTTGATTTCAGCTCAGGTCACGGTCTCAGAATCATGGGATCAGGCCCTGCACCGAGCTCCACACTGGGCGTGGAGCCTGGTTAAGATTCTTTCTCTGCCCCCTGCCATGTCTCTACGTCTCTCTCTCTCCCCCTCTAAGAAAAAAAAAAAAAAGAGTAGCTACATGAGATTTCCTTTTAGAAAAATCTGGTTACACTGGTTACAGTTTGGAGGAGAAATTGAAATAGGGGCTGTTTGGGTAGTACAGAAAGAAATAATAAAGGCAGTGGTGATAGCCATGGAGAAGAAAAAGATGAATTTGGAAGAGACTTGGGAATTAGAATTGTTAGAGCTTAGTGTTCAGATGTTACATTCTGTGTATTTAAATGTTAAATTCTGTGCATTTCTATTAGAAGATCACAAAAGCAGTTAGCTATTTAAATCTAAGTGTAAACTTAAGTTAACTAAAATTAAGTGAACTAAGTCTAGGGAATCTGTAATAACACAGGCTTCTTTTCACCCTCCTCTCATATTGTAGTGATCTGGTGCCCTTACACAATGCCTGTTCTTACGGTCATTATGAAGTAACTGAACTTCTGGTCAAGGTTAGTTATCTTATGTTTTTCTTAGACTTGTATAAAATCACTTCAAGTACATCATATACCTGTTTACTATGTGTGTTTAGTGCTTGGTGGATATAGAAGGAATATGTATAATCATTATAAGAAGTAGATGATTGATAGGTCAACATTTGCTTGGAGATTTTTGAGATACCTTAAGATTTTAAATATAAAATAGCACTGTCATCTTGGAATAGCATCTTAAGTAATTCTGTAATTTGTGGCTAATAGTGAAGTTTCAGAATCCTTGAAAATATCAGAAAGCAATTTTTAGTGATTCATATATTACTAAAACCACCGGTTACATTTGCAGGATTTTCCCAGTTATACTTTGGATTGCAGCAGGCTCATTTGGAAAGCTGCACATCTTCCAACATGCCAGGAGGCTCTTGTTTAACGAGCAGCTTCCCAGAACTGAAATGTATTCTGCTCCCTGTTGGATGAAAATAGAAGATACTCTCTTTCGGAGTGGGTGAATACAAGGATGTTACCCACACCTATTTCCTTTTGTCCCCCAGTCTCTACACGTATATTTGACCACATTCTTTAGGATTCTCTTAACTCTGCACCATTCTGCCCCTTTTAATAGTTTTCTCATTCTAGCAGCAGCCATCATGGGAAGGATATTTATTTTCAATGCTTTCATGCTTTCTTTTTTGTATGTGCTACAAGATATTTTCCCACAAAAACAACTTTAATAATTATAGATACTCTGAGTAGTCCTTAAGCCTTTTTAAATGTATAAGGTGGCTGCAACATTATACGTTTGTAGCAGTAATGCTTTTCTTGTTGTAAGACTGAATCTTGACTTCAACAGGACATTTGGAATATTACTGTGGATAAAAGTGAAACAGATAGATAGCATTGAGACCTACAGACAACTGAATGGTGTTTTCCTAAGACCTGATGCTCAGTAAATAAGAATGATGGGCTGACTAGAGGTCACATGTATAAAGGAGGTGAGCTGATGTGATGGTGCAGTTACCAGAGCAGACAGACTCAGGAGAGTCTGAATTAGGCAAGTAGATAGAGACAGGGAATACAGGCAGAAGTTGTAAGCAATACTGAGTCAGTTGGCACTAGCAGAAGCTGGCATTTAACAGCAAACATTCATTTACTGCTTTTCATGACCTGGGCACTGTAGAAATTGTGATGTGATTGCTTAAGAAGCCAAACAATTTTCTGCCAATAGTTGCGAAGTATAGTGTCAAAAGCAAATGGAACAGTAGATACAATGCATTTTTCTTAGACCACAGAGACTCTGTTGTTGTTCTAGGCTCTTAATAATTTCTTTAATGAACTTTTTAAACTGAAGTATATTGAGCCAAGAGCCACTAGGGTAAAAAGAAGTCTAGAAACCATCTGATAAGAAAGATGAGTGAAGGAGCTGAAGGTGTTTAAACCCAAAAAGAAAAACATAACCATTGTTTTCAAATATTGCAAAGAGTATTGATCTCTTTTGCTCCAAAGAAGACCAGTAGATCAAAGTTTAAAATACACATTTAATTTAATATAGAAGAAAATAAGACAAGTTGTCTAGTAATTATGAAAAGTCATGTTAGTTGAGAATTAGTTTCCCATCATTGGAACTACTGAGTAGTTCATTTGCCTTCTGCAGGAATGCTGTGGGAAGAAATTGTGAGAGATGAGAGCTTGAGCTAGAATGATTTCTGTGGGCAACCCAACACTAATACTTGGAAATGGCTGATATTAAGGATTAACAGTATCAAGTATTAACAAGGATGGGAGAACACAGATGGCAGTACAAAAATAATACAGCCACTTTAGAAGACTATTTGGCAGTTTCTAATAAAAGTAAACCTGTATCTACCATATCATCCAGCAATTCCATTCCTAGAGACATAGCATGTGTCCATAAAGAGACTTTTAGATGAATGTTCATAATAGCTTATTTAAAATAGTCAAAACTAGAAATAGTCTAAATGCCCATCAACAGGGTAATGGATAAGTAAATTATGGTATATCCATACAATGGAATGCTACTCAGCAATAGAAACTATTGATACAACAACATGAATGAATCTCAGAAACATTGTGTGTGAAGGAAGGTAGACACAAAAGGTACATACTGTATTCTATTTTTATGAAGTTTAAGCACATATAAATCTAACATATAGTGCTAACAGAATGAGAGCATGAGGGGGATCCCTGGGTGGCTCAGCGGTTTAGTGCCTGCCTTTGGCCTGGGCGTGATCCTGGAGGCCCCGGGATCGAGTCCCATATCAGGCTCCCGGCATGGAGCCTGCTTCTCCCTCCCCCTGTGTCTCTGCCTCTCTCTCTCTCTATGTCTATCATAAATAAATAAATAACTAAATCTTTAAAAAAAAAAGAAGAAGAAGAAGAATGGGGCATGAATTATCTATAAAAGGAGCATGGGGGAACATTCTTAGGTAATGAAAGTGTCCTGTATTTTGAATTGGGTGGTGGTATCATGGATATATATGTATTCGTCAAAACTCCTCAAACTATTCACTTAAAAACTCTGTTTTACCATATGTAAATTATACCTCAAAAAAAGGAAAAAAGTAGAAATTGGAAAAGATGCAAGTAATCTAAAGCTTCATTCTTAACTGTTTTCAACAATAAGAGAGTTAAGTAAGGCCCTTTAGCATCAGCCTAGCAACCAGCTACTGGTTTTCCAGGAGTAAAAAAAAAAAAAGTATTTCTGAAATAATAGGTTTAAAAAGTGAACTTTAAGAATATAACCCGTTTAAGCTTGCATGAAGTTAAATTACACAGTACTACTTCCAAAATTCTCTTAAAACTTGAACACTAAATGTATGCTTTACCTTCCCCCTCAATCCCTCAGCATGGTGCCTGTGTAAATGCAATGGACTTGTGGCAATTCACTCCCCTTCATGAAGCAGCTTCAAAGAACAGAGTTGAAGTGTGTTCTCTTCTCCTGAGTTACGGTGCAGATCCAACACTGCTAAATTGTCATAATAAAAGTGCTATAGACTTGGCTCCCACACCGCAGTTAAAAGAAAGATTAGCATGTGAGTATAAAATGATGAATGTTCAACTAGGATATTAAGATACCAACAAACTAAAAATTTGTTCTTATTTGTTTTTAGAAGTTTTTAAATTAATAGAAAATTTTCCTTATCTGTGGGTATCTTTTGTTCATACTGGCATATCTAGTCATCTGGAGGTTTCTACTCATTCTGCTTTTAAGAGCTATGAAAAATATATATGTATTTCATTTTTCAAGTCAATGAAATGAGATAGTATGCTTTTGAAAAGAATGAATTTGAGTTTTGTTCCTATCTTTTGTGTTTCTTATTAGTCCGTCAAGAAGTTAAAGTTATTTGTAGGATTGCTGTCTAATAAACATGGTCCCCAATCTTTTTTTTTTTTTAAGACTTTATTTACTTATTTATGAGAGACACAGAGAGGAAGGCAGAGACATAGGTGGAGGAGGAAGCAGGCTCCCTGCGAGGAGCCTGATACAGAACTTGATCCCAGGACCCCAGGTCAGGACCTGAGCATAAGGCAGATGCTCAGCCACTGAGCCACCCAGGCATCCGTGGTCCCCAGATCTTAACTATCTAATATTCTTCAGAATCTGGTAGTTCTATGGTTTTCTGTCTGTAACTGAAGTAAATGTAGTGAGAAACAGCTGCCTAATTCAGATAGGGTATTGTTTTACATAAATAGGAAACTTGTATTAAATTCGTATTATTCTGGAACCATAAAGGATAATGGGTGGTTTCACAGATCTGATGAATAAAAGAGGAACGCTAAGAAAATACTCTTGCATTTGTTCATCAGTAAATGGCTCTTGGACATACTCAGTTTTTTAATCACCAGTTCTCTGATGTGTGAGCAAAATCATCTGCTACCACGATGATGTTAGTGTATGGACCGTAATCACTCTTTGTTTTATTTCTTTACTGAGATAAGTTCTCTGCTTTGGAAAATTCTTAGAACTCTCTGGTCTGGTAATATATTGCAGTACTCCAGATTCCTGTAGACCCTGAGCTGGCCATGTGCTAAATCTGTGTATACATTTAGGGATGAATTAATATCATATCTGTGGGAAACTGGTATAGCACTGTCTCCCTTTTGGGGGGTTGTATTTGGAGAGTATCTTTAGAACTTCTATCTGACTATTTTGGTAGATAATTTTGAAAATAATTTCAAGAAAAATACTAAGTGTCTTCTAGGTAGGTCTCATCAGTTTGATAATTCTCATGCAGATTTACGTGCTTTTTTTCTTCCTCTAGATGAGTTTAAAGGCCACTCATTGCTGCAGGCTGCACGGGAAGCTGATGTAACACGAATCAAAAAACATCTCTCTTTGGAAATGGTGAATTTTAAGCATCCTCAGACACATGAAACAGCATTGGTAATGTTTCACATTAAAGTTTTTAAGATGCAATAACCAAAAACATGTTGAACTAATCATAACGTGCTACTTCTTTTGATGATACAGAATAACATAATGTCCTACTTCTAGTATTAGAATTGTTTTAAAAATCTGTTTTGTTTTTTAATTCTTGGACGTATATAAAGAAAAAATTTCAAATAGTATGGAAAAATAGACAACCTCACACCCCCCCAAAAGGCAATGCTATTATTCATTTGAGTATCCTTCCAGGAAAAAACTTTATAAATATACTGACATATGTTATATGTAGCTTTTTCATTATTGTAATAGTATATATCACTTATTTATCTTGTTATAAAAATTAAACAATGCTTGTAATAAAAATTATAAATGCTTGTGGTTGAAAAATTTGAACCTGCTGAAAGTAATGAAAAAGAAAATAATTCTGCCATCCATAAGAAAACCACTTGGTTTTCCTTCTAGTATTATAATTTTTTTCAAAATTAGGTCTGAGGTCTGTATATATTCCCTGTATACTATGTGAATAAAGTGTCTGTGAATAGAGACTACGTATCTCATAGAGGTAATAAAACGTCTGTGGAACTGTAACAAGGTAGATGAAAATAGGACAGTGTGTGGAAAGGCAGAAGAGTGTGAGTAGGGATAAAGGGATAGAAAATGGGAAAGCAGAGACTACCTTAGAAATAGCAATTTTTTCTTAAAGATTTTTATTTATGTGAGAGAGAGGAAAGTATGTGAGCATGGGGAGGGGCAGAGGAAAAAGGAGAAGCAGGCTCCCCACTGAGCAGAGAGCCCAAGGCAGAGCTGACCTGTTGATCCCCAGGACACCAGGATCATGACCTGAGCCAAAGGTAGGTGCTTAACCAAGTGAGCCACCCAGGTGCCCCAAAGACCAATTTAAAAGGAACAAAATCAGTCCTGCTGTATGAATTCCACAGTGTGCTTTGAGTGAGGGAATAGGACCCTGTGTAAACAAATGTGTTTCAGGGCAAATTTAACACACAGTCTTACTTACCTAATATTTTGTAGATAATTAATTTTATTGGTTATTGGTTAATTTTCTTCCTTATGCCAGGATGTAAACTATGTGAAGGTTATATAGAATCTTATCTATAAAAATATATTAGGCTTTTTTGCTTAAGTTGTAAAAAATATCCAAGTAAAAAAAGAGCAAAGCTGCAGACTAATACTAGTGCAAATTTAAAATCTTAACATTAGCAGGATGATGCAGGGAAATTTAGAAAGACAGGAAAATTTTTTGGTCTGAAAAGCTACATATTATTTCCCCCTAAATATTCTGCTATTAAAACAATTTATTTTTGTTATTAACCTTAAAACATACTAAGAGTTAAGTATCAGTGGATAGTTGTGGTGCAGGGGCAGTGACTTCCAGGTTTTCAGAGATTATAGGCTCTTCCCCAAATGGGGCAGAGGAGTAGGAGTGCAGTTTTGAAATGGATGTGCTCAAGAATTCTTGAAAATAAACTATTTCTATTCTGTGTGCTATCTTGGTAGATGTCCTGGATGATTACTCACAACATACCACAGTAGCTATGTTTACCAGTTAGAAATGGTTTTATTGAGGGCAAAGGAATGATTTTGATGACAGCAGCCACAACAAAGAACGAATCTGAAGCAAAGTCATGAAGATCAGATAAGCTTTATAATTAACAAGTTAAAATAAGAACAAATTTCATACGTACTGTGTATTTAGATGTATAGAACACAAGTTAGCAATTATCCAGAACTTTGATTCCATGGATTCTCAAGCTTCAATTTAACTTAATATTTTTACATTGATCTAGTCATTTCATGCATCCAGACATTTATTAAGCACCTATAGTGAATGAATATCATTCTTGAAATTAGGGATACAAAGATTTGGGACAGGACCGTGAGATACATACTAGGTTTATAACCAGCAAATCCCTACCTTCTGTTTCTTTTCTCTTTGATATATCATGGATATAGATGCTACAGCCTTTAACTTAGAGTGGATCATCTTCCGTTGATTTTTGACAAGTAATCCAACCTCCTTATTCTGTTTGACCAACTGGTTGAGAAAGAAGTAAATACTAATCTTGTCAGCTTATTTGATCTGTGTTGTTAGCAGGCAGCATTCAGACCTGTTGAATGTCTCTTATTACTTCATGTAAGGGAACTCCAATCTTTGGGGTGTTTTATTAATTAGACTTTTAAAAATAACATAGATACCATGCTGGGTGGGAATAGCTTTGAAAGGAGTATTGGTGACATTAAATTTTCATTCCATCAGCAGTGGCTTTTTCAAAGATGTAGGGCAACTATAAAACTTGATCAGACTATTTAGTAACATATCATCTGATAAATAGGATTTGTGGGCCCTGCCAGAATTTGGTAATTATTGTTCATTCTATCCAACTTTGAGTACCAAAGTTAGGTCAAAAATAAAACAAAGAAGTTAAATAACTTCTTAGTTGTTCTTGATTGGAAACACAAATGTTAAGTAAAAATCAGTTATGTATAGTCCTTGATTAATGCTGCAATTTAAATTATCTAGCATTGTGCTGCTGCCTCTCCATACCCCAAAAGAAAGCAAATATGTGAGCTGCTGCTAAGAAAAGGAGCAAACATCAATGAAAAGACTAAAGAGTAAGTCTACTTTTAGTAATTAAAAATTAATGATTTTTTTTTTAAATACATTCATTGTCTGGCTGACTTTTTCTTTTTAAGATTCTTGACTCCTCTACACGTGGCATCTGAGAAAGCTCATAATGACGTTGTCGAAGTAGTGGTGAAACATGAAGCAAAGGTATACTTCCTTTGTGGTAAATCTTTGGTAATCAAATGAGTTATTTTTTGTTTAGCAGATGAAACTCCTGGCTTCCTAAACTCTTTACTCTCTCATAAGTATTAACTTTCCTCTTAATCTGTATTTTAAAATAGTCTAACAGATACTTTTCTGTATCTGATTTTTTGCTAAAAAGCCTAAGGATTTATTCAAAAATACATATTCCCTATATATCCTTCCTTCTCCATTCCTTTTACCCACACTCGATTTATTCAAAAATACATACTCCCTATATATCCTTCCTTCTCCATTCCTTTTACCCACACTCCACTGGTCAAATTATCCTTAAGGTCTTTTTCTAGCAGAATATTCTTCAGAATATCCTCAGCTAGAGACATACTGATTATGACCAGTCATCTTCAGTCTTCTCTCAATCGTATCTTCTGTTCCTTGGCTACCATAAGAACTCTTGTTTACCCCAGCACAGTCTTTCTTTTACACTCTGTTATTTCTTTGACTAAGTCAAAGGACTTGGAACAGAAGGAAATAAATTATTTAAATAATTTGACTGAAAACAGTTACCCATGTTGGGAAGTCCGTGTTCTTTAGTTGGCATTTGTGTACAAAGCATTTTATTCTTGGAATAATTATATTTTCATCAGGCTAGAAATCATCATTTCCTACCCAGGAACTTTTAAGAATACTATTCAGTAAAAGATACACATGACAGCCCAGATTGGAAGAGATGACAGTCACCTAATTCAACGGTTTTCACAGTTTTTAGTTATGGATCCTTGCCTCTTCCAAACAACATCTTTCATAGAAATTTATTATGTAACAATGGAGCTGCTCTAAATGAAGGGTAAAGAAAGGAATAGAGACCCTTAGCCCTTGGGTGACCCCCAGGCTCTTCCCTAAATGTGCTTTGCAGAATAGTTTTCTGATTTGTTCTTCCTTGGGTTCCACTCAAGGAACCACTTTGAATCCTTTCTGCAGCTTCTTGTTTGTGTTTCCTCTCAGTGTCCTAACTTCTCTTTGATTTGGGGGAATTCTTGATAATGTATAATCTCATCTTTCCTATTGTAAATTACTGAATAAAATAAAGTTTATTCTGCTTACTGCTTGGCATATCTTGTCTCTCTGTTCTATAACTTTTCATTGACTGCTTTTTTTATACATGTGGTACATTACTAAAATATCTGGATGCATATTAAATTTGAGTTGTAAAACTCAGTGAAACAGTCCTGACTCGTCAAGCCAACCATCCAGGTTTGTCCAGGATCTGAGGGATTTCCAGAAACACAAGATTGTCAATACTAAAACTAGGGAAGTCCCAGGCAAACCACGACAAGTTTGTCACCCTGATCTTAATATAAGTGGTATCCAAATAAAGTTTTCATGTGAATGTATTTCACATTTCAGTGATTTTTGGTATGCGAATAAATAGGTTAATTGTCCTGAGCATTTTAAATCAGTTTTCAAGTTCTATTAGCATAGAGACTAGCTGTTTATAATCCAGTATTGGATTCATTGAGAAAGTCTTCTTACTGTATTCCTGTTCAGATATTCTCCAGTCCCATGAATATGAATTGGGTTGTGTCTCAGGTCACACTAGTGGCAACAGCATTGATTACTGAGAAACTTAATTTCTCACTTATGTTGTAAAAATTGTTTCTGTGGTGGGAAGGGTGCAGACGGAAAGGAGATGGGGGAATTAACATTTTTCTATATTGTCTGATTACATACCAATCAATTTCTCCCTTTACCCATAAACGTATATATACATATTACACATTTCAAAGTAATTTTCAAATTGCTATACACTTCTTAAATATTTCCATGTAGGCATCATCTAGAGGTCAGTTTTTATTTACAGGTTTTTTGAGGGTGTAAAACTTACATGCAATGAATTATGCAAATCTTGAATATACATTTGCTGAATTTTGACTAATGTATACACCTGTGTAACCAAAACCCTCCCAAGTATAGAACATTATTTCATGGCAGAGGCAGGACCCCCATCCAGGGTGATCTCCACCCCTGGATGCAACAACAATTTTATTTCTTTCCTATGGAGATTAGATTTGCCTGTTCTAGGCTTTCATGCCTGTGGAATCATACAATGCATACTCTTGTGTAAGGCTTTTTCCTTCATATATTTTGGAGATTCATCCATGTACCAATTATTTGTTCCTTTTTATTACTTAGAAGTACTTTCTGTTATGTGAACATACCATAATGTATTTATCTATACAGATTATATTTTACATGATAAAAAAGGTAGAAGATTGAGCCAGTAGGAATAAATGATGTAATGTTATTTAGTCTCTGGCTTTGTTACTGTTGTCTGTCTTGGGGTTAGTCTCCACATTTCTGGACCTCAAAGATTCATAAAAATATGTGGATTAAACTTTTTTAGGCAATGTCTACCTCTAAATGCAGTAAAGACACTAATACTTTAATGCCAAATACAGCTGTTATTCAACATTTCCTACTTTTAACCCAAAAAGGGTCTTTTCTGATAACAGCCTTCATAAACTGGTGAAATCCCAATTATTCTCTCATAAAGCATATTATCCAGCATTTTGTTTTGGCACTGGATAATAGGCTTCAAGAGAGAATAATTGGGATTTTTAAATTGGTAGCAAATGTTAAATACATGACTGGATGCTAATTTTAGCTTTTTCTGCATTGTTAAGGTTAATGCTCTGGATAATCTCGGTCAGACTTCTCTGCACAGAGCTGCACATTGTGGTCATCTGCAGACCTGCCGCCTACTCCTGAGCTATGGGTGTGATCCTAGCATCATATCCCTTCAGGGCTTTACTGCCTTACAGATGGGAAATGAAAACGTGCAGCAACTTCTTCAAGGTATTAAATGCTCTCATGAAATCAACTTTTTAAAATGAGGCTATAAATTTTCTCACAGAGGGGTGCATAGCTGCCTCAGCCAGTAAAGCATGCAACTCTTGATCTCAGGGTCATGAATTTGAGACCCATTTTGGTTTTTTGGTTTTAGAGATTACCTAAATAAAACGTTAAAAATAAATTTTTTTGTATATTATATAGAAGTTGGTAGTAAAAAGAAAATGTAGAATACTTGGCCGTTATTTCTTAACTCGTTACACTGGTATTCCAAATATCATTAAATCTTAATTGTGATTTTGTCCCAATAGCATTTTCTGCCTGATGTCTCCAAGTAAATAAGTGGCTCTTAAGTTTTTACCTAGAGAGTGTTTAGGAGTAAGATATAATAGTTGCTTGGGATGCCTGGGTGGCTCAGCGGTTGAGCATCTGCCTTTGGCTCAGGGCATGGTCCCTGAATGAGTCCCACTTCGGACTCCCTGCATGGGGCCTGCTTCTCCCTCTGCCTATGTCTCTCCCTTCTCTGTGTCATGAATAAATAAATAAAATCTTAAAAAAAGAAAAAGGTATAGTAGTTCCTATTTTTTTAAAGACAGGAAAACATAAAAAGATAGATGTCTCTCAGTTGAGCATCCATGATGATAAATAATACTCTAAAGACTGGCCCTCCCTCTTTACTCTTTTTTTAGGTCCTTTATATGTAACACATATAGAATTTGTAAACGGTAACCAACTATTTCACTTATTAAAACATTTAACTATTAAAATTTAACTATTGAATATGTGGGTATTCATTATGTTTTTAAATATTTAGATCAAATATCTATACATTTTGTGTAGGTTATACATTTTACCCTAGAAACTTGGCCCAGTAAATTTTAAAATGACTCTGATGTCTCAAAGTTCAAATGAGAAAAAATACAACAAATCAAGCCTCTTGTATCTTTTTTTTTTTTTTTAAGATTTTATTTATTCATGAGAGACAGAGAGAGAGGGGGTGGCGGGGGGGGGCAGAGGCATAGGCAGAGGAAGAAGCAAGCTCCATGCAGGGAGCCCAATGTGGGACTCAGTCCCGGGACTCCAGGATCACGCCCTGAGCTGAAGGCAGAAGCTCAACCACTGAGCCACCCAGGCATCCCCTCTTGTATCTTTAATACCTTTGATGTTCCTTATGCCTGTGATCTGGAAACCACCTTTTGAGAAAAACACTGAATAGATGAAGGCAGGCTGATAAAACCTTCTGGAAATGGCTAAAACTGAAGTAACTACAAGACTCACGATTCCCTTTAGTTCCTCATATACTGCATATTTGTTTCAGTGTCAATTTGGGGGTTTAACACCAGTCCTAATCAGTTGCCTGGTGATGGACATTTACAGTCTTACTAGTTTTGTGCTCAGTGCTGTGTCTTACCTTTATAAAGTAGATTGTCAAAGCAGAATTTCCAGGTCAAAAGATAACATGTAATTGTTAAGTCATCTTCTAGAAAGGTGGTTAAAGTACTACTTTATACTCCTGCTAACAGCATATGATGAAACCTGTTTGTCAGCACTAGGTATTATGATTCCTAACCTTTTGGTTGGGTGAGTGTGTGTATGAACTTCAGAAGTAATAGATGATTTTTTTTTAATGCAATATACAGAAATATTGTCAGTGTAGCTCCCCCATTTCCTCCTTGCCCACTAATGGATGAAAAAGAAAAGAAAAACCCAGGATCTCACTTTAATTTGCATTTTTTAATATATATGTTGTAATATTTTTTCCACTTTTTATTTGCCTTATAACTTTGTTTAATGTTATAATGTTACTGCCTGACATATTTTTCCAAATTAATATTGCTTCTGCCCTCAATGTCCTACTCTAAGATGTTTTACTCCAAGTATAAAAATACTCACTTATATTTTCTTTTTAGTATTTTTAAGGTATGATTTTTTTTTTTTTAGCCCTAAATCTTTAACCCATTAGAGATTATTTTGTTCTAAGATACAAAAGTACATGTTTTCTTCCTTTCCTGTGATAATTTAAATGATCTATAAAATATAATTTCAGACTGGAAAATTATTTTAGTTATCTTCTAGTCCATCTTTTTTCTCTTTAGAACTGAAAAAAAAAATCTGAGGCCCCTTGCCCCCCACTTTAGATAACTAGTTAAGGGCAGAACCATGGTTAGGTCTCTGACCTTTATTTTCCTAATCTAAAGCCTTACCACTATCCTGTGGCCTTGGTTGTAGAACATGCCATCTTTCATCTATTTTGTATACCATTATATTGTTTAAAACATATTTATTCACATTTATATACATTTTGCCTATTTATATGAATATGTGTGTGTGTATAAAATGTTCCCTCCACCTCAAATTTTTTTTTTGTCTCACAAAAATTTTTAACAAAGTCCTCTGGTTTTCTTTACTACCATGGAGATTTACTCTATAATCTACCAAACTATAAAAGAACTTTACTTTGAGGCAAGATGCCTCTCTTAAAGCTTGGTCCTGCCTTCTCAATAGGAGTTAATCACTCTTTCCTTCTCTCTTTTTAGAGGGTATCCCATTAGGTAATTCAGAGGCAGACAGACAGTTGCTGGAAGCTGCAAAGGCTGGCGATGTAGAAACTGTAAAAGTAAGATACAATCTTATGCTTCCCTTAACTTTGGGTTTTTATTTTCCATGTTTAATGAATCTGTACTGTTGTAATGAAGAACCTACTTATATTTTGTGCCTTGTTTTAAAAGGTAAATAATGATCATCTAGTTCTTTGCAAGTAAGAATCATTGTTCGGTGAAAGAAACTTTTTAGTTTCACATGCATCTCAGTAAATACCTCACAATCACAAATTTAAGTAAAGTGCATGTTTATGGAAATTTTGTTTAAAGAACCTGTTCATTTGTCCCTTTGAAAGAATAAGATATCAAACTATTGCCCATTGTTTGCATATGACACATACAACAGGAAGGGGAAACAGAACTAAACAGTGTGCCACTTTGTCAATGTCATTCTTCTGGTTTCATTTCTTTACCCTCTACCACTGTGATGCCACTTTTCAGAGCCACTGTTACCTGATAATCTTCAGTTCATTTAGCCAACTTCATTTCTTATATGGCCCATCTCCTGTGGTTGGCCTCCATAGAATAACCCTTCCTCAGATTTTGCTTTACTTTTTGCCATAGAGTCATATGTAATGTCTTAATGCCTATACCAGATAGTTCTTTAACAAAACTCCAGTTGTATATCCCAGTAAATAACTCAGAAGCCTAACACTTTGAAAGAACAAGACTACTTTTCATCTAATATAGATTAAAATTAATTCAGCATGTTTTATGAATGAAATAATTCTTCAGTAATGCAATGGGTTTGGGAGTTTTTCCCCACTTTAGAAAGAAAAAAAAATTTGACAATAATATTATTTTTATTCCCAAAGCTAGCAGGGAGAAAAAAGCTTTGTTATATTCCCCCACCCCTCCCATTCTTGCCCCTAGACTTTTCAAAAACAATGCTAGTCCTCTTTGAGGGAACGATGACATGTAGTAAGTTTTATAAAAATATAAATTTATTGATATTGTGTTGGAAGTAGCTACATGAAGCAGTTTCATTGTGTTTCTATTTGGTGTCTCAATCCTGAACAGGCCCACCACACAAAGTCAATTTTAGATTTTCTGAGAACAAAATATGTTGGTCTCATCTGAACTTGAGCTCTGTGGAAACTTACTCATTGTCATTTTAAATAAGGAGATTTCTGGAAATTGATTTTAAAATCCATCCGGGGGATCCCTGTGTGGCTCAGCAGTTTGGCACCTGCCTTTGGCCCAGGGCGCGATCCTGGAGTCCCGGGATTGAGTCCCGCGTCGGGCTCCAAGCGTGGATCCTGCTTCTCCCTCTGCCTGTGTCTCTGTGCCTCTCTCTCTGTCTATCATGAATTTAAAAAAAAAAAAAATCCATCTGTACACAGGGGGCTTGGTGTGAATTATTGGGACAATAACATCTGTGTGTTACCCAATAAATATTTAATTATGTGATCATCAGACTAGATACTTCTTACTAAGCATTAGAAAACTTGTCTCTGGGCAGCCCTGGTGGCTCAGCAGTTTGGCGCCACCTTCAGCCCAGGGCCTGATCCTGGAAACCCGGGATCGAGTCCCAAGTCAGGCTCCCTGGGTGGGGCCTGCTTCTTCTCCCTCTGCCTGTGTCTCTGTCTCTCTGTCTCTCTCTCTCTCTCTCTCTCTCTCTCTCTGTCTCTCATGAATAAATAAATAAATAAATATTTTTTTAAAAACTTGTCTCAGAGTACACAAAACTAAACAAACAGAGAATAAAGTAGCTGGTGAAAACTACCCAATGTAGCAGCACCTGGCATGTGTATTAAAAATAACTCATTCCTAGAGTCCAGCTTTAAAGCCATGAAATATGTCTCAAATGGGACCCTGAAATACTGTCTCAAGTGAAACAGCCATTTGGTTGGGGAGCATTAAAAAGCTTTATCAGTCCTGTAATTAAACCCCTTGAGGCTAAACCCAGAGATAGCTCCTTCCTTTGATTTGTTAGGCTTAGATTATCCCTAGGAGATAGGATAGAATACTAAAAAGTAAGAGTTTTTACGAGAATTCATAGTCTTTTAACTTTTTTTGAGCACCATAATTTGTGTTGCTTTTCTTCCCCCAAACATTTGTACTTTTCATACAAGCATGAATAAAAGTGTTATTCTTAAAGCTTTTCTCAGCTAGACTTCCTCATCTAACCCAAAGAATACAAAAAAGTATTTGACTATTTTCCTAATTTTCCCAGGGATCATAAATGTAGTCCCTTAACTAGAAGCATCACCTAGAAATTCTTAGAAATGCAAGTTCTCCCAAAAAAAGAAAAAAAAGGAAATGCAAGTGCTCAGGCCCCACCACTGCATTAGAAAATCTGGAGGTAGGACCCAGGGCACATGAAAATTTGAGAACCACTGGTCTAGAGCAGAACTTCTTAAACTTTAATATGCTTATAGATCATCTGTGTCTTGTTAAAATACAGATTCTGACTCAGGAGTGGGGGTCTGAGATTCTGCGTTTTTAACAAACCCCAGGTGATGCCGGTGCTCCTGTGATTCTAGTGTACCTCCACAAAATGGAAGTTAGGATTGCTGATAATTGGTACTTTAGATTACCTTTATGTAAATAGTAATGATAATGATAAAATTTATCCACAAGCTTTAGCAAAAGATGATACAGGCATAGATGAGAGGACCAGAGGGATTCCCAATAAATGACAAGGTGAAATAAGAATAGTTTCTGAGAATACTGATTTAATGAGATAAGAAATTAAATCAAACATTTGAAATTTCTACTAAATGAATTTCTACTAAAGAAATCAGAATATGGGCAGCCCTGGTGGCTTAGCGGTTTAGCGCCGCCTTCAGCCCAGGGTGTGATCCTGGAGACCCAGGATCGAGTCCCACATCAGGCTCCCAGCATGGAGCCTGCTTCTCTCTCTCTCTGTATCTCTAATAAATAAAAAATATTTTTTAAAAAAATCAGAATATGTAGCATCATGTGTATACTGTGTTCCATCCTGCAGAAACTGTGTACTGTTCAGAGTGTCAACTGCAGAGACATTGAAGGGCGTCAGTCTACACCACTCCATTTTGCAGCTGGCTATAATAGGGTATCTGTGGTGGAGTATCTGCTGCAACATGGAGCTGACGTGCATGCTAAAGATAAAGGGCAAGTATCAACAATTGTCACGGCCTCTTTTATCTGACTTTTTTAGGAAAATCTGAAAACATTTTTTAAAATATTTTTATGATGGTTTTAGCTCTTTTTCAGAGATGTCTGTTACCCTCCACTGGCTTAAATGTAGCTTCTTAATTTCAGTTAATATTTCATGATGGTTAGCATTTATATAAAGACTTATCTGCATAATGTTTTATAATCTTACAGTGACTAAGGAGATTGATTTTTTAATATGATAAATTTTTCCATTTGTATTGAGGATATTTGAATTCTTCCAGTTTATCTTAAAATTCTTTTTCTTTAAAAATATACAATTTTGGGGGTGCCTGGGTGGCTTAGTTGCTTAAGCATCTGACTCTTGGTTTCAGCTCAGGTCATGATCTTGGGGGTCATGGGATCAAGCCCTGCATGGAGTCTACTTGAGATTGTCTCCCTCCCCTTTGCCCCACTCTTGTGTGCAATAAATAAATAAATAAATAAATAAATAAATAAATAATAAAATAACTTTAAAATACACACACAGAGACACAATTCTCAATTCTGGATAAAGTCTATAGGTGTTTGTTATATTCTCTACAATTTAAAACACTTTTAAAATTTCCTCCCCATACCCTCTAAAAATAATTCCATTTCTGCTTTTGATAAATTTAGGTTCTACAAAATATAAGCAGTGTAGTCCCCTGTGCAGTTCAAGAAATTTATCAGCTGTATGCAATTATGTAAATTAAACATCTTTGCATTGCATTGCTTATGTAGTTTTTCATTTCAGAGGCCTTGTACCTTTGCACAATGCTTGTTCTTATGGACATTATGAAGTTGCAGAACTTCTTGTTAAGCATGGAGCAGTAGTTAATGTGGCTGATTTATGGAAATTTACACCTTTACATGAAGCTGCAGCAAAAGGAAAATATGAAATTTGCAAACTCCTGCTCCAGGTATATTTAAGTACTTATTGTGGACCTGTACATAGATGTTTACATTTCTAATAACTTTCAATAGAAACTTAAGCTAGTAAAGGAGTATGAAGTGAAGCTAATTCTCTTAGATTTCAGAATAAATGTCATGAATATTATATCTTAATCTGTGAGAATGTTTACCACACATAGATTTATTATTGTGTTGTCAGTTATCATCAAGTAACAGTCTCTAATTATTATCCTAATTTTTCCTATATAGTTCTTTAACCTCATGGATTATGGATTATGTAATTAATTTATAAGCCAGATTTATTTGGCACTAGCAAAATTGTGATAATTCTGGTATAATACAGGTACTAGTGTAGATATTTTACAGTAAAAACAAAAATTAGGGCACTTGACTGGCTTTGTCAATAGAAGATGTGACTCTTGATCTCAGGATTGTAAATTCAAGCCCCATATTAGGTATAGTGATTACTTAATAAGAGATATGTTAAATATATATTTTATTTCAGTGTTGGTGAAAACTACAAATAACATACATGAGAGTAAATCATTTGTGAAATACTGCCTTATTTTGGATATAGTTTAAAATTTTTACTAAATTACATTATGGTGGCTCCTGGCTGGTAGAGATACAACTCTTTTTTTTTTTTTTTTAGATGCAACTCTTGATCGCAGGGTCCTAAGTTCAAGTTCCATGCCAGGTTGTGGAGCCTACTTAAAAAAAATAGCAATAATAATTAATTACAATTATAAAAGGCCAATAATATTTAACTGCCTCTGTATTCTTTTTATTATAATTTTCTGTGTACTAAATTAAACATAACAACCATGTTAACCTTTAAGGTAGAGTGTTTCTGTATAAAATAGGATTTTTGCTATAGTTTCATGGACTATTTTCTCATTTAGACTAAGGGCGAACTTAAGCCAGTTCCTCTTTGTTTTTCACATGCCCAGCATGGTGCAGACCCTACAAAGAAAAACAGGGATGGAAATACTCCTTTGGATCTTGTTAAAGATGGAGATACAGATATCCAAGATCTACTTAGGGGAGATGCAGCTTTGTTAGACGCTGCCAAGAAGGGTTGTTTAGCCAGAGTAAAGAAGCTGTCTTCTCCTGATAATGTAAATTGTCGTGATACCCAAGGCCGACATTCAACCCCTTTACATTTAGCAGGTAAGTGAATGAAGTTTAAGTTCTATTCCAATCACCATAGTTTTAAATCCTCTTTGGTGAGTGAGTTTTGGCTACAGAAACTTGAAAAATCAGTCTGTTTGAGCCAGCCTTCTTCATGGGAAGCTAAAGCTTTCCATTCTGATGATAGCTGTTAAGCACATGCAGAAAAAAAATCTTAAGATTTTCAAGAGTTACTAAACCTCTTGCCAAAGTTTTTACATTAATTCATTAGGCCTGCCATAACAAAGTACCAGAGACTGTGAGTGAATTAAACTACAGAAATTTTCTTTTCTCACAGTTCTGGAGATCAAGGCATTGGCAGCATTGGTTCCTCCTGATGCCTCTCTCCTCAGCTATAGATGGCCACCTTTTCACTGTTCCTCACATGGCCTTTTCTCTGCACTTGCCTGGTGTCTCTCACTGTATGTCCTAATCTCCTTTTATAAAAAGGACATCAGATTGGATTAAGGCCTTCCCTAGCTGCCTCATTTTAACTTAACTATCTCTTTAAAGACCTTATCTCCAAATATAGTCATATTCTAAGGTACTGACAAAGCTTCAATACATTTTTTTAAGTTTCAGTCGTGAAATTGACACAGTGCACCTTTGTTTCTAGTACAGGTGTACAACATTTCATTTCAGCTTCTTTAGCTGCATTGAAAATGCATTCAAATCACTGAGCTTTCAGCTGATACTTCAGTGGTGTTACATTGTAGGCATAATTTGACATATATAAGATTTATCTAAGTACATATAATTTAAAAAAGAAAAAATAGAGAAAAAAAGTAATGGAAATGTTTCTGCCACTTTGTGTAGTATGGGAGATAGAAGTGTCTACCCTTGTTTTCTCTCTCATTTTATTTGTCTCATAGTGTGAATAATTGAGTGTGTTCCTAGTATTTAAAAGATAATTTGGGTTATATGTGATTTTTCCCTTTAAATTTGCACCCCCTGTAAGTTGAGACCCCACTTTCCATGGAAAAGACTTACTCTATATGTCTTTTAGAGCCTCTTGGAAGTGATAACCACAAATGCCAACATGGTGCGAAAAGGCTTTTATACTTACACTGGCAGTCAGGACTTTCTTGTCCATGCAAGACAGAATGTGATCTGTGTATATTTGAATTATGCTGTGTATAGTTATTTATATAAGCTTTTCTATATCTTTATGGTAGCTTACCTAGAAAACATTTGATAATTACTATTTAAACCCATGCTGTTGGGCACCTGGGTGGCTCACTTGGTTTTAGTGTCTGCCTTCAACCTAGGTCATGGTCTCAGGGTCCTAGGATCAAGCTCACATTGGACTCACTGGTCAGTGTGGAGCCTGCTTCTCCCTCTGCCTGTGTCTCTGCCTCTCTCTCTCTCTCTGTGACTATCATAAATAAATAAATAAATAAATAAATAAATAAATAAATAATCCTTCAGTGAAAGAATAAAAAACTACAAGAAAAATAAATGTGAAAAATATTTTTTAACTGTTTTAAAGTTTTAAATGATAGCTGATTTATGTTGGCAAAGTTAAGTTCCAGATTTGCTCTCAATCTATGATTATGTGTCAAATAAAACATACTTTACCATATGACTGTTACTAAGATAGCTGACCTTTCCCAAGATGACAACTAAGAGATTATGGCATACTAATAAAATACTAAGTTTTACTTCATGACTTTAGCTGATTTTAGCTGATTTCTAGATTTTGCTGCTAGACTTGCAGAGATGTATATTCCTAAGATCTCTGTCTACAAAAAGCGTATCTTTGCAGCCTTTTTGGAAAATGGGGTCCTGAGACACATGCTGATGTGCTGTCTCCTACTCTGCCAGCCACTTTTGTTCCTAACTTGGCTTTTATATGGTTGAATGCCTTCTACTTGTGGCCCTTGAGACCACGTACCTGAGTTCAGGAAGTTGCATATAACAATCATAAAGGTAAAGACTTTGGTAGAAGATTTTAAAAGGAAAGATACAGCAAATCAGTCTACAACTTTTGAGAGTTTCTGGAATAAATGAGTGTCATCACTGAAACCTTCCACTTTGAGACCAGTAGGCAATTTTTTCCATAAAATAAAATCTTAATAGTCCAGTGGGGAATATCAGATTTCTATAAAATCTCTTTGTTTTTTTAAAGAATGTCTGTGTTTCTTATATAGATATATACAGATACATAGATGTAATTATTTTTATATTAAGTGGAAGTAATTTTACTTCTTTTCTAAATTAGCTGGTTATAATAATTTAGAAGTTGCAGAATATTTGTTACAACATGGAGCTGATGTGAATGCCCAAGACAAAGGAGGACTTATTCCTTTACATAATGCAGCATCTTATGGGGTAAGTTCTTTCCTATTTAAAATCTCTGAAATTTTCAAAGTGCAAATCAGTATTGCAATTCAAAGGGCATTTAGCGGGCAGCCCAGGTGGCTCAGCGGTTTAGCACTGCCTTCAGCCCAGGGCATGATCCTAGAGACCTGGGATCGAGTCCCACATCGGGCTCCCTGTATGGAGCCTGCTTGTCCCTCTGCCTGTGTCTCTCATGAATGAATAAATAAAATCTTAAAAGGGGGGGGGGCATTTAGCTTGACTTTTTCATTTTTTAGGGGAGTAAATATGAGGACTAAAGAGATTAGTGTCCAGGTCTCAATTCTGATTTTGTTGTAAGCTAGCTGTGTGACATGCAGCACATTTGTCATTCATTGTATTACCTTCTTTATCATCTCTTTATTTTCAGTAAGATAGTTTTGTTTATTTCTTGATGCCAGGAAGGAAACCCACTAGGACTCCTAGAAGTCTGTAGAGTTTCAGATGCGTTGTTCCTGAGTTTATAATGACCCTAAAATGTTATAATCAATATTGGCCAGCTTCAGTCGTATAATTGGAATAACTAAGAAAGGTTGCTGATTTGTAAATCAATGTTTAGCAGTTATAAAACTTGAATAAATGAGAAGTTATTTAAGTTGTGTTCATTTATTTGGTTCCCATCCGGTATAGAATTCTTAAATTCTCAAGTTACTAAAACATCTGTAATTTTTAATCAGCTACCCATAAATTATGTTTGGGAGCAACACAGTTTTTAATTTCCAGAACAGGTTTTAAAATATGGGAAAAAAAGGTATATAGTAAGTTTCTTCTTGGGAACTAAAATGTGGTAATATTTCAGACTATAACAGGAATATTTTCTTTTACAGCATGTAGATGTAGCAGCTTTACTAATAAAGTATAATGCATGTGTCAATGCCACGGACAAGTGGGCTTTTACACCTTTGCATGAAGCAGCCCAAAAGGGACGAACACAGCTTTGTGCTTTATTGCTGGCCCATGGAGCTGACCCTACTCTTAAAAATCAGGAAGGACAAACGCCTTTAGATTTAGTTTCAGTAAGTGATGGACTCTTTGAAAAATCTCATTGCTTTCTGACTTTTTAAAGTTCACTTGGTACATACAAAATGTCTTCATGGTAAATGTGGCAAAATCTATTTTAGCTCAGTCTAAATGTAGGACTTCTTTGGTGTTAAAATATAATATGTAAATAATAAGGTTATCAATCAGTTATTGTATCTGGGGTGCTTTTAGAAATAGGAAAAGGAAGTGTATGGTATAACTGCTTATGTTATTAGTTGGGAAACAAAACAGGTGCAGGCCCTCAGTGAAAGCTATTATGGTGTGTACTATGCAGAGTTGTAGAGGACATACGATGAACTTTCCCAGTCAGGGACATTGCTCTCAAAGTGCAGCCATAAAGCCGGCTTCTAGTAGGGATTCCCTTCCCTCCCAGACTGCCTCTTCCCAAAGTTCCTGTTCCTCACTTATCTCACCAAAGGTATTTGTGAAACAAGCTTGTTCCTCCAGTTTTCTATGAAGTTTGTTTGGTTTTGGTTTTTTCCTTCTTCCAAGGGAACTCATGTAGGCATCTCCAATGTAGCCTCTGCCTTGGCCACTGTGACATAGGTGTCTCTCTTGCCTTTACGACTGTGAAATTGACCAGGGCATTGGAGGAAAAGGGAGAAGAAATTCTTGTTCAGATGGGAAGGAAGGGAAGTGTCTTCTACATATTGCTTTCTCCTGAGAGAGATTCCACTGTTACAGATTACACTGAGAAGCTGATTTAGTTCAGCTGCATTGGGGGTTAAATAGATTTTTCTCAGCAGGCTGACAACCCAACAGTATTTGCAATATTTCTTCAGGGAAATGTCTTTCTAGTTCCAAAATACTTTGGAAGTATACTTTTCTAATTCATTCCGCCCATTTGTTCATCCACCAGACATAATTGACATGAAACAAAGGGCTCTAGAAAACAGGTGTGGGCTTTAGGGTCAAACAGACCTGCCTTAGAATTCCAACTCTGCCACTTAGAGTTGCACAGTCTTTCACCTTGCCTAGTCATCTACAAATGGGGGTAAAATATGTGTGGTTAAGGGGCACCTGGCTGACTGTCAGAAAAGCATGTTACTCTTGATCTTGGGCTTGTGAGTTAGGGCTCCACATTGGGTGTAGAGATTACTTAAAAATAAAATCTTTAAGATACATACACGTGTGTATGTATATGTCTGGTTAATATGAAATTTAAATGAGGTAATGTACTTGAAGTCCCAGGCATGATAGCAAATACATAAAAAGCACCCAACAGATCGTGCTATTATTTTAAAATGTTACCTACAAACTGTGAGTGCTGTGGAAGTCCTCAGACTCGGGTAGGAAAAAGGTAAGGATTAGAAGAGACTGTATCAATGACTAGTCATGAAAACAAGTACTGATTTACTTCTTGCTGACTATTAATTAGTTAGGGTCTTAATTGAGCATTGTGAAAAAAAATAGTATATATCACTAATTAAATTAATATACTAGTAAATTTGGGGATTTTTTTTTTCCATGCTAGCTGATTTGATTAAAATGATGATCTCACTCCCTTCCCCCATTCAATTTTAAGGAACAAATATATATCACTGAATATTTTCCAAGAAATATAAACAAGTCATTGTTTACTAAAGTTCCATGTAGATTGAATTACTTCTTCCAGAATAATTGCATTAGTGTTAAAATTTTCTTACCTTTTAAAATTGATATTACTATAGCTCATTTCAGTGTTTTTCAGAATATCATAGTATCAAAGTTAGGGGTTTTTTTTATGCTTTGCTACATTTAACAGGGTTTTTTTTTTTTTTTAATTTTCTGTGTCTTTGAACAGATTTTCTGAATTATTTTATATTTAGTAACAGTTTGACCGGATATCACTTGTTTTACTTTTGAAAATAATCATTTTTATATAATATGCAACTCTAGTGCAAATCTGAGTTTTTGTCATATTTTTAAATACATTCTGTTGGGTATAGGAGAATTTTAAAACTTGGCTTATCACAGATTTAATTTCTCTCTGACCCACACCAGGCAGATGATGTTAGCGCTCTCTTGACAGCAGCCATGCCCCCTTCTGCTCTGCCTTCATGTTATAAACCTCAAGTGCTCAATGGCGTGAGAAGCCCAGGAGCTACCGGCGATGCTCTGTCTTCAGGTCCATCCAGCCCATCAAGTCTTTCTGCAGCCAGCAGTCTTGACAACTTATCTGGGAGTTTTTCTGAACTGTCTTCAGTAGTTAGTTCAAGTGGAACAGAGGGTGCCTCTAGTTTGGAGAAAAAAGAGGGTGAGACATTCTGCAAAAATAACTTTCTGTCTTGTAATATAGCCACAGATTTGTCATTTAGAATTATAACAAGTCATTTTTTAACCTTAAATACAACTGTTAGTACCAGTTTAATTAGCATAGCCTTTAAGTTTTAGTCTATTGTTGTTTTCTTTATGTTATTAGTCCCTAATGAAACTTTCTCCTTCCAAGTTGAGGCTTGATGAGTCTTACGCTGCTAACCTACTCTTTAGATGTAAATATGCTTTTTGAAGGGTTTAAAAGTCTTGTGGTTGAGTAGTTATGCTTTATTTATCTCTTCTGGTGTATTTTTACAGTTATGAAATACCTTTACTCCATGTCAGAATATCCAATTATGAAGATAGGGGTTTTTTTTAAGGAAAGGAAAAAGATACACATACTTACAGTCTCTATAAAACTGTTCTCTCTACCTCATACCTGTCCAAATTCATCTCACCTTAAGTGGCATTGTGGAACTTGTTTACATAAACTTTTTTGTGAAGTCACTTACATTCTCAAAGATAAGGAACTTTTTTTTTTTTTTTTTGGTGAAAATAAAGTTGACATCTTAGTTTCAGTATGGAAACTTATTATAAACACACAGTTAAAAATAATATTTTTTTTAATGCTAAGATTTTTTTTAACCTGAGAGTGCCCCCATTGGCTGTTTATTCTAATGATGTTAATTTTGTAGCTTTCTCTTTTTGCAATTTTTGTTGGTATGTTCAGTATTGTATCCCAAGTGACAGTATTTTGATTCATCTTTACATTCTTCATGAGTATAGTAATTCCACAAAACTTTGTTGTTATAATGTTGATATACGTTATTCTGTTCTGGATTTTTTTTTTTCCCAGTTCCAGCAGTAGATTTTAGCATAACTCAGTTTGTAAGGAATCTTGGGCTTGAGCACCTGATGGATATATTTGAGAGAGAACAGGTGAGTAGATGAATTGATTTTGCTTGGTTTGATTTTCTGTAAGACCTCAAGGAAAAATTAATGCCTTGAACTGTTCAACCTGCTTGCAGAGAGAGGAGAATGTTTTGTTTTGTTTTTTTTTAAAAAAAAAAAAAAAAGACTGAAAAATCAGTCACTCTTTTAGTTTGGCTTGATCTTGGAATTTCTGTTCTGTTTATTAGCACATAAAAATCGATTCTCATGCAATAAAAAAATACATGGAAATGTGAAAATACACATTCTTTTCAAGTGCGCACGAGACATTCTCTAAAATAGACAATACCATAAATCACTGATCAGGCTTCTGCAAATACAAAAAGATTGAGATTATACCATGCATATTTTCTGACCACAATGCTATGAAACTTGAAGTCAACCACAGGAAAAAGTTTGGAAAAACTATAAATACATGGAGGTTAAATAGCTTGCTATCAAATAATGAATGGGTCAACAGGAAATCAAAGAAGAATTTTAAAAATACGTAGAACAATAGACTCTCATGTAGTAATAGTAAAATAACTTTCTGAAATGGAAAGCTTAGCTTATTTTTATTTAGCTCGTAAAGCTCTGTTTGTTCGGGTCAGTCATGTCTTACCTGCTCTAAGTCTGACACTTCACTAGCTGCTATGGGAAGATATGCCAAGCATATATCTAGGCTTTTCGGGAAGATATGCCAAGCATATATCTAGGCTTTTCTAGAACAGTCCCAGTTTAAAGTATGCTGTCAGAATACATTTACTGATTTTGGGGGGACTAAGAAAATATAGTTACTGTATACCTGCATCCCTAAAGAACTTTTGGTCTACTTGTGGAGCTCTAACAATATATAAAGAACTAGGTATTGGGTATAGATTTTAGAAATTCAAAGGAAAAAAGGTAACCTGCTGGACTATTCAGGGAAAGCTTCATGGAAGATGTATAAATAAAACAGGATTTTTGAGTGTCTTCAGTTTTCACAAAATGGGAATAACGTATTTGACGGTAAAGGAATAGTTTGAATCCTGAGGCAGAAGTACCAGTTAGCATAGTCTGGAGTCTGGAGAAACCAGTGAAGCATTGTATAAATGGATTGATTACGGTAGAGTGATGGTGGATAACACAAAATAGAGTGTCTGAATGTGGTTAATTTGTAAATGGATTTTTGTTTTACGGTTTAATTCAGCTCAGGTTCTTATGCTAAATGAAAGTAATTATTTTTTGTAGTTTATACCTAAAATTTAATTAGCTGCAACTTTTTGGGTTCAGTTTAACAACTGGTTTGCTTTCATTTCTAAGCTGTTCAAAAAAATCTGAAGTAAATGTGTGATTCTAATACATTATAAAAACACCAGTATATGAATGTCTACCAAATGTAAGCCTTCTAAACAGTTTCATCCTTTTTTGTAAGATCACTTTGGATGTATTAGTGGAGATGGGGCACAAGGAGCTGAAGGAGATTGGAATCAACGCTTATGGACATAGACACAAACTAATTAAAGGAGTTGAGAGACTTATCTCTGGACAACAAGGTACTTCATTTTAAATAAGTGGTATCATCAGTTTAACAGTTGGCATAAAGGCAACTTGCTAAATGATAATTTAAAAATCTATAAGAGCAAGTCCATTTAATGGGAAAAATGCTAATTAGGATTCAAGAAACTTGGTATCAAGTTGTAACACTGCTACTGTTAAGTTTCCTGAGCTTCTGCTGGTAATTGTGTACCTGAATAAAATTTCTGGGCCATTCAGAAGTTTGGTGATTGCTTTTGCTCTGATGTTATTTCTCTTACTTCTATTCAGTTATTTTTGAAGTTATTCTAGCTCTAAAATTTTATGATTCTAAAAGATCAGACACTTGAATATCTCCTATCTTATGGTAATATAATAGGCAATGCCTAGGCATTCAGGCCTGCCCATAAAATAATGTTGTAAACTTCTCTTTTGTTGTAAATGGCTCAACTCTAAATACTTACAATGAAAGTATTGGGAAACAGTGTTGTAACTGAGGAAATTTTGCAAAATAGCATTGAATAATATCTATTTCTTCTGAATGTTAGAACTTTTAAAAAATGCAAATTGCATTTGTTCAACAGATGTTAACATTTCCTAGGTACCAAGTCCTGGGTGTGAAAAGGTGAATTATTCTAAGTATCAAAATCACATTGTTAAACTGAGGGCATGATTTTCCCTGCCTGGAATCAAATATGTCCTGTCATTGAAGTCCTGGCTATATATCTGGAGTTTAAGAAAAACCTAAACTAGCAAAAATGAAGACATTTTCAGAGACAGATGTATGAAGGCAGGATGGGGTCCATCTCAAAAAAGAAAAAATATCTCTAGAAATTAGGTGATTGGAGCTAAGGAATACTTTAAATGGGAATTCTGGAATGGACCAGGATCAATTAAAGGTAGATACACTTTACTTGCCTGGTAGAGTCTAGGACAAAATGTTTAAAACGTGAGGTAGTCTGGAATATGTCTTATAGATGACAAAATGTATAAGATAAAAAGGAAAGAAACCCCATTGGCCCCATGGAATGTTAGTATACAATATAAAAAGCATCAAAAATGAAGAAAAACTAGAACCTTCAGTTGTGGATCATGACTCTACTAGAATAATAGATCTGGTAGGATAGAAATGTCTTTTTTTTTTTCCTTAAGATTTTATTTATTTATGAGAGACACAGAGAGATAGAGGCAGACACAAGCAGAGGGAGAAGCAGGGTCCATGCAGGGACCCCGATGCGGGACTTGATCCTGGGACTCCAGGATCATGCCCTAAGCCAAAGGCAGACACTCAACCCCTGAGCCACCCAGGCGTCCCTAGGATAGAAATTTCAATGGAATACTGGAATAACAAGGACCATTTAGAAAGAGACAGGTTAAAAAGGAAATCAGGTTGGGCAGCCTGGGTGGCTCAGCAGTTTATTGCTGCCTTCAGCCCAGGGCGTGATCCTGGAAACCCAGGAACCAGTCCTACGTTGGGCTCCCTGCGTGGAACCTGCTTCTCCCTCTGCCTGTGACTCTGCCTCTCTCTCCCTCTCTGTGTCTCTCATGAATAAAAAAAATATTTAAAAAAAAAAAAGGAAATCAGGCAATGTTTGTTCATTAAACATACAGTGTCTGGGATACAGTTATTAAAACTGTATTGAAAGGCTCAGGAAACATTGGCAGAAACAGATACATTACCACCAGATGGCAGAGATACGTAACTCCATGCCACCTCTGGTCAGGAGTCATTTTGCTTATCCAGCTGCAATTTGTAAAGGAACATTCATTCCTTCATGGAGGAGAATTGTTACGAGACAGAATGACTGCTCTAGCACATCAGGGTCACTTGCCTACATAAAATTAACCTTTCTTGTCTTCATTTGAAGCCAGGATTCTATATCTGTGTTATACCTAATTTGTAAAGTGGATCTAGTGGAAGTCTTCTAACAGTCTCTCATTTTGCTGGCTTAGCCCTAGCTATCATTCAGTGCATCAAGTCAGTAGATTACTTGTCCTCCATCTCTGAGCACAGATTAAACATCTTGGGATGGTACACAGATGCTTTAGTCAAGCATGTGTTATAGTCTTTATTAAGTCTTTAGTCTCTGAAATATTCCCCTTTGTAAGTCTCCATACTTCTGTAAGTACTGTAATCGAGTCATACCTATAAGTTTGTTTAAGTTAAGCATGTTGATAACAGTCGTGTTATTCAGACCAAAACTCAGAACTAGGTTAGTGCTTTTACATTCCAGAGGCAAGCTGCCATGCACTGACCCAACAATAATGGATTTCATCCCTACCTGGAAAAATAGCAGAGACTCAGAAATCTTGTAGAGACTGAAGGAGAGGTTACAGGTATACCAAAGAAATTAGAAAATTCTGTCAAAGATTCCATTTCAAAAGCTTTTGTGAGAGTAAAGGTACAAAATACAGTTATCTTGACCATTGATATTCAGAAAATACAATATTCATTGCTGAATTAAAGACTATAATGGGTTAGAATAAGCATTCATTAGTTAGTAACCTTTATGGAATACTCATTCTGGGATGATTCAAAATACCTGAGGCGGGCAGCCCTGGTGGCTCAGTGGTTTAGCGCTGCCTTCAGCCCGGGCATGATCCTGGAGACCCCGGATCGAGTCCCGTGTCGGGCTCCCTGCATGGAGCCTGCTCCTCCCTCTGCCTGTGTTTCTGCCTCTCTCTCTGTCTCTCTCATGAGTGAATAAATAAAATCTTAAAAAAAAAAATTACCTGAGGCTATACAAGTTTCTGTCATAATCCTTCCTCATATGTACAAAAATTAAAGTGACTAGATGCTGAGAGGGCTGTATCATTAGTGAAGGAAATGTGAAGAAGAAATGTGTGACAAACTCCTTAAGGATAAGAGATAAAGAATAAAGCATCTTCTGAAATATTAGAACTTGTCAGGTTAAAATTAGTAGTCTAAATGCAGTGTGGTGTTCTGGTTTGGATCCTAGAACAGAAAAAGGACATTAGTGGGAAAAACTAGTGAAATCCAAAATAGTCTGTAATTTAATAAGTGTGATATATGTACTGTGGCTCTATATAAAATGGTAACATTGGAGGAGCATTAACGTTCTTAATGGTGATGTTAGGAGGTTGACTGAAAGGTACACAGGAACTCTCTGTATGATCTCAGCCTTCCTGAAAATCCAAATTAGTCCAAAATCAAAAGTTTTTAAAAATCAGTAGTAAGCATCAGATAAATCAAGTGGCTGTTTTTGATTGGTGTTAATCAGAGGGGTTTTTTGCCATGTTTTTTTTAACCTTCAAATTTCATTTGCTAGGTCTTAACCCATACTTAACTTTGAACACCTCTGGAAGTGGGACAATTCTCATAGATCTATCTCCTGATGATAAAGAGTTTCAGTCTGTGGAGGAAGAGGTATGTTCATATACCTTAAATTAATGTTGGGTTTAGTAGCTAAACTTCCTAGACGTTTCCAGATCTTAAAAATGTAATAGGGTTTTTTAATTGTCCCTAACTCTTTACCACCTAGAAAACCTTCAAAATCAGCATTGAAGGTACACTCCCTCAATAAACTTTAATTCCAGTAACTTGGTTCAGTACTACAGTTAATACTAACCCAGAATTCTGTTGGAGAAGTTTACTGTCATGGGGCAGGTGGGGGGAGGGGAGTGCCAATATTTCCCTCCCTTCATGAAAGCAATTACGAAGCCCAGTACCTCACACAAGACCCAGAATATGTGGATTCTACTTATCCAGGAAAGTTTTCTTCCAGCTTGCTTTCCACAAAACTCTTGAATCCACTGAAATCTTTGAATAGTGCCTTACACTTTGAAGAACACATAACCTATATGTGTGAGGAACACAGAGATAAAAAGTTGAGTAGGACTGAGTTCTAAAATTTAAGAAACTCCAGCTCTTAATGAAATATAAATTGTGCTTTATTAGGGCAGCATGAATGGGAACAAATAAATGATTGGGGTTTTTTTAGCTTTTAGGTGATTAACTTTATATGTTTAACTCACCTGTGCATCTGTTTCTTCTTTCTTCCTTTAGTTTGCATTAAATAATTTTCACCTATAAATATTATTTTCAGATTGCTAGCTAATTAGCTAATAGCTATCTCTAGAAAATAGTACTTGTGAACTTACAGAACTCATATTCCTTAAACAACAAAAATATTAAAATCTCATTTTGTATTCTCAAAAATACAATCATAAGAGTCAAAAAGCATGTTCCCCATATCAGAAAAAAACAAAAGTTAATACACATATATTTGACATATTTTTCCATCAGATGCAAAGTACAGTCCGAGAGCACAGAGATGGAGGTCATGCAGGTGGAATCTTCAACAGATACAATATTCTCAAGGTAATAAGATAGTGAAAATAAAGTTTTCTGAGACCATAGTTTTTTCAAGCCTGAAACAATAATTAACTTTCATAAGAATACAATGATCTGTCTAACCTATTAAGTCTTTGACATAGCATCAGGGGATATTTGGGGGACAATTGTATACTTGGAAGGTTAAGATTCTCAAAATCAGGATGCCTGGGTGGCTCAGATGGTTAAGCATCTGCCTTTGGCTCAGGTCATAATCTCCAAGTCCTGGAATCGAGCCACACATCAGGCTCCCAGCTCAGTGGGGAGTCTGCTTCTCCTTCTCCCTCTCCTCTGCCTCTCCCCCTGCTTGTGCTCTGTCTGTCTCTCTCAAATGAATAAATAAAAATCTTTTTAAAAATTTAAAAAAAAAAGATTCTCAAAAATCCTTGTACTGTTTTTTGTTTTTTTGTTTTTTTGGTTTTGTTTTTTTTGTTTTTTGTTTTTTGTTTGCTTTTGAGGGGAGGTGCTGTTTTCATAATGAATAATTCAGCCCTTGCTGAACATATTCAAGTTTAGAGGTTATGCTTTATCTTTGAATAATGATAAATGATAAATCCTGTAGGTTTAGGCCTTTAAATATATAAACGACTATTAAGGTACTCTGTTAAAGTGCTCGCTTCGACAGCACATATACTAAGGTATGCTGTTATAACAAAGTTGAATTTTTTTGTGGCTCAAGAAAGGCCTCCATCTTTATATTTACACCATGCTTTCTTTTTTCTTTTTCTTTTCTTTTTTTTTTTTTTTTGTCTTGTCTTGCTCCTAACTCCAGGTTTCTGTGAGTCCCCATCCATATCATGTTTTTTAAAATTTTAGGAGTACTCCCTCTATATCTTCATCTTTGCCAAAAACAGTCTTTAAAAAAATATTTTTTAAGTCATTCAAATGAGAGTCCTAGGGATCCCTGGGTGGCTCAGCCGTTTAACACCTGCCTTCGGCCCAGGGCGTGATCCTGGAGTCCCGGGATCAGGTCCTGCAACGGGCTCCCTGCGTGAAGCCTGCTTCTCACTCTGCCTGTGTCTGCTTCTCTCTCTGTGTGTCATTCATGAATAAATAAATAAAACCTTTTAAAAAAAGAGAGAAAGTCCTGTTCTTTTTCTTGAACCCAGGTATTCTTTTCTGGGTCTTTTCCAACTTTGCTGTGTTTTTCTTGAGAACTACAGCAAGCAAAATGCACACTCTACTTGAGATGCATAAATATTTTTGTTAACTACATTCTTAATAATTCTAAGATAAGATGGTTAGAATTAAACTGTGGCAAGTGGGGCAGCCCAGATGGCTCAGCGGTTTAGCGCTGCCTTCGGCCCAGGGCCTGATCCTGGAGACCCAGGATCGAGTCCCACATCGGGCTCCCTGCATGGAGCCTGCTTCTCCCTCTGCTTGTGTCTCTGCCTCTCTCTCTCTCTCTCTCTCTCTGTGTCTCATGAGTAAATAAATAAAATCTTAAAAAAAAAAAAGTATGGCAAGTATCTTTATAATACTTGAATTTTAAACTCAAAAGTGAACAGTATCAGGGTGCCTGTATGTCTCAGTTGGTTAAGCTTCTGCCTTGGTCTCAGATCATATCCTGGGGTCCCGGGATGGAGCCCCTCTTCCTATTGCAGGGAGCCTGCTTCTTCCTCTCCCTTGCTTGTGCTTTCTCTCTCTCATTCTTTCTCAAATAAATAAAATCTTTAAAAAGAAAAAAAAGGAAATCCACTTAAAAAATCAACAATATCAAAAAAAAAAAAAAAAAAAAAAAAAAAAAAAAAAAAAAAAAAAAAAAAAATCAACAATATCAAATCTTTCATCTGTTTTATATTACTATTTCAGAACAACTATTATGTATAATATTAGATACCATATTTCAGAGTTACTGAATACTAAAACTATTCATCGAGATGGTTATATTCATACTATTAGATGATTTAAAATAAAAGCACACATTATTCAGATAAAGGAATCCTACTTTTGGAAGCTTCTTTTTATTTGTATCATAGTATGACAAGAATTACATCTTGAGATTTCCATTCATGAACACTTATAATTAGAGGCAAATTTCAATCAAGTCTACATTATCTGCAAGCAGTAACAAAGTGTATGGAGGTTTGTTAAGGGTGAGGGCAGGAGAGAATATGTTTTTGATTTTCAAAATAGTTTAAAATTAAGAAAAGCACTTTTTGGGCAGCCCTGGTGGCTCAGTGGTTTAGCGCTGCCGTCAACCCAGGGCATGATCCTGGAGACCCAGGATCGAGTCCCACGTCGGGTTCTCTGCATGGAGCCTGCTTCTCCCTCTGCCTGTGTCTCTGCCTCTCTGTCTCTCACGAATAAATAAATAAAATCTTTAAAAAAAAAAAAAAAACGAAAAGCACTTTTCTCTGTAAAGATTTTAATGCAATATTTAATTTTTCAATGATAGGGATCCCTGGGTGGCGCAGCGGTTTGGCGCCTGCCTTTGGCCCAGGGCGCGATCCTGGAGACCCGGGATCGAATCCCACATCGGGCTCCCGGTGCATGGAGCCTGCTTCTCCCTCTGCCTGTGTCTCTGCCTCTCTCTCTCTCTCTCTCTCTCTCTGTGACTATCATAAATAAATTAAAAAAAAAATTTTTTTTTCAATGATAAAACTTTTTTTTTTTTTTTTTAACATAAATGAGATCTCTGTCAGTTAGTTCCTTGATTACATCTGTGGCAGTATTTTCAGTTTTTTTCAGGCAAGACTAAAACCACTCCCTCCGATGTGCTCTGGGACCAGCAGGGGGCTGTAACACCTTTAAACACAGCCAAGAAACAGCTCTAGGATTGTGAATTTTGATCCTAGGAATACTCCAAATGATACCAACATCCATCTTTAACTCTTCTCAAGACAAAAACTTTAGGAATTGGAGGCTTAGGGAAGGGTAGAGGGAGTAGTAGTGTGTCTCTTTGTGTATGTGTTAGAATGGTGTTTTTTGGTGTGGCCTTTTCTAATATTTTTAATTAAAAATAAAGATGATACTTTGAGCCAGATAAAGCAGTGTGAGGTGAATGATATTGTTCTCTTCTAAATACTTAAATACAGAACTTAACATACTGATTTGGAGATGTTTTAGTAATAATTCTAAATTAGAATGGGAATATTTTAGTCAATTAATGGTACTCTTGACCTTCACTTAAGGCAATAAGTAGCTTTTTTTCTCATGGACATTTTTGACTTCCAAAATGTAGCTATATTTCTATCTTTATATTTGAGACCAAGTATTTTTAGTTGACTAAAATAAAACATAGTTTACATTTCAGAAAAAAGTTTTGCCTCTCTACAGGCTATGTGGCCCATTTTGGCTAAGATGAACAAATAGGTAAGTAATTATGACATAAAGATTTTGATTATTCTGATCTCTTCTTTATAGATTCAGAAAGTTTGTAACAAGAAATTATGGGAAAGATATACACACAGGAGAAAAGAAGTTTCTGAAGAAAACCACAACCATGCAAATGAAAGAATGCTATTTCATGGTAAGATTCCTTTTCCCCAGGACACATGCTAGCTCAGTAGGTAGAGCATGCCACTCTTCGTCTCAGGGTTCTGAGTTCAAATCTTACATTAGGTATGGAGACTACTTTAAAAAAAAAAAAAAAGATTCTTACCCTACCCTACCACCATCCTCTTCTACATAATTTTTTGTCACATATGAAATAATGAGTCTGTATGTTTCTCATGCCATTTTTTAAAAAAATAAAAATACAAATATAATGTTACATTTATATTTGTATTTCCAACCTCTATTTGTATTATATTTTATATTTGTATTTCCAACCTCTTTTGAATTTGTATATTTTATAAATGTAATGGATTGTTTATAAATGGGATTACAATAAGGGCAAAGTACAGAAATAGGAATGTTGACTTAATATTTTCCTTTTTTCTTTTATAGATTTTTGCATATGATCACTCTGAAAAATGGTGTGCTTTACTTTTAACTAGTTGATTGAATTGAAATTAAGGTCTGAGGGGTGCCTGGGTGGCTCAGTCAGTTAAGCATCTGACTCTTGATTTTTGGCTCAGGGCAGGATCTTAGGAGATCAAGCTCTGCGTTGGGCTCTGCCTGCACTGAGTATGGAGTCTGCTTAAGATTCTTTCTCTCTTTCTCAAAAAAAAAAAAAAAAAAGATTCTCTCCCTCTCCAAAAAAAAAAAAAATTAATAAATAAAGTAAGATGAAATGAGGTCTGAAAATCACCTCAGAAGACCATACACATCCTATTCTGCCTTTAATTCTGAGTGTCAAAACTACATTTAACTTCATTCTGTGAAAAGAGCCATTGTCAGAAGTGCCTGGCTGACTCAGGTGATTGAGCGTGCCAGTGTACATCTTGGTTTTATGAGTTCAAGCCCCATTTTAGGGGTGGAGATTACTTTTAAAAAATTAAAAAATAAAATCTTTTTTTTAAAAAAAAGAGCCATTGTCATTGACCTAGGGAACTTTCTGAGAACTTCTGTAGAATTGAGAGCACCATTATTTATTCTTGAAATTTTTTGATTTTTTTTTTATATATATATTGCAAACTAATATATGTTGATTGGTCTGTCTGCCTTTTTTTTTTTTCTAAGTAGTCTCCATGCCCGTCGGAAGCTCACTGTGGACCCTCAACCCACAACCCCAAGACCCAAGATCTGAGTTAAGATCAAGAGTTGGATGTCCAACTGATTGAGCCACCCAGGCACCCCTCATCTTTGAAATTATAGCAAAGATGAATATAGATATTAATAGAGTGTTCATCAAGTCTTCAAGCATATAGTTGCTCCCATCTGTTTTTCCAGTTGGCCTTGATTGCAGAAAACTTTAGAGACCTGTACACTTCTATAAAACACAGCATTTAGGGGCACCTGGGTGGCTCAATGGTTGAGCGTCTGCCTTTGGCTCAGGTCGTGATCCCAAAGTCCTAGGATCGAGTCCCACATCAGGCTCCCTGCAGGGAACCTGCTTCTCCCTCTGCGTCTCTGTGTGTCTCATGAATAAATAAATAAAATATTTTTTTAAAAAAAGGCTGAAAACACAGCATTTAAATTTCACAGTCCTCTGAAAGAATGGCTTATAGCAGACTGAATTGGTGCATAATATCTAAATGGTATTTCTCATTCTGAAACTTTAAAAATCATTTTGATAATCCCTTGGCCCAGAGTATATTATTTATGTACTGACTTGATGGCTATAGTGAATTTTTCTATTTTATAGTATAAGTTATTTTGTTTTTTCCAAATTAATTCAAAGAAATGATTCTATTCAGTATTTCTGTAAAGTGGAATTCAGTGCATTTTCCTGTCCCTTTATGAATAGGGACACTGGGCTTGATGACTCAGTTAACTATGATACTGGCTTTTCCCAGAGCCCACCCATCACCCTACTCTCTGGCCTGGTTCCCTTGGCTACCTCCTACCCATTGGCTAAGCTCTCCTTGTCACACATGCAAGGAAGAGGGGAGAAAGTAGTCAGTGTGCAGAGAATGGAAGAATGCACTTTTTCAGATAGAATCTGGTGTGATGGGATGAAAGGCAGAGAAGTGGAAGGATGGGAGAAGAGAGGTATAAAAAAGAGAATGAACAAGGGTACCTTGGTGGCACAGTGAGTTAAGTATTCCACTCTTGGTTTTGGCTCAGTTTGTGACCTCAGGGTGGTGAAATCAAGCCCCGTGTAGGGCTCTGTGCAGAGTCTGCTTAAGACTTACTCTCCCCCGCCCCCCCAAAAAAAGACTCCCTCTCCCTCTCCCCCTGCCCATCTCATGCCTCCACCACCACCACACACACCTGCTCCCACACTCACATTCCTGCTTTCCCCACGCCCCTCAAATAAATAAATCTTAAAAAGAGAGAGAGAAAGTATGAACATGAAAAGACCACTTTGGCCACTTTTAATATCTAGAAAATGTACACAGACATGAGTGTCATTTTAAGACTTAATTGCATTCAGCCTTGCTATATGAGGTGTATTATGAGACTCTTGGTTCTGGATTTGTATGGATTTGGGGTCTAGAATTTGGTAACTTTGGCATTGATATTTCAAATGATCTTTTTTCTAGTTGGATTTGTATGTGTCTTCCTTTTTGGCATCTGATCTACCACCTTATTAGAAATAGTGCTTCTAAAGTTGTTATTCTAAAGGCTTAAGCTACCTGACAGTTAACTTCTTGTTATCCTTGTTTTTTTATATTCTTTATTGTGGTGGTCGTGTGTGTATATTTAAGAATTGCACTTCAAAAAGGATTTCATTTATTTTTCTTCTAAAATGATTTTAGGGGCTCCTTGGGTGGCTCAGTGGTTTGGCACCTGCCTTTGGCTCAGGGCGTGATCCTGGAGTCCCGGGATTAAGTCCCACATCGGGCTCCCAGCATGGAGCTTGCTTCTCCCTCTGCCTGTGTCTCTGCCTCTCTCTCTCTCTCTCTCTCTCTCTCTCTCTCTCTCTCTGATATACATAAGTAAAATCTTAAAAAAAAAAAAATTTTTTTTTAATTGTTACCCATCTACATGTATTTTAGGATCTCCCTTTGTGAATGCAATTATCCACAAAGGCTTCGATGAAAGACATGCCTACATAGGTGGCATGTTTGGAGCTGGGATTTATTTTGCTGAAAACTCTTCCAAAAGCAATCAGTATGTCTATGGAATTGGAGGAGGTACTGGGTGTCCAGTTCACAAAGACAGATCTTGTTATGTTTGCCACAGGTAAGAGATTACTTGTTCTTACTTATTTTGATAAGAATTTTATTTTATAGGAACTGGTTTTATATTTGAGGAGAAAGGCATCATCTTGGACAATTTTAGGGATCCAAGCTAGGCATGTTTCAGCTTGCTTTTGGCCTCTCACCAGTTGTAATAATAGCTAGTGTTTATTAAATAATCTATATGGGCCAAGCACAGTTCTGAGCACTTGACCTATATAACATTTAACCATTAGGGGATCCCTGGGTGGCGCAATGGTTTGGCGCTTGCCTTTGGCCCAGGGCGCAATCCTGGAGACCCGGAATCGAATCCCACGTTGGGCTCCCAGTGCATGGAGCCTGCTTCTCCCTCTGCCTATGTCTCTGCCTCTCTCTCTGTCTCTCTGTGACTATCATAAATAAATAAAAATTTAAAAAAAAACAAAAAAACATTTAACCATTAGAACACCTACTGCTTTAAAGAATATGTATGTAGTAAAAAATATCATTAGGCATGAGAGATTTTATCATGGGCCTTAAATATTATAAGACTGTGGACTCTTTAAAAATGTCGTATTCAAGGGGCACCTACGTGGCTCGGTTGGTTAAGCATCTGACTCTTGATTTTGGCTCAAGTCATGATTTCAGGGTTGTGAGATCAAGGCCGGGGTCAGGCTCCATGCTGTGGAGCCTGCTTAAGATTCTCTGTCTCCCTCACCCTCTACCCACCCCCATTATTCAAAAAAAAAAAAGTGTTTATATATATATATAAAGTGTTTATATATAATATATATATGAATGTAAAATAGCATTACTTGACAAGCCTAATTATTTCGTAGCAATGCATGCAGGAGTTTCTCTCTCTCTCTCTTTTTTTTTTTTTTAAGATTTTATTTATTTATTCATGAGAGACAGACAGAGAGGGGCAGAGACATAGGCAGAGGGAGAAGCAGGCTCCATGCAGGGAGCCTGACGTGGGACTCGATCCCCGGTCTCCAGGATCACGCCCTGAGCTGAAGGCAGACGCTCAACCCCTGAGCCACCCAGGCGTCCCAGGAGTCTCTCTTCCATTGTGATATGATCCTAATCCTCAATTTGTGATATTACCACTTGAAAAGTTTAATGAAACACATCAATCCCTTTTAAAAAGCATGTCTTTCCCCACTTTTAGTTACCCTGATCTAATAACCCAGTTGTTAAAATCATTCAGGTAATTTGCCCCTAATTAATAAACTCCTCATAGGTAAATATAAATTATCTTTTGCCATTTAAAAAATTGAGTAAAATTAATATTGAGATTTATTCTATAGTTAGGGCACTGCTAATAAAAATCTAGAGCAGTCTTCCATCAAACATTAGCAAAGATGAGAATCACTAAGAGGGCTTGCTAAAACAGATTCCTAAGCCCTACCTACTCGATTGCTGATTTGGTAGGTCTGAGATGAAGCCCCAGAATTTGAATTTCTACCAAGTTCCCAGGTGATACTGATATTTCTGATCACTGATCTGGAAGAAAGCCCTAGAGCTGTAGTCTCAGCCTTAGTGACACATTGGAATTACCTGGGGAGCTTTGAAAACTGCTGCCCTATGTCCCACCCTCAGAGTTTCTCTTATAATTGATCTGGGTATTAAGATTTTTTAAGTCTTCCCAGCTGATTTTGAAAGGTTACCAAGGTAAAGAACTGTACCCTGGAGAAAAGCAAGGTCTGTTTGTATATTACTCTTGTTGTTTTCCCCTTTAACTTAGACTTGTGCAGGTGCCTAAAGTCAGCCTTTTTGAACATGAACTCCCGTCTACTTCTGTTTTAGATCATAAATTAATTGGACAGGTTAAAAGCTTATAATTTCTTGAGATTCTATAAATTGAACTCTGCTGCTTTATTATCTGTAGGTAAAAGTTCCGAGCACTTGACCTCTTTAACTCTTAGTTAAAATAGTTGTGATTATAATAAGCAGTATTTTAGTACCTCTTGTAAATTGTCTTTAGAACAGAATGGTTGATTTTCTGGAAATAAGCTTATTAACTTAAGACCTTTGTATTTGGATTATCACAACACTGATTGTGACTGTAATAGAAATCTATTAGAAATGCTAAGGTTTCCAGCAGGCATATTAAGAATAAAAAAGTTAAAAAAAATAAGAATAAAAAAGTTTAGATGACCTCTCTTCTTTGGAGAACAGAATCAACTGGTTCACCAAAATCTCCTTTTCTCCTCTAAAAAGCAAAAAAGAGAAACCATGAAGTAATTAAAAAAAAAAAAGTTTCATTGGAAATAAGGAAGGACAGTCATAGGCCAAAGGGGATTGGGAGAGTATTCTACTTAAACTTCTGGTAAGGGAAGTTCTTCAAATAGAACCAACATTTCAGCTGAAACCTAAAGAAATGAGTGTTAACCAGTTGAAGAATGACAATGAATACCATTCTCTATGGTAAAGGAAACAGTGTTTATGAGGGCTCTGGGGTTAAGAAAGTTGTGAAGAAAGAAAATTAATGTTCCTGACGCACGATGAACACAAGGTAAGATTAGAGAATTTGGAACCATTGTAAGGAATTTGGGTTTTATGTGGGTTTTCTTCCACATACAAGCCTTTACAAGGTTTTAAGCAGAAAAGTGACGTGATTTGATTAATGTTTTATGTGTTGGGTTGTTTTTTTCTAAATAACTGTTGCTTGGATGGAAAACAATTTAGCTAGGAATTAGAGGAGAAATAGGAAGAGAAGTTTGGAGGCCATTGTTCCCATCCAAGTGAAAATTTTGGTGATTTGAACCAAAGGTAGCAATAGAATTAAGAGAATGAATTTCAAATATATTTCGAAGGTGGAATCAACTAGACGTAGTTGATTTATCCATTTAGTTGGATAAATGTCCAGCTTTGCAAGCTACTTTATGGGAGCCCCTTAAAATTCCTTCTTCCCACTTGGGCTGTGGTTTGTGCTTTTGCTGGGTACAAACAAGATAGCAGAGCATCCATCTCTATAAGGTAGTTAATTTTCAGTTTATATAGTTAAAATAAGAATTAAAGTGGCAAATTCATTAGAGTAGTACAAGACATTCTTACAAAGTTCTTTTAAGGATGAAATGACAAAAATAATTGTGTTTATGTATAAATACATTTTTAAAAACTTACAGTGTACAGAAATAAAACTGCCATGTACTGCCTTGTCATTAGGGAGATCTTTTCCTTTTCACATTATAGGCAGCTGCTCTTTTGCCGGGTAACCTTAGGAAAGTCTTTCCTGCAGTTCAGTGCAATGAAAATGGCACATTCTCCTCCAGGACATCACTCAGTCACTGGTCGACCCAGCGTAAATGGTCTAGCATTAGCTGAATATGTTATTTACAGAGGAGAACAGGTAATTTAGTTTTTATTTGTTCATCTTCAGAAATTATGTAGAGCCCTATTTTAACCCCTTCTTACTCATCTCTTAAATTGACAACACATATTGCCTTAATAACTGAGTTGTGGGGTTTTTTTTTTTTTTACTTATGTTTGGAAATAATTTTAGATTTACAGAAAAGTACAAAAATAATAGAGAATTCCCTTATACTCTTTATGCAAATTTTCCTCATGTTAACATCTTCTCACTCTCCCTTGTGCGTGTGAATACGGATTTTTTTTCCTTAACTGCTTGGGAGGAAGTTGTAGGCTTGTGTAGCCTTAAATGCTTCAGTGTGTATTTCCCAAAAACAAGGACATTCTCTTACAATTATCAAAACTGGGAAAATACCACTGATAGAATATTATCTCTTACAGACTTTAATCAGATTTTGCCAATTATAGTTGACCTTTTTTCTGTTTTTTACCTTCTGTAAAATATAATTAATCAGAATCCTATATTTAATAGTTAGCCTGTAGCAGAGAAGCATACAGAAATTCCCTCTTGCTCTTAGTGACACGAGCCAGTCAAAAGCATCTCTAGAGCAGTGTTCTGAACTGATGATATGTAGCAGGATCACCTCAGTTATTAAAAACAAACACATGTTTAGTAACCATCCTAGACCTGCTGATTTAGAGCCAAAGGGATTGGAGTACAAGGTAAGGCTGTTTTGAGAAAATACCCTTAGTTAATTCTGATCCACACGCCAATTTAGAACCTCTTCTGTAAAGATTAGGAATCTTTGTGGTAAAATCACCTTCCAAAAATTTGTTTACCAATATTTAAATTAATCTTTCTCTTCCAGGCTTATCCTGAATATTTAATTACTTACCAGATTATGAGGCCTGAAGGTATGGTTGATGGATAAATAGTTGTTTTAGGAAGCTAAGTCCACTGAACCTAAAATCATCTAAGCAGTTGGTGGCCTCTTAAGTTTTACTCCTTTGCTGAGAAATATCATCTTGTCCACAAGCCTGTGACAAAAGGATAAAAAATGTGAAAGAAGTTTAACATTCTGACTTGATAAAGCTTTAATAGTGTACAGTGTTTGTTTTCTAAATATTTCCTGTTTTTCAGCACTTTAACAGATGCCATTCCAGGTTAAACTGGGTTTGTCTGTACTAAATTATAAACAAAGTTAACTTGAATCTTTTATGTGTTATGCATTGATTCTAACAGAAACTGTAATCCCCTCAACCGAACTCATTTTATTAATACAGTACTGTGTTCTTTAAAACACAGCATTTACACTGAATACAATTTCATTTGTAAAACTGTAAATAAGAGCTTTTGTACTAGCCCAATATTTATTTACATTGCTTTGTAATATAAATCTACTGTTTTAGAACTGTAGCAGTTTACACATTTTTTCATATGTACTGCACATCTGTACTTCATCTTGCATCATCATGGTTGAGTGATCTTTACATTTGATTCCAGAGGCTCTGTTGAGCTATTAGCAAAGACTGTCAGTTGGGAAAGACTGATTTATCAGATTTAATTTACTGATGGAAAAGCATTTATCTCATTAGAAATCTTTCCCACTGAAGAACTTATTTCATGAATACTCTGGGGATTCAATTTGTGATAACTTTGTATAAGACACATTCCAAAGACCTCTATGAACATCCTGATTATTAAAGACACTTCTTTACTGTCCCTCAAACTCTAGGTTTCACATCGGAAAATTTTCTCATTTCGTTTTGTGAAAATTAGAGCAAGTGCTTCTGTGTTTTAGAGTCTAAATCCTACCACTGAGCAATTATGGTGTTCTTTTCATGGAGTGTAAATAGGAAGTTACATTTCAGAGGTAAAAGGGTAATACTGAATAATTTTCCAATCTGTTCTAATTACCCTAAATCTAAAGGGAGTGGGGGTAGTGAATAGGAGTGGGCCATTTTTTTGTCCTAAGTATTTTTTTCTTGTTCTTTTTCCTTGGTGTCACTGTTACAGCCAATCTATATACCATAGGTAAGCTGAACCCAGAACCATGAAATAAATGTAGGTGTCCCAGTTCTCTCCAGGTCATTTGAATGGGCAGGTGCTGTGACATGGTGCTTCCTGGTCCTGGGTAGCCTCATCGTGACATTCACAAGTCACTTGGAAATATGCTTAATGTGTGCACTACGTAGTGACAGGCTTGTTGGGCAGCTGTCGAGGGGAATGCTGTCCCATAAAATACCATTCCTGTTTTTTAGTGGAAAACTATCTTTTCCATGAAATAGGCTAAAGCTTCTGGGCACAGAGACATGAATTATAGCTTGGCAGCCTGTTTGTTGACTTTAACTGCCTCAGGAGGCAAGGCAAGATTTTTATTGACTTAAGTCTCTGTGAGAATGTTCCCCTTTCCTCTCTGTACCAGTTCACTTTTGTTTTACATTTTTATTCCATCTCTAAATTATCTGGCTCTTTTCAGTAACTTGTACATAAAGTGCTAGAAAATCATGTTTCAGAGGTTAATTCCTGATATTGAAGTGCTTTTATACAGCTTTCTAATAATTGCAGTTTTGATCCTAAAGTAATTTCTTGGAATGCAAATGAAGTATGCCAAATTTTATATAATTTTTCAGATTCTGGAAGCTTCCAGATTTTATAATTAGAAGATAATGAGATGAGTTAATGGAGTTTACATTTACATACCTTATCTCTCAACATTGAGCCCATACCACTCCCCCTATAAGTGAATCTGGAATTGCTTGTCACGTAAAGTCATTGAAATCCCTGAGTTTACTATGATACTGCAGCCTGTGTTGTTTTTTCATCTAATCCATTGCTTAATTACTGTGTTGTTTTCCTATGAATGATTACATTGTGGTTAATATGTTAGCATGGCAACATTTTCAGATAGCTTTTTGTTTGTTGGCAATTTGGGGGGTTTTGGGGGGTCTTTGGTAATTTTTTGGAGTTTTTGCATGAAATATCTTACTTTATAATGATGGAATTGCTTTTTTTTGTCTTGTGATTTTTTTTTTTTTTTTTGAAGCTAGATTTAACTTTGTGTGTGAATAGTACTATTATATCCATCTTGGGTGTCTTACTTGTATCACATTCCATACCCTCATTTAATTCTTAATAAAGTGTTTATTTGTTTTTCTGGGTAGCATGGTAATTACTGGAATAGTATAAATGTGTTGAATGTTCTTTGAGAAAATGGATTAAGATTACAATAAACCACAATTGCAGGAAAACAATGTAGTTCTGAGTCTAACAGTGATAGAGTGCAGTTTAAAGTTTGAAATTTTGAATGTTATCACCATAACCTACTCAGATGCTATAAGATGGTAGTAGTTTTAAAATGCTTTCAGACGTTTAATCAATCCAGTACAACTTTTGGCAAACCTTAAAGCTCATTCCTGGGAATGGGAAATCTGTCTTCTTGAATTTTTGTTTGTTTGTTTGTTTCTTTTATTAGTTTGTTTTTTAAGTAAGCTCTTGATCCAACCTGGAGCTTGAACTCATGACCTCGAGATCAAGAATTGCATTCTCTACCAACTGAGCCAGCCAGGTGCCCCTGAAATAAATCTTTATAAATTTTAAAATCTTAAAGCAGTTGGTATTTGTTTCTCTAAAAGGAAATATAGTAATGTCTGTATTTTAGATTTAAGTTTCAGTGTTTGTGTGGATGTGTGACCAATTCTCTGCTTTCCATGATAAGAAAATAATGGTGCAAATAACCCAGGAGTCATTTGGCTTTTTTTTTTTTTTTTAAGATTTCATTTATTTATTCATGACAGACAGAGAGAGAGAGGCAGACACACTGACAGAGGGGAAAGCAGGCTCCATGCAGGGAGCCCGACGTGGGACTCGATCCCGGGTCTCCAGGATCACACCCCAGGCCAAAGGCGGTGCTAAACTGCTAGGCCCCTGGGGCTGCCCCCGTCCTTTGGTTTTTTTTGTTGTTGTTTTTTTTTTCCGTCCTTTGGTTTTGAAAGACTTTTCAGCAACTTTTATCTTACTGCTTCAGTTAGGATACTATTCCTAAACATTTCATTGTCTGATATCCAATTGTTTGCATGGTAGTGAGGAAAGAAAACATGTAAATAAACTTCCATAAACTTTTATGATTAGTATTCCTGACTGGCCCTTTACTTACTGTCCTGCCCTGTTAGAGAAGTAGAGGAAGCAAGTAGTAGTAGTAGTAGTATCCAATCTTCACCAGGAGAATGGTCAGATTTTTTTCAACATTTTTTTTTTTAAGATTTTATTTATCTGAGAGAGAGAGAGAACACAAGTGGCGGGGGGGGGAGAGGCTAGAGGGAGATACAGGCTCCCTGATGAGCAAGGAACCCAACACAGGGCTTGATTCCAGGACCCTGAGATCATGACGTGAACCAAAGGCAGACTCTTAACTGACTAAGCCAACCAGGTGTCCTGAATAGTCAGATTTTTACAAGGTTAGACTGCAATATGGCCTTTTCTATCTGCTCCATCTACACCACCACCCCTCCACCACCTCCTTTTCATAAATACTAGCTTAGGCACACTGTGACCTAAAATACTTATTTTTTTTCTCAAATTTTTATTTAAATTTTAGTTAACATACAGTGTAATATTGGTTTCAATGACACCCTTTTAGAAGATTCTTGCTCCCCACAAAGAAGCCATCATTGTCAGAAGTATCTTTCTACTTTGTCATCCACGCACACTTGTCATCCCCGTTACACAAATCTGTACAAAGTCCCCCGCCCCACCGTCTGCCAGTGGAGCAGTGCCACAAAGAAGCATCCTGCAGGGGGAGCTGGTCTGCATACTATTTGGTACCAGCCCATGGAGAGATGAAAACAAAATTGAGAGGAAACTTTTATAGCAATTTGACATTGCTACAGTGTTCTTAATTGCTTTAACAAAAATATTGGTCTGCAACAAATTGGAAGTTAAGAGGAAGAAAAATCTGACCCCTCACAGATAATTTGAAATAGGAAAAACATCTGTTTTTTGTTAACCCCATACCCTTCACTTAGCACATAATACTTCCTCAGCAAATTTTTGTTGAGTGAATAAATAGTAATTGGGCTCGAGTCAGATCTAGATTTGAATTTTGCCCTGTCCTTCACCGTGTGGCCCCTTAAATTATATAACCTTTATAGTACTCATCTCCTAGGGTCGTTGAGAGAACTGAATGATTTTCTGAATGTGTCACTGAATTCTGTACCTGGCAATAACTGGTTATTGTAACTGATTTTTTTTTAAGATTTTATTTATTCATGAGAGACACAGAGAGAGAGGGGGGCAGAGACACAAGTAGAGGGAGAAGCAGGCTCCATGCTGGGAGCCCAACATGCGACCTGATCCCTGGTCTCCAGGATCATGCCCTTGGCCGAAAGCGGCGCTAAACCGCTGAGCCACCCAGGCTCTGCCCTATTGTAACTAATATTACTGTTTCTTGGAATGCTTTAGGACTAGTGGTTGAGTGTTCTCACTTGTCACAGAGACATAGAATTTTAAAACAGTAAGAATCGTTAGCCACTGATCCCTTCAGTGTTCAAATAAAATCTTTAAAAATCAAAATCTAAAGTATGTAAATCTTTAGATGCCCTAGAATCTTAGTTTGAAAATTACGATAAAAGCACAGATTTTCTGGCAACCTCGTTGGGGAACCATAACCTAAGCCACATCATATTCCTACAGAACAGAAAGAACAAATGGACTCATGATCAAAAATCAAAAACCATCCATTGCAAGCACAAGTCAGCAGACATAATCTTGGAGGATTAGCAAACCCACAAACTTAAAATCTAGAATAACTGTGGGAAAAAAGTGTTTACAATGATTGGGGCAGGGGAAGAAAGCATAAGAACCATTAGAAAAGACACTGAGGATGCCTGGGTGGCTCAGTCGGTTAAGCGTCTGCTTCCAGCTCAGGTCATGATCCAAGGGTCCTGGGATTGAGCCCTGCATCAAGCTGTTTGCTCTGCAGGGAGTCTGCTTCTCCCTCTCTACCTGCCATTCCCCCTGCATGTGCGCGCTCTTGCTCTCACTTGCATGCTTTCTCTGTCAAAAAAATAAATCTAAAAAAAAAAAAAAAAAAACACTGAAAAAGGCAAAATAGATATAAAAAGTTAAGGCTTTTAGAACTAAAAGGTATTATTAGCGAGATTAACTCAGTGGACACATTAAGCCACAGATTGGGCATATCTGAAAAGAGCTACCTATCTAGAGAGAATTGGTGAACTAGAACATAAATCAGGAAAATACATTGGTACAGAGGAAAATATGGGAAATAGAAAAGGGCTAAGAGGGAGTATAAACGACCCAACTTAAAGACGAGGAAAGGGAAGAGATTTGAAGATTTTTCCACAAGTTATTAAGGACATGAAATTGAAGAAACATAAATATATAGGAGGGTGAATGAAAACAAGTCCACTTCTAGACATGTAGTAGAGTTGCAAAAAAAAGTTAAGCAATCAGAGAAAAGACATCACTTGCAAAGGAATAATTACACTAACAGCAAGCTTCCCAATGGCAGCAGTATAGACCAGGAGATGATAATATAAGTGCTAAGAAAAAAATTGATGTTAGCTATGAACTCTACACATAGATAAATTAATATTTAAAAAGGAGGGTGAGGGGACGCCTGGGTGGCTCAGCGGTTGAGTGTCTACCTTTCGCTCAGGGCGTGGTCCTGGAGTCCCAGAATCGAGTCCCACATTGGGCTTCCTGCATGGAGCCTGCTTCTCCCTCTGCCCATGTCTTTGCCCCCCCCCCGCCCCATCTCTCATAAATAAAATCTTTTAAAAAATAAAAAAAAATTTTAAAAGGGGGGCATGGGGAGTGCTGGGATGGCTCAGTCAGTTAAGCATTTGCCCACAGCTCAGGTCATGATCCCAGGATCCTGGGATCAGGCCCCCCCATCCAGCTCCTTGCTCATCAGGGAGCTTGCTTGTCCCCCTCCTATGGTCTGTGCTCCCCCTGCTTGTGCTCGCTCTCCAAAGAAATAAATGAAATCTTTAAAATAGGTGTACCTGGGTGGCTCGGTGGTTGAACATCTTCCTTCAGCTCAAGTTACCATCATAGGATACAGTCTCGCATCAGGCTCCCTACAGGGAGCCTGCTTCTCCTTCTGCCTATGTCTCTGTGTCTCTCATGAATGAATAAATAAAATCTTTTTTTAAAAAAAAATCTTTAAAAGGGAGGATGAAAAGTTTTCAGATTTTGCTGAAAGAACATAAGATTTTTCTTTAGGAAAGAAGTTGAGTTTAGAAGGAAGGACTTAGGGCAGCCCCAGTGGCGCAGCGGTTTAGCGCCACCTGCAGCCCAGGGTGTGTGATCCTGGAGACCTGGGATCAAGTCCCACGTCAGGCTTCCTGCATGGAGCCTGCTTCTCCCTCTGCCTGTGTCTCTGCCTCTCTCTCTCTCTCTGCCTCTCTCTCTCTCTCTGTCTGAATTAAAAAAAAAAAAAATGGAAGGACTTAGATGCAAGAAGCAGGGTGAATGAAGAAACTGATAAACTGAAATACTCATGTAAAAACAATACATTTTTTATTAACTGGTAGAGAATAATCTTCAAGACATAACATGAAAAAGGCAAGAAAAAACGAGGTTTACCAATACATACAATATTCTACTGTTCTATAAAAGGAAAAAATACAATATGCATTTGCTGCTTTATATATAAAATACTTCCAGGAAACACATGAACTGTTGGGGGAAGATACCTGAGGTGCCAGGGGGGACAGAGGTGTTAAAGATTTTTCACAGTATATCTCTCTCTCTTTTTTTTTTTTTTAAGATTTTTATTTATTTGAGCAAGAGCAAGCATGAGCGGTATGGAGCAGGGAACAGAAGGAGAGGGAAAAGAGGATTCCCAGCTAGCAGGGAGCCTGACACAGGGCTCAATCCCAAGACTCTAAGATCATGACCTGAGCTGAAGGCAGATGCTTAACTGATAGCCACCCAGGTGTCCCTTCACTGTATATCCTTTTATTCCTTTTGAATTTTGTATCAGGGCTATTTTATCTATTTAAATGAAACACTATAATAGGCATCTATAAAAATATTGTGGAAGTGGGGATCCCTGGGTGGCTCAGCAGTTTAGCACCTGCCTTCGGCCCAGGGCATGATCCTGGGGTCTTGAAATCGAGTCCCACATTGGGCTCCCGTCATGGAGCCTGCTTCTCCCTCTGCCTGTGTCTCTGCCTGTCTCTCTGTGTCTCTCATGAATAAATAAATAAAATCTTTTAAAAAAATACTGTGAAAGTAAAAAATTGATTTGAGGTTTTAAAAACAAGGTGGAAGGATCCCTGGGTGGCGCAGCGGTTTAGCGCCTGCCTTTGGCCCAGGGCGCGATCCTGGAGACCCGGGATCGAATCCCACGTCGGGCTCCCGGTGCATGGAGCCTGCTTCTCCCTCTGCCTGTGTCTCTGCCTCTCTCTCTCTCTCTGACTATCATAAATAAATAAAAATTAAAAAAAAAAACAAGGTGGAGAGAAAATGAGTGGAAATATCAGTGAGGGTGACAAAACATGAGAGACAGTTAACTCTGGGAAATGAACAAGGGGTAGTGGAAGGGGAGGTGGATGGGGGGTTGGGGTGACTGGGTGATGGGCACTGAGGGGGGGCACTTGGCGGGATGAGCACTGGGTGTTATATGTTGGCAAATTGAATTCCATTAAAAAAATTAATAAATAAAAAATAAACAAGGTGGAATGTACTACTTGATAATATGGAAAATAGGAGAAACTTTAAAATGTTGATGAACTTCAGAGTTTAAGTGTGCGTATTAAGTTCTTAAGGATAATCATTAAAGGTGAAGATAAAATTGTAAAGGTGAAAAAGGGATTTAAAAAAAAGTGAACACTCCCATAGAAATTCAAAAAACAGACAACTGCACTTTTTTCCCCAAAAGCAATAACAGAACCTAGGGTAAGTGGGAAATACCTGTAAAGGGCTAATAGGCTAGATGCTCGGGGGGGGGGGGGGTGCGGATCAAGAAATCAAGAATAGAATTAATGCTGTAGCAACTAAATGTAATATTGGTGCAGGAATAAGCTCATATACGCAACTGAACAGAGTATAGATGAGATTTTTATATACACAAGAGATAGCATTACTGATAATGTGAAAAGGAGGACCTTTTCATCAGTTAATGAACAGCTGGCTCTCTATATGACATCTATTTGGATGCATATACAAAAATTGTAAATGTATTTTTAGTACTCACATATGAAAAGCAAAGTATGTTAAATGTTTAGAAGAAACTATGGAAGACTTTCTGATTTGGAATGATGAAAGAACTTTTAACTGAGCTTTAAAGAATGCTAGCCCTAAAAGAATGATGAATTTAGCTATATTAAAATTAAGAACATCTGTTTATCTAATAACCTCTGTAAAGAAAATAAAGAGGCAAGTCATAAAGTGAAAATATTTGCAACACATACAAAGGGCAAAGGACTTAGACTATATTAAAAACTGTATATAATGTATTTCAGTCAATTTTATATTTAAGCAAAAACTAGCCTCCTGCTTATGGGAGAAACATCAATCAAGAACCAGTCCATTATCACTAGTTAGCACTCTTCTAAAGGAGCTAGCTCATACTATTAGCCAAGAGAAGGGAATATGTTAAAAATGTTACAGGAGACAAGAAAACTTTACTTAAAGTTGGTATCTGAAAAAAGAAAACTGAAAAAACTGTTACAGTAAGAAAATTCAGTAAAATGAGTTAGGTACAAAATAAGCAGAAAGTAGTAGTAGTAGATTTCCTATTTGTATAAAGGCAGTTGTGAGATGAAATGGAAGGAAATACTCCATTTGTAATAAAATATACATAATACCTAAAAAATATTTAATGCTACTTAGAGGCAAAATAAGCAGAAAAAGAATACCATATGGGCTATTCTTAGATTCAATATTATAAAGATTTTGTTTCTCCCTAGATTAATGTATAAATTTACCATGACATAACATATCAAGCCTTTTTTTTTTTAATTGAAACATAGTTGACACACGATGTAAACATTAGTTTCAGGTGTACAGCAGTGATTACACAAGTCAGCTTGTGCCATGCCCACCACATGTGTAGATACCATCTATCACATTTAAAGTACAATCGACTATATTCTGTATGCTCTACCTTTGTACTGGTGACTTACTCGTTCTGTAACTGGAGTCATGTCCCCCATTCCCTTTCACCCGCTTTGCCCATCCCCCCACCCCCTCCTGCAACCATCAGTTTGTCCTCTCTGGGTCTGTTTTTGCTTTTTGTTTATTCACTTGTTTTTTAGATTCCATGTATAAGTGAAATTACCCAGTATTTGTCTACAAGTCAACTTTTTGATGGAGTGGAAAACCAAACTGATTCTAAAGCTACCACGGAAAAATGAATATACAAGGATTCTTATTAAAAAAATATCTAAGAGGCACCTGCGTGGCTCAGTGGGTTGAGCACCTGACTCCTGATTTCATCTCAGTTCATGATTTCAGGGTCCTGAGATCAAGCCGAGTTGGGCTCCGCGTGGAGTCTGTTTCTCTCCCTCAGGCCCCCCTCCCACTCTCAAATAAATAAAATATTTTTCTAAAAATCTAAGAAAAAATACTGAAGGACTACTAGCCATATCATGTATTACAAGTATTTTCAAACTATTAATAAAACAGTAATCCTGACACATGAGCTAATCAGTGGAGTGGAAGAGAGAACCTAGAAGTGATCTCACAATCCAGAGTATGTGATAAAGGTGGTATGTTATGAAATTGTGGGAAACATAATGGTCTTGCAATAACTGAGCATTCATCTGGGAAAAATAAAGTTAGACCCAAGCCTTATTCCTTACACCAGAATATTTCAGGTGAGTAAAATATGATAGGGACACCTGGCTGGCTCAGCGGTTGAGCATCTGCCTTTGGCTCAGGACATGATCCCGGAGTCCCCGGATCAAGTCCCACGTTGGTCTTCCTGCATGGAGCCTGCTTCTCCCTTTGCCTATGTCTCTGCCTCTCTCTGTGTGTCTCTTATGAATAAATAAAAATCTTTAAAAAAAATACGTTATGATAGAAAATGAAAAGACCAAATTATAAGAAAAGCAGAACAATGTTACTAATCTGGGCACAGAAAACATCTTTCTGATGATGTAACACAAAACCCAGAAGCTATGAATGAAAGGATGGATAAATCCAGCTTCCAACTGTCTGCAACAAAAAGATAAATGGCAGACTGATGAATATTTGCAACACGTACAGCAAAGAATTGATTCTCTTTAACATAAACTCCCGAAAACCAAAACAACAACCCAACATAAAATGAATATACAGGAAAGGACATAAAAATGGCATTTAAAGAAGAGAAATACAACTTCTCCGTATACTGTGATACCATTTTCCACCTCGGTTAGCAAAGATCAAAGAGTGATACTAAAAATATTTAACACCCTGGCACTGGTCAATCAGAACAGACTCTAAAGACTCCCTCGTCTGCCTGATGTCAGTCCTTTAATTGGAGTGGGAGCAGTGGGGAAACTGGAGCTGAGATATCCAAGTGGAGCACTCAGGGGTTTGGGGCAGCAGCTTGTTACCAGTGGGTATGGAAGTATGCTGATATTTAACAGCTAATACCATCCAACGGGTGCAGTACAGCTACCTATCACACCTGGTGGAGGAGAGTACCTCTCTTGTATTGTTGAAAAACAGCCTCGAAAAGGAAAACAGTAATATTTGCCCAAATTTTTCACTCAAAGGACCCATGATAAGAAAATACATCACAGTCTTATTTGAAAAGACAGAAATAGCACTTCTATCAACAGGGAACTGGTTAAATAAATTGTAATGCATTCATACACCAGAAAATCTGGAGTCATGAAAAGAATGAGCCAGTCCTATGTGTACTGATCAAGACAGATTATTAGAGAAGGGAGTAGGGGGTGAAGCAAGATTCAGAAGTGTGTATAACCAGTTACCATTGTAAAAAAAAAAAAAAAAAAAAATAGAGGAGAAACAACATACAGGCTTGTTTGCCCAGACTATCTCCAGGGGTAGAGGGCAGGGAGAGATGGAATACATAGCAAACAGATGGTTAACAGTCATCTGAGGAAGAGATCTACAGATGGAAATGAAGGCTAACTTTCCATTTTGTATTCATTGCACTTAAAATCCTGTACAATGTGGACTCAAGTTGTTTTGTTTTTTTTTTAAGATTTTATTTGAGAAGGAGAGAGCAGGCTCCCCACTGAGCAGGGAACCCTCCCCACAACACAGGGCTCCATCCCAGGACCCTGAGTTCGTGACCTGAGCTGAAGGCAGATGCTTAACAGACTGTGTCACCCAGGTGCCCCTATGTGGACTCATTTAAAAATAATTCCCTTAGGGACGCCTGGCCGGTTTAGTTGGTAGGGCATGAGACTCCTGATCTCAGGGTTCTAAGTTTGAGTCCTGTATTGGGTGGAGAGATTACAAAATATTTTTTTTTTCTGTTCTTGTTTTGTTTTTAAATGAGATTAAGTTAGGTAATATCTAGGGTTCTTTCAAGCGCTCAGTCTGCAAAACGGTAACCAAAACAACTGAGAAGTTCCCCAAGCCTGCTCTGTCTTCAGGCCTTCTCTTGGAGTCCATGGCCTCTCCATTCTTCAGTTCAAAACAGAAACCTTGGAGTCATCTTTTCCTCACAGCCCACATTCACCCTTGCCCACCACCATCCCCCCCACCTCCAGATCTCATAGTCTTTTTTTTTTTTTTAATTAAACTCTATAGTCTATTTTCAGCTCAGGAACCAGAAAAATCCTGTTGAAGCATAAATCAAACTGTCATGCCTCTTGCTCAGAATTCTGCCGTGACTCCCCGCTTCACTTAAAAAGGTGAAGTCTTGGGCTGCCTGAGTGGCTCAGCAGTTGAGCGTCTGCCTTCAGCTCAGGGCGTGACCCCTCGATCCCGGGGTCCTGGAATCGAGTCCCATATCGGGCTCCTCACAGGGAGCCTGCTTCTCCCTCTGTGTCTCTGCCTCTCTGTGTCTTTCATGAATAAATAAATAAAATCTTATAAAAAATAAAAAGATGGGCAGCTCAGGTGGCTCAGCGGTTTAGCGCCGCCTTCAGCCCAGGGTGTGATCCTGGAGACCCGGGTCGAGTCCTGCGTCAGGAGCCTGTGTGGAGCCTGCTTCTCCCTCTGCCTGTGTCTCTGCTTCTCTCTCTCTCTCTCTCTCTCTCTCTCTCTCATGAATAAATTAAATCTTTTAAAAAATAAAATAAAATAATAAAAAGATGAAGTCCTTTAAATGCATCAACATACATGACCTGCCTGTGCCACCCCTGTGTCACCGTTTCCCACTCTAGCCCTGGCCATTTCAGCCTTCTGAACAGGCAGGCATGCTGCCCCCAGCGTTCCCCATAATTTATCCCCCTACTTCCTTATTGTTCAAATGTCACCTTCTCAGGAAAGCTTTCCACAGCTACCTTATTTTGAATTTCATTGCATCCTCCCTCTTCCCCATCTCCAATCCTCCTTAACCTGCTCTATTTTTCCTATTAAACAGGTTCTAAATTCAGTATAGTGTACTTATTATATATATTGCCCATCTCACCTCACTGAAAGATAAACTTCACAAGGATGATTACAGTGATGTAGCCCAGTGCCTAGAACAGTGCCTGGCACGTAGATGACAATAAGTACTTGGTGAGTGAGTGGGTTTATACATTCTTCACTCAGTTCTTCTAAAGTCTACTTACATTATATGGAGAGAGTAATAGCTAATAATGGCATTACCAGTAGTAGCAATCATAATGACAGTTTCTTATCAAATTCACTGCCAGCGCGAATGTACTGTTAATTATAATTTTTAAACAATAATAATAGCAGTAATCCCAGTTACCTTGTATTAAATCCTTACACTCTGAGCCAGATAATCCTACATAGATTATCTTTCAGATAAGGGAATAGAGCCAAGAGTTAAACTTGTCCATGGCTAAGGCTGATAAATCTTTTCAGATTCCCTTTCGTCTGTGTTCTCAACCTTGGAAGTGCTCTTGGCAAGCTGGCAAGCTGTAGTCTTTTCTCCAGACTCTGTGGGAATGCCATTTGTTGCCTGAAGCATACAGAGATGCAGAATGGGCAAGTCTCTGAGTTTTCTGGTACTTCAGTCTCCAATCATGGGTAGTTATTGCTGCGTGTCTCTCCTGGAGCCAGCACTGCTCCCCACCTCAGTTAGCATACAGATTCAGGCAGAGGAGCTTTGTGTCGCTAAAGGCAGAAAACTCGTCCAAACGTGCCATCAGTGCCTCTCTTCTTGAAACAGATGCTGGAAAGGGTGTTTTTACTTAGGATCTCTAATCAACTGAATTTTCAACTGACCAACTGGAAGAACAGATGGATTCTGGTGAAGCTGTGATGAAGCTGTAATCCAGAAGTTGAAACTGATTTCTGTTGGCAGTTTCAACCCTATTTGTCAGGAGGGAAGAGTGGGAACTCTTCTGGGGGAGTATTCTGTCCCAGGAAGAAAAGAATGTTTTCTGTTCTGACCACTGAATAAAGGGGGAATGAATCTAGGCAGAAATGACCTGGCTGAAGTTTAATAGATTTTAATATAAAAAGGCTAGCAGATTCCAGTGGAAGCGAATATAGTCAATTTGTATTTATAGACAAGGATTAAATAAACTAATCCGACAGGAGTCTTTGCAGGCAATTGTTCAGGAGCAAGATAGATCCATCTGCGTGCAAAGCATCGTGAATGAATGAGGATCCATGGCTCAGTGGGCAGGCGGAGCAGAGAGGAGACCACCAGTCCGGATAATCAGACATTCACATTTCCCACTGTTTTGTTCCATTGTATCCAAATGTGAGAAGCTGCTTTCCAGTGCCCCACATACAAAGCTCTTTATTGGACTTTACTGAGGCATGATCCTGACCGCTTTACTGAAACTGCCAGCCTCAGAAGGAGTTTTGCTTGATGGCGTCTGGCAGCTTGGCTTTGCCCTCAAGTCGATTTATGAGCTGTGAAAGATCGTCAAATTAACACCCTAAGCATTTCTGATAGGATTAGAGGGTTGGAGACATGCCTGCATTTGCATAGCGCCCTGATACAGGGCTATTGTGCCTTCCCAGCCCTCCTGAGTGGGGTGTGGAGAGGGCGAGTAGGAGGTGACACCATACTCCCCTCTCGCAGCTGGCAACAACACAAAGGGTGACCATGAGATTCCAGATGATGTTATTTGGCATTTAACATCGTCTAATGGCAGCATCTCCCAATCAAAAGGACTGAACTGAAGAGGTAAATGCACCCCCTTTCAGGGCTAGCTGTCCGTCCAGGACTCCCCATGGAGAGAAAGCTCATCTCTTCCCTGGGGTGGGATTGACTTCCAACTGCCCTGACAAGCTCTGAGGGTGGGCCTTAAAGACATCCACGTACATCATTCCAGTCACTGATTGTTCTGATTGTAACCATAAACCATATTCATTGTAGAAAATTTGGAAAAGGCTGAAAAATATAGCAAGTGAAAATCACCCAGTATCCCATTTCTTAGAAACAGCTAACCATTAACATTTTGGTTATATTTATTTACAACCTGTTTTCTATACATGTAGATAAGTAACTGTTTTTGTTTTAACAAAGCCAGATGTTATTGTTTGACAATATTTTCTTTTAATATTGTTATCAAAGCACTTTCCCATGTTATTAAATATCTTTTTTCAGAAAAGCTTATTTTTAATGACTGCATAATGTTCCATCATAAATAATAAAGTAACTTAGGTTGCATTTGCCAGAGTAATGTGTTTTACTTTGGGGCACAGCGTGCATGAACCAGTATGTGCCCCACAAACAAGATGAAGTATTAAAGACTCCTCCCCTGCTTAATTTAGCCTGACACTGAAAGACTACAGGAAATTATATTAGGCTAATGGATTTTCTAAGTCTATAATTATTAATTAAATATGTGCTATTATTGCAAGAAGAGAATGAACATTATTGAAACAAAAAATGATATTTCAAATCAGTGAGGGAAATAATTACAGTTCTAATAGAAGTAATTGGGGAAATTTTAAATTAAGTTAAATGCTTACTTTCCATGATATTCTAAAATAAATTACAAGTGGGGTGCCTGGCTGGCTCAGTCGGAAGAGCATGTGACTCAACTTTGGGGTTATGATTTCTAGCCCCATGTTTGGTGCAGAAATTACTTTAAAAAATAAAATCTTTCGGGGTGCCTGGGTGGCTCAGTTGATTAAGCATCCAGCTCTTGATTTCAGCTCATGTCATGATCTCAGGGTTGGGAGATCAAGCTCCATGTTGGGCTCTCTCTCTAAAATAAATAAACAGGGATCCCTGGGTGGCTCAGTGGTTGAGCATCTACCTTCAGCCCCAGGGCCTGATCCTGGAGTCCCGGGATCGAGTCCCACATCCGGTTCCCTGCATGGAGCCTGCTTCTCCCTCTGCCTCTGTCTCTGCCTCTGTGTGTGTGTGTGTGTGTGTCTCATGAATAAATAAATAAAATTTAAAAAATAAAAATTAAATAAGCAAGGGGCCACTGGGTGGTGCAGTTGGTTAACTGCCTGTCTCTTCCTTTGGGCTCAGGTCATGATCTTGTGGTCATGGAATCAAGCCCCACGGCAGGCTCTGTTGTTAGTTTGGAATCTGCCTGAGATTCTCCCTCCCACTTGTTCTTTCTCTCTCTCAAATATTTTTTTAATTAAATAAAATATTTTTTTAAAAAAAGATTCTCTTCCTTCCCTCTATCTTCTCTCCCCCAAAGAAAATAAATAAAATGAAACAAAATCTTGGGTGCCTGGCTGGTTCAGTAGATGGAGCATGCAACTTGATCTCAGGATTGTGAGTTCAAACCCCATATTGGATGTAGAGATTACTTAAAAAATAAAATCTAAATAAATAAAAATAAAGGACACCTGGGTGGCTCAGTGGTTGAGTGTCTGCCTTCAGCTCAGGGTGTGTTCCTGGGGTTCCAGGATCGAGTCCTGCATCAGGCTCCCCAGAGGGAGTCTGCTTCTCCTTCTGCCTATGTCTCTGCCTCTCTCTGTGTGTGTGTGTGTGTGTGTGTGTGTGTGTGTGTGGCTATCATAAATAAAATAAAAATTTTAAAAAAAAGAGGATTACAACCTTCATTGTCATCTGAAGAGAAGTTCGAGGTCTTCCACAGGTTCACGGGAATAAGAAGGCATGTTAGCTGGCACAGTGGGCCCCTGTGAGGAAGATACAGGTTTAATTCTTGATACATGAATCCATGAGGAGTGTCCTAACTTTATGCTGTGGAAGTACATAAAATGACCCAGTAGGGGCTCTTCCATTTTGGAGTTAAATCCCGTGCTGTATTACACTTCTAGTTCTTTAAATAAACCATATCTCCTGGGTTTACATGAGGTAGGTTGCTAGTAACTGTTAAATCAGGTGTGAGGAGGATATGATCTATGTATTCCTGGAGAGATTTATGAATTAACCCAGCCTCAAATGAATAATTTAACAGAGCATTATAGTCTTCATCTCTTGGTAGGTCTACAGCGAGAAAAGACTTCCCGTATAATAATCCAAAGAGGCTTAGCCCTGTTGGTTCTTTTGGGCAATTCTCATTCTGAGAAGCCCTACTGGTAAAAGAGTAATCCAATTTTCTTGAGTCTCACCTTTCCAGAGACTTATGAATGCCAGGCTGAATGCAAATAGGAGCTGATGTTTAGGGCCCCAGTTATTTGTGCAATAAAAGACAGTCCACCATCACTTTGTAAAGACCAAGGGGATCCAAATCTAGGGACAATCTCCCTTAATAGAGTTTTTATCACCTTAGTGGCCTTTTCTGTTTTGAAAAAAAAAAAAAACTAATGCAGGGATCCCTTCATCAGGCCTTTAATTGAATTGTACAATGGCTTGGCTAAGAGTCCAAGTCCAGGAATCCACAGGTGGCAAAAGCTAACCATGCCTAGGAAAGTGTGGAGTTGTTTCTTTGAAGTTGGGGGCTCACGGGGATCCCTGGGTGGCTCAGCGGTATAGCACTTGCCTTCGGCCCAGGGCGTGATCCTGGAGTCCCGGGATCGAGTCCCACATCTGGCACCCTGCATGGAGCCTGCTTCTCCCTCTTACTAGAGCAAATCTGCTCCCTAGTTTATACAGCAAGTCTCATCCAAGTAATGGAATGAGACATGATGGATGGACCAGAAAGACAGAGTAACAAACTGACATTTGTATTTGTAAGTTAAAGGCCATTGTCTGATGGCACATTTTAGTTTCCCATTCTATGTCAACAGTTTTATGGTAAGAAAAACAAGTCGGACCAGGGATGCTGAATAAGGACAGAGTAAGTGGCTCCTGCATCAATAAGAAAATAATGACCTTACCTCCTACATCCAAGGTAACCTGGGGCTCAGTCATTTTGATGTCAAAGGAGCCAGACCAGCCTCAGGACGCCAATATGCCAGATCCTCCGGTTCCAACTCTCAGGTGGGGAAGTGGGTGCCAGGTGGGGAAGTGGGTGCCAGACCTTCTGTCTCTCTGGAGACAAGGACAGTCTCTCTTCCAATGTCCTTTTTTTACAAGCAGGACATGGCCCAGGAGGAGAGCCTTTTGGGGGGATATTTTCTGCTCCATCTAAAACATGAGGTCTTATTTGACTTCTCATCATCCCTTGCCCCTGGATAATCTGGTGTGGTAGGGAGTCCACAACAGGGGCAGCCAATACTCCAGCCTCTATCTTACCCTGTAACCAAGCCCTTCAATCCTTTTCCTGTCTGAATATCATGTCTCTATTATTAAAAACTCCTGTAGGCACCTCCAGGATGCTTTGGGTGGGAGTTCGAGGGCCTAAGGCCATTTCAGTTATCTTTCAGTGGATGTCGGGTGCCAACTGATTCATAAAATGCATATTTAAAATAGTTCTTCCCAACAGAATGGGAGAAGATATTTGCAAATGACATATCAGATAAAGGGCTAGTATCCAAGATCTATAAAGAACCTATTAAACTCAACAGCAAAGAAACAAACAATCCAATCATGAAATAGGCAAAAGACGTGAACAGAGATCTCAGAGAGGAAGACAGCACATGAGAAAATGCTCCACATCACTGGCCATCAGGGAAATACACATCAAAACCACAATGAGATCCCACCTCACACCAGTGAGAATGGGGAAAATTAACAAGGCAGGAAACCACAAATGTTGGAGAGGATGCGGAGAAAAGGGAACCCTCTTGCACTGCTGGTGGGAATGTGAACTGGTGCAGCCACTCTGGAAAACTGTGTGGAAGTTCCTCAAAGAGTTAAAAATAGATCTGCCCTACGACCCAGTAATTGCACTGCTGGGGATTTACCCCAAAGATACAGATGCAGTGAAACGCCGGGACACCTGCACCCCGATGTTTCTAGCAGCAACGTCCGCAATAGCCAAACTGTGGAAGGAGCCTCAGTGTCCATCGAAAGATGAATGGATAAAGAAGATGTGGTCTATGTATACAATGGAGTATTACTCAGCCTTTAGAAACAACAAATACCCACCATTTCCTTCGATGTGGATGGAACTGGAGGGTATTATGCTGAGTGAAATAAGTCAATCAGAGAAGGACAAACATTATATGGTCTCATTCATTTGGGGAATATAAAAAATAGTGAAAGGGAATAAAGGGAAAGGAGAAAAAATGAGTGGGAAATATCAGAAAGGGAGACAGAACATGAGAGACTCCTAACTCTGGGAAATGAACTAGGGGTGGTGGAAAGGGAGGTGGGCAGGGGGTGGGGGTGACTGGGTAACGGGCACTGAGGGGTGTACTTGATGGGATGAGCACTGGGTGTTATGCTATATGTTGGCAAATTGAACTCCAATAAAATAAATAAATAAATAAATAAATAAATAAATAAATAAATAAAATAGTTCTTCCACAGAGCTGGCTTAGAGGAGCATGGGACTCTTGATCATGAGTTCGAGTCCTATGTTGTCTGTAGAGGTTACATAAGATAAATAAATAATTTTTAAAAATAAATGAAATAGTTATTCCCTCAGGTGTAGTCAGGTCCAGGCTTATATTTTTAAGGATAGCCTCTATTAAGCAACCCTGAACTAGAGCAGGATTTCCATCAGCTCTTTGACTGACTTCCCAAATTTTGTCAGTTTACAGGTTTCATAAATCCTCTTTTCATTCCTTCTACCAGGCAGTGATCATATGATGTCTTTCCTGACTATCCTGATTGTTCCAATGGGATTCCGTAACTGGGGCAGCGGTGCCCCCTACCGGACAACATTGCCTACCGATCGTTGTCCGTTTTTCAGGGAAGTCGAGCACATCCAGCTCTTTTCCTCAGGGGTGCTACAACGAGTAGTATGATTATATACATATATCTTGCCAGGTCAAATCAAATATAATGGATACTTGTTGAAAATCCTCAATAAATTGAGAAGAGTTTTCGGAATATCGTCCTAATCGTTTTATTTGAGCCAGGTCTGCCATGGAGAACAGGACATGGACTCTGACCGTGCCCATTTCTCCATTAGCAACCTCCCTACAAGGATCAAATCCTGATTTAGGGGGTATTCCAGGATGATAAGGAGTCCCGCTCCTACTGTGCCCTGTTGGGCTAGGTGCAGAAGACTCTCGGGACTTGTGAAGAGGAGGAAAAGTGATGGAATTAATGTGCCCTTTATTTGGAGAGGCCTGTGATTCCTCCAGTAACCTGAGCTCATTAGGAGGAGGAACCATGAGAGGGTCAGCATCCCCTTCATTAGGGATGGCCTGTGATTCCTCTGGCAATCTGGGTTTTAAATTAGGGGGAAGAAGAGGTCTGTTTAGATAATCATCACCCAATATATCAGGAGGGGGCTTGTTAGTCTGGTTAGCAGCCAAACGCATTCTACAAGAGGTCTTTAGGTTGGGGTCCTGATTTAGGGCCATGAAGACCTGAACATAGGGTACCTTAGTCCATTTGCCCTATTTTGTGCAGAAAACATCTAACTGATAGATTGTATTGGAGTTTAGTGTCCCATTAATGGGCCATTTTTTCTGTCTCCTAAGGAGTACTGAGGCCATGCAGCATTACAGAAGATCAGTTTTTTTCTTCTAAATCTTGCAATCCAAATTGTTTCCATTGAGTTAAAAGGCATCCCAAGGGCGAGTCCTTGGGAACTGAAGAACATCCCATGCTCCCAGAAAAGAAGAGAATGTCCATTACTAAGAAAATCCCACTCCACCCTCGACTCCCAGGTGGTGTCTCACTCAGGATACATCAGAAGTTCCTGGTATCAAAGCAAACTGTGGCATCCCTTGGACAAAATCGCTGTGACCACTGCCCTACCCTGTAGGAGGGACACCAGCATCTCCCCACTTACCCATTGCATCCTAGGTTACAAATGGGTGCCAGTGAATGGACCAAAGAAGAAACTACTGTTCTAACCCATGGAAAACACTAGAAAAATTTTACAATATTGTAAGGTAAGTAGTCAGTAGGGGTCACTGATGAAAACCAGTTAAGGGGGCAGCCCGGGCGGGGGGGGGGGGGGGGGGGGGGCCTCAGCAGTTTAGCGCCACCTTCAGCCCAGAGCCTGATCCTGGAGACCCAGGATCGAGTCTCACGTCAGGCTTTCTGCATGGAGCCTGTGTCTCTGCCTCTCCCTCTCTCTCTTTCTCATAAATAAATTAAATCTTTTTAAAGAAAAACAGTTAAGGTAGAAATCCATCATGGTCTAAGCAGCATTCCAACACATGTAGTCTTTTCAGCCAACTTTCCTGGAAAATAGTCCCCAGTTGGGTTTTAATTCAGTCAAGTACTGGTTTCAGCCAGCTCTAAGTGGAAGTCTCTTGGCCAGAAGTGGCTAGCCTAATGATGTGGAGGGGAATCACATTAGACCAATGAGGAGGAAAACTTACACGGAATCTTAAGATTAGCAGCTGTCCTAGTGACTTAGATGGCTGTCCAGTGCCCCAGAAAGACAATTTGTATAAGAATAGGGACAAAGAGAGGGCATCAAGTTTCGGTCTCATTACCATGTGGTCCACGGTACTGGCTTCTAGCCAAAAGGCAGCATTTTATTTCTCCCAGCAGAGTAACCAGGGGCTGGAGGATTGCAGCCTGAGCAACAGACAGGAAAGTGTTCCAATAAGACTGTACTCCTTGAAGAGCCCCTGGAATGAAAGTAAAAAAAGAGAAGGAGTACTCACCAAGTTTGCACCGAGGCTCCGAGTTCAGTTGAGAAGACTCAGGGCCCACGTTTGGTGCCAAAATGAGGCGATGTGGGCCAGGAGCGAATAGTTAAGAATTCTTGAGACATTTTCTGTGCAAAAAGTTTCCTTTATTATATTATATGAGGACAGGACTTGTGGGCAGAAAGAGCTGCACTGTGTCTATGAGAAGTGACTGATTAAATACCTTGTGGTTAGTTGGGGACAAAGGGTAGCATTAAGTCTCTAAGGAATTTGGAAGTAAAGCTTTCAGGACTGTGAGTGGCTAAGTGCTGCTAAGGTAAAATTACTTACTATTGCCTCTTTGTTTTTTTATTTTTAATTTTTTTTAAATTTTTTTGTAAGATTTTTTATTTATTTATGATAGTCACACACACACACACACAGAGAGAGAGAGAGAGAGAGAGAGAGGCAGAGACATAGGCGGAGGGAGAAGCAGGCTCCATGCACCGAGAGCCCAACGTGAGATTCGATCCTGGGTCTCCAGGATCGCATCCTGGGCCAAAGGCTGGCGCCAAACCGCTGCGCCACCCAGGGATCCCTTACTATTGCCTCTTAAAGCATCAGACTTGAGACTCTTCAGATGTATTATCAGTGGTCCCAATGATGGCTAACATGTATCTTGGGGAGTGTTACGGCTCTCAGGGAAAGTGACAGTAACAAGAGTGAAGCTATATGGTAAAGCAATACAGTCCTTGGGAGAGCTGTAGGAGTGTAACAATCCATAGCCTCAAGAATTTTCCCCAGAGACTGTGAGCTGCAGCCAACTCTGGCCTTTGCTTCTTTTTCTCCCATCATGACCACCAAGATGGTCCAGGCTGTCTCATAATAAGCCATGACCCCCTCTGTGGCACGTTAGAATATTGTATGCCTATCATTGGATATTTTTTAAAGCACGCATTTGGGCTTCTTGTCTTTTATTTTCAGGAATAAATTGTTGTTTGTGGTATGAAATAGGTTTTCAGAGCAGTACCCTAGTTCTTAGCCTTGTGTCTATAGAAAATAAATTCAAATTTTATTATTCAAATAAGGGCTGTCATCTAGGAGTCATTTAGATTGTATTATTAAGTAGGTGGTTCCAGGGATCCCTGGGTGGCGCAGTGGTTTTGCGCCTGCCTTTGGCCCAGGGCGCGGTCCTGGAGACCCGGGATCGAATCCCATGTCAGGCTCCCGGCATGGAGCCTGCTTCTCCCTCTGCCTGTGTCTCTGCCTCTCTCTCTCTCTCTCTGTGACTATCATAAATAAATAAAAAAAATTAAAAAAAAAAAAAGATTTTAAGTAGGTGGTTCCATTGTGCTAGAGAGGGGTTCCCTATGTTGGCTGTCATTTGAATCACCTGGAAAGTTTTAAAAATACTGCTGTTTGGGCTTCACCTCCAGAGATTCTGATTCAATTAATCAAGAATGTACTTAGAGTATTAGTGTTTTGTTTTGTTTTGTTTTGACCTTGAAAAAGAAAATGGAAGCCTGCTTTTATTGATGTACACATTGATGGACTTGCGATTGGAAGGGGCGGTGACGTTACCATGACACTGGTGGTTAACGCAACGGAAAGATGAGGGCAGGAGATGGCTTTGCAGGGACATGATGCCTTCACAAGTTAGGGAAACGGACTGCTAGCTGGCTGCCCTTTCATTTCATGTTCTTCACAAACTCCTCTCCCTTTTTGATGGAGGCCTTCAGGTCGGGGATGGCTTCTGCTATCATCTTCTCTTCAAAAGAGGAGATCTTGCCAATGCCTAGATTCTTCTCGATGCCCTTTTTCCCAAGCAGTAATGGTGTGGAGAAATAGGCACAGTCTGCTTCCTGGGATTTAACAAAGGAACATTCGACAACTCCTTCCTTCCCATTCACTGCATCCACAAGGGAGAAGACAAACCGAGCTCCAGTGTATGCCATGGACAGGGTGGCAGAGCCTGCTCCAGCTTTGGCCTTCACCACCTGCGCCGGCCTCCTGGGTCCGCCCAGTGACGGCTGTCAGCGGGTCCTGGGGAAGGTCCGCCTTGGGAGCGCACTGAGAGATCAGGGGGATGATGGTCCTCCCGGCATGACCGCCAATGACAGGAACATTGACTCGCGCGGGATCCAAACCCTTTAGTTCTGCAATGAAAGTGTTGGCCCTGACAATGTCCAGGGTCGTCACCCCGAAGATTTTATTGGGGTCGTAAGCTCCGTGTTTCTTGAAAACCTCCGTTGCAATTGGGATGGTGGAGTTGACCGGATTTGAAATGACGCAGATCATGGCCTCGGGGCAATGCTGGGCGCAGGCAGCAGTCAGGGTGGCCACAATTGAGGCGTTGGTGCTGAACAGGTCATCCCGTGTCATGCCTGGTTCTCTCGGGACTCCGGCTGGAATAACCACCACATCGCAGCCTTTGAGGCCATCCGGCAGCTGCTCAGGCCGGAGGTGGCCTTTCACGGTGGCTCTGGTCTCGATGTGGCTCAGATCTGCGGCCACTCCGGGTGTATGAGCAATGTCGTAGAGGGTCAGGCGGCTCACTAAGGGGCTGTTCTTGAGAAGCAGCGCAAGGGGCTGCCCAATTCCTCCGGAAGCCCCAAGCACAGCTACTTTAGCATTGTTCTGGGCCGAGGTGCTGAAGCTGCGCGGAGAGCGGCGCCGGCAGGGCGGGCGAGGGCGGAGGGCATGGTTGGTTGGAGCGGGCAGGGAGCCGAAGAGCAGGCGCAGGGGCCGGCGGCTGGCAGGTGACACCCTGTTTTGTTTGTTTTAATCCTGAAATGTCAGAGGTGCCTGGCTGGCTCAGTCAGAAGAGCATGGGACTCCTGATCTCAGGGTCGTGAGTTTGAGCCCCATGCTGGGAGTAGAGATTACATACATATGTAAATACATACATCCCCAAAAACTCTAAAGTGCAGCTAAGAGTTGAGTAATGTGGGATTTGATTCCTTGTTCAATTGTCTTTCTAACTGGGCTGCTGGCTCCATGTAGACCAGGACCACTTCAGTCTTGATCATGACTATCTTCCCAGCACCCAGCCCAGTGCCAGGGACACTTGTATTAAATGAATGTAATGATGCCCTTGGGAGTTCATTGCTTCAAAGACTGAATGGCAGCTTGTTTAGAACCAAATGGCAGCTTTGGGCAGGCAGGGGGGTAGGTGGATTGGGGAGTTCAATGTGGTGGGGGTGCTGTAGGCTCTAAGAACTAGTCTGAGCAAAATTTGGAAGTACTGGAGGAAACAGATGAAGATAAGTATATGATGGGTGACCAGGGTATGTGGGTTTTAGCAAGGGCTGGGGACAGGCTCAGCCAGCCTTGAGTGTGAGTAGACCGATTCAGTGTGAAAGGCTGAATTCACTTACTCCTTGAAGAACAATGGGACATCAATTGTATGAGAAAAAGTGAGATGTGGGGCCAGTTAAGAGCTTGCAGTAGGGATCCCTGGGTGGCGCAGAGGTTTAGTGCCTGCCTTTGGCCCAGGGCGCAATCCTCGAATCCCACGTCGGGCTCCCGGTGCATGGAGCCTGCTTCTCCCTCTGCCTATGTCTCTGCCTTTCTCTCTCTCTCTCTCTCTGTCTCTCTCTCTCTGTGACTATCATAAATAAATAAAAATTTTTTTAAAAAAAAAGAGCTTGCAGTAGAGACAGAGTTGGCCAAGCCCAGAGAGTTGTTGAGACACCCATGTTCAGAGGCGTGTTCCTGCTTTCCTATAATTCCAAGTACAAAGTTGTACTATAAATCAGAGCTATGGCAGTGACCAGACGAGAGACCCAAGAAGACTGATGAGAATTGAGTAAGGGGGATGGGTAGGGGAAAGAAGGATAAAAAGCTGGTGTAGAACTGTTCTGAAACTAGGAAGCCAGAGGGAAGAGATGCTGCTTTGGATTTTCTGCAAGTGACTATTTAAAAGGATGAAGGGAGGAGCCACAAGGACTGGCTTCTTTAAAAGAGTATTTTGTTTTGTTTTGTGTCTGGCCCTGAAGCAAAATCATAACAGCAGTGCTGGGTGTAAAGTAGGAGGAAGCCAAAGTGTAATTTTTTTATATATTAGCTTGTTTTGAAATACTATTTAGTTTTGAATATATTTATCATAATTCAAAATTATTAAAGTATAAAAAGATATTCAATAAAGCCTCCCTCCTATCTTCATTTCCACTCACCCAATTCTCCCACATATGATAAATGCTATTATGGTTCTCGCCATACTCTGGTGTGGTGCAGTTGCACTCATTCCTTTTCACTGTGTTTCTCATCCAGCTTGAGAGCAAGTTAGCTCCAGCCTGAGATTCTCATGGAGTTGGAAAAACTCTTAGAGGTTACATCTGTTTTTAAGATGTGTGTGATTTCAGGGGGTTATTATTTAAATATCCTATTTCCATTTCCAACTCTGAACCATAATGGGAGGAAGAAGGAGGATTCAGGAGGGAAAACCTAAAATGAAGCCTCACAAATGCTCTGTAGTCTCTGACTTGCCCAGTCCTGGGGACTCCTGGAATCTACCATTTCAAAACTCCTGCAAATCTCCTATCCTGTTCAGCCTTCACCTGATTTATGCATTGGTGTTCAGCATAAGATTTTGTTAGAAGTAAGGATTTGTGTCTGATATACCCCCTTGGATTTCAGAAGAGGGGAGTGAAGCCAAGAGAGATTGAGCAATTTACTCAAGGTCACCCCACTCGTGTAAGCAGGACCAGAACCTGGGTCTCCCATTGCAATGCCTACATCCTTCTCTCCTCATGCCAGGATCCTTATCCATCTTCTCAGGACAGACCGCGTCCTAAATTGGCAGCAGGGCCTTTAGCCAGCTCTTCCAGATGGCATGTATGCATGTTATCACGCACCACCCAAGCCAAAAGAACTTGTACGGCAGACATTCTGGGCATTCCAGCAGCATCACTGGGAGAAACTAGGGGAAGAAGGCAGTATAGGTAGATGTCCAATCTCTCCTGCAGCACATGAGTCTAATCAGTGCAAGGCCAAAGAAACACCAGATCTAAGAGTTCACAAAAGAACCGTGAACCAAAATGAAACACTCCCGGGTCTTGTCCAGATGAGTTGCATGGTAGTTGCCAATGGCAGAATTTTATTTTATTTTTTTTAAGATTTTATTTATTGGATAGCCCAAGTGGCTCAGTGGTTTAGCGCTACCTTCAGCCCAGGGTGTGATCCTGGAGACCGGGGATCGAGTCCCACGTGGGGCTCCCTGCATGGAGCCTGCTTCTCCCTCTGCCTGTGTCTCTGCCTCTCTCTGTGTGTGTCTCTCATGAATAAATAAATAAATAAATAAACTCTTTTTAAAAAAAATGTTAATGCTTTGGTAGAGAGATAAACAACCTAAGCTTTTTCAGGGATGTGGGTTCAGGGGCAGCTCTTTCCCGCAGGACACCTGCTCTGAGCCTCAGTTTCTCACAGTATTAATTAAACGTAGAGAAAGATCATGCGTGCCTCACAGAGTGGCTCTGAGGTTCAGAAGAGGTAATGTCTGTGAAAATGGCAAATTATAAGCTGCACATAAATGTGAGGAGGCGTTACCTTACTGTGCCCAAGAGGAAGATATTTGGAAGAGCCTGATTTATTTTCAGAGCTCACCAACAGCTCCCAGTTACCCTTGGGAAGTCTGCTTCAAAATCCACGATTATTCTCCTACTAAACATCCTTTCCTTCCTTTCTCGGTGGGCTTTGCTTGTGGCTTCATTTTACATCAGCTGCCACTTTTTAGGGTTTCATACAGACTGGTTGGCTTCAGAGGCTCAGACTCCTTCTGGCATCAGGTATGGGACAATGAACAGCCCTCTCCCCACAGACCCATTCTCGGCCCTGCCCCTGAGCGTACCACGGATTTTAGGAGTGCCTTTGTGGCTTGACTCTAGGTCACAAAATTGCCCTTAGTAATCCCACGGGATCATGGTTGCACCCAGTGCGTCAGAGGGGGACCGCTGAAATGGAATAAACGCCTTCCATTTGCCTCCCAGCTTTCCTAGGAAAGATGCAGAGGTGCCTAAAGGTTAATCAGATAAAGCCCTTGTGAGGCTGGCTTCTGGGGCTCTCCCCGAGGAATGTGATGTTGATTCACAGGTTGTTCAGTGAGACCCTCAGTAGGTCTCTTAGCATATCAGATAATAGCACCTCCTCCTCCCCCAAAAAGCAACTCCTACTCTGTGGTCTCTATCTAATGAAAATGCAGCCTGTCTCGGCCTGGATTAAAAGAGATTTTCTTTTCTCTCTTCCTTTTCCAGTGTCTTAGAACAACAATTTAAAACAAGAGGTAAAGGGATCCCTGGGTGGCGCAGCGGTTTGGCGCCTGCCTTTGGCCCGGGGCGTGATCCTGGAGACCCGGGATCGAGTCCCACGTCGGGCTCCCGGTGCGTGGAGCCTGCTTCTCCCTCCGCCTGTGTCTCTGCCTCTCTCTCTCTCTCTCTCTCTCTGTGACTATCATAAATAAAAATTTAAAAAAAAATAAATAAAACAAGAGGTAAATTGCAAGAGGCCCGAGGTAGTAGAGTAGAATCTCAAGCAATGTCAGCTACAAGACAGTGATGGGCAAATCCTTCCCCTCCAGAGAGCAGCAGCATAGAGGCGCCCCGACAGGGAGAGCCCCAGATTCCCGCCTCAGCTGACATGAAGGACTCTTCCTTCCTGTGGCCTCCGCCTTAGGCTGGCTGTTCTTGACCTTTCGTGACTGGTGTACTCATCATTTTGGCGGGCCTTGTGATTTTTTAATAGAGAAGGGGAAGGAGGGACACCTGGGTGGCTCAGTGGTTGACTCTCTGCCTTCAGCCTAGGGCGTGGTTCTGAGGTCCCGGCGTTGGCCTCGAGTCCCACGTTGGCCTCCCTGCGGAGAGCCCGCTTCTCCCTCTGCCGGTGTCTCTGCCTCTGTCTCTCACGAAGAAATAAATAATAAAATCTTAGAGAGAGAGAGAGAGAGAGAGAGAGAGAGAGAGAGAGAGAGAGAGAGAGGAGGGAGAGGGAGAAGGAGAAGGAGGAGGGAGAGGGAAGGGGGAGGAGGGAGAGGGAGGAGAGAGGGAAGGAAGCCATTTGAAGATCGGAACAATAGTTATCAGCTGTTGCCTATGAATGGACAATGACCGCACACAGCCTAAGATGAAGCAGGAAAATTCGGAGAAGAGTACATTTTTTTTTCAGTCATCAAAATGTTGCCTTTTACCTTCTCTTTAGATGAGGACCTGCCGTTGTAAGTTTCACCTCTAAATTAGTCCACGATGAATGCGAAAAGGGCATTCTTTAGGAAGACCTGGGTTTTTTGTTGTTTTGTTTGTTTTAAAAGATTTATTTATTCACTTGGGAGAGAGAGAGTGAGGGGAGGAGAAGGGGCAGAGAGAGAGGGAAAGAGAGAATCTCAGGCAGAGAGCCCAATGCTGGGGCTTCGTCCCACGGCCCTGAGGGCAGGACCTGAGCTGAAACCAGGAGTTGAACGCTCAACTGCCAGAGCTGCCCAGGCGCCCCAGGACCTGGTTTTCTTACACATCTAGATTTTGATTAGCTTTTGCTCCAACTTGAGTAAACATTTCCTGAATGCTTTTTAGAGACAAGGCAGTGCAAAGGAGGAGGAGGGAGCAAAGAACAATTACCAGCACTTCTTACCTGCCTTCCAGCAAATGTTTTCCTCCAAAAAACTAAAAACTATCAGCTTCCCTCCCTTTGCCTTAGTAATTGCCCAAACTTTGCTATGTATTGGAGTTACCTGGGAACTTGAAAGAAAGAAAGAAAGAAAGAAAGAAAGAAAGAAAGAAAAAGAAAAAGAAAAATACTGACGTCACAGTCTCATCCCTATTTTGATTTAATAGGGGTGTGACATAAACTACCAGGATTTTTTAAAAAAAAATCCCCAGGTGATCTAATTTCCACAAAGTTAGGAAACCACTTGGCCTAACTCCTTTCTCTTCCCTCTGGAGAACTTCCCTGATTTCCCTCCTCTCCTATCATCACACACACTCATGACTCTGACCCTGTGGGGCAGCCCTCCCACGGGCTCCTACAGCACCTGCTAGTTAGCCTTTCATAATACTGGTCACTTTGCTCAACACTCTTCCTTGGGAATACTGGGAGATTCATCTTTTTAAAAGATTTGTTTGTTTATTTATTTATTTATTCATGAGAGACAGAAAGAGAGATGCAGGCAGAGGGTGAAGCAGGCTCCATGCAGGAGCCTGATGCGGGACTCAATCCTGGACCCCAGAATCAGGCCCTGAGTCAAAGGCAGAGAGGTTCAAGCACTAAGCCACCCAGGCATCCCATACCGGGAGATTCTTGAGGGCATGACCAGTGTGAATCCCTACAGCTGGGCACATCCTGAGCTGTCTAAATTGTGAAGGAGTGAATTAATTTTGTGTGTATCTCTGTGTGTTTGTGTGAGAATTAATTTTCTATTTAGATATGTCACTTTACCCATTGTCACCATGCCAATTTACCTCCTCTGATCATAGATAATAAATGTAATTGTGTATTGCCCACTTAAACACATGTTCAGTTTTCAAGGTCATTAGATCATGTAATAAAAATGAAGCATTTACAGTATTTTATCTTTAAGATTTTTTATTTGAGAGAGAGAGCAGAGCAAGAGACAGCACAAGTAGGGGGAGGGCCAGGGGGAGAGGAAGAAGCGGGCTCCCCACTGAGCAGGGAGCAGGGATGCCACTGGATCCCCGGAGCCTGGGATCATGATCTGAGCGAAAGGCAGATGCTTCACGAACTGAGCCAGCCAGGCGCCCGCAGTGTTTTTATCTTTAAGGTATGTTATAAAATATTTGAGGCGATACTACCAGTTCAAGCTATCAAATCAAAGATCCAAAGATGTGGTTTTCCACAAGACAAGGTTAAATGATTAGACTTGGTTCAGGAGCATTATATGTGAAAATACATATTTTCATTTCGATTTCTGTAGAGTTGAAACCTGGTTTACCCCTTTTATTAAAGAAAAAAGTTGATAAGATAGGCTGCACAAAATTAAGGAAGGCAGATGTCCACTTCGCTCAGTCCCTGTGGATTCAATGCGCGCACACACACACGTTGAACCACGCTTTATTCCCAAAATCAGACAAAGAAACAGATCTGCACACACAGGCCCCCAGCAACATCACCAAGGGGTCGGATTACACGGCGGGGCGCCGGGGCCTCCGCAACCCCCCGATTGTCTCCACGTTCCCGGCCGCGCATTTCCAGCTCCTGCGACGCCCGCGGACTCGCTAATGTCCCGCTTTGTCGCCCGGCGGGCCGCGTGAATGACTCGCCGCGCGGGGTCGCCGCGGGAGGGCGCGGGCCCGCCAGTGGGAAGGTCGGCGGCGGAGCAGCACATCACCCCACCGGCGTCAGGCCACCGCCTCCATTCAGCGGCGGAATGTGGGCGGGCGGGGCCGGGCGCGGGCGGGGCCGGGGGGCGGGCGGGGCCGAGCGCGGGCTGGGGGCGCGGGCGGGGCGCGGGCGGGCGGGCGGGGGCGGTGAACCCCAAGCGCGCCCCCGGCAGCGGGAGCCCCGCCCAGCGTCCTGTCTGCACGCGCGTGGGGCGCTTTCGCTGTGGTCTTTGTTTTTGTTTCCATCTCGCTATTTGACCACTACGATCAGATCCCCCAGAACCACGTATTCTCACTACAATTCAAAAGATTTTCAGGTCCGTGGGGGCCGGGCAAGCCGCGCGGCGCCGGCGGCCTCCCTCCCGGGCTCCAGCAGCCCCGAGGCCAGCGCGCCCCGAGCCTTAGGCGGCCCCGCCCCCACGCGGTGCCCCTGGGAGCCCTCAGGCCGAAGCCCGTCTCTTTTCTCCCCTTCCTCGGAACTTAGTTATACTCCTAAACAAAGACGGGATCAGTTTCCAGTTTCTCCCCCGTTGGTTTTTCTTCAAACTTTTTATTTAGGAAATGCCCAAACTCACAGAAAAGTTGTAGTGCCATGATAGAAATGAGTGTTCCCTCGGTCCATCTGCATCTCACCACTTGGTAGCACTTGGCTTTACGAGCTTTGTCATCCATCTCTATAGAGAGACTTCTTTCTCCTGCATCATTTGAAAGTAAATTGCTGATCTCATGACATTTTGCCTTGAAATAATTTCCCTGGAGCAAATAGAAATAAAGATGTTTTCTTTTGTAACCACAATTATCACACTGAAGAAAATTAACCCTAATGAAAAATACCACTTAAAATCTAGGCCACATTTAAATTTTCTCAGCTCAAAAAAAATTACTTTCAACTATTTTTTTCTGTAAGGTTATATTTATTTATTTGAGAGAGAGAGAGAGAGAGCGGGGTGTGTTGTGCCCAAGATTGCGAATCCGAGAAACCACCCAAGGAGCCGACACCGATGTAATCACACGAGGGTTTATTACAAGCTCGAGCTTGGGTCCAAGTATACCCGACACAGCCGAGCAGGGACTTGGACCCCGAGGTAGGTTACAGCTGGTTTTTTTTCTTTTTTCTTTTTTTTTCAGCTCGGTTTTTTATAGGCTGGTCTAGGGGATTTTCAGAAGGGATGGAGGAATTTCTCAAGTTCTGTTTACATTCTGATATGGGGCTTAAGGGCATTGAGCTCTGTTCTCATTCTAATATGGGACTTTCTACCACCGTGTGGGCTCTGTTGTCTTTCTGATACGGGATTCCCTGCCGAGGACACTGAGAACATTCTGCAGTTTTTCCCTGTAAAGTTCAGCTCTTATTCCCAGGGGCCTAAGATGGCTGTACTTGTGCTATTGCTAAACTTTAGGTGGGATGGCCTTGATTTGTCTCGGCATCCAGGGGGGAAGGAGAGGGAAAAGCAGACGCCCTGTTGAACAGGGGCCCCAGCTGGAGGGCTTCATCCCAGGACCCTGATCATGACCTGAGCTGAAGGCAGGCATGCTTTACTGCTGGAGCCAGCCAGGCACCCTTTTACACTAATTTTTAAAAATCCAGAATCTAATAAAGATTCATACATTGCATCTAGTTATGTTTGGTAGGTTTTTTACTTTTTACGGTCCTTATATAATTTTTATTATTTTCAGCTGCATGGCACAGTTCTGGAGTTTAAATTTGGGGACTGTGGTTGTTCCACATCCATCTTATCCCTAAGGCTATTTAGCACGTTTTTAAACCAAGATTTTAAAACACAACAACGGGGCACCTGGGTGGTTCAGTGAGGTAAGCATCAGATTCTGGGTTTCTGAGCAGATCATGATCTCAGAGTTGTGGGATCAAGACCCATGCGGGGCTCCACCTCAGGGTGGAGTCTGCTTGTCTCTCTCCCTCTGCTCATCTCCCTGCTCTCACTCTCTCAAATAAAATAAAATCTCTTTAAAATAACAGCAACAACAAAGATTTTTGACAGAAATTCTTTGTTGCAAAACTTCCGGTACAAATCATGGGTTTCATATGCTGACCAATGGGCCTCTGTGCCCTGGGGTTTCACCCAATGTTTATGCAGTAAAACTCCCTTTCACAGAACCTCCTCTCCAGAGCCAAGTGTGCCCTGGTGGCTCTTAGTCTTTTCCTTTTCTCTTGTTTCTCCTTTTGATCCCAACGATTTCCTTGCTGCTTTATGACAAATCTGATTAAACCCAAATTAAACCATTCTGTTTTCTCTTTTGATGTTGACCTTTAAAAACATTTTTGAACTTCCCCAAAGTCTTGTCCGTCGCTCTTGTCCCATTGTGTGGACCTCAGAATTATTTTTCCTATAATCCTTCTTGCCTTTCTCTCCTGGCTTAGATCCAATGAATGTGTATTGATGCTTGCTATATGGCAGACACTATATTGTTTTTTATATATCTCAGTAGTTCTCAGAGCAGTCTTAGAAAGTTGGTGCCATTAATGTTACCTCCATTGTCTTAACATTTTTGACGTAAGCTCTGTGCCCAACATGGAGCTTGAACTCACCACCCCAAGATCAAGAGTCTCATGCTCTACTGACTGAGCCAGCCAGGTGCCCCAATGTTACCTCTATTTTATCTATCTATTTATTAAAGATTTTATTTATTTATTCATGAAAGACACATAGAGAGAAGCAGAGACATAGGCAGTAGGAGAAGTAGGCTCCTCGTGGGGAGCCTGATTCGGGACTGGATCTCAGGACCCCGGGATCATGACCTGAGCCAAAGGCAGACATTCAACCACTGAGCCACCCAGGTGCCCCTATTTATTTATTTTTATGTTTATTTTTTTGTCACCTCCATTTTATTTTTATTTATTTATTTTTTTAAAGATTTATTTATTTTTATTTATGATAGACACAGAGAGAGAGAGAGAAAGAGGCAGAGACAAAGGAGGAGGGAGAAGCAGGCTCGATGCTGGGAACCCGACGTGGGACTCAATCCTGGGACTCCAGGATCACGCCCTGGGCCAAAGGCAGACGCTAAACTGCTGAGCCCCCCAGGGATCCCCTATTTATTTATTTTTCAAGTAGGCATGTGCCAGTCTCCCGCCTCTGGAGCCCTACATGGGGGGAGGGAGTGGTGCCTGGGTGGCTCAGTCAGTTAAGTGTTTGCCTTTGATCTCAAGCCCTGCATCAGGCTCCCTGCTCAGTGGGGGTCTGCTTCTCCCTCTCCCTCTCTCTTCCCCTGCTTGTGGTTCTCTTGCTCACTCCCTCTCTCTCTCCAATAAATAAATAAATAAATAAATAAATAAATAAATAAATAAATAAAATCTTTTTAAAAAATGTATCAACAAATCCAGTTGCTACTGCCTCAGCAGAATGAAGTATCTCAAAATTGGATTGAATAAAAACCGTCTAAGAACTACAATGATTCAAAAATTATTCTCTAATTTGGCATTTCTGGCAACAGACCACAAATTATGCTGTTGGGGATCCCTGGGTGGCTCAGCGGTTTAGCCTCTGCCTTCAGCTCAGGGTGTGATCCTGGAGTCCTGGGATCGAGTCCCACATCGGGCTCCCTGCATGGAGCCTGCTTCTCCCTCTGCCTGTGTCTGTGCCTCTCTGTGTGTGTGTGTGTGTGTGTCTCTCATGAATAAATAAATAAAATGTTTCTTTAAAAAAAAAAAAACAAAACCCAAATTATGCTGTTATAATCCCAACAGCATAATTAGCACTTTTGCTGAAATGAAGACAAAAAATAAATATATAATAACTTGTGAATTAGATTTTGCTATTACTCATCGTCCTCTGCTCTATCAACAGAACACCAGACATGCACCATAATCATTAACTTCATTGTCTTGGGCATTTTGCCAACTTTTATTCGCATAAAATTATAGTCTTCATATGTACATATTTAAAATTTTGTGGGGTCTGCTTCTCCCTCTCCTTCTGCCTTTCCCCCCAAGCCCTGTTCGTGCTTGCTCACTTGTGCTCTCTCTCTCTCTCAAATAAATAAATAAAATCTTTAAAAACAACCCTCAGCCCACTCCTATTTCCACAGCTCTGAGACTCTTACCTCCATGACCTCTCCTGGTACCTTACCCTCTCCCTCTTGGTTTCCAAAAAGACATGTGGGACTTCTTTGACATGTGCTGCTCAGTTCAGCGCAGCTCACCCCTCCCTGAGGACTGGGCACAATTTACTAGGGGTTGGATCCCAGTCTATCTGAGCAACAGCACATGGTACAAGGTGCTTTTAGTTCCCACCAGCTCCCAGCTGGGGGCTTTATAGGGCAGCAATTTTTCCCCAAAGACACACAAGGTTCAGACTTGGAAACAGGCCCCTGGCACAAGGCCACAAGCTCATGGAGCTCACCAGGTACAGGCTCCCACATTTAGGTCCGAGCGCTCCCTCTCAATATTTAGCAAGTACTGGGAAGTCTATCAATTTCAATTCAGATCTAATGATGAACTTTGAGATAAACAAAGGAACTTGTGAAAAACAAAAAACAAACAAGGAACTTCTATGTTATCTATATTGAATTTTGTAAAACTTCACTACCAAAATAACACACCAGTCGTGCCTAGATGATTTTCCAAATTATTTTCAAAATTCAAAGAAGATACTTTAGACATTAAACAATAGTTGCTGTTAATTTTTTAAATGGTAAATGGAACTGCATAGCTATTAAAAGAGACCACCTCTTCTACTATTTTAATCTGTTTTTAAACAGATTTACCACTAAGAAGTTGTCAAATTTTCAGGCTGCAGCCAAATGCCCCTGCCCTTACATACTACTAGCTGCTCCCACCAGGCTAATTATCCCGTTGGCAAATAACCTCAGCTCTCCAGCCTTCAATCTGCCCCCAGCCTTCCTAAGGCAGCCTACTTGCTTTCAGACACACATGGAAGCACACATGCTTGCAGTGAGGTCCCCCTTCATTCTGCGTGACTCACTTGAAGTTTTTATAACACTGTAGGCACCAGCCATTCACAGTTACTCAAAGTGGTTTCACCCTCCAGATTTTCCCAAAGGTTTATGTTGCAGAATTTACAGGGCTTTGTGGGAACATCCAAATCCATGTAAGGAACTGGTTGCATACCCACAGGTTGAGACTGCTGGTGTGAGCTAAAGAATTAAAGATGAGACTGTTCTAAACATCTTTCCTCTAAGCACACTGTTGCTGGTAAGTTTTCAAAATACTCCCAGTGTGTGTGTGTGTGTGTGTGTGTGTGTGTGTGTGTGCTGTTTGTTGTGTTGCGTATTGTTTTGCTTTGCCTTTTTTTTTTTTTTTTTCAATTGAGAGTATTCCTGAGCCTTGGGCAGGAAATGGAAAGGATAAGAAGAGAGAAGGGCAAAGAACTCCTCTAAATGCTGGTAAATATTTCATCCTGGGGCACTGTGAAGGAATACTTATTCATGGTTGAACATAAATTGTGACATCTCACCCTCCTGGGGATCCCACACTAGCCATCTTCCTTTCACCCCTCTCTCCATGTCTTCAAATCAATGCACAAGGGCCCTATCCCTGTCTCGATTTGGAGAAGAATCGTTCCCTTTGTGATCATTGTGCCTGGGAACAAAAGAACATATGGATCAAAGGTTTAGGGGTCTTCAGCCCCACCACGATCACATGACCACCCAGCTCAAAGGAGGCAACTGTCAACTAAAGTGCTGGTCGGAAGCTTCTGGCCTTTCATGGAGAGTCCCTGTGGTTACCTAGAAACAGTCCCCTCACGCGTCATTTACATTGTTTTGCACTGTGCTGCCAACAGTCCTTTGGGAGATTCTGTATTTAGCCATTTCAAGTTGTATGCTTAATGAAAGCATCCTACTTTTTTTTCTTTTGTCTCTCTAAAATATACAATCCCTTCAGCCCCTAAATTAATTTTGGGTTTCCTTTAGAATCAGTTGCCTAACACTACAAAATCCTGTTGGTGGTTTTATTGTCCTCATTTTTACATGATTAAATATTTTACATGACGTAAATGTAAATATTGTTTTAAATGAATAGATCATTTACAGATTGACATTTTTTAAACATTAGGACTTCTTATCTAATAACAGCGTTAAATGCATCTGTATTTTCATTTAATTGAGTCTGTTCTGGCCTCAGAAGTGTTTCTGTGTTTCTCATATAGCTCTTGCAAAATTCCTGGTTTATTCTTTTTATCTTACCTTGTGTTGCTATTATTAGTAGCACTGTCCATGATCTTTTTGAACAGCTGTTGTCTACATATGATGACCACCCCATAATATTGCTGAAATGGCCTTCTTGCTTTAAAGGAGAGTGGCGGGCTCTGGTCTGCTTTTATGCCTGCTTTTAAAAACTGAAACAGGGAAGAGTTTGAATGTGGTGAGCTAGAGGTCACAGGAGGGACAAACTTGGGGTAAGTTCATCAAAGTCCTGCAGCTGTAAGCATTGGTCAAGAAGTAAGGAGGGCTGCTCTTTGAAGTTGTAGGAAAGCCATGGAGCTTGGAGGTCAGCTGTGATTCCCGACCTTCCAAGACCACGAACATCCTTGCCTCTTTTCAAGTCGTCCTCACCAAAGGAGCTCTCACGTATCCCATTGCTTCCACATCAGGGATGTGAGCCCTGGCTATCGTACTCATCAGTTGGTTCTCTCTTCTACAACTACACATTTCTTGCATATTTCTTTTTATGGGCTTCTTAGGTAAGGTGGAAGACGTGGATCACCATTTTGTGTAAGTATCCTTGCAGGCTGCAGGTTCCCCTTAGATGCTTGCACTGATATACCAAAGGAAAGGGGGCACCAAGGATGTACTTACTACATGATTGTGATGTGTGGGGCTGTGCTTTCCATGAGCATCTCATTTAATGCCCCCAACAACCCTATGAGAAATTACTATTATCGGCCTCCCTGTTTTCCATGGAAGAAAACTGAGTCTCAGAGAGATGAATAAATTGTTCAAGGTCACACAGCCAGTTAATGGGAACCCCAAGACTTGAACCCATGCATATTGGTCTCTGTCGTCTAAACTCTTGGTAGCTTTTAGCAATAATATCCTTTTGTGGTAGTGGAAGAAAGAAGACATAAATTATGTCTCAACCAAACTGAAACAGTTTCTTTTATTAAACTTATGTTGCAGCCGTGGGAGTGTACTGCTCAGATCTCCCCTTAAGTAAGAGCCTGTCATGAGCACTATAGTTAGCTGACCGTGTCCACCAGTAGGGCCTTTAGGATCTACCATATTTACACCTGGAGCATGTCCTTCCCAGACCACTCCCAGACCATGGCTGTGCCTGCAGGAGAGCTGGAACCGGCCCATTCCTGTCCACTGTGGGACTCCTCCAGTCTCTGTGTTGGGGCTACTGGGGCTTCCCACCAGCCTGAGTGAGGTCTCCTCAGAGCTGCAAGAGCCAAAGCTCTTCCTATCCAATCCTCTTTCCTACCACTCTCCCTGCATAGGACTCAGAGGTTCTCCCCAACACGAGGCTCAAACTCATAAACCCCAAGATCAAGAGTAGGACATTCTACTGACAGAGACAGTCAAGCATCCCTGTAATGTCTTTCTCCTTTTTCTTTGTGTTGGAGTTTAGTTTGTTGGATATTAACCTAGCCCCCTGGTGGTAGACAGCATAATGGCCCCCCAAAGATGTCCATGTCTTAATCCCCCAAATTTGTGAATAAATTGTGTTAGATAGCTATAGGGAATTAAGGTTGCTAATCAACTGGCCTGGAGATGAGACTATCCTGGCCTATTTGGGAGGGCCCAAGGTAGTCATGAGGATCCTTTTATGTAAAAGAGGGAGGCTGGAAAGTGAGGGAGCAGGAGATTGTGGTTATAAAAGCAGAGGTTAGAGTGAGGTGATTGCTGACTTTGAAGATAGAAGGCAGCCATGAGCCAAAGCATATGGGTAGCCTCCAGAAACTGGAAAAAGCAAGGAAATGGATGCTCCAATGTTTTTTTTTTTTTTCCCTCAGGTTGGCCTGACTGCCTGCTGTTTCTTGCTTGACCTTTTCAAGGACTCGTTTTGGCCTTGAACCTTATCCTGTTTTTTTTTTTTTTTTTAATTTTTATTTATTTATGATAGTCATACAGAGAGAGAGAGAAAGAGAGGCAGAGACATAGGCAGAGGGAGAAGCAGGCTCCATGCACCGGGAGCCCGATGTGGGATTCGATCCCGGGTCTCCAGGATCGCGCCCTGGGCCAAAGGCAGGCACTAAACCACTGCGCCACCCAGGGATCCCAAACCTTAGCCTGTTGAAGTCTATGCCTAGAATTTTCTTTCAGTCATCAGAATGCAGAACATAAAGACAGATTTTTCAGGTGACAGTCTGCCCAGGCAATGAGATATGGTCGAAAGTTGGCATTTTATGGGCCTAATAATATTCCTGTACATATTTGCTTTCTGGATTGAAAGTGCAGGGCAGACTGACAGCATGCCAAGTATATTGTGACTAGCCATTTCCCATGAGTGCCAAGCAAATTTACAGTCCACTTGAGCCAGTCTTTTTTTTTTTTTTTAAGATTTTATTTTTTCATGAGAGACACAGAGAGAGGCACAGACATGGGCAGAGGGAAAAGCAGGCTCCCTGCAGTGAGCCCAATGTGGGACTCCATCCCAAGACCCCAGGATCATGCCCTGAGACAAAGGCAGATGCTCAACCAAGGGGCCACCCAGGTGTCCCTGGTTTTTTTTAGATTCTACATATAAATGAAATCATATGGTATTTGTCTTTCTCTGTTTGTCTTATTTCACTTAGCATAATGCCCTCTAGGTCCATCTTTGTCAGAAATGTCAAGATCTCATTATTTGTTTATGGCTGAGAACCATAAAATGTGGAGAGCACAGCATAAGAGAGTTATTGAATCACTATGTTGTAGACTTGAAACTAATGTAATATTGTGTGTCAACTATACTCCAATAAAAAAAAGGAGGGTAAGTATTAAGCAAATCTATACCTATTTTATGTTTATGCTTTCTTTGTATTGTGTACAAATAAATATGCTGTGTGTATATTTATATTCACATGTGCTGATTTAAAAAGATCTTGAAAACATATTATGTGAAAAGTAAATTGTAGCATAATACAATACATATAACATGATTCCTACTTATGTAAGAAAAAACCCACTATATTTGTAAATACATATATGCACGGGGAGTGAGTAAGTTCTGAAAATTTACATATACCCTTGGTTAAGAACCTCAGACCACTTATCAGTGGTCTTGGTTTTTTTTTTTTTTTTTTAAGTTTTGATTTATTTGGGGATCCCTGGGTGGCGCAGCGGTTTAGCGCCTGCCTTTGGCCCAGGGCGCGATCCTGGAGACCCGGGATCGAGTCCCGCGTCGGCTCCCGGTGTATGGAGCCTGCTTCTCCCTCTGCCTGTGTCTCTGCCTCTCTCTCTCTCTCTGTGTGCCTATCATAAATAAATAAAAATTTAAAAAAAAAAAGATTTGATTTATTTATTTGAGAGAGAAAGTGAGAGCACAAACGGGGGAGTGGCAGAGGAAGAAGCAGGTTACCCACTAAGCAGGAAGCCTGATGCTGGCCCCATCCCAGGACCTCAGGATCATGACCTTACCCAAAGGCACACACTTAACCAACTGAGCCACCCAGGTGCCCCTCAGTGGTTTAAATATCTATTACATCCAGAGTGGGGAAAACAAACCCCTAGTGGTTTTCAGCAAGTTATACAGTCAGTGGTTACTTCTATGAAAAGGAAAGGGAGGAGTGAGAAGCTGAATAGAGATTTCACATTTTACTCTTTTTACAGCTATATTTTAAAATTATTATTATTTTATAAGTAGGCTCCGTGCCCAATGTGGGGCCTAAACTCACAACCCTGAGATGGAGAGTTGCATGCTCCACTGACTGAGCCAGCCAGCCAGGCACCGCTATACATTTATATTTTAGAAAATTTTAATGAAAATATCTTTTTTTTTTTTTGGTACAACGTTTTATGGAAGGCAATCTATCAAAAATTTTTATTTTTTTAAAGATTTTATTTATTTATTCATGAGAGACACAGAGAGAGAGACACAGAGAGAGAGAGGCAGAAACACAAGGCAGAGGGAGAAGCAGGCTCCATGCAGGGAGCCCAACATGGGACTCGATTCCGGGTCTCCAGGATCAGGCCCTGAGCTGAAGGCAGCGCTAAACCACTGAGCCACCTGGGCTGCCCAATAAATAAAATCTTTAAAAACAAACAAACAAACAAATAAATAACTCTTTAAAAAATCTAAAAAATAAAAAAATAAAGTCCTAATGGTACCTGTCCTTTAAGCCACAGATTACATGTATAAGAATTTCTCTTGCAGTTACACTTGCACATGTGCACAATAAAGTAATTTCAAAGTTATTTTTATTTATTTATATTAGTTACCTATTGCTACATAGCAAATTGCCCACAGACTTAGCAGCTTAAATAATATATTCATTATCTCAAACGCTGTGGGTCAGACATAGCTCAGCTGGATTTCTTCAGAATCTTTCATGTGGCTGCAATCAAAGTATCAATCTGGGCTGAGTCTCATCTGAGGCTCAGGTGGGGAAGGATCTGCTTCCAAATTCAGAATTGTTAGCAGGATTTAGTTTCCTGTAGATGTCATGCTGAGGGCTTCAGCTCCTTGCTGGCTGCTAGCTAGAGTCTGTTTTCAGTTCCTAATCATGTGGGCTTTTCTATATGGTTGCTTACTTCACTGTGTTCAGCAAAAGAATCAATAGAGAGACTGCTAGCAAGAAAGAAGTTACAGGGGATCCCTGGGTGGCTCAACGGTTTAGCGCCTGCCTTTGGCCCAGGGCCTGATCCTAGAGACCCAGGATCGAGTCCCGTGTCGGGTTCCAGGCATGGAGCCTGCTTCTTCCTCTGCCTGTGTCTCTGCCTCTCTCTCTCTCTGTCTATCATGAATAAATAAATACATCTTAAAAAAAAAAAAAGAAAGAAGTTACAATATTGTGTAGTGTAGTTATGGAAGTGACATTTCATGTCCTTTGTTGCATTCTATTGAGGTTAGAAGCAAGCCACAGGTCCTGTCTGTATTCAAGGAGGATTACACAAAGGGTGAATACTAGGAGGTAGGATAATATAAATAATTATATATACTTATATACTCGTATATACAGTCAGCTATAGTATATAACTCGTAGAGTTGATAAAATAATATAAATATTTATTCTTATTTGAAGGATTTAGATTTAACTTTGATTACTTTTAGGTAGATTTTGTTTGTTGTTTCAGGTCATAGGTGTTTAGGTTGCAAGGACCAAGAACTTACTGCTTTAATGTAATATGCAACTGTTTGTTCCAAATGGAGGGCCAAAATGTTCAGAATAAAATTAAGAAATTAAGGACTGTTAAGAAAATGAGGACTGAACTTCAAGCTTGGGAGTAAGTAGTTGTTGCATGGGATCCTGGCATTCTTCCAAAAATTTTCATTAACAGTTATTAACTGGTATTCTTACTCTCTTCACCCCCCCCCCCGATTTTATATATATGTAATATATATATATATATTTGTTTTTTTAAATTTTTTTGACTTTTATTTATTTATGATAGTCACAGAGAGAGAGAGAGAGAGGCAGAGACACAGGCAGAGGGAGAAGCAGGCTCCATGCAGGGAGCCCTACGTGGGACTTCATCCTGGTCCCCAGGATGATGCCCTGAGCGAAAGCGCTAAACCTGAGCCACCCAGGCTGCCCAAAATTGTCATTTTCTGTAAGTCAAAATGGTCAAATAATAGTTTCATATATATTCTGTGAAAGGGAAGTGTATGTAAAATGACCTCCATAGACTTGTAAGAGGCAAGGACCAAAGGACCATAAGAGGGAAGAAAACGGCCAAGAAGTCCAGCTTGACAAGAAATGGCTTATTAAGGAGACTTACAGACAGAAGCATATCTTGGGCTCTGCAAAACCAGCAGCTCTCCTCCACCCCACCTCCCTTTACACCTACTCTCTGTAGCCCTGGAGGCTGGGAGTACATGTTTGGGGGCCACCTACAGGGAAAATGTTTAAGAATATGGGTCTGTTCTAGTCATATCTCTAGGGCAGATCAAGGATGTTATGCCCCTAGGCTGTGCTTAGTGATATGGTTAAACAAAAGGAAAGAAAATGGGAGGGAAGGAGCCTTCTGTGACCTGAAACCACAGTCATCATGGTGGATATGTCCAAGATGACCTTAGTTTGGTTCACACAATATAGTTCAATCTAATATAAATGAATTGCAATTTCAATTTCAGTTGCAACATAATCAATTTCCCATTGATTGAAGTTGTTTCTATTTTTTTTTGCCAATATAAAGAATGTTGCTATTAATAATTTTGTATTTCTATATGTCTTTGTACTAATAAGTCTTTAGGGTAAAAATATAGAACTCTAGGTTAAAGGGTATGGATATTTTAAATTTTGATAAAATAAACTGCCAACTTGTCTTCCATTAAGATTATACCAATTTACACTCCCACCAATGTGCTCTGAGTTTTCTGGAAACTTCTGCAACATAGTATATACATTTTCCTCTTATGCCATATTGAGGCATAAGCATTTTAATGACTTGTCCAGATTTAGATCTAGAGGCAGAGCTGGGACTTGGCCCAAGAATTTTAGATTTACATCATTTCTTTTCACCATTTCATTTAGGTTTTCACTCATTTCCCACACCTGTTTTTTTGAGTTACACCAAAGTATATCTCAAGCTAATATCTTCTAGGTAGACTTCCCAAGTAACCAGACCTCTATGCTCACCTTTCATCTTCCTAATCTCTTACATGTAGAAACCTAATTTCTTTGGTTGTTGTTCTCATTGTTTTTCTAAGGGTTTCCTAAATTCCAGCTTGTTGAAGGCTGGTACTCTGTCAGTGTATCCCCCACCTGCTTCCTCAACACCAAAGGCCAGGGCCTCTGGCACAGTATCAACAATAACTTGTTTATTGTTTAATTAAATCTATTTTAAATTAATTGTGTATAGGAAGAAGATGTAATATTTATTGGGTATCTATTACATGGCAAGTATTGTGTGGTGCTGGGCAGTATCCAGTATGTCATATAATTTATTCTTCATGGTAACCCTGGAAGTAGGTAACCCTTCAACAAGAGAAGAGAAAGAAATATGAAGAGATTAAGCAACCTTCTCAAAGTAATTTGGAGTAAGATGTGGACAGAACTAGTATTTTTTTTTTTTTTTTTAGATTTTTAAAATTTATTTGAGAGAGAGGGAGAGCATAGAGGGAAAAGCATACAAGGATTAAAATGGTGGTGGTATGTCAGGGCAAACTGAGAGAGACTAAAGGACTTTGATGGTTGAAAAGATTTTGCCTAGGCGCACCAATAGAGCATGTGACTCTTAATCTCAGGGTCCTGAGTTCAAGCCCCACATTGGGTGTGGAGCCAATTTAAGATTAAATAATAATATAATAATAATTATGATGATGATGATGAAATAAAAAAAACAAAAGATTTTGCCTAGTGGAGATGAGTTCAGAAAAGCAAACTAGGAGAGGCACCTGGGGGATCCCCGGGTGGCTCAGCGGTTTAGCGCCTGCCTTCAGCCCAGGGCGTGATCCTGGAGACCCGGGATTGGGTCCCACATCGGGCTCCCTGCATGGGGCCTGCTCTCCCTCTGCCTGTGTCTCTGCCTCTCTCTCTCTGTGTGTTTCTCTCATGAATAAATAAATAAAATCTTAAAAAAAAAAAAAAAAAAAAAGGAGAGGCACCTGGGTGGCCCAGTCAGTTAAGTGTAAGACGCTTGATTTCAGCTCAGGTCATGACCTTGGGGTCATGGGATCAAGCCCCACACTGGGCTCAGTACAGTCTGTCTCCCTCTGCTTCTCCTCCCACTTGCTCATTCTCTATGTCTAAAATAAATAAATAAAATCTTAAGAAAAAATAGAAAAAAAGGGCCACTGGGTGTCTCAGTTGGTTAAGCACCTGATTTTTTTTTTTTTTAAGATTTTATTTATTTATTCATGAGAGACACACAGAGAAAGAAAGAAGCAGAGACACAGGCAGAGGGAGAGCAGGCTCCATGCAGGGAGCCCGATGCGCCACTTGACCCGGGGTCTCCAGGATCACACCCTGGGCTAAAGATGGTGCTAAACCGCTGAGCCATCCGGGCTGCCCAAGAACCTGATTTTGACTCGGGTCATAATCCTAAGGGTCCTGGGATGGAGCCCCCACTCCCACATCCCCCACCCCCTTGTCAGGCTCGCCCCTCAGCAGGGAGTCTACTGTTTCCCTCTCCCTCTCCCCCTCCCTCTGCTCATGCTCTGCCTCTCAAATAAACAAATGCAATTTTAAAAAGGAGAAAAGGGGCGTGCCTGTGACTCAGCAGTTGAACGCCTGCTTTCGGCTCAGGTTGTGATCCTGGAGTCCTGGGATCGAGTCCTGCATTGGGGTCCCTGCATGAAGCCTGCCTCTCCCTCTGCCTATGTCTCTGCCTCTCTATCTGGGTCTCTCATGAATAAATAGATAAAATCTTTTTTAAAAAATTTTAAAAATAAAGAAAAAGAAAAGGCTAACTGGGTATGAGTGTAATTCCACCTTTCCCTGATAGCTCTGTGCCTAATAATTCAGAAGTCCAAGAGAATAACATGGTTCAATGCTTTTAATAAATTCTCTGTGTCCAACAGACTGAGAGATGTCTTGCTACTTCTGATGCCCATGCTGATCCCAGCTCTGACAGTAAACTTGGATGTGCCCTGGCAACTTTCCTTTTACTTTTTTTTTTTTTAAGATTTTATTTTTAAGTAATCTCTCCACCCCATATGGGACCCTAACTCAAGATCCTGAGATCAAGATCCATGTACTCTACCAGCTGAGTCAGCCAGGTGCTCCTCCCTTCACTCTTGATGGTACCTGCAGGGAGAGAATACCCAAGTTCTCCCTGTCCATCCTCCTCCTCAGTATTTTAGACATTTTGATCCTGTCTTCTCCCACCTGCAGATTTGTCCATCTGCCCCAAACTTCCAAATCTTTCTAGATGCTCATATACAGAAGCCTTCTCTATTTCCCTCGCTATTTTGCTTGTCTTTCTCTGGAGTTTTTCCAACTCCATAATCTTTCTTGAGGTACTCTATACAGACTACTTGTTGATTTTCACATGCTATTATCACTATGCTATTCATTACACAAAACTATGTATAGGATCCTGGAGTTAGTAGTATGCCATAGGGACTTCAGATTTAACCTAGCCTAGTTCTCCTCAATATATATATTGGAGACATTAGGACTTAGTCAAAATCACTCCAGAAGCTGATGGCAAGTTCTCTCCATTTCCTACTCACTGCAAGCAATTGGTCTCTATCATATCACAGTTCATACTCTGTTCTTGAGAAGAAGTCCTAATATAGTTCTTCTTAAAGAGTAAAGGAGCAGAAGCAGTAGTAATCTGCACTATGTACTTGGGCCTAGAGTTTGGCCTTTCCTTCCTTCATAGAGGTAAGCTCAGTAGATGGTCAAAAGGCACACAAGAAGGATTGGCATTTGTCTTGTATGTAGAGGTAAAACTATGATTCTAGATGGTGGTGTTTCACTTCTAATACCCTTCTCTGATGACACCCAAATTTTGCCAAGCTTTTTAGAGAAAGTGTACTTTAGTCCCTATCTTAAGGGCTTGGTCTCTAGCTACACTGAACTTCCTTTACTTGACCAAGATGAATTTTATCTAATGGTCAATGTTACTTAGAATGTGAGCTCTTAAACCTGGCCTGGAACTATGTGCGATCTGGATGTTTTGCCAATTGTATGAAGATAAGAAGGTACAGAATAGGGGTGCCCAGGGGGCTCAGTCGAGTAAGGGTCTGCCTTCGGCTCAGGTCATGATCCTGGGGTCCTGGGATGGAGCCCCATCACTGGGGAGTCTGCTCACTGGGGAGTCTGCTTCTCCCTCTCCTTCTGCCACTCCCCCTGCTTGAGCTAATGCTTTTTCTCTCCCTGTGTCAAATAAATAAAATCTTTTTTTTTTTTTTTAAGAATGTACAGAATAGTAAAGAAATAGTTAACACTTCCTAGAGGCTGGTCAAAGAAGAAAGAGTTCAGGAGATCCTTACATCAAGAGATCTAAGATTGTTGCATTTACCATAATTGTGACAAGCTGAGAAGCACAGATGGTCAGCAAAAAGGTAAGTCTTATATCTATCAGTGGCTTAAAAGTCTTATGGGCTCAGACCTGTAATGTAAATGAATAAAGTTTATTGGTGAGATTTGTAGGAGCAGTGGAGAACTCTAGAAAACACACCGAATCTAAAGGGGGCAGCCAATATTCCATGTCAGCTGATGGTTGTTGCCATATAGGAAGGTAGGTCCAAATGTTTATAGATCTAATTTTTCAAGGAAATTCAGATATCTGAATTTTTATGTGAAATTGTTTAATTTTTAAATGCTGGCAACAAATCCAAATTGGGAGGGAAGAAGACGAGAGGAAAAATGAAAGAGAACCACATGCAGGCCAAGCAGAGCAACGATACAACCCAGGTTTTACCAGTCTGTCACTCTGGCTTTATGCAGACTTCTTGTCTTTCCCTAACAATTCAAGAGGTGTTTGGGAATTTACTTCAAGGTATACTCAGAACTATATCAAATGCAGTCAGAATTTCTACTGCCCTGCCAATTCTTTAAATCTATTCATGCAGTTTTTATTGAGCACTTAACATGTGCAAAATCATCATTACATCTTACTTAAAATGAAATGTTAATTACATGAAACAGATATAACTTCCATAATGGTCCACATGACTCTGAGATACATACTTAATTTCAGCTGTTTTTAAAAAATATGATCACATATAAAGAAAATTCTTTTTTAAAACCTACCGGAGCATTACAATTCACCTCTGAATTTAAAAGGTTAATGGGAAAGTTTCAGAACATAAGGCATCCCTCTGTTTAAATGTAACACTTCTAAAAGAATTCAAGGGCAACCATCCTGAAAATCTACTCATTGGAGGCAATTTTGACCTCTGAATGGCTTCTATCCCAATAGAGGTCATCTATGACACCAAGCAGTACTCAAGTTCCTACTGATTCCAAAAGGAAAAAAGAAAAGTTGGGAATCTTGCCAGCTGATTGGGTGAGGAGTCACTAAACTATTCAACCCGGCTGAGGTTATCAACTGCTTGTGATTACATTTCAATATAAATGTGTGAAACAATATATATCCTGCTTCGCACAGGAGATTTACACCGCTTTCGTCACCCCCCTCCCTCCCTTTTCCCCAGCCGCCTTCTGTACTCATCTCTCTCCCAATCTACAGTTGTTGCACATTTAAGGTATGGCTACTTCTTTCTCTTTTCACTATTTCTCCTGCTCTTAATCAGGGTCGGACTTTTCAAAAATCTTAACGTCTCTGCCATCTCAGAGATTCTCCATACCCCTTACACTCCCATCCCGAGGCCCACGCCCTCCCACCCCCCAGCCACATTCTAGAACCCGGACTCCTCTCCTCTCTCCAAGCCTTAGCTTGGCCTAAAATGCGCTCAACTTCTTCCCGGCTGCGTACCCCTCCCCGCCGCCGCGTCCCTCCCAGGCTGGCAGCCTCAGCCATTCCAGAAATTGACGAAGAAGTTGCAAAGGGAGTGCCACTTCTCAGCGCAGTAGGTCTCCGTGAGCTTCGCGTTCTCGTCCAGCCCGTCGGGATCGGGCCGGGTCCCCAGAGGTCGCTCCACTCCCGGGTCGGAGGCCGCCTTCCTCTTGCCGGCTTTGGACTTCTCAGAGGGCTTCCCCCTGGGGGACGTGCCCGCGGGAAGGCGGGCCGCTGTGGCAGAGCCGGGGGCGGGCTCCCGGGGCGGCCCGCGGCTCCCGGCCCGGGGCTTGGGATCCCGGGGGAAGCCCGCCGCAGTGGGGCGCGCCGGCGAGGACGCGCGGGGCACCAGGCGCAGCTCGGCGCCGTGGCCCTCCTGGCCTGCGCACAGGCGAGCCTTGAGCGGAGCCGGGTCGCGGCACGGACGCCGCTTCCTGCGCAGCCCGCCCAGCACCTGCTTCCAGTAGTGCGAGCCGCGGGCGGCGTAGGCGGCGCAGCGCTCCGGCTCGCCGCGGTAGGTGCACTGCTGGCGCGCGCCGGCGGGGTCCCGGCAGCGCAGCGCCAGCTCGCTCCCCGCCGCGGGCCCCGGGGCGCGCAGCAGGAGCTGCCAGCTGCACGCGTGCCGCTCGGGGCTGACGAAGCGGCCGGACGAGCGGCCCGCCGGCCCCGGGGCAGGCTCGGCCACGCGGCCCGCCAACCCCTTGTCTCTCCGGGCGGCCACGACGAGGCAGCCAGCCAGCAGCAGCAGCTGCAGCAGCAACAGCGAGAGCGACGCTCCCAGCCTCAGAGGCCTCATGGTCCGCGGGTCTGCGCTCAGCTCCGGTTTTCCGGGACGCCCGGGCGCTTCAGAGGCGGCAGGGCCGGGAGTGCAGCATCCCTGGGACCTGGGGACAGACGCAGAGACTGCTGCTTGCTGCAAACGCATCGACGACTTCCCCTTCCCGTGCGCTCTAGACGCTGGTTTGCAGCGGGCAGCAGCAGCCTGAGAGAGACCCTCTGAGAAACCGCCGTCTAAAGAATCGTTTTATATCTTTTCGAAAACCAATGCGAAGACAAAAACAAAGCGATGCCTGAAAATTGCCACCTCCACCCCTCCTTTCTTCACCCTCCAATAAACTATCTACAAAATCGTTTCAAATTATTCTTGGGAAACATACATTTTTACTGCACTTTGAACTTACCGAGTCCTAGGAGAGGTGGTGGAGCCCTATTAGGGCAGAGGGAGCGACCACACCGGAGATTAGTCGGCTTTAGCCGGTTCCCGGTGAATGAACGGGTTATGAATGGGACAGGAGGGGAGGGGCCTCCCCCCCACCCCCCGCCCTCCGGGACTTCCCTCACACTGAGAGATTTCCCACCACCACCACCACCACGCACACGCAACCCCAAGTGTAAAATGCAAGTGACACTGTGACACGAAATATAAGTCTTGCATTTAGCTTTCAATGTTTAAAATAATCACGCAAATTTTAACAAGTCATTCTTTTCTTTCCCTTTACATATTTAATCATCCGAATATGAAGTTAAAGAGAAAGATCCGAAATTTAAGAGTTAAACAAAAATTTCATGTTAGAAACAAAACAAGTGTCAATATTCTAAACCAAACACTACACTCTCTTCTTCATATCATTCTGAGTTCTGTATTTTCACCCAGGTCTTTCTTATCCTAATAATAGAATCCTAATTTTAATAACTACTTTCTACTAATAAAAATATATCCTGGTTTGCTAATATAGCATAGTGTCCTGCAGTTCACCCAGAGGTGGGCCTTTGGGCTTTTGGTTATTTTTAGGTATTATAAACTGTTTGCAAAGATTAGAAGTTTAAAAAATAATTTATTGGATAATAGTTACAAGGTAAAATTACCAATTAAATGTTGTGATCCTTAAGACATTGTGTTCTTGAATCTTGAAAATTTTATATTTAAGCAAAGCTTAAAATATTCCATCATCTTTTAAAAAAATGTTCTCAGTAACAAATGTGAGGGTTTTGGGGGTTTTTTTTGGTTTCAAGAGTTGTTATACTGTTACAATTGTTTTATATATGTATTTTCTTAAAATAATTACCCAAGATGTCAAGAAGTCTCATTATATTTTCTAATGTTTTGTTGCAGACTATATTTTCTATTACTGACCTCACTTTAGATATCGTATTTAACAGTATAATTTGATTACTACTATAAAAATCAAAATATTGGGGATCCCTGGGTGGCTCAGCGGTTTAGCGTCTGCCTTTGGCCCAGGGCGCGATCCTGGAGTCCCGGGATCGAGTCCCGCATCGGGCTCCCAGCATGGAGCCTGCTTCTCCCTCCTCCTGTGTCTCTGCCTCTCTCTCTCTCTGTGTCTATCATAAATAAATAAATCTTTAAAAAAATCAAAATATTTCAGAATTAGAAGAATGTATTTAAATATATATTAGCATATATTAAATCTATAGTAGGGTATATTGACCTAAGGAAGGATATTTTTTATTCCTCTGGTGAGATCAGAAAGATTAAATGATTTCCAAGGTCACACATCATTTAGTGATAAAGCCACATGCCACCTTTCAGTGATCAATAATCTTTACATTTCAGCTTTATATTACACTACTGTCACTTTCAAAGTTAATTATGTTTTTGTTACATCAATCTGATCTATATAACGAAAAGCAATTAGTATCTATGAAGTTAACAACTAGTAATATAAGTTTCATAAACAAGAGTAGCTCATGTACTTCAAAGATGGAAACATTCTCTTTCCCAGAAAACTGTATTTGTACTAGTAAAGCACTGTTGAGGAGAGTTAAGGGTTTTGTCTTGTTGCTCTGGTTTTACTTACTGTTATCAGCTACCAAACTGAATTGGAATAGTTTTTCAGCTAAAGAGTGACATCTTGTGACATTCTGCACTAATTACAATGAAAAAGTTCATTGTCTGAAAAGTCATAATCATTGAGAGATATTCCAGAGACCAAGTTTTCTATCAGAAACATTATTCCCCAAGGAAAATGGACACACGGATGTGCTATGCCACATCAGAAAGAGGTAATGTCTTACCACAAGTTACATTTTAAGATTTATTTCTTTATTTTGAGAGAGAGAGAGAGAGTGAGCACAAGCCATGGAGGGGTGAGGTGGGCAGAGGCAGAGGGAGAGAGAGAGTATGAAACACATTCCACCTGAGGCCGACATGGGCTCCACCTCACATCCCTGAGATCATAACCTAAGCTGAGATCAGAGTGGGTTGTTCAACCGACAGAGCCACCCAGGTGCCTCCCAAAAATTACTTTTTATAAACTGTGGTAAAATATACATATCACAAATTTTACCATTTTAACCATTTTTCAATGTGCAGTTCAGTGGCATTAAGTGCATTCACACTGTTGTGCAACCATCAGCACCATTCAGCTCCAGAACATTTTTATCTTTCAAATGTACCCGTTAAACCTAAACTCCTTATGCCTTCCTTCCTCCTTCCTTCAACATTCTGTTTCTGTGGATTTGACTACTCTAGGCACCTCATAGAAGTGGACTTATACCATATTTGTCCTTTCTGACCAGCTTCTTTCACTTATGTCTTCAAGATTATTCCATGTTGTAGCATTTGTCAGAATTTTCTTCCTATTTAAGACTAATAATATTCCATTGTATGTATGTACCACATTTTGTTTATTCATCTATCAATAGGTTCTTGAGTTACTTCCACCTTTTGGCTCTTGTGAATAGTGCTGCTCTGAATATGGCTGTACAAATATCTATTTGAGTTCCTGCTTTCAATTCTTTTGGGTATACACTTAGAGTGGAAATAGTGGCTCATATGGTATTTTATTTTTAACTTTTCAAGGAAGCTCCATACTGTTTCCTATAATGACTACACTATTTTACATTTCCGCCAACCATGCACAAGTGTTCCAATTTCTTCAATCCTTAGCAATACTTGTTATTTATTGTTTGTTTGCTTACTTGATTTTGTTTTTATAATAGCCATCCTAATTGATGTAAGTGATATCTCATTGTGGTGTTTTAAAAAAGATTTTATTTATTTATTCATGAGAGACACCAAGAGAGAGAGGCAGAGACACAGGCAGAGAGAGAAGCAGGCTCCATGCAGGGAGCCTGAGGTGGGACTCCATCCCGGGACTCCAGGATCACGCCCTGGACCAAAGGCAATTGCTCATCGCTGAGCCACCCAAGCATCCCTCATTGTGGTTTTAATTGGCATTTCTCCAGTGACTAATGATGCTGAGCATTTTTTTCACCTGCTTATTGCCCATTTGTATCTCTTCGTTGTAGGATGTCTGTTGAAGTCCTTTGCCCATTTTTTAATCAGGTTGTTTTGCTGCTGTTGAGTTGTAGGAGTTCTTTATATATTCTAGATATTAACCTCTTTTTAAAAAATTTAAAAGAAAAAGATTATTAAAATATTTTATACATATATTTTAAAAGATTTATTTGTTTGAGAGAGCACAAGCAGGGGAGGAGCATAGGGAGAGGGAGAAGCAGGCTCCTGGCTGAGCAGGAAGGTGGATGCAGGGCTCCATCCCAGGACACTGAGATCATGACCTGAGCTGAAGGCAAATGTTTCAGCTGAGCCACCCAGGCACCCCTAGAGATTTTTAAAAATAATCTCTATACCCAACATGGGGCTCAAACTCACAGCCCTGAGCTCAAGAGTTGTATGCTCCACCGAATGAGCCAGGCAGGAGCCCCTAAATATTAACCTCTTATGAATATATGATTTGCAGTATTTTCTCCTATTCAGTAGGTTGCCTTTGATGTACAAGAGTTTTAAATTTTGAAGTAGTCCAAAGGAAGACATTTTACACTTGATCTTAGCCAAAAGGCTGAGAAGCGATTTTTTAAAAGATTTTATTTATTTATTCATGAGAGACAGAGAGAGAGAGAGAGAGAAAGAGAGAGAGGCAGAGACACGGGCAGAGGGAGAAGCAGGCTCCATGCAGGGAGTCCGATGCGGGACTCAATCCTGAGACTCCAGGATCACATCCTGAGCCAAAGGCAGACGCTCAACCGCTGAGCCACCCAGGCGTCCCAGGAAGACATTTTAAAAAATATTATGATGTGAGATGTGTAAGGAAGCATGAAATAGATGTTTTAATATTGATTTAAAAATAATCTTGTTTGCATCAGTGATCCAACATATGTTTGGATTCATACCATATGCTGCCTAATAGTTTAGAATGGGGTGAATTTCTTGATAATTTCAGTGATTAACTTCTTAGTCCTTCCTTGAGAATAATATGAAAGAAATATATTATCATGAGGAAATATGTAGCATCTCCTTGCCTTCTTCTCCCAGAGAAAATTAACTGCAGCACCTGACCCAACAAACTTCTGTGTTGCCTAAGTCTCCTGCTTCTTGGTTTCTCCCTTTTCTTTCCTACTTTCTTTCTTTTTTTCCTTCTTCCCTCCCCCCTTCCACCCACCCCCTTTCTTTTTTTTAAAGTAATCTCTGCACACAATGCGGAACTTGAACTTACAACCCTGAGATCAAGAGTCACATACTCTACTGACTGAGCCACCCAGGTGCCCCAGAATAAATTAAATGTAATATAGCCATATAATGGGATACCGACAGCAGTAATTAAGTAAATTAACTAGATCTACATATGCCAATATGGATGAAATTCAAAACTGTAAGTTAAAAAAAGCAAGATGCAGAACAATATTTACAATATCACATTTCTATAAATTCTAAAAACTATACTTACAAAGCAATACTATTTGTATTCTTAAATCATGAATTATTTTAAATTTACAGAAAAATACAGAGAAAAAAAATCTATGCATGGACTTCTCCCTCAGGTTTAACATATGTTAATATTTTACCATATTTGCTTCAGATAAGTTTTCGAGAAATTAAAGATGTAATTGAGGTCTTTTATTCCTCTCCAATCCCATTCTCCTCCCTGTCTTCCCAGAAATAACTTATGAAATTTGTGTATATATTTCCTGTCCATGTTTTTTTTCAATTTTCTACATATATGTGCCTCCATAAACAATAAAAAGCAGCCTTTATAAGCTCATTTTTAATTAATTAACTTTGTTTCCAAGATCTAGTTCATTCTATGAAAATCCATTATTCACTTCTTTCATGCCACCCAGGTGTCCCAATAAAATAAAAATCTTAAAAAAAAAAAAAGAATTAGTGGGAAGATTTTTTTTCTTTCTTTCTTGAGGCAAACACTACCTCTTACTCCTTTGTTTTCATGGATGTATGACACCTGGAGGTGAAGCAACCATCTTTCCAGTTCTCCCAGTAAAGCTTGTCTCAGAAGAAGCTGACTTTATTTTCATCTCCTGGGTGGTCTAAGGGCAATTCCAATCCCATGGTTTGCCAATGGTTAGTTTAGTTACAGGTGTGTGACCTAATTCTGCACACTTTGTGAAGTTTGCTGTCACCTTCTAAGAAAGTTCTTTCCTGCTTTTAAAAGAGACTCATGGAAAGCTAATCTTTCCCCTATCCCACATTGTCCTCTTCTATGTTTTCCTTTTACAATGTACAAATTTTATGGTTTAGTGAATTCAAGTTTACTTATTTTTTTTCCAATGGTAAATATAAGATGGTGCATTAAGAAATACTTTCCTACCCAGGTCAAATATTCTTCAATATAGTTACTGATAGTTTCAGAGTTCATTTTCAAAGTACTATTTTTTCTTTTTCTTTTTTTTTTTTAAGATTTACTTATTCTTCAACAAAGCAGGAAAGAATATACAATGGAAAAAAAGTCTCTTCAACAAATGGTGTTGGGAAAACTGGACAGCCACATGCAAAAGAATTAAACTGGACCACTTTCTTACACCATACACAAAAAGAAACTCAAAATGGATGAAGGACCTAAATGTGAGACAGGAATCCATCAAAATCTTAGAGGAGAACACAGGCAGCAACCTCTTTGACTTCAGCCACAGCAACTTCTTGCTAGACACGTCTCCAAAGATGAGGGAAACATAGGCAAAAATGAACTATTGGGACTTCATCAAGATAAAAGGCTTTTGCACAGCAAAGGAAACAGTCGACAAAACCAAAAGACAACCTACAGAATAGGAGAAGATATTTGCAGATGTCTGATCAGATAAAGGCCTAGTTTATAAAGAACTTATCAAACTCAACACCCAAAAACCAAATAATTCAGTCCAGAAACGGGCAGAAGACATGAACAGATATTTCTCCAAAGAAGACATACAAATGATTAACAGACACATGAAAAAAAAATGCTTAACTATTAAGCATCAGGGAACTACAAATCAAAACTACAATGAGATACCACCTGACACCAGTCAGAATGGCTAAAATTAACAAGTCAGGAAACGACAGATGTAGATAAAGATGTGGAGAAAGGGGAACCCTCTTATACTGCTGGTGGGAATGCAAGCTGGTACAGCCACTCTGAAAAACAGTATGGAGGTTCCTCAAAAACTTAAAAATAGAGCTACCCTATGACCAGCAATTGTACTACTAGGTATTTACCCAAAGGATACACATACACACACATACACAATGGAATATTACTTAGCCATCAGAAAATGAAATCTTACCATTTGCAATGATGTGGATGGAACTAGAGGGTATTATTCTAAGCAAAATAAGTCAACCAGATAAAGAGTTATCATATGATCTCACTCATAATTCCCTAATTATGTGGATATATGATATGATATGGATTCATATCATAATTCCATTCATGTGGAATTTAAGAAACAAAATAGAGGATCATAGGGGAAGGGAGGGAAAAATAAAATATGAAATCAGAGAAGGAGACAAACCCTCTTAACTCTTAACTATAAGAGACTCTTAACTATAGGAAATAAACTGAGGGTTGCTAGAGGAGGTGGGTGGGGGGATGGGTTAACTGGGCGATGATGGGTATTAAGTAGAGTATTTGATGTAATGAGCACCGGGTGTTATATGCAACTGATGAATCACTAAACTCTACCTCTGAAACTAATAATACACTATATGTTAATTAATGCAAGCTCCATGCAGGGAGCCCGATGCGGGACCTGATCCTGGGTTTTCTTACCTTTTTTTTTTTTTAAAGCTCTATGCCCAATGTGGGGCTTGAACTCACAATCCTGAGATCAAGAATCGCATGCTCTACTGACTGAACCAGTCAGGTGTCCCTGGAGTAGAACTTTTTCTACTTTTAGTAGAAAAGTTTTCATCTTTAGATCTCTAATCCATCTGAGATTTCTTTTGGGATATGGTATGAAGTAGAGATTTGATTTTTCCCCTGTACGTGGGGAGCCAATTGTCCAATATTCTTTGTTCAATAGTTTGTTCTTTTGCCATTGATTTTTTTGTCCTCCACAGTTCCATCTTTATTATTATTATTATTATTATTTAGATTTTATTTATTCATGAGAGACACAGAGAGAGGCAGAGACACAGGCAGAAGAAGAAGCAGGCTCCATGCAGGGAGCCTGATGCAGGACTCGATCCCAGGACCCCAGGATCATGACCTGAGCCGAAGGCAGACGCTCAACCACTAAGCCACCCAGGTGTTCCCTACATTTCCCTATTTAATATAGCATTTTGCACTATATACATTAGTGAAATTTTGAAACAGACAAAAAGGACTTTAGCCAAACTCCCCTTCCTCTTCCAGCTTTATTGGACAGTTTAAAATTACATTTCTATTTTCTAGGACTTCAGTTGCTTCTGCCATCTGACTTTTAAAAACTGAAACACAGTGGTCTAAATGATATAGTATACAAAAATAACATCTTGATTTCTGTGAAAATGCATTTCTCTGAAATTCCTGAATAACTCCAAATTATGCTAACTCTGAGCATGAATGTTTACTCTGGGTTTTAGATTTAGTCTTTCAACAAATGTGTTCCAAACTTTTGCTATCACCTTATATATATTCAGCCTCAATGCTGTGATGAAGTTGTTCCTGTTTAGGCCTTTATCTCGATTGTTCTCACACACCCATTAACACGTTTGTCTTTTTTTTTTTTTAATATTTTTTTTATTCATGAGAAGCAGAGAGAGAGGCAGAGACATGGGCAGAGGATGAAGCACGCTCCCTGCGGGGAACCTGATGTGGGACTCAATCCCAGGACCCTGGGATCATGACCTGAGCTGAAGGCAGACACTCAACCATTGAGCCATCCAGTCATCCTCACATTTATCTTTGTATTTTATCCACTCAACTGTATGTTCTAAATAGGGCCTGATATAGACGTTACTTGATATTATTTAATAGCTACTGAGGTCAGACAATATAAGGCCATCATTATGCTAAAATTAGAGCTATTTATGGAAGCTCATACATACTCCCAGGATTGGTTTTACCTCCTACACAGGAACATGTTCAAAAAACCCAGAACAGGCTTACTGGTCTGATTCAACTCTTCCCATTCGTAGGAAATATCAGAAAGGGAGACAGAATGTGGAAGACTCCTAACTCTGGGAAACGAACTAGGGGTGGTGGAAAGGGAGGAGGGCGGGGGGTGGGGGTGACTGGGTGGCGGGCACTGAGGGGGGCACTTGACGGGATGAGCACTGGGTGTTATTCTGTATGTTGGCAAATTGAACACCAATAAAAAATAAATTTATTATTACAAAAAAAGTCAAAAAAGAAACAAAACAAAACAAAAACTCTTCCCATTCATCAAAGCCTATTCACCAGTGGGGCAGAAAGGGAGTTCTTTAACAAAGCATTATCCATAACACCTCTAGCAAACTAAACATGAAACTTTTTTGGGTTTTGTTTTGTTTCATTGGTTTGTTTTGTTTTGTTTTGGTACTTAAATGTAGAATGTTGACTTTTTTTCTATCTGTTTTTTTAGTTAATTAACTAATTAATTAATTTTAAAGCCTTTATTTATTCATTCATGAGAGAGAGAGAGAGAGAGAGGCAGAGACACAGGCAGAAGCAGAAGCAGGCTCCATGCAGGGAGCCTGATGTGGGACTCGATCCTGGGACTCCAGGATCACACCCTGGGCCGAAGGCAGGTGCTAAACCAACGAGTCATCCAGAGATCCCTGTTTCCTCCTTTTATATGGCAAGCAAAACTCCCTGGCCTAGGAGTAGACTTTATCTGCCAACCTTTTTCCAGTGAAGAGGATTCAGAAAAAATAATACAACCATCAATCAGAAAAAGGAAGAGCAATAAAGGAAAATAATTAAGCTGTGGCTTCAATGGTGCATTCCTTTACGAGGTGCCCTGGCTCACCACAGTGATAACAGTTGACTTCATTTGTTCTGCTGCAGTTGATGGCTATGTGACCAGTTTCACCACACCTTTAGCACTTCACTTTGGAGCAGTCTTTTTGAATGTGTCCAAAATGTCCACAAGAATAGCACTTCTGGGCAGCCCCCTTGGCGCAGCGGTTTAGCGCCGCCTGCAGCCCTGGGGTGTGATCCTGGAGACAGACCCTGGATCGAGTCCCATGTCGGGCTCCCTGCATGGAGCCTGCTTCTCCCTCTGCCTGTGTCTCTGCCTCTCTCTCTCTTTATCTCTCATGAATAAATAATTAAATAAATAAATAATCTTAAAAAAATATTAAAAAAAAAGAATAGCACTTCTGCTTATCCGCATGGTCACAGTCATGAGACAGATGGCCTAGTCTGCCACAGTGGTAGCAGCATTGCTCTTTCTCTTTCAGGCTCCTGGCAGTCCTTGATCATGAGGCCACCTCTAGTGCAATTACAGGAGGCATCCTTTTGAAGATCACAATCCTTGGAAGATAACCAGACTTACCACAGTGATAACAGGTGTCTGGAAGAGATAAGGAAACAAACTGGAAATCTCTATTGGAGGTAACACCACCTCTGCCATGACTTCTCATTCCATGACCACGGCCTCCACCAGTAGAGCATTCCGGGGCCCAATAGCTAGATGGTCCACACTTGAAACATTTGTTGCTGCTCATGACTGCAGTTAGATCTTAGGTGTCTGAGCAGGCCGGCAGCGGTGGAGGTGCAGACACAGGCCCAGGGAAGGCCTGCCATTGATTTTTGAAACCACCTTTCTGTTGGTAAAAAATAATGGCTACTCTTTATTTAGCACTTACTAGTTTTAAGTGTATCATGTATTGTTCATTTAATCCTTACTATAACTTTAGAGAGCACAGGTGCATGATCCTATTATTTAAAATTCCAAAACTGAGAAGAGTCTGAAAACCATATTTAAAAATTTTCATTTGGCAGCAAAGTCAGACCTGAACTAGCTTACAGTTATTTATAGTCTTTGATTTATTCCTCTTAGTATGGCTATTCTTACATTTGTAAATGTATTCGATCATAGGGTACTGCCCTAGAAGCTGCTGGGGTGTAACAAGGTATATGCACTGGATTATTAAGTCCAATCAAAATCTAAAACCTAGGGATCCCTGGGTGGCGCAGCGGTTTGGCGCCTGCCTTTGGCCCAGGGCGCGATCCTGGAGACCTAGGATCGAATCCCACGTCGGGCTCCCGGTGCATGGAGCCTGCTTCTCCCTCTGCCTATGTCTCTGCCTCTCTCTCTCTCTCTCTCTCTGTGACTATCATAAATAAATAAAAAATTAAAAAAACTATATTAAAAAATCTAAAACCTATATCTGAATCTAAAAAAAGCTTTAAATTCAGGAAACCATCTGGCAGGTGGTTTCAAATAACACGTTATGAACCAGTATGATGATCATCACCATTTCACAGATGAGGACATTGAGACATAAAAGTTAAGTCACTCGCTCAAGGTCACATAGTTGACAAAAAGAAAAATTGATGTAGTTAATAGTATTTTTGTATACTTATTGTGCCAGTCACTTGGTTAAATGCATTTTATTAATTATCTCACTTAATACTATCACCCTATGAGGTCCTATTATAATCCCCATATCACAGGTGAAGGAACTGAAACTTACAAAGGTTATACAACACCGCTGGACACAGAACTGTTAACTGTGGTGAGGAAGGATTTAAAAACAAGACAGTCTCACATCAATATATTTGATTATTACATTGTCCCTTACAAAACTATTATACCAGCCATTTCCTCTCTTCTAAATGTCATTTAGAACTATGTATCTACTTACCTCTTGGATATTAAAGAGTAAGATTTTGTGTATATATATATATATATATATATATATATACATCAGATCATTTTATTCAAATGTTAATACTCTTCTATGACTTTCTACTGTATAAAATCCAAATTCCTTACAATGGCCCCTTTTCCCAGTTCACCTCCCCACACAGCAGACTTCTCTTAGGCATTTATACTAGGTGATCCTCTACCTTGAAATCTCCCCAGATCTTCCCACAGCTGGCTCCCTCCGGTCATTCAGGCCTCAGGTTAAGTGCCTCCTTGATTTCTCCCTAACTACCAAATAAAGAGTCTTTAATCATCTTATTAACCAATCATTATGTTTTACATGGAATATAAGCATGGTATTTTGTTTATCTGTTTACTCTTTTTCCTTCCATTAGGATGGAAGCTCAACCAAAGTGGGCATCCTGTCTGTTTTGGGTTCTTTTGAAGCGCCAATCTCTAGTAGAGTTCAGCAAGTGGTAGGTACTTAATTTTGGCTGAATAAATGAATGTAGTACATAATTAGTTAAGTAGCACCTATTTTTAGCTTCAGTGGTGGGAAAGATATTGAGAAGGGGGGTGTGTGTGAGAAGACTATGAGATGTGAAAATACTTGATCATCAGCTTAATCAGATTTTGTCTAACAGTACAATGCCTAGCAAAGTGTCTGACACAGAGTAGGTGCCAAATAAATATTTGTTGAATGAATGAACAACAGTAAATATTACTAGCTTGGATTGTGAGCAAATTACCTAAACCTTCTGAGTTTAGTTTCCTCACCTCTAAATTGAAGATTAATGGGGTGCCTGGCTAGTTTAATCGGTAGGGCACGTGACTCTTAATCTCAGGGTTGTGAGTTTGAGGCTCATGTTGGGTATAGAGATTATTTAAAAAATAAAATCTTAAGAAAATAAATTGAAGATTAAAACTTACTTTACAGGACTGGCCTAGGAATTTTATGAGGTAATGCATGCCAAAACGCCTACCACATAGCAGGCACTTGTTAGTTTCTTTTCACTTCCATTTATATACTACTTCATGGTTTACAAAGCTCTTGTAAGCTCTCCGAGATGCATGGTCTCATTTTGTTTCCATAACCTTCTAGAGTACTTCTCACCAGCTTCGTTTTATAGATGAAAGCCAGACTCAAGAGACATAGATTCTTCAGGTAATGAAAAGCCAGTGGATAAGTTTTATAAGCAGAGTGACATGACAAAAAGCAGTGTTTTTTGTATATTTATCTGTTAATGACCTCTAAGATGGGCTTGAATGAAGAAGCTGGAGAATACTTTGACAGTTATAAAAATCAAAATGTTTAAAAGCCTAATGAATTAAGCGACTCAATAGCCAGATAAGCCAAAAAAAGGGGGGGAAGGGTTGGGAATTTTCATATCTGGTTGAGAAATTATGGTACCTACAACATAAACAACCAAGAAATTAAACTTGATTTCGAAAATGGTGAGCAGATCTTCCCTACGATAGCTATGCATAATTTCTGGCGAATATGGCAAACACTGGAGCCGTGTTCTAAGTGCCATTGGAGATCTTTCTCAATTTCTGGCATCGCCACCCGGAGTTGAGCATCCTAAGGTCTTCTGGATCCTGTTTTCCCTAGCAGTCTGGTGGGACGAGGATCAGGGCAGTGAGGAATTGGAAACCTAGGTTTTGAACTTCCAGAACCTTGGCTAAGTCGCCTTTTTTCCTCCTCTAGGAAATAAGGAGTCCCTTATTTATCCTTCCTGCCTCGATAACGACAGATAGCCACACTTTTTTTCAAGCGAACGCCGCCAAGCAGAAATCACTCGCTCTCCTTCCTCTCAGTCGCGCGCAGCGGAGGCCCTGGCGGTGAGCTGACGTCACTTCCGGCGCGCTGACGCTCAGTTCAGCGTGCCGACGCCTGCGTCAGCAAAGAGCGGGGCTGGGGGCCCCCGGTTTGAAGTCGTGCGGGTCGGACGACTGCCGCCTCCGCCGACGCCTCAGACCCCTGCTCCCCAGCCACAGCGGGGGCGAATTCGGGCAGGCGGTGGGGCAGATGCTCCAGGGCCCGCGGCGGGACGCCCCGCGCCGCACCGGCCGCTCCCCTCTGACCGCGGCCTGGGCCTGCGCCGCTCTGCTGTCTGGAAACTAGCGCCTCAGCGGCGCGGCGCGGCGCGGCGCGTAGCTCGCGGGGAACCCCGAACCGCCGGCGCCCGGCCATGGCGGTCTCCAGGTGGGTCTCGCTCCTGACGAGCGGACGGGAAGGTGGTCCAGGCGAGGCACGTTCTCCTCTCGGCGCCCCCACTCCTAGAAGGGAGCGGTTCCCATTGTCACTGGGCTCGGGCGCCTTCTTTCACAGACTTCGGAGTTCGCCCCCTCAGTCTCTGAGGGTTTGGGCTCCAGTTACTCTTGGTAAATCGGCTCAAAAACGTCTTTTTCTCGTGCCCTGTGCCACGCTAGAGCTAGTTTTTCGCTTTCCTCACCATGCTTCTCTTGTCTGGTTTCTCTTCCCTCTTTCAGTTCTGGAGCCTGTTACCCTCTCGGTGTTCTAAGGCTGATCCCTAACCTCCATTTCATGGGAAAACTTGGTAGTAACTGTCGAGATCTGGGAGGTTTGAATTACTATTATCTAAGTGAACTTCTCATTATGTTAGAAACTATTTATGGCTTTAAGGATACGGACTTTCCTGAGGACTTTTTTCATACAGTGTAATTTTTTTGCTTAGCAGTAAACATTCAGTCGTCAGCATTGTAGTTTTTGGCAAGTTATTATATTATTACTAACCTTCTTAGCTAAGGCGTGGAAGATGTCACAGATCTTAAGTTATTTTTAAAATGTTGCCTATCAACAGGAACGTCTAGGAAAACTGTAGAAAAGCCAACAAGACGTCGTAACTGGGAGGAAAATCCTTACCTCCAATATAATAAGAATGGTGGGAAAACTTTTTGTTAGAGGTTTTATTTTTGGAAATATAAGTACGAGATAGTCCCTCTGATAGCAGTCAGGAATCACCAAGTTCACTAGAGTTGATGAGGTAAGTTTTCATGAGAACTGGTCTTTCTATCACATAGACTAAAGGAGGCAAACAAATAGTTCAGAAAACAAATAGTTTTCATTCATTTTTCACAATTGAGCACACTTCTTGACATTGTCGGTGGACATCATGGGTGCTCAAGCTCTGTTTTCCAAGCCAAAAGGATAACCCATCTCCTCACCGACTCCCTAGATAACTGATGAAATAGTGTGTGGAAGGCCATGGCAGTTGGTTTAAGGGGGTTGCTAGTATCTGTAGTAGGGAGCGTCTAGTTTTTATTTCATATGTTAATTGAATCCAGTCATTGTGAGGAAATTCTTGTTTTGTGATATATAAAATTGCCTTGAGAGAGTAAAGTGGTCTTTTAGCTTTTTGCAAATACTGAAAGGTGTATCTTCTAATTTGTGACCTCCCATATAAATATATGTTATAAATACACTGATACAGCAACTTAATAAGAGATTTATTAGGGGATACATTGTTTAAGAGATTAAGTAGCTCCTGGGGCACCTGCCTGGCTCAGTTAGTGAAGCATGCTCTTGATCTAGGGGTCGTAAGTTCAAGCCCCACGTTGGGTAGAGAGTTTACTTATTAAAAAAAAATAAAATAAAAAGAATGAATAGCTCTTGAAATTCCTTTTAGAGCAGACTGTTTTCACAGTATTGGATTTAGTTTTATAGAGACAAACCGAAGTATTTAAAAAGAAACTAATCTGCTTGGCCTTTGCTAATCTATTTACAGAAGTTGAGGGCATGCAAGTTTCTGAATGAATGAGTTGGGTTTTGAAGCCTATTGCCTTTTGTTCTTCACATTGGATTTCAAAGAGTAGTGCTCTTTTTTTATGAGGATTCTAATTTTGCCAAAATCCTGTTAAATTCTTAAAAAAAAAAAAAGCCTATCATGGTTATTTATGTAAACGCTACTACTCCTGTGTATATTTTGGTAATATGATGGTTCAAGAAAGACACTTTGAGGCACCTTCTGCATTTTGGGGATACTGTCAGTTCTGGCCTCTATTATTAGCAGATTCACTTTGATTAGCAAACTTTAATTTCAAGCTCATCTTCTCCATACACTAAGCATGTTTCCTTTTCCTAACTGAATTTCCTTCCTTGTTGGTGTATGCTTGTAGAATACAGACTCATTTTAATATTTTATGTGGAATAGGTGGAAGATAGCTCCTTCTATATAAAAATATTTGCCACACACTTGACGGGATGAGCACTAGGTGTTATTCTATATGTTGGCAAGTTGAACACCAATAAAAAATAAATCTATAAAAAATATTTTCCACAATCAAATCTAAAATATTTTTTTGCACTGTAGTATTTTTAGGACCTTGTAAGATTTCCAACAGAAGAGAAATAGGTAGTTAGTATCATCATTCCCTCAATTGCCAGGTTCGGGAATCTGGGAATAATAAATTATTTTTCTCTCTCCTTCCTCCCATCCAGCTAGTCACTAAATCCAATCCTTTAAGTCTATATTTCCTTCTTTTTTTTTTTTTTTTTTTTAAAGATTTATTTGTTCATGAGAAACAGAGAGAGAGAGGGAGAGAGAGAGGCAGAGGGAGAAGCAGGCTTCATGCAGGGAGCCCGACATGGGACTCAATCCCCAGTCTCCAGGACCAGGCCCTGGACTGAAGGCGGCACTAAACCGCTGAGCCACCCGGGCTGCCCAAGTCTATATTTCTAATCTTTCTCTGGTCAGTCCTCTTTGTTTCCATACCAGTTACCACAGTCCTGCTCCATATACTACCGCCATCATCTCTAATCCAAGACACCTACAGCAGCAGCAGCCACTTGTTCTTCTTGCCTCCCAACGCATCTCTAATTTATTCTTCATTTCAGACATATTTTGTGAATATACAAATTATAATCTCCTTTTTCTGCTTAAAACGTTTAGATGTTTTATTTTGCCTTAGCATAAAATCCAAATTCCTCAGACTTCTTACTAGATTCTTTGTGATCTAGTTCTGACTTCACCTTTTTAGCTTTACCTTGTGTCAGGTTCTCTGCATCCCTCTCTCCCTTTCATTTTGAATCTGTGTTCTCATCTCCCATTTTTAATCTCTGTAACACTTATTTTCTGCCCTCCCACCGCCTCCCCAAGTCTGGCTAACAGTTTTGGAGTCTAAGTTTATGTGTCCCTTTGATTGGGAAGTTTTCTCTGGTTTTACTTCATCTGAGTTATTTGTACCAATATATATTTCTGTCAGTCATAATATATTTTGTAATCATGTAATTGTTTTCCTCCCTACTTGGATTTACGTACACTCTGGAGAAAAGGGAATAAGTATGACCTTTTTCTTTCCAGGAGAGTGGTTGGCTCCTAAAGTAGGTGCTCTGTACATTAAAAAAAAAAAAAAAAAATGAACAAGTGATTTTGTTTCTTAATAGCTGTCATGATTTTGCCATAGCTTATGTAGTAGAATATTCCAGTGTTTTTCAGTGAATCCTTACAACAGGAAGGCCAGTTTTCACTATAGCTTTGAATATTAACCGGGATTATAATTTTGTTTATTTATTTATTTACAAAAGATTTTATTTATTTATCCATGAGAGACACAGAGAGAGAGAGGCCGAGATACAGGCAGAGGGAGAAGCAGGCTCCCCACGAGGAGTCTGATGTGGGACTCGATACAGGATCCTGGGATCACACACCCTGAGCCAAAGCCAGACGCTCAACCACTGAGCCACGCAGGTGTCCCTGTAATTTTAAAGGCATAATATTATCAGAACTGTTTTTAAAAGTTTATAGCAGAATGAATTCTTTGATAGTGTGACCTTTTATAATGCAAATTGGATATAATACAACTTTGCACTCTGTGATCACATTTTTTAGACCCTGCTTATAGTTTTATAAAGGTCTAGTTTTACTGTACTTTAAATTGTAAGGATGTGGCAAAATTATCAAATACATGGTCAACTCTTGATTTGTGGGAGAGTTAAATCTTGCAAACAAACTTTGCAAATACAGCATTTGAAGTGCTCCATAACCTGCAGTGAAGTATTACTGGAAAATGTTTGTCTCCTTTGGACACTTGGTAAGAGACAAGTATACAAATGTAGGAGTAGAGAACAATGTTGCCCTTAAGATGTGAATGCTGGAAGGTCAGCTAAGCTCATTCACTAGCTACTTGCTCCCACAAAACCAACCTTGGCAAAAAGACAAATTAGTATATATCACAGCTTTCAGTGTTTATTGCAGACCATTGAAATAGTAATTGTAGGGGATCCTTGGGTGGCTCAGTGGTTTAGCACCTGCCTTTGGCCCAGGGCGTGATCCTGGAGTCCTGGGATTGAGTCCTACATCAGGCTCCCGGCACGGAGCCTGCTTCTCCCTCTGCCTGTGTCTCTGCCTCTGTCTCTCTCTCTCCTCTCTCCGTGTTTCTTATGAATAAGTAAATAAAATCTTAAAAAAAAAAAAAGTTAAATCTTTGAATACTGCTGTTTTGCTTTGGGAGCCTTTCTCCAGTATCATTTATCACTTGGTTGGGGGATGGGCCATCAATAGTAAATTAGGCAACCTCAGAGGAATTGTTAAGATTATGTTTATTACATGGGATCCCATCCCTGGGTGGCGCAGCGGTTTGGCGCCTGCCTTTGGCCCAGGGCGCGATCTTGGAGACCCGGGATCGAATCCCACGTCGGGCTCCCGGTGCATGGAGCCTGCTTCTCCCTCTGCCTGTGTCTCTGCCTCTCTCTCTCTCTGTGTGACTATCATAAATAAATAAAAATTTAAAAAAAGATTATGTTTATTACAGAAGATGGTGAATCTATGACATTGTTGAGTATCATGGGTTACCACAGGTTTGTGTGTGTGTGTATTTTAAGGTTTTCATACCTTTGCCAGTTTATGCCATAATTGATTGAGCTGACTATTGTACATTGACTAGCTAATAGGAACATAGTTTCCCTCGATCATGTAAATTAAAAAATACAATTTAAAGAATTTTTCATCAGTGATCTTAGCTATGCAGGTCATGTCTAAAATGCCTAGACAGTAATTATAATTTGACTGCATTATTAGAAACTGTTTCTCAGGGGGCACCTGGGTAGCTCAGTGGTTGTTGAGCATCTGTCTTTGGCTCAGGTCATGATCCCACAGGAAGCCTACTTCTCCCTCTGCTTATGTCTCTGCCCCTCTCTTGGTGTCTCTCATGAATAAATAAAATCTTAAAAAAGAAAAAAAGAAAGAAAGAAACTGTTTCCCAGGTCTGTGACATTTTTGCATTTGAAAATCATGCAGTGTTCAGAAAGGTTTCTGGGGAAAAAAGGGAACACACTCTTATGGAAGAAACAAATTGCTACATTTGATCAGACCTTTGCAGTTTTGTTAATTCTTTCTGTACTCCTGATACTTCAGAGAAACATTGTTTCAGCAGTCCTGTTCTGCCAAATACAAGGAAGTTTCTTTCTTTTTTTTTTTTTTTTTAAAGGTCAGATCTTTCTTTTTTAAAAAATTTTATTCGTGAGAGACAGAGAGAGAGGGGCAGAGACATAGGCAGAGGGAGAAGCAGGCGCCATGCAGGGAGCCCAGTTTGGGACTTGATCCCGGGACTCCAGGATCACACCCCAAGCTGAAGGCAGACGCTTAATGGCTGAGCCACCCAGGTGTCACTACAAGGAAGTTTCTTGACATGGAGGAAATTCCAGTGGTTCCTTCCTACTGACAGGGAAAATGCTAAAATGATCTTAATGATCTGTAGGACAGCACAGGTTTCTTGTGTTTGTTATGCTTTTTCTTTCATTACTGCTAATTTCAATCCATTAGAGGATTGACAGCTATTGTAAATTATAATGTCAGATATTTCATACTTTAAAAAAGTTAGGGACAAAAAAAGCTAGGAAAGGTAGAAGAGGTAGATAGAAACTTTTACATTTCACTCTGTATGGTAAATTCCTCCCTATTTCTTTGGTTTATTCCTCAGAGTACTTATATACATTGATTCATTTTTAAATTGTGATAAAATTCAACATTTTTAACTATTTTAAAGTACACAATTTTGTGTGAACTTTTAAAATAACATATTTCTTTTAAAGATCTTATTAATTTATATGACAGAGCTCACGCACAACCAGGGCAAGTGGCAGGCAGAGGGAGAAGCAGTCTCCTCGTGGAGCAGGGAGCGTGGGTCTCGGTTCCAGGACTCTGGGATCATGACTTGAGCCAAAGGCAGACACTTAACCAACTGAGCCACCCAAGCACCCCGAAAATAACATATTTCTTCTGAAGAACCTAGATTTTTATCTTTCAGATAAAGTCCTGTAAAAGGCTGTAGCCTGATGGATCAAGAGTAGAGATTAGAAAAAAATGTCCTAAAGGAAATAACTGATTGTACTTTTTCAGCATTCATTTAATGAGTATTTATAGAATGCTTTCTGTGTTCTAGGTGCTAGAGATAACAGCTGAGAACAAAGTAGAGTCCCCATTTTAAGGAATTTGTGTTCTAGTGTGGTAGTGAAGGAATGCAGTTGATTCTAGCATGCACCTGGCCTTGCACCTGGCATTGGTGTAGTTTCATTTTCATATTGATTCTCTCAGTGTACAGTGTGGTATCTTAAAGTAATCTTTCTTGTTTAAAGAATATAGCTTTCTTGCTTAATGATAATATGAGACTTAATACAGTGTTTATATCAGATATTTACTTTCTTACTCCCTAAGTCACAGAAAAGTAAAAGATTCAAATAGTTTATTTACTGCACTTTTGTTAAATGTAAAAAAATGCATAACAAAATAGACAAACTTAACTGATCATTCTCTTAGTTAAGTTTATAAAACTTTCCTTGCGAAGTGTTCTGCTAGTTGACCATATAGTATTTTTCAAAGAGATTAAATTTAAATTTATTCGGAGGTTATTGAGTTTGGAAGTAGATTTGAAGAAGTTATATTTATATCCTTTTTTAAAATTTTTTTAAGTAATCTCTATCCCCAACGTGGGGTTTGAACTCATGATGCCAAAATCAAGAGTTGCATACTCTACTGACTGAGCCAGCCAGGCACCCCTATACTTTTTTTTCTTTTATCCTCAACGGGCTTTTTTGCATTTAGTGGAAATGCAACATGTACTTGTTTATTAATGAAGTAGCAACCTAGGACATAGTTCAAAATATCTATGATTTTTTTTCCGTACCTTTTTTTAAAAAAAAGATTTATTTATTTATTCAGAGAGAGAGAGAGAGAGGCAGAGACATAGGCAGAGGGAGAAGCAGGCTCCATGCAGGAAGCCCGACGTGGGACTCCATCCTAGGTCTCCAGGATCCCACCCCGGGCTGCAGGTGGCGCTAAACCGCTGCGCCACCGGAGCTGCCCTCCGTACCCTTTTATATCTTTACTTCATGAATTATCATAACGCAAACAGCTGGAAGGGAAGAAGGATTAGATTGAAGCTTCCTGCATAACCTCTACAAACTTCCATGTACTCTTTCCTTTTTCTGGGCAGTCTTTAGAGCAGTGTCCTGAAGTCACAAATTGGTACACAAAACCTGAATCAGGAACGCTTGGGTGGCTCAGCGATTGAGCACCTGCCTTTGGCTTGGGGCGTGATCCTGGAGTCCCGGGATTGAGTTCCACATCGGGCTCCTTGCATGGAGCCTGCTTCTTCATCTGCCTGTGTCTCAGCCTCTCTCTCTGTGTCTCTCATGAACAAATAAATGAAATCTTTAAAAAAGACAAAAACAAAAAACATAAATAATGTATAATTCTCTCTGAATTAAAATCCAAATTGAAAATGGGCCAGTTTTCTTATCAGTAAATTCATAACCAGTAGGTATTGTCATATATAATTGCCTTATATTTTATTTGAAGTATTCTTTTTTAAAAAAAAATTTTAAATTTATTTATTTATGATAGTCACACAGAGAGAGAGGGGGTGGGGCAGAGACATAGGCAGAGGGAGAAGCAGGCTCCATGCACCGGGAGCCCGACGTGGGATTCGATCCTGGGTCTCCAGGATTGCGCCCTGGGCCAAAGGCAGGCGCTATACCGCTGCGCCACCCAGGGATCCCTATTTAAAGTATTCCCGTCTCTTTGGTGCCTTTCATACAGCTTGACATCTTTTACCTCTTTCTCTTTCATTTGTCTATCCTTCAAAGAATGAAGAATAGCATTTTTTTTCTACTAGCTGTTCTGCAAGAGAAGTTTTAGCCAAAGGAAGTATTGTGGTAAATACTGTGTTTCCTCAATTAGCCCTTCTTTTAATTTCCTTTCTCTTCTGACTGCCTAACTTCTGTCACACCTCTCCCTTACCAAGGGCCCTACCTGCCCTCCAACACTGACCCTGTCTCATGCCCTGTCCCCTTCCCCCACCAGTTCACTGTACCAGCCTTTTCCATTGTGTCCTGGCCCTGATGCTTACCCTGCTTGCCTCATAGCTGGCTACCCTGGGGTAACAGGTCAGATTGCCTTCTTGTCAGATCCTGGTCTTCTCATCCCTTTGTTATTCCTTTCGTGTGGTGTTTATTCTGCTGTTCTGGATAGAGGAAGGGAGAACTCCCAAGAAACCAAAGAAGAATTCTTGTAGCCCCATTCTTCTATTCAGTGAAGCAAGTTTGGCTACCACCAAGGTGGAAGATGTGAGGATAAATAGGCCTGGAACAGGTGAGAGAGTGAGCTAATCTGCTACCCCCAGGACAGTTGGCGGGTGTAAGAGCAGAGGTTGCATGGCATGGCATGGGAATAAAAGGCTTTGCATAAAGGAGAGGCAAGAGGAACCTGTGTAGCTGTGAGACAGGATCAGCATTAGGTTAGAGAGGAGTCAGAAGTCTTTGACCAGGAGTGTGGTTCTAATGAAGCTGGGTAGCAGGGGGCTAAAAGAAAGTTAAGGAAGGGTAGAGATTTTTCAAGGAATATAGTACCTACTTCATGGTCTCTTTTTCAATTTGCTTTGGGAGCAGGTATAACTGCCTTGATGTTCAGAACACTGAAATACTGTTCAAAATGCTGCAATACTGCTTGGCTGATTTTATTACTTACTGAACATTACCATTAGTTCTGGGTTTTGAAGAGACAGCTTGTGCATGTGGGGGAGAGGCAGAGAGAATCTCAAGCAGACTCCCTGCTGAGTGTGGAGCCCGATGCAGGACTCAATCTCAGGGCTCAATCTCCACCCTGAGATCATGGCCTGAGCTGGACGCTTAACTGACTGAACCACCCAGGTGCTCCAGTTCTGTTATTTTTATAACTTGTTTTTATATAATATAGCTATTGCAGATTAAGAGTATTTCTCAAAGGAAGCAAGACATTCTAATATAGCTCACTTTTTTTAAGCACACACTTTCTTTGCTTAAAAATGGTGCTTAAACTTGGCCTTAAGAAACTACTTTTTTTTTTAATTTTAAGATTTTATTTATTTATTCATGAGACAGAGAGAGAGAAGCAGGGACATAGGCAGAGCAAGAAGCAGGCTCCATGCAGGGAGCCTGATGTGGGACTCGATCCCAGGTCTCCAGATCATGTCCTTGGCTGAAGGCGGCGCTAAACCGCTGAGCCACCCAGGCTGCCCCTACTTTTTTTTTTTTAACTTATTTATTTATTTATTTATTTATTCATGAGAGACACAGAGAGAAAAGCAGAGACATAGATAGGCAGAGGGAGAAGCAGGCTCCCCGCAGGAAACCCAGTGTGTGACTCAATCCAGGATCCTGGGATCACGCCCTGAGTAGAAGGCAGCCGCTTAACCACTGAGCCACCCAGGCGTCCTGGCATTTTTCCTTATAATTTTAATTATAATAAATACAACTAAACAATTATTTGAATACTGAACAAAGACACTGTAGAGACACTATGCAGACTATTGTGGGGAACAAAAAGAATCACTGAAGGAGGTGAAGCCTCACGAGCATAAGATACTATGTGACATGTGTAAGAGATGCCACAACAGAATTACAAATACCAAGAAGGTTATTCAAGATGAGAATTCATGTAGATTTCAGAAGTGGAATTCATCTCTATGATACAGCAGTCTAAGGTGGTTTCGAGAGCGTAAGGGACTTTAAATCTTAGTGAATGGGAGCTAGCTGAAGAATTAAACCAAGAAAAGACATTCCAGGTGGAGAAAGTGGTATAGAAGAAATTGTAGAGGGGATCCCTGGGTGGCTCACTGGTTTAGTGCCTGCCTTTGGCCCAGGGCATAATTCTGGAGTCCCGGGATCGAGTCCCATGTCAGGCTCCCTGCATGGAACTGGCTTCTCCCTCTGCCTGTGTCTCTGCCTCTCTGTGTCTCTCATGAATAAATAAAATCTTAAAAAAAAAAAAAAAAAAGAAATTGTGGAAACCAAAAAGATCCATGTTTGGGAGGTCCTTTTTTGATTTTTGTTTTGATAGGTAAGGATGAGCCATTCACAGTTTTAGAGTAAGATAGTAATTTGACCAAAATATGCTTAAGGAAGTAAATCTGGCAATAAGATAATGTTACCTTGGGGTTATGCTCACCAGACAGTTGAAAGCGTGGCTCCCAGATGGACCAGATTTGGGGATGATTTGTACTGTGTTACAGTTTAAACGAATAACAATATAGTTTCCTAAGGGAGGAAACTGATGAGGAGCCAAGGATTGAATATGGGAGAATGTTCATATGAAGAGGGAAACCAGAGGAAGAATTGAGAATTCAGAGTAACATAATGTGAAAATTTAAGAAGAAAAATCTCTTAAAAATGGGTACTTGCTGATACCAGATGTCATAGAAAAGTCAGACTTAAGCAAAAAAAAAAAAAAAAAAAAAATCAGATTTGGAGTTTACAAGTTCATTGGTGACCATCAAGTGTGCTACTCAATAGAAAAGGAGAATAGAAATTTGAGAGGGATTAGATTGTGTATAGTGAGGAAATAAAAGAATGATTTTAAACACTTGTTCATGATGCTTGGCAGGAAAAAAAAAGTATGCAAGATGAAAAAGTCAAGCATTTTTTTTTTTCTCTGTAGAGACAGACCTCTGTATATTTGAAGATAGGAGGGCATGGGTTAATAAGATAGTGATTTAAGGTAGTAGAGAAAAGATAATTGAATGAAAATAAAAGGGGATGGATGATATATCAAGGAAACAGTGGGACAATATCTAAGCCTTGAAGATGAGTGAAGACAGTCTTTCCATTTGAAATAGAGAGGATGAGTGTAAAGAGCAATCTTTAGAGATAGTGAGGAGAGAACTTGAGATAATTTGGGTTCCAAAGCCTAGAGATCGATTCAGTGAAGTAATCCACTCCTTTTTAAGGAAGAGGGAAAGTGGAAATGAATGGGGAAAACTTTGGAAACTGTCTATTTTCTTTTAACTTTTTACACACAGATTTATAAACAGGTCAGTATTGTTACTTTCTTACAGTGTTCATTTTGCGGCCAGCTTTTCTTTTGATCAGAAAAAGCAGAATCTCTGTTATGAAAAAATTAAGAAGCTGTTGAAATCTTTCCAGAAGTGCAATCTAAGGAACTTGGCATCAAATAAGTCGAAGATAAGGCAAATATTATGTTATATAAGAAAAATTAAAAAGGAAAAAAATCCACAATGATGTGAAACTGTAAAATATGCCTAACTTGTCTGTTTTATCCTCCAAAATAAGAGGTTAAGTGAAGTAGACTTCCTTAAGTCCTCCAACATGTGACAGAAGTAGGACTTTTAAAAGGTCTCCTTACTTCCAGTCTAGTTTTTTATTTCACTACAGTTTTCTATAGGAAAGTCCTAAATCTATGTGATACATATAAGAGAGCCCAATATTATGGCGTTTTTGTTTTGTTTTTATTTTATTTTTTTTTTGTTTTGTTTTGTTTTTAAGAGCCAGGGTAGGGGGAATCCCTGGGTGGCTCAGCGGTTTAGCACCTGCCTTTGGTCCAGGGCGTGATCCTGGAGTCCTGGGCTCCCTTCATGGGGCCTGCTCCTCCCTCTGCCTGTTCCTCCCGCCCCCCTTTTTTTTCTCTTTAATGGGTCTCAAAATTCTTTGACAGATTTTTGGTCAAGTTGTTTCCTTTTTTTTTTATTTTTTATTTTTATTTTTATTTATTTTTATTTTTTATTTTTTTAATTTTTTTTGGTCAAGTTGTTTCCATTAAAAAGTACTGATTTTAAAAACTAATAACTTAAAACTGCCACACACGTACAAAACCCACCAAACCGTCCAAAAAACATTCTCCTTTCCTTCTGAAGGTTTTACGATGCATTGTTATCATTAACCAATCTTTTACTATTAGACTTAAATGGCCAATTGACACAAACAGTTCTGAGACCATTCTTCCACCACTGATTAAGACTGGGGTGGCAGGTATTGGGGATAGTATTCATTTAGCCTTCTGGGCAGACTTGGTGACTTTGCCAACTCCAGCTGCCTTCTTGTCCACTGCTTTGATGATACCCACAGCAACCATCTGTCTCATGTCACGAACAGCAAAATGGCCCAGAGGAGTATAGTCAGAGAAGCTCTCAACACATAGGTTTACCAGGAACCATATCAACAATGGCAGCATCCCCAGATTTCAAGAACTTGAGACCATCATCCAGCTTTTTTCCAGAACAACGATCTATCTTCTCCTGCAGCTCAGTAAACTTGCAAGCAATGTGAGCTGTGTGACAATCTGGCACAGGTGCATGCCCAGCACTGATTTGGCCTGGATGGATCAGGATGATCACTTGAGCCATGAAGCCAGCTGCTTCCATTGGTGGGTCATTTTTGCTGTCACCAGCCACATTGCCACGACAAACATCTTTGACAGATACGTTCTCGACATTGAAGCCCACGTTGTCCCCAGGAAGAGCCTCACTCAGAGCTTCATAGTGCATTTCAACAGACTTTACTTTAGTTGTAACATTGACCGGAGCCAAGGTAACCACCATGCTTGGCTGAAGAACACCAGGTCTCCACTCGGCCCACTGGGACAGTACCAATACCACCAACTTTGTAGGCATCCTGGAGAGGCAGACACAAGGGCTTATCAGTTGGACGAGTTGGTGGTAGAATGCAGTCTAGAGCTTCAAGCAGTGTGGTTCCGCTGGCATTCCCATCTTTACGGGTGACTTTCCATCCCTTGAACCAAGGCATGTTAGCACTTGGCTCCAGCATGTTGTCACCATTCCAACCAGAAATTGGCACAAATTCTACTGTGTCAGGGTTGTAGACAATTTTCTTAATGTAGGTGCTGACTTCCTTAACAATTTCCTCGTTTCTCTTCTGGCTGTAGGGTGGTTCAGTGGAATCCATCTTGTTAACACTAACAATTAGTTGCTTTACACCAGTGTATAAGCCAGAAGGGCATGCTCACGGGTCTGCCCATTCTTGGAGATAGCTGCTTCAAATTCACCAACACCAACAGCAACAATCAGGACAGCACAGTCAGCCTGAGATGTGCCTGTAGTCATGTTTTTGATAAAGTGTCTGTGTCCTGGGGCATCAATGATGGTCACATAATACTTGCTGGTCTCAAATTTCCACAGGAAGATATCAGTGGTGATACCACGTTCACGTTCAGCCTTCAATTTATCCAAGACCCAGGCATACCTGAAGGAGCCTTTTCCTGTCTCAGCAGCCTCCTCAAATTTTTCAATAGTTCTTTGGTTGATCCCACCACATTTGTAGATCAGATGGCCAGTAGTGGTAGACTTGCCTGATTCTACGTGTCCAATGACGACAATGTTGATGTGAGTCTTTTCCTTTCCCATTTTGGTTTAGGTTTAGCGGTGGTTTTCATGACACCTGTGTTCTGGCGGCATACCCATTGCAGCAAAGCTCTGCCTGTGTCTCTGCCTCTCCTTCCCTCCCTCCCTCCCTCCCTCCCTCCCTCCCTCCCTCCCTCCCTCTCTCTCTCTCTCTCTCCCCCCCCCCCCCGTGTGTCTCTCATGAATGAATAAATAAAATACTTAAAAAAAAAAAAAAAGAGCCAGGGTGGGGGTTGGGGTCGGATAGGACAGGGCAGAGGGAGAGGGAGAGAGAGAATTCCAAACAGGCTCCACACCCAGCACAGAACCCAATGCAGAGCTGGATCTCACATTCCTGAGATCATGACCTGAGCTGAAATCAAAGACTCAGATGCTTAACCTACTGAGCCACCCAGGTACCCCTAAAGCCTGATAATTAAAAACAAAACAAAACAAAACAAAAAAAACCAAAAGCCTGATAATTGAATACATGAGCCTATATAGAATACACGTAGCAAGTCCATTTATAGTAGCTTAAATTTGACCTAAAACTAATCTGTTCTTTATAATAAAACTTATTCAATTTTTCCTAATATTTCCTGCCATATAATATAGAAGATTATTTTTTAAAGATTTTATTTATTCATGAGAGACACAGAGAGACAGAGACATAGGCAGAGGGAGAAGTAGGCTCCCTGTGCAGAGCCCAACACAGGACTCGATCCCAGGACCCTGGGATCACGTGCTGGGCCCAAGGCAGATGCTCAACCATTGAGCCACCCAAGAATCCCTAGAAGATTTTTTTTTTTTAAAGTAAGCTCCATGCCCGCCATGGGGCTTGAACTCATGACCCTGAAATCAAGAGTCCCCCGCACTACTAACTGAGCCAGCCAGATACCTCTAATACAGAATACTTAAAATGAATTTTTGTCTTGATAATTACAGAAAGTTGTTTATATATAGATGTTTGAAATTTCTTTTTGTGAATTTGTTTTCACTGACAAAATCATACGGTAATGGCAATATGCAGACATTTGTTGTTGAGGCTCAGAGATGATTTTCATGAACTTTAACATCACAGTTCAATTTAAAGATGAAAATAACTCAAGGGGCATTCTGAGAGTTACATATGGGTTGAGTGAGGGAAATCATTTTATGGGAAAGGAATTTGGGTCTGACTTAGTCTTAGAACTTTTAAATAACACCAGCTGTCAAAAATTTTTTTTCTCCCTTTTGTTCCACTATCTCTGAGTCACTGTTCACCAAATCCTGTAGCAAAACCTAATGAATGGGTAAAGCAAGGATTTAGCCTTGAATTAATAAGGAGAAATATTGTTTCAGCAGGTGGGGGATGTGTCTGTGTGTAGTGTATATATATAAATTTTTAGCATGTCTTATAAAATTAATTTCATTATAATCACTCTGTGTGCCATTCCGTATATTGGAAGCAGAAACTGTGTTGTACTCTGCTTTATACCTCTGGCTTTTTTATTACCTCACATATTTTTCTTGAAATCTGTCTTTCCTACATACCTTTAACTATAAATCTGAACCTTACCTCTTAGTGTTGTGTTCTGAAGCACCTGAAAACTTTTCCTAGTACCCTTACCATTCTTGATGGAAAAAGATCTATTTTAGTTCTATTTCTTACTGCTTACAATGATTTTGTGATTAGTGACTGACTAGTTTGATAAATACTACCAGAAAAAAGAAAAGAACAATCCTTCCCATTTCATTTGTCTCTTAAAGGTTTTTCTTATAAAAGGCTTTCAGAGCTTTGTTGTGTAATTTTTTAGCTCTTTGTGAAAAATAATCCCAGAAGTAAAATATGAGCTTCATTGCAGTTTATTAATGCTTAATGCTCATGGTTAGCTTTGGGACCTTACTTGCTTTCTCTTCCTCATTGGATAAAATTTGAAAATGTATTCACTAAATCTCTCTTGTATAGGATTGGGTAGTCAGTATAACTTTGTCATTCTCCATCTTTAAAACAATTTTTTTTGCAGATTTATTTATTTTAGAGAGAGAAAGCTAACACACGTGTTCTCCATGCACATGCACATGCAAGGTGGGGGGGGGGCAGAGGGAGAAGGAGAGGAGAAGCAGACTCCTTGCTGAGTGTGGACCCTTACTTGAGCTAGATCTCACCACCCTGAGATCATGACTTGAGCTGAAACCAAGAGCCGGATACTCAACTGACTGAGCAACCCAGGTACCCCATCCTCCATCTTTTTAGAAGTACCCATTTATTCTTTATATGAAGTATGAAGTTGCCTTCTTTTCATTACCTGTGGCATTCACTTTGCCTTACTGAGCCTGATTAGTAGTGTGACAGGAAAGCTAGACCTATATTACTATTATTTTTTTTTTAGACCTATATTATAATATGTGGATAGCTGGTGGTAGTTACTTGTGACTTTGCCTTTCTAAAACCTTAGGATTTTCATGTATCACAGTAACACTAAAGTCATAGTAAGTGTTCCTTTTTTTTTTTTTTTTTTTTTACCTATTTCAGGTATATGGCACTGTGGTGTTATTCCAAACTTTATTCATTGGATAAAAGGCAGAATTGGAATTTGAACTGTGTTGTTGTGGCTCTAGAATTGGTGCTGTTATGCTATATGCTTTTGGAGATGTTTTTCTTGGCGATCTTATTTATTGCCATTGTTTGTTACTTGTATACAAATGATCCCATATACCTATATGTCTTTATTCTCAACTCTTGTTGAACTTCAGATCTCTAGTCCAGCTATCCTTTTTGGTCTCTCCTAACTATCCTGTCCCTGCCACTAGTAAACTTGTCATCTATTTCCATATTTCCTCCACTAGTTCTTCCCTTTTTTTTTTTTTTTTAAGATTTTATTTATTTATTCATCAGAGAGAGGCAGAGGGAGAAGGAGGCTCCATGCAGGGAGCCCGATGTGGGACTCAATCCTGGGTCTCCAGGATCACGCCCTGAGCCAAAGGCGGTGCTAAACCGCTGAGCCACCCAGGCTGCCCAGTTCTTCCCATTTTTTAAAATGACATCTTTATTTTCTAAGATTCAGAATCTGAGAGTCCTTTCATTTCCTTGATATTTCATTATTACACCATGTGTGTTTATCCCCTGCAGCATCTCTTCCAGCTTCTTTCTAGGCTTCTTGCCATGATTGTAGTTTAGGTCTGTACTTTCAGCCTAAAATTCTTTAAAACTTTTCTTCCATTATACTTCATGCTTCACACTGCTGCCAGATTAATCTTCCTAAAATGGAGCTCCAGTTCCATTGCTTTCTTGAACAAGGCAGGACCTTTGTGATTGACCTATTAAGGTCCATCTCATATACCACTTATTTTATAAAGCCTTTTCAGTATTACACAATTGGGGATATATAGTATTTGCTCCCTCTGTTCCCATTCTTCAGAGCACTTTTCTTTTCTTTTTTTTTTTTTTTTTTTTGATTTTTTTTTTTTTATTAACTTTTATTGGTGTTTAATTTACCAACATACAGAAAAACACCCAGTGCTCATCCCGTCAAGTGTCCACCTCAGTGCCCGTCACCCATTCCCCTCCAACACCCGCCCTCCTCCCCTTCCACCACCCCTAGTTCGTTTCCCCGAGTTAGGAGTCTTTATGTTCTGTCTCCCTTCCTGATATTTCCCAACATTTCTTTTCCCTTCCTTTATATTCCCTTTCACTATTATTCATATTCCCCAAATGAATGAGAACATACACTGTTTGTCCTTCTCCGATTGACTTATTTCACTCAGCATAATACCCTCCAGTTCCATCCACGTTGAAGCAAATGGTGGGTATTTGTCGTTTCTAATTGCTGAGTAATATTCCATTGTATACATAAACCACATCTTCTTTATCCATTCATCTTTCGATGGACACCGAGGCTCCTTCCACAGTTTGGCTATTGTGGCCATTGCTGATAGAAACATCGGGGTGCAGGTGTCCCGACGTTTCATTGCATCTGAATCTTTGGGGTAAATCCCCAACAGTGCAATTGCTGGGTCGTAGGGCAGGTCTATTTTTAACTCTTTGAGGAACCTCCACACAGTTTTCCAGAGTGGCTGCACCAGTTCACATTCCCACCAACAGTGTAAGAGGGTTCCCTTTTCTCCGCATCCTCTCCAACATTTGTTGTTTCCTGCCTCACTTTTCTTTTCTGACACGTTTTTGTACCCTATATTCTAATCATTTTTGTACTTGCCTTCCTACTCACCCTACCCTCAATTACAAGTTCCTTGGGAGTAGAGATTCTCCTGTAGCCCTAGGATAGGTCTTCTTTCATTAATGCTCAATACATTTATTTATTCATTTATTTTTAAATTTTTATTTATTCATGTGAGAGAGAGGCAGAGACACAGGCAGAGGGAGAAGCAGGCTCCATGCAGGTAGCCCTACGTGGGACTTGATCCCTGGTCTCCAGGATCACTCCCTGGGCTGCAGGCGGCGCTAAACCACTGCACCACTGGGGCTGCCCTATGTATTTTTTTTTTTTTAAGACTGACTTACTTACTTACTTACTTACTTACTTATTTATTTATTTATTTATTCATTCATTCATTCATTCATTCATGAGAGACACACAGAGAGAGAGAGGCAGAGACACAGGCAGAGGGAGAAGCAGACTCCATGCAGGGAGCCTGACATGGAACTCGATCCTGGGTCTCCAGGATCACGCCCTGGGCTGAGGGTGGCACTAAACCGCAGAGCCACCCGGGTTGCCCCCTACTGTACTTTTTAAAAAAGTTTTTACTTTCAAGAAATCTCTACACTCAGTCTTACAATTCCAAAACTGAGAGTTACGTGCTCTACCCACTGGGCCAGCCAGGCATCCCTCAATGATTTTAGATATGTGCAATCATTACCAGTCTAATTTTAAAACATTTTTATTTCCCCAAAAAGAAATTTCATGTGCATTAGCAATCATTCTCCTTCCCATTCCTAGTCTTAGGCAACTCCTAATCTACTTTCTGCCTATAGATTTACCTATACTGAAAGTTTTATATAAATGTGATTGGTTTCCTTCACATTTAAAATAATATTTTTAAGCTTTTTTTATATTGAAGCTTATCTCATTTCTTCGTTCTTTTTTTATTGCCAAATATTCCATTGTATGGATATGATATTGAATATATTATATGGATATACCATATCTTATTTATCTGTTCTTCAGTTAATGCACATTTGGGTTGTTTCCATTCTTTGGCCTTTGATGAATAATGCTGCTATTAAAATTCATGCACAAGTTTTTGTATGGGTGTATGTTTTTCTATTCTGTGTATAGAATTGCTGGATCCTATAATAACTATGTTTAATTTTATGAAGAACAAGGAGACTGTTTTCCAAACTGGCTCCATTTTTTTTAATACTCCTGTTAGTAGTGTATGAGAGAGCTGATTTTTCTACATCCTTGCTGATGCTTGTTATTAACTGACTTTTATCATTTCCATACTAGTGAATGTGAAGTGATATGTCATTGTAGTTTTGACTTGCATTTTCCTGGTGATTAGTGATGTTGAACATCTTTTCATGTGTGAATTGACCTTTGGTATATCTTTTTGAGAACTGTCTCTTTAGATCCTTTGCTCATTTCTTCTTTTGAGGAGGGGGCAAAGGGAGAGGAAGGGAGAATCTTTTTTTTTTTTTTTTTTTTAAAGATTTTATTTATTTATTCATGAGAGACACCGAGAGAGAGAGGCAGAGACACAGGCAGAGAGAGTAGCAGGCTCCATGCAGGGAGCCTGACATGGGACTCGATCCCGGGTCTCCAGGATCAGGCCCTGGGCCAAAGGAGGCACTAAACCGCTGAGCCCCCTGGGCTGCCTGTCAGCTGGGATTTTGATAGGAATTTTGTTGAATCAGTAGATCAATTTAGGGAGTATTACTGCCTTAACAATTTTAAATCTTTAGATCCAAGAACATGAGGTATCTTTCTGTTTTTGTTTTATTAGAGAGCACTAGAGAGAGAGAGAGAGAGCAAGCATGAGTTTGGGGCACAGGGAGAGGGAGAAGCAGGCTACCCATTTAGCAGGGAGTCCGAGTGGGGCTTGATCCCAGGACTCTGGGATCAGGACCTCAGCTGAAGGCATATACTTAACTGATTGAGCCGCCGAGGTGCTCCAAGGTGTCTTTCTGTTTGTGTAGATCTTATTTCATTTCTTTCAGTGGTATTTTGAATTTTTTCTAGTTTTCAGTGCATGAGTCTTATACTTTAAGTTTATTTTTAAGTATTTTAAACTTTTCTATTATAAATGGGATTTAAAAAAATTTATTTTCGGGGATCCCTGGGTGGCGCAGCGGTTTGGCGCCTGCCTTTGGCCCAGGGCGCAATCCTGGAGACCCGGGATCGAGTCCCACATCGGGCTCCCGGTGCATGGAGCCTGCTTCTCCCTCTGCCTGTGTCTCTGCCTCTCTCTCTCTCTGTATGACTATCATAAATAAATAAAATTTAAAAAAAAAAAATTAAAAAAAAAATTTATTTTCAAATTGTTTATTGAAAGTATGTAGCAGAACAGTTGATTTTTGTATCCTGATCTTATATCTTCCAATCCTGCTAAACTCATTTATTTTTTTTTCTGCTAGTTTTTATAACTTAACTCTTTGCATTAAGTAATGGGACTTAATGAAAATACGCATTTTCTTTTTACTATATTAAAAGATAGGTTATTTTTTAAATGCATTTAATTATTTTTTAACTAAAAGTTTTCTGTTTCCTTTTTTTTTAAGATGTGATATTTCCTGGGGGATCCCTGGGTGGCGCAGCGGTTTAGCGCCTGCCTTTGGCCCAGGGCGCGATCCTGGAGACCTGGGATCGAATCCCATGTCAGGCTCCCGGTGCATGGAGCCTGCTTCTCCCTCTGCCTATGTCTCTGCCTCTCTCTCTCTCACTGTGTGCCTATGATAAAAAAAAAAAAAAAAAAGATGTGATATTTCCTGTGAATGATAGAATCTTATAAATGATGTAATTTCAAGATTTTTTATATAAATTTATATATAAAGCCCAAGGGCTGATAAATTAAGAACAAGTAAATTTGTATTTCTCTGTTCTGGTTACTTTGAACAAATGATATTTTTGGTTTAACTGTTTTGTCTTATGGTTTTTTAAGGTGTTGATATATTTAAGGAGTACAAATTGGGATACTCGAATTGCAGCAGGACAAGCTGTTGAAGCTATAGTGAAAAATGTACCTGAGTGGAATCCAGTACCAAGAACCAAACAAGGTGCTTTTAAGTGGTAAAAGTAGTTTGCAGTAAAATCTACCTATAGAATTAACTATACTGCACATTTTATATTTTAATAATTTAATGATAATTATCTAAAAATTATATTTTAAATTTTAATGATTAGATAATAAAATTTAAAGCTTAATTTTCAGGTGTAGCTTTGTCAGGAAATGACAATAAGGTGATTTTCACCATGCTTTTAAAAGACTACTAAACTATGTTTCTGTGTATGTTTTTTAAATTATTAACTGTACAGTATGCTTGATATAAAGGGATTATTGCTTCCCTCAAAGAATTTATGTCCTAAAAACAGAAACTAAATCAGTGCAATGTAAATATTTGAAGCAGTGCTTTTTTCTTGTTGCTGGGAGAATTAGTGTAATTGTTTTCTAAATTTAAGCACAATTATGTATAGCTATTTGGAGGGGCCTTTAGTTTTTAATGTGACCTTTAGATGTCTTTGAGTGGAAATTATTTTTCTGACTGCTTGCAACAATATTTAAAAATGATTGTATGCTTTTAAAAATTTATAAATGTATACATCTCAAGTGAAAATTTAACTTGGTGGTGCAATTTGATTTCATTTTCAAGTCACTTTGATGACATCACTTTTATCATGCATTTTATTTTAGCTTGTCTAAAATTTTTCTTTAATTATATGGCATCTTTTATGTTAAGTGACTCTATTAATTTGTCCTCTCTCATCAAATGAAACATAACCAGAAAAAGTTATAACTTGTTTTAGAAAAGAGCTTTTTCTTTCTCAGCTTATTTTCCCTGCTTATTTTGGTATATAGAGATATTAGAACTCATATTCTTTTTATAAAACATTATATTAGTTACACCAGCATTAAGGTTTATGGTAAGGTTGCTTGTCATCACTGGAAAATTAAAGCAATTAGACTTTAGTTTGATAAATGAATTATATGCAAGTGCCAGCTAAATAAACTGTTAAGTCAGTGAACAGTTACAGTATGTTTAAAAATTTTTAATGGCATAACCTTTTTTTTTTTTTTTTTTGAGGAAAGAAAACATTTTATAGAGGATTTTAGGCCTTAGATGAATATGTAATTTTAGCAGTTTATCAGGAGTTTATAATTTGCTCATATTATGAGGAGTCCTATTGAATGAATAATTGCTTTGTGTCATAGATATTCCTCAGGTATAGGGACAAATGATGGTTGTTGGCTTATATTTGAATATATTCTGTGAATATATTTGTTTTCCAAGTTAGCACTGTCATGTACTCAGGCTGTTATTTTGGTATTTTTAAACAGTTAATGGAGACAATATGATATTTAACATACATATTGCCATATGGGATGCATTTCTTTATATAATAATGTGCTTTTGTAGTGAAAAACAGCTATACATACACCCACTGATGTTCTGATAGTTTGTAGAAGGGGAGCCACCAACTAAATAGTTTATTCATAAATAAGAGCTAATCATAAATCACAATACTTTTCTATTTCTGCTGCCTTTTACTTAAAATGTTACATACACAACCACCCCAAGTGTTGCTGTTTTCTTTCATTCTACCCTTTGGTTTTGTGATCAAATTAAATATTTTCAACCTCATTTAGAATCTACTTCAGAAAGTGCTATGGAAGATTCACCTTCTACAGATCGATTGAATTTTGACAGATTTGATATATGTAGATTGTTACAACATGGGGCATCACTTTTGGGATCTGCTGGTGCAGAATTTGAAGTACAAGATGAAAAATCAGGTATGTAGTAGTCCTGTAGAAGAAAGTCTGAAATGTGTGTGTTTATCACTTGATATGCTACATATCAGTCATGCAAAGTCTTATTAATAGATGTTACAAAATGTAAATTGAAGTTTGTGGTTGGGAAAGAGGAGGCATTGTAGGTAGAGAAGATAACCAAAAGTACTTGGTCTAGGGTACCCGGGTGGCTCAGTGGTTTAGCGCCTGCCTTCAGCCCAGGGTGTGATCGTGGAGACCGAGGATTGAGTCCTGCATCAGGCTTCCTCCATGGAGCCTGCTTCTCCCTCTGCCTGTATCTCTGCCTCTCATGAATAAATAAAAATTTTAAAATAAATGAATAAATAAATGTATCGAGCATTAATGAACGAAGACCTGTGTGTTAACATTAGTTAAGTAATAACTAACATTATTAGTTTCAGGGGTAGAATTTAGTGATTCATGTTACCTGGTGCTCATTACATCAAGTACCCTCCTTAATGCCTGTCACCCAATTACCTCATCCCACAAATCCACCTCCCTTCCAGCAATCTTCAGTTTGTTTCCTAGAGTTAAGAATTTCTTGTGGTTTGCCTCCTCTGTTTTTATTTCATTTTTCCTTCCTTTCCCCTATGTTCATCCTGTTTTGTTTCTTTAATTACACTTAGTGTAATACCCTCTGGTTCCATCCATGTTGTTGTAAACAGCAAGATTTCATTCTTTTTGATGGTTGAGTGATATTCCATTACACATACACAACCATACCTCCTTTATTCATCTGTTGGTGGATATCTGGATTCTTTCCATAGTTTGTCTATTGTGGACATTGCTGCTATAATAAACATTGGAGTGCAGGTACCCCTTAGAATCACTATGTTTATATCCTTTAGGTAAATACATAGTAGTGCAATTGCTGGTCATAGGATAGCTCTATTTTTAAGTTTTTGAGGAACCTCCATACTGTTTTTCAGAGTGGCTGTACCAGCTTGCATTCCCACCAGCCGTATGAGTGTTCCCCTTTCTCCACACACAGCTTTACCAACATCCGTCATTTCCTGACTTGTTAATTTTAGCCATTCTGATTGGTGTCAGGTGGTATCTCATTGTGGGTTTTTAAAAAAATTTTATTTATTTATTCATGAGAGACACACAGAGAGAGGCAGACAAAGGCAGAGGGGGAAGCAGGATCCATGCAGGGAGCCTGATGTGGGACTTGATAAGACTCCAGGATCACACCCTGAGCCAAGGCAGATGCTTTAACCGCTAATCCACCCATGCATCCCTCATTGTGGTTTTGATTTGTATTTCCCTGATGCCGAATGATGTTGAGCATTTTTTCATGTGTCTGTTGGTATGTTTTCTTGGGAGAAATATTTGTTCATGTCTTCTGCCCGTTTCTGGACTGGATTATTTGGTTTTTGGGTGTTGAGTTTGATAAGTTCTTTATAGACTAGGCCTTTATCTGATCAGACATTTGCAAATATCTTCTCCTATTCTGTAGGTTGTCTTTGGGTTTTGTCGACTGTTTCCTTTGCTGTGCAAAAGCTTTTTATCTTGAAGTCCCAATAGTTCATTTTTGTCTATGTTTCCCTCACCTTTGGAGACATGTCTAGCAAGAAGTTCCTGTGGCTGAAATCTGAAATCAGAGAGGTTGCTGCCTGTGTTCTCTAAGATTCTGATGGATTCCTGTCTCACATTTAGGTCTTTCATCCATTTTGAGTTTCTTTTTTTGTATGGTGTAAGAAAGTGGGCCAGTTTAATTCTTTTGCATGTGGCTGTCCAATTTTCCCAACACCTTTTGTGTTTATTTTTTTTTTCCCCAACACCATTTGTTGAAGAGACTTTTTTTCCATTGGATATTCTTTCTTGCTTTGTTGATGATTAGTTGACCTTAGGGTTGAGAGTCCATTTCTGGGTTCTGTATTCTGTTCCATTGTTCTTTGTGTCTGTTTCTGTGCTAATAGTGTACTGTCTGAATGATTACAGCTTTGTAATACAGCTTGAAGTCTAGGACATTGCATTTCAAAGAACGAAACTCCACAAGTGACTCTGATGTAACTAGGATTGGGAACCCCAAGTTTTGGGCAACTCAGATTTTAATGCTGATAAGTCTCAGTATGCTGAACAGTGGTCATTTAAAATTCTCTAAATAGATTTTCTTTACATGTCTGCTTATCTGTGTTTTCTTATATATGAAGGACACATGCAGATTTAGTATAGGTGCTAGTTTGATTTTCCTTTGTATTTGTACAGGTTATTTTCTCCAGTAGGAATGAGAGGACTGAGTTTGGGTTCTGTGTAAGGGTCATGGACTTGTGATCCAGCATTCTTCACTTTTGGCTCCCTAGTGTTTTTCCCTCAAGGTAGAACAGTCTTAAATTAAAAAAAAAAAAAGAAAAAAGCTTTATTGAAATATAATTCACATACCATAAAATTCACCCATTTTTAAAGTGTACATTTCAGGGGCAGCCCCAGTGGCGCAGCAGTTTAGCGCCGCCTGCAGCCCAGGGCGTGATCCTGGAGACCCTGGATCGAGTCCCATATCGGGCTCTCTGGATGGAGCCTGCTTCTCCCTCTGCCTGTGTCTCTGCCTCTCATTCTCTCTTTGTGTCTCTATGAATAAATAAATAAAATCTTAAAAAAAAAAAAGTGTACATTTCAGTGGTGCTTAATATATTCACAGATATATGCCGTCAATTTTAGAATATTTTCCTTATCTCAAGAAGAAACCCTATATCCTTTATCTATCAACCTCCTACTCCCTACTTCCTTCCCTTCTAGGCCTTAAGCATCTTTCTGTCTCTGCCAGTTCTGGACAGTTCTTATGAATGGAATCATAATTAATGTGGTCTTTTGTAACTGGCTTCTTAGCAGAATGTTTCTAAGGTTTATCCATCCTGTAGTATATATCAGTACTTATTTCATTTTGTTTCCCTAAATAATTTTTTATTACTGTTACCAGATATATCAGCTTTTAATTATGGTAGAATACAGATAACATAAGATTTACATTTTAACTATTCTTAAGCGTATATTTCAGTAATATTAAGTACATTTACATTGTTGTGAGCCAATCTCCAGAACTCTCTTCATGTTGCAAAACTGAAACTTTATACACTAGTCCCCCTTATCCACAAAGGACATATTTCAAGACCCCCAGTGGTTGCCTGAAACTGTAAGTAGTACCAAGCCATATGTATTCTGTTTTTTCCTGTACATACAGAACTATGATAAAGTTTAATTTATAAATTAGGCACAGTGAGAGATTGACAACAATAAAATAGAACTATTATAATAATGCATTTTAAAAAAATATTTATTCATGAGAGACACAGATAGAGAGAGAGGCAGAGACACATAAGGAGAAACAGGCTCCATGCAGGAAGCCCAAAGTGGGACTTGTTCCCAGGACTTCAGGATCACGCCCTGGGCCAAAGGCAGGTGCCAAACTGCTGAGCTACCCAGGGATCCCCATAATAATGTACTTTAATAAAAGTTATATAAATCTCTCTTGAAATATTTTATTGTAATGTACTTACCCTTCTTGTGATGATGTGAGATGATAAAATGCCTATGTAATGTGATGAAGTAAGGTGAATGACCTAGGCAATGTGATGTAGCGTTAGGCTACTATTGACCTTCTGACAATATGTCAGGAACAAGATCATCTGCCTCTGGGCTAGACTTGTACCACAGAAAGTGAAACCATGGATGAGTGGGGGTTAAACAATTCCCATTCTTCTCTCCCTCCAGCCCCTAGTAACCACCATTCTACTTTCTGTTTTTGTGAATTTGACTATCCTGAGTACTTCATATAAGTAGAGTCATAACAGTATTTGTCCTTTTGTGATTGGCTTGTTTTGCTTAAGATAATCTCCTCAGGGTTCATAAGTGTCATAGCATGTATCAGAATTTCCTTCCTTTTTAAGGCTGAATAATATTCCAATGTGTGTTTATGCCACATTTTGTTTATTCATTCACCCATCTGTGGATATTTGGGTTGCTTCTACATTTTGGTATTGTAAATAATGCTGCTGTGAACATGGGTATACAAATATCTATTTGAATTCCTGCTTTTGGTTCTTTTGGTTATATACCCAGAAGAGAATTACTGGATCACATTGTATTTTTATTTTTAAATTTTTTAGGAACTGCCAAACTGTTTTAATAGTGGGTATACCATTTTACATTCACAAAAATTTCTAGTTTCTCCACATCCATGCTGTGTTGGGGGGCCCATAGGTGGCTATTAAATTAAAATGCAGATTATGACCTGCTGAATGAGAATGTTCAAACTACCCACATGGAATTGGCACATAGCCCCTCAACATCAAGTTCCCATTTTGTGGAAGTGAAAACCCCAGATTGTTTTGATGGAAGGCACGATTTCAATTCGCTCACACAAGGGAAATAAAATCACTTTGGGTATGGAGCCTTCTTTAAAAATAAATAAGTTTATTTCCATAGGAATGGATCTCATTTTACATATATTTGATAATTCATAGTAGGACAATGTGGGAATCTCAGTGAAAAGTCTTAGAGTGATTTGTTAGCTAGAACACTATTTTTAAATCATAGTTAGGACAGAGATAATGAATATGGTTGGTTTTATTGTCAGGAGGGGTGTTTTAATAGTTAAAAAATTGATCAAGTTTGATCTTCATTTATTAGACTTCTTATCTGATTTGGAGGAAATCTGTTTCTTTTCTATGTAAAGGTGAAGTGGATCCTAAAGAGAGGATAGCACGCCAACGGAAACTATTACAGAAGAAACTTGGTCTTAATATGGGAGAAGCCATTGGAATGAGTACTGAAGAACTCTTCAATGATGAAGATTTGGATTATACCCCAACTTCGGCAGCCTTTCTAAACAAACAACCTGTAGGTAAAATCTTTGGTTGTTTGATTACAAGTAATAATACAGAGGTTTTGTTTCATTTTTCCATGTAATTGCAATTAAAAAAATACTATTCTTAATTCTGCTAATTCCTGCTTGTTCCACCGTAATTTAGTGTCTTCATAAATCGGATTTCTGATAACACATCCTAAAGAGACAGAAGTTCAGCCTATTGTAGACTCTGGATTGACAGATTAAAAAGAGCTGTGGTTGACTTTTTAGGAACCACTGCTACTGAGAGATCCTAGAGATTTCCATTTTTCTTTAGTTAAAAAAAAATGTATTTGAGAGATTGAAGATAATAAGGGCTAGTATAATGATACTAGAGATCTTTAGATCTATGATTTGTTCTTTTGAGAAAGTAACAGACATGATAACACTTTCAAACAATACAAAAAGGTATACAATATGAAATAAAAGAAGTTTTACATAATTGTTGGACACCCATGTCTCCATGCCCCATAAGCAAGGGCATAAGTTACTGTACACAAGTATTTTTATCCTGTTAAGCCATATTTACATTTTCCCACTGCAAATAGCTGAATATGTAAGTATATATAGATTGAACATACACTTTTTTTTTTACTTTTCTGCATATCCATTTAATTTTTTTTAATTGGAGATCATACATTTTTTTGATAGCTTGATAGTTCTGCTCTGTATTCCTTTCTTTTCTCTGTTTTTCCAGTTCCCCTTGGATGCCTACATACTGCTGCTTTGTTTTGTTTTTGTTTTTATTTTTTTTCCTGTTAATGTCCCAAACTGTTTAAGCTCCAGTAAAAGTTGTGGCTCTCTCCTCAGAAAAATTCACGTATAAGTGAAACATTACCATTCAGGGATTTGGTATTCTTTCCTCTTGCCCCTGCAGTATCTTTTAGCATTTCCTGGTCCTTGTTAAGAATTTCTGCTTTGTCCTGAAACACTTATCTTCTTTCTCTTTTGGTCTTTTTCTTTGCCTTTTATGCTAGTTGTTTTCTAAACCATCAGAATTTGCAAACTCTTTTTTAGGGCTAAGGGAGTGTGTGTTGATGAATAGCTTTTGCAGACAAAATAATTGGAACGTTCCAGAGGAAAAAAAAGAGGTAGATGATAATAACACCAGGAAGGAACAGAAAGAAATGGGATACAAAGCATGAAGTAGAAATAAAAAAGAAAGAAGAAAATAGAATAAAGGAGAATAAAAATGTAATGTGATTACAATGTGGTAATTGTATATGGTATCTTAAGAAAAAAGGTGGGTCAGGTATATTAGAGAAAATGGGCTGTTGACAGAATAGTTATTTGTCGGATGGGCAACAGTCAGTTTGAAGTTGGCAAGATCCAAGTTGGATTGGCCTTATATGTCATGGACCTTTGGGAAGAGTTGTTTAATGCTACTTGTTGCTATAGTTTCATCACTATTTGTATTTATGCCAGTGTTCCCTGGACCAAGACTATAGTAGGGCATCAGTACTAGTGACCCTGATTGGTTGTCAAAGTGTGGATTTCAGTTGAATCTTTTTTTTTTTTTTTTTTTTTCAGTTGAATCTTAATCAGATGAGTGCAGAAAGGATTTTTAGGCTTGAGTTCAAAATATTTCTACCTCACAGACTTTATAATGTCTCCCAAGAATGAAAAAGACAGCAAAAACAGTAGACAGGGTAACCTGGGTGGTGCATTCAGTTGAGTGTCCAGTCAGGTCATGATCTCAGGATTGTGAGATCAAGCCCAGGGTCGGGCTCTGAGCTCAGTGAGGAGTCTGCTAAGGTTTCTCTCTCCCTCTACTTCTGCTGTTCCCTGTGCACACACACTCTCTCTCTCTCTCTCTCTCTCTCTCGTAAATACATCTTTAAAAAAACCCAAAATAAAGAAGCATAGAAGCAAAAAACAGTAGAAAGTGACTGCTTAAGAGGGAAGGAGCATATAATTTGGGTTATGTTGACTATAGGGTGCTGGATCACTTAATGGCTGTAAGTTTTAGTTTTTTCAACAGATGATGATTCTCAGTTTCTTTTACTGATAATTATTTATTATAACTTTTGGGGTGGTATTATGGTTATTCATTGATACATTTGTGTGTGTATACATATATATATATATATATATATATATATATATACACATATACATATACACACATACATATATATAGGTTTTGTTTTATTTTAAATCCAGTATCATTAACATACAGTGTTATATTAGTTTTGGGTGTATGATATATTGATGCAACAATTCTGTATATTACTCAGCTCATCAAGTAAGTGTACTCCTAATCTCCTTCACCTATTTCACCCATATCCCCACCCACCTCCCCTCTGGTGACCATCAGTTTGTTCTCTATAATTAAGAGTCTATTGGGGTGCCTGGGTGGCTCAGTTGGTTAAGTGTCTGCCTTTGGCTCAGGTCATGATCCCAGCATCCAGGGATTGAGCCCCACATCAAGCTCCTTGCTCAGTTGGGAGTCTGCTTCTCCCTCTCCCTGTTCTTATGCTCTCTTTTGCTCTCTTACTCTCTCCCTGTACCCCTCTCTCCCTCTCTTGTTCTCCATTTCTCCCTTTCCCTCTCAAAGTCTTTCTTTTTTTAAAGCCTGTTTTTGGTTTGTCTGTCTTGTTTTTCTTTGTTCATTTGTTTTATTTCTTAAATTCCACCTATGAGTGAAATCATATGGCATTTGTCTTTTTCTGATTATTTTGCTTAGCATTATCATCTCTAAATCTATTATTGCCAATGGCAAGATTTCATTTTTTATGGCTGAATAATATTCTGTTGTATCTCTGTACCACATCTTTATTACTGTGGCTAATTTGAGGTATCACCTTTTTAAAACCCTCTCTGTAGGTTATGATCATACATTTTTGTCACATCTGTGACAATAAAAGTTAAGAAACACACAAGCATCTGTTGGAAATTGGAAGAATATGGAAAAAAGAAGAGAGTGAAATTGTGGTAGAGCCATACAACAGAATAACACAATGCTGTCAAAATGTAGTTAATTTGGCTATAGTGAAATTCATAGACTTAGTCCTCTTCTGAGGCTATGACTATCGTTTATTTTAACTTCAAAAGTTCAAACTCAGCATTCTTTTATTCTTTTAGACTCTCCAGGCAGCTGAATTGATTGACTCAGAATTTCGAGCAGGAATGAGTAATAGACAAAAGAACAAAGCTAAAAGAATGGCCAAGTTATTTGCAAAACAGAGATCCAGGGATGCAGTGGAAACTAATGAGAAGAGGTAGTAATCTTTTTTTGCTTATTCATTTAAAATAGTGATGCTTTGTAGCTTAAATCTGTGTCTGCTTGATTTTTAAAAACATTTGCTGACTTTGTCTTTGGCTGTAGAGTACCTTTGGATTGTCTTGTCTATTGACAGAGATTATTTACTATTGGTGGGAACTAGGAGAATTTACATATGCAGATTTTTTTGTTAGGATGGGGGCTGAAGCTCTTCCAAGGGAAGTGCATTCCAAATAGAGAGAACAAGTGTAAATGCCTTAATCATAGACTGTTCAAGAAACAGAAAGAAAGGCAGTACGTCTAGGATAAGTAGAGAGAAGTGAGGGTGGTACAGAGTGAAGTCAGAGAGATGGTCTAAGGGCCACAAGTTAAGAATATTACTTGAGTATAGAACTGTCGCAGTATTATATTACCTGTCTTCCAGCCTGGGGACTAAGCCAAATAACAGGTAATAATGCAGGTTTGTTTACCGAATCTTGTTGTAGGAAAAATTCTGGATATACCCACTGACCTTTTTCTTAATGAATTAATAAAAGTGATATCTGTGTATGGTTTGGAAAAGCACTACTAAGAGTAGTTCAGAACAACCCTTCAGAAGCACTTTAAGGGATGTATTAAAATACAGATTTTCATACCCCACTCTGCTGTGTTGAATCAAGATCTTGGTCTAGACGTGTTTGAGTAAATGATAGAACGCATGAGGACTTACAAAGGCTTTTTGCAAGTGACAGAACCTTTTGTTTCCATTCACATAAAACTAAAAAGTAAGTTTACGGCATTTATTTAAAGACTAGATACAAAGGGGGAATAAGGGCAGTTCCGGTGGTGCAGCGGTTTAGCGCCGCCTGCAGCCCAGGGCGTGATCCTGGAGTCCCACGTCAGGCTCTCTGTATGATGCCTGCTTCTCCCTCTGCCTGTGTCTCTGCCTCTCTCTCTCTGTCTCTATGAATAAATAAATCTTAAAAAAAAATCAAAGGGGGAATAAATAATAAACATCTATTTGGTGTAAATTTTTACGTGGGGTTAAATTTCTTTGTTTGGGGTTCTTTTTAGTATGAAATTTTTATTAAGCTTTATTAAACAGCAGGTTTATTTTAAAAGAACAACTTACTAGGACTGCATATAGTAATCTGTGTCTGTTGGCTTTTTTCATATAAGCAGATTTCCCCAAATATTTGAATATTGAAATAGTAGATCTTACTTTTCAGAGTTCATGATTTATTCATTCTGCAAATATTTACTGAATAGCTTCTAAGTGCCAGATACTATTCTAGGCCCTCAGGATGCATTGGTGAATAAAATAGATTAAAATTCTGCCTTCATGAAGCTTATATTCTAGAGGAAAAAATGAAGAAGATAAGTAAGTAGGGGCACCTGCCTGGCTCAGTCGGTAGAGCATGCAACTCTGGGTCTTGGGGTTGTAAATTTGGCCCCATGTTGGGTAGAGATAACTTAAAAAAAAAAAGGAAGATAAGTAATATCATGTTAATGGTAAGGATTAAAAAAGACAAAGGAGATGAAACAAGGAAGTAACATGAAATGTTTTGTGGGGAGAGAGTTTGGAATTTGGATAGCATAGTCAGGGAGGGATTCACAGAAGTGACTTTTCATTAAAGATTCGAAAGAAGTAAGGATGCTAGTCCTATGAATATTTGGAAAAGACATTACAAGTAGAGCCTGGAAAGAGAAACATGCCTAAAAAGTTCATGGGTAGTATGGTGACCAACCAATGTGGCTAGATTGGAGAGAATTAGAGGAAGAATAATAGAGAGTGAATTAGGGGAATAATAATAAGGAATGAGATTAAGGAGGGTTAGATTTCTTTCATCACATTTACAAAAAATGGTTAGCCAAATCTAATTATTAAGATGGGGGGGGATATTTATGGAGAATAATCCTGTATATACCTTAACTCTGCTAATTGTGAATACTGAATAGTTTCATTTGCCTTCTCTTTTGTAATGTTTTATTACTATGCTAGCCTCAATATTTTTGTTCGTTATAAAGTAACATTTCCTCAGATTTTCTGGATACATTTTTCATTGGTCAGTTGTCTCTGTTTTTCAAAAGCTAGTAGGATTATAGTATGTTACTCAATATATTAGTTTCCTCCAGGGTACAAAAGCCTAGAAAAGTTATGCTGGGTCAGATTTAGGTTGTTAGACCAAGATCATTTAAAACAAAAAGGAGGGGGATCCCTGGGTGGCGCAGCGGTTTGGCGCCTGCCTTTGGCTCAGGGCTTGATCCTGGAGACCCGGGATCAAATCCCACGTCGGGCTCCCGGTGCATGGAGCCTGCTTCTCCCTCTGCCTATGTCTCTGCCTCTCTCTCTCTGTGTGTGTGACTATCATAAATAAATAAAAATTAAAAAAAAAATGCTTTAAAACAAAAAGGAGGGATCCCTGAGTGGCTCTAGTTTAGCACCGCCTTCAGTCCAGGGCTTGATCCTGGAGTCCCAGGATCGAGTCCCAAATCAGGCTCCCTGCATGGAGTCTGCTTCTCCCTCTATCTGTGTCTCTGCCTCTCTCTGTTTCTCTCATGAATGAATAAATAAAATCTTAAAAAAAAAAAAAAAAAAGGAGAAGAGCTGATTGTTGATAGGAAGTAAAAAAGACTTGTTAGATTTGAGATTCAGTTTGAAAGCAAGAATTCATGGATCTATTTTACATTCATCAGTAAGAGTAGGAGAGTATTTTTACCCAAAACTTTTTAAATGGTTAATCTTATTTGATATATGAAATTTAGGCAAACCATATAAGTAGAATATGGCAAAACATTGGTTCAAATGATGGATTCTGACATTCATTGTGGTTGACATTATTCTTCATTCACTTTTTAAAATGGTGACTTTTATTTTTTTAGCAATGATAGCACTGATGGGGAACCAGAAGAAAAGAGAAGAAAAATAGCAAATGTTGTTATTAATCAGTCTGCAAATGATTCCAAAGTCTTGATTGATAATGTTCCAGAGAGTTCTTCCTTAATTGAAGAGGTACTATTAAAATGCCCTGAGGTGTCTTTTGAAATCATTTATAATTTTTTCATACTAATATGATAGTAGATAGTATTTAATAATCTGCCCATTGAGAGAAATTTTATTGTATCTTTACTTCATTAGTAAAAATTTTAATTATTTAAATTTTAATTAAATTAAAATTTAAAAGCTTATTACTATAGATTTACAAATATTAAATTACTTAAATTGTGAGCATAAATCGGAACTTTTGAATTAGTACTAATTCTGTTTTTCTTATTCAGACAAATGAATGGCCGTTAGAAAGCTTTTGTGAAGAACTTTGCAATGACCTTTTTAATCCCTCCTGGGAGGTAAGATTTCTTTATTCCAGCTTCTCTCAGCTCTATATTTTTTGTTTTTGTTTTTTCTAATGAAGGGAGCCATGTCAAACACAATCTGTTAGGGTCCCTATTCTTTCCCTGTATACCTCTCAGGATACTTACTGACCCAGGCACTTCATATCATTCACCTTCTAAGTAGAAAACTTGAGACTCATTTTCACCTTTCATATACTTTTTGGTCGTTATTTCTTTAGTGATCTGTTCATTTCTTTTCATTTTTTTAGCTGTAGTATCTCTGGCATATCTCTTCCAAATAGTAAAAACTTCCTTTTTAAGTGGACAATTTTAGTTAAGAGCAGTAGTTTCCATACCAGCTTGTTAGTCTCAGAAATGTACATCTTGATCAGATCCCAGTATATAAAAGAGATGAAAGTGAAATTCCTCTGATTGAAGTTCAGGGTCGGTGGTCTCAAAGCATTCTGTCCTACGTTGGTTGGCTTCTGGGTGATTTAAAAAACAGTGCTCTGGAATACCTTTTAGGGGCATTTCTTCTCTTTGATGTCTTCTGTTTAAAAGTATTCAAGTCTTGAGTGCTTGGGTGGCTCGGTCAGTTAAACATCTGCCTTCAGCTCAGATCATGAGTTCTGCATTGGGCTCCCTGCTCAGCGGGGAGTCTGCTTCTCTCTCTGCCCTTCCCCCCCTGCTGTCTCTCTCAAATAAATAAATAAATAAATAAATAAATAAATAAATAAATAAATAAATAAATAAAATAAAATAAAATCTTTAAAGTTATTCAAGTCTTACCGTAAATTGAATCTTAAGTGAGTGAATGCAGTGTCAGTGGCCCATTTGCTCCCTTCCAGATGATATTTCAGAAGGCCAGAGGGTGACAGTGAAGCATTAGTCATGAGACAGTTGAATTCTCTTCCTTTCACACTTACTCTGGTAGCTTTGGAACTTAGTTTTAATATATGTATTTCTAAAATATTGATGTTGGGTCTATCGGAAACAACATATGATTCTTTCCTCTCTTTTGCTGAGGATAATGCTGAATGCAGGTAAAGGGTAGGGAAGTGACAGCCATATAGATTAATATCTTAGAAGGATTTTAGAATAATTGTTTTCTTAGCTTGATTTTAGAAAAATTCAATATAACCAAATCATGAAATTAATATACCTAATTTTTCTTGGATAGCAGAGGGATGACATATTCTGACTGTCATTTTGGTTTATTCTGATTTCTTAAAAATTTACTATCCCTTTTTCATATTGAAGAGAAGTTAAACTTAGTTTCTTAAGCATTTAGCCTCTGACATTTGCTTCTTGTTTGTTTTTAGGTTCGGCATGGTGCAGGCACTGGACTTAGGGAAATCCTTAAAGCTCATGGAAAAAGTGGTGGTAAAATGGGAGATAGCACTTTAGAAGAGGTATGTGTAGTAAAGGACCAGTTATCACTATATTTCAGTAGTTGAATTCTTTTCCCAAGCCAGGGAAGTTCCAGAGCTTGGGCCATGACATAGAAGTAATAAGTAGATAAATAATAAGAAATATGGAAAGCTGAATGTGAGGAAAAAAGTAAAAAGGTTGGGAAGAAGTCTGTTTACTAACATAGAAAGAATGAGCTCATGAGAAAGATATGTTCAGAAACACTAAGTAAAAAATACATAGAAGCAAGAGTACTTGAGCCAGGATATAATGGACTGGAAAGTAGAGTAAGAAGGACAGGGGGATAGTTTAGAGGTCATTAAGCAGTATGTCTGGTGTAGCATGAGACACTGGTAGTAGGATAGATACATGACAGATATAATTGAAATCAGAGCAACTTTGAGTAGTTTCTTAATTTCTCTTGGAGTGCAAGTAACAGAATTGATGAATTTTAAAGATTTTGGTATGGTACATTTGAACCTAATTAATCAACAAACAAGATGTGGTTAGTATCAGAGATAGTAATTGGACTATACTATATTTTGGTTATTGTCCAGTCTGTCCCAATATTTAGTTTTGATTTTGGACCTAATGTTTCTTCAACCCCCAATACAAAGTATGATCTTCATCTGTTAATTAAAAAATGATTGTTTTAACAGATGATTCAGCAGCATCAAGAGTGGTTGGAAGACTTAGTTATTAGACTTCTTTGTGTTTTTGCGTTAGACAGATTTGGAGACTTTGTTTCTGATGAAGTAAGTATCACCTAAGAGAGGCTTTGCCCAATCATATTTCAAATGTAATGGAATAAGTCTTTTGTAATAATGAGTTTTCTTCCTTTCTTGTTCATAGGTTGTAGCACCAGTTCGTGAAACTTGTGCTCAGACATTAGGTGTGGTGTTAAAACACATGAATGAAACAGGAGTTCATAAAACTGTGGATGTGCTGCTTAAATTACTTACACAAGAACAGTGGGAAGTTAGACATGGTGGTCTGCTAGGAATAAAGTATGCTTTGGCAGTTCGTCAGGTAAACACTTCAGTTTTTGAAGCATGTGTGGGAGAGTTATTTCCCCCCTTAGTTTATTTTCATTAAGTATATGAAATGGCCCTGGATTCTTAGTGTTAAAGATAAGCCAGCCTCTTTGAGGTAGTGTCATAGACCTAGGTGGTGCTAATAAGAATTTAAGTACAAATCAAAAGATGGTTCATTAGGTTTGAAAAACTGTTCCTGTTTCATAGCCAGACCAATTCTCAGAGAGGTTCCTAGTGTATGATCCTATGAGTAGCCCCTGTGGGGCCTCCTTTTGAGGAAACTGAAAGAATAGATTGGAGTTAGGAGAAGCAGGAAGGGATGGCTTTTCCTGCCTTCTCTCACACCCGTTTTGATTGTTATTGGTGTTGAATAAGACATACAAGTTGAGGTTCCAGCACCAGTGGTATATATGCATGTGTGTTCAACACAGGGAGTTCATAGTTCTACTTGGAAAAATATTTTCTGATATTTTAAGCCACATTGAATAATAAAGTACTTGATACTGTTGTAGTCTTTTTCAAGTGGGATTAGTTACACATAGGCTTCTGTTGATGTTATTTTTCTTTTTTGTTTATGTGATTCCTTTTTAATGAAGGTTGGGATTTATGGGGCACCTGGCTGGTTCAGTTGGAGAAGCATATGACTTGATCTCAGGGTTGTGAGTTGGAGCCCCACATTTAGTGTAGAGATTACTTAAAATAATAAAACTAAAAAAATTAGGATTTATGCTTTCATATGATAAATTTAATAAAAAATGTTTAAGTACAATAATTGTATTATGGAAGATTAATCTATTTTGATACACTGTTTTACAGGATGTAATTAATACTTTATTGCCTAAAGTTTTAACTAGAATAATTGAAGGACTTCAGGACCTTGATGATGATGTCAGAGCTGTTGCTGCAGCATCATTAGTACCTGTGGTAGAAAGCCTTGTGTATCTTCAGACACAGAAGGTAAATTAAATCTTTTCGCATTTTCTTCTATAGAGCTTGTTTATATTCACGGTGTAGAGTATTAGGAAAAACATTAAGTACTTTTTTCTCCTTCATCCTCCATTTTCTTTTTTCTTAAGATTTTATTTTTAAGTAATCTCTACACCCAGTGTGGGGCTCAAATTTACGGCCTTGAGATTGAGAGTTGTGTGCCCCACCAACTGAGCCAGCCAGGCACCCCATCCTCCATTTTTCTTATGACAGTCCTCTAATGTATGCAATTTCAGATGCAATTTCAGTTATATATTATCCTTGGAGGAGTGAATTTTGTCTATTAATTTTCTTCTCCTTCATGTAGAGAGTATATATAAGGAACTTCTTTGAGAAGAAAGCAACCGTTTTTTTATTTTACTCCTTGTTTTTAGACATATGGGATTTTTGTTTGTTTTTTTTTGTTGTTTTTTTTTTTTTTTTGATTTTTGTTTGTTTTGATTTTGGCTTTAGGTTTTTTTAATCTGGTCTCATTTTTTGAAATACCTCTTTTAAGATCTGACTTTCAAAATTATCAAAATCAGAACATGAATATTTGGAAGTGCAGTAAGCAGTATTTATTTAAAAGCTCAAAAACTAAATTTGTCTTTTCATGATGATTAGTATTGTATTAAATATATTAAAGTTGCTTTACACAGAGGGTCATGTCTTGTATATGTACACTATATTGTTCTCAGAGTTTTGGTTTTTTTTTAATAAAATAGAGTATTGGAGTAATAATGAGTATTGGCTACTTTATTTCTTGAATTCTCCCTCCCGTTATGAGCCTGGTTAGGAAGGGAAGCACCAAAGTAGAGTTGAGTGGCATTTAAAGAGGGGTAGAGAATTAATATAAGTAAATAACATCTCCCTCCTTAATTTTGCTCAAAACTGTTACTATCCAAAGGTGTGAGGATTATATATGTTTTTGAATTAGTAGTGACTAAAGTTTGGCATAGCTTGTGCATATTTTGTGTAAAATGTTTTCTTAATAACTGATCTTATAGGTACCCTTCATTATAAATACATTATGGGATGCTCTGCTGGAACTAGATGATCTTACAGCTTCAACAAATAGTATTATGACTCTTCTTTCATCCTTATTAACTTATCCTCAGGTCCAACAATGCAGGTAATTATTTGTAGTTAGTGGAATAAAGTAAAAAGTGTTTACATACATTTCCAGATAATGAAACCTAAGAATACAATAGTAGAGCATCTTTAAGAACAGCACTGTGAGTTGGGGATGCCAGCCAAAGACTATATTCTCAAGCAGCCTTTTCTTCTTTAATCTCTAACCACTGGCACATTTGAGGCAGGAAATTAAAAAGGTCATCTCCTTTACCCTTTCGTTGCATTGGTTTTATAATTCTTCTCTTGTTCATACTATTATAGTTAACTTCAGAAATATAATGGAATAGCAAAATAAGTGCCTGTAAAAGCAAGTGAAGAGAAAAAGTGGCAGGGCATATATGGAATTTCCTAATTTTCAGGTATTTTTAATTAATAATGAAAGCTATAGGCATTAAATGAGTTCATCTGTGTGAAAGCCCTTTTCAAGCTGCAAAATGCAAGAGTTATTTTTAATCGCACTAAATCAGAGGTTGGCAGACTTTTTCGGTGAAAGTCCAGATGGTGGTATTTTGGTTTTGTGGGCCATGTGATCATTGTCAAAAGTACTCAGCAATGCCATTCTAATACAAAAGCATCCATAGACAGTATATAAAGGAATGGATATGGCTGTGTTCCAATAAAACTTTATTTAAAAAATTGGGTAGAGTGGGTTTGGACCATAAGCCTTTGTTAATAACTACCCTAAATAAAGGACTTAGGACTTAAAAGAAAAATCATTAAGTAGACAGTGTCAGGAAAGTTAAATAACATAAGAAAATGAAAGTAGTAGTGAAAATTCTGTTAATTCAATGTGATAGATATAATGTGGTTTTTAATTTCTTTCAAAGTTGCCTTATTAGAAAGTTTGCTTCATATATTTGGCAGATACTTTCCATCTTATGTAAGAAATAAATGCAGCATGTCATTAGGAACATGAATAGTTACACTATTAACAAGACCTTATTATAATGTTTTTACATAGTTGGAGTCTTATGTCTCTGTGTGCATGTGTTTAAGTTAAAATTTTATAAATAAATTTACTAAATGTTTAAGTAAATGTAAGAAGTGATGTTCATACAAACCTGTAAGTAATGAAAATAGTGTTAAAAGATAGACATTCGGAGGGGAACCACAAAAGAATGGATAGTTACACCTGCCATATTCTTTTTTATTCATGCCTTTTTCTACAGTTACATATTTTAAATGCTGTTATACATCATTTCCTAATTCAAGGTAATTTTTATAGTAAATGACTCATGTATGTGCAGGAATTCTGTGGTCTAAGTTGTTAGCATAGATGTGACATTTCTTGCTTTTCCATTTAAACTCTAATCTGTGAGAAGGAAGATATTTGAGTTTTCTTAACTTAGTAATGCTAAATAAGGATAATGAATTTCAAAGCTACTACCATACAACCTCTTGCTCATTTGATATGTGACAGAGATGACCCCAAAAGGAAATGTAAGTTATGTGCATCTATTGATTACCTATTGGGGTTAGCCATGAGCAAGAATGAATTAACAATCTTGATTTTGTGTAGCCTGACTACCAGTTAAGATACATATCCCATTTTCATGAGTAAGAACAGATTGAAAATAAGGACAGTTATATTCGAAAGTTTATTTGAAAAAGGTAATTCATGCTATTAGTGCCGTAGAACCTAATATTTCTTTTGCCTGCATTTGCTCTGGCTATTGTGGTGCTATAATAACAGTTCTGAATGAGGATGTTAAATGAATGTTCATATGAAAACTGTATTATCTTTTTAAAATTTATTCATCAAGAAAGATACTAGGTCCACAAGGACATATTTAGATAATGTATTAACATAGTTACAACTGAGAATGAGTAACATTGTGTTTTCTTTTTTAGTATTCAGCAGTCACTCACAGTTTTAGTTCCACGTGTCTGGCCTTTTTTGCATCACACTATATCATCAGTTCGAAGAGCAGCACTGGAAACTCTATTTACATTATTATCGACACAGGACCAGGTAAGAACTAATAATTATGTCTAGTGATCTTGAAATTATATAAAATAATTTTATAAAATAAATCTGACCACCAGGTTACTCTTGCTACATATCCAAAGATCAGGAGAATGCTGGACCTAATAGCGGTGGTATGGTGACCATGTAGACACATAAGAGTATAATCCCCATGAGGGCAGGAACATTTTTATATTTTGCTCTAGGTCATATTCCCAGTGCTTGGAATAGTACTTAACACATAGGAGGCCTTCAACAAATTTATGAGTGGAAGATGGATTGAATAGTCTGTTAGAGACCTATTCAGTTTTTGCTTGCTTTTTGTGGTTGACAGCTGGATGGTTGTCAGAATTGGCAGAGCTCATTCCAGATTAGGAGGCTACAGTTGGAGCTCTACAGTATGATTCCTTAAGAATGATGATGAAATTGCTAGGCACTTGCCTCTTCCTTAAGAATTACTCAATCTTAAGAGCATAGTATTTCCAAGGATAGTATACTTCAGGAGTCACACATGGAAATGCTTTGAAAGATCATCAGGTAATGTCACTGCTGACTTGAGGAGTCTTTGCCCTGCCTATAAAAGGCTTCACATTTTTATTTTAAAAATAAAAATAGGTCAAACAAAATACTAGAATTTGGGGAAATACCATAAAGAATCATTCTGACATGCTGTTATTTGTGGGTACCACAGTTTGAGCCAGTGATCCTTAAAAAGCAGCAGTTGGGGCAGCCCGGGTGGCTCAGTGGTTTAGCACTGCCTTTGGCCCAGGGTGTGGTCCTGGAGACCCGGGATCGAGTCCCACGTCAGGCTCCCTGCATGGAATGGAGCCTGCTTCTCCCTCTGCCTGTGTCTGTGCCTTTCTCTCTCTCTCTGTCTCTCATGAATAAATAAATTAAATCTTTAAAAAAAAAGTTGATTTTTTTCAGTTTACTTATTTATTTTTATTTTTTTATTTTTATTTTTTTTCTTTTTTATACTTATTTATTTTTAGACAGTAGATTATAGTATAGGTAAATATCTCTCTTGTGTTCATACCCTTCTGTGTGAATTAGGAATATTAAAAGAGGGGCGCCTGGGTGGCTCAGCGGTTGGGCGCCGCCTGCAGCCCAGGGCCTGATCCTGGAGACCCGGGATCGAGTCCCACATCGGGCTCCCCGCACGGAGCCTGCTTCTCCCTCTGCCTGTGTCTCTGCCTCTCTCTGTGTCTCTCATGAATAAATAAAATCTTTAAAAAAAAAAAAAAGGAATATTAAAAGAGGGGAATATTCCACATAGACTTGCTTTAATCATCATGGTAGTGTGTTGTATTTCTGTGATTCTGTATCTGTAAATTTGGTTTTGCCTTATTTTTAAATTTTATCTAATCAGAATCTTCTGAGGAAAAACCTTCAGATTTGTTTTATAACCCCTCAGTTGATCAGGCATGGGTTCATATGACAAAACTGGCATGGGTTCTGAATTTTCATTTCATTTTTGTATTGTGGTATTTGATTCTTAAGTAAATTCTTAAATAAAGTTCTTAAATTTACTTTGGTTAGCCCTCTTGAAGTTACCAGATTTCTTCACTTCATGGTTTTCTTTATTATTTTTCTAACAGACTTTTAAGAGCAGTTTAGGTTTACTGAAAAATTGGGCAAGAAGCACATATTTCTTATATGCCCCTACACACACACACACACACACACACACACACACACATTTTCCCTATAGTTAACATCTTGCATTCGTGTAGTACTTTTTTAAAAAAAATTTTGAGGGAGGGTGAGGGGCAGAGAGAGAAAGAATCTTAAGCAGATCCCATCCCATACCCATTGTGGAGCTGATGGTTTGAACTCACAACCCTGAGATCATGACCTGTGCTGAAATCTAGAGTTGGGTAGTTAACCAACTGAGCCACTCAGGTGCCCCAGTATGATCCATTGATCCATTAACTAAAGTCCATAGTTTACATTAGAATTTACTCTTTGTATTGTAGATTGTATGGGTTTTGACAAATGTCCAGTGATATGTTTCCACCATTGCAGTATCATACAAAATAAAAAAGTGCCTGTGCTCCATCTATGGATTCCTCTTTTCCTCTTTCCAAATTCTTTTTTTTTTTTTTTAAGATTTTATTTATTTATTCATGAGAAACACAGAGAGAGAGGCAGAGACACAGGCAGAGGGAGAAGCAGGCTCTCTGTGGGGAGCCCGATGTGGGACTCTATCCGGGGACTCTGGGATCATACCCTGAGCCGAAGGCAGATGCTCAACCACTGAGCCACGAGGCATCCCCATTTACTGACTTATTGAAGGATATCTTGGTTGCTTCCTGTTTTGGGCAATTATGAATAAAGTTTTTTTTTTTTTTTTTTAGAGCAAGCACATAAGACGGGAGGGGCAGAGGGGGAGAGTGAGAATCAGACTCCCCTCTGAGTGGGGAGCTGGATGCAAGGCTCTATCCCAGGACCCTGAGATCATGACCTTAGCTGAAATCAGACACTTAACCAATTGAGCCACCAAGGCGCCCATGAATGAAGTTTGAAACATTATGTGCAAGTTTTTGTATGGGAAAGTTTTCAGTGCACTTAGGTAAACCCCAGAGAGCACAAGGAGTATGTTTAATTTTGTAAGAAATTGTCTTCCAGAATTGCTGTACCATTTGGCATTTCCATCAGTGGTGAATGAGAGTTCTTGTTGCTCCACATCCTTACAAACATTGAATGTTGTCAGTGTTGCAGATTTTCGCCTTTCTAATAAATGTGTAATGGAATCTTATAGTTTAAATTCCCCAATGATAGATGATGTTTTGAGCATCTTTTCATATGCTTATTTGCCATCTATATCTCTTCTTTAGTGAAGTGTCTATTCAGGTCTTTTCCCTTTTTAAAAAATTGAGTTGTTTTCTTACTCTTGAATTTTAAAATTTCTTTATGTATTTTTTTTTTAAGTTTTATTTATTTAAGTAATCTCTATACCCAATGTGAGGTTCAAGCTCATGACCCTGACTGAGATCAAGAGTTCTACACTCTCCTGATTGACCCAGCCAGGTGCCCCTCTTCGGCCGTTGTCAGTCCTTTCCCTTATTATTTCCTAATATTAATCTGGAGTCAAGAAATATTTTCAAGTCCACCTCTGTAACCCAGCTGTAACCATGTTATATTTATTTGATGAAAAAGTTTTTTTCTGTAACAATGTTATATTTATTTGATGAATTTTTTTAAAAAATTTATTTATTTATTCATGAGAGAGACAGAGAGAGAGAGGCAGAGACATAGGCAGAGGGAGAGGCAGGCTCTTCACAGGAGCCCAGGATCACGACCTGAGATGAAGGCAGCTGCCCAATCGTTGAGCCACCCAGGTGTCCCTATTTGATGAATTTTTTAAAAAATCCAGTATAGTTAACATAGTGTTATATCAGTTTCAGGTGTACAACATAATGATTCGGGTACCTGAGTGGCTCAGTTGGTTAAGCAGGCGCTTACCTTTGGCTCAGGTCATGATCTTATGGCCCTGGGATTGAGCCACATCGAGCTCCTGGTTCACTGGAGAGTTTGCTTCTCTTCTTCCTTTCCTCCTGCCCGTCACGCCTCTCATGCTTGCTCACTTGCTCTCTCAAATAAAAACAAAACAAAACAAACCCACACAACTAATACAGCGATTCAATAATTCTATATATTAGTACTTATCATGATAAGTATCCTCTTGATCCACTTCACATGCTCTACCCATCTATCCTCTGGTAACCATCAATTTGTTCTCTTTGATTTAGTCTGTTTTTCTGGTTTATCTGTTGTTTTTGTTCGTTTTGTTAAATTTCACATTTATGATTAAAATCTTATGGTATTTGTCTTTCTCTAACTTATTTCACTTAGCATTATATTCTCTAGATCCATTCGTTTTGCAAATGGCAAGATTTCATTTTGTCCGTTTTTATGGCTAGTATTTCTGTGTATGCATGTGTGTGCGCATATGTATCCCACATTTTCTTTATCCATTCATCTATCACTGGACACTGGGCTGCTTCCATATTTTGACTGTTGTAAATATTGCTGCAGTAAATGTAGAGATGCATGTATCTTTAAATTAATGTTTTCATATTCTTTGGGTAAATACCCAAAAGAACAATTAACTGGATCATTTGGATGTTTTAACTTTTTGAGAAATCTCCATACTGTTTTCCACACTGGCTGTACTAGTTTGCATTCCAACCAGCAGTGCACAAGAATTCCTTTTTCTCCACATCCTTGCCAGCACCTGTTGTTTCTTGTGTTGTGAATTTTAGCCATTCTGACAACTGTGATGTGATATCTCATTGTAGTTTTGATTTGCATTTCCTTGATGATGAGCAGTGTTGAGCATCTTTTCATGTGTGTGTTGGCCATCTGTATGTCTTCTTTGAAGAAATGTCTGTCTTCTGCCCATTTTTAAATTGGATTACTTGGCGGTTTTTTTGGTGCTGAGTTTTCTTTTTTCTTTTTTTTTTAAGATTTTATTTATTTATTTATTCAAGAGAGACACACAGAGAGAAGCAGAGAGAAAGGCAGAGGGAGAAGCAGGCTCTCTGTGGGAAGCCCGATGTGGGACTCAATCCCAGGACCCTGGGATCATGCCCTGAGTCAAAGGCAGATGCTCAACCACTGAGCCACCCAGGTGCCCCTGGATCAAAAATTTCTAGTTTCATTTTACCTTTTTTTTTTTTTTTAAATAATGGGCCACATTTAATATATGGCCCACCTTTTCAATAATGTATCTCCATTCCTCTCTCTGTGATCCCACTACCATTGCCTGGTTCAAGCTTGTGCACTTCTCAAATACATCAATTCATCACCTTTCAAACTGGTCTCTCTGCCTCCATTTTGGTTCCCACCCCCATTTGGTCTTTCATAGTGCTGAGTGGGATTGTTATAAAATGCAGTGCTAATCATGGTACTCCTTATTTAGATTCTTCAACTGTTTTTTTATATTCTTCACTAGTTTGGCACAGAAGACTTTCCAGATATTGGCTCTTCCTCCTCTATAGCCTCTTTTTTTCATTCAAGTACACTTTGTATAGACAAACCAAACCACTTCGTAGGGAGCATGAAATAGGAACTTGTAAGCAAACCGAATTAGTTTCATTTGGTAAGAACATAAAATCAAGGTGTAACTTTTTTGTTAAACTAGCAGTTTGGTGATCAAAGTGAAGAAATTTATTACTTGATTTTCCTTTCTGTACTGTCTCTTTAGCCCATGACTGTTTTTATGCGTACAAGAGCGTATCTGTGAATCTGTATGTCTATCAGTCAACTACTTTCCTGGAATATCTAGTATTGTTACCAGTTAGTGCTGTAGCTTGAACTTGACTCCTTAATCTAGAAAAACATGTTGGACATTAATCTTTTGTTCTCCTGATAGGGCCACCTTTTCCATTCCATTTGTATCACAGCCACTTTGAGTTATTAAAAAATTTCAGTTACATACATCATTGACTATTTGAAAAGCAAACTTTAGCATGAAACGTATTTAGCATGAAGAAATATATGAGATTGAGTTGGAATCTCAGGATCTAGGATGTAAGAAATTTCTCATATGTATATGTAGAGGGGAAAAGAAAGACCAAAAGACTATATTTAACTAAGACTGGCATTAGAGAACATTAGCTAGTTAGGTGTTGGCCAGATTTTACAAAGGTATTGAAGGGCAAGAGCAAAGGTTAAAATACTCATCTGACTTTCAATAAATATTGATTGGACAAATGAGTAGAACAGAGCATAATAAATTGTGTAAATATGGAGTTTACTTCATTTTTGTGTTTTTTTTTTCTTTCGGCAGTGGGCCAAATGGGATTTCAGATCAAATTAATGAAAAAAACTGTAATTCATTGCTTAGTTGTAGCTTCTTTCCAAATCTCCTCCCCTGCAACCCCAAATCACTTGATAACAGAGATAAGAAATGATGATGAATTTATCTACAGGCGGGAATCAGGTGTTCATGGGAGTGATGATCAGACTTCTGCTTTTTTCCACATCTATAACCATTTTGTGGGAATGCTTGTGGGAAAATAAAAGAAGGGGTATAGCAAAAAGGTATTGGCAAGAGCTTACCCTGTCAGTTTTACAAATTTGGCATTTATTGCCAACTAAAATTGTGGAAAATTTCACATATAACTACTCTCCATGACATGGGACCATTTCCTGTAAGAAATATGAATTTATTCAACAAATAATTTAGTGCCTACCTATGTCCTTACAATTCTTTAGATACTCATCAGTAAAAGACAAGGTCATTGCTCTTCTGTAGAGCTTAAAACAGGAAATTAAACAAGACAGGAGAAACAGGCAACTAGACAAGCTCTAATAACATAATGAGGTGTAAGCATCTGGTAGGGAAAGTAGACGATGCTGTTGGATCCTTGCTAGTGGGGTGAGTGAAGGCCAGGGAACACACCCTACTAAAAGTGAAGTTTAAGCTGAGATCTGAAGGATGAATAGAATTAAGGGAAGAGCAGAGTAAAGGTCAGGAACAGCTTATGAAACTCTGGAAGCAGGAGAGTACATGATTGTACTAAAGAGGAAGTGAAAGCAAATTGGCTGGAGGGTAGAATGTGAGTGAGTATAGTTGGCTAGAAGTTTCATCTTGATCTTCAGGTACAGTGAGCTGATAGTCCTATTTCTGTTTGTCATCAACTCAGTTTACTCTGAGTTCCAAGAAGGCAGAAGACAGCAAAGAACATCAATCTTAATAAAGCAACTGGAAAGAAACTACCCCATCTGTGTCACACTCCATAACAATTAGCCATTTTCCTTAGTAATTCCCACAAATCCCTTCCCCTCCCATCTGATGCTTACTACAAAAATGTTGGGGACTACATTTAGGACTAACATAAAATGCTAATAATTGCTCTGTTAATTATTTAATACAGACCAAAAATTTTTTTTCAAAGGCATTTGAAAAGCTTGAATTCACATATAACTTGAGTAATAGTGTTCCTGATTATAGTTAATTTAAACTTGGTGAAGTATGGGACGCCTGGGTGGCTTAGTGGTTGAGTGCATCTGCCTTTGGCTCAGGGCATGATCCTAGAGTCCCGAGATTGAGTTCTGCATCGGCTCCCTGCATGGGGCCTGCTTCTCCCTCTGCTTGTGTCTCTGCCTCTCTCTTTCTGTGTTTCTCATGAATGAATAAATAAAATCTTAAAAAAAAAAAAAAAAAACTTGGTGAAGTAAACAGACTGGTAGGAATTTTTCTGTATTTTAGTTTACACTATGCTAGACTAGTGCTAGGTGGTCATCAGCACTTTGTAGATATTCTCTAGATTGGGGGGAAATTTTTGATGAGTAGAGTCCTAGTCCTAGCATACTAAAAATCTGTTAAGTACTTTAATAAAAAAAGTTTGGAAAGAGGAATTCCAAGGAGGGTAGTCTCTAAGGGACTGAGGAATAATATGCTCCTCAATGTACTTCGTTCCCCCACCAATCTAGTTAAAAAAACTTATAAATACAAAGCAGTAGCATTAGATTTCCTGCCTAAATCACTGTCTACTGGAAGATAGGTGCAAAATTAGTCAAAATAAGTGGGCAAACTTTCAGATCTGCAAGAGATAGATTGGTCCTGGATGGGCCAGATTATACATTGTGATTTTTTCAGGTAATTGTAAGCTAATTACTTTCTGCAGCCAAATCGAAAAGATGTTTGCATAATTGTTCAGGTGAAGTGAATTTGGCCTTCAGGTGTTTTCCCAGTTTTATCTTGTATTTTCTACTAAGCAGACTTTATGCTATGCTACTAGAGAATCTGCATTTTTAAAATACTAGTTTTTCTGGTGATATTTAATTTCTCCAAATCATTAGAATAAGAAGTGCAATACTGTTGCTCCAAAATCTTGTAAAAATTTATCACCCAGTCGAACATTTTGGTAAAGTCATACCATCGTTTCATGGTAACACTTGTATTATTTGACTTGTAACTCTTCAAATAAGCTAACACTCAAGAATTATATACTATAGATTTGATGCTGTTTTTGTTTTCAGAACTCTTCATCTTGGCTTATACCTATCCTGCCTGATATGCTTCGACACATTTTTCAGTTTTGTGTTTTAGAAAGCAGCCAGGAAATTCTGGACCTCATTCACAAGGTACACAATAAATATATCTGTACTCTTTTCCCTGATAGCTTGGTAGATTTTTAAACTTTTTCATAATTGCTATATGTTATTGGTCAAGGATTTTACGAAACTAGAAGTCAAGACACTTGAAAAGCGTGGAGATCTATAAAATGAAACAAAGAAATAGGCCTTTTATGGAGTATAATAGTTAATTCTACTAGGCAAGTATTTTAAGCACTTTCTGATAGCCTCAATACAGAAAATAAAATGAAAACACTTTTTCTGCATCATTTATTTTGCTGTTTATCCATATGCTTATGGATCCTGCAAAGTATCTTTTGGGATCATTGGTAATATATAGAGTCTTGATTGTTGTGGTTTGGATTTATATTTTTTTCCTTACTTAGCAAGATTGGTCATATGTGTTAGAATCTTTAAAAAAGAGGCACTTGATATATTTAATAAATGCTTATGTAGGGAAATGGTACTCTTGTAATTCAGTCTTGAGTTATTGCCCCTGAGGCAGCTCGTTGTTAACAGCCTTGGATTAACAGTGGTATTTTTATGTGTTTTTTTTTTTTTATGTGTTTTTAGTTACATTTAATATTAGGCATCAAGAAAGGTACCTTATTGAGTAAGATCATGAATCAAGATTTGTTCTTAATTTTATGCTAGGATATTATTATCTCTAACTTTAGCAGAGGATCTCTATCAGAAGCTGTTATATCTTGAATATGTGTGTGGTTTTGTTTGTTTTTAAGATTTTATCTGACAGAGCATAAGTTGAGTGAGGGGGAGGGGCAGTGGGAGAGGGAGAGGGAGAAGCCGACTCTGCACTGAGCACGGAGCTTGACTTGGGGATTGATGCGGGCCTCGATACTAGGACCCTGAGATCATGACCAGAGCCAAAGGTAGACTCTTAACCAACTGAGCTACCCAGGTGCCCCTAAAGTGTGTGTGTTGACTATAGGACTGCATTAGTATCAAGATTTATGATTATATGCAAAGGATTTCAATGACTGAACTTTTGACAACTCTTATATTTATGGCTATCTTATATTTTAAATGATTTTCACAAAATATTGAAGGAAATTCTTTGTATTCCTCTCTTAAAAACTTTTTGTTTTTTAGTATACAAACCTATCAAAAAGCTGTATTTAAAATTAAGCCTTTATATTGACTTTTAAAATTGTTTTTTTTGTGTGCTGTTTCCTACTTTTTTTTAAAATTCAGTATCCCCCCCAAAAAAAATTCAGTGTCCCTAAAAATAAGTGTTAGATTTTTTTTAAGTATTAGATTTTATTATTTTTTATTTATTTATTATTTTTTTAAAAGATTTTTTACTATTTATTTAAATACTCAGGAGAGAGAGAGAGAGAGAGAGGCAGAGACACAGGCAGAGGGAGAAGCAGACTCCATGCAGGGAGCCTGATGTGGGACTCGATCCCGGGTCTCCAGGATCACACCCTGGGCTGAAGGCGGCGCTAAACCGCTGAGCCATCCGGGCTGCCCCTAAGTATTAGATTTTAATAAGTATTAGATTTTACTAGCCCTTACTAGAAAAATTTCACTTTTCACGGTTCTCTTTCATTCTGTAGGTTTGGATGGAACTGCTGAGCAAGGCTTCAGTTCAGTATGTGGTAGCAGCTGCTTGTCCATGGATGGGTGCTTGGCTTTGCCTAATGATGCAACCTTCTCATTTACCTATTGATTTAAATATGTTGCTAGAAGTAAAAGCTAGAGCCAAGGTAAGTGTAGAGGGACATAATATATTTGTATGTTCAGTTCTGGTTATTAATATGGTAACCATGTAAGAAATTTGTATTGCTTTATTTTAACCATGATTTAATTAATTTAATGTATGGAGAAATTATTATTTTATGAGGATCTTGGCAAAATGCATAATAACCTTGACAAAATACATAATAATTTTTATCCATGAAAATTTTGTGAAAAGAACTGTGTTTTACTGGGATAACAAAGGAGAATATTTTTGTGTAGAGGAGAGTTGCCTATTAAGTTTTTTATTTTTAAAGATTTTATTTATTCATGAGAGACACACAGAAGCAGAGACACACAAGGCAGACGTTCAACCACTGAGCCACCCAGGTGTCCCTGATGATTAATCTTTAATTATTTTTTTTTCCTCTTTCCCTCTAGGAAAAAACAGGTGGTAAGATACGCCAAGGCCAAAGCCAAACTAAAGAAGTCCTTCAGGAATACATTGCAGGTGCAGACACCATCATGGAAGACCCCTCTACTAGGGATTTTGTTGTTATGCGGGCCAGAATGATGGCAGCCAAGTGAGTATACAAAATTCAGAAGCCCTTTAACTAAAATATTCTTCTGATATGTTTGTCAGTACTTCCTCTAGCACACTATTACAGAAAAAGTTTAAGAGAACATTTTTCATTTTCTTGAAGTTTTAAATTACATTTATATCTTTTTTTAAAGATAAAATAGGAGTTATGTCTTTGTTGGGAAAAGTTATAGCTTCAATAAGGAAAATGTTAAGAAATTTCTGTAGTAACTTTTTTCTCCCTCATAGGTTGTTAGGGGCGCTTTGTTGCTGTATTTGTGATCCAGGTGTAAATGTGGCAACCCAAGAAATTAAACCAGCTGAATCCCTTGGCCAATTACTACTCTTCCATTTGAACTCCAAATCTGCCTTACAGAGAATTAGTGTTGCTTTGGTAATCTGTGAATGGGCTGCTTTACAAAAGGTAAGATTTTGCCCAAAAAGTAATGAAGACAAATTAAGTAAACCAGTTTCCATTAGCTGTTAGGATTATTCTTATTACATTTTATAAACAAACAAATCTTCTCCGTATAAAAACCCAACAGTTATAGAAAAGTTTTCTAAATTATAGTGAAACATTGTTTCTCTTCCATTTGCTTTTAACCTTAGGCTTTTTTTTTTTTTTTTCGTAGAATCCCTAATCTGGTACCTGAGACTACTAGCTAAGACCATACTTAATGTTTGCTCTTGATATTATAATCTGTTAAGAGATGTCCCTCCTAAAAAGACATGTGTCTGTGTGGAAGCAGTCCAGAAACTATTAGTCATTCATTCCTTTATATTTCAGATGTCACTGAAAACTACAAAAGATAAGAGGCTTTGAGTAATAGAAATCTATTTGTATGAGTAGTAGCAAGGGCAGAATTTTGGGTCACAGGAAGAATAAAACCTCTACATTTAAATGAAAATCTTCATGTTTTCAATTAAGCTATTCCTGCAGCCCCTTTAACCTTTAATTTCTAATAAGGTGTGTGATTTTGTGTAAGACTTCTGTAAATCAAAGAAACTTCCTGCTGGCTTTGTTTATTCCATTAACTGGAATTCTGGAAATTTAACTGTCTGCACTTGCTGTGAGAGTTTCTTGTTACTGCCTCTTAGCAGTTTGTTAAAGCTATAAGCTGTGTCTAAAAGTAATTGAGCCATGCTCTGTTGCAACTGAGACCCCAACTTTGCCTCTGGAAAGAAGCAAGGCTCATCTGTTTTTAGGCAGGACTCGGTGTGCTGGAGAGGCAGTGATGCTGTGTTTTTGTGCCTCTCAGACTCAGCAGCAAGTGTTGACAGTTCGGTTTCTGGACCCTCACAGAGCTTCTCTGGACTTACTCTGTGAAGCCCAGGCTGATCACCCAGATCCCACAGAACCCCTCATGGCTCACCACTGAGGCCATTCCCCCTCTGGTTGGGGCAGGCAACAACCAGAGAGAGTGGGAAGGGTTAGTTAAATTTGGGGGCAGGTAAGTAGCTTTTAAATTATATATCCATTTCTACAGTATGGCATGTGAAGCTATGGGTTCAACTATTAAATCTAATAATGAGTTTTCAAATAACATTTTTAATGCATGCTAAGTGTTCTTTTCTGACTGATTTCTTTTTACAGTTACATATTTTTAAATCTGTGCTATATGTATGTACACTTGGTATAAATTCAGAGTTAAGTAAGAGTAATTAGGTGCAAAATTTATGGAATTGTAATAGTTCCATGTGCATGTTCTGTGGTCATTCATATTAAAATTTTAGCATAGTTTGGGTGTGATACCTTTTCTACAACTAACGATGTTCTGGGAGGTAACAGAATGTAGATTCAAAATGAATAGGAATTTAGAATTTGGTAGTTTGCAAGTGAAGATGTATGCATCTCTAAGAATTATGTTTATATATTGGCCCTGATGTTTTTTGTCTGTTATATTTTAGGAGTGTAAAGCTGTTACCCTAGCTGTGCAGCCACGTTTACTTGATATCCTTTCAGAACATTTGTATTATGATGAAATTGCCGTTCCATTCACGCGAATGCAGAATGAGTGTAAACAGCTTATTTCATCATTAGCTGATGCACATATTGAAGTTGGTAATAGAGTAAACAACAATGTTTTTACAATAGATCAAGCTAATGACCTGGTGAGTAAAGAAGTAACTTTCTTAATTTTAGATTGAGCATGAAATAAAGATTAGAAATTTGTTATGTGGTGTTTACCACAAAAACATTATTGTTGAATATGTCCTGGCCTGATAGCTTGCCACCTCTGCCCTATAGGAAAGTTATTGTATTGTATTGACTTTTTTTAAATTAGAGGATAGGGAAGGAATTTTCTTTAAATCTCAGATTCTAACAAGCCCGTGTACCTTTATCAGAAAAAGCTGTTCCATTTTTTGGTCATTTCTCAGTTTTGCTTAAAACTGGCAGAGTAATAGGATGCCTAGGTGGCTCAGTTGGTTAAGTGTTTGAATCTTGGTTTCTGTGCAGGTGGTGATCTCAGGGTCCTGAGATCAGCCTTGCATCAGACACTGTGTTCAGAGTGCAGTCTGCCTGAGAGTCTTTCCTTCTCCCTCTCCATTCTTTGCCCCACCCTCTGCTTGCGCATAGGCATTCTCTCTCTCTCTCTCTCTCTCAAATAAAAAGCTTAAAAAAAAAAAAAAAACTAAACTAAAACTGGCAGAGTATATAAAAAACTACTTCTATATAAGTTCCTGAGTATTTCTCATCTGCTCTCTCAACTTACAATGAAAATAGTCAAACATAAAGAAAAGGTAAAAGAATTACACAGTGAACATTCATATATTATTCATCGACTAGATTGTATAGTTAACATTTTACTAAATTTGCTTTATCACATATATATGCAGCTCTCTACTTAACCAGCCATCAGTTTATCTTATTTTTTGATGCATTTCTAAGTTGCAGATATTAGTACACTTCAGCATGTATATATATCATTAGCTAAAATTCACTATTTGTTTTTTGCTCTTTTGTGAGATAAAATTTATCTCCTATGGAGTACACAAACCTTAAACTACTTGATGAATTTTAACAGATGGGTGTATCTATGAAACCCAAACTTGGGATCCCTGGGTGGCGCAGCGGTTTGGCGCCTGCCTTTGGCCCAGGGCGCGATCCTGGAGACCCGGGATTGAATCCCACGTCGGGCTCCCGGTGCATGCAGCCTGCTTCTCCCTCTGCCTGTGTCTCTGCGCCTCTCTCTCTCTCTCTCTCTCTCTCTCTCTCTCTCTCTCTCTGTGACTATCATAAATAAATAAAAATTAAAAAAAAAAAAAGAAACCCAGACTCCTGTCAAGTTACAGACAGTACCATCACTATTTCAAAGTCAATCCCTGCCTATCCCTGCCCTCAAGTAATCATTGTTCTGATTTTTCCACCATAGATTACTTTTGTTTATTCTAGAATTTTATATAATTAGAATCATACACTCTGTGCTATTTGATATGTTTTTTTTTTCAGCATGATGTTTTTAAAATTCATCCATGTTGTTATGTGTATCAGTGATTCATTGTTTTTTATCGATTAGTTTTATTCCATTGTATAAATATACCACAGTTAAACTCTTCTCCTATTGATGAAAACTTGAGCTGTTCCAAGTTTTGGGCTGTTATGAACAGAGCTGCTATAAACATTCTTGCACAAGTCTTTATGTAGATCTGTATTTTCACTTCTTTGAATAAATATGTATGAGTAGAATTGCTGGGTCATTGGGTAGGTGTTTGTTTGGTTTTATAAAAAATTGCAGACCTTTTCCCAAAGTGGCTATATCATTTTACCTTCTAACCAACAATATGTGTGAGTTCTGGTTGTTCCACATCATCACCAGCATTTGGTGTGATTGCTACTTTTATTTTAGCCATTCTGGTGGTTATATGATAGCATCATTGTGGTTTTACTTTGTGTTTCCTTGATGACTAATATGTTCAACACTTTTTTGTGTCTTTTTTTTTTTTATTAATTTTTATTGGTGTTCAATTTACCAACATACAGAAAAACACCCAGTGCTCATCCCGTCAAGTGTCCACCTCAGTGCCCGTCACCCATTCCCCTCCAACACCCGCCCTCCTCCCCTTCCACCACCCCTAGTTCGTTTCCCCAAGTTAGGAGTCTTTATGTTCTGTCTCCCTTCCTGATATTTCCCAACATTTCTTTTCCCTTCCTTTATATTCCCTTTCACTATTATTTATATTCCCCAAATGAATGAGAACATACACTGTTTGTCCTTCTCCGATTGACTTATTTCACTCAGCATAATACCCTCCAGTTCCATCCACGTTGAAGCAAATGGTGGGTATTTGTCGTTTCTAATTGCTGAGTAATGTTCCATTGTATACATAAACCACATCTTCTTTATCCATTCATCTTTCGATGGACACCGAGGCTCCTTCCACAGTTTGGCTATTGTGGCCATTGCTGCTAGAAACATCGGGGTGCAGGTGTCCCGACGTTTCATTGCATCTGAATCTTTGGGGTAAATCCCCAACAGTGCAATTACTGGGTTGTAGGGCAGGTCTATTTTTAACTCTTTGAGGAACCTCCACACAGTTTTCCAGAGTGGCTACACCAGTTCACATTCCCACCCACAGTGTAAGAGGGTTCCCTTTTCTCTGCATCCTCTCCAACATTTGTTGTTTCCTGCCTTGTTAATTTTCCCCATTCTCACTGGGGTGAGGTGGTATCTCATTGTGGTTTTGATTTGTATTTCCCTGATGGCAAGTGATGCAGAGCATTTTCTCATGTGCATGTTGGCCATGTCCATGTCTTCCTCTGTGAGATTTCTCTTCATGTCTTTTGCCTATTTCATGATTGGATTGTTTGTTTCTTTGGTGTTGAGTTTAATAAGTTCTTTATAGATTTTGGAAACTAGCCCTTTATCTGATATGTCATTTGCAAATATCTTCTCCCATTCTGTAGGTTGTCTTTCAGTTTTGTTGACTGTATCCTTTGCTGTGCAAAAGCTTCTTATCTTGATGAAGTCCCAATAGTTCATTTTTGCTTTTGTTTCTTTTGCCTCTGTGGATGTATCTTGCAAGAAGTTACTGTGGCCGAGCTCAAAAAGGGTGTTGCCTGTGTTCTCTTCTATGATTTTGATGGACTCTTGTCTCACATTTAGATCTCTCATCCATTTTGAGTTTATCTTTGTGTATGGTGAAAGAGAGTGGTCCAGTTTCATTCTTCTGCATGTGGATGTCCAATTTTCCCAACACCATTTATTGAAGAGACTGTCTTTCTTCCAATGGATAGTCTTTCCTCCTTTATCGAATATTAGATGACATACATTTCAGGGTCCACTTCTGGGCTCTCTATTCTGTTCCATTGATCTATGTGTCTGTTTTTGTGCCAGTAACTTTTTTGTGTCTTATTGGCCATTTGTAGACCTGTCTGAAATGTATATTCAAATTTTTTGTCTATTTTTAATGAGGTCTTATTATTATTGAGTTGTAGAAGTTTTTGGTTTTTTAAAAAAGATTTACTTGAGGGTGGGAGGGAGGGAGGGAGAGAGAGAGAAAAAGAGAGAAAGAGAGGGCCACAGAGGAAGAAAAGGGCAGAGGGAGAGAGAGAGAGAGAGAGAGAGAATCTTAAGCAGACTCCAGGCTGAGCATGGAGCCCAACTCGGGGCCTTGATCTTACAACCCTGAGATCATGACCTGAGCTGAAACCAAGAGTCAGATGCTTGACCAGCTGAGCCACCCAGGTGCTCCTAGGAGTTGTTTTGTTTCGTTTTTAAATATATCTCAGAATACCAAATCTTTTTAAGAAGGGTGCTTTCTGGGGATCCCTGGGTGGTGCAGCGGTTCGGCGCCTGCCTTTGGCCCAGGGTGCGATCCTGGAGACCCGGGATCGAATCCCACATCAGGCTCTCGGCGCATGGAGCCTGCTTCTCCCTCTGCCTGTGTCTCTGCCTCTCTCTCTCTCTCTCTCTCTCTGTGACTATCATAAATAAGTAATAATAAAAAAAATTAAAAAAAAAAAAAGAAGGGTGCTTTCTGAATATTTTTTCCCAGTATGTGGCTTGCCTTTTCTTAATTGTCTTTAGATAAGCAAATATTTTTAATTTTGATGACATCTAATTTATCAGTTGTTTTCTTCTATGGTTATTGTGTTCTGTGACCTAAAGTACCTTTTCTTACTCCAAGTTGTGAAGGTATTCACATACATTTTCTTGGCAGTTTTAGCTTGCTTGCTTGCTTGTTTATTTATATATAGATTTATAGATTTGATTTATTCATTAGAGACACAGGCAGAGGGAGAAGCAGGCTCCATGGAGGGAACCCGATGTGGGACTCGGTCCCAGGACTCCAGGATCACACCTTGGGCTAAAGGCAGCACTAAACCGCTGAGCCACCTGGGCTGCCCAGCTTTTATGTTTAGATTTGTCATCCATTTTGAATGTATAGTGTGAAGTACAGATTGTTTTTCATGAAGATAACCATTTTTTCCAGCATCATTTATTGAAAAGATTTTCCATTCCCCATTGGATTGCTTTGGCACCTTTCAAAAATTTGTTGAAGTGTAGATCTATATTTGTACTCTGTTCAATCTATTTGTCTCTCATACCATCACCAATGTCTTAATTACTGTAAGCTTTGTACTTTAGTAAGTTCTTGAAGTTAGGTGTAAATGAGTTCTTCCTTTTTTGAGTTATAGGATCAGAAAACTGAGTTACTTGTGTTGGTTCCTGTGAAAGAGCAGTCTTCATTTTTTGTCCTTTTCTAATTAAAAAATTATATATTGAATTTTTTTTGTTCTCACCTGTGAGAAAAGTTAAATTGCTATTTTTTTGAGTTGTTTATGAGGTGGTTTTTCTGGTTGTTGCTGTTCTATAATTTATCCATTTTGCTTCTGCTGGTGGGTTTTTTTTTTTTTTTCCCATCTTGGAATGAAATCTCAAACTTTACAGTCTGTCTTCCCTCTCTATTTTTGACAATTTTATTTTTCTTATGACGAAAACTTTCAAGGTTTACTGTCTTAGCAATGTCCACATATACAGTGTAATATTATTTATTGTGGTTATCATGCTTTACATTACTTCCCCATAACTTATTTTATAACTGGAAGTTTGTACCTCTTGACCTCCAACCATTTCGCCCTCCTTCCCCAAATCTCCCTCCCCTCTGGGCAAGTAGCAGTCTCCTTTGTATCTGTTAGCTTTATTTGCTCGTGTTTTTTTTTTTTAGATTACACATGTAAGTGAAATCATAATGTATTTGTCTTTCTCTGATGTATTTCACTTAGCATAATGCCCTCAAGGTCCATCCATTTTGTTGGAGATGGAAAAATTCAGTCTCTTTTGTGGCTAAATAATACTCCATTGTAAATATATGCTGTATCTTCTTTATCCATTCATCCATCCATGAAAAGCCATTGCTTTTTTTTTTTAATTTTTATTTTATTTATGATAGTCACAGAGAGAGAGAGAGAGAGAGGCAGAGACACAGGCAGAGGGAGAAGCAGGCTCCATGCACCAGGAGCCCGACGTGGGACTCCATCCCGGGTCTCCAGGATCCCACCCTGGGCCAAAGGCAGGCGCCAAACTGCTGCGCCACCCAGGGATCCCAAGCCATTACTTTTTAAATCTTTACATTGACTTCCTGTTTTTCTCTTACCTGCCAGTATAAGCATATTCCTCAGATCTTTCTTTGTCACCATTCTCACAATTTAGTTCTTATCCAGGTGTTATGCTATCTTCTCTTGATCTCTTGAAGTTCTTCGATTGGGCATTTTTAGTTGGATAGCTTCAGTTTAATACAACCAAAACTGGAATTTTACAGTAAAATGCCTTTTTCAATCCACAGTTGCAAATTTTGCTACCATTTTCTTTCAGAAAGCCCCAGATGTTTATCTTTTCTCTGTTTTCATTACAATCTGGTCAAGGGCCTTAGTACTTTATGACTAGGTCCTGACTCATCTCTAAGGCTCTAGGCGGTCTTTGGCCCATTTCATCTTGCATGTTGTGCCAGACTTGTAAAGACTGTTAGTGCCACTCTGAAAGTGTCCCTCCCTTACTTAAAAACGTTATTTTTGTTTTCCTTGATTTTAGTTTTTTCTTTCTTACTTTTTACACCTTCTCTAAATTCTTTATCTCTTTTCATTATCTCTCAAATGCCCTCCCCTTCAGTGTAGTTTTTTTCTTGCAGAAATAAGCTATGCTCACTCACTTTCTATGCCTCACTCTTTCTCACTTCTGAGCCTGAGCTCCTATTTCTTTTGTCAAGAATTCCCTACCTTCAACCCTCTATGTTTATCCCAGGTTCATCTCTTAACATTCCTCCATCTGCACCCTCTACTCAGTCCATGATGACTGTTCTCAATTCCCTGAAAAATGCCTCACTTTCCACTCACCACCTCACACTATTTGCCAAGATATCCTTACAACTCCTGGCTTAACACATTCTTTAAAAACCCATCACAAAGGACTCCTGGGTGGTTCAGTTGGTTGAGCATCTAACTTTTGGTTTCGGCTCAGGTCACATCTCAGGGTCATGAGATCAAGCCCCACACCTGGCTCTGTGCTGGGCGAGGAGTCTGCTTGTACTACTCTCCCCTTGCTCATGAGTGCGTGCTCTCTCTCTCTCTTCCTCAAATGAATAAAATATTTAATAAAAATAAAAATCACAAGTGTTAACTTCATCTGGCAAGCCTCCACTAATCTTATCACTAGAGAAGAGTTATGCAACCCATGTGTCCCACAGTAACTTGCACTTACTTCGGTTATATGTTACATTGTCTTGTTTACTTATATATCTCTCTTCCACATTAGTGTCTACATTTTTGAGAGTCTGAAGACATTGGGTCTTATTCATCTTTTAGTATTCCTCAATAGAAACTTTTTGGATGAGTGAATTAATGAATTTGAGGTATTTGGAAAGCTGCTTAGAATCATTAAAAATTTGACAGCATTTAGGACAGTGTTTTCAAACTTTTAGCAGTGAAATCCTCTTTCCGATAAATCTTATGCAGAACCTGAATAAATAAAACAAAATGGAAAGTATAAGCTGAAAGTGATATGTGATTATGTTTCTTTCTAGTGAGCAAATGGACAAGGTCAAGTAGATATATGGCTCAATTTAAACTTTAGTATTTTATAATGATAAAAGAGGATCTTAGTTGTGTGCCTGTTTTGTTGCTCATAATAAGACGCCAGTATTATCAGTTTTGTCCATAATAGAATTATTTGTAAGTCTGAAAAAATCATATTTTCCATTTAAAAAAAGTTCTTCAATGTTACATTCTTCTCTGGCTAATAGTCATTAGACTGGATCTACTTATAGAGGCTGCATATAATTACAGTTACCTGTTAAACAAGAAGACTATTTTTGTTATGTAAGCCATCACACAGTCTTTAGATGGTAATTAAAAAAACATGCCTATGCAAAAACTTGTACGTAAGTCTTCATAGAATCATTATTAAATATAGTAGCCAAAGGGTGGAAACAACCCAAATGTTCATCAACTAATGAATGGATAAATACAGTGTGATACATATCCATATAGTGTGGGATATTATTTGGCAAGAAAAGGGAAAGAAGTACTATATTCATTACTACAACATTGGTGAACCTTGAAAGCATAATGCTAAATGAAGGAAATCAGTCACTAAAGGTTACATACTGTATCAGTCCATTCATATGAAATGTCTAGAATAGGCAAATCTATAAAGTTAGAAAACAGATTAAGTGGTTGCATAGGGTTAGAAAGAAATGAGGAGTGATTACTAATAGGTATGAATTTTATTTTGGGGACAATGAACATGTTCTAAAATTGTGATGGTTGTAGGACTCTGAATAGAATAAAAATCATTGAATTGTACACTTTAAATGGGTGTATTTTTTGTGAATTATATCTCAAAATTGTTAAAGATGTATTGAGTTTTTTAATGTGGCTTGTAAAGTAGTCTGATGTTACAGGGTTATAACTTTAGGCAGCTTTTGATAAGTAGAATATTCATGACTATTGCAACAGTTCCTTTCCCTTTTTTTTTTTTTTACACCTCCTACCCCCAGCATTTTCATGAGAAGGGAGGTCAAAGAAAGAATGAAAATAATCCAGTTAGCAATACTTAGCCCCACTTAGCAATAGCTGCCCCCCCCCCCAAATTTCTAAGTTGAGAAGAATATTTTTCCCTGAAAAGTTTGTGAGATTTGGTATTTCTTAATTTAGTTTATATTTGTTGATAGCTTTCTCATTTCACCAAACTACTGCGTCGACATTCCATGTAATTTTCTCTCAAAGTCATTTGATATATTTAAAGGATACATGATTTTGTTCTGTGTGTATGGTTGACACACCAGTGTTACATTAGTTTCAACTATAGGACTTAGCATAGGCAATGTAGTCAATGGTATTGTAATTAGTGTTGCAGGAAAACAGTCTTTTTTTTTTTTTTTTTTTTTTTTTTTAGGAAAACAGTCTTAAAGAATACAATGCTAATGTTACTCACATTAAAATAAAATTTAATGTTGAGAGGTTTTAGACCTTTAGTTTTACTATATACTAAAATAATACTAGATATTATGAAACAAAATTGAAGCAGAAAGCTTGCTGTTGCCCTTTAGTTTACAGACTATTTGGGATTGATGTCACTAATGATTTTTGATTTCTCTTTTTTAATAGGTCACTACTGTTTTTAATGAAGTCACATCATCTTTTGATTTGAATCCTCAAGTGTTACAGCAGTTAGATAGTAAACGACAGCAGGTCCACATGACAGTTACGGAGACCAACCAGGAGTGGCAAGTGCTGCAGTTGAGAGTGCATACTTTTGCTGCATGTGCGGTTGTGAGTTTGCAGCAGCTTCCAGAGAAATTAAATCCTATCATTAAGCCATTAATGGAAACAATTAAAAGAGAAGAGAATACACTAGTGCAGAACTATGCAGCTCAGTGCATAGCAAAACTACTTCAGCAGTGTACAACAAGGACACCCTGCCCCAATTCAAAAATTATTAAAAACCTCTGTAGCTCACTTTGTGTGGATCCATATCTAACTCCTTGTGTCACATGTCCAGTACCAACACAAAGCGGCCAGGACAATTCTAAAGGTATATATTTAAACCTTCATTTGGGGTAGAGAATTAACCACTTAAATTTGTTTTTATTTATTCATAGGTATCATTTAAGCACAAATCCAGTTTATGTTAGAGCTCTTTCCCATTTTGCATATATTGGTAATCAAATAACAACCCTCTAAACTCAAACTACTCATAAAAGACCTGATATTTCATATAAGATGATTGAAATCTGAGACAGGTGTTAACCTTTACCCTCTCTTTGAAGACCATCATTATAAGCTTTTAATGTTTAGGGCTAGAAAATTTAATTGTATCAAATGCTGAATAAAAATTCTTCCTATAGGGGCAGCTGGGTGGCTTAGTGGTTGAGCATCTGCCTTTGACTCAGGTCATGATCCCAGGGTGCTGGGATTGAGTCCTGCATCGGGCTCTCTATGGGGAGCCTGCTTCTCCTTCTGCCTATGTTTCTGCCTCTCTCTGTCTGGGTCTCTCATAAATAAATAAAATCTTTAAAAAAAAAAATTCTTCCTATAAAACTCTGATTTCTCTAATTTAGTGCATGTTGTATAAGTGAATTCTATTATTTTTAGTAAATAATGCGTAACCATTCTGATTTCATCTGGAAAAAAATAATTGCTCTCTGCAGGCTAGTATCAAGGATGAATATTTTTTTACATGCCATAGTCCTGTATGATTTACTTTTTGTTTGTTTATAAGATTTTGCCAAAGCAAATTATTCAAAATGTAATAGATTTACAACTTTGGTACAGTATAGGTCTTAAAAAAATGTGAACAAACTGGAAGAAGAAAGTGGCATTTGGAATATCCACACCTTAAAACTATCATAGGATAACAGTCTCCCTTAGCCAACTCCTTGTGTTGTTTAAGCCAGTAATATTTTGCAGTGATCAATGTCAGGGTCTCAATTTATGGCAACTATGGACATTTCTTTTAGAGAGAACTTGCCTGCAGTATTTTTTATTGTTTCTTTTTATGCCTAAAAGCAATCATTCATTTTTAAAAAATTATTAGACCTTAACTGAAGGCTCAAAATCATTCTTGCATGCCATATTTCTTATTAACATGATTCTGCAACTTTATATTAAGTATGATCCTATGCAAATATCAAAACATTTAATGTTGTAAATTATTGCTGTTTTGTTACCATTTCATTAGCCAAAGAAAATGTCATCAGCTTATAAAAATTGAGCCTTAAAGACATAGTTTTAAATATATGTTGTATCTCTTTTGGAGCAGGAAGCATTTGGTCACCTGTATTATACTTAAAAAGTTATTTACTTTTTTTCCTTTTAGGATCCAACTCTGAAAAAGATGGTATGCACCACACAGTCACCAAGCACAGAGGTATAATTACACTCTACAGACATCAGAAAGCTGCTTTTGCTATCACAAGTAGGCGAGGTCCTACCCCCAAAGCAGTGAAAGCTCAAATAGCAGATCTTCCTGCAGGAAGTAGTGGAAACATCCTTGTTGAACTTGATGAGGTAAATAATTGTTTTTTTTTGACTACTGTGATTTTTTAAACAAGAAGTCTTACAGATTGAGAGCTAAATATGAGCCTCCTTTATTGTATTTTTATTTAATTTATTTTAATTTAATTTAACTTAATTTTTAAGATTTTTATTTATTTATTCATGAGAGGCAGAGACCCAGGTAGAGGGAGAAGCAGGCTCCATTCAGGGAGCCTGATGTGGGACTGGATCCTGGGTCTCCAGGATCATGCCCTGGGCTGAAGGCAAGCGCTAAACCACTGAGCCACCCAGGGATCCTTTTTATTGTATTTTTATATTTTTAAGTGAAAGATGTGGAATTAATAACCTTTTGTAGTATTCTCACATGATCTAGAAAAACTGCAAACTTCTTCAGATTTCTGTTGTTATTTAGTTAATAAGTGTCAAATAATTATCACGTGGTTGACTTTTTAGTCAGCCTGAAATTTATTAAATGTGTGATACAAGATAGGGATCTAAATTTTTTTTTTTTTCAATATGAATAGCCAGTTATCCCACTGTTGAATCATTTCCTCCCTGGTTTATAATGGTACCTCTGTTATATACTATGCTTCATATATGTATCTGTTTGGGCTTTCTTTTCTATTTCATTGGTCTACTTGTTCTGTAGTACAATCTTCTTTAAAGATAATTTAACAAGTGTCTATTTTTTTAAATGTTTGTGGTGACTGTATTAACAGTGGAATGATCTAGGTAGCTCCTTTGGTTGGCATGACATAGAAACTTACCTGGTTTAGCAATAAATTGTCAAAGCTAAAAGATGTGTATCTAATATATTTCTGTAAGATAGAGATATATTTTCAATTTCTTTTTAAATAAAAATCTTACCTTCTTACCTGTATTTCTTTTAAAATATTCTATGAATGGAATTTTTTTTTTTTTTGGAATTTTTTTTCTAACTCTATTCTTCCCATAATAATTTTAATAAAAAATTTACTGTGATTTGGGTATTTATATCTCTGTGGTTTACATAGTTCTTCCTTAACTTAAAAAGTAATTTCAAAAATAAATGGATCTTTCTGGACGCACAGTTTTTTTGTATAATAATTAAATTATTGCTAAGTAAGAGGTTATTAATCCTGTGGTTAGTTTAAACTAATGCTCTTATTGTATCCTTTAAGTGAATATAAATTTAAAGACAGATCATTTTCTCTCCTTATCTTCTCTCTAGCTGGTAAGTTTCTTTGGGGTAGAGGGAAGGGAAAAAAAAACAAACATGTCACTTAGAACTATCTCTAGAAACTATCTATTCTTCTTTTCCTTATTTTTCAGTTCCAAAGAAGCATTTTACTTTGGATGGAAAAATCTAGTTTGGGGTTTTATGCCTATATAAATTTAAATATTAAAAGACATTTATACTGATAAGTAAGTTTATAGTTGCTTAATTGGTTAATAGTAACACCATGAATTTTTAGGTGGTGACTTTTAAATTCTCTTAATAAAATTTAAAATGCATTAAACCTTTTTTTTTTTTTTTTTAACTCTCTTATCAACTAACGTTTTATTTTAGGCCCAGAAGCCTTACCTGGTACAGCGAAGAGGTGCTGAGTTTGCCTTGACTACTATAGTGAAGCATTTTGGTGGTGAAATGGCAGTGAAGTTGCCACATCTCTGGGATGCTATGGTTGGTCCATTGAAGAATATAATCGACATAAATAATTTTGGTGTGTACATATTTTTCTGAGTTGGACTTTGAAAAATTATTTACAAGGTGATACACACTTAAATCAATATATTTTAACAGATGGAAAGTCCCTCTTGGAAAAGGGAGATGGTCCTGCCCAAGAATTGGTGAATTCTCTGCAAGTGTTTGAAACAGCAGCAGCGTCAATGGATTCTGAGCTTCATCCCTTGGTAACTAACTAATGCAAGTGTAGTTTTCTTCTAATAAAACAAGTGGTTTTATTAAAAAGTCCTAAGGCTTAAAAAGTAGAACTTTGATATCATCCCTAGTAATTGTATTTTCTTTTATGTGGTTTGACTAGATTCCTTCTTTATTGACAGCACATTTCTTGTGGGCTTTGAGGCAGACCTGGGCACATAAATGTTAGAAAGCCCACTTTGGGGTTTTCTAGAATATGGGGCAGTGGGGACAAGGCTTTGATGACACACAAGCCAGGTGTAAACAGGAAAGAAAGCTACAGCCCTATTAATTTATGCTATATTTAATAATACAGCTCCAAGAAAGGAAGAGCACAAGTAATGAAACTTCTTCCTAAGATAAGTGTAAAGGTAGTGGAAGTTGAAGCTAGTCAGTGGCAAAGAGAGAACATTGGTTTGTATTTTTTAACTATTAAAATAAATATTTCTGGGGTGCCTGGGTGGCCCAGTTAAGGTTAAGCATCTGCTTTCAGCTCAGATCATGATCTCAGGATCCTGGAATCTTGCCTTGCATCAGGCTCCCTGCTTAGTGGAGAGCCTCTTTCTTCCTCTCCATCTGCTGCTACTCCTGCTTGTGCGCGCGTGCGTGCTTGCTCTCTCTCTCTCTCTTGCAAATAAATAAGTAAAATCTTAAAAAAAAAGGGATCCCTGGGTGGCGCAGCGGTTTGGCGCCTGCCTTTGGCCCAGGGTGCGATCCTGGAGACCCGGGATCGAATCCCACGTCGGGCTCCCGGTGCATGGAGCCTGCTTCTCCCTCTGCCTATGTCTCTGCCTCTCTCTCTCTCTCTCTGTGTGACTATCATAAATTAAAAAAAAAAAAAAAAAAATCTTAAAAAAATATATTTCTTACAAAAAAATTGTGAGAGGAGAAAAATAGACTAGAGAATTAAATGTTTTTTTTTATAGAAGGAAGCAATATTCTTTCCATTTAACTGCAGTAGGAAGCTCTGCAATTTACAGCGTTAAGTGTTAAGCTCCAATTTTCTATTCATATCTTTTTTTTTAAAGATTTTATTTATTTATTTATTTATTTATTTATTTATTTATTTATTTATTTATTTATTTATGATAGACACAGAGAGAGAGAGAGAGAGAGGCAGAGACACAGGCAGAGGGAAAAGCAGGCCCCATGCAGGGAGCCCGACGTGGGACTTGATCCTAGGACCCCAAGATCACACCATGGGCCGAAGGCGGCGCTGAACCGCTGAGCCACCTGGGCTGCCCAATTTTCTATTCATATCTAAAAGAAAAGGGTGAATCTAGGAGAAAGAGTCAAACAAAACTTTTCTGTTTATATATACAGTAATGAAGTTATATTTTTATACTTAAGTTTCGCTGATTTATCATTGGTAGAGAAGGGCAGAATCCATCTATAAAGTTAAAGAAACTCTTACTTTTCTATGATCAGCTTAACATTCATCTGAACTGTAAGACTAGTCTATTGAGCATATATCTGATTCTCATCAGATTAGTTCTAGTATTCCATGCAGCAGGCATTTATTAATGAGATATATTGTGTTACTGTGATCATAATGCCTATGGTAAGCCAGAAAGTTAAAGTGGAATATACCTACCAAAGGATGGTGCCTAGAACAAGATCAGGATCACTTAACCCAGTGAATAAAAAGTATGTATGTAGGAGTATCAGGCTGGCTCAGTTAGTAGAGAATGTGACTCTTGATCTTGTCATGAGTTCAGCCTCACATTAGGCATAGAGCTTACTTGAGGGGGAAAAAATGTATGTACCTAAACCTAAGCCAGAGCTACCAAATTGGGAGGGAGACTGGTGATGTGTGGTGTCATTTCTCTAGCCTCAGAAGGAGAGTCTTAACAGATACCTTTTCACGTGCACCCTGATGTCTTAAGAGAAGATAAGAACAGGAGAAGTTCTGCAACTTTTATTTTAAATAGAGTTTCAGTACCTTAGTTCAGATTTAGATAAATTTTTTTGTTGAGGATGTTTTTACAATAATGTTTGAAGTAATTGGAGATATTCTTGGATTTAGAGTCATTTAGAACATCAAGAACCTCTGAGTATGGGCTATAATAGTTATATTTTAAGTGATAGATCCCTTAATGAATATTCTGATTGTCTTAAACTTTTTATTTTTAGTTGGTACAGCATTTGCCTCATCTTTATATGTGCCTTCAATACCCCAGCACTGCAGTGAGGCACATGGCTGCTCGTTGTGTAGGCATCATGAGCAAAATAGCTACCATGGAAACAATGAATATTTTTTTGGAGAAGGTTCTTCCATGGCTGGGAGCAATTGATGACAATATCAAACAGGAGGGTGCAATTGAAGCACTTGCATGTATCCTTTTTAATTTTTACAAATTTCAGAAATTATATTCATTTTATTTAAGGATAACTAAAATAAAATTATTTAAATGTTCATAAGTAACCTGTCTTGTTCCAAAATAAAACTTTGTTATATTTTATTTTGAAGTATCTTTATATTACATTATAAATACATTATAAAAATATATTTACATTTAATTTGAAAATATTCACAGTTTGAAGAGTTTTAAGAGATTTTTTTAATCATCAAAAATAATTTTAGGTACTTTATGAAATATATTTCTGGTAACTGACATTGGTATATAATCAGTATTGTATTAGTACTAATCAGACACTTGTATGTAGTCCATATATTATAAACATGTTTGCAAAGTTGATTATGTGGATGGAAAATGACTAACTGTACTAAATAAGTAGAGATACACAGGCAAGCTTTTTGCTATGAGTACCATAGTATCTACTGACATTCTTTAATTCAAAGTATTTGAAAGATGTTTCTGAGAGCAAGAAATATGGATGGAGATCAAATCAGTAGATACCGGATCAGAAATGCTGAAGATTTGAGGAGGACTGAACTTACTGGGCCTTGCTGTGTCCAGTGTATGATTGTCAGGGTCATGGTGGGAAATTTGGAATTAATCTTTGAGTGACATTGAATTGTGCTACCTTGCTTGCAGTGTAACTCATTTTATTTTGGTATTGGAATTCTAGGAACTTGCAAGAATTTCTCTATGAGAAAAACTGATTAAAATTTCTTCCAACCTCTCTCAGATGAAAAACCCAATTTTATGGTCTTAAGAGAAAGTTACATAATATTTACAAAGGAGGAACAGTGTACAAATGCTGTTAGAAGTTACAGTCTTGATATATCTGTTTGTGAAAGCATTTACCTCAAAACAGTTTGGAAATTTCCTTAATAACTTAATCAGGTGTAATGGAACAACTGGATGTTGGTATTGTTCCATATATTGTCCTTTTAGTTGTGCCTGTGTTGGGAAGAATGAGTGATCAGACAGACAGTGTAAGATTCATGGCTACACAGTGCTTTGCAACACTAATTAGACTCATGCCACTTGAGGTAAGTTGAAATACTTGGTTTACAGACTTAAATGTTTTCTGTAACTTCATCTGTAATGTAATTCTTTTAGAATGATGTCAGATGAAAAAATATGAATATGTTTATAAGCATTAGGATATAAATGTTATATTTTAATGGATATAAATATTTATGTTTTCAACATAGGGTTTTAAGTAAAACTGTGGTTCCTAAAAGAATGATCATTTATTGATGCTATCCTAGAAACAGAATTGTTCCCAAGTATCCCTGATAACTTCTAGGTAAAGATTGTGTGCCAAAGTTTACATGCAAGGTAAATTTAAGGGATGATAATTGAAAGTGTAAAAAGCAAATGAAGTGTCTCTGGAAGTGTGGAGAAAGCAAACTAGAAGATTGGTTGGAGACTTCTGGAATATATTCATGGGCTGGAAATAATATATGTGGTCAGGGCAGGAAGTAAGTGACTTGAAGTAAGGGAAGGGCCAGGACCCTGCCCTTAACTGCTTAACATATTTTGATGGGATTTTTATAATTCAGGAAATTCAGTGTGTATCAATTGTTCCTTTTTACGGCTAAAATAGTATTCCATTGTATGGCTATACCATGTTTTGTTTATCTACTTACCAGTTGATGGACTTGTGAATTTTGTTATCACCTTTAGATAGTTAACAAGTAATGCTACTATGAACATGCACTTAAAAAGTCTTTGTGTGGATATATGCTTTTATATCTTTTGAGCAGATATCTAGAAATGGAATTACTGGGTCATGTGATGTTGAATTTTTGAGAAATTGCCAAGTCATTTTTCCAAGTAACTGTACCATTTTACATTTCTACTGCAAAGTATGAACATAAGTTGGATAGCTTCTATAAAAAAAAGTTTGGCTGTGTCTGCTGAAGTTGAAGATTCCTATCCCAATAACCCAGCAAATTCATCCTAGATATATGGCCTAGAGAAATTCATACACATGTACCAAGACATTTATCCTTAAGAATATTTATCATAGCAGTAGTCTGACACAACTCAAATGTTATCACCAGTGGAGTAGAGGTGTTAACTGGATAACTATGGTGGGGGTGATGATGATACTACGTAAGAATGAATAAAGTAGGGGATCCCTGGGTGGCGCAGCGGTTTGGCGCCTGCCTTTGGCCCAGGGCGCGATCCTGGAGACCCGGGATCGAATCCCACGTCGGGCTCCCGGTGCATGGAGCCTGCTTCTCCCTCTGCCTCTCTCTCTCTCTCTCTCTCTGTGACTATCATAAATTAAAAAAAAAAAAAAAAAGAATGAATAAAGTAGAAAAACAACAATATTAATCTTTCACATAAGATTCCATTTTTATGAAGTTCAAAATAGATAAAAGTACATGGAATGCATACTTACTTGATAAAGGCATAAAGAAAAGTAAGAAAGAGGTTGCCTTGAAAGTCAGTAAAGTGATTATCTTTTGGGGAGAGGAGAGTGGGTTATCACTGAGAAGGAGCATATGGGATCTTCTAGGATTATGGCAGGGCTGTTTTTATTGATCTGCTAATGGTTATAAAGTTGTTTTTATAAAATGGTACATTTATTTATATATTTCTCTACATGGTTTATTCCACAATAAAAAGTATTAAAATAACTACCATTGCAAAAAAAAAAAAAATAGGCTACTATATGGAAAGGCACAAGTTATTTCCAGAATAGTTTCCATTCATGGGAGAAGAGAAACAAATGGAGTATCCTACCTTGCTTTCTGGAGTGGGATTCAGGCCATAGGACAAGGAAGTGAAAACTAAACTGAGCTTTCACAGTCTCACCAAGTTCAAATGGTCGATCATTCAGAGCATAAGTTAAGACAAGAAGGCTAGAATTTATAACACAGAGTACCCAAAAAGAAGTTGCTGCACAGAGAAGAAGCTCCAGAAGTACACACTAGGGCCAAGTATTCATCTGGGTATGTGTGTGTTTGAGACTAGAAGAAGAAAAATGATTGAAAGGAGTAGGTGGAAGAATTCCCAAAGCTCAGAAAGGGCCAGGAATAGTTTGTTTCCACCAAGCTGAATCAGAAGACCTTCCATCATTTAGAGCATTAATTAAATACAGTCTTTAGAAGTATATTGCCTGACTGTAGTGTAGGATCAGATTAGCCCTTGACAAAATGCTTATTTGAACTTCCCTTAACAAAGCTTTAAAACCTTAATGGGTAGCCCGGGTGGCTCAGCGGTTTAGCACCGCCTTCGGCCCAGGGTGTGATCCTAAGACCTGGGTTCAAGTCCCACACCAGGCTCCCTGCATGGAGCCTGTTTCTTCTCCCAGTGCCCGTGTCTCTGCCTCTCTCTCTCTGTCTCTCATGAATAAATAAATAAAATCTTAAAAAAAAAATCCTTAAAAGGGAGATCAAATGATTTCAAGGGGACGCCTGGGTGGCTCAGTGGTTGGGCGTCTGCCTTCGGCTCAGGGTGTGATCCTGGAGTCCCTGGATCGAGTCCCACATTGGGCTCCCTGCATGGAGCCTGCTTCTCCCTGTGCCTCTGCCTCTGTCTCTCGTGAAATAAATAAAATAAAATAAATAATAAAATAAAATAATAATAAAATAAAATAAAATCTTTAAAAAAATGAGTTCAAGTAACTTAAACTGCACCCTAGAAAATGACTCTAAAATATTAAAACCAAAAAAATCCAGCATCCAATAATGTAAATGAAGTTTAGCACTCAACAAAAAATGACAAGATATGAAAATATATCCAATAACCGTTAGAAAAGTCCATCAATAGAAAGAGACCCTGAAATGATCTAGATAATAGAACTAGTAGACAAGGACATTAAAATACACCCTATATGTTCAAGAAGGCAGAGGAAATCATGAATGTAATGAACAAAGTGGAAGATAAAAGAACAAACCAAATTGAACTTGTTGAAATGAAAAATACAATTACAAATAAAAACACACTATATGGGATTAATAGTAGGTTGGGTACTACAAAAGAAAAGATTACTAAGTTTGAAGATGTTGCAGTAGAAGCAAGAATGTCATGCAAATATATTCCTATTCTACTCTATCTTGATTTCCTCTGTTGTATCTTCACAGGAAGAACATGTACTTTTCTGAAATATATACTGAAAAGGATTCAGGGAATATCAGCCAGTGATTTTGACAAATGCTCTAATTTCCTGCATTATTAGTAACTGTTGCTGATTTTATAGGAGTTGGAATGAGGAAAATACAGGAAGAGTTACTGGCACTGAATAATATTTATGACTCTTAGGCCTTGGGTTTTGTTGGTAGGGAGTGGACCTTGTTAGATGGCCTTATAGCTGGTTGTCACTTATTAAAAATTCCATGAAGACAGATGTTTGAAAATTTTGTTATTTCTTTGTAAAGCATTGTGCAGAAAGGCCTCATTTTGATGATTATCATTATGCTATTAGATGTGCTAAAGTATTAGTTTCTATCTTACTAGAGTTATTAAAACCTTTTGAAAATATAGCACGTAGTTACTTTTAAAAAATCAATATATATACTTCATTCCTCCGATACTATTTCTCATGTTATATGGAATATATATTTTAATTGACTTTAATTGAAATTATGTTTGCAGAATTTTACTCCCCCCACTGCCCCAAGAATTTTACATTTCTTTCTTTCTTTCTTTTTCTTTCTTTCTTTCTTTCTTTCTTTCTTTCTTTCTTTCTTTCTTTCTTTCTTTCTTTCTTTCTTTCTTTTTTTTAGATTTTATTTATTTATTCATGAGAGACAGAGAGAGAGAGAGAGAGAGTCAGAGACACAGGCAGAGGGAGAAGCAGGCTCCATGCAGGGAGCCTGACGTGGGACTCGATCCAGGGTCTCCAGGATCATGCCCTGGACTGAAGGTGGTGCTAAACCCCTGAGCCACCCAGGCTGCCCGAATTTTACATTTCTTATCTTTAGAGACACCATAGGGTAGTAGTACTCAAACTTTTTGGTCTGAGGATCTCACTACATTCTTAAAAATTAAAGACCCCAAAGAGCTTTTTTTTTTTTTTTTTTTTTTTTTATGATAGTCACAGAGAGAGAGAGAGAGAGAGGCAGAGACACAGGCAGAGGGAGAAGCAGGCTCCATGCACCGGGAGCCCGATGTGGGATTCGATCCTGGGTCTCCAGGATCGCGCCCTGGGCCAAAGACAGGCGCCAAGCCGCTGCGCCACCCAGGGATCCCCCCAAAGAGCTTTTATCATATTTTCTATAATAGAAATTAAAACTGAGAAGTGTAAAAAAAGATTAATTCATTTAATAAGCCCATTGGATGTTACCATCAGTAATATTTTTTAAATGAAAAGTAACTTTTTTCTAAAACAAAAGTGAGAAGAGTGATATTGTTCAACATGTTTGCATATTTCTCTTATGCCTGGTCTAATAGATAGCTGGATTTGCTTGGGCATTCACTTTGTTGCAACATGTTTCTCTGGTTGAGGTATATCAAGAAAGTCAAGCCTCAGGGATAGGTAGTCAGAAAAGTGAACAGTATTTGACAGCCTTTCCAGATAATTGTGGATATTCTTTTATCTGATAGCATACCAAAGTTCAAAAAGAGAAAAGTTACTAAATTTATGTGCAGTGTGGAATATAAAATCCTATCAATGAATGTAAAATCTCTCATTAAAATTTATTGATTTCTCTTACACTTTTGAATAAATCTTTTACCCATACATGTTTTTTTACATCAGCGTTGGTCATTTGGAAAATATTAGTTCACAGAGTTATATAAATCTTTTAAAGTTAGTATATTTCATTGTAAAATAGCAAAAAATCAGGGCAGCCCCGGTGGCCCAGCAGTTTAGCGCCACCGTCAGCCTGGGGTGTGATCCTGGAGACCCAGGCTCGAGTCCCAAGTCAGGCTCCCTGCATGGAGCCTGCTTCTCTCTCTGCCTGTGTCTCTGCCCCCCCCCCCCTCTCTCTCTGTCATGAATGAATAAATAAATAAAATGAAAAAGATGAAAAAAAACAAAAAATCAGATTCATAATATCATCAACAGAAAATTCCTTTTAAGTATTGGGAAGCTTATCCTTATGCTCAAGCTCACAGTGCTGTTTCTTTTGGAAGATTGAATTTTATGACTAACAACAAGTTATGTCAGTTTTCATTGAAGTGACAAATTTATTTTTTGAGAAAATGTTGGCCAAGCAGCCAACTCAGAATAACTGTAGTTATAGGTCAGTCCATTTGAGTAAAACGTTGTTCTGTGAAAAATAGCTCAGTCAGATCATAATTTAAACAGTCTCAAAAAAAATAAATAAATAAATAAATAAATAAATAAATAAACAGTCTCACAGTGCTTTTCCTCAGCATATTGTATTTTGAAATGCAGCAAATGTGTTTTATGTGTACTTCACCTTTTATTGCACATGTTAAAAAGTGTGCATTCAAGGATTGGGGTCTAATAAAATAATTTTTACTGCTTTAACTGAAACTGGCTTTAAAAAAATGCTGGTTTATAGCTGTAACACAGTGACTACTGGTACATTTAGTGCTGTTGCCTTGATTCTTTCTGAGACATAAGCAGTTTTGCCTGCCATTATTTTGCAGTATCAGTGCAAATGTCAACACAGTGAAAAAAGCAAACAGTGTCTTTTATTATGAAATAGCTTTGACCTGAATGATCCTTTGAAAAAGTTTTGGGGATCCTGAGGGAATCTGCAGCCTACATTTTGAGAACCAATATTGTAACACTAAAATTGAGAAGCTCCAGTAACAACATTGTATTTAAAATAAGCTAGGCAGTTCTATCTGCCTCTTTATCAAGTAATGCCTGGTATGGGAGGGGGAAAAATAACTGTTCTTTAAAATACCTCAAATGTGTTTATTTAGTAGTCTTATAGCACTTTTAATACCAGTCACATTTAAACTGTTGTCAAGTCTTTAAAATTTTGTTATTGGGGCACCTGGGTGGCTTCAGTTGGTTAAACATCTGACTTCGGCTCATGTCGTGATCTCAGAGACATGGGATTGAGCCCAGCATCAGGCTTTGCATGCAGCAGGGAGTCTGTTTCTCCCTCTTCCTCTGCCACCACACCTGTGGGCCCCCTCCCCCCCCAACTTGTGTGCTCACTTGCATGTGTATTCTCTCTCAAGATCTTTAAAAATATATTACTTATTTTTATTTATTACTATTTTTGAATAATTTTTTCCGTATTTGTATTTTGAGACTTAAATTATTTCATAATCTGAGTATGAAAACATTAACTATGGTAAATAGTTTTAATATACTTTAAAAAAATTACTTCAGGCAGGCATTCCAGACCCTCCAAATATGTCAGAAGAACTAATCCAATTGAAAGCCAAGGAGCGACACTTTTTGGAGCAATTATTAGATGGGAAAAAATTAGAAAATTATAAAATACCAGTACCCATCAATGCTGAACTCAGAAAATATCAGCAGGTAAAGTTTTATACTTACCTTATAGATCATGATTATTCCTTTCAATGTACCTTGAAGAATTTTTAAAATTGATTTAGTAAAATCTTGTGTTTAGTGTCTTTATACCTATTTTTCTTTTGGCTACAGAAATAAAAATTTTATAGGAAAAAATTTTTCATGATTTGTTCACATTTATAATTTTTCTCTTTCTCCCAACCTTTCAGGATGGTGTGAACTGGTTAGCATTTCTTAATAAGTATAAACTTCATGGAATTCTATGTGATGACATGGGTTTAGGAAAAACTTTACAGTCCATCTGCATTCTAGCAGGAGATCATTGTCATAGGTAATTTAAAATGTTATTTTTTGAAAAGAGCTTTCAGATGCTGAGAAATGTAAATAAGCCAATTAATTCATTGTGTTTTATTGTTGAAAAGGGCCCAAGAATATGCAAGATCAAAATTGGCAGAATGTATGCCACTTCCTTCTTTGGTGGTTTGTCCTCCAACATTAACAGGTCACTGGGTGGATGAAGTAGGTAAATTTTGCTCCAAAGAATATCTCAATCCATTACACTATACTGGACCTCCTACTGAAAGAATAAGGTAAGAACTATACAACAAAAAAATGTTTAATCTTTGTTTTAAGAACTTTAGAAGGATAAAATTTATTGAAAATGAATTCTAGTTTTTTGGTTGTCAGAAACTTTAACTTATTTAAGAAAGATGAATATACATTATAAAGGTATAATCAGTGAGACCCATCAAAGTTTAAGGACTTTAGCCATTGTTAACAGTCAATTGGGTTTTCTAAGTATTTGACCTAGGAACCAAAGCCATTCTGTATGCTCTTCTTGGGAGCCTTGTGGTCATAACATATCTTTCTCTAAGAGCTCCCTCATCCCCAAAATGCTTTTGCTCCACAGTGGCTGCTCTGGCTGCCCTGATAACCATAGCATCACTAGAGTTCTATTAGCTTTACCCTTTTTCTCTTAAACTAGTACATCCCTTATGTTCCTAAATAGAAATTTTGAAGAGCAGAATTTCATTGATTTCTGTTCATCTTATAAAGCATGGGGAGTCATAGGTTGCTGATTAGTCTGTAGATTTGCTGCCCTTCTGTATCTGTAATAGTTAACATACAGTAAGCATTTATTAGCCAGACGTTATTCTTAGTAGTTTTACATTTATGTAAAATTGTGTATTTGCACAATCACCATATGAGGTATGGTTATTATTTTTGTTCCCAGTTTGCAGATAAAAGCCTAAGACATGGGGCCTGGGTCCAAGGTCACACAGCTAATTAAATGGGCAGAGTGAGGATTTGAACACAGGCAAGTCAACAGCTTGCACTCTTAAAGAATTTACTGTAGTGTCTGTCAGAATTTCTTCATTTAAAAGTGAAAACTCAAACTAGCTTAAGCAAATAGGAAATTCATTAATTCACTAAATTGAGAATTTTGGGGGTGATTTCTTGCTTCAGGCCCATCTAGATTGCTCTATTTGCTCTTCCTCCCCATACATAGCTTATTTTTTGGTCTCTCCAGTTGTTGGATAAGATGACCATAGACAGGATGCTAGGTAGCTCAGTCAGTTGAGTGTGCAACTCTTGATCTCAGCTCAGGTCTATCTTGAAGTTGGGAGTTCAAGCCCTGCATTGGGCTCCATTGGACATGGAGCCTACTTAAAAAAACAAATCACCATAGACAGTCTTAAACTAACCACATTCTCTTAGCTTGGCAACTATAGTAAACAGAGATCTTCTCTCTTCTATCATGGTTATATCAATACTGGAAATGATTTGGATCATCCTCCCAAACCAGTCCTTATGGTCAGGAGATAAAATATTGTGATGAATGACTCAGCCTGGTTCAGTGTTCCATCTCTTTGGTGATTATGGGGACATGTGGCTCCCTCTTCCCCAGCACAGCATGGAGTTTGGAAGGAATAATGCCTTTAAAGAAGAGGTGTTAGCAGATAAAGTGTCCATCACAGTTTGAATCAGGTACCCACCTCTTTTCTAGTCAGACTGAGTTAGGCTAACAAGGCCAAGTCAAAAGAATAGTCTTCAGGTAGCAGGCTCATGGATGTAGAGCAGGCAAAAAGGAAAGTTGAATTTAGCAGGCACGTTGAAAACACCTTGTCAGATGGTAGCTGTAATATCCCCTTTAAAGTTACATTATAGACTTCACAGATTGCTTGCTTCCTAATCTTACTTATTTTTAAATATAGGTTACAGCATCAAGTAAAAAGGCACAATCTGATAGTGGCTTCATATGATGTTGTGAGAAATGACATAGATTTCTTTAGGTAAGAATTAAAATTTTTTTTTTCTTTAGAAAAATTTAGTATCAAAATTTGAAGAGAGTTAATATCTTCCTGTCTGAAAGACTCTTCATATGGTTCTTGCCATATTACTAAAAGATGGTAATTTTTTTTTTGCTTATTCTCCCTTAGAAATATTAAATTTAACTACTGTATTCTTGATGAAGGCCATGTCATCAAAAATGGAAAAACAAAATTGTCTAAAGCCGTAAAACAACTCACTGCTAATTATAGGATTATTCTTTCTGGAACACCAATCCAGGTAATTATTGACTGTTCTCTCTATATAGATTTGCCATGTGGAAAGAAGACTTGACATTTGGCAGGGAATTAAGAAGTGTTTTTCTTTTTTTAGTTTATAAGAATGTTAATTTCCAGTTATTGTGTTTTATAGTGGTTCATTTGGTTTGTAATAGTATCGGAGCAAAACAGGTTTTAAAAGCAATGTGAAGGGGTGCCTGGATGGCGCAGTAGATTAAGTGTCTGATTCTTGGTTTTAGTTCTGAGTCATGTTCTCAGGGTCATGAGATCAAGTCCCCACTCAGTGTGGAGTCTGCTTGGGACTCTCTCCTTCTGCCCCTTCCCACCATCCTTTCTCTCCCTCTCCCCCTCCTTCTCTCTCTCTCTAAAGTAAATAAATCTGGGGCACCTGGGTGGCTCAGTGGTTGAGGTTTGCCTTTGGCTCTGGTTGTATCCCAGGGTCCTGGGATCAAGTTCAACATCAGGCTTCCCGCAGAGAGCCTGCTTCTCCCTCTGTGTATGTTTCTTTTTTTTTTTTTTTAATTTTTTTTTTTTTTTTTTTTTTTTTTATGATAGTCATACAGAGAGAAAGAGAGAGAGGCAGAGACACAGGCAGAGGGAGAAGCAGGCTCCATGCACCGGGAGCCTGACGTGGGATTCGATCCCGGGTCTCCAGGATCGCGCCCTGGGCCAAAGGCAGGCGCCAAACCACTGCGCCACCCAGGGATCCCCCTCTGTGTATGTTTCTGCCCCTCTCTGTTTCTTTCATGAATAAATAAATAAAATCTTAAAAAAAATAAAAATAAAAACATTGGAAAGCTAGAGCTGATTCAGAGGGGAATCCTCATTTGGTAGGGGTGTGAATACCTGGGGTTAGAGGGGAATTGGAAGAGATTTAAGAAACTTGTGACGGGATGAGCACTGGGTGTTTTTCTGTATGTTGGTAAATTGAACACCAATAAAAATTAATTTAAAAAAAAAAAAAAAAGAAACTTGTGATGGAAAAGGAAGGAGATGGGTAAATTCATAGAAATCTTTTGGGATTCCTGGTGGCTTGGTGGTTGAGTGTCTGCCTTTGGCTCTGGGCATGATCCTGGGACCCAGGATCAAGTCCCACATCAGGCTCCCTGTGGGGAACCTACTTTTCCTCTGCCCTTCTCTCTGTGTCTCATGAATAAATAAATAAATCTTAAAAAAAAAAAAAAAGAAAAAGAGAGAAATCTTCTGATACTTTTGAGAGATTCTATAATGTTCCAGAGGAATGGTTGCCAATGTTCACACTTAGCTTCCATAGCCAACTCCAATGGGAAGATACCCTTCATCATTCTCCAAAGAGTGGAAGGGTGAATACCAGGTGACCTCTGAGATTCCTTCTGACTCTTAAAAAAATGGACAGTTCTTTGTTTACATATTTGTTACTTTTCTTTTAAATTTAATTTTGGTGATGGCCTGATCAGTGTGTTAGGATTTTGTTCTTTAGGTGAATGCTTATTGTTCACAATATTACTTTCACAACATGTTTGGTTTTTGGTTTGCTTAAAGGCCATCTTTCTTTCTCCCTTCCCCACCTGAACATTTTAGCCCTGAATCTGTAAGGGTTTTTGCACTGAAGACCCATGGTAGTCCAGAGTTAGGAGGCAGAGCCTATGTCAGATTAGAAGGGTGTCCATATGGGAGGGCAGCCCACCATGATGAACCAGAGTCTGAGGGAGATGAAGAGGGCTTCTGGAAAGGAATAAGGGGGTGGGGATGGTACCTTAGGATCCACACATATTGGCAATGCATCCAAAATGAAAAAGTGCTGATTTCTTTCTTTTCTTATTTTTTCTTACGTTTTAAAAAATGAAACTTCAGTAATAGAATTGGAAAAGAACCTGTGTTTATTTGTCATGACCCTTGAATACTGGATAGACTTGACCTATAATGAAACTCTTCTAGGTTTTCCTTAAGAAATACTGATGTTGGCCAAGATCTTTAAATTTTGCTGTTAATTTTAGTATCAGAGATAAAAGAATCAGAAACATCCATCTTTCTCCTTTCTTTACTACTTGATAGATGCCGTCAGTAGGATTTAAACACTATGGGCCAAGGCTTATTCTGGTGGAGGAGACTTGAAATTCTACCCAATGAGATAGAATATTTTCTCCAAGAATACAGATGTGAATTTTACACATTAAAATCTGACTATATGTAAAAATGTGGTTGATTACCCCCTCGTGTATGTCATCAAAATGAGCTTTCATTAATACTCCATTTTTCAAGTGTAAGGAAATAATTCCAGTACAAAAGATAACTGATGTTCCTTTCTTATACATAGAACAACGTTTTGGAGCTGTGGTCATTATTTGATTTCCTCATGCCAGGATTTTTGGGGACTGAACGCCAGTTTGCTGCTCGATATGGTAAACCTATATTAGCAAGTAGGGATGCTCGAAGCTCTAGTCGAGAACAAGAAGCAGGTATGAAAAAGATGTAATTCAATACTGTGCAAGTGACTCTAACTTATTCCTAACTTTTTTGAAGTCATTTTCTCTTACTGTTAATAGGTGTTCTTGCAATGGATGCACTGCACCGCCAAGTCCTGCCATTTCTTTTGAGAAGAATGAAAGAAGATGTTTTGCAGGATCTTCCACCCAAAATTATTCAAGATTACTACTGTACTCTTAGTCCTCTGCAGGTTAGAAATCTGGTGATTGTGGTTGTTGGTGGTATGTTTATTAGGAGAATGCTTTGAAAAAGTCACACAAGTATTGAATAAAGGGGATTAGACTTTGCTTTATCACTCCAACCTAGTTTCTACTTTCATACAGTTTAGGAATATTCTGTTTTAAATAGGTAGAGATAGGATCTGAATGAATCTTTTTGGACATGTAGATACACATTTGAATATCTGCATTTTGCATATGGCATTAAAACAAAAGCCAGTATCATAGTTGCTTTCTTATATGTTGAATTAATCAGAAATTTTGCAAGATTAAATGATAAAGAAATGAGCCAATGTTTATAAGGCCCAAAAATCTGCCTGTAATGTCATATCTTCACAACAGCATTATAGGTATTGTCAGTCTCCTCTTTTGCAAATAAGGAAGGGGAAGCTCAGAAAAGTTAAGTAACTTACTCAAGATTATATAGCTAATATATATCAGGGCTGAGTTTCAAACCTGGGAAGTGGGACCTCATCCCTTTAAAAGTACTATTGCATTACCAGTAAATTTTTGAAATAAGATGGCTTTTGCACAGTTCTGATTTTGTACAGAGACCATTATCAAGGGAATTTATTTTAGTTTTTTTTTTAAAGGAATTTATTATATGCCTTTCCTTGTGTAGTATTTTGTAAGGGGAAACTATCCCTTGTCTTAGGAAGACATGCCTATAATTAGAATTTTATTTTAACTTTATGTTTTAGGTTAGTTTGCATCCATCCATTTCAGCATTAAGAGTTGCTTTAGCATGGTAAAATGAAGAAAAGATATATAGACACACTCAGAAACAGTCTTTTGTCTCCTATCTGTACAACTTAAGTTTAGAGCTTAACAGGACACTAATCTAGATGCTGAGATTTCTGTGATCATTTATGTTATCTACTTCAGCTGTCTGGGCCTCCAATCCTCATTTGTAAAAATTGGATTAGTATTTCTTGAAAGGAATATTTTAGGAGCAATGAGATAAAGACTTTTTGAAGTAAGTACAATAAAGAAAAGCTGCCATATGAAAAAAAATCCATAGTAGGGGCGCCTGGCTGGCTTATTCAGTAGAGCATCCAGCTCTTGATCTCAGAGTTGTGAGTTTGAACCCCACGTTGGTTACAAAGATCACTCAAAAAATTGTTAAAAAAAAAAATCCATGGTATGCAGTTGGTATAAAACACATTTAAGTAGCCTGGAGGAGAGGAGCTGGGAAGGAAGTGACATTTGGCTTTATTTAGCATTCACATGTTTTTATACTTTACTGTTCTTTGAGCACTCTTGATTTTCTTCCCTTTCACATTGTTTTAGCATGTATAACGCAGGAACCCAGACTCCAAGGTAATGCTTCAACATTCATGAGTTCTCTTTTTAGGTAGTAGTAGTCTTTTACTTCTTTTTACTTTTTTTCTTTGTAAGTTTTACTTATTTAAGCAATCTCTACACGTGATTTGGGGGCTTGAACTCATAATCCTGAGATCAAGAGTCACATTCTCAACCGACTGAGCTAACCAGGTGTCTCAGCAGTGATATTCTTTAAAAACTTGGTCTTTTGGAATATACTTATAGAGTACCACATAATTTCACTTAGAGAAGATTTTCTTACTTGTAAGGGTTCAGGTTCTCTTTTATTGGTAATACATTTATCTTCCTCAACAAAAATGGAGTCTAGGACTATTTGACTATTTTTTAATATTTTAGCAGCCAAGCGTAATGTGTTATACTTGTTTTCTAAATATAATTTTAAAGGAATTTACCAAGATGTAGTGGATAATTTGTAATTAGGAGTAAAGCATAGATATCATGCTTTGTTTAATGAGGGCTGGGTTGGGCAGCCCGGGTGGCTCAGCCATTTAGCACCGCCTTCAGCCCAGGGACTGATCCTGGAGAGACCCGGGATCGAGTCCCACATCGGGTTTCCTGCATGAAGCCTGCTTCTCCCTCTACCTGTGTCTCTGCCTCTCCCTCTGTGTCTCTCATGAATAAATAAATAAAATCTTTTTTAAAAAAATGAGGGCTGGGTTTAAATGACTGCTTTTATTGGCATTTGCTAGCTATGTTTTGAACCATTGAAAATAAATTTACTTAACTGCTTTTGTGGCGGCAATTTTACAGGTTCAGCTCTATGAGGATTTTGCTAAGTCTCGTGCCAAGTGTGATGTTGATGAAACAGTTTCTTCAGCTGCACTTTCTGAAGAAACTGAAAAACCAAAGCTTAAAGCTACAGGCCATGTATTCCAGGTATACCTTTTAGTCTCCTTTTTCATTCTTGAATCATATTCTTCAGTGCAGCAATTTTAACGCAGAATACTAAAGCATGGGTTTATTTAAATTTTTCAGTATTGTGTAAACATTCTTGAGAATAAAAGAATACTAATGTATTTTCATATTTATAGTTATTAATAAGCAATTTAATATTAAAATTATACAAAATGCAACATATTTTTGTATATTACACGAAAAGAAGAGTTTGAGAACTTTTGCTTTACATTTAAAAAATACTGAAATGCCTGCTATAAGGCAGTAATTTTTGTTAGCTCAAGGATTAATTAAAACATTGGAAAAAACAAACTCCTCCCTTGTAGCATTGAACAAGGAGTAAGTAAAATACATTTTATGTAAGAGAAAATAAAGCAGAATATAGGGTTATACAGTATAGCAGTTATCATGATTGTGTTTTTTTTTTTCTCGATTGTGGTTTTTAATAGAGGGATCAGGGATGGCCTCACTGAAAAGGTGATAAAGCAGAGATCTGGAGGATTGAAGCATGCAGATATGTGGGGGGAAACAATTCCAGGCAGAGGATACCAAAAGTACAGATGTCATGAGACAGATGATGCCTGATGTGCTCAAGGGAATAGCAAGTGAAAAAAGAGAAAGTGTTAACTCAGTCTTTCTGTCCCTTTTGAAATATTCCACTATAGAAAACCTCCTCAAATCCTCTTGCCACCAATAACTGAATACCGCTAACATTTTTAAAGATAGAAGGAGGGGGGGAAATGGTTGTGAAGGCTAATACCTCTCCCATAGTTGCTATCTTAGTGTCCAGCAGTCTCTTGAGTTTTGTCAGTGGAACTTGATTTCTAATACAAATCTCAAGACCCGGGCTCCTGGGTGGCTCAGCAGTTGGGCGTCTGCCTTTGGCCCGGAGCATGATCCTGGAATCCCGGGATCAAGTCCCGCATTGGGCTCCCTGCACGGAGCCTGCTTCTCCCTCTGTCTCTGTCTCTGTCTCTCTCTCTCTCTCTCTCTCTCTCTCTCTCTTTCTCTCTCTCTCTCTGTCTGTGTGTCATGAATAAATAAGTGGCATCTTTAAAAAAGAAAAGAAACAAATCTCAAGACCCAAATCATAAGCCAAGTAAAAGGCAAGAAAGAATGTAACAATTAGAGAAAAGAAAGAATAGACCCGGAGGGTTCTGATTCTTAAACACAACTACTTGAAATAACCACTTTGTTCTACCTTCTCCTCTCCCTGACTTGCTGAATTAGAATACTGTGTAGGGCAGAGACTTACACATTTATAAGGTCCTCAAGAAATTCTATACTCATTGAAGTTTGAGAAACCCTTTGGAAATCTTTAGGAAATGTTGCCTATTCTAGAAGTAATTGTAAGCATTTTCAGGCACTTTGGGAAAGAGGTCTTTCTGCCATGAGAAGCTCATTGTCTAGTGAGGGAGACAGACATAAACTGTATAATTTATACAAGCTTATAAGTGTTCTCATATAGTGCACAAGGAGCACAGATGAAGGCATCATAGATGAGATGTTTGAACTGGTCCTTGAAGAATGAGTGGGAGTAGCAAGAATAGGAAAAAGGGCATTTTATGGATGGAATAGAATAGGAAAAGATACGGAGACACAGACATTTGTGGCACGTATGGACTTGTATAAACTTTTTCCCTCTTAAAGGCATTACAGTACTTACGTAAGCTGTGCAACCATCCAGCATTAGTCTTAACACCTCAACATCCAGAATTCAAGAGTACTACTGAAAAACTAGCAGTTCAGAATTCTTCTCTTCACGATATTCAACATGCCCCTAAACTCTCAGCTTTGAAACAGGTAAGTAGGTATCATGAGGTTAGTAGATGTGTGTTACACATTCTTGATCTGTAACACTGAGTAAATTTGCTTTTCCAAAAGATTACTGATGTGTTTACCATATCTTTTATTTTTTAATGTAGTTTGTCCCATTTGTGGTATAGCTTTTTTAAAAACTGTGGTAAATATATGTAGTATAAGGTATGCCATTTTAACCATGTTTAAGTGTACAATTCTGTGGCATTAATTACATTCACAGTGTTGTGCAGCTGTCACCACTATTTCCAAAAGTTTTCCATCACTCAAACAGAAACTGTACACATGAAGCAATAACAGCTTCATGTAAGTGGCATCATATAATATTTATGCTTTTGTGACTGGCTTATTTCACTTGGTTTTCAAGGTTCATTTGTGTTTGTAGCACGTATCAGTACTTCATTTTTGTGGCTGAGTACTATTATTATTTTTATGTATATACCTCATTTTGTTTATCTAGTCCTGTGTTGGTGGACACTTGCGTTGTTTCCACCTTTTGGCTTTTGTGAATAATACTGCAATGAATGTGAGCTAATAAGTATCTGTTTAAACAGCCCCTCTTCTCAGTTCTTTTGGATGTAGATGTAGGAGTGGAATTGCTAGATCATTTAGCAGTTCTATGTTTAACTTTTTCAGGGACTGCCAAACTGTTTTCCATGGTGGCTGCGCCATTTACATTACCATCAGCAGTATGCCATGGTTTTAATTTCTTCACATCCTAGCCAACACTTTACTTTTATTTTTTTTTATTGTGGCTATCCCAGCAGGTGTGAATTGCTATCTCATGGTTGAAAATGCCTTCTAAGTCTTTGGACCATTTTTAAATTGTATAGTCTGTCTTTGGTTGAGTTTTAAGAGTTCTTTTATATTCTAGATATTATTAAGCCCTTATTAGATACATGATTTTGCAAATATTTTCTTCCATTCTGTAGATTGTCCTTTTACTTTATTTAATAACGTCTTCCATGGTTTCTTTTTTTTTTTTTTTTTTTCTTCCATGGTTTCTGATAAGAAATCCAATATTGATCTTCTTGAGGATCCTTTTTACATGACAGATTCACTTTTCTCTTGCTCTCTCAGGATTCTCTTTCAGTGGTTTGATTGTAATGTGTGTCAGTGTGGATCTCTGAGTTTTATTAAGAGCTGCCCACTCTGCCATTTTGCTCCTGTCACACTCTTGGTATATAGCTTCAAAAACAGAATATTTGAAAATTCTAAGATTTCAAAAGGTTGAACTTCTTAAAAGAACCAGTTTCAAGCACCAAAATGTTAATGCTAATAATATTTAGTTCTAACCTTAAAAATTAAGAGCTTATTGTAAAATCTGGATTTTAGTAATTGTTTTTGCTTTCTGTAATTATTCTGGACTAAATTTCATTGAGAAAATGAATGAAGATTTTAGATTTCACATGGGTTAACATAGAAAATGTTTTGTAATGGCATATATGACATCCAAGCATGTATCCTTAAATCACTAAATGTGAAAGAATGAGTTTTTACCATAAAATGGAAGAATGACTTTTGCCTTTATTTATATATGGAATAGTTTCCTTATTTGACCAAACTAATTTTGTATATAAAATGTTCACAATTTTCTTAACATAGCTGATACATTTTCTAAAAAAGATTTTATTATTTGAGAGAGAGAGAGAGAGAGAGACCATGAGCAGGGAGGAGGGGCAGAGGGAGAAGGAGAAGCACAAGGCAGATGCTTAACCAACTGAGCCACCCAGGCACCCAACATAGCTGATATATTAGATAAAGCTGTAAGATATACTTAGTCAAGCAGTCAGCTAATTAGATTTCCAAAAAATGTTGAATTACATTCCCACTTTAATTATAGGCTTTAAATTATTTTTAGTTTATCCTTTTGCACATTATTTTTTTTTCTGTGCAGTTATTAAACTGATCTCTCATTTTATAGTGCTTCTGGTCATTCTAAAGTGTCTGGAATTAAGATGCTTAGGAACTCTGCACCTTCTGGTCATTCTAAAGTGTTTGGAATTTAGATGCTTAGGAACTCCGCAAACCCAAATGGTTTGGAGGGATTATGGAGGGCTTTTCTAGAACCTGTCTTTTCCATTTTCTCAGTTCTTTTCAGCCATTCAGAACAGAGGTTCTATCTTAGGAGAGAACTAGGTTGCTTTCATCTAAAATATGTTTATTCTCTGGATTAGGGGAAAAGTCTTATTTGCTTTTTAAAAATCTGACACTAGATATGTAGGAACATATTTATCACCGAGTAATAGTGCCAGAACTATCTAATATTGCCAGAATTTTAAAATTTCAGGATACTGGACTGATGAACTAAAACAGGTGAAATTTAATGGAGATAAGCAAAGTCAGTTTTAAAAAACTTAACAGATTCTGTCAGGCTTGGCAAATATTTTATACAATGTAAAGTTGAGTTTGATTTGATGGCAGGTTTTCTGTAAACTTGTATGAATTAGTTACCAGTAAATAAAACTCCTAAGATCTTGGGTGGGATTAATAATAGCGTAATGACCAAAATGAGGGCATCAAAGTTTCATTGTCTTTTATAACTGTCACACCAAATTTTGAGTATCATTTATAGTTCTGAGCACTCTAAGTGGAAGATGAAGATCAAAAGAATCTGGAAACCATTTTATATGAAAAATAGCTTGCAAAACCTGGGGTAATTTATCCTATGCTGAAGTTAGGGCAAGATTAAATTAAATTGCTCTCTAGGGAAGGCAACTGGCCTCTCAGACACCCATATCAGGTGGCCTTGGTAACCACTTTCTAGAGTCTAGTAATCAACTTTTCAAGGCTGCAAACTAAATTTTGTCAGAATACTTGGAGTTCATCTCTCCAGTCTCTCAGGGCAAACTCAGGTTATAAGAGATTACTGGAAAAACCAGAATGTCAGTTCTCCTGCTAGACAACAATATTTATGTCAATGATATGTCCATACATCCAGTAGGATAGCTACACTGAAAGAATATATTAGGAAGATTGTATGTTAAGTGTGGACTTGGAGAAGTCGTAGGTGGACATTCTGAATATGACTGGTTATCTGTATGGTTTGATATTGCTGCCTAAGTGATTATGATAATTGAATGTGCCTGACACAGATATTCTGATAAGTTCTCTCTCTCTCTCTAGAATTCTTTTATAGAAGCCATGTAGAATGTCCCACTGATAACACGTTCTTTATACTGGTACTACCTAGTTATACTCTCCTAAAACACACCAGGTTTTTCAAAGAAAGATAGTAATCTTGATTGTAGATTTAGGGGCAGGGGATAGAGATAATTACATTTATCAGATTTTTAAATTCCACTTAGAGGTGTTCCTTGGTAGTATACCATATATGTACTCTATATCAAGGAGTGGGGGAAAGCTTAGGCTAACCTAATTAAAATTTACAGTTTAAGGGCTACTAAGGTAGAAGAGAAAGAACATTTATTCTTCCCCTAGCATCAAATTATGACAACACATGTGAAATGTTGCCTATCAGGTAGGGCCATTAGAGACTCAATGCCAAAAGTTTTTATTGGGTCTGGTAATAGAGACTCCCTTTGTGTAGTATATACCAAAATTCTAGACTCCCCGAAAGAAAGCCAGTGTCAGCATAATCCTATTGTTTGTATAACAGTTTGAGCAGAGTAGGCCGCCCTTATCAGGTAAGAAACAATGGAAAGACTCAAACCCAAGTTTCAAGACTTCTTTCAGCCAAGACCTTGCAAGCTGGACTTTCTAAAAAAAGCATTTCAAGTCTGCTATGTTAACTTATTTTACACAGTACTCTGAGAGTTTTACATTTGATTTTTGGAGTTTGCCTAGATGGCCTTTTGGTTATCTTGCCCATCTGAGCTTTTGGTTTCCTTTTTCTTTTCTTTTCTTTCTTTCTTTCTTTCTTTTTTTTTTTTTTTTTAAGATTTTATTTATTTATTCATGAGAGAGACAGAGAGATAGGTAGAGGGAGAAGCAGGCTTCCTGCAGGGAGCTTGATGCGGTACTTGATCCCAGGACACCAGGATCACAACCTGAGCCAAAGACAGACACTCAACCACTCAACCACTGAGCCAATACTGGGTACTTTCATTTCCTAAGCAGATAAAAACATGATTCTCTTGGATTTTATTCACTTGTTTATTTATTGTACCTGCTGTGTGCTAGGCACTAAACCATAATGTAGCAGGAAATACAAAAGATCTATAGTAGCATGGTTCTTGCTGTTAAAGTTCTTGGTTGATAGCTATAGTAGTAAGCTCAAGAATCCAGAGATCTTACTAGATGCTTTTGGTTCTCTTCTTTTTTGTAATTTTGATGCCTGCCAGATTTAGCTACTTCGTTATGTTCTCTTCACACTGTTCTTTCTGATCTTTTCTTTTTTAATTAGGTAGGCTCCACACTCAACATGGGGCTTGAACTCACAACCTTGAGATCGAGAGTCGCATGCTCTACTGACTGAGTCAGCCAGGTGCCCCCACTCTGTTTTTTATAACTTTTTATGAACAATTTTGCCTGGAGATCTTCACTTTAAGTAAACATTTATTGAGACTCTAGTGACCCTCAGGTAACTCAGGAAAGGAAAGGGGAGATGGGCTGGTTAGGGAACCTCCTGAAGTGGTGATCAGGAAATTCTAAGCCTGAGCACCTCAAAAACTGGTTCCAGAAGCTGTAAGATGACAGATTACAGCCCAGAGTAGCAATCTGCTTTCCAGGTAACAGATAAACATAACCGTTTCTTACTACAAAAAGTATTTGTCACAGTGAGATTGGTTGCCTACTCTATTGAACACCTGTGTAACAATTGATTCTTTTTTCAAGTTGCTTTTGGACTGTGGTTTGGGAAATGGCAGCACTTCAGAGAGTGGCACAGAGTCTGTTGTGGCCCAGCACAGGATACTGATCTTCTGTCAGCTTAAAAGCATGCTTGATATAGTGGAACATGATCTTCTCAAACCTCACTTACCCTCTGTCACTTATCTGAGATTAGATGGCAGCATACCTCCTGGTCAGAGGCATTCCATTGTTTCACGGTAAGTGGCTTCGAAAACTCTTAGACAGCAAGTTATACTTAGTTATTAGTTACATAGAAGTTTACCTCATGACTAAATGTCTCTACATGTGTTTTGTTATCTCATAATTCAACCCAACTAAACCCTTTTTATTATTATTTTTTAATTTTTTTTAAGATTTTATTTATTCATGAGAGACGCAGGGAGAGGGAGAAGCAGACTCCCAGCTGGGAGCCTGATGCAGGATTCAATCCTAGGACCCCAGGATCACGCCCTGAGCCAAAGGCAGACGCCCAACCACTGAGGCACCCAGGTTCCCCCAAACCCTTTTAAAATACAAGAATATAATTGAATAGTTTTAGTTTAAAAAAAGAAAAAAACGTGACAGTAGTAGGAAAGCACTCTGAAGGGCATGGAAGAAATTTAAGGCATCAATAAAAAATAGAGACAATGACTTTCCCACTGACCTTTTTTGGGGAGTTAGAGTAGGAAGAAGCAAACAAGAGGCTTAGCTAAGATCTCTAACATCCCTGTGTCTCTGCTGAGAACAAGTGGGAAGTTGGCATAGGTAGGAAGCAGAATTGGTAAGTGCAGTGTTTAAAACCTGTAGTCTGCCTTCTCTGCTTTAGAAACCTCAGAGGTTGGGTTTTTAAATTCAAGCTCCTAGGTTTTGTCCCAGACCTGCCTACTTTAAAAGATTATTGGGCACAGTAGTATTAGAGACCCACTAAGGAATTTTGGAGGCAGACAGACCTAGGTTTGACTCCTGACTCTAGACATGTCCAGTTGAGCCTATTTATTGAAAATTATAGTATCTACAAGGACAAGAATATCTTTATAGAGCTATTATAACAACAGAATACACATAAAGCACTAAGTCCATCATTTGATTCATAGTAAGAATGGAATAAATAGTAGCTTGGTAATGTTACTTTTTCTTTTTCCTAGAAGCTATCTCTCAAAACCTTTATCAGTATCTTCTGGGATTAGCACAATACTAGCAACTACTTCATCCTCTAATTTTCCTGACTCATGGATCCTTTCCCCCAACTCTTCTATCTCCATATGTTAAAGGTTCATAGTTGAGTTTTATCTTCATTAGTGTTTAATTACATTTTTACTAGTTGGTCTTTATCTGTCCTCCTAAAAATATAACCTAGTTGACTTAGTTTTTTTTTGTGAAATATCTGAAATGTTCTAAAAAACATTCTACTACTGAAGATGTGTTTTTCTTTTTTTTTTTTTTTTTTTTTTTTTTTTTTTTTTTGAAGATGTGTTTTTCATCTCAAGTGGTCACAGAAATGTCCACATCTTTTTTTTTATTTTTTTAAAGTAAACTCTAGGGACACCTGAGTGGCTCAGTGGTTTAGCGCCTGCCTTCGGCCTGAGGCGTGGTCCTGGAGTCCCAGGATCCGAGTCCCACATCAGGCTCCCTGCATGGAGCCTGCTTCTCCCTCTGCCTGTGTCTCTGCCCCTCTCTGTGTGTGTCTCTCATGAATAAATAAATAAAATTAAAAAGTAAAATAAAAATAAAGTAATCTCTATGCCCAATGTGGGGCTTGAAATTATAACCCCGAGATGGGGGTCATATGCTCTACTCACTGAGCCAGTCCGGCACCCCCATATCATAGTTTTAAGATTTATTTATTTGCAAGAGTGAGTGAGCATGCAAGTGGGAGGAAGGACAAAGGGAGAGGGAGACAGAGAAACTCAAGCAGATGTGGGGCTCCATCATGACCCTGAGGTTATAACCTAAGCCAAAACCAAGAGTTGGATGCTTAACCAACTGAGCCACCTGGGCACCTCCCCCCATATCATAGATTTTTAAAGCAGTGTCTTCATTTAGGCTCTTTAATTTTTTTTTAAGAGTCCAGTTTATTACAGAAACCTTAAGATATGCTAATTTTATTTTTTAATATCTATACTTTTAGGTTTAACAATGATCCATCCATAGATGTTCTTTTACTTACAACTCATGTTGGCGGCCTGGGGCTTAACTTAACAGGCGCTGACACAGTAGTATTTGTGGAGCATGACTGGAATCCTATGCGTGATCTACAGGCCATGGACCGAGCCCACCGCATTGGGCAGGTAAAAAAATCATCACTCACAGGGTGTTAACCTGCACTGTGGGAAAAATACCCAAAAGAGCCAGGAAGCCTTGGTTTTAGCTCCTTCTCTGATACTAAGTGTTGTGACCTTAGCAAGTTACCCAGTATGTTGTACCACATCCTCAGGCGTTAAGTAAGGTAATTAGACTAAGGAAACCCCAGACACTGTCCATTCCTAATATTTAATTCTCTGCCAAATAATAAAATTTTAAACTCATGAAGTCAGGTTAATAAAATCCAATCCTTATTAGATAGTGTTTAAGTACTTAGTTCAAGTATGCAAGCCCCCTGATTTGATGAACTTCAAAAGCTTATCAGTTTATTTGTGCTACAATTGCTTACCTTCTTTTTGTCATTCAGAAACGTGTGGTTAACGTGTACCGGTTAATAACCAGAGGAACATTGGAAGAGAAAATAATGGGTTTGCAGAAATTCAAGATGAACATAGCAAATACTGTTATTAGCCAAGAGAATTCTAGTTTGCAGAGTATGGGGACAGATCAACTTCTTGACCTGTTTACTCTTGATAAGGTAAAGAACTTAAACAATTTGCTATATCTTTTACTGTGTTCACAGACTTCCCAGGACTGCTTGGTGAAAGTATTAAAGTGAGCAGCAAAAGGCATTCACTTTAGTATTAACTAGGCAACCCTTTGAGAGAATTTTTGATGTCCAGATAAAACTCTTTAAGTTTTGACTTTCTGATTGCTGTCTTTAGTGTCTTGCCTCAGGTTTCTTAGCCCTTTCCTGCTAAAAGACAGCTATTACTGGAGTCAGCTAGACTTGGGTCTGTGTTTCTTGCCTTGTTACCTATTAACTGGTGACCTTTGGCAAATTAATTTCTCTGCTCAGAGACTTCTGTGCCCTTGGGAGGATAAAAAGGATGGTATTACATGGTTGCGAAGATAAAAATGGAATAATATCTGTAAGCACTTAGAAAGGTTACCTAGTATAAATCCTCAATAAATACTAGCTGTTATTATTATTGTGGATGATGGAACTAATATATTAGATAACAGTCCATAATCAAAGGATGCAACAGCCAGAAATATTGGTCTAATAATGTAAAACCAATAGGGTTGGATTTAAAGTCCTGCATAGGTTCTTGGAAAATGCACTGTGCACTCAGTATAAATTATAGTGAGAAATGGCCTAATATAATAAACTAGCTCTAATAATAGAATTGTAATGTCCAAATATGAGAGAAAGTAGTTCCATTGTACTCTTTGTGTGTTCAGCCCACATTTAGAATATTAGGTCTGGTGTGCTGAGTGCTGCATTTTAAACAGTAATTAATTAGTTCATCCCCATGAGATGGCCAGATGGAGGAAGGTTCTTCGGTCATGTCATATAAGTAAGGTTGAACAGGATAACATATAATCTAGAAGAAGACTCAACAAAACCTGGATTGCAAAACAAACAAACAAAAAAAACAAAAAAAAAACCAAAACCTGGATTGCTATTTTCAAATAACTTTTGATCTGTTCAGAATATTCTTATGGGTGATTTTTAGCAAACAGAACTGTGCTCGGGGGATATTACAAGGAAGCAAAAGCAATTGCCAGAATTGCCATAAAGGATCTTATTGTGACAGTTGGAAAAATTTGAATATGGACTTATACAGCAGTATTAAGTTTCCTTAATTTGATAATTATACTTTGATTATGTAAGAACATCCTTGTTCTTAAGAATACAGGCTGACTCCTATATAGGGATAAAAAGCCATAATATATACAACTTACTCTCAAATGTTTGGGAGAAGACATATATATTTATATGTATATGACAAATACATACATCTACAACTAACAATGAGTTCTTTGTAATGTTCTTATAATTCTTTCTGAAGAAAAAGCTTAAACTGATAAAATTGTTAGGACTGTGGGAAAATAGAATTAGGTTAACTTATGAGATCACAAACTTGCTCATCATTTAAAGTGTCAAACTCTGTTGAATGAGTGCAATGTTAGAAACAAGTATGAATTTTAAAGTAGAATATTATTTCCGAAGTTCATAATCTTTCATTTTATCTTTCTGCCAATTTTTCTGAAGGATGGCAAAGCAGAAAAAGCTGACACTTCTACTTCCGGAAAAGCAAGTATGAAATCAATTCTTGAAAACCTGAGTGATCTTTGGGATCAAGAGCAATATGATTCAGAGTACAGCCTGGAAAATTTTATGCATTCTCTCAAGTAACTATCAAATATTGGAAATGCAGTTGCTGCTAGTTCAGTTACATTTCTGCTGATATTCAGCAAATTTCAAAGTTTATGGTGAACTTTTAGCTCAATGTGTAAATAGATCTGAAGAATATTCAGCATAACGCTGGTTCTTGTTTCACTGGGGGGAACAAGTTATTCTCAAATATTTGCACTGTATTAAATTTAAATGTTAATGTGAAATGGTTTAAATTTTACATGCTGAATAGCTGCAGAGCAGAGGAACCAAACCAGGTTTACATGTGCTACCATGAGGTGTTCTTACTGGGAACGAGCCTCCTATCTTTATGTAGTCACTTTGTACAGGATAATATCGATGAGTACTTTAGTGTTCATGTACATTTTTTCTTTTAAATAGAAATTGTTTTTATAAATGATTAAAAATAGGGCTTTTTTTTGTATAAAAGCCTTAATGAGCCATAATTTTAAAAAATAATGACTATGATATTGGTCACTCTTGGAACATGAAAATCTTAGACAATGAATTGAACCTGACCCTTGGTGGAAACCTTTATATATTTAATGCAGATACATAGTGTTTTTCAAATCTTTAACATCATTTTGTCAACTTTTAAAATATATCAACTATTCTGAATACAGGTAATGGTCTATTTAAGGCTATCATAACATCCTATTAAGAGGGTGTTTTTTTAATTTATCTAATGGCTAGGATATAGCCAGATTCAGAGAACATATGTACTCAATAGGTTTCAATCATATATATATATAATATATTTTTTGTAACTATGAACATATACAGTTTTCCAGAAGTAGATTTTACACTGTTTAGAATTCCAAAACCTATGGTGAAAAGACTGTTTATCGTAGTAATGCATGACAGAAGCATAAAAGGGAGAAATAATTCCTTTATATACACAAACATACATAAATACACATATCTATATGCACACACATACCTATCCTGCATCCTACAAGGTGCTTGGTATTGGCACTAAAATCATGTAGTTATACTGAGCAGCAATAATAATTGGGCATGAAGCTGATTAGTTAGGAAAGTGAGCTCAATGGTGAGGGTGGGTATATGCATATAGATATGCATGTATGTGTATGTGTATAATTTTATAAATTTCACACATAAATTAATACATGCCTGTGTGCATATATATGTATGGAATATATTTGTATATACATGTACAGGTAATAAACATCCCCAAGGTTTGTGGCTGGCCATACACATAGGCATTGGTTTAAAAACCATCAGACCTCAGTTGTAAAAGAACTTTTTTTGTTTAAAATCATTAAAGTTATACTGTTCTGCAGCATTTAGACATGGACATTTGTCACATTTCATTAGCTTTGACAACCATACTGTAACATTAAACCTAGCATTCCACAGAGAATAAAAAATAAGATTGAAACTGTAAAATATATGCAACTGTGTGTTATTTGTAGGAAATATCACTAGAAAAATCAAAGGACTAAAATTAATTTTTCAGATATAAAAGTTCTAAGAAAGCTCAATACCTTTTTTTCTTACTAAATGGTTATTTCTTCATTGTTCAGGATTTATTTTTTTTTTAATTTTTATTTATTTATGATAGTCACACACAGAGAGAGAGAGAGGCAGAGACACAGGCAGAGGGAGAAGCAGGCCCCATGCACTGGGAGCCCAACGTGGGATTCGATCCCGGGTCTCCAGGATCGTGCCCTGGGCCAAAGGCAGGCGCCAAACCACTGCACCACCCAGGGATCCCATGTTTAGGATTTATATTCAGATTATAGAAGACCAAAAGGAATCTCTTATGTAGAACATCCGTTGTAATAGCACTGGGTAGCTAAACCAGTATACATGAGTTAAATTCTTATTTGCCATTTATGTAAGCCAGATTACATAGCTCATAATAACTGATGTTTTGTAAGAATATGTAGGCAACAATATATAATTAAAGAAATAGGAAAGGGCAGAAGAATTCACACCATAAAACTTAAAGATCCTTTTCCAATTTGAAAGGTCAGAAAGGCTGAAAGATACTTAACTAGTTTAAATTTTAAGAGAGTAAAATATTTCTAGAAGTATACACAGGAAAATGGTTGCCTCTTAGTGGAAAAAGGTTGTAGGTCAGAGGAAGACTTAGTGTGACATAACATTAAAAAAATAACCTTTTGAACTGAATAAAATTAAACCACACATTCCAGCTTTTCAAGTAAAAACAGGTAAGAACAATATTTTTGTTAAGTGACCCATTTAGAGTCACAGTAGTATAGCTTAGGAATAAATGGATACATAGGGAAAATTGAACTTAATATATTAAAGATATTTATAGTTAATTTTGTGAATGTAATAAGGGTATGGTAGTTAACTTTTTTTAAGTGTGCGTGTGGGAAGCAAAACAAGCATAAGAGGCTGTTGGTATTTTAAGCTGAATAATGGATTCATGGATATCCATTGTACTAGTTCTCTTGTTTTATGTTTATTTTTAACTTTTTGAAATTTTCCATAATCAGTCATCAGTAGTAATTCCTATAGGAAAATCTTACATATTTAGCACTATAGAAATATTGTTACAGGTATATATCCATGAACATTTCTCCAAAAATTATTCAAGTCTTTCAAGAAGAGCTTATTAAAATGGTAACAAGGATGAAAGTCTCTAATACTGGGACCAATTGAACCAGTATATTATAGCCTTATTCCTTCTGGGTGGTTATTAAAAGTTTACTTTTGAATAAGCTTATATAACACTTTACGAACCATATAAAATATAAAGTTTTATAAAATACTTTTTTTTGTAAAGATTTATTTATTTATTCATGAGAGGCACAGGGTGGGGAGAGACAGGCAGAGGGAGAAGCAGGGAGCCTGATGCGGGACTCGATCCCGGGACTCCAAGACCACGCCCTGGGCCAAAGGCAGGTGCTAAATCACTGAGCCACCAAGGGATCCCCCTATAAAATACTTTTAAAAAGTAAAATGTGAAGCTGTTTGAGAATGTGACCACTTAGAGGCAAAAGTGGGGTAATTGTAAGAGTGTAATAGAAATTATAGAAAAACAGCTAGTATTACATTGCATATCTGTTACAAATATTTAATCCCAGTACAATCTTATACCTCCTGATTATAATAAGATAGTACTCAGTGTGAATCTGTAAAGCAAAAACTTGAGTCTTGACAATTAATAAAAAATGTTTCCTGGGATCCCTGGGTGGCTCAGCGGTTTAGCGCCTACCTTTGGCCCAGGGCATGATCCCGGAGTCCCGGGATCGAGTCCCATGTTGGGCTCCCAGCATGGAGTCTGCTTCTCCCTCCTCCTGTGTCTCTGCCTCTCTCTATGTCTATCATAAATAAATAAAGAAAATAAATCTTTAAAAATTAAAAAAAAATGTTTGCTATTCACACAAATTAGTGTTGGTCATCATCTCTAAGATGACAAAAATTGTCTCCTACTTCAAGACAATTCCTGCCAGTCCATGGTAGATTCTCTCAAACCAGTGAAGTTCTGTTAAAGAATGTAGAGGCTGAGATCCTATTACCTGTGTAGGGACAAAAGACTTGGTTTCAGGCTTTAGTAGAAAATGGAGCTATAACTTAATTTTCTTTATAGAGCCTCATAGAACTCATGTATTCAAATGGGACCAGCACAAATTATCCATCAGCCCTCAGAAACACAGTCTGAAAAATCAGAATCCTAGGCTTGTACTACAGGTTAAGTTTAAGGTCTGGATGTAATAAGTATTTACTGTAGGAACCATAAATCAAGAAAATAACAATTCTGGGACCCTAGCAGAAGCAAATACAAAATTGCCATTTAGGAATAGTTTCAGATCAGGGTCCCGTGGGGGAAAGATTCTAAGATTAAGTTTACACAGACAATCTATAGAAGGCAGTGAACTACCAGGAAGAAAAGTCAGGAGATGCAAATAGAATTAGTTCTTAAAGAACTGCAAATAGGGCAGCCAGGGTGGCTCAGCGGTGTAGTGCTGCCTTCAGCCCAGGGCCTGATCCTGGAGACCTGGGATCGAGTCCCGTGTTGGGCTCCTTGCATGGAGCCTGCTTCTCCCTCTGCCTGTGTCTCTGCCTCTCTCTGCCTCTCTCTCTCTCTCCCTCTCTCCTCTCTCTCTCTCTGTCTCTCATGAATAAATAAATCTTAAAAGAACTGCAAATAGAATAATGTCAGTAACTATAAAGTAATATGATTAAAATAATTAAATATAAAAACAAATTTCAAAAAGATCCATAAACGAATACTGGGATTGAAAATTTGATAGTTATTAGTGCAGATTTCACACAACAGGAGATTTTGACCTGGAGGATTGATTTTACAAAATCACCTATAATGGGTTATAGAGATGAATTAATAGAAACTGAAAGAGCAGGCAAAAATCCTGGGGGATGGAATGAAAGCATCTAGTATACACTGAGTAGGCCCAGAAGGAAAGGGAGATTTTGGGACAAGAGACAAGACATCCAAAAAAAAACAAAAAACAAAACAAAAAAAAAAAAAAAGAGACAAGACATCCCTCCATCTAGTCCATCAGCAAGCTATTTCTAGCTCTAAGATAAATTCCAAATCTGTTCACTTTTCTTCACTACTACTATAGTTTCCATCAACTTAACTCCCTCGAACTACTATATTCTGACTGGTCTTCCCTGCTTGCCAAATTCTCCAGTAGCTTCCTCTAACACTCACACTGAATGTGAACTCAGTACAGTCTACAGGATTTACAGTTTCTGGCCCCTGCCCCTCTCTGACTTTCTCTAAGTTCACCATATTTACCCCAGCCAAATCAATCTGCCTGTATCTCGACATAAAACCAAATGCTTTTTCATCTTGGTTTGATTCTTGCGCAACAGTGGTATAGTGGGAAGACATAGAAAACAAAAAAGGGAGGAAATCTGGAAGAAAAGAAAGGTTAAGAAATCAAGAATTGTCTTTTGGTCATTAAATTAGAGATTTCTATAGCAAAGTAGAGATAATGAGTAGAGGCTAGGTTATAGTAGGTTATAGGTTAGAGCTCAAAAGAAAGGTCAAGACTGGAAACAAATTTGGAAGATAATTAAAAGCATGAGACCAAATAAGATCTGGGAGCTTATGTATGTAATGAAATACTATACAGCAGTGAAAAATCAACGTGTAAGAAAACATGGATAAATCTCAAGGGTCAATGATAAAAATAGAATCTGTAGTCTGCATCCATTTATATAAAGGCTGGGAAACAGGCAAAAATGAAACACTGGGGAATTACAAATCACGTATATGGTTATCTCACATTTAAAAAATAAAAAATAGGGCAGCCCTGGTGGCGCAGCGGTTTGGCGCAGCTTGCAGCCTAGGGCGTGATCCTGGAGACCCTGGATCGAGTCCCACATCGGGCTCCCTGCACGGAGCCTGCTTCTCCCTCTGTCTGTGTCTCTGCCTCTCTCTCTGTGTCTATGAATGAATGAATGAATGAATGAATGAATGAATGAATAAATAAATAAATAAATAAATAAATAAATAAAAATGGCAGTCATCTGCACATCATTTATTTGTCATTTTCTACTCTGTGCCGAGCACAATGGAAGAAGCTCAAAGACTAGTGAGGAGTGGGGATACCAAAGTCAACAGCTGGTACAGTTACATTAATTTCAGAAAAAGGACCCTTCAAGGTAAATAGTATTTTCAATAAAAGAGTATCTCATAATGATGAGACTCAGTTAACCTGTTATAACAATTCCAAACTGATACACATCTAAAAAATAGACAAAACCACAAAAAAGAAATGAAAACTCGAAGGTCATGATGAAAGATTTTAACAACTCTTTTTCAGTAGAACAAGCAGACCGGGGAGTGGGGAGTGGGGGATGACAACACGATATAGATAATTTTAATACAATGAAAAAACATTACTTCATTGACACACACACACACACACACACACACACACACACACACACACCCAGAGCCACTCAACAACTCCAGAATACATTCTTTGAAAATTTGTGGAACATTTACCAAACTGACCATGTGCTGAACCATAATGCAAATCCTGGCAAATTTCAAGAAATCATATGTTGTGTTTACTTCCTCCAAGAGCATAAGTATTGGCATAAAGACAGAGATACACTTGAGGCCCTCCCCAGTGCATGCAGGCCATAAAAGGAAGCTATACAAATTAGAAAATAAAACTTTATAATGATTATATGAAATTCCAGAGAATCTACCAAAAAAACTACTAGAAGGAGATTAGTAAGTTTGTAGGATATAAGGTCAATAGACAAAAAGTTGCATGTCTCTATATTAGCAATAAAAAAATTGGAAATTAAAGTTTAATTAAAAATTAAAGTTTAAATAAACTTTTTGTAATTGCACCAAACTATATAATACCCACAGCTACAGCAAACATTAAACAGAACCAAACTCAGATAAACATAAAATCTCACACTAAAGGCCCATTGACCATTCATGTCCAACTTTCAACACAAAATTACAAAACATGCTAAGGCAAGAAAGAGAGACAATATGAAGAGACCAAGCAACACTACCAGACTCCTATGCAAAGATTTTGGAATTACTAGACATTTAAAATAACTGATTAACATGCCATGGGCTTTAATGGAACATGCAAATAACATAAAAGGATAGATGAGTAATGTAAACCAAGAGACTGAAACCTGAGAATAAAAAGGGAATGCTAAAAATGAAAACTAACAGAAATGAAAATACCTTTGATGGTATTTTCAACAGACTCATCAACAGACTTGATACTGAGTCAAGTGACCTTGAAATATGTCAATTGAAACTTCACAAACCGAAATGCAAAGGGGGGAGAAAGATGAAAGACAATACCCAAGATTCGAAGGATAATTACAAATGGTGTACCATATGTGTAATGGAATATCGGAAGAGAGAGAAAGCAAAAGAAATATTTTAAGTACTGATGACTGAGAGGGTTTTAAAATTAATGTCGGGAAGCTCAGAGAACAGCAAGCAGAATAAATACCCCAAAAATCTACACCTATGCATATGCATATTTAAACTGCATAAAGCCAAAGACAAAAATTTTTGAAAGAAGCTGGGCAGGAAAACATCTTTACCTATAAAGGAACAATGATAAAAATTTATCAGACTTTTCTTCACAAATCATGCAAACAAGAAGAGTAGAGTGAAATACTTAAAGTGGTAAAAGTAAAAACTCCCAACAACCTACAATTCTTTGTCAAGTGAAATTATCCTTTAAAGATGAAGGAGAACTAGAGACTTTCTCAGACAAAAACTGAGGAAATTTGTCACCAAGGAGACCTGCCTTGCATGGAATGTTGAAAGGAATTCTTCAGGGAGAACGAAAATGATAAGCAGAAACTCAGATCTACATAAAGAAAGGAAAAGCATGAAGGGGAATAAATGAAGGTAAAATAGCACCTTTAACTTTTTGTGCTTAATTGATTTAATAGAAAACTGTTCAAAATCATAGTAATACGACAAAAACTAATTCAAAGGGCTACATGCTCCCCCATGTTTACTGTGGCATTATTTAAAATAACCAAACTACAGAAGTAGCCTAACTGTCCATTAATAGGTGAATGGATAAAGAAGATGTGTGTGTGTATGTATGTATACACACACACACACAGACATAAAATGGAATATTACTCAGCCATAAAAAGTGAAATCTTGCCATTTGCAATGATATGGATAAAGCTAGAGAGTATAATGCTAAGTGAAATAAGTCAGCACTTTCTCTGAAAAGACAAATACCATATATTACTCATATGTGGAATTTAAGAAACTAAAGGCAGGGGAGGGGGTGAGAGACAAACCAAGAAACAGACTCTTAACCATAGATAACACACATGATTACCAGAGGGGAGGTGGGTGGGGGCATGGGTGAAATGGTTGATGGGGATTAAGGAATGCACTTGTTAGGATATGCACTGGTTAATGCATGAAATTTCTGAATCACTAAGTTGTACACCTGAAATTCATATAATACTTTATGTTAACTGTACTGGAATTACAATTTAGTAATAAAAATAGCAACAATGTACTTGGTAATTATACATAAGTGACATGAATGACAGCCATAAAGGACAAGAGGAAGGAAGTAGAAATACTCTCTTATATGGTATCTGTACTACCCATGAAGCACAGTATAGTGTTATTCAAAAGTGGACTTAGAATATTGTCAATGTACACTGCATACCCTAGGGCCACCAGTAAAAATTTTGTAAAATAAATAAAATTGACATCTATTAGAGAATCTAATGATTTGCCCAAAAGAATCCAGAGAAGGCAGAAAAAGGGTTTGGGAGTCTTTAGAAGATACAAAAAGCGAGAACGATGAGTAAAAAACAGCTATAATATGGTAGATTTTAATACAACTATATCAATAATCACTTTAAGTGTAAATAGCCTAAATACATCAAGGCAGAGACTGAGTAGATTTAAAAAATAAGACCCAACTACATGTTAATCTACAAGAAACCCACTCTCTCTCTTTCTACTCTGCAAAAGACACTGGTAAGAGAAGGAGAAGAGAAGCCACAGACTGGAATAAAATATTTGCAAAATGCATAGAGGACTTGCATCCAAAATATACAAAGAACTCTTAAAACTCAACAATAAGAAAACAACCCAATGTAAAAAATGGGCAAAAGATTTGAACAGACTTCTCACCAAAGAAAATACAGAATAGCAAATAAGCATATGAAAAGATGCTCAACATCATACATCATTACGGAATTGCAAATTAAAGCAATGAGATGCCACTACACACCTCTTAATAGCTAAAATCCCAAACCTGATGACACTAAATGCTGACAAGGATGTGGAAGAACAGGAAGTCTCATTCATTGCTGGTAGAATGCAAAATGGTATAGCCACTTTGAAAGACAGTTTGGCATCCTATTGCAAAGCTAAACGCAGTCTTACTCTGTGATACAGCAATCATGTTCATATTTACCCAGATGAGTTGAAAACTTACGTTCACCAAAAAGCCAGCTCATAGATGTTTATAGCAGCTTTATCCATAGTTGCCAAAAACAAGAAGCAACCAAGATGTTCTTCAGTAGGTGAGTGGATAAACTGTGGTACTTCTAGACAATGGATAATTATTCAGCACTAAAAAGTAATGAGCTCAAAAGCCATGAAAAGACATGGGAAAAACCTTAAATGCATCTAGCTTAGTGAAGGAAACCAGTCTGAAAAGGCTTTCTACTATATGATTCCAACTATGTGACATTTTGCAAAAGGCTCAAACTATGGAGACAGTATAAAGATCAGTTGTTGGCAGGGGGAGGGGGTATGAATAGCTGGAACACATGGGATTTTAGGACAGTTAAACTGTCCTAATTTTGTGTGCTGCTATGATGGTGGATATATGATATTCTGCATTTGTCAAAACCCACAGAAATGTACAACACAGAGTCAACCATAATGTAAACTACAGACTCTAGTTAATTATCAATATTGATTGATCAATGATAAGTGTACAGTACAGTACACATCTTGCATGAGTACACGTGCAAGATTTAGTTAATAGGGGGATCTGGAGATCTTTATATCTGAGATATAAAGGGGGTACATGGGAACTCTGCCCTATTTGATCAGTTTTCTGTGAACTTAAAATTGCTCTATGAAGTGAAAGGATTTTAAAAATAGGCACATGACGGTGCCTAGGTGACTCGGTTAAGCATCCAACTCTTGGTTTTGGCTCAAGTCATGATCTCAGATGGGGAAAATTAACAAGGCAGGAAACCACAAATGTTGGAGAGGATGCAGAGAAAAGGGAACCCTCTTACACTGTTGGTGGGAATGTGAACTGGTGCAGCCACTCTGGAAAACTGTGTGGAGGTTCCTCAAAGAGTTAAAAATAGAGCTGCCCTACGACCCAGCAATTGCACTGTTGGGGATTTGCCCCAAAGATACAGATGCAATGAAACGTCGGGACACCTGCACCCCGATGTTTCTAGCAGCAATGTCCACAATAGCCAAACTGTGGAAGGAGCCTCGGTGTCCATCGAAAGATGAATGGATAAAGAAGATGTGGTTTATGTATACAATGGAATATTACTCAGCAATTAGAAACGACAAATACCCACCATTTGCTTCACCGTGGATGGAACTGGAGGGTATTATGCTGAGTGAAGTAAGTCAATCGGAGAAGGACAAACATTATATGTTCTCATTCATTTGGGGAATATAACTAATAGTGAAGGGGTATCGAAGGGGAGGGAGAAGAAATGTGTGGGAAATATCAGAAAGGGAGACAGAACATGAGAGACTCCTAACTCTGGGAAACGAACTAGGGGTGGTGGAAGGGGAGGAGGGTGAAGGGTGGGAGTGACTGGGTGGCGGGCATTTAGGGGGGCACTTGACGGGATGAGCACTGGGTGTTATTCTGTATGTTGGCAAATTGAACACCAATAAAAAATAAATTTATTATTAAAAAAAAAAGTCATGATCTCAGGGTTGTGAGATTGAATCCCACATTGGGCTCCATGCTCAGCACAGTGTCTGCTTGGGATTTTCTCTCTCTCCTCCTCTGTCCCTACCCCAGCTCACACATGGGTGTACACACATGACTTCTCTCTAAAAATTTATTTATTTTTAAAGATTTTTATTCATGAGAGACACAGAAAAAGGCAGAGACATAGGCAGAGGGAGAAGCAGGCTCCCCCTTGGGAGCCTGATGTGGGACTTGATCCCAGGCCCCCAGGATCACGACCTGAGCCAAAGGCAGATGCTCAATCACTGAGCCATCCAGGCATGCCAATGAACAAATCTTAAAAAAAAAAAATTGGCACATGATTTAAAAAAAGTCAATTAGAAAATGGACAAAAGACATTTCACTAAAGAGGATAAAGAGATGACAAATGTACATATGTACTCGAAGAGATGTTCAACATCAACTGGCTTTCGATGTTTGAAGCTCAACCAAGTGTGGAGATTAATAGATGGAGTTGTTTTTTTTTTTTATAAATCTTTTTTTTAAATTTTTATTTATTTATGATAGTCACAGAGAGAGAGAGAGAGAGGCAGGCTCCATGCACCGGGAGCCCGATGTGGGATTCGATCCCGGGTCTCCAGGATCGTGCCCTGGGCCAAAGGCAGGTGCTAAACCGCTGCGCCACCCAGGGATCCCTAGATGGAGTTTTTTTATACTTCTCTACCTCTCTCCGCAAATTGACAAAATAAAACAAAACCCTTCCAGATACTGGTAGGCTTAAGGAAAGGCAAAAAGGAGCCTGGAGATGAGGAACAGGGAAATTGAGGTTGGGGATCAGGAAAGCAGGCCAGTCCGAAGGAGCAACTGGTAACAATGACCAATGGAAATCACTTCTAATTATTCAGGAGTTGAAAAGTGGATTATACGGAGGTTCAACCTACAAATAATTCCATGTTCATGTTATCCACACATCAGCTTTTACCTTTCACAGAGCCATCTTTAAAAAATGTTCCACTGAACAAAAAAGTGCACAGATTGCAGCGTGTAGCTCGATGAATTCTCACACCTGTGTATTCAACACCCAGATCAAGAAAGTCACCAGACCCGAAAAGTCACCTTCATGCCCCCATTCAGTAATTCCTGCACCTGTTTATATAAATGGAGTCCTAAGTTACTTACTTTTTGATCATTAAGTTTGTGGGATCCCTTTATAATGTTGCACAAACTTTTGGATCTTCATTCTATTGTGATACAGTATTCCATTTGTGGGTATACTGCAACTTATGCATTCTAACATTACAGGGCATGGGGAGAGTTTCCAGTTTGGGGCTGTGTGAGTTATGCCATGATCATTTTTGTACATGCCTTTTGGGAACATGCTACATATTTCTGCATATGAATGAAAAACCTGAGTCATAGGATAGATTCACATCTTGCTCTTGTAAAACAGGTTTCTAGAATGGCTGCGCCACTTTACATTTCTACCGGGATTTATCTAGAGCCTCCCTAATATTTGGTATTTTCATTTTTATTCATTCTCATGGGTATGGGTTGGAATTGTGGGTTTTTAATTTTATTTTATTATTCTAGAGGTGGAAGGAAAGGGCAGAGGGAGAAAGAATCCCAAGCAGACTCCATGCTGAGCACAGAGCCTGAGGCGGGGGCCCCATTTCATGACCTGAGCTGAAATCAAGAGTCAGATGCGTAACTGCGCCCTCAGGTGCCCCAATTGTGTTTCAGTTTTAATGATGAGTAATGAAATTGAGCATAAGGGCCTGGTCTTTGAAAAGGGAGGCCAAGCACCCAAGACAGCTCCTCACCTAGGGACCAAACCCAGAGAGCTCTTCCATGTAGAATCTCATTGGATAAGGCCGGCACTAAAGGTGACAAGTTGGAATATTTCTAATATACTTAACAATTCAGCTCAAACTATCTTTTTTTTTTTTTTAAATTGAGGTATAATTGACATATTGTTTTAGTTTAGGGTATGCAACAGTGATTCAACTTTTGTGTATATTTGACAAGGTCATCACAGTGGGTTTACCTACCTGTCACCTTACAAGGGCAATACAATATCACTTCCTCATGACTTATTTTATAGCTGCCAGTTTGTACTTTTAATCTCCTTTACCCAATTTGTGCCTCACTCCCCATCCCCTCTTCTGTCGAGCAACCACCAATCTGTCCTCCACATCTGTGAGCCTGGGTTTTATTTTGCTCTGCTTTTTAGAATCCACATACGAGTGAACTGGCAGTTCATCTTAAACCAAAGATTTGACCAGTAATCACAAAGAAGAAAATGTACAAGACTGGGGCTGCGCCTTGCGGGGCCTGGAGGACATGCTGGCGGGGGTGCGCGTGTAAGCGGGTGCAGCCCAGTCCTCCTCGTCAGAACCCAGCAATGCCCACGCTCAGAAGATCATTTTGTCCATCACACTATTCAACAAGACAGACGAAGGGTAACTTTCAGTTATCTGTTCTAGTGACAGCTTCATTCCAGGCCTTTATCTGTGGGGACCCCCTCGGCTCCCCAGTGTTGATCTGAAGAGGATTTCAAACCGAAGGCACTGGAGATTGAGTAGAGGCAAAACCAGCTCTGTCAGTTTCCCTTCTCTAAGGGCAGAAGCCCCCTGGAGCCAGGCTGGGCGCTGTGGCCTTTCTCGGGAGGTCTTCCCTGGCCGGAGGGAGGCTGGGGAGAGCACTCGCACCTGCATCAACAACCTTCATGGCCAACTTGCTCATTTTTTCTCCTGGAAACCCACTGTCTTTCCTAAATAAACCCTGTGAAGCCCTGTTCCCCCTCTCGCTTCCTCCCAGGAGTCAGGTTCTAAGCCCCGCCCTTAATTCACATGCACGTGAACAATCCCACGTGTTGAATATTCTCATTCACATGCAGAAGCAGCTGCTCGGATTCATCTGCCTTTTGTCAGTTCATGAGAAGGCTCCAAATCACCGGACCTAAGCGGGGAGAGGAAGGGGTTCTCCCCTTAGCAGCCCTGTGAATGGCAGTAGGCCCCATCAACCGGACCCCCCAGCCCCGACCCTTTCCGGAACAGGAACCTAAGGCGGCCACAGCCATTGCAGTTGGAGGGTGCCCGAGTGACCCATGTCTGTGCCAAGGGGCTGGCGAGAAGCCACCAAGCCCGGTTTTAAAGCCGAGGGTCCGTCTGAACTTGCGGGTGAGGGCCCCAGGCTGGCGGGCGGCCAGGGCCCGACTGGCACGACTGCTCAGCACCGCTACCGCCCTGCAAGGAGGTGGCTTCTGCCCCTGGAACAGCGCCCGGCTCACCGAGGCGCCTCGGCGCCAGGGGTCAGGACACGGGCCGAGCCGGCCCAGCGGCCCGAGAGCGGGGCTCCACCTGTGGCAGGGCGGGCGGACGCGTCTTCAGGAAATCAAACGTCACAGGGCCTGAGGCCCGACACGCGTCCGGCCCTGCCGGCGGCGCTGCAAGGGCCCGGAGCGGTGCTCTGTGCTGCCCGCCGCTGGCTCCGACGCCGGGGCCCCCTCCGGCCGCGCACGCCCCGCCCGGCGACCCCGGGTCCGCTTACCTGCCGCGCTGGGCGAGGGGCGAACGGGGCCCTCCTCGGGGAGGGGAGGCGCGGCCGCGGGGCCCGGATCTGGGCGCCCCCAGGTCGCGGCCGGAGCGGGGACCGAGGGGGCCCGCGGACGCCGCCGGCGGCCCCGTCCCTTCCCGGAGCCGAGCGCCTCCCCCGGGGGGCGGGCGGGCTCCCCTCGGGCCCCAGCGCTGCGCGGCCGCGGGAGCCTCAAACGCCCGCGCCAGAGCCCGCGAGGCCGGGCTCGGGGGTGGGCCCCCCACCTGCGCGTCGTGAAGGTTCTCCGGGGGACTGATCCGTGCAGCCCTGCGGTCCATCGCTGAAAGGATTAACCGTCCCTACGAGAGGGCTTCCAGCGCGTCCGAAGTCGAGAGGGGATTGCAAAGACCCATTTTCTGAAATGATCAGAGTCTAGTGTGAAAGTCAAACGAGAGGGGCGTACTTACGTTGTCGCTGGCTTTTTTGGTTTGGGTTTTGAAGATTGGTCTCAAGTACCGGCATAAAAACCCAACCGCCCCTTAAAAACCTTGCATTGACTACACGTGCATTGTGTCAACGAATACCTCCCCTTTTCAGATGTGCTTAAAAAGCAAAAAAAGTGTGTCAAAGGAAAGGTGAATTTTGCTGTAGTCTGCTGTAATTTGTCCCCCCTCCCAAAAAGGCTAACCAAGCAAATCTGAACGTGCGAATGTCCCCCAAGATGCAATCTGTAAACTCCAAGCTACTCCTTAGCAAATGCAAAGGATGACAAGTGTCAGTACTTCATACAACTATATTTAATAAGTTGTTATTACAGAAAAAAATGAAGTCCAAACTACAAAGTTTAAGCAGTTGTAAGCAATAGCTGCATTGAGCTCCATGTGTAGTCACAGTACTGCAGTTCCATACAAGCAATATTCGTCCAAGCCCCAAAGGCGGAAGCTGAGTAAGGGTTACTAGCAAAAACAATCTAAGAGAACAGGTAATAAAAGATACAATACATTTAAAATTAGTTGTTAGTTGAAAAACAAATACAGAGATCTTAGCTGTGAACACTCTAAAAGTTATGTCCATTATTTTGACAGCAAAAATACAAATACCTAATACTTTATACCCCAACAGAACTATATCCAGAAAAGAAAGAGAGCAGAAGTTATCCTGTATTAGCACCCGAGTTTTCTACTTGTTGCCATGAGCATCGTCATACAAATTTAAACATCCCCAAATCACATATCCACTTCTTGATCCATTTTGGGGTATAAAGTCAACAGCATTAATTATAAAATACTTTGTGGTAAAATGGAACACTATTGCAGCTGAGATAGAGAAATTTGGTTATTATAAAAAAAAAAACAACAACAACAACCCAAAATGTTAGCTGACATACCATACAAACTGGTGAAAAAGCAACATTCCATACAAATAAGCCAGTTTTAACAAAAAGATACTTTTTTTTTCACTAATCTGTGACTAATCTTTCACTCATACCTTGCAAGTAGAGATGTCACAATACTCAAATATTTAGGTAGGAGCTTTACCCAGTTAAATGCCATTTTGTTGCTAATATAGTAGATAAAATGAAAACTAGCAGTCACTTGCTAATTGCGTAAATGCAGTACACTCTGCATTAGCCCATGCCTCACTAACAAGCTATAAAACACAAGAAATAGGCAGAAATCTAAGCATAATCTTTATACCACTAAGCAAGAATTTCCAATTTCTTTTCTTCTGTTCCTAATCATTTATTTGTAGTTAAAATGTAAAATTCCAACCCGTAGTACGCACTTTGAGTTAAAATTTTACATCACGACTTGATCTAATCTATATATTATTTACAAAACTGAATACATGGAGCATACCCAAGAGCCAACTCTGGACACACGTTTCTCCAAGTTATTGATGAGCTCGGCTCCGTGGCAACGGAGCTGCAAGAGGCCATCAAGGACTCGTAGAAACACCATCATCTAGAGCAAGTCATCGGATGTTGTTTACGCAACACCAGTCTCGCAGTCGCAGAGCACTCAGTGCCGGGCCGTGACAGGGACACGGGGCCTTGCCGCCACGGCTTCCGGGGGCGGGGGTGTCGGCAGAGCCGGAGGGCGGGCGGCTCGTGCCCCGGGCGGCCCGAGGTCGCCACAGTGAGGGGCACACGGGGCGCCGTCACGGGGCGGGTGGGGTCGGGGCAAGACGGGGGCGGACACGTCCACGTCCAGTGGTGACGGCCGGGGGCGCTTCCTCAGCCAGCCGGCCCCCCGCAGACACCCTCGGAGGCGGCGCCACCCCGCAGCCTCCCGCGCTCTCGGGCGCCCCCAGCCGTCGCCACTGTGCATGCACCGAGGCTGCGGCCCGCCGCGAGGCCGGTTCTGCCGGGGCTGCGGCTGCCCTCGCGCTCCCACACGTGCGCGCGCACAGGACGGACCGCGGAGTCCAGGGGGGGACAAGGAGGCGCTCTGGTGGCCCAGCCGGGTGTCCAGGCTGGCGGTGCTCGGCGGGGCTGGCTCCGCCATCCGGGCCCCCGCCTCGGCTGCACCTGGTGCTGTATAAATCCACTGCGACAGCCCTAGACAACCGTACTGTGACATCCCTAGTCTTACCCTAAACCACTGTAATAAAGGAAAAGGCTTGTCAAAATCTCACATGTTCTGCTCATTCTGTCATTTTATTACCCAATTATCCATTACATTTTCCAATCGCTTTACATAACCAACCATGTTCATCGTTGTCACACTATTGTAAACCACATCAGCAAGTTAATACATAAAGCTTTGCATTTCAAAAAACTAGACACTTTAGTAACAATATTACAAAGGTTTTAGCTTCAAAAATAACTGAAAATGAAAAAAATAAACTTTTAAAGAATTAGCATCATAAAATTAATTTATTCCAAGTAAAAATACAAAATAATATTATGACATTGACCAGATATGAAAGTCCCTCCCAGAAACAACTCTAGTAATGATTGAGAAAGCACTCCTTAAAGAAAATACGAAATAAAATGAAAAATATGTAAATATGTTTAATTTTTTTCTTAGCAAAAAATCTTTCTAAAAATAACAATGAAAATTTGTCTCAGTACAAAGGCTACATTACTATTGAAAAAATACCAGCATGAAGAAAAGGTACATATTTGACAGTAGAAAAATGATTTCAGTGAATCACAATGTCTAAAGTTTGCAATGAAAATAAATCTGCAATAAAGATTTATGCCTTTTTTCTTTTCTTTTTTTTTTCTATTTTTTATACAAACAGTACAAACAGTATTGCACATAACAACAAATAGTCGAGGTTAGGTTATAGCCTTCAAAAAATCGACTAGTTCAAGTGTCACATCAAGGAAAGGCCACAACAGGACCTGTGATACCCAGGGGCTTCCCAGTCAAGTTGCAGGTCAGAACACCTCTTGTGTTTTAAAAAATAATTTTTTTGAAGGACCCTCTCTTTTAATATAACATTAACAACTTGGGGGCACATTTATTTACAAAACAAAAGGGAACATGTTATAATTTAATAAACTAAAAAAGTTCTCTTTAAAAAAATACAAACAGAAGAACTCTTTCACAATCCTGGTCAGCCGAGCACAATCAACGCTTGATTATAAATATACAAATGAAGGGAAAGTAGTCTCCACCATCTATCCACAACTTTCAGCACCAAAGGGAGTTTATTCTTTGTAACCTATTCTTCATGACAATGGTTTTCACCTCCACATCAGCTTCCCGCTGTACAAAGCTTCCAGCTTTTTTTTTTTTTTAAATCTCAGTGTTGTTTTAGTACATGAAAGAGGGGTGCTTCTTCAAAAAGTTTTGCTTCTTTCACATAATTAGGTAGATTTCTGTAGGTTAGATATGATCTTTAATATTATAGTTATAAAGCTCTAACTTCTTCATTTTCAAAAAACACAAATAAGCATGAAAAAAATAAAGTTACCCATCTGTTAAATCATTTTTTCTTGCAGAATTAAATTAATATATATTTTTCTGAATAAACTTACTTAGAAAATATCATTTTCTTTCCTATATTTCAAAATTGAGGTATTGCAAAAGATCATGTCAGTCAGAAAGCATGCCTTTTTCCTTAAAAACAAACAAACAAAAAAATCTTCAGCCAACTTTTGAAAACTGTCTAGAATACAAAAAGTAGTAGTGCATAACAAAATTTCTTGTACAGATGAAAAAAAAACCACAAACATAGAAAAAAACAAACAGAAAACCACAGCTGGGCTGGAAAAAAGCAATTATTACCAAAAAGCCCAGAGGTAACCTCAAAAGGGGAGAATTCTAATATGCATTTTTAATCCAGTAAAAAACTATTTTGTTTTTTTCCTTTTTGAAAACAAACTATAGTTTGAAAGCTGGTAATTGCAACTAAACACTGGAGAAACAAAACAAAACAAAAAACAAGCAGTATTAACTTAAGACACAGGACAAGGACATCACAGCACATAAAACACAGCGACTTAAATCTATTCTGCAGTGTCATATCCAGTCAGATTGTCCCCAGAATTCCAAAACATAGGAAGAAGATAAAAAAAAAAAAAAAAGAAAAAGAAAAAGAAAAGAAAGATTTACATAGTCTCACAATCATTGTGTTTATATATTACTATCTGCAGCCCAAGAGTGAATGCTAAAAAAATGTCCACGGTCATTATAGCAGGTCTTAGTTCTATTCAAGCTTTACAGGATAAATCCAGGGAATTAAGTAATTTCTCACCCAGACAACCAACCCTGCCCAGGCCATCTTGTTTTGGAGAGACATTTCTTTAGCATCACTGCCACGCAACTTTCTTAAAATGTGCCTAGTCTGTCAATCTGACATCTTATCTCTATATACTGTATATATTCCTAGTGTTTGTAAGCTAAGATGAGCTCTTTGGTTTTCTGGACAAGGTCTGAAGCTAATGTAAAATGGTGCGAGCACTAGGAGATTGTAACTAAGAGCTCATGTGTTAGTTAATAGTATACCAGTTATGAACTGTCAAGTTCGTTAATGTCTGACACAGAGGCTTTAAACAGTTAAGTTTGATCACAGTTAGACATAATCACTTTACTATATAAAATAAATTGCACAATATATAACAGAGCACCGCAAAGTACTTCATCTACCATCCACAAATTTGCTTTAAGAATATCCTACACCTAGGTTTTATATTGGTTGTAATATAGGTCATTCTGTTATGGGCTCTTCCTAATTTCAGAAGCATTCCATTTATTGAGGCATGCCTTCCTCCAGTCAATTACCAATTCTTTTGAGTGAAAAAAACTCTTAAAAAATCAGTATTTTATAGCTTATATAGATTCTTAATTTGTGCATTGTGGGAAGGTTTTATACTAGACATTGGATATAAAATTTATTGCATGCAGCAACCTGATTAAGTAAACATGCAGTCAGAAATAGTGACCTTCCGTTGAAGCTTTCTGTTGTCTACTCTGATCTCCTTTCGGCAGCTGATTCTACCCCTAAATCACAAACGTGTGTTGTTGGGTTTCTTTAAATTGATACCTTAGCCTGAAGAGAGTATTATGGTATTAATAATACCATCTTAATAGCAGCAAAAGCTATTGCAGCATAAATTTACATAACACTAAAAGATCTAACCAAAATCCTCAGCAAAACAAAAATCAAACATGAAGGAAAAATAAAGATTCAGCTTATGAGGTATCCTTACATGTCAAAATAGAAAAAACTAAAGGCCTATTTTCATTAAGGGTTACCCTTACTCTAAATGACCCCAACTAATGATTGCTGAACTGTTGTGAAGTTTTTGCTACATCTGCCACCTACTCATGAGTATTACCTTTGGTAAGTCTTCTCCTAGGGGCAACTCTCTAAGTTTCTGAAAATAAGTGCATGCTCCAGTTCAAAAACAATCAGAACAACAACAACAACAACAACAACAACAACAACACAACAAACAAAAAAAAAATCACAGACGTCAACCTGATGGCCGCTGATGAGAATGGCAGTCTACGAGTGACAAATCAGGTGTAAGAAATTAAGGTACCAAGCAGACAAAGGTGTGAATCAAAGTGCAAATCAGTACCGTTATACACTCTGCAATTCTGCATTATACTGGACTGAGTTCAGTAATATGACTGTAAATAATAGTAATAATAAAAAGACCCATTTCTTCTTTAAAAATCGAGAACGAATGCACAGATTTCCAGAACACTGTAAGCCCTGAGGCAGTGCCCTCTCTTTTTCCCTCCTTGTTATCTACTCCAGTACTTGTGGCTGGGTCTGCCCTGGGCTCAGCTCCAGCGGAACGGGACATGCCGAGGGCGGTCGCCTCCCTCCTTCACCAGCGGTTTGTGGAACTCCCGCCCCGCACGGGAGTGTATGCTCGCCCAGCAGTATTCACAGTAATACTGCAGACAGGTGACGTTGGCACAGAAGAACGGGGCAAACTTCCCGCCACAGCGCGTGCCCTGGCACTCATCACACATCTGATCATCCAGCACATATGGCTTCACTTCCACCTGTACCCAAAGAGAAGAGACAGGAAAACATGTTTAGCAAAGCTTCATCATTTTTCTTCCTTTGAGGACTTACAGTATAGCTTAAGGTGTGTCAGGCAGACAAAGGTGTGAGTCAAAGTGCAAATCAGTACTTTGAATTCAGTGGTACTGGACGGCAGCTGAGAGCCTGCGCTTTGTGTTTTTTTTTTTTTTTTTAAGATTTATTTATTTTATTCATGAGAAAGAGAGAGACAGAGAGGTAGAGACACAGGCAGAGGGAGAAGCAGGCTCCACACAGGGAGCCTGATGTGGGATTAGACTCCGAGTCTCCAGGATCAGGCCCTGGGCCGAAGGTGGCGCTAAACCGCTGAGCCACCTGGGCTGCCCGAGTCTTCACTTTGGAATTGGTTGATTTACAGGTTGTGTGATCACAGGCAAATTCTTAACCTCCCTCTGCATTTGTTCGCTTTTTGTTCTGTGAATCTGTAAAATGGGTATATTTTATACATAGTAGTGCACACATATTTGCATATCTGTAAAATGGGCACAATGATGCCCGCCTCCAAGGGTGCTGCTGCAGGTCAAGAGAGGTAGTGCATGTACAAGGACCTGGATCCGGAAGGCCAGGCGGCATTGGCCATTGGGGGCGAGAGAGAAAGGGGGTCAGGAAGAGGAACCAGCTGGGACAAAGCTCACAAACAGGCACAGGCAAGAAGCGAAGTTGGGGAATGGTGTGGTGTGAGCCAGCCCGGAGGGGCATAGTCACACTGGCTGGCAAGACAGGCTGGGATGTGATACCACAGCAAGGCTCGAGGCCTTAGTGTTTTAGTGACAAGGCTTCCAAAGTCTGTCATCCCAGGTCTATCACACCATGTCCAGGGGACTAGAGGGAAAAGTGGAGGGGACTAGTGACCTGCTAAGCTACTATAATAATTGAGACTTTCATATTTTTTGGACTTTATTCCTTAATCTCCTCCTATCACAGCTCTTCAGGGGACAATTCATAATTTAAGCAAAGCAATGTGGTGTAGTGGAAACCAAAAGCAAGGAAGAACAAAGTTGCCAGAGTTTTCCCTATGCCCTCTTCCTAGAACCGCAGAAAAGGGACATCATTCATGTTTGCATCTTGAATGTTAGAAATTAGCACAAAGGTGACAAGTCTGTGATTGGGCCCCTTCCCATGCAGCCCTCCAGGACGATTCTGGGGAAGAGTGACACCGTGGCTACTAGAGAGACAAGGACACTGGGCTTTGGGACAGGGGGTAACTGCCTGGCGATTCCACCTGCTTCTGGGTGCAGCCAGGAGGTTCTAGCAGGGCACGAGGCAGGGTACAGGTAAGGGGCAGCAGGGTGGACAGAACGGGGTGAGCAGGAAAGATGGCCTACCTAGGATCAGACATTCAACTTTCCTGGCTCCTCTCCTCCATGGGAAGGCCCCTCTGCTGGCCTCCTCTGGAGTTCTGTCTCTGGCCATGAGCTCCAGTCCACAGGACCAATGGCCAGCCAGGTACTCCAACTTGGAAGACCCGCCTGAGAAGACCTGTAGCAGGTCTTGGTTACCCAGGGGGAAACGTCCTCTGGCTGGAGTTCCCTTCCTCCAATCTCCTCCCCCTCTTCAACCTGACAAGTTAGTGAATGGGCTTCAAAAACATCTTTTGCGTTGATCTCTGCATCATAAAACTGTAGTGGGGGCAGCCCGGGTGGCTCAGTGGTTAAGTGCTGCCTTCAGCCCAGGGCCTAATCCTGGAGACCTGGGATCGAGTCCGACGTCGGGCTTCCTGCATGGAGCCTGCTTCTCCCTCTGCCTGTGTCCCTCTCTCTCTCTCTCTCTCTCTCTCTTTGTATCTCTCATGAATAAATAAAATCTTAAAAAAAAAAAAAAAACAACTGTAGTGCCTCTGCGCCACGTCAGTAGCTACGCTACTAAAGGCAAATTTCTCTTAGGCAAGGCCACTCTGAGCCTATGTCCTCATCTGTGCACTGGGGGAAAAGGAGAATTCACACCTGATGGGGTTCCTAGGGGGATTAAATGAGGTCAATATCATAAAGCTGCAGAACAGGCCTGGCTTGGTTTGGATTCCTCCTGCATCCCTTCTAGTCCCGGCCATCCCAGCCTGTCCCAGGTACGTTCACTACTGACAGCCTCTGCACCAGCCACCAAGCTCCAGGCCTTCCCTGGCTCCTCCGATGACCTTTCAATTAATCTGCTCGCAGTGTTCCTTCCCTGGTCACAAGCTATTCCAATTCTTCAGTGCTGATAGGAGTGGGCCAAGCTGCCTGAGTCTGACAGGGTGCTCTGCTTCCCAGGACTCAGACATAAGCCGGAGGCTGCACCATCTGCCCCAGGCTCCTTAGCTGGGCCCCAACTCAAACTCCACCTGGGGTCTACCTTTACTTGTACCTTCTTTCCACCTTAAATGCTCAATCCACTCAATTTTATGTAACTATTGAGAGCCAGGTCTTTTCTTTTTTTTTAAAGATAGATTTATTTATTTATTTATTTATTTATTTATCTATTATTTATTTATTATTATTTATTTATTTATTTTACCTATTCATGAGAGACACAGAGAGAGAGAGAGAGAGAGAGAAAGAGAGGCAGAGACACAGGCAGAGAGAGAAGCAGGCTCCATGCAGGGAACCTGACGTGGGACTTGATCCCAAGGTCTCCAGGATCACACCCTGGGCCGAAGGTGGCGCTAAACCGCTGGGCTGCGTGGTCTTTTCTTTTTAACATAAAATTAACAATTTTAAAGTGATCATTCAGTACCATGCACAACCACCCCCTCTCTCTAGTCCCAAAACAGCTTCATCCCCCAAAGGAGATCCATTGCCTACCGAACAGTTATCCCTCCTCTTGCCTCCCCAACCCCTGTCGACGGCCTGCCTGCCTTCTTTCCCTATGGATTTACCTATTCTAGATATTATATATGAATGGCATCACACAGTATGTGATCTTTTGTGTCTGATATCTTTCACTTATTATCACCATAAGTTGAGGTTCAATCCATGATGTAGCATGCAGCAGTATATTCTTTTTGACTGAATATTTCACTATACATGTGTATGTGTGTGACAGACACACACACACACACACACACACACACACACACATTTTGTCTATCCATTCACTCACTGATGGGAGGTTTCCACCTCCTGGCTACTGTAAATGGCGCTGCTATGAACATGTACATACATATATTTGTTTGAACACTGGTTTTCAATTCTTTTGAGTATATACCTAGAAGTAGAACTGCTGGGCATATGGCAATTCTATGTTTAACTTTTTGAGGAACTGCCCAATTATTTTCTATAGAGGCTGTACCATTTTACACTCCCACCAGCAGTGTCCCAGGGTTCTAATTTCTTTACATTCTCATCAACACTTGTTGTTTTCCATTTTTGTGATCTACCATCCTAGTAGGTGTGAAGATGTATTTCACTGTGGCTTGATTTGCATTTCTCTACTGACTAATGACACTGAACATCTTTTCATGTGCTTGCTGGCCACATGTATATCTTCTTTGGAAAAAGGTCTATTCAATATGAATATATTAAGTGCTCTGGATTGTTCACTTTAAAATGGTTAATTTTTCATGATTTGATCTCAATTAAAAAAATTAATTTAAGCTCTTAAAAAAACTGGAGGGGGAAAACCCATATAACTAACTATATTCTATTATCATTTTTTATACCTAAACAAAAGTAACCTTTAAAAAAATTACCAAAATGATAAGCAGCTGTAAACTGGATAAAGGGAATAATAACCCATATAACTAACTATATTCTATTATCATTTTTTATACCTAAACAAAAGTAACCTTTAAAAAAATTACCAAAACGTGCTAGACTTGAATGTCCTTAGTTGCTCTTTTCATATCTGTATGTATTATAAACAGCTATTGTCATTCTAGAACTGGACAATCCCTTGCCCATTTTTAAATTGTATTGTCTTTTTGTTCTTGAGTTGTAAGTTTTTTATATATGCTAGATACTAGACTTCCATTAGACATATGATTTGCAAATATTTTCTAAATTGTTTTAATTTGCTGACAAGGTCTTTTGATGCACAGAAGTTTTTAATTTTGATGAAGTCCAATTTATCTATTTTTTTCTTTTGTTGCTCTTCCTTTTGATGTCATATCTAAGACTCTACTGCCAAATCCAAGGTCATAAAGATTTACCCATTTCCTTCTAAGAGTTTTATGGTTTTAGCTCCTGCATTTATGTTGATTTTTAGTTAATGTTGTATATAGTGTGAGGCACAGGTCTAACTTCATTCTTTTGCATGTGGATATCCAGATACTTCAGCACCATTTGTTGAAGAGACTGTTCCTTACCCAATGAATGGCAACCTTGTCAAAAATCAATTACAGGCCCAGCCTTCCTTAACTATTTCAGTCCTACAGGGATCTATTCCTTTCTCCTTTGAGCTTAATACTCCTTATTGCTCCTCTGGCATTTCTTATCTATAACCTTTCCTTGGTCAACATCTCTCCTGAGCTTCAAGCAACTTGATGACAGAGTCCTGGAGCAAGACAGGACAGTGGCTGGTCCAAAGAAAAGGGTCTTCAGGGGTTGTGGACTCTTGTGGGAATGAGGCTATTGGCTTATGAGAGTATACCTAACGTGGCCTGATCTCCTTGTATCTGAAAGTCAACAAGGAATCAAAATGGTGGAATGAACCCCCTCTGCCCTGAAACTAGAGGATTATTGGTAGAGGCAGGGCATTCAGGGAACAGGTAGCAGCCTGCTTTTCCACCTCAAGTCCAGGAGCTGAAGACCACTTTGCTACTACCACTATACTCAGGGTACTCCAGGTCAGAGAGAGAACTGGTCTGAACAAATAATTCACATTCAGCAAAAGACAGCTGCTGGAGGAGAAAGACAATAGTCATTTAATTATAAATACAAATACAAACTTAAAAAGAGCATGTAAGGAGAATTTTTATTTATACAAATAAAAAAAAACATGTAGATTCAAGTCTAGCACAAAGGAGATACTCTGGTAATATATATTTTTTAAAAAGGTTACTTTTGTTCAGGTGTAAAAATGGTATTGTGGTTGTATGGGTTTATCTTTCCTCTGTTTTTTTTTAAGAGCTTAATTTTTTAAAATATTTTATTTATTTGAGAAAGAGAGAGAGCATAGCAGGGGGAGGAGCAGAGAACATGTGAGAAGCAGACTCCCCACGGAGCAGGAAGCCTGAGGCAGCTGGATCCTGAGATTGTGACCTGAGGTAAAGGCAGATAGCAGATGCTTAACTGACTGAACCACTGAACCACTCAGGTGCTCTTAATTTTTTTAAATTGAGGTTAAATTCATTAAAAAATTAACTATTTTATTTCATTTATATTTTTAAAGATTTATTTGAGAGAGCTAGAGAGAGAGGGGAGGGGTAGAGGGAGAGAAATCCTTAAGCAGACTCCCTTCCGAGCATAGAGCAGGACATGGGGCTCAACCTTGAGATCATGACCCAAGCCAAAATCAAGAGTTGGCTGCCTGACTGAGCCACCCAGGTGCCCCTGAGTTTCTTAAAGGCACTCCCAAACCATTTGTAATTTTTGCCTTACCTTAATGCTACCCTACATGATGTTTTACTTGACTATCCAGATTGTTTTTCTCAATACACAGACATGTAGCTATTAAAATAAAAATGGATTTCTCTGTTAGTCAACTAAATCACCTGGAGTATCAATAAACTTTAACACATGGAGATACCAAGCTATTGGGATCATATTACTGATCTACACTTCCATTATTAAAGTCCAAATACTACAATCCTATGCAAAGCCAGTCTTATCATCAAATAGACCTTATGCTTTAAATGGATTTGTAAGTACAGGAGATGAAAACTTCCTACACAGAGAATCTGGATTCATACCACACACCTAAAGGAGATGACCATGCCCAAGGATGCTGACAAATATGTGGAACTTATTGATGAAGTGTGAAAACCATTAAGGATAAGAAGGACTGATATGGATAAGCAGCTGTAAACTGGATAAAGGGAATAATATATTTAGAATGACAAAGAGAAAGCCATACCTGAACAAACCGTTCTCAGTGCTGACACTGTTTTGTATCTAACAAGCTAGGGAAAATATTTGTCTGGAGTTTTTTTGATATCAGTCAACAAAATGACCTTCCAATGTAAATAAAGCAATGACTAAATAGCTCTTGGTATCTCCCTAGATACCTAGGGAGAACATAAACAATTTACAGGTCCAGAATTCCCTCTTCTTGAGCCTGAAAGGTTGTAGAAATGAGAAGGGGGGCATTAGCCAAAATAAAAGCTCAGTTTGAATGATGTGCTAAATGTCCTCTTAAGGACAGCTAAAGAATGGTCCCTGTTGTAGTCTCCCCCATGGCCACAGGAACCACCAAATTAAGTCTGTCAGATACCTAGCCAGCCACCCCCAGGCAGGTAAGGCATGCTTAACAAGGGGCTAGAGGGTGAATAGAAGCAAAGATTTTATTTTATTTTTTATTTTTTAAAAATATTTTCTTTATTTATCCATGAGACACACACACACACACACACACACACACACACAGAGGCAGAGACACAGGCAGAGGGAGAAGCAGGCTCTACGCAGGAAGCCCGACACGGAACTCGATCCCAGGACTCCAGGACCACGCCCCAGGCTGAAGGCAGGCGGCAAACCGCTGAGCCATCCAGGGATCCCCCAGAAGTAAAGATTTTAGATAATGGAGTCAGAGTGGACACATCAGAGAAAGAGGCCAACAGGTATATTTTGATAGGGATAAATGAAGAGGCTTGCTCAGAAGTCAGGTAGGCCATTTCTTATCATCTTGAACAACATGCTTCCTGGAAAAACCATCTTATTTGGTGTATTAAAGCTTGTAAACATGATGTGCTCCTAATCTCCTTGGCATGTGTCACAGAGTACATCTATCTATGCCTAAAAACCACAGTAACCTCATTAACATTCCCACCAAACTGGTGTCTTTACAGTTGCTAACATAAGTCCTCTACCAGCAGGCAATACTAAGACTGTTCAGACATAAATTTTTAGTTTTTCAACAGACCATGAGCTGGAATCCTGCTGTTTAGAAAGCAGATGACAGATGCCTAGGAAATTAAAGCAGTGATGTGAAAATGGCTTTTCTTTAGCAACAAAGTTATCCACAACCTTCCAGATATAATTTTAGAAGCAATCTGGGGTAGATTAAAAAAAAACATACGGGAAAGGGTTTGAATTTTCTTTTTACCTGATTTCAGGTAAAAAGATAGTAGGATAGGACCTACTGTCTTTCATATTCTTAAGTGTAAGGGGAAGAAAGATTTAAAAATTGTCTTTGTGTCCTTCCCACAGCTCAGAATGTGCTTATGTTGAGACCTTTGCCATATGTTTATAGAGTGCAGAGAGATAGGTGAGTGCTCTGTTTGGTCTTAAGGTAACTTGTTCATGAAACAAAGGGCCAGCTGACAGTATCCCATACAATCCATAGATCCACTCCCTAGTCTGGTTTTCTTTCACACTGATTGAGAATGGGGCTGGGGTTGAGGATATAAACTAGCCCCAAACCAGGTTCTTAGCAGAACAGTGTATCATGTGGAGAACAAAGGGTAAGAAAATCATTAAAAATCTGTGACATCCATAACTGCTATGGCTTCACCACCCTCTCAGAACACAGAAGTGTGGAGTGCCCTGGCTCTTTCCATTCACTGGCTATATCACAGTCTTGCAGGCCTCAGTTTCTCCTACCCTATGAGAGGTTTACACCAGCTCTTCCAAGTGAGAATGAGCACCCACCCACAAACTGCTCATTGACTAATAGTCTTGGACTTCTGGGGTTAAAGAACTTGAATGTCCTACTGAGATAAGTACTTAGAAAAATGGAGGTGCTCATTTTCCCATTAGTATTCTCACAAACAGCCTATCCTCAAATATGAGCAGGAAAGAACAACATTAAATCATTCTAATGAGTTTTCATATTAAAAATTATTCCAATTCCAAGAGAAAAGACATAAAAAGAGAGAACAGGACAGGAGAAATCAAGGGTCAAGACTAGGAAGGAGAGACAAGACAAAATGGTTCCAGGCTCTTCAGAGAAGAGGGATATAGCTTTCTTTAAATTGCCCAAACTCCATTTAAAAAACTATTTCTAGTCAAAGGTTCTGATATCCCCAGGGCTTCAAAATGAGCCCAAGAAGGATTACTTCAGATGACATTTGAACTCACTTCTGCGTGTTGCTTCCTCTCAAAGGGTCAAATCAAACATAGCTATAGCTACAGCTGGGAGGTTTTCAAGCCAGATCCAGCAGGGACCAGTAGCAGCAGTGGAATAAAGGCTGGGCTGTCAGAGCCCCAGACCAAGGCTGGGGGCAGAACTAGTCTAGGAACAGGCCATCAGAACCTTCACATCTTTTGCTATTGAGTCATCATATATATTCCAGCTGTGGCTGAGGACACAGTGATCATCAGCATTTCTGTTCATATGGTTACTGGGTCATATTAATCTTCATGCAGGCTAAAAATATAAAGCCTCTGACAGTCTGTAGCTAAAATTCAGGCCCAACATGTTTCTGGGAAGAGAAAAAAAGATTAAATATGTGAAATATTTGAAGTGCTTGCAAAGAAAGGTGCAATGGATAACATCTCATTAAATAAAAAATGGGTTATTCTAAAGTATGCAATTCAAAGCAAATATTATGCACTATGACTTAGCTATCACAATGTTCCCTAAATAAAAGTATCAGAAAGCCTCAAATTAGCTAACTGAAAGGCAGTCTCTCTGGTCCTCTGCATTCAGCTAAAACAGAATGGTCAAGGGAACATTATTTGTCAATCATATACTCATTTTAAAACTATGGATTTCCCTTCTCACATAGATAGAGACTGCTATGTTAGAGAGAGAGACTAGATAATCTCAAGTAGTCAAAAGAACTATAGATACTAAAGGGAATCATCAAACACATCTTCAATGTCCCACTACCACCATGGACATACAGTTGTTCTTCTTCTGCCTCACTCCAACTCTCTGTCGATAGAAAATATATATCCAGCACCCCTTTCTGGGTATTTATTCAAAAGAATTGAAATCAGGCCCACATCCACTGCAGCATTATTCACAATAACCAAGATGTGGAAGCAACCTAAATGTCCATAGAACAATTAATGGATAAAGAAAACGTGCTCACACACACACACACACACACATACACATATATACAATGGGATATATTATTCAGTCTTAAAAAGGATGGAAATCCTGACACACTCAACAACATGGATGAACCTTAAGGACATTATGCTAAGTGAAATAAGTCAGTCACAGAAGGATGAGTGCTGCATAAATCCATTTATGTTTCTTTAAAAGCGCACATAAAATGCCATAAGTATCTTTGCCCTAAGTATTTTCACTAAAACATTTTTGTTGCATAACTAATTGGCTGTGAAGCAATTTTATTGTAAAAAAATAATGAGAAACAAAAAAGGAACGTTCATTAAAAAGGACATAATGAAACATGAAAATGGTAATAAAATTAAAATGACTGTATTGTGAAATACAAAATATCTGAATACATTCAAAATGTATGGTGTAAATACATGGCAATATTGCACAAATAACTGATTTTATTTTGTGGATTATACCTAAGCACTTGTCTTCAATGGCTTTCGTTCAGAGTATTACATTTTTTTTTGCTTGTTGATTCATCTCTTTGATATCATGCTTTTTCTTTTATTCACTGAAATTCTTTCCTTCATTAAGAGAGGTTATTAGGATGCATATTTGTGAGTGAGCTTTGTATTGCTTTGTGAAAACCTTCTACACCATTGTTTGTTCTTGACATGTTGTCACATGTCCAATGACAGATGTTCCAAAATTCTATGGGAAATGTGAGTTCAAAACTTTGTGCAACTGTGTAGACCATTAGGAGGGCTAAGATTTATATAATATAAAAATGGGAGTACTGCATCAATGGAGAAATGAAATCAAACTGTCAACCAGCTGATGACAACCAAACTGTCAAACCAAATTGTAGACCAGTTTTTTTTTTTAAATTTTATTTTAGGGCAAAATTGCCTTAAGGCCAATTAGTTATGTGGTGAAAATGCTTGTGGCAAAAATATCTATGGCAAGATGCTTACAGAGAAAATACTGGACTGTCAATTTATATGACAGATCTAAAGTAGTCAAACTCATAGAAAGTAGGAAGTAGAATGGTGGTTGCCAGGGACTGGGGATGGGAACAGCTGATACTGTTCAAAGGGTATCAGCTTTCAGTTAAGCAAAGTGAAAAACTTATAGAGATGTGCTGTACAACATAGTGCTTATAGTTAACAATACTGTATTGTACACTTAAAAACTGTTAAGAGGGGATCCCTGGGTGGCGCAGCGGTTTAGCGCCTGCCTTTGGCCCAGGGCGCGATCGTGGAGACCCAGGATCGAGTCCCACGTCGGGCTCCCGGTGCATGGAGCCTGCTTCTTCCTCTGCCTATGCCTCTATGTCTCTGCCTCTCTCTCTCTCTCTCTCTCTGTGACTATCATAAATAAATTAAAAAATTAAAAAAAAAACTGTTAAGAGGGTAGATCTCATGTGCTTTTTCACCACAATAAGAAAAAAAAGAAAATACATGGTAGGTAGGACACATTTGGGAAAAACAGGTTAAGAAAAGGAAAAACAATCACTACTTATTAAAAATAGAACTACCCTACGACCCATTAATTACGCTACTAGGTATTTACCCAGAGGAAATAAAAAACAGATTCAAAGGGGTATATGCACCCTGATGTTTATAGCAGCATTATCAACAATAGCCAAACTATGGAAAGAGCCCAAATGTTCACTGATTGATAAATGTAGAAAGAAGAATGGTGTGTACACACACACACACACACACACACACACACACACACACACTGGAATATTACTCAGCCATCAAAAAGAAGGAAATCTTGCCATTTGCAATGACATGGATGGAACTAGAGGGTATTACACTATGTGAAACAAGTCAGCCAGAAAAAGACAAATACCGTATGACTTCACTCATATGTGGAAATAAGAAAAAACAGATGAACATATGGAAGGGGGAAAAGAAAAAAAGGAGAGAAACAAGGCATAGAGACTGTAAACAATAGGGAACAAACTGAGAGTTGATGGAGAGGAAGAGGTGGGAGAAATGGGCTAAATGGGTGATGGGTATTAAGGAGGGCACTGGTTGTGATGAGCACTGGGCGTCGTATGTAAGTGATGAATCACTAAATTCAACTCCTGAAATACCAATATTATACTACATGTTAACTAACTAGAATTTATTTATTAAAATATTTTATTAATTTAATTTATTTATTTATTCATGAGAGACACAGACCTAGGCAGAGGGAGACATAGTATCCCTGTGGGGAGCCTGATGCAGGGATTTGATCCCAGGACCTCAGGATCACAATCTGAGCTAAAGGCAAATGCTCAACAACTGAGCCACCCAGGTGCCCCAAATATTTTATGTATGTATTTGACAGAGAATGAGAGAGCCCAAGCAGAAGGAGAAGCAGGCTCCTTGATATGGGAGCTTGATCCCATGACCCAGGGATTATGATAAGAGCCAAAGGAGAATGCTTAATTGACTGAGCCACCCAGGTGCTCTCTTACTTGCTTGCTTCATTCATCCATTCATTTATTCATTCATTCATTCATTCATTCTAACTAGAATTTTAATAAAAATCAGAAACAACAATAGAACCTAAAACCAACACTACATACATATTAAACTTCTGAATTTGAGCATGAAGAAATTGAAAACACAGTATTTTCTCAAGTGGGTCGCTTACAACATTATTCCCAAGAGATGGTAAATTTCAGAAGAGTTATATGATCAAAAAATTTATGAAAAACTGCATTCTTTCTTGGGTCTTCACAATGAAGACTGATATATAAAAGATTCTAAGAAGTTCTAGAACATACCTGCTTATTTAATTTTCTTCAAGAAAGCATTTCCAAACTCATTTGACTCAGTAAAAGAGTTTTTTAAAAAAATAAAATAGTCATTAAAATTGAAAGAGCCTCATGTTTTACAGAGAACAATTTAGGAAATCATGGTTTAGGGGAACTAATTTTAGGGACAGATTTCAAGGCAGGCCAGACCTACCTACTGAGAGCTCCTTCTTTTCTTTCAAAAACTGAGCTAACCAACCAATGTTACCCCTGTCTTGCCTGACATAGATAACTCCTTTAATCATGTGAAATTCTAATTAATTGTCTTATGAGTACCTTCCAGAAGAGTTCAAATATTAGTCATGGTTTTGTGTAAATTAATATATTCTCAGTACCACTATATACTGAGTGCTTTAAGCTTTTAAAATTGCTTTCAATAGGGGCGCCTGAGTGGCTCAGTCGATTAAATGTCTGCCTTTGGCTCAGATCATGATCTCAGAGTTCTGAGATTGAGCCCCATATCAGGCTCCCTGACCAACAGGGAATCTGCTTCTCCCTCTTCCCCCTGCTCATGCTCTCTCGCGCACATTCTCTCTCTCTCATAAATAAGTAAATAAAATCTTTTTTGAAATCAATCAATAGAATTTTTTTAAAAAAATAGCTTTCATCAACATACACACACCCATACACTATCCTTCCTTCAAATTTATACAGTAAGCGGTTTAGTGACAACTAAAGTCCAGATTGGCTGGTTTTACCCTTTATAGTAGTAAAAGGTCTCTGTGGGCTGAGTTGGCAGCCCATTGGCTTTAACCAATGTCTGCTGCATGATGAATTTCAAGTTCTAAATATCTAATTTACAATTTCTAGGAAAGGGAGTCTAGGTGGCTCAGTCGGTTAAATGGCCAACTCATGATCTTGGCTTAGGTCATGATCTCAGGGTCATAGGTTTGAGCCCCACGTTGGGAGTCTGCTTCAGATTTTCTCTCCTCCTCTCCCTCTGCCCCTCTCCCCTGCTCACGTGTGCTTCTCTCATAAATAAATAAATAAATAAATAAATACATACATACATACATACATACATACATACATAAATCTATCTTAAAAAAAAAATTCCAAGAGACAAAATGACCAAGTTGTGGTAAACAATAGTTGTATGTGAGGGGGGGGTCCCCTCAGATTTTTATAGAGAAATTGTTCATATTAATCAAATATGCTTTTGTTAGACTAAAGGAGATTCAACTGATTCTATCCTTATGAATTTTCTCAGGACCATACAGAGTAGACAAAAGGGTAGAAAATGGACATATAAAAAGATTACCTATTTTCTAATGATCTCATTTTTCACAGTACAAAAATCTTTCATACGTGTGAGTAGCCTAGCCTTGAGTTATAAAGAAACTGGATTTAGCAGAGCTTTCACATCCTAAGTGTTCCTTTGGCATCACTTCTAAAAATACCATTAAAACAGACAGAATGAGTACAGGTGCCCTCTTTTGCCCTCATTGTACTTAAATACTTTAAACTGTTCCAGTTTTTCACAGAAACACTGCTCATGGATTATAAGCAAAATTTAATTCTAACCTTCTACTCAACTTAAGGTTCAAAATTTTTTCATCATCAGAGAAATGATACTGGTAAAAATACTTTTTTTTCTGGACAGGACTTTCCTTCTTCCTTCAATCTTTTACATGGAAAATGTATTTAGGTGTTTACATCTATAAAAGGGACTTAAGAGTCTCTGTGTGTGTCTTGACAAATATCCAACCAGCACATTGGCAGACTGGCAGCTAATTTTTTTTTTATTTTTAGCATCAACTTCCAACTATTTCATTGTCTCTATACTAAAGATCCTTAGTGGAACTAAGTAGGTGCTTTATTTTTTTATTTTTTAAAGATTTATTTTTATTTATTTATGAGAGAGAGAGAGAGAGAGGCAGAGACACAGGCAGAGGGAGAAACAGGCTCCATGCCAGGAGCCTGACGTGGGACTCGATCCTGGGACTCCAGGATCGCACCCTGGGCCAAAGGCAGGCGCGAAACCGCTGAGCCACCCAGGGATCCCAAGTAGGTGCTTTAAATGAAAAAAAGAGGGAGTCAACAATTAGCCTTGTATGCATGATTAGGCAACTGCACAATTTAAATAAGACAGGCTCAGCAATAATACCAATCAATATTCTGCACAGGAAAAAAATTTTCCAAGATGCTTCTTCAATCTGTCATTGTCAGTCCAACAAACTGCAAAACAGATTGGTGTTCTTACTACTATTGGAAAAAAAATCAATAAAATTAAGTCTCTAAAAGGTGGTAAGTTGTCCAAGGTCACACCAATACCAGGATAAGAGCTAGGAGTGTTGACTCCGATCTCACAATTCCCAAGCCAGAACAGAACACTTCTTTCATTGTCGTCATGGTTCTCTGGTTGGTAAGGACAGAAGTGGGCATGGGGTGTTACCTCCACTAAGATACTGATGGTCATACCCCAGAAATGGTCCATCCTATTAGTGTTCTAGGGAACCTGTTACTCAGGAGTGCATCACATGCCTTGTCTGTGCCAAGGCAGAAGAGACACTGAGAATTGCTGTGTTGTGCATCACACAATCTTAATATTGTCAACACGGGGACAAATTACCAATTGGCTGATAACTGGTGAATATTAGCTATCACATATGTATAATATAACCTTTAAAGTATTTATTTCAAGATGCTAACAATGTTTCCTTGATAGTAAAAACTGAAGCATAAATTGATTTGTGTCATTTAAAACATTTTTTATTTTCCCCACCCTTTGTGTCATTTATAATAATTTTTCATAACAACAGTCATAATGGCACTTAAAATCCCATACATTTCCACCAAATTCTATAACCCAGTGGAGTTGCACTGGTTCACACGCACTTGTAAAAGATTTCATATGAAGACAACATAAAAGTGAAAATCAAAAGCAAAACAACTGCAAAAAGGCACAGAAAAATTTCCAGCTCATTTTTCTAATGTTAAAAGTGACCTACAGACATATTAGAAATTCTTGATAACAAACCACAGATGTACTTTGCTCTGTGTAGAATATGTTTACCTGGGAAGTTAAGTGAACTACTGGAACATATACAAAACCCACAAAGGGACATGTAATCTAACTCAGAAGTTCTGAATCTAAGGTTTGTGGAAAAAGGACTTCATGGAAAAGTGAGTGTGAAGAAACATTAGACCGTAGGTGAGCCCAAGGTTCTGGGAGGGAGTTCCACAAGCAAAGGCAGCTCTGCCCTTAATTGACAGGTATCTTGAGTCTCCAAACCAATCCTTTGTTGCAAAATAAAGGAGGTTAGACCACGTTATACCTAAGGTTAAGTCCAGCTTTAATGTCAAAGAACACTTTTTGATATTCTAAATGTTTTTTTTAAGGCTTTACTTATTTATTTGAGATACAGTGCACATGCACACTCATGCACATGCACAAATAAGCAAGCAGGGGTGGGGTAGAGGGAGACAGAGAGAATCTCAAGCAGACCCCCACTGAGTGTGGAACCTGATGTGGACCCTATCTATCCCAGGACCCTGAGGTCATGACCTGAGCCAAAATCAAGATTCAGAAGCTTAAATGACTGAGCCACCTAGTGAGTGTTCTTGAACACAAGTGAGTGTTCTTAATGAAGTAGAAAAAGAAAGCTGTGCAAAGTGCCTTTTGGTCGGCAGCTGGATATGCCAAAGGTTGCTACCTAAGGGCTTCCCATCAGAGCTACCTTTCAGTCTATATTCATTCAACAACTCACTTAGTTATTCATCTAAAAACAAATAATTAATGTGTGTCCACTATGTGTCAAGTATTAAGAATACAGTAGATAACATGAAAGACACATAGTAATTACCTTCATGGATTGAATAATCTAATAGGGTAGATGTACATTAAATGAAGCAATATTTCATTATGGAGGTATTTAAGGCTGCAAAGAAATGGTAGGTGGTATTACGACAATCACCTATGATGGACATGTAAGCTCCACTGAAGAAAGGATTCCTAAAAATGTTATAATTAAGCTGAGACCCAAAGGGAAAGTGGGTGTTAGGCAGGCAGAAGAAGCAGTATGTAAAACGACCTTTAAAAAATAGAGAAAAGACCAGTCGTGACTGCCTCAAGATGGGGAAGAGAGGGCCAAGGCAAAAGAAGTGTACAGTGAATGGGGCAGCCCCGGTGGTGCAGCGGTTTAGCGCTGCCTGCAGCCCAGGGTGTGATCCTGGAGACCCTGGATCGAGTCCCACATCAGGCTCCCTGCATGGTGCCTGCTTCTCCCTCTGCCTGTGTCTCTGCCTCTCTCTCTGTGTCTCTTTGAATAAATAAATTTAAAAAAAAAGAAGCGTACAGTGCATGAAGGGTCATGTAGGGAATATTAATTAAGGATTTTGACTCTATTGTAATGGCAGTAGAACATAACCAAAAGGTTTAAAGGAGGGGAAGACATGATTCACATTATGATTTTAAAAGATTACTCTGGTTTTTATGTAAAGAATGCACTGGAGATTGGCTAAGCTGAACTGGGGAGACCAGTGGGGAAGCTCCTCTAGATGTCCAGATAAGAGATGAGTGACTCATTCCAGTATCCTTGACAGCTTTCCATGGTCACATCCAGGCCTTGTCCCATACATCATCTTGATTTATTCTACACATTTACTGAGTGCCACCCATGTGCCGAGCATTCCCATTCAGACTTTTGGGCACATGTGGCAGAATCAAAACCCTGGCAATTCTGGAAGGAAGTACCATTAGAAGCCCCTTTCACCTTTATGAGATCTCCCATTGCCAACCATACCACAGCAAGAAGTTTGTTGATGTGTAGATTTATCAGCCAACTCGAATAAGTCACATATTCTTGGGGGAGTCTAATTACAGCCAAAGCTGGCTCCGAAGCTTGCCCCAGCAGCCTGGGCTACCTTGTTCCTGTGACTTCAAGGAGTACAGGTTAAATAAGGAGGGTCTTCTTCCTATAATAACCAAACAGGATAAATGCAGTGTCCCCACTCCCTCCCTCACTGGGGGTTATTGTTCAGTTAATTCTCTTACCAGAGGCTTGAAGGTTATATATTATAATACCTCTTTGTATATCAATGCCTCTTCCTATATTCTAAATTTTACTGTGGTGATGGCTGCACAGCTATGGAAATCATGAATATGCTAAAAATTGTTGAACTATACACTTTAAATTGGTGATTTATATGGTATGTGAGTTACATCTAAATAAAGCTATTACCAAAACAAAAAACAAAAATGTCACCTCTTCCTTAAAGATGGCAGCATCATGGATGAGTGAAATGACAGCAGATATAAAAGTGTCAAAGCTATAGGATGGACAGTTCCCATAGATGTTGCATATTGATGTATTTTATTTTATATTCATAGGCAAGCCAAAACGTCTCTGGGACTATGAGAAGAAATCAAATCTGTAAAGATTCTATTTTCTCTAATAGCCACTTCATCTAAAAACTTAGACACAGACCAGCAATAACAACAACAATAAATATGTAAGAATTTAAATTCTCAAAAGAGATGTCTGTTTTTTGAGAAAAGCTGGTTGGATACGAAAGAGTAAAGGAAATACATCAGTCAAATTCTTCTTCATTTACCTCCCACGGTTTACCTAGGAAAGATGCAACCTGAGAACACACACCTTAAGCAGTCCTAGAACTTCCATGGTTCCTGGCTGCACAGTAGATGGCCCTCTTCCACTCTCCATATGGGGCAAAAATGAAAAGATTTAGGGGCTGTAAACAGCAAGCAAGTGGCTTTAAAATGCTACCTGTAGGGTTTTAAAAAAAATTCGCTGATGGCATTATATCTGCATTCATAGTGATGCAGACAAAAAGGAAGTTCCTTTGAACAGAAGGGTAATAAAGGCTGATGCTATTTAAAATAGTCAAGGTCTTGGTTTAAAGTTGCTAATATAAGAGGCTAACATAAGAAGGAAGGAGACTAGGACTTGGAACCTACTATAGTAAGGAAAAGGGATTATGGGCACAGGAAGATATCTGCCACCGACTTTTAGAACAGCAAGTTACAAAACCTTAGCTAGACTACTGCTAAAAAACCTAGAGGGATTATTCAGGAAAGAAGGTTGTGCCTAATGAGAAATTCTCTGTAGACAATCAAGAATAGAGGCCCTGAGAAATAAAAAGAGCATTACCTAAGGAAAAACTGATGTGCTTATATATAATGGGGGCTCTCTGGAAAGCTCAAATTTATGCTTTAGGAGAAAGATAAAAATAAAACTAGGGATGAACTTTAAAAAGCATCTAAGAAGGATATAGTTAACAGAGACTCAAAATGCCAGAGTCAAAAAATTAAGATATTGTTGGCTATGTTCAAAGTACAAAGAAAACAAGAGGACAGAGTAACTGTCAGGGGAAGGGAGTGTAATGTTCACAAAAGAAGAGTGATAAAGGAGCCTATCTCAGGATGGAAGCTGGTTTGCATCTCTCATAATGAAGAAAATGGCCTCCATATTGGGCAGGGCAAACAAAGAACATGAAGATGGAGCTGGGAGACAGAAGAGAGGAAGGACTGTGCCACTTGCAATGATTTCCAATTGTCTCCCTCAGATGATTCTCATTCCAGGGCACTGCAGAATGGACAGGTCCATTCTGGACACCATGTGGATGGAGGTGGTGTTCTTGTGACCTCAGCAATAGTCCCACTATCCACATGTTACGTGCTGCTTTCTGTTCACTTCCTCTCCCAGGCTTCTCACAGGGCTATTGCTACTGCCTTCATTTATACACTAACACTCAGCATTTAAGTGATCTACCCAAAGTCACACAGCCCATGGGAAACAGGACCAAATGTAGACCCAGCCACATGACTCTGACCCAGTGCTTTTTTCACTAACCAGTATGTCTTTTCACTACATCTTCAGTGAGCAACTGATAAAATTCAAGCTACGTAATATTAATGATGTTAGTATTAAGTGCACTTGTAGCAAGATGAATACTGTTAACCATCAAGTGCTAGTTACTAACCATCTATCCAAAGGTCATACAGCTGTGGCTGTTCAATCTTTAAATCCCATTTATTCTTCAGACTTGAGGTTCCTGGCTTTAAGTAAGTTACTTGGCATCACCAGTGACTACTGCAGCAGAGATTTAAAAGTACTGAAATCTATTCTAGCTCCAAACTCCATACTCTTTCCACTACAATGAGCAGGTACTCTAAATATTTATCAAGGACTACTCCACAAGATGGAAGGTGTGGTTAACCCAAATGCAGTGGGCAGAAAATAGTTCAATGGCTTTCTTGAGTTCTCAGAAGTTTAATGTTCCAAATATATTCTCACAAGCATGGCCTATGATCATGCTCACAAAGGAAAAGGCACCTCTCTTTTACCTAGTTCTAAGTCTTTGGGAAGAAATATGGAGGGCCTGAGTATAGCAGGGGAAGGAATAGGGGTGGGCAACAAAACAAACAGTATCTGAATTTACTGTGATTTTAAAAGGGGCTCAAAGATTGGCATATTCCCTGGAGCAAGTGTACTTCCCTCTATTAAGGAACAGGTCAGGAGGTTGTTTGCCTGGGGGCAAAGGGAAGACAGAAGCAAGGGAAATGGAGCCTTGTCTAGTACCATCTCCTGTTTAGTCACTAGTTCTGGCTCTAGAGAGGAACAAAGAAAGCATACAGATGAAAATCTAAGGCTTTTTGGGTTAAGTTTATTACCTGGGGTCACCACTGGTGAGTGCAATAGCAGTCTAAATGTAACAGAGCCTGGTGTTTCAGACTCACAAAAGTATGGGCACAAGCAAGTCCACTGGCACCAGTAGCAATAAAGAAAATCTTCCAGGTATAACCATTCGTCGATTCAACCAAGGTTTACCAAGCACCTACTACTGTAGTTATATGTCAAGCAATGGGTGAGCAATGGGAATGAAGCAGACACTGTGCCTATCTCTGTGGAGCTTACAGTCTGTAGGGGGGATTACTGCTGCAAAAGGGAAAGGTCAGGATGCAGTAGGTGACTGAAAGCTAGGAATGGAGTTGAATCTTTTTTTTTTATTTATGATAGTCACAGAGAGAGAGAGGGGCAGAGACACAGGCAGAGGGAGAAGCAGGCTCCATGCACCGGGAGCCTGACGTGGGATTCGATCCCGGGTCTCCAGGATCGCGCCCTGGGCCAAAGGCAAGCGCTAAACTGCTGCGCCACCCAGGGATCCCTGGAGTTGAATCTTTATCACACCTCTGAATCTCCATTAATTCAAAGAATGTTTCAAAATTATGGAAAAGAATTATTTTGTTTATTTTAATTAAAAAACAAACCACCACTACTTACTTTTAAGGAGCTGAGTAATGTGGCAAGTGTTTATTTTAGGCACTGCCTTTTGCAATTTAATCAGATATATATGTCTTAATAAAAATACAACTTGTTGAATATTTAAAAATCCATCACCAACTGAAACTTTCACCTTCTAAGAACTTAAGTCAGTTATACAAAATTAGTCAAAGACAATCATAGAGAGTATAGGTGAAACTTCATAACAGATCATATTTGAGGAATCTGGATGGTGCAGTCAGTTAAGTGTCCAACTTGGTTTTGGCTCAGGTCCTGATCTCAGGGTCCTGGGACTGAGCCCCACATTGGGCTCTGTGCTCAGCTCAGAGTCTCCTTAGACTCTCTCTCCCCAGTCTCCTCCATTCTCTCTCTCTCAAATAAATAAATCTTTTTTTTTTTTTAAATAACATATTTATTCCAGTCCAGTGTATGCCCCAAGAACATCCTTTGCTGGAAGTGTTAACAGCCATTGCACAATTGCAAAGGGAGGTGTGTGTTCACTACCTGATCTATTCTCTACTTCCTCTGTTAATCCATTAACATAGGTCTCAGATTATCTCTTCCTACCACCTTCTATTCCCCCAAACTTCCAAAGAATGGTAGTGCTGGGATTTTAGGGATTTAAACCTATGTCTCCCTGCAAAACCAACTAAGCACACCAACTCCCTCCAACTCTATCATGTGTCACCTCTTTAGATCAGAGGTAGCAAATTAGAATGCCTTTAGTGGCCAGGCAGGCAACAGGCAACATCATGGAGCAAAAGTGTAGGTAATGAACATGCATATGTGTTATAAACAGTACCACAGGGAGTTGGAGGGGACTGGAAGGGACAGTAGCTATTTGGCTCCAATGATTGCAGTTATGTGTGATCTTGCAATTTTAAGAGAAATTGGAATTTCAAAATTTTACGTATACTCCTGAACATTAAATATCAGTCCAAACTTATTTAAGTCCACCACATGGGTCAAACAGGTCACCAGCTGGCAACCTTTTTAATGTACTGTTGGCATCATCTTTTGGTATGCTAAATTCTGCACGGTTACTTTCATAAGTGTAACATCACCCTGAGGATGGGTGAGACAGAAGGTTCATTAATGCCTGCAATACCATGGGTACTCTTTTTCAGGCAGTCTAGAGAGATTCATGGACTGATACCATGTAAGGTAGAACTGCTCACTTATGATCGCAACAGGAGCCCAGAAAATAACTTCATTTCTTTCCAATTGCAATTATACCCCAAGCAGTTGCTTACCCGTTTGTCAATGTCATTGTGTTGGAGCTGCACAAAGCGAGCGCTGATGGCTGCAATGTAACTCTGCTGATTGGAGAATGCCACACGGCCAGCACCTTTGGGGTACTTCAGCTCTGGGTCCGTATCAATGCCAGCATAGCAGACACCACCATACAAACGGTCCATGATCATTGCCAACTCAACTACAAGAAAATAAACACAATTTGGTATAAATGTTTAGAAGGCACTTTTGTCCAGGAGAAGGAAGAACTATTTAAAGATCACGTAGTATAATAAAGAAAGGGAAAACCCACATTAAGTATCATGAAGAGTGTCCATATCAGTCTTACAACTCACGTAGTAGAGCTCCTCATATTTAAAAATAAAATGAAAAAAAAATCAAGAATTTATACAATATACACACAAATTTACATAATCAGAACTTCAGCAACAGTATAAAAGGAATGATCTATCAGCAATCCTCCTGTTCTAATTTATTTTTCCTGTTCTAATTTTTAACTGTTCAGTCCACTGGAGTGGGCCCTGGGTAGGTAAAGCTTTTCAAACAATGCCCTAAACTAGTTAATTATAAACAGCCCTACTTACTGACCCTAAGACTGAAAGCAATTACTAAAGTCATACTGCTATATTAAGACTAAGCTATAGAAAGAATTAAATATTCTTTTAATAAGAGGCAATATATTTATAACCTTAAGATAAATCTCTACAATTAAAAATATACTTTTTAGTATATTCTATCCCAACTGAGAAATCTCCACACTAGCCTCTCACACTGAATTCTAAATAATAACAATACTAGTAATGATAATAGCAGCAATGAACATTTATTGAGCACTTACGATGTACCAGGAAACAATAAGTTGCAATGAAGGCAGTAAAAACATACCCATCTTATACGCTGCTATAAATCTAGAGATCTAGTCTGCACTCCTTGCCACATTTCTTCTAAATATACTTTTACATTGGTATATTTACAAAACACCTAGACAGAAGGTATTTGAAACTGGACATTTCAAAGGTCTGATATTCTAGAAGTATCCTCACCATAAAGGTATCAAGGAGAGACATGTAGCATTTACTTACCTGGATCCAAATTGCCTGAAGGTAATTGTTTACTTGATACTGGATGTCACTTCCTCCACGTATGACCATTCCTTTCAGGCTACTCATGACTTAAGTCCAGAAGACTTAGCCCTACCCCTGGGGAATGATCCAAGAACCAACTTCCCTACAACACCTACATATGGTGTTTAGAAAGGAGAAGACAGGGTAGGTGGATGCTGACCTGGGTCATAGCCAGTGTGCAAAGACCATCTCATCACACAACAGACCTCCACAGGAATCAGTATTTGGAGAGAAGGAAAGCAAGCCATTGGGGTAGAGGAACTTTGTAATAGATACAAGAGTTGAATGGTATAAAAACCTCACCAGATTTCTATGAACAGAAGGAAAGCCAAGCATTACTGGTTCCCATACTATGAAGCTATGTCACCATAACAGAAAGGTTTTCTACTTAATGTCTTCAAAATTTTTCTCCATACCAGACTGTCTAATATTGGTGATTGTTTTCTAAGTGCCTGTTTTTAAGAGGAATGATCTGCAACCAACAGATTCTGGGATTTTTAGAAGGTAAGAAAATAAGCTAGCAATAACTAAACCCTAGAATAGGTACTATTGAGGTAGAACAGCAGAAAGCTATCCCAATTATCCCATTATGATCAGAATTTCTGAGTCTTATCAACCAAAGAACATTGCTGATTATAGCCCAAGTGGACTCTGACTGCAGTTTTGGGGCAGGATCCAGGAATCGCTTTCATTCAAATTACACAATAAGAATCATGCACATACCCTTCATATCAGAGTTTAGTATGTCCTCATGTTTAAGCCCAACAACCTCTAATGGCTTGAGGACTTCCTCACATGGCTAATGGTATTCCAATAACAAGGAAGACAATGAAGGTAGAAATAATTAAATGCAGTCATTAATGGATTTCCTTTATTAGTCAATGGGCTTACTAAAATAAATAACCTCAGGAAATGGAAATTAAACACCAAAGCCCGAGCTTCTCATGGAATGAAATAAGAGAAGAAATACTTCCTCAGCCTGGTGAACAGCCAGGAGAAGGAGGCTGGCAAGGAACTGAATGGCACTTGTCCACCCTTAGAAAGGACTCAGGAAAGCACCTGATTTAGAAAGAAGGTGTATCATCTGTAAGCTCCAGCTAAAGAGAAGAGTTACTAGAACCACAGACTTACTAGAACCACAGGTTCTTCTAAACCATAGTGGTCTCCAAAGGAATTTTAGGGATCCCTGGATGTCAGAGAAGGTGACATGTCACAGCAATGTCACAGCAAAAACATTCTACTACTTCATGAATCTAACTGCTAGAAAATCATCTTCACATGCCAAAGAGGAGGTCATGACTGATGTTGCTGGCAGTTAAGTACTTTTGATAGGAAGCAAAACCCTTACTCACTAATGTTTTATGAAAGCTAATTATAAATAAATAATTTCCACTTATAATCTTATATATAGTCATTTTATTGGCCACCAAAAAGTCTGCAGACATTTGAGCTAATAAAATCTCACTCACATGAAGAGCAATTTGTTGAGAAGCTAGAAGAAACCAAGGTGACTAAAGGGCTGTTTTGGGAAAGAGTATGAAGATTTCCCATCTCTTTTTCTACCCTAATCTCTGTTTTAACTACAGAAGGTCTACTACTGTGTGATTACCCTTGAAGAAAAGTAAATAATAGTCAAACAACTGCTATTTATATTTGGTCCTTTACTCAATCAGAAAAAAAAAAAAGCACATTTCCTGTAGGCTACCCTCATGCTGGGCTCTAACACCATAGTGGTATTATTTAAGTACTCAACAGCGTTTCTAATTATTGAGAAAAGTAGCCATGCTTGGTAAAAAAACAGTATTAAAAAAAGAGAGAGAGACTAACTTAATTCATCTTCCACATAGGTGACTAACAGAAACACAGAACAAGCCTTCCTTAAGTCCTAAAAATTTTTAATCTGAAACACTTTTTTTATATAGAACATAAAAATTCACCTACAGATGTCAAAGTGTACAACTACTTTTAGAGATTAGGGTCTTTAAAATTTTTTTTAAATTTAAATTCAATTAATTAACATATAATGCATTATTGGTTCCAGAGTACAGACTAGGTTTAAAAAAATTCCTTAAAGTAAAGTATCACCAGTTAATATAGGAAAGTCCTACATAGACTCCCTTTCTCTGATGTGGGTGAAACTGTGCCATGAGGAGGGCTACCCACTTGACTGCTTGGGAGGAGGAGAGAAAAACAGAAGAAAGGCAGTAAGGATCTGACAAAAGTCAACTAAAACCTTGATGGGTTTATCTATATCTTGTGATCTCAACCTTGCTCATGAAATGTGAACCTTTAATCAAGGATATGTCTTATTCTGAAAATATAGTCAAGCTACCTACTAAGCCTATGACAGTGAATCCTCATTCTAAATCTGTAGAAAGCAGAGACAGTGCAGTTCCCAGAAGCTTGTTCCTAACAACTGACCTGAGGGAAATAAGATGAGAGGAAGGCATAGAGGTGAGGGTTGGAATTCAGAGAGATAGATGCGATAGCAGGCACAGCCAGAGTCCATGTGGAAGTCAGGAGTTTTCAGAACACTTTTGATTTTTTGCTTCCTATCCAGTGTTGATAGGATCTGTCTGGTCACCACAGGGGTAGAAATGAGCAAGTCTGGTAGCCATATCCAATGGCATTTTATACTTTGGGTGAGATGCTCTGTGCTCCTAAGGCAACTCAAGTTATCTCATGAATGGTAACAGCAACACTACTATTACTCTGATTTACATATTGGCTCTTGTGATGACCTTCATTGTGCTGCAGGTGGAGAGGGCAACAAGAATATTGTAGCTGTGTGTAGCATTTAGAAATCTGAGAATTCCTCTAGGTTGTGGGGACAATGCCTTTGAAGTGGAATCTAAGCCCCAATTATGGTTCCTTGGATTTGCTTCTGAATCTTCACAGAGATATGAGAGGTATTTTAGTTCACCAGAGAGAAAATCATGATGACTCTTGCATCCTACCCCACACCGGGATCCTGTTCCTACTACTCAGCCATAAGCAGTGTCTAAAAGGCTGAGATACTATGAGAACCAAATGGGGTAGAGACAGAGTAAGAACTCCCAAGGGAAATATCAACACATTCAGCTTTCTAGATTCTAAACTGTGAATCTAGAAGCCATATTTCTTCTCTGGAAATAAGAACAAAGCAGACAGGAAAGAGGCATGAGGCACCTCAGGGGGACAAAGAAGTCTGGACTTTGGAAAAAAAGCACAATTCAACTAGAAGCTGAACTGTCTAGGTTTTCCACAATTGCCAAGTTGGTTCACAAGGCAATTCACATATCTAACATGGAGGAAATGTACTTATAAGCTTCTACTCTGCATCAAATGTTGGGAAGTAATGAATATTTTCAAATAAGTGGCATGAACAACCAAACTAAGTCAGAGGGATTGTTCAACTTGATTAAATCAGACTGGTAACCAAGTTGACTGTTTTTTTTTTTAAAGATTTTATTTATTTATTCATGAGAGACAGAGAGAGAGAGAGAGAGAGGCAGAGACACAGGCAGAGAGAGAGGCAGAGAGAGAGAGAAGCAGGCTCCATGCAGAGAGCCCAATGTGGGACTCGATCCTGGGTCTCCAGGATCACGCCCTGGGCTGAAGGCAGGCGACAAACCGCTGAGCCACTCAGGCATCCCCAAGTTAACTGTTAATACTGTTATTGAGACATCTCAGATCTCAGCTTGATAAAGAAGTTTCCTTCTGCACAAAGAACATCAATACTTGAAGTCTGGAAATCAGAGTTAAAGTCTTGGCATTTTTACTTATTGTGGCCTTGGCCAATCACTCCCTTTGAACTCTGCTTCCTTATCAATAAAACGAAAAGTCTACCACTTACAACTTCACAAGGTTATCATGACGATTAAACATACATAAGAGCTCTGAATACACTGGTGAGCACAAGTGGTGCTCAGATGTTTAGTTTTGCCCGGGAGGTGTTTTTCTCTTTACTCAGAAATCTTTGCTTAATATTAACTTGGCCCGGTTTATGCTCCATAAGCACCGTTCATCCCAGTCTTACTTTGGCTTTATGCTAATGTTACTAAACCTGCCAATGATATGGCAAAGTTTGACATCAGTTGTGGGTGAACATTAGCTTTTGGGGTGGGGTGGTGGGGAGAAAGAAGGCAAGCATGTACTAGCATTAGAAAATACTTAACCCTAAAGGCAATCTAGTTAATCAAGTCAGTGTACCAAATTTGGAATTTATCTGAGACATTTCAGACTGAACTTGGGACTTGGTGAAAAAAACTACTACTGAGAAACACCTGGTATGATTTCTGCCTGCTACCACTTTATAGAACAACAAAGAAAGGATATGGTTATTCCTATTTCCTAAATTAGAAATCAGGATATGGTTCCTAATTACATATAAATTACCAGAATGTACAGAATGTCTGAAATAAATGCTTCTAGAAAAATTCAAGATGTTCTCTAGATGTATGGCATACATCACTGAATATTTACCTCAAAAGTTTTTATACTGTTTTGTTTTCCTCTCAGAAAAGCCATCCTCATAATAGTCAGAGAGAGGAAAAAGGCGGAGAAGGAAATGTCAGGATCCATCACAGAATATTAGTAGGGGAGAAAAAGACAGTAAAAAATTAGAGCAATAGGAAAGGCAAGAGACCCAAAGATGATGAGCAAATGTAGGCTCCAGGACTTAGATAAGCAATCTTGCAAGATTGATCTGTTCTGCAGGATCTGGTTAGATAAACTGTCAGAAGGAAGTCATGAAGTGAAAGAATAGCTCACATGCCCCTAATTAGAGAAGTCTGGGGGTTTTCCAAGCATGATTAAAGTTGGAAGTGGATGGGTCCCAAAGTTTGATTACTGAGGCAGTCCCTATATGAGACATCTAAGCAAAGAAGCTGGGGTTGCAATACTCATGTTTATAAACTGGGGAGCATACAGGGACTAGATACTTCATTCTCTACTTTTTCTTTTCTTTTTTTTTTTTTTTAAGATTTTATTTATTTATTCATGACAGACACACACACACAGAGAGAGAGAGAGAGAGAGAGTCAGAGACACAGGCAGAGGGAGAAGCAGGCTCCATGCTGGGAGCCCAACGTGGGACTTGATCCTGGGTCTCCAGGATCACACCCTGGGCTGAAGGCGGCGCTAAACCGTTGGGCCACTGGGGCTGTCCTCTCCACTTTTTCTTGGTGGCCTCTTCATAGTCCCCAAGCCTGGCACTTATTTCTCCTCAGAGCAAAGAGATGCATTTTAGAGAGGTCCTAATGCCACAGGAATATACAATAGGGCTATTTCTGTATGGAAATTCAAGAAAGACATGCTGTTCACATTACTTGAATGAAGAGTGGCAACTGTTGGATTTTCAGGTGGTAGCAAGCAGAGAACCAGACAGACTACTCCTTTCCCAGTACTGACTCTCTGAAGAATATGTAAACTTTAGACACATGATGGCATGGTGAGTCTACCTATAGCCTTTCCTAGGATGGGGGTGGGAAGAGGTGGGGAGGTGGGGAGTGGAAGGAGGACAAGACCGGAGAAATGCCAAGAGACTGAAGGCAAACTGTTCTTGGCTTGCCACTGTCACTGATGAGTGATGGAAGGGAGGGACAAGAGACAATAGGAATGTGTCAGACAGTTTAATTTCAGGTAAACATCTAGATTTTCCATTGATAATTTCTCATTTTCAGGTTGATATTTTTAGGCCTGTGATTTTTTTTTTCCCCAACCTGAATTTTGAAAAGGAAGGCTTGTCAAAAGGACTGGAAGAACCAACTTAAACTTAGCCAGGGTAATACTGCTTAAAACAGGTTGCCTTGTTTCTTTAGAAGAGTTTGTATGTGTCTGGTTGGGTAGGATAGGGACTATATTTCAAATAATTTATTAGTGATAATAGTCCCTAACAATGGGCAGATATCAAAGAGAAAAAGATTCAAAGGAGTAATCCTTGAGTGATAACATTTTAGTTACTGTAACATGCTGAAGGACAGTTTTTGACCTAGGGTGAGGTGAAAACCAATCTGGACACCTAAAAATCTCACCTGTCGAGTATTACCAACCATGTCTGGTCCAGGATCACCCTGTACAGAGTGCCTGAGATAGTTTAAAGACTTCAGAATTCCATGACCACAATAGCCCCTAGAAGTAATCAAAAACGCCCTGAAGTATTTAAAAACCAAATCTGAGAATCACTGTGTTGAAGAGTTAATTTAGTATTCAATTACTTCTGAGTTAGCATTCTATTAATACATTTCTTGTTTTCTTCTCTTCTGAAATCTCTGACTCTCTGTAGATGATGACCTGTTTAACAAGATAATGGGATGTTCATTCAGTTTGGCACAGATGTGTACTTGCTCTGTGCCAATAACATGTGGATGCTCAATAAATGTTTATTGTTCAAGTGAACTGCATTGTATTCAATTCAAGACTGCCCAGCAGAGTCAAAATGAATTCCTTTAAAAATAGTCTTCTATTCTAAGGCACACACCAGTCCACAAAGCTCAGTGTGTTCCAAAGAAACCCAATTCTATGCACATGGATAAAAGCTGCAGATGTTAATTCTTTTTGTTTAGATGACATGGATTCCAATCTGGAAGGCTTGGATAGAAAGTAAAATGCTAAGATGCTAATATAGATTGCTTAGCCATCTAGAAACAAGCTACATGTATGGGAGGTGTTGGCATGGGGGAACATTTTCACTAAACCAAGTGAATGTAAATTACTATCCACACAAATGTAAAAACAAAACAAAACAAAGTCAAAACAGGAAATTAATTTGAATAATATACTTTAACTTTTAAGACAAAAAGCTTTGGCTTAGCTTAAAAAAGGAGAACTTTGAAGATTATAAAAGGTCTATCATCTAGGTAGGGAACACAAAATCCCATTTTGGACTAGATAACTAAATATAATTCTTGTCTAATCCTAGGACTTGTAGCATCTTGTGAATAATAATAAAAAGAATAAATAATAAAAGAGGGAGTTTAGTTTATAAACTTTTGTGTCTATGACTTAAAAACAGACATAAAAGTTAACCAGTTCTGTTATTTTTATAATTATGGTACTTTATATTTCAGAATTTTTTTTTCAGATCCCCATCTAGAAAAAAAAGGAAAGGAGCTAGAATATTAAAACTAATTTGTACTTGTAGTTCGCTGCAAAAAAAGAATAACTCGAATGCTAGCAATGAATGCCCATTCTTTTAGAATACATATGCGATTAAAAGACTATCAAAGGGGATTCTTCTCCCTAACATAACACCAGTTAGAAAAAGAGGAATATTCCATGCCCCACCCACATTTCTTTTTTTTTTTAAAGCACAAGCAGTTTAGAAACAAAGGGCTACGTTTGCCCTCATCTCATAATGCTGTTCACGTTTGAGTCAGCCCTTCTTAGACTCTATTCTCTGACAGTAGATAAAAGGGAGGCATCTCTGCTGCTTGGCTTTCTTCCTCTCTGCACAGTATTCCATTAGAACAAGACCTAGAGATATTTGGCTTTCTGAAAAACTGTAAAATTACAAACTTCGGTTACAGTTTATGTGTTTTAAAGTCCTTCAAATTGGAATTATGAATATATCTTTAAATAGGCCTACTGTTATCTTTTAGGAGTAGATTGAAGTTGAAATTTGAACAAATACATTAGAAATGTTGATGAACATTCAGAATTAAGTCAGAGATGAACAGCTGTAGATACATTTTATAATTCTTTTTTCACTACTTGATTTTAATGGTGTCTGCTTTCTCTTTTCTTTTTTTTTTTTTTTTTTGCTTTTTCTTTTCTAAGTAGAACTAAGTCTGCTTGCTTACAAGTAACAGACAGAACATTGTACTTTTGCAACTACGGGGCAATGGTAACTTTATTTTCTCATCTTACTTTTGAAAAATAAACTCAATTATTTTAAGCACTTTAAAAACTTTGTTCTTACAAATAATTTTATTGTATTCTACTGGTAGAACACTGATCTGCCACTGATTAGATTTGTCTTTGGATTTAAATATTGAAGTCATCGGCTCAGCATCACTTCAAATGCCCCAGTAAATTATGATACAGCCCAATCTCAGTCCACAATTATTTCATAATTGGAAAAGAACTTAAAAAAGAAAAAAAGGGGGAAGCTTTTAAAAAGTTGTAATAAAGATGCTCAAATACATTAGTCATTTTTAAAGTGCATAAGAAAAAACAGGAACCTGTTTCACTTGGGAAGAGTTCAGTTTGTTTCCCAGTGACACAAGTCCTAGCAGTGGTTTTGCTTGTCACTGAGAGGTACACAGCTGTGCTGGAAAGATTTCTGATGGAATGATTTCTTCTTCTGTCATACATAATAATGCTAACATGAGAACACACACTGTCAAATGTATTATTATTATTTTTAAAATATGTGGTTGAGAGCACTAAATAGAATTCATCCTTTCAAAATAACAGTTTAATGAAATTCACTCTTGCACCAAAAGAAATAAAGCACTTGGGGAGAAAATGTTTAATCCTGAAAGAGCTCAAAGAAACTTCTTTTTGGAGACTGTGTACAGCTGAGCAGAAACCTAGAAAATATTGAAGACTAATACATTGGGGATTTTGTTGTTGTTGGTTTTGTTGTTGTGGTGTTACTATTTCCACTCACCAGCTCGAAGGGGTCGTGGAACTCCCCCAACAAAGATAGTTTTTCTGGGGTCCAAAGGCTGAGAACCATCCATTACAAAGTCACTGTCACTTAGGTTCCATGGTCGAATTTGCACCTGAAAAAAAGTTGTTTACTTGGTCCTTACTTCATTTCCATCAACCCCAAATGAGAATAAGGTGACTAAAGACAAACCCACTGATTCGTGCATTTTACAACATACACAACCCAAACAAAATCCAGTTATTAATTTATTATCTGCATTGAGTGCCTTCATCAGAACTCAGGGAATCTACTTAACAGGTACTATACTCAACACTCTAAGACATATACCATGAAACCTTCAGAAACCACCTGTGATTTTGAAAAAAGGCAGTCTTTTAGAGACAGATTCTGGATTTTGAATCAGATCTATTTTAACACATGATAGATGGTTTATAAACTGTCACAGATAAGCACTTAGCTTTTTAAGAGCTCACCTAAAGAACAGGAATAGGAACATTAGGAATATTTTCTAAAAATTATCTATAGGTTTGGCTTTTAAATTTTTATCAACCCCTGAAATTGAAACACTTATCTTTTGGAAATATTGGTTTAACACAGATTGACACTCCTCAGATTAGCATGGAATTACCAGCAATATCAAATACTGAAGCATTATACAGCATTATCTATTTTTCATTTATCTGATTTTCCTAAATAAGTTTGGTTAAATAAAGGTGAGCCTAGAAATTGAACTAACTTTTCAAAGAGTAGAAAAATCTTTATGGAGATAATTTTTTCTATTTGGTAATATCTCTTCACGGGTACTCTGACTTTCTGCCTACAATTCATCAGAATCCTAACCTTAAACATATTCCTTTCAATCCCTAACTCAATCATCAAAGGATAGCTTAAAAGAAAAATGCAAAAAAACTCTCTCATACCAAAAGGAGAGCTTCAGCACTGCCTGAGAATCAACCAGTTTAATCAGCCGCTGCTCTGGGAAATGAGCTATGTGCAGAAGCAGAGAAACCAGTGTGTCTGTCTTTATAGAACGTGCCTTTACTTTCCCGTCTCACCAATAGGATAGGAAACAAAACAGCTGAATTTTCATTTTCTTAACATCAACACAATTCTTCATTTTCCTCATTGTTCAACTATCGACACAATGCAAAAAAACACATAAGATGATTTCTTATATGGCTTGATATATTAAGTACTCTCATTTGAAAGTTAGTAAAACTTTCAAATGAGAAAAACACCTTGAATCAACTCCAAAACTGGCATTGCTCAGTTAGAAACAGTCCACACGTTACCTATGATTGCTATAAAACTCACCCTTCACCGAACTTTTTGCCATTTATGACACTGTTGCCTTCACATTAGTGAGAAGTAGTAAAATCTCCATTTTTTCCTTAGACCCTGAAAACATGTTGCAATTCTGCTAACATTTAAGCATTTGCTCCACCTTTATCGTGTGAAAAAAAAATCTAGCTCTTTACTTGAAACATTTGGTCTATTTGACTAAATTTCCATTCCCTTGACATTTACCACAAAAGCAAATTCATGAGTACCATAAAGCACCATTTTTAAATCCCTTCATGAGGGCCCAGTTTTAATTTTTAATTAAAAACATAATTTCTTCATACCGTGAGAACAAAGATTCTAATGTCACCAATAACAAAAAAGTAGGACATTTCTTTTTCTACACAGAGCCCTCTCTTCTTCTAGTCTTATCCCTGATAAATTTAAGGCAACTTCAGGACCTGGTAAGGCAATTCTAATCACTGAATGTTAATTAAATTTAATTGTGGGTCACACTTTGTTTCACAAATGAAAACAATTCCCTTGTAGTATTCATGGCATTCTGGTTTCATTTAATCAGAAGTACAGAAAATGCAGCCTTCTAAAATAGCTGTAGGTTACTGCTGCTCAAAAGAACTCTGCAGGCTATCTCAAACCTTCCTGCTGAGAGCTTTCATTACTGCCTCTTCTCCCGCCCACCCTTGCTTCATTACATCACACGCAACCCATTCCCTTAGCCTATTCCTGTATTATAGATTAGGTAAAAATATAGGAAGAAGACTCAAGAGACAGTAATGATTAAATCCTAGTTTCAGAACCTGCATTTCCCAGCTGCCACCAGAAAATAGCTCCTCAGAGCTCCCACCACTACAGAATCAGAAAAATGTCAACATAGGCCAATATCAGCACATTCTGCACACTAAGCAAAAAATAATATTGTGGTATTGTTTGCACTGGGAAGTTCCATTCACACTCTGGTTTCTCTCTAAAATAGAAGCCCACTCTCACATAAGGCATGTTCTCTACCTTCTAAGTTTATTCTCAGCCCTCAAGGCCTGATATCCATATTTTATCTTTCTGACTTATTCTTTGATATATTTTCTGGTCCTCATTTATATACATAGATATTTCTCTACTTTTAAAGTATCGTGCATTTTTTTTTTAAGATTTATTTATTTATTCATTCAGAGAGAGCGAGAGGCAGAGACACAGGCAGAGGGAGAAGCAGGCTCCATGCAGAAAGCCCGATGTGGGACTCGATCCCGGGTCTCCAGGATCACACCCGGGGCTGCAGGCGGCGCTAAACTGCTGCGTCACCAGGGCTGCCCAGTACCATGCTTTTTAAGCTAACTCAAATATACTGTAGAAAGAGGTGGAATACAAATAAGAGAACTGCTTTTTGATTTTTGTTTTTTAATAACTATTTTTGAGAATGGATGAAATTAGAGCTCTGTTCTACTTCAATATAAATCTCCTACAGCAAAACAACCTTTACATATATAGGGATCACTGGGTGTATGTGTAAAACAACTTTTGCAGTATGCTGTCAAATAGATTATACTCTGGGCAATAAGAGCCTCAACATTCTGAGGGGTGAGTGTATAGGGACTTCATTAGACATGGTGAAAATTCCCTTAAATGAACCTGACACAGATTCCAACACTTCTTCATGGAGACACCTGACCACGTTTGCTTCTAAAGGTCACTCTAGAAAGAGGCACCGCCCACTAGCCCTTTAGCCACGCCATGGCCTCACAGTAGAGGTTACACAAAACTAAATGTCCATAGGGATGGACAGGTAGCATAAATTTATCCAGTCACCAGGACAATAGTTGGTAGGCAGGCTATGACACACCAGTGTAAACCATCCTTTAAACATTTTGCAGCTTCAGCAAGTAGTTATCATTTGTGAATGTGCTGTCAGACTTTTCCATTTTTCAAGAGTAGCTAGAAATTCAGATTTTTATGTGAAACTTCAAGATTTTAAAATGTTGAGAAGTAATTCATTTTTTTAAAAGATTTTATTTATTTATTCCTGAGAGACACCGAGAAAGAGAGAGAGGCAGAGACACAGGCAGAGGGAGAAGCAGGCTCCACTCCATGCAGGGAGCCTGATGTGGGACTCAATCCTTGGCCTCTAGGATCACACCCTGGGCTGAAGGCGGCGCTAAACCGCAGGCCACCCGGGCTGCCCTTGAGAAGGAATTCAAATGTTAAAGTCACTGTGTAGTTAAACAAAACCAGATCTATCCTGTGGGAGAAAAAACAAAAGTGGTTTTTCCTTAGTTTCTTGTTTTTTTTTTTTTAAGGATTTTATTTATTTATTCATGAGAGACATACAGAGAGTGAGGGGCAGAGACACAGGAAGGCAGAAGGAGAAGCAGGCTCCATGCAGAGACCCCGACTTGGGACTCGACCCCAGGACTCCAGGATCATGCCCTGAGCTGAAGGCAGATGCTCAACCACTGAGCCACCCACGTGTCCCTCCTTAGTTTCTTTTTTAAGCATATGTTCCTACAGAAGCTCTGATGAGGATTGTGAAAGCTACTCTTTGGCTGAATTATTTGTTTCTTAAATCTTAAGAATAATATGAATTATCTGAATTCATAATCTTCTTTGCATAATTGCTTATCTCCAAAGGCAAATCTTTTTAAGGAAAAAGGTAAAAACCAAACATAAAGGTGGTGCTATTAATATATCAACTTAGGCCATATAGTGACTCTAATACTCTTCAAGAAACTTAAGAGAATGTAACATTAATCATATCAACAGTTAGTATGGAAAGCACTCATTTTCCTTTTCAAAGTTCCCAATGTGTGTTCTGTGAACAGCAGGTCTATAGGGTTGTTCTTTCAGACAAACGGTGTTTAGAAAAGTTACAGGCTATCCTTCCCTTCTTGGAGTTTCATGGCACCCACTGATGTATATTAATCAAAGGCTCTAAGAAGTTCTACAGGAAAGAAATCTGTTCAAATGTTTTATCCAGCATTTCCAAAAATTTTTTCATAACACCTATTAATAATCCATACTTTGGATAATATTGCCTTATTATATCTTACTCTTAGTCTGTATCAAAATATGGCATAATAAGGTTGAACCAACTGAACGAAATGTAAAAACTTCACTCCAATCAAGGCCTTTTTCTCACTTATTTTCTACTATTGCTCTAAAAGGGATGTTCTTGTAGAAATTAACTTTAAATGGTTAAGAGTATAGAGAATATAAATAATAAATAGCTGTTCAAAAAATTCAAAGCTTTCTGGCTAAACTGCACAAAAGAGATGTTTAATTATTTTGATATCAATAAAGAATAATTATAGTTCTATGTAAAAATTGAAGTTGCGTCCTCTTTAAAACTAAAAGTCATTAATAGGGATAAGATCTGGCCAAGTTCTAGGAAAAAGAAATCTAAGAAATAGAGTATAGGTCACTTATTTCAAGAAGAAGCTGTAAGATCATTTTCTAAAAAGTAAATTTCACTGAAAATTTGCAAAAGCCTCTAAGTAAAAATTCAATATAAGATGTAGTTTTATTGTATCTTTAATAACCAGATAACAGAAAACACATAGCTTTATATGAACAGTTTTTTAACATAAACCTTACGGCTTTATGTTTCCAAACATAACCAAGCCACCCTATGGTTCTAGAATTCTAGATTCTAGACCACTATTTAGAATTTAGACAATTCACCTATCAATAAATAATAGTATCTTGAGCTCATTTTGAACATCTTACTTCATTCTTGTCTGGTCATCTTCTTAAGTTATGAACATCCAACACATGAATGTCCTACTGCATAGTGCCTTCCTTTTCATCTATTCATCTCAAGGCGGCTCTACAAAGCAACCAAGCTGTTCAGAGTCAACAGTGCAATCTGGTGGCCAGCTCAGGAAATGACCTGATCAAAACTGCTTCCTACTATGTTTTCTTTCCCATGAATTTTCCACAAGGCACATGGCATGGCCCAACCTCCTTACTCTCCCATTTCCTCTTTCCTTTTCAATACCCTTCAAATTTCCTACTCAAATTCTGCAGAAGGTCTCCGTTTTTCTCTCTCTAGTCTTACAATCCTTTCAATCAATGTGAATCACAAAAGCAATGTTGCAGAAGCATCAGGACTGCTCTCCCCAGCAAGAGCAGTATCGGGGCTCTTGGGACCATCAGGATGAGTCAGCTAAACTTAGGTCCGCTGACATACAGCTGCAATAGCTTGGCTGTGCTGGTAATGAACTCAGGCCCACCCCAGCTGTCAGCAATTCTATTTTAAGCATCACAGACCTCAAAGAATGACTGGAGTACCCCACAGTATCACAAATAAACTAGTTTGTGAGGCATCTTTGTCTCATCCATGCTATAAGGGGTTGTTTTATTATTATTAATCACCAAAACTAACAGCCATTAACAACAATAATTGTGGTTTGGATTCTCCAAAGTACGTTCATATTTAGTTTCTCACTTCAAAAAAATTTTTTTTAACCATACAGCTCCCTAACAAACAGATCAGCCAATTTCTAGGAGTTTAGATGTGACCTATTATTCTCAGTTGCTGCTTTCCACCCAATGGAGAGGTGGAGACACCCTCCCTGTATCTTCTGGGGGAAGTGGCCAGATGATAAGACTTTTCTACCCTGTGCTGCACTGGGGTCTCTACTCAGAACTCCACTGGGCCTCCAAGCAAAAGACTAACTTTCACACTCAAACTATTCCTCCTATTCTTAGATACAAATAGATCACAGGCTCCAGAGAAGTTCATCAAAATAGGCAGGATTCTTCCTAGACAGGGAGCCAAAAGCAACCCTGGGAAATTCTCTCATGCCCTCTCAGAATGCTCTAGGTCCCCTATGAGGGTCAGAAAACAGTCCAGGTACAAAAAAGAAACCCCTGCCCTCTCTACCAAGCAGCACAGCCTGCCTGACGTACAGAAACCACAGGCTTTGAACACTTCAAATAGCATTCTGTATACTGTTTCATAAGGGCACCCAGTATAAAAACGGAGCATGCATAAACTGTGCCCTGAAAAGTATGCCTTGCTCTAATCTTGACTTAGTAAAGCCATTATCAATTAAATGCAATGATTAATATTCATATTTATAACCCGAAGATTCAAGGGAATACCTTCTTTCTAAAAGCTTTCCTGACTCCCTAAGAAACATCTGACCACTTCGCCTTTGAGCCCCCACCCCATGATTACTTATACTCTTATCATAGCACCTTTGACCCCTTATTTCACTTTGTATTTACATGTCTATTTCCTTCCACTGGGCTCTAGGGTCTTCTAAAGCTGAGATCATGTCTCTGTGTGGGTCCCCACTGCCTGGCAAAGTGCCAACCCTTAGTGAGCACTCTGTGTTCATCAGTGTTCTGGCGAATTAACAAAGGTTTTCCTGAGGGGCAGACGCTGATGCGGCAAGATGTCCAGCCCTTCTACAGCTCCCAGATCACTCTCTTCAGTCCACTGAAAGCCACCTTCCAGGGATATGGAAATACAGTGTGTCTGATCACCAGTGGGTACCTCAGGGCTTGGTCTAATCAGTGCAAATTTCTGATGCCCCTCGTGACCTACCCAGTGATCAGAATTACCTAGTGTTCATCACCGCTGCTGATATTCCTACCTCACTTAGAAAATTTAAACATGATAGATGGTTTCCTTTTGAAGACATAAACTACACCACTGTGCTAGGCATTTTAACACACTGTCACACTTAAACTCATCATAACTGTTATGCTGTAAACACTACCCCTATGACTTTAGAGGTTAAGGAAACTAAGGCTAAGAAGAGAGAAGTCCAGTTAGAACTGAAACCCCAGTTTATCTGACCCAGTGTCTATATATATCCTCTTTCCAATGCAATGATGTCTTCCTGTGCCTACAAGACTCCTTGTCCTCCAGGCTACTGGCCACCAGTTCTGCTTCCTGAGAGTCACCCAAACAAGTCAAAATGCATTTTGTGAACGATTAATTTCTCTATTCTTTCTAAATTCATTCTTCTCCTTTGCAATAAGAAACGACTAATAGATTCTTCTTAAACCTAACAAAACTAGCAGTTAGAAAAGCTGAAGAAAATGATTTAGCAATGAATTGGCACTATATTCAGCTATTTTAACTTCCAGGTTCATAACCTCAAGCAATAGTGCTCTGCAGCCAGACAATTTTGTCTAGTGTCTACATAAATGTGTATTTGCAGCTCCATGGTACTAGGACAAGGATGTTGTTACTGGCATGCTGATCACTAAAACTCTTGAGAGTAATGTACACATAAAAGTTCAAGTTACTTAAGTTTTTCCTGGGAAGAAGCCTATTTTTTGAACGAGCTTCATGGAATACTAATTCCACCAAAATCTTCACAACTATAATCCCAAAACAGATATATCAAATGCTGGATTAAAAAAATATTACACATTTATTTACTGCAAGACTTCTCAGAACCTTAATATATCAACTTTTCCCAAATATTCTTGGCAATGAAACCTTTAATTGAAGGAGAAAATGGATATAAAATGCACAAAGTTCTCAACAAATGACACCTATTATTGTTATGAGCAAACGTTTTGTTAATGATCCTCTCAAGAGATCAGTGTCTGATGGCACAGGTGTTCTTCAGGACACACTTTGGAAAACACTAAACATGGTCTCTTAGGGGATGGTATGAGCTATTTTGTCCACTAGAAACTATTTTAGTATATCAGAACTGCAGCATCATTTAGACCACCCTAGAAAGGAATAATATCTCCAAAGACTCAAGCACTAAGAAACTCTGGACTCAAATGCAAATACAGAGCCTGGGGAGAGGGGAAGGATTTATTATGAATAAGAGGTATTTCTCTCATTTTAGAGGAGAAATTCCTTCCTTGGAGAAATTCCTATGATAGAAGGTGCCCAAACCACAGATTTAGACCAAAAGGAATAAATAAATAAACAAACAAACAAACAAACAAACAGAGATGCTGAAGATTTCCAAGGAGGGATATGACAAATCCAATTTGACTGAGCCAAGATAAAATTACAGTTATTGTCTTAGGAGATAGTAAGTGGAGAACAAAAGAGTTTAAGTAAATATACCACAAACCCAAGGGCTGAGGCCATCAATCAAGTTGCCCTATAACTTAGTCCCTACTTATTTTTCCAATTTAATGTCCTACTCCCTTTCATACATTTGTGCCCCATATAACCAACCTAAATGTTCTTCATTCATTCTGCACAGTTTCTCATTTCTGTGTTTATACTGTTGGCTTTCTTGAAATGTCCATTTTCCACACTTTCACAGCACCACCTCTCCCCTGGCTAATCTCCAAACCCTTTTCAACTTTCAAGGTCTAGTTCAAATGACACTTCCTCCAAGAAGCTTTCTTTCATCACTCCAGGTATATATAAACTCTCCAAAGCACTTAATCTTATCTTCACTGTATTTGTTATTTTTCCTAATTTGACAAATATTTAAAAATTTTCTATGTGCCAGGCTCTATAGGTTCATATATTTATATACTTTATCTACCCATTACACTATTAACTTTCTGAACACAGAATTTTATGCCTAATTCAGAGTAACCAACTGTAATGTCTTGCCCATAGTTGGCACTCAAACATGGTTTAAAGGAAGGAAGGCATATTATTTTGAAAAGATGGCTGTATGTGGGTTGCAGATAGCTATAATAGTAGGTATGAGTCACCATATATGGTGTAGTGATCAGAGAAGGCTTCAGGAAAAAGATGGCATTTGAGAGGGGTCTTAAAATAAATATAGCAATTAGAAATTGAGACAAGAACATAAATATTTCAGTTGACTGGAATACAGGGCTCAGAAGGAAAGCAGAAAAAATAAAGGTTGAAAAAAACTTGAAGTCAGACTGGAAAGGTTTTAGGTCCAAGGCAAAAGGATCTGAACTGTCTTTGTAGGTAAAGAAGAATGACTAAAAGTGCTAGAGATCCTGCTGATACATAAACGGGAGTAGGAAAGACCAGAATTATTGGCAGGTTGGACAGAATTAAAAATTAAAGAACTGAACCAGCCTCCAATTGGTTTCCAGCTTCCTTGCTCCCAACATTTTTTTTTTCAATTTTTGTTTTTCAAATTCTGAGTGGATGACCATGTTGCCTGAGCAATAACCAAACTTCAGTTTTAAATATACAGTTGACCCTTAAAAAAAAGATTTTATTTATTTATTCTGAGACACACAGAGAGAAAGAGAGGTAGAGACATAGGTAGAGGGAGAAGCAAGCTCCCCTGAGGGAGCTCGATGTGGGACTCGATCCCTGAACTCCAGGATCACGCCCTGAGCCAAAAGCAGAGCTTAACTGCTGAGCCATCCAACCATCCCTAGAGTTGACCCTTGAACAACACCGGTTTGAAATGTGCAACTCCACCTATATGCAGATTTTTTCAATAAATTCAGTATAGTATACTTTTTCTTTTCCTTATGATGTTCTTAGTAACATTCTCTTTTCTCTAGCTTACTTTATTGTAAGAATATGGTATTCAGTCCATTTAACATACAATATATTTAATCAACTGTGTATGTTATTATTAAGGCTTTTTGTCAAGGGTATTGGTAATTAAGTTTCTGGGGAGTCAAAAGTTATCTGTGGGTTTTTCAACTACACAGGGGTCAGTACCCACCCTACCCCCATCTCATCCCATTGTTCAAGGATCAACTATATAGTAAAATCAACCTGTCATATTTCAGGATATTTATAAATAGTGATTATGATATAAATTGTAAGGAAGAAGAAGTGGAAAACTTCTGATACTCCTTTCAAGGTGTCTACTATCCCACATCTCTGGCCAAAGTGTTTTAGAAGGTAAGAACCATAAACATCTCCTTCCACACCTTGTTTTCAAAGTTACTATTTTTCAGCCTCATCTCTGTTAGACTCTGGCAAGTTTCCTGCTCTATTAGTTTGCTACTTTGAACCTCCAAATTTAGTCTATAATTCAAAAAGTGGATGGAGTTAGTTTGACAAGAGAGACCACGATGTCTGTCCACTTCACTGGAAACCTAGACAAGAACACAGCTATCCTCTGGGATGCCTAGAACATCTGAGCAATAGAACTCCTCTTACTAGAGTAGGAAAAATATCACAAATCTAGGAGCTTTCCAATAACTCCTGCTCTTGCCAATTTGTTTACCCACTCTTTTGGGACTGAGAAGTCAATTGAACAAGCTATAGATTGCAGTGTCTTCTGCTATCTTTCAGGATCAGACTTATACATAGGGTAGCCCGAGTGGTCATAATTGAAAGGTAAATCACTCACCAAAAATATCTTCTAATACTATCTGAAATCCACTGGTTAGGGATTTGAGTTGAAAAACAAACAAGATTTTAGAAAGGTGAGAGGGGACCTTGCTATCAGGCTCTGTATTAGGAAAACAATCTGATTAACCTAATCCATACAAACAGAATGTGGGTTTGATTTAGGGGGAAGAGATAAGGAAGAAAGTCAAATGATAGAAATCTGTGAGATCACAGAAATTCTGTGAGATCATTCTGGAACGCTGTATATTTCCAAGGAGAAATCCAGGGAGGATCAGAAAAAACTAAACAATAGAACGAGGGCACTAGAATCCTGAAGGGTAGCCAAGCTAAGAAAAAGCAAAAAAGAGCCATAGCTCAGGAAGTTTGGTGAATAAGTTCCAAAGGTTGACTTTACCTTGAGTTATTGCCAAGGTCCTCATTTACTCCCAATAGTTCAACCCTGCTCTTACTTTCTGTGGGAGCATCCAAAATGAGGTGGAATGTACCGAAACCTGAGTGGGGAAGTGTGGCCAAATGAGGCTGGGAGTGATAGATGTGGAGTTGAAGCCAACAGAAGGTTTCAAAAATGGAGCCAAAAGAACTAGAACCCAAAATGGGATCCAGTTCATTAGAATAACAGGTATTTGGGGACTTTTCTGTTTCCCATCCTAAGTTTTATTCAAATTGCTTATGCTGGAAATTCTGAGTATGCCTGGGTTAAAGAAATACGTGATCAGCGGCCATCATTCAGAATTCACCAAGCTCCAATAAAACTGCTTCACTTGAGTTCAGAAAATGAAAACTGCAATAAGCAGAAATTTGTAGAAACACAAACAGTGAAAGTTAGTTTCCCCATAAACATTTCTAAAACAGATAATTACACTAATTATTTTTGAAAGTTCTTCAAGCCCAGGGTAATACATGTATTTGGAGGGAAAACAACATACCACCACCATCTGTAACTGCCACTGCTCATTCCCTTCTCAAGAGATGTCCAGTCCTGGTGAAGGCCTGCTCAGACAAGGCATAATATCTTCCTTCTCCACAGAGCCAGTGACATGACTCTTCCAAGGTACACAAGCCCATCTGCTCAACTCCAGTCTCCTCCCCTCAATTCAACAGCTTCTTAATCTACTTTGGGCATAACTATCTTTATGTGGACTTCTACTCCTCTGCTTTTTTTTTTTTAATGTATAAATATATTTCAAATCCTCTCCTACAATGGCAGAGGCTCTCTTGGACGTTAACCATTTACCTTTCAGACATCTAAACCTGCCAAATTGGGATCAGTCTTTCTATTTCTAATCTCACACTATTCCAAAGAGGTTTAGAGAAGTTATGTCAGCTTTCTTATTATTTACTTAGATGAAATACTGCACACTCTCATTCTAATCACAATGCACAGCTTCTCCACACTGTTTAAATTAAGATCAAAGCTAACAAAGGTTCCCTACTCTTTTTTCCCACCTGTATAGTTACCTTATCCAAGTCTGCTAACTGCTATAAAAATTTGGTAATAGCCCCAGAATTTGAAAAATACAGCACTGCTTGTACTGTCACACTTGCTAAAATCCTTGCTTCTTCTATTGCATTGATTATTCTGTGACTCAGTATCCCCATTCTTTATTAACTCCTTCTACTTTCCATGCTGCAGTCTCCCTCTTATAGGTAGACAAGTCCCAGCATCATTCTTTTGCAACCAACCATAAACTCTGTTCTAGAAGTCACCATTCTTTTCAACAGACCTTACTATGTAGATATGCTCTAAACTTTCTCTCCTCACTACAGCACTGTGACACCAATAGCATCATCTAGTTACACTTGCACAAGTCCCAAATGCTTTCATATTTATTTTCCTCTCTTACCTGAGCTGCTCAACCTCCTAGAGAGAAACCATATTCCTTCCATTTTATAGATAAGGAAATCAAGATTCTGTAAGGACTAGATGACTTATTCTGAGCCAAGCAGATAATGTAAAATTAGCTAGAGTCAAGACTTCTACTTCTCTTCCCAACTCTTTCCCCATGCATATTTCTGAGAATAAACCTAAACGCCAAGCAAGCCCCACATGTCTGGTGTAAGTCTGACAGGGCATGTTGCAGGCCCTGTGAGAGATACCTACTTTGGTCCCTTGGTTTGTATCACTATTTTTACCCTATTTCCCACTCCTAGCACCAAATCTTGATACACAAACTCACCCCCTCCTAATTTCCCTCGATCCTACTTCTAACATGTTAACCAATTTCTTTTTGTTGTTATTCTGAATAGTCTTGCTCCTTCTATACCGAAAACCTCTCTGTCAGGAGAAAGGATGCAGTCTTCTCTTAACCAATAACTTCTAACACTCTTTGGCTTAGAAGCCACAAACTCTTAACATAAACTCTGTATAAGTGTACATTTATTTATGGTTTTGGGTCCATGTTCCCTGTCCTTGCCTTCTCCTGCCCTGTTCAAAGTTATCCATTTGAGAATGTAAGCTTCTGGCCTAGAAGGCTCTAGTTAGTCAGTTGTGGGTACCACCCAACACAATGCCTTGCATTCACAGGAGCATAAACATTGCCGATTATGATCATTTTTTTAAAAATAATAAATTATTCCTGTCCTTGATCTGAAATAATGACAGAAACCAGCTGCCAAAACCACTAAGAGCATTGTTTACTTCAATTCAGAGTTACTGAATAGGAATTAGCTTAAAAGAGTTGTAAAGTGAAAGACAAGGACACATTTGTTTACACACAGTCCCAAAGGTATAAAACAAAATACTGAGTAATTTGTTATTAGTTTCTCATCCACAACAGTCCAGCTCTACTGCATAGCAAGGTCACCCTGGGTAAGAGGATCCAAGTAACCAGTATTCCCATTACAAAAAGGTAGTCATCAGCTATTCCAAATGCTTGTGTGCTCTAGAAAAGCAACAGCTGGCTGCATATTACTTACCGGTTTATCCTTGATAGTGGGGCTTGACACGCACAGGTACAGCTTCCCGTCTTCTTCCAGGCAGGCATCTATCAATGCTTGTACTGAGCTCTCCTCTTGGAACAGGAGAAAGGCATAGCCTTGGGAGGACAAAAACAAAAGGGTATAGAGAGAAATCAGTACACTGAACTCGAGGTACCAAATAAAAATTTACCTGTTGTTTCACTTTGGCGAATTCTTACTAAAATCAAAGAACATAAAATGGGACATAGGGAAGTAATAATCACTGAGGCCCTCATATGCCAAGCAATGGATTAAGTACTCATAGACAATATCTTGCTTAATTCTCATAATTACTCAGGGGAGCAAGTTCAGAACTCTATGGAATTTCCATGAAATACAAGTATACCTCATTTTATTGTGCTTCATAGATATTCAGTTTTTTAAACATTGAAGGCTTGTGGTAACCCTACATTAAGTAAATCTATTGGAGCCATTTTTTTTCCAACAGCATTTGCTTACTTTGTGTCTTTGTGTCACATTTTGGTAATTCTTACAATATTTCAAACTTTTTCTTCATTATTATTACATTTGGCAAGGTGATCTGTGATCAGGGATCTTTGATATTACTATTGTGATTGTTCTGGGAGCCATGAACTCGGCCCACATAAGACGGTGAACTTAATAGACATTGCGTGTGTTGTAACCGCTCCACTAACCAGCCGTTCCACTGTCTCTCTTCCTCTCTGTGGGCCTCTCTATTTCCTGAGATACAACAACAGTGAAAGTAGGCCAATGAATAACCAAGGGCCTTTAAGTGTTCAAGTAAAAGGAAGAGTCACACATCTCTCACTTTAAATCAACAACTAGAAATGATTAAGCATAGTGCAGAAGACATGTCAAAAGCTGAGAGAGGCTGACAGCTAGGTCTCTTGAGCCAGTTAGTCAAGTTGCACATGCAAAGGAAAAATTCTTGAAGGAAATTAAAAGTGCTACTCCAGTGAACACATGATGATAAGAAAGCAAAACAGCTTCAAAAAAAAAAAGAAAGATTATTTATTTATTTATTCATGAAAGACACAGAGAGGCAGAGGCATAGGCAGAGGGAGAAGTAGGCTCCCCATGGGGAGCCAGGGCCCCAGGATCACAACCTGAGCTGAAAGCAGATGTTCAACCACTGAGCCACCCAGATGCCCCAGAAAGCAAAACAGCTTTATAGCTGATATGAAAAAAGTTCTAGTGGTCTAGATAGAAGATCAAACCAGCCACAATATTCCCTTCAACCAAAGCCTAATCCAGGGAAAAGCCTTAACTCTCCGCAATTCTGTGAAGGCTAAGAGAGGTGAGGAAACTGAAAGAGAAAAGTTGGAAACTAGGGGATCCCTGGGTGGCTCAGCAGTTTAGCACCTCCCTTCGGCCCAGGATCCTGGAGTCCCGGGATAGAGTGCCATGTCGGGCTCCCGGCATGAAGCCTGCTTCTCCCTCTGCCTGTGTCTCTGCCTTTCTCTCTCTCTCTCCTCTGTGTCTTTCATGAATAAAAAAAAAAATGTAAAAAAAAAAAAAGAAAATTTGGAAACTAGCAGAGGTTGATTCATCAAGTTTAAAGAAAGAAGTCATCTCCATGACATAAAAGTACAAGGTAAAGCAGCAAATGCTGATGTAGAAGCTGCAGCAGGTTATCCAGAAGATCTAGCTAAAGGTAATTAATGAAGGTGCCTGCCATAAACAGCAGCTTTTTCAATGTAGATGAAACAGCCTTCTATTGGAAGATAATGCCATCTAGGACTTTCATAGCTAAAGAGGAGAAGTCAATGCTAATCTTTAAAGCTTTGAAGGACAGGCTCACTCTCTAGTTAGGGGTTAATATAGCTGGTGACTTTATGTTGAAGGCAAGGCTCACTGATCATTCTGAAAATCCTACAGCTCTTAAGAATTATGAGAGATCTATTTTGCCTGTGCTCTATAAGTGGAATAAAGCCTGGATGACAATACATCTGTTTACAAGATAGTTTATTGAATATTTTAGGCCCACTATTGACCCACTGCTCAGAAATTATTTCAAAATATTATTGCTCATTGACAATACACTAGGTCCCTTAAGAGTATTGATGGAGGTATACAGTGAAATGAATATTGTTTTCATGCCTGCTAACCCAATGTCCACTCTGTAGCCCATGGATTAAAAAGTCATTTCAACTTTCAAGCCTTATTTTTTTAAGTTTATTAACTTATTTTAGTAATTTCTACACCCAACCCCTGTTGGGTGTAGAAATTACTAAATTTGTTTGAGCCCACAAATTTAGAAATTACTAAATTTGTGGCCTCAACCCCACACCTGAGATCAAGAGTCACCCATAACTCCAACTGAAACAGCCAGGCACCCCCGCCCCACCAAGTCTTATTATTTAAGAAATACATTTCATCAGACTATAGCTGCCAGATTCCTCTGATGGATCTGAGCAAAGTAAATTGAAAATCTTTTGGAAAAGATCCACTATTCTAGATGTCATTAAGAACAATCATGATTTATGGGAAGAGGTCAAAATATCACCATGACAGGAATTTGGAAGAAGTTGATTCCAACCTAAAGATGACTTTGAGGGGTTCAAGACTCAAGTGGAGGATGTAACTGCAGATGTGAAATAGAAATAACAAGAGAACTAGAATTAGAAGTGAAGCCTGAAGATGTAACTGAATGGCTGTAATCTCAGCCAGTTTTAATGATAAAACTTTAACAGACGAGTTGTTTCTCATGGATGAGTAAAGAAAATGGTTTCTTGAGATGCAATCTATTCCTGGTGAAGATGCTATGAAGATTGTTGAAATGATAACAAAAGATTTAGAATATTACATAAACTTAGATTACAAAGCAGAGGCAGGGTTTGACAAGACTGACCTCGATTTTGAAAGAAGTTCTACTGTGGGTAACATGCTATCAAACAGCATTATATGCTATAGAAAAATCATTTGTGAAAGGAGTCAACTGATATGGCAAAGTTAACTGTTGTACTATTTTAAGAAACCACAGCCATCCTAACTTTTAACAATCACCACCCTGATCTGTCAGCAGCCATGAACACAGAAAAGATTCTCCACCAACAAGATTATAACTCACTGAAAGCTCAGATGATGGTCAGCATATTTTATTATTTAAGGTATGTACAGTTTTTTAAGATATAATGCTATTGCATACTTAATAGACTACAGTATAGTATAAACTATATGTATGACTTTTATATGTACTGGAAAAAATTACTTGATTCACTTTATTAAAATATTTGCTTTATTGCAGTGGTCTGGAATCAAACCCACAATATCTCTGTGGTATGCCTATAGATCCGGTCATCATAAGAGCAGGCAAACTCATTATTGGCTTGAGCCACAATCACTACCCAAAAAACAAACATCATCTGTTCCCCAGCTTCCATCAAGATTTAGGCTTGACACATGTTATAACATGGGTGCACCTTGAAAATATTATGCTAAGTGAAAGAAGCCAGGCACAAATATTATATGATTCCATTTATATAAAATGCCCAGAATAGGCAAATCTATAGAGACAGAAAAATAGATTAGTGATTGCCTAGTGCTAAGGACTGGGGAGACTAGGTACAGAACTTCTTTTTGGGGATGATGAGTATTTTCTAAGACTGACTGTGGTAATGATAGTGGCATAACTCTGAACATACTGAAAACCACTGAATTTTACATTTTAAACGGGTAAACTGTATGGTATGTGAATTATATCCCAAGAAAAGTTGTCCAAAAAAAAGAAAATAATAGCCTAGTGTTTTTACATGTTACTTCTGATGATGATGCTTACTTTCTCCAAGGATACTCTCTTATCTCATGGTAGAGTATACAACTGATAAACAGAGGCTAGCTGCAGAACTTCCATGGAGACAGGCAGCTTTGCTCACTTTGATTCAGTAAGATTTACTGAAGCAACTGTTACAAGTGGGACACAACCTATGGATTATGAGAAAACTGAGATGGAAGAGAGTAGGTTCCTACTGTCATGAGCCTTATGTGGTAGAAGAAACAGACATTTAGACAATGAACTATTTGCTACAAAGCTGAAAGAGATACATGGAGACAAAAGGTGCCATGGTAGCCCAGAGGAGCAAGGACTCTGACTTCAGAGAATCAGTAAAGACTTCAAATAGGTCAACAGATGTTTCAGGGACCAATTTTATCATCCATTGCCACATCAGCATTCATGTATGGCAGCTGGGCAAAGGCCCATCACAAGCTAGTCTAAGTTAGACTATTCAACCCGTCTAGTTTTGCTTAGTCTCTCAGCTGTCATCTCACTCCCAGTCCTGCTACTGACCTCAAAAAAACATATCACCAGTATGGTTCTACTCTGATGCACTGCATGCCAGAAAGGTGTAAATGGTGGAGAAGAGTAAGAACTTCCATATTCAGAAGATTCTCATGCATCAAACAAAGATGTTAATTGACTGGCCTAGAGCAAAACTCTTGGAGTCCTGGGCAACACATAATGACAGTAGCAGTAGATAATGAATAATGGGTACTTAAAAAAACAAAACAAAACAAAACAAAACAAAACCTTTTTCTCAACCTTTTGTCTACTATACAAAGTATATGACTATCATAAATAAATAATAAAAAAATTAAAAAAAAAAGATTTTTCAAAGTATTCAAGTAAATACTGTAGAAGAAAGATCTACCACTACCATCCAAACAAACACAGAAGGAAAAAGATCAACCATTACTTGACAAACCAAGAGTGGCCAATGCAACAGGCAGAAGTCAACACAAACGGGACAGCACTAAGCCCACAGTAGTGGGTATGTAGATACATCAAGGAAGCTGCCTACATGGGAGGACCCAGAGCTGTTTTCTGGGCTCTGCCCCAGGCTAGATGGGTCAAAGGATTCAGCAGGTGGCAAGGCAAGAAAAATAAAACCTAACAACAAAACTAGAAAAAATGTAATTCTTTCATATCCTTTCTCTATTGGAAATAGTATCAATCACCAAGCCCCAAGAAATATATTAAAAACTCAGTGTTTTCATTTAATGTGAGAATATTAATTCCACTTGCCAAAGTGAGTATTAGAGATGAGTGGGTTAAAAAACGCAAATCACAAAGAGGAGGTCTCAGCATGTTCTCTCAAACCTCCTGCCTCATCACATTACACCCTGGTACAGATGGTCTATAAAGGTCCTCAGAGGCACACTGGATATCTTGTTCTTGGAGAGGACCTCATCTGCGTACATGAAGCACAGGAACATCAAAAAGGCCTGGGGAGGGGCAGCTGTGTGGCTCAGTGGGTTGGCTATCTGGCTCTTGATCTTGGCTTGGTTCTTGATCTCAGGGTCTTGAGTTCAGGCCCCATGTTGGCTCTAGGCTGGACATAGAGCCAACTAAAAAGAAAAAAAAAGGCCTGGAAATGGGGTATGCACATTGAGCTGGGGCTTTCTCCAGCTCCTTGCCACCAGAAGGCCATCAGGCTGACTGCATTTTCTGGCATAGTGTGGCCCATCCTCTGAAATCTTCCACATTAATTCCAGCACTAAGCTCAATTTGTGCATCAGAGGAGAGGGAGAGTATCTCCCCATAGCAGATGAGTAGTTACCATAAAAGCAAGCAGATCTTTAATCAGGCCTCTCTTATAACCATAAATGTTAACAGTAACATAAGACAGAGTAAAAACAATGGGGAGTCAGAAACAAAAACCTGCTACAAATATTATTACCAAGAAAAATATCTACAAACAACTTCTCCTTTCCCAAGCAATGGCTCATAATACTTTACCAATTTCTTCAGGATAACTCTTACAACAAATAATCTTTTATACTAAGTCATTTCTACTCCCTCCCTGATCAGCAAGGTGCCATTCTCAGTAATAACATCCTCTTAGCATTAGATAAGGGAAATTGTTAAACTTGAGTCACACCCCTTATTTAATATTTTAATTTCATATATCACTAGCCATTTCCATCAAGAGAGAGAATTATCAGATGTGATATTATTTGCTTATTCTAACACATTCTTTAAATAAAAACCTACTATTAGGGCACCTGGGTGGCATCTACCTCTTGATTTCAGCTCAGGTCATGATCTCAGATGGTGGCATCAAACTCTATCCTGTGCTGGTCTCTGTACTCTACAGGGAATTTGCCTGGGACCCTGTCCCTCCCTCCACTTGTGGGGAGCTTTCTATTATATTTACAAATAGGGCTCCTCAAACTGTCACTCTGGTGGCAGGTTCTTCTATTAGTTTGAAAGGTATATAAAAACGCTTGACCAAAAAATTATAAGCTCCCTCTGTTCTCCATTGCCCTCTGATCCAGTAAGAGACAAAAAGGATCATAAAAATTCAGTTTCAGAAATGGTGACCTTGTTTCCCACATACCTGAGGAATGTGAGGGGGCTTCAGCGATGTGGTGAGATATGGGAGGCCCTCAACTCAGAGCCAGTCTGTGAGTGGAACTATGGGCTCTGGGGGAAGCAACAGGAATTCTTAGCACTATCACCATCATGACTCTGGGTTAGGTACAATGGATGGCAGGAAATTGCTGGCTTTCCCACTGGTACCAAATAGGTTGGAGAGGAAGAGTTAAACAGTGAGAGATTTTTTGACAAGCCTGGACTGACCATACTTCTCTGGGGTGAAGAGGAACAGGAAGTATGGGGTTGAGGGGGACTTAATTGGGATAATTCCATCTTATTTGGCCAGGTTTTTGCAGGGTACATTTAATTAACAATTTTTTTTCCTCTTAATACCTGAGAACACATTAAGTACAACAACCTCCAAAATGTTCTTGGCTACCTGTCAAAAACAATGCTTCCTGAGCTCTTAAATACATAATTTTTCATGTTAGAATTTTTAAATACTTGATCCCTAGTACAAATAACCATCACCACCAACTTCACCACCAACATCACTTATGAAGTGCTTACAGTGTGCCAGGCACTTTGCTAATAATAAACACTTTACATCTGCAAGCTCTTTTCATCCTCGCAGTAATTCTGAGGTAAATATGGTTGTTATTCTCATTTTATAGATGAGGAAACTGAAACTTCAAGGGGTTAAGGGACACTCGGATTAAAACCTAGGTCAGCTTACAGAGCCCTCATTCTTAATACATTCACTTATACTATCTCACTTAAAAATGATGAGGTAAAAAATTCATTATCATTAGCAAATGAGGACTGCCTACTTATTATTTATGGTTACTTTCACAGTGTTTTAAGAAGCATAAAATGGTCATCTGTGCTTTAGTGCTACAATTTAAGGCCTGTGCAGATATATCTGTTCTAAAGCCCACAAAACTATTATTAAGAAGAAATGATGAATTTCAAAATCATCAGAAGTTTAGATTCAGTTTTATTAAGGTCAATCAAATTGTCATATTTACTAAAGATGCTTATTGGCTTTCAATGTATTTCTAAGTTATTTATCTAGATTTTATTTATTTAGTATTTATCTTGTATGTATGTATATTTGTATGTATGTATATATGTATTTGAGAGAGACCGTGAGCAGGAGGGAAAGGGAGAGAGAATCTGAAACAAACATGGGGCTCAATGCCACAACTGTGAGATCATGACCTGAGCCTAAACCAAGAGTCAGACCCACTGAGCCATTCAGGTGCCCCATAAGTGATGTATTTAGAATAAAGGTACTCAAGGGACTGAAAAAGCAGATATCTCACTAAATAAGATTTTAATAAAATGAGTATCATCGGGGATCCCTGGGTGGCGTAGCAGTTTGGCGTCTGCCTTTGGCCCAGGGCGCGATCCTGGAGACCTGGGATCGAATCCCATGTCGGGCTCCCGGTGCATGGAGCCTGCTTCTCCCTCTGCCTATGTCTCTGCCTCTCTCTCTCTCTCTCTCTCTGTGTGACTATCATAAATAAACAAAAATAAAAAAAAAATAAAATGAGTATCATCATCACAGTAATAATTGACTTAAGCTAGAATCATCAATGGATTCTAAAACCAATCGGTGAATTTCGGAAGGGGATACAAGATATTTAACATACTCTTAAAGTATCACTTCAGAGATTAATCAGTATTTGCAAAGGGAGAGAGAGGTACTTTTAAAATGGAGGAATCTGGCAGATAACACCTTACCCAAATGATCAAACGTAACATCACCAACAACAGGGTAAACTTAACATGCCTCCTGTACTATGTCCTCCTCAATGCAGCACATCATCTACATACTATTCCTGCCAACAGTGTTTTACTTGAATCTCATTATGAGGAAACAATCAGATAATTCCAAATTAAGTGATATTCTATAAAACATCTGACATGGACCCATCAAGTGATACAAAAGATAAAAAGCCTAGGAAGTGGTCTAAATTAAATTAAAGGACAGTAGAGAGATATGACAACTAAATACAAGATTAAAGTTGGATGTTAAGGCCACATGTTTGGATCTTGGATTTTAAAAAAATATCTCTAAAAGACAGAACTAGAACAATCTGGATATTTTTTCTTCATAGGAGACATGCAGAAGCACTTAGGAGTGAGGGGTCTTAATGTCTACAACTTACTCTGAAATAATAACCACACACATACACACACCACACAGAGAAAAAAAAGAGAGAAAGCAAAGGTGGCAAACTCCTGATAACTGGTGAATCTAGAAGGCTATATAGGTGTTTGTTGCATTATTCTTAGAGCTTTTTTGTAGGTTTGAATTTTTGTTTCAAATTTTTGTTTAAATTCTAGTCAATATATAGTGTAATACTGGTTTCAGCAGAATTTAGTGATTCATCACTTACATATAATACCCAGGGCTCATCACAACAAGTGCCCTCCTTAATACCCATCATCCATTTAACCTATCCCCCTTCATTAACCCTCAGTTTGTTTTCTATTGTTAAGAGTCTTTTATGGTTTGCTTCCCTTACCCTTCCCATATGTTCATCTGTTTTCTTTTTTTTTTTTTTAGATTTTATTTATTTATTTATTCATGAAAGACAGAGAGAGAGAGAGAGAGAGAGAGAGAGAGGCAGAGACACAGGCAGAGGGAGAAGCAGGCTCCATGCAGGGAGCCGCACGTGGGACTCGATCCCGGGTCTCCAGGATCACACCCTGGGCTGAAGGTGGCGCTAAACCACTGAGCCACTGGGGCTACCCCGTGTTTTGTTTCTTAAATTACACATATGAGTGAAATCACATGGTATTTGCCTTTCTCTGGCTGACTTATTTTGCACAGCATAATATACTCTAGCTCCACCCAACTGTTGCAAATGCCAAGAGTTCACTCTTTTTGATGGCTGAGTAATATTCCATTATGTATATATGCCACATCTTCTTTATCCACTCATCACTCAGTGGACATTTGGGCTCTTTACATAGTTTGGCTATTATTGATAATGCTGTTATAAACATCAGGGTGCATGTATCCCTTCAAAACTGTATTATTATATCCTCTGGGTAAATACCTAGTAGTGCAATTGCTGGGTCATAGGGTTGTTCTGTTTTTAACTTTTTGAGGAACCTCCATGCCATTTTCCAGAGTAGCTGGACAAGTTTGCATTCCTACCACAGTGTAAGAGGGTTTTCCCCTTTCTCTGCATCTTTGCCAACATCTGTTTCCTATGTTGTTAATTTTAGCCATTCTGACAGGTGTGACGTGGTATCTCAACATGGTTTTGATTTGTTTTTCTGTAGGTTTGAAATTTTTAAAAATAAAAATTTGTAGAGAAAAAATTAAAACCACAAGGTCTTTCTGGGCAAAGAGAATAATATATTATTCCATTCTCTACAGAGCTATTTGGTACTTTTAAAGATCCAATAGTTTTTTTTAAAGATTTATTTATTTAAAAAAAAAAGATTTATTTATTCATTCATTCATTCATTCATTTGAGACACAGAGAGGCAGAGACACAGGCAGAGGGAGAAGCAGGCTCCACGCAGGGAGCCCAACATAGGACTCAATCCCAAGTCTCCAGATCACTCCCTGGGCCAAAGGTGGCGCTAAACCGCTGAGCCACCTGGGCTGCCCAGATCCAATAGTTCTTAAAATCAGCTAAAGCTCTTAGTGGTTTATATGTTTCTATTATCAACTACAATGGGAAAACAATTCCAGCTTGTAGGGCTGTTCCCCAAACCATTGCTATATTCATAAAACAGTAGCTGACCTAAGGGACAGCCACTTTCGATTGAGATCAGCCCCAGAAGGAAAAATCCATGGTCTGTGTACACACACACACACACACACACACACACACAAAACCTCTCTCCTTGCACAAAATCCAGGCTCCCTTACTTCCTGTGACCTTCCTAGATAGACCTGAAGGACACCTGTCCAGCCAGACCTGTTTGAGTTCAGACATTTTTTTGGCACAGAAGTCTGTTCCAAACATTCTCACTAACCTTGGCTCTCAGGTCAGAAGACTTACCTAGTTTGCCTCAGGAGTCTTTGTCTTTGGATTCAATTCAATGGAACCAAAAATATTTATGAGGTACAAAGCATGAAGCTAGGCAATGAAGCTACAAAGATGAAGAAGCCAAGTCCTGGAAAAATCCTACCTTTAAATAAATGACTAAAGTACACTATGAAGAGTGTGGTGTTGGGGGTGTGTCCTCCTAGGAGCACTGGTGAGAGACAAATGGAGCAGAGATGTCCAAACATCAGGAAAAGCCACAGAACAAAGGCCATATATGAACTGGAGGATACTTAGTCTTCCAGTAAGTAAAGGCATTCCAAGTTTAGGAAAGAGTACAGGCCAAGGCACAGAAGGTCAAAAGTTTGGCTCATTTGGAAAACAGAGACTAGAGTTCATTAGTTAAGAGTATAGGATTGGGGGCAGTGGACGAGGAGAGCTGAAGCACCCATCAATTTCCTGCCTGCTGCCTAGAGAACACTGTAGGTCTCTGAACTGGATTCCCTATTCATTTTCCCTCTTGGATGAAAACATCCGATTTCCAAAATTTACCGAACACTTACTATGTGCTCTAGGCACTGCAGAAGAATACTAACATAAACAAGGTTTTATTCTTAAGGAATTTATAAGCTAGTACAAGAAAGTAATGAAGAATAAATATATAGAGAACTCTAATATAGGAACACATTAAGGATTCTAAGAAGTATTTTTTTAAGTACTTGTAAAAGTTGAACTTCATAGAAAGAAGACAGATCTTTCAGTGAAGAAGACATGGATAGAAAAATCAGGGAAGTCTTTCTGTAGGTGGTAACAGATCTTAATGGCATGACATAAGTGAAAAAATGGAGGACATTCCAAGGGAAGGGATTAACCTAAGATAAGATGTAGAGATGTCTCTGCAGATACTACCCAAATCCATGGATTCCTGAACGTTTCCCATGGATTCAGAACTAAATATATTTCTTTGACTATATTTACTAAATACAGATGAAGCTCAAACATTTTGGTCTAGTCTGTTTTGTGTGTTTTTTTTTTTTTATTGCACTAGTAACTTCTGGCTTGGGAAGCAGGGGTGGGGAAGGTGGGAATGGACTAGATACCAAGTCTGATGGGTAGAACCACCTCAGAGTTGAAAATTGGCAATCTACTTCCTGTGTCCAGAGCAGTGACCTGGGGCGTTGGGCTTAAAAATTGCTCTGTTTATGTAACCTCACATTTCCTACATAAAGAGGTCCTTGTGAAGTCAGCCAGTCTGTCAGTTCTAGTCACAGTCAGTTCTAACAAGCACCTGACCATGAAAACTGAGACCAGACTGAGGGTGTGGGAGGAAACTGGCCAAACTAGTTGGGCAGTTTTATTATTACTGAGCATTACATTTTCATCAGGGGGAAGGACACTAATATTATTTGACAGTATATTATTTGACAGGAAAAGTACCTGCTTCTCCCGCTGCCTGTGTCTCTGTCTCTCTGTGCCTCTCATGAATGAATGAATGAATGAATGAATGAATGAATAATAATAAATAAATAAATAAATAAATAAATCTTTAAAAAAAAAAAAACAAAACTACTGGGTCTTTAAAAGTACCAAATAGCTCTTTAGAGAATGGAAATAATATATTATTCTCTTTGCCCAGAAAGACCTTGTGGTTTTAATGTATGTGCCCTGTTTCACATAATCCATTTAAGAACCCAATGAGTAGTATTAACTCAGATGAGTAAACTGAGGTTCAGAGATTAAATAACTTGCTCAGTGTCACATGGCTAGTAACTGCTGTCTACATGAGTCCACAAATATCCAGCTCGTCTCACTGCTTATTACTTTCCCTTGTTCAGCATCAAACAACTTTTAACCTAATAGACACTTCCCTACAGATGAAGCTTTAGTCCAAACCTGCTTGTACAGTGCTTGAACTTTGACAATCTAATTTCTCCTCCTTCTTGTACTTTAATATTCCTCTGATGAGCTCCTGATGCTGCTGCCAATAGATTTTCTCTGTGCCACCATCTCTCCTTCACAAGACTAAAGCCTTGACTAAAACTATCCATTCTATTTTGAAAGACAACCCAAGTCTTTGTTCTCAGATCTCAAAATTATTCACTAGATCCTCTTAGTTTCCCATTCTAAGCCTTTCAAGCAAAATATCCTCTCTTGGTCTCACTTGCTCATTCAATTCCTGTCAGCAAGTCCTGGCCCAATCTACCCCTCTGCTAAAACATTCACTCTGTCTCAGCGCGTCAAATTTGCACCTTCCATTTCAGTTCCTGTGAACTACCCTATTCTAAAGAAGGTTCTCGTCAGAGGTGCTTTGGCTTCTTTACATTAAATAAGCATCTCCCCCATTCATAGCACTTCTGCCTGGACACAGCACACACAGGTACTGCTATGACAGAGTATGCCTCTGTTATTTATGTGGCTGCTCAGGCTCTGTATTGTCACCTGTACATTCCTCTGCCTACTCCTTTCTATACAGTCCCTCAAACTACAAATGCTTTGAAATCAAACACTCATTCTTACAGTTCACCTTTAATACAATGCAGAAGAGAGATGTTTAATAAAACAGTTTAAACTGAGGCTGTGCTAAGCTTTTATTTTATTTAAAACATTTAAAAAATATTTTATCTATTCATTCATAAGACACAGAGAGAAGCAGAGACATAGGCAGAGAGAGAAGCAGGCTCCCTCTGGGGAGCCCCATGTGGGACTCAATCCTGGGACTCCAGGATCACACCCTGAGCCAAAGGCAGAAACTCAACCACTGAGCCACCCAGGCACCCTTGTGGTAAGATTAGGTTAGATTAGAGTTTAAAGATTTTACTTATTTATTCATGAGAGACACAGAGAGGGGGCAGAGACACAGGCAGAGGGAGAAGCAGGCTCCATGCAGGGAGCCCAATGTGGGACTCGACCCCAGGACCCCAGGATCATCCTTGAGCCGAAGGCAAACGCTCAACCGCTCAGCCACCCAGGCATCCCTATGCTAAACTTTTAAAAGTAGTAGTAGGTCGGGGATCCCTGGGTGGTTCAGTGGTTTGGCGCCTGCCTTTGGCCTGGGGCGTGATCCTGGAGTCCTGGGATTGAGTCCCACATTGGGCTTCCTGCATGGAGCCTGCTTCTCCCTCTGCCTGTGTCTCCGTATCTCTGTGTCTCTGTCTCTCTCTGTCTCTCATGACTAAATAAATAAAATCTTTAAAAAAAATAAAAAATAAAAGTAGTAGTAGGTCAAAACAGCACAAAACAAAAAAAGCCCATTCTTGCTGCCCTGCAATACAGTTTCCATGTTTTTTATAAGAAAATCCTTCCTGAGAATGAAACCTTCAATCAACTAAATATTAGTTGATAAACCAGGACCTGAATTTTTTTTTAAGGCAAAGTATTATTCAATAGCTTATAAACAGCAAAAGGTTAGGTATGGGCTAAAACCCTTAGTTTCCCAACTTGGATCAGTTTATGTAACTCAGAAAGTAGAAAAACTTGGAATCCGGGCCTAAAACAACACTGACTTATTTCCATTCAAGTTATATTACAAGGGGAAAAAAATGTGAAGTTTGAAAACTTTCCTTTCCAAGGCCAGATTCAGATAAACTGAAGGAAAAAGAAATAAATGCCACAAATCCAGCCTATGCAGCTTCACAATGACCTATTTATGTCCATTGAAAGTAATCTTTCCTGTTCTTCAAACAGTATCTCTGTAGCTGCTGCCTCAAAGTTCATCTGAAACCCATGTGGCCTGGCTTGTGCCAGGTTCACAAACCACGCTGGTAAGTATATCCTTCCCAAATTGCATGACCTTGGTCCCAAGGACCAGCAAGCCACCTGGCTAGCTCAGAAGAAATACATAATCACCAGAACAAACAGCAACTCAGAAACAAACTCTTTACTCAAGGTGAGTGGCAGTCATCCGATCGAAAGGCATGGGTTATTCTTGCAAAAATCTGCATGCCTGTTACTGTTCCTGTTCAGCCGGCTGGGCACCTGAATCCTGTGGCCCTGGACTGTCAGAACTGAAAGTGGCTGCCCAAGTGGGCTGAGACGGACTCCTCCACTCTGCTGCCAGCATCACCAACTTCTGAACACGGTTTCAGAGCCACGTGGTCCATCTCCGTCCCAACATCTGCAGCTGGCTGCGGTCCTTACCTTTGTCCCAGAAGTCTCTGCCAATTGTGGTAGTACAGCTGTACTGACTAGCCAGGAGATGCCAGTTCTTCATCCTGGTGCCCACCCCCTCACAAGAGGTGATATTGCTGGCAGTCTCAAGAACAGCTGCTTAGTACAAAATGAGGGGTAGAAGGCTAAAGGTGGACAGACAATTTTGTAGCTCTAGTGACAGCAACTCTGGACATAGGATATTCTTCCAGGAAGGAGGCTATGATAAACATACCTATCATCATAAAAGCTTGTCACGTCCAACTTATCTTCCTAGTAGTGACATTCACTGCCCCACATTCAAGGAAGCAGAACTAATGTGTTTCTTTACTAAACAGTCAAGATTCTACGGCCACTGTCTTTAAAATGGCCTATGTCTCAGCTAGGTGTTAAAAAATGAACTGGACCAATCAGATTCTCTCTTTCTGGAATTCAAGTAGAAATGTGTAAACAATTTTCCCACTGGAAGAACAATCATGCAGAGAAGAGCTGAATCACGATAATGCTGGAATACTGCAATGAAGAATTAATAGCTCCCACTGTTTGAATCCCTGCAGCCACCCCCTAGCATGATACCTCCACGATATCTGGTTCTACCACAGCTATTTGGGGGCTCTCCTTGTCATTCATAATCACATCCCCAATTTGAGGTAGTACAAGAGAACCTCTGATCCTTATAGTCAAAGAACTCAATTACAAAGCAGGACACTGCATCACCCAAGGGGCAGACTCCCAGGGTTAAGCTATTTGGGATGTAATCCCATGCTCACAGCCACAGCAAAAGGGCAGCTCAGACCCACAACCTCAGCTGAAACCAACTCTTGGAGAAACCCCTTGTATGTGAGCATAGCCAACAGAACAGAAGGATTCAGGAAAAAGCCAAGGACCACTTTGATTTTTAAATAGCTGTGAAGGTATCCCACAGGTCACATAACTTAAGTTGCTAATTTTTATATAAAATCCAGTCTTGTAAATAACAGCATAATTTATCAGATTTTATATTTAAACTCATATTCCTTTCCCAAAAATGATATACACTAGTCAAACAAATAAAAACTACTTCGTTTATAATTCACCAGGTAAAACAGCATAAACTATTGGTCAGCCATACTGATAAAAGCTATGTGGTTTTAGGAAAAGACACTTCACCTCTTTGAGTCTTAATTTAAAATAAAGATTATATTAAAATGAGATGATCTGTAAGGAAATTTCTAGCTTTATTTTTTTTTAAAGATTTTATTTATTTATTCCTGAGAGACAGAGAGAGAAATAGAGAGGCAGAGACACAGGCAGAGGGAGAAGCAGCCTCCTCGCAGGGAGCCCGATGTGGGACTCAATCCCTGCACCCAGGATCACACCTTGAGCTGAAGGCAGATTCTCAATCACTGAGCCACCCAGGCATCCCAACTTCCCAGCTTTAAAATGTGACGGACTTTTACTCTCTGAGCAATATAGTGAACTCATCATTTGCCAAGATAAAAATTCATTCATTTAACAAATACCTGAGGGTCAGCCACTGAGGCAGACATGCAAGGAGCCAGGCATAGAGCCGTGAATAAAACATAAAAATATCCTACTCTCATAAAACTTACATTCCAGTCTACAAAACAGACAGAGAAACATGTAAGTTTTTCAGGTCATGATAAGTACTTTGAAGAAAAATAAAATGGGAGTAAAAAAGGAATAAAATGAGGGTAAGAGGGGCTAGAAGAGGATAGATAAGGAAATCAGGAAAGATCCTTCTGTTAATTAAGGTGACATGTGAGTAGACGTCATCTAAGGGAAGAAATGAGCAATCTATTCAGAAATCTGGGAAAAAATGGTTTCAGACAAAAGGAAGTACTAAGACCCTGAAAGGCCTGAGCGAACCTCAAGGAATGGCAAAGAAGTCAGTGTGAGACAAAAGGAAGTACTAAGACCCTGAAAGGCCTGAGCGAACCTCAAGGAATGGCAAAGAAGTCAGTGTGGCCAGAGTGGGTAAGAGAGAGAATGATAGGAGATGATGCCAAAGAACATCAAAGATTGAACAAATTTGATACGAAAGGAAAGGTTTAAATGCTTCCAGCAGAAGATTCATACCAATGTGGTTTTTGGCTTCTGTGGAGGTCCATTACATTCCAAACCCACAGGCAGAAGGTAAGTCCACAGCTGCAATGTACCATCTATCTAATTTGGAACTAAGCAAAAACCATGCTGCATGCAGATGTCCAAATTAGCATAAACTTCATAAAGAAAATTGCTTTGGGAAGCCATATGATATCAAATCTGGAGTCATTAAGATTTTCATTTCTTTTAACTCTAGTTAAGCTCTGTCAATCTATCCTAAAGAAAATACTATGAAAGGAAAAGCCATATACAAGGATATACTAACAAAAAGGAGTATTATTTATAATAGCCTATGTGACCAACAAGCAAATAAATTAAGGTGTAACAATAGATTAGGCAGACTCTTGAAAAATATGAAAATTATGTAGTAACATGGCAGAGAAGAAGGAGGATAGAAAACTGTATTTCTGCTATAAAAACACACCCTGCCCAAAGGATATATATGAACAGAGACTGGAAGGAAACAAAAAAATGATGGTTGGTTCTGCTTGGGAAAGAGGATTACTCTTATTTAAAATAACTCTTATTTAAAATAACTCTTATTTTAATAATCTTAAAATAACATGTTCAGTGCAAACTAGATTTCTTTGTTCTGGTTTTCCTACTTTATTACAATACTAACACCTAGAATTAAGATAACAATAGAAATTCCTGTGATCACGTAGTTGACAAGAGGGCTACATCATTTCTGTTCCATGGAGGTATTTTTTTTTAATTAAAAAAATGTTTTTAAGTAATCTCCACACCCAATATGGGGCTTAAACACATGATCCTAAGATGAAGAGTCACCAATTCTACTGACTGAGCTAGCCAGCCACCACCCCTCCATAGAGATCTTCTCAGTAACCCTGCAATATGTGATGGTGCTGATGTACATTCTTGAAGCTATCTTCCCTAGCCTTCAAGGCCACAAACATACTCCCAGTCTTTCACCTACCCACCTCTCTACTGACATGTTCTCTTCTTCCTTTTGGATCCTAACAACATTTACTTGTTATCTGTTTATCATTTTCTTCTCCCTCTTGAGATGACTCTCAAGAGATGTATGTCTTCAGCCCCAGTCTCTTTCCCCAAACTACCTAACTACAATCTCATTGCCCATTAGTAATTTCCAGATGTGAGGACACACCAAACTCTACATGTCTTTAATCAAATCCTAACTACATCAAATGGTTTTCTCTCAGTTAACTCCCCTACATTCAACAGTACCAAGACCCTCCCGTTCAGTGTAAGTGATTTTAAGCAACACTACCATCAAAGTCTACTACCATCATGATCTACTCTCATTCAGAACCACTGGTCTCTTACTGCCTCTGTCCTAGTAACATCTGAACACTAATATCTTAGGCCTTTGTGGTCCTTATTATTGCTTATAAACCTGATTACAGAAAATTCCTAAATAGTTTTTCTGATCCTGGCTAAAACACCAAAAACAAATTAAAAAAACTCAACCACCTATCCCTTGCTTTAAAAAAAAAAAAAAAGGCTTCAATGATATCTAGGTACTGCAAAAGTATCTAGGGGCACCTGGGTGGCTCAGTAGTTGAGTGTCTGCCCTTGGCTCAGGTTGTGATCCCAGAGTCCTGGGATCAAGTTCTGTATCAGGCTCCCCATTGGGAGCCTGCTTCTCCTTCTGCCTTGTCTCTGCCTTTCTCTCTGTGTCTCTCATGAATAAATAAATAAAATATTTTTATTTTTATTTATTTTTAATTTTTTTTTATTATTATTTATTTATGATAGTTACAGAGAGAGAGAGAGAGAGGCAGAGACACAGGCAGAGGGAGAAGCAGGCTCCATGCACCGGGAGCCCGACGTGGGATTCGATCCCGGGTCTCCAGGATCGCGCCCTGGGCCAAAGGCAGGCGCCGAACCGCTGCACCACCCAAGGATCCCAATAAAATATTTTTAAAAAGGAAAGTATTCTATATGCATTTTCTTATTTAATCCTCATAACAAACCAGAATTAGACACTATTTTTATTTCCATTTTGTAGATTTAAAAAAAGAGAGATTTAGGAAAATAACCAGCCCAAGGATACAGATATGGCAAGTAGTGGAACAGGAATCCAACCCAGGCAGCTTGTTCCAGAGCCTTTCTTCTTGATCACTGGTTACTCAGTCTAAGTCCTAGGATTGGCAGTCAGACTACCACATAATCCTGCCTTAATTAAGCTTGCCATCTATCTCTGGGCTATCCTTATTCCCAAATGAGAATAGTAGAGTACAATATTTAAGATCCTTGGACTCTGAGGCTCAAATCCCAGCTCTAGCATTTAACACATGACCATGGACAAACTGCCCTCTTCTAAATATGTTTCTTCTTCTATATAAAATAAGAATACTAAGGGTGCCTACCTTGTGCAGTTGGGAAGACTAAATATGATTTAGAAAATAGTAAACCAATGCCTAGCTCATGGCAAGCCTTCAGTAAGTGTTAGCCATCGTACCTATCATAATTCCAGCCCCCTGCAATTTCTGCATATTCTTTTCTTGCCTAGCTTTGAAGATCAAGGTCTTGCACAGCCCACAGGAATCTGTTCCTCTTCTGCATGCATAGAATGTTTTTTACTCACTTGTCATTGAGCATAAATTTATTTGTATTTTAATAAAAATAACAGTATCATTCATAATATCTACCATATTCAGGGATTGCTTTGATCACCCCACAATCATCATGACCTTCTGAAGTAGGTACTATCAGGATCCCTCCTTTGCAAGTGATCAAACTAAGGCACAGAAAGCTTAAACAGCTAACTTAAGGTCATACAACAAATAGGTAGAGGAGCCCAGCAGGTCTAGTTCCAGAATCCATGCTCTTTACCATTACTTAATATTTAACATCTGTTTCCATGTCTCCTCTAGGAAACTGCAAAACCGAAAAACAAGGATGGTATCTTTTCTAGATCCTCCATGAGGCCAAATACGGGCTTTTCTACAGATTGACAAGCAACAAATATTTGATGGATTAATATTCCCAATGCTGCACAGTCACTTGCATCAGGACCTAAGCCTTCTGTATTTATTCTGTTCTCTCACCATCCCTTTTCAATAACTATCTTTTTTTTAATAACTATCTTTAAATTACCTGCACCCAGCTATTATAAACATAAGTGACATTGATTACTATTCTGTACAAATGTGGGATTGGGTTCATGCCCTAAGACTTGGAAGAACCTCTCTTTCCAGACCTCACAATTTTAACTCTGCTATTCCAGAACTAAAAAGTATGCAAAGACAATCCCAGAAAACTTTTCCTCAATAGTTTGGCTAGAATTGGATTTCTTTTCATCATCAACACTTTGCTTCAATTTCATCAATAGCTATTTGAAAATATATTTTTTAAAGATTTTACTTATTTATCCATGAGAGACACAGAGAGAAGGCAGAGATATAGGCAGAGGGAGAAGCAGGCTGCTCGCAGGGAGCCCGATGTGGGACTCAATCCCAGAACTCCAGGATCACGACCTGAGCCAAAGGCAGACACTCAACCACTGAGCCACCCAGGTGCCCCTATTTGAAAGTATTTAAAAATGATATTTCTATTTGACCCAACTCGATTCTTCTTCCACCCCAAATACAAACACTACACAAATGCCTTCATGTCTACTTTCTCTGGGGGATGATCAATTTAAGGAAGAAAAATAAATCCTACTGTTTCAAGGCTCTTTCTTTTGTATCATTTTCTCCTAACATTCCAACCACATTTCATTTATTCAAATGGACTAAAACCCTTTTATACTCAGTCCTTCCATACGGTACTCCTCCACTTGGAATCTGCTTCCCTAACTTTCTCGCTAACTCCTCTCAATTTTCAGGTCTGCTTAACTGTCATCTTCTCAGAGAAGCTTTCTCCACATCCTCACTCTAAATTGATGCCCCCTTTTTAGAGTCACTGGACTCTCAATTTATCCTTTCCAGAACTATCACAGTTTGTAATTGTGTTCATTGTTGACTAGTTAACTAATTTCTTATTTCCCCCACAGGACTATAAGTTATGAGGTATGAGACCAAATTATGAAAACACACATTCTGACTTCCATGTCTTCCTCCACCTTTCATGCTCCCAGTGGTGCTCTAGAGAACATGAAGCAATCACCTGCTTGTGGCCTACCAACAAACTGATCCACAGGACTTTGCAGATCCTCAAATAGCTGATCAAATACCTCAATGGTCTTTGTGCTGGAGAAAGCCCCAGACTCCATCACCTCCCATTGTGTTGGCCTGACCACACTTAAAGGGACAACTGATGTACCTGGTCACTGTTTCTCTACATAGATTTTAAATTCTTCACAGTCCATTGAAATGGTCATGGTGTTACAAACCCTACTCTATATCTGTACAGGTGAACTTGCCAGATGAATGAATCTGTATTTCATTAGACATATACTTTCTGAGAAAAAGGCCAACAGGCTCAGTGGTGGATGGTTCATTTCTGCTTACACATACACATACACAATAGTGGATGGTTCCTTTCTACTTATACATAAGCCAAAATGTAGAGCCAAACAAATTGTACCCAATAGCCAACCTAAGATAACCTAAAGAAAAATATATTCAGAATGAAGGGCATTACCAAGAAGGCATGGACCTGAATTAAAACCTAAGGAAGGGATCCCTGGGTGGTGCAGCGGTTTAGCACCTGCCTTTGGCCCAGGGCGTTATCCTGGAGACCCGGGATCGAATCCCACGTCGGGCTCCCGGTGCATGGAGCCTGCTTCTCCCTCTGCCTGTGTCTCTGCCTCTCTCTCTCTCTCTGTGACTATCATAAATAAATAAAAATTAAAAAAAAAAATAAAACCTAAGGAATTTAAAGAGAAGAAGAAATACCACAAAGAGGCATTATTAAGAAGGCACAGAATAGTTGGGGTGAACTTCTGAGATGTTCCCAACATTCAAAGCAATGGGCATGGATTCTCAAAGGTACTTCAATCTTGGAATAACACCAAATTTCTTTAGGTCCTTTCAAAACAGGTAAACCAGGTTTAGATTTTAGCTGGAAGCCAAAATACAACAGGAGTCAACAGTATAATAATTATTTCTCTTCCTAACCCCTAATCACAGAAAGGCAATCTGCTCTGCAAGGATGCAAGCCTGTAGACCAAAATCAGGATATCTAGATTCTCCTCTTGGCCTTGCTGTCATTAGCCCATCTCAACATTTTATCTCAGGTGTAAAATAAAGACATCAGATCTAATGTTCTATAGTTATATATTATGCTGTTATATAGGATTGGTACCCTAAACCATGGAGTTAACAGAACTATAAACTTTGTACTGCTCAGACCAACCCAAATGTTTTCTCAATATTTAGTAACAAATTTGAATAGGATATTGTAAACATGATATATATGCAGAAAAGGCAGACAAATGAATGGTGATACAGAAACCATTAGACATAAGGTATGACTGTGAGAAGTGAAAATATTTATCTTTGGAAAGAGAAGTCTTAAAGAGAAACTAATAGTCCTTTAAGTACCAAGAGACAGATGTCACAATGATGATTTATTCCATTTTACTTTATAGGATACAATTGATCAGTAGGTAAAGATTGCAGGGAAGCATTTGACTCCATTGAAAAGCAAAACTTAAAAATTAGCTAGGTCTAGCAAATATATATACTTCCTCTAAAATAAACTGACCTCCTTTGTCACTGGATGTCTCAGAAGCTGCATGAGCAGCTTCAAAGACTATTTTAAGGCAAGAGGCAACAAACTTTTTGCAAAGGGATTTGAGGGCCACATATAGTCTCTGTTACACATTCTTTTTGCATGTGTGTTTTTACAACCCTTAAAAATATAAAAACCATCCTTAGCTTACAGGCCACATAAAAGCAGGTAGTTTGTGGATTCCTATTCTAGAAAAGTGCTTTCCAATAGAAATATGAGTCACATGTGTAACTTAAAATTTTCAAAAACAAAAAGAACACAAAAAATTTTTTAACATCCACATTCAAAAGGTAAAAAGAAAGAGGTGAAGTTCATTTTAGTATATTTTATTTAATCCAATGTATCAAAAAATTATCATTCTAACATGAAAATAAAATTACTAGTGAGATATTTTACCTTTTTCTAAAACTAAGTCTTTGAAATCCAGTGTATATTTTACTTAGAGCATATCTCAATTCAAATTAGTCACATTTCAGATGCTCATTAGCTACTTGTGGCTAGTGGCTATCATACTAGACAGAGTGGTTCCAGAGAAACTTGTGCACACTCCACTGAGAAATAGAAGAGAGAACCTTCCAATCAACACTTTTTTTTCTTACACTTACTTCTAAAGATTCGAATTGATGGAGAAAGAAAATGTATTATTAGTAGTAATGTATTAGTAGTAATGACTGCTGAGATGACTGGCAACCTACTTGGAAAAAGAAAACTGGATCCCTTCTTGTGCCTTACTCTAATATAAAGTCCAGATAGAAATGAGAAGTCAATCTAAAAAAGTAAAATACATTCAAAGGCTAATAAAGATAAAAGAATGCCAAAAAAAGGGGGTAGGGGATGTTATTTTTAACCACCAGATTGGAAAGATCGAGAAAGAGTGATTTCCTCAAACTCAATAAAACTGTTTTACAAATCAGATACTGTAGGTGGGAACATACACATATATGACCTTCTTAAGGGCAGCTTTATAATCTGTATAAATATGTACCTCACTTCTGGAAATTTACCCTAAGAGGGGATCCCTGGGTGGCTCAGTGGTTTAGTGCCTGCCTTCGGCCCACGGCGTGATCCTGGAGTCCTGGGATCAAGCCCCACATCGGGCTCCCTGCATGGAGCCTGCTTCTCCCTCTGCCTGTGTCTCTGCCTCTCTCTCTCTCTCTGTGTGTCTCTCATGAATAAATAAACAAAATCTTTAAAAAAAAAAAAAAGAAGTTTACCCTAAGAGGTAGTGATACAGGGCAAAAAGATGAAGGCATAAGGATATTCACTGAAGCATGATCCATGAGAGGAAATAGCTGGAAGCAATTTAAATGTCCACCAATAGGAAAGATCAAATAAAATACAGTCATTAAAATAATGTAGGTTTCTTGCAGAAAGATGTTGAAATTGCTGAGGGGGAAATGCAAGTTATTGAACAGCATGTAAGTGTTACCTCATTTATGTAAAATGCCAAGTTTCAGATAAATGTTCACATTCATAAAGAGACATCAGAAGGGTATTTAATAAAATGTATGCAATGATTATGTCTGATAGGGATAGGTTTGGGATCATTTTCTTTGGACACGATTATATAGGTTTATCTTCATTTTTTTATGATGATCACCTGACACCTTTTATCCCAGAGAAGTTTTTATAACCTTCTCAGCATGATGTTATTTTTCAACTAACACTTTTAGAAATATCTTTTATATGTGTAATTTTACAGAGTATGCTACATGCACCACAGTGTGGTGAACACATTTTTTCCACTGAGAGAACACTCTCTTGATGCTCACATGCAACTAGTACTCTTAGGAATATCTTTTTATACATGTGACTTTATAGAGCATACTATCTACAGCATAGTGTGGTGAATTCATTCACTCACTGAAATACTGCTCTGATTCAAGGTATTATTAGCACTCTTAGAAACACGTTTTAAACATGTGTCTTTACATAGTGTGACACATGTACCATGAAGTGGTGACATTATTGTCAATGCAATAATTAACATGGTGATTTTTATATTTTCTGATTAATATAAAACTTATTTTATTAATTTTAAAAATTCTTGGGGAAAATTAAAAAGGAAATATTAAAAGTAAACAAACAGCCTCTTCTTTTCATAGGTTAGAGAGATAGTGGGGAGAACTATAGGTGGTAAAGAAACCTAATAAACCAGACACAAGAGGAAGCCATTAGCCTTTCCCAAGTTAAGCTATAATTTCATTCCTGTACAAAGCACAGGAAGGGTATTTTTGACTTCATTTTCTTGTGGTAATGTTATAATAAAAATACATATCAAAAAACCAATTCTTAAGAGATGAAAGACATCCTTGAAACATATCTACAGAATATAACACATGAAGAAAACTTCCTTTTTAACCCAAAACACTCTCCTATATAATTCAAGGAACTTACCCAGAGTTAACATCACTAGAAAAGTTGCCTGAATTCTGCAGAAATGACAAACTATGAACAAAAAAGTAAGAACTTTCACGTCTTTGTAAATTACAATAAATAAATAAATACATAGTAAAAAAAATAAAACAAAATCCTACTAAACATAAAGGATGAATTCATGTGAAGAGTTCTTTGCTAGTTTGTCCTCCACTCCTCAACAAGCTAAGTCACTTAAAATACAGACAGGAATAAAGGTAATTTTATATAATGTCATTTTTTAGCTACTAGGTTTTCCAAGTTTGGAGTTTATAAGATCTATAAAACCACAGGACTATGGGATACAAATAAAATTTGACTCTAAAAAATCTTTTCCTCTCCTATCACTAACATTCTACAAAACCCTAGATTTTTTTCTCTCAAGTAATGAAAATTTAGCACATGGCTCATTCACAACAGACTCACAGGATAGATCTCACTGGCATTACAATAGATGCCCTGAAACAATCAGTGTCCTTCTGGGGGAATAGTCTCCAAATGAAAACAGTAAGACACAAACAGGTGATCAACATTAAAATATTTTCTTAATTCAGGGAAAGAAGCCAACTGCTATTTCAAGATTTAAAAGGCTGTCTTTTATTGAACTGTCATGCTAGCTCTCCAACAGGCAGGCAGTGGAGACATTTTAAATGATTACCTTTAGGAGGAAAATATGACTTGCTTTCAGCTTTGTGAGGCCAGTCTACAACAAGAGGTCCAAACCTGCGAAAGCTGGCAGTGATCTCATCTATAAAAAAAAGAAGGAAAAAAAAAAAAAAAAAAAAAAAAAGAAGGAATCTTAGCAAGAGAAAAAATATATTGCAAGCATAAGGCATGTTATTTTTATTTAAAAAATAGTTTGAGAGCTATTTCTAAAGCATTATTACAGAAGTCAAACCTACTAAGTGAAGTACAATTGTTTGCTGGGTATGTTTGGTTATGCACTTTCAACCATGCAGAGTGTGTTTCTAATTATAATTAATTGCTCTTCACTGCCAACAAATCTGATGTAAAGTATTTGCAAGAAAAAAATCTGACATTAGCTAAGGTGACCTGTCAAGTTAAAAAAAAAAAAAAGAATTCTAAATAGAGGAATGTTCTGTTTTTAGAAAAAATGCAGAAGTACACAAAATATTTTAAATGTACTTTCACTTATGCAAAATAATCTCTAAAATATCTAAGATAATTAATATTAGGTTATGATTATTAGTAATCTAAGATTATTATCTGTAAGATTATTTTAGAAATAGAAAATTCTTTTGGTGAGGAGTCGGGTGTTATGTAGGTAATTCCATTTGATGATATAAAGTTAAAAACCAATGATCTTTTCTCTCATACTTATTTACCTACTACATATCCTATAAAGAAAATGTTTCCAAAGTTATAGCTCAATAAATTTACCCTTTCCTTCTGACTCCTGACTCAAAGCAGGTTATAACTTAGCTCCTACTCAGATTTAAGTTGCTACTCTCTCAGCCATGATCTCAACTTTGTCTTAAAAGAAATCCAATTGATAGATGATATTAACACTAGTATGAGAATAGTTTGGAAGAAAATGAGTCTCCATCTCTGTACGGCTTTTTTCTTTTTTTTAATAATAAATTTATTTTTTATTGGTGTTCAATTTGCCAGCATACAGAATAACACCCAGTGCTCATCCCGTCAAGTGTCCCCCTCAGTGCCCGTCACCCAGTCACCCCCACCCCCCGACCCTCCTCCCCTTCCACCACCCCTAGTTCGTTTCCCAGAGTTAGGAGTCTTCATGATCTGTCTCCCTTTCTGATATTTCCTACCTATTTCTTCTCCCTTCCCTTCTATTCCCTTTCACTATTATTTATATTCCCCAAATGAATGAGACCATATAATGTTTGTCCTTCTCCGATTGACTTATTTCACTCAGCATAATACCCTCCAGTTCCATCCACATTGAAGCAAATGGTGGGTCTGTACAGCTTTAAAGCAATAAGTCTTAAACTATTTCTAGACTATTTCTTTCTCATCATGAAAAAAGAAAATCATGATAAACTAGAGAAATATCACAGCTAAAACAATACTGACAAAACAATTGTTTTATTATTATTATTTTTTAAAACAATTGTTTTAACAATATTTTTATGGCAGATCCAAAGCCTACTAGAACTACAGTTGTTGTTTTTTTCCCTTAAGTTGTCATAATTTTATTTCATTCGTCCATTCAACAAATACTTATAGACAACCTACTATGTGTTGATTGGCTTTGGGCATAAGTGAAAACTCACTTTTATATCAACAGTATCGCAAGAACATTATTAAGAAAAATTCTAATTAGTCTTTATTCCTTTAAAGGCAAGGGGGCTCTTTATTAATAGATATCTATATTAAAATATGAGATGGGACAGTGTGATGAACATGAACAAAAGTGCTGGAATCAGACTAATTTTGAATGTCAGCTGCGCCATTAACTACATAACCCCAAACTCTCTCTTCAGTTTCCTTATCTATAAAATGGAGTGGGTAGGATATGCTTTAAAGGATAGCTATAAGGATTTAAATCGGATAATGTGAAGTGGTTAGCATAATTATGGGCTAATAAAGAGTTTCATAAATGTTAACTTCCATTATTATTTTACAGCTTATCCCCAAATTAATGATTAGGAAACAAGAAGCTGTTGGGAGACCTCTCTATATGAACACAGTTAAACAGCAGACCTGGAATGCTCCATTTATTACTTCCCCATCTATTGAATATTTTCATCCTCCAAACATGAAAATAGCAATGTTCCAAAGCTGCTTGGAGAGGAGAGGCAGGGTCAAATCACACAGAGAACAAACTTGGCCTTTATAAAGTCATTAATGAATGCATTGTACCTTCATCAATATCAGGAGGAAGGCCTCCAACAAACACCTTTCTTGAGTAACGTTCTACTCGTTCTCCATTTTGACAGCGAGTGGGAGAACTTAAGCCAGATGACAAGGATTGATCACCATGACTGTCATCCAGGAAGGCATCTTCAAAGGGAAAGAGAGAAGACCGACCTGAAACAAATGTGGAAGTTTCTACAGTTAAAATTATTTTCTTGGACAACAAATGCTTTATTAGGAGCCAAAGCATAGAGTGAACCATACAAAAAAAAAAAAATGTATCCTGAATTGTGACTTTTACAATAGGATGAGTGACTGCATATTGCAGAGCTTAGACAATACCATCATTTTTGTGGAAAGGTATGCATAATACATAAATAAATTGATAGGAAGAAGCATAAAATATTACAGCTGTTTTCACTGTTAAAAATCATTACCTTTTACTCATACCATCCTTATCACTGCTGCTAAGAGTATTCAGCAGTTATTTTTTCCTTTCCCCAGGCATTTCTTAAAATAAATGAAAAAGTAATCTTTATTCAAGATTATTCAATCTTTATTCAGATTTTTATTTGCTCAAAGGTTCAGACTGGCTGGCCCTGACAATGGAGGGAATATTAAACTGATAACAAAAGCTGATAACCTCTCTGGTTTAGCAGGACTATAGATGATCAAGTTTTCCCTGTCACTCTGAGCTAATCCAATTTGGGAACAAACATTTGCAATAATAACAGGTGGAACAAGTAAATGAGAACACATAAATTAAGATGTGGGAGTACAGATACAGATGTGGTTATGACATCCTTACCCTACTAATCTAGGCAGTAGTTTATATCGCTCAAAAAATTTTTCATTGTTAACTCTAAATCCAAATAGAGTCTATACAGCAAAGGCATTACCCTTTCCACATGACTGTAAGAAAGATGCCAGCAGTTAGAGTCTGTTAATAAATGTAACACAATAATGCTATCCAGCATTACAAAATAAAATCTCAGTTTAAAAACAAATAAATATATTTCCTGTTTGAGTCAGTGAGTTCCTGGTAAAACTTTCCATTAGGTTACACTCTAAAAATGAACTGTCTTGAGCACTCAAACTTTTGAAAGAAAGAATTCCCCTCTAAAATAAATTAATACACTCTTCAAAAACAAAACAAAACAAAACAAAACAAAAAAAGAACAGTATCTTCCCCATTTAGTCTACCCTGGCTATATTTCCCTGAAACCTACTAGTTTCTGCGTCACTACAGACTTTTAAAATAGAATATAAATAACCTTATAAAAATACTGAACATTTATTTCTTTTACCAAAAAATGGCTACTAATATAACTCTGTTTACTTCATGAACAATCCAAATGGTATAAGAAAGGCACTATTTTGATGTTGGGAGTTAATAAATAAAAGGACCTAAGAATTTTTTGTTCAGCTCTTCCCAGATTAGCTACAAAGAAGCAGAATAAAATTTGTCACCTCATGTCACCTAGCTTTCTGAGCCAGGCAGGAACAAACAATAGGCAGCAAATTCTCATCCCTTGATGTCTGTTTTGATCACTGGGGGTAAAAGAAATAGATTTGCAGCCAACTATAGGCAAAATGACCTTTCCAACGACATCCAGAGATGTACTCCCACAACTGTCAGGTTTGCTTTTCACATAGTCCACACTCAGAGTTACATGCTTACTCTGTGACGGCTACGCACCCAAATCAGCGTTTCTTACAGAAAACTCCTATCCCCACCTCTTATCCTCAACACTAGTAACATGTGATGCTCAAAAAACAAAGGCTGATGGGGGCAGGGATGGAGGAGACAACTAAATAATACTGGAAAATATTGTACATCTTATGCCCTTCCCACACATTCACAATCCACATTAGAATACAAAAGGCTGGGAAAAGTTCTGCAGTAAACTAACTTGATCCAACATTACCTGGATTTAGGATAAAGGAAATGTTAACATATATAACTTAGTGGGAAACACTTGAAGAAATATTTATCCATATCCTAGATCACTAAATAGGAGTTATTTGAAAATTCTTGACAAGAAATCAAGTCTGGTGAAAGACAGGCAAATGCATAATATAAAACAAAGAAAGAAGTACTAAGAGAAGACCATACCACAAACACAATTTATTGTCCAAGGGAGATGGGGGTGGGCAGTGTCTTTCAGGGTGATTTCACAGGAAGGCAAACTTGAGCAGAAGGTCTTGTAAGGTTGGGAGTTTCTAAGGTAAAGCGCAGGAATCCATAGAGAAAGAACTTTCAAAACAGCTTTGATCTTGGGGCACTTGGGCCGCTCAGTCTGTTAAGTGTCTGCCTTTGGCTCAGGTCATGATCTCAAAGTCCTGAGATCGAGTCCCACATTGGGCTCCCTGCTCAGCAGGAAGTCGGCTTCTTCTTCTTCCTCTGCCGCTCCCCCTGCTTATGCTCCCTCTCAATCAAATAAAAATATAAAGTCTTAAAAAAGAAAAAACCAGCTTGATCTTTCTCTCCAAACCAAGTCCTCTAGCATTCTCTACAACCTCAAAACAGAAATGACTATTATCCACACCCAATTCAATCCAAAAATCTAGGAGTCCTCCTTGACATCTCCCTTTCTTTCTTACTTCACATCTAACCTCTCTCTCTCTCACTAAATTCTATCAGTTCAAGCTATGAAATAATTCGTCTATTCACTTCTCCCATCTTCAGTCTTTAACACTCTGGGGTCCAGATCACCATCATCTCTGCCTTGAACTAATGGGTCTAATAAGCCTATATGACAGCCTCTTTAGTCTACCAGATTCTATCTTCAACCCCACAATGCTTTCTCCATACAACAGCCCAAGTCACCATTTTCAAATTAATTTGGACACACTCCTCACCTTTATCCTTAAAACCCCTCATTAATATCCCACTGTTTTTGAATTAAGTACAAAAAACACTACTGTAAACTATAAGGCCTCTGCCATCTCCTACATCATAGCTGCTGCCTCTCTCCCTCTGGTTCAGTAACCACCAATCATACAGACAGACCTCCCTCAAACTTTCTCCTTTGCCTCCAACATTAACTACAAGGGGTTTCCCTCTCCCCCAAATAAATACTCTTTCCAACTCCCCAGTTTTCTAGTTAGTTCCCACTAATCCTTCAGGTCTCAGCTGAAAAGTCATTTCCTCAGGTGGAACTCTCCTGAATTTCTAAGATTACATTAGGTTCCCTTTTTTACCCATTCATAGCACTTCTCCTAAACTTTTCCAGTCACCATTACACTATCATGTGGGTTTATATTTGGTATCTCATTCTTCAGCCCCATTAAACTGTAAGCTCTATTAAGACAGGGACCAATTTAATCTTGTTCAGCACTGTATCTTCATGTCCTAATGAGGGCACTTAAAAGGCATTCAATAAATATTAAAAGTGAAGCAGTATCCAGAAAAGGATAACAGTACATGCAAAGACAAGCTGCTGCAAGTATATGCTGGAACACAGCACACATGGGTGAGAATGGCAAGAGATGGAACCATGTCCTAGGAAATTGAGACATTTTCTATTGCTTCTAGTTGCTCAAACATATTCTATGTTCTATATTACAAAAGCAATAGGAAATTTCCCCATTTTCCAAATTTAATATTTCCTTCTAATAATAGCTTTCTTTTAACTGCACTTGCTTCCTGGAGACTGATACTCCCATCTAATTCATCTTCCATCCTGTCAGAATGACTTTTCTGAGATGCCTGTGACCATGTCATTCCCTCCACTCCACATCCTACAATAGCTACTATCACCTTCACCAGCAACTTGTACCCACAGAAAGAGGGGGTGGGGTGAGAGTCTAAAGAACTGTGGGACCATCCAGATGAGAGAAAGAGGAAATCCTGAACAAGAACACTGAAGAAGGAGAAGATATTCAAGACATTCTGGAACAAAGAGAACTTTCTTTGTGCATGGCCAACATAACCATAGCTTCCCAGACTGTATTTGGTGAAGAAAATAAAAGCAAGAGTTAAATGTAAAAATTTGGACTGTTTTAAAAATTGGTTATGGGTAATTAAGAAACTTGCCAAGGTTTTAAAACCAAACTTCTGTCTTATTAGTAGTACCTAGAGTACTATAAATTTTTTTTTAAATTTTTATTTATCTATGATAGTCACAGAGAGATAGAGAGAGAGGCAGAGACACAGGCAGAGGGAGAAGCAGGCTCCATGCACCGGGAGCCCGACGTGGGATTCGATCCCGGGTCTCCAGGATCGCGCCCTGGGCCAAAGGCAGGCGCCAAACCGCTGCGCCACCCAGGGATCCCCCTAGAGTACTATAGACTTTAGTGATAAAGTTATCCTTGGAAATGAAACTGCGAAGAATCCACATATATATGATGTTTCTCTGTGGGTAAGAACTAAGAATATAGATCTCAGAGCCCAATATCCAGATCTACTTAATCTGAATGCATGGAGTTCAAATTTGAAAACCTGCACTTTTAACAATCTCCCCAGTGACCCCTATGCTCAGTTTAAGAGCAACTAAAATAGATTTTAACTGTCTGTAGTAGGCATCCACCAAAAGTGATACTGTGTGAAGTATATGGAGCCTTGGGAAACATCCAAGTTCAGTCAAGTTAAAGAAAGTATATCCTCAGGAACAGAATGTAAAATCTATAATCTAGTCAACCTTACTGTAACATGGCTGCCTTAAGTGCTGACAGACAAAAAGTTAAGTCTGTAGGAAGCAATTAAAAGAAATATAGAGAAAAAAAAAAAAGAAATATAGACCAAAAGAAGAGAGTTTTATCATACTGGTAAGATTATTCCTCTGTGGACAGAATGGTTCATTTGATGATTCCATAGCCTAAAAACCATCTTTCCCTATGCTCTAATTATTAGCTCTTGAAGGACTGTTCTATTACTTAATTTAGTACGTTGCTACTGTGAAGAGGTACCACTGTGATTCCTAAAGTAGTAGACACATAATCAGCCACTAGAATTGTCTTTCTGTTACATTCATCTCCATAAGTTAAAACATTGGTATTCTGATTTGTCCAGGTTCTTCATGAGGTCAGTATTTATGCATTCATTTGGTTGGCATAATTACAATTTCCCTCAAGACATCATCCTTGGGAAGACTAGTAAAATTTTAGTTTCCAAATATGTGTTACTAGAAACTGAAATTTTAAGAGGCTTCACCCAAATTGTGTCCCACAAGAGGCGCTACTTCACTAACTAGCATCTCTCTGACATATTACATTTCTTTAATAAAAACATTGCCCAGGACCAAAACATTTTAGGTAAGCTATGTTACTTCCCCAAAATTATATTCTTATGCACCTAGCATATTAGTCTGCTTTAGAATCTGATACTTCCATGTAAAATATTCATATTGAGTATTGCAAGAGAAGGAGAATACTTTTCAACAGCTGCAATTTTGGCCATTTGGCTTTCCCTTCTACCAATGGTCTGGTTTATGATCTCTATTTTCAAATAATAACCAGAATGTAGTTTTTTTGTCCAGTAACTGAACAAATAATCTCTAAATGTAGAGGGAACTTAAAAGTATGTTGAACGCTTTGTAAGAGGTAGGAGCCTTGTAAGAAAAGTACAAAATAAGAAACCCATAAAGCATTAGTTAAGCAGGAGGGCTTGTCCAAAGCTCTTGCTTACTTAGGGGACTCCCTTTCCTACAGTTTATGATGGTGAAACAAAAGCCCACTGGCCATGATGGGTTGCCACAGCAGCTCAGGCCTCACCTCTAAGCTCCCACCAAAGCCTCTGTGGTCAATCCAGCGGCTCCAGTATACTTCTAGCCCAGTACTTCCATTCCAAGCCTGACCATTTTCATCTTCGTTTTGCAAGTAGCTCAGAAATGAGTCATTTCAGGAGTTTTGCTTTTTTTTTTTTTTTTTTAATAGATTCTGAGGTATGACTCCCCTAAGAAAAAAAAATTGCCTAAAAGTCAGGATAGTCAGGTTCCAGCTTTACTCTGTGACCTTGGACAAAACATTTCACACATCTGATTCTTATTTACATAACAAGAGATTTGAACAGATGAATGGTTTTCAAATCTCTGGGAGCAGTAAAATTCCTTTTATTACACAAAAATATTTCATAAAGCCCTAATATACAAATATTAAAGTGCATCTTACTTGGCATTACTATAAGGGTATCTCTTAGGCATCACAAACTTAATGTGTTTTTAAATGAACTCTTGACATCCACTTTGAACATATTCTCTCCCAGGCCCATTACAATATGTGGCATCGCAATTCACCCAATTGCTCAAGCTAGAACCTAAGTATCATTTTTGAGTCTGCCTTATTTACTCCCCACATTCAATTCTTTAGTTTAATGCCATTAAAAAAGGTTAATTCCACTCTCTAGTATTTATTTTCCATTTTTTCACTTCTTTCCAACTCTATTGCCATCACTCTATGCTAAAACACCATCATGTCTTGTCTAGACTACTACCTTCATTCTGAACTAGACAACCTACTTCTCTCACTTCCCTTTAAACAGTAGTAGTCAAAGTGCTCTTTCAAAAACATAAATCTGATCATTTGACTCTGCTTTAAAACATTCATAGATTTCCTCTGTACTTGGACCACATTCAAAATCCTCACAGGGATCTAAAGCCCAGCAAGATCGTATTTCCTTCCTTCCTCCAACTTCATCTTAATACACCCTTCCTTCTTTCCTACCAAGCTCATTCTGGCCTCTCCAATACATAAAGCCCCTTTGGGCCTCACTTACCTCCAACTATTTTTTATTTATTTATTTATTTATTTATTTTTTATGATAGTCATACAGAGAGAGAGAGAGAGAGGCAGAGACACAGGCAGAGGGAGAAGCAGGCTCCATGCACCGGGAGCCCGACATGGGATTCGATCCCCAGTCTCCAGGATCGCGCCCTGGGCCAAAGGCAGGCACCAAACTGCTGCGCCACCCAGGGATCCCCACCCCCAACTATTTAAATAAAAGCTTGATGAAGATACAATTCACCTATTATACAATTCATCCATTTAACACATTAGCAGCCACTCTCCATTTTCTTTGAACTCTCTCAGACCTAGGGAAACACTACTTTCTGTATCAAGAGAAAGGACATTTCATAAAAGTGGAATCATGCAATATGCAATCTTTTGTAATTGTCTTCTTTCACTTAGTATAATGTTTTCAAAGTTTATCAATGTTGTAGCATCTATCAGTATTTTGCCTCAAGCCTCTTAAAATAGTTGTCTCATGTCTGGAATTTCCTTTAAAACATTCTAAGGGGGGGGAAGAGGGAACATATGAAACAAATTGGCAAAAATGAAGCTAACTGGTGGGTAGATGGTTCAATAAACTATTCTATTTTTGTGTATGTTTGAAAATTTCCACAATAAAAAATTTTCTTTAAAGATACCTGTCTTTCCATCCTTTGGGTTTCAATTAAATAACATCTTTTCAGAGAAAACCATCCTAGGTTAGAGGGAACCTGCCATTTTTTTTCTTCCTAGTACTTTTCACAACTATTGAGTATGGAAATGTTTTACTTATTGTCTCTCTCCTACTAGAATGAACGAACACTTTATAGGGAGACAGAACATGTCCAGAGTCTAGCACAGCATCTGACCCCATAACAAGCACACAAACACTTAATGAATGGAATTAGGGTGGAGAGCCCAGAACCCCTCCATCATTGTTTAAGATCCTCCCAGACCAACTTCTTGCAAAAATGAAAAACTGTGATATTATTCCCCCCACCATTTCCTGTGTTCAAATTTCCACATTACTATAAGGAATAATATTTCCCATATTATAACCATGAACAGTGAGAAATTTCTTCAGCTGTTCATGTTTCACTGAGGGATCAACCATTCCTTTAGACAAGAAAGCTCATGTAACTGGGTTTTTTTTTTTTTCTTTTAAGATTTTACTTATTCATCCACAAGAGACAGAGAGAGAGAGAGAGGCAGAGACACAGGCAGAGGGAGAAGCAGGCTTCATGCAGGGAGCCCGATGTGGGACTCCATCCCGGGACTCCAGGATCATGCCCTGGGCCGAAGGCAAGTGCTAAACCGCTGAGCCACCCAGGCTGCCCTCACATAACTGGGTTTGAATTAATAGGATGACATATCTGTACCATGGTCTCACTGATCTAGATAATCTTTCCTCTCTTGGGCAGGCTTTTGGCAGAAAGATTCAACTTCAACTTGGCACATAATTGTTTCATTGGATTTTTTGAACCTCTGTTACTAAACTAAGATTAATACCTCATATATGTCAATAGATTTTTATGCATTAAATATACACAGAAGTATATTTTACAATAGTAACTCCAACACAACAATAACCCCAATAGTAAAGTAACTCATCATTCTTTGTATTTTCTCATTTACATTGTTTAAAAGGATCTTTTATATTTTCTTTGCTGCTTTTTAAGAAATTCTGTTTAACATCAAGAGCACTGGCACAGCCAACATATGTACTTATGAACAAAGCCTCCTAGACACCTTAAGAGCTCATGTGAAATGAAAAACACAACATATAATCAGGTGTGAAATGTGTAGGCAAATTTCGTTGTATGACATGACCTGTTGGACTAGTTTCTAACAGGGTCTGCAGTTGCACAGGAAGGTACATATGAAAGTTTGTGAAAGTGAGAATACTCCAGAAAGAAAATGTTAAATTTAGAGTCATTTTGATTCTGTAAGGGAATATAGGAAGAGAAATCAGTATCTGCCTAATGGAACATTTCTTTAAAATAAAAGTGTGTATTAAAGGGAAATATACTTAGATATTTAAATACTTTACATACAATCACTCATTTTCAAGTCCTATTCTTACACATCTTATTCCGCTTCCCTACTACCAACTATTTCAACTACACTGGTGGAAGTGCTTGGTTTGCCAAGGTCTACCCTCTAATATTTGTATCCCCAGCTAAGCCTTCTTCAGCTGATGTCCAAGTTCTCTCCTATTTTCGTTACTTGGTCACAAAACCCTTTCCAAAGCCTGACATAACTGTGTTGATGAGTCTTTTCTTTTCTTTTTTTTTTTTTTTAAGATTTTATTTATTTATTCATGAGAGACACAGAGAGAGAGAGAGGCAGAGACACAGGCAGAGGGAGAAGTAGGCTCCACACAGGGAGCCTGATGCAGGACTTGATCTCAGGACTCCAGGATCACGCCCTGGGCCGAAGGCAGGCACTAAACCGCTGAGCCACCCAGGCATCCCTGAGTCTTCTCTTCTATTTCAAAAACCATTCATCAGGGCAGCACAGACTGTTTCATTGCCAATTTCTCCTCTCCAGCTGGCCCCCAATACATATACTCTAGGACATATGCTCCATCCTTTTGGTCATGCCAATCTCACCTTGAAGCTTTCTTTCAAGTTGAATCACATACCTGGAGAGGCCTTCTTCCCACTCCTCTTTCATTATCCAAATAGTTCCTGAAAACTATTCCAACAAGCTTTTTCAGGTTTATCAGGAGAGGTGAAAAATTCCACTGGCCTAATCTTTACTGACAGATCTCAAAACTGCCATGGATAAATTCCTTTGCTTTCTATTCCTAAAATATTTACCAACACGTATATGTAATGTATAGAATATGAGTAACAGCTAAATCTTAATCACAGGTAAGGGAACATACATCAGCAAGTTCAGGTTTTTAATTTAACTTCCAGCCAAGTTCACTTTTTATGCTTTTTTGGGAAAGTCTAAACTTTGTTTGGAGGAAAGAAATCAAGCATTAATATAATCCCTGATTACATAAATAAATGAGCATGAGGAAATCTGCCAGTTCATCAAATTTATACTATGCAACATTGGCCCAAGATGAGTATAGTTTAGGAAATGAGAGTAGACATGATAAAACACCTGCCCCATCTCATATAGCTATGTCATCACATTTAAGGAAGATGACTTCTTTTTCAGCTTTGGGAATAGAAGACTAAATAAAAGTATGGAACAAAAATTTTCTGCCTGTTCTTTTCTCATTACAAAAAGTCAACATTCAGTCTTCTAATGTTCTTGCTCTCTCACAAACACACACACATACAGTTTCTCTCTCTCATCATTATCTTCATCTATAGTTATCAAACTACAGACTTACGGAGAGCAGGGACCAACTCATTCTAGGCAGTATTTAGCTAAACACTTGATGCAAAGATAACCAAGCTTGTGAAAACAATTAATTCGAACTTAACAAATAGATATGGGGAAGGTAACATGGAAAAAGGAAGAGTAATTTTTTTCAGGCACTTAGAAATTTTGGTGATCTTACTATTCTTTATGTCTGTATTTAATATATTATGAGTTGTAAAGATAATTTTTAAAAATATGATGCCAAACTGATCTACACAGGTGTAGAGTGTTACTTCAAAAACAATCTTCATCAATGAGCATTTAATAAGTGCTAATTATATGTAGGCCACAGTGTTAGGTACAAGATACAACAACTGTCTTCAAAGAACTCATCTCTAGTTGAAGAATTGGAGCATATTGAAAATACAAGAAGAATGCAAGGCAGTAGAAGCAGAGGAAAACACTGCCTGCAAGGCCAGTGGGCAAGGCTTCCTGGGAGAGATAAGGTTTAAATTTGGCTTAAATGCATGAACTAAGGATAGGCCTTAGATAAGTAAATGAAAGGAAGGGAGGACAATATGTGTGATGCATCGCCAGACTGGGAAAGCACAGAGACTAGTTAGGGGAAGGTCAGGTGGGGAAAATGGAGATGAGAGGTTGGTTAAATAGGGAGAAGCTGGATGATATGGACAAAGTGGTGTTTCAGAAAGAAAGAAACAATAGAAATGAAATTGGAAGGATGAGGCCTGAGACACTAGAGGAAAAATTTCAACAAGATGCAGTAACTGATCAGTGTGTAAGAGGAGAAGCTAGTCTCTGCTATCTACCCTCCAGACGGTGTCTATTTTCTGTGTAAAACTGTCTATTTTTTACTCCTTCCCAAAAGTGATCAATTTTCTAGCAACATGAAAAATTATATGTATAGTACAAAATGATTTCTAATAATATTTACTATACTTTCAATTTAAAAATAAGATTAAAAATATTAAATGGTATTTATTTCTACAACTAAAAAATAATAAACTACACAAATGTTTTTTTCTTCACCACGATTTGAAAAAACTGACTATATGATTCCACCATGAAATTTTCAGTAGTAACTCAAAAACATATTAGGTTCTGTCAATATTTATCCACTCAACAAATATTTACTGTGGAATAAATAACAAAATACTATGAATTTGGGGCATCTGGGTGGCTTAGCTTGTTAAGTGTTCAACTCTTGGTCTTGGCTCAGGTCATGATCCCAGTCAAGAGACAGAACCTGATGTCAGGCTCTGCACTCTGCACAGAGTCTGCTTATCCCTCTCCTTCCCCCTCAGTCTCTTCCTCCACTCTCTCAAATAAATAAATATAAGGGTGCCTGGGTAGCTCAGTGGTTGAGCATCTGCCTTTGGCTCAGGTTGTGATCCCAGGGTCTGGGGATTGAGTTCTGCATTGGGCTCCTTGCAGGAAGCCTGCTTTTCCCTCTGCCTATGTCTGCCTCTCTCTCTGTGTCTCTCATGGATAAAAAATAAAATCATAACTAACTAACTAACTAACTTAAAAGGAAATAGAAATGAGTACCAAAGCAACTTACATTTGTAGAATGCTTTTAGTGTATATGAATATGTTTTCCTCTCCTGTTTTTTTACACTATACCTTCACTAACTCTTAAAGTTGGACAAGATTTGTTTTAGTAACTCATAATTTACAGATGAGGATACCAGACAGAAGTAATAAAGCAGTAATTACAACCTAGGTCTTTGATCCTAAATCTCATACTCCTTTGAAACACTACATTAGGCTTAGCCTACCTACTTCATAAAATTATTAATGAATTATAGATACGGAAATGCTTTAGAAAGATAACAGCATTACACAAATAAAAGCAACATTATTTTGTTTGGGTATAATCAGGAGAGAATGCAAGCTTTATGGGGCTTAGAGCCTATACAAGTTGAGGATCTACTTCAAGAAAAAGAACACAAAGATAAGGTAAAGAACTTGGAGATGGTCCCCTTGAAAGTGAAGGTCACTGAAACTCAGCCTTCTTTAGTTTCAAGGTAAATCGGCCTCTGGATGTAACACAGAACTCAGCAGTCAATCTGTAAGATCAAGAATTGCCCTCTAAAACCTAACTTTTGCCTTCTAAGTAGTATGAAAAGAACACTGTGGATAAAAGACATCATGTAACAAAAATTTCCAGGTAGAAATCGTCTTTGCTATGTCTATATTAGGATTAAAAGAACAAACTAACAACTAACAACAAAAAATAACTATAATGAAAGTGATGAGAATTATTTTGCTAAAATAAGCTAGAACATTCCATACAATAATTATTGTTTTACACACACACGGGTATAAACACACACACACTCATATTTACTCACAATTTGGCAAGCAAAAGATCTCATTAAAAAAAATTTACCTCGTCTCCGCCCATAGCTCCTGGCTGCATGTAAACACAGAAGAAAACCATGGGTATCTGTATCAAAATGGTGAATTTAGAGATAAAAAAATATTCACATAAACCTTTTCTAAGTACTTTCAGTATTAATTAATCTGGAGATACTGTTCAAATTGACTGCAGAGATATTATATTTAAAAAAAAACCTTCATGAAGCACAAGTTAAAACACAATCTTAAATAGAAATTCACCTGCTTATGGCAGCCACTGGAAAAGACACAATGGATTCTTAAGTTACAGAGTTTTATAAGGATTTATATTGTGGTCCATTATCTATATCAGATAAAGATAAATAGAGCTCTTTTAATTTTCTTTTCTGATTTATAGATCTTCATATTACAATCAGACATCACTTTAAAGAAAATCCATTCACTCTAAATTAAAAACCGTAGCGTGTGGTGGTCATTTTGAATTTCTTCATGCATTCGTGCGCACACACACCTACACACACGCCATAAATGGAGACCCTTGAAAACTGTATAGAAATTTAACACACAATTAACTCTGGTTTTATAGAATATGTTCGTGTGAAAATTTCAGTGAAGTTTCTTTCTCATGATCTCTCCATTTACTTTCCATACATTATCACAGATAGGCAGAAAACAACATCTTTTTACCTAAGAAGTAAACTGAAAAAGTAGAAAGGGATTAAGGTACTGGGTACATCAGGTTGAAAAACAGAGTGCTTTGAAGATTTTCTTCCCCTTCAAAACTCAAGGTCTACAGAATGCATTATTACAATATTTAATAGAACTGGACAATGGTATTATACATATATTACTAGGAGATCCTGTCATCTAAAATAACTTTCAAAGTAGAAAGTTTTTCAAATTTGAAAACTTGAGGTCTATCAAGTAAATGAGAACTCTAATTCATTTTTAAAAGCAAGACATGTTATAATATTAGCTTAACACAAATCAAAACAAAACAAAAAACAAAGATAATCTGTGGTGACATTTACAGTAAAAGGTAGTACTGAAGAAAACAATTTCTCTCCTAGGAAAATAAATTCAGACTTTTCAGCTAGGAAGTTGAAATCACATCTTCTGCTAGTTCCCTCTTTTCTTCAGAAATCATACACACACATTTGGCCTCTTCACTTTCCCATTACATAAATATTAAAAAGGATTTTCCAGTTCAATCCCTACTTCTTCCCTTTTTCCATCACTATAATTCTCCATTAAAAAAAACCCACAATCTCCTCTGAATTTGCATAGCAGTACTGTTTACATCACTTACAAAAGGAACACATTACAAAAAAAATTAAAGAATTTTTATACTTTTCATTATGTATATCCTGGAATTCATCTCCCCACAGAATGCATAATACATGGTAGTTATTTGCCTAGTTTGGCCCCCCAAAAGTCTACTTAATTTATAATAATAAGGGTGAGTTAATACTAATAAATGACACTTAAAAAGAGATTAAGTATGGGGTCACTTAGGTGGCTCAGTTAATTGAGCACCTGACTCTTAATTTCAGCTCAGGTCATGATATTGGGATCGTGGGATCCAGCCCTGTGCTGGGCTCTGCACTCAGTGCCGAGTCTATTTGGATTCTCTCCCTCTGCCTCTACCCCAGCTTGAGCTTTTCCTCTCTCTCTCTTCTCTCTGTCTCTCTCTCTCAAATAAACAAACAAAATCATTTTTTAAAAAAGAGAGATTAGGTATGTTTTGATATCATACCATTATTTCTTTGTCCCTTCCCCCATGCCCAATGATGTCATGCCGCCCAATACCCCCAATTGAAAATCTTTAGAGAGGAAATAAAACATTCTGTATTTCAAAATTACACATTTCTCTCCCAAACAACAAATTCACATTCTTTCATTATATCTGATTTCTGGCCAGATGCTCAGTGAAAAAGAATCTGATTACAATACTAAGGTACAAATGACTCATCAAACCTTAACACCCCTAAAAGTAAATGAGAAATGCTGTTCACTCAAATCTTCAACTGCCAAATTTTCAGGTAATAGAGAACATGAAGTGAACAGATCCAGTCTTGGGGGTGAGGAGGAGCATCCTGAGTTGGGGAGGTGGGTAAGACTTACAAAAGACATACTTGGGAGTTTTAGTCAAAGCTTCCTTAAGTAGTTCATGATTTTTATGGGTTTTTATCTTTTTCCATATCTAATCAAATATAGTAAAATGTTTCACATCAGTCTGGTGACTGATATGGGGACAAGATAACATATAGGATAGGCAGCCAATTTAAAGCAGTAATGTGAGATATTTCAGTTGCTTTCATCATTCACTGTGGAATTTAATTATGTGCTACCCTGGTCCTAATTTCAGTATTTTATCTATGATCCCTATGGTGATTATTATTATAGCAACTACCACTTAATAAGTACTTGCTATCACCAGAACAGTTCAAATGCTTTATACATACATATTAATGCCATTTAACACACCCCACAAATTTATGACATAAGAATTCTTATTAGCATCTTCTCATAGATGAAGAAAATGGGACACAGAACGAAGTACCTTGCCTAAAATCTTATAGCTAGGAAATGGTAGACTTGGAATATGAATCTAAGAGTCCAGCTCCAGAGTTCACACTTGTAACCACCTCACTGTACTGTTAAATTCCTAAAGGCCAAGGTCACTATCTTGTATTCCTTTTAATATCCTCTCATGTACCTAGTAGAATGCTCTGCACAAGCTGGTATTCAACAAATATAGGTTGTTAGCCGAGTGTGTAATCAAGGGAAGGAGTGCCTTGATGGCCTTTAGAATGTATGTCACCAGGATGCCTTGGTGGCTCAGCGGTTAAGCACCTGCTTTTGGCTCAGGGCGTGATCCTGGAGTCCCTGGATCAAGTCCCACATCGGGCTCCCTGCAGGGAGCCTGCTTCTCCTCCCTCTGCTTATGTCCCTGCCTCTCTCTCTGCGTCTCTTGTGAATAAAATAAAATCTTAAAAAAAAAAAAAAAGAATATACATCACCTCTGTTGGTGATTAAACATCTGCTCATATGAAGGCCACTTGCAAATAGACTAATTAGAGTCAAATTCTTCCCAAAGGGAAAGGTAATGAAATGAATGCCATGGACAGAAATTTGGGAACACATAAGTAGTGTTTTCCCTTGAGAGAAAATATGACTTCTAAACAAGAATAGTGAATACATAGACTTATATGAGTCAGCCAAAAATGATCCCACATAGAAAAAAAGGGCAGGAAATATAAGTAATTCCGTCTGCACAAGACATCCTATGCTAGTATAAATTTAAACCAGATACACGAAGATATGATATGGTATACTTACAAAGTCCTAAGTAATTCCTCCAAAAAGTTTAATTATTTATCAATCATCATAATCATTACAGATAAAATTCTTTTTACCGTTTCATATGTATGATTTTTAGAACTCACAAAAAATCCCATTTAATTTTTAGAAGTCATGGTTTTGGTTACCCTGGGCTAGGGGTATTAACCACAAGGTAGACTGAGAAGGGGCTTTGGGGTGTTGCTAATGTTTTGGTCTTGATCTAGGTACTGGTTAGATGGGTAAGTACAATCTGTATTAATATGTCAAGTTATATATATATGTTTGTGATTTGTGCATTGTTTGGTATGTATATTACAGTGCAAAAAACCCAAAATATCACAAACATTTTAAATTGATTCACTAAGATAAAAGGTATATGAGTAATGTAGAAAATTCATAATACTAACATTTTTATAGTCTTTAAATCATAAATCTGAATAATTTAAAATTGAAAAAAATAAAGACTTTTCATCCATCAGGATAAACATAAAAAGGTATATGTGCTTTACAATGGGATATGCCAGAGTTATTCTAAAAATAAGTTTACATGATCAATGACTAATACATTGTGAATGGTACTATCCCATAAATGTTATGGATTATTAGGTATATGAGGCAACAAAGTAAAACGAATCATCTGCTACTCTTTATGACTTGGCCTGCACTGGGTCTTAAATGGTTGTACTCATACACGTGATATCCCAATAGATGTTAATGATATGATTTTAAAATATAAACTAGTTCTTCGTTTATGTGGATTCACCTAAATTTGCTGAGGTTTTTCTAAGCAAAGTAACATCATAAACATGTTCTACCACAGGGGCTCAAAAATGATAGAGAGAGGGGGTAGAGAGGGAAAGCGAAGAAGGACAAAGAGAAAAGATCTCTATTCTATTGTGTATCAAAGCAGCATGCATCATTTCAGGAACTTAAGCAGAATCCCTGAGATGCTATACTGATATAAAAAAAAAAAAGATAAACAAGATATAAAGACCTTAGTACAACATTTTATTACTTGGCTTAGAAATATCTGTCAAGACTGTTAAAAATCAACCAGAGGAACAAACAGTTAATTACTTTCCTTGTAATAAAATCAGTTTCTTAAAAACACCTTGTAAATGTGGGGCACCTGGGTGGCTCAGCCAACTCCTCATTTCTGCTCAGGTCATAATCTCAGGGTGGTAGGATCAAGCCCTGCATCAGACTCCACATGGGACATGGGCCTGCTTAAGATTCTTCTTCCCTCTCTCTCTGCCCCTCTTCCCACCTCTCTCTTAAAAAAAATAAAAAACTTGTAAACTAATGTTCTGAATACCATTTCAGTATACAAAATTAAATTCTATACAAACATTTAGTGATCCATTTCAGCTTCCATTTAAGTATCGTCATGCAAAAAATTCCATTTAAGGGGCACCTGGATGGCTCAGTCAGTTAAGTGTCTGACTGAGTTTCAGCTCAGGTCATGATCTCAGGGTTGTAAAATTGAACCCTGTGTTGGGCTCTGCACTCAGCATGGAGTCTGCTTGAGATTCTCTCCCTCTCCGTCTGCCCCTCCCCCTTATCTCTCTCACACACACACACACACACACACACACACACACACACACACAGAGGGGTGGGACAGAGACACAGGCAGAGGGAGAAACAGGCTCCAGGCAGGGAGCCTGATGCGAGACTTGATCCCGGGATCCCAGGATCCAGGATCACACCCTGGGCTGAAAGCGGCACCAAACAGCTGAGCCAACAGGGCTGCCCTGGGTTAAGATCTTAAAGTTAATACAAAAATACCCCTTTCCCTAATTAGATTAATTCCCAAAGAACAGGAGTGATGGAGTTTGCCCCATAAATGCTCCTCCTCTAGCTTTGCTTTATAATGGCAGGAAAGACACTTTCAGCCCAATAATTTTCAAATCTGGCAAATTATAATTGAAAAGTGATCAATTTTTCCACAGCCAATATGAACTTAGCAGGTAAAAATGATGCTTGAAAGGATGGTATTCATATGATCCTCCCAATAGATGCAGAGAAAGCATTTAACAAAATACAGCATCCATTCCTGATCAAAACTCTTCAGAGTGTAGGGAATAGAGGGAACATTCCTCAACATCTTAAAAGCCATCTACGAAAAACCCACAGCAACTATAATTCTTAATGGGGAAGCACTGGGAGCCTTTCCCCTAAGATCAGGAACAAGACAGGGATGTCCACTCTCACCACTGCTATTCAACATAGTACTAGAAGTCCAAGCCTCAGCAATCAGACAACAAAAAGACATTCAAGGCATTCAGACTGGCAAAGAAGAAGTCAAACTCTCCCTCTTCGCTGATGACATGATACTCTACATAGAAAACCCAAAAGACTCCATCCCAAGATTGCTAGAACTCATACAGCAATTTGGCAGCGTGGCAGGATACAAAATCAATGCCCAGAAGTCAGTGGCATTTCTATACACTAACAATGAGACTGAAGAAAGAGAAATTAAGGAGTCAATCCCATTTACAATTGCACCCAAAAGCATAAGATGCATAGGAATAAACCTAACCAAAGAGGTAAAGGATCTATACCTTAAAAACTATAGAACACTTCTGAAAGAAATTGAGGAAGACACAAAGAGATGGAAAAATATTCCATGCTCATGGACTGGCAGAATTAATATTGTGAAAATGTCAATGTTACCCAGGGCAATTTACACGTTTAATGCAATCCCTATCAAAATAGCATGGACTTTCTTCAGAGAGTTAGAACAAATCATTTTAAGATTTGTGTGGAATCAGAAAAGACCCCGAATAGCCAGGAGAATTTTAAAAAAGAAAACCATAGCTGGGGGCATCACAATGCCAGATTTCAGGTTGTACTACAAAGCTGTGGTCATCAAGACAGTGTGGTACTGGCACAAAAACAGACACATAGATCAGTGGAACAGAATAGAGAATCCAGAAGTGCACCCTCAACTTTATGGTCAACTAATATTCGATAAAGGAGGAAAGACTATCCACTGGAAGAAAGACAGTCTCTTCAATAAATGGTGCTGGGAAAATTGGACATCCACATGCAGAAGAATGAAACTAGACCACTCTCTTTCACCATACTCAAAGATAAACTCAAAACGGATGAAAGATCTAAATGTGAGACAAGATTCCATCAAAATCCTAGAGGAGAACACAGGCAACACCCTTTTTGAATTCGGCCACAGTAACTTCTTGCAAGATACATCCACAAAGGCAAAAGAAACAAAAGCAAAAATGAACTATTGGGACTTCATCAAGATAAGAAGCTTTTGCACATCAAAGGATACAGTCAACAAAACTAAAAGACAACCTACAGAATGGGAGAAGATATTTGCAAATGACGTATCCGATAAAGGGCTAGTTTCCAAGATCTATAAAGAACTTATTAAACTCAACACCAAAAAAACAAACAATCCAATCATGAAATGGGCAAAAGACATGAACAGAAATCTCACAGAGGAAGACCTAGGCATGGCCAAGACGCACATGAGAAAATGCTCTGCACCACTTGCCACCAGGGAAATACACATCAAAACCACAATGAGATACCACCTCACACCAGTGAGAATGGGGAAAATTAACAAGGCAGGAAACCACAAATGTTGGAGAGGATGCGGAGAAAAGGGAACCCTCTTACACTGTTGGTGGGAATGTGAACTGGTGTAGCCACTCTGGAAAACTGTGTGGAGGTTCCTCAAAGAGTTAAAAATAGACCTGCCCTACGACCCAGCAATTGCACTGCTGGGGATTTACCCCAAAGACGCAGATGCAATGAAACGCCGGGACACCTGCACCCCGATGTTTATAGCAGCAATGTCCACAATAGCCAAACTGTGGAAGGAGCTTCGGTGTCCATCGAAAGATGAATGGATAAAGAAGATGTGGTTTATGTATACAATGGAGTATTACTCAGCCATTAGAAATGACAAATACCCACCATTTGCTTCAACGTGGATGGAACTGGAGCGTATTATGCTGAGTGAAATAAGTCAATTGGAGAAGGACAAACATTATATGGTCTCATTCATTTGGGGAATATAAATAATAGTGAAAGGGAATAGAAGGGACGGGAGAAGAAATGGGTAGGAAATATCAGAAAGGGAGACAGAACATGAAGACTCCTAACTCTGGGAAACGAACTAGGGGTGGTGGAAGGGGAGGAGGGCGGGGGGTGTGAGTGAATGGGTGACGGGCACTGAGGGGGGCTCTTGACGGGATGAGCACTGGGTGTTATTCTGTATGTTGGCAAATTGAACACCAATAAAAATAAATTTATTATTAAAAAAAAGAAAGGATGGTATACATTTTTTTAAAAAGATGTTATTTATTTATTTATTCATGAGACACACACACAGAGGGATAGAGAGAGAGAGAGAGAGAGAGAGAGAGAGAGAGAGAGGCAGAGACACAGGCAGAGGCTCCATGCAGGGAGCCCTATGTTGGATGATCCCGGGTCTCCAGGATCAGGCCCTGGGCTGAAGGTGGCACTAAATCGCAGAGCCACCCAGGCTGCCCAGTAGGCATTTTCAATTGTTATATTCACATAAAGTATTTGCATGCTTTAAAATCTTTTTCCTACCCTTCTCACATTGACTCATCCATTTTTCTCAGAAAAATCTTTCCATTCACTTTGTAAGCAAAAAATTAAAACAAACAATTATCATAATATACATTTTCAGATGGGTAAACTGAGGCCCAGAAAGGATGACTGGCTCCAGGTTGCTCAGCTACACAGAGCTGGGACTGAATCTAAGTCTACACTTGATCTAAAGCATTGATTTTTTTTTAAGTTGAGGTATTATTTACATTCAGTAAAACTCATCCCCTGTAAATGTACAGTTTGACCAATTTTGGTAATCATATATAGTTGTGTCACCACTGTGTTCATCATACAATTCATCTTCCTTAAAAATTTCCTTGTGTCTCTTTGCTGTTCATCTCATCTCCAACCCATGGTTCCTAGCAAACATTAATCTACTTTTAGAAAACTATTTATTTTATTTTAAAGGGAGAGAGAGAGAGAGCACAGCAAGAGGAACAGAGGGTGAGGGAGAGAGAATCTCAAGCAGACTCCACACTGACACAGAGCCAATGGGGAGTTCGATCTCACCACCCTAAAATCACATCCTGAGCCAGAATCAAGAGTCAGTTACTTAACTGACCTGGTCACCTGGGCATCCCTTAATCTGCTTTCTGTAGTATAGTTTTGTTTGCCCCTTCTATAACTTCATATTAATAGAATTAATGTATTTGACTTCCTTTAGTTAGCATAATGTTTTTGAGATTTATCCATGTTGTTACATGTGTTCATGTTTTATTTCTCCTCATTACTGAGTAATATTCCATCATATGGAAATACCACAGTTTATCTATTCACCAGTTGTTATGGGCTGAAATGTGTACCCCCAAATACATAGGCTGAAGCTTCCCCACTATGACTTACCTGAAGACAGGGTCTTTAAAGAAGTAATTAAGTTTAAGTGAGGTCATAGGGGTAGAACCCTAATCCAACAGCTACTCTTCAAAGCTTCTCTATACTATCCTCCAATATCCATGCATACTTAGTATTAAGTTAGTTTCCAAAGTACATTTACCATATGGATTACTTATAGAATCTCAGTATGTAATAGGTTATGAAAGTAATTACTTCAGAACTTCCAAGTCCATTTCCTAAATTCCTCATTATTGTATGTATAACAAGATTTCTCTGGAAGTAAACCTAAAGAATCTCTGGATTATGCTCTGCTATCCCTACTTGGAGAAAGTGGGCATCCACATAAACTCACATCAGGGGATGTCTATGCGCCTTCACATCTGTAGTCTAATAGCATTCTACTGAGAGTAACTACCACATTACTTTTATTTCAGTAGAATGTTTATTAAATGATAGAATAATTGCCTCCCAGAAAAGGGAAGAAATCAAGAAGAGTCCTGAGAATTCTAAGCACATGCCAGAGTATTTTGTATTTTACACAGATCAATCTGTCCAAATCAAGTCTGGCCTACTATAGACATATGTACCCAAATATTTGGCATATGTTATCTCAATAAACCATCTTCTCTGAACCACTATGTCAAAATCTGATGAGATCTCTTCAAACTTTATATAAAAACTCAATTTCTAGACTGTTGAGGCCACCCAATACTCGCTAATCCTACATTTCTGAACTCTAAAATAATAGCGAATTATACAGAGAGAACAAAGGGTGAATAAAATGGGTGCTAGTGTGCTCAGGAGCCCAAGAGAACCAAATGCTCAGCCCCTTGGTCACTGTTCCTTGTGCCCTATCAATAAGGCCCTTCTCATGTGGGAAGGGGGGGTTCCTTCATGGAAGAAAGTTATGGAAAAGAAATGACTTGAGAATTTGGGAAGAGCTCCAGCAACATGGAAAGCTGCTCACTCCCCTCACCTCTGCCCTGACCTCCCCAAAACAGCTTCCTTTTCTGATCTGGACTTGGGAAAACTTCAGAGAACAATGAAGGAGGAACATGCTTTAAGCGGGAAGAAAGAATAGAAAGGAATGCATAACATCGTCCTTATGCTACTTGATTCCTTCATGCTCAGATGAGGACAAACATTGGCAAGGAATAGGAGTGGCACTGGATCTTCCAAGAAGTAATTTCTAATTGTTCTTTTCCATCCACTTCTTGCCTACCTCTTACAGCCAAGTTTCACCCCAAATTAATTAAATTACAGTCTCTGGTGTGGGGTCACACACCAGAGTATTTTCTATTTTTGTTCCCATTTTGATCATATAGCTGGGATTAAGAATTACTGCTAACTCTTAAATTGCACATATGAGTGAAATCATATGGTATTTGTCTTTCTCTGACTTGTTTCACTTAGCATAATACCCTCTAGTTCTAGCTACATCATTGCAAATGTCAAGATTTCATTCTCTTTGATGGCTGAGTAATATTCCATTATAGATCTATATCTATATCTCACATCTTCTTTATTCATTCATCCGTTAATGGACATCCAGGCTTCTTTCCATATTTTGGCTATTGTGGACATTGTTGCTATAAACATTGGGGTGCATGTGCCCCTTCAAAAACCACTATGTATTGTATCCTTTGGATAAATACCCAGTAGTAAAATAGATGAACATAGAGGAAGGGAAGGAAAAATAAAATAAAGTGAAAATTGAGAGGGAGGCAAATCATAAGAGATGCTGAACTCAAGGAAACAAATTTGGGGTTGTTGGAGGGGAGGTGGATGGGGGGAAAGGATAACTGGGTGATGGGCCTTAAGGAGGGCACTTGATGTAATGAGCACTGGGTGTTATATGCAACTGATGAATCACTAAATTCTACCTCTGAAACTAATTTAAAAAGAAAAAGAATTACTGCTAACTAAGAAAGCAAAAAGGGGGGACTAGAAGGAAAAGAGGGAAGAAGCAGAGCTTAGTATTCGTTTGGTATGTATTTCTTGCTAGGTCTGGTAACAGGAGCATTGCACACTCACCCTTACTGTTTGTAAAGAAGGGGTTAATAACTACATTTAAGATTTAAAAAAAACACAGGTAATTTGTCTAATATCACAGAGCAAATAAATGATGGATCTAGGATTTGAATTCAAATCTGTTTGGACGCCCCAAATTGCATTATTTCCACTATATTCACGGAGAAAACCTTTTAGTGAGGTAACAAAGTATTAAGTATGCAGAGGATAACGAGAGTCAAAGTTCCACCTAACTTTACTTAGGGATCATCTGTATACCAAGTTTTTGTTCAAGTCTCAGACTACCTGTCTGCACATACTAAAGACCTGAGTAGAAGGGTGGTTAAAATTCCTGCCACTAACAAGGGAGACTATGTTCTGAAAGTAAAACTGATCACTCTTGGAACTGCACTAATCCTCCACAATCAAAAAAGTATTATTTACTCTAGTGTTACTAAAGAAGCTGAATGAAACCTAAGTGATCTTTTTGGGAAAATCCAAAAAAAAAGTAGAAGTCATGCTAGATTGATTAAGGGGCTGGTTAGCAGAAAAATCTTTATGTCTAAGCTATAGATGGCTATTGATTGGCTGAAGGACATCAGCAAGTTCCTTTACCTTTTTCAGACAATGAAGATACTGCCATGTTTTAAACAAGACTGCAATAAAGGTATAATGAATGATTATGATTCTTACCTTTTCTATCAAAGTGCCCCCAAAGTAGAGAGAAACAAACCACAGAGCATTCTTAAAATTTGTTAGTGTCTTAGGATACACTTTGAAGTTGATAGCTTTATCTTACAAACTGCATATCAATTTCATATACTACTCTATCACATACCCACATTTTGTTTGGATAAGAGAAGAATCCTGGGGTAAAATGGGTGTTCAGGAAAGTGGATTTTGACTATATCCTGGCAACCCATTATATGCCTTACAAAAGCACAGAGGTCTGAGAAAGCACTTTGTAAACTGTTAATTGCTGGATCTTTTTATGTTACTACCATCTTCCAAAAAAAAAGAGTTAAAACAATTCTTCATAAAGGAACTAAGGTAGACTGGATATTCTCTAAGGCTGTTATACTTGGCTTCTCACGGTTTCTTGGAGCTATCTTTCCCTGTCTTTTCATCTTCAATATTGAGTGCCTACTGAATGGGTTTGGCACTGCACTTGAAGCCAGTGAAGAACTGTGAATAAAAGCTGGTCTCCGCTCTCCTGAAGCATACATATTAAAGACCAACATTCAGTAGTTAATTACAAGGGTGCTGAGTGTTATACATGGGAAGTCCAGGTACAAGTAGAGAAAGCAAACAGGGAGGTCTGCAGGGGAAAGTAGGTAACTTCTCAGTTCCCTGTATCTTTATTATTGGGCTGGAAGCACCCAATTCCTAGCTTTTTAGACATATTCACACACACAAGGAACTTTTTTCAAAATCCAAGTCAAAAGTAAGTCAAAAATATTTCAGATTTCACTTTTTTACAATGCTCAATGTCAGACTATGTAAACCAGGTTTATCACTCCATTTTTCTGGAAAAGAGGCTTTATTAAGCTTTCATAGCATAAACAAGGTGACAAGTAACATTAGATAAACACTTTTCCCTGAGACAATGGGTTTATGTGTTTGTGCTAAACTAGTATAAAAATAATACAACGATTCTTAACAATTAAATATTTAAAGCAAAAGTTATCACTATCAACCTGGAGGCAAAAGGTTCTGCTCCTGTCTCCCTCATGTCACCCTACCCAGTTCATATAATCTCTGGAGCCTCAGCAGTTTCTGGAACCTCAGCTTCCCCATCTTTAAAATCAAAGAAGGTCAAAACAGAACAAAAACAGTAATGCCGCTAGGTCTCCTACCACATTCATATACAGCATCCACTCCAAATAGTTTGACACTTGAATACTTAAAAGCTATAGGACATTACATATCTCTATAATTACTGTTTTTCATTTTTAAATTAGCCATCTTTTACAATATATTCACACCACAGCTGTATACTAATTTTATTCCTAAATCTGTTCATATGAAAACAATGGCACAAGATCTGTCTCTAAAAGTTCGAAATGCCCAGAGATGACATCTTTAATCTGAGAATCTCAAAATGATTCTTTCACTATATCATTACTCTGCTAAAAAAATTATTTACTTATATCCACTCATGGCAAGCAGAAATACAATGTACTCTTCAAATTTTGGAAAATTCCATTTGGAATTCTAGCAAACCTGGCTCTCTTCCCATTTTGGCATAAAAGCATCATGTGCTCAGCTCTCTGCCACTTCCTCTCAGCTGAGCCTTTCCCCAAGGAGCTCACTCTGGCACAGAAAGAAAGGGAGGAGGAAGAGGAAGCTCTGCAACCACATAGGAGTCTCTGCCCAACTTAAAAGATCAGAGAAAAACCCTTTTACATTTCCTCGTTTGATTCAATAAACGCTCTAGCAGCCCACAATTCAAACAGAGATATAAGCAAAATTTTCCAAAATATTTTCAAGAGGAAAAAGGTGGAAGACAGCATAAACTAAAGCTCCAAGTTTCCTATGCATCAGCTATTGTATAAATTGTTTAACAATCAATGACCTCAGAGTTTTTCAAGCAGGTGAATGTCTTTGTGGGTTTTTTTAAGATATTAAAATTTTAAGTCTTCACCTCTTTTAACTTAGAATAGACTCTAGTTACAACCTGAAAGATCTCAGAAAACAAATGCCATGAAAGCTTTTAATTTAAATAAAATTGAAACACTGCTACATTACACAACTACTGTCTAAAAAAAAAAAATCATTCTCTGGCACATGTACTTTGTACATGTACCTAATCACATCTAAATCTCACAAAACAATGAGGTAGATCCTAACTGTCCTCTTGCAGGTTCTTAAACAAGGAGACATCATAGGAGATTCAGACTTGGTCAGCTAGTTGCCATCCTGATCACATGACTCCTCCAAGATCTAAGCCCTTACATCTGTCCTCTGGAAAAAGGGAGACAATATTACTTCAAAATATTCTTGTTACTATATATTAGTTTATATTTTCTAGAATGTTATATTAATGGAATCATCTAATACATACTCTTTGTCTAGTTTTACAACTCAGCATATTATTTTGAGTCATTCATGTTGTTACATGTATCAATAGTTCACTTCCTTTTATTGCTGAATAGTATTCCATTGTATGAATATATTACGGTTTGTTTATCCACTTTCCAGCTGAGAAACATTTGGATTATTTATAAATTTGGCAATCATGAATAATGCTGCTTTGAACATGGGCATACGATCTTTGTATGGACATACGTTTTCATTTTTGCTCTTAAGCAAATTCCTAGGAGTAGAACTGCTGCATCATATGGTAGGTGTATGTTTAACTTTTTAAGAAACTGCCAAAATGTTGTTTAAAATGGACATATCATTTTACATTACGAACATTACAGTATGGTACCTTTAAGGTGCCAAATATCACTAGAGATAGAACAACTCTAGGCCCCAAAGAAGAACAATCCATGTCCCAAAGTCAGGTGACAGAGGCAGAAGGCATTTCATACAGAAAAAATATATACATAAAAAAACAAAAAAGTGGCATTGTACCCTGGTACCATCATTGTAGCTTAAGAGTGTGCTGCCTTAAATCACGTCACTAAAAGATCTATGTAAAAACAACCAATATAATATAAACTCATGCTTTGGAACTATAACACACAAGGAAAAAAGAAATCTTTAAAAGGCAGCAACAAACCTGATGCAAGCAACCACAACAGCAGCTCACCAGTATTGGTGAGCTGGAGTATTATCTCCCAGTCAGGCACTATGCTAAGCTTTACAAGATTTATATATGGCTCCTTCATGATCACTATCTCCATTTTCCAGGGAGGAAACCAGAGGAAGAGGAGTTAAGAATGTGGCCCTAAGGTCATAGGTCTTGTAAGGCATGGAACCAGAACTGCCTGGCCTAGACAATGCTTTTCATGGCTATGCTAATTTACTGCTCCATCCTCAGGTTTTGCAGGCCTTCCATCCTGTTTGTAGGATGCCTTCTTGAGGCACCTTCAGCAACACTTATCTGTTTCTAATTTCATACTCATTAAGCAACTTTCTGATATTAAACTGGTTTTCCAAGCTTATTCTCTATTTGGAAGAGCTGACCAGTCAAGAAACATAAAGTGGATACACTTGGCAGTGATTATCTCTTAGAATAAATTACAAGACCAGGCATTTTGGTTTTGAACATTAATTTGACCCTAAATTTGGTTCACCTGACTAATCATGGAGGTACCAACATCCTTTTCGGAGGATCATCATAACAGAGGAAAAATCATTGAAGTCAGGCCATCAACCCTATACAAGCCCACACTGCTAAGCTCAATTCTATACCTAAGAGTGTAACAAAAACAAAACCAAAAACAAAAGTCCCTGTTGGTGTTAGAAAAAATCTGGCTGATAGAACTACTACATATATAGCTGGAAGCACTCTCAGTAGCTCCTTCCTCCTCCAGCAGGAAAAATAAAAATACATATTGCGAATTTCTACTGTTTTGGGTATAAATGTAAAGAGTTGAAAGGACAGAATTATTACAAAGTTGAGAAAAAATGTATTACCAGTTTAAATGGAAGGGACATATTGCTTCAGAACTAATTTTATTTTGGAAATACCAGACAAGTGGCAGGTCTTACTGATAGATCAGAGTTTCTTCCTCCAACCTTCCCTTCCATTCTCTATAATACTTGAGGACCTAATATTTTGGGGAAAAGTCAAAATTTAGATGTGTCTCTTAGTTTCTTCCCCAAAGGCTAGCCTGCTAATTCTTACTAAAGTCATCATCTTGAATAGGAAAAATTAGTAGATTCTTTGGCTTAATACAAATCTTGCTAGTTCTTCCATACCTTACTTAACTTTAGAAAACAGGAAACCCATTTTCTGTATTCTAGATGACATCAGTGGCAGTGATTCTCAGAGGAAAGTATAACTGGAAGGAATGCTCTAAGAACACCAAAACATGGGAAACTGGCCCATTCAAAGTTGGGAAGTAGTATTGAGGAGTGAGAATAGCTCACTATGGCACCTCTTTCGTTCCCATCAAGTCAGGAGAGCTTAGAATATGGTGTCTTTAGAAGAGATTTTGGTTAAGGCCAAGGAAATAAATTAAGGATGGAAGTTTTTTGAAGACACAATGAATGGAAGCATTATGTACAGAATTAGGAAGCATGGATTTTGTAAACCAAAAAAAGGGGAGAAAATAAAACAAAAAAGGTAGCAAAAAAGGAACAATAACTGACATTTCTTTTTTTTAATTTAAGCATTGATTCAATTCTCTTTAATTTTCTTAGCCAGTCCCTTCTTGTCTGAAAATACAATTCAACCCAGTCCCTTTCAGTAACCATCAATAAAGTTTCAGTGATTTCAATTACGTTTATATGAAGGGTGATGGGAAGGAAGGACAGACAAGTCACAGGACAGTAACGGTTGGGCCAACAAATGGTAGGTATGAAAGGAAAGACAATACATAGATTTGCTTGTGCATGTGTCACATCTATAAGTCACTGGATGAGTTAGGCTCAACCACACAAAAGGGAAGAAAAGCTTTATCACAGCAAGTATGTGAAAATCTGTAGTTCTCCTAATATTTTGTTTATTCTGATCATTTCAAATTCGAGTCAATTTTGAAAGAGAACTGACAGTAATGCAAATGTCAAATTCTGGTTGTTTTTATGGTTTACTTTGAGGAGCCTACAGGGCAGCACCCAGAATAATTTGAAGACAGATTTACTCCCATATCTGCCATAATGTTGTAAATATGCATAACTCAAGTGACATTTGATATAGATATTGGCAAATGACCATTTTGGGTACTTTAAGAAAATATTACATGGGGCTCCTGGCTGAGTCAGTAGGTAGAACATGTGACTCTTGATCTCAGGGTCATGAGTTCAAGCCCCATGTTGGGTGTAGGGCTTACTTAAAAACAATAATAAAAATAGAAAGTAAAAATAAGAAAAAAAAAAAAAACAGACTCACAGAACCTTCATTCTGAAAACAATCATTAAAGATGACCTAACTCGTCCCCTTCTCTTACAGATGAGGAAATTCAGAGGCTAAAAGGGGGATTTAAGCATCATACATAAACTGGAAAGAACATAAAATCTCTTATTTAAAAGCAGAGAATTAAAGAGAATCAAAACCTTTTAAAAAGGAAAGTGTCTTTTAGCTTCATTTTATGCACAGAACAATGGTAAATTATGTCTTCTCCCTCTTGCAGAAGAGGACTCCATAGCAAATCAGGCTTTTTCTAAAATACATACTCATTCCTTCAGGCAGATATAACTAACAATATTGTTCTTTCTATTTACATTCAACTCTAGATTTTATCACCTAACTGAAGTGTTTCCACAAGGTTTCACAAAATTGCTGAGGCTCGGCAAATTAAATTAAGTTGTTTATTAATCTTCATCCCAATGTACCTGCTTCTAGGAAAAAAAATAGAAATACTATACTCTAAAGTTAAAGTGACCTTCCTTTTAGAAATTAGAAAATAGAGGTGGATAGTCTAGAATTTTTACAGCTTCCAAGATCTCCAAAAGAAGAGATACTAGCTTTTTAGAACAAAATAAACATGCAGTGGATGAGGACCTGCATTGTCAAGCACTGCCAGTGGTTCCCAGCAGTGGCCACAGGGAAGCACACTACATGTTATGTCAGAACAAAAAGAAATGCGTAATACATATTTTAGAGATAATGTAAAATCTGCCCCAAAAAACTCCAATGGTAGGAAGGAAAGGGGTAATATTTTACACAACCTTAAATTTACCCAGTATGTCTCCTGTGTGTATCCACAGTCAGCTTGTATATATGGGAGGATGACAGGGAATAATCTGACGTCACTCATTTAACAGATGGAAAAAAAAACTAAGTCCTAAGAGATTCAATGGCTTTTGTGGTCCTTCTGACAACTGATAATTTCTATTTAGAAACTGTTTTGCAAAGCTATTTGGTCCAAAGACACTAGGAAGCAGAACTGATGCCAACCAGACATTTCTCCCAGTATTAACAATGACTTTCTGCTTAATTAAGTTTTGATGCTCCAGAACTCAACCCAACAATTATACTGACAAAACTATTTCTAACCTGCAAAGCTGTTGACCACCTATACCACACAAATTTCACTAATGGAAGACCCTTGATGTCCAGTTTGAAGCACCTGTTGGCAATCTACCAAAATGAGGCAAGTCTGAGTTATGTACAAATAAATTGGGTCTCTTCATTCATATTCTCCACCCTACTCTCTCTCTCTCCTTCTGCCTGCCTCCTTTCTTCCTATCCTCTTCCTTCCCCCACCCCAACAGTATGTAGCAGGAGTCTGCAAACTTCTCTGTAAAGGGTCAGAGAGTAAATAGTTCAGGCTTTTTGGGCTCTGCCACCCTGGTACAAAAGTAGCTAGAGATAACCCATAAATGAACGTGTGTAGTTGTGTTTCAATAAAACTATGAAACCAGGCAGTGGGCCAGATTTGGTCATCAGGGCTGTAGTTTGTCAACCTTTAGTATAGAGTAGCAGTTCCCAACTTTTAGCCTGCATCAGAATCACCTATACAATACATAGATTTCTCAGCCCCATAAAGTTTGTGATGCAGCAGGTCTGAAGTGGGGTCTGATATTTTGCATCTTTAAAAAGTTCCCAAGTGATGCTGATACTACTGGTCTAGGGACCATGCTTCAAGAGGCACAGGTATAGAATAACGGTCTATCCTGCACTAAGTGGAAGGCTGAAATGTAATGAACAATTAAGAGAGTGGAAACTACATGCTGTAAACTTGACTGCTAATTTTATGAATATTTCACATGAAGACTTACTGTTAAGTGCCATAATATTATCTGTTCCTGGATGATGGAAATTTATTCCCATGCGTCCTAAAAAATAAAATAATTTTATTTTAAGCACAAAGAAAATAATGCTTAATATAATCATTTCAAATACATTGTAAAAGATGAACATTACAAAAAGCTAAAACAGATTAATCTACAACTTTGCTATAATCTATAACAAGGCCATAGCAGTTACAAGGTTTTAAATCAAGTCATAAAACATACAAATGAAAAAAATCTTAAAAACAAAGCCAAAATCTCAATAACAAATAAATAAAACAAAACAAAGCAAAAAAGAAGCTTCCATTATAATATACTGAAATGTTAAAGCATCTTGCATTCCGAATTAAACATGCCAACTGGATTAAGCATTTTATTTAAACAACCATTCATACTGTCCTTCAAATTCAAGCAGCAAAATAATGAATTCAAAGAAATATATAAGCTTGACGTTTAGAGGGAATATAAGATAAAAGCTTTATAGTGGCTCAAAAATGCAACATAATTATCAGAATGGCAACCAGAAGAAAGATAGTACAATTTATACAACAGGTATAGGAGGGGGAACAACAATTGGTCTAAAAATCTAGGGTTCTTACGCTTTCCCTATCACTAACTAGTTATATGACCTTGAGCATAATGCTTATCTCCAGGCCTTCATCCTTATAGTAATAGGGTTTCAAACGTCTCACCACACTAGCTGGCTGCCTGTTTTTATTACACCTCTGAGCAAAGAATCATTTTTACTTTTTTTTTTAAGATTTTATTTATTTATTCATGAAAGACACACACACACACACACACACACAGAGAGAGAGAGAGAGAGAGAGAGAGAGAGAGAGAGAGGCAGAGACACAGGCAGAGGGAGAAGCAGGTTCCATGCCAGAAGCCTGATGCAGGACTCAATCCCGGGACTCCAGGATCATGCCCTGGGCCAAAGGCAGGCACCAAACTGCTGAGCCACCCAGGGATCCCCCATTTTTACATTTTTTAAAGGTTGTAAAAATAAAAACTAAAAAACAAAGAATAATATGTGACAGAGATCATATGAACCACAGGCCTAAAATATTTCCTCTTTGGCCCTTTACAGACAAAAGTTTGCCAACCTCTCGTCTATAAAATGGTAAGTCTGAATTATGTTTTAATGAATACCCTCCAGGGCTAAGAGTGGAAGATGCAGACAAAAAAAAAAAAAAAGGAAGATGCAGACAGTGGGTATGTCTTTCATGAATTATTTGGGAAAGGGAGGTGGATATATTAAAGGAATAATAAAACAGAGTCTCACATGGAAAAAATGTATTTAAAGTTTTCTTGACCACAATCTCTTCAACAAAATAATTATTGAAATAGGGCTTTTGTGTAAAGCTAATATACATACGACCTTGGTTCTGCGAAGGTCTTCATGCCCAATTAGGTCAAAGGTTATCATTATGAAATTCTCAGAAAAATGTTGTTTTTATGTCATTACTACTGTTTAAATAAATGTCAACAGTCTGGGGCGTGATAGAGAGAATGCTGGAGATATGGAAGTGACTGACTTTCACAACAAATACAGCGTTATATATAATTGCAAAAGGTCAGTTATGATTTGGTATTAATCTCTGTTATGGGGTACTGGAGGCAAACACCATTATCAAGCTCTTCTGGCCCAAAAGAGAGGAATCACAGTGGACAAAACAGAGTATTTGCTTCAAATAAAAAGGGGGAATCATGAATTCCTGGCCAACTCAATTTTTTTTTGCCTAGATAAGGCCATCCAAATCTCTTAAAAACACTCAGGTCAGGGATCCCTGGGTGGCTCAGCGGTTTAGCGCCTGCTTTTGGCCCCGGGCATGATCCTGGAGTCCCAGGATCAAGTCCCACATTGGGCTCCCTGCATGGAGCCTGCTTCTCCTTCTGCCTGTGTCTCTGCCTCTCTCTCTCTCTCTCTCTGTCTCTCATAAATAAATAAAATCTTAAAAAAAAAAAGACCAAACACTCAGGTCATAGTAATTATTGAAAGGTCATTTTATATTAAGGGATAAGGAAGAAACAAAACTCTGATAAGTGTAATGTTACTTGTACCGATGGGTGTGTGTGTGTGTGTGTGTGTGTGTGTGTGTGTGTATGAGATAGAATATGAATGAAAAAATCATCAACCACTGATGGATTCTGAAGTGATTATTCTAATTTTACCATGAAGCATCACAGGACTGTCAATAAATACTATTTTTAGTTTTCATTATTTTAAATTTATTAGGAGGAAGGTATTATATACACCTCTCTCTAATGTTATAGAAGTTATTTTGCTAGCATTTATATTACAGTAAGATTATTTTTTAGAATATATTTTAATGTTTTCCAGAGAAAAATAATTCTATTAGTAAAGATCCATTTTTTATATAATTGTCTGTTTTATTTTTTATTGATTTCATAGATCTTTTCATATTTACTAGAAGCTAATTGAGGAGTTTCAAAAACTACTCATTATTTAAAAACACATTTAACAGTATCCCTATACGTAATTACTTTGTGTCTTATGTCTTTCCAGCTCCTATGTCATTTTAGAGTCTAAAAATTATTATACCTCATATGCAACAAGTGCTATCTTCTACCACCACTTTGATCAGAACCTATTATAGAAATATTTGTGAGAATAAGGCTTTGGCTCAGTAGGGAGAATTTACATTCTGGTTTTAGTTAGCTGTATCAATATTCTCTCTATTATTTTCAAATAATTAAGACCTTATTTGGATTCATTACCAACAAATACTAACATCCGTAAGAATTAGATATGATTTACTCATTGTATTCTGAGATATTCAAACTTAACAGCAAATAGTCACTGGAAAGTATGCCTAAGAACCCAACAAGATTTCAAAAATCACTGCCCAGCAGAACCCTAGCAAATGGTATATAGAGATGGTCTATTTCAATCTCTAAGGAATATTTGTGTGGTTCATAAAAAGCTAGGGGTGTTCCCTAAAATAATAAAGAGTTATCAAGAAAACCAAGCAAACCTTGGTGCACCTGGGTGACTCAGTGGATTGAGCATCCAACTTTTAATTTCCACTCTGGTCATGATCTCAGAGTCTTAAGATCAAGTCCTGTGGAGCCTGCTTGAGATTCTCTCTCTCCTCCTGCCCCACCCACCCCCTCTAAAACAAAACCAAAAACCAAACAAGCCCAAATTTAGATGATCTCATTAAGCTTCTTCTGTTTCCTGTGTTACAATCATTTATGGTAAAGAATTATGTGGTTATAATTGCTAAATCAAGTAATAGTTTTTATGTTTCTGCTATTCCCACACTTAAAGGGGTACCCCTCTCTGCAGTCTTCCAGAAGCTGGGTTCTTTTGGAGCTCTTTCCAGGAGGTCTTAGGACTTTTCATCTTCAAAGATGGAACTGAAAGGAAGCTCAGTAGTTTTTAAATTATTGTCCCCTAGCTCACACTGATGACTTCCAATTCAATCTTTCTAAAGATGCAGCAAAAAAAGAAGCCTTAGGCAACGTTTTGTAGATGAAGGCATCGGGAATTGCTGAAAAGAAGAAAACTTTTTGCCTTTCTGGTATCCTCCCCGATTCTGTTGGCCTCTTTGACTTAAATGGCTCTCTAGATCAACGTTGTCCACAAAAGATTTTATAAGAAACTCTGTGCTGGGACACCTGGGTCGCTCAGTGGTTGAGCATCTGCCTTCGGTTCAGGGTTGATCCAGGAGTCCTGGGATTGAGTCCCGCATCAGGCTCTTTGCATGGAGCCTGCTTCTCCCTCTGCCTGTGTGTGTCTCTGCCTCTCTCTTTCTGTGTCTCTCAAGAATAAATAAATAAAATCTTTAAAAAAAAAAAGAAACTCTGTGTCAGGCCAGACCCACCAGAACCAAATATTAAATATAATCTAATTGTTTCCTAAATGTAAATTCTTTCTAATAAAAAGACTTACGGCTTTTTAAAGCTACTTTCTTTACCTCTTCAAAAATTCATGTTTAGATTACAAAATGCAATATATTTCCAGCAGACAAAAATTATGTGATACAAAAATGTTGCAATAATGCAAAAAATAAGGTCACCAATTAAAGACAAGCTCTGCTAACATTTTGATTTAGTTTTCCAGTTTAAGGAGGGTTTGTGTATAAAATATTCTTTTCTAAAAATAGAATTACTTTATATTTTTCTTAATATATTTTGCATCTTAAATTTCATAATTATGAGATTTTTGAAGGAGAAAATATATAACAGCAAAAGAAAAATTGATTCCAAATTCAGATGAGGCCATTTCTTTTTTCTTCCCTTTGTCCAACAAATACTGCTGTTTAATCAGCTGTGAAAATAGAATCAAGTGTGTGACATCTGGTGATTTTTGTTAATGCAGTCTGGTGCTGCCAGCGTGACATTTTGTCACCTGTCCACGGTCTGCTATTTTTAAATTGTTCTTGTCAGCCAGCTATCTTTTAAGTATAGTGTAAAATATAAGGTTTCAAAAATTGAAAGGTATACTTGTTTTAAATGATGCTGTAGAAATCTCTAAGACCGTCCCACTTTTCCCACTGCACAGAGCCTGATAAATGGGGGTGAGGGGATGGAGGAAGAGGTTGGAGAATAGGATTACATATGTTTATCCAGACTGTAAAAATCATAGTCTCATAAGCTCAAGTCACATTCATATTTAAGAGACTAGTTATAAAAAACGACATTGTGTTATTCAAAGTTTGAGTCTGTATTTTTATATGCCCAAAATAAAAATTAAAATTTTTATGAATTCATAATTAATTATGAAAGTCACCTCTTCAGCTCTGAAATATGTTATGAGATAGGGAACAATCGCTGTTATCTTCCTCTATCCCTATTTGCTCTAAAAAGTCAAGTCCTTCAGAGACTTTCACCTAATAGAATGTAAGTGCTGTGTTCTAGAAAAGGTTAGAAGAAAAATGCATATTCTGCTGGGTTGTTTCTTCCATCAATTTTCTCTATAAAATTGTAGATACATTCCTTCAGAAAAAGTATCCACAATATGAAATATTATGTAAGAATATAATAAAATGGTGTTTTAAGGTCCTTTTAAGGAAAAATGATAAAATTTTGGCATTAAAATATTCTAAATATGGGGATCCCTGGATGGCTCAGCAGTTTAGTGCCTGCCTTTGGCCCAATGCATGATCCTGGAGTCCATATCGGGCTCCTTGTATGGAGCCTGCTTCTCCCTCTGCCTGTGTCTCTGCCTCTCTGTCTCTCTCATGAATAAAATAAAATAAAATCTTAAAAAATATTCTAAATATGTTCCAAAGATCCAAGAAACAAAAGCTATGAGCTTAGAATGGAGATCAAATTCTAATTTCTTTTCATACCAGAAGTGGCTAATTTTTGGCATGATATCAATTCCTTTGTTCCTGTTTACTCATTTCAGGCTGTAATCTAAAATAGTTAAATCATTCTTTTAAAACTCTCGGATAGGGGTGCTTGGGTGGCAGTAGGCTAAGTAGCTGACTCTTAATTTTGGCCCAGGTCATGTTCTCAGGGTTCTGGGACTGGCCCTGGTGGGCTCTGATTCAGCAGGGGATCTGCTGGAGGAGTTTGTCTCTCTCTCCTTCTGCCCCTCTGCCCACTCATGCTTTCTCTAAAATGAATAAATAAATCTTTATAAAAATTTAAAAAACCAAAACTCTCGGTTACACTGCTATATAAAAAGGACCACTTGGTAAATCAATGGGAGGTACTTATGTATTAAAAAAAAAAATCACTCAACTTGTATTTACTGTCCCCCTCTTGTACAGAAACAGAACAATCACTTCTTGCTAAATCAGAACCTGCACCCCAAACAATTTGTGGACTCTGCTAACTTAAACAAGACAAACTACTATGGGCCAAAGGTAGGTAGCACAAAAATAGAACTGGAGCAACAATGCAAGTTAAGAGACAGCATATTCTTCTGGAACAAACAAAATGTAATGAAGATGCACTTTTTCTAAAACAAGGGAACCTCAACATTCTACAAAAGGGACCAATTTTGTGAAAGGCTATATAATACTAAATTTAAATTGTGATGAGTAAAGAAAAATGCTTCCATAATACCAAAAGGATGGCATTTATTTCTTCCAAGTTCCTGTCAATTTAAATACTTTAAAGCATTATTATCAGAAGATAGCTATTTCCCCCCCTAGATTCAGTATACATATGAAAAGCAAATCCTTCAATATCAGTTCTCAACTGACACCTGCTCTTTTCATTTTTCAAATTTCAGTTCCATGAATAGTGAGGAAAGAGAAAATTTAAATATATAGAAATGTTTCATCAGGTACTACCCCCAAGGAGTCAGCCAGGTCTACTTTTCTATTGTAAGAGGGAGACTACATGGGATGACAGACAGAAAGGGGACTCTTTGCCAAGATATCTGCTATATTGTGCTAACCCAACCAGGGGACAGATCTTGCTTTACAATGTCACCTAAACTGTGCAATACAGTGTGGTTGGTATTTCCCTATTATTCCTCCTCTCATCATTTTGCACTCTTGAACGTTAATCCTAAGCCAGGCTATGATTAATCAAACCTAATGACGCTGGGCTTTCATAGGGGTTCCCCAGTGGCTAAACTTTCATCATTAGTAGCAAGCTGGGGAACAGCTATAAGAAAGGTACAGAGGTGAATCTTTTTCCTTATCTCTAATCCTACCTCTTCCATGCTAGAAATCTCTTTAATCTTCATAGTTATAAGGAGAGTTGTGGATTTCCTTCCCTTAAGCCCACCTGAAAAGAGAGCAGAGAACAATTCCTCTCTCCTAGGCCTCACTCATATCTCTACCAACCCAAGGATTTCTGCACTTAGAAAAGAAATGACAGTTTTTATTAGTTCATCACCCTTCTCAAAACTGTCTTCTCATTTCTTGGAAACATTCTCTCAAATAAATAGGAAAAGTCATATATAATATGGTAAGAGACACAGTTTTGTTATAACCAAGAACTGTAGTTTGAGATCTTTAAGAAGCCAAAAAAAAATTAGTCTAATTTTTATTTAAATAAGGGTGCTGTGCCCTGACCAACACTACTAAACACATTTCTCAGGTGCTATGAAGAAAGCTCAATTCTACTTTTCCTCTACATTACTTGGCATCTTTATCATGGGGGAGGACGTAGAGACTTTTTAATATTTCCTACAAACATCTTCAAGGGTGACTTGGTTTTACTGAGTGTTAAGTATAAATGTGACTGAAAAATTGTTAAAGCTCTTTACTAAAACAGAAGTCTCACTAGTTTCTGAACTTCCTGTCATTTCTCCCACTAACCTTTTTTAAGAGAAGAGTTGAATAAAGGGATTTCTAATTGCATACATTTATTTTTTAAAGGTTTTATTTATTTGAGAGAGAGAGAGAAGGAGGAAGGGAGAGGGAGAGAGAATCTGAAGTAGATTCCACTCTGAGCTCAGAGCTGGACTCAGGGCTCGATCTCACGACCACAATATCATGACCTAAGTTGAAACCAAGAGTTGGATGCTTAACTGACTGAGCCCTGCTGGCGACCCTCATTGCATACATTTCTAAGATGAAATATTGCTGTGAATAAATGTCATCAGGTTCAGTTCAAATACATCATGAAGTTTTTTTTTTTAAGATTTTATTTATTTATTCATGAGAGACACACACACACACACAGAGAAAGGCACAGACACAGGCAGAGTGCGAAGCAGGCTCCATTCCATGCAGGGAGCCTGACGTGGGACCTGATCCCGGGTCTCTAGGACCACACCCTGGGCTGAAGATGGCGCTAAACGGCTGAGCCACCCGGTATGCTCTATTTTATTTTTCATGAATGCGATATCCTACTATATTTTCTTTATATTATTTAGATACACAATTTTGGAAAGTCAACATAAAAGCATTATTTTCCTTTCTCCTTTAGGTGACTTTGGATAATGACAAAATGTTTATCCTTCAATAATCACTACTTATCTATGGCAAATAAAAAATTTTGACAACTTGCATTATCCTTTTAACATTTAGCTATAGTCTAGCTAGAAGAAAGTAAATATTGTAGGAATGTAAGGTTTAATTTATTACCCAGGCCAGGGAGTAGGCACACCACTACCACAGACAGCATGCATGCATGCATAAATAAATAAATAAATAAACAAGATAACATTTGAGCAGTTTCTAGTGTCAGGAACTTCATCTGACCTTTACAGCCACTCCATGAAGTGGGTGCTTTATTTCAATGTTGAGGAATCTAAGGCTTTGAAGAAGCTAATTTATCTAGATCAAGAGCCAGCTAAAGGCAGAGCCAGGATTCAAACCCAGGTTTGAATAACTGCAAAGTCAGAAAGGCTGAGTTGAAATGTAACTTCCTACTAAGAGAATATAAATGCCTGGAAGAATGTTAATAAAAATAATAATCTTTGCTATCTCTAAGTAGTAAGTCTCAGATTTTTTTTTCATTTTCTTTTCTTTTTTTTAATGTACTATTTGAATTTCCCACATAATAACATATTTTTTATTTTCTTAAAGAAAATCAAGGTCTAGGAAAAGAAAAAACAGAACAAGCATAGATAAAACCTATGATTCTATAACTTGAACTTTGAGATGCTCAAAAAAGTGCTCCCATGTTCAAGTGGGAGAAGAAGATATTAAAGATAGGAAAAACAGGATGAAGTAGAAGGAAGTGTTTTTGGACAGAGTCACAGAGAAGCCACAAGGTAAGTCCCCTAGCCTACCATTTTTCTCTTAAAGCTGTTCACCTAGATGTCTAAGTCTTTTGACCCAGAGATTTTTCTCTACGAATTTACCTTAAGGAAAAGCTATGTGCAAGAACTCATCCATGGCAGCATCATCTATTATGGAGAAAAAGCTGGAAACAATCTAAGAGTCCAAAGTTAAGGCCTATTAATAAATTATAAAGATCAGATAAAAATATGGATGTTTATTATATAAGATATGTAAAATAAGGATACACTGTCACAATGTTTATTTTTTCAGTTATATTTTTGTTATAATTTTCTCCATTTTTAAAGTCAAAAATTACTTAAAATTATTCCTTTAAAATGCCAGCATCATAATTATGTTATTAGAAGTAATAAGGATCAAATACACGGTGCCAGATCTAAAGGTCTCCCAGCTGGAAAAGGGAAGCAGAAAGCTCGAATACTCTAACCAGAGGACAATGACATGGTGATGTAATTGACTACGGGAAGTAGTTCATTCAGAGGAAATCAAGGTGGGTGGTATGATGAACAGAGAAGTTGCAAACATATTAAGGCTGTAAAAAAGTATATATTATGTGCCTTCCAACTTATTAGGACATAAGTACAATGCAAAAGACTTTCACAGATGAAACCTCACATTTGCAAGTGTGGCAGAGAAATATATGCAGAGGCAGTTGGATGTGCACTAAAAAGTGGCTATCAAAAAGAGAATAAGGTATTTACATTACCCCATAGTGAAGAACTCTCTTTATACTTTTGTCAGTGCTACTCTCAATAAGCCACAATAGCTCCTATGTAAACAATATTCACAAAATTCTGGACAATTATTTATAGACTATAATATAAGATGCTTTCAAAATCTTTTATTGCTAGAAGAAAAGAATACAGACCAAGATAAAACAGGTATGCATAAAGAACAAGGCCCAACAATTTTAGAATAATTAGGAGAGACTTATAGCTGTTCATGGTAGAGAAAGAGGACAAATGCAGCCTTAGAAGATACTGAAAACACAAAACAAGTCTGTGAATATCACTGTTTTTTTTTAACACCATTTTCACTTCTAAGCGAAATATGCTCAAATTACCATACACCTAATCTTTCAACTGAGCAAAGACTTGGTAATGATGACAAATATAACAATGAATACATGAGAGATTTTTTTTCTACTTCTGAAGGCCTTAAAAATACAGCTTTTCTCAAAATCCTCTATTTTCTTCATAGTCTATTAACTACTTTCTTTTCACTGGAAATTGAGGGAAGCAGCAGAAAATCATGAGTGTGACAAGAAAATGATGAAATGGATTTCTGAGGTGGCTTGAGGAAATGACTATCAGGTGTTCATAGTCAGTCACACCTTTTATAAAAGCCTGCATAGAACCAGAGGGGATCAAATTCCTCACAGCTCCAGAGAACATAAGGGTTCAAACAAGATGGGCATCCTGGTAGCCAGCTCTTCACAGTTTTCAGATATTTAGGCTCTAAATCCAAGTGGATATGTCCACAGGAAATTTCCATTACAGTATTTTAAAATATCACAAGGCCCCTAAAAAGTCCTAGAACACATAAAAAGAACTATCTATAATCAGGAATGTAACATCAACAACTAATCTGAATTTACATGGGCTCTAAAAATAAGAAGTCCTAATACCGCTGACCTTGGGATTTTCTGCCTTATATTAAACCCAAAACATTTACACATTTTAAGACATTCTTCTGTTTTCTTCTGTTTTAGCCTTAGAGAATGTGAAGAATCACTGGCTGCTCTACATGAGCAAAGTGATTATATTTTAATAAAATGGAACTCTTTTCTATAAAGTTTTATGAAGTAGTCTTTGGAGATTGGTTTACTAAATTTCACATTTCCTTGCAATATACTTTGACTTAAATGAATTATCCAGGTTCAGCTAAGGATTCCAAATGCACCAAGCCCAGAACACTTGACTTCCGGTCTCATGCTACCCAACACATGCTTCTGCCAGACATTATGTTTAAAGCAATCAATCTTGATTATTGTAGGTAGCTGAACCCAGGTTAAAAAAAAATCAATTTTAAATACATTCCACAATGCTTTACAGAAGCAAACTAAAACAAATGGGAAAAAAAATGAAAAAAAATCACAATTATTAAAAAGCTGATTTTTGTTTAAAACACCAAGCAAGGAACGGACATATGAATATTCCTAACCTGCAAAATGATTCCTCCACATTATATCAGCGAAACTCATTGGTGGGCCACTGGGAGGGTAGTGTTTACCTTTCAGAGGCTCATGATCAGTCCTTATCATATCCATTAAGGAGTTCTCCAACGAGTGCAAGTTAAAAGTGTCATAGGGCCTACTCCGGTCCTAAAAATAAAAACACAAAACAAGACAATACATAAAATTACATCATAAAATTAATTACTATATCATTTGCTTCTTGCCATGGATGACATGAATCAAAGTTCCAGATAGTTCTAGTAACACATATTCTTTTTATTAAGAATAATGACTTGGCAACATTAAGCTTAATACAAACTTCTATAATTAACCTCAGCCTTTTCCCAATATTTTTTAATGTATATGTCCCACTACTTCAGACTTTCTCTCAAAAGAACTTAAAAAAGTAAATTCAAAAGAGTCAAGTGAATTGACTTTGCCTTTGGCCCTTCACCCCAACCTCCACTGTCAAATAAACATTCTATTCAAATGAACAGAGAATTTTTTTATCTAGAGAAAGTCCATAATTAAGAACTCTCAGTCTATAAACAGAAATACTTTCCTAAAAAATTAAAAGATAACTGTAGCTTCAATGTAATTTTATCAGGTATCTTTAATATTTATTACTCATAAGTTCCATACATTAGATACACTATAAAATTTAACATGTGTCCAAAGTACTGCTATTTTAACTTTTGAAAAGCACTCACATGAAAAACTTTAACCCAGGGTAGTGTTTTCATGATGCTAGAGTCAAAAACATTTTGAAAATAAAGAGCTAACACAAACTAAGTGAAGAAAAATCATTGTTCCACTACATTTCACTGAAGCCCATGGGAGACCATCATGTACAATTATTTTTACTAGTCTGAGCTAAAGGGAAGCACAACTCATAGATGAACATTATAGAATACACTACAGATTTAGTTTGCTTTTATTTAAGAAAAGCAAAACGGGTGCCTGGGTGGCTCAGTCGATTACATCTGACTCTTGATTTCAGCTCAGGTCATGATCTCAGGGTCTTGAGACTGAGCCCCTTGTGGGGCTCTGAGCTCAGTTTAGAGTCTGCATGAGACTCTCCCTCTCTCTCTATCCCTCCCATTCCCCCTGCCTGACACTTACACGCACGCTCTCAAATAAATATTTTAAAAAAGCAAAACACACAATTTAACAACCACACCAAATCAAACTATAGCAATGAGAGATTATTTTCAGGGTCCTGAACAGTTCATCCAGTCCTGCAAATGATCACTTATGGTCTTCAATGAACAACAGTAGTAAGTAACTATCTGGATGAGCAAAAGGGGATATAACAGGTAAAAACTTCAACTTCAGTGACCATTTTCTAAATTAAGTCTTAACTCTTGGGAAGCTGTTTTTCTTCTGGTTTCTGGAAAGCATGGTTATAAATCTATTCAGGGAGGCAGAAAAGAAAGTGGGATTTCCTCAGCACTGAACATGAAGGAAGAATCAGAGGGTGAATGAATAAATGCAGTATGTATACTCACAGATCCTACGAAATGCCCTGAACTGAGAACCAGGAGGCAAGAGTGCTAGAATAACTACTATAATTGGGGGTTTTGGGTACATCATGATCTACCTCTAGTCTGTGCCTGAAATTCCTCCCTTTTTACAAATGAGAGGACTGAGTTAGAGTATTTCTAATATCACTTACAACTCTATACTTTAAAAAAAAAAACTCAGAGATGAGGAGTAGGGGTTGAGGGTGCAGATGTTTTCGAATGCCAGAGACAAAAATTCCATTTTTACCAACCTTTAATGCACAAGTCAAGGGCCAACTCCTATACTAAGCCCTGGTGATTCAGAGATGAACGTTGCAACCTAGTCCCTATGTACAAGTAATTAGTAAAAGGAGAGAGACACAACCAATTAAAATAAGAAAATGACAGGTATTTGGATGGGGTAATGTGTACAGTACAATGGAAACTAAGCCACGTTCTATTTCTTAAAGAATATGTATGTCTATATTATAATTTTTTTAAAAATCACATTCTGAAAAGTCCCAGGTCTCTTGAATCTGGACCTGCCATCTGACGAGGTATGAAATTTGTCTTAGTTATCATCAATGGTCTTCAGTATTCTCATTGGTAAAATAGGATCTTACCTATCAGGATTGGGTTGAAATTACTTAAGTATTTATTCCACTCACATTGTGTTTGTCAATGAGTAAAGCATTCAACATTTCTTAGTTTATTGCCTCCTCTCACTTGCTACCTCCCTCCCTTTTTTTTTCTTTTTTAAGATTTTATTATTTATATAAGAGAGAGCATGAGGTGGGGGGAAAGAACAGAGTGAGAGGAAGGTGAAAAGAATCCTAAGCAGACTCCATGCTGAGCCTGGAGCTGGACATGAGGCTGAATCTCATGACCCTGAGATCACGATCTGAGCCAAAATCAAGAGTCAGATGCTTAACTCACTGAGCCACTGAGGCCCCCTCCCATTTTTTTTCCTTTTTAACAATCACCAATTATCTGTCTACTGTTGGATAAGAAAGAGACATGGAATATTTTCTTCGGTTCTTCATTTTGGTCTCTATATAATTCTAGGTCTCTTCTTCTTTAAGGTCTTCCTGTATATCATTTGTTTTGCGCTGGGTTCAAGTTATCCGTGGAAACTCCAATTACTTAAGGAATAAATCTGAATTTCCAGAAATGTAGGCTTATCTGTCTCCATAAGAGGTATCATATTCTTTGTCCAGAGGAAAAGCCACAGGTTAAAAAAAAAAAAAAAAGTGTGCTGGTGAGAAGTCAAAATGACAACCTATTTCTGGCATTGACAATCCTGGAATGGAAGTCTAGGAGTCTTCTAATATATATAGATCTCCACACTTCTAAATAGAGCCCTGCAGGCGTGGGACTGTTTCAAAAAAGGCTGATAAGGTGAAGGGGCTATAAGAAATGGCTGTTTGAAGCCATTCAAGAATCTTTCCAGCCAGGACAGTTTTTTTCATTTAATTCTTCACATAATCCTTCAAGGTAAATAACAACATATTCATTTCACACATGAGGAAGGTGAGGTTCAGAGAAGATTCTAGCCTGGATCTAAACACAGAGCCAGTACCTAAGAAGTATAAACACAAGCCCAAAGAAATTGATCTAGTTCATACAGGATAGTAAATGAAAGTTCCATAGAAGCACAACATTGTATTTAATTACCAATGAAATGACCTTCCTGGCAAGATGGTAGGGAGTCCCCGTCAGAAGACGATATTGGATTATAAGATTATTAGGTAGTCAGGAAAATTAGAGGTGTTATTTGCATGGGGATTCATGCATCTGAAGTGGTTCTCAAACCTGTCAGTTTGCCAAAATCACATGTAGAATGCCTTAAATGCACATTCCTGGGCTCCAGGTAAAACCAACTTAGTCATAATTTTAAAATAAGTGTTCCAGGTAACTCTTTTGACTGGCTCAATTTGAGAGCCACCAGACTGGATGGTTCTTCAAATTAAGCCTTTATACCTGCAACTGATCAGTAGAATGGGACAGTAAAGTGAGGAAGGGACTAGAAGGATGGCAGCAGGCAAGAAACAAGCCTGGTCACTTTGCCAAAGGTCAGCTTTGTAGTGTTCCGATTGTGGGTTAGGAAAACAGTTGATGATCTGGTATTTGTAAGTACACACTCTGAAATCAGCATCTGATTTTCAAATTTGGGCTCTGCCAGTTGCTGGCATGTCACTCTGAATGAGTTTCTAAGCCTTGGTTACCTTCATCTGTAAAATGATGATTATTTTCCCTATGGTTATTTTCAGTAACAGAACCTACAAGGCATCTGTATAGTGGTGGCTACTGGAATATTAGGGAGAACACAAAGAAACTTCTATGATGCCACCTTGGAGTACTGGGACATCTATTTTAAAACCTATAGGTTCACTAGTACTCAACAGATGAAAACATGACAGGTGAAATGCAGGACAGAATTTGCACAGCCTTCTTAATTGAACAAATTTCAATGTGGAGATTTACTTTCCCATTAAAATTTATTTATCTATGCCTTACTGGTTTATATTTGCAGGATACTATTCATCCTTTTTGTTTTATAAGTAGTAAACATTGCTAAAACAACTGATTAACCAGGAAGCCTACAAGAAATAGAAAAAGGACAGAAAAACTACAAAAATTGCAATAAAATGCAAAGAGAAATCATACATAGAGAAAATCAGACCATAATTTTTCATTCAACAACAAAAGTTAGAAGTAGAAACTAACCTTTTAAGTTTTTTAAAATAAGTTTTGGTTCCCAATATAGGGAAAATAAGGAAAACATCTTTTTTTTTTAACTTATCTTTTGCAAGTAAACACACCAGGAAGTATTAGAATATTTATAAATAATGCATCCCATTATTGACTCTTTCTTTGATGATAACCAATGATAAATGCTATATAGCAGTTAGTTGTATATAGAGGGAGCTCACTCCTTTGCGTGGTTCACTAGCTCTGCTTTTTTATTTCCCTCAGCTTGACTTAGTATTAGTATATTTATCAGGTACTTAATATGGGCTTGCCACTATTCTAAGCATGCTAAATGCATTCCCTCACAACTCTATTTTATAGATTAAGCAATTAAATCTTGGAGAGACTAAGTAACTGGCCCAATATTACAGGGCAGTAAGCAAGAGAGCCAAGGTTCCAATCCACTCAAATCCAGACTGCTCTCAAGGACTCTCACTCAACTGCCTCTCTGACTTCCTCCTACTCTCTCTACCTTAAATCTTTTTCACAAACACTCTTTCAACCTAATCTTAACACATTCAGATAGGGGTTTCTTTAACCACCACTCTGCCACATAGGCAACCTAATTAATCCTCACTTGCCCTTAGTCATTTACTCTCATTCAAATGACAGTTAAACTCAAGAAGTAGCTTGATCTAAACCTCTAGCATTACCATAGGCCCACCTCCACCAGCCCTATCCCATTCACCTGCCTTTTTCTTGGGAGAGAAATTTAGGACCCCTTTCTACCCTTTCTGGCTTATCTCCAGACATATCCTTTCCTAGATATGAAGGCTGCAACATCTGAGAAAAAAGCAGTTTCAGAAAAAAATGATAAACTTTTTTTTAATAATAAATTTATTTTTTATTGGTGTTCAATTTGCCAACATACAGAATAACACCCAGTGCTCATCCCGTCAAGTGCCCCGCTCAGTGCCCATCACCCATTCACTCACACCCCCCGCCCTCCTCCCCTTCCACCACCCCTAGTTCGTTTCCCAGAGTTAGGAGTCTTCATGCTCTGTCTCCCTTTCTGATATTTCCCACACATTTCTTCTCCCTTCCCTTCTATTCCCTTTCTCTATTATTTATATTCCCCAAATGAATGAGACCATATAATGTTTGTCCTTCTCCAATTGACTTATTTCACTCAGCATAATACGCTCCAGTTCCATCCACGTTGAAGCAAATGGTGGGTATTTGTCATTTCTAATGGCTGAGTAATACTCCATTGTATACATAAACCACATCTTCTTTATCCATTCATCTTTCGATGGACACCGAAGCTCCTTCCACAGTTTGGCTATTGTGGACATTGCTGCTATAAACATCGGGGTGCAGGTGTCCCGGCGTTTCATTGCATTTGCATCTTTGGGGTAAATCCCCAGCAGTGCAATTGCTGGGTCGTAGGGCAGGTCTATTTTTAACTCTTTGAGGAATCTCCACACAGTTTTCCAGAGTGGCTACACCAGTTCACATTCCCACCAACAGTGTAAGAGGGTTCCCTTTTCTCCGCATCCTCTCCAACATTTGTGGTTTCCTGCCTTGTTAATTTTCCCCATTCTCACTGGTGTGAGGTGGTATCTCATTGTGGTTTTGATGTGTATTTCCCTGGTGGCAAGTGGTGCAGAGCATTTTCTCATGTGCGTCTTGGCCATGCCTAGGTCTTCCTCTGTGAGATTTCTGTTCATGTCTTTTGCCCATTTCATGATTGGATTGTTTGTTTTTTTGGTGTTGAGTTTAATAAGTTCTTTATAGATCTTGGAAACTAGCCCTTTATCGGATACGTCATTTGCAAATATCTTCTCCCATTCTGTAGGTTGTCTTTTCTTTTTGTTGACTGTATCCTTTGCTGTGCCAAAGCTTCTTATCTTGATGAAGTCCCAATAGTTCATTTGTGCTTTTGTTTCTTTTGCCTTTGTAGGTGTATCTTGTAAGAAGTTGCTGTGGCCGAATTCAAAAAGGGTGTTGCCTGTGTTCTCCTCTAGGATTTTGATGGAATCTTGTCTCACATTTAGATCTTTCATCCGTTTTGAGTTTATCTTTGAGTATGGTGAAAGAGAGTGGTCTAGTTTCATTCTTCTGCATGTGGATGTCCAATTTTCCCAGCACCATTTATTGAAGAGACTGTCTTTCTTCCATTGGATAATCTTCCTCCTTTATCGAATATCAGTTGACCATAAGTTGAGAGTCCACTTCTGGATTCTCTATTCTGTTCCTTGATCTATGTGTCTGTTTTTGTGCCAGTACCACACTGTCTTGATGACCACAGCTTTGTAGTACAACCTGAAATCTGGCATTGTGATGCCCCCAGCTATGGTTTTCTTTTTTAAAATTCTCCTGGCTATTCGGGGTCTTTTCTGATTCCACACAAATCTTAAAATGATTTGTTCTAACTCTCTGAAGAAAGTCCATGCTATTTTGATAGGGATTGCATTAAACGTGTAAATTGCCCTGGGTAACATTGACATTTTCACAATATTAATTCTGCCAGTCCATGAGCATGGAATATTTTTCCATCTCTTTGTGTCTTCCTCAATTTCTTTCAGAAGTGTTCTATAGTTTTTAAGGTATAGATCCTTTACCTCTTTGGTTAGGTTTATTCCTATGCATCTTATGCTTTTGGGTGCAATTGTAAATGGGATTGACTCCTTAATTTCTCTTTCTTCAGTCTCATTGTTAGTGTATAGAAATGCCACTGACTTCTGGGCATTGATTTTGTATCCTGCCACGCTGCCAAATTGCTGTATGAGTTCTAGCAATCTTGGGATGGAGTCTTTTGGGTTTCCTATGTAGAGTATCATGTCATCAGCGAAGAGGGAGAGTTTGACTTCTTCTTTGCCAGTCTGAATGCCTTTAATGTCTTTTTGTTGTCTGATTGCTGAGGCTTGGACTTCTAGTACTATGTTGAATAGCAGTGGTGAGAGTGGACATCCCTGTCTTGTTCCTGATCTTAGGGGAAAGGCTCCCAGTGCTTCCCCATTGAGAATTATAGTTGCTGTGGGTTTTTTGTAGATGGCTTTTAAGATGTTGAGGAATGTTCCCTCTATCCCTACACTCTGAAGAGTTTTGATCAGGAATGGATGCTGTATTTTGTCAAATGCTTTCTCTGTATCTATTGAGAGGATCATATGGTTCTTGGTTTTTCCCTTGCTGATATGATGAATCACACTGATTGTTTTATGAGTGTTGAACCAGCCTTGTGTCCCAGGGATAAATCCTACTTGGTCATGGTGAATAATTTTCTTAATGTACTGTTGGATCCTATTGGCTAGTATCTTGTTGAGAATTTTTGCATCCATGTTCATCAGGGATATTGGTCTGTAATTCTCCTTTTTGGTGGAGTCTTTGTCTGATTTTGGAATTAAGGTGATGCTGGCCTCATAGAATGAATTTGGAAGTACTCCATCTCTTTCTATCTTTCCAAACAGCTTTAGTAGAACAGGTATGGTTTCTTCTTTAAACGTTTGATAGAATTCCCCTGGGAAGCCATCTGGCCCTGGTCTTTTGTGTCTTGGAAGGTTTTTTATGACTGCTTCAATTTCCTCCCTGGTTATTGGCCTGTTCAGGTTTTCTATTTCTTCCTGTTCCAGTTTTGGTAATTTGTGGCTTTCCAGAAATGCGTCCATTTTTTCTAGATTGCCTAATTTATTGGCGTATAGCTGTTCATAATATGTTTTTAAAATCGTTTGTATTTCCTTGGTGTTGGTAGTGATCTCTCCTTTCTCATTCATGATTTTATTAATTTGAGTCTTCTCTCTCTTCTTTTTAATAAGGTTGGCTAATGCCGTATCTATCTTATTAATTCTTTCAAAGAACCAACTCCTGGTTTTGTTGATCTGTTCCACAGTTCTTCTGGTCTCGATTTCATTGAGTTCTGCTCGAATCCTTATTAACTCTCTTCTTCTGCTGGGTGTAGGATCTATTTGCTGTTTTTTCTCTAGCTCCTTTAGGTGTAAGGTTAGCTTTTGTATTTGAGTTCTTTCCAGTTTTTGGATGGATGCTTGTATTGCGATGTATTTCGCCCTCGGACTGCTTTTTCTGTATCCCAAAGATTTTGAATGGTTGTATCTTCATTTTCATTAGTTTCCATGAATCTTTTTATTTCTTAATTTGCTGGTTTACCCTTTCATCTTTTAGCAAGATGGTCCTTAACCTCCATGTGTTTGAAGTCCTTCCAAATGTTATGATTTAGTTCTAATTTCAAGGCATTATGGTCTGAGAATACGCAGGGGACGATTCCAATCTTTTGGTATCAGTTAAGACCTGATTTGTGACCCAGTATGTGGTCTATTCTGGAGAAAGTTCCATGTGCACTTGAGAAGAATGTGTATTCAGTTGAGTTTGGATGTAAAGTTCTGTAGGTATCTGTGAAATCCATCTGGTCCAGTGTATCATTTAAAGCTCTCATTTCTTTGGAGATGTTGTGTTTAGAAGACCTATCAAGTGTTGAAAGTGCTAGATTGAAGTCACCAAGTATAAGTGTATTATTATCTAAGTATGTCTTAATTTTGGTTATTAATTGGTTTAAATATTTGGCAGCTCCCACATTCGGGGCATATATATTGATGATTGTTAAGTCCTCTTGTTGGATAGATCCTTTAAGTATGATATAGTGTCCCTCTTCATCTCTCACTACAGTCTTCGGGGTAAATTTTAGTTTATCTGATATAAGGATGGCTACCCCTGCTTTCTTTCGAGGACCCCAAATGATAAAATTAATCATGGTGTTTACTATATGGTAGGAACTGGGCTAAATGCTTTACAGCCAAGTTCTCAATCCTCACCACAACCCTACAGGGTCAATATTATCTCCATCTTGCAGAAGAGAAAATTGAGGATCACAAAGGTTATGTGACTGCTCAAAGTCACAAAGTTCGGTGGAAATCAGGATGTAAACCCAGGTCTGCGACTTTCAAGTCTATGCCAGTATTGTTCCAAAGCTTCTGATCAGTTGCTTTGTGTCACATGAACAATGGGGACTTGACTAGCAAAAAAAGAGGCACAGACAGATCAAAAATCAAAAGGTAAGTAGATGTTTGAAAAGGCTGGTAAAGGATAATTGGGGTTGTGAAATAATATAGAAAAACTGAAGGAATTCTTGAAGGAAGGTTTTTAAATTTATCATATGGTTTCAACATATGTATGGATAAAACATTTCAAAATTAAATGCATTCAACACATACAGGAGGATTCACTCACAAAACTAGCCATTTCTGAATTTCTGCTCTACTGCTCTTATTTTCTAGTTTTTTTATTGGGGAGAGTGGGTCAGAGGGACAGAGAGAATCTCAATCAGCTCCATGCCTTCGCACAGGGCCCAACACAGCGCTCGATTCCATGACCCTAAGATCATGACCTGAGCTGAAAATAAGAGTCATATATTTCACTGACTGAGCCACCAGGCACCCTTACCACTCTTACTTTCTAATGAGTTTACATTATTTGAAACTATCTCAGCTTCCTTTATTTTTTTTAAGATTTTAAAAATTTATTTACTCATGAGAGACACACAGAGAGAGAGAGAGAGAGAGAGAGAGGCAGAGAGAGAGAGAGAGGGAGAAGCAGGCTCCATGCAGGGAGCCCGACGTGGGACTTGATCCCCGGTCTCCCGGATCATGCCCTGGACTGAAGGCAGTGCTAAACCACTGAGCCACCCGGGCTGCCCCTTGGCTTCCTATCTACACTACAAGCACGTTTAATGGTAATTAATATGCTTTACCTATTTTATTTTGTTAAAGATTTTATTTATTTATTCATGAGAGACGGAGAGAGACAGAGACACAGGCAGAGGAAGAAGCAGGCTCCATGCAGGGAGCCCGATGCGGGACTTGATCCCGGGACTCCAGGATCATGCCCTGGGCCGAAGGTAGGCGCTAAACCATTGAGCCACCCAGGGATCCCAGGTTTACCTGTTTTAAATGAATATTTAATCACATAACACATAATTCCATTCTTCTTGAACACAAACCAAAGACTATTACAGAAAAAGCAAAGTCTCCAATCCTACCTTCTTGCACTCTTCAGATCACTATGTACATTTGGCATATATTCTTTCAGATGTTTAAAACTACATTCATGTATATATGTACCCACAGAAAAATGTTTCATGTTATTTCTTCCCCTAAATATAGAAATATGCATACTGTTCTGCATTTGCTTTCTTTGACCAATATTGTGCTTCTGAGACAGATCCATTTTAATAGATATGTTCTTGCTTCTCTCCCACCCAACCATGTACACATCTCACCTACAAAGCAAATGCATAGGGACTATGTTAAAAGAAGTAGCCACCTCCATATACATTCTATAAAATAACTTCTGAATTTGAGATTTATTTCCCATCCCCTAGTTTTCTCAAAATTTCTGTTCTGGCCCTTTAACTGCACCTCTTCCATGCTTGGTCTACTCTGGCACAATGGTTTTTTTGATCCCCAGTTTCTGTGAAAGACTGTACTAATAAAATGTAAGAAACTATGGAACTTATCAGACCTGAGTAAAAACCAAAGAGCCAATACAACCAAAAAGCTCAACGTGTAGTGATTTCAAGCACAGAATCTGCTTAAGAGCACCATAAAGAATGGACAGGACATGTAGTAATGTATACTAGATGGGGGCAACAAACAATTATAGGAGCAGGAACATAAAATTTCTATGTATCACAAAACAGAGGTCTAGAAATTTATACTTCCAAACCAAATACTGCCATTATTTGTCAGAATTGACCAAAAACATAAGTTCCTATATCAAATTAACTTTATTATAGTATTAAGCAGATTGATATACATTTGCCCTAATATTAAAACCTTTCCCAAATGAAGAAAAATCTGTCACTCATGTGAGAGAAAGGGGAAAAAATAACTTTTCAAATGAAGATTTTTGTGCCATCTTCAGAAAGTATCGAGTCCCTCAGTCTGTGATCAGTTTTAACCATCCCAAATAAGACTATTACATATGTAGCCCTCTGGAAAACATGACTGTAGATTCTCCTTGTCACAATAGCAAGCAGATTATGCTCCTTTTATCTAACCTGAAGTCCTTACAAAATTAAAATCTTTCTCTGTTCCCTAGTCTCAGAAAAGAAATAACTGATCAGCACCTGCTACAAATTTTAATATTCTTTAAGATTATTGTTTTTTTTTTTTTTAAGATTATTGCTAAACCTAGTCTTCCACACAAGAAATTCACAAGAACCCTCAATACAGCCTAGGATACAATTAGGGTATACAAAGAAATTACGATTTCCTCATCTTTTTCTTCTTGAGGTTGACTAATTACAGTTACTTTAACCTTCTTTTAAGGCAGCTTGTGTTTTTTCTTGCTGTTATTACAAACCAAGCTGACCAAAGTTCTTACTTAAAAAAAAAAAGAGGATAGTTTCACTAACCAATCAGATGAACATGACAACCAGCAATTTTCATTTAGCCTCTTCCAGCTCCCTGTCATCCTCAATCTTCCTTCACAGCTGTTTCCTCATTGGTTTGCCACGCAGACCAGATAAGAAGCCCAGTTTATCAGACATTGGGAAATCATTTGGAATCACCTTGTTCACTGGAAATAACTTACATATTAAGGCCAAATCTAGATGGGCGAATGGTAAAGAGGTGAACTGGACAAAAAGTACAAATGTCTACTGCTATCACTTCTGACTATAGTAAACAGTTCAGAGCTAAGCATATATGCACTTAAAAAAGAAGGAGTACAGTTTAGCATTGTGTTAGGTAAAAGGCAGAAAGTCAGACCTAGGAAGGATACAGAAAGGAAGAGAAATAAAGACAATGGTCAGAAGAGCCGGCTAAGGAACTAATTAAAGTTGTCCCTTCCTTGATTATTGAGTATATGTGACTAGCTGGTGTTGCCTCAAATCACCAGGTTGTTAAAAGAAGAATATCATCCCAAATAGCTTATTAGGCATTGGTTTATTAGGCATGATAATGTAGGGGAAGCTTAACCTTTGCAACCTAAACCTATCTTAGAACATTAGGCAAAGTACATGTAGTTCTTCATACTGTTATCTTTTTATGGATCACAAACATTAAAATCCTTCCACAAAATTGACTAATTCTAGGTAGAGTTGCAATTCTCCTTCACCACCCCAATATTTTAGCTCCAAGTAATTAGCATTAACTCAGTATACTGTTGTTACTTCCTTACATGCCTACCATCATCAATAAATTGAAAATTCTATGGAAGCAGATGTGTCTTTTTCATATTTTTATCACCTAGCAGAGGCCTCATCATAGGCATTAGTAAATGCTTTTTTCTCACTTAAATCATCCTTCAGATGGTTTCATATTACATGAGTTTCATTTAAAACTAATGAAGAACTGCATACCTACTAGAATGACTAAAAAGCAAACAAAGAAAACCCCCAACAATTCCAAATGTTGACTAGGACACAGAACAACTAGAATTCTCATAAACTACTGGTGAGAATGCCAGATAATATAGCCACTCTGGAAAACCAATTTGGGAGTTACTTAAAAAGTTAAACATACCCTAAACCATACAACCTAGCAACCCTAACTCCTAAGTATTTACTCAAGATAAATAAAAACACATGTCCACAGAAAAACTTGTAAGCAAATGTTTTTAACAACTTTATTCATAATTTCCCCAAACCAGAAACTACCCAAATGTCCATCAACTTGTAAATGAATAAACAAATTGTGGTACATCCACATAATGGAATATTATTTAGCAAGAAAAGGAAATAAAGTATTGATATGTGCTGTAACATGAATAAGCCTTGAGAACACTGTAAGAAGCCAGTCACAATGGATCACATGTTGTATAATTCCAATTACATGAAATAACCACAATAGGCAAATTAGCCATAGAGACAGAAAGCAGATTGGTTGTTGCCTAGGGCTGGGTTAGTCAAGAGGGAAACGGAAATTAAATGTTGGTGGTTATGGGGTTTCTTTTTTAGGGTGATGAAAATGCTTTAGAATTAGATAGTGATTACTGACACACAATTTTGCAAATATACTAAAAACCAAAACATGTAAATAAAATTGTAAAAGGTGAATGAACTTTGTGGTATGTTAATTATATCTTAATAAAGATATATTTTTTTAAGTTTTCCTAATGTGTTAACAGTAACTATGATACTACCTGCAAATTGTCTGTTTTAGGTATAGGACATATGACTGAAGGAAGGCAAAGTCTTAACTGTATCTGTTCCATTCAAGAGCCACAACAGGACTCAAGTAATAAAACCTAACCCAGTAGTAAACCTCAAAAGGACATATGACTGAAGGAAGGCAAAGTCTTAACTGTATCTGTTCCATTCAAGAGCCACAACAGGACTCAAGTAATAAAACCTAACCCAGTAGTAAACCTCAAAACCTATTGCCAGTTAAATAACTAATACCATCCATGTCACCATATGTCATTGCATTTCTTTTTTTTTTTTTTTTTTATGATAGTCACAGAGAGATAGAGAGAGAGGCAGAGACACAGGCAGAGGGAGAAGCAGGCTCCATGCACCGGGAGCCCGACATGGGATTCGATCCCGGGTCTCTAGGATCGCGCCCTGGGCCAAAGGCAGGCGCCAAACCGCTGCGCCACCCAGGGATCCCTGTCATTGCATTTCTAAGTATGTCTTTAACACTCCTGCAGAGACCGACAAGCAGTTAACCATATTACCCACAAACAACATCTTCTCAAGTCTCCCGTTGTTTCTAAGGAGTTTTTTTATTATTATTATTCCAGAGATTCCAGTCTTAGAATGATATGCAGTGTCTTTCAGAGACCCAATTCATCCCATTTGTAACCTAGGCACATTTTAAGAAGGAAATGCTCCAGCTTTTATCTAGAACTATTACTAGACCATAAAGGATACCTATATCCATACAGACCAAAGTCAGACCTGCTCCTGTTCATTTAAATTGCTGTTTGACTTGAATGGATAAATGAGGAGTTACACAGCAGAATTCGCAGATTCACCAGAATCTGACAGGGGCCACGACATGAACGCTTCTGCTGTGGCCCCGTTATCCTCTATGATACTTGTATTTAAAAACTGAGCAGCAAAACACAGCTGCTTTCACACAAATAGTCCTGGGGCACCTGGGTAGTTCAGTCAGGTTAAGTGTCTGACTCTTATTTTGGCTCAGGCATGATCTCACGGTCGTGAAATCAAGCCCTGCACTAGGCTCTGCACATGGCATGGAGCCTGCTTAAGATTCTCCCTCTCCCTCTGCTCCTTCCCAACTCTTTGTCTTAAAACAAAACAAAATAGTCCTTTGACACCAAAAGCAATAAAGCAACACCTGTGCCAATTTGATCTAGCAGCTAAGGATCTTTTTTTTTTTTTTTGTCTTTTCAGCTTTTAATTTAAATTCTAGTTAGTTGGGCAATGCTCTTGGTTCCCCCTCCCTCTTTGGGAGCTTTATATGCTATCATTCAATAAACTTAACTATCGCTCAAAAAGAATTCTAGTTGGTTAACATACAGTGCAATCTTGGTTTCAGTAGAATTTGGTGGCTCATCACTTACATACAACCTAGTGTTCATCATAACAAGTGCCCTCCTTAATACCCATCATCCATCTCACCCATCCCCTGCCCACTTCCTTCCATCAACTCTTGGTTTGTTCTCTTTCATTAAAAGTCTCTTATGGTTTGGGCACCTGAGTGGCTTAGTTGGTTAAGTATCCAACTCCTGACCTCAGCTCGGGTCTTGATCTCAGGGCATGAGCTCAAGCCCCATGTTGGGCTCCACACTGGGCATGAAGCCTACTTTTAAAAAAGTCTCTTATGGTTTGTTTCCCCCTCTCTTTTTTTCCGCTTCCATATGTTAATCTGTTTTGTCTCAAATTCCACATGAGTGAAATCATATGGTATTTGTCTTTTTCTGACTTATTTCACTTAGCATAATATACTCTAGCTCTATCCATGTTGTTGCAAATGACAAGATTTCATTCTTTTTGTAGGCTGAGTAATATTCCATTGTAATATTCCACACACACACACACACACACACACACACACACACACATCTTCTTTATCTATTCATCAGTCAATGGACATTTGGGCCCTTTCCACAGTTTGGCTATTGTTGATAATGCTGCTATAAACACTGGGGTGCACATACCCCTTCAAATCTATATTTTTGTAGCGTTTGGGTAAATACCTAGTAGTGCAATTTCTGGATTAAAGGGTAGTTCTATTTTTAACTTTTTGAGGAACCTCTATACTGTTTTCCAGAGTGGCTGTACCAGTTTACATTTCCACCAACAGTGGGAGAGGGTTTCCCTTTCTCTGCATCCTCACCAACACCCGTTGTTTCCTGCGTTGTTGATTTTAGCTATTCTGACAGGTGTGAGGTGATATCTCATAATGGTTTTAATTTGTCTTTCCCTGATGATGAGTGATGTTGAGCATCTTTTTATGTGTCTGTTATAGCAGCTAAGGTTCTTCTCCCTTTCAGAAACCAGGGTGATGCCATGCCCAGTGTACATACAGATTAAGAGCTATGGACTATAAGTCTTTACTGTCACTCCCTGGCCACCACTGAAGAGGTCACCAATACATATGAGTGTTTATTTTTAAGAAGGGAATCTGGTAAGTACCAAAAAATTTCACTTCAAGTTGATGGACTGCAACCAGAAGAAAAGCACATTATTTTTTCTCAGTTTTCGAATCCTTCTCTTCCAATGGAAGGAGAAAGGAAAACAATAAGCCCACATCTCAAGTTTATTGTGCAAATCTGATTCCAGATAAGACCAGTAATAAAAATAGATTAAGTAACAAAACAAATATAATAGGATAGTATGTTCAAAAGCCCAAACTGTCCTTTTTTTTTTTTTTAAGATTTTATTCATTTATTCATGAGAGACACAAAGAGAGAGAGGCAGACACAGGCAGAGGGAGAAGCAGGCTCCCTGCAAGGACTCAATCCCAGATCCCAGGATCATGCCCCAGGCTAAAGGCAGATGCTCAACTGTTGAGCCACCCAGGCGTCCCCCAAACTGTCTTAACCACTTTTAAAGCATCATTATTTCTGATTTTAAGCAGGGCTTACGTCCTAGCTCCCTTTATGCCCAGCCTCTTTGCTATAAGATAATGCTGGTTTATAAAAATACTAATCTGCCTCTACCAATCTGCCTCTGGGGAGAGAGAAATAAATGTGTATACTGCTTTCCATAATAAGCCTTGTAGAATTTGTCATAGTTACCATATAAAGATTAATATGCTGACACATTGTGTTTCGGCGACAGACAGACAGGCAGACAGAAAAGATTAATATGTGCCAGAACTTGTGCTAAGTCCTTTACTTAATCTTTACATCTTTAATCTTCACAACTGTGCTATAAGTTTAATATTATAATGTCTATTTTACAGACAAGGAAATGAAATATTAAATTCAGTTCTTAATATAAATCAGGTGCCTGTGAAGGCGGCTATCTATACACAAATTATTTGTTATGTAAGCATTCCAGGAAGAAAAGAACATTTATAAATCCTTAACCTAATCTTCAGTTTAAATATTACCACATTTAAGAGGAACACATTAAAGGGATGCCTGGGTGGCTCAGTTGGTTAAGCATCTGGCTCTTGGTTTCAGCTCAAGTCATGATCTCACGGGTCATGGGATATAGCCCCTATCGGGCACCACATTTAGTGGTGAGTCTGCTTTAGGATTCTCTTCCTTTGTACAGTGCCCCGCCCCATGCACACACACACTCTCTCTCTAGGATAATTAAATGAGTCTTGAAGGGAAAAAAAGAAGTATATCAACCATTCCTATTTTAAAAAGAACATATTAAAGCATCTAAAATGCAAAGCATCTACATTTATTAAAATATTTGGTATGTGGAAGGTTAAAAAATTTACTTTAAAATAAAGCCTGTATAATTCTAGTAATGCTATTTTAAGGTACTTTAGAGATCATAACATAAATTGCAATAATTTAGATTAAGAGAAGTTCAGCCAAAATGTCCACATCATTTTTTAGAAGAACAGCTCTCTTGGGATGTCTTGTTGGCTCAGTCAGTGAACTGTGCAACTCTTGATCTCGGGGTCATGAGTTCACGCCCCATGTTGGGTGGATATTGCTTAAAAAATAATATCTTAAAAAAAACCACCTTTTTTAAGAAAAGATTTTATTTATTTATTTGAGACAGAGAGAACATGAGCAAGAGTGGGGAGAAAGGGAAGACTCCGCTGGGCAGGGAGCCTGGAGATCATGACCTGAACTAAAGATAATATGCTTAATTGATTGAGCCACCCAGGTGCCCCAAAGAACAGCTTTCTTTATTACATTCAAATGTTAGTGCTAACAAAATTTTGTCATGAATGCTGAGAACTATTTATTCTTCATTTATTCCACTTAGATGTATTACAAATTTTAGTATGCCGGGCATTAAAGATTAAAAAATGAGGCATAGTCTCCACCCACGGAAGCCAGTTGTCTAGTTTACAGATAATTACTATATCATGAGGTAAATGCAATGACAGAGCTATGTGCTGGGAGCACAAATGAAGGAGAGATCAAAAAGGCTTCCAGCAAAGGAAGGCCAGAAGCACAGGGACTTGCACAGACATCTGGGCCCAACTTCCTCAAGAAATTTGGAAGGACCCAAGAAGAGATTCTCCAAAGGATATATAGGCTACATACAGGCTACAAATAGGTAACACTTTCTTGTGAATACATTAAGGATGTAGTTTAGCAAATCCTTTCTACAGGACAATATCAGGTAACTTATATGTAAATAAGCACAATTTCAGAATAATATTCTACCACAAAAGAATCCAACTTTACATTAAAGACTTGTGTGTGTGTGGCCTTAAATCTTTTTCCTGGTATTCAACTCTGAGGATCTATATTACCATTATCTATTGAGTTAGATCTGCAAACATTCACTCTCCAGCATACTAAGGCTATAAATAATCTAATTTTTTCCTAATACCTTTTATTTATAGACTACTTTACATTTCACAAAGCATTTTCACACACATCACTGCTCATATGAACCTTATCAAGATGTTCTTTTGAGCCTTCGTTAGCACACCCTATCCCACTCTGACATATACTAGAACCTTCCTCTATTACACCAACAACTAGATTATCAAAAACTTTTGGAACTAAATAATAGCAGAACTACTCAATATTGGCTATGTGCCTAGTACTGTTTTAAACACTACACGTTTTATCTCATTTCCTCCTTACAAAAGTCTATGGAGGTAAATACTATTATCACCCCATTTTACAAATGAGAAAACTGAGGGACAAAGATATCACTCAAAGTATGTGAGACAGGAGTCAAACCCAGGCAACTCAGAGCCTTAAAACCATTGTGCTCTTCTTCCTCTAAGGTTAAGAATCATTCCTAGTTAATCGTTCTCATTTCTGTTATTGTCTAATCATTACTTTTCTATTCATCCTGGTATATGTGACGGTGGGGCATGAAAAAGAAACATACTTTCTTATATATTGTTTCCTATTCATTAAGCTGAATTCCAGATCTATTAAAGAACGAAAAAAAAACCCTTAATGTTGTGTGTCAAGTTCCATTTTGGGGAAATAATTTAATGAAAAACATGAAGTAATCATTTGCTCCTGAAAAGTAATTAAAGGGGTGCCTGGGTGGCTCAGTCAGGTAAGCACTAGACTCGGTTTCAGCTCAGGTCACAATCTCAGGTGGTGGTATAGAGCTGCGTGGTGGACTTGTGCTCAGTGCAGAGTCTACTTAAGATTCTCTCTCCCTCTGCCTCTCCCCCAACACTCTCTCAAAAAAAGAAGTTTCTTTCTTTTTTTTTTTTTTTTAAAGGAAAGTAATTAAGGTAGATCCCCTTTAATATATAGCTATTTGGAGATTCTTAAACTAATTCAATTCATAATTAATTTTATTCCCAAAATGTTGTGGAAACATTTACTGCCTAAAAAGTGACATACCAATATAAAAAAAATTATATATAAACATAAATGCACGCTTATGTATAAATACACATATATTACTCTTTCCAGGGATTCCACAGACTCCATCATCACTGAAATACATTATGCCTTCTGAAGGCAGAGGAAAAACCAAGCAAGCTGACTGGCAATGTTATGATTACCTTCATTCAATTTAACTATAGGGTATATACAATATTACAGAGATTTGTTTATTTATTTATTAGAGAGAGAGAGGGAGGGAGGGAGCACATGTGTGTGCACATAGGGGTAAGGGGCAGAGGAAGAGGGAGAGAGAGAGAATCTCAAGCAGATCCCGACACAGGCCTCAGTTTCATGACCCTGAGATCATGACCTGAGTGGAAACCAAGAGTTCAATGCTTAACCGACTGAGCCACCCAGGCACCTCCTCCCTTTTAAAGAGTTATTTATTTATTATTTTGGGAGGGTATATACAATATTTTAAAAGCAAAGACTAAAAAGAGTAATTCCAAGGCATGATTTGAGGATGGAAAAAAGAGAGAAAAACTATGAAAATATAAAAAGGAAAAAGCAGACAGAACTTATTATTTGTAAAATCGTATCCACAAGATAATCAGTCTCTTCACTGGGAGGACCAATGGTAGCCAGAATTATAATGCTCTGTGCTCTGCAGTTAAGTAAAAGTAAAAATACTAAATCACAACACATCATAGCACTCAAATATCAGAATTGGACAAGTTAATCTCCCTATGAATCAGTTTCCTCATGTGTGAATAACAGTAACAATAAAAATGTGGTAACAGTAATACCTACCTCATGGATATTATGAACATAATATTTGTAAAGCACTTAGTACACTATGCAGTATAAAGTAAGCACCAAATAAGTGTTAAATAAGCAAATGAATACCAATCTTCTCTATCACCATACAGGAAGGTGAAGGTGGTCATATACCACGGTATCAAAGTCCAGAATTAACCTCAATTCTGTTTCATGAAATGATGAACCAACGTAAATGTGAGGCATGATTTACAGGCTGAAAACTATGGAACTATGAAAGAGGCAAGTGGCAAATAAGATACATTCAACTAAGTGGAATTGAATATACAGAAGGCATGAGAAAAATCTGCAGTGATTATTTTGAAGTAATGGAAGGTAGGAAAGTTGCTGAAGACCAAAAGAAAGGAAGGAAAATATTATACACACATACACATGTTAAAAAAGTAACACTTAACTTACTGAACAATCTGTAGTCACTTATAAAAACTGTAGGTATGAACAAAGCTTCAGTGGATATACAATGCTTTTTAAAATGTTTTTTTTTTTAAGATTTTATTTATTATTCATGAGAGAGAGGCAGAGACACAGGAAGAGGGAGAAGCAGGCTCACTGCAGGAGGGACTTGATCCCGGAACCCTGGGATCACACCTTGAGCCAAAGACAGATGCTCAACCGCTAAGCCACCCAGGCATCCCTTAAAATGCTTTTCACTTGAAAAATTTTATGATTTTGTTGACAACTCATGTATCCTATATAAAAATAGTTTCATTTATAATGTAAACATAAAAGCTCGAAGATAATAAACTAGGGATATCTTTAGTGATAAACAATGAGAACACACTTAAAACATTTTTCGCAAATGTAAAGAAAGCACTGTATAAAATTAACAGAAACAATGGCAGTACATTATATGTATTTACCCATTTCTGGGCATTATCTGTTGTTCCAAAAACTCAATAGCTGTAGAAACTGTGATGAAACATTCTGTCTACTTGAAGCAAAGGCTTACTCTAGCAGAGAGTCTATCAAGTATACAAGAAAACTCTTACATCCTCCTTGTAAATTACACTTTGTATCTCTATATAACGTTTTACTAATAATGGCATGCTAATGGGAGACCACAGATTAATGCATAAAAGTTCAAAACAAAACAGAAACCACAAATTACAAAACTATATATTACAACTTCTAGTACAGATAAACTGTGCCAAATCATGACATGGAACATAAACTATCTAAGATCAAATTGTTTTAATATCAGCTCATTAAGACCCATTTGTTCTAAAATAGGTCTATATATCTTCACTGTTCAATATAGTAGCTACTATCTACATGTGGCTATTGAACAACTGAAATATTGGTAGAACAAATTGAGATATATTGTAGCTATCAATACACCCTGGATTTCAAAGACTTAATATGAAAAAATATCTAATAATTTTTACATTGATCACATGTTGAAATGATATTCTGGATATAGCAGATTTAAATACAACATATTATTAAAATTAATTTTACCTACTTTTTAATTTTTAAATGTGCTACTAGAAAATTTAAAATTATTTTATGTGCCTTGCAGTCTATTTCTATTGGTCTACAGTCAGGTTTAACAGAAACTGAGTTTGAATTCTTATATTCCAAAGTTAAAACCACTGACTTTCCCACCAACTACATCAGTTTACAATAATCTCTACCCAAACTTCATCTATGAATTTCTGCCCTCAAATCACCCAATTACGAACCTCAGCCCCCAAAACTTTATTTAAATGCCCTAATTCTCCCCTCTCCCTCTCCTAAGACACTCTTGAGCCACCATCAAGGTAGTCCTTGTTCAAGCAAGTTTAGGAAAGCCAGCTCTGTGTGATCAACAAGTTTCCCTGGTGGTCTTTGCATAGGGATCTGCCAAAGTTAATTTGAATAAGCCTTGTAAAATGCAGTAAGTTGTGTTGAAGATGTATAATGAACAGAGACAGTTAGAAAAAAATGATTACAGTTGAACTTTAAATAGCACAGGTTTGAACTGAGCGGGTCCACTTATATATGAAATTTTTTTTTCAATAAGTACAGTACAGTACTGTAAACATGTTTTCCTTATGATTTTATTTTTTTAAGCTTTATTTATTTGAGAGAGAGAGAGAGAGAGAGAGAGAGAGAAAGAACAAGTCAGGGGAGGGGCAGAGGGAGAGAATCTTCAAGCAGACTCCCCACTGAGTGTATAACCCTACGTGGGGCTCCATTCCACAACCCATGAGATCACCACCTGACCCAAAAACAAGGTCTGATGTCTAACTGACTGAGCCACTCAGGCACCCTCCTTATGATTTTCTTTCTTTTTCTTTTTTCTTTTCTTTCTTTCTCTTTCTTTCTTTCAAGATTTTACGTATTTATTTGAGAGAGGAAAAAGCACAGAGGGAAGCGTGAGAGGGAGAGGCAGACTCTCTGCTGAGCAGAGAGCCCGATGCAGGGCTCAATCCCAGGAACCAGAAGTCATGACCTGAGCCAAAGGCAGATGCTTAACCGACTGATCCACCTAAGCGCCCCTCCCTTATGATTTTCTTAATAATGTTTTCTTTCATCTAGCTTACTTTATTGTTAAGAATATAGTATACAAAACATATAACATGGAAAATATGTGTTAATTATTTGTATTTTCAGTAAAGCTTCTGGTCAACAGTAGGCTATTAAGTTCTCAGGGGGTCAAAAGTGATATGTGGGTTTTTGACTATGCAGGGGTCTGTGCCCGTAACTAACCTTTGTATTGTTCAAGGATTAAACTGTATGATTAAGTTATCCTAAGTGATTTAAATGACCTAAATTAAAACCCACACTTGAAGAGTAAAAGAGCAAATCATGTGGGCCCTAAGGTTCCTGCTATGCCAAAGTAGAAGATCGTAACATTTAAGTTAGAAACAGGTTTCACTGAGGTTTCTAAGTCTTATTTATAAACAGGTTAAAATCATGATCTAAATTTTTAGATATCATAGAACTCTATTATTTTCATGATTTGGTACCCAACTCCTGACTCAGTCTGCAGAATGGAAGGGGGTAGGGTTTTAGGGGAGACACAAAGCAAATGTGGCCATCTCTACTACTTTTCTTTTATTCTCAGGACTCAGTGGAACACCATTTTTAAATTTAACAGGCAGGATATACTCCCTGGTCTAGAGCTGATAATAATGTGGCAAGTTAGCTGAAGTCCACCAAGTCTCCCATTACAGTGAAGTACACTGCTATTTTGATTCCAATTAATGGCCACATTTAAACTCTAGAATTATAGCTACTTAAATAGGCCATATTTATGAAAAGCTAAACTTATCCCCAAATCACTAAACAGAAAACCATATATATGACTCAATTTTCAAATTTTCTACCATTGAACACATATTAATCTCAATCAACACATATTTCACTTATCTCAAAATAGTCATTCATCTCCCCCAAACTTATTTTAACCATTTACTTCCAACTTTCTCAGTGTCCTCCACATAAATAAATCCAAAGATTTTTTTAACAAACAAAAACATCAGGGTCACCTAGGTAGCTCAGTCAGTTCAGTGTCCAGCTTTTGATTTTGGGTTAGGTCATAATTTCAGAGTTCTCACAAGTCCCATGTTGGGCACCAAGCTCAGTGCTGAGTCTGCTTGAGATTCTCTCTCCTTCACCCTCTGCCCTCTCCCTGCTGTGCTAAATAAATAAATAAATATTTTTGAAAATTTTTTTAAATAAGACATCAGGTATATTCTAAATCCTATGGCAATCTAACTACAGAACATCAGAATAAAAATGTTTGCCAACTTGGAGCCATACGCTGATGACAAAACCCATTGTGGCAGCATCTAAATAGCAACACATTTACTTGATTTATCAATATAATGATCCATGATCAATTTTGCAACTTTGGCTACTTTGATTTTTAGCATGCTTAAGCCTTTCTACCATGAATGAATGCTCAAATCAAGTTAAGAGTAACTGAACATGAGTAAGAATAGCCAATGACAAACAGCATTCCAAAATCAAAGAGAAATCTTGATGTTTAGATCATTAATATTACTTCATGACTACATGGTCTACTCTAAGATGTCTCCTACTCAGTCTCTACAAGGGTGCATGTATATGTGTGTGCATATATACATATAAGAAAGATGTAGCTATGTTTTAACGTAAAAAAATTACAAGTACAGACACTGTTCTCCAGACTCCCTGATAGGGTCCTACCCAGTGAGTCAACATAAAATGGTTAAATAGACAAGACAGCTCTTTTATGAATTCTATGGAGGAAAAACAGAAGTTGTTATAAGGAACACTACAGCATATAGAGATGCTCTCATTCACTCCCAGGTCCTAACCTTATATCCATTCTACTTTCTCACTTTTAATTGCATGCCTGCTGCTCATTCTCATTTGGATAGCACCTCAGCACCATAACACTCAACTTACTAGGGGAGCAGAGATTCAAGAAGTGGAAATATCCACATCGATAGTTTTTTTTTTAAGCTTTTATTTATTTATTCATGAGAGACACACAGAGAGGCAGAGACACACAGGCAGAGGGAGAAGCAGGCTTCCCGCAGGGAACCTGATGCAGGACTCAATCCCAGAACCCCAGGATCACGACCTGAGCCAAAGGAAGACACTCAACCACTGAGCCACCCAGGCGCCCACCACATCAGTAGTTTAAAAATGAGAATAAGCAACTGCAGTTTTGACTTCTTGAACTTCAAATGATAAAATTCAGAGAGAAAGCAAGTTTGTTGCTCTAGAAGTACCAAAAAGAGAAAGGGTAGAAAACCATCTTCTTTTCTTCTTCTTCAAGCCTTTTAATGGATAGGGACATCTATGAAGAATAGTATGGGCAACACACAGTGTCACCAAGTTTCAGCTGGGATGAAGCCATGTAAGGAAAGAGAAAGATTTTTTTTTTTAATCTAAAAGTAGATATGATTTAAGCCTAACAGCTCAGAATGATCTAGTTCTCCTTCATATCCTCTACTCCATCAGTCAGCAATTGTAACATATTTTCTTCTGAAAGGATTCTCAGTTTTACCTTGCTAGACTTGTGCTAAACCCAAGATAACTATCATGCCTTCCTACCCAGCCTCCCTGACTCCAGGTTGTACTGTGGCAGGCACACATATTTCTCCAATCCACCTGCCTGGTCTTTCTAAACATGTTTTTTTTTTTTTATTTATTTATTTATTTATTTATGATAGTCACAGAGAGAGAGAGAGAGGCAGAGGCACAGGCGGAGGGAGAAGCAGGCTCCATGCACCGGGAGCCCGACGTGGGACTCGATCCCGGGTCTCCAGGATCGCGCCCTGGGCCAAAGGCAGGCGCCAAACCGCTGCGCCACCCAGGGATCCCTCTAAACATGTTTTTATTGTCCTACCATTCTGATCTTAGTCTTTTAGGGTTCCTACTGTCTGACGCAGAATCCACATCCCTACACCAGATACTGAAGACTATCACTGTCATGCTAAGTATCATCAGTAATAGTCTAATTCTGGACTCCATTCTAGATCCCTACTCTTACTTTACTTTTATTTCATCTTTTTCATCTACTTCTAATCTATGTTCTCTTGCAGTGTAGTATGTACAAACACATCTTTTTTCTTTAAGATTTTATTTATTCATGAGAGAGACAGAGACAAAGGAGAGGGAGGAGAAGCAGGCTCCACACAGAAGCCCGATGTGGGACTCGATTCCGGAACCCCACGATCACGTCCTAAGCCAAAGGCAGATGCTCAACCACTGAGCCACCCAGGCATTCCCATACAAATACATATTAAATGCTTTTTTAAACCAAGTAGAATCTAGTAAATAAAAATGCATTGTTTTTTTTTAATCCTAAAAAAATTCAATCCATCCTATCTCCCAGTAAGATCTAAGAGTCCCCCACTCGAGTCAGAAGTTCTGCTTAATAACTCCAGTTATTGCTCATGTTTCTTTCCTTACTTTGGATTCCCATTCTCTGTAGCTAAACCCTATCTATCCTACAAAGTGGAGCTACAAGGACCTTCTCTATCACTTTTTTTTTTTTTTAACCATTCTAGGCCAAATTCTTGCCCTTCCTTGGCTGTTTATGACAACTAATACATCACACCATCTAGTACTTGCTTTCATGTAACACTCTGTTGTATGTATGTTAGTTCCTAAGGACAGGATTCAGATAATTTGTGTCATCCACAATACATAACACCAGTCTAAGAACATAGTATATAACTTGTAAATACTGAATTCAAACTCCATTTAACAGCATTGTCACATATAATACATGTGAATTTCTCTGGATTTAAAATAAAGGGAAAATATATAAAAGACTAAGAATTTTACATAGCATGATGGTTTATATAGCTGACTCTATGGAACATAAGTCTACGGGACATGTCTACATAGGTTGTCTTTTGACAATAACTGAGTACTGTAAAAAGTCATCAGACTAGATCTCTAATAACATACACAATGCAAATTACGCTGAACACATGGTCTTTGGTGGTTTAGAACAAACATGAAGTGTCTTAGAGGCATCATAAATATTATGATCATGCCACAAGAGATTAGAAGATTGGGTTTTGAACTTGCTCATGACATTCCCTAGAAGAAACTTCTTAATATAAATCCCCGATGTCCGCTTACTTGCCTATGGCTTGCTTGCATAAAACTAGAATATCAAATGAGCAATTGCTTAACTTCCTGGACAGTATAAAATGGCTGCCGTTTTGAATATTTAATTATTGTAACAAAAGCTGAAGCATCCTTTTACCAGCTTTGTCTTCTTCATTGAAATCTTCATGTCTTTCAACATACTCTGATATCTCAGCACTCAATACATTCTCTATTATTTATGTCCCTCTAACAGAATGTGTCACTCCAACTCTCCTGTCTGCTTCAACCCTCCATTATGTCCCTCAGTGTGAAGCAAAATATTCACAATCAAAAGATTTTTCTTTCTTTCCACCTCACTCAGGCCTTACATTTTTTATATTAAGCTATAATTTTCCTTAGGTCTCTGTGTTTCACATTTAACAGAATCTAGGCTTAAATTAGAATATCAAATATCCCATTGTATTTTAAAATGAAAATCATGTGTTATACTTACATGATTCATCAACTTTAATTCTGCTCAATAACTTTAAAATAGCTACAATGGAATAACATTTCATATGCTAGATCACACCGAAGTTGATAGGTCAAATAGGATCATCTACACTGGCAAAGAAGTACACAGTAAGCTTTAAAATGTTAACTGAATAATTGCTACCTTCAGATGAGCTCATATCTTTGGAATGTTGAGGATTCAAGGTCAAAATATGATAAAATCAATCTCCCCACCCAGTCTCAAATCTTCTAAATGCTAAATTCATAATGCCTTTGAAAGTGGCATTTCAAAGGAAAATGGAATGAAATGGAAAAATTTTCCATTCATCAAAGTTGCATTTTGCAACAGTCTGAAGCATTAATACAATTCATGTTTTTATTCTACTTAAAATCAATACAAGTTTAATCTAACATTGCAAAATAATGTTTCATCAGCATTATAAAATCTAAAAGTATTTAGATTGTATTTTTGCAACGTAAGGACTAACCATTTTTTAACCAGATTCAACTATTTTGATACACAGATTTAAATAATAAAGTCTTTTTCTTTCTCCAGATAACTTTTGCCCTTTGAATGAGTATGATGGCAATAAGGAGCCTGGTAAAGTTTTAACTTAAACTATCAATTAAAAAACAGCAACTACCTCCCCCAAATAGACAATAAACAAACAAAACAGGGTCTCTTTTAATCTAGATATATGTAGAACATGATGCTGGATAATATTAAGAACTGGCAAAACTCTGGTCAATTGTTCTTACTAGGCTTTGATATCACACATCTTAACCTGTATTCCAAAATGCTCTGTTGTTAAAATGCTCTTTACCAATAGAAACCAGGAAATAGATGATGGGTAGGTTTCCACACTAGCTTGTAAGTAGTTAATTGGTTACAAAGCTAAACAAAAATACCTGATCAGCAGCCAACATTGTTTCCATGTGAAACCTCAAAGTCTGATGAACTTCTGTTCAGTGAATTGCAGGTCTTATCACTGAGATCTAGGCCAACTATGCCTCTACAGCACAAATCTCCAACTTCTATCCCCACTCCTAGTTCTACTCCCTACTCTCTTCATTAAGTTACAGTAACAGGAATTGGCCTTCTAAGGTCATAGCAATGACAAGTGAATGGGAAAGTGAAAATGTTCCCTCTGAAAAGAGGAGGTCATTTGTATATTAGCAATTTCTAAAAGTGAATATTTCGAAGTTGTACTTCCTATATCAAAATGAAACAATATCCCTTTCTTGAGTCAAAACTTGTTGGCCATTTATTATGAAAATACATAAGCATCTACTATAGTTGAAGCTTTGCTTAATTGACTTTCCATATTAACCCATGAGTTACATCCTCCCTATATAAAATGCCCATAGTATACTCAACACCTATTATGGGATTAACCCATAAACTTCTGTCCTATCAGATGAGCTGCAAGCTTACCTAGAGGTGGTAGGTTTGTCTCCAAGCCTTTTTAATGCTTGTGTTACTGTAATTATGTGATTTAATTTAATATATGCAAACCAATTAAATGAATGTCAAAAAATTATTTGTATTATGAAAAGTATTTTGAATGTTCTAGAGAAAGCTAAATAAAAGGAGTTGGAACCGTTCTTATTTAGAAAGTTCTCAAATTAAAATTGGGCAATTTCTCTGTGAAAATATGAAAAAGAAGAAAAATTTTATGAGATATCTAAGTTTTCCAAATCTTTTAAAAGTTTATTGGAAGCCATGTAGCAGTGCTTTTACTCTTAATTTAGGATTCTTAACCATTTTTGAGTTATGGGCCCCTTTGGAAATATAATGAATGGTGTAGTCCATCTCTCTCCCTAGAAACACAAATGATTAACAACATACAATTCTGGTGGTTCCTACATCCTGGCCCCATTTATTTTCCCCCTCCACCCTTCCAAAAAGCACATCTTGTGGCTTTTATGGATCCTAAGCTTCTAAATATTCTAGTCATGTTTACACTCATTAAAAAACTAAGCACCGGGCAGCCCCGGTGGCGCAGCGGTTTAGTGCCGCCTGCAGCCTGGGGTGTGATCCTGGAGACCCATGATCGAGTCCCACGTCCGGCTCCCTGCATGGAGCCTGCTTCTCCCTCTGCCTGTGTCTCTGCCTCTCTCTCTCTCTCTCTCTGAATAAATAAATAAATCTTAAAAATAAAAAAATAAAAAATTAAGCACCATTTTAGTGTAGCCAACTAAATTCCATAAGGTCTAATCTCAACTTTGTTAAGACCTTATTAATGATATTTCAGATTGGTTAATAATACCTACTACCTCTCAAGTGAGTCTATTCAACTTAAAAATAACAGATTCTAGGTTTAATTTCTCTTATTGTCTATGATCCTCCCATATGATTGATTGGTTAGCAATTCCTTATAGTTCTTTGCAATGCCAGGCTGTAACTCATAAATAAGGGTTAATCAGCTAGCATACACTAATCAGCTAACATACACTCTAATTCTCAGGGTACAATAAAAATATATACATCAGGCTAGAATCAGAAAAAGCTCTTGACTAAGAATGGTAGTTATTTCTTCTCTCAGATTTAGTGTTCTAATAAGTAGTCCAAGTAATCTATCTTAATAAGGTTTTCCTTCCCACACATTGAGAGTCACACAAAAGCATGGGTGGATAAGAGATGTCAAATCACTTGTTCAAATATTCCCAACACATAGCTTTTCCTTCTGAAGTTCCTCCACTCTAAACCCACCGGGTTTATGAGTCATGAAAATTCTAATCTGCCACTATTGAGCATTTTCACCTCTAGATCATTTTCCCCAGCTGCCTAAAACAATTCCTGGGAGTCATTCTAAACTCCTTCTCCTCTTCCTTGCATCCAAGCAATCACCAGTCCTTTCAGTCAGCCTCCTAATTTATTTCTCAAGTCCATCTTTTCCTCTCAATTACTTTAGGTCCTTCCATGTTAACCAGCTCCTTGCCTGTGTTTGGTCCCTGAAAATATATATCCCAGAATTATCTTTCTGAAACAAGGCTGTGATCACTTCACTCACCAATTAAAAAGCCTAAAAATGGTTATCTTTCTCAGCTTAAAAATTCTTCAATGTCCCCATTGGACAAAGTTGAAGGCAAAGAATGTTCGAATGTCTTTGTGATCTGGCCCCTCCTGCTTTGTCGGCCTCACTTCTCACTTGCCTCACCCCTACCCTGAATCATCTGCTCTGTCTGCATGGCATGTTGTTTTCTTTTGTTTGTTTGTTTGTTTGTTTTTTAAAGATTTTATTTATTTATTCATGAGAGGCACACAGAGAGAGAGGTAGAGACACAGGCAGAGGGAGAATCAGGTTCTCTGCAGGGAGCCCGATGTGGGACTCAACCTGGGTTTCCAGGGTCATGCCCTGGGCCGAAGGTGGGGCTAACCCGCTGGGCCACCAGGGCTGCCATGTTGTTTCTTACCTGTATAGCTGCTGTTCCCTCTGCTTAAAGCAAATCTTTTTGCTGCAACTCCTACCCCTGTTCCCTGGTCTGCCTATGGAACCCTGACAATTCAGCTGTAAATAAAGCTTTAAAATGCCCCAATATGTTCATAACAGTATTGTTTAACAGTTAAAAACTGAGGGCACCTGGGTAGCACAGTCAGCTAAGCATCCAGCTCTTGACTTTGATGCAGGTGGTGGTCTCAGAGTCGTGGGATGGAGCTCTATATTGGGCTCAGTGCTCTAAGTGGAATCTGCTTGAAATTCTCACTCTACTCCTGCCACCTCCCAGTTGTACACACACACATGCTCTCTCAAATAAATATTTTTTTAATTAGTTAAAAACTGAAAGCCACCTAAATCCTCCAAATATAAAAATGACTTTTTAATTACAATGGATTCCTGTGATGGGATATTACGTGGTAATAAAAGTGTTTATAAACTTAATGATATGAAAAGCTAAAAAATATGGCTATAAAATTATTTATACAGAATCGTTCTCAACCATATAAAACACATTCACATAAAAAAGAGATCATTGGCAGAATTGCACCAAAACAACAGTACTTCTCTCTGGGTAATAGGATTATGAGCAATTTTTTTCTAGGCAGAGGGAGAATCAGGTTCTCTGCAGGGAGCCCGATGTGGGACTCAACCTGGGTTTCCAGGGTCATGCCCTGGGCCGAAGGTGGGGCTAACCCGCTGGGCCACCAGGGCTGCCATGTTGTTTCTTACCTGTATAGCTGCTGTTCCCTCTGCTTAAAGCAAATCTTTTTGCTGCAACTCCTACCCCTGTTCCCTGGTCTGCCTATGGAACCCTGACAATTCAGCTGTAAATAAAGCTTTAAAATGCCCCAATATGTTCATAACAGTATTGTTTAACAGTTAAAAACTGAGGGCACCTGGGTAGCACAGTCAGCTAAGCATCCAGCTCTTGACTTTGATGCAGGTGGTGGTCTCAGAGTCGTGGGATGGAGCTCTATATTGGGCTCAGTGCTCTAAGTGGAATCTGCTTGAAATTCTCACTCTACTCCTGCCACCTCCCAGTTGTACACACACACATGCTCTCTCAAATAAATATTTTTTTAATTAGTTAAAAACTGAAAGCCACCTAAATCCTCCAAATATAAAAATGACTTTTTAATTACAATGGATTCCTGTGATGGGATATTACGTGGTAATAAAAGTGTTTATAAACTTAATGATATGAAAAGCTAAAAAATATGGCTATAAAATTATTTATACAGAATCGTTCTCAACCATATAAAACACATTCACATAAAAAAGAGATCATTGGCAGAATTGCACCAAAACAACAGTACTTCTCTCTGGGTAATAGGATTATGAGCAATTTTTTTCTTCCAGTTTTATTTTTTTATTTTTACTTTTTTAAAGATTCCATTTATTTATTCATGAGAGACACACACACAGAGAGAGGCAGAGACACAGGCAGAGGGAGAAGCAGGCTCCATGCAGGGAGCCTGACATGGGACTCAATCCTGGGTCTCCAGGATCAGGCCCTGGGCTGAAGGTGGCGCTAAACTGCTGAGCCACCCAGACTGCCCTTTCTTCCAGTTTTAAATGGTAAACATGTATTACTTTCAAAATCAGAAAAACTGAAAATATTTTAAACTGTGAAGACTTTCCTGGAGACTTCTCAACCCACAAACACACACACACAAATTAATCATTCCCTCCTCTGATTCAAGTACACACTGTCTTTGTTGTATATATTACATACTGCTATAAACATTATCACCTATATTTTAACTCATGTTTATCAAGGAACTGTCTGACAGGATTTGGTTCAGCTTTATTCCCTACTTCCTGACCTCTAGTAGAGGCCAGTTAAATATCTATAAAATGAATGTGCTTTTACATTGCTAGCTACATGCAAATGACCAATAAATGATTAATCAATCATTTTTAAATGTAAGTCATTAACACAGTCAACAAATATTTGCCATATGCCTAAAACATCCCAGGCTGTCACAACCCCTGCAGATACTGCACTGAAAAGGTCCTTGCCCTTGTGGAGGCTACATTCTAATGTGGAGAAACAAAACAAAATAAAGCAGCTCATTTCAGAGTGACAAGTGTTATAACAGCAATGTGCGATGAGGGGAATCAAGAAGACCTGGGGAAAGAGTGTGACATCAAAGGCATATTAAAAGATGGTGCATGACAAGAGGCAAGCAGAGATAGTAGAATGGAATAACTGGACATGGAGTCAAAAGACCTAAGATTCCATTCCTGCTCTGTCACCCACTAGTCAGGTAATCTCTGAGTCTCAAGTGGGATGATAATCCCTAATTTACAAGAACATGTAAGAATTAAATAAGATAATTCATGTGAAAGGGTGAGGCCAGACATTCAGGGTTCCCTGTATTTTTTTTTTACCTGTATCTATTTGGAGAAGGACATCAAAAATAATATAATACCCCAAACTGGAGTACATGGATTATGACTGTGAGTGAAGATGCCAAAGGAAACTCAACAATGTAAATCTCATCACTTTGATCAGAGAATTCCATAATAGATTTGTAGTTAATAAAAATACTGCATACGCTATCCTTAACTATTTATCTGAAGTTAGGATTCTACTATCAATTACAATTGCATTAAACAACAACATGGCAAAGAGTTGAATGGTCTACCCACAAAATCAAATGCAAACATAAAAAAAACAGGTTCATTTCCAAAAATTGTCTCTCAGCCTTTCCTCACAATCTCATAAACATTACCAATCTTCACTATTTTTAATCCCCTGTGAATCTCAGTTATATTCCTAGGCCAAAAGAGGAAAGGAAATTTTCCACAGCAGATTGCAAAAGAGAGGTGCTGGGCACATTTACTTCTTGTCCTTTTTAATTGCTGTGTATCTGAAACCTAAGAATCAGGTCTCCTGGACTCTGAGTAGGGGGGTAAGTTGTCAGATCACGAAAATGTTTCCTCTGAAGTATTCCAATCCCTAATCAATCCCCTCACCTTATCATATATTTAGGATAGAACGTCTTTTGTCCTTTACCTCTCTGCTTTCCAATCTCACATTCCTCAAATGACTGGCTGGTTGAATGGGCCTACTATAACCTACTCGTCAACCTCTTAGACCAAAGAATTCTCTTCTAGGTATTTCTAGGTGCTATTTTCAGAATTATTTGGACCCTAATTCTGGTCAGTCCTAGTATTAATAACTTGATTTGAGACATCAGGAACAAAGCAGATTACCATGACAGGATAAATGAACTCCACAAGAATGAATTAACAGTGAGTAGGTAAAGAAAAATTTAACTCGTAAGATTCAAGCTAGTGTTCACATCTACTGGCTGCCAAAACCTTTTACGTCAAAATAAGAACTCTGCTTGCTTTTTGGCATGCCAAACCTGTAAAAGGAGTCATAGCCTGGAAATTCAGATGTCCCCTGAGTTTGGGAACACAGATAATATTTTCTATTTTTTCAAATTGAAGATGTCCTTTATGACATTACGTATATTCATGTTTCCACATTCTATGGACATCTTGTAGAGAAATGGTACAATGGCAAATCTGTCTCAAAAACGTTAAAGTATACTATATTGTAAAAAAAAAAAAAACACAAAACTATAGCACTGTTGTGTTTAAATGTTTATACAGTCATTTAATGAGCACCTACTAAGTGTCAGGTGCTTTTGAACTTCTAGACACTGCTTCAGTTGTAGCACTGACCATTTAATTAGTTGCACTCAGTTACTAAAGAGAGTTCTTTCCCCCCATGTACTTGATCTTGACTTTGAAATAAGTCTAAATGCTTAAGAAATGAAGATATTTGGCTGTACAACACAAAATTAGTACATGTTGTTTCCTTCCCTTCATGTGTATTAATTCTACAATCATATCAAATGATATAAAGGCTCTTTGGTGCTTATTTCTGATGCTCTCCTCTGAAGTATGCCAACAAGGGTTCATATCACATATTTATTATTTCTGAGAATTATATAATAAAGCTTCTGGGGAAAGACAAATAGGCTTAATTCCAAGATACTAATTTATGGTATTATTTTCATTTAGTAGTACCTTTCTATTTCAAGTTAAGTCAAAACGCAAATATTAGAATGGTTTCATATTAAAAAATTTACAAGCCCAGCATCTGTAAAGAACACTAAAGGAAATGAAAACTGAATGTAATAGAACCAAAACATAAAAGAAGCCCATACAAGCCATTTACAAGGAATAAGGACCAGCTGCGGAAAATTCCTTGTTAAGCTGGATACTACTGTAAGCATAGCAATCTCTCCAGGAAAGCCCCCTTAAAGTGGTGGTATATCCCGCAACTCTCAAGATCCAAACTGGGGTCTCTATACTGAATTCTATCTCTGACAACCATAATGGCCCCTATGGAGAGCCAGGCATGGTCTTCTAGAAAGTAAGGATAAGGAGCTTCAAATTAGAGCCCTTGTAGCTCCAGAACTACCAATATCAACACTGGTAGCAATCGGGAAATTATAAGTTTAAGCAGCCCTTCACCAATTAAAATGTTATGTTCACAGGGCAAGGAAAACGCTTATACTTGCATTGGTAAGTCAACCAGAAGCAGAAGCAGGTAGTTACAAAAAGCAGGTAGTTATTGCCTTTCTAGGTCAGGCAGTCACCATAATACACAAAGAGCCTTTCATTGCTCTTCCATCCCTGATGGACTCTTCTTTCCAGCCCCTCTTCATTTTCAGATGCCATCAACCAGTGTTTAACTCTGGACTACTGATTATCAACAATATTTCCTCTATCAAACTCCTACTGACTATAATCTGAGGTAGTTAGGCAGGCATCTAAGAGCTGTAACAAGATCTAATTTTCTGAACACTTTATACATATTCTTTCAAAAGCAAACCCAGAAGATGGGTGCTCTCTCTTATTTTTGCAGACTGGGAAAAAGAATCTTTTGATAAATGATGTGACCCAATCACCACTGACAGAGCTGTGGCTTTGACCAGTATCTTTCTCATTCCAAGCTTCATGGACTGTCCACTACTCAATTATACTCCTTTCCATCTCTCTCCTTAGTAAAGTCTGTATGATTTAATCAAACTCTTCATATTGTAGAAAACAAAGCCATAATCTTCTGATACTTATGGATCAAAACACTACAAAACTCACCTGCACAATGACAAGATCCAAATGGACAGGCATTACCCTTGTGTAGCCCTTGAAAAACAGCAAACTAAACCAACCAATGGAGAAAGTTATTTAAGTAGAAAATTGTGTTTTATAAAATATCTAAAAACATTACATTTCTGAGGGTGTACTTTTGTATCAACTCACTGCAAGGTCATGAAAAGTTTAAAGGTAACTACTTTTCAACATGCAACTTTGAAATATTCAGTTTATATTATTATATTTATGTTTTCAGTAGCCTAGAAAATCTTCTAATATTTCCTAACCAACCAGTCTTTTAAATAGAATATAGATAATGTGGCTCTTTGTTGGCATTCACAGTAACCATGCCATAATAGGCTCTGAAACAGTTTGTGGGGTTGGGTGGACCTTAAGTGGTTTTGCATTAGAGCAGTAGTTAAGAAACCAACTATAGAAGAGTCTCTAGTTTTAAATCTAGGTCATACTATCCTTCGTCAAAAGTAAGCATAAACTAGACAATTTATACTACTTCCTAAAAAGATGGTTTACAAAAAAAAAAAAAAAAAGCATAGACTGGTTGAAGATATCACTGTTTCCTCAAAATGTATTATGAATAGATGTATGTATTGACTTTTTAAAATAATCTATAAAATAAATAAAATAAAATAAAATAATAAAATAATCTATATTCCCAGGGTGCCTGGGTGGCTCAGCGGGTTAAATATCCAACTCTTGATTTTAACTCAGGTCATGATCTCTAGGTCCTGAGATCTCCCCAAGTTGGGCTCTGGGATGAACATAAAGCCTGCTTAAAGATTCTCTCTCTCCCTCTTTCCTTCCTCCCTTCCTCCTTCCCCCACACTCTCTCTTTCTTCAAAATAATAATAAAAATAATAGTCATCATCATCTATATTCCCATTAATTCATGTAAGGAATTTGTTCCTCTGTTATAAATAACCCACTAGCAAAATTAACACTAAATTATAATTAACTAGACATGCCAGAAAATATAAAATCTGTATAATTACTTTCAATTTGGAGTAAGGGAAGAGGAGAGATAAAGTCAGAGATGCAGAAAGAAAGCAAAACCTAATTTGAATTTTTTTCAAAAATACAATATTCAAAAACACATAAATTAAGTAAATAAGTAAATAGGGGGATATATTGACTACTGTTGCAAATAAGTGGTAGGAAATGTATGGGCACTATATTTTTCCAGGGCATATCATAAGGTCAAGTACAGATTCATCCCAGTCTCCTGCTTCTACACAACACTGTTAACTGATGTTCTAGAGTTATTATACTCAAGGTATTATAGTGGAGATTGGCTCTGGACGCAGACTACCTGGGTTCAAATCCCAACTCTGTCAATTACTGGCTGTGTGATCATGAGCAGATAAAGTAAATATATTAACACTCAATTTCTCTGTCAGCATAACGAGGGTTATAATAGAGCTGAACCTCAAAGGAGTTTCAATGAGGAACTATACCTAAAGTATTTAGCACAAGGCCTGGCCCATAAGTTAATGGCAAATCACCTTTTGTTACAGTAACCAAAGGGTACCTTAAGACAGAAAAAAAAAAAAGACCAAAAGACATTATATAGAAGTTTACACTTATTCAGACTGAACTGTATGAAAAATCAGTAATCCCTACTATAAAATCATCCAGAACCTCTGGTCACTATTACAACAATGATAATCATAGCCCAACATTTATGTGGTACTCTACTATGGGCCAAGCACTGTGTTAATATGCAGTTTCTCACCTGAACTCATATGAAGCAAGGAATTATTATTCCCATCTTACAGATGAAGGTCAACATGTGGACATAATTTGCTCAAGATTATAAAGCAAGTAGCTGGCAGAGTTAAAATCTGAACCTAGACAATCTGCCTCCAAAGCCTGCTTCTGACAGAAAATACCTACTCAAACTTGGGCAAGGAATTTCGCATATTGGGATTTCAATTTTCTCCTTCGGCAAATGAACAAAGAGTGGTAGAACAGGTATTCTTAAAAGTCCCTTCTAAACTCCTCTGGACAAAAATGCTATTTAAATCCAAATCCACTACATATAGAAAACATCTCTGCTTTGGTCCTTTTATATACCTAGGCTTCTCTGCTTATATAAATATAAAATGATGCATATTTATAATTCCCCCAGTGGAGTGTCTCATTGTTCCTAAGCCCATTAGCGGGAGGTACATCACCAAGAGGCATCAGCCAGACAGAAAACCTCACTAGATAATTCCAAAACTAAGTCCCTTTGAATGGAGCCCGAAGAGAACCTGACTTAAAATGAATTTTACCTAACACCACTAGTGCTACAGGGAAGTTAAGGAGACACATCAACAAAATTAGCCAAACCTCTAGGACTGGAGCTATGTCATCCTACTTCTTAGGACCTTGGTTTCCTTATTTACAGATATCTATAAAGTAGTGTTTAGATACAAGTAAACCTGAAGGAAGCAGGAATCCCAACTCAGGGAAACCAATCAACTTTGTTAGAATTGAGGGAAGGGGGTAAGGAAATGTATAGTTTGGAAAACCACATTCAAATACAGTCATTGCTTTTACAATATAAACTATAGAAGTAAAGCTCCAAAAAAAAAAAAAATCTATTGTGTTGGTTGGCAAAAGAAAGTGAAGCATCACTGACGGGATATGGATTTTAAAAATACATATTAAGAGGGATGCCTGGGGGATCCCTGGGTGGCGCAGTGGTTTGGCGCTTGCCTTTGGCCCAGGGCGCGATCCTGGAGACCCGGGATCGAATCCCACATCAGGCTCCCGGTGCACGGAGCCTGCTTCTCCCTCTGCCTATGTCTCTGCCTCTCTCTCTCTCTCTCTCTCTCTCTGTGACTATCATAAATAAATAAAAATTTAAAAAAAAAATTTAAGAGGGATGCTTGGGTGGCTCAGTGGTTGAGTCTGCCTTTGGCTCAGGGCATGATCCCGGGGTCCCCACAGGGAGCCTCCTTCTGTCTCTGCCTCTGTCCCTCATGAATAAATAAATTAAATCTTTAAAATAAATAAAAATACATATTAAGGCATATTAGATTACTGTTGCAAGCCCCTTTTAGCTCAGAGTCTGTAAAATGAATCTCTAGGACTACTTAAGATATTTTCCCCCTTTCATAGAAAAATGATTTAAATAAATGCACAAACATGTAAAATTCTATGCACAAGACTCAAAGTGTTTAGTTTTTGCTTTTTAAACATATGTGATACATTTAACACAAACTCTTGGGGCACCTGGGTGGCTCAGTGACTGAGCAATCTGCATTTGGCTCAGGTCATGATCCCGGGGTCCTGGGATCAAGTCCCACAACAGACTTCTCGTGGGGAGCCTGCTTCTCCCTCTGCCTATGTTTCTGCCTCTCTCTCTGTGTCTTTCATGAATAAAATCTTTAAAAAAAAATAACCACAAAGTCATAATATTCCAACCCAAAACTAAAACACAACCAGGTTGTGTGTTCTAATCTGGTTCTAAGATTGTTTCAAAACCCCAAAGTTCCATTTTAGTAAGACAAAGAAGTGAGACATGAAGTCCACGTAATTTTTCCTGAGACCAAATATATACAGCTCAATTTTTAATAAAATCTCAAGTCTTTTGGCCATCTTTACCTACTCAATAGCACCACCAGGGATGAAAATAAGCTGACTTCAAATCAGTCTGTCCAGCTTCCATGAGCATTGCTGGTAAATGGTTTGCTGAGAAACCATTGGCAAACCACATACTACTTGTCAATATCAGTTTGGGGGAAATTTTATAATCTCTCCCCGGCCCTCCCTTCCAGAGACAATTAATCAAAAGCTAGTCGCATTCAGATTCAGGGCCTAGAAAAACATAACTAATGTCTACACTATAAGCTCTCACCCCTAAAACTTCCTCTCAGATTTTAGGTTATCTTCTAAGACTGAACTTGGATAGGGAGCATCAGTATAAAAATAACTGTTTGAAAAGAATGGCTTTCCTACCAAATGCAGCCTCACGGTTCTATCCCCTCACCACAAAAATAAGCACAGAGAGAAATTCTAGAAAGCAGATTCCTCCTTTTCTCTACCAAACTAATCCCATCTTGCAGCTTCTCTTCATTTTATCAAAACAAACTTTAGAATGGAAAGAAATACACTTTAATATTAAAATTTTCCATTCCTAAAGGATGCCTGCGAAAATTTGTTAAGATCCTCTCTCATGAAAAACTCTCATACACACAATTTACAAGTTTCACGGGCTCCCTTGAACTGTCAAGGTTAAAAATCCTTGCGGTAGCCTAGGGAATCATGTGCTTCTCAATAACCCTATCACCTTCTTCATGGATGTGAGTCATCTCAAACATCACATCTTAAAATGTAAGAAAAACAAAATGAAGATTCCAATTGTACCTGATGCTCTAAACTACTTCTGTCAAATTTCGGTTCTGCCATGTTTCAGCAATGCTCAAAGAATTTGTTTCATTTCCTTGATGACCCCAACTGGGTCTTATTCAAAGCCCTCTTCTCTCCTTCCTTTATTCTTTTCTTTTTTAACTGAGCCTAGTAGCTTATAGCCAAATCAATTTGTTAAGTGAAGAATAAATGTTTGCCTAGAACAAAAGCCCCCAGTGAACACTCACCCTCATCATACCCCCCTTTTTTTTCCATACCCCCTTTTTTAAAAAGATTTTATTTATTCATGAAAGACACTGAGGCAGACAGAGAGGGAGAAGCAGGCTCCATGTAGGAAGCCCAATGTGGGACTCCATCCCAGAACTCCAGGATCACGTCCTGGGCCAAAGGCAGATGCTCAACCACTGAGCCACCCAGGAGTCCCTCACCACCCCTTTCCACCTTAAGATGTTCAGGACATTGCCAACTGATGTGGCCATGGGCTGGATCAGAAAACAAGAACAGAATTAAGGACACTCCATTCAACCTTTTTGTCTGGGGCACTTCCTGGGTTTTTCACTGGTATTTAACACCAAGACACAAGGCTCATTTTTCATTAAAGTTGCAAGACTTTCACTTTGCCCAGTTTCAAATGGTGTAATTGATCTGTATTGTCTTCTTAAATAACCCATCTGAAGGACACTGCAGCTTTAAATATTTCAGTGCCAGCTAGCAGATAGACTCCATTGCAATATGGCTCTGAAGGTCGCGTCCTATTGTCTCTTTGCTCTAGAAAAAAACAATGTCTAGTCCTTCTTCTGGGTAACATAGGAAGGGTTACCCTAGAATTTCCACTCTTCCAACTTGGTCCCTAAAGGAGTTCATGAGTTTATTGGAATCTCACACTCATAATCTTCCCGGCAGGGACAATATGCTGATTGCTATTAATGATGCCAGCACCTTAGCGAGACATAAACACATGTGCTCACATTAGTTTAATTGAGCATATGCAACTGTCTGAAATAGCACCACTCAAGGGCTGTTAACCTCTTTAAGAGTAGGCCCAGGGTAGTTTGGGAGTGGATAGCTTTCAGGAGGCACTCAGGACCCAGGATTGCATAACTTGAAATGTGTAGCTACTTAAAATGACAGGAATCTCAGCCTACTCATTCTGGGACCAAGCCAGTACCTTGCCATACACTGCACCTTGTCAAAGAAGGTCAAAATAAAAGGCACACACACGGTGAAGGAAAAAAATATGCCAAAAGAAAAAGGCCCTTTTCTATCTTATCAGGATGCTTAAATATGATTCCTCAGTCACAGTCACAGTGTTCCCTCACCCTTGTCCCCGGTACTGGAACAGCACCGGCGAAACGGAGTCTTGGGAATGGGACAAGGGAGCTGGACATCGCTGCCTTTTTTTAAAGAACAAAAATCACGATTAAATGACAGGGAAGAGGGGGTAAAGGGAGAGGAGTAGAAACGGAGGTGTGTGCAGGTGCACTGGAGCATTACCTGAAATGGCAACAGATTGTTACCATTATCCGTCCGGAAAGCATTATCCTCCATCCAGGACTTGGAGGTGAGCGGGGCTGCCCGAGGAAACTTGGGCGGCGCGATCACATTGCTGGAGAAGGGCTTTTTGAGCGGCGAGATGGGGTTGAGCGGCGAGGGCACCCCGACTCCCACGCCCACACCCACGCCGACAGCCCGGCGAGGGTCCCGGCCAGCCGGCAGGCCGCCCCACGGGTTGGACGGCGCGCTCCAGGCGGCGTTCACACTCTGGTGCGTGTTCCAGCTGGACGAGGCGGACGAAGCGGCAGCGGCGGCCGCAGCAGCTACTGCAGCCGAGGACGAGGACGGCTTGCTGGTCATGATGGGCTGGTGGCCATACGCCGCGGCTGCACTCCTTTGAGCGTAGGGCGCCTGGCTGGGGCTGGCCGGCGAGCGGCGCTGCTGCGGGGGCTGCCCCTGCGGGGGCTGCGCGGGCTGCGCGGGCTGCGGCGCCGGCGGCGGCGGCTGCTGGTGGTGCTGGGTCTGCGCCAGGCCGATCTGCGGAGAGAAGGTGCCTCCGAAGACTGGGTTGACGTGGTGCGGGAAGTTCTGGAAGAGCATGGTCCCGTTGACTGGGGTGATCCCCTGGAAGAAGCTGTCCTCCACAGCGTTCGTGGTGCCCGTGGACCAGGTGCTGCCGAAGGACGGCGACAGCGACGCGCCCGGCGCCGTGGGCTCCTGCGGCGGCGGTGGCTGCTGAGGGGGCTGGTGGAAACTCAAGCCCGGCAGGAGCGGCGATTCCATCTGCATCTTGTCAGGGCCGTTGGGGGCCGGCGGGGCCGCGGCGGGGCTGAGGGCCGGCACTGCGCTGCTGTCCTCCGGCTTGGGGGTCTCTGAGGAGAGGGGCGTGGACGGGGCTTCGGCTGCGCTGGGTTCGGGCTGGGGCTGCTGCTGCTGCTGCTGCTGCCGCTGCTGCTGGGGCTGGGGCTGGGTTTTGCTTTTGTCCATCAGTAAATCATCCTGCATGGTTTGCGCAGCTGAAACGGGGAAAAAAGAGATGCGTTATTGTCAATGTGATCGTTAATGCCCCTCGCTAAAGCGGGAGGGTGTTTTACTTGCGAAAATCCAGTGCCACCGCTACTAGCCAATTGCAATGCAAATCCATAATCTCCCATTTAGAAGAACAGGTCGGGCTGGGGATGGGGGGCGGGGGGGGGGGGCTCTCTAAAAATACTGTGAGAGCGTCTTCACCCTTTCTGATGTCTTGGTTCCTTTTCTGTATTAGTGAGAGATGTGCTTATAAAATAGAAAGACAGCAATTTCGCCACGTCTCTTTTCCCTTCACCGGAACTCAGAGCGTTCACCCTGCAATAAGAAACTGATTCTGGTTCCTGTTTTTTCCCAAGCACCACCCTCCCCCAGTTATTTGCATACGTCAATAAATACTGCTGCGTCCTTCAGCAAGGTTAAAAAGACACCGCACACGACCCTTTCTTCCCCCTTCCCTGCTCGGCACTTTAAAGAAACAGCAGTCTTATCCCTCTTGATTAGCAAACTGCCTTCTTGCGTTGATAATTGTTTCATTTAACAGCAGCGAACCACGAGGGAGGAAATCCTTGGCATTTGTTAGGAGGACTCAGCTGCACAATCATTCTCTGGCCTCCCAGTAGCTGCAGCTACTCCATTTTGTTAGGAGACATTAAAACAACAACAACAGCAACAACAACAACCAACAAACCACCGTTTTTAAAGAGGTAAAAATCTACTGAAACGTTTGTAAGCGCTTGCTTCTTGTTACAGTCTAAGGATTAGGATTTTTCTGCTTATTCTCCAATCTTCTTGCCTCCAATTCTGCCACACAAGAAATTTCTTGACTTCTCAGTGGTTCGGGTCTCAAGTGGAGCCTGAGAATTTCTCTGCAGGGTGGAGAAATGTTCTGGTTGGATTTGAGGTCAGAGAGAGCGAAAGACAGAGACAGACTGCCTGTGAGATGGGGTGGGGGCGGAGCTTTAAAAAAAAATCCCCCTGAGATTAAAGTAGAAAGTCAAGATACTTCTGGGGTTGCCAGATTTTCATTTTTGAATCCTCCTGATGCTGCCTTGGTCACAAGACTTTGGCAAATTTAGAATCCATTCTCTTATCACTGGTATTAGCAATGAAAGATTATGAAGACCCTGAATTACCATATGCTAGCAAACGTGTTAAAAATAGCATAGTACAAAGTCCCAAATTCTCATACATTGTAATTATAGTGCATTGCCATCACTGCTTCGTTTAGCCATAAAAGGAGCGTATGGTATTTTCCATCTCTCATAGAAGGGCTATATTCACCTCTGCCATACAGCCTATTTTCTCATTCAAGGATGAAAATAGTAATCACTCAAAATCAGGAGATTTCCATACACATAGTTATCACTGAGCTATCTTGTCCTTTAGAACATGTTAATTGTTTTAAGTACATGAATATTACAATGCTGAAACCCTAAAAACAAATATTTTGAGATGTTAAAGGAGCATATGACCAAACACATAATTATTTTTAGATGATGATTCAGTATAATTCCAACAAAGTTATTAATATATTTAATGCAGTTATTTAATTAACTCAGATACTTGGAGAAGCATCTTTCCCAGATCATTTGTGAAAGGACATTCAGAATCACACAGAAGCTGTCTTTGGACATCTTCATGATAACTGTTATAAAATAAATGTATTGAAAAATGGAAATGTCATCATTCTTAACTATTAAGCAAAATATGTCAGATCAATGAGATTAAAGTAGTGCCATTTTATTAAAGATTATCTTTAAAACAGTTATCTTCAATTTTAAAGTTTCATACACAAAATAGTGGGCTCAAGGAAATGCTTCATAGCCACCTCACTCTACTCTTTCCTCCCCTTTTCTCCCCCACCAAAACCCAGTCCAGTATACCTCACAAATTGCCAGCTACTACCAATATAACCCACGTAAGATTGACTTTGTTCCTCAGTTCCCTTTTCTAAAACCATGACTTTGATCAGTATTGTAAAATCTGACACAAAGGGACAAGTAAGCTTGGATTCACAACAGCACAAAGTTCTATCATTGCCAAAGGAAATGGTCATAGAAAAAGACATTTTCATACTCGGTTTAAGCAGTACTGCAGTAAACCATTAGAATCTGGGATCTGAGTTGCTTTCAGTAGGCTAGAATTATTTTTACAATAGCCATATCGTCATGGCTGAAATATGCATTTGATAATAATTTTAATATCACTCAGTTTTTCCAATACTTGTATCGATGCTTTTTGTTAATGCCTTCAGTTTAAACTACATCCTCTTGATAGAAAAATTAATGCTATACTACAGCAAAAAAAAAGCTAAAAAGTAACCTGGACTCAATCTTTTATGAAGGCTATAATTAATCTATTATTGAATTAAAATTTTTTATCATAACAGGAACACCCAGTTTTCTTCTCTACATTCCTTAAAGATATAAATTTCACTTTCTGCATAAATTCATTCTGTCAAGGTCAAGACCCACATTTAATAAATAAGACCCTTTTAAACAAAAGGAAAGCAATAGATTAAGATAACATTTTCAAAGTTAATATGCAATGTCTCTCGGTAACTGCTTATATAGTTTGTTTGGCTGTGTTTCTCTTTTTCTTTTTTCTTATTTACAGCAAAGTCCGAGAAATAGATACCTCCTTCCCCTCCCCCCAACCACACACACAATAGATCTTCCTTTACATGCAATCACCCAATCTCAAGTAACAAATTCATAGTAGCAGTTACCTTTGAGTGTCCAGTTTTTAAGGATCGATAAAATTAAAAATTGTACAATATTTATTTTCTTCTTTCAGGTTGATTATGTGACCGCTCGGGCAAAAGCACTTTGACAACTGTAAGAAAAGAGGGCATGCGCACACAGGGAACTGTGGGGGCTGAAGTCCTTCACTAGGTACTCTGCCTGATTTAAGCACGTTCAGCCAAGGGAAGGAGGAAGCCTCGCAAGTAGTGATTCCAAGGGGAAGAGCTTGTGCCCGATTACATTATATTTTCCTACCAATTTGAATCACGAATTGTTGAAATGAAAAAGGAGAAAAATTAAACTGGTTTGTCAACTTGGTTTAGAAAGCCAGGTTAAAAGAGAAACTGGATTGAAGGACTCAAAATAAATAAACCCAGCAGAGCTACCTTAAATGGTATTAGAAGGGTAATGACTGGGTAGCCAGCAATAGGAATCCTACCCGAGCAAAAAGAGATTGGGGTGGGGAGGGATTAGAAAAGGAGAGAGGACCAGGAAAAGATAAATATTTAAAATCTGACCATCCTTAAAGAAACATTTTTAATATTATAGAATGAAAAATATCTTAATATTAAATGTGATATTAACCGTGAAGATCAGGTGAAAATAGGTTTCAGTCACAAATTTCTGACATTTTATCCACCAAGATTTCTTTGTATTTGAGTTTTCAATGAAGGCACAATTCACTTAAGATTCTACTCGATATGCTCTGAATCAACTCACCACCTTATTTTACTTGTCAAAATGAAAGTTTACTTTGCATTATTCATACAATGATCAATCAAATAAAATTCAACTCTTTTAAGCTAAAATAGTATTTGGTGAAATACTAAAAAATAATTTGACATTTAGTGTTTCATGCATAGGACAGTGACTTCTTTAATAACACAAAAAGTAAATACAGTTTCTATTTTTCAAAAAAAAAAAATGTTTTTGGTGTATAGTTTTCCTATCTTAACCTCATGACTCCAAGGCTAGAATCTCACAACATATCAACATCAACCCTTATTATCCATAGCTTCTGAGAGCAATAGTTCAACTACCAGTTTGCTCACGTAAGCAGAAGATATTATTACTTGTGGGATTTGGTTCAATGCCATTCACCCAAGGGGTTCAGAGTAAATGTCAGTTGATGACTATGCTGATTGAACTTGGAACTAAAAATGTTAAGCATCATTTAAAACTGTCTTAATTCTCTATTTCCTTTCTTTGCCAATTAGAATTAAAGTAATACCAGAGACTACCAATTTGCAGCGTTAGTGGTCTTTGTTTCTAGTTATTTCTAAGGAAAAATCAAAACAATTTAAGAGGAAAAATTGTGAATCAATTGTGAATCAACCTGTGAAACGCTTTTTAAAAAAGAACTAATGGACTTCTTATTCCTACTGTGAACTTATTTTATATTCCTTTTTTCTCTTCCTCCGCTTTCCTAAAGAAAGCCTCACTTCTACCAAAGTGCTGTACTCATCATTTGCATTCCAGAGTCTGTCAGGATCACTCAAGGTTCATCTTATTCCTGAAGATTTCCCTAATCTACCAAACTTCTACATTTTCAACTACATCAATTAGGTAAAAAAAAAAAAAAAAAAAAAAAAAAAAAAAAAATCTCTCATAAAATCCTTACAAAGGCTTGTTTAAAAAAATAGATTTTAAAAATTATTTATAATTAATTTGTCAAGATTTTATTGGTAGGAATTCTTAAGTAATTCAGGTGTGCTTGAAAGTGGTTTACTTGGGGGCAGCCCGGGTGGCTCAGTGGTTTAGCACTGCCTTCAGCCCAGGGTGTGATCCTGGAGACCTGGGATGGAGTCCTGAGCCGGGCTCCCTGGCATGGAGCCTGCTTCTCCCTCTGCCTGTGTCTCTGTCTCTCTCTCTCTCTCTCTCTCTGTCTGTCTCTCATGAATGAATAAAATATTTAAAACAAAACAAAACAAAAACAAAAAAAAGAGGTTTACTTGGGCATTTATTTATGCACCTGACCCCAAGTGAGGGTTTAATGCTAATTCACACAATAAAGAAAAATAAACATTGGCCCTAACCCATGATAAATGGCAATCAGTAATTAGCACTGCCCATACTTAATGTAATTTTATTCTATTTCAAAATGAAGTAATTTCTGCTCTTTCTTTCCTAAAATGAGCATTCAAATCTAAAAAGAAAATGACTTGGGGCACCTGGGTGGCTCAGTCAGTTAAGCTAGTCTTCAGCTCAGGTCACAATCCCAAGGCTCTGGGATGGAGCAAACTCTCCATTCCTTCGCCAGGCTCCCTGCTCCGTTGGTCAATGGGGAGTCTGCTTGTCCCTTCCCCTCTGCTCCACTCCCCCCCTTGTGCTCTCTCTCAAATAAATAAAATCTTTCTAAAACGTAAAAAAGAAAAAGAAAATGACTCAAACACAGATACCAAAGTGTAAATAAATACCAAACAAACAATAAATTATAGGAGAACCCCCTATAAGGATAAAGATCTCTACTGAAATTCTGTTTTTTACTTAACCAAAAAGGAAGCACCTTCTAAAATTCTGTCTTCAGGTCACAGAGCTTAACCATATATCCTTTTGAACAGTCATGGAAAACTAAAAATAGAGACTGCAGCGTTAACTCATTGGGATGTACTTGGGTGAAATACATCTTTTTAGGCTTTCTTCCATTCTTTTCCTACTTACATCTCGAACACAATGTTTATGAGTCCTGGGTAATTGGTGGTTGCTCCATAGATGTTTGCTAAATGAATGGATGGATGGATGGATGAAATCATTTTTGATTATCTAAAACAGCCAAGGTTTGAGTAAGTATTAAATTATTCTCCACTTAGGCAATTACTTTTTCAACAGCTGCATGAATGGATATGAAGGGGAGTGGTATAAAACAGGAAAACATTTTTGGTTTTGACCCTTACGAAGTTGAGCACTATTTGATTATCATCATGAAATAATAGTCACTCAGCAGTAATTGAACAGGGAACTTTGTTCCCATCTAAGAGTTTACAGTCTAATAAAGATACCCCCCTCTCTACCCTAGAAACTGCTTAAGTTCACAATAGCACTCAGAGTTAAATCCAATGGATGTTTTGTCAGTCTTTATCTTGCTTGATCCTGCAGCAACAGTGACATAACTGACCACACTTTCTGGATATACCTTCCCTTTGCTTCCTTCATGCTGTCCTTTCTTGCTTTTTTTCACATTCGTGGTTATGTATCCTCTGGCATGCTGGTGTTCTCTCTCACTAGCTCTCAGTCTTCTTTGCTGACTGAATATTGAATTCCTCAGGGCTCTATCCTAGGCTTTTTTTTTTTACCTCACTCTATGTGAGTGGCTTTCCCAACTACTAAAGGACGGACCAGGCCTATCATATTGACAGCTATATTCCCAACATCTATCACTGTGCCTAGTATATATAATAAGTAGGTATTCAGTAAATATCTGTTGGATTAAAGTTACATTTATGTGTAAAGGGCCAAGAATGCCAAGGCAATCTAGATGGCAAAAAGTAATAAACCTAGAGGACTTACACTACTAGATATCAAGACCTAGCATAAAGCTATGATAACTAGGCTGTGATTATTGGCACAAGGATAAGCAAATAGACACAAAGAATAAAATAAAAAGTCCAGAAACAGATACAGATATGTGTATGGTCACCAGATTTCTGAAAACAGTAACACTACAGTAGTGAAAGGATTTTTTTCAGTAAAAGATATTGATGTTGGGGATCCCTGGGTGGCTTGGAGGTTTAGCGCCTGCCTTTGGCCCAGGGCGCAATCCTGGAGTCGCGGGATCGAGTCCCACATCGGGCTCCCGGTATGGAGCCTGCTTCTCCCTCCTGTGTCTCTGCCCCTCTCTCTCTCTCTCTCTCTCTCTCTCTCTCTCTCTCTGTCTATCATAAATAAATAAATAAATAAATCTCTAAAAAAACAAAAAAAACAAACAAAAGATACTGAAGTTAACTGAATACCCACATGGCAAAAAAGAGACTTTCACCCTTGTCACACCATACACAAAAATCAATTCCAGATGGATTGTAGGTCTAAATGTAAAATGTAAGCAATATAGCCTTTAAAAGAACATAGGAGAATATTTTCATGACATTGGAATAGGCAAAATTTAACAGGTCACAAAACCATTAACCATAAAGGAAAAATTTAATAAACTAAACAAATTAAGAACATCTGCTTACCAAAGGACAGAATTACAGTGAAAACCCACAGAATGAGAGAAATATATGCAATATGTGTATTTTTCAACAGTAGATTTGTAATCAGAATACATAAAGGACCCTTACAAAATAATAGTAAATATCCCAAAGAAAAAGACAAGCGACTTCAACAAAAGATATTCAAATGCTCAAGAACATATGGGGGGAAAAAAGCATATGATTACCTAGCTAATCATCAAAGAAATATAAAACAAACCCAAAAATGCTAAAATTGGAAAATGCAGATAATACCATACATTAGCAAAGCTGTGGGAGCAACTCATTCTCAAACACTGTTGGTAGAAGAATAATATAACTATACAACCACATTGCAAAACTATTTAGCAGGATCTATTAAAGCAAACATTAAGGGGCGCCTAGATAATTACAGTCGGTTGAGCATCCAACTCTTAATTTGGGCTTAAATAGAGATCTCGGGGTCATGGCATCAAGCCCCATGGTGTGCTCTGTGCTCAGTGTGGAGTTGCCTGTGGCTTTCTCCCTCTTCCTCTGCCCCTCCCCACCCTCTGTGTTCATGAGCACATGCGCTCTCACTCTGTCTCTCAAATAAATAAATAAATATATTTTTTTAAAAGTAACACTCATACACCTTATGACCCAGCAATTCTGCATCTAGATATATACCCATCAGAAATGCAAACATATGTTCACCAAAACACATATTCAAAGCAGCATTAATTAGAAATAGCACCTGGAAATAATCCAAATATACATCCACAATCAAATGGATAAGTAAATTTGTGATAGATTCATATAATAGAATATCATAAGGCAAAGATAATGAAGAGACTCTTACTCTATTCAAGAACAGAGATGAACTGCATGAATACAATGTTGAGTGAAAGAAGCCTAACAGAGCAGAGGACATACTATATGATTCAATTTATATAAAGTTCTAATAAAACTAATTTATAGGTTAGAATTCACTATAGTGGTTACCTCTGCTGAGAAATAATTGGTAGGGGACATAAAAGGGGACTGCAGGGATGCTGGTGATATACTGTTTCTAGAACTGAATGCAGTTACACAGGTGTATTTACTTTGAAATTTCAGAAAACTAGACATAATTTATGCGATTTTCTGCATTTTTGTTATATTTCCGTTAAATTTCTAAAACTTACATATATTCGTAAAGATTGACTATCTTTTGTAAGATAAAGAGAAAAAAACAGTACAGTCTGGCCAAGTAAAAAGAGGAGCTCTAAGTCTAGGTGATGAAACTAGAAAAATAAGTGGGGGCTTCCTACATGCCAAGCCTGTGCTATGGGCACTATATGCAAAGATAAAAAAAAGCCAAAGTCTCTTGACTTCAAACACCTCGCAACCTAAGATGATAAAAATTATTGTGGTCAACTATGGTAAATTAGATATCCCCTAGGTAACCCAGAAAGCTTTTAAGATTTTTAAGCCTAAGGCAATTTACAGGTAGGAAATCCACAACCTCTGAGTGAGGATTTATCAAGCAATTCTAGATCAGACTAAGTTTGAGAACAAAACAAGAGGAAAAGGAGCAAAAAAGGAACCAGGTGAATTTGCTTCAACGTGGATGGAGCTGGAGGGTATTATGCTGAGTGAAATAAGTCAATCGGAGAAGGACAAACAGTGTATGTTCTCATTCATTTGGGGAATATAAATAATAGTGAAAGGGAATATAAAGGAAGGGAAAAGAAATGTTGGGAAATATCAGGAAGGGAGACAGAACATAAAGACTCCTTACTCGGGGAAACGAACTAGGGGTGGTGGAAGGGGAGGAGGGCGGGTGTTGGAGGGGAATGGGTGACGGGCACTGAGGTGGACACTTGACGGGATGAGCACTGGGTATTTTTCTGTATGTTGGTAAATTGAACACCAATAAAAATTAATTAAAAATAAAAATAAAAAAAATAAAAAATAAATTTTAAAAAAAAGGAACCAGGTGAGCCAAATGCAGTTTGGTGGGCAATCTGGAGAGCACCTGGAGTTCTTTGTTTCTTGCCTCTCCACTAGCTTTGAGTTCATTCATTCATTCAACAATTTTATTAAAGGCCTCTAGCCACAAAGTAGCAATTCTAAAATTTCACCTACTTTTTTATTGACCTTGTCTTTAACTTGTAAGAGAAAACTTGCCCTCAATTTCTCAGCTGCCTACCAGCAAGTGCCCCCTTACAAACATATCTGTAAACCCCACCATACTTCCTTTCCTTCTATCTTAGAGAAAGCTGAGTTCCCCTACAGGTCCATAATTAATTACTCCATCTACAGTTTAGAACTCATTCCTCCTAGTTTCCTTGAGACTTAGTTCATTAGTTAATTATTCCCAGCATCTCCTTCCCATTCAGACAGGCTGTTTGAATGAAACCTCTAAGTCCTAGCTCTACATTCATTTCCAGTTGACTCACAAACTTAACTACATGTGATTTCTGCCCCTACTATCCTGCTAACGTAGTCTTGCTATGATCTTACAAAGTCACCAATGACCAACTAGCACTTCTCAATTCTTATTTTATTTGCCATTCATCCTTCATAATCAAAACACTTGTAATAAGCAGAATTCTAAGATGGCCCTCCAAGATTCCAGGCTAGAAGGACAACAAGAACTATAACTGCAATTCTGCCAACAAGAATGAGCTTGAAAGCAGATTCAATGATCTAAACCGAGAACCCAGTCATGGTGCATCAGACTTCTGGTTCCTAGAACCATAAATCATAAACGAGTGTTATTTTAAGCCATTAAGGTTGGGGTAATTTGTTACATAACAATAGCAAACTAACAAAACACTATTCTATTTTCTTTGAAGACACTGCTTTCCTGGTTCTTCTAAAGTTTCTTTGGTCTCCTGGCTACTAAACAGAGCCTCCTCCAGGTTGTCCTAATTCTACACTCTCTCTGAACAATGTCATATTCATAAACTGGAAAAGTGAGTTCACTGCCATCTAGGTTTCCAGATCGAATTTTTTTGCTAAGCTCCAAACCACTATTTAACTTACAACTTCTCTGAAAATCCTACAGCACCTCTTCTCCCACATGTACTTCTGCCTTTATTTCTAGTTTACTTATCTTTATCCTACTTAATGGGACTACCATCCATCTAGTCACTCAAGTTAGGAATCTGAACATGGTTTTGTCTTTTCCCTTCTCTCACTGAGGGACAGTCCAATTGGTCACTAAAACTTATTAATTCAGCCCTAAATTTCTGCTTGACATCCCCTCCTCTTCATTTGCAGCCAGTTTAACACTTCACCTGGACTAGGGAAGTAATACCCTAATGTCTCTCATCTAGTACCCTTTCAAATGTGGTTTCCACACTAAAGCCCAAGTAATCATTCAAATACAGTTTTATTCTGATACGCCCCTTCCTAAAACTTTTAAATTATTTTTCCCCTGACAAGAGGATAAAATACAAACTTGATTCTTCTTCTCAGCCATACCTAACTACTACAGGTCCCTGGATGGACCATGCTCTTCTACCATAAGGCGTCTGCACATATTACTTCTGCCTGAAATAACCTTTCTATCTCTTGATAACCTATTCTTACCCAATAGAACCTAGTTCAAATGTCACCTCTTTGAAGCTTTCCCTGGACATGTAAGCAGAATTGTACATTCCCTCCTTTATATCCCTCTGTAATACAAACATACCTCTATTACAATATTTTTTATACTTTAGTGTAATTATCTGTTTATACACCAATCTTTCCTAGATAAGCTCCAGAATCAAGATGCTATTCATATTTGTGACCCAGGCACTGGGCCTGAAACTCAGAGATAAAATAAAAGTTTTTGGATAAAAGTTTGTTGACCAAATCAAAGAACAAGGTTCTTTTACCTCAAATTATAGAGGCTGAGAGCACTCCTTTAAGTGAAGAGAAATTCTCTTGCCATGAACAGTATTTCAAAGCCATGTTTAATGACACTATACTTAACGTTTAATGAACATATTCCATAATAAAATTTGGTAGAATTAATCTACTCTTTCTCCTATCTCATAGGACATTTGTCTACAAATTTTCACTATTTTCCAAACTGAATGTTTCTTTAAGCCATATTTCTAAAGAAAAAGTTACTTGGCTGAAAGGCATAAGCTTAAGGCCTTAGATACATATTAACAAATTGTTTTTAAAAGGTTTCAGCAGGGGGATCCCTGGGTGGCGCAGCAGTTTGGCGCCTGCCTTTGGCCCAGGGCGCGATCCTGGAGACCCGGGATCGAATCCCACGTCGGGCTCCGGGTGCATGGAGCCTGCTTCTCCCTCTGCCTGTGTCTCTGCCTCTCTCTCTCTATCTCTCTGTGACTATCATAAATAAATAAAAATTAAAAAAAAAATTTAAAAAAAAAAAAAAGGTTTCAGCAGAAGACGCCTGGGTGGCTCAGCAGTTGAGCTGCCTTTGTCTCAGGGCATGATCCTGGGGGGCAGGATCAAGTCCCACATTGGGCTCCTTGTGGCAAGCTGGCAAGCTTGCTTCTCCCTCTGCTTGTGTCTCTGCCTCTCTCTCTGTGTGTGTGACTATCATAAATAAATAAATAAAAATAAATAAATAAATAAATAAATAAATAAATAAATAAAATCTTTTTAAAAAATAAAAAGGTTGCATCAGTTTATAATTCCTGCAGAAATTAACTTCTAATATGAAAACAATGCACAATTAGTATATATAACAAAGAATAATATAGTTACTGTTCTAAACAACCTAATGCAGAAAAAGCCTCTATTCTTTTATTATGCCAAATAAAATTAAGTCTTTTTCAGCATTTTAATATATTCAATACTTTTGTCATTCTTCATCATACCTTCATGTGATAAGGAAATACTACAGATAAATTTGAATACTTATGTTTATTGTATGTTTATTACAATATGTTTATTAGCTGGAGATTCCATTTCAAATGACACATCAATGTGCATATGTGTGTATTCCACCAGAAAAAAAAAAAAAACATGAACATGTTTCATCTATGTTTCCTATGTTTCTAGACTTCAGTTGTAATTTTTATTTTATTTTATTATTTTTTAAATAAATTTTTATTTATTTATGATAGTCACACAGAGAGAGAGAGAGGCAGAAACACAGGCAGAGGGAGAAGCAGGCTCCATGCACCAGGAGCCCGACGTGGGATTTGATCCCGGGTCTCCAGGATCGCACCCTGGGCCAAAGGCAGGCGCCAAACCACTGGACCACCCAGGGATCCCTAATTTTTATTTTAAAACAAAAGATTCACGAAGATGGACAAAGGTACAAATTTCCAGTTATAAAATAAGTAAGTCTCAGGGCTGTAATGTCAGTGACTATACATAGTGACTACAGTTAATAATACGTAGTGACTATAGTTAATAATACTGTATTACATATCTGAAAGTTGCTGACTTTCAAATAACATAACATAGTGACTATAGTTAATAATACTGTATTACATATTTGAAAGTTGCTGAGAGTAGCCCTTAAAAGTTTCACAAGAGGGCGGCCCTGGTGGTGCAGCGGTTTAGCACCGCCTGCAGCCCAGGGTGTGATCCTGGAGACCTGGGATTGAGTCCCACATCGGGCTTCCTGCATGGAGCCTGCTTCTCCCTCTGCCTGTGTCCCTGCCTCGCTCTCGCTCTCTCTGAATGAATAAATAAATAAATCTTTAAAAAAAAAAGTTTCACAAGAAAAAAAAATTGTAATTTTGTGTGGTAATAGATGTTAACTTATTGTGGTGATCATTGTGCAATATATACAAATATTGATCATATTACACATCTGAAACTAATACAATGTTCTATGCCAATTATACCTCAGTTAAAGAATACTCATACATATTTTATGTATCTGTATTCATTGAGGGTCTAAATAATGGACAGTAGCCCACATATTTTTACATAAAAAGTTTTATGCATCAAAAATTTGTGAACTTGAGGAGCCTGGCTGTCTCAGTAAAGCATGTGACTCTTGATCTCTACCCCTACATTGGGTATAGAGATTACTTAAAAATAAAATCTTTAAAATAAAAATTTATGAAATTATAGAGTAACTAAATTTGTACTCTTTAAAAGTGTGCCTTGGGCACCTGGGTAGCTCAGTTGGTTAAGCATCTGCCTGCAGCTCAGGTCATGATCCCTGTGTCCTGGGATAGAGCCCCATGTTGGGGCTCAGTGGTGAGCCTGCTTCTCCTTCTCCTCTGCCCCTATCCCCACTCATGTGTGTGCACTCTCAAAAATAAATACAATCGTTACCAAAAAAAAAGTGTCCCACAAAATAGATAAAGAGGACTGGGAGGTACTGGCTCCCAGTTATGGAATGAATAAGTCACAGGAATAAAAGGCACGGCATAAAGAACATAGTTAACGGTATTGTAATAGCATTGTATGGTGACAGACAGAAGATATACTTGTGGTGAGCAAAGCATAATGTATAAACTTGTCCAAGGGTGCCTGGGTGGCTCAGTCAGTTAAGCATCTGCCTTTGGGCCAGCTCATGATCCCAGGGTCCTGAGACTGTGCCCTGAGTTGGGCTCCAAGTCCCTGTTCAACAGGGAGTCAGTTTTCTCCTCTCCCTCTGCCCCTGCTTGTGCTCTCTCGCTTGCTCTCTCTCTCTCTCAAATAAATAACATCTTTTTTAAAAATAAATAAACAGGGGCACCTGGGTCGCTCAGTGGTTGAGCATCTGCCTTTGGCTCAGGTCATGACCCCAAGGTCCTGGGATCAAGTCCTGAATCAGGCTCCTCCCAGGGCACCTGCTTCTCCCTCTGCTTGTCTCTGCCTCTCTCTCTGTGTCTCTCATGAATAAATAAATAAAATATTTAAAGGTAAATAAATAGATAAATAAACCTGTCCAAACACTATGTTGTACACCTAAAACTAATGTAACATTGTGTCAACTACACTAAAAAAAAAAAAAAAAAATACCCTACAGTATTTTTAGATTTTATTGAATTGCAAATCAAGTCCCCTTACTACATTGTCACCCCTCTTTACACCTGATTTGACACAGCATACTTCCCTTTAATCAACTAGATCTTCTTCATTTTCCTACTCTCATTATGGTAACTCAGTCATAAGAACCCTTTGAAGAATGCAAAAATTACAGAATAATTTCAGAAAACATAGATAAGTTTAAATGGGTTATTTTTCTCCCCCATACTAATTTCATTTTATATTTTAAATTTCTATTAAAAAGTTATTGAGAAGCCACATGTTCTTTCAGAAGACTTCAGAGAAGCAAACCTTACCCAGTTAATGTTTTAAGTTGTCTTCAAATCTCCTAAGTTTCACCATTTCACTTTAAATGCTGTTCAAAAGCTGCCCTCACTAAATTGGAATCAACAGGCACCTTTCAGGGAGCTGCCCCGAGAGGTATTACCAGCTTCCACAGTTTCAACTTCTATTCCCAAAGTTTTAGCTATGGCTATGAGCCTTTCCTAAGAGCTTTCCAACCACCTGCGAGGCATTTCCATCCACAAGGTTCATCGTGTCACTCATCATTATCTATGGGACAAGGGTCAAACACTTACCCTAGTATTTAGGACTCTCCCCTTCTCATCCCAATCTATGTTCCCAGATAGTATTATCCCCACTTCTCCAGGCAAGTTGGTTTACTTAGGCTCTGAAGCTTGCCAATGTTACTGATCCCATATGGAATGCCTTCCTCATCTTTCCTACTTATCAGAATCTCACCTTTCTTCAGAGCTTCCTTCAAACACCAGTTCCTAACAATAGCATCTATCTGTATCATGCATTTATTGCTTTGCATTTCTATTTATCTTTTCTGGTATAATTATGTCAACTACCCAACTAGAATTCTAAGCTTCTTGGAGAAGGTACAGCAAAGTCTGGCAGAGTATTTTGCAGGGAGCTTAGTAATAAGAGCTAACACTTAGGGGCCCCTGGGTGGCTCAGTCAGTGAAGTGTCTGCCTTCGGCTTGGGTCATGATCTCAGAGTCCTGGGATTGAGGTCCATGTCCAGCTCTCTGCTCAGCAAGGAGTCTGCTTCTCCCTCTCCCTCTATGCCTATACTCTCCCTCTCCCAATAAAATAACCATTTAAAAAAACCCTAACATTTATGGAACATATACTGTGTACTAGATAAAATGCTAAGTGCTTGCCACATACTAGTTCATTTAATCCACAGTTACTGTGCCTAATTTCAGATGACAAAATGGGAACTTAAAAAAGTGATTTACCTATCCAAGTAACAAAACTAGTAAATGCCAGATCTAGGACCTAAGTTCAAGTTTGTATAATTCTAAAGCTATGGTTTTGGTTTGTTTGTTTTTTTTTAAGATTTTATTTATTCATGAGACATACACAGAGACAGAGAGATAGAGAGGCAGAGACACAGGCAGAGGGAGAAACAGGCTCCACGCAGGGAGCCCAATGTGGGACTCGATCCTGGGTATCCACTGAGCCACCCAGGCTGCCCTAGAGCTGTGTTTTTGTTAGTGACTCATACAAGCAGATCCTCTTGTCCTACTTGATCCATAGAGCCCAGGACACAGCTTGGGCTTCAAAGGTATGAAAAGAGGGAAAATTGTGGCTCAGCAACTTTTCTTTCTCCCATTGATACAAAGCTTTTATACAATGACCTTTGCCTGAAAACCAGAGATAAGCTCTAACCAAAGGATTCCAAATTCCACCCATGGGTAAGAGCCAGTCCCACTTCAGGGTGTTCTATAACATCCTGCCTTGGAAAATAAATGAATCATCAAAAGAACTGATTTTAGTTTTCAAGGATTTCAAGAGCAAGAGTGGTCCAGGCCTAAAAGTGATGGAGAAAACTTTTCTTTGCCATAATCTGCTTTAACAGCCAGTAATTTATAGGTGCTGTACAAGTTAATGATCAGAGGATCATCAGAACAAAAGGAAGGGCAACGGTCAGTAGTCTACCCAGGTAGACCTTGGGTCCTAGTATTTGAAACCAAGTGGTGTTTGTGTAATACCAGTGCCTTACATTCACAGAAAGGATTCAACTTTACCAAATTCTTCCACCTTTATTATCTCACTTGATGTTAACAGTCCTGTGCAGTGGATAGACAGCATAGAGCCCTCACATTCACTTCTGCAGGTTATGCAATACACCAAAAGGCTAGCTTATAAGGCTACTGGAGAATAAAATCTAGTACGTGTTCTGCTCACCCAATTCATGAGCCCTAAGGTAGAGCTTCATCTACTTGGAAAAAGAGTACCTTTTCCTAATTTCCACAAAGGGATTGTATGAACAGGTAACAGTCTAAAAGATAACCACTGGGATCCACACTTCAAAGATGTGGATGTCAATTATACCAAAATAAAGCTAGAAAAAAATAAAGATGTAGAAACCCAGGCTCAAAGATGTTTCAAAATATAGTTAATAAGTAGTGGATCTAAGATTAGAATTCAAGTCTTCCAACTCATTCAGAAACACACTTTTTCAACTGTACTACAAGTCTCCAATTGGTTCAGTTTAATACAGGCTATCTCTGTCTTCTCATGTGGTAGATGAGTATCTTCAGCACTTTGCTACAAACAACTGAACCAAAATCTAGAGCTTTTTGGTGTAGCTCTATCCTGAGGCCATAACTGTTATCTTATTGAGGAAACTGAGAATCAGATATGTGTGCCAACTGTACCAAGAGGAATACTTTATTTTTCTTTAAGATTTTATTTATTTTTTCATGAGAGATCCAAAGAGAGAGAAAGAGAGAGGCAGAGACACAGGCAGAGGGAGAAGCAGGCTCCATGCAGGGAGCCCAACGTGGGACTCGATCCCGGGCCTCCAGGGTCAGGCCCTGGGCTGAAGGCGGCGCTAAACCACTGAGCCACCCGGGCTGCCCCAAGAGGGATACTTTATTTTTTTTTTATTTTTATCTTTATTTTTATTTTTTTTTAGGAGGGATACTTTAAATGGCTTTCCTATCACTTTTGGAAAAAAAATTTGGACCACCTGCCCTAATGTTAATGGATCATACATCATCACAGTGACAGAAAATCAACATTATTAATATTATGGGAGGTGGTATGTGGAAAGGATATTAGATATGAAATCTAATTATCTAAATTCAGATACCAGCATTACCACTTGTTAGCTTCCTGGCCCTGGGAGACAACAAAAACAAAGATTAAGCACATACTATTTGCTTTGGCATATATTTTGTTTACATGATGAATAATTGCATACAACCCTAAGATGTAATGTACCTTTATTATCCCCCATTTTACAGATGAAAATATTGAGGCTCGGAGAAGTCCAAGTTAACTTACCCTATGTTACACTGTTGTTAAGTGGAGAAGCCAAGATTCAAACCCTGCAATATGATTCTAGAAACCATGTTCTCAATTTCTCAGTCTTTGTTTCCTCTAGAATTAAATAGAGATTATAATAACAACTGCTTTACCTAAATCAGACTTATATTAGTGTGTATAAGGGCATTTTTAATAAACTATAAAGCAGTAAAGGTCAATGTATGAAATCCAAAGCTAATACTGACAGGCAGATGAGTTAATCTGAAAGGTCTACATTCAAGTAAAAATTTTCTTGTCTCTTTTCTATTTAATATTGGGCGTCAAATGACCTATGTTAAACCCATGCTTTTTGTAGTAACAATGATCTTGCTATACAGACATTTCTCATTCCACCTCTTTCTATACCCTCTGTTTTCTACAATGAAAGCAGAGTACAGTGGGACATATCTTTTTAAAGTGCCATAGGATATAGATTTTATTGTTTGTTTCAAAATCAATGGATTGAATTTCTTCATCATCTGGTGATGACAATGATGATGATGATATTCTTACTAACTGATCACTTAGTCTATGTAGGCATCTAGATAAGCATTTTATATGCCTTAATTAATCTTCATAATAATTTTAAAAAGATAGAAGCTATCATTCTTCTCATTTTTCAGATAAGGAATCTAGGGCTTAGAAATGCTAAATAATTATCCCAGGGTGACATAACTTGCGGTAAATAAGCCCAGGTCTATTTTGACTCCAAAACTCAAGTTCTAAAAACTCATCTCTCATCCCTTACCTTCTGCCACACCCAGCTACAACCCAGAGGACTTATAATGGTCCATTCTCTCCTTTACAATCAGGCTCTGCCTCCCACTGCTTCTTACTGTATTGGCCATCTATTTTCCAAACCAAAAGTGAAAACATGTGCTCTGACAATCTTAAATAAATTCTAGAAAAATCTCGGACCTGTGGTTATCTTTCTCCTCCATACTTGATCACTGAGAACAAGCCCTATTCAGAGCAGTGTTGGCTTTTCTTTTGAGCCCAGGCCTGGCTCATCTTAGCATTAAACCATCTTATCGTTAAACCCATCTTCACCAAAAAGCCTGAGAGTCTCTTAGAGAATGAAACCACAATTAGTTATATAATTCTGAAAAACCTCTCTCAAAAGAAAAAGATGAAAGGAATAAAGGTTTTCTTTGCTCTTTTTTTGGAAAGATTTCATTTATTTATTCATGGGAGACAGATAGAGAGAAAGGCAGAGACACAGGCAGAGGGAGAAGCAGGCTCTCCGCCAGAGCCCGATGTGGGACTCGATCCCAGACCCTGGGATCATTCTGGATCATTCTCTGAGTCAAAGGCAGATACTCAACCACTGAGCCACCCAGGCATCCCTTTTTTATTTTTCCTTTTTTAAACAAGAAGTTTTTGAGATATCCCTTTGAAACATCCCACTTTTTCAGAAATGCTCTTTCCCAGGGAGAGCAGAAAAGAGTAAAAGAGAAGTTTGTTCTCTTAAGGGAGAGACATTGGTTTGCTTCTCCTTTTTATTTAAGTTTATTTATTTAAGTAATCTTTACACCCAGTATGGGGCTTGAACTCAAGACCCCAAGATCAAGAGTCACATGCTCTTCCACTGAGCGAGCCAGGTGCCCCTGCCTCTCAGTTATAAAGTGGCTCTCTGTTGCTGTTTGCACTGTAGGTCCTCCCTACAAAAGCAAGAATGAAAAAAGAAACCACAAACCCCAAATTTCATTTACAGAAATAATCTGCAAATTCATTCATTCAACACATTTATTGAGCACCTACTACACAGTAGCCTCCCAACATTTACTATTGCTCTCTTCCATTTAAATTCAAGATCAAGAACACTCAAAAGTAGTAAACAAAGAAAGGATCTTCCTACCTGGTTGTTGGAAAAATAAAAATAAACAAAATATTAGATAAATATAAGTTCTACAAAGAACGAAAGAGTGGTATGATTGAAAGAATCTGGGAGGGTATTTAGATTAGATGGTCATTAAAGGTCTCAATGACAACTGAATTAAGCTCACTCCTGAATTAAAAGAGGACCCATCCATGCAAAGACTGGTGGTGCATGATGCAAAACGAACAGCTAAAGGACAGATCTTAATGGAAGAGGAATAAGCCTTTAGAGCAGAGGCTGGCGAACTTTTTCTGTAAAAGAGCCACATAGTCAATATTACAGACTTTGCAAGTCACATAAGTTCTCCTGAATATAATTATTTTTGTTCTTGTTGCTGTAGTCGTATTACAATCCTTTAGAAATGTAAAAATCATTCTTAGTCCTCTGACAGTATAAAAATAGGCCTCTGGCAAAATTTGGCCCCTGCCTTAGTTTTCTGACCTGTTTTAGAGGAACATCTAATCTACTGCAGCAGAGAGCAAGTAAACAATGAGGAAAGTGGTACAAGATGACATCTGGAAGGTAAGCAGGAACCAGATCATGTAGGGTCTTTTAGGCTAAGATTTTGGATTTTGTTTCTAAGTGTGATGGGAATCCCTTGGAGAGTCTTAAGCAAAACAGTGACATGATCTGCTTTAAGCTTTAAAAAGACTACTGTGTGGGACTCCTGGGTGGCTCAGTGGTCGAGGGTCTGCCTTTGGCTTAGGGCATGATCCCAAGGTCATGGGATCCAGTCTCGAATCTGGCTCCCCACAGGGAGCCTGCTTCTCCCTCTGCCTCTCTTTGTCTCTCATGAGTAAATAAATAAAATATTTAAAAATTAATTAATTAATTAATAAAAAGGCCACTGTGGTTCTCTGCAGGGAACAGACCTTAGTTGGGGTAAGAGCAGAAGCAGAGTTGATTAGGAGGCCAGCTATTGTATCATCCAGGCTAGAAAAGACTACGGCGCTAGTGAGAAGGACTGAACACTCTCAGTCAAAGCTCTGTTTATCAGCGATGAACAAATTATAGACGGATTCTTGAAATTTTACTTTAATATCAAAAGAGTAGTATAAAGAGCTTAGGTTAAAAAAAAAAATAAAGAGCTTAGGTTGAGCTATAAATAGTATTAAGTTTGATTCATCAGAAAATCTTAGTTACTCAAATTTTTAGCAATATTTTGACTTTTTTGATTTATAGATATTTGACTTTCAGGAAGATCATCTTTTTCTCTCTCCTCCTAATGAAATGATTCACAGTTTCTCTGCTGGTTCCTCGTATTATTTTTCCCCTTTTCAGCTAAATGTATCATAGACTTAGAATGTTTCTCTCAATTCAGAGTGCACTGCAGTCAACCAAAAGATAACTACTCTTAAAATCTAAGAAACTTCCAACTTCCCTTCACAACACACCCCTCTCTCAAAATTTCCACTATAAGGAAATTATAAGTGGTTTTCACACTAGCTAAAATCATTTCCTTGTTCTTTCTTTCATAAAAATACTGCTGAGGGGCACCTGTGTAGCTCAGTTGGTTAAGTGTTTGCTTTCAGCTCAGGCCATGATCCCAGGGTCCTGGGATCCAGTCATGTGTCAGGCTCCCTGCTCAGTGAGGAGTTGGCTTCTCTCTTTCCCTCTGCCTGCCCCCCTTGCTCGCACCTGAGCATGCTCTTTCTCCCTCTCTCAAATACATAAATTCTCAAAAAAAAAATACTGCTGAGTTTTGAAAATTCATCAAGCTGTACATTTACTTTGGGCACTTTTTCTGTATATTTCTCACAACATTTTTCTTAGAAGTTGTGTGTAGGGGTAGAATATCCCAACACATACACACAGAGGGTCCAATGATCACAATCTTTAGAGGGTAGGCAGATTAGACCACAGCATAGGTTGAGTTCCTTGGAGACAGATTTGAGACCAAGTTCTGCATGCAAATGTTTTATTGAGGGTAGGATACAACTGGCAAATACACCTACAATGAAATGAAGAAGGCAGGAAGAGTCAGAGAAATACATTGACCCCCAAAGTGGTTACAATTGAGTACTCAGCTGATCTTGTCATGAGCCCTATAGCTGAAATGGCCCTCAGACTTGCCTCAGATGAAGTAAGGAAGCTAAGTCTTTGCATCTTAAATCAGCCAGTCACAGACTGTGGGCTCCCAGGAGTGAGGCAGTTCCCTGCTTGCCCAATAAAAACAAAACAAAGCAAAGCTTCATGCCATCTGGAGCTAATATTCCCATCAACTATGGGATAAGCATTTTAGCTATGAAGAGAGGATCTGGATTGGAGCATCACAGTATCCACTAGAAGGGATATTCAGATATTCTCATGTAGTCAGTTACACTATTTAATGTTTATCATGGTGCATAGTATTTTATCATTGGTATATAGTATTTTATTTTTATTTATTTATTTTTAAAGATTTTATTTATTTATTCATGAGAGACAGAGAGAGAGAGAGAAAGAGAGAGAGAGAGAGAGAGAGAGAGAGAGGCAGAGACACAGGCAGAGGGAGAAGCAGGCTCCATGCAGGGAGCCTGACATGGGACTCGACCCCAGGTCTCCAGGATCATGCCCTGGGCTGAAGGCAGTGCTAAACTGCTGAGCCACCCAGGCATATAGTATTTTAATTAAAATACTCTAGTAAAGTTTATTATATCAAATATATTAATTAGCATGCTAATTAGTATTTTCCCTAAAACACTAAGTTTTACTATGTAATATAGTATCTTACTATGATCACACACATTTTTATTAAAAATAAAGACTTCATATTCAAATATTTAAGAATGTACTTTTAAAAAATACTGCTGGAAAAATGGCTCAAGTGCCATTCAACTGTGCACCTTTATGCAGCTGATGCCTAAACTTGAGCCATTTTTTTACTCTTCTTCTATCAAGTCATATGGCTCCTCTACCCTTTCCTGTCACTGCCACCAATTCTGGTCCTCACTTTCATCTCCTCAAACCTAAAATGTCTCCTGTGTCCAATTTCACCCAAGTTTTTACAGGGATTAGAGGAATGCTCCACTGCATGACTTGCATTAATTCCTCAAATAGTCGCTGAAAGCCCGTATAAGGTTTTAGGGAAATAACTTTGGGCAAGAAGACATAACCCCTCCATTTCTTATAAACATTAATTTTGAGTGAGGCCCTAGACAATATTCTGATAATTTCATATTAGTTGTGATAAAAATGCTATGAAAAAGTACCAGATAGTTACGAAACCATATGATGCCAAGACCAGGACTGGGAGGTCAGAATGTTTTCTAATGTAAGCAAGATGAGCCTTAAACAACAAAAGGATAAAGTTCAGAGGAAGTATGTTCTATGCAAAGAGAAAACCATGCTTTTTGCTACTTCAGGCTCTAGAGAGAAAGTGTACTCAAGGAACTAAGAAAGAAAGCTAGTAGCCACATTCTGGAGATTAGGGTTTAGTTGGGAAACTGGTAAGTAAGCAAGGGCAATATAAAGCCATTAGAAGCAGGAGTTTATTTTGCTTTTTAAGAAATATTTTCATTTGAAATAATTTCAGAATTGCAAAATTATAAAAAATAATTCCTTATACTTTCAACTACATTCTCCAAATGTTGACAACTTAAATGATCACAGTGGAATCATCAAAATCAACTGATTCAATACTATTATCTAACTTACAGACCTTATTTTATCAATTTCTCCACTAATATCCCTTCTAAGAATCCAACCCAGGATTATACATTGCTTTCAGTTGTCAGGTCTCCTTAGTTTCCTTTAATATGGGATAGTTCCTCAGTGTTTATCTTTCATGACCTTGACAGTGTTGAAAAGCACTGGCCAGTTATTAGTAGAATGTACCTCAATTATGGTTTATCTAACGTTTCTTCATGATCAAATTCAGGTTATACATTTTTGGCAATAATACCTTACAAAAGTAACATTGTGTCCTTCTCAGTGCATCATTTCAGAAGGAAGATGATACAGATTTGTCCCACTCTGATGTTAACATTGGTTACTTGGTTAAGGTAGTGTCTGCCAGATTTCTCTGCTGTAAAACTATTATTCACTTTCTACTTAAATAACTTTGGGAATATACTTTTTTTTTTTTAAGATTTACTTATTTTAGAGGGAGAGAGAGAGACAGCGTGAGTCAGGGGAGGGACAAAAGAAAAGAATCTTCAAGCAGACTCCCCACTGAGCTCAGAGCATGACACAGGGCTCTATCTCATGACCCATGAGATCAGGGACCCAGGAGATCACAACCATAGCCAAAATCAGAGTTGGATGTTTGACCAACTTAGCCACCCATGTGCCCTATCTTTGGGAAGATTTTTATATATAAGTATATTATTTCTCAGCATATTTTCACCCAGTAATTTTAGCATCCATCAATGATTCTTGCCTGCATTAATTATCTGTGGTGTTTGCAAATGGTGATCTACTCTTACATCACCTCTTCTACATTAGCTGCAATGCTACTTTAAGGAAGGTTTTTTTCCTTCTCCCCTGATGTATTCATTTGTTTTTATCATAATGACTCAGGAATTCATACTTTATTCCATGAGTTATAATTCATTACTATTATTATTTTGTTACTCAAAATGTCTCCTGTCCCATTAAAATACCTTCAGGTTGATTGCTGGGTCTTTTTTTGAGCACATCCCTACTTTCTGGCACTGCAGATGTCCCAGCTCATGTACTTTTCCTGCCCCAGTTTGGAACTAGCAAAGAACTAATCTCTCTAAAGAGTCTGAGTTGAGACACCTCTTGGTATATTCACTGGTTCTGGAGTGTCATTGAAGTAGGCTCTCTCAGCAGATAGAGCTTACATGTATATTTATGCATACATATGTGTTTGTTTATATTTATAAAATCATGATTTGTATTGTATCTCCAATTCCAATGAAACAATACAGGGTTCATTCTAGCCTTAGAAGGTTTTTTTTTGAGAGAGAGAGAATGCATGCATGTGCATGCCTGTGTGAGTGGGAGGAGGGGCAGAGGAGGAGAGAGATGGGAGAGAGAATCTTGAGCAGACTCCACACAACACAGAGCTCAACATGTCTCCATCTCAGGACCCTGAGATGAAACCAAGAGTTGGATGTTTAACTAACTGAGCTACCCAGGTACCCCAGAAGAGTCCTTTTAAAAAAATTTCAATAAAAAATTCAATAAATATTTACTGAACATCTGCCACTGGCCAGGCTCTGTGCTAGATATTGAGGATATAACATTGAACAAAACTGGCATGGTCCCTGTCCCTGCCATCATGAAGCTTAGATTCTAGTAGGCACAATTTATATATTATTCTTTTCTCCAAAATTGCTAAATTTAAATTTATGCCTGTCATTGGCTCCTTCTCACCAGGCTTTAAACAGGCCACAGAAGGATTTTAAGCAGATAACATGATCAGTTCTACATTTCTTTTCTTCTACATTTTTCTACATTTCTATATTTTTCTAAAATTTTATTTATTTATTCACTCATGAGACACACATAGAGAGAAGCAGAGGCAGGCTCCTTGGGGTGCCTGATGTGGGACTTGATCCCGGGACTCCGGGATCATGCTCTGAGCCAAAGGCAACACTCAACCACTGAGCCACTCAGGTGTCCCTAGTTCTACATTTCTTAGAAGGTCATTGTATTGGAGAATCAAAGGAAGATAGAGCAGACTGAAGGCCAATTGTCAAATTAGTTGAAGGGGGATGAAAGTGTAAATATGGGGAAACCAATTTGAGGCTATTAAGTAGTCCAAGGTAAGAGATAACTATCAACTAAACTGAAGTAAAGGCAGAAAGAATGGGAAACAAATGTATTTGAGAAATATTTGAGAGATAGATGGACTATCTTGATGACTGACGAAAGGGTAGAAGGATGAGGTAAGGGAGAAAAATGACTCAAGGAGGACTCCTAGGTTTCTCAGAGTACATACAAAAATACTGGTTCACATTTTCGTATATTGTAAACATGACTATATGTTTCTTCCATTAAATTGTAAGCAACCAGGGCACCTGGGTGGCTCAGTTGGTTAAGTGTCTGCCTTTGGCATAGGTTATGATCCCAGGGTCCTGGGATAGAGTCCCACATTGGGTTGCCTGCTCAACAGGGTGTCTGCTTCTCCCTCTCCCTCTACCCTTTCTCCCTGTTTGTGCTCTCTCCCTCTGAAATAAATCAAATCTTAAAAAAAAAAAAAAAAAAACTGAAAGCAACCTGATGACAAGAACAGTGTAAGAGTGTACGGTTGATATCTTTGTAACAGTGTCTATACGTAGTTGGAATTCAAAAAATGTTAAATAAATGATTGAATGGATAACTTTCCTCAGAATTACCAAGTTGAGATTTCAGCTGTAGACTCAAATTAGAACACCCTCATAAAGGCCTAGGCAAACTACGTATGCTGAATATCTATTCTCCCAAAACGGTATATCCTGATCTATTAATTATATATGCTTTCTTTTCTATCATTAATTCATCTTACCCAAGACTTAAAACCCAGAAGCTATAAAATAGAGGTGTTTGGCTATAACAAATTTCAGGGACACCTGGGTGGCTCAGTGGTTGAGCATCTGCCTTTGATCCCAGAGTTCCAGATGGAGTCCCACATTGGGCTCCCTGCAGGGAGCCTGCTTCTCCCTCTGCCTATGTCTCTCCCTCTTTCTCGGTGTCTCTCATGAATAAATAAATAAATAAAATCTTTAAAAAAAATCAATGAATTTCACTTCACACCTATCAGACTGCCAAAAATTAATGCCTATAAATTGCCTATCCCTGGCAGGGGGTGGAGGTAAGGAGAAGCCTCTGTTTCTCACCTCTTGAATGGGGTTATGGGATTTAGGTGAGAAGTTTCTAGCCTCAAGCAGGTTTTCTGTAAAAGTTGACACTCCGCCTTTCTCTTCATGTATCTATCTATTCCTTCAAGACCCAATTCAAACCACTCCAATTAGACTAGACCTAACTAGGCCTGACTAGACCACCAATACGCAGCAACCTCTTTTTCCTTCTCTGAGCTCCTAAAATACTTATCTACTAAAATTCTTCAAAAATTAATCAAGGGTGGTCCTATGATTGATCTTGTAATAAATTGTTCTTTTTTGTTATTTAACTATTCACATACTCATACACTGTTCTCCAGTGAAGCCAGATATGTCTTCATCTGTCAATGTGAAGTCAGCTATGCCCCTTATTTGCTATGACTTCATCTACCTGTCAATGTTCTCATCGGTAAAACGGAAGACATGGATACTTATCTGGTAAGGCTGTTGTTAGGATTTGAAATGATGTGTGTAAAGGTACATGCCACATATTTGGTGTTCAATAAATAGATGCCAATAAGCACCAGTGAGGGCAGTTGTCAGATCTTTTCAAATTTTAATCCTGTCCCAGATATAGCACCTCACAGAGTGCCTCACACATGGCTGCTGCTTGATATTCAGTTTATTTATACTCTTTTCCAAAAAAGATAAAAAGATTTAAAGCAGCTAGGTGTTCAACAAATATTTGTTGAATGATTACAGACCACACTTTCCAGTCAGATGTTCTTTCTTCCTTACAGCTTTTTCCATAATAAACAAAACACCACACAATAGTGATTTTATAAAAGCTTTTAATCATCCTTTACTTGCACCAAGGACTTTTTCTGCTATTTTAATCTAATCAAATAAAGTTTTTTAACCCTAAAATACACGCTCATGGTGAAAATGAAAGCATTATGAGGTAATAAAATGAAAAGCAGGTTCTTCTCCCCATATAGAGGTAATATTTTCTAATTCCTATATATCCTTCTAGAAGTTTATTTATAGATTCTAAGTTAAAATAAAACAAGTGAGTGGGATAGTACTATACATACCATCAACTATGTGCTTTTTTTCACTTAATATGTAGGCAGTATGTACTGGTTTTGGTGTTTGGCAACAATTCTACCTTCTTTAAGTTATTACTTAAAGATTTGCCCTGATTTAGTATCCTAATAATATAAACTCCACAAGGGTCCTTTCATCTCTTTTGCTCTACTCAATTCCCAGCACCTAAATAAAACCTGGAACATAAACATATGGTCAGTAAGTATTTGCTAATCAATGTACTTTTTTTGTAAGATTTTATTTATTTATTCATGAGAGACACATGGGGGGGGGGAGAGAGAGAGAGAGAGAGAGAGAGAGAGAGAGAGGCAGAGACACAGGCAGAGGGAGAAGCAGGCTCCATGCAGGGAGCCTGATGTGGGACTTGATCCCGGAACTACAGGATCAGGCCCTGGGCTGAAGGCAGGCACTAAACCACTGAGCTACCTAGGGATACTCTACTTCTTTTTTTTGTTAAGATTTTATTTATTCATGAGAGACACAGAGGCAGAGACATAGGCAGAGGGAGAAATCTGCTTCCCATGGGGAGCCTGATATGGGAATCAATCCCAGAACCCTGGGATCATGACCTGAGCCAAAGGCAGACACTCAACCACTCAGCCACCCAGGTGCCCCATGGATGTACTTCCTTTTGCAGAATAGTCTTCATTCATTTAAGGTATTCTGTCCACTCTTAGCTAAGTGGCAGGAAAGATTAATGAGATACTCTTGAGATTTTTGGACTGTGAGCAGAATAAAAACAGTCGTAGTTTCTTTATTCCAGTACTGAACTCATTTAAATATGGAATGTTCCTGCTAGCAATATTCTCTGGGTAGCTGCTCTTCACTGTTCATTTAGCCTGGTTCTCCTGCCTTACCTCCAATCTTGTGAGTTAACCCAAATAGTCCCAATAAATTTCTCTTCAGTTGTTAGTTTGTCATTCCTCAACCCTCAGCACTACTGACATTTTTTTTTTAAGATTTATTTTTTTTAAGTAAGCTCTATACCCCACGTGGGGCTCAAGAGTCCTGAGGTCAAGAGTCCCATGCTAACCTCTGACTGAGCCAATTAGGTGTCCCAGCACTACTGACATTTTGAGCTACATAATTCTTTGTTGTGAGGGGCTGTTCTGTGCATTGCAGTATATTTAGCAGCATTGCTGGTCTCTACCAATCAGAGGCCAATAACATCCCCTTGTGTAACGATCAAAAATGTCTCCAGACATTAACAAATGTCCCCCTAAATGGGCTAAATTAACTAATTGATTTGTGTGGAACAACAACAAAAAAATCCTGATGGCTACTATATCCATGGCAATTTTTCCTTAAGGTCTGTATAGAAATATCTCATTTGTTTCAATAGCTCAGTTATATGATATATGTGTGTGTCATAGTTATTAAATAGGTCTACTAATAATAGATTTTAAGATTTCCTCTAGTGTTATTTTATCATTTCTTTAAAAGATTTTATTTTTAAGTAATCTTTATACCCAATGTGGGGCTTGAACTCACAATTCCAAGGCTCAAGAGTCACTTGTTCTACCAACTGAGACAGGCAGGTGCCTTATCTGGTGTTATTTTATTTTTGTGTGTGTGTTATTTTAAATAGCAGCTTTATGGAGATATAATTCAAACACCATATAATTCATCCACTGAACACATACAATGCTTTTAGTATATTCAGAGTTGCAATCCTCACTGCAATAAATTTTAGAACAATTTCATCATCTCAAAAAGAAACTCCTGCACACCTTAGTTGTCACCAAACCCCAAAACCCTGTTTGCAACAGCCTGAGGCAACCATTAATCTATTTTCTATCTCTGCAAACTTACCTATTACCTACTGTTAACATTTCATGAAATGGAAGCCTAGAACATGTGCTCTTTGGAATTATTTCACTTAGTGTAGTGTTTTCAAGGTTCGTCCATGTAGCATGTATCAGAACTTCATTCCTTTTTATTGTTGAACAATGTTCCATTGCATGGACATACCACATTCTATCTATCCATTCATCAATTGATGGGCATTGGGTGCTCCACTTTTTGTCTATTATGAATAATACTGCTATGAGTATTTATGTACAAGTTTTTATGTAGACATGTTTTCACTTCTCTTGGGAATAGACCTGGAGGTAGAACTGCTGGGTCACACGGAAACTTTGTTTTACCTTTTGAGGAGCTGTCAGACTGTTTTCCAAAGTGCCCACACCAGTTTATCTTCCGAATAGTAGTGTACTAGAGCTCCAATTTCTTCACATTCTCACCAACATTTATCCTTTTTTTTGATTTGACAGTAAATGTTGGAGAGCATCTCTTCATGTGCTTACTGACCATTTGTATATCTTTGGAGAAATGTCTATTCAGATCCTTTGCCCATTTTTTAATTGGGTTATTTGCCTTCCTACTACTATAGATTTGTAATAAATCTTCACATGTTCTAGGTACAAGTCTCCTTTCAGATACATGATTTCCAAAAATTTTTTCCCACTCTGTGGGATATCTTTTCAGTTTCTGTTAACAGTCTCCTTTAGAGCACAAAAATTTAAATTTTTATTGTCTTTTGAAAGGTAAAAATAGTGTGCTATGAGCAGCCAGTTCAGTTTGCATCTCAAATATGTGTGTGTTTCTCTGAGACAACTATCATATTTGGATGCAAGATGTGTACACATTTCCCATTTCACCACAGAGAATATTAAAAATGTGCATATGTAAGGGTCAAGATTTAATAAAATAAATATTTTTTACTGCTTACTCAAGAATAATTTTTTTGAGGGGCAGCCCAGGTGGCTCAGTGGTTTAGCGCTGCCTTCAGCCCAGGGCCTGATCCTGAAGACCCAGGATGGAGTCCCATGTCGGGCTCCCTGCATGGAGCCACTTCTCCCTCTGCCTGTGTCTCTGCCTCTCTCTCTCTCTCTCTCTCTCTCTTTCTCTCTGTCTCTCTCATGAATAAATAAATAAAATCTTTAAAAAAATAATTTTTTGAGAGAAAGAGAGAATTACAAGTGTTTTACAAGGGAGTGGGGAGAGGCAGAGAGAGAGAATCTTAAGCAGGCTCCATGCCCAGTGTGGAGCCCAACCTGGAGCTTGATCTCACAATCCTGAGACCACGACCTGAGCCAAAATCAAGAGTTGGATGCTTAACCAACTGAGCTACCCACACAACCCAATCAACATCCTTAAGTGAACTTCTGTTTTGCTTTTACTGCATGTGCATGGTGGTGAAAAGTATATAACATTAGTACAGTTTAGTGCCAATGCCTTTAATGTGCTAAGGTACAAGTAGTTTCATCCATCATTATTTATGCGTCAATGTAAATGCCAATGCAGTGAAAAGGGCAAATAATATTTAACTATTATTATGAAAATAATCTTAACCTCACATACTCCCAGAAAGGTTCTCAGGGAGCCTTAGGGGTCTACTAGACCACATTTTGAGAACTATGACATTCATATTTGTTTGAAATATGACTCTATGACATTCATATTTGTTTGAAAAAGAAAATAATTCCTTATGCATAATAAACTGATACCCCAGGAACAAGATACAAAAGGGAATATGTGACATGTTATCTTGTGATTTTTGCCTACTTTTGACATACTATTGCATATCCCAGGGACACAAAATGCAGAGAGGGGAATTTAAGCAAGGATAGTGAAAAGTAATAGGTCTTCCACCATATTTATGAGTAGGAAGAGAAGGCAAGTTAGTAGGTGATGATATTATGTAACATTATTTACCCTTTATAAATATTACTGCATTAGAGTGGATATAAACTGTTAGGATTTTAATCTCTAAGGAGCAAATAAAGATAGACAGGTCTTAGACTGTCCTCTATCAGGCCAATGAAGCCTCTGTCTAGAATTAGGAAAAAGTCAATTCAAAGTAATCCTACAGATCCAAGCCAGTAAAATGTACTCTGGGGGCCAAACTCTCCCCATAAAAGTCCTTTAAGAGATGGGGACATTATCTTCTAAAGAACTACTTAGTCTATATAAAGATGTTCAAGAACTAATAGCTGTATTAAAGCAAACTTTTGAAAACAATTATAGACCATGGCCAAGTTACTGATATCCAACTTGTCTTTATTTCTAATCCATCCTGCATACCACTTCAAAGTTAATCCCCCTAAACCACTCTCACCTTTATTCAAAAACTTTTAGTAATAATTAAAAGTTAACATTAATAGAACTCTTAACCACGTGCCCAGCACTGTACTGAACAATTTAAATGAATTTTCTCATTTAATCCTCCCAGTAATCCAATGAGGTAAAATCTATAGTTTTCCTGGAGATGAGGAAATTTGGCCTAAACAGATTCAGTAACCTGTCCCAAAGTTGCTGCTTCTGAGTGACAATACTAAGACTCAAACCTAGGCTCTTTGATCACTGCAGTATTTCTGCAGAGATACTACTGTTCTAATAATCACTTAGGGAACTTGTTTTATTTAAAAAAAAAAAAAAAACAGCTAATTGGGCACAACAACAAGGCACATGCCTTAGAATTTCCAGGTCAAGTCTCTGACTCACACCAGGTTTAGGAACCACAAGTTAACTTCTCATTTCCTAGAGAATAGAGTTGATTTCTTATATCTAAACTACTCTCAGCAGGATTCTAGGATAAGAGCAAAACTCCTTAAATTGGCCTACAAAGTTCTTCGTTGTCACCTGATTGACATTTTTTGGTCTCATCTTTCCCCAAAATCCCTTTTTGTTTCAGTCTCCCCTATTTATCACAGGGCTTTCCTTCATAGGATATTTGCACATGCTGTTCTTTGGTCTGGAATGCTCATCCCTCTTCCCCTTGTCTAGTTAACTCTTGCTCTTCTTTAGGCTTCAGCATAATGGATACTTCCTGAGAAACTTTCTTGACCTCCCTGTCAGGTCAAATCCCTAGTTATAATCCCTCATAACACCATAACACATTTGCAAATTAAAAAGTATTTATGTGATAATCTCTCTCACTATAAACTATACAAAGCTGGGTAATATGCTTGGTTTTGCTCATTACTGTATTCCCAGTGCCTAGCTTAGTGCCTATCACATAAATACTACATGTTCAATAAATATTTGTTGAAAGAACTAATAGATTCAAGGCCTTTTAAACTATTGCCTACTTAACCAATCAAATGTAATTTTCACCCTTACTCAACAGAGATCTACAGTTACAATAATAGAGGTTAACTCTTCTCTCTACATCTTTTCATTCAGACCCAAGATCTTTCTCCACCTCCTCACCTATATACACTTACAATTCACCTATTCACTTAAAATTCCTCCTAGTGCTACAAGGTAGAACCTAAATCTCCTTTGTTTCACAAAGTTCTTTTTAATACACCAGCCCCTAACAAATGCCTCTAAACTTCTAAATCACTTTGCATTTCCATGCCATTCATTTGCTAATTCATCATATGCTTCATTACCTAATATTTCACAATGAAATACTATTCAAATGAAATACTATTATTGTTTTATTTTTTTAATGATTTGTCTTTTAGAGAGACAGAGGGCACAAGGGTGCATGAGCCCTTGAGCAGGGAGAGGGAGGGAAGAGAGGGAGAGAGAGAATCCTTAAGCAGACTCCCCACTGAGCCTGATGTGGGGCTCCATCTCACAACTCAGAGATCTTGACCTGAGCTGAAATCAAGTGAGCTGAAATCAAGAGTTGGATGCCTAACCAACTGAGCTATCCAGGTGCCCCCCCCCCCTTTTTACACATAATCATTGCTAGGGAGTTTGTATGTTGTTGTTTTTTTTTTAAAGACTTACTTATTTATTTATGATAGACAGAGAGAGAGAGAGAGAGAGAGAGAGAGAGGCAGAGACACAGGCAGAGGGAGAAGTAGGCTCCATGCCAGGAGCCCGACACGGAACTCGATCCCGGGACTCCAGGATCACGCCCCGAGCCAAAGGCAGGCACCAAACCGCTGAGCCACCCAGGGATCCCCAGTTTGTATGTTCTTAAAGAGTACTTTAATATGCTACTAAAGTACAGGCAGAAGAACTTTCTGTGGCCTGCTGTGTGGACTCAGCCTGCAGCTTATCACCAAATTTAGCAAATGATAATTCTCTTTGGAGGACACCGGTTTGTTTTACACTATTTCTCCAAGGAATACCTCCAGGGTCCCTTTTGGCAGACCGTTCAAAACAAGTGTGATGGAAGAACATTTAAGATACTATTTTAAATTTCCTGATGTATTTAGAATGGTTCTGTACTCAGGCATTTCCAAATCCATTACAAAATTTTTAATGTATTCCATAACTCTCTTGGCTGAATATCATTTACCACAAACTTTAACCCTATGTAAAATGCAGTACATTTCAACTTTTTTCTCTCTTTGGTGAGACTAAGATTTAAGTTATTAAGATTTTTTTCCTTCAAAATCAAAGTACATTATAATTCCAATTATTTAGGTTTTTTTTAAGATTGATTGATTTGAAAGACAGCACACACACGGGGCGGGGAGAGCAAGCTAGAGTCCCAAGCAGACTCCACACTGACCATAGAGTCTAATATGAGACTTGATCTCAATGCCCTGAGCCTAAACCAAGAGGCAGACACTTAACTGACTGGCCCACCCACACACCCTGAGTCTTATTTTTAACTGCAAGAGCTGAGGACAACAAAGTTGACAGACAATATTAAAATTTAGGCCATAAGTGTCACTCATTTCAAATACAAGGAATTAATTTATTTCATGAGTTTTATCAATCATGATTCTTGCCCATACTAATTAAAAAATTAAAGTTTGATAATAAAGAATTATGAGTTATCTATTTATCTGTTTCTATTTAGATGTCCTTATGAACATTTCATATGGAGCTAATTACTTTTTTAACAGCTTTATCAAGATATGATTTACATACCATAAAGTTCACTCATACTAAGTGTAAAATTCAATTTTTTTTAGAATAAAGAGCTGTGCCACCATCACTAGAATCTAATTTTATTTTACATTATTTTTTAAATTGAGATATAATGCATATTGTGTAACTATTACCACTCTAATTCTGGAACATTTTCTTTACCCCAAAAAGAAACCTTGTACTCATTAGCAATCTCTCTCCCCCCCCTTTTTTTTTTTCTCTCTCCCCTTTACTCTCTTACCCCTTCAGCCCTAGGCAATCACTAATCTACTTTCTGTCTCTATGAATCTTTTTCTTAACATTTAATATAAACGGAATCATACAATAAATGCGTGGCTTTGTGACTGGCTCCTCTCACTTAGCATGTTTTCAAGACTTATCCATCTTGTTGCATGTATCCGAACTTTATTCCCTGTTATCACCTAATAATATTCTTTTGTCTAGATGTACCACATCTGATTTATCCTTTCATTAGTTTATGAATATTTAGAGATTATCTTAAAAGATTTTATTTATTTTACAGAGAGAGAGCTTACATGCACATGCAAGCAAGGGAAGCAGCAGGCAGAAGGAGAGGGAGATGGAGATGGAGAGGGAGAAGCAGGCTCCCTGGAGTGGGGAGCCCCCTGTTGTTGGGCTGTGGGGCTCAATTCCAAGACCCTGGGATAGTGACCTGAGCTGAAGGCAGATGCTTAACTGACTGAGCCACCCAGGTGCCCCAGGTTGTTTCCACCTTTTTGGCTTTCGGAATAATGCTGCTATGAACATTTGTATACAAGTTTTGTCTAGACATATGCTTTTATTTCTCTCGGGTAAATAAGAAGTGGAATTACTAGGTTAGGTGCTAATCACTCGTAAGATGAATAACATATACATTATACATTTTTTGCTATTCCAAAGGATTTTTGACACATCCAGGAAATACTTTTCATAAAAATCCTAATATAAAATCCTTTTTTAAAAAATTAAGGTTAATTTGCACACAGCACTCTATCACCAGAAGTGTATCATATTACTTTCCAATTGCGGATTCAAATAGAAATTATAAAATGAGGTGAAAACTGCTGTCAGTGTAAATCAAAACTAGACGGAGCTTGCACTAGCCTATTTAATCAATATGCTATGATCAAATTCTATTTTTTTTAAATTTTTTTTTATTTATTTATGAAGTCACAGAGAGAGAGAGAGAGAGAGGCAGAGACACAGGCGGAGGGAGAAGCAGGCTCCATGCACCGGGAGCCTGATGTGGGATTCGATCCCCGGTCTCCAGGATCGCGCCCTGGGCCAAAGGCAGGCGCCAAACCGCTGCGCCACCCAGGGATCCCCCAAATTCTATTTTTTATATTAGGATGTATATATATCCATCTTCTTGTGGCGCACAACTGCTTAGCAGATAAATAAAGGGAAGTCTTACCCAGTAGGAGGAGTAATAAATAGGAATTTAAACTATCAGATAAAAATAAATAAACTATCAGATAGCCTGAGTAAACTAAATTCTTATTTCCCTCCAGGGGGCCTGTTTTACATTTCATGAGAAAAAGGTGAATCTTTAATTATAATTAGTCATGTAAATTCCCAAAGCCTTTCATAACAGCATCTTTCAGAAATTGGAGGCCAAATAAACTTCTGTTCACATGTTTTCTTTCTTTCTTTTTTTTTCTGGCAACATACACTCTAGTTCAAATATATTCAGGAAGCAAACTTTAAACAGAATTAAAAGCTGATTGTAAAATTCCACCTTAAAAAAAGCATAAAGACACATTTTAATTTTAAAGAAAAATCAAACATCTTGCAGCAAAAATGAGGCATATAATCGAGGGAAAACTACCAGACGTCCTACCAATCACAGCGCTGGAGAACGCCACAGGTCGTCCAAAAGACGCATTCGTTTTAGCCAACAGCTCTTTCCTCCCGCCAAAGCTGTGCCTAGAGCGTCAAAGAATAACCCAACTAATGATTGATGATTTTTTTCCCCCTTTGATTCCCCTCCGCCCCCCTCCTCCACACACATCCACCTGCTTGGAGGTGTCAAAGCGACTGGAAATGGTTAACAGTGACCAGCAGCAAAGAGAGAAACAAACACCCCTGACAACCCACAGCTGAGTAAGCAAGAGCTGTTTATTCACGAACATGTTCCATTTGGAGACTTGTCGGCGAGCCCTTAAAAGACCAGGCACATTTTAGAAGGCTTCTAGAGAGGGAGAGAATAATCTTTTCTCCCCCGCCACTCCCCCAAAACACCCAGAGAAGCTCCGGTGGGAACCATCTGGTCAAGGCAGCCCCCTGGTCCCCTCAGGAATAACCTCCCGCACCGGTGCACCCGAGCCCTTGCACGGGTTGTGTAACTCCCCCAAACGAGCTCAGACGCGGCAGAGACTGGCCCCTGCGCGGAGGGCTTCTGAAGGCTCTACTGCCACCCTCATCCCCGCCACGGCCCGCCCCGACGCCGCGACTGGGGCCGGGGACCCTGACGAGAAATGGCCCTTCAGCCCCCTCCGTTCACCTGGCTCGGTCCCACCTGAGGGCAAGAGCTGAGAAAAGAAACAGGCAGGAAGGGCTGACCTTGTTGCTACTGACAGTGGAGCGGCACATCCTGCTGCTTCCTGGAAAGCGGCCCGAAGGACATTTTTCCCCCTGGAGGAAGGAAACGGGAGGGCGCCGGCCGGGCGGCGGCGGGCGCGGCGGCGGTGGTCGGGGCGGGCTGTGCAGCCTCTAGCGGGGACGGTCCGAGGACTACATCTCCCAGGCTGCTCTGGGCCGCCTTGCGTCGTGACCCCGGCGCGCACGGAGGCGGTGACTCTTACCTCACAGAGGTAGCTCCTCCGCCGGCAGCAACTCGGCGCCCGCGGTCCATGGACCGGAACCCCGGGCCGACGGGCAGGAACCCGGGCCGCGATCGCCGCCTCCCCGCCCCAGGCTCCTCCTCCTCGCTCTCCACCGCCTCCTCCGGACGCCCGCTGGACGCGCACCGCCGCCTCCGGGCTCGCGGAGCCACCCCAGGAGGCTGGGCGGCGGGTTCGCGGCTGCCGCCGGGCTGAGGCCTACTCCGCCGCCTCTCAGTGCTATTGTCCCTGGGCCTGGCCCTGACCAGGTCCACTGCGGGGGGCCGAGTGCGCCGGCTCCGCGGAAGATGCCGGACCAAGCCCTACAGCAGATGCTGGACAGGTACGGGCCGCCGTGGGGGAGAAAGCGAGCCGCGGACCCTCGCTCTGGGTCTCGTCCTGCCGGTGTTCGGCCTCGAGGCTCTCCGTAAGCGGAGCCTGGAGTGCCGGGAGGAGTTCCACGGCCGGGGGGCTGTGAGGGGCAGAAAGTTTAGAGTCCGTGCTGGGGAAGGACAGAGCAGGTGGCTCGGGTGCGTAGACTTAAAGAGAAACTTACGGAGTGGCGTCTGGTTTTGCTGGAACGCCCTTTGGAAGTGAGAGGGGTTTGGGTTAATCCACGGAATTAGTTTCTTTTTCTGTTTCTTGCACTCCTCCCCTCCCCCCCAAACTATGTTGTAACGTGTTTGTTAGCGATGTCACTGGCAAGAACAACTAGACTATCTTTCAAGGGAGTGATCTCCTACAATTTTAAGACTCTTTCCAAAAACCAAGGGCGAGCATTCTTTTGGGAGGCCTGAGAGTCTGATTTCATTTCTCCTTTCCCCCATCCCCACCCCAAAACTGTAAGGTCAAGAGTACCCGCAAGGGAGCTTTAATGGTCAGACTAGAGTAGAGGTTATGGAAAACAGCCACATGAGTCCAACACTGAACAGTTAGCATATTTTATGATTCGTTAAGTTCACCGAGAAAGTTTTATATTATACTGGGGTCAATGGCCCATTTCTGGGGGGCTCCAGTCTGTGAAACTCTTTTTTTGTGAGGTCGATTGCATCGCCCTCTGCTGTTCAGATTCTAGTGCATGGTTCGTACCCTGAGTTTTTGGAAGACTAAATCTGCATTTTTCCCTGCCCAGGTCTTAAATTCCTGGCATAGCTAGTGCTACAGGCTAATGCATAATGTTTATGGTTGCTTACAATTGTCAACAGACCACTTGGACCCTATTAAGCAGGTGGTACAGTTCTTTGTACTGAGTAAAGAAGATTCAACTGTAAGACATTAAATGAAAGGCCTCCCTTAACTGACATTATACCCAGTTAATCGCTGTTTGGATCAGCCACACCCAGAACACAAATCACCCAATGTAAATCTCTTCCCAGAGTGACAGACATTTCCTTTGAAGCCCAGAATTTTGAGACATCAAAGTTGATAAAAATCATGTTACTGTATTCAGTTGGGATGATCGAGTTGTTATGCCAGCCCTCTTTTGAAGTCAGCATTTAGGTCAGGTTGTATTGACCACCCCGTTTTTAATGTAAGTAATTTATAAACTCCTAGAAGGCAGAAACTTCCTCATTTATCTTAAATCCTAGAATAGAGCCTGGTACTCGGTGTATCATCAGTAAGTATTTGTTTGATGAACAAATGCATGAATTTTTTTTCTCATTTTCCCCAGTCATCTAGGGATCTGACAAGTTACCAGGTTTTCCCTTCATTATAATTTAACATACTGGCAAATTATATAGGACTACTTAATGCCCAGAGGAAACCTCGTCATCCACTGCCAGTTCCAATCAAATGACACCCTATTCTGGTGCAGGATATGCTGTAATTCGATTTGTTCTTCCCCTTTGAGTGTCTGCCACTTTCACTCTAACACAGGTGACTTTTAGAAGAGTTTTTGTGTCCAAAAGATGACCTGGCTTTCATATATTCTTTGGAGATTTCCATAAAAGTAAAAGCCAGGGAGTACTTGTGAGGCATTTACAACTTCTTAACAGGAACTTGAAAATTCTGACCGCATTTACTGAAGCCTATGACTCTAATATTGGCTTACCCTTATCTTTTGTACCTTTTTGACATAACCTCAAGGTAGATTCATAAGATGACATTCAAAGACTATTATCCCAGTCAGTAGTTTGCAACCTGGCTTCACATAAAATATGGATTTGGGAGGGGAGGGGGAGATAGGCAGCGCCTGGGTAACTTAGTAAAGTGGCTGACTCTTGATTTTGGCTCAGGTCATGATCTCAGGCTTGTGATGGATCACCTCCCACCACCCCGGGGTTCCCTAACTCAGCTGGGAGTCTGCTTGGGATTCTCTCCCCCTCTCCTTGTGCCTCCCCTCCCCCAGGTGCCCTCCTGGCACCAGCTCTCATAAGCGCTCATGCTCTCTCTCTCTCTCTCTCAAATTAATTAATTAATTAATTAATTAATTAAAAAAATATGGATGGATGCCTGGCTCTGCCCAAGACATGTCAGATCACAGATTTCTAGAAGGATGAGGCCTGAGCATCTGTATTTTCAAAAGCTTTCTAGATGTTTCTGATGTGGTTGAAAAATACTGCCCTAAACCCTAAGGGATTATTTCATGATAAGAGTATGGATTCGTGAGGAAAGTTTGGGCCTTAGAGACTGTAATTGTGAAATTTTCATTTTGCTGCTAGTAAGTGGCAAAATGTGATTTTGGACTTAAATTCTGAGGCTGTCCATCATTATTTATAAAATGAGAATGTCCTGCCTCACAGGACTGTATCCTATGAGAACACATGTAAGCACTTATATAAAACAATAAAATGTTATTCATTATTTAGGCATAAGGAAGATGCTTAAGATTCTCCTATGTGTGGCAGTTCCTCCCATCTCTTTTGTATTTACTATCATCTTAATCTGGGCTGGCCCTGCATACAAATTGAATACTAAGATATTTGATTCATTTGAGGAATATTGACAAACGTAACAGATTAAAATGTGTCAACCGATTAGGGTTCATAATTCTTGCCATGAGTTTGGCTTCTCCCTGGCTTGGTTTTCAGGTGGCAGTTTTTGAGGGACAGAATTTAGCTCAGAAACCTGGCCATAGGGATCCCTGGGTGGCGCAGCGGTATGGCGCCTGCCTTTGGCCCAGGGCCTGATCCTGGAGACCCGGGATCGAATCCCACATCGGGCTCCCGGTGCGTGGAGCCTGCTTCTCCCTCTGCCTGTGTCTCTGCCTCTCTCTCTCTCTCTGTGACTATCATAAGTAAATAAAATTTTAAAAAAAAGTAAAATCTTTAAAAAAAAAAAAAAAAGAAAGAAACCTGGCCATATGTTTAATTCTCCAATGTAGGTTTTATCTTGAGAAGATTAAGGAATATGTTTAACACAAATTGTTCTGTTGCTTCTAAGTTAAAAGTTAGGTATTTGATGGTGAATTATTAAGTATTTGTATTTATTGAACTTTTATAGTAAATATTGAGTGCCTGCATATACCCAGTACCATTCTAGGCCCTTGATTTATGTAGTGAACACAACCAAAAATGCTCGTATGGAGTTTAAATTATAGTGAGGTTTGTGTTTCATTGACTGTCAAATAAAATGAAAATTATGTTTAATAGTAACATGGATTGTGCATTCAGTTTATACTACTTAGTCTTTCAGGGTTCTTAAATTAATTACAACTTATTAATAATTGAAGTCGAAATTGCCCTGTCCTTTGTGAATAAATTTCGTTTAGCGATTGTTAGTTTATCTTGATAAATTTTACTGCAGTATTTGTAGGTGAAAAAAAAAAGAGATATATATTTAGATTGCCTTTCATTTTGGTAACAGTAAGCAACTGTCCTGTATAAATTTATTATTCAAACTTTTAAAATTTTTGTGGGTAAACAATTTTTGAGAATAGTGGGAAAAGGGTAGTTTTCTAGTATCATTTGTGACACTGCTCTGAAATTATAAGCACTTATAAACTCAGACGCTTAGTATCATTATTCTATCACCATCTATTTTCTTGATTTCTCTGTGTTTCTCAAAATTGGGATTAAATGTATTGAGAGTACAAAGAATATTGTAATAAACTGCAGGAATGGACCTAACATTTTGAAGCCTGGGCCTGCTGAGTGTTGCTTCTGGAAACTTGACTTAACGTCTACTCCCATCTCACAGTAAACACTCAGGATTTTGTTGAGGTTGTCTTGCATCACTTACTTGTACCTGGTGAGTAGGCAAGGCACTTAGCCAGTGTCCCAAAACAGTCATATGGAAGGGAAAGTGAAGAGAATAATCTCTTTCCTGCCCCTCTCCTGCAGTGGCAAAGTGAATTAGAATCCTCACTCTGTGAAAGTGTTATCAATCACAGGTGTACATCCCTTTGGGAGGTGTACATCCCTTTGGAGGATGTATTCTGATAGGAACATACCATATTATCTTTGGATTTATATAATCATCTCTTAATTTCCATTAAAACAATTTCTCACTTTCTTTCTCAGTTGGCATCTTTTCCTCATTCACATCACTATCCTATTTTGACAATTACAGACCAATACCTAGAATTAAAAACCATAGCAATTAGTTATAGTTGCATCTATCTGTATGTTAAAAGTGAAAACATAACAGAAATCCCCCTTGACCACTCTTCCTCAGTTGCATATCTTCTCTCCATCCCCATTCTACTATCGTAAATGAGTTTATATTCTTCCAGTCTCCTTTGTTTAATGCTTTTATATATACCATATATAAGTCATGGTTTTGTTTTTGTTTCTAAAATTTAAATATATCAATCTACAATTTGTTTTAAATACTACTTTGAGGAACACCTGGGTGGCTCAGCAGAGTTGCATATGGCTCCCCGCAGAGAGCCGCCTTCTCCCTTTGCCTGTGTCTCTCATGAATAAATAAATAAAAATCTTTAAAAATAAATACATACATAGATACATTCTGAGTTCTGTGATGCTCAGCAATTAAAGAGAATATATATAATATTCATTGGATTGACATTGTTCTTTTTTTACTTAATCTATTCCCATTTATGATATTTAGGTCATTTTCTCTTTCTTAGCTCTCCTTATAATTTGACTTTCATTCCTCTTTCTCTTGTCCTTAGCTCTACTTAAAGTATACTAAAGGTCACCAATAATTTCTTTCTTTTTTTTTTTTTTTTAAGATTTTATTTTAGAGTGAGAGCGGGGGATGGGGGAGTTGGGGGTAAAAGGGAGAGTTAGAGAAAGAATGTCAAGCAAGCTCCACCCTGAGCAGGGAGCCTGATGCAGGACTCCATCTCACAATCTGAGTGGGATCATGACCTGAGTTGAAATCAGGAGTTGAAAACTCAACTGAGCCACCCAAGTGCCCTGTAAAAGTCACCAGTAAATTTCTTAATTAATAAACTTAGTGCCTTTTTTGCTTGGTCCTCATATCCTTGACATATATGTAATGAAGATGAAACTGATAACCACCACCCCATAACTTCCTGAAATTATATTCTATTATTCCATACTATTTCTCTATCTTTTGCTTTTTCCTCCTTCATGCATTACCTTACCTTTACTCCCTTCAATTACATAAGTACGGTACCCACTTACTATTTCACTTTCACCTATTTGAATGACTCCCAGATGTGTGTCTTTATTTCTGACCACTTACACATACTTTAGTGTCTCTTTCCTAGCTGGCCTATAGACATTTCCACATGTATATACATGGTATTACTAGCGTCTTAACATATCTAAAACTAAACACCTGATATTTCCCTGGCTTTTACTTTTCTTCCTAATTTTTGGATCTTGATTAATCCATCTGTCTAGTCCACCAACCATGAAACCTAAATCTTTCTTTTGTTTTTGTTTTGTTTTGTTTTTGTTTGTTTCCCTCCAAATTCACTCATCAAATAGAGATTCTTCCTTCTCTGGTTCTACTTTTTCTTCTTCCAGTTTGACTTATAGAATGGTACCAGAATTGACCAAGGCATAATTATAATAACCTCATTTCTGTGCCTCAAATGCTGCAGTCTGTAAATCACCTGTAGGATAAAATGTAAATTTTCAAGACCATAGTGAAAGGGCTTAGGTCTATTAATGTAATTCAGTCTGAATCTACCTTAATTGTACTCTTCTGTATTCCACTACATTGCCTGTGGGTATATCCTGTGCTTTCTTTTTAAAGATTTTATTTATGTATGTATGTTTGTATTTATTTATACACACATATATATTATTTTTGTATATTTTAGATATTTATTTATATATATATACACATGCATGCATGCACTGGGAGAGGAGAGGGAGGAGAGAGAATCCTTGAACAGATTCCCCACTGAGCACAGAGCACCCTGTGGAGCTTGATCCCAGTACCCTGAGATCATGAGCTGAGCTGAAACCAAGAATCAGACACTTAACCACCCTGGGCACCCTAATATTCTATGCTTATTTTTAAGCATATCCCATTTCCTTATTTTTGTTTTAGATGACTTCCTCTCTTTTAACACCTGGCTCTTAATCATCTTAAGAATTCAGCTCAAATATCACCTTGAAGTATTACGTAGCTCCTTTAGACAGAGTGAGTTTCTCCCTTCCTGTGTTTCCATAGAACCTTTATGGGTTTATCACAGTAAATCCCGTGTCTCAGAGCCTTCCACACATCTGTTACCACCACCATCATGCACATTCAACTGGAAGTTCACTGAGAACAGAAACTATTCCCTATTGCTTTTACCCACAGAGCCTTGAAATTCAACAGCCTTGACACTGTTGAATCTGTGTCTCTTTTCATTTTTTATGACATATCAAGTGCTTAGAATAATCTTGCAAAAGCACCACTTAAAGAATTATCTCCTTTGCTCAAAACCTTCTGTATTTTATTAATTCTCTTTACGAATGAGTACATACATGTTATTGCCCAGCCCAAACTGATTTGCTTACTGTCCTCTGAACACAAAATTTTTTTTAGCATCTTGCCTTTCAAAGTTCTCCCCATTCTTTAAGACCCAGTTTAGGTTCTGCCTCATTTATAAAGCTTTTCTGGACACTTTAGCCAGAAATATTTCCTCCCTCTTTTCCAGACTTATGTAGCAATTCTTTACATACCTTAGATACATACACAGCTCCTAACTCTTTACATGCCAAAGTTTTTAAGTTGATAATATTTATATGGCACAGAGAAATAGACTGGAAGGAATTTAGATCTCTGGTAAAACCTCCTTATGGCTGCTTAAAAGTACCCTAGCAAAAATGAAACAATTTCTTAAACTGGCTATAATTTCCTATGAAATAAGAAATGGAAAATTTCCTCAGAATTCACCGTATATATATATATATATATATATATGGCAGTGTGGTGTAGTGAAAAAAGCCAGTGTTTTGGAGTTAAGGCCTAGGTTGCATCTGTGCCTCTCTATGAGGCTTTGGGCAAATTACTTTTTTGGGCTTTTGTTTCCTTATTTATTTAAGATGGAAATAATTGCAGAATTTATGAAGATCAGAGACAAAGTATATGTATGGCATGAATATATATATATATATGCTTTATTGCTTTCATTGTGGTGTATTTCCCTTCAGTTTTATCCTTTGGTAATGTGTTGTAATTGTGGTTCTATCTTTGTGATGAATCCAGATACTTTAACTTACATTCCACTTGGGTGAACAGACATATAAAGGGATTTTTAGTCTTCTTGATAGTATAGTTCCTGTTCCAGAGTACATGGGGTGTGACACTTTTAATCCTGAGACAAAGCAAGCAGTGTAGTTCTTTCCATTGTTAAATGAGGCCTTTCTTGCATTAACCAGAGTATAGCTCTCTAAAGCATGTTCTGAATTAAGGAGTGCTTGTTCTCTTTACTTAAAACAGTCCTGCAAACACATTGTTGAGGCACCTTATATAACACAACAGCAGCAGTTTAAAGCCTGAAACAGTGTTCTCTCTCCTATCTCCTGGAATTCTTCTATTCTGCTGCACCAGTTTTAATCAAAGTGATCTCTAAGGCAGGAGCCCATGATTTCCCACATCCTTCTAATAATCCAAGATAAACACCTGCAATTTGGGTCTGGAAAGATAGACTTTACTGCCAGTTGTTTTAATTAGATAGCCATACCTATCTTGCTTAGTAAATTTATGTGCTATTGAGAAGCTAGTTTATTGATAATTAAAGTTTCCTCCCACCCCCCCACCCCCGCCAACTTTTAAAAAATAATCATATAAACAGTGGATGAGTCACAAATGAGCCCTGAAATGAGGATATCTTTGTCTTCCATCCTTTCCCAACTGGTTTTAAATATCTATATGGTATCTATATAATAGCTTTATCTTAAAACCTGCTCCAGGGCAGCCTGGGTGGCTCAGCAGTTTAGTGCTGCCTTCAGCCCAGGGCGTGATCCTGGATACCCAGGATCGAGTCCCACGTCGGGCTCCCTGCGTGGAGCCTGCTTCTCCCTCTGCCTCTCTCATTCTCTCTCTATGTCTCTCATGAATAAGTAAATTTTTTTAAAAATTTAAAAAAAAAAAAAACCCTGCTCCAACCATGCTGGTCTTCTCATTGTCCATGACCATATGCTCATTTCTGTCTCTAAGCTTGTTTATGCTATTTTTTTTTTTTAAGATTTATTTATTTATTCATGAGACACAGGGAGAGAGGCAGAGGCATAGAAGAAGCAGGCTCCCTGCAGGGAGCCCGATGCGGGATTCAATCCCAGATCCCAGGATCATGCCCTGAGCCAAAGGCAGATGCTCAACCACTGAGCCAACCAGGCATCCCTTGTTTATGCTATTCTTACTTGGAATACCCTTTTCATTCCCCAGTTCAGCGTGAATCCTCATTTGTAGTTCCCTCCTTTTCATGAAACCATCTCAGCCCTTTCATCCTGTTTTTCTGTCATCATATTTCTGTCTTATGGTCCCTAACATCTTTTCTTGACACTTAGTGTATTCCTTCTGGCATCAAATAGTGAATGTTCTTAGTAGGTACTCAAGTTGATTTAAGAGATCTTGAATCTTTGTTTTAAGGCAAACTAGCCATGTATTCTTTAAACAGTTTATATAAAGTTTACTCTTAAGGATCTATAACTGGAAAAAAGGTACAATTTTAAAATCATGTGGAATAAAATCTTTTATAAAGAGTGGCATGTTATACGTACAGATTTAGTGATACTACCCAATGCCATTAAGGCAGTATACATTTATGTTAAGGAATGAATAATATTCTTTAAATTCAGTTCTTTTCTCTTCATACTTTAATAATAGTGATATGTTCTTTAACCCCTGAGCCAATTGTGATAATTCCCAGATTTCATTTTTCTTTTTAAAGTGATGTATTGGAACTTGGCAGGTGGGAAGGTGTGGAAGTAAACAGTGTGAGTATCAGCAAGCAGGAGGCATTCAGAAAAGACAGTGGAAGAAAATGAATTGATAGGATTTGAATGAGTATCTTAAGCAATGGTAGTGGCCTGTTGAAAAATTTGGAGGAATGATTAGGAATCCAGGACTTTTTCCAGTGAATACAAGGGTGCCAAGCAGAATTGCTCTATGTGTTAATTTAGGTAACAAAGTGCTTCCATAAAATCTAGGCATAGATGTAAAGTTGACACCATCCTTCTCATCTTTATCAGCGCCATTATTGCTAGTGTTCATTTGGTGGTTATATACATGCCAGACGATTGTGGGGGAGGGGAGCAGAAAGGAACAGAGAGGAACTTAAGCATGCTCCATACCCAGCAAGGAGCCCTGACAAGGGGGCTGGATCTCACAACCCTCAGATCATGACCTGAGCTGAAATTCAGAGTCAGAAGCTTAACCGACTGAGCCACCCAGGCACCTCTGCCAGGCAGTTCTTAGGCAGTTTCATCATCACTTGTTAAATCCTTAACAATAAGGGATCTTAACATTAAACCTTTTTTTGTGCAGAGAACTCCTTTGGCTGACTGGTTAAGCCTGTGGGTTCCTGCTCAGAATGTTTTGAAAGAATGAAAATATATAGAATCAGAAATGAAACCAATTATGTTGAACTATAGCAAATCAACATATTAAAAATCTGACATAGTAATATGAGCTTTCGCAGCTTAAAATACAAGCTCTGTTGGTTGGTCTGAGAGCTAAATTCAAATTAGCTATGAGCTAAATGTTATTTTGGGATATGCATATCTAGCTGTAAAGTAATATGAAAATTTCTGGTCACTATACTAGTATTACTATGGTTTGCTTACCTTCATCATTGGAAGAAAATTAAATTTTATATAGAGGTTAGCAAAAATATATAAGTTCTTTCCCCATCCAAATTTACCAGAACCCTGTAAGTTTTCATGAACCACAGATTAAGAACCTGTGCTTTATAATACAAGAAATTGTGTCATTACACCTGTGGTAAATGGTGAGCAGGGATTTGAACTCTGGCAATCTGGCTCCAAAGCCCGGATTCTTTACTCACTTAGAACATCCTGAAATTGCATAGTCTTCTCCCCAAATTCAGCTAGCTCTTTTCCTTAGGAGAAAAAAAAACTTAAACATTTTACTTACTGTTTAAATTAAAAACCAAATAATCTTAAAATGCTTACATTGAGTGTAAAATGAAATTTTAATAGTGAGTTGAAGAGACATACAAAGGAAAGCAAGAAGTAAAAAGGAAAGAATAGCTAGAGCAGAGATTCTTAAACTTTAGGTATGTTATAATACAATGTCAGCAGTTCCTCAAAAAAATTAAAAATAGAATTGCTATATATAATCCAGCAGTGCCACTTCTGAGTGTATATACCTCAAAGAATTGAAAGCAGGGTATCAAAAAAATATTTGTATACCCATGTTCGTAGCTGCATTATTCACATTAGCTAAATATATACATACACTAGAATATCATTCAGCCTTAAAAAGGAAGGGTATTCTGCAGTATGCTACAACATGGATAACCCTTGAGGACATTAGGCGAGGTGAAATAAGCCAGTCACAAGACAAATACTGGATGATTCCGTTTATATGAAGTACTTAGAATAGTCAAAATCATAAAGACACTATAATGGTGGTTGTCAGGGCTGAAGGGAAGAGAGAATGGGGAGTTGTTTAATAGGTATAAAGTTTGAGTTTTACAAGATGAAAAGGAGCTACAAGGTGGGTGGTTGTGATGGTTATACAATGTGCATTTTTTTAAAGATTCTATTTATTTATTTGTTTGTTTGTCTGTTTATTTACCAGAGAGAGAGGGGGAGAGAGCACAAGTAGTGAAAACGGCAAAGGGAGAGGAAGAAGCAGACTCCCTGCTGAGCAGGGAGCCTGATGTGGGGCTGGATCCCAGTACCCTGGGATTATGATCTGAACTGAAGGCAGATGCTTAACCTACTGAGCCACCCAGGCGCCTCACCATTATGTATTTATTTATTTTTTTTTTTGAGACCATTATGTATTTAATACCACTTAACTTATACTTAAAAATGGTTAAGATGAAAAAAAAATGGTTAAGATGGTAAATTTTATATGTATTTTACCACAACAAAAAGAAAAATAATTTTTAAAAAATTTTTAATAAAATTTTTAAATGTAGTGTCAGGTCCTACTCCCAGAGTTTCTGATTCTATATGGTCTTGGGTAGAGCCTGAGAATTTGCATTTCTAGTAAGTTCTCAAATGATGTTTGTGCATCACATTGAACAGATTGGAGGATTGAAAGGGAGCAGAGAAACTTGGAGTTTCTTTTTAAGAAATTATAACCTCTTCTTCGGTGTGGACTTTGAAAGGTTTTTGGCTTTGTCTTTTCGGAAAATAGCCAGTTATTTTCACTTTTTATAACCTTCAGAATGCTTCCTAAAAATTATAACTTTAAAATTCTATTAACTTGAATTAGATTTTTTAAAAGATTTTATTTATTCATGAGAGACACAGAGAGAGAGGCAGAGCCATAGGCAGAAGGAGAAGCCTCCCAGGACCCCCGGATCGTGACCTGAGCCAAAGGCCAGATGCTCAACCACTGAGCCACCCAGGTGCCCCTAAAGTAGGATTGTCATATTGATCCTGAAATGCAAATATTATGGCATTATCAGTAAAAAATTTTAATTAAAAAATGTTGGGTTTTATCTTTGTTGTCTGTTTTTATTTAAAACCTGATCCAAGGGGATCCCTGAGTGGCGCAGTGGTTTAGCGCCTGCCTTTGGCCCAGGGCGCGATCCTGGAGACCCGGGATCGAATCCCACATCGGGCTCCCGGTGCATGGAGCCTGCTTCTCCCTCTGCCTTTGTCTCTGCCTCTCTCTCTCTCTCTCTCTCTCTCTCTCTCTGTGACTATCATAAATAAATAAATTAATTAAAAAAAAAAAAAAAAAAAACCTGATCCAATAGCAAAGTCAAGAACATATTTTTCCCAGTGTAAGAAATAGAAAAGCTTGCAAGACTCAGAGTACTTAGAGTGAGAATTAGGTTTAAGGTTTTTTTGTTCAAGTTCTGGTCAGTAGGAAACAAAGCTGTTGACAAAAAATACTGTGTGTACTTATAAAAGCTGTTGGAGTTTATATCATAATTGTTCTGGGGTTGTCTCATATCTGGGGTTGTCTCGTAGAGGTTTTCACATTCTATCAAGATTGTTTGTGTTGCACATAGTTGGAATTCTGCCCCAAACTGATTAAGCTGAAAAAAACAACTATAGGTTTATGTAAGTGAAAGTACAAAAGTATATTTAGCTTGAAGCACAGCTTGATCCATGTCTCAAAGCCATCAGTTTCCATCTTTCAGCTTCCTCTGGGTTTTTTAGGCCCCACATGGTGGTTCTCCTGGCAGGAATATAGCCTTACACCTTCATTTAGCTTCACACTTTTCTGCCTTCAAGCTCAGCAGAAAAGAGAAAGCCTATGTACCAGCTTTCCCAGCAAAAATTCTGAGATCCAGTCTGATAAAACCAGCTTCATGGGTCAAGTCTTCAATCACTATAATTTGGGAGTGGGATACGCCCTTAAATCAATCTAAGGATTACTTTTCTTGCAGCTGGGGATGGGAGAAGACTAAACTGCCTAAACCACATACAGGACTGAGGTTAAAGGGAGGGTGGTTTTCCATAGAAAACATGGAATACTGTTTATTTCTAAAGAAGAGAAATCGTGCTATCCGTTAAACCATAAGTTTGTACTCTGTCCTCCTTTCTGAGATATTCAGAAATTGTAAACCCATCACCTCTTTTCTCCCTAAAAGGAGGAAGGTGAAGAATTAGGGAATAAATAGAGGAAATAGACTGCACCAAGAAGGGAGTAGGGTTTGGGGAAGGAGAGAGGGAAAGCATAATGATAAGACCTTCTCAGCTGATATTTCCTGGCCAGTCAATCAGAAATTTTAAGAAGAAGAGAAAAGAAAGGATTTGTAAACATATGTATTTTGTTCCCTCCCCTCTTGTTTTCCAGCCCTGAAGACTAGTAACTGTCTTATAAGCTGTTTGCCTAAAAACATTCATGAGACCGTTTTTATAGCTTTAAGTTCATCTCCCATGTGCCTGGCCCCTATATCACAGATTATAGTTCTTTACATATTAGGTAACTATATCTAATAAGGTTGTAAGTCAATTAATAAATTCTTTAGAACTTAGCACTTTCTGTACTGTCACTTATATTAAAAAAGCAGTTATTTCTAACCTAAGCAAATCCAATAAAAATATCTCCTTCATAATAGTTTGCTTTCACCAATCTCTTTGCTTTTTTTTTACCTGCCATTTTTCTTTTTCTTTTTATCTTTTTTTTAAGATTTTATTTATAGTGCCTATGAGCCAGTGAGGGGTAGGGCAGAGAGGAGGGAGAGGGACAAGCAGACTCAGTGCTGAGCACTAAGCCCTACATGGGGCTCAGTCTCACAACCCTGAGATCCTTACCTGAGCCCAAACCAAGAATCCGATGCTTAACCAACTGAGCCACCTAGGTGCCCCTCAGCTGCCATTTTTCCGTACTAGCAGTTCTCAAACTTTACCTCAGGATCACCTTCACAGAATTCAAGGCCCTCCTCCTCCAGAGTTTTCGATTCACTAGCTCTGGGATGGAACTAGAGAATTTGCAGATTACCAAGTGATGCTGAAGCTGCTGGTCCAGAAAACTTTGAGAATCTCTGTAATCACTTGTCCCTGCCTCTGCTAATTTCTACTATCACTTCTCCCTGAAGCTTTCTCTGATCTCCAAATTGATCCCTCAGTTTCTTAAAATGGATATACCTATGGTAATTTCACTGGAACCTTTAATCTCTCTGTCTACTGAATGTGGCCCTAACTAAATTAAAGGATTTTCCCAAACAGATACAGCTATCCATTTATTTTGTTTGTGCAACAACATGGACCCAGTGAATACTCCGTAAATGTTGCTGGCAACATCTGTACTATTGTTAGAAAATTCCTTTACATATTTATCTGTATCTAAACCATAATTTTTAAATGAAGTAATTTGGTGTTACCAGAAGTTTAGTATTTGATCTCAAATGACCATCATCAGATTAACTGTAACAATTGGAATAAAGAGAAAATGGATATGGTAAGTTGGTGGATTTGAGAGTTTTGGTATCAGTAAGGTTTCTTTTAATATGTCCTCTGTAAGGAAATTTCAGTTAATCTGTAATGAGCATTAGCTCATTTGTAACCATGAAGCAAACAATGAAAGCAAGGTTATTTGTATTAGCGCTTCCTATTGGGCTTAATTCCTAGTATGTTTCCATATAAATCATATGGAAAATAAATCCTCGTTCAACTACCTGATCTACCATAGTTTTGAAATTAGAAAAAAATGCTATAAATGTCAGTTGAGTACCTTCTGAAAAGTAAAACTATGAAAGTGTTTAGGGGTATACTGATGCTTCCACTTTGAAATGAATAAAAAAAAATGTATTGATGAATGAATAGTAAAGCACATATAAAGCAAAATGAATTATAGAATCTAGATATTGAGAATATGGGTAGTCACTGAACAGTTTTCCGGGTTTTTTTTTTTTTTTTTTTGAAAGTTTAAAATTTTTGGTAATAAAATTTTGGGAAAAATAACCTTAACACTAAGCAGAATTTATGGGGACTATAGCTACACAAGTATTTGCATTAGATTGAAATATGAAATTGCCATTTATATAGGTCAAAAACAGACAAATGTAGACAATTTCATTTGGTTTAAACTAATATTAAAGTTCTGATACATTTTTACATTTTATTTTTTTTCCTCATGACTGAAATTGGCTTTATTCAGTTCACCTTAACACTAATTATGCTGGTCTAGATGTACTTAGCTACATATGCTCATTGTTGAAATGAAAAACTTAGAAGAACCTAGAAAGTTTCTAGGTGTTCTGCCTATGTGTTGTTACCAAAACTATATATCTCATTTCTCAGAGGTATACAAATTTACCAAATTACCTCAGTTGTGGGGTACATTAATACTAACACCTCAGTTAATCAAGTCCGTTTGCTCTCTACTTGTCAATTGAAGTTTTGTGCAAAACTTCATAGATTATATAGTTACACTTCAGTCAAACCATGGGTAGTGATGATTACACAGTAATATGAACACACTTCATGCTACTGAATTATACTCTTAAAAAATGGTTAAAGTAGTAAGTTTTATGTATATTTTCCCACAATAAAATTTAAAAGATGGAAAGGAAGAGGCACTTTTGGATAACCATGAGGTAGTGTGAAGGCCCAGAAAGCTTGGTTGAGGTGGGTCAGAGTGCTAAAGAAACACTACCTATCTCCCATTTTTACCTGGGCCATATAAAACCTGATTGAATTTGAAAGCTGAGTAAAATCACAATTTTGGATGTTGTTGCCATGAATTCAGTTAAGTTTTTTTTCCCCTATTCTAATTGGAAAGCTTTAATTGGAGCACACAATTAAAATCTATATTCTTCTACAAAGACAGGAGATCTCACACATGTATGGTACCTGATTATATAGTCTTTCCCATTGAGCCTAGTTAAGCTAGTTATTCTGACAGAAGCCACCTATCTAATTAAATGAAAAGTGAACAATAGGTAACAGGCTTTAATTAGCAGTTTCCAGTTGTATAAACTTTAATGGGGGAGGAGTGAATGGTCTCATTGAGTTAAGTTATATTTGCCCTACTGTCAAAACTTGTGTCAATTGGGGAAAAACATAATTGCAATCTAATTCCGCAAGAGCAAATTAGACTTCATGAGGTACATTTTTTTTTTTTAAATAGTAAAGCAAAATTTAGGGGCACCTGAGTGCCTCAGTGGTTGAGCATCTGCCTTTGGGCAGGGTCCGAGGGTTGAGTCCATCAAGTTCCTTGCAGAGAGCCTGCTTCTCCCTCTGCTTTGTCTCTACCTCTCTATGTGTCTCAGGAATAAATAAAATCTTTTACAAAAAAAAAAAAAGTAAAGCAAAGTTTATTGAGTGATAGTACAAAGCTCCTGGAAAGGAAGTCAAGAGGGTTGCCCATGAGGTACCCTTTTTTTTTTTTTTTTTTTTTAGGGTGCCTGGGTGGCCCAGTTGGTTAAGTGTCTGACTCTTGATTTTAGCTCGGGTCATGATCTCAGGTTGTGGGATTGAGCCTCATGTCAGGCTGCATGCTCAGAGGGGAGTCTGCTGGAGACTCTCTTTCTCAAGTATTTATTTGAGTAGGGTGTGGAGTGGAGGGAGAGGGAAAGAATCTCAAGCAGACTTCCCACTGAGTCAAAATCAAGAGTGAAATTTAACTGACTTGAGCCATCTAAGTACCTCCATGAAGTACTCTTAAAAGCAAAATAGGAAACGTTTTAAAATTAACCATCTCAATAGAATTTTTAATATAAACATCTCAGAGTTGAGACTTCTAGATTTCAAATATAATTCCACACACACAAAAATGGAAACCCATTCATATCTATAATGGTAACATGCAGGCCCAAATTTACTATATTACTATCCTAAAACAATTTATGCTAATATCCTCATCTCTTCCCCTTGTGCTTTTTTAAAGCTTAATAATCTTTCTCTCTTCTCATACTTTACCAGAAAAAGAAATGTTTTTTTTCTTAGTCGAAAATTGAATGATACCATAGTGAAATTACTTGTGTAATACTTCAGTTTTCCAAATTGAAGAGGTTAGTGCTATTGAAGTGGGCAAAATACTGAATTTCATATTCCTGTGCTTACCACTCCTCAAAGAATTATTAGGTCTTTCAAAAGCAGCTTGAGGGTTGTCGTTTTGTGCTCTGATTCATAAAAGAAGGTGAAGAATTATTAGAAAGGGGAAAAAATTACATAAAAGCAAAATTCAGAAAACACAATATTCTGCAGAAGAATACAAGAAAAAGAAGAAACTCCTCTATTGGAAACGTATTGATTGTTTTTCTCTTGGGTATTTAATGTAAAGTAGAAGTTCTGTAATAGAAAACAGGCTTATCTCATTAAGTGAGAGCTATAGTGGAAAGGAGGCTGGGGTCTTAAAGATAACATCATTATTTCTCTTCTCATTTACAGAAGTTGCTGGGTATGTTTTGCCACTGATGAAGATGATAGAACAGCTGAATGGGTGAGACCATGCAGGTGCAGAGGATCTACAAAATGGGTTCACCAGGCTTGTCTGCAGCGCTGGGTAGATGAAAAACAAAGAGGAAACAGTACAGCCAGAGTGGCATGTCCTCAGTGCAATGCTGAATACTTAATAGTTTTTCCAAAGTTGGGTAAGCAGATCCTTAAAAACAACAGAGATATATGTGATGTTATTTTACATAATTCAGTCATCTCAGGTTTATTTTAAAGTGACCCATCTGTTTGCTTCTTTGTAAATTTCTCTATTCCTTTTCTGTCATTTCCTCTCTATTTTTTTTTTGTTTTTGTTTTTTTTTCCTCTCTAAATGTTATTTGTCTTGCTAACAGTTTACATTATCCCTAATATATCCTCAAATCCACCCATTTGTGTATTAAATGTTTTTATTTTGATCGAGTGGATTAAAACTTGGACGTCTGACTCTGTAGATAAAATCAAATAACAAAGCTATAATAAAAAACCTGACCAAAAAAAAAAAAAAAACCTGACCAAAAGAGCTTTTATTCTCTAGAGACCATTGATATAGGAGAAGGAAAACAACAATGTGTGTTCTTTCTAATACTTCTCCTTAATTCTTCTATTAAGGAATAAAAGTAGGGAAGTTAAATACTTAATAATGTTCATCTCATCTTTGGAATCTAATTTATGTGGTTGTTCTTCATGAAGACTGCTTTATTCTTTCTGCAACTTGGCAGGCAAGGAATGACCAAAGATCTTTTAGAATGGGACTAGCATTGAAAAAAGTAGAGCACACTTTCTTTTTTTCATTTGTTTTTATTGAAGTTCGATTTGCCAACTTATAGTGTAACACCCAGTGCTCATCCCATCAAGTGCCCTCCTCTGTGCCTGTCACCCTGTTACCCCAACCCCCCGCCCACTTCCCCTTCGGCAACCCTTTGTTCATTTCCCAGAGTTAGGAGTCTCTCATGGTTTGTCTCCTAGAGCACACTATTTAAAGGAAGCTGTAACTAAGGCTGATACTTAGTTACCATGTTCCATTGCCATGTGATTATGAACTGGTGACTGTGTATACCATACCAGTTGTTAAACATTTTTAGTATCACCCATGGCTGTAATCAAGAGATATATGAAAGCAGTTCGGGTTCTGGGAAGGTCAGACAGAAAGAATGACTTTCAGGGGGAGTAAAGTTCAAGAGAAATTTGAAGTAATTATTAGGTGTGTGTTTTCTAGTTGCTATAGATACTGAAATAAGACTCTTTTAAAAAAAAATAAGGCAACATAAATGCAGATAATGAAGCACTTTTCTAATGTGAGACAGTTAATAATAGGACAATTTCCATGGTTGTCTGTATTTCCTACCATAATTCATAAGGAATATGAAGGAAGAAATAATAGCTTCTTAGGAAAGTAGTAGAGAATGTAGTGTTTCTCACATTTAGAATTTGTAGACCACATGATGGGTCTTCATGTATGTCATGGATTTTGTTTTGTTTTGTTTTGTTTTTTTTAAAGATTTTGTTTATTTATTCACAGGAGACACAGAGAGAGAGGCAGAGACATAGGCAGAGGGAGAACCAGGCTCCCCACAAGGAGCCTGATGTGGGATTTGATCCCAGGACACCAGGATCACGACCTGAGCCAATGGCAAATATTCAACTACCGAGCCATCCAGGTTCCCCTACACCATGGATTTTAGATAAAGACAAAAGAGTAATCCAAAAGTTGGTCTTTGAACAGCATAGTGGTTGAGGGCTCTTGATCCTACACAGTTAAAAATTCACCTATAGCAGGGTGCCTGGGTGGCTCAGTCAGTTAAGCGTCGACTCTTGATTTCAGCTCAGGTCATGATCTCAGGGTAGTGAAAGGGAGCTCTGTGTCAGCTCCATGCTCGAATGTGGAGCCTGCTTGAGATTATCATCTTCTCCCCCTGCCCCTCCCACTTGTATAGGTATACGTGCTCTCCTCACTCTCTTTCTCAAAAAATAAAAATATCAAAAATTCACCTACAGTTTTTTGACCCCCCCCGAAACTTATGTGCTAATAACCTTACCACTAAAGTAAATGTTGATTCACAGTAAGCTGAAGAAAATGTTAAGAATATCATGAGAAAATACATTTACAGCACTGTACTGAATTTATCACGTTTATCACAAAAAAAAATCCTATAACATTATGGGGTCAACTATAATATTAAAGCAGTAATCTAAAATAATTTAAACATCAGGAAAAGTAATTACTACTGCATTCTTTCACCATACTGATACCGAGCTCACTGAAGTCAAAAGTTTCATATTTAACTGTTTCTTTTCCTTCTTTTTAATTCTAGTAATCTTGCTTTGCAACTATAGTTTTTTGAGAACAGCAGCAAGTACAGGATGATTCTGTTAGATGTTTTAGACACTTAAATGGATGGATACAAAAATTATTGCAAGAATTCTCACTGAAAATTACATACTATGTTAAATGAAGCACTGAGTTGACAAATGAATGGCACTCAGAGCAGTGAAGCTGAATATTTCATTTTGGAAGATGGCATTGGGTAAATCTGTCCTTTTGGTTGTATTCAGTTCTAGGAAATAAATTTTTAGAACTAGTGTGGTATTATGATTTATAGGTATACCTAATACTAAGACCTTGATTTTTTTTTTCTATAGCAAGGAAAGAAAATAGGTAGATGTTGAAAAGGTCAGACTATTTTTGGTTAAGTCATTTGTATCATGATTTGGTCTTTATATTTTATCCTTTTTATTTTTTTAATTTGAGAGTATGTACATATGCTTGTGAGCAGGGGGAGGGGCAGAAGGAGAGACTCTTAGGTGGGCTTCACACACACCCAGCACGGAGCCCAACACAGTGCTTGATCTCATGAACCTGAGATCACGACCTGAGCCAAAATCAAGAGTCAGATGTGTAATCGACTAAGCCACCCAGGCATCCCTTCTGTTCAGTTTTCAACACTAACTCAAGAATACAGGGCTTGGGCAGCCCAAGTGGCTTAGTGGTTTAGCACCGCCTTCAGCCCAGGGTGTGATCCTGGAGATCTGAGATCGAGTCCCATGTCAGGCTCCCTGCATGGAGCCTGCTTCTCCCTCTGCCTGTGTCTCTGCCTCTCTCTCTCTCTCTCTCTGTCTCTCTCTCTCATGTCTCTGTCATGAATAAATAAATAAAATATAAAAAAAAAAAACCACACACACAGGGCATACTATCAAATGCCAGCTATAGTCTGTAAATGAAGCCATGTGTGAATTAGCTTTCCGGTGCTATATATACTCTTTCTTGCTACATACATGTCTAGTGCTCCTGGCTGTGATCCCAATATACCTTTCAAATCGAGGTTCAAAAACAATTGTTGGTTAAAAGAAAATCCCTTCTCTATAGCATGTTTTCACTGAGGTTCAATTAAAAGCTCCATATATCTCTATGTATATACCAGGAGTTGATTTCATTCTCTGAACACTAGTGGTTTCTTCCAGCCATAAAACAAAATATTTAAGAACATACATCTATAATAGTAATTGTTCTTCCTTGTTGTGTACTAAACATATGATGTACTATAGTGTCATCTGATAGAATTTTGCCAGCAGATTTTCTCTTTTAGCTTATTCATGATTAATTTTGCACTTACCATTTGTACTTGTTTTTGTTAAAATAAGTTGAAGTGCCTTCGACTACAGTTTTTTTTTTTCAACTACAGTTTTTAATCATTGTTTCCAGTGACAAAATTCTTAATGCAGACTTTTTTTTTTCTTTCTTTTTTTTTTTTTTTTTACTGGAGTTTGATTTGCCAACATATAGTATAACACCCAGTGCTCATGCAGAATTTGATTGCAGGCTAGAGTGGTTGAAAATTACATGAATACTTCCGTGGCTTCTTGTCCCTGTTCTATGATGTTTCAGTCCCTGTTTAATAATATATTATGGTACAGTGAGAAAAAGGAGGTTTTCTTGTGCAAACTAATCCTACCTAATTCATTGGTCACAGCCCATTCTAAGATCACACTATTTTCACTCTAATACTATACTATATAATTTATCACTATGATATTCTGAGCTAAATGTGAACATTTAAGGCATTGATTTGCTCTCTTAAATTTGGGATTTAATACATGATAATATTAACAAAATCCATGTTTAACCAATGTAAGCAACTAACAGTCCCCTTTTAACTATCCTTGTAGAGTATGTATGACCTTGGAAACATAACAGTTAAGAACTTCTAAGAATTTTCTAGAAAGTCATTATTTTTCAAATTTGGAAAATGTTATTAAAATTTTTATTACTTTTTCATCAAATTGTCTGTAGACCTTTTAATAGATTACCAGGGACTACCATTGGTCTCCAGACAACACCTGAGAGACAAGGAATACAAAAAAAAGAGAAAATGCAGAGAGGAAGAGGTGATGGTTAACAATCTGTGGGATGATCTCCGTGTAGCAAGTGTTTTTAAGTTTCATATGGATTTAGACTCAGTCGAGCTGGCTAGCTGACACATCTGTGTCTTTTCTAATACTTAATGGTGGCCAGAATGGAGGTGTGGTGGCAAATGTGTGTTAATTATTAATTAAGGAATATACTGTGCTCAGTTATGGAAGACTTAGTGGACTCCTCAGACTTTCATTCCTCTCACTATTTGTCACCCATCTTATGGTTTGCTTTTTTTCTTTCTGATAGTGAGTTAGGCCAGGTGCATGTATGCAACCACTTACAAAGCTCAGTGTTCTCTGAGGACCAGCAGCATTGGAATCATCTGAGAGATGTTAGGAATGAAGAACCTTAATCCCTCCTCCTCCTCATCCTCTGTTTGAATCAAAATCTGTATTTTTATGAGATCATCATCAGATAAGTTAAATTTAAGAAGCATTGCTTTAAAATATGAAGAGAATACCAGCTGGAAAAAGTTTGTCTTTTATTAAAAATAAAGCATTTCCATGAAGTCCAGGTAGTAATCTTGTTTAGCTAAACAGAATTCAAAGGAGCATAGCTCAAGGGGAGAGTTCTTGATTGCCAAGAGTAGCAGGGATTGATTCACCTTAGATTCTTTCTCTTTCATTTCTTTCAACGATATTTTGTAGTTTTCAGTGTTAAAGTCTTTTGCTTTGTTAAATTTATTTCCAGGTTTTTCCACTCTTTTTTTTTCCCACTTTTTTAAATGGAATTATTTTCTTAATTTTATTTTCAGATTGTTTATTGTGAGTGTATAAGACACAACTGATTTTTGTAATCTCATGTCCTAGACTCATGAGAACTCATTTAATGGTTCTGATTTTTTTTTTTTAAGTGGATTGCTAAGCATTTTCTATACACAGGATCATGTGATCTGCCAATGTAGTTTTACTTCCTCTTTCCCAGTCTGGATGCTTTTATTTTATTCTCTTGCCCAAGTGCTCTGGTTGCAACCACCAGTATTTCAATGGAAGTGGTTAGGATAGATATCCATGTCTTATTTTTAATCTTAGGGAAAAAAACAGTCTTTTGCTATTAAATATGTTATCTCTGAGTTTTTCATATAGCTTTTATCAGGTTGAGAATGTTTCCTTCTATTCTTCATCTGTTTAGTGTTTTTACATGCAAGGGTAAATACTTTTTCTGATCTATTGAGATGATCATATGGTTTTTGTTCTTTAATATGGTATATCACATTGATCTTCATGTGTTATTTGTATTCATTTGTATTTATGGGATAAATTCCACTTGATCGTGGTATTTAATGCATTTTAGATGTTGCTGGATTTGGTTTGCTGGTATTTTGTTGAGCATTTTTCTGTCTGTAGTCATAATGGATATTGGTCTGTGGTTTTCTTGTGATTTCTTTCACTGGTTTTGGTATTGGGGTATTACTGAGTGAGTTGGGAAGTAATCTCTCCACTTACATTTTTTTGGAAAGAATTTGTGAATGATTGGTTGTTAATTCTTGAACTGTCTGGTGGCATATGGCCCTGGGCTTTTCTTTATAGGAAGTTTTTGGATTACTAGTTCATGTTCAGATTTTCTGTTTCTTCTTGAGTCAGTTTTAGTAATTTGTGTCTTTCTACAAACTTGTTCATCTAGATTATATAATTTGTTGGCCTATGATTATAGTATTCCTTTATAATTCTTTTTATTTCTATAAGGTTAGTATTAATGTCCCCTCATTCATTCATGATTTTAGTAATTTGGATCTTTTTTCTTTGTCAGTCTAGCTAAAGGTTTGTCAGTTTTGTTGAGCCTTTTAAATACCCAAATTTTGGCTTCATTATTTTTCTCCATTTTTCCATTTTCCATTTCATTTATTCCTATACTAGTCTTTATTATTTCCTTCTTTCTGCTTGGTTTGGATTTAGTTTGCTTTTCTTTTCTGGTTTCTTAAGGTAGAAGTTTAGGTTATTGATTTGAGTTTTTGTTTTTTTTAAATAGACTTTATTTTTTAGAGCAGTTTTAGGTTCACAGCAAAATTGAAAGGAAGCCCAGAGATAGCCTGTATACTCCCTGCCTGGTCACATGCATAGCCTTCTCTATTATCAATATCCTTCACTAAAGTGATACACACTTGTCATAGGTAATGAACCTATATTGGCACTTCATTATCATCCACAGTTTACATTAGGATTTACTCGATGGTTGTTTATACTATGGGTATAGACAAATGTATAATGACATATATCCACCGTTACAGTATAACACACAGTATTTTTATTCCAGTGAAAATCCTCTGTGCTCCACATGTTCATCCCCTCTTCTTTCTAACCTTTGGCAATCACTGATCTTTGTACTACCTCCATATTTTTGCCTTTTTCAGAATGCCATATACTTGTAATCATACAGAATGCAGCATTTTAGTAGTATATGTACATATATAAAATTTCTTCAGACCCTTCATGGATTGATGGTTCATTCTTTTTTTTTTTTTTTTTTTTAAGATTTTATTTATTTATTCATGAGAAACTCAGGAAGAGAGTCAGGGACATAAACAGAGGGAAAAGCAGGCTCCTCACAAGGAGCCCGATGTGGGACTCAATCCCTGGACCTGGGATCATGCCCTGAGCCAAAGGCAGATGCTCCACCTCTGAGCCACCCAGGCATTCCAATAGTTCATCACTTTTTTAGCACTGAATAATATTCCATTGTCTGGATATACAGTTTATTTAACCATTCACCTACTAAAGGGCATCTTCTTGCTTGTTTCCCAGTCTTGGCAATTAAAGCTACAACAAACATCTATGTGCCAGTTTTTGTGTGGACATTGGTTTTCAGTTTATTTAGGTAAATACTGAGGAGTGTGATTGCTGGATCATGTGGTATGTGTTTAGTTTTGTTAAAAATTGCCAAACTGTGTAACTAAAATTTTGTATTTCCACCAGCGATGAATTCCTATTCTGTATCAACAGCATTCTATGATAACAGCATTTGATGTTGTCAATGTTTGGATTTTAGCCATTCTAATAGATGTTTAGTGATAACACGTTGTTTCAGTTTGCAGTTCCCTGATGATATATGTAGAGCATCTTTTCATTTGCTCATTTGTAATGTTATGTCTTTGGTGAAGTGTCTGTTAAGTCTTTTGATCATTTTAAAAATCAGATTGTTTTCTTAATGTTGAGTTTTAAGTATATTGTGGATGACAGTCTTTTATCAGACTATGTCTTTTGCAAATATTTTCTCTCAGTCTGTAGATTATCTTCTCATTCCTGCTCTTCTTTTTTTAAAGTAGTCACTTACAGCTATACATTTCTGAGCACTGCTTAGATTTCTTCTTTGACCCATTGATTAATTAGAAGTGTGTCATTTAATTTTCACATACTTATAAACTTGCCAGATGTCCTTCTGCTTTTGATTTCTAACTTTATTCCATTTTGATCCAAGACCATACTTTGAGTCCTGTCCTTTTAAATGTGTTAAGGCTTCTTTTGTGGCCTAACATGGTTTATTCTGACAAATGTTCAATGTACACTTGAGAAGAAAGAGTAGTCCATAAATATCTAGTTGGTTTGTAGTATTTTCAAATCTTTTCTATTTCTTTGTTGTCTTTTACCTATCCTTCATTGAAAGTAGGATATTGAAGTCTCCAACTATTGTTGAATTGTCTGTCTCCCCAGTTCTGTTTTTGCTTTATTTATTTTGAGCTCTCTTGTTAGGTGCATATATGTTCCTAATGTTACATCTCACAGATGGATTGTCCTTTTTCCTTTTTACCATTATAAGACATCCTTCTTTATCTCTAATAATTTTTGTCTTAAAATTGATTTTAACTGATTTTAACATAGCCACTTCTGTTTTGTCTTCGTAGATTATTGGTATATTCTTAGATTACTTTTTTTTTTTTTTAAGTAGGCTCCACACCTGACGTGAGGCTTAAACTCACAACCCTCAGATTAAAAGTCGCATGTTCTACCAACTGCTGAATTTTCTGTTACTGTCACTCAGTGAATCAGCTGCTGGGCCACATATAGATAAGAAATGGTTTCAGGTATCGTAAGACTAATAGGGATGGAGTGAATTTGAATTTATTTGAGATAACTATTAATAAATTATGTGTATGATGTGTAAATAAAGATTTTCAGTGATTTGATGCTATTAGAATTGAGGGAGAAACAGGACCAGGAAGCAAAATGTTGCTAGCTGCTTGCACCAATAAATGGTCTCTTCTCCTTTTTTCTCTGTGTCCATATCTGTCCTGCTGGACATGGCAAGGAATAACAAATGTGTGAAAGAAAAGATTCCCCAGCTACAGTATTTCTTAGTATTTTCATTTGTCTCTTAAGTGTTTGAGTTTACTTTATATATTTTCCCTCTAGATAATACATTCACATGAACCAATTTCAAAAGATGTTGAATACAACAGGGTGTTCAATGAAAATCTTTTTACCGTATCCGCAGCTATAAAGCCAAGTAACTTTCATACTCGGAGGCAACCATTGTTAGAAGTCTGAATGTTTTCATTCTAGAGTGTTTCTCTTTTTCTCCCCCCACTCTTTTTCCCTTCCTCTCTATCCTCCACACCCTGAAAAGCTATAAATATTAGGGTAGAATTAAAGGAATAAACAAGGGACAGGAAAATACCTAGGGATTAGCAACTATGAAATAATTTCCACTCGTAGGACTGAAAGTGCAAAGGAAGGGAGCTATTAACAGAACTTGACAAGAGCTTTAGCAGAAGGAAGAGAGGCTGCTTAACAGGATCTATGGTTTTAGAGAAAGAAATGCTAACTGTCTGTAGTGAGGGATCTGTTGGGGGGGGGGTGACCTTCACACTTTTACCACTCTGATTTTTTAGCCATATCACTTACTGTTTGAACACCTCAAAAGCTAGAGAGCAAGGTTGCATGGAAGGTCCAGTTTGTTTGGCAAATCATGCACAAAGCAGAGTGGAGACAGAGAAGTAAACCTGGAAATGCAAACAGTATTGAGCATGATTAGATTATATGTCGAAATATTCTAGACAAGTATACTATAGATTATGTTCTATACTTGTTTTTATTTTCTCAGCAAAATATGGTAGATACCATTTTATATTAGTGTATAAAAAGCTTTTTTCTTTTATAATTACATAATGCTCCATTACAAAGATGTATGGTTATTTATATAACCAGTTTTGTTACTAGACATATAGGCTGTTTCTAGTCTTTCTTTTTTTTTGTTGCTGTTTCTAATCTTTCACTACTACAAACAGTGCTGTCATAAACAACTATGTAAAATAATTTCACGCACATGTGCAAATATATCTAAGATAAATGACTAGAGTAGAATTGCTGGGTCAAAGAGTATGTACATTTATAACATTAATAGATATCATCACATTGGCATTTGTAGAGATTATACCTATTTAATCTTCCCAACAGTGTATTGGCGTACCTGCTTTTCCATTGCCTTTGCCAGCATGCTGCTATCAATATACAGAACTAATTATATCTACTGCCTTAACATTGGTCAAAGCTCAGCAGAATGTTCACTCAGGTATTTTTTTTTCTGTTATTATAAAATATTTGTTGAAAAAGAATATATCATAACCATATATGATATATGATATGTAGGAATAAAGACTAATAAAACTTCACTTGCTGACCTACTCCTCAGGTTTAGAAATAAAATATCCTGGTGAGTTCAGTACTTTATCATTAAGTAATGACTATTTTATCTACAATAATGCTTTTTTTGTCTTGTATATAATACAGATATGATAATATGGTATAGACATAATCATATAGCTACACAATCTTTTTCTAAATCAACTTTTTGTTTTAGGACAATTTCTGATTTATAGAAAAATTACAAAAATACTACAGAGAGTTCTCCTATTTCCCACATCTAGTTTCTTCTAGTTTTTGATGACCTCGACAGTTTTGAGGAGTGATGGTCAGATGTTTTGTAAAATGTCCCCCAACTGGGATTTTTTGATGTTTTTCCTATTATCTGTTGGGCTATGAGTTTTAGGGAGCAAGACCACAGAGGTGAAGTGCCATTTTCAGCACATCACGTCAAAGATAAATATTGTCAACATTACTTATCACTGGTGATACTGACTGTGATCATCTGGCTAAGGTAGTGTTTGTCAGATTTCTCTATTGTACAGTTACTCTTTTCCTCCTTTATATCAGCTTTCTTTGATGATGTTGTATTTGCCTGTTTATCTTTTCTTATCCTTTTTTTTTTTTTCAGTTCTTCAGAGTTATTTTACAAATCTATTGTGATACCGATATAGCTGGGTTTTTACTGTCACATTTTGTGTATTTTATTGTCCAGTTTCTCTACTCCCCTTTTCTTGGCTATCTCCTAGGTTGAAGTGTTTTTTGTTGATACTATATATCCTCCTGTATTAATTTTTAAGTGTTATGCTTTCCCCCCCTATTTAAATGGCTGTCCTTGAAAAGTTTTAGCTTTTATCTCTTCAAATATTGCTTCTCCCTCATCCTAGAACTCTGATTAGAGTTCTGTTAGACATTTTCATTTTCTTTCATGTCTCTTAACTTTTATGGATTTTCATCTTTGGTCTTTGTGCTACAGCATTATAATTTCTTCTTAACTGTTACCTGGTTCTCAGATTTCCTCTTCAAGCAATGTCTAATCTGCAAGGAATTTTGTTTTATTTTCTGTAAGTTCTTGTTTTTTTTTGTTTTTTTAAAATGTGCCTGCTGATGGTTTATAGTCTCTTGTATTTTGTTCATTTATAAGTTATCTTGTATTTTTTATTTTTATTTTATTTATTTTTTAAAAGATTTTATTTATTTATTCATGAGAGAGACAGAGAGAGAGGCAGAGACATAGGCAGATGGAGAAGCAGGCTCCATGCAGGAAGCCTGACCTCTGGGACTCAATCCCAGGACCCCAGGATCACGCCCTGAGCCTAAGGCAGATGCCCAACCCCTACGCCACCCAGGTGTCCCTATCTTGTATTTTATTACATCATTTTTATGATTAGGTTGATAATTCCATCATCTAAAGTCATTGGTAGCCTAAATCTGTTGTTTTTCTTTAGGTTCTTGTTCATGGTGCTTTATTTCTCCTGAATGTGGAGAGTACAGTTCACATTCGTGTTGATATTTGTAAACTGTGGATATCCTGAAGGTGAAGGAACTCTAGAAAGAATTTGCATTTGGGATTTCTCCCTTAGCACTGATGGATTTCTAACCTGAAATCAGCATGCCAGTTGAGTATAGTTACAAATTCTTTAAGAAAACTGCTTTTCTTCATACTTTCCTTCTTGAAGATAAGACATTTTTTTTTATTGCTCACTTTGTTGTCATGTGGATTTTTTTTTCTGGTTTACCCTTTCATTGACAGTTCATACAACCCTTCTGAGGGTCTGAAAGTCAGCTTTCCAACTTCATATGGACCTAAAACCTAGTATGACTTGTAAACTTCGGTATTTTAGCTTTTCCCCTTATAATTTTTTCATTAGATGAAAGGGTCTTTTGTCATCATAGTATTTCCCATATTCTGGCTTTTGTTATTATTGACACCCTAAGAATACTAGGGTAATATGTTGCTCTGTTCCCTGCATTTCTTATCGTGTTTGTTAGATTACATCATTGAAGTTATATATGATTTTTTTTTTCAGGGATATTTCGTAGTTCTGTGTACTTCTTACTACATCATGAGGCATATAATACATAGTTGTCTTTCAAAGAAGAAACATTACAACTGACATCTCAAAAATACAAAGGATCATAAGAGACTTCTGTGAACAATTGTAGTGAACAAACTGAATAACCTAGAAGTAAATGATAAATTCCCAGAAATATACTACCTACCCAGACCAAATTATGAAGAAATAGAAAAAATGAACAAACAGCAAGGAGATATAAACCTCCCAATAAAGAATAACCCAGGACCAAATGATTTCACTGGTGAATTCTTCTAAACATTTAAGGAAGAATCAATGCCAGTCCTTCTTAAACTCTTCCAAAAAAAATTGAAAAGGAAGAAAATTCCCAAATATTTTATGAAGCCAGCATTATCCTATCAAATCCATATAAAGGCACTACAAGAAAAGAAAACCACAAACCAATATCCTGATGAATATAGATGCAAAAATTCCTAACAAAATAGTAGCAAATCCAATTCAACAGTACATTAAAGGGGTTATACACCATGACCCAGTGGGATTTATCCCCGGGATGGTTCCACATCTGCAAATCAGCAGTGTGATATGCCACATTAATAGAATGAAAGATAAAAATCATATGATTATCTCAATAGATGGAGAAAAAAGCATTTGACAGAATTCAACATCCTTTCATGATAAAAACTCTCATTTTATATGGAAGGAACATGCCCCAATAATCGTAAAGGTTGTATGTGACAAACCCGCAGCTAACATCATACTCAACATTGAAAGCCTGAAAGCTATCCCACTAAGAACAAGAACAAGACAAGGGTACTCATTCTTACCACTCCTATTCAACATACTACTGGAAGTCTTAGCCAGAGCAATTAGGGAAGAAAAAGAAATAAAAGTCATCCAAATCAGGGGGGATCCCTAGGTGGCTCGGCGGTTTGGTGCCTGCCTTTGGCCCAGGGCGCAGTCTGGAGTCCCAGGATTGAGACCTGCGTCGGGCTCCCTGCATGGAGCCTGCTTCTCCCTCTGCCTATGTCTCTGCCTCTCTCTCTCTCTCTCTCTCTCTATGTCTATCATTAATAAGTAAATAAAAATCTTTAAAAAAAAAAATCATCCAAATCAGAAAGAAAGAAGTAAAGTTGTCTTTGTTTGTAGATGATGTCATACATAGAAAATCCTAACTACCCAAAAAACTATTAGAATAAATTTAGTAGAGTTGCAGGGTACAAAGTCAACATACAAAAATCAGTGCACTTCTATACACTAGCAACAACAAATTATTTGAAAAGAAAATCCCATTTATAATATCAAAAGTAATTAAATACTTAGGAATAAAACTAAAGATTATAAAATTGATGCAAGAAGTTGAAGACACAAATAAATGAAAAGATATTTCATGTTCATGGATTGAAATAATTAATATTGTTTTAAAATTTCCATACTACCAAAGCTATGTATAGATTCAGTATAAGCCCTGTCAAAATCCCAGTGGCATTTTTTACAGAAGTAGAAAAAATAATCCTAAAATTTGTATAGAAGGACTCCTGGGTAGCTCAGCGGTTGAGCATCTGCCTTTGGCTGAAGGAGTGATCGCAGTCCGGGGATCAAGTCCCACGTCAGGCTCCCTGCTTCTCCCTCTGCCTGTGTCTCTGCCTCTCTCTCGCTCTCTGTGTCTCTCACGAATGGATAAATAAAATCTTTTAAAAATATATTAATAAAATTTGTATAGAACCACAAAAGACCCCAAATGCCTAAAGCAGTCTTGAGAAAGAACAAAGTTGGAAGCATCACATTTCCTGATTTCAGAATTTATAATGAAGCTGTGGTAATCAAAACAATACGGTACTGGCATAGAAAGACACATAAGCCAATAAAACAGAATTGAGAGCCCAGAAGTGACCCATGCATATATGGTCAACTAATATTTGACAAAGGAGCCAAGAATACTCAATGGGGAAAGAGTAGTTTTTTTAATAAATGGTGTTGGAGAAACAGGATATTCACATGCAAAAAAGAATGAAATTGGACCCCTATCTTATACCACTTAAAAATTAATTTGAAATGGATTAAAGGCTTCACTAGAAAACCTGAAACTATAAAACGTCTAGTAGAAAATGAGGTTTTCTAATTCAGTTCTCTTACATTAAATTTCTCTGGATTAATACTTTTTCTCTCTCTGTACTTGGTTTGGATACAAAATCTTGTGGATTTAATTCTAGTTTATTATGACTTTAAACAATGTTCTAAGATTAGTTTTCCTAAAATATTATTTTCATTTTAGCATGACTCTCACCAGGAACTTCCTTCCTACCTATTGTGTCAAAGATCTAGTCAAGTTTTCTGTCAATTAATGCTAATTTTACTGGTAGACTAGCTTTTAAAAAAACATGTAAACCTGTCGGGATGCTTGGGTGGCTCAGCAGTTGAGCATCTGCCTTTGGCTCAGGTCGTAATCCTGGAGTTCTGGGAGTTCCAGGATCACATCCCACATCAGGCCCCTTCAGGGAGCCTGTTCTCCCTCTACCTATGTCTCTGCCTCTCTCTGTGTGTGTCTCATGAATAAATAAATAAAATCTAAAAAAAAACCAAACATGTAAACCTGTTGAGTCTTTTGCCTCAGTTAGAAGGTCTTTTAGAAGGGGGTACCCTTTTCAGATCATAGGCTTCAAGTCTAGGTCAGGATTCACTTCTGTTAATTAGTATATTCATAGAGCCATCAGTTTAAAAAACTCTTCATATCCTTATCCCCCTATAGTCTTTACTTAAAGTTTCGTTAACATGGACCTCTTAAGTTTGTACCATACCACTATACTTAACGCTAAATTTACCTGAAAAATTTTCAGTTGTTGGAGTGCCTGGATGGAGCAGTTGGTTAAGTGGCCGACTCTTGGTTTCAGCTTAAGTCGTGATCTCAGGATTGTGGGATTGAGCTCCACAAGGGTTCATCGTGGAGTCTGCTTAAGCTTCTCCCCCTCTCCTTCTGCCCTTTCTTCTTCTCTCTCAAATACATAAGTCTTAAAAAAAAAAAAAAAGGCCTGTACTTACCTCTTAAAAAAAAGTTTCTAAATTGTTTAATGTATATTTACTTGTCCTTAAATAGATTAGAGGCTCCTTGGAGGCAGAGGCTGGTGTGTTAAATTTTATTTATATGTATTTTAATATAAACTGCTATGTGTACAGTAGGTGCTTAATAGGTACTTAGTAGTTGACCTTTAGCCCACAGATAATTCTATTCTTATGAGGTAAATTTAAGGTTTCCTTTGGCACAAACTATGAAATAAAGAATTACTTTGATGATCTTTAGTTACTGTTCATGGTAACATGCTATATTTACACATGGAGGAATGGTACTCATCTGCTGTTTTGACTCATCTTTTACTCAGGAGTTTTTGTTTTGTTTTAAGGGCTTTGGGTCAGTTATCTAAAAAATGCCCAACAATACATCCTTTCTTCTCTGTTTATAATTTAATGTCAAACTTATTATTATTAAGCAAAGTAATTTATAGCCTGAGTTGCAGGATATTTGTTCTTACATAAAATTGGTAAAACCTCAACCTATAAGCAGAGCAATCAAAGATGACATTTACATAAGCTTGTTTGAGGCTCTGCAACCTGGCCTCTGAAGTCTAGTGTTTAAAGTAATGATGAATGCTAGAGAAAGAGTTAAAAACTCTTTACTGTCCCATCAGGATTTCCACACACTTTTAACTTTTGAGTTGGTTGTTGTGATATTACTTCATGTCTTCAATAAAATCCATATTTGTTGACTTGGGACCATATACTTTTTTTTTTTTCTTTTTAATAATCTCTACACCTAATGTGAGGCTCACAACAACTCTGAGATCAGGAGTCGCACATTCAACTGAATGAGCCAGCCAGGCACTCCTGTTAAAAGTCCTTTTTTTAAAACAATGGATTGAGTCAAATACTTGCTACAGAGTGCTGCAGCTAGGTCCTATGCCATTCTATTATAATGTCCTGTGAACAGGCCAAAGTACCCCAATGTACTGGCCAAGTACCATGTGCTAAGATAGCTGTGGCCTATATCCCTGAGAGTGATGGCAATCATCAAAAGCATTTTTTAAAGCACCTATCTGTACATGGTTCTATCCTAGGCACTGTACAAAACGAGTTAAACAGACTTGGTCCCTGCCCCCTGGGAGTTTTCAATCTAAGATGATGCTGACATGGACAGACATAAGGATATTGAGACAACTGAACAAACATTGAACAAGAACATAAAGTACTAACATTATGCACAAGCAAAGGGGTAAGTGCATTTTATGGGATAGTATTAAAGGAAGCCTCATGGGACTTAAACAGGGTGGGATAGAGCAATTAGTCAACCTCTATCAGGTTAGATTAGTTTTCATTGGGAAGTCGGGTTTTCATACAGACTTAAAAGTAGGGACAGGACATTCCAGAAATAGAACACAACAAAAATAAGACTTGGAGTAAAGAGAGAAGTTTAGAATTGTATTGTTAGACTCTTGGTGGCATCCAGAATCTGTAATTCTGGATGGTTCTGAACCTGAACGTGCGGTTGACATTGTGACCTAGCAAGTTGGCATTAAGATTGGGTCTAGATCAAAATTAGCTCAATGCAGAGCAAGAAGCAGACCAAAAAACCTGGAAACTTAAATAGCTTTTGCAAACAGTTTGTTTTGCTTATTAAAGCTCTTCTGTAAACCATTGGCCACTTAACAGAAAACCTGACTGGGGCTGTTATCTTCTCAGGAACTTCTACAAGCTTATCTTATAAAGCATTATTTTTTGCTCATTAAATTCTGTTCTGTATCAGAAACTTCAGCACTCTAGGAACATAAATTATTTCTTAAGAACTGATGAGAAGTTTATTTTTTAAAGGATGCTTTTCTGTCCCAGAGAGAGGTCGTAGGAATATTGGTTGTTACTGTAAGTAGTGCCCATAGATGTTGAGCCCTAAATATTACCTGCCCTTCAGTCATTAATCTCTTCTAAAATGTGCCTTTAACACCATGCATACATAAATTTGAATTTAAATCGCAACAAATCTACTTTCGCAGTGTCTGCCAGATAAAACTGATTACTTCTTTTTCAGTAGACATGGACTTAAGAGTTTCCCCAATAGTTTTCAGCTTACTGTTTGATGTCATTCACATCTGAAATGTGAAAATTTGAATTTACCCAGAGGATTAGGGTATAGTTATTTTCTTTACAAAAGCTTCTTTGTTGTACAAAAGAATTCACAGTAGACTTTCTTTTAACTGTAAGCTTCCTTCTTGCCCTTAAATTATTGAGTTTTCAAAACTTACGTTTATACAGAGCTTCTTCAATTGCTATCCATTGCGTAAATACAGTACATTGAAAACATAAGTGATGAAGCCCACTGAGACATTAAAAATTCAATAATGCCTTTTTAAAATATTGAAGCCTTTTTATGACCTTAGGTATTTAACTTGGTGATGTGCACTTACTCATACTTCTTCCTTCCCATCGGAATTAGTTTTAAAGGGCTAGTCTTGTCTTTACTTGCTTCCCATAACTCTTTGTGCTATAATCTAACAGTAAGAAGAATCTGTTAGCTTGCTATTTTTCTTTTGACCCCAAGGCATGGGATAGTAGCACGTGGTAAGCTTCCTAACAGGAAGAGTATGATTTAGGGACTGCCATTCAGAGAAATTCAGTGATTGTTTTTAAATTCACTGAATAGCTTGCTTAGATAATCTTTAGCTCTAAGAAACATCTCCCCTGGGTGGCAGTTTATTATTCTCATAGTATGTTTACTACTAAACATGTATCTTTTCTTTAAAATGTTAAATTATTCTTGGACTAGTCTATCTAGAAGAGCCTGTAGAGGTTTAGGCAAAATAAAGACAGAATCCTAGACAAAATTATTTCAGAAAAACTAGAAATAGGGACTATAAAATCCATCCAGTGCCTTCATTTAATCTAGCACATCTTTTGTATATGACCCGAAGAATGAGTAGAAAATTTCCAGAAGTGTGCAGATTTTTTGTTTTCGCTTGTACAAAAAGGATTCACACCCATTGATTCCGGAAGAAAACTGAAAATTGAACTCGTTATAATAGAACTTTATGAGATTTTTAAAAGAGAGTCAATTCAGACATCTCTAGATTGCCCATGTTCATGAGAGATAAAAGTGGTAGTGATGGATTACTTTTTTTTAGGAATTATGTTTTCTTCCAAATGATCAATGAGTTTTTTTTAGGAATTGTATCGCTTCACTCCACGGGTAGATAATTCCAAGTACCCTGTAGAAAGAAGAGGGGAAGAAGGTACATTGGAAGCATGTAAAATACCTTCTTTCCTTACCAATTGTGATTCTGACTGGGTAGAAAATAGTCCTATAGTAACTTGGGCTTGGTACAGAATAATGAAAAGGAAAGATTAGAGATTTTCATGTCATAGTTTTAAATAAATACCTCAGTAGAGAATCTAGCAAATATTTGAGAGTCATAAGAACTTGAGATTCATCAATAACTGAAAAAAAAATTATTTTTCCCTTTGGAGCTTTTGTTCTAGTTCAAAAGTCAGCAGATTTTCTGTTAAAAACCAGGGAGTAAGTATTTTAGGCTTTGCATGTGGCCATGTTCCATACAAAACTTTACAAATGTAAGCAGCCAACTGGATTTGGCCCATGGCCCATAGTTTTCCTAACCCATATTCTTGTAGGTAGAAACATAATTAGTAAATTAGAGTATGTTAGGTGATAAGTGCTTTGGGAAAAAGAGAAATAGAGAGAAATAGTGCAGAGTAATTAAATAGGGAGTTTCATGATGTAGAAGTTGGCAGAGTGGGTCTCACTGAGGTGGAGAGGAACCACATAAGACTGTAAAGTTAATGACTGGTGTAAAAAACAAAGAGATAGTAATGTCCTAGAAATATAATAACCATATATTGGGAAGAAGGGAACATCTGTGTCAGATGTTGCTACTAGGCCAATAGGATTAAGGCTGAGATATACCACTGAATTTAATCTTAGGTTGTTAGTGATCATTATGAGCAGTTTTGGTGGAGAGAATTGAAGGAGAGTGAAAACAGGTAAGTTTTTTGAGGAATTTTGTTGTAAAGAGAGCAAAGATAAGAAATGGGGTAAGAAGGATCAAAAGAAGAATTTAGTTTGTGTGTGTGTGTGTGTGTGTTTTTTTTTTTAAGATAGAAGAAATAATGACATGTCTGATGGAAATAATCCAGTAAGTGGTAGAGAGGAAATGATATGGGAGACAGTTGCTGGAGCTGTGGCTTTGAGTTGACAAGTGAATGGATCTGACATGTCAGTAGAGAGATTGACCTCAGATAGATGTGATGTTGGTAGGTGGGTACATGTGCCATGGAGAGTCTGGACTTGTTCTCTTGTGGCTTTAATTTTCTGATTAAAGAATTATCAGTAGAGAATATGAAAGTTGAAGTGTGGAGGTTTCATATATACCTATGGTCTTTAACTTTTAGTACCAGCATTTGAGGGATCTTTGGTGATTAACTAAAATGACTATTGTACTCTCTGAGGGAGTTTTAAACGTAACCTAGCAAATTTGTATATTTTAAAGATTAAACCCTGCATTATGAGATTGAATAATGATGCATATAATGCCTGTAGCACAGCATCTGGTATCATGTAAACATTCAAGAAGTGCTATTATTTTTTTTTTCAAGAAGTGCTATTATTAGAGGACATAGTAAATACGCTAAATTGAAATCATAGGTCCTTTGACGTCCTTCCTAATGTTCTTTCTACTTCACAGTGTGGTCTTTCTTTATACAGTGACTAGTGATATTACTGGCTCCAGTGATCAGAGGCTCCATAAATGGATGCTTGTTCTTAAATATTTTAATTATTTTATCATATTGCTATGTTAATTTCTTTGTACAATAAAAATAAATTGTTTTGTGTACAGCATCCTCCTATAGATTGTAAACCAAGAGGTAGGTAATAATTCTTAAATCATTTCTAAGAAAATGTCTCAAGTAATAATTTGTATGTAGAGAGTATTTAACAAATACGAGGATTAATAAATCAAGTTTTCACATTTCTGTGATCAAACTTAAGATACTCAGGTCTTAAGGCCTTGCTCTAATTCAGGCCTGAGACCCTTCCACTATTCTGAAAAATTCTAAAGCTAAATTATTGGACTTAAGTAATTAGAATACTACCAAATATAGCTATTCTAAGTAACTTCAGAGAAAGATAATAGCCAGATTTCACAGTAAGCACATAATAATAGTATAATTGACACACACAGCTGTTGGAATGCCATAAAAACTAGCATTGTGATCCTTAAAAGAAGTTTGTTAAATGAGTATTATATGTAAGTGATGAACCACTAAATTCTACTCCTGAAACTAATAGTACACTATATGTTAACTAACTGAAATTTACATACAAACTTAAGAAAAAAAGAAAAAAGTTTGTTAGCCAATAATACTCAACTAACTATTGCATTTTGAAAATCAAAGTAAGATAGATTGACTTTGTATAACTTCAAGAAAATAGCCTTGGTTACCTTCACATACTACACCAAGGAAGAAATGAGTGAAGTCAAAATAAGTGATATTTTTACCAGATACTAGAGAATCTAATTGTGAGCAGGAACTGTTTGGGAAGAGCAAGGTGAAATGGCCATTTCATTCTGCAGTACCCAGTGTGAATAAAAGAAGTGAGAACTATTTTCTTCATAAGAAGCCGTTGTGTTTGAGGCTTTAATCTTAGGTTTACTGTTAAAGATAAAAATTTGAAGAGGTAATATTTCCTAGATTTAGGAAGCAAAACTTAGCTATTCAGACAACTGAGAAATTCTAAATTTATTCAAATCTAGATTCCTATCACATTTATAATAGTTATCTCTAAAGCATCAGAACATCCAGCTTCATAAAAATATTTTAGATCAATGGAAAATATTGGATAAGTCATTTTTTAAAAATCTGTCTTGTGTTGAAACATTACTTTCTTTTTTTTTATTATAGGTCCAGTTGTTTACGTCTTGGATCTTGCAGATAGACTGATCTCAAAAGCTTGTCCATTTGCTGCAGCAGGAATAATGGTTGGCTCTATCTATTGGACAGCTGTGACTTACGGAGCAGTGACAGTGATGCAGGTTCACTATTTTACTCTGTTCAATGATAATACTTTTTACATGAAGATCTTTTAAATAGATTTCTGTTAGGAGTTTTAAAAATTATTATTTTGAACAAGTAATAACCTCATGGCTTAAAAATAAGAAATAAAATATAGGGGTGCCTAAGTGCTCAGTTTATTAAGAGTCTTCCTTCAGCTCAGGTCATGATCCCCGGGTGCTGGAATCGAACCCAGCATCAGGCTCCCTGCTCAAGAAGGAGCCATTTCTCCCTCTCCCTCTGCCTGTTGCTCCCCCTGCCTATTCTCTCTCTCTCAAATAAATAAAATCTTTATCATATATATATATATGAAACTAGTGTAAAGTCTTCTTATTCCTCCCATTTGCTCAGGTTCCCCCTCACTTCTCCAGGTAGCCACTATTATTAGTTATATAATATATTCCTCTAGACTTTCTTTGTGCATGTGCAAGAAAAAATATATTTGTTCTCCCACACACATACACTTTTTTTTTCCCTTAAAAGGAAGCATATTAGAACTGTATCCCTTTTTTTCGTAGTGAATCTTGACAATCTTCTCATATAAGTATTCAATAACCTTCCCAGCATTCTGTGTGGAATTAGAACAATTTACTAACCAGTCTGTTGTTGTTTAGACAATTAGTTGTTTCCTGTTTTTTTGCTACAATCAGTAACTGTTAGTCAAGATTATTAGAGAAACTTAAATTTTAAGATTTAGTCCCATGCCCTTATTTCTTCTCTTTTTATACTTCCTCCCTAAAGATTTCCAGCTATCATCTCTGTGCTTCTTGTACTTAGATCTATGTCTTTGCCCTTATCTGTCCTCAAATCCAGTCCTACAAACACAGTTTGACCCTTCTCCTTAAATGACCTCTTGTGATTTCTAGTCTTTCCCTCAGTTTGAAACCTAAATTTATTCCCCATTATAATTTTTCTTTTTTTTTTTTAACATCGTATTTTTTTTTAGAGAGTGCACATGAGAGAGAATACGAGAAAGGTGAGGGAGACGGAGAGGGAGCAGCAGCAGAGACTGGATCCCAGGACCCTGGGATCATGACCTGAGCCCAAAGGCAGACACTTAACAGATTGAGCCTTCCATTATAATTTGTCTATACCTTCGATTGCTACTATTATTTTCCCATCTACTCGGTCTGTATCCTACATTCTTAGGATTACCTTTAACTCTTTCTACCTCATAGCCCTGTATTGGTTCACTGACCAAGTTCAAGCAGTTTCCAGTTTGGTGTCTTATATCTGTAGCTTCTTTTCCACAGTCTTAACCACCTGACTTCTTGTCACTCCCTCATCATACTTGTGGGCTAAAGGAGTTTCTCTAATTTTGTTCTCTTTTATTAGTCCATCCTTCTAAATCATTCTTCCTAAAATATTACCTTCAATATCTATTCCAAGCTCACCATCTCCTCTGCCTTAAGTAGTTCTTTTCCAATGCAGTGCTTAGAGTGTTTCATAAATGACTGAGTAATAGTGAACACACTATGTAATATTCTAGAAATTGCACATAACCTATCTGTGCTGGGTCCACAGTGAGTGACGTTTTTGGTTACTTCATTAATAGTCATGGTGAGACAGACTATTGCAAGACTTCTTCATGAAGTATTGAGGACACCTCCAAAATCTGGTTAGAGAAGTCAGAGAATGAATCGCAAATAGTAAAACATCATTTGTCATGTGTGTAATGGATAAAGATTAAGAACCACTGACTTGAAAAAATTCCATTTCCTTACCTTGATTTGTTACACAATGCTTCACAGTCTCGCTTGATTCTACTTTGAGACCTGTTGGGCTGTCTCCTCCAACCCATCCTTATGCTGTAGAGTTTTTTACCTCTGTCCTCTGGCCTTTGTCACCCTCCCTGCCTCATACCTGTCCTTCCATTCCTATCTCTACTTATCCAAATCTAAACTCTCCTTCGAGGCTTCGTTCAGCTGCTTCCACCCCCTGAAACCTACCAGGCAATTCTTGCCCACTGTCATTTCTTTTTCCTCTATATTCATGACATTGTCAGTCCTCAAATGGCAGCTAATCTTGTGCTGACCAAGTGATGTTTCTTATATAGATGACCTATTATTTAACTTTTCCTATGTTTAGGCCTTGCCTTTCCCATGAGAAGGTAGTTTTCTTGAAAGTAGAGACTATCTTACACTTACATGTTCCTAATATAGCATATACACAGAGACTAACACTTAAAAGGCTTTCATAAATATTGGGTTTTATTTTAAATATTTTATTTATTTATTCATGATAGAGAGAAAGAGAGAGACAGGCAGAGGGAGAAGCAGGCGCCATGCAGGGAGCCCAACGCGGGACTCGATCCCAGGTCTCCAGGGTAACACCCCAGGCTGAAGGCGGTGCTAAACTGCTGGGCCACAGGGGCTGCCCGGGGTTTTTTTGTTTTGTTTTTTTGTTTTTTTGTTTTTTTGTTTTTTATGACTGCTTCTATCAGGTAGTAGCAGGTTTGTTTGACTGACTATATTCTCCGCAGTAATTTGTTAAAACTTCAATAATGAGCACATCATTAGTTCAGGAAAGTTTAGGATGATTCACAAGGACTGACAAAGACACATTATTTAATGCACAAATGCATTATACAGACATATTTTTTGCAGATGAGTAAATTTAAGGCCCTCTGATAATTGAGTGATTTCTCTCAATACCTCAATTGACTATAAGAAGTAGGATGGTTCTTTTGGGGGAAAGATTTTAGGCTCGCTCAATTTTAAAAGAAATTTGATAATTAATGGGACACATTGACAAGAGCTTAAGGAATATAGTTTGTATCCTCTAAAAAGGGCTTCAAACTGGATTTTGGCACTTTGAATCCATATTGGTGTGATTCATACAAAAAGTTAGCACCAAGCTGAGGTCTATATAAAATACAAGACAAATTGAAAGCTCTCTCCCCAGCTCTAAGGAATATAGTCTAAGACAAGGTGTACGTAAAGGAATAACTGGAGAACAGTTAATAATAACATTATATAAACAAATATGAAGAGTACAGAAGACTACATAAACAGTATTTTAATTCAGTAAAATGAAAGATCATTTGAATTATTAAAGTAAATCTTGAGATGACCCTTGGAAGGCAATAATTTGGATTGGTAGAGGGGAAGAAATGATACAAACAAGGAGACAAAAATGAATATGTTGATTAATGGTGATAGTAAAGACCTAAATTATGATGATACATATATATTGTGTGTTACCATTTAGAAATAATCTTCACATGTACGTCTCACTTGAAAAGATTTTTTTTAAGCCTGGAATGAGAGAGATTACTTGTGATAGTAGGTAGATAGTGTATGATTTAAGAATATTGGAAAGACTTTTGCCTATCTGAGCATATTTGATAGAAAATGTGTCCCACTATACCATCAGCCGTATTTAGGGGTTTCTTTTTTAATCCATTTTTTAAAAAGGTTTTATTCACTTATTAGAGAGAGAGCATGAGCAGGGGGAAAGGGAGAACCAGGTGCTCCACTAGAGCCCTATGTGGGACTCTGTCCCAGGACCCTTAGATCATGACCTGAGCTGAAGGCAAGATACTTGACTAAGCAGCCACCCAAGCACCCCCTTTTTAACCCTTGACTGTTTCTTTTCCTTTTGTTCTCTACTATGAAGTTCAGATAAATCAGATTAGGGAATCAGACCATTATTCTTTTTTTTTTTTTGAAGATTTTATCTACTTATTTTAGAGAGAGTGTGGTATGTGCACATGAATGGGGTGGGGGAGAAAGAGAGAATCTCAAGCAGACTCTCCATGAGTACAGAATCCAACTCGGGGCTCGATCTCATGACCCTGAATCATGACCTGAGTTTGAAATCAAGAGTCAGACACTCAACCCACTGAGGCACCCAGACACCCCCAGTCCACTATTTCTTTTCCCATTTATTTCCCCATGAACTAGTTTTGTGTTCAGTCCCTATTAGTTGTGAGGAATTTGAATGAGACCCTTTGCTTATGTATCGAAAAGACAACATAATAGGTAACTTTTTTTCCCCAGCACTGGGCTAAACACCTTTCCAGCACTGATCTATTTAATCCTTGTAACAGTCTTGTGACCTAGATACTATCAATTATTCCTAATTTACAGTTTTGTCGAGTTTACATGTCCAATACTATACAGTAAGAAAGAAGCAGCAGGACCCCTGACCCCAATCTAGGGCTCCTTAGGTGAAACCTGGCTCCAAAGGCAATGGAAACATTTTACCCTGGAATAATAGAACTTGAATGTCCAGCCTCGTCCCACTTTTGCCTCTAGCTTAAAGATAACCTTCATAAGCATTGTCCATTCTTAACTCTTATACTATCCTTGATTATCCTTAATTCTGACTAAGGAAACCTATTCGCCACTGTTTCATTCTCCCATTTAAAAGTAGGTTCCTAAAAGGAAGTGCTTTATAAAATCAGGCCTTAGTTGAAATTCTTAGCCTTTCAGCATTGGTGAACTCCTGGATATGAAGATCTAGCTTTCATCTCCTAAACAGAAAAACCTTCCTCTAAACCTACAGTTCCTACGTCTTTATTTTATACACAAATAACAAATTCTTAGAGAAGACATTCTGTAGTTCCTGAATCTCATCCCAAAATCAAAATCTTAAAAATAATCTGTTTTTGAATCTTGGGGCATAAAACCAGAATGCACATGATCATACACAATGTGCTAGATTTGTGTTGACCGAAGTCAGGTCAGCCCCATTGCTTAAGTCAGCTTTCAGTTTCTGCCCTTGGGTCTAACTGTAGTACAGATGGCAAACTATAGTTGTTATACTATTCCATTTCCTCTGCAGCATTTATATTTGCATGCTTGTTTGATTTGATTTGATTGTCTCTCACCTCCAAAAGGCATCTATTTATTTAGCTTACCATTTTTTGCCCCAACACCTAGGCCTGAGTCTGACACACAGTATTCAGTTAAATGAATTAAATAATTAAATAAGTTTGTATGCATGATGAGTGCCGCTTGAGTACAAAGCATCTCTCTTCACTTTAGATGTAACAGGTGGGACAGTGAGTCTCTTGCTACGGTATGCTCTATTTCCTTTTTTATTTCCTCATTCTTAGATACCAGGTTGTAAGGGTTTTACTACTACCCATGAGGAATAAACTGACCCTTACTACAGTCTCTCTTTTTTTTTATGATTTTATTTATGTATTCATAGAGGCAGAGACACAGGCAGAGAGAGAAGCAGGCTCCATCACAGAGCCCGATGTGGGACTCGATCCCGGATCTCCAGGATCACACCCTGGGCCAAAGGCAGCACTAAACCACTGAGCCACCAGGGCTGCCCCTTACTACAGTCTCTATGAATATTCACTCTGCTTTATATTTCTAAACCCCAAATTCTAAAAAGAATAGTATAGGGACGCCTGGATGGCTCTGCAGTTGGGCGTCTCTCTTCGGCTCAGGGCATGATCCCGGTCTGGGGATCGAGTCCCACATTGGGCTCCCTGCAGAGAGCCTGCTTCTCCATCTGTCTATGTCTCTGCCTCTCTCTGTGTCTCTCATGAATAAATAAATAAAATATTTTTTGAAAAAGGGGAAAAAATAAAAAGAATAGTATAACCCAACAGAAGAATTTTTGAGATTTCTGAATTTATTTGCTAGCATTTTGAGACTATTTAAATCACATAGTTGTATCAATATAGTGATCACTTATAAAGTGATCAAATAATAAAATGATATAAAAATAGAATATCCTGAAAAGGCATAGGTAAAAACACAATCTCTGGGCTAATCCATGTATGCCCCTAGTATGGGATTGGGGTTTATGAAATATAGTAGCCCCTTAAACAATATGGGGATTAGGGACACTGATAACCCTCCTTCATGCAGTAGAGAATCCATGGGTAACTTTTGACTCCCCAAAAATTTACAGCCTACTGTGACCAGAGGCCTTACTGATAGCGTAAAATCAACTAACACATATTGTATGTGTATTATATGCTGTATTTTTATAATAAACTAGAGAAAAGCAAATGTTATTAAGGAAATCATAAGGAAGAAAAAGTAACAGTACTGTACAGTATCTATCAATCAGTGTATATATATAAGTGGACTAGTACAGTTCAAACCTGTGTTCAGGGGTCAACTATATTGTGAATCAGACACTTTAGAGCAACTCAGAATAATCATCCTTCACATACAAGGTATGAGGTTTCTGCATGGAGACACAGAAGAGTATCAGGTACCTATACCACGGTTTTTGACCACTTAGAAGAAGTTAGCCTCCTGTCCTTTAATATTACAATGTATTTAGGTAAGTTAATGAAGTACAAGCCTGGACCAGCTGAGATTTTAAAAGCATAAATTTTGGCTCTTCCCCACATGTTTGTAAGATATTTTTACCTGGATCGAGTGTGTTGTCTAGAATTTCAGTTTGACCATTCTCAGCTTGACCTTATTTCACATCTCCTTATAGTAGTCCACTTAAAAAAAATCTGTGACATAAAGAGTATCTCATTTTTTTTTAAACCCATTTACTTTTTCATGAATTTGTTTTCCTGAGTGTCCCTGACAGCTCTTAGTTTTCCCTATCTTCTCTATTCCCTTTCCTCCTTACCTGTCCTTCCTTCCTTTTACCTCCTCCCTCTCAAAGACAGAGATAAGGTTCTAACCAATCTTTTCTTGCTGGATGGAAGAAAGTGTGATCAGAAAAACTATATGGGGGCAGCCCCAGTGGCTTAGCGGTTTAGCACCACCTTCGGCCCGGGGTGAGATCCAAACTATATGGAGTCTTTATGGTAGTATTCTAGCAAGCGGTCCTTACAGTGTGATACCTGAGGTGGGGTAAAAGCCCAAGATTCTGAAATAGTCTCCTTCTTCTGTCATAACTGCCAAGACTAATCACTCAGAGCAATAGGTTTAATTTGGAAGCAATTGAGACTTTGGCTAAAGGGAAGATCATTTGAGACCTTTGAAAGAATTTTCAGGGAAATTCTCCCATCAAAAGTAAGAAGCTCACCAATAAAATGGAGATGTTGAGAGAAATAGAAGGCCAAGATTGATAGTCCTCAGGATTTTCCTGTGAGGGGGAAGTATGGAGATTCACAAATAAGAATCGTGTCCTTCTTGCCCTCTGGGATCTAACCCAATTGAGAAATAGACCCAAGACCCAGATAATTGTTTTAGCTTTATTACCCCATAAATAAGACACCTTAGGGTTCCTGGATTGGAAAAAAATGACTGGAACATATAACAAAAACTGCAGTCCCCAAAATCTCAACTTTGGAATTGCATTTTAACAGAGTTGAACCTGTAGAACAGGCATTTAGCCAGCCAGAAAAATCACTCTATCCCAGACAACACCACTGAGTATGAAGAAAGAACCAAAGAGAAGGGAGCTTTCGGTCCATCTCCTGAAGGCTGGTCCTGCCCCTTGTCTGGCTGTGCTACCCTAGTAGGAAAAGCAGGAAAACAGATGCTCTATTGGAGCACATATAGGATCTAAAATTATAGTCCAATCTAACCATACCAAATAAGAGGAATAAAAGAACCAGAAGTCCCCTCCCCTCTATTGATTTGTAATCAGTGTGAGTCAACCACATTTTAAAGCTTTTATTCCAATATAATATGAAATCGCTTAGATTTTTTTCCCCTTGAATGAAAGACACTTTATTTATAAAGTTATAAATAAATCAGGACTGATAACGTTCCAGTTTATTTTAAAAACTTTTTATTTTAAAAACTTTTATTTTTGTTTTAAAAGTTTTTGTTTTTTGTTTGTTTTTTTTAAAGATTTTATGTATTTATTCATAAGAGACACAGAGATCCTGATCTCCAGGATCATGCCCTGGGCTGAAAGTGGCGCTAAACCACTGAGCCACCCGAGCTGCCCAAAACTTTTTATTTTTGTATTCTTTCAAAATTTAGCATTTCCTCTAAGATGGATTCAGTTCAAGCATGCAGCTCTTCATAGATAAGGAAATGATTCTAACAAATGCTGTCTGTTTCACAGGTTGTAGGCCATAAAGAAGGTCTGGATGTTATGGAGAGAGCTGATCCTTTATTCCTTTTAATTGGACTTCCTACTATTCCTGTCATGCTGATATTAGGCAAGATGATACGCTGGGAAGACTACGTGCTTAGACTATGGCGCAAATACTCGAATAAACTACAAATTTTGAACAGTATATTTCCAGGTAAGGTCCTGAATTGTGATTATAATGAGCATACCAAATTAATCTTGTGGAATAATCTTAGCATACGAAGATATTTTTGTTATTCTGATTTATTAGCACTAATACTCTGCATTTTCATTTTCTCTAGGCATTGGTTGTCCTGTTCCTCGAATTCCAGCTGAGGCTAATCCTTTAGCAGATCACGTCTCTGCCACCCGAATTTTGTGTGGAGCCCTTGTCTTTCCTACTATTGCGACAATAGTTGGTAAACTGATGTTCAGTAGTGTTAACTCTAATTTACAAAGGACAATCTTGGTAAGATGGTTTTAAAAGTACTTTTTTTTTTTTTTTTTTGAATGACTATACAAAAGAGAATGAATTGTATGTTTGTTCAAAAAAAACCCCAGTGAGACTATATAAATATTCATTCTGTGGGTCCTGTGCCTTAAGTTTCTGTTTGATCCTACTTGTCATCCAATAGCAAGAAAGAGGGGAGGATCTGTTGCATTACTTCTAACCTTCCAGAACAATGGTGTGGGTGACATCTGTCATAGAAGAGGCATGAATTATCACACCCATCCCTCTTGCCGACAAGCTTCTGCTCTAGGGTCAGCCTGCCTAGTCATATCCTATCACAGATACTGGTTTGCTGAAAACATAATTCAGATTTCTTGACTTATATGTGCCTGCAAAATACAGATCATATTGGTAGCTATATCAGGATTACTGGGAGGATTAAATGAGATAATTCATTTGAAGTGCTAACACATAGTCAGCCCTTGTGTTGATGTATATATTGATGTTGATATTATTATTCTCACTTCCCCCTCTGATGGCAGCCTGCACTTGTGCCCAGGCCTTCTCCCTGTTACATCAGACTGGATATAGAGCTAAGGAGAGAGATTACTCAATAGGAGAACAGAAAAAGTGTCTCTGTTAGATGTAGTGTCTCCATCTGTTTTATCCCCTAGTAGAAAAGTGATATTCATCTGAATTAGCAGCAATGGCTATGTCTTTTATGATCTAAGTAAAATTATTTTTATTATGTTTCTATAAAACTGCATTATAGGGCAGCCCCGGTGGCTCAGCAGATTAGCGTCGCCTTCAGCCCAGGGCCTGATCCTGGAGACCCGGGATTGAGTCCCACATTGGGCTCCCTACATGGAGCCTGCTTCTCCCTCTGCCTGTGTTTCTGCCTCTCTCTCTCTCTCTCAATCTCTCAATCTCTCAATCTTTCTCTCTCCCTATGTCTCTAATAGATAAATAAAATCTTTAAAAAAATAAAATAAATAAATCTGCATTATAAAAAGCTAATTTTCCTTTTTATTTTAGGGTGGAATTGCTTTTGTTGCCATAAAAGGAGCATTCAAGGTTTACTTCAAACAACAGCAATATTTACGTCAGGCACACCGCAAAATTCTAAATTATCCAGAGCAAGAAGAAGCATAAAACTTTGACTTCTAGTTATTCTGCAGTCCTTTCATCCTTAATGAGTCTGTTGTGTTGTTCTGATTCCATCATTAATGCACAGTAGTGGAGACTTATGATAAGCTGCTGCTCATATTTTTAAGAAATATAATAAAGCACTTAGGGCAGGGGAAATCCTCTCAGTAATCACGGAACCTGAGGTTGTGATTTGTTTTCATTGTTTTGTATGTACTTCTTTTATGGCAGTCATCTGAACCATTATCTTAGCATGGTAAACCTGGGTTTTGTTCATATTTTCTCCAGATAGAAATGTAAAGATCAAACTGTGCAAATATTTAAAAATGCACATGCTGTTTTATTCAAATGCCTCTTTTGTACGTGTTCATGTTCAGTGTTTTCTTAGAATCAGCAACTCAATGAAGGTACTATGAGGATTTTTCTCACTGGCATAATTTGATTACATGCTAAACAGGAGTATATGTTAATATGAGGATATGTAAATTAGTTATAAAAAATAACAAACCAAAAATGTATGTAAACATTCAAATTATTATCTGAACAAATGCGATTTTGTTGTGTTTTTCTGAACCCATGTGACGTCCTCCAAAATGTGTAGGGTAAAAATTCACAGGGCTTCCAAATCACTTTTTCACTATTAAATTTTATTTATATAATGTTGACATCTCATAGTTCATAATGTAATTTTGACTCATATAGTCATAATTACCGTGTGCGTGTGTGTGTGTGTGTGTGTGTGTGTAAAAGAGAGAGGGAGAGAGTCATCAGGTCCTTCAATCACTGGAGTAAGGTTTTTAAATCCATATTTCTAGAAATTAGAGCTGTCAGTTTATAGTAGTTTGAGCACAGAGAACGATTTGCAAAAAAAAAAAAAAAAATCAATAAAGTTCTTTTACTCTTCTCTTTCATTGATTCAGTTATTCAGGTATTTGTTGATCACCTCCTATTTGCCCAGGCATTATACAAAGTGCTGTGGGAGACAATGGTGAACACGACAGACTTGGTTCCTGCTTTTATGCAGTTTACCGTCTAGTTTCAACAGATAGAAAACCAGCAGTGAGTAAACCAAGGTGAGGCCTTGAGCTCTTTGTTTTTATACCAGTCAGTGAGGAGATAATTATGAAAACAAGAAGTCTTGAGTAAATATTGAGGTTATTGTTTTTGGCTTAAATCAATTTATTATAAAAACCAGTACTAACGTTTTTAGATTTTAATTGCTTGTCATATTGATGAGGTTAGCACCTTAATCACTGTAACTAGTTTTATGTTCATTTTTAAAAAGCAATTATTTATTTTAAGCCATCTTTAATAGTGGCCTTTTTAATGTCGTTCAGCAATCTGGATGGTCTTGCAGTTATTTTCACTAATTAAAATTAAGTTTTTAAAAGATAGTTCCAAAAACTGTATTGAATTTCTTGTTCACAGTATCTAATGCATGACAATAATAAACGTTTCCCTTACTGATAAGTGGCCACTTCTTTTTAGGAGTGTAGCAAATATAGATTGAGCTATGTTAGATTGCAATAATGTATGTTAACTTTAGTAATTTAAGACTGGTACCTTTCTATAGTATGAATGTCTTAATTCTGTGTTATAAAGTTTATGTGAATAGCTGTTGAACAGAGTTGTAATTATTTTGGGAGGAAGGGAATATTTGACTGACAGTGAGCCTTATTAAGAACACTGCTACAGTTCTGAAGGGGAAATATAAAATCTATGATTATATATAAAAATAACTTAGATTATATAGCTGTAATTATAAAATATATTGGCTTTTCTTTAATTTTCAATATAAGAAAGACATAGTAGATATTTCCTGCATAATTTTGTTATATAGAACAACTTTTAGGCAGCCTTTAATAAAATTATACAAGCACACCGTTCCCCAGTTACTACTTTGTGGCCAAGATGGAGGGAGTAGCTATTTGCATCTACTGGCATCAGGGCTCATGAGTGCCAGAAAAATAACTCTAATCCTTTTGGGGGGTGGGTGCAGCAGGGAGGGGTTTCTAGGGCTGTGGGGAGGGAATTGCAAGTGCCTGGGAACCAGAGAGGCCTCTAGCCCTGGAATTGAACACTCTTAACTCTAAAAAACCTTAGCTCAGAAAGTACCACATACCAGTCTTCAGAAAGGTGGCCTATACCACTATGAACAACTTAAGAGCTGACTAAAGTTGATAGACCTGGATTCCAATTCTGATTCTGCTTTTACTAACTGGATGTATGACAATGGCCAACTGGCTTTCTCTCAGCTGCAGTTTTCTTCATCTCTGAAATACAAGTAATACTTCTATCTCAGAAGACCATTTCTAGGATTAACTGAGAAAGGAACAGAGGCACTTTAGGCTTGAGACAGGCCCTACAGAGCAGTAGCTGTTTCTTAATTGTTAAATAGTCTTTTCATGCTCTAGGAAAAGGGGATGAAGAGGTAAGAGAATGGTGTTAGGAGACAGATTAAAGGGATGTTGTAGACTTTGGGATGGGTAGGTATATTGTGTTTTCCAGTTGGGTTGGGTGGGTATATTTTGTGTTTTCCCATTTATTTTCACATTGCTTTACGGTGTTATTTCTATAAACTTCAATGTTTTAAACCTCTTTTATAAAATTCAGTGACAACTAGTAGAATTTTCTTCTTTGCAGAAGTTAACTTATCTCCAAAGTGGCTGAAAATATTGTTCATCAGTACATGATTATCAAATGACTGTGAAGAATATAAAATTAAACTTAGTGACTTAATTAGTCACTGCCTTGCTAACTGTGCTGTAATTTTTTTAAACGTCTTGTTTTTAATATAGCAGACTATCTCAATAGTGGCTGGATTAGGTTAAATAAAGAATTTTTATGTTCTCTAGGTGTACTTTGTCTGTTGAACAATTTCCAAAGCATAATCTGTTAATTCTGTACCTAACCAATTTTTAAAAATTTAGGTTATCAAGATACTAGATTTTTCTTTTAGTAAAAATCTGAAATTTTAAAAAACTAAAGAGGAATTGTCTTAATACAAGCAGGCTAGCCTAAATTCCAATTATGTTCTGATTTTTTCAAATGTATACTCAGCCACTTGAACTGACTATGATTAGATAAGCAGCCACATACAAGATATGTGGGTGGTCTCATGCTACAAAGTATCTTAAAAGTATATTCAAGTGGGTTAGAAACACATTTAAAAAACAAGTTGGGGAATGCCTGGGTGGCTCAGTGGCTGAGCATCTGCCTTTGGCTCAGGGCATGATCCCTGTTTAGGGATCGAGTCCCACATCAGGATCCCTATGAGGAGCCTGCTTCTCCCTCTGCCTAGGTCTCTGCCTCTCTCTGTGTCTCTCATGAATAAATAAAATCTTAAAAAAAAAACAAAAAAAAAGTTGGGATGCCTGGGTGGCTTAGGGGTTGAGTGCCTGCCTTCGGCCCAGGGCATGATCCTGGAGTCCCAGGATCGAGTCCCACATCGGGCTCCCTGCATGGAGCCTGCTTCTCTCTCTGCCTGTCTCTCTCTCTTTCTCTTTCTCTCCCTCTCTCTCTTGAATAAATCTTTATAAAAAAAAAAATAACAAGTTACTTCCTTTGAGATAACTAAGAAGTTTCTGAAGATTAAAGTCTTCTAGAATGTGTACATCAAATAAAGACCCTTCCATCCATAAGGATTGTATTTTTTTCTAGGTTATTTCATTACCCTCATCTGAGAGACTAGCAGAGAAGTGGCAGAGTCAGATAGTCCTAGATGCATATTCTGATACTTATTTGTAGGGCAAGTTACTTTATCTCTCAGACTCTTAGTTTCCTCATCAATAAAATGAATATTATAAAACCTATATCTGGTTATTATGAGAATTTCGAGTGAGGAAACATTCTACAACACTTTGATTTACAGAGAAATAAATTTATGCCAATTTAAGTAGACATTTGTTTGCCCGTAATCTTCCTTTGGTCCCCTGAGATCTCAGAGTTTCCTCTTCTCCGTTACCTGTCACCCCATATACCCATTAGAAATGATAGAGTGATAAAATATCTTACTTAACTGCCTTCCTGGAGCAAAGATTCTGAGCAAAGGGAAGAGAGAAAATTTACAGTTGAATCACTGTAGAAGTTTGGACATGCAGCAGAGGTTAGGCTATCATTCTGGTCAACCCGTGCAGATTTAAGCCTCTTACTGATAACCACATGCTAAGGTTACTATATGTCAGCAATACATACTATACTTTACCAGGTGTTAGTTGAGCACCTGTATGAGCCAGACACTGCCAAGTCCTGGGGTAAAATGGGGAATAAGCCTGCTTTGAAATATTTATTTTTAAAATACACTCTAAGATTAAACTGAAATACCTTGACCCCCTAAAAGATGTGCCCTGCTCAAATATGGACTCTCTAGTTTAAAATCAGCAAGAAACATCTATAACAGGAACTAAGCGGTCATATGTATGTGATCTTTTAATGATACACATCTATCAGTGTATTTATCAATTCAGATAATTGTACACCAAAAATAAGACCTGCAAAAAGTACACAATTTTTTAATACAAGTCAATTTCTGCAAAATGATCCCATATGTCATATTTTATTTTTTAATAATTTATTTTTATTGGTGTTCAATTTGCCAACATACAGAATAACACCCAGTGCTCATCCTATCAAATGCCCCCCTCAGTGCCCGTCACCCATTCACCCCCACCCCTGCCCTCCTCCCCTTCCAGAGTTAGGAGTCTTTATGTTCTGTCTCCTTTTCTGATATTTCCTACCCATTTCTCCTCCCTTCCCTTCTATTCCCTTTCACTATTATTTATATTCCCCAAATGAATGAGAATATATAACGTTTGTCCTTCTCCGATTGACTCATTTCACTCAGCATAATACCCTCCAGTTCCATCCACGTTGAAGCAAATGGTGGGTATTTGTCATTTCTAATGGCTGAGTAATATTCCATTGTATACATAAACCCCATCTTCTTTATCCATTCATCTTTCGATGGACACCGAGTCTCCTTCCACAGTTTGGCTATTGTGGACATTGCTGCTAGAAACATCGGGGTGCAGGTGTCCCCGTATATCATATTAGTCAGGGTCCACTCAGGAGATACAAATCACAGCGCCTCTTTGAACAAGAAAAATACATGAAATTGTTAGCTGGTAGGAAGTAAATGATAAAAAGAAAAAGAAAAAAAAAAGGCGGGGCAAAAAAGCAGCTACAACTCCTAGGCTGAAGGAGGGTAGACATTAAGGGAACGAGGAGTTAGAGGTCTCTTTCCCTAAAAGGCTGAGTGAGATTCAGACATTTCTGAAAAGTGTGTGGTTACCATAGCAGTTGTGTCAAGGAGTGGTAGGAGATCTTGCCAGAGGGCAGGCTGGAGCTGGTATGTAGCTGGGGAGGGAGAGCATGAGGATGCAACTAGACATGTCCAGGCTGCTGAGCTCCAATGCTTAAAAAGTTACAGTGGACGCTGGAATCTGGAAGGAAGGTGTCTTGGCACAATAGCCTTGTATCACTCCTGTGCCTTCTGTTGAAAAAGACCAATGTTCCAAAGAAAATGTTTAAAGGATCCATTTCAGTGTCACAAAGTTGGGCAAAGAAGGGTGATTTACAACTGAGACAATAAATTGGCAGTATAACCACCCCTCTTTGTGACCCCTCCTATTAATCTCTGACACCCCACCACATCCCTACCACAAGGAAACATAACCCTGATATATTTGATATACAAGAAGGGCCACAAGTGATTTAATAGCATACCATCCAGGATGATAAATGGTCCATTTTTCATATATTTTGGTTAGGGTATAAATTGGTATGGAAGGCAGTCAGTATCTGTTAAGATTACAAATGCATGTACCCATTGACCCAGCAGTTCCAATCCCAGGAATTTATCTTAAGATATACTTGCACTTAAGTACAGCAACATATCTAAAAAGTTATTTGTTGTCACAGTATATTTAATAACTAAAGATTGAAATCAAATGTCTGTAAGTATATTGGTTAAATAAATTGTGGTACATCCATAATGGAATAGTGCTACAAGGTATTAAAAAAAAAGAATGGAAGCTGTTTACCTAATGTTATGAAAATATTTTTAATGTATATTATTTTTTTAACTCAAGATATAGAATAATGTTTATAATATGTTACCACTAGTGGAAAATAGGAGTTGAGGAACTTGAATAAACATTTGTTTATGCCTTAAAAAAATCTTTGGAAGGACACATAAGAAAACTCCAGTTGTCTACAGGAGTTCTGAGAACTGGGAGGATGCAGGTTGGTATAGGGAGATTCTTTACTGTTACCTTTTATACTTTTCTCCTAACCTCATAGATAAATTTTTAAAGTAAGAATTAAATTTCCCCGCTGTAGACAGTACTAAAAACCAAATGGGAATTTGTTTCTTTTGAAAATAGCAGTATTTGAACTGTATGACAATACTTTACTCTCTAAAAACTGATGTGATTGTTTTTTGAGAAATAACTGCATCTCCCTCATGTAGATCTTCCAGGAGGGATTCACTAAATGCTATTGAACTGATTTTGCTTTCCATAAGGTTAGTTTTTGACAAAATACTTTACAACTAGTTTTGTCCAGCAGTGTACACAAAGAGTGGGTTTTGAGAAAAGCTATCCAGCCCATAGAAATGGATATTATTAGAACTTATTAAAGCAGGGAATTAACATATCCTAAAGGTCTATAAATTATTCATGTATTTATATATTCATTCATTTTCTGAGTCAACCTTTCTTGAGAACTTAGTATCTAATAGAATGCTAGGCACCGAAAATTTAGAATTAATAATATTAATAACTTGTAGTATCTAATTACTTATTGCATGCTTATTATATGCCAGTTACTCATCCAGGTGAGTACTCATTTAATCTTCATAATTCAAATATACTGTTTTTATATCATAATTTATAGGATATTCCAAATGAGGCATTTGAAGCATCCTGTTTTGGGTTTTGGTTTTTAAGTAAATTACCCAGGATTATATTTCCTCTACCTTCATACAACTCACAGTCTAGTGAAGAGGACAGGAAGGAAACATGAATCCCAATACAGAGTGAAAAGTGTAAGAAAAAAAAAAAGTGTAGTGACAGAAGAGGTATAGAGGTAACAAGGGAGTAAAGATTAAGGGTGGATCTTGGAAGCTAAGTATGAACTTGACAGATGGGAAGAAAGGGACATAGACAATCTTGAGAAATTTTGAAAAAGGAGAGAGTGGTATTGATGAAGTAGTATCATATACTCAAGTATATTGGAAGGGGGAACCTTGAAACCTAAGGTACTGTTATATAAAACAGTATGGAAAGACTAAAAGCCCTAAAATAGTCCCAAAAACAAAAGGGTGTTTTGTATATGAAAAAAGTAGCATCTAAATAGTGAAAATTAAGATGGATTAATCAGGATATAGTCCTGGAGCAACTGGTAGCCATCTGGAAATTCCCTTTACCAAAATAAACTACAGATGGAACAAAAATTTAAACATGAAAATTTTAACCATTTAAACACAAATAGAAAATACAGAAAAAATATTTTTTCTCATATCTGAGACACATATCCAAAATACACAAATAAAACTCAGTGATTAAAAAAACAGCCCAATTAAAATTGGGCAAAAGATCTGAATATACCCCTTATTTAAAAAGACCTACAAGTGGCCAAAAAAAGAAAATATGATCAACAGCATATATCATTAGGGAATTGCAATTTAACATAACAATGAGATATCACTACATAGCTTTAGAATAGCTAAAACCCAAAAAAACTGACAATTATCAAAAACTGGTAATAAGGTAGAGCGAGAGGAACTTTCACTTATTCTGGCAGAAATGCAAGTAGTATAGTTAGGTAGTTAATTACCTAAGCTCAACAGTCTTCTCATGTCATCCAACAGTTACACTCACAAATATTTACCCAAATGAATTGAAAACTTATGTCCACACAAAAAACCTACATACAAGTGTTTATAGCAGCTTATTCCTATTTGTCAAAAACTAGAAGCAGCCAAGATGTCCTTCAAGTTAAATGGATAAACTTGGTATATCCATACAGTGGATTACTATTCAGCAAGAAAAGAGAAATGAGTTATAAAGCCACAAAAAAGATGTGGAGGAACTCTAAATGCATATTGCTAAGTACAAAAAACAGTCTGGAAAAGCTGTATGAGTTCAACTATATAACATTCTGGAAAAGACAAAACTACATAGACAAAATTTAAAAATCAGTTGTTTACCATGGGTTGGAACAGGATGTAGAGGAGAAGGATAACAAATAGGTGAAGCACAGGAATTTAAGGGCAATGAAAATATCCTATGTGCTAATGGCAATTAACATGTTAATGGTAAATACATGACATTATTCATTTGTCAAAATCCATAGAATTATGTAATACAAAGAATTAACCTTAATGTAAACTGCAGATTTTAGTTAACAATAATGTATCAATATTGGTTCATTCGCTGTAACAAATGTAACAAACTCATGTAAGCTGTTGATAATAAGGGAAACTAGGTGGTGGGAGGCAAAACTTTTGTACTATATGCTCCACTTTTGTGTAAATCTAAAACTGTTCTTTAAAAATCTATTAATATAAATTTTAATACTACATGAAAACATAGAATTGTATTCATTTTTATTGCATTTTTAAAAATATTTTTCTTTTTAAATAATCTCTATTTCCAATGTGGGACTCAAACCCACAACCCTAAGTCACATGCTCCACTGACTGAGCCAGCCAGGCACCCCCAAAATTGTATTTTTAATAATGTCACAGCATAAAAACTTTTTAAGAAATCATAAGGTACATGAAAAGATGATCAACATCACTAATAGGGAAATGGAAATCAAGCCACAATGAAATATCACCTCTCACCCATGAAAATGGCCAATGTCAAAAAGATAAGAAATACCATTTATGATAAGAACTCTCAACAAAGTACATTTAGATAGAACATAACTCAACATAATAAAAGCTATATATTAAAAACCCATGTCTAACATCATACATAATGGGGAAAAACTGAAAGCTTTCCCCTAAGATCAAGAACAAGACAAGGACATCCACTCTCTCCATTTTTATTCCACATAGTACTGGAAGTCCTAGCCACAGCAATCAGACAAGAAAAATAAACAGCATCCAAATTGGTAAAGAAGAAGTAAAACTTTCACTATTTGCAGATAACATGATATAGATAGAAAACCCTAAAAACTCCACTAAAAAAACTACTAGAAATGATAAATGGATTCGCAGGATACAAAATCAAATCCATTGCATTTCTATATACTAATAATGAAGTAGCAGAAAGAGAAATTAAGAAAGTCCCATTTACCAAATATAATAAATACCAAAAATAATAAAATACCTAGGATTAACTTAACCGAGAAGGTAAAAGACATGTACTCTGAAAAATATAAAACACCAATGAAAGAAATTGAAGATGACACAAACAAATGGAAAGATATTCCATGCTCATGAATTGGAAGAACAAATATTGTTAAAATGTCTATACTATCCAAAGAAATCTACAGATTCAGTGTAAGCCCTATCAAAATACCAATAGCATTTTTCACAGAACTAGAATAATCCTAAAATTTGACTGGAACCACAGAAGACTCCGTATAGCCAAAGAAATGTCAAAAAAACAAAACTAGAGGTATCACAATCCCAGATTTCAAGATGTAATATGAAGCTAAAGTAATCAAATCAGTATGGCACTGGCATACAAATAGACACATAAATCAATAGAATAGAATAGAGAAACCAAAAATAAACCCACAATTATATGGTCAATTAATCTTCAACAAAAGAGGCAAGAATATGCAATGAGGAAAAGACAACCTCTTCAACAAATAGTATTGGGAAAACTGGATAACTACATGCAAAATAATGAAACTGGACCACTTTCTTACACCAAACTCAAACTCAAAATGGATTAACGACCTAAATGTGGGACCTGAAACCATAAAAATCCTAGAAGAGAACACAGGTAGTAATTTCTCTGACATCTGCTTTAGTGGATATGAGTAGATATGTCTCTTGAGGCAAAGGAAACAAAATCAAAAATAAACTATTGGGACTATATCAAAATAAAAAGCTTCTGCACAACAAAAACTAAAGGCAACAAAACTAAAAGGCAACCTATTTGCAAATGACATATCAAATAAAGGGTTAGTATCCAAAATATATAAAGAACACAAAAAAAATCCAGTTTAAAAATGGGCAGAAGGCATGAACAGACATTTTTCCAAAGAAGACATACAGGTGACCCAACACGTACATAAAAAAACTGCTCAGAAAAAAAAAATAAAAATAAAAAATAAAAAATAAAAAAATAAAAAAAAATAAAAAAACTGCTCAGCATCAGTCATCACCAGGAAAATGCAAACCAAAACTACAATGAGATATCACCTCACATGTATCAGAATAGCTAAAATCAAACACTACACCTGAAACTAATATTATACTGTATGTCAACTGAAATTTGAATAAAATCTTTTTTTAAAAAAATTATTTATTTATTTATTCAGAGAGAGAGAGGCAGAGACACAGGCAGAGGGAGAAGCAGGCTCCATGCAGGCAGCCTGAGGTGGGACTCGATCCTGGGTCCTCAGGATCACACCCCGGGCTGCAGGCGGCGCTAAACCGCTGCGCCACCGGGACTGCCCGAATAAAAACTTTTTAAAAATAAAAATAAAATAAAAAACACAAGAGACAACAAACGTTGGTGAGAATGGAGATAAAAAGGAACCCTCATGCACTGTTGGTGGGAATGCAAAATAGTGCATTGTGAAAAACAGTATGGAGGTTCCTCAAAAATTAAACATGGAATTACCATTTGATCCAGTAATTCCACTGCTGGGTATTTATTCAAGGAATATGAAAATACTAATTTAAGAAGATCCATGCACTTCTAGGTTTATAGCAGCATTATTTACAATAGCCAAATTATGGAAGCAGCGCAAGTGTCCATCAACAGATGAATGAATAAAGAGGTGGTATGTATATACAATGGAATATTATTCAGCCATAAAAAGAATGAAATCTTGCCATTTGCAACAATATGGATAGAGCTAGAGAGTATAATACTAAGTGAAATAAGTCCCGTCAGAGAAAGACAAATACCATGTAATTTCATACATGAAATTTAAGACATAAAACAAGCAAAGAAAAAGAGACAAACCATGAAACAGATTCTTAACAACAGAGAAAAAACTGATGGTTATCAGAGAGGAGAGGTAGATGGAGGGATGGGTGAAATAGGTGAAAGAGATGAAGAGAACACTGAGTAATGTATAGAATTATTATATCACTATATTGTACACCTGAAACTAATATAACACTCTATGTTAACTAAACAGGAATTAAAATAAATTTCAAACTAAGCTATAGTCACAGACAATTCAGCAAAACCAGGTTTGGTGAGAATTCTTACCAGGAGATTTTTTTTTAAGACAAGAAATAGGGGCACCTCAGTGGCTCAGTCAGTTAAGTATCCCAACTCTTGATTTCAGCTCAAGTCATGATCTCATAATTATGAGATCTAGCTCTGCCCTGGGCTCTGCAATGGGCACGGAGCCCACTTGGGATTCTATCACTCCTTCCCCACCCCTTAAAAAAAAAAAAAAAAAAGAGGGACGCCTTGGTGGCTCAGCGGTTGAGCCTTTGGCTCAGGGCGTGATCCTGGGATCCAGGATCGAGTCCCACATCGGGCTCCTTGCAGGGAGCCTGCTTCTCCCTCTGTCTCTGCCTCTCTCTCTGTCTCTCATGAATAAATAGATAAAGTCTTTTTTAAAAAAAAAGACAGGAAATAAGTGTTGATGAGGATGTAGAGAAAAGGGAACTGTTGGTGCACTGTTGGTGGGAATGTGAATTGATGCAGCAACTATGAAGACAGTATGAAGGTTCCTCAAACATTTAAAATAGGACTACCATACAATCCAGCAATTCCACTTCTAAGTATTTATCCTAAGAAAATGAAAGCACTAATTGGAAAACATGCAGGCACACCTATATCCATTGCAGCATTATTTACAATAGCTAAGATATGTAAATCTTACATATCTGTAAGCAAATTAAGTGTCCATAAATAAATGAATGGATAAAGAAAATGTACACAAATACACACTGGAATAGAACTCAAGCATAAGAAAGAATGAAATCTTGCCATTTGCAACAACATGAATAGACCAAGAAGCTATTATACTTAGTGAAATAAGTCAGAGAAAGACATAGATCATATGACTTCACTTTTATGTGGAATCCAAAACACAAAGCAAAGAATGAACAAAATAGAAACTCATAAATACAGAAATCAAACTGATGGGTGCCAGAAGGGTAGAAGAATAGGTCAAGTAGGTAGAGGGGATGAAGAGATACAGGTATAAAATAAGACATGGGGATGTAGTGTGCAACATAGGGTATATAGTCAATAATATTTAACAAATTTGTATGGTGACGTCAACTAGAATTATTGTGGTGACAATTTCACAATATATAAAAACATTGAATCACTATGTTGTACACCTGAAACTAATACAGTATTTTTTTTTCTTTTATGATAGTCAGAGAGAGAGAGAGAGAGAGAGAGAGAGAGAGAGAGAGGCAGAGGGAGAAGCAGGCTCCATGCACCGGAAGCCTGATGTGGGATTCGATCCCGGGTCTCCAGGATCGCGCCCTGGGCCAAAGGCAGGCGCCAAACCGCTGCGCCACCCAGGGATCCCCTAATACAGTATTGTATGTCACTTATTCTTCAATAAAAACAAAACAACAGGGACACCTGGGTGGTTCAATGGTTTGGTGCCTGCCTTCAGCCCAGGGCATGATCCTGGAGACCCGCGATCGAGTCCCACGTCATGCTCCCTGCATGGAGCCTGCTTCTCTCTCTCTGCCTGTGTCTCTGCCTCTCTCTCTGTATCTCTCATGAATAAATAAAATCTTAAAAAAAAATCAAAAAACGAAAAGGGACACTGGGTAACTCAGTTAGTTGAACATCCACCTCTTTTGGCTCAGGTCATGGTCTCAAGGTTTATGAGATTGATCCCCATGATGGGCTCTGGGCTCAGCATGAAGTCAGGTTGAGATTCTCTCTTCCTCTCCCTCTGCTCCTCCCCATTCTCTCTCTCTAAAGTAAACAAATCTTTAAAAAAATAAAAAATAAAAGATTGTATGCGAACTATAATGGAATGCAAATTAAAAACTTAAAAATAAATTTAAAACAGATTGAAAACTCTAAGCTACATTAAACACTGCATAAAAGAACACTAAGTTAAATATAAAAAGGGAAAAATTACAACTTATTATATAAAACCAATTTCTTTTTTTTTTTTTTTTTTTAGATTTTATTTATTTTTCATGAGAGACACAGAGAGAGAGGCAAAGACATAGGCAGAGGGAGAAGCAGGCTCCCTGAAGGGAGCTGGATGCAGGACTTAATCCCAAGACCCCGGGATCACAACCTGAGCAAAAGGCAAGATGCTCAACTGCAGAGCCACCTAAAACTAATTTCTTTTACATATAAAAGTCTCTTTAAATCAATAAACAGAGGCAACTGGATGTCTCAGTTGGTTAAGTGTCAGATTTGTGATTTTAGCTCAGGTCCTGATCTCATGGGTCATGAGATGGAGCCCTGCATCAGGCTTTGCACTCAGCAATCTGCTTGAGATTCTCTCTCTCCCCTGCCATTTCCCCTACTCACTCTCTTTCAAATAAATAAATCTTTAAAAAATAATTTAAAAAATAAATCAGTATACAATAAACAAGAGACTAATAACCTATTTTTCTTTAAGAGTGGGAGCAGGGGGAAAGGCAGAGGGAGAGGGAAAGAGAATCTTTTTTTTTTTTTTTCAGTTTCATGTCTTTATTTGACCATCAGCAATTAGTTCTGATCCACAATAACTGTCTGTGATTTTTGAAAGTGGTGTCAGGTACATAGGTAACCAACGTGTAGAGCTTGTTTAGTGACCCTTCATTCATTCCCTTTAGTTTTCTGGACAACTGCACACAGACACAGTACAGAACATTCCTGATTCCTTTGGCCCAGACAGCTTTGTTGAGCCTGGTGTCAATCTGGAGTCCCCATCTCCTTCATGGCAAGTCTCCAGAGCTCTTTGAGTACCCAAGGGGTACGCTTCTTGAAACCCACTCAATGGATGTGCCTGCAAATGTTGGCGATATATTCTCTGGTCACTACCTTGTTGATGGCAGAATGGCCCTTCTCACCACCCTTCTTTGCAGAAGCCATTCTGTGGAGCCCTGGTTGGAAAGGAAGAGTGTGAGGTATTGTGGGAGAGGGAAAGCAGCCAATCTTTTTTTTCCTCTAAGATTTATTTATTTATTGGGGGGGGGGCGAGAAGGTGCACACATGCACAAGCAGGGGAAGGGACAAAGGGAGGAGAGAGGGAGAGAAAAAGACTCCCCATGAGCACCGAGACTGATGTGGGGCTCGATCCCAGGAACCTGATGAGATCATGATCTGAGCTGAAATCAAGAGTCAGTCACTTAACTGACTGAGCCACCCAGTTGCCTAGAGAGAGAAAATCTTAGGCAGGCTCCATGGAACCTGACATGGGGCTCAATCTCACAACCCTGAGATCATGCCCTGAGCTGAAGGAGTCTGATGCTGAACTGATCAGCGCCCAACCCAATTTTTTAAAATAGTCAAAGGATGTACTTGGTTTACAAAAAAATGTGACACTGAAAAATATAAAAATATGTTTAGCCTGATTCATAAGAAATATCCAAATTTAAATTTAAATGAAATACTATGTTTCACCTATCATATTAGCAAATGGTGAGAATTATTGAGCACCTGCTCTGTGCCAAGTGGTAATCAAAATACTTTATGTGTATTAGCCCATTTAAATTCACAACATGAGTCAATTTAAAAGTCTTGCTATCCAAGATTATGGGTTAGGATGTAAGGAATCAGGGACTCTCTTATAATTGCCTGTCTATTCAACATCTCACATCCAATAGATGACCCCTTTACACTTCCTTCTCCCTCTTCAAATCTCTAACACCTCCTTGCCTATCTTTACTCAACCAATGATCTTGCTTCTTGCCTCCTGCTTCAATGAGAAATTAGAAGCAGTCAGAAGAAAACCCATAAACAACTCCAAATCCCTTACAACTACAGACACCTCTATCTACATCCATCAACATTCATCCATATATGAATATAACTACACTCATCCATATTTAATATAATCTACCTTTCCTCTTCTGACATTAGACAAACTGTCAGTATTCCTCCTGTCAAAGGCTATCTGTATAAGAAAATTTTCCCCTTTTAATGAAATATTAGCACACACGCACACACACAGGCACACATCTTCCATCTTAGAAATAAAAGGAATCACTCCCCTTCTAGATATTATCATTTCTCTACTTTCCTTACAGCAAAGCTCCTCAAAGGAGTTGTTCACATCTCAAATCTCTCTCCTCCCAATCTTTTTTTTAATTTTGTTATTGAGATACAATTTATATGACAAAAATTGTCATTTAAATGTTTACAATTCAGGGGTTTATACTGAAGCATGTAGTATTTTCATAGAGTTCTGCAACCACTATCACTATCTAATTCCTGAACATTCTTTTACCCCCCTAAAAAATACTGTACCTAACAGCAGTCAGGCCCAAATTCCCCCTCCTCCAGTCCCTGGCAGGCATGAATGTATCTTCTGTCTGGAATTGCCTATTCTGGACATTTCATTTAAATGGGATTATATAATATGTGGCCTTGTGTGTCTGGCTTCTGTCACTTATCATGTTTTCATGGTTCATCTATGTCATAGCATGTTTCAGTGCCTCATTCCTTTTTATGGCTGGATAATATATTCCATTGCGTAAATATACTGTATTTTGTTTATCCATTCATTCATTGATAGACATTTGGTCCCTTTCTTTCTTGAGCCTACTCCAATCATGTTTTTACTCCCCGCATCCCATACTTCACGGAAACCACTCTAACAAGGTCATAAGTTACCTCATTGCTAAATCTAAATGTCAGTTCCTAGGCTTACCTTACCTAATTTATGTGGAGTATTTAACAAAGTTATAGCTGCATTCCTGAAACAGTCTCTGCATTTGGCTTTTGATTCTCCTCCCATCTCACAGACTGCTGATTTCCAAGCTCTTTTGTTGGATCTTCTTTATCTCTACCATCTCTAAGCATTGAAGAGCCCCAGGGTAGAGTCCTAGGGCTTCTCTTCTGCATTAAAGTGAATTTATCCAGACTCCTGACCATCTATCAGATAATTGGTCACCTATAATTTGATAATTCCCAAGTTTATATTTCCAGCCCAAGTTGCTCCACTAAATTCCCAACTTAAGTATTTCCTATTCAACATCTTCATATATATATATATATATATATATATGTATATATGAACAGGTATCTCACATTTATCCACGTTGTGTTGAGAATCTGTGGAGGATGAGATGCTACATGGAGAGAGAGAAGGGATGGGGGAGAACAAGGAAGACAGAGGTGGCAGATATGTGAGTTTTGGAGCCATTCTAGAAATTAATCATCCAGCTCTGCCTGCCCGGACCTGTCCCAGTTAATGCCATATGAATGAGAGGCAATATATGTGGGTAGGCCCTTCCTGAATTCCTAATATGCAAAATTGCCAACAAAATAAAAGTGTAGGGATGCCTTCAGCTCAGGGTGCTCAACCCCCAGGTCTGCGATTGAGTCTTGCATTGGGCTCCCTGTGGGAGCCTGCTTTTCCCTCTGCCTATGTCTCTGACTCTCTTTATGTCTCTTATGAATAAATAAATCTTTTTAAAAAATAATTAAAAATAAATAAATATATGCTTTTTTTATGAAGCAATAAATAACTGAGACACAGAGTGATCACTAATGTGCAGCATGTTAGAGGGTGGACCTCAAGTATTTCTAGTTCCATTGTCAGGGGCATCCCTCTGGTAAAGAAGGCATGAAGGCCCCTCAGCTGAGATGAATACACTTGGAGCTAACTAGCTCTTCTTTCTCTGATGCCATGTCCACTGGATAAACTCTCTGAGGCTTGCAAAGACCAGCCTAAAGAAGATACTGCCTACATCTTGGGTGTCCCATCCTGGCCTTGATGGCACCCATGGTGAATTCATAAAATGATCTGTCTTTCATGCAGCTTGATCATTAGGCCAGAATATACTGATTATAAGGTCACAAGTATGCAGGTCTGTCCATAAGAGAACTTCAGTTCTCACTGTAACTCTATAAACGGCCATTCTGATGAATTATTTAACTCTACATCTGAAACTAATATGTTGGCTATTGAATTTAAATTAAAAAAAGAAAAATAAGGGGATCCCTGGGTGGCTCAGCAGTTTAGTGCCACCTTCAGCCCAGGGCGTGATCCTGGAGTCCCAGGACCGAGTCCCAGGATCGAGTCCCACATCAGGCTCCCTGCATGGAGCCTCGTTCTCCCTCTGCCTGCGTCTCTGCCTCTTTCTCTCTCTCTTTCTCTCTCTCTCTCTCGAATTAATAAATAAAATATTTTTTTAAAAAAGAAAAATAAATAAATGAGCATTCTGAAATATGCCTCCTTACAGAAACTTTTCTCTTAGTTGATCTTTAAGGATAGAGAAGAACAAGTGTTTAAGTCTTCAGAGCAGAAGAGATACAATTTTAACTGTTTTTGCTTCTATGACTCATTTATGAACCAATTCCAAATGTATCTGTCTTCTATTAGTTTATACACTCTTTATTCTCCCTGCTTAGCAAAAGGGAACATGGAGTTTAAGTGCTTTAAATGCTCTACTCTCCTCCGTCTGCCTGTTCTATCCATTCCTCAAGAAATCTGCCACATGTCTATGATTTTGAATTTGAGGCCATTTTTTTATTGTTATAATTGTAATAAAATACACAAAATTTTAAAGATAACAACCCAGTGGATTTTTATACATGTATAACATCTGGGTGATCACCATCCATCCATGTAGAACATTTCTACCTCCCTAGAAAAAGCCCTCTTCCCAGTTAATACAACTCCCACCTAAAGGCAACTCTATCCTGACATCAATCAACCCTATCCTTACATCATTTTAATCTTAGCCATGTTAGTGCATGTATAGTAGTAGTATCCCATTACAGTGATGTGGTTTTTAAAAAGATTTTATTTGTTTATTTATTTATTTGAGAGTGTGTGTGTGTGTGTGTGTGTGTGTGAGAGAGAGAGAGAGAGAGAGAGAGAGAGAGACACGAGGAATAGAGGAAAAGAGAGAGGCAGATTCCCTGCTAAGTGGGGATCCTGACATGGGGCTTGATCCTGGGACTCTGGGGTCATAAACCGAGGCAAGGGCAGATGCTTAACCTACTGAGCCATCCAGGTGCCCCTATAGTGATGTAATTTTGAAGAAGGTTGCTAAGGTTACAACTAATGTGCTACCTCAGTCTTCAGACTGCTACAAAAGAGAGCAAGAGGCAAAGAGTTGATTGCTTTGGTTGAATAATCAAGCAACCCCAATTTTTTTATTATTTAGATGGTAATAATTCAAATATAACCCTTATTATTTCCTTACTTCTATATAAAAAGGAATCTATTGATAAATGTACAATTAAAATCTTGTTATATTACTAAATCAGAAAAAAGCATTTAGAGTAAATATTTATTTCACAAATAATTATTATGTGGTTTTCCTGTATGCTACAGCAGTGAATGAGATAAGACATGGCCTTTGCCTTCATGGAGCTTGTGGTCTGCTGTTATAAGAAACCTCTAGGACACTTGGGTTGCTCAGTGGTTGGGCACCTGGCTCCAGCTCAGGTCGTGATCCCGGGATCCAGGATCAAGTCCCGCATCCGGCTCCCTGAAAGGAGCCTGCTATACTCCCTCTGCCTATGTCTCTGCCTCTGTCTCTCTCTCATGAATAAATAAATAAATCTTTAAAAAAAAGAAAGAGAAACCTCTAACTTTTAGTTAATACAGCCATTAATTTAATTTACCTATTTGACAGACTTCTAAGAGGCTTTGAAGGCTTTTCTGTACCCTCTTCTTTTACCAGCAACTGCCAGTCCTAATTTGCTTGGTTGTTCACACCAGTGTAATTATTTGTCAATTAATGGTCTTTTCTCTCCTTCCTACAGTAATTAATCAAAACATGAACTTTCTGACCAAATCTTGCTTAATCATTTCAACACTCCCCTTTTACCATTTCTTTTCAAAGTTTCTTGCCAAATTACCCCCTAAAAAGCAAATGGCTTTTTAAATTGTAGTTTAAGGGATACCTGAGTGACTCAGTGGTTGAGCATCTGCCTTTAGCTCAGGTCATGATCCTGGGGTGCCAGGATGGAGTCCTGCATTGGGCTCCCCCCTCAGGGAGTCTGCTTCTCCCTCTCCCTATGTCTCTGCCTCTGTGACTCATGAATAAATAAGTAAAACCCTTATAAAAATAAATAAAATAAATAAATTGTAGTTTAAAAAATAGCTACCATCTCAACTCCAAAATGAGTTCTTAATATCTTAAACAGACTTATCTTTTAAAAAGTTTTCCTTCCTTCATACATTACTCAATAATGCCCCCTTTATCACTTTTACCTAATACAAACAATTCTGTAATTCCTCAGAGGACTCTCTAGGGTGATTTTTAAACTAGTAGTTAACTAGGTTATGAGTTAAAGTGTAGGACTAGACTCTTGCCAGTGAGTCTCTTTTGCAGCTTATATACATGTGGAGTTGCTAATGGTGACATTTGGATAGCCAGTGGCCCACAGGAGTCCTCTATAGTCCCAGGAAGTACTGAGACATCAAAAAGTGGAGGGCAGGGCAGCCCTGGTGGCGCAGCGGTTTGGCGCCACCTGCAGCCTGGGGTGTGATCCTGGAGACCCGGGATCAGACCCACATGGGGCTCCCTGCGTGGAGCCGGCTTCTCCCTCTCCCTGTGTCTCTGCCTCTCTCTCTGTGTCTATGAATAAATTTTTAAAAAGTCTTTTAAAAAAAAGGGAGGGCATAAAGTGTGGGTACCAAGAACCAACTTCTATTAATGTGTTATTTGCCTAAAGCCTTGGTGAGAGTAACTGCACTGAGTTTGGCCTGACAACTCTATGTCCTCACTTTAATAAAAATATTCCCAGGTACCGCTTACCACATGCAATTACTTCATATCTGGATCTAGAAATCTATTTTTTTCTGGAAATCAATTTTAAAATTAGGGTTTTTTAATTTTTAAAAAGAATTTATTTATTTTAGAGAGAGAGCATGGGTGAGGGGAGGGGCAGAGGGAGAGAAAGAATCTCAAGCGGACTCCCTGCTAAACATGGAGCCTGATGCAGGGCTTGGGCTCTAAGATCTTGACCCTGAGATCATGACCTAAGCCAAAATCAAGAGCCGATACCTAACCAACTGAGCCACCCAGGTGCCCCTAAAATTAGTTTTTATTTTTATCAGAGTAATACATGATTATATTTGTAAAAAAACCAAATCTCCAAGTCTCACTCCCTTAAGATAGATACTCAACAGTTTCAGCTACTTCCCCTGTCGTCAATCTCAACATTTCTAAATTTTATACAACCATTTCTTACTTTATTTTTTTAACTATTACCTATTGACTTCTTACTCTAGAGTATAGGAATTAGCTCTCTCAAAGACTAACAACTTATTTTCCCTTATCTTCATCCCCCCAATATAGTTACATCACATTATCATGACTACATAAATTTGTTTATTACTGAAGCATACCTTGTTTCTGTTATCCCTTTATTTTTTCCTATAGTTCATAATTGCCTCTTTTTTTCCATTTCCTTGTAAGTACTTATTTAAAATTTTACCCAAATTCTATACTACTTGCCACATGCCTATCAGTAATATTTTCCATTCTTCAAATATATTATTTTCACTTTTTTCCTAGATGCTTTTCTCCTGGAGACTTTTGTCTTCCTGCTCCAAACTGGAAGACTTGCTATCTTGGCTTACTACAGCTGAAATCCTGGGATTTCACTCTCCATGTTGGTAGAGCTACTTCAGTTTGTGCCCAGTGAAGGAGGCAAAAAGGTAGAAATTTAGTTCATCCTTAGCTTACCAAGTTGTGCATTCTAGCAGTTGCAACTGGCTGGAGGGGACCTTTTCTCTAATTCATCCTTACAGAAGGGGGAATTTTTTTATAGTTCACACAAAAGTGCCAATTAGGCATCCCTGGTATTAGATTCCTATCTCCTTGATCTGATAATATCTTCTTTTCATTATTTCTTGTATATATTTTTAAGTAGAGTACATCACGTACAAAGAAAGTTTTTTGAAACTTTGTAAGTCTTTTAATGTTTTTGCTCTGCTCATACACTTGACTGAATGAATTCTGGCTCAGAAATCATTTTCCTACTGAAATTTAAAGCATTACTTCATTGTGTTTGGTTTTTAATGCTGATGTTGAAAACCTCAATACCACTAAATAGTGATCCTTTGACCATGGACTGTGTTTTCTCTAAATAATTTTAGAAATTTCTCTTTCAGTGTGCCTGAGTGGCTCAGTACGTTAAGTGCCTGCCTTCAGCTCAGGTCATGTTCCTGGAGTCCTAGGATTGAACCCCACATGAGGCTCCCCACTCAACAAGGAGTCTCCTTCTCCATCTGCCCCTCATCCTGTTTGTTCACTCTCTCACTGTCTCTCCTCTCAAATAAATAATTTTTTAAAAGAAATTTCTCTTTTTCTCTGGTATTCTGAAAGTTTGTGACCATGTGATAGACACTTAGTGGACCTTTTCAATCATGAGATTCATTAGTTTTGTTTATAATAAACATTCTTGGAATCATTTCTTGATAATCCTTTCCCAGTTGTTGGATCTTTTCTTTGCAATTCTAATTAGTCAGGTGTTGAATTTCCTGAATCAATCCTCTAATTTTCTTATCTTCTCCCTCTGGTGAACTCTTTTTTTTTTTTAAGATTTTATTTATTCATGAGAGACACACGGGGAGAGAGAGAGAAAGAGAGAGAGAGAGAGAGAGAGAGAAAGAGAGAAAGAGAAAGGCAGAGACACAGGCAGAGGGAGAAGCAGGCTCCATGCAGGGAGCCCGACCTGGGACTCAATCCGGGTCTCCAGGATCGGGCCCTGGACTGAAGGCGGTGCTAAACCGCTGAGCCACCTGGGCTGCCCTTGTGAACTCTTTATCAACAATTACTTGGCTTTAACTTCCAATACTTTCATTGCAATTTTCATTTCAACTATCCTATTTTGAATTTCTAGAGTTCTTTATTTTTGTATATTTTTTATTTCAGTTTGATTTGCCAACATATAGTATAACACCCAGTGCTCATCCTGTCAAGTGCCCCCCTCAGTGCCCGTCACCCAGTCACCCCATTCCCCCTGCCCACCTCCCCTTCCACTACCCCTTGTTCATCTCCCAGAGTTAGAAGTCTCTCATGTTCTGTCACCCTCTCTGATTTTTCCCATTTTCTCTCCTTTCCCCTATAATCCCTTTCACTATTTTTTATATTTTCCATATGAGTGAAACCATATAATGTTTGTCTTTCTCCAATTGACTTACTTCACTCAGCATAATACCATCCAGTTCCATCCATGTCGAAGCAAATGGTGGGTATTCGTCATTTCTAATGGCTGAGTAATATTCCATTGTATATATAGACCACATTTTCTTTATCCACTCATCTTTCGATGGACACCAAGGCTCCTTCCACAATTTGGCTATTGTGGACATGGCTGCTATAAACATTGGGATGCAGGTATCTCGGTCTTTCACTGCATCTGTATCTTTGGGGTAAATCCCCAGCAGTAGGATTGCTGGGTGTAGGGCAGTTCTATTTTTAACTCTTTGAGTATCCTCCTCCACACAGTTTTTCAGAGGGGCTGTACCGGTTCACATTCCCACCAACAGTGCAAAAAGATTCCCCTTTCCCCACATCCTCTCCAACATTTGCTGTTTCCTTTTTAATTTTCTCTACTCTCATTGGTGTGAGGTGGTATCTCATTGTGGTTTTGATTTGTATTTCCCTAGTGGCAAGTGATGCGGAGCATTTTTCTCATGTGCTTCTCGGCCATGTGTATGTCTTCTTTGGTGAAATTTCTGTTTATGTCTTTGCCCATTTCATGACTGGATTGTTTCTGGGTGTGGAGTTTAATAAGTTCGTTATAGATCTTGGATACTAGCCCTTTATCTGATATGCCATTTGCAAATATCTTATCCCATTCTGTAGGCTGTCTTTTAGATTTGCTGACTGTTTCTTGTGCTGAGCAGCTTTTTATCTTGATTAAGTCCCAATAGTTCATGAAATTAATAAAATGATGAATGAAAGAGGAGAGATCACAACCAATACCAAGGAAATACAAATGATTTAAAAAACATATTATGAGCAGCTATACACCGATAAATTAGGCAATTTAGAAGAAATGGATGCATTTCTGGAAAACCACAAATCACCAAAACTGGAACAGGAAGAAATAAAAAACCTAAACAGGCCAATAACTAGGGAGGAAATTGAAACAGTCATCAAAAACCTCCCAAGACACAGAAGTCCAGGGCCAGATGGCTTCCCAGGGGAATTCTATCAAACGTTTAAAGAAGAAATAATACCTATTCTAGTAAAGCTGTTCTGAAGGATAGAAAAGGAGGGAATACTTCCAAACTTTTATTTTTGTTTTATGAGGACAGCATGACCTTAATTCCAAAACCAAAGACTCCATCAAAAAGGAGAATTATAGACCAATATTCCTGATGAACAGGGATACAAAAAATCTCACCAAGATACTAGCCAATAGGATCCAACAGTACATTAAGAAGATTATTCACCATGATCAAGTAGGATTTACCCCCAGGATGCAAGGGTGGTTTAACACTCGTAAAGCAATCAACGTGGTAGAGCGTATCAACAAGAGAAAAAAACAAGAACCATATAACCCTCTCAATAGATGCAGAGAGCATGCCTGGGTGGCTCAGCAGTTAAGTGTCTGCTTTCAGCCCAGGGCATGATCCTGGAGATCCAGGATCAAGTCCCATATCAGGCTCCCTGCATGGAGCCTGCTTCTCCCTCTGCTTCTGCCTGTGTCTCTGCCTCTCTCTCTCTCTCTCTCTCTCTCTCTCTCTCTCTCGAATAAATAATCAATAGTTGCAGAGAAAGCATTTGACAAAATACATCATCCATTCCTGATCAAAACTCTTCAGAGTGTAGGGATAGAGGGAACATTCCTTAATATATTAAAAGCCATCTGTGAAAAGCCCACAGCAAATATCATTCTCAATGGGGAAAAACTGAGAGCCTTTCCCCTAAGATCAGGAACATGACAGGGATGTCTACTCTCACCACTGCTACAACATAGTACTAGAAGTCCAAGCCTCAGCAATCAAACAACAAAATCAAACAACAAAAAGAAATAAAAGACATTCAAATTGGCAAAGAAGCCAAACTCCCTCTTCGTAGATGACATGATACTGTACCTAGAAAACCCAAAAGACTCACCCCAAGATTGCTAGAACTCATACAGCAATTCCGCAATGTGGCAGGATACAAAATCAATGCCCAGAAATCAGTGGCATTTCTATACACTAACAATGAGACTGAAGAAAGAGAAATTAAGGAGTCAATCCCATTTACAATTGCACCCAAAAGCATAAGATACCTAGGAATAAACCTAACCAAAGAAGTAAAGGATCTATACCCTAAAAAAACTACAGAACACTTCTGAAAGAAATTGAGGAAGACACAAAGAGATGGAAAAATATTCCATGCTCATGGATTGGAAGAATTAATATTGTGAAAATGTCAATGCTACCCAGGGCAATTTACACGTTTAATGCAATCCCTATCAAAATACCATGGACTTTCTTCAGAGAGTTGGAACAAATAATCTTGAGATTTGTGTGGAATCAGAAAAGTCCCCAAATAGCCAGGGGAATATTGATAAAACCAGAGCTGGGGGTATCACAATGCCAGATTTCAGGTTGTACTACAATGCTGTAATCATCAAGACAGTGTGGTACTGGCACAAAGACAGACACATAGATCAATGGAACAGAATAGAGAATCCAGAAATGGGCCCTCAACTCTATGGTCAACTAATATTCGACAAAGCAGGAAAGAATATTAACCGGAAAAAGGACTCTTCAATAAATGGTGCTGGGAAAATTGGACAGCCACGTGCAGAAGAATGAAACTAGACCATTCTCTTACACCATACACAAAGATAAACTCAAAACGTATGAATGATCTAAATGTGAGGCAAGAATCCATCAAAATCCTAGAGGGGAACACAGGCAACACCCTTCTTGAACTTGGCCACAGCAACTTCTTGCAAGATACATCTATGAAGGCAAGGGAAACAAAAGAGTTCTTTCATTATTATTCCCTGAAGTTTCCTTCTTTTTTTCCATACAGCAATAGTATCCTGTCCTTGACCTTGGCTTGTAGATTTAGTATCTTCTTTATCTCAGGAATATTAATTATAGCTTTTTAAAGATTTATTTATTTATTTTAGAGAGAGACAGAGAGCGGTGGGGAGGGGCAGGGGGAGAGAGAATCTCATACAGAATCCACACCAAGCACAGAGCCTGATGGGGGACTTGATACCATGGCCCTGAGAGCATGATGCAAACTGAAACCAAGAGTCTGACATTCAACCCACTTTGCCACTCAGGCGCCCTTAATCATAGCTTTTAAAACATGTTTTGTTCTACTTTCTGCATTATTTTATTTCCTCTGAGTTCTTTTACTTAAATGCCTGGTGATCCTTCGCTGTCTTTTTTTTTTGTTTTAAGATTTATTTATGTATTTATTTAAGAGAGAGAGAGAGAGAATGAACCTGGGACAGAGGAAGAAAGAGAATCTCAAGGAGACTCCATGCTGAGCACAGAACCTGATGCAGGGCTCAATCTAAGGATCCTGACATCATGACCTGAGCCAAACCAAGAGTTGGGCACTCAACCACGTCCCCCAGGTGCCCCCTGGGTTGTCCTTTCACATTTAAAATTAATGCATTAGGGGCACGTGGCTAGAGTAGATCAGTAGAGCATGCAACTATCGATCTTGGGGTGGTGAGTTCAAGCCCCACATTGAGATTACTTTTAAATAAATAAAAAACAAAGTGTAAAATGACTGCATTAAAAAGCTGACTAAAAGTGCAAGGATGGGAGGTGCTTGTCAATTGGTGCCCCTGACTGCATAGTGAAAGAGTAGGAAGTCAGTTTTTCTTCTGGGGAGCACTTCCATAATTCATTATCTTTGTTAGCTTCTTTCCCTTACAAACAGCCACAAAATTGCAATGGCACATAACACAAGCATGTATTTTTTGCTTCTGTAGGCTGGATTCTGCTGGGCTTGATTCTGGGCCTCACATTAGTTTCAGGTCTGCTCCACATGTCTCTCATCTTCCTTAGACCAGTGTCTACCCATGGTTTATTTGTCTCTTGGTGAAAAGCAGGAAACCAAGAGAGCAAAGCAACCATGCAAGCCTATTTTAAGTTTCTGCTCATTTCATGCTGGCTAACAGGGCCAAGCAATTCACATGGTCCAACTCAAAGTAAGGGGTGAGGGGGTACACTCTACCTACCATGAAACCACAAGAACTCCTTATACAGGAGTTAAGAATTGGGACTAATAACCCAATCTAATATTCTAAATCTTTTATCTCAGGCCATTCAGTGTTTCCCAAAAACAGTATTCCAATCTACTCTCAGGCCTGAACACACCAGGCTATAGGTGTTATCAGGTGCAGGTAGGGGAAAGGGATTAGGGCTCTCCTTGACCAGTGACAGCAGTCTGTTCTTTTCTCTCCCCATTTGTCATCTAGCCCTTAGGACTGTTCTCACTGTTACTTTACATGTGCTTAGTGTTCCTTAGTCCTGAATTTCTCGGATTCAATTCCTCCAGAATACACCTCCTATATATTGTGAAAATGAAGGAGGAAGACTTGCCTTATTGCTTGAGGTTGTGTTGGTGTAAATGGTTTTTGTAAAGACTCAAATTAACCTTGTTCTCATCCCTGTCTTCTGAGGTGTTATTTCCAGTCTCCCTCATTAGTTTTTCCTTCTTCAAGTGCTTATATTTTAATCTTTCCTCTACTAAGCTAAGTCAGTCACCACTCATTATCAGCCTTCCATTCTCATACAGAGTAGTTGGATCTACAATTTCATCAAAGATGGCAATTTGTGTTTTTGTTGCTCGCTGTTTTTGTTCTGTTTTGTTCTGGAGTGATTTACAAGAATTGGAGAGGAAAGGTCTTTTATTCTTCATCTTAAAACTAGATATTCAGGGACGCCTGGGTGGCTCAGTGGTTTAGCATCTTCCTTCAGTTCAGGTCATGATCCTTGGGGTCCTGGGATTGAATCCCACATTGGGCTCCCCATGCGGAGCCTGCTTCTCCCTCTGCCTATATCTCTGCCTCAGTCTCTGTGTCTCTCATGAGTAAATAAAATCTTAGAAAAAAAAAAAAGCAAACTAGAAATCCAAAGGAAAAGTACAATTTGTAAAGCTATCATTTATTGATTGCTTGTCATGTGCAAGGCACTTCACTAAGCAATTCACATGCATTACCTCATTAAATCTTTACAAAGTCCTGAAAACTAAACATAACTATGATTATGCCCATTTTATAGGTAAGGAAATGGGGCTGAGTAAGATACAGCAACTCAGCTAAGACCAACAAACTAGTAAACGGTGGCATCAAGATTAGAACACAAGCCTGTCTAAGAGTCTACATTGTAGGTAGGTTTTATACACAGTACTCACTTACCTTTCATTCTTTAAGTACCAACTCCAGGCTAGGTTCTGTGCTGACTGGCTGTGATACACAGATGAATGCAGGGGGGCCCTGCTCCCAGATTTGACTATTTCTTGGGCTCCAGCTAGAATTTTGATCCTTTCTTTTTGGTGTTACACATGCTACCAAAGTGTCATTTAAAGAATGCACTCTTTAACATGCCATATTTTCCAGGATCTAGTATACATTTCCTAAGTTTTCAACATAAAAGTGCCAAGAAGGAAGTCTTTTTGTACCCTGTCTCCTTCTAATACATTAAAAATTAATATATTCCCCTTGTAAAAATGTTAACATTACAGAAATATATAATAGAAAAGAAAAATCATCCCACTCTCCAGCCCCCAGAAATGACAACAGATAATTAATAGTTTGAAGTATATTCTCCCACAGTTTTTCCATAGAGCAAAAAAATTTTTCCTTGGCTTTCCTTAACTTCCCAATTATGTGCTTGTTGTAAAAAATTCAATGGATATAGAAGCATATCAAAATTTAAAGCAAAAATTTCCACCCTTCCACATCCTAATTCATAGGGTTAATTTGGTTATTTATGTACCTTACCTTCCAGACTGTTTTCTACTTAGATACAAAGACATCTATATATTTTGGATTTTTTAAAAACATAATGAGTCTATTCTGTAACATACATTTTCACCAACAATATATCTTGGACTTCTTCCTATGCCTGCTCATGTAGATCTGTCTTGGCTATTTAATAGCTGCAGTGTTCTATGGTATTGGATATACCAGGTCCTACTGACCCAATCCATTTTGGTTGTTTCCTTTCCACACATTTGTGCAACCATATCTTGAGTCTACCAGTGGTTACCAGGATGCACTCTGGAATTTAAACTGCCTAGGTTGAAAATATCAGTTGCAACTCCACCATTTTGTAACCTTGGTCAAGTTGCCAAATTCTTTTGTGCCTCAATTTCCCCAGCTGTAAGATAGGAATCATAACAGATCTTGCATCATAGGGTGTATTGTAAGAATTAAATAACACAGAATATATAAACTGCTTAGCTCATTACTTGGCACACCTAAATACTCATTAAGTATTGGCTCCTAATTTTTTACTATCAATAAAATTAATAAACAGTCCTTATTATAGTTATCATCACTTTTCAAGAAAGCAAAAATAGGGTAAATTGAGAAAGTTGTAATTAGTTAGGAAAATTCTATCATTACCGCGTCAAGACAGGTCAGTTAATGGAAGTACATTTTCATATGTGAAAAATTTTATTCGGGTCCTGGCGGAGTTGCCAAAAAAAAAAAAAAAGAAAAGAAAGAAAGAAAAATTTTACATTAAACTATTTGTATGAGAAAATCCAAATAATATGTATTTTAAATAAGAATGAACAGGCTCTCTGAGGCCCAAAAGGAAAAAAAATTACTGGTAATTAGAAAAATCAATCCATTAGCTGAACGTTTTAATAGTTTCCTTTGTTCTTTTATCCTAATGTGTTACCTGACCTTAAGCAGAGCTGGAGGGAGGGCAGAGCCATGAGGGTTTCTAGCAGAGCCTCCACTTAGTACCTCATAGAGACTAGCGGCACCTGAGGGCAGGGGTTGGATCATGGCCATTTTAATATTATTATGTGATCATTATTTAATATTATGAATATCTTCTCCCTAGGGATTCTGTACTTCTTTTATAGGTTGGGAAACTATAAGGAAGCTTATAGCTTGGGAAACTTTTATAGCTTGGAAATTGAGGCTCAGAGACCATATCATACAGGATTTCTGGATCACATCCTTCAGAAACCAAGGCTGGCCGACTGAATGGAAGGGGATTTTTAGGCAGGGGTGTTAGGAGCTCACAAAGTGGGAGGGTGGCTGGAGAGCCTACATCAGAAGCAGACAGGATCCTGCCAGTAACAAGGGACAGAGGCAAGAACCAAGTCTAAGAGCAGAAAGGTCTGGTCTGGGTTCTGCCAAGCTTTTCAACACTCAACTCAGATTCTAATTCCAGAATCTGGAACTGTCTGACTGCCAAATGCTTGAGAATGGGTACTTAGGCCAACAGCTTCAGCATCACTTGGGAGCTTGTTAGAAATGCAGAATCTCAGTCTCTACCCTGAATTTCCTGCATCAAGATCTATATTTCAACAGTCTTCCCAGGTCTGTGTATGCCACAATTCGGGAAGCACTGGGAAGAGCCCCTAAAGAACATCTAATCTCTGACTGACTTCCCCATTGGCAGGGCATGATTTCACAGGAAACTTGAGGTGCTGCTCACAGAAGGATAAGGAATGGACCCTAGGAGATCCACAAAAGGCATCCCTGGAATTCCAGCACAAGCTGGTCTCCAAGGACTGATGCATCCTCTCCATTCTCAGGACATGTGGACAGATAACTCTTGGTGGCAGTGGATCAGGGTTTTTTTTTTATTCTACTTTGGCTTTCTTGGGGGGCTGCTGACATCTGAGAAATCTGAGCGAGGCCTCTGCTCTAACACCCTTGATCTTTATAAACTGATAAATGTTAAAACCTTTGCCTCGCTCTTAAACACAACTTTTTGGACAAAGATGGACTGGTAAACCAGTAGCTGCATTCTCCTTTTCTAAGTGGTGCCTCTTTAACAAGGAGCAGCTATAGAATTCTTGCTATATTAAAGGAATGATGAAGATTAAAGTTTTGTGAGGCCTTTAATCCAGGTGCCAAGGGAAAAAGCAAGCACCGAGCTTTGCCTGCACAAAGGCTCTGAACAGTAAAAGCAAGATCTGAATATTGGAATGGGAAAGAATACCAGTTTCACACGCCTTCATCTGGAGCTGCCTTAACAAGGGGCTTTTACAGGGGAGGCCATCTTTAGAGACTCTCTCCCTCTCCTGGAGCCCTGCCCCTGTTTCCCAGCAAGACTCTTCTGCATGAACAGAGCATACTTACCATGGTCTGTCAGGAGTAGGGCATGTGGGCCACTATCCTTGGTCCTGAACCAACATTATAAATTGCAGCCGTAATTCATAGCTGCAAATCTGAATCAATAAGGGAAGCTTGATAAATGTACTGATTGCAAAGCCTTATCCCCAGATGTTCTGATTCAGCAAGTCTCTGCATCAAACAAAACAAAACAACAAGAACACAGGTGAGTCTGCTAGCCCATGGATTACAGCTTGGAAATCACTTTCCTAGGGTAGGCTTATTGCTTCTAAGCCTATACAGTGAGGCATCTATTGTTCTTTTTCCTGTTAGCTTCATTTCCCAATATTCTAAAAATGTATCCTGGTTCTTTTTTTAAAAAGATTTTATTTATTTATTTATTTATTTGTTTGTTTGTTTATTCATGAGAGACAGAGAGAGAGAAAGGCAGAGACATAGGCAGAGGGAGAAGCAGGCTCCATGCAGGGAGTCCAATGCGGGACTCGATTCTAGAGTCCAGGATCACACCCTGAGCCAAAGGCAGACACTTAATCACTGAGCCATCCAGGCATCCCTGTATCCTGGTTCTTATTAGGAGATCCATTCCTCTTCATTCTCAGGTTTGGGCAAGGCTGGCCCAGCTCTAGGGAGTCTAACTTATCTCACCTTCCTGACCACAGTTACTGCCTATAAGATGGCTCAGTCTGTAAGATGGCCCAGTGCAAGCCAAGGATGGAATTGGGAGGTATGAGATAAAGCCTTTCATTTTAATGGGGCCAACCCAAAGGCAGTAGAGCTGAGAGATAGAGAGAGGCCAGGCTCAAAGGACCTTGTTTGAACCTCTGAATCAAGTGGCTTTGAAGTCAGAAATTCCCTTGGACTTTTCAGATAGTCAAGTCAGTTCTTGCTTAAACCAGTTAAGATTGGGTTTCTGTTACTTGCAACCAAATCTCACTACTTTTCTTGGGACTCTGGGGATTCTTATGCATCCTCTACTAAGAATTCTCTTCTACAAATTCTGAACCAAGCAAGAGAAGCAGCAGCATGAAGAAGAGCTGGAGCCAGAGTACGAACAAGGAAAAGAAGCTGAGAGGTTGCCAAGGAGGGAGGAATATCTCTAGTTTGGACACTGTTTTCAAATAATCAGCTAACAAGGATGAAGCCTCAACCAACCATAGCCTAAAGATCTTTTGATTAAAGAAGAGTCAAAAGTATGGGTGGGGGATCCCTGGGTGGCTCAGCGGTTTAGCGCCTGCCTTTGGCCCAGGGTGCTATCCTGGAGTCCTGGGCCGAGTCCCGCTTCGGGCTCCCGGCATGGAGCCTGCTTCTCCCTCCTCCTGTGTCTCTCTGCCTCTCTCTCTCTCTCTCTCTCTCTCTGTCTATAATCAATCAATCAATCAACCTTTAAAAAAAAAGTATGGGTGGGTCCAGGGGATCAAGCAGGATCAATATTGATACACCACCAGCAGAAATACTGTCCAAGGTTCCTAGATGGTCACCAAAGTGTTAATAGATTTCCTTTGTTTTTATTTTCTATCTGAAAAATAGTTACTTTTATACTGTCCCTGATATTTTTTTAAGTTATGCTACAGGGTTTCCATGGTTGATTTCACTGCAGCTTTTTGTCTAACATTTACAATGTTTGTCCTCTCTGAGGAGCTGGGGCAGTGTGAACCCCTCCATCAGCACACTGAGCTCAATTTGCTCCCTCCTATGGCACTGCAGGGTAGTGAATGTGTATGATATTTACACTCCCAGGAGTATTAGATCCATAACAAAAAATACTGAAAGATCAAAAGGACTTCAGGACCAGAGGTAAAAACACCCAGTGGTATAATTCCAGAGCATCATTTCTCCAAGTAGAAGGTACATATGGGAGTGGGGAAACATGACAAAACACCTGTCCACCCTTTCCATGTGGTTTTTGAGAGTATCCCTGTCTGGCTAGGGTAGGAAAAATGTTCCAATTAGTGGATGTTGAAGTGGGTTAATGTTTGCAATATGGGAGAAGGGAGAATTGCTGAGCAGAGGTTTTGGGACAGAGGTAATTAAACAAGAAGCAAGGGCCCAGATGAGAGACCTCTAGGGAGATCTGAAAAACCAGGGTGAAACATAAAAGAAAGCTACTTTAGGCATGCAAGATCAGATTGCAGGACAAGTGGATCTAGGCACCTGGGGCTGGTCATTAGAAATGGCTCGAAAGCCAGTGAGTCTAAACAGGAAAGTGTTAAGGCAAAGTTACAGTGTGTGAATGACTCTTAAGAGATGTGCAACTTTTAACAAATTCTGAGGATTAAATGCCTCTGAGCTATATGCAAAGCCCAAGAAAATAATTTGTCAGAAACAAAGGTTTCTCCTCTAATGTGGTACAGTCACTAGGTGACGAAAACCTTTATTATACTGACCTTTTAAGATGTTGTAGTTATATGTCTGGGGCGGAGAGGGAGACACAGTGAATTCTGGGGGCTGCTTTTTTGTCTGATTCTTGGGAAGTTGTTATAAGAGAGCTTGTCTCTGATTATTTGTTAAATTATACATTGGTATTATTTGGACTTTTCCATATATTTCAAAATGAAACAGTAAAAAAAATTATTCAAGTGCTAAGAGAAATATTATGAGTCATTGAGAGAGATTGAGGATTGGTAAAGATGGAGCATCCTCTGGGGGGGGATGTTATTATATGCCTATTAGAAACAATGCCTGAAAAGTTTTTGTATGGGAAAATATTAATGATATGGTATTAAGTAAGTAAGGAGGCTATATATATACATATGTAGGTATAATAGTATCTATAAAAATATAAAGTGTATGTGTGCATAGGAGAAAGGTTAGAAACAGATGTGCTATCACCACAGCATTTACCCCCATTCCCTAAAATCAAGAAAGGTTGTTTTGGTAGGGTACTGTTTTTGGTAGGGTACTGATATTGTTCTGGCACAATAAACACAGTGTAATAGTTAAGACCATATTTAAAGCTTTTGTCCCACTAATTAGTTGGGTCCCTTGGAAGAACTGCTTAACATCTATTAGCTGCTATAATAATGCTGTTGGGGAAATGGGTTCTGGGCAAAATGTATAGATAGTCTACTTAAAACCTCCCTATCCTGCCACCAGGGTAAGGGAGATCTGATTTATTAGGTCCACTCTGGCCCAATGTGGAAGAGGTTTTCACAATCCGAACCCTTTTCCTTACTTCGTATGAAGCTGGAGATGATTGTGAAGGACTCAGAACCCCCTTGGGACTGTGATTTGCTGCTCTCATATCTTTTTTGTTTGTTTTGTAATGATGTTATTTGATCCTATGGGGTGAATTGGGGCTCATGCCCTGCCCTGGGACATTACAATATACCTCCCTGGAGCTTGCCTACCCAAGCTCCCTGTCCCACAGACATCACAGTTGGTTGGCAGCGACCAAATTCCATTGACTCTGCTCCTACTTAGGGAGATGAGCTTTGGCAATACTAGAAATGAAAACATTTCTCTTGCCAGATTACCAGTATAGAAATATTTTGGACCTCTCAAATCTTCAAAACCAATTCTTTTTTCTCTCTGAACCTTGATAATTAATATGATCCATGATTGTCTTTTGGAAGTAAAGAACATTTATGATGAGATTTAGCAGAGGATAAATGCCTTTCATGTTTCCTCATTCTATCCTAGGGTACAGAAACACAATCAGAACTTTTTTTTTTAAGATTTTATTTATTTATATGACAGAGAGAGAGAGAGCACAAGCAGGGGAGCAGCAGGCAGAGGGAGAGAGAGAAGCAAGCTCCTTGCCAAGTAGGGAGCCTAATGTGGGGCTCAATCCCAGGGTCCTGGGATCATGCCCCGAGCCAAAGGAAGACACCCAACCACTGAGCAACCCAGGCGCCCCACGATCAGAACTTTAAAAGTATTCTAAAACGCCACTCTTGAAAGTTGTTTTGGAGATTTGCTGAGAACACAGCAGCAGTCTGGGACTCAGGTTCTAGTTCTGTAGCCAACCATCTGTGGAATTCAGGACATACATTCAGGATCTGGCTTTCCACTTTAGAATGAGTTTGTTCTAGTCCACAATCTTCTAGATATAAGAGATCAAGGCCATACCAGGTAAACTGTGCGTGTGCAGATCCTGAGTGAGCAGGTGGAGAGAGAACCTACAGAAGCCAAGCACAGAAAATGAGGGAAAGCGGGCTCCATGGGAACAGTTTCTGTCTGTCTCTCTTAGGGGACAGTATGAGTGTATCTCTTGGATGGTTTCTGCTTCTCACTGGGTTTTTCCATTCTTTTCTCTCTGAGCCCCTCACCTTCCAGTTTGAGTGCCCAACAACTATAATGCTTTCAGTCTCTTAAATCAATGCCAGAACAGGACATTTGATTGATCATTTTGTATTCATCAGGGCAGTGCTCGTTTCAGCAGCACATATACTAAAAATGTGTTTATCAGGGCAAGGATATAATAAGTTATAAAATATTAGCTGGTCTTTGAAAATAGCTGTTTGAGTAAAGTATCCATCTCTGGTCTAGTGGACTGTGGTTGGGGGTAGGTGGGTGCAGATCTGTCCTTGATGAGGCTTTGTTGGCACAGGCAACTAATTCTATCTTGTGCTGAAATAATGTAAGCGTCATTTGACAAGGATCATATGACATGAATCTGCTTTCAAGTGTAGGGGCGCATGGGGTGGCTCAGGTGCTTGAGTGCCCAACTTTTAGTTTTGGCTCAGGTCATGATCTCAGAGATCAAGTCCCACATGAGGCTCTGCACTCAGCATGGAGTCCGCTTGAGATTTTCTCCCTCACCCTTCTCCCAGCTCATGCTCACTCTCTCATTCTCATTCTCTCTGTAATAAATAAATAAATCTTAAAAAACAAAAAGAAATTGTCGGGGCACCTGGGTGGCTCAGTTGGCTAAGTGTCTGCCTTTAGCTCAGGTCATAATCTCAGGGTCCTGGGATCAAAATCCACATAGGGCTCACTGGTCATCAGGGAGTCTGCTTCTCCCTCTCCCTCTCCCTCTCCCTCTCCCTCTGTGTTCTCTCTCAAAATAAAAATAAAATCTTTATTTTTAAAGATTTTACTTATTTATTAATGAGAGACACACAGAGAGAGAGAGAGAGAGAGAGAGAGAGAGGCAGAGACACAGGCAGATGGAGAAGCAGGCTCCATCAGGGAGCCCAATGTGGGACTCGATCCCGGGTCTCCAGGATTAGGCCCTGGGCTGACGGCAGCGTTAAACCCCTGAGCCACCTGGGCTGCCCAAAATAAAATCTTTTTAAAAGAAGAAATTGTCAAGGTAAACTTAAGATATTCTAATTATTATTCAAAATTATTAGAGGACTTCAAATAAAACAAAGAATGAGTCAGGGGATGACTTGAAGGAGCTCCCAATAACCAAATCTGGTATAGTTTGAGCAATGAAGTTAATAATAATGGTGGTGGATTATTGCTCACAGTAAAATACGTATAAGTACTTGGCAGTATAGTTGGATAAACTTAAAAATGCAGGAAAAGTGAAAGTTTTTTCTTACAGTAGAATTCCAATTAAAAAATGTACAAGGGTTGATTGAAATAGAAAATCACCACTTGGCAAATACTATGGTAATAACTATTGCAAGCAGGAATTATCAGTGGATGCTAAAATTTGTGGGTACATGTATGATAGAAATAGGATAGTTACATAATCTCAAAGTATCTCTCCACAAAATACTTATTAGTTGCCAAGGGGAAAGTAGTAACTTTACAGTGGAGAAAACTGGCAGATACCACTTAACAGTTCAAAGTTAACATCCTGATATGATGCAATGAGAAGGAGACAAATTAACTGCTGTGGTAACCATGAGGAAACATCAGATAAATTGAAACTGAGGGATACTCTATAAATCATTACACAATGCTTTTCAAAAGTGTCAAGGTCATGAAAGACAAAGTCTGAAAAATTCTCCCAAACTGGAGAAAATTAGGAGACATGAAAACTAAATGCAATGTATAATCTTGATTTGATCCTGAGCCAGAAAAATATAATTCAAGAGATCATCAAAAATACTTGAATAAGGTCAGATTACTAATAGTGTTGTATCAAATCTAATTTCCTGGTTTTGATCATTGTTTTGTGATTATAGATTATATTAGCATATGGATAAGCTGCAGAAAGGGTATGCAGAAATTCTTCTACTACTTACACAATTTTATTAAGATTTCATTTTTAAGCAATATCTACACCCAATGTGGGGCTCAAACTCACTCCCTAAAATCAAGTGTTGCACATTCCACCAACTAAGCCAGGTAAGCCCCCTACAATTTTATTTTTAAGCCTGAAATTATTTTATAATTCAAAAAAAAAGTTACCTTTTGTGGAAAGAGGGCGTACATATACTCACATTCTTGAATCTACATAGACTATGTCTTAAAGAAAATGCAAACAATTGGTAATCTTGGTTGCCACTGGGGTGGAGAACTGGGAACCTGGCAGGGTTGGAAGAAAGAGTCTTTACAGTATACATTCTTTTTTTTTTTTGTAGTGTTTGAGATTTTAAAAATTATTATGTATGCATTATCTTTAAAATATCGTTAAACTACCAAAATGAATTTGTCTTGTGAAATCTGGATTCATTTCAGCAAAGTTTAGAAGGGCAGATATGCCTTTTTCAGGACACTCACTTCTTACCCACTGTCCCTATCTCTCTAAGCTAAGAATATAAGCCAATGTGATTAGATTTCTTCCCAAACTCCTATATCCATGGAAACTAAGGAAATACAAACCAAGGGGGAGGGGAGCAAAGAATATTTATTTGCAATTATTTGAAATGCTTTGGGTGACTCTCCAATTTCTGTTTATGTTCCATGAAGACTTATAAAATGCTGAAAGTATAACTTAATTCTGCATTAAAGAGCATGAATTTTACTAACTAAAATCAAGTAAAAAGCCCCCTTTAGTGTTAGGCAACATCTGGATAACTAGGACCAATATAAAATGTAGTCTTTTTGCACTTTAAAATCTTGCTTGTGGAAGTAAAACCTTTTTGATAGAAGTTTGACCACAGGTATTAAAAACTTAAAAATGTACAGAAAGGAGATTTCCAGCTATCAGAGTAGGAAGAAGTAGGCAAATCTTCCCTCCCAAAACACAAGAATAAAACTGGACAAAACTATCAAAATCAAACCGTGCCAAGGCTCTATATACCATCCAAAGGAAAACAGTAAATTGAGAGATATTTATCCCTAAAGAACCGCTGGAACTTTGTGTAAGAATAACAGGAGTCTGCAGCCTTCTGGCCTAGGACTGTTTCCATCCCCTTACCCAGCTTGGCAGGTGCAGTCATTTTACCAGGGCAAGACGGTTTGGCTACAAGTAGGGGCAAACTGGAGTTGGTAGGGAGAGCAAAAAGTCCATGTCTGATAACTCTGTCAGTGAAAGTAGCAAGCTCAGTAGAACATGAACCTAGAAAATCTGCAGCCCTACGGCCTACAGCTGTGGTCCCAGGTTGGGGGTGGTGGTGCTGGATCAGCCAGAAATTTCACAGGAAGACCTTGGAAGTGATAGAGCAATAAAAGGCCTAAATAAGATCTTTACATCTCTCTGGATAGCTGGGAAGGATGAAAGTGTTATGACCTGAAGGTGGTTAAACACAACATCTTCCTGAATCAAAGGCTAACTACTAAGCTACATAGACACAGGCATTCCCTGAGGAAGTCAGGCTAACACTAAGAATTAAAACACCCCCAGTTATGGCAAATAAAAATGTCTCTACATATTTCCAAATGTCCTGGTTGAGGGAGGAAATTACCCTTAGTTGGGAACCACTGTCCTAGAGCAATCACCAAGAAAATAATCCAAAGAAATATTTTTTAAAAACAGAAAAAATGTCAACAGAAGAATGAAGATTATATGATACACTAAAAATATTTGTTTAATACAAAAGTCAGAAAACGAGAAAGATGTAGTACATACAAAAAGCAAATAGTGAGGCCAGCCTGGGTGGCTCAGAATCGAGTCCCACGTCGGGTTCCCTGCATGGAGCCTGCTTCTCCCACTGCCTGTGTCTCTGCCTCTCTCTCTGTGTCTCTCATGAATAAATAAATGCAATTTAAAAAAACCAAATAGTGAAGTGGCTGATTATAAATTCAACTATATTAACAATTACATTAAATATGAATAGACTAAATACCCCAATCAAAAGACAGGAGTTCTCAGATTGGACTTCTTTTTTTTTTTTTAATTTTTATTTATTTATGATAGTCACACAGAGAGAGAGAGGCAGAGGGAGAAGCAGGCTCCATGCACCGGGAACCCGACATGGGATTCGATCCCGAGTCTCCAGGATCGCACCCTGGGCCAAAGGCAGGCGCTAAACTGCTGCGCCACCCAGGGATCCCTCAGATTGGATTTCTGAAAAGCAAGATCAATTACACACTCCATAGAAGAGACACATTAATAAAAAAAAAAAGAAGAAGAAGAAGAAGAGACACATTACAGTTTTAAAGACACAAATAATTTGGAAGCAAAAGGATGGGAAAATATACCATGCAAACAGTATCCAAAAGAGAACTGGAACAGCTATATTAATACCAAACAAAATGAACTTTAAGAAATAATACCAGAAACAAAGGGAGACGTGTCATAATAAAAAGGTCACTACATGAAGAAGATATGATTGTAACTGTTTATGCACCTAATAATAGAGACTCAAAATACGTGAAAAAAAAAAACTGACAATTGAAATGAGGAGAACAACTAGGTAGGACATCAGGTAAGGATATACGTACAGCACATTCCAACTTGATCTGACAATTATAGAATACTCCACCCAATGACAGCAGAATATACAATCTTTTTAAGCTCAGAACATTCTCCAAGAGAAAAACAACAGGATAAAAAAGGTAAGTCTCAATAAATATGAAAGGATTGGAGTCACAGGAAGTACGTTTTTTGACCACAATGGAATGAAGTTTAAAAAAACAGAAAGCAAAAACTGTAGAAAATTTAGGACTTCCACAAATATTTGAAAATTAAACAATGAATTATTAAATAACTCACAAGGGAAACATTTCCTAAAAGGGTCACTATATCTGTACCAGTTTCCCTGACTAGTAAGCCATTGATCCAAGAGTCACACAGAGGTCTGGCCCAGCCCAGAGACTTGAGCACTTAAGTTCCCTATGAAGGATCAGGTCTTAATATGTGAATGAAAATCCTGCAACAAGATTATGTTCTTCCTCCTATTCCCAGTAAGATTGGCTTATTAATGAGAAAACAACAACAACAAAAACCAAAAAACCAAAACCAAAACCAAAAAAAAAAAAAAAACAATAACCCTGTGAGGCACTTGGGAACCCCTCTGCTTTCCAGAGAAATCCAGGATTGTTTTTGTTCCCAAGAAGAAAGCAAGAGATGGCAGAAAAGAATATAATGTCATATTTAATGGAATGTTCCAATTCACAAGAAATAATATTCCATTAGCGTCTCGCTTTCAAAATGCCTCATATCAGAGAATGAATTATTTTTTTTTTCAGAGAATGAATTATTTAAGGAGGTGTTCAAACCATACTTCAGAAGGATCCATTCATAATACATCACAATATTCTCAAACTGAGAATGTGGGTCATCATGGCATTTCCCTTGCCCTGCTTTTCACTGCAGCTACTTCCCAAAACCGATGCACTGAGTGTCAGCACTAACATGTTCTCATTTAGAGAAGGAGGCACGGGCCCCCATTAGGCACATTTGCAGAGTCAAGACATAACGATCTTCCCGACTAATCCCTTGATTAGATCCCTGCAAGTCAAAGTGAACATAGGACTCTAGAGGCAGTTTGCACTTGCTCAGGGATATGGGCTTTGGAGTTGGACACACTGGGTTTGAGTCTGGCTTTTCTGCTCTGTGCCTCCAGGCAGCACTTCGGGTACCAACTTTGAGCCCATTTCCTCTCATCTGCAAAACAAGGATGAAATCTACCTCTGGGGCCGCACAGTGGGGAGGAGAATAGGAAGATGTGTGTTAAGTGCTTAGAAGAGGGCCTGGTGTATATAAATTCTTAGTAAGTGCTGTGACTCCTGAATGACAGAATTGGTATCAGGGCTTGGATTTCTGGATTCCCAGTCCAGCAGTTGGAGCTCCTGGTCTTCCCCTACTCATCCCAACCTGCTCCTCCCATTCCTCCCTCACCTCTGTTAATCTCTGCCTTTCCAGTTGTTCAGTCCCAAAATCTTGAAGTCTTTTTCTTTTACTCCCCACAGCTAATCCATCAGCAAATCCTGCTGGCTCTACTCCCAAAATACCTCCAGAATCCAGCCCCATCTCACCACACCGCTGGCCCCCCGCCTGGCCTCAGCCAAATCCAAGGGGCATCATCTTTTACCTCCTGCCTGGTCTCACCGCTTTGCCTTTGCTCCTTGCAGACCAGCAACCAGAGGGCTCCAATTAAAATGTGACATCACTTTTGGCCTTAGCTCAAGGCTTTCAGAAGGAAACAGTTTGACAGTTCCAGAACCTGTGGCTGGGGTGCATCCCGAGGCAATGGTGGTTCCCTGACCCAGAAAGAATGGGAAAGACTACACGTACAGGGAGGTGGCTGGGTTTGACCGAGAGGCCGAGGCCACCAGCTGTTTTCAGGGCCCTGAGAGCCCCGCTTACTTCCAGCAGCTCCAGAGGCCAGATACAGAACCACACACAGCGCAGGCTTAAAGGCCAGAGGGAGCAGGGCTTACGTTTCTCCCTAAGTTTCTGCTCCTGAAACTCTAGGATCCTCTAAAGCAGCCACCCTTGTCTCCCCAACACTAAAGATTAGAGAATGGGAAACCAGCTGCACCAGTCTCCTACGAACGACTGACCAATGTAATCAAAGCTCACAGCATTCTGTCGTGCCGAGCGGATCGGCTTCACCTGCTGCATGGGCCGCTGCTGTTTTTTTTTTTTTTTTTTTTTTAAGATTTACTTATTTGAGAGAGAGTGAGAATGAGAGAGAGAAACACGAGTGGGGTGAGGGGCGGGGTGGGGGAAGCTGACTCCCCACTGAGCAGGAAGCCTGACATGGGGCTTGATTCCAGGACCCCGGGATCATGACCTGAGCAGAAGGCAGCTGCATAACCAACTGAACCACCCAGGCGCCCCACTGCTGCTTTTTTAAAAAACAGCTCTACCGAGGTGTATTTGATGTACACAAAAAGTTACACGTGTTTAATATATAATTTGAGGAGTGTGGGCATGTGGGTACACCCACAAAATCGTCACCACAATTAAGGTGATAGACATATCATCATGTGTCCCTTTGTTTTATTTTTGTGATAAGAACTCTCAATATGGGATCTACCATCTTTTTAAAAAAATTATTTAAATTCAATTTGTCAACATAAAATATAACACCCAGTGCTCATCTCTTCCTGTGCTCTCCTTAGTGCCCATCACCCAGTGACCCCATACCCACCACCCACCTCCCCTTCTGCAACCCTTTGTTTCCCAGAGTTAGGAGTCTCTCATGGTTTGTCTTCCTAATTTTTTGCCCCTCAGTTTCCTCCCTTCCCTTATGGTCCCTTTCACTATTTCTTATATTTCACATTTAAGTGAGACCTTATGATAATTGTCTTTTTCCGATGGACTTATTTCACTCAACATAATACCCTCCAGTTCCATCCATATCAATGTAAATGGTAGGTATTCATCCTTTTTGATGGTTGAGTAATATTCCATTGTGTATATAGATCACATCTTCTTTATCCATTCAGGCATCTACCCTCTTAAATTTTTAAGTGCATAAAAAGAGTATTGGTGATTTTAGACACTATACCGTATGGCACATCACTGGAACTAGTTCATCTTGCATAAGTAACCTTTAGTACCAATTGAACGACAACTCCTCATTCTACCACCCATCTAGCCTCTGGTAACCACCATTGTACTCTCTATCAGTTTGACTATGTTTTAGGTACCTCAATAAATGGAGTCATTCAGGGTTTGTCCTGTGACTGGCTTATTTTTTTAAGTAATATATTTTTTTTAAGTAGGCTCCATGCCCAACATGAGCTTGAACTTATGACCCTGAGATTGAGAGTCACATGCTCTACTACTGAGCTAGCCAGATGCCCCAATGACTGGCTTATTTCATGTAGAATAATGTCTGTGGAATTTCAAAGAGGTGTCTGCACTCCCATGTTCATTGTAGCACTATTCACAATAGCGGACTTCTGGAGGCCATCTAAATGTCCATCAGTAAATGAATAAAGAAAATGTAGTATATACATACAGTGGACTATTATTCAGCCTTAAAAAAAAGGAAATACCATGGGCTTTTTTTAAAAGATTTATTTATTTATGATAGACATAGAGAGGCAGAGACACAGGAGGAGGGAGAAGCAGGCTCCATGCCAGGAGCCCGACGCGGGACTTGATCCCAGGACTCCAGGATCGCGCCCTGGGCCAAAGGCAGGCGCTAAACCACTGAGCCACCCAGGGATCCCCCATGGGCTTTTTTTTAAAGACATATTTGGGGGCAGCCCTGGTGGTGCAGCGGTTTAGCGCCGCCTGCAGCGCTCTGTTAAGGGCCCAGAGATTAATCAGAGGAATTAAGGATTTTAGAAGTTCTCTCTGCTCTAAAAAATTGATGAATCTTGTAACTAGGTTTTCCTATTTCAGTGAGTTATTGCAACATAACCAATTACCCCAAACTTAATGGCTTAAAACAGTAAGAATTTCTCATTGCCCAGAAGTCTACAAGTCATTTAGGTGGTTCTTTTGTTCTTGACTGGGCTCATAGCTGCAACAGTTATCAGCTGTGAGACCTGATCATGGTTGAGTTTTCTCCCATGTTCGGGTAGGTTTGCAGGCTGTTTTAGGGTAGCTTAGGTTGGGTTGCTTCCCATGTGCTTCATTATCCTCTCTGGAAGGTGGCAAGAGACACCCGAGAGAGAGAGAGAACACAACTATGTAAAGGCTCTGCAGACTTAGATTCGAAATTGACATACCTGTCACTTACAGCAATTTTATTGGCCAAAGTAACTCATGAGACCAAACTCAGTCATTATGGAAGGATACTACCAAAGGTGTGGATATAGGGGGTGAAAAATTGGAACCATAACCAATCTATCATACTATACCAGCCCCAATTTCAGGTCTGCTACCCCTACTGTCAAGGAGACCCAAAAAACAGCAGAATGAGTAAGACTTTGGGATCCACCAAATTTGCATTCACATCTACATTTTTGTCTGTGTTTGGGTAAGTTGCTTAACCACTCTGGCCTCAGCTTCCTCATCTGTAAATTGAAGATAATAATCTATCTCCCTCAGGGCTATGAAAATGAAATGATGTGAATTATGAAAAGACTGCCTGGCCCATAACAAGTGTTCAAGGATTGGTAGCAGGTGTTAGAGTATGCAAGACTTAAAGCTTGGCTCTGGAGTAGTAGGAGGTCCCAGGGAAGCCCTCGGTACCCCCTCTTTCCTCCAGGGTTTAAGCGAGAGTGGAGGATGAGCAGGAGCCTGGGAGGGAGAAGGGGGCAGGGCCAGGAGGGTTGGTGTGGTACAAACCTCTGTGCAAGGCTTCTAAAGTCACTTGAAGAAAGTTACAATGGCCAGGTAGTCCCAGAATCTGCAGACATTTGTCAACCCAGGAAGGGAACAAAACTGACTCCAAGAGCAGTGAAGAGGCGATTCATTAATTCATCAGGTAAGCTCAATACTCCAGGAAGATGGTCTTTTGTTATGTTCACCTAACAGTGAAGGGGTTGTGGTGGCTCACTTGACTGGTTTCTGCACACATCTGCATGTTTGTGTGTGAGAGACGGAGACATATACTCAAGGAGAAGAAACAAAGCTAGAAGGAACCAAGAGATTAGTTGGTTTACCCTCCTCATTTAACAGAAGAGAGAACTGAGGCCACTGATGCCAAATGTCCCATCCTAGCTCACACGACCTGTTTGTTAACGGGCCTGGACTAGGTATCCTGTTTCCCCTGACACCAGCTGCAGGTACAGGTTTCCCAAACCACCCACAAGTTGGACAATCTGCTTGAAGGGATCACAGAACTCACTGAAAGCTGTTATACTCATAGTTTATTTCAGAGAAGGATTACAGATCGAAATTATTCAAAAGAAGAGACAGAGAGGGTAGAGTCTAAGAGGGTTCCAAATGTGAAGCTTTCACTGTCCTCAGAATGCATTACCTTGCTGGTATTGGTATCAATGTGTGTCAATATGCACAGAGTCTGGTCAACCAGGGAAGCTCACCCAAGCTTCAGTGTCTAGATTTTTTATTGGGGGCTTTTTACATAAGTATGAGTGACCAATTGTCCATGAAATTTGAGCTTAGTCTCTAGCCCCACTCCACTCCCTGGAGGTCAGGTTCCTATTACCTGGCCCAAGCAGCCTACCATGAGTCACCTCAGCATAAACTACCAGTGGTGGGCTTAGGGGCCTACCATGAATAACCCTCAGGAAATTCCAGGGTTTAAAGGTTACCTCCTAGGAACTAGGAGCAAAAGCCAGACCTCTTTGGCCAAGGCCAAATTCCTTATACACACCCTTTATCTTCTTATGCCTTATAAGAGCAGTTGCAGTTAACAGCTTTACTGAGCAGCACACTGGGTACCAGACCCTGTACACATACTTTGTCTAATTGCCATAATAATTCCACAAAGTTGGTATTAGACTCATTTTACAGATAAGAAAATTGAAGCTCATGAAATTGTCCAAAGTTTTAGAGCTGGAAAGTAGCAGATTTGACCAAGTTGTCAAGCATTCTCTTGGGGTTATTAGGTCCATGTTGCCAACTTTGTTCATTCTACAAACATTTTTTCAAGCCTACTAGGTGCTGAAGACTAGCAAAGAACAAAATAAAAATCCTACTCTCTTGAAGTTGATGTTCAATTGAGAGAGACAGAGACAATAAGCACACAAATATGTAAAATGTATAGTTTTGGATGGTGATGTTGCCATGGAAACATTTTAAAGTGATGTACACACTTTGGACCTTAATTCAAACATATCAACTAAAAAAAATATCAACTAGAACGAGACATTTCTGAGACAAGTAGGAAATTTGAACATGTGCTAAGATTGTATGATACTATTGATTTTGTTAGATTTGATAATGGTGTGGTGACTATTCCCCAAAAAAGTACTTATCTATTAAAGATGCAGATTGAAGTATTTATAGACAAAATAAGATTGCAAAAAATGATGCTAATTATTGAAGCTGAATAATAGATACATGTGGAAAGGCCTTTATGCTATTCTAATTTTGTGTATGTTTGGAAATTTTGTTGGTAGAGAGTTTCTTTTTTAAGTGATGGATAAGGGCGGCAGATACAATGTACGAAAGCTATTGTGAGACCAAATACATAAATCAGAGAAGACTTCAGCAAGAAAGGGACAATGCCGCAAAGACCTGAAGGAGACTGGGAAGAGATCCATAAGGATCTCTGCGAAAGAACATTCCAGGCAGAAATGGAAGCTTGTGTACAGCCCTGAGGTGGGGAGTGTGCCTGGCAGGGTACGTTCAAGGAATAAGAAGTCAATGGCATGAAAGGGATGATCAATGGGTAAAATAGCAGGAGACTGGCATCAGAACAACAGGGATGCACTCATCCTGGAACTGGAAGAAAGGAACTTCATACAAGGCCATATCCAACAAAGAATCCATACCCAAACTATATAAGAATACTTAGAAACCCTTAAGAAAAATGCAGGTAACCCAATAGAAAAGGGGGCAGAAGACTTGAATGAGCACTTCACAGAAAACGAAAAGGCCAACGAGCATATGAAACGGTGCTCTGCCTCCTTAATCATCAGGGAAATGCAAATTAAAACCACAATGGGACACCAAGGCACAGCCACAGAAAGGTGAGAAGGAAAAGGCTGGCACCCCCGGGAATTAGTGTCGAGGGCTGTGCGGGTTGCTACAGGTCGCCGTGTGTACCGCGACCAAACCCGCGGGCCGCGTGAGCAGCCGGTTCCCCCTCCGGGGTACAGCCAACAGAAGACCACGCAAACGTTCGCCCAGACTGCCACGAGCCGTGCAGAGCAGCGCAGAGCAGCGCAGTCTTGACACCCGCGAGCCGGACGCCCCAAGGCCCCTGACAGCCACGTGGGTGAGCGACGGCTGCTCGCCGGCGTCTGCAATAGCGAGGCCAGCCCGGGGCGGACGCGCACAGACACAGGAGCAAAGGGAGCAGGCGGCGGTCCTGCGACGCCGTTCACGGAACGTTCGAGAACAGGCAAAGCACCCCCAGCGGTCCGCAGACAGGCCGGTGGGCACCTCCGGGGGGGGGGGGGGGGGGCGGGGCGCGAGCCGGGTCCTGCTCCCCACGGGATGCTCGGGATGCTCGGGAGCTCGCGCGCTGGGGGGGGGGGGGGGGGGGGAGGCCAGCGGGGCGCACGCGGGGCGCACGGGCTTTCCCGCAGCTTGTGCTTCAACAGAGCGTGTTTTAGAAATCCTGCGGGGGCGTCTCGGTTCCCTCCTGCCAGGTAAGCACCGACAGGTTCACCCGCCAGACCCCCGCTCCCACATCCCGCGCCCACCGAGCGGGGTCGGTGCCTGAGGGAGGAGGAGGACGGGCCTCCCCGGCTCACAGCGGCAACCGCAGGGTGCAGGGCGCTGCGGCTGGCGCGGAGGCTCTCTGGCTCCTGGCTGAGATCTACGCCAAAGAAACAGGGCAAAACTGTAAACAAGAAACGAAAACATGACACCTCCCTTCCCCTCAGCGTTAAGGGTGTTGATAAGGGGCCTTATTGTATCTTATCCAACAGAACGTTCTCACACAGGATCGCGATGCCAGTTTATGTGGCATTATTTTGAGATCATTTAAAGAAAAAAAGGATTGAATATTTTAAATATAGACATTACACATTCTTTAAAAGCCAAAATTAGTACAGTTTTTCCATCTAGAAGTAAAAAGGCACTGAAGCACCCTGCAGGTTTTGATTTCTAGTAAGATAAATATCGATAGCCATAACCCATATAAACAAAAAGCTCTTTGGGGTCCCCAATAATTTTAAAAGAGTAAAGTGTCTCACTTGGGACCAGAAAGTGATGAGACCACTGTGGATAATCCCCACTCAATCAACCTTGTCGATAGGTCTGTTTCTTCCTATGACCTCATATGGAGCTATATTGTTTTTGGAATTTCAACAACCAAATAAACCCCTAACTGCACCTAGGTTATCATTCTTCTAGCTCTGGAAGCTGCTTTTCATTGACCTGAAGGACTTTGACCAAAGTTAGCTTGTTTCCTCCCTGGCATTTTGGGCTGTTTTGCTTGGGTTTTTTCCCCCCTTTCTATCCTTTTTTCCCTAATTTATTTTTACTTTGATCACTTTTATTGTTTACTAAATTATATGTTAGTTTGTTGATATTTGCTTTCCTTATTCTTGTCTAGCATTGCATTTTGATTCCATTACAAAGGTCAGTTCCTCAGGTGAAATTTGAGCTGATTTTCTTTTGAGGCGATTTGGACCAAGGCTCTCACCAGCTTTTCCCAAATGTGAGCCGACCTCAGGACACCTTGACCCCACGCACAGAAGTAAGGCCCACACGCTGCCGGGCCTCCCAGCCGCCTTCTGCTGAGGAGAGGCTCGTGGTGCCAACGTCCCCTGCAGGCCACTGGCAAGCAGAACTCAGCTGTGGGAGCTTGGCCCAGCGCCTGCCTGGGAAAGCGACAGCGGGCGGTGAAGATCACTGATGAGATGCAGCAGATCTCCACCTTCCAGAGACTACCCCGCCAAGCAGGAATGGTGGAGGACAGGCTCGCCCCAACACAGTGAAACACCAGGAGTGCCCGAGGCTGAGGAGACTCCTGGCCTTGTTCAGCAGGTGCTGGCGGAGGCGGTTCGAGCACCTCGTGGCTCCTCGTGGCTCGTGGCAGCAGGAAAGGGAAGAGGCAGGTTCCACCGGGTGGTGACCGCTGTGCAAACTGTCACCGGAGGCGCGCTGTGTGCGGAGACTTGAAGGCAAAGACTAGCAAAGAACAGGAAGGTTCTCGGAAGCTGACAGGAACATCACGATTGCAAACTCTGGCTTCAGCAACAAATTCACCTTTTCCAACAAGCTGGACACCTTCTGTGGCAGGGCCCCCATGCTGCCCTCAGCTCTCCCAGGGGAGAACCGGACGGAGTCATCCTACACACGCTGCTCAACACTCTCCTGCCTTTTGAGGGGCAGAACTTCAAGGAGCTGGGGGTGCCGGGACCGAGCAGAATACATCACATTCCCTTCTAGGTCGTGGAAGGTGGAAACGTGCTTGAGAAATTGTCCATTCCCATCCCAGAAGAGGCAGGTGGAGGACACTGGGAAGGCTCCACGGACTGCTGTGGGTCACGGATCTGAGGGCCTGAAGGCCTGCGTGGAGCCACTCTGTGACTATAAGGACCCTCAGCAGACTGGATTCGGGGCGCTCGGAGGTTACACATAGGAGAGATCTAGGACTGGGTTATAAGAGACCCGAGGGTCCGCAGGCCCTGAAGCCTGAGCCTCCGGCGGGTCTAACCAGCAGCAGCTCCCCTCCCTCTCGGCCCACGGCCAGCACCGGGTCTCTGCCACCTGCCGGGAGCAGTTTCAGCAGCCTGCCCTGCCCGCCCTAACTGCTAATCCAGGCAGGGCCTGCCTGTCCTCTCCCGGCCTGAGAAGACCACCCTGGCCCCGCTGCCGTCACCAACCGAACCCCCTAACCCCAGCACAAGTCAGAGCCGGAATTCCAACCCCCCCACCCCCGGGCCAGGCCTCCACGCAGAACGGCAGAGACAACCTAAACCAGCCAGGGCCCCGGCCCCAGGGCCTTTGCTTTTACCGCTGTCCCCCAGCGTCCCCCTCCCCTCCCCTGACGGGGAACCCAAGGCGGGCGGGCCCTCCAGGCTTCGCCCAAGCAGAGTCCTCGTGAGGAGCCACCGCCTAGCACGGCCACCCCCACCCAGCAGGTCCCCGTGCCCCCCCCCCGCCCCCGGCAGGTGCCACACCCGGGGAGACCGCCCTGGGGGGACCGGCCTTTCCAGGGGCCCCTGCGAGCGTCTTCGGGAAATTCCAGCTCAGATCTCCAGGCCGGGTCTTCGGCTCTTCGAGCGCCGCCGGGAGGAGCCGGGACGGACCGAAAGCAAAGGCGGAGGCAGGAGCCCGAGCCCGGGCGGCCGCGCTGCGGGGGGAGGGCGGAGGCGCGGGGCTGTCGCGGGCCCGGGGGCGCGAGCCTGCGGCGAGCCCCAAGCCTCCCAGGGCCTCCCCGGGCCCTCCACCCTCCCCGACCTCCCTCCTTCCCTCCCAGCAGCCCGGCCTGCCCGGCCTCAGCCCCCCACCCCCGCAGGTGGGCTGGCACTGCGCTGGGGCCGCGGGGGGGGGGGGGGGGCTCTGGGCACCTGCCACCCCAACCCCTGCTCTCCCTCCCTCCCCAGAGCGGGGCACTTCTCCCCAGGGTGCTGCCAAAGGGGCACCTGTCCCCTCCGTCAGGCTGTGCCTTCACCTGCCCCACCACCCTCCAGGGCTTGGAATGTGGAGGGGACCGCAGGGCTCCCTTGGGGTCCACTGGGCTATTTGTCTCCCTAGTGACAGGGGCACTGAGCATTCTCCGCCCTCGGAGACTTTTGAGAGCACCCACTGCCCATCACCCTCTTCCCCTTGGTTTGCGCTGATCTGGACACCCTCTGTTCCAACACAGTGACCTTGTCTCAGCCCACCCTGCTACCTCATCAGTCTGCCCCCCTCACTGCCCCTTCCGGACAATGTGGCCCCTCCTTGGGCTGAGGGACAAGCAGGGCAAGTGGCTTCCTGTCTGCTAGCCTCGCTGCTGGTGTCCGGGGGGAGGGCTGTGGGCGCTGGCTGGTGGTGGCCCCTGCATCCCTCAACTTAGTTCTCTGCTCTGTTCTTGACAAATAAGACTCAGCTCTAGGGCTCCTCTTCCCTCCAGTGCCTATTCTTGCCCTGTGGAACTGTCCAGATGCTCCAAGGGCTCCAGAGGGCAGGGCTTGGCTCCTAATGGGCTGGGGGGGGGGGGGCGCCCCAGCCAGGGCCCCAGCCCACCACGCCTCCCTCCAGCACTTAGTTTCTCCTCAGGATCAAACACAGAGTAAAATGAATGTTTGGGTGGGGGGAGTGAACCTGTAGGCCTCTATGAGATTTTTAATCTCGAAGGAATGGGAGACATTGGAGTTTTCAAAGAACTGACATAAACTGACTAATATTTTAACAGGATCCCTGTGTTCGGTAAAGTGTTTAGGGGACCAGGGCAGAAGTAGGGGAATACCAGGGAATATTGCCATAAGCCAGGTGAGTGGTGATGGTGGACTGGACCAGGGTCATGGGAGCAAAGGTGAAGAGGAGTGTGTCCCTGTGTCTGGCAGCTTGTACCTGCTGAATTAGCCATCAGGGCTTGATTTCCACGGGGCCTCAGGCAGGGCTCTCTCTGCCTCCCAGCCCCAGTATGGCCTTCTGTCCTCTTCTATCTCTTCTCCTGGACTCCCTCTTCCAGCTAATATCAGAATATCAAAAAAAGAGAAGAAGATCCAAGTAGCAGAGCCCAAAAGAAGTAGCCTAAGATGCAAATTAGTAAGTATAGAGCTAAAGGAGAGATAACACAGAGGAAGAGAAGGCCCTCCTCAGCTCAAGGTCTCACTTGTAAACAGAAACCAACTCAATTGACCTCAACAGGAAAGGAATTTATGATAAGGATATTGGGTAGATCACCAAATTGCCAATGGGCTCGGAGAGCCAGGTTCTATGAGACACAGGGTCAATGCCCACTACCACATGGCACAGCTCATCAAGGGTGGACACCCCTACCACCACCAGCAAGCTACAGTCTCTACAGCTTGCACCACCCACCTCTCTAGCACTGCACCCTCATCCGTCCCACCCCAGCCCTGTTGCCACGACTGCTCTAGAAACTCAATGCAAGTAGAGGCTCCTGGTGCCTACTCTGTGAGTCACTGGCTCCTGCCTCCAAGTCAATGCTAGTCACCTGACCATGCTATAGCTGCAAGGGGCTCCGGGGAAGCCAGCGTTTATCATTGTCATCTCCCATTGGGGGAGGCCACCTCTGCACCCCACTATGACTTATAAGGTCGGGGAAATACCAAACATACAAGGGAGTGCAGGTGCTAAGCAGACTTAGAAGAACACACACACAATTGTCCATAAGAAAAAGTATATCAGATGGGGACCAGCAAATGTCCTTTGATTATAAAATTACCAGACTGATTTCCTTCTGTGCCTCTAATCAAAATACCAGAAGGAAAACCCAAGAAAAAAATTTCTCTCCCAAGGGAACTGCCTTAAATTAAAACACTTGTTTGGGTATTTGTTATAATATTATTGTCAGCAGCATATAAAAGTTTTATAAAGCAATATTTGTGACAGAAGACTCAAATCCTGACAATATCATTTGACACCCCCCCCCCTTGATCCAGCTCTTACTAGAGCTGAGTAAACCCTTGAAATTCCCAGGTATTCAAGCAAATTACCTTTTCAATTCCAGCTAGTTTGAAATAAGTTTCTGTTCCTTGTACCCAAGAGATTCTGGAATAAATAACTATATTTGAGTAAAATTAGCACTTAACATTGGTTGATTCTATCCTGACTACAGACATAAATGGACTTAAGTTTTTTCCATAAATGGAAATGACTATAGATTTATTTTTGTAACCATCTGTGAGAGCCTTGGTAAATTTTCTTTATAATTTTTTCTTAGCTTTTAAGGTTTAATTTTCTTAAAGTGGGACAAAAGCATGTTTAACAAAAAAAAAAAAAAAGAAGAAGAAGAAGAAGAAGAAGAAAACGAAGAGATCCTACTGTACTCTGAAAACATTTTAAGTTCCAGGCAAGGCAGCTTCTATTTGTTCCTGGAAAGAAACAAACTTTGACATAAATTTTATGTCAATATGTGAAAGAATAGATTTTAAAACTATAATATATGAGGGGAAAGGAGTAGGGAGATTCAATCTGTGATTAGCTAATAGCAAAAATTAAGATTCAACTAGCATTGATGCCCTCTGATCTTCAATATGCAGGCACGCGTGTGTGTGCATGCATACACACACACACACACACACACATAGCAAAATAGTGACTTCCCTATGTAAGGGTCTAGGACACTAGATTAACCTTAAATAATGCATTAAAATGTAAGAATTTTGAGACACTTCCCACTAATCATCAAAAAATGAACATGGACATCTACCTCCACCCCCTCCTCTAGCTCCACTGAGAGAATAGTAAAGGGATTGGATGAAAAAGTCAAGCCACAGAGAAGTGGCACAGAGATAAGAGCATTAACATGTGGGAAGCAGGTCTACAGATGGAGGCGGGGTGACTTTTTTGCAAAAGTGAGCGAGCCTGAGCCCAAGCCCCCAGCGACAGAGCTCCTGTGAGCAGGCTCCTTCCTGCCTGGAGCGTCTCTCAAGCTCTGAACTGGAGGTCAGGGACCCTGGGGGTGGGGGAGCACATGGGTGAAAAGTCAGGAGTCCCTGGAAGTGTGACTACCAAGTGGTTAGAAGCCCATACCCGCTCCCCATTGGCAGAAGGCTGGAGGCTTACTCTCTGGAGCTGTTCATTGAGCAAAACTCTGGACTTCAGGGACCCAGGCTCTCCATGCAGGCAGTAAGCTGTGCTGAAAAACAGGGGAACAAGTGAGCATCCGCACACCAGGCAGTGGGACCCCCGGCCCCCTTGAATCCTGCTGGGTAATTTAGGGTGCAGCTTTCAGACTATCTCAGACCACCTTTCCTTCCTTCTTTCTGATTATATTTATGTTTTGAATTCTTTACAATGACATGTATTATTTATGTATATAAGCAAACGGTTCAGGAGGTGAAGTATTTCCAACTCAAATATACCAGCCACCAAAGAATGTGTCAATCTGCTTCAACCATGAAAAGACATCTGGAACAGCAGCTAAATTGGGGTGGCCATCTGATTAACTTGATAATCACTATTATTCACCAAGATCCATTTGCCCCTTTGCAAAGATCTAATTGAGCAATCCTTTCAAGAGTTAGAAATTGGCATTAAGACAGCACAAGTGGGCAGCCTCGGTGGCGCAGCGGTTTAGCGCCGCCTGCAGCCCAGGGCGTGATCCTGGAGCCCTGGATCGAGTCCCACGTCGGACTCTCTGCATGGAGCCTGCTTCTCCCTCTGCCTGTGTCTCTGCCTCTCTCTCTGTCTCTCTGTCTCTATGAATAAATAAATAAATAATCTTAAAAAAAAAAAAAAGACAGCACAGGTAATAAATGTCTGACCAGAATTCAAATCCATCTGACTCAGAAATCTAAGCCCACGTACCCACACCTTAAGACCTCAGTGCCAAAAAAAAAAAAAAAAAGACCTCAGTGCCTCTGTAAATCACATCCAGTTGCCACCCACAAATCTGGACTTGCAGAATTAGTCTCATTATTTTGATAAAGAATACATTAAAATAATTCAACGTCTTTCCCCCAATATTAGATTGCAAAGTAGGTACCCAGAATAAGATCCAGTCCTTCTGCAGTAATTGGATGGTTGCTGATGGAAATCCACAGGCTGTCTGGCTTTCTAAAGGCGGTTTCATAACGTACCAATGACCTTAACCGCCGTGATGGGCGCGAGACCAGGTCCCCACCGCCCGCGCAACGCCCAGATGCGGTCGTCCTCGCGACCGCAGCCCCAGCTCCGGGGGGTGGGGGGGTGGGGGTGGGGATGCTGGGAACACAGGACAGCCAAGTTTGGCGGAGCTGTAAGAGGCGTTGAAGAACCAGGAAAGAGAGACTTTGCACAACGAAAAATTCATTTGCAAGTTGCTCACTGAGGATGAAAAGACCTTAGACTCTACAAAACTGCAAGCATCGTTGCAGAACGTGAAGAGTGTAAGCCAAAGCCAAGGCGAAAGACCACGGCGGGAGTGGGTGTGGATGCGGATAAGGCTCAGAGTTGTGATACTGATATTTGGCGTTTCATGACTGGCTCCTGGCTGTTCCTCTGTCGATGACAGCAGGTCATCTAAAACAACTTCAGACAAAGGGGGACAATCCATTCCTTCACAAAGGGATGGGGAGCCTTCCGAGGCCAGAGTCTGCAGTGGCCCAGGGCAGGGCTTCCAGGATTGAGCCAGGGCAAGGAAAATGATCAGGGATAAAGAGGTGCATTGCATAATGAAAAATGAATCAATTCACTAAGAAGACGTAACAATCTTTAATGTGGGTGAACCTAACAACAGAGCACCAAAATACATGAGCCAAGATTTGGTAGAACTGCAAGGAAAAATAAACCAATGACTCTACACCTCTCTATTAAAAATGGCCAGATCCAGCAGGGAGGATATAGTTGAACTGACCAGCACAATCAATGAGATCTGTTGACGTTTATAGGATACTTCATCCAACCAGTGCAGAATACACATTTTCTTCAAGCTCATGTGGAACATTCACCAAGATGGACCACATTCTTGGGCATAAAATATATGTTAAACAAATGTAGAATAGAAATCAAAGTATGGTTTCAGAACACAATGGAATTAAACCAGAAACTAATAACAGAAAGATAGCTGGAAAACCCCCAAACAGTGGAAGATTAAGCAACATACTCCTAAATAACACATGGGTCAAAGAAGAGGTCTCAAAAGAAATTTTAAAATGTTTTGAGCTAAATGAAAATGAAAACACAACTTATCAAAGTCCGTGGGATGCAGCAAAAGCAGTGCTTGGAAGGACATTTATAGCATTGAATGCATATATTAGAGAAAAAGAAAGATCTAAAATCTATCATCGGGGATGCCTGGGTGGCTCAGCGGTTGAGCGTCTGCCTTTGGCCCAGGGCGTGATCCTGGAGATCCGGGATTGAGTCCCACGTCAGGCTCTCTGCATGGAGCCTGCTTCTCCCTCTGCCTGTGTCTCTGCCGCTCTCTCTCTTCGTGTCTCTCACGAATAAATAAATAAAATCTTAAAAAAAATAAAAAAATAAAAATAAAATCTATCATCTAAGTCCCATCTTCATAAACTAGAGAAGAAGAGCAAATTAAATCCAAAGTAAATGGAAGAAAAGAAAGTTCTAAAAATCAGAGTGGAGATTTCTCTGTTTCTTCAATCCAATTGAAGAGAGGAGATTAATAATGAAAATCAAAGAAACCAAAAGCTGGTTTTTTGACATGATCAGTAAAATCAATAAGCCTCTAGCCAAGCTACTGATTCTTTTCCAGGAAAAAGAGAAGACACAAATAACTGGCAGAAATAAAAAAAAGTTATTACTACCAACGTCACAGACATTAAAAGGATAACAGAGGAATGTTATGAACAACTCTATGCTCACAAATTTTGTCGATCTTCAAGAACCAAATTTTAGATTTGTTAACTTTTTTCTATTTTCATTTATCTCCTCTCTAATCTTGATTATTTCCTTCCTTCTACCTTTTATTATTTCCTATCTTTCTACCTTTGGATTTAGTTTGCTCCCCCCCCCCTTTTTTTAATATTTTATTTATTCATGAGAGACACAGAGAACAAGAGAGGCAGAGATACAGGCAGAGGAAGAAGCAGGCTCCTTGCAGGGAGCTTGATGCAGGACTATCTCCCAGGACCCCGGGATCACGCCCTGAACCAAAGGCTGACGCTCAACCATTGAGCCACCCAGGTGCCCCAGCTCTTCCTTTACTAATTGTTTAAGGTGTATAGTTAGATGATTGATTTAAGATCTTTCCTCTTTGGTAGCCTCGGTGGCGCAGCGGTTTAGTGCCGCCTGTAGCCTGGGGTGTGATCCTGGAGACCCGGGATCGAGTCCCGCCTCGGGCTTTGTGCATGGAGCCTGCTTCTCCCTTCGCCTCTCTCTCTCTGAATAAAAAAAAAAAAAAAAAATCTTTCTTCTTAATATATGCATCTACAGCTGTTAATTCCTCCCCTAGCATTGCTGTGCTGTATCCCAGAACTTTTGGTATACTGTATATTCATTTTAATTTGTCTCATAATATTTTCTAATTTTCCATTGTGGTTTCTTCTTCAACCCGTTGGTTGCTTAAGCGTAAATTGTTCAATTTCCACATATTTGTGAGTTTTCCACTTTTTCCTCTGTAAGTCATTTTCAGTTTCATTCCATTGCAATCAGAAAAGATATTCCATATGATGTCAACCTTTTAAAACTTATTAAGATTTGATCTGTGGACTAACATATGGACTATTCTGGAGAATGTTCTATTTGTACTTGAGATGAATGTATATTCTGCTATTTTTGGGTGAAATGTTCTGTATATATCCTTAGGTCTAATTGGTTTATAGTCCTCTGTTTCCTTATTGATCTTCTGTCTTGTTGTTCTATCCATTATTGAAAATGGAATATTAAAATATCCAACTATTATTGTAGTTGGATTTTCACCTTCAGTTCTGTCCATTTTATTTCATATATTTTGGAGCTATGCTATTAAATGTGTATATGTTTAAAATTGTTACATATTCTTGATGAATTAAAACTTTTATAAATAAATATTCTTTTTGTCTCATAACCTTTTTTTGACTTAAAATCAATTTTGTCTTAGAGCAAACTCAGCTCTCTTTTGATTACTATATGCATGGAATATCTTTTCCATCCATTAACTATTATCCTCTTTGTGTCTTTTTTTTTTTAAGATTTTATTTATTTATTCATGAGAGACACACACAGAGAGAGGCAGAGATGTAGGCAGAGAGAGAAGCAGGCTCTACGCAAGGAGCCTGATGTGGGACTCAATCCCAGGACTCCAGAATCACTACCTGGGCCAAAGGAAGGGGCTCAACTGCTGAGCCACCCAGGCGTCCCCTCTTTGTGTCTTTGAATCCAAGAGAAGTCTCTTGTAGACAACATAGGATTGTATTATACATATTATAAAAATATGTACAAATTCTAGATGAGGAAAGCTACAAAAGTTTGATGAAATATATCAAAGTTCTAAATAAATGGAAAGATAGTCCATATTCATGGACAAGAAGACTCATATTGTTAAGATATCAGTTCTTCCCAACTTGATCTATAGATACATCACAATCCCAATCAAATATCAACAGATTGATTTTAAAGGTTGTATCAAGGGTAAAAGACCCATAATTTAAAAAAAAAAAAAAAAGACCCAGAATAACCACCCATATTGAAGGAGTTGGAAAACTGACACTAACAACTTCAAGAGACTATACAATCAAGTATTAGTGAAAGAACAGACAAATAGATGAATGCAGCAGAATAGAGAGTCCAGGGATCCCTGGGTGGCTCAGCGGTTTAGCGCCTGCCTTTGGCCCAGGGCATGATCCTGGAGTCATAGGATCAAGTCCCACATCTGGCTCCCTGCATGGAGCCTGCTTCTATCTCTGCCTGTGTCTCTGCCTCTCTCTCTGTGTCTCTCATGAATAAATGAATAAAATGTTTAAAAAATAAAATAAAAATGAAATAAACTGCCTTTAAAAAAAAAGAGAGAGAGAGTGCAGAAATAGAGCCACACCAATACAGTCCATTCATATTTGACAAAGGAGCAATGGGAATACAACAGAGAAAGGATAATCTTTTCAACAAATGGTGCTGGAACAACAGAACATTTACATGCAAAAAAACTGAATCTAGGGAATCCCTGGGTGGCTCAGTGGTTTAGCGCCTGCCTTTGGCCTAGGGCGAGATCCAGGAATGAGTCCCACCTCAGGCTCCTGGCGTGGAGCCTGCTTTTCCCTCCTCCTGTGTCTCTGCCTCCCTCTCCCTGTGTGTGTGTGTCTATCATAAATAAATAAATAAATAAATAAATAAATAAATAAATAAAATCTTAAAAAAAAAAAACCTGAATCTAGATACAAACTTCACACTTTTGACAAAATTTAACTAAAAAGGAACCATATGAGGTACCTGGCTGGCTGAGTTGGAAGAGCAGGAGACTCTTAATCTCAGGATTTTGAGTTCAAGCCCCACATTAGCATAGAGGTTACTAAAAAAATAAACTTAAAAATGAACTGTACTTCTAACTGTAAAATATAGAGCTCTAAAATTTCTAGATGATAGTATAGGAGAAAATTGAAGTGATCTTAGGTTTGGCAAATTACTAGATACAATACCAAAAGCAAGGCCCATGAAAGAAAAAATAAGTTGGACTTCATTAAAATGAAAAACCTCTGGGGGTGCCTAGCTGGCTCAGTTGGTTAGGCATCTGCCTTGGGCTCAGGTCATAATTCCAGGCTGAGTAGGAAGCCTGCTTCTCCCTCTCCCTCTGCCCTTCCCCCACTGCTTGAGCTTGCGCTCTCTCTCATGTGCTCACTGTCTCTCTCTCTCCCAAATAAATCTTTAAAAAAAATTTTTAAACCTCTGTTCCATGAAAGACCACTGTTAAGAGAATGAAATGACAATCTACAGGCAGGGAGAAAATATTTGCAAAACATTTATCTGATAAAGGACTTGTAACCAAAATATGCAAAGAACTTTTAAAACTCAATAATAAGGAAACAAACAACCCTATTAAAAAGTGGACAAAACATTTGAACAAACACCAAAGGTGGTAAATAGCAGATCAAAATATGCTCAAACATCAAACGTTATTAGGGAATTGCATATTAAAACAATGAGATAACATTCTACATCATCAGATAATATTCTTCAAGGGAGGATCCAGGCTTGTCCTGCTTGCCCTCTTCAGTTATACTGGCTTTGTCCTCACACTCGTCTTTTCATGGACAGTGATGGTTATTTCATCTCCAAGTTTTGCATCCTCAAGAAGATGGGGGCACAAGGAGGAAGGGAGAACAAGGGAGAAAAGAAATTTCTTGTATTAAATCTTTGTCATTTTATTCTGGGAAGCTCTCCCCAGTGGTTTTTACCTACATCTCACTGACCATCTGTCGCCACAAGAGGATAGAGATCAAGCCCATAGCTTTTACAGCTTCTATGATAGAGCTTAGAGATGGGAGAAACGAAAGCTGAAAACTGCCAATTGAGTATTTCAGATTTAGGAATAAATGTAAGTTACATTATTGCATCTGCATCTTTTCTAAAATCTTGTTGAGCATACCTTATGGTAATTTGCTCATACTGATGTCAATTTCTATTTGTATAGAGTGATCATATTTCAAAAATGTCCAGTTGGTTATATTCCCATCTTTTTTTTATTTTCAGTCTTGATGTTGGTTTATATGGCCTATTTTATTAAAGTAAACTCGGAAAGGATAGGAAATATTTCTAGATGCTAGCACAGGTAATTGAGAGAATAAGATATATTTTTAGCCACCTGTTATTTTTTAAATTGGTTCCTGGAATTTTTCCCAAGGGCGGCAAGAATATCTTTGGTTGGTAAGCAACAGGACCGTGGATATTTTTATCTATCTTCCCACATGTTTGCCCTGCTAGCTACATTACATAAATTGGAATTTGTACAGATGTAAAGTCAGAGAATGGGTTTTGTTTGTGTGGAGGCTTTTCCACGGAGCAGTGCTTTGTCGCCATCTGGTGGACAACCTCATCTTTGCAGTGTCAGTGACGGTTCTCAAGGCTGGCTGCACTTTGGGTCAACAGTGGTGCTGGTGAACAATCTGGACACCCAGGCCCCTCCCAGACCAATTCAGTCAGGTCTGGGAAAGGATCCAGGCTTCAGTATTTTTAAAAGATATGTAGGTGGGGGTCTCTGGCTAGCTCAGTTGGTAGAACATAGGACTCTTTTTTTTTTTTTAAGCTTTTATTTATTTTATTCATGAGAAACAGAGAGAGAGGCAGAGACACAGGCAGAGGGAGAAGCGGGCTCCAGGCATGGAGCCTGATGCAGGACTAGATCCTGGGACCCCAGGACCACCACCCTAGCGGAAAGGCAGACGCTCAACCACTGAGCCACCCAGGCTTCCCGAACATATGACTCTTGAGCTCAGGGTCGTGAGTTCAAGTTCCACACTGAATATAGAGATTAGGTTACTTAAAATATTTTTATTTTATTTTTAATTTTTAAAAAAGATTTTATTTATTCATGAGAGAGAGAGAGAGAGAGAGGCAGAGACACAGGCAGAGGGAGAAGCAGGCTCCATGCACCGGGAGCCCGACGTGGGGCTCGATCTCGGGACTCCAGGATCGCGCCCTGGGCCAAAGGCGGCGCTAAACCGCTGAGCCACCTGGGCTGCCCAAAAATAAAATCTTTTTTAAAAATCACAATATGTAGGTACTTCCAATATGCAACTAAAGTTAAGAGCAAGAGAAGCTCTAAATTGGTGAATATTGGACAATTACTCGTCCTGTAAGATTTCTGTAAAGGAAGAAGAGCGATTTAATCAGGTAAATTCTATAATCTTCCTGAGGCCTTTTCCCATCTTCCAGGGGGGAAAATTGGCAAGTGTTGCTAATACAAGAAATCTAAATTACTTCCTGCGTGACTCTGTGTAAGAAGCTGAATGTGCTGAGAAAAGATACACACAAGATCAGACTGGTCCCTGATAATTTCAATCTGATATTGATGTCATGTATTTAATGAAAAATTCCTTACATATTTTCTCATTGAATTCTCTCAGGAACTTGGTAAAAAGAGTAATTTTTCTTCCCACGAGTGATACTACTGCCCTGAGAACACAGAGCCCTAGAGCATCCTAGATGCATCCCTCAGATCTTGTTTGTCCTTTCATCTTTTTGCTTAAATCTTACATTGCCAGAATCTGCTTCCTGTTCAGCTTGGTATCTTTAAAAAAGCTTCTCAAACTAATTCCCACTGACAAGGGCGCAGCCTTCATCACGCTACACGCATTACCAATATAAAATCCAGTTATTAAAAGGATGAAGTTCTGGGGCATGGGGCTGGCTCAGTCAGAAGAGCATGAGACTCTTCCCAGTGATTCTTATGAATAGACAAGTTTGAGAAGCCCTGGATTAAATGAGTCTCAAGTTCTCTTCTTTTAGTGCAATGTTTCTAATCTCCTGCTTTGCTGAATCATTAGGGGCTCTTTACAAATATCATTGCCTGAACCCCATCTGTAGAGAGAGGGATGTGTGTCATTGGTGATTCTAATGTGCATCCAGAGTTGAGGGCCATTGTAGCCCATCGTTCAAGGTCTCAAGCCTATTTGGGGAGGGCTGCTCCCTCTGAGATCAAGGGGAGCACCCCTTTTTTTAAGGGGAGCACCCTTAACCCCAAATTATCACCAGGTTGTGGATGTTGGGAGATATTGGTCGTGTTGTGGCTTCTAAGGTATATCTGATTCTAGTGTGGGGGGAAGAAGAGTGCCCAAAGAGCTCATTCAGATAAGTGTCCAACTCTTGATTTCAGCTCAGGTCATAATCTTAGGGTCATGAGACTGAGCCCTGCACTGGGCATGAAGCCTGCTTAGGATTCTATATCTCCCTCTGCCCTTTCTGCCCTCCCCACTCACTTGCCTCTCTCTAAAAAAAGAAGAGTATGTGACTCTTGATCTCTGTGTCATGAGTTCAAACCCCACATTGGGTATAGAGATTACTAAATAATAAACTTAACAAAAAATCAAGTTCTCCTTCTGGCAGTGGTTCTGACTCTGTCACTGAAAACAATTAGAAAACATATATGTAAGACATACTGCTGAAAGAGTGAAAAGGCAAGCCAGAGAGTGAGAAATAATATTTGCAAGGCACATAACTGACAAAAGAGCTCATAATCAGAATATACACACCTTGTATGACTCATTAAGAAAGAAAAAGACTAACAATGCAATAAATACTGGACAAGAGACTTCACAAAAGGGACGACTGAAGTCGTCAGTAAACATATGAAAAAGCTCAACTTCATTAATATTCAAAGAAATAAAAATTAAAGCTACAGTGCACACACCTTCAACACCCATCAGAACGGCCCAAATTGAAAAGACTAAGAATACCAAGTGATGGTAAGCAGCTGCAACTCTCACACCTGGCTGGTGAAGTGTAAATTGGTGCAACCACTTCAGAAAATTGTTTGGCAGCATCCCCTAAAGTTGTACATATGCACATATCTATGACATAGCCATTTCACTCCTAGGTATATCCACAGAAATGCATGGAAGTGTGTACCCAAAGACATGTTTAAGAATGTTTATAGCCATGTTATTTATCAGTAACCCCACACTGGAAGCCTCAACGTCCTTTAATAGAATGGATAAGTAAATGGTGATATATTCGTACAATGGAATACCATAGGACAATAAAGGTGGTGGTAGGGAGGGATCTATGGCTACAAATAATAGATGCATAAACCTGACCAATGCAATGATGTACAAAGTCAGACACAGTGCATATTTAAAATTTTTATTTATATAAAGCTCAAAGCAGGCAAAACTAATTCATGCTGTTAGCAAGTTGAGATAGCTGTTATTTTAGGTGATAGTGACTGCAAAGGGGAAAGAAGGGATAATGACTTATTTCTTGCCCTGACTTGTCATTACATAGGTGCGTTCACTTCGTGATAATTCATTGAACTATATGTCATTTTGTGCAATTCAATTTTAAAAAAAAGTTAAAAATACAAAACAGGAGGAGTGGCTGGGGGGTTCAGTTGGTTAAGCGCCCGACTCTTGATTTTTGCTCATCATCTCAGGGTTGTGAGATCAAGCCCCTCGTCAGGGCTCCATGCTCAGTGTGGAGTCAGCTTGAGATTATCTCTCCCTCCCTCTCTCTCTCTCTCTCCCTAAGATAAATATATAAATCTTTTTTTAAAGGTTTTATTTATTTATTAGAGACACACAGAGAGAGGCAGAGACACAGACAGAGGGAGAAGCAGGCTCCATGCAGGGAGCCTGATGTGGGACTTGATTCCGGGTCTCCAGGGTCAGGCCCTGGGCTGAAGGTGGCGCTAAACCGCTGAGCCACCGGGGCTGCCCATGAATAAATCTTTTTAAGAAAAAAGATACCCAGGGTACTCAAAAATAGTTTTGTAAAAACAAAGGATTTAAGTCTTAGTACTAAGTTGCATTCTTGAGTGTTATACTTACTAGGCTACTAGCCTAACTACACTATAGTTTCTCAGAACTGGCAGCATCAATCAGTAGATTACTAAACTGGTTATGAACTGCATAGAAACAATAATGTAGGGATCCCTGGGTGGCGCAGCGGTTTGGCGCCTGCCTTTGGCCCAGGGCGCGGTCCTGGAGACCCGGGATCGAATCCCACGTCGGGCTCCCGGTGCATGGAGCCTGCTTCTCCCTCTGCCTCTGTCTCTGCCTCTCTCTCTCTCTCTCTCTGTGACTATCACAAATAAATTAAAAAAAAAATCCTGAAACAATAATGTATCTGAATATAGATTCCCAAGATGGGCTGAATTTAGGAGTCCATCCATACCATCAGACTGTCAAAGATAAATGAAGCTGGGGGCACGTAGCTGGCTCAGTTGGTTAAGCATCTGTCTTCAGCTCAGGTCATGATCCCTGGGTCCTGAAATTGAGCCCCACATCAGGCTCCCTGCTCTACAGGGGGCCTGCTTCTCCCTGTCCCTCTGCCAGCTGCTCCCACTGCTTGTGCTTTCTCTGTTAATAGATGATAGATGATAGATAGATAGATAGATAGATAGATAGATAGATAGATAGATAGAGCCAGACTTCAGTTAAAATGGCAAAACAGATTTTTGTTGAGTAACTACTGAGGGCTGGGGCAAGAGCTGAGCTCCATTTCAATTTTGAGGTTTTAAAGAAGAATGTGGGTGTAGGGAGGAAAAGTGATCCAGGATTCAAGTGAAAGATGACAAATGGTTGGTCAGTATAAATCTCATCAAACCAACCATGTCTGATAGCTAGCAGTTATTGAAGACAGAATTTTATCTTCCCGCAGAGACTGGAAGACAGAGGCCCCATCCCTCCTGATGATCACATTTCAAAGGAATAGCTTTCTGGTCCTTGAGAAAGACACTCCAGAGTTGTAGGATATATATAGATAGAGCCTCTAGTGGGGCTCCACACTGGGTGAGGAGCCTGCTTGTGATTATCTCTCTCCTTTTCTCAGTCTCTAAAAAAGTAAAATATTAAGAAGAAGGGAAATTGTCATCTTTGGGGAGGGGCAGGAAGAGGGAAGAGAATCTTAAGCAGGCTCTAAAGGGCTTGATTTCACAACCCTGAGATCGCAACCTGAGCAGAAATCAAGAGTCGAATGATAAACTGAATGAGCCACCCAGGTGCCCTGGGAAATGGCCACCTTGATTAAACTGAAATCACTGTGATCGCAGTAGGCAGATATCAAATAGCCAAGGTGCTTTTATTATGCTCCAAAGTAGTGACAGAAGTAAGATCAGGATTAGGGAAGCCAGGCAGTGCAGGGGTGAAGCACAATTTGATTTGACAAAATAACCAGAATATCATGTTCACTGGTTCCTCCTTCTGGCTGAATTCCCTCCTGAGGTTTAAGGAGAATCAGGTCAGTAAGAACATTCATTTATATTGGACTATGACTTTACAAAATCTGGTACCATTGGACCATGTGATCAACGAATCTCCTGGAGGGCATTAGGGAACAAACATAATAGGCTTGTTTAACATGCCCACCAAAAATAATAATCCCCTGAATTTCTTTGAAGTTGTTCTCTGATTTTAACATTTTTAGAAGATTTATTTTTTTGAGATGGGGAGAGAGCATAAGCAGGGGGAGTGGCAGAGGAAGAGGGAGCAGACTCTCAGTAGGGAGCCTGATGTGGGGCTCAATCCCAGGACCCTGAGATTATGACCTGAGCCAAAGGCAGATGCCCAACGGAGTGAGCCACCCAGGCACTCCATTCAACTCTATATTTCTAACTACCATACCTTATGGTTGTCAAAAGCTACCTCCAAAATATTCTTCAAAATATGACCTTTTACTACAAGATCAAGTGCATCTGCTCTATAGGTGAAAATAAACCTATTATTGTTTTTTAAAAATGCACTCTAGAAGCTTTCACTTGGTATTATATTTCTAATTTTAGTTATTCTGGTCTGTATGGAATGGTATCTCATTTTGGTTGTTTCAAAAATATGTTTTCTAGCTTTTTATTGATAAAGAACGCTTCCATTTCTCTAAAGAGTTTTATGTCCTTTGATCTTATCTCCTGACCACAGCCTCCAGGCAATCACTGATCTCATTGTAATTTTGTCTCTCCTATTGGCATTAATTTGCATTTCCCTAATAACTAATGATGTTGGATAAGTCTTCGTGTACATATTGACCATTGCCCAAATCTCCTTTAGTGAAGGATCTATTCTACTCTTTTACTGGATTTTTGTCTTCTCATTTCTTTTTTTTTAAGATTCTATTTTTAAGAAATCCCTACACCAAAAAAAAAAAAAAAAAAAAAGAAATCCCTATACCCTATGGGAGTCTCAAACTCACAACCCTGAGATCAAGTGTCACATGTTCCACTGACTGAGCCAGCTAGGCATACCTCTTATGTACTCTTACATATAAGTCCTTTGTTTAAGTGTTACAAATATTTTCTCCCAGTCAGCAGCTTTTTATTTTCTTTATGGGTATTTTTTAAACAGATTTTTTTAACAGACATTTTTAAATTTGAAAAACTTCAATTTGTGCATTTTTTCTTTGATGGTCAGTGCCTTTTGCACTCTAAGAAAACTTTTGTGTACCAAACTTAATATTTTTTGTTTCCCCATAGAAATTTTATAGGTTTAGTTTTTAATTTGTATATACTGTGGGATTAGAGTCAAGGTTCATTTTTTTCCCCCATGAGGCTTGTTTTTAAAACATTTGTTGAAAAGTCTTTCTCCCCCATCTAATTACCATGGCATTTCTTTCCTCAAAAGTCAATTGAGGGGCACCTGGGTGGCTCAGTGTTTGAGTGTCTGACGCCTTTGACTCAGGTTGTGATTCCGGGGTCCCAGGGTTGAGTCCCACATCAGGCTCCTCATAGGGAGCAGGCCTGTGTGTCTCTCATGAATGAATAAATAAAATCTTTAAAGAAAATTGAAATAAACCTGGAAAAAAAAAAAACAAAACCTGGGGATCTACTTATGGACACTCTCTTCTCTTTCATTGGTCTAGGTCTGTCCTTAGGCCAATACCAGTCTACCTTGAATACTATAGGTTTTGGGTTTTTTTTTTTTAAGATTTATTTTAGGGGGGGGGTAGGGGCAGAAGGAAAGGGAGAATCTCAAGCAGACTCCCCTGAGTACAGAGCCCCATGTGGGGCTCAATCCCATGACCCTGAGATCATGACCTGAACCAAAATCAAGAGATGGACACTTACCTGAGCTACAGGTACCCCTTGATTACTATAGTTTTATATAACATTTGCTATCAGAAAGAATAACTTTGTTCTTTTCCAGAATTATTATAGCTATTCAAGATTCTTTGTATGTCCATGTAAATTTCAAAATCGATTTGCAAATATCTGCCCAAAAATCCCAATGGGATTTTGATAAGGATTGCTTAGAATCAATAAGGGAGAACAGATACCTTAAAGATACTGTCTTTCAGTCCTTGGATAGGACACATATATTCTTTCATTCAGGTCCTTTAAAGCTTTCAGTAATGTTTTGAAGTTTCCAGTGTATAGGTTTTACACATTAAAAAAAAAAATATTCCTAATTTTTGGTGCTATGAAAATTATATCTGAATTTCGTTGACAGTATATAGCAACCGATTTAATGTTGATTTATCTCCTCCTAACTTGTTAATTATTAGTGTTTTTTTTAATCCTTAGGATTTTTTTGGTATGTGCTCACATCATTTGTGGTAAGATAGTTGTACTTCACCCCTTCCAATCTGCTGCACTGACCTGGATCTCAAATCCAAGTTTGAATAGTAGTAAATGCATACATCTAGTGCAGATCTAGTGCAGATCGGGGGAGGGGGGGGTAGTGTTCAACAGTATATCCTTAAAAATGACGTTACCACTAGGTATTTTACAAATTCCCTTTATTATATTGAAAAAGATTCCCTCCTATTCATTTGCTGAGAGCTGTTACGAACCTTGTAAATGCTTTTACTGAATTTTGTAAAATGATCACATGGTTTCTCAATTTTGTTACTATGGTAAATAATAGTAATTGACTTTCAAATATTATACCAACCTTGCATTCCTAAGAAAATTCCACTTTGTCATCAAGTAAGGCTGATATATCTGAAAATCAACTGCAGAAAAATTCCTTTTTATATTTGCTAGATTCAAATTGCTCATATTTTGTTAACAGGGTTCTCTCCTTGTTTTCTAAAATGTTATATAACATGGTATAATTTCATACTTAAATGTTTGATAGAATTTACCAGTAAAGCCATCTGGGCCTAGAATTTTCTTTGTGGGAAGAATAGTTATTCAATTTTTTTTAAAAAGATTTTATTTATTTATTCATGAGAGAGAGACAGAGACAGAGACATAGGCAGAGGGACTCTGCCTCCATGCAGGGAGCCGGATATGGGACTTGATCCTGGGACTCCAGGATCACACCCTGCTGAGCCGCCCAGGTGTCCCTAGTTATTCAACTTCTTAAATGGATAAAGGAATAATATTCAATTTGCTATTTCTTTTCACGTCTGTTTTGATAATTCGTGTCTTTCAAGAAAGACACGAATTTGACTCATTTGTCAAATTTACCAGTATACTGTATATATATATATATATATATATATATAAAAGGGCGGGGGGGGGGGGACAAAGGTCGGTCCTTCCTTTGGGTGAGGCCAAATTCCTTACTACACATTGTCTTTGTTATTAGGAGACATTTGATGAATTTAGGGGTAAGGACTCATGATGCCTATGACCTACTTAAAATTGGGAGGGAGCAATATGTAGCAGACAAAACTGGTGAAGACATATGGGAATTTAACATACTATTTTCACAACTTTTCTATGGATTTAAAAGTTTTTAAAAAAGGTAAAATGAGGGATCCCTGGGTGGCGCAGCGGTTTGGCGCCTGCCTTTGGCCCAGGGCGCGATCCTGGAGACCCGGGATCGAATCCCACATCGGGCTCCCAGTGCATGGAGCCTGCTTCTCCCTCTGCCTGTGTCTCTGCCTCTCTCTCTCTCTCTCTCTCTGTGACTATCATAAATAAATAAAAATTAAAAAAAAATAAATAAAAAAAAGTAGTTAAAAAATAAAATAAAATAAAAAAATAAAAAAGGTAAAATGATATATTCATATTGTATAACCCAGCAATTTGGAGAAATAACCAGAAAATCACACACATATTCAGCACAAGGAGCTTTATCACAGATCAAAGTTGGAAAACAACCTAAATATCCTACAAAGAGGATTCAATAAACAAACCACAATACATGACACCAAACAACACCAACAACAAAAACAAATCACATTTTTTTCCTCAAGAGTATCTATGTGGAAAAATTTCAGGATAGACCATTGAAGGAAAAAGTTGCAACACTAAATGTATGACCCCATTCTATGTGCATAGGAAAAAGACTGCAAAAAAACCCCCATGATCTAAATGTGGTTGTCTCTGAGTGCTGCGGTCACAGGTGAACTTGACTCTTCCTCACACTTCTTTTATGAATTTCTTGAAGGATCCCAGATACTCTAACTCCAAGGGCACCAGAAAGGACTCCCTGCATTGACTTAAGGGTTTAGCAGGCCGGGAGGCATAGGTCTGGATTAACCTGAACAGAGAGATCCTGTGGGCAGCAGTTATAACTGGCCACAAGACAGCTCAGCAGAGGAGTGGAAACCACTGTGGACTGGACAGATGCCTCCACCGTGAAACCTGGTCTCACTCTTTGCAAAACAGGCAAAGGTTTGGGAGACTAAGATGGTACATGCGAAAATGGTGAAGTTTCACACAAACACAAAAAGCAAGTGCTTTTCTACCTTGTTCCACAAGTATGTTAATGGACTTGGTAGCTGCTATTATAGGAAACCCACATGGAACAAGGAGGTCTAGAATTTAAAGATCAGAGTGAAGATTTGAATCTGTGCTTCCTGCATGGTCTGGGGCCAACTGTTTAGCCCCTCTGAGCCTATTCTCACCTCTGAAAAACTGGCATGACGAACATACTTTTAATCACTGGCCTTCGATGTCGAAAGATTATTGTGGAAGATGTCTGTGAGGGTGGTCTGTAATTCCATAAAGTGCTTTATAAAGATTAATGTTCATTTAGGGCATGAGTGGTCCAAAATGCTGTACTATCTTAGAAGAACTGGGCTTGGGTGAGAACAGCAGCAATTTAGTGCAACAGAAGCTGCCACAAGAAACATGGGGTGTACAATGTTCAGGTTGCCAAGGATAATCAACTTCATTTGATAGGGAGCACAGAATACCTGGGATCCAGAAGCCAGCTGGTCAGAGGTCCTGCCAGGGAAAGATCAGGAGGGCAGGAACCACCCCTATAAGGGAAGGTATGTGAGAATCCTTGGTTTTCACCAGAGACCTAAATGTGCTGCGAAGCTGTATTAGAGAATATGGTAAGGAGCCCCCGTGATTTCCCCTATGCACCATGAATGGGGAAAACGGCCCCATGCCATAAAACCTGGGGTTGCCCTGGGTCTCTGGAGAGGGCTGCTGCATCATTCCCAAGCACAATGCTGACTGTGTGGGCTGCACAACTGTCTAGGCTGCAAATGAGGAAAGAGCACATCTCCTCTTGAAAAATGCCCATGTGAGCCAGCTGGCAATCACATTAGTAGAAAGCTTATCTGGGCATGGCATTAGAGGCCAGGGATTAGACAAGATATTGGCCTGAATGGCTGCTGCAGATGTGGCAAGATGAAAAACCAGCTTAGAGGAAATATTTTTTTTTCTGCCCTTTTTATTTTTCTCCTTATAATGCCAAAGACAAATCTTCTGGGTTTGGGGGTCAGTGACAACATGCACAGCAATGAGCTCAGCCTCTCACACCAAGACTCCTTTGCCAAAATCAATCTACTCTTATGAGTGGAAAACTGACCCATTTGACTAAATCACTGTCACCCAGATACACTAAAAAAAATTTTTTTCCCAAAAAACCAAGTCACTGCTTCCTGCATTAGGAATAACGAAAGCACGAAATACTGTCAGATTGGGATGTTGAGAGGTAGGTTGGCCACTAAAACTATAAAAATAATACAAATGCAAACTCCAGAGGTTAAATTCAGGCAATTTATTGTAAACAGGATTACCCTGGCACTCTACCATACTGGCTGTGTCACATGCTCGCTCTGCCACATCAACTAGTCAAAAAGACTTTTTAAAAAAAGTCCTAAGTAACTAATCACTTAGTTTGTTTTCCACAGATCTCATTTACTAAGCACTGAGTAAATAGCAGTATCCGGGGTAGTCTGTTATTGCTCATGGACTGCAGCTTGGACTCATTTCAATGAGTCCATTAGTACGCTCGAGTGATCCAACAGTAGATCCAGTCTGGAACCCAGACAATGCTGGAACAAACTAAACAACAATCATAGGTTCCTGGATGACTACATGAGATTCCTTCCTTTCAGATTTCTTCATGTGACTTTCTCATAAACATGACACTGTTAATTTCACCAATTTTTTAAAAAGAGCTAAAAATTACTCAATAGCACATAATTTTCCACTGAAAAGGTAGATGGATTATTTACTCTTCCAGTGGTGGATTTAAACACTCAGGACTAATTTGAGATCCCTCTTGTATACATTTGCAGTCTGATGAAAAGCTGCATAGTCTACAAATGCATAAAACCAGAAGGTGGTGATGACTCACGTACCTTCTGATGGACAAACATAGGCTTCCTACAAGGAAGCTCCTGAAGGTAGGGGTCAAAAGACAAGTTACAGCACCACATTTATCTGACAGTAGAAATGGAGCCCTGCTTTTGAAAGCAGCCTCCACAGTTGTGATTATATCACTCTTGCCCCAAATGTAGATTATCTGGGAAATGGCAAATGTGAAAACTAAAGATGTGAAAAGACATGACTCTACAGACAGAAGTCCTGGCAAATCAACTCATGTAGAGGTAAGATGTCATCTGAAAATGCCATTCTTTCCTTTGCCTGAGTTAGTGGACAATGGGGCCACTTACTGTTACTAGTGCCTGTCTGTGGAAGTATATTCACAATTTCTCCTGAAGCAAGTTTTAATAACAGTAAATATTTCAAAACAGCTGTTAAATCTACAATAACAATTTCATCTAAAATAGTATTTTATGAAAAAAATAGTTTTTAAAAGTCCACTCCAGTCTTTATCTGTGTATGTTTATATTTATATATTCAAAAAATAACTTAACATTTAAGGCAATATTAGACTGGTAGCAAAAAGGGATTTGAGAGTCTTCTGGAGATCACACTATTTAAGAATCAAGGCTTTATTTTTTTAATACCTTCAAAAAGGCTGCTTTGTACTTGTCCTTTAAATTCATAATGGGGCAAATATTTTGGTTCATATACTGACTGCCATATCATTGTAGTAAAAAGTTACAAGTATTTATATAATAGCTGATGTTGGAAAAGCATGTCACACACTCAGTGGGCTCTGAAGTTCACCCTATTTGTACTCATTAAATAAATACAATAAATGTTATTATGGGAAAAGGTAAAACTGATGGAACACTGCAAACCAACTATGAATAAGAATGTCAATATAATTCAATCAGAAATAAACAAATCACAGTAATCCTGAGAAATTCAGTTTGAGACAAAATTGATGTAAGGTAAGTCTGTATTTCTAGCATTGTAAATAAGTAGGGTGTTCTAGGGTTTTCCAGCATTTTACTAGTTTGAATAAAAAACATGTTCAAGTTTTATAAAAAGATTAAAACCATGCCTTATATAATCAGCAATTTTACTAATAAAATTATTCTGCTTTGTTCATTTTCTGCCAAATGTTAATGTTCTCCATTGATTTACATGAAACCACCAAATAGAAAGCAAATTTGAGAATCAGTTTTTAAAAAGGTTTTACCTTTCTAAAGGTTTTAAAGCCTTTTCTGTCAACCCAGGAGGCTTTTAGGAAAAAAAAACTAACATACTGTCTTCTGACAAGTGACTATTTTACAGAATAGGGAAGGAAGAATCTATAGGAATATCATTCATCATTTTAAGTACTGTTATATAAGGGAGATTTCTCTTAGTAATGAAAAGAAAAATTTTAAAATATTTAAGAGGCATGTATTTAAAAAATATTCTACATCTATTAAGATTTTGTAATTTAATTACTTTGGATTTTTAATATTTCTACATAATGACATATGATAATTCCTGTTTTTTTTTTTTTTTTTTTCCTGTTTGTCTCTCTAAATAGTGAACCAGAAACTACTAAAGTGGCCAAGGTTGTTTTCCTAGCCCCTGGAAGACTCAGGGATGCATCCACTTGCACTTTCCCATCCTTGAGGAATCCTCAGAGTTTTGCAGCCATGAAGTTAATATGTGGTTTCACAAGGGGAAACAGTGGCAAACCACGCTTGAATTCAGTCATGTTCTGAATCACTTCAGGCTGCAAAGAAAAAAAGTTCTCTTAGTGTTTATGGTCTAAAAAAAAAGCAGACTTAATAAGACATTAACTTTTTCTTTTTTTAAACATACACACTAGTTTCTACCCCACATATTATGATCTGATTTCCTGGATCAATAGGACTAGAGGGTCTATGCGAATCTATGATGAGTGTCCCCAGTGGGATTCAGGGCCATAAAGAAGATTGTGGCTTTCCTCTGGACATACAAGGGTTATGACACAAGGGCTGGCATACACCAAGTCTTCAGCAGGATGCAGAGGCTGGTGTGCCTACTTAGCAAAAGCCTGGTCACACCGCGAGTTTCCTCCTCCTGCCAGTAAATGCCAACCTTTCCAGATGATTAAAATATGCTGGCACTGCGGAAGGGTTAGGTACAGATATGACTGGAGATAACGGGACTGCAAAATAATATAACTATTCAAACTAGAAGCAAAGGCAAATAGGGTCAGAGGACAAGTCTTTCTGTGGATGACAAAGACAGGACCCCTGGGAGCTGTCAGAATGACAACCTGGCCTTTAAGAGGAATGTAAACTAGAGGCTCAAACACCTCAGCGCCTGAAACCTCTCATCTTGTTTCCTGATGAACAAGCTCCTCTTAAGTAGGAAGTCTCTAACCATGCAACCTAACAGGACATTTGCATTTCTTACTTGTGGCAAGGCTGGTGCTTGTGACAGATTTATATCATTTTGACACGGGAACTCTCCGACCACAGGACCTATAAGAAAATGAAAGGTTTGCTACTTAACAAATACTGACATACAAGAGCAACTTAAAAAAACTGAAACTGGGCTTGGCTCATTAAGAAACCAAAGAGGCTCGTGTCCTCTCAGGCTGCCCACTCCCCAAGACCTTGATTACTTGTCCTACCTCATATCCAGACTGTCCCTAGTGGTAGTTCATGATGTTACTGTGGTATAAAGTCTTGCCCACAGCAACTCTGGGGCCTGTGTCTGGCCTCCCTGGACCATGAGGCTCTGACCACCAGGAAGTATCCAGTAAAAACACCCAGAAGGCCAGGGAGTTAATGGTTGTGGGATTAAGCCTGGCCACTCAGAGACAGAAGATGGGAGGTCTGAGCAGATAAACGGCTTATTCTTCCACCTCATATGCAGTGATTCACACATGGCTTCTACCAGTGACTAGCTGTGTTTTTTTGAAAAGCTGTGACCAGCTTGGTACTGTGTCACCTAGCATTGGCTCTCTCCTTCACTGCCTCACTTCCCTTTGCCCCTTATTTTTGCTGATAGAGCAGACCCTGCCTTCTGTTAGTCCCCTTCTTCACCTCTTTACCTTCCGGTGCTCTATTAAGGGATATGCCTATGGCAAGGGACAGCCATCATGTGCCTAAAAATGTACTTTAAAGAAAGTCAATATTCAATACTTACAAGAATCCATTTCTCTGGCAAGAACATGGACTGATACCTTATGTCTCCTAGGGGCATCTACTGCCAACATTTCCTAGGGAGAAAGAACAGCAGGGTCACCCTTCTGCCCCACCAAGGAACTTAAATGAAGTACTCTTTTACAAATGTAAACAATCAGCTCTCACATAGCCAGAAAGAGAAAAGATGTTTCTCTTCACTTAAGAGTACTTCATTTAAACTCCACAAAGATTAGGTAAGGTTGGCAAGAATTATTATTAACCCCATCTTACAAATAAGAAAATGGAGTCCATGGAGATTAAATGATGTACTCAAATTCCTATGGTTAATAAGTACCTTGGCCAGGACTGAAAGCCTAGTCTAGTATTCATCAGGGGGGTGATACAGGGCTACACCTCGTGATGTTTAGTGACTATGGAGGCAATGGCCTGAGCTTAGTCAAGGGGCAAGCACAACCTGCTCCTCTAAGAACTTTCTTAGATTCTATACCAGGGCAGTACCAGGGTTCATCATCTACCAAAAGAGAAAGGAAACTAACATTTATCAAGTCCCACCTTGCATCAGGCACTCTCTTGCATTAGCACACTTGATTCTCTGTAAGCTAAGTATCACGATGATGTGATTTCAGAGATACAGACTCTAAGACACAGGGAGGCATGATGACTTGCTGAAGTCATACAGCTCACACTGATGGCATGAAAAGCAAGCTTGTTCTCTCCACTCCACCAGGTTGCTTTGAAGGACTTCCCTAGGTCATACCATGAACACCATGCCTGATGAGTTGGTAAATCCTGTGGGAAAGTGTCTTTTGACCTTTTCCTTAATGCTGTCATTTCCAAAGGGAAAAAACAAGTTGTGATGAAGCTTCTCCCTGACCATACCCTGAGAGGGAGAGATCACTGGCAAAGCCACATCAGCTCCATAACTGTCTAGGGAACAGCTATTCTAAGCCCAGTCCTGCAGATGCAATGGAAACCCTGATGATGCTACACAATAAACGTGCCCGTGGCTCCCTCCAGCTGGCAGGACAGCCCAGATTCTCCCCCAGGCCCTCACTGGCCTCTCCAGCCTTTTAGGGGCTCAGCCCAGGTCTGCCTCCAGGAACACGTAGTGCTTCATCTGAGACTGTCTTACTTATTGAGTAAAAAGTTTGCTTCTAAAGATCTATTCATGATCCCCTTTCACCCAATCCTTCACTGCTCTCTTATCAACCTTTACCAGTGAGTATAATACCCTCTTCAGTTTCAGATTATTCTCAATTTCCCAACCAACTCTGGACAATCTCCATCTTTCTAAACAGAAACCAACCAATAAACAAACTGCATTTTCATGCAAACTGATTTTAAGGAACACCGGAGTCTCAAGAGATATTCATAGGTATTTTGGGTGGTAGGAGGATCCATGATGAATCACTTTAGGAAGTTTCGTTAGTCAGGGGTGCCCGGGTGGCTCAGTTGGTTAAGTGTCCAATTTGGGTTTCAGCTCAGGTCATAATCTCAGGATTGTGGGATTGAGCCCTGTATTGGGCCCCATGCTTGGGATTCTCTCCTTCTGCCCTTCCCCTGGCTCATGCTCGCTTGCTCGCTCACTCCCTCTAAAATAAATAAACGATTTTTTTAAAAACGGAAGTTTTGTCAGTCAAAATTAAATGCTAGGTTAAAGAAATCTTTACTGTGGGTTTCTTAGAACTTTTTTTTTTTAAAAGATTTTATTTATGAGAGACACACAGAGAAAGAGAGAGAGAGAGAGAGAGAGAGAGAGAGAGGCAGAGACACAGGCAGAGGGAGAAGCAGGCTCCATGCCGGGAGCCTGATGCGGCACTCGATCATGGGTCTCCAGGATCACGCCCTGGGCTGAAGGTGGCCCTAAACGGCTGAGCCACCTGGGCTGCCAGGTTTCTTAGAACTTTTAAAATGCTAACACACTCTGTGATTTTCCAAAAACAAGAATAAAGAGTGTAGTCTTTCCCAAACTTACATGGTTATAAGCCCTTTTTTGTAGGTGCTCTTACTAATATCTTGTGGAACACTAGTGTACCACGGAACACAACTAGAGAAATGATGTTCTAGCCATAGCTTAAGCTTGGTAACGAAACTCTGATTTTGTAAGACAAAGACTCAGACTTGTAACTGCTATTCTTACAAATTCAATAATCAGGTACTATTTGTGATTTCAAATGAATAACAGAATTTGTAGAGGGAAGGAAAAAGATCTTCATTGCTTGTGGAAACACTAGAGTAAGTTACATTAGGACATCCTTCTTTTTAAAAACCCACAAGTAATAATGCTTTAAATGAATGTCTCAGAAACCAGAAAGAGCTAAGCATGATCACCCTTTCTTCTAAGCCACAGAGAATAGGTACCTAACCTCACAAAGCAAATAGTCTGAAGTAATAAATAAATACAACTAAAATTTGCTTTATAATATCAATGAGGAAAACATTCTGATTTAAAGCTTTCTGATTAAAACATTTAAAAACTCTGAGGATTAATACTGAAGAGATAAAAGCAATAGAGATCATTTATTAAATGCTAAGTGTCAATCACTTCACCTACTTCATTTCAATTAATACCTATTAATTTCTATTCTGTAAATAAGAAAATTGAGGCTTAGAAGCTCTAGCCCGCCAGGGTCTTCATTCAGAAGCCACACATGCTCCTACTGCTGCCTCACAGGTAAAAAGAACTTTCAGAGAAGGTGGGCTGCCAAGGCTAGAGCTCTAAGCAAGGCACTAGGTTCAAAGCAGTAACATACAACATGGCACAAATAATATTTACTCATGAGTCAAAATCTAAAGATACAAATTCACCTTACCTTGTAGAATTTGATGATATCTTCCTTGGTAAGTGTCTTTAAATATGCAACTTCTGTATTGTCTGAAAAAGCAATCAAACAATAATTTAATAATATTTCCATCTTAAGTAGCCCAGGATGCATTACATGACAACATGCTTCGCTCCAGTGCTCTTAGGTAGCCCTATTTTTAAGTGATCATCTGCTCCTGCAAGTAGTAAGGGACTAAATATCAAGTGAAGAGTAAGAAGATGTCCTGGCTTTCTACTCAGGAGCAACTGGATTTTTGGGCCAGTCACATCACTTTTTCTGAGCCTTGGTCTCCTCACCTGGAAATTGGAGATAGTAACCAAAGGGGCTGTAGTGAGAACTAAGGAAAATGATGAATGACAACATGATGCTATATACATGGCAAGTGCTCAAAAAATGGGACTATTACTATTCACAGTGAATCCAACAACAAAAAAAAAATTTACAGGTATGGAAACAGAGGCCCCAAAAAAGGTGTCTTGATTTTCAGCTGGTTGGTGTCAGAATGAGAACACAACCCAGCCCCCACTCCCAACTTCCAGTGCAGCTTAGCACCCTACACTGTTAATCTCCATTTTAGAAGAAAGGTGGAGGAAGCCGATAAGCAGGAGACCTCATGGAGCACAGCTGTCCCAAATGTAAAAGCACTGACACATTTTTGGAGATCCCTACAGGCAAATGTTTAAACCCCTCTGCCTCCAGGGCAGCACTTATCTCAGGAGAGTTCAATCTGCACATTTTCCTTTTCTTTTTTTTTAGTGTTATGGGAAATAGATAACTATCTGTGCTCAGTGCCTCAGGGGCAACACTAATTGAAAACATAATGTGAAATTAGATTTATTATTATTGCATTATTATGAGATTACAGGTAGATCCAACTCCAGCTTTAAAGAAAAAAAAAGTTTCTAATAAAAACTGTTATTATGTTAAAAAATGGTTCTTTAGAAGTGCTACACTCTGCACTGACACCAAATTAGCACTGAAATTTCACCTACAAAATGAGTACCATTTTGTAAAATGGCCTCTGGGTCCTCAAATGTTACACTCATATGCCATAAATGTTGGGGGCCTAATTTTGCCTTACCTCTGTCAAAATTGTATTGCTGGGAGATGATTTCCCCCCAGTATTTAGCACACTCTGCAGACAGTTTCTTTGGTTTGTCTAGTCGACGAATTGCTAATGCTTGAATGTGTTTTTGAAAAGCCTCTTCTGTCATGTCCTCTATGGACTTCTCCATGGTGATTAGGAAAGCTTCCACTCTACTTTCTAGGTAGTGAGGTGGCTTTTCTGACTGGATGATGAATCGTAAGCCCTGTATGCCGTTGGCTCGACGCGGCCCGCTGAAGACAATATAGCCTGAAACAAACACCAGCCAGCTGAGACCCAGGTCAATTTTAATGCTTTAAAACTACTTTGGGGCTTTTTATTATTTATCTCTGAAGAAACATAAACAACCAGGATACCCTGAGTTCCTAAGGATAGAGCAAAAGAGCTCTCTGAAAAATAGAAAGTTGGGAGATAGTTCTTTCTTCTTAAAAAAAAAAAAAAAAAAGAGGAAAACCCCTCTTCATTATTCAATCTCACATCCCATAACTCCTCACTGCTAGCTCATCATCCTTAATCTATGTTAAAGTCATTTTCATCCCTAGGATACATTAAACTTGTTTTCATCCCCTAACCATTATTCCAGCTCTGTTTCCTTTCACATTCAAGTTCCTTCTGTGAATCCATTCCTGGACCAGCTCTATTCAGACTAAAAATCTCTAGAGACCAAGTAACAGAAGGTCACACTTCCACTGTCACCTTGTGACAGCTCACACGCTACCTCCTTTCCACATCTTTTTTCTTTTCTTTTTTTTTTTCCACATCTTTTTTCGACTCAGCTTGTGGCTTGCGTCCTTCAGCTGCTCTGCCCTGACCCACACCTCTGACAGCTGAGGTGTCTTTGGGTCCCACTTCTGAGGAAGCCACTATATTCAGCATGGCCTTTACTTAGTCTGAAAACTCTTAGTAATATTTACCACACTGCATGGTAACAGTTCCTTTATAGGTCTGCCTTCCTTTTTTTTCCCCCAAAGATTTTATTTATTTATTCATGAGAGACAGAGAGAGAGGGGGGCAGAGACACAGGCAGAGGGAGAAGCAGGCTCCATGCAGGGAGCCCGATGTGGGACGCGATCCCAGGACTCCAGGGTCACGCCCTGGGCTGAAAGCAGGCGCCAAACCGTTGAGCCATCCAGGGATCCCCATAGGTCTGCCTTCCTGGTTAGATAGTGAGCTCCTTGAAGGGAAGGACAGACCATCCATAACTTACCCATTTTCCATGACCAGCATCTAGCATGGTGGTTGTTTAAAAAATGAAATTACCTGGAAAGACTCACCCAAATCCTTTTTCATTGGTTCTTTCCAGTCATTACTAGGGTTTCTTTTCTCATTGATTAAACCTGTTTGGATCTCCAGGACTTTTAACAGTGCCTAAAATACTGCCTGGAACATTTTCTCAACAAACACTAAGTACCTTCTATGTGCCCCAAGCTCAGGATACAAAGATGAATAAGAGATAATATCTGCTCTCAGGGAACCCAAAATTTCATGAAATTGGAGCTTCTTTGGATGGCTTGCTTTCCATCTCGCCTTCCATAATAAATAATCTGCCGTTAGCATCCTCTCCTACCCAAAATGTCCTATTGACATGTATGTATTGTAAGCACAGTTTTCTCCTTAAGAACTGCTTTAATGGGGGATCCCTGGGTGGCGCAGCGGTTTGGCGCCTGCCTTTGGCCCAGGGCGCGATCCTGGAGACCCAGGATCGAATCCCACATCAGGCTCCTGGTGCATGGAGCCTGCTTCTCCCTCCGCCTGTGTCTCTGCCTCTCTCTCTCTCTCTCTCTGTGACTATCATAAATTAAAAAAAAAAAAAAAAAAAAAAAGAACTGCTTTAATGTCCATAAGATGTTAACTACTTGTCTTTTAGAAGTAGCGGAACCTACCTAGACGTAGGTTCCCCCATAAACAAGGTTTTCACAAGCCTTTTGAATACAAGCCCGCAGCACCATGCAAGGGGACTGTACATATGGAAAATGTTCTCTGAGGACAATGGCTGTTCAAAGTCTATGGTACCCTGGTAGTCCCTGTTCCTTCTCACCCAGCTGCTCCTTGGTGCGCAGGGTGTTGAAGCAAGGTTCAGAGATGATCTGACAGAAGAGCTCTAGAAACATATTCTCTGAGGTGCTCTGCATGTCTGTCTGGTAGTATATCTCGATGCCACAGTTATTGTGAACTTCATTCCTCTGCTGATACACAAACCATCCTCCTAGGAAGTTTCAAAAAGAGAACAGGTTCAGAAACTTATTTAGGGTTTAATAAAGTCAGTGTTTTGTCTGTTTTTTTTAAAGTTGTTCTATTTGGTTGGTGTTTTTCAGCAATTCTAAACCGCATTTATTAAGAATGTGAAAGTCAGTTAACTTACCTAAGGAATCCTTAAATTACAGCAATTTGAACTTGGCAGGCCTTCAATAAACATTCATCAAATATTAAGGGCCAAAGAACTTACAGAAGACCCATTTTATGATTAAGTGTTAATGCTAAGATCCACAGTTAATACAATGTACAAGTTAGTGGCGCCTGGGCCACTTAGTCGGTTAAGTGTCTCCTCCCTTCGGCGCGGGTCATAATCCCAGGGTCCTGGGATTGAGCCCCACATCAGGCTTCCTGCTCAGTGGAGAGCCTGCTTCTCCCTCTCCCTCTGCTGCTACCCCTGCTTGTGCTCTGTCAAATAAATAAATAAAATCTTTAAAAAAATACAATGTACAAGTGACTGTATGTACTAGTTTAGAACTAGCTAATGTAGTTAGGAACTTCAATGGAAATACCACTTACATTTTAATAAATACGCAAAACAATTCTTTTAAAATTACTAGTTGTGTCTTTATTATCTTGCATTTCTTTTTTATTTTATTTTATTTTGAGATTTTATTTATGTATTCATAGAGACACACACACAGAGAGAGAGAGAGGCAGAGACACAGGCAGAGGGAGAAACAGGCTCCATGCAGGGAGCCCGACGTGGGACTCGATCCAGGGTCTCCAGGATCACATCCTGGGCTGCAGGCAGCACTAAACCACTGCACCACCGGGGCTGCCCTTTTTCTTTTCTTTTTTTTTTTTTTTTAAAGATTTTATTTATTTATTTATCAGAGACAAAGAGAGAGAGGCAGAGACATAGGCAGAGGGAGAAGCAGGCTCCCTGCAGGGAACCTGATGTGGGACTCCATCCTGGGATCACCTGGGCCAAAGGCAGACACTCAACCCCTGAGCCACCCAGGTTCCCTTATCTTGCATTTCTATTTAGCATTTTATTCTCAATATTGTTTACCAACACCCACACTAAAGATCATTTCACTGATTTACAGAAATGTGTACAATGCTTGGAGATAACTTAGCCTAAATAACCTCACTGTATAGATGAGGAAAGTGAGAGGACTTGTCTAAGGACATCACACTGAAATAGTGGAAAAGAGCTAGAACTAACTCAGATGTGCTGATCAAATATCTCATCAGAGTTATGAAGGGATGATCAAGCTTTATGATTTAACAATTACTTTGTCAGCCATCAATGTGACTGAGCATATACAGGGTTTAGTACTTAGTCTAAGAGTCCCAAAGATTTCTCAGAGTAGTAATGATATGTTTGCTCACTTACAGATGGTGATTTAGATACCAGCAGGGAGGCACACAAGCTGGAGCTGCATGTCACCTATTTCATTTTTCTGACCAGATCCACGTTTGACCAACAATCACATTTTCTGATTGTACACTACTGGCACTAAGTCTCCTCTTATCAGAAGAGGAAGGGAACATGGTCTGTAAGGCTACTGAGGCCACCCCTCTCCCAACTTCTAGTCTTTTCACATATATATCCCGAAATGTCTCCTCCTTCACAATGCCTGAGAATTCTCCTTTTGAATTGTAAATATTGTCCTATGGAGAGTTAAGTGAAGGACTGCATAAGACAGTTCCACCTGGTCAACTCGCTAAATCAGAATGATTTCCTAACCCCAGCATTTTGAGAATATGATGCGAATAGAGCTATTATCCTGTGCTCAGACAATTTGCAAGGGTACCTGAAAGCAAAAAGAGATAAAGCCCTAGAAGAGAGAGAAAGCAGGAAGTATGATAGAAAGAGGTGTGACTGATTTCACTTTAAAAATCTGTTTCTGGGGATCCCTGGGTGGCACAGCGGTTTGGCGCCTGCCTTTGGCCCAGGGCGCGATCCTGGAGACCTGGGATCGAATCCCACATCGGGCTCCCGGTGCATGGAGCCTGCTTCTCCCTCTGCCTGTGTCTCTGACTCTCTCTCTCTCTCTCTCTGTGACTATCATAAATAAATAAATAGAAAAATAAAAAAATAAAAAAAAAATCTGTTTCTGCGCCGGGACACCTGCACCCCAATGATTATAGCAGCAATGTCCACAATAGCCAAACTGTGGAAGGAGACTCGGTGTCCATCAAAAGATGAATGGATAGGGATCCCTGGGTGGCGCAGCGGTTTGGCGCCTGCCTTTGGCCCAGGGCGCGATCCTGGAGACCCGGGATCGAATCCCACGTCGGGCTCCCGGTGCATGGAGCCTGCTTCTCCCTCTGCCTGTGTCTCTGCCTCTCTCTCTCTGTGACTATCATAAATAAATAAAAATTTAAAAAAAAAAAAAAAAAAAAAAAAAAGATGAATGGATAAAGAAGATGTGGCTTATGTATACAATGGAATATTAGCCATTAGAAATGACAAATACCCACCATTTGCTTCAACGTGGATGGAACTGGAGGGAATTATGCTGAGTGAAATAAATCAATCGGAGAAGGACAAACATTATATGTTCTCATTCATTTGGGGAATATAAATAATAGTGAAAGGGAATAGAAGGGAAGGGAGAAGAAATGTGTGGGAAATATCAGAAAGGGAGACAGAACATAAAGACTCCTAACTCTGGGGGATCCCTGGGTGGCGTAGTGGTTTAGCGCCTGCCTTTGGCCCAGGGCGTGATCCTGGAGACCCGGGATCGAATCCCACATGGGGCTCCCGGTGCATGGAGCCTGCTTCTCCCTCTGCCTATGTCTCTGCCTCTCTCTCTCTCTGTGTGACTATCATAAAAAAAAAAAAAAAAAAAAAAAAAGACTCCTAACTCTGGGAAACGAACTAGGGGTGGTGGAAGGGGAGGTGGGCAGGGGGTGGGGGTGAATGGGTGACGGGCACTGGGGGGGGGGGACTTGACTGGATGAGCACTGGGTGTTATTCTGTATGTTGGTAAATTGAACACCAATAAAAAATAAATTTATTAAAAAAAATTATAACAAAGCCCTGGAGAGTTGGTATGTCCCTGAGGCAGGACAGTAAAAGTGTATTGTTAGCAAAAAAAAAAAAAAAAAAAAATCTGTTTCTGGAGTAGCCTCACTTTGCCTGATGACCAAGTACTATGGTTTCTGAACGGCAGATCCTGATTCTTCCTCTCTGCCATGCTGCGGTGAGAGAGGAGAAAATCAGCAAAAGTTTGACATGAACCATCACGAGATCTTTGATGACTGGTTGTGCAGAAGAGCAAAGCTCTGTCCAAGGTATCTTTGAGCATTCAACAACAATATCCTGAGGGTAACACTATGTTCGGGTAGCTTTAACAGCTTCTCAAGGCAGCCAGACACAGCCCCCAACCCTAAGAAATGTATAGTCTTAACAATGGAGATGGAGATGCACTTCAATCCCAATGCAAGAGAAGTGCTCAGTAGCTTCAATAAGGAAAGCTTCAGAAAACCTATGCTGGGAGGTCTGAAGAGGAGGACTACTTCCAGCCAGGAGTTTTAGGAAAAGTGTAGTGGAATGAGTGGCTTGTAAGATGGAGCCTGGGAGGAAGAATAGGATATAGACCTCTATAAGGAAGAGAGAAGGAAAGAGAGCACTATTTCAGGAAGATAAATAGTGTGTATGTGGGGAGAAGCACAGACCACACATGCATGGAAAATAGTCAACAACCACCATATTTAGCTAAAACAGAAGAACACATAAAAAAAACCAATGCTTCTCATCCCCAGTCTAATTTACTACCTACCATATAATTTTGAACAACAACTGAAAATAATTGTGAAAATAATTGTGAAAATAATTGTGAAAATAATGCTTAATGAGTTCTTCTATCAAAAGAAACCACTGTTAATACAAAAGTAATCCAACACTGCAAACTCCAGTATATTAATTATTATCTATTTTCTTATGCTAATTCCTTGTGAATACGCATGTAACGAATACATGCTCTTATCTGCACCTGAGAGTTTCCTAAAACTATTCCTGCCAAAGACTCCTATGGGCTTCCAAATCAGTATTATAATTCTAGTTTCTATTTTTCATAAATATATTTTATTTCATGCTTCACAGTTAACATTTCTTTAGCTTTGCAATTTTTGTTTTACTTCATAACTTTTCTACATTCAACTACCAGTCAATTCCAATGTCATTCTCTTCAAATAACTGTCTACCTCCAATTTCACCTCTTTAGCCTCCCTACAATTTTCTGGCAGAATTACTTATCTTTAACCATACTTCTACAAATAGAAGAGGATCTCAGTACATCTTTACCATAAAACTATACATTATTATCCAAGTAACTTTAACCCACCTGTAATCACCCACAACATTATGTCCAAGTAGTCTGTTACCAAACTTAAGACATCCCAACTTACTGTCAGGGAGCTGAACTTCTCTATACCGAACCAGCTGACTTGGAAGGAGAGGTTTTGTATGAGCATGTTCAATGAGGGTGTCTTCAACCATCTGCATAATTCCTAGGGCAGCCTATGGAAAAAGGGCATAGCACATTACAAAACCAAAAATGTGTCTTTGTGAAAATAAAAATAGTATACTGTGTCGTGGCTCATGCAATTTGAAAACAACACGCTTGTGAAATAAACTAGTTTATCATGAAAATTGATTTTTGAACCTTAAATATATTTGATCCTATTCAAATAGATAAAAATTTAATTTGTTAGTTGGCAACACAATCAATATAATAGAGGTGAAGAAAAACAGAGACCCAGGTCAACATCAACAATGATCTCGATGCTGCAGGAAAAGGTACTGCCAAAGCTGGAGAGGTACTGGTGATGGAAGGTTGTTCCCAAGTGAACGACCCTAACCATAGTCACTTGGCATTATAGCAAAGCAAAGGACATGAGTGAGCACAACCCTTTTTGAAAAATAAAACTGGGGCGCCCAGGTGGCTTAGTCAGTTGAGCATCTGACTCTTGGTTTGGGCTGAGGCCATGATCTCAGGACTGTGAGATAGAGCTCAAGGTGGGCTCTCCACTCAGTTTGAGATGCTCTCTCCTTCTCTCTTTGCACTCGCATGCACGCTCTCTCTCAAATAAAATCCTTAATCAATCAATCTGACCTTAGTAAAAAATCCTGTCTTTGCCACTTATCAGCATCTGACCTTGGGCATACAGTTTTGGAGGCAGTATAGCAGAGTAGTAGCGAAAGTGTGGGGTCATGAGAGAGGCTGTCAGAATTCCAAAATGAGAATTCCAGAAAGTTTTCCATGTGCTAAACATTTGGGATGCATCATTTAATTTTTTTTTTTAAGATTTTATTTATTCATTCATGAGAGACAGAAAGAGAGAGCGAGAGAGAGAGAGAGGCAGAGACACAGGCAGAGGGAGAAGCAGGCTCCATGCCAGGAGCCCGACATGGGACTCAATCCGGGGTCTCCAGGATCATACTCTGGGCCGAAGGTGGCACTAAACCACTGAGCCACCCAGGCTGCCTTGCACCATTTAATTTAATCTTTAAACACTAATTTATAGATGAAAAAACGGAGGTCTGAGAGGTTAACACACTTTAAAAAGAAAAAGTATCTAGTGTGTGGCAAAGTCTGGATTTAAATGCAGGCTGATCCCACACCACGTGTTCTTATCCACTACACAATCCTGCTGTCCTACACAGAATAGGGATAATTATTTCCATTTCCCCCTGTGGTTGCACAAGGTAGGCAGCCATTAAAGTAGGTCCACAGTTAACCACCATCATTCAACTCTGCCATACCTTGTCCTATCTTCCCCATAGAGCAGAGAAGGTTAACACTCATGTGCTTACCATCACACAGTGGTGGTGAATGGTCTTAGGCCAGAGTAAAAAAAAAAAAAAAAATCTCTTACATTGACCCATAAAAATCTGCTAGAACCTCAACCACACACCTGCTTTGTTATGTTTCCATGGAGAAGGGCTTCGATGTGCAGCCGTGACAGGAGCTGAGGTATGAAGGCCTTAAGGCGAGGAAGGGTAACATCTGTAAAGGTGTAAAACGTAAAATACAGTGAGAAGCCTCTACCTATGAGGTTTCAAAAGAAACCAGTCTGGGCTAATTTAAGACTTACAAAAGAGTCACAAAAAACAGTACAGAGTACCATATACCCTTTACCCAGTTTCCCCAAATATTAGTATCTTTCTATAGCACAATGGTCAAAACTAAGAAATTAACACTGCTACAATACTAGTTACTAATGCAGTCTTTATTTCAGTTTTTCCTAGCGTTCCTTTCTTTCTTTCTTTTTTATTTTTTTAAGATTTTTATTTATTTATTCATTACAGACACAGAGAGAGAGAGACACAGGCAGAGGGAGAAGCAGGCTCCCTGCAGGGAGCCGGATGTGGGACTCGATCCTGGAACTCCAGGATCATGACCTGAGCTGAAGGCAGACAGTCAACCACTGAGCCACCCAGGCATCCCAAGTATTCCTTTTCTGTTCTGCGATAGAACCCATGATTCCATCTTGCCTTTAGTTGTCCTCTGTCCTTAGTGCTATAGGTTGCCTCTAATCTATGACAGTTTCTATCTTTCCTTGTCTTTCATGATCTTAAGAGTTTTGAAGAGTACTATTCAGGTTACTTTATAGAATGCCCTTTCTCCAGTGTTTTAACTCTGACCACTTGGTTACAGTGGTGTCTGCCAGATGTCTTTACTGTAAGTACACTGTTTTCATCTTTCACTTTTAACAGGGTAACTCATGATGTTCTACAAGCAATTAGGTAAAGCCACCTGCCCATCAATGCCTACTTTTCCCATTGTAACTAATAAGTATTTATTTGGGGAGGAATTATACTTTGGGACTATGCAGATGTTCTGTTTTCTCTTACTCATCAATTTTAGCATACAATGGTACTCATTGCCTGTATCAATTACTATTATGGCATCATAATAGTGATTTTCTGATCTCCTCATTCCATTTATATGTAATGATTTGATTCTTCAATAAGAAAGAGTTGGCTCTTCTCCATTAGGACATTATACCAGTAACTGCTGCAATGCATGCTAAAAATAGTGACTGAAATTCAAAGAGAGACATGGGAAGGGAATTAACCAGTGCTTACTATGGGTCTGTCGTTTTATATGTTATCTTATAAACTACAAAGTATGCGCTTCTATCCCCGTTTTAAAGGTGAAAGAACTAAATTGAAGAAAATTTAAGTTTCTTTCCAAAGGCATCAAGCTAGTAAATTGTAGAGCTGGCATTTGTCCCCTGGTCTGACTAATCTCGAAGTGCATACTTATTCTCCAGATGCCATAAGCACTCCCTACAGATCTCTACCACAACACTTACTCTCTTTGCCTATACTGAAATGATGTTTACATTCAGGCTTTGCCACTAGACTGGAACTCCTTTACTCAAGAAACCCCATCTATAACTGATCATTTTTTATCTCAAGCACCTGTAGTCCAGGGCCTGGTGCACAGCAGGCAGTCAGTAAATGCTGCTGGGTCAAACTGAACTCTGAGGTTCCTGCTACCCTGGCACCTGGACAGCTGACTGACTTACAGTCACAGGGGAGCCAGCCTCTCACTCTGAAATGTCTCCACATTAAGCTACACTGGCACTACTGGATTATTGTAGGAGTATATACATACACCAAAAGAGGAGGATTATTCATTTGAGCAGAGAATGTCAACCAAAAAAGTTCTCTATAAAAAAACACATTTTAGGTTTCACATGCCTAGCTTATGATATACTTTTTAGAGCTTATTTTGCTTAAAATTTACATACCATCTATCCGACCCAGAATCTAACAAAGGGGGGAAAAAACCCAAAACTTTTGCTTTTTGATTATGCTGAGTACAGGTTCAGGTTTTAAAAGTTTTTAAATCTGTGGGGTTTTTATTTTTTTAAGAATTTACTTATTTATTCACGAGATACACAGAGAGATGGACAGAGACATAGGGAGAGGGAGAAGCGGGCTCCCCACAGGGAGCCCAATGCAGAACTCAATCCAGGACCACACCCTAAGCTGAAAGCAGATGCTCAACCACTGAGCCACCCAGGCGTCCCTGTGGGTCTTCTTTTTTTTTTTTTAAAGGTAAAATACTCGCTATTAACTAGACATGACTCAAACATTTTGCAAAGTATATTAACTGTCTGGATTAAAAATGCATTAGTTCTAATTAATTAATGAATTTTATAATCTTTATGCCTACTCAATATAATAAAATAATAATAATGACTGTCAATACTTTGCTCTGAAGTATTGTCACTAAAGACACATCAAAAGCATAAGTATAAGTAAGGACTTGTCATAAAAATTCAACAGTAGGGATCCCTGGGTGGCGCAGCAGTTTAGTGCCTGCCTTTGGCCCAGGGCGTGATCCTGGAGGCCCGGGATCGAATCCCACGTCGGGCTCCCGGTGCATGGAGCCTGCTTCTCCCTCTGCCTGTGTGTCTCTACCTCCTCTCTCTGTGACTATCATAAAAAAAAAAAAAAAAAAAAAAAATTCAACAGTATTCTTCTACTGCTGACTATGTGGGGGGAAAAGATTAGTTGATAAAGTAATGCTGAGAAGTAAAACAGATAAAACAACAAAGGGTACTATCAGTCTACATTCTTTCTAATAAAACAATCCTGCGGTAATTTCATTCCATTCAACAGGCATTCGTCAGACACATACTGAGGACATACTATTACACTAAATACCAACTAAAGTGGATAAAAGGAAGGCATAATCACTGTCCTCAAGGAATTTAGGACTTTTAAGCAAAACCTCTGAAAACTAGATTTAAGATTTTAGAAAAAAAACAACAGAGGAGGACTCTTTAGGCTACACATTTTCTAGTTTTTGAACAGATTGAAAGATGCTTGAGCACTCTTTCTGCATAAGACTTTCAAGCTCAGCCCTTTTATCCTCTTCTGAAAATTTCAATATTAAGAAGATTAAGTAAAAAAAAAAAAAGAAGGTTAAGTATTTTGGTCAAACCCTTTAGTCACCTACAGAAATCTATGAACAGCAATAACTAACTGCTATGGGTCCAGACTGAAAGCAACAAATGTGGCTATACTACCTGAATACAAAAGCCACTTCAAAAAAAAAAACAAAACAAAACAAAACAAAAGCCACTTCAAAGGCTACTTTGGTTTTTATTTAAAAAACAAAAAACAAATTGCACAGCTGGCTTCAATAAAACTATAAGTTATTAGAAAGCATAAACACTAGATAATCAGTATAAATCAAAATGATTTTAGAAAAAAATGAAGAAGTTATACGTAGAGAAAGAGTCTTACCATCCAGGGCTTCTTTTAATTCATCTTTAGTCCAGGCCACTTCAGTCATCAGCAAACGGAGGTAGTACATGGCGTGTTGGTGAGGCTGCTCAGCTCGGAAATTGTTAAGAGATCGCATATACTAGGTAAAGAGAGACATGGGTTCATTAATTTTAGAAGTTCTTTTAAAATCATTTAAAAAGATCAACTATAATCAAACTATTTTGCATGAATCCTGCGTTACAGGATGCAGGAATGCAGGATGCAGGAATATTTGCTTCTTTTTCCTTTTTGAAGTGAGGTAATTTAGAATGGAGCTTACTTGAATACTCTCTGATCCTTAAATTAAAGGGCATATGTTCTCTTCATCTGGGCTGCTGCTTTTCCCCAGCATCTGACATGTATTCTAAGTGTCTTCACTATGGGATATCTTTCACCCCTCAGAAAGTCGCTCCCAGTTTTCAGGGCCTCCAGGTATCCTTTCATTCTGTACCATAAAGCCATTCCAAGAGTCCCTATAAGCAAGCAGCAGGTCCATGTACATATATAAAATATTTGATCTTCATCTGATAACTATACTTGAAAATGATCATTTTTCTTTTGGTGTAGGTCACAGTTTGGCTTTCAAAATAGCTATCCATCCAGTATTTCCATTATTGGACCAACTGTGAGTTGAGTTTAAGTGGAAGACACGTCAAGCCTAAACAGCCCACCCTAACATAGCAATGTTCTCACAGCAGTCTGCAGAATCATGTGTCCTCCTGAAATGGAGGGTGATAAAACTTCCAAGGCAGCCCTCACAGCCACTAGGTCTACCTCAGGCTTCTGTCTGAAAGTCAGTGCTGCAACCTTCCCAGCTCTTGAGGGCCAGGGGTCCCTGAGTCTCCCAGGCTCACTTTCTGGGTAGAGTATAGAACTTAGCAAAGACAGGTGAGAGGACTGCCATAGGGTTAGTAGTGCTCTTCCTCCTCTCCTATTAAGAATATTCATAGTAAGGCAAAATTACCACCTTAGGAACAACAACAAGATTATAAAAATGAGTTGAGAAAACTTACTGCCTCTTTGATAATTTCAAATCTTTTTTCATCAATCTCGAAGGTAGCCATTTTCTCAATGATCTTCTTTAGCAAAATTGGCTGCTTGTCATTGTAACCTTTCACCGAGAGCTATAAAGAAGAGGTCAGGGTATTAGAAGTCTAAAAATAGCACGAAAAAATGTCCAAATAAACACCGTAAACTTGATTTTTTAAACAATGACACTATTCCAAAGCCAGGTATATTAAAATGAAAGTGAAGTAAGAAATTCAATTAATTTATCTTCTCATATTTTTTTTTATAAATACAGTTTAACTTAGGAAGAGAACATTAGCCATCTTTATCTACTAATAACCCAAAAGCCTAATTTTGCTATTCCTAAACAAAGTCAATAGTAGGAAAACTCACCTGATGCCAAACTACAGCAGAACACACATCATCAAAATTCAAGTTCTCATTAAGCCAAAACTAATTGCAGAATGTGTTTTAAGTTTAATCTTCAAAAATAATTTCTAAAGAATGGCAGGCTTAAGGTTTTTATAGCCATGGTAAGAAGATAAAAATTACAGGTAGTATCATCTAGCCAACTGTTAGGTATGTCTCAAAATTGTTTATGTTTAAATATTTTTTAAAAATCACCTTTGGCAAAATCGGGTGGTGCCAACTGTGTGTGTCTGTGGTATTTTTGTAGTATCTTGCCATTTTTCTCATTCAATGTTGCCCCAAAAGATTTCATACCTCTCACCACTTGCTTGTTGGATGAGTTTTCCTGATTTATCAAAAGCCAATGGCAAAACAGATGTATTCTGAAGACACACTGTCTGTACTATCAGGATTTGTGGGACAACTTACTTGAATAGTCTCCAAAAGCATAACATGGAAAGCAGGGGATGCCTATTATTATATTTCCATATGGTGGCACCCACAGCATTACCGGATACACTGCAACTGGAATACCTATGAAAGCCTCTACCTTGAACAAAATGATAGGCAAGAACCTCAGCAGGAGTGAAGGTCATTATCGGCCATGGAGAGCACATCATGTACCATGGGAACTAGACTGACAACTAGCAGAAAGCTCATTCTTAAAGCTCATAAAAGTTATTTACTTTAATATGTTACTACAACTCAATAGCAACAAATAAACAACAAATGATTACTTTTCTATTTGAAGTTTATTGTGATCTCTGAGCTTCCAATTTCCCTAAACTCTGAAAATGGTTAGTTATGTACCCTCTTATATATTAAGTGAAAGCTATCAGAAATTTTACTTGTGAAAAAAAAGAAAGTACTGCAAAATAAAATTTTAAAACCCTAAAACCTTTTGTATAAGAATTTATAAAGAGGAGTACACAGCACATGCTCTCATTTTAGTTGTTACTAATACATACAATATTTTTTCAAGAAAAGTGAAGATGAATGTGTGCACCACAGAAGGAATGTTAATTTGGAAAGTAAATAAAGGTTTGAAAACACATCAGAAATAGTTTCAGGAGAAACAATCTAGTTATTTATTGGGATGTTTTAAAAGTAGTTAATGGTGCATGCTACAAAATAAATTAAATGAAAACATCAAACGTATTTGAACACAGGAGCTTTCTAGTGCGGTCAGCAAAAATAAAGGAAGCTTATATAGGAGTAACTAACATTCAAGCACCACAACAATAACTACAGATATTTTTCACTTACAGATGTTAATACACCCAAGCACATGGAAAGAACAACATGTTTCCAGTATTAATACATTAAACATCTCGAGCAGAGGAACATGCAAATAACTGTAGCACACATACATGTTCACAAGTGGCACTAAACTCTACTGGATCATCCATTAGTGCAACTAATACTAATTTGAGTTCTTCAATTATTAAAAAGGTGCAAGGAAAAAACCATCAACCTTCTTGTTTAAAAATGCAGAAGTTAATAGTTTTCCCAAGCTCAACATAATGCTTAAACGGTGTGGCGCCTTTTCTTTGATTTTCATTTTACTTACAAGTATTGCATTCATTCCTGATGCAATGCCATAGCTCAAACCTGAGAGGCGTGCTGCATATGTATACTCTTTTAAATCATCCTTCAATAACCTGATAAACAGGTATGTCATGTTGCAATGGAGAGGATCAGCATAAATGTAGCGACTAACAAAAAGAAAAACAAAAGAAATGCTTTGATACCTCAAGCAGTGGCATGGTAATGAAGAAACATGACCGAAGAGTATGGATATGCAGCCTCATGATCTGAATTTCTAGGGAAACAGAACAGGCCAACCTTATGTTTTACAATGGCAGGAAGACATCATTCTGTCATCAAAGACCAAGATTTCATATATAGAATTGATGAGATCTAAACCTAAATCGGGGTCCAATTTTGTTTGAGGAGAAAAATATGACAATCTGATGAAAGATGTTAAAAAAAAAAAAACAACAGAAATCAAGGAAAATTTGCATCATGTGAATGTAATCACTGAATACTTAGAATTAAGAGCTGACTTAAAAATTAAATGATGAGAAAATGTAATTAGCCATAAATATTTTTCAAAAAGAAATTAAACTCATACCCTCAATCAAAAACGCTTCCATCAAATCAATATAAAAAATGTTGATGAGTGGAAGGCTCTAAGACATGGGTACTTACATACATCCCATAGATGGTATTTTGGAGGTCATAGCTCAAGCCTGCTAGCTCTGCTGCATATGCATACTCGTTGAGTGAGTCTTTGAGGAGCTCAAGGTACAAATAGGCCATGTTACAGTGCAAGGGGTCCACATAAGCAAATGGGCTGGAAGAAAACGTTGACAGTAAAATAGCTGATTTATTACTTCCCGATGTGATATGGCCTTTCGAGATGGATCAAGAAACTGAACATCAGTTAATATAATTTCCTGAAGATATGGTTTGAATTCTTAGTGCTTAAATTTTTTTTGCCTCCTGAATCTGTTCTCAGGAGGCAAAAATTACATGATGTCTGAAAAAGAAGTCTGAAATATGCCATGTGTGCTGGTGGTGGTGAAGAGGGAGAAGTAATTGTTTACCCCAGATGGTGTGGCCAGACTGACAAGCTGGAAATGCAGGGCAGGTAAGGAGTGGGAACAGGCCAGAGGGAATGCCTGCCTTGAAGCTAATACAAGGAGGCATGGAGGGGCACCTGGCTGGCTCAGTCTGTGAAGCATGTGACTCTTGATCTCGGGGTCATGAGCTCCAGTCCTACACTGGATATAGAGATTACTTAAAATGAAAAAATAAATATATTTATTTTTAAAGATTCTATTTATTCATTTGAGAGAGAGACAGGAAAGCAAACATGAGCAGGGGAAAGGGAGAAGCAGATTCTCCACTGAGCGCAGAGCCTGACAGACATGGGGCTCAATCCCAGGACCCTGAGATCATGATCTAAGCTGAAGGCAGATACCCAACCAGCTGAGCCACCAGGTGCCCCTGAAAAAATCAATAAAAAAAAAAGGGAGGCATGGCTGACAGAGCTCATCCGGCATTAGCATGTCCTCCTCCCTCAGAACAAGCCATACCCTTGGTGAATGAATATGAGACTCTCATGAATATGAGACTGAGAAGTCTGTGTGCTGCGATTTTTGAACTTAAATAAGAAAAACGGAGACATGTGAAATGTTAGCTCATCTCTGAGTTTCCCCCCAAACCAAGAAAGCTACAGCACTGTCCCTAAAATAATTGATAATTCCCACCACACAAGGGCAGACAGAGCCAGGAAAAAATACTAAAATTAAAAAAAAAACTTAAGAAGAGCAACTAAAATGAGGAAACAAGTCAGAGAGTGCAAGAGCTAAATAGGACACAGAGATTACCTAACTTAAATCATTTCCCAAATAAGAAACACAGCTTTTCACATGTCACCTGGACTCATAGTGGCAGAATTAGGATTCAATTCTGTCACTGCAGAACACAAGTCAAGTGCAAGTGACCTACTCATTTGATTATATGACACTGCTTACCTTGATGATAAGTTAAAAGTCATTCACTCAACAAATGTGTATCACATGCTTATTACTGTAATAGACGTAAGCATGTATGGATCAGAAGAGCCTAGTGTTAGGTTCTTCTCTAGGTACTAGAAATAAGTAACAAATTAGGCAGTCACTGACCTCTAGAATTTAACAGTCTAGCTGGAGGAAAGAATAAATTTTAATATATCAAGTGGGGATAGTGCTATGAAAAAAATTAAGCAGGGTAAGAGGAATAGGAGTGAAGGGTGGTGGTAGTAAGATGGGAAGATTGCTAATTTACTTAAGATAGTTAATCAGCATCTCTCTCATAGGTGACATCTAGGCCTAGACCTGAAAGAAGCAAAAGAGTAAGTTCTGGGGATACGTGGGTAGAGTAGGTTGAGGAAATAGCCAGTGTAAAGAACCTAAACCCAGGTCCTGCTTGGCTTGTTTGACAGCAAATTAGAGTTTCACTCTATCTATAGCACAGTAAATATAACTAATGTACTGACAGCAAAGCCAACAATTTTATCAAAGCTGATAATGAAGCAAAAAATAGAAGAGGCTTACCCATTTTGAGAATTAAAATCAGAGATAATTCTGTTAACTATATAAACATTCTCCATCTGGAAAATCTAAATGGATGCTCTGTTACTGAATTTTTTTTTAAAGTACTATGTTATATACATGACAACACATTTCCTTCTTTAGGCAAACAGCAGCTCAGAAACTCACAGTACAATTCACAAAAGCAAAATTATCAAATTAAAGAGAATCTAGGAAGGGCTTAGCCCCATAGGAACCTATGTGCTGATCTTAGGTGGAAGTGAAAAACCAGAAAAAGACAAGTCTGGGAGCTCAAAGCCACATGGTTCAAGCTTAAAGTGCAATTCCGAGAATTGTCCTAAAATGCTGCACGCCCAGTAGCTATGCTGGTGAGCTATAAAAGAGAAGATGATTCAGTTGCAATACTTAAATTCTGGTTCATTTGTTAATGAAAATATATAATTTTGTATTCAGGTGCTATATGCTTAGATATGGATCAGAGTTTTTAAAACTGTAAGTATGCATAATATAATCCTATTTCTGAAAATACTAAAAGGTGTACACGTACAGAAAACTTCTAGAAGAATATACAAGAAACCTAACAATGTGAGCTGTAGGAAGACCGAACATGGAGAGGGACTTTTGGGAAGCAGACATTTTTAATTCTAAGAACTGCACTGGACAGTTTAGAGAATAAAAAAATACCAAATGGTCTCTCAAAAGATATCATAAAGAAATTCATAATCACAGAAGTTATATGGCAAAGTGGTGACAAGCTGCTTGGAATGTTACAAATACCACTCTGAATACCCAAAAAATAAAACCAGCTTTGTAATGTTCTCTACCAACAATAAGCCACAACCAGATAGTTCATGTTTCCTGTGAAAAGTAAACAATCTCAGCACAGCTCCAGATAAATCCATGATTCTTGGGTTATAAAATACAGTGTTTACACCCCTACAAGCTCAGCCATACATGTTGGGTGAAACACTAATTTTCTATTTAGAGTTTCTTTTTCCCTTTTCTAAAACATTTAAAATGCATTTAGTTTTAATTTCATGTCAAGACTATCAAATAAAAATTAGTGGAGATTATTACAGGATGATAGGTTTATTTCCTACATACACCACTGAATTTTAAATAAAAATGACAAAGTATAAACTTTCAAAGTAAAATTTGAACTAGATGATATACTTTATTATATAAACAAATAAAAGGAGACAGAGATGAACTGTAAATTTACACTGAGAAATCATTCCAACAGTATTATTCATAAATGTTACTAAGCATGTTCTTTTTAATTAAATCATTTTTAAGTCAACCACGCCAGGAACAGAGAAAATAGTATCTAAGAGATTCAGATGTTTAAAGGCTGGAAAAGACTCAAATCATTTAGTAACTACTACCTCCTCCTCTGGGCAAGTTTCAGGAATACAAAACCAAAACTACAACAGAAAACAGCCTGAATTATTTAAATATTTCCTGACTGAAACTTCTGGGCAAGTCTACAGCTTCCCCAGACTCCAAAGTCCTAAAGGCCAGGAAAATCCTCTTAATCGCTAACATAAATCATGTCAGTTAAACGGTGTGCTCAGTGCAAAGGAAGAATTGAGAACTTTGACTTTTACAATATACCTTACCACCAGCAGCCTTCCCTGATCCAGACAATGTAACTCTAGTTTCTTTAATTTCTACACATGGATCTTCACGGAAGCAAAGAAATTTTTTAGGAATGTGATTGTTGACTTTTATAAGAAACTTTGTAACTAGATTCATTTTACATACCTGAAAAATTCAAAGTTGAGACAAGCCTTTGGCAAGAAAAACTTATCATCTTGTTTGAACCAGAGTTTGCTCATAGCTGTATCCTGTGATGGAGAAACGAATTGGTTAATGAAATATGGGGCACATTTGGCAAAAAAGTTCAATCAAATCACTCTTCAAGAGTAAGAGGCAATGCTGAGGGTTTCATGGCTTTGAAGCATACTCAGAGGACCACCAGGTGGGAAGGTGAAGAGAGAAAACTGCCGATGCTGGTAGCAGAGAGAAATCACCCTTCTGTCTTCTCTGAGTGAGGGAAATGAGGACATAGCAGAGGAAGAACGAGACTGGAGAAGCCAATACCAACTGTCCTGTCTCTGTCTTTCTGAACACTGGGAGGCAGACAGAGGAGTCCTTAGAAGGTGTGGCAGCCAGCCTCCAAGGTGGGCTACAGCAATCCCTGCCTGTTGCCATTCACAATCCTGGATAGTCATTTCTCCCACAATGAACCAGGATTGGTCTATGTGACCAACAGGCGATGACAGAAGCGACGAGATTAGGTTCCAAAAGATACTGAGGCTTCCCTCCTGATCACCCACTTTCTCTCTTGAATCACTCACTTTGGAGGAAGCCAGCTTGCAAATCAAACAACTCTACTTAGAGGTCCATGTAGTGAACTAAGGCCTGCCAACAACCACACAACTGAATTTAGGAGAAAACTCTTCAGCCCTGATTGAGCCTTCAGAGGCTGAAGCCCCAGTCAACAGCTTGACTACAACCTAGTAAGAACCCCTAAGCCAGAATTACCCACTAAGCTACTTCCAGATTACTGACCTTCAGAAATTACATGGAGATAAAAAAAATGTTTTTAGTTGCTAAATTTTGGAGGAATTTGTTATGTAATAATAGATTGCATGGCCAAACATGAACAAATAAGCCACTATTTAAACTCTCTACTTCACTCATACTGTATTTAAAATTCTTGAGGGTGCCTGGGTAGCTCAGTTGGTTAAGTGTCTGCCTTTGGCTCAGGTCATGATCTGAGCAGGGCTCCCTGCTCCTCAGAGAGTCTGATCTCCCTCTCCCTCTCTCTCCCTGCTCATGCATGCTCTCTCTCAAATAAATAAAATCTTTAAAAAGAAAATAAAAATAATAAAACTCTTGAAACTCTGACAAGAGATATAAATGTTCTTACTTTGAGAAGACCTATTTAAAACAAATGAATAATAGGAGAGGTAAACAAGCTCTCTTTGAATCGCCTAACCTATAACTCATTAAAATGTAATTTTTTTCTTCCAAATTTTGAATTTAAATTCTGCTTAGTTAACATACAGTCAATATTAGTTTCAGAAGGAGAATTCAGAGATTCATCAGTTACATATAACACCCAATGCTCATCATAACAAGGGCCCTCATAATACCCATCATCCATCTCCCCTATCCCCCACTTCCCTCCCTCCATCAACTCTCAGTCTGTTCTCGATTCTTAAAGAATCTCTTATAATATGGGACACCTGGGTGGCTCAGTGGTGGAGCATCCGCCTTTGGCTCAGGCTGTGATCCTGGGATCAAGTCCTGTATTAGGCTCCCTGTAGGGAGCCTGCTTCTCCCTCTACCTATGTCTCTGTGTCTCTCACAAATAAATAAATAAAATCTTAAAAAAAAAAAAAAAAAGAATCTCTTACAGTTTGTTTCCCTCTTTTTTTCTCCCCCTTCCCCCATATATTCATCTGTTTTGTTTCTAAAATTTCACATATGAGTGAAATCATATGGTATTTGTCTTTCTCTATTTCACTTATTAGCATAATACTTATGTCCATCCACTTTTTGCAAATGACAAGATTTCATTCTTTTTGATGGCTGAGTAATATTTCATTGTGTGTGTATATGTATGTATGTACATATATATGTATATATATGTGTATGTATATGCCACATCTTCTTTACCATTCATCAGTCAACGGATGGACATTTGGGCTCTCTCCATAGTTTGGCTACTGTTGGTAATGTTGCTATAAATATCCAGGTGCATGTATCCCTTCAAATCTGTATTTTTGTATCCTTTGGGTAAATAGTAGTGCTATTGTTGGATTAGAGGGTAGTTCTATTTTTAACTCATTGAGGAACCTCCATCTGATTTTCCACAGTGGCTGCACCAGTTTGCATTCCCACCAACAGCGTAAGAGCGTTACCCTTTCTCCACATCCCTACCAACACCTGTTGTTTCTTGTGTTGTTAATGTTAGCCATTCTAACAAGTGTGAGGTATCATCTCATTGTGGTTTTGGTTTGTATTTCCCTGATGATCAGTGATGTTGAGGATTTTTTCATGTGTCTGTTGGCCATTTATAAATGCCTTCTTTGCAAAAATGTCTATCCGTGTTTTCTGCCCATTTCTTAACTGGATTTGTTTTCTAGGTGTTGAGTTTGATTAAGTTCTTTATAGATTTTGAATACTAACCCTTCATCAGATATATCTTTGCAAATATCGTTTCCCATTCCATAGATTGCCTTTTAGTTTTGTTGAATGCTGTGCAGAAGCTTTTAATCCTGATGAAGTTCCAATAGATCATTTCTGCTTGTTTCCCTTGCCTCTGGCGATGCGTCCAGCAAGAAGTTGCTGCAGCCGAGGTCAAAGAGATTGCTGCCTGCGTTCTCCTCTAGGATTCGGATGGTTTTCTGTCTCACATTTAAGTCTTTATCCATTTTTAGTTTATTTTTGTGTAAGGTATAAGAAAGCAGTCCAGTGTTACTCTTCTGCATGTGGCTGTCCAGTTTTCCCAACACCATTTGTTAAAGAGACTATCCTTTTTCCAACGGATACTCTTTCCTGCTTCATTGAAGATTAGCTGACCAGAGTTGAGGGTCCCTTTCTGGGTTTTGTATTCTGTTCCATTGAACTCTGTGTCTGTTTTGTGCTATCACAATGTCTTAATGACTACAGCTTTGTAATACAGCGTGATGTCCAGAATAATGATGCCTCTAGCTTTGCTTTTCTTTTTCAAGGCTGCTTTGGCTATTTGGGGTCTTTTGTGGTTCTGTACAGATTTTAGGATTGCCTGTTCTTGGGATCCCTGGGTGGCGCAGCGGTTTGGCGCCTGCCTTTGGCCCAGGGCGCGATCCTGGACACTCGGGATCGAATCCCACGTCAGGCTCCCGGTGCATGGAGCCTGCTTCTCCCTCTGCCTGTGTCTCTGCCTCTCTTTCTCTCTCTCTCTGTGACTATCATGAATAAATAAATAAAATCTTAAAAAAAAAAAAAAAAAAAAAGGATTGCCTGTTCTGTCTCTGTGAAAAGTGCTGGTGGCATTTTGATAGGGATTATATTAAATGTGTAGACTTCTTTGGGTAACAATGTCTGCATGAAGATAGAATGTTTTCCCATTTCTTTGTGAACTCTTTAATTTCTTTCATAAGTGTTCTATAGTTTTCAGAATACAGATCTTTTACCCCTTTGGTTAAGTTTATTCCTAGGTATCTTATGATTTTTGGTGTGATTGTAAATGGGATCGAGTCCTTGATTTCTTTTTCTGCTGCTTTGTTACTGGTGTATAGAAACGCAACAAATTTCTGTACACTGATTTTATATCCCGTGACTTTGTTAAATTCATGTATTAATTCTAGCAAATCTTTGGCAGAGTCTTTGGGTTTTCTACAGAGTATCATATCATCTGCAAATAGTGAAAGTCTGACTTGCTCCTTGCTCATTTGGATGCCTTTTCTTTCTTTTTTATTGTCTTGATTGCCAAGACTCAGATTTCCAGTACTATGTTAAATAGTCTTCCTCCTGACCACAGAGGAAAAGCTCTTAGTTTTTCCCCATTGAGGACAGCTGGGGTTTTTTGTATATGGCTTTTATGATATTGAGATGTTTCATCTGTACCTACTTTGTTGAGGGTTTTTATCAAGAATGAATGCTGTATTTTGTCAAATGCTTCTTCTGCATCTATTAATAGAATCATATGGTTCTTATCCTTTCTTTTATTGACATGGTGCATCACACTGATTGATTTGCGAATACTGAACCACCTCTGCAGCCAAGGAATAAATCCCACTTGATCGCTGTGAATGATTCTTTTAATATACTGTTGGATACAATTTGCTAATATCTTGAGAATTTTTTCATCTATTTTTTTCAGAAATAATGGCACTTTTTAGTGGGTTCTTTGGTTTTGGAATCAAGATAATGTTAGCTTCATAGAAGTTATTAGGAAGTTTTCCTTTCATTTCTATTTTCTGAAACAGTTTGAGAAAAGGTATTAACTCTTCTTTAAATGTCTGGTAGGATTCCCCTAGGAAGCCATCTACCCTGGACTTTTGTTTGTTGGGGATATTCGATGACTAATTTCAATGTTGATTATGGATCTGTTCAGATTTTCTATTTCTTCCTGTTTCAGTTTTGGTAGTTAGTATGTTTCTAAAAATTTGTCCATTTCTTCCAGATTGCCCAGTTTGTTGACATATAATTTTTCATAATATTCTCTTAAGATTATTTGTATTTCTGTGGTGTTTTGTGATTGTTCCTCTTTCATTTATGATTTTACTTCTTTGGGTCTTTTCTCTTTTCTTCTCAGTAAGTATGGCTAGGGGTTTATCAATTTTATTTAGTCTTTCAAAGAACTAGCTCTTAGGGGAGGAGGAGGGTCAAGATGGCAGAAGAGTAGGGTCCCCAAGTCACCTATCCCCACCAAATTACACAGATAACTTTCAAATCATCCTGAAAACCTATGAATTCGGCCTGAGATTTAAAGAGAGAAGAGCGGGAATGCTACAGTGAGAAGAGTTCGCGCTTCTATCAAGGTAGGAAGACGGAAAAAAAAAAAAAAAAAAGAAATAAAAAGCATCCAAGGGGAAAGGCACTCCCAGGAAGCTCGGGCAGGATCCCAGGAGGGGTGGGGATGCCCGCAGGTTCCCAGGGACACTAACAGAGGGCCTGTGCCCTGGGGGAGAGCGCGCCACACCCCGCGGCTGAGCTCCCTAAAGGGCTGCAGCCAACGCCCCGGGGCCGGGGAGCGGCTCGGGCTGCGGCTCCACTTGGAGGGGGCTGCGCGATTCCAGACGCGCAGGCCTGCGAGCCCAGGGCAACACAGCCCAGGATCCTGCACTCTGGGACAGGCGGAGGCCAGGAGTGACAGGACCCTCCTGCCGCTGGGGCGGCTCCAAGCTGTGCAGATTGGCGCTCCCGCCCCGGGAGCATCCAGGACCCCACAGACTGAGAGCTGCGGTAGTTATGGCAGGAGCTGACTCCAGGGCTGGAAAGCTGGCCGCGGCCACTGTTGTTGTTACTCCTGGGGCCTCACAGGACAAACAACCCCCACTGAACCTCACAGTGGCCTCACAGGATAAACAGGATAAACAATTCCCACTGAGCCCTGCACCAGGCAGGGGGCTGAGCAGCAACCCCAAGTGCTAACACCTGAGAATCAGCACAGCAGGCCCCTCCCCCAGAAGACCAGCTAGACAGGGGAAAAGCAAGTTATTGATCAAGCAGCACTGGAAAGTTCTAGTGGAAGTCGAGGGATTTACAGTATATAGAATCAGAGGATACTCCCCCTTGTTTTTTGTTTTCTGTTTGCTTCCCCCCTCTTTTTTTTTCTCTTCTTTTTTTTTTTCTTTTTCTTTTTCTTTTCTTTTTTCTCTTATTTTTCTACTTTTCCCAGTACAACTTGTTTTTGGCCACTCTGCACTGAGCAAAAGGACTAGAAGGAAAAACTCACCTCAAAAGAAAGAATCAGAAACAGTCCTCTCTCCCAGAGTAACAAAATTTGGATTACAATTCAATATCAGAAAGGCAATTCAGAAGCACAATTGTAAAGCTACTGGAGGCTCTAGAAAAAAGCATAAAGGACTCAAGAGACTTCATGACTGCAAAATTTAGATCTAATCAGGCAGAAATTAAAAATCAATTAAATGAGATGCAATCCAAACTAGAGGTCCTAACGATGAGGGTTTAATGAGGTAGAAGAACGAGTGAGTGACATAGAAGGCAAGTAGATGGCAAAGAGGGAAACTGAGGAAAAAAGAGAAAAACAATTAAAAGATCATGAGGATAGGTTAAGGATAAATGACAGCCTCAGAAGGAAAAATACGTTTAATTGGGGTTCCCAAGGGCGTCGAAAGGGACAGAGGTCCAAAATATGTATTTGAACAAATCATAGCTGAAAACTTTCCTAATCTGGGAAGGGAAACAGGCATTCAGATCCCAGAAATAGAGAGATTCCCCCCTAAAATCAATAAAAACTGCTCAACACCTCGACATTTAATAGTGAAGCTTGTAAATTCCAGAGATAAAGAGAAGATCCTTAAAGCAGCAAGAGACAAGAAATCTCTAACTTGTATGGGGAGAACTATTAGATTAACAGCAGACCTCTCCACAGAGACCTGGCAGGCCAGAAAGGGCTGGCAGGATATATTCAGGGTCCTAAATGAGAAGAACATGCAGCCAAGAATACTTTATCCAGCAAGGCTCTCATTCAGAATAGAAGGAGAGATAAAGAGCTTCCAAGATAGGCAGAAACTGAAAGAATATGTGACCACCAAACTAGTTCTCCAAGAAATATTAAGGGGGACTCTGCAATAGAAAGAGGAGGTCCAAGGGAACAATCCACAGAAACAGGGACTGAATAGGTATCATGATGACACTAAATTCATATCTTTCAATAGTAACTCTGAACGTGAATGGGCTTAATGACCCCATCAAAAGGCGCAGGGAAAAAATAAAGGCGCAGGGTTTCAGACTGGATAAGAAAGCAAGACCCATCTATTTGCTGTCTACAAGAGACTCCTTTTAGACATAAGGACACCTACAGCCTGAAAATAAAAGGTTGGAGAACCATTTACCATTCAAATGACCCTCAAAAGAAAGCAGGGGTAGCCATCCTTATATCAGATAAACTAAAATTTACCCCGAAAACTATGGTGAGAGATGAAGAGGGACACTATCTCATACTTAAAGGATCTATCCAACAAGAGGACTTAACAATCATCAACATTTATGCCCCGAATGTGGGAGCTGCCAAGTGTATCAATCAATTAATAACTAAAGTTAAGACATACTTAGATAATAATACACTTATACTTGGTGACTTCAATCTAGCACTTTCTATACTCGACAGGTATTCTAAGCCAACATCTCCAAAGAAACAAGAGCTTTAAATGATACACTGGACCAGATGGATTTCACAGATATTTACAGAACTTTACATCCAAATGCAACTGAACACACATTCTTCTCAAGTGCATATGGAACTTTCTCCAGAATAGACCACATACTGGGTCACAAATCAGGTCTTAACTGATACCAAAAGATTGGGATCGTCCCCTGCATATTTTCAGACCATAATGCTTTGAAATTAGAACTAAATCACAAGAAGTTTGGAAGGATTTCAAGCACATGGAGGTTAAGAACCATCCTGCTAAAAGCTGAAAGGGTCAACCAGGAAATTAGAGAAGAATTAAAAAGATTCATGGAAACTAATGAGAATGAAGATACACCGTTCAAAATCTTTGGGATACAACAAAAGCAGTCCTGAGGGGGAAATACATCGCAATCAATACAAGCATCCATCCAAAAACTGGAAAGAACTCAAATACAAAAGCTAACCTTGCACCTAAAAGAGCTGGAGAAAAAACAGCAAATAGATCCTACACCCAGAAGAAGAGAGTTAATAAAGATTCGAGCAGAACTCAATGAAATAGAGACCAGAAGAGCTGTGGAACAGATTAACAAAACCAGGAGTTGGTTCTTTGAAAGAATTAATAAGATAGATAAACCATTAGCCAGACTTATTAAAAAGAAGAAAGAAAAGACTCAAATTAATAAAATCATGAATGAGAAGAAGAGATCACCACCAACACCAAGGAAATACAAACGATTTTAAAAACATATTATGAGCAGCTATACGCCAATAAATTAGGCAACCTAGGAGAAATGGATGCATTTCTGGAAAACCACATATTATCAAAACTAGAACAGGAAGAAATAGAAAACCTGAACAGGCCAATAACCAGGGAGTAAATTGAAGCAGTCATTAAAAACCTCCCAAGACACAAAAGTCCAGGGCCAGATGGCTTCCCAGGGGAATTCTATTGAACGTTTAAAGAAGAAACCATACCTACTCTACTAAAGCTGTTTTCGGAAAGATAGAGATGGAATACTTCCAAACTCGTTCTATGAGGCCAGCATCACCTTAATTCCAAAACCAAACAAAGACCCCACCAAAAAGGAGAATTATAGACCAATATCCCTGATGAACATGGATACAAAAATTCTCAACAAGATACTAGCCAACACGATCCAACAATACATTCAGAAGATTATTCACCATGACCAAGTGGGATTTATCCCTGCGATGCAAGGCTGGTTCAACATCATAAAGCAATGTGATTGATCATATCAGCAAGAGAAAAACCAAGAACCATATGATCCTCTCAATAGATGCAGAGAAAGCATTTGACAAAATACATCATCCATTCCTGATCAAAACTCTTCAGAGTGTAGGAATAGAGGGAACATTCCTCAATATATTAAAAGCCATCTGTGAAAAGCCCACAGCAAATATCATTCTCAATGGGGAAAAACTGAGAGCCTTTCCCCTAAGATCAGGAACATGACAGGGATGTCTACTCTCACCACCGCTACAACATAGTACTAGAAGTCCAAGCCTCAGCAATCAGGCAACAAAAAGAAATAAAAGACATTCAAATTGACAAAGAAGTCAAACTCTCCATCTTCACAGATGACATGATACTGTACCTAGAAAACCCAAAAGACTCCACCCCAAGATTGCTGGAACTCATACAGCAATTCAGCAATGTGGCAGGATACAAAATCAATGCCCAGAAATCAGTGGCATTTCTATATACTAACAATGAGACTGAAGAAAGAGAAATTAAGGAGTCAATCCCATTTACAATTGCACCCAAAAGCATAAGATACCTAGGAATAAACCTAACCAAAGAGGTAAAGGATCTATACCCTAAAAAAACTACAGAACACTTCTGAAAGAAATTGAGGAAGACACAAAGAGATGGAAACATATTCCATGCTCATGGACTGGAAGAATTAATATTGTGAAAATGTCAATGCTACCCAGGGCAATTTACACATTTAATGCAATCCCTATCAAAATACCATGGACTTTCTTCAGAGAGTTGGAACAAATAATCTTGAGATTTGTGTGGAATCAGAAAAGACCCCAAGCAGCCAGGGGAATATTGATAAAACCAGAGCTGGGGGTATCACAATGCCAGATTTCAGGTTGTACTACAACGCTGTAATCATCAAGACAGTGTGGTACTGGCACAAAGACAGACACATAGATCAGTGGAACAGAATAGAGAACCCAGAAATGGGCCCTCAATTCTATGGTCAACTAATATTGACAAAGGAGGAAAGACTATCCACTGGAAAAAAGACAGTCTCTTCAATAAATGGTGCTGGGAAAACTGGACATTGACATGTAGTAGAATGAAACTGGACCATTCTCTTACACCATACACAAAGATAAACTCAAAATCGATGAAAGATCTAAATGTGAGACAAGATTCCATCAAAATCCTAGAGGAAAACACAGGTGACACCCTTTTTGAACTTGGCCACAGTAACTTCTTTCAAGATACATCCATGAAGGCAAGAGAAACAAAAGCAAAAATGAACTATTGGGACTTCATCAAGATAAGAAGCTTTGCACAGCAAAGGATACAGTCAACAAAACTGAAAGACAACCTACAGAATGGGAGAAGAGATTTGCAAATGACGTATCAGATAAAGGGCTAGTTTCCAAGATCTATAAAGAACTTATTAAACTCAACAGCAAAGAAACAGTTCAATCATGAAATGGGCAAAACATGAACAGAAATCTCAAAGAGGAAGACAGAGACATGGCCAAAAAGCACATGAGAAAATGCTCCGCATCACTGGCCATCAGGGAAATACAAATCAAAACCACAATGAGGGCAGCCCTGGTGGCGCAGCGGTTTGGCGCCGCCTGCAGCCTAGGGTGTGATCCTGGAGATCCAGGATCGAGTCCCACATCAGGCTCCCTGCATGGAGCTTGCTTCTTCTCCCTCTGCCTGTGTCTCTGCCTCTCTCTCTCTGTGTGTCTATGAATAAATAAATAAAATCTTAAAAAAACAAAAACAAAAAAACAACAACAAAAAAAACAAAACCACAATGAGATACCAGCTCACACCAGTGAGAATGGGGAAAATTAACAAGGTAGAAAACAACAAATGTTGGAGAGGATGTGGAGAAAGGGGAACCCTCTTGCACTGTTGGTGGGAATGTGAACTGTGCAGCCACTCTGGAAAAATGTGTGGGGGTTCCTCAAAGAGTTAAAAATAGATCTGCCCTGTGACCCAGGAATTGCACTGCTGGGGATTTACCCCAAAGATACAGATGCAGTGAAACACCAGGACACCTGCACCCTGATGTTTATAGCAGCAATGTCCACAATAGCCAAACTGTGGAAGGAGCCTCGGTGTCCACTGAAAGATGAATGGATAAAGATGTGGTCTATGTATATAATGGAATATTACTCAGCCATTAGAAATGACAAATACTCACCATTTGCTTCGACGTGGATGGACCTGGAGGGTATTATGCTGAGTGAAATAAGTCAATCGGAGAAGGACAAACATTATATGGTCTAATTCATTTGGGGAATATAAAAAATAGTGAAAGGGAATAAATGGGAAAGGAGAAAAAATGAGTGGGTAATACCAGAAAGGGAGACAGAACATGAGAGACTCCTAACTCTAGGAAACGAACAAGGGGTGGTGGAAAGGGAGGTGGGCAGGGGGTGGGGGTGACTGGGTGATGGGCACTGAGCAGGGCACTTGATGGGATGAGCACTGGGTGTTACACTATATGTTGGCAAATTGAACTCCAATTAAAAAAATATATGTAAAAAAAAAATAAAAAATAAAAGAATTAGCTCTTAGGGATGCCTGAGTGGCTCAGTGGTTGAGTGTCTATCTTTGGTTCAGGGGGTGATCCCGGGGTCCTCAGATCGTGTCCCAGGTCCGGCTCCAAATAGGGAAGCCTGCTTCTCCCTTTGCCTATGTCTCTGCCTTTCTTGTGTCTCTCATGAATAAATAAAATCTAAAAACAAAACAAAACAAAACAAAAAAAACCCAAAGGACTAGCTCTTAGTTTCGTTGATCTGTTCTGGTTTTCTCTGTTTGTTTAGAATCTTTATTTCCCTTCTTCTGCTGGCTTTAGGCTTTATTTGCTGCTCCTTTTCTAGCTCCTTTGGGTGTAATGTAAGGTTGTGTATTTGAGATTTTTCTTACCTTTATTTTTTTTTTTTTAAGATTTTATTTATTTGAGAGAGAGAGGAAGAGAGAGAATTAGCAGGGTAAGGGATAATAGAGGGAGAAGCAGATTCCCTGATGAGCAGGGAGCCTGATTTGGGGCTCATTCCCAGAACTCTGGGATTATGACCAGATGCTTAACCAACTGAGCCACCCAAGCCCCAAGACTTTTGTGTTGCAAGACTTTTCTTGCTTCTTGAAGAAGGCCTATATTGTAATATACTTCCCTCTTAGGACTGCCTTTGCTACATCCCAAAAGTTTTGGACTATTGTGTTTTCATTTTCATTTGCTTTCATATACTTATTTCTTCTTTAATTTCCTGGTTAATCTATTCATTCTTTTAGTAGTTCGTTCACTCTTTAACCTCCATGTATTTGTGGTCTTTCCAAATTTTTTTCTTGTGGTTTAATTCAGGTTTCATAGCATTGTGGCCTGAAAATATGCATGGGATGAACTTGAACATTTTTTACTTGTTGAGGGCTGATCTGTGACCCACAATGTAATCTATTCTAGAGTATGTTCCATGTACACTCGAAAAGAATGTGTATTTTGCTGCTTTAGAATGAGAAGTTCTGAATGTATCTGTTAAGTCCATCTGGTCCAGCAATCATTCAAAGCCATTATTTCCTTGATTTTCTGCTTAGAAGATCTGTCCATCGTTGTGAATGGGGTGTTAAAGTCCCCTACTAATATTGTATTATTATCAATGACTTTATGTTTGTTATTAATTGACATATATTTGGGTGCTCCTAAGCTGGGGGCATAAATATTTACAATTGTTATATCTTATTGATGGAAAGACTCCTTAATTAGGATATAATGCCCTTCATCTCATATTAGTCTGTTTTATAATCTAGTTTGTCTGACAGAAGTATGGATACTCTGGCTTCCTTTAACATACATTAGCATGAGAGATGGTTCTCCACACCCTCACTTTCAATCTGCAGGTGTCTTTAGGTCTAAATGGAGTCTCTTGCAAGCAGCATATAGATGGGTCTTGTTTTTTTAACCATTCTGATACCCTAGGTCTTTTAATTGGAGCATTTAGTCTGCTTACATTCAGAGTAACTATTGAAAGTTATGAATTTAGTGCCATTGTATTATCTGTAAAGTTGCTCTTCCTGTAGACTGTCTCTGTTCCTTTCTAGTCTTTGTTACTTTTGGTCTCTCTTTCCTGCTCAATGGGTCCCCTTTAATATTTCTTGCAAGGCTGGTTTAGTGGTCATGAACTCCTTTCATTTTTGTTTGTCTGGTAAACTCTTTATCTCTCCTTCCCTTCTGAATGACAGACTTACTGGATAAAGTGTTCTTAGTTGTGTATTTTTCCATTTTTCCAGATGTATATTCACCATGCTGAATATATCCTGCCATTCATTTCTGGACTACCAAATTTCTGTGGACAGATCTGCTGTGAACCTGATCTATCTTCTCTTTTAAGTTAAGGGCTTTACCCCCTTGCTTCCAGAATTCTTTCCTTGTCTGTGTATTTTGTGAATCTGACTATGATATGTCTAGGTGGTCTTTGTTGAATTTAATGGTAGTTCTTTGGGCTTCTTGGATTTCAAGATCTGTGTCCTTCCCCAGATTAGGAAAGTTTTCAGTTAATTTGCTCAAGTATACTATCTGCCCCTTTTTCTCTATCATCTTCTAGGACTTCTATGTTAGGAATGTTATTACGTTTTAAAAGTTGTTGAGTTCCCTAAGTCTACCTTTGTGATCCAATACTTTTCTTTCCCTTTTCAGCCTCATTATTTTCCATAATTCTATCTTCTGTGTCACTGATTTATTCCTCTGCTTCATTCATCCCTGTTATGGCATCCATTTGGGTTTGCATCTCAGTTTTAGCATTTTTAATTTCGGTCTGACTAGATTTCAGACTAGATCTTTTACCTCTGCAGTAAGAGATTCTCTAGTGTCTTCTAGGCTTTTTTCAGCCCCAGTAGTATTCTTATAATTGTTTTAAATTCTAGTTCAGATATCTTATATATGGATTAAATCCCTGGCTGTTACTTCTACTTTCTGTTCTTTCTTTTAGGGTTTGTTCCATCTTGTCATTTTTGTTTTTTAAATATTTTAATTATTTATTCACAAGAGACCCAGAGAGAGAGGCAGAGACATAGGCAGAGGGAGAAGCAGGGTCCATGCAGGGAGCCTGATGTGGGACCTGATCCCAGAACTCCAGGATCATGCCCTGAGCCAAAGGCAGATGCTCAACCACTGAGCTACCCAGGCATCCCCATCTTGTCATTTTGTCCAGAAAAAAACCAAACAACAAGAAACTAGATCCTAGGTGTGTTTTGGTCTGCTTGTCAAAAGAAGCTAGATCCTATTTCCCCTAGAGCTGAAGCTCTGCAGCACTTTATGATCAGTAGACTTTGGTACATGCAAGGGATTTGTGCTGGTCTTCTGGGAGAAGGGCCTGTTGGGCTCATTCTCAGGCCTTATAGAGATGCATCTGCATGGTGGTGATGGTATGGGTGGCCTTGGTTTAAGTGGCTCCAATCTCCAGTTGGTGGCATTGTTTAGTTCCTTGAGATCAGTCAGTTTTGAAAGGTGGTGAAGGGGGTAGGAAAAAATGGCTTCACTCTGCTCTCTCATCCCTGGACAGGAAAGCTCGTGCCCACCACTATTCAGGAAGCCCTCAGAGAAGAGCAAACAGTCACTCCTCTTATGCCCCAGCTTCCATCAGATCCCTGCCTTCACCCTGTGTCTGAGATGTTCTATCTCAGAACACAGCTAGGCTTCTAAACTCCAAATTTTAGGGACTCTCATAACACCATCCCATACTGATCCTCTTAGTGTCTCCCTGCTTTTGCTGCTTGTGGCCAGCCCCAGGAAGGCCAGGCCCAGGAAAGCAGTCACAGGACCACAAAGCAGTTCAGAGTTTATGGCAAAGCAGAGCCAAAAGCCAGCACCAAGACTCCTTGCCCTCAGGTGGTGTCCCTGCTCCTATCTCTGAGAACAGTGCAGCATGTTGGTGCCATTCTTTCTTCTGTCCATGGAGAGGCCTTGCAGCTACTCTTAAATACACTCCAAACAGGAGAATGGTTTCCCCTTGCAATCCAGAGGATCACCAGACTATCTGCTCCCTCCTTCCCCACAGGAGCACCACCAAGCCAGGTACAACCCCAGTGGTGACAGACTTCTAAAACTTCAGATTTTTGTGCTCCACTGCTTGCAGTAGTCTCCATAAGCAGGGCTCCCTCCCTTCCTCAGCCCCCACAGTTCTTATCACCCCCAAATCAATTCTACAGCTCCTACCCTCCATGATTCTACTTGTGGCCTTGCAGTTTTGTTCTCTTAGTCCTCAGATTGGTTTCCTGGGTGTTCAGAATGATCTGATACTTATCTAGCTATGTTTGTGGGACAAGGCAAGCTTAAGTCCCCCTCTCCTCTACCTTCTTAACTCCCCCTTAAAATGTCATTTTTAAAGGAAAATAATTGTCTAGTTAATAATCTAGTTGCCTGAGGGGCACTTGGGTGGCTCAGTGATTGAGTATCTGCCTTTGACTCAGGTCATGATCCCAGGGTCTTGGGATCGAGTTCCACATCAGGCTCCCCATGGGCAGCCTGCTTCTCCCTCTGCCTATGTCTATGCCTCTTTCTCTGTGTCTCTCATGAATAAATAAATGAAATCTTAAAAAAAAAAATCTACTTGCTTGAGATAAATTAAATTCCAAGTTTCTAAATCCTAACTCTCATCTCATTGAATTAATCTGAATGTTAGGTACTTTGAAGAAAAGAAAAAGAAAGATGTAGGTCTATGGTGGTGAGTTTAGAAAGAGAATATAGGAAAGAGGATGTACAGTATAATTTGATCCATTTTACTACACAATTTACTCAAGGTATGAAAATAATGACACAAAAAGAACATTCTGAAAAAGAAAAAAAAAGCCCCATTTCTCAATCACTCTTCTCATTGGCTTATTAACTTCTTAAATTCCTTGTGCTCATCAACTTCCTAAAGCCATTCTGACAAATTGAGAATTATTTTCATGGGCAGGAAATCCAACTACTTCCCTTAGATATGCTGTCTTCCAGGATTTAGAAATTCTTTTTATCTCTAACGTTCATGATGCAGCACAAATCTACTCCCTAAATAGGTCTTCAGTGACTATGGAAAGTAGCCTGTTAATTTTCAGTAGATTTGTGGTTGTAGTCCAGACTTTTTTTGTTTTCTTTAAAGAAAACCATACCCTAGATTCTAAATTTAGTAATTCATTTGCTTTAACTTTTCTAGCCTTTCAATATTCCTTGCAGTTATTCTCTCTACAACTTTCTGGTAGCTCTTAGGATATGAGTCCCCAAAACCAACATAGTACCAAATGTAAGAAATCATCTCTCCAGTCCCTTCTGTGTAATAGTACATGTATTCCCTAAATTTAAAAATCACCAATTATAACATGTTACCTTAATAAGAGAAGGGTATGGTGTTGCTTCTTTTTCTAATGATAAAATCTCAAAATTTGTAGGAATAAATTCATTCTTCGTTGGAAGTTTAAATTTCCCATTCAGGTCAGCATTTTGCCATTTCTGGATGAATAACAAAAAAAACACAAAAGCAATTAAAGTTGAATTCAAAAGTTTAAATTAGTCCCCTTGCTTAATATCTAGGCAAATATTAAGCAGATTAATGTCACACAGCTTTTCTTTTCTATTCCCAAGATCCACTGATGGCTATTCATGAAACTTGAGCTAGTCTCTCTGTTACTAATCAAGATTTTGTACTTATTTATCTTTCCTTTTTACATATTTCCAAAATGACCAGCTGAGGTTAAGGGACAATCTGAGACTACAGAACTCTAAGAGATTACTTGGTCCTTATGAAGATCACATTGGCTCTAGCTCCTTAAAGAAGAAAGAATAATCTCTACAGGGATATATGCCTGCAACTGATAGGCAATAGATTATTTACAGAAGGATTAAACTTTCAGCTGCACTAAGTTATTTGCATGTATGGCATGAAAGCTAGACTAAAGGGGTTTCTTTCACTTCAGGGCTTCTCCTTAAGGCCTGGTCCACAATACTCCCAGATGACCATGTGAACTTTCAAGAGAATCAGTGATTCAAGTATAAAGTCAAGAACAAAGTGGAGTCTTAAGTCTGGATTTTGCAACAGGGTTGATACAACTTGCAGGTTGGATGTGTTCCATGGGCTAGTTCCAAAAGCTAAGTGGGACAGATCACAGGTCAGTGATTGTTGGACTCTTCAAGACTTTTCATTATTTAAAAAAAGGAAAAAAGAAAGAAAATGAGTAAGAAATATCAGTGAGGGTGACAGAACATGAGAGACTCCTAACTCTGGGAAACGAACAAGGGGTAGTGTAAGGGAGGTGGGCAGGGGGGTTGGGGAAACTGGGTGATGGGGGCACTTGATGGGATGGGCACTGGGTGATATGCTGTATGTTGGCAAACCGAACTCCAATAAAAAAAAAAAGACTTAACAGGAAAAAAAAAAAAAAAAAACCAACACCCAACTGCCAATAATCCCGGGTTCAGTAATTTGGTCTCCAGATGATCTAGCACAGCCTTGAAGCTTCTGCAGGTTCTATTCTGGTCCCTGAGTTTTTTGGCACTGGGACAGTGGGGATGTTGGCCCTATTATTTATGAGTAGCAATTGAAGTCTCCCAAACGGCTGCATAGTAGGGGCTGGGAAACATGTAGTAAACAATTTCACTGCTGAATTCCCAGATAAATTTGGGTTGTTTTTAATTAAGTAAGCTCTATGCCCAACATGGGGCTTCTTGAATTCACAATCCTGAGATCAAGAGTCCTATGTTCCACTAAGCCAGTCAGGAGCACCCCCCCGCCCCAAGATAAATTTGTTTAAAAAAAATTCTCAAAAAAATAAATAAATAAATAAAAATTAAAAAAAAAAATAAAATAAATTCTCATTCAGCTCGGCGCCTGGCCCAGTCAGTTAAGCGCCCAGCTCTTGGTTTAGGCTCAGGTCATGATCTCAGGATTGTGAGATCAAGCCCCACATTGGGCTCTTTCTCTTTCTCTCTCCCCCTCCCTCAGCCCCTCCCTCAACTTGTGTGCTCTCTCTCTAAAATAAATTTAAAAAATTTAAAAAAAAAAATCCCATTCGGAGCAGGTTTGTTGTCTGTCATGAGAGTTTGGTAAATAAGGATTCTCTTCTGTTTTAGGATTAATTCATGGGAGATTAGCATTGCTCGCAGTTTAGCTATATGGATATTTTCATATACAAAAGAGCTCCAGTGATCTCCTTCTGTGTTGTGAACAGGTCAGAGAAGTACCAGCAATGATTTTCTTAAATTATTTCTTCTTTTTTCTGTAAATGTCCATTACTTGTGTGTAACCAGAATCTAGTCAGAGCAAGGCTTTCTGGTGTCTTCCATGAATAAAGGACACAATCTCAAAGATACAGTGACAATGAAAACCAAAAAGAAAAAGTACTAGACATGTAGAGAAGACTCAAACAAGATCTAGACTACTGAATAGGGTAACATGCTATCTAAACACACCTGTTTTGAAACAAATTCTAATTCCCTTACCTCAACAAAAAGAGCAATGAGACAATACAAGGCATACAACATAGCACCTCCTAAAGTGAAGACACTGTGAATCCTAGAGACTGTTTCCTCAGCACAACCATGAGGCTTCTGGTGCCCTGTATTTGTCTTTCATGATCTCTACTTCCATCTCTTGTCTGTTTTGGTAGCTTTGCTTCTCTGTGTACTTTGGACTTCAATGACTACATGTACTATGTACTTTGCATGAGACTGGAAGTCTGCTTTTAGCCCTGCTGGCGTAACAGTCACAAGTGAAGGTGGCCATAGTGCCATTTCTTCATGCAGAAACTTTAGCTCTCTATCTTCTTACTTTGCTCAGGACAGTACAAACAGCCATGGGCCATCACTCTCCACACTCTGGGCCGGGAGTTGGTTGATCTAGAGAGCTCATGCTCTATCGCTCACAAGTCAAGTTTATTCACAGATGTGTAAGCCTTACCTTAATGACTTCGTCTGGTACAGCTTCTTGCTTGTACTGGGTTCCATACCACTCTTCTGTGCGATCAGTCTTTCCTTCAAAAGACTTGGAAACTATTGCAACCCTAAAGGTAAGTGAAAAAAAAAAAAAAAAAGTCCTATAAACTCATGATGTATACATACTTTTATAGAACATGACTCATGAAAATGTAAATAACACCAAAGAACATGGTGGGCTTCTAAATCTCAGTAAATCTGATAATGCTTAGTCAAAACAGGCAATGAAGTATAGAGGTTTCTGACCATAGTCTCTGTTATCCTTTGGTTAGAGCCCATCATTTTTAATGTGAAAAACTACATGTAGGACTCCTGTGGGTATGCTACTGGCTAAAATTTTTAAAGGAGTAGCTAGGGAAAAAAATGGGACAAAATCAGTTGAAAAATAGTCTTTTAAAAAGCAAAACAGGGATGCCTGGGTGGCTCAGTGGTTTGGAGCCTGCCTTCGGCCCAGGGCGTGATCCTGGAGTCCTGGGATTGAGTCCCACATCAGGCTCCCTGCATGGAGCCTGCTTTTCCCTCTGCCTATGTCTCTGCCTCTTTCTCTGTGTCTCTCATGAATAAATAGATAAATGAAAAAATCTTAAAAAAAAAAAAAGGGCAAAATAAAGTACTACTTCCCAGGAAGAGCTAAAGCCCAGGGTTAACAAAAATGGCTAAAAAAGCCCCACCCTTGTTGGCTCATCCAGAGATCCAAAAAACCCAAAAACACACTTTCATTATTATTTGCTAAGTTTGTGCTCTATGGGTTTTTTTTTCCCCAGCCAGAGACTACCATCAAATATACCTAGTACATGTACATTGGTCTTCATGCTTCTAGAGGTGAAGGAAATGACTAAGAAACCCCTCTCTATCTTCTGGTTTGTTAAAAGTTCTCATTGATAAGAAGGTAGAGACAGCCCAGAAGAAAAGTCAGAAGGAAAAAAAAAGGTTCAGGGAGAGAAGGCAGAGATAAAATGATGTCAAAAGATACATAAAAAGGAGATTATGAGAAGACTAGCAAAAGCAGTTGTGTACCATAGCAAGACTCCTGTCCCTGTGCAGGATCATCAGAGACATTTCTGCCTCTGCTGCCTTGTAATTATCAAAGTTGGAATTACTGCCCTCCTTCAGCAGACTCCATTCCAGTCTGGGACCAATCCTATTTGAATCCTTTGGATAAAGAAGCTCTAGGCCAATAACTTGGATGGCTTGCCTGAAGTCAGTCCTGTTACTGATCCCATTTTACCTTCATGTCTCAATTCAAATAACAAAGTCTATGTCTGCTACTTGTTCACCCATCCGATCAGAGGTTTGGTTCTAGCCTCTGTATGTCTGCCTCACAGCTGAAAGCCCAGTAATTACAATAAAAACCTCCCTCTACCGAATACCTATCCATTTTCCAATGTGTTCCTACCCCCTGTCAAGACCTTTGAACTTCAATGCCTGGCCCTTTGAACCACTACTTCTTATTTATTCTAGACAAAATACTCTACCTGGCTAGCTGGACTTGGTTTTATTTGCCTGCATTAGGGTAGATATCATAAGCAATCTGACTAACCTGTTAGTATGACTGACTAATCTCTTAGCTGATGGTATTGCTGATTTGGCCTAGTTGCCTCTGACCACTACTAGTTCTAAAAAACATGGTAAATAGAATACATTCCATAGAAACACAGGGAGGAGTCATAGGGTCTAATGGATGGAAGAGTTGTGTTGTGTCCAGAAGAAGTGATCCATGTTGGCATTTCGAGAATTCCTTTTGAGGGATATATGTACAGTGTATATGGAACTCACATGGCCATGTGAAGGGCATGTAATGTTTGTAAAGGACATTCATTCAATACATGACAGAGCCTGCTAAGACTCAACGCTAGAAAGTGTTTCTGCTGGTTTCCTAAAAAATTAAAGAGCTGATTCTCAAGGAGACATCTGAAAATTCTTAGTAAGTAAAATAACCTGATAGGTGGTGTTATCATCTTCTCTCCCATGAGGTGTCTGATTTTGGAAAGTTTGTTAATAGATGGCTTTGGCCTCCCCGAACGACAATCCATGCATCAGAATAACATACAAGCAACTGATGAGGGGCAACCTGGGTGGCCCAGTGGCTTAGCACCGCCTTCAGCCCAGGGCGTGATCCTGGAGACCCAGGATTGAGTACCACATCAGGCTCCCAGCATGGAGCCTGCTTCTCCCTCTGCCTGTGTCTCTGCCTCTCTCTCTCTGCATGTCTCTCATGAATAAATAAATAAAATCTTAAAAAAAAAAAAAAAAAAAAAAACAAGCAACTGATGACAACTTATGAATGCCGAAGCATTCATCTGGCAGTGGACATAGCCCCTGAAACAAGAACATTTTAAACTCTATCCTAAGAGAGAAAGTGAAAAAGAGCAGGCAAAGCTTGCCAGATGCTTTGGCGGATGACTATATGACAGAGAAAGCAACAGATGCCAGAGGCTGCTCAGTAATGCTCAGGTTAAAAAGGGGAAGAAGAAGGTAGACTGTTCAGGCACAATCCTAAAGGATTTAAATAGCTGTGTGCCAAAGTAAAATGGATGGGTAACATCTGAAATGCTAAGGAAGTAAATATGAAATAAACACAGTTCCCTCAACCAACAAATACTGGCCTAACAAAGAGACACCTTTTATAGAACAAGAATTACTGTACCACTGAGGAATTTGAAACTGAAATATACAGTGAGAGATTATTTAAAAATAAATTATAAAAGGTAAGCAAGTGGAGTAACAGAAGAGCAGAGTATATACACCTCAAACCTACATACACAACATCTACAAACCAGAGTGTGAAGACTAGAGTCAGGAAGAAAAGAGAGAAGAGAAAGCACAATATATCTAAGTATGCTACGGAGAGGTGTAATACATTTAACTGTAAAGAACTGAGAAACAGATACCATCACATTCTTAGATTATCTACTAGAAATCTAATTATGCTTAAAAATAGTCTTGGCAAGTTTTTTTTAAGTGTGTGTGTGTGAGTGTGTGTGTGTGTGTGAATGCTATTCTTTAATTCTATCCACAAAGAATTGGCTGCTGATGTGGTACTAATGTGGTCCTTAGAAATACAAGAGAAAATGAAACTTGTAACAGGGAGACAGAAATAGTGGGCTAGAATGAATGCCCACCACTGACTTCAAGTCAGCCACTTAGAAATGTTCAGAGGAAAAGAACAGCTGTTGAAGCTGGACAGGACCCATTCAGAAACAAGAAGTACCTGACTACAGACATTAAAAGGCAACATGGTATGCCTTTTATGATGTGAATTCTCATGAGACTTTTGCCAGTAATCTCTGAGAGAGCAAAGGTGGAAAGGGTTCACAGGTAATTGTGATGAATTCAAAGAGAATTAATAGAGAGGGTACAGATCTGGCCATCTGGTCAATACTGTGACTCACTTTCTTTGAGATCTTGACAAAATCAGTTAAGATCTAAATTAGGCAAGTCTCTGGGCTTCAGTTTCATTACTTTTCAATAAGTAAGGATTCTAACTAGATGAACTTGATCCTTTCACTAGTAGAATTCTATAATATCATGGTATCAAATCATCTTTTCAAAAGATATATCCCAAAGAAGAAAGAAGGGACAAAAAAAGACTCAAAGCCAAACTTAAGGAATTGTGGCAGGAAGGCCACAGTGCTGAAGAAACTGAGGTTCATCAAAAATGCAAACAAGAAAACAAAAAACAAACAAAAAACACCCCACTATTTAAAAGGGTCTCTTAAAGAAAGACGGAATCAAGAAAGGTGAGGCTAAAGGCTTAGAGAATTCAACCAACTTTTATTGAGCCTTTGATAGTGTGACTCTGAGAAAAAAACACAGTTCTTACCTGGAAGGAACTTATAGTCCAACAGGACCACAAGACCTAAAGCAAAATGTAACACACTGGTCTCAGGTTTGCAGATGACAGAACTACTAACCTCTTATGTACACTGTCTTTAGAAAACATATAGGTTTTTAAACTGCAAAGGTTGGCCAAACAACAGAAAAAAAGCAGGTTGAAACCCAGTGAGCCAGCCAAGTGACTCAAATGAATTCACATCTCCAATGCAGATCATTCACATTCTCTGATGCTTATTAGGCAACTAACAAATCCTAGTAGGATCACTGCCCACCACCTTAGAAATACTGGAGGATAGGAGAAGAGGCAGAAGATGGAGATGGACAAATGCTCTAATTTTTAGAAAAGGAAAAGAGTGGAGTCTAAAAAAAAAAAAAAGCATAAGCCAGTGGTTTAGGCACTGATCTCTCACAAACTTCTAGTCAACCATCAGACTACCCAACATTTAGACAAAAACACAGTTATCCTAGTAACTGCATGGATTCAGCACGGACTCCTCCCAGACAGAGATTTATGTATGACTTAAGAAGGGCCAAGACTCTGTAGCCATATTTGTAGGTTTAATATGGCAAAATGGAAACCCCACTGCATGGTACAACATAGATGAAGCTTAAAGACATTAGGCTAAGTGAAATAAAGACACATATGATTCTACTGCTACTAGGTATATAAGTAGTCAAATTCATGGGAATAAAAAGTAGAATGGTGGTTACCAAGACATGGTAGGAGGGAGGAGAGAGGATATCGTTTAATGGGCAGTTTCCGTTTTACAAGGTAAAAAAGTTCTGGAGATCTGCTTTACAACAATATGAATATATTTAACAATATGAATATACTACTGAATTGTACACTTAGAAATGGCTAAGTTGTAAATTTTACGTTTTTTACAACAAAAAAGACATCCTCTGAACACATATGTATGGGCCTACTCTGGGCTTTATATTACATTCCAATGATTTCTTTTTGATCCCCAAGTTAACGCACAATGTCATAATTAATGTAGCTTTATACTTAGTCTTCAATCCCATAGCTTGAGTCCTCCAACTTTTGTTTTTACATTGAAGAGTGTTACAGCTGGGCACGTGGGTGGTTCAGACAGTTAAGCATCCAACTCTTTGTTTCGGCACAGTTAATGATCTCAGGGTCCTGGGACTGAACCCTGCAGGGGTCTCTGCATTCAGTGCAGAGTCTGCTTGAGAGCGTCTCTCCCCCTCACCCGGCCCCTGCCTCCCTGCCTTCCCCCACACTTGTTCTTGCTCTAAAATAAATCTTTTTTTTTTTTTTTTTTTTTAAAGCATGTCACAGCTAATCTAGGTCCTCTGAATATGCTGTAGGTATTCTGGAATCAGTTTACCAATTTCTAAAAGGAAAAAAAGACTACTAGGATTTTGATTGTGATTACACAGAGCCTATGAATCAGATTGGAGAGACTAGCCAGTCTCCCAAGAACAAGGTCTTTAATTTCTTTTGGCACTGTTTTGTAGTTTTGTATGTTGAGGTCTTGCTTATCTTTGGTTAAATTCATTCCTAATTATTTTACATTTGTGTTGCGATGGTAAACATTTTTAATTCTGAAAGAATTACAAATTTATAGGAAATTACAAAAATAATACAGGGAGGTCCTGTGTACTTTTCACCCAGTTCCCTCAGTGGTTACATATTACACAATTATAGTGAAATATCCAAACTAGGAAATTGGTATTGATAGAATGTATGCGTAGACTTAGTTCTATGTCATTTTATCGTATTCATCACACTGTGTAACTACCAATACTTCTTTTAATTTTCCCATTGTTTTTTGCTAGTACATGGGAAAGTGCAAACAACGGTAACTAGGAAAAAGATTTTGATGGAATAGTTCTGTCAGAAGGATTTTTATTCTTCAAAAACTTCTGCCAGATTGATTTTATTCATAAAATGACCACTCCAAAAGAATATATTTACTCAATCTCCAAGTTCAGAATTTTGGAAATACGTGCTTGACAGAGGAGAAAAATAAAAAATGCAAAATATGTGCCCCTTAAGTACATTCCCCGTATTATTTCACTTTGGAAAATATGGATGAAATTCAATTTTGAGGCAGAAATATCATGGGATAGTTCATAAACCTTTTAGGGCTAAACCTCTTCTAACAAGAATATCTCTTGCTACTCTAAGAGCTTCTCCAACTTTTGATCTCCTGGTTAATCACTGGTTAGTGAGAAGGATTCTAAGACTGTAATCTTTACTTCTACTTAAGAAAAAAGAGGGTATCCTCATTTGTTTATGAAGCCAGATATATAAACTAATACTTTGGGTATTTGAATTAGGATGAAGCCAGGTTAGGATGATCTATTATTGTATTTTATTCATGATAATGAAATTATGATTTTTTAAAAAGGTTTATCTATTTATTTTAGAGAGTGAGCGAGAGGGAGAGAGACAGAGAAAGAGAATCCATAAGCAGACTCCCTTCTGAGCATGAAGCCCAATGCAGGGCTCAAACCTAGACCTAGGACCCTGACCGTGAGATCATGACATGAGCTGAATCAGCAGTTGGATGCTCAACCGAGCTACTTAGGCATTATTTTGTTTTTTTAAAAATGTCTTCATGTTTTAGAGATACTGCCTCAAAATCATCTGGAATGGAGGGAGGATGAGTGAAGAGGGGTGGTTAAAGATAACAAAGGCTGGTCAGGTACTGATTTGTTGACATCTGCTATTGCTTCATTATACTATTCTTTCTACTTTAGTCATGCTCGATAACAAGTTTTTTTTTTTTTTCGATAACAAGTTTAAAAGCATTTTATTCACAATTCCAAATTTTCAGCTTCTAATCATTATTGAAAATTTAGTATATAGCAGTAAAATCTGTAGAGTGACTTACCGGACATTTTCTGGTCTGAGTTTATCGAGAACCATCTCTATTAAGTCAGGTCTAAATTCTTCCAGCAAATACTCAGCCGTGAGCACTTCTTCTAGGGGATAATACTTATTAAAAGGAAAATAAATAGATAAATAAAATGTGCAAAGCTACTATAAAGTCTAACTTATTAAAGCAAACATATCTCTAACACATTAAATTCATTATTTTACACTCCTACATCCTCCTTCAATTAAATTTTACTCCATTGGGAAAATTTCTTTTCTCTTTCTTAACACACTTGAATCAGTTTCCTGTTACGGATGATTGTGCAGTTAATTCCCAAATACATTTATGTTACAGAGAGAAAAATCATTTTTTTTTCAGGAAAAAATGCAGTATTTTTGACTAAAAACTGAATACTTGCTAGTGAAGAAAATTTGACAGTGAAATGCTGAACCTATAGGATTCGTGATATGAAGTACACACACTTTTATAAACAGAATTTCTTATCAAACTTATATGCATAAAATCAGAAAAGCATTTAGAAATTTGTTGGGTGGGGGGAATGGCTTACACTTTTGGCTAATAAAGAAAAGTAATATAGAAGATGCTTTTTATCAGTAAGAGCAACTCCCAATATACTGAGACAGACTGATTCATTCATTCAACAAATATTTAATAAACATCTACTCTGTGCCAGGCAAGAGAGATGATGTCCCTGCTCCCTAAGGAGCTTATATTCTTTTGGGGGGGACATACAAAAATAAGTTTAATAATAACAATATTTCATTTGGGGATTGAGACTCAAGGCTGAACTAAAACACAAAACAACAACGAATACAGAAGTCAGGAGACAGAGTAACCAGACCAGTATGGTTAACATAGAGTGTTATATTAGTGTCAAGTGCACAAATAGAGTGATTCAACAATTCTATATATTACTCAGTGCTCATTAAGGTTAGTGCACTCTTAATCTCCTTCACTTATTTTACCCAAGGAGCTTATATTCCAATTGGGAAGGAGGCAGAAAATAAATAGTGTCATTATAGTGATAAGTGTTATGAATAACAAGGGGGCAGGGCATGACTGGAAGGTCAGGGAAGGTCTCTGTGAGGAAGAGACACCTAAATGGAAACCCAACTGATAAGAACCCAGCCATGCAAAGACAAGAGAGAAGAGTGTTCCAGGTAGAGAAAACAGCAAATGTAAAAGGTCCCAAAAGGGAACAATAAACTTAATGCTTGAAGATTAAGCAGCCAGGCAGCCAGTATAGCTGGAGGGGAATGAGAATGGGAGAGATGGGCTGGAGCCAGATCACTTTGTGGGCCAATATGACATTCTGGATTTTATTCCAACTTTGATAGGAAACTGCTGAACAATTTGACACAGAAGAGAAACAGTCTGATTTTGGTTTTGAAAAGATTACTGAGGCTGGAAAAATAAATTATAGTGTGAGACAAGAGGGGAAAAAAGAGGTATCAAGTAAGAGATTATAATGGTAGTCAAGGCAAGATATAATGGTAGCTCAACTAGGGTGGTAGCAACAGAAACGGAGAAAAGCAGATAATCTATATAGCTTTCACATAATTAGCAACTGACACATTACAGAGTTGAAAAATATTAAAATCCAAGAACCAAAATACCTCTGTAATGAAAAATGATAATTTTTAGGATGGTGAAAATTAAGATTTTTAAGCACGGTTTGATATCAAAGTTTGCCTAGTTGCTACAAAGTCTGAAGTTTTATACTACAGCTTTAATTTTTATCATTAATGTAGTACTGAAGGTAATATATGCAGGATCATGAGAATACTCTACACACCACTGTATATGTAAAATAGTAAACTTACATGCAATATTCCTGCAATCTTAGAGGTATAGCCCCGTGGCCTCTCTTTATCTTTAAACCTAAATGCAACAGCATTCAAGTCCTAAAATGGAAAATTAATCCAATTACACATAAATCGACTACTATTTAAAATTTTTTTTTTAAAGAAAAGATTCTTTCTTTAGTGTTTAGTTTGCACTACAGGCTTCCTACTTCCTATTTAACTTTATCACAGTTTCTGAAAAATCGTCTATGCTTATTTAGAAATGTACAGAACATGAAAATAACCAAAGCAGAACATGATTTCTTTAGCCTAAATTAATGAAACTATTAGTCAAAGAACTAGGAAAACTGTAGAGGAACCCTGCAAGATCAACAGTTACAAAGATGATCATTTTGTTGATTCATTCGGAGAAGTGCACCCAGATTGGAAGTTACTGTCCTAGCAGAGGGGATTCCTTTAAACTTTGACCGAAGTAAAAAGGATTTCTCTCATCCTAATTTATGTTTCAGAATCTCGATAATACATTTAAAAGAAGGCTTTAAAATTTTGGAAGGGGTACCTGGGTGGCACAGTGAGTTTAGTGTCTGACTCTTGGTTTCGGCTCAGGTCATGATCTCAGAGTTGTGGGAAGGAGTCCTGTGTCGCTTAAAACTCTATCTCTCTCTCTCCCTCCCTCTACTCCTCTCCTCTGCACACTCTCCCTCAAATATATAAATCTTTAAAAATAAAATAATAATAATAAAATTCTGAAAGACAGAGAACTTTTGTTTGACTGAAAAATAAATAAATAGGGCAGCCCAGGTGGCTCAGTGGATAAGTGCCGCCTTCAGCCCGGGGCCTGATCCTGGGTCCCACGTCGGGCTCCCTGCATGGGGCCTGCTTCTCCCTCTGCCTGTGTCTCTGCCTCTCTCTCTCTCTCTCTTATGAATGAATAAATAAATACATACATACATACATACATACATACAGGCAAGCCAGGCTTTCCCATACAAACAATAATAAAATCACTTTTAAGAACACAGTCATAGGGCAGCCTGGGTCGCTCAGCAGTTTAGCGCCGCCTTCAGCCCAGAGTGTGACGACCCAGACCCGAGGCGAGTCCCACGACAGGCTCCCTGCATAGAGCCTGCTTCTCCCTCTGCCAGTGTCTCTGCCTTTCTCTCTGTGTCTCTCATGAATAAATAAAATCTTTAAAATTGGGATGCTTGGGTGGCTCAGTGGTTGAGCATCTGCCTTCAGCTCAGGGCATGATTCTGCGGTCCCAGGATCGAGTCCCACATCAGGCTTCCTGCATGGAGCCTGCTTCTCCCTCTGCCTCTGTCTCTCTCTCTCTGTGTCTCTCATCAATAAATAAAATCTTTAAAAAAATAATCTTTAAAATAAATAAAGTTCACTATAGGTTTTTGTCAGCAGATCTGAAAATAACAGGTTCATGAAGCTTCATGGAAACAGTAAGGTAAGCCCTGATAGACACAAGCTCAAGAAACTGTTGGCTTCTTTCCATCTGAGGGATAGAAAAACAATTCCTTTTTCCTTCTGAAAAAAAGGCTACTTGATGCGTTAGCCTTTACTTGAGACCCAGGTAGCCAATCAGAGCAGTACAACTAAGTTTTAACTAAACTACTATGCACTGAGAGATTTTAGAGTTTAAATAACAACAACAAAAACCTCCAAAACTTTAAAGGTTTCACTGGGCCTTAAATTTAAATTAATTCATATGTATAGGTTTTCTGAAAATTTTCCTCAAGAAAAATTTTGGTGAAACAAAATTACCTTGCACTCTTGGAAAACCCATTCTTGTGGTCCTTCTGCACGTAACTTCTGAATGTATTGAAACATGTGCAAAATTATATCTTCAACGTGTACTGGAAAAAAGGGGCACACTTCAAAACCATTTAGTCCTTGAATCTTTCAAAGCAGTGAGCTCACCCCTAAGGTAAAGTCAGGTAAGTACAAATGGAGTCTTGACTTCCCTGAAACTGGTTTTAGGGTCCCACACATGGCCCTCCAGCCTCTGGGACAAGTAACAGAAGGAACTTTGGGATAGTCAATGAGCCAGTGAAAAGCCAAGTACAACATAATAACAAATTTTTAAGGAGGAAAAATCATCCATAAGACGAAGGCCAAGTTGCACATGAAAAATATGATGGATGAATTGTATAAGTTAAAGGTTTTATGGCTTTATAATATAAAACAGATCCATGGCATTAAGACATTTTAATAAATGTATCATAAGGCAATTTTCATTCAAAACCAAAAAGGTCCATACTTACATAATCCTTCCTCAGTCAAGTCCACATTAATGATAAAAAACATAAAACCTCGGGCTCCTTCCTTCTGTCCACCAACAAGAGTATTTACCCAGCCTATAACATTCAAAGGAAATCAAAACAGGATTTTATGTGTGGCTTAAGATTTATTTATTTATTTATTCAGAGAAAGAGAGAGAGAGGCAGAAACACAGGCAGAGGGAGAAGCAGGCTCCATGCAGGGAGCCCAACGCGGGACTCGATCCCGGGTCTCCAGGATCACACCCCGGGCTGCAGTGCTAAACCGCTGCGCCACCGGGGTTGCCCGTGTGGTTTCTTTTAACACAAGAATGTTCTTTTCAATTCATGCTGTATGTTCCCAAGATATCAGAATGAACCACTTGCAGAAAAAGAGCAAAAAAGTCAGTTCAGAAAAACCATTTCAGACACTTAGAAGACTGAAGTGGTTTTGTTTTGTTTTGGGTTGGATGGTTTCCTCAAGACTCTTCCAATCAGTTCCCAAGGGAAGAGTAGAGTACTGTGCTTAAGTGTTATATAAAAGCAGAGCCTGAGTTGAGAGGGGCCTTGGAAATCATCTATTGACTAGATGCTACTATACCCTCTGGTCTGATGGATAAGAGCAGGCAAATAAATAATGTGTACTGTCATTTCGCAGAGATGGTAAAGAATATCCAATATGACCTTTTACTTTTTAAACCTCTCTGTTACTTAAAACACATAGCACAGGGGTGCCTGGGTGGTTTAGTGGTTGAGTATCTGCCGTTGGCTCAGGGTGTGATCCCAGAGTCTCTGGGATCAAGTCCCACATCGGGCTCCTCGCAGGGAGCCTGCTCCTCCCTCTGCCTGTGTCTCTTCCTCTCTCTCTCTGTCTCTCATATGAATAAATAAATAAATAAAAATCTAAAAAAAAATGTAGCACAGTATCTTTTGAAAAATCTAAACTTCACTGCAGAATACTGAAGGGTAAAACAAATTATGGGGGAAAAAAAAACCCAAAGCAAAAAACAAAAGGACACTAACAACCAGCACCCTCACTCTCCCGTAAACCCAAAACAGTCTCATCTAAAAATGTTCCTTCATGAAAAAATATTTAAGAGAAAACAAGAGCCAGAGTAAAAGGAAAGACTTACCCTTTGATTTAAGTTCTGATAACAGACTTCCAGGACCTTCATGACCAATTAGATGACCAAGATAATGGCCAGGATTTGATTTGTAGTATTTCTGAAGGTCAGGTATGGGAAATGTCACATAAAGATTCCTAATATCCTTAATGGGTACTATTTTGTAAAGTTGCTGGAAAAAAAAAAAAAATCAAAAGATTAGCTGCTGTATCAACTCCTACCTACTGAATAATATAAACTATGAAGAATACAGATTTTCATGAAGAATCCCAAATTCAAAAGAAAATTAAGTGCCAGAGAAAACTGTACTGACCACAAAGAATAACTGGCTCTTTCTAAGTGGAATTTCATTACAGTCGCAGTATAGCCCATGTCTGATCCCCTAGACCATGCAGCTCAATGTACTTGCCTTCTGGCACTGGAGAACAGCTTCTGCAGTTTATCAAGACTATAACTACCAAAACTACTTTTATTTTTTTATTTTTTCCAAAACCACTTTTAGGATGCAAAGATCAGATATATATTGTTATCTTTTTGGTGATACATATCCCTAATAAACATGAAACTGATTTGATTATCCAAACAAGTATTAAAAACTATATAAATAAAACTTTGAAAATTTTTCATCTACTCTAGTAAACTAGACATATATTATGTCCAAAAGTTAAAAAAGAAAAAAATATTAGAAATACATGCACTTATTTTTTTTTTTTAAAGATTTTATTTATTTATTCATGAGAATACACAGGAGAGAGAGAAGCAGAGACATAGGCAGAGAGGCTCCATGCAGGGAGCCTGATATGGGACTCGATCCCAGGTCTCCAGGATCACACCCTGGGCTGAAGGCGGCGCTAAACTGCTGAGCCACCGGGGCTGCCCCATGCACTTACTTTAAGATGTTCTTCTTGGAAAGGGTGTTCAGGAAATTCTGGCAATGGGACATTTTTGTTCTCAACTTCAGAAAATAGCTTTACTACCAGATTAGTTAAGTCGTCTAAGGATTCTGTAAGAAAACAGACAATGAAAACAATCTTAACATGAAAGTATTTAAAACCTCAGTTTCCTCTATATACATATAAAATCACTACATTGTATACCTTAAACTTATGCAATATTACATATCAATTTTATTTCAACAAAGCTGGAGAAAAATTGTATCTCAATAAAGCTGAACAAAATGTTAGGATCTCATGAAAAATCTTAGGACTATTAAAATAGAAAATCTACAATTTTTTAAAACTGCATCTGATAAAGTTGAAGCACTCCATTCAATCCTGCCAGTGCCTATATAACTTCTAAAAGCTAAGCAATATTGATAATTATACCTGACACATTCCTAGCTCTTTACAATTTAAAAAACTGTTTCACAAATGTTATCTTGCAATAAATTTAAAACACGTATTAAAAGTAGAAAAATCGGCTGCATTTGGAAAACTATTTGATCAATTGCCAACAGGCACATACTAAAGCATCAGCTGGTAGATTATACTTACTTTATAAATAGACACAATCTAAGCCCATTGTTAAAAGTCAAATGTTAGAGTCTGTGAGTGATTTTGAGGGGGAAAAGTAAATAAAATGGTGAAAAGAGTCTTGGGTAGGGAGACTAGAGGACTTGGATCCTAATCCTGGCTTCACCAACCTTATCAACTGACTACTTGGAAAACCTGGTTAACCACTTCTGGTTCTGTAAAATGAGAACACTGGGTAAGATGATCACAGGTCTCTTCCAAGGTCTAACATTGTATGATTCTGTATGAAAATATGCCAAACTCATTCAAAGACTTGTAATTGTTGGTAGAACTACATGGCCACTTAAGTTATTCTGTGTTATCACCTACCTATATTTTTTAAAGTTATACTTGAAAAACTTATAAAGCTGTATGTATAGTATGTTTACTGCAGCGCTGTTTATAACAAAAACTGGAAATGACCTAAACATCTATGAGCATGTGAATATTATGAAATGTCTACACATTAGAATTTTATGCAGTCATTAATAATGGAGAGATCTCTATGTGCTGATACAAAAAATATCTCAAAGCTCTATTAAATGAAAACTGCAGGCAGTCTCAGTTAATTTTTTAACAGGCATACCTATATATATGAATAAAATTCCAGTTTTGGAAGTGTAACAAGAAATTACTTAAGGTGAGATTTCTGAGGAGAAGGCATTGTCATCACAGAGGAAAAAAAAACTTGATTTACACTTCATACCTTTCTATGTAGAATACACTTTTTTCCATGTACACCTATTTCTATCATTCAAAAAATGAAAAAAGGAAAAAGGTTCCTTCCCCCCCCCCCCCCCAAATAATCTGTCTTTCCAATTTGGGGCTCAAACTCATGAACTCTGAGATCAAGTGTGGCATGCTCTACTGAGCCAGCCAGGTATCCAAAAGGTTATCTTTTTATAAACAAGGTAACACCTCACCTTGATTCTGTCTCTCCAAGAATAGGTTATTTATAAATGGTATAAACACTGATCAATTGTTACCATCAGGAAGCATTTGGATCAAATAAGAAATTTCTCTTAATATTCTAGGACCCATTTGGAACTTTTTCATGAACTCTCCAGAGAGTATTTAATCACTATTTGAGATTTGCATTTATATAGTATGAAATTCTCTAGTAGAGACTACTAGGCCTATGAATATGGCATTTGCACTTTACTTATAAAATGTACATATTTTTACTTCAATTTTTTTGACATGTATGCAGGACCTCAAAATGTCCAGAGCCAAATACAAGGCAGACGAGTAGCTGCTTATTATATGACAAGTAAACTCAGGAATGGAGTGGGTATATTTGGAGCAAGAGATGGCAGAAATATCTTCATGCACAGATGGAACATGTGACTTGAAACAAGGGCAGTAAACAAAGACTTATCAACCTGAGGTGCTGGCAACAGCAGGGTCCTTTATTTTTTTTGTTGTTTTGTTTTTTTGTTTTTGTTTTTTTTTTAGCAGGGTCCTTTAGAGCAAGGTTCTACGAGGTGTGCCTTTCAAGTATTTCTACCTTAAGAGCTTAAGTTAACAATGTAGCTTTTTAAGGTAAAGCAGCTATACTATGCTGCAGTCTGTCTTCTCCACTACACAGTGAGTTACTGGAGTTCAGGGAAAGGAGTCCCTTTCATCGTTACATCACGAGGACTTGGCAATCCCAGGGTCTGTACTTGATAGTTACCTATTTGCCAAGTTTCCAGGTAATTAGTGCTGCCACAACTAGAGGGATGGTCCCGTGGGAGAACAGAGAAAAACTTTTTTGTCCCTTTGTGACAGAGATCCTTCCACATGGTTACTCTTTTCTCTCCCCTCATCCTAGAAGAAGGAGCGGATTTTCTATTAATCCTCTGAGAGATCCTGTTTCCTCCTCATAACTCCTGTAGCAAGGACACCTCTTCCAGGCCCCTTACCAATTCCACTTAACTTAGCACACTAAGTTCACAGTCAGTCACACTAGGAGAGTGACATGTATATAATCAGAGAACTGAAACATCTTTTAGACACTTATTCTGTCACTTCCACTAAACAGAACACGGAACGCAGGCCTCCTCCCTGATTCATCTGTTGTCATCATTAGTTGCCCAATAAGTGCTTATGGAAATCAAGGTTTTTTTTGTCTCAATACAACATAGACAAAAATATTCCCAGGACTAGGCTCTAAATACCAAGTGATATTTAACACTCTAGAACTACCTACCATTAGCAAGCACACAGATTTACAGATATACTTTTTATTTTGTTGGCATCACTCTTTGGATCAATTTTATATCCTGGTTCTTCTTACCAACTTAAAATATATATAGTTGCTTATTTTCTGCTTACAAACTAAAATTCGTCAAAAGTAGAAAACCAACAACAAATGTAAAAAGAAGGAAACAAAAGTCATCATAATCTCATGATTATGGGATGCTAAAAGTAGGTACCCTTTATGGAGCATTTGCTACATGCCAGGCACTATGCTGAACACTTCTGCATTATCTTGATTAAATCTCATAAAAGTTATGAGATAGCACACCTCCATTTAAAAAATGTAAAAACGGGATCCCTGGGTGGCGCAGCGGTTTAGCGCCTGCCTTTGGCCCAGGGTGCGATCCTGGAGACCCAGGATCGAATCCCATGTCGGGCTCCTGGTGCATGGAGCCTGCTTCTCCTTCTGCCTATGTCTCTGCCTCTCTCTCTCCCTGTGTGCCTATCATAAATAAATTAAAATTTTAAAAAATATAAATATATATATATATATATATATATATATATATATATATATAAATAAATAAATAAAAAATGTAAAAACTAAAGTTCAGGGATCTGAAGTAACTTTATTAGCTCGAGACCACACAGCTAAGTAAGTGGTATATCTGGAATTCAAACCCAAGCTGTTAGGGTCTAGAGCATGAGTTCTTAACTACTTTTATCACATTAGATTTCTAGTATGTGTTTTTCTATTTTGTTGTATGTCTATACCATATACCATATATGTATATTATAATTTTTTATAAATCCCTAAATGGGATCATATAGTACATAGTTTTTTTACAGTGCTTGTGTTTCTATTGGACATATTAAGAATATTTTCCCGTATTATTAAAATGCTGCCATTAAAATTGATTCATTCAGTATATATTTACCATGTGTATATGATGTGTCAAGAACTAACTCAGACACTCAGGACAAAGCAGTGAACAAAACAGCTTCTATTCTCAAGTAAATTACTTTCTAGTACGGTGAACAATGATAAATATTTAATATTTCAGGTGGTGATAAATGTTGTAAAGAAAAATAAAGCAGATAGGAGAACAGAAAGTGGGAGAAGAGATGCAATTTTCTATAAGATGCCCTATTACATAGTTATAACATCATTATTTAACCTATCTTCTATTAATGATCAGACCATTTCTAACTTTTCACTAATAAGTATGATACTGACAGAAACATCTTAGTGCATCACCTTTTTGAATAAATCTGGTTATTTCCTTAGATTGCATTTCTTGAAGTAAAAACATACTTTTTAAGGGTGATGTACGTTGCTAACCTGTTCTCCAGAAAGTCTAGAGCAACTGCATAAATTGTTTATACCGCCACCAATAGAAAAGTGCACTATTCCTCTGAGTATTACTTAAAAACAATAACAAAATTATGGTAATTTAACAAGTGGCAGCACTATACTGTATCCAGTTAATTTGCATTTAAAAAGTCAAGCCCTTATATAGAAGCAGCCCAAGCATCCATTGAAAGATGAATGGATAAAGATGATGTGGTACGTGGTATGCATACACAATGGATTATTACTTAGCCATAAAAACGAACGAAATCCTGCCATTTGCAACACACAGACTGGACTAGAGAGTATAATGCTGAGTGAAATAAGTCAGAGAAAGACAATTACTATATGATATCACTCATATGTGGAATTTAAGAAACAAAACAAAGGGGGAGAAAAAAGGAGAGAGACAAACCAAGAAACAAACTCTTAAAAAAAAAAAAAAAAAAGATTTTATTTATTTATCCATGAGAGAGAGAGAGAGAGAGAGAGGCAGAGACACAGGCAGAGGGAGAGGCAGGCTCCATGCAGGGAGCCCGACGTGGGACTCAATCCCAGGTCTCCAGACCACGCCCTGGACTGAAGGCGGCGCTAAACCGCTGAGCCACCCAGGCTGCCCAAGAAACAGACTCTTAATGGCAGAAAACAAACCGATGGTAACCAGAGGGGAAGTTGGAGGGACAGGTGAAGTAGGCAATTGGCATTAAGGAGTACACTTGTCACGATGAGCACTGGGTGATGTATGGAATTGTTGAATCACTATATTCCAGAAACTAATACAACACTGTAAATTAACCAATTGGAATTAAAAATTTTAGAAAAATAAGACTAAAAAATAGGAAGATAGACAAGAGTCAATTTGCTGTTTATATTCCAAATCATTTTTCCAGTGTATCATCATCTGCCTTTCCCTCCCCCCTCCCGCCCCATCATTTGCTGTTTAATCTTATTCCTAGTTTTCTGAATTGTTTTAAGGTCAAATTTGATCATCTTTCCTTTTATATCTCCTTTCTTTGCTTTTATAGGTTTATAATACCTACTAGTAATTTATATTTTTCTCAGGTCTCCATTTTAAATCATCTATACTCCTTTTTAAAACACAGAGTTAGGGATCCCTGGGTGGCGCAGCGGTTTGGCGCTGGCCTTTGGCCCAGGGCGCGATCCTGGAGACCCGGGATCGAATCCCACATCGGGTTTCCGGTGCATGGAGCCTGCCTTCTCCCTCTGCCTGTGTCTCTGCCCCTCTCTCTCTCTGTGACTATCATAAATAAATAAAAAAATTTAAAAAATAAATAAATAAATAAAACACAGAGTTAAAAAAAAAAAGAAGAAAAAAAAAAGAACACAGGGTTAAAAACAAAATTCCCCCCTTCATATATTCTCCAACAAGGAGATCATTTTCAAAAGCCTCTGAGCAGATAAAAGGCCGTATCTTCTATCCTTCTTACAATATTTTGAAAGAGCCAAATGGAAAACTTAGATTATCTAATTCTATGAAAAATCTTAAGGATTCTTACCTCGACCTAACACACAGATAGCCATTAAGTTGGATGAATAATAAGTAGAGTGGAATTTCAGTAGCTCTTGCCTGACATCAATGCCTTCTTGGTTTGGTCGAGTCTCTAAAGTGTATTTGTTACCTAAAAAGGAAGAAAAACATTTCTTAGCAAAACATAAATATGTAGACTTTAAAGTTATGGAATTATTACTGACATTGTTATAAAGTAAACTTAAAAACCAGAGTTCAAGCTAACACACATAATGATTAGTTAATATGTCTGAATGTATGTGGAATCAACAGGAGAGAAGAGTACAAATTAATAACATTTTAAACTACAGAGGATTTTCCCTCAGGAACCTAAAGGGCTTTATGAAAATTATACACCTTAAAATCCCTCTGAGATAGAGGTATGATGAGCACTTATAGGACAAAATGAAATCTACGTGGCCTCCATTCACACTTACTTTAAGTTTCAATTCCCTATGTGCTCCATAATTAATTGAAGAAAGTCACGGAGGGATCTTTTCGGAAGTTGCCAAGTTATTTGTGGAAAGAACTGTACTATTCTTGGCTGAAACATTAAATTTGTGATGTGAATAAATTCTCATGGATTTGATCTAGACTGGTAAAAATAGGATATGATGCTAATTTTATAAGTCTCAAGCAATGTGTAATATATATATATATATATATATATATGTAATATATATATATATACATATATATATGTATACATATGTACCACTGAGAGCTCTTACAAAATCTAATAACTAACTCAATTAGGGCAAACTATGGTCACAATCTCTAAGTACTACCTTTCTAATAAAAATCCTGTAGTTTAGGGAATTCAGAGATAGAATTCTAATGATTGGTGTCTCCCTAAAAATGGCATTTTGACTAGAAAGATCCTAAAATCTTGCATAGAAACTTTTATTGTTGTTCCTGCTTACTCTACTAAGTGGTTGCTATCTTTCACCTGCAGAGATGAAACTATGACAGAACACATTCTTTATATATTCTTTCCTTGGGTCATTATAATGGCTGTACTGAACTGGCATTGGAATCCCCTCATTAAATTGGGTACCTAGAGAGAACCACCAGATGGCGTTCTTAGATCCAGTCTTTAGCCTTGTAGAGCTGCGTAATACTGAGCCAAGATTTCATGCCTGAATGCTTGAAACAACAGATGTAGCGTGTGCAAGCAACAGCCTAGCAAGTGCCCATTAACTTTAGTCACAAAGTGATCAAATGTACTCAATATTCACTAGCAGTAGCCTGCTAGTCAAGTTTTCAGGTTTTTTTTTTTTTTTTTTAAGATTTTATTTATTTATTCATGAGAGACAGAGAGAGAGAGAGGCAGAGACACAGGCAGAGAGAGAAGCAGGCTCCATGCAGGGAGCCCGATGTGGGACTTGATTCCAGGTCTCCAGGATCATGCCCTGGGCCGAAGGCAGGTGCCAAACTGCTGAGCCACCCAGGCGTCCCAAGTTTCAGATTCTTAAATAATTCTCTCAGTTTCTCACAAAAGATGCAGCTCAATTCCAGATTTGCTCTACTTGAGGTCCTGAGACATCCTCCAACTCAACTGGAGAGATTCAGGTGCTCTTAAAAATATCCAGAAGAGGGGGCACCTGGGTGGCTTAGTCAGTTAAATATCTGCCTTTGGCTCAGGTCGTGGTCTCAGTGTTCTGGGATTGAGCCCCACATTTGGCTTCTTGCCCTGGGGAGTGGGGAGTCTGCTTCTCCCTCTTTCTCCCTCTGCCCACCCTCCCACTTGCGCTTGCTTTCTTGTTCTCTCTCTCAAATAAATAAAATCTTAAAAAAAATATATATCCAGAAGAAAAAGCAACCTTGCTGGGTAATGATTTCAAGTCCTTTCATATTAAGGTAAACTCTTCCTTTTCTAATTGAAAATTCTAAAAGCCTCAATTCCAGAGGTACGAGTCTTTATAGTTTCCTTAGTTATTTACACTGCCAAGCTCAGATTCCTACAATATGTGAACTAAGAATGACATAGCAGGGTACTCAAGTTTGGAGAAATTAAGTTTTATTTCAACAGACAATCAATGTGATAGTGTGAGATCAAAACCAGAATTTTAGTCTAAATGTGACCTGATTTGCCTACCCACAATCACGTCAATGTTCTAGGTTTTAAAAAAGCTTAAACTTCATATCAAAGGTTATGAAGACTTAGATCATGGCCTCCAACTAAACTTAAAAGTTCCTTCAGGTTGGCCAGCTCTAGAACATTCTGCTTTAATTTTCATGCTCCTGGGATGCCTGGGTGGCTCAGTGGTTGAGCATCTGCCTTTGGCTCAGGTGTGATCCTAGAGTCCCTGGATCAAGTCCCACATCAGGCTCCCTGCACAGATCCTGCTTCTCCTTCCTCTGCCTATGTCTCTGCCTCTCTCTCTCTCTCTCTCTCCGTGTGTGTCTTGTGAATAATTTTTTTTAAAAAATGTAATTTTCATGCTCCTGAATATCTTACCATTTTATCCTTTTTATTTTTTTACAGATTTTATTTATTTGAGAGAGTTATGTGCAAGCAAGAGAGTACAAGTGGGGGAGCAGCAGAGGGAGAGAGAGAGAAGCAGACTCCCCACTGAGCAGCGAGCCCAGACATGGGGCTGGATCTCAGAACCCTGACATCACGACCTGAGCTGAAAGCAGCCGCTTTACCAACTGAGCCTCCTACCCCTGGTTTCACCGCAAGTCATGATCTCAGGGTTGTGGCTCTGTGCTTAATGAGGAGTCTGCTTCTCTCCTTTTCCCTCTCTGTGCCCACAAAAGCACGTGAGTATGTACATGCTCTTTTTAAAAGAAATAAATCTTAATTTAAAAATAAAAATAGAGATAAAGTAGGAACATACCCCAAACACACTAAAACACAGATCATGGCAAAACACTATGCTATATTAAAATGACCCAAAGAACTGCGACAGAATACTAGACTAGCAAAGAGAATGAATAATCCACTGTTCATATGCAGCAGTATAAATAAAGTTCACAACATTAAGGTAGTGTGAAAAAAGCCAGACACAAGAATATACACTTCTTCATTTCATTTATATAAAGCATAAAAACAGGCAAAATTAATCTGGGTTATTAGAAGTCAGATAGAGGTCACCCTTAGGGGATGGACAGTGACTACAAAGGGGCACAAGCAGGACTAGTGAGTGCAGATAATGCTGTTTCTTCACTGGCTGCTGGCTCCATGATGTGCTAAGCACATCATGGAGCTTTTGAAAACTTTTGAAAACTCAGTGATTGATACAATAATACCAGAACATTTATTTAATTGATTATTCAAATAGCAAAAATAAAAACAATTTATCAGAACCACACACATTTTTCTGCATCTTTACTCTACTTTGCAACAAAAAGTTAAAAAGAAAAAAGAGCCAAAGAAGCCATTGTCAACAACAATGTAGCTCACCTGAGGTCCTCAATCGAATGATACCAGATCTCTGGCCAAACTGCTAAACAGACACTCAGTCACATTTGCTCTGAAAAGTGGCTTTTAGCTATAAATAGATACCATTCTATGAATCTACATTTTCAACTCTTGGCTGCCTAGATGTTTTCACTTTTACTTTTTTTTAGATTTTGTTTATTTATTCATGAGAGACACAGAGAGAGAGGCAGAGACAGAGGCAGAGGGTGTAGCAAGGCTCCATGCAGGGAGCCCGATGTGGGACTCTATCCCAGGACTCCAGGATCATGCCTTGAGCGAAAGGTAGGCGCTAAACTGCTGAGCCACCCAGGGATCCCTGTTTTCATTCTTTCTAATATGTGATGACAGAAGGAAATTATAGTCCATTTGGGAACACCAGTTCTATATCCTCTGAGGTACCTGAATTAGAAAAGGAAAGTCAGTTCTCCACTATGACTGACTCTCTTGGGATCAGGATAGTCAGCTCTCAATCCATCGACAAAAACATGGATACTAGGTATGATGAGCCAACAAAAAAAAAAATTTTAATAACTTTTTGAAATAATAAATCAATACATATACAAAACATTTTCTTTGGCAACTGGCAGACGAAGAAGTCAAAGATTCAAAGGATAAGAAAGAACTGACCAGCATACATCATTACTGGCTTGAAGACAGGGAGGACCATGGAGCAAGGAATGCAGGTAACATTTAGGAGCTCGAAGCAGCCCCTGGCTGACAGCCAGCACAGAAAGGGTGATCTCAGTCTTATGGCTAAAAGGAACTGAATTTTGCCAATGGTTAAGAATGACCTTGGAAGATGTTTTTCCCCAAGCCTTCAGATGGGAACTTTATATAGTCAATATCTTGGTTTCAGCCTTGTGACACCATGAGTAGAGAATTCCAGGCCATGCCAGACTTTGGACTTATAAAACTAGGAGCTAATAAATGGGTGCTGTTTTATAAATATTTTTAAAAAATATTTTTTATCTATTTAGAGAGACAGTAACAGAAAGCACAGAGGAAGAGTGAGAAGCAGGTCCTCCTGCTCAGCAGGGAGCCGGACCTGGGACTTGATTCCAGAACCCTGGGATCTTGGTCTGGGCCAAAGGCAGACGCTTAACTCACTGAGCCACCCAGGCATCCCTATAATAATACTTTTAAAAACCCAAAAAACAAATGGGCCAAAGAGTCAGGCTTGCCATTAAGTTTATTCATCCTTTTATAACAAATCCTTGTATAACTCCTTTAAAAGAGTTTACTAAAAACAGGAAGGCTAGCTGATGGAATTTCTTAAGAGATCGTTAGATGAGGAAATGAAGGGAAAAGTAGAACATAACGCACAGAACTCTGTAATTTGTCCCTAAATCAACTAGACTCTGTTCACAGAGGAACAGACACTGGCTTAGGTGTTCACAGAACTCTCATCTAATCCAGTTTCAGCCATCTTCTGGCTGCATAACCTTGAACAAGTTACTTTACTTCTCTTAGGCTCTATCTCGATTCTGACATTGGTAGGAATGCATCAGATTAGAAAAAAAATCCATGTAATAAAGCTTAAGAGTAATATTTAACATTCAGTAAGTAGCAAAAATATGGAAGTCTGATGATACCAAATGCTGTTTAGAGATGCACAGAAGTGAGAACTCAGCCACTGCAAGAGAAAATATAAACTGAATCAACTGCCAAAGCAACAATTTGGCAATATCTACTGAATATGAAGATGTGCATGAATACTCTACTTCACAGTAATTCCACTGCTGGATACACGTACCCTAAAGAACTCTGTGCATAAGGACATATGCACAAGAATGCTCATAGAAGCACTATTCCTTTAATAGGAAAACAGGTAAACAGTGATATATTCAATGAAATTTTCAAATAGCAGCAATAAAAATTTTAAAACTTCCCTGAGGTACATTCACCAATATGGGTAACTCTTACAAATATCATGGTGAATGAAAAAATACAAATGGCAGAGATTACTCACAATAAAATGCCATCTTTGTAAAACTAAAAACTATAAAACATATTGCTTAAAGGGAAATACATGACTAGTGATATTTAAAAAAAAACAACATGGTGGACACCTGGTTGGCTCAGCAATTGAGCATTTGCCTTTGGCTCAGGGCGTGATCCCAGAGTCCCAGGGTTGAGTCCCACATCGGGCTTCCTGCATGAAGCCTGCTTCTCCCTCTGCCTGTGTCCCTGCCTCTCTCTGTGTCTCTCATGAATAAATAAATAAAATCTTAAAAAAACAAAACAAAACCATGAGCTTGACAGTCATCAAACTTAAGACAGTGGTTACTTCCCAGAAGCGGGAGGAAAATGCAATTGGAGAAGAGTATATCAAATGCTCAAACTGTACTTATGATGCTCTGTGACTTTAGTATACACAGAGAATGATCTGGCAAATACTTCTGAACCTATTTTTTATGACATAATAAATCTGTAAAAATGTTATAGTAGTCAACATAACCCTTGATGTATAACAAAATAAACACACAATAAACAGCAGATACTGTTGTTACGATGTGAATTGTATCTATGAAGGACTCCTGGCTTCTGAGAAGAGCACAGAAACTAATGGCATTATAGTAGAAAAGAAAGCTCAGCAAATGGTCTAGATGACTTTCCTCAACCTAACAATCCATGCATGGAGAAAAATGGGAATATGGCTGGTATAATAACAAATACCAACCAGTCTAGTCTCTAGATACATACTGTCTAATTTAGTACTAACTCAGCTAGGTCACTCATATCAAACTAAAATACTGCTACCAAAACCCTGAATCCTATCTTTCTGGCTCTGTTACCATTACAGTGAGCTCCAGCAGGGGACTGAATGGACACCAGGGCAGCTTACTGAGACACTTCCACTCTGGACCCACTAGAGAGAGCACTGGCTTGGCAGATGGGAGATTGAGGATTTCTGGTCCTGACTCCATCATATATCAATTAAGCAACCTTAGAAAAGTCTCTCATTATCTCTAAGGGGTCATTTATTTGATCTGCAAAATAAGGACTATATGAATATATGCCCAGTTGTTAAGAGCTAGGGCTCAATCCCTGACTTCTCTGGCTCCTGGCTGCGAGATACAGACAAGTTTCTTAACCTCACTAGGCCCCAGTTTCCTTATTTGTAACTAAGAATAAGAAGAGACCCAACCTCAAGGATTGTTAGTATGATTAAATGAATAGTCTGTGTAAAGGCTTAGCACAGCACCTGTCAGACAATAATTACTTAATATTAACCTGGGTTGTTGTGAAGCTGATGTAAAGTGATAATGAAGATGAAAAAGGTTTTGTAAATTATAAAGCTCAGTAAATACTATCTTATATTTTCATTGTAACTACTTTAAATTCTATTTAAAAAAAAGAAAAGCTTACAAATTCAGTACTAATATATACAAAAATTGAATTCATTTTCCTGGAAAATTCTGAAGCCAGGAATTTCTTATACTGCAGAAAAGACTGAGTTTGAAGATATAGAAATCTGTTTTAGAATCTAAAGCTGTCTGCAACCATATGTCTGATAAGATTCTCAAGGAAAGGTCAACTTGATAGTTATAACCATAAAAATCTTAAATATTGTCTGAAAATGCAAGATTCTGAAAGTTTTGTTAATATATCTATAGGTAGTTACTTGGAATTACAGTTAACCCTTGAATAACGCAGGTTTCAACTTCACAAATCCACTCATATGCAGATTTTCAATAAATACAGTACATGTATAAATACAATAAATACTGTAAATGTACTTACTCTTGTGACTTTAACATTTTTCTTTTCTGTAGCTTACTTTCTCATAAGAATACAGTATACAATACATATAACATACAAAATATGTGTAAACTGATAGCTCATGTTATTGGTAAGGCTTCTGGTCACACAGGCCATTAGTAGTTAAGTTTCCAGGGGAGTCAAAAGTTATACAAGAAGGACACTTGGCTGGATCAGATGGGGGAATGTGTAACTAAAGCCTTTTGGGATGTATGAATTTTCCTATAAAATTAAAAAGGGCAATTCTCTTACACCTGGATTAGTATATGCAAGTACAAGATGCAAGTCAGGAGATGGGACTAGAAGTGAAAACCTTGTAAATGCCCTAATAAAGCACCTGTACACTTGATTAATCCTGTTCTGGATTTCCATAAATTTCTAGTTTTTCATAGACACATATCCTAGGCAAGGAAAAAAAATAAGACAGTAACAACACCCATGGAAAAACTTAGGTAATATTAAATGACTAAGTGGGCTGAATATATCAAATATTTCTATGTGCAAACAAATGAGTCATCATTGAAGGATGATGAATCAAGCATTTGTTCTGCCTTTCCTATAAGTGTATGAGAAATAACAGAATTAGAATTAGGGAGGAAAAAAAAAAAAAAAGAATTAGGGAGGCAATGCTTTGAGGATCAGTGGTTGCAACACTACAGAAAGACAACTAGATTCTATATGCCCCTGATGGAAGAACACACCACCACCTATGATGTCTTGTCAAAAAACCCATGGAGCGTCTGAGTGGCTCAGTCAGTTAAGCATCTGCCTTCAGCTCAGGTCATGATACCAGCATCCTGGGATTGAGTCCTGCCCAGCTCTCTGCTCGGTTAGAGTCTGCTTCTCCCTCTTCCTCTACCCCTTCCCCCTGCTGGTATTCTCTCTCTCAAATAAATAAATAAAATCTTCAACAACAACAACAACAACAAAAAACATGAACCTGATCAAGCCTCCATATCCAACTGCCAATTTGTGGAAATACAGAGGTCAGAGTAATGTGTAAAACTACACTGTTGGGAATGCAAGCAAGAAAATCTAGGCTATAGCAACCAACCTAATCCTGCAAGAAGTAAATTCCACAGGGGTCAGAGGAGGGAGATGAAGGATGAATCTACACCTATATACCAAAAGATATTTAAAGACCTTTCAATTATTTTTTTTTTAATTTTTATTTATTTATGATAGGCACACAGTGAGAAAGAGAGAGGCAGAGACACAGGCAGAGGGAGAAGCAGGCTCCATGCACTGGGAGCCCGACGTGGGATTCGATCCCGGGTCTCCAGGATCGCGCCCTGGGCCAAAGGCAGGCGCCAAACCGCTGCGCCACCCAGGGATCCCAAGACCTTTCAATTATTAACATTGAACATTATGTGGACCCTAATCCCAACAAATTTTTTAATTATATATTTTTATGAGACAAATAGAAATTTGAAAACTAGATATTAGACATTAGTGATAATATTTTATTTTTGTTGTTTTTAGAAGAGTCATCATCTTTTAGAGACATATACTGAAATATTTATAAGTAAAAGGATATGATGTCTAGGCTCTTTTCAAAATAATACAAGAGGGTGAATGGGATTGTGGATTAGTCAGGGCAGAGTGATGCATATATAGGGTTCATTACAGTATTTGTCTGCTTTTGTGGGTTTTAAAGTCTTTGTTTAAAAAGGAAGAAGAGGGGGGACACCTGGATGGCTCAGCAGTTGAGCATATGCCTTCAGCTCAGGATGTGATCCCGGGGTTCCAGGATTGAGTCCCACATTGGGCTTCTGCATGAAGCCTGCTTCTCCTCCATCTGCCTATGTCTCTGACTCTCTCTGTATAAGTAAATTAAAAATATATGAATAAATAAATTAAAAAATAATAATAATAATAATAAAAAGGAAGAAGAGGGGACGCCTTGGTGGCTCAGGGGTTGAACATCTGCATTCGGCTCAGGGCATGATCCCAGGGTCCCAGAATTGAGTTCTGCATTGGGCTCCCCTCAGGGAGCCTGCTTCTCCTTCTGCCTATGTCTCTGCCTCTCTCTGTGTCTCTCATGAATAAATTTAAAATATCGTAAATAAATAAATAGGAAGAAGAGAAAAGGGATGGAGGGAGGGGAGAAAAAGTAAATGATTAACAAAATCAACATCTGACTTTTGTGTCATTATCATTATCCCAAGATCAGGAGTCATTCAATTACCTTCTGGTTTATATTTTTTTTTAAAAGATTATTTATATATTTATTCACAAGAGACACAAAGTTGGGCAGAGACATAGGCTGAGGGAGAAGCAGGCTCTCTGTGGGAAGCCTGATGCGGGATCATGTGCTGAGCGAAAGGCAAACACTCAACCACTGAGCCACACAGGTGCCCCTGTATTTTTCAGTTTTATTTTTTTATTTATTTTATTTTTTTAAAGATTTTATTTATTTAGTCATAGAGTCAGAGACAGAGAGAGAGGCAGAGACACAGGCAGAGGGAGAAGCAGGCATCATACAGAGAGCCTGATGTGGGGACTCGATCCAGGGTCTCCAGGATCACACCCTGTGCTGCAGGTGGCGCTAAACTGCTGCGCCACCAGGGCTGCCCATTTTTCAGTTTTAATGTATTTTCCTGCTCTGTTCCTTCTTCTTCCTATGGAAAAGCATGCTCTGTTATAACTAAACTGTTTTAACTCGTGTGCTCTAAGACACTGGGTTCATGCCTTAGTCTTTTCTTCTTCACACAGTTTTGGGGGCCAATCTAACATTATGGCAAAGAACACAGGTTTTGAGTTCATACTGACCTGATATTAAATCCTCTAACCTACACAGAATTTCCACCATCACCCTACCTCCCTCTCCCTGCATCCCCCACAAGGCTATTCTCTCTCAGTTCATCTCGGCATCTTGTCAAAGGGCATGATGAAATTTCAGTATTGTGGTGAAGGTTAAGTGACATCATATTAGGTAAAACACCTACCCCGGGTGTGGTATTTAATACTCATACAGTAAATATTAGTTCCCTTCCCTCTTGAATAGTTGGCTGTTCCCTCCTTCTACTTTAGAAAATCCTACCTACCCTTCAGGAGAATTCAGTTTGCACCTCATCTGAGGTCCCGGAAAATTCAATTCCAGGGAATCCTAAGCAGGTAGAATAGAATAGTGATTAAAAGCACCAGATCGAGGTTCAGATCACGGCTCCAGCACTTAAAAGCTGAGTGACCCCAAGCAATTTAATTACCTTCTCTGAAGTGTTAGTTTACTCATCTATAAAATGAAAATAAGAGCACATACCTACTGAGGATATTGTAAGAATTAAGTTAAATAATCCAGGTAAAGTACTTAGCACAGCACTCAATAAAACTTGGTGTAGAGGAAGAGAAAAATCCTGGAAAATCAAATCCAAGGTTATACTCCAGTGAAATCCTCGGTTTGTCTTAACTCTCCAACAAGCACCTTGAACGTAATGATATTGGTCACATTTTCTTTGCATATTCCGATGTATTTTACATGTAGGGGGGTTAAAAAAACAATTATTTGTCAACTGAGAGAGAAAACATCATCTGGGCTAACTTGCTTTAATTCTTCTAATCTTATGGCACGTACTACAGAGCATACCCGAGTAAGTAACAACAAGAAAAATGGCACCCACACCTAAAATACAGCACCATCCACCCTCTTTTTTCCGAGTGCCCTCCCACTTTGTCTTTCATTCCATCTATACAACAAGGAGTGCCTGTTTCCCTTATCCACTTCCTCACTTCTTTTATTTCCTCCCCAGCTAACTAAATACAGTTGTTTCCACAGTGTCTGTGGTGTTAGGTTAGAGAAAAAGATCACTAAAGGGCAGCCCAGGGGGGTGGCCACCTTCAGCTCAGGGCGTGATCCTGGAGACCCAGGACTGAGTCCCATGTTGGGCTCCCTGCGTGGAGCCTGCTTCTCCCTCTTCCTGTGTCTCTGCACAACACCCCCGCCCCCGCCCGTGTCTCTCATGAATAAATAAATAAAATCTTTGAAAAAAAAAAAAAAAGCAAAGATCACTAAAAAATAACCAGAACTAAGATTTTTTTCCCCTTTCCTTTTCCAAACTACTTTAAAAAATCCAACTCTTCCTGCTTTTATTCCATGGAGAGGCAAAATGAATGAATAATTTATCAGGAACTGTGGAACTAAAATTAAAGGCATCCAATTTGTCAGGAACTGTGGAACTAAAATTAAAGGCACAGGTAATGATAAATGAAGGAAAAAGCCAATGTGGGCACCAAGAGAGCAACATTCCTCTAATAATATACTACCCTATAGTCAGTTCGCTAAACCTACTTCAAGTAGCTGTTGGCTGACCAACTCACCCTTTGTGGCAAGGTCCTTTTCAAAGTTTTGAAACCTCTCACAGCTATTATATGATTATTCTGAAGGCTACTATCATTTATTTAAAATTATTATAGTCCCCAAACCTTTTGCTAACCACCACCTCTCATGTACAACCTCATTTAACTCTCATGTCAACCTGATATGGGAGGAAACTAAGGCTTACAAAAGTTAAGAAATTTGCCAGGTGGGACACCTCAGTGGCTCAGCAGTTGAGAATCTGCCTTCAGCTCAGGGCATGATCCTGGGATCTGGGGTCGAGTGCCGCTCTCTACAAGCAGCCTGCTTCTCCCTCTGCCTGTGTCTCTGCCTCTCTCTCTCTGTGTGTGTCTCTCATGAATGAATGAATGAATGAATAAATAAATCTTTTTAAAAAGATTTTATTTATTTATTCATAAGAGACACAGAGAGAGAGAGAGAGAGAGAGAGAGAGAGGGGCAGAGACACAGGCAGAGGGAGAAGCAGGCTCCATGCAGGGAGCCTGACGCGGGACTCGATCTCGGGTCTCCAGGATCAGGCCCTTGGCTGAAGGTGGTGCTAAACTGCTGAGCCACCCGGGCTGCCCATAAATAAATGAAAGAAAAAGAAAGAAAAAGAAAAGAAAGAAAAGAAAAGAAAAGAGAAAAAGAAAAGGAAAGAAGAAAGAAAGAAAGAAAGAAGAAAGAAAGAAAGAAAGAAAGAGAAAAAGAAAAAAAGAAAGAAAGAAAGAAACAAACTTGTTCAGAGTCTCTGAGCTGGCCAGTGGTAGAGTGAATATTCACATCAAGCACTGCCCAACTTTGGAAGTCAAAACTTAAAATCACCTAGGAATATGCTAGTTGGAGGTGGGATTCCTGGCTGAAGTCTAAGGCTAGGAGAGTGATACAGAAATTCATGAAGACATATTGTGTGGAGATAGATTTAACACACAGGAGCTATGACAACTTTCAAACAGAGTAACTGACTTCAAACAGAAAAATATTTGCCAGATGTCAGTTTGAGAATGTGAGAACTCTGAGCATGTGAACCCAAGACATAGGAAAAAGCACAGCAATTTAAGGGCTTATCCTGCTTGATTAGACCAAGGTTTACAAAACCAAATGCTTACTAGAGTAAGACAGGTAACCTACAGGTTTCTTTTGACACAGACAAGCTTAAGTAGTAAACATACAAATAGTCCTCAATACATAAAAATAGGCTTTTCCTGTTCATCTTGAAAAGTGTTACCTTCTCAGCCTTTCATCTTCCCCTTTTTGTTAGATAAATGGGTAGAAGTATTTCACATTTCTCCTTTAAAACTGTAAAATATTTATAAATATTTAACCATACAGAATTACACCATTTACACTATGTACTTACTACAGTTTTATCACTCTTCACATTTTTGCCATACTTTGTTACAAAATTATTTCCTCTCTCCCCCCACTCCCAGAGATACTAAAAAGAACTTGGTGTTTAATAATTCTTATGCATATTTTATACTATATTATATACACATAAAGACATTAACAAGATGCAGTACTGTTTTGCTGGTCTTCAAATTTTATAGAAAGTTATCACACAAAACATATTCTGCAACTTGCATTTTGCTCAAAATATTTTGCTCTTTACCTGGTTGGGATAAGCTTACTCATTTTAACTTTTATAGAATATTCCACTATATGAACAGCCCAAAATGTGTTAATTTATTCAACTGTTGATAAACATTTAAGTCATTTCCTACTCTTCACTAGTTCAAAAAATGCTTCCAGAGCATACTTGTATATGTGCCCTGTGCACAATGACTAAAGTTGTTTCTCTCTAGGGTGTATGTCAAGAAATAGGTTTCTTGGGTCAAAGGGCATGGGCATCCCTTCATTAGATATTGCCAAACTGCTTTACAAGATAAATGAACCAATTTATTTTCCCAAAACAGTACATGAATTTGCTTTTCTACATCCTCACCAATACAATACTCAGTTTTGTCTTACTTTCGATTGTTGCCAACCTGATAGGTATGAAATGGCATCTCATTGTTTATTTTTAATAATTTTTTAAAGATTTTTTTTATTTATTTGAGAGAGAGAAAGTACGTGAGCATGAAAGAAGGGGGAAAGCAGAGGGAGAAGCAGACTCCTTGCTGAGCAAGGAGCCTGATGTGGGGCTCAGATCCCAGGACCCATGAGATCATAACCTGAGCTGAAGGCAGACACTTGAATCAGCCATCCAGGTGCCCCTAATTCTTTTTTAATTAGGCTCCACATCCAGCATAGAGCCCAACGCAGGGTTTGAACTCCTAACAGATCAAGACTTGAGCTGAGATCAAGAGTCACTCAACCAACTGAGCTAACCAGATGCCCCTCATTATTTAATTACTTAATTTTTTATTTTTCCCCATTTTAATGATTTGAGCATCTTTTTAATGTTCACTCAAATACCCTCTTGTGTAAACTCCATATTCATATCCTTCTTCCTATTTCTCTAAAGAGTGGTTTTATTTCTTACTTATTTTCTTACAGAAGTTTTTTTTCTTTTTAATAAAGATTTTATTTATTCATGAGAGACACAGAGAGAAAGGCAGAGACACAGGCAGAGGGAGAAGCAGGCTCCCCATGGGGAGCCTGATGCAGGACCCGATTCTAGGACACCCAGATCACACCTAAGCCACAGGCAGACGCTCAACCACTGAGCCAGTCAGGTGCCCCTTAATTCCAGTATAGTTAACATAAAGTGTGTTTCTGGCATACTAACATTTTATGTTAGTGGTTCAACAATTTTATACATTAGTTTTTTTCATGATAAGTCTATGCTTAATTCCCTTCACCTAATTCATCCATTCCCACTAGTTTGTTCTCTATTGTTAAAGAGTCTGTTTTTTGGTCTTTTTTTTTTTCCTTTCAGAACACTTTTTTTTTCTTTTTTTTCTTTTTTTTAAGATTTATTCATTTATTTATTTATGATAGAGAGAGAGAGAGGCAGAGACACAGGCAGAGGGAGAAGCAGGCTCCATGCTGGGAGCCGGATGTGGGACTCGATCCCGTGGCCCCAGGATCACGCCCTGGGCCAAAGGCAGGCACCAAACTGCTGAGCCACCCAGGGATCCCCTCAAACACTTTTCTTAAGATAGAGGGAAATATAAGTTGTGAAGTTCTCTTTTCATAATTAGGTCTAATTGACCTGGAACTTATTTTTGTGTGTGGTAGGAGATGAGCATCTAATTTTACTTATTTCTACACAGATAATTTCCCCTTCATCTGTTTGTAATGTACCTCTGCCTTAGGTCAAATTTCCATATATATGTGAGTATATTTCTAGGGTCTATAATCTATTATCTTCCTGTAATCTTGCACCAATTCCACTATTATAACTACTAGAACTTAATAATAAGTGTTGGTATCTGGTAGAATTAGTCCTTTCTTCCATGTTCTTCCAAAGTATCTTAGCTATTCTTGGCCTTTTACTTTTTCTTACTAATTTTATAATCAGATTATCAGGTTCCTCAAACAAAACTAGGGTTTTCAATCGGATTAAGATAAATTGATGTTGAACTTACATCTGTGTGATACTGAGTTTACCCATTCATGAACATGGTTTATCTCCCATTTACTCAAGTATTCTATTATTCCCAACATATATTACTTGCACCTCTTATTAGATTTATTTCTAAATATCTTATATTTTTATACTGTAAATGAAATCACTTTTCCTGTAACATTTTTCTTTTTTTTTTTTTCCTGTAACATTTTTCTAATTGATTACTACTGATACAAGAATGGAATTTTAATGTTTCTTATCTTTTGAGAACTTTGGTGAATTGTTTTTAATGGTTGATCTAAAGATTTTCTTGAATATTTTTGTACAATCATGGAATAAGTTTTTTTTGCTTCCTTTCTACCTTGTATATATCACATTGCCTTCCCTTATTACAATGATTAGTAGCTATAGCATGGTACAGCTGAACAAAAAAGTGATTACATAGTATTCTATTTGTTTTTGCCTTTCAATGGAAATCCTTTTGAAATCTGATCATTAATTATGTTGATGCAGGTTTTTAGCAGCTCAAGAGTTTTTTGTTGTTCATTTTTTGAAAGATAGCATGTGCATAAACATGTGCATACACGAGCAGGGGTGGAGAGGAAGAGCAGAGAGAAAGGGAGAGTGAGAATCTTTAGCAGGCTCCACATGGGCTTGACCTCATGATCCAAAGATCATGACCTGAGTCAAATTCAAGAATCAAAACACATGATTAACTGAGCCACTCAGGAACCCCTCTTGCTCTTTTTGTTCATGAAGGAGTGCTGAGATTTATCAAATGCTTTTTCTGAGCCTACCAAAATGACTGCCTAACACTTAAGTTGGGACCCATTTGATTTAATGAAAATAAATTTAATGTATTGGTAGACCAGAATTTTTTTTTTAAAGAAACAACATAACAGAGGGAGCAAGATATTAGATAGATAATGTTTGGTAAAACTTTTGCTTTAACTGCTTATACAAACACACGTATGTGTTCTGAGTTGGTAAAAAAAAAAAAAAAAACATGCTTCTTTCAGTGGGTCATATACAAAAAAGTCTGAAAGCAACTGATCTATACTATTTTGAAGCATGAAAAACCATTATAAAGGACAAACATTCTACTGTAAGGTTTCCTGAAAATTAATAACACAATGCTTAGCTTTTGTTCATTTAAAAATACTCAGCTAAAAAAATTAAAAATAATAAAAATAATAAAAAATAAAAATACTCAGTTTTTCTTGGGATGCCTGGGTGGCTCAGGGGTTGAGCGTCTGCCTTGGGCTCAGGGCACAATCCCAAGGGTCTCAGGGTCAAGTCCGGCATAGGTTTCCCCACAGGGAGCCTGCTTCTCACTCAGCCTATGTCTCTGCCTCTCTCTCTGTGTCTCTCATGAATAAATAAATAAAATCTTTAAAAATAAATAAATAAAATACTCAGCTTTTCTTGGTATCTTTATTTAAATAATAATGTTTTAAATATATGTTAATATTTTAAGTATTATTAACATAATAAATTATAATCCCTTGATGAAGAAAATGACCCACATTCACAGAAAAAACATCTGAAGTCACTAAAAGTAAAAAGTAAATTAAGTGTGAATTTTTCTGAGAAGCATTCTTTTTCAAGGATCACTTCTGTAAAATGTTGTAAGTATAACTTCTACAGTGAGGATATACAGCTTCCATTATGTTCCAAACATATCTATGACCTTAAAAAGGGACAAAATCTCTACTCTAAAAAGTTTAATGTTAGTTTATACTTTTTTTAACTAGTTTTTTAAAGATTTATTTATTTTAGAGAGAAAGAGAGTGCGTGGATGTGCGTATACAAGTAGGGGAAGGGCAGAGGGACAGAATCTCAAGCAAACTCCTTGCTGAACATGGAGCCAGATGTGGTGCTTGATCTCATGACTCTAAAATCATTACCTGAGCCCAGACCAAGAGTTGGACACTTAAGAGTGCGCCCCTCGTTTATACTTCTAAAATCAGAAGTAACTTGGCATTTGCATTACTTCTATCACATTTTCTGTACTTTTGTACTGAGTCTGGCTCAGTCATCTCTTGGCTGTTTATACTACTTCATACCACTAACTGCCTAGCCTTGTTAGTGGTTTATAAAAAAACAAGCTTTGTCCAAAAAAATTTAAAAAATTAAAAAATTAAAAAACAAGCATGCCCTCAGAATCCAGCTATACATACATGACCATTCAATGTTTCTCTTTGCCCATCATTCCTAAAACCTGCCTCTAGAACATTTTAAGATTGTTCCCTGCTTGTGACCAGAAGTAATATCACCTACCTTATTCACCGGATTTTTTTCTGGAAGATTTGTGGTTGCTTCCTGATTACGATTTGCCACCAGTGAGGCTATTTAAAAAAACAACTCCCAAAGAGGAGCTCTAACATGTTCTGCACAATAGCAGCATTGTTGGTGTAAGTAATCAAAACCTACCAGAGATACTACTTAAAAGACAAAAACCATTTGGATATAATGATTTTGAAATTTATTTTTTTAAAAACTCACATCCCCTTCTTGATATACCATGAATGCTGACATTCTCTACAAAAGCCACCTTTCTTTCCTTTTCTTAGTAGGAGTGGGGCAGAGAGAGGGGGAGAATCTTAAGCTGGCTCCACACCCAATACAGAGCTCAATCTTAAAATCCTGAGATCATGACCTGAGCTGAAATCAAGAGTCGGACACTTAACCAACTAAGATGCACTCGAAGCCACCTTTCAAACAGCTCACCATTACATAGACATTTTAGGGACCACAGTATTCATCTTAGCAATGACACTGAGTGCCAAGTCCTATACATCTAAAGAATATAATAATATCTCTGCTTCTAATCGCAAATGTTTAAAAACTCCTATGATTCTCTCTCCCATAAATAAATAAATCTTTAAAAAATAAATAAAAACTCCTCCTAATTCGGGGTACCTGGCTGGCTCAGTCAGAAGAGCATGTGACTCTTACTCTTGGGGTCATGAGTTTGAGCCCCACATTGGGTGGAGAAATTACTAAAAGCAAAACATTAAAAAAAAAACCTCCTTCTAATCCTACAAACTATGCTAATTCCCTGGCTGCTGTTGGGATATACTGGAATGGTATCCACACTGAAAGAAAGCTGTCTTTATAGTCTTAAAACATGTTCCCCAAAATAAGTTATATAAGATGCACAAATTTGTAAGTACACAAGCAATCTATTATTTTTATGCCATTTTATAATCCCCAAAGCAGTATTTTAATCATAGCAACCTGTTAATGATGATTACATCTGGTGAGTAGGACCGGCAGGAGTAGATGAGGAAAAGAGAGTTGCTGTTTTTGTTTTTTTAAAAAAATACTTTTGCACTGTTTAAATATTTAAATTAAACATGTACTTTTTAATGAATAACTGAATAAAGAAAAAGGGCACAATTATGAAATCAAAGATCTCCACATTTATTTTATTCTATTCCCTGTCATTCCTGGAAAGAGATTGTAGCACTCTGAGAGCAGGGACCTGGTGTGCCTTTCACAGAGTTCCAGCTCCCACAGAACCATCCCCGTGAGGGATGGTAGGCATGTAAAAGGAGTTGAGGTGGAGGTGATGGGAGCAAGATGATTCAAAAAGGCTAGAAGCATTAAAAAAAGTACTTCTATTTGGAAGGCAGACTTCAGAATAAAGATCTACTATCTCTCTTTGAAATGCTACTTAACATCTATTCATACCTCTAGCTGCTGTGCTCCTTAAACATTTAGACCCCTGTTTGAATGATGACCAGAGTAAGCCCTCCAGAGGGCTAAAAAATTGCTTAGGTCATTATTAATATAATTTCGAGACTATCATTCCAAGTTTTATGTATGAAGTCCACTGCCAAAAGCCCATTTGACATCTTTTTGAACTATCAGCCAAAATGCTAGTCACCTGGTGACTTCATTCTGTTTCTAAACTTTGAATTCCATTCTATATCTTCTTATCCAACAAACTTGCTTCATATTTGGTCATTTTTCTTAATAACCCATCACTTTCCATGAAACTCATACACCTAAGCTTCAGCCTCATCTTAAGTCACAAGTCACAAATATGAGTGCCTACACAAGGAACCAGGCAGATAACATAGGTAAAGTATGGTAAGTCCTAACAGGGTGTAGCAACAATGTAACAACCTCTTCTAGGACTGAGAGTTTATAAAGAACAGGGTACTAGGAATACGGAGTTCTAAAATCCTCTAACCTGAACTGTAAAATATAATACTGTGAAAAGAGGCCATGGGTTTAAATGAGGTCAGAACTAATGAGTGAAAGCTGCTGTTGACAAACCTGTCCCAAATTTGCTGAAGGGGTGTTTGGGATTCCCCGTAGCTTTTTCCAACTGAAAGAGTCTCCAAGCATCGTTCATCACATTCTTCTCATGTTCTGAATCAACTGCATTCACCTCTCTGTCTTTGCAACTCTCATCAAACAAGGGGCACAGGAAAAACTGTGCAAACCTAAGGGTGTAAAACACAATTAACAATTTGAAAGCTGTTATTTTAAGAGTAGCCTTTTGAAAATATGTTTGAAACTTAACAGATAGGACATATGAATTCTACAGAAGAAAAAAAACTACGATCCCTACCAAGAGAAAAGAAATGCAAAATAAATTCTAAGTAACAGAAGAAAAATACTAGACATATGTAAATTCAGAAGTCAGAGATATATATTTTTTAAAGATTTTATTTATTTATTCATGAGAGATACAGAGAGAGAGGCAGAGAGACAGGCAGAGGGAGAAGCAGGCTCCATATAGGAAGCCCGATGTGGGACTCGATCCCGGGTCTCCAGGATCAGGCTCTGGGCTGAAGGCGGCGCTAAACCGCTGAGCCACCCAGGATGCCCTACCCCAAGAGATATTAGTGAAAATATAGTCAACACACTTCAGATGCCAATCCCAAGTCCAAGTTGTACCTGGGCTTCTAACTAACTGGCTACAGACCATAGGTTCCCACCACCTCCTCTGGTTCAATTAATTTGCTACAGGAGCTCACAAAACTCAGAAAAACATTTTACTTACTAGATTACCAGTTTATTATAAAAGGATATAATTCAGAAATAGCCAAATGGAAAGGATGCACAGGGCATCCTGTACATGGAAGAGGCACGGAGGCCACGCTCCCCAAACCTCCATGTGGTCACCAACCTGGAAGTTCTGTAAACCCTGTGCTCTTTGGTTTTTATGGCAGCTTCGTTCCCTATGCATGACTGATTAAATCACAGGCCATTGGTGACTGAACTCCAGCCCCTCCTCCTCTCCTGGAAGGTCTGGGGATAGGTGTCAAAGTTCCAACTTTCCAAGCACAGGGCTAGTTACCCTGGAAACCAGTCCCCCAAACAGGTTACCCAGGAGCTTCCCCAAAGTCACTTTAATAATGTACAAAAGACACCTTGAACATTCTCATCAAGTAGGAAATTCTAAGGGCTTTAGGAGATATGAACCAGAAAAGGGAAGAAAGACCAAATATTTATTTCTTTTATAAATCAAAATACTACAACAGCAAAAAGTCAAGGCATACTTATGAAGACAGTAGCAATCTATTTAAGATTTGCAATTTGGCAAGTCACTAAAATCTCTGTTATATATGTCTAATTCTCCAAAAAAAAGAAAAGGCAGGTGACAGTTCTTGGGCAAATAAATCTTAAATTCACAGTTTGAGATGCCACTGAACTAAGACTCAGACATTTTAGGACAAACTAAGTGACCTACTTTTTTTTTTTTAATTCCTTTTTAAGTAGGTCCTGCACTGGGCATGGAGCCCAACACAGGGCTCAAACTCACGACCATGAGATCAACCATTAGATCAAGACATGAGCCAAGATCAAGAGTCAGACATTTAACGAACGGAGCTACCCGGGAGCCCCAGGTGACCTACTTTTTAAAGGCTCTATTTGAATATTTTTCTTCTTATAAAGAAAAACAAACAACTTTAATTAGTTGGGAAAAAAATAATAGAATGAAAACCCCATGAAAGTAGTTTGACCAAGACACAATTATGGGCTTTTACAAAATATTAAGAGAATTTGAAAATGTTAATAACCATTGATTCAACAAATGACGTGGCATGTAACTCTGACGTAGGTAACTAAATGCTCCTCTCGAGGCTATCCTTCACTAGTAGTACCAAAGTTTAAACTAAAATAACTTTAGTAAGGGAGCTGGGTGGCTAAGTCAGTTAAGCCTCTGCCTTTGGTCAGGTCATGATCCCAGGGTCCTGGGGTTGAGCCCCTTAGTCTGGCTTCCTGATCAGTGGGGAGTCTGCCAGGGCAGCCTGGGTGGCTCAGCGGTTTGATGCCTGCCTTCAGCCCAGGGCCTAATCCTGGGGACCCGGGTTCGAATCCCGCTCGGGCTCCCTGTGTGGAGCCTGCTTCTCCCTCTGCCTGTGTCTCTGCCTCTCTCTGTGTGTGTCTCTCATGAATGAATAAATAAAATATTTTTTAAAAAAATGGGGAGTCTGCTTCTATCTCTGCCTCCCCCCTCCCAACCATAATAAAAATAATGAGGAAGTGATCTCTAATAATCTAATAGATTATTAATAAATGATTAATAAATCATTTTTATTGATTTTTAAATCAATAAATGATTTTTAAAAATAATAAAAAAATAAAAATAAAACAACTTTAGTTGTAAGTTAACTCTCCTGTATCAGGTTGCGATTTAAGGCATGATTTCATAGAGTAAATCTTAAGAACCTTTAGACTCCATCTTATAAAAACAAAATCCAGAATTCAGATAAAGCTATCAACAGAAACTGTCTGAAGAGGGCCTAAGAGATTCTTGGATCTATAGATATCTCAGCAATTGTACTTCACAGTTCAACTGTCAAAGAAACTGTTATCACTACATGATATTTATTCTATGCACACAGTAAATAAGATACTGTACTAAGTACTTTACACATACCAATCCAAAGGAAAACTCCATCTATCTTGAGTCTATAATCAAAGATACATGGAAACAGATATTTCTGGACAAGTAACCTCTTTTACCTATCTTAATATGTTTAAGCTACTAGAAAGTACCTAAAAGTGACATTCCATAGCTGGATAGATCCATGTAAAGGGTCAAGATAATGACAGTATAATCAATATTTTAATAAGATGCTCTTACGTGCCTCAGTGGCACAGTCTGTTGTGTCGGACTCTTGGTTTTGGCTCAGGTCATGATCTCAAGGTTGTGAGATGGAGCCCTGCAACTGTCTCCAAGCTGAGTGTGGAATCTGCTTAAGATTCTCTCCCTTTCCCTCTGCACCCCCCCCCCACTCACACACATGTTCTCTCTCTAAAATAAATAAATCTCCTAAAAAAAAAAAAGATGCTTTTATACTAGTGGGCTTTTTGTAATCCTCTGAGTCAAGTAACAGACATCCTCCATCATACAGAGATTATATGAACATCTGCTGTAGCATTTGTAAAGTAGGAAATTAAATGCAGTGTATGATCCCAGGGAACACATTAATGGAAGTCTTCTGGGAATAAATACAAAAGATGATTATACCTCAAAGCTGCTGCCTAAACACTGAAACATAATCTAGAATAAGTAAGAAACAGGCTACTATGACCCAGCCATGGATCCCGAACCCATGTCTCTTCCCTGTTAATCTTCTTTCCACTAAGGAATAAATTCAAACTACTAGGTTTCTTTTTTTAATTTTTCATTTTTATGATAGTCACACACAGAGAGAGAGGCAGAGACATAGGCAGAGGGAGAAGCAGGCTCCATGCACCAGGAGCCCGATGTGGGATTCGATCCCGGGTCTCCAGGATCGTGCCCTGGGCCAAAGGCAGGAGCCAAACCACTGCGCCACGCAGGGATCCCACTACTAGGTTTTTTTTAAAAAAAAAAAATACAATGGGGCAGCCCCGGTGACGCAGTGGTTTGTTTAGCACCGCCTGCGGCCTGGGGTGTGATCCTGGAGACCCGGGATCGAGTCCCACATCGGGCTTGTTGCGTGGAGCCTGCTTCTCTCTCTGCCTGTGTCTCTGCCTCTCTCTCTCTCTCTGTGTGTGTCTCTATGAATAAATAAATAAATAATCTAAAAAAAAAATACAATGACCATTATTATTATTATTTTTTAAAGATTTATTTATTTATGAGAGAGAGAGAGAGAGAGAGAGAGAGGCAGAGACACAGGCAGAGGGAGAAGCAGGCTCCATGCTAGGACTCCAGAATTGCGCCCTGGGCCAAAGGCAGGTGCTAAACCGCTGAGCCACCCAGGGATCCCCGTACAATGACTATTATTAATATAAGTAAGCAAATAAAGCTACACTATAATTGCTAAGTCAAAATTCATTCTAGATCTATCAAAAGGTGCAGAATTATACCTTCTTAGCAATATAGAAAACTATAAAGAGTTACCAAGAAAAAATTCTATTTTGGATAATGAATCAAATCACTAGGATGACAAAAAATTAGAAATTGTTAAGCTGTGTAGAAAATTGACCAAGAAATTAAATTGGCTTAATGGGGGTTGCTTCAGAAAATACTTTCACAAAATGTCCCCAGGGTTGAAACAGCTGGTCAAAACATTGTGTCACACAATGAAATGTCACCTCATACCAGCGAGAATGGCTATTACCAAAAAGACAAGAAATAACAAGTGTTGGCAAGAACGTGGAGAAAAAGAAACCTATGTTTTGGTGGGAATGTAAATTGGTGCTGCCACTGCAGACAACTCTCAAAAAATTAAAAACAGAATTACCATATGATCTAGCAATTCCACCTCTGGATTTTTACCCAAAGGAAAAACCCACTAATTTGAAGAAAAGATATAAGCACCCCTATGTTTACTGCAGCATTATTTACAATAGCCAAGGTGTGAAAACAACCTAGGTGTCCATGGATGGATGAATGGATAAAGAAAAATGTAGCATATATATATACAAAGGGAAGACTACTCAGCTGTTAAAAAAAGAAAAGAAAAAAACCCCACAAAATCTTACCATTTGCAACAATATGGATGGACCTAAGGGTATTATCCTAAGTGAAATAAGTCAAAGAGTGACAGGTATGATCTCATATATGCATGAAATGTAAAAAACAAACCTCATAGATACAGAGAACAGATTGATAGTTGTCAGAAGAAAGGGGATTTGGGGGTGGGTGAAAGGAATCAAGAGATACAAACTTCCAGTTATAAAAATCAAGGGGATATAATGTACAGCATGGTAACTATATTCAGTAACATTGCATTGCCAACTTGAAAGTTGCAAAAGAGTAAATCTTAAAAGTTCTCATAAGAAAACTTTTTTGTAACTTTGTATGATGACAGATGGTAACAAGATTACAGTGGTGATCATTTTGTAATGTATACAAATACTGAATCATTATGTTGTATACCTGAAACTAATACAATGTCAATTATACTTCAATAAAAAAAAATTGGGGGTGCCTGGGTGGCTCAGCTGGTTAAGCATTTGCCTTCAGCTCAGGTCATGATCCCAGGACACTTAACAGCCTGTTTCTCCTTCTCCTTCTTCCTGCCACTCCCTGCTTGTACTCTGTCAAATAAGTAAATTCTTAAAAAAGAAAAAAATTCTATATCCAATAAGTATCCTTGAGAATAGAGTAACTAAAGGAGAACAGAATATTCAAGTTCTACCATCCTGGAATAGGAGCATGTTTGAAAAGAAATCCATGACACTATTACAGTTTATTCTTCATCACATGCTTCATATGTAATACTACTTAGAACGGGAAGAGCTGGCAAGAATTTTAAGACTGGTTTAAAGTCAAGCCACTATTTTTCCTCTACCACAAAATAAATATGTATCACCCATTTTTTTTTTTTTATAAAACACGGGGAAAAATACTGGTTAAAATACTTCTTGTTAAGCTATAAAGCTGTGAAGACATCTTTATAAAAATAGTAACTGTTACTATTGTTAATGTAATAAAATGCTCAAATTGGATAATTCCTATGATACTCGGCATTACCTGTCTAGGGCACCTTCTAGGTGTTCGTGGGAAACGTCAAAATAGTAATTGGTATGTTCTCCACTGGTAAAGGCATTTGAACTTCCTGCATGCTCACTGAGAAACTGGCTGTATTCATTTTCTTTAGGGTATTTCTTTGTTCCCAAAAATAGCATATGTTCACAAAAATGACTTAAGCCAGCAATATTTGGAGGATCTGACAATGAACCTGAAAGAGAAAAAACATACATACAACACATCTTTTTTTAATGTTTAAAGTTAGAATAAAATACAGATGGATTGCAGATGATCTGGAACTTCCATTAACATGACAGCTCCAACCATACAATCAGAGAAAGTTAGGCATAGGCTGCTCTAAAATGGTATTGTTTAAATTCTAGCCTCAGCTTGTGATACTAATTAGCTGGTAACTTTGGGCAAATTACTTAACCTCTCTGGACATTAGTTTCCTCACCTATCACACTGGAGGGGAAGAAAGAGTTGAATTCACTGTTTGATAAGACCTAGAGCTTTCTAGTTCTGACAATTTATTGCGGGGGACAATACAGAGTACTGGTAAGAGCACAGGTTTAGGGTTATCTGCTCTGCTAACTCTGAAACTGTGAGCACGATATTTTATCTTGCCCCAGTCACTTTTTCTATACATACCTCATCTAGAGAGCTGTGTGAACACAAATTAGATGATATTTACAAAACACACACCATGTCATACTTAGAAGTAATTATTTGTTCAATACATGATGGTTATTACCTTATTTCCTCAATTTTAAAATACCACTGAGTTAAATAAAAGCTTTTCAGATAGAAAAAAAGAAACATATTTATGTACATATAAGCAAGAATCAATTTGACTAAAGCCACATTAAATGTAAAGGAAATGTCACACAAGAATCAAAAAAAAATAGGGATCCCTGGGTGGCGCAGCGGTTTGGCGCCTGCCTTTGGCCCAGGGCGCGATCCTGGAGACCCGGGATCGAATCCCACATCGGGCTCCCGGTGCATGGAGCCTGCTTCTCCCTCTGCCTGTGTCTCTGCCTCTCTCTCTCTCTCTCTCCTTCTCTATGTGACTATTATAAATAAATAAAAAAATTTAAAAAAAAAAAGAATCAAAAAAATATTATTTCCTAGTGTATCAAAAGTGTATAAAAATGAAAGCATTACCACTGCTACTATAAAGGATGAGGATTAATTTCCTTGCTGCTAGGTCACCTTAGCTGAGAACCTAACAAAATAAATGTAAGATTATTTTATTTTGACAAATGTAGATTGTCAATGGTTGTTCAGGGCTATTGTACAAAGTAAGGTACATCAAACTGATAAGTGGGAGGTCTTTATCTGCACACCCATGGAGAGTTCTAATAAATGTCAACATAAGATCAAGAAAACAAAACAAAGTTTAATTCACAATTTTAAATTGTACCTATGTGTACATCAAGTGCTGCTGATGACTTATCCGTGGTCGGATCACTGATAAGAAGTACTTTGATACCATTGGCCAGTTCTAGCCCACGGTATTCTCTCTTGTCTTCAGGGGATTTGATAATGTGATTTCCTAGTCTCTTGATAGCTGGATTATTCATTTTGTTATAACTCTTCTCTTGGAAACTGAAAAGAAAAAAAAGTATTAATTGTTGCACTGTGGCTTATTTTTTTTAAGACTAAAAAGTAATACCAAGCAAACCCATATAATACATCATCAGATTAAAAAAAATGTATCTGGAGGAAACTTTCTATAGCTTACCTACAGGGTAAAATCATTTCTCTCTTCCCTCTTACCCCTCATTCTTGTTAGGGAAATGTTAACAATATTGTTTTTGCAGAGTCCAATTTGATCTAGGAGAGCACTTGGATGGAAATTTGAGACAGGATAGGTTGAGCAATGAGCTGGTCAGTGTATTGACCTAGAAAAGAGTTTTTAATAACCAATAATTGCTTTCCCACACATTTCAGAATTTTTTTTTTTTTTTTACATTTCAGAAATATTTACTAAAGATGAGAGGTTGTGTGAGGATTATTATTTGACCAACCAAAACATTGCTGATGATATTCAAAAATAGGGCAGGGGCAGCCTGGGTGGCTCAGCGGTTTGGCACCACCTTCAGCCCAGGGTGTGATCCTGGAGACCCGGGATCGAGTCCCACGTCGGGCTCCCTGCACGGAGCCTGCTTCTCCTTCTGCCTGTGTCTCTGCCTCCCTGTGTCTCTCATGAATAAATAAATAAAAATCTTAAAAAAAAAAAAAAAAAGGGCAGAACTAGAACTCATGGGTCCAATATGTCCATGCTCAAAAAGAACAGAACAGAACACAGGGGACTACAACAACCCTCAATGAGAAAAAAATCCTGTAAAATCCTGATACAAAATAAGATACCTGGATTACACTAGGAAGGTGGGGGGTGGCAGGGGGGAGGGGAGGGGAGGAGTACATACAAACAAGTAAAAAAAAGTGGGAAGGGACCCCAAGCAATTTTTATAATCTGGTGAAAAACTGAATGCCAGAGCAGGAAGAGTCTAGTTGTCTTAAGATGTTAGATAAATTCTCTTACAAAGGACTTCCCGTCCTCTGATAGTCCTCTCCTCCCCTCTCTAGGAAAGCTGGGTTACCAGAATGGGAAGAGGCTAGACATGGAATTTGGTAGGAGTGTTGCCTATAATTAGCGCAGGGAAGAGATGTTCCAGAGTCTGGGATTGTGTATGTTTTTGAGACTAAGAGTTGATGCTCTTTTTCTCTATACTGGGAATCATTTAAGAGACAAAAATGAGCCTGTTATATTAGTTATATTAGTAGGCCAACAGACTAATCAGATAAAGTCTGATCTGAGACTACAGAGGAAAAATGACCCTAAAGCTAGCATATATTCTTCTTACCTAGAAGACAAAAGAGGTAGATCTATTTGCTTCTTAAAGACTGAGAGACATCCAGATTTAAATCAGAAGGGGCATAAATATAAATAGGCATAATATTATTTTCAATAAAATCTTTGTCTTTTGTATTAGAATATCTGGAAGTTAAAGGAGGGATAAATCCAGTTTGCTTTTACCAGAATATCTTCCTCTCTGAAATTATCTAACTACTCTTCTGAGTAACAAATGATTAACCAAAGAGGTCTGCTCCTATTAAGATTGTCCCCTAGATCTCCTTTTAAGGAGATTCTTTGGAACTTTAAAAATCAATAGTCTAGGTCATAATAAATATATAATACTTTTTTTAAAATCACATAATACTTTATACAGATACTGCTAATAGTCATGCCCTATTTATAGTAAAAATTATTTCTTGAAAAACAAAGCATAAAATATAATGCTAACATTTTTGGGATATAAGATCACCATTGGAAAATTCCAACTCCTATTTCATTAGTCACAAGCCACTGAAGTTCGATGTTAAAGACAGATGAAAATAAGTGAGTGCAAAGTCTTAAAAAAAGGTGTTTTGTGGTTAAAAAAAAATCTCAAGGAACAGAAAACAATCTATCTGAACCTCCAAGGAAGAAGACAAGGATAATAATCCTGGTTAAGGTATTTCCCAAGAACAATCTGTTTGGATTGCAATAAATGCCTTCAATATAGAGCTGATTTCAAAGACTTGACTTTAATCTGGGTTGAGATTAAATAAACCATGAGACAGCCTTCATTAAGACCCCCAGGAAGAAGGGCAGCATTAAAAGACAATAGGAAAGCTCAGAGTGTACCACAGAGAATAGCTTAGGGTCCCTCCTCTAAAGCTCTACTAGAGAGAGGGGTTGGGATTCTCTCGGGAACAAAAACCAAAGGTTATTTGTTTTTATTCCATTGCCATTGTTTTCACCTAACTCCTCTTAGTGTGCTCGCCCCAGGTAGTCTGACCTAGGGGAGCCTGGGGCTATAAGGGCTACAAGTGACTAAAATGAAATGATGATGATGATGATGATGATGATGATGATGATGATGATGGAGCTCTAAAAAGTCTGTCCAACCCACAGTTGTGGTGGGGAGATGAAATACAGCTCACTTTAGTAGGACAAATTGTCTTATTCTGTGGGAGGTGGAAAATTCATCAGAAGTAAGATAACCACCCTCCACTATAGGCTATATTCTTCTGTACCTTGTTCAGGGTTCAGTTTCCCTTGTCCAGATTTTCTTTTTTTTTCCCAGAGGAAAAAATATGTACCATCAGAGTTCATCACAGGCATGTACAGAGAACTCATTTAGATACTCAAGGCATGACTGAGTAAAATCTCTGGTGATTGAGCAAAAAGATATGAATTTATTCTCTAAGTCAAATATAAAAATTAGTCCAACTACTTTTAGACATTAGTACAAGAGATCAAGAACAACTGTAAATTTCTATGCTGGCAATGCTACCAAATCAAGTATCATGACTTCTTGAGGAAGTAAAAGCCAAAAGAAACAGTAGCAACATCTTCAAACAAGATCCATCCCCAGCAATCTATATTCAGTAGACATAGTCTGGATCCCTGCAGCCTACCTATCAGCACATCCTACAACAATTTGATTCTCACCTTCTGGAGAACTGAAGGAAATGATTGGGAACTCCTCTGACGATGAATTCATCAACAGCTTGCCTGTCTCTGTATTTATACTCTGTATTCATGAGATCACATCCCAGCTCCCTCATTAGCATAAGGCCTTCAGGAATAATTCTGACTTTCAGATGACAGGCTGGTGCTAACTCAAATGCTTTCCCAGACACTTATTTGGTATTTTTAACCTAAGTCAAAATCTTAGGAGCAATAAAACTACTTTCAATTTTACCAACATTATCATACATTGGAAGCTTCATAAGGCACAACATTGTCAGTGTTCAGCATTCTGATAAACTGGAGAGGGATTTAGCAATTATGGTATATTTTGCAATTCTGTTCAGAATTTAAAACTAATATAAAAGCTGGCAGAGTCATTACATGTTATCTAGTCCTTTGCAGTTCATGGACTGGCAGCACTCTTCCTGAGAGCTGGTTAACAATGTAAAATAATCAAAAACCACCAGAGACCCACTGGGCCAGAATCTGCATTGCATTTGAACAAGATCCCTAAGTGGGCTAGTACCCTCATCTTACTTATAGGGAAACTGAAGCTCAGGGAACTTAAATCACTTGCCCAAGATCATACAGCAAAAAGTTACAATGAGAACTCAACTCTTAACTTTCAGTCCTGTGTCCACCCCAGGTCCCCCAAAACCAAAAGAACATTTAAGGAGGCCTATTAAGATGCAGACAATACGCCATGTACATTAGCTATAAAGATAGTATTCCAGAGCCCTCACTCTGAAGGAACTCAGACTAGTGAAGGGAAAACAGGTCATTACCTTTTTAAGCGTGGTGACAGAGTTGTTCCTGGGGCATTATGGGAATAATGAAACAGGGGCATCTAACTCTGTGTAGGAGGGGAGAGAGGGGAAAGAGGCAGTGGAAGCATGACAAATAAAAGGAAAGATACCTGAGCAAAGGACTGGTGATGAGGAAAAAAAAAAAAAACAAGAGGCATAAAGCAGAAAAACAAAAGCACCAGAACTCCCCCTGAAAGATCATGGATTTTATCGAGACATGTAAAGAACTAAACTGCAAAATCAGGTGTGCAAAATCAAATTCCCAAATAGGTCATTTTCAAATTCCCATACCAAAAGGAAATTTTTAATGCAAATCATCTTTTATTCAGATAACCTTTGACAGTCTTTTATCTCATATCTCTTTAAGTGTTTCACAGCCTATTTAACAGGAGACTGAGAAATTTTTTTGCTCTCTACCCACCCCCGTAACCCCAGACATATTTAAAGGCAGACTTCATCTATTTCTAATTTCTAAATGCATGACCTATAAACCCAAACAGGTGAATGCCCTGCTAATAGCAAAATTAGAAATCAAAACCTCCCTTCTGTGGAATCCATCCACCCACTCCTAAAACTGGAGGTGGAAGCTGAGCTTGCCTATGGCACTCCTGGATGGGGAGGAGGCACCCAGAGAGAAAATGTCTGAAATCAGAATGACACCATAAACATCCTTTCTTCTTGGAAGAAGACAGAGGTTAAGACTGAATATCAAGGTAGGATTGGTAAGGGTTCAGTGGTATGAGCCCTAGAATGCTTCAGTGTAAGATCACATATTCTCAAATATTATTCATGTTACTTAATGTAAAAAAAAAAAAATCACAACATTTCTCAGGGAAGCATATGCCCATGGCTCTTCAGCTATACGGAACTGTATACCTCACTTTATATGCCAGCTAGATCATAAAGGTAGGTACAAACTAAAATCCTGTCAAATTAAATCTTAATTTCCGGGCAGCCCTCGTGGCACAGCGGTTTGGCGCCGCCTGCAGCCTGGGGTGTGATCCTGGAGACCCGGGATCAAGTCCCACATCGAGCTCCCTGCATGGAGCCTGCTTCTCCCTCTCCCTGTGTCTCTGCCTCTCTCTCTCTCTCTGTGTCTATGAATAAATAAAAAATAAAAAAAAATCTTTAAAAAAAAATCTTAATTTCCTGTGATGAAATGTTTTTGCCTTTCTTTGTTCCAGGCAGAACGTCAGCTGTTCTAACTCTGTATCCTCTGGAAAGAAGTTTAAGATGAAAAAATGAACCTTAAATGAGTAAGGGTGATTGCAATTTAAAAGGACTCCTACTGGGACACCTGGGTGACTCAGCTCAAGGCGTGATGCTGCAGTCCCACATCAGGCTCCTCACAGGGAGTCTACATCTCCCTCTGCCTGTCTCTGCCTGTCTGTGTTTCTCATGAATAAATAAAATCTTATAAATAAATAAATAAATAAATAAATAAATAAATAATAAATAAGAATGGATGGATGGATGGATGAATGAATGAATTAATGAATGAATGATGAATGGACTCCTACAGGAGTGGCTCAGTTGGTTAAGCATCTGACTTGATTTCAGCTCAGGTCATGATCTCAGAGTTGTGAGACCAAGCCCCCATTCAGTTGCTCACTCAGCGAGGAGTCAGCTTGAGATTCTCCCTCTCCCACCACCCCTCCCACTGCACATGAGTGAGTGTGTGTTGACACACTCTCTCTGAAATAAATGAAATTTAAATAAATAAAGGAATCCTACAGCAGCAGCATTTTGGAGACAGGTGCTTTTGCAAATTTTTAGTTCTGGTACATACATATCAATGGCTGATGTTCATTTCAAAAGTGACAAGCTTGGGATCCCTGGGTGGCACAGCGGTTTAGCGCCTGCCTTTGTCCCAGGGCGCGATCCTGGAGACCGGGGATCGAATCCCACGTTGGGCTCCCAGTGCATGGAGCCTGCTTCTCCCTCTGCCTATGTCTCTGCCTCTCTCTCTCTCTCTCTCTCTGTGTGACTATCATAAATAAATTAAAAAACAAAAACAAAAAAAAAAAAAAACAAAAGTGACAAGCTTAACATGGAACACTTTATAGGGGCTTTATGGAGGTTGAAGCAAATGAACAAGACCTCCATTTTTTACCTCTTGCCACACAGTTAGTTGACTACAGGTTTCTTACAGTTATAGTTTGGGGACTGAGGGTGTTTCACACCTTCTTCTTTCTTCCACAGGGAGTCTTCAGGCTTTTAGAAAATTTAAGATGCCATGTACAAAACCATTACTAACAATTACTCTCATATACTTTATAAACTGCCCATATAATTTTCCCATTCTCCCTAAGTGACAGGTCACAGCAGCTGCTGATGACCATTCTCCTCAACCCCAGAAGAGGAAACAAAAGCTCAGTGATTAAATGACCTCCCCCAAGGGCATTTACACAATTGATTTGTGGCAGAGCTGGAACTATAGAGAAAGAGGAAGCGTGGGAAGGGGAGGGGCAGAAGGTGATACTTAAGGAAATTATAAATGGCTTTTTCCTCAGCTCACAGTTACCACCCCCACAGCCATTCCCTGACCCCATTCCCCTCCCTTACAATCCCAAACAAGGAAACAAAAATTAAAACAGGTCGAAATAAATGCTCCAAGGAGAGTTTTCAGTTCTTTTACTCCCCTCTCCCCACAGAAAACAGAGATAGGTAGTGGAGGGAGCCTGGAAGAATGCTTTTAATCTGTCAGAGATTAGAATCTCCCTGCACTGAGAATCATTATCTCATGATACTTGATACATGATAATAAAAATTAAAAAGGAAAACATATGGCAGGATTAAATGGATAGCAGGTTTAAAGAGAGAAGAGTGTGTACAATTGTCCTGTGTGTGAAAGGGAGTATGATAATTACTACAGTAGACATGATAGGACTATATGGCTAATTTTAATTTTTCAGAAGCAAACATTAAGCCACAGGAACAGAAGAAAAGGAGAAAAATCACAATCATCTAGGTAGATGCAGAAAAAAAATAAGTAAATTCAACAATCTATCTTTTTTAAAAACTACAAACTAGAAATGGAAGAAAATTCCTTTATCTGAAAAATATCCACAAAACCTACAGCAATTATCATACTCAATGGTAAAATGCAGACATCTGCAACCCCCTTCCCCACAAACAAGACATCACTATCCTCTCTTCTATTCAACAAGGGACTGATGATTCTGACAAGTCCAATAATGCAAGGAAAAAAAAAAAACACATCAAGATGAGAACAGAGAAAGGCAACTAACATCATTCATGGGTGACATGACTGTGTATGAAGAAGTTCAGAGCAAGTCTGCCCAAAATATATCACTTTGGCATGTAGACTATTTTGAGTTGAAGGCAATCAAGACCTTGCAGGCTCAAGAGAAATTATGACCCCTCTCATAACTACCCAAAAGAATCTAAATTGGGGGTCTCTCTCAGAAGTTTTTACCAAAGATAAATTTTATCTGAGTGACTCATGTGTATGGGGGCAGGGGGACAGGTGGGTAAACATCTAGTTATCAAATATCTGTTCTTCTTACTGAGCTATGAACTGCCCTCCTCTTTGAGGCCCCAGGCACCATCTCACTCTTTAGCTCAGGACAGCATATATACCTCATTTTACCTTTCTGTCTCTGAATCTCTCATTAGGTATGATTCCTATACATACAAAATTAAATTTGATTTTCTCCTGTTAGTCTGTCTCATGTCAATTTAATTCTTAGACCAGCCAGAAGAACCTTTGAAGGACAAGAGAAAATTTTTCCTCCCTAGCATGTACATAGAAAACCCCAAGAATCTCTGACAACTTCCATTTTTGGATAGGATAGTAATAATTCATGGCAACCAGATTCAGCTTCAATAAATAGAAAAGGCCATGATAAACTAGAAAATCATATTTTCAAAGATGTTGGAGAGCTGTGGAAGAAATGAGGGTTGGGTGAACTGCAAATTCAAGAGATGGGAGAGCCCTCTGGGGTAGCTGATGATCATCACCTGTCTTCTTCTCTAGGGGTATTTGCTGATTTTGAAAGCAGACTGAAGATCACAACATTTGGCCTAAGATGGGCTCTACTCAAGAAAGATAAATAATAGAGGCTTCGGTGGGTGCATGAGTTTGGTGTGACAGATTAAAGGCTCAAGATGCCCCAAATGCATGGTTGATTTTGTCACAAATTTTCTAAGCTATCACTACATATCCACCAGAATGGCAAAAATGAAAAAGATGGAACATATTAAGTGACAGAGAACTTAGAGAGTAACCCAAACTCTCATACACTGCTGGTGGGAATGCAAATTGGTACAACCATTGTTTAAAAACTGGCAGCCAGGGGATCCCTGGGTGGCGCAGTGGTTTGGCGCTTGCCTTTGGCCCAGGGCGCGATCCTGGAGACCCGGGATCGAATCCCACATCGGGCTCCCGGTGCATGGAGCCTGCTTCTCCCTCTGCCTATGTCTCTGCCTCTCTCTCTCTCTCTCTGTGACTATCATACATAAAAAAAAAAAAAAAAAAAAAAAAAAAAAAAAATTTAAAAACTGGCAGCCTAAAAAAAAAAAAAAAAAACAACTGGCAGCCTAACATGCACATGAGAAAATGCTCTGCATCACTTGCCATCAGGGAAAGACACATCAAAACCACAATGAGATACCACCTCACACCAGTGAGAATGGGGAAAATTAACCAGGCAGGAAACCACAAATGTTGGAGAGGATGCGGAGAAAAGTGAACCCTCTTACACTGTTGGTGGGAATGTGAACTGGTGCAGCCACTCTGGAAAACTGTGTGGAGGGTCCTCAAAGAGTTAAAAAGAGACCTGCCCTATGACCCAGCAATTGCACTGTTGGGGATTTGCCCCAAAGATACAGATGCAATGAAACACCGGGACACCTGCACCCCAATGTTTATAGCAGCAATGTCCACAATAGCCAAACTGTAGAAGGAGCCTCGGTGTCCATCGAAAGATGAATGGATAAAGAAGATGTGGTTTATGTATACAATGGAATATTACTCAGCCATTAGAAATGACAAATACCCACCATTTGCTTCAACGTGGATGGAACTGGAGGGAATTATGCTGAGTGAAATAAATCAATCGGAGAAGGACAAACATTATATGTTCTCATTCATTTGGGGAATATAAATAATAGTGAAAGGGAATAGAAGGGAAGGGAGGAGAAATGTGTGGGAAATTTCAGAAAGGGAGACAGAACATAAAGACTCCTAACTCTGGGAAACGAACTAGGGGTGGTGGAAGGGGAGGAGGGCGGGGGGTGGGGGTGAATGGGTGACGGGCACTGAGGGGGGCACTTGACGGGATGAGCACTGGGTGTTATTCTGTATGTTGGTAAATTGAACACCAATAAAAAATGAATTTATTAAAAAAAAAAAAAAAGAGGACGCTAGATTGCAGTCCTCAAAAGGCAATGTCTCGGGCTCATGAACTCATCCTCAGTCTGACAAGACTTTCCTTGCAAGTTGATTGTTACCATAGTCTCTCATGCTTTTAGATGTCATTAGTTTCATTTCCGGATTGGAAGTACTCTGCTGAAACAATTTCTTAATCTGATAAATGCTAATAAACTGATATATACCATGCAAAAAATAAAAAAATAAAAAATAAAAAAATAAAAACTGGCAGCCTTAGGGGTACCTGGGTGGTGTAGCTAGTTAATAAGCATCTGACTCTTGCTTTCAGCTCACGTCTAATCTTGGGGTTGTGAGATCTAGCCATGTGTCGGACTTCATATTCATTGGGCTCCACACTCAGCACAGAGTCAGCCTGGGTTTTTCTCACCCTCTCCCTTTGCTCCTCCCCCTGCAGGCACACTCTCTAAAAGAAATAAAAATCTGGGATCCCTGGGTGGCGCAGCGGTTTGGCGCCTGCCTTTGGCCCAGGGCGCGATCCTGGCGACCCAGGATCGAATCCCACATCGGGCTCCCGGTGCATGGAGCCTGCTTCTCCCTCTGCCTGTGTCTCTGCCTCTCTGTCTCTTTCTCCAACTATCATAAATAAATAAAAATAAATAAATAAATAAATAAATAAATAAATAAATAAATAAAATAAAAGAAATAAAAATCTGGGATGCCTGGGTGGCTCAGTGGTAGAGCCTTTGGCTCAGGTCATGATCCTGGAGTCCTGAGATTAAGTCCCACGTTGGGCTTCCCTCGAGGAGCCTGCTTCTCCATCTGCCTATGTCTCTGCCTCTCATGAATAAATAAATAAAATCTTTAATAAATAAATAAATAAAAACCTTTCTAAAAAGGCAGTCTAAAGCTGACAATATGACACAATTTATATATTAAATAGATACCTGAAATGCACTTGTAATATTCATAGCAATACTATTCATAATAGCCAAAATTAGAAATGATCAAATGTCCATTAACAGTGAAAAGAAAAACTAAGAGTCACACAACAAAATAGTATACAACAGTGAAAATGAAAAGCACGATAAGGATGAATCTCACTAACATAAAGTTGAGTGAAAGAAACTTTCTGCAAATACTAAATACTGCATCCTCCCATTTATGTAAAGTGCAAGAAGTAAAATCAAGCTATAAGCCTTTTGTCAAGATACTGTTTCCCTTGGGGGCAAGGAGTGGCGATTAGAAGGAAGTATGAGGGAGTCTTCTGAGACTGATCACATGCCAGTTATACAGATAGGTTCAGTTTGTGAAAATTCAGCAACCTGAACACTTATATTTCAATTAAAAGTTTTTTTTTAAATAGTTTTTAAAAATATCAAACAAAATAAAGGAGGAAGGAGATACATGAATTACCCAAGGCTATAATTATCATGCACAAAAAGTCAGCTTGGAAATGGTGCCATATGGAAACTAAGAAGTAGCTGTCCAAATCAAACAAGTGCTAAACTAGGAAGACTCACTAAGAAACAATGGTCCAATTAACATGATAACTATCTAACCCTTCTCGGGTGTGTCCTGAGACAATTATTTCTGTTGATGTCATCTTGGCCACAATAAATAGGAGGCCCATATAAGTAAAGCATGAGTCAATTTAACTAAGTCAATAATAAAGTCTGATGCTAAATATTCTAACTCAAGTCTTTACATACCAAGTATGATATGAAAATTAGCTTTGGAGTAATTACTTACTTTAGACCCCAGTTAAGATTTAAAAATAAAACTTGATACTCCTGGGGGATCCCTGGGTGGCTCAGCAGTTAAGCATCTGCCTTTGGCTCAGGGAGTAATCCTGGAGTCCCGGGATCAAGTCCCACATGAGGCTCCCTGCATGGAGCCTGCTTCTCCCTCTGCCTGTGTCTCTGCCTCTCTCCCTCTCTCCCTCCCTCTCTCTCTCTCTCTGTGCCTCTAATGAATAAATAAATAAAATCTTAAAAAAAAAAAAAAAAAAAACTTGATACTCCCAGCCAGCAACCAAGAGTGACAAGCAATAAATGTAATCCAAATAAAAGCAAAATGATCAAACTTTAAATTCTCCCTTCAATAATTTTCAACATTTATATCAAACAACTTTTTTTTTTAAGATTTTATTTATTTATTCATAGAGACACACACAGAGAGAGGCAGAGACACAGGCAGAGGGAGAAGCAGGCTCCATGCAGAGAGCCCGACGTGGGACTCAATCCAGGGTCTCCAGGATTACGCCCTGGGCTGCAGGCGGCGCTAAACCGCTGCGCCACTTGGACTGCCCTATATCAAACAACTTTTAACCCTGAACTAGACCGGTTATTTTAAAACAAAGCAGAAAGTGGGATGCCTGGGTGGCTCAGCAGTTGAGGGTCTGCCTTCAGCTCAGGGCGTGATCCTGGTCTGGGGATCGAGTCCCACACTGGGCTCCCTGTGAAGAGCCTGCTTCTCTCTCTGCCTGTCTCTGCCTCTCTCTCTGTCTCTCATAAATAAATAAATAAAAGCTTTAAAAATAATAATAAAAATAAAACAAAGCAGAAAGAATACTATATAAAGTTAAAATTTCTTGGAGTGCCTGGGTAGCTCAGTGGGTTCAAAATTGGACTCTTGGTTTCAGCCCAGGTCATGATGATCTCATGGGTCATTGGAGCCCAACTTGGGCTCCAAGCTCAGCAGGCAGTCTGCTTGAAGATTCTCTCCCTCTGCCCTTCCCCTCATTCACACACACACATGTGCACTCTGTCAAACAAATCTTAAAAAGTTAAAATTTCTTCAAACTTAGAACTACTTTTATACATGGGTCATCCTCCTCATAGATGCTCTGTGATCCCAGAACAGCAAGGACAGCTCTAAGATCACTGTCATGGTCTCTAAAGGTTAACTCAAAACACAAGCTAGAAAGATTTTAAACTGTAATTCTCTCAAGGCAGTCCTTCAAGACAAGCAAACCATAAACACTCATTCTGCACGGAGGGGTATACCTTCACTTGAGGGCTGAGTTCTACCCATATGTACCCCATGGTTCTGACAGAAAAAGAATCTTGCCCTCTTCAGATAATGCTACAACAGGACATTACCCTGAAATGATTTTCCATGCCAGCACTGACCCACTGACCACTTCCAGCCAATGTTCGGTAATTATATACCTTCACCAAACAACCTCTTTACTACTCAGGTCTTGGGTACTAGTAAACTCTTCCGGTCAAATTGGGCTTTTGGGCCTCATCTAGTTTTGCCAATTGGGAGTGTCACATGAAGGGGCATCTGGGTGGCTCAGTCAGTTAACGTCTGACTCTTTGGTTTTGGCTCCAAGTCATGATCTCATAGGTCATGAGATCAAGCCCCATGTCAGGCTCTGGGCTCAGAGGGGAGTCTGCTTGAAGGATTCTCTCCCTCTGCCCCTCCTCCCACTCATTCATTTTCTCTAAAATAAATATATAAATCTTTAGGGGCACCTGGATATCTCAGTCAGCTAAGCAGTTGCCTTCGGCTCAGGTCATAATCCTGGGGTCCTAGGATCGAGCCATATCAGGCTCCATGCTCAGCAGGGAATCTCTTAAGATTCTCCCTCCCTCTATCCCTCCTCCACCCTGTACCCTCTCTCTCTTTCTCTCAAATAATAAACAAATTTTTTTAAAAGTCATGTGAAGTGTTCATATGAGCCTGTTGAACTTGACAGAGATAACTAAAATTACATCAGACCTGAGCAGCCTTTATGGCATGTCTCCTATAAAATAGATACAAAACAAAACAACCTTCATCAAGACACAATGTCTGGTACATAGTAGGCACTCACAAATGGTAACCCTATATTATAACCATCATTATTATGATCTCTCAGGGGTGATATGAAAATAGACCAGCCTCAGTAACCACCATGTTATTACCAGCATTATATACTCATGCAAATTCCAGTTGCACACTGTCATCTCTAGAGGTCAAAAACATTCACTGGACAGGCTGGTCACAGAATGGTACTTCATAAGACTTATCAGAAAAGCAGGTAAATAATGATCCCTTTATAACTGCTATAGGCAAGCCACTGCTTATGCCAGTGGCTTTCAGCAGGTGACAATTTTGTGGGACATTTGGCAATGTGTCACAACTAAATTGTCACAACTAAAGGGTAAAATGTAACTCGTGAGTACAGGCCAGGGATGCTGCTAAGAATGCTACAATCCATAGGACAGTCCCCACAACAAAGAATTATCCAGCCCAAAATGTCAATAGGGTCAAGGGAGGAAGACACTAGTGTATAATTCTGACTTAAGCATCTAAAAATAATGGATGAAAACCACTGCAACCAATTCAATCCATTTAAAATTAGGAGACAGCTTCATCAAAACAAAGAAAGCTGGGGTGCCTGGGTGGCTAAGTCAGTGTATGACTCTCGATTCTGGCTCAGGCATGATCTCAGGGTACTGGGATTGAGCCCACCTCAGGCTCTGTGCTCAGTGGGGAGTCTGCTTGAGGATTCTCTCTCCCTCTCCCTTTGCCCCTCTCCCAACTCTCTCACTCTCTCTAAATAATAAATTATTTAAAAACACACAAAAGAAAGCTATCTGTACTAAACTCCCATCTATTGATTTATTTATTTTAAAAATATTAAGCCAGAAAAGGATTAAAGGATTAAAGGAAGACTGGAGAAAAACTGATAATGAAGGAGAGAAGGGACAAGTTTGCAGAAACTGAATAAGCAATCAAGTACAAAAGTAAAGGGATCTACCTTGAAAAAGGAACATAGCCAGGGCTTGAGACAGACTCTTCCTGAATGCTCAGTTAGCATTTTACACAGCACAAACTCTTTATAGAAATTATACTCTCAGGTACCTGGATGGCTCAGTCAGTTGAGCTCTACCTTAAGTTCAGGTCACAATCCAGGGACCTGGATCCCAGCTTCCTGCAGAGCAGGGAGCTTGTTTCTCCCTCTTCCCCGAAACTCTCCCTGCTTGTACAGTTTCTTTCTCTCTGTTAAAAAAATAAATAAAATCCCAATTTAAAAAAAAAATACTTTCAAGGAACCCCTTAGATAGATCCTATTCCCATTTCTCCTAGATGAGGAAATCAAACCTCGTAAAAGTAATTTGGGTATGGCCATACACAGGCATTAAAGAACTAGGATTCAAACCCAAGGCTTTAGACACCAAAGTATCACACCCTTAACCACTTCTACCAAGTCAAACAAACTGTACTTTTTTTTTTTTAACCTCTGAAAGGATTCTCACAGAAATGCTGAGCATGGTTATCTATGGGCAGTAGACCATAGGTGATCTTTATTTTTTGTACTTCTCATAACAGAATAGAAAGAATTCTTGAAAAGATAAAACTTAAGGAACTTAAACACGCTAGGCTCTGTGTACTAAGTATATAAGTCCAAGGTGAACTTTCTGTTGTTACTTAGATCAGCTACATCACGATATAACAGGGCTAATTAATAAAGAAAAAATGTGAAACCCCATTTCTATTCATTATTGTTGTTGATTTGGTTCCCTTAAGAAACTAGTTGTTTGTCTCACAACTAGCACAATTTCCAAAAGAATTGTTTAAACAGTTTGTGATGGGAGGTGAAGATTTTCAGCAGATAATGGAACAGAACCCACAGTCTAATTCCAGAACCTACTCACTTAATTGCTGACCTAATGTGGTTTGGCCCAATGCTATTATCAATTTTAGGCTTCATTTTCTTCCTACCCAAAGGATAAGAACTTCAGGTAATTTATTTTTATTTTTATTTATTTGAGAGAGTAAGCGAGAGAGCATGAACAGGGTGAGAGGTAGAAGGAGAAATAGACGCCTCACGGAGTAGGGAGCCTAATACAGGCTCGATCTCAGGACTCCAGGATCATGACCTGAGCTGAAGGCAGCCGCTTAACCAACTGAGCTACCCAGGTGCCCCAGAATTCAGGTAATTTAGTAAGTAACAGCATAGAGTCTGATCTTCCCTCTCCCTTTGCCTCTCTCCCAGATTGTGCTCGCTCTCACTCACTCTCTCTCAAATAAAATCTTAAAAAAAATGTACAGACAAGATCTACTGACGGATGCTAAAAAGTTTGAGGTAAAAAACGATTTGCATAGTCCCAAAGTATCTCCCCCAAGATATTTACCAACTACAAAGGTAAAGACAGTATTTTCTTATTCTTGATAATTATACTATGATTGATATACAGGGTAAGCATATTGGTTTTGCAACTTTTTTGTAAGGCTAAATTAGTTCAAAATTTTAAATCTTTTAAAAATTAAAAATATATCTGGATCCAGACCCTCTGCACCTACCCAAAACAACAACAGAGTTAATGAAGAAGGATGTCTACATTAGAGAATATGTTACAGCCAGGATCCTATGCTACTAGAAGGCCAAAGCTGAAAAAAAAAATTGAATGTTTGTCAAAGATTTTCTTAAAATATGGACATATAAGCACCTGTACATGCTACAACATGGATACACTTTGAAAACATTATCCCAAGCAAAAGACAACAGACAAAAGACTACATATTATATCCATTCTATTTACCTGAAATACCCAGAATACACAAATCCAGAGAAACAGAAAGTAGATTAATGATTGCCAGGGGCTTGAAGAAGAGGAAAATAGGAAGTTAATGCTAAAGGTTATGAGTTTTCTTTTTAGGGTGATGAAAATGCTTAAAATTGACTGTAGTGATAGCTGCAATTCACAACTCTGTGGATATACTAAAACCACTGAATGGTGTACTTTATTTTTTGTGACCCCACCCCACCCTGAATGGTATACTTTAAGAGGATGAATTTTCAGTATCAATAAAGCTGTTATAAATTATACATATATAAAACATGTATTACATACATTACTAAAACCCTTAATTTATTCATTGCCCTAATATTCACAGAGATGTATTCTATTTTGCAGAGCCATGAAAATGTTAATACCAATCTGGCTGGCTGATTTTAAGTTATCATTATCCTTAATGAATAATAAATATCCATTTTACTTTTTAAAAAAGTCTATTGTTATACCCATATATCTGAGTGGCCAGTCTTAACTATTCAACTTCTAGGAAAGGTGTCTTCCCAGCCTGAGGGTTCCCATCTGCCTTATTTATAGGACCTGATCCACCAGATGCTAAAGTAGTCATCTTGCTTCTTGGTCTTCCTTGCCCTGTTCAACTCATCATCTTCTTGATGTACTGTTCACTAATTTGTTCTCCTTTCCTGCTCTCTTCTTGCTAGGCATCTCTAGAGACACCTCAAAGATGGGAGAAGTGACCTGCTACTTCTTTCACACATGTCCACCTAGCCCAGGCTGATAGCTCTACCTACTTTCCTAGAAGCAAACTTAACATGCTTTTACACCTACCCACTCTTGTTCCATCCTCTCATCACCTAGGATCCAGAAGAAAAGCATAAGGAAATAGCAGAACTGTCTGAATTAAACCTTTTAAGAGCTGTGGGATTTTTCATTTCTCTATTAACCACGTACAGTTGCTATAAGGATCAAATAATGTAAGGTGATAATTCTTAAGAAACCATAAACAAGGCAGGGGGGTAGCATGATCACACAATCATTTCTGAATCTTCACAGCAACACACATATAGAGAGTTTCATTTCAACTACAACCAAAACCTCTAGTAGTTTTTAGTCAAAAAACTAATAAGACTGATTTCCTCCAATCACTTTAAAGCAGGAGTCACAAATTTAAATGCTTTTAAGGCCAAAAAAAGTAATGTAAATGAGCAAAGCAGTGAGGCAGAATTATGATGAGAAGGAATATTCACCCTTATCTGAAAGAAAGGAAATCTCAGCTCAGGCCAATTTCTGCCAGGTAGGAATGTGGGCCCAATGTCAATAGGTCTCCTTATTTTCCCTCGAGGAACTCCCAGGATTTTTAAGTGTTGATACACATTTAAAAGATAACAACTAAAAAAAAAAAAAAAAAGATAACAACTACAAAAATATCTGCATGCTACATCTCAGCCTACTAGTCCACAGAGATATCTGCTATATAGGTGCCCGGACTCTCTAAAATAAAAACAACACAGGGGTGCCTGGGTGACTCTGTCAGTTGAGTGAGTGATTTCAGTTCAGGTCATGATCTCAGGGTCCTGAGATCAAGCCCTGCATTGGGCTCTGCACTCAGCAAGGAGTCTGCTTCCCTCTCTCCCTCGCTCATGCTCACATGTACTCTCCCCTTCTCTAATAAATAAAATCTTTAAAACAACACAAAGTGAGAAGATACTGACATTTTAGCACAAGGGAAGAAAAGGAACTACATACCAGTAGAAGCCAATGTTGCTCAGAATCAAAACTTATTAGCACTAATAGGGATTTTTAAGCTACTTAGTTTGATGTCTTATAAAAAGAGGCCCATGTAAAGTAACCCACTCAAGATAACAAAGCCAATCTGTGCCAAAGAGGGCTTTAACTCAGACCTTCTCATCACCAGAGTGATTTTTCCAATAAAACACACTGGCTCTTGAGAGAATAGAATTATAGAGCAAATAAGACATTCTGTCACTGGATAGCAGTCTGGAGTAAAAACTCAGAAAGAGGGGTCAAGCTCAGATACCTTCCCAGAACAGACTCTGAGCTCAAGAATGTTACCCTGGGTTGCCTGGATGGCTCAGTTGGTTAAGCATTCAACTCTTGATTTCAGCTCACGTCTCGATCTCAGGACTGTGAGTTTAAGCCCCATGTTGGACTCCATATACATGTTGGGTATGGAGCCTATTAAAAAAAAAAAAAAAGGAATGTTATCCTGATCAAATGATGTCTGATACTCCCAGCCTCCTCAGATGGTGGCTAATGATTTATATATGGTAATTTGTATTGGCCATCAGCAGAGCACACAAAACCAGAGTAGCATGGGGGAAAAGGGAAGATGAGAATTTTGACCAGCTTGAGAAGGAAAAATAAAAAAGTGCTAATGTTTATTTTCATTTTAAATGTACTTCTTCCATAAAACCAAATCTTTAGGTGTAATTAAACAAAGGATAGGAGAAAAAAAGAAAGGCCATAGGTTCTTTTTTTTTTTTTTTTTGGTCAAAGTCCTGCAAAAGGTCTCTTGGAAAGTTTGTTGCTTTAATCATTTGCTAAATTATCTGTAAAATCATTTAATTCTCAAGTTTTTAGAATCCTAGAATTCTAGGGCTGGATGGCTTCATAGGAGCCATGCAGATCATCTCTCTCAATTGAGTAGACTTACTCTACAAAATGTGTACATTCACACTAAAACTCAGATCTAGGGGTGCCTGAGTGGTTCAGTTGGTTAAGCACTTGCCTTTGGCTCAGGTCATGATCCCAGAGTCCTGGGAGAAGGCCCCTCATCAGGCCCTCATATCAGGTACCCCATTCAGTGGGGAGTCTGCTTCTTTTGCCCCTCATCCTACTCATGTTCTCTCTCTCCCTCAAATAAAATATTTTTGAAAAATTAAAATAAAAAACTCAGATCTACACTTCTCTGTTTAGGAAATTATTAGAAGATCGTTTAAAAGCTATCTTCTATATGCTTTCTCGAAGCTACTGGAGGACATGTTCCAAATACACCACATATCTCTTGAACGAAGGGGCAAATCAAGACAGAATAGGAGCTCCAGGAAAACATCCATTACAGGAGAGAAGCAAACAAATTCCAGACAACCACATTGCAGTAGATCTGGAGCAAAACTAGTCCACACTGCAGCTGGGGGACAAGTGTCTAGAAACAGTGTCTCTAAGGAAAAAACATGAAATCAATAGATCAGTTAATAGGCTTGATCACATGGGAAATTATACTAAAATGGTTGTGGAAGTGGGGAGAATCAGAAATAAGTAAACAGAAAATTAAGAAAATGATAAAACAAGATAAAACAAAAAGATAAAGAAAAAATATTATAATCAGATTATGCTATTTGGCTTGGCAGTGAATAATATAAAGTCATGTTAACACTAAATGAAACTGTATCTAAAAATCCGTGATATTACTATTTTGGTAAGATAGGGCAAGAAGGAAAGCTAAGAAAAGTTACATCTTTTCCTACCATAAAAACAAGTCAACGGATAATTTCTAAAATTAAGAAATCAAGAAATAACTGTAGAGCCAATTATTTGGAAATATTAAAATAAATTTCAAAATAAAGAGCTTAAAGAGTTGAATGTGGTTGCCTTCACAGAGCAAGAAGTAAAGGATGGAGTAAGGGTAGGAAATTGCTGTTATTTTGCTATAAAACTTTCAGTACTACCTGACTTTTAAAACTCTGCCTTGGGATGTCTGGGTGGCTCAGCGGTTGAGCATCTGTCTTCAGCTCAGGGCGTGATCTCGGGATCCAGGATCAAGTCCCACATCGGGCTCCTTGCAGGGAGCCTGCTTCTCCCTCTGCCGGTGTCTCTGCCCCCCTCTCTCTGGGTCTCTCATGAATAAATAAATAAAATCTTTAAAAAACACAACAATTCTGCCTTTATTACATTGATAAATACCAAAAATTAATTTTAAAAGTCAGGCACATATTAAATAGATTCATTTAAGTTTCCTTGAAGGGCAGGGTGTTTGATTTTTAGTGCATATATATGTTATTTGTTCTTCAAAAAAAAAAATTAAAAAGTGCAAGTACTGAATTCAAAATTTCATTCGTTAAGAAAGTCAACTATGTATTAGATTTGCCCCACAGTCATTTTCCTTTTTTCTTTTTCCAAATTTTTATTTAAATTCTAGTTAGTTGGGGCACCTGGGGGGCTTGTGGGGTATCAGCCTGAGGATTCTCTCTCTTTCCTTCTGCACCTCCTCCTGCTCATATGTGCTATCTCTCTGAAATAAATAAATCTCTTAAAAACAAATACATGAATTCTAGTTAGTTAAAATATAGTATAATACTGGTTTTAGGAGAACTTAGCAATTCATCACTTACATACAATACTCAGTGCTCATCAAAACAAGTGTACTACTACTAATACCTATTACCCATCTAGCCCATCCCCCATCCACCTCCCTCCATCAACCCTCAGTTTGTTCTATATCTTTAAGAGCCTCTTATGGCTTTTTTTTTTTTTTTTTAAGATTTTATGTATTTATTCATGAGAGTCACCAAGAGCAGACACAGGCAGAGGAAGAAGCAGGCTCCATGCAGGAACCCAATGTGGGACTCGACCCCGGAACTCCAGGATCATGCCCTGAACCACCCAGTCCTCCTTTCATCTTTTTTTCTTTTCTCCCTCCCATTTATTCATGTTTTGTCTCTTAAATTCTACTTCTAAGTAAAATCATATGGTATTTGTCTTTCTCTGACTTATGTCACTTAGTATAATACACTCTAGCTCTATCCACATCATTGCAAATGGCAAGATTTCATTCTTTTTGAAGGCTAATATTCCAGTGTGTATGTGTGTGTACACACTACATCTTCTTTATCCATTCTCAGTCGATGGGCGTTTGGGCTCTCTCTGTAGTTTGGCTGTTGTTGATAACGCTGCTATCAATATCATGGGGTGCATGTACCCCTTCAAATCTGTATTTTTCTTTTAGGTAAATATCTAGTACTGCAGTTGCTGGATTGCACTGTAGTTCTATTCTTAACTTTTTTGAAGAATTTCCACTCTGTTTTCCAGAGTGGCTGCACAGTTTGCATTCCATCAACAGTGTAAGGATTTTACCCTTTCTCTCCATCCTCATCAACATGTTTGTGTTGCTAATTTTAGCCATTCTGACAGGTGTGAGGTGTCATCTCATTGTGCTTTTGATTCATATTTTCCCGATGATGAGTGATATTGAGCATCTTTTCAGTTATCTGTTACCCATCTGATGTCTTCTTTGGAAAAATGTCTATTCATGTCTTCTGCCCATTTCTTAACTGGATTATCTGGTTTGGGGATGTTGAATTTGATAAGTTCTTTATAGATTTTGGATATTAACCCCTTATCAGATACGTCATTTGCATATATCTTTTCCCATTCCATAGGCTGCCTTTTAGTTTTGTTGATTGTTTCCTTTGCTGTGCAAAAGCTTTTTATCTTGATGAAGTCCTAGTAGTTCATTTTTGCCTTTGTTTCTCTTACCTTTGGAGACATATCTAGTACGAAGTTTTTGCAGCCAAGGCCAAAGAGGTTGCTGCTTGTGTTCTCCTCTAGGATTCTGACAGATTCCTATCTCACATTTAGGTCTTTCATCTATTTAGTTTATTTTTGTTTATGGTATAAGAAAGTGGCCCACTTTCATTCTTCTGCATGCAGCTGTCCAGTTTTCCCAATACCATTTGTTGGAAGAGTATTTTTTCCATTGGATATTCTTTCCTCCTCTGTTGAAGATTAGTGACCATAGAATTGAGGGTCCCTTTCTGGGTTTTCTATTCTGTTTCACTGACCATGTGCCATTACCATACTGTCTTGATGACTACAGATTTGTAATATAGCTTAAAGCCCGAATTGTGATGCCTCTAGCTTCGCTTTTCTTTTTCGGGTTGCTTTGACTACTCAGGGTCTTTACAAAGGTTAGGATGGTTTAATATTCGCAAATCAATCAACATGATGCACCACATCAACAAAACAAAGAATAAAAACTGTATGATCATCTCAGTCAATGGATGCAGAAAAAGCACATGACAAAAATTCAGCATCTGTGATAAAAACTCTCAACAAAGTAGACCTAACAGAAACATACCTCAACATAATAAAGGCCATATGTGATGAAAAACCCACAGCTAATATATATACAATAGTGAAAATCTGAGAGCTTTTTCTCTAAGATCAGGAACAAAACTAGGATGTCCACTGTTACCTCTTTTACTCAACATAGTATTGGAAGTCCAAGCCACAGCAACACTAATAATGAAATAACAAAGAGTTACAATCCACAAACTCATTGTGAACCCCATGAAAATACCAATAGTATTTTTCACAGAACCAGAATAAATAATACTAAAATTTGTATAGAACCACAAAACACCCCAAACAGCCAAAGCAATCTTGAGAAAGAAAAACGAAGCTAGAGGTATCACAATTCCAGACCTTAAGATAAACTATAAAGCTGTAGTAATCAAAACAGTATGGTACTAGTACAAAAACAGACACACAGATCAATGGAACGGAACAAAGAGCCCTGAAATAAACCCTCGCTTACAATGGTCAATTAATCTACAACAAAGGAGGCAAGAATATACAATGCAGAAAAGATGGTCTCTTCAACAAATGGTGTTGGAAAAACTAGAGCTACATGCAGAAGAATGAAAGTGGACCATTTTCTTACACCATACACAAAAATAAACTCAAAATGAGTTAAAAACCTAAATATGCAACCTGAAATCATAAAACTCCTAGAAAACATAGGGAATAATCTCTTGAACATTGGCCTTACCCATGTTTTTCTAGCTATGTCTCCTCAAGCAAGGGAAACAAATGTAAAAAAAAACTATTGGGACTACCCCAAAATAAAAAGCCTTTGCAAAACAAAGAAAACCATCAACAAAACATAAGGCAACCTACTAAATGGGAGAAGATATTCACAAATGATATGTCCAAAGAGTTAATACACAAAATATATAATGAAATTATACAACTCAACACCAAAAAAAAACAAATAATCAATTTAAAAATGGGCATCTAAATAGACATTTTCCCAAAGGAGACATACAGATGAGAAGATTCTCAATATTACTAACCATTAGAGAAATGCAAATCAAACTGCAATGAGGGGTGCCTGGTTGATCAGTCAGACATCTGGCTCTTGATTTCAGCTCAGGTCATGCATGATCTCAGGGTTGTGAGACCAAGCTCTGAGTTGTGCTCTTCACTCAGAGGGGAGTCTGCTGGAGATATTCTCTCTTCCTCTCCCCCTCCCCATTTCTCTCTCCTTCTAATTTAAAAAAAAAAAAAAAACCCACAATGAGATAACACCTCACATCTGTCAGAAAGGCTAGAATCAAAATGAAATAAAGTGTTGGTGAGGATGTAGAGAAAAAGGAACCCTCATGCACTGTTGTTGGGAATGTAAATTGGTGCGGCCACTGTGGAAAACAATATGAAGTTTCTCAAAAAATTAAAAATAGAAATACTGTATGATCCAGTAATTCCACTACTAGTTACCCAAAGAGAATAAAAAGATATACCCACTCCCCCACCACCAAAATAAGATAAAAAGCACTCCCATGTTCATTATAGCATTATTTACAATAGCCAAGCTCTGGATACAACCAAAATGTACACTGATAGATAAATGGATAAAGAATATGTGGTGTGTGTGTGTGTGTGTGTGTGTGTGTGTGTGTGTGTGGAGTATAACGGAATATTACTTGACCATAAAAAAGGATGATATCTTGCCATTTGCAACAACACAGATCGACCGAGAAAGTATTATGCTATGTGGAAATAAGTCAGAGAAAGACAAATACCATATGATTTCATTTACATGTGGAATCTAAAAACAAACAGCAGAAACATAAGGGTGCCTAAATGGCTCAGTTGGTTGAGAGTCTGCCTTCAGCTCAGGTTATAATCGCAGGGTCCTGAAATCAAGCTCTGACATTGGGCTCCCTGCTGCAGAGAACCTGCTTCTTTCTCTCTCCCTTTGCTGCTCTGCTCCCCTGCTTGTGCATGTGTGCCCGTGCACTCTCTCTGTCAAAAAAAAAAAAAAAAAGTAAATAAATAAAATCTTAAAAACAAAAAAGGAGGAAAGAAAGAAAAAAACAGGTCCATATATACAGAGAACTGATGATTGCCAGAGGACAGGCATGTTGGGGGATGGGCAAATAGGGTAAAGGAGAGTAGGAAATAAAGACTTTCAGCTATGGAATGAACAAGTCACTGCATGAAAGGTACAGCAGGGAATGCAGTCAATGTTATAGCACTGTACAGTGACAGATGGTAGCTACATTTGTGGTTAGCACACCATAAGGTATAGAGTTGTCCAAACACTGTTGTACAACTGAAACTAATGTTAACATTGTGTATCAACTATACTTAAAAAATAGATGTGAATAATCAAATGTTAAATTATGTTTCTTACATTCTCTGTTCCAAAGTCTATAAAAATGTTGATAATAAATTTAAAAACTTTACCTCAAACATTTAAAAAATGTAGAATATATATCAAATAACTTTCACAGGACAAGGTTTCACTTACATGAAATGCTTTATTTCTTTCTAATGCCAGGAGCAAGCTACTGTTCTGCTCTAGAGCTGACTAAATCTAAAGCTCTTCAATTCTTAAAATTAACCATCAGGATTTTAAATGGACTCAATTCCATGTTGCTTTAAGAAAAATAAACATTTGCTTTACTTACCTGATCATCTGTCTTCACCACTAGAAGGATGGGGATTTTTTGCCTCTGTTGTTTATTGTTATATCCATAGCACCTAAATTAATGCTGGCACATACTAGTTGTATGATAATTTTTACTTCTGACTTATAATTAATGAAAAATGAAGCAGCATTAAAAGCAGATCTTGTGACACCAACCTTAAAAACTGGTATTAACCCCACAACACCTTCACAATTTATCTTTCTATCCATCTTTAATTCACTAGGACCAAACTTCCTCAATTAAAAATCCATTCTTAATAAAACATGAATAAAATGAAAAATAATACTAATAGAATAGTAACAGAACTAATCACAGTGTGATTTTTTTAATTTCTTTTTTTTTTAATTCATGAGAGACACAGAGAGAGAGAGAGAGAGGCAGAGACACAGGCACAGGGAGAAGCAGGCTCTTCACAGAGAGCCTGATGTGGGACTCGATCCCAGAACTGGGATCAAGCCCTGAGCCAAAGGCAGACGCTCAACCGCTAAATCACCATGGTGATTTTAGGTGTCCCTAAAATGTTAAATAAAAACAATTCTCTGTGAATACAAAACAAGACTAGAATCTAGTGGAATTGAGCTTTGTAGAGCTCTCTTACACCACACTGTCAGGTCCCTTATGTCCTATGCATTTTCAAACCACCTTAGTTCCTATGAATAACTAAGAAACGCAAAAAATCTTTAAAATACACTCTTACCTCTAATTTCTTTGTAATAAGAAAACACATACAAATACTACTTACTAGCTACACTGACATTTAGAATATGGAAAGGGAGGGGCACCTGGGTGGTTCAGCGGTTGAGCATCTGCCTTTGGCTCAGGTTGTGATCCCAGGATCCTGAGATCAAGTCCTACATCAGGCTCCCTGCAGGGAGCCTGCTTCTCCCTCTGCCCATGTCTCTGCTTCTCTCTCTCTGTATCTCTCATGAATTTTTTTTTTTTTTTAAAGCATGGAAATGGCAAATTGTGAGCAAAAACTAAATCATGTTTATGACTAGAGCTCCCTACTTCCAGAAGCAGCCTATGTCTCTAGACAAATTTGTCCAACAAACACTAAACTCCTACTATGTGCCAGACACTGTGCTAGGTGCCAGTGATACCATTATAGGGATTCTTGCTTCTTCAGAGGTCCTGGCTCCAAATATAACTCTACAGATCTAACATAGCCTATATAGTTGGGCAAAGAATCACCATGTTAACTGAACTGGAATCCATTCTCCCTACTAGACCCTGGGAGCATTCCTAAAAAATCCAGACATTTTTTTTTTTAAGCTGGTATTAACAGCATAGAGAAAAATGGCAGAACTTAGAACTAGAAGAATCCTTTCTTCAAATGAAGAAACTGAGGCCCAGAGTTTTAAGGATCACTTACCTTTTCTTTCTGGAAGATTTTATTTATTTATTTCACACAGAGAAAAGAGAAGCACAAGAAGAGGGAGTGGCAGAGAGGCAGAGGGAGAAGCTGACTCTGGACTGAGCAGGGAGCCTAATGTGGGGATCCAACCCAGGACCATGGGACCAGGACCTGAGCCAAAGGTAGATGCTCAACTAAGGCAGCCAGGCACCTCACCTTTTTAAATTCTTTATAAGCAACTGCCCTTTTAAATCAAGACCTAGTTTGAACAAATCTTTATTTTCCAGTGCTAACTTCTTCACCTATATTTTCACATCCACTTTCTCCAAGCCTTCCCTCAGGCATTACCCTCCTCCACTAGCTTCTTCCTCTTAGCCAACAGTACCAACTTCCCTATTTTTCCTACTACAGTTCTGCTCAACCCTTTCCAACTACTACCTAATTGCTCCAAATTCAATACCAACATTTTTTTCAAAGTTACTCTGTAGGGCCCCATGAAATTTGGCTTCTATTCCCTCCAATTTATTTGCAGTTTACCAATGAAATAGTTCTTGGTCTTTTCCCAAGGCCTCAGTATGCTTAAAACCTCTTTGGTTGAGGGCACCTGGTGGCTCAGCTGGTTGGGTATCTATCTGCCTTTGGCTCAGGTCATGATCTCCAGGTCCTGGGATTGAGCCCCACGTTGGGCACCCTGCTCAGTGGGGAGTCTTCTCTCTCCCCCTCTGCCTCTCCCACCCTGCTCCTGCTCTCTCTCAAATAAATAAAATATTTAAAACAACAACAACAAAACCCTCTTTAGCCAGACACTTCTGACCATTCTCTCTTTTTTTTTTTTTTAAGATTTTATTTATTTATTCATGAGACACACATACAGAGAGAGAGAGACACAGGCAGAGGGAGAAGCAGGTGTCATGCAGGGAGCCTGATGTGGGACTTGATCCCGGGACTTCAGGATCACACCCTGGGCCAAAGGCAGGCACTAAACCGCTGAGCCACCCAGGTGTCCCTGGATTCACTTCTGATAAAGCCACTTACCAGCAATGTATCCTTGACCAAGTTAACCTATTGGAGCCTCTATCTCCTTATCTGAAAAACAGAAAAGAACCACAATACCTCCCTCACAGAACTACCCTGGCCATTAAAGAACATATGGGAAACACCAAATACAAGGCAAAACACCCAGTAGGCATTCAGTAAATATTAGCTACTTAATCTTTTCACATTAACAGCAACATCAAGAGCCTCATAACTGAGTCTACTTAGCCTTCACTGCTGCTCAGTCTTGTTCTACGCTCTGGGCCCATTTCCTATCCTTAAATAGTGGAAATTTTAGACACTTCTGTTCAGGACTCAACAACCTGGTTCTGATCTTTAAACTGAATTCTTAACTACAATCTGCAAACAGATTGCTATTTAAGGACTGCTCCGTCTTGTCCACTGCCCTGAGGACCTTTGGTCACCTAACTTCCTGATGGTTAACAGCTAGCTATGAGATGGTTAACAATGTGTACAAGACTGCCTCACCATTGCACCTGACCAACCTGTTCTTTTGGCATGCCTTTAGAACACCAGCCCCTAACCAGCCAGGACCAATATCTCACCTAACTGGACTTCTTCTCACTGCCTGGAGGTGAATCTCTCCACAAGAGCCTTCTCTACTCTAATGTCCCTCCTAGTCAAGGCTCATCTTGGCACTAATCTGAAAGTCACCCAGACCCAAGACCTTAGGCCGCTGAGATCTCTCCATCTCCCCCTATGCTCAAAGCTGCTGAAATCTTTTACACACATCCTCTGCAGACACTCTCCTTATTACATGTGCTTTTTTATCCTTTGCCTGCCTGCATTTCAACTATGCTTCCAAAAAACAGATTTATCATCAAAAACAAAAAACCACATAGCTTTCATGTTGACTGTACTGTTCAAAAGGCATCAGAGACTCTCTACTTCCTATAGGATAAAATCTTCTGTCCCTTGATTATATTGTAAATATTCTTACTTCTGAGCTTTTGCAAACACTATTCCTTCTAAAATATTCTCTCTTCCCCTTCTCTGTTCATCTAAATTTTATATTTCCTTCAAAGACATTTGCTTAAAACCTATGTTCTCTGTGAAGCCCTCTCTGATATCAACGATAAATGAGCATTCTAAGCAGAGGAAAAGCAGTGCAAATCATCTGAGTCAAGTAAACAGACCAGTGTGACTGGAATGGGGTGAGAGTGATTATTTTGGAAACAAGATCAGAGAGGTGATGAAAGGTCAGGTCCCATAGGGCCTTCTTGGCTAATATAAGGATTTTGTCTTTAAATATGAACAAAATGGGGATCAACTACAAGGTTTTAAGCATTCACTAGCAAAGATATTGGATTTGCATTTAAAAAAAGATCATGCTACCTGTGGTGACAAGAACAAGTTATACATAGAGAGGCAAGTGCAGAAGCAAGGAAACTGGTTAACAGGCTATTGCAGTATCTCAGTAAAAGTGTGATTAGAACCAGGGTGGTGGCAGGCAGAAGTGGTCTTAATCTGGGTGTATATGCTGCCTGTTAAGGGATAAGAAAACAAGAAAGGAGTTAAGGATGACTCCAGGTTGTTAGCCTAAACAAGTGCAAGAATAAAGATGTTATTCATTGAGATGGGGATGAAGATGGCAGGTTTTGAACATCCTAAGTTTAGGATATATATTTGCCATCCAAGGGAAATGTTGAGTAGGAAGTTTATTACCTAAATCTGAAATTCAGGGGAGAGAGATACATTTGGGAGCTATCGGAATACAGATCAGGTGGGTTTCACAAAACGTCAGTGATGGTAATTGCTCTGTAATTGCTTTGCCTCATATGTTAGCCATGCACCACATGTGACTTGAAATGCAGCTAGGGTGACTGAAAAATTGAATTGTTAATTTTCATTAATTTACATTTAAATAAGCACATGTGCCTCATGGCTACATAGTGGACAAAGCATATACAAATAATATTTAAAGCAATGCGATTGAATGAGAACCCTAATTGAGTGCAGGCAAAGATGATGATCAAAGATTGGGTACTGGGGCACGTCAACAACATAGACTATTTGTGATAGGAGGGGGAAAAAAATGAAACAACCCAAATCTTCATCAACAACAGAATGAAAAATAATTAGTGGCATATTCACATAAGATTCAGCAATGAACACATACCTATGTGAATCTCAAAACAAGGTTAAATGAATAAAAAGTAACTCAGAGAAGAAATTTTCTACAAAGGTCCAAAGCAGGAAAAAACTAAAAAGTATACTGTTCGAGAATATATTCGCTTCCTCAAGGAACAAGAAACCTAACCTTATACCTAAAGGAACTGGAAAAAGAACAGGAAATAAAGCCTAACAGGGGATGAGAATAAAGATTACAGCAGATATCAATGACATAGAAATTATAAAAACAGTAGAATAGATCAACGAAACTAGGAGCTAGTTCTAGACACACATAAACTACCAAAATTTAAACAGGAAGAAATAGAACACCTGAACAGACCCATAACCAGCAAAGAAATTGAATCAGCAATCAAAAATCTTCCAACAAACAAGGGACCAGGGCGGATGGCTTCCCAGGGGAATTCTACCAACCATTTAAAAAAATATTAAAACCTTTTCTTCTGGGGATGCCTGGGTGGCTCAGCGGTTTAGTGCCTGCCTTTGGCCCAGGGAGTGATCCTGGAGACCCGGGATGAGTCCCACGTCAGGCTCCCTGCATGGAATGGAGCCTGCTTCTCCCTGTGCCTGTGTCTCTGCCTCTCTGTGTCTCTCATGAATAAAGAAATAAAATCTTAAAAAATAATAATAATAATGACAACAACCAAAAAAAACCCTTTTCTCCTGAAACTGTTCCAAAAAAACAGAAATGGAAGGAAAACTTCCAAACCCATTCTATGAGGCCAGGATTACCTTGATCCCAAAACCAGACGAAGACCCCACTAGAAAGAACTAGAGACCAATATCTCTGATGAACATGGATGCAAAAATTCTCACCAAGATACTAGCTAATATGATCCAACAATACATTAAAGGATTATTCATCAGGACCAAGAGGGATTTATTCCCAGGCTACCGGGGTGGTTCAACAACCACAAGTCAATGCGATACACCACATTAATAAAAGAACGGACAAGAATCATATGATCCTCTCAACAGATGCAGAAAAAGCATTTGACAAAATACAGCATCCTTTCTTGATAAAAACTCTCCACCGTGCAGTGACAGAAGGAACATACCTCAATATCATAAAAGCCACACATGAAAGACCCACAGCAAATATCATCCTCAACAGGGAAAAACTGAGAGCTTTTCCCTTAAGGTCAGGAACACAACAGGGATGTCCACTACCATTACTGTTGTTCAACATTGTACTGGAAGTCCTAGTCTCTCCAATCAGACAACAAAATTAAAAAAAAAAAAAAAGTACAAAAATAAGAGGTAGTAAATGGTTAAATGTCAAATGGATGTTTCAACATATCAAATAAATCATTAAGTTTAGAAAAAGAAACCACAATTGTGTGACCTAAATAAGGTCTAAAAAAGAATGACAGATTTAGTCATATTAAAAGACAGAAAGGCATTCTAGAATTGGGAATGAACAGCTCATGTACAAGAGACAGTAAACTGGTGGGTCTGACTAGAGAAGAGGGAAGTTAGGTTGAAAAGTGAGGATGGGGGGCACCTGGGTGGCTCAGGGCGTGATCCCAGAGTCCTGGGATGGAGTCCAGCATCAGGCTCCCTGCGGGGAGCCTGCTTCTCTCTCTGCCTAAGTCTCTGCCTCTCTCTGTCTCACATGAGTAAATAAATAAAATCTTAAAAAAAAAAAAAGAGTGAGGATGGGGCCAGCCTATGAGATGCTTAAATACTGGCTCAGGAAGTTTGGACTTGATCTTGACAAAGTGCAGAACCATTGGTAGTGTCTAAACAAGACAACGGCATGAGGAAAGTAGTATATTAGAATTAATCTGATAAAAAGGATCAACTGGTAGGGAGACAGAAGCCTGGAAAAAATCAGTTATATGCACCCCTATATTTATTGCAGCATTGTTTCCAATAGCCAAGATATAGAAGCAACTCAAGGGTCCATCCATAGATGAACGGATAAAGAAGATACACACACATATATATAATGGAATATTACTTGGCCATAAAAAGAATGAAATCTTGCCATATGCAATAATGGATCTAGAGGGTATAATGCTAAGTAAAATAAGTCAGAGAAAGACAAATACTGTATGATTTCATTCATACATGGAATTTTAAAAAACAGATGGGGAAAAAAGAAAAAACCAACAGTCTCTTAAATACAGAGAACTGGTGGTTGCTAAAGGGAAGGAAAAAGGGGATTGGGTCAAACAGATGAAGGAGATTAAGAGTACAATTATCATGACCAGCACTGAGTAATGTACAGAACTGTTAAATCACTATATTGTACACTTGAAACTAATATAACACTATATTTTATTATATTGGAATTTAAAAATACATATACAGAACTAGTAGATGTGAGGTGTCAGGGAAGATGATCATAGCTTAAACTAGGAGGGTAATGAAAGCTTAAGTTTACTCCAAGAAACTTCAGGATGAGGGCAGCCCAGGTGGCTCAGCGGTTTAGCACCACCTTCAGCCCAGGGCCTGATCCTGGAGACCAGGGATTGAGTCCCGCATCCAGCTTCTTGCGTGGAGCCTGCTTCTCCCTCTGCCTCTGTCGCCCTCTCTCTAATAAATAAATAAAAATCTTAAAAAAAAAAAAAAAAAAAGAAAAGAAAGAAAGAAACTTCAGGATGAAAGACTCAAAATTTGAGTTTGGTCTTCAGAATAGACATTGAGAGAAAAAGAAATGCAAAGATAATTCCAATTTTGAAGCTAAACTGAGAAAATGATTAACCAGTGTTTGCAAAACTAGGGAAATCAACAGAAAATTGGTTTTGAAAAAAATTCATTCATTCATGTAATAAATATGTCAGGCAGAGTGTGATACCTTCCCCTTGGGAAGTAGCTTGTGAGTCCCACTTTTTTTTTTTTTAACAGTTACACATTTTTAATAGGCAATGAGAAATTATACAGTTAGTTCTTTGTGGGGAATAAAAGCTTTTATAACTTTTAATGCTACAACAATTTCTAAGTCTCACTTTTAAAAGAAAGAACTGTAATAAAAATACAAACCTGCTTTTCATAATAAATTGAAAGAGGCGGGATCCCTGGGTGGCGCAGCGGTTTGGCGCCTGCCTTTGGCCCAGGGCGCGATCCTGGAGACCCGGGATCGAATCCCACATCAGGCTCCCGGTGCATGGAGCCTGCTTCTCCCTCTGCCTCTCTCTCTCTCTCTCTCTCTCTCTCTGTGACTATCATAAATAAATAAAAAATAAAAAATAAAAAATAAATTGAAAGAGGCAACAGAACACAAAAGTGGAGATACTTAGTAAAAAACACAAGAAGAGGAATTACTATTTGTCTGAAAGCTCACTGACTCTCTCTGCATCCCCCACGGTGCTGAGCACACTGTAGTGAGTGATCACAACAAAACAGACATTCAAATAATGGCTAAAGGAACAGAGAAGAGGGCTGACTCAAGAAAAACCAAACAGGAATGCCCTAAGCCTCCACCCAGCATACCTAGCGGATCTACCCCTGTGAAAGGAAAGTGCTTTAGTCCTGTCACTCTGCCTGAAAGGTAGGCCGATTATCTAGGTACCTCTTTAGGAGATTTAAAATACCAATAGAAAAATTGAAAGGAAACCAATTCTTATGAAAACATACCTGCTTCCCATCCAACTCCCTGGTAAGATTATCCCCAACCCTAACCTTAAAGGCAGACAGAATGTAACGTTTTACTGTGTATGTTTTGGGCTAATGCTAATTAAAGATAAACAAAGGCATCTTTTCCTTTTAGACAAATATTTTTCTGGTTAAAAGTAATTTAAAAGCCTGGAGCATCTGGCTGGCTCAGTCGGTAAAGCACGTGACTCAATCTCAGGGTCTGTAGTTCAAGCCTTCGGTGGATGTAGAGCGAGCAAGCGAGCTTACATACATACTTTTTAATGGTACAATTAAAGCCTGGGTCTTAATACTTAGTCCCATTTGGCATACCACTGTTACCTACACCCATAGAACACAGAAATGCAAAGCAGGGATCCCGGGGTGGCTCAGCGGTTTGGCGCCTGCCTTTGGCCCAGGGCGCGATCCTGGATCCTGGAATCCCGGGATCGGGATGAGTCCGGTGTCAGGCTCCCAGCATGGAGCCTGCTTCTCCCTCCTCCTGTGTCTCTGCCTCTCTTTCTCTCTATGTCTATCATAAATAAATAAATAAATAAATCTTAAAAAAGAAAGAAAGAAAGAAATGTAAAGTAGAGCTGCTTGCAAAGTGAGATGACCGATGCACAGGTGTTTCAAGTAGTTGCCAGGGACTGGGCTACTACCTCTAGGTTCCTCACAATGGTTCAGATAATTACACACAGCACCAATTTATCCAACATGGCTAAACAGAGGACAATGAAGCTGATTTTTAAATAACTCTTTACAAACTGCTTTAAGACTATCTCTTTCTCAAAAGGTTAGAACAGGAAATGAATGCCTCGACACTGGCAAAGGCAGTTTAACAGTTAAGAGCTCAGGCTCTGGTTCCAGACAGACATGGATTAAATCCCAAGTCTTCCATTAAATAGCCCTGTAACCATCTCTGTTAATATATCTCCCTACTTTGTATGGTAGGATTGATTACCTTCCTCAAGATTTGAATATGGGGTAGCTTCAGATGTTAGTCCTTTCCTTCCTATAACTATACCCTTATCCCTTTGATTGGACCTGTATTTTCCTTATTAGTCTCAATCACTAAATTTTAATATAGAACTTTTTAGGTGGTTGATCTCATTCATTATCTTCAAATCTCCTGAATTTCCTTCTTTGAGAACAACCTTATCTTGAAGCTCTGGCAGTTTAACCCATGCCCTGAACCTCATCAGTGAAAGTAAAAAGCTATGGGAGAAAAGTACAGAGAAAACTGAATTGTAAGTAGAACATACAAACCTTTGTATAAAACTTAAAATTGATGCTTTAAAATCCCAAATTCTGGGACACCTAGTTGGCTCAGTCAGTAGAGCATTTGACTCTTGATATCAGGGCTGTGAGTTTGAGCCCCACAACGGGTGTAGAGATTACTTAAAAATAAAATCTTTAGGGCAGCCCCCGTTGCTCAGCGGTTTAGCACTGCCTTCAGCCCAGGGCTTGATCCTGGAGACCCGGGATCGAGTCCCACATCAGGCTCCCTGCATGGAGCCTGTTTCTCCCTCTGCCTGCGTCTCTGCCTCTCTCTCTCTCATGAATAAATAAAACGTTTTTAAAAATAAAATATTTAATAAAAAATAAATAAAATCCCAAATTCTATACACTGAAGACAATATGAAGCTAAGCATAACCTATTAGCAACAAATTAACTACAGAACAAATTCTGACCTGAAGGAGACCCACAGAGGTACCCTGCTTATGCTCACCACTCCCACTTCTTTCTCTAAACTCAGGAATCTTTATCCATATTGTAGTGGATTTTGCATAGTGGGAAATAGAGCAGGGAAAACAAGCTCCACAGATTTTTTCATTTGCATTGGGCCTTTTTAGTATCATTACTACTACTATCCTAGTTCAGCCAGGAAAGACTAAGTCCCAACCAATTTCTTTTCTTCAGATCTCTCCACTCTCTTACATCCTGCTCATACCCACCAAACTAATTTCCTAAATTAACAGTTTCATTAGATCACTCCCCACCTCAAACTCTTAACAGCTCCCAATACTATGCATTGGAAAAGCCCAAATAAAATTCAAAGGCCAGGCTAGCATTACTCTACTTTTACAAGATTTGTTTCCTCCTAATTCCCCTGTAGAAATTCTCTAAAGCTCCAACTAGACTAATCTGCTCAGTCTGTCCCCAACTCCAGAAGTCCAGTGCCTAGGCTGTATTACACTCACCAATGCCCACCCTCCACATTTTCTGGTTTTCCTTCAAAGGCCAGCCCAGACCACCTCTTCTATCTCTGCCCTAAATTGTGCAAAGCCCACACTGCCCATCTTCTGACCGTAGTGAAACACGTCCTTTTCAGCTTGGCTATACTCTCTTGGCATCTTAATCTGGTCAGAAAAGTCAAAGGTCCTTGGAAGGCAGACCACATACTTACACCGAGGGTCTACCACAGTGCCCTGCACTTTGTAGGTCCTAGATATTATTAAAAACAGAGGAGAGGTTCAAAGGATAGACCTAAGTAGGGCAAGACTGTACTGCCCATCTTTGCCAATTCCTCTTTAATTCACAGTAAAGGGCATTCGGCGTTCGCTACGAGGCTATGTATTTCTACAATACACAGAGCAGCGAAGTGGAAGAGAGAGCACGCCACCGGATGGCAAAAGAAAAAAAAAGGAAAAAAAAGAAAAAAAAGGAAGAAAGAAGAAAGAAAGAAAAGAAAAGAAAAGAAAAGAAAAGAAAAGAAAAGAAAAAAGAAAACAACAACCCAGTCCCCATATAGCTTTTAGCCACAAGCCCTGCAATTGGGAAATCACACAATCTCTCCGGGCCTCGACTGTATCAGGTGTAAAACAAGGGAGCTGCTTTGATGGATTTTGATGGATCCCAAGGTATCCTTCGGCTCCCGAATTCCCCCGGTCAGGAAACCCAATACTCGTCTACTCACTAAGGCGCAAGCAGGCAAACTTTTACGGTTCCCAACGCAGGCATTTCCATATAGTAGTGGAAACTCCGTCCCCATGGAAAAAAGCATGGCTGAGAGGAGGGTGAGAAGCAGGTCTCCTTGGACTCGGATTCCTTTACCCCATGGCCAGGGACAGTCGAACTCGGGTTCCCGGTCCCTCACCGGCCGACTCCCAGGAGAGCGGCACAGCACGGCTCCCGGGGGCCGGCCGGGGTGACTCCGTCCGCGCCCCGCGCCCCGGGGCCCCCGCACTTGGGACACATGTCCCGTGACCCCGGGTCACAGCCCCCGTCCGCCCTCACCAGCCCGAAAGGCGCCCTCCTCTGCCGGCAAGGCCCCTCGCTCCCACCCGCCCGGCCGGCCGGCCGACCTTCCGGGCCCGGGGCGGCCTCTGCGCGGGCGTCCGGGCCCCAGGCCGGCGGGACTGGCGGCGTGAGGGGCGGCGGCGGCGGCGGCGGCTTTAAGTGCTGAATCACCACTTTGCAACCCGGGCTCCAAACCACGGTGACTCGCGGGCCCCGAGGGCCCGGGCGCTCTGCTCCGCTTACCCACAGAGGCGCTCCGGGAGCGGCAGGCGGGCGCCGAGGACGGAGCGGAAGGTGCTGGGCCGCGCGGAGTGCAGCAGCCACGCTAGCGGGTACCGCATACCCCAGCGAAGCCGCCGGGAGCACCGCGGACGCTTCCTTCTTGCACCGGGAGCCGGCCCTGCCCACTGCGCATGCTCAGTCCGCCGCGCCGCGCCGCGCCGCGCCGCCTCCCGGGAGCCGCTGGGCGGCCGGGGCTCCGGGTTTTGCCTGGAACCCGACAGGGCGAGGGCGGGGGCGGTGGGGACGGCCGGCGTCGCGGGCTCCAGCCGGCGGGCTGGACCGAGTCTGGCCGCGGAGCTGCGGGAGCCCAGCAGCCAGGCCTTCCCAGGCTGGTGGCACCGACTGGGTCAGACGAGGCGTACACGGGAGGGCGGCGAGGTGTACCCGGCTAAGTGTACAGAGAGGGCAGGGTCTCGCGAATACCGAGAGCGCAAGGGGCCATGTTTGCGGAGGCGCCCTCATTGGCTGGCGCCCTGGGCGGTGCAGGTGTTGGAGCCGAGTCCGCGGACCGGGCGGCCGCGCAGCAAACGATTCTGCGGCGGGCTCGCGGTCCGCCGGCTCCCCCTAGAGCGCGGTGCGGACCCTGGGGAAGTTAGCCCCTCGCAGAGCAAGCGGGGAGGTGGAATGGCCACGGCGAAACAAGGCTTCCGCGGGCTTTCAAATCCACGGTAGAAACTCCTCTCTACTACTGCTGTATTAAAGCACCACCACACATATATGTAGTACTTCTATTGTCAGTGTACTTTAACCGTTATTTATAACCAGACCTTTTCCCGGATGGCTGTGTGGTGTTAAGCATCCAAGAACAACGTAATATTGTTATGGATCTGATTTTCGGTTGCATTTCCATTTTGCGGGGTTCGTTAGGGCAAAGTGCAATGAGGGATAGTGACTCCCTAGCTTAAGTACCTGTGGGTTTCCGATGTGGCGAACCCCAAGACTACGGTCAAAAACAATGCTTTGAATCCTATTATGGCTTCAAATAGGAATTCAGGAGGAGGTTCCCTTAATCAAATGGATACTTCATTAAAGACGTGCAGGGATCTTTTTTAAAAATACACTTTCAGGGCAGCCCCGGTGGCTCAGCGGTTTAGCGCCACCTGTGGTCCAGGGCGTGATCCTGGAGACCCTGCATGGAGGCCGCTTCTCCCTCTGCCTCTCTCTCTCTCCTTCTCCCTCTCTGTATCTCTCATGAATAAATAAAAAAAATCTTTAAAAAAAAATACACTTTCAACTAAAGGCAAACTTTGGATGGATGGAAACCGAGGTACCAGAGATGAGGCATCACTCCTAGTGCAATGTAGGGTAAAATTCCACAGTATTACATTCCAGCCTCAACCTTCCTGTATTAGTGTCCTGTGGCTGCCATAATAAATTATCACAAATTTAGTGGCTTTAAACAACAAACTTATTCTCTCACAGTCTGGAGGCCAGAAGTCCAAAATTAAGGTATTGTGAGGGCTGCATTCCCTATGGAGGATCTTAGGGGAGAATCTGTTCTTTGCTACTTCCAACTTCTTGTGGATCCCAGTTTCCGTGGCTTAAGGCCACATCACCCGTATCCCTGCTTCCACTTCACATTGCTTTCTCCTCTGCGTGTCTTTTATTCTGTCTTTTACAAGAACATTTGTCATTGGATTTAGGGCACAATCACGTAATCCAGGATTATCTCATCGAATTCTTAAATTGATTGCATCTGCAAAGATACTTCTTCCAAATAATGTAACACAGGTTCCTGGGATTAGGACGTGGACAATATTTTGGGGGCCACCACTCAATTTGGTACCCACCTTTTTAGCTTCTACCCCCACCCTCTAATAACTGCAATTCACACAGCTAATTAATGCTTATAACAATACCAACTTGTCAGATCTCCAGCAACTTTCAAGCCCAGTTGAAATAGCACTGCCTTTACAAAACTTTCCCTCATTTCCATTCCTCACATACTTTATTGAAAGTAACCACTCTCTGATCTGAGCTACCAGAGTAGTTTGCCTCTCTCTAAAAGCACTTATTTGAATTTTAACCTTCCATGCTTGTAAGAAGCAGTGGATTATGAATGATGTCTTAGACATTTTTGTATCTCACCTGGCAGCAAGCACAGTACTTAATTAACACTTATCAATTGCATGTTTTCTAAATCTGATTAAGCCTCTAAATGTAACTACCATTCATAGGAAATACACAGTATAGGTATGTTAAATCACACCATAAGGACATAATCAGCAATTATTATGTTTAGAATGTTTGAAATTATTTATAATGTATAAAATTATGTTTAGAATGTTTTAAACATTACAGGAGGTATGCCTCGGTGGCTCAGAGGTTGAGTGTCTGCCTTTGGTTTAGGGCGTGATCCCGGTTCTGGGATGGAGTCCCACATCCGGCTCCCTGCAAGGAGCCTGCCTCTCCCTCTCTCTGTGTCTCTGCCTCTCTCTGTGTCTCTCATGAATAAATAAATAAAATATTTTTTAAAAAAAGGAAAGAAAAGAAACACTACAGGAAAAGTGACCTGAATTGCAAAATAAAAGAGGAAGGAGAAACTTAGGTATTAAAGGGGACTTAGAATTGGCAAGTATGACAATCTGTTTATAAACTCTTATATGAAAATGCAAAAGGTCAGGAAGACCCAAGCCAGCCTGAAAGAAGAATCTGGAACACGTATAGTACCAAGTAATAAGAGTTACTATTTAGCTATAGTAATTGAGATAATATGATAATAGCATGATAGCAGACAAATAGGCCATGGAAACTATTTGGTGATATCTATTAAAGCTGTGTATATGTATATACTATGACCTAGCAATTCAACTTCTAGCTATATAGCCAACAGAAATGTGAACATGCATCCACAAAAATATATGTACTATAATATTCACAGCAGCACAGTCAATAATAGTCCAAACTGGAAACAATCCAAAGCCCATCAACAATAAAATGCAAAACAAAACAAACAAACAAAAAATGCACAGGAAAAGAAACCACAATAAAATGCACATAAAAAATAAATTAGGTAATAGTCTAACATAAAAAAAAATTAGGTAATAGTCACACAATGGAATACTGTACAGCAATGAAAATGAGCAAAAACTACACTTAAAAATATGGATTAATCCCACAAACATGGTGAAAGTAGCCAGACTCAAAGGAGTATTTACTATATAAGTCCATGTATATAAAGTTGAAAATCAGACAAAACTAATCTATAGTATAGTATTAGATGTCAGACTAGTGGCTGGGGAGAATAAAGAGGGCTTCTGGGGGTATGTTTTAAGTGGTATATTCAGTTTTTGAAAATAAATTGAGCTGTTCCCTTATGATTCATTTACTTTTCCGTAGCACTTCAGTAACACTTTCAAAAGATAATACTGTTTCAAAAGTATTATGGAGTAGACTATGTATACTACATTATTAAGTGTAGATTTTGAAACACTTGCATCTGGCTGGCTCATATGGTAGAACATGTGACCCTGGATATTAGGGTCATGAGTTCAAGCCTCCTCACATTGGTCATGAAGCCTACCTAAAATAAAATTTAAAAAAAATTTTAATTGGAAAACAAAAAAAGACATTAACCAAATGATATGTTTCGTTTTTGTTTGAATCCTAATTTGAGCAAACCTATTATGGAAAATAAGCATTTATGAGAAAAGTAAGAATAGTTAGTAGATATTTTATGATATTAAATAATTATGTTACTTTTGGTGGTATGTTAATAGCTGTGGGGTGTTTTTTATTTTAGGGTTCTTTGAGATATATACTGAAATAATGCAATGCCTAGGATTTGATTCAAATAATTCAGTGGAGAATGAGTGAGGAGGGGAAAATATAGATAAAACAATATTATTGGCCATGAACTGATAATTATTGAAGCTGCATAATGAATGCTGGGGTGGGGAGAGGTATTATACTATTCTCTTTGCTTTTGTGTATGTTTGAAGTTTTCCATGATAAAAAGTTTTATGAGGTGTCTGGCTAGTAGGGTATGTGGCTCTAAATCTCAGGTTCATGAGTTCAAGTCCCACACTGAGCATGGAGCCTACTTAAAAATAAGTTTTATAATGTATGTTAGTTTTAAATACAGTACTATGGTAATAAAATATCTAAAACCAAAGCAACATGAATTTTTAAAAATGTTTATATATAAGTGATTTGTGAATTATAAATTTGTTCTTTAAAACTTTTTCTAAATGACTTGCTGGTCCTTTTTAAAAATATTTTATTTATTTATTTGACAGAGAGAAAGAGAGAGTGTGTGCGCACAAGCAGGGGAGCTGGCAGGCAGAGGGAGAAGCAGGCTCCCCACTGAGCGGGGAGCCTGATGTGGGGCTGGATCCTTGGACCCCGGGATCATGATCTGAGCCCAAGGCAGCTGCTCAATCCACTGAGCTCCCCTGCTTGCTGGTCCTTGAAGGTAAGTTTGAGTCACTTTATGGACACTACTTGAAATATTAATGTGAAAATCTATAATTCATATTTTCTCCAGTTACAACTACTCTTGATTTATCCACTGAACAAAAATGGGCCCAACCTTGCTTTATATATTGAGGATACACCAGAGAAAGAGCAAGTAACCAAGTTTCTATTCTTCTGGGGTTTTACATTATAGTGAGAGAAATAAACAAATAAACTAATACTTATATAAAAACTTACATAATATAATTAAAATATTAGGGTGGGGTGCCTGGGTGGCTCAGTCAGCTAAGTGTCTGACTCTTAGTTTTGGCTCAGGTCATGATATCAGGGTCCTGGGATCAAGCCCCCAGCCGGGCTCCACACACAGCATGGAGTTTGCTTGAGATTTTTCTCCCTCTCCTATCACTCCTGCTCATGTTCTTTCTCTCTTTCTCTCTCAAATAATTAAATGAATAAATCTTTAAAATAATAATATTAGGGTAACTAGGGTGGGCTTTTCTGCTGTCTAGCTTCACCCAAGTAACAGTTCTGGGACTTTCCCTCCATTATCACTACTATCCATGGGTGGGGGCAGGGGTGTGGGTTGTGGCAAGTTCCCACCAGTTGTATTAAGGGTATTCATGTCCTGGGCTGTTGACAACAGGAGTGTACAAATGGGACAGTTTAGGTGGGAGATCAGCAAAAACTCAAAGCATAGCATTAGTGTTTGGGCTGCATAGGCACCTGTCAATGGAAAGCCTGCTTCTGTGGCCCTTCTCGTGGGCTAACCCCCCACCAGAACCTCTCCTAGGATTTCCTCTTTCTCTCCAGTTCCTTATCTTCATCAGCTTCTTCTCAAATCCTTTTTGTCCCATCTAATGTTCTAACCAGGAATTTCTCAGCTCAAGTCTGAAAGTTGTGGAGGGGCAGTCATTTGCTTCTTCTTATGTCATTGTCTTACTTAGGGCTCTTCTCAGGGCTTTCCCTTAAAAGCCTAGTTTGAACGTTGAAAACACTGAATATCCCCTTTTCTCTTTGCTTTCCTACTGTAAGAATCCTAATTCTCCTGGACATCTTTGGTCTCCAGGAAAGGGTTCTGAGGTATGGCAAAGAAAGAAAAATCTGAAGAGCAAAATCTTTTTTTGCTCTGTAGAAAAAGAAAAAAATTGAGTTTCATAAAAGAGTTTTGGAGGCTACTTCAGATAGAGTGGTTGGGAAACAGGGATGTTTCCTCTGAGGAAGTGATCTTTCAAGTTGTAACTTGAAAGGTAGAGGGAGCCAGTTAAGGGAAAGGGTAAGGGAAAGACTCCAGAGAGTGGAGAAATACGAGTTGTAAAGTTTTGGGAGAGGAGTCTGGCATAATCTGGGATCTGCCAGAAGGTGGGAGAACTGGAAACCTTTCCTGTTCTCTCACAACTAACCTTTGCTACTGAGATTCTACTATTAGGGCACTATAGCAACTTGAATTTGGATTTGAGGAACTCTATACTTACGCAGTTGGGGATTTTTTTATGGGCTTATGAGCAGTTCATGAACTGTGTTGTGTTTTTTTCCCTCAGTTTTTAAGGACATTCAGATATGCTGTTTGTTCTTTTTGGCATTCATACCCACAGACAGAACCTAACACAATTTTAGTATCTACAGAAAAAGGTAAAGGCAAGTGCTCCTCGACTGTTTACTAAAGATTTGCATAGATGTTGCTTGGCAGCCTTAAAAGATCATACAAATAAAAATATTTGTGAAGAATTTTCAAGGGCTTGGAAGAATGCTTATGTTAAATGAAAATTCAGGATGTAAAACTACATATTTAATTATAATCTCAATTGTTAAAATATACATATAAATAATTGGAAAGAAGTACATCAAAATATTAATAGTGGTCATCAATAGGTTGTGGAAATCTATTATCCATACATAGGAATTCCAGAGAGGAAGCACAAAGAAAACAAGCAAAATGTTCGATGAATAACTTATTTTTTTTTAAGATTTTATTTATTTACTAGAGAGAGAGAGAGAGAGAGAGAGAGAGAGAGAGATAGCAAGAGCTGGGGGAGGGGTAGAGGGGCAAGCTGACTCCCCACTGAGCAGGGAGCCCAACTTGGGGCTCAATTCCCAGACCCAGAGACCATGACCTGAGTCAAAGTCAGACACTTAACTGGCTGAGCCGTCCAGGTGCCCTCGATGAATAATTTAAAAATATTTGCCACAACTGAAGGAAATGAGTCGCCAGACTGAAAGAATTCACCGAATGCCCAGCCCAATAGGTGAAAATAGATTCATATCAAGGCATGTTATTACAGAATTTCAGCACTAAAGAGATTGCTTAAGGTTCCAGAGAGGGAAAAAAAGAAAATAAGAGGCTACATACAAATGATCAGGAATTGGAATGGCTTTAGACTTCTCAGCAGTAGCAGAAACTAGAAAACACTGTTTTTAGGGATATCTGGGTGGTTCAGTGGTTGAGCATCTGCCTTTGGCTCAGGTCGTGATCCCGGAGCCCTGGAGTGGAGTCTTACATCAGGGTCCCTGCATGGAGCCTGCTTCTCCAGAACTCTGCTTGTGTCTCTGCTTCTCTCTGTGTCTCTCATGAATAAATAAATAAAATCTTAAAAAAAAAGAAAAAGAAAAAAACCCTCTGTCTTCAGACTTCTGAGGCATAAACTTCCTTGCCCTAATGGTGGCCCAGAGGCCACAGAGCTCCCAGGCTTCAGGGACTACTTGCAGCTGTACAAATGAGCATCTCAGAAGTAACCTGTATAAAGCAAAGCCGGGTAGGCTTTCCACACATGTTTTTCTCTGTGTGAAACGACTGGACCTCTTCATATCCCAGAGAGTGATATGTGAAGGATTTGCAATAGTAATCAATACTGGCATTTCCAGGGCAGCCCTGGTGGCTTAGTGGTTTAGCACCGGCTTCAGCCCATGGTGTGATCCTAGAGACCCAGGATCGAGTCCCACATTGGGCTCCCTGTGTGGGGCCTGCTTCTCCCTCTGCCTGTGTCTCTGCCTCTCTCTCTCTCTCTGTGTCTCTCATGAATAAATAAACTCTTTTTTAAAAAAAACTGAAGTTTCCAGGTGGAAGAAGTCAAGGTTCATATTTTTTTTTCAGGATCATATTTAAAATGTGATTTTTCTTATACAAAACACCAATGTTTGTGGTTACAAAATCCTATCTCCTATGATGATTATTAGGGTAAATTTTGAAGATATGAAACTGTAGTAATAATCATGGGTGTAAACTACTATTTTTGAAAATAAAAATGCTAATGAGCTCATGGGTTATATAAAAATACTCATTTCTCCAGACTAGTAATTTCCAAAAGGTTTGAAATAGAAAATCCAAGACAGTAGCAAACATTTTCCAACCTTCAATTATTCAGAAAGGCTTACCTACCTGCTTGGAAGGAAATACAGAACAAAATACAAATTTATATTTTATCAAAATGTAGTTCTATATTAAGATAGTAGGATGCCTATCAAAAATGCTTTTCTTTGTTGTCAAAGTAAGAATAAAGCTCTGTGAAATGATTAGAATCTTTTTTTCCCAAGGGATTATAGGCTTTATTTTTATTTAAAAAAATTTTTTAAAGGATTTTATTTATTTACTCATGAGAGACACAGAGAGGCAGAAACAGGCAGAGGGAGAAGCAGGATCCTTACAGGGACCCCGATGCGGGACTCGATCCCGGAACCCCGGGATCATGTCCTGAACCAAAGGCAGACACTCAACCACTGAGCCACCCAGGCATCCCATATTTAAAAAATTTATAAAGATTTTATTTTTAAGTAATATCTATACCTAACATGGGGCTTAGACTCATAACCTCGAGACCAAGAGTCACATATTCCATAGGCTTAGCCAGCCAGGCACCACTGCTTTATTTGTTTGCTTGCTTGATCGTTTTTGAGCAGTTTTAGGTTAACTGAAAAAATGAGTAGAAGGTATATAGATATCCTGTATATTCCTGATCCCAAACATGCATAGCCTCCCCCATTATCAGTATTTGCCCACCATCAACTTATGACAATGGATGAACCTATATTGATACATCATTATCACACAAAGTCCTTAGTTTACATTAGGGCTCACTCTGGGTATTGTACATTCTTTTTTTTTTTTTTTTTAAGATTTGTTTATTTGAGAGACGGTGTGGAGGGGCAGAGGAAAAGAGAGAGAAGGAGAGGGAGAGAGAGAATCTCAAGCCAACTCCCTGCTGAGCTAGGAGCCTGACATGGGGCTCAATCTCATGACCTGAGCTGAAATCAAGAGTTGGTCATCTAACCAACTGAGCCACCCAGCACCCCAATATTGCACATTCTATGGGTTTGGACAAATATATAATGACATACATCCACCATTATAGTATAGTACATAGCATTTTCACTGCCCTAAAAATCCCCTATACCCAGAGCACCTAGGTGGCTCAGTCAATTAAGCGGCTGACTCTTGATTTCATCTCAGGGTTGTGAGATCAAGCCCCACACAGGGCTTTGTGCTGAGCGTGGAGCCTGCTTAAGATTCTCTTTCCCTTTCCCTCTGCCCCTCTCCCCCAATTTGCTCTCTCTCTCTCTCTCTCTCTCTCAAAAAAAAAAGGGGGGGAATCCCTGAGTGGCTTGGCGGTTTAGCACCTGCCTTCAGCCCATGGCATGATCCCAGAGTTCTGGGATCGAGTCCCACATCAGGCTCCTGCGGAGAGCCTGCTTCTCCCTCTGCCTATGTCTCTGCCCCCCCCCCCATTGTGTCTCTCATCAATAAATAAAATCTTTTAACAAAAAATCTGTGCTCTGCCTATTCATCCCTCCCTCCCCCAACCCCTGGCAACTACTGATCTTTTCATTGTATTCATAATTTTGCCTTTTTCAGAATGTCAAATAGTTGAAATCATATAGTATATAGCCTTTTCAGATTGGCTTCTTTCATTTAATAATATGCATTTCAGTTTCTTCCATGTCTTTTTATGGCTTGTTTATTGATTTTTATTTTATTATTTATTTATGTATTTATTTTTAAAGATTTTATTTATTTATTCATGAGAGACAGAGGGAGAGGCAGAGACACAGGCAGAGGGAGAAGCAGGCTCCCTGCAAGGAGCCTGAGGTAGGACTTGATCCCAGGACCCTGGGATCACGACCTGAGCCAAAGGCAGTCACTCAACCACTGAGCCACCCAGGCATCCCTGTTCATTAATTTTTAGTGCTAATAAATATTCTATTGTCTGTAAGTACCACAGATGGTTTATCCTTTCACCCACTGAAGGACATGTTGGTAGCTTCCATTATTTCAGCAATTATGAATAAAGCCGCGAAACATCTGTGTGCAGGTTTTTATGTGAACATAAAACTCCTTTAGGTAGGGGCACCTAGGCTTCCTATAGGGAGCCTGCTTCTGCCTCTGCCTATGTCTCTGCCTTCTCTGTGTGTCTCTCTTTATGAAAAAATAAGTAAAATATTTTTTTTAAATTTTTATTTATTTATGATAGTCATACAGAGAGAGAGACACAGGCAGAGGAAGAAGCAGGCTCCATGCACCAGGAGCCTGATGTGGGATTTGATCCCGGGTCTCCAGGATCACGCCCTGGGCCAAAGGCAGGCGCCAAACTGCTGCGCCACCCAGGGATCTCTTTTTTTTTTTTTTTAAAAAAAAAAAAGACTCCTTTGGGTAAATACCAGGGAGTATGATTACTAGACTGGATGGTAAGAATATATTTAGTTAGTAGGAAATGACCAAAGTGGTCATAAAATTTGTATTCTCACTTGCAATCAATGAAAGTTCCTATTGCTCCACATTCTTACCAACATTTACAAGCATCTTACCAACACTTACCAGTGTTGTCAGTGTTTTGGATTTTGGCCATTCTAATAGGTATGTAGGAAATCTCATTGTTTCAATTTACATGTCCCTGATGACATGATGTAGAGCTTCGTTCACATGCTTATTTGCCATCTGTAAATCTTCGTTGGTCAGGCCTCTGTTAAAGTCTTTGGCTTGTTTGCCAGCCCCCTCCTAGCTTTATTGAGGTATAATTGACAAATAAAATTATATTTAAAGTGTACAATGTGGTGGCACCTAGCTGGCTCAGTAGATGAAGCATGTGACACTTGATCTTGATTGTGAGTTCAAGCCCTACGTTGGGTGTAGAGATTCCTTAAAAACAGAATTTTAAAATTGGGGTGCCTGGATGGCTCCAGTTGTTCAGGCACCTGACTTCAGCTCAGGTTATGATCTTAGGGTCCTGGAATGGAGCACTGTGTCAGGCTTTGCACTAGCAGGGAGTCTGCTTCTCCTTCTCCCTCAGCCTCATCCCTCCACTCATGCTCAAGCTTGCTCTCTCTCAAGTAAATAAAATCTTTTAAAAAATATTTTTTTAAAAGTGTACAATGTGGTGATTTGGTGTATGTATACATTGTGAAAGGAGTCTCTCCTTTGATTTGGGCCCATTTTATAATTGTGATTTTTTTTTTTAAAGATTTTCTTTATTTATTCATGAGAGACACAGAGACATAGGCAGAGGGAGAAGTAGGCTCCCTGCAGGGAGCCGGATGCGGTACTTGATCCCAGGACCCTGGGATCACACCCTGAGCTGCAGGCAGACGCTCAACCACTGAGCCACCCAGGCATCCCTGTTTTCTTATTTTTTAGTTTGAAGTGTTCTTTGCATCTTTTGTATAAATACTCCAAATACGTCTTTTGCTAATATTTTCTCCCAGTTTGTGGCTTGTCTTTCACAGAGCAGAAAATTTTAATGAAATCCAGCTTATCGATTATTTCTTTTGTGGATTGTACCTTTGGTGTCATATCTAAAAAGTCATCACCAAATCCAGGGTCACCTAGATTTTTTTCCTACATTGTCTTCTAGGAGTTTTATAGTTTTGTGTTTTACCTTTACATCTGGAACCCATTTTGAGTTCATTTTTGTGAATTCTGTAAGGTTTGTGTCTAGATTAATTTTTCTTTTGTCAAAAGCACTTTTTATATTTTTTAAAATAAGATTTATTTATTTATTTTAGAGGGAGAGAGAGCACAAGTGGGAAGGGCAGAGGGAGAGGGTGAGAGAACCTCAAGCAGACTCCACACTGAGCACAGATCCCAACATGAGGCTTGATCCCATGACCCTGAGATCATGACCTGAGCTGAAACCAAGAGTTGTACACCTAACTGACTGTTAGGTATACACCCAGGCACCCCAGGCCCAGATCTCTATATTTAGAAATGAATCACTGCAGAGAGAAGATAGAAGTATTTCCATTTCAAATAACAAAAATTACATTGAATTTTTTTATTTAGATATAATTCATATACCATAAAATTTGCTGCTTTAAGTTTTCTTTTGAGAGACAGAGTGAGGGGGGAGGGCCAAAGGGAAAGGGAGAGACATAATCTGAAGCAGGCTCCAAACCCAGCACAGAGCCCAGCACACAGCCACAAGGGGCTCCATCTCACTACCCTGAGATCATGACCTGAGCAGAAATCGGGAGTCAGAGACACCCAGGCAAGTGTTTGTACACAAATTTTGAGATGGATATTTGTTTTCATTTCTACTGAATGAATACCTAGGGGTGGATTGCTCAGTCATGTGGTAAGTCTAGGAACTGCCAGACTGTTTTGCAAAGTGGCTGCACCATTTTGCATTCCTACCAGCAACATGTGAGGACTCCAGTTTCTCTACATCCTTACAACACTTATTATCTGTTGTTTTTTGTTTTTGCTTTTAATATACTAGTGAATGTGAGGTAGTATCTCCCCACTGAGATTTTAAAAGTATTTTTGGATTACAGATTATATTAAATTTATATATAATCTATATAGATTATAGGTTGTAGAATAAAAATTGTAGAACTATTATTTTAGTGATTATTTTAATTAGTAAAAGAGTTTTTTAAAGTTCAAAATTCAGTTATTTCTTAAGTGATTAATGAGTGCAATTAATGAATAATCATTATCTCCTACTCTGGCCGTTTTATGACTTCCCACAGGTATCTAAATCAATTCTATAACTCTGACAATTATACAAATATTGGAGGATTACATTTCTGATGGATAAAATCAAGATCTACAATAAAACCATTGACAGCTAGACATCCAGAATGACAGCATGCAGAAAAAAAATTTTTCACTTTTGATAAAAGAATACAGCTACATTGTTCTTACTTGGGGTCTTTGCTTTTATTTTATTTTTTTAAAGATTTATTTATTTGGGGGAACCCTGGGTGGTGCAGTGGTTTAGCGCCTGCCTTTGGCCCAGGGCGCGATCCTGGAGACCCGGGATCGAATCCCACATCGGGCTCCCGGTGCATGGAGCCTGCTTCTCCCTCTGCCTATGTCTCTGCCTCTCTCTCTCTCTGTGTGTGTGACTATCATAAATAAATAAAAATTAAAAAAAAAAAAAGATTTATTTATTTATTCATGAAAGACACACAGAGAGAGGCAGAGACACTGGCAGAGGGAGAAGCAGGCTCCTTGCAGGGAGCCCAATGCAGGACTCGATCCTAAATCTGGAGATCAGGCCCTGAGCCGAAGGCAGATGCTCAACCGTTTTGTACAAGTCCACTTTGAGATGCTGGTGAGCGGTCAAAGGGGAGATATCAATAGACTAGCATACTAAAGGTGACCAGCCATCCGAGCTGTATATAGATGTCTCCTTGGGGGGTATGCGGGATGGTCACTGAGTGAAGGAACTAAAGGGGCGCCATTCCATCTGTCCCTTACGTAAAAAAAAAAAAAAAATGATACCTTGGTTCCTGTGGGCTAAATGTGGCCCAGAAGCTCAGCTCCTTGAGCCAACTACGCCATACGCCCATAATTCAGTATTTTCTGGGCCTGGGTCCCACACTCGAGGCTGTCGCTCAACCCAAAACCGCCCGGACGTTCGCAGCACGTCTACGGAAAACCGCAGGTCGCCGAGGGGGGCGGGTCCAGGGAGCGCTGCCTGCTGGGATTTGTAGGCTGACGGCGGACGGCGGTGGCTCAACCTCCTTGAGACGCCCGCTGGGTGCGTCGCGTAAAGGGCGGGAAGTTGAGCCCTAAACCTGCGTCAGTCTTTCCGGAACGGTTGTCCAAGAAGGCAAGTGTGGTACTGCCTTTTGCATGGGATCGTTTAATGACATCTTATCATTAGTCAAAGGATAAAGTCAGAGTCCTAAAAACGGCATTTAACAGCCCTTTCATCGCTTTTCGGTACCCGTGGTAACCTTATTTCTTAACACTTCCTAATTATTCAAGGCTCTTCTGGAGAAAGGGGCTCACTTTGGACCTCTCTCCTCTGTGCTTCCATAACACTGTCTTACAATTCGCTAATAATAATTATAATCGTGGCTGGCTTTCCTGACCCTACGTGTTCTAGTCCAAGCTGATTCCCGTTTTAGCTCATTAATTCTCACACAACCCCCTTAAGATGGTTGCTATTATTTCCATTTCCAAAATGAGGAAACCTTGGTTTACAGACGTTATGGAACTTGGGCAAGGTCACGTTGAAGAGTCACACTGTTTAACCGCGCGTCTCTCCCACCGAACTACGAATTCCAAGTGGGGACCGACCGACCACCTTTTTGCTTTCCCGCGGGCCACGCCCCGAGGGTGGGGCTCTGGTGACGACACTGCGTCCCATGGTGCCTCGCGCGCCCGCGCTGCCATTGGCTGGGCGTCTGGGCTCCTTTTTCAAATTGAGGCGCCGAGTCGTTGCTGGGTTTCCTAGGTTTCGGGCGGAAACGGTATTGGTAGTTCCGAGGCTCCCGCTAGTGCGGGACAGACGCCTCGGTCAGTTAGAGCCCCTGGTGGAGAGCGGGGACGTCGAGCTGCTTGCGTGGGTGTTCCCGGCTCCTCCGCGCCCCACAGCCGGGGAGTCCGCTGCCCGGCCTTGGCCTTCCCGCGGGGCTCGTAATGGCGTCCCAGCCGAATTCCTCCGCGAAGAAGAAAGAGGAGAAGGGAAAGAACATCCAGGTGGTGGTGAGATGCAGGTAAGGCGAACCAGCAGGATTGGGAGCGCTGGGCTCTGCTGGCTTTGCTAGCTTTGCTGCTGGGCTCCCTCCTGTGCTGTCCCGAGAGAGGAATTTTGTTTGCTGTTTCTGCGGGGAGCAAACCTGCCTGTTGCTAGTTCTCCGCATTCTGATCAATAAAATGATGCTAGATTGCTCTGAGGAGTAAATCAGTGTGTTTCAGAAGAAAGAATGTTTGTATTGGAGGTTATAGTTTAAAACTGCTATTCAGAAGGAGAATTTGATCTCCAGTCTTTAGGGAAAAGTGTGTTCTTTAAAAAAAAAAAAAAAACTAAAGTTGACAGAGACTTAGGTGGCGTTTTTATATGCCACTCCTTGCAATTTCTCAGTTGGAAATAAGACTGCATACCTACTCTGTAGGTGTTTTAGTACTGATGTTGGGATTACCGTCCTCTCTATCATCGCTAAAAACATAATCGATCACTTGCCTTTTCTTCTAGATGCAATATTTTCTTAGTCCCTACCAAACGAGGAAGCATCGTTGTCTTTAAATTTTAAAGGTTAACTTATAGAGTGAGTTTGTTTTTAAAAGGAGTCAACGTAAGCCAGTATAGCTTTATGATTGTACTGCAACTTGGTCTTCCCTAGACTGAGGGAGATAGTTTCTTCGGGGTGAATGGGTGGAGGTGTCCAACTCTCCCCGGATTGATTTACAAATAACTTCCCAATTTTAAAATTAATCTGTAGAGGAAAAACGTACTTGTTATACAAACTGTTTCTTAGTTAGAGATTAATTTATTCAGTTTTTAAGAAGCCCTCCACAGTTCACTGGTGTATGTGTATTTTGAGAGTCTGTTTTTGTTGCTGTTTTAAAATTCTACCAACTCTCAGCAACTTTTCCGTAAATCCAGAAGTTCTAAAATTTTAAAAAGGGCTATTTTAAAAATGTGTGAACAAACTTTCTTAAATTGTTGCCCTCAGCTTTGGTGATTTGAACTGTTGATGTCAAAGACAATAGCTAGCTTTTTGAGTTCGGTGTCAGGGAAGAAATTTGGTGGTAACCTTAAGGTTGACCAATTTACTAGTTGTACTCTAGAACTTCTGTTAATAGTTGTTTTGAAGATTGAAAAAAAATTAACAGACTGTAATACAAACGTGAATTTTTACTTATTTATTTTTTAAAGATTTTATTTTTAAGCAATCTCAACATCCACTGTGAGGCTTGAATTCACAACTCTTGAGATAATAAGAGTTGCATGTTCTACCCACTGAACCAACCAGGCACACCACAAACGCAAATTTTTAGATTATTTTGATAATTTAATAAAGCCAGGCAATACTGCTTTTTCTGTTTGGTTTGATTTTCTTTGATTTTCTTCTTTTTTTAAAAGATTTTATTTATTTGAGAGAGAGATAGCAAGAGAGAGCAGAGCAGGAGGGAAGGGCGGAGATAGAAGCATTCTCCCCTCTGAGCAGGAAGTCAGTCACAGGGGCTTGATCCCAGGACCCCAGGATCTTGACCTGAGCTGAAGGCAAATGCTCAACCAAGGGAGTCGTCCAGGTGCCCCTTAAATTTTATTTTTTTATTGTTAGTTACAAAATATGTCAGACCTATAAAAAGTTATAGAGAACAAAGTAACAAACATCTGTGTATCCATCACCTAAATTAGAAACAGACAAGTCATTACAATTGGAGCCCCTATTGCATCCTTTTCCAGCCCCCTTCCTCTATCCCAAGAATTAAACATTATTCATGTTTATTATCCCCTTACATTTAAGTCCTACCTAAAATGAGGTTTCTTTTACTTTGTTACTTATGAAAAGTGTTTAGGTTGTAACTAATTATTCACAAAAATTTTTGTGTAAAGAGATGATTTTCTTTTCATGCTCTCTTTTTCAGATATCTTTCTTAGAGCAAATATGTCCTTAAGCTCTAGTAAATAAACAATTTATGAGACCCTTGGGGTTGTCAAACCTTTTCTGTAAAGGGCTCTAATAGTAAAAATTTTAAAGTATTAGAATACTTTCCAAGCCACATGTAGTCTCTGTCATATATTTTCTGAATTTTTTCTTTAGTTTTACATTTTTAATTGGCACAGTTTACTGTAACCTAAGATTTCAAGAAAGAGATGACTTTATTACAATGAATACAATCTTTATGATGTTCTTGTATTATAACTATAGAAGAGAATTTTGTTTTACATATATATAGCTCAAGAGGAAGGTATAACTTTTGGAGTTGAGGAACTGATAGTTTTTATAGAGAGAAATTTTAATAAGGAAATAGGCTTTGATATATGTATATATAAGACACATGCAAAACATTCCTTATTCCTGTATAGTGTACAGGTTAGCATAAGTCCTAGTGAGAATGTAACATAAAGGTTTTAGGATTTAAGTTAATCTTGGCATTTTAATCTAGACAAGTGCTTTAGCAATTTAGATCTGAACATTTATGAATCATTCATATATTTAAAAGTATATAATTGTATTTTTAAAAAGGCCCAGACCAACTTTCTGTAAACAGTAACTTAATGTGATGCTATAGTTACCAAATGGAAAACAAGACTATTAATTCTGTATTTTTTTTTTTAAAGATTTTATTTATTTATTCATGAGAGACACAGAGAGAGAGAGAGAGGCAGAGACACAGGCAGAGGGAGAAGCAGGCTCCATGCAGGGAGCCCGACGTGGGACTCCATCCCGGGTCTCCAGGATCACACCCTGGGCCGAAGGCAGGCACTAAACCGCTGAGCCACCCAGGGATCCCCTAATTCTGTATTATTAAATCAACAAAGAATATTTTAGAGAAAGGACAACTTGGAAAATGAAGACTTCAGAGTTCATTATTCCAAATTCAAGAGCATTTTAGTTATTAGCAGTGGTTACCAAATAAGCTGAAGTTAGATCTCTTTAAGGAGCTGCTTGTAATTTATTTTGTTGGGATGAGAGGCTTTTAAAACTGTTTCACTATGCCACAAGAAGATGATGCAAATTTTTTTATCCTTGAGAAGATTTTCTGAAGTTGGTATCCCTATCAGCAAAGGGGCGCTTATGGCATGTTCCTCACAGTAGGAACATGAATTCAGTGATGCTGTTGAAACCTTTGTTCTTTTATGGAAGGTTCCAGTTTTAACTCTTGCACAGTTCTCTTTACCTGAGCTGTGTTTATTGGTGCTTGCTGTTTTTGCTGGACATCTTTTACCTGAAATCAGTAAGACTGTATTCATTTGGTTAACATCACACATCCAGGCTAAGAGATTAGTTGAGAGATACTAAGGACTAATTGAAAAAGCTATTCCCACATGAGAGCAATTCGTTCTACTTAATACCCTTAGCCTACCTCAATATAAGTTGGTTTTGACCTAGGTTTGTCAAACTTTTAATAATACTGCATGTCATGGGTTATGTGCATTGTGTAGGTTTCAATATATTTGATGATCGATGGCATTACTATATATTACCTGGAAGTTGCCGAGTTAAATTTCCCAGGATCATAAATTTGGTTTTCTGTAAAAAATATGCTAGGGATGGGTATGCCAGAGGATGTTGAGGTATCCTTTTTAAAATAAATAGCAACTTGGTTTGTCTAATGATGAGGGGAAAGATAATTTCCTATTTGGCTTTTCCTTTCATTATATGTGGTAATGAATGAGAAAAATGAACTCCGGTCAAGAGTACATCTCACTCTTTGGCCCAGAAATCTGTTAAGTATATAAATATCTGATAGATGCCACTCTGTAGACTATGGTTCTTTTTAGCTCTTTTATCATTCCTCTTAGGATGATATTTATTAAGCTATGTAGTTTAACAGATATTAGGAATGCCTGCTGTATGCCAAGCATAGTAGTAGCCATTGGGAAACTGAAGTGTAAACTAAACAAGATTTCTTTTCTTTTCTTTTCTTTTCTTTTCTTTTCTTTTCTTTTCTTTTTTTTTTTTTTTTTTTTTTGAGAGAGAGAGAGAGAGTGCAAGTGAGTAGGGAAAGGGGGAGGCAAAGGGAGAGGAAACCCAGCACCAGGGCCACCACAGGGCTCAATCCCATGACCCTGAGCAGAAATCAAAAGTTGGATGCTCAACTGAGTCACCCAGGCATCCCTAAACAGGATTTCTTTTCTTACATTGTGAGGTTGGTGCTATTACTTAGCCTCACTTTTCAAATGGGGAAGTATATGCACACAGGACTACATTGCCTAAGCAGACCTGATCAAGAGTCCACACTACTCAAAGTCCTAAGAAGGAATTTAGAAGATTACTTCCTGGGCAGCCCGGGTGGCTCAGCGGTTTAGCGCCACCTTTAATCCAGGGCATGATCCTGGAGACCTGGGATCTAGTCCCACATCAGGCTCCCTGCATGGAGCCTGCTTCTCCCTCTGCCTGTGTCTCTGCCTCTATCTCTGTGTCTCTCATGAATAAATAAAATCTTTAAAAAAAAAAAAAAGATTACTTCCTTTAGGAGTCTATCCCATCACCCACCCCTCTTCTCTCCCACTCATCCCTGTCCTAATCAATTAAATTTTTGCTATATATTCCTACAGCACGTTTACATATCCTTTCTAAACATTACTTTTCTTATAATCATTTGTGGGTTTTTTTGTTTTGTTTTGTTTTAAATTTTTATTTATTTATTCATGAGAGACACAGAGAGAACAAGAGGCAGAGACACAGGCAAAGGGGGAAGCAGGCTCCATGCAGGTAGCCTAATGTGGGACTCGATCCCGGGTCTCTAGGATCATGACCTGGGCTGAAGGCTGCGCTAAACCACTGAACCACCTGGGATGCCCAGTCATTTGTTTTATGTTACTATTCCCCACTAGGACAAACTGAGTTAACACATGTGAAGCATTTTGAATAGTGAATACCTAGCACATAGTAAATACTCCATGTATTAGTCATTATTTTTATCTATTTTTTTTTTATCTTGTGCGAATTATCCACTGAGAGTATTTTGAACACAAATTTGGCATAGTCTTCCTACTATGTCATAACCTAACTTTCTCAGATTCTAAGAATTGTGGAAATAGAATTTTGAAAAATTAATTTGGCATTTATTACAAGTTAATTCTGTTAGTACTTATTCCAAGAAGCTGTTGAAATTGTCATGTTTTACATGTCTTTGAAAAGTAAAGAACTTACTTATTTCTGGGAGTTGAAACTAAAAATTGTGCTGTCTGCTTTAGCAGTAGTCTCCCATTTAACTCCTGTCACCAACAATGTTGTCAAAAAATTTAACTTTGTTATTGTCTAAGTTGTTATTATTTTTAAAGATTTTATTTATTTATTCATGAGAGACCCACAGAGAGAGAAAGAGGCAGAGACATAGGCAGAGGGAATAGCAGGCTCCACATAGGGAGCACGATGTGGTGTGGGACTCGAGCCTGGGACCCCAGGATCACGCCCTGAGCCGAAGGCAGACGCTTAGCCGCTGAGCCACTCAGGTGTCCCTGTCTAAGGTATTAATAATAATGTCATCTGTAGCCTGATAACTAAGAGTTTTTTAAGTAACTCTGTATTTCTCTTTATAGACCGTTTAATTTGGCAGAACGGAAAGCTAATGCCCATTCTGTTGTAGAATGTGATCATGTACGAAAAGAAGTTAGTGTACGAACCGGAGGATTGGCTGACAAAAGCTCAAGGAAAACATATACTTTTGATATGGTACCTATTTCTTTCTTTCTTTCTTTTTTTAAAGATTTTATTTATTTGTTTGAAAGAGAGGTAGTGCAAGAGTGGGTTAGGAGCAGAGTGAGAAAGGAACAAACCAACTTGGGCTGAGCGCAGAGCCTGACATGGGGCTCCGATCTTACCATCCTGAGATCACAACCTGAGCCGAAATCAAGGGTGGGATGACCAACCAACTGAGCCACACAGGCACCCCGGTACCTATTTCTGAAAATGCTACTACTCGTTTATTATTTGCTATGTAAAGTTATCCTTGTATACATATTTTTTTCTAGGTTCTTGTACAACTTGTACAACCCCAAATTTCAGTTGACTCTGAGTTGTCCAATGGATATCTAGTGGGCTGAATGAGTTAATACATTAAAAACAAAATTCTTAAAGTGAGTAATTTTGAAGTATTTTATTCCTGAAGAATTGATTTTATTTTTATTTTATTTTATTTTTTGGATAGGTTTTTGGAGCTTCTACTAAACAAATTGATGTTTACCGAAGTGTTGTGTGTCCAATTTTGGATGAAGTTATTATGGGTTATAATTGCACTATTTTTGCGTGAGTAAAACACAATTTTTCAAATTGATGAAAAGGTTTAGATGCATGTGTTTGTTTTTTATTTAACACTTCTGTTGATTTTGATAGATACGGGCAAACTGGCACTGGAAAAACCTTTACAATGGAAGGTGAGAGGTCACCTAATGAAGAGTACACTTGGGAGGAGGTATTTATTGTTTAAAATAGATTTCTGTCTCTAAAGTGACTGAATAATAACTGAATAAAAAACTTAGCTGAAGTCCTCTTTCATGAAATAGAAAAGATCAGTATGCCCATGTCAAATATGAATATAGGATGAACTACTATTTTAGTAAAATTATTATTATTTTTTATTTTAGTAAAATTAAAGTGTATGGTTCCTGTTTTTTTTTTTTTTAATCTTTATTTATTTATGATAGTCACAGAGAGAGAGAGAGAGGCAGAGACACAGGCAGAGGGAGAAGCAGGCTCCATGCACCGGGAGCCCGATGTGGGATTCGATCCCGGGTCTCCAGGATCGCGCCCTGGGCCAAAGGCAGGCGCCAAACCGCTGCGCCACCCAGGGATCCCTGGAAAATTAATTTAGTCATTAAACTCACTGAAGCACACTTGATGGAAATCTTTGTAAAACGTACTATGTGCTTTCTACGCTATCCAACAATACAGTGATCTTAATTTCTTAAACACTCAAGATCAGTGTTGATAAAGTACCATGCAGCCCCTTGCTATGCTAACTTGATGAGACTTACTCCCATGCTGCAGTATTCCCTTTCAAGCCATACTCACATGCCACTTTTCCACAATATTCTGCTCCAACTATTCTGTCCCAAACAGACCGCTCTCTTATCACTTAACTGTGCCATATGTATATGTATATATACACATATACATATATACGTATGTATTAGTCCTTTCTCTCCTAGTGACACTATGTTTTTCTTAAACAGGAACCATATGGGATCCCTGGGTGGCGCAGCGGTTTGGCGCCTGCCTTTGGCCCAGGGCGCGATCCTGGAGACCCAGGATCGAATCCCACGTCGGGCTCCCGGTGCATGGAGCCTGCTTCTCCCTCTGCCTATGTCTCTGCCTCTCTCTCTCTGTGTGTGTGTGACTATCATAAATAAATAAAAGTTAAAAAAAAATTAATTAATTTTCCAAATTGTTGACATTATGTTGATCCTTTTTTCTAGTGGTTACATAGTTGAGACATTAACTTTAAGCATTGGTAATAAAGTTATGGAATTGTGTCATAGGAAATAAGGAATAGGCTTAAAAAACAGTTTCAAAATTTAGAGATTCATAGTAATTTCATTACAGTAGCTTAGATATTTGAGAAACAACTGTACTTATGTTAGAATTAGGGAATATACCTCTTAGATGGACCACTGTTCTGTTAACATGGTAGTATTATTAATGTTCTCTTGAGACAACTTAGAAAGCATTATTAAACTTGGCTTTCTGAGTAGCTTACTTCAGTTGGTTTCTATGTAATGCTCAGGCATGAAGTGACAGATTTGTGGAAGGTATGAAGAAGAATAATTACTGTTGAATAAATTCTTATAAATGACGTGGCTTTTCTAATATTTGGTTAGTTTTTTTTTTTTTTTTTAAGATTTTATTTTTTTATTCATGAGAGACACAGAAAGAGAGAGAGAGAGGCAAGAGACCTACGCAGAGGGAGAAGCAAGCTCCATGCAAAGAGCCCAATGTGGAACTTGATCCCAGATTCCGGGATCAAACACCCTGAGCCAAAGGCAGACACTCAACTGCTGAGCCACCTAGGCATCCCTAAACTTGTTTTGACATATTTGTGTTTAAAGATTTTATTTATTTAGGGAGAGACAGAGAGCACATGTGAGTGGGGGGGCGGGGAGGGAGGGAGAGGAAAGAATCTCAAGCAGACCACACACTAAGCAGGAAGCCCTTCACGGGGCTGGATCCCATGACCCAGAAATCATGATCTGAGCTGAAACTGTGAGTCAGATGCCCAACTGACCGAGCCACCCAGGCACCCCTGATATATTTGTATTTAAATATATTGTAAAGAAGGCCCTTGTTACGTGTGTTTTAACTGCAGTAGTAAATGGCATTCTTCCCTTGTTTTATTTAGTCCTTATTAATATTGTAATTTCAGGATCCCTTGGCTGGTATAATTCCACGTACTCTTCATCAAATTTTTGAGAAACTTACTGATAATGGTACTGAATTTTCAGTCAAAGTGTCTCTGTTGGAAATCTATAATGAAGAACTTTTTGATCTCCTTAATCCATCTTCTGATGTTTCTGAGAGACTGCAGATGTTTGATGATCCCCGTAACAAGGTAACTCAGTTTTTGAGAATGAAACATCTCTGTATTTTAGTGTGTGCTACTTTGAGAAGTAAGTGTGTATATATATATATATATATATATATATATATTTTTTTTTTTTTTTTACCAATCTAATGAATGATCTTTTGATATTTGGTCAGAGGGGGGTGATAATCAAAGGTTTAGAAGAAGTTACAGTACACAACAAAGATGAAGTCTATCAGATTTTGGAGAAGGGGGCAGCAAAACGGACAACTGCAGCGACCCTGATGAATGCATACTCCAGGTAGGAAAGCCAGGGTCTCGCTCTTGCTATTCCATTTTCTTTTTAACGTGGGACTTCAGATTGGGGTGGGTCACAGAATGTGAGTCACATACCTAGATGGTGTGTGTGCTTGATTTCGTGCTTTAGTTATTGGCTTGAGATTTAGAGTCAAGCACCAGTATTGGGAGAATGTTGAAATGAGAACAGAAACAAGTTGAATCAGCAGAAGTATTAAACTTTTTAAACTAGATTATTTTTTCTCAAATGAAATTGTATGCAGGAGCCTAGGTTAACATGGGCCTGCTGTGGTTGATTTGATGGTGGGATGCTCAGAGGCTTACCTCCTTAGCCTCAGATAGAAGCTGTATGTCGGTACATAGCATAAGATAGATATTGGAACACTTTATGGTCTAGTGGTGATTATCTTGTATTTCAGCAATCACTGCTATTTACTATTTGCTTTTCAAGAGAAGGTGTTAACTTTTCTGATGACATTTTCAAAGCAGAGCAATATATTTTTACAACAGCTGACATTGAAGGCAAGTAATCTGATGGCTTGTGTGGTACTGTTTGAATTTATGGCGATGACATATTTCAAGAGATTCTTATGAATAGGAAGATTGATTGCAAGCCTTCTCTGATGTACCAGGCAACTGTCCCAACCTGATCCCACATCCAGCTTTTAGAGGTCTGAAGATTCTAGTTTCTCAGTCTTTTAGGGTGTTTATAGGTAGTTTCTTATTGGGGTCCCTTCTGCAGGGCAGCAGGTAGAAGAAAGCAAAAACCTAAGCATTGTTCTGTCTACCTACCCTCTGTCTTCCAAAATCTACTAATGTCTCCTGTCTGATACTATCTTTCTCTACCTTGTGGATTTTGATCTTTCTTTGCTTTTTTTAATATTTTATAGAAAGCAGTGTTTTGCATTATAATGACTGAGCAATCTGATCTTGTTTTCTAGTCGTTCCCACTCGGTTTTCTCTGTTACAATACATATGAAAGAAACTACAATTGATGGAGAAGAACTTGTTAAAATTGGAAAGTTGAACTTGGTAAGTATCTACCTTAAGATCACTGTTTCTTTTTTTTTTTTTTTTTAATTATTTATTCATCACACACACACACACACACACACACACAGGCAGAGACACAGGCAGAGGGAGAAGCAGGCTCCATGCAGGGAGCCTGATGTGGGACTTGATCCCTGGTCTCCAGCGTCATGCCGTGGGCCAAAGGCAGGCACTAAACCACTGAGCCACCCAGGGATCCTCCAAGATCACTGTTTCTTTCTTTCTTTTCCCCTCAGCTTTATCAAGATATAATTGACAAAATTATATATTTGAAGTGTACAATGTGATGATTTGATATATGTATGCCTTGTGAAATAATTATCATAATCAGATTAATTAACATATCCTTCAACTCACATAGTTACTTTTTTTTCTTGTTTGGTAAGAACACTTAAGTCTACTCTCTTAGCAAATTTCATTACAGTATTTTTAACTCTCATCACTGTAGTGTACATGATCCCCAGAGCTTATTCATCTTATTACTGAAGGCTTGTACCCTTTGACCAGCATCTGCTTCTCCCCCACTCCCCTGCTCCTGGTAACCGTTATTCTATTCTGTTTCAGTGAACTTCTCCCCCTACCCCCCACCTAAATTCTACACATAAGGGAGATCATACGTATTTGTCCTTCTCTGTCTGGCTTATTTCACTTTGTATTATATCCTTTAGGTTCATCCATGTTGTTACAAATGATAGGATTTCCTTTCTCATGGCTAAATATTATATTCCATTGTGTATGTATACAATATCTTCTCTATTAACTCATCAGCTGACACTGATTGTTTCCGTATCTTGGCTATTTTGAATAATGCATTGAACACTGGAGTGCAGGTATCTCTTTGAGATACTGATTTCATTTCCTGTGGGTAGTATACCTAGAAGTGGGATTGCTGGATCATATGGTAGTTCTTCTGAACTATTTCATTCTTTCTCCTTTTTTTTTTTTTTTAGATTTTATTTCTTTATTCATGAAAGACACAGAGAGGCAGAGAGAGAGAAGTAGGCTCCCTGTGGGTAACCCAATCCTAGGACACTGGGGTCATGCCCTGAGCTGAAGGCAGACATTCAAACAGTGAGCCACCCAGGCATCTCTCTCTTTTATTTCTTTTAAAGATTTATTTATTTATTCATGAGACACACACAGAGAGAGAGAGAGAGAGAGGCAGAGGGAGAAACAGACTCCCTGCAGGGAGCCTGATGTAAGACTTGATCCCAGGACGCCGGGATCACACCCTGAGCCAAAGGCAGATACTCAACTGCTGAGCCCTCAGATGTTCCCCCCCCCCTTTTTTTTTTTTGAGACGGAGGGGGCGAGGGTGCAGAGAGAGAGAGAGAGAATCTTTGTTTTATAAAGATTTATTTGTTTTAGAGGGGAGAGAGGGGCAAAGAAAAAGGGAGAGAGAATCTCAAGCAGAATCCCCTCTGAGGAGCCCAACATGGGGCTTGATCTCACAATTCTAAGATCATGACTTGAGCCGAAATCAAGAGTTGGATGGTTAATGGACTGAGCCACTCAGGCACCCCTCAGCTGTTTAATTCTTTTTTTTTTTTTTTTTTTTTTTTTCAGCTGTTTAATTCTTGACCACCTCAGAGCAGCTTGAAATTCTGTACTTGTAGACAAATATTTTAGGAGCCACTGGGTAATTAGCTTTGTAGTGATTTGTTAATTACGAAAAATTGTCTTGTTGACTATTTAACATATTATATTTGAGAATGAATGTCTTTGCATCCAAATCCAATGGAACTGACAACTTTCATTTTTGAAATGCAAGGTTGATCTTGCGGGAAGTGAGAACATTGGCCGTTCTGGAGCAGTTGACAAGAGAGCTCGGGAAGCTGGAAATATCAATCAATCCCTTTTGACTTTGGGAAGGGTTATTACTGCTCTTGTAGAAAGAACACCTCATGTTCCTTATCGAGAATCTAAACTAACTAGAATCCTACAGGATTCTCTTGGGGGACGTACAAGAACATCTATAATTGCAACAATTTCTCCTGCATCTCTCAATCTTGAGGTAAGTCTTTTAGAAGGTTATCTGCAAGTGTAGTAGATATAATTCTTATTTAGCCAAAACATGCTCTTTTTTTTTATCTTGTATTTTAAAATTTCATTAATGGCTTTCATTCATTCTAAGCAAGAGTAGAAGAACCTAGATATTGCACATGGACACATAGAGGAGGATACCACTGAAAAGATTGTCTTCCTTCCTTCCTGGCAGCTTTTTTAATCTTAAAAAGCCAATTACTTAATGGCTTTTCCCACACAGTCTTCAAAAGAAACTGCTGTCATTATTCATTTATTACTCATGCTTCATTCCTTTTCGTAGATGAATTATTTTCCATTGTATGAATATAGAATGGTCATTAGCAGTAGATGGTTACATGATGTATGGAGTTGTCTTGTTTTGTTTTGTTTTAGATTTTATTTATTATAGTGAGAGAGAGAGAGAGAGACAACAAATGGGGGAGGGGCAGAAGAAGCAGCAGACTTCCCTCTGAGTAGGGACACCCCTTCCCCCTTTGGCAGTGACGTGTGGAGATTTAATTGAAGACTTAAAAATGGGTTAAGTGAATGCCAGTGTTGTAGAACCTGCTAAGAGGGCACTGAATGTGTGAGAGGAGTCGGTAAAACCAAGAGAAGTAAAAAGGATGGTGAAATCTCTTATTTTATTGTGATTGCTCCTTTAAATGGAGTTTGAAGAGTTTTTATAAGGTCTCTTACTCCCCTTTTTTTTTTTTTTAATTTTTAAAATTTTTATTTATTTATGATAGTCAGAGAGAGAGAGAGAGAGAGAGAGAGGCAGAGACATAGGCAGAGGGAGAAGCAGGCTCCATGCACCGGGAGCCCGACGTGGGATTCGATCCCGGGTCTCCAGGATCACGCCCCGGGCCAAAGACAGGCGCTAAACCACTGCGCCACCCAGGGATCCCTCTTACTCCCCTTTTGTTTTAAAAAACCTCTTTCCAGGGCATCTGGGTGGCTCAGCAGTTCAGCGCCACCTTCGCCCCAGAGTGTGATCCTGGGGATTCAGGCTCGAGTCCCATGTCAGGCTCCCTACATGGAGCCTGCTTCTCCCTCCTCCTGGGTCTCTGCCTCTCTTTCTATGTCTATCATAAATAAATAAATAAACAAATCTTTTTAAAAAATAAATAAATAAAAATAAAAAATCTCTTTCCTTAGAATACATGTACTCACCCATTAAAAACTCACCCATAAAAAGTATGTAATTTGATGATTTTAATATATTTGCAGAGCCATGCAACCATCACCAAAGTTTAGAGCATTTTCATTACCCCAGAAAGAAAACTTGTATAACCTGTTAGGAATCACTCCTCATTTGCCCCCATTCCCAGCCCCAGGTCACTACTAACCTACGTTAAAATTTTTTTTTCTTTTTTTTTTTTTTTCCTTTTTTTTTAAGATTTTAGTTCTTTGTTAGACTGCATGCATGCTTTAGCGGCAGGGGGCAGGCGCTGAGGGAGAGGGAGAAGGAGAAGCAGACTTCCTGTATCAGAGAGCCTCATGTGGGGCTCAATCCCAGTACCTAGAAAGCGACCAGAGCTGAAGGCAGGTGCTAAGATGCTAAACCGATGGAGCCACCCAGGTGCCCCAACCTACCTTTTTAATCTATAGATTTGCCTAGTCTGGACATTTCATGTAAATGGAATCATGGAATAAGTGTTCTTTTGTGACTGGCTTCTTGTACTTAGCATGTTTTTAAAAAAGTGTTCATCCATATGGCTAGCATATATTCATGCTTCATTCCTTTTTGTAGGTGAATTATTTTCCATTGTATGGATATGGAATGCTTTGTTTATTCATCAGATGATAGAGTTCATTGAATGTGAAGACTAATGTAAAAAATGCTTAGGTCAAATTATCATAAAGTTGAAAACCCTGAAAATTGGAAGGAAGGGAAAAAGGATGTTTTGGTTTTTTGTTTGTTTTGTTTTTTAAAGATTTTATTTATTCACGAGAGACACAGAGAGAGAGAGGCAGAGACATAGGCAGAGGGAGAAGCAGGCTCCCTGCAGGGACCCAGATGTGGGACTCGATCCCGGGGCCCCAGGATCACGACCTGAACTAAAGGCAGATGCTCAACGGCTGAGCCATCAAGGCATCCCAAAAAGGATGTTTTGAACAAAATTCCTTGTAAAGGCTAGACATAGTGGTCCTAGTGGATGATAGATTTTTAGGTTAGATATAACCATTAGTTGTTTCTTGTAAGTTATTTTTTGTCTCTAAGTTATTATTTCTTTTAAGATTTTATTTATTTATTCATGTGAGACACAGAGAGAGATAGGCAGAGACACAGGCAGAGAGAGAAGCAGGCTCCATGCAGGGAGCACATGCATCCTGGATCTCCGGGATCACACCCGCAGGCCGAAGGTGGCACTAAACCACTGGGCCACTGGGGCTGCCCTGTCTCTTAAGTTATTTTATAGTACATTTTAGGTGTACTCTAAGTTACATTATTCTTATAATATTTTTAGTAACTGGCATTTTTTCTTCTTCACAGGAAACTCTGAGTACATTGGAATATGCTCATAGAGCAAAGAACATATTAAATAAGCCTGAAGTTAACCAGAAACTCACCAAAAGAGCTCTTATTAAGGTAACTGAATTTTGTGGAGTAATGTAATCTTGTTTGACAAATGAGGACCTGAAATAGATAAACTGTTGAAAGATTTAAATTGCCTGTGGTAAGGCTTTTCATCTAATGATTTTAATTAGCTACCTAATATATTAAAATGTTTTTTATAATGCTAATATGGTGACTTTACTATCTATCAAGTCAGCAAAATTTGCAATTATTTACCTTTACAAAATTAATTTATTTATAGCTTTTTTGACATAATCACCATACGTTAATGTAGTATAATTACCACATATTAGGGTATAATTTCCATAATACTCATCCATTGTAAGCCTACAATTCAAAGATTTTTAGTTCATTTATAGAGTTGTGCAACATCACTACAATCCAGTTTTAGAAAATTTTATCACTATAAAGTTCCCTCTGTGCCCATTTGCAGATAGATTTCCCCTTTCTAGACATTTCTTAAGTGGAATCATGCAATATTTGATCTTTGGTATCCGGCTTCTTTCACTTGGCATAAAACAGGGACTACATCTGTGTTGTAACATGTTTCAATAGACGTTTCTTTCTATTGCTGAATAGTATTCCATTAAATAGAGAGTAACACATTGTCTTTATCCATTCACCAGCTGATGGACATTTAGATTATTTCTAATAATGCTACTATGAACATTACCATTCAAGTCTTTGTGTTAATGTGTTTGCAGTCCTCTTAGGTAGGTACTTAGTTTAATTTCTGTGTTGCATAGTAAGTTTGTCTTTTACTCTTTAAGAAACTTCAAAGTGGCTGAATCATTTTAAATTTTTATCAACAGCCAATGTATGAGTGTTGCACTTTCTCTACATCCTTTCTAACAATTGTTATAGTTTGCCCTTTAAATATTAGCCGTTTTGGGGATCCCTGGGTGGCGCAGTGGTTTGGCGCCTGCCTTTGGCCCAGGGTGCGATCCTGGAGACCCCGATCGATTCCCACATCGGGCTCCCGGTGCATGGAGCCTGCTTCTCTCTCTGCCTGTGTCTCTGCCCCTCTCTCTCTCTCTCTGTGTGACTATCATAAATAAATAAAAATTAAAAAAAAAATATTAGCCGTTCTAATAAGTGTATTATTGTACCCTCAGCATGGTTTTAATTTGCATTCCCCTAATGAATAATGATAATGTGTATCTTTTCACATGCTTATTATCCATTTGTATATCCTTTCTGTGAAAGGTCTATCCAAATCCTTTGCCCAATTTTTAGTTGATGTTCTTTTTTTTTTTCTTTTTTTAAGATTTTATTTATTTGTTCATGAGAGACACAGATAGAGGCAGAGGGAGACCAGGCTCCATGCAGGGACCTTGATGTGGGACTTGGTCCCAGGACCACAGGATCATGACCTGAGCCAAAGGCAGATGCTTAACCGTTGAGCCACCCAAGCGTCCCTTTTACTTGGTGTTCTTATCACTGAGTTTTTAAAATTTATTTATTTATTTATTTTTAAAGATTTATTTATTTATTTATGATAGACATAGAGAGAAAGAGAGGCAGAGACACAGGAGAAGGGAGAAGCAGACTCCGTGCCGGGAGCCCGACGTGGGACTCGATCCCGGGACTCCAGGACCACACCCTGGGCCAAAGGCAGGCACTAAACTGCTGAGCCACCCAGGGATCCCCATCACTGAGTTTTAAAGGGTTGTTTATATCTTTCAGATACAAATAGCTCTTTATGAGATGATTTGTAAATATTTCCTCGCAGTCTGGCTTGTCTTCCTTTTCTTGGTAGCGGTTTTTTTTTTTGTTTTGTTTTGTTTTAATTTAAGTTTGTATCGAGATAACTGAGAGAAATGATGGAAAAATCCTTAGTACATTTTGTCAAATTAGAATAGATTATCACCACAGAGATACTGACATTAATAACAATCCATTCATCTTATTCCTCAGTTCTCCTTATACTCATTTGTGTGTGTGTATTTAGTTCTATACAATTTGTCAAATGTGTAGGTTTGTGATTCAACCACCACAGTTAAGATACTGAGCAATTCCATCACTGCTGGGGTCCCTCATATTGCCATTTTATAATCACTTCCTTCCCACTCCCACGTCCCCTTTCCAATCTCTGGTATCCATTAATCTGTACTCTGTATCTAAACTCTTGCCGTTTCAAAAATGTTACTGAATGGGGCACCTGGATTGGCTCAGCGTTTGAGCGTCCGCCTTTGGCTCAGGTCATGATCCTGGTTTCCTGGGGTCGAGTCCCGCATCAGACTCACAGTAGAGAGCCAGCTTCTCCCTCTGCCTGTGTCTTTGTTTCTCTCTCTGTGTGTCTCATGAACAAAGAAAATCTTTTTTAAAAAAGTTATTGGGGGATCCCTGGGTGGCTCAGCGGTTTAGCGACTGCCTTTGGCCCAGGGCGTGATCCTGGAGTCCCGGATCGAGTCCCACGTCGGGCTCCCGGCATGGAGCCTGCTTCTCCCTCCTCCTGTGTCTCTGCCTCTCTCTCTCTCTCTATGTCTATCATAAATAAATAAATCTTTAAAAAAAAAAAAGTTATTGAATGGAATCCTATGGTATATAAACTTTCAAAATTGTGTTTTTCACTACTACTCAGCAGAATTATCTGGAGGTTCACCTGAGGTGCGCACATTGATCTTTCCTTTTGAGTGCCGAGTAGTATTCCATTGTATGTATGTATCATACATATAGTTTGTGTAACCATTTAATTACCTGTTGAATGACATTGGGCTGATTTCAGTTTTTCATAATTATAAGTAAAACTGCTATGAACGTTTTGTTTGTAAGTATCTGTGTAAACTACATTTTGCCCAAGAGTGTAAGTTTTTGTGTGTTTGTTTTTTAAGGAAATTCTAAGCTGTTTTCCAGATTGGCTATACCATTTTATATTCCCATTAGCAGTGTATGAGTGATCTAGTTACTCCACGATTTCACCAGCATTTGGTGTTGTAACTATTTTTTATTTTAGGTATTCTGATGAGTATAATAATAATAGGTGATAAATATTTCACTGTGGTTTTACTTGCATTACTCTAATGGCTAATGGTGTTGAACATCTTTTCATGGGCTTATTTGCTATTTGCATATCCTCTTCATTGAAATGTCTATTCGTGTCTTGAAACCCATTTTCTGATTGGGTTTTTAATTTAAAAAAAATTTGAGAGCCTCCTGATTGGCTCAGTTAACCATCTGACTCTTGATTTTAGCTCAGGTCATGATCTCAGGGTCCTGGTATCAAGCCCCTTGTAGGGCTCCCTATGCAGCGTAGCGTCTGCTTGTTGTCTTCTGCCTCTCCCCCATCCTCTCTCTCTCACCCTCTCTCTGTCAAATACATAAAATAAATCTTTTAAAAAAAATTTTGGGGAGTGCTGCCTAGGTGGCTCAGTTGGTTGGTCATCTGACTTGATTTCTGCTTAGGTTGTAATCTCAGTCTCAGGATTGTGAGCTGAAGCCCCATGTCAGGCCCTGAGCTGTGTATAGGGCCTGCCCAAGATTCTCTCCCTCTCCCTCTGCCCACCCCCTGACCTCTAAAAAAAATTTTTTTTAATATTTTATTTTTAGTTAATCTCTACACCCAAAATGGGGCTTTAACCCACAACCTGGAGATCAAGAATCACATGTCCCACCAACTGAGCCAGCCAGGCTCCCTGCTAAATTGGAGTTTTAAAAATTATTGTGGTTTGAAAGTTCTTAATATGTTTCAGACACTAGTCCTTTGTCACAAATGTGGTTTGCAATCTGTAGCTAGCTTACCTTCCCAATCTGTAGCTTATCTTATCTTCTTAAATGGGCTTTTTTTTTAAAGATTTATTTTTTTATTATTTTATTTTATTTTTTTATTTATTTATGATAGTCACAGAGAGAGAGAGAGAGAGAAAGAGGCAGAGACATAGGCAGAGGGAGAAGTAGGCTCCATGCACCGGGAGCCCGACGTGGGATTCGATCCCGGGTCTCCAGGATCGCGCCCTGGGCCAAAGGCAGGCGCCAAACCGCTGTGCCACCCAGGGATCCCTTTTTATTTATTTTTTTTAAATTTTTTTTTTTATTTATTTATGATAGTCACATAGAGAGAGAGAGGCAGAGACACAGGCAGAGGGAGAAGCAGGCTCCATGCACTGGGAGCCTGATGTGGGATTCGATCCCAGGTCTCCAGGATCGCGCCCTGGGCCAAAGGCAGGCGCCAAACTGCTGCGCCACCCAGGGCAGGGATCCCTTTTTAAAAGATTTTGAGAGAGAGAGCGAGCAAGCTCTCTCCCATGTGTGCATGCACACAAGCAGAGGGAACAGCAGAGGGAGAGGGAAAAGCAGATTCCCCGCTGAGCAGGGAGCCCAACTGAGGGGCTGATCCCAGGACTCTGGGATCATGAACTGAGCTGAAGGCAGACACTTAACCAACTGAGCTACTACCCAGGTGCTCCAGTTTCCTCACTTTCTTAATGTCATTATAAACTCATGGACCTACTTGTGATATCCTTATTGATGTTCGAATCATCCCATCTTGGGGCAGTGGGTAACTCTTTAAGGGTGTTCTTGAGTCCTTTTTACTAGTCTAGGCTTTGTTAGTTTCCTTGCTCTATTTTGTTTGACAAGGTGTTCAAGGTTTATCTTACATGTCTCTTGCTCCGGTCCTAGAGTCAGACACTTCTCTAAGGAATCCTGGTTCCTTTTAATGTGAAATGCTATTTGGACACCAACTTGGTTACTGGAAGTTGTATTTTTTTCTTCATTATATTTTTATAATGCGTGTATTTAAAGGAGCTTTGAAATTTGACTCTATTCTAAACAAATTAATATTGAATGAAAAGTGTGATTATGACTTTTTATTATTTTTTATGCTTTAAAAAACATAAAAGGGGGACGCCTGGGTGGCTCAGTGTTTAAGCATTTGCCTTTGGCTCAGGGTGTGATCCTGGAGTCCTGGGATCAAGTCCCACATCGGGCTCCCTGCATGGAGCCTGCTTCTCCCTCTGCCTATGTTTCTGCCCCTCTCTCTCTCTCTGTGTCTTTCATGAATAAATAAAATCTAAAGAACAAAGTAAAACATAAAAGGGCCTAAGTACTTATTTATCTATTACATGTTCTCTCCAAAATAAATGAAAAAAACCTTAAATCCTGAATTGATACCTATAACGTTATTCTTCTGTAGGAATATACAGAAGAGATAGAGCGTCTGAAACGAGATCTTGCTGCAGCCCGTGAGAAAAATGGGGTGTACATTTCTGAAGAAAATTTTAGGTAAGCCCTTGGCTATGGAAATTAATTTCCAAAAATAATCATTTTTTGATAAGGTGTTTGAAGTAAAATTTACTTATGTGACAATAACTATAATCTTTATATCTAGTGCTTCCTATAAGTGCTTCTCTTTCTTTTAACATGAATAAGTAGTTACCAAATAGTTAAAAAAATTTTTATATAGCTTTAATTTTTAAATAATTATAGATTCACATGAAGTTGCGATTAAAGCACAGAGAGGTCCCAAAATTTTTCACTTGTTTTTCCCATTCATTACCTCTTGCATAACTTTAGTATAACATCAAAACTGGGAAATTAACATTGACACAATGTGCATATATAATTGGATGCCATTTTGTCTCATTTGTGGATTGGTGTAGTTCTACAATTAAGATACAGGACTATACTACCATTACAAAGATCTCCCTCTTGCTGCCCCTTTGTAGTCATACTCATCCTTCTTCCCTAGTGGTACCTAACCTTTGGCAACCACTAATTTGTTCACTTTTTAAAGCTCTGGAGTAGTTTATTCAAAGGAAATCTACTGAAGTTTTATGTAGAAACAATAACAACAGATTGAACAAGGGTCCGAAGGTGAGCGGGATGCCAAGAATTTTAAGTTGAAAATTCCTGCTTGCATTTATTCTTGAAGGCATTAAGGAGAGTGACTTTCACAGTGCATTTTATTTTTTTAAAGATTTTATTTATTTATTTGAGAGAGAGACAGCAAGAGTAGGGGGGTGGGTAGAGGAAGAGGGAGAAGGGGAGGTCTATGTGGGACTTCATCCCAGGACCCTGAGTTCATGAACTGAGCCAAAGGCATGTGCTTAACTGACTGAACCATCCAGGTGCCCTCACAGGGCATTTTTAAAAAATTAATGAGGGATCCCTGGGTGGCTCAGCGGTTTAGCGCCTGCCTTTGGTCCAGGGCGCAATCCTGGAGTCCTGGAATCGAGTCCCACATTGGGCTCCCGGCATGGAGCCTGCTTATCCCTCTGCCTGTGTCTCTGCCTCTCTCTCTCTCTCTCTCTCTCTATCATAAATAAATAAATAAATCTTTAAGAAAAAAAAATGATAAAAGGTATTTAGAACTAATTGATAATAATGAAGAGCATTTTAGCATCATCTTTTATGCGACTTTTTTTTACAGGCGATACATGTATTTTTACATTACATGATTGTTCTGGGATGCCTGGATGGCTCAGTGGTTGAGAGTCTTCCTTTGGCTCAGGGCATGACCCCAGAGTCCTGGGATCGAGTCCCGTATCGGGTTCCCCGCAGGGAGCCTGCTTCTTTCTTCCTCTGCCTATGTCTTTGCCTCTCTCTCTCTCTTTCTCTCTCTCTCTCTATCTCTCATGAATAAATAAATAAAATCCTTTAAAAAAAATTACATGATCATTCTGATAATAGATAAATCATTTATTTAAACTCATTTTCTTGGGGCACCTGGGTAGTTCAGTCAGTTAAGCGTCTGCCTTCAGCTCAGGTCATGATGGTCAGCAGCAGAGCAACTACCCTCATCCACATCCAGTAGTAGGTGAGAGGCTGCCTGTCCTTTAACCATCAAACCTGGGGGGAACATCACTTATTGATTAGATTAGGTCTGAGCTGTGCCATATAGGAACCAATAACTGTTAAAAGGAGTCCAATTTCCCTGATTGTCTTGAGCCAGTCAAGCTTAGTTCCTGGATCTGGGGATGGAGTCCGATTCCCTCCACACAGCTTGGCTTCTACAGTCAGGAGGGAGTCATTTCCCAAAGGAAATGTGGATTTCCCCCACATTACCCAAAGGAATTGGGTGCTTAGTAGGTAATCAGTGAAAGAGTGAACAAGTGTTTTTGTACTATGATTTGCTAATGTAGTATCTTCTGTTGTCAAATATTGGACATTAGGGACTGATTATCTTATTTTCTTACCTTCTGTTGACTATTGCTTTGATGTATTTTAGATTAAGAAAATTTGTAAAGTTGGGCAGCCCTGGTGGCGCAGCGGTTTAGCACCGCCTGTAGCCTAGGGCGTGATCCTGGAGACCCAGGATCAAGTCCCACGTTACGCTCTCTGCATGGTGCCTGCTTCTCCCTCTGCCTGTGACTCTGCCTCTCTCTCTCTCTCTCTCTCTGTGTGTGTCTCTATGAATTAAAAAAAAAAAGAAAAGAAAATTTATAAAGTTGTAAATAAATAATAAATTTTAATTTGTCAATCCCATGATTAAAAAGACAATATTTGTTCTTTTTTTTTTTTTTTAAGATTTTGTTTATTTATTCATGAGAGACATAGCAAGGCAGTGACATAGGCAGAGGGAGAAGCAGGCTCCCCAGAGGGAGAAGTAGGCTCCCCGGAAGGAGCCTGATGTGGGATTCAACCCCCAGACCCAGGATCATGCCCTGAGCCACAGGCAGATGCTCAGCCACTGAGCCACCCAGGTATCTTGACGTTGTTTGCTCTTCATAAACATGAGGCATAATCTGAGAGTTCTTAGTGAAACACTTTTGGAATTATTACGCTGTAAGAGAAGGATTAGGAAAGCTGCAGCCAACATTTAAAACGAGATAATGCTTTATTTACTCCAAGCTTAATAGACCTTTAAAAATTTTATCAAAACTGTATCATCCATGAAATAACAATGTTGAATTACCTTTTACACATTCAATATAAGAAAAGCATTTCAGATATCTCATTCTATATTAAAGAACTATTTCCAGGAAAGAACTAATATAGTTCATGGGAAGACTGTCAGAATTAACTATCCTTTTATACTTCAGTTCTAGCTTTTTCTTAGTAATCTCTAGTAATTTGAGGAAATTTGCATTCACAAAAGTATCTTTGTCATTTAAGCATAGTGTGAAATAGAAAATTGTTGGTTATGAAGGCACTAGACTACAAAAGATAGTACATACTTTGGGAACTTGCTAATGCTAAAGAAATCAGAGATCCATTATTTTATTTATTTATTTATTTTTAAAGATTATTTTTTATTTATTCATGAGAGGTAGAGAGGCAGAGACATAGGCAGAGAGAGAAGCACGCTCCATGCAGGGAGCCTGATGCAGGCTCCATCCTAGGACTCCGGGAACATACCCTGAGCCAAAGGCAAATGCTCAACCCCTGAGCCACCCAGGCATCCCAATCAGAGATCCATTAAAGTGGACCAGAATTATCTAAAGTGGACCAAAATGTCAGTAGTACTGAGGCTGCAGAACTGTGTTCTAGAGGATAATCCTTTGAGCTCATGAAGATTTTTGTGGTGGTATGATGGTGGAATGTGTTGAGGTGTATATTGGGGTATGTATGCAGGGAGCAGGAGGTATAATTGCTTTGTATATATACTTTAACTTCTCTAGTTTTTAGCCCCTTATCTCATCCCTTCCTCCTGTGACACTTGATGCCTTCAAGTCCCAAGCCTTTCCTAGATTCTGTGGGTTTGTACTCCATATTCCTGATAGCAGACACTTAAGTTGTGTGTCCCCCCCCCATCTCTACTTTATGTGAGTTATAGTCCTTTGTCAGCTTTGTACCTTCACAAATTTTATATATATACATGATTTTTTCCCTCATTGGTAGGGATTCTCAGTTTCAAAATGGAGGTCGCAAGAACAGTCTGTTTATAAAACAAGGACAAGGAATACATTCGTGTTTTGTAATTTGTATGTATTGCTTTTGACACTTTGGCATGATTATTGTAGTGATAAATGGTAGAGAGGACGTGTAACTGTTAGGAAAAAATATTAACTGTTAAACTTATATTATTTTAGAGCCATGAGTGGAAAACTAACTGTTCAAGAAGAACAGATTGTAGAATTGATTGAAAAAATTGGTGCTGTTGAAGAGGAGCTAAGTAGGGTAAGCATTTTAAGATTTTTTATTTATTTATTTTTAATTTTTTAAAGATTTTATTATTTTTAAGTAAGCTTTACACCCAACATGGGGCTTAAGTTTACAAAATTGAGATCAAGAGTTGCATGCTCCACTGATTAAGCCAGCCAGGTGCCCCTGAAGATTTTTTATTTTTAAGTAATGTCTATATCCAGTGTGGCACTTGAACTTAACATCCCCGAAACCCTAAGATTGAGACTCTTATGCTCTACTGACTGAGCCAGCCAGGTACCACCACCACTCCCCCCCCTTTTTTTAAACGTTCTTTTAATTTGTACTAAGTCTTTGAAATCCTATGTGTGTTTCATCTGTATATCTCAGTTCAGATAAGCCACTTTTTTTTTTTTAATAGGCTTCCTGCCCAACATGGGGCTTGAACTCACAACCCTGAGATCAAGAGTCACATGCTCTACCAACTGAGCCTGCCAGGCATCCCCCAATATTTTTTCTTTAAGATTTTTTTTTTCTTGCTGACTCTTATACTAAAATTAAGTTGTATCATAATTTTACTATAGTCAATGATGAAGAAACTATTTTGACATTTATATTAAAGCAACATTATAAGAAATTAACTGAATTGTGCCGTTTTGTTGTTAAAGCTATATAATGGATGCTGAGACATTTTCATTACTGTGTTTATCAGATGAGAGAACGTAGATGTTAGGAGAAACTAGATGTTGAATAACTGAGGTGGAGAGATGTGACCTTTCTGTGCCACCCTCACAGTGTCAATGTTGAAAGGAACCTGAAGAACTAATACCACCACTGTATACCTGTTATTTAATTTCAAAGTTTTTAATGAATTTACAGGAAGAGACCAGATACCATATAAAATGTGGTAACTTGGTAAATGGTAACTTGTTAGAACTTTTGTGGGGAAATAATTTGTTTAATTCTTCTGTTATATCATGAACTAGCCAGATGTTTCACCAAGCAGTTCAGCATTTTGTAATTCTTAAAAAAAAAATGTTAAATATGTTATATTTAGGTTACAGAGTTGTTTATGGACAGTAAAAATGAACTTGACCAGTGTAAATCTGACCTGCAAAATAAGACACAGGAACTTAAAACTACTCAAAAACATTTACAAGAAACTAAATTACAGCTTGTTGAAGAAGAGTATATTACATCAGCTTTGGAAATTACTGAAGAGAAACTTCATGATGCTGCCAGCAGGGTTTGTCTTTTATTTTGATTTGTACTTGCATTAAAAAATTATAAATTGATAAAAGTAGGTTTCTTTGCTTAAGCATTAATTGTGAGATTCTATTTATTCACACCAAATGATATTTCTGTCAGTTTAAGGAACATTACTTTACTATTTCATCTGAATTTTCCTTGCTAGATTTTTCGACTTAAGAAAAAACCATTCCTGAAATTTTGTAAATAGAAGATGATTTTAATGTACTTTGGGGACATTTAAAATAAGGATACAATACTTTCCCCTTTGGTGATGATTGTAACTAATCAGTCATAAAGAATTGAGTGCCTTTTAATGATGGGAGACGTTGAAAGAATTGTTTATTAGGTCCATGTTAGAGGAAACTAACACATAATAGAAAAAGTTGTGAGGAAGCATAATTACTCTATTAGGTTGGCAAAAATCCCTTTTCCTTATCTAGATTGTTAGATGAGGGGAGATTACTGGGCAACCAGATAAATTAGCATGAGTTGAAAATGTGTTCTGATACAATGTCTAAAACTTACTAGTGTTCATCAGGAGAAATCCTTAGGTAGCACAGATATTTTCATTAGACTGCTTTTGTCATAATCTATTTTATCAATATTTATTTTTAAAAATCATACATAGTTGCTTACCACAGTTGAAGAAACTACAAAAGATGTGTCTGGTCTCCATTCCAAACTGGATCGTAAGAAGGCAATTGATCAACACAATGCAGAAGCTCAGGATATTTTTGGCAAAAACCTAAATAGTCTCTTTAGTAATATGGAAGAATTAATTAAGGATAGCAGCTCAAAACAGAAGGCCATGCTAGAGGTTCACAAGACTTTGTTTGGTAAGTTCAAGTATCTCTAATTATTCTATTCTTTGTCTTATTAGTGTGAGACTAATTTTGATGATTTAATACCTTAACTCAGGAACCATGTCACTAGTCCCCTCTACTGCACACAACTCTGTTCAGACTAGGGATCAATGCTTTTACAGCCTTTGAATTAAAACAAATCTTAGTTGGATTGGGGGTGTTTTGGTTTTGTCTTTGTTTTTTCTGTTTTCTATAAAGTAAGCTTTAACCATACCCATTGTTGGTAGCTTCATTTCGGGGGAAAAACTCTTAAGTGTTAGTTGTTTTTTTTTTTTTAAGATTTTATTTATTTATTCATAGAGACAGAGAGAGAGAGAGGCAGAGACACAGGCAGAGGAAGAAGCAGGCATCATACAGAGAGCCTGACGTACTCCATCCAGGGTCTCCAGGATCACGCCCTGGGCTGCAGGCGGCGCTAAACTGCTCCGCCACTGGGGCTGCCCAAGTGTTAGTTTTTTAATATCAAAGTGTTATCTTCACTATAGAAAATTTGTAAGATACAGAAATGTAAAAATTTGTAAAAATCACTTAGACTCTAGCTGCTCTAAGCCAACCACTCTAAGTTTCGTTTATTGAGTTTATAACCTCTTTTACCTACTCTAATACTGTGATTACCTGTAGCTAGGGGTCAGAATAAATAATTCTTGAAAAAAAAAAAAAAAAAAAAAAAAAAAAAAAAAAAAAAAAAAAAAAAAAAAAAAAAAAAAAAAAAAAAAAAAAAAAAAAAAAAAAAAAAAAAAAAAAAAAAAAAAAAAAAAAAAAAAAAAAAAAAAAAAAAAAAAAAAAAAAAAAAAAAAAAAAAAAAAAAAAAAAAAAAAAAAAAAAAAAAAAAAAAAAAAAAAAAAAAAAAAAAAAAAAAAAAAAAAAAAAAAAAAAAAAAAAAAAAAAAAAAAAAAAAAAAAAAAAAAAAAAAAAAAAAAAAAAAAAAAAAAAAAAAAAAAAAAAAAAAAAAAAAAAAAAAAAAAAAAAAAAAAAAAAAAAAAAAAAAAAAAAAAAAAAAAAAAAAAAAAAAAAAAAAAAAAAAAAAAAAAAAAAAAAAAAAAAAAAAAAAAAAAAAAAAAAAAAAAAAAAAAAAAAAAAAAAAAAAAAAAAAAAAAAAAAAAAAAAAAAAAAAAAAAAAAAAAAAAAAAAAAAAAAAAAAAAAAAAAAAAAAAAAAAAAAAAAAAAAAAAAAAAAAAAAAAAAAAAAAAAAAAAAAAAAAAAAAAAAAAAAAAAAAAAAAAAAAAAAAGGGAAAAAAAAAAAAAAAAAAGGGCAAGGGAAAAAAAAAAAAAAAAAAAAGGGGAAAAAAAAAAAAAAAAAAAAAAAAAAACCCAAAAAAAAAAAAAAAAAAAAAAAAAAAAAGAAAAAAAAAAAAAAAAAAAAAAAAAAAAAAAAAAAAAAGGAAAAAAAAAAAAAAAAAAAAAAAAAAAAAAAAAAAAAGGAAAAAAAAAAAAAAAAAAAAAAAAAAAAAAAAAAAAAAAAAAAAAAAAAAAAAAAAAAAAAAAAAAAAAAAGGGGGGAAAAAAAAAAAAAAAAAAAAAAAAAAATTTAAAAAAAAATTTGGGTTTTTTTTTTTTTTTTTTTTTTTTTTTTTTTTTTTAAAAAAAAAAGGGGAGAGGGGGGGAGGGGGGGAGAGGGGAAAAGACTGTGGGGATTCGATCCCGGGTCTCCAGGATCGCGCCCTGGGCCAAAGGCAGGCGCCAAACCGCTGCGCCACCCAGGGATCCCTCTTTAAAGTACTTTAAAGCAACTATATTAATATATTTATGTCAAAGTTTATATCTTTTTTTTTTCTTTTTGGTATAGGTAACCTGCTGTCTTCCAGTGTCTCTGCATTAGACACAATTACTACAACAGCACTTGGATCTCTCACATCTGTTCCAGAAAATGTGTCTATACGTGTTTCTCAGATTTCTGATATGATATTAAAAGAACAATCATTTGCAGCAGAAAGTAAAATTATACTTCAGACACTGATTGTTAGTAAATCTCTTAAAAGTATTTTTGAAGTGTTACTTTGCTAAGTCTTCAAAAATAGTATTAACTGCTCTTCTTTCATCTTAAGCTTTACAGACATGGTGATAAACATTTTAGGAGTATATAAACATTATATTTGTGTGTGTGGTGTGTGTGTATGTATACACACACTTTTTTAAAGGTTTTATTTATTTATTCATAAAAGACAGAGGCAGAGACACAGGCAAAGGTAGAAGCAGGTTTGCTACTGGGAGCCTGATGCAGGACTTAATCCCAGGACCCTGGGGATCACAACCTGAGCCAAAGGCAGGCACTCAACCACTGAGCCAACCAGGTGCCCCTAGATTTATATTTTTAAACAAATCGCCTCCACTGTTTTTTTCCTCCCAGAAAGATTAATTTCCAAATGCATATAACCAACCTTTGGAACTTTTTTCACTTGTATCTTGTAACATTAAGAGCAGGAGTTACAAAGCCTAATAACTTGAAAGGGCAGGTTTAGCGCCAGATGAATTCAGGGAACCCATGAGTTGTTAGTTGGCTCAGAAGTTGGTAAATCATCCTTTCCTCAAAGGGTTCTGGAATGATTATGCTGATGTTACAGCTGACCCAATCAGAGGGGGTAATAGATGGTTAATTTTTAAAACTATAGTAATATAGAAAATTTCAAGAAAAGAATTGCGAGAATTCTTATGGAGTCAGAGCTGTGGTCTTTTTTTTTTTTTTTTTTTTTAATTTATTTATTTATGATAGTCACAGAGAGAGAGAGAGGCAGAGACACAGGCAGAGGGAGAAGCAGGCTCCATGCACTGGGAGCCCAATGTGGGATTCGATCCCGGGTCTCCAGGATCGCGCCCTGGGCCAAAGGCAGGCGCCAAACCGCTGCGCCACCCAGGGATCCCCAGAGCTGTGGTCTTAACTGTAAGGCTCTTTTTCATACTTCTATAGAAGACACTCCTCTCATTACTCCCTCATAACTGATTTGAATAATTATTTTGTAGTTTTAAGATTTGCCTAGAAAGTCCTTGGCCACATCACTTACTTGGTTTTCTTGTTTGTGTCAGCTCTCTGCCTCCCCTTTTGAGTCTAACAATATTTATTGAACACTTTCCAAGTAAATAACTACAAATGTTCATTGACACCATCTGGATTCAGTGCTTATATGACACTGATAGATTTCTTCAGTCACCCAAGTTTGACAAAGTTAATAGATGCTCAGTTGGTACTAATTTTTAGGAAATTGATTCATGCACTAAATGCAGGACTGTATTTATTGATGTCTTCCTACCAAGTTCTTTACCACCTTGTAAACTCTGCTGGAGTCAAAACAGATGACTACTGTTCCCACAGAATGAGTTTAAATAATGATAGCTTTTCTTTCCAAAAGAAAATAGCCTTTTTATTTCACTGTTCACTAATTGTTTCTGTTAGAGTTCCTCACCTTACCTGGGTGAAGGGAATTTAGGTCAGAGTTTTTTCTCTTCTTGTAAAAATTACCAATCTAAGAAAAAAAAAAGCTAATCTGTATTTTCAACTTCATATATACCTTGACAGAAGAACCATGACAAGTTCTTCAGATGCCATGGGCTGTAAGTCACCAGGTCTTCAAAGTTAAATACCTCCAGCTCAAAGCCTACCTTTGAAGGCTATTTGGTCTCAGTCTTTTTGACTAGTAACCTAAACTTGTTTGACATTTATTTTGTTAAATTATACTTGTACAGCTTCTTTAAAAATTCTCTTTATTTGCAATGCTGAAATCTTATCAAATGATTTTCCCCTCTTCTGAATTCCTTTGACTTCTGTTGCATAGATAGATTGTTAATCTATCGTATGCTACATGACCATTTTCTTAATTACTATAGGTGGGATTAAGTAATTTATGATGAATATAAATCCTAGAAACAAAAAGGCTCTATAGGCTATCAAGATTAGAGAATGGAAACAGAATTTCACTATGCACGTGTTAAAGTATTTGAGATACTATCATGTAAACAGCTAGGTTTATGGAAGTGAAAATATTCTTTTTAACTAGGATGTACTTAAGACTGATCTTCTAACTTCACTGGAAACGGTTTTATCTCCCACTGTGGTATCTATATTGAAAATCAACAGTCAACTAAAGCATATTTTCAAGACTTCATTGACAGTGGCTAGTAAGGTAACAAATGTTATGTTCTTAATTTCTCAAAATGAAATAGTTGTTTAAGAAAGAAATTCTGTCTGTGGCCACACCCTTAAACATGCAAAAGTCATGGGCTGTGAGTTGGAATCTGGAGGAGGGAGGAGATAGCATGCTTGCTGCCATTGATGTGATCGACAGAATCATGGCTAAGAAAAAAGAGAATGATCTTTAAGATAAATGTTTGTTTACATAGTAGCACCTATAGCATGCTACCATGGGTGGGTGAAGAAGATATGCATATTCATGTATACATGCATTTGCATGCACATCTGCCTAAATGTGCATGAAATATCTCTGAAAGTATTTAAAAATGATAGCAATCATCTCTCAGAGGTGAGCGTGGCATTGGGTTCCAGGGGCTAGAGAGGGAAGACTTTTTTTTCTCTGGATACTGTTTTCTAGCTTGTATGTGTTCTATTCTGTATGTATTAAAAATAAACTAAATTTTTTTAATTAAACTAACTTTTTCCTTCAAAGATAGAAGATAAGAAAAAGGAAATGGATGGCTTTCTCAGTACACTGTGTAACAATCTACATGAACTACAAGAGAAAACAGTTTATTCCTTGGCTGAATCACAGAAGCTATGTGAAAACTTAACTGAAGACCTGAAGAGAACAAAGAAAATCCATTCACAGGTATCTCATTTAGGTGATTCGGGGAGTGTAAAAAAGAAGTTTTATGATCTTTAACTTGATAATTCCTGTTATGTAATCTGAATGTTGTTGAACTAATTTAGATAATTTAAAATACCATAGCCACTCTTCCTTATAACAATAATTAATACAAAATAATTAAAAATAGTTTTCTTGACCAGTTAATATTTTAGGATTTGCTACATTTAGAACCCCATATGCTAAAGCAGTATAAGACAAACATGAGGAAGGGGGAACTTTTGGTTTCAGCTCAGGTCATGATCTCAGAGTCAGGAGATCCCAAGCTCCATCTCTGCATGGAGCCCAGTGTGGAGCCTACCACAGCTCTGGGGATCCCTGGGTGGCGCAGCGGTTTGGCGCCGGCCTTTGGCCCAGGGCGCGATCCTGGAGACCCCGGATCGAATCCCACATCGGGCTCCCGGTGCATGGAGCCTGCCTTCTCCCTCTGCCTGTGTCTCTGCCCCTCTCTCTCTCTCTCTGTGACTATCATAAATAAATAAAAATTAAAAATAAAATAAAATAGCTTTAACTCAACCAATGGACTAATGTTACACGGAAATGGCAGAACATATTTGCAGAGGATCAGAACTACACAAAATACAGGGGCGCCTGGCTGGCACCGTCGGTCAAGTGTTCAACTCTTGGTCTCAGCTCAGGGATGATCTCAGGCCTGTCAGATTAAGCCCCGTGTTGGGCTCTGCACTCAGCACAGAGTCTGCTTGGATTTTAAAAAAAAAAAAAAAAAAAAAAAAGATTCTCTCTCCCCTTCTCCTTCTGCCCTACCCCGACTCCAGTTAGTTTGTACTCTCTAGCTCTCTCTCTCTCTCTCTCTCTCTCAAAAAAAATAATTGTATTAATTTGCTATAATTCAAATGTCTGACATCAAAGAGACAGAAATAGTAAGAGATATCAGGACATAGATTATGAAAGAGAATAACTATACATGTTACCCTAGGGAAAAAACATTGTATCAAGCTATACTGTAGATACGGGCTCATTGTAAATGTTATAACTATTTTCTTCCAGTTGCACTCTCTAGCTTCATCTTTCATCTTGATGTGATAAAAGAATGGCCTTGTCTTTATTTGTAAATTTTTATTTATTTATTTTAAGATTTTATTTATTCATTCATGAGAGACACAAAGAAGCAGAGACATAGGCAGAAGGAGAAGCAGGCTCCTTGCAGAGAGCCCAATGTGGGACTCGATCCTAGGACCCTAGGATCATGTCCTGAGCCAAAGGCAGATGCTCAACTCCTGAGCTACCCTTTTTTTTTTTTTTTTTAAGATTTACTTATTTATTCATGACAGACGGAGAGGCAGAGATACAGGCCGAGGGAGAAGCAGGCTCCATGCAGGGAGCCCGACACGGGACTCAATGCGGGGTCTCCAGGGTCATACCCCGGGCCGAAGGTGGCAGGCACTAAACCGCTGGGCCTCCAGGGCTGCCCTTTTTTTTTTTTTTTTTTTTTTTAAGATTTTTAAATTTTATTTTAGCGCATGAGCTGGGAGAGGGACAGAGGGAAAGTGAGAGGCAGAAAATCTCAAGCAGACTCTGAGTGCAGAGCCTGACATGGGGTTTAAACTCATAACCTGAGATCATGACCAGAGCCAAAATCAGGAGTTGGGCACTTAACTGAGCCACTGAAGCACCCCAGTTAATACAATTCATAATTTTTACTGATTGATTGTAAATGTAATTCATGACTTTCCTTCCTCTTCCATGTAAGCTTTTTCTCAGTGCATGAGGTTTTAAACTAAAACCAAACCTCCAAACCAGGGAAATTGTAATCTCTAAAGATCAGATGTATAGAAAACAACTGCTATTCCTAAGGCCTGAGTAATGAATGTGCACAGTTTTATTAAATGAGGCTAATTACTACATGACAAAACTCTTTGGTCAACAAAACAATTGACATAATTTAGTGAGTAATAAAACTTTCTTTTTCTTTGGAAGTAAGGAGAAAGGAATTCATATTCATGTCACCTAAAAGGAAACACATCCCAAGATTTTTAGGCAAGAGTTAAAGCATCTTTGAATTAAGAGTATTTGTTTCCCTAACTGATAAGCATGAAACTTTTTGGAGGAAGGCTTAACATCAGAAATTAGTAAAAATAATAATTAACATTTCTTGAGCCACTCACCATGTGCTTATTCCTGTTATCAGTATAGCAACAGGTTTTATTACTAGCCTAGTTTTCTAATGAGGAAACCAAGGCCTTGAAAGCGGGAGTATTTAGATCCTCTGATAGGGTTAGTGGTGATTATAGGCCTGGAAGCATCCACTTTTGAGTGGCTCTTCTGTGTGTGTCTCTAGAATATATTCTTGTAATTTAAAATTGCTGCAGTTTCTCATACTTCTGCGTCAACCTGTCTATAACTTTTTAAGTATTTCTAAAATGGATCAGCTTTCATAGATTAGCTGTTTTGAAATGTTTAAAATTGATAAGCAACTGTTTAAAAACAAACACTATGATCCTAAAAGTATTTTAACTTGAATGATTTGACTTCCCTTGCTTTAGGGAAGTTAAATTTATTAAGTGAGCTGTTTCTCAGATATTCTAGAACTTAAAGTTACAAGACAATAATGTAAAACTCTAAATACCTATCTATATGTAGATAAATCTGATAATACCTGCATTTTCCTCTACTTTGAGACTAGTAAAAATACTGACAGGCTTTATTCACGATCAGTATTGGATATGTATGGTCAGCTGATGTGTATTTTAGAGGTGTTCAACCAATGGGCTGAACAGTGAATAAGAATGCTGGGTGCATGTTTAGCTCTTTCTTGGTCTGTAGTGTAGCTTCTTCATTTTATAAGGTTAAATCCTTATCACATTGTGTGCCTTATAAGAGCTTGTTTTCAAAGATGCCAAGTATGAGCAAAAATAAAATTATATTTTATTAATATGATCCAACTTGATTCTGTAAAATGTTTCAGTTTAAGTAATACTATTTTTGGACTGCTTGACCCATCACATAATCAGCATTACTTTTCTCTTCTAATAGTCTTATCAGTTAAGAAGCAGCTGATGCTGTATACCTGTCACAGTGGTTCTAGCATAATGTGACATCTTGGTATATTTGCTTAGTTTTGAGGTACACTGAAAATAATTTGTTACTAATTAATAGTTAAGATAGCAAAGTTCGCTAATTATTTACTTTCAGAAAAATTCCTTTAATATTATCCTTTTAAAAATTATTTACACTGCTTTCCTCTGTGGGTGAGAAGTAGAATTAAAGACCTCATGTCAAGAATTTATATAATTCTCAACTATGGGAAAATATTTCATGACAATATAGAAGAAAAATTCAGGTGTGATAATTTCAACTTCTTCCTCTCCCACACCTTTCTTACAGGAACTTTGCCAGTTAATCGATCTTTGGGCAGAACGATTCTGTGCCTTGGAGGAAAAGTGTGACAATATCCAGAAACCACTTAGTAGCATCCAAGAAAATGCACAACAGTAAGCAGTTTTTAATTCTCTTTAATTTTCTCTGCCTGAAATTATTTCAGAATTTAAAGCTTCAAACAGTACAAATACTATCAACCTAATTTCTCATTTAACATTTTATTATGTTTACTTTCTCATTCTCATTCCCTTTCTCCTTTCCCTGCCCCCTCTAATATTTTGTATATAAATATCTTTTCTGAACTAGCTATGCATAGGTTGCAGCCATAATGCTCACTTTTCTCTAAATACTTCAGTTTGTATTTCCTAAAAATAAGGATACTCTCTTATATTACCATAATACAATTATTTTAAATTAGAAAATTAATATTGGTAACTCCTATTATCTAGTATTATAGACCTAATTCAAGTTTTGCCAGTTGTCTCACTGATACTCTTTATGGGAAAAGAAAAAGATTTTCTTCCTGTTCTAGGATTTAATCTAGGATCACACACTACATTTGATTGTCATCTCTTGAGTCTTTAATTTGCAGTAGTTTCTTAGTGTTTGTCTTTTATGACCTTTCCTTTTTCAACAGTGTAGAATATTTAGTACAGGGTCCCTTCAGTTTGAGTTGGCCTTCATGATTAATTGTAGTTGTCAAGAACACCACAATTGGAATTTCTCTGTAGCTCTTTCTTTTTTATAAAGATTGATTGATTGATTGATTTAAAGGTTTTATTTATTTATTCGTGAGAGAGGCAGAGACACAGGCAGACAGATTAGAAGCAGGCTCCATGCAGGAAGCCCAATGTGAGACTCGATCCTGGAAGTACAGGATCATGCCCTGAGCCAAAAGCAGATGCTCAACTGCTGAGCCACCCAGGCATCCCTTCTGTAGCTCGTTTCAAGATAATTTTTTTTTACTTTTAGTTTTTGAAGGTTTGATTATATTGTGTCATCTTATACATTTCCTTTAGGTTATCCTGTTTGGATTTGCTCAGCTTCTTGAATCTGTACGCTTATTGCCTATCACCAGTTGTAGAAACTTTAATCCATCATTTGAACATTATTTCAGCTTTATAATTTTCATTTCCTTCTTTTTTTTAATCTCTTCTGTTTCTTTGCTATGGTTTTATTTTTTCCAAAAGTGTTTTAATTGCTCATTGAAACATTTTTATATGGCTGCTTTAAAATCCGTGACAGGTTATTCCAACAACCTGAATTATCTCAGTGTTAGCCCCTGTCGTCTTTTCTCATTCAAGTTGTGATTTTCCAGAATGGTTTTGATTGTATCTTGAACATTTTGATTATTGTGTTAGGAGATTCAGAATCCTATTTAAGTGTTCTTTTTTAGCAGGCATTCACTTTTGTTTAGTTTTAATGTGAAGGCCTTGGTCCAGTTTTGCCAGCTTTGATTCCAAAGACCGTTTTATTTGCAGAGCCCTTGAATTCTGATATGCTTCATTTGGTGCTACCCATATGAGAAAAATTTTTATTCTGCTCTTGATAGATGAAATCTTCTGTACAGGTCAATTAGGTCTAATTGGTTGATAGTGTTATTTGGGTCATTTGTATGCTTACTGAGTTTCTGCCTATTCTATCAATAACTAAGAGAGGAGTGTTGAAATCTCCAATTATAATTTTAGATTTCTCTCTTTCTCATCAGTTTTATTAATTTTTGCTGCATATATGTGATGCTCTGTTATTAGATGCATACATATTAGATGCATTCACATTTGATATGACCACTTTATCATCATGTAATGTCCCGTTTTATCCCTGATAATCTTCCTGTGTCCTGAAGTCTCCTTTGTCTGAAACTAATATAAGTACTTAGCTTTCCTTTGATTGCTATTTGCATATAATGTATTTCCATCCCTTTACTTTTGGCCAACTCTTTATATTTAAAGTAGATTTCTTACAGGTAACAAGTAATTGGGTCTTGCTTTTTCATCACATTTAACAGTGTATAAATTTTAACTGGTGTGTTTAGACCATTCTCATGTAAAGTATTGGTATAGTTGGATTAAATTGTACCATTTTGCTGTTTTCTCTCTGTTGCATCTTTTGTGCTTTGTTTCCTTTTTATTACGTTCTTAATTTTAGTTGAATGTTTTTCTGTGTTCATTTGATCTCTTCCATAGATTTCTCATTTATACTTTTTTGTTCTTCCTTTTTTTTTTTTTTTAAAGAGAGAGAGCTTGGGGGTGGAGGGGTGCAGTGGGCAGAGGGAGAGAGAAAATCCTAAGCAGGCCCTGAGATCATCACCTGAGCTGAAATCAAGAGTTAGACACTTAACTGACTGAGCCACTGAGGTGTCCCTTATCATTTACACTTTTTTTTTTTTTAGGTTTTATTTATTTATTCATGACAAAGAGAGAGAGGCAGAGACACAGGCAGAGGGAGAAGCAGGCTCCATGCAGGGAGCCTGATGCGGGACTCTATCCCAGGTCTCCAGGATCACACCCCAAGCTGAAGGTGGCGCTAAACCGCTGAGCCACCAGGGCTGCCCCATTTATACTTTTAAATTATCTTTTCAAGTAGCTTTTTCTGGGATTCATGATACGCATATTTAAATAATGTTAATCCATTTTCAAGTAATTTGCTGTTTCATGTGTGTTAAAAGGACCTTATAACAGTATAGTCCCAATTCCTTCTTCCCATCTCTTATGCATTGTTTTCATATATTTTGCTTTTGCATATGCTATAGAAACCCAGGACATTGTACTCTGATTGCTTTATCTATTTTCTTTTTTAATTTGGCTACTAGAATTATTTTTTTTTAAGATTTTTATTTATTCATGAGAGGCACAGAGAGGGAGAAGCAGGGTCCATGCGGGCAGCCCGAAGTGGGGCTTGATCCTAGAACTCCAGGATCACGCCCTGAGCCAAAGGCAGACAGACATTCAACCGCTGAGCCACCCAGGCATCCCTAGAATTTTTTTTTTTTTTTTGCTAGTAGAAACTTTTTAATTACTTACATGGCTCACATTATAGTCTATTGAACAATGCTGTTCTAGAATTCTAGCTATCATCTGTTTTACTAACTCCTGTCATTGGTTTTCCAATTCTGTTGTTGATCCTATTCGTTATATCATGCCCCATTCTCAACTCTTCTTTCTAGACTTTGAGTCTAGAAGGTGTTTCCCCACTTTTTTGTCCTAGTGTCTAGACTGAAGGATTTCTATTTTTTTTTTCAATATCTCTGAAGGGAAAACTAGAATAGGATTGAAGTGGAAAGGGAACTATGATATACTCTTTTTAAGGCCTCTGCGAGGCATTTTTCCTATCTTCCTGAGATTGCCTATACCAGTGTTTTTCAGTGTGGTCCAGGGACCATGTCAGCCAGGAGTAGGGCCCAGGAATCTAGGTGAGGTTTATGTAAACTGAAGTTCAAGACCCACTTACTGCCTTTGGCATTTATTGTCATGGATTATAGTCACTCATGAATAAATTTCATCTTCCTACTAGATTATGATTCCTTTGTTTTTTTTTTTTTAAGATTTTATTTATTTATTCATGAGAGACACAGAGACCTAGGCAGAGAAAGAAGCATGCTTCCTGCGGAGAGCCAGATGCGGAACTCGATCCCAGGACCCTGGGATCATGACCTGAGCCAAAGGCAGATGCTCAACCACTGACCCACCCAGGAGTCCTAGATTGTGATTCCTTGGAGGACTAGATTTGTGTTGATAGTCTCTAAGCTTATCAGTTGAATTTCTTTTCCTTTTTCAGTCATTTCTATTTAACTTGTAGTTGAACTTTGGTTTTCAACAGAGAGGACTTTAGTTTTATATCAGGGTTATATTACAGGGTACTGTGTGTGGTAGGTATATAGTTTGTCACACCCTAATATAATCGTCTTTTAATTATTAGAGAGCTTTATAGTTGACTTTGTTTTATAATATTTATAATTTTTATGATTTATTTAAGGTCACAGGCAAGGCAAACCTGCCTAAGAACAGAAGGATAGACTGATTCTGCACAGTTTAGGGACTAGACTAGAGGCGGTAGGTGATGCCCTTAAAATAATATATTCTAGTAGGAGGAATAAAACACATGGACAGATTTTATTTTAGTAACTGTATAGTCATTACTCTTAGAGGTACAAAGTAGAGCATCCTATCTGGAGGAGAGCTAGGAAAGGTTTTATGAGAAAAGAGACATTTCCAAAGGTATTTAATGGCAGATATGATATTAGTCTGCTGTGAAAAGACACTGGCCAAAGCATCCATTCTCAATGTAGAAGATGAATTAAAAACATGGGCCCTGGAGCCTGCCTGGGTTCAAATATGCCATTTTTAAATTGTGTAATCTTGGGCAAGTTATGTATCTTTTGAGTCTAGTTTTCCATTTTAACAGTGTTGTTATCTTTTTCTATAGGAAATCTAAGGATATAATCAGCAAAACAGCCTCTTATGGTACACAGTTTTGTGCTGATTGTGATGGCTTATCACGGGAACTCAGACACTTTAACCAAGAGGGTACAAAATTGGTTGAAGAGTCTATGAAACACTGTGATAAACTTAATAGCAACCTTGAAGTAGTATCTCAAGAGACTGAACAGAGATGTGAGGCCCTGAACACAAGCACACTTTCTTTTTCTGAACAATGGGTATCTTGCTTAAATAAAAGGGATGAAGAACTTCAGAACTTATTGGAGGTAATAACTTTGTAATTGGAACCTACTTTGGATAGAATAGTGATAATCAAAAAATTAAATATTCTTAGCTAAGAATTGGTTTCAAAATTGATATTTTAAAATGATGAATGGATTAAATTTTTAAGCATAATAATTGTATGCTTATATATGATCTTATTTCACATACATTTCCTAGAGCTTGAAATTATTTAATACTTGTGTCTGATCTGTCCTGTATCTATCCATGGTTTTTTACTTGTTCTTTCAGTTAAGGGCACCCTGTTTTTTTTTTAATTTTTATTTATTTATGATAGTCACATAGAGAGAGAGAGGCAGAGACACAGGCAGAGGGAGAAGCAGGCTCCATGCACCGGGAGCCTGACGTGGGATTCGATCCTGGGTCTTCAGGATCGCGCCCTGGGCCAAAGGCAGGCGCCAAACCGCTGCACCACCCAGGGATCCCCGGCACCCTGTTTTTTGAACATAATTCAAACCTGTTATTGCTTTAAGTATGTAGGATGTTGTCCTGATTGTTCAAAGGATACTTGATAGGTTGTGAGTTTGCTTGATCTTAATACTTGCATAAGCCCTTTGTGGGTTGGTTTTTCTTCCTGTGCTATTAAAGAATTTTACTAATATTCTCAGGAACTAGGTAAAAGCATGTAAGTTAAGAAAAAGAAAAAAAAGAACATAAGTATTTTAAGCCATTTAAGCCATTTTTACCAAAAGGAACCAGGACTGAGAAGTAGCTGATTGCAAGTTTGAAACAGGAAATATACCACATAAGCCTAGAGATCTTGTCATACCAGAAAGTAAGGGAGCTATTAAAAAGATTAGTGGAGTTGTATCAAAAAGACATAGAAACCCACTTGATGACACTCCTTTGTTTAAAGATGGTATAACTTGAGTATCAAAAAGAATAATTGCTATAATTAAGATACATTAAATATATTAAGCTTAGAATTTATAAAAATTTCATAGGTCTCTTTTGGGTCATGCTAGGGAAGCAGGGTATTATTCTGAAAACTGGTAAATAAAGGGAAACAGTTGAGCATCTATATGTGTGTGTCTTTGCCGAATGAATTTTATCTTGGTTTAGCAGGATAGTGGATGAGTAAAAGAACCCCAGCTAATGCAAAAGAAGTGACAGAATTTGAAAGTTATCATTTTGCAGTCCTAGTGAGATAACCCCTGTGGACATGACTGTCTACACCACTTGAGAAAAACTGATGGAGAATTTTTTTGTTTGTTAATTTTTTTAAGTTTATTATTATTTTTTAGTAGTTTGTATACCCAAAATGGGGCTTAAGCTCATGACCCCAAGATCAAGAGGCTCAATGCTGACTGAGCCAGCCACTCACCCTTTGATGGAGAACTTTATAATTAATAGAGTGATCACATTCAAACTCAATCATCTTTTTTTCTTTCTTTCCTTTTTTTTTCTACTAGTGTTTTATTTTATTTTATTTTATTTTATTTTATTTTATTATTATTATTTTTTTAAGCTTTTATTTATTTATTCATGAGAGACACAGAGAGAGAGAGGCAAAGACACAGGCAGAGGGAGAAGCAGGCTTCATGCAGGGAGCCCGACATGGGACTTGATCCCCGGCCTCCAGGATCACACCCTGGGCTGCAGGCGGCGCTAAACCGCTGCGCCACTGGGGCTGCCCATATTTTTTATTTTTTTGAAGTAAACTTTACTCCCAACGTGGGGCTTGAATTCACAAACCTGAGATCAAGAGCTGCACGCTGTACTGACTGAGCCAGCCAGGTCCCCCAACTGATTAGTCTTAACATGAGAGATATAACCAGACATTAAGTGCTTTTAGCACCACCTATAAAATATTTTTGCCAAACAATTAAACCTGATTTTAGATCAAGCATTTGGATCTATTTACTTTGTAGAAAATAGAGAGTACAGATGAACATATGGAAATATGGTGTAGAGATACAATTGACCAGATCCATAATTTGAGATTCCCAGCAAAGCAAAAACCTGGTTTTTTCAACAGTAAAAATTCTTTTCAAGGAGAAAAGTGTGAGGAAAGATATACTATATCATGAGAGATTTAAGGCCAGAAGGTCTTAAATCTTAGTTTGCCTGGGATAGTCCTTGTTTACATCTATTGTTTGGAGGTAATTGTTGGCTAAGAATGGCGCTTTTCATTCTGAAAAGTATCCCATTTTGGGTGATAAATTATATAGTCATCTAGGTAAGATATATATCAACCAAATATATGATAAATTCAAACAAATTGTAAAAAACATTTGAAATAATTGGTGAAGTTTGCATACTGACTAGACATTTGGTATAAAGAAATCAAAGTTAAATTATTTATTTATTTTTATTTTTAAAAATATTTTTTTTATTTATTCATGAGAGAGAGAGAGGCAGAGACACAAGCAGAGGGAGAAGCAGGCTCCATGCAGGGAGCCCAATATGGGATTCGATCCTGGGTCTCCAGGATCACACCCTGAGCTGAAGGCTGATGCTCAACCACTTAACCCAAAGTTAAATTTTTTAGATGTGAGAGTAGTCTTAAGTTCTTACTCTTAGTGATGTATGCCGAAATAAATGGAATGATACAGGATTTGCTTTAAAATAATTCTAAGGAAAAAAAATTCTATGGGAGGAGGAGTAGGTGATTAATCTTGTTTGATCTATACCCCATGTGTTGATTGACGTTGAGAATGGATAGTCAATTCAAGGGGATTAATTATACTATTCTATTTTGGCTTGTGTTTTTAAAACTTTTTACTATGGAAAATTTCAAGATACGGGGAAATAATATATTGAATAAAACACTGACAACTTTTATTTTAATGATGAAAGCTCATTTGTATCATTTACAGGTTGTAAACCAAGATTGTGAGGCTTCAAGTTCAGAGATTACTGAAAAATTAACTGAGCATAAAGCAGCTAATGAGAACCAGCGTAACATTATTTTTGGTCAGATAACTACTGATGAAGAAAAATTAATGGCACAAAGTCTAGAACTTAATGAAACCATAAAAATTGGTTTAACTAAGCTTAATTGCTTTCTACAACAGGATCTGAAACTGGATATCCCAACAGGTACTTTAAAGTCAAAGAGAACTCTTTAAATTTTTGAGGTAGAAGTCAACCTTCTACTGTGGCAGATTTTCAGAAAAACCAGGTCCTGTCATTTTCTGGTAGGAATTTATCAAGATTAGATGTCATGATATAGGTGATATGTACTTGTAGAAATTTGGGCATTGCCATCAAAGAAATTTTACAAACATTTAGGGAACTGGCTTTGTTAAGAGAAGATTTTTATTTATTTATGTTTCCTTTTAATAATTTATTTACGTATTATTATTATTTTTAGAGATTTTATTTATTTGAGAGAAAAAGAGCATGAGTCGGGGAGGGGCAGAGGGAGAAGCAGACTCCCTGCTGATCAGGGAACCCAATGTGGGGCTTGATCCCAGAGCTCTGGGATCATGACCTGAGCCAAAGGCAAATGCTTAACCACTTTTAAAAGCTTTAAAAAAAAAAAAGTATATATACATATATATCAATTATAAAAGGAGATGATGCTAAAGAATGTTAGTGTTTTTTTTTCCACAAGAGTCTGGTAATATTTACACTTTTCAATGAAATAAGGAATATAAATGTTAAGCAAAAAACAAGTGCTTGTGTAAAATATGAGAGCACGATTTCATTATAAAGAAATGTAATTGGGGGGCATCTGGATGTCTCGGTTAAGCGTCTGTCTTCAGCTCAGGTCATGGTCGCAGGGTCCTGGTATCCAGCCTCATCAGAGTCCCTGCTCAGCGGGGAGTCTGCTTCTCCCTCTCCCTTTGTTCCTCCCCCTGCTTATATGCTTATTCTCTCTCTTTCTCTCTCTCTCTCTCAAAAAAATATAATCTTTAAAAAAGAAAGAAATGTAAATGGTTAATATTTAGCTGCTACCAAATTTACAGTGAAATGATTTTCCTATCAAAATGATCTCGTTGGGAAAACTAGACTCTTTTCCCAGTAATGCTGCCATTTCTCAGAACACTCTGATTCCTTTTAGAACCTACAATACATCTTTTGTACATCCATAGAGATGGATAATTTCATGTTTGGGGGTAGGTTGAATCTTGAAAATAGCTGAATCTATCTAAGGTCATTTGTCAAGTTAGGAAATAGTAGTTGTAAGCAATATATGCCTGACAGGTAACAAGATTGATACCCATGTGTGGCAATGGTTATGTCTTTGGTAGACAGACTCACTGAGAAGTATATATTCTAGCATAAAAAAAAATCTTGTTTCTATCCCACCCTTCAATTTTTTACCATTTATATAATGTCCACTAAAGGTATGACACCACAAAGGAAAAATTACTTATACCCATCAACACTGATGAGAACCGAACCACGTGAACAGCTTCTGGACCAGTTGAAAAGGAAACAGCCTGAACTGTTAATGATGTTAAAGTGTTCAGAAAATAACAAAGAAGAGATCAGTCAGGTAAAATTTAAAGCATCATCATTTTAAAACTCACATAAACTCGTATGTCATCGATTTCATTCTATGAAGAACTTCATTCTTTGTGCTTTGATCCTACCTCACTAATGGTAGTTGTCTGACCCTTAAGCTTATTTCTTTTACTCTGGCCATTTTTTTATTATTAAGGTAATAATAATAATAATAATAATAATAACAACCAGTATTTATGTTGTACTTATTATGTACAAGAACCTATTCTAAGCATTTTACATATATAATTACTCAGTTGATACTCTCAGTAGCCCTATGGAGTGGATGCTAGTACTATCCCCATTTTATAGGTGAGGAAACTAAGAATTACTTTGTCCCAAGTCACAGGATGGAGTTGGAACTAGAACCTAGAAGAGTTCTCCACAATCTGTGCTCTTAACTGTAGTGATTATAGACAAGTTGGGAAGTAGAAAATAACTGTAATCCCCTTATTCTGAGATTACTACTTTTAACATTTTACTATAGATACTTCTCTCTTTTTTTTTTTTTCTTCTTTTTTTTAATTTTTTTTATTCTTATTTATGATAGTCACAGAGAGAGAGAGAGAGGCAGAGACACAGGCAGAGGGAGAAGCAGGCTCCATGCACTGGGAGCCCGACGTGGGATTCGATCCCGGGTCTCCAGGATCGCGCCCTGGGCCAAAGGCAGGCGCCGAACCGCTGCGCCACCCAGGGATCCCCTATAGATACTTCTCTATGAGAAAAGATATTTGGGATTATTTTCATTATTTTTTTAATTAAAATATTTTTTTAATTTAAGTAGTTAACTTTTTAATTTAAGTAATTACTTTTATTTATTTTTATTTTTTTATTTTTATTTTTTTTTACTTTAAGTAATCTCTGCACCCAACATAGGGCTCGGACTTATGTCCCCAAGATCAAGAGTCCCATACTCTTCCAGCTGAGCCAGCAGCCAACCAGGCACCCCTCCCTCATTATCTTTTAGACTTTTTTTTTTTTTTTTAAGATTTTATTTATTTATTCATGAGAGACACAGAGAGAGAGAGAGAGAGAGAGGCAGAGACACAGGCAGAGGGAGAAGCAGGTCCCATGCAGGGAACCCGATGTGGGACTCGATTCCAGGTCTCCAGAATCATGCCCAGGGCTGAAGGCAGTGCTAAACCACTGAGCCACCTGGGCTGTCCTCTTTTAGACTTTCTACTAATTTTGTTGAGGTTTAATTTTTATACAGTGGACATTGTGTAATTTTTTTTTTTTTTTTTTCATTGTGTAATTTTCAAAGAAGAAAGCTGCACTTACTTTTGTGAAGATTTCTAAATTCTTGGACTTAATCACAGATCTGCCTTCTTATTTTAGGACTTGGATGAAGAAAAGTCCGTTCTAGGGCACTCTATTGAAGAACCTGTAAGTCAGGAGTCATCTAAAGATGCTAGTGTGGATTGTTCATCAAGTGGTGGTATTCCATTTTTCCAGGTATGTGATTATATCCTGTCACATAACCCTTCCACATCTGATGTAAATCAGTCATTGGCTATTCAGTGTGAAGGCATTACTCTGGTAGGTAGAACAGCAAGATATTTTGTCATTCCTTTGGGATGGCTTGTTAATTTTTCTGATTTAAATTATTTACACAAATATGATAATTGATCAGAGGTTTTCTTTAGGAAAATTAAATGCAAAGTTTGAGTTAACTCCATCCTCAGCACTCCTCAGCTATTACACTTAATCTCTTTCTACTTCCTCCATACTCAGAATGGATATTGAGAGCAGTCATTTCTCTCTTCCCTTTACCTTTTACATGGAAGTCCTGGAGTTTGTGTCTCCCATACTCAGACTTTGAAAGCTAAGAAGTTTAAAAGACAGAGACTGAAGGTCTCTTAGGTTATATTAATTTCTCCTACCGTAGAGGCTTTTCTCTTGTTAAGAATTCCCCCATGTTTCCTGATCTCACTTCCCTTGATCTTGTGCAGTTAAATCCTGTGACCTTTCCTAACCCCTTTTCAACACTGTTGGCAGCATGGCACTATAAACTGCCCAGCATTTTTCCCTTTATTTTGAATACATGAGCCTAAATATAGTCTGTGATGGAAGGATTTTCTCACATGAGACATTGATATCTACATTTTACAGTTGAAGGGCTGCTTCTGATAAGCCTATGTTTTTATACCTCTTAGACTTGCAGGTCTTCCCAGCAAGGCCTAAAGATCCTCCATCCATGATTTAAGCTGTTAAAACTTCTAGCTTAATTTCTGTTAAATTCCTCTCTCTTTGTCTCAAGATAATTTTATCCCCAAATCATCCCTGCCTTTTGCTTTATTCTTTACTACTAGAGAACTCTAAATATATTTCTTTCCATTTTTCAATCCTCTCTTCTATCTTTAAAGTTAAGGAAAGAAGGAAAGTTAAGAGAACCTTAGTTACTACTGAATCCCTGGTTGGAAATCCTTTCATTATTACTGTTTATGGCATTTTGAAGACTAGGCTTAGTGGTTGATCTATGGCAGGGAAGGCCCTACAGTATCAGAAAAGACTTGGGATTGGATTTTACACCTTCAGCTAAAGTCTGAAAAATTTTTTTTTCCCTGCTAGCAGTCTCATGGAGAAATTTTCTGGGTTTGAAATTCTGGAGGTGGTTTATGATTTGTCTTATCATAGATGACTGGATTCTGCAATGAATGTCATTAGTCTCTTAAAGCCTTCTATGGGCAAGTATGAGAATTCTAGTGAAAAATAATTCCTAAGTGAGAAATATGAAGTAAGTTTTAAAAGAAAGGGTAAAAGACAGTTAAAATGTCTTGAGGTAGCCATCAGATTCTCTGCTTAAGATAGAATTCCTTTTTTTTTTTGCATGATATCAAATCTTTGTTTTCCTAGAGCAGGATTTCTTAATAGCAGCACTATTGACTGTTTGAGCTGAAAATCCTTTGTTGTGGTGGACTAACTTGTATGTTTAACAGCATCCGTGGCTTCTATCCACTAGAAGCCAGTAGCAGTTCCTAGTTTTAACAACCAAAAATGTCTCCAGATACTACCAAATATACTCTAGGGGGGGTAAAATTGTCTCTGTTGAGAACTACTTCCCTACAGTAAAATCCATAATTTTGCCTTGAAAAATCATAAAGTTAATATTTCATTCACTTCACTCCTTCCATTGATGGTTAGTTGAAGAAGGCATTCATTTCTACTTGACATACAAATTGTTGGCTCTAATTTGTGCTGAGCCTTTTCCACACTTAATTTCTTGCTGATAACTCAGAGAACTTTGAAAATAGAGTATAGCTAATATGTATCAAATGTTACTTTATATTGATTTAATTTCTCCCTTGATGTCCACAGCATAAAAAACCACATGGAAAAGACAAAGAAAACAGAGGCATTAATTCAGTGGAGAGGCCTAAAGTGGAAGAAACTACAGAGCATTCTGTTACAAGGAGCAGATTACCTCTACGAGCCTAGATAAATCTTTAGTTAACTTGAGGATCGGTAATTCTATTTTTAAGAAAAATGAAAAATAAACCTAGAACTCCAGAACTTGAGCCTTATGTATAGACAAAAAACAAATGGAAAATATCAAGGCAATACTGTATATTTAGTTGAATTTAAAATGTCTACTGCTCATTTTTCTATCATCCCTGTAGTACACTGTGTATTAAGTTGGGTTTTATTTGGGATTTACATTGAGTAAATATGTATTTTTAGCTTTCGACATAAAATAGCCCTTTCCTAACAAATGAAAAATATTTTTCTTATATATCACTAGGCAGCACATATAGAGAAGTTGCACTGTTTTCTAGGCTTTAACTTACATAGGTAAATGTTGCCAACTCAGTCTTGGGAAGGCACATCTCTTACTTTTCTTGCTGTAATTGAATTATGTCTATATCTGCTTACTTCCTTCCCTAGACTTTTCCATTCTGCATTCTTAGCTTGCTTTCTCCTTTTTCATTTGTGTCCAAACCATTTGTAGAGCTACAAAATGGTATCTATTCATATTATAAGGTATCCTGAATTTTACCTAGAAGTCTTGAACACTTTCTGTGGTGCTATTAAGATTACTGTCAACAATAAACAATTCTAGAAGTATTCCTTCCTTCAATATTTTTAGTTTGTTTCTCCCTAGATGAAAAGCATTCTTTATGAGGCCTAACACATTAGCCCCCACAGAGTTCATAAAAAGCCAGCTTCTCTAGAATGTAGATTACTCTTATGGGAGAACTACCATAAGATCTCTGATTAATGGCTGTGTGGCCTATATCTTGTGCAGAAGGTCTCAGTGATTTAAGGGCTTTTTGAAACTATTAATTATGACTATAATTTATATCCTTTTGCTTGCTTACTTGAAACTTTTTGTACTTTGTATATAATAAAATGTGTATATGTATGTTTTTCTTTAGTGAAATCTTAACCCTTAGAAAGGTCCTAACAGTTTTGATCTAGCAGCCAAATTTCTGGAAGCTGGATTTTTCAGCATGAAGAACAAGCACACTTAGAAGGAATATAGGCAAAGAAAAAATTTTGTGCCTATATCAAGTTAAGTGTATAAATTTTAGAGAGATTTGACTGTGATAGCTAAGTAAAGCCAAACCCAATTGGAGAATTAGAAAATGGCTACTTCAAGGAACTAAATTTACCTTGCAAAAGTATTAATTACCTTAATGAAAATAATGCTGCGATTTCTCTGCAAAATCAGATGTCAACATAAGCTATGGATAATATCTAATAAACTGCCCTCAGGAAATCCATTAATAAATTTGGTTTCTTTTTTTCTTTTTAAAGATTTTACGTATTCATGAGAGGCAGAAACATAGGCAGAGGGAGAAGGCAGGGAGCCTGCTGCAGGACTCAATCCCAGGACTTGGATCATGATCTGAGCCAAAGGGAGAAGCTAAACCACTGAGCTACTCAGTTGTCCCAATAAATTTGGTTTCTGCATTAACTTGCTTGCCCTATTATTTATTTGGCAATGGATCTGTTTATAGAGTTCCAGCAAGTTGTTCTAAAATTCCTAAAATACACTTCCACACAGATAATCACCCAAGATGAAGGACCTTGATAATCCTAGGCTCTTCCAATTGCATTCTAAGGGGCTATACCTTAGTATAAGATTGATGAGAAACAGATGGGTCTTCACAGGGCCTGATGTGCAGCTGTAAGTCATCTGTTTCCTGACATATTAAAGGTACCTAGGAATGCTAATACAACTGACAAAAATAAATCACTGGAGAATTTTAAAAAATTTTAAGTAGGCTCCACACCCAACATGGGGCTAAAACTCACAACCCCAAGATGAAGAGTCACATACTCCACTGACTGAGCCAGCGAGGTGCCCCAAATCACTAGAGAATTTTAACATCCCAAGCCTTAAGTTAGTTCAACAATTTTTCATATACAATATCAAGCACTTTAAAAATAACCATCAGCAAAAATGGAATAGGTAGCTTCAAGGACTTATTCTTCCTACGGCAAAAATGTAGGAAACAACTTGGTCAGAACCAGGTTTTGGTTTTTTTTTTTTTGTTTTTTTTTTTAAGATTTTATTTATTTATTCATGAGAGACACACAGAGGCAGAGATATAGGCAGAGGGAGAAGCAGGATCCATGCAGGGAACCTGACGCGGGACTCAATCCTGGGACCATGGGATCATGCCCTGAGCCAAAGGCAGATGCTCAACCGTTGAGCCACCCAGGCATCCCAGAACCAGGTTTATAGCAACCAAGCAAATACTCAGTCAAGAGAAGGAAAACTAAAAACAAGGTGTTTTACTTGCTCTTGCTCCATTACCCCTCCCCGGCTCCACAGTGGTCTTGAAGACAGCAACCCATATTCTCTGAGCAGGCAAACTTCTGCCCACTGGTCCTGAGGGAGCAGAGGATCTCTTAATCTCAAAAAACTTTTCTGTCTGGGGCATTTTGAAGGGCTGACAAGGCACTTGCCTTTGTTTCATCTAATTCGCACCTCTGTGGAAAAGTGGCAGGCATTTCTCAAAAATATGATAAGACAAATGAACAACCTGCTGCTACCTGCGGCAAAAGATAACAGTTGAGGTAACAATAAAGGAGTGTCTAAAGCCTGAGGGGAAAAAAAACAATCGTTTAGGGAAATGAGGTCATTCAAAGACTATGTTTATTCGGGAATTGAGAAAGCCACTCATGTCCAGGTCAATTTATATAGTTAGAGAGGACCCTAAGCTTTCAATGCTGTCTGATCTCTAGGTTCAGCACAGCAGAAAATGAGAGCTAAGGCAGATTTTAAATAGCCTAGCTAAGTACTGAAGGTGTGCTCCAACAGTCTGCAAAGACTGAGAGGATGTTTTCTTTTCTTTCTTAACTTACTGTTTTATTTTTTGGTTATTGGCATTCAAGGAAATCTGTCAGCCTACTAGCTGAATGCAAAGCAAAAAGACTTCAGGAACTATGTAAGTCAAAGAATTGAGACAAAAATAGTTGAGAAAACAAACCATGAGAGCCTATAGCAAGCAACAAAAACAAACCCCAAGGCATGAAGAATCTGATTTCCAGAATATCACATAATGCTAAGAGCATTTTAAGATTTTATTTATTTGAGAAAGAGCATGTGTGGACACAAGCAGGGGAGAGGCAGAAGAAGAGGGAAAGAATCTCAAGCAGACTCATCGCTGAGCATGGGCCTGATGCTAGGCTTGATCCCATGACCCTGAGATCAAGACCTGAGCTGAAATCAAGAGTTGGGACACTGAGCCACCCAAGTGCCCCAATATTAAAGATTTTGACAAAAAAAATAAGAAGTATTCAAAGAAACAAAGTATGGGCCATTTACAGAAGAAATTGACACAAACTGTCCCTTATGAAGTACAAGCATTGGACTTTAAATGAACCATCTCAAATATGCTCATAGAACTAAAGGAATTCAGGAGGACAATGTCTCAACAAATAGAGAATATCACTGCAGAAACTAAAAAAAAGCCATATATATTTTGAACTGAAAAGTATCAAAACTGAAATGAAAACATACACACAAAACACTAGAGAGTTTCAATAGCAGATGTGAGCAGGCGTAGAAAGAACCAGTGAACTTGAAGCTAGATCATTGAATCTGTCTAATCCAAATTTCAGAAAGAAGAATGAAGGAAAATAAACAGTTTAAGAGACTTGTGGAGCACAAATCATGCAAACATTAACAAAATGAGAGCAGAAAAGAGAAATGGGCAGAAAGAATACTTGAAGAAATAATAGCTGAAAACTTCTCAAATTCATTATAACACTTGAATCTTTACATCCAAGAAGCTCAACAAATCCAAACAGGAGAAACTCAAAAGAGATCCACAACAATTATATATTATATACACATTATATATTCAAACTGTCAAAAAAGCCAAAGACAGAATCGTGAAAGCATGAGAGTGTAGCTTTCAAGGAAATGTGCATCAAAACCATAGTGAAGTACCAGTTCACATCCACAAGGATAGCTATAGTAAAAACAAAAGAATTAGTACTGGTGAAGATGTTGGCATTCACTCTCAAGTAAGTCTTAAAAAAAAAAAAAAAAAAAGCCTCCATCTTTAAAAAAAATCATTCACTCAAAAAAAATAGGTACACAAATGTTCATAGCACTATCACAATAGCCAAATAGTATAAACATCCACCAACATATGAATGCATAAACAAACTATATGCATACAATGGATTATTGCCTGCCTGCAGAAATGAAGTACTGATACATGCTACTGTGTGGGTGGAGTAATAAGTGAAAGAAGTCAGATGCAGAAGTTCACATATTGTATGATTCCTTTTATACAAAGTATCCAGAATAGATAAATTCATAGATTTGTGATTGCCAAGGTTGGTTGAGAGGGAAAAAAGGAGTGACTTGCTTAATAAGTATGCAGTTTTCTTTTAAGATACTGGGAATATATTGGAACTAGATAGATGTGATAGTTGTGAATATTAATATAATAATGTATAATATTGTGAATATATTAAATGCTACTGGATTATGTACTTTATTTTTAAATTGAGTTCTAACTGACATAACAGTTTCAGGTATACAACATAATTATTCATTGAGAAATGATGAGTAAACCTTAAAATGATTTATGTTTTGTGATTTTTGACATAAATATCCATTCAAAACAGGGCCCTATTTATTAAAGAAGAGGTAATTAAATCCTAGTGGGATTGATTGTAGGGAGAATTAATTAGCAGATAGGAAAAGAGTTCTTAAACGAATGCTACAGTTTAAAAATGTAAAGGGGGGGGGGGAATCCCTGGGTGACGCAGCGGTTTAGCGCCTGCCTTTGGCCCAGGGCGCAATCCTGGAGACCTGGGGTCGAATCTCAGGTCGGGCTCCCGGTGCATGGAGCCTGCTTCTCCCTCTGCCTGTGTCTCTGCCTCTCTCTCTCTCTGTGTGACTATCATAAATAAATAAAAATTAAAATAATAATAATAATAAAATCGTGAAGGGTTCTTAGGTGGCTCAGCTTAAGCATCCAACTCAGGATCATGAGATTGAGCCCCGTGTCAGGCTCTATGCTGGGCATGGAGCCTGCTTAAGATTCTCTCTCTTGGGATTCCTGGATGGCTCAGCGGTTTAGCGCCTGCCTTCAGCCCAGGGCGTGATCTTGGAGCCCCAGGATTGAGTCCCACATCAGGCTCCCTGCATGGAGCCTGCTTCCCCTGTGTCTCTGCCTCTCTCTGCCTCTCTCTCTCTCTCTCTCTCTCTCTGTCTGTCTCTCATGAATAAATAAATAAAATATTTAAAAATATATATATTCTCTCTCTCCCTCTACCCATCTCCCACCCCTGCCCACATTCTCTCTCTCCCCCTCCCCCGGCTCTCTAAAAAAGTAATAAATAAAAATGTGTACATTGTGCAGTCATAAACACAGCTGTTTAATACTCCTTTGAAAAATAACAGTGTACAAGGATATAGACCTGGGCCAAAAATAAAAAGATAATGGAAACAAATCACAGAAATTTCAGTAAAGAGAGTTGCAAAACAAGATCTTTCGAAATCAGACATTTAAAGAATTTAAAGACATGAAATACTGCAGATAACTGGAAATTATAAAAAGATGTAAATTCTAGGACTGAAAAATACAACAAATTATAAACAGAGTGGGTTTAGTTACTGAATATAGTTAAAGGGATTTTTACAAAGTGGATGATAGGGTAGAAGAAAATAATACACTGAAGCATAACAATACACAAGAATAGGAAACAAACGATATGGTGAAAAGGTCTAACATACATATAATTAGAGCCTCCGAAGGAAAAAGAATGACTGAAGCTCTGTTAATCTCAATCAGCAGGATGAATATAATGTCACACCCAGGTACACCATAGTTAAAATGCTAAAAGCCAATAAGAAAGAAAAAACCTTAAAAGTTAAGACATTACTTTCATACGAAAAACAATTAGGGTGACAGCTGACTTTGCAATAGAAAGAAAGGAAGCAGGGATCCCTGGGTGGCGCAGCGGTTTGGCGCCTGCCTTTGGCCCAGGGCGCGATCCTGGAGACCCGGGATCGAATCCCACGTCGGGCTCCCGGTGCATGGAGCCTGCTTCTCCCTCCGCCTGTGTCTCTGCCTCTCTCTCTCTCTCTCTGTGACTATGATAAATAAATTAAAAAAAAAAATTTAAAAAAGAAAGGAAGCAGACAAAGGAATGATAGCTTCAAACTAATGAAGGTAAAGTCAGCAGGAATAGTGGAGTAAGGTCCTCCATAAGAGCAAGGAGACACAAAATTTGTCAAGATAAAATTTTTCAGAATTCTCATAATTAACCAAAGCCTTGGAATAATCCAAGAAACATTTATATATTTTTTAAAGATTGTATTTTGGTTAGAATAATTAGTTCTGTGGTATTTTAAATTGACCTATTCTCATCACTCTCCCCAGCGCCTTGTTAGCCTTGAAAACCAACAGTCCCACAATCACAGAGAAAACCAGTAGCCTAGTAGCCAATGCCTGGGGTCGATCAGGTTTGGAGCTCCCTGAAAACACCATTCTTAGATAACTGTCATTATTTGACTTAACTGGAAATTCTCTGGAAATGCTGCATTCAAAGGCCAGTCTTTCTTTGAACTGACTCAGACCTTGCTCAGTGTGAACAGCCTTTTTCCAGGGGCATTTGTTGAAACTAAGCCACAGCCATGGTTCGAATTGCACCTGCCTAATTAGTGATCTTCCACCTTAAGAGAGTTGAAAAAGAAGGGTGCCCCGGTGGCTCAGTTGTTTGAGCCTCTGACTTCGGCTCAGGTCATGATCTTGCAGTCTGGATTTAAGTCCCAAGTTGGGCTCCCCACTTGGCCAGGAATCGGCTTGTCCTTCTCCCTCTGCCTCTGTCCCTCCTCTCGCTCATGCTCTCGTCTCTTTCTCAAATAAAAAAAAAAATCTTAAAAAAAAAAGTTGAAAAAGAAGTGCAAGCTAAACCCAAAACAAACAAGGAAGGAAATAATAAAGATTAGAGTGGAGATAAGTGAAATAAAAAAACAATAGAGAAAATAACTGTTATCAAATTGTATACCTAATAAAAATATTTTTTTAGGAATGATGGTGCATTAAAGGCATCTTATGTGTCTAAAAAAAATGAAGATTGATTTTTGTCACCACCAAACTGGCACTAAAGGAAATATTAAAGGGTATTCTTTACGCAAAGAGAAAGTGATACCAAGTGGCATCTCAGAGATATAGGAAAGGTTACAGAGCAATGGAAAATATAAAAACATTGGAAAAGGTAAATAATCACTGTGAAACAATAACTGTTTTGTAGGGCATAAATATAAAGTTCTCAAGAATAGCACATGAGATGGAAGAAGGGTAAGAGACATTAAAGGGCTCTTTAAAAAAAAAAGATTTTATTTATTTATATGAGAAAGAGAGCATGAGCAGGGGGAGGAGGGGCAGAGGGTGAAGCAGATTCCCCACTGAGCACAGAGCCAGCCCAGGCTCCATCGCAGAACCCCCGTGATCATGACCTGAGCCAAAGTCAGATGCTTAACGGACTAAGCCATCCAAGCGCTCCGTGTTAAAGGGTTCTAAGATCCTTTTATTGTAAAGGTTCCAATTAATATCAGACTTTGATGAGTAAAGTGTAAGTAAAATATTAAACTTGCAAAGAATATATTCTCTTATCATGGATTGGATTGTTCTATAAATGTCAGTTAGGTCAAGTTGGTTGATAAGGTTGTCAGGTCTTCTCTCATCTTCTCTCATCTGATTTTTCTGTCTAGTTCTATTAATTAAAATGTTGAGGTCCCTATAAGTGTAAATGTGTTTATTTGTTCTTTCAGTTTCTAGTACCTCCATTGTAAGGTACATACATATTTAGAATTGTTATACTTCTTGGTAAATTGAACCCTTTATCAGTATATAGTGTTCTTTATCTTTGGTGGTATTTCTTATTCTAAAGTCAACTTTTATATTAATGTAGATGCTCTGGCCATCTTTTTTGAATTTAATTTAATTTAATTTTTTTAAAGAGAAGAGTGCACATGGGAAGGTAGGGGCAGAGGGAGAGGGAGAGAGAGAAAGAATGTAAAGCGGGTTTCATGCCAGTGTGGAGCCCAACTGGAGGCTTGATCTCACGACCCTGAGATCATGACCTAATATCAAACCAAGAGTCTGATGCTCAGTTGCCTTGAGCCACCCATCCAGCCATCTTTTGATTAGTAGATCATTGCATGGTAGATCATTTTACTTTTAATTATCTATGTCTTTTCTATTTGAAGTCATTTTTTAGTAAATAGATCATAATTGTTTTTTGTCTAACAATGACAATCTTTTAATTAGCTTATTTAGACTTTACATTTAACATTGGTCTTAAATAGTCTTCTAGTTGTTTTGTTTCCTCCATTCTTTGTTCTTTTCTCCTTTTTCTGCCTCCTTTAGAATTAATTGAATATTGTTATGAATCCATTTTATTGCCATTAAAATTTTTGTTTAGTCATTGCCCAAGGCTTGCAATATACATTGTGAATTAATCATAGATTATCTTCAAAAAAATTATACTGATGCTTGTATAGTTTAAGAACCAAACACACTTCTAATCATTTCTCATCTTTTCTGTGGTTGTTGTCATTTTATTTTTATATTTGCAATAAAACCACAATACATTGCTATCATATTTTTTATGATAGTGATCTTTTAGAGGCATCAGAAATAAGAGAGTGTCTTATTTATTCTCATTTTAACCATTTCAGAGATCATTTCTTTGTTTACAATGCCAGATTCTCTGATATGTTCTTGCTTAAGGAAATTCCTTTAACATTTCTTGTAGTGCAGGACTGCTGGTGAAGAATTTTGTTTTCTTTTTTTTTTAATGTTTACTGATTCTTTTTTTTTTTCTTCAAGATTTTATTTATTCATGAAAGACACAGAGAGAAAGAGAGAGGCAGAGACACAGGCAGAGGGAGAGGCAGGTTCATGCACAGAGCCCGATGTGGGACTCAATTCCAGGTCTCTAGGATCACGCCCTGGGCTGAAGGCAGCGCTAAACTGCGAGCCTCCCAGGCATCCCAGTTTTATTTTCTAAATAATTCTCTAGTTTGTCTTCATTTTTGAAAGATGTTTCATTGAGTGTAGAATTCTGGTTTGACAGTTATTTTCTTTCTTTTTTTGTTTCAAGTTTTTACTTAAATTCTAGTTCATTAAAATACAGTGTAATATTAGTTTCAGGAATAGAATTATTGATTCATCACTTACGTACAACAGCCAGTGCTCATCACAAGTGCACACCTTAAATCCCATCACCCATGTAGCCCTTCCCCCCTGCCCACCACCCTTCCAGCAACCCTCAGTTTGTTCTCTATCATTAGACCATTATTTTCTTTCAGCACTTTAAAGATGTCACTCTTTGCCTTCTGGTTTGCAGTTTCTAACAAGAAGGCTGTTATGTAATTTCCATCCTTGCTATTCTGCATATAATGTCTTTTCTCAACTTATCAAACTTAATACCCAAAAAACAAATAATCCAATCAAGAAATGAGAAGACATGAACAGACATTTCTCCAGAGAAGACACAAATGGCCAAGAAACACATGAAAAAATGCTCAACATCACTCAACATCAGGGAAATACAAATCAAAACCACAATGAGACCACCTCACACTGGTCAGAATGGCTAAAATTATCCAGCCAGCAAACGACATGTGTTGGCAAAGATGCAGAGAAAGGGGAACCCTCCTACATTGTTGGTGGGAATGCAAACTGCTGCAGCCACTCTGGAAAATAGTATGAAAGTTCCCCCAGAAGTTAAAAATAGAGCTACCCTACGACCCAGTGATTGCACTACTGGGTATTTACCCCAAAGATACAAATGTAGTGATCTGAAGGGGCACTTGCACCCCAATGTTTATCAGCAGCAATGTCCACAACAGCCAAATTATGGAAAGACCCAAGCTGTCCATCAACAGATGAATGGATAAAGAAGGTGTGGTGTATATATACAATGGAATACTGCTCAGCCATCAGAAAAAAGAAATCTTGCCATTTGCAATGACATGGATGGAACTAGAGGGTATTATGCTAAGTGAAATAAGTCAGAGAAAGACAATTATCCTATGATCTTACTCATATGTGGAATTTAAGAAACAAAACAGAGGATCATAGGGGAAGGGAGGGTAAAAAAGACAAAATCAGAGAGGGAGACAAACCATAAGAGACCCTTAATCATAGGAAACAAACTGAGGGGGATGGGGGGATGGGGTAATTGGGTGATGAACCTTAAGGAGGACATGTGATGTAATGAGCACTGGGTGTTATATAAGACTGATGAATCAGTCACTAACCTCTGCTTCTGAAATCAATGATACATTATATGTTAATTGAATTTAAATTTTAAAAACTCTAAAAAAGTTTTTTTTTAATACCATGAAAAAAAATAATGTTTTCTTTGGCTGCTTTCAAAATTTTCTTTATGACTTTGGTTTTCAGTAGTTGTAATGGGTGGCAGGGAGCTAGGTGACTGGATGGCTTTTCTCAACATTTCTGTTCCATCCTCTGCTTTCAGCCTTACCTGTGTGCCTGAGCACTGGAAGGACCTCTAAGCCCACACTTTTGCCTTTCTATATGGAAGGATGCTATGCTTTGATTGGGGTTTTCTGGTCTAAGGGTGGTGATTGAGGAGGGTTTTCTGCTGTGCAGGTCCAGCTTTCCTCTTAAGCAGGCCCTGTGCCCTAAGTCTTAGGGGAGCTGGACTTTCTCAGTGATTCTGTCCCTCCCTGGGTTAGCCAAACTGCCCAAATCTTTGGCAGGTTCTTTGCAGGGAAGAGTGTCCTGCCCTCCTCTAGGAGTAGAAGTTTTGTTTGTTTGGTCTTACCTTTATCTCAATGGTGATGGTCTTCACCTATTCCCTGCAAGGGTGCTGCCCTTCTCCCTTGTGGCTTTTGTCTGTAAGGAAGAAAGGTCTGGGCAGAGCTCCATGCCTTTTTTGTATTGATGGCTGCTCCCTTCCCAAGGCTGCATCACTGCCTCCAGTCTGTCCTGAGCATCTGGTAAGGTCTGTGAAGAGCTTGCTAGTGGGTGCAAATTCCCATGTGTCTGCACTTCCTAAGGATTTTACACTTTCTTGTTAGCTCATAGTAAGCTAACAAGTAAGTAAAATTTTTTAAATTTTAGCTGAATTTTTCTTACATGTTTACATAGTATCTGGTGTCTCCTCCTCCCATACTCTGCCACAGGTCAGCTACTGCTCATCTGTCTCTCTGAGAAGGCTTGTCTTTCCTGAGAGTACTTGGCTGCCCTGAGACCCCAGCTCTCTGAAGTGTTCAAGAAAAGTTATGTAGTTTATCTCGTTTTTTCTTGTAGAGCTTTCTATGTCCTAGGCGGGAGCAGAATCAGTGTGTCATCTTGCATTAACATTGTCTAACTTGGGGATCCCTGGGTGGCTCAGTGGTTTAGAACATTGGCTCAGGGCATGATCCTGGAGTCCTGGGATCGAATTCTGCATCAGGCTCCCTGCATGGAGCCTGCTTCTCCCTCTGCCTGTGTCTCTGCCTCTCTTTCTGTGTCATAAATAAATAAATAAATAAATAAATAAATAAATAAATAAATAAATTTTAATAAATAAAATCTTTAAAAAAAAAACATTGTCTAACTTGTCAAATAGTGGAACTGAGTTCAAGAGAGACTTCCTTTTCAAATGTGTGTCTATTTTGTCCTATTCTACTCTTCTTAAACAAGATTGTTATGTTTACTTGCTTCTTGCCCCTTAACGGCCAAAAGTCTTTCCCAGTTTTCTGGTCACCTTCTATGCCTTCAAGATACTTTCCCAATGTGTACTTGAAGAGACCTAGGAAAATAAGAATTTTTTTTTTTTTTGAAAATAAGAATTTGATCTGATATCTCATTCGGTTTAATCTAACCCCCTTATTCAAAAGCTTTTGTTTTGGGGATCCCTGGGTGGCGCAGCAGTTTGGCGCCTGCCTTTGGCCCAGGGCGTGATCCTGGAGACCCGGGATCGAATCCCACGTTGGGCTCCTGGTGCATGGAGCCTGCTTCTCCCTCTGCCTGTGTCTCTGCCTCTCTCTCTCTCTCTCTCTCTCTCTCTCTCTCTGTGACTATCATAAAAAAAAAAAAAAGCTTTTGTTTTGAAGGAAACTTAAAACTTTGTTGCCATAACTTGACTTGGGTATTATCTGATGAAGTAAGTGGCTTTTGTTCAGCAGGAGTATCAGTAGCAGATGGGACATTTTCCCCCAAAGAGGAAGAGAAAGAAAAGAAACTGGCAAAAGCACTTCATTGATATTCTATTAAAATAATTATTTTAAATGGCTGTTGTTCTTTTCTCATGGAATTATATACATCACTTGGTTGAATAACTCAAAATTAAGATAGTGAAAACAAAATCAAACTACCCTTTTAGAATCACTCTGATTTTTCTTTTAATCGGTAGAAATAGAATTGATGAACCTAAAAATCTTTTCCTAAATTTTTGGACAAATAATAGGCCTATCTCCTATTCTTCATGTGAAAAGCATTTATGACCTATTTAAAATAAAATATTGGATAATTAAACTATAATTGAAATATTTTTTATTTTTTATTTTTATTTTTTTGAGATTTATTTATTTATTTATTTATTTATTTATTTATTTATGATAGAGTGTGAGAGAGAGAGGGGCAGAGACACAGGAGGAGGGAGAAGCAGGCTCCACGGGGGGGAGCCCGACGTGGGACTCGATCCGGGGACTCCAGGATTGCGCCCTGGGCCAAAGGCAGGCGCCAAACCGCTGAGCCACCCAGGGATCCCCGAAATATTTTTTTATTTTTAAAAAATATTTATTTTACAGAGAGAGCATGAGAGAGAGAGAGAGAGAGAGAGAGAGAGAGAGAGAGAAAGCATGTGGGGGAAGGGGGGCGGGCAGACTTGCAGACTCCCCACTGAGTGGGGAGCTCAATGTGGGACTCGATCCCAGGACACTAGAATCATGACCTGAACAGAAGGCAGACATTTAACCAACTGAGATACCCATGCACCCAGTTGAAATATTTTTTTAATATATGGAGCTTGAAATAATATATTGCAATTATAATTTTCAAGTAAAGGGGATAGAAATCAAATTTATTTTAAAGATTTTATTTATTCATGAGAGATACAGAGAGAGAGAGAGAGAGAGAGAGAGAGAGAGGCAGAGACACAGGCAGAGGGAGAAGCAGGCTCCATGCAGGGAGCCCTACGCAGGACTTGATCTCGGGTCTCCAGGATCACGCCTGGGCTGCAGGCGGTGCTAAACCACTGAGCCACCCGGGCTGCCCTCAAATTTATTTTAAATGTGCTAACTGGTTAATAAATTTACATATACTATATCTACTTACGTATGTGCCTTATCATTACGGAACGTATATACTTGTTTATACGTTTAGATTTAATACAATAGTTTTGCTCTTTTCTTTCTTTCATGGAGACTTCTTGTTCTTCACGTTAATATCCTCGATCACCAAGGAATGGGTAACTTGTACATGTTATCATTGCTTAGCCAATAGCAAGGTTTTATTGAATCACAGAAAGTTCTTTTTTTTTCTTTTCTTTTTTTTTTTTTTTTAAAGATTTTGAGAGAGAGCAAGCAGGGGGAGCAGAAGGAGAGGGAGAAGCAGACTCCCCAACGGGCAGGGAGTCGAAGGTGGGGCTTGATCCCCGGACGCTGGGACCAAAGGCAGACCCTTAACTGGCTGAGCCACCCAGGCAGCCGGATCACAGAGAGTTCTTGTTAAAGATTCCTATCTGAGATTAAATCCTTGCTTTGTTGTTCATTAGCTCTGTGTCTTTGTATAACTTGTTTAACTTCTCTGAGCCTACTTCAAGTATAAAATGGAGCTATTGTCTATCTGCTGGACTAACAAGATGTACCAGAAGTGTTTCAGGCTTCCAGTCTAATAAAGTGGAAAATAATGAACTGATAGCCATTGTGTGACTGGCCTTCTGTCATCTCCAAGGCTGTAACTCCACACATGTGACACTCACCTGCTCCCTTTCCACGGTCATTGCTCCTGAAGACCATGAAAGAGAAGGGTGCCAGACTACGGCTCAGTGCTCTGAGCCACCAAGTATAGGAGATGCTGCTTTTCTTTCTTTCTTTCTTTCTTTCTTTCTTTCTTTCTTTCTTTCTTTCTTTCTTTCTTTCTTTCTTTCTTCTTTCTTTCTTTCTTTCTTTCTTTCTTTCTTTCTTCTTTCCTTTCTTTCTTTCTTTCTTTCTTTCTTTCTTCTTTCTCTTCTTTCTTTCTTTCTTTCTTTCTTTCTTTCTTTCTTCTTTCTTTCTTTTTCTTTCTTTCTTTCTTTCTTTCTTTCTTTCTTTCTTTCTTTCTTTCTTTCTTTCTTTCTTTCTTCTCTTTCTTCTGCTTTTCATTCCTACCCCTGTCACTTTCACAGCTGCTGTCACTACACAAGGCCACTGATATTGCCACTAATGATTGCTACTTTTATCCTCATTCCTACTGAAAATTCTTTTTCATCTTGCTTGCTATTTCTTTTTTTAAAATTTTGCTAAGTTTTTAATTTTAATTCCAATATAGTTAATGTATAGTGTTATATTAGTTTCAGGTATACAATATAGTGATTCAACAATTCTATACATTACTCAGCACTCATAAGTATACTCTTAATCCCCTTCACCTATTTCATCTATCCCCCACCCCCCACCCCTCTTGTAACCATCAGTTTGTTCTGTATATTTAAGAGTCTGTTTCTTGGTTTCTCTCTGCCTTTGCTGTCTCTTTGTTCATTTGTTTTGTTTTCTAAATTCCACATATGAGTGAAATCATATGGTATTTGTATTTCTCTAACATTTCACTTAGCATTGAACTCTCTAGCTCCAACCATGTTGTTGCAAATGGCAGGATTTCATTCTTTTTTTAGTGTTTGAATAATATTCCATTGTATATATATGTACACCACTTCTTTATCCATGCATCTATCTATGGACACTTGTGCTGCTTCCATAATTTGGCTATTGCAAAAAATTCTGCGATAAACATAGGGTTGCATGTATCCTTTCCAATTAGTGTTTTTGTATTCTTCAGGTAAATAAACCAGTAGTGCAATTACTGGATCATAGGGTAGTTCTATTTTTAAGTTTTTGAGGAACCTCCATACTGTTTTCCAAAGTGGCTGCACCAGTTTGCATTCTCACCAACAGTGCACAAGGGTTCACTTTTCTTCACATCCTTGTCAACTCTTGTCATTTCTTGTGTTTTGATGTTAGCTATTCTGACAGTTCTAAGATATTTCATTGTAGCTTTTATTTGCATTTTCCTGATGGTAAGTGATTGATGAAGATCTTTTCATGTGTTGGCCATCTGTATGTCTTCTTTGGAGATTATCTGTCTCTTGGGTGTTAGGTTTTGTAAGTTCTTTATGTATTTTGGATACTAAACCTTTATTGGATATGTCATTTGCAAATATCTTCTCCCATGCCATAGGCTGCTGTCTAGTTTACTGTTTCCTTTGCTGTGCAGAAGCTTTTGTATTTCCAATAATTTATTTTTACTTTGGTTTCCCTTGCCTCAGAAGATACATGTAGGAAAAAGTTTCTACAGCCAATGCCAAAAAGGTTACTGCCCGTATTCTCTAGGATTTTAATGGTTTCAGATCTCACATTTAGGTCTAATGCATTTTGAATTTATTTTTGTATATGTATGAAAGGGATTCAGTTTCTTTTGCATGTTATTGTCCAGTTTTCCCAACACCATTTGTGGCAGACACTATCTTTTTCCCATTGGATATTCTTTCCTGCTTTGTCAAAGATTAATTGATCATATAGTTGTGGATTTGTTTCTGGGTTTTCTATTCTGTTCTACTGATTTTGTGTCTATTTTTGTGCCAGTACCATACTGTTTTGATTACTATAGCTTGGTAGTATAGCTTGAAATCTGAGATTGTGATATCCCCAGTTTTGTTCTTCTTTTTCAAGATTACTTTGGCTACTTGGGGTCTTTTGTGGTTCCATACAAGTTTTAGTATTGTTTTAGTTCTGTGAAAAATGCTGGTGGTATTTTATAGAGATTGCATTAAATTGCTTTGAGTAGTATAGACATTTTAACAATATTTGTTCTTCCAATCTATGAGTATGCAATGTCTTTGCATTTGTTTGTGTCATCTTCAGTTTCTTTTCCTCAGTGTTTTATAGTTTTCAGAGTACTGAAATCTGAAATCTGAGTACTGAAATCTGAAATCTTTCACCTTTTTGCTTAGGTTTAATCCTAGGTATCTTATTATTTTTGGTGCAATTGTAAATGGGTTTGTTTTCTTTTTTTTAAGACTTTAAAATTTTTATTTTTATTTATTTATTTATTTTTTATTTTTTTAAATTTATGATAGTCACACAGAGAGAGACAGAGAGGCAGAGACACAGGCAGAGGGAGAAGCAGGCTCCATGCGCCGGAGCCCGACGTGGGATTCGATCCCGGGTCTCCAGGATCGCGCCCTGGGCCAAAGGCAGGCGCCAAACCGCTGCGCCACCCAGGGATCCCTAAAATTTTTATTTTAAAAAAAGATTTATTTATTTTGGAGAGAAAGAGTGAGCATATGCATGCACAAGTGGAGGGGATTGGCAGTGGGTAGGGATAGGGAGAAGCAGACTCTTAGCTGAACGTAGAGCTAAGAGTACATTCCATGACCCTGAAATCATGACCTGAGCCGAAATTAAGAGTTGGACACTTAACCAACTGAACCTGGGTGCCCCTTAAGATTTTATTTTTTTTTTTAATTTTTATTTATTTATGTATGATAGTCACAGAGAGAGAGAGAGGCAGAGACACAGGCAGAGGGAGAAGCAGGCTCCATGCACCGGGAGCCCGATGTGGGATTCGATCCCGGGTCTCCAGGATCGCGCCCTGGGCCAAAGTCAGGCGCTAAACCGCTGCGCCACCCAGGGACCCCAAGATTTTATTTTTAAGCAAACTCTACACCCAACTTGGAGTTCGAACCCACAAGCGCAAGATTAAGAGTTGTATGCTCCATCAGCTGAGTCGGCCAGCACCAACCCCTGCCCCTGTGTTCTTAATTTCTTTCTGCTGTTTCATTATTGGTGTATAGATTGTAACAGATGTAGCAGATTTCTGTACCTTGATTTTTGTATCCTGTAACTTCACTGAATCAATTATAGCAGTTTCTTGATGGATTTTTTTTGTTTTTTTCTACATATACTATCATGTCATCTGCAAATAATGAATGTTTTATGTCTTCCTTACCGATTTGGAATCTTTTTATTTCTTTTTGTTGCCTGCTGTGGCTAGGACTTCCAGTGCTATGCTGAATGAAAGTGGTGAGAGTGGATATCCTTGTCTTGTTTCTGATCTTAAGGGAAAAGCTCTCAATTTTCCCTATTGTGAATGATGTTAGCTGTGGGTTTTTCATATATGGCTTTTATTATGTTGCAGTATATTCCCTCTAAACTTACTTTGTTGAGGGTTTTTTTTTTTTATCATGAATAGTTGTACAAATGCTTTTTCTGCATCTATTAGATAATTCTCATCCTTTCTCTTATTGATATGATTTATCATGTTGATTGATTTATGAATGCTGAACCATTACTTGCAACACAGGAATAAATTCCACTTGATTGTAGTGAATGATTTTTGAAAAATATATTGTTGAATTTGGTTTTTTAGTATTTTATTGAGGATTTAATTAATTAATTAATTTTTGGGGGGGTGTAGGAGGGGCAGAGGGAGAGGGAGAGAGAATCTTAAGTAGACTTCATGCCGAGCACAGGACCTATCGCTGGGCTTGGTCTCATGACCCTGAGATTATGACCTGAGGCAAAATCAAGAGTCAGACACTTAACTGACTGAGCCACCAAGGTGCCCACTATTGAGAATTATTGCATCTGTGTTTATCAGGTATATTTGTGTCTGACTTCTTTAACATAGCAAAATGTTTTCAAAGAAACCAAATAAAAAATAAACAAGTGGGACTTGACATCAAACCAAAAAGCTTCTGCACAGCAAAATAAATCATCAACAAAGTGAAAGAACAACCTGCAGAATGGGAAAAATATGCTTGTAAATCATATATCTGATTAGGGTTAATATTCAAAACATATAAAGAATTCACATAATTCAATACCAAAAAACAACCCACTTTATTTTATTTTAAGATTTTAATTTATTTATTCATGAAAGACAGACAGAGAGAGAGAGAGAGAGAGAGGCAGAGACACAGGCAGAGGGAAAAGCAGGCTTCCCATAAGGAGCCAGATATGGTACTCGATCCTGGATCCTGGGATCACATCTTGAGCTGAAGGCAGACACTTAACCGCTGAGCCATACAAGCATCCCAAATAACCCACTTTAAAAATGAGCAAAGTACCTCAACAGACATTTCCAGAAAAAAAGATATATGTAAGGCTAACAGGTACAAGGAAAGATGCTCAACATTTGTCATTACGGGAATGCAAATTCAAACCACAATGAGATCACCTCATACTTGTTAGAATGACCATCATAAAAAGGACAAGAGACAACAAATGCTTGTGTAGATATGGAGAAAAGGGAATGCTTGTTGGAAGGATTGTAAGGCCACTATGGAAAATTGTATGAAGGATCCTCAAAAAATTTAAAATAAAACTACTGTATGATCCAGCAATTCCACTTCTGGGAATATATCCAAAGATAATAAAAACCCTAACTCAAAAAAAAAAAAAGATATCTGTACCTTCATGATGTTCACAGCAGCATTATTTACAACAGCCAAGAAAGACATGGAAACAACTCATATATCCATCAACGGATGGCTGGATAAATATCTGGACTACGACTCAGCCACAAAAAAATAAGGGAACCCTAGTTTTGTGAGAACATGAATGGACCCTGAAGGCATTATGCTAAGAGAAATAAGTCAGACAGGGAAAGACAAATACTATAATAGACAAATAGTATAATCTCACATGTGGAGTCTAAACAAAACAAAACATCTCCAAGAGAAGGAGATCAGACTTGTGCCTATAAGGGGTAGAAGGGGGAGGGTAGGAAAATGAGGAAGATGGTTAAAAGGTACAAAATTCTATTTAGAAGATAAGTACTAGGGATGCAATGTACAATGTAATGACTACAGCTAATGCTGCTTATGATATAGGAAAGTCATTATAGGGTAAATCCCAAGAGTTCTCATCACAAGGAGAAAAATTTTTCCTTTTTTTTTTCTTTTTATTGTGTCTGTAAGAAGATGGATGTTACCTGAACCTGGTAATCATTTCACAATATATGTATATCAGCGTACTGTAGGCCTTAAGCTTATATAGTGATGTATGTCAATTGTTTTTCAATAACACTGGTGAAAAAAAATAACGTACAGGGGAAACCTGGGTGGCTCAGTGGTTGAGTGTCTGCCTTTGGCTCAGGGCGTGATCCTGGAGTTCCGAGATTGAGTCCCACATTGGGCTCCCTACATGGAGCCCGCTTCTCCCTCTGCCTATGTCTTTGCCTCTGTCTGTGTCTCTCATGAATAAACAAATAAAATCTTTAAAAAATATATCATACTAAAGTTAATAAGGTTGCCTGACAGGGAAAGTGTTTTCAGTGTTCATTCACGTTACAGCTTGTGTCAGTACTTCATTCCTTTTTATTGCCAAATAATATTCCATTGCTAGGATGCCCCACATTTTATTATCCATTCATTGGTTGATGAACATTTGGGTTGTTTCCACGTTGGGTATTATAATTCTGCTATGAATATTTGTGCACAAGTTTTTATATGGACATATATTTTTCATTTCTTAGTTATGTGCCTAGGAGTGGAACTACTGGGTCGTATAGTAACTCTACACTTTTCAGGAACTGTCAGTTGTTTTCCGGAGAAGCTGCTTCATTTTACATTGCTACCAGCAATGTATGAAGACTAAATATCTACAGCCTTACCAACATTTTTTTCTGATTTAAAAAGAATTATTATAGCTATGCTAGTGGGTATGAAGTAGTACCTTATTGTGGTTTTGATTTGCATTACCCGCATATGTATTGATATAGAACATCTTTTCATGTGCTTATTGGCCATTTGTATATCTTCTTTGGAGAAATGTCTATTCAGATCTTCTGCCATTAAAAAAATTAGGTTCTCTTTTTGTTATTGAGTTCATCCCTTTTTTAGTTGGGCAAAACCAAAACTTCCATGATCAGTACACCCACATTACAGTGCTAAGTACGTTATAGTATATGAAGCATGGACATCACTGAAGCAATGTCATGGTGATTATTGCCCGTGTGTTCCATAGATGTGATCCCATCCATAAAACAGATGAGACATTTCTATCTCAACACATTAGCATTTTGCAAGCTAGGAAAGTCCTAAAACATTAAGTAATTAGGTTTTGTCAAGTTTTAAACATAATGCAATGATTTGATATGTGATTTAATAAATGATTTAGTCAGCCCAAAACTTGAAGGTAATAAACCTTTTACTACAAGTAAAAATAGAACCAAATTGCTATAATAAAGTCCATTGATGCTTTCAAGCTATAGCTAATTTGAAGTTTTACCTCTATGCATATTTAATTATTGAAAAGAAGTTGATTTGTCTATTTGTAAAGTTTGTCTTAACTCATTTAGTAAACATACTTTTTATTTGTTAAGAAAAAAAGAAGTTGCAAAACAATTACCAAAGTTCTTACTAGATAAATTAAAGGTGAGACCCACCTTCTCTTCCTACAAAGGTTGGTCTCTTTTATAATAGCAGTGACTAAAATAAATGGTGCCAAATTTTTGGAGAGAGTCTTGTTTAATTCAGAATATAATTAAAATCTCATGTAGCTTTATTGGTTTTAGTATCCAGCAGAGAAAAAATATTGAAACTCCAAGAGATTTTGAATTAAATAGCTACAACAGTTTTGTTTTATTAGTTCTGACTGTGTGAAAAAAAAATTATAAGGACAACTTCGGAAAAATCTAGTTCTTTTAGAGCCCCAAATGACTTTTAAAACAATAAAACAAACTATAAAACCTACACAAGTGATATTAAAAATTATGTAGTTCAATAAATGTGACATTCACAAATGTGGTTGTAATTTTTTTTTAACCATAGCAAAATGAACATGGATCTGACGATTGGATTTAGAAGAGGTGGTGTTATATAGCTTAAGAGAATTAAGTGCTTCAATTTGCTGGTGAGCATTATGTAGCAGAGCTGGAATGTTCTATCAATGCCTTTTAAGATCTCCATCTACCTCATAGGGTCTGTGGCAATCAAAGAAAGAGATCCTTCCTCTTCCTATATTAGTGATTATTTTCCTAGCATTTTAATAATTATTTTTGGAAGGTTTCTATATTTAAGATCTTCTTGGCTGGTGGCTGAGTCATCCACAAAATAAACTATAAACTCATACTGTTTTTGAAGATGGAGAATAACAGCTGGCTAGTGATTTACTGTAAAGGCATTCTATGATTGGAGTAATCATTCCAATCGCTTGCTAGGTAGAAGAGGCAGGAAAAGAAGAAAAACAAAGATGAGGGAGAACATTTTGTGAAAAAACAATAATCACAGTTACCTGCTTAGTTCACTGAGGCCCCAATCTTTGAAGACCCAAACATAACTGTTGAAGTCTCCTTTGAGCTTCAGATAATAACTGTCTGTTCTTTGTCCCCAAATCCTGTCTCTGTCCTTGGTACACAGAAGGGCACACTTGACTTTCACAGTCTTCCAGCACCTGCCTGACTTCTTCATCAGGCCATGTGATGAGAATTATCACTGGTGGAATGGGCACATCATCAGATCCATCTGCAGATCCAATGATTTGCCAATAGTCCTCTGTGGATGGTTTCCAGGGGTAATATACTACCTGAACTTGTATGCAGACTTCACAAATAATTCAAATAATTTTTTTACCTTAAAAAAATGAGATGGCTTTCGTTAACACTTAAATCATACTTTAAAATTGGGAAATTTCAAATCTACAGAGAAGCTGAGACTAGCACAATGAACATAAGTAAAGTCTTCACCTAAATTCACCAATGAATTCTAATTTGCTTTATTTCCATTTATCTATATGTGTGTGTATAATGTTGTGTGTATATATATTGAACTATTTGAAAGTTGCAGATGTCAAGACCCTTCATCCCTAAATACTTTAGCCTGCACCCTACAAGAATAAGGACATTTTACCCACAATATCAGTATCACATGTAACAGAATGAATATTAATTTACTAATGTCATCTAACATACAGTTCATTTTCAATTTTTCTCTATTAGCTCCTCAAATGTCTTTTATGGCTTCTTTTTCTTCTTCTTTTTTTTTTTTAAGCCAGAATCTAATCAAATTGGTGTGATACTATGAGACATTGTGAAAATCCTCATCCTCAGCAATGTTTCACTTGATGGTTCTGGTCCAAAGATGATTATTTCTTGAATGAGTTATCACATTTTTTATTTTCTCAAGGTTTTTTTTTTTTACATTTGTTAGCTGGCATCCTTCCAGCTTTACTATCCACCATTCCTCTGTCTCTGCTAAGAGAGACTAAGGAGAGTGATACTATGAACTGTTATATTCACTGTGTTATAATCCAAAATGTGCTTTTGATGCTTAAACCACCCCAAATTTGGCCAGTGGAAGACACAACAGGTATATCTGTCTCCTTTCTGTGGTTTCTAGCACAAGATACCTTGAGCTCACCTTGTACTTTCCCTGCCCCTAGGATCAGCCACACATCCACATGGTTCAATTCTCTAAATATTCACTAAGTATACAGCACGTTCTCCCTTCAACTCCACCTCTCTCTTCATAGACAGCCAATGTTATTAGTTTTTTGTGTAGTCTTCCAGAGATAGCTTACCTAATAGAACAAGGTCACAGATAAATATCCTTACCCTTTCCTACAGTTTTTTAAAAAATATGTATTTATTTATTCATGAAAAACACAGGCTGAGAGAGAGAGGCAGAGACACAGGCAGAGGGAGAAGCAGGCTCCTCAGGGGGAGCCCAGTGAGGGACTCCATCCCAGGTTCCGGGATCACGACCTGAGCAGAAGGCGGGCGCCCAACCGCTGAGCCACCCAGGAGTCCCCTTTTCCTAAGATTTTAACTCAAATGACAGCATATTACACTCAGTGTGTTTGTGCTTGTAGCGCTTGTCTATCAGGTTCTGAAAGATGCACAGGACTCCACCCCGCAAATATTGGGAGCCTTTAGGCTAAGTTTCAAATGTTTTAGAAAGCTCAGGGAGGATGACTTGACCAAAGTTGCACTGACAACACTCACTTGCTATTCTTTGACTATTCATCCCTCTCTAGGTTTTTTGACAACTACTCCTTCTTCAAACATCACTTCCTTGGAGAACACTTTCCGTTCCTTAACACACCTCCCCTCCCCAACTAGATGACGTCCGCTGGTTATTAGGTTTCAGATCATTATGTACTTCTCCTTCATAGCACACACATAAGTCACAGCATTAAAATTTGTTTCCTGTCTCCGTGAGGACAGGAACTACTACATCTGTCTTGTTCACTGCTGACACACAGTAGTTGCTCAACAGAAATGTGCGCAGTGAAACTCGAACTCGGGCCACCCAGCTCCCAGTCCACTCTTCTTTCGTCTCCGACCCCGCTTTCGTCGGAGAAATAGTTCCTGGACGTAAATTAAAAACCTCAATAGAAAAAGCTGGGAAATGTGCACTTCCACGATTAATGGAGGACCTTAGCAGAAACTGCTCACCGCGAGGTGTGACGACCGCAGGAGGGCGTCAATCAAGAAAATGCCCCCTTGCCCCGCAGGCGAGGGGAGCTGCACAGAGCCGAGGCCGCAAGGGGCAGCGCCGCGGATTCAATGGAAAACACGTGTAAACGCGAGAGCGGTGCTGCGCGCAGCTGCGACCCCCGGGACCCGGGGACAGGGGACCTAGAGCAACCCCTTTGGGTGGGCAAAGGCTGCACAACTTCTCCCTGGCATCGTAAGACCCGGGCTTTCCCTGGACTCCTCCCCGAAAGCGTCCTCACGGGAGCGGCTGAGGGCTGGGGGCGCACCGGAGACACGGGATGGAGCGGCCACGAGTGCGGAGCGCCCCAAGCCTAGTCGTCCGCACCCGACTGGGCCTTAGCTAAGGGTCGGGTTTCTCTCCTCGGAGCTGCCGCCGGGGGCCAGCCTGCCCTCCGGCTCCGAGCTCCGGAGACGCCCCGGCCAACAGCCAGCGCCACCGGCCCTCCCGACGAGGGACACTCTCGGCCGCGACGGCGCGGCTCTGCCGGTGGCCTCCACGCCTCCAGGCTCGAGTCCAGCTGCCCTGCGCCTGGGGTCCACTGCTGCCTCCGTGGGGCCGGGCCTGGGCCGGTGGCGCGAGCCGGGGCCGCCGGGGTCCGTGCTCCGGGCGCCCCTTCCCTCGAGTCTCCCCTCGACGGACGTGGCCCTGGGCTTCCTTCCCTTCGAGGGCTCCCGGGGCCAGGGTGCCCGCCGCGCCGAGCGACGGCGGCGGCCGGGGACCGGGGCGCAGGGTCGGTCCCGGGAGCCGGCGAGCCAGCGCGTCCCGGGGGGCGGGAGCTCGGCCGGCGGGGGCGGGCCGAGGGTGGGGGCGGGAGGCGGCTCCCGGGGCTCCGCGCCATTGGCCGCAGGGACCGGCGGCAGGAAGGGGCCAGAGAGCGCGGCCCCACCCCGTGGCCGGCGGAGCCTATCGCCGGGAGCGCGGAGCGCGGATAAATGTAGCGCCGGGGCGCGGGCCGCCAGCTCTGCGAGGGGCCGGAGGCAGCCGAGCCATGCAGTACCCGCACCCCGCGCCCGCGGCGGGCGCCGTGGGGGTGCCGCTGTACGCGCCCACGCCCCTGCTGCAGCCCGCGCACCCGACGCCGTTCTACATCGAGGACATCCTGGGCCGCGGGCCCGCCGCGCCCACCCCCGCCCCCACGCTGCCGTCCCCCAACTCCTCCTTCACCAGCCTCGTGTCTTCCTACCGGACCCCGGTGTACGAGCCCACGCCGATCCATCCCGCCTTCTCGCACCACTCCGCCGCCGCGCTGGCCGCCGCCTACGGACCCGGCGGCTTCGGGGGCCCTCTGTACCCCTTCCCAAGGACGGTGAACGACTACACGCACGCCCTGCTCCGCCACGACCCCCTGGGTAAGGCGGCCGGGGTCATGGCGGGGCCGAGCCGCGGCAGCGGCGGGGAAGGCGCCACCCGGCAGGTGGCAGCGTCCAGGCGGCGGCGGGGGCGGAGGGGAGGCAATAGAAAGTTGTGGCAGAAGCGATCGAAAAGCGGCCCTCGGGCGCGCGCAGGGACAGGAGGCGCGTGCCCCATGGCGCGCTGCCGGGGCTGACCGCACCGTGACTCAGATTGGTTTTCCTGCACCTTGCGGGCGTCGGGGCGCGCGGGCCCGGGCGAGACCTCTGGCACTGCCGCGGGGGCCGGCGGCCGAAGGCAGCCCCGGGGCGCGCGTGTCGCTCGGGGTGGGGTCCCCGTGGCTGGAGGGACGGGGTAGGGAGTGCCAGGGCGCCCGGGCCGGCCCGGCGGGGCAGGGATAGCTGCTGGGCCCGGGTGGTTACGAGGCTGAACCTGGTTCAACAAGCTTGTGCAGTGAAAGAGCCTGACCCTTTCCGTTCATACAGGAAATCTTGAGTTCTCGATAGGAGTAAATCTGGTTTCAGAAGCTGTTAAGTGTTTTCCTGGCTGCATGAAGCAGACCCTTCCCCCGGAGTAGTGCACGCTGCTGATTATTTTATCGACATCCTCAATACAGACAAATTCAGGAAACACTCGACTTCTGATAGCCGGGATCCGTTTTTCTGATATTGTTCATTTCCTCTGTGTGGGATGTGACTTTATGGCAGCTAAAATAACCAGTTGCTTCCTTTTTTCCCCCCGCCCCCGAAGCTGTTTTGCACTAGTCTGAAGCCTGACGTAAGCAAAATCTGGGAGAAAAAAAAAAAACAATGCCAGCTTTCAAAGTGTTTGGGGCAGGCCTGCAGACCCACGGACGGACGGACGGACGGACTGACTGATAGGTCTTCGGGGTAGGAAAGGCAGGGAAGACACCTAGGACTTACGGTATCGCGGGGCTCGTCCCCTCAGCGCACGGCCTAAGAAATAAGCCAACGGTGATCCGCACCCCCGAGTGGCCCTTGGCCGCTCCGGCATCGGAAGCCCCGGGGGCATAAAGAAACGGGGCTCCTTGCCTTGGGCCGCCAGGGTTTTAGATTTACCCTCTGCTATTGGCAGCTTCTTTGGGGACCCTAGAGACAAAGTAACATTTTAATTAAAATTTTAATGTCTTAACGTTTATGATGAGGCCTTTAGCTCAGCCCTCCACCCTCTTTTCTCATCGTTAAGATTTGGAGGGGATTATATTTTAACTCCTTAAAAAAAAAAGTTATCGTATTTTTTTTTTAATCGTATTTTTGATCCCAGTTTCGAGGGTTTGGTGCGGTGGCTCCTGTCCGGCGTGGTTCCGGCGCCTGCTGGGGCGGGAGCGGGACCCTCAGTCGGGCCGCGTCGGGGGCGAACGTTTTCGCAGAGCGCGCCCTGGGTTTCCTTGGGTTACTGCTGGGACCGCGCAGGAGGAAGCAAAGGGCTTTTCGAGATAGACCAACAGGAAACACATTGACGGAAATGTTGCCATAGCCCACGGGGTAGCTTTAACTGGCCGCCCCCGCCGCCGGGTGTGAAATCAGAGGAGGAGGCCGCAGCGCCCTGGAGCCAGGATTGGAAGCTCCACGAACCCGGGCCCCAGGGCTTCCCAAGTGGGCTCCCCGCGGCGGCACCTGGCCAGGACACCTCGGGTAGTGTAGCAGTCCACGCCCCCCCCCCCCAACATACACACACTCGGGTGTTTGGAAAGTGCAGCTCACCAAGAGAGAGGGCCTAGAGGTGCAAAAAGTTGTGTATAAATTCCAGAGAGACTTGTTAAGGAGTGTCGTGGTATTTTAAACTCCATTTATAGTGTGTGTTCTTTTGGGGATCAAAAGACTTGTGCGTTTGAAATCATCTATGGGTGTGATGGCAGTTTGCATCTGTGAGTGTACAAGGGTGGTCTGTGTGCACATGCAATGTAGATGTGTGTGCCTTTGGGTGTTTCTGCCTCCGGGTATGCATGTGCCTTGGAGGGAACGCATTGGGTCCTTGTATGGGTGTGTGTGAACAAGTCCGGCTGAGGGTCCGTCTAGTTCCCTCCTCCCCTTTGTCACCCCCAGGGCCCGACGGCTCCAGGGCTGTCACTAACCTCTGCTCTCGCTGCCCTGTAGGCAAACCCCTGCTCTGGAGCCCTTTCTTGCAGAGGCCTCTGCATAAAAGGAAAGGGGGCCAGGTGAGGTTCTCCAACGACCAGACCATCGAGTTGGAGAAGAAGTTTGAGACCCAAAAGTACCTCTCTCCTCCGGAGAGGAAGCGTCTGGCCAAGATGCTGCAGCTCAGTGAGAGACAGGTGAGCGCGCCTGCGGGCTGGGGACAGATTCCCGGGGCAGGGGGCTCGGGCGGGAGACCTGGGGGGTCGGGGGGTGCGGGGGGGGAGCCACCGTGGGCTCAGGCGTTCCTCGTCGCCCCCTAATGCCTGGACCTCTTGCCAGCTCCACAGCCCCAGATCAGCTCCGGTACTCCCCAGGTCGCTTGGGTTTGTAGCAAGTTTTCTTTCTCTTTCCTGTAGGTTAAAACCTGGTTTCAGAATCGACGTGCTAAATGGAGAAGACTAAAACAGGTATCGACAAGGTTCCGTTTCTATGGAAATAAATATTTTTATCATGTTATCTGAATGCGAGGCCTGTTATGGGTTGTATGCAAAAGTCATTTGAGAGACTATTTAACCTCTTCACCTTGATTAAAAAGGCAAATAGTCCTGCTGAAATTCAGGATGAGTTGCTCAGGTGGCAGTAATGCTAAAAGCACCTAATGCAGTTCCTATATCAATTATGCTTGGGTTTTCACACACTGGCTAGTAAAACTCTGGGCTAATTGTTTTATAAACCCCATATGTTGTTTATCTAATTAACGCAGGAAAGATAAAGTAATTGACAGTAAATGACTTAAGCAGTTATCTTTGGGAGAAAATTGTTTCTTTTATTTACACAGCCATAATAAAACCAGGCAGAGCTCAAGGGTAAATATAAGGAAATAAACACCTTTAAGTCTTGTTTGCACTGTTTTTTTTTTTTTTTAAGAAGAATTAAATATCAAAGAGTTTAAAATTATTTCCCATCTAATGCCAGCTCCTAAGATGAATATAAGACAGGTAAGAGAATATACAAGCTTATTTGGAAAGTAGCTTAAACTTACTAAGTCTTTTTTTCCAATGAAAAATACTGCGTAAATACTATTATGCAGTATGTGATAAAAAGTAAAGGCTAGTTCAGTTTTTGAAAAACCTCTTTTGACTTAAACCTAAAGATTTGTTTTTGATGTTCCAGTCTGGATGTCTTCTCCAGAGTTTTCTAACAATTGTTGAACTGTTCATATGCCAGTGTATGTACAGCTTAGAATAAAATATCTTTGAAACAGTATTGGGGGGGGATTGAAAGCAGTGTGCATTTTTAAATTTAGTGATCCTAACTTTTTCATTAGAAATAAGATGGTGTCACAAAGAGTACTTTGAGACAGAAAATAAATTGTCCATAATTTCATTATTCTAACATTTAAAAATTTGTAGATTCTCTCTCAATCTCTGACCTTGTGCATCTCTTGGTTGCTTAGTTACAAGCCTAGTGAATATATTATTCTATAGTCTTACTTTAAAAAAGCCTTTAGCAATATATCGTATTTCTTTGTAGTGTTTATGTCTGCTTTAGACAAACAGGATTAAAAATTCACTCATATATTTAGTTCTTGTTCAAAGGCTTGACTGCAGTTTACCAGGAATTTTTTAAATAGTGGTTCCTGTGTAACGTGGGAATATATTTTCCAGAAACTTCCCCCGGATTTTAAGTAAATTGTAATTGTCTCCCTTTACAGTTGGCAGTATTCTTCCAGTTCTGCATTTTTACCTTTGCCATGATTTTGTGACTATAATGAGTATTCGTAAGCTTATAGATTTACTCCAGTAAATGGATGAAAAAGTATTCCATTTTGAAACTTCCCTGAATTTACTATTTAGCATTCATATTTCTTAAATGTCTGGAAGACCCTGTTAATTGGCAAGGTTTAAAAATGCTTAAAGAGGGACGCCTGGGTGGCTCAGTGGTTGAGCATCTGCCTTTAGCCCGAGGCGTGTGTGATCCTGGAGGCCCAGGATCGAGTCCCACATGGGGCTCCCTGCATGGACCCTGCTTCTCCCTCTGCCTTTGTCTCTACCTCTTTCTCTGTGTCTCTCATGAATAAATAAATAAAATCTTAAAAAAAAAAAAAAAAAAGCTTGAAAAATGAAGATAGTGTGTATCTGTAGTGATCTATTCTCTCCTCTCCCCTAAACTTTTAATAATCTTGAAAGTTGAAAGCACTAGGTATAACTAAAAATCTTAAAGGTGATAGAGAATGAAAACACATTTTGATATATGTCTCTTATGTCTCCATATTTCATGAGCCTACCAATTTCCATCTTCATTCCTTCCATTCAGGAGAACCCTCAAAGCAATAAAAAAGAAGAACTAGAAAGTTTGGACAATCCCTGTGACCAGAGGCAAGACTTGTCCAGTGAGCAAAATAAAGGTGCCTTGGACAGCTCTCAATGTTCACCCTCCCCTGCCTCCCAGGAAGACCTTGAATCAGAGATTTCAGAGGATTCTGATCAGGAAGTGGACATTGAGGGCGATAAAGGCTATTTTAATGCTGGATGATGACCACTGACATTCGGAAAGTTCAGAAAACTAGACTCGGGAATAACATATGCTACAGAAAATCTCTGTAGACATACTGGAAAGCTATGAGAGAGGGAATCAATTTTCTGGAAACCTGAAATATTTGGTGCACTGGCTAAGCAGCAAACTTACATTGAAACCTTTAATTTTTACTTAAATGGCTTATGTACTGATTGTAGATTGTATGATGAAGGGACTCTTCACTGATTGAATTCACCCCCTTTTTAAAAAAGTAAATTTTTTTTCTATTTATAAAAAGTAATTTTGAACTTTTTTCGTTAAATTTTTAAGTTCTAACTTTAAAGATTTTAATAAGATCTTGAATAACTTTTTAATCTGTATCTACATCCCACTTACTGGAAAACCAAAAGGGCACCCCAGATTCCAGAGGTATGCCGTGGAAAGGGGTGGGGGCCACATTTCAGACAGCCTTGGAATATTTTAAAAGGAAGAAACATCCTTTACTTTCATATTACATTCTTAAACTGCTGCCTTAAATCCAATATGATCTCAGAGATCGTGTCTCGGGGATGTGTGTGTTCTTTTTGTCAGATATAGTTGATAATCTTAAATGCTTGTTTTGCACTATCACTTAGTACCTTGTATGACCAAGTTGTTAAGGGAATAGTACAGTCCAATTCAAGCAGAGAAACTGACTTGTCGGTGGCTAAAATTAATCACGGATGAACTAGAAGTAGCAGGTTAACTAAATGTAAGTAGACTGTAGATATTTGTGTTTTATATCAAACTGTTTATAATGTGTGTATGTATATATAATTGTTCACTGTAAAAAAAAAATGACCGAAATGGTGTTGTTTTTTTTTTTTTAAATGAGTAACTTGTGTATAAAATAAACCCGTCGGCAAGACGACTGACCTCGAGGGACCTCTCATTCTTCCAACGAAACAAACGCACACCTCTCCCTACCTTTCCTACAAGCGCCACTCGGGTCCCGGCGCGGGGCTGGGGCGCGGGGCAGGGCGCGGGGCCTTTCCCTCGCTGAGGAGGGAGGCTGGGGGCAGGGGAGGGTCTGGACGTGTGCGTGTCGCGGCCGGGGGAGGTCCCCGCCGCGGACCCGGGGTGCGGCAGGTCTGAGACCCCGGCGCGCCAGGTGGCTGCAAGAGCCGGGGGCCGAGGCCGGCTGCGCGGGGAGCCGCGAGGCCGCCGGACCCCATCGATTCGCCCCGGCTCCCAGGCTGGCCCGGGCCGCCGTCCTTGACCGGCGTGAGTCAACACTGCGTCATCCCTTGGCGGCCTCATCCCTTGGCGGCGGAGCCCGGGGCGGCCGGGGGCGGCGGGGGGGGGGGGGGGGTCCGCAGGGGTGGGGGGGAGCCTGCCCGGGAAGAGCCGGGAGGTGGTGTGAGACCGGGAGTCTCAAGCTACAGCCAGCTTCAGAAGCACCTGCAGAGCTTCTCGAAACTCTTGGCCAGCCCTGTCGCCAGAGTTTCTGATTTGGTAGGTCTAGAATGGCACCGGGAATTTGCACTTCAGCAAGTGATCAAGTGATGGCAAAGCTGCTGGTAGGAGGACCGAGCTCCGAGAACCACTGTTCTAAGGTGCTCCTTCGGTGGAAGCAGGTGGGGCCCCGCATACCCCCTCCTTTCTCACCTGCTTCCCTTCTCCCAGTCACTCCTCTCAGTGTGGGAGCAGGTGGCGGAGAGGACTGTAAGGGAGGAAGAGGCAAACCGGGCCTATCTAGGCCTGTGGGAGCAAGAGTCTGATGGCTGTGGGGGCCTGGCAGGGCCGAGGAAGGGGACTGTGAGATGAGAGAATGGAAGCCCCAGGTAAGGCGGGATGTGGGGGTGAGTGCAAGGGCGGCCTGATATTTCTGATTGGCCCAGGGCTTGCATCCAGCTGCTTGCCTAGCGGAGCCAGGAACCATCAGGTCCCTGACATTCCAGGAAAGTGATGAGAGGCCTGTTGGGGGAGAGGTCCAGAAACCTCTTCCTCTAGCCTGGGCCTCCATGGAAGCCTCTAGTTGTTTGTGGAGTTGCCTGACTGAGGGTACCCGAAGGAATGACACTGTCCCCTGCATTGCTGATGGGGGCTATGGTTCCCCAGACCTAGGCCCTCCAGTGAAGACATAGTGAAAAGTTTTCTGCTTTTAGGGAGCTGTTACAGTCTGTCTCCTTAGATTCCAAGAAGGCACCTGGAATTGCCTGTGAATTTATTTTATTTTTTTTTTAATTTTTATTTATTTATGATAGTCACACACACACACACACACAGAGAGGCAGAGACACAGGCAGAGGGAGAAGCAGGCTCCACGCACCGGGAGCCCGACGTGGGATTCGATTCCGGGTCTCCAGGATCTCGCCCTGGGCCAAAGGCAGGCGCCAAACCGCTGCCCCGCCCAGGGATCCCCGCCTGTGAATTTAAATTTCTGAGAAAATTAGCACCAGGTGCTTAAACAGAGAAGTGTGAATAGGCCTGGAAGCTTAATCATTTGGGCTGGGAGTTTTAGTTGTTGGCCTCAGTTCTCTCATCTGTGGAATGGAGATGGTCTCATTGATCTACGTGATCCTCTCCAGCGGCCAAATTCCCAACTCAGCTCAAGATCTTTATCTTTATGGTTTCCCCTATTCTCTGCCTCTTCTCAGTGTTGGAGCCCAACGGAAACCTCCGTTGGCTGCAGGCTCCAAACTCCCAGACCCTGCCTGACAGGTTACATCTAGGTTTCAAGGGTCATCATCAGTCTCACTTGAAAATGGGGCTGTCTGCATCAGAGTTTTGGAGAATGGGAGGCTTGTGGGCCTAATATTGAATTAAAGCAATCCTGAAATCAGTTAGTGTGTGTTTCACTCCTGGAGATAACCTCTGGTTAATGTTTATTCTTGAGAATAACTATCATGATGATCAAGCAGAGAAATACAGCCTTATGTATTGATTGACACTAGAAAAGTTGAAGGGCGAAATCTTGTTTTAAAGTAGAGTTTCCTGGGATCCCTGGGTGGCGCAGCGGTTTGGCGCCTGCCTTTGGCCCAGGGCGCGATCCTGGAGACCCGGGATCGAATCCCACGTCGGGCTCCCGGTGCATGGAGCCTGCTTCTCCCTCTGCCTGTGTCTCTGCCTCTCTCTCTCAATCTGTGACTATCATAAATAAATAAAAAAATTTAAAAAAAAATTAAAAAAAAAAAAAAAATAAAGTAGAGTTTCCTGAATCCAGAATGTTTTCTAGTTTAAAGCTATTCCTGACCCTCCTCAAATTGCTCATATTCTGAATCTAAACATAGTCTTAAGGATCAAGAGCATGTTCAGTGGAGAAGTACAGTATTCTCAGGGCATGGGTTGGCATTAACTGTTTTCAAAATGTCCCATTGCAGATCGCCAATGAATATTTACAAATTCTTCCTACAATCCAGGCATTTTTCATTTGTTTGTCTTTTGGCTATTTCATGTTGAAGCAGCATGTATGACCTTTACAGCACAACTCCTGTCTTGTTTTTAACTCTTTTTATCAGGAGATTCAACTTGAAAACGGTTATCATTTAGCAGAAAGACAAACAGAAAAGCACATTTTTGTAAGCAAAACGTTAATGATTGGAAGAATTGCCCTAATTTCACCATGACAGTGTGTGATTAATCCCCTGGGTCATGTACTTATACTTTAAGTTATTCAGTTCGTTGGTCTTTGATATTCAGAACCCTTTCTAACTTAATAGGATATTGATTTTGTTGGATGATGTACTTTGACTCTTTAAACAACATCACTTTTAGGGATGACTAGCCTGCTGTGTAGTATTTTATTTAGAGAACTATTGCATAAGGTTTCTTTTTCTTACTTTTTATGGTTTTCTCAGGGTGAAAGCTGATAAAACATCTTGTGGGAAAAGAGGAAACCATCTCTGATAGTGAAAGTACCTATTCTCTTTCAACATTTCTGACAACTTTTTTTTTTTTTGTGGTTTCATTGCTGTGAATATTCATTTTACTTAATGGAGGCAGGGCAAGGATTCAAGAAAATGTATTTGGACGTGGGGGAAGTGCACTTCATTGGGAACAGACTGCCCTTACTAAAATTCCTATTCTAGTTATACTGCCTTGTGTAACTCAAGCTCAGAAGCTCACCCTTTTGATCTTTCTTTAAAATCCAGTAATCAATGATCCTTTAAATCTGTGCTTGGAGGTGAGAATTTTGTGACTCCTGGCAACATGGGACAGAATGTGGAGAACGAAACAGTCACCCGGGATGCTTCTGAATGGTTAGGAGTTTGGTCTCTTGTAAAAATAATCAGATGTTGTACCCACATTTCCACCACTTTGGATTTCATGAAATTCCAGCTGGATTCTGTATTTGTCCAATCAAATTCTGTCCTTTGATACTTTTTTTTTTTTTGGTGTTATTAAATCCAAATGACAACCACTTTGGAGATTCTTACCACCTACCAAAATATCTGAGATCCAAGATATCTTCAGATCTAGCTGAGGGGACACCAATGTCAGGAATTATGCTATGCCATTGTGGATAAAAGAAGGGCTTGCAGAATGGCTCTCTTGTTGGTTGGGGGCCTTGGGAACTGTGAATTCTTAGCCCAGCTTCTAGAGAGGTGGGCTGCTTACCTGAGAGGAAGCATCAGACCTGGCACTCAGTGGGTGCCAAGCATTAGCTAGAAAAACTAGAAAGGCCTCACTAACTCCCTTCTTTTAAGGTGGCTCTTTGATACGCTGTAGCAGGCGGTAAATCTCCTCTGTCTGATGTACACAAATCTCTGCAGACAATGGAAAGGGCTGTGGGGAGGAGACCTTGGAGCTGGCAAAGGCATTTCCTGTCTGCAAAGGATCTCGACTTTGGAGCATCCGGGGGTTGCCTCGAGGTTTTTGAGGCAGCCGAACACTTTTCCGAGTAGCTACTTAAAAAAAAAAAAAGAAAAAAAAAAAGAAGAGAAGAAAAAGGAAAAAGGGGAGGGGGTCACTGCCAATTTCAAGTAATTTTTCCAGATGGAAGCCAAGGAGACATATTCTCATTAAAAAAATATACATATTAAAGCTTATTTTCTAACCATTTGAATTTTTTCTAATTTGAAAGGGAAGTTTGGGATCATTAAAAATCTTAAACATTCAAAAATCTCATCACTCTCCAAAGACAACTACAGGGAAAAGTTAACGGTACCCATCCCCCCAACCCCTCCACACCAAGATACAGGAAGAGAAATGCCTATTGAGTTTTCTCCATGAAACTTGTTTATATTTTTCTTTTGTAATTTAATTCTACCTCCTCATCCTTCCTTACCTCTCTACTTCTTTTTATTCATTTCCTTTCTCCACTCCACCTATCCATACTACCACCCCCCTTTCAGGATTTCTCTTCCTCATTGATTTTATTTCCCCATTAAGAATAAAAAAATGACTAGTCTCAGTTCTTTAGATGTCACAATTAGGGCCAAGATATTCTTGGCCCTAATAGTGACAAATATATAGAAATGTTCAACTTTAAGGTGGAAATTCTAGGCTTGAGGAAGATGTTGCTGGAGTCCTAGAACACTGCCCTCATCCCTCTAAACAGTTCTTTAGTTTAGCCTTTTTTGTTTTTGTTTTCTTTTTTAGACCAGGATAAGTGATAATAGTGAGAGTAATAGAAAAGTAATAATATTTGTTCCTCTGGAACGCCTGGGTGGCTCAGCTGGTTAAGTGTCCCACTCTTGATCTCAGATCAGGAAGTCATGGCAGAGGCCTCCAGGGGCTCTTGGAAGAGAAAAGGAGATGGGATTGTAGTCCCAGGGAGGGGGATGATCATGTTCAGAGACCTGGAGATGAAAGAGGTCAAGGAATAAGTATGACAAGAATCTCCAGAGGTTTTTGATTCCAGAATTTTGGAAATGGGATTATGGACTGGTATTCTCCTCCTCCAGTCACATAGATCTCTTGGCTTTTAGGTTTGCAGTTTCCTCCCTCTGGAATTCTCTTCCCCTAGACAGCCTCCGAGCTGGCTCCCTTACCCACAGGCTTGGACTTCCTTAGCCACCCTATTTAAAATCATAACCCCTCTTCCCTCATCCCCTCCCACAATCTGCTTTCCTTTATTTCACTTACTATAATTGTATATCATATTTTTACTTATTATTTACCTCTCCTCATTGAAATGGGAATGCCATGAGGGCAAGGATATTTGTGTTTTATCTACTGCTGTGTATCTCCAGCATCTGTATCTGACACATAATAGGTACTCCATAAGTGTGCATTAAATGAATGAATTAAAGAATGTATATTGAAAAAAAAAAAAAGAATGTATATTGAACATTTACTATGTATTAACATATTAACATTATAGAAGTCCTCTATCATTTAATCCTCACAAAAATTCTATGAGGTAGATTAGCCCATTTTCTAGATAAGGAAACTGTCACCAAGAAGTTAAGCCCAAAACCTCAATTACTATACTAATGTTGTAATGTGACTTTCTTTGTGGAATCTTGTGACCTTGAGAATGTATCAAGCAGAGTATAATTCTAGCTATAAGGTTCATTTTATGTAATCTTTTTGCCTTCATTCAAGTCTAGCATTATATCTGGAAGGGGTGGGTGATGGGTGTTACGGAGGGCACATGATGAGATGAGCACAGGGTGTTATACTATATGTTGGTAAATTAGACTTAAATAAAAATGTTTTTAAAATTTAGAAGGGATTACAATACAGTATAGGAGATATGCAGTTTCTGTCTGTGTAGCCCAATATTCTATCACCCTAGGAAACCAATAAACTGGAGCACTATTCCTATTTTCTGAGGACATGAGCATTATAAAATATGCTTTCTACTTTTCAAGGTGTTAAAAAAAAGTCTGCCACTGGTCGATGTTGTTTGGTGTTCCTCTTAACCAATACACTGTTTGGTATCATTGCATTTATTCTTCATCTGACTTACTGATGAATGTTCCACAAAGGCCTCTGAACATAGAGCAGTGCCGTGGCTTCTTTTTTTTTTTCTCAGTGCCATGGCTTCTATAGGGTCTAAAATACATCTAGCTCTGTGTTTGGCATGTGGTAAGCTGTTAATACATGTTGTACTACAGAATGAGAGTGAAAACCCTACGCCTTCTGCAGTGGAGAGAAGAAATATTTCTCTTCCATAATGAGCTCTGCACCCTTTATGCTTCCTGTTCATTGGCCACAAAAACACAGCTTTCCTGGATGGCTCCAGGAGCTCAGCAGAATGCATGATAGGACTGCAAGTGGAGGAGAGTCTGCGGGGCTGGGGCATGGGTGGGGTGGTGTGGGGGTGGGGGATGTGATTAAGGCTATTCAAGCCTATAGGCACTACAAGGAGATGTTCTTTCCCCTCTTTTTACTGACATGAATATGAAGAGGAAGTGCTTTTGTGGGTTTATATTGGTTCTTTTCCTTTCAGATTTGGCAATTTCATTCAATTTGACATTTACACTTCTCAATTTCAACGTTAGTTAAAATATACCTATTTTGCTGAAAAAAGACACCATTTGTGGTTATTACTATTATTTGTATTGACATCATCCATTTAGCAATTGGAAGCAGGAAAACCCAAGTGTTTATAAATTATTTCTTCAAGTATTTTATGAATTGCAAAGAAATGATTGTAGAAGGAACATAAAATGTGTCTGCTTCAATGTCACACCCTAGTTCAAAGTTTTAGCCTTCCTTAGCTGCTTATGGAATCTGCAATACTGCAGACTTTCCATTAATTGTAAACTAGACCAGACTAATTCAATAAATGTTTAAAAAATGGCCCCTGAGTGCAGGTTCAGAGGTCTAGAGGAAGTGGTTTCTTAGACACCTGCCTCCCATATATTGACTCGATGGTATGTAGGTGGAAGTGAGATAGTTATAATGATGTATAGTGCTGTTGATTAGTTAATTGGAGGTGAAATTTTTAGTTTCACCAAGCAATTACCTGACCTCATTAAGGTCTTTAAAATCACCCAAAAAGCCATTTTGGCTGAAGCAGCTGCTCCTTGTTTGGATGTTGTTTCAGGCATTAAGAAAAGCACAATGCTAGTGGTAACCAGGGAATATAAGCCTGCAATTTCTGGAATATATTGTTCTGAATCTTAGCCATTATTCATTATTATCTATCCTGTCTGAACATGAGACACTAAAATCTGTTTACATCTGTATGGTACTTCTTTTCAGACAGTTTTTTTTTGAAGTATCATGTTTACAAAATATGTATTTTTAACAAATGAAATTGTTTTTGAAAACAGTGTCAGCTTTATTTTAATTTTTAAGGAAACTTCTTGTTAAAGTATAACTTACATACAAAAAAGTTCATAATCATGGGTGTATGGCTCACAAAATGAATACATTTGTTGACACAGAATATGGAACTTCTAGATCTCTAGAAATTTCCTTTTTGTCCCTCCTCTCTGGGTTACTGTCCACAAGGCCATCCCAAGGGAAACCATTATCCTGATTCTAATTTTTTTTTTTTAAGATTTTATTTTTTAAACATGGGCTCAAACTCACAACCCCGAGATCAAAAGTCTATACTCTTTCAACTGAGCTATCCAGGTGCCCCTTCACAATCCTGATTCCAAATAACATGGACTCATTTGCTGATTTTTGAACTTTATATAAACAGAATTCTACAGTATGTTTTCTTCAATCTCTGGCTTCTTTAGTTTACTTCTTTTTTTTTTTTTTTTAAAGATTTTATTTATTTATTCATGAGAGACACACACACACAGAGAGGCAGAGACATAGGCAGAGGGAGAAGCAGGCTCCATGCAGGGAGCCTGACGTGGGACTCCATCCTGGGTCTCCAGATTCAGGCCCTGGGTCCAAGGCAGGCTCTAAACCACTAAGCCACCCGGGCTGCCCCTAGTTTACTTTTTTGTTGGTAAAATTCATCCATATTATCGTGTGATGCTATTTGTTCATTGTAGTAGTTCTTCTGTATGAAGAACTTCTATGTAGTAGTTCACTGTATGAATTTTCATGCTACTTTAAGTAATCCATCTGAACATAAAAAGCTGTACTGCAAAGTTTACAAACATTAAAAAAATATATCACTGTTCACGTATTATAACCAGGCACTTATTTTTCAAAAGGCACCATCTGTATGTAATTCTAAGATTTCTAGGTGCACAGAAGGAAAGATGGCAGAAAGACCAGGAGGTATCTTCAGGAAACAAATGACTGCAAACTGTCACATATCAGAACTGAGAATACCAATATCTAAGCTACTTCCTACTTCCTAGCTTTTCCACTCAGGAAGATTAAATTTAAGGAATTTTTAAAAAGATTTATTATTTATTTATTTATAAAAGGACTTTGTTTATTTGTTTATTTATTTATTTGACAGAGAAAGAGAGAGAGCAAGAGAGCACAAGCAGGAGGAGCAGCAGGAAGAGGGAGAAGCAGGCTTCCCCTGGGACAGGGAGCCCAACGCAAGGCTCAGTCCTGGGACACTGAGATCATGACCCCAGCTAAAGGCAGATGCTTAACTAACTCAGCCACCCAGGCGCTCCTATTTATTTATGAGAGAGGAAGTGGGGGATCCCTGAGTGGCACAGCGGTTTGGCGCCTGCCTTTGGCCCAGGGCGCGATCCTGGAGACCCGGGATCGAATCCAACGTCGGGCTGCGGGTGGATGGAGCCTGCTTCTCCCTCTGCCTGTGTCTCTGCCTCTCTCTCTCTGTGACTATCATAAATAAAAAGAAAAAAAAAAAAAGAAGGAAAAAAAAGAGAGGAAGTGGGACAGAGGAAGAGGAAACAAAAATCGTTTTAAAGTTTTAAAAAATTAATAATGCTTTAGGAGGGGCAGTAGAGGTAAGTGATTCATCATCCTTTAAAAACACCCAGGCTCATCAAATCTCATCACTCTCCAAAGACAACTACAGGGAAAAGTTAACGGTACCCATCCCCCCAACCCCTCCACACCAAGATACAGGAAGAGAAATGCCTATTGAGTTTTCTCCATGAAACTTGTTTATATTTTTCTTTTGTAATTTAATTCTACCTCCTCATCCTTCCTTACCTCTCTACTTCTTTTTATTCATTTCCTTTCTCCACTCCACCTATCCATACTACCACCCCCCTTTCAGGATTTCTCTTCCTCATTGATTTTATTTCCCCATTAAGAATAAAAAAATGACTAGTCTCAGTTCTTTAGATGTCACAATTAGGGCCAAGATATTCTTGGCCCTAATAGTGACAAATATATAGAAATGTTCAACTTTAAGGTGGAAATTCTAGGCTTGAGGAAGATGTTGCTGGAGTCCTAGAACACTGCCCTCATCCCTCTAAACAGTTCTTTAGTTTAGCCTTTTTTGTTTTTGTTTTCTTTTTTAGACCAGGATAAGTGATAATAGTGAGAGTAATAGAAAAGTAATAATATTTGTTCCTCTGGAACGCCTGGGTGGCTCAGCTGGTTAAGTGTCCCACTCTTGATCTCAGATCAGGAAGTCATGGCAGAGGCCTCCAGGGGCTCTTGGAAGAGAAAAGGAGATGGGATTGTAGTCCCAGGGAGGGGGATGATCATGTTCAGAGACCTGGAGATGAAAGAGGTCAAGGAATAAGTATGACAAGAATCTCCAGAGGTTTTTGATTCCAGAATTTTGGAAATGGGATTATGGACTGGTATTCTCCTCCTCCAGTCACATAGATCTCTTGGCTTTTAGGTTTGCAGTTTCCTCCCTCTGGAATTCTCTTCCCCTAGACAGCCTCCGAGCTGGCTCCCTTACCCACAGGCTTGGACTTCCTTAGCCACCCTATTTAAAATCATAACCCCTCTTCCCTCATCCCCTCCCACAATCTGCTTTCCTTTATTTCACTTACTATAATTGTATATCATATTTTTACTTATTATTTACCTCTCCTCATTGAAATGGGAATGCCATGAGGGCAAGGATATTTGTGTTTTATCTACTGCTGTGTATCTCCAGCATCTGTATCTGACACATAATAGGTACTCCATAAGTGTGCATTAAATGAATGAATTAAAGAATGTATATTGAAAAAAAAAAGAATGTATATTGAACATTTACTATGTATTAACATATTAACATTATAGAAGTCCTCTATCATTTAATCCTCACAAAAATTCTATGAGGTAGATTAGCCCATTTTCTAGATAAGGAAACTGTCACCAAGAAGTTAAGCCCAAAACCTCAATTACTATACTAATGTTGTAATGTGACTTTCTTTGTGGAATCTTGTGACCTTGAGAATGTATCAAGCAGAGTATAATTCTAGCTATAAGGTTCATTTTATGTAATCTTTTTGCCTTCATTCAAGTCTAGCATTATATCTGGAAGGGGTGGGTGATGGGTGTTACGGAGGGCACATGATGAGATGAGCACAGGGTGTTATACTATATGTTGGTAAATTAGACTTAAATAAAAATGTTTTTAAAATTTAGAAGGGATTACAATACAGTATAGGAGATATGCAGTTTCTGTCTGTGTAGCCCAATATTCTATCACCCTAGGAAACCAATAAACTGGAGCACTATTCCTATTTTCTGAGGACATGAGCATTATAAAATATGCTTTCTACTTTTCAAGGTGTTAAAAAAAAGTCTGCCACTGGTCGATGTTGTTTGGTGTTCCTCTTAACCAATACACTGTTTGGTATCATTGCATTTATTCTTCATCTGACTTACTGATGAATGTTCCACAAAGGCCTCTGAACATAGAGCAGTGCCGTGGCTTCTTTTTTTTTTTTTCTCAGTGCCATGGCTTCTATAGGGTCTAAAATACATCTAGCTCTGTGTTTGGCATGTGGTAAGCTGTTAATACATGTTGTACTACAGAATGAGAGTGAAAACCCTACGCCTTCTGCAGTGGAGAGAAGAAATATTTCTCTTCCATAATGAGCTCTGCACCCTTTATGCTTCCTGTTCATTGGCCACAAAAACACAGCTTTCCTGGATGGCTCCAGGAGCTCAGCAGAATGCATGATAGGACTGCAAGTGGAGGAGAGTCTGCGGGGCTGGGGCATGGGTGGGGTGGTGTGGGGGTGGGGGATGTGATTAAGGCTATTCAAGCCTATAGGCACTACAAGGAGATGTTCTTTCCCCTCTTTTTACTGACATGAATATGAAGAGGAAGTGCTTTTGTGGGTTTATATTGGTTCTTTTCCTTTCAGATTTGGCAATTTCATTCAATTTGACATTTACACTTCTCAATTTCAACGTTAGTTAAAATATACCTATTTTGCTGAAAAAAGACACCATTTGTGGTTATTACTATTATTTGTATTGACATCATCCATTTAGCAATTGGAAGCAGGAAAACCCAAGTGTTTATAAATTATTTCTTCAAGTATTTTATGAATTGCAAAGAAATGATTGTAGAAGGAACATAAAATGTGTCTGCTTCAATGTCACACCCTAGTTCAAAGTTTTAGCCTTCCTTAGCTGCTTATGGAATCTGCAATACTGCAGACTTTCCATTAATTGTAAACTAGACCAGACTAATTCAATAAATGTTTAAAAAATGGCCCCTGAGTGCAGGTTCAGAGGTCTAGAGGAAGTGGTTTCTTAGACACCTGCCTCCCATATATTGACTCGATGGTATGTAGGTGGAAGTGAGATAGTTATAATGATGTATAGTGCTGTTGATTAGTTAATTGGAGGTGAAATTTTTAGTTTCACCAAGCAATTACCTGACCTCATTAAGGTCTTTAAAATCACCCAAAAAGCCATTTTGGCTGAAGCAGCTGCTCCTTGTTTGGATGTTGTTTCAGGCATTAAGAAAAGCACAATGCTAGTGGTAACCAGGGAATATAAGCCTGCAATTTCTGGAATATATTGTTCTGAATCTTAGCCATTATTCATTATTATCTATCCTGTCTGAACATGAGACACTAAAATCTGTTTACATCTGTATGGTACTTCTTTTCAGACAGTTTTTTTTTGAAGTATCATGTTTACAAAATATGTATTTTTAACAAATGAAATTGTTTTTGAAAACAGTGTCAGCTTTATTTTAATTTTTAAGGAAACTTCTTGTTAAAGTATAACTTACATACAAAAAAGTTCATAATCATGGGTGTATGGCTCACAAAATGAATACATTTGTTGACACAGAATATGGAACTTCTAGATCTCTAGAAATTTCCTTTTTGTCCCTCCTCTCTGGGTTACTGTCCACAAGGCCATCCCAAGGGAAACCATTATCCTGATTCTAATTTTTTTTTTTTAAGATTTTATTTTTTAAACATGGGCTCAAACTCACAACCCCGAGATCAAAAGTCTATACTCTTTCAACTGAGCTATCCAGGTGCCCCTTCACAATCCTGATTCCAAATAACATGGACTCATTTGCTGATTTTTGAACTTTATATAAACAGAATTCTACAGTATGTTTTCTTCAATCTCTGGCTTCTTTAGTTTACTTCTTTTTTTTTTTTTTTTAAAGATTTTATTTATTTATTCATGAGAGACACACACACACACAGAGGCAGAGACATAGGCAGAGGGAGAAGCAGGCTCCATGCAGGGAGCCTGACGTGGGACTCCATCCTGGGTCTCCAGATTCAGGCCCTGGGTCCAAGGCAGGCTCTAAACCACTAAGCCACCCGGGCTGCCCCTAGTTTACTTTTTTGTTGGTAAAATTCATCCATATTATCGTGTGATGCTATTTGTTCATTGTAGTAGTTCTTCTGTATGAAGAACTTCTATGTAGTAGTTCACTGTATGAATTTTCATGCTACTTTAAGTAATCCATCTGAACATAAAAAGCTGTACTGCAAAGTTTACAAACATTAAAAAAATATATCACTGTTCACGTATTATAACCAGGCACTTATTTTTCAAAAGGCACCATCTGTATGTAATTCTAAGATTTCTAGGTGCACAGAAGGAAAGATGGCAGAAAGACCAGGAGGTATCTTCAGGAAACAAATGACTGCAAACTGTCACATATCAGAACTGAGAATACCAATATCTAAGCTACTTCCTACTTCCTAGCTTTTCCACTCAGGAAGATTAAATTTAAGGAATTTTTAAAAAGATTTATTATTTATTTATTTATAAAAGGACTTTGTTTATTTGTTTATTTATTTATTTGACAGAGAAAGAGAGAGAGCAAGAGAGCACAAGCAGGAGGAGCAGCAGGAAGAGGGAGAAGCAGGCTTCCCCTGGGACAGGGAGCCCAATGCAAGGCTCAGTCCTGGGACACTGAGATCATGACCCCAGCTAAAGGCAGATGCTTAACTAACTCAGCCACCCAGGCGCTCCTATTTATTTATGAGAGAGGAAGTGGGGGATCCCTGAGTGGCACAGCGGTTTGGCGCCTGCCTTTGGCCCAGGGCGCGATCCTGGAGACCCGGGATCGAATCCAACGTCGGGCTGCGGGTGGATGGAGCCTGCTTCTCCCTCTGCCTGTGTCTCTGCCTCTCTCTCTCTGTGACTATCATAAATAAAAAGAAGAAAAAAAAGAGAGGAAGTGGGACAGAGGAAGAGGAAAAAAAATCTTTTTAAAATTTTTAAATTATAATGCATTATTAGTTTCGGAGGTAGAGGTAAGTGATTCATCAGTCTTTAATAACACCCAGTGCTCATCACATCACATGCCCACCTTAATGTCCATCACCCAGTTACCCCATCCTCCCACCCTCCTCTCCTCCATCGACCCTCAGTTTGTTTCCTATGATTAAGGGTCTCTTAAGGTTTGTCTCCCACTATGATTATGTCTCGTTTTATTTTTAACTTCCTTCCCCTATGATCCTCTGTTTTGTTTCTTAAATTCCACATATGAGTAAGATCATATGATAATTGTCTTTCTCTGACTTATTTCACTTAGCATAATACCCTCTAGTTCCATCCATGTCGTTGCAAATGGCAAGATTTCTTTTTTTCTGATGGCTGGGCAGTATTCCATTGTATATATACACCACACCTTCTTTATCCATTCATCTGTTGATGGACAGCTTGGGTCTTTCCATAGTTTGGCTATTGTGGACATTGCTGCTGATAAACATTGGGGTGCAAGTGCCCCTTCAGATCACTACATTTGTATCTTTGGGGTAAATACCCAGTAGTGCAATCGCTAGGTCGTAGGGTAGCTCTATTTTTAACTTTTGGGGGAACTTTCATACTGTTTTCCAGAGTGGCTGCAGCAGTTTGCATTCCCACCAACAATGTAGGAGGGTTCCCCTTTCTCTGCATCTTTGCCAACACATGTCGTTTGATGGCTAGTTAATTTTAGCCATTCTGACCAGTGTGAGGTGGTATCTCATTGTGGTTATGATTTGTATTTCCCTGATGTTGAGTGATGTTGAGCATTTTTTCATGTGTCTGTTGGCCATTTGTGTGTCTTCTCTGGAGAAATGTCTGTTCATGTCTTCTGCTCATTTCTTGATTGGATTATTTGTTCTTTGGGTGTTGAGTTTGATACATTCTTTATAGATTGTGGATATTAGCCCTTTATCTGATAAGACATTTGCAAATATCTTCTCCCATTCTGTCGGTTGTCTTTTGGTTTTGTCTACTGTTTCCTATGCTGTGCAAAAGCTTTTTATCTTGATGAAGTCCCAATATTTCATTTTTGCCTTTGTTTCCCTTGCCTTTGGAGATGTGTCTAGCAAGAAGGTGCTATGGCAGAGGTCGCAGAGGTTGGTGCCTGTGTTTTCCTCTAGGATTTTGGTGGATTCCTGTCTCACATTTAGGTCTTTCACCCATTTAGAGTTTCTTTTTGCATATGGTGTAAGAAAGGCATCCATTTCATTCTTTTGCATATGGCTGTCCAATTTTCCAAACACCATTTGTTGAAGAGATTGTATTTTTTCCATAAGATATTCTTTCATGATTTGTTGGTTGACCATAGAACTGAGGGTCCATTTCTGGGTTCTCTATTCTGTTTCATTGACCTATGTGTCTGTTTTTGTGCCAGTACCATATTGTCTTGGTGATTATAGCTTTGTAATAGAGCTTGAAGTCCAGAATTGTGATGCCACCAACTTTGGTTTTCTTCTTCAATGTTCCTTTGGCTATTTGGGGTGTTTTCTGGTTCCATACAAATTTTAGGATTATTTGTTCCAGCTCTGTGAAAAAAAGTCGATGGTATTTTGATAGGGATTACATTGAATGTATAGATTGCTCAAAGTAGCATAGACATTTTAACAATATTTGTTCCTCCAATCCAGAACATGGAATGTTTTTCCATTTCTTTGTGTCTTTGTCAGTTTCTTTCATGAGTGTTCTATAGTTTTCTGAGAACAGATCCTTTTTTTTTTTTAAGATTTTATTTATTTATTCATGTGAGACACACACAGAGGGGGGGTGGGCAGAGACACAGGTAGAGGGAGAAGCAGGCTTCATGCAGGGAGCGTGATGTGGGACTCAATTCTGGGACTCCAGGATAACACCCCGGGCTGCAGGCGGTGCTAAACCGCTGGGCCACCGGGGCTGCCCCTGAGTACAGATCCTTTGCCTCTTTGGTTAGGTTTATTCCTAGGTATCTTATAGTTTTTGGTGAAATTATAAATGGCATTGACCCCTTAATTTCTCTTTCTTCTGTCTCATTGTTAGTGTATAGAAATGAAACTGATTTCTGTGCATTGATTTGTATCCTGCCACACTGCAGAGTTCCTGTCTGAGTTCTAGCAATTTTGGGGTGGAGTCTTTTGGATTTTCCACGTAGAGTATCATGTCATCTGAGAAGAGAGAGTTTGACCTCTTTGCTGATTTGGATGCCTTTTATTTGGGAGAGTCTTTTTTTTTTTTTTTTTAAGATTTTATTTATTTATTCATGAGAGACACAAAGAGAAAGGCAGAGACACAAGCAGAGGGAGAAGCAGGATCCCTGCAGGGAGCCTGATGTGGGACTTGATCCCAGGACTCCAGGATCACAGCCTGAGCCAAAGGCAGCCGCTCAACCATTGAGCCACCCAGGTGTCCCTGGGAGAGAATCTTAAGCAGACTCTGTGCTGAACATGGAGTCTGACAAGTTCCTTAATTTTATGACCCTGAGATCACAACCCGAGCTGAAATCAAGACTCATCAATCTAACCCACTGTGCCACTCAGGTGCCCCTCAGGTAGATTAAATTTTAAAAATTCTTCTAAAATGTGCCTGTTGCTTTAACTTTTAATGAATAAAAACCTATCTCCTCACATAAAAAAAAAATTTCTTCTAAAGACAATTTTCCAAGATTAATTTGTTTAAGTTGTTACACATAGTTGTTTATGATAAGAAAGCTAAATAAAGAGCCAAGTGAGTGAAACAGAACCTCAAATTTATTTTAAGTCTCAACATAAAGTCTCTCTGTTCTTAGAGTATTTTTATGTAGTAATTTTAGGAAATTAGTTTGCATCCTACTCCACTTTTATGTTCCTGTTACTTTGCAGTTTATGATTATGAAAGTACTATGAAAGGTGCCTTGGGTTTGCTGTTAAGTTGCAGTGTGACTTTGGATTTCTTCTCTGAGTCTGTTACTTCTTCTCTGAGTCTTCTCTGAGTCTGTTACTTCATCATAAAATGTGGGGTTTGAACTGGGTCATCTTTAATGTTTCATTTAGTGGTAAGATGCTGTGTATTTCTGTTCTTAACTTCCTAAAGGACACATTTATCTCTTGTATTTCAGTGGTTATGCATTTGAGGTGTTGAAGGATGCAAGGAATCTCTCATTGCACGGACCCTCTGGTAAGTTCCAGTGTTGGGCTGCCTCTTCTACTTGCTCTTACTTTTTTTTTTTTTTTAAAGATTTTCTTTATTTATTCATGAGAGACACAGAGAGAAAGGCAGAGACATAGCGGGAACCTGATGGGGCATATGATCCCAGGACCCCAGGATTACCACCTGAGCCAAAGGCGGATGCTCAACCACTGAGCTACCCAGGTGCCCCTCTTCTGCTTGCTCTTAGTTCTAGAGTTGAGTCAAGGCTCAGTCTCTCTAAAAGCCTATCACAAGCTCACCCTAGGGAGGAGTTCTCGGGAAAGCATCCCCCCAGACTATCCATCCAAATAATAGAGTATTTAAGTGAACTCAAATGTTGATTACCATTCTTCTATCAAATTATTAAATTAATTCAACCATTCACTCAACAAACATTTCTGTCATTTCTGCTTTAGCATATCTAGGACAAATTCCTGGAATTGGAACTGCTGGATCAAGTGGTATGTGCATTTTTCATCTAGAGAGATAGACAATTTGGTCCCTATGTTTTATCATAATTCTGATTATACTGAACATGCAATTTTGATTCCTGTGTTTAAAATATATGTATATATATGTATATATATCTTAAGCTTATATATATATATATATATATATATTTTTTTTTTTTTTTAGTGAGCCTTACACCTAATGTGAAACTTGGACTCATACCCCAAGATCAAGAATTGCATGCTTTATGGACTGAGCCAGCGAGGCACCCCTTGAAATATTTTATTTTATTTATTCTTTAAAAAAGATTTTGTTTTTTTATTCATGAGACACACACACACATGCACACACACACACACACACACAGAGGCAGAGACACAGGCAAAGGGAGAAGCAGGCTTTATGCAGGGAGCCTGATGCGGGACTCGATCCCAGGTCACCAGGATCACACCCTCGGCTGAAGATGGCGCTAAACCACTGAGCCACCCAGGCTGCCCAAAATATTTTATATAAATAAATATTTTCCTTTATAAATATCATGTCAATGATTACATAATGTATTTCTTATGTAATGATGCCATAATTTCTTAATTATTTTATTATTGGGTTGTAAAACATTGTTTTGTTGTTACAAACTTTTTTTATTTTTTAAAGATTTTATTTATTTATTCATGAGAGACAGAGAGAGGCAGAGGCATAGGCAGAGGGGGAAGCAGGCTCCTTGAGGGGAGCCGCATATAGGACCCAATCCCGGGACCACAGGACCACACCCTGAGCTGAAGACAGACGCTCAACCACTGAGCCAACCAGGTGTTCCTGTTACAAACTTTTCTAAAATGAGCACAGTTTACTTCCATTTCAGTTTTATTCCTTCTAGAGTACATTCATAGAAAATGATTTGAGTCAAAAGGATGGATATTTGATAAATATTGTGAAATTATTTCCTAGGAAAGTTCTATTAGTTTACATCACTGGAGAACAAGACTCATTTCACCACACATTCACCAATGTGGAAGATTGTTTATCCACCTAATCTTTCTTAATTGCATAGGAGGAGAATGATATACTTTTATGTGTAGTTTTTAATAAAAAATTGAATTATTTTATATGCTATTTCTTTTTCTTCTTTAGTGTTTCATGTCTCAGTCCTTTTTATAGGAATTTGAGTTTTTTATATTGGAGGATATGACTTTTTGTCTTATTTATTACAGAAATATTTCTCAGTTTCTAAAAAAGATGCGTATAATTTATATGTGAGAAATTTTATGTAGTCATATGTAGCAATATCTTCTTTATGATAATTTATTTTTCTTAAGCTTAGAAAATCTTTCCTCATTCAGAGAACAAATGAGCATCTGCCTGCCTTAAAAAAATATCTCCCTAAGACTCTCCCTTCCCAATCCCCCTTCTTTATACATTTAACTCTTAATCTATCTGGAATTTATTTTACCCCACAGTATGAAGGGAAGGACCAGATAAAAATTTTCCTTAAAGTACCTAACCAAGTATCCCATTTACTCAATAATGGCCCTTTTACTTTATGGCCCTTTTATTATATTAAATGTCTAAAAATGTGTTGGCTTTTGGGTTAACTATAATGCTCTTACAATTTGGTTTCTGTATTTTATACATCTGTAGCTGAGTTTGAGGACTAAAATTTGCTTTCTGCAGCACATGGATGAGAGCACCTGCTCATCCTTAGATAAAATCAACTTTCTACTTCTTCCAAGGCATGGGCTAGCTTTTTTTTTTAAATTTTTAAAAAAAGATTTTATTTATTTATTCATGAGAGACACACACAGAGAGACAGGGGAGACACAGGTAGAGGGAGAAGCAGGCTTCATGCAGGGAGCGTGATGTGGGACTCAATCCGGGGTCTCCAGGATCACGACCTGGGCAGAAGACGATGCTAAACCGCTGAGCCACCCAGACTGCCCTGGGCTAGCTTTTTAAATAAAGAGCTAGCCTTCACATCAGAGTCTACCATATCTGGGTCTTCCCACTCATAACTTTTGTACCACAGCTGAAGAGGCTATCAGAATACAAAGCATGAATTTAAGAAGCACAGAACTTAGGAAGCTTTATATATTTCACTGTCTGAATCATCTGACATGGAGAAGCATGTACCCTGCCTCCCTCCAGTCCATATTTTTTAATTTAAATTCTATTTGCCAACATATAGTATAACACCCAGGCTCATCCCATCAAGTGCCCTCCTCATTGCCCGTCACCCAGTTACCCCACCCCCTGCCCACTTCCCCTTCCACTACCTTTTGTTTGTTCCCCAGAGTTAGGAGTCTCTCATGGTCTGTTTCCCTCTCTAATTTTTCCCACTCAGTTCCCCTCCTTTCCTTATAATTCCTTTCACTATTTCTTACATTCTACATATGAGTGAAACAATATGATGATGGTCTTTCTCTTCGATTGACTTATTTCAGTCAGCACAATACCATCCAGTTCCATCCACGTCGAAGCAAATGGTGGGTATTTGTCTCTTCTGATGGCTGAGTAATGTTCCATTCCATTGAATGGATAAAGAAGACCTCATCTTCTTTATCCATTCATCTTTCAAGGGACAGCGAGGCTCCTTCCACAGTTTGGCTATTGTGGACATTGCTGCTAGAAACATCGGGGTGCAGGTATCCTGGCATTTCACTACATCAGTATCTTTGGTGTAAATCCCCAGTAGTGCAATTGCTGGGTCGTAGGGTAGCTCTATTTTTAACTTCTTGAGGAACATCCACACTGTTTTCCAGAGTGACTATACCAGTTTGCATTCCCACCAACAGTGCAAGAGGGTTCCCCTTTCTCAACATACTCCCCAACATTTGTTGTTTCCTGTTTTGTTAATTTTCGCCAATTCACTGGTGTGAGGTGGTATCTCATTGTAGTTTTGATTTGTATTTCCCTGCAGTCCATCCATATTTTAAATTACAATACTTCAATGTATGTATTAGGCAAAACCTTAGATTAAAAGAATAGTGAATTTATTGGAAGCTTATATTTTTTCTATTTTTTCAAATGTCTATTAATATTTACAGTAAAAGCAAATATTTTCTGGATATAATTTATACTTGTTAATAACATTTTTATTTATTTAGGTGAAATTCATATAAAGTTAACCATTTAAAAGTAAACAACAATTCAATAGCATTTAGTGCAGTCACAATGTTGTGCAACCACCACTTTTATTCTGTTCCAAAACATTTCCGTTGTTCCAAAATAAAACCTGTACCCATTAAGTAGGCACTTCCCCATTCCCTCTTTTGCCCAGTTCCTGGAAACCACCAAGCTACTTTCTGTCTCTATGGGTTTATCTATTCTAGATATTTCACATAAATGGGTTAATACAAGGTGTGGTCTTTTTTTGTTTAGCTTCTAAAACATTAGCATAATGTTTTTGAAGTACATCATTCCTTTTTGTGGCTGAATAATATTCTATTGTATGCATATACACTTTGTTTATTCATTTATCAGTTGATAGATTGTTGGATTGGTTCCGCCTTTTGGCTATTGTGAATAGTGCTATGAACATGTATACAAGTATTTGGTATCTGTTTTCAATTCTTTTTGGTGTGTCCCTAGGAGTGGAATTGCTAGGTCACATGGTAATTCTGTGTTTAACAATTTGAGGAACTGTCGAATTGTTTTCCATAGGAGCTGTATCATTTTACATTCCCACCAACAATGTGCAAGGATTCTAATTTCTCCATCCTTGCCAACACTTGTTATTTTCCTTTTTACTTCCCCCTCCCTTTGGATTATAGGCATCTTTATTGATGTGAGTGCTATTTCATTGTGGTTTTGATTTGCATTTCTCTAGTGGCTAATGATGTTGAACATTTTTCCCATCTCCTTATTTGCAATTTGTGTATCTTCTTTGGAGAAATGTCTATTCAAGTTTTTTGTCCATTCTTAAATTGGGTTGTTTGCCTTTTTGTTGTTGAGTTGTAAGAGTTCTTTACATTTTCTGGGTAAGCTAATTATATAATTTACTGACCCTTATGAGATATATGATCTGCAGTTATTTTTTTCTATACTGTAGGTTGTCTTTTTTACTTTCTTGATAATGTCCTTGAACATACAAAAATTTTAAATTGTGTTGAAGCCCAACCTGTATATTTTTTCTCTTCTTGTTCATGCTTTTGTTGTCATATCTAAGCATGTACTGCCAAGTCCATGTTCATAAAGATTTAACCCTATGTTTTCTTCTAAGAGTTTTATGATTTTAGCTCTTATATCTGGGTCATTGATACATTTGAGTTAATTTTTGTATATGGGATGAGGTAGGGGTCCAACCTCATTATTTGCAGGCAGGTATCCTGTTGTCTCAGCACCATTTGTTGAAGAGACTATTCAATCCCCATCTATTAGTACCCCCATTGAAGAGCACTTGGCCATAGATGTATGGGTTCATTTCTGGACTCTTAGTTCTATTCCATTGTTCTAGATAGCTGTCCTTATGCTAATACCGCACTATTTTGCTTACTGTAGCTTTGTGGTAAGTTTTGAAATCACAACATGTGAGTCTTTCAACTTTGTTCTTCTTCAAGGTTGTTTTGGCTGAGGGTTTATTATCTTGCAGGTACTCCTACTATCTTACAGATACTTCTACACATTATGTTATTCATGTGACAACTCTGTAATATACATATTAATATCCACATTTTACAGGTTAAGTGATTTGGCCAAGGTTACAAATCTGGTAGTATATCTAAGATTAAGATTATTTAACCCTAGAGCCCACTTTCTTAAAAATGATATACCTGTCTCTGTCAAAGAGGAGGGGCCGCTGGAGCTTAATCACACTGTTTTCTTTTAGGTAAAAGGTTAGAAATCTTTCCTAGTAAATATTTCTCAATGGGTAACCCACAGTCAGACTGATCTGGTAATAGATATACTGAAACCCATTTTTTCCTTTCACATTTAGTACTTAATTTTTCTAAGGTTTGTTACTATTCAGACAGTTTTGCATCCTCCTCTACCTTCCTCTTTTTGTGATCTTATTTCTTCAGATGGATGTTTTGAGGTTATTTTCTATTTTGAGAAAATTACACAAATCTGATTTATTAGCACAACAGCTCAAAAGTGGTTCCTGTTGAAGTCTTCCACATTGTCAACACTGAGCTCCCCTTAGCCTCCTTCACTGGACAGGAAACTATGAGTGTGGGTAATGCTTGATGTTTTCAACTAAACTGTTGTTGAAAGAAATTTCAGTGACTTTAGGTGTATCAAACCAATATGCAAATGAAGATTTTGCCATCATAAGTGTGTATGGCTTTAAAAGCAAATACACAAACATATAATATTGGCAAGGAGCTTCTACATCTTTGATGTAGATTTATTTATATATTTATTTAATTTACGTTCAGTAAAATTCACTTTTTGCTGTATAAACTTCTGTGGGTTTGATAAATGCACCCTCGGGGTAAAAAATAGTTTTGCCACTCAAGAAATTCCCTCCTCATGCTGCCCCCGGTAGTCAGCCCCTCTTTTGACCCCCAATCCCTGATAACTAATCTGTTCTCTGTCCCTACAGTTTTGCATTTTCTAGAATGTCATATAGATAGAATCATACAGTGTATTGCCCTTTGAGTATGGCTTTTTTCAATTAGCATAATACATTTGATATTTATCCATGTTCTTATGTTTAGCAATAGTTAGTTCTTTTTATTGCTGAGTATCATTCCATAGTATGCACGTGCCATACTTTGTTTACCTGTTCACCATTTGAAGGACATTTGGATTGTTTCCAGTTTTTGGTGATTACAAATATAGCTGCTATAAACAGCTTGTATAAACATATTTGTGTGAATGTAAGTTTTTGTTTCTCTTGGGTAGATATCTAAGAGTGGGATTTCTGAGTTAGGATAAATGCATGTTTAATTTAATGAGAAACTGCCAAACTGTTTTTTTTTTTTCAGTTTCTTAGAGCTCTATAGTAACAAATTAATACAAACTTGATGGCTTAAAACAACAGCACTCTTGAAACTAGAGGGTATTATGCTACGTGAAATAAGTCAGTCAGAGAAAGATAAAAATCATATGGTTTCACTCATATGTGGAATTTATTTATTTTTTAAAGCTTTTATTCATTTATTCATGAGAGACACAAAGAGAAAGGCAGAGCCATAGGCAGAGGAAGAAGCAGGCTGCCTGCAGGGAGCCCAATGCGAGACTCGATCCTAGGAGCCCAGGATCACACCCTGAGCCAAAGGCAGACGCTCAACCACTGAGCCACCTAGGTGCCCCCTTATATGGAATTTAAGGAACAAAACACATGAACATAGGGAAATGGAAGGAAAAATAAAATAAATTGAAAACAGAGAGGGAGACAAACCACAAGAGACTCTTAACTATAGGAAACTAGCTGGGGCACCAACCCTTGGTGGCTCAGTCGGTTAAGTGTCTGTCTTTGGCTCAGGTCATGATTCTCTGGGATTGAGCCCCACATCGGGCTCTTTGCTCAGAGGAGAGTCTGCTTCTCCTTCTCCCCTTGCCCCTCCCCTGCTTGTCATGTGGGTGCATGTGCGTGCACATGCGCTCTCTCTCTCTCAAATAAATAAAATCTTAGAAAATAAAAGGAAAAGAGTTGCTGGAGGGGAAATGGGTGGGAGATGGGGTAAATAGGTGGTGGGCATTAAGGAGGGCACTCGATGGAATGAGCACTGGGTGTTGTATGCAACCGATGAATCACTAAATTCTACCTCTGAAACTAATAATATACTATATGTTACTTGAATTTAAATTTAAAACACACACACACAAAACAAAACAAAACAAAACAAAACAAAACAAAACAAAACACCAAAACCCAGCACTCCATTCCACAGTTGTGGGGGCTAGAAGTCTGGAGTCGAGGTGTGAGCAGGTTAAACTCCCTTCAAAGGCTCTAGGAGAGAATCTTTCTTGACTCTTCCTACTTTTGGTGGCTCCTGGCAATCCATAGCATATCTTGGCTTGCAACTGTATTACTTCGATTTGTGTCTCAGTCTTCACCTGGTCTTCTCTCATGGGTCTTCTTGTGTCCTTTCCTCATCTTTTGTGGGCACCAGTCATTGGATTTAGAGCTCACCCTAATGAAGTATGACCTCATCTTAACTAATTATTATCTGCAAAGACCCTAGTTCCAAATAAGATCATATTCTAATGTTCACAGTGGATATGAATTTTGAGGGAGGGCTCATACTCTATCTACCACAATGGCCCTACCATATTGCATTCTCATCAGCAGTATGTGAGAGTTCCAGTTGCTCCTAATTCTTATCAGTACTTCTTATCATCAAGTTTTGGGGGTTTTTCCTAAGCCATTCTAATAGGTGTGTGATGGTGTCTGATTTCTCACTGAACTATCTTGGAGAACATGAATTTATCTCTGAACTGATTACTTTAACCTGCATATGGAATATGCTTGTTGGCCAGGCCTTGGTCATATCCCCACCTCTAAAGGTAGGTGTGGGAGGAGTCAGCTCCACCTGAAACATGTGAATTGAGAGTAGGTAAGTGGATTCCTAGAAGAAAAATAAGCAGATGTTAACAGAAAAAAGAGGAACCAAAAATCGCCAGGTAAAAACAACTAATTTTTACTATGATTGGGAAAGTGCTCTTTGTAACTTGCTATGAACTGAATTGTGTCCCCTCCCCAAATTTGTATTTTGAAGCCCTAACCCCTAATGGTATTTTGAGCTGGGGTGGTTGGGAAATAATTAGGTTTAGATGAGGTCATGAGAGTGGGGCCCTCATAATGGTATTACTGACCCTGTAAGGAGAGACATCAAAGATCTAGTTATCTCTCTGCCCTCTCAGCCATGTGAAGACATGGTGAGATGGTGGCCATCTGCAAATCAGGATCATAGCTCTCACCAGAACCCAGCCCTGCTGCCATCCACATCTCAGATTTTTGGCTTCCAGAATTGTGAGAAAATATATTTTTGTTGTTTTGGACACCCTGGCTATAGTATTTTGTTATGACAGTCCTAGCAGACTAATTCTCAACTGCTTTTTATCAGTTTCTAACAACTGCTGTAATCAAAGCAAAAACTGCCCTTTGCCGATTGCTTCCCATGTGCCTTGGACTGTGCTGTGTTTTACATGACTCCAGTTTTCCTAGCAATTCTCTGGGAAAAATTTATTACTCTCATTCTTATTTTACATAAGAAAACTAAGGTTCAATGACTTTGCTAATGCGTCGAAGGTCACATGGCTCTTAGGTGGTGGATCCTGGATCCAAGCCAGGCCTCTCTGACTTCAGTGTCCATCCTAACAACCACTATTGATATCCTGTTCTCTCTCCCCAGCTAAATTAAACTCTGCTTTGAAATGGTGAGGGATCTTCTCCCCGACAGAGTTTCCTGTCTCTCACCCAGCAGTAGCAGACCTCGATTTGGTGTCAGAGCTGAATCTTGGGCACAAATGTGTCTCTTGCCTCTGGGTCAGGGGCAGACAGCTACCACCTTGTCCTCATACAGAGCTCAGAGGATGAATGGGCTTCATCAGATACTCCTGCTTTGCCTTCAAACCTGAGCAGATGCTGCAGGACTGTACTGCCAAGAGAGAAGATCTTTTTGGTCTATTGCCTGCTTCTAGTCTTTCATATGAATATCAAGTGGAGGCCAATGGAAGAGAGAGGGCAAACAGCTAGAGATGCCTCTTGTGTCTAGAGTGCTTAGGGATTTTAAGCTGTCATGCTAGCTTACACTCCGCCTTTAAGAATTTTTTTTCTTACCCAGTTCTATAGTAATTACCTATTCTTCTCATTCTTTGCTATAAGAGAAATAGTTGGTGTGTCTTGTGTCCCTGCTCAGGAGGGTTTATCATCTTTTAGAATTCAGTTCCCTGTTTGCTTTGCAGCTTAGTTCTCTAATGAGCTCAACAAAGCGAAAGTTTTGTAGATTTTCTATATTTTTCTTGTTGCTAGTATGGGAGCAGTGTTCCCTTGAGGTTCTCTACATCCTAGGTGGAAGTAGAAAAATAATTTCCAAAGTAATTGTTAGAAAAATACCAGCTCCACAGAGTGTGAGATATGGGGAAGAAAAGACTCTGGGGTCAAATAAGCTTTGGAAATTTGACATATCTTATTATTTTCTTTTGGATATTTACATGGAGTATTAACATCTTAAAGGCTCTGAGAAGGCTTGCAGAATAGAGAAATAAATTTAACTTTATTTATTTTTTTTGATTTTTTAAGATTTTATTTATTTTTCATGAGAGACAGAGAGAGAGAGAGAGAGAGAGAGAGGCAGAGACACAGGCAGAGGGAGAAGCAGGCTCCCCACAAGGCACCCGATGTGGGACTTGATCCTGGACCCTGGGCTCAGGCCAAAGGCAGATGCTCAACCACTGAGCTACCCAGGTGTCCCAATAAATTTAACTTTAACAATGTATCTTAAAAATTTGTATAGCAACACCTGGCTGCCTCAGTCAGTGGAGCTTCTGACTCTTGATCTTGAGGTCATGATTTTGAGCCCAATGTTGGGTGTAGAAATTACTTTAAAAAATTTGGTCATAGAACACCTCTTGTGCAGCACCCATTATTTCCCTTAGAATTACTGTTCTATGGAGTCTGTCTGGAAAATAGAGGACTACATATTGATGCTTTATTCTCTGCAAACCTGGAAATCCCTCAAAATAGTATCAGAATCCCTGTGGGTATTCCAAGAAGCAAGCCATCCTGCAGATTGGTTAGGGGTGCTGGGTGGTACTGAGGCACTCAGCAATGGCCCTAGTCAGTAGTTGGTGGCTCATCTTGTAGGCTATGATGTCAGAGAGAACACCTGAATGAATGAGACATAAGATTAAACACAAGGTCAAAATAAAGTGTCTATAGATCATTCCACTGGCTCTCAGCTCTGACCCACCCTATCACTTTCTCCAAAATCAGTCATAAATCTCTTCCTGGACACTATGTTTATACAACTCACTCTGATAGCTAGTGGTCACTATCCATGAGGCACACCCCAAATATGAAGCTGCTGTTGTATAGTAAGGCTGGATGTGGACCTATTCTATGGACCCTCATGTAAGTTTGAAATGAGTCTTCAGCCTCAATTTAAAAGTTTTAGCTTTTGGGCCCTGGTCTGACCTGTAGATTTGAGAGTGGCCTGTGGTCTGTGCCCTTCACCTCCTAGCTACATTAGCATTCTTTGAAGTAGCCTGGACATCTGTTGTTTCCATCTCCTTGTAGCCCTTTTGTTTCTCATCTTGGGACTCCACCTCTCTCCCTTTGAACTAACCCTCCTCCACTCCATATTCAGGTGGATCTGCCAACTGGTAATTGCTTGGTAAGGGCCAGATCTGGGGTTTGAACCCAAGGAGTCTGACCCCAAAACCTACTTCCATAAAAATTACACTAGCCTGCTTCCCAGTTCTAAATTGTGTCACTTTTCATTTATATAACATTTACTTTTTATTACTTTGTGTAGTGAAATATCTTCTATTACAAGGCTTCTCCCCAGCCATTTGGATAACCACATATAAGACATAACTGAATCAAGACTTAATATTATTTAAAAAAAAGTTCTCAAAAAATGAAAAAGGTGGTTCTCATCTCAAAATGGGGGAAATTTTCATTTTTTTGTTTTGGTGGTGGCATAAATTAGGTTCTTTTTGAAAAATAATTATTTTTAGTCTAAAGTCCTTTTTAATCCTTAGCTACTTCAGCTGAACTGTGGCCATGAATGATGATTAAGGAAGCTAACAGCTTTTTTCAGAAGGATACAATCCTAATTACCCTGGAAATATCAACTATAAATCAAGAAGGCTATCATGACTTAATTGTTCATTACACAAAAATTATATGATCCCTATTTCTTTCATGTCCTCTCTCTCTCTGTGTAAAAAGGTATTTAACTAAGCAATCAGGAATATTAACTATTCACAGTCTAGGCAAGTGTAGGCAAATAACCCCTGCAATAACACATTGGCAGCCACAGAAATGGCTGGCTGTGAATAAGCACACAGCACTTAGTCTGGTCCTTCTTATGTGTTTGCTGATACATTTGCAATTTCATGCACAGTTTTAAATGTTAGGCATTAATCTGAAATGGGCACTGAAGCATCAATAAAGTCTACATTTTGCCCCTTTTAATGAAAATGCTAGATATAGATGTAATGCAAAACTAAACATTTGGCTTACTACATTCTACTCCAGTAAATTAGCCAATGTTTGTCATCTTTTAAAAAAACTGGGAGTTTAATGCCTCATTTCACACGGTTTTGTTAGGGACAGATAGAAAGCTGATAAACAATCCATTTGTTCTATTACAGTAGCTCCTAGCCACACCACTGAAGTTAAGCCTCAGTGCTCATTTCCTTTACAAACTCTGTTGTGAGTTGAAGTGGTCGCTTTTGAATATTTGACTGAAGCAGTCTTGACAAGAGTGCTTTTTCAGAGGAACACAGACTGCGCTTTGTTGGACAGTGGCCCTAGAGTCATGGGTTCTGAAATGACTCAGTGAACCCAAAAGAGAACAGCACATTGGAGGGCCCTCCTGTGTGCTGTTATAGATTTTCATATGCATTATGCCCACAACAATCACCACAGCCCTGAAAGGTCCATGTGATACCTCCACTTGGCCTGATGAGGAACGCAGGGCTCAGAGATGAAGCTGCACAGGTAGTAAGTGATGACATCTAGATTTGAGCTCACTCACTATGCCACACTGCCTGCCAGATAGGACCTGCACCCCCCACCCCATCTCTACCAGTAGCATTTGTCATTCACAGAGGTTACAGAGGAGGTTACCTCCTCCAGGAAGTCATTGCTGCAATCTTGCTTGTTGACTATCCTTTTTATGCATTTTTATCACACTTTCTCAGTGCCTCCAGTGTAGCCCTTAGGAATAAGTCTGACTTTTATTATATTAATTGATTACTTGTTTGACTCCAAGAGGAAAGGCTATCTCTTAAATCACCTTTATAAACACTATAGGAAGGAACAAGACAGGGATGTCCACTCTCACCACTGCTATTCAAAATAGTACTGGAAGTCCTAGCCTCAGCAATTAGACAACAAAAAGACATTAAAGGCATTCAAATTGGCAAAGAAGAAGTTAAACTCTCCCTCTTCACTGATGACATGATACTCTACATGGAAAACCCAAAAGCCTCCACCCCAAGATTGCTAGAACTCATACAGCAATTTGGCAGCGTGGCAGGATACAAAATCAATGCCCAGAAGTCAGTGGCATTTCTATACACTAACAATGAGACTGAAGAAAGAGAAATTAGGGATCCCTGGGTGGTGCAGTGGTTTGGCGCCTGCGTTTGGCCCAGGGCGCGATCCTGGAGACCCGGGATCGAATCCCACATCGGGCTCCCGGTGCATGGAGCCTGCTTCTCCCTCTGCCTGTGTCTCTGCCTCTCTCTCTCTCTCTGTGACTATCATAAATAAATAAAAATTAAAAAAAAAAAGAAAGAGAAATTAAGGAGTCAATCCTATTTACAATTGCACCCAAAAGCATAAGATACGTAGGAATAAACCTAACCAAAGAGGTAAAGAATCTATACCCTAAAAACTATAGAACACTTTTTTTTTTTAATTAATTTTTACTGGTGTTCAATTTACCAACATACAGAAAAACACCCAGTGCTCATCCCGTCAAGTGTCCACCTCAGTGCCGGTCACCCATTCCCCTCCAACACCCGCCCTCCTCCCCTTCCACCACCCCTAGTTCGTTTCCCTGAGTTAGGAGTCTTTATGTTCTGTCTCCCTTCCTGATATTTCCCAACATTTCTTTTCCCTTCCTTTATATTCCCTTTCACTATTATTCCCCAAATGAATGAGAACATACACTGTTTGTCCTTCTCCGATTGACTTATTTCACTCAGCATAGAACACTTCTGAAAGAAATTGAGGAAGACACAAAGAGATGGAAAAATATTCCATGCTCATGGACTGGCAGAATTAATATTGTGAAAATGTCAATGTTACCCAGGGCAATTTACACGTTTAATGCAATCCCTATCAAAATAGCATGGACTTTCTTCAGAGAGTTAGAGCAAATCATTTTAAGATTTGTGTGGAATCAGAAAAGACCCCAAATAGCCAGGGGAATTTTACAAAAGAAAACCATAGCTGGGGGCATCACAATGCCAGATTTCAGGTTGTACTACAAAGCTGTGGTCATCAAGACAGTGTGGTACTGGCACAAAAACAGGCACATAGATCAATGGAACAGAATAGAGAATCCAGAAGTGGACCCTCAGCTTTATGGTCAACTAATATTCGATAAAGGAGGAAAGACTATCCACTGGAAGAAAGACAGTCTCTTCAATAAATGGTGCTGGGAAAATTGGACATCCACATGCAGAAGAATGAAACTAGACCACTCTCTTTCACCATGCACAAAGATAAACTCAAAATGGATGAAAGATCTAAATGTGAGCCAAGATTCCATCAAAATCCTAGAGGAGAACACAGGCAACACCCTTTTTGAACTCGGCCACAGTAACTTCTTGCAAGATACATCCATGAAGGCAAGAGAAACAAAAGCAAAAATGAACTATTGGGACTTCATCAAGATAAGAAGCTTTTGCACAGCAAAGGATACAGTCAACAAAACTAAAAGACAACCTACAGAATGGGAGAAGATATTTGCAAATGACGTATCAGATAAAGGGCTAGTTTCCAAGATCTATAAAGAACTTATTAAACTCAACAGCAAAGAAACAAACAATCCATCATGAAATGGGCAAAAGACATGAACAGAAATCTCACAGAGGAAGACCTAGACATGGCCAACATGCACATGAGAAAATGCTCTGCATCACTTGCCATCAGGGAAATACACATCAAAACCACAATGAGATCCCACCTCACACCGGTGAGAGTGGAGAAAACTAACAAGGCAGGAAACCACAAATGTTGGAGAGGATGCGGAGAAAAGGGAAGCCTCTTGCACTGTTGGTGGGAATGTGAACTGGTGCAGCCACTCTGGAACACTGTGTGGAGGTTCCTCAAAGAGTTAAAAATAGACCTGCCCTACGACCCAGCAATTGCACTGCTGGGGATTTACCCCAAAGATACAGATGCAATGAAACGCCAGGACACCTGCACCCCAATGTTTCTAGCAGCAATGTCCACAATAGCCAAACTGTGGAAGGAGCTTCGGTGTCCATCGAAAGATGAATGGATAAAGAAGATGTGGTTTATGTATACAATGGAATATTACTCAGCCATCAGAAATGACAAATACCCACCATTTGCTTCGACGTGGATGGAACTGGAGGGTATTATGCTGAGTGAAATAAGTCAATCGGAGAAGGACAAACATTATATGTTATCATTCATGTGGGGAATATAAATAATAGTGAAAGGGAATAGAAGGGAAGGGAGAAGAAATGGGTAGGAAATATCAGAAAGGGAGACAGAACATGGAAGACTCCTAACTCTGGGAAACGAACTAGGGGTGGTGGAAGGGGAGGAGAGCGGGGGGTGGGGGTGAATGGGTGACGGGCACTGAGGGGGGCACTTGACGGGATGAGCACTGGGTGTTATTCTGTATATTGGCAAATTGAACACCAATAAAAAATAAATTTATTATTAAAAAATATATATATATATAAACACTATAGGACCTTTCCTACCAAAGGTACTTACAAAGTGTTCATTGAAATTTTTGTAAGGTAGATAGATGGTTCTCAATATCTGAAACCCTATTTCCAGAATTATGAGAGACACGACAGTGAAGGAAGCAGGTTGGAGGAAGTCTGCCCAGATTTGAATCTGGGCAGCTGTAGGACCTTAGGCAAGTTATAGAGCTTCTCTGAGTTTCAGATTCCTTACTGTATAAAGTAGGGATAATGATAGTACCTACATTAAAAGGTTGTTGCAAAAGCTCAATAAGATAAGGCATGTATGATGCTTGGAACTGTGCCTGGTACGTAGAAAATGTTCAATGAATATTGGCTATCATTTTCCTGAAAACCAGAGATTTTACAGCATAGGCAAGAAAGTATGTGGCACTTGATTTGTCTATAATTATAATTTTAAAACTATTTTTTAAAAAGGAGGATTGGATTGAATAATGGTGATAAAGTGGAAGAATCATTTAATGATGGCCAATCAGATATGATTGTGGAGAGAGAAATGATTAAGAAGGCCCAGGCTTTGGCAAGCCCTGGATTCATCATGGGCCTGGCCTGAGCACTGTGTTCTTCACTTCCAGTCCTATAAGTGGATGTGTCAAGAACTGTAGGCAACATGTGTAATGATTCCTGAGAATGATTTTCCAAATAATTCTGTACCCACTGACACAGGTGTTGTACTTCCTGAACTTACCTAATCATTGTGTCCCAGAAAGACAGACAGATGTTCACACAGTACAGAAAGCTAATTTGGTAAAGCTGAAGGCCATTCTGTTCCGGAGAGCTAACTAACTAACCTAATTGCCTATTTAACACTGATTCAGGGTAAGTCTCAATACCTCTGAGCCTGAATCTTCTTGTGGATAAATATGGGTCAAAATACGGACCCGTGTTTCCCCCTCTGGGCTTCACTTTCCCTTCCACCAAATGACCAGGAAGACTCTCAGACCTACCTCTGGCTAACCTTCCATGGCTCTGCCTTCCCTGGGATGCTGTGAAGTCAGTTCAATTATATTGACCAACCTATTGGGGAATTTCCTGAATTTCCGACCTCAGGCTCTATGGGACACCAACTGACCAGAATCATTGATGGCCACACATGGAAGAATGTCTCTCTTCCAGCAGGAGGACAGCTGCCTGACAGGGGTCTGGGTGACTCCTCAGAAAGGAAAGGGTAGGGCAGCGGGCAATGGCTGTGTCTTCCCCTGGCTTCCAGCCACCTGGCCTCTGCTTGCGTGTAATGCTCTTCCTCTGGGCAGCAGGCAAGTGGCAAGCAAGCCTAGAAGTCTGAATTTTTGTACAGGACCCTAGCCCCAGCACAACACCCTCACTCTCATGGAACCGCATTAGCAGCCCACATGGAAGACAAGAGAAGGGCAGGAGCTCTCAAAGCTTAGACTCTTTGGCTCCAGTTGTCCAGAAAAGTCAACAGCCTTAAACAGGGGCTCCCAGGCCCAGCGTGCACTAGCAGCACACTGGAGGACGTTGTTTTAACACAGATTCGTGGGCTATAGACTAGAACACTCTGCTTCAGTAGGTGAACATGGCCCTGAGCATCTTATTGTAACCAATTCCCCAGGGCCTTTTTGTGCACAGCTGGGCTTAGGGATCCTATTGGCTCAGGTCACAGGAGATAGAGGAGACTAGAGGAGTCTATTTGGCAAAAGACTTTGCCAGCTAGACTCTTATCAGCTCCACCTATGCCCCAGTGGGGTTTGCAGTATGTGGAAAGGGCTTTCTAGCTGTGTCCATGTGTGAGTCTTAACATCTCAAAGTCTTGGTTATCTCATCTCTCAAGTGGGGATCCTGGTGATGACCCCTGCTTATTCATGTGGAGCTTATTTTATTTTTTCTTAAGATTTTATTTATTTATTCATGAGAGACACACAGAGAGAGGCAGAGACACAGGCAGAGGGAGAAGCCGACTCCACGTAGGTGGCCTGATATGGGACTTGATCCCGGGACTCCAGGATCACACCGAGCGGAAGGCAGGTGCTAAACCACTGAGCATCCCTCATTGTGGAGTTTAAATAGACAGTGCCCACAGAGCTCTTGGCAGAGGGCTCAGCACAGAATGAGCATTGAGTAAATACTAGTTATTGTCATTATTATTGTTGTCATTGTCATGACTTCTAAAGAAGCACAATGGCTCTCGGACCACCGCATGTCAGGAGCCAGCCCTATTCTAAGGAGTCTTCCTGAGAGGAGGCCAGTAAATCCTAATCTGACTTTAAAAAAAAAAAAGGAAATAAAGAAAAGGAAAGAGAAAGAGTAGCTAGCTTTGGGGCAGAGCCTGGGGATTTGGAAGAGCAGAGCGAGGTGCAGGCAGAGAACTGGAAAACTGTGGGCTGCCCGTGGAGTGGGGAGCGCTGGGGGCAAGGGGTAGCTTGGCTCTGTGCAGAATCAGACTCCTGGTGAGTCACTGGACCACTCCCAGCCTTCTTTCCCCCCACTCATTTGTAGAGTGGGATTGCCTGGAATGATAACTAAGGTCTCCTTTGCTATACTTCCAACACTTTTTACAAAGATGGTTCAAGTCCGTTAGTCCATGAGGCTAAAAAATATTCACATTTATTCAATCTGGGTGATGAATAGAGAAATGCCTGCTAGGATATTTCTTTAATTTCCTATACTTTTGAAATATTTAACAATAACAAACTCAGCTATCGTTTACAAATGCCAGCTGATTGGTTCATGTTAATCCCAGCTGGTATGACCCTGGTCGAAATAGGGAAGCAGGCAAAATGGCCTGCAGTGGCCCTTCAGCTGTGTGACCGCACCCATTCTTCCCTCAGAGATCCACACTCCCTCTCAAGTTCTTTAGCCCTCCTCAGCCTCCCTTCGGCAAGGACTTGACTCATTTTTCCAGAGTTCCTGGTCTCATCTTGGGACTGGTTTGATTTGAGGTACGAATAGCTGATGGTGGCTTAATTTCAATTCCTACTTCTACTTATACATCAAATGTCATGTGTGTCAGACCTGCGGCTATGAGTGGGGAGGCTGGTGAGGAGTTTTGTTGGAGGATGAAGGTCGCATGCTACCCCTCCAACTCCACCATGTGCAAAGCTGCTCCCTTGTTGCAGGAAAAAGATCAGTTTTGTCTCCATGTTACAGTGTTCCTGCACAGAGCAATTCAGAATGATACCAAAACAGCTACTCACCTCAGGCATCTGGGTGCATGCCTGCCTGTGTGTGTTTTGCTGTCAATTAGTTGCCTGTGTGTAAACAAAATAGCCGCTTTATTGGAAGATTTTTCCCTTCTTAACTAGTCATTATTGCATTGTACACTCTTAGACAAAGAGAACTTTAGCTAAATTGCTTTGCAGGATATTACCCAAACAAATACAAATTCAAAGTGGGACTCTCTTTTGTTTCTTTGCTTCCCTGTGAATATCTAATCTGATACTCAATCTTTCTCTTCTTCCTTCACTCCTCCTGGTGAGTCCTTTGATTTTCTTGGTCTTAATTCTACACTAAGCATAAAATATATCTTGTATATCTGCAGTGTTACCTAAACTCAATCATTCCCTGACCAGTCACCTACTTTTTGCCATATTCATGTATCACCCTTCCTATCACTTAGCCAGTTTTCTTTACATCAAGTCATTTATAAAATAGAATCATCATCAGAGATAAGTTTATTTTTTTTCAATTTTTAGCTTTTATTTATTTATATTTTATTTCAATTCAATTTATTAACATATAGTGTATTATTAGTTTCAGAGGTAGAATTTAATGATACATCAGTTGCGTGTAACACCCAGTTACATAAAGTGCCCTCCTTAATGCCCATCCCCCAGTTACCCCTTCCCCCCAACACAGAGAACTTTAAATTATTTCTTTAAGTAGGAAATCACTATTACTTCACCTAAATGAGAGGTAACTATAAAAATAAATATAATAGAAAACAAAACAATGTCCCTAAATTTAGGTGATTTCCCTATTAAGCATCTCAGTCCAAGACCTGTTTTTTTCTTTCTTTTTTTTTTTTTAATTTTTATTTATTTATGATAGTCACAGAGAGAGAGAGAAAGAGAGGCAGAGACACAGGCAGAGGGAGAAGCAGGCTCCATGCATCGGGAGCCCGACGTGGGATTCGATCCCGGGTCTCCAGGATCGCGCCCTGGGCCAAAGGCAGGCGCCAAACCGCTGCGCCACCCAGGGATCCCCTTTTTCTTTCTTTTTTAAGATTTATTTATTTATTTGAGAGAGAGATTGGGAGAGAGCGAGCAGGTGGGAGGGGCAGAGGGAGAGAGACAGAGTCCTGAGTGGACTCCATGCTAAGTGCAGAGCCAAAGGTGGACTCAATCTCACGACCCTAATACCATGACCTGAGACAAAACCAAGAGTCAGGGGATCCCTGGGTGCCTCAGCTGTTTAACGCCTGCCTTCATCTGGGGGTATGATCCTGGAGTCCTGGGATCGAGTCCCACATCGGGCTCCCTGCGTGGAGCCTGCTTCTCCCTCTGCCTGTGTCTCTGCCTTTCTCTCTCTCTCTCTCTCTCTCTGTGTCTTTCATGAATAAATAAATAAAATCTTAAAAAAAAAGATCCACACAACCAGTCCTGAGCTGAAAAGCTAACATCTTTCTCTTTAAGTGACTTCTTGTTATTTAATGCCTAAAGCAATTCCTTATCTTGTGAGTAGTTATATTCCACACTTTGGAGCTCTGGACCCTTACAGATAGTCTTCTAATCCAGTCTACCTGATTCTATCCTGGCTTTACTTTGAATGCCCAAGGCATCTCCACACTTGTTAGCTTTGGGTGTCTTACATTCTCCCCCAGGGCTCTATAAGTCTTTTGGGCCTTCCCTTACCCACCCTCATTCAAGTCCACCACTAGCAAATTTTGCCCAGGGAGCAGTCTCTTAACCCCTGCCTCCAAATACTTTCAAGGAAAGCTGACAGTGCAGTCTTTCAGAGCCTCCATTTCCTCATCTGCAAATCAAGGAAGTATAATACTGGCTGCAAGGATTAAATGATCCAGTGAAGAGAGTGCCTTGCACAATGGCCATAATAAGAGCTCAATGAGCAGTAGCAATTGTCGTTAGCCATTAAGACATTAGGTCTGACTCCAGTGCCAGCTCCTTTCAAACACTCAGCTCTTAAGCCACCCCCTTAGCCCTTGCTGCCTGCATTCAGTGGCTCTTGCCAATGCCAATACATGATTGTTTCACTTAAATTCCTGGTCAGTGATGGTTGATTGTCTGGAATGCCATTTGTGTTTGCATGGTATGTCTCTGATCTGAATTAGTCACCAGGGTCAAGTAGTTTGGAAGAAGAGTGTGATTGGAGAGCATGTTCTAGTGGTCCCACCTGAGAGGCACATGGCTTTCTGAAGAGACCTTTGTTTTTTCTCGCTTAGTTGATAGGACTAGAAGGGACAGCTTCTGAGAAGGGATATGGCCTTTAGCCCTGAAGGGGCTTTGGAGTGGCCAGGTTCTCCAGCGTATTGGGTAATACATTCATTGTAAGTTCAGTTTCTTTGTGTGAGCTTTTCTTTGCCTTACTAGACTAAGGCAAAGACACTAGATTCCTGGAAGCCAGATTCAGCCTCTTATAAAAGGACACCAAGCAGAGAGTCATACAGTAAAGGGAGGTAAACATTCTTTTAAACTAATTTATCAATTTTACACAGCATAGTGGTGTTGGGTTACTGGAGTCAACAGCCAGCAGTCACATTCCTTAGTTGTTGGATTGGTGAAATGCATTAACAAACCCAGTAAAACTCTTTCTGATTAATCATGTTGATAAGTTTTTTTTTTTTTTTTTTTTTGTAGTGTGTTACAAGCCCTTCTAATCTGCTTGGACAGCAGCCCATACTGGTGAAGTGTCTTGACTTATCTAAAGAGGCATTGCTGAGAAGGCTACCAGACCTGGAATTTTATTGGGATGTCATGTAATCATTAACATTTGCGGATATTGCTTCCCTGCATTTTGATTTCTTTCTTAAAATGAAGGAAATGTTTGTAGGGTGAGGGAAGAAAGTAAGGAAAGATGAGCCCCAGAAACAGTGCAAGGAAAGGAAGATGCTGTTATTAGCTGAAACTGAAAACACTGTCTTATTGTCAGGGATGAAAATATTTGAAAACACTAATAATAAATAACTTCAATGAACACTCATCTTTTAAAGGCAAAGGAAGATAAGTATGCATTTATCTCTCAAAAAATAAGTAGAAATCTTTTTTTTTAAAGATTTTTATTTATTTATTCATGAGAGAGAGAGAGAGGCAGAGACACAGGCAGAGGGAGAAGCAGGCTCCATGCAAGGAGCCCAACACGGGACTCAATCCCCAGGATCACACCCTGGGCTGCAGGCAGCACTAAACTGCTGTGCCACCGGGGCTGCCCAATAAGTAGAAATCTTGATTCAGGTTTCTCAGCTTTGGCGCTATGATGTTGTGAATAGGATAATTGTTTATTGTGGGGAGCTATCCATGAATTATAGGATGTTTAGCCTCTACCTAGTAGAGCCTGTTGCTGTCCTCTGATCCCTCTGTGACAACCAAAAAGGTCTTCAGACATTGCCGGGTGTCCCATGGGGTACAAAATTGCCCTCAGTTGAGAAACACTGTTCTAGATGTATAGTTCTGAAATCTCAAATAACCTGTTATGACTCTCTGCTGATCCCATTCCATCATATTTTTTAAGACAAAAATGAAACATTTAGTTCTTCCAGCGGCCCCTTTCTCACCTGGACTTCTCTTTTCCTGATCTCTCTACATAGAGACCTTCAGTCTATATGTCTACACTGTTTTCTCCTGCTCCTCCTTCTACACACTACACTGTACTAAACAATTGATCAGTAACAGCTTGCTAAAGGGAACTCCTTCTCCCTTAAGTTTGTGACACCTCAGAGGCAGTCTAGACAAAATTCCTCAAATTATTCAGAGATAAAATGAATATTCTTTAATTAAAAAAAAATGTCTAGCGGATCCCTGGTTGGCTCAGCAGTTTGGCGCCTGCCTTTGGCCCAGGGCATGATCCTAGAGACCCGGGATCGAGTCCCACATTGGGCTTCCTGCATGGAGCCTACTTCTCCCTCTGCCTGTGTCTCTGCCTCTCTCTCTCTCTCTCTCTGTCTCTCATAAATAAATAAATAAATACAATCTTTACAAAAATAAATGTCTAAATAATAGCAACTTAAATGAGACAAGAGGCAGCAAGATGTAGCCCAATTACTGGAATTTAAAATAGCTCATGTCTATAGGCAGAGGACCTGAATAGACATTTTGCCAAAGAAGACATACAGATGGCCAACATGAAAAGATGCTCAACATCACTCATCATCAGGGAAATGCAAATCAAAACCACAATGAGATTTCACCTCACACCTGTCAGAAGGGCTAGTATCAAAAAAGACAAAAACTCATAAGTGTTGGCAAGGGTGTGGAGTAAAGGGAACCCTTGTGTTACTACCAGTAGTAACTGGTAGGAAGATAAATTGGTGCAAACACTGTGGAAAACAGTATGGAGTTTCCTCAGAAAAAATAAAAATAGAACTAATATATGATCCAGTAATTCCACTACTGAGTACTCAAAGAAAACAAAAGCACCGATTTGAAAAGATACAAGCACCCTTGTGTTTCTGCAGCCAATAGTCAAGATAGGGAAGCAACCCAAGTGTCCATCCATGGATGAATGGATAAAGATGTGGTATATATACAATGGAATATTACTCAGCCATAAAAAAATGAGATTTTGCCATTTGTGACAACATGAATGGACCTAGAGGGTAATAAGTGAATAAGTGAAATAAAGCAGAGAAAGACATATCATATGATTTCATTTATATGTGAAATCTAAAAAACAAAACAAATGAAAAAATAAAAACTCTTAAATAGAGAACAGCAGAGGGGAGGTGGTGGTGGGGGGATGGATGAAATAGGCACAGGGTAGTAAGAGGTACAACCTTCCAGTTGTAAAATAAATAAGTCATGGAGATGAAAAGTACAACAGAGGGAATATAGTATATAAAAAAAAGCTCACATATATTAAGTGCTTGCTTGGCACCACACCCATTATCTTATTTAATTCACATGTTACCCACATTTATCAGATGAGGAAATAGAAGTTTAATGAAGTGATTTGTTCAAGTCCCCAGAGCTGAACTGGAAGCATGTGAATTTGATCGCAGGCAATCTGACCCTGGGGTGGGCCCTCAGCCCTTAATGCAGCCAGCTACAGTCCTAAAGGGGTAGAGGATCTCTGAATGGGGCTGGGGACCAAGGGGAGAAATGACTTTTCAGGAGTTGTAAGAACAACTTGGCTGAATTCTAGAGGCCCCAGCTTTCAGTGTCTGGGCCTATGCAAATCTGCAAGTGAGTGTGGTCCCATTTCTTTGTTTCCATCTGCCTTAGTGAAACTGCCTCTGCTTAGCGGTGTGGAGTATTGCTTTCTTAGTTTAGAAAGTGCATTTATAAAGGCAGCTGAAGTGAAGAATATGGTTCAAGAGGGTGCCCCAGCTTGCAGGTGTTGGGAGAATAGGGTGGGGGTGGGGAATGTAGGGCTGGAGGATGGAGAAATAAGTTAAGCCTTTGATCGTTGAGGAATGTGGGAAGAAAAAAAGGATGGACATAGGTTCAAAGCCTCGGCTGTACCTGGACCTATCCTAAAAACTGTTTTTGTTCATTTTGTATTTCTAATACAAAAGCACAAAGGAGATAGTTGTAGTTTCCAATTTTTTGGTGGCAAAATTGTCTGCAGACATTGTAGAAGATTTCCACATGCCCTTCTATACTACAATAGTAAACATGTTTACTGGAGAAAAACTAAAAGCAAGAAGGAAAAAGTAACAATATAACTGACAACCCCACTGCATGGCAAAATCCACTGCTTATACATTGTAAATCAGACTCTTGCAGGTCACAGAATCTTCAAGAGAATTGTCATCAAATGATTGGTTGAACAAGATGGGAAGGGGGAGGAAAGGAGAGGCCACAGTGAAGGCCAAAATTAACAAGATCATCCAACCCGTATTAGCTGCCATCTGACTGCTTTAATAAGCTCCTACATTCTGCAGGGAGCAGCGTGTCAGTTCCTAAGTACAGGGCACCCATGAGGCCCCTCCTTGACCACTGACCAGAGGTATCATCTCTGCCTTACTCTAAACGCCCTCCTCCCAAAGGTGGGGCAAGGCCTCTCAAGGGCTTTGGAAAACCCTGCATCCCCCCTCCTCCACCTGCCTCCAACCATCGGAGCCAGTCACCCATGCTGTGAGTGCTGGAACATAGTCTTCCAGTGCTCTCTCCTGGGTAGCCCTTAAAGGGCTCTCAAAGCTTCAGGGTTCTCTCTGGAAATCACCCCACCTGGGCCTCTGAAAGGCTGCACCACACTAGACCACTGGAAAACAGGAGGAAAGCCCGAGTCACAGAATCATTGGGAAAACTTTTTTTGCACTGAAGTCTGTTGTCAGACTGTCTTCTCTTCTAATGCTGTGTAACCCAATGTTGTATGTGTTCATCACGTGTGATTTTTTAAAAAGATTTTATTTATTTATTTGAGAGAGAGAGAGAGGAAGGGGGAGAGAGAGAGAGGGAGAAGCAGACTCCCCACTGAGCAGGGAGCCCTATGTGGGAGTCGATCCCCAGGTGTCCCTCATCCTATGTGATTTAGATATTTTTTCCTTTGAGGGTGGGGGATGTTTACCTCTTATATTGATTGTTTGATTTGTTTCTTTGTTTTTGTTACAGAGAGAGAGCCTGTGGTGGGGTGGAGGGGTGGGTGGTGTGTGGGAGGGGCAAAGGGAGAGGGAGAATTTTAAGCAGGCTCAGTGCTCCGCACAGAGCCTCAGGATTAGATCTTAAAACCCTGAGATCATGACCTGAGCCAAGATTGAGAGTCTGCAGCCTAACCTACTGAGCCACCCAGGCACCCCTTGATTTGTTTTTAATAGAAGACCATCAATAGGGGGCACCTGGGGATGCCTGGGTGGCTCAGCAGTTGAGTGTCTGCCTTTGGCACAGGGCATGATCTTGGAGTCCCAGGATCAAGTCCCGCATTGGGCTCCCTGCATGGAACCTGTGTTTGTGTCTGTGTCTGTGTCTCTGTCTCTCTCGGTGTTGCTCATGAATAAATAAAAAAAAATCTTAAAAAAAAAATAGGGGCACTTGGGTGGCTCAGTCTGTTAACCATCTGCCTTTGGCTCAGGTCATGATCTCAGGATCCTGGGATCAAGCCCTGTGTTGACTTTGACGTGTTTCTAGCTCTGCTTCTCCCTCTCCCTCTGCCCCTCCCTCCTCCTCATGCTCTCTCTCTTTCTCTCAAATAAATAAATAAATAAATAAATAAATAAATAAATAAACAAACAAAACTTTTTAAAAAGAGAAGAAAACCATCAACAGTTACAGAAGAGCATATATAGTGAAAATTGTTTTTCCTTTAACCTCTCATCTAATCTCCCAGTTCTCTTCCCCAGAAGCAGCTATGGCTACTGAGTGACTAAACAGCTGTCTCAGTCCCTTTTGAGTCTTCCCAGTACACAGAGGACCAACACCCAAAGCTCCAGCAGGGTCTCCAAAGCCCTGCCCAGCCATCCAGGCTTTTCTGGAGCCACATTTTTCCTTGCACTGTGCTCCAACTGTACTGGCCTTCCCTCCATTCCTACCTTGGGACCTTTGCCCATTGTGGCTGCTCCACCTGGGTGCTGTCCCCACTTCCTGTGTCCAGCTAGGCTCCGCAGGTCTTGGCTTACATACAACTTCCTCAAAGGGGCCTTCCTGACCTCCTTCTCTCAACTAAGGCCATCTCTAACCTGTCTGCAGCTGGATCATTTCCTGTGGAGCATCTTCTCAACTTGTTTTATATTTATTTGAGTGACTATGTGTTTAATGTCTGTTCCAACTAGGCTATAAGCTCTCTGAGGGCAGGGGCTCCAGCATCCCACACGGATGGGGTGTCCTGCACACAGTGTTTGACTTACCGGGGGAATAAATGTTGTCTTGATTGAATATTTGGTTAGTGGAAGGCAATTGTGTTTTTGTGGATTTTCTGACTTTTAACTTAAAAAAATTTATGGAACATCTCCAGTGTATATCAAAGTAGCAGTGCATTGAACCCCTATACACATTACCTTGACTCACCAGCTGTCAAGATTCTGCCAATTTGTATAATTTTACCCTCTTTTACTTTACTTTCTTTTTTTTAGCCTGCTGAAGGTACAGAAACATTAATGATAGCTGCCATTTATTGAGTGTTTACTATGTGCTGGTAACTGTGTTAAATGTTTCTAATGGGTAGTATTTTTTAATCCTTTCAGCAACTCTGCTGAATGGGATTTATTTATTTATTTATTTATTTGCTGGGTACAGTATACTTTATTGATGGTACATGACAAGGTAGGGCTCCCCAAGCCCCTCCCCTTCCTCAGGGGTCTGGGATGTAAATTAGAGGTCAGGAAATTCTCAGTGTGTTGGGGGATTAAGTTGGGGCAGGGACTCCCCAGCAGCTGAGGGCCTCTCTCTTCCTCTTGTTCTCACTGGGGCTGGTGGTCCAGGAGACTCTTACTCATTGGAGGCCATATGGACCATGAGGTCCACCACTTGGTTGCTGTAGCCAAATTCATTGTCATACCAGGAAATGAGCTTGACAAAGTGGTCATTGAGGGCAATGCCAGCCCTGGCATTGAAGGTGGAAGAGTGGGTGTCACTGTTGAAGTTCCAGGAGACAACCTGGTCCTCAGTGTAGCCCAGGATGCCCTCGAGGGGGCCATCCGATGCCTGCTTCACCACCTTCTTGATGTCGTCATATTTGGCAGCTTTCTCCAGGCAGCAGGTCAGATCCACAACTGACACATTGGGGGTGGGGACGTGGAAGGCTATGCCAATGAGCTTCACTTTCAGCTCAGGGATGGCCTTGCCCACAGCCTTGGTGGCACCAGTGAAGCAGGGTTGATGTTCTGGCCAGCCCCTCGGCTGTCACGCCACAGGTTCCCAGAGGGGCTTCCCTGGTCTTCTGGGTGGCAGTGATGGCATGGACAGTGGTCATGAGAACCCTCCACGATGCCGAAGTTGTCATGAGTGACTGGCCAGAGGAGCCAAGCAGTTGGTGGTACAGGAGGCATTGCTGACAATCTTGAGGGAGTTGTCATACTTCTTGTGGTTCACACCCATCACAAATATGGGGGCATCAGCAGAAGGAGCAGAGATGATGACTCTCTAGGCCCCACTGTTCAAGTGAGCCCCAGCCTTCTCCATGGTGGTGAAGACCCCAGTGGACTCCACAACATACTCAGCACCAGCATCACCCCATTTGATGTTGGTGGGATCTCACTCCTGGAAGATGGAGATAGACTTCCCATTAATGACAAGATTCCCAATCTCAGCCTTGACCGTGCCGTGGAATTTGCCATGGGTAGAATCATACTGGAACATGTACACCATGGAGTTAATGTCAATGAAGGGGTCATTGATGGCGACAATATCCACTTCACCAGAGTTAAAAGCAGCCCTGGTGACCAGGTGCCCAATTCGGCCAAATCTGTTCACTCCGACCTTCACCATCGTGTCTCCAGGACGCGGCTGGCACTGTGCCAGAAGATGCAGCTGTCTGTCGAATGGGGAGTAGCAGAGAGCCCTAAGTGGGCATTATTATTCCCATTTTGGAGATGAGGAAACTGAGACAGTTTAAGTCACTTTGTGCAGTGTCCTCCACTCAGTGGATGGAAAAGCTAGGCTGAGAATCCAGGTCTCTGACTCCAGAGTCCAGATTCTCAACCACCAACTTGCTTGTTGCAGACTTAATCAAATACACATCTCTCTCACCTGCCTTCCTTCTTGATACCTACAGACTTTAAAAATGTTTGAAGCATTTTTATTGTGCCTAGGCTGTAAGGGAAATGTTCTCATGTCTGTGAAAGGAGCATGGCAATTGGCTTTATTATTCTCCTATAAAAACACCAACTCAGCCAATAAATGCTTATTGAACCCTTTTTTATTTACCAAGCACTGGGTTTTAGAGCTGGGAAAACAATAGTGAGAAAAAAATAAATACCATCCTTGCTCTAGTGGAGCAGAGTCAAGTCCAGATCCTCATCTACTTTTTTCTTTCCTTCTGCTTCACAACTATCTGAAGCAATACTACTTTCATTTCTGATTGGGCAGAGGAAGGATAAAGATATGTAATTCAAAACAGGGCTGCTGTGTACTGTTATGCAGTTAGTGCACTGCACAAAAACACCTGGTTGAGGAGGCCAGTTGGAGCTGGTTCTAACCTGAGCCCCATTTGCCAAGCTGAGACCCTGACCTGAGGCTATTCCTGAGGAAGAGGTGCCTTCTCAACACCTCCCCCCTTCCCACTGCAGACCCACAGAGGCATTACATAGCCCAAGGTGGCCTTTTTGGTAGAGCTAGGAAAAGAATGGAAAGGAGAGAGTAAAACTGCCCTGTCAAACTGAAGTTTCATGAAATTTACCATTTGTGCTCTTCATGTCTCCCATTGACTTCGATGATGAAATTTGAAGGGACTTCAGGTTTTCATTTATGTTCAACAGATGTTATTTCTGGGTCACCTGGGTGGCTCAGCTGGTGAGCATCTGCCTTTGGCTCAGGGCCTGATCTTGGACACCCAGGATCGAGTCCTACATCGGGCTCCCTGCATGAAGCCTGCTTCTCTCTCTGCTTATGTCTCTACCTCTCTCTCTGTGTGTCTCTCATGAATAAATAAATAAAATATTTTTTTAAAACCCCAGACATTATTTCTTTTCTTTTTTTAAAAAAAAATTTTTATTTATTTATTTTAGAGAGACAGAGGGAGAAAGAGAGTTACTACGGAAGTGGGGGAGGGCCCGAGGGGTAGGGAGAGAAAGAATCCCAAGTAGATTCTGAGCTGAGCTCAGAGCCCGATGTGGGGCTCAATCTCATGGCCCTGAGATCATGACCTGAGCTGAAACCAAGAGTCAGACAACTGACTGAGCCACCCAGGCTCCCAGACATTATTTCTTAGAGCTGTTTTAGGTTGACAGCAAAGTTGGGTTGAAGGTACAGAGATTTCCTGTGTGTGTGTATATATATATATATCTTTTGCCCCAGCACATGCGTTGCTTCCCTCATTATCAACATCCCCCAACAGAGGATAATAATCATATGCCAATATAAGTTCACCAGTTATAACAAAAAAGGCCAAAGGCCTTAAGGTTTTGATGACAATAAGAATCAAGTACTGGTTCAACATAGGAAGAATGCATAGTGGTTAAAAGCATAAGATGTAAAGGGTATACATTATGACTTAAGAAACTTCCTGTGGGATGTGCCTGACTGACTCAGTCAGTAGAACTGTGACTCTTGATCTCAGGGTTGTGAATTTGAATCCCATATTGAGGGTAGAGATTACTTAAAAAAAAAAGAGAGAGAAGAAAAAAAAAAAGAAACTTCCCACCATGGGGCGCCTGGGTGGCTCAGTTGGTTAAGCATCTGCCTTGGGCTTAGGTTGTGATGCCAGAGCCCTGGGATCAAGCCCCACACTGGGCTCCCTGCCCAGTGGAGAGCCTGTTTTTCCCTCTCCCTCTGCTGCTCCCTCTGGTTGTGCTCTCTTTCTCTAATAAACAAACAAAATCTTTAAGAAAAAAAAAATAAAGAAACTTCCTGCCAACATGTAACTGGAAATAATGGGAAGAATTAGTAATAGTTTTCAATTGGCTCATGTCTTAGACTTAATTTCTAAAGTTGAGTGGATCATCTCGTCATAATGATGAAGAAAATAATAATTACAAAGCTGTCTATGAATTAACCCAGAAGTTTTCCATTAAAAAAATTGAGATTTAAATGAAATGTAACATTGCATAAGTTTAAGGTATGCATGTTAATTTTATATATTGCAATATAGTTGCCATTGTAGTGTTAGCTAAAACTTCTAGGACATCATATAATTGTCATTTCTTTCTTTCTGATGAGAATAATTTAGATCTAGTCTCTTAGCAAATGTGTTATTTATAATGCAGTGTTGTTCTCTATAATCACTATACTGTGCATTACATCTCCAGGACTTATTTATCTATTAGCTGCTAGGTTGTACCCTTAAACAACTTCTCTCCTATTTCCTCATCCCTCAGGCTCTGGTGACAACCATTCTATTCTGTTTTTAAGTTTGGCTTGTTTAGATTCCTCATGTAAATGATACCATACAGTATTTCCGACTTATCTCACTTAGTATAATGTACTCAAGTTCTATCCATGTTGGCATAAATGGCAGGATTTCCTTCTTTCTCATAGGTGAATAATATTCCATTGTGTATGTGTATGTGTATGTGTATGTGTGTATGTGCATGTGCTATACCACTTTTTTTTAATCCATTCATCCTTTGACAGATACTTGGGCTATTTCCATATGCTGACAATTGTGAATAACACTACATGTAACTCTTCAATACCCTGTTTTTGTTTCCTTTGGATATATACCCAGAAGTGGAATTGCTGCATCATATGGTATTTCTTTTTTTTTTTTTTCTAAGATTTATTTATTTATTTATGATAGAGAGAGAGAGAGAGAGAGGCAGAGACACAGGAGGAGGGAGAAGCAGGCTCCATGCTGGGACCCCAACGTGGGATTTGATCCTGGGACTCCAGGATCGCGCCCTGGGCCAAAGGCAGGCGCCAAACCGCTGAGCCACCCAGGGATCCCCCTCCGCCCATTTTTAAATTGAGTTTAAATTGAGTTTATTATTGACTTATAGGAGTTCTTTATATATTTTAGATATTAACTCCTCTCTGTTTCTATTATTGTGTATAAAAGTATTAATTAATTTAGTGAACACAGATACGTGGAGGGCCTTGTACTAAGAATTTTACACACGTTGCTTTATTTAATTCTCTTCATAGTCCCATAAGAGAGTGTTTTATCTCAGTTTTATATAGAGAGACACTGACATTTGAGTTACCCAAGGTCATATAACAAAGAAGTGGCTAAAAATGGGGCTTGAACGTGGTCTATTTGACTCCAAAACCTGCACATGTCACCACCATCTTATGCTCCTCTGTTTTAGGAGAAGAGATCTATTGACTAAGCTTTCAGGTCCCTATCTTGACCAGAGTACCCACCACACAAATTTCAGACTTCTATAAAGTATTTCCAGTCTACTTCAATTTGGAATCTTTCTCAGCTTTCCTTCATTAAATATCTGCTACCCTCATAATGTAGCACTGGTGCCCAGGAATCCTTCTTGGGGAGTGCAGCTAACTGACCACTCTTTCTAGTGTAACCGCAACTCACAAACCCCAAACCAACCCTGGCCTTTTATCTGTGACAACCTCAGCCAAAGCTCTAAACTGAGATATACAAAATCTAATAGGATTTTTCTCCTTGGTAGTATCTTCACAGATGTCCATAGGGAGGGCAATCATTTAAAAGGACCACGACAAGAAAGTATTGTGTGATTCAGTTCAGAGGGGATAAGAGAGACTTGCAGCTGAACATGAAGAATGCAGGAGGTGGTGTCATTGAGAGATGGTTTCCATGGTTCTAAGATCACAAGTGGGATTGGGAGTTGATTATAATTATTTTTTGCTTTGGGTTCAAGGGAGATTAATTAGATAATTGGTTTGCTGTTCTTGAGTGGCATGATATTTTATTTCACCTTTAACTCTTGGGAGCCCACAGCTTTTGTAAGGCAAATTCACCAGTAATAATAACCCCTATTTGTATTACTTTTACCCTTTGCTATTTTGGACACTTTAATTTCATTTCATTTAATTCTTAGAAACAGTCTGTCAATACCTTTCATTTTACAGATGACAAGAGGGAGGTCCAGGTAGGGCAAATAACTTGCTTAAGGGAACAGCTAGTAAGTGGAAGAGACTGGATTCAACCTAGGCAGCCAGCCTCCGGGCTGGGCTCTTAATCTCTATTCCCTGTACTCTCGAATTCTTGCGGTGGGGGCAGAGGGAGTAAGGATGCCTATCCAATACATTTCGCATATAGAGCTTGTTAGGCTGCAAATGCCTGGGATGCTTCTTGCCACCTTTTTTGTTTCCAAGACTAGGGGTTTTCCCCAAACACTCTTGGCCTGTATCCCACATTCACTCCTCCCCTGGGGAGATGGAGTGTTACCTGAATGGGGAAAGGGGCCTGCATGACCTATCTATCTTCTTTCTCTTGTTCTTTCTTTGGGTTGCAGTCTTTTTGTAGAGACTATACATTTTGATCTGCTCCTCCAGGGGCAGGTCTCCCCTGTGGGGTGAGGATGGGGAAGCCTTGGGTGGTCCAGTGCTCCAGAGTACGTAAGGCTGCCTAACAGGTTCAGTGCCAGGAGGCCTCTTGCTTCACTTAGACCCCATCTCCATATCAGCTTAATAGAGAGGATACTTTTGAACCTTACCTGATTGTCCTTTGTCTTATTTCTCAGTAGATCTTCAACTCAGATGGAGGTGTTATGTGTATCCTTATCACACCCTCCCCCAAGAACTATTGAGGGAAATAAAGAATTATAGATAAATAATTAAGATATCACGTGAATTAGAGATTCTTGATCTAGCATTCAATGAATCCAAGGTGATCAGTTCATCAATTAAGCTAAAAAAAGGGAACAGAGCAGGTATTTCACTTACATGATCCTTTAACAATCATGTGAGCTGAGGCTTATTATCTCTATTACTTATAAGAAATTTACATTCTCTTCACTCAGAAAATATTGGATGTGGCCCACAAGCCAGGATTTGTTTTATTTTTATTTTTTTTCCTTCAAAAAAATTTTTTTATTTAAGTTTTGCCAACATATGGTATAACTCCCAGTGCTCCTCTCATGCCAGGCTTTGTTTTAGGAGGCTTGGAGAGGTAATGAGCATTGCTCAAGATTGTATAGCTGGTCAGTGAAGGAGCTAAGATTTGAATCCAGCTCTGATCAATGACCCAGGTTAAGCATATCTAAGACAGAAGGGAGGGTGGGAACAAGTTAAAAAAAAGTGATAATAACTGTGTCTTGAGCCCCGATGTTATATCAGTGTGTAACTTTATACCATTCAATGCTTGTGGGGCATTATCTCATTAAATCCTTGCATCACCCTTATAAAGTAGGTATGTTTTTCCTCATTGAACACATGTAGAGCCTGAGGTTTAATGATGTTAAATAGTTTTCCAAAGGCTACACAGTAAATGGTAGAGTTGTAACCCAGCTTCTTCTCATTCCAAACGTTGAGTTCCTGAGAAGTTTGTTTTTCTGGAGCTTACAAAAGTTTTTGGGAGCAAGTTTTTGGGAGCCCATTGTGGGACTTATGCCTCTGATATAATATTAGAGCATTTTGAAACCATTAATTAACAAGTGTAGATCAACCTGGTCGGTGTGCATGAGGTGCTGAGGGGTATGGGAAGAATGGGGAGGACAGTAGAGTCATCAGCTTTGGGTAGGTTCACCCAAGCTTGCTGATATATGCTTGATGACAATGAGGAAAAATATCATGGCGACTTTGAGAATCAGGGAGAATTTTTGAATGGCCTGTGTTTGTATGTGGTAAATCATTTGTAAGAAAGAAACAAAACAAAAGCAGCAACAACAAAACCCCACTGTCTCTGAAATTGAGGAACTGCCCTAACATGAAGATTGCCTCTCTCTAGGTTTTAAGGATTTTGTTTGGATGAGACTACAAAGACCCTAGATTTTGCCATGGCTTTCTGTTAACTAAGTGGTGACAATGGGGAGTTATTTAATTTTTCTGGACCTTAATATTCTTATCTTTAAAATGGGGAAAGAGGGGATTCCTGGGTAGCTCAGCAGTTTGGCACAGGGCGTGATCCTGGAGACCCGGGATTGAGTCCCACATTGGGCTCCCTGCATGGAGCCTGCCTCTCCCTCGGCCTGTGTCTCTGCCTCTCTCTCTCTCTCTCTCTTTCTCTGTATCTCTCATGAATGAATGAATAAAATCTTTTAAATAAATAAATAAAATGGGGAAAGAATATGTGCCTTCTGAAATTCTATCTAGCAATAATATATTTTTTTTCCTCTTCAGCAGGACAGGGAAGAATACCAGTTTTCCCCAGAATTTCTGGCACATGGATGATGATCAATAAATGTTAGTTGAATTGAACTAATTAGAGACAATGATACTAACTGAAAAACCGATTCCCTTGCATAGTAAGCACGTCCTGTTTGCTATATTCTTGTGCCTGTGTTCCATACTTCATCACTTCTGGCTCTCAATTAACAAACTTGGCATTTCCCTGTAGATGAAACCTCTCCCCAAGATCACTCTGCTTCCTTCTTTCTAAACTCTGTCTAGAATGGGCTCAATCACTACATAAATCCCTTGCATTCTTAATTCTTCTTACATAGTTTTCTGATTTCCTAGTTTTTAACTACAGCTAAATTGGCTACATACTTATTCTACATTTTGAATTTTTAAAAAAAGATTTTATTTATTTATTCATGAGAGACACAGAGAGAGAGGCAGAGAGAGAAGCAGGCTCCATGCAGGGAGCCCAATGTGGGACTCATGCCCTGGGCCTAAGGCAGATGCTCAACCGCTGAGCCACCCAGGCATCCCCTACATTTTGAATTTAAAATTTAAATTCATTTGGAGAGTCTCATTTACTCCTTCTGTACCTGAACAAATGTCTCCATGAGAGGCATGAATGTAACCACATGATTGAAGGAGTTAATACCTTGGGCAGTGGCTTCAATTGCAGGCTTAAGTTTTAATAGTGACTATTTCTTTAAAGTTAATTTTTTTAAAAAAGATTTTATTTATTTATTCATGAGATACACAGAGAGAGGGAGAAAGAGGAATAGACACAGGCAGAGGGAGAAGCAGGCTCCATGCAGGGAGTCTGACGTGGGACTCGATCCTGGGACTCCAGGATCATGCCCTTCGCCAAAGGCAGGCGCTAAATCACTGAGCCACCCAGGGATCCCCTAAAGTTAATTTTTAAATGAAGAATATACAGTGATAAGGATTCCTGGCTGACTCAGTGGATTAAGCATCCAACTCTTGATTTTGGCTCAGATCATGATCTTAGGGTCATGAGATTGAGCCCTGTGTTGGGCTCTGCACTGAGTGTGGAGCCTACTTAAAATTCTCTTTCTCCCTCTCTCTCTCTGCCTCCCTGCCCCCTGCTCCTGGACCCACATGGTCTCTCTCTCTCTCTCCCCTCACCCCTCCCAAAAGAAAGAAAGAAAGAAAGAAAGAAAGAAAGAAAGAAAGAAAGAAAGAGTATACAGTGATAAGAATAGCATTTCAAGAAGGAAAATCATTCCACATGTTTGGTTTAAACAGATAAAATTAGTATTAAACAGATAAAACAATCATGTATTTTTTTTAAAAAAAGATTTTATTTATTTATTCATTGAGAGAGAATGAGAGAGAGAGAGAGAGAGAGAGAGAGAGAGAGAGGCAGAGTCACAGGCAGAGGGAGAAGCAGGCTCCATGCAGGGAGCCCGACATGGGACTCGATCCTGGGTCTCCAGGATCACACCCTGGGCTGCAGGCAGCTCTAAACCGCTGTGCCACCGAGGCTGCCCGACAATCATGTATTTGATAGAATTTTTCACTCTTCATCCATAAAGCTTAGCACCATACATGCAGAGGCTGAATTTATTTGTTCAAAATTCCAACTTGAAAAGGATCACTTTCATTTAGGCTTCTGAGATTGAGTCAGAGCCTTGAAATCCAATTAATCTAGTTAGTTGTGGCAGTAGTGTGGCAGACACTCTTGGTTGGCTTCCCTATCTCCAGTATCCCCTTATTTCTCTCTATCAGACTTAAAATTGTGCTGAAGACAAATGTCTCTTTAAGAACATATACCTTCCAGGACTCCTTTGGAGCTAGAGTGGCTACAACCTCAGTCTGGACAAAGATATAGGTAAAAGTTTCCTATGTGGGGGGGATAAAGTTTCTTATGTGGGGCTTCCAAGAAAGACATTTTTTTCTTTTCTGATAAAAAGAGATGGGTCCAATTGGCACATGAATTTTGCTCTTTACCTTTCCCTTTCTGTCTGGAGTATGAATACCATATTGGAGGGGTAACAGCCCAACTTTTAATTCTGAGGAAGGAAGTCAGGCATTGAGAGTGGCAGAGGAAGAAGTTAGAAGGAGCCTGGGAATTTGCTGACTTCTTGTAAATAAGGGACCTGATCTGGTCTGGGAAGGTTTCTATGAGGAGCTGAGGTCTGAGCTAAGCCTAGAAGGATGAACAGGAGTTTAATAGGCAAAGGTAGTAGATGGAATGAGAAGAAACAGCACGTGTAAAGACCTCAGGACTGTAGAGAGCAGGGCACTTTTGAGGAACTGAAAGTAGTCCCTTGTGACTGAAATATTGAGCACAAAATTAGGCTGGAGAGGTAAATGGGCCAGATTATGGAAGGCCCTGTGGTCAGTTTATATTAAGAACTTGGGTGTTTGTCTTAAGAACAATGGAAAGTCATTGAAGATTTTAAACCTTTAGCAATGACCTGGTCAGATTTGAGTTTTAAAACTCAATTGCAAAAACAAAAACAAAAACAAAAACAAAAACAAAAAACAAAAATAAACTCAATTGCCATTCTATCCTTATGACCCAGAATGAATTGGAGATATGAGGCTAGAGTTGATGTGGGGATGCTGATTAGGATACCAGATAGAATATGGTAGACAAAGTGAGAGCTAATGAAAGCTTGGATTCAGGAGGTAACAGTGGAGGTAGAGGCAAGTTGTGGTATTTGAATACTATTTAGTAAAATCAACAAGACTTGGTGGTGGGTTAGACAGTGGTTGACAGGTGGGAGAGTTCAAGGAGGACCTCTAGATTTTGACTTGTAGAACTGGATGGCTGGTTGAGTGGCATTTACTGAGAAAGGAAACATGGAGGAGTCCTGAGTTGGGTGGGGACACTATAAGAAGTTTCTGCTGACCATGTTGACAATGAAGAGCCTTTGAGACACCCACGTGAATATGTCACATAGCAGGTATATGTAGAGGTCTGGCACACAGCAAAGAGGTCAGGGCTAGAGGTATCAGTGTGTAGATGGTGGACGAAGTTATAAATCATGAATAATTTAAGGGGAGAGGAGAGAGTGAAAAGAGAAGGAGGCTTAGGACCAAGTCAATACAAAGATGAGTAACCTTGTTCTCATATTCAAGAAGCTTCTAAGAAGCTTGGTAGAAGTGATGAACTATATATATATATATATATATATATATGTAATTATATATATAATTGTATATATAATTATATATACAATACATAATAATGCAATATACGTAAGTATATATATATGTAAGTAATTACAGTACAGACAGTAAAGGACTTATATCCTACCAGTGCCATTAATGATGCACCCAGAAGAGGGAAATACTATACCAGCTAAGGGGATCAGAGACTGTTTAATGGAGAAGCATTTAAGAACATCTCTGTTTGATAGCTAAAATAAAGTGAGGTAGATGAGGGGAGGAATGGACTTCCAGGTTGAGACTTGAAGAAAGTTTCAAAAGCTGAAAAGCAAGACACATTGGGGGAACTTCAGGGTTTTCAGTTTGTTTAAAGATGGTGTGTAAGTAGGGGAGTCATGAAAAGGTGAGCTGGAGCCAGATTGAAGAGAGCTGTAAATGCCAGGCTGGGATACTTTACCTGTACAAGTGGGAGCCAAGGTAAGGTTTGTATGTAAATGGAGAAGGTGACATAATGATGCAGTGATTGAAGAAGACTCCTCTGGTTTCCCACATGAATTGCACTGGAGAGTGTCAATACTGGAGGCAGGGAGACCGAGGGAGGCTGGGGTGAAGTATCTCAGAGATTGTTTAAATGCCACAACTTAGCCCACTTAGCTAGTTAGCACAGTAAAAAGGAGATTTAGTTTAAAAAAAAAATGACAATCTTGAGCCTTTCCATTGTCTTAAAATAATCCTGGAATTCAAATTGGTTCACAGGAGATGGACAGTCATCAGGCTTTCTTTGTGTGTCTCTCTCCTTGTAGACACATGATCTCTTGCCTTTGCTTTTCTCAGCACTGTATTCTTTGCAGACCAGTTTTTTCTGAGAGGCTCTTGGCTCCTGCTCTCCCTTTACCATGGTTTGCATGGGGGTTGGGTTGCCGTGACATTTGCTCTGACCTGAATCCACTTCTAGATCTTATAGCCCCAGAGCACACTATCATTTGCCACCAGCTCTACAATGATCATGGCATAAAGATATGCTGTACCTTTGGGTGACAAAGCAGACTCCAAATTGAAATCCTAGTCACAATCAATGTAATAATATAACAGATCTTTTCACATTTCCTATTGATGGGACACCATAGCATTTGTACATATTTGTTGGCATGATTTGACTCACATTGTTTCTACATTTGTGCAACGATACATTATTTCCTGCTCCCGGAATGAGAGAAGGAACCATGTTTGTCTTGTCCACCACTGTATCTATTGCTATGTAAAAAATTACCCCAAAACTTGCTGGCTTAAAGCAAAAATAGATATTAATCATCTCACACTTTCTGTGGGTTGGGAATTTTGGAGAAGCTTGGCCAGGTGGCTGTGCTTGGGGTCTTTCATGAATTTGCAGTCAAAATGTTGCTGGGCTTGCAGTCATCTGAAGGCTTGATTGAAACTGGATGATCCCCTTCCAAAGTGGCTCTCTTGCAAGGTGGCTGTTGGAGGAAGGCCTAAGTTCCTCACCACATGGACTTTTATGTAGGGCTGCTCAAGTGTCCTCATAACAGGGCATCTGGTTTTCCCCAGAGTGAGTGATCCAAGAGAGATCAAGGAAGAAGCCACATTGCCTTTTACGACCTAGTCTAAGAAGTCATAGTGTCACTTTTGCCACATTTTGTTAGTTAAAAGCAAGTCACTAAGTCTTGCCCACACTCAAGGGAGAAGGGTTAGTTTTAACATTTGAGGAAATAATTGTAAACGATTTTGTAGACATATTTTAAAATCCCATAACCACTATAACTTCAGCACCCAGTACAGTGTCTGACACATAGTGGGTGCTTAGTAAAGGTTTGTGAAAAGAATGGTTATTCTCTCTTCCAAACTTGGATTCACTAGCACTGAGAAAAAGTGGCATTAAGGCAAGCAGCCACACTAAGGAATGGCCATTTGAGGCTTCACTCGGGTTTAATGTATTCTGTGATGTTGTCCCACCAACAAGTGTTCAGCCATTTTGAGAAGTTGCCTGGCCGTTTTCACAGCATGCGAGCTGCTGGGATTCCTTCAAGTATCTGTACAAAACTGGGAAAATAAATATGAAGTCTCAGAGGTACATAAAAGTTAATTTTTGCTAGTGAACTAGATCTCTAGTATAATTGTTGTTGGTGTTGTTATTTGAGGAGCGGCTCCTTTATATTTTTTTTTAAGACTTGGAATCACTGATGTGTGTAAGACTAAGTAGAGTCAAATCAGAGTGGGTACAGTGGGAACACAAATCCCATACAAACTATGGTCGAGGGAGAGCAGAATGGAATTATCTAATAGTTTTTTTTAAAAAAGATGTATTTATTTATTTGAGAGAGAGAGTGCATGTGCACACTTGAGCAGGGTGAGGGGCAGAGGAGCGGGAGAGAAGGAAGGACAGAAGCAGATTCCCCACTGAACGTGGAGCCTTACATAGGGCTTTATTTCAAAACCTTAAGATCATGACCTGAGCTGAAATCAAGAGTTGGATGCTTGACCCGCTGAACCACCCAGGTGCCCCCTAATAGTTTTTTTAAATCCCTTTTCTTCCAAGAGAAAAGAAGGTGAACAGTAGATGTGGCAGTGGTGGATGTGTGCCACACAGCTCTCCCTTCAAGAAAGAACCTGGGAGGAGCACACTTAGTTGCAACACCTGTGGCATCCACCACTGATTTGAAGTGGAGGCTGTGCTCTTCCTTGGCAGCCCCGAGTCTATGACAGAACATGGTGAGGGCAAGGTTAGCTTCCTGTCTAATGTGGGTCTTCTTGGATGAGCAGTCTTTGTACTTGAAAGCTCCATACTGAGATCTTCAATCACTGAATGCTTCAGTGTGTCTCATTGCCTCTGTCACTGTCATTCTCAAGGGTGGGCCACAGACCCTGACCCAAGCTTTACTGCCACTACTGCTGGAAATGTGTTGTGGCTGTCCCTGATCACATTCACCCAGCCATCAGAATGGCTTCTCTGCAGTCCTCAAGATCCTTCCTCCTTTCCCTTCTGCTCCACTCATCACCTTCTACTTCTTCTTTCACCTCCCTCACCCTTCTCCACTTCTCCTTCCCTTTTTTCTCCTTCTTTCTCCATCTCTGTCTCTCTCTCATCTGTGTCCATCTGCATTATCCCCAACCTCCCACTTCTCCATCTCTCCTCTCTGTCTCTCATCTTTTCTCTCTCATCTCTGTCTCCATCTCTCGTCTTTCCTCTCTCATCTCCATCACCATCTCTTATTTTCATTTCCATCTCTCATATCCATCTCCAGCTCCATTTCACATCTCCATTTTCATCTCCACCTCTTACCTTTGTCTCCATCTCTCATCTCCATCTTTATCTCCATCTCATAGTTTCATCTCCATCCCTCATCTCTGTCTCTGTTTCCATCTCTATCTTTATCTCCATCTCTCATCTTTGTCTCCATTTCCATCCCTATCCTTATCTGTCATCTCCAGTTCTCATCTCTCCTCTCCATCTCTATCTCCATTTGTCATCTGCTTGTCTCCATCTCTGTCTTCATTTCCATATCCATTTCTGCTTCCATCTGTTATCTCCATTTCTCATCTCTCATCTCCATCTCTATCTCCATGTCTTAATCTCTCATCCCTGTCTCCATTTCCATCTCTCTTTTCCATTTCTATGTCTGTCATCTCCATTTCTCATCTCTATCTCTATCTCCATTTCCATCATCTCTATCTCTCTCCTTCAACCTTTCCCTTTCCACTGGATCATTGTCCTTGTCAAGTAGCTGTACTAAATCTTCCTCATTAAAGAAATCTGTGACCCAAGTATCTCTCTTTAACTTCTTTTCAATCTTTTTCTGAACTTCAGAAAAATCTATTTTTCTTCCTCACATCTTATTTTTTTAAGATATATTTATTTACTTATTTATTTATTTATTTATTTATTTATTTATTATAGACATAGAGAGAGAGAGAGGCAGAGACACAGGAGGAGGGAGAAGTAGGCTCTATGCTCTCCCTCTCCCTCAGCTCCTTTACCCACCACCCCCTTGCTTGTGCTCTCTCATAAATAAATAAATAAATAAATAATTTTAAAAAATTTATAATGTCCCAAACTGAATTTATCTTTTCCTCAAAGTTGCATCTTCTCCTGAGTGTCCTGACTCAGAGATGTGCTCCATCATCCACTGGCTTCTCCATCTCACCTTGGAAGTTATCCTGGAGGCTTGCTACAGCTTGTAAGCTCCTACCTGATTTTAGTCTCAAGTTCCTGTCCATTATGCTTTTTTGATAGCTATCACATGGCTCATTCCTCTTTTTTTTTTTCTTGCTGTCACTACCTTGGTTTAGTTTGCATCTCTTTTAGCTTGAATTATTATGTCTAATAATGACAACAAGCATTTATAGAGTGCTTATTGTGTGCCAGGCCCTTACATAAGATGCCTTCTAGTCCTACTCTTCAATCTGTTCTGATTTCAGAAAGACCTCTATAAACACAAATGTAGCAGGTATAATAAATGTTTAGTCCCCCAAACTCAGCTGATGACAAAAAATATAACTTTTTTCTATAATTCAGTTTAATGATTATTTTAGACTTTCATTCTGTATGATGGCAGAAAACATAATCTCAAATAATTCTGAGTAAATAACTAATTCCTGCACTGTGTCTTTTTATTTACTATATCTTAATATAATAATTCTTTATTTTATTTATTTATTTATTTATTTATTTTTTATTTATTTAGAGAGGCAGAGACACAGGCAGAGGGAGAAGCAGGCCCCACATAGGGAGCCCGATGTGGGACTCGATCTGGGGTCTCCAGGATCATACTCCAGGCTGCAGGCAGTGCCAAACCGCTGCACCACCGGGGCTGCCCTAATTCTTTTTTTTTTTTTTTTAAGATTTTATTTATTTATTCATGAGAGACACACAGAGAGAGACAGAGAGAGGCAGAGACATAGGCAGAGGGAGAAGCAGGCTCCATGCAGGGAGCCTGATGTGGAACTGGATCCTGGAACTCTGGGATCATGCCCTGGGCCGAAGGCAGTTGCTCAACCACTGAGCCACCCAGGCATCCCAATATAATAATTCTTAATACTACTACTAATATTGAGACTGTCATCATTTTTATTGGCAGTATAGTATTCTGGTATATGAATATGCCAAAACATTTATCCAGTTTCTTATAGATGGACCTTTAGATCATTTGCAGTCTTTTGCTATTACAAATCGAGGATACATGTGTCTGTATAACTTTAGGGTAAAATCTCTGAAATGGAAATCCTGGATTGAAGGGTATATGCATTATAAATTTTAATAGCTATTGCTGAGTTACCCTCTAAAGAGCTTGTACCAATTTATACTCCCACAAATAGCATATGGAAATGCTGTTTCCCATCACCAGCATCAATAGTGGGTATTATGAAGCTTTTAAATACTTGCCTTATTTTGTCTTTTCTTTTTTTTAAGATTTTATTTATTTATTTGAGAGAGAAAGCATAAGCAGGGAGAATGGCAGGAGGGGGGAGATGCAAGCGATGCCGGGCTCGATCCCAGAACCCTGGGATCATGACCTAAGCCAAAGGTAGATGCTTACCCAACTGGCCCACCCAGTTGCCTCACCTTATTTTGTCTTAATTATATTTCTTTAATTGAGGGTGAGTATTTTTTTCATTATATACTGTTTTTAAACCTTTATTTTCCCACCAAGTTTAATATGAATGTCTTTTCATTCAAATAGATATTCATCACTCCAGATGTACTTTTATAAGTTTAGTTTGTACTTACAAATCTATAAGACCACACCAGGCAGAAATCTTTCTTGAAATAAGAATGAAGTATTTGTTACGAAGAACTCTTAGGTGGATTCTAAGTCTTAGAATAAACAATAAACCAAGAGTCTAAGCCAGATGTTCCCCAAAAACATATAATGTGAACCAAATTCAAGTTATATATGTAATTTTAGATTTTCTAATAGCTACATTAAAAAGGTGAGAGGAAACAGATGAATTTAAGTCAACAATATGTTTTTAACCCAACATATTCAAAATAGTGTCATTTTAATATACAATTGATATGAAATTATTAACAAAATATTTTACATTCTCTTTTTGTCCTAAGTCTTCTAAATCTAGTGTGTATTTTACTCTTACAAAACATCTCAATTTGACTAGCCACATTTCAAGTGCTCAATAGGCACATGTAGCTGGTGGCTACTGTTAGGGGACTAGTTGTACAGAAATTTCTCAGTGCATAAAAGCTACAGTTAACACTTAAATAGCTTAAACTTGAGCATGACAACTTGCCTAGTGTTTTGAGGCCACATTCAGTGCCTTTTAGAGAGGAGGTACTCAAAGTTTATTTTTCTAATTGAGTTATTTTTATTTTTTCAATTGAATGTTGGTACTTGCTTTATGTGGATATGGTCAAAATACCTCATTGTAGCAATGAATCATTTTGTTAGTCATAAAACAAAAAAACAATTCATACATTTTACTTTGTTTCTCAGAAATGAGAGATGTTTTAAGAATGTGTTTTCATAACACTTGCCAAAATTTTTCATCACACAATAGCTTTTCTCCCCCCCCCCCCCTTCCTTTTGGACAACTATTGAATTGATGAAGCTTTTAAGATAGGTAGGAACAGATGTGTTGACTCAATTTGGGAGGCAAAAACATTTTTACTTGAAGAGAAGCCCTCAGGGGAATGGCAGTCTCCTAGGAGTGTTTAAAATCTAGTTGTAGGAAGTCCTGAGTCTTGAGCAGGTGTTGTGATTGAATTAAGAACCAGCAGAGCTTGGGCAAACTCTGACAGTCCTCCAAATACCACAATGCAATATTAGGACCAGGCTCCCTAACTTGACATTTCTGAAGAGGCTTTACATTTCAATTAGTTGCCCAAAATTTAGCCTTATAATTGGCCCTTTAAGCAAATGTTAATCTCATTTATTTATCTTTTTTTTTTAATTTTTATTTATTTATTTATGATAGTCACACACACAGAGAGAGAGAGGCAGAGACACAGGCAGAGGGAGAAGCAGGCTCCATGCACTGGGAGCCCGACGTGGGATTCGATCCTGGGTCTCCAGGATCGCGCCCTGGGCCAAAGGCAGGCGCTAAACCGCTGTGCCACCCAGGGATCCCTCATTTATTTATCTTTAATTTTAATGTTCCAAAATCTACTTTAGGGAAGGAAAGAATAATGCTCTGCACATTTATGTAGGTGCTTTATAATATGATGTGAGAAAGAAATTCTTTTATTTTCTGTTTTTGGAGGGGAGTAGGAGAGAGGCAGAGGAAGAAAGAGAGAGAGAGAGAATCTTACTCAGGCTCTATGCTCAGTGCAGAACCCCACATGGAGCTTGATCTCATGATCTGGAGATCATGACCTGAGCTGAAATCAAGAGTCAGACGCTTAACCAACTGAGCCACTCAAGCACCCCAAAATTATTTTCATTAAAATGATATTAATGTTCAATTCAAACATGGGAGCCCTAACACATTAGAAATGGACTTGGAGAACAGCAAGTGGAAAAGCCATAAATACTACCTCATTCAATTCAATCCAATCCATTCCTCTTACAAATTTAGAAAACAAACTCAGAAAGGTGGAGACACCTGCTTAAATCATATAGCAATTCAGAGGTCTGGATTTTGGCATTCTGGTTCTCTGGAGTATGAATTATAGCATTATATAACAATTACTGAGCACTTACTAAGTGCAAGGCTCTGGGTTAAGTGATTTTCTTTCTTTTTTTAAAAAAATTAAATATTTATTTTTTAGAGAGAGTGCACATGAGAGAGAAAGAGAGAGAGTAGAAGCAGGAACAGAGGGAGAGGAAGAAGGAGAGGGAGAAGAAGGCAGGGAGCCTGATGTGGGGCTCCATCCCAGGACCCTGGAATCATGACCTGAGTGAAAGCAGATGCTTAACTGACTGAGCCACCCAGGAGCCCCTAAGTGATTTTCATAGATGTCAATGATTCACATAATCTTTGCAATATAAAGCATTTCACATTTAAAAGATAAAAAGCATCACTCTTCTCTAATGATTTTTTTCTTGAAACTTCATTTGTTTTCTTTTTTTAAATTTTATTTATTTTTTCATGATAGTCACACACAGAGAGAGAGAGAGGCAGAGACATAGGCAGAGGGAGAAGCAGGCTATAGAGGGAGCCTGATGTGGGATTCGATCCGGGGTCTCCAGGATCGCGCCCTGGGCCAAAGGCAGGCGCCAAACCGCTGCGCCACCCAGGGATGCCCATTTGTTTTCTTAAACAGAAGTTGCTGACGCATAAGGTAGCCAGAGTCAGAGTCTGCAACGGATACTTAGGTATACTCCACTGGGCTGTGTTTTGATGGCTAAATAAACAGTAACTTATGCACAACTCAAGCCTAATATATTTCTACTAAGGTTGCAGAGGGGTTTGGAAAGCACAGCTTTTTTCCCTTTTCCTTCCTTTAGTTTGTTCACTAATGACTTCTTCCCTTTTTTCCTGCCTTTTTATCTTTCCTCCCTCCCACCTTCCCTTCCTCCCTCTCTCCCCCACTTTCTCCTTTTCTCTCCCTCTCTTCTTCCTTCCATCCTAAAGTGATGATACTAAGGGCATTTTCTGCTGAGATTCTAAACATGTTTTGATTTGTCTTGGACATAAAGAATGTTGGACATGCAAGGGTCTTAGGCATCATCTGAAGAAAAGTGGAGACTCAGGGAAGTAGGGGATTTTATCTGAGGTCAACTAAATGAAACTGTACTGAGGTCAGAAAGCTACTACATAGCTAGAATCCAGTCAGCCCCAAGTGGAAAGCCATCAGAATAGCAAAAGTAATGTCTCATTGGTTCTGGAGGTGTCAATATTTTTTTAAATAACATGATTCAATCTCAAACCAGCAAGTTCCCTTTCTTCATTTGAAGGAAGCCAGGATCCCTTGTCAGGAGCCTCAGAATGAAAAGCAAGTATCTAATGATACTCAGTACTTCAAAATCCCTAGAGTTGAGGGCCATGTAGCCAGTGGGGCTTACACAGATTAGGTTCTCAGAAATACGAGGGTCAGGACTTGGGAAAGCCACAAGGGGAAAAAATGACTTTTATTAACCTGTGCCTTAAGGCTCTTTAAATCACTAGACTGTGGAATAAAACCAACACATTAAGAAGCCCTAAGGAGGGAAAACTTGAAACTGGTTTTCACATTGGAAGTCCAGTGTTTCAGATCCATTGCCTTCAGTGACAGGCTGGTGAGGTGTTCAGCACCAGGACCTTCACTTAACATCCTAATGACTGCAGCAAAAGAACCTCCAAAGTCATTTCTGGGCCTTGTTTTCTCCTCTTGTTAAACAAGAGGATTGGTCCAAATGGCCAGTCTATCTATAAAGTACTACCATGTGACTCTATAATCATATTAAAATAAAAAAATAACATCTGATTCATTAATTTTTTATCATTCTGATTTTATTTTTTTCCATCCTAGTTTGGGCCTTGGCTGAACCGGCTTAAAATGAGGGGAATACCTTTGAAGGTCTAAATTACTTGTAAAGACTTTATCTCACAATTTCTCCCAAAGAATGTTAGAGCTGCTGCATTTCTCAGAGATCCTTGCCTAGAAAACAATCTAGAAGCAGAACATTAGGAACGCCTGGGTGGCTCAGCAGTTGGGCATCTGCCTTTGGCTGGGGTCATGATCCCAGGGTCCTGGGATCGAGTCCTGCATCAGGCTCCCTACGGGGAGCCTGCTTCTCCCTCTGCTTATGTCTCTGCCTCTCTCTGTGTGTCTCTCATGAATAAATAAATAAAATCTTTAAAAGAAAAAAAGAAGCAAAACACTATTAGAGGTTTAGCAGTGTTTTCTGGAATGATCCTCAATGTGCTTAGAATAGGGCCAGACTCCTTTCCATGGCCTGCAAGGTCCCTACCCAATCTGGCACCTCTGTACTTTCCAGACTTATGTCATAAGCCTCTCTCCTCCTCATTCAATTTATTCTGACACACACGTGGCCTTCCTTTAGCTCCTGAAAGCACCAACCTCTTTCCCCACTCAAGACCTCGATAGGGCCAATTGTCTCTGCTGAAACTCTCCTCCCTCGCTCTTGGTCTGCTTGGATGACTCAGGCCTAAACATTACATATGTGATCGGGGAAGTGACCACCCCATCCAAGACCAAAATCAGGCCACCCTGTCCTTCTCTCTTCAGAGCACTCAATATAATTTGTGGTTTACACGCATTTGTATGTTTCCTTTCATATCTGTCTCCCCAAGTCGTCCTTGAGGGAAGGGGCTGATTCTTTGTTCGCTCTTGTATTTCCTAGCATTTAGTACGCACTCAACAACTACTTGCTAAATTAGTGAATGAATGAATGGAGTCCTAGAAAATTCCCAGCACAGGCAGCTCTTATTGGTTGTTTGTATATGACACAATTTATGAGACCACTTAGTGAAACCGTCACTCTGACCTTGTTCTGGCATCGTGGAAATAGCAATTGGTCCTTCAGTAAGTTGGCAACATTTCCAACGTGTGTTTACTCAGGCTGAATCAACCTCTTTAATGACTCAGTGGGAACGCAACCTCAGTGGCCCCAATGTGAGTTCTTGGTTGACTGTGGGGATGGTCTCCTGGCCAAGAAGATTCCTGAGATTTCGAGTTTGAGCTAAAGGATCCTTAAGAGAAAAATCAAGTGAATCTCCCGTGACTGATACTGGCTACGAATAAAAGTCAGAATTAAGTCATCTGTGGAAATGCTACATCCTCACCCGACTGCAGTCGGTTTTCTTAGCTGTTGCTGGAGCCCCACGGAAAAGGGCTTATTTATTAAGAATGAAATCGTTCTTTTCAAATTTGGTAGCAATCATGTCTCTTTCTCTCTCTTTTTTCTTCCAGTCCATGGAAAGTGTTATCTCAGGCAGCTCTGTGCAGGAAGTTGGGTTTATCACTTCCTCACAGTTGCAGTTTGTCTAGGACTTAACTACATGCTATCAGATTACATCAAAATGTAGGCCTTTGTGTGTTTAACTCATCAAAGGAGTGGACCCTCAGGACTTGATATCACTTCACTGCATATGCAGCCATGTAGCAAAACAAAGCCTATCTAAACAGGACAGAACTATTTCTGTTGTGTGGCGGCTCTGCTAGCTGGAGCTTGCAGAAATGGTTGGGTTTCAGGTGTCTGCAGTGTTTCACTTCTTGTTTTTATATTTATCTCTTTTTAGAATTGCAGTCATTTGCCTGGTTGTGTGCAAGGAAGGAAAACCAAAATATTACCTACGAGGGAGGAGACAAGATTGGTCCAATCCCCAGGGTCAGTTGGAGGCAGTACTAACCTTTACCTCATCATCTGGATTTTCACTTGAAAGCTGAAGTTGCTGTGGTCCTAGTCCCGGCTCTGGAAGGACCACACAGGGGGTTTGAATCCTGGCTCCTCTGTCTGCCCTGGGACAAGTTGTTTCACCTCTGTGAGCTTCAGTTTCTCTGTCGGAAAAATGGAAAAATAATAGCACCTGCCTCATAGCCTTATGAAATAAACAATAGGGATTAAATAATGTATGGGAGGCCCACCAGGCTTGTAAAGCCCGAGGGCTACTGAAGGCCCCACCATGCTCTGCAGAGGGGCAGGGCAAGCTGGCAGCGGCGCAGTCCCAGGCAGGCTCAAGTTTCTCAGGCTGCACTTCCACCTTTGGGGCCTCAGTGCTAGTTTCTTCTCCGCGGAGTTCCCTCTTCTCTGCGGTGGGCTGGCTGCCAGATGCTGCCTCTATTGGCAGCCACAGGAAGCCGATGCAACTGTGAAGTAATACTTCTGCCCCAGGGCTGGCTCCGCCCTGTTGACCAAGGGTTTTAGATCTGCTCAGCCAACTTCTTTTAATGTCTTGCCTAAAAAGGACTTCTCACTCAGCTCTGCGGACTGGGTAATGGCTGATTGCCCTAGAGGGCTCAGACAAATAGCTTTTGGGGATAGAAAGGGTGAAGGGATCTTCTTTCTCCCAGCCCAATGCTACAGGAGTTGGGGGTGCCATCTTGCTGCAACTCTCCCATATGATGATCATTTACCAAAATCAAATGTCAAAGGAAGACGGATGGGCTTGATTCTATAAAATCCCTCCAAGCCAGTGGGGTATAATGAGATACTCTTAAAAAAATTATTTGCATCAAGGCAGTATGCAAATCTTCACAGACCTCTGACTGGAAAGAAATTAAGTTACACCTAAAAAACTGTATAATTTAAGAAGGTAAATGTTTTCTTTTTTCCTTTTTTAAAACCTGAAACCATTCTAAATAGGAAATTGAAACAAGCATAATGCTTTATTGCTTCTTTATACTCGAGTTATTCACTGATGGCTTCCTACCTCTTGGTTTCCTCCCTTCTGGCTTCTGAGGTGGCAGATGCCCTGTGAGCTACACTTCACCTCAGATGTTCAGATCTCTTCAGAGCCACAACCACCCTCCCTCCATTCAGTGCCAGCTGGCATTGAGTTGGTGTCAGAGGTTCTCATCCAGTGGATTTTGCCTCTTTGCCTGGCCCCTTTGGGTGAGCTCTTTGGCTATCTCTTTAGCTTTTGGCCCTGGATGCTGTCTCTTGGAACTTCATTTAGCAGCCACTAGGCCAGTCTCAAGCTCTGTACAAGAGACAGGTTCCCAGGCTGGATCTAGCATTTTGGGCTTCATGTTATCTGGGAAGAGTTGAGATATTTGGCTACAACTCTCTTAGAACAGCAGTCAATGCCAATGGAAGACCAGCTCTTTCTGTTGCTTGATTAGCTTAAAATAATTTTTTTCTAATTGCAAAAGCAGTAAATACATAAACATGTGCGTATATACACTCCTAAACACAGAAATATATAAAGTTTAAAGTTGAAGGGCTCCATATCAACTTCCTAGTGGTAATTCTTTGTTATATACTGTACCAGATTTATTTCAGTACATATAAAAGCATTTTTCTTCACCAAAAATAAAAAAGACGAAAGAGAGAATGGAATGCATACCTAGTCTTCCTCAACTTGCATGTTTTCCTTAAGTATATCTTGAATAGATTCAAATGCTAATGTACACAGATTTACCCCATTATTTTGTATGACTGTGGCTATTCCACTGTAGCATAGATTATGAATTATTTACTCAATTCCTTATTCATGGACTTTAGACGATTTGAGGTTTTGTTTTTGTTTTTGTTTTTGGCTTAACTGAACATCCTTGTGTAAACATCTTTGTGTGGATGTGTATTTCTGTAGAATTGTTGGGTTGGAGGGTATGCACATTTTAAATTTTAATAAACTATGCTAAATTGTGTCCTAGTATACCAGTCGCAATCTACTCAGAAACCTGAGAAGCCCTGTTTCCTCAAATACTTATCAACTCTAGTATTACTAAATTTTATAAGTCTACTAGGCAAAAAAAAAAACCAACTTGTTTATTGGTGTGTTTTTTTAAATTGTTAGCAAAGTTGAGCATCTTTTGGGATTTTTTTTTTTACCTATCTGCATTTCATTTTATGTAAGTTTTGTTTGTATCTTTTATCCAATTTTCTGTGGAGTTGTCTGTTTCTTACTGACCTATGTAACAGGATGTTTTCAGAATGCTTACTGAAAGATGGCTTATATTTATTGTTTACTATTCTAAAATATCTAAAGATATCTAAAAATATCTAAAGATAGGGTATTCCCAGGTTGGGCAGTGATTTAGCAGTCTTGGGCATGGATACTTTCTCTGCTGCGTTTTATTCAACTTGTCTTTTTTTGTGGTTTCAAGATGGCTACCATAGTTACAGTCATCACATTTTAGACAACTATCTCTAAAGGTCCAAAAAAGGCTCTCTTACCCCAAATCCTCAAGCTTCTCTTTTGATCATGAAGGAAAACTTCCCAAGTGGACTCTCTCCACTGAGCACAGAGCCTGGTGTGGGGCTTGATCCCATGACCCTGAGATCATGACCTGAGCCAAAATCAAGAGTTGGGTGTCCAACTGACTGAACCACCCAAGTGCCCCTGGACAGCTCTTATTTTATGTTTTTGGATGCTATTGTACATGGACTTAAAAAAATTTCATTTCCAATTTTTTGTTGCTTGTATATAGAAATGTAACTGATTTTTAAAAAATATTTTATCTATTTATTCATGAGAGATACAGAGAGAGAAGCAGAGACAAAAGGGAGAAGCAGGCTCCCTCTGTGGAGCCTGATGCAGGACTTGATCCCTGGACCTTGGGATCATGACCTGAGCTGAAGGCAGAGGCTCAACCACTGAGCCAAATAGGTGCCCCTATAATTGATTTTTGTATGTTGACTTAGTAATTCTGTGATCTTGCTGTTAGTTTTACTAGATTTTTTGGTAGATTCCTTAGTCTTTTCCACATAGCTGAGTAGCTGATCGTACTGTTTGTGGATACAGATAATTTTACTTCTTCCTTTCCAATCTGGATGGAAAGGCTCCAGGGTGTAGCCCTATAGGCAGCCAGCTTGATGAGCAATCATGTGGTTTGGATTTCAGATCTGGTAGTTCCTTGACTGGGCTGCCTCAAGCAATGAAAACCTGTCCAATCAATGTAGTGGCCTTTTCTGGCTCTTTGGTTCTATGCATGCTGCTTGTTTTTTCTTTTCCTCCTATTTGAGGATTCCCTTCCTTATTTGATGTGTTCGATTTGAAAAGTGGTTCATTGATAGACAGTTTTTAGGTCTACCTTATCTCTAAAGGATTTTTACTCTGGCTAATGGTCAAACCTGCCATTCTTGGAGTATTGACCACCTTCCCTTTTCCATTTCCTTCTTTGGTTCCATAATGAAGTAATCATTCCCTCCAGACTCACCAGCCAGCTTATCCACTGGCTCTTCCATGATTTTTGCAAGTGACTTTCACTAACCAGTGGTCTGGTGTCTTTTGCAAATGAAGGTCTGGGACATACTTTGCCCTCAGTTCCCAAAACTTTAAATGTCCTTTATTAAGCAACTTGTCATGCTGGGAAAACCATAACTGGTTTCTACTGCTTCCTCACAGTTTTAACTGCTTTAACATTACTGGATAGTAATTGTATTTGATTCTTTGATTCTTTATCTTAATGACTTTTTTTTTTTTTTAAGATTTTATTTATTTATTCACGAGAGACACAGAGAGAGAGATAGAGGCAGAGACACAGGCAGAGGGAGAAGCAGGCCCCATGCAGAGAGCCTGACATGGGACTCCATCCCAATCCTGGGTCTCCAGGATCATACCCCAGGCTGAAGGCAGTGCTAAACCGCTGGGCCACCAGGGCTGCCCTATCTTAATGACTTGTACACTTGCTTTCTTTAAATATTCTATCCTCCAAATATCTCTTATTCTTTCAATTGATTCTAATTATTTTTATATACCTCTCCTTTATCTATTTTGGAAGATACTTCTTTTTCTTTTTTAGCTCCTTTCTTTGTTAAAATGAAAGGACAAAATAATACCCACTCAGTAATATTCAATCCAATGATTTTTTAGACCTTCTTTCTGGAAATATAGGCTTAAGATTCTTTAAACTCAATGAAATTTTTTTTTTTTGGCAGATTATGGTGAAAGAACAGTTTGTCATAATTTTACAGAAGGCATACCAGAGGATCAAGATGAACATTGGCTCAGGGAGGATCTACTCTCAACCATAGGAATAATCTTGGATTTTCATTGATCATTCCCTTTTCATTTTTCTTTGTCTTTTCTTTCCAGTTTGCTTTTGTATTTCCTTACCATCATTACCAGGTCATTTTCCTTAATTCCTTCTTTTTGGAAAACAGCATGAATACGTGGAAGGAACACGAATTTTGGAGTATAAATAGAACTGAGTTTCAATACAACTTTGCCTGTTACTAGATGTGCATTCCAGGGTAAGTTATTTACCCTTTGGAACTCTACTGTTTTCTTCTAAGGATTGCCTGTGAAAATACGAATAATATTCATAAGGCATCTAGCACAGTGCCTGGCCCATGGAAGACATATGTTACCTGTGATTATTAACTTTTACTACTCTTTCTTGCCCTGCATTTTTTCTGTGATCACTTGCCATTTATTATTGGGCTTAGATGAATCTATACATTGTGATCTCTGAAAGTAGTGGTTTACCTTCTTTCCTCTTAATATTAGGTCGGCAATATGACATCAGAAAAACAGCTTATGCAGTCAGCCTGAATTACAAGAGAATGAATAAAAGTTGAATGTGTCCAGAATCAGAATACGAGACCCTTGATGGATTTTAGAGACCAGCTGCTTCAACTCGTTTTATTTTATAGATGAACAAACTGACATAGCAAAGATAAGCAATTTGCCCAAAGCCCATGGAAGAGCATATGTAGATACTGAGATTTCCCCACTTAGGAAAAGACTTTATTTTAATTAAGACAAAATTCATAAAACATAAGTTAACCATTTAAAAATGTATAATTCAGTGGCAAACAGTACATTTACAATGTGCAGCCCTCACCTTTATCTATTTCCAAAACATTTTCATCACCCCATGTTCATTAAGCAGTCACCCCGCCCCATCCTCCCTCATACCAGCCCCTGGTAATCACTAATCTGCTTTCTGTTTCTATGGACTTGCTTATTCTGGACATTTCATGCAAATAGAATCATATACTCTGTGATCTTTTGTGTCTGATCTCTTTTACTCAGTATAACGTCTTCAATTCATACTCATTGTTTAAAAATTCAAACATGAAGGACAGTATAATGAAGAAACTAAAAAAATATTCTGTAATCTCACCTACCTTTGATGAAGACTGTTAACAGTGTGGTGATTGTTGCTGTTACCATTGTCTCCCACATAAATGGGTTTACACTATTCACACCTTTTACTTGAATTTGGTTTTTCACTTAAGACTTGTGAAACAGTTTCCTGTGTCAACACACATACAGATCTCTTCATTCTCTTTATACTTTGAATGTTATTTTATTATATGGTTAGTCTAGGCTGTTTAACAAACCTGCTGTTGGATATCTTTTTCCCCACCCAATTCTTTGCTAAGTGGAACAGTTTGTACCTTAACCTGCTGAATGCACATTATTTTGGAATCCCAGTATTGGAGAGAAATGAATAGCTTCCATTACTCTGAAGCCAGCTTGGTTACACTGGAAAATTCATACAACAGTAAGAGGTAGATAAACTTTGGGTTGGCTCTAATTTCAGATTCTTTGGGATTAGTACCACTATCATGGTAGTTCTAGGGACATAGTGGCAAATGTCTAGGACTGGGAATTAATTAGGAGGTGTGGGTTTAGCCTTCATTTTGCTAAAGACTAGCTCTGGGCCTTTGGAAAGTTACTTACCTCTTCAGATTTCAGTTTCTTAATCTGTGAAATGAGGTGAATAGACTAGTTGGTTAAAATCAACAAGGTTACTGCCCAGTTTATAATAATTCTCCTCCTGCAGGAATACCTCTGCTTCCTTAGGGTAGGCCCCAAGTAGCTATGCCATATTATGAGACCCTCCCTTCTCAGCCATATCTGATTGTTCTAGCAGAAAGCATTTGTCACAAGTCAATCCAAACAAAATCCTTCTTTAGGATTTTTGAATGTGAACCACAGAATGTATGGGCAGTTCCTCTCTTGTGGTGGGGAGATGTGAGAAGTGAAACTTGGTAGCCATTGGTAACCATATTATTAGTGAATCTAGGTTCCAACATGGAGAGGGAAGGGGTGGGACTCCTGTGCTATGGGTTAGTGAGAGAATAATCACATAAAAAAAGGAGGTCGTGAATTGTGTCTTGGAACAGAAAAGGGACAGGAGAAAAACTGGTAATCCAAGTAAAGTCTATAGTTAATACTATTGCTAATAACCTATGTTAGTTTTAACAAAGATGTCATATTTATATAAGATGTTGACATTAGGGGAAACAGGCTGAAAACTCTCTAAACTATCTTTGCAATCTCAACATCATATGCTTCCTAATATGATGCAATGAGAAGGGTACAATATCACTTATACGGTACTCTTTAAAAAAAATGTATCCCTGAATTTAGCCATTAGGAAATAGCATTGAGAGACATTCTTTAAATGACTAGATGGTGCCCTTCAAAACTGTCAAGGTCATGAAAGACAAAGGAATTCTCCCATATTGGGGAAACTTAGGAGACATGACAACTAAAATGAAATGAATGATCCTGAATTCCATTCTGGACCCAAAAAAGATCATTAGTAGGTAATTGGAAACATTTGAATAAGGTGTATATATTTGCTAATACTAATTCTTGGTTTTGATGAATTTTTTTGTGGTCATAAAAGATACTAACATTTGCGAAATAGAAATAGTATAGGAATTCTTTCTCCTGTTTTTGCATTTTTTTTAAAGTCTGAAATTATTTCAAAATTTAAAGTTAAAAAGCTTACCAAAAGGTGATATTGGTATAGTGTAGACAGCTCCAAACACCCATCCCTCCACAGAAACATTAGAAAGAAACCCCAGAAACTGTTAAGGCCAACTTTGGAACTCTGGAAAATAGTAAAAAATTTAGAGCCACCAAGCAAATGCTGAATCAAGAAAAAGAACCTAAAAGACGTAGGAAATCTCCATGCCATTTTTCCTTGCCCTTGCTCCACCCCTTCCTGGTGAAGTGGCAGTCTTGAATTTAGCGACCTAAGTTCCCAATGTGGGGCCTTGGCCTTGGCTCCAGAGAGAGCAGAGCAGACCTATTAGCAAGTCATTGTGTTTGTTTGTTCTACTCTGTCTGAAGGCTACCTGAAGGATTCACACAAGGTGTATCTGTGTTTCACCTAACTCAGAAATTACTCACAGAAGCAAAGTAGACATAGCTCAGACATTGTAAGGTAGGAAAAACAAAACAAAACAAAACAAAACAAAAAAACAACCTCTGTAGATGCCTGGGGCAAAAAGACTACAATTGAGACATACAATAGACTGCCTACAGTTTGGGAATAAAGCTGGGGCTTGTTTTTTTTTTTTTAATTAAGGCATACATGAAAGCCCGCATATATACTAGGGAGTTTAGAAAGCCATATACATGCCCAAGACAGGACACATTCTCAGAAAAGACCCAAGAAGACCCTAGCTTTCCACTCCAGATTATCTCTAGGCTTGGTGCAAGTAGCAGGTGAGGGCTAAGGCAGAATTGCAAGAAGTCTGGCTAACCGTTAAGAATACCCCAACATAGGGGGATCCCTGGGTGGCGCAGCGGTTCAGCGCCTGCCTCTGGCCCAGGGCGCGATCCTGGAGACCCGGGATCGAATCCCACATCGGGCTCCCGGTGCATGGAGCCTGCTTCTCCCTCTGCCTATGTCTCTCCCTCTCTCTCTCTCTCCCTCTCTCTCTCTCTCTCTCTCTGTGACTATCATAAAAAAAAAAAAAGAATACCCCAACATAGCCAGTCTGTGAAGAATGGAAGAAATGTTTGTTTTTTGTTTGATTGGTGCCTTAACTCCTGGCATCAAGGAAATATCTTTCAAAGGACTAACTGAATACAGGTAAGAAACAGAGACTTCAGTGACCGTATACAAGGAATACAGTCTCTACAAAAAATAGTTTGGAAAAAAAAAATCACAGACAAATGGACAGCTGTGGCCTTCAACAATCAAGAACAGCAAACTCTGGAAAAGAAAGAAAGTCTGATTTCCAGAGTTACCATATTATAATATTCAAATGTACACTTTTCAATAAAAAAATCACGGGACACCTGGGTGGCTCAGTGGTTTAGCACCTGCCTTTGGCCCAGGTCGTGGGGTCGTGGAGTTCCGGAATCGAGTCCCACATCGGGCTCCCTGCAGAGAGCCTGCTTCTCCCTCTGTCTCTGCCTCTGCCTCTCTCTCTGTCTCTCTGTGTCTCTCATGAATAAATAAATTTTAAAAAATCACAAAATTATGCAAAGATACAAGAAAGTATGGCCTATTTAAGAGATAAAAATAAAATGACAGAAAATATATACAAAGAAGACCAGACATTGGAGTTACTGGACAAAGACTTTAAATTGACATCTTAAATATGCTCAAATAGCTAAAGGAAACCGAAAAAATAGTGTATGAACGCAATAAAAATATCAATACAGAAATAGAAATTGTAAGACGGCACCAAATAGAAATTCTGGAGCTGAAAATACAGTAACTGAAATAAAAAGTTCACTAGAGGGGTTCAACAGTGGATTGAGCAGAGAGAAGAAACAAATCAGTGAACTTGATAGGACAATTGAAACTATCCATACTGAGGAGCAGAAATTAAAAAAAGGAAAGTGAACAGATCCTAAGATATTTGGGGGTATCATCAAACCAACCAACCAACATATGTATTTTGGGAGTCCCAGAAGGAGGAGACAGAGAAAGTGGCCAAAGGGATTACTTAAAGAAATAGTGACCAAAAACTTCCCAATTTGATGACTCTATATGTCCAGGAAGCTCAGCAAACTCCACGTATGATAATTTCAAAGACATTCATACTGAGACATATTATAATTGGATTATCAAAAGACAAAGACAGAATCTTAAAAGCACTAAGAGAAAAAAAAAACTCATTACGTTCAAGGGATGAGACTAACAGCCAAATTCTTAGGCAGGAGGCAATGTTTAAAATGTTGGTGAGAGGGCCCTAGATGGCTCAGGTGGTTAAGTGGCTGGCTTTTGATTTTGGCTCAAGTCATGATTTCTGAGTCCTTGGATCAAGCCCTAAGACTCCATGGGGGGTCTGCTTGAAGATTCATTCTCTCTCCCCCTCTCCCTCCCCCTTGCCCTGCTCATGTGCATGCAAGCTCTCTCACTCTCTCTCAAATAAGCAAATGGATCTTTAAAAACAAATGTTGGGGAAAGTCAAGAATTCTACATCTGGCAAAACTATCTTTCAAGAATGAAGGAGAAATTAAGATATTACCAGATAAGCAAAAGCTGAGATAGTTTGTTAAGGATAGACCTGTAGTATAAGAAGTGTTAAAGGGAGTTCTCAGGTCCAAATTTAGGCCATATGGAGAAATAAAAAGTCTTAGATGAATGTAATTACACAGGTAAATAAAAAATCAATATTATTGCATTTTTAAATTTGTAACTCTACTTTTAATTTCCTATTGATTTAAAAGACAAATGCTAAGAAAAAAAATCTATGTCGTTGGCACATGAAGTGAAAAACTATCAGTTTTGTAAAAAAAAAAAGTGTGTGTATATACATGTGTGTATGCAAACAGATCACACATACACACACGTGCCTGTATGTTATAGAGCATCTATGGGCATAGAACATCGCTGAAGGGATATACAAGAACACTAATCAGTTGTTTCTCTTATAATTCTCCAGCTAGATGAACATACTCCAGGCAGCTAACTCTTATTTCTTGTCTCAAATCTGCTACTTTTTTCATTTCTCCATTTCCAAAAACGTAATACCACTTATCTAGTTGATGACAGAATAGTGGAAAACAGGTTTGTTTCTTCCCTTTTCCTCACCCAGCCCCCATTAAATTGATCATTAAATCCTGTTAATTTTATCTTTAAAACATATCTCAACTTTGCTACTTCTATTCGGAAGATGTTGACTGTCCCCAAATGTTTGTTGTTCTTTTCATCCTTGATCATAGAACTCTTGAGTTTTCACAGGATATGTAGTCTCTAGAGTGACAATTTTATTTCTCAACACACTCCTTGCAAGTAGATGGGGCCATGTGAGTAAGTTATAGCCAATGAGTTTTCACTAAAAGTATCGAGTATCATTTCTAAAAATGCTTTTAAAAGGGACTGGACATGCCTTTTCTCCTTCTTTTCTCATTCATGTTGGCTGGAATAAAAACAGAATGGCTGGAGTTAGAGCAGCTATCTTGGACTAGGAGGTGGTAGTCACATATTGAGAAGAGGGTATCTAGTCCTTGGTGATTGTGGAGCCACTAATCTAATTCTAGGTGGACTATGTGCAGACTTCAGTTATTTTTTTTTTTTTTAAAGTCTTCTATTGGGCAGCCTGGGTGGCTCAGCAGTTTAGTGCTGCCTTCAGCCCAGGGTGTTATCCTGGAGTCCTGGGATCGAGTCCCATGTCAAGCTCCCTGCATGGAGCCTGTTTTTCCCTCTGCCTGTGTCTGTGCCTCTCTCTGTGTGTGTCTCATGAATAAATAAATAAAGTCTTTAAAAAAAATAAAAAGTCTTTTATTGAAATTCAATTTAGTTACCATATAATGTATTATTAGTTTCAGGGGTAGAATTTAGTGATTCATCAGTTGCATATAACACTCAGTGCCCTCCTTGATGCCCATTACCCAATTACACAGACTTCTGTTATATGAGAGGGACACAAACATCTGTCTTTCCAAGTCACTGTAGTTTGGAGTTTTCTGTCACAGCTATTCCTAATTACAAATGATAAAATATCTCTCCATTTTGACCATCAACCCCTTGGTCCAAGCCCAACACATCCACCTGAACTATTGCATTAGCATCTTGACTGTTCCAGCCACATCCAATCTTGACCTCTCTCTCCATTCAATTCTACACATTCCAACCAGAATAGTTTTGTGACTACACATGAAGGAGCAAATCACTCCCTTGTTTGTAAACCTTTAATGAATATTCATTAGTTGTAGAGTAAGTTGGAAATTCTCAACATAGCCTGTGCAATCTTTCATTATCTGGCCTCTGAAACTTCAGCTTATCTCTTGGTACTTTTCCCCAAATTCTCTGGCCTTCAATCATATCAAAGCCTTAAATATCCTATGCCCTCTATTGTTATATTTATCTTAAGTCTTCTTTTCCCAATCCTTATTGCCTAACTAACTTCTAATCTTTCAGGTCTCTGAGAAAATGTAATTTCTTCAGGAATTGCAGTCAGGGGCCATTACTATACTTCCTCATGGCATTATAGACTTTAAAAAATAGTCTTTACTCCCACTTACATAATTATTTGTGCAATTATTCATTTAATATTTCGAATAGTGCATAGGCCTAATGTACCTATAGATATATTCCATGGCCCACATAGACTTTTGGTTTTTGGTTTTCTTAAAATTAAATGAAGAACTTTAGTTAGTACATCTTGTTTTCAGTTTGTCACAGGTCCTACCCAGTCATTCCATTTCACAAACTTATGTTTCTTTCCATCATCCTCTAGGCCTTAGTATCTTTGGCCTGTCTCCATTAAACTGGAAGCTCCATTAGGGTAAAGATGGTGCTTCCACATCACTCTTTGCCCTCTACCTTTATATCCTTGGGGCATATCAGAAGCTGTGGAAATCTTGTCAAATGAATGAAGGCAGTGAATGAACTGCCCTTGTCATAATTATTAACAGTCTTTTCCTTCCTTTGGCTTTATTTTCAATATAAGATACTATATGGAGATAAGTATGGGGAAGTAACCACTTGTTGACTTTCAAAACAATTTTGAACAAATTTAGCAAAAGATTCTGAACTTTAAAGTCAACCTTCACCTCCTTTTTTTTTTGACTAATCAACTAAATAGAAAGTGAAATCATATGTTTATAATTTTGCAAGTTTCAATAAGGTTACATCTAGTCATTCCATTCCTTGGGATGGGAACTCTATCTTCGTAATTTTTATTAAATCTAAAATTATTCCCAAATGCAAAGTTTATAAAATGGGGGAGGGAGAGGAGAGTCCCCTTCTCTTGGATTTCCAAGCTTACCTATGGATATTTTCAGCTCTAATTTGAACCAATTAACTCTTCCTTCCTAATTATATTTTCTTCACACTCTTAACATCTTAAATAAAGCTTATTGAAAAGTACCACTCTTGGAGAATGTGTTCATATCGTGTCATTGTGTATAGTTCTGCAATTTGTGCACTGTACCTGGGTACCCAGATGGGAAGCCTGTAAGGGCTGAAACCAAGCCTATGTTTCCTACTAAGCTGCTGTGTACCCTGGCTTGTGGCTCCCCCAGCCCAGAGGAAGAAGGTACATTTATGCCAGCAGCAGACCTGTGCTCTTAGGGAGCAATCACTTCTCTTTGCTACCCCTAGTCCTGATCTTGCCACAGAGGAGAAGCTGTAAGAGAAAAGGAAGCTAAGACCCAGGGAGACGCCAACACTACTGATGGAGAGAGAGGGATTCTAGGTGGCAAACAGTCCTATGTCTTTTCTTGTCTTTTTTTTTTTTTAAGATTTGTAAAATTTCTTTATTTGAGAGACAGCAAGCATGTGAGCTGGAGAAGAGGGGGAAGAGCAGAGGGAGAGGGACAATCAGACTCTGCACTGAACACATAGCTCCAAGGGGAGGAGCTTGATCTCATGACCCTGAGATCATGACTTGAGTTCTTTTTTTTAAAAAAGCTGATTTGGGATCCCTGGGTGGCGTAGCGGTTTGGTGCCTGCCTTTGGCCCAGGGCGCGATCCTGGAGACCCGGGATCGAATCCCATGTCGGGCTCCTGGTGCATGGAGCCTGCTTCTCCCTCTGCCTGTGTCTCTGCCTCTCTCTCTCACTGTGTGCCTATCATAAATAAATAAAAAATTAAAAAAAATAAAATAAAAAAGCTGATTTTTTTAAAAAAAGATTTTATTTATTTATTCATGAGTGATGCAGTGAGACAGAGAGGCAGAGACACAGTCAGAGGGAGAAGCAGGCCCCATGCAGAGAGCCTGATGTGGGACTTGATCCCCGGTCCCCAGGATCAAGCCCTGGGCTAAAGGCAGCACTAAACCACTGAGCCACCAGGGCTGCCCATGACTTGAGTTCTTGAAGAGTCTGATGTTTAACCGACTGAACCACCCAGGTGCTACTGTCTTTTACTGTCTTAATCAGAAGGCCATATTCCTGGTTTCCCTAAGGTTTGGTGATTCAGTCCTTTTTTTTTTTTTTCTTCAATTAAATTGACCCCTTTTTGCTTTAGCTTGATCAGTTAACTTTTTATTTCTTACAGAATATCTTAGATTTCTTCTGGTTCTGACAAAGGATCAGCTGGGACAGATTATAGTAAATGTTCCACAACTGGCTCTGATTTCCATGGTATAAATATTGTGACCATAGCTAATTTCAAGCTACCAATGTGATGTCATAGAATCATACAACTGACTCTTGTAAGTGTTTAGGAGCTGGCTTTAGCAGATTACTGGAAAGCATCCATTAGGCCAAACTTCATCCACTGATGGGGTATGTAAATGGTGTTGGTCATCAAATGGTAAGCCCACAGGCTAAATATGACTTCAGATGTGCTCTGTTTAGCTTACAAGTGTTTAGATTTTGGGAGGTTAGTTGCCAGAATTTAAATATTATGATATTTTGCCTAAAAACACATATTCTACTTTTTCATGAGAAATAGGAATATATTGCAATATTGGATCAGGTGCTCAGAAAAATTCAGTGATGTGTCCAATGTGACATGAGATTATCCAAGGTTACACCAAGCATAAGTACCTGAATCAGAACAAGAACTCAGGTCTTGGGACTCCCAAACCAAAGCTTGTGCCACTTTTTCAGGTTGCCCTCTTATTGCCTCATCCATGATCATCTTTACAACCATAGCTTGCTTGGCATTTTCTTTGGAACTGGTGTTTTCTCTTTACAAAGTATATGTGACCCAGGGTTGTTAAAATCCTATCTATGGGCTCATAACTAGGTGAGTCATGGCAAAGATTCTATGCATTGACCTAACTCTTTTCCATGTTTGCTTTTACTTTTTAGAATACTGATTGCTGTTTTTGTAAACACAATGGGGATCCACTTTGAAGAAGGAGGAGGAGGAGGAGAAGGAGGAGAAGAATATAGCAAAGGGAAGGGAAAAGCGAAAAACTACTCCTGGGGCACCTGGGTGGCTCAGTCATTTGAGCATCAGACTCTTGGTTTTAGCTCAGGTCATGATTGAGATTGAGCTCCGAACTCAGTGCAGAGTCTGCTTGAGATTCTTTCCTACTCCCTCTCCTCCCCCACTCCCTTACACTCTGTCTCTAAAAAAGAAAAAAAGGAAAGAAAGAAAAGAAAAAGAAAAACTACCCCTAAACACCTAAACACCATTTAATCCTTGTCATAAGAGAACATTGCTTCCAATACCCTATGTACATACAGAAAAAAAAGATTGCTAGATTGCTAGTCAGAAATGGGATCATTCTTGATGTGCTAGTTTAATCCTATTTAAATTTGACAAAAGAAAAAGGAACTAAAGTGAAGCTGTTAACAAAAGTGAAACTGAGGGAATTGAACTTTAAATGTTTGTTTATTACAAGGAACATTAGTTCTGAGGTACCTGGGTGGCTTAGTACCAAGGACCTGGGATTAAGCCCTGCATTGGGCATCTTGCTCAGTGAGGAGAGTCTGCTTCTCCCTCTGCCTCCTCCCATCCCCCCATCATGTTCCTTCTCACACTCTCCTTCTCTCTAAAATAATAAAGTCTTTTTAAAAAGCCAAAAAACAAGGAACATTAGTTCTTTTAAGATACTCCTAAGATTTAGAAAAGAAATTGTAGTAAGCATTGAAAGCTTTGAGTCATCAAGGGTTTGTTTTTTTTTTTTCACTTTCACATTACACTTCTAGAGAGTGTCTTTCATGCTCTCCTAGGAGAGCTAGGAGCATCAGTACACTAAACAGTCCTGTCTCCTCTTTTCTGTGCTGAGTCTAGTTGGTTCATTTCATTTTTATGTGGTTATGGTTTTTAATATTTACATTCTGTTTCATAACCATAATTTCCACAGTTGGTTAATCTTTGTTCTATATTTAAGTGAATTCAGTGTTCTGCACCAGTTTTTTTTTTTTTAAATCATCTCCTCTTCATTCTTGAGTTCTTTGCTTTAATTCCTCTCTGATTTGTGTGAATTTCATCATCAAGTAGTCCCCTGTCCCCAAGAAGAGCTTATAGTAGCTATATTCCTGGAGTATGTGTTGACTTGAGAATATATTTGATGACCTTGAAAAAATAGCCTAGCTGGATATAAAATCTTGAGTTACACTTTTTCCCCCCTCAGAACGTGGTAGATATTGCTCTTTTGTCTTTTGACCAAAGGTACTGAATGTGGTCTTTTACCATGGCTTCTCCATTTATCTCCTTTTGGTTGAGTCATCAGTGGATGTTTTTTCTAAGGAGGGTTCATGTGTGTTATTTTTCCTGAGTTTGTTTATTTTCATATTTGAGATGTTTGCTTGTTACATTAGTTATAGATGAATGACAACTTGTCTTTATGGATGTTCCAGTACCTCTGGCATGGAATAAGACCATGGAGAGATTGGGCAGTCCTGATGGCTCAGTGGTTTAGCACCGCCTTCAGCCCAGGGCATGATCCTGGATTCCCCGGGATCGAGTCATGCGTCGGGCTCCTTGTAGGGAGCCTGCTTCTCCCTCTGCCTATGTCTCCGCATCTGTCTCTTTGTGTCTCTCATGAATAAATAAATAAATAATCTTTAAAAAAAAAAGAGAGAGAGAGAGAGAGACCAGGGAGAGTTTGAAGCCTGCTGGGCTTGCAAAAAAACAAAAAAAACAAACAAACAAAACTAAACAAAAACCTTTGTAAATGACTTACTTTATTGCTTGTTTTCCTAAAGAATTGTTTATCCTTAGAGTCCAGTTACAACTGGAATGTATCTCAATTATTTGTGCTATGACATTTTTTTGTTTACAAAGTGTGTGCTCCTTTAATATGTAGCTTTAGTTCTTTTCTAATGTCAGGGAAATTGTCTTTTAGAACTTTAAACAATTTTCTATATGATTTGTTAGGTTTGCTGCTTCAGGGATGTCTGTTGTCATTATGTCAGAGTGTTTGTGTCTGTTTTCCATTCCTATTATCCTCTCTCTACTTATTTTAATGTCTTTGAATTTTTCCTTGCATTTGTTAAAAAGCAAAATTAAAACCTATTTATTGCATTAATGATTCAATTTTCAGCAAATATGTATTATTTCTCCTTTAGTTTATATTTTCTTAATAGTTCTTCAGTAGTATTGCCTTGGCCCTCGATTTGTTTCCTTAACTTCTGTCTCCCTTTTCATCTCTTTCTGCTGTTTTAGTGTCTTATCATTTTCTTCATTTTTTTGTTGCAGCATATTTGCATAGCTGCCATGCTACTTTTGAAAATCCTCTCATGCTTAATATGTGGAGCTATTTCCAGACCTTCCACTTGCTCACATATAGCTTGGTTAATTCTTCCTTCTTTACCTATTTTCTTTTCTTCAAGTATCAATCTGAGGGGTACTTTTAACTAGCTTGAAGGTGTGAGGAGAAGGGGAGGGACTGCTCAGCTGAGCTGTGCCCAGGGAAGATCCATCCCTGGGAGAAAATTCTAGATTTAGAGTCAGATAGTCTCATCAGCAGTACCAAGCATGTGTAACCATACCAGCAAAGTCCATAAGACATCACAGGAGTTCCCTACCATAATGAAATAACTGTGTGGTAAGTAACACTTTATTGAGCATTTACTCTGTACCAGACATTGGAAGAAATAATTTGCTACCTTTATTATGTATTTAAGATGCCAGTCCTGTGCTAAGTGCATTATATATATTATTTTATTTATTCAATACAATATGGAAATACCTTTACCAGCCACCATTTTTTGAATGAGGGAGCTCAGGCTTAGAGAAGCTACATAATCTGCTACAAGTCATACAGCTAATAATGACAGAGCTGAGCTTTGGAACCATGTCTAAGCCATAAATGTTTAGTATGGAAAGATTTTTTTTTTTTTTTAAGATTTTATTTACTTATTCGTGAGAGACACACACACAGAGAGAGGCAGAGACACAGGCACAGGGAGAAGCAGGCTCCATGCAGGGAGCCCGACGTTCGACTAGATCCCGGGTCTCCAGGGTCACACTCTGGGCTGAAGGTAGCGCTAAACCGCTGAGCCACCTGGACTGCCCGGAAAGATTCTTTTATCAGGAAATTTGATGTATTGTCGGGAAATACTTGTAGAACCTTGCTCCACTGTGGTTTGCATGTAATCTATTAAAAGCTGAGCAATGTTTCTTTTCCAAAAGTAATTCTAATTTATTGATGAACTATGATATAGACTTGCTTCAAAATGATCTGGGCAGGGGAGGGGACACTGGGTGAGGGAATGGATGGAACAAGATTAACCATAGGTTAATGAGTGAAGCTGGGTGACTTGACGCGTGGAGGCTCATTGTACAGACGTAAATAATAATTGTTCAATTAATGACTTTTCATAGTGGGGCTCTTGAAGTTTATACCACATTTTATTTTAGTTTTTAAATTTTTTAAAATTTTTATTTATTTATGATAGTCACACACACACACACACAGAGAGAGAGAGGCAGAGACATAGGCAGAGGGAGAAGCAGGCTCCATGCACCGGGAGCCCGATGTGGGATTCGATCCCGGGCCTCCAGGACCACGCCCTAGGCCAAAGGCAGGCGCTAAACCACCGTGCCACCCAGGAATCCCTATACCACATTTTAAGCAGCGACTTCTTTGCTTTTGGTGTAATGACTATTTGTCATTATACCAGAACTCTGAGAGAATAAATTTTTATTGTTCCATCCATGTAATATGTGGTACTTTGTTATGGCAGCCTTAGCAAACTAATACACTTACTTAAGTTTGTTTTCCTTGTTCATTTAGAGGAAACATTTTTAGGAATGGATTAAACTCACTGAGTGAAGGATAGCTGTACTTTTCTCTTTGGATATGTTTGAAATTTTCTATAATAAAAACTTCAAAAATGTTAAAAAATACTTCTGGTGAGCAGGCTTTCATATAGAATATTATTGATCTCCAATGACCTACTTTGACATTATGTAAATAGGAATCATTCAGAGAGGTGGTATTTAAAATAAGTCATAGCTGGCCAGTGGGGAAGTTCTGCCCCTTTTCTGAGCAGGAGCCTGATACTAATGGTGTTGAATGCCTGTAAATAATAATCTGAGATTTGGATTTTGACCATCTGTTCTACATGGGTCAAGATTATTTCAAGATTAAATTTGGTTGCTTATGTACCTTATGACCCATCTATACAGATCCATTTCCTATTCAGGGGCTTTGGTTTTCATATAAACCAATGTGGCAAAGTGGTTCAGAGCAGTCTTCTATAGTCAACAGACCTGAATTGGAATGCTGGCTCCACTAATTACTATCTGGGTGCTTAATCTTAGATACATTGTCTTCTCTAAATACTTTCTTCATCTGTAACATGGGGGTAATGACATCTGTCTTTGAGATTGTTGGAAGGAGTAAATGAGATCATATATATAATGTACTTGGCACAATGCCTGGCCATTGTTATTACATTGTCTTAAAAAGATGTGGCAATTCAGAGTGACTAAATCTTTGGCTTATGTCCACTTGACATGACCTGGGCTGAACTATCATTTGTGTCATTTTCGGTGTGGTACCACTTCTCTTAAGGTGACTAAAGTCAGCAGGCATCCTTCCCTTTATTTCACAATTTTAAGCCTCATGTGAACTGCAGGAAATAAACAGATTTCAACATGCTTAGGGAAATAGGAAGGTTCAAGTAGGAAGAAGGTCCACCTGTCATAGAAACCCAACAGAGGTAAAGTCATCTAGTCAATAAATATTTATTGCATGCCAGTATATGGCAAGCTCTATTCTATATGATGGGGATATAGCAATAGACAAAAATACCAAAATCCAAGCTTGGGAATGAAAGTTACATTCATGTGGGGCATCTGGTAGGTGTTGTTTATGGAGTATGCATAATGAGAAGGAAATATATGGTAAGTTTCCTGCTGTTGAACCAGTGATCAAATTGCACACAAGAATATAAAATTATATATGTTAGATGTATATGTACTTTGCCTATAAGAGGGGTCCAATAAATGAGGCATGAGTAAACGATTGTGAAAAACTGAAAGAATAGTGAAACTCAAGAGAGAGTGTGGTTTGTAGGTGTAAAGGTTCAGATTGCACTGGTTCATGGGTATATACTTTATTTATTTATTTATTTATTTAGATTAAAAACATTTTTAAAAAAAGATTTTATTTATTTATTCATGAGAAACAGAGAGACAGAGAGGCAGAGACAGGCAGAGGGAGAAGCAGGCTCCATGCAAGGAGCCCAACGTGGGACTCGACGCTGGATCTCCAGGATCATGCCCTGGGCCAAAGGTGGTGCTAAACTGCTGAGCTACCCAGGCTGCCCCAGATTAAAAAAAATTTTTTAAGTTGATTTCTACACCCAACATGGGGCTTGAGCTCAACCTTGAGAACAAGAGTTTCATGCTTCACTGTCTGAGCCAGCCAGGTGCCCTAGTTCATGGATATATGTTTTATAACAACCTTTAATCCAGTGATCTATATTATGCTTTAATAAAACTTTTTAAAAAGTAATTGAAGGAGGAAAGGAAAAAAACCCTAACCCTACAAGATAGAAGTCATTATCCTCATCCTTCATAGAAGGAAACTGAGGCTCTCAGTTAAATATAATTTGCTCTAGATCTCACAGCTAATAAGTGCCAGCGATAGATTTGAATGCAATTCTAAAGTCCATTCTGTTTTGATTGTTTTGGGTGTAAGCTTCCTTGGAAGCATGGTGTTAACATTTGAAAAGAAGAACTTGTTCATTCAAACTCATCTTTAATTAATAAATTTGATATTTGTCACCCCGTCTGTTCTCAGAAAGGAAGGAAAGTGAACTAAATCAGTCTGAGATACCCTGTCACATTCCATTCTGCATCCTCTTTCCACTTCTTCCTTCTCTTCCCTTCTATTATTTAGAAGGTGATTTCCGGGTACATAATTGAAGAAATGGAAAACTCTAGCGTTGGGTTATTAGTAAGAGTATCTCCCCTTGTCCACAGTTTTGCTTTCCATAGTCTCAGTTACCCATGGTCAGCTGTGGTCCAGAAGATGATGATTCTCCTTCTGATGTGTTATCAGGTCAGTAGTAGCCTGATGTCACGTCACAGTACTTGTGTCACTCACCTCACTCAACTCATCATGTAGGCATTTTATCATCTCACATCATTACAAGAAGTGTGAGTACAGTACAATAAAATATTTTGAGAGAGAGACATTTGCATACAGTTCATGATAGTATATTGTTATAATTGTTTTATATTAGTTATTGTTGGTAATCTCTTACTGTGCTTAATTTATAAGTTAAACTTTATCTTTGGCAAGTATGTATAGGAAAGAACATAATATATAGGTTTCAGTACTATCCGTGGTTTTAAGCATCTACTTGGGGTCTTGGAATGTATTTTTCCTGGATAAGGTGGAAACTACTGTATTTCAGTATCTCTGGTGAAAATTGGTTGTTTTTGACTGCCCAGTGTCCATTTTCTAATCTTCTGGTAATAGCATCTGTAGCAGTCAGAATTGTATTTGGCTACAAGTAACAGAAAACACAATTAACAACGGCTTTAACAAATAAGGGTTTCTTGTATCGCATGATAAGTCTGGAGGTTGAGAGTCAGGGCTAAAGCAAAGGCTCATTGGAGCTATCAGGTACCCAGAAAATTTCTATTTTTCTGGTCTACCAGCTTTGGGAGGTGTTCATATGCAGCCTCATGCTTTTTGCTTCATAGTGACAAGATGGCTGCTGCCTTCCTGTCATCACATTCATATTCCAAGTAGAAAGGAGGCAGAGGGTAAAAGAGCAAAAGAACCATGCCAGATCTTTTTTCTAGCAAAGCATATCTTTCTAAAAGGCTCTACTTAGCAAACTAATGCTTATTTCTTATTAGCTGGGGCTGTATCACATGACCACTTCTAGACCAATATTATAGGGCTGAAGGAATAAAATTTCTTTTTTTTTTCAATTGAAAGAGGTTTAATAAAAAGATGAATGTACATAATTTATAAATGGCATTTCAGAAGTCAGGATCATTGCCCAAAAAAATCAATTGAAAGCAGAATACTGAAGCCTAATATATTTGCATGACATTTAACAATTGTTTTGCATACAAAAAAGAAACATGAAGAAAAGGGAATACTTTAGATTGGAACTTAAGACACAAATCAAGTACTACCAAGAGATACTACATATAACTTCATTTTTCTTTTGAATTAAGAGGCTTTATACAAAGCTGATTTCATGAACAAAACAAATCACACATTGATAATTACCATAACGTTTTATGGATCCAAAAGCATAATATCTACTATGAAATATGAGTCACTGTATATCTTTAGTTTGAAGAATCATCATGATGCAGATGCAACAATTTAGATTTACTTCCCACCTCTACAATTAAATACTAAAACCTTTTGGGAGATCATGATACTTCTATTATCAATTTGAAATTGTTTCATTTTTCAAATATCTTTCTTAGAAATAAAAGGCACAATCACAATGTATGCTAAGCACCATTCCCTTTTTTTTTTTCTTTCTAAGCACCATTCCTAAAAAAGAAATCTTTAATCACATGGTGTTGGTTGGGGCTTAAAAATGCACTTATTTTGGGAATAGTTTTTGCATAAGCACAATTTGATAACGTTAAAAAGGCAGATAGTGATTGCTGCAAACAAATTATTAGCTCCTGTAAAGTACCAAGGTGCATTCTTGATATATTAAGGCATTTGGAGACAAGAGACACCTCTATAGTTTCCTTATCTTAGAGCTTGCTTTTACTCTTGAAAGTATTCTTCAAATGTTTGACAAAGGAAATGTCCCCTGCTCCATGAGGCCAGTTGTCATGATCTGGTATGTCAAATATGTGCGTATACAAGACTGGCCCCCGTCCATGTTCACCAACTGTCCAGTGATGAAGGAAGCTGCAGGGGACAGCAGGAAGCAGACCACCAAGGAGATCTCCTCAGGCACTCCAATTCACTTAGCTGGGATTTTCTCAAAGTACCCTGCAAATACGTTTTCTGCCAAAGGACCATAGTTGTCAACAGCACTTGGGGAATAAATGGTTCCAGGGGCAACACAGGTGATTCTTATTCCACTGTTGGCCCATTCCACAGCTATGGATTTGGTGAGCTTGTAAACCCCTGCTCTGGCAGCTCCACTATGCGTAAATCCTGGATATCCATTTCTAGTAAGGATAATAATATTGACAATAGATCCTCCATGCTCTTTCATCCAGGAGTTGTAAACTGCTTCGCACATGTAGAAGGTGCCTGTCAGGTTGGTTTCAATCACAGCATGCCATACCTTTGCATTAATGTTTTCCATAGAAGCCATGAACTGGCCTCCTCCATTGTTTATCAAAAAGTTGATTTTACCATAAATCTCTAGGGTGGATCTGACCAAATTGTTCACCTCTTCTTTGCAAATGTTGCATTTTATGGGAGTGACCTGAGCCTGGTTGGTCAGGGGTAGGCTGGCCCTCAGTTCATCTGCAGTAGATTTTAATCGATCAAAATTATGAGATGCAATGACCATATTACATCCCAGATGCAGGAGCTCGGTGGCGATGGCCTTCCCGATGCCCGTGGCCCCGCTGGTGACAATGGCCAGCTGGTGCTGCAGCAAGCCGGGAGCCAGGAAGCTCCTGCACTCGCCCCATGGCTTTATGTCGTCGGAGGGCCTGGCTTGCTGCAGCGCGGGGCTCCCCAGGTCCAGGAATAAAATTTCTAATAATTCATCTTGGTGGTGAGGATAAAAGCAAACTCTCCTTCTGATCAAGATCTCTGTTCTACCTGAATCATTAGAATTCTGTGCAGGGAAAGGGGGAAATGTATGTTGAGTGGCAGTGGACAGTATCTGCTATGGAACCTCCACTTTCCTTTGGGGAACCCACTTTCTCTCATGTTCAGCCCATGTGGATCAGATGGAGCATTCCCATTCACGAGCCATGTGTAGGGAGGACAGGCAGGATGCCTCTAATTCCTGGAAGAAGCTCCACTGGAGTTATTGAGGAAGTGAAGCCTTCTTGCTGGGAGCACTAGCTGTAAGGCAACTTAAGTCTTGATCTACCAGGACCCCTGCAGGCATGGTTTTTTTTTTAAGATACAGAGGTCAGATGGAAGGAGGGCTTGATAATATGGGACCCTGGTCAAGTTAAGTTTATATCTAGAATTTCACTAGAATAGACTTTTTAGTTGCTCCAGCCCATGAATTCCTTCTGTGTGCCTAGTTCACATATGCGCACAGGATGTGGATTTTGCCATCAAGAGTCTCAACAAATAGTATACTCAGAGAGTCTCTTCCCTCAGGAGGCCCAGACTCTTCAGATATTGTTAACTTCTCACTAAAGAATTAACCAGGCAACCTGAGGGAGCCCATGACAGTCTATTATATAGCCAGTGTAGCAAATGACCTAGCAAACTGTATACAAGTATAAAAACAATGTGCCATTTCCTCAAGTTGCAATTGATATGTATTAGTTTTTGATAAATTTGTAAATTTCACTGTAATATAATTGTGCATTCTAAATCTAGTCCATAATTTTTAAAAAGATTTATTTATTTATTCATGAGAGAGAGAGAGAGAGAGAGAGAGAGAGAGAGAGAGAGAGGCAGAGACACAGGCAGGGACACAGGCAAAGAGAGAAACAGACTCCCGGGATCATGCCCTGACCGAAGGCAGACACTCAATTGCTGAGCCATCCAGGCATCCCAAATCTAGTCCATAATTGTGAAGCTATCTATTACATAGACTCAGATTGCATAATTTTTTCCTTTTCTTTTCTTTTCTTTTCTTTTCTTTTCTTTTCCTTTCTCTCTTCTTTTTAAGGACTGTATCGCTCATACAACTTGGGTTTCAGCTGTACTCACAAATGATAAATAAAATTACATTGGAATAAATGGAAATTAGGCTACATAAGTAGGGAGTATGACAAAACAGCACTCTCTTTTAAGCATAGAATCAGAAAGTCAACCCAAGGAGAATATTAAAGTGAATAAGAACTCACTTTCTAGCTCTAGCAAATGAAAAGAATAAAAGAGAATGTTATCACCAATAGATAATGTCTTTAATAAGATGGTAACGGGAAAGCAAGAACTTTAAATATTTTTGTTCATTTTTAAACTTCCATTGTTCTGGATACTCTGTGATCAGAAAACTAGAATAACCTGAAATGGAAAAAAAATGAGCAAACAACAAAGACAGTGAAATGCTGGCTTGAAGAGCAGTAGCTCTTAACTGCCAAGGTCATTGTCTACTTTGAGAATATGATGAAAGCTAACTGCCGTCTTCTCAGAAAAATACACATGAAAAAAAAATAAAAAAATAAAAAAATAAAAAAATAAAAAAAATAAAAAATAAATAAATAAATAAAAAGAAAAATACACATGTTTTGCACACAGTTTCTGGGATTTATAGACATCTTAAAAACCAATCATGGAGACTCCATCCTCAACATACAGATCCATGGATTCTAGATTAAAACCCCTCTTTTAAGCATGTTAGTCTTTGTTTTAAAATTCTTTTGGTGGGGATCCCTGGGTGGCTCAGCGGTTTGGCGCCTGCCTTTGGCCCAGGGTGGGATCCTGGAGTCCTGGGATCGAGTCCTGCGTCGGGCCCCCGGCATGGAGCCTGCTTCTCCCTCTGCCTGTGTCTCTGCCTCTCTCTCTATGTCTATCATAAATAAGTAAATAAATCTTTAAAAAATAAAATAAAAAAAATAAAACAAAATTCTTTTGGCAAGAAAGTGAAACTAACCAATTTGTCACATTCTGGTAAATAATAATAGCTATCATTTAAAAAACTCCTACGGTACAATATGGCATTGGGCTTGATAGTCTTAAATATATCATCTCATTGAATTCTTATAAGTCTTATTATAACCCAGGAAAGTTGATACTTTAGTTGGTCCTTGTTTTACAGACAGCAAAATTGGGGTTGACTTGAAGATATTAAATAACTTCATAAAGGTCACATAGCAGGGCAGGGATTAAATCCAGCCAGGTTTGTCTGATTCCAAAATTCACCATCCTCTTCTGCATGTCATTCCAATCTCCTTGTCCCAGCTTCTTGTTTTCAGTTGGGTACCACATTTTCACCTTTTTGGTTCATATTTGAGAAACCTACAGAAACATTTCACCATGTTCCTGTGGGTTTCTTTAAAAACCCCTTCAGTCAGTCTCTGTCCAGAAATCACCCCATCAGAGAACCTTCATCTAAAATAAACTCCAGGGGTGCTTGGGTGGCTCAGTCGGTTAAGCATCTGACTTTGGCTCAGGTCATGACCCAGGGTTCTGGGATCAAGCCCTGTGTTGGGCTTCCTGCTCAGCAGGGAGGCTGCTTCTCCCTCTCCCTCTGTACCTACCCCTGCTCACGCTCTCTCTTGTTCTCTCATGTGCTCCCTATCAAATAAATAAATCAAAGCTTTTAAAAAATAATAAAAATAATACCCCAATACTTTGTCACTCTGTTCCTTTACCTGCTTCATTTTTCTTCCTAGCACCTCTCATATACTGACATGTTATTACATTTTTATTTTATTATTGTCTGCATCTCCCTCCATGAAAGCAAGGACTCTGTTTTAGTTACTCTGCATCCTCAACATCTAGTATACAGCCTAGAATATGGGAGGTACTCTATCAATATATATTAATAAAGGGAAGAGTAAATGAATGACTATTTGGGGAAGCAAGAGAAGTACATATCTGGTCTTTGTTTCTGCTTCACATGGTCAGAACCTTCAACAAGTTCAGAACATTCCAGACCAGTGTTTCTCCAGCTGGGACAAGCTTCTCAGAAGAAATTCTCATGGACTTCTGCTTAAGATCTGCCAAAGTGAGGTGCCTGTTAGCATATCTGTTCCCTCTAACCCACAACCTTGGCAGTGTTCTTCCTTTTTCCTGTATTAAGGACTTTTCCCCATGGACCCTTTAAATGCCATTAGACCCACGACTGACCTCTCCAAACTCTCCTCAGTTTAATTCAATGAGAATATTTGCCTTTCCAACCAAGAACAATGTCACCAAACTCCTGTTTCCTAACCTTTTAGGAAGCCTAAGGATGTGGGACAAAAGTCTCACTATAATTAGCCAGATCAATTCTGCTCTGCTGCTATGCTGTAATATGACTTCTTTGCCTGACCTGAATTTTTTCCTTTTTTAAAAATATTTTATTATTTATTTATTTTAAGAGAGAGAATGAGAGTGCATACATGCATGAGTAGAGGAGGGGCAAAGGAGAATGAGAGGGAGAAGAAGAGAGAGACTGAAGCAGACTCTGTGCTGAGTGCAGAGCCTGATTTGGGGCTTATCTCATGACGCTGAGATCATGATCTGAGCTGAAACCAAGAGCTGGATGCTTACCTGATTGAACCACCAAGGTACCCCTGACCAGAATTTTCTTAATAAAATGAGTATCGTGTACTTTGTTCCCTTTTGGGGTTTGAAAATTGGTTTATTAATTTTTTCCTCATTTTTTTTCTTGGGCACTAAAGTTAAGATTACTGGTCTTTTAATGTCCCTTTAATAACATGGTCACCATGTGGATATTTAAAAATCTTCAGTATAAATTTGAAAGCATTTTGGGAGACCAGGTATGGTGTAAAAATTATGACATTTTATCTATTTATAAAAAGACTTTATTTTGTAGATCAATTTTTGGTTCATAGAAAAATTGAATGGAAGGTACTGAGATCTCAAATAAACCCCTTGCCCCCACACAGGCATAACCTCCCCAATTGCTTATTTCTTTTTAGTGCTGAATACTATTTCATTGCCTGCATGTACCACAGTTTATCCATTCACCTAGTGAAGGAAATCTCAGTGGCCTCCAAGTTTTGGCAGTTATGAATAAAGCTGCTATAAACATTCATATGCAGGTTTTTGTGTGGACATACGTTTTCAACTTATCTGGGTAAATACCAAGGAGCACAATGGCTGGATCATGTGGTAGAAACATGTTTCGTTTTGTAAGAAACTGCCAAACTGTCTTCCAAAATGTCTGTATCATTTTGCATTTCCACCAGCAATGAATGAGAGTTCCTGTTGTTGTTTTTTTCTTAAATATTTATTTATTTTTAAAGTAGGCTCCATGCCCAGCATGCAGCCCAATGCAGGGCTCAAATCAATGACCCTGAGATTGAGATCTGAGCTGAGATCAAGAGCTGGACACTTTGACTGAGCCATCCAGACACCCTAAAGTTGTTTTTTATTTTTATTTTTTTATTTTTAAGTAATCTCTACACCCAACACAGGGCTTGAACTCACAACCTTGAGATCAAGAGTCACATGCTCTACTGTCTGAGCTAGCCAGGTGTCCAAGAGTTCCTTTTGCTCCATGTCCTTGCCAGCATTTGGTAGTACTAGTGTTTTGGATTCTGACCATTCAAAAAGGTATGTAGTGGTGTCTCATTGTTTTAATTTGCAATTCCCTAATGACCTAAGATACTGAGTATCTTTTCATATGCTTATTTGCCATCTGTATATCTTCTCTAATGATGTGTTCAGATCTTTTGCCCTTTTATTAATCAAGTTGTTAATTTTTTGAAAATTTGAGTATAGTTGACACATGATGTTACATTAGTTTCACAGGTAAAACAGTGATTTAACTTTTCAATACATTATGCTATGCTCTTCACAGTGTAAGATTGTTAATTTATTACTGTTGAGTTTTAAAAGTTCTTTGTGTTATTTTGGACAAAATTTTTTTTTTTTTAAGATTTTATTTACTTATTCATGAGAGACACAGAGAATGAGGCAGAGACTAGGCAGATGAATAAGCAGGCTCCCTGTGGCAAGCCCGATCCAGGCTCCCAAGACCCCGGGATCAGGACTTAAGCCAAAGGCAAACGCTCAACCACTGAGCCCCCAGCTGCCCCTGGACAACAGTTCTTTTTTAAAAGATTTTATTTATTTATTCATGAAAGTCACAGAGAGAGATGCAAAGACATAGGCAGAGGGAGAAGCAGGCTCCATGCAGGGAGCCTGATGTGGGACTCCATCCAGGGACTCCAGGATTACGCCCTGGGCCGAAGGCAGATGCTCAACCTCTGAGCCACCCAGGCGTCCCAACAGTTCTTTGTCACATGTCTTTTGCAAATATTTTCTCCCACTTTGTGACTTGTTTTCTCATTCTCTTGATGTTGTCTTTCATAGAGCAAAACTTTTTACTTTTAATGAAGTCCAGTTTATAAATTCTTTCTTTCATGGATCACACCTTTATTTTCTTTAAGATTTTATGTATTTTTTTGAGAGAGAAAGAGAGAGAGTGAGAAAAAGTACCAGCATGGGGGAGGGGCAGAAGCAAAAGGAGAAGCGGGTAGCCAGCATGTGCGGAGCTTGATCCCAGGACCTGAAGATCATAAGGACCTGGAGATCATGACCCAACTGAAGATAGTCATTTAACTGACTGAGCCACCTACGTGCCCTGGATCACGCCTTTAGAGTTGTACCTAAAATGTTATAATCATACCCAAAATCATCTAGGTTTCCTCCTATGTTATTTTCCAAGTTTTATGTTTTACATTTGGGTCTATGATGCATTTTAAGTTAATTCAAAGGGTATAATATCTGTGTCTAGAGTCATTATTTTGCATGTGGTTGGAAGTCCAATTGTTCCATCAGCATTTATTGAAAGGACTATTTTTGCTCCATTGTATTTTCTTGCCTTCTTTGTTAAAGATTGTTCACTATATTTATGTAAGCTTATTTCTTTTTTCTTTTTTATTTTATTTATTTATTTTTTGGGGGGTCTATTTCTTGATTCTATTCTCTCCATTGATTTATTTGTCTGCTATTTTGTCAATACTACACTGTCTTGATTACAGCAGCTTTATAGTAACACTTAAAGTTGGCTATTGCCAGTTCTCCAACTTTGTTCTTCTCCTTTGGTATTGTGTTGGCTATTTTGGGTCTTTTGCCTCTACATATAACATTAATATCAGTGTGTCAAAATCCACAAAATAACCTACTGGGATTTTGATGAATAATGACTTAAGTTTATTTATTTATTATTTTTATTTTTTTTTAAGTTTATAAATAAGGTTGAGAAGAACTGACATCTTAACAATTCTGAGTCTATGAATGAACCTGAAATATTTCTCCATTCATTTAATTCTTTGATATCCTTCACCAGAGTTTTGTAATTTTCCTCTTGTATATATCTTGTACATATTTTGTTAGGTTTATACCTAAATATTTCATTTTGGGGGGTGATAATGTAAATGGTATTATGTTTTTAAAATTTCAAATCCCAAATTATTCACTGATGGTATATAGGGAAGTGATTGGTTTTTTATATTAAACTTAAATTCTGCAATCTTGCTATAATCACTTATTATTTATGGGAGATTTTTGTCAGTCCTTTCAGATTTTCTATGATGATCATATCACCTTTGAACAAAAATAATTTTATTTCTTCCTTCCCAGTCAGTATATCTTTCATTTTCTTGTCTTATTGCATTATCTAGAACGTCTAGTATGATGTTTAAAAAAAATGGTGATAGGGGACATTTTTGCCTTGTTCTTGATTAGTGGGAGACCTTTAAGTTTCTTACCATTAAGTATGATGTTGATTGTAAGTTTTTTGTGCTTATTCTTTATTAAGTTGAGGAAGTTATCCTCCTACTTTACTAAGAGATTTTTTTTTTATCATGAATTGGTGTTGAATTTTGTCAAATGCTTTTCCTGCATCTATTGATATGATCATGTGATTTTTCCTCTTTAGCCTGTTGTTGTGATAGATTATATTAATTGTTTTTTAAAATTGATTTTTGAATGGTGACCCAGTCTGGAACACCTGGGACAAATCCCACTTGGTTATGATGTATAATTCCTTTTATTGTTGGATTCAATTTCCTAAATTTTCTTGAGGAGTTTTGCATCCATGTTCATGAGAGATACTGATCTGATGTTTTCTTTTCTTGTGGTATTTTTATCTGATATTAGGGAAATATCAGCTTCATAGAGCAAGTTCAGTAGTATTCTCTCTGTTTCCATCCTCTGAAGGATGATGCTCTTTGAAAGAGGATAGAAAATTGATATAATTTCTTTGTTAAATTTTTGGTAGAATTCACCAGTGGGCCCATCTGAGCTTGGCACTTTGTTTTGGAATGTTATTAACTATTTATTCACTTTAAAAAATAGATATAGACCTGTTCAGATTGACTATTTTTTCTTGTGTGAGTTTTATCAGGTTGTGTTATTCAAGGAATTGATTCATTTCATCTAAGCTATCAAATATGTGGGCATAGAATTGTTTATAATATTCTTTTATTATCTTTTTAATTCCCATGGAATCTGTAGCAATGTCCTCTCTTTCATTTGTGGCATTAGTAATTTGTGTCCTTTCTTTTTCTTTTAGTTAGTCTGGCTAAAGGCTTAGGGGGTTTTGATCTTTTCAAAGAACTAGCTTTTGGGTTCATTGATTTTCTTTGTTGATTTCCTATTTTCTATTTCATTGATTTCTGTTCTAATTCTTATTATTTATTTTTTTCTGATTAACTTGGATTTAATTTGCTCTTCTTTTCCTAGTTTCCTTAAGTGGAAACTTAGATTATTGATTTTCTAATATTCTTTTTTAATATGTGCATTCAATGCTATAAATTTCTCATCAAGCACTGCTTTCACTACATCCCACAATTTTTTTTTAAAGATTTTATTTATTTATTCATGAGAGACACACATAGAGAGAGAGAGAGGCAGAGACACAGGCAGAGGGAGAAGCAGGCTCCATGCAGGGAGCCCGACGTGGGACTCGATCCCGGGTCTCCAGGATCATGCCCTGGGCCGAAAGTGGCGTTAAACCACTGAGCCACTGGGGCTGCCCCTCATCCCACAAATTTTAATAAAATGTATTTTTATTTTTATTCAGTTAGAAAAATTATTTTAATTTCTCGTCAGATTTTTTGACCCATGTGTTATTTAGAATTGTGTTGTTTAATCTGCAAATATTTTGGATTTTTCAATTATCTTTCTGTTGTTCTTTTCTAGTTTAGTTCTATCATCTGAGAGCAGACATTGTATGATTTCTCTTCTTTGAAATCTGTTAAAGTATGCTTTATGGCCCAGAATGTGGTCTATTTTGGTGAATGTTCTATATGATCTTGAGAAGAATGTGTATTCTGCTGTTATTCAGTGAGGTAGTCTATAGATGTTTTTTATATACAGTTGATTGATGATGTTAAGTTCACAATGTCCATATTGATTTTCTGCCTGCTGAGTCTGTCCATTTCTGATAGAGGAGTATTAAAGTCTGTAATTATGGTAGTGGATTTATCTGTTTCTTCATGCAATTCTACTAATTTTTGTCTCATTTAAATGGATGTTAGGGTGTTAAATGCATACACATTAAGGATTTTTATGTCTTTGAGAATTGACCCTCTTATGTAAAAATAATATTACAGAATATTAAGGTAATATTACAGAATAATAAGGGTATTATAAATACCCTTCTGTATCTCTGATAAATTTTCTTGCATTGAAGTCTGCTCTGTCTGAAATTAATATAGCTACTTCTGCTTATTAGTGTTAGTGAAGTATATTTTTCTTGATCCATTTATTCTAACTCTATTTGTGTCTTTATATTTAAAGTGGGTTTCTTGTAGACAACACTTAGTTGGGTCTTGTATTTCGATCTACTCTGATGGTCTCTGTCTTTCCATTTATATGTTTATAGCATTGATGTTTAAATTGATTACTGATATAGTTACATTATTTTATTTATTACTATTTTATACTAATTGCCCTTATTCTTTGTTCCTATTTTTGTCTTCCATTATCTAATGTTATTTTACAATTTATAATAGTGTTTTTAGTTATACTTTACTTACTATATGCAGGTGCTGTGCCATGAGTTTTGCTTTCATTTTCTTACTTAGTCCACTTAACAATCCTATGATATAAGCTATAATAGCCAGCACTTACTATATGTCTACTAAGCTGTTAAACTTGTCATTATCTCATTTAATTCTTTCAACAACGCTATGTCAAAAGTTATTATTATTCTCATTTTACAGATGAGGGATCTGAGGCTTACTGAGGGCATGTAAGATGTCAATTGTAGTCTTATCTTCTTTTAATTTTCCAAAATAATCCCTACTGTCTTCATCCTGCCTTACAAACATCTTTCTTTACTTCCTAAGGCTGAGCTTTGTCATTGCTTACCTGTTTCATCAAAAAATAACACATGTATATCCTTTCTTTGAATTTGCTTATTCTTTCCTAAAGTGTGAAGGCTTCTGTTGCTCCTGTTAAGTTTTTTAAAAAATGATTTGTGTGTTTGTGTGAGTAGCAGTTAGAATGAAAGCTGAGGTATGAAATACATAAAAAGTCTCTTTCTTGGAGGACTTTACAAGATGGTAGAGGAGTAGGAAACTTTAGTGTTGTCTAGTCAGAGGAATTCAGCTAGATATCTATCAAATCATTCTGAACACCCATGAACTCAACCAGAGATCTAAGAAAAGAATTGATGCAATTCTACAGATAGAAAAGTGACCACTTTCTGCAAGGCAGGAGGTATGGAGAAGTGAATCCGAGGCAATATGTCAGAAGATAAACTGTGGGGGGAGGGAGTCTCTCCATAAGTTGGCTACCTGAAAGTGATATAGAATCAGATTGCAAAATTGGAACTTTTAGAAGTCTGCTTGCGTGAGGAACATCCCTGCCCGAAAGGGTCTTAAGTAACAAAATGGGGCAGAATATTAGAATGACAAGATGGAAAAATTCACCTCAAAAAAGAGGACAAGAGGCAGTACTGACTGCCAGAGATCTAATCAGTATGGGAATTCAGTTGGGAACTAGAGTTCAGAATAATGATTATAAAGATACTAGCTGGGCTTGAAAACATAGGAGACACTAGAGAATCCCTTTCTGGAGAAATAAAAGAACTGAAAAAGAGAGGAAAAAGAGAGAGAAGAGGGCAGAAGGTATATTGGAGCAAATTATAACAGAGAAGGTCTCTAATCTGAGGAAGGAAACAGGCATTCAGGTCCAGAAGGTACAGAGAACTCCCATCTGTTCTACAGTTCTTTTGGTTTCTATCTCATTGATTTCTGCTCTGATCTTTATTAATTCTCTTCTCCTGCTGGGTCTAGGCTTTATTTGCTGTTCTTTACCTAGCTCTTTTAGGTGTAAGGTTAGGTTGTATATTTGAGATCTCTCTTGTTTCTTGAGAAAGACTTGTATTGCTATATAATTTCCTCTTAAGACCCCCTTTGCTGTATCTCAAAGGTTTTAAACAGTTGTGTTTTCATTTTCATTCATTGCGTTGAAAAATTTAAAATCCTCTTTAATTTCCTGGTTGACCCATTCGTTCTTTGTAGAATGTTCTTTAACCTTCAGGTATTTGAGTTCTTTCCAAATTTCCTCTTGTGATTAAGTTCAAGTTTCAAAGCATTATGGTCTGAAAATGTGCAGGGAATGATCCCATCTTTTGGTACCAGTTGAGATCTGATTTATGACCCAGTATGTGATCTATTCGGGAGAATGTTCCATGTGCACTTGAGAAGAATGTGCATTCTGTTGCTTTAGGATGTAACTCTCTGAATATATCTGAAGTCTATCTGGTGCAGTATATCATTCAAAGACCTTGTTTTCCTTGTTGATCTTCTGCTTAAATTATCTGTCCATTGCAGCAAGTGGGGTGTTAAAGTCCCCTACTATTATTGTATTATTATCGATGTGTTTCTTTAATTGGTTTATACAATTGGCTACTTCCATATTAGGGGCATAAATATTTACAATTGTTAGATTTTCTTGTTTGATAGACCCTTTGATTATGATATAGTGTTCTTCTTCATATCTTATTATAGTCTTTGGTTTGAAATCTAATTTGTCTGATACAAAGATTGCTACCCCAGCTTTCTTTTGCTGCCCCTTAACATGATAAATGGTTTTCCACCCCTTCATTTTCAATCTGGAGGTGTCTTTGAGTCTAAAATGAGTCTCTTGCAGACTAGGAGCTGGTTCTTTGAAAGAATTGATTAGATTAATAAACTGGCCAGATGAATCAAAAAGAGAGAGAGAGAGAAGGGACCCAGATAAAATCATGAATGAAAGAGGAGAGATCATAAGCAACACCAAGGAAATACAAATAATTTTAAGAATATATTATGAGCAACTATATGTCAAAAAATTAGGCAATCTGGAAGAAATGAATGCATTCCTAGAAATGTATAAACTACCAGAACTGAAACAGAAAGAAATAGAAAACCTGAACAAACCTATAACCAGCAAGGAAATTGAAGCAATAATAAAAAATCTCACAACAAATGTATGGCTTCCAGGGGAATTCATCCAAACATTTAAAGAAAAATTAATACTTATTCTACTGAAACTGTTGCAAAAAATAGAAATGGAAGGAAGACTTCCAAAATCTTTCTATGAGACCAACATTACCAAAAAGGAGAATTACAGACCGATATCCATGATGAACATGGATGCAGAAATTCTCACTAAGATACTAGCCAATAGAATCTAACAATACATTAAAAAGATTATTCACCATGACCAAGTGGGATTTATTCCTGGGCTACAAGAGTGGTTGAATATCCACAAATCAATCAGTGTGATACACTACATTAATAAAGGACAAGAACCATATGATCCTTTCAACAGATGTAGAAAAAGCATCTGACAAAGTACAGCATCCTTTCTTGATTTAAACTCTTCACAGTGTAGGGATAGAGGGAACATACATCAATATCATAAAAGCCATATATGAAAAGCCCACAGCAAATATCAATTTCAATGGGTAAAAACTGAGAGCTTTTCCCCTAAGGTTAGGAACACAATGTCCACTATCACCACTGTTGTTCAACATAGTACTAGAAGTCATAGCCTCAGCAATCAGACAACAAAAAGGAAAAAAAGGCATCTGAATTGGCAAAGAAGTCAAACTCTCACTCTTTGCAGATGACATGATACTCTATGTGTAAAACTCAAAAGACTCCACCCCAAAATTGCTAGAACTCATACAGGAATTCAGCAATGTGGCAGGATATAAAATCAATGCATGGAAATCAATTGCATTTCTATACACTGAGACATAAGAAAGAGAAATAAGGAGTTGCTCACATTTACAATTGCACCAAAACCATAGGATACCTCGGAATAAACTAACCAAGAAGCAAAGATTTGCACTCAGAACACTTATGAAAGAAATTGAGGAAGACACAAAGAAATGGAAAAACGTTCTATGCTCATGGATTGGAGGAACAAATATTGTTAAAATGTCTATGCTACCGAGAGCAGTCTATACATTCAACACAATCCCTATCAAAATACCGTCAGCTTTTTTCAAAGAGCTAGAGCAAATAATCCTAAAATTTGTATGGAACCAGAGAACACCCCGGATAGCCAAAGGAATGTCAAAAAAGAAAACCAAAGTTGGTGGCATCACAATTCTGGTCTTCAAGCTCTATTACAAGGATGTAATTATCATGACAATATGGCACTGGCACAGAAACAGACATATAAATCAATGGAATAGAATAGAGAACCCTGAAATGGACCCTCAACTCTATGGTCAACTAAACTTTGACAAAGCAAGAAAGAATATCCAAAGGAAAAAAGTCTCTTCAACAAATGGTGTTGAGAAAACTGGACAGCCACATGCAGAAGTATGAAACTGGACCCCTTTCTTACACCATACACAAAAATAGATACAAAATGGATAAAAGACCTAAATGTGAAACAGGAATCTACCAAAATCCTAGAGAACACAGGCGCCAATGTCTGCGACCTCTGCCACAACAACTTCTTGCTAGACACATCTCCAAATGCAAGGGAAACAAAGGCAAAAATGAATTATTGGGACTTCATCAAGATAAAAAGCTTTTTCCCAGGGATGCCTGGGTGTCTCAGTGTTGAGCGTCTGCCTTTGGCTCAGGGTGTGATCCCCGGGGCCCAGGATTGAGTCCCGCATCGGGCTCCTTGCAGGGAGCCCGCTTCTCCCTCTGTCTGTGTCTCTGCCTCTCTCTCTGTGTCTCTCATGAATAAGTAAATAAAATCTTAAAAAAAAAAAAAGTTTTTGCACAGCAAGGGAAATAGCTGACAAAACCAAAAGACAACCGATAGAATGGGAGAAGATATTTGTAAATGTCTTATCAGATAAAGGGCTAGTATTCACAATCTATAAAGAACTTATCAAACCCAACACCCAAAGAACAAATAACCCAATTGAGAAATGGGCAGAACACATGACTAGATATTTCTCCGGAGAAGACATACCAATGGCTAGCAGACATGAAAAAATGCTCAACATCACTCGGCATCAAAGAAATACAAATCAAAACCACAATGAAATACCACCTCACATGTGTCAGAATGGCAAAGATTAACATCCAGGAAATGACAGATGTTGGCAAGGATGCAGAGAAAGGGGAATCCTCTTATACTATTGGTGGGAATGCAAGCTGGTGCAGCCACTCTGGAAAACAGTATGGAGGTTCCTCAAAAAGTTGAAAATAGAGCTATCCTATGATCCAGCAATTGCACTACTAGGGACTTACCCCAAAGATACAAATGTAGTGATCTGAAGGGCCACCTGCACCCCAATGTTTATCAGCAGCAATGTTCACGATAGCCAAACTATGGGAAGAGCCCAGATATCCATCAACAAATGAATGGATAAAGAAGGTGTCATATTTATACAGTGAAATACTGCTCAGCCATCAAAAAAAAAAAAAAAAAAAGGAAAGAAAGAAAAGAAAAGAAATCTTGCCATTTGCAATGACATACATGGAACTAGAAGGTATTATGCTAAGTGAAATAAATCAATCAGAGAAAGACAATTATCATATGATCTTACTTATGTGGAATTTAAAAAACAAAACAGGATTATAGGGGAAGGGAGAGAAAACTAAAACAAGATGAAATCGGAGAGGGAGACAAACCATAAGAGACTCTTAATCATAGGAAACAAACTGAGGGTTGCTGAAGGAGAGAGGGGTGGGGAGATAGGGTAACTGAATGATGGATGTTTAAGGAGGGCATGTGATGTAATGAGCACTGGGTGTTATATAAAACTGATGAATCACTGACCTCTACCTCTGAAACCAATAATACACTTTGTTAATTAATTGAATTTAAATTTTAAAAAGTCTTTTCCCCTCCCCATACAGCAGGATCTTGTCCATTGGTCCACAGCCTGGGTTTGGTAGTAGATGTCCAGGTAGCCAAGTCTTCCCTCTAATCTCACATGCTTATGCCTCTGCAATGCTAGAACTTCTCCGGGAAAGGTTGGGACATTTTACCATTGGATTTGCACACTTCTTATAATAACTGTCTTTTCCTATTTCAGTTCATGCAAAAACTTTCTCTTGCTCTTCTACTCTCATTCAATGCAGAAGCAATCTGAGTTGTCTCAGTTGCAGGAAGCCACACACACCTGCAGACCTTCCCCTGCAATCTGGCCCATACTTCTCCAAGAGTGGTCAGACTCTCTGGGAAGCTTGTTAAATGCACATTCCTAGATCTCACTTTCATGGATTTTGATTCATAGGAATAGGTAGAACATGGAATCTGTGTTTTAATAAGCACCACCCACCTACCCCACCCCTGAAATCTTACTTTAAAGCTCAAGAACCATGCTTTGGTCTAGGTCCATCTGGCCTAGGAGAGGGTGAGGGTTAAGAATAATGAAAACACACCTTCACAGTTGCCCTTGACTCCTCCTTTGGAATTCCCACTTCTCTCTACCCCAGTTCCATGGGTCTTTGTGTTATGGGCTTCTACCACCAATGCCTGGCTTGTGGCTCCTCAAGTTCTTTGGTTCTACCATGGAGTGCTATCTGGGAATGTGCATGAGATCTGGGAATATGCATTTAAATGCATTCTCCCTTTATCCCAGTGGAACTGTGATGCTTTCTGATTTTTCCTTAGTTCTTGCTCTGCTGCTGATAAATAGCTTATACCAAGTTCTGATCCCACTGATTAAGAAAAAGCTCAGTAGAGCAATGGTTATGCTCTTGGCCACAGAAGCTGGAGGGACCCAAATATAAATCTCACCTCCACTCAATAACATGGCTATGTGATTTAGGTCACTGGATCTCTTTGGGCTTCCCCTTTATGTGTAAAATGGAATGAGTATATCTGCTCTATCTGTGACAAAGAGTTGATGACTGGAAGGAATTGGCTGCTAGTATATGCATTCTAAAGGTGGGGTTGTGACATCACTGCTGAGCTATAAAGAAAAATATTTAAATTAGTTGGAATGCTCTCTTACAATAAGCTTTTACATTGAAAGCCTCTCTTCCCCCAGGCTGGAAGTAATGGAGGGCATGGAGAAGTTTGCCTTTATACAAAACTTTTTAAAGTGTTGAAACTACAGCCTGCAAGGAAAGCTGACCACCTACCATGCAACCAAGATCAAAGCTGTTCTCTTTTAAATAGAAAAGGAAAAGTTAGCTTGTTATGTTTGTCTTTCTTCACTTGGGGTGCCTTCTCAGGGCTTGCTACTTGGAGAGTGTGAGCCTGGACAAATGCCTCTAAAGTAAACCCATATCCTTACTTGTGAAATGGAAAGGACGATTGTAGGGTACATCCCTGAAATTATGCGTTAGTTCACATACATACACTGTCAGGGAGGAAACTGCTCTTGGGGAGCTGAAGGCCTTCACACCTGCCAGCTGAGGCACTTGAGGCTACGCTGGCTGCTTCTAAGAAGGCCCTATTTCTCATGCTTGACCAACTTAGCGTCTGGGTGGCTGGGAACCAGAGAGCAGTGCCTTAGCAGAAAATCCCCTCCTCCCATACTAAACTGCTAAGGTTGCCCTCTGGAGGTTTATGCACTTTTGGTGTTGAAGTGGCTGGCCCCCTGCTTTTAACATAATTAATAGCTGTACACAGTTGGAGTCTATTGCATGTGGTGGGTGCAAACCTGAGCCCATGATTCCATGCTTTGAATGCTCAAAGGACTTTGAAGCAGGCCTTTTCCAAGCGGGTGGTGTGCATGGGAAATGCCTTGTAGATATCATTCACAATAGGGAAATCCTCTCCTCTGTACTGTGATTGGGGCAGAAACCCTCAATAAAGGGCCAAGCTTTGAGGTATTTTAAAAGAGAGATTAACACTTATTGTAGAAGTGCTAATCACTGATTGAATTAATCAAGAGCCAAACTACAAGGTGTTAACAAGAAAGATTAGTGACTTTGGGTGTGAATATTCAAAACCAAGGATTGGGAAAGGACCAAAGTTTTCCCTGGTACCAAACAGAAAAAAGAGCAAATAGAAGACAAGGTAATGAACTACTACTTTTACCCAGTGATTTCCTCTTGAGCAGGCTGGGGAATCACTGTTTAAAAATATTAAATGTCAAGTGCATGGAACAATGCTTCATTTATAACAAAGACTCTAAAGTGTTAGCTATTATTATTCCTTCTATTAAGGTCCCTTGATAGGAATATCAGCTGAGGATTAGGGAGAAAATTCCATTTTCTTTAGAGGAGAAAAAAAATGTCTGGCTCAATTATTATTATTATTTTTTAAATTAAAGCTTAGTTTGCCTTCAGGAAATTGAACAGATCTTAAATGTACAGTTTAAGCTGAACTACTTTCATAAGAAAGGACTGGGGAAGATACTTTAGTGCTACAACAATGTACTAAATTTTTTACCTCCTTTCTGGAAAAAAGTGATCTGTAATCTGAGAAGCAAATAACCAAGGAAATAAAATTTGAAAGTGAAATTACAGCAATAAGGAGATGGTTGATTCAAATAAACAGCTATGTCCAAATCACTAAGTCTGAATAAATGGTTTTTAGGAAGTCTGTGTTTGCAGCAAATACAATGCGAGGGCAGAGGGGAAGGAGATGGTCACCTGGGGGAGGTTGCTGAGAATGAGGTGTTAATTTTAGAATATGATGAAAAAGCTTGAAAAAACCCAGAAGGGGGGAAAAACCCGGAAATAGATAATAAATTGAGTGAACTTAAAAAAATTATTGAAAAACCTGTGTGAAGTATTCAAGAGTTGAATGAGTGTCTTTTTAGTACTGAATTGAGGAAGGAGAATGAGGGCACTTACATTTATTGGTCTTAGAAGGGTCACTGAGGGGCACCTGGGTGGCTCAGTCAGTTATGGGTCTGACTCTTGATTTTGATTCAGGTCATGATCTTAGGGTTGTGGGATCAAGCCCTGTAATGGCTCCCCAGTCAGCACGGAGTCTGCTTGAGATTCTCTCTCCCTCTCCTTCTGCCTCTCCCCCAATTTGCTTACACACATGCATACAAGCGCTCTCTCTTTCTCTGAAACAGATAAATAAATAAAGTTAAAAAAAAATAAAGGAATCCTACAGCAGCCTCTTCCTTTTGGGCATAGAGTCTGCTTAAAATTCTCTTTCTCTGTCCCTCTGTCCCTCCATTCCCCTCTTTCCCTTTCCCTTTCTCTGAAAAAAAAGGGGGTCATTGAATGGCCGGGAGAAGTAAAAGGATAATTTGATTTCTACATCCAGCACAAAGATGATTTCACATGTAGACAGTTCCAGACTAAGACCCTTAAATATAGGTTATCTCTTGTAATCTTCACTATCATTTTATGAAGTAATGTTACAGATGGAGAAACTGAAGCTCGGTATGAAGTCTTGGAAATATCTCCTCAGTATATGTTTTGAATGTAAGCCAGCCAGACTAGATCCAAACCTGAAAAGCACTCATTTAAATTTTCTTAGGTAGAAAAAAAAATGTTTACTGTATAAATTTTGTAGGATTATTCAAGTAATTGGCATGTTTAAAATTTTCACCACCTAGACCAGCACCATCCAAGAGAAATGTACATAAGATACATGATGTAACTTGTAGCAGTCACATTTTATGAAGTAAAATAAATGGCGGCACCTGGGTGGTTCAGCAGTTGAGCATCTGCCTTTGGCTCAGGTCCTGCTCCTCCCTTTGCCTGTGTCTCTGCCTCTCTTTCTCTCTCTCTCTCTCTCTCTCTCTCATGAATAAATAAATAAAAATAAAATCTTAAAAGATGTGTTAAATTGATGGTTCTCTATTCTCTCCATCTATCTATCCATTCATTCAATAAAACTTTAATGAACATTTACCAAGCACCAGGCACTAGATTGGGCCCTGGAGAGGCAAAGATGAAATAAGGACTTTCGGGTACTATGTAGGAGGTGGGGGGTAATCTTTGGGGTGGTATAGGAGGAGTGTGTTGTGAAAGGGAGCCATTTCAGGGTTCTACTTAACACCTACCTAAGAGCTTGAGGGGCACCTGGGTGGTGGAGTCAGTTAAGCATCCAACTCTTGGTTTCAGCTCAGGTTGGGATCTCAGGGTTGTGAGATTGAGCCTGGCAAAGGGCTCTGTGCTCAGCTTGGAGAGGCCTTGAGATTCTCTCTCCCTCCCCCTCTGCCCCTCCTGTTAGTGCTTCCTTTCTCTCTTTCTCTCAAATAAATAAATAAATAAATCTTCAAAGGTGTGCTGGAAATGGCTTATACAGCTCTCAAAAGGCAACTGTTCAATTTAAAAAATATATATAGCCCTGTGTAAAAACTTATTAGAAAGGTAGAAGTCCATTTAAAGGTGATCTGAAATGGAACATACACTCTTCCACCCCATACCCTTTCCCTAGGGCTTTTTCCTGTTTCCTCTTTGTCCTGGTGCCATCCTGGCTAGGCAAGGTTCTTTGCCTCTTCTCTTTCCATAGCACAACTCTCTTTTATTTCAGACAAAGCACAAATTTGGCACATCAGGCATAGACCAGTCCAGAGCCGGTGATGTAAAGCATCATGTAATGAAATATTAAATCTTGTTTGTGATGCACATTTCTGTGCAAAGCAGATACTGTTTAAGCATGTGATTAGCAGATTTTCCCCCACAGAAGCATGTAATGAAACCATTTACGTAATATGTTCAGTTATAAACATTGTAGAATTATACTAACCTAAAGTATTTTTGAAACTGATTTCTGCTTCTTCCCTTCCCCCATGTAGACCAGACAAGCCTGGCATCTATCCAAAAAGGATTTTAAATTAGTGAGTCATTAGGCTGTGTAAAAAGAATTTACCTTGTGTAAAGGTACCCTTTTCCACAAAACAAAAGGGCCTCAATGACCACAACTCATTTAAACTGAAGATTAAACATTTTAACCAGAACAGTGCCCTAATTCAGCAAATTTTATTTATGTCCAAATGCAGTGCTATTGGCAATGAAGAGCAATTCGAGAAGTCATAACCCAAGACAATTATTGTGAGGGCCTTTAGAGTTTCCTATAAATTTACCCTGGTGACCTCAGAGCCAATGCTGGACCACATAGTCAAATATTTGTATTAGGTGTTCCTGTGTTTAACACACTAATTAAAAAGATGGAATTCTTTGATTCTATCTCAAATCATTTTACTTCTGATCTCTTTCTGGAAAAGCCTGTTGAATAAATGGAACTAAAAGTATGCTTTCTAAAAACAGGCTTTGCCGTGTTGCAATAAATCTGAGGATCGAGGACATTAATGTACCTGAAGTGGTCTTAATGAGTCTATGGTAGAGATCATCCTTCCAGTCCTGTTTCAGGGACCTTTACCTTGGAGGTTATAAATCCTTTGAGAAATGACTATAATGGGGGAAAGTTTTACCAAAGGAAACATTCAGTTCAAACATAGCTAAATGTACACTGGCCAGATGGGCAGGTTTAAGGACAGGTGAGGAGGCCATGACACTTTGAAGCAGTAACTCAATGAGGGGAGGTCACATGACTGGCCCTGGAATCTACTCAGAGGAAACAAAAATACCATTTGGAAATCTCTCCATTACCCTTCAAATAATGTATTTCTCTTCTTTTCTTTCCTATTTACAATTAGGGGTAGGAAGGGCTGCAAAGAGCTCTCATCCAAAGCATAGTCTGAGGACCACCTACATACAAACCACCTGGGGGAATTATATCAGGAGTGGACATTTTTAGGCCCAAACTCATTCCTGCTAAATGAGAAACCCTCACAGTGGTGCTGGTGTAGGGGGAGGTTGGAAAGCTTAGATTCTGAATTTTTTTGTTTTAAAAATTTAAATATTTATTAGTCTATTTTAAAATAACAATAAAACCATCACATTAACATATATATCTCTTGAACAATAATTATTCAATAATTATTTTCCAAAACAGCAAGTAATTTAGTAAGAAGAGTGGTATCACTCTTTATTTTTGCAAATCTCCTTAATACCTGGCTTTAATTAAGGACAGATAGATTTTCTTTTCTGCTTCTACATTGATTGAATCTTATGTGATATGCTATTTTGGTTGAAATCTGGTAAGTCTCATACAGGTATGTAGTTGGAAAAAAGAAGGGTGTTTTAATAGCATTCTCAGATAATTGTGATTTTTTTTTGATATCTCGCCAAAATTGGACAAGTAACAGTTTCTTTCTTTTCTTAAAGATTTTATTCATATATTTGAGAGAGAGAAAGAGAAAAAGTACACAAGTTGGGGGAAGGGGCTGAGGGAGAGGGAGAAACAGAGTCTGCTCAGCAGGGAGTCCAACCTGGGGCTTGATTCTAGGACCCTAAGACAATGACCTCAGCTAAAGGCAGAGGCTTAACTGACTTAGCCACCCCAGGCATCCCAAGTAACAGTTTTTTGAAGGGTAATTGCAATGTGAAATCTGAAATCATGTCACCAAAGAGTTCATACTGTTATATTAAAATTCAGTCATCTATCTGAAATCTGGGCTTTTAAACCAGCTACTTAGTTTATGCTTATACAGACCATAGTTTTAGAACCCCCAGATCCAGTTCAATCCCTTTATTATGCAGACATAAACTGAAGCCCTCTAAATGCATCTTCCTGTCACAGGACCCAAAGGCTTTTCCCTTTTATGATACTCCTTAGTCATTAACACAGTGCTGGAAGCATCATGGGAAACCTGTACATTCTTCCAAATTCCTCTGTCAATTTCTTTGGGTCCAACAGGCATATCCCAAAGGGGAAAATGGGGAGAAAGGCTGCTTATCAAGGTGGGTAACTTATTCAGGGCAGGATATTCAGGAAAGTAAATAGGAGGCAGAAACCAAACAAGAAATCTAATGACTTCCTTTGTATCAAGAGGCAACGTTGGGTCTTTACAACTGGATGATACCTTTCGTTTTCAGACTCCTGACACATTACAGCAAAGTAAGGCATTGTCATCTTGTGATCAAATCATGACCCTTCTCAAGCTGTGTGGAAACATTCATATTTATGCCAGTATTTGTTCATGCAGTGTAAGGAGTCTTTCCTCTAGCCTGATGTGGGTTATCAAAGACATTTAAAATTGTCTTTTACCCAAAATAAATGCACATTCTTCAGGAGAGGAAGAGAAAAGTGCTCTGATGTTGCAGCCTATCAGGACAGAGACTTTTAGTTGACCTTTGGTATCTATTCTCATTTTCCATCAGTACAAAATTTGCAGCTGTGCAGATGTCCCCCGAAATCAAAACTACATCTTCTAGCATCCCTTGCTGCTAAGTGTTACTTAGTTTTCACCAATGAGATGTAAATGGAAGCTCTGTGGGGCAGTTCTGGAAACCTTCCTTAAGAGCTAACTGGCATATGCCCTTTGCCCTTTCTTATTTCCTTCCTCTGGAGGGAGAGGCTGGAGCTCCATTATGAGTCATGAGGACAAGGCCAAAGTGTAGGGTTGTAGGCATGGGGTGCAGAAAGCTGGCAGGAGCCCAAGACTTTGAAGGCTTCATGGAGCAGGATCATCCTCTCTCCCTGGGCTTATCTCTGGATGGTTACATGAGAAAGAAATGCAATTCCAGGTTATTCAACCTTCTTTTACTCTGGATCCCTATTACTTGCAGCTAACTCCAACCTAACTGATGCCTCCTTTGATATGTGAGAGAGGGAAACCCTGCCAATTCTCTGTGAGCCCTTCACTCTGCTGCCAGTTGTCCTATGATGTTACCACTTTCAAGAACTTCTACAGGGAGGAACAGAATCCTGGGGGGCCTGGCCTCTCCCAGCTGCCCTGGCACCCTGGGCATGGTACTGCATCAAGACTGAGGAGAGAAAGTCTGTTTTGCTGTTATTCCCTTGGCTCCACCCTCACCCTCCATGGGGAACCAGGATGGGTGCGGGTTCATTCTATTAGGAACAAACACTTCATTCTGTTACCAACAGACACTACTTGCCAATTTTTCTCTGTTTAATTCTTACCAGAGTTTTTTTTTTAACACCTTAGCTTTAAAAATATTCACATTTTTAAAAAAGATTTTATTTATTCATGAGACACAGAGAGGCGGGGGGCAGAGACACAGGCAGAGGGAGAACCAGGCTCCATGCAGGGAGCCCGACGTGGGACTTGATCCCTGGTCTCCAGGATCACGCCCTGGGTGGCGCTAGACTGCTGAGCCAGTGGGGCTGCCCTCACATATTTTGTTAATGTGTTTTTTTAAATTCTGATTTCTCTTTTCTTGATTTTCACTAATTTTATGCATTTTAGTATCTGACATAATTTTACTTTTACATTAGTTTTTAGTTTTTATTTTTATTTATTTTTTTTTAAATTTTTATTTATTTATTATAGTCACAGAGAGAGAGAGAGGCAGAGACATAGGCAGAGGGAGAGAAGCAGGCTCCATGCACCAGGAGCCTGACGTGGGATTTGATCCCGGGTCTCCAGGATCGCGCCCTGGGCCAAAGGCAGGCGCCAAACCGCTGTGCCACCCAGGGATCCCAGTTTTTAGTTTTTAATATGGCTTCTTTGCTATTTTAGTTTATTTATCCTCTTATTTCCTATATTTATTCTCTTACCTTAGCATTTTATTATTTTTCATTCCTTCAATATTTTGATTAGATTCTTAAAAATCTATTCCTAGCATCTTTCTTTTCATTTATTTTAATGTTACTAACATTTTTATATCATCCAGTTTTAAAAGTTGTTTTTTAAAAGATTTTATTTATTTATTCCTGAGACACAGAGAGAGAGAGGCAGAGACATAGGCAGAGGGAGAAGCAGGCTCCCTGTGGGAAGCTTGATGCAAGAGTCCATCCCAGGATCCTGGAATCATGCCCTGAGCTGAAGGCAGATGCCCAACCACTAAGCCACCAAGGTGCCCCTCCAGTTTTAAAAGTTTTATTGTCAGTTTAGCTTGTCAATATTTAGTCTTTTTTATTCTTGTGGTTTTTCTTCATTCTATTTTTTCAAGTTCATCCTAACATTTTTAATTTAACTCTTTCAATTTGTTTTACCATTTAGTATTAAAAGTGCCACATTTTTTTTTGTTTGCTTTTGATTTTAGGGCTTCTGGATTTATTTCTTAAGTTCAGTGTTTCCATTTCTATTATGCCTATTTTTTGTTTCCTATCTATAACTTCTGAATTGATTTTTTATTCATTGTTCTTTATTTGTTTTAATGATCAGTAGGAAGTACACCACAGACATGATGCCATTGGTATCCTGACCTCCATTTCTTACCTTGCTTCTCTGCTGTGGGATACCTTGACTGGAGGTTAGGGGTGGGGGAAGAGGAGGAATCTGTGGTTTCAGTAGTGAGTCAAAACTTGAGCCCTTGAGGGGCACCTGGGGGGCTCAGTGGTTGAGCCTCTTTCTTTGGCTCAGGTTGTGATCTTGGGGTCCTGGGATTGAGTCCCGCATCAGGCTCCCTGCAGGAAGCCTGCTTCTCCCTCTGCCTATGTCTCTGCCTCTCTATGTTTGTCTCTCATGAATAAATAAATAAGATCTTTAAAAAAATACAAAAAACAAAAAAACTTGAGCTCTTGAACTAAAGGATAAAACAGTGTACTGTTTTCAAGGATCCATTTTACTCAAACTTTTGGGAGAAAAAAATTCTGTATCCTTGAAGATTCTTGGAAAGAAATGACCAATATATGCACTTAAAATGCAGTGTTAACTTTAAAAAATTCATCCCAAGTTCCAAAAATTGGTAGACTCAAATAGCAATAACCCAACTGTAAACCAAGGAGAGAAGAAGCCTCTACATGGTATTTGTGTCAAATATGTGAACCCAGGGGCACCTGGGTAGCTCAGTGGTTGAGTGTCTGCCTTTGGCTCTGGTCGTGATCCCAGGATCCCAGGATCAAGTCCCACATCTGACTCCCCGTGGGGAGCCTGCTTCTCCCTCTGCCTATGTCTCTGCCTCTCTCTCTGTGTCTCACGTGAATGAATAAATAAAATCAGAAAGAAAGAAAGAAAGAAAGAAAGAAAGAAAGAAAGAAAGAAAGAAAGAAAGAAGAAAGAAAGAAAGAAAGAAAGAAAGAAAGAAAGAAAGAAAGAAAGAAAGAAAGCCAAAGGAGAAAATATATTCAAGAAAAGGATAATAGGGGAGAAAGTTGAGAAGGTCATGTTGTAGAAACATTCATAGTAATGAGAACTGAGAGTAGGCCATTGCATTTTGTAGCCAAGAAGTTAATGTGACTTAAATGCTGAGCATCTGTCCACGCATCCATCCACTCATTGCTTGTTCATTCAGCATTCACTGAACATCTCTAGTGCACCAGGCACTGGACTATGCCTCTGAGAAATAAATGGAGAAAACACAATCCCTTGCTGCACGGAGCATGACATAAGACAGAAGGAACATTCAATGTTTTGAGACCCCTTTTGTGCATGAGTTGATCCCAGCAGGAGAAACCAGCTTCATGGGATAATTGTGATAGAAGGATAGAGAATTAGCAGGTCAGGAGGAAACTGAAGGGCATGTCGAAGGCAAGCCGAAGGAAGAGGGGCTTATCAGTTTAATTTTAATAGGGAGATTAAAGAGGAGAGAAAACAGAATGCTGAAGCATTTGGGGTCACATTTTTTAGAAGATTTTATTTATTCATGACACAGAGAGAGAGGCAGAGGGAGAAGCATGTTCCCTGTGGGAACCCCAATGGGGGACTCGATCCCAGGGCCCCAGGATCACACCCTAAGATGAAGGTAGATGCTCCTCTCCTTTGGCTTTCCAAATTAGATGCTATTCTGGTGTAACTACATACCTCCAAATTCTATAACGCTACTGTCCATTATTTCTTCTGCTGGCCTTAATTGTAGACATCCTAAGGCTCAGGCATTGGACTCATTTCTTTATTTTCTGCCTGATTAAACCCAGATAGTTGTCACAGCTTCAACCCCCAGTACCATCCTGATAACCCCAAGTCTATATCTCTAGCCCTGACCTCTCACCTGAGCTCCTGCCTCTTATCTCTGTCTGCCTACCACTGGAGCCTTCTGCCTGGATTTCTTACTCCTGCATATCCCAAACCAACCTCCTCAGATTCCTGTCTATGAGGGAATTGTATGTGTGTGTATTTTACTTGCTTTTCATACCACTGCAAACATAGGATAATAAGAATAGCTATTATATTTTGGTTACCTATTTTATGTCAGGCACTGTATATTTATGAGCTCATTTAATCCTACAAGGTAGGAATTATCTGCATTTTTATAGATGAATAAATAGAGGCTCAGAGAAGTTAAACAATCTTCCCAAATCATGAAGCTAGTATGTGGGACTCAAATTCAAGACTGTCTATCTCCAAAGCTCATGTTCTTTCTGGTGCATCACACAACCATCACATTTAAAAATTTATACCTCAGTTTCTTCAAATATGGGGAACATCAATGACCTCTATAGTGCTTGTAATTTGGCACAATCTATGTCCCTCCATTGACAGTGTTTGCCCAATAACAGCTAGTGATTAAACATAGAGGCTCTGGACTCGGGCAGATCTTGTTCAATCTCAGTGCCATTATTTACATGAAGGGGCAGGCTAGTTAATCTTTCTGAGGCTCAGTTTACTCATCTGTGAAATGAGGACACTAATTCCTACCTCCCAGAAGTACTGGGGAGAGAAAAATGGAAGGATATATGTCAAGAATCAATTGAAATGTCCATCAACTGATGAATGGATAAATAAAATGCCATATATCCACACAATGGAATGCTATTTAGCAATAAGAAGCAATAAAGTTCTGATACTCTCTACAACCATGAATGAACCTTAGAATCTATATTAAATGAAAGAAGTCAGTCAAAATATCACATGTTGTATGATTCCATATATATGAAATGTCTAGAATAGGCAAATCTGTAGAAACAGAAAGCAGAGTAGAGGTTGCCTTGAGCTGGAAGTGGGGGTGTGAGGGTGATGCTATGAGGGAAATGGGGAGTGATGCTAGTGGGTGCAGCATTTCCTTTGGGGATGATGAGAGTATTCTAAAATTGGTTGTGCTTTTGGTTATACAACTCTGAATATACTAAAACCCATTGAATTGCACCAATTGTGGCTAAATAGCTGAATTGTATGGTATGTGAATTAGATATCAATCAAGATGTTTTTTAAAAAGAAGGTATGTCAGATGCTTAGCACACTATTAGCACTCAGTAAGTTCTCACTTTTCTGACTTTCTCTTCTTTGCCTGGTTTGTCTCCAGCACCTGATAGTGGACATTTACTCCTACGTGCAACACCCTGCCTGGCTTGTTAACACTTGGTGGACTTACTTTGTCTCCTTTCGAGGTACTTGAGCATTTGGGGGCAGTCTGCTTGCTGCTCCTTGTTTCTTTCTTTTCTTTCTTTCTTTCTTTCTTTCTTTCTTTCTTTCTTCTTTCTTTCTTTTCTTTCTGATAGTCAGAGAGAGAGAGAGGCAGAGACACAGGCAGAGGGAGAACAGGCTCCATGCACGGGGAGCCCGACGTGGGATTCGATCCCGGGTCTCCAGGATCGCGCTCTGGGCCAAAGGCAGGCGCTAAACCGCAGCGCCACCCAGGGATCCCTGCTCCTTGTTTCTTGACCTCTGTCTGGGCTTGGGCTGCCCTGAATGTACCCTCCTTCACTAAACCTGTCAAAATAACCTTCCTGGTTACCTTTCAGACCTTCCCTCTCTCCTTAATCAACAAACACTTGGTAGGTAATGGCCCTAGACTGAGTATTGCTAAGCCCTGGCGGTGATGTGAGGAGCTTAAAGACTCCGCTCTTACCACAAAGAGCTCTTTGATTGTGTTTGGGGAAATAACACATAGATATAAAAACAACTAAGGTGAGGATACAGGTCTCTAAGTGTCAATTGTGTAATTCTCACGTAGATGCTACGGGAGTTTAAAGAGGTGGGAGATGATTGGTCAGGGAAGTCTTCAAAATGCAGTTGGTTTTTATTTGATGGGTAAGCTTCATAGTGGAAGAGAAGGGGACAGGCGAGTGAGCAAAGGCATGGGTATGTGTCTTCTTCCTGCCTTATATGTTTATTGAGCATGTAGTGTATGCTAGACCCTGGGGTCATAAAAAAAAAAGTGGGGTAAGATTTGTCCTGCCCTGTAAGAGCTTACAGATGTGGGGAAGCTGTGCACACAGAGATGACAAGCAATCTGTGCATGCAGTGAGGCAAGGGCGATATTTGCCTGAGGGAGTCGGTGGAGGCATCACAGAAGAGCTGACATTAGGACATGAGAGGTGAAGAAGCAGGTGACATTTCAAGTCAGGTGGTGAGGAAGCAGAGTACAGCCACAACAGAGGCCAGAGGCCTGAGGGCTGGGGGCAAAGGCTGAGAGCTGATGAGGCTAAGAAGGTGTGCTGGGACATAATTGTAAAGATACTGTGTTTTACATGAAGTAATTTATGTTTCCTTCTGAGGCAATCAAAGATGTGTGTTGGGGGACACCCTTTCCACTCTCTCAGACCAAACTGTCTGATTCCAAGTCTGTCTTTCTGTGTCTGTGGAATGTTAGATTCTGTCCAATGCTTCCTGCAGCAAGGTACTTCCCTTTTGTGAAACTGAATGCTGCTGAAGTGATCTTTTCTTGAAGCCTTGCCCTATGCGTCCCCAGAGACTCCTTTATCCATCATTCACAGCTTTGACAAACCTCACTGGAGACAGGCAGGGAAAACTTCCCATGCAAACTGCACGGCAGCTCCTTGGCAGAGATCAACAAATTCAGAATCAAAATAACGTTGATCCCACAGATTTTGACCGGTGGTCAGTGCAGCATGTCTATGCATGGCTTTCCAAATTTTATTTTGATTAAAACATTTTTAAGTGCAGGCCCCAGTCACTTAACAAACAAGTCCTTATAATATAAGTAAATTAGTACACTGTCCATAGAATTTTTCTATTGATGTACTGAAAAATTTAAGACCTCTTTCTATAGAAACATAAAACTCTTGTGGATCATTGGAGGATTAGTAGAAATGCATACAACACATCCAAATGTACTTAAGGAGCGTTTTTTTTTTTTTTAATATTTATATTGATTCTTGAGAGACACAGAGAGAGAGGCAGAGACAGGCAGAGGGAGAAGCAGGCTCCCCACAGGGAGCCCGATGCAGGACCCATCCTGGATCCCAGGATGACACCCTGAGCCAAAGGCAGACGATCAACTGCTGAGCCACCCAGGAGTCCCAGGAAGCGTTTTTAAACAGAGCACTGTACTGTACAGATAATTATTTGTATCATCTACAAGCAAAATAAGATTGTAGTTTCCAAACAAAAGGGCAAGTTTGTTGACTGAATGCATACTCATTTATCATGCTGTCCTGTACTGTATTAATATTTTTAAATGGTTAGTCAATCATAAAAAAAATTAAATCCTCAGTAAATCTTATCAGTAGCACAAAAATAATGGGATTTCTGTTTACAAGGTGTCGATTGTGTTCAGTCTTTGATAATGACGGCAGACAGTCAATAAACACTGGGACATTTACATGGTCGGTAGGAGCCTAACTAAACTATCTAATCTTTCAAAAGACAGTCAACACAATGAACTCTAAATCTAATCCCCTCAAATACTGGAGAGACAGTTTAGTGCTTTAAATACTACTCAACCCAAAACCCCACACTAAAAAGAACCATTAAGGCTTTTTCTTAAACTCACATAAGGGGGACATTCTGATTTCAGTTCCAATCTCTGAGGGCCAAACTTTACTTTATAATCTAAGTTCAACCTTTTATAAGATCTGAGATTTATGAAGGGTGACAAGTATTGTAAGGTAGAACTTGACTAAAAACTGAAAGAGGAGTAGTGTTGGATGCTTATTTTAAGCTTTTTAAATGACCTTTTTTTCTCTTAAATTTCAAGAAAGCAAAACACATGACTTGCTGGTTTTGTTTGCTGTAATCAAGTAGACTCACACTTACTCAGAACTCCTGTTGGTGCTATATTTATTGCTGGGAGTTTTTTTTTTTTTTTTTAAACTAAGGGCGGTGTGTGTTTGGGGGGAAGGCTATTAATTGACCATTTCCTCTCTTCCATGGCTGTGTTACTCAATGAAGATAAAGGTTTAAAATCCTAAAATCCTGACAAGAGACTTGTATAAGGGAAGTTGAAAATGCCTGACTATGGCATCATGGATTTAGACACCAAAAGAAACTTTGAGGTTTTTGTGCAGAGAAAGAAAGAGAAAGAATTTCAGCCTGACTTGTATAAGTGTCCTTTTGATTCTATGATATTTTGTGATCTTAGTCAATGATATGAACATGTGTGGGAGAGCATTTGATACTGGCTGGGAAAAGTGGGCCCTGACACTCCACTCAGAAAGAATGGTTTTCCTGAGATGTTTGATTTGGGGGCTTCTCTTCTCTTCTTGCGTGCCCAAAGTGTTAGTTTCTTTATTGTTCCTGTCCAAGGAGCTTGGCCAGAGAGGTTCTGGCTTATTGCTCCATTCCACACCTGAGGCAAGAGTGGGGCTCAAGGAAGAGCAACCTTGCTGCTGTGGAACAGCTTAAAACAGATGTGACTTTGCTTTGAAATCTGTTTAACACAACAGACTACCTGAGATCTGATGTTCAGTTCTCTTCAGGCTATAGAAATGAGAGTTTTTGGTTGACCTGGCATTCTGCCATGTCAGAGAGTCCACTGGAATCTCTACTTTGCTATTTGCAGGAAATGGCAGGAAGTGTGTGAAAATCTGGAATCCAGCAACAGGATTTAATCATGCCACATTATGAGGTCACTCTCTCTATCAGTGATTGAGAAGGAAGAAGACTGATTAATTTAATTTTTTTTTTTTTAATTTATGATAGGCACACAGTGAGAGAGAGAGAGGCAGAGACATAGGCAGAGGGAGAAGCAGGCTCCATGCACTGGGAGCCCGACGTGGGACTTGATCCCGGGTCTCCAGCATTGCACCCTGGGCCAAAGGCAGGCGCCAAGCCGCTGCGCCACCCAGGGATCCCCTGATTTATTTAATTTTTTAAAAATTTTATTAAGTTTTAAAATTTTAATTCCAGTAGAGTTAACATACAGTGCTAGATGGGCTTCAGGTGTACAATATAGTGATTCAACACTTCCATACATTACTCAGTGTTCATCATGATAAGTGTCCTCTTAATCCCCATCACCTATTTCACCCATCCCCCCAGTGGCCTCCTCTCTGATAACCATCAGTTTGTTCTCTATGATTAAGAGTCTGATTAAAAAAAAAAAAAAAGAGTCTGATAAAAAAAAAGAGTCTGTTTCTTGGTTTGTCTCTCTTTTCCTTTGTTCGTTTGTTTTGTTTTTTAAATTCTACATATGAGTGAAATCCTACAGTATTTATCTTTCTCTGATTTTGCTTAAGTAAGGCTGATTTATTTATTTTGGGGTGAGTTTATTGGGAGCTCATGCTGGCAAGCCCCTAAATTCTAGCATCTTTGGGCATCATTAAGGCCTAAATTTCTTTGTGGGTGCTCACACACTCTGTGAATTCCAACAATCCTTTAACTCCATTGGAACCTAAGAAACATTGATCCAACTATATTTTCACTGCCCCTCACTCTTTTCATGTCCTTACTTCCCTCCTTACTCAGCTTAAATCTGTGGTCAAATTTTTCATCACTCCCTTGAACATACTTTTGATTCCCTTGTTCCTCTGTTACTTGGTTAAACTTACTTAGCTAAACCACAACCTTTATTAAATTTGACTTTTCCTTACGCCCTTCCACACAGTTGAACAAAGCCAGAGAAAAACATACCATCAAGCCAGCCAACTGGTTTCATTTTACATCGCTGATCACTCATCTCTAGTAGAGTCTTACGGCTCTCTAGCAATCATACTATATTTCCCAAGGCCTTTCATTCGCTTATTCTACTGGAAGGGGATGATTTTTACACTCTTTCTTCTCTTCCCCAAACTTAAACCAGGAGTTCCCCATCCTCACTGTCATGATGATCTTGCTTCCTATATACTGAGAAAATGGAAGCCCTTGAAGGAAACTTCCATAGCCCCCATGCCCACAACTACCTACTTGCCAGCATCAGGGCTCATAGACTGTCTTCCCTCCTGTTCTTCTGGGTGAACTGTCCAAACTCTTTACAAAGGCTAACAACTAGGGCAGCCTGGGTGGCTCAGCGGTTTAGCACCACCTTCAGCCCAGGGCATAATCCTGGAGCCCCAGGATCGAGTCCCAAATCGGGCTCCCTGCATGGAGCCTGCTTTTCCCTCTGCCTCTCTCTCTCTGTGTCTCTCATGAATAAATAAATAAAATCTTTGAAACAAACAAACAAAATAAAACCAAAGGCTAACAACTCCATGTACATGCCAGACTGTACTCATTTCCTGTTCAGTCAAGGACTCTGCTGTAAGCACTCCTCCCTTCTCTCCTGCATCAATTTTCCCCTCTTTCCCAGTACCATATAAGTATTCTCTCATCATAAAAACAAACTCTCATTCCTCCTTCCCCTTCCAGTTTATCCCTCTGTTCCTTTCCTATTTTTAAAAAATTTTTAAAAAGATTTTATTTATTTATTCATTCATGAGAGACACACATGAGAGAGAGGCAGAGACATAGGCAGAGGTAGAAGCAGCCTCCCTGCTGCATCCCTATCAATTACTTTTAAATTTATACCTCCAGTATGTACCACTTCCCTGTGCTCCACACCATATATCCAACTTCCAACTTAACATCTCCACTTGGGGGTCTAATCTATATCTGTGCCTCTGCTCTCCTTCGACCCCCATCCAGAGACTGCTTCTCCTATATTGTTTCCCTTCTCAATAAGTGGCAACTTCATTCTTCCAGTTGCTTAAAAAAAAAAAAAAAAATCTTGGCATCAAGCTGGACTTTTCTTGCTCTGATACCTTGCGTTTTAATCCATTAACAAATCCTGTTAACTCTACCTTCAAAATATATTCAGAATTTTACCACCTCTCACCATCTCCTTTACTACCTACCCTGGTTCAAACCACCTTCTAGCTGGTTTTGCCACTTCTGCTCCATCTGGAATGTAGTAGAACTGAGATTCAAACTCAATTTTTCTTCCATTTTGAAGACTTAGATCTTTTGTCTGGGCTTTACTGTCCTTCTGCTTTTTTACCTTTGATGGCTGTGACTATAGGTACCTCCCCTATATTCGTTTCCCTATTCTTACCATTTTTCCTTAGTCATAGAATCCTAACTACATTCAAAATGGCACTGTGATCAAATATCTTTTGTTCTATCTTTCCCAGCCTCATGTGTGGATAGATGTGGGCATGTGACTAAAGTAACTCCTGATCAATGAGATAAAAGCAAAAGTTACTGGGTGGGATTTATAGGAAAACTCCTAAGTAAGGGGGACACACAGCTGGTTCCATCCTTTTTGACCTTACCCCACCCTCCTTCCTGCTGCCTGAACTGAGGACTTGGTTGCTGGGAACTGAACATTATTCATCTCTAAGATGAATTCTGATTAGTGGGAAGAGCATGTTTCTTTGAGTGTTGTCTTCTCTTACTAGTCTTTGGACAAGTCATTTAACCCCTGAGTCTAAGTGGGTGTTTTGTTTTGTTTTGTTTTGTTTTGTTTTAATCTGTAGAATGGAGGGCAGCCCCGGTGGCTCAGTGGTTTAGTGCTGCCATCGGGTGTGATCCTGGAGACCCGGGATGGAGTCCCACATCGGGCTCCCTGCATGGAGCCTGCTTCTCCCTCTGCCTGTGTCTCTGCCTCTCTGAGTGTGTGTGTCTCTCATGAATAAATAAAATCTTAAAAAAAAAAATCTGTAGAATAGAAATAATACCAAAAAGAGCTATTCCAGATGGCTATTGAGATGATAAAATGAGGGAACACATGTAAAAGGGCCTAGTTCATAGTAGTCACTCAATAAATATTTGTTCATTCATCTCAATAACATAAATGCTTTAGAATTTTTGAAATACTCTCACATACTGTACAAGTTATTGTTAAAATACCAAGTACCCATTAACACTTCCTCTAAGAACTTTTGGATGGTTGTATTTTAATTATTTTAGGATGTGACCAGCTTTTGTGAAGTTGAGTTAGTTGGCTTCATTATTCCCCTGCAACATTTCCTTTGCACTCATTGATTTCCATGGCTACATGATGATTACTTCCTGAGAAACAAAGGAACACATGTGTTTGGAAGTAAAAAGGAAGCATACAGATCACCTATTGAACCATAACCCTGTAAAGCTTGGTATAAATGGAAACTTTTCTTTTTATCATATGGTGTTTGAAGTGAAGGAATTCATATTAGTCATTAGCTCAGTTTTTACTCCACAATAGGTGTCCCTGTAAGGAGCCAGATTGTGTCAGGCCTTATAATCCAAACATATTCTAAAACATTTTGTAAAGTCGACTATTTACAACATCAAAATTTCTGAGTGGTGACCAATCCAGAAAAGTGATAGTAGGTAATGGGAAACTTGAAGACAAAAGATGAGTAGTAGAAGAAATAGCTTACTACTCTAAAACACATGGATTCTGTTTCATTACATGAATTAGTCAATCATTCTAGCAAACATATATTGATGACTTCTACATATGAGGTCCTGTAGTAAGTGCTCTGAGAATTACAAAGGTGAGTGAGGCCCAGAGGTGATATTCAAAGAATTCATAGCTTAGTATTGGAAATAAAATATTTACATCCCCTGTACAAATTATGTCCTCTTTGAAGTGATTCAGAATCTAGGGGGGCTTTGAAAAAGGGGCTGTTTTGAGTCTTGAAGAATACATAGATATTTGCACAAAGTAGGCAGATGGAAAGGCATTCCAGATAAAGGGACCAGTAGCTACAAAGACCCAGAGGTGACGAGGCTCAGACTTAGTGAATCAGAGGTAGGCAGAGATTGATTCAGAAATACCTATTTTGGAAAAAAAAAGAAATGTCTATTTCGGGGATAGCATCATTGTTAATAGGTAGGTATTTGGTATGTGGAGACTGGCTTAAAGTGGGAGGAGAGTATTATAGATGGTGTCCCCCTCAAATTCCTGTGTTGAAACTAATCCCCAATGTGATGGTATTTGGAGGTGTGGCCTTTGAGAGATGATTAGGTCATGAAGGTGGAACCCCCATGAATAGGATTAGTGCCCTTATAAAAGAGACTCCTGAGAGCTTCTTTGCTTCTTCTGCCTTGTGAGGACACCATGAGAAGATGGCCATAATGGACTAGGAAGCAGGCTCTCACCAGTTACTGAATTTGTTGGCTTCTTCATCTTGGACTTCCAGCTTTCCAGGACTGTGAGAAATAAATGTTTGCTATTTAAGTCACTTAGTCCATGGTATTCTGTTATAGCAGCCCAAATGGATGAAGAGAGGAAAAGTAAGTTCAGTTTTGGACATGTGGAATGTCAAGTGAAAGCGACAGGCTATTCTGGTAGAGATGTTATGTAGGTGGTTAGAAATGAAGTTTGGAGCTTAGGAGAGAAGTGCAATTGTAGGTCTACATTTGGGACTCATCAACACACAAGTGGAAGATGAACTTATAGGAGTCTAGAGTAAGAAGAAAAGACAGTTGGGGACGGATTCCTGGAAACAACTAGATTTAAGGGACAGACTGACAAAAATAAACCTGGGAAGGAGGCTGAGGAGCTAGAGAGATATAAAGAAAAACTATAAGAAAATGGCAGTGTTTATCAGATTCTCTCTTTCTCTCTCTCTCTCTCTCTTTCTCTCTCTCTCTTTTTCAGGCCCCCCCCCCCAGGTTTTGGGGTTCTTTTTCTTTTCTTTTTTTTTTTTAAGACAATCCTTTTTTTTTTAATTTTTGTTTATTTATGATAGTCACAGAGAGATAGAGAGAGAGGCAGAGACACAGGCAGAGGGAGAAGCAGGCTCCATGCACCGGGAGCCCGACGTGGGATTCGATCCCTGGTCTCCAGGATCGTGCCCTGGGCCAAAGGCAGGCGCCAAACCGCTGCGCCACCCAGGGATCCTGATTCCTGGGTTCTTAAGCTCCAATGAATCAGGGAGGCAGCATACCATAATGGTTATGAGCACTATGGTTAGATCTGTGTTCAAGCATCATCTTGAAGCCCACAGGTGGATTCTCTCAGCAAGTGTGTGTGTGTGTATGTGTGTGTGTGTGTGCTGTCCTGGTGTGGACTGCGGGTGTCACATTCCTAGACCCCTCTGCCCCCACTTTCAATCCAGTTGGAATAAAGAGAAATTTCTCCACTGACCTATGAGCTTCTCAAGGGTTTGATACACAGTAGGTTCTCAAATACATAGTTTTCTTTTAAAAGGTGAATGAATACATTAACAAAACATAAACAGGAAATAATTTTATAGTAAACATATGAGCATTGTGGTCTCCTAACACTGTGGTTTTATGGGTCACTGACATTTTCAAAACTGTGATCATTGAGCATCAGAGAAATATCTACACATGTCCACTGGAAAAGAAATAGAAGAACAGCTTTATTATGCCATAATAAAATTATAAAGCAGTTGATTAAAAAAAAACAAAAACAAAATATCATCCTTAATGGTTCATAACATCATTCCTTATTAAGCAATGGCATAACACTAATGCTTCTGTAGTGCTTTCTGCTTTCCTGGCATTGTTCTGAATACCTTATTTGTATTAATTAATTTGATCTCCTCAACAAAATCTATGAGATAGGAGCTTGTCTATTATGTAGATAAGGAAACCTCAGGTATAGAAAAGAGCCCAAGGTCACATAGCTAATAATTAGCAGAGGTAGGATTTGAACTCTAGAGTCTGTGCCTATAACTGCTATGTTACACAGAAGCCTACTTTGATTCTGTTACTTGCCTGCCCAGCCAGACCCACCATGTTTATCACCTAATACAGAAGGAAAACTACATTGTATGTGTGAAGTGAGGCCTTCTCACCAGGGCTTGGGTGGCAGAAGGTGGGGGCAAGGACATGTTGTGGGAAATATATTTGTGTTAAATCAGGACAACAAGCGTGGTAATTGTTGATACTAACAGAAATCATAATCACACAGTGATCTTATTTCACAATTTACTTCCCCTAATCCCATGGCCAGGTGACTTAAACTCCTTGTCACAAGCCCTCATTCATAAGCTCAGAGAGACAGAGAAGCTCATTGCTTTGGATGGGCCAAAAAGTGTGTATATGTGGGAGTCTGCACGGAACTCAGTGACCCTGTCTGTTCTCTACGGTCCTGCTCGGGACCTTGTTTTCTGAGGGGACCTTGTGTGAATGGCCTCATCTTATTAGTTGGTCTCTAGGAGCCCACACTGTTTGTCCCTTAACGGAGGAGTCACCGAGAGAAATCTCAGAAGGAGTCAAGCAAAAGAGGCAACACCAAACCAAGAAGAAACATTGCTGCTGCTTGAAGGGAATTTGAATCCAAAAATGATAGTTTGGAATGGCTCTAAGGAATGTATCCAATATATGCTATAGCACATATGTTTAAAAAAATTTTTCAAACAAACTATTTCCTGATATTATGTTCAATGAATAAGGATGTTTTACAACTGTTAAATATATTTAATATCACAGAAGAAAAGAACTCAAAACACATGAAAATAAATCAGATTAGGTTTTGTCTTTTGATTAATGTTTTTTTCTTCGCCCAACAGGAAAATACTCATTAACAAAAGTTTTGAGAACAATCAAGCAACTGGAGGTTATTAATATGAAAATATTGTCAATTGTTCCTCCCGTAAAAATCTCCCTGGACAGCCCACTTCCTGAAAAATGACTCAGCGAAAGCTCCCAACCCGAGTTGTTCGTGTTTCTTACAATTGTTCAGGCTGGTGCTCATTTCTTATCTATAAAGTCCCCTTTTGATTGATGATTCATGTTTCTTTTCAATTATAGGCTTTGAATGCAAACTATTTCTTAATGTAAACAAATGGCCTCAGTATTTAAAGCAAAACATTTCCGTTTGTTTAGTACTATTTCCTATTTTATGCCTGAAACCATATTTTTGAGGGAATTGTTTGGTTTCAAAAGAGGGAAAAGAGAATGATTGTTTAGAAGAATGTGCTCAAAGGAGGGGTGCATTTGCTATGGGCCGCCTGCCAGAGGTGCAAGGGTATGCTCAGAAGGGGCACATGGAGGCCTACCCTCTCCTAGCATGGCCCAAAGAAGTTAGTGTCCTGAATTCTTACTTTAAAGATCCTGGTTTTCCTGTGGGAGAAAAGTGTATCTTTGGCAGCTTGATAATAGGCCTGGTAGCATATCTTTATGTTCTCAGTTCAGCTGAAGGGCTCTGAGCTAGATGAATGGAGGATAAATGATGCATCGAACAGTTGCCAGAAATGCTAGAAAAAAGAGAGCAAGGTACTCAATGATTTCTAATAATGTTTTACAATTACCAATAAAAAAAATAAAATTAAAACCTGGAAGACCAAGGGCCAGTTTCAACAGACCATGTGTCAAAAACTGGCCACTAGGTAGCGCCATAATCCAGCTCCAGGACCATAGGGCTGAGACTGCTCATTCTTTGTTGGCCAGAATTCAAATGTTCAAGATTGACATTTGGGAAAGATCAGCAAGGGCACCCTAAAAATTTCCAAATAAGGAGACCCCAACATAATAAACAGAAGAGGCCTAAGGTTCAAAATATTTACTTGGTGAAGCTACTTATTCTATCTATATCAATTATGTTTATTGAGAACTCAAGAAACAGACATTGTAGGTGTTAGAGATTTTACCTTAGCCTTCTCTTAATGACACCTCAGATTTGCATGAAGATAAAGAAAGGAATAATCACAGTTAATTAAAATGATTAGTCCAGAATTTTCTTGTCAAATTGGGAAAATATAATTTAATTAAGCAGTGGACACTAATCATATTTATTTTGGAAAGTCAGTATTATTTCTGTCATTCTTGCCAAAGTCTTCTACTCATTCAGCAATCATTGAGTCCATGCCTACTATGTGCCCAGTGTCACGCCAGACGCTTTGAATATAAAGAAGCATAAGGCCCATTCCCTACTTTTGTGTAGCTCATAGTCCAGTATGGTAGATAAATATATAACAAAAACAACAATACTAAAAGATCAGAGCTTTGATAAAGACAACATGCTCAAAAGAGTTATGGGAGATAGTAGCAAATCATTCTATACAATGAGGCAGCATTGAACAAAGCCTCGAAAGATAAATCATAGTAATAGGTGACACTGATGCTCATCAGGTACCACACTCTCCAGAGTGCTAATACATTCTTAAAGGTCATGTAACCTTCACAACAACTGGATGAGGTAGGTGCTACTGTTGTCATCTCTGGCTATAGATGAAAAAACAGGTTTGGGGAAGGTATCTAGACAAAAGAAGTAGCATGTATAAAGGTTCGGAGACATATAAAACTATGGCATATTCCAGGAAATAGAAGCTCAGATAACAGTAATGATATTATAATATTCATAGAAACATGTCCTCTAAGATTTTATAAATAGAAAAATGTGATGAGTTATAGCAGAATTTTAGAACAGATTTTTAAAAACAGTTTTCTTAATTATGTAAAATTTTATCCTTCAAAGAACAGTAGGAATATAGTTTATTGAGAAAACATGGATCCACTGAAAGACCAAAATGCATTTTGTAATGAAATATTACATCTTGAGTTTTGAAGATGATAGAAAAAAAAAAAGGAATGGCTCCATGGAGCCACCTTTTTGGATACCATAGATATTTCTTTTTTTTTTTTTTTTTACCATAGATATTTCTTAAAAAACTTGCTGGGGCACCTGGTTAAGAGTCTGCCTTCAGCTTACATCATGATCCTCCAGGGACTGAGCCCTGCATCTGTCTCTCTGCTCAACAGGGAGTCTGCTTCTTCCTCTCCCTCTGCCTCTGCCCCACGTCCTTGTGCTCTCAAATAAATAAATAACATCTTTATTTTTTTCCAAGATTTTATTTATTTATTCATGAGAGAGACACACACATAGAGAGAGAGAAAGAGAGGCAGAGACACAGGCAGAGGGAGAAGCAGGCTCCATGCAGGGAGCCCAATGTGGGGCTCGATCCCGGGACTCCAGGATCATGCCCTGGGCCGGAGGCAGGCGCTAAACTGCTGAGCCACCCAGGGATCCCCTAAATAAAATCTTAAAAAAAAAACAAACCCTAACTTTTTAATAACAAACCATACTGCTGTGAGCATCCTGAAAATAATAATGCTATAGTTTTATTTTATATTTTTATAGTATGAGGCAATTTTATTTAAAAAATTATGTATTTGAATATATGAAAAAATATCCAGGAGGATATTCATAAAATTAATAACTGGTAATTTTTGGATGGGAGGATCTTGATTTCCTTATATATTTTCTCCATTATTTTTTCAGTGAGCATGTATTTATTTATTTTTTTAATTTTTACTTAAATTTTAGTATAATGCTATAGTTTTGAGGTTTAACTGCATACCCTAAAAGATTTTCTAATGTTGAAAAATAATACTAATAAAATTAAAACAACTTTTATCTATCTTATTTGAGATAGCCTGTATAAGATAAACTGTGATATCAAGATTAAATATTTATTGGTTGTCCATTACTTACAAAGCATTGTAATGCTGTATCAAGATAATTTATTGAACAAATATTTATTGAGCACCTAACTCGTGCCAGCCATGGTGTGAATTGCTGCAGGTATAGTAATAGCAGAACAACAATAAGGACCCAATCTCTGCTTACCTTACCTCAAAAAGACTGAGGGGTTTTTTTGTTTTTGTTTTTTTAATGATTTATTTATTTAAGAGAGAGAGAGAGAGAGCATGAGCAGGGGAAGGGGTGGAGGGAGGGAAAGAATCTCATGTTGAACATGATCCCGTAACCCTGAGATCATGACCTGAGCCAAAATTAGATGCTCAACCAACTGAACCACCCAGATGCCCCTGATGTTTTTTATTTTCCAAAAAGTTTTTATTCAAAAATAAATAAAATAGGGCAGCCCCCGCGTGGCTCAGCGATTTAGCACTGCCTTCAGCCCAGGGCATGATCCTAGAGACCTGGGATTGAGTCCTACATCAGGCTCCCTGCATGGAGCCTGCTTCTCCCTCTGCCTGTGTCTCTGCCTCTCTCTCTGTCTCTCTCTCTCTCTCTCTCTCTCTCTCTCTGTGTGTGTCTCTCATGAATAAATAAATAAAATCTTAAAAATAAATAAATAAAATATTTTTTCATTCAAAAATAAAATTAAATTAAAAGGCAGCTTTTATTTACAAAATTTTTATTCACAAAGTTTTATTCGAATAGTAAACTTTTTTTTTTTAAAGGTCAATTTCTAGTTCTAGAGGGACTAGGGTTTCTAGCAGACTAATAAGATAGAGACTCAGTTTCAGAGGAAGAAGAAAGCAGTCAGGCGCCTCAGTAACAGAGCCATTATCAACACAACACATAGCCTGATGATGTCTTGAAGATCCACTTAAGGCAGGATTTTCTAACCTCAGCACTATTAGCATTTGGGGATGGAAAAGTCCTTGTTGTGGGGGACTGTGCTGTGTACTATATTAGCAGCACCTTTGGCCACTACCCACCTCCAGTTCTGGCATTAAAAAATGTCTCCGAGGAGCCTGGATGGCTCAGTAGATTAAGCGTCTGACTCCTCATCTTGGCTCAGGTCAAGATCTCAGGGTGGTGAGATTGAGCCCTGTGTTGAGCTCTGTGCTGGGTGTGGAGCCTGCTTAAGATTCTCTCTCTCTTTCTCTCTCTCTCCCTCCCTCTGCCCCTCCTCCAACCCCCTCACCTCTCTCCCTCTCTAAAAAAGAAAAAAAAGGAAAAAACCCAAAATGTCTCCAGGCATTGCCTTGGGGCTGGGGAGGAACAAGAATCACTGGCCTAAGGCCACTGAAGCTGCTCCTGTCAGTGGTCAGGCTTGATCCTAGCAAGTAGTCCAAACAGTTTGAGCCCCAGCTGGGAGGAGAAGTTAAGGGTGGAGATTGGGAACATTCCAGTCACACACACCAGTCTCTTTTTATGGGCATCTTGGAATATATCTGTTTAAAAATGTTTCCATTTCCTCCTTTTCTTTTCCTTATTTGGTGAATTTGTTGTCAGCACGATGGGATAGGGGAGGTTGTTTTTCTTAACTGTTACTTTCGGGAGGAGATGGTCTCCTGTTCATTCAATCTGTGTGGACTTCCGGCAGGAAATGGCAGTCAAGGAAAGTTTTGAATAAAAGGAAGATGCTGGTTAGCCAGTGGAAACAGGAAGTTGTTGCCTGTGTCTTACACAGCTTAGAAGAAAGTAAGAGGCAGAGGGAAAATTCACTTCCCACAAGTGGGAGGAGCTGAAGAGAGTGGGATGGGAGTGGAGGAGGGGTAGGGAGCGCTGAGGAGCAGAGAGGCAACCAGGTTAAAAGACCTTGAATCTCCTGGGGGAGCTGGCTGCAGGGGAGGAGGGTGACAGCACTGTGTAGTAGGAATGGGGGCATGCAGTAGCAATAAGTCAAAATTATTGTGACTTATTAAGTTGTGCTGTATACCACTAAAAATACTCTATTTAAAGAAATACAGTTTTCTCACAATATATATTAAAGCATTTGCCAACATTATAAAATCCCCTTGAATAGAGAGAGAGAGAGAGAGAGAGAGAGAGAGAAAGCAAACGTGGCAAAATGTTAACAATTGGTAAATCACATGAAGGGTATATGGCTGTTCGCTGTGTTCTTCTTTAAATTTTCTGTAAGTTTGAAAGTTTTAAAAATAAAAATTTGGTGTATGTGGGGAGAAGAATCCATTTTTTTAGGATTTTACTTTATTTAAAATATTTTGAAATTTTATTTAAATTCAATTAACATATAAGGTATTATTAATTTCAGAGGTAGCATTCAGTGATTCATCAGTCCTATATAACACCCAGTGCTCATTACATCACCCAGTTGCTCCATTCTCCTGTCCGCTAGAATCAATTTTTTTTTACTATGTGATATTTGAGGCTGGATGGATCATCACAGATATATGTTCATGGGTACATGGCATTACCTATGAATTCTCTACAACATAGTATAGTGGTGAATAATGTTCTCTTATGACCAGAGTAATTTCTTTCTTTTTTTTTTAGAGAGGGAGAGAGGAGGGGGGCAGAGAGAGAATCTTTTTTTTTTTTTTTTTTAACTTATGATAGTCACACACAAAGAGAGAGGCAGAGACACAGGCAGAGGGAGAAGCACAGGCAGAGGGAGAAGCAGGCTCCATGCACCGGGATCCCGACGTGGGACTCGATTCCGGGTCCCCAGGATCCCGCCCTGGGCTAAAGACAGGCGCTAAACCACTGTGCCACCCAGGGATCCCGGAGGGAGAGAATCTTAAGCAGACTCCATACCCAGCGCGGAGCCTGATTTGGGGCTCAATCTCACAACCCTGAGATCATAACCTGAGCTGAAGTCAAGAGGACGCTTAACCAACTGAGCCTCCCAGGAGCTCCCAGAGCGATTTCTCATTGTACTTTTATTAATATATTCTCAGATTCTGATAAACTTAATAGGGAATTCTGAGATTTTTGCATAACTTGGATCAACATTTCTTAATAAGGCAGAGGTAACTCTTAGCTTGTAGCTTTTGCTCTCATTTATTCAATAAGCATTTCATGAGCACCTATGGTATATAGGGCAATGTGTTACGTGTTATGTGGAATACAAATATGAATCAAATGGACCTTCTGTTTTTTTTTTTTTTAATTTATTTATTCAGAGAGAGAGAGAGAGAGGCAGAGACACAGACAGAGGGAGAAGCAGGCTCCATGCAGGGAGCCCGACGTCGGACTCGATCTGGCATCTCCAGGATCACACCCCGGGCTGCAGGCGGCACTGAACCGCCACAGGGGCTGCTCGGACCTTCTGTTCTTAAATAATCTGATAATTTGGTAGATGAATTTTAAAACTTTCCACATAAATGACTTTTTTTTTCCCCACACAAATGAATTTAACCCAAGGTAGAAAATCACTTGGGTGTCCAGTCTTGGAGGAGGACATCATCACTTCTTCCAGAGGGAAATGGTGTTAAGCTTATTCCTGCTGCATCATGCAGTGGACGAACAGTGGGACTCGAGTGAAGAATCCTACACTGATCTGCTATTGCTGTATAACCCATTATTCAGTAACAACCCTGTGTAATTGCTCATGTGTCTGGGTCAGTGGAGCATGGTTGACCTATCCCAGGTTTGGGTGGGTAGTTTTGCTTCAAGCTGCTGTAGCTGGATGGGAATATATGCCTCTCCCTGCAGTTTTGTGAGTCAGTAGGGATGATGACCCTGCTTCATGTATCTTTCATTGTCCTTGGACCAGGAAGCTAGATAGGGCAGGTGTTCCCAGGGGATGGCAGAGGTCTATGAGGACAAATAAATATATGGGAGGCTTCACAAAGCCTAGGCTCAGAGCTCACATGCTGTTCTTTCAGCTCATATATGGTTGGCCAGCTGAAGTTACAAGCTGAACCCAAAGTGGTGGGTCAAGGGGGAACACAGTGCCCTAAGTGAGGTGTTGGCGAGGGTATGGATGCAGGAAGAGGTGAAAAACTGATGCAGTTTATGACATGTCTTTTGGTTATTGAGCACTACATCTTTAGGAGAAATAACTTCAATTTTTTTACACAGCAAAACTTAAAAATCTGATAAAAACTTAAAAAAATAGGTTCATATGGAAGAATGTCACTAGCCATCCCTTTATTTATTTATTTTTTAAAGATTTTATTTATTTATTTATTTGAGAGAGAGAGAGAATGAGAGAGAGAATAAGCAGGGAGGAGGGAAGGGAGAGGGAGAAGGAGAGCCTGACACAGGGCTATATCCCAGGACCCTGAGATCATGACCTGAGCTGAAGGCAGATTCTTAACTAACTGAGCCACCCAGGCACCCAGGCACCCCTTAGCCTTCCCTTTAAATACCTACTTTCTAGTAGTGGGCAAGAAAGCATGAAGTTAAACTCAGACTTGAGGAAGATCTAATGCAAATGGTGATGGGAAATATGTGCCCATTTAGTTTCTTTTAGTCCTTCTTGGGGCTGGCTGTGGGCCATATTTTCCCTTGATACTTTGGGCCTTTATTTCCTGCATTCTTTCTTCCTCTCAGTGGCAACCAGCCCCCATAACACCCTGATATCTTCATGTTTTCTCCCTCCCCATCAAAACTTTTTCTGTAGTAAAGATTTGGCCAACTCCTTCACAGTGAGGCCTAAGTGACTAACAAGGATTAGAAGCTAACTGCTTTCAGGAGCATTTGAATTTGAGCAGGGGACAGAAGAAGGAATGGCTCTGTGAATGAACAACCACATAGCAGTGACTAGGGTGGAGAAGTGAAGGAGATGGAGAACCAAAGAATGAGCCCAGTGGCCTCAAAATCATATCCTGTAAGATGTTACATTTTTCCTGGCTAAGCTACCTGCTCAAGTTTGTGGGCAAGGGTATAACTGTAGGAATAACTAGAAGTGTGGCTTGTATTATGTATTTAGCATAAATAATATTAACATATGTACCCTGACAAGTCAATTGTATTTAAAATTTTTATAGTGCAATGGTTCTAATTCCTGCCCAAGTTTGCAGTGACTATCTTTGAGAAACAAATAAATAGACATAGCTGACATTAGGCAGGAACTTTCTGAACTGTGTCAAGGTTAATAATAAGTAAAATGTTATAAGTAGAGACAGGACAGCAACAGCTGTGCAACATTCTTGGAAGCAAAGATTCTGATAGCATGAAGTAAGACTTTGAGCTCAGTTTTTGCTGCTACTCTGGGTAAACAGAGAACGTGTATAATAATTGAACAAAAGCCTATTTCTTTTATGAATTACAACTGTTCTGTGCTCAAAATCTGATGTCTACAGCTGGAAAATCAGGGGCATGTGAAGCAATGTTGGAAGAAGACCCAGATCAAAATTATGAGAATGTCCTGGCTGAGATTCAGTCTTTCGAGCTGCCCATTGAAGCTACTTTAAGGTAGGACTCCTCTTATGCGTTTCTTCTTTTGTGGTGATAATGCAGTCTTATTCACTTCTTCTTTTATTTTTTTCTATAATAGAATAAAAAATAATTTTTGAAAAATAATTACAATTCTGCATATACCTAAACTCTACCTCTTTTCTTATCTTTAGATAAATTACAGTAAACAATCCACTCTTGTTTGCATTGTATTTGTTTCCTGATTTATCACCACAAGGTTTAAAAAATAGAAATGACTTTCAAGAGATCAAAAAGGGTCTCTTGCCATCTCCAAATAGATATCCCATCTCATTTATATAAGATTTCAAAGGTTTTCTCTAAGATGTCACTTAGTAAAAAACATTGAGAACCATTAGACATATCAGTGAAACCAATTTCTATTTGGGTAGATGTGAGTTTTTGAAAAAAAAAAAAAAAGTAAAACATTTATTTGCATGGTTACTACTCGGGTATATGGTGATCTCCCGGATATGGTTATTTGTTTTTTTTTTTTTTTTAATTTCCACATAACATTTAAAAATAGCTTCTTGGTAATATGTGGATTAATGTGCACATTTCAAGAACAGGATTAAAATGAAAGACCATGTATCTTTATGTTAAAAGGGCAGCTTTAAAAATGTAATCCTTTCTGACTGCCTGCCTGTAACTGACACCTATCAGTGTGGGAATGGAATGGTAATCACTGAATTTGATAGTGACCGACAATAAATATTTGTTGACTAATATTTGTTGATTAAATAAAAGGATTTTTTGAGGAGGGGTGTTGTCTCTTCATCCTCAGAAAGGACCCCACGCCAAGTTGCTTTGAAATATGCTGCAGTTTAAATCTGAGTAAAGTTGGGGGCATGGGAAGGCATTGATATTTATTGGTTGATTCTTGGATTATCAATATGTAGGTGCAGTTGTAAAAGAATTAAAACTTCATTTCAATTTTTCCTTACACTTTTTTTTTTAATCTGAGCATCATGAATATTCCATGAAGAAGGGAAGGTAATTTCTACCCTATTTAATAGGTGGAAGAAACCAGAGTTTTTTTTACTAGTGGGAAACTCAATCATTTTTTTCCATAGAACCAACTTTATACTGTACCAGAACCTTCTAGAACTTGTGCATTTGCCTGATGGTTAGATCAGAAGTGTAAAGGGGGACAAGAAAAAGGGTGAGGGGAACCTCAATGTGTGTTGAGGCCAATGTGTGGCCTCTGTTGCTGTTGCTGCTTCAGAGCTCTTGGCCTTCAATCCCTGACTCTCTCCACCTCTCCCCTGGTCTCACAACCCTGGCTGACACCTATACATGTCATCCGTCCATGGAATAATACTCCTGACTAGTCTTCCTTGTTATTGGACCTGACTTCCTGCTTTGGATCTTGGAGCTTTCCTACCTTCTTTAGTTAGGGCAAATATTCCTCATCTTGTACTTAGTCTTCCTAAAGCAAAAATCAGTGTAGATCTGGCTGTCACAGCACTCTCCCAGTGTCACCCTCAAGAGGGGAGACAACATAGATATTTTCTCCAGGTGTTGCTCTTTCACCACCAGAGTGGACCCTCATTTCTGGGTTATTGAACAAGGGGTGAGGTCACTCTTTTCCAAAGGCTTCTGCTAAACCACCCCAATGTTATTTGGAGGGTAGACTCAGAGCTCTTAAAAAAGCTTCATCTGGGACAGTATTAAATTAGTTTTCCTAAGCTTTTGCTTTAATCACTGATTAGATAAAGACTTAGGCAGACATTTGATGCCTTTCTGCACATACTTATGCATGTTATTGATATTCCGGTTTCAACTATTCTGTTCCACCGTTTTTACAGAACACATTAGCTCATGTGGTCAAATATGAGGGTTGGAAAATCAAGACAGAACTTCCATTTTGGCTGAACTAGACTGTTTACTATTTGATAATGTCGTGAGATTTTCTTCCTTCTGTGTTCATGGTTTATTATTATTATTATTATTATTATTATTATTATTATCCACTCTTAGCCCTGCAAAGCAGGGCATGATTCAAATGTTCTTTCTTATATGAAGCCTCTCCTGATCCCCCAGTCACATATGAATGCCCATCCTTTGAAGCCCCCAAAGAATCCAGGACATTTATTCTGATTTACTTGGTGTGTGTGTGTGTGTGTGTGTGTGTGTGTGTGTGTGATAACCATTTTCAGGCTCAAAGATTCCTGAGGGCAGAAATCTCTCTTTCCTTTACCTTTGTATCCTCTGCAGAAGATTCTACCAACAGAGGAGCTAGATATTTGTTGAACTGACTTGTATGAGCTTCTGAACTAATGGTGACCATGTGAAGCAAAAGAAAGAAGGCAGTTGAAAGAGAAAGTAATCATTTTAGGGAAGAAGAGGAGGTGGTGGAAGTATTTGAATAGCTACAAGCACTAAAGGCAGAGATGGTGGAAAGTATGGGTCACAAATCGGGTCTGAACCGATACCAAAAGATTGGAAAAAAAAAAAAAAGATGGTGGAAAGTGGCTTGGGTTGGATGCAGATTGACCATTGGAGCTGCACAGGAGCTGCTGGGAGACCCTGGAGTGGGCGGTGAGATAAGGGTAGGACATTGAGAGAACAGGGCTGGCAAACAGGAGAGAAACCTTCTCAGGGAAAGCCCTGTACCTGAGAATTGAGAGACTTCTACTGTTCACCTTTCCTTGTCTCTGAAAAAAGGCATTTCCTTCAGCAAACACTTTCTGTCATAAAATCATCAACTCTCTTCCTTCCCTTCCCCTGCCCACCTCATTTTCCAGGTCAGGAATCTGAGGTGCCCTGCTCAAGGTTAGGGTTCTGATCAGAGCCAGGTGGGGTTTGCTTCTCTTTCTCTTTTAAAGACTTTATTTATTTATTCATGAGAAACACACATACACACAGAGGCAGAAACATAGGCAAAGGGAGAAGCAGGCTTCCTGCAGGGAGCCTGATGTGGGACTCCATCCCAGGACCCTGGGGGATCACGACCTGAGCCAAAGGCATCTGCCCTCAACCACTGAGCCACCCAGGCATTCTGGAGTCTGCTTTTCTAACAAGGTGAACTTCCAAGAGCTCAGTGGCTCAGGACTTAGAGATAGTTTCTGCTTATATCATTTAAGAGTCACTCAGCAGCTCTTCTTTCACAGGGTGCAAGCTTCCTAGCACTCACCCCACACACCCCCCACTCCTCTCCCAGAGGAGTCATGCTGTTGCGTACTGTCAAAAGTCTGAGGTCTCTTTCGCCCTGCCATTTGTACTCCCCCTCCTCCCCACTTCACACTTGGCTGCTCCCAGAGCAAACTTCTGCCAGACAGTGGAACCTGTCTCCTGCCGGACTCCTCCAGTGGGACCTTGGGTCTGCTCCTTTGGCCCTCCTCCTCCTCCTCCTCTTCCTCCTCATCCTTCTTCTTCTTTTTTTTTTTTTTTTTTGGTGGAAAAGTGGACAAAAATCAGATGATCCTGAGGTACTGTGTTTCTTTTCATTCTTTGTGTGAAATGGGACCACAGCCTGTAGTATTAAGTTTAAAGGAGAAATAGTTTTAGGGGAGAGCTGTGAGTTACTATGGTTTTCCATGATTTGTGTTGCCAATGATTTTAAATATCCATTAAAGAGACATTGCAGGCTGCTATAACCATGGAATCGGGAATGAGATTCCAGGGTAGAAAAGTAGAATTTGATATTAGCCTTGAAGATGGTGAGTGAGTTTAAGAGAAAAGGGAGAATTGTGAAGAAAAGTCTACTGCTAGTACCTGTAATGTCCTAGTATGGCTTTGCTTTGGGCATTCAGATTGTTGGTAGATGCAACTCATCAGCAGATGGGATCTGGAATTAGTTTTGCTGCCATAACCTTTTGCCCTGGGCATAACTGTTTTCCTTTTGTTACCACCATATGCTAATTTCCACTGGATTTTCTCATTCTTTTTAGATTTTCTGACTTTCACTCCAGTCCCTCCATTTGGCTCAGATATGTCCAGCTCCTTGCAGCTCCTGCATCTGGGGGGACATGGTTGTCCCTGGTAGGCTTAGGGGCTGTCTGGAGCCACACTAAAGGAAAGTACTAGCACAGCCTTATTCAGCCTTACCAACTTTCTTTACCACGGATGGGCACTAGGTTTCAAGCAGCAGATCAATTCCAATGCATTGGTAGTGGTTGCCTGAATCTCATATTGACATGATTCTGATAAATTAGTGATGGCAGCTACGGACTTTAAGATAGGGTAGTAGCAGTGTTCATAACATGTACCATGTTCACACTAGAACCTCTTGCTGCCAGGCCTTGTCCATTCTACCTGCCCTACTCCATAGGTCCTGGCTCAATCTAGATGTCTTGGGGTCCTGAGGTATGTTGTTAGCCTCTTAGACCAGGCCCTGAAGTCACACCATGTCTCAACCCACTTGGGCTTACAACTTACAGCATGTTTTATTGCTATCACTGACCCAAGAGTGGGTAAGGGCAGGTTGAGGGCACTACAAAGTTAATGGGAAGTAGAGTAAGGGGACATATCCAAAGAAGGCCTTACAGAGCACTGGGAAAAATAGGAGGAAAAGGGAATTGTATAAGATGACGTACCAGAAGAAATTTTTGTAATTGTTTTATGATAACATAATTGTTTTACACTTGTATTCACAGGCTCTCTTGGGCTCTTTTCCAAAAGCTGACCATGAAGTTTTACCAGTTTAAGAGCAAACAGGATATTTTTATTTCTTTGACCTTAATGTTTTTTAGGAATGAAGATAACATGCTTTAAGGAAAGGACAGAAAACATTAAAAAAATCCAACTAGTAATCTAAACTATATGTAAAAAAAAAACTATATGTACAATGAAATCTTGGAATGACATACTAAAAAATAGGAATAGTAAACACTTGTAGACATTTTACAATGCTCTTGCTCTTGCTGTATATACCTTCAGAAATGTAAGATTTCTATTAAATCTTACCCATTAAGTATGTCAATTAAAATTAATTCCAAGTTTTATTAGTTGTTTGAATTTGGCCTTAGTTTCTGAAACTATAAAATATGGATTAAGAACTTTTTTTAAAAAAAGATTTTATCCGTTTATTTGAGAGAGAGAGAGAGAGAGAGAGAGAATGAGCAGGGGGAGGGACAAAGGGAGAGGGAGAAGCAGACTCCCCACTGAGTGCAGAACTGGGGGGGGGGTGCATCCCAGGACCCTGAGATTATGACCTGAGCTAAAGGCAAACATTTAACCAATTTAGCCACCCAGGCACCCCTAAAATAGAGATTAAAATACAACCCATCTCAAATGGTTAATATATGCAAAGTGCTTAGCACAATGCCTGCCTAACACTTTGTAAATGCTCAATAAAAATTAGCTATTATTATTATGTCTAATTACAAATCTGGGGTATATATTTCAGTATAATTTAATAAATATATAGAGTGTTGAAATAAACAAGCACTCACAACATCTTGAAATTCTGAGTTAGTGGGAAATATTGAGTAATGTAAATTTTATTTTAGTTGTATAATATTTAGGAGAGAGAGGCATCCCTTTTTCAAAAACATATTTACTAATGCTTATATTTTATACTAATGTAATATCATTACCTTATTTAATCTCTGATGAGAATGATGTAGTGTGCTACATGTTGTGGATATATATAGAGAGTTCAGAGAAATCATCCAGAGATAAATGTGGGCCTAACCATGACCAAGGTCTACCCGTCTGCAGAACCTCAGGAAAGCCTGGAGTCCCCAGTGATAGTGGGCTGTGTAGTTGCTAAACTTCTGATTATTTAAATCATAGCATTCACTATTTGATCTTCAGTGTAACACAAAAGAAAATCTAAAAAGGGGGCAGCCTGGGTGGCTCAGCGGTTTAGTGCCACCTTCAGCCCAGGGCCTGATCTTGGAGACCCAGGATCGAGTCTCACATTGGGCTCCCTGAAGAGAGTCTGCTTCTTCCTCTACCTGTCTCTCTCTCTCTCTCTCTGTCTCTCATGAATAAATAAATAAAATCTTAAAAAAAAAAAAACAAAAAAAGAAAAGCTAAAAAAAAAAAAAAAAAAAAACAACCCATTTCTATATCTGGGAACCAAGTATTTCAACCAGGGAGACAGTTTTGTTGATATACCGGTTAAATTAATAGACTCTGGAGCCAGAAGGATGTAGGTTCAAATTTTGCATCTTTCATTACTAACCGAGCTACTTAAAGGATTACATGAATTAGGTATGAAATATATTTAATGTAATGCCTTATACATAGTAAATGCTCTTTACTCATTTGTTAATTCAGTAAATAAATGTTTATAGAGTGCCTATGGTGTGGTCAGCAGTAGTCTAGGATGGTCAATGGTTTTGCTGTGGATAGAGCAAGATGAAGACCCGGACAGTCTCTGCTCACAGGGAGCTTGTATTTTTATTTATTTTATTTTATTTTATTTTATTTTATTTTATTATTTTATTTTATTTTTTAAAAGATCTTATTTATTTACTCATGAGAGACACAGAGAGAGGCAGAGACATAGACAGAGGGAGAAGCGGGCTCCATGTAGGAAGCCCAATGTGGGACTTGATCCGGGGACCCTGGGATCACACCCTGAGACAAAGGTAGATGCTCAACTGCTGAGCCACCCAGGCATTCCGGGAGCTTGTATTTTAGTGAAGGGAGCTATGAATAAACAAATTAAAAAGTGTTATTGTTGCAGTGCCCCAGGCCCTTCCTCCTAAGATGTGGCTGGAGCTTGAGGCATGCCCGGCCAGGACATGGGAGACCCAGAGCAGCTGGGACGATGTGAATAATAGCACTTCAAGCCTGCAATAAAAAATAGCCTCCAATTAAACTACATTGCAAAGGCTGTCAAAGAAGGGGCGCCTGGTGGCTCAGTCAGTTAAACATCTGACTCTTAATTTTGGCTCAGGTCATGATCTTAGGGTCATGAGATTGAGCCTTTCTTTGGGCTGCACATTGGGCATGGAGTCTGCTTAAGATTTTCTCTCTTCTCCCTCTACCTCTCCCCATCCCTCTCTGAAAAAAAAGGGAAAGAAGGAGAATGGAAAGAGTAAAAAAGCAGAAGAGGCAGAGTCTGGGGCACCTGGGTGGCTCAGTTGGTTAAGTGACTGCCTTTGGCTCAGGTCTTGGGGTCTTTGGATTGAGCCCTGAGTCGGGCTTCCTGCTCAGTGTGGAGTCTGCTTCTCCCTCTCCCTCTGCCTGCCACTCTTTCTCCACGTGCTCTGTCTCTCTGTGTCAAATAAATAAATCAAAATCTTAAAAAAACAAAAAACAAAAAGCAGAGTCAGAGCCTGAGGAATTTGTGTTGGAAAAATCTGGACTGCTGTGTAGTGAATGGGAAGGTGGAGTATTTTCTGAAGTGGAATGGGTTCACAGATGCTGACAATACTTGGCAATTTGAAGAAAATTCAGATTGTCTAGATTTAATTGAAGCATTTCTTAATTCTTCAAAGCTGGTAAAGAAAAAGATGGTATAAAAAGACTATCTGTACCTGACAGTGAATCTGATTATAGCAAATCAAAGAAGAAAAGAGATGTTGCTGATGAACCAAGAGGCTTTGCCAGAGGTCTTGGTCCTGAGTGAATAATTGGGGCCATAGACAGCAGCAGAGAATTCAAGTTGTTCATGAAATGGAAAGATTTAGATGAGGTAGACTCAGTGCTGGCAAAAGAGGCAAATAGGAAGCATCCTCAAATTGTAATTGCTTTAAAAACTTTTTTTTTTTAAGTAGACCTCATATGCAGGATAGAGCCCAACACAGGGCCTGAACTTATGATCCTGAGATCAAAACCTGAAGTGAGATCAAGAGTTAGACTCTTAACTGACTGAGCAACCCAGGCATCCCAACTGTGATTGCTTTAAAAAATTGTTTTAAAAATATTTATTTAGGGATCCCTAGGTGGCGCAGCAGTTTAGCGCCTGCCTTTGGCCCCGGGGCACGATCCTGGAGACCTGGGATCGAATCCCACGTTGGGCTCCCGGTTGCACAGAGCCTGGTTCTCCCTCTGCCTGTGTTTCTGCCTCTCTCTCTCTCTCTCTCTCTGTGACTATCATAAATAAAAAAAAAAAAGACCTGAAATTAAAAAAAATTTATTTATTCATTTTGAGAGAGAGAGAAAGAGAGAGTGAGCAGAGGGGCAGAGGGAGAGGGAGAAGGAGAGAAGCAGACTCCACGCTGAGCATGGAGCCCAATGTGGGGCTTAATCCCATTACCCATGAGATCATGACCTGCATCAAAACTGACTGAGCTACCCAGGTGCCCCTGTAATTGCTTTTTATGAAAAGAGACTAACTTGCATTCTTGTCCAGAGGATGAAGCTCAATAATTTCTTGCATTGCTTTATATATTTTACACACACACACACACACACACACACAAAATCTGGGTTTTGAAAATCAAGTTTGATATGTTTGTTTTGAAGTAGTATTAGGGAAGTTGTTGGGGATCTTTGCATCTATAGCCTGGTTACTTTGAACAAATAAAAGCCTTCTGTAATTGCTTCCTTTATTAGAAAAGAATATTCCAGACTATGGTATATGATTCCCCTGCATTAGAGAACACCTTTTCTAAATGTTGGGGAAGGGGTACCTGGGTGGCTTAGTCACTTAGGCTTCTGACTTTGGCTCAGATCATGATCTCGGGGTCCTGGGATCTAGCCCTGTGGCAGGCTCTGCACTCAGCAGGGAGTCTGCTTCCCCTTCTCCCTCTGTCCTTCCTCCTGCTTGTGTTCTCTCTCTCTCCCTCAAATAAATAAATTAAATTAAAAGAAATGAAGGGGTGCCTGGGTGGTTCAGTTGGTTAAGCATTTGCTTTTGCCTCAGGTCATGGTCTCAGGGTCCTGGGATTGAGACCCATACTGGGCTCCCTGCTCAGTGGGGAGTCTGCTTCTCTCTCTCCCTCTATGCTTGCTCTCTCTCTCTCAAATAAATAAATCTTTAATAAAAAAATAAATGAATAAATGTTGGGGGTAATCTTCACAGTCATTACTCAATCAGAATTTGTGTTTAAATCCTATATGCCTGGGACGCCTGGGTGGCTCATTGGTTAAGCGTCTGCCTTCTGGCCCAGGGCATGATCCTGGAGTCCCGTGATTGAGTCCCACATCGGGCTCCCTGCATGGAGCCTGCTTCTCCCTCTCTGTGTCTCTGCCTCTCTGTGTCTTTCATAATAAATAAATAGAATCTTAAAAAAAAAATTCTATATGCCTGAGGACTATTATAGGTTTTTTGTTTATTTGGTGTATGTGTGTGTGTGTGTGTGTGTGTGTGTGTGTGTATACTTGAAATACATATGTAAATGGTTTTCTTTTTCTTTTCCTTTTTCTTTTCTTTCTTAACATTCACTAAAACAAAAACAGCATTTTATAACCATGGATAGGCCTCTGTTTCTGGGATGCCATCATTTTCAGCAACTTAAGAAATAAATCACTTAAAGTTAAACTGAATTTTTTCCTGAAGCCTTAACCTTTCAAATTTTGTAAATAATTGGACAATTTAATATAATGTAAGCAATTTAAATTGGACAATTTAAAAGCAGCCATATCAGAATCCATATCCATATCTACAATCATATAAATGCAAGTTTATCAGCAAGATCCCTGGAAGGAAATCTCCCCAACAACTGCCAACAACCTCCCCACCCAAATGAGAAAACTAGAGAAGTCCTGGTGTGTTTTTGTTAGGTAACCACACCTATTTAAATGGACAATTAAAGGTTCCTTATAGTGAACCATTCCTTTAAAAAAAATTTTATTTATCTGAAAGAGAGAGAGAAAAAAAGAGAGCATAAGCTGGGGGAGAGGGGCAGAGGGAGAAGCAGACTCTCCACTGAGTGTGGAGCCCAATATGGGGCTTGATCTCACAATCCTGAAATCATGGCCTGAGCTGAAATCAAGAGTTGGATGCTTAACTGACTGAGCCACCCAGGTGCTCAGAACCATTCCTTTTCAGGAAGTTGAAATCCCTGTGCTGTATTGACCAAAAGGTCATGATTCATGTAATATCTAAGACTTTGTTCATGGAAACCTAATCATAATCAGATAGTTACTGATTTTGGCAATTTAGGACCTGCTGAAATAAATGGGTGAACAAACTTCTGTAATCTAAATTCTTGACCTGCATGTTTTTTTCTTTACCCCAACTCATTCCTTACGTGCAGGCTCAATCTTCTCACTATTTGAGTCACTCGTTCAGCAGAAACTGGGGAAAACAATAATTTGGGAGTCAGAATGTTATCTGAGTATGTTGTTTACTTTGTTGTAAATACTGGTCAACAGTGGTCAATAGTTTTATATTAAAAAAAAAACTGGTATTAAGTGCTATGTGAATAACAAAACAGGGTGAGGGCTAGAGAGGTCCTGGGATGCTGTTTTGCAGAGAGTGGCCAGAATGTAAATGTCAGCTATTGTATTATTATTATTTAATTACATTACACTAGTCATGTTTCTTTTTTAAAAGATTTTATTTATTTATTCATGAGAGACACACAGAGAGAGGCAGAGACACAGGCCGAGGGAGGAGCAGGCTCCCCACGGGGAGCCCAATGCATGACTCAATCCCAGGACCCCAGGATCACAACCTGAGCCAAAGGCAGACACTCAACCACTGAGCACCCAGTCGCCCCTACACTAGTTACATTTCTAAATCCATTTTGCTGAGAGAAGAAAAATAGGATGAGAGGAGGAGGGGAGGGATCCCTGGGTGGCGCAGCGGTTTGGTGCCTGCCTTTGGCCCAGGGCGTGATCCTGGAGGCCCGGGATCGAATCCCACATCGGGCTCCCGGTGCATGGAGCCTGCTTCTCCCTCTGCCTGTGTCTCTGCCTCTCTCTCTCTCTGTGTGACTATCATAAATAAATAAAAAAATTTAAAAAAATGAAAAAAAAAAAGAGAGGAGGAGGGGAGAAAGGGCAAAAGGACTAAAGGGAAGCTAAGTGGGACAGGAGTGCGGAATAGAGAGTACAATAAGGATGAAGAGAAACACCAGCAATGAGGAGAAAAAAGAGAAGAAAAAAAAATTGATGTTATAAGCTAGACGTGAGAGGGAAGAGGAAGGAAAAGCTAGAATGAAATTCAGAGAAAATATTGCTCTTCAATTTCTTGACAGACTTGAAAATGTTTAGCTTTGGGATGAGTGAGCCAATGGACCTTTTAGGACATTGTTCTGAGGGTAAGCCTAACAACACCAGTTATCAGATCCAATACAAAATGAAAATGCAGGCCCCTTTGTTTAGAAATTATTAAAAATTACAAGATAGAGATGGCATAGCATTAAGCCACAAGCAACTGCATAGGTCACATACTGATGAACCAGCTCTGTCTAAGAGCTTAGCACAGAGCCTGACACACAGAGCCTGACACACAGCAAGCATTCAGTAAAAACAGTTGTTCAATGAACAGAACCTGGGGCTAATTACTTTTGAATTTCTCTAAAGACTGGCCCATATTTCAGAAAAACTGACTTTATTTGGCTCCAACTTCAAATTTCCTTCTATTGTTCTCCACCACGGGGTCCAGATCTTTATGGAACATCAGATTCCTGGACATGGTTTTTGCAGCAGGAATTCTCAGAGACCTGGCTGGGCTTGGTTTATAATTCTCATGCACTTACTGAGTGTGGCCACTTGAGGTCATTGCACCAACACGGCAGAAGGTGAAGGATGGCCATTATCAAGCCGGCTCCAGAGAGGGGCTAAAAGGCACCGGGAAGGTTAGATATTAAAGCCAATGTATAAAGATAGCCTCTCCTTTACATGTTGATACAGTTCTACAGCTATATAATGAGGGCTTTTAAACTCCTTAGGAAATATCTGAATGATATTAGCCAAGTCTTGAGAAGATGAAGATCAGGAAGTCAGCTCTAGGGTTCCCAAGTGTGGGGAGGAGAGTCATTCTGTAGAGATGTGCCCGACCTTATGAAACATGGTTTCACAACATCAATCTTAACATCAGAAGTATCTGTATGTGGATTGTTCAGTTAAAACTATTAACTGAGCTGGAGAGCCAACAAAACAGATATTGTCCCTGTGCCTGGAAGTGGAGACTCAAATGATTTGTTTACCACCACAGTATGTGCCTCAAAGGATGAGCACTGCCTCCAAGGACAACAAAGAGGCACTTGACTTCTCTGAGATCTGGAGAGGTCACTTAAGTGGATCTGGAACCAAGAGTCTAACCCAAGGACATGGTCCCTTTTCCTCTTCTACAACAGGAAACAAATTTCAGGCAATTTCCATCTACCAAGCATTTAAGAAAATGAAGTTCAGGTTCAGAAAATCTTGACATAAAAGTAGGATACTTTGTTAATGATTAGAAAAAAAGGACATTTTTGTGTCTGTTTTTTATTTGTATTTTATCAAAAAGGAAGCTAAATTCTGGGCTTCCTGGTTTAAAAATAAATGTCTGATAGTCCTGGTCTCTAATGCTAATGTTGATTGAGCTCTCGGCTAGACATTATGCAAATATTATCTCCTTTAATTGCCACACAATTTGGTGACCTAGGAGCTGTTACGTTCTCTAATTCACACTTGAAGAAACTGGGGCTTAGATAAGTTAGCTAGCTCTCTGGAGGCCCGACATCTAGTAAAAGATGAGTTGCAATTTGAATCCAAGTAGTTAAATGCCAGACCAGGGCAGCTGCATTCTATAGCCTCCTTCTCAGGGAGGGGTTTTACCAAGACTGATTATGAGTCTGCAGACAAGTGGCTTAAAGTATAAGTCATTAATGATTAAGAGTTTATTTACAGGTTAAATCCTTACTTTGGTGGTTAGTTTCCTACTGGACACACAATGCATCTCCTGTCCTGCCAGTCTTCCTGGTTTACCTTTCTTCTCCCAGGAGACCTGAAGTGAGGTTTTGAGTGAATCTCTGGAAGTCAGTTATCTACTGACCCAAAAATGACCCAATGTGCATGTGTAATCTGCCTGTGTGTGCCCCACTACCCTCCAGTCTCCATAGACCAGACTGATTAAATCATCTATTCCATGGGTAAAACAACATTGGAACATGATTATTGGCTGACTTTTATTAATGATAGAAACAGGAACTGGTTAATAGCTCCATCTTCTTCAACTCACTAGCTGTGTGGCCTTGGACAAGTGACTTAATTTCTGTAAGTCTGTTTCCTCATATTAAACTGGAGATAGTGAAAATACACCATAGGATTAAATTAGATTTCAGAAAAATTAGTACTAATTACATTCCCAGTTAAATTACTGGTTAAGTTAAAGATTAAATTAGATAGTATAAAGGGCTTAGCAAATAGTGCTTAATATATAGCTATTATGGTTTTTATTTTGTTCTATAGCTGAAATTCCTTATATTTTAGAGATGTACCGCTTAGAATAGGCTCCTTTTTGCACATTTATGTATTTGTTATATCTCTTTCCAAAATTAAAATTTATATAGTTATTTAGAATGTTTAGCTTTAAATTCTTAGCAAAAAAAACTTCAGGTGCTAATGGAACTGTCAGAAGTCACAAACGGAACCAGCAAAAGCTGTTTCAGAAGGAGAAGTAGTATATGGACTTCTGTCTTGACTTGAATTGAGGGGAAGATACTGCTGTGTATGTTGAAGTAATCTCTATGGGCAGGTGTTGAAATAGGCCTGGAGTGCCAAAGGAGGGCTGGCTTCCTAGAATAGGGGCTGGGTTTGGGTCCATGAGGAAAAGGTCTTCGGTAATGAGTGCTTGGGAATATTCCACCCTCAAACAGTTGTTAAATAAGAAGGTGGCCTGTACCCCTTGCCCTGTTCTCTTCACCTTGCTTTACTCTTCAGAATAATGAATTCTGGCCACACACATCAACCGACCTAAAATAGTCTGCTATTTCCTGCAGAGAAAACTGGCTTCCTATTCTCTTTGCAAGAAGATACAAAAATTTATCTTCATTTCATATGTTTTGATTTCAGGTTTGATTTTCAAAAGGTTTATTTTCTTCTCTCAACAGCTGTACCCACAAGTCAGTTACCAGGTGCCTCAATCCTTGTAGATGCAGAAAAATATTCCTTTTCTTACTACTCTAGAAATAATGGCTTGAAGGCTCAAACAATGGGGTCCAGGTACTGGGCTCTGGCTTGATTCAAGGATAAAATTCAACCATTTAAAAACAAAAATCCATAAATGTTGTTTCTTGCATTAAAGCCCTTGATAAAAGTGGGCATCATGGAATTTGAGGTATACATTGTTATTAGTACAGATTTCTATTAAGGCAACTGAATACAACCATATAAAATGTTACATTTGATGTCAATATGTAAAGGGAAAGTTTAAAAAAAACTAACTTTTTAAAATTTGATATTGTTCTAATTCCAAATTGTTACCAATCACAGATTAATCAAACTCCTACCTTATGCTTAGACCTAGTTTGGGATGCTACTTTAGACTTAGTAGACTTAGACTTAGTTTGGGATGCTACTTTCTAACTAATCCTGAATTCTTTCCAATGGCTTCAGAGCTTCAGCATTGTCTAGTTTTAAAATCCTTCCAGCTTTCAGCCACATGCAGAACTCCATGGGGGAACTATAGGAAACCACAAAATTAAAAAAAAAAAAGTGTCATCTCTCAACCTAAGGTCTTTAACATACTGTGACAATGCTGGTGGCATTTTTGGGAAGAGGGTTTTTTTTTTTTTTTTGTCTTTGCATATTTTTGCAGCTTGAAAAAGTGGGATTTCCCAGGGAAGATCTGGATTCTTCTGCACCATTGAGACAATGGAAACATGCTTGTTGATGAGGTTTCTTGGTAGAATGGGCAGTTGGATGTAGCAGAGCTTCCTTAACCCTCGAAGCCAGTATGTACTAAGGTCAGTTGCATTTTGATTCCCTGGGGGCCAAGGGTACAAAAACAAACAAAACTCACAGATGTATGAAAAGGAACTAATCAAAACAAGTACACACTATTTAAACAGTTGGTAGTGGAGTGGACAAATGTGTTACATTGAATCTAGAGTTAGTAGAGAAGGTCATGATTAGATAGGGGACTCTAAATGAAGGAGATATATTTGAGTTGAATTTTCCAGGGAGGTCAAGAATTTCAGATTAATGGAAAGGAGGGCATTTATATATGTTTGTAATGTTTATTGGGCCTTTACTCTATGTGGCAGGCAGAATAATGGCTCCCTAAAGAGGTCTGTGTCTTAATCCCTGAAACATGTAAATATGTCATACATGACAAAAGGGATGTTGCAGATGTTATTAAGGTTAAGACCTTAAGATAGAAGATAATAGATATGAATGTTTCAAGGTACTAAGTTTGTGGTAATTTGTTACAGCAACAATAGGAAACTAATATAATATGAGATAGGGATATGAGGTAGACATTACAAATGTGGTCATGTACAGACGGGGAGACTGAAAAAGATACTAGGTTCTTGTTCAATGTCACTCAGCTGTGAAGCAAAGGAGCAAGGGAATTAAATTGAGGATACCTGTCCCTAGAGCTCATGCAATACCACCTCCCAGGATTTTTGTAGGGAGGAGGATGGGGGTAAACTTCTAGTAAAAGCTCACTGAAGGGGGTGAGTTACACAGCTGGATAGGAAAGAGCTTGGCTCACTCAAAGGAGAGTTCGGAACCTTGGGTTAATGGGGATCAGAAAACAGTTGTCCCTCAGCGTTAGGTTTGCACTCCCTGATTATCTTCCTCAGTGGCTGCTTTGGCCACGACAAACTGGTTTACCCAGCGTCCCACAACAGGTCATTAAACAGGACGCTTCTACACTAGTACTTTGCGGAAGCCACCCCACTTCCCCATCTTTCTGATGCCTGCCGCTCTCGAGGGCTTCCACTCCTCCCCATCCCAGCTACAGGCCCTGGAAGGCACTGGGGTTCAAGGGTTTCAGGGACTAAGGCACGAAGTCACATGTTGCTCTGGACCTCTCTTGTATCTTTGCCATCAAGTGTAGTAGATTTTCATCATTTAATTTTCCTGATGCTTATGGCTTATTTCCAAGTTGGCTGGCCGCTGTGAACTTCCTGCACGAAGGCACCGGAGCAGTAGTCATGGTCGTCAGCTGGGATCTTCTCGGTGCATTCCTAAAAAAAATCCTCCCACACACAATTTTGATTTTTTGGAGTGCACATTTCCTTTTCACCGACTCCTCATCTCCCAGAGTACATCGGGGTTCCTTGTTAAACGTTCCCGCAGCTTTGAATACAGATCAAGGGGGATGGTTTCATTTTCACCGCCTCATTACTAAGGTATATCGAGCGCGTTAGCAGAGGGTCTGGGGCAGAGAATGCAAGAAGAATACACGGGAAAGCCAGGCCAGTCACTAGGTAGCAACTAGGGGCAAGTCGCGGGGGAGAGCGGAGGGCGAGGAGTCTTCCCTCCCGGCCTCTGCTGGGAGCACCACACGCTGGGACAGGTGCGGGAGCTGAGCTCCGGGTCCGGTCGCGTGCGCGTGCGCGTGCGCGTGCGCGTGCGCTGCCTCCCACACCCTCTGCGCGCCCCCGCGCCGTCTTCCCGCTCGCCACGCCCCCTGCCCCGCCCCCTTGCGCGCGCGCCGCAGGCTGCTCGTCCCCGCCGTCCGCGCGGCGCCGCGCCTCACCGGCTCCTCAGCTTCCAGCCAAGATGGCGGAGAATAGCGAGGGTCTGGGCACCGTCCCCGAGCACGAACGGATCTTGCAGGAGATTGAGAGCACCGACACAGCCTGCGTGGGGCCCACCCTCCGGTAAAGCTCGCATCGTCCCGGGACCTCGGGCTGCCGCCGTTGTCCGCTCCTCAGGAGCCGGGCGGGGCGTCCGCCCCCGGCCGCGCGCCGGGCGTACCGACAGGTGGTGCGCGTGGAGGCGGGCGGGGGCGCTCCGGGGCGGCGGGCCGGGACCTGGGCCGAGCCCGGGCGGGGAGGGGCGGCACGCGCGGCTGCACCTGTCTGCACCGCCCGCCTCCGCCCCGGGAGCTGTCACCGCGCAGCCGGTGGGTGTGGCCTCCGCGGCGCGGGTGACCCCGGTATCCGCGGCGCCGCCCGGCCCTGGCGGCCTGGGGTCCTGAGGACGCGCCTTGGGCCTCTTGGGCTCCCGGCGGGGCTGAGGGCGGCCGTGCTGGGGCGAAGGTTGATTGCCAGCAGCCCGCGTGACTGGGATGCCGAGGCGCCCGCAGGTGGAAACCCGGGCGCTAGGGCCGTGGCGGGCGTGGGAGAATTGAAATTGGCCGGGAGTGGCCGGCACCATTATCCCCCATCGCGGCGGGAGTGGGCGAGAAGGGAGCGTGGGCTGGCCGGGAGGAGCCGACGCTCGGAAGCGCGCTAGTGCGACCCAGCGCCCGCTCGCCAGGAGCGCCTTCCTGGAGCCAGGGAAGCTTTTACTTATTTGCGAACGTTTCATTAATTTTGCATTAACTTTCCCGTTTATTTTAAAGAAGATCTCCACCCTTTAGAAATAGTATTAGGTAATGAATATTCCAGACTGAATATCTGCTGCCCTAATAATAGACTGTTAGTCGGGCGCTGTTGTGATCCATTAGGTCAGGTTAGGCTTTCTCACCAAGGATGAAGTGCCTTTTAGAGGCGCTTGGCTGGCTCCGTGGGAAGAGCATGCGACTCCTGATCTCGGCGTCCTGAGTTCAAGCCTTCTCAGTTGGGTGTAGAGATCATTTACAAATAAGTAAATAAACCTAAAAAAAAAAAAAAAAAAAAAAAAGAGAATAACTGCCTTTTGAAGATAAGGTTTCGGCTTTCCTAATGATAATAATGTATTATTATTCACGTAGGGAAGTTAGGAGTCATTGTGCTTTACTTTCTAGAAATGAAGTGCTGTATGCTTTGTGGACTTGGGGATGTAGTATCAAGCAAAGCTATTTATAATGTAAATCCACCTTGCCCTGAGAGTCTGGAGTGTTCTGCCCTGGTTCTACCGCTGACAAAGTGTGCGGCGGTGGACAAAAATCATTTAAGCTCTGAACATCAATTTTCTTATTCCCGTACTTGGGAAGGGAGTGGGTATTTAAATGCCCGGGACATTAGAGATCTTGCCTATTTGTTCACTCTTGTATCCAAGCATGTGGTAGGCACCTGATGAGTTGTCCTTTTGTTTTGTCACATGAAGTTCTTGCTATGATACGATAAACATAATTAGTGCATTTCCTTAATTTTCTAGCATCATAATGATTTCTTTTCATTGAACTTTGTACAGGGATGCTTGGGTGGATCAGTGGTTGAGCCTCTGCTTTGGGCTCAGGGCATGAGTCAGGTCGTGATCCCAGAGTCCTGGGATCGAGTCCAGCATCGGGCTCCCCACAGGGAGCCTGCCTCTCCCTCTGCCTATGTCTCTGCCTCTCTCTGTGTGTCTCTCATGAATAAATAAATAAAATCTTACAAAAAAGCAAATTCTGTACTTTTGATAATGAAAGTAGAAATCATAGATTAAAAGGAAGCTTTGTTTTCTTCATTGCACATGATGAAACTGAAAGAGTACAGTATGTGGTATAGTTATCAGAACAGCCAATTTTTTTGAAAATACTGTGGGTTATGAGGGGAGATACTTCCTCTTGGGAAAAAAAATGCTAGGCAGTATCTTTGAAAAGAGATGAAATTAACCTAGAAGAAAATTTTGAAATATACTGAGAGACTTTCGTGACACAAATAGAAAATATGTATTCATGGTGTTACTCTGTTCTCTTTTGCTGGGCAGTTGTGTCACCACCTCACTTTGCTGAAACCCATGCCATTTTCTTTGGCCAGCTCCAGTGACTCATACTTATCCTATATACACACTTGGCATCATGTTCTCTTAGGAAGCGAACCTGTCTCTTAGAAAGAAAGGGAGAGGGGATCCCTGGGTGGCTCAGCGGTTTAGCGCCTGCCTTCCTGCCGGGCGTGATCCTGGGAGACTCTGGGAGACTGGGGATTGAGTCCCACGCCAGGCTCCCTGCATGGAGCCTGCTTCTCCCTCTGCCTGTGTCTCTCCCTCTCTCTGTGGGTGTCTCATGAATAAATAAATAAAATCTTAAAAAAAAAAAATAGAAAGGGAGAAAATGCCAATTATCAGGAATTACCAATTCTTGATACTGGTATCTGCAGTGATATTACTGGTAACATCACTGCAGATTCTACAGTATTAAAGGAATACTACAAATAATTTCATGCCAATACATTTGATAACTTAGAAGAAATGGACAAATTCCTTGAAAAATACAAACTATCAAAGAAGGTAATTTATCCAAATTGGTCTTTAGATTTGGATAATCTCAATCAAAATCCCAGCAGAAGTTTTTGTAGAAATTGACAAGCTGATTCAAAAATTCATATGGAAATCTATTGGACCTTGAAGAGTCAAACTGACGGGAAAAGATGAACAGAGCTAGAGGACTTACAATAACTGCTTTTAAGGTTTATAATAAAGCTATAGTAATCAAGTTAGTGTGTGGTACTAGCATTCAGTGAAACTGAATAAGGAATTCCATAAATAGATCACACCTATGGTCAATTTTTGACAGAGGTACAAAGGCAGTTCATTAGAAAAGGATAATGTTTTAAAATAATGATGAAACAACAGAATATCCATATGCAATATAATGAACTTTGATGTATACACTATATTTAAAAAGTAACCCAAAGTGGGTCATAAGCTTAAATATAAAATGCAAAACTATAAAACTCTTAGAAAACATAGGAAAAAAGATCTTTGTGACTTTGGTTAAGCAAAGATTTTTTACATGCTATTCTAAAAGCATAATACATAAAAGAAAAAAATGATAAATTGGACTTCAGCAACGTTGAGAACACGTGTTTTTCAAAGATACTATTAAGGGAATGAAAAGCCACAGACAGAAAATCTGAAAATCATGTATCTCATTAAAAAAAGTGCCCAAATTGTGTAAAAGAAGTCTTTAGATAAGAAAGCAAACAGTCCAATTAAAAAATAAGTAAATGAATAGATACTTCACAAAAGGTGGTACGCACAAAGCAAATAAGCGCATGAAGAGATAGTTAACATTAGCCATTAGAAAAATATGAAGTAAAACTGCAACATTGAATCATCCTATTAGAATATATAAAATGAAAAAGACTAACCATACCGTGTATTGGTGAGGGGGAACAATTGGCACGCTCATGCCCTGCTATGGGAAGTTCATAGTTGTTTATCAGGTTGAAGAAGTTCCTTTCTATTCCTAGTTTATTCAGTGGTTTTATTATGAAAGTGTGTTCAGTAATTTCAGATGCTTTTTCTGCATCTGTTGAGATGGTCATGTGGTTTTTAATCCCTTATTGTATTTATGTGGATATTACGTTAATTAATTTTGAGATATAAACCAACCTTACATTTGTGGGATAAATCCCATTTATTTATAGTGTGTAACCCTTTTTATATGTTGCTGGATTCTATTTGCTAATATTTTGTTTACGATTTTTGCATGTGTATTCACAAGAGATATTGGTCTGTCATTTTCTGGTGATGTTTTTGGTTTTGTTATGAGAATAGTACCTCAGAGTGAGTTGGTTAGTGTTACCTGAATTGAGGTGGCCATGTGGGGTTTCTTCCCCTTTGTTTTATTTGTGTGGTGTGGTACATTGATTTTTTTTTTTTTTTTTTTAATGTTGAATCTCTCTTGCATTCTTGGGATAAATCCTGTTTGGTCATGGTGTATAATCCTTTTACTGTGTTGTTGGATTCAGTTTGTTAGTATTTTGTTGAGTGTTTTTACATCTGTATTCATAAGAAATAGAAGTCTATAGCTTCTTTTTGATATCTTTATCTGGCTTTAGAGTAATACTGGTCTCATAGAATAAGTTATGGAGTGTCCCTCATTTTACACTTTTCAGAGGAGTTTGTGGAGGATTAGTGTTAATTCTTTAAGTATTTGGTGGCATCATCAGTGAAACCATTTCTTTGATAGGAGGTTTTGATTACTGATTCAGTCTCTTGTAGAAATCTGTTCTGATTTTCTAGTCTTTCTGAGTCAGTTTTGTAGTTTGTATCTTTGGAGAAATTTGTCCATTTCTGCTAGGTTATCAAAATTGTTGGTATGCAATTGTTCATAGCATTCCCTTATAACTTTTTATTTCTGGAAAGTCAGTAGTAATGACCTCTCTTTCATTCTTTTTTTTTTTTTTTAAGATTTATTTATTTATTCATGAGAGACACAGAGAGAGGGGGGCAGAGACATAGGCAGAGGGAATAGCAGAGTCTTCGCAGGAGCCCCGATGTGGGACTCGATCCCCCATCCCAGGATCATGACCTGTGCTGAAGGCAGTTGCCCGACCACTGAGCCACTCAGGCGTCTCTCATTCTTGATTTTAGTAATTTGAGTCTCTTTTTTTCTCTTGGTCAATATAGCTAAAGCTTTGTCAATTTTGTTGATCTTTTCAAAAAACCAATCAACTCGTGGTTTTATTGATTTTTATGTTGTTTTCTAATAATTTCACTCGTGTCCAATCTTTATTATGTCCCTCCTTCTGCTTGTTTTGTATTAGTTTTCTTTTTATTGCTGCTCTTTGATGGAAACTAAGCTCTTTTTTTAAAAAAAATATTCTATTTATTTATTCATGGAGACATTGGGGGGAGTGGGGAGAGGCAGAGACACAGGCAGAGGGAGAAGCAGGCTCCATGCAGGGAGCCTGATGTGGGACTCAATCCTGGGTCCCCAGGATCATGCCCAGGGCCGAAGGCAGCGCCAAACCACTGGGCCACCGGGGCTGCCCAAAACTTAAGCTCTTGATTTGAGATCTTTGTCATTTTAAAATAGAGGCTTTTACAACTATAAATTTCTTGCTAACCACTGCTTTAACTTCGTCCTAAAGTATTTTTAAAATTTCTTTTATGATTTCTTCTTTGTCTCATTGGTTATTTAGAAATGTGTTAATTTCCACATATTTGTGAATTTCTCAAGTGTCCTGTTCTTAATTTCTAATTTCATTACATCATGGCCAGAGATCATAATTTGTGTAATTTCAGTTCTTTATCGAGGCTTGTTTTATGGCTTAATATATGACCTATCCTGGAAAATGTTCCATGTGCACTTGAGAAGAATGTGTATGTTACTGTTGGGTAAAATAATTCTATAGATGTCTATTAGGTGTCTTTAGCTTATAGTTATTCATGTCTTCCTTTTTGATGTTCTGCTTAGTTTTGTCCATTATTAGATATAATGGATAGTTTCTGCTTCATGCTATTTTGGGCTCTGTTGTTAGTATGCTCTCTCTGTATTCTTGTTACATATTCCTGGTAGATAGACATTTTGCCATCATAGTATATTCTTTATCTGTAGATTTGTTTTAAAGTCTATTTTATCTGATTATAGTATAGCTACTCTAGCATTTTTATGGTTGCTTTTTGCATGATATGTCTTTTTCTATCCTTTTACTTTCAGCCTGTTTTTATATTTGAACATAAAAACTACCTCCTATAGATAGCATATTGTTGGATCTTGTTTGTCATCCAGTTTGACAGTCTGCCTTCAAAAAAAATATTATATTTATTTGAGAGAGAGAGAAATCACAAGCCGGGGACGGAGGGGCAAAGGGAGAGGGAGAAGCAGACTCCCTGCTGAATAGGAAGCCCAATGTAGGGCCCCATCACAGGACCCTGAGATCATGACCTGAGCCAAAGGTGAGTGTGAGTTGGGAGAGAGGCAGAGGGAAAGAAACTTCAAGCACACTCCCTGCTGAGTGTGCCTGATGTGGAGCTTCATCTCACAACCCATGAGTCACAACCTGTGGCACAATCAACAGACACTTACCGACTAAGCCACCCCGCACCCCAATAGTATGCCTTTTGATTGAATTGTTGAATCTACTTATGGATTTAATGTTATTTATATAGGTGGGTTTATTTTACTGCCATTTACTCTTTGTTTTCTGTATGTCACATTTCTTTTTTGATCCTCTGTTCCTTTTTCACTACTATTTTTTATTGAGTATTTTCCAGTATAACATTTTAATTTAATGATTTTTTTCATTATCTTTAAAAAAGTTATTTCTTAGTGGTGGTTCTCAGAATGGACTTCAGATTTATTCTAACTTAAGTCCAATGAAATACAGAAATGTTACTTCCATGTATCTATTATATCTTTTTTTTTATTTTTATTTTTAAAGAGAGTGTATGCAAGCAGGGCAGGGAGAGGGATACAAGGAGAGGGAGAGAGAGAGAATCTTAGGCAGGCTTCATGCCCAGTGCAGAGTCCAGACATGGGGCTGGATCTCACGACACTGAGATCATGACCTGAGCTGAAATCAAGAGTCGCTTAACTGATGGAGCTACCCAGGCACCCCTGTTCCCCTTTTCTGTGCTATTATTGTTATAGGTTTTATAGCTATCCATGTTACAAATCCAACAGTACATTGTTGTAATTGTTACTTTGTATAACTTTTGTTTTTTTAAAGAATCTAACATAACAGAGGAGAGCCAAGTATATATTTATAGAGTTTGTTATGTTAACTCAATTATCATTTCTGGTTGTCTTTATTTTTTGCTGAGTTTTAAGTCATCATCTTGTGTCATTTTCTCTCTCTCTCTCTCTCTCTCCCCCTCCCTCTCTCTTTCCCTTTCTTTCTCTCTTTTCTTTCTTTCTTGTCATTTTCTTACTCCAGTACAGCTTTGCTCCTGTATCTCCTTTGTACTCTTATTGTCAAATATATTTCTATATGTTAGGCCCACAAATAGAATTATGTACATGTTGTCTTATGCAATTGCTTTTTAAGTCAGTTAGGAGAGATGCTATTTATACTGTGTTTTATAATTATGTAATTGTCTTTACTAGTACTGTGTGTGTGTGTGTGTGTGTGTGTGTGTATGTGTGTATATACTGCCATCTGGGCTTGCTCTTTTGATTGTGAAGAACTTTCATTAGTTTTTCTTGTAAGGCTGGTCTGCTGCTAACTAATTCTCTCAGTTTTTGTTTATTTGGGAATATCTTTGTTTCACCTTCACTTTTGAAGGATAGTTTTGTTGGATATTAGACTCATAGTCTGACAGTTTTTTCTTTTAGAGTTGTGAACATGTTATCCCACTGTTTTTTGGTCCCCGTTGGTATAACCTTGTATGTGATAAGTGATAAGTGGTTTTTCTTTTGCTACTTTCGAGATAATCTCTTTTCCTTTCATTTCTTTTACCATGATGTGCCTAGGTATGGATCTGTTTCTGTTTATCCTTCTTGGAATTCATTGGTTATCTAAGGTGTCCAGGTTAATGTGTTTCATCAGAGTGGGAATTTTAATCATTATTTCTTCATACATCCTTTAAATATTTTTTCTGACATTTTTACCATCATAAAATAGTACTATGGTGCCACCATCATGTGTATGCTGATGTGCTTAATGGTGTCCACATTTCTCTGAGATGCTATTCATTTTCTTCACTCTTTTTCCTCTGTTCTTTGGATTGTATAATCTCTATTAGTCTGTCTTCAAGTAGTCTTTCTTTGTCAGTTTATATCTGATGTTGATATCGTGTGATGCATTTTTCATTTCTGTTATTTTCAACTCCAGAATTTCCATTTAAAAATAATTTCTATCTCTTTATCAATATTTTTTATTAGACATCTTCTTTCATTTCTTTAAGCATAGTTCTTAAGTATTATGAATGTAGTACTTTGAAGCCTTTGTGAAATCCAACATCTAGCCATCTCACAGGGCCTGTTTCTTTTTTCCTTATATGTGTCAATGTCTCCTATTTCCTTGTTTATCTCATAATTTGTTATTGTTGTTGAAAACTAGAAAGTTTAGATAATATATTGTAGCAACTCTTGATAAGGGATTCAGCCTCAGCCTAATTCCAGGAGGAGTCCTGGAACATGAGTGACATTAGTTGAGTTGCAGGGGCTGCACTTTTACTTTATCTCCTAAAATCTGTCAGTGGCTGCAGGCTGCCCCAGGTGTCTGTGTATTGGGTGACAGACTTTCCAGGCATCACCAGATGGAGTGCCTCCCACTCGCAGGTCTCTAGAAAAGGGTGCAGCTGTGAGTCCTTAGCAACTGGGAGATGAAAGTAGCACCAGGAAACAGGGATGTACTATACATTCCAGCAGCTAGAACACATCCAAGGAGATAGTGCTCATAAGTGTTGAAGGAATAAATGATAAAACTTTTTCATTTATCTCTTTATTTCACATTTATTCCTGGCTTAATGATTTTTCTAGTGGATGAAATCCCCCGATTTTCCTAATCTTGATTTTTGTATCTTGTTTTTCAAAATTATGATAAAATATATGTAGCATAAAATTTGCCATTTTAACAACTTTTAAATGTATAGTTCTGTGTCATTAAGTACACTATGCCACCACCAGCTGTCTTCAGAATGTTTTCATTTTCCACAACTGAAACTATGTTCATTATATACTAACTCTCCATTCCCTTTTCCCACCAGTCCCTGGCAACTACCATTCTGCTTTCCGTTTCTGTAAATTCGAATACTCTAGATACCTCATATATCTGGAATCATACAGTATTTGCCATTTTGTGGCTGGCTTATTTCACTTAGCATAATGCCCTCAGGTTCTTCTATGGTATAGCATGTGTCAGAATTTCCTTCCTTTATAAGGCTGGCTAGTATTGCATGTATTATTTTTTGTTTATCCTTAATCAGTGCACACTAGTATTGCTTCCATCTTTTGGCTGTTATGAACAATGCTGCTATGAACATGGTATGGTGTACAAATATGTGTTTGAGTGCAGTGATAGTTTTTTAGGCAGTCTCTGGGACGTGTTCTGACTGCAAGAGGGCTTTCCACCTTTTCTTTCTCCGGTTCTCTTTGGTAAACTAGGTGTTGTATGATTTTTAGCTTGTTGCTCTCATGAGTTATACCAGCCTCCTTTCAATTGTATACTACCAGAATCTCCATTGTTTTCACGAATGTCCTTGTGTTTGAACTTCCCCACACTCTGTTCTAAATAACCGTCACTTTTTTGGGGGAGAGCTTTGCAGCTCTCTGTACTTATCTCCTGTATCTCCCTCTGCATATAATCTTTGAGCCATTTTTCCAAAGTTGGGGGTAGAAACAGTGACTTGCTTCTCTTAGAAATCCTTGTTTTAAGAGCAGGACTCTGGTAGGGTAGTAAATTCTAGTCTGCTCAGCTTGTTACTGGTAGTGTAGAGCCTCTGTCCTGTGAGTGAGCCAGGGTGAGGCAGTCAGGATCCTAGTATTCCTGGCTTCTTCATGTATGGTAGAGTCTCTGTGCTATGACACTTTCATGGGGCTGAGTGAAGGAAGGGGGACTGGGTATAAGAAGGGAGCCCTCAGCCTCTTGGCCACATTCACCTGGAACACAAAGTTGGTAGGAAGGAGGATGGGAAATGCTGGATGCCTGTCCATTTTTTGACACTTGACTAAAACCTGCAGGGAGAGGAAGCCCTACCTTCTTAGCCACAACCACCTAGGATGGAGCTTCTGTCATGCTGAACTGGGTTTAGGGAGGAAGGATGTGGGTCATGGTTCAAGAGCCACAAACTCTTACTGTTCTTATCAGGTATTTAGTAGATTTTCTTGAATAAATGTTTCTTCATTTGCTGTATGCTCTTGGGACAACTTCCAGAGACTTGGTTTTTTTTTTTTTTTTCTTGTTTGTTTTAAATAATTTTTACTAATAATGGTTGTTTCACTAGGAAGCAGCTTTGTGAGTTCTGGAAGCTTCTTGTTGCTTTTAATAGTGGTAAAATTCACAAAACAAAATAAGCCATTTTTACAGGTATAATTCGGTGACAGTACCTTCACAAAGTTATATAACCATCACCTCTATCTAATTCCAAAACTTTCATTATTGCAAAAGGAAACTGTATACCCATTAAGCAGTCATTCCCCGTTACTCCTAGTCGTTGGCAACCACTATTTTGCTTTTTGTCTATGTGGATTTATTTACTCTGGGTATTTCATTTAAGTAGAAGCATACAGTATGTGATTTTTTGTGTCTGGTTTCTGTCACATTAGCATAATGTTTTTGGGATGCATCAGTGTTGTAGCATATATCAGTACTTGTTTGTTTTTTAAGGCTGAATAATATTCCATGGTATGGATATTCCACATTTTATCTATTCATCTTTTGGACATTTGGGTTATTTCTACCTTTTAGGTGTTATGAATATGCTATGAACATTCATGTCCAAGTTTTTGTTTGAATACTGGTTTCAATATTTTTTGATATTATATCTAAGAATGGTATTGCTGGGTCATACGATTATTCTGTGTTTAACTTTTTAAAATGTCTGTTTTATTGAAAGCCAATAGTTTAAAGTGCCATGAGACTCTGATACTGTCCTTCATTGTTGAAGATATAAACTCTGACTTACAGCTTTTAGCAGAGCTTTTTAGGCAAGCATCGGAGTAAAACAAAAGCTATCCTATGATAGAGGCTTAATGGTAAAGTTTAATTTATTACTGTAACTGATATCAGAATGGCAAAATTTTCTGTCAGGCACAGTGCATTACTATAAATGTTTTGGCTAGTGGAAACGTAATTACAGCTAGAAAATGGACAAATCTTTAGGGACATCCCATACATAAAGAGTACAATTTCAGAAATGTTTGTATTATGACACTTTTTTACCTATACAGTTTTAACGTAGGAAGGCTGAGCATCTCTTCTAATTTGACAACTCTTCCAGTATGAGCTTTACTGCAGTAGCACAACAAACTTAATTATTTCTAGCATTTTTCTTTTTATAAATTGAAAGAGTAAACAACTGACTATGCTCTTGCAGAGTTACTCTGGGAAATCTCAAAGACAGTTTTAGGTATAAAAGATACCTTGAAATTTTTTTTCTCTATTTGGGCCCCAAATTTTAGAAGACGAAATCAAAACAGTTATGAGATGTTACCTGAGAAGCAATGCTTTGGTACTGAATTAAAGTGAAATTAAAGTGGTTCTGAAGTATTTAAAAAATAAGCATAGATAACTTGATTGAAAAGAACCTTCATTCTTTCATAAGTAAGAGGAAATATTTTTGTTTGTTTATTAAATAATCAATATAATAAAGTCCAAAGGAAGCATAGAAAATTATTCTGGCAAAATGGATCCACTGCTGCTATTTAGGTAGATTACACAGAAGGTAAAGAATAACCTTTCATATTATAGGCAAGTCATTAACCAGTAAACCAAAGCAGCAAGCCCAACAAAATTGAGCAAATGTTGCTAAATTTTAAATGTATTTTATAGCTTATTGTCAGACTCAGATATTATAAACCAAGGCAAATACAATTCATTTTCCATGTTTGGTTGTTCAATATGCTTTTTCATGTTTTGGACCAGTTTACTATAGAGTTTACTATTCTTTCTTGGGGATCTGTTAGGTCAAAATCATTTTCAGGGGTACTGGCTTGCTTAGTTGGTGGAACATGCAACTCTTGATCTCAGGGTCATGAGTTCAAGCCCCACACGGGGAATAGAGCTAATTAAAAAAAATTTTTTTTTTCAAATAACTCAGAGGTTTTTATGTTAATATGCAGTGCGTTCATCATTGCTCTTTTTAAATGAATCAATCAGTAGATTTTTAAAAAATTGTTTTAATTTCTAATATAAGTATTGATAGTTATGATCCACATAAATAAAATCTTTTTGGAGTTCTTAATAAGTTTTGAAAGTGTAGAGAGACCAAAACATGGGAGAACTAATGCTATAGGACAAAACCACTCTTTTTCTTTGAAAAACAAAAACATATACACAATTGTATTTCTCTGTCACTATTGGTCTTAGTGTAATTTCAATCCTTGTAATGATTTAAACTTTTAACCAAAGTAACTGTATTTAATTTAAATTTCACATTGAAACAATGGAATGGAACATTGTGAACTGTCTGTTGTACAAAACAAGCATTTTATCAGACTAGCAATGCTCATGAGCACATACAGCTCTACAGAGGAGAGTACACTCCTACCAATGTCCCTTTTATAATTTTTTTAAGGTTTTATTTATTTATTTACTTGGATGTGTGCGCATGTGAGAGAGAGAGAGAGAGAGACAGACAGACATGAGGGGACAGGGAAGGAGCAGAAGGAGAGGGACAGACAGACTTTGCACTGAGTATGGGGGCTTGATCCCAATGACCCTGAGATCACAACCTGAGCTGAAATCAAGAACTGGATGCTCGGGGATCCCTGGGTGGCCTAGCGGTTTAGCACCTGCCTTCAGCCCAAGGCAGGATCCTGGAGTCCCGGGATTGAGTCCCATATCGGGCTCCCTGTGTGGAGCCTGCTTCTCCCTCTGCCTGTGTCTCTGCCTCTCTCTCTCTCTCTCTGTCTCTAATGAATAAATAAATAAAATCTTTAAAAAAATAAAAAGAATTGGATGTTCAACTGACTGAGCCACCTACCCCTTTTATACCTTTCTAAAGTGGGAAAAATGGACATTTTCATTAACAAGTCGCCAAAATATACCTTCTCTACAGCATATAAAAACAAGCAATAGTATATAGTGTTAATTATGCTTAGTTATCAGTCTTCTAAAATTCTACCATTTAAAAAAATTAACTAGATAACCGTGATTATCTATTAATTGAATATCAAAGTTTTAAGCTGCTTAAAGATCTTAGAAATCATTGTCAATGCAGGTTGTAATAAAAATTTGTCAGAGGGGTGCCTGGGTGGCTATGTAGGTTGGGTGTCTGCCTTTGGCTCAGGTCAGGATCTCGAGGTCCTGGGATTGGAGCCCTGCGTTGGACTCTCTGCTTAGCAGAAAGTCTGCTTCTCCCTCTCCCTCTGCTTCCCCCCGCCCCATGTGCTCTCTCAAATAAATAAGTAAAATATTAAAAAAAAAAAAAAGGTTTGTGAGAATAATGATTTAATTTAGTTGAGCACAAATTTATATTTTTAATCATCTTAAATATTTATATAGGCTAATGTTAGCTTATCTGAAAAGTAAATCTTTATGCATTTAGGAAAAACAAACCAAAGTAGAATAAAATAATTAGAGAAAATAAATAGCTTTTTTTCATAAAGCGAAGTTATCAAAACCCGGCTTGTTTGCCAAAGTTTTACTTTGATTATGTGAACCTAGGACTTTTAAAAATGTTACTGAGGGGCACCTGGCTGGCTCAGTCAGTAAAGTATGAGACTCTTGATCTCATGGTTGTGAGTTCAAATCCCATGTTGGGCATGAAGCCTACTTAAAAAGAATAAAAATAGAAAAATTTAAAACTGTTTGAGGTAATTCTTGTAAGATTAATTTTTTTAAGTCTAACATTTAAACTATTAGAAGTTTTTTTCTTTTTTTTTAAAGATTTTACTTATTTATTCATGAGAGACAGAGAGAGAAAGAGAGGCAGAGACACAGGCAGAAGGAGAAGCAGACTCCATGCAGGGAGCCTGACATTGGACTCGATCCCAGGTCTCTAGAATCATGCGCTGGGCTGAAGGCAGCAGCGCTAAACAGCTGAGCCTCCGGGGCTGCCCATACTATTAGAAGTTTAATTTACTTGTTCCCTGGGAATTTGACAAATATTCTATTTATACAAGTACTTATAATTTTTTGCCAATGAGCCAGACAGAAGAGTTAAACCCTTTCTGAACTGCACATAAAAACTTTATAGTTTTGTTTCTATGATTTCACCCCAAGTTAAGAGACATAAATTGTAGAGATAAAAACAAACAAACAAACAAAAAACTCTCACTGGTCCAGATACCAAAGTTTTTGGTGAGCATGAAATTCTTACTTGATGTGACCTCTAAATAGACAAATAGAAAAAATTACCAAGCCAGAGTGTCTTTTATCTTTTACCCAAGAGATCTCTGTCATCTATGTAGAGGGATCACCAAATAAGTGATGAAGCCATAAAACCAAATTGTTAGGTATTGTTATCACTTAGAGGTAATAATTTATTGGCCATGCAGTAATTAAAAACCAAACCAAACCTATAATCTGTAGAGAAGAAACAATGACAACAACCAGAGAAACAAGAGTCAGCAAAGTTAAATGTATATTGCCACTTGGTTTTTACTTCTGGGATCCAAGAAAAGAGGTGCCTAAGTTTAGGCAGCCCATGAAGTACAATTCTCTGGCAGTGCAGTTTCTTAGCTGTGCCAGGAGAATCCACTGGACATTTTGGTGAAACTTTCAAAAGTTTTAAAAGATAGTTTAAAAAAAAGATAAAACATGGCCCTCATACAAATATAAAAGTAATGCATGCCAAAGATTTTTTTTTTAACTTGTTAATTAATGAGAGAACTAATAAGCTGTTACAACTGTTTCAGAGACGGTGGCAAAAAACAATTATTGGCATTTGGGAATGCTAAAATAGATTTGTAAAGAGACATAGCTGGTCACTATCTTCAGGGCAGTAATCAATTGCATTCCACAGGCCAAAATGTCTTGCATTTATATAGAGAAGAATAATTTGCTTTACTCTCAGTTTTCTACAATTTATAAGGATTTAAAATAGGTCAGATAGTGAAAGGCACAGATAATCTCAAAGAATGTGTTAGAGTAATCATTTTCAACCACTTGAAAATCTTTCACAATTTTTTTTGCCATTAGTTGGAACCATTTTTTTTTCATTTTGTCTCTTACTATGCTTGTTTTTTTTTTTTCACTTGCAAAAGTTTATTTTTATGAAAATGAAATTTATCAATCTTCTGGATTTTGAGCTATAGGAAAGTTTTCCATAGTACTAGATTATAGAGGAATCTATCCATGTTTTCTTTTGGTACTTATATGATTTTTTGATTTTTACATTTCTATTCTTTTTTTGAATTTTCTTTGGGTATGGAATAATGAATGGCTCCAGGTTTTATTTATTTATTTTTAAAAGTTTATTTATTTATTTATTTATTTACTTATGTAATCTCTATACCCAACATAGGGCTCAAACTCACAAACCTGAGATTAAGAGTCTCATGGTTTTCCAACTGAGCTATCCAGGTGTGCTGGATTTATTTTCTTTTATATGGCAGTCCAGCTATCCTAACACTTCTTATTTAAAAAGCATATATTTTTCACATTGATTTGAGATGCTGCCATTACCATTTATTGAATTTTCATATGTGGTTGGTCTTTTGTTTCTTTATTCTTTATTCATTGTCTGTATATCTATTCATGTGCTATATATATATACCATGCTTTTAATTATAGTGGCTTTATTGTTATATTTGCTAGGGCTACCTTTACCTCATTGCTCATCTTTTTCAGGGGTTTCCTGGTGACTCTACCTTTTTAAAAATTTAAAAAATTTTAATTTATTATCTTTTTTGAGTATATTTGACACATAATCTTAGTTTAATATGTACACTATTTTAATTCAAGATTTCTATACTTTATGCTATGCTTACAAGTGTAGCTACCATCTGTCACCATGCAATGCTATTATAGTACCAGTCACTGTATTCCCTATGTTGTACCTTTCATCCCAGTGGCTCATTCATTCCATAACTAGAAGCCCGTATTTCCCATTCTCCTTCACTCATTTTGCCCTTCCTCCTAACCCCTCCTCCCCTTTGGCAACCATCAGTTTGTTCTGTGTAAGTATCTGATTCTGCTCTTTGTTTATTCATTTGTTTTTTAGAGTCTACATGAAATTGAAATCATGTGGTATTTGTCTTTCTCTGACTTATTTAGCATAATACTCTCTAGCATATAGATCATCTCTTGAGCTATTAGGCAAAATGCACATTATTTGATCTACTTTAGAGAATTTAACATTTTTTTGTTTGATTACCTAAAGTCTAAGGAAGCAGTCTACATCTGCATTCATTAATTTGCAGTAAGCATTTTCAGTTAAAATTGATTTAGCGATTCAATTTGTTATCCTAGAAGACAAATACAATTTTGTATGTATTGGGTATTTCCATTTCTCATCTTTTGCATTTTACCAAGTAGCACAGAAGTCAACAGGAAGAGACATCTCAGGTCAGAAGTGTAAAAACAGGAAGGAGGAAGTCTATTGCAAATCTGTGTTAGCAGATTATCAATTCAGGTTTCACTATAGAGGATGTCCATTAGCGATTATCATTGTACTTTGTTGTTACCCAGAATTAACAGTAAGTGTTAGTGTTATAGAACGTCAACCCTAGTTATAGGAAGTAATGTTAACCAATGAACTGTACTAGGTTCTTTCCTATGCATGGAAACAGGATATTGTTAGAACAAGTCACAGAAATTGCATATAGAGGAAAACAAGGCAAGTAAAATTCAACATCAAAAATATAGGGAATATCTCCTGTATTTTTTTTAAAGATTTTATTTATTTATTCATGAGAGAGAGAGAGAGAGAGACAGAGAGAGAGAGAGAGATGCAGAGACATAGGCAGAGGGAGAAGCAGGCCCCTCCCATCGGGAACCCGATGTGGGACTCAATCCCCGAACTGGGATCACACCACTGAGCCACTCAGGCGTGCCTATCTCCTGTATTTCTGCCTTTGCTTGAGCCTGATGCTTTGGCAGGTTGCATGACTCTTTAAGATATGATTGCACTCTTTTTTTTTTAAATTAGGGTATGTCAACTCTTTTATTTAAAAAATTATTTGACGGAATGTCTTCAATTGAATTAGAGGAAGCACCTGGGCATTATTTTGTAAACCATGCTAAGAGTGTATAACTAGCTGAAATATTTCATGGGAAATAACACAGAAGGTGAATAAGAAATCTTTATCTGTATTTTGTGATGAAAGAAATTGGATACTGTGTTTATACATTTTTTTCCTTCTGAGTTTGCTAGTAAGATACTTATTAGCATATCCTGAATTCTTTACTTAGCTGTACAATGTTGTGGATGTGTTGGAAAAATGAAAAAGTATTGTGTAAAAGCTAGATAGTGGCTGCTGCTGCTGTTGCTTCTGCTGCTTCTGCTTCTGCTTCTGTTTCTCCTTCTCTTCCTCCTTCCCCCACCCCTGGTTGACATGTTTTTTTTTTCTCAGGAGTCTGCTAACCTAAACTATGCCTTTACACACTTATTTATGGATTATTTTGTGATAATGCTTCCCACATTTTTTATGTCATAACACAAACAGAAAAATGAGAGATGATCATTGTGGTATGCCTGTAATCTGTTCAGTTGGGAAGATGTACTCTAGTATATTGATTAGATGAGGGGGTTTGTTAACCTCTTAAAATTTTAAGAAATGTTTATGTATGTGTCAGTGTGTGCCTGGATATGTGTTTAGGGAATTTTTTTTTTTAGTTGTAGGTGCTAAACCAAATTGAGTTAACGTAAGGAAATATAACAAAAATAGTGGAAGCTTACTGGCTACTTCACAAAATTCTTAAGGCAATCATGCTTCTTAAAAGACTGAGATAAAGAGGTAGAAGAATGTTTCTTTCTCTGTCTTCCTTTTCCTCTGAAGTATAGTTTTCTCTGCTTCTCTCTATACTTAGTGGAGGATGACCACCTAGAGCTTCCATATGTCAGTCTGGCACATATGGAAGTCCAATTCAAAATTCCTCTGAAGTCCAATTCAAAATTCCTGAAAGAGCGTATCTGATGGAACCAGTTTGGATCAGTTGTACACCTCTGGGCAATGTACTGTGAGTGGAAGAGACCATATTTCTTTTTCAACTTTATAGTTGGTCTGGAGTTCTCAGAGAGAAAGTGTATATTGCAGTTGTGTTTGTGAACTTTTCTGGGGAGAAGATCCAACTTTTTTTTTTTTTTTTAAGATTTTATTTGTTTATTCATGAAAGATACATACAGAGAGAGGCAGAGACACAGCTAGAGGGAGCAGCAGGCTCCGTGCAGGGAGCCTGAAGTGGGACGGCCTGGGTCTCCAGGATCCGGCCCTAGGCTGAAGGCAGCGCCAAACCACTGAGCCACCTTGGGGTGCCCTGAGAAGATCCAACTTTGATCAAAATTACAAAGGAGGATCTTGCCACTCCCAGGCCACTGTCCAAATAAAGATTAACTGATCCAAGAGTTATAATAGAATTCCCACTACTTAGTACATCCTTCATATGAGTTAACTGCTTGCCTTTTTCACAGTGCCATGTCCTTTTCTTCCTGTTTACCCATGATTGATTACCCCTCTCTATTTTTTCCAAGTACTCAAATATTACCTATCATTGAATTCTCATCTTAGGTCCAACTTCCTCCATGAAATCTTTGCATCTCAGAATAAGGCATTCTAGGTGTATATGTATTTATATATAATTTTTTGTGTGTGTCTGAGTTCTTATACCATGGATTTTTAAAGTGCTATACAATGTTATTTAATTGTGTGTGAATGTATGTTTTAATATTTATGTCTTAAATACATGTCTTAAATGCAGGACTAATGAAACTCACACATATCTGATTAGTTCCTACCATGTTGCATAGCATAGTGCCTTGGGTAAAGCACCCTCTCAATAAATACCTTCTGAACTGAATTAATGAAAAACAAAACCCTTTTTGTTTTATAGAAAACTTGAAAAATATAGAAGAATAGAGAGGGAAAAAAAGTTTCCTATTATTGAAGGAGACTCCTAATTGACATTAATTCTAGTTTATTCTTATATTAGAAACAAGTATTATTTATTTGTTGAATGTTTATTGAGCAAACTTATGCCATTCAACAAGTTAAATTTTTAGTATTAAATTTGTTAAATGAAAATATAATTTTCTTGTATAAATTTTCATCCTGGTTATTATTTCCTTATTGTTGTACCTTGAGGTGGTTCTTATTTTTGTCAAATTCTATAAACAGTGATAATAACTCTAAAATAATTTCCTAGGATCTTTGTTCCCAAAGTAAAAATAATCATGTATATAATAATGAAATCTATTGGACATTTACTGCGTGCCTATTTTAAACATTTAAATGTATTATTTAATCTTCACAAAAAGCAAATGAGATACCATTATTATATACATATTCTGCAGATGAAGAAATTGAGGTAGAGGTAGATTAGGTCATTGGCCTTAGTAAGCGCAGAGTAAGTGGTACAGCTAGATGAACACAGACCCTTTGGCCTCCCAGCCTGTACTCTTAATCGTTATGCTTTGCCTTCTAATTTAGAGTATCAGATAATAAAAGCTGCAGTGCAAAAACATTATTAAATTTTAACTGAAAAAACATGGCAAGGTTTATATTAAGATTAGGAAAGGCAAGGAATGTGACCAGGACTATGCTCAGGGAGGGAAGGTCCTGTATTTTAAACTTGTGCTTGGTCAGAGGAGGCTCAGACACTGAAATTAACTCACAATAAAATGATGTAGGTCCCTTACTCCTCTGCAGCTCCCAGATACAGGGCTGTAGTAACTTTAGTAAGGCCAATCTCCGGTTTATTCTCTCCAGGAGATGGGGGCTGCTTGATGCAGGAAAAATCCCTGACTTTTTATCTTCTCCGTATCCTTTTTTCAATTCTAAATGACAAAAAAGCCAAAACACCACCATCATTCCCTACCTTCCCTTCTCATTCCTATCCTTTTGTTCATTCCTTTGGTAAAAAGTACATAAGTCAGGTTTGCTTTTAGGCCTGTCTTACTAGAAGGGCTGGTTCTTTTCAGTTTGGTAGACCAGGCCTAAGAGAATCTGTGTACAATTTGTTTTTTTGTTTTGTTCTTGTCATGTCTGAATGTGAAGGCAGGCAACTGTTCTTTGTGTGGTTTATGAGAGTGTGTGTGTATATTGTTGATGTCTGGGTATTGCCAACTTTATTGTGGAGCAATTTAATTTTCAGAGACTTGATTAATAGAGGCATTGCCATAGTAATAACAAAGGTACTCTGGAAGTGAGAAGTGACTATTACATATTTCAGGTAAGTAATTTTCAGCAACAGAATGGTGATTTTTGTGCAGTATTTGTGCTTTTACCTTTTCTTGTGCAGTATTTTCCAACACTCCTTTTTTAAAAATTTTTAAAAAATTTTCCAACACTCCTTATGGATCCAAGACTTGGATTGTATACCTGGCTCTGGCCTTTTTAAAGATTTATATATTTATTTGAGAGAAAGAGAGAGTGAAAGAGAGAGAGCAAGCTGGGTGAGGGACAGAGGGAGATTGAGAGACAGAATCCTTATGCAGATTTCCCGCTGATCACAGAACCTATCACAGGTCTTAATTGCAGGACCCCAAGATTATAACGTGATCATGATGGCTAGCTCTGGCCTTTTTAGTGGGCACACGGTGTTGAGCAAATCCTTTAACTTCTCAGACCTTCATTTCCTCCATGTGTGAGATAGAGATTAAACCAATTGTCCTGTCTTCCCCAATGGGGTTCTTGGAGTCAAATGCAGTGATGTACTATGCAGAATTGCTTTGTGGATTACGAAGTACTAAAACAGATGTAAAAGCTTTTATTTATTTATTTATTTATTTTAGTTATTACATTCTGCTTTTGAGTGGTTGCAGAATTGTTCTTATCAACTTACTGTTTTCTCTGCAAAGCTGTGAAATGACCAATAGCAGTGGACTGTAGTCAGGATCAGTAGTGGGAATTGAAATCAGCCTTATATCAGGGAAAACATGTTTCTGCTTTCCTCCATACTACTTGTGAGTTATACTTAATGTGGCAAAATTTTTTGTCTTTTGAAAAACACATTATAAAAATTAATAGTTATTAGTTAAGATGTATTTTAATGCATTTTTTAAAGATTTATATTTATTCGTTTGAGAGAGAGAGCACAAGCAGGTGGAGAGGCAGAGATAGAGGGAGAAGTGGGGAGCTCAATGTGGGGCTTGAACCCAGGACCCAGAGATTATGACCTGAACCAGAGGCAGACACTTAATCATCTGAGCCACTCAGGCATCCCTAAAATTAGCATATTTTTGAATGCTTTCTTCCAAAGTTCAAATTAAATACATCAACATCTGGCTTTCATTTTTAATATATTGTGCAAGTTAGTAAAGTTCTTGATTTTACTTCAGGATCTTATATGATAGTGTCTTTTCTAGGACCTCCAAAAATTATGAGCCTGGAATTGCCAGAGAATTTTTATGGTATTTATAGTTCTTATGTGCTATTTTTAACCATCACATTAAAGTAATAAGGATCAGGATAAAGCAGCTTCAAAAAAAAGTTATTTTGATTTCATGGTTTTTGTTAATTTGGTTGAGTATGAGATTCATACCATGTTTTGATGCAATAGTAAAATATTTGGATTTGTACTTTTTGGTGAAGGGTGCCCTCTAGTGACCCTGTCCTTTTCATTAAGTTTTGCAATATTTTGTATCATTTTGGCACTTATGATTTGAATATAGAAATAAAAGACGGGTGGCCCCAGGTGGCTCAGCAGTTTAGTGCCACCCTCAGCCCAGGGCTTGGTCCTGGAGACCTGGGATCGAGTCCCACGTCAGGCTCCCTGCATGGAGCCTGCTTCTCCCTTTGTCTCTCTGTGTCTCTCATTAATAAATAAATAAAATCTTAAAAAAAAAAAAGACACCTTCAGTTCTCACTTTAGATGAAATGTACCTGAAATAATTAGAAAATAAGTTTTATGTTATACAAATAAATAAAAGATAAATTTTTAAAAAGATAGTGTTACACAAATAAATAAAGTAATAGAACTAAGAAAATTCCAGGTAGCAGGAAAGTTATTATCCAATATGGCTATTGATGAAATTTCTCTAAAGCAGCTGTCTGAGCTGAATTGTGAAGGAAGATTAAGATTGAAGCATATATTGTGAGGAAAGGACATCTTGCAGTGGAAAAAGAAGTTAAGGACAGTACCAAAAAGGACTGATGCCAAAAGTAAAAAAAAAGAGATAGAAGAAAAAAAGAAATTACTTTGGAAAATATTTAAATTTAATTCTAATCTACATATTTTATGCAGATATCCAAATAATTTGTATTGTACTTATAAACTTTTTTTTCAGGGATTCAGGAAGGATTTGGCTGGGCATTTGTGATTGGGGTTTTTCATGTATTTGCAATCAGATATTCGTTGCTGCTGGGGCTGAAATTATCTGGACTAGACAGCCAAGATGGTTCCCTCACATTGTTGGCAGTTGATATGGCTGTCATTCTCGAGCGCTCTATGTGGTCTCTCCAGCATGTTATTTTATACATGGTGGGTGGCTTTTCCCAGAGTGGATGTCTAAAGAAGTTCAGGGGCAAGTTGCATGTTTTTTTTCTAGTTTCTGAAGTTGTGTGTAATTACTTCTGTTATATTCCATTGGTCAAAGTACTCAGAAGCCTGCCGAGATTCAGAAGAAGGCGGGTATATAGATCTCACTTCTCAGTGGAAAGTGTGTAAAAGAACTTTGGATCTATGTTGTAAAACTACTTCATTTATTTTCCTACCTTTTTGAAGAATTATGCTCAGTACAGATACATTTTTAATGATTTAGGGATCAGTAAACCTCTGTGTTAAGGTTAACTATGCATGTTTGTTTTTTGCCCTTGATTTTCAGTTTCTTTTGCATATGATTGGTACTTAGTGAATATTGTTGGAAAGAATATTCCTGTCTTTATCCAAGTGTTACTGTCTTGGAGGCATTTCATTTTTTTATTTGCTCCTGGATTACAGAGTGTCAGGGAAAGTTATGGGAATGTTGTTTTTCATGTTTGATATATTTGATAAAATGGTTGGGGAAATGTTATGAGTACTTGGTATTATAATTTTATGTTGACTACTTTTTTTCTTGCTATTTTTAAAAATAGATTTTATTTATTTATTCACAAGAGACACACAGAAAGAGGTGGAGACACAGGCTGAGAGAAGCAGACTCCTTGCAAGAGCCTGATGTGGGACTTGATCTCAGGACCCTAGGATCATGACCTGAACCGAAGGCAGATGCTTAACCACTGAGCCACCCAGGCATCCCTTAAGTAGAATGAGCAAGACTTTTGTGCATTTAAAATAGAGAGATGGTATATTTGCTATTTGTTGTTTAAAAGAAAGGAATTCCAAGTGGAATTCTTCATGGAAAAAAGCATCCTTAGGATGCCTAGGTGGCTCAGTGGTTGAGCATCTGCCTTTGGGTGAGGTTGTGATCTTGCGGTCCTGGGATCGAGTTCCGGATTGGGCTCCCCATAGGGAGCCTGCTTTTCCCTCTGCCTGTGTCTCTGCCTCTCTCTGTGTGTCTTGAATGAATGAATGAATGAATGAATGAATGAATAAATAAATCTTTAAAAAAAAAAAAAGAAAGAAAAAAGGCCCCTTCTCCCAAATGAGAACTCATTCACTATCTTTGACTAATATCTTATCCCTGTGTTTTTCACATGGATGCTGCTGAAATTTTGGGCACCTTAGATGTATCTAAAGGCTCCTAAAAGGAGTTGCACAACCAATTTGCCAAATTTATTGATATACTAAAAATCTGTTTTTTCTTTAAAGATTTATTTAGAGAGTGTGCACACACATGTTGGGGTGGGGGGAGGATGGGCAGAAGGAAAGAGAGAAACTCAAGCAAACTTGCTGCTGAGTGTGGAGCCCAACGTGGGGCTCAATCCCATGACCCTGAGATCATGACCTGAGCCGAAATCAAGAGGTGGATGCTCAACTGACTGAGCCACCCAGGCACTTCCCCACCCCAAAATCTGTTTTTAAAACTATTTCTGAGTTTTTTAAAAATTTATTTATTTATTTATTTATGATAGTCACGCACAGAGAGAGAGAGAGAGAGACAGAGACATAGGCAGAGGGAGAAGCAGGCTCCATGCACCGGGAGCCCGACGTGGGATTTTGTTTTGTTCTTGTCATGTCCCAGGAATCCCTATTTCTGAGTTTATTAGCAAGCAATTTATATTGTATGGAATGGCTTTATTAGGTTTTGAAATTTTCTGATTAGTTTTTCTGTTATTTTAACATTGTCTTCATAGTATCATTTTTAGGAATATTTAATTTGTCAAAAGCTGATAATGGAGTGGTTAGGTTTATTAGGTTTTGAAATTTTCTGATTAGTTTTTCTGTTATTTTAACATTGTCTTCATAGTATCATTTTTAGGAATATTTAATTTCTCAAAAGCTGATAATGGAGTGGTTAGTTGTCTTATAATTATATTTAATATTCAGAAAAAGTTATGTAAGTAAGCAAAATGCAAATGTTAGCAAAATGTTAGTAAACAAAGTTTCAGTACTAATTAGTAAGATCAGTACCTAGAATCTGAAGAGTTCAGTATAAATAGGAAATTTGCTGAAGTATCACAAGCAGTCTCACTAATATGAAATACCAAATCTTAATTACTAAATACTAGAGATATAAAATTAAGGTCTGGGGATCTCTGGGTGGCGCAGCAGTTTGGCGCCTGCCTTTGGCCCAGGGCGCGATCCTGGAGACCCGGGATTGAGTCCCACGTCGGGCTCCCAGTGCATGGAGCCTGCTTCTCCCTCTGTGCCTCTGCCTCTCTCTCTGTGTGTGACTATCATAAATAAATAAAGAAAAAAATATTTAAAATTAAGGTCAGTATGTTAGACATTAAGCTTGATATGACTTTTGAAACACTGGTGAAAGAATAGGAAGAATGCATATGGACTGGAAGAAGAAAGAATGCTTGAAAGGATGTAAAAGCAATTTTTTATTACTAGAAATATAAAACTAAGGCTAATATATCATTTTAAGAACTGAGAGAAAATATGGTTAATGTTTGAAAAATTAATGACATTAAAAACCATCCAATGGAGATTGGAAGTAGCTAATACAATTTTATCAGAGATAAAACAATGTACATTTCTTTTCTGATGAAAGTTTGCAGAAAGTATGGACACCAACAGGTAAATGCAGTGCTAGTGCCCAGGGATTCTTGAACGGTATTTTTGGCTTTAGCTTTCCAGTATTTTGGAAGTCCATTATCTTGCTAAAGTCATAATTTTTCCTTAACAGCAGTTGATTGATGGCTTAATAAAATTCATAGGAAAGTCTGCCAGCGTCTACTATTTTAATGGTAATCATTTTAGGTGAGTATCTTCACATTTTTCTGTGTAGGACTTGATTATGCTCTTTTATGGTTATGTAATGGAATATTCATTCTAATGGAGAACAAAGGATTCCGAGATCAAGAAAGGCCATTTTTATTCTGTCTAGTGCTCCGGGAAATATAGGTAATTTAGGGAATTTGGGATTGGGTACTTTGAGATTTTATCAATTTTTTAAAAAATGTAAACATTTTATTAGAAGTTGTCATTTCTCTGTAAATAAATACAGGTATCCCCTATTTTTTGAAAGTTTGTGTTACATCAGTTCACTTTTACAAGAGACCTACATTAGTACCTGTTTTCACTAACTGAAAGAAATCTAAAGAGGATTTTTGCTTTTGTGAAAAAATATGGAAAGTGAAAATTGCATTCAGCAGCATGAGCAGGAGTGGCACTGCCAAGCTTCTTCCTAGGAACTATACTCAGCATCAAGAAGCCATAGCTCTCAACTGTGTCTGGGAGCATCTGTGTTTTATCTTGATTTATTTTGTCCATCTGTTAGCAAGATGTATTTTAAGATATACCAGAGAAACCTAAGAGAGGTTATTTTTTTGTGTTTGGGAATGCTCAGAAATTTTTCCACGTAAATTAGTAGTATTTGCTTCTTCAGTCTATATCATTTTGGTTTCTTTTTTTTTTCATTTTGGTTTCATAAGAGCTTTCTACTTTCAGATAGTAGGAGAAACCTCTACTTTTTATTCTCTTTACAGTTACTATGATGGATTTTTTTTAAAAATGAAAATATAGTGAAAGAAAAAGATACTGAAAATGGCATAAGGATACTGTGTGCCTTTTGGCAAAAAATATCCTAAAGTGTTTCTAGTAATGAGAGTTCTTTTTCACATAATATTTTGTGAATGTTATTTGTTTTCCATCAAAAGGTGTTTCCTTAAGAAAACCCTTGAATATGATTAATAAATTATTTATCTTATTAAGAGAATAGAATATCTGTCCCAAAAACTTGAAATAAATTGAATTCCTCCATTGAGACATTTGATTTGATAATATTAATTTTTGAAGAACCAATTTTAACGTTTTAGGATCTTAGTTTTTTTAAATCTATTTTATTACCACTAGGTGGAGCCCTGTACACACAATTCAAGAAGGCATTTCTGAAAGATAATTTACTTGTTTAATAAATGCTCTAAGCCGGTTACATCAGACTTTAGTGTGAAAGATTAGATGTAATGAAGATAGAAAATGTGTACTTAAAAGAATTTTTAAGCTCTGCTTTTAAGACACGTACATTGTTTTTATGCATTCCTATTTGCTAAAATTAAAACACTTAAATTGAAATCTTTAGTGTAGCATAGCCCATCTTTATTTTCTGTTCACGTGAAGTTTTTAAGTCCTTCTCTCTTTTTTTTTTTTTAAAGATTTTATTTATTTATTCATGATAGTCACACAGAGAGAGAGAGAGAGGCAGAGAGAGGCAGAGGGAGAAGCAGGCTCCATGCACCGGGAGCCCGACGTGGGATTTGATCCCGGTTCTCCAGGATCGCGCCCCGGGCCAAAGGCAGGCGCCAAACCGCTGCGTCGCCCAGGGATCCCAGTCCTCTCTTCTTTTAAAATTGATTTTACATCTGCATTTTGGCCTGAATAGTGTTACATTTTGGTAGAAGACTTTATTGTGCTGAGCTTTTGTTTTTTTGAAGATTTTATTTATTTGACAGAGAGAGAGAGAGAAGAGAAGTATGTGCACGCACACACAAGTAAGGGGAATGGCAGGCAGGAGAGGGAGAAGCAGGCTCCCTGTGGAGCAGGGAGCCCAATAACTCTGGAATCATGACCTGAGCTGAAGGCAGATGCTTAAGCGACTGAGCCACCCAGGCACCGTGCTAAGCTTTTAGTATATGTGCTGCCGAAGCAAGCACTCATGTTTAAGCTTTCAGAAGGGAGGACTGAACTATCTTACGTTGAAGTTATTATGTGTACAGTTGACCCCTGAAAAATGTGGGGCTTAGAGGACACCGACTCCCTGTGCAGTTGGAAATCTGCATGTAACTTTTGATTCCCCAAAGACTTAACTACTGATAGCCTGCTGTTGGCCAAAAGTCTTATGATACCGTGAACAGTTAATTAACACATATTTTGTATGTTATATGTATTATATACTGTATTCTTGCAATCAAGTAAGCTAGGGAAAATAAAATGTTAATAAGAAAGTTGTAAGGAAGAAACAATACATTTACGATACTGTACTATATTGAAAAAAATTTACATGTAAGTGTATTCACGCAGTTCAAATGCTTGTTTAAGGTTCAACTGTGTATGGAGCACTAATTTACAACTTTAGTAGATGTGGGATAGTGAAAAATTTACCAGCTTTCTGGTTTTGTCATGTATCTCTGTGTATTTATTTATAGCATTTGATTAGGCTTGCCAGTAGACAAACATTCTGAGGCACATTTTAAAACAAGGAAGAATTCATTAAAATTGTATATTGCTTGAAAGTTTAGAACAGTAATGTATTTGGCACATTCATGATTAGATGGATAAAACTGTTAACTGACTTAGGGTTCAAAGATTGAATAGCGCTAAATGGTATTTCCTTTCTTGCCCTGCAGATCAAAATTTCAAAGAATAATGATTGTTATTTAAAGACAAAAAAATAGATTTTTCAGAGCCTCCACCTGAGGTTAGATGAGTACAGGGCCCTTAATTTTCTCTTCTTCATATTTTGCTCCTCTTTATTTTGTTGCATTTGTAATTTAATACTGCCTAACAATTAGCTATGCCTCAGTTCTCATCCTTTTTTTCTGTCCATTGGATGATTTCACCTGATGGATGCAACAGTGCACATCAGGGATTCCCTATTGAGTCATTCTCAATTGTTGATCTTCAAAGGTGATCTGGTTAGTTGCTATGCCTATAACTTCTCTGCATTCCATACTGCTTATCACCATTTCTGATTGGAGAGTCTGTGTGACATAATGGTTAAGAGCACTGGCTTTGACACGGATAGACTGGAAGTTAAATCTTGGCCCTACTGCTGTGTGACTTTGAATTTAAAGTTTTAATCGTCCCAAAACTACATTTGTAAATTGAGATGCTAATAGAATCTACATTGTAAAGCTCTAGTGAATACACTTAATAGTAAGTACTTGGTTGTGTGTTACTTTTTTTTTTTTTTTTTTAATCTTCACCACATTAAGCCAGAAGCAGCAGATATGATTTCTCTCTAGTCAGTTGAGTCACTATGGGGAATTGTTGACAGGGAGTGCATTTCTTCTTTGCTTTCTATATTCTCCCTCCACTGTCTCTCCAAATTATCTCTATAATTAAATGTAGGTCCCTTCAGGGTGCTTGGGTGGCTCAGTCTGTTAAGTGTTTGCCTTCTTTGCCTTCAGCTTGGGTCATGATCCCAGGATCCTGGGATCAAGCCCTGCGTCTGTGGGCTCCCCACTCAGCAGGGGGCTTGCTTCTCCCACTCCCTCCCCCTTCTTGTGGGCTTTCTCTCTCTCTCAAATAGATAAATAAACAAACAAATACATAAATAAGTAAATAAAATCTTAAAAACCAAAACAAAAATTAGATCCCTTCAGAAAAAGACGGATAATCCCTGCTATGCATACGGTGTCAGGAAATACTTTGGAGAGGAATTGCTTTTGCTTTCTTCCCTTTTCCAGTGTTCTTTTATATATCCACCATTTCTCCCTTCCTCTTTGTCTCTATTCACTCAGCTATTTACTATTGGCTTTATTAGCAAATTTTCAGACTAGTTATTTCTAATATTTTCATCAGAGTGGGTAGAGAGTTAAATCAAGTACATGTATTGATTAATTCCATTTTGAGTGCTTTGTCTGGCTTTTAGATTTGTGCTGCATCTATTAAATTGAGAAAGAGCTGGGAACTTCCTAGGGTCCTTTTCAGGGCCAAATTTTATCTTGTGATGAATTTGGATTCTGGCACTTGCTTAGGCCTTTGGCACTTTTTAATAAATGCCATTTATTCCTGTGGTTTAGAATGTTTCCTCATCTCTACTTCTTTATTTCTGTGTACTCTGTTCAGAATGATCTCATTGATATGGATTATGGGTGACACGTGGTTATATCAGCTTGTGCTACAGCTTGTACTCATGTCTGTAACAGCAAGTGGTTATCAGGAGTCAGGAGAGACTAAAACTTAGTAATAGATGGATCATTTACAGTACTGATTCTCAACTTAATAGATGCAGCACAAATCTAAGCAGTAGAGGAGGAACAGAGGGAGAGGGAGAAGCAGACTCCCCACTGAGCAGAGACTCAGACGTGGGGCTTGATCCCCAGACCCTGAGATTATGACTTGAGCCAAATGCTTAACTGGTTGAGCCACCCAGGTACCCCTAAACTCCTTTGTTTGAAAAAAGGAGAAAGAAAGCAGGGAAGAATTCTGTGTGTGTGTGTGTGTGTGTGCATGCGCGCACGCATGTGTGTTTATAATGTAGATCCTATAGCCAGAAAAGACCTCATCAAGAAGGGGATAAAAGACCTGAAGAGAGGCAGCCCACGTGTAAGAAGTGTGATCCAGGTAGAGGAAATAACATGTGTAAAGCATGGAACAGGAATGTGCTTGGTGTGTTTCAGGAACCATTAAAAGGCCAGTGTTGCTGACACAGAATAAGTAAAGTGGAGAGTAAATATTAAGAAGTGAGGTCAATGAGATAACATGGGCAACATTATATAGGGATTTATGGGCTATTTTAGGAGAAATAGGGTTTTGAGCAGAAGAGAGACATGAGATCTGATTTATTTTTTAATGGAATCAGGATACCTGGGTGGCTCAGTGGTTGAGTGTCTGCCTTTGGCTCAAGGCGTGATCCTGGGGATCCCTGTGAGGAGCCTGCTTTTCTTTGCCTGTGTCTCTGCCTCTCTCTCGCTCTCTGTCTCTCATGAATAAATAGATAAAATCTTTAAAAAAAAAAGATATTTTAATGGGTTCGTCTACTGTGTTGAGAATAGATTGAAAGGAAGCAAGGGTAAAATCAAGGAGACTGATTAGGAAGCAGTTGGTAACATTTAGGCAAGGTGATGGTGGCTTCATCCAGCATGGCACCAATAGGGGTTGTAAGATGTGGTTGAATTTGCTGATTGTTTTGGTAGGGAGAGTGAGAGAAAGAGAACAGTCAGGGGTGATTTCAAGTTTTTTGCCAGAGCAATTAGAAGAATGGCTTTTACAAACAAGATGGAGAAAGAATGTGAGGGGAGCAGGTTTGAGGGAGAAGATAGGAAATCATTTTGGACATATCTGAGATGCTTATCGATACCCAGTTGGAGAAATGTATAAGTTTGAAGTTCAGGGTAGAGATTGGGGCTGGAATCATAAATTTGGGAAGTAGCAGTGTTCTTATGGGATATAAAATTCTAAATCTGGATGAGGTTGAGAGAGTAATATCAGTAGAAAAGAAGATATCCGGGGATCCCTGGGTGGCTCAGTGGTTTAGTGCCTGCCTTCACCCAGGGTGTGATCCTGGGGTCCCGGGATTGAGAGTCCTGCATTGGGCTCCCTGCATGGAGCCTACTTCTCCCTCTGCCTGTGTCTCTGCCTCTCTCTCTCTCATGAATAAATAAATAAAATCTTTAAAAAAAAAAAAAGAAAAGAAGATGTCCAAGATCAAAGTCTAGTTCTAGCTCAGCTCTTAAAGGCCCAAATTTTTAATAATTGTTCTCCAATATTGCTGTTTCTAGTATTATAATAGATACTCATTAAAAACCTATTACATGGAAAAAAAAAAACCTATTACATGGAGACTGCCCTCAAGAAGCTTATGGTTGATATGAAGAAACAAAATATAGGACATATATTGAAAGGTTTATTTATTTATTTTAAAGATTTTATTTATTTACTCATGAGAGACACAGAGAGAGGCAGAGACACAGGCAGAGGGAGAAGCAGGCTCCATGCGGGGAGCCTGATGCGGGACTCGATCTGGGACCCCAGGATCACGCCTTGAGCCAAAGGTAGATGCTCAACCACTGAGCCATCCAGGCATCCCTGAAAGCTTTAAATTACAGTACAAAGTATAATATATGATTATGTGTCATAGTGAGTGGAAAGGACTATAAATTTACCTATTCTGCTTATGAAGAGATAACTTGGCATGGAAATGAATGATAAAGTCTTGTTGGAGGAAATGCGAATTGAACTAAATCTCAAGCAATGGGCAGCAGATGGGGGGGCACATTTTTGGGAGGTCCTCAAAACTACATTCAAGTTCAGTAATTTACTAGGAAGACTCAGAATTTAGAAAGATGTTAAATTCACAGTTGCAATTTGTTGCAGCAAAATAATATGGATTAAAATTAACATCAGGAAAAGGTACATAAGGCAGGGTCTAGGAGAGTTCAAAGAGGGGTCTTCTGTTTGTCCTTTCCCAGTGATCGTGCAGATAGCACTTCTCCCAGCAGTGATGTATGGCAGTAGTCATGGAGTATTGCCAAGTAGGGAAGCTCACCTAACCCATGGTATCCAGGGTTTTTCCTGGGGATTGGTCACATAAACATGGCTGACTCTCCAGAGCTGATACAATGTGGCTGAAGGCCCCCATCCACTGTAAATCACATTATAAACCACATTGCTATCTTAGATTATTTGGCATTGTCCAGGACCCTCCAGTAAACACAGACAACTATCAGGTAGGAAGGACATTCTGAAGGTTTACCTCCCAGGAGCTGGGGGCAAGGCCAAACCTTTCTTTGGGCAAGTTTAATCCTTTTCTGAATGATAGTTGGCAGGGAGGATGATGCCCTCTATGTGGAGATAGCATGAGCTGAGTTATAGTAGGAATGTGTACACCATAATTATAGAACATTGTAGTGAATATAATATGGCCTTGAGAATATGAACCCTGGAGCCAGACTACTAGGATTCATATCTTAACTGTCCCTTGCTAGTTGTGGAATTTATAGCATTTACAGATGTTACATAATTGGTAACATTGTTAGGCAAGGGTAATAGCAGTATCTACTTTATAGGCTTGTTGTGAGGTTACAAAATTTAAAATATAAAACACTTAGAATATGTCTTGACACACAGTAGGTGCTACAGAAATCAGGAGTTTGTTCATTCTTTAATCATTCACTCAATGATTCTTTTTGAGCACTAGTATGTTAAAGACTCATATTCTGAGCCTCAGACCTCTATTTCCTGATATCTAGACAGTTTCCAGATATCTAGAGGGTTTGTGGCTCATTTAACATTAACTTGTTCAAAAAGAAATTAAATAATTTTTCACACAAATGATATCTATTAATGACAGTACTATCAATCCAATTTTATTTAAAGATTACTAGCCATTGTGGGCACCTGGGTGACACAGTTGATTAAGTGTCTGACTCTTGGTTTCAGCTCAGATCATGGTCTCATGGTGAGAGATTGAGCCTTGCATCAGGCTCCATGCTCAACATGGAGTCTGCTTGAGATTCTTTCTCTTTCCCTCTGTCCTTCTGTTTGTGCTCTCTTTTCCTCTCTCTCTGAAAAGAAAAAAAAAACAAACCTTAAAAAATGATTATCAGCTGTTGCTATAGGTTAAAACTTGTATTCAGTTGGCAAAGAACTTAATTTGTAGGGAAGTGTTGATCCATAGTTATATTAAGTGGAAATCATTGTGATGCCTATGCATTTATTCTATTGCCTCAACTGTTACCTGAAGATGGCATGCTATGTAATTTGGCCTGTAGTATTAGTAATAGAAATGATACCTTCTGAAAGGAAGAGTTTATCATAATATTCTGCTGCTTAAGGCCATGTACTTACAGAATTGCATTCCTTCCTGCTGTGCCATCTTTTTTTTTTTGGACCATGATAAGCTTCAGAGTAGTGACTTTGCATGTAAGAGATAGGAAAGTGTTTTTAGGTGTTTTACAAGCTTGCTTATTTTAAATCATTAACTTATGCTCTGAAGTAACTAATTTAATGTTGGTACTGTAGCAGATTATCATAAATAGCTTTAATTGTATATTTAAAAGTCATATTCACAGGCTTAAATCTGGATATCAGAATTAAGCAATTCTTGAAATGTATGAATGTCTCCTTAATATACTGATTACAGAGCAAAGAAAAAATTAGCTGTTGCAAAGGATGGATTTAATAAAGAATAAATTTTGGTGAACTGGGAAGTTAATGTTAGTTTTCTTTTTTGTGTACATTCAGGTCTGTGTATGACGACCAACCAAATGCACACAAGAAGTTTATGGAAAAGTTAGATGCTTGTATCCGTAATCATGACAAGGAAATTGAAAAGATGTGTAATTTTCATCATCAGGGTTTTGTAGATGCTATTACAGAACTCCTTAAAGTAAGGACTGATGCAGAAAAGCTGAAGGTAAGAAATATTTTAAAATTCTCTTTATCTTTGCTCTCATTAAATTAGTCAAGTATTAGTTTATAATACATATGTACAAATCATTATTAAATGTACTATTTTCAAGAAGTGAATTAGTGTATATATTTGGGAATGCTCTTTATGCTCTATTAACATAGTTGTCATGCTAATGACAGGAGTAATCTCTTTTTTGTAAAGCAAGTAATGCATTGACTTAACAGGATTTCTTTCCATGCAGGGAAATGAACTAAAAAAATTCGTAGAACTGAAAGCCTCATTTGCAGTTTTAGAATTTAAAAATTTCAATTAGTACAATAATGATAAAAACTATCCTCTAAAAAACTAAAAAAAAAAACAACTGTGATTGTGTTCTCGAAATTATTTAATAATATTGAAACTTTTTTTTAGTTTAATAGCAAAGCATAATTTTCTTAAAGGAAGTAGGTCTATATTTTCTGCTATACAGCAAAAACATTTATTAAACTAGGCTTGAATTTGTTCAGTCAGAATACAAAGTATTTAGTTATAAGAATTGGCCTATTTATCTTTCTTTACATTTGGAGAATTTAGCAGATAAAATGACCCTGGTTCACCAAAGTTATGATTAGAAAACCATTATATAAAGGATATTCAGATAACAAGAGACCAAATACAGCATCAATGAGGTCACTGAGCATCTTTGTTCAGAAATTAATGAGATTTTTAATAAAGTAGAATGTGCTTCCTTACTATGATGACCTAATGAGTCACTTAATATGTGGGAAAATTTGAGGTTGAGCTTTGTCTGCACCTGCAGCATTAAAATGTTGCTGTGGATTGAAATTTCCGTGTTTGATGTTAATCAACCACCCAGTGTTTGCATTCAGCAAAGTATGAATGTTTAATTACCATAAAATGCAATCACCATTTCGTACAGACAATGAATGGCACATAGACCTCATTGAAGTTATCAAAAAGGGACCAGTGGTCAATTGGGTCACTGATTTGAATTGTTTGACAGACTTAGAGAAGCAAGGAAAGTTCAAAAATCTAGATTAAATTTGAGAAGTTTGCCACAGAATCTGTTAAAAAGAACTGTCATAAGTAATTGAAGTTAACAAAAGCCCTTTTCAATCAAAAGTTCAAGTTCAAGCTGTAGAGTTAATTTGAATTTGCATTTCTTTGTTCTAAGTTTCTCATGAAGCATGATCTGATTACAAGGGTGAGCAGTTATATCAGGGCAGTTTTATGCATATTTGTCTAACTAAGGTGAAATTATTTTTAAGGTGCAAGTTACTGATACCAACCGAAGATTTCAAGATGCTGGAAAGGAGGTGAGAATATAATAAATTTCTTGCATACTCAATATGTGGGATGCAATTTAACTGTTTGCTTAAAAATATGAATGTTTCTTCTTTTCTAAGGTGATAGTCCAAACAGAAGATATTATCCGATGTAGAATTCAGCAGAGAAATATTACAACAGTAGTAGAAAAATTACAGTTATGCCTTCCAGGTGAGTTAAACTTGTCTATAATGTAATGCTTGGTTTGGTGAAATTATAATTGAATCATAGCATATGGTTATTATTCATTATGGGAATTACAGATTATTTGGTGATTGCTCCCAAAAGCTCATGGTTATCTTTCTTATCTATTTTAGTCCTTGAATTTTCATGGTTTTCTTATCTTTTAAAGTTTTGTTTGATGATCTGTCACATCAGGTTCCTAGAACAACCTGTACCTCTCCCATTTCCTTCCTGCCTTGTTTGTCCTTTGTCCCTCACCCCCCCTCCCACTGCTTTTTTGTTTTTCCTCAGTACTTTCCCATGGAGGAGAGTGTCTTTATTACATTTCCTTGCCTTCCCTAATTTGCCTAATTTTTTACTACTAGTTTTCCACTGTTTTCTGTTTGTCACTTAAGCTGGTTGGTTTTGCTTTGATCCTAGTCTCGTTTTGCTGATAAAAGTAAAAAATCCCAAGGTGCTCGATCTTTTCCCTTCTTTGGTCTTGCCTTTGCTCTTATATCTTGGAAAGACTGACTTTTTAGGTTTCTGAGTTCGATCACTGTGTTATGGCTGATAGTACTGGGACATCAAATAAATTCTGAAGAAACTCACCAGTATTTTCTTTCCCCTGATGTATCCTGTTCAAACAAAAGGAAGCAGGGTGTATGTCATCTTTTTCTTCATATAGTAAGCTGAATCCATTTTACTGTAGCAGTTTTTCAAACTTTTTTTTTTTTTTTTTTGGCAAGAACTTGAACCTCCATGTCCAGGGAAATAGAATGAGATACTTTGTATGATATTTATATAATGTAAATTTAGCTTGGAACACAAATTATATGTTAAAATTGTCAGCAGATTTTATTAACTAAAATACACTGTTTTTTGACTTTGTAAGAATAACTTTTCTTTTTTAAAGAATCATTGAAATTCTACTCAGTTTAATCACTGAACCATGGATATTTGTACTTTAACTTTGAGTAAATAAAATGTCTGCTTATTATATTCAGTTTCAGGGTTCAGGAACCTACTTCCTTATGGTAATGTTTAATAATACCTCTTTGCCACCATCAGATACACTGAAGTAGCCATGAAGACAGTCTCTAAGTTTGATTGCTTTGTCCCTGAATAGTAATAAGCCTAAACAATTGGGTACTGGTGGAATGAGAAAGAGCTGATTTTAGCTTCTTCCCTACGGGGCTATTTGGAATTGAGAAATAAAGGGTAGTAGAGGTTAGAGTTTTGTCACTGCTACTGTCTTTGCTTTCAAGACTGGATGGGCAGTCTGAATTCATGTAAATATTGTGCTCCTAATAGCCACATTGTGAATTGCTTCCTTTACTCCATCTAGCCTTTTGTTGAATTATCCACTTGTAAATACTTTTTTGTGTCAGCCATTACAATAAATAATGGAAATACAAAGTTGAAAATGACATAGTCCTTGCTCTTAAGGATCCTACAATCTAATATGAATAAAGATAAGTAAGCTGTTATTGTATAATTGCCTCACTCCTCCTTGCATTGGAAGGAATATGAGAGAATATAAGGAGTCATAGGGTAAACAATGCATTTTCCTGCTGCTTAAGTTTTTCTTATTATTTTTGAGGAGAGCATTATTTTTAACTAGGAAATAAGATAGATATGAAAGTTACATAAATTGTTGAGGTAAAACAGGAGGCTTCAAAGAAAGTTTATACTTGTAGCAGCAGTTTTTGGCTTTTCCCCAGGTTATGTGTTCACTCTGCTTTGGTTGGAAAATGTGAGAAATACTGCGTTACAATATAGGGGCTGTGATAGAGATATACATAGGATTCAGAGGTTGGATGGTTCACTGTTGCCACCATTGCAACTTTCAGACAAGTGAACTAAGTATCTTCTGTAAACTTGAAGACCCCTGGGAAGTAGCCAAAATAGAAAATCTGGAAAAAGTGTTGTCTCTCTCTCCGGTCTGTGAAAATGTGAGCCAATGGTTTAATGAGCCAATGATAATTTACTCACTTTATACTTTGAAATTCTACTAAGGATAAATTGTAATCTGCGTAGTTGCATTAAAACCTTTTTGGTGGCAATATGTCATCTTGTTGAAGGTTATAACAATTTTATTGAATAATTGCATTTCCAAGGCTGTAATAAAAATGATAAAGTTGCTTTGCTCTGTTTATTTATGATTTTTATTATAATTTACGCTCTGTAAGCTTTTGGGTTTTTTTTTTTTTTCTTTGTCATTTTGGTGTAAAATTTTGTTTAGTGAGCTATAGCACAGTTGTGTTTGGTATATTTTTGATATATGTATTTTATTTGATATATTGAATCAAAATTAATCAATCTCACTTACTCAATGTTGTCTCTTGAGTAACTAAAGTCCAAACTTCCAGTTCCACTACAGGGAAGAGATGTTAAGTTTCTGAATATGATAATTGTTAGTAGGTTAATGTTTCAATTATAGGTATCAACATACGAAAGTGTTCCAAATTCTATAAAATGCGTTATTATATGTAACGTAATGTTCAATATATAGAGACATTAAAATGTTTTTATTTACTTGAAGTATGAAATTTTATTTGAGAATATAAGCCTGAATTAAAGTATAGAGAAAATTAATGAATTTATAATAGGCTCTTTCCTGTTTTAATTTTTTCATCTTAGTTTTTTTCATTTTGAAAGCTAAAATAAGTTATATTTTTTTAATGCAGTGCTGGAAATGTACAGTAAGCTAAAAGAACAAATGACTGCAAAAAGGTGAGTTGGTTTCCTTCCTGTTTTTAATAAGAGTCATTTATTTTTCTGTTAAGAAAAGCATGAATAAACTTACTGTAAAGTGAGTCATGTGAAGTTTTACTTTCTACCTTTATTCTTTTTCATGCAAATTGCCCATCAGAATCATCTAATAAAGCAATTATTAACCATTTATTTGTGGATCCATATGCTCTATAAGTGAAATCAAAGATTGATAATATTGATGAAGGACAAATGGGCAACCAAACAGGAATAAAAAATATTGATTAGCTTCTATGTGAACATTGCTTACAATAAAAGGCTGAGTGTGTATTGTGAACCACAGTGAAAGTAGTGTGGGTAGTTATATTTTCATAATCTGGGCTCCTGTAGATCATGTTCTGTTTTATAACACTAATGAATACATGACAAATGAAAAATCATTTGTAATTTATTATCTTTAGATATAATTATGTTTAAAATGTTTTAAAGATGGACAATTTTAAAGTAACAGAAGAATCAGAATAAATGAGAATATTCTGCATTTGGAATAGGGAAATAATGATTTCCTCTTGATTTATTAATAATTGCTTAATTATCACTGTACTTTATGTACAAATCTATACTCATAAATCTGTGTACATCCTGCTTTATAGTGTTAAACATTGAATTTTATTGGCTTTTACCAATTCATACTAATTAGTAGAATTATTTTTTTCCTTCTTAATACACGAACCATCAGCTATCCTGAAAGTCTTTTTTACACTTTTTTTCTATCAAAGTTGTAATCTCTGTCTATCAAAATCCTCATATTTTGAAGACTCAGATAATATAGTTCTATGTGTTTGCTGCAGAAAAATAGGCATCATCTTCCCTACTTGCCATTTACCATTTCTTCTTGCTAGGGGCACAAAACCTTTTACCTCTTTTAAGGCATTATTTTGGTGTTTGCATTCATGTTTTTAAATAAATAACTTTTAATGTTTCTTTACTATTTTCTAGTTTGGGGCACTATATATTTTTTCAATAACATAATGTAATATTTATATTCAGATTTCCCCATTTATCCCAGATGTCTTATATCGTCTTTTCCACCCTGAAGCATTGGTTGATATGTCCTTTTTTGTCCCTTTAACCTAGAACAGTCTTCCTGCTTTACTTTGTTTTTCATAAAAGGGTCCAGGTCAGTTGTCTTGTTGACCAGGACATTTTGGATTTGTTTAATTATTTTCTTATGATTAGATTCAGATGAACTGTTTTTGGTATGAGTATGATGTAAGTGATATTGTGTACCACTCACTGTATGAAATCAGAAGGCATATACTATACTGTTAGATTTTCTCTGGATTATGTTAAATTTGGTCTTTTGGTTAAGAGGATGTCTACTAGATCATTTGAAAAAAGTATCTTTTTCTCTTTGCAATTACTAAGTATTCTGTGCAGTGATATTTTGAGTCCTATTTCCTTAACCTTCCACTCATTGGTTTTAGGATTCTTGCTTTAGATTTTTAATTTTTTTTTTTTTTTAAAGTAATCTCCATACCTAATGTGGGACTCCATCTCACAACTCCCAAGATCAAGAGTCGCATGCTCCTCTGACTGAGCCAGCCAGGTGTCCCTCTTGCTTTAATCAGTTATTATATTTAGGTTACAAAATGATGATTTTTATAATTCTGTCATTCCTTAGACATTTATTAGACTATAATATTAGCATCTTAATATAAAGAAGAGCTTTTTTTTAAAAAAAAAGTTTCTTTTTTCTTCTCTTTTTCATTATCAGTATAGACTCATGGATTTAAAAAAATAGTGTGTTATAATTATACTGCTGTTTTCATTATTCTTTTTGATGCTCAAATTGTACCACATTTGATGAGGGGAACCCCTCAAGCCAATTTCTGTGTCCTCATCTGTCTTTGAGTACTTTCTTGCCACACAATAATATGTTCCAGGCCCACATTGTACTTGTCTTGGCCCTAGACCTAGAAATAGCCATTTTGCAAGATACCCTAGTTCCTTTTAATAATGGTATTTAGAAACAGATCTGCTTGCTGGGTTGGTGTATTATACCCCTGCACTAGACACACACCTCTCTCATGCCCTCTAGCCTTCCAGGGTTGCCTTTGAGAAGTTTGAAGCCATTCTAATTTCTCATCTTTAGTTTGTGACCTTCCTTTTTTCTCTTTTAGAATCTTCTCTTCTGTGGTCTGTAGTTGCCTGATGATGTGCTTTGATGTGAGCCTGTTTACTTCCATTGTGCTGGGTACTTGGTGAACCTATTTGGAATTTAATCTGGAAACTGCTTTGATCTGATAATGTCTTTAAAATCTAGGAGATTTTCTTGAATTATTTATTTCTTTCTGTTTTCTTGATTCTAGGACACATAGTGATCTTTAATCTTCTGGATTGGTCCTCTGATTTTCTTTTTTCTTCCTTAACATGTTTTGTTCTGTTGACTCCTTGCTCTGCTTCTCAGATGTTTTTTCATTTTTATCTAACAAAAATAATGCTGATTTTATTTCATTTCTGCTCTCTGATTTTTAATTTCTAAGAACTATTTTTTGATCTCCAAATATTTCTTTTCTTTCTTTTTCTTTTCTTGTTTAGGGTAACTTGTTCTTGATTCATTGTTAACAGTACTTTGTCTTAACCTCTCTGAGATTTTAAGTCTATGTATTTATATATATGTCTTCTTACATATAGTTTGTTTCCAGTAACTTCCCCCCACCCCAGTTGTTGTTTTTGTTTTTTTACTCTCTGACTTTGTGGGTAGGGGTGTTTCTCAGATGTCAGGTAATTCCTTGGCTATCTACTCATATTTAAGTGTAGCAGAGGTAATAGGAGTTCTGAGTATGTGGGTGGGACTTGTTGAATGTAAATTTGTGTGAGGTTATCTAGCTGGGCTGTTTAGTTGGTGGAGACTTTGCTATTAATATCTGGAGTTATTTCTTTTGGGGCTGCTCAGATTCCCTAGAGGAGACTTTTCTTGTTTCCTGTCTTAAGGGTCAAGATTTGACTGCCAGTATTTTGGGATCTGAGTTGCTCAAGAGGGCATTTAGTATACATAGGCTCTACTAATTCTCTTGTTTTCAAATCAGTACTATTGCCTTCAACCTTGGGTAATGTCCCCACCCTATTTAGAGATTATTTGTTCTAGTCTCTTTAGTATTTATCAAAATGGGGAAAAATTGTTGCTCGGATGACTGGAGTGAAGTTTGCTTCTTAAACACATTTTCAACCAATATTCCTTACTTTAGCCTTCCTTTTCATTCCTACCTCCATAAGTAGTGGGATTCCTATGAATTCTTGACATTTTTGGAGATTCTAGAGAATAAATAAGTTTATGCTTGTCTCCTCAACTATTGACTTAGAATTTTCTCAGATTTGCTGAGTTTTTTTTTTTTTTTTGTACCACATGTCCATCAGCTTTCAACATTCTAAAATTTTACTGTTCTTCTCCTTTTCTCTACATCTGTGTAGGCTTATACTTAAAAAAAACATCTCTTCATGTTATTTTATTGGAGTTTCAAGGAGGCAAGGTTTTATTAAGCATGTATTCAGGCTGCCATCGCACTAGATATTTAGGACCCCACTTCTGGTGCTCTGCTATATTTTTGTCAGGATAAATATCCATATGGGGTAATAAAATAAAAGGTATGGGCAGATGTTATTCCTGGTGATCATTACAGATTGCAGATTAGCAACCTATAGAATCAAATTGACCCATAGATATATTTGGTTTGACTTGTAAAATGCAAAAAAAAAAGTTTTTTTGTTAATATCACTTTGTATTTGTTAAAATATCTGGGTTTACATTCTGATGACTCACAAATCTGATTCTTGAATCTCAAGCTTGGCTTTGACATCCCTGATTCTTGTTTACTCTTTTCACATGGATATTTCACCACTATCTCAAGTTCAGCATGTCTGAAACAGGCTTAACAATCTTTGCTTATTTCAGGGATTGGCCCCTTTTCTGTCAAGTGTGTTGTGAAATATTTACTCTGTGATACAGTTTTTTATTTTTTAAGTTATTTGCTTAGCAGTTTTTAGACCCAAATACACAAATCATAAGTCTATTATATAGCTCCATGAGTTTTTAAACAGCAAATACAACTTTATAACCACCAAGATGAAGATTTGAACATGATTTCTATCTGAAAAGCTTTTCTCATACTCTCTTCTGGTCATTACCACTCAAGTAAGATATGGAACATTTCTATCACCCCTTTATGCCCCTTCCCAATCGATTCCTCCTTCCTCCTCTACAATAACGACCTTCTGATTTCTATCACATGTTCTTAGAATTGATATAAATGGAATCATAGACTGTTTTTCTTGTCTAGTATCTTTCACTCCAAATGTTTTGAGATTCATCTGTGTTATTGCAAATACCAATTGTTTGTTTCTTTTCATTGTTGAATAGTATTCAGTTCTAAGAAGTTACTTATCTGTTTACCAGCTGGTAAGTATTTGGGTTGTTTTCAGTTTGGAGGTATTATGAATAAGGCTGTCATAAAATTAGCAGACAAGTCTTTTTGTAGATAGATGTTTATATTTCTCTTTAATATATGCACAGGAGTAGAATTGCTGGGTTAAGTGTGGATGTATTATAAGAAACCATTAAATAATTTTCCAAAATGGTTGTACCATTTTATACTCTCATTGGCAATGAGAATTTTAGATACTGCCCATCCTTGCATCCTTCAACTAGAACAGAACCATTTTGGCACATGTAAAATGATACCTCATTGTAGCTTCAATATGCATTTCTCTGATGACTGATGTTGAGTGCCTTTTCATTTGCTGTTTGGTCATTTGTGTATTTTCTTTTGTAAAATGTCTGTTTAAGTCCTTTGCTTATAATTTTAAGCTTAGAGACCTATTGAACAGAAAGTAGAGAGTTCCCACATATACCTTCCTTTCCCTTACAGTTTCTTGCATGAGTGCTAGTATATCTCTTACAATTTGTGAACCAATATTGACATGTTGTTAAATCCACAGTTTACAATAGGGTTCACTCTTCTGTGTTGTACAGTTCTGTGGGTTTTGACAAATGCATGTCATATTTACCATGATAGCATTATACAAAATAGCTTCACTGCCTGAAAAAATCCCTTGTGCTTCATCTCCTTCCCCATCCATCCACCTTCCCCAACCAGTGCCAATCACTGACCTTTTTAGTGTTTCTATAGTTCTGTCTTTTTTAGAATGTCCTATAGTTGGAATCATACAGTATATGTCATATTCAGACTAGCTTTCATTTAGCAGTATGCATATAAACTTCTTCCATGTCTTCTTGTGGCTTGATAGTTCATTTCTTTTTATTGATGAATAAGACTGCATTGTGTGGATGTACTACAGTTTATCCATTCACCTGTTGAAGAACATCTTGATTGCTTCTAATTTCTGGCAGTTATAAATAATGCAGCTGTAAGCATTTACAGGTTTTTGTGTGGACATAACTTTTCAATTCATTTGGATGAATACCCGGTGGTATAGTTGCTAGATCATACAGAAAAACTTTAGTTTTATAAGAAAGAGCCAAATTGTCTTCCAAAGTGGCTTTACTATTTTATACTCTCAGCAATAATAATGAATGAAAGTTCTGTTGCTCCACACCCTCACCAGGATTTGGTATTGTCAGTGTTCTGGATTTTAGCCATTGAAATAGATGTAGATAATATCTCATTTTAATTTGTAATTCCCTATTGGCATGTGATGTTGAGAATTTTTTCTTATGCTTATTTGCTATCTGTGTATTTTTTTTGGTGAGATATCTGTTCAGATATCTGTTCAGTGTATTTTGTACACTGAGAGAGAGATATCTGTGTATTTTTTTTGGTGAGATATCTGTTCAGATATCTGTTCAGTGTATTTTGTACACTGAGAGAGAGATATCTGTTCAGATATCTGTTCAGTGTATTTTGTACACTTTTAAATTTGGTTGGTAGTTTTCTTATTGCTGACTTTTAAGTGTTTTTTTAAAAAATATTTTATATACTAGTTCTTTATCAGATACATGTTTTGAAAATATCTTCTTCCATTCTTTGGCTTGTTTTTTCATTCTCTTAATTGTCTTTTTAGATAGAAGGTATTACTTTTAAAGTCTAGCTTATTAGTTTTTTTCCATAGATCATGCTTTGGTGATGTTTTTGAAAACTCATTGCCAAACCCAAGGTCACTTAAGTTTTCTCCTATGTTACTTTCCAGAGTTTTGTGTTTTATGTTTATGTCTGTCACCTGTTACAAATTAATTTTTGTGAAATCCATTCATGAACATGGAATATCTCTCCATTTACTTAGATTTTCTTTGTTTCTTTCATCCGAGTTTTGTGGTTTTCTTCATAGAGATCTTGTATGTATTTGATTAGATTTATACATAATTCATTTTTTAAAAAAGATTTTATTTATTCATGAGACACACACACAGAGAGAGAGAGGCAGTGACATAGGCAGAGGGAGAAGGAGGCTACCTGCAGGGACCCCGATGTGGGACTCCATCCCTGGACTACGGCATCACACCCTGAGCTGAAAGCAGATGTTCAACCGCTGAGCCACCCAGGTGTTCCACATAATTCATTTTTTGATGCTAAAGTAAATGGTATTGTGTTTTTAATTTCAAATTCCAGATGTTCTTTTCTGGTTTACAGAAAAGCAGTTGACTTTGGTATGTTAACCTGATATTTTTCAACCTTGCTATAATCACTTACTAGTTCTGGGAATTTTTTTGCTGATGCTTTGGGATTTTCTACATAGATAATCATGTCATCTATAGACAAGACTTTTTCTTTCTTTCTTCCCAGTATGATTACCTTTTATTTCCTTTTCTTGTCTTAATGTTTTTTTTAGTGTATGTGCTGCCGAAGCAAGCACTTTTTCTTGTAGTAATGGATTAGCAATGAATATCAGTATGATAGTTAAATCAAAGTGATGAGAAACATCCTTGCCTATTTCTGATCTCATGGAGAAAAACACTGTGGTTCTCACCATCAAGTATAATGTTAGTTCTGTATGATTTTTATTCTTTTTTCTTTTTAAAAGATTTTATTATTTATTCATGAGAATACACAGAGAGGAGACAGAGAGAGAGGCAGACGCACAGGCGGAGGGAGAAGCAGGCTCCATGCAGGGAGCCCGACGTGGGACTTGATCTGGGGTCTCCAGGGTCACGCCCTGGGATGAAGGCAGCGCTAAACCCCTGAGCCACCCGGGCTGCCCGATTTTTATTCTTTTAAATTTGTTAAGGTGTATTTTATAGCCCAGAATATGGTCTGTATTGTTGAATGTTCTCTGTGAGGTTGAGAAGAATATATATTCTGTTGTTGGATGGAGTATTCTGTTAATGTCAGTTAAATACAGTTGATTGATGGTGCTCTCCAGTTTGACCATATTCTTAACTGAATTTATGCCTGCTGGATCTGTCAGTTACTGTTAGAGGAGTTTTGAATTCTTCAACCATGTTAGTGAATTTATCTCTTTTCCTTGCTGTTCTATCAAATTTGCCTTACATATTTTGACACTGTTATTAGGGACATACACATTAAGGATTGTTATGTCTTTTCAGAGATTAATCATTTTATCATTATATAATGCTTCTCTTTATTTCTCATAACCTTCCTTGCTCTGAAGTCTGCTGTATCTGAAATTAATATAGCTACTCCAGCTTTCTTTTGATTAGTGTTAGCATAGTATATCTTTCTCCATCCCTTTACTTTTAATCCCTTTGTGTTTTTATATTTAAAATATAAATAGTGGTTTATAGTAGTTCCTTTTATACAACATATAGTTGGGTCTTGTGTTTCTTCTCCAACCAGAATTGTAGAACTTCTGTAAGAAAATATATGAGGATATTTTCACATTACCTGGGGTAAGCAAAGATATTTTTTAAAAGGATCAAAAAAAAAGCTACTATACAAAATTAGAAATTGGACCTTTAATAAAAAATTTTATTCATCAAAAGACACTTTTAAGAAAATTGATAGGCAAGCCACAGACTAGGAGGAAACATTTGCAAAAATTTTTTTCTGACAGGGTTCATAACCATAATATAAAAAAACCATTTACAAATTAATAAAAAGGAAAAAAAGAATAAAAATAAGGAACTTCTGGTTTCTGGTCTGACAGTAAAGAACTTTGAAGTAATTACTCCTGTCTTTACAACAAGAAGAGGGCTAAACAAAATTTAAAAACTCTTTTAGATCCATTGGAGAAATGAGGTTGTAGGGCAATCTGGTACCCCAGAATTACCTCTAATAGAGAAACAAATAGAGACTGTCACAGTTTATTGAAAGCAGAAGCTACTGTTGGAGCTTGGTAGGAGCATGGAAAGGTGATTGTATACTAGCTTCAGAGATAAAGATACCTGGGAGTCCAGGAAGTCCACCACTCTTCCATGAATTTTAGCTTCAGGAGCCCTTCCAGATTCTCAGAGTGTGGGTCACAGAAAAATACCAACAGAGAAAGAAAAAGAAAACCAGTTTGAAATAAGGCCAGTGAGCTGTCTTCTAGCAAAATTTTGAATGAATCTCATTACTTTAACAGATGTCGAGCTATTAAGACACTATTTCTTCTTGAGTCAGTTTTCATATCTTATGTTTTGTCAAGAACTTTGACCACTTTATCTGAGTTGTTGAATTTATTGGCATAAACTTATTTATAGTATTGTCCTGTCATCCTTTTAATGTCTATAGGATCTGTAGTAATGTTCATCATTGTCATTACCAATATTAGTAATTGGTGATTTATATGACATGAAGCTTATCAATTTTATGCATATTTAAAAAAATCTAATATTTGAGTTTGTTTATTCTTTTGTTTCTATTTTTATTTTTATTATTTCCATTGCTATACTTGGGGTTTAATTCTTTTTCTGTTTTCATAAAGTTAGAAGTTTAGAACAGTGATTTTATGCCTTTTTAAAACTTTTCAATCACTTATTGAAATGATTTGTATAGTAAATATGCTATGAGATAAGTGAATTTTAGCTTAAAATGCCTATAATCCCCCCTAAATGACTATAATTTTCTAGACATCAGTGTATCAGTGTAAATAACAAAGAAACAGACAAACAAAAGCTATAATGAAACTCAACTTCTATTGAAACATTTTCTCTAGGATAGGAAAATGAGTATATTTTTAAAAGTTTAAGATGTACCCAAATATTATATATATCACAATTCACTCTAAAATGTTAAAATCAATATATTTTTAAGCTTTTTAAAAAATTTAAGTAATCTCTATACCCAACATCGGGCTTGAACTTATAACCCCCAAGATTGAATTGCATGCTCTTCCAACTGAGCCAGCCATATGCCTTTCTTTTTTGTTATAAGCATTTAAAGTTATACATTTTCCTCTTAGAACTGCTTTAGGTGTGGTTTTAAAATATTTTTATTATCTTTTAAAAATATTTTCTTATTTTCTTTTTTTCCTCCCAAAGATTTTACATATTTATTTGAGAGAGAGTGCAGAGTGGAGGTAGGAGCAGAGGGAGAGGGATAAGTAGACTCTACACTGAGCTCAGAGCCTGATGTGGGGTTTGATCCCACACCCTGAGATCATGACCTGAGCTGAAATCAAGAGTCAGACACCCAACTGACTGTGCTGCCCAGGCAATCCTTATTTTCCCTTTTTTGAACTTTTGGTTTATTTACAAGTATATTGTTTAAGCTTCAAACATTTGGAGGGGATTTTAAGGATATATTATCATCTTTATTATTAATTTCTAGTTTGATACTATTGGGTGAGTGAACATACTTTGTATAATTTCAAACCTTTAACATTTATTGAGATTGCTTAGTGACCCAGCGTATCATCTGTCTTGGTGGATATTTCATATGTACTTGATGAGACTATGTATTTTCCAGTTGTGGCTTTATTTTATTTTATTTTATTTTTAAATTTTTATTTATTTATGATAGTCACACAGAGAGAGAGAGAGAGAGGCAGAGACATAGGCAGAGGGAGAAGCAGGCTCCATGCACTGGGAGCCTGACGTGGGATTCGATCCCGGGTCTCCAGGATCACACCCTGGGCCAAAGGCAGGCGCCAAACCGCTGCGCCACCCAGGGAACCCCAGTTGTGGCTTTAGCATTCTAGAAATACCAGTTTAGATCATGTTAATGTGAGAGCAGTGAGGTTTTCTTTTTCTGTAGTGTTTTTTTGTTGGCCAGTTCTATCAGGGATAAGAGAGGGGTGTTGAGTTTTCAACTCACATGAAATGTCCTTTTGTATCTTTGGTAATATTCTATGTCCTGAAATCAACTTTGTGTGATATTGATGTAGTCATTTTAGTTATTCTAGCATGCTTATACTAGATGTGTCATGGTATATTTTTGACATCCTTTTACTTTTAATCCTACTCCTTACATTTAAAGTGTTTCTTATCAATAGTATATAGTTAGGTCTTACTTTTTTTCATCCAGTGGGCAATCTCTACTTTGTACATGGCGTTTTAGACTTTTTTTTTTAATTTTTAAAATTTTATTTATTTATTTTAGAGAGAGTGAGGGGGGTGGAGCAGAGAGAGAGAGAGAGAGAAACAGGAGGTGAGAGAGAATCACAAGCAGAATCCCCCCTGAGTGCAGAGCCCACCTGGGGCTTGATTCCAGGAATGTGAGATTATGACCAGAGCTAAAACCAGGAGCCAGATCCTCAACTAACTGAGTCACCCAAGTACTGCTAGACCATTTATATTTATGTAATTATTATTATGATTGACTTTTCAAGTATCTTCTATTTGATACATTTCTTTCTTTCCTTTTCATGGTTGAGGTTTTTTTTTTTTTAGTTTATGTATATTTATCTCTAACTCTATTCACTTACTAGGTATACATCTTTGTTTAACTTTTTAATGATTACTGAGAGCATAGTATTCATGTTTAGCTCATCACAGTTGACTTTCAAATAATGTTATTTTATCAACAATATAAGAAAGTTAGAACAATTGTATTTATTCCCATCCTGTTTGTTGTGTTTTTATTATAATTCACTTGGAACCTACACATGCACACACAAATATATTAACCATAATTAAAACAGATTCTTTTATACTTACCCACTTAAACTTTTCTGTTGTTCTTTTTTTCTTTTTGCAGATCCAGGGATCTGAGTGGCATAATTGCCTTTAACATGATAAATTTTGTTTAGTATTAATTGTAGTACATATCTGTCTGCTGAAGGGAATTTTCTTGTCTATCTGGAAATGTGTTTTTTTAATGTCTATTTCTGAACAGTAGTTTTATCGGATAGGGAATTCTGTTTTTTCAGAGGGTCCCCTTCCCTTAACAATTTAAATATTATGGGTTTGTATTTTTTTTCTTTCATTTTCTGCTCTCCATTGTTTCTGTTCAGAAGTTCAGCTGTCATTCTCATTGGTGTTACAAGATTTGCAATTAGATCTTTTTTCCTTTGGCTACCTTTAAGATTTACTCTATGTATTTTGCTTTTGTAAGTTTGATTGTGATGTGCTTAAGTATAGTTTTCTTTGTAGTTATATTGCTTGGGGGTTTGTTTAGCTTATTTTAAATCTGTGGGTTGATAACTTTCATCAGTTTTGAAAAATTTGGGGCTCTTATCTCTTCATATATTTCTTTATTATTATTTTTTCTCTCTCTTTTCTTTTGGAAACTCTAGTTACATGTATGTTAGATCATTTAATGTTATCCATAATTTCTAAGAACTCCTCCTTTTCTCTTTTTGTTTCATGTTGGATAATTTTACTGTACTAATTACTGTAACCCATTATGTCATTCAGTATGTATTTGTTGAGTTGAAAATAAATCACTCTGTGGCTTTTCACTTGGTTTTTGTGATACTTAATATTATTTCTAAGTGCTTTAAATAGTGTAAAATTTTCAAAAAAAGTCCTTAAAATACATTTTATTTTAACTTGAATTAAATCTGTACTTTTTTGATGTGATGGTCTGTGGATCAGAGAGATATGAAAGCACATATCAAATAACTAAATATTATAATTAAAATTTTTGCAACATATACATTTAAAATATTGTGATGACTATGATAATGCTTATGATGTTACAGATTTAGGTGAAGTGAAATAAGGAAACTATGCTAGTGTAAGTCTTGAATTTTCAGCCTGCAAACTCGTTTATGTGGTTTTATAGTTTGTGGTTAGTAAATAGAAATAAATGTTAATTTTACTTATTTTTTAACCATGTGTCCTTTTTGATTGGAGTGTTAGACTGATTAAATATTTTAACTTGAAGATTAATGTAATAGCTTTTTATAGAGTTTTTTTCTTAACTTTTCACAGGTATTATTCTGCTCTAAAAACTATGGAACAGTTAGAGAATGTATATTTTCCCCGAGTTAGTCAATACCGCTTTTGTCAGCTAATGATAGAAAATCTTCCTAAACTCCGTGAGGATATTAAAGAAATCTCCATGTCTGATCTCAAAGACTTTTTGGAAAGCATTCGAAAACACTCTGACAAAATAGGTGAAACAGCAATGAAACAGGTGAGATTAAAAAGGAAAATTTTAATTTGATGTTATTCAGTAGTCTAAATTAGAGAATATATCCAGAGTTTACTTGTTTTTAGTTATATAAAATGCTTATTTTTGTTTAGTTTTATCCTTTTCATATCTTTCCTGAATTTTGTTTTGAATGGATTTAGTCATCATTTTCTTTTGGTCTGTAGCTCTTCCATATTTAAGTAAGGTCAGCCTATTGACTCACCAGCCTGTCTGTCTCTTGGGAATCTTCCCATGTATGTGGTATTACATTAACTTTTGCCAGCAGTCAAATTTGGTATAAAGTTAGCTGAATAGGCAGCATGGGTGGCTCAGCGATTTAGCGCCACCTTCAGCCCAGGGCCTGATCCTGGAGACCCAGGATTGAGTCCGGGCTCCCTGTATGGAGCCTGCTTCTTCCTCTGCCTGTGTCTCTGCCTCTCTCTTTCTGTCTCTCGTGAATGGATAAATAAAATCTAAAAAAAAATTTAGCTGAATGGCAGCCACAAGGGCAAACGATATTCCTTTTACCTTAAGGTTCTAAATTGCTCTTTTTAAAAGTATTATCTTTGAATTGGCAACTTCTATAGCTCAATAATAAAAAGACAAGGCAGTGGACAAGATTTGGCAGTTATTACTTTCTTTTTAAGATTTTATTCATTCATTCATGAGAGACACAGAAAGAGAGGCAGAGACATAGGCAGAAGGAGAAGCAGGCTCTTCCTGCAGGGAGCCCGAGGTGGAAGTCAATCCTCAGACCAGGATCACGCCCTGAGCTGAAGGCAGACACTCAACTGCTGAGCCACCCAGGTGTCCCAAGATTTGGCAGTTATAAAATTAATGTACCTTCCTTTTGAATCAGCAGTTCTTCTTCTAGATAATTCCCATTAGAAATGAAGAACACGTGTCCTTGTAATGTTCATAGTAGCTTTGTTTAGTTAACCCAAAACTGGAAACAGCCCAAATGGACATCAAAAGGGGGTTAGATACACAAATTGTGCTATATAAAAATACAATGTAATATTACTTAGCAATAAAAAGGAATGAAATTATTGGTATGTACAAAAAATATGAATCTCAGGCATTATGCTGAGCTACAGAAGCTGGACACACAAAAAAGCACAGATTGTATGACTCCATTTATATTGTAGTTCTACAGAAGGCAAAACTAATTAAAGTGAAAAAAATAGAGCAGTGGTTACCTCTAGGTGGGGTGATTGCCTGAGAAGGGACACAAAAGGACTTTCTGAGGAGATAGAAATGTTCTGTCTCATGATAAAAATTGTACGGTTGACAAAATTATACAGTTAAGATCTGTACATTTCAATGTATATAAATCTAACCTCAGTTGTAAAAAAATAATTGGAGTGTGTGTGTATGTGTGTGTATGTGAAGTGAGTAGGTAAAGGTAGATAGATGAAACAATGTGTAAGTATTAATTGCTGAAGGTAGGCGATGAGTACTTGAGAGTTTGTTATATTAATCTGTTTATATTTGAAGTTTTCAGTAATAAAAAGTTTTAAAATGATTATAACTTAAAATTTCTGAGTTAAAATTCCCAATAATCACAGTGTCATAGAAATAAAACAGTGTTCAGCATGCTTTCTAACCCCTAGTTTTCTTTTCTCAAGTATCAGAAACTATTTTAGAGGAGAAGCTTCAGGTTTGGCGAGGTGGGCAGAGGGATGTGTGCTGGTTGGGACCTGAGCACACAGCCAGAGAGTGTACCACCGGCATGACCTTCTCTTCCTTCTCTGGCCAGGGGTTTCTGAGAAGATTTGACCTGATTTGATTTGATTTTCTAATTAAAGAAATGTATCTGTATCAGACTGTTGTCACAACAGAAAAAATTAAAATTCAGTATAAGAACTTCCTCCCTACTTTATCTTTTTAAAGAATTCTGTATAAACCAGATAATCTCTTATATTCCTATTAATTGTTTCAGCTTTGCACAGTGGTCTATGTTAATTTAAGAGATTTAATAAATTTGTTTAGTAAATTGTTTACTTTGAGGTGTATAGATTTTGAAAATTCTTTATCAGGATCACTTTAATAATCAAAACATATGTAATAATGTAGGACTTGTACAATAATGTTTTTAAAAGCTTTAAGAATTTCCTGTTAATTGCTGCTTATCAGTAGATGGACTGTAGCAGATCTGATCTTCAAATTATTTTTGATAGTATCTTTTGTTCACATTGAATACTTGGTTGATTAAAAAAATGTATTTATTTGCTGTAAATAAACAGAAGCTACAAAAGAGAATTTAAGCCAAATTTATTTCCTGCCTTTTTTTTGGAAGCTAGGCCTGAGGCCATTTTCCCTACCATTGGAATGATGGAAATATGGTTATTTGTGGGGAGGAGCATAGGAAAAGAAACCGTAAAAGTATTGACCAGAAGGTTAAAGTTGGAATTTCAGAGTAGTAATCTGGAAAAGGTAAAGGCTAAATTAAGTGTAAGAGAATGAGATTTGAAGCCAGAGTTCAGAAGAATCCAGAGATTCTGAATCTAGAGACTGTCATTATCCCAGAGAACTACATTGGTTAGGAAAGCCCTAGGAAAGTAGAACCAAAAGATTACCTCACTTTTAAGGTAGAATAAAGTGTGGGATTTCATAGCTTTTCTCTGAAGTAATCATCTTTCTCCTCCCTTGTTGACACTTCAAGATACGAATAGAACATGCTTTTTATAATAAAATGAGAATCAGGGGAGCTTCTGATTCTTCTTGTAGCACCTCCCATTTCTTCTCAGGACACTGTTTCTGCCTGATTGCTTCTGATTAGTGAGGTTTTTTTCTGCACCGGAGAGTTCTGCAACATTAAATTCTCGTCTTCACCATCACAATGCTTTTGGTACTTGAAAAAGTACCTAAGTCTGGACAAGGAGTTCTCTGTATGCCATGAGAGTAAAAAACACAATCACTTGGTAAGGTTTTTTTCAGCACAGATGTAAATTATAGTTTAAAGTTCATGTTCTATTATACAGTCTAAGTTTCTTTTTTTTTTTTTTTCAGTCTAAGTTTCATTATTAAACTTATCCTCACTGACCTGTTTTTCATAACCAGTTTTGTACCTTTTGCCTAGGCATTCTACCAAGTCATGGGCCCTGGGATTTGAGGTTTATGAGAATTTCCTGCTGAAAGGGAATATACTCTTCCTAGTTTACTTCCATTACTTTCTTGTAAAAAGAATCAAGCCCCCTACCTCTGCAACTTAAAGAGACCTTTCATTGCAGAAACCTTTCCTATTCATGTCTTTTTTTTTTTAATTTATTTGATGGGGGGTGGGGCGGGGAGGGTGAGCAGGAGGAGTGGAGGGAGAGGGACAAGCAGGCTCCCCACAGTGCAGGGAGCTCATGTGGAACTCTATCCCAGGACTCTGGGATCATGACCTGAGCCGAAGGCAGATACTTAACTGACTGAGCCACCCAGGCGCCCCTAATCATGCCTTAATTCCATTATCTTTTGTCCCATTTTTGGATTTACTTGTTATATATTCACTTGAATATCCTGTAGGCACATCAAACCTAGCATTTCTAGAAGTAAACTCACTATATTCTTACAAAATTGATTTTTCCTATATTTCTTATGTCACATTGTAATATGTCCTACTGTCATAAGCCAGAAACTGGGGAGTACTTTAGACTTTTCAGGAGTATTTATATTCTTTATGTAATTTGTTTCTAAGTCCTACTTGGTAACTGTCAATTCTGCTTCTTAATATCTGTAGATTCTGTGTCCTCCTTTCTACATACCTGGACTGTTGTTACATCAAATTAACTATTCCCTTATTTCTAGTTTTTTCTCCTTTTGCTTATTATTCTAAAATGCAGATATGACTACTTTCTCTTCAGTGATTCCCAGTGACCCTTTACCTAAATCTAAATTCTTCAGTATGAAACAAAAGCCTCACCTCCTGATATTCCTTCTTCTTGTGATATAACAGTATTGGATCTCTTAAAATTTCTGAACGTACAATTTGTTTCTTCTACCTAGAATGCTTTCCATTTCCCCAAATTTCATGTCTGAAGAATTCCTGCCTTTTTCCCCCAAAATAGGCTCGCTTAAGCATCACCTTGTCTTTGGAATCTGCCTTCATTTGTCCTACTTCTGCCAGCAAAAGATGGTCTCTTTCTCCTTGGTGTATATATCCCTTATACTTTTCACACTATTATTATAATTATTTATTTTGTATCCTGACTAGACAGTGAGGTCTTTTTTTTTTTTTTAAGATTATTTATTTGAGAGAGAGAGAGAGAGCATGTGAGAGCAAGCATGAGCAGAAGGGAGGAGCAGAGAGAGAGGGAGAAGCAGACTCTCCACTGAGCAGGAAGCCTGATGTGATGTGGGGCTCTATCCCAGGACCTCAAGATCATGACCGGACCAAAGGCAGATGCTTAATCAACTGAGCCACCCAGGTGCTCCTAGACAGGGAGTTTTTTAAGTGAGGGATTATGTCCCATTTATTTTTTACCTTTCTGGGATCTAGTACCATGCCTAAAATGAGTGGCACAAAAAGTCATTTTTTTGAAGGATCTTAGAGCTGAGTTTAGCTTCTCCGGGGAGGATTTTTTAAACTAAAAAACAGGCTTGTACTTTATTTTTTAAACGTCTTTTTAATGTGAGAGATGAATCCACTATGAGTAGTCAGATGTTTAACAACTAAAATTCATGGTCTCGGTTCATATTTTCCATATTACATTTTCTAGTATACATTTTAATAATATCCTTTAGGAGGAAGCAGGAGACTAAATGGTCAAATAAATCTGGGTTAAAGTTAAGTATATTTCTGTAGTTATGAATTATAAATCTAGAAAGGGGATACAATATAGGATGCTTATTTAAATTATTTGAGCAGGGGATCCCTGGGTGGCTCAGCTGTTTAGCACCTGCCTTTGGTCCAGGGCATGATCCTAGAGTCCCAGGATTCAGTCCCATGTTCAGGCTCCCTGCATGGAGCCTGCTTCTCCCTCTGCCTGCGTCTCTGCTTCTCTCTCTCTCTCTCATGAATAAATAAATAAAATCTTAAAAAAAATAAAATAATTTGAGCATAGAACCTTTTTTCAAGACATAGATACTATGAAATATTAGTTTTGTACATAACAAATTTAGAAGCAGTGCTTTTAAAAAATGATTTGTACTCTGGAAACAGAAAGCCATTAACAGAGTTAATTTGGACAGCTTGATGCTGTAGTTCCTTCTGTGAGGTTAGTGGACATTTCATAGAGTTGGGATTTTAGCCAAAGAGGGAACCAGTGCCTTCTACCAACACACATATGCCAACTCAGGAAGTAAATGATCCAGTGTAACTTCAGAGCTTCAGAAAATTAAACATTTTTTCATTACTGTTAATCAATTGAAGTTAAGGCAGGATATTTTATGTACATTCATACATGTGTCATTTCTTTTTTAATTTTTCTGATATTTTAAATTTTATGTGGCTGGTTTTTCACTTAAAAAAGAATTAGTGATTATTATTTTTAAAAAGTGACAATATTCCAACCAAAGGTCATTAAAATAATTGGATCCTTATTTGACTTGACTTATTGAAATGAAGAGGAGTATACTGTTTGGTAATTGACATAAAGCTAACGCTAGGATAGGAAACAAAGTCTAAGTAATGGAACTATTAGATATGGACTTCAAAATTTGCATAGTCAAGGAATTATAAGACAAGCTTGAGAATTTTGGCAGATCATTGGAAACCATAAAGCAAACCATCTGTAAATTCTAGAACTGAAAATACGTTACAAATTAAGAACTCAGTGTGTGGTTGACAGAACATGTTAGACATAGCTGACAAGAGAATTAATGAGCCAGAAGTTAGGTCAGAGGAAAATATCCAAATTGAGGCTCAAAGAAAGAGACAAGAGGATGGAAAGTAAAGAGTTTAAGGACATATAGATAAGATAGGAAGATTTAACATTTGTAATTATAGCCCCAGAGGAAGAAGAAAGAGATGGACATAAATATAGCAGATCTTAAGCTGTCGTTTCAAAAAGTTCATTGAATTTGAAGCAGGAGAAATACAAAAACCCCATATTTAGGCATATGATAATAAAATGTTAGAAAAATAAGGAAAAGAAGAAAAATTATCTTAAAAGCAACCAGAGGGAAAAATTTATTGCCTTCAAAAGAATAGTAATAATACTAATATTTAGCCGATTTCTTAGCAAAATTAATGGAAGCCAAAAGATAGTGAGCTGATATATCTGAACTGTAGATAAACCTTATCTGTCAACCTAGAATTGTTTACCTACCAAAAATATCTTTTAGAAATGGAGGTGAAATGGGAGTGCCTGGCTGGTTCAATTGGTAGAACATATGACTCTTGATCTCTTGGGGTTGTGAGTTTGAGCCTCATGTTGGGGGTTAGAGTTTGCTTTAAAAAAAATGGAGGTGAAATGAAGATATTTTTTTCAGATAGGAACCTAGAGAATTTATTTCTAGCAGGCCTACATAAAGGAATTATTATTTTCAGACAAAATTATCTCAGAAACTCAGAGATGTAGCAAATAAACAGGGCAACTATTTTGGGTAAAATTGCATATATTACATTGGCTATAAAAAACAAAACATCTTGTGGGGCTTACATATTTATAGAATTAACAGTGCAAAACAACACAGATGTAGAAAACAGCACAGATGTACATTGACAGATGAATGGATTAAGAAAGTGCAGTATATATACATACAGTGGTGTATGGTATATTATTCAGTCCTTAAAAGGAAACTGTGAGGTATCTAAAATAGTCCAGTTCATAGAATCAAAGAGTGGAATAGTGGTTGCCAGGGACTGGGAGAAGGGAAATGAATTACTAATCAATAGGCATAGAGTTTCAGTTAAGCAAGATGAATAAGCTCTAGAGGTCTGCTGTGCAACATTGTACCTCAGTCACCAATGATATATTATTAATATATTAATATTAGTATATGTTAATTATGTAATAATGCATATACATTTAAAAACATGAGACTAGATCTCATGTTAAGTGTACTTACCACAGTAAAATGAAATTTTAAAAAGAATGGAAGAAGATAATCAAGAGTAGAAATCAATATAATAGAAAAACAATACGTTAGGGAGGACCAACAATGCTGAAAGTTGATTCTTAGTCTTTTTTTCAAATAATACTGATAAGCCCTGGCACAACTGTTCAGAAAGAAGAGTGAGAGCATAAATAAAAAATGAGACATCATTCCAGACCCTACACCCAAAGGCATTAGAAAGATAGGAATATATGAAATTCTTGAACCAATTTTATACCAGAATAAATTTTATAATCTGAAGTTTTCCTTTTTCCCAAATAGGCACAACAGCAGAAAACCTTCAGTGTTGCTCTGCAGAAGCAAAATAATGTAAAATTTGGGAAGAATATGTACTTAAATGATAGAATTCCAGAAGAAAGGAAAGAAATTGAATTGAAACAAGGATTTGAGGAAGAGGATGAAAATGAAGAGGAGGTGATGGGAGTTCCTTCCTTCCTTTTTCCCTCTCTCTCTCCCTCCCTCTTTTTCTTCTTCCCTTCTTTTTTTTCATGAATTTTTTTCTTTTGAGTTGTCATGTATGTCTGTGTGACTCTCAGTGTTCCCATGTGCAAATTGAATTTATATAGATCAATTTGTGATGAGCTATTAGAGCAGTGTGTCATATGAAGTATTAGACTGCATAATTGAGAGGTAAACAGGATATATTCTAGATTATATTAAATAAGCCATAGATAGTTGACCCTAGGTATTCTGCCATAATTAACAGTAATATTGTAAATGTAATGATTTTTTTGTAGTGATCACTCATTTTAATTATCTGTGGCAAACATTTAATTTCATGATGGGCTTGGCTTTGCTGTTTAGACTAATTCTGGAAAGCCTGTCTTTTTTCCCCCAGTTAGTATTGAGATATTGCAAAAATGGTTCAAATGTGATTAAAGTTTTTTAATCTTAAAAAAGTCTTAAGTCTAGAAAACTTGAAATTATCTTTAAGTTCACTTTCTTTCATCTTCGGTATCCAGATTTATTCCTTTTTTTAAAATAATTTTTTAAAAAGATTTTATTAATGAGAGACACAGAGAGAGAAAGAGAGGCAGAAACACAGGTAGAGGGAGAAGCAGGCTCTATGCAGGGAGCCTGACGTGGGACTCGATCTGGGGTCTCCATGATCATGCCCTGGGCTCAAGGTGGCGCTAAACCTCTAAACCACCTGGGTTGCCCTCCAGATTTAATCCTAATCTTACTTGCTTCTTTTACTCTCTACACAAAGTCTCTGTCACCTGACTTTTTATCTTTTCCTTTGAGTGTGTATGTTTCTACTATATGCCTGAGGATGAGTGAGACTATATGTATTTCTTGTGTGTGTATATGCACACGTGTATATGTGAATGTGTGTATGTGTGCATATGCAGTGGATGTCTGATATTGTACGGGATATAGACAAATGAACTGCCTTAGTATAATGTCTTTTTGTTTGTTTGTTTATTAAAGATTTTATTTATTCATGAGAGACACAGAGAGAGAGGCAGAGACACAGGCAGAGGGAGAAGCAGGCTCCATGCAGGGAGCCCAATGTGAGACTCGATCCTGGGACTTCAGGATCACGCCCTGGGCCGAAGGCAGACGCTCAACTGCTACGCCACCCAGGCATCCCTATAATGTCTTCTTAATATGGAATTAGCGTGTTCTGGTTAGTCTCTGGAAAATAAATGTTTTTGAAATTTACTTTTTTATTCTTTTTTTAATCAGTATTCAAAGAGTCTCTGTGTTCTCTTCTCCCAAGCATGTTCAAGACAAGTCTCTGTCCTTTAATGACCTTATAATTTAAAACACTCAACAATGATGATAAATACATAAGAATGAACTATTGAACAAATACCAAAATAATTACAAAGGCATTGTGTTTATACCATAATGTTTTTATAGTTGATAAATATAACATGAAGTCCATGATTCCTTGTCTGTCTTTAACTTATATTACCCAACAGTAAGCCAGTAGCTTGATAATTTTTATTTTTTTATTATTTAAAAATTTATTTTGAGAGTGGGGAGGGGCAGAGGGAAAGGGAGGATCTTTTTTGATAGAGAGTGAATGTAGGTGGAGGGTGGGTGGGGAGAGGGAGAGGGAGAGAAGGAATCTTAAGCAGGCTCCATGCCCATTGTGGAGCCCATTGTGGGATTCAATCCCATGACCTTGAGAGTATGACTTGAGCTAAAATAGGGTCAGATACTTAACCAGCTGAGCCACCTAGGCATCCCAACTTTGATAATTTTTAAAATGTGGTTTTATTTTTCAGATCTTAACTGTTCAGGATCTGGTTGATTTTTCCCCTGTTTACCGATGTTTGCACATTTATTCTGTTTTGGTGAGTATCTTTCGTATATGTATTTTGTGTCTGTATATCCACATAAGTATTTGTATAATAAAAAAGACATGTATGCATTCTAGGACTGCTTTTCTAAAGGTTGACCATAAGCTCAGTGAACATAAATATTTTAAATATCCTCTGTGAGTAAGGCACTTACTCTTTTAAGTTATCATAGTCTGCTTTCAAGTGATATATCACTTCATCTTTATTATGAGAACCTTATACAATAGTATACTTATAATAGTATACTTCCATTTCATTCTTCTTGCATATCCGCTGTGTTGTATCACAGTTGCTTTTAAATATATTGCTTCTACATTTGTTTACTCTTTTTACATTGCATTTTTGATTAAACAATTCTTTAAAAAAATAATAACATTATTTTGATATAATTAATATACCAAAAAATTTACCCTTTTAATGTATACACTTCAGTGGTTTTAGCATATTTATGAGGATGTGCAACTATTACAGCTAATGCCAGAAAATTCCATTTCTGAAGAAGGAAACCTTTTTTTTTTTTTAAGGATTTTATTTATTTATTCATGACAGACACAGACAGAGAGAGAGAGAGAGAGAGAGAGAGAGAGAGGCAGAGACACAGGCAGAGGGAGAAGCAGGCTCCATGCAGGGAGCCTGACGTGGGACTCAATCCTGGGTCTCCAGGATCACACCCCAGGCTGAAGGTGGCGCTAAACCGCTGGGCCACCATGGCTGCCCTGAAGAAGGAAACCTTTTACCAATTAACAATCACTCCTCGGGTCCCCTGGGTGGCGCAGCAGTTTGGTGCCTGCCTTTGGCCCAGGGCGTGATCCTGGAGACCCAGGATCGAATCCCACGTTGGGCTCCTGGTGCATGGAGCCTGCTTCTCCCTCTGCCTATGTCTCTGCCTCTCTCTCTCTCTCTCTCTCTCTGTGACTATCATAAATAAATAAAAATTAAAAAAAAAAAAGAATAAAAAAAATCAATCACTCCTCAATGTCCCCTACCTCTAGTCCTTGGCAACCACTCATTTCTTTCTCAATGGATTTGCCTGTTCTGGATATTTCATATAAATAGAATCATAGTAAATATGGTCTTTTGTGTCTTAGGCTTTTTTCACAAAGTTGGAAGTTAAGGTCATTGATTGAGATCTTTCTTCTTTTTTAATACAGACATTTATAGCTATAAATTTCCTTCTAACCACTGCTTTAGCAGCATTCCATGAGTTTTGTTTGGTATGTTGTTTTTGTTTCCATTCATCTTAAAATATTTTCTAATTTATTGTTATTTGTTCTTTAATCCACAGGTATTTAGGGGTGTGTTGTTTAATTTCCATGTTTGTGAATTTCTCAAAAGTTTTTCTGTTACTAATTCCAAATTTAATCTTACTGTGGTCAGAGATCATATTTTGTATGACTTCAGTCCTTTTAAATTTATGGAGGCTTGTTTTATGGCCTAACATATGGTTTATCTTGGAGAATGTTCCATGTGCACTTGAGAAGAATGTGTTTTTTATGGAATTGTTTTCTAAATCAGAAGACTGGAGTTACAAATTATACTGTCTTTATATTTACCTCTATATCACTTAACTGGTACCCTATTTCTTCACGTGAATTAGAGTTACTACATAGTGTCCTTTTATTTTTGCCTTTAACTTTAGTATTTCTTTTACGGAAGGTCAACTAGCATCAAATTCTCTCAGTTTTTGTTTATCTGGGAATGACCTAATTCCTTCTTTGCATTTTAAGAGTAGTTTTGCTAAATATAGAATTTTTGGTCTTTTTCTTTCAGCACTTAGAAAATGTCTATGGAAGGCATTTAGATTTAAGGCATTTTGAGGTTTGGATATTCACTGAAATTGGATTAATTTGAAATTGAAATAATTGATGGGGCACCTGGGTGGGTGAGTCAGTTGAGCATCTGCCTTTGGCTTGCGTCATGATTCTGGGGTCCTAGGATTGAGCCCTGCATCGGGCTTTTGCTTAGAGCCTGCTTCTCCCTCTCATTCTGCCTGCCACTCTACCTGCTTATGCGCGCACTGTCTCTCTCTCTCAAATAAATAGTCTTTAAAAAAAGAAATAGAAATAATTGAAAAAATGGTAATTATGTTAATTAGAGTAAATAGAATTATCTTCATTAGTTAACATCTTTTCTTTTAGCCCCCTATTAAAAGACAGCTCTATACTCATGAGCTGAGTAAAAACAATAAGCACAATATCAATGTGAACTTACTGTTTTACAAATTAATGATGTTTCAAGTGTATTGAGCCTTATTGAATAATGTAAAAATTGTTTTCTTTTTAAAGCTATAATAAATTGTACTATTGAATAAAAACAATAATGCTTGTAGTCTGTTCTATGATGAAATAATTCTTCAAATGTGTATGGTTATAAAGTAATTTAACTGCTCGGATTCTTCTCAGATTTAGTATTTTATCTTTTATAACATCAGGTAGTAGTATATACATTTAACTGCATTTATACCTGAAGCAAATAGAGGGTGGGATCCGTCAAGATTACACTGCTATATGTAGTAACTTGAAAAATTGGCTTCCTGGGCAGCCCAGGTAGCTTAGAGGTTTAGCGCCGCCTTCAGCCCAGGGTGTGATCCTGGAGACCTGGTATGGAGTCCCACTTCAGGCTCCCTGCATGGAGCCTGCTTCTCCCTCTGCCTGTGTCTCTGACTCTCTCTCTCTCTGTGTCTCTCATGAATAAATAAATAAAAATCTTTAAGAAAAAAAAAAAAGAAAAAAGAAAAATTGGCTTCCAGTTGTCTGATCTCAATTTTTTTTTTTACTTTGTTTTGTTTCTAAACTAGATTATACTGGCTTTTAATCAAGATGAAGTTCTTAATTATCTCATTTGTTAAAGTGGCTTGTGTGGTTTGATTCTTTTAAAAACTCCTTTCAAATTAGATGTTTTCCTATAGGTTTTTGGATTTGGTGGAGAAGAATGCTTTTTGGCTTGATAATGCTTAATTTTTCTGTCTTCTATGGGCCCAGTGAACTGCAGAGTGCCCAGAGGCACTTCTGTTACTTTGTATTATCCTTCTTCTACATCCATATGATCCACAAAAATAGTGGCCCTATGAGTGTTGTTTATTGTTCTTTCCCTAGTGCTTTTCATTGCATTTGATATTTCATAAAATTTTGCTAAATTAGTAGCTGGCTCTTTAACACCACACTCAATTTTTAATAAAATTGTTTTATTTATCTTTATCCTGGTATTTTATATCAATAGGCACTAAGCTCTTTGCAAAAGAATAGATCTTTACATCTGATGCAAAAAAGTATTGAACCAACAGATATTATATGAGGTTTCAGTGTGGCTTCCTTGAGAATGATACATTAGGTATTAAATTTTGTTTCATTGTTCATGATTTAAAATTAAAGAAACAAGCACAATTAAATGATCAAAAGAATTAAAAGTCAGTGGTAGAGAACCAATAGAATGATAGAAGGTTTTAGACTCCAGTCAGCCTTTGTGAGTATTCAGAAGTAATGTGATTCAAATACTTAAATACTCAAAATAAGGGGATCCCTGGGTGGCGCAGCGGTTTGGCGCCTGCCTTTGGCCCAGGGCGCGATCCTGGAGACCCGGGATCGAATCCCACATCAGGCTTCTGGTGCATGGAGCCTGCTTCTCCCTCTGCCTGTGTCTCTGCCCCTCTCTCTCTCTGTGACTATCATAAATAAATAAAGCAGTGCTCTTTTTTAAAAAAAAAAAAAAAAAAAAAATACTCAAAATAAATGATTACTTTCAGAATTTATGTTACTGTAATTAACTGTTGGTTTATAATTTTCAGTAACTTAATTTTAGTTCTCTGTAGATTTTTTGTATCTTTATAATATACAGAATTTATAAATTTAAGGAAGCTGAATTTTAAAATATGTCAGTTTTCATTAATTTTTTTCCTTTCTTTTTTTCCTTTCTTACTGTGTGAGGTTTTACTGTACTGTATGTGTAAATAAACTTTCATTAGCATGAAAACTTCTGGTTGGTATATATGACCTAAAATTGTAAAAGTAAAATGGCCAAAATTTGTTAACGCTGATTCCTTATTATTATTATTATAATTACTTTCTTTTTTCTTTAAAGATTTAATTTATTTATTCATGAGAGATACAGAGAGAGAAAGAGAAAGAGAGAGGCAGAGACATAGGCAGAGGGAGAAGCAGGCTTCATTCAGAAAGCCTGATTTGGGACTCGATCCCAGGACTTCAGGATCATGCCCTGAGCCAAAGGCAGACACTAAACTACTGAGCCACCGAGGCATCCCTATTTAATTACTTTCATTTGTTATTTCATTTAAGCTATTTTCTACTAGTAACTGGGAAAATTACTTTTCTCGGTTGATTTTCTTATTTGCAAAATATGACTAACAATTTATAAAGCTATGTTGGGTATTAAAGTAAATAAAAATAATAAAGTGCTTTAGCATAGTACTCAGTATATAGTATCACTCAGGTAATGATAAAAGGATTATTGTAGGAGGGTTTCATTAATATATAGTATTTGGAGGACTAGGTCATGTTTTATGCTTTTTTTCTTATTTAGAGAGGTAGAAGAAGAAGGAGGAGGAGTGGGGTAGTGGGAAGGGGAGAGACAAAATCCTAAGCAGGCACCAAGCCTAGCACAGAGACTAATATGGGGCTTGATCTTACAATGCTGAGATCATGACCTGAGCCAAAATTGAGAGTCAGATGCTCAACTGAATGAGCCACCCAAGCACCCTAAGGACTATATCTTTTGATTTTAAGTCCGTTTTAGCCAAAGAACTCTATGTCCAAAGTCCTTAAGGTATCATTTCCCAAGATCTGTTTGATCAAATGTCTGTTCCATGAAAGGAAAATAGGTATATTGTGGGGAAAAAAGGTTCTCTTTGGAAAATGCTACAAATAGTATCTACAATATAACTTGTCATTTCTAAGGCTTTGAGAAATCCTAAGAGTTATGTGAATTTCCTTAGCTGGCTATATTTAAATTTTATGTGTTCAGAGACCATTTTTCTTAAAATAAGGGATCCTGAAGGTAGTGTGAGAATTGTTATCCTAGGGATTTCAGGGATTTTAAAGACTTTCCAAAGGGTCCTGGCTTATAATTTTTAAGGAAAGAATATGTAGATCCTCTGCTTTTTCCTAAAAGTGATCTGTCTGGGAACCTTGGCCTCCTTTCTCTTACTTTTGGCACTCTGCCCAGATGCCCTTGGATCTCTTTTATAACAGTTGGATCTCTTTTATAACAGCTGGAGGAAGTGCCTCAGAGTCTTCCGTCCTGGGGGAGCATGAATCTTTACACTGTATTGTAGTGTTTTTGCACTTTTCAGATGTTCTAGATAGTACATATTGTTTTGTTTTTATAGTTGAGATAAAGGCTTAAAACTTTACAATATATATTTGGAATACAGTGTTAGAACATTTTCTTTATATCGGTTAAGGAGCTTTCACCGTCATTGTGCCCTTCACTGGGTCATCAGTCCTAGTATCTACCTGATACCATGCCTGCATTTGCTCCCTTTTTTCCCTATTTGATGCATACCATAACCATGATATTTGATACCTTGAGATGAACTCTGAGTACAGAGTTGTATCATGACATAGGATGTTAGTTGTTGGTGTGACTGGATGTACTTGCATCAATAAAAGAACATGTTTCTCCCCTTAAAAAAAAAAAAAAAGGAAAAAGAAACACCCCCAACCACCATCCCTCTGCAATATAACTTATCGTTTAGAGTTTTACTGTGAGATCAGGCTGAAGCCTGTCTTCTTGAAGACTTTTTTGCCTGAATTGGGCACTGCACTCTCTCTTGTACTTTCCTCAATTCTTGAACAGTCTCCCTTTTGAAGACTTTCTTATTGTATCACTTGGTGTCTGTTTCTAGAAAAGCTACCTGAGATATTATGTTAGTTATCTACTATTGCATTTATTATTTCACAGGGTCAGCTGTCTGGAAGTGGCTTAGCTGGGTATTTCTGGCTGAGGTCTCTCATGAGGTTCCATCAAGGTGTCAGTGAGGGCTGTAGTCATCTGTAACTTGATAGGGCTTGGGGTATTTGCTTCTGTTATGACTGTTGGCAGAAGGCCTCAATTCCTTGCTACATAGGCTGTCTACAAGGCTGACTGATAATCCTCATGACATGGCAGCTAGCTTCCCCAAAATGAGTGATCTGAGGGAGGTTGAAATGGAAGCCATAATGTCCTTTATAATCTAATATCAGAAGTGACATACCTTTACTTCCTTTTTTAAATTTTTATTTTTATTTCTTTAAAGATGCATTTATTTACTCATGAGAGACAGAGAGAGAGAGAGAGAGAGGCAAAGCAGGCAGGCTCCCTGCAGGAGTCTGATATAGAACTCGATCCTAGAACTCCAGGATCACACCCTGAGCCAAAGGCAGATGCTCAACCGCTGAGCCACCCAGGCATCCCATACTTCTTTTTAAAAAAGATTTTATTTTTTATTTTATTTAGAGAGCATGTGCATGAGTGGGGGGAGGAGCAGAGGGAGAGGGAGAGAAGCAGACTCCGCACTGAGGGGAGCCCAATACAGGGCTCTATCTTATAACCCTGAGATCATGACCTGAGCTGAAACCTAGAGTCAGGCGCTTGACTAACTGAGCCACTCAGGTGTCCCACCTTTACTTCGGCTATATCCTACTGATCATATAGATCAGCCCTGGTAGAATGTGGAACAAGACTACACCAGAGATCTTTGGGAGCCATCTTGGAGGCTACCATACTTACTTCATAAAAGAAAGACACATCCTTCACTGATACCCATAGTATTAATCCATCATTACTACTACCATTGTGCATTATCTTGATGTGTAAAAATTCCAAGATGCCAAATAAAGGAGAAGTCTCCTTTAATAATTAATTAAGGGACTATATACATAAGGGTTTCTTTCTTTTCTTGTGCAGAAAAGGGTAAACCATGTTAAAAATACTATATCTTGTCCTGTGGTAGGATATTTTTAGTTCTGGTTCATGGTATTTAGTAATGACATAAGTGGGAGTAGTGAAAATTTTCATTTAAGGTCCCGATCTCTTTTGTTCTCCAGCTGTTGACAATGAATATATAATACTTTTATGAGGGAGTACTATGGAAGTACAGAAGTGAGAACATAGGAAAATTTGAAAGCAAAACTGTATCCTATATGTTTAAATATAAACAGTGCTTTTGGCTGATCTTAATACACATCCCTAGGATGTGTCATTTGCTGTAAAGAAAAACCTTTAAACATCCAAAATGATATGAGTTAGTAAAGTGGAATCTTTTAAACATGACTAGAGTATTTTTAGGGGCCGCCAGAATTTTGAAGTTATATTGACTAACCATTCTTTCATGTAAGTTGTGATTCAGAAACAGTTAAAAGCCATTTTGCCAAATTGTATCATAAATGGAAGTCCAGTTACATGTGTGATATTTCTTACTTCATATTAAAATAAAATAAGGGGCGCCTAGGTGGCTCAGCGGTTGAGCATTTGCCTTTGGCTCAGGGCATGATCCTGGGGTCCTGGATTGAGTCCCACATTGGGCTCCCTGCGTGGAGCCTACTTCTCCTTCTGCTTATGTCTCTGCTTCTCTCTGTTTGTCTCTCATGAATAAATAAATCAAATCTTAAAAAAAAAAAAAAAAGCTGGCTGCCAGACTGATTAGTTTCTAGAATGATCACCATATTTAACAAAATTAATGAGTTGTTCCTGACTTTTATACTTGATTTTATTTTCTTATTTCCAAAATTTAGCACCAAAGGTTTATATATGTCCACATATTTACTGAAGGCATATTGTATTTTTTTATCATACTCCTCTTTTTGTAAATAATTTAGAATTCTATGTGTATATTACATTGCATTATTTTTTTTCATTGCATTATTATAAATTAAAGAGAAACATCAGTTAAGTAATGAGAAGTGATTTATTATATTGTTTTTAAGTTTCATGAATGGATTAAACAATCACATTGAGTTTAAATAATCTTAATCTTGATGACTCTTGTAATTTTATAATTTATTCTCAGTGGTTTTCATAATGTTCCACAATGCATATTAACTTTTGAATTTGAAACATGAAGTTAGACTTTTCCTGAGGGATAGTAAATACAATTGACTTAAAAGTTTGACTGTGAGGACTGGCTTTGCTAATTAGGTTTTAGGGTGGGCATTTATTGGTTAATTAAATACACTAAATCTGCAGCTTAGAGTTTTTAACTAAAAAGTATGTTGCTGAGACGCCTGGGTGGCTTGGTCGGCCCAGGTTATGATCCCAGGGTCTTGGGATCGAGCCCCACATTGGGCTCCTTGCTCAGTACGGAGTCTGCTTGTTCCTCTTCCTCAGCCCCTTTTCCTGCTTGTGCTCTTTCTCTTTCTCAAATAAAATAAATCTTAAAAAAATAAATAAAAATTTAAAGTATGTTGTTAGTTCCTGAAAAAGCCCCATTCATCATGTTAAGATATTCATTTCCAATAAAAATTTACTTTTGGTTATATTAATTTAACATAATAAACTTAGGTTGTATTGATCAGTTATGTACTAATTGTAATGATAATTCAGCCTAGAAGGAGAAAACTACCTTAATGCCTAAAGCTTTATGGCCTCAAAAATAAAATAAAAATACAAACATACTACATTAGAAAATGTAGTATTAGAGGAGTACCTGGCTGGCTCAGTCTGTAGAGCATGTTACTCTTGCTTTTGAGGTCATGAGTTTGAGCCCTACAATATGGGATAGAGTTTACTTAAAAAAATAAATATAGCATTAAAAAAATAACATGTTAAATTTGAAAAAAATCTGTAAGGGTGGTAGTCTGGAATGTAAATTTAAAAAGTGTGGCGGGGGGCAGCCCCCGGTGGCTCAGTAGTTTAGCGCCTCCTTCAGCCCAGGGCCTGATCCTGGAGACCTGGGATCGAGTTCCATGTCGGGCTCCCTGCATGGAGCCTGCTTCTCCCTCTGCCTGTGTCTCTGCCTCTCTCTGTGTCTCTCATGAATAAATAAATAAAATCTTTATAATAGTAATAGTAATAATAATTAATAATAATAATAATAATAATAATAATAAAAAGTGTGGGGGATGTGTGCCTGAGTGGCTTGGTTAAACATCCAACTGTTGATCTCAGGTCAGGTCTTGATCTCAGGTTTGTGAGTTCAAGTCTCACATTGGGCTCCATGCTAGGTATGGAGCCTACTTTAAAAATAAAAATAAAAAAAATAAAAATAAAAATAAAAATAAAAAACAAAATAAAATAAAATAAAATAATAATAAAATAAAAATAAAAAATAAAAAACAAAAAACTAAACTTTCTAAATGTGAAAGAAGAGCATGTTCACATATTTTTTAAATGATGTGAGTAACCATTGGATTGTTTAAATGAGGATGTAATAGTTTTATTTATAATGTACTTGAAATTATATCCTTTACATCTATTTAAACTCCTGGTGAAAAAGGTTTAGGTACCAAAATAAAACTGTGAGGGGGACCATAGTATTTTTGAAATTCTTTTAACTGAGTACAAAAATACTGGAAGAACTGCTCTGAGGGATACCTAACTAAACTTACTTTCTGCATTGTGAGTTTATTTTTTATGGCATTAAAAAAAGTCATTTTTTAAAAAGATTTTATTTATTTGATATAGAGAGAGATAGCAAGCGAAAGCAAGAGAGAGCATAAGTGGGAGGGAGGAGCAGGCTCCCTACTGAGCAAGATCCTGGGATCATTACCTGAGCTGAAGGCAGGCACTGAACCCACTAAGCCACCCAGGTGCTCCAAGAAAAGTAATTTTTTAACTATTTAAATATTAAAGTTTTCAGAAAAAAAATCTTTTTTTTTTCAGTGAAAATATGAGTTTTTATTTTTTTCCCCTATTCGATTCTCTTTTGGAGCCTTAAGTAGGGATATGGGTTCTCAGCCTTTTCTTCTCACTCTGGATGGATTGTCCTTTAAGCAGAGAGGAAGACAGAAAAAATGGATCTATAGTCATTCATTTACTTGTTCAGTCATTATTCATTCACTCAGCAAATAGTAATTGATTGCCTTCCATGTGCCAAACATTGTGTAAAGTGATAAGGATACAGTGGTAAACTAGTTGGATAGGACCTTCTTCTAACAGACTTACAGTGGTAAAGATAGATCTTTGTCATCCAATATGGTAACTACTAGCTGTGTGCAGCTATTTAAATTTAAAGAAAATTAAAATTCAGGGTCCCAGTATTTATTATTGGCCATCGTAAGTGCTCAGTAGCCACATCTATCTAGTGGTTACCTTTTAAGAATGCAGATATAGAAAATATTCATCATCACAGAAAGTGCCATTAGATAATGTTGTGATAGACTACTAATTAAGAATTTACTGCACAGTGTGAAAAGTGCAATGATACGGATATGCAGGTTGCTATGGGAGGACACAGACAAAAACAAGCCTCAGGAAGTTGAGGAAGGCTTTTAAAGGAAGTGACATCTATATTGAGTCCTGAAGGGTGAATAAAAGTCATATAGAGAAAAAGAACTGGGAAGCACATTTCAAGAATAGCTTCTACAAGCCCTGGAAGTAGGAAGAAAATGGTATATTGAGTATACTATAATATGAGGCAGGAAATGGAGGAAGGTGCCAGATGATGTAGGGTCTTCTACAACATGTTCAGAAGTTTAAGCTTGACAGCTGAATTTCTATTTAGTTCCCTCACAGATAGCCATATTTTGAGTTGGTCAGTCAGAAGTCTACAAAACCTTAATATTAAGTTGGGCAACTGTCAAATTGTTTGAATTTACATTTAGTCTTCCTAATTGTCATGGTAACAAACAAGATTACTGTTTTTGAGCTATAAAGCCAAAAACTTATTCTTGACATTCAGTATGAAATACCATTTCAGTGTTTATATTCCATTTGTTAGAAGATTTAAAATGACTCTTGGGGGTAAAGAAGTTTTCTGTTAGGGTACCTGTGTGGCTCAGGATCGAACTCTTGATTTTGGCTCAGGTCACCATCTCAGGGTCGTGAGATTGAGCCCTGCATCATGCTCCCTGCTCAGTGGGGAGTCTGCTGGAGATTCTCTCTCTCTCCCTCTGCTTCTCTCCCCAATCATTTTCTCTCTATCTCAAATAAATAAGTAAATCTAAAAAAAAAAAAAAAAGAAAGAAATTATCTGTTCTTTAGTGTGTGTGTGTTTCATTACTCTGCTAATTTTACTTTAGGGTGATGAAGAAACATTTGAAAATTATTACCGAAAACAAAGAAAGAAACAAGCAAGACTGGTATTGCAACCTCAGTCAAATATGGTAAGTATGTGAAATTTTTGAATTGATTGTGTTGTTACTTTTTGCCTCTTACACTGTTTTAGTTTCTTCAGAGCATGTAACACTATTCATTCAACAACAAATACTGAACACCTTCCATTTCTAATAATTGGTTTAGGTGCTAAGGGTATAGCAGTGAGCAAAACAAGTAAGTTCTTTCTCTCATGAGCTTACATTCTATTAGGGAAGGTAGTAAACAAATAAAATAAGCAGTGAATAAATAAAAAGATAAACAAGTAGATATATAAAGTATCAGGGAGTGGTAATTCATTTCTGACAATATGGTAGACTATGTACTTTTAAGTTGTTCTTATGAAAAAACAAAGATGCTGGATAATGCATTTAAAATTTTTAAAAATTATTTTTAAATGCACTGAAGATTTGGTAGAAAAGTATAGTCAGGACAAAAACTTAAGTGAATATGGAATTACTCTGTATGTCGATTATGATGATAATTATGTGACTAAATATGTTTGTGAAAACTTGCAGAAACAGTATATGAAAAAGTGAGGCTTATTGTATGTAACTTATATCTCCATATATTCAACTATAAAATAAAACAGGAAAACCTAAATGAAGCAGAAATCCAGATAGGTTTAATGAAGCACTAATTGTGGCTTTTATCTTAGGGGTATCTGCTGAATTGGAAAGTATGAATTTTGAGGACATGGGAATACAGAGGCCTATGTCCAAAGCCTCCTAAAGGAGCTGATAAGAAGTTGTCTTCCTTAGAAAGCAGAGACTCCAAAGAATTAGAGCCTCACTATTAGGATGACCTAAAGATGAAAAACATCTAGGGACACCTGGCTGGCTTAGTCAGGAGAGCATGCAACTCTTAATCTTGGAATTAGGAGTTTGATCCCCCTGTTGGATATAGAGATTTACTTAAAAAAAAAATGGGCACAATGTTATTTAAAAAATCTAACAAGACCTCTCTGATCTTTCTGCTAAACACTATAAAGAAATTGCCTATCTTTTTTTTTTTTAAGATTTTATTTATTCATGAGAGACAGAGAGAGAGAGAGAGAGAGAGAGAGAGAGGCACAGGCAGAGGGAGAAGCAGGCTCCATGTAGGGAGCCCGACATGGGACTTGATCCTGGGTCTCTAGGATCAGGCCCTGGGCTGAAGGCAGCGCTAAATCGCTGAGCCACCCGGGCTGCCCAGAAATTTCCCATCTTAAATGCTGGTTCTGAAGGAACAAGGAGAAAAAATCTTTGAGAATATATAACAAGCCATTTTTCACATGTATTTGCAACCCAAATTCATTCTATTTGGATAGTCAAAAAAAAAATCTCAAGTTGAAAATTCAGTTTGAAGTTGTTCTATGCTGATATTGCCCAGTAGAAGCAAATGCAGATTTCTCAACTTTCATATCATAGTTTCAAGGAAAATTAGTAAGTCACAGTCAAAAATAATTATCAAACAAGTGAAAATCATTAAAAATATTGGCAACAGAAATAAGTTCTAAAAAGACTTTCAGTATTTGAATTATTAGCCATTTAATATAATTAAAGAAATAAACAGCAAGCTTGTCGATGTAAATAGGGAACATGAAGGAATGACCAAAATGAAGAAAAACCAAGTAGAATACCTAGAAAATAAAGATATATTAACTAAAATTAAAAATGTTATGAATAGGTTTAGCAGTTGGTAAATTCTATTAGTTGATCTGAAGAAATTATCTAGAAAGCATCACAGACTTAAGAGGATAAGAATACAGAAGAGAAAAAAAAGACTACAGAAGAGAGATATAGGGAGATACAGGGAGAAAGTCTAACATCTAGTTGAAGTTACAGAAAGAGAAGATAGAATAAGTGGGACAGAAGAGTATTTGAGAACATAATGGCTGAGAATTTTCCAGTATGGACAAGAAATAGAAACTTAGAGATTCAAGCCCGAGGAATCCTAAGTAGGTAAGATGAAAAGAAATACACTTGGAAAGAACTTACAGTGAAACTGCAGAATGCAAAGATAAAGAGAAAATAGAAGATGTGAAAAATAGTATCAGCTAACTTAAGCTAATTGACATTTATTGAATACTCTACCCCAAATAGCAGAAATGCACATGCTTTTCAAATACACGTAGAAGTTTTACCAAGATAGAGCATATTCTGGGCTATAAAATAAATCTCAACAAATATAAAAGACTTGAAATCGGGCAGCCCCAGTGGCACAGCGGTTTGGCGCCACCTGTAGCCTGGGGTGTGATCCTGGAGACCCAGGATCAAGTCCCACATCCTGCTCCCTGCATGGAGCCTGCTTCTCCCTCTGCCTGTGTCTCTGCCTCTCTCTCTCTCTCTTCTCTGTGTCTGTGAATAAATAAATAAAATCTTAAAAAAAAAAAGACTTCAAATCATACAAAGTATGTCTTTTGACCATAAGATAATTAAATTATCCATATGCAAAAAAATGAATATTGACTTTTACCTCAACAATTCAAGAAATGGATCATGGACCTAAATGCAAGAGCTAAATTTATAAAACTTTTAGAAAAAGAAACGTTTTTGTGACCTTGGGTTAAACAGTATTTTCTTAGGTGACATACATAAAGTATGAACCATAAGAGAAAGAAATTGATAGATTGAACATCAAAATGAGAAACTCCTCTTCAAAATGCACTGTCAGGAAAGTGAAAAGACAGGTGGGGAGAAAATATTTGCAAAACTTGTGTTTAACAAAGGACTTGTACTCAGAATTTGTGTAACTAAATAATTAAAGACAAACTAATGGATAAAAGAAGATATTTTACTAGATACACAGATGAAAATTAAGCACATGAAAAGATGTTCAATATCGTTTTTCATCAGAGAAATGCAAATTAAAACCACAATTAGATACCACTATTTACCTACTTGAAAGGCTAAAATTAAAAAGATTGATAATAGCAAGTGCTGGTGAGATACGGAGCAACTGGAACTCTCGTATACTTCTGGTGGTTCTAAAAATTATGCAGCTGCCTTGGAAAATAGTTTGGCAATTTGTTATAATGTTAGGCATACACTTATCATACAGCCCAGTGGTCTTGCTTGTAGGTTTTTACTCACAAGAAATGAAAACAATGGAATGTTTAAAATGCTAAAAAAATAACTGTTGGGCAGCCCCGGTGGTGCAGCGGTTTGGCACCGCCTGCAGCCTGGGGTGTGATCCTGGAGATCTGGGATCAAGTCCCACATTGGGCTCCCTGCATGGAGCCTGCTTCTCCCTCTGCCTGTGTCTCTGTCTCTGTCTCTCTCTCTCTGTGTCTGTGAATAAATAAATAAAATCTTAAAAAAAAAAACTGTTAACCTGGTATTCTATATCTAGTGAAACAAAGGCAGAGAGAGTCATTTTCAGACAAAGAAGAGGAGAATTGGATACTAAGATATCCTTATTAAGAAAATTCTAAAGAATCTATTCCAAACAAAAGGAAAGGGTGCCAAATAAAAGATATGAGATGCTAGAAGGAATGGATAGCAAAGAAAGTATAAATATGTGGATGAATCTATGTCAGTTGTAGAAAATAATGTTAATAAATATTCTGGACTTTAAAACAAGATAGAATTAGGGCAGCCCAGGTGGTTCAGCAGTTTAGTGCTGCCTTCAGCCCAGGGTGTCATCCTGGGGTCCTGGGATTGAGTCCTGCGTCGGGCTCCCTGCATAGAGCCTACTTCTCCCTCTGACCGTGACTCTGCCTTTCTTTCTCTTTCTCTGTCTCTCATGAATAAAGAAATAAAATCTTAAAAAAAATTAAACAAGATAGAATTAAAATGCACAACAACAAAAGCATAAACATGATATGGGAATTAATAAAATGAAACTATGCTGCAGTTTTCTGAATTGTCCAAAAGAGTAAAAATACTGATGATTTTAGATTTTGCATATTTTAAATATGCATAATGTAATTTCTGGAGTAACCAGTAAAAGAATAGAAATGGGGTGTATACTTTCATATAATATAAAAAGACCTAGAATGATAGAAAATAAAATATTCATGTCTTAGAGTTGATAAAAAAATGATAATTGAAACCTGTAAGCACTTGATAACATTGATTAAAAATATATAATGCCAGATTGCCACAACTAAAAGGACATCCATAGTAGATTTTTAAGTATGTCTTAGTATCTAATAAACCACATAAAATATCAGTAAGAATACATGACATGCTCGATAGACTTGATCTAATGAATCATGTAGAAGCCTACTGTAACAACTGTAAAACAACTTCTCAAGCACACATGGCACATTATAAAATGTGACTATAAATGTTATAAAGGAAGTATCAAGAGATATCAAACATCTGGTATCGTATAAACTCCTTTCTTTCTGATCATAGTATTTTCTTTTATTTTTGAAAGATTTTTTTCATGAGACACACACACACAGAGAGGCAGAGACATAGGTAGAGGGAGAAGCAGGCTCCCTGCAGGGAGCTGGATGAGAGACTCGATCCCAGGATTCTGGGATCACGCTCTGAGCCAAAGGCAGATGCTCAACCACTGAGCCACCCAGTACCTTGATCATAGTATTTTAAGCTAAATGGTAAAAAACATTTCTTTTCCAACAACCTGAAAAGAACTTCCCAGGTGTTTGAAAATTTTTATCACATTTATGAAATATGCAGAATACAACATTTAAACTTAATTAAAATAATGAAATATTTCATGTAATAAACTTCAGAGAATGAAATTCAAATGATAAAATATTTTTCTATATGCCTTTTGTTAAGGTTATTAACATGCAATTACAGATCATTTTTAAGGAGTTTGACTTTTATTATGAATCAGATATAAAGTCATTGAAGGTTTTTAGCAGAAGATATCAAGATTTGATTACTCTTTAAAAAGTATTCTGATAGCTGTCTGGAGAATAGACTGTAGAGAGCAAGTCTGAAAGCTGGTGAGACTGGGTAGGAGAATGATGAGAGAGAAATTATGTGAGAACTTTCACGTAGTGAAATTCTGCACAAGTGAGAAATTACGGTGGCTTGAACTAGCTTATTGAGAAGAGGGTTCTGAAATTATATTTACTTTTTAACTTGTTTATTGTCTGTCTCCTTTTGAATGTAAGTTCCATAAGGATAAGGACTTTCTGGTTTTTACTAGTATATCTCTGGTGCTTTAAAAATGTATGTTGCATATAGTAGATTCTCAGTAATTATTTGTTAATAAATGATGTAGTGACTTGAAACTTACTTTTATGTTACCAGTATTTATTGGTTTAAATTTATTTTTATTTTTCATTTAAAGCATGAAACAGTTGATGGGTATAGAAGATATTTCACTCAAATTGTAGGGTATGTATCTAATTTGGAAATAACTATTATTTTTATGTTAAATGTCAGAACTGCTTGTTTTCTATTTGGGTTTTTTTGTTTTGTTTTGTTTTTGTTTTTTTAACATACAGTATGTTGGTAATTACTGTTTTTAGGTTCTTTGTGGTGGAAGATCACATTTTACATGTGACCCAAGGATTAGTAACCAGGGCATACACTGATGAACTTTGGAACATGGCCCTCTCAAAGATAATTGCTGTCCTTAGAGCTCATTCAGTAAGTCAGACAAATTATGTTACTAAATTTTTAATTCAGTTACTTCAAGAACTTCCTAAATGCATAATGTCAGAAGAAAACTAACTCCATCTTTCTGCATCTTTTGATAGCAGCTCAGATTTGGAAGTAGTAATGTTAGGCTTTTGTTTGGTAACACTGAGATGTGATTTTGCAACTGACTGGGGCTTCTCAAGGCACTTTTAGTCCAGCATTATAGAAAATGAAGAATTAAGCTGGTCTCATTAGTCTCAACTGACCTCTTCATTAGATCACTGAAAAGGACCGTGAAGAAAGGGTTTTTAATTATCATTCCAAATTCTTTGTTTCCAAAATAAACTCCACCATTAAAACTCAATTGAACTTGTTATTCGATGTTTATAATTTGTTTGCTGTAACACAGTTACAAATATCCTAAAAATATGCAATTGTCAAAATTTGAACTCATTTGAAATAATGAATCTTTATGTAATTTTTTAAATGAATTGAAGTAAAATGATCAGATATTTGCATAATACACCTTTTGTGGAAATAATATGTTAGTGTTATTTATAAAGACTGTTATTGAGCATAGAGATTGAAAATATTTTAAAGGGATATTAGCTTATGTAGTATTTAGATTATAAAAATACTATATTTTTAATTTATCAGGATTGTAGATTCTTTATATAGTATTTGTCCAGTCAATTATAACTTTATCTAACATACCAATGAAGAACGATGTTTTTTCATGGTTTACACTCAGACCAGCTCTGAATATGTAAAATTATAGCGTGCTTCCTACTAATTATATGACATCAAATACAAAGTCATAAGGTATTAAATGCAACATATCACACTAAAAATCTTGTTAAATGCTATTAAGGGGACAGAATGAGTTTCACTATCCTTTTGAAACAGATTAGTTTTTTTGGTGAATTAATAAGAAGAATCTTCAGTTGTCATTCTTATATTGGAATAACATTTCATGTAATACGGATACTTCAGGTACATTCTGTTATGGTTTTTCTCCAAGAATTTTTACTGAATAGAGGAAGCCAGCCATGGATCTAACTAATAATCAAGATTTTAAATTTATAATAAGTCTGGCATACTAAAGGAAAACTTTTCAGGTTTGGTTTGTTTTTAATCAAATGATCCTGGTTTATATTTGTTTCCTTGTTTCTATTTCCATCCCTTTACCTCCCTCCCCCAGTCTTATTGTACTGATCCTGACCTTGTTCTGGAACTGAAGAATCTCATTGTGATATTTGCAGATACTTTGCAGGTGGGTAATATTCTAATTTTCATTTAATGCCTATTTTGATCATATAAGGATATACAAAATACAGACCATGCTCATTTATTTTATTATGGATTAATGGGAAAAAATTAGTAGTAACCAAATGTGTGCTTATGTATTGGTATTCCAAGACTTTTCAGTTCTCTGCTGCTTCCTGATTATGAAGCTTGGACAGAGCTAGGGAAATATTACCATCTTTTAAAATATTGGTCATTCGGTTAGAATAAATTGTTTATTTAGATATTTTTATAGTTAAAAAAAAGTGCAGAGTGTAGTGGAAAGAACTCTGAACTAGAATGAGAAGATACAAGATCTGCTTTAGGACAGTGAGCATGGGCTCTGGGAGTCACACAAGACCCTGAGTTTATATTTCACTTCTGCTTTGACTAATTGTATGTTTACAGTTTTTCTAAGCTTTAGATCCTCACTGGTGGAAATGATTTTATTACTAGTTTTGGGGATTGTTCTGAGTTGTAAGTGTGATAACAAATATGAAAACATGTAGTTTGAAAGCTGTATCCACTCATTTCTTTCCTAATTTCAGGTGTACTATGACTGAGCAAACCATTTTACTTCTGTCTTTTTCTTTTTTTAAAATAAGATTAAAATTGAATTGTCTCAAAATTCAGTGTCTTTGTGATTTTCAGTAACAAAGTTTTAAGCTTGTCCCTTTTTTTGATCATGGATGGTCAAGAATTAATTGCGTTTTGTTTTCATGCTTAAACTTACAGGATTTTTATGGTTGGAAGAACATTTCATGAAACATAGATTAGCATTTTCCAAAGTGTGGTAATAGATGTTACTTTATTATTTTTTTTATTTTCTTATTTTTTTTTTTTAGATGTTGCTTTAAAAAGAGTTCTGTGGTCAAAAACATTTGGGAAATAAGTGAAGTAAAACAGATTTCTACACTAAAAGCCTTTCTCAGAGCAGATTTATACCATATGATTCCAAAAGGAAGGTATTTATGCAGTATTTTCCCAGTATATTTGACCCTTGAATCTTTTTTCCCCCATATGACATCTTGTAGATCTAGAACTTTATATAATATGCTTTGGGAAATGCTAATTTAAACTATTTGCTTCATCACAAGAGTCTTCATCCTAGAATAATAGTTATCTACTTGATTATTAAATCTAAGAAGATTTGACATACTACTTTAGTCAATTATTTTATCTTATATCTTTATTAATTTCTGTGCCTTATACTGTAGCATCAGGATAATGCGGATTTTTTTTCATGAATCTGTAATACTGATTTCTCTGCAAAATAAAAACTTCTGGTAAGTCTTATCAGAGAGTACCTTAATTTTTTTAGGTTTATCTTTGAGTAACTTGAGGGAGTTTTGTTGCCCTTAATGACTAAAAACATTACTACTCAAGACATGGTGGGGATAACACTCGCTGGCCTGGAAAATGTCACTAGTCCACCAGCTCTTATGGATCCATAGCAAAAAGGAACTGCCTTCAGGATATAAGTCAACTACATCACTAACAAAGCTTACCTCAATTGGCATTTATTTTGTAGCAAGACTTTTTTGTGTAGATCAGCTGCATTGATTTGTATTCTGATACAAGCTCCTTATCTCTTTATAAACCATGAGGGACTGTTCTGAACTGGCACTTTGGGTACAACTGAATGTGGTATAAATGTGCTGTGGTTCCAAGGATCTCTAGAGAATCAGAGGAAAGGGATAGACAATATGTAGGTATAATAGAGGCAGTAGAAAGTAACAGTAATAGATGTATAAACCCTTGTAAGTATATCTTTCTAATCTTACTGCTTTGAAATAAGATTCAGGAAGACAAATATGGACAAACTCCTTATTACTTACTTATTCAGAAATCCTGCAGTATTTTCATTCCAGTGAAAATTGACAGGCTGCGTACTCTGTGGACCTTATACATAATTAATAAATGCTGACTTTTTAAGTTATTATTTTTTTAGGGAGGTGGGGAGGGGCAGAGGAAGAGAGAATATCCAGTAGGCTCCACACCCAGTACAGAGCCTGACGACCCTGAGATCATGACCTGTGTGAAAATTAAGAGATGGACATTTAACTGAGCTGCCTGGGTGCCCCCCCTCCCCAGGTTGTACCTTTTTTTTTTTTTTTTTTAAAGATTTTATTTATTTATTCATGAGAGACACACAGAGAGAGGCAGAGAGAGAAGCAGGCTCCATGCAAGGAGCCCGATGCGGGACTCGATTCCTGGACTCCAGGATCATGCCCTGGGCCGAAGGCAGGCGCTAAACTGCTGAGCCACCCAGGGATGTTCCAAGTTGTACCTTTTAATTGAAGAATTGGGGATTGTTCTGAGTTGTAAGTGTGATAACAAATATGAAAACAAATATAAAAACTAAGAAATATTGCTTGATATTTACTTTTGAAAATGGACACTTTGCCACCCTAAGGAAAATTTTCATATTTCATTTTATTATTTAAAGCTGACTAAATAACATTAACAAGTAACACCAGCATATTATAGTTCTGTTTATTGCCTATTAAGCAATCAGAGGTAAACATTTAGGGCAGCCTGGGTGGCTCAGCGGTTTAAGCGCCTGCCTTTGGCTCAGGGCGTGATCCTGGAGACCCAGGATCGAGTCCTATGTCGGGCTCCCTGCATGGACCCTGCTTCTCCCTCTGCCTGTGTCTCTGCCTCTCTCTCTCTCTCTCTCTCTCTCTCTCTCTCGTGAATAAATAAACAAAATCTTTTAAAAAAAAAGTAAACATTTATGATTCATGCACTAACATTTTTGGAGCACCCACCATATGCTAGTAGCTAGGTGATGTGTAAAATGATACAGACTTAAAAATCAGTAAGACAGTAGGGATATAAAAATCCTTCAAGAAATTTACAGCTTTGTTGTAAACAAGATGTATAGAACATATTAATATAGCAGTATATTAAAAAGCTTTGGGCTTGCAGAAGACGGAATATCTAACTTTGATTCCAGGAGTTGGGAAAGTCTGTATCGAAAGTTGAAATGTGAGTTGTAATTTAAAAGAGGAGTTCAGCAAGTACATATCAAGAAAGGGCCATGAATGGCAGAGAAAATTAAATAGCATGTGTAAAATATAGATGGAAGGATAGTATGATGAGCATGAGATTGGTCAAGCAGCTTGATTGTGAAAGAAACTATAGTAGATGGGTGTGAGCAAAGAAAGGCAAATAGTGGTAATGAACCTGACAAGGTAGTTTAACCCAAATTATGGCAGGACTTGTGGGACTTTAGTAATAAGCCTTTGGTAGTTTTTAACCAGTGGAATGGCATGATCAGATTTGTACTTTAAATGATAATTTGGAGTCTTGACAATACATTGAGTTGAAAGAGACAGATGGTTGGAACTTTAGTTTAGGAAGCTCTTACCGGTCTAGGCAAGAGTTGTGAAGGACTGAAATAAAGCAGTGGCACTGGGAATACTTCTGGAAAAAAAATAAGTGATGGAGAAGAATGACAGATTTGAGATTTGTGAAGGAGATAAAATCAAAAGAATTTGGTAAATGATTAGATATGTTTGTCTGTGGGGTCATTTAGATGTTTTTTTTCAAGTTTCTTACCTGATAAACTGGATTGATGGTAGAACTATTACACAGGAAATAGGAAAAACACTTTGTTTAGCTGGAAAGGGAAGAAATAAGTTAACTCTAGCATGCTTCTTGACAGACTGGAGATATCTAACAGGTGTTGGAATTAAATATTTGGAACTTCTCAGAGGCAAAACTAGAGATGTAGATTCAGAATAATCAGAGAAAATAGTGTTTGAGGTCAGTAGATTTCAGATTATGCTGATTAAGGATAGAGATAGAAGAAAAAGGGAAACTGAAGGACTGTTTATAGATAAGAGGAGAACAAAGGAGAGAGAGTGGTGTTACAGAATCAAAGCAGACAAATTTTAAGAGAGGTAGAGTGAGATATTGACTTTTATATTTAGGAGGTAATCTGTGACATTGTTGCAGTTTTAAAGGAATAGGAATGGCAGATTGTAGTAGGTTTGGCTATGAAGAGAGTAACAAAAGGAGGAAGCTGGCAGGGCACAGCACATCTAGGAAGGGCTTTTTTGTTTTTTCTTACTTGGTTTAAAGATGGGAGGTAATTAGCATATTTATCTAGCTAAGAGAAAGGAACTAGTGGAAGTTAAAGACAACAGTGAATAGATAGGCCTTGGAGTAGTTCCTGCAGGGGTAGGATTAAGAATAAAGAGGAGGGAAACCTTGAAGGGAAAAGGGACAACTCTGTGAGGTCAAGAAATGTTTGGTACTGAAATGGGTAAAATTTCAACGACTTTGGGTTTAGAAAGTAATAAAGTTTTGGAGAGTGTATGTTTGATGCAGAGATGTACATTTTCCCTCTACAATGAAGTTGATCTTAAATTGAAGGTGCAAAAGGAAGCCAACGCGTTTCAGACGAAATATATTCCCTTTTCTTCTTTTATCCTTTTTAGGGACCACTTTCCAAGACACTATTATGTAGATCACTTATCTTGAACTTTTTCTCCAGTTTTGACTTCTGATACTTCTTAAGGTTAACAATGTAATCCAGACTGAAAAGAGAGAGAAGAAATGGAAAAATTATTCCAGCTTCATAAAACTCTTTATAGGCTCTTTCTTACTTAATGCAATCTAGTAGAGAGTCAAAAGGATATTTTCTTTTCATACTGTTGGAATGACATACAAGATGATATAGTGATCACTTTTAAATAATTATTCAGTATTCCCAACATTTCTCTAATGAATATATCTTTACTTATTTGACTTGCTTATCTGCTTTTGTTGTGTTTTAGGGTTACGGTTTTCCAGTGAACCGACTTTTTGACCTTTTATTTGAAATAAGAGATCAATACAATGAAACACTTCTTAAGAAATGGGCTGGAGTTTTCAGGTTAGTCTAAAGGCCATAAAACCTTAATGTAACAGTGAAAAAGTTTGTCAGATGCTAAAGTGATTGATTTTACATTAGCAATGAAAAATGCTTACAATAATTTTTTATTGTAAAATATACATAGCAAATTTTGCCGTTTTAACCTTTTTAAAATCTACAGTTTCATGACATTAAGTACATTTATATTATTGCACCCATCCCCACTATCCTTCAGAACTTTTTCATCTTCCCAAACTGAAACTATATCAATTGAACATTAACTCTCTAGTCCCTTCTTCTACTCCCTGGCAATCACCATTCTAGTTTGTTTCTATGAATTTGTCTACTCTAGGTACTTCATATAAGTGGACTCATACAGTGTTTGTTTTTTTGTATTTGGATTATTTCACTTAACATAATATTTTCAAGGTCCATCCATGTTGTAGTTTGTATCAGTATCTCATTCTTTTTCAAGGCTGAATAATTCAGTTCCATTTATATGGATATTACCACATTTTATTTATCCATCTGTATTTGGGTCATATGCACCTTTTGCTGTTATGAGTAATGCTGCTGTGAACACTGATGTACAAATATATGTTTGAGTTCATGTTTTCATTTCTTTGGGGTATATATCCAGAAGTGGGATTGATGGATTATATAGCAGATATATGTTTAATAAATTGAGGAACTGACATACTAGTTTTTCCACAGTGGCTGAACAGTTTATAATAAATTTTTAATTGTACTGCTTTTAGTTCTAATCTCTGAATTTTTTCCCCCAGTAAATAGATATAAGGCTGTAAGTATTCAAAGGTATTTAGTATTAGAAATAGAGATTTAGGGATCCCTGGGTGGCGCAGTGGTTTAGTGCCTGCCTTTGGCCCAGGGCGCGATCCTGGAGACCCGGGATCGAATCCCACGTCGGGCTCCCGGTGCATGGAGCCTGCTTCTCCCTCTGCCTATGTCTCTGCCTCTCTCTCTCTCTTTCTCTCTCTGTGTGTGTGTGACTATCATAAATAAATAAAAATTAAAAAAAAAAAGAAATAGAGATTTTTAAATTTTAAATTTTATTTGAAGAAAGTGCTATTTTTACAAAAAACTAGAGTAAAAATCTTTAAGGTGGGGCACGTGGGTGGCTCAGGGGCATGTAGGTGGTTCAGAGGTTGAGCTTCTGCCTTTGGCTCAGGTCATGATCCCAGGTTCCTGAGATTGAGTCCCACATCACGCTTCCTGCAGGCAATCTGCTTCTCCCTCTGCCTATGTCTCTGCCCCTCTCTCTCTATCTCTCATGAATAAATAAATAAAATCTTTAAAGGATCTAATTAGGAAAATTACTTTTGCTTTAATCACTTGCTTGTAGGGAATGGACAAAGTATTTTAAGATCTTTATAATTTTGTATTGCCTTGAAAAGAGAAATCTGTTCCCTAATTCTAAAACTCTTTTTCCCTCTCTCCTCCTTCCCTTCTTCCCTCCTTCCTCTTTCCATTTCTTCCTTTCTTTTTTTTCTTTCAAAAAAACATGTAAGTCTTGAGATCTTACATCTAGGTCATCCAAATATGATAGAAATGACATGGCAATAATACTTGATGAGAGTGAAACAGAGGATATATGAAAGAATTTAACGTAGGTTGGCATTTGCCTCATTAGTTTTCAAAACTGAGTAGTGTTGACCTTCTGAATATTGTAATAAAAATCTTTTAAAAATACTTAGGTGTTCACAAGGTGATACGCTTATTAAAATCAACCAAATAAATTCTTATTTGCACTTTTTGTATTAACATTCCTTAAGGGTTATATTGTCAGGATGTTGTCTCAAGTGGACAGTTGACAGTCTTGATGAAACATGTATAAGTGTCAACAATTTTTGATCTTTAGTATTTTAGAAATATTGGTAGTGCTTATTGGTAATCTATAATGTATATGCTATGATGTAATATGATAATATGACATCTTTCTATATAAAATCTTTATACACACACACATATAATCTTCAGTTACAGGGTTGATGTTATTGCCCTCTTCAGAAGATTATTTAAATTTTTACAATTGCTGATAGATTTGTGTTGACCCAGCCATTTTCTCTTATTTATCATAAGACTTATATAGTATGGGGGGACACCTGGATGACTCAGTTGGTTAAGTGTCTCACTCTTAATTTCGGCTCAGTTCATGATCTCAAGGTCATGAGATCGAGCCCTGTTGCTCAGTGCAGCATCTGCTTGAGAGCCTCTTCTGCTCACTCCTCCCCACCCCGCCCCATTCTCTCTCTCTCTAATAAATAAAATAAATCTTAAAAAAACCCCAAACTTTTAGTAGTCAGTGTTCCCCAAGATTGAGGAGACCATGAGGTATTGTTTTCTCTCTGGGATGCTAATGGGTTCATTTAGATGGAGATAGGATTAATGTTATCTTCCATTGTAGATAGGGAGGATAATGGATGATAGCATGTCACTTATAATGCATAATTCTCAAGTATATTTGGCTTCTACTTTCAGTATCCCTTATAGATCACACTTTTTGCTTAGATTTTTAAGAAGTGGCAGAGGAGTGCTTGGCTGGCTTAAGTGGTAGAGTATGTGACTCTATCTTGGGGATGTAAGTTTGAGCCCCATGTTGGGTGGTATATAAAGATTACTTAAAAATAAAATCTTGAAACAAATAAGAGAAGTAACAGAATTTAAGCTTTTCTTATCCTTATTTTCAAAGATTTTACAAGTAGTGAAGTGACAGCCTAACAATGGCAAAAAAGTAAAAGTTATCATCAGTACTGAATAATTAAGACTTGGCTATTTCTGTGATAGAATTTATAGTCTTAACTATTGTTATAGGTTATCTGTGTGTGATTCTAACTATATTGTGAACATCAGTGTTGTTTATATTCTTGATTGCCTAGCCCCTAGTGCTTTACACAGCATAGTAACTCAGTAAATGTTTATAGACTTCAGTTCAGTAAACAGTCCCTTTTAAGACTACATTAACATTTTCAGAATGTGAATGTACATTCAATAAATTATCTTTCCTTGCATATTAATAGATTCCTTGGCATTTGTGTAAAATAGTTTATGGTCTTTTTTTTTAATTTATCATTTTCTAGAATATGTGTATTTTATTTTATTTTTAATTTTTATTTATTTATGATAGTCACAGAGAGAGAGAGAGAGAGAGAGAGAGAGAGAGGGGCAGAGACACAGGCAGAGGGAGAAGCAGGCTCCATGTACCGGGAGCCCGATGTGGGACTCGATCCTGGGTCTCCAGGATCGCGCCCTGGGCCAAAGGCAGGCGCCAAACCGCTGCGCCACCCAGGGATCCCTAGTTTATGGTCTTCTAGTAGTCTTCTACACTGGAATTTTAATTAGAGTGTTATAGAGTGTTATGTTAGCTTCAGGTTTGCAGTATAGTGGTGCAGCAATTCTGTGTTACTCAGTGTTTATCAAGATAACTGTACTCTTTTTTTTTTTAAGATAAGTGTACTCTTAATTCACTTTACCTATTTCACCCATTGCCCACCCACCTTCCCTCTGATAACCATCTGTTTGTTCTCTGTAGTATAGTTTTCCTTTTAACTCCTTATTTTATTTTATTATTTTTTTTTTAATTTTTTTATTTTATTTATGATAGTCACAGAGAGAGAGAGAGAGAGAGAGAGAGAGAGAGAGAGGCAGAGACACAGGCAGAGGGAGAAGCAGGCTCCATGCACCGGGAGCCCGATGTGGGATTCGATCCCGGGTCTCCAGGATCACGCCCTGGGCCAAAGACAGGCGCCAAACCGCTGCGCCACCCAGGGATCCCTTAACTCCTTATTTTAAAGTGCTATTTAAAAGGAAATAGAATTAGTTGAAGCTTCTCACAGTATTTAAAGTGAATAAGAGTCTTATTCCTCCCTACTCCCGATCAATCTCATTGTAAGTACTTCGTGTACTGTAACAATTTACAAACCTGAGCTTTTATTTCCAGCCTCTCATCAAGACCCCAGACCCATTTATCAGTGAGATATCAGTCATCCATTGCTGAAGCTGTATCATCCTCTTATATTCCTTACCTCAGCAGATGTCTCTGATGAGGTGACATTTACATCATTTGTCCACTTGCCCTATTTAGAAACCACAAATTCATCCAGATCACACCTTCCCTCATAATCCTCATTTAGTTTTTAAATCCTGTCTATATATTCTACTTCTTAAAGCTCTTGTTTTTGTTTTTGCCACTTTTTTTCTGCCCCCACTAGGACAGCTTTTTTTTTTTTTTTTAAGATTTTCTTTATTTATTCATGAGAGACACAGAGAGAGAGAGAGAGAGAGAGGCAGAGACACAGGCAGAGGGAGAAGCAGGCTCCTTGCAGGGAGACCAACGTGGGACTCGATCCTGGTCTCCGGGATCAAGCCCTGGGCTGCAGGCGGCACTAAACTGCGGAGCCACCGGGGCAGCCCTAGGACAGCTTTAATTCAAATCCTCATCACCTTTTATGTAGATTATTCTTCAGTTTTTCTCACTGGCCTCTTTGTGCCTTATTGTCCTTTCCAGTTTATCATCCACATAGTGGGCATGTGACATTTCTCTGCCTAAAACCTATTAATGGTACTCCAGGATAAAATCTGGGTGCCTCAGTTTGTCCACCTGCCCGGCCTCATTTACACCATGTCTTTTGTATACTTGATACTCCAGTAGTGCTGCACTACCGGTGGTTTATTCCCTCCCACATTCATACTTTTTTTACCCTAATGCTTTTGCTTGTTATGTTCCATCTTTCTGAAATGCTGTTCTTCCATAATCTCTTTAGAAGTATTTCTTTTTCATCTTGAAAGATCCTACATAGCTCATGGCTTCTCTATAACACTTTCCATGAGATACCCCCCTCCTACCCTGATAAACTTAATCATTTCTTCCTTTGTACTATTTCTGAACCTTACATGTCTTTTATTGTATGTATAGTACATTATTATAAACACTATTGTTTTCATATCTGTGTCTCCTATTAGGTTGAGAACAAAGATCTTGATTTTATCTTCATGAAGTAGGGAATTTTCATCACAATTATCCGAGAGCCTGGCACACAATAGGTGCTCAATAAATATTAGTCAAGCTAAACTGTTGATTAAAAGAAAGTTGATGATTGGACAGCAAGTATGTTTGGACAGTTTGGGTTATGTGACAGTGACAAAAAATGCCCTATATCTCAGCAGATGAATGCAGACATTTTATTTCTCCCATAGAAGTCCCTAATGGGTCCATGATCCAGGCTGTTTGCATTTGTATTTCTACATTCTCAGCATGTGGTCTCCCCTATCACTATGGGAAAGAGTCACACAGTTAGCTTGTAAGTGCTTTAGACTTGAAACAATACCTATCGCTTCTATTCACAACCCAATGGCCAAAACTGATGATAGAGCTCTGCATCTTTGCAAAGGGGCTGTGTAGTAGAGAGCACATGGGTACTGAGTGAGTAGTAACTGTTTCTACCTTACTAAATATAAGGGGTCCTTTTGTAAATACAACAGTGTTAAAAGACTAAATAAATAGAGAGCATTGTTTTCATCTTCTGGGAATTTATAATCTAGTTGGGAAGAGAGAAAAAACTTACAATTTGAGAATTATCCTATCAAGATATACAACTGGAATACTCTTCATTTTAGTTATAGATAATGAGTTTGTTCAGACTGCACATCTAAAAAATTGTTCTAGGGGGTGCCTGGCTGGCTCGTTGGTGGAACATGTGACTCTTGATCTCGGGGTTGTGAGTTTGATCAGCAATTGAGTAGCGCAACTACTTAATAAATAAATAATCTTTTTTAAAAAGAATTGTTTAAATAAGTAAATAAAAGAATTGTTCTGGAGTAAAAAACTAAAACTAAAGTGCTAAGAGGATGTAAAACAAGTGGGAAGAAGAGATTACATATGAATTTTGATGGACAAGGTTTGTTACTGAATTTTAGAATTGTCTAATAAAAATGCTTTTGCAGTAATTGTCTTTTTTAAAAAAAAATGAATTATCCTGTATCACTCTAGTGATACATTTTTTAATATTAAATTTTCAATTTTCGGGGATCCCTTGGTGGTGCAGCGGTTTGATGCCTGCCTTTGGCCCAGGGTGCGATCCTGGAGACCAGGGATCGAGTCTCATGTCGGGCTCCCTGCATGGAGCCTGCTTCTCCCTCTGCCTGTGTCTCTGCCTCTCTCTCTCTCTCTCTCTCTCTCTCTCTCTTTGTGTGTGTGTGTGTGTGTGTGTGTGTGTGTGTGTGTGTCTATCATGAATAAATAAAATAAAATCTTAAAAAAAATTTTTTTTTCAATTCTCTCTTTCTTCTTAACAGGGATATTTTTGAGGAAGATAATTATAGTCCCATCCCTATTGTTAATGAAGAAGAATATAAAGCAGTCATCAGTAAATTTCCCTTTCAAGATCCAGACCTTGAAAAGGTACAAGCTAGTTTGTAATTCAAGAATTTCTTAAGCATAAATGCATAATAGTTATTGCTACATAATATTAACATTGTAAATTACAGCAGCCTCTTTTGAGGCTTTTGTTGTTGTTGTTATTTGAGAAAATCAGTTATGTTTTGTTAACTTTTGAAGATTATGTTATTGCTGCTACTACTACTGTTTTGGTGAAGTTAAGAAGGGTCTTTCCTGGGGATATTAGGAGCAGTTGTCCTAAATGTTAGGTGGATTCCCAGGACAGGTATTAGTTACATTATGTGGATTTCAAATTAGATAAAGTAAATGTTGAGTAGATTAAAAGAATAAGATTATATTTTAGGGAAAGAGAGGAGAATTTATTTAAAATGTTCATCACTATGGAAGATCTTATTTTGTGTTTTCTTTTCTAGACATACACTTTTGCAAAAAGTTTATCTTCATTAAATAAGAGGTGTATAAAGGCGGTTGCTGCCTGTATATTTTTTCCTGGAGTAGGAGTGTATATTTTTGGAGTCAAGATGTCTGAACAAAAGACAGGATAGAGAAAGAAAATAGACTACATGTAGAGTATTGTGAGAATACATATGATGGCACATGTGTGTTCGTACTACGCATAAGCACACAATTGTACCTATCCAGTATCTCTGTAGGATCAGATCTCCTGGGAAAAGGATATTGTATTTTCTGTTGTCACTTTTTTATTCTTTTTTTCTTTTTACTCTTCTTTATTATTTTCCAACTCTATAATTTAGTTCTTCTCTGCATTTTTATTTCTTTACAATGAAGAAGAATGAGTGAATTTTGAGTGAGTTGTGCAACCTGTGACTGTAAATTTTAATTTTTTGGTATACATTAACTAGGCATATTATGTGTAATAGTCACTAAACTAGACCATGTAATTAAATGCATAGCTTTTAGATTATAGCTAAGATTGCCATTACATATATAATAATAGTTATATTCTAATTATACACAAAAGATCAGAATTTTTTACATGTTGTAGGTTGGTTTTATTTTGTTTTAGTTACAGGTAGTATTTTTATTTAGGGTATAGCATCTGTATAAAGAGCATTGGATTTCGTCCAGGTTCACATGCCAGCTCTGCCTATGGCTTATTATGGGCATATGACTTACCATATTTGGGCGCTTGTGCCACATCTGTCAAATGAGAAGGTTAAACTAAATAATCTTTAATGGGGCAGCCCCGATGGCTCAACGGTTTAGCGCCGCCTTCAGCCTAGGGTGTGATCCTAGAGATCCGGGACTGAGTCCCACATCAGGTTCCCTGCATAGAGCCTGCTTCTCTCTCTCTCTCTCTCTCTCTCTCCCTCTCCCTCTCTCTGTGTCTGTCATGAATATATAAATAAAATCTTTAAAAAAAATCTTTAATGTCTTTTCTAATTACACTAAATTATTCTAAGTAGGTTTATAGTTAGAAGGAAGTTTGGCTTTGCTTATAGAATGCTTCCAAAGTATATAGTACCTCTTAGGACTAAGCTCGTTAGGAGTTGTATTCATTGGTTCATATATTATTAAAAAAAGAACTAGAGTTGAAGTAGAAGCTGTGGAAATTAAAATGCGTGAACCTAAAAAGAAGTCTCAAAGTTATTTAGTATTATTGGATAAAATCCATTTTTTTCCTAATTTGAGTATAATTTTCAATTAAAACTATTAGAAAAGATGTAAAACTGTCAGATAACTCTAGTTATATTTTCAGTGTAAATTACACATGAACAAATAGTAAGACTGCACATATATGCAGAGATCAGCCTTTTTGTAGATAACTGGGCTAATTTAATTAGAATACTTTTGCTAAACCCAGAACATATTCATATTCTGTCTTTAAATGTCATTAAAATAAATTCTTAAATCTGAAATATCTTTCAAATAGTATTAGGTTCATTATTCTGTAGAACATAAATTGGAGGTAAGTTAGCACTTACATCATTATCAAGTGATTTTAAAGAATGGCAACTTTTTGGTTGCTTTTTTGTAGTACTCCTGATTGATTTCTAAATTTGGAAAGGTTGAACCTACTAGTTTTGGAGAGACACTGCTGTATATGAATTTTTCATCAGCAGCCGGTTGTAAGTTTCCTTGTGCTGGAGATACCTAAGAATACCTTTGTTCATTCACATATTTATGATTCACCTGCTATATAGTAGACACTGTGCTATTTGGTTATTTTTTGATCTCTGCTTTCAAGGAGCTTGTAGTCAAGTGAGGGATAAACAGGAAATTACAATTCATAGACATTGGTACTACTTAAGATGGAGCAAGCAGCATGCAGAAAGACTAATTCTGTAGGATAAAGTGCAAGGTTGATAAAGTATAAGAGATGAAGATCAGGAAACAAAGATGAAGTAGAAAGCGCCAGACTATAATAGCCTTTGTAAACAATGTTAGAGAGTTCAGCCTTTATCCTGAGGGCTACTGAGAAGTTACAACAAGGTTTTAAGCAGTAAAACCATAATGAAATTTGTGCTTTTGAAAGATCTCTCTAGGGGCACCTGGGTGGCTCAGTCAGTTAAATGTCAGACTCTTAAGTTCAGCTTAAGTCATGATCTTAGAGTCATGAGATTGAGCCCTGAGATGGGCTTTGGCTGAGCATGGAACCTGCCTAAGATTTTTTCTCCTCCTTGGCTCCCACTCTCCCACTCACATGTTCTCTCTCTCTCTCTCTCTCTCTCTCTGTCTTTCAAGATCAAGCTCTCTATCTCTCTGGCTAATGTGTGGAGATTGGATTGGAGAAGAGTAAGATTAGTGGCTAGGAAACTAGCTAGGGGTTTGTTGCAGTTATCTTGGTGAGAGAGATTGGTGACTTGAGTGGGAGTTATGGTCATGGAATTTTTTTAAAGAGATATTTAGGAAGGGGCAACAAGAGGAGTTGATGATTATTTGCATATGAGGGATGATGAAGATAGAAGGGTCATGTATGATAGCCAAGTTCCTGCCTTAAAGAATAGTAGCATTCACTAAGATAGGAAGCACAGGAAGAGCAGATTTAGAAGTAAAGGATGATAATCACTGTTGGATCTACTGAGTATGTCCCAAATGTCACAGCCAAATGGTAGGTGTCCAAGTAGTGGTTACTTGTATAGATTTGGACTTGAGGAGAGTTAGTCTGGAGTTGTAGATTTGGGTGATAATGGTACTTGGAAGATGATTGAAGTCATGAGGTTAGATGAGATCATCCAAGGAGAATATGTGTGGTAAGAAAAGAAGACATGGGATAGAACTCTAAGGCATGGCAATAGTTTTAAGGGATGGCTAGAGGAAGAGATACAGAGAAGGTAGAGAAATAAGAGGAAAATCAGTTTGGGGCATGGGTACCAAGGAAGGAGAGATCATTTAAGAAGCATGAGGGAACTGTGTCAGATACTTCAGATAAATTAGGTAACATGAGAGCTGGAAAAGTCTACTGGATTTAACATCTATGAGATCATTAGACATCTTGGTGAGTGAGGGTACTTTCACTGGTTAAGCTAGGTTGCAACAAACATGAAGATGGAAGTATAGATTAGAATTCATTAAGTATAAATGGGGCTTTGGGTAAAAATCTTAGAATTTGCCTTTTGGAGACTGAGAATTTGCTAATAGATGTTGGCTGATAAAGCAGTTTAGCCAAAAGGCACTCTATAAATCATTGGCCACACTGCAGTTAAGGTACTATAGGAGTTATGGGATGAAATGGGTATGTTATTAAATTGGTGTCAAGCCTTCTGAAGGGGAATGAAGGGATTCTTTAGAATTAATTGATGATACTGAGCCAGGAAGATGGCCCGTAACTTTCATGGCCAACCTGACTCTTCTGTTATGAATGCAAATCAACAGGCAGCTAGGCATCTTCTGCAGGATACTTATCAGAACATACAGTGGTACTAGTATATGCATTTTCTGCTTCTTAGAAGTGTGATAATATGATTTAGGAAATAGGTCAATTGCCACTTTATTTTCTTCATAAATATTTTGATTTGCTTTAAAATCTCAAACATAATTTAATAGTAAGACTTTGAGATGTAGTTATTTCCTATTCAAATGTGAAAGCAATTTAATTTTTACATTTTTAGGTAATTAGAATATCTTTTTCTAAAATTTCAAAAACAATAGTAACTTGTTTTTCTTTCTACAGCAATCTTTCCCAAAGAAATTTCCCATGTCTCAGTCAGTGCCTCATATTTACATTCAAGTTAAAGAATTTATTTATGCTAGCCTTAAATTTTCAGAGTCACTTCACCGGAGGTAAGTTTACTAATAAGAAATATATCTTTATCATAGCTATTTTTATGAAACATTAACACTTGTTTTTCAGGCCTTGATTCTTTGATGGATTATTATCTCATTGGAGAGGCTTACATATTTAGCAACATTGGGGTTAAATTGCTGTAAATTTGATGTTAGATTTTTTTTTTTTACTTTCTATAATGTAAATCTTAAAACATAAAAATAGAGATAGGAAACTCCTGTGTTTTCAGCATCTGTAACAATAATAAACATTTTTCCATATTAATTTTTTTGCTGAAGTATTTTATTTTTTAAAAATATTTTATTTGAGAGAGAGAGTACCTATGTGCACCCAAGGGGCAGAAGGAGAGAGAGAGAGTCTCAAGCAGACTCTTGTGTTCAGCACAGAGCCCCACATGGGGCTCCCATCTCATCATGACCCTGAGGTCATGACCTCAGCTGAAACCAATAGTCCTACATAACTGACTGAGCCATCCAGGCACCCCTTTGCTAAATATTTTAAAGCAAATTCTAGAAATAATGATATTTTAGTCCCAGAAACAGTATGTGTTTCTAAAAAAAAAAAAAAAGACATTTCATTATTTAATCATCATAGTTATTAACAAAATGTACACTATTCCATAATATCAGCTCCCTACTCCATATTCACTATTTTCTTGATTGTCTTCAAACTGTCTTTTTACCATTGGTATATTGGTTTGCTAATAACAGTTTACTACTGTTACTCTTTTTAGAATTTTTTAATTAAGTTTTTAATTTTGATTCCAGTATAGTTAATATACAGTGTTATATTAGTTTCAGGTATACAATGTAGTTCTATACATTACTCAGTGCTCATTATGGTAAGTGTCCTCTTTAATCCCCTTCACCTGTTTCACTCATCCCCCTGTCTGGTAACCATCAATTTGTTCTCTCTTTCTCTTTTTTTTCCTTTGCTCATTTGTTTTGTTTCTTAAATTCTACATATGAGTAAAATTATTTGGCATTTGTCATTCTCTGATAGACTTATTTTCTTTTTTTTTTTTTTTGATAGACTTATTTTCATTTAGGATTATATTCTATAGCTCCATCCATATTGCTGCAAATGGCAAGATTTCATTCTTTTTATGGCTGAATAATATTCTGTGTGTGTGTGTATACATACCACATCATCTTTATTCATTTATCTTGGACATTTGGGCTTCTGTAGTTGGTATATTTGAATCAGGGTCCAAATAAAGTTTATTAAATTTGTTTTCCAATATTCCTTATTTTTTCTTTTTCTTTAGTTGTTTAGATCTTATTTATTTTAGTTTTTCTGTTGCTCAGATTACCAGTAACTAAACAATATCCCTACTTTACTTGTCAAAAGAAGCTGATATTCTTTTTTTGTTTTTTTTTTTAATTGTTTTTTTTTTTTTTTTAAATTTTTATTTATGATAGTCACAGAGAGAGAGAGAGAGAGAGGCAGACACACAGGCAGAGGGAGAAGCAGGCTCCATGCACCGGGAGCCCGACGTGGGATTCGATCCCGGGTCTCCAGGATCGCGCCCTGGGCCAAAGGCAGGCGCCAAACCGCTGCGCCACCCAGGGATCCCAGAAGCTGATATTCTTAATAGTTTTGTTTTCCCTTAATTAGGTTTAAAGTGAGGATTAAAAAAAAATCAGTTGGGATCCCTGGGTGGCTCAGCAGTTAAGCGATTAAGCGCCTGCCTTTGGCCCAGGGCGTGATCCTGGAAACCCAGGATCAAATCCCACGTCAGGCTCACTGCATGGAGCCTGCTTCTCCCTCTTCCTGTGTCTCCTCTGCCTCTCTCTCTCTCTCCCTCTCTCATGAATAAATAAATAAAATCTTAAAAAATAATAAAAATAAAAAAGAATCAGTGGACTTAAAGGATGTTGTAGCAAATTGTATCATACTCAGTAATGGAGAGTAGTACAGCAGTTATTGGTGGCTGTAGTGAACTCGATTTTATTTTTTTTAAAGATTTTACTTATTTATTCATGAGAGACACACAGAGAGAGGCAGAGACATAGGTAGAGAGAAGCAGGCTCCCCTCAGAGAGCCCGATGTGGGACTCGTTCCCTGAACTCCAGGATCAGGCCCTGAGCCGAAAGCAGAGCTTAACCACTGAGCCATCCAGCCATCCCCTGAACTTGATTTTAAATGAGAGAATACCATTTATTTGGTGTGATAAAAGTACTAGCTTCTATTTATGGAGTTCAGAAATGTGATATCTCTGTTTTACTGACAAGGAAACTGAAGCTCAGACTCTCCATCATCCAGAATGACCCATCTGGTTAGTTTGATAGCTGGGATGACGGAGTAGGTCTTCTGACTCCCCTATCAGTGAAAGTGTTTGGCATATAAGGAACAATCAGTTAATATTAGAAGAACATTAATCTTTATGCCTTCTTGTTCCAGCTACTGAGATGGACCCTGCATTACAGTCACAGGATATATTTCTAATCATGAATACACTCTGGAGAAGAGAGTGGTGAAACTGGCTTTCATAGTCTCCCTCTCTGAATTTTATTTTTCTGAATTTGTATACTGAGTGGCAATAAATACCTTTCACTGTGAAACTTCTGAATTTTAAGTCATAAGAAAGGCTTGAAGGCAGTTCAGATATAAGTCATTTATTTTTCAAGCTGAAACTGAACAATGGCAGTTTTATTTTATTTTATTTTTTTAATTTTTTAAATTTTATTTTATCGGTGTCTCTTATCATAAGCTACCATATTTTGGATTTAAAGAGCAAATAAAGAGGAAGAAATGTGTGTTCTGCCAGGGTAAAGAGTGATCTGATTTTAGGTCTTACACTGCTTTTTCCTTGCAAATAGAGGTGCTTTAAAAGATTTCTTAATTTTTGTTCCTGAATAATATATGAGTTGGAAAGGAAAGGAAAAGAAAGGAGGATAAATACCTAATGCATGGCATTTGCTGTGCTATGTGTTTCTCACAAGCCAGTAGTCCCCAGACCAACAACATTAGCATCTCATGCAAATTGTTAGAAATGCTCCCTCAGACCTACTGAATTAGAAACTCTGAGGGTGGGGCCATGGGTTTTACCAAGTCCTCTGGGTAAGTCTAATGTACTCTACACCTGAAGAAACACTGCATTAAGCTCTTTAAGCTTCATTGTATTCTACCACCTCTTATACCAATGTCTCTAAAGATATATTTCAAAGACATTAGCTTTTTCTTCAATTGTAAAGTTCTCTAGAGACACTGTATTCTCTCTATTGCACAATAGGATATACACCATATAATCTAGCATTTGAAAACCAATGTATATATAGGAATATTAACTGAAAATTAGTAACAAATTACTACAGTGGTGGTTTTCAGTAGTGGAACTCAAATGGTCTGAGAGCTGCTAGTAATTTATGCCTATCTTGTTTTTCATTTAACACTCTAAATTTTTTATTTTGACAGAGGCAATATATTACAGTGGTTAAGAATATAAATTTCAAACTTGGTCCTTAGAGTCTTGATGGTGACACTGACTAGTTCTATCTAGTAGGACTTTGGACAAGTTACTTAATTTTAATTTGTTTAAATTACAGTTCCCTTGTCTGTAAAGTAAGTGAAATAATTCATAGTGTGGTTGTAAGAATAAAATAAGGGAGTGCAAGTATAATAAAGCACTCAGGGGCAGCCCCAGTGGCGCAGCAGTTTAGCACTGCCTTCGGCCCGGGGTGTGATCCTGGATACCTAGATCCAGTCGGCTCCCTGCACGGAGCCTGCTTCTCCCTCTGCCTGTGTCTCTGCCTCTCTCTCTCTCTCTCTCTCTCTCTCTCTATCATGAATAAATAAATAAAATCTTTAAAAAAAAAAAAAGCACTCAGTATAGTGCCTGGCATATGGCAAACACATAGTTACTTCAGAGAAGATGGAATACTACAATATAAGTATTGGAGCTTAGAGTGTTTATAGTTTCAGCATCAGGGAATTGTTGAATAATTTGTAAGGGAATGACATTACTAGGTTATATTTTACAGAGTTTACTCTGATCTCAGTGTGGATGATAGATTGGAGGGGGATAAAAAGGAATAGTGATGTTGAACTGGTTAAGACAGTGGTTTAAGAAGGGAGATGAAGAAAGACTGAAGTAGGATCAGTGGTGACAGAGAGGAAGGGACATAAACAAGTATTTAGGAACCTGATAGTACTTTCTGCTTGTGAATAATTAGAAGAAATTGTTAAGGGAAGGTAACAATTTGACTTACGTTTGGGTGGACTTGAATTTCTTTATATACTCTCAAATAGATTCTGGTTATATTTAGTCATCTTTGAAAACAATGCATGCATTCATCTGTTCTAAACATGTGCACATGAAAGGGAGAAACAAGTATCTCTTTAATAGTCATCCTACAACTTGGCTCAATGGTTCTATTTGAGGATTATTCTTGAAGCTGCTGTCTCAACTCTATAATATTGAGTTCCCCTCAACTTTTACTTTAATGTAGATTACTTTAACATTTTTAAAATTGGTGGTATATTACAATTTCATGTCCTAACACATACTTTTTATTACCTAATCTAAAGGTTGATTATTGAAAAATAAGACTGATATCTAATTAATGTATTATTAAACTATAGAAAGTATAGCAACTTAGCAGTTTAGAATTAAGTTTTGTTTTATTTACAGAGGAGAGACATTGGCTATCTAATTGTTATCTGATTTTTTTGTTGCATTTATAACACCAAAGATAAAAGTCATCAGTTAAAATATTATGTATGATTTCCCCTAACGTCCACTAATGGCTTACTAGAACTAGAATTGGGACCTCAGTTCTGACTCTTTTTGTATGTTAACTCCTAGCCTTCTAGGAAGTCAGTGTTATGGCCTAAAGCTATAGCAGAGAAGACTGTCAATTTTTTTCCTCTCTTTGATAAAAATATTTGTCACTCTTGTTAGTTCAATATCTAGTTATTCTTTTTTTTTAAGATTTATTATTTATTTATTTATTTATTTATGATAGACATGGAGAGAGAGAGAGAGAGAGGCAGAGACACAGGAGGAGGGAGAAGCAGGCTCCATGCCAGGAGCCCGACGTGGGACTCAATCCGGGACTCCAGGATCGCGCCCTGGGCCAAAGGCAGGCGCTAAATCGCTGAGCCACCCAGGGATCCCCAATATCTAGTCATTCTAATGAACTCTCTATGACCATAAGTTCCTCATTCAACAAGGCTTATGTTTATACTTTTGAAATTATATTTTATTAAAAACATTGGCTATTTTCATTTTGTTAATAAGAGAAGCAGTAGTTCAGACTGCAGAGACAGACACAGCATAGTTATTTTAAAAATATGTAAATATAAATTTATTCAAAAAATCAATTGATCAAAAAATAAATTGATCATCAGGTTTCTGACACATATTTTTATTTAAAAAAAAATTATATCTGTGACCTGAAATTGAGCTATTTGAGTACCTTTGTTTTTTTTTATTTGTTATTAAAAAGTTCTGGAAAAAATCACTTTCTGGGTTTTAAAGCTCTTTTATTATGTTTAAACATATTTTGGAGTTTGATTTTTAGAACCAGAAGATGCTTCAGAGCTTTTTTAGTACAAATGTTTGGGTTTCTTTTTATATATGAATAAAAGTAGGACTGGAGAATGAAATGACTTCATGAAGAGACTTCAAAGTCTCAACTATTTGGTTGCAGAGGAAACATCTGGACCTAATATGATCTATAAGAAATTTTCAGTTTGCCTAAGAGGTTAAGCTATAAAATATTTTAAGAGATTTATTGTAATTAAGATTTAATTACTCCGAAATGTTTTTTAAAATGTGGGAAAAGTACAAGTTATAGGCTCAAAGGACAGGGAGTTAAGGAAAAAAATCTGCTCAGTTGAGATAAAAACCTGATGGGGGAATACTGATTATTGTCAGGTACATCTTGTTAGGACAAAAAGGACTTAAATGCTGATAGGTTTTCTTTCTCTACTATTTCTTATGCAAGAAAAAAAGTATGCATTGACTTAGCATTCAAGGAAGTTCAGGGAAATTAAACAACAGGCATTATCTATGCATGACTTTTCATCTGAGAAGTATGCTATTCAGGGTGTCTTTAAGCATAATTTGAGTGTGTCAAAAAAGAAACCAGAGGAGTAGGCAACCACTTCTTTTTTAACAGAGTGAGTATACTGATTGTTCTAGGACAGTGTTGATATGATTAGAAAGAGTCTTCTGTCTCAAAGTTGATGTCCAGTAACCCTGAAACCCTGCTGCTGTGTCTGGGAAGTCTTGATTTTAGTTGTAAAGTATCAAGAAAATATTCTTGAGGTCTGTCAGAATTAAGGTTAACAGATACTGAAAAGAGTGCCTCCATTAAAATGGAGAACATTGGAGTAGTAGTGAGAAGTACCTGTGTTTTGTCAAATCTTGCTCTATTTGCATTTTTTAAAGATTGCATTTATTTATTTGAGAGAGAAGAGAGTGTGTGGGCATGAACAGCGTAGAGAGGGAGAACCAGACTCTCCGCTGAGCAGGGAGCCCAACGCGAGGCTCCACTCGAGGACCTCAGCATCATGACCTGAGCCGAAGGCAGACGCTTAACTGAGCCACCCAAATGCTCTGCTGTATTTGCATTTAAAAAATAAATATAAACTAGTAAATATTTGTGCTTCATAGATTATTAAGAGTAATGTTTTAATAAAAGAAAAAGGATGCTAAAATTTTAGTCTATGTTTAAAGCAGTTGGTTTGCAGCTGAAGTAATTCCACCTCCTCACCCCCACACCAGGTACATTTTACATTTGGCAATGTCTGAAGACATTTTGGGCTGTCACAACTAGGGGGAAGGGTGCTACTTGTATCTATTGGGTAGAGGCCAGGAATGCTGCTAAACATCCTTCAGAACATAGGACAGCCTCACAACAAAGAATTATCTTGCCTAAAATATTAATAGTGCTGAGACTGAGACTGGGAAAACAGTCCAAGGACAGCTTAGCTCTTTTGATAATGAAGCTATATATATATATATATATATATATATATATATATATATGAATGAAGTAATTGTTTACTTAAATTGAAGGCCTAGTGGTTAGGAGAAAATAAAAGCTTGTTAGTGCTTGCCTAGTAATCTTTAGGATGTTAATAAATATCAGAGGTTTATTTTTTTCTCTTTTTCTTTGCACCAAGTTAAAACTAATGTAAGGTAATTATGTTTATTTCTTTGAACCTTTTTAAAAAATGTCAACGGACATTAATAGCTTAGTTACATTAAAGTTAAATCTAGTAATGGCTCACATCAATTTGCATTTAAAAAATAATTTTAGCTATAGTTGTATTTTTTGATTGATTATAGTTGTATTTTTGTTGTATTGAATATAGTTGTATTTTTTATTTTTTGATTGCCAGACTTTACATGTATAGTTGTATAGTGTCTTTGGAAGTATCCATAGTGGAGTCATAATTTAAAAATAACTTTATTTCAAAAAATAAAAATAAATAAAAATAACTTTATTTCCTTATACTAAGTACCGCATGGTCTTACTGTAATAGTTAATGGCATACATTTAAATTATGCCGTAAATAAACATTCTACTTTATTGAAAATGTCCCTTTTGTGACAGAATTGAATTTGGGGATTTAATAAATCTGGGTAATTTATTTAAAGATATAAAAGAATGAGGTGGAGCAAGTTATTTTGCTAAACTGTGTTAAATCATTTAGGAAGCTAACTGTTACCTTTGTGGAAAGCGAAATAATAATCAACCTTTATTTTTAGCTCAACAGAAATAGATGATATGCTTAGAAAATCTACAAATCTGCTGCTGACCAGAACTTTGAGTAGCTGTTTACTGAACCTTATTAGAAAACCTCATATAGGTTTGACAGAGGTAGGTTAAAAAAAATACTTAATAGCTAAATCTTTCATTATATGAAAAAAACTTTACGAATTAAGTTATTGCTAAACATCATCCTATAATACTAGCTTTCTTTTTTATTTTAAAATTTATTTTATTTTTAAAGATTTATTTATTTATTTTAGAGAGAGAGAGGAGTGCACATATATGGGGAGAGGGGCAGAGGAAAAGAGAGAATCTGAAGCAGGCTCCCTGCTGAGCACAGAGCCACCACTGGAGGCTTGATCTCAGAACCCTGAGATCATGACTTGAGCCAAAATCAAAAGTCAGATGCTTAACTGACTGAGCCATCCAGGCATCCCATGTATTTTAAATTTATTAGTAGAAGTGGATTTGTTTTGTCAGTGTAAATTCGAGCCATGTAAGGAAAAGGGTTTACTTGGAGATTAGTTAATAGTTGAAGATATTAGAACATATATGTAGATTTTTTTGATAGCCACACTACACTTTACATGAAAAGTGAAAATACTCCGATTTTTGCTTGGTAAGTGTATAATATTGGAAAAGTACTTTTAAGAGTTATTTTAAATTAATTGGCAGTTAGACTCATATTTTTTTTGAATGATAGCATTCCATAGTATTTGCAGCCAGGTTTTGAAGTCACATAATCCCTTGTATCCTATAAAGCTGTAATTATGCAGAAATGGTACAGTTGCTAAAAGTAATAATTTATTTTCAAAAACCAAATGATTTGGTGTACATGTCATTTTACCAGATATATTTTGTATTTTCTAGCTAGTGCAGATCATCATAAACACAACACACCTGGAACAAGCTTGCAAATACCTTGAGGACTTTATAACTAACATTACAAACATTTCTCAAGAGACTGTTCATACCACGAGACTTTATGGGCTTTCTACTTTTAAGGTATGTAAAAATCTGACCAAAAAGTTTTATTTCCATTACTGTAAGCAAACTTAAAAATTAAAGACAATTTTTACTGTATACTTGATTCCATTATATTCTGACAGTTGAAAATTAGAGATGATCATTTTCAACAGCAAGCAGATAAATATCAGTTCTCTTTTGGCACTTTAGACATCTTTACTAAATTGAAAAAAATATATTGATTTTCTACAGCTCTATTACATTTTTTTTTAAAGATTTTTATTTATTTATTCATGAGAGACACAGAGGGAGAGGCAGAGACATAGGCAGAGGGAGAAGCAGGCTCCATGCAGGGAGCCCAATGCGGGACTTGATCCCAGGTCTCTGGGATCATGCCCTGAGCCTAAGGCAGATGCTCAACCTCTGAGCCACCCAGGTGTCCCTTGTTCATGTTTTGAAGACTTAAGAGTATTGCTAAATCGGTCTAACTGGATTTGCATTAATATCTCACACACAGTTCCATAAATAATTTTATATGTAATGTGTGCACATGTGTATTTAGAAACTAAAAATATAAGATGAATTAGGTAAGACTGGCTTTATATCCTTTATTAACTCTGATCTGAAGAAAAGTAAATATTACCTTATTACATGTTACTGAAGTCCTCTTTTCTGACTGGAAAGATTTTTGTTTATATAATACTGTGGAGTATCCCAAAAGATTAATGGTTGTTTTAAGCAGAATGGAAGATTAAATATTTTATTAATTTGTTTTATGAACTATTTTATAACTTCATTGATTTGGGATCATGTAGATGAGACCCTGGCATAATCTAGTAATAGAAATCATTATTCATTGAATTGTTTATTAAATTAATATAAATCACTTACTGCTATCTTTTTTTTTTTTTTTAACTGACTGCTATCTTTAAAATAGGTTGGCTAGTTTAACCTCATAGTCTTTTCAAAGTTTTTCATTGAAGAGTTCTCATGTTTTTACTGTTGCTATATTATAAATTACTCAACTTGTCTCCTGTAATTACAGTACAATTAGTTACATTTAAAAAATTCAGTAGACTTGTATTTAGAAATAATTAATGTTAATAGGAACCACACTTCGAAAGTGTGAAGTCCAGAAATAATTCTTGTATCCTAAAATTATCTGGCTGGTCTCCAAATCTTCTGTTTTTCTGGCGATTCTTGAGGTTATAGTCATTCTGATACATAAGGCACAAATGCAGCTAGTATCTGAGTAAGGAAATAGATAAAATTAGTTATTAAAACAGAAACTTGACAAAACAGAAATTCATTTATTCAGATGGTATAGTACAATAATTAAGGACAATGTATTTTGAAGTTAGACTGTTGTGTGATTTTGGGCATGTTCTTTAACTGTATTGTTTCCCAGGTTTTTTTCTATAAACTCTGAGTAGTAATGTATTACCTACCTCATACAATTATTATGATATATAAAGGGGATACTTAGCATAATGTCATTTGTTGTACATCATCTATGCTCTGAGCACTCTATTAGATGCTAAGAATATAAAAATGTATCTCTGTCCTCGAGAAGCTCTTAGGAGAAAAAACTATAAAAAGACCCTTGACAGTATGGTGTGATAAATACCATAACATGGGAGGAAAGTCCACAAGGTTTTGTACATTTTTCTAATCCAAGGACAAATTCTTTCCTTTTATATTAGATTTTGCATAATCTTTCTTTTTTTCATTATTGTTCTGTCCTTATGTCCATGTGTTACTCATACACTGTCAAGAAGAGATATACTAAGAACTGGAGTTATAAGTATATTTAACGGTTAACATTAAATTTAATAAGCTTACTCTGTACTCTCATTAAAACATAAATTGCCTTGACATCTGGTTTATCGAGGGATCTTCAAGCAAATTTTCTTTTCATTTATAAGTCAGAGAACCAAAGACACTGGAACATGATGCTTTTAGATTAAGGGATCTCAGAACTATACTTTCCCAAATCTGCCTCTTGGGAGGGAATACTTGGAAATGTTAGTTCTGGTTCATCATGCGAATGGTCCCATAAGTTATATTTAGTTGAAACACAACTGCTATAGAATACTCCTTGGGTTTTCTCAGAAATCAGGAAATCAAGTGCAGCTTATACAAATAGTAGAGCATCCTTGTTTTTTGTTTTGTTTTCACACAGAATTCCAGAAACCCTTTCTGTTTTATGATATGAGAACAAGAGCTGTTTTCATTTCTGCCTTTTGTCTGTTTCAAGAGAAATTTGTCTTAAACTCTGAGGAAGCAGTTCAACAGTGAGAATTATTAAATCAATGTAAAAGTGAATTATTGAGTGAGATTGGGGCAATTTCCATTCCTAGGGAATAAGTCAGGCTGTTGCCTGTTTCACAGAGCTGATTAAAGTACAGTCTTGATTACAGACATTAGCATGGATTGCTTAGTTAACCTCTTAGCCTAATTCTTTCAGTGCAGTGACCCTAGCAAACATATTTCTGTTTAGTTGCCTAATGATTATGGAAATAAGCATTTAGCAGTTCTTTGATCCACACCCTCATTTGTTTCCTTTCCAAAAAGCACAGATGCACACACCAAGTGCTTGATTTTTTACCTCATTTACTTACTTTATGAAATATTATATAAACTCTTCTGTTAGTGTGCCTTTCAATTTGCTAAATCTGTAAGTGATACAAAAGAGGTTAAGTAACTAGTTTCTGCCCTCAAGCAGTACCTCAGCTTTTTAAAATTAACCTGGACCCACACTGAGAACTACTTTAAGACTTCTGAATGAAAAGATTTGCATCAGAATGGAGGGGGAAAATGGGAATACCATTACCTTTTTAATCTATATAGTAGAGAAGTGGCCCAGTTCTTTTTCTTTGACATCAGAACTCTTTACCTTTGCTTCTGGGAGTTTTTCCAACCTGCCACTCTAAAGACGCCTAGCAGTGATTCCAGCTGTAAGTGCCTAGATGGAATATGCTTCTGATTCTATTTCTAATTTGCCTTTTGAAAAATCTGTTGATGACTGTATAGCAAAGTTTTTTTTAGAACTTTAAAGTGACAGTGGTAAGTTTTTAATTAAGAGCTTGAAATTCTCTTCCTATGCAGCAACGACATGGTACATGGACTTAAAAAAATTTTTTTTAATTAAGTGTAACATACATATATAAACACACATAATTTATAAATGTAAAAATTATAAATATATATAGCTTATTAATTATTAAGAGGTAAACACAGACTTATAGTTTCATTCTGGCAAGCAAAGAGCTTGGAAGTTGTCACTCTGTCCTGACATGTAAAAAACTGAAAAATCACCCTTTCTTTGATCTGTCAGAGAAGTGAGATTACAGGGCATACTGCTGGCCCCCAAGTTGGAGAGAGGCAGGAAAATACAGAGAACCACAACCTAATGGAACAGAAACTTCCACAGGAATCAGTATTGGGGTAGGAAAACCTGAACTGTATTGATGAATTGCTGGAGGCTCAATGTGGACAAGTCAGGGAGTTAAAACTCCAGGGTGGGGCACACACTTTTGTGAGTTGTCCCTCCTGAAGCTCTACCAGCTTCTTCCAGTGAAGACTGAAGAATAATGTTGTGCTTCCAGCAGTGGGGAAGGAAAAGGAACCATTTTGAAATACACCAGAGCATGCTGTTCTTTAAGTATTCTTTTCTTCTTAATAAGACATAACCTCAAAAGAAACTATGTACCAGTGCCTGAACTATAGGGATTTTATCAGAGCCTAACTAAATTGGGGGAAGAGAAATACAGAACTCTAGCTGCTGTAGCCATCCCACCAAAGGGGTGGAAATGAGAAACAGTTATGAAGTTTACAGCTAAGGGCCAAAGCTTACTCAAAGACTGTGATCCAGTCAACTATACTTAAATAATAAAAATTAAAAAGAAAAATAAACCCAAAAACCTGTGACCTTAATCATGACTATAGAACACTTCCTCTCCCCTCACACCTTACCACCACATTACTAAAGTCCTATTTACTGCAGTTCCTTTCACCTAGTACATCATGTTCGGCTGTCAAGAAAAAATTTTATGGAAGACTAAAAGACAGAAAGCACAATTTGAAGAGGTAGAGTAAGTATCAGATTAAGATATTCAGAGATATTATAAGATGAGGAATTTTTTAAAATTATGATTAATATGCTAAAATGAATAACGTAGACAATATGAAAGAACAGGTGGGCACTGAGACGGAAAGTCTAAGAATAAAAAAGAAAGGCTAGAGATCAAAAGCAATATAATAGAAATGAAGAATGCCTTTGATGCATTCATTAGTAGAGTAGACACAGTTGAGGAAAGAATCTCTGAGCCTGGGGATATGTTAATAGAAACTTCCAAAACAGGCAAAGAGAAAAAAAATGCTGAAAAAAATTAAACAGAATATCCAAGATTATGGGACATCTACAAAAGGTAAACATATGCACAATGGGAATATTAGAAGAAGAAAAAAGAGAGAAATGGACAGAAGCAATATTTGATGCAGTATTGACTGAGAATTTCCTCAAATTAATGTCAGACACTAAACCATGGATCCAGAAAGCTTAGAGAACACCAAGCAGGATAAATACCAAAATAATTATGCCTAGGCTTATCATATTCAGACTGCACAAAATTAAAGAGTCCTGAAAGAAGCCAGAAGGAGGCAAAATAAGAGTTACCTAGAATTAACAAAAATAAGAATTACATCTGACTTCTCTTTGTGAAACATGCAAGCAAGAAGAGAATGGAGTGAAATATTTAAAGTGTTGAGAGAAAAACACTCACCAACCTAGAATTTTATGTCCTGTGAAATTATCCTTCAAAGGTAAAGGAGAAAGACAAATAAACAAAAATTAAGAACATTTGTGGCCAGTAGCCATGCCTTGGAAAAAATGCTAAAATAACTTATTCAGAGAGAAAGAAAATGATTTAGGTCAGGAACTTAAATCTACATATTCAAAGGAAGAATATGAGAGAAAGTGTAAATGAAGGTAACTTTAATTTTTTTTATTCTTAATTGCTGTCTTAGATGTGTTTGTTCAAAGTGATAATAGTGTATTCATGTTGTATGCTTTGTGTGTATGTGTATGCTTATGTATGTTTATGTGTAAGAGAGATGAATGATAGCAATGATACAAGGGAAGGGAAGAATTAGGATTATTTTGTTATTATAAGGTACTCTTACTACCCATAAAATGGTAAAGTGTTATTTGGAAGTGGACTTGGCAGAATTATAAACATATTGGAACCTCTAGGGGAATCACTAAAAATTTTTTTTAAAAAAGCATAACTGATATGCTAAGGAAAGAAATGGAATCATACAAATATTCAGTATCACAAAAGGCAAAAAAATAGTGAAACAAAGTAGGAACAAAGAACAAGTACAACAAATAGAACACAGTAACAAATATGTCAGATACTAATCAGTATCAGTAATCACTGTAAATATCAATAGCCTAAAAATACTAAATACTAAAAATACTAATTGAAAGACAGAGATTATCAGAATGGATCAATAAAACAAGACCCAACTACATGTTTTTTTTTTACAAAACCCACTTTAAATGTAAAAACACATGTAGATTAAAACTAAATTGTTGGAGAAAGACTGTGTTAACACTAATGAAAAAGTGGGTGGTTATATTAATACAGAGCAGACTTCAGAGCAAAGAAAGTTATTAGGGATAAAGAGAGGCATTATATAATAATAAAGGGGTCAATTCTCCAAGAAGACATAAGAATCCATGGTATACATCTGCCTGGCAACAGGTCAAAATATATGAAACAAAAACTGATAGAACGTTGAGGAGAAATGAATAAGTCCATTGTTAAAGTTGGAGACTTCAACACCCCTCTGTCAGAAGTGGACAGATCCAGCAAACAGAAAATCAATAAGGACATAGTTGAACTTAATAACATCATTGATTACCTGGATATCATTTAACAACAGCAGAATATTACATTCTTCTCAAGCTCACATGGAACATTCACCAAGACAGCCATATTCTAGCCCATGAAACACACCTTAACAAATTTATTTTATTTTTTTAAAAATATTTTATTTATTCCTGAGAGACAGAGAGAGAGAGAGGCACAGGCACAGGCAGAGGGAGAAGCAGGCTCCATGCAGTGAGCCCGACGTGGGACTCGATCCCAGGTTTCCAGGATCAGGCCCTGGGCTGAAGGCAGTGCTAAACCTCTGAGCCACCAAGGCTGCCCCAGCTTAACAAATTTAAAAGAATAGAAATCTGATACAGTATATGCTCTCAGACCACTGTGGAATTAAATAAATCAGTAACAGAAGGATAAGCTGGAAAATCCCCAAATACTTAGAATCAAACAGGACACTTCTAAATAACATGTTGGTCAAGTTAGAAAGGGAGAGTAAGGGATTATTAACAGTTCTATGCCCATAGATTTGATAACCTGGATGAAATGAACCAGTTTCTTGAAAGACACAATCTGCTAAAACTCACGCAATAAGAAATAGACAATCTGAATAGATCTATATTTATTAAAGAAATTCAATCTGATTTATAGTCTTCCAAAACAGAAAGAACACCAGGCCTAGATGGGTTTAGTGATGAATTCTACCAAATAGTTAGGAAAAAAAATATACCATTTCTCTGCAATATCTTTCACATTGAAGCAGAAGAAATACTTCCAGATTCATTCTATGAAGCCAGCATTACCCTAATACCAAAACTAGTAAAGGAATTACAAGAAAAGGAACCTACAGACTAATATCTCTCATGAACAAAGATGTAAAGTCCTCAACAAAATATTATAAGATTGAATCCAACAACTTATAAAAGGAATTCTACATTATGATCAATTGGGATTTATCCCATGTATGCAAGTCTAGTTCAACATTTAAAAATCAGTTAATGTATGAATAAGTCACAGTGATAAAAGGTACAGCATAGGGAATACAGCCAATAGTTGTATAATAGCATTGTATGGTGACAGATGGTAGCTACCCTTGTGAACATAGCATAATGTATAAGCTTGTCGAATTGCTATGCTATATACCTGAAGCTAATGTATTCTGTGCCAACAATACTTCAATTAAAAAATTATTGAAAACCCAGTTAATATAATCCACCACATCAGCAAGCTAAAGAAAAATAATGTGATCATATCAATAGATGCGAAAAGCAATTGGCAAAGCTCAACACTAGGAAAAAATTCATGAGAAAAATTCATGAGAAAAATTCAGTAAACTAGGAATAAAGGGGAACTTCCTTAACTTGATAAAGAGTATCTACGAAAATCCCACAGCTATTGTACTTAATGGTGAGAAATTGGAACCTTTCCCACTAAGGAACAAGGCAAAAATGTTCCCTCTCACCATTACTTTTCAGCATCATAGTGGAAGTCCTACTTAGCTCAGTAAGACAAGAAAAGGAAATAAAAGGTGTACTGATTGGGAAGAGAGAAATGAAACCATCTTTGCAGATGACATGATTATAGAAAATCCAAAAGAATAAAACAAAAACTCTTCTGGAATTTAATTAATTATCAGCAATAGCAGAGTTTCAAGATACAAGGTTAATGTACAAAAGTTAATAGCTTTCCTATTTTTTGTTAGCAGACTCAATATTGTCATGATGTCAATTCTTTCCAACTTGAACTTTACTTATTTATTTATTTGTTTGTTTATTTAGTTAGTAAATGAACTCTACTCCCCATGTAGGGCTTGAACTCACAAATCTGTGATTAGGAATCACATTTTCTATGAACCGAGCCAGCCCCCAACTTGAACTTTAGATTCAAGGCATTCCTCATCAAAATCTCAGCAAATTATTTGATGGATATTGAGGAACTGATTCTAAAGTTTAATGGAGAGGCAAAAAACCCCAGAATATGCAACAGGATACTAAAAGAGAAGAACAAAGTTGGAGGACTGACACTACTTGACTTTAAGATTTATTGTAAAGACAGTGTGTTGGGGTGCCTGGGTGGCTCAGTAGGTTTGTCATCTGCCTTTGGCTCAGGTCATGATCCTGGGTCCTGGGATGGAGCCCCACATAGGGCTCCCTGCTCAGTGGGGAGTCTGCTTCTCCCTCTGCCTCTCCTTGCTTGTGCTTATGCTCTCTCCAATCTCTCTCTCTCTCAAATAAAATAAATAAATAAATAAATAAATAAATAAATAAATAAATAAAATAAAATCTTAAAAAACAAAAAAGTGTGTTACTGACCAAAAAAACAGACATATATATCAATGGAACAGAATAGAGAGCCTTGAAATAGACTCACATAAATGGATTCAACTGATATTTGACAAAGGGGCAAGGACAATATTATAAACTATATAATAGAGCAAAAAGTCTTTTCAACAAATGGTGCTGGAACAACTGGACATTTACCTGCAAAGAGATGAATTTAGATACAGACTTTACACTATTTCCAAAAATTAACTCAAATTAGATCATAGACCTAAACTCATCCATGTAAAATTATAAAACTCATAGAAGTTAACATTGGGGAAAATCTGGATGACCTTGGATGGCAATGACTTTTTAGATGCACGATCCATGAAAGAATCTGCTGGATTTTATTAAAATTAAAAACTTATGTTCTGTGAATGCCATTGTCAAGAGAATAAGAAGACAGGTCACTGATTGGGAGAAAATATTTTCAAAAGACATGACCAGATATGAGACTATTCAAAATATGTATACAAAGAACTTTTAAAATCCAACAATAAGAAAATGAACAACACAATTAAAAAAATGGGAAAAAGACCTGAACAGACACCTCACTAAAAAAGATACACAAATGGCAAGTATGAATATGAAAAGATGTTTCATATCATATGTTATTAGGGAATTGCAAATCAAGGAGATATCATTGCATACCTACCAGAATGGCTAAAATCTGAAACATGAATACGACTAGATACTAGCAAAGATGTGGAGTATCAGGAACTCTCATTCAGTGCCGGTGGGAATACAAAATGGTACAGCTACTTTGGAAGACAGTGTGGCAGTTCCTTCTAAAACATACTCTTACCATACAGTCTAGCAGTTATACTCTTTGTTATTTCTCCAGATGAGTTGAAAACTTATGTCTACACAAACACCTGCACATGAATGTTTATAGCAGCGTTCTTCCTAATTGCCAAATCTTAAAAGCAACCAAGATGTCCTTCAGTAAATGAATGGATAAATGGTATTTAGATAATGGAATAGTATTCAACACTAAAAAGGAATGAGCTATCAAGTGTGAAAAGACACGGAGGAACTTTAAATGCCATATTATTAAGTGAAAAAAACCCATCTGAAAAGGCTATGTATGACTATGTGATATCCTGAAAAAGGCAAAACTATGGAGACAGTAAAAAGATCATTGGTAACCACAGTTTGGTGGTGAGGAGGACGAATTGGTGACACACAAAGGATTTTTAGGGCAATGCAACTACTTTTTATGATACTATGATGGTGGACATGTGTCATTATATATTTGTCCAAGCGCATGGACTGTACAGCACAAAGACTGAACCGTAAACTATGGACTTTGGGTAATAATGATCTGTCAGTGTAGATTAATTGATTATAATGTACCACTCGGTATTAATGTACCACTCGGGTGGGCCATTTGGATAGTGTAGGAGACTACAGATGTAGGGGGCAAGGAGTATATGGGATATCCCTATAACTTTCCCTCAATTTTACTGTGAACCTAAAACTGTTCAAAAAAGTAAATTCTAATTTAAATTGGAAAAAATTGAACTCATCCATGTAATTGCAAGGTGATGATATAAAGCATTAGTACCATTGTAGAAACCTCCCTCATTCCTGTTCCCAGCAACTGTCTCTTCTTTCTCTCAGTACTGAGTTTTTTTTTTTTTTTTCAGTACTGAGTTTTAACAGCACTGATTAATATTTTGTTTTTGAGCTCTATTTAAATGGAATCATGCAGAATGTATCTTTTTGAATGTCTGAGTTCTTTCACAACACAGTTTGGGATATGTCATTTGTGTTATTGCATCTAGCTGTAATTAAATCAGTATAGTGTTCCATTATAGAATTTACTAAAACTTATTTATTACATGAACTATAATGTCAGTTTTGACTATTCAGAAACTTTGTCCCTTCCTTCCTGTTTATTTTTATTTTATTTATTTATTTATTTATTTATTTATTTATTTATTTATTTATGATAGTCACACAGAGAGAGAGAGAGAGGCAGAGACACAGGCAGAGGGAGAAGCAGGCTCCATGCACCGGGAGCCCGACGTGGGACTCGATCCCGGGTCTCCAGGATTGCGCCCTGGGCCAAAGGCAGGCGCTAAACCGCTGCGCCACCCAGGGTTCCCTTCCTTCCTGTTTATTAACTGCGTGTGTGACCTCTGAGTAACTGAAGTATTACTGTATGAATAAAATAAAATTTATATTAATTTTTTATTTGTAAAGATATAAATTCATTAATTGGTATAATCATACATTTTAAATTAGTAAGATATAAGTATTAGTTTTAGAATCAAATTATAATTATTACATTATTTTACCTATGTAAAATTGATTTGTTACTGCTTTGCTGGAACATTTGCAGTATTCTTGATTGATTAATTGCATTTCAGATTCTGATTATATGCTTTATGTATAGTCTTTTGTGTTATTGGTGGATTGTTATGATTTCTTGTTTTGTTTGTGCAACTTGATTGTCATTTTGTAAAGGTAGTGCATGTAACATTTCTTTCTTTTGTCACTTATACCACCAGCTTCTCCTCTTTTTATCTGCCCTCATTAGAGAGGGCTACATAAAGCAGGTTTATAATTGTAGCTGATTTAATACAGTTGAATGACATAAAATCCTAAAAAGTAGATCAGAAAAAAGCAAAAGCTTAAATATTTATTGAATAGAATGAAGAATTAGGTCAGTTATACGGAAAAGTAAATAGTGAGGATGCTACCTTGCCAAGAACATGAAAGCTAACAAAAACAAAAGCATTTTGGAGTTCTATAAGCAAAGGAGGAAGATCAACAGAATTTATAGACTACCTTAACTCCATTGACACATGAAAGTGCTCAGCTTTCTGTTTTTCTGTAATTTATAATCAGTTAATCACTTAATTATAGCAAGTGCCTCTTATAAAGGTGGTAGAAAGCAGAAATAGAATAGGGAAGGAAATGGTTGAGGAGTACTTTAAAAAGTTATTTATATCGGGTGTTTTGAAAACCTGATGACAGACAACGTAGATTATCTAAGAAGTGGCAGATGCTACTACAAAGCCCCAAGCCATTCTTTAACACCTTTGAGGTACTAAAGCCCCTGAAAACCAGAAAGGTAAAATGTAGCACCTACCTCTTGAAAAGGAAAAGGAGGTAATTTAGGTAATCTGAGCATTAGAAAATTATGCAATTTATAATGACCTTTAACAATGCTAGATAATCTAGAAGTTATGTTTTAAAATTATTCTAGACTCTGATTCTAGCTCAGAAGGCATATCTTGGAAATATTGAAGGTTTGGTTCCAGACTACTGCAGTAAAGCAAATATCTCAGTAAGAGGAGTCAGATGAATAGTTTGGTTTCCCAGTGTGTATATATATGAGTTATGTTTACACTATACTGCAATATGTTAAGTGTGCAATAGCATTATGTCTAAGAAAGTGTAGACACCTTAATTAAAATATATTTTATTGCTAAAAAAATGCTAACCATCATCTAAGCTTTTTAGTAAGGTGTGATATTTTGCTGGTAGAGGGTCTTGCCTCAGTGTTCAAGGCTGCTGATAGATCAGGATGGTGGTTGTTGAAGGTTGGGGTGGTTGGGGCAATTTCTTAAAATAAGACAACAATGAAGTTTGCTGCATTGAATGACCTTTCCCTTTGATGAATGATTTCTCTGTAGTATGCAATACTGTTTTAGCATTTCACTCACAGTAGAACTTTTTTTAAAAAACGGAGTAATTTCTCAAACCCTGCCACTGCTTTATCAACTAAGTTTACATAACACTCTAAGTCCTTTGCTGTCATTTCACAGTCTTTCCCAGCATTTTCACCAGGAGTAGATTCCATCTCAAAAAAAAACATTTTCTTTGCTCATCCATAAGAAGCAATTCATACTCTGTTAAGGTTTCATATGGGGTTGCAGCAATTCAGTCACATCTTTAGGCTCTACTTTTCTGGTTTTCTTGTGCTTTCCACTGCATCTACAGTTACTTCCTTCACTGAAGTCTTGAACCCCTCAAAGTCATCCATTAGGGCTAGAATCAGCTTCTTCTTCCAAACTCCTGTAAATGTTGATTGACCTCTTTCCATGAATTGTGAATATTCTTAAGGACATCTAGAATGATGAATCCTTCCCAGACCCATCAGAAAAGTTGCTTCATTAGCCCCTAACAAGAGAGTCAGCTTGTCCTCCGAAGCTTTGGAGTCAGGCTTTGACATCACTCCAGCTGTGAAAGTCCTAGATGACACCTTCTTCCAGTATAATAAGACTGTTTGTGCTATATGGAAAAGTCTGGTGTTTAGTGCAGCCACCTTTGTTATCCTAACTAGATTTTCTGGATAACTTGTTTCTATATCAGCCCTTGCTGCTTCACCTTGCACTTAAAAAAAAAAAAGAAAATTTATTTATTTATTTTACAGAGAGTGAGTGGGGGAAGGGGCAGAGAGAGAGAGAGAGAGAGAGACAGAATCCTGAAGCAGACTCTCTGCTGAACGCAGAGCCAACGTGAGGTTCAATCCCAGGACACTGAGATCATGATGTGAACTGAAATCAAGAGTCAGCTGCTCAACTGACTGAACCCCCTAAAGGCCCCACCTTGCACTTGTATATGGTGGAGACAGGGTCTTTCCTTAAACCTCATGAACCAACCTCTGCTAGCTTCCAACTTTTCTTCACCTTTTTTCAGCCTTCACAGAATTGCAAGTTAAGGCCTTGCTCTGGATTAGGTTTTGGTTTAAGGGAATGATCTATTCAGACCACTAAAACTTTCTTCACATCAGCAATAAGGCTGTTGTGCTTTCTTAACCAGTGTATGTTCACTGGAATAGCACTTTTAATTTCCTTTAAGAACCTTTCCTTTGCATTTGTAACTTGGCTATTTGGTGCAAGAAGTGTAGCTTTTGGCCTATCTTGGCTTTCAACATACCTTCTTCACTTGGCTTAATCATTTCTAGCTTTTGATGCAAAATAAGAGATGTGTGACTCTTCCTTCCACTTGAACACTTGAGGCCATTATAGGGTTATTAATTGGCCTAATTTCAGTATTTTTGTGTTTCAGGGAATAATAAGGCCTGAGAAGAGGGGAGATGTGGAATGATTGATTGGTAGAGCAGTCAAAACACATATAGCATTTATCCATTATGATCAATGACTTATATGAGCACCATTCTTGGTGCCCCACAGCAATTACAATAGTAACATCAAAAATCGCTGACCACATATCCCCATAACAAATACAGGAATAATGAAAAAGTTTGAAATATTGAGAGAATTATCAAAATGTGACACGTGTGTATAAGACACGTGCATATCCTAAAACCAACAACTTCTGTTTTTTAATGATAATAATATAGTATGATGAAAATATCTGGTGAAAAGTAGCTATTTCACTAAATTAATTTGAAGCATAGGCAAACAAATCCTTTTGTTGCTGTTGTTTTTTGATTGATTTTGGTTTCCAAATATGAAGATAAAACAACTTCCCTGATTATCACACTGACATCTAAAATATTTAAATTAAAAAATCATAATCTCTTAAATCAGCTTTTCTTTCTGGCTAATTTTTTACAGTGGTAGCACCATTTTTCTTGCCTCCTTTCCTGGAAAATCTGTAGTTATCTTAGATGTATTTCTTTTTTACAGGCCCAATCACACTCTTTCCCCATAACTAATTTCTAGTGTTCTGTATGTAGTGATGTCTACTTTTTTCCACATGTCTACAGTGTCAGTAGTGAAAGTGGCTAATGATTTAGATGGTGGGTGCTACTGATCATGCATACTAGATCAAGATCATAGATTATTGAGCATCATTTCTTGAACTAGTGCAGGAAGAAATTAGCTAGGGAGGATAGCTCCTTTGTTTTGACAGTCCCAACTTCATCTCCAGCTTAAGTTTTCAAGGCTCTGAAAAATGTTCCCTTGCTCCAGATAAGTATTATTAAATGTAACCATTTTTTAGAATGTTGAATAAAATATTTTAAATAAGATACTTGTATTATTCAGGACTGTTAACAGAAAATTGGTAAGAACTGACAGAAAAACCCAACTCAAAATGCCCTAAACAATAAAGGGAAATTATTAGCTAACTGTGACTGGAAGTCCAAGATGTGAGATAAGCCCACTGCTCAGCAGATGTCACCAAGGACCCAGTTTCTCTGTCCCTCCTTTAGCTCTACTTTATACAGTATTGGCCTCATTGTCGGGCTGGTGCCCCAGCAACTATAGGCTCTCTCTTTCTAGTAATGAAACAGCTGCCTAGTTACAGTTCCAAACGTTATATGCCCTATCATCTAAAGGAAACTGAATGGGTCCCTCTACAAGCTGCTCTGGAACACCCTGTGCGTAAGAGGGTGATAATTGCTAATTGACCTAAATTCATCAGGATTCATCCTTGGAGCTTAGATATAGTCCAATCTAGACCAGTCAGACCTGTGAGGGGGAGCAGAGTGATTTTCCAAAATGTATTTGGGGACTGTTTCAAGAAGGGAGAATGGATGATAGGCATTAAATAACAGATGTTTCCTGAAATATTTATTTAAAAAAACTTTTTTAATAATAAATTTATTTTTTATTGGTGTTCAATTTGCCAACATACAGAATAACACCCAGTGCTCATCCCATCAAGTGCCCCCCTCAGTGCCTGCCACCCAATCACCCCCACCCCCCGCCCTCCTCTCCTTCCACCACTCCTAGTTCGTTTCCCAGAGTTAGGAGTCTTCCATGTTCTGTCTCCCTTTCTGATATTTCCTACCCGTTTCTTCTCCCTTCCCCTCTATTCCCTTTCACTATTATTTATATTCCCCAAATTGTTTCCTTAAATATTTAGCTATTACTACTTACATTTTATGTAAAACACACATGCTTATGTTTCAGGAGGTCTAGGTTGGAATTTGTTTATGTGTTATATTTTAAAAAATTCCTTAGGTTGCTCTGTTGCATACCTGTGGTTGAGAACCACTGATAGTATGATATCCTTTAATTCTTATAGATTGAAATAGTATAGTTCTCTAATTATGCTAGATTTCTGCCTCCAGAGGGCGCTGTTTCTTTAACAAGAAAAGGAAGAATTAATTCCGTTGTTTATAGGCTAAATCTTTAAAAATTTTAATATAGGAGTTAGCTGATAATGTTCCTGACTTTCTGGTGAGATTGTAAGGATTGAGAGTATTTTGGTTTCATTTATAGTAGAATTTACTAGGAAGTCCAAATTAATACTCTTAACAGTCTCTAAATTACAACTAGAAATATTTAGAAATGTCTTATCAGGGGCAGCCCTGGTGGCTCAGCAGCTTAGCGCCACCTTCAGCCCAGGACCTGATCCTGGGGACCCAGGCTCCCTGCATGGAGCCTGCTTCTCCCTCTCCCTGTGTCTCTGCTCCACCCCCCCCCCCCCATTCTCATGAATAAAAAAATTTTTTAAAAGTCTTACCAAATAATTTAGTGTATTTTTGTGTATACATACAGGAAAAGCTACAATGAAAACTTTTTGTTTCTTTCCATGTTTTTTGAAAATCAAGTATAGTGAGTCAGTTCATGGAGTTCATGTACATATGTTTTCTAATGATTATATTTGCCTCGATTATAAAACAAACAGAATCCTTAACCCTTAGCAAGATGCTTGTGTTGAATTTAAAAATGTTCCTGCCTAGGACTACTGTCTGAAATTTTTCTTTCACACAGCACAGCCAACTACTGCCTTAGATTTCTTTATTTGATATTATAGCCTGTGAAAGTACTAATAAACTTTTAAAAATACAAATACCCCCTACCCCAAATTACATTTATCATGTTGAGAAAAGTTGTCTTAACTTGGATAGTTTATGGGAAAAGCAAAACCTGCTCTTGGTATAATCTCAGAAAAATAGTTTACAGCTAACCCTTCAACAATGTAGGGGTTAGAGATGCTGATCCTCTCCCCTCCCCCCTGCCTTCCCCGCAGTTAAAAATTCATGTATAACTTTAAAAAAAATAAGCTGGAATTCATGTGGGGCTTGAATTCATGACCCCAAGATCAAGAGTCAAATCTTCTACTGACTGAGCCCGACAGGCACCCCCAAAATCCATGTAACTTTTGATTCTCCCCAAACTTAACTTTGCCTTATGATAGAAAGAAAAATGTGCTAAGTATTACAGGATAACTGTACGGTTCTGAGTTTTAGGCTTCCCTTATCTGGCTACCTTCTGGATAGCAGTCTAGCTTCAACTCTATAGTGATGTATATTTATCTGCTTAGATTCAGTAATGGTAGGGAGACATGAAATAGAACTGATTGTGAACACCAGAGCAAAATGCAAAGTGGTAAAGAAATTGGTTTTTAAGTGGTATCAATAAAAGTGTGTTGTGGCATAGTTCTGTGGGCTATAAGCATTTGCCATCTTAGATATCTGCTCCTAATGCTAGTAGGTTAAAGAGAGATTATGTATTACTGCCATGGCTAATGCACAGTAAATAGGACTCCCTTTTCCATTTCGCTCCTGTTTCATGTTTAAAAAAAAAATCATCCTGTGAATGTTTAATGCCCAACGTTTTTCTCCCTTACATGTAGATAACTATAGTAAGTTAAGCTAACTTGGGCAACTTGGATAGTTTGGGGTTTCAATTTGCTGGTTGTTTCCATGCAATTCACTCAGTCAGCATTTATTGAGCATTACTAGGTACCCAACACTAATGAGTGTAGGAAAACAAGCGTTTTTTGTTTTTTTTTTTAACATCTGGCTGCCAAGTTCTGTTAGGTACATTAATTATAGAAGTTTGCTCAAAACAGCACTCTTAGGTTATGATGCTGATTCTCTTTTCATAGATGAGAAAAATAGGATTTACAAAAGTAATTTGCTCAAGATGTAAAGATAAGTGAAACAGTGGGAACTAAAATCCCTCCCCTTTTCTCACATCCATGGCCCGTATTTTTTATGGGCCATTTCTCCATTATTCATATCAGTGGGATGGTGATTTTTTTTTTAAGATTTTGTTTATCTGTTCATGAGAGGCAGAGACACAGGCAGAGAGAGAAGCAGGCTCCCCACAGGGAGCCTGATGTGGGACTCAATCCCAGGACCCCGGGACCATTCCCTGAGCCGAACGCAGATGCTCAACCGCTGAGCCACCAAGGCGTCCCTGGGATGGTGATTTTTAAAATGGCCTCAGATTCTTTGATACTTCTCTTATGAAGAGTAGTGATTTATGTTCCTTCCCCTTGAATCTGGGCCAGCTAGTGACTGCTTTAACCATTGGGTACAGTGGAAATAATGTTGTGTGAGACTCTGAGGCTAGGACATAAATGGCAATGGCACTTCCACATTATTCCAGTTATTCCGAGCATGGAAAACACATGCTTAGAGGCCTGAACTGCTATGCAAAAAGGCCATGCACCTTGCAGCCACTGTGAGGAAGCCAGGCCATGGGAGAGGCAACCCGTCACAGGTGCCAGACATGCAGTGAGGAAATCTCAGGATGATTCCATCCCTCAGGTTTTAGGTCTTGCTCCCAGCCTTCAAGTTGTCTCAGCTGAGGTCTTAGATAGAGTGGAGCAAAGTCATCCCCACTGTTCCCTGTCTGCATTTCTAGCCACTAGAACCTTTATGCATAATAAAATCCTTGTTATTTCAGGCCACTAAGATTTGAAGGTAGCTTGTCACTCAGTAGCTGGATCAACCGGTGACAGAAAGCTCCTTTCTAGCCCACATGTTCTCTTCTTTTTTGCTGTTCTTTCACTAGACATATACTCCACACTAATTTCTTAATATTTACTTATTCTGTGATTGTTTTATTTTCCAACTAGGTTACATATAAACTTCAAGACAGGAAATTAAAAACAATTTCTTTAGCAAGGACTCTTCTATTGACTACTCTGTTGCAAGCAGTATTCTAGGTGAACAAAAACAGACGCAAACTTCCTGCTTTAATGGAGCATACGTTTCAGTGGATGTTTTGTACCTACCTTACCTAGGGTACCAAATTTATAGTGCCCAATAGGGGATCCCTGGGTGGCGCAGCGGTTTAGCGCCTGCCTTTGGCCCAGGGCGCGATCCTGGAGACCCGGGATCGAATCCCACGTCAGGCTCCCAGTGCATGGAGCCTGCTTCTTCCTCTGCCTGTGTCTCTGCCTCTCTCTCTCTCTGTGACTATCATAAAAATTAAAAAAAAAATAACTATAGTGCCCAGTAACGTGTTCTTGATAAACACTAATGTTAAGCTTCTCAATCTTCAGGTTTTTTTGAGTAAACTTGCATTGCATTAAAAATTTTAAAAGACACTACTGGCTTAAGTTGCCAGAATTAACTGTTTTGAGTCAGAACTAATTTGCTACTCCCATATTTAGTAGTGCTTCAGTAAAATTTTAGTCAATGACATTAATACTAGCTTATCTTAAATTCCTGTTTTATTTAAAGTACTGATTATTTTACTTTATTCTTTTTTAAAAAATATTTTATTTATTTATTCATGAGAGACACAGAGAGAGAGAGAGAGAGGCAGAGACACAGGCAGAGGGAGAAGCAGGCTCCAGGCAGGGAGCCTGACGTAGGACTCAATCCTGGGTCTCCAGGATCAGATCCTGGGCTGAAGGCGCCGCTAAACTGCTGAGCCCTGAGCTGCCCTATTTTACTTTATTCTTTAGTTAAGGAGAGATGTTGTAGAAAGTTTGTATTGTGTATGTCAAATTTGTGTTAGATCTCTGAGAGTTGAGAGAAGAAAAATCTTTCTTGTAAACTCCTGTTCCAGTCCTGCTCTAAAAACAGGCATGCAAATGGAATGATGACTACCAGTAGTTGATTTCCTTTCAGTCCAATATGGCAGTGAGTAGTGAGTGGTTAGAGATTGTGAAAATTGGGCAGGGAGGCAAAAAAGCATTAAACTGTGAAATTGGCATATTTGATTGTTCTTTTTTACCGTCTCTTACACTGTTCTGAAAATTTTTAAGGCACACCAACCAAAATACCTAGTAAGGGTTCCTGATTATATTTTTAAAGTTACAACTCAAATGACATCCTCTCCATCAAGCTTTTTATCAAATAAGTAGTAATTATTTCTTCCTTTGTTTACTCAGGATATTTTGTTAAACCTTGCTATAGCACTAGTCATATTTTGTTACACAGGTCCCCCTTTATATTCTTGTGTATATTAGTATATATAAGGATATGTCCAGTCCATCCCCAGTGGATGCTTGAAACCTTGGATAGTACCAAACCCTATATATATATTGTTTCCTTCAATATACACATGGCTATGATAAAGTTTCAAAGTTAGGGAGCCCTGGGTGGCGCAGCGGTTTAGCACCTGCCTTTGGCCTAGGGCACGATCCTGGAGACCCGGGATCGAATCCCACGTCGGGCTCCCGGTGCATGGAGCCTGCTTCTCCCTCTGCCTGTGTCTCTGCCTCTCTCTCTCTCTCTCTGTGTGACTATCATAAAAAAAAAAAGTTTCAAAGTTAGACACAGTAAAAGATTAACAATACCCAATAATAGAACAATTATAACAGTGTACTACAATAAAAGTTATGTGAATGTTGTCTTTCTCAAAATACCTTATTGTGATGTACTCCCCCTTCTTTTTGTGATGATGTGAGATGATAAAATGCTGATGTGATGAGAGGGAGTAAGGTAAATGATGTTGGCATTGTGGTGTAGCATTAGGCTGCTGTTGACCATTTCGTGATATGTCAGGAGGATCTTCTGCTTCTGGACCGTGGTTGACTGCAGTTAACTGAAACTGCAGAAAGTGAAACTATGGATAAGGCTGGGGGGTGGGGTGGCAACAATATTGTATCTTTCCCTGGATTGTGAGATCCTTGAGAGTGGGAATTTACTCATCTCAGTGTCTTTATAGTGATCTTATTCATAGACGTGATATAAATTGTATATTGTATTAAACTGTATCTAAATAGAATATGTGACTCCTAATGGTTAGTGATACTGAAGTCTCTTCTTAGTCAAAAATCTACACGGCTATTAGTTTTGTCAGAAATATTACATTGCCATCCTCGGCCTATCCCCAAATCAAATTAAATTTAGTTCTCATGCTTTACTTTCAGGGTGAGAGTGGTTCATCTTCCCTAAGGTGTTTGTACAGAATATTCTGGGGGCTTGTGTAGCCCCTCCCTCTGAAACAAAACAAAACAAAACCTGAGAGGAAGGCAGAGATCATTCCAGTTTTAACTTTTAAGATGCTCCATAAGTTTATGTGAGCCTTTAAAAGAAAACCTGGTCACAGGGATCTTTTGTCTTGGTTACAGAGGCCACAGTGCCTAGTTTGCAGTTCCCCTGATGCCATTCTATCAGAGTACTGTTGTCTGAGTGAGAACTCACAACTACCAATTCTTCTTTTTCTGGTTTCTTAAGGTGAAAGTTTAGGTTATTGATTTGAGATCTTTTTTCTTTTATAATATAGGCATGCATACTGTAGCATTTTCTCTAAGTATGGCTTTCATTGCATCCATAATTTTTGGTATTCTTTTTATTTATTATGTTTTGTTTTTCTTTTTCGTATTTCTCAAAATATTTTCTGATTTGGATCATGATTAATTCTTTGACCCATTGATTATTTAATGGAGTCTATTGTTTAATTTCTACTATTTGTTAATTTCCCAAATGTGCTGCTGTTACTAATTTCTAATTTCATTCTGTTGTACTTGGGAGTACATACTTTGAATGATTTCAGTCCTTTTAAGGCTTGTTTTATGGCCATACATATGCCCTCTTCTGGATGGCATCCCATGTTCACTTGGAAAGTAATGCATGCACTGCTGTTTTTGAGTGGGATATGCTATAGATGTCTGTTAGGTCTAGTTTTTTTATATTGTTGATCAAAAACTTTTCTTCTGTGTGTTCAAATCCATTGAACCCTTGTAATAATTTTTTCATTTCATTTATATTGTACTTTTCAACTGTAGATTTTTTTTTAAGATTTTATTTATGTGAGAGAGAGAGAAAGCAAGAAAGAATGAGCAGGGAGAGGGGCAGAATGAGAAGCAGACTCCCTGCTGAAAGGGGAGCCTGATGTAGGGCTCAATCCCAGGACTCTGGGATCATGACCTTAGCCCAAGCAGACACTTAACTGACTGAGCTACCCAGGCTTCCCTCAACTGTGGCATTTCTACTAAAAAAAAAAAAAAAAAAATTGTCTTTTTATTTATATTCTCTTTTTGAGGCATTGCTGTATTTTCCTTTAGTTCCTGAGACATGGTTTCCTGTAGTTCTTTGGACATATTTTAAATAGCTGATTTAAAGACTTTGTCTTGGGGCACCTGGGTGGCATAGTTGATTAAATGTCTGACTCTTGGTTTCAGCTCAAGTCAAGATCTCAGGATTGTGAGTTGAGCCCTGTGTTAGGCTCCCCGCTCAGCAGGGAGTCTGCTTCCTCTCTCTCTGCCCCTTCCCTGGTTTATGCACATTCTCTCTTTCTCTTAAAAAAAAAAAGAAGAAAAAAATGAATAAATAAAACTTAAAAAAAAATAAAGTCTTTGTCTTATAAGTCCAATGACTGAGCCTCCTTAGTAAGAGTTTCTGTTGATTGCTTTATTCCTGTGTATGAGTCATACTTTCTTATTACTTTGTATGACTTATAAATTTTGTTGAAAATAATACATTTAGATAATATATTGTGGTAATTCTGGAAATCAGATTCTCCTCTCTTCCCAAGGTTTGTTGTTTTTTCCTGGTGGTTGGTTGGTTGATTGGTTGTGACTTTTCTGAATTAATTCTATAAAGTCTGTATACTTTTTCCTCTATGACCACTAAAGTCCCTGCTTGGTTAGCTTAGTGGTCAGCTAATGATTGGATGCAGATTTCCTTAAAAACCTGGAACTGATAAGTTCCCAGTCTTTGCTGAAAAACTATATGTGTGTATTGGCACATACCTTAAACACTCAGGCATTTGACAACTCTGCTTTAGCCTTCACTTCCTGCTTGTACAGAGCTTCAAGGTCAGTCATAGGTGAGAGCTTAGAACCTTCTCAGGTCTTTTCTGAGCTTATGCACAGCCTTCTGCATGTATGTAGTCTTATAGAATCCCAGGAATATGTCAGAGCCTTTAAAGTCATCTATGGATATCTCATAGCCCAGTTTCTCCTTTCAAGCTTTTTAGTTAGTCAGTTGTGTGCCCTGTTATATACTGCCTCAGGCATATGTAATGGTAAACATTTGCCTTTAATTATTTTCAACAAATGTCTCCCGAGAAGACTTTTTGCACTAGACAAACCCCAATTTAAATCAAATAAAGACATCTCTATATGTGGGGCCTTCCAGGGAACCATCAGATAGTTGAAATAATGATAATTATCTGGATATGTGGTTTTGAAGGAGCTCCAACCCCATTCTGTCCCCTTTGATGACTGTCAGGCTACTAGTTTTTACCACAGTTGTGGGATGTTGATTTTCAAGGATACTACAGAGCTGGATCAGGGGAAGAAGAATGGAAATAAGGGCGCACTGAAACTGCAAAGCTCATTTTCTTACCAAGATATGGCTGTTTTTCTTGAAAGAACACTGTTTAGAATATTGCAAGTTTTGAATTAATTTCCGGAGTTCTGGAAAAGTTGATTTTGACAGTTTTTGCTAGTTTTATTGTTGGTTTTATGGAGGATAGAATGTTTGGAGATCTTTGCTCTGCTGTTTTTGCATTACTCCCATCCTTTCCTATTGCCTCCTCTGAGAAGTTAACTATCTCTTTCTTTTTTTTTTCTTTTCTTCTTTTACTCTTCAGCTTAAAACACCAACGACTATTCCATTTCTTCTGTGACGGTCCAACTTTATTTTTCTCAGTCAGTGGATGGGGTGGTCTTCTGTGTTCTTGACAACTTCTGTTTTTTCACTTCTGTTTCTTCTCAGGGTCTTCTTAAAGCTGTGAGAACAATTCAGAATTAATAATTCATAAATTATCCTACCAGACAAAAATGGAAAGGTGATAATGAGGTTGGGGGAAAAAGTGATGTCAGTCAAATAGACTACTATCAGCCAAAAACCCAACATTTTTCATGGACTTCAAATAAATGACTAAAATAATAGACCAAGGAAAAATATAAAATTAATTTTAGAATTTTGAGAAAGCTTTTAAAAATTATTTTCTTCTATAATTGTTTCTAATTTGTATTATTTTGTTCTTTATCAGGATGCCCGACATGCAGCAGAAGGAGAAATATATACCAAACTTAATCAAAAAATTGATGAATTTGTTCAGCTTGCTGATTATGACTGGACAATGTCTGAACCAGATGGAAGAGCTAGTGGTTATTTAATGGATCTTATTAATTTTTTAAGAAGCATCTTTCAAGTGTTTACTCATTTGCCTGTAAGTATACAAATTTTTAAAAATTGTATTGTAATTTTTCTTACTAAAGTATATTTTAGAATTTAATCTTACTTTGAGGTTTACTTGTTCAAACCAACTTCCTAGCTTGAATATTTTCTTTCCATTATTATAGATCCATTTGTGAGGACTTCTAACTTGCCAGTTGTTTCAAGTTTTAATTTATTTTAATTTTATTTTTTTATTATTTATTTATTCTTGAGAGACACAGAGAGAGAGTGAGTGAGAGGCAGAGACACAGGCAGAGGGAGAAGCAGGCTCCATGCAGGAGCCTGACATGGGACTTGATCCGGGGTCTCCAGGATCACGCCCTGGACTGCACGCGGCACTAAACCACTGCACCACTGGGGCTGCCCAATTTATTTTAATTTTAATTGGAATAACTAGAACTCTTTTTCTACCAAAACCACAACAAAACCCTGAAATTCAGTGTAGACTTAAATTGAAATAAACTCTAACAGGTGCAATTCTCATAAAAGTCCATATAATCAATGGCTTTTCCAGTAGAAAGGCAAAGAAATTATTCAATATTTTTAGGCCAGAGATTAAAAGAAAAACTGGAACATTGTTTTATCCTGATATATAGTCATATGTGCATCTATATTTTAAATAATCTATTGATGAAACGTTTATAAATAGCAGGGACATTTGGGCATGAATAGGCTAGAACAGTGGATTCTTCAGATGAGGAATGCAAAAACCAAAGAGATTATGTTGGGATGAACATACTTTCATTAGGTATATTCAGAAATAATAGAACTACTATTAAAACATGAGTGGTGTAGTTTTGTACAAATAAAATAGGAAATACATTTGTTGACCTTTTTATCTCGTAATATGATTAGCTGAACATAAGGAAAAAAAAACAAACCTAGTTTGAAATAATAAAATATAGAAAGAAAAGAAAAAAAGATGTAGCTGAACACAAAAATATTTAATCTCAAGCCTACCCGACTACCTCCAACCATCTCTCTTGTTTAAAATGGAAAATAAAAAAGTTATTCTCCTCATTTTTTGACTGTCTCCGTCATGAGTTGCTCCAAAGGGCAATTGAGAATAGTTGAAGGCAGGTGTTGCTAAAAAACAAATAGAAGAATTTCCTAAAGAGATTTTAATAGTGTATGTGTGCCAAAGAACTTTTAGAAGCTTTCCCAGGGATTATATTATATTCCTAACTGCTGTCCTTCTGTTGAAAAGGGAACCTGTATATATGTTTAATTCTTGTTTCAACTAATTTCTAAAGAAAGTGTTCCTTAGGCACCGGAGTAGCTCAGCAGTTGAGCGTCTGCCTTCAGCTCAGGTCATGATCCCAGGGTCCCCGGGTCCTGGGATTGGGTCCTGCATATGGCTCCCTGTGGGGAGCCTTCCTCTGCCTCTGCCTGTGTCTCTGCCTCTCTCTGTGTGTCTCTCATGAATAAATAAATCTTTAAAAATAAATAAATAAGTGTTCCTCATATAGTATGGATTAAATAATTGTTGAATTAATTTGAATTCATTTTGTCAGTATACATCCCCAGCCAAAAGCAAACTACAAGAATACACGTGTGTGCACATATATATACACAGATAGACACACATCCTATTTTTATGTGCAATATCTGTTTCACAGCTTGACACAATGTGAAAGGTAGGAATTTTGTGCATAAGTTAGGTAGAATTAAGAGAGTTTATATGTTAGAAATGGTTGGGGGAAATACCTTACTTCAGGAAGCTAACATCTGGAGAGAAATCCTGCTTTCTCTTAAGGTGTAATGTAGTAACACTGAGGGAAACAGACTCCTGGCCTAACTAGATCATTCATGTAATCTATTATGGTATTTTGTATAGTTTTAGGTGATTCTTCAATGCCATTTTGGATTTTAATGTCATCTAAGAAAACTTTTTCTGTAAGGGAAATAAGCTTTTATACAATGCAGAGCAACAAATGCAATAATAAAATATAGGGCATGATTAAATAAACAGAAAATTATAGTTCACAGCTAAGAAAAGAGAAATGGACTTAACAACAGTATATTCTTATTCAAGAAATAAACTAGAAATGTAATTTCCAAGCAAAAATATTAAATTATTGACTGTAGTAAGTTTTAACTAGTGTTGATAATTGTATTATGGCTTAGTATATTAATTTTCTGAAACACTAAAATTATATGTTCAACTATATTGTTTTCTTTTGAGTAAAGAACAGAGGCAGTATTATTAAACAAATTATTTTTCTAAGCAGTATATGTTATATAAGCTACCATTTTTATTTTAATTTTTTTTGCTGTTGTTGTCTTTTGGTGGTTGAGGGGGCAAGAGGGAAAGAGAGAGGGAGAATCCCAACTTGGGGGTTCTCGATCTCATGACCCTGAGGTCCTGACCTGAGCCAAAATCAAGAGTTGATTACTTAACTGACAGAGTCACCCAGTTGCCCCTATTTGAATGCTTTAAATAAAATAAAAATAATTCCTTAGTTACAGGTTACCCTGGGACCCAGATGGAGGAAGGGGCTTCTAGACTCCTTTAATTCTCAAAGAAGCTTCAGAAGATTATTTATCACATTTAGTTTCAAGTCAGCTTAAGCAAAAGTAGCTATCCCACTTACAGACACGAAGAGTTAAGTAGTGGCCATGTTCCCTGTCTATCCTAGTTTTGACATTGTTCAAGGTCAGTGCAGTGAGTTAGAGTCAATGGGATCTCTGAGACCAAGGACTACTCTTTTGAATAGTGCAAGTATTGGCCATTAGTGTAAATAATTGGACACAGAAGTTGAGTCTGTGGGATAAAACTTTGATCCCCCAACCCTAGAAAGTAACTAAAACAGAACACTTAGTTTAAAAGCTCCATTCTTAGCTTCATTGCATATTTAGTTTTTGTCACTCCCTGCCACTGTTCCAAAAGAGTATTTTCTCAATCACAGGTAATTCGCTGACCACATTGCCTGGTACAGGTTGCATTGGTTCCCAAAAAGTCATAATCCAACCAATAGAATTTTGTTGTCTGCTCACAAGGTATGAGAACAATAGAAGTTAATGGATAATAACGATTTTGATGGGAGACCAGGAAAAGAACTTTGTTACTTTCACTTTGTAACTAAATTGTGGTAACAATTTGAAGCTGTAGAATTTGGAAGACCAGCAATAATATTCACTGTAGGTACTTCTTATTTGTAGGGTTGGATGAGTGAGAGAGTTGGTATATTACTTCCCTCACCTGTTTCTCTTTACTTGCTCTGTTTTAGCCAGTGCAAGTTTATGTAGCAGATGAAAAAGTAATTTAATATGCTTCTATATTAAAATATTTATTCATCTGCATTTCCCCTTGCTCTAACATAGAGGCCAGGCTCTTCACTGACCATAGAAAGCAACAGCAAGCTAAATAGGCAGTATTTGCAGTAATGACTGGTATTACTCCATTACCCAAAATGTTAAGCTGCCCTGTTAAATATATTATCTGCCTCAAGGGAACTTGCCTTTTTCTGACTCAATTAAAGCAAACCCATTTATCTTTTATTGTTCTTGTGGACCAGGTTGCTGAAGTGAGGAGAGCATAGGATGGGATCTAGAATTAGAACAACTTATGCTTGAATTTTAGATTTGTGATTTACTAACCATGGGATCCTGGCAAGTTGTGTAACCTCTGAACCTTTTACCTTTTGCAAAATAGGCATAATCCATTTTCCTATAAGACTATTATAGGATGAATTGAAATAGTGTCTAAAGATACTGCTTGTCAGGGTGCTTGGCATAAAGTAAGTATTAATAATAGATGTTAATTTTGTATTTTCTTCTCCTTTCTTCCCTCTGTTACTATTTTAAGGTCTTTTGTAGTATTAGTTTCATTTTGAATATGCTTTACTTTTTTTTCTTGTTGTATACATGCCTACATTTTAGCTTGATATTATTTAGCTCTGAGCTCTATACTTTTACATTATGTAGCCATTAAAACCTTTAATTGTGAAAGATATTCACTTTAGAAAGCATATTTATGTGAATACTTATAACTTGAATATACTGCTTATAATGGCTAACAGATACCAGTGAAGTCTGTTTAGTATATGAAGTAAATATTATTTCATCCCTAAATTAATATTCTTGGAATCAGCAGTTTTTACTATTTCATATGTATAAGTAGCCCTTCTTGTTTCTAGTATTCTTTTTCCTGACAATAGAAAATACAGCTAAGTATAGAAGAAATAAAAATTACCTATTAACTTGTCAAAGGATAACCACTGTTAACATTTTGACATGTATTTTCTTTCATATTGGCAAGTCATTTCCTTTTACACAATTATGAGACTTAATTTAAGTCTAATTTATAAGTAAGTTTCATTTTTTTAAAAATAAGATTTTGTATTAGCTAGAAAATTTAAAATGAAAGGAATTTTAAAAAGTATTAAATATTCATTCACCACTTGTATGTATGTAAATAGAAAAAGTTGTTGAGCAGCTTAAACATACCTAGTTATTTTTCATGACGACTGCCAGGTGGAACTCTAACTCTGTGAATGTACTGCTTAAAGACTCAGCATTGTGGCAGCCCTGGTGGCCCAGCAGTTTAGCGCCACCTTCATCCCAGGGTGTGATCCTGGAGACCCCGGATCGGGTCCCATGTCAGGCTCCCTGCATGGAGCCTGCTTCTCCCTCTGCCTGTGTCTCTGCCTCTCTCTTTCTCTCTGTGTCTGTCATGAATAAATAAATAAAATCTAAAGAAAAAAAAAAGACTCAGCATTGGTCTGCTCCTAGAAAGAACAATGAACATTTCCTTTCTTCATAAATGCTAATAGTCATGTGTTTGTTTCAATAAAGATATTTTGTTGATTTATAACCACTAAAGGATATGTATAAATGGTAATAATGACTCTTTGATTTCTTCATATGTGATTGGCAAAGGGGACCCAATTTACCCAAATTCTATACTAACAAATGGTTATTTTTTACAGTAGAAGTCAGTAGAGGATATGCATTCATGATTCAGTTGCACATATTTCTTCCTTTCTCAGAACTCTATTTTATCTTTAGCCATAATGTAATTTTCTTTGCTTATATTTGCTATTACGCTTGAGTTGTTAAATAAACTAATCTTGTTTCTGTTTGAACTGTAAGCATCAACTTTTCTTCTAAGAAAGATAACATTTTCCTTTGCTTTCAAATATGCTTAACTTTTGGTTTTCTGCATTAATAGAAATTTTGTGATGAATAGTAAAAAAAATTAGACATGACTTTAAAGAATAATGAATTTATCTTTGGTATCTTTATTATGAATAGATGCCTGGAAAGCTGTTTATTAAAAGAATATCTATTGGGGTGCCAGCACTTGGGTGGTTCAGTCAGTTAAGCAACTGACTTTGGCTCAGGTCATGATCTCAGGGACATGGGATCGGATCAAGCCCTCTGTTGGGCTCCCTGCTCAGTGGGGAGTCTGCTTCTCTCCCCTTCCTCTCTTAAATAAATGAAATCTTTAAAAAAAAAATCAAAGACTATCTATTAATAGAATCATTTCTCCCATATATTTTTCCCTAAGATTAAAGATGCCTTACTACTGAGAGAATTGGCTTTAAAATAGTGATGGGAGGGATACCTGGGTGGCTCAGCGGTTCAGTGCCTGCCTTTGGCCCAGGGCGTGATCCTGGAGTCCTGGGATCAAGTCCCACATCGGGCTCCCTGCATGGAGCCTGCTTCTCTCTCTGCCTGTGTCTCTGTGTGTGTATGTGTGTGTATCTCTCATGAATAAATAAATAAAATCTTTATTAAAAAAGTAGTGGTGGGAATTATTATGGGAGCCTGTTCTATACATTTCTTCCCAACTGTGCATTCAGCGACATCACATTAGTAGCCATAGGTAGGAGTAGATATAGACTGAGGAGATCAGCAAATCTTACAAATGAAGGCTTTTTTCCCCAGAGAATTGTTAAGCATCTACTAGCATAGCATTAAATACAGTGTATATTTTAAAACCTTGCCAAAGAAAAATGGTTTACTTCTGATTAACAAGAAATAAATCAGAGTATGTGTTCAATAATAAAATTATAGTAGGAACTACTTTGAAGACAGGGAAATTATCTGATCTTTAAATTCTGTATCTACTTCCCCATCTAGTTCCCTTTTAAGGTTTTTTTCTTGTTTGGGTGTTTACTTTGAAGTATTTTTCCCTTGGCTTAATTTTTTGCTTTCAGCCATAAGTGTTTTGTTGATGGCCTAATTTAGTATCCTTTGTAAATTCTTTATGCTTTATGTATCTGGTGACACTAACCTCTTAATTTGCATTTTTTATTTCCATATATAATTTTGAAACATATGCTTGCTTTAAGTGAGAAACAAATATATATGCAATAATAAATGAAGAGGGATCTCTGGGTGGCGCAGCGGTTTGGCGCCTGCCTTTGGCCCAGGGCGCGATCCTGGAGACCCGGGATCGAATCCCACGTCAGGCTCCCGGTGCATGGAGCCTGCTTCTCCCTCTGCCTGTGTCTCTGCCTCTCTCTCTCTCTCTCTCTGTGACTATCATAAATAAATAAAAAAAATTAAAAAAAAATAATAATAAATGAAGATAATTTAGTCAGGAACAGATACTATGTAACTTTAAAAGTCATTCTCTCCTTGAGGCACCTGGCTGGCTCAGTGTGTAGAGCATATGAGTCTTGATCTTGAGGTCTTAGGTTCAAGTCCCACATGGGTGTAGAACTCACTTTATTTTTTTTATTTTTTTATTTTTAGAACTCACTTAAAAAATTATTCTCTTCTTAAAAATTTTTTTCTGAAGATGCAGCACTATATTGAAAATTTTAAGATTTGGGGTCTGGGCCAGATTCTTCTAATTAGTGCTGTGAAAATAGATAAATCGTTTAACCTCTGGGTCAATTTGTTAATATCTGTATCGTTTCATAGAGCCTAAAATAAAGGTTGTTTTGTTTTGTTTTTATTCCAGTTAATACATGTACATAGAAATAAGTCAAATAGTCCAGAATTGTTTGGGATGGAAAGTAGCTCCTTCCTCACTCTTTCCTCATACCCAGTCCCACTTTCCCAGACTGCCATTTTTTACTGTATGTTTTTATTTCTTCTGGTGGTTATCTTAAAAGATACAGACTATCTAGTGATTCTCTGCTATGAAAGATAGGCATGCATAAATATTTATACTATTTTCTTGTTCCTTCTACTTTAGTCCGTATCTTAATTCTATGTAAGACAAAGATATGAGCTTCCCAACCCTTTGCTTTATTAGTTCTTCATCTACTGTCTTTTGATAACTACAGAAGCCCTTGTCTCTAATTTTAATTGTACCAGTTGCTGTCTGGAATTGCTGGAATTGGTGTGTAGCTATTAACCTGGTGTTTTCTTTCTCTGCTTTTTGGGTAGGGAACTGTGTCCTGGATTCTGCATGTTTTTATTTCTTCACTGATTGGTTTTACTAAACTGCCTTATAACTTCCTCCTATTTAAATCCTTGCATATTGCAGAGTCTTCTGTCCTCATGCTTGGTAGTTTAGCTGGTTATATAATTCTAGTTTGACTAGCTTTGTCCCTGATATTTTTCATGGCATTTCTCCATTGTCTTTTGGCATTCAGGTTTTAGGATCTGTTTTTTCATTCTTAATATTCGGAAATGTCATGGGGATGTGTGGAAATGTGGGCTTTTATTTTAGTCACTTATCTCTTTACTTAGCAGCCCTCCTACAAAAACTGTGTTTCTCAGTGTAGGAAGATTGTAATCTATTATTTTTTAGATAACTTTGTTCCCTCCAATTCTTATCTTCTCTTTTCTGGACTCGTTTAGTTAGATGTTTGATTTCCCAGATTGATTCTTTTTATCTTTTATCCTTTCCATCATTTCCTCTTATCTTTTTTGTTCTGTGTTTTAGGAGACTTTCCCAATTTTATTTTTCAATGCTTCTATAAAATATTTTGTTAATTTAAATTTTTTAAGGAACCACTTCTGTTTTTAAGTGTTCCTTTGTCACAAAGTACTGTTCTTTAAAAAAATGAATATATTATCTTTCAAATCTTCATGAGTATTAGAGGATTTTGTGGGGTGTTTTTGATGGGTATTTTCAGTTTCTTAAATTATCTGTATTACCCTTGAATAGATTTTTTTGTTCTTTATTTTGCTTATTCTCTTTTAATAAAGAAGGCACAGAGAGCTGATATGAGTTTACTTTGCTACTGTGTACACACCCTTTTCTTGGTCAACTGACCTACTCAATTCCCCTGAGTAGGAATTGACTGGGAATTTTTTAAAGATTGAGGATCATTTTGCCTAGGATTCTTTACCTTGGAGTGAGCAGGTATGGAGCTAACCATGAGATTGTGGCCTCATCTCTTCAGGGCCAACTTCATGTATGTGGGACCTATGCAGTTGCAGGGGATCTAGAGTTTAGAAGGCTCCTGCATGTGATTTGGTGCTCGGCTGTTGTTTTCTTGCAATTCTTAAAAATTTTTCAACAAAGGGCCCCACATTTACCTTTTGTACTGAGCTTCATAAATTATGTAGCCTTCTCTGCCTCTCTTTCCATTATTATCACTCCATGCCAGAATGAGCAGAGCTCTTTTTCCCTCTCTTCCTCATCCCTTCCACCAATGCCAGAAGCCTCAGCTCTCCTCTAAATGTTCTTTCATTATGTAAATTGCCTCTGCTCTGTAGGTAAGAGATCATTGGCATAGTTCGAGAAATCATTAATTACCTTCCTTATTTTTCCATCTCATTTCTAATTTCTGTCCTCTCTCACACATCTCATTTCTGGACCTCTCCTACACAGCTGACTCTCAGGTCCACTGTAGTTCCCTGTTAGCAATTAATGGGCAGGATCTTTCTCTTCTTTGTTTCATCTACTTTCTGTCTTCCAGAAATAATCTCTTTATGAATTCCCCAAGCATTTTCATTTTCTCCACTCTTAAACATTTATTCCTTTTTTGCAATTCTGTGCTTTTTATTTCACTTCTATCTCAGGGCAGATGGGAAGCAAAGACATTAACTTAATCTACCATCTTGATTCTGAACAACCTGCTTCCTTCTCTTTGAAGTAAAATGATTGGATTAAGTCATCTCTAGGGTCCTTATATATAATACTATGTTTCTGAGTATCATTATTTCATACAGTTGTAAAGCCCCAACCTAACATAGATTTATTTATTCTGGCACCTTATTTCTCTTTTAGCCCTACCCTTTTATGTTCTTTATTCTTTGGTTCAAACTTTCTTCTGAGTTAGATATATGGGTTTACATGTCCTTTTACTTGACTGAAAATTGTAAAGGAGAATTTTAATAGTCAACTGTACAATCAGAGGTTTTAATCACCCTCTCTTTCATGTGACACCAGAAAGAATTATATAAAAAATACAGATTGTAGTTTTAAAATCATAATACAGGCAGCATTGAATACACTTTAGTGCTTATCAAGTGAAAACATAACCGTATATTGTATATATATGCTTACAAATTGGTTTTCCTTATTTGGATATTAATTTTAAATACATATAATGGTAATAATGAATCACATTGATCTGATTTTTTGCCTATAAGTCATAAAAATGATATGATGTCAACTATGATGAAAGCATACCAAGTCCTATGACTTACATGGCATTCATGTTAAATGTTGTTGCCAGACTTTTATTGACTTTTATTGGAAGTTAAATCTAGAAAGGACTTAGAGATTATCTGGAGTCTAGTCCAGTCTTCCAGAAGGGTGAATTGTCTGGCTAACACAGTTGCCAGCCCCCTGCTTACTAGGGTTAATTAGGATGATCGAGCTGGCTATTCCTCTATTACTGTTTGTGTGTGTGTGTGTGTGTGTGTGTGTGTGTGTGTTTAACTTATTGGGTGTTTGGTGAAGAGGACAGCTTCCCACACAGAGGGGCACCTTCAATGTAGGCTATATCGGATTTTCGGCTGCCACTAATAAATAGATTTTGAATTTCATTGACCTAATATATAATAAGGTTAAATCCATGTTTCAGGGTAAATATCTTTTTCTTAAAAAAATAATGCTTAAATATTATATAGTTTATTATCAGAATTTTAGAAGTAAATTAGATAATTTTAAAAAATTAAACAGTAAAAAAATTAAAACTGGTAAAGTTCTTGGTATTTTAATACTAACTACTTGATTAGGTAAACAAGTTTGGAGGAGGATTTATCGGATTGGTATTGATGTAAAAATTCACATACAAATCTTCAAAATAAAATGATCACATTTATGTAATAAATTACTGCCTTTAAATTATAGCAAACACAGAGCCAGCTTGCTTGTTTTGTAGTGTATTTTGCTACTTTTAAACACTGCTTCTACTGCTATTGGAATACATTTTCCTTTTTTATTTGATTGCCTGGCTGACTTCCTTCTCAGACTAACAGCAGTGATCATGCAGCCATGACGGTAAGTAAATACAAGCCAAAGCTAGCATGTGAATTAGATAATAGTGAACTTCCTGCAGGCTTATTTTTCTCTCCTTAAGTATTAATAGTAAATCCTAATTATTTGGGCAGTATTTTTCATATGATTGTAGTTGTGTGGAAAACCGCATTTGAAGGCAACAAACAGTATTTATTTTGGTGAAGCATTCAGAGGGATTCTCTGGCACTTGATTGCGAAAGTTAGTATTATGGTGCATCTGTGGTGAGTGCAGTGCTTTGGGAAGCCTCTCTGGTCACCTCATGCATGACAGGGCACAATTTGCAGATATTTTCCTCATCTGTAAAATGAGATCAATAAGAGTACATGCCCTATAGACTTTTGTGAAGGTTAAATGAGGTAGTATACATAAAATATTTAGAAAAGTGCCTGGCATATAATAAACACTCAAAAATATTAGTTATTATTATTACTTATAAGACTATTTATGCTTTTCCTGAGTGCCTTTTCTTTACAGACCTTTCCCAAACTCCACTTGTAGAAATCTACCTTGGTACGTAACCAAGTATGATTCATGACCTAGTGTAGATTTTTCTTTTTCACTCCAAACCCAGTACTGCTCTCCTGAATTGCCTTAGTTTTTATATTTTTTCACTACTTCATCATATTTTGCATTTTACTGTGTTTCTTGCTTCATTCCACCTCCAGTTGTGAGCTCTTAATGGCCAAAATAAAAACTCATAAGTATTTTCTGAGTGTGCAGATATTAAAAACTGTTACCTTAAAAAAAATCTCAACTAGCTTTTGGAATCTAAATGTTTCTAACATTTCTGTTCCTATTCCTATTATTGAAATTCAGATTTTGTTTATTATAATTGTTTTCTAATTAGTGTCTGCCAGTAGTCTCTCCTCACTTCAGTTCATCATACATACCAGTGCCAGATTATTCTTTCTAGAGCACAATCTAATCATATTTCCCTGTTGAAAAGCTTCAGAGTCTCTTGCTTATCTAAAGTAGAAATTTTACAGGCTAATGAAAAGAAGTTATGTCAGCGTATTTCCTGACCATTGCTCAGCATGGGTATTCAAAGTAGAAAATTCATTGTGTCCTGGATCTTTCATTTTCTACCTTGGCTTCATTTATAACTGTAAAAATACTGACTCACTTCCCAAAGCATCTTTAATACTAACGCTCTTCCCAAAGCATTTGCTAATTCCACTTAACCATATGTGGATACTTTGTCCCACTTTTACATTACTGTTTATATTTTGTCATATTACTATAGCTGTTTGAAGACTTGCCTTCTTTCCACTATTGGAATTTAATCCCTTTATGTCAGGAACTATTATCCACTCATTGTATCTTCTGTAGCACCTAAACAATATTTTACACAGAAGAAGTGCTTGATAAGTATTTTTTAAGTTAACAAGAATGAAATAGCAAAGAAATAGACTGTTATAAAAATCATTTTCTTGTATGCATTGAGTGTAAAAAATATACTTCAAGAATCAGAATTTTTGAATCAAATTTATTTGTGAAGTATAGAATACTTTCTAGTTTTGAAGAGAAAGTTTATAGTCTTATGCACAGGAAAAAATTTGGAAAATGTCTGTATGAAATTTATTTATTTATTTATTTTTTTTTTTGAAATTTATTTAGTACAGGTGGTATCAGTACTGATTAAAAATATTTGTCTGTTTACTCTTTCCTTGCACATCTCCGTGAAAGAATAACATAATAATTCAAATTACAACTCTTTTCACACCTGTAAATTGAGTAGTGATTTAAACAAAATAAAAGACCTGAGATAGTACCAAAATAATGGTTGTGAATTCCCAGCACTAAAAACACTGAAGAGACAGATCCTCAGGCTTTCACTTCAGCCTTTTCTTCATTTGTGTTAAATGAAGAATGTGTTAAGTACTTCGAAAGCTTGCTTACAGGTTTCCAGCAGATAAATCACACACATGTTCAAAATACAGAAGTCATGTTCAGAAGTGATACTGATTCTGCTGTCCAAAAAAGCCCCTCAGATTGTTTCTTGTCCTCTATTTAAGAAGGCAGGGATAGATTTGAGGATCAGGTTTATATTAATTGGCATAAATTTAAAAATGTTTGGCACTTGAATATTCAGTGTTTTGAAAAAGTTACTTAGATAGTTCTTTGGTGATAAATGAACTAATGATAAATGTCTAATGACATTTTTGATATCCTTTTCCATACTTTATAAAAAGTTAATTCAATTAAGTACAAACCAGGGCAGCCTGGGTGGCTCAGCGGTTTAGTGCCACCTTCAGCCCAAGGCCTGATCCTGGAGACCAGGATTGAGTCCCATGTCGCTCCCTGCATGGAGCCTGCTTCTTTCTCTGCCTGTGTCTCTGCCTCCCTCTGTGTGTGTGTGTGTGTGTGTGTGTGTGTCTCATGAGTAAATATTTTTAAAAAGTACAAACCAGTAATGGTACATTAGTGCACTGGAGATAATTAAAGAACTTTGAGAGAGAATATAAATGAAAAAGCTGAAAACAGTCAGCCCACTCTTAGAAATAGAATTTGTATTTTTTCTTAGGCTTTTTATTTTTTTAATTTGTAGTTTTTTAAGTAAGCTTTACACCCAACATGAACATGGGATCTGAACTCATGACCCTGAGATCAGGAGTTAACATGCTCCACCAAATGAGCCAGCCTGGCCCTCTTATGTTTTTTCTTAAGCTTTTTGTTAATGTAATAAAAGTTAAGTGATTGTCACTACTGCAAGTTAATTGAAAAAAAAAAAAAAAAGAATCTCACTTTTTAGTTGAAAATGAACATAGTTGAATTTTATAACTTTAATCCTTTCAAGTATTTATTAAATTGATGCTAGCCAGCATCATGGTGAGAGATTTAATTGCATTAAGTTGTATTCTCTGTGTGTGTGTGTGTGTGTGTGTGTATAGCATAGCACACTTAAATATTTCCTGCTGTCAAAGGTTGTAGGAAACAGCATTTTGATTCAGGGCATAATTGGAAGAAGTAGTAGTGATAAAAGGCTTTTAGTTTAGAAGGAAACACATGAGAGATTTAGTAAAAAGCTTATGGATTAGGAGAGAACTCTAAGACCTGACCAGTAAGTAACAGATCAGGGAGATATAAATGAAAATAATTAGAATGGATTATTATCAGCCCATAGACTAAATGTATGTATATGTATACAGATATATACATATGTACACTTAAAAAGATTCTGTAACTTTACTCTTTAACAGCTATCAGTGAAATAGACTGTATCATTGGTGATGGCTTTATGAACAAGGTACCATTCTGAACAGGAAGAATCAGTACTAAAAACAAATGAAAATGCAGTGTCTGGCAGCTTTCCTACCAGGTGGCAACAGAGAATTCATGTTAAGAAAGTTAACTGAATTTTTGCAGAGAGGAATGGTAAATGGTATCTAGGAATGCAAATGGTATCTTCCCCTTTAAACTTGTATCCCACAATGGAAAGAAAAATATAGAAGATAATTTTTCCCCAAAGTTAAATGGACAACAGTTGAAATGGGATGATATTTACATATTTAGATAAATTAAAATAAATTAATTAATTTAAATTTAATTTAATAAATTCATTAATTTTAACTTAAATTTATTATTCTTCCTTCTTTTTTGGTATGTTTTTTCCTATTTAGGGACTAAAATATGTGGTTAAGAGATTGAGTTTGAATTATGTTTTATGAGCAAACAAAGGCAGCAAAAAAGGAAGTCAGATCCTCTAAAGAGAAAGATAGGAGATGGTAGCACAGATGGAGTTGGAAGTTTCCTGTCTAAGCCTCTATCCAGTGATGCCAAAGAGCCTGTTTTTCTTTTTTTCTTCTCTGTATGGAGCCTACCAGGAAAGGAAAAGGGTGAAGATAGAGCTGATGGGAGCGGTAGAACAGCCTTAGCCTTGGTGCATTTATATTTACAGTATGTTAGCAGGTCAGAGATAACAAAATTCATCAGACCACCATGCTGATACATACTTATAAAAAACTTATGTAAGGTGCTATATATGAAGGGAAGGAGATTGAACTTTGGGAAATCCCACCAAAGGAACATGTTCAGACAAATATGAAATATAGGGAGTGAATTCAGAAAATGAGCAACATTTTAATCCCTTCCTTTTCTTTCATTCAGGAGACTTTAGGCATTGTAGGAAAGCTGTCATGTTCTTTTAGATCTTTTACTTATGAAAATTGGTATGTTAAATGTAGCACTGAGATTAAAACCTCTGTCAGTTCTTTGGAAACAAGAAGAGAGCAGTTGGCAAAGGCCTACTGTAGATATCTGTAAGGACTTACTCTTTACTCTGAGTATTGCTGAATGTCATTTGCAAGATTGTCTCTAGAAAAAAAAAAGGTAATTAGATAACTTACCTTGATCACTCCCTCCCACTTTGTATAGGTTTTGTCTTTTTAAAATCTATATCTTCCCTCCACTTGATACCTCTCCCTTACTCTTAAAAATCCCATTCCTCAACTGGAAGTGAATCTAAAAGTACCCAAACCCCATTCCCACATTCTAGGACAGCCCTGTGAAATTACTTATTCAGGAAGTCCTTGACATTCTGGGTGAGTATACCCCAAAACTTTGAGAATTTTCAAATTTGAGGATACTGCTATGCCATGTAATTTCTTTCAGAAAATGCTGTGAAATATAACTGAAAAGTATAGACTTCAACAAGAGTTATTTTATCCATGTCAACTAACAGAAGACAGCAGAGCCACACTGAGTTGGGAGGTTGGGACTTTGTATTCAGTCTCTGAGTGATAGATACCCCCCATACCCATTTCATAGAGCATGTTATTCAAATATGTGCCTCAGCAAATGAAGCCCTACTTGTACTGGACTCTGAAATTCTTAAAAGGTTGAAGCCTAAATTTCAATCCTTGAATAACAAAGGCCTGCTTTGCACTATACTTTATATATATGGCAGCATTTATGATATGTCAGCTACCTGCCTACATATATTAATAAGAGAGTCATTTGGCTTGAGTGACATTTGTCCATTTTACTGTCATCTGGAAAGTACTTATATTGTCTAACGTATTAGTGATTCTGGCAACTTCTTTGCAAATTTTAATTTGTACTGGGATTGCAAACTGTAGTACATTTTAATGATTAAATAGCCTTAATACTCTAAGCTGGATGCTTATGTAAAGAAATGAGGATATGACTCTGCTATCAGAGAGCTGTTGCTTTTAGAACCGTTCTTGGGATGCTCCAGTATTTCCCTCTTAATTCTGTGACTTAGCCGTAGTAATCAGTCACCACAGGGAAAATTACAGCTCATCTTTAACTTCCCCTGCTTTTCTTATAATTGCCAAGTGAGGAAACTTATAGAGCCCTAATATTTTATTGCTTCCCTACTTAACATATGCCTAACTGCCCAATTTTCTATTAACCAGTAGATATAAGAGGAATAGGGACCTGGGTGGCTCAGTGGTCGAGCATCTGCCTTTGGCTCAGGTCCAGGTCATGATCCCTGAGTCCTGGCATCAAGTCCCACATCGGGCTCCCTGCATGGAGCCTGCTTCTTTCTCTGCCTGTGTCTCAGCCTCTCTCTCTCTCTCTCTCTGTCTCTCATGAATGAATGAATAAAATCTTAAAAAAAAAAAAAAAGAGGAATAATGCCTGTCAGCTTCCACACAACATAAACTAGCTTCCTCTTCTTGTCAGTCTGGGCAAAAGTGCATGCAGCTTTCACCATTTTATCTTGATTTCTGATATTCTCAATTGCTTGGAAGCAGAGGCATTTCTTTAAAACCTTGACTTCTTCTAGACTTTGCTTTGCTTGTCTTTGCATTCTCTTTCCACCTATTAAAGGTAAAACAAATTGGAAGATAGCATGGACCTGCCATAACATCAACAGTGATACTTACAGAAAGCTAAAAATCTGGATATTACATGTCATCTAAGGCCATGTTCAAAAGATTAAAAAAAAATCAAAAGGCCACCAAAATTTGATGAGCCCAATGGTTGGAATAAGGAAGTTTTGAGTGTAAGAGAAATTGCCATATATTATAACTGTCCTAAAATTTTCCCAGTTTGGGGAAATTTTTTTCTTGACTTTAAGATAATTGTGTTCTATTTAATCTGTATGCGCGTGTGTGTCCCCATGTCTCCGGGAGCACGCATTTATGTTAATCTCATATCCTTATGATTGGGAATTTTTAGGAGAAAAGCCTGAAAGGGGAGAATGTGAATTTATACTTCACTGCAGAGATTACGGTTTACTGATGTGGTAACCACCTCTTGTGGGGTTAAAGCTACTTTAGGTAGGGACAGAAAGAGTATGAGAGGAATATAGAAGTCTAAAAGAGGTATTTTGGAGAATGTTGAAGGTGTTTAGAGTTGGGTGTATTTCGATAGACCTATGAATGTTTTTGGCATAATCTCAAAAATCTATCTTCAAGATAGTGTTAAAATTGTTATTAAAACTCACTGAAGGAATTCATCTTGATATTTAAACCTTTATAACTCATCCATTCTGTATTGGGAATGAGACATTCAGTGTTACATATGTCAGTGTTAGAGTGTTCAGCCAGAAGCCTATTTTACTAGAAAAGAGAATCTTTGTGCATTTGTGAAGTCATTTTAGGGAAATTTTCATATTTTATACTAATGTTTTGGGTATGTTTTTTCCTGACTTAATCAGGACTTTTTAACATATTATTAAAATAATTTAAATTAAAAATTAATTAATATAAGAGCAAGATGTAGTTTTATATAATAAAACTGTAATGGTTTTTTTTACTGTAATGGTTTTTATATAAAAACAGAAGATATAATAAATTTCATAAGTTAAAATACCTACTTTTTAACTAGGCATCTTTTTTCATATATCAGTTAGGAAATTGTTTCTAATTTTAGTGTTTACTTCACATTTGATGAAAGACCTCACTCTCTTAGTCAAACTATTTGTCTTAAAAAAGGCTAAATACATTGTTGGCCTTTGGGAGACTGACCAGTTCATCAATGCTTCCCTTTCTCTTTTGCTTTAACTCTGAAAACACTATTTCATCGTCTTAAGTGGAATTTATGTAGCAAACTGAGAGGCAGTGAGTTTGAATATTATGGCACTATTATACCACTTTAATTTAAATAGCTTAAAAAATTAATAACAAATAATTGTAAAACACCGTACAGAATCAGAATTAATTAATAAGTTCTTTTGCCAGTGTTAGATTTAATATTCAAATCGACCATGGTTTTATTTGTTTTCCAGATTTTTCTGACAAGAGTTACATAACCTTTTAAAACACAATCTGTTACCAATTTAAAGAATAATAAATGCAATGCACAATATTTTTGAGTCTATATATTTCTTTTTACTTAAATAAAAAAGTAGTTTATTGTGCAAAGTTGACCTTTTGTGGGAATATAAATAAAGTAAAGTGGATTCTCCTGGGATCATTAAGGAAGGGAGACCAATGCAGAAAGAATGGTTGTGATTTCAAGAGCACATTTTTATGTTAAATGTGGTTGAGAAAGAATGAAAGCAGTATTGAAAAATGGTTTCAAATAATTACTGTTGAAATCAAACCTTTCTTTTTTTATTAGATCTTTGAAATAAGAGAATGGTGAGACAGAAATGAAAACTTCAAATGAAAATTTAAATGTGTCAAATTAGTTTTTAAGTATTCTACATTTCTTCTATTGTTATGAGTAGGTCTATCAAAATATTACTTTGAAACCAAAACAGTTTTGAGCCAAAATCTAATAAAATCTGTTGTATTTTTGTTACCATGTCATTTTGTGGTGTTTCAAAGGAAATGGAGTATCTTTATCCTAATCTATAATAGTAAATTATTTTAGAAATTTGGCTTGACATACAAACAGATGTGTTTTCTTGAGTCCTTTTAAACTGAGGGTTAGTGGTTTGTGGTTTATTGTTCCTGTGATTGGCATTAAAAGCTTTATTTCACAGCTTGCAGTGAGGGACTATAGGGTAGAGAGTGGCTGTGTTCCACAAACTAAATTCAAAAAGTGTCAATCAAGGTCTCACATAGGTTGCTTAGAGAATGAGTTTTCTTACTGATTTCACCAAATGTCGCCTCATGCTGTCTTTGATTGGCACAGCCTGGCAGGGAGGATGGATGAATCTGTCACCGACTGGTTAATTGTGTTGCTGGTCTCAGTCTGACATCAGGTCTTTGACTCTTAAGTGGCTCAATACAAAACAAATTAGCAGATTGTAGTCATATTTCTCATTCTATATGCTTTGACTTTGTTGAATGCAGTCCATAAATCATATTGACTGACACACAAGTAAATGATGAAAGCTGCTTTTGAGACATGGATCTAGAAAGCAGCACTGTGAAGGTGCCATGGAAGGATGCATATGGTTGACCCTTTGGGAATTTCCTAGGAGCCAAATGTCTCCTTACCACAATTGTTCTTAGAAGAAAAGCTTTGGGGTAATGCAAAAAGGATCTAATATGTCAGCAGATTCTCTTTTACAAGTTCCTTTGAAATCTAAGAAGTTTGTCTAAGGGTTTTCTCTCTTTGCAAGTTGTTTTTCAGCAAAATGTTAGAGGAGGGTAAAAAAGGAGTTACCTTTAAAAGTTTGGCAGGTGTTTTTACTTATTGAACTTTGTGTTAAAGAAAAAGAAAATGTTAATAGTAGTTGCAATTAATTTTTCAGATGAAGGCTGCAGAAATTCCTACGTCCTTGAAATTTATTCATTATTTTGGTTTTGTTTGTTAAAAAACAGCATTTCTAATGAAAAAGGCTAGTTTTTAAAGATAGTTGCAAACGCACTTAGATTACTTTTGTTCTAGAAAATGATAATATTAAGAATGTCCACAATAATAGTAATAATAATAATGTTCAGAAAGGGGTGTTCTGGTTATACCAAAGTGTGCCAAGGGCTATAGGCATCAGAAATGAATTGCCAAAGGTGTTTTTTGGATGTGCAAATATTTGAAACTTAAAAATTTTCTCTCTAAATATAAGTCATAGATGGACTTAAGGATATTTGTGCATATTTTATAGATAGGAAGTAAACATGTTAAAAATGTATTATTTTATAGAATATAACTTTTTAAATATTTAAAGAATTCAAACCTTTGATATTAACTTTAATTTTGGGCTTTGGAAAGACTTTATTTCATTTGAAAAAATTTTTTTTCATTTGAAAATTTATAAAATATAAGAAATATTTTAATCTTATATCTTCTTTGAGAACAATAAGCCTGTATTTAATATGCATTTCAGAAGAAATTTGGTGTTAGGGTTTTATTATCATATATATTGTTTAAACAAAAAGCTAAATTTGCTCGCGCACTCATGTATATATGTGTGTGTGTGTGTGTGTGTGTGTGTGTGTGTGTGTGTGTTTTCATTACTTATTTCCACCAAGATTATGGAACAGTCTGTATTTCTGTACTCTTACCATCATTTTTGGCTCCAGTACTGTGGTTATATAGTCACTTCTAGCATCTGAACCCATGTTGAATTTTAAAGATCACCTTAAAATTAAATTGCTAAAATTGTGCAGTGTGTTTACTTTTGAAATGAATATAATAATAATTGTAGGGGGCAATTTATTAATCTTTTGCAGTTGGTATATTACAGGGGCAACGTAAGTAGGACATGGAGCTGATTGGATGGAGAAGTACATGAAACTAAAATGCAATAGTTGTTCCATTAGGTCAAAATTACATTTCCATTAAGTATTTTTCAAGCCTACTATATGTGATTAAATGACATGTCATTGATTTCTCCTTTTTCTATGTTTTTGTCCCCCTCCCATTCATATTGATATGGTGCTTGAGGAATGGAGCTGCATGTCTCCCAGACTAATTCCTCTTGGGTTTGAGGGATCTTGAAGCATGCTGGGTTTTGCATTGTTTGTTACATTCTTTTTTGGCAGTTCATCAGTATCTGTCAAATATATTGTTTGCATTGGCTTTTATCTCTAAAGTTTTTGATTAAGAAATTAAGATTCCATTTCAGATAGTTTTTCACTGCTAAGTTTCTGAATGCTAAAGACATATTCATAAAAGCTGCTTCATTTCTAGTCTGACTTTAAATGTGTAGTTTAATGAACAAATGTTCTAATAAACATCTTAAAAATATAGTTATGTTCTTTTCTAACAGATCAACTCTGTAAACATTTCTGTACCAATTTAGTGAAACATTTATGTTTAGATTTTTACATCATTTTGTAGCTTTATTGGCCTTTGTGAAAGTAGTAAAAAACATAATTATCAAATAGCATTGAGTAAATATTTATTAATGCAAATGAGGCAAAACATGACACATTTTCCAAAAGTCATTATTTCTGACCATATTTATAGATCTTTGAATCCTATCACAGAAGTCAATCCATCACCAAGTCACATGGTGGTAGGTTGCAGAGAGCAATACTAGGAGCAGTGTTACACTAGAAAACTGTACATGAAAGAGTCTTTATAATATTTTAAACTTTTAATTGGAATACAGAATCCATTTAGATTAACAGTTTATACTAAAAGTGATGTTGTGTGATTCAGCTTTGTAATCTAGAGACTAAATACTAGAAATTATAATTTTTAAGAAAATATAGCCTTAAGACTATCAGTGAAAATTTATGTAGTTTTTAGGAGCTTACTGTAGTATAAAATATTTTATAATGTTATATATAGTGAAAGAAAAACACAAGTATTTGTAGTTATTTAACCACATATTTCTAAATAATCAGATGATTTAAAAACTAAATGTAGATCTGTAGATGATTTTGAAATCATATTGGTAGGCAAGCTCCCCTCCCCTCCAGCTAATTGAAGCTATGCTACAAACCAGTGTTCTAACTAGAAGAACTTATGATTCAAAATATATTTTTAATTTTAGGTACAGTTTAAATGAAAATAAATTATGTTGCTTATTAACTTTATTCTGACTTGATTATATAAAGCAGAGCTTAAAGAACATCATATGAATAAAATGTTCTGTCAATATAATTATTTTATGTCATAAATGTCATATTTTAACGTGCATTTTTAAAAATACTTGGGACATTTCAAGAGATCTAACATAATAATTCATGGATTTTTTACTTGTCTTTTGATTTTCCTGGGTACAATTAGAACTTTAATGATATTTATGTTCTAAGAAGGACAAGTAAACAAGAATATAATTCTTAATTCTTTTTTTTTTTAATTCTTAATTCTTATGCTAAAAAGTATAGCTGCTTAGAATACAGAAATAGAAAGGCCAGTTGATCACTGTTGTACCCCCAAGAAGACAATAAAAAGAATGTCAGATATATAATTTTTCTGATACTTTGTGGTGTTTTTCTATGTTTGTTTATTTATTTATGTTTTGGTTTTAATATTTGTTTTAAACAGGGGAAAGTTGCTCAGACTGCTTGCATGTCAGCCTGCCAGCATCTGTCAACATCCTTAATGCAGATGCTATTGGACAGTGAGTTAAAACAGATAAGCATGGGAGCTGTTCAGCAGTTTAATTTAGATGTCATACAGTGTGAATGTAAGTACCTTATTAAATCTCATGCATTTCTAGGAATCTGTATTTAAATTATATGGGAAAAAAATGGCACATAAAAGGATGACTCAGAAAAGAGGGAAAAGACCTGAATCAGTGAAATTTTCAGCCTTTGAAGCAGTTTCTTTCAAGAAAAATGTCTCAGTTTCAGTTTAAGGGCTCTAGCACTCCAGAAGCACTGAAGTGGTTCTATACAGACTGGGATAATTGAAAAGATGATTCATTTTTCTCCTTATTCCTTTTTCTGGTCATTATTGCCAGGACACTCTAAATACTGGTCATCAGTGGCTGAAATCATTCTAACTTGTCAACTTACTTTCTGGATAGGTAGCTTTTTGGATACTTGCTGCAGGGATAATTTTAGGACCCTGTATTCCAAACAAAGCTTCTTTTGAATTCTGAATTTTTGGTTCTCATTCCCCCTCAATTTCTTAAGCCTTTACCTTTGCCATTGTTTTTCACTGTTTTCTTTAGGTAAGAGCTGAGCAGATTCTATAATCTCTCTGTAATTCCATTCCGTTTTCTTTAGGTAAGAGATGAGCAGACATTAGCCAGTCTGCTTCAAAACTGGATATGCTGTTTGGTTATTAGCTTTGTAATATATACTTCTGAATGTGGGTTTTATCACCATTAAGTTATAGCTCTTTAAATAATTAAATGATGAAAATCCCTGGTTGACAATGGAGTCAGGCACCACTGTTGATAAATTGAAAATCAGTGGGGGACAAGAAGGATTATAAAATGTCTGTCTGAGACAAATATTACAATAATATATTCTGTATGAAAGACATTGAAAATGTCAGCGACTTGGAACTGAAGCAAGAGTGACTGGTAATTTTTCAACAAATATAAAATATCTGTCCACTGTGTATAAGGCATTCTACTAGGGAAAACAGAGTTCATATTAAAATGAATAATTATCTAAGCTATTTGATCAAGATCAGTTTGCTGAGCAAAAAAATAAGTCCAAAGTTTTTAAAAACTTACCTATTTCTTAAAAAAAAAAAAAAAAGAAATGCTTATTTACAAAGGAAAAAGTTAATTTTTCCTTAGGGAAGAGGATTTATTTTCTTTTCCTAGGAAGCATTTCTGTTTCCTCTCGTTAGAAAACCTTTACTAGCTAGTTTGGTTAAAAGAAAGGAAAGAAGAGGAGAGGAGAGGAGAGGAGAGGAGAGGAGAGGAGAGGAGAGGAGAGGAGAGAGGAGAGGAGAGAGGAAAGGAAAGGAGAGAGGAAAGGAAAGGAGAAGGAAAGGGGAAAGGAAAAAGGAAAGGGGAAAGGAAAGGAAATGAAAGGAAAAAAAAGGAAAGGAAAAGGGAGGGGAGGGGAGGGGAGAAAAAAAGAAAGCCCTTTATTATATATCTTTCTCAAAATACAGCTATCATTTAAAAATGGTATTTTTTATTTTTTAAATATTTATCAAAATAATACCTTTGTTTTTTTACAAATTTCTAAGCTCAAAATAATTGCTATTCCATTCTATAAATAGTTTGAAACTGATTTTTTTGTAAGTTCTATAAAGTTTGTCTTAATAAGATCATTACAGTATGACATTACATATGTAAACATCTTACATAAATATTGCTTGAGGTATTTTGTATTATTACATCATTAATGTGTTTTCAAAATAATTAGTTGGCTTAATACTTTATTGGCATTTGGTTGTATCTTCTCAGGTGTTTTGTTCAAAAGTGGAAATTACTGTTTGGCTAGTCAGCTCTAGGTATCTAGATCTTCTGTGTTGTCTTCCCTCTCCATAAAAGGCTAGTCTAGCTGTGCTCAACAAAATCTTTGCCTCTCTATCCTTCCATAGATAGTTTGTACCTTTAGTTAACTTATTTGGGTGGAGTTCTTAAAGGCTGCTTTTAAAATGCTGATTTTTTTTGAAGCACTATTCTCTTGGAAGAGACCAAGAAAAGAAAGGTCCTAAGGATGAGCCATAACTCAGGAAATCTAGGTTTAAGTACAAGAAGGGTAAACCTTATTAGCCTGATGGGAGCCAAGGTTTAGGCACTATAGATACGGGAAGGGAGAGACCAGGATTCAAAGAAAACCACACAAGATAATTCAGCTTCCTTTAAGATTATGCCTACGATTCACTCTGCTCCTTAACACTTATCATGTTATTATTTAATCATTACTCACTTAATATAGTATCATGCATTCGGTACTAACTGAAGAAATGTAAACCAATATTATATTTTCCATGTTTATTCCACTATCTTTCTGGTGCAAAAGAACTCTACACCCTATCATGAATTTAGTGACTGATTCATAAATCACTTAAAAATGAAACTTAGCTTTTTTTATTGAATATTTTTAGAGAATTAAATTTGCATTTTATTTTAAATAGTATTTTTGGGGATCCCTGGGTGGCTCAGCAGTTTAGCGCCTGCCTTTGGCCCAGGGCGCGATCCTGGAGTCCCGGGATCAAGTCCCACGTTGGGCTCCCGGCATGGAGCCTGCTTCTCCCTCCTCCTGTGTCTCTGCCTCTCTCTCTCTCACTCTCTCTCTCTCTCTCTCTGTCTATCATAAATAAATAAATAAATCTTAAAAAATAAATAAAATAAATAGTATTTTTTTTAATCTGGATTTTTTTTCTTTCCTTTTTTTTTTTTTTTAATTTAAGGTTTTATTTTTCAATAGTCTCTATACCCAGTGTGGGGCTCCCACAACCTGGAGATAAAGAGTTGCATGCTCTACCAACTGAGCCAGCCTGGCACCCTGAAAGCAGTTTTTTAAAATACAAAGTTTATTTTCAGTATTGATGCAGTATGTATGCTTTCTATATTTTGGAGCAGGGAAAGGAGAAGAGGAATTTGGCTAGGTAGGAGGAAGGCTAAAATGCATCATAAATTTGTGAAGAGAAGGGTCTGAATACCACAGGAATCAACTGGGATATGGTGAAGATAGGTAGATAATTCAAATGTAGAGTCCTAAAAGCTAAAAGATCATTGAGTTTCACCACTTACATGATAATAAACATATACATACTCCTCTGCCTTGAAATCCTCTCTAAATAACCGTGCCAAGTAGTTGTCCAGCTAGTACTTGAACATCCAATTTGGGGATTAACTACTCTTCAGAAAATGTGTTTCCATATAATGTATCACTCTATCAATTTCTTCCAATGAGGTGAAATCACTTTCTCTAAACTTCTCTTTATTTAGCTTGTTCTACCTTAGCTATAGTCACCACTGCCTTTGTGCAAATTAGAAATGGTGTCCCTACTAAAAGGAAAAAGCCATTTAGAGTTGTCTGTTTTATATGAATTAGAAAAATTTCATCTTTTTTTTCAGGTGGACTCAACCCCCTCACATGGTTTATCAAGTGAAATGTAGTCTAGATGTCAGCCCTTCTCTTGCGACCCTCTCTTCTCCTCAGCTAGAGACCCATATGTAGTAAGATGTCTGATGCAGTCTGTATGTGGCAGTTCTGCTTAGGGTCATACAGAGGAAAACAAATTTTCATCCACAAGCAATTATGGATGAAAACCAAATATATGAAAACTGCTCTTATATCCTTCCAAATCATCTGAAGGCCAGACGTCAACAATTCCTCTTACTGTTCTCATGTGATGTGATTTTAGATCCATAGTTCTTCTTTGAATAAACTGGTTTGACTACCTTGTGTTTAATATCTAATATCCAAAGTTGACTACAGAGATACTCAGGTATGGGGGAACCAGTATAATCTGCAGTTGAACTATCAAATACATTGTTCCATAGCCTATACTTTATTACCAAAGCCCAAACTATTATTACCTTTTTTGGTTACTAGAGTATATTCTCAAATCTTTGAAGCTGTAGTCTTCTAAAACCTGTGTATCTTTGTCTGTCTCTTGTGTGTGCATGTGATTGTAATTGTTAAGCTCTGTTTATCCTATCCTATATTTGTATAGTTGGTTTTTGTTTTGGGATTTTAAAGTTATCCATAGTAAATTTTTAAAAAAGATTTTATTTATTTTATTTATTTTATTTATTTATTTATTTATTTTATAAAATAAAATAAATTTTATTTATTTTATTTATTTATTTATTCATGAAAGACACAGAGAGAGGGGGAGGGGGACAGACATAGACAGAGGGAGGAGCAGGCTCCATGCAGGGAGCCTGATGTGGAACTCGATCCCAGGACTCCAGGATCATGCCCTGAGTGGAAGGCAGATGCTTAACTGCTGAGCCACCCAGGCATCTATCCTGTAAATTTAAGATTTGTTTCACAACTAATCTATTGAGGTCTTTTTATATCAAAATTTAATATCAACTGCAGATTTGTAATCATGCTTTTTACATATTTAACAGGGTCACTAGCAAAACATTGAACAAAACCTTATATCTATATCATGAGATAGAGTAAATCAGTGGTTCTCAAAACCTGATCCTCAGATGAGGACCTGGGAACTTGTTAGAAATGTGAATTCTTGGGTCTCATCTGCTGAATTAGGAGCTCTGGGCACCAGACACCCAAGGTGATTTTGATGCACAGTAAAGTTTGAGTACCACATTATATGGACTTTCCCTTTGTATTGACTTAGATCCATTATTCAGTATTTTATGGGTAAAGTTTGAGTACCACATTATACAGACTTTCCCTTTGTATTGACTTAGATCCATTATTCAGAATTTTATGCGTATCTTAAGAGTTTTTTTTCAGCCAGTTACTAATTCCCTAATTGAATCTAGTTCATGGTTTTGTTCAAAGTAATAAGCAAGTTTGTCAGATGCCTTGCTGGCATATGGGCATAATAACGGCCATTAGATTTTTCTTATCAACCAGTCTACCCTTTAAAAGAAGAAAATTATTACTCTGATTCTTTATAAACTCATATTGTTTCATAATAATTACTTTCTCTTCAAGAGGCCCAGAAATCATTACTTAAAAGACTGTGACTCATTCTTGAGATTAACATAAAATCTTACTAGTCTGTGTTATACTCAGAAGAGATCCAGAGTCCAAGGAAATCAGGTACCAGGGGTTAAGAATTAGAGACCATGAACCACCACAGATCCTGGGCAAGTTAAGAAAGGCTTAAGTCAACGAATTTAAGCAATAGGAGATGAACATGAAATACTAACATCAAGAATGACCTTTTTTTTTTTTTTTTTTTTAAAGAATGACCTTTATTATGAGGTGGCTCAGTCAGTTAAGAGTCTACCTTCAGGGATCCCTGGGTGGCGCAGCGGTTTGGCGCCTGCCTTTGGCCCAGGGCGCGATCCTGGAGACCCGGGATCGAATCCCACGTCGGGCTCCCGGTGCATGGAGCCTGCTTCTCCCTCCGCCTGTGTCTCTGCCTCTCTCTCTCTCTCTCTCTCTCTGTGACTATCATAAATAAATTAAAAAAAAAAAAAAAGTCTGCCTTCAGCTCAGGTCATGATCTCAGGGTCCTGGGATCGTGCCCCATGTCAGGCTCCCTGCTTGGCAGGGAGTCTACTTCTCCCTCTCGCTCTGCTCCTCCCCCTACATGTGCTCTCTCTCTCTCATAAATATATTAAAAACTTTTTAAAAAATGGCCTTTACTCTAAGTTAGATTTTCCTTTAATTGGTTTTGATCAGAAAGCAGAATGTTTATTTTTCCATCATCATTGCTTTGTGAAAACATTATACATATATTTTTTTAGGCCTTAGAATGTCAGTCTACAGGTAGAAATGGAAAGGACATCTCACTGAAGTTGGGAAGATGGGTAGATGGAAATAATTTTGTTTCTGACATTCAACCATGTACTTTTAGTTTTTTTATTTTTCTGATGGCAAAAGAATTAGCACTGATCCATCTATGTGCTCACTTGTTTTTTTAAACAATTTTTGCTGGTATTCCTTATGACACACATACTTGTAAGTTAAACTGGCTTAAGCTAAAATTTCAGTCTGCAACTGAATTTTTCCCATGTAAGGTCAAATGATTCATAGGAAGATTCATTTATTTAAATGTTTAATGAGAACCTATTATCTGGTATATACAAGGAAATCCAGGTTGAAACAAGCTTCAAAGATCTCATAGTCTGGTTGGTTGGGAAGAGGCAGACATGTAAATAACTATACTAGAACATAACAGTTCTTTTTTTAAATAACAACTCTTTATATAAGTATATATTACTTGTAGTAGAGAGGGAACAACTCTTTATTCCATGGGGTTGAGAAGATTGACTGTAATTGAAGTGAAATTTGAACTGGGCCTTAAAGGATGGATAAGATTTCATCAAAAGCAGGGAAGGGCATTCTGAGGTAGAGGGAATGACCTAGACAAAAGCACTATGATGAGAGAATGCTTGGGGATTTTTCCCATTTCCCCAGTTTTCTGTGGCTCAACTACAAGATGCATGATGAAAGCATTACAAGATATGACTGGAAAAAGTTAGACTCCTAATGCTTGAACTTTATTTAATGAGCAATAGCCAGTTTAACTTTTTTTTAAATATTTTATTTATTTACTCACAAGAGACACACACAGAGAGAGAGAGAGAGAGAGAGAGGCAGAGACACAGGCAGAGGGAGAAGCAGGCTCCATGCAGGGAACCCAACATGGGACTCCATCCCGGGTCTCGAATCATGCCCTCCCTGCTCTGAAGGTGGCACTAAACCGCTGAGCCACCCGGGCTGCCCACCGCTTTAACTTTTTAATCAGGACTATGATATGATGAAATCTGTCATAGAAAGTTAACTCTGTGTCAGGTGGAAATTGAACTGAAATAAGATACTGCAAGTAGGCAAACCTGATAAAGATTATAGAACTTTTTTGTGAAGGATAAAAAGAGCTTGACTTTGGGCAGTGGTACTGAAGAGAAGAGGTTGGATTGCAGACATTTTGGATGAGAAAATACATAAAATTATTGAGTAAGTAAAGGTACAATTTGATACGATTAAGATGGTTAGAATCACACAGATGAGACCTAGAGAATGCATCTCATGATTCAGGGACTGGGGGCAGGTGTGAAAAGGGAGAGAAGAGGGAGAGAGAGAGGAAGGAAAGGGAAGGGGGACAGAGAGAGAAGAAAAAGATTTAACTTCCAGGATAGATAATAATATTCAACATATATAATTGTAGGCACCTCATAGAATGCTATGTTTACAGCATACTTGTTGAAAAATGAACAAATTAATCAGGAAGTCTCTATAATTTACAATTGTCTCTTTTAGAGTTCTGCCTTCGTTGTCAAAAAGTTAAGGCCAACTCAGGACTGTTTAAGATTTTGATGCAGACCTAATAGATCATTTATAAAAATTCTTCTCATATTTGATAACTATGTTTAAATAACCCCTTAAATCATACCTGTTTTAAAGAGTTAAAGTTTCTTTAATATATTCTTAGGGGATTGTTTTTTTACTACCCTTTGGTCATTTTTCTTTGGATCGTTTTCTTTTTTAACCCATAGTAGATCAAACTTGATAGAAGGTCTGAGTTCATGAATGGGGATCCCTGGGTGGCTCAGCGGTTTAGCACCTGCCTTCGGCCCGGGGCCTGATCCTGGAGACCCGGGATCGAGTCCTGCATCGGGCTCCCTGCATGGAGCCTGCTTCTCCCTCTGCCTGTGTCTCTGCTTCTCTTTCTCTGTATCTCTCATGAATAGATGGATAAAATCTTAAAAAAAAACAAAAAACAAAAAAGAATGTCTGAGTTCAGGAATGTAGAATCATATGAACTTATGTAGAACTTTTTTTTTAAGATTTTATTTTATTTTTAAAGTAATCTCTACACCCAGTGTGGGCTTGAATTCAATCCTGAGATCAAGAGACACACATTCCACTGACTGAACCAGCCAGGTGCCCCTTTATGTAAACTTTTTAAAAAATTTCTTTCAAATCAGTCTTAAGATGATCTGAACATATGTCAGGAAGCTGAAACGATGGTTCTAATCCTGACTGCCTGTATTTTGGGCAAGTGGCTTTGGACAAACCATTCAGCAATCGAGAAGCCTCTGTTTTTCCTGTAAATATGGGATATGGAATTGATAATTTCCAAGGTGCATGCTAGTTTACGATTGGGAGGCAGTAAAAATTTTAAGGCAAACAAAAGTGGGGCTTTGAATTCATACATTAATTAATTCCTTCTTATCTATTATGTGTTTGGTATTTAAGCAATATAGTGGTAAACAGAAAAGGTTGTCACTGTCTTGGGGTTTAAGCCCAGGGGAAGCAATCATTAGATAATTGCACTAGTAAATATGACTGTAAGTTGTTAAATTCTATAGAAGTATAGGGTACTTTGAGTAAGTATAAGAAATAGACCTAATTTAAGTAAAAAGCTGTATAGATTAAGAATACAAGGTAGAGTCTATGCATGAATAAAGCGGATACTTTTGATTAAGTTGACCATATAATCAAAATGCTACTATAGCTACCTGATTAGAGAAGTCAGGAAGGCATCCATTTGGAATTGCAAATGTAACCACCTCTGAAAACTGCACGGAACCTTTGATCCTATAATAAATAGACTTTGTATAACTTCAAGAGAAATTGCTTCTTAGTTAGAAGAGCATTTGCCACACTTGGTGTGAAGCAGATGTTCTAAATCTTAATGTGTGATTTTGTTTTATGCTTATTAAACACATTGTTATGTATTGGGCCCCAATATTGCTTCCTTGTAAATGCAAATACATAGAGGAAAAGATCAGAATGTCCTCTTAGGTTTTTATAAAGGTGTCTCAGAAATCTTTTACATCACTAACAAAATACAGAATATTTCCAGAGCATTAGGCAATCAGAAAGAGTTGAAGTACCCAAAAATAGATCTAGAATCCTTTCCCATACATTCTGTATAAATATCCAGATGAGATTATCCACTCCTAAGAGTTTAACATCTTAAATCCATAGATATTAGAAAAGCTCCAAGTTGAAGAGTACTGGTCTCTGTTTCAGTGGTGAGTTATTGAGGAATAGGTGAATCTCTAGATATAAAGGCCTTGGTCTTGGGACACCTGGGTGGCTCAGCAGTTGAGCGTCTGCCTTTGGCTCAGGGCGTGATCCTGGATTCCCACGTTGAGCTCCTTGCATGGAGCCTGCTTCTCCTCCCTCTGCCTGTGTCTCTGCCTCTCTTTCTGTGTCTCTCATGAAAAAATAAATAAAATCTTAAAAAAAAAATAAAGGCCTTGGTCTTGTTTTTTTGTTTTTGTTTTTTTTTTTAAAGATTTTTATTTATTTTTTCATGAGAGACACAGAGAGAGGCAGAGACATAGGCAGAGGGAGAGGGAGAAACAGGCTCCCAATGGGGAGCCCAATGTGGAACTCCATCCCAGGACCCCAGGATCACGCACCCTGAGCGGAAGGCAGACGCTCAACCACTGAACCACCCAGGTGTTTGGTCTTTTTCATTTTGAATAAAGCCTTAGCCCACTTACAAAAATGGATGAAGCCTCTTTATAGATACTGTGTGTGTGTGTGTGTGGCTTTGACCTCAGGGCCTCTAATTCTAACCTTGAAAAAAGAACTGTATCTCCAAATAAAAGGATTCAGGGAGAATCACGTGGATATATACCATAGAACAATATTTTAACGTCTAATTTTATAGTATACTGGATGTCATTATATGGGACATTTGGTCCTAAAGGCATACATCCCATTGCTCCCAATCACATGTAACAATATAAGTCTGAAAGTCAAAACTTCGGGGATCCCTGGGTGGCGCAGTGGTTTGGCGCCTGCCTTTGGCCCAGGGCGCCATCCTGGAGACCCGGGATCGAATCCCACGTCGGGCTCCCAGTGCATGGAGCCTGCTTCTCCCTCTGCCTGTGTCTCTGCCTCTCTCTCTCTCTGTGTGACTATCATAAATAAAGAAAAAAAAATATTAAAAAAAAAATGAAAGTCAAAACTTCTAAGACCCTGGACTTCTAGGCATGAGTTCTTCACCACCAGAAAAACCACTAGATGGTGCTCTTCATCATTCCTTCTAACGACACATCTGGAGCACAGGGAACACCTTCTTTGCCTAGCCAAAATTTGAGTTCTAATTAGCTACTTTAAATTTTCAGATCTAGCAAGAAATAGAATTATTAGGAATCTCTTTAATATGCAGACTACTATATTTATTTTCAGTCATTTATTTAGTTACAAAGTCATTCCATTTTATATACCTCTCCCTTGTTATCTACAGTCTTAAGACTAGCCTGGCCAGCCTCCCCATTTTCTCTCTCTCTCAATCATTTGTCAGTCTTTTGGTCTGTTTGCTCTTATGACCCTTTCTTCTGCTTCCACCCACCCCTGACAATCCTAAATATGCTTGTAGATATTTTCCAAATAATCTACATTCTCTGCTTTTAGTAAAAATAACTGTGCCTAGGATAAGATTGTTCAAGGACTTATTCCCTCTGTATTTAATTTCAGAGAAGATTTTATATTTTCATGCCAGGATAAATACTTACAGCCTGACTTTTTTTTTTTTTTTAAGATTTATTTATATAAGACAGAGAGAATCCTAAAGGGCAGAAGGGGAGAGAGTATCCTGAAGGAGACTCCCCACTGAGTAGGGAGCCCAGCTCTGGTCTGAATCCCAGGAGCCTGAGATCATGACCTGAGCCAAAATCAAGTGTCAGATGCTCAACCAACTGAGTCACCCAAGTGCTCTCTTCCAGCCTGACTTCTTAGCAGTTTTTGTACCCCCATACCAAACCCTATACATCTATATGTAGATCCTGAGGGCAAAATTTTTTGTTATATATACAAATAACTCGTGGCTTTGGCTACAGATATTCTTTATTCTCTTAGAACTTTGGAGATGGCCAATTTGGAAGACATTTTTTGTCATTATATTTGTCATGTATTAGCATGTATTATTTTTCACTTTCAGTTTCTTCTAAATTAATTCAGACTTGTCTCCTTTCCAGTTAGGCTTATATAGTAGTTTTACTCTGTTGTTTTCAAAGACCTTCCCAGTAAGATCAGACATCTTCCCTTCTAGTCTTTCTTTTAGGGTATTTTTAAACTTTGGATCACTTATTATTATTAAGTTCCATATTCTAGCAGAAAATAAGAGGAAATGAGTAGATCATGAAGTGATTTTTGTTTTCAAAAAATGGTCAAGTTGGGCCATTAAGAGGAAAAAAACCCCAAAGATTTAGAGTAGCTTTATTAAAACAACAACAACAACAACAAAAAACCTCTAGCAGCACTTGGCTGGCTTAGTTGGTAGAGCATGCAGCTCTTGATCTCAGGACTGTAAGTTTGAGCCCCATGGTGGGTTACTTACAAATAAAATATGTTTAAAAATAAACTTTAGAAAGCCTAGAAACTATTTTTTTTCCCTGGAAACTATTTTAAAATATTGTATAGGAAGACCAGGATCAATGTGTGTTTTTAAAAAATACACTTCCTGACATGGTTAAATGACAAAGAAATAGATATCGTAATAGGGAGTAGGCATTATTAAATAAAAATAATAAAAAGATGACCTAAGAGGGGTAACCTGGTGGCTCAATTGGTTAAGTGTCTGCCTTTGGCTCAGGTCATGATCTCAGGGTCCCAGGATGGAGCCCCAATTCAGGCTCCCTGTTCAGCAGAGAGAGTGCTTCTCTCTCTCCCTCTGCCCCTCCTTCCACCACTCATGTTTTCTCTCTGTCTCAAATAAATACAATCTTTTTTTAAAAGATAATCTAGAGAAAAAAACACAGAAACCCCAAATATGACAAATCATATAAAAAATAAGGACCTAGATGAGCCAAGAGGGAATCTGGAGATAGTACTTAAAGGCATCCCCAAATTAGTATTCATTTCTTTAAAACTTCAAAGGTTGAACAATATCTCCAGAATTATTGAAACCATTAGACAATATTAATAGAAATGAATGATTTGTATTATTATTCATTCATTCAACATTATTTGCTGAATATTTCCTATACACCAAACATGGATTATATAGAGGTAAAAGAAATGATCTCTACTTCTCACAAGCTTCTTGTTTAGTGGAAGAACTCACAATTTAGTTTTAATTGATGAAAACATTAGGAATATTCTCAGCCATCCTCAGTTATTTTGAAATAAATACAATATATATATACATAGTATGTTCTAGCTTTACAGTGCATTAAGCCATGTGTGGGTATTAAATTAACTAAAAATTCAGTTCACTGGAGATAGAGAACATTTCTGTTATTGCATAAAGTTCTGTTGGACAACTCTATTCATGATCTATTCAGCAAACTACATAATATATCAATAACCAGGACTGGATAGCATCTTTTTAGAATTTCTTTGTTCATTTGTTCAATTTTCCTTGCATTTATTTAAGAAACTTTTGTTGACTACTCTATATCTCAGGCATTTTGCTAGGTGATAGGGATGTAGAAGTGAGAATATATATTCTACCCTCAGGGAGTTCATGGTCAGGTGGGAAGACCCAGGCAGATAAACAATTATAAGATAGCAGAATGGGTGGTGTAGTTAGCCTGTGCACTGGAAATTGTAGTGAGAATACAGAGGAAGACTCACCCAGCCCGCAGGATAATGGAAGTCTTCCACGGAAGGTGATGATTGAATGGAAAGATAAGTAAGAGTTATCTGATGGAAAAGAAGAGGAGAAGGGCTGCTCCAGGTAGAAGGATCGCAGATACTGTGGAAAGAGATTGTGGTTTATGCAAGCAAGTACAGGTAGTTTGATACGGAAAGTGTTTAAGATGCCTTTAGGGAAGTGGTAAGAGATGAGACTAGAGAGATTGGTAAAGACCAGATTATGAAGGACCTTATTTGTCTTGCTTTATTGGGAAGGTGATAGGAACCATTGAAAGATGTTAAACTCTGATGTCGCACAAACTACATATACATCTTACATAAATCACATTAGGAGTAGTGGATGGAGAGGAAGCAGGGAGACCAGATAGGACTGTGTGTTATTATCCAAGCAAGAAGTGATAATAGTTTGAACTAAGGTAGAGACAGATTCAGGCTGAAGATGTCTCAGAAGATAGGAACAACAGGATTGACTGAATTTTGGTTTTAAAGAAGTAAGGGAAAAAATATGAAGCTCTTGAACAAATTGAGTAGTATATAATTAGAAATGTCCTCTGTACCAGATGATTATCAGATTGCTAAATTGTCTCCTTTCCCTAAAAAAAAATTGAGAAAAAGCCCTAGGAACTATAAATGAGTGAATTGTACTTCCATATTGGTTAGGTTCTTGTGAGAGATAAGATAAAAGGTAAGAGACTAAATACATAATCAGATTCTAGGTTAACTGCGTGAATGCTAGGAGATCTGAATTAACTATATGATCCTGGACAAGTTATTTCAGTTTTAATTCTTCTAATCTTTATAGATTGAATCTTTATAGATTGAATCTTTATAAATGAAGGACTAAGTGACTTTTAAGCCAAGTTTTCAGGGGACTGGTGGAGGTATTTCAAAGAGTGTCTCTTCTAGACACAAGATTTTATGACCCATCATCTCCATGTCCTATTTATTAAAATAAGTTATTGTGATGATCAAAGTAGGTGGTGTGTGAGAAACTGCTTTGTAAACTATAAAGTGCCATATAAATTTATGAAACTCATAATTTTGACACTAAGCTCCATGGTTTAATCCCAAGTAATGGAGCTTAAACTATAGTACATTAAACAGGAACTGAGAGAAAAGAAAATGAAAGATGATTTTCAGTGCAGAAAAAATTCTGGGAGATAAAGTAAATAATGATTGCAAGTGTAATCGAAATTGAGCTTCATTTTATGCCTGATGTATAAAGTAAGTTTTTAAGTGTCCCTGTGTTAGAGGAAGTATTTATTTTCTGTGTATAGATGTGTATATGTGGAGATGATGCAAGCTGAGCCAGCATTTATAACCTTGGTTGGAGACCACTAGGGATTCATGGTTAACTGTTACTTGGAAACAGTGGCCTGAGACTGGGGCCAAGAAAGCCAACAATATGCCAGGCGGTCTACCTTCACTTACAACAGGTTATTAGAATTTTGCTTTATTATGTTTCAATTAAGACCTGATGGTACTAGAGAAAGACAACTCAGTTATTTGGGATTGGGACATGGTTGGGGGTGATGGGATCACCACAGTATGAAAGGATGCCACTTTTCATCATATGAAAAGACAATCATGTGAGTGAATTATACTAAATAATGAAAAGTTATGCTCAGTAAATCTTAGTTTTCTAGAAAAGGGGGCCTGAGAAAAGTAAGCGTAGTCACCTAGTGGCCATAACTATGTATGCAGTATATAGCAGAAAACCAAGAAGTAAAGGAAAAAAGTGGTATACCTCCGAGTAACAAAAAGGTTATTCCTACTTGAAAAGAGCATACTCAAAAGCATATATAAAACACATTCACCTTATTTGTGGGAGAGGCTCTTGGTCATTCTGTATTTGCTTTTTAGACACAATTCTAGTGGTCAGTTAGCTGGCTGGCCAGCTCAAGACTATTAAAGGCAGCATATTAATAAGATGAAGAGAGAGCAGGGAGTAAGAATTTATATTAAAACTGCAAGAGAGGGATACCTGGGTGGCTGAGTGGTTGAGCATCTGCCTTTGGCTTGGGTTGTGATCCCGGGGTCCTGGAATCGAGTCCTGCATCAGGTTCCTTGCAGGGAGCCTGTTTCTCTCTGCCTGTGTCTACCTCTCTCTGTGTGTGTCTCATGAATAAATAAATAAAATCTTTAAAAAAAAACTGCAAGAGAGAAGGCAGAAAAATTATGGGCTAGACACAAGAACTCAAACAACACAGCTTTCTGAACTAATTAATGTTAAAAAAAAAAAAGGGACCTTAATAATATGGCAGCTTTCAGAACTTATTATATTGTATAGAATAAAAACATTCTTAACAGTAATCCAGAGAATTAAGAAACATTTAAATAATATTTAGAAAGAAATAATATTTAGAATGCTCAAAGTTAAAGAAACAAAGGAAGTATTATGTTACAGTTTAAAATTCTATCAAAAATGCTTAAGATTTGAAAAATTAACATTATCTTGGGACACCTGGGTGGCTCAGTGGTTGAACATCTGCCTTTGGCTCAGGGCATGATCGTGGGGTCTTGGGATCGGGTCCCGCATCAGGCTCCCTGCATGGAGCCTGCTTCTCCCTCTACCTATGTCTCTGCCTGTGTCTTTCATGAATAAATAAATAAAATCTTTTTAAATAAATAAAATTAACATTATCCTAAAACAACAGCAACAACAAAAACTTTTGACATCTTTATTCCCTAAAAATGCCAGATAAATTAAGCTGTGCTAGACTTTCATGTATTTAAATATATGATTGAGTCTTTCTAGACTGTATTTCACATAAAATGCACTAAACTTAAGAATTATTTTTGTTGGGGCTCCTAGGTGGCTCAGTTGGCTAAATGTCTGCCTTCGGCTCAGGTCATGATCCCAGGATCCTGGGATTGAGCCCCATGGTATGCTCCCTGCTCAGTGGGGAGTCTGCCTCTCTCTTTGCTGCTCCCTCTGCTTGTGCTCTCTTGCTCTATCAAACAAATATATAAAATCTTTTTTAAAATTTAAAAAATAGGGCCACCTGGGTGGCTCAGTCGGTTAAGTGTCTGCCTTCAGCTCAGGTCATGATCCCAGGGTTCTGGGATTGAGCCCTGTTGGGCTCCCTGCTCAGCAGAAAGCCTGCTTCTCCCTCTCCCTCTACCACTCCCCCTTCTTGTATGCTCTCTCTAATGAATGAATAAAATCTTAAATAAGTACCCTATATATATATTTCTTGAAATAACAAAAATATTTTTTTAAGATTTTATTTGTTTATCTATTTATTCATGAGACACACAGAGAGAGGCAGAGACATAAGCAGAGGGAGAAGCAGGCTCCCTCTGGGGAGCCTCATGCGGGACTCGATCCCGGGACCCTGGGACCACACCCTGAACCAAAGGCAAACGCTCAACCACTGAGCCACTCAGGTGCCCTAATTCTTTTTTTTTTTTTTTTTAAGATTTATTTATTTATTTGAGAGAGAGAGAGAGAGGCAGAGCGAGCACACAGCGCGAGAAGGAGAAGCAGACTCACTGCTGAGCAGCTCAATCCCCCTGAAAGCAGACGCTTAACTGACTGATCCACTGAGGAGCCCCTATGTGGCAAATTGAAATGGTTTCTAAAATACTCACTTAGATAAATTCTTAAGTGGAAAATATGTAATGTTTTGTAGAAAAACTCAGATATTAATGGGGAGGGAGAATGCTTGCAGACATTCTGACTTTTATCAGAGAAGCTTGCATGTAAAATGATAGGTCTTTTTTGTGAGTCAAAGGTCTTTTTGTCTTCAAAATAACTAATAGTGGAATTATCTTCAACTTAACTAAACAAGCTAGGTACTAGTATTAAAATATTTTATGTACAAAAAATTATTGAAAAAAATCTTTTGAGGGGCACCTGGGTGGTATGGTCTGTTAAGTGTCTGACTCTTGCTTTCAGCTCAGGTAGTGATCTCTGGGCTGTGAGATCCATCTGGCGCTGGACTCTGCAGTCAGCATGGAGTCTGCTTAGAATTTCTCTCTCCCTCTTTCTCTGCCCTTTCCCCTCTCTCTAAAATAAATAATCTTTTAAAAAAAGAAAAAAGGAAAAAATCTTTTGATATATTTTTCAATCTTAAAATATTTTTAGTTTTTCAAAAGGCAGGATTCCTTTGTGGAAAAAAATTATTAGAAGTTTGACATGAACAGACATTCTTGCATCATCCTCATTCTGCTACTTAAAACCTTTGTCTGCATGTAACACTGACTTTTTATGTGTCTGCCCATTATAGCTTTTAGCTAGAGGTAGGATTTTCATAAGCATGTTCTGTAACAAAGGAGAAGTTTTGAAATATGTTGACAGCCATGGAATTGGTATAGTTTCAAAATGTTTCTATAATCATTCACCTAAGGCTAAATAGAGTCAGAAAACTTTTCTTGATTGAAGTATATTACTACTCTTGAACTTTTTGTGGAATAACCATTCTAAATTTATTGTAATTAAGGATTACAGTGATTAAATGGTAGATTAGAAGTTTAAAATTATTAAAATACTTGTGGTAATGGGTGTGGAGAACATTCTCAGTAGTGGAAATTGAAGCTCATAAATAGTCTTCATTTGAAATGGTTACATGTAAATATAATACATTTGTAATGAGTAGAAATTAATTTAGTGGTTAAATCCTTGTATATTTTGCAGTCTTGTTTTTATTCTTGTGTTTTTTTTTTCTTACAGTGTTTGCCAGCTCTGAGCCTGTGCCAGGATTCCAGGGGGATACCCTACAGCTAGCATTCATTGACCTCAGACAAGTAAGATGTAATAATGTAGTTCTCATTTTTTGCCTTCTACTGTTGCCTTTTTTTTTTTTTAAATCCTATAGGAATGCTTGTTTGTCTTGAAACAATCTTTCGAAAGTGCTTCTTTGATAACCATATGTTTGGCCTTTCTCTCTGAACTTGTATCTCTATTTGGTGTCTCAAACTCATGCAGCACTCTCATCAGTAAATATTTAACTTATTCATTACCTGCTAACTATGTGACTAACTTTTTACTTTGGTTTAATGACACTTGAAGTTTGAGTTATTTCTTAATGATTTCATGGTCCTATATAAAAATTTGTTGGTATAATTAATGTCAGGACCCAAGTTAAAAGTAAATTATTACAACCTAGAAAGGAGCCCCTTGCTTAAAATTGTGGTAAAGAATGCTTTTTTAATAAATTTTCTGGGGGTGCCTGGGTGGCTCAGTCGATTGGGTACCTGCCTTCAGCTCGGATCATCCTGGGGTCCTGGGATGGAGCCCCACATCAGGCTCCATGCTCAGCTGGGAACCTGCTTCTCCCTCTCCTTCTTCCTGCTGCTCCCCTCGCTTGTATGTGTGTGTTCTCTCTCTGTGTCAAATAAATAAATAAAATCTTAAAAAATAAAATAAATTTTCTGTATGCTTCCATAAAAAAGGACTAAACTACTTTTTTTTTTTAAGATTTTATTTATTTATTCATGAGAGACACACACACACACACACAGAGAGAGAGAGGTGCAGAGACACAGGCAGGGGGAAAAGCAGGCTCCATGCAGGGAGCCTGACATGGGACTCGATCCTAAGTCTCCAGGATCAGGCCCTGGGCTAAAGGTGGTGCTTAAACCGCTGAGCCACCTGGGCTGCCCGGACCAAACTACATTTAAAAAGGTAATTATACATTTATATAATTCTTTTCTGGTCATGTAAGTCTAAGTAGAGTAGCAAATAATGATAATTTTTTAATCTCCTAATCAATTTACTACTCTTTGACATCACTACTGTATTGTCATTTTCTTTATTTACTTTGTACCCTTTTTCTATCTCCCCCATATTTTTTTTCCTTCTTATTCATTTCTTCTTTCCCCCTCCTTCTTTTTCTTTCTTAACCTGGAATTAAGAAATTTAATAGAGTTGGGAGGCACAAGAATATGGAGGAGGGGTAGGTCCAAGGTAGAGGACTCAGGGGTACAGAACTAACAACAGGATGGCTGCTGCCCTTGGCAAGAACCAAATGGAGATGGAATTAGAACAAAGCCAATGTGACGCTTGATCTCCAGGTTGTGAGTTTGAGTTTCACATTGGGTATAGAGACTACCTAAAAATAAAATCTTAAGAAAAAAACAAAGCCACTGTAGTATTAGTCTATTAATGGTCCCATCCCCTTTGGGGATGGAGATGATGAAGATGGGGCTCTACTGTTGATGTAAATAGACTACACGGTGATATTTAGAGCAGGACCAATTTGAGTAATTAAGGAGTTCTGATTTCAGTAAATGTTTGAGAATATAGCTGTTTTTGCTTTAATTCCAAACCAGTTTTCTATACATATGTATGAACTACTAATTACTGATTATTTGGAAGGGAGTAATGTAGTTGAAACAGACACCAAAGTAATGTAAGAGCGTTTTGTTCTTGTGGAGCTTAAAACTCTTTTAGAGAAACAAAACCCCTATGAACTGGGTAGAAGTACTTATGGACAGTGAGTCTTGTGGATATAAATGGTATATATACCTTCAAGTCAAGTTTAGAAGGAAACTGAAAAAATTACTCCTGTCTCCTGTTTTTTACCTGTAAAACACTGAACATATAAAACATATTAATATTTATTTCTGTTTACCCTTAACTAAATTGGAGAAGATAGTAGAAAATCAAGAACGTGAACTCTGAACTTTTATTCCAGCTTACCAGAAGATGTTCTTTCTATTGAAGGAAGATCTGTTTGCTTTAGAAGGAGTTCTCTCTGTTGTGGTCTTATTGCCCTAAACAAGATGATCTTATTGCCCTAAGCAAGATGATCTAATACAGATCTAATACAGAAAATGGAGTCCTTTAGCAGACTGGAAACAGGCTTGGTTGTATGTTCATCTTTCAATTAGGTTATAGCCACTTATACGTTTCCCTGTTACAGAGACATGAATATGTTCTCCAAGCCAAGTATCTAATTTGAGGATATCTCCCATTATATACAAATAATCCGTTCTTAGAAAATTTGAAATTTATTATGTGATATTTTCTCTTTTGTATGAATTTGTATGGTATTAACAATCACGCTGTAAGATTGTGAATAGGACCACATTTGAAACTGTGGGGAAAGATTCTGTTCTTTGATTTGTTCAAATAGGTGGTTAGTTCAATGCAGATTAAAACTCTGATTCTAGGTACTCTCTTCCTTCAAAGACAATCATCATTTGACACCAAAGAAGGCCTCTTAACAAGCATATGTAAAGCATTCCCTCACTAGGGAATTGTTACTAAGACACACTTACAAATATTAGTAAACATCTCAAGTCTTTTTTGTTGAATTTACTTTTCATGTATGTGTACTTACAGGTTTTAAATCCTGGTTGGCTTTTCCACATCAATGTAATTTTTTAAGAAACTTTAAAGTGAATACAAAAAAATCTTTTAGAAACCTTTACAATTCTGAAATCTATTACGACACATGTAGAGCTATTAAAGATTTGTGTAGAAATACCTATTTAATGTAAAACACAGTTTTAAAGTATGGTATTTAGTATTCAGTGCGTGTGGATAAATTTTAATAAGTTAATTTTTAACGTATTAATTCTAGTTTTTAAAGAGGCTTAAAAGTTTTTCCTAATTAGTGTTAAAATTTAATCATACTCTTTTTGTACTTTTGCATTCTGAAACAAGAAGATGCAACTAATTTTTGTCATTAGCTGCTGGGCCACTGAGACACACTTGAATTTTATGATTTTAGAGGCTTGGGTTTAATAACTTGACAAAGATAATTATTTTTCACATACCTTTGTTTCTCAATTTATAAACAGTTAAGTGGTGAAATGCCAAGTATGGGGATTGACTAAAAATAAAATCAGTCTTTAAATTATCATATGAGGTGATAGAAGTTTTTTGTATCAGATATCAGTGTTACTTAAATAAAGATGCCTTAAAGTTTTAGTTGGTGTGTTAATGTTCCTGACTTCATAAAGGTATTTCATAGAATATTATTTTACTATTTTTATACGAAGTACTATATCACCAAAGAAGGGTGCTAACACTTTTATTTACGGTTTCTGCACTTTTTCTTCTTTTTTTTTCTAGTCTGTGATCCATTTCTGTCTTAATAAGGTGGCTGACAGTTCTTTTCAAGTATACTTAGAAAGGCAAAAGAGCCCTTTTCATAGTACTTATAAGGGGTCATGCTTCTGTTTTTTAGTTTGAATTTGATACTGCTTCATGAATTGCTGGGTATGAAAGATTAGGAAGTAGGTCCAGTGGTCACATTTTACCTGCCCACCCGGACTTTGCCCTGAGGTCAAACTCCTGATATTTGCTGTTCTGAATAGAGGACTTGATGACAAGTATGAGCTGATACAAGAGGAAAGTTAGAACCATATCAAAGCTGAAGGCAAGAGAATTGGGACTCAATGAGAGACTGTAGCTAAAAGATGGATCATCAGAATTGCCCTCTTTTAAAGAAAAGGAAATAGCTGACCTGTGAGTGAAAAGACTTTATCATCCTGCCAATCACATGCTTGCTAATGGAAGCCAGTTATCTCAACAATATCTTGAGGTCTTCTACCCCATAGACAGTGAAGAGGACTAGTGGTACTAGTATTGCATTATATGAATATACTGTCTCAATCAGTTTTAAATGTGCTGTTTTAATATGATTTGTGTGTATAAACTTTTTTTTTTAATAAGTAAACCCTATCGTCCTCCTACCGCCAGTTCTAAAATTAATTCTCTGAAAGAAAGACTTTGGTATACTTAAAAAATATCTATTTTCTTTCACAAAGACCATCTATTTTGTTAAATATAACCTTTCAGATGGGTTTCAGGTGAATATATAAAATTCTTTTGAAGGTATGAAAATTTTCAGGTATGAAAACCTTAAAAATGTCAAACTATTTTTATTAAAATACTTTTTATAAAAAAATGCTTTTTAATAGTATACAGAATTCAGTGATAATTTTTTATAACTTATTTTTTTTAAGTAAGCTTATGCCCAACATTGAGCTTGAACTCATGACCCCAAGATCAAGAGTCAAATGCTCTATGACTCAGCCAGGTTGGTGCCCCTATAACTCATTCTTCTCTCTCTCTCCTTTTTTTTTTTTTTTTTTAAAGATTGTATTTATTTATTTGAGAGAGAGCAAAAGAGGGGAGGTTGGCAGGCAGAGGGAGGAGGAGAGGGAGAAGCAAGCTCCCTGATCAGCAGGGCCTCTATCCCAGGACCCCAGGATCATACCTGAGCCGAAGGCAGATGCTTAACCACCTGAGCCACCCACGTACCCCTGTCATTCATTCTTAATATACAGAAATACTTTACTAAATATCACCAGAAAATGAGCTGGCCATAACACTGAATTTTAGTTTTCATATAACTGAAGATTAGTTTTTAATGACCAAAATGTTTAAGATGTAGCCAATTTTGTGGGAAACTTCCAAATATATATCTCACCTTTACAGCTTTTCCTGAACATAATTTTCAAAGTAGATTGAGTATCCATGGTTTACTAATCCTAATACTATAAAGTCTCTTTACCTGATTCTTTTTCACTTTGTGGTAAGTTAGACTAATAAGATATATCATTGCTACATTCAACAATATCTTGATAATCTTTTGATAATATGAAGAAGTTTAGGTAGATTGAATGATAATGCATTTAGGTGGATTTGAAGCTTTTTATAAATCAATCTCTTGGGATAACTGGCTAGCTTAGTTGGTAGAGCATGTAACTCTTAATCTCAGGGTCATGAGTTCAAACCTCACATTGGACTTAGAGCCTACTTTAAAAAGATAAATAAATAAAAATAAAAGAATCATTTGCCCAAAGAAGTTGGCTGTTGTATCATTATTACCCCAGAGCAGTATTCCTCAGAGTCTTTTCAGGAACACTGATTTCTCATGATGAGAAAAGATTTCTTTAAAGGCGTTTCTAGGTCAGCCAAGTTTGGGAAACACTTTATACTCTAATTCCCTCTTAGAGACTTAACACGTGTATTATAATTGTGAGGAGAGAAATTCTGTGGTAAACCCAGCATTTCCCAAACTCATCACAAAACACCTCCCTCACTCATTTTGGGTTGTGTTACATGAAACATACTTTGGGAAATGCTTCAAGACTCTGGCATCACCTTCTAGATGTCTATCTTTGATAGTTTGGGATCAGCATACTTTTAAAATAATTATTTGGATAATAAATACATAGAAGAAATATAAATTATATGTATAGATGATGCAAAGCTAAGAGAGTTACCTACAGGGTCAACATGCCCTTTGTAGGCTTAAGTGATAAGTGAAAGCCAACAAGATTAAATTTACCAGGAAGGGGTGCCCAGGTTGCTCAGTTAAGCATCTGCCTTCAGCTCAGGTCATGATCTCTCAGGGTCTTGGAATCAAGCCCCGCATAGGCCTCCTTGCTCAGTGGGGAGCTTGCTTCTCCCTCTTCCTCAGCCTGCTGCTCTCCCTTGCTTGTGCTCTGTCAAATAAAATCTTTTTAAAAATTTTAGCGAGGAAAATATTAAATGCTGTATTTACTTTTTTTTTTTTTTTTTTTTTAGTAATTTCTATACCCATTGTGGGGCTCAAACTCACGACCCTGGGATCAAGAGTGGTATGCTCTTCTAACTGAGCCAGTCAGGCACTTCCTGTATTTAATATTTTTAAATTTAATTTGAAAAATTACAAGATGTAGAAAATCTGACTTATAATATGAAAAAGATCTGGCAGTTTAGTTAACCTCCAAATGAACTAACAGTTTGCTAGGAATTCTTAGACTGCATTCATGTAAGGGTGGTATTTGGGTTAGACACTGTGCTTTGGGCCTGTTAAGATTGTGCCTTGAGTATTGCACGGTGATTTCAACACAATTGGAGAGCACATGGAATTCCAACTCTAGTGATGGATCAGATATCTCGTCATAGGGAGAGCCTTTGAAAAACCTGGGAATATATAGTCTAAAGCCTTAGAGGAAAATCAAATATGCAGTTCCTATTAACCTAGATATGAGTTAGGTATACCATTTTTTTCTTCCTGTTAGAATCCTGTGCCATGAAAATGACCTCATAATATTCCTTTCCCCATCTAGGATTAGATCATGTTTTGTTTTTGTTTGTTTGTTTGTTTGTTTGTTTGTTTGTTTGTTTGAAGTAGGCTCCATGCCCAGTGTGGGGCTTGAACTCACAGCCCTGAGATCAAGAGTTACATGCTCTACCAACCAAGCCAGACAGGTGCCCCAGATCTCATTTTCAAGTATTTGACTTTGATCCTTCCTCTGTACTATGTGTAGAGAATTTGAGAGAGAATTTGAATTATGGAAAATATATTTGGATCTCATAGCACTTTTCAAATAGATGTTTTATTGAAGTATAACATACATTCACGGAATTCTTAAGTGTACTATTGTTGGCTTTCACAAAATAAATTCATCTCTGTAATACCCAGATCAAGAAAGAAAACTTGACCAGTAAGTACTTCAGAAGAGATTCTACCCCTTACTGTTCTTTCAGTCATCCCCCTCCTCCCTCTCAAAGGATAACCACTGTCACAACCTCTAACACCACAGATAAATTCAACCTGTCTGCCTTCTTTAGTTCAATTACATCTATGAAATTTATCCATGTTATATGTAGTTGTGGTTCTTCATTCCCTTTGCTGTGTAGTCTGCCATTATACAAATATACCATAATTTATACATTTTATTATTGAAAAGACATATGAGTTGATTCCAATTTTACTGTTACAAATTGTGCTAACATGAACATTTGTTTACATGTCTTTTGGTGAATATGCACACATTTCTATTAAGGTGTTTACCTAGGAGTGGAATTGCTTAAATCAGGTCGTCTCCATATAATCAGTTTTATTAGATACTGTGAAGCAGTTTTCCAAAACAAGAGTTTTATACTTCAGCTAGCAGTGTAGAAGAATTCTTGTTGCTCTATATCCTTGTCATCACTTGGTATTATCTGTCTCTTCCTTTTTAGCCATTCCAGTGGGCATGCAGTTTTACATTGTAGTTTTTTTTTTTTTTTTTTTTATTTATGATAGTCACACAGAGAGAGAGAGAGGCAGAGACACAGGCAGAGGGAGAAGCAGGCCCCATGCACCGGGAGCCTGATGTGGGATTTGATCCCGGGTCTCCAGGATCGCGCCCTGGGCCAAAGGCAGGCGCCAAACCGCTGCGCCACCCAGGGATCCCTTACATTGTAGTTTTAATCTGCATTTTTTATTTGACTTACAAAATCGAATCCCTTTTTATATATCATTGTCCATTTGAATATCCTCTTTTGTGAATAACCTGTGAAGGGTCTTTTTGCCATTTTTTCTATTGTCTACTTCTTACTGATTTGTAGAAGTTCTTTGTATATTCTGAGTATGAGTCCTCTATCAAATATATGTAGTGCAGGTATCTTCTCCTGCTTTGTGACTTTTCTGTTTACTCTTAGTTGTGTCTTTTGACAAATAGAAATTCATGCTTTTAATAAAATCCAATTTTCCTTTTGTGGTTGGTTCTTCCTAATGTCCCGTTTAAGAAGTCTTTGCCTATCCCTGAAATTATAAAGATATTTTTCTGTTTTCTTCTAAAAGTTTTATTGTTTTACCATTCACCTTTAGGTTTATAGCCCATCTGGAATTGATTTTTGTGCATGGTGTGGAGTGGAGGTTCAAGATGCATGTTATTCCGTATAGTTATCCAGTTGACCCAGCACCAATTTTTGAAAAGAACTGGATCTCATAACATTTTAATATAAAGTAATTGTAAAACACAAGACTGTGAGACATAACTGATATGTGCTTCTAATGTATAAGTAAAATAGTTTCTGTTACCTTCCAGTTAACTATATGCTTGTATTTCATGGTTCATGCCATTCCTCATTAGCAAATTAGTGTAGGTTTGAGGTTTTTTAGTATCAGCCTAACTATAGTCTTAACCACATCAAAGGTATTTTTAAAAACAAAGCAATTCTAGAGTAAGTATCCATAACAATATGGGCAATATAAAATAAAAAAGCTAAGTTACAAGCCTGTGAGGACAACAGTAATGCCCTTTTTGTTCACTACTGTACATCCATTGCCTAGCTGCTATTCTTGGTACCTAGAGATCAGTAAATGTTGAATAAGTGAATACAAATATTTTAGCTATACTCAAAAGCACATTTTTGGAATAAGGAACACCTTATTTTTTTAAAAAAAGATTTCATTTATTTATTCATGAAAGACAGACAGAGAAAGAAAGAAAGAAAGAAAGAAAGAAAGAAAGAAAGAAAGAAAGAAAGAAAGAAAGAAAGGAAAGAAAGGAAAGGAAAGGAAAGGAAAGGAAAGGAAAGGAAAGGAAAGGAAAGGAAAGGAAAGGAAAGGAAAGGAAAGGAAAGGAAAGGAAAGGAAAGGAAAGGAAAGGAAAGGAAAGGAAAGGAAAGGAAAGGAAAGGAAAGGAAAGGAAAGAAAGGAAAGGAAAGGAAAGGAAAGGAAAGGAAGGAAAGGAAAGGAAAGGAAAGGAAAGGAAAGGAAAGGAAAAGGAAAGGAAAGGAAAGGAAAGGAAAGGAAAGGAAAGGAAAGGAAAGGAAAGGAAAAGGAAAGGAAAGGAAAAAGGAAAGGAAAGGAAAAAGGAAAGGAAAGGAAAGGAAAAAGGAAAGGAAAGGAAAGGAAAAGGAAAGGAAAGGAAAGGAAAAAGGAAAGGAAAGGAAAGGAAAAAGGAAAGGAAAGGAAAAGGAAAGGAAAGGAAAGGAAAGGAAAAAGGAAAGGAAAGGAAAGGAAAGGAAAGGAAAAAGGAAAGGAAAGGAAAGAAAGGAAAGGAAAGGAAAGGAAAGGAAAGGAAAGGAAAGGAAAGGAAAGGAAAGGAAAGGAAAGGAAAGGAAAGGAAAGGAAAGGAAAGGAAAGGAAAGGAAAGGAAAGGAAAGGAAAGGAAAGGAAAGGAAAGGAAAGGAAAGGAAAGGAAAGGAAAGGAAAGGAAAGGAAAGGAAAGGAAAGGAAAGGAAAGGAAAGGAAAGGAAAAAGGAAAAGGAAAGGAAAAAGGAAAGGAAAAGGAAAGGAAAAAAGGAAAGGAAAGGAAAGGAAAAAGGAAAGGAAAGGAAAAGGGAAAGGAAAAGGAAAGGAAAGGAAAGGAAAAAGGAAAGGAAAGGAAAAAGGAAAGGAAAGGAAAGGAAAGGAAAGGAAAGGAAAGGAAAGGAAAGGAAAGGGAAAGGAAAGGAAAAAGGAAAGGAAAGGAAAGGGGAAAGGAAAGGAAAGGGGAAAGGAAAGGAAAGGGAAGGGAAGGAAAGGGAAAGGAAGGGAAGGGAAGGAAAGGAAAGGAAAGGAAAGAGGCAGAGACACAGAGGGAGAAGCAGGCTCCATGCAGGGAGCCTGACATGGGACTTGATCCCAGGTCTCCAGGATCACACCCTGGGCTGAAGGTGGCAATAAACCGCTGAGCCACCCAGGCTGCCCAGGAACACCTTTCTTAGAAATAGTGTTCTGTATAAGTTCATGGTTTTTATATAAACAAACATTCTTTAAAGGCAGTCAATTTTATTTCTCTATTTCAGTTTTTTGATGAGTATTTCTTTTTTTTTTTTAAGATTTTATTTATGTATTCATAAAGAAAGAGAGAGAGAGAGGCAGAGACACAGGCAGAGGGAGAAGCAGGCTCCATGCAGGGAGCCCGACGTGGGACTCGATCCCGGGTCTCCAGGATCACACCCCAGGCTGCAGGCGGCATCAAACTGCTGCGCCACCGGGGCTGCCCCTTGATGACTATTTCTAAAAATACCTGACACATATCTGTGTTCTTTTAAGTAAAAGTAAAAAAAATTTTTTTTCTTGATTTATCTCCATCATCATTAGGGATACTAAAATAGTAACATGTTATTTCTAAGAAGTGTTGAATTGCTCCAAAAGCAACTGCTTATTCTTTTATGGATAAAGAAATATTCTGGACAGGAGAATTATAGGAATTTAGACAAAGGCAATATACACCTTAAGTAAGTGATCAGCAGTGACCAAACATAAAACAGAATTAAATGAGCATTTGTTAAACTACCATTATTTGGAACAATGAGTCATGAAGAAAGTGGATAGGATTATGGTCAAATAAATTCAGGAAATCCTACATATTTTGTCCCTCTCTTGTAAATTCACAATTTCATTACCCATTAAAGGCTTTGAGAAGTCTTAGAGTAAAGGTGTATTCCCCTTTACTCTCAAACCTTTTGAGTACTGAATACTTTTCAGAAATGAAAATCTCTTACTGTCTTGCAAAGTAGTGTTCTGCAGCATACAGTTTAACACTGAATCACCTGGACTACTATTGCATTACTTTAATCTGTAGATTCCTAGAACTATCTGATAGAAACAGAGGGCTATGATAACAAATAAATAAATCTTTCAGTAGATAGATGAAATTTTAGATAGATGAAGTATTAAAACGCAAATAATAAAAAATGAAAAATAGTTTTCAACAATAATTTGTTGAACTTCCTTTAAAAAAAAAATTGGGAGGATTTTATGAAGGGTGATAATTACCAGAGGATTAATGCTGCTTAGATGCAGTAAACCAGTCAGTCAGTCATACAGAATAACTTGTTTTTAAGAAGCATGAAACAGTAACACACGATTGCTTGTGAAGAATGAAAAGATTTAAGTGGGAAATTAAAATACCAGCTCATGTAGAGTTCAAATTCTAAGAGTTGTCAGATTTCTTAGTGACTCATCAAGGCTATTGTTACTGAGCCACAGTATGCATACCTTGACCAAAATAAAGGATATATTTGCTACTTTTTTTTTCTTTAATACACTATAAGTGAGATGGGGAAAAATTTAAAGGAAAGATCTTTTGATAAAATGATCAAGGTAAGTTCTATATTTTGTTTGTTGTAAAGAGTGTCTCAGTATTAAAAAGGAAGTATAATTGAAGTGACTTTTTTCAGGTTAATTGCACCTTTCCTTAAGACAGAGAAATCTATTATTTGCCAAAATAAGAACATTAAAACAAAGCCAAAACTGCCACAGAGAAAATATTATTACTATTTAGTAGTACTAAAAATATGAAAAAAGTTCTAAGTCCTTTAGAACTTAACTGAAAATTTTTGCCCAGATGGTTTACTTTACACATTAACTTAGCTGTAAGCACCACAGCTACAAAAAGAGAAGGGGTAGAGGACAAAAGCTACTTTGTTCAGGTGATCTTTTTTTACCTACTCCAGCTTCTCCTTGGCAGGCAAAGGAGGAGTTTTACACCTAAATACATTCTTTACCTTCTGTTGCTTCTTTGATCTGATATAATTTAAAGAATACATTTTTGGGGCACCTCGGTGGCTTCGTGGGTTATAGGGCCGACTCTTGATTTCAGCTCATGTCATGCTCTCAGGGTCCTGGGATCAAGCTCTGTGTTGGGCTCTGTGCTCAGTGGGAAGTCGGCTTCAGGATTCTCTCTCCTTCTGCCCCAATCTCTGCTTGTGTTTGCTCTCTTTCTCTTAAATGAGTAAGTAAATCATTTTTTAAAAATCATGCCTTCTGGGCAGCCCGGGTGGTTCAGCGGTTTAGTGCCGCCTTCAGCCCAGGGCATGATCCTGGGGACCCAGGATTGAGTCCCATGTCAGGTTCCCTGCATGGAGCCTGCTTCTCCCTCTGCCTGTGTCTCTGCCTCTCTCTCGCTCTCTCTCTCTCTGTCTCTGTGTGTGTGTGTCTCTCATGAACGAATAAATAAAATCTTTAAAAAAAAATCATGCCTTCTTACTAAAAAATAAATAAAATAAAGAATACATTTTTAAAAGTCATGTTGTGACCCTACACATGCATCTTTTAATTAATGGTACCTTCAGAAATTTTTCTTCCTCCAGAAAAGTTCATGGAGCATTCTGAATATTAAATCAATTCTTTTAAGTTTAGTTCTCTCTCTTTTTTTTAAAGATTTTTATTCATTTATTCATGAGAGACACAGAAAGAGAGATAGGCAGAGACATAGGCAAGAGGGAGAAGCAGGCTCCACGCAAGGAGCCCAATGGTGGGACTCGATCCCGGGACTCCAGGATCACGCCCTGGGCCAAAGGCAGATGCTAAACCACTGAGCCACCCAGGGATCCCCTTTTAAGTTTAGTTTTCTTAAGTAGGCTCCACGCCCTTAGTGGGACTCAAACTCACAACCCCAAGATCAAGAGTTGCATGCTGGGGGTGCCTGGGTGGCTCAGTGGTTGAGCATCTTTCTTTGGCTCAGGTTGTGATCCTGTGGTCCTGGGATCAAGTTCCGCATGAGGTTCCCTGTATGGAGCCTGCTTCTCCCTCTGCCCATGTCTCCGTCTCTCTCTGTGTGTGTCTCTCATGAATAAATAAATAAAATCTTAAAAAAAAAAAAGAAGAGTTGCATGCTCTACTGACTGAGCCAAGGCAGCCAGTTCAGTTCTTTTTTGTTTTGTTTTTTTTTAACTTTATCAATTCCTGGAATTTGACTTGTTCTAACCATATCCTGACCCAGTATGATCTCATTTAGTTGGAACAACAGTATAGTCTATGCTGTTTTTTAAAGAGGCAACCATAAACCTCTCCATTCACAAGTCTCTTTTCTTACTGTATGTGTCATCAGTACATACACCATTTTTTCGTGATGAATTGTGAATCTGGGCTTCTCAATACAGTATGCTACATGAGAAGACTAAGCAGCCATTAGCCATGGCTCTTCTTCATTTGACTTCTTATATTCTGTCACTTTGTAGAGAAATCTGTTAGGAATCATTTGTAGCTTTGTACTGATTTTCTTTTTACCCTCAGCCTTCACAATTTCTTTGACAGGGATTGGTTAAATGTAGATTGCATTGCATAAAGGCACTTACATGCCTCTGGATCAGGGATTCTAACCTGGGGACCATGGATTGTTTAGTAGGACATTCATGCAAAATTTTGTTTGTATGTACATTTTTCTAAGAAGAGGATCCATGTTTTCAGATTCTCAAAGACACTATATATGATTTAACAACAGTTATTCAGCCACCACTGCTCTAGGGGAACTCAAAGCTGTCCAGATTAAGCTAGATCACCAAGAGCTGTTCTGTTTTCAGATATTTCTTCATTTACTGAACAAATATTTGAGTACCTGCTCTGGGCACTGTTTTAAGTGCTCAGGATACAGTGGTGAACAAGACAGGCAAGATCCTTGCTCTCACAATTTCATTTTGTTGAAGGAAGATCCACAATGAACAGTGATGATTTCTAAATAGTTTTAGATAGAATTTCAAATAGATTTAGATCCTGTGAGAAAAATAAAACAGGCCAGTGTTTTAGTGACTGGGGGTAAGATGGACCACTTTGTGGTTGTCAGGGAAGACATTTAAGGAGGTGACATTTGAGTAGATACATGAATGACATTGAATGACATGAATGACATTGGAAAATATGAGGAAATAGCATTCCTGGCAGCAGAAAGAAGAGCAAGTGCAGAGTCCTAAGGTGCTGTCAAGAAAGAGAAAGGATCATAGTATGGCCTTAAAGTAGTGAGCAACGGAATGATAAGTGCAAATGATATTGGGAAGATTATCAGAGCCAGATTTGAGGGCCTTATTAAGTAGTTTGGGATGTTAAGTATGATGGGCAACCATTCAAGGGTTTTAAGCAGGTTAGTATCATGCTATGGTTTACATTTTTTAAACGGGGATGCCTGCCTGGGAGCTCAGTCAGTTGATCTTTGACTCTTGGTTTTCAGCTCAGGTCATGATCTCATGGATCGTGAGATTAAGCCTGAGTCGGGCTCCGTGCTCAGCGCAGAGTCTGCTGGAGCTTCTCTCCCTTTCTCTTTTCCCCCACTTGCTCTCTCCCTTTCTCTCTCTCAAATAAATAAATGTTTTAAAAAAAAGATTATTCTGGCTGCTCTGAGAACAGATTGAAAATGGACAAAATCAAAATAAGGAAGAACAGATGATAATTTTGGTAGTTCAGGATACTCATGATTGATTGCTATTAATTATTGATGATGTAGTTCACAATATTTCAGAGTGTCTTCTTCATGTGGATAGAGAAGTTGCTGTTTTCAGTATTGGAAATAGTTGAAATTATCCTGAGTAGTATGAGTTATATAACTAAATATATTTTTTGTTTTATTTTTTTATTATTTTTTATTTTCTTTGTTTTAAAGCTAGAAAACTCAATTGTATAGGATAGCATCACATGCATTTTGTGTACTAATCTCATCTTCTCTCTTACCTTCACTTTCTCTTGGCCCTGAGTTTCCTCAATTATGTTTTTTAAGATTTTATTTATTTATTCATGAGAGAGACAGAGACATAGGAGAAGGAGAAACATGCTCCCTATGGGGAGCCTGATGCAGTACTCGATCCCAGGATCCTGGGTTCATGACCTGACCAAAGGCAGATGCTCAACCACTGAGCCACCCAGGTGCCCTGGGTTTCTCAGTTATTAAGTTGTGCTTATCTTACAAGTATTTTTATAAGTTGTCTTTTATTAAAACCCCTTTGTGGGAAGATAGTGTGTAAAGAAATTAAACATATATTAGCGGAATGCTGAAACTGCTATAAAAAAGCATTATATATGTATGGATTTTCATTTATTTCTTCATTCATCTATTCAATAGTGTTTATTAAGTGCCTACAATAGCCAGCCATTGAGGAAACAAAGTTGAACAGTAGCACAATAAAATAAGAACTAGACAATTTGAGAAATAATTTAGTTGGTGTCAATGAAGATAGAGTATATTCAGAAAGATATTTTGGCTAAAGGATAAAAATTAAGGAGTGTAAAAAGAAAGCCTCTGTGAAGTATTCAAATGGTGTGTTGACAGGATACTCTTTTTGTAGGAAATCAAGAAGTAGGATGGAGTCCTGCTTCTCTTATTAACTCTTGTATAATCTTGGGAAACTGTATCCTGAACTATTTCACTATCTATATTTTTTTATTTCACTATATATTTTAATGGTTTAATGAAATCTGTCAGGAAAAATATTGTATGGCTTACTTCTGAGAGAGATGTTTTTCATGGTGTGCTAAATATTTATTGCTAAAGTTGGTGGGTTACGTGAAGCTTGCATTGCACAAATGTCATTAATTGAGTCGGTAGTTCCCATCTCTTTGTACTTCCATACTTCATCAGGGTGGTGGTGAACCTGGTGTGCCAGATCCACATCACGGTGAACTAAGAGGAGCATAGTTTTGTAACAGTATTACTTGGTAAGGGAAATACTCTGGACACCCACATCCTTGTTCTCATTATTCCCCCCACTTAGTTAACTTCTACCCTTTTTTTTTTAATTTTTTTTTTAAATTTTATTTATTTATGATAGTCATACAGAGAGAAAGAGAGAGAGGCAGAGACACAGGCAGAGGGAGAAGCAGGCTCCATGCGCCGGGAGCATGATGTGGGATTCAATCCCGGGTCTCCAGGATCGCGCCCTGGGCCAAAGGCAGGCGCCAAACCGCTGCGCCACCCAGGGATCCCAACTTCTACCCTTTTATACATAGTCTGATCATTCCTCTCTACTACACCCCAAAGGGGCTATGAAGTTTAGGAAAGAAGTTCAGATATACTTCACCACAGAAAGATAGGCAAACCTCGATAAATATATATACTTTGTTTGACTCAAAATGAACAACTTTGGAGTCTACCTAAAGGGACATGAGCAAGAGTTGGAAGTTATGAAGAAATTGGCCATAATTCTTGCTGTGGAGACTGGGTGTCTGCCAAGACTTTACTTTGAAATTTCTGTCTTCTGTTTCTAATCTTAAGGCATCATAACATACAATTCTTTTGCCACTAGTCCAGTTTGTTCTTTTATGATGAGGAAGGAGGCACTTTTAAATAACAATTATTTCCACTATAATTAAACAAATCTTCTTTTGTTTGCATTATATTTGTTACTATATTGTATACACACTCTGCTTGCTTAAACTTGCCCCTGTGACTACTTCACAGGAACTTTCTTTAGAAGTTTTAAAGTCTTTGACTTCTTAAAGTATTAATGGGATTTGCCAAAGTTGTAGTATCCGAATACTTGACTAGATATAGTAGCAGGACAGTAAGCTTGTTCACACAGCTCCTCCAGCAAGCATTTTTTCTCTTAGACAATCCTAAATTCATTTGAAGTGCCAAAGAATTAAAGGAAGATGTATTTGGGTTTACTCCTGAATATAACAAGACCAGACATCTCACAAAATTTACCTTAAGGTCCAGATATTAGAAAAGTATGCTGCCCTTTGCAAGAGCTTAGATTATGAAGGATTAGTCTGAACCTAAATGACTTTTGCCTTTTTGTCCCTTTTTGTTCCTTTTTGTTCTAGTATCATAATTCTGGAGGTTTACAGTTTATATGCTTAACTACATATGTGATTTATGCTCATACTTTCATTTATTGATATAAATTTTAAACTTGTAGATTTTGTGATTATTTTGAGAGTAAAGGTTAGAGCTGTTTTGTAGTTTAGAAAATTACACTCCAAAATGATTTTTTGAAAACCAGGAAAACAAAAAAGCGAACAACACCATAACAGTTACAAAAATAATGCATGCTTGCTGTTTTTTTTATTTTTTAAGTGATTACAGACTCACAGGAAGTTACAAATATGGTTCTGTGAGATCCCATGTATACTTTATCCAACTCCCTCCTCGCCATGGAGACTTTTATATAGCTATCTACAGTTATCAAAATCAGGAAATTGACATTGCATGTTCACTGTCTAAAACAAAAAAACCAAACATGTAAAAATGTATAAAGAGAAAACTTTCAGAGCATCTGGGTGGCTCAGTAGTTGAGCATCTGCCTTTGGCTCAGGTCATGATCCCAGGATCCTGGGATCGAGTCCCACATCAGGCTTACCATGGGAGCCTGTTTCTCCCTCTGCCTATGTCTCTGCCTCTCTCTCTCTCTGTGTCTCTCATGATTAAAAAAATAAAATCTTAAAAAAAAAAAAAGCTTTTGTTTTTCCCTCTTCAGTCTCTCAGTTATCATTATGTCTCCCTGCAGATCTTTTAAAATGTACATTTGGTTGTGCCTGGCCGGAACAGTCAGTAAAGCATGCAACTCTGGATCTTGGGGTAGAGCTTATTGAAACAATAATAAAAAACAAAAAAATAATAAAATGTACATTTAAACACAAATACAGAAGCACCCACTTGCGTGCAGATGTGTAGATTTTTTTGCTTTTGGTGAATAAGAGGATCGTTTATGCTATAAGCTACATTTTCCCTGTAATACTACACGATTTCATATTGATAAATATAGATCTGTTTCATTCTTTTTCATTTCTTCATAATGTTCTGTATTATAAATATACCTTAATTTATTAAATAAACCCCCTTTTATTGGACATCTATGGACTCTCCAGTTTTTCTACACATAAATAATGCTGTAGTTGGTATCCTTACACTTCTATATTGAGCACTGTGTAAGTATTTCTGTAGGCCTTTAAAAGTGGAATTACAGAGTACTATGAAAATAACACTTAGGGCAGCCCGGGTGACTCAGGGGTTTAATGCTGCCGCTTTCAGCCCAGGGTGTGATCCTGGAGACCCAGGATCAAGTCCCACATCAGGCTCCCTGCATGGAGCCTGCTTCTCCCTCTGCCTGTGTCTCTGACTCTCTCTCTCTCTCTCTCTCTCTCTCTCTGTGTCTCTCATGAATAAATAAATAAAATCTTAAAAAAAAAAAGAAAATAACACTTACAAAATTGTAGCAATATACAAAAGTAAAAGTTATGAGAAACAATTATTCATGTAAGTATGTATTTGGGCAAATATGGAATATTTCTTATTTATAATATAAGCATTATTATACTGTGATTAATTTTGTGGTAAATTTTCAGTATGTTACACAAGGTGTAACTCTTTGTCTCCATAGACTGGGAATTATAAGCTGGTGTATAATGTAAAGAGAGGCAGTCCCAAATTTAAATGTTTTAATCATCAATATTCTTGATAATTTTTTTCACTGAAAGGGATAGGTTAAAATTTTTAGAATCTTCTACCAGCAGTGAAGGATAGCGATAGCTGGTCTTTATAAATATTACACATCCATTAAACTAATTATTAGATATAAATGCAGTATTGGTATTGTTCAGCATGGAACTTTATTCTTCTCTCAATATTAATTCACATTTTTGCCAAACTCCCTATTATTCATTATAAGAAATCCTTTCCCTTAATAATTGTTTTCTTTTTTTGAGTGAAAACTATTTTTTCTATTATAGATTTCTTTGAGTTGGAAGTATAGTTTATGAAAAGCGTAAATATTTAAATGCTTTGTCAGAAAAACAGCAATTATTGCACTGTTTAACATACTAATGAGTATTCTAATCAGAACCAGCATATCCGCTCTTACGATATTTTTGCTGTATAACACAAAATTCCCTAGACTGCCTTTATATTTGCCATTTGTGTGAATCTTACAACAGTGTTCTAAAACTTTACCAAGCATTCTTTTTTGAAATCAGATTGGTTATACATACAAATAAAAGGAAATCTTGTATAAATTAATCCATCCTAATCTGGTTGTTTTAAGCACTTAACTTATAAATTGAGGAAATTAGATCCTAATCCTACTTTACATATAAATTTGAACAAGACACTTAATCTCTCTGAACTTTAGTTTCCCTTTTATAAAGTATAGAAAAGCCTGTGTTTCTCTGGAATGAGATGTTCAAGTGAAAAGTTGTACACAAGTACAACTAATGGTCTGAAATGGAAATAAAGAAAAATTAACAGGTGATCAGTGAACTTTGTGTAGAGAATCTATCAGTGTCTCAGGGTCCGTTGTAGGTAATCTGTATGTGAAAGAGTCCCAGACTCAAACAATATTTATGCAAAGCTTTTCCAGTGGTTTAAATTAGATTTTTCTTGTGCATTAATCTCTCTGGTTTTCCTTTTGTTGCAGAAAAGACAATCCTTAAACTTCGGCTTCTCAAAGTGTTCTATGAAGTATAATTTAGTTCAGTTCAACAAGCTTTTATTGAGTACCCTAAGGGAGAAGTAAGAGCTATTATCTTTGCCCTTGAAGGACTCATAAGTTGGTTGGAAAGTGAAAACAGATAAACCCCAAAACTAGGTACATGCACATACTCCATGCTTTCGGAGTGAAACTTTAGGGGTCCACAGAGCCACCCATCCTCATATTTAGAAGGCTGAGAGAAATTTAATTGGGTTTTTTTGGTCAGTAGAGACATTTTAAGAGCCAAGTGGATTTGTGTCGTGATGAAAATTTTTACTAATACATGTTGAAAGGATGAAATTGCTGAAGCAATTATTTAATTTGAGAATAATTTATTGTATTTTTCCTGAACTTCCTTCTTAGGTGTATATTACAATGCTTTAGTACTTAATAGTGACAGTTTAGTCCCTAGAGTATTTTACAATTTATAGTTCTCTCTTTGACTCGCTTGTGTTTTCTTAATTGTCTGATCATCTTTTAATTACTTTCAGTCTGTGATCTAATGATTTTAATGGTCATGAAATCCTAAGACTTGAGAATTAGAAGACACTTAAAATCCTACCAAACCTCCTACAAGCTCTCACCTTAACCAGGGCATTTGCTGCTACTCCTGATGTCTTGAGAAAGTCTGTGTTCAAATAGAGGCTTCTCTTACCTTTTGAAAAACTTCATGACAGCCTTCATCATTTCTTCCTAAGACCTGGTGTTTCTAGAAGATTAAAATGTTTGATTACTCATTAAAGTGAAGTACTTTCTCTCTTCTCTCTCTACTTCTTTCTCCTCTCCTCTGGCCTCCCAAACTTTTTCCTGTCTATTCACTCATTGTTTTGTTTACTCTGTATCTTTTCACTTCTACTCCTCTTAGGGTGTGCCATCTGAAGACATTCCAACGTAAATGGCCCTACAGCCTCAGCGCTTTTGCTGAATGTTTTCTTCCCGTCCTGTCTTAGAATTTTGAGGATATGCTAACCCAGTAGCCTTCTAGTGGGAGCTCAGGACTCTCACAGGCTGCACAGTGTTAAAGAGGTCGTGTTCTCCTTGTCCCCATTTCCATTTTTAGGCCATTGTTCTACTCTTGAATGAAAGCTCCAGCCCCTTTGAACCTCCTTCATTCATCTCTGACACCACCAGTCTCTCACAATTACTTTTGTTGTTTGTTTTTTAAGAAGATTTAAAAAAAAATAATCTCTATACCTGAAGTAAGACTCACAACCCCGAGATCAAGAGCCCCATGCTCCACCAACTGAGCCAGCCAGGTGCCCCTCAGTGTTGCTTTATTTTATCTATATTCACATGCATCCACATTTTCCATCCTCAGACTCATGTAATAGGTAGCCATTTTATTCAAGGTTCTCTCATCTTCCTATGCCCATGGCCCCATCTTTCCATGGGACTTGTTTCGTTATTCATCTGCCTTTCCTCTGCTTTATCCTTTTCCTAACTACATTAGCCTAAAAACATATTCAACTCTTTCCTACCCAAGAGACAGACAGAGGGCAGGCAGGGGATATCTTCTGTAGTCTCTTTCTGTTTACAGTCTCTTTATTTTCTCCGTTGTATCCTCATTCCTTAAAGGAATTATTCATAATTATTTCCTTCTTTCCTCATTCTACTCTCTGCTTTGCCACAGTGCTGAAACAGCATTTACTTGGGTCACCAGGGATGACCAGAAGACCTTTTTATCCCTTATTTTATTGGTTCCTTCTGCTGTATTTGATAATGTTGATCACATCCTCTTTAAAATTCTCTCTTATTCAATGGCTATACTCTCTTAATGCTCTATGTTTTTTTTGTGGCTTCCTTTTCCTTCCCCCTAAATGTTGGTATCCCTGAGGCTCCTATCCTTAGAACTCTGTTCTATACACATTCTACCTGGGTGAGCTCATCCACTCTTCATCAAATCTCTGGCACAAATGCTGTATGCCTTAGATATGAATGCAGTTGCTTGGTAAACATTTCCTACATCCTATGTGGCTAAAGCTGTCAACACATCATCTTTCCTCCTTCTCAAATCAGATCTTTTCATATTCTCTGTTTTGGTTGGTTGATGGCACCACTCTGCCATGTCCCACATTCAATCATTATGTCCTAGGAATTTTTCCTCCTAAATATTTCTTAATATTTCTCAAACCCAGCCTCCTCTTTCCATCCTAACTATCTGTCTATTACCTATTCATCCTCTTCTCTCTATCCCAATCACTTGTTTGTCCCAGTGTATTATTTCAAGGTTACCACAACAGCTGCCTAATTATTTTTCCTGTCTTTAGTTTTTTCTCCTCAAATCCACTCTTCACAGAGCTGCTGGATTTACCTAAGTGATGAGTTTGACCAGGTGAACTTTCTTGTTTAGAATTCCCCAAAGTTTCTAAACAAGGCATCCATGTCCTTTTATGATCTGGTCCCTGTCCCCTACTCCAGCCTATTCTGTATTAATCCCTTACTGATAAGTTTAACAACATCAACTAAAGTGCATGACATTCCCTATAAACACAACTGTTTCTCATCTTTGTGCCTTTTCTCATGCTGTCCCATTCGCTTGAAATACCACTGCCTTTCCCTTGATTAATTCCCTTTTTCAGACTCTGTTTGGATACTATCTCAGATGCCTTTTTGGGTTTATCTCTCACCCCCTAAACAAGATTGGATGCTCCAATAGTAACCTGTACATAACTCCATCAGTGTAATTAGCATCTTAGTTCATAATTATGCTTTGTGAAAATCTCTTCCATTACACTTGAAAAATTCCTTCAATCCAAAGACTGGGTTATCATCATTTTTTTCAAGTCAAATTTTCAAATAGTGTCAAATAGAGTGCTTGTCACATGCAAATACGACCTCTTCATTTTACAGAACAGGAAGTTGAGACCCAGAGTTTACCACTCCCTTACATGATTAACTCAAAATGAAAGTAACTTGTTTTTAAAAAAAAAAAAAAACAAAAACCAGCAGTCAGGGAATTTAATAGGGCATAAGATAAATACACTATTGGTGTCATAAGAAACAGTACTTTTTCTGTATGAGATATAATCATGAGGCATATAATATCCATAGAATATTGATTAGGTGAGATATTGGAGGAGCTTGATTTGCCCAACCAAATGTTGCCAGTTTCTAGCATTCTGAAGCACTGTTACCAAATAGCAGATATTTTAAAATTATTGTGAAAATGGCGTGCCTGGATGGCACAGTAGGTTGAGTGTCCAACTCTTGTTTTCCACTCAAGTTGTGATCTTGGGGTCCTGAGATTGAGGCTCACTCTCCCTCTCCCTGTAGCCCCTCCCCTGTTGTCTCTCGTGCTCCCTCTCTCAAGTGAATAAATAAATCTTAGAAAAAAATTATTAAAAAAAAAGAAAAAAATTATTCTGGGGGCACCTGGGTGGCTTAGTCAGTTAAGTGTTTACCTTTGGCTCAGGTCATGATCTCTGGGGCCTGGATCCCCATCTAAGGCTCACTGCTCAGCAGGGAGTCTGCTTCTCACTCCCCCTCTGCCCTTCCCCACTGCTACTGTGCACTCTTTCTCAAATAAATAATCTTTAAAAAAATTATTCTGAAAAAAAAGCTGACTCATTTTAAGATGTAGTATTTGTTGAATATTTCCTTAAAATCATTGAATATTCTCTTATTTCCCAGATACTTACTAAGAATGAAATTCCTTTTATGAGGCAAATGACAGGCTCAGTCTGTAGAGCAGATGATTCTTGATCTCGATGTTGTGAGTTTGAGCCCCATGTCAATGTAGAGATTACTTAAATAAAACTAAAAATGTTTTATTAATTTATTTTCAGCTAATCTGTAAATACTTAAAGAATGCTTTAGACTTTTTACCTCTTATCCGTCTCTCCCCTTCTTTGTCCTCCTAATTATGAACAAACTTTACCGTCTTGGCTGTGTTGAGGGTGCTGGGTCTGGTATTATGTGTTATAAGGAAGAGGTTCTTTCAGGTGCCTGGGTGGCTCCATGGTTGAGCATCTGCCTCTGGCTCAGGTCATGATCCCAGGTCCTGGGATCCAGTTCCACATTGGGCTCTCCACAGGGAGCCTGCTTCTTTCTCTGCCTATGTCTCTGCCTCTCTCTGTGTGTTCCTCATGAATAAATAAATAAAATCTTAAAAAAAGGAAGAAACTTTTGCGGCTTGAGTTTTTTCTGATGGCCTAATGTACAGTGTTAATGCAAAGTAAAATGGAAACAATTATTTTAACAAGATGACGCAGCCTATTTTGCTTAGAAATGACCTGATTTTCTGTTTATGTTATCCAGAGGTCAGGTAGGGATTTCTTTTTGCACTCCCATTATACAGATTCATATCATGCAAGCATTGCAAGACTTAGGGATCACAATCTATTTAATTCCACTGGCTGCATTCATCTTCTGAAAAGTCCTTCCCCTGCTGTTTTTACTTACTTTCTCTTTTTATAGTTTAATTCTGTACCCTATAGTGAAGATATGAGGTCAATAGGTCTTAACCCATAGATGTTTTTTAACTAAGCTTCAGCTTAAAGTTTGTTGCCCATTTTGAAGTTCATGTGGATACCTGCTTTGGTCAGAATGTCACAGCATTGTCACTGTTACCCTGTCCCAGAAATCTATCACCTAAGCACTCAAGGCAAGAATCAGGCCCCACCGTAAGCCATGGCTACCTGCTGTATACTCCTACCTTGGTGAATCAGCTTCAGTGTAGTTTGATAACTGCCCTTTCTTCAAATTTAATTATGCCTTGAGGCTGTGGAAAAACTGAATTTATCTGTTGAAACAGACTAAGCAGCAAGTGTTCTGACATGTTTATTAAGTAAATTATTACACCTGACTAAAGGTAATTACATATACAGTCAGGTTTGGAAGTAGCTGGATAATTAAGGGTTAATAAATTGTCTAGCATAAAAGAAGTGCCTTTTAGATTGTAGAAAAGTAAACTAAATACAGACCTTTTTAAATTGTTTGAATAAAGATTACAAAATCTTTAAGACTTGAAAGAGATGAATGAGGATGCAAGCCCCCTTAAATACAAATACTCACTGAGATAATGTAATATTCTTGTCTTAAATGGAGACCACAAAGATTCTTATTTTCTGTATTTCCATCATGCTAACTACAGTAGTCTAGCTAACTCTACATTCCTTTGGGAATCCATAGCAAAATGGTAAAGCATCTATATTTATATTTAGGATATAAAACTGAAACCTTATCTCTAGAAAGCAGAACAAGTGAGATACACAATTGAAATTAAGTTCCCTGTTTCACCATAGTGAAATCTAGTTATGCAGTGATTGGAACTGGGTCTCCACTTTTGTCACTACCTACTAAGGTATTACCAGGAACTATCCCCTTTAACTCCAGTAGTGATTGGGATTTAATGGTCTTGTTTTGTTTTATTTATCTCAAGTGGTCTGAGTTCCATTTTAAAGAAGAGAATGATGCATTTATAACTAATGGCAAATTAAAAATACTATACATTACTTGACTTATAAAATTTTAGAATAAAACATATGTGACTGATTTTATTGAAGACTAATCCATCTATTAGATTCTCCAAGTTTTCATTTGCCTTATTTTAAATCACAACCATGGGGAGGAAGGGAGAGAAATATCCACTTAGATTCACAAATTTAAAAAAAAAATGGTTATTCTCCCTCCCTTTTTCTTTTTATCAAAGTGCATTTAAAGGAGTATATAATGAAGCACCAGCTTAGTCTCTAGCTCACTTCATTCAAGGAACTATATCCTGGAGTATAGACACATTGGCATATAATTTTTCTCCATTGGCTAATCCATCTTGTCTTCCTTCATTGCTCTAGGTCTTACACAGCCAATTTATATAAGCAGATCTTCTCCATAGCGTGTGTGTGTGTGTGTGTGTGTGTGTGTGTGTGTATTTTTATTGGAGTTCGAGTTGCCAACATTCTCCATAGCTTTGATGAAGCAAAATGACTTACAGAGAGGATCAAAGTCTGGTGAACACCTCTCATCATGAGTTTCAAGGTTTGATTTTCTGAGTATGGGAAGTGAGAACTTTATTGGTGAAGTAATTACATTTACTACTTGTTACAGAAGTATGGCAGATGATATAATGGATATGGACAGAAAAATGTATGACCTGAGAATGTTTATTTAGTATGTTTGATGGTGGCATCCCTGGTTTACAAAAGGTAAACTCAGGAGCAGAACTTTGGTTGTGAAATATTTTTAGTGTATTCTGTAAGCACAAATTAGTCAATAAATCGACCAGTCTAGCTTTCAGAATAATTATAAGACATTACTAAAAATTCAAAGATGTTTTAATTATTAATAGTTAACATTAAGGTATATTTGCCTTATGCTATCTTTAAATAGCTGTCTTATTAGTATATAAGATGTGAGTACAGCATAGACTTATAAAATTCTGGGTCACAAGGTAACATGCACGGTTTCATCTCAACATTTACTTGTTGCCTAGTATACACCGAGTGCTGGGCCAAATGTGAAGATACAAATACAAGCAACACAAATTGCCAGCTTTGAGGCACTTACAAAGTACATTATTCGGAGGAAGTAAAGGCACTTCCACCTGCTGGGATATTGAAAAGAGACTGGGCTGAAATAACCATGGAATCACCCAAACTGCAAAGGGAATTTATATTTAATTATTTAATGGGTAGGCAGACACATCAGTATACTGTGGAAAATGCTGTGATAAAGATGTGGCAAATGCTCTGAGGACATGAAAGGAACAGAAAACCCAACCAGGATGGTCTGGGGGACTTCTTGAGAGAGGTGAGATTTAAATTTTAAGAAATTTAAATTTTATGGAATAAATAAGAGTTACATGGGTGATGAAGGAGGGGAAGGCAACTCCACACAGAGTAAAAGAAAATGAGCAACATACTGAGGGTTATCATGGTTCTTCTTAAGAGAACTATTAGGAATTCCTTGTTTAGGAGCTTAAATTACAAAGTAGGAGAGGAAGCCAAAAGGTTGGCCACCCCTAGATGGGCCACTTAGGCATGAACTTTGGCATATTTTGGGTTAAAAGGAATCAAAACTCAGCAGATATAGTTAAAGCTCCTTATGTCCCCCTCAAATGCCTGTTTGTTCCAGGAAGAGAGTATTAACAGAGATTCCTTTTTACCTAAGAAACTTCTCTGCATTATAGGGTGACCTTTGTTCTCCCAAATATCTCCTTTCACCTTCCTGCTAATGGTCCTTCTTCCCTTTGTATCCTCAGACCCTACTGCTGTCTCTAGCTCATATAAGCTTCATGTTGCCTCATTGTCTTTGGAATTTCCATGTCTGTGTAGATTCTCCATAGGTAAGCTATTAAATTTAATTTTCTCCACTTAATCTGTCTCACATCAATTTGATTCTTAGTCCAGTTAGGAGGACTTTGAAAGGCAGAGGAAATTCTTTCTCCCCAACAACCTGGACTAGGTACAAAATCAGTTTTCATTTCATGTTAAAGAATTTGAGCTTTATCTTAAAGAAGTTGGGAAGCCATTGATGGTTTTAAGAACCTGAGTGTTGTGGGGATCCCTGGGTGGCTCAGCGGTTTAGCGCCTGCCTTCTGCCCAGGGCGTGATCCTGGAGTCCCAGGATCGAGCCCCACATCTGGCTCCCTGCCTGGAGCCTGCTTCTCCCTCTGCCTGTGTCTTTGCCTCTGTGTGTGTGTGTGTGTGTGTGTCATGAATAAATAAAATCTTTGAAAATAAAAAAAAGTAAAAAGAAACTGAATGTTGTGATCACATTTGTATTTTAGTTGGATCTCTCTGGCAGCAGTGTGGAGATGGATCTGGGGTATTAGAAGGGAGAAGAGTGGGATAGGTGAGACCAAAGGCCTCGGGATAGAGATTATAATATCTGAATTAAAATAGTAGTAGGAGAAATGGAAAGGAGGAAGCAAGTGAATTCAAGAAATATTTAGGAGGTCTAATTGGCACAATTTTGGAATAAGTTAGCTGCCAGAGTTGTGAAAGAGAGGAGTCAAAACAGACTGAATGATGAAACACTTGGGTGGCTCAATTGGTTGAGCAACTGACTCCTGATCTCAGTTCAAGCCCCAAGTTGGGCTCCATGCTGGGTGTGGAGCCTACTTACAAACAAACAAACAGAGCACCAGCATCAACCAAAATCAATCTGAATGCAGATTTCTGGTTTGGGTAATTAGGTAAGTGCTCTTGTTCAATATGTAACCCACCTTTCAATATCAGGAAACTGAACTAGGTATTCTCATGACTGAAAAAAAAACAGGCCAAGTTTGTGTAAAGGTATTATAAAAATCAAAATCATACTCAACTGTTTGAGGTAAATGTACCTGAGGAAACTATCTGAAATTTTCTTTTCCTGTTTTGGATAATTATAGGGATTTTGCTTTTTAGAAATAGACACTAGAAAAATTCTTGATAATAATTTTAACATCTTTGGCATTTATAAGAAACTTTTAGGAAACTTCAGTTAAGTATCTATCGTTTTTTGGGTTAAAATATGTAATATAAATAGCTTAAACCCCAGTTGCCAAATAATTATTTTAAAATTCAACCATATGGGCAGCTCGGGTGGCTCAGCAGTTTAGCGCTGCCTTTGGCCCAGGGCGTGATCCTGGAGAACCAGGATTGAGTCCCATGTCAGGTTCCCTGCATGGAGCCTGCCTCTCCCTCTTCCTGTGTCTCTGCCTCTCTCTCTGTGTCTTTCATGAATAAATAAATAAAATCTATTTAAAAAATTCAAACCATATAAATAGTTGTTAATTTCTTATGTTACTAAATGGAGAGTCAAAAGATCTTAAAAGTTTTTGTAACAAATTCTACTCCCAGTTATATAACCAAGAAAAATAAAAACATATATCCACATAAAAACTCGTACATGAATGTTCACAGCAGTATTGTTAGTAATAACTAAAAAATGGAAATAACCCAAATGCCCATTAACTGATGAATGGATGAACAAATGTGGCATATCCATTCAGTAGATTATTTGTCAATAAAAAAGAATGAAGTACTAACACATGCTACAACATGGATGACCTTTGAAAACATGCTAATTGGCAGAAACTCACTACAAAAAACACGTTATATGACTCTTAATTTGGAGAGTGTTAATGGTATGGAGATTCTTTTGGGTGACAAAAATGTTCTAATACTGATTTGAGATGGCTGCACAACTCCATGAATATACTCAAAGCCATTGACTCATGTAATTTAAATGGATGAACTGTATGTGAACTACATCTCAAAACTGTCTTAAAAATTTTATAAAGGTAACATAAATAGCAGTTTATATTAAAGTTATAAAAGTAAAAATAGAGAAGAATTGTGATAACGATCAAAAATAGGAAGGTTGTGGGCAGCCCTGGTGGCGCAGCGGTTTAGTGCCACCTGCAGCCCAGGGAGTGATCCTGGAGTCTCCGGATCAAGACCCACATCCGGCTCCCTGCATGGTGCCTGCTTCTCCCTCTGCCTGTGTCTCTGCCTCTCTCCCTCTCCCTCTCTCTCTCTCTCTCTCTCTCTCTCTGTCTCTATGAATAAATAAAATCTTTTTTAAAAAATAGGAAGGTTGTGTAAGTAAGGTAAACCGTTATATATGATAGATGCAAGCTGATAAATCAAAAGTTAGAAAAGTAAGTGTATTTAGAGACACTGTATTTAGAGTGTATTTAGAGACACCATAATTAAACAGAAGGAGTTAAATGTGATTGCTTCTGAGAATGGGAAGGGTGGAGCAGTGGACTGTTGGTTTTTATGATAGGCTCTATATGATTATTAACCATGTATTACTTGGTAAAATTATTTTAATAAATTAGCCACATAAAATCATACATATATATGTATTTTTATGCCATTTTAGACATGATAGTGACCAAAAAATTAAAGATAAAGCAAATGTGGACTTGTATAAATTTGATTATGTAAATTCCATTTTTTACCTCTTTTCCCAAAATCCAAACCCACTCAAGGAGTTATCTAGGAGTACTACATAACTTAGCATCACAAATACTTTGAGAAAATTCTAACTTCTGCTGTGTGCAGTTCCTGGAGTGAAATGACCTGAAGAGATCAATACCTTTAAACAGTCTCTGCAGAGTGCTTGCCCAGAGCTTGCTTGTGGTCCTACGTAGGTGGGAGTGGAAAGGCTGGCTGAGAACAGGTTTGGCAAATGGGACATTTGAAGAGGACAGTTGTGAGATAGGAGTCAGGTATATCAGCATGAAGAAGCTTGAGGGCAGTTAACACCTGAGGGCAAAAAGTGAGGCGAGTAAAGGCTCTGTACTGCGTCTTAAGAGTTTTTGCCTAGGCCCTTTCTGGCTGCTACTTAAAATCCTCTTCTGTGTTTGATGTGGAGTTTTCCATTATGTGGTGTTTTTGAATAGCTGGAAAGGGGGTAAAGCCAAGAGCTTTAAAAATCATATTAAGCTCATCATTTGATTTTAACATCTGTTTAGAAAAAGGTCTTGTATTTTCCCCCATTGGGACTAACTTAGTTAAGACCCATTTTTCTTGAATCCCCAGTGCCTAATTGCTCATATTTCTTCGTTAAAGCTGTATTATGGTTTAGGATTTTTGTTGTTTAAATCTCTGAAGTGCTGTAGGAACCCTTGCATTGCCTTTGCATTTTGGAGGGAAAGGAAAAATGATCTCCTGCTTTACTTTTGGAATCTGCAAAGCCAACTCTGAGGTCCCAGGTGGATTTGGTGTTTGGAAAAGGGAATTTTGGGGACTAAGGTTGACCCTGAGCCCCCAGGTCACTGTTCACATTTACAAAAGCAAACCTGGTATCCCCAATTGCTTTTCTCTTGAGGTTGGCTTAGCTTTATTTATCTTCTGTCTTGGGTCACTGCCCCTGAGGTGCTTCAAAAGCAAAACCCAAAAGATTCAAAACAAAGAAAGCTAAACCAGATTCAAGGAAAAAATGACCTGGCACTCTGGGTTCACTTTTACAAAGGCAAAAAGTCACTTCAAGATTTCCATAGAATGGTTTTAAGTCAGCCTAGGTTCATTGTGTCATTTGCACAAAGTGATCTCAACAGGTCGGAGACCCCCAGTTTCTTGGGTGTAAACTGGGAGTGAGATTTAGGATAAGAAACTGTCAGCAAGCCACATGCCTTGACACAAATGAATTCTTCAGTGATTCTGAAGCGATTTAACTATTTTGAGCATATGAATGGGACCACACATGCAATCTTTTTTTTTTTTTTTGCTTAAGCTGAATCTTTGTTTGCTGGACACACACAGGGAATGCTGAGGAAGTGAAATTTACAACTCACTTACAGATATTGGCATAAATCCACTTTATGTTATCAGATTTGTTGTGAAGGGTATTTTTGAATCCTTGATGAAAAAAGAAGTTAGGATACAAATTTTAGATAATCTTATAAATCATGATGAGATAGAACTGAGGCATCGTATTTTGCTGTTCATTTTTGTATGATCCATACTTTGCTTTACTTCCCAAAAGGATTTAAGGTAGAATTACTTTACTTGACTATTGGAACAAACCCATTTATAGGACTTAATACCAATTTTGTTTATAATATGTCTGACTTTATCCTTTAATAAGTAATTATAAAATTGCTTTTGAATAATCTAGGGAAGATTTTTGTTTCTGTTCATGTTTGATCTACATCTTTGAATATCAGGTATGTATGTTAATAAATTCACCTGTTGAGACTGTGTCTTACTGTTTATTTTCAAGACTGAGAGAGATTTTGTATAATTAATAACAAATGTATTGTTTGTGTACTGCCATCTGAAAGGGAGCAAAGCTTAAGGTAGAGAAGTGAGGTTTTCCATAACTTAGGTTTTAATATTAAGGATATAGTGCATCCTGTGAAACCTGACCAAATGTGAGAGGTAGACCCCAAGGCTATGACTGTGTATGGAGTGAAAGTGAGTAACAGTGTTTTTTTTTCCCCCACACCACTCCAGTTTTCCTCATGCCTTCCTCCAGAGCAGGCATGTTCTTTTTAAACTACTCCTAAATAAATAAAAATTTAAAAAAAAAAATTAAACTACTCCAAAGACCCGGGATCATGCTTTTTGATCAAAGCAGGCATGGGTAGCAGCCTATAGAAATGGGCTCATTTCTGTAACTCTGGTCTGGCATAAGAGTTACAAGGTAGGACCCAAGAATAATGTCCTAGTTTTGTGTTATATCTTTTACTTCAATAGAACTTTACTTTAAAAGATGAAGTGGGATTACATCAAACTGAAAAGCTCTTTCACGGTAAAGGAGACCAACAAAACAAAAGGCACACTACCGAATGGGTGAAGATACTTGCAAATTATAGATTTGATAAAGGGTTATTATCCAAAATATATAAAAAACATACACAACTAGGGACACCTGGGTGGCTCAGCAGTTGAGCATCTGCCTTTGGCTCAGGGCATGATCCTGGAATCCAGGATTGAGTCCCACGATGGGTTCCCTGCAAGGAGCCTACTTCTCCCTCTGCCTGTGTCTCTGCCTCTCTGTCTGCATCTCTCCTGAATAAAGAAATAAAACCTTTAAAACAAACAAGGGCAGCCCGGGTGGCTCCGCAGTTTAGCACCGCCTTCAGTCCAGGGTGTGATTCTGGAGACCCGGGATCCAGTTCACGTCAAGCTCTCTGCATGGAGCCTGTTCCTCCCTCTGCCTGTGTCTCTGCCTCTCTCTCTCTCTCTCTCTCTCTCTCTCTCTCTCTCTGTGTGTGTCTCATGAATAACTAAATAAAATATTTTAAATAAATAAATAAAACAAAAAAACGTACACAACTGAATATCAAAAAAAACAAAAACAAAAAAAAACCCTAAACAATTCGGTTAAAAAATGGGCAAAGGACTTGAATAGACATTTTTCCAAAGAAAGATATACAGACAGCCAATGGGCACATGAAAAAATGCTAAATATAACTAACAGAGAAATACAAATCAAAATCACAGATATCACCTCACACCTATGAGAATGGCTATTCTCAAAAAGACAAATAACAAGTGTTGGCAAGAATGTGGAGAAAAGGGAACCCTGTGCACTGCTGGTAGAAATGTAAATTGGTGCAGCCACCATGGACAGCAGTGTGGAGGTTCCTCAAAACATTAAAAATAGAACTGCCATAAGATTCAGCAATTACAGAGCACCTGAGTGGCTCAGTCAGTTAAGTGCCCAACTCTTGATTTTGGTTCAGGTCATGATTTCGGGGTTGTGAGATTGAGCCCCACTGTCAGGCTCCATGCTGGGTGTGAAGCATGCTTAAGATTCTCTCTCTCCTCCCTATGCCCACCCTCCCCCATCTCTCTCTCTCTCTCTCTCTCTCTCTCTCTCTCCCTCTCTTAAAAAAAAAAAAAAAAAAAAAGATTCAGCAGCTCCACTTTTGGGTATTTATCCAAAGGAAACAAAAAGATCAATTTGAAGAGCTATATGCACCCAGTATGTTCATTGTGGCATAATTTACAGTTGCCAAGATGTGGAAGCAACCTAAGCATCATCAGTAGATAAATATATAAAGCTGTGGGATAAATATATATACAGGATAAATATATATAGAATCCTGAAATATTGCTCAGCCATAAAAAGAAATGAAATCTTGCCATTTGTGTTAACATGAATGGACCTAGAAGGTATTATGCTAAGTGAAATAAGTCAAAGAAAGACAAATACTTAATGATTTCACTTATATGCAGAATCCAAAATACAAAATAAATGAGCAAACAAAACAGAAGCAGACTCACAGATACAGGAGACAATGGTTGGTTACCAGAGTAGGGAGTGGTTTTGGAGTGAGTGAAATAAGTAAAAGGGATTAACAGGTACAAACTTCCAGTGTTAAAGTCATAGATATATAATATGCAGCATAGGATATATAGTCAGTAATACTATAATAACTTCCTATGGTGATAGATGGTAACTAGACTTACATTGAGGATCGTTTTGTGATGTATAAAAATGCCACATCACAATGTATACCTGAAACCCATAGGATATTGTGTAGCAATTATACTTCAATCTAAAAAAGTGAAACAGTAAAAAAATAAAATAATAAAATTAAAAATTTTTTTAAAATAAAAAATAAATAAAATAAAAAAGTGAAACAGGACCTTGTAATAATTATGGATGAAGGACACTGATAGGCCATTCAGAAATATTAGTGCTTCTTTCTCTGAGAAGATCATTTAACTCTTACTAACATTAGATTTTAGTCTTTATCATGAGGAAACCTTATTATTATTTTTCAAGATTTTATTTATTTATTCATGAGAGACAGAGAGAGAGAGGCAGAGACACAGGCAGAGGGAGAAGCAGGCTCCATGCAGGGAGCCTGACGTGGGACTCGATCCTGGATTTCCAAGATCAGACCCTGGGCTGAAGGTGGTGCAAAACTGCTGAGCCCCCCAGGCTGCCCCTCAGAATCTTATTTTCTTTACCAGTGTCCCAGGGAAAAGCCTGGGTGCTACCCAGTTGACTGTATTCACTAGCCCTAATTTGCCCGCAGGCCAACATTGGCCTTTTTTCAGATAGCTCTGAGCATAAGCCAAAGAAGTCTGTAGGGTACTCTTTTTTTCTTTTTTTAAGATCTTATTTATTTATTCATGAGAGACACAGAGAGAGGCAGAGACATAGCCTCAGGGAGAAGCAGGCTCCCTATGGGGAGCCTGATGCCTGATTCATTCCAGGACCCAGGATCAGGACCTGAACCAAAGACAGACGCTCAACCGCTGAGCCACCCAAGTATCCCAAGGGTGCTCATTTTTTATACTCTGAGAAGCTTAAGGAAAAAGCTCCTGAGTAAAATTGGAATGGTCTGGCATCATCAATCAGTAAGTTATTTCTTGAATGTCTACTGAGTGGTTAAACTCTGCTGGACACACTTTATGGGTTTGGCTGCCTAGCATTATGAAGTTTGTTTCTATTATTAAATGCTGTATTCTGCATTTGAAGAATCCTTACACACATGGAAATGAGAAATCAGAATAGGAGAGCAGTGTGTTTTATGGCTCAATATTTCCTCTGCATCTGTATCCATGAGTCCTCTGGGGCACAGACACAGAAATGGCGCTGGAGTCTACAACCACTGGATTCGTGGGCTGAGAAGGATGAGCAAGCAGTCACTGGCTCCTACAGAAATCAGCAGCTTCTAAATATTAAATTGACTGTAGCTTCCCTGTATGTTAACTAGCTGGAATTTAAATAAAACCTTGAAACTAGGGACGTCTGAGTGGCTTCACGGCTGGGTGTCTGCCTTTGGCTTGGGTCGTGATCCTGGAGTCCCACATCGGGCTCCCTGCATGGAGCCTGCTTCTCCCTCTGCCTCTCTCTGTGTCTCTCATCAATAAATAAATAAAAATCTTTAAAGACAACAACAACAACAACAACAACAACAAAAAACCTTGAAACTAAAAAAATGAAAATTAAATAGATGTAGCTTCGTGTGTTACTGTAGTTTAAATTACTAGGATTTTGTGTGAATGTTTTTTTCCTTTATAATTTCATGTTAATCGCTTCTCAGCCTTTTGGCTAAGATCAAGTGTATAATTTCATGTTAAAAATCAAAATATTACTTAACTGCTTGCTTTCCCACTTTTCCCAGTTAAAATGGAGACTCTTGAAGGACAGTGACTATTTGTCTCAGTACTGTATCTCTGGTCTGGCACAGTAGCTAGTATATTATAGGTGGGCAGTCAATATTTGTTGAATGAATAAATGAATCTTACCTAGATTGTTGGCCTTTAATCCACATTGGCAATGCATTCCTTAACCATTAATGTGCAACCTTATGCAGGTTTCCATTGATATCTACAAGTTAATGATGCACAATGTGTATTTCTATAAAGTATTAATGTACATTTAAAAACATGTAGATTAGACCTGTCTACATGTAAACAGGCAGGTTAAAGTTTAGGGTTCCTGTAATTTCTAGTAATAAGAGATTTGCATATGAGTATCTGACCATATGTGAAAATTGTAAGCATAGTATTTCTTTAAGTGAATCTGTTTTTGTGCTGTTATGTAGAAGAACCAGTTCTGTATTCACTGTTAGAGTTGGTATAAGTTTTAAATTCATTAAATGGACTCCTCCTTTCCCACCTGGGGGTAGATCAGCCAAAGAGAAAAAAGAGACTTATTTTAAGGCCTCTTCCTCTTCCAAATCCCAAAGGTCATGTTGCTAATGCCTTTGGAAAGAAAGGGAGATTACAGCCAGTGTATTAAGTGGTTACTTTCTGCTGACTGTGCGCTTGCCCACACATACTTGTGCAAATATACTTGTGTGTTATACTTAACACCTAAAAGAAGAATCCTTCAAAATTAGGCTTTTGTTAACAACTGTGTGAGAAGTATTTATTATTGAAATTATTTTAATATACAAATATATAACCCTTGTTTCTAATTCCAGAGTTAATGTGACCTTTGTGGAATATTATGAAAACGAAGAAGACAGTAACAGTTACCCATAATCCCACCACACAAATAAGAGCCATTCTTAACATTCTCGAAAATTTTCCTCCAGTGTTTTTTGATGAGTGTTTATGTAATTTTAGTAGGAACGTTTATCAGAAACATCTTACTAAGATACTTAAAATTTTGTATACACATCAGTTCTAATAAGTACATGATATTCACCTTACAAATAGATATACCTCACTATTTTACCATTTTCTCAATAATGAGATTTGGCATGTTTTCAGGGTTTTTGTTTTTTTCCCCCCTTCAGTTTTTTGATAACACAATTAATGTTTTTGAGATTAGTATCATTTTTCTCTACCTTTATTATTATTTCCTGAAGCTCAATTCCTAGAAGTAAGATTACTAAATCCAAGGGAATGGCCATTTTTCTTGTGTTCTTAAACATGTATTATAAAATCACATTCCAGAGATGTTATGCCGGTTTTCATTTTAGCCATCAGTGTGTGTGAAAGTTAGCTTTTCCCTCCTTGTGAAAGTTGCTTGTCGCCAAGCAACAGTCAAAAATTAAATAAACTTAAACTTCAAATAACTTTTCTTTTTCAGACAGTATATTCTTTTAGCGCTGTTTCAGTGTAGTTTCTTTACCAAGATCTTAACTTTTGATATAGCCTAGACTGTTGTCCAAAAGAAAATAGAGGGGCTTTTAATATTAGTAGTTAATATTTTTATCATGGAATTTTCACCCTTTTACAGGAACGGCTCTATTAATAGCTCTGTTAATATTGGATGGGGAAAAAAGTCAGGCAATCCATTACCTTCCTAAAAAAGAGGTAGTTTCTTGTAACCTTTCCTTAGGTTTTAATCACCCCTGAAGTTTTGTCCCTCCCAGAGTCCACAGATTGGTTCACATATTCTATGAGTAAATACAAATGTGTCCTTCAATTGAAAGCAAAACCAGTACACTCCTTACTTACAAAGTGAGTTAAAACAAGAAGAAAGAAGAATTTAAAAACTGAAGGAAGGTAGTAAGTAAAGTATTTAGCTTTCTGAAACAATTCAAATGGGGATAGGAAGTTGGTTTTAAATGGCTTAAAGGAGATTAGGGTTTTAAAGTTGGATAAGGAGTTTGGTGCTTTGGTTTAGGCATGGCATTGCTTTTAAAAGATTACTTCCATATTTGACAACAATTCTAACTGGAGATTATAAAGCAAATAGTCAATTTTAAAACACTACGGAATACAAGAGGGCTTCTTTTTGTTGTTGTTTGTTTATACAAAATGATTGCCTAGAGTTAACAGGCTGAGTCCTGAAGCCCTCATTTCATAATACTACTGAAGATCTATCACCAGGGAGAATCCAGCAGAGGTTGTTTAATGCACTTAATTGAGATTATCTGAGCTTTTGTTTTAAATTACTTTGGGAAAAGTCTAGGTACAAACGGCTTCTTTGAAAGGTAAACATACTTAACCTCTACGAAAAAAGGTTCAATTTAAGTTCTTTGAAATTCTTCAAACAGGCAGTAGCACCAGCCCTTATTAATTAAATGGAAGTATGAACTGAATAATGTATGAAGATTAAATCTATATACATCAGTACAAGTGTTAATATAATTCTATTAATAGTGTTTTCATTATTTTACAATCGTTTGAGAATGCAATCAAGTATTGTATTAGAAAAGCGACCCTTGACAATTTCAGTAATTTCAAAAGTAAAAATATAGTATATGCTGTTTTGGCTATAAAGTATGGTTAATAATAAAATTTTAAAAATGGATTCCTTATTTTGTTTCATTTAAGAAGCAGGTCATATTAGAGTGGACCAAGAATGGCATATACTGTATGTATTAGCTATGATAGGTAGTCAAAAGTTGGTTTAACGTTTTTTGCCCTATCTTCCTCAGCTCCTTGACCTGTTTATGGTTTGGGATTGGTCTACTTATCTAGCTGATTATGGACAGCCAGCTTCTAAGTACCTTCGGGTGAATCCAAATACAGCTCTTACTCTTTTGGAGAAGTGAGTATATCCTGAAGACTTCTTTGCATACATAACATTTTAGCATTTTGTGATTTAGTGATGATTGAACAACTAGAGATTTTCAACAAAAGAGAAATGTCTAAATGGAGCTTAAAAGCTCAGTCCTTTTAATGACCAAAACATAACCCTTTCTCTTTCCTGGTGTAGTGTCAGTGTGGTTTTATGAGATTGCTGTTTATATTGATATGAACAAAATTTTGACGCATCTTGTCCAATTAAAAAGAAGTTTAGGTGTTACTTTTCCCTCTCATGATGTGGCAGGTTTTCCTTTCACTATAATCATATTTCATTTCAGGTATCACTATTAAAATTTTCAATTTTTGAATTAAAAGTGTTTATTATTTTCCCACATTTTAAAATATCTATCATGTATTTGATTTGAGAGGACAAAAGGAACTGTTTAAAATAAATGTAAATTGGGGATCCCTGGGTGGCTCAGTGGTTTAACACCTGCCTTTGGCCCGGGATGTGATCCTGGAGTACCAGGATCAAGTCCCACTTCAGGCTCCCTGCATGGAGCCTGCTTCACCCTCTGCCTGTGTCTCTGCCTATCTCTCTCTCTCTCTCTCTCTCTCTCTCTTTATCATCTCTATCTGTATCTCTATCTCTATCTCTCTGTGTGTCTCATGAATAAATAAATAAAATCTTTAAAAATAAATAAATAAAATAAAATAAAACAAATGTAAATTTATTTTACCATGCCATGAAACACTACTGAGGCCACAAAAAAAGAAAATGCTGCTTTAGATTTTCTAATGTTATTTTTCCTTCACCTTGTTTTGCTATGAATGTGATTTGCAGAGTCCATAGAGGGTATGTATTTTAGCATACTTAGTGGGATGATACTAGAAAATATTATATTAGAAAGCTTAACATACTTTAGACTTACATACTAATGCAGAAACCCCACTTGAGGGACAGCCTGGGTGGCTCAGTGGTTTAGCGCTGCCTTTGGCCCAGGGTGTGATCCTGGAGACCTGGGATCAAGTCCCAGGTCTGGCTCCCAGCATGGAGCCTGCTTCTTCCTCTGCCTGTGTCTCTCTGCCTCTCTCTCTGTGTGTCTCATGAATAAATCAATAAAGAATCTTTAAAAAAAAAAAAAAACCCCACTTGATATAGAGCATAAAATAAAGCTACTAATTTTTTGTGTAATTACTTTCTCTGTATTTTTATTAGTCTCCACTTTCTTTGAAGTATATTTTTCAAGCATAAGAATTAGTATGAGATAATTCAGAGCATGCCAAGATATTTTACTTGTGACAGCATAGTTTTAATTTCCTTTTACCAAGCCTCTTCATTCACATATATTCCTAGGATGAAGGATACTAGCAAAAAGAACAATATATTTGCTCAGTTCAGGAAGAATGATCGAGACAAGCAGAAGTTGATAGAGACAGTCGTGAAACAGCTGAGAAGTTTGGTGAATGGGATGTCCCAGCATACATAGACTTGGATTGCACTCCGCGACACCAAATCTGTGATTCAACATTGATCTCTAAAAAGCACGGGTCATGATAGTTTAATTTGTTTGCAGCATTTAAGAATGCAGTAGAAAAAAAGACACTGATGAGAGATGAAACAAGAAACAAAAATATCATTTGTATGGATTTTTAAATAACTGGATACTATTTTATATATGGAAAGTGTGACATTAATTTTTTCACATTTAGGGAAAAAAGGCAAAATGTAATATATAAATTAGGTCAAACTTGTGTATGAAACTGATTTTAAACACATTAGAAAAACCTTATATGCCTCTACATATAAGTATTTTTTTCTATTTAGACTTGAATGTCTTTTCTGTTGTTGTTTTTTTTTTTTTTTTCATCACTATCCAGTTTTGAAATGCCATCATGTCTGATATGGGAGTATTTCACTGTCATTTTGTGGCTTAATTTTTATTTTCATTTCAATATGATTTAAGTAGACTAAATTTTCCAATATTGCAGATTCTGAGAGGAAAATATGCAAATCTTTAAAGATCCCTGAATCAAATCAAACTTGATTTAACTCAGTAAGAATGTGAATTATTTGTTCTGCTTGGGTGGTTTAATTTAATGGTTCTGAATATGAAAAAAATAAAAAGGTGTTTGGATTTTCTAAAACTGCAGTGTTGTTTCTGGTTAGCAGAGTTAATATTTCTAACCATATTATTTGTAGCTGACCCCATTCTAGGATTTATTTGGTTTGGTTTGGTTCAAGTTAAAAGAGGAAAGGAATGAAGTGAGGTAAACCACTTCAGGTGCTGCTTGTGCTAGGGTAGATATGTTTGTACACACAGAAGTTTCTACAGGGGTCATGTTACTTTATTCAGATAGCAGATGTCAGTACCTATCCTTTGTATGGAAACAAGCCAAACGAAATGAACTCTGGAAAATCTAAAATGAATGTACATTTTCTTCTGTGTAGATTACCGTGGTCCAAATGGAAATACCAGTCTGATCCCAACTTTCTTTTCATTGTATTTATGCTAAATATTCCTTTTGCATTTTCAGGATTTATTCCTGTAAGAAACTTACACTTGACTCTGTAAAATAAGTGTAAAGAATTATATGTACATTTCTTGATTTTGTGAAGAAACATTAAAAAGGTTGAGCAAGTTGTAGAAAATGCACTGCTGTTGAATTTATCCGGAGGTTCCTTATTGAAAACAACTGCTTCCTTTAGAAAGACTTTTATTCCCTGGTTATTGGAATAGGGAGTGTCACCAAAACAAAGATAGATGCATTTATTCTCTTCACCATCTCAATCTTTCAAGTACTTCACATTTAAAAAAATACTACATGGAAAACATGGCAATTCTTCGGCACAGTAAAATCTGGAAGTTGGAAGAGGAGTGGTGAACAGCTAGGTCTTTTGAAGACTGGAATGTGGAGTCCCTCGCGTGCCTTCCCCAGCCCCGCAGGGCACCCAGGGCGTCTCCCTGGCTTGGGTTGAGGCGTCCCCAGATCCGGAGACACTCCGCTGTTGTGCTGCTTGAAGCAGCCCCCGGTGGGTTCCTAGCCATGGTGGTGTGAGATTCACCTTCTTTCATAATACATGGAACACCCCTGCCACTCCCCGCCTACTCTCGGGCTGCCCTGTAGGGACCGGGACGCCGATGCCCTGGAGATCTGGAGCGCTCGGACCGGACACAGACGGAGAAGCATCTTGGGAGACCGAACGGGGTGGCGCGGAGGGGCCTTGCGAGTGGGAGGGGACGGTGAATCGGCCCTGGAGAGCGGAAAGGCGCCGGGAGATACCCGCTGCTGGCGGCACTACGGGTCTCCGCGAAGCTTCGGGCAGCAATGACACAACCAACTTTCGCAGGGGGCCTGAAGCGGTAGATCAGACGCGGGTGCGGCGGGGATGGGGATGTCGGAGAATCTCGGCCCCGGGTACCCCTCGCATGTGCTTGCCACGCAAGGCCGCCATCGGAGACCTCAGTTTCCCTGGAAACTGAAACAGCCCAGGGGACCCCCCACCCCCACCTCAAGCCCGTCAAGGTTCGCGTGCCCAGAGAGGATGGGCACCCCGCCTCGGGCTGGGGACGCCGCCGGGCCCGGGTCCGCCGGGGGCGCACAGCCGGGAACTTCTGGCGCGAAACTGCAGGCCCCGCCCGAGGACCTGCGCGGGGCGCGGCCCCCAGCCCGGCCCGCGCGCCTCGCGGCTGCCACTCCCCACTAGCCCGTGGGCGAGCCCGCCGCTGCCCACCGCCTCCAATCACTACTCCGCTCCGAGCGCTTTAAATATGCATGGGCGCGTCACGTCGTCTGAATCGGGACGGGTCCGCAGGGAGGGAGCCAATATCTGTATAAATGTGCCCGGGTGGGCCGGGGCGAGAGGGAGGTGGGGCGGGCGCGCCGGCCCGGCGCTGGCAGCGCACGTCGGGCCCCGGAGAGCGGCTCCTCTCCCTGCTCTCCTCCGCTCCGTCTCGGGGGCGCCGACCCGGGAGGCGGTGGGCGGTACCGCGGATGCCGGCGACCGCGGTGGCGAGGGCTGGCGTTTGGGCGCAGAAGCCGTCGGGCTAGAGGAAGGCACGTTCCCCGAGGGCTGCGGGCGCAGCCGCCCTCTACCACCGCTCGGCCCCTAGCGCGAAGTCCTTTTCCGGGGCTTTAGATCTCGGTTTGGGCCCGCGAGCCCCGGGCCCTTTCCGGACCAACAGGTGAGCCCCGGGGCTGGCAGCGCCCGGCGCTCGCGGCCCCCGCGGCCCCCGCGCGGCTCGCCATGTTCCCCTGGGGGCCCAGCTGCCTGTGGGCGCTGGGGGCGGCGGGCGCCGCTCTCCTGGGCGCGGGCCTGCTGCTCAGCCTGGCGCAGCAGCTCTGGACGCTCCGCTGGACGCTGAGCCGGGACCGGGCCTCCGCCCTGCCCCTGCCCAGGGGCTCCATGGGCTGGCCCTTCTTCGGCGAAACGCTGCACTGGTTAGTTCAGGTGAGTAGCTCGCACCCGCACACGGCCCCGTCCTCCCGGGCTCCCCGCGGACCTCCTCACTCGCAGCGCTCCCAGGGTTCCCAGCCGGCCTCGTCCTGTCGCCCGGGCCCCAGAGAGTATGCACAGGCCTCGCCTTTGCTCGGTCGCTCCCTTGAAGGGACCGTATGTCGCCGGAGTTCACCCGACACAACGCCGGGGTGAACGGAGGGGTTCTAGGAACGTCGCCCTCTACCCTGCAAGCGCGGAATAAGGAATCGGGGCACTTCCCAGCCGCGAGGCCTCGGGCGCCCAGGTCCCCGTTCTGAGCCTCAGTCTCCTCACCTCACCAATGGGAACAGACCAGTGCCATCTACATTTCCATTGGGTAGTCACGGGGCCCATCTGACATTCGGTTTTGTAAAGAGTGAGGCGCCCGCCCGGAGCGGGGAGCTGCTAGCGAGGGGCGGTGGGGCGGCCTGGGCCGACCCCCGGCCGAGGCCCTGCGGCTCCAGCCTCGCTCCGCCTCGCTCGCAGGGCTCCCGCTTCCACAGCTCCCGCCGGGAGCGCTATGGGACAGTGTTCAAGACGCACCTGCTGGGCCGGCCGGTGATCCGCGTGAGCGGCGCCGAGAACGTGCGCACCATCCTGCTGGGCGAGCACCGCCTGGTGCGCAGCCAGTGGCCGCAGAGCGCTCACATCCTACTGGGCTCGCACACGCTGCTCGGCGCCGTTGGCGAGCCGCACCGGCGGCGGCGCAAGGTGAGCCAAGACCAAAGAAGGGGCCGTCGGGACGTCAGGCATGCGGTTCCCGGGGAACCTGCTGTGGGCCAGCCTGGGCTAGGTTTTAGGGGCACACTTTGAAGCTGGCAGGGACCCCAGGCTAACCAGTGGTGGCTTTGAGCCAGTCTCTTACCTTTCCCCGCTTTGGTTTATAAAGTCAGGACTGGGACTCAAGGGGCCTTTCATCTCCGATCTTGTCTATGTGATTCTGATACCGGAGTGGTGGAAAACCAGACTCAGAGAGGGGCCAGAGACGGCTTCCTGGAGGAGGTGGCATCTGGAGCCTGGGTGGATGGGAGGGACTGTACACATCAGAGAGCTAGAGGGAATGGCGGGCGGGCGGGCGGGAGCAGAAGCCAACGCATTTAGGTCCTGGCCGCTTGGAAGAGGAGAAAGGGACCGAAATCGGCCTTCTGGCTCCCCTGGAATCGCTGAGCAGAGGAAGCCGAAGGGACCGCGCGCGGCCAGCGCTCATGCCGCGGGCCCCCCACAGGTCCTGGCACGTGTGTTCAGCCGTGCAGCTCTGCAGCGCTTGGTGCCCCGCCTGCAAGGGGCGCTGCGGCGCGAGGTGCGCTCCTGGTGCGCGGCCCGCCGGCCGGTCGCCGTCTACCAGGCCGCCAAGGCGCTCACCTTCCGCATGGCTGCGCGCATCCTGCTGGGGCTACGGCTGGACGAGGCGCAGTGTGCGGAGCTGGCCCGGACCTTCGAGCAGTTCGTAGAGAACCTCTTCTCGCTGCCCCTGGACGTCCCCTTCAGCGGCCTGCGTAAGGTACTGGCGTTCTGGCCTCAGACCTTCCTCTCGGGGATCCCAGCGGGGGCTCCCTCGGCTCGCCCTCTGCGTCACCGCCCCGGCGGGACCGAGGCAGGGGCCTGGGTGGGGAGGTGGTGCGGCGTGGCGGCGGCGGCGGGGCTGACCTCTGTCCTCACTCGCGGTGGGACCCGCCGGCCGCTGGCTTCCGACCCTGAGTCCCGGTGGCGGCCGCCCAGCCATCAGCCCAGCTGCAAGCCGCGCGGCGCCCCTTGGCCTGGCCCCCCGCGCGTCTCTGGAAGCCCGGATGGCTGCGCCACTGATGGGCGCACGAGCGAGCGCCGCGACCTTCCTCAGGCCTGGACTGGGTTGGAGAGGAGTGGGTTCCGCTCCGCGTCCGCGGCTCGGGGCGCGTTAGCTTCCCCAGCAAAGAACCGCCGCTTCCTCAGACTTCCGAGCGACGGGACCGGCTGCGCTTGACCGAGAGCAACTAGGAGGCTGCGTTCGCCTTTTCGTTGTCCGTGAGCTGAGGCTTCTCACTGCACCGATGCCTGGGTTTTCCTCGCCTGAATAAAAATAATAGTTATGTACAAAGGGGCATGCCTTAGGCTGATCGCCTTGAATATATTTTCTGATTTAATCCTCTCAACCTGCAAAGTGTTCTTCTTCTTCTTTTATTGGTGAAGAAACTGAAGCTCAGAGAGATTAAGTGACTTCCCCAAGATCACACAGTTAGTAGGGGCAGAGGCAGGATTTCAACCAGATCTCCTATGCTCTCAAAACCCAAGGGCTCAGATGCTTTTGCTATGCTTGCTCCCCGAATCCCCACCCCCTGGCTATCAGCTTAAAGAGGGTAATGCTTAGAACATCCAGTAGTGTTCTCCAAGCCAGAGCTTTGCTGGATGCATCAAGATGTCCCTTCCTCTCTACTCTGGTGCCCACTGCCCCTGCTTGAGTCTAGTGCAGGGAAAGGGCAATGGGCTGCCTCCACCTGACTAGGCTCTGTGCCAGGCCTGGGGACTGAGAGGTTTGTGACTCTGGGCAATTGCTTGACCCCTCAGCATCCTCCTCTCAGGATGACAGTAACTCTTTGCCTTGCCTCAAAGGTTGAAATGTGATAATCAAGAGAGAATTATGTGTAGAGATCGTGGATAACTTCTTGGGCATTCACTGAGCCTCTACTACGTGCCAGGCATGGAGCTAAGTTGAGAAGCTTAACACCTGGATCTCAGCAAAGCCAGAAGAGCCCCAGGAGGATGTGGCGGGGTAGGTGTACAGGTCTGGCCCCCTCAGCCTTCCTGCCCTACCTCCCTTCTCTCCCCATGCATCAGGGCATCCGGGCACGAGACCAGCTGCATCGGTACCTGGAGGAGGCAATTGCAGAGAAGCTTCATGAAGACAAGGTTGCAGAGCCGGGTGATGCCCTCGACATGATTATCCACAGCACTAGGGAGCTGGGCCATGAGCTCTCAGTGCAGGAGCTCAAGGTAGGCAGTGGGAAGGTTCTACTTCTTTCTCATTCCTAGCAGGTCCCCATACACATGCTGCATTCTGCCCTCCTTGGGGTCCTATTTGGCCATAGGCACTCCTCAGGAGAGGGGGAAAGAGGAGCCATGGGTTCCAGTCGTGGCTCAGCCATAGCCACTAGCTCTGTGGCCTTGGGCCAGTCACCATCCACCTTTGTAGGAGTGGCCCTTGCTTCCAGGTTCTGGCCATAAACAGCTCTGCTTTCCCCACCCCCTTCTCTGTCACTTCACACCTTTGCCTCGGCTGCTCCACCCCCCCACCACCACCCCATATGAAGGCCTCTCCATTCCTTTTCTCTACAAACCCTAGGGTTCAGGGTCAAACTACACATCCTCCTTGAAGCTCCCTCTTCTTCCCAAAATCGACATTCTCCTTCCATGAGCCACCTTGTCACCTGGCACCTTTAACCTGTTTTGCCAACAGGAGGTCTCCCCTGAGAATTAGAGCCCCTTTCCAGGTATGTGTAGAGCACAGGCAGTGGAAGTAAGTGGAAGTAAGGCCCCTAAGAGCTGTTGGAGAATGCAGAAAAGAGCAGAGAGGTTGGGGGTGCAGGGGAAAGTTAGAAATGGGAACACCCCAACCCTTCCAAAAGAACTCCCAGCCTTTCTCTGGGCCTTAATTTCCCATTTTTCAAGAGCCATGAAGGGTAGGGTTCAGCCTTAAGTTTCTTCTTTGAGTATGGGGCTAATAATCTTGATTCTGATTCCTGAGTCATGAGATCTGGAGGTATTCAGGTGGTTAGAAGTAGATGAGCAAGTGGGCTCATGAGTCCTGGGAGAGCCCTCCCCTGTGAAAAGAGAGTGCTTGATAGGGCTGGTGGGCAGATGACTGCACCCCCCCAAATCAGGCATCTTTAGTTCTGGTCTGGGCCTCAGGGGCAGGCCAGTCAGATTAGGCCTAACCAGGAAGGATGTTGGGCCTCCCATGTTCAGGGCAGGCGGTTAGCCTTGGACCAGGTCATTCATTCTAGAGACGTTATGATGTGTCTTCCTGGCATCAGGCTCTATGCTGGGACTGAGGATATAGCAGAGAGCAAAACACAGCCCTTGCCCTTGAGGTGCAGGAGGGCGGGGGTACACATTCATTCTATGATCAGACAAATCAATGCATGAACACAAACTGTGCGGGCCGCCAGGAGCTGGCAAGACAGAGGGAGGCAGTGAGGGTGAGGCTGGGGCTTGGAGGATGAAGCCACCAGGCCCCTTCTCTGTCCTTCTTGGACAGTGCAGACCTGGAAGAGGTTTAATACTCACTGGGCCACTCCACTAAGCAGGAGGAGGAAGCCACGATGCCTTCTCTGCTCCGACGGAGGCCCTACTCCTGCTGCAGAGGCTTTCCTCCGCCCTCCCACCTCCAACCCCAGTTCACTGTCACAACGCCCAGCAGGGGATGCAGTCAGCACCACTGGGTGGTTAAGAGCACGGGACTCCCGAGCCCCAGTGCTTGGGACTACCCTGAACACCTCTCAGAGCCTCAGTTTCCACCCCTGTAAAACGAAGGCAGTAATTGTGTGTCACAGAATCAAAGGACTTAATACACTTAAAACCCTAAGAACAGCACACAGAATAAATTCCTAGCGCTGTCTCTGGGAGCCGTTTCAAAGCAAGGGGATAGATCCTGGTTTTGGTCATTGCTGTATGTGGCTTTCTGAAACGGCACGCTTGGGATTCCATGGACTCCCGGCCCGCGCACAGAGCCGCCCTCTGGCTTTTGCGCAACGGTAGATTTGGGCGCTTTGCTCCCCAGCCACGGGGCCGGGCGGGAGGCCTTGCGGCCAGGGCCCGCTGCCACAGACTCAGCGCCGTCCCGGCTGTCTTGCAGGAGACGGCCGTGGAGCTCCTCTTCGCCGCCTTCCTCACCACGGCCAGTGCCAGCACGTCCCTCGTCCTGCTGCTACTGCAGCACCCGGCGGCGGTCGCCAAGATCCGGCAGGAGCTGGCGGCGCAGGGACTGGGGCGCGCGTGCGGCTGCGCGCCGGGGGCCGCGGGGGGCGGTGCGGGGCCCTGGCCAGACTGCGGCTGCGAGCCCGACCTCAGCCTCGCGGCGCTGGGCCGCCTGCGCTACCTCGACTGCGTGGTCAAGGAGGTGCTGCGCCTCCTGCCGCCGGTGTCCGGGGGCTACCGCACGGCGCTGCGCACCTTCGAGCTCGACGTAAGTGCGCTCGCCTGCCCCGCCCCCCGCCACCTGTCGCGGGGCGGGGCCGGAGGGATTGGGCCCGTGAGGTCGCCTCTCCCCGCCCCCCCCGCCCCCCGCCCTCGCCTCCGCCCCGAGCCTCCGCTTTCCGCCCAGAAAATTAGCGGAGCCAGGTCCCACTTCCCGGATGGATGCACGGTTGGAATCCACACCTGGCGAGCCAAGGCGAGGAACAGGTTTTCTTCCGTGGCAAGGATCAGTCCCCTCAATTAGAACCGAGGTTTTTTTTTTTCAATATTTTATTTATTTATTTGAGAGAGAGACAGCCAGGCAACCCACGAAGCAGGGAGTCTGAGGGGGGACTGGATCCGAGGACCCTGAGCCGAAGCCAGACGTTTAATCGACTGAGCCATCCAGGCGTCCCTAGGACGCAGTTTTAGAAGAAAAACATACTTTTCTCCGCGCAGTACGGCCCCCCCCCCTTAGCCAATGAGTGTGGGTGGGGGAACAAGGAGAGCCCCTCCTCCCCACTGTGTCCCATACCCACTTCCCTACTGTCTCACAAGCTCAAGAAACCCATGCCTGGTTCCATCTCTCTGGGACTTTGGGCAATTCCTTCTTCACTCTGGGCCTCAGTTTGTTTTCTGAAAGTAGTCTTGGTCCCTTTGAGCTCTGTCAGTCAGGTGGTGCCAGGGCTGCAAGGCACAGTGGCAGCATCAGAGTGGAGCCTAGTTTTCCAAACCCAGGGTGTTTGCCTGAATGGTTGTCCCTGCAGACAGAGATTGGATTGGGTACCTCCTTCCTTGAGCCTTACTTTAAACAGTCCCTGAACATCTGTGGGGCATTGCATACCAGGGGTCCATTGCACTGTAGCTACTGGGATTCTGCAGGGGAGGAGTTCTTTGTGGAGAGAATGGAGGTCAAGAGGATAACTTCATCCCAAACTGGTGTGAGGAAGATGGTGGTCATTAGTTAGTCTGGAATAACACCAAAACATTTTGGGTGCTGACATCTGACATGGAGCAGTCAAGTGTTAGGATGGGGACAGCACACCAGCAGAGAGGGGACCGACCACCCAGGCAGAGGTGGGTGGATTAGTGAGGTGTTTAGAAGTGTCTTGGATGCTGCATCTTGAAATTCAAACTTCATTCTACAGTCTAAGGGAAACAGGAAGGGGAGCACAGTTCCACCAGGGGGAGTAGAGGGGAAGCCATCCTCCAGTTTACAGATGGGAAAAATGAGGCCTAGAGAGGTGAAAGAGGGAAAGTGAGTGAGGAAGAGCTCTTGTTTAGGCTAGGGAAGGAGGATAGTGGAAGGAAGGAGAATAGTGGAGGATAGGGTAGGATGGGATGGGGGGGAGGTTGGAAGACACATCAAAAAGTAGAATAGTTGAAAAAGCTGAAGGTGGGTAGAGGAAGCATGAAGGCTGCCTTCCAACATTTTAAAGATGCCTGGGTTTAATTCGCATTTGCATCTTCTTGAAGTGTGGCCACCAGACCTGAATATTATGGTACAGTTAATGGATGGTGGTGGTGGGGGGCGGTGTTAGAGAGTTTTCAGTTCAATGCAAAGAAGAGCTTTCTAATTGAGCTGACCATAGAGGAATGAGGGTCCCTGTCATTTGTGTTGTTCCCGCCCAGGCAGAGAGAAGGTGCGAAAGTAGAACTTAGTTCTCTGGATCTAATGTCCCAAGAAAAAAAAACAAAGACCAAACACTGAAACATAAACAACAGATAACATTTAGTGATCATTGATATATATGTCAGACTGTTGCTCTAGTCTCCAAACAACAAAAAGGGCATTTTTGTTCTTATTTTATCAAATAAGAAACAGGCTCAGAGAGACTGAGTATCCAGCCTAAGGCCACACAGCTCACGGGAGAAGGAGCTGACATTGGAACGCAGAGCGTTCTCCTAGCTTCGGGGTTAGACATCGGTTCCTGCAGACCTGGGGTGGAGGGTCGATTCAGAACTCGATTCCAAGCGCCTCGTATTCAGGCGGGTCCCCTCACTTCCCTGCAGGGTTACCAGATCCCCAAGGGCTGGAGCGTGATGTATAGCATCCGGGACACGCACGAGACGGCCGCGGTGTACCGCAGCCCGCCCGAGGGCTTCGACCCCGAGCGCTTCGGCGCGGCGGGGGAGGATGCGCGGGGCGCCTCGGGCCGCTTCCATTACATCCCCTTCGGCGGCGGAGCGCGCAGCTGTCTCGGCCAGGAGCTGGCACAGGCTGTGCTCCAGCTGCTGGCGGTGGAGCTGGTGCGCACGGCGCGCTGGGAACTGGCCACGCCTGCCTTCCCCGCCATGCAGACCGTACCCATCGTGCACCCGGAGGACGGGCTGCAGCTCTTTTTCCACCCGCTCGCACCTTCGGCGGCGCGGGATGGGCTACACCTCTGACCCGCTGCGCTTCGGAACAGAACTCGGCCAGGGGCAGCGGCGCGCTAGCAGCGCCGCCCAGCTGCCGTTTCCTAGTGCCGGCTCGGGCGCTCGCTCACTCGTTCAGCAGACGGTCGCCCATTGCAGCTCCGTGCCAGACTCTGAGAGGAGAAGCGCGCGCCTGAGCCTCGGCGCCCGGGAGAAGTGCCGGGGTCGGTGAGAAGGTGCCTCCTGCGCTCTGCGCCCTGGGGAAAGAAAGGTCGTGAGCCTAACCTTTCCCAGGCTCTTCCATGTGGAGGACTCAGTACAGGTCTGACAAAGCAAGCCCCAAGCTCTGAGGGCTCAGCAAGTGCATAGACCTGGGGTGTGGGGGAGGGAAACTGTAGGTACCTAGACTGGCATCTGGCACATGCTCAGCTCTCCTACCCAACTTTCTTAACCCAACATGTCTGCTAACCCAGGATTACCAGATGCCGGCAGGGATGAAGTGAAGAGATGGCCTCGCCTTATGGTTGCCTGGATCTTGGGGGTGGCGGGGAGAATTGGACTGTGCCAGAGACCCAGCGAAGGCGGCTGGACCTGTAACCCTTGGGAGGAAGCGCATCTCAGGCCTGGCTTTGGGCCGTAGTGAGACACACCGAGAAGGTGCCCAGCGGAAGGCCCTCAGGCAGCTGACCTCAGCTTGGTGCTTCGAGGCCACTCTGCCTGTCTCAATTTCGGCGGAAACTTAGAACTGTGGGGCGCTTCCGGTGCTCTAAATGGCTCAACATCACTGCTTCTACTGGCAACTTCTTAGAAAACAATAATTCCTACTTCAAGAACACATTTAATCTTCCCATATATACAGGGGAGAATAGGCACATCAAGATGTCTCTAAGGTTGGACTATTTTCACACAGGTTGAGACATAATCAGAGAGGTTTGGGTTATTTCTACCAAAACTAAGAAGGCCAAGAACAAAGTTTCCTGGCAGCAGTGGAAGGAGGAGGCTAGGACTTAGCTGGGCAGCTGCTCTCTGGCTGGAAGGTGTGGGGTAGGGTTTGGAGGATACCTAGGAAAGACATCCCCCTGAAAACAGACCCACCCCAGAGTGTGTCAGACGTTTCCTCCTGAGCATAGTCCAAGAGCTGGGCTGAGAATTATCCCTATATGTGTTGGCTGCAGGGACCTTCCCATTTACTACCTCTACCTCCTCTGTTGCATATGAGAAATAGGCAGAAGACTCCCCTGAGGAGCTGGCAGTGGGATCCTGGACTCCTTAGCCAGTGCTCTCCTCCCCCTCATCACTGACTCTCTGCTCCAGCCTCTGGGCCTGTGGCCATCACCTAGAGCTCAGCCCTTCATCCTTTCATAGTGATTCCTAGGTTAGCTTAAGGATTCCAACACAAGGGGTTTCCACCAGTGTTTAAATCAAAGCCAAGAGCCTCCAGTGTCACCATTCCCAACTGCCCAACGCAACGTTCCACCCGTCTTCAGACAGTCCAGGGCAGCTGGACGTGATGGGTGAGCCAGGGAAGTTGTGGCCCAGGCCGGGAGCTGACCCCTTAGTGAACCAGAAGGAAGCTGGTGCCCTCCTGACCTTATGCTTGAGGTGGTTCCCCGGGGCCAGAAGGAAAGGGGGAAGCAGCAGGCGCAGGCAGAGTCGGTAGCTCAAGAGCTCAGCGGGCCCTTCCAAGCCTCGGCTGACACTGCCGTAACCCCCATCCAGGGCAATTCATCACCTACCACTGACCACAGACCTGGCGCCAGGCCTTGGGATCGGCAGGCATTGAAGCAAAAGTGGCAGAATTGGGGCCTGCCCTCAGGGCGCTCCTGAAGCCACAGAGATCATGTTGGGGCTGAGAAGCTCCCACCAAGCAGAGGGGGCAGGAGGACCAGGGCTTGGGGTTGATTCTGATTGGGGGAGAGAAGAGCAATATGGGGAAGAGGTTCTCAGAAGCCACCATGGTGTACGTGGTTCCAAGAGACCTAGTTTACCTGTCCTGGGATCTGTACTAACTATAAGCTCCTGTAGGGGCAGCTCCAATTTCCCATTGATGATATCCTTTTGGGCAATTTCAGGGAACACCTGAACTCCTGTTTTAGGAGCTCCAGATTCTCTGAGGAAGGAGCATACTGGTTTTTTGCCCTCCTGGACTGCATCTGCTTATGGAAGAAGTAGACAATAAACCAGCAAACAAAAGAGCTCAAGAATGTCAGATGGTGCTAAGTGCTCTCAAGAAAATAAAACAGGTCTGTCATACGCAGTACCTAGGAGCTAAACTCTGCAGGGTGGGAGGGGAAGACTTCTGCAAGGAGGTGACATTGGACTTTGGAAGGAACCAGCCAGCAGTGACCTGGGAAAGGTGCTCCCTAAGCAGAGAAAACAGCAGGTACAAAACCCGGCTCACAGCCCTCACAGCCGGGAGGTTGGCAGGGGTTGCCAGAGGGGAAATGGTGGAGGAAGGGTGCTCACATGACTCCAGTCTACTTTTGGGTCTTCACTCCCCTCTTCCAGCCAAAAACTACTATTCACCCTCAACCCTTAGCAATGGGAAGGCTGTTTTGTAAACGTCTTGGAAATCGTTTGTTTTCCAGTGAACCACTCCTCCTCCTTGCCCACCACCACCCAAAAAGTTTGGCAAGTTTTCTAATCAAAGTTCTTATCTGGCTGGTAATTTATTGACCCCTTTCCCCATTCTAGATGTTCTTTAATGATCTTCACCCTCACATTTAATCCTTTTCTGCCGGACGCCCCCGCTGGACGCCCTCTCGGGTCTCCATGGGCACATTTATTAAAAATCTTCTCCCTCCCCCAGCAATTGCTGCACGCAGGGCCCACTCATCTTGTGACCCGGCGCGCGCTGAACTTGGCGAGGTGGCCCTGCAGAGTTCACTCGGATGTCACGGTCCGGCCTACAGGGGTCACAGGCAGGTCAGGCCAGAGGATTGGGAATGGGCCCCAGGTCACGCCCCCGCTCGCCGGTTTTGCTCGCGGGTTTTGCTCACCGGCTCGAGCTCAGTCTAGAAGAGGGCGGGCCCAGGATTTCTGAGAATTACTTCTAGCGCGTCCCGCCGGGTTCCTGCCGGTCCCAGAAGTTGGCCAGCATCGTTAACAGGCGCCAAATCGTTAGAAGAAACGACAGTGGTAGAGACCCTTCCCTAGAGCGCCTCTTAAACGCCGCGTAGGGTTACGGGGAAACTCAGCCTTCCAAACAAGCCCTTCGGCCGCTCCGGCTTGCAGCGTTGCGGGGACTGTGCGGTCCCTACCACCCCACACTGTCCAATCGCGCCGGCTTTGGGGACCACCACGGGAAGGCCGCGTATTTAACAGCTCATAGGATCAAAGAGTTTTCCATTTCCAAGGGACGCCTTCCAAGGCGTGCGGTGTGCTTCTGCAAAAGCCGGAGTTTCGTTTTAAACAAACGCACTTCATTGTTTCGTTCTGGGAGCTGCTGGTGCGTGCAGCGCTCGAACCAAGGATGCGTGTGGGCCGGCCAGGTGGGAAGTGGGGCGCGCACGTGCACTGCCCGCGGTGTCCGAGCTCCCCGCATGGGCGGCAGTAGCCGCTGACTGCAGTTGGGCAAAGGCTAGAAGACCTGCTTTCCCGTACGGATTCCCCCAACACTCCCGTTAGGGGCCGGCAGAGACCTGGGGTTAGGGTCGAGCACCCCTCTCACCCGTGTGGCTTTGGTGGATGGGAGCTGGGAGAGCAGAGGAGGGCTCGTGTGCCCCGGGTCCAGGTCATCTTGGTGAAGTAATCTAGCGGAGCTGGGAAAAGTGTTTGCAGCCAGGAGCCCCTTTCCGAAAATTCACGACTGCCCCAGGGTGTAGACAGATCGGGGAATTACCGTCTGCATATTCCCGAGAAGGAAAGAGGCGCAGGGATGTGTGGTGACTTGCTCAAGGTCATGCAAGCAGAGATGAAACCGGTCCGGGAGTACAGACTCCCAGGCTTTCCTTCTTCTATCTCTGTCACCCAATTTGCCCAGGTCTAGGGAATCCGCGTCCCCTCTGCCTAGCTGGGGCTGTGAGTCCCAGGGCCCTCGCAAGCCGGCGGGTTCGCAGAGCGCCGGTTGCCTACCGGTGGATGAATTGCCCCCACAGTCTCCCACTGGGGCGTCAGAGTTGGGGCTCAGACTTGGAAAGAGTTGCCCCTGGAGTCCTGAGGGACCTGGAGGCTCTCTTGTATCCTTAAGTCGGACCTTCCAGGACTTCATGAGTGCGAGTGCTGGTCTCCTTGAGGAATCTGGGGAGCTGGGATCCATGATCCGCCGATCATTTCTGAGGTCCCCCCCCACCCCCCCCACCCCCACAGCTCTTGCTTGGGTCGTGGCCCTGGGCTCCTCTGCGGGATCTTCGGGAGAGTCGGGAGGTTTGCGTTTTGCTCTGCGTTCTGGACCTCAGTTTCCCCCGTGTGGGACGTGGCAGCTAGTCCGTTCCTGAACGCACTTCCCTTTGCTTCCCCAGCAGGTGGAAGGGAGCCCACGGGGCGCCTGAAAATGGAAAGCCCTTGATGGCAGCTCTGGGCTGGGACCGCGCGTCGGACCCAGCGCGGGGGATTCCAAAGGGACTGCCAGCAAGCCCGGGGCTTGGAGCTCCCGCTCCCCGGGGCCCGGGCCAGCCTCAGCCGTGGTCTCGGAGCTCCGCACACCTTGTAAGGGGTGCGGGGTGGGGGGAGAGGCAGGCTGCTCCTAGCCCCGCACCCCAGGAGGCGCGCTCCGAGGGAAGCAGCCACCGCGCCGCCTCTGCCTCGGCGTGGAACAAACGGTTAAAGATTTTGGGCAGCGCCTCGCGGGGGGGAGGAGCCAGGGGCCCAATCCGCAATTAAAGTTGAACTTTGGGTGAACTAATTTGTCTGACCAAGGTAACGTGGGCAGTAACCTGGGCCGCCTATAAAGCGGGCGCGCGGCGGGATTCGGAGCGCTGGCGGCGGCAGGTGGCGCGGGAGGCCGCGGCGCGCCATGGGGCTCTCGGCGCTGCTGGCCAGCGCGCTCTGCACCTTCGTGCTACCGCTGCTGCTCTTCCTGGCCGCGATCAAGCTCTGGGACCTGTACTGCGTGAGCAGCCGCGACCGCAGCTGCGCCCTCCCTTTGCCCCCCGGAACTATGGGCTTCCCCTTCTTTGGGGAAACACTGCAAATGGTGCTGCAGGTAAGGGAGCTTGGGCGGGACAGGACGATTCTCAGGAGACAGACTCGGCTCCGGGCTCTCAGGAAGCCGGGGTAGGCGTCCCAGAGAGGGAGGTGACCCGGGCTAGGATCGGGGCTCGCCGGACGCGCGGCGCTCCCCGGCGCCCCCTCACGCCCGCCTCTTTCCTCCGCTCTGCTTTCCCAGCGGAGGAAGTTCCTGCAGATGAAGCGCAGGAAATACGGCTTCATCTACAAGACGCATCTGTTCGGGCGGCCCACCGTGCGGGTGATGGGCGCCGACAACGTGCGGCGCATCTTGCTCGGGGAGCACCGACTGGTGTCGGTGCACTGGCCCGCGTCGGTGCGTACCATCCTGGGCTCCGGCTGCCTCTCCAACCTGCACGACTCCTCGCACAAGCAGCGCAAGAAGGTGAGGGCGGGGGCGGCGGTGCCTAGACAGGAAGGGGGACCCCATCCGCTGGAGGGGTTCGGGGCGAGAGATGCCGGGGAGCGCTAGAGAGATGCAGGAGGTGTCCGGCTCAAGCCCGGTTTAGCTTTATCAGCCGGGAAGCGCCTTGGGTCTGGCGGCCGTGGGAGGGGGCTGGAAGGGGATCCCGGAAGGCGAGGGGGCGCTTTTAACACTTTCCCTCCTCGGAGCTCAGGTGATTATGCGGGCCTTCAGCCGCGAGGCGCTCCAGTGCTACGTGCCCGTGATCGCGGAGGAAGTGGGCACTTGCCTGCAACAGTGGCTGAGCCGCGGCGAGCGCGGCCTCCTGGTTTACCCCCAGGTGAAGCGCCTCATGTTCCGCATCTCCATGCGCATCCTGCTGGGCTGTGAGCCCCGGCTCGCGAGCGGCGGGGACGCCGAGCAGCAGCTGGTGGAGGCCTTCGAGGAAATGACCCGCAATCTCTTCTCGTTGCCCATCGACGTGCCCTTCAGCGGGCTCTACCGGGTGAGGGAGCTTGCAGGGTGAGGAGCTGGGAGCGCGGGGGGGCGCCGGGGCGCGGGGCCGGGCGTCCGCTCACTGCCGTGCGCTCTCCGGGGTCAGGGCATGAAGGCGCGGAACCTCATCCACGCGCGCATAGAGGAGAACATTCGCGCCAAGATCTGCGGGCTGCGGACGGCCCAGGCGGGCGGCGGCTGCAAAGATGCGCTGCAGCTGTTGATCGAGCACTCGTGGGAGAGGGGAGAGAGGCTGGACATGCAGGTGGGTGGCAACTTCAGGAAGAGGCGCTGCGGGATTTGGTCCCCTGGCTTTCCAAGGGCGGTGCCGAGGGTCCCCCAAAGCGCACGTCCGGACTCCAGAGTGGGCAAAGCGCCCAGACACCGGGGGGAGGGGGGGCCCGGAAGGCTGAGACACCCGGTCGGGAGAGCTGTGGGAGAGGCTGCAGCGGAACGGGGAGCATCCCCTAGCCCTACCAGGTTTTACAGGGAAAGTTGGAATTTGCAAAATGTAAATAATGTTGGGCGATTTTAATACAACCAAGGCTTTCATTCAAGAATTCCCTGTGTAGTGAGATTTTACTGGCTTTCCTGCTCGAGCCGAACTAAAGGGACTATGCATTTTGTTTTACAAATATAGTTTTTCTTGGCTTTCTGTCAGCAGACTTTTAGCCCTTCTCATCTTCTTTCTAGAACTTTCAGTTCGGTTCTAAGTAATCGCTGTGTAAAATTGAACGCAGACTTGTAAAAGAGGTTTGTCTTATTCCGTCTTCAGGCACTAAAGCAGTCTTCAACGGAACTACTCTTTGGGGGACATGAAACTACAGCTAGTGCAGCCACATCTCTGATTACTTACCTTGGGCTCTACCCCCATGTTCTCCAGAAAGTTCGAGAGGAGCTAAAGAGTAAGGTAGGAGGACACCGGGGTTCCCTATTAGCTTAAGAAATTCAGCTGCTCCGTGTCCAACTTGCCAATATGTAAGGGTGCCATCTTCCCTGAATATTTTGAAAGTGCAGGGTCAGGGGGTGGGTGGATGCGCGGGTGGGGAAAGATAATTAGCTTTGTGAATAAAATGGAAGGAATTTTGAACTGTGATTCCGCTGAGTGGGGGGGGGGGCGTTGATCCTTGTATTCCTTCTCCTTCTCTACTTTGTGCAGCACGTTGGAGATTTTCAGATAGATTCCACTTTCTTGAATTTGTGTGTTCAAGGGCGTGACTGGGAACTCACTCGTAGGTGGCAGTGATAGTAGTGGTGGTGGTAATGGGGGCGGGGAGGGAGGGGGAGAAGCTAGGTGGTTCTGAGTGGGGAGCTGCTTTCTCTTGGAATTGTAAATAGATAGTGGATTTGGGCCAAGGGGTGGAGGCAAATGGTCTTTAGCTGCTCACAGTCTCCCCCTCACCCTCTCCCATCACGGGGCCCTGTGGGTCTAGCCGCCACTTAAGTAAGTCCTGTTTACGTCTGCTGGGCTGATTTTATTGGAGCACAAAATAACCGTTCACCTCTGTATGACTGTTTTGATAGGGTTTACTTTGCAAGAGCAATCAAGACAACAAGTTGGACATTGAAATTCTGGAGCAGCTTAAATACATCGGGTGTGTTATTAAAGAGACCCTCCGACTGAATCCCCCAGTTCCAGGAGGGTTTCGGGTTGCTCTTAAGACTTTTGAATTAAATGTAAGTTAAAAGTTCTCTTCCCCCCCCCCCTTTTGTTGTGCTTTTAAATCTCCCCTTTGCTTCCCTGTGCACGGGCTTAAATTTCTTCTGTTTCTGGTATCATTATCCTGCCTCGTGGGGATATGTGTTTCAGTAGTCTGAAGGTCTGTCTGTCCTGTCTCTCTCCTCACGCCCCCTTTTTTTCAACTCATAATTCCTCTGGTTATCAGCGATGGCTTTTTGTTGTTGAAAGTTAGATTCCAGTGTGTCAGTCCTGGGGACTTCATAATCTTTTGCAGGGCTACCAGATTCCCAAGGGCTGGAATGTTATCTACAGCATCTGTGATACTCATGATGTGGCGGACATCTTCACCAACAAGGATGAATTTAACCCTGACCGGTTTATGCTGCCTCACCCGGAGGATGCATCCAGGTTCAGCTTCATTCCATTTGGAGGAGGCCTGAGGAGCTGTGTAGGGAAGGAGTTTGCAAAAATTCTTCTCAAAATATTTACAGTGGAGCTGGCCAGGCATTGTGACTGGCGGCTTCTAAATGGACCTCCTACAATGAAAACCAGTCCCACCGTGTACCCTGTAGATGATCTCCCTGCGAGGTTCACCCACTTCCAGGGGGAGATCTGATGGGTGCGAAGGCCCAGACCTCAGACTTATTTGCGTTTTTACATGGTGTCATGTTGATTTTATTATATTTAATTTCTAAATGTATATTATAATATTTATGTGTCTCTACTACAGTACCACAGTCTTTAAATATTAAAATAATGAATTTGGATAGCTTCCAAATAAAGTAAAATCTGAAGGTGCTTGTCTTGCATTTAAGATTCCTATGGGGGGGGGGGGGAAAGATTCCTATGGGGGAAAACTCTCTGGTTTTACATTTGTGTATTTAACCAGATTTCGAAGTGTCTACATGCATGGTTTTATTTGTAATCTGTGTGTATCTATCTTCTTGTGAGGAAGAAACTTTAGCTGTTATTGCTCTGAATCCTCAGTAGAAAATCTAATGTATGTGTTTCTGAGTTAGTCCAAAGGTAACTTTGTAAATGTTTCTATGGTTTAGATACCCCTTTTGGAAAATCTATCAAAGTTAATTTTAGATTTTTTTTTTTTTGCTTGCTTGTCTTTAGGTAAAGATGAGTTTGAAAAGGTAATGCTTTGAGAACGATCATACTCATAACACCTTCAGCCATACACTTATTATGTTTAATAAACATAATAAATCTGCTTTGTTGCATAGTGCCAGCACTGTTTTTCTGAAGGTTTCAGGTAGGAGAAAGATCACTCTGATTACAGACAGTTACCAAAATGAGAGCAGACGTTGCATATGAAAACAGTATTGGAAGAGGCCAGCCTCTGGTTTAGATAAGCTAGTCCAGGTTTTCTTTATTGAAAATAAAGGCAGGAGGAGTAGATTTAGCTAGCTGACAGATAAAGTTTTTATCTATGCCAGGCAATAGGGTGTGAGCCTGACATGACTGATAAAATGGCCCAGTCATGACCCTGTGAACCTTGGCTAACCTCCGTGAAAGCGCAGTTTGGTCACATTTCTGACCCTGGCATAGCCATGTTCTGAACTGAAGGCCAGACTCCCAATCCAGAAAGGTTAGCCCTGGTGACTTGCTTATGCAAGCACATTTTCAGTTTTGAAATGGCACAATCTGCTTACTGAACCTCTGATGGCTTGTAGGTTTTGGACTTTAAAATTTTCATTACGATTTTAGAATTTGGCAATCCTGCAGAAACTGGGTGGTCTATATAGGTGTTTGAAAAGGGTTCTGTCTACAATTAGAGTTACATGTTCTACCTGACTTTATGTTTTAGGTAGAACTTGGACTGTACTTATTCCTGGAATCCTCTAATTTTTAAGGGGTGTTTACGTAACGACTTAAAATGTCTTATAATAACCTTACAATACTTTTGTTTTGTTTTTTTTTTTAAATGAGAAATTGCAGGCTTTTTTAGTTTTAGCCAAAGCTTTAGTGCATCTTGGTGTACAAGATGACTCCTCCCCTCCTAACATTTGCCCCCAGATGCTTCCAGCTAGAAGCACACAAGCTTGAAGACATTATTTCAGGTAATTTTAAAAAGGCCATTTTATAAGGGTTTCAATATCTTTCATTTTGCCAGAGGACAGTTAAGTGTTTTAAAATAACATCTTCAGTGACACCATGACTGCGTGTCTCTGTGAGCATCGTGCAGAAAAAATTTGAACCATTTTGGCATATAATTCAATATTTTTAATCCACCTCTATTTTTTATCCAAAGAGCTTTGAGGAAAGCGCTTCTGGCTTGCATTTCCCAGGTTACATTTAGCCCAATCATGCTCATTGATCACAGAGTAGTGCAGAAGCCACTTTGAAAGTAATGTTAAAGGGGTGCCTGGGTGGCTCAGTTGGCTCAGGTCATGAGCCCAGATCTGGGGATCAAGTCCTGCATAGGGCTCCCTGTTCAGTAGAGAGCCTACTCCTCCCTCTCCCTCTGCCCCGGCTCCCCATCCCCACTCATCCTCCCTCTCACTCATTCTCTCTCAAATGATCACATCTTAAGTAAAACAAAAGAAAGAAAATAACATTAAAAACAATCTTCCATAATACACTTAGTGCTGAGTAAAGGCAGCTTAGGAGTGTTCGAGTGATGTTTGTGGGCTGCCATGTTGAACATGAAGTGCACCTGGGTCACGTCTGGCTGGGGCAAGCATGCTTTCTTTTCTTTTCTTTTTTTTTTTTTTTTAAGGTTTTTTATTTATTTATTCATGAGGGACAGAGAGAGAGAGAGAGAGAGAGAGGCAGAGACACAGGCAGAGGGAGAAACAGGCTCCATGCAGGGAGCCTGATGTGGGACTCGATCCCGGGTCTCCAGGATCATGCCCTGGGCTGAAGGCAGGTGCCAAACTGCTGAGCCACCCAGGCGTCCCAGCAAGCATGCTTTCTGACCCAGACATCAGAAGCATTTCAGGAGGAGGAGGTCACTGCTCTAGAGGTAGAATTGGCCCAAGGTCTGGAAGAGGGGAGACCACTGTGAGAAATGACTCTCTGGGGCTTCCTGTGGCACACTGGAAGGGCACTGCACTCTCCAGGGCCTTGGTGACATGCCAAGCTGGCTAAGTCGGTCCCCTCTGCCTCCTGTTTCACATATGCTTTTGCCCCCAGCCACCTCCCACCCCCTCTTGTCTTCAGTCATTGGGGTGGTACCACTAATGATAGACTATTGTCAGAACTGGTATGTGAACGCCTCCCGCTAGGTCCATAAGGTGCAAGCATTCAGAGGGATGCAGCCTTCACCCAGGTCAGCCTGGAGAGGCCCATTGAGGGACTGTGGTTTGCCTGGGGTCACCCAGCAAGTGGCAGAACCACAAAACACCTCCTGCCATCTTTTTTTTTTTTTTTCAACAGCTAAGAACACCTGCCTGATTTATCTCCAACTTTCTGTAGTCAGACAACAGGAGCAAGGGGTCTCCATGTCCTAACTTCCTGTTGTGTCCTCTGCTCCCACTCTCCTACCCTGTGACAGTCCAGATCACGTCTCTTTGCAGGCTGCCAGAGGCAACTGGTAAAATGGAAGCAGTGACAGCAAGTGGCTGCTCCCCCAGGCCCCTCACCTGTGAGGTCTCAAGGTGCTCTCTGCACCTTGCCACCCCCCAGAGGTCCACAAGGGGGCGGGCTTCTCCCTCCTATGCCACTCTCAGCGGCGGGGTGGTTTTCCCCACCAGTGTCCATGAAATCCAGCATCCACGGACTCTAGCCCAGGGCCCACTTTTACTCCAATCAGTGAGAGGCTACAAACTTCCCAAACTTTGCATGTACTCAGCCTCTGGCCCGGTCAAGGCTGCCGGGCTCCTCTGAAAGTGTCACCTTGGGATGGGTAGATCTGGATCACTATTTAGTTCCTGAAGTGGCCATCATCCGTGGTCTTTGAGGTTAGCTGGCTCAGGTTTCCAGTGTTGCCCACACACTGCCCACAATCTGACCCCCATTGCTCTCAGTGTCTCTGGAAAATGGCTCTCAGTTTGGGGAAGGGAGGAGCGCATTTCTTGAAGGACACAGGCAGGGTTCAGATGACCTTAATCAGGACCAGGAGCCATCCCACAGAAGTACCATGCAAGGAACCAGGGCTGTTTAGATGGTGGCCCCGCCTTCACATCGTTAAAGGGTTGCTGCAGAAAATACAGGCCCAGGCCTGTTTCAAAGGACAGAGCATGCACTTAGGAGGGTAAGTTAAAGGAAAAAGCACCAAATAAGGAAAACATTTTGAGGCAACTAGAGCCTTTTGGTAATGACACCGATTACCTTATGAACAAGCAAGCTCCCTGTCAGTGGAGGCATCCAAACAGAAGCTGGAAAACTAATCCACTGTAAGGATTCCGGGCACGGAGGGAGAGGTTAGCTTAAGTGACCTCCAAGTTCCTTTACCAAATTAAAGAATCGTGATTCTCTGTGAGTTGATTCTGTATTAATTCATTCCCCAGATACTGACTTTGCTTTGAAATGCAGATTAACTCCAATCCAAGGAGACAGGACACCCCCACATCATCTTCCAATGGCATTCAGCAGCTCTTGTTGACCATCCTGCTGAAGCTCGGAGCCAGATGTGAAGGTGGGGGCGCAGGGGGCCTGATGTGAGTCGTGACAGGGACACTGAGTCCCCTGTGTTGATTGCTGGGGACCCGCTCTCCTGCCCTGTGATCAAGTGCTTCCAGCTCCAGCTCCTGCATCTGCTCCAGCAGCCTAGGCCTCTCCCAGCTGTGCCATGCTGGCCACTCACTGACCTAGCTTCCAGGGTAGCTCCCTGCCACCCCCGCCTCTATGATGCCATGCGCCAGCCCTGGACTCTGCCCAGCTGTCCTCTCCCTTTGCCTCCAGGGCAGCAACTGTGTGTCACGGTTGTAAATTGAGCCCATCCTCCTCCACCTCCCCGCCCCCCACCCCATTAGCTCCACACATAGTAGGTGTTCTGCGGGTGAGGCGGCTTCTTGGGGCCAATCAACACCCATCACCTTATGTCTCTCCAGCTTTGCGGTGCCATGTTTTTCTTTGAAAAGTGAAACTTCCATCCTTGGAAAATCTCAGCGGCCGCAAGCTTACACGGCTGTGGTTTAACAGCATGTCACATTCCTGAAACCAGCGCTTCATGGGTATTAGGCCAAACAAGCTTTCCTTCTTTTGAAGTGGAGTCAACTCGAGTTAGAAACCTGGGACAGGGTGGAAACTTAGCCCCGGATTACGTGGTGGGTTTTCGGGGCGAGAGCTCTCACGGTGCAAGGCCCCCAGCCAAGCCCCGCCGCTCGCCGCTCGGCTGCTGACCACCGGGCCTTGGTACCTCCGCCGCCCCCGGGGCCGGTGAGGGCTTGGAAATCCACTCGCTCCCGCTCCCTTTTGACCAGAGACGCTTCAAGACTTTATCTCAAGTCACCAGTGGGGTCCCTTAACTCCAATGCCTTGTAAAAAGAGGGCAAGGTGCTGTGCTTATGAGGAGAGCTTCTTGACGAAGCGCGTGAATGGATTTGTTAAATACAGTCATGCTGCCCAGAGTAACGGTGGCCTCCTTAATGATAGAAGAGGGGATTGGGTATTCTGAGATGGAAAGATCTTTCAATGTCAATTAGTCACGGACTTTTAGAGCTGGGAGGGAGATCACGCACAGGTCATGCAAGCCCCTCCGTGGACACCTGAGAAATCTGAGGCTCAAAGAGATTTAAAGTCACAACAGAGAATTAGGACTGGCGGGCCGGTGTTCAGCACATTGTATGATTAGCCCTCAATTTAAAAAAATGTATTGCTTATTTATCTATGTGTCAGGGAAAAAGGACAGGTGAGCAGATTATTTGAGATCAAATTGCTTCCAGATTCCTGCTCCTCACTGTGTCTCTGGAGGTGCCTGGGCCCTCAGGAACGTCTGAGAACTTGGCCTTGTGTGGCCACCAAGGATCTGACCCGAAGCCTGGCAGAAGGTACAGGCTGCTGGCATTGCTGGGGGGCAGGGGGCACGGGCGCCCGTTGGCAGAGCCGGATCCTCAGGCATTCTGAGTCTTCTCTACTGAATAGCAGAAAATGGTTTTTGTTTGTGGTCAAATTGTATTTCCCCCGCCCTCCTGCCCAAATATGCTGGAGTTCTAACCCTCAGTGAGTACACGGACGTGACCTTATTCAGACACAGGGTCTTTACAGAGATAACGGACTTCACAGGAGGTCTTAGGGTGGGCCCTAATCCAATATGACTGGATTCCATATTAAAAGGGAAAATCGGGACACAGAAGCAGGCACCCCCATTGGGAAGATGATGTGAAGATTCACGTGGAGAACACCGTGCAGAGATGGAGGACTCAGGTGCTGTGTCTATAGTCCAAGTGGTGCCCAAGGAGGCTGGCAAACCACCAGAAGCCAGGAAGAGGCAACAAAGAATTCCCCTTCAGTTTCAGAGGGAGCTGACACTTTGATTTTAGACTTCTAGCCGTTAGAACTGTGAGACAATAAATTTCTGCTCTTCTAAGCCACCAAGTTTGTAGTACTTTTTAATGGAAGTCCTAGAAGACTAACACAGTGGCCAAAAGCAAGAAACCTTATTTTGTGAGAAACAGTGTTTCTTTTCCATACATCAGAGTCCCCTGGAGGGCTCGTTGAAATACAGATCACTGGGCTCCACCCCAGAATTTCTGGATTCACCTCCCCTCCCCAATTTTTCTTTCTAGCAAGTTCCCAGGTGCTGCTGCTGGTCCCTGGACCACACTTTGAGAATCCCTGGTGGAAAGGTTTCTGATCTCTAAGTCAAGGATCACAGACTTAGGAGGGCCAGCATGTAATGTTCACACGTGGTACCGGCCAGGAAGACAGCAGGAGGCAGTGGGTGTGCAGGGCAGGGGTTGTTCTGCCCTGGCCTCTCCTTGATCTGTAGCAATAAAAAGTGTTTCTAATTTTTCAGGGGGTGCTAGAAATCCAGATTTGCATGGGAACACAACCTGGTTTCTAGATTTGGTCACTAATTCACCTTACAAAAATACGCAGGCAGAATAAAACTCGTTTATGGCCCTGCTGGCTGCCAGTCTGCAATTTCTTAGGTGTTCGGTCCTCGGGGAATTTTCAGAGTGTTTGATGGAAAGTGGCTTAGCTGAGTGGTTCCATCTCAAAGTCTCTGTAAGATTTCAGTTAAGGTGTTGGCTGGTCTGTATCCTCTGAAGGCTGGACTAAAGCAGCAGGATCCACTTCCAAAAGGGCCCCCTAACACAGCTGTCGTGTGAGGCCTCCATACCTTGCTGTGTGAATCTCTCCACAGGACTGCTTGGGTAACCTCACAACATGCCGGCTGCCCTCCCCCAGAGCAGGTGATCTTAAAAAGCAGTAAGACCGAAGCCTCTATGATGGGGCCTAGGAAGTCAAATCAAGTCAGCATGTCCACATATCCTATTTTTTAAAAAAAATATTGAAGTATAGATGTCATTACAATACCCTATCGATTATACAGGTTAGCCCTATCTGGTGTGGGAGACAGCCACTGGATGTGGCAACCTGGAAGTGAGAATCATTCAGGGCTGGCTACCACACTCAGGTTTTAAATGGACAGGTAGACCCTTTTTCTGCCCTCTCTTTAAACTATTTCCTTTTATTATTTTTTTAAGATTTTATTTATTCATTCATGAGAGACAGAGAGAGAGAGAGAGGCAGAGACACAGACAGAGGGAGAAGCAGGCTCCCCATGGGGAGCCTGACGTGCACTGGATCCCAGGACCCTGGGGTCACACCCTGAGCTGAAGGCAGATGCTTGACCATCAAGCCACCCAGGCGCCCCTCTTTAAACTATTTTCATCTCGTTTCTGGACAGTCATTGATTTCAAATATTTTTGTTGTGTCCATCACCATTGGACACTTACAGCTACATCAGAAAAAAATCTATTATAGTTTCTCAGAATTTCTAAGGGGTCATCTGGGCCAAGGTTGCAAGTTTAAGAATCTTACGTAGAGCTTTAGAGAATGGGCATTTAAGCTCTTCTGTTTGCCAAAGTCTCCAACTAACCCACTTCATTCATTTATATTATTTTTCAGCCTCTGAGGTTTGTGACTCTGATCTAATCCAGTTGTCTGGTTTGCCTGGGACTGGGGACTTCCAGTGCAAAAACAGTGATAGACCTGGGAAAACTCACATGGATAACCACCCTCACCAACCACATTACTTGACAAATGAGGGGTATTCAGTTCAGATGGTAAATGTGAATCGGTCAAATCCTTACAACTCAAGGTGTGGTCCCCCCCGCCCCCACCAGCAGCATCTGCATCATCCTGTTGCTTGTGAAAGGTGCACCATCTCAGGCCTCCCGTCAGACCTGCTGACCCTCGGTTTGCCAAGAGTCCTGGATGAATCTTATGCATAATGTAGTTTGAGACTGGCTGGATGGATGCAAAACTTGAGCTTGGGTTGTCTGAGGATTCAGATTTGCTGTCCATGTGGTAATACAGACCTAACAACGACCCATTTGTGCTGTGGTAATCCGACCTTGACATACGCATCTTGTTTTTTCTTCCTGCCCCCCGAATCCACGAAAATGAAAAGCGTCTCAAATTTCATCGTTGGAAGGAATCTAAAATTCCCAATTCTCACCTGGGTTTGAGTAGTGGTTTTCATTAAGTACTTTTCACAGTTGAATTTTCTCCCCTCCCCAAACCAAATGCAATAAACCACATAGATTAGGGAAGATTGTGGGGCATTTAGGTTATTTCCAGTTTCTGATGCTGCAAGTAACATGCAGTAAGTATCCTTGTACACGAAGTCTTATGGGCAAGCTTTATTTCTGTAGGATTGATTCCTGAAACTCCGCTTGCTGGGTCAATGAGGATGAGCATTTACAAGTGTCATGGATATCTGAAAGGTTCCTGTCCAAGTGGAGGGTTGAAAAAATCGTGGTGCATTTATATTATGGAAAAGTCTGGAGCTATAGTATAGTGAGTACAATAGACATCCAATGACCTGGAGGGATGACTATGACACGGGGGAGAACAAGCTGCAGAGGAACTTAGCTAATCAGCAAGGAGAATCGAGGGGAAGGAGAATGTTTTGCAAGGAGAACAAGGAGAATGTTTTGCAAAGAGATTAATCACACTTTCTGAATATATTTATGGATGCTTCTTCTGCTTGTAAAGGGCATGTGTTGACTTTGTAATTATGAATTTTAGGAGACAGAAAAACCGGAGACACCACCCTTCCCATGCCCACTCATCCCCCTCTCTTGGCTTTAAGAAACCGAGTTGCCAGTTGTTAGTGTCTGACTGGCTGAGCTCAGGTCACGTGCCCACACTCCGGGGGCCAATCGCCAAGAGTGAGAATGTCTGACCATCTTTGGTCTAAGGGGCCGCGCGCCCACCTGTGCGGATTGCGGCTTTGAATCGCAGGTGCACTGTGAGGCAACTTGGCTCTTCATCAACTAAAGTGGAAAATCTACCATTTTGAAAGCCTCCATGTGGTTGAGGAAGCAGTTCATTAACTTTATTTTTGCAGAATGCAAGGAAAAATAACAGACAAAATTTATTGAGCGTTTACTATATGTGCTAAGTTACACCTTGTCTTACTCCCTCTTCATATTTCCATGATGCAGGTACAATTTGTTTTTCTTGGTGGTGGTTTTTTGTTTTGTTTTGTTTTTTGTTGTAGGTACAATTTTTAATGCCTTTTAAAAAATATTTTATTTATTCATGAGAGAGAGAGAGAGAGAGAGGCAGAGGGAGAAGCAGTCTCCATGCAGGGAGCCCAATGTGGGACTCTATCCCGCGTCTCCAGGATCATGCCCTGAGCCTAAGGCAGACGCCCAACCGCTGAGCCACCCAGGTGTCCCTTTATTTATTTATTTTTTTATAAAGACAGTATCATTCTTACTGATTTTCCTTTCACCTCAAGCTCCAGTGTGGCTCTACATAGCACAGTTACTGATCCTGTCTTTTTTTTTTTTTTTTTTAACTTTTATTTATTTATGATAGTCACACAGAGAGAGAGAGAGAGAGGCAGAGGCACAGGCAGAGGGAGAAGCAGGCTCCATGCGCTGGGAGCCCGATGTGGGATTCGATCCCGGGTCTCCAGGATCGCGCCCTGGGCCAAAGGCAGGCGCCAAACCGCTGCGCCACCCAGGGATCCCCCCAGGTGTCCCTTTAATGTCTTTTTTACACTGAATCACAGAATGGCTAGGAGTCAACCTGCCCAGAATCACACAGCTAGTGAGTGATAGAATCAGGATTTGAACCCAGACTGTCTGAGTTAGAGTCTCTGATTATGTTATACTGCCTCCAGGTTTGTAGTGCTTGGAACCACACTGATTTTATCTGTAATAATAATAATAATAATAATAATAATAATTCCTATAGTCTCTGAGCCCTTAGCATGTGCCAGGCCTTATCCTAACTGCTTTACATGAGTTAATCTTTTTTTAAAGATTTTATTTATTTATTCATGAGAGAGAGAGAGAGAGAGAGAGGCAGAGACACAGGCAGAGGGAGAAGTAGGCTCCGTGCAGGGAGCCTGATTCGGGACTCAATCCCGGGACCCCAGGATCATGCCCTGGGCTGAAGGCAGTGCTAAACCTCTGAGCCACCGGGGCTGCCCCTTTACATGAGTTAATTAATTTAATCAACAAACATGGATGAGGAAACTGAAACTTAGAGATACCAGCACAACCATGGCCCCTCAGCTGGTAAGAGGCACAGTCAGGGTTCCTGCCCAGCAGGTCTGCCTCCTGACCCCCACACTCCAGCACCATCTGTCCCTTTTACCTAACACACCAAAGAGCTTTTTTTTCTATATTGATCTGAAAGTAGTTTTCTTAGGGGATATAGAGATTTGGGCAATTGTCAGGACAGTTCAGCTGAAGTATTGGTTTTACTCAAATTTCTGTTTCATTTTGACACTGAGGAGCTGGCCCTAAGCTGATGTCAGCTAAATTAATTTAAATTAAATTAAAGCTGAGCTCTGTCATTTGTGGGGACTTGTTGGGAAGAAATCTGAAAAGACAAAGGAGTTGTGTGTGTGTGTGTGTGTGTGTGTGTGAGAGAGAGAGAGAGAGAGAGAGAGAGGTTGTGCTGTTCTAAGTGTCCATCATTACAGAGATGATGGGAAAAAAGAAAGAAAATGATCAAAAGCATTTTCTTGTTAAATTGTAGCACATATAAAGATATGGCTCTTCTCTCTCTCTCTGTGTCTCTCATGAATAAATAAATAAAATCTTAAAAAAAAAAGATATGGCTCTTTTGTGGGGGGTTTCTTCAAAAGAGAATTTTCTTGCTAGAGGGAATGTGTTTTTCTAAGTGAAAATACAGTTTATCCTCAATTTGAATTGCAAATCCTTCCAAAAGCAGAGTGGGAAGAGTAATGCCTAACGGGAATGAGTTCTTTCTACTTGGTTTTATAAAAACTTCCTGAGACAAGCTTTAGAAAAGCATAATTATTTTTAAAAATTCAGGTATCCTCCTGATCGGAATGTTTTAGAAAAATCAAAATAACCATATAATTTTATACAATATCAACTTGGTTTAAGATGGAAAAAAAAGACACTCTATACTTTTGCAGCTGGATGGTTAGAAGCAGAAAATTGCAGAGTGTGTTTGGCAAACACGACTCTAGAAATCAGATTTGTCTCTAGAGGGTAAACCACATGCCAGAGAACAGGGCTGGCGCAAGGGGCATGGGGGTGGGGGGCAGGAGAGATGGATTAACATTTGTTTGGTACACGCTGAGCACGGGTGCTAAGTGATTTATATTTATACCTGAGAACAGAGGTGGTTCTGCCCCTAGCCCTTTGCAATGAGTGTCATTATACCAAACCTGAGGAGAGGATGACTGAAAAGGAGGTAAAGTGATTTGTCTCCAGTTCCCCAGCTGGCTGTTAGTCGGGAGGTTATTGGAGGAGTTCGCATGAGAGGCAGTGAGGGCATGACTGGGTGTGTCAGGGAGGGGACGGAAGCCAGAGACCTCTGGAGGTGGACATGCTGGGGCGCAGTGATGCCCTGGATCAGGGAACGGAGGGCAGGAGGAGCCGCAGCTTGACAGCCATGGTGCCTGGGCACAGGTGAGGTCCCTGAGAGGGATGTGGACCAAGAGCAGGCACTGGTCTGGGGAACAGGTAGTCGGGTTTGTGGGGTGGAGACCCACAGGACACCGGGGGGTGGGGGAGGTGTCCGCAGGCTGGCACCATATCTGCTTCTCCGGAGAGCTTGACCTGTGGAAACAGGTTTGGAGGGAGAGAATGATGTCAGTTGAGTGGGGTGCTAAGAGCTTGCAAGGAGGGGGATGAGCCAGAGGTGGACTGGCCAAAGAGGGAGGGGGGAGAGAAGCCATGGAGCCAGGAAGCCAAGGGAGAGAGAGCAAGGCTTTTGTGGTTTTGTTTTTTCCAAAGCTCTTTGGGAGGTAACTGCAAAGGGCACAGAGCATGATGTAGGCCTGAGAGAGAGAGAGACAGACAGATAGACAGACAGAGACAGACAGAGAAGTATAAAGGGAAGCTGAGACATTTTTAAAAAGACATAAAAATTGGATTTTGAGGAAATAGCTTTCATTCCTAAAACAAACAAACAGGATGAAGATCTGCTTTGTTATCTCTGTCTTCCATCTTAATAAACAGGGTGGCTTCCTGGTGAATGAAAACACAATGAAATGAACTGGTATTTTGTGAGCTTCAGGGGAGGCAAAGGGTCAAGGGAGATGAAGGAAGAGAGGGGTGGGGAGCTGCTATGTAAATTGGGGTTTTTGTGGCCTGATTGGAGGAGGGGACATCCAGTCCCCAAAACTCCATGGGGGTCTATCTGGCACTTTCCAGTGTCCCAGCAGGAAAGCCTGAGGGAACAAGGCAGGAGGGGTCAGTTCTCCTTGGCCACTCAGTCCTGGGCTGTGCTTCCTTCATCCAAAGCTGCCTATTTGCCAAGTGGGGCTTCCTCTCCCACCTAGAAGGCAGCAGGAAAGCACAGAGAAGGCTGGATGGATGCCCAGAGGGATTGGCATACATTTTTTTCAGCTTTCAGGTCCTGGGAGTATAGTGGCTAAGGACCCAGGGCAGGGCAGGTTTTGGAGCTTCCCAAAGAACCTTCCTTCTCGTGCTTCTGGTGGCTGCAGTCCTTGGAAACAGGCTCCCTGCATTCAGGGGCTTTTGGGATGTGATGCTAGGCAGCTCTCACTGTGTAAGAGCCCCCCACCCAATTCTGAGGAAGAAGTGATGCCTTAGTTCACTCTGGCTGCCATAACAAAACGCCACAGACTGGCGGCTTAAACAGAATCCTATTTTCTCACCAGTTCTGGAAGCTGGGAAGTCCAAGACTAAGGTGGCAGCCGATTTAATTCCTGGTGACAGCTTCCTGATGGCTACCTTCATGTTGTGTGCTCACATGGCAGAGAAAGAGCGCTTTGACGTCTCTTCCTCTGCTTATGAGGATGCCAGCTCCACAGGATTAGGGTCTTATGATCTCATTTAACCTTTATCATGTCCTCATAGACTGTGTCGTGTCTCCAAACACAGTCACACTGGGGGTAGGGTTTCAACAAATGGATTGGGTGGGAGGCAGACCCAAATATTCAATCCAAACAGGTGAAAAGTTTAAATTTGCCTCCCAATTTCCAGGGAGACTGCTTTTGTCTTTAGGAACCACGGGCTATAGAGCTGGAAGAGGCACTTGAGTTATTTTCTAGATGAGGAAATTGAGGCCCAAGGGGAAAAAGTGCTTGTCCAAGTCCTCCCAGTCTGGCGGGCATGTCCTCTCTAGGATGGCCTCAAAGATTTGCTAGCTTGTCTGTCTCCTCAGCCAGGTAGAAATCCTGGAGGGACCAAGCTCATGTATACTGTTGGATTATGGTTGGTTCCCCAGATCTAGCCATAGAAAGAGCTTCTATGTATTTGTGGAGTTGACAGCTCTCACTTCGTGAGCATATGGTGTGGGACATGGCTGTGGGGACATAGATCTCCCTCCCATGGCACCCACTTGCTGAGACTGATAAGCTGTCTCTGGCTTGAAATCCATGTTCTTGGGCAATAGTTTCATTGATCCACCTGAGGTCAGGCCCACTTGTGGGCATGGCAGGACAGGGCTTCCAGGATTTCTAGAGAAGGGATGTGAGATGGGAAGATGCCGCTGGTGATACTTTGGAATCACCAAAGAGAGGGTTTGGTTCTTGTTAAGCAGTGCTGTTTGCCTATTCGAATTGTCTAGAAGAGTTTTGTCACTTTTTTCTATTATTTTGAGAAAGAGAAGTAGCATCTCTTAGTGGGCTATATCTAGTTATACATGTTTTATCTTAGCTGCAAAAAAATGGAATATTATGTGATTTGACAACAGCGTATGGCAAAGGCATTCCCATGGGTTTCGTTTTTCCCTTTTCTATTTTCGCCCCAAAATGGAGCTAAAAATATAGATATAGAATTCCTTTATTTTGGAGATCTAGTTGGAAGGGATACAGTGTTTTTATTCTCTCCTTTCTCTATTTTAAAAAATATTTTATTTATTCATATGAGAGACAGAGAGAAAGAGAGAGGCAGAGACACAAGAGGCAGACAGAGAACAAGCTCCCTATGGGGAGCCCAATGTGGGGCTCAATCCCAGGACCCGGGGACCACACCCTGAGCCGAAGGCAGGTGTTCAATCACTGAGCCACATATATGTCCCTCTCCTTTCTCTATTTTTGAGCAGAAATATGAACTCTCATGGGATAAAGAACAGTAAAAGAGCTCTTATACTTCCTGTGACATTTTCAGGTATAAACCTATTAAAATGCTCGGACCACTTGGCAATGGTTACTGGTACCTTTGGCTGCTTGTTCTGAGTCATTCCAGGAGCCACTGGTGCTGACAGCTCTTTTCTGAAGTCTCTGCAGGGAGTGAGCATGGCTGGAGCTCAGAAACCCCTTGTAGCTGCTACCCCCCAGCGCTTTAGCAGCTGCACCCTCACAGCCCTTCACAGTCCTGGACCACCTAGGCAGGAAGTACCCAGGCCCCTGCTTCACTCTCTGCCACACAGGGTTTGCCCTCTTGTTCTGAGAGACACTGTGGGTTGCCCCTGCCCAGTGCCTTTGCACATGCTGTCTTCTCTGCCTGGAACACTCTTCTTCCTCCTCTGAACTATCATCTCCTTTAAGAAACTTTCTCAGTTATTTTTTCTCAATACTCTAGCTTTCTCAGCACTTGCTACAAACCATAATTATTTTCTTTCTTATTTATATGCTCACTTGACTGTCTTTCTCACTAACCTGCAAGCTCTTGATTGTCTTGTTTACTGCTTTGTGATCAAGGTGCCTGCTACACAGTAGGAACTCGATAAGTATTTGGTGAGTGGCAGAAAACAGAACCAAACAGTGTTTGGGGAGGGGGCAGATACCATCTGCCCAAAGGACAGGCTCCCAAGGTAAGTTTCACTGGTTTGTTGACCAGCTAGACTGCTAATCCCACCTGCTTCTTCCTTCTACTTGGCTGATCCATTAGCCACAATCCAGCTTCCTGAGCTCCTGGTTACCATGTCCCCTTGTCCCCTTGTCCCCTTCCTGCCTTATGCTTTTCACGGACCCTCAGGTGGCCTTAGACCCAGACATTCAATTTACATACTCCAGATGTGTTTATTGAGGGCCAGTATCTCATGATCTGTGGCCCCTTGGGCCTGACCTGATGTTCCTGGCCCAGAGAGGCAGCCCTACCCCTACAGACCCCCATATTTTGTTTTCCACACAGGGGCCAGAAGAAGTCCTTAAAAATGTAAGAGGGGTCATGACACTCCTCTCCTCGAACCCGACGAGGACCCCCATTTCACTCTGAATAAAAGTCGAAGAAAGGCATGACCATGTCTGAGGAGGCCCTTTGAGCTTTGGAGCCTCCTCACCACCACCCCCAGCTTCTCGATCCCATCTCCTGATTCTTTTTTTTTTTTTTTTAAAGATTTTATTTATTTATTCCTGAAAGACACACACACACACACACACACACAGAGAGAGAGAGAGAGAGAGAGAGAGAGAGAGAGAGAGAGAGGCAGAGACACAGGCAGAGGGAGGAGCAGGCCTCATGCAGGGAGCCTGACATGGGACTCGATCCCGGGTCTCCAGGATCATGCCCTGGGCCAAAGGCAGGCGCTAAACCACTGAGCCACCCAAGCGTCCCCCACCTCCTGATTCTACGCCCCCTGCCCCGTCTGCATCTGGTCCCCTCACTGTTCAGCAAACAGGCAGCCACGCTGCTGCCTCAGGCTTTTGCACTTGTAGCTACTCAAGCTACTCAAATATCCAGCTGACTCACTTGCCTATCACCTTCTCAGGGAGGCCTTCCTGTCTACCCTATTTAAAATTGCTTCCTTCCTCCCTGGGGCCTCCCATGGGCCTTCCCTCTCCCCTTTTCCAGCGTTGGTTTTTTTTCCCAGAGCACTTTACCACCATTTAATGAGTTATATTATTTACTTAGTTATCTTGTTTGCTTGTTTGTTTTTTAAGTTATCTTGTTAACAGCCTAGCTTCCTCACCAAATATAAGGTACTTGAGGACAAGGATTTTTTTTTTTACATTGCTGTACCACTGGCTCATACCTGGTGCATGTCAGGTCTTCAGAAAACATTGTTGAATGGATGAGTGCACATTTCAGCTGAGGGGCTTCTCGGAAAGAGGTGGGGCTCCTGTGCCTGAGGATGATAGCATGCGTAAGGCCCGGTGAGGGGCGTTGTCGCCAGCTGCAGCCGGGCTGGCCATCCTGCTTGGCCCCAGATGAGGAAAGCATCTTGAGTTACACACTGGGGAGTCATCACCAGGCCCTGGTTGGTTTCAGGGTTCATCAGTTCAGGCTGAAAGGCAACTCATCGTGGAGGTTGTCTTAGTCTCTCCCCCTGAGGATATTCTTTCTGATGGCTTAGCTACTGTCCAACCCTCCTGGTCCATGTGATACTCAGGATTAATGTGGTCGCGGATTAGAGTGATTTTATGGGCTACAAAGAGGAGACCTAGGGTTAACGGGGCTGAGGGCTCTGCCTTTCTCATGGACCAGCTCGGTGTGGGGTGGTGGTGGTTTCCTGGATAGTCTTTAACAGCTGGGTGAATGTATGTTGCTTTTTCAGGTGAATTCTCTGAGCAAGCACAGTGGGTCTCTGAGGGGACGCTCCTTCCAGGGGATGGTGTAAATACCCACAAGGAGAAGGAAGGGAAGGGGAGTGGGAAATGGAGTTTGGAATCAAAGCGTGTTGTTCTACAAGGAAAATATGGCTTTTTGTCTTTATTGCTGTCTGGGTTATTAGCACTTATCCCTACTCTAGACTTCAGAGAACAAATCCACATTCACCTTCTATAGAAGCTGACCTTCTGGAGAGGAGGGGGTAGCTATCATGGTCCCTTCTCCTTGAAGAGTGAAGTGAGCCTGGGGTCTGTCCAACTCAGACTTCTAGGGTGTATCCCAAAGTTAGTGTCCGTTTAGACCATTCTCTTCCCTTCCATCTGCACAGGTGAGCACTTCATGTATTCCTTCATTCCTTCATTCATCATTTCCCCTCTTGTCCACACAGTCGCTGTTGTAGGCAGAGTTCTGAGATGGCCTCCAGATTCCCACCCTTGATGTACGTGTGTTATATAGTCCCTCTTCCTGAATGAGGGAAGATTTGTGACTGTGGTGGGCTTGCCTTGTGATTAGGATGTGGTATATGACAGAAAGGACTATGCAGACGTGATTAGGATCCCTAAGCACTTGACTTAGAGCTAATCAAAAAGGAGATTATCCTGGTGGATCTGACAAACCCTTAAAGGAAGATCAAACCAGGCAAACCCTTAAAGGGAGATCAGGCCCTCCCTGAAGGAAGAGGTTCGAAGGGTGGGAGTGTGGGACCACGTGGCAAGGACTTGTCCTAATCTGGGACGTAGGGGACTGTGGTGGGTGGCAACTCCTGGCATCAGCACTCCCAGCATTAGGAGATGAAGGACATGAAGCTCTGCGTGTCTTGCTCATGCTCAGAAGCAATGCCTGGGCTGGGAAAGAACCTGTGAGTCTTGACCCCCAGGTGTCTGTCCTCCCTGCTCAGTGCTGCTGCCAGCAGGACTCGGCAGCTGAAGGACTCGTGGACATTGGTACACTCCTCTCTTCCTGGACAATGACTGTTCTGTGACAACGGGTTTTTCTGAGAGACTTAGAATTACTTAGCTGATTTGATAAAACAGGAGTTACTCTTGAGCTCTTGGCACTAGAATCCTTCCTGCCCCACGTCTGGTTCCAGCTCCTCTGCTCTGGGAAGATGGAATTTCCACTGGAAAAGGTTAAGCTACCCCCAGCCCCTAATTAATCTCAATTTTATTGTTCATGTGGCAAAATTTGAGCTGCCTCTAATCACTTTGTAGTCCAGTGTGGATAAGGATATAGAAAGTACAATTTGGTCATTACTTTGGAGAACAATCTTGGCAACATGTACCAAAAGCCTTAAAATTATCCATACGCTTTGACCTCAAAATTCTAACTTTAGTTTTTCAGCAAATATTTAACCATAAGGATGCTCAGTGGAGAACATATTATAGAAAACACTGAAAACAAGCAAATGTCCACTGATAGGGGCTTGGGGAAATTATGGTACATTTGAATAATAGACTACTATGTAGTCCTCACAAATGAGACAGAAGACTAAGAACTCAGAAAGAGGTTTGCAGGATAGTTTAGTCAGTTTCAAGGTGTGAAGAATCCAGTTCCAAAACCAGATCTCCCAGGTTGGAATCTCAGCCCCACCATTTCATTGCTGGATGACATTGGACAAGTGACTTAATTTCTTTAAGCCCCAATTACTCCATAAGCATGGGTAATAATTATATCATCACTCAGCATTATTGGGAAAATTAAGGGAGATGATCCACGTGAAGTATTTATTTTTTTTAAAAAAGATTTATTTATTCATGAGAGACACATAGAGAAAGGCAGAGACATAGGCAAAGGGAGAAGCAGGCTCCCTGCAGGGAGCCCGATGTGGGACTCGATCCTGGATCCTGGGATCAGGTCCTGATCTGAAGGAGATGCTCAACTGCTGAGCCACCCAGGTGTCCCTCCACGTGAAGTGTTTAGTATAGCCTAGGACATAGTGAGCACTTGTTCATTAAATATTACCATCATTATTATGATTCTGTTTATGATTTTAAAAACATATGCATTAAGAAGGAAGAAAGAAAGGAAAGCAAAATGAAAACGATGATCTCTGGGTGATAGAATCACATCACAGTGGCTTCATTTTCTTCTGTGTTTTCTTTCTTTCTTTCTTTCTTTCTTTTTTTTTTTTTAAGATTTTATTTTCTTAAGGAATCTCTACACCCAATGTAGGGCTCAAACTCACAGCCCTGAGATCAAGAGTTGCATGCCCTACCGACTGAGCCAGCCAGGTACCCCTTCTGTGTCCTCTTTATCTGCAGAATGCTGTCAAATACATAAGAACTACTTTTGTAGGAAGGGGAAAATCCACGAAGAATGAAGGAGGGAGAAGAGAGTTTTCTGGAAGTGCTGAAGCCCTTGGGTAAGTGGCTCAGCTACCCCTGGGTCTTGGCTTAGGAGCCCAGGAGTTGGGCCCAGTGGGGAAATCTCAGGGGTTGGGTGCTGCCAGCCCTCCAAGCTGCCCCATCTGCTGCCCACACATCGGTCCCTGCCTGGCTTGGGCCCAGGAAGTCCCCAGAAGCACACAAGCCTGAGGCCTTAGCTGCCAGAGAAGGTGAACCCGCCTCAGTCTGGCAGATAAGAGAGCCCCCCCCCCCTCATCTTATCAGTGCCGCAGCCAGGAAGAATTTGTTAGAGGCCACCCCACTTCTGCTTCTGTGTCTGCTCAGTCAGGCAGGCCATTCATTAGCATGTGTGACAAACTCCTTCCTGCAAACAGAAGCCTTAAGCGGAGCCAAACTGTTTCAATCTCCTTGGAGGGACAGCGGGGGACATCCTGGAAGTAACTGACCCAGGGGGCTGGGGCTGTAGAGACCAGGGAGGGCCTTGGAGATGCTGTCCGCAGCCTGGGAAGATGAGACAGGGGCCTGGAGGAGCAGAAGGGGGTCCCCACTGCAGACGCTCCAGCTGCTGCCTGGAGCCACCTGATAAGCTGCGCAGAACCGCGGACCCACTGGAGCAGGGCCGAGAGTGGGGGCAGAGGTAGGGGTGGGGTCAGCGTTTCCTGCCCGGGGAGTCTGTGGCAGGCTAGGGGTGGGTGGAGCTCAAAGTTTCCCGGGGCCATATTGGGCCATGGGGCCCATGGGGGTGGGATAGAGCCTGCTGTCTTGCTGACCACAGGCATTCCCGCCCCATCCCAGTCTCTGGGCGGCAGGGAGAGGGAGCCACCAGGAAAATACGGGCTGCACTGCAAGACATTCTGAACGAAAATGCCGATTTTGGGCAGATTTCAAAAATTTGTTATGTGTGTATTATTTTGCCAGCTTGAAGAATCATCCACATACCATGATGGTACATATTTAAAGTATACAAATGCAGTAGTTTTGAAACCATAAAACCACTGCAACCGGATGATGGATATTTGGGCTATTTCCACTTCTGGCTGTTGTGAATAGTGAGGCTGTGGACGTGCCTGTATACATGTCTGTCGCAGTACCTGTTTCCAGTTCTTTTGGGTAAATACCTAGGAGTGGAATTGCTGGGTTATGTGGTAATTCCATGTTTAACTACTACTTCTTCTTCTTCTTCTTCTTCTTCTTCTTCTTCTTCTTCTTCTTTTCTTCTTCTTCTTCTTCTTTTTAAGATTTTATTTACTTATTCATGAGACACACACACACAGAGGCAGAGACACAGGCAGAGTGAGAAGCAGGCTCCTCGCAGGGGGCCTGATGCGGGACACTGGGATCATGACCCTGAGCCAAAGGCAGATGCTCAACCACTGAGCCACCCAGGTGTCTCACATGTTTTACTTCTTGAGGAACCACCACACTGTTTCCTGCAGTGGCTGGACCATTTATCTTCCCAGTCTCTCTCTCTCTCTCTTTTTTGGATAGTCAACATTTTGAGATATAATTTACATACATTAAATTGCACACATTTTGGGCAGCCCAGGTGGCGCAGCGGTTTAGTGCCGCCTGCAGCCCAGGGCGTGATCCTGGAGACCCGGGATCAAGTCCCACGTCAGGCTCCCTGCATGGAGCCTGCTTCTCCCTCTGCCTGTGTCTCTGCATCTCTCTCTCTCTCTGTGTCTGTCATGAATAAATAAAATCTTTAAAAAATAAATAAATTGTACACATTTTATGATGTACAGCTCCATTAACTCTGTCGAATGTATACATTTGTGGAATCACCATCACAACAAAAAATACAATACTTCTATTATGTTAGAAAGTTTGCTCATGTCTGCTGGAGTCAATTCCTCTTCTAGCCAACTGCTAATATGTTTTCTGTCACTGTAGATTATTGTGCTTGTTCTAGAATTTCATATAAATGATATCACACAGAATCTTTTGGATCTGACTTCTTTTGCTCAGTATAATGTTTTTAAAGAATTATCCATGTTGGTGTGTGTGGCTGTCTCAGTTGGTGGAGCAAGTGACTCTTGATCTCAGGGTTGTTAGTTTGCGCCCACATTGGGTGTAGAGATTACTTAAAAATAAAATCTTTTTAAAAAAAGATTTATTTATTTATTCATGAGAGACACACAGAGAGAGGCAGAGACACAGGCAGAGGGAGAAGCAGGCTCCATGCAGGGAGCCCGATGTGGGACTCGATCCTGGACCTTGGGATCACACCCCGAGCCGAAGGCAGACGCTCAACCACTGAGCCATCCAGGTGTCCCATTAAAAAGAAAATCTTTAAAAAAAAAAAAAAAGCCATCCATATTGATGCATCCATTGTAATTGGTCCCTCTCTATTGCTGAGTAAAATTCTAGGTTATTGATGAACCATAATTTGTTAATTCATACATCTGTTGATGGATTTCTGGGTTGTTTCCAGTTTAGGGCTGAATAAGGAGCTATAAGCATTTGTGAACAAGTCTTTTTGTGGTCGTATGTTTTCATTTATGTTGAGTAAATATCTAGGAGTGGAATTGTTGGATCAAAGGGTAGATGTGTGTTTAATTTTATAAGAAACTGCACAAATCTTTCCAAATTGGTTGCCGAAGTACTTGGTGCAGCTGCTTCTGTCTTCTGTGTCCTTTATGACTTTATGTCTACTTGTTCTATCAAATTCTGAGAGAGGAGTGTTAAAATATCTAACTACAGTTGTGGATTTGTCTACTTTCTCCTTTATCTCTTTTGGTTTTGCTTCATGATTTTTGAAGCTCTATTGTTAGGTGTATGCCCACTCACGATTATTATGCCTTCTGAGGAATTACTCCCTTTATTATTATGAAATCTTTCCCTTGTGGTATTTCTGTCTTGAAGTCTACTTTGGTGATATATTTTTAAAATATTTTATTTATTTATTTGAGAGAGAGAGCACGAGTGACAGACAGAGCCAAGGAGTAGAGGGGTAAGGGGAGAGGGTGAAGCAGACGCCCCCCTGAACAGGGAGCCCAATGCAGGGCTCGATCCCAGGACCCTGAGATCCTGACCCAAGCCCAAGGCAGATGCTTAACTGACTGAGCCACCCAGGTGCTCCTACTTTGTTGACATTAATATAACATCTCCAGGGAGGGATGCTTTAAAAGATGCCAGAAGTTGCCTCAAGGAAGAACTTAGGAAATCTGATCAAAGAGTTGGGAATCTGAGAGGACTTCATGGAGGAAGAGCTAGAAACAGAGTTGTAAAAATAGGCTGACTTACCAGGTACGAACAGAAAAAAAATGGTGCCATTGGCAGCAGGAACTGGAAAACTCAAGTAGTTCAGTGTGGCTGGAGCAGGCAGCAGGCAGTGTGGAGAGTGAATGGCTAAAGCTATAGTTTAGGACATTATCTCTGGCTATGGAAAGCGACCTGTATCCTGCCAAGTTCCAGCTCTACAGGATGGGTCATAGGGAGCCCTTGAATAGGGAACTTTAATACCTTCAGATTGGTTTTAGGTATTGAAAGCTGAACTGGAGGGGGTAAGGTAGACGGTCAGGGAAAAACCTTTGTAAGACAATTTGGTTGTTTTCATGAGAAGCAATGGCTGCTCCAAGGTGCGGGGAAAGAAGGACTGACTGCAGAGGTTGCCTCCTCCTATCACAGGACCTCCTAATCAACTGGATATGAAGAACATGAGTGAAGGAGCTCTCTGGGATAATGAGAAGTGGAAGTAATATTCACTAGGATAGAGAAGGCAGACCATGGTCAATGTCAGGAGAAGAGGGAAGACGAAGAGTTCAAGATGGCACCTGTTGAGTGTGAAGATATGGAGATGTCCAAAGGACTCAGGCACCTGCCTGCTAGCCTCTTCCTCAGGGGTTAGAGTTTTGTCTTTTTGGGCTCCTCATCCAAGCTTCTGTGTTTGAATAATTCCCTTCGGGCTCTGACTTTAGGGGTCGTAGCTGCTTCCTACCTCCTTTTTTACCCTTTTGGCTATTTAATTAACAATTCTTTATATTAATTCTGTCTATTAAAATAGCTGATGTGATTTCTGTCCCCTGACTGGATCTTGACTGATATAACGCAAACAAAATAAAACCTATTTGCCATCCCGGGACTGGACCATTATGGCCATGTCAGTGGCTGAAGCTTGTGCTACATAAAATTTGAGGCCTTTCTACAGTTCCAATAGAATGCAAATCTAGCTTGACCAGAGCAGTAGGCAAGAATAAAGGGTCCTGAAAATCTCCGCCCTCTCAGGCTGGGGTGTCATGTGGCAGGCTTCCTTCCTAGGGCACCAACTCCAGAACTGGTTTGGGGGAGCCTGAAATAAATCTCCTTATCTTAGAAGATGAACTGAGGCACAGATAGGGAGAGGAAGATGGTTAAGATCACACAGCAAGTGAATGCTACAGAGGGATTGGACCCCAAGTCTCTTGAACCACTAGGCTCCCTTGGGTCACCGGCTGGTTTGTAACTCTCCCCACTTAATAAATATCTGCTTTAAGATGAAGGTTGTACCAACTTGTTTCTCTACTACATCCAACAAAATAAATTCATAAAAATAGTTAAAACACTTGGGGTTTTTTTATGCTTAAAATGATCTGCTAAGTGTAAATGTACCATCCCCAATTCTAAATTTTTAAATATAGATTAAATGTGGCAATGTCATATAAAAGAGCATGTACACGCCTAGGTGCAACCAGCTGTGAAATTGTGGGTGAGGTTCTTGACCACAGTTTCCTGTAAAATGGCACTTCTAATCCTATTTACCTTTCAAAGTCAATACTGGGCAAAGCATTCTCTTAATAGATGGGAGCTATTACTGTTAATGACCTTAATACTTGTTTCACATGAAGTATATCTACTTTTCCTCATTGATCTTTTTGGTGCTGAAACAAAAAAATTTTTTCAGTAACACTATTCCTGGCATAAAGCCTAACTCAATGAATGTTGGAGAATATGAAGTTGTCGGTGTTGGCATGTGGTGTTTTCCTGGGAGCTCTGTGAAATAAAATTCCCATCCAGAGAGATGGTTAAGGCCATTTCTTTGGGGGGGGGGTGAGGATTCTTCTCCTGTCACCTCTCCCTAACCCTGGAAGAGGTCCCTTCTGGTGACTGAGCAGGCCGTCTGGTCTCACACTTCTGGTGACCCATCCATGGGGTCACTGAGTATGGGGCCTGCAGGGCTTGGCCTCTAGGAGAAAGGGTCCTGAAGGCCATCACCCAGCCCAGCTGAGTTCACACCCAGTGATTTACCGAGCACTGAGGCCACTGACACCTTTTATGCCTCTTCCTCCAGCCAAAGGCAAACAGCAAGGGAAGAGGTGGCCGGGAACCCATCCCTGGGTCACCTCCACATAGCTCTCCCATCATTGATGGTGTCCCTTTGCCCTGGAAAACAAAACCTAGGCCCCTTGACTTTGGGTTACCAATACTTTGGCACCACCTTTGAAGCCATGATCTGAATTTACGACAGAGCGTGAAAGACCATTTCAGGCTCGGCCCTCTTTCCCGGCCGCTGAACTTCATGTGGTCCAGAGTAAATCACCCTAATAGCCATCGGGCCTGCATTGTTGTGAGATGTTTTATTCCCATGCTGGCCAAGTTGAATTGCCAAGTGTCGAGTTACAGTTTTTGCTTTTCCTCGCTTTGTGCATAATTATGAAGAGACAGAACAGCCAAAGGTAGGTTCAACCTTTCAACTGCAAGGCTCATAGAGGGGTGGGGATAAAACCAACAGGATACCCTGTTTTCCAGCCTGTGAAGGGGTCTTCTTCCTTCAACACTGTGGACAGAGGAGCTGCCTATCCCCAAGAGAAGAGGTGGCACAGACCCCCAGGTGGCCCCTACACTCGCTGCCCTGACGAAAGGACTGTGTGCTCCAGGCCCCTCCAGTGGCCGGGAACTGGGCTTTGGGTCTTCCGTATGTGGAGGTAGGGATGGGGAGACGCCCCAGGGACACTAACCAATTGAAGTAAAGGTCAGAACAAAAAATCTTTAATCTCTTCTTCACTCACATTTGTATCCCGTGCTCATTTTTAATGATTACACATGGGTAGCTGTCTACACATCTGAGGCCCTATGTGGTCCATCAGGGTATACGCTGTCCTCTTCCCTGGGGCTGGGACATAGCCGCAGGGACAGCCCGTCCTAGGAGCATATTCGATATGGGTCTGCAAGCTTTGTCTCCTGTCCTGCAGGATAGTATCTCCAACTCTTGGATCAGGTGGATTCAGAGGACAGTACCAATTCTCTGAGTTTTTGTTTGTTGGGTGGTGGTGGTGGTGGTGGTGTCAGGACATGGAGATGGCTCTGCTTGTTCATCCAGAGGTGGAGGATGCTCAAGGGTGGGGATGACGGGGAAGCAGATGGTGCTAACAGCACCGCAGCAGCCTCTTCCCAGTCTGGATGGCCCTGGCCTCTTAACACGCTCCTGGAGGCCCCTGACCTGTGATGCCTTTGGCTTCTCAAGACGCTCTGTCCTTGACTCGTATTTTGTCTAGTAAGGACCGCATTATTACGATGTAGGTGAAAAACAAATACATTTCCATAATAAAATTCAACAAAAGGCATTTACCAGAAAAAAGTCTCCTTCCTTCCTCAGACCCCGCTCCCTCTCAGAAGAAGCCATTGTCTCCAGTTTCTTGTTTGCTATGTCCATTTTTTTTTGTACTTGTTTTTATCTGTAGGAAAATGCTGGGGGTGAAGGGAATGGAGGAATTGTGATTTGCCACTAGCCCTTGGCTGTCAAAGAGCAAGGATAAGGCAGGCCAAATCAACAGTCAGCACCACCTTGCTGGTGCCAAGGCCTTGGGAGGTTGGGTCAGGTCTTTCAGGAGGGAGAGGAGGGGGGCAGGTAACCTGTGTAACAAGTGTAGTATGATTTCAGAAACCTGGCTCTGGGGCTCCGGAAGTGAAAGGTAGAGCCTGCCCTCAGTTAAGTCTAGTAGGGGAGATGTGCAGAAGATTCAGATATAGTGCAATGATCATACAGTATAGAGGAAGCAGAGAGGAAAGGGAAGAATAACTTAGCTGGGACAGGGTGGTGAGGAAAGACTTCTTGAAAGTGGTAATGCCTGGGTGGGGCTTTGAAGGGATGGTTAGGAGTTGACTGGACAGATAGGAGGGCTGTAGCAGAAACCATGTGTGCACAGCCTCAGTACTTGGAACTGTAGTCAAGCTAGCATTGTTGAGCCTAAATTGCATATGTGTGTGTGTGTGCCTGTGTGTACATGTGCACACACATCCATAAATGCATGGTGGGGTGTGTGAGTGTATGAATAAGGTTGGAGATGCAGCTTGAGAGAAGCACAAAAGCTGGACTGTGAAAGGAATGGCCCCTGCCTATGTTGGGGACAGATTGTGTTTCCTTCACGTATTCCTCATTCCACAAATGCTTACTGAGCACCAGAGTGTTCCAGGCAAGCACTAGCTATCTGGTAGATGATGAAAAACAAGCAACAGAATCTGACATTTGAAGTGTGTGTTGGGGGTGGGGAGTGGGCAGACAACAACAGATGCCTGCCAATTGCTGGTGCCACAAGAGAGGATAATGGGGGCACTCAGGGGAGTCCCTTGTGAAGAGGTGATATTGAAGCAGAGGCCCTGAGACACCACCAACAACAACAGTGAGTTTTCATTGGTCCTTGCTGTGTGTGGGGCACTATTTCAAGAGCTTTACGTGTGTTTGTTCATTAGTCTTCCTGAAGACACTATGAGGAAAGACACCATTAGGATCTGTTTTACAGATGAGGAAACTGAGGCATTGTCAGGTTAAGTAACTTACCCAGAGTCATACAACTAGTAAGTGAGAGGGCTGAGGTATATTTCATTTGGGCACTTCAAACTTTAAATGACGGCAAACCAATTCTCTCAACAGCTTGCACTAGCCTCATGGAGTTGTGAACATCTGCTGGTCAAAGCTAAAATGTCCCACTAGAATTGGAACCCCAGAGGTGACTCATAGGTCAACATGACTTTCTCTTTTCTTTTCTTTTCTTTTCTTTTCTTTTCTTTTCTTTTCTTTTCTTTTCTTTTCTTTTCTCTTTTCTTTTCTCTTTTCTTTTCTTTTCTTTTCTTTTCTTTTCTTTTCTTTTCTTTTCTTTTCTTTTCTTTTCTTTTCTTTTCTTTTCTTTTCTTTTCTTTTCAACATGACTTTCTGATCTGGTACTGAGTTCCAACCCAGTGATCTGGGCCAGTGGAGCTGTGGTAGAGCTAATGCATGGTGCTGGTGTCACTGCTTCAAGTAACTTTCTATGACGGGCAGGTTGTGAACAGCAGTGGACAAAATAGTCTATGCCAGTCAAGACACTCCACTCTGCTTGGTGGATCCAATAACTGACTGTATTATAAGTCAATATTAAAATTTTTCTTCTGTTTATGGACCCCAAAATAATACTTGTAAACATGGACAGGGGAAAGTTTCCAAGATGTATAAGGGATATAAGGTAGCAATCAAAGTAAATACAGTGGCTTGTTTAGGCGCAATACCCAGATTCTCAAAGTTAGTTTCAGTGGGTCTTACTGATTTGTGACAGGACTTACTCAGACTGCTGTACTCTTCATTTGATGTAACATCATGCTATTAATCTAAATATTTGTAAATAAAGTATCTTTATCTAACTTAAAAGGAATAGCATCTGGGGACACCTGGGTGGCTCAGTGGTTGAGCATCTGCCTTTGGCTCAGGGCGGGATCCCTGAGACCTGAAATCGAGTCCCGAATGGGGCTCCCCAAGGGTAGTCTGCTTCTCCTTCTGCCTATGTCTCTGCCTCTGTGTCTCTCCTGAATAAATAAAATCTTAAAAAAAAAAAAAAAAAAAAAAAGCACCTGTCGGGCACGTGTTACCAGTATAGAAAGCTCTTTGAAGGACAAGGTCATTCAACACTGGGAGCCTGGAACCTGCTCCGGGGAGGTGCACCTGCTGTCTGCGCAGGCGCGGGGGCGGGGCCTACGGGCCATAGGAGCTGCGGGAGCTGCGGGAGGAGCTGCGGGAGGAGCTGCGGGAGGAGCTGCGGGAGGAGCTGCGGGAGGAGCCGCCGCCCGGGCGCGAGTAGGCGGTTCCCGCTGGGGCTTGGCGCTAGAGGCGACGGTGAGGAGCTGAATTGGTTAGTTAGGTGAGGAGGCTTTCCCGGTGCACGCGGCTGCCTTTGGAGTTTGGCTAAAACGATGGTGGAGAAATTTCGGGTAGTGCCCGGCCACAGGAGTTGTTGGAGGCGTGGTGCCTCTTTACTACACCTGAGCTTTTCTTGAAGCAAACAAGCCGGCGAAGCAGTGTGCGTCCCTCTCCAGCGCTCCGGGGAGTGGCCCTTTGCATCCTCTGGTCACGAGCCACCGGTGTTATTCACTAGGACCCAGAGACTAAAAAACAAAACAAAACAAAACAAAACAAAACAAAACCTTTAGGTCCTTCTGACTTTGCTGATGGGATTGTAAAGCGGCACAACCTTCCTGAAAGATTTTGCAGTATCTGCCGAGCGAGCGTCTTCCGAAAGGCATTCCCTTCTGACCCTGGCAGCCCCCTCCCCCAAATACTCAGAATTGAGAACAAAAAAATTCTGATAAAAATGTTCACTTCAAGGTTGTTTAAACTGTATAAAATTGGAAGCAATGAAGAATGTTAATAATCATGGCGTATTTTCATAATGGATTATGATATAGTCATTTTTGATGAATATTTAATCCTGGGAAATATGCACTGTATAAGTTAAGTGACAAAAGCAAAACAAAAACATTTAAAAAATGGTAGAAGTATATTTTTAACAAACATAGAGATATATGCATATGGAAAAGATTGCAATGTTTAGTGGTTTGCCCTTGGAAGGAGGGGATTTCAGGTGATTTTCATCTTCTTTGAACCTTTCTGTGTTTTTCCAAATTATCCTCAATAATCATGCCTGGTTTATATTTAGAAAATTAAAATACATCTTTACTTTCAGTAAAAAATTAAAGTGTGTTCAAAGGCTAAATGGCATCTGTTGTTTCCTGACCTGAAGAAGTTGTCATGGTTTGGAAAATAGAACCTAACAAAAGTGAATCTCCCTTGAAAAAAATCCGACAGGCTCCTTAACCTCACAAAAGCTTTTCATTCCTTCTCTGCTGTGACTTTATTGAACATATCTCCTTCCAGTAGTGAGGATGAGTCTGGCACTTGAGGAGCCCAGGAATATTCTCCAGATTTGCTGGCAAGCCCATGCTAGCATAGGTGAAAGACACAAAGGAACTATCAAAAGCAACAGCTAACATTTATTGAATGCTTACTCTATGCCAGCCATGATGCTAAGTGCAAGACACACAGACACATGCACCTGCTCACATGCACACACATACTTTTCTGAATTTATTAATATATTTCATTTTCACAGTGATCTTATGAAGTTGGTACTGTAACTACTCCCACCTTAAAGATGAGAACACTGAGGCCCAGAAGAGTAGTATGTTCCATGTCACACACTTAGTAAGTCAGACTGTCAGAATTTGGATCCAGGTCTGATGGTGCTAAATTGAGAAGTGGGAAAAGCAATAGATGGGGAGGAGAGAAAAGAGAGAGAGAAACCAAAGAGGGGAGAAGCCCCCAGTAACCACAGGGTTTTCACCACTTCCCTCTGAAGGGTATGCCAGAATGAGTGCCAAGAAGCAGGTCAGAATAGGGGGAAGATCATGGCCTTCACATTTGTGGGCCTCAGTGATTCCAGGTGAGCCTGGACGAGAGTCCCTCACCTCCAAGAGCAGCAGTAAAAAGATGAAAAACAAGTCGCAAGTGACTGTGTTGGTATTTGATAAAGTTTTCTCTCGAAGGTTAAGAAAGAGGCACAAGTTTCTGGAATGATCCTGAGGAGAACTTTCAGGGTGTCTTCAAGAACTCGCCAGGTGGATAGCAAGGCTTTTCGTTCCAGCTTCACTTTTGAACAGATGGCTCTTCTGTGCATCAGATGGAAGAACTCCTAGAGCTGTCCTCCTGTTCGGCAGCCCCTATTAAGCTTGGTTCTGGCGCCCACATAGAACGCAGGTGGCGAGAGGTGGAGGCAGGTAAGAGGAAGAGTTTTCTGAGGTCTCTGAGCAAAAGAAGGGAAAGAAAAGTTAGAGGTTTCCTGTGAAAGTAATGGCTGTTGCTCGTAATGGAAGGGGAGACTGTGACAGAATAAAGTGTGGTGTGGGGATGAGCCCCTTGTGGGGAAGGAAGAGGGGACCGGTTCTTCATACCTGTCACCAGGTTGGCTCCACTGGCACATTACAGCTGTGGTGTGTCTCATATCACCCAAGGGAGTCCTGCGTGACTGGGGGGCAGTGGGGAGGATGAATGGGAAGCAGCAGTTGGGGGGCTGGCAGAGGAGGATATGGCAGCGGGCACCTGACCCGTAGGAAGCATGCCAACTCTCAGAGCTCATGTTGCCCTGCACGATTCTCTGTGGGGCCCATTTAAAATATAAAAGAGGAAGGGGGGCAGCCCAGGTGGCTCAGTGGTCTAGTGCCGCCTTCGGCCCGGGGTGTGATCCTGGAGACACAGGGTCAAATCCCACATCAGGCTCCCTGCATGGAGCCTTCTTCTCCCTCTGCCTATGTCTCTGCCTCTCTCTCTCTCTGTGTCTCTCATGAATGAATAAATAAAACCTTTAAATTTTTTTTAAAGATATAAAAGAGGAAGGGAATTAACTGAGCACACTGACTGCTATCTATCATACACGGTACTGAGTCCTCTCACCTTATTTAGTTCTGTAAAAATTCGTGGGTCCATGTTACACCCATTTTACATACAAGGAGAGAGAAGCGTAGTAATGTTAGCTACTTGTTCAAGGGCTTTTGAGCAAGTAAATAACGAAGCCGAGATCCAACCGAACATCTGCCTGATGTCAAAGACTGTTTCAGTTTACTTTTCATGTTGACTCCAGAGATCAGCTGGAGGCCCTGTGTTCATTGTTTAACCATACTCACTTTTAAAGTTCTTTTTTTTTAATTTTTAAAAGAATTTATTTATTTATTTATTTATTTATTTATTTATTTATTTTTAAATAAAATAATTTTTTATTGGTGTTCAATTTACCAACATACAGAATAACACCCAGTGCTCATCCTGTCAAGTGTCCCCCTCAGTGCCCGTCACCCAGTCACCCCCACCCCCCTCCTCCTCCCCTTCCACCACCCCTAGTTCGTTTCTCAGAGTTAGGAGTCTTTATGTTCTGTCTCCCTTTCTGATATTTCCCACACATTTCTTCTCCCTTCCCTTCTATTCCCTTTCACTATTATTTATAGTCCCCAAATGAATGAGAACATACACTGTTTGTCCTTCTCCGATTGACTTACTTCACTCAGCATAATACCCTCCAGCTCCATCCACATTGAAGCAAATGGTGGGTATTTGTCATTTCTAATGGCTGAGTAATATTCCACTGTATACATAAACCACATCTTCTTTATCCATTCATCTTTCGATGGACACCGAGGCTCCTTCCACAGTTTGGCTATTGTGGACATTGCTGCTATAAACATCGGGGTGCAGGTGTCCTGGCATTTCATTGCATCTGAATCTTTGGGGTAAATCCCCAACAGTGCAATTGCTGGGTCGTAGGGCAGGTCTATTTTTAACTCTTTGAGGAACCTCCACACAGTTTTCCAGAGTGGCTGCACCAGTTCACATTCCCACCAACAGTGTAAGAGGGTTCCCTTTTCTCCGCATCCTCTCCAACATTTGTGGTTTCCTGCCTTGTTAATTTTCCCCATTCTCACTGGTGTGAGGTGGGATCTCATTGTGGTTTTGATTTGTATTTCCCTGATGGCAAGTGATGCAGAGCATTTTCTCATGTGCATGTTGGCCATGTCTAGGTCTTCCTCTGTGAGATTTCTCTTCATGTTTTTTGCCCATTTCATGATTGGATTGTTTGTTTCTTTGGTGTTGAGTTTAATAAGTTCTTTATAGATCTTGGAAACTAGCCCTTTATCTGATATGTCATTGCAAATATCTTCTCCCATTCTGTAGGTTGTCTTTTAGTTTTGTTGACTGTATCCTTTGCTGTGCAAAAGCTTCTTATCTTGATGAAGTCCCAATAGTTCATTTTTGCTTTTGTTTCTCTTGCCTTCGTGGATGTATCTTGCAAGAAGTTACTGTGGCCAAGTTCAAAAAGGGTGTTGCCTGTGTTCTCCTCTAGGATTTTGATGGAATCTTGTCTCACATTTAGATCTTTCATCCATTTATCATTCATCCAGTTTATCTTTGTGTATGGTGAAAGAGAGTGGTCTAGTTTCATTCTTCTGCATGTGGATGCCCAATTTCCCAGCACCATCTATTGAAGAGACTGTCTTTCTTCCAGTGGATAGTCTTTCCTCCTTTATCGAATATTAGTTGACCATAAAGTTGAGGGTCCACTTCTGGGTTCTCTATTCTGTTCCACTGATCTATGTGTCTGTTTTTGTGCCAGTACCACACTGTCTTGATGACCACAGCTTTGTAGTACACCCTGAAATCTGGCATTGTGATGCCCCCAGCTATGGTTTTCTTTTTTAAAATTCCCCTGGCTATTCGGGGTCTTTTCTGATTCCACACAAATCTTAAAATGATTTGTTCTAACTCTCTGAAGAAAGTCTATGCTATTTTGATAGGGATTGCATTAAACGTGTAAATTGCCCTGGGTAACATTGACATTTTCACAATATTAATTCTGCCAGTCCATGAGCATGGAATATTTTTCCATCTCTTTGTGTCTTCCTCAATTTCTTTCAGAAGTGTTCTATAGTTTTTAGGGTATAGATCCTTTACCTCTTTGGTTAGGTTTATTCCTAGGTATCTTACTTTTAAAGTTCTAATTTGGGGATCCCTGGGTGGCTCAGCGGTTTAGTGCCTGCCTTCAGCCCAGGGCGTGATCCTGGAGTCCCGGGATCGAGTCTCACGTTAGGCTCCCTATATGGAGCCTGCTTCTCCCTCTGCCTGTGTCTCTGCCTCTCTCTCATGAATAAGTAAATAAATAATCTTAAAAAAAAGTAAAGTTCTAATTTGACCAAGTCAGTGGTTTTTAAACTTATGTGAGCATAAGGATTCCTGGGATACTTGTTAAAATGTATCAATTCTTGGCCTCTGTTCCTAGACCTATTGATTAGAATTTCTGTAGGAGGATCCCGAGAATCTATGTTTAACAGGCTCCAAACCTAATTCCTGTGTGCTCAGGCAACTTTGGTCAACATTGGTGTAGGCAGATTTTTCACATTTATGGATGTAAACTCAGTTGGCTATATGCTGTTTATCTTTGCAGGGTTTTATATGGTTTAGGAAGTAAAATCTCTCATATTTATGTACTTTCCCCTGATCTCTGTCCTATACTGCTCAGATTTTTTTGCGTTATGACATTATTTAAAATAATCAATGGAGATTATGTTTGCATTAGGGGATAAGGCAAAAAAATACAATGATATTTTGCCCCCTATGGTGACATTCCCTATTTTACTTTGTATGTTAGAGCTGAACTTTTTATTTGCATGGATTGAATTGGAAGGAATTCTCTGGTTAAGCATCAGGAGTGAATTTTGGTTAACACAACTATAAAAGGCCAAGGTACATATTTAACTTTTTAACATTGCCTTTGGTAGCCTCTGGTGCTCTTCCAGCTTTGTCCATCTGAATGGGTTTAAGAGGATGTTGTTTCATCTACATTCATAAAATCAAAGAGAAATAGAGATTTGGGGGAATTGGAAAGATAATTAGGCCTAAACCATTTTGGATTGAAATACTCAAATGTCAAGTCTAATAATGCTTTTCAGGAGTATCCAGCTATGCACGATTTATGTGAAATTTGCAGTTATAGGAGGAGGTCACTGGAGATCCAGTATTCTAGTCTCAACAATTGGCAGGTTGCACAGGGGAGCAGAATTTTCTAATAACTAACAATTTATAAAATTAATATCCCTCTGTTCCCCTCCTTCCTACTCAATATCAGCATCTAGCCAAAAAAACTATAAATAAATCTTGAGAAGATGCAGGACTTCAGGAAGTGTGCTGAAGGGTCATGTTGGAGAATTCCTATGGTTTCAGACAAAGCCATTACCAAATATGAATCTGGTAGGATTTGTTCAGTTATTAATTGGAAGAGAGAAAGTTGATAGAATGATTCAAAAGAAAATGATCTGAATATGAGATATTTAAAAAGCCTTCAGAAAATGGATGAAGTCCTCTGATATTTTTGTGAGAATGACTATTTTTATGATTATGCTCAGTCAGTTAGGCAGCTGCATTCTGCTCAGGTCATGATCCAGGGGTTCTGGGATCGAGTCCCTGAGTAGGGCTCCCTGCTCCTCCCTCTCCCCTGCCTGTGTTCTCACTCATGAGTTCTCTCAAATAAATAAAACCTTAAAAAAATCTTGCTTAGAGAGGATTCACTTTAAGTATGAGTTTTGACTATAGAACATCTAGTGCATGGTATCTACTCAGGATTCTGGAATTTTAGTAATTTTTGTTGTTAAAGTTTAATCTTTTTTAGCACCAATTATACTTGGATAACATGTTTAACATTTGGTCTTCAGGACAATTACCATTGATTACATGCTATTTGTTAGACACACTTATTATGATTTTTGATTTTATTAAATTCAATTAATTAACACATTACTGGTTTCAGAGGTAGAGGTCAGTGATTCATCAGCACTGATATAACACCCAGTGCTCATCATATCGTGTGCCTTCCTTAATGTCCATCACCAGTTACCCTATCCCCTCCATCCACCTCCCCTCCAGTGACCCTCAGTTTGTTTCCTATGATTAAGAGTTTTTTATGGTTTGCCTCCCTCTCTGATTTCATTTTGTTTTGCTTTACCCTCCCTTCCCCTATGATCCTCTGTTTTGTTTCTTAAATTACACTTAGAAGATCATAGGATAATTGTCTTTCTCTGATTGACTTATTTCACTTAGCATAATACCCTCTAGTTCAATCCATGTCATTGTAAATGGCAAGATTTCATTTTTTTGATGGCTGAGTAGTATTCTATTGTATATATACACCACATCTTCTTTATCCATTCATCTGTCGATGGACATCTAGGCTCTTTCCATAGTTTGGCTATTATGGACATTGCTGCTGATAAACATTGGGGTGTAGGTGCTCCTTTGGATCACAGCATCTATATCTTTTGGATAAATACCCAGTAGTGCAATTGCTGGGTCGTAGGGTAGCTCTATTTTCAAGTTTTTGAGGAACCTCCATACTGTCTTCCAGAGTGGCTGCACCAGCTTGCATTCCTACCAACAGTTTAGGAGGGTTCCCCTTTCTTTGCATCCTTGCCAACACCTGTTGTTTCTTGTATTGTTACTTTTAGCCATTCTAACTGGTGTGAGGTGGTATCTCATTGTGGTTTTGAATTGTATTTCTCTGATGCCAAGTGATGATGAACATTTTTTCATGTGTCTGTTAGCCATTTGTATGTCTTCTTTGGAGAAATGTCTGTTCATGTCTTCTGCCCATTTCTTGATTGGCTTATTCGTTCTTTGGGTGTTAAGTTATTAGACATACTTTACATATGGGGTTTCATTTGATTCTTACTAGGAGACAGGTGCTATTTTTAGTCCCATCACAGTTATGGAAACTGGCTGGTGATGATAAATTGTAACCTTGAATGTTACAGCTGATAAGTGAGGGAGCCAAGATTTGAATCCAGGTTTGACTGTAAAGGTGGTATCTTCCCTCCTTTCCATTTTTCTTTTTCTCTCCCTTTCTTCCTTACTTCTAAATTATTATAGAAAATCTCAAACATATACAAAATAACAAAATAGTCCATGGACACCCCCCGCCCCCAGATAAACTTCCTTCAGCTTCAACAGTGATCAACTTCAGGTCAATCCTCTTTCATCTCCACTCCCAATCACCCCTCCCACCCCCATATTATACACAAAATTCCTGACATTTTGGGGCACCTGGGTGGCTCCACCAGTTAAGTGTCTGACTCTTAATTTTGGCTCAAGTCCTGATCTCAGGGTCATGATATTGAGCCCTGAGTTGGGCTCTGCTCAAGATTCTCTCTCTCCATCTCCCTCTGCCCCTCCCTTGCCACTCACTCTTTCTCTCTCTCTAAAAAAAAAATTCCTGACATCTTATCAGCTCAGCTGTAAATATTTTGGTATGTATTTCTAAAATATAGGTACTCTTATTTAAACACAACCACTATATTATTATTATACCTACAAGAAAATAACAATGATATTAACTAGCATCCAAGCAGTCTGAGATTTTCCTATCTCATCACTTTGACATTTCACATCTGATTCATAGGTTCCTCAGATCTTTTTATTTTTTTATTTATTTTTATTTATTTTTTATTTTTTATTTTTTCCCTCAGATCTCTCTTAATCTCTAGATTCCATCCCTACATTTTTTGTCTTGGAATGTATTTGTTGGGGGGTCCCTGGTGGCTCAGTTAATGTCTCCCTTTGGCTCAGATTATGATCCCAGGGTCCTGGGATCGAGCCTTGCATTGGTGCCCCTGCCCAAGGGGGAATCTGCTTCTTCCTCTGCCCCTCCCTTCCACTTGTATGTGGGCTCTGTCTCTCAAAAAAATAAAATCTTAAAAAAATGTATTTGCTGAAGAAACTGGTATTTGTCTTATAGAATTTTCTGCATTTTGGATTTTGGTTATTTCATTCCCATGGTGCTGTTTAGCATCTGTAAATCGCTTATTTACCTTTTTAAACAAAATTTCTGAGCTCCTACCGTGTTTTATTTAAATATTTTATTTATTTATTTTTAAAATATTTTATTTATTTATTCATGAGAGACAGAGAGAGAGAGAGAGAGAGAGAGGCAGAGACACAGGCAGAGGGAGAAGCAGGCTCCACACAGGGAGCCTGATGTGGGACTCGATCCCAGGTCCCCAGGATCATGCCCTGGGCTGAAGGCGTTGCTAAACCGTCGAGCCACCCAGACTGCCCTAAAGATTTTATTTGTTTATTCATGAGAGACACATACACACACACGGAGAGAGAGAGAGAGAGGCAGAGACACAGGCAGAGGGAGAAGCAGGCTCCATGCAGGGAGCCTGACGTGGGACTCGATCCTGGGTCTCCAGGATCACACCCTGGGCTGAAGGTGGCACTAAACCACAGCCCCCCGGGCTTGCCCTCCTACTGTGTTTAAGGTGCTAGGTTCATCTACCTGGTTTCCTTATATGTGGAGCTTAGAGTCTTGTGAGGAACATAAACACTAGGCAAGCAAATAAACAGATATGAAATTTTATTTATATCATATAATATATAAATATGTACTGCTTATAATGTGAACACAACTCTATTTGGTCTTCATAACACTGAAGTGAAAGGGTTTCTATTATATGGAAGCAACCGTTGCAAGGTCAAAAAGAAGCAGAGTTCAGGCCTTCCCTATCATGTCAACTACGTGACACTAAGTGTTGGTAGCCGGGTGGGGGAAGGAAGGGGCGGATGGATGGGAGTTGAGTGGGGTCGGAGGTGTCCCTTACTATCTCTGAACTCTGATGTCTTCATGTTTAAGATGTTAAGTAGTTGCAGCCCCAGCCCTATACCCAATCAACCAGAGAGTGTCCAGTTTGTGTGTGTGGCATCGACACTACATTGAGAAGTGTAGGTAAGTAAACTGCAAAGATTTTATAGCATCTCCAAGGAGCAGTAAACTGCAGGGAGGAAAACCTGTGTAAAGGACAGTCAAAAATGTAATAAAAAAAAAAAAAAAGTAAAGCCATCACCAAGTCTCAGCAGTTCACAGTGCTAAATTCCAAGCCAGAAAGAAAGATCCAAGCTGAATATTTCAGCAAATGTCTTTAGCCTCAGACACCTGGTTTGGAAACACACCACCACCTGTGCTGCATTAAACCTGCGAAAAACCCAGGAAGGAAATACAGTGTATGAGGCCAGAAAAGGGTGGGCTTCTGAATCCCTTAGGTCAAACAGCAGGCTGTAAATGACTCTTTTTAAAACAGACATATTACTTCCCAAGATTGCGGCCTGCCACAAAGGAAGGTACACACAGCAGTTGTTCCCAGCAAGAGTTATACTATATGGCTATTAGGGGGAATAGAAGCAGCTTGATTCTTGCCAATGACAGGAAATAAGGTCAAGTAAAGATAACAGGTCTTTGAATTAAAGAGGCTTTAAACACACATCCTGGCCTCACGGCTTTAGTAGTGAATAAGAATTATGGAATGCAGCGTCGGGTTTTCTTACTCCCTTTAAGCTAGACTCCTGAAACACACCGTTTCCGTGATTAACGCCAAGGAGGTCTGTGTGGAGAAGGCACCAGCTTTCTCGTACCTTTGGCTTGTTTATGCTCTTTCTAAATAAACTTCACTGCCATGTTGCTAGTGAGATCTGGGCTGCTGGGACCATTTCACTAGTTAAAAGTCTTAACAAGTAGCGTATGTGATAGTCTTGGTGGTAAATACCTATAGATTTAGAGGTCAAGACTGTCTTCCTTCTGTCTAGGTAAATGGGGAAGGGAGGTCGTAGAACCCTGCCATAGAGGCTGGTGTGTTTCGATGTTGCTATAGTTTTCAAAGACAAGATATCCAACCAGGCTTTATTTAATTAATAAGACAGAGTATCAGTTCAGGGAGAATAGCAAAACAAAAGAAAAACAAACATCGAAAGATTGTTTGTTGTGTAGAGAAACACCTGGTCGTTAGTCTTCATTCTCTGCCCTGTTGTGCAGACTGTATTTATTATAGACCCACCTTGATTTTCTTCCTCCCTGGGTGAGGGGGTTGGTGCAGGAGTAGGAGTAGGGGATAGAAGGAGGGAACTGAAGTCAGGCATCCAATTAGAACATTTAGGAAAGCAATCTAGTTAAGTCCTTGAGCCAACTGGCTATTCTACAGATAACCAGCTGGTTGACCAGACTACCTTTTTTTTGATGCTTGCTGGCATTCGTTCTAGTGCCCAGGACTATAGACCTGGGTTAATTCCCCCACCCCCAGAACTGCTGAAGAAAGTACACGGATTCTTGGTGCCTTTAGAGTTTCTTTTTCTTTTTCTTTTTCTTTTCTTTTCTTTTTCTTTTCTTTTCTTTTCTTTTCTTTCTTTTCTTTTCTTTTCTTTTTTTTCTTTTCTTTTCTCTTTTCTTTTTTTTTTAATTTTTTTTAAATTTTTATTTATTTATGATAGTCACAGAGAGATAGAGAGAGAGGCAGAGACACAGGCAGAGGGAGAAGCAGGCTCCATGCACCGGGAGCCCGATGTGGGATTCGATCCCGGGTCTCCAGGATCACGCCCTGGGCCAAAGGCAGGCGCCATACCGCTGTGCCACCCAGGGATCCCTCTTTTCTCTTTTCTTTCTTTCTTTGTTTCTTTCTTTCTTTCTTCTTTCTTTCCTTTTCTTTCTTTTTTGACAATCAAAATAGGAAAAAGATCTCGTTGACAGTTCAGAATGCTGGCCTAATTATGCCTGAGAGACATCATTTCTTAGAGACACTCAGAGGTGCGGCACGTGGAAACTGAGGCCAGTATTTGCTCAGACGCAGGACGAAGGGTCAGGGTCATCTGTTTGCTTGCTGTGGGTCCTTAGGCAAGGCACTTTACATCCTGAACCTTGAACACTGGGGATAATGATACTATCTACTTTGTAGGGTTGCTAAGAAACTGAGATAATCCAGAGTTAAGCCTGATGCCTGGTGCAGAGTAAGGAAGAGTTCTGGAACTGCTAACTGTTCTCTGTGTTATCATTGTGATCTTTGTAGCTCACATATACCCTTATTGGCTTCATGGGGAGTCTATAAATCTAAAGTTTCACAAATGTTATTTCTGTGATGTAGAGAACGGTTTGAAGCCCTGTCGAATTTCCTTCCATGGTTTGATTTTAATAGATCTTTGGTTCCTTGGTTTTTTTCCTGAATTAAAAGCACAGTTTTTTGCTTCTGAAGTGCTTAAAGGTTTTTTATGTGTGTAGAATGAGTTTTTCTTTTTTTCAATTGTTAAAAAAAAGTAAATGAGTATTAGTAAAAAAGAAGTAATTCTATCACTCAGAGATTACCACGCTCCACATTTTGGTGAATTATTATTGCACATGTTTCACAACTTTTCACCTAATTATGTATCGATTATCTTCTACATCATTAACTAAGTCTTCAGTGTCTTGTTTAGTGGCAACAGAGAATTCTACAGGTGAGGCACCTCATTCATTTTAGCAATCCAGTCATGATCTTTTCCAGTTTTTCCACTCTCAAATAGCATCATTGTTAAACTCCCAATCACCAAAATCCAAGATTTTGGTTTCCAGCTGTGGGCCTTCATGCCGCGCCTCTGCCTAAACCTATAGGTTTTCCTAAAAGTTAGAAATCCGCTACATCTAAAACTCACACCAAGGATACCCCTTTCAAAGTCAGGGAAGTAAATTCCTCTCTTGTTCCCCAGTGAGAAGAGGCAAAATTGGGGTCATTTTCATGACAGCTATTACCACGTGTGAGGTGCTCCAAAGAGACATTCCTGTCCTTTCACATATTCCCCTAATCATAGGCAATTTCCTCACTGCGGTAGCAACCCCACCTTTCATGGGGGTGTCAAAATGTGTCATCCAAATAGTCCCTAAGACAAGGGGAAAGTTTACACACGTGTGTTCTGTGCAATGCTCTAGCGCCTTTAGACAATGTCTCGCCTTCTATTTTGGGCAGACGTGACTGGGAAAGGCTTTTTCTGTTTAAGTGGAATTTGGACTCATTTGAAGGATATATACATGACTTCACTTGTAGTTGAAGGTGGGTTGTTTAATCCAGGAGTAGGGATTTCAAAGGGATTTGGATGTATGGGAAGAGCATGGGGGGCGGGGGTGTCTTGTGGGAAATTTTGGTTGGCTTCCCAGGCCTACTTAAGAGCTAGGCTACTCCTGGCCAAAAGTGTCAAGTAGGCGAGGATTGTCTTCTGGGCCATGCCTTGCCTTCTCACTGCCTCAAGCACTAGGAATGTTGTGGATCTCATGTGGACCTCTGGCTCCCACTGAGCCAGCTGCTCAGGCCACCTTCTAGGGAAGCTCCTCACTGCGGGCTAGAAGAGGCCCAACCTTTGTCCTAGAGGAGGAGAGCGATTTTTCTTTCTGCTGGCAGAGGTCTGTAGGGACACAAAGGTTACTGTAAGTATAAAATAGTTTCCTATGGGTGAAGCTGATGTTTGGGGTGCTTAGGATAAGGAGTATGTAGAAGGGTCACAAGTAGAGTGGCCATCGAAACACCCGACACTCAATTAAATTCAAATTTCAGACAAACTGCAAAGAATATTTTTTAGTATAAGTGTGTACCTTGAATGCACTCTCTCTTATATTTATGATTTCCCCCATTTTTTGAGTTGTTTTCCTCACACCCAATTTGAAAGCGTTTTTGTCTCAAGCCATCTTTCCAAAGCATTGAAATGAGATTTGGAGAAACAGTAACTCCCTCTTATCACACTCATTTCTTTGTAGTGTGTAATAGTTAACTAGAGCACACACTGTAACAAGTACAGTGGGCTCAGACAAGGTTAGGGACAAACATCCCTTACTTTTGAAGAACACAGCCTTACTCGTAGGAACAGACTACAGAGTACTGGAAAGGGGCCAACTAGGCCAGATGTTCAGCTCGCTCCTGGCAGGATGTTTTCTAGAAAGATCGATGGTCAGTTGGTGAGTTTGCTAACTGGGAAGTAGGAAGGAGGTGACCGTGGCACCAGGCACACGGTAAGTGTTTGGTGAATATTACTGTTGTTATTAGTTGATCTATTGTCAGAGGCTTAATGTATTTATAGTTTATGATTTTATAAACAACAATGTGATAAATACTTCTGTAGTTTTAATCTTTACACAAATCCTCAGTCTTAAAGTTTTGCATGATTCTTAGAATTTTCTAGATGAGACAGACAAGATCTAGGGAGCCGGCTTGTGACTCGGTGTTGTTACATTTTCAGGAATTTCATAATGTGATACAGCCATTTAAAAAATAAAATTATATATGCATAACTAAATTATAATGAAATAAATTATGTATTAAATAAGTAAACCAAGGTCATAAATACTCAAAACTCATCACTTACTAGTTATTGTATTTTACTATAATTGAAGCTCTTGGAGTTGTGTGTGTTGTATGTGCAGGGTGGAAATACTGGAAAATGATGTGCTACTGCATGTCTGTGTTCAAAGTGGTGTCAGAGACCGAGTAATGGCATGTTACCTGGAAATCAGCCATGGTGGGAGATTTTATACCAGGGAAACTGGCAAGTGGTACAAATCAGGGCCATGTTTTATTGTTGTTGAATGTTTATGTTGTAGTATTTATACCACTGCAGGGAAGTGAAATAGCTACATAGCTAATGACAGAACTGGAAGAGGAATCCATTTCTCCTGACACTGTCAGAGCTTTTTGGACCATGTTTTGGAAAGCTGTTATTGTCTTTTTAATCCTTACCTTACTAGCATACTCTAACACCTCTTAAACCTCCAAGCAGTCTTCACCCAAAAGCATGGAACTGTTTAGGCTATTGAGAAAGTCAGACATTTATGAAGCACTTACTGTGTGCTAAAGATGGAGAACACAAAGATGAATAAGACATAGAGTGTTCTCAAATAGTGATGCCCCAGACTGTGGGTCCCTGAGTTGATGAAAGACTTAAGTCCTTGCCTTCTATTAAATTAAAGAAAATAAATCAAGTCATATGTATATATATAATGTAGTTAATTTTCATCATTAACATGTAAAATGTACATGATAATATAAGTTAGATATATATACACACACAGTTGCTTTATTATCACGTGGTGGTCTATACCTTAACAAAATTTAAATAGGGTCTTATTATAGTGAAAAGAGCTAAGGGAGGCAGAAAAAGATAGTGATAGATAGTATGAGCTCTGAAGTCAGACTAACTTGGGTTCAGGACCTGACTTGATCCCCTACTAGCTCTACTACCTTGGGCAAATTACTTAACTTCCCTAAACTTTGGTTTCCTTGGGACAATAAAAATAGTAATCTCCTCATAAGGTTCGTTTGAAGAGTAAACAACAATCTAAAGTGCGCTATGCCTGGTATGGAATCAGCACTCACAAAGTATCAGCTTAAGATACCTTGAAGAAATAAGTCTTAAAAGAGAAAAATATTAATTCTTTGGGATTGCACACAATTCACGGATTCCTGAAGTTGGAATTTCTGCTAAGTAAATCCTGGTTTACTCTGGAAGGATTACCTCCAGGCTTAGAGTAGAGACTTCTAAGAGCTCCAAGATACCCCTGGACCCCTGAGCTTGTCCTTGTCCTCTGGTGACCTGACCCCACGTCTCATCTCACCCATAACTGACTTGTCCCTCACCCCTTCCTGTGTCTCACTTCCAACCTCGGCAGTCTGCCCAATGTGCTCTTACTCGGTCACCAAAGATTTCCTGAATCATCTTTTTATGGTGTTTGACACTCTGATGACTGCTTTTATCTTTAGGTAGGTTTGGCCAATACAGCTTTTAACTTTATATACCCAAAGGTGGAAAAAAGCAGAGGCAAGGAGGCTTGAGGAAAGATGTGGGAAGGGGTAAAAATATTTGTTAAATCTGTGTTCTTGGGATCTCTGGGTGGCGCAGCGGTTTGGCGCCTGCCTTTGGCCCAGGGCGCGATCTTGGAGACCCGGGATCGAATTCAATGTCAGGCTCCCGGTGCATGGAGCCTGCTTCTCCCTCTGCCTGTGTCTCTGCCTCTCTCTCTCTCTCTCTGTGTGACTATCATAAATAAATAAAAATTAAAAAAAAATCTGTGTTCTCACTTTGGTTTCTTTTAAGAATGAATATTACTCAGAGAAATATCAGAGTGGAGTACTGCTATATTTTTGGAAAGTGACATGCTTCTTTTAAGATTTTTAGTAGTGATTCTATAGTCAGAATTATTTAGTTACATGTATGCCATGTATTTCATCCCTCTTCCTATAGCTCAGCTATTCCTCTGGGCCATATTCCTTTTAGGAGTATGTTCTTTAAGAAGCATGTCTAGTGAGAGTCTTTTGGTGAATTTTCTGTTTTTGTTTACCTAAAAGTACCTTTACTCTCATTCATGAAAGATAATTTCTCTAAGTCCATAATTTTAGGTTGAAAGTTATTTTCTCTCAGCACTTTGAAGGTCTTATCCCACTGTCTACTGACTCCTGTCATTGAGAAGTGTTCGCTCAGCTTAATTTTAATTTTAATTCCTCTGAAGGAGTCCATCTTTGCTCTCTAGCTACTTATTTATTTACTTATTTATTTTAAAGATTTATTTATTTATTTAAGATTTATTTATTTATTTATTTATTTATTTATTTATTTATTTATGATAGACACACAGAGAGAGGCAGAGACACAGGCATAGGGAGAAGCAGGCTCCATGCCAGGAGCCTGATGTGGGACTCCATCCCGGGACTCCAGGATTGCGCCCTGGGCCAAAGGCAGGCGCCAAACCTCTGAGCCACCCAGGGATCCCCTCTCTAGCTACTTTAAACATCCTTTCTTGGTCTAGAATTCACTGCTTTGAATGCATTGGAATTCCTGAATAAGAGATTGGAATCAGATCAATTTGGGAAAATTCTCAACATTCTCTTTTACTGTCCTCTGGAGTACCAATTAAGTATCTGTGGGACCTTCTCACTAACCTTTTGTTTACTTACCCTCTTTTTCATATATTTGGCTTTCTTTATGTGTTGTCTTCTGTTTAATTTCTTCAGACCTCTTTAGTTTCTTTAGTTGTGATTTTTTTTTTTAAATTTGTGGTTTAACCCTTGCATTGAATTTTAAATTTAAATTTAAATATTTTAATTTCAAGAAGTTATAGTTGGTTTGTTTTTAGATGAGTTTTTTTTTTTAAAGATTTTATTTATTTATTCTTGAGAGATAGAAGGAGAGACAGAGCCAGAGACACAGGCAGAGACAGAGCCAGAGACACAGGCAGAGGGAGAAGCAGGCTCCATGCACCGGGAGTCTGACGTGGGATTCGATCCCGGGTCTCCAGGATCGCGCCCTGGGCCAAAGGCAGGCGCCAAACCGCTGCGCCACCCAGGGATCCCTTTAGATGAGTTTTTATTTGTGCTTTTGATTCTTTCTATTTCTTAAAAGCATATTAAACATTCTTATTTTATGTTTTGTATCCAGTAATTCTAATACCTGAAGTCTTCATGAATCAGGTTCTTTTATTGGTTGTTTCTGCTGACTTCCACTCTTGGTGTCTTATTTCCTTTTGTGTAATTTTTGATTGTGAATTCATTTGCTGAAACTTTTATTTATTTTATTTTTAAAGATTTTATTTATTTATTCATAAGAGACACAGAGAGAGAGAGGCAGAGACATAGGCAGAGAGAAAAGCAGGCTCCATACAGGGAGCCTGATGTGGGACTTGATCCCGGGACTCAAGGATCGTGCCCTGGGCCGAAGGCAGACACTGAGCCACCCAGGCATCCCAACTTTTTATTTTAAATGAAATTTTCCTTGCCTTTTTTTGGCACAATGTAGATACCAAAATTTATGGCTCCAAATCTCTGTATGTGGTCAAATTTGTGGTTATATAATCTCAGGGAAATTTTAATTTTAGTTTTTTTCTTGTTTCACCCAGAGCCAGGGCTGTGACAGACCATTTTCTTTGTTGTTTGCCACTGCTGGGTGGATTTTCTTCTAGTTACCTTTTTCTCAGGGCATAGGCTACTTGAGTCCTGGCTTTCTACAGGCTAGTCTGGCCCTTTACTCTACATGAGATACCTGCAGATCCATAGATGCCCCCAGTGGAGGCAGTCACTTAACTCTGGCCTCCTGCTTCAACTGTGGCCTCAGGAAGGTAAAATACTGTTATTTTCTTGGAAACTTGTTTGTTTATTTAAAGGAGGGCTTTGGGGATGCCTGGGTGGCTCAGCAGTTAAGCATCTAGCTCATCAGTTTCCCTGCATGGAACCTGCTTCTCCCTCTGCCTGTGTCTCTGCCTCTCTCTCTCTTTGTGTCTCTCATGAATAAATAAGTAAAATCTTAAAAAAATAATAAAGGAGGGCTTTCTATGTTTTGTTTAGCATTTTATTTATTCATAGGGGGGAGAGGTGGAGAGTAGGGAGAGAGAGAGAGAGAGAATCTTAAGCAGGCTTTATGCCCAGCGTGGATCTCAGCCCTGAGCCTCAATCTCACAACCCTGAGATCATGACCTGAGCCAAAATCAAGAGTCAGACACAACCAACTGAACCACCCAGGTGCCTCTTTTGTTTAGCATTTTCAACTTTTTTTCCCGTCACCATAGTGTTTCAGGATAGCTAGGCGACTGTATTGCTAGAAATGGAAATCTGTGTGCTTTTGTTTTGATTGCTGATTTTCTGAGGATGCTTTTATTATATCTTGGAGCTATTATTTTATGGAAGCCCAAGAAAAATTAATTTTGGACAATGTAAACCAGGAGAAAAATGGGGTTCATTTGACAGAAACTCACTTTCTAGGAAACTCAACTCTTTTGGCTAACTCTGCAGTCTAGTCTGCTTACATAGTGGCCATCATCAGGTATTTATTGAGCGCAGGACTGCTAAGGAATGGCAGAGCTATCTAACAGACATAGAGGGGCCCCTTCCTGAGGCCTCTCTAAGAAATTCACAAACAAGCATTATGGATTCTCATGCTGCTTGGAGAGGAAGGGCCAAATCGTCCCCTTAGACTGGCTTCTCATTTGCAGATGAGTGGATTGGTGCCAGAGAGAACATTTCCTTCAGGATCATGGAGCTGGTTAGCAGTGGCTGGGACTCCCCTCAAAGATACAAATGCAGAAACTTCATTATTATTTTTAAAATTTTGCTTATGAATTTATTCAGACTTCTGTTCACTGAACATTAATTGAATACCTTCTCTATGCTAGGTCATAGGATGCCCTTTAGCTAGTAGGTACTCAGTAAATGGTAATGTACACACATATTTGCCTATATATAGAAACAGACCCTCAACTGCTTGTAAATATCTTTTACCCCCCCCCCACCCCACCCCAACACTGAGCTACATCCTTCCCTTAATATAGGTGAGAAGTTTGAGGTTAATGGAGAGAATGATAAAACAGGATAAGTTGTTACAGAGCCCATGGGATATGGTTAGGATTGTCTGAGCTCAGTGCCTTTACTGGATCAAGACTCAGAGAGGGAAGGAAATCAGTGAGAGTTGGCTGCTGGCATATATTTGAGTCTTTTTTTTTTTTAAGGATTTTATTTATTTATGAGAGGCACAGAGAGAGAGAGAAAGAGGCAGAGACACAGGCAGAGGGAGAAAGCAGGCTCCCCACAAGGAGCCTGACGCAGGACTCGATCCCAGATCCTGGGATCATGCCCTGAACCGAAGGCAGACACCCAACCGCCGAGCCACCCAGGCGTCCCTGTATTTGAGTCTTGACACTGCCACATACTAGCTGTTAGGGAGCTCTGAGCCTTAGTTTCCTCTTCTGTAGAATGGGAATTACTGCTACTGAGTGCTATGCACTCCGGAGATACTGTCTTTGCCTTTAAGAATATGTATGAAAAAGTCAGAAAAGAGATTTCTGTAATGTCCTAAGTAACAAGAAAAACTCATCTTTAATCTATTATGCCAAGAAGTTCATGTGGTTCTATTTAGCTAGATAGGTGTACCTATGCCTGGCTTACACTGGCAAAGAAGGACGGTCATTTCTGTGAACTGACTATTTCTCCTCAGAGACTGAACCTGCTAAGTTTGGTCTTTAGCCTTTATACCTCAAATGAGGCTACTATCATGTAGATTTACCTAGCCACTAGGTGGCCAGAGTTATTCATGAAAGGCTGCAGTTAGCAACAAAATCATAAAAATCTTAAAATTTCTTGCATTTGGAGAATCTGCTGTGCAAAACCAAATCCTGTTTGAGTGTAGAAGCTAACAAAAACAAACAGCAGCAACAAAGCAAACAAACATCTTGACACCCTAGGAAAAAGCCGTAGTTCATTGTTTGATGAATGAATGAATTCAACTCTGCTCCCAAAGACAATGCTGCTCATTCAGAAACTGTCAAGAGTAATTTTTCACGACTTCAGAGTTAGGTTTTTAAACTCCCTGCCAGTTCCCACCATGGAAGCAGGACTCCTGGACAGATCCATTTGGAACAGCGTTTGCGGGACCCAAGTAGCTGGTGCTGGATGGGGTGCTGGCTGCCTGGGAGGGAGTGTTTAAGGGGGGAGGTTTGCACAGCCATGGACAATGAGAAACATGGAAGGGCTGGAGTGAAGGGTTCTTTTGCAATAGAAACCTTTCATAAGCCATGCCTGGTGGGTGGCATCCCAGATGGACCTCTGCTGGGTCAGAGCTTACGAAATGGTTCAGCCTGATATCTGCCCCGCTCTCAGGGTAGAAGAAGGTTTGCTTATTGAGGAGAGTGAATTGGACACAGATGCTGCAGGCCATGGGCTTGCCCTGGCTTGCCCGTCTTCCTGGCAAGACAAGCAGTTATTAGAGGCTGGTGACGACTCCCTGTGTCTGGGGACGAGCTGTCTGCATTTCTAGGAGACGGCTCCTTCCCAAGGGGAAAGAAAGGTGCCAGGCTGTAGAAGGGTCCAATTATTGGCGGCTCTATTTTGCAGAATGATTGTCTTTGAGTGAAGTATGTGTTACAGAATTAAACTTGGTATTTTTAATTAACATAAAAGAGTCTCAGTTCTCACATGCTATATATATGTATAAAAAAAAATACTTTACACATCTCTCAATAAATGGCTTCAGAGCCACTTTACTACCTGAGAATCTTCTTGGTCAGTGTCCCATGGGAAATTGTGAATGTTTGATTTCATAAATGGGTTTTTGATAAATTTGTGTTTTGAATGACACTTTTGTTTAACTTACTTAGGACTTCTGTAAATCTTTGCTATCACTATCAAAGGTAAGCCATTTCTGCTAACACTGTTGTATTCAGATCTGAGGGGTTGAATGGGCCATGGCTCTCTTACCAGGGCCAAAATAGAAGAATTTTCCAGGAGCTTTTGGATATTTATGGCCTACCATCATAAGCTGAAAAACTGGCATCCGCATTCCAGGGTCTTGAGGTGAGTTTGTGCTTGGTGGCTAATGGTTCAGAGGACTATTCTGACCTTGACCTTTGAGTAAACCAGTCAGTTAATGCCACTGACCCAGCTCTGTGACTGCAACAACAGGCACCTCTGGATTTGGGAATCCCATTTGACTTTTAATCCTAGTTTTGCTGATGTACAAACTGTATGACCTTGTACAATCTAATCAACTACTCAGAACCTTGTGAAATGGAGAAATAATGCCTTCTTCACAGGACAGTGTGGATGAGAATAAAATGAGTTAATGTGCCAAGTGCCAAATTAAAAACTTGTCAGTGGACAATGACTGACAGTGGCCCAACTACTTCTACCCTCAGAGTCCACCCCACTTTGAAAGTAGGGGGATAATCAGAAAGGCTGCAGGTTCTTTATCTTTTTTCTTTTGTCTTTAGGCACAGAGAAGAGTTTGAGCCTCTTGAAGTAGATGACTCCCAGATTTGTAGTCCAGCCTCAATACCTCTCCCAGAACAGAACATGAGAGACTCCTAACTCTGGGAAATGAACTAGGGGTGGTGGAAGGGCAGGTGGGGGGGGGTGACTGGATGACAGGCACTGAGGGGTGCACTTGATGGGATGAGCACTGGGTGTTATTCTATATGTTGGCAAATTGAACACCAATAAAAAACAAATTTATAAAAAAAATACCTCTCCCAGGTTTCAGGCTTATGTGGAATATTCACAAATGATGATTCTATCGTGTTAGGCTGAAGCACACAAAGACAATACTCATCTCTGCTTCTGCCGCCCAATCCCCCAACACAAACCCCAACCAGGAAACCTGGTTTCCCTTTCTTTGTTTTTTTTTTCTGTTAAGAACAACAGCATTAAAAACAAAAAACAAAACAAAAAAAACAGCATTGTTCAAGATGCACAGACTTGAGCTTCAAGATTTATTTATTTATTTTAGAGAAGAGGGAACCAGAGGGAGCTGGGAGGTGGGGTGGGGCAGAGAGAGAGAGAGAGAAGCAACAGACTTTCTGCTGAGCAGGGAGCTGGTCAGTCAGTCACTGGGCTCCACACAGGGCTCAATCCCAGGATCCAGATCATGTCCCCAGCCGAAACCAGAGTCAGAGCCTCAACCACCTGAGCCACATAGGAACCTCATGCTGATTTGAACTTGGAGTGGGTCATCTTTGTCTCCTCTTTGACTTTCATCCTCACACAGTAAGCCTCTAAATCCAACTAAAGCCTCCTTTCTTCTTCCTCGCTCCCTCCCATCCTCCACCCTCCTTTCCTTTATTCATGCCCTTCTCTGTCTGCAGCTCACATTTGATAGAAAGTGTCTGTGGAGGTTGTTCAGGTCTTCTTATCCCTTCTTACCCCATCCTGTCATTTCTTATCAGAGTTTATCTGGCTCTGGCTCTGGCATTGGCCTCTCCTGTCACTGTCCACCCCAACCCCCAACACACACAAATTCAGTTGCCTCCTCAGCTTCCTGTGTGCCATTTTCCTGCTCATGATCTTCCAAAAGTTCCATGTGGTCTGCAGGAAAGATTCCTTAGTTCAGTCTGCCCACCTTTCCCTTCTGATGTAATCTCTCATTTTCTCTGCTCCAGCCATGTATGTTCGCATACTGGAATTGTCACTCCCTTTCCCAGCCAAGTTCTTCATCTTCCATCTACCCACCTCATCTTCTAGTTACTACTTAATCTAGGAGGTCTTCTAGACTCTTTCTTAATTGGTTGGAATTGCAGGCCTTCCTGACATTCGCGTACTTGCTTCAGCACCCAAACTTTCTTCCATATGTCATCCATACTTTCTTCATTCTATTGTTGGGGTTACATTCCAGAGTCAAATAAGACATGATCTATGAGATGCCCCCAACAGCCAATATGTTACCCTGGGTGATAATGCAGCATAGTAGTTAAGAGTTGGCTTCTCTGGTCTTAGATGGATCTAGGTCCAGATCCCAGCTGTACCGCTTATTAGCTGCATGATTAAGCAAACTTTTCATCTCTTTCACCTCTGTTCCCCCATCTGTAAAGCTGAGGAGTAGGAGTGCCCACTTCACATGGTTATACGTGAAGGCGATAATATGTAGTAAAGCACTCAGCATAGTGGCTGACACCTCGTAAGTGATTCAAGAAATTATTGTTATTATCCTTTATTTTCTCACTTTAACTTTCCATGGCTGGTTTAGCAGTAATGAAGATGAATAGTGATACCAAATTTCTTTTTCTAGGCCTCTGTAAACTCTATGGTCAAAAGACTGCAAATGGAAGTCAGAGAAATGGAAGCAATAGTTTACCAAGTTGTAAGATTTTCAAAGGCAAAGATAATGTTACATTTATCTTTATGTCTCTATCCTAGAATGGGAATGTAGTAAGCATTCAAAAATACACGATTAAATCAACTAAATGTTGAGTTGCAAAAACTTAATCACAAACATGTGGTCAATTTTCATTTCTGTCTATTTCTTACAGTTGTCAAAGTAAACTTACAGAATGCTGGGATTCACTCACTCTCTGCCCTTAAAGAAAAGTGTGGAGACATATATATATATGTGTGTGTGTGTGTGTGTGTAGCTGTGTGTGTGTTTGTATGTTTGTAAACATATGTATGAAGGCATTCATGCATATTTAAATTGTCATTGTTCTTCTGGTCTGGCTTCTCTGGATTTAGTGTGTGTTCCTCTCCCTCTTTTCCATCCTAGACTTTGGATTTGGCTCTGTCACTAGGTCTGACCGTAGGTTTGTCCTTGGATTATAAACAAGGAGAGCCTTCCTGAAAGGAGAGCTACCTATATCTGACCTACTTGAGTTTGGCCTTAGAATGAAATCTTCAGGAATCCAGCCTTCATGGTGAGCTGGAAGAAGTCATGAAGGAGAGGCCCATTAGGTCTGTGGATTACTGATGAGCTTTGCCATCAAAGCTTCTACATTTATTTCTGGGCCATTACACTGAATTTGTCACAGTGTGGTTCATGCTCTTTATAAGTTTCTGGTATGGATGTATAAATGTGCATTCAGTGTGTTTGCTTTGTTGGCACTCCTTAGGTTCTAGGAACTTTAAAGATAGAAATTTAACGTGTAAATTTTAATACAATTCAATGCATGTATTGAGTATTTATTATGTGCCAAGCACCATGTTGGGCACTTTTGGAAGGATTGAGGCACTTAACATTTAAGTAGTTGTTAGGTTGTTGAGTGAATGGCAGGTTGGGTTGTTCTCCTTTCATCTTCTTCTGTCCTTTTTCTTCTCATGCTTGGCAGGGTAGAGAAAGAGCCTTTGTGAGGAAGACAATGCATCAGAGTTTTGGCCACTATTACCAAGTATTTGTCTGCATTGTAGATGTTGTTGACTGTGGAGAGCATGAAAGATCTGGTGCCCCCTAAGGTTCTGGAGGACCTTGAGGGTCTGCCCTACCCCTCCAAATGGAACCAAGACCCAGGGGGAGGATTAGGGTGGTAGAAAAGACCCAATTATTCATAAGAGTGCAGTAGGAAAATGACTAGAGAGGAAACAAAGGAATCTTGGAAAGGACCTTAGAGTCACCATCATTGAAGGGCTGGTCTCCTTGAGGGTTTGGGAAGTGGGCGGTGGAGAAGCATTCATAGGCCCATGGCTGGTGCACTGTGGCCACAGGGGATAGGATACACCCCTACTGCCTGACTGTAGACATTTCACTAAGGTCTGATCATGTCATTCTTTCTGAGCCTTTGATTCCCCCAAACTATCACTTTACTCCAGCTGTGGGCTAACATCACTCTGGTTCTGTGGCTTTGGCTCAGCTGATATGGGTGGGGCCCGTGAAGCTTTGAACTTCCATGTCTGGATTTTGGGTCTGCAGGTTGTCTGCTGACCCGGGCAGAGGGTTACTAAAATGCTACCCCTCACTGTTCCTAGTCCTGCTGTCTGCTTCCTTCTCCCAGAATGGGTGCAGGGACTGTTCTGGGCTTCTCCTGGCCACATTTGGGAGAATCAGAACCGTCTTTCCTGGGGCATTTCTGGTGGAGAAGATGCCTTCTTTGGTTGTGAGCTCTGCAGCTGGCCTGCCCTGGGCCCTTCTTCAGACTCTGCCAGCCCTTGGCTTTGTAGTTTGAAACCTCTGGCTTAGGGAAGAATAGATGTCTCAGGACTGAACTTAAGAACAGAACAGGAGAGGGATATCTACCCAGTTAGGGGTGGAAAGGAAAGAAGGCAGCAGATAGGACTGAGACAGTAACCAGAAATTGAATTTATTAAGTAATAAAAATGAGAAGGGGACCTAGGGGTTGTTCAGTGGTTCATATGGTTAGGATGAGGAGAACTGCAGGACTCTGAGTCTTCTCCATTGCCTAGTGGCGCCAAGTGGTTCAGAAGGAAGGAGGCTGTTGGGCTACTGGGAGGCCACTAGAGACTGTGGACACTGGATGGTGGGGATCAAGGAAGAAAAGCACATCTTATAAAGCACTCAGGATGAGTGGGTAAGAAGGCTTTTCCAGGAAAACACGAATGAGAAGTCTAGTTCTTATACTAGGATTCATGTCCCTGAATTTACCAACAGGTCTGAAGCTCATTACAAACCCACGCCATTAATTTTCATGTCTGCTAGGGAGAGTCTAGAGCACACGGACGAGAGCTCAGCTCTGAGTTTGGCTGTGCATGTTCAAATTCTGGCTCTGCCGCCTGCTGGTTGTGCAACATTGAGCAAGTGGTTCTCTCTAAGCTCTAGTTGTTTTTTGTTTTTTTTACCGAAATGGGTAGAATAATACTGGTGTATTTTTGCTATTCAGAGAATTAATGAGTTAGACTCTATAAACTGCTTGACATTGGAAATGCCCAATAAATGGTAGGTATTATTACATTTGTAACACTCAAGTTTTAATATCATCATGTGCTTATTGGCAAGCAGAGGTGACTTAGTCATTATGTATTGATAATTCTGGATCATACTGGGCCATCTTGTCCTGGCTCTGGAGCAGAAGCTGCATCCGGGTGTGCATGAGTAGGTCAGGCAGGGCTTTCTTTGTCTCCTGCCATAGATATCAACACAGATTTGGGCCTTTAGGAAGACCTCAGAGTTCTAGGCCTATGGCTGTTTCTACATGGAATAGAGTATTTGGGGCTGGGGTAGAGTTAACTATCTCCACAGAGCCCTCTGTATGCTTTGGCCCCAGGGTCTCATCACAGAATGTAAGGAAACTCCTTTTCTTTCATGGGCCATTAGGAATCCTGAACTGGAGGCTCAGTCTCATCTTACTTATTGGGACCTTGAGGGGAGACTTGAACTTGGCTCACAATTTAGTTTCTACAGGTTAAGTTCTGTCTGATAACCTGGGGAGGGGGTCTCCAAAGGTGGTCACACTTGGGAGAAGACCATGAAATCCCTGGAGAGAAAGTCACCTGGAATGAAGAATGTTGGCAGAGATGGGTTAAGCAGCAGGGCTGGGAGGAATTCAGGTACATGTTGACTCCCTTCCCAAGCCTGCTCCCTCCTGAACCCCTCACCGAACAGTACTCTGGAAAAGAGCTTGGTGCTGAGGCAAGAGCTGTCACTTGGAGCCCAACACTTCTGCTGCAGGAACTCCAGGGAACAGGAGAAGATCCCTGGAGGTGGGTGGTCAGGAGGAGCCCTATGGCAGCCTGGGTTGCATCGTGGGAGTCAGGACAAGAGCCTCAGAGCAGCCCCAGGGTAGTGAGGCATAGCAAGAGGCTGCACTGTGTATAGCTAGACTCACCTAAAATGGGTTTCCACCTCTCCATAAAGGGCATAATAGTAGAACCTACCTCTCAGATTGGAGAGGTAGGAGGGTCTAGAATGGTGCCTGGCACATAGTAGGTGTTCAGTAAATGTTAGCCATTATTGTTTGAGAGAGTTTCCCAGACAAAACTCCTAAAGGAAGTCGTTGGGAATGAAATGGAGGGAAAAGAGTGGCCAGTTTAGAGTATGTCTTTAACTGTCAAAACAAGGGGCATCTGAGTACCGTGCACACAGGGTCTACTTCCCACCAGCTGTCTCTCCAGCTCTTTGGTCCCTGTGGCCTCTGAGCCTGGGACTGGGCCCCAAGGAGACATTGGCTTGTGTAAGGTGCATGGTTAATTCATAAGCATTAAACTGATGGCTCTGCTCTGGGTTTACTGAAGCACCCTACTCTGGGCCAATGGGAACAGTCTTTAAAAACCCTGACTGTTCCCTGTGCTTTGCATTTGGTGCAGGGCTATTGTGGTAGGAAAACCTTGCTTGGTTTCCTCACATTGTTCTATCACTGGGGAGATAACTGTCTTCACTTCTTCATCCTAGCAGCTTGTCTCCCCCACTTGCTGAAATCTCCATGCTGCTGAGATCCTACTCATTTTTCAAGGCCTCACTCATGTTGGGATAAATCATTTCTTGCTCCCAGATTCCTTATTTACACATTACCCTTGGTCAATTATTCTATTTGTTCTACAATAATTCATATACCTCTGCTTCCCTTACTGTGTTTTCAGTTCTTTGGGAGAGCCTGCACGTGCATATGTGTCTCTTACTCATCACTTCATCCTCCGTGGGGTCATGCCTATTTACTAAAACTGATATGAAGTCTCATGAAGTCAGCAATCATCATCCGTATTTGGCAGATGAAGAAAGTGCCTTACTCAATGCCATTCTGCTGGTGGGGGAAGGAGCCAAGATCCAGGTGACTCAAGGCCCCAGCCTTACCCACTGCACCACATTGACTGTCACGGGAGGAACCTAACTATCCCATTAATCGAACTTGGTCAGTCTCACCGATTCAGGAATGTGTATTCCTGACAATCAGGGACGATAGACCATTTCCCCTTCTGACAAAACTGTGTCTAAAATAGTGCCAAGATCATCATCATGAATTTTTTTCCAGAAAGGAAAAAAGTAGTTTTTTCAACTACTGCCAGTAGTTTGAAAAGAAGATGTCATACCTTTACAATGCTGCTTCTCCTTTAGCATGGACGGCCTCTCTGGGACTGCTGGCTATTTGAGTGTAATCTCAAATTATAAGCCCTCCAGTTTGAAAGATATTGAATAAGTCTGCTTATGATCAGCATTTGGAAGGTGTTTCTCCTACTTCCCCCCAGCTAACATTGCAGTTCCACTAGCTGAGTCACTTATCCCAGAGCATTAATTAATACCTGGGGTCTTTTCCTGTATTAGGAAAATGTTCTAGTAACTCATTTTCTCTTTTCTGTTAAAGTCATTGAATTAAATCATCCTTTTGATGAAATTTTAAAAACCCATTAATGAAAATGTTTGTATATTAACAGAGTACCATGATATCTATCTAGATTTAAATATTTATTGGGCAGACAGGAGAAATGGTTAAATTCCCTTATGAAAATCAATCAAAACTGCCCTCAAAGTCCGGTCTTATAAATAGTGTCACATACCAGCCACACTCACCCTCTCATCTGCTTTTCTGGTGCTAAATTCAGTCAGCTGAGACCAAGCTACCATGTAAGGAACAGATTAAACTAACATCCATCAAGGTGAAAGATAATTATTGCTTGTGTCAGACAACACCTGCTTTTGTAGCATTCCTCCACTTAGTTAAACTGGAGACAGGCTAAACTTTCCACCGAATTTTCCATTTGACAGTTGCTCCAGGCAGTGTGTCTGCAGAACACCCTTGCTATGTTTACATTTTTGAGGCAGATTAAAAATGTCACCTGTGAAATATAACCCCAAAATCTCGAACTGTAATATATTAACATATATAAATATAGGGGCTGAATGGGAGTCAGACTGAAGGGGAAGGCAAATCCTTAGCTGCTTCTGGAGCAGAAATCTTTCATCATATGTCTTATATGACGTTAAACGTGCAGATCGTCCACAGATACTCTTCATACTTCAAATCATGGTGGTGTTGATCACTCTTCACTTTATGATTTTAAGATTATTAATCACTTCTCAACAGCTTGTGGTATTTTCTTACCAATGGAGAGCCAGAAGTCAGGTGCCATTTGGAATATGTGAGCTCTGGGTTTCCTTTCTATGGTGATGATGACATTTTGCCTGAGAAAGGAATCTCTGACCTGGGGCAAAAATCTGAAATGAAGTTTTTTAAATTGAAAAGTAACACTGGTGTGGCAACTACAGAAGTGCTAATGTCATTGCCAAGGATGCTGTCCCTTGATGGAACACAGGAGAACAAAAAGTAGAGAGGAGAGGCCCTGGTATACTTCTAGGTGTTTAAGCTGGGACATATTTCCATACATATCCAAGAAACAGAAGAAGAAAAAGCAACACGTTGGTTCCTTTCTCTGGGGAAGGGCTATGGGCCTGCAGGTTTTCTGGATGTTAATCTTACTCTTGACATTTGTATCGATTTCAATTACCATTTCTTTTGATATACTCTAAATATAAGCTCCAACCCCACTGAAGGTGGGAAGAAGACTCAAGGCTTCCCTCTAATACAAGGGTAGACATTAAAAGGCATTTAAGATACTTAATTTTAGGGATTACGGTAATGAGTATATTTTTTTAAATTCCTGTTGTCTCCATCTACTCATCCTCCACATGTACTCAGGTTCCAAGCTCTCTGATGGTTCCTGAGTCTGGTCTCTCCTCTGTCTCCCCACCTCAGACACCCCTTTTGCTTTCATTCAGACCTGTGTATCCCTTCAGGAAGGACTGCTGTGGTAGTCCTTCCTCCTTTTCTTTCCAGTCTCCCCCATCTGGAACTGACTTCTGTGCACCAACAGTCATTTGTCCCAAACACAAGTGAGAAGGTCACTCCCCTGCTTAGAACATCTAATCCCTTGATGTTAGGTAGCTCCATTTCTCATTCCTTATTGTGACCTTCAGGGTCTTTGTAATCTGGCCTCAACCTTTTATTTTTTTTTTAATTTTATTTATTTATGATAGTCACACAGAGAGGGGGCGGGGGCAGAGACACAGGCAGAGGGAGAAGCAGGCTCCATGCACCGGGAGCCTGACATGGGATTCGATCCCGGGTCTCCAGGATCACGCCCTGGGCCAAAGGCAGGCGCCAAACCGCTGCGCCACCCAGGGATCCCTGGCCTCAACCTTTTAAAATCAGCTCTATCAGGATGTTTTTGGCTGCAAGTAACAGAAACTGTGACTCAAACAATGGGAAGATCTCACAATCCAAGAAGCACACCTCAGAGGGAGACCACAGGTTGTTGGTTTCAAGGACTCGGTGATAACAGTCAAGATCTAGCTTCTTTTCACCTGCCTTCTATGTTCTTTGTGTGTTGATTTCATCCTCAAGCTGTGCAGCAAGATGGCTGGAGGGGTTCTAGGTGTCACAATCAGACCTAACAATGTATCTGGATGAAGGAATCCCACATGAAGAGAGGAGGAACATTCCTCAGGGCCACCCTTCCCAGCAGATGCCCCTTCATGTCTCATTGGCCAGATCTGGCTCATACTTAGCTCCCCAATCAGCTGCAACATGGGCTGGCATCATTATCAGGACAGCCGGGCCCCTTCTATCCCTGGGCAGTGATGCTAGCTTTCCAAGAGCTACATGCTTCAATGGCATAGAGGGAGGGATCTGAGCAAAACTGTGATTTTGTTAAGAAGGAATTAGGGAGGAACTGATGCTGGATAGGCAACAAACCCTGTCCACCACCAGGTTTTCTGGCACAAAGAAGAATTTATGGTACCCTCAACCCATCACGTTCTGCCAAACCAATCATGGCTTTTGCATTTGTTCTAAAAAATATCTTGGTTTCCCACTTTTTTTCTGGAAAATTCTTCTCCATCCTTTATGACTGCATTCGTTTCTCAATGCTGTTGTAACAAATCACCATAGACTTCATGACCTAAGACAAAGGAAATCTGTTTACAGTTATTACAGATCTGGAGATCAGAAATCTGAAATGTGTCTCAGGTTGCTAAAATAAAGGTGTCCCTTTGAGAGATTGCCCATATTTCTTGGCTCATGGCCATATCATTCTGACCTCTACCTCTGTCATCTCTTTCTGATCCCCCTATGTCTCCCTTAAAAGGACCTTTGTGGTTACACTGGGTCACCCAAATAATCCAAGATAATGTCTCATCTCAAGATCCTTAGCTAAATCATATCTACAAAGTCCCTTTTGCCACATAAAGTAACATAGGCACAGGTTCTGGGGATCAGGACATGGACATCTTAAGGGGAGCATTTTTTTTTTTTGCCCACCACAATGACCTAGCATGATTGCCACCTTCTCTGCACTGTCTTCCCTGAGTCCACTCCAAAAAGGTCACTTTGGCAGAAACAAAGATGAGACTGGAAGGAGGCAAGATATTTGTCTACCTCGGGGTACTGGTCTCAGTACCACCTTCCCTGGCCACCCAAGAGAGGCTAGATAGCAATGTTCTGTGGCCACGGAGTCTCTCAGACCCCTTCTTCGGGTATGGCCTCTCACCTCTCTTTCTCTGTTTTTTGACCCGACATTGAACTTCCTTCAAGCTTGAGTCAAAGAGACATTGTACCCAACCTATTGTGGTTTGTGGAGGCATTCGCAAAAGGAAATGAAGAAGAAATTCTACCCACAGGACAAAGTATTAGCTTTATCTGCCCCAGGTTGCAATGATTTTTCTAGAGTGAGCCTTCTCTTCTGACCATATGCTGTCCTGCCCAGGCTTGGGTTCTTTGTCAATGGACAGAAGTGGTTTAGGTCACACCAAAATGTCTCTCTGTCTCTTTCTCTTTCTAATAATTTATTGTGTATGCCTGTGAGCAGCATGGCGGTGGGCACCATTGCTATGAGGCACACAGTTCCCCAGATACAAATTCTGAGACATGGAAGATCCTTGTCAAGTGGTTTGTTTACAAGTCTTCCCAGGGAAAGCCAGAATGGGAATGGGGCAGGGAGGGGAGGAATCCAGTCAAAGGTGCTTTATCAAGCAGAATCTCACAGAGGGTAACTTTGGATCAACCCTTCAGGGGAGCTCAGAGACTTGTAGGTCATTCCTGGATTGTCCTGATAAGGGCTGTTATTATTGGTTAAGGGCTGCCTCCAAGGAGACATAAATTCCTAGATACTTCTGGGTCTCCAAGGCACCCAAGGAAAGCAATTCTGATAGCTTGAGGGGAACCTTTCATCAACAGGCACAGGTGCTGTTGGGAATGAAAGCACGCTGGGAGCCAGTATGCCTAGAGAGGATGTTGGGATCCAAGCAGTTAAGGGCAAAGCATTGATATCCTTTATTTTTTTTTTTATTTTTTTTTTAATTTTTTTATTTATTTATGATAGTCACAGAGAGAGAGAGAGAGAGGCAGAGACATAGGCAGAGGGAGAAGCAGGCTCCATGCACCGGGAGCCTGACGTGGGATTCGATCCTGGGTCTCCAGGATCGCGCCCTGGGCCAAAGGCAGGCGCTAAACCGCTGCGCCACCCAGGGATCCCCTGATATCCTTTACTATATCAGGGAAGACCCTGTGTTCAGGCATTTCCTCTTCTGATGTGGATCAGTCAACCCCCACCCCCCAGCTTGCACTATTAGCCCCACTCTCAGTCAGGGCATCTCTACCACTCCTGGCCCCTGGAGCAAGCTGATCATCCCAGGCCCAGGAACCCGTGTAGGCTTCAGGCCATGCTGTGCTTCTCAAATTGTCTTTGCTCTAGAATCTTAAAGGGAGAAACCCATTTCCTTTTAACACCCTGAAGTTTCTCAGTCTGAAGTTTCTCAGACTGAAATTTTTCAGTCATCTCAGGAAAGTCTGTTTCCACCAGAAACTACTTTATCATCTAGGGATGATAGATGTATCTGTCTTTGAGGAAGGCCAGGGCTCCACCCTCTGCCTCCTGCTATGAGCCAGCAGTTGAGGCAGCCTCCTGAGCACCCAGACAGTGGAAGAGGCCCTTTGGTCCCTGCTAGTTAGTTTGTTTTCCTTGATTTCCCCCCTCCCTTTCCCATCCTTGGATTCTGCCTTTGAGGCAGTGTGACCCAGAGTTTCTAACCCCTATTCCCTGAGGTTCTCCAGTCAGTAGGTGTCATAATCACTTCCTTGGGTATTGACAAATGATGCTGTCCACTCAGGTAACCCGAATAGAGGCCTTTCCAAAAACACATTATTGTTTGTTTGTTTTTTTTAAGATTTTACTTATTTATTCACGAGAGACACAGAGAGAGAGAGGCAGAGACACAGGCAGAGGGAGAAGCAGGCCCCAGGCAGGGAGCCCGACGTGGGACTCGATTCCAACGCTCCAGAATCACACCCCGGGCTGAAGGCGGTGCTAAACCACTGAGCCACCAGGGCTGCCCCATTACTGTTTTTTAAAATGCAGTATCTACTCAGGGTGCCTGCGTGGTGCCTTCGGTTAAGTGTTGAACTCTTGGTTTGGGCTCAGGTCACGATCTCAGGGTCATGAGATTAGGCTCTGTGCTTAGCGCTCTCCCTCTGCCCTCTCGCCCCCACTCACGTGCTCATTCGCTCACTGTCTCAAATAAATAAATCTTTAAAATGCAGTAGCTACTTCAGTATACTTAAACTGCTATATAAGTAATAATAATTAGTAGTAGTAAGAAAACAACTAATATTTAAGTACTGTGCCATATATTTTACACACCTCATTTCATTTAATTCTTTACCCCCAATAATCCTACAAGGTAGGAATTGCCGTTATTTACCATTGCCATTATTGTTTCACTGGTGGAAAAATTGAAGCCCAGAGAGATTAACTAATGCCACAGAGCTTACAGAGCTGAGACCTGAATCCAGATCTGAGTTCATAAAGCCCATAGTCTGAATTATCATTCTATATTGCCCCTTACCTCATAATGAAGAAGGAGTCTCTTACTCAAAGTTGAAGGCATTTAACAGGAATAGGAACAAATGGACCTGGCAAATGAGAGTGTTTCTTCAGAACTTTGGATTCCAATGGTATTTAGTCATCCCATTTATTAGATTCTTTACCCAAGAATTAAGTAGAAAATAGGTTCTTTTCCCCAAATCCCTTTCAGATGTGTTGGCCACCAAAGCAGGCTCCATCACCCCAAAATGAGTCACTGTGCAAACCAGTTTTATTTCAACTGTGCTCTTCTGGAAGAGGGGCTTACACCCTCCACATCAGCTCTTTTTAGAGAGCTTTCCTGGAAACCCCACCCAGTAACTTCTGCTTTTGTCTCTTTGGCCAGACCATGTCAAATGACTTCCCACCCGTAGCTGCAAGGCAGGCTGAGAAATAAGGTTGGTGTTTTGATTTTTTTTTTTTTAAGTCAGGCCTTCCCAATGAAATCAGCATTTTATCAGGGAGAAGGGGATCATAGATATTGCATAAACAACCAACAGTGTCCATTATATTTCACTCCTGTTTTCATTTCCTTTTCCAACTGTGAGTACATGGCCCATTATTGTAAGCAGTCTTGGGTCAGTATTCTAAACTCCTTAGCATCTAACCTCTTAACAGCTTTGGTTGTCCCAAAGGCATCTAAACTCAGTGTCCTCAACAGAATGTATCTTCTTCCCAAATATATTCCCACTCATGTGAGTGAATGATTCTACTCAGTTATTCAAACCAGAAATACAGCCATCATCCCTATTTATTTTTCAACTCTTATATCCACTCAGTCACCAGGTCTGTGATTTTGGTTCCCATTTCTCTAATATCTTTTTCCATCCTTTCCTTTCTTCACCCAGCAGTGCATAAAAAGCATAATGCATCATGATGAAGTAAAGTTTATGCCAGGGTTACTAGGATGGTTCAATTTTAGAAAATCTATCAATGTAATTCACTATATTAACAAACTAAAAGAAAAATCATAAGGTCATAGATGAGAAAAGCATTTAATAAAATGACACATTTTCCTATAGCTAAAACCAAACAAAAACAAAATATTTAGAAATGAGTCAAGAGATGCAAGATTTGTACACCGAACTCTACAAAATATTGCTGAGAGAAATTAGAGAAGACTTAAATAATTGGAAAAATGCTCTGTGTTCATGGATTCAAAGGCTTAATATTGTTAAGATGACAGTACTACCCAAAGAGCTCTGGAGACTCAATGCAATCATTATCAAAATTTCAATGTAAAAAAAAAAAAAAAAAATTCAATGTCCTTTTTTTTTTGGGCAGAAATAGGAAAGCTGATTCTAAAATTCATATGAAATTACAAGGTACTTAGAATAGTATTTAATAGAAGAATTTTGAAAAAGAAGAACAAAATTGGAGGGCTTACACATCCCAGTTTCAAAATTTACTTCCTAACTTCAAAGCTATAGTAATAAAAACATTGTGGTCCTGGCACAAGGATAAAAATATAGATCAGTGGAATAAAATTGAGAGTCCAGAAATAAAGCCAGCACCTATGATCAATTTATTTTTGACAATGGTGTCAAGATCATTCAATAGAGCAAAAATAGTCTCATCAACAAATGGTGCCTGGACAACTGAATATCCACAAGCAAAAAAAGAAAGTTGACTCTAACCTCACACCATAAAAAAGTTTAAAATGGATAAAAGACCTAAATATAAGAGCTAAAACCATAAAACTCTTAAGAGAAAACTTAATTGTAAATCTCCATGACCTTGGTTTGGCAATAGATTCTTAGATATGATGCCAACAGCATAAGCAACAACAAAAATTAGAAATTGGACTTTATCAAAATTAAAAACTTTTAAACATCAAAGGACATTATCAAAAAAGTAAAAAGACAACCCACAGAATGGGAGAAAATATTTTTAAATCATACATTTGACAAGCATCTAGTATCCAGAATATATAAATAACACTGGCAACTGAATAACAAAAAAACAAGCAAGTCAATTAAAAAATGGACAAATGACTTGAATAGACATTTCTGAAAAAAATATATATATACAAATGATTAACAAGCATATGAAATGATCCCCAACATCATTAGTCATTAGGGAAATGCAGATCAAAACACAAAATGCTACTTCATATCCACTAGGATAGTTATAACAACAACAATAAAAGGAAAATAATAAGTGTTGGAAAGGATGGTGGAGAAATTGGAACTCTTGTACATTGCTGGTGGGGATGTAAGATGGTGCAGACACTATGGACAAACAGTTTGACCATTCCTTAGTAAATTCAACATAGGATTCTGGTCCTGGGTATATACCCCCAAAGAACTGAAAACATGTATTAAAATTAAAACTTGTGCATAAATGCTTATAGCAAAAGTGAATAGTCAAAAGATGAAAACAACCCAAATATCCATCAACTGATAAATGGATAAGCAAATGCAAATAAACAATATATTACTTGAATAAAGAAGTGCATACATAGTACAGGTATGAACCTAAACATTATGCTACATGAAGGAAAACAGATACAAAAAGCCACATATTGTATGATTCCATTTACAAAATATCCAGAATCTGCAAAGCCACAGATGCATAAAGCAGACAAATGATTGTTGAGGGAAGGAGAGAATGGAGAACAACTGTTTAATGGGCATAGATTTTCTTTTGGGAGATGAAAATGTGCTGGGACTAGATAGTGGTGATGGCTGTATAATACTGCAAGTGCACTTAATATCACCAATGGAAAATTTTATCTCACCTGTACTTTACCACACAAAAAGGTGAAAATAACTTGAAACAGCAAAGACACATCAAAATTTAGTAATACAGGAATAGCAGCTAACTTCCTCAGTCTGATAAAGAGTATCTGCTAGAAACCTATACTAGTAATACTAAATGATAAAATATTAGAAGTGTTTGCACTATGGTTAGGTCTAAGCAAAGAGGCACAAATCAGCCCTACTACTAGCACTGGGCTAGAAATCCTATACAATGAAGTATAACAAGAAATAAAAAGAAAGTTATTTTGGGTTTTTAAAACTAAATACTAAGGTTTTCAGTGTCTTTTGTGTTAAGGTGGTAATTAAAGCCTTCAGCACAGGTGAATCTCAAAGGAGGTATTGAAGGGAAAGAATAACAGGAAGTCAAGCTTAACTTTGAGAAATGCACATGTATCTGTAAGGGATGGGGTAGAGAATAAGAATTGGGAAGGGACAGAGAAAAAGAACCAGCATGATATATTTCCTTGGAAACCAAGGTTGGCAGTGTGAACAGGAGTTCGGGAAAGTTATAGATTCTATGGTCATGATATAAATTTTGTGAGGAAAATGAAGCAACAAGCCTGAAAAATGCCCTTTTTTGGGGGGGGGGGGTCTGATAGAGGCTTTTGGTGACTTTTGAGAAAATGGCCTCAGTTAGAGGGAGTAGAAATTGGCTTACAAGGGAGACAAGGAAGGAGAGATGTAGACCTCTCTTTTGAAAATCTGGGTGGTGACTTGTAAACAGTAGTGGTGCCCAACATGGACTTATGTGATGGGATGAATGGGGGCTTTGGTTTCCTATCAGCTCTATATATCTTTACAAGAGTATTCCACATAAACAATTTAAACAAAAACAATGCTCTTGAGAAAAGCCTCCAACTCACCCTTCTAACTAGAGTATTGCCTCTAATTTGCTCATATATTAAAATCCCAGAGCCACCACTGTTGAGAACTCATTTTAATTTAGTTGGTTAAGCACCTACCCTTACCATCTTTATCAGGATGCACCCTGAGCCTGGTTCTGCCTCCGAATTATCCTTTGTGCTTGGTGATAAACTCTTGACTACATAGCTGGGGCAGCTACAAGGGTAGTAAAGCCTGAGCAATCCGTTGGAGGCAAGGCACAACTTACAAAATTTCTAATTTTTGTCTTTCTGCATTATGTGATCAAAACTTTCTGCCATTTAAAAGAAAACACAAAAACCCTCTGCCATTTGCATATTTTCTTTACTTTTCTTTTTTTTGGTAACAGGTACATTCTTATAAGTAGACTAATTTATTTTTCAAACTGAGCCAATCCAATTGCTTATCATGTGCCACATCATCAACAACCTCAAGTGGCCTACTGAATTCTGATCTTTGTGTCTGTGGCAATGTTGTATTCTGTAGAATTCACTTGTAATGCTTTTGGTCTAAATATTTATTAGTTTTGATGGTTGATCTCAAGAGAGCAAATCGTGATTATCTCTTGTTTGGTAAAGAAATATTGTGCCCCATTTTATCTTTTACACAACAAGTTTTAATTCTGTTTATTCGAAGTGTATTTCTGGCACAAAATTGTGTAGTGGATTCTGTAGATGAAATAGGCTCAAATTTCAATTTTCAATTTTTATTTCTCCTCAAGAAGTGCCAAAAGATACATGCATGCTGACCTTGTTATCTTTATGCAAGAATACTCTTGTGGAATGTTCTCTCCTTACCCCATTTATTCATAGATTCATCACTCATCCAGTTGTGCTCAGGTCATCCACCTTGGTGATGGTTTCCCTGATATCCCCAGGCTGAACTGACTTTTCTCCTCTTTGTACGTTTAACTTTTTTATAAATTGTATCGCACTTTTTTGATAGATATGTTTGTGATGATGGCATTGGTGTTATTGCCTCCATCAGGCTAGAAACTTCTCTTTTTTAAAAGATTTTATTTATTTTGACAGAGAGAGTGCGAGCGTGTGCGTATGTGCACACAAGCAGGGGGAATGGGAGAGGAAGAAGCTGACTCCCTGCTGAGCAGGAAGCCTGATGTGGGACTCGATCCTAGAACCCTAAGATCATCACCTAAGCCGAAGGCAGAGGCTTAATTGACTGAACCCCCCAGGCACACCCTGGCTAGGAACTTCTTGAGAACAGACTCTGGCTATCTCATCGTTATGGCCCCAGCTCTTTGTCCAGCATGTGGTTACTCATGAAATATTTATGAATTGGATTCCACTGAACCACTGTTACGGGGACATATGCAAAAAGCCATGGGGGCTCTGAGAAAAAATTGGGTAGTCCTAGAATTCTATAGGCTTGGGGAAAGGATTTTCTTGGCAGAAGCAGCAATAAGTACAAATGCATGGAGATGTGAAAGGTCATGCTTGGAGAAAGGTGGGAAATTCAGTGTGATGGGAATGTAGAGGCTGAGAAGATGGTTTGATCCTGATAATCCATCCTCTGAGATATGTGGACTTCAGTAACAGAGGTCTAATAGAGATTTTTAAGTGAAAAAGTTAAATCTCAACATAATGAGATTTGTTTTTAAAAGAGCTAACGCTGGAACCCTAATGTAAACTGTGGACTTTGAGTGATAATGGTGTGTCAATATTGGTTCATCAGTTGTAATGAGTGCACCACTTTGGTGGGGACTGTTGATGGTGGAGGAGGCTATACAATGTAGGAGGAGGAAATATGTAGAAAATCTCTGTACTTTCCTTTTAAATTTTACTGTGTACCTAAAACTGCTCTAGAGAATAAAATCTATTTAAGAAAAAAAAGGTAACCCTAGCAGTGTTGGCCTTCTCATGGGTGGCCTTTGTGAGAGGATTTCCTCTGTATGTTCCAGAAGTGGGAGGAGCTAAATTTTTCACTGGACATGATGACTACCAGTTGTCACAGTCCTACGAATCACACCGGGTCTAGGCATGGTCTTCTGACCAGAAACCAGAAGTGAAAAGGAAGACCTTAGCAGGGTGTCCAGAAGTTTGAGCCTAGAAAAATAGATCTCATGTTTTTCAGGGGAAGTATTAAACTGGACAAACTGAGGGCCAGAAGGACCAGGTTGGACCCAGAAACCACTTGGCCAAGAGACAACAAAGAATAGGAAGAGATGAGAACAAAGGCAAGAGTACCTGTAAGGTTCTGCAAGTGGCCAGAAGCAGTTTCTTTTAGGATGACAGAGCATTTAATGAATCTTGGTTGCTTCTAAGGGAATTCTTGAAAAAGCAGTGTGGTATGGGCTTTAGAACAAATAATCTTCATTTTTAACTCTTTCTCCATCATGTCCCAGCTGTGTTCTTTGGATAAATTGCTTAATCTCTCCAGACCTCAGTCTCCTAATCTGTAAAATGAGAATAATGATACTTCACATAATGACACAGGATTATTGTGAGAATTAGAAATAGAATATGTACAAATATTTAGTAAAATGCTTAGAAATAATATAGGAATTGCTATTATTCTTAGCCTGTATTAAAATTTTTTGATTTTCTCAAGAGAAGATGTATTGAAGTCTCTTGTCTTTACAGGATTGGCATGTCATTCACTTAGGAAAAGCTGTTCCTTTTCCAGTCTGAATTCTTAGAGTGGGTAGGCCATGGTTCTCATGCTACAGCTTGTCTTAGAAGATTCTGCTGATGATTCTGCTCCCCACTTGGGCAGAGGAGGCCTCTGCATGGTTGCTGTGGGAGGCCTGGCCCTTGGTTTTGTGAGTGCCCAGTGTCGGCTAAGGCTGCTTCTGTTTGTGGCTTGGCCTCTCTGCTTTCCGCTCTGCCTATGAGGAGCCATGCTGTCTGTTCTAGGAGCCAACCCTGTCTGCTACTGCTGGTTCCCGGGAATCAGCCACTTCCCTCTTCTGGGGAAGCACATCAGCACAGTATAGATGACTGCGACTGGGAAACTCACCCCTGCCTGAAAAAGACAATTTCAAAGCAGCAATGTAGGAAAGTAGATTATGAGCTTAATGTACTCTGGTGTCTACTGAGTGTGTCTTCCCATCTCAGCCATATGGGTACCTACAGGTGGGGAGAAAGAGGAAGGGGTCCTCAGATCATCATGAAGTTCTCCAAAGAGCCAGCTTATGGCCAGAACTCTTGACATGGAACAAGTTGTTGTAAAATCCAGTTTGAGAGTTGGGTGAAAAATCAAATAACAGCAGGAAACAGGTGGAAAATGGTCTTTGAGCCTATCTAGACAGAAGATTCTGAGAGCATGAGTTAGCTAAATTAAGGAAATAAACATGAGAATCAATTTGAACAGCCTTAAAGGGAATAGAAAGGGAGAGTAAGAAGAAAGGGGTGGAAATTGGGAGAAGCAGTAGAGCAGAGTGGCAGAGACTTTTTAAGAATAGGAATATCTAAGACTGGATTTCAGGTTTGGGTCATAGCATTTGGTCTATGGTGGTGAATGGTCCATGTGTACTTGAAAAGAATGTGTTTTCTGCAGTTGTTCAGTGCTCCATAAATACTAATTAGATCATCTTGTTTAATAATGTTGAAATCTATACACTTACTGACTTTTTGTCTTCTTGTACTATCAATCACAGAGGAGTGTAACAGTTTCTAACTGTAATTGTGGATTTATCTATTTCTCCCTTTAATTCTGTCAATTTTTGCTGTGTTTATTTTGAAGCCCCATTATTAGGTGCATATACAGTTAGGATGGTTATATTCTCTTCATTAATCATTGTGAAGTGTCCCTATTTATCTCTGATAATTCTCTTTGTCTTTTTTTTTTGTCTTGAAGTATATTTTATCTGATGTTAACATGGTTAGTTCTTGTATCTTTTTCCATCCTTCTTCTTTCAACCTGTGCCTTTATATTTTGTGTCTCTTGTAAATAGCACAAAGTTGAGTCTGACAGTCTCTGACTTTTTTTTTTAAATTTTTTTCAATTTATTTATTTATGATAGTCACAGAGAGAGAGAGAGAGAGAGAGAGAGAGAGAGGCAGAGACATAGGCAGAGGGAGAAGCAGGCTCCATGCACCGGGAGCCCGATGTGGGATTCGATCCCAGGTCTCCAGGATCGCGCCCTGGGCCAAAGGCAGGCGCCAAACTGCTGCACCACCCAGGGATCCCCAGTCTCTGACTTTTAATTGGATTGTTTATCCCATTCATAGTTAATGTAATTATTGATATGATTGTGTTAAAATCTATTATCTTTGCTCTTTGTTTTCTATTTATCCCTTCTGTTTTTTTGTTTCTTGGTTTCTAATTTTCTGCCTTCTTTTGGGTTAACTAAAATTTATTTTAGTATACCATTCTGTTTCTTATATTGAATTTTTAGCTACATCTTTTTGTTGTGTTCTTTTATTGGTTGTTCTAGGGACTATAATATGCATCTTTTTTTTTTAATTTTTTTTTTTACTTATTTATGATAGTCACAGAGAGAGAGAGAGGGGCAGAGACACAGGCGGAGGGAGAAGCAGTCTCCATGCACCGGGAGCCCGATGTGGGATTCGATCCCAGGTTTCCAGGATCGCGCCCTGGGCCAAAGGCAGGCGCCAAACCGCTGCGCCACCCAGGGATCCCCTATAATATGCATCTTTATCTTAACCACAGTCTTCCTTAAGTTAATATTCTACTGCTTTACATCTAAGAACTTGAAACACAACTTGATTTCATTTACCTTTACCTATCCTCATGCAATTATTTTCTACTTTTTTTTAAACATAAATTGTAAACTATACAATTTTTAAAAAGATTTTATTTATTTATTCATGATAGAGAGAGAGACAGAGAGAGAGAGAGAGAGAGGCAGAGGGAGAAGCAGGCTCCATGCCGGGAGCCCGCTGTGGGACTCGATCCAGGGACTCCAGGATCGTCCTGGGCCAAAGGCAGGTGCCAAACCGCTGAGCCACCCAGGGATCCCTAAGCTATACAATTAATTACTCTTATTTTTGCTTTACATAGTTGATTATCTTTTAGGGTACTTAAGAAAAGGAAGAAAAATAGTCTTTTCTCTTTACCCATATATTTACCATTTCCAGCGTTTTTCATTCTGTCAGATAGATCCATATTTACATTTTGTATCATTTCTCACCTCAAAGAATGCCTTTAGCATTTCTAATAGTGTAGCACTGCTGGTGATGAGTTCTCTCAGCTTTCCTTTATCTAAAAATGTCTTGATGTTACCATAATTTTTAAGGAGTAGTTTCTCTACATATAGCTTTTTAGATTGACAGGTGTTTTTTTCCTCTCCAACATTTCAGAATTATATCTCACTGTTTTCTGAAATCCACTATTTCCTATGAGCAATCTGCTTATGGATGTTCCCTTATATGTATTACATTTTTTCCTCTGACTGCTTTTCAGATATGATTATTATCTCTGGTTTTCAGAAGTTTTACTTTGATATGCCCAAGTGTGGCTTTCCTTGACTTTATTCTGTCTGGGGTTTCCTTAGTGTCTTAGATCTGTGACTTGATCAAATAAGGAAAAATTTTGGCCAACATTTCTTCAAATATTTTTTCTACCTAGTTCTCTTTTCTCACTTTTTGGGATTTCAGTTACATATTAGGCCAGTTGATACTTTCCTAGGGGTTATTAAGGCTCTATTTTTTCCCCCAATCTTTTTCTCTGTTACTCAGTTTGTGTAATTTCTAGTAATCTGTCATTAAGTTCATAAATCCTTTTTCCTGTATTGCCAAATTTGCTTTTAATGCTCAATGAATTTTTTATTTCAAGTATTGTATTTTCAGTTCTAGGAATTCCTTTAGATTTTTTTTTAGAGTTGGCATAGCTTTCCTGAAATTCTTCATTTCTTCACCCATTATATTCATCTTTTCCAATAAATTCCATTTTATCTGTTAGTTTTATTTATTTTTATTAACTATTCATATTTGTCAGAGTTATTTTTAGATTGTTGTCTGCTAATTCCAACATTTAGTCATCTCCGAATTTGTTTCTATTGACTGCTTTTCTTTCCATGTCTTTTTTTTTTCACATGTTGTACGAATGAAGTTAGTTTCATTTGTTTATTTATTTATTTATTTATTTATTTTAATTTTTATTTATTTATGATAGTCACAGAGAGAGGGAGAGAGAGAGAGAGGCAGAGACACAGGCAGAGAGAGAAGCAGGCTCCATGCACCGGGAGCCCGACGTGGGACTCGATCCCAGGTCTCCAGGATCGCGCCCTGGGCCAAAGGCAGGCGCCAAACCGCTGCGCCACCCAGGGATCCCTTCTTTCCATGTCTTAATCACATTTTCCTTTTTTCACATATCTAGTAATTTTTGTTTGATAAAATCAAAAACTACAAAATGCATCACAGAGATTCTTGTTCTATCTTTGTCTTATAAAAAGTATTGAATTTGGTTCTAGTAAGCAGAACATCTTGATCCTGTGAGAGCTTGGTTTATGCTTTGTTAAGTGGATTTATTTGGATTTTGCCCTTAGTTTTAGAGCATAACCTTTAGTATTAGAGTATAACCTTTAGTATTGAGATGTGAACCTTAGCCTAAGGTGTGGCCCTTTTGGGTTTCAATGGAAGGCTCAAGGTATTTACCAACTCCCTGTAACTTGCTGGGACTTGAACTCTCAACTCTGGAACCCCTACTGGATAGCTACTTAACTTTTTCAGTCTTCCAGTTGTTACTTTCCACTGGGCTCCTGTAGACTTTCCCATGCATGCATAGCTCGAGGGTTGGTCAAAGATTTGAGGAGAATTTATATGGAAAATTTAAGGCCTCTGCTTTGGACTCATGTTTTCCTTCAATTTGCAGCTGCTATAACAGCCCTGAATTCCAAACTCTGACTCGTTAGCCTGACAGAACTGATACTTTCTGCTTGAGCTCTATCTGTTCTGCACCATGCAGACTAAGGAGTGCCCTCAGGTAAAAATCTATATAAAAGTAGATTTCATCCATTTCAGTTTCTATCTTTTAGAGTCTGTCCCCTCCAGTTTCTGCTGGCTTTAGTTTGGTTGCTCTCTTGTGCCTCTGAACTGTTGTTATTTGTGTTGTGTCCAGAGCTCCTAATTATTGATAAGAAGGATAGTCCGATATAAACTATTCTGTCCTTACTGGAAGCCAGAAGTTCCTGAGTGATTCTTTAAAAATTTAAATTGGACTTTTGCAATGGCTTCCTGTTTTAGTTTGAGTTCTTTCAGAAACAGATTATAAGATAAGAATTTTTAGTGTGATTTTTAAATGATTTTAGTTTTTTGAGGGGGGGGAGATGATTCTACGAAACACCTATAAGGTAGTGCAGATATGAGACATAGATGTCAACAAAGGATGTGTTATTAAGTAATGAGCTATGACTGAAGTTCAAATCTGCTGAGGAACTCTGAGAGAGAGTGAGGTCATGCCTCAGTTATCCCAAACAATGTATATGATAGGGTGTTTATCCACCAACTCCCTGTATTTATTCATCAGTGGTGGTGGCACTAATACACCAATGCCCTGCCAGAAAGATGGTTCCAGGGGTATTGATCCCCAGAACTTTTGGTCTGCCCTGCATGTAGTCCTCAGGCAGACAGTCATAGTAAGCAATCTTTTGTATTTGGATATGAATGCTGAGAAGTTACAGGTAGGACACCCAAATGTCTACCACTCCATCCTACTATCAAAAAATCAGAACTTTCTATCCTGTCTTAAAATGTACTGCCTACCATGTCTACTTCATTCCTCACCATTCTTCCTCTCATTTACTGGGACCTAAGTGCAGGACTTTGTTTTTTTCTTGAACACACAACCTTATTTTTTCTTTAAGGCCTGTATACTTGCTGTCTCTCTACCTTGAATACTCTTTAGACATTAGCCTTTGTTTTACATTTAGTGTTACCATCTCAGATATGTCTTCCCTGAGCACCCTGTATAAAGTAGTCTCGAGCTCACGTCTATCACATCACCCTATCTTAATTCTATGCATATCAATTATCATAGTGACTGACTTCCTTGATTATTTATACATTTGTTTGTCTGTCATTTCCTTTTCCCACCAGTATAAAAGTTGTGTAAAAGCAAGAAGTTTACAATAAAAACTACAAATATTTGTTGAATGTATGAATAAATAAATGGATGTATGTAGGTGCTAAAGTTTGTAAATAAGATAAATTGCAAAAAAAATAGTTAAAGTGGAAGCAACCCAAGTATCCACCAGCTGATAAGTGAATGAACACAATGTGGTGTGTGTGTGTGTGTGTGTGTGTGTTATTCAGCCTTAAAAAGGAAGTTCTGACACATGCTAAATGTGGATGAACCTTGAAGACATTAGACTAATAAAAATAAGCCAGTCAGAAGAATACAAATATTGTATGATTCCACGTATATAATATACCTAGAGTAGTCAAATTTATAGCAACAGAAAGTAGAATGATTGTTGCCAAGGGCTGGAGGAAGATAAGAATGGAGAGTTAGTGTTTGATGGATACAGAGTTTCCACTGGAAAAGAGGAAAGTTCTGGAGATGAATGGTAGCTATGGTTGTATGACAATGTGAATATTGTTAATAATGTGAATAAAAAAAATTCAGTGGCACAGAACTTTACACTTAAATTGATAAACTTTATGTTATGTATATTTAATTATATAGAGAATTAAAAAAATTTTAAATTACTCCTCAGTCTCCGGAGAAAGGTTAAGCCTGGATTTTAAATCTGACTCAGGTGTTACTGACTGTAACATTTTGAGCAAGTTATAGTATGAAATTTCTATGAACCAGTCTCTTCATTTATAAAGTGGAAATAATGATAGTATTTATTTACCTTATTGACTTGTTTTAACAATGTAGTACTTCCTGGACTTATAAATCATTAAAACTGCAAAATAATTTTGAAGTCTGATATTAGATTGATATTCTTTTTTGTTAATAATATATTAAAAACAGAAAGCGCCAAAACAAATTTTCATTCACTTTGAACACCACTTCATATAAGGAAAAGAACTTTAATGCAAAAAAGTATCTAGAAAGAGAACAATCTCTAAGAAAAGAACATTTAAAAAAATTGGTTTCCAATGAGGTAATTCAGATCAACCCTCCTGCTGAGGATAACCAGGATAGCTAAACAAATATATTTTTAAAAAAATCATTTGGAAGCACCAAAGAGACAAAGAGAGTAAAGAACTATTGGTCTAAGATCTAAGAAAAGAAGGAAATCCAGAAAGGTGACATTGGCACTTAAGGGGTTGTGGAATGTGGACAAGGTGATTGAGAGGCTGATCAGCACTTTTAACAGTCTGATAGGGCTAAGAGAACAGAAGTTGGAATTAAACTATAAAAACAGCTTGCTGCTCCCTCTTACCACTGCCTCTTTGGGTTGAAATATTCAAAGGTTTTACATTTGGAGAAAAAGGGATCTTGGGCTTTTAAAATCTAGCTGTGAATGGTAATTGGATTAAGGTAAATTGAGGTTGCTAGTGCCCCTATGCAATTGTAACAAGGAAATATAAATCCTCTTTAGAGGAAGATAATACCCTAGGTTTCAAAGTAATTCTACAAATAATTTTCTAGGTATAACATGTAGCACATAGTAAAAAAATAACCAAGCACACATGATGATACCAAGAGAAACAACAGATAATAGAATTGACCTATATGGACTCTATAGATACTGGAATTCTCAAACACAGACTTTAAAATAACTATGCGTAATATTCCAAGGAATAAAGGACAAGATTGAAAACTGTTTTTCAAAGATTTATGTATTTATTTGAGAGACAGAGCATGAGTAGGAGAGGCAGAGGGAGAGAGAGTCTCAAGCAAACTCCATGCTAAGCACAGAGCCCAGTGCAGAGCTTGAACTCAGGACCCTGAAATCAGGACCTGAGCTGAAGCCAACGGTTGGATGCTCAACTGACTGCACCACCTGAGGTGCCCCCAAGATAAAAAATTTTGGCAGAGATCTGGAAATGATAATAAAAGACAATAAATTTTGAAAAATATCAAATAGAAACTCTAGAAAAAGAATATAACACAAATTAAGAATACAGTTGATAGGCTTTATAGAACATTATATACACTTGAAGAGAGAATTTATGAAATGAAAAATATGTCAGTGAAAAGATCCAGAATGAGGCATAATAAGACAAAAAAAAATAAAAAAGGAAGGGGGAAGAAAATACAGATGAGAGGCTAGGGGACAAAAGGGTCCAGGAGAAGATCTAATATGCATGTTTTTTTGGAATCCCAGAAATAGAAAGGAGAGGAAATGGGGCAGAAGTGATATTTGAAGAGATAAAGTCTAAAAAATTTTCCTGAACTTATATAATCATCAGGCCACAGATTCAAGCCCAAACAGGTAAAATATAAAGAAGCACATGCCTGGGTGTATCAGTAACTACTGAAAACCAAAGACAAGATGTATCTTAAATGCAGCCAGAGAAAGGGTATAGATTACCTAAAGGATCAACAATTAGACTAACATCTAACTTCTCAAAAGAAACAATGACTTTTCAATAAAACAATGGAAGTCAGGAAACAATGAAATTATATCTTTGATGTGCAACCTACTATTCTTAACCTCAAAACATGTCCTTTAAGAATGACAAACAAAAGTTAAGAAAATATGTCATCAGCAAATTGCAAAAAAGGAAATATAAGACGGTATTCTTTAGGCAGAGAAAAAATTATCCCAGATGGAAGCTCAGAGATGCAGGAAGACCTAAGAGCAACAAAAAAGCAAATATTTGGTAAATCTAAATTAATATTAACTGTATAAACCATCATAGTATCTAGTGCAGTTCAAAATATAATTGACCCTTGAACAATGCAGGAGTAGGGACACTGACCTGCATCCCACACATGGTCAAAATTTGCACATAACTTTGGACTCCCTATAAACTTAATTTCTAATGGCTGACTGTTGACTGGAAGCCTTTCTGATAATAGGAACAGTAGGTTAACACATATTTTGTATGCTATATGTATTAGATGCTGTATTCTAGCAATAAAAACTTTCTTTTGATCTTTTTAGGCTATGTGGTTTGCCTGTGAATTTTTTCAAATTGTTGCAAATCTCCCAAAATTTTTTCAACATATGTATCGAAAAAATGTATGTATAAGTGGACTAGTGCACTTCAAACCTGTATTGTGTAAGGGTCAACTATATAAATAAAATACGTAATCATGGCATAATACAGTGTAGGAGGGGTTAATAGGAAAGGAGTAAAAGTCTCCATATCAATAATAATAGTACCTGATAAGTCAAGGATACATGTTAGAATCTGTAGGATAGCCCCTTAAAAATAGTCTACGTGTGTATATTGGTAAGCAAAATGGTGGGACTGGTGGAGTAATAGAACATTGGATTAGTTCCAAAGAAGACATCAAAGAACAGGCAGGGCAACTAAGAAAGAAAATGATAAAATTGTAGATTTAAACCCATATGAGTCAGTAATTACGTCACATTCAATGAATTGAATGGGATGGAACATTCAATTACAAGACAAAATTGTCAAGTTAAAAAACAAAATCTAACTATGTATGGTTTACAAGAGGCATGTGTAGAACATAAGAGACAAAACCTGTTGGACCCCATGTGGCTGGGATATGGAGTAGGGGCACTGATATTTTTATTTTCAAGGGAGGAATAATAAAATATTATCATAGGTCATTTTGTTAAGTGTTTGTTAAGTGTTTACTAAAGGACTAGGACTAAACATTTTATTCAGCTTATCTCAGTGATCAGTGTCCAGTAACCTCTGTCAGTTTTCTCAGGAACTGCCACCAAGGGGTGGTGGTGGGCATGCTGTGGTGCTGTGGTCTCAGGAGTCAGTGCCACACTGCGGGAAAGCTTTCTGGGCACAATTGCTCCCACATCCAGGAGGTGATGTTTTGGTTTAAAATAAAAACTCTGTAGGAATCAATCTGATACTTAGTCAAGCAAAACAAACCGTCTTTCCCAGCCTCAGGCTGCCAACCCTTACTTTCAAGCTCAATCAAAGTTTAGGATGTGGAAGTGAGGAAACCTGAATGACATCATATTGACTCTGCAGTCAAGAGGTGGAAGGAGAATAAGGTTCAGAGTCAGGGATTTTCTCCTCACTCTGCTCTTGCCAGCTGTGGGAACTTGCAAGTCAACAAGGCCACCAAAAGTCAGTTCTTCAATAGAGGGGAGGTCACCCTACCTGCTTCATTGGTTGTGAGAGGGTTAAATGAGCCACCTTGAATGAAAGCTTCCCTGTCTTCTACATAGAACTTTCCCTTTACAGTTGCTCCATATGCATAATCCAGCATCTGAGCCTCCAAATCTGAGGTCACTTTGTCCCACATTTTTGTTTTGCAGACAAGAAAATCGAGGCACTGAGAGGCTGAATGCTAACTGTGTGATCTTGGGCAAATTGCTTCCTCTCTCTGGTGCCAGTTTCCTCATCTATAAAACAATCGGTAATAGCAGTCTCGGTACATTTTTTGTGACAATTGAATAAAAAAAACATATATGTAAAGGACCTGTCACTTGGTAAACATTTGAGGTATTGTAGTGGCTGCTGTTTTTTGTAATGATTTTTAAATTAATATTGTTATCATTTCATGTCACATTTTGAGAAGTCAATTGCTCTGAGGTATTAAGCACTAGCAGGCTGCAGCCACTTACTTGGTCACAAACCCTGGGGTTGGTGGGTTTTCCTGGGGAGACCTTCCTCATGGGGTCAGGTAGAGTTCAGTGAACTCGCAAAGAAGCGTGATTTTAGACGCTCCAAGGTACATCCACTCCTCTCCTCTCCACTCCCTCTGCCTGTTATTAAACTGGTAGTTTTTACAACATCAATAAAGAACTTTCCTACCCAATTACCCCAGACAATAGGCTGAAAAGCAGTTTCGACTATGAAAACTTCGTGTTGGGTTCATTTAGATTGTTTTGCTGTGTCAAATCCTCACTTGAGTTCAAAAGTTCAGCTGAACCATGAACTTTGTAATTTCACAGCAGGCAGCTCTACAAATATAGAGGAAAGTGAAAAAACATACAATATTTAAGGTGGGCTTGTTGCATCGTATGTAATCTGGTTAGGAACGGGTGTACGTAAAACAGCCCTTAATTTACAGCACACAGTAACACATCAAAAAGAAAGGGAAACAAAATTAAACCAAACTGTTCCTTGAATTACCTGACCTCCGAGGCTTCCAAGGGAACATTTGTGACTAATCATTAGTGGACAAACTTAGGCCAGCTAATCTTCTTAATAAATTGTGAAGCCTTGTATACCTCTTGGTTTTAGTGGTGGCTTTTCTGCCTGTCTGGAACCAGCACCATATCAAAACAAAAGGGTCATGACTTTATGTATTTGTTAAAGTTAGAATCCATGTTCTCATGTAACTCAGGCTTGATTTGACCTGGTTACACAAGTGTAGGTGAAGCGAAAGTTTCACAGGAATGAGAATAATGCTGTGCTTTCACTTGTCTGTTAATAAATACACACACACACACACACACACACACACACACACAAATGAAGTTCAAGAACCCCTCATTTTGTAAGCCTTGTGTTGGTACAGTTTCGCCTTCAGGGGTAAAGCAAACAAGATAACAAGCTCCTTGGGTTAGGGCGTCTTTAGCTTTTCCCAGCGCGTCCTCAATGCCACGGGATGTGACTTCATGTCGCATCAATATTTGCTTCATTTGTTACAAGGAAAGGTGTTTCCTGTTGGTTTTTACAATGCAGCATGTACTGGTAAAGGGACAGCTTGAGGCAGATAGTTTGGGGCAAGGGGGTCAGTCACAGCAAGGTGAGTTTTTATATGGCAGCTGTTTATTCCCCTTTATTCACCAAGGGTTGGTCTATGGGTCAGGAGAGGAAAGCCGTGCTCGGTCATTTGTGGAAACAGAGAGGAAGAGAAGGGGTAAGAAGGTCAAGTCCTGTGACAGATGGCTCTTCAGGAGCTAAATGGGACTGGCTCTTTGAAAAGCAGTTTCCCTCTTTTCTGACTCTTATCTCAAAGTTGCCAGGATTTTAGCTCTAGCCAGCTCAGAACCCTTCTTAGAAAAATCTCCCAGTGGAGACAGTCAGCTGGCATCCTGCTGTCCTTAGCAGTGTGCTTTTCCACACAAGATCTTGTCCGGTTCAGTCAAGAATCGGTGAAACTTTTCTGTTTTATTTTCCAGACGTAAATCAACACAATAAACTCAGTGCCTCCGACCGAGAACCAGAACAATAAAGGCGGAGAGGGTAGAGTGAAGACTGTGGATTTGGTTGACCTAGTTAAAGGTGGTCTGTCTTCCTGGGGTGTAAGGCTGGAAGGGGAAGCAGGGATCCCTGCCTTTGTGGCTGGGTGAACTGGGCTGCCCAGATTGGACAGCCTGGCTTCTGGTTGACCTGCCCTTCATAGTGGGACTGTGTGTCTCCTGATGAGGCCAGTACAGGAAGGGAGTTGGTGGCATTCTTTTAAGGGCTTGTAAGATAGTGAATAATGACAGGAGTTTTTGTTCATTCAGAAAGCGTTTATGGAGAATGCACTTCAGGGGAACGACAGGCATCTGTCAGGTCGAGGTTAGGAGGGGAGAGAAAGAACCTTCTGTGGGGGAGATGCTAGGAGGTGAAGGTGGCAGAGGCGGTGCTGTGGTCTGGTGTCTGCCCCTTTGTTGTGTCTGTAGAATGGTGGGATAGGGGTATGGGCTCTCAAGGGACAAAAGAGTGCATGGCAGTGACCTCAGAATAAAAGAGAGATGTGTGGGTAAGCAGGAAAGAAGTAAAACTTCTGAGGGGGTCAGCCTTAGAAGATCTGCACAGGCTTTGGAAGGGCTGAATTTGGGGTGTTTGCATGGTGGAAACAGAGGTGAGGGGCAGATTTTAGATGCAGAAAAAGTTAAACTTTCACTCTCTGTGGATCTCTGCTCTGTCCATATGACTTACTTACCTATATGGATTTTACTCTGCATTAGTCTTTAGGACCAACCCCGAAAAGTTATCCAGAGGTCACCACAACTAGCAGTTACTTGTCATCCTCTTCACATCAGTATCTTTATATATATTATTTGTAATCCTTCAACAGTCCTGCTAGGTATGTGCTAGGATCTGTAGCTTGCAATTGAGAAGACAGAGGCCCACAAGTTAAATGACTTTACTGGGTGCACCTAGCTACAGGTGGGCAGAGGTGGTCTGGGAGGCAGCTTCAGGGGAAGGAGGTCTTCACTTGAGTCCTTAGTGGTGGGGACAGAAATGGCTGCCTTTGTGGATAGCCATGGGCTACCAAGAAGACAGCTTGGGTCTGCACTTTCATGCCATGGGATGGATTTGAGAAGTTCCAGGCTGCCCTGAGGTGACATCCTTGGCCAGGTAGGGCCCATCATCCTTCCTACAACCTTAAGGACAGCAAGATTTTGAACCTGGATTCGGGTCTAATAAGCTTTGCAAAAAAAGAATAAATTTCTTTTTTAATGGACTCATTAAGTCTAGAATCATTTGTGAAACCTGTCAGTGATGAGAAAAGCAAAAATGGAAAACAAGCTCAATTTGCTATGCACATCTCAATTTCTATTCCATTCTCAGGGACATGAGCCTGCTTGGTTGGTACTGAAGGCAGTGGCCCATGGTATCCATGTCTGAATCATGTGATCCATCCTTCACACCAGAGCTGATTCAAACCAGCTATGCAGTTTGGGAGAATTTGACTTTGGGAATTTGAGAAACTGAGTGTAGGGGAAATTGAAGCTAACAAGGCAGGATATGGAGGTGTTAAAAGGGGAAGCCATTCTAGATAACAGGAATGGCATGATCAAATGACAGAAGTGACAGGGCCTCTCCACCAGTGCACCACCTTCCCTGGTGTAGAAGGTCAGTGGGGGCCGCGGGAGGAGGGTGTGGGGCCCACACCGGAGGGCTCGGGGAAACCCCTAGATGCCAGGTTAAGGACTTTGAACTGGAGATTATAGGAAGCTATTGAAAATTAAGTATGGGGGAAGGAAGCAGGAAGTATCTTTCCAGAATATTAACCTATGGCAGTGTGCACAATGCATTGAAGGATATGAATCTGGCAACGAATTAATGTCAGACAATAATCAAATGTCATAATCACTGTGTGGCCTGCCTCTTGAGCTAACATGAAGATGATCATTATATGGATAACTTGTGTCCCTGCTGTCTCCTCTATTCTCAACTGATTGCCAGTTTCTATTTATTCACCACGTATTATTTACTACTGTTGTTTTAATTGTGTGCTTGTCCCTCTGTTCAGCACCAAAAGCCTTCTGCTTCATATAGTTATTTATATGTTTATCTCCACCACTGTAGCACCTCCCTGAGGAATCCAAATTTTCAGTTTGAGTCTGTTTCCTAGAGCATGCCCAGACTAAGATTACTGGAGCCTAGGAGATCTCTATCAAAGAAATAGCAACCCTGCCTCCTAGTTCCTGAACTTGGCTTCCAGGGTGGAATCTATTATTAAATAAATAAGGTATTAACCAAATCAAACAACTTTTAATGACCCAGAAAAATAATTCAATTCACAGAAAAAAGTCAAGAGAAGAGCAGACATATCAGCAACACAGCTTGCAGCAGAGTTGGTGAATGCTGGTAATGCTGTGCTTTCGCAGTTAATCTTGCAAGATTCCCATGCAGTTTCCTGGAGAAGATGGACCCTTGCCCTCCAGAAGTTTGTTTTGTTTTGTTTTGCTTTTTGTTTTTTACGTGTGCTCATGGATGAGCAAAAGAACTAGAAGTCATCATTCCTTCATTCAGTATGTATAATTGAACCTCACTGCGTCAGTGTGTGGGGAGGCAGATGTGCCAACTCAGCCAGTGTGAATAGGGGTCCTGCAAAGGCTAGTTCAGAGCAGTGTGTAGGGGAGAGCCATCAGTTCTGCTGTGGGGGAAGTGCAGGGGTCCTGGAAGTCTTCCTAGAGGAGATCAGTTTCGAACGAGGCCTTTGAGAATAAGAAAGTCCAGTGGAATGGAATAAAGGGAAGAACATTTTAGGCTGGGGACACTAAAGGGACAAAGGTAGAGGGGCTCAGATTTTTTGTTTTGTTTTGTTTTTTGTTTGTTTGTTTGTTTGTTTTCGTTTTTTTAGCAGGGCTGCTATTGGCATTTTGGCCAGGACTGTTATAGGACACTGCCCACTCCTTAGTTGCACTGCAAGGGGTTTATGTCCCTTCTCTACCTAACACCCTATGGTGACAACCAGAGCCTTTCAAACATTTCTAACGGCCCCCGGCCCCTGGGTGAGAGAGGACTGGGGGCAATCAGTGCCACCCTGCATGAGAGCCACTGGAGGAAGTTCCTCAGACTTGAGTGGGAGGGAGTCACTATTATATAGGCTTTTGAAAAAAAAAATATATATATAGGCTTTTGTTTAAGAGAGGTAGGACTTCTTCCTTAGAGTGTGGAGAACCAGTGCAAATTCTGGACAAGGGAAAGACCTGGTCACAGGGGAACTGGGTTTATAAAGGTCCCTTTGACCTCATGGTGAGAGGCAGATTACAAGAGGTAGAGTCTGAAAAATACAAGGCAGATCTCTCCCTCTCTCCCTCCCTCCCTTCTTTCCCATCTATTTTTACCAACACACAATTAGTAAGTTAATTGTTCCCTGCTTTTCTTGGGCCATTCACTTAGGTATTTCAAAGAATGGAACATTTTCCCCATGAATTTCCATGCTTTCTGGAAAACTGCTTTTCTGAAGTGGTTCTAAATGATCTCAGCTACCACATCCAGGTCTTGTGCTTTGTTTAATCCTCACAATATGAGGCAGGACTTATTGCGCCTATTTTATGGATGGGGAAACTGAGGTTCAGAGGTCTGAATCTAAATCCTAGGCTTGTAACCACTCCATTATAGTGACTGGGGAGTTTTGGTTAGCATGTCATTATTAATTTTTCTTTTCCTAATCCGCAGTGTGGTACCCAAGGAACCATTTCTGAGAGATGGGGACTGGTTCTTTTCCTTGCTTTGCTCTTTTCCATCAGCTTTCTGGAATGATGAGAACTGTCGGAGTAAGCCTTAGCACTGGGCCACCATAGCATGGTTAGAGCTGTTGCCTGATGTAAGAGGCCCCAGGCTTTCAGTTGCCCTTTGGGGAAAAATTATTTTACTGAAAATCACTCACTGCCCCCAACATGTTTAGCCAAGATGTTCTCATTTTCTCGGAGCCAGAATAAACTGGCAGGGTGCTAGAGTCAATGCCGGCTGGGACCCACGTGTGCTTCCGCTGGCCGAGGAGTGATAGACGAGGCAACAGCGTCCTTCAACTCAGACTTTCTCCCGGCCTGATTTATTGCTCCCGTCTCTTGCTCTGGCTTTTTGCTAAGATTTCCTTCCAAAATCTTCACTGCGGATCCAGGATTGTCCATGTGGGTTTTTGCTTTGCCACTGTTGACGGAGAGCTTTGGGTGAATGCCCTGGCACCACCCACTCCTGCCCTATCTGCAGGAATCATCTTTAATCTGTCAAAACCCAGATCTGTTCACAGGCTGTGAAGGGTGGCTCCTGTCCAAAGCCACTTCCACCCCTTCCCCTGTTCCTGCCACATGGTGGCTGAGCAAATGGCTTCAGAGGCTCGAGGCTAGCCCAGTCTCTTTGAATCCGGACCCAACGTTTCCTAGTACGCTGTCTGGTCCCTTGCATCAGAGATCTCTTTGTGAAATAATGCAATAATGTTTTCTCAAGAGAACCGGAGTAGCCATTTATTTTGGCTCCACCATATTGATTCAAGGAAATCTCTTCCCTCTTCTTTAAATTGTTACTGGAGTCAGCAGGGTTTTTGTGCTCAACCATTTGCCCAGGGCGAAACCCCTTCCATCCAACCCCTCTGGATTATATTTGCCGAAGTGGGAAAACACTCAAGCAAAATATCTTCCCTAGAATTAGTGAAAGACTCCTTTTAAGATAGTTAATAAAAATCAGGCATCTCTTTTGGTATGATTTTTCATTTCAGAAGCCAAAGTATAGCCTGGCTTTTAAGACCTGCAAGCCGCACAAGGCCTTTGCTGGGTGGGTTGGCGTCTCTTTCCAGACGCCTGGAGCTCTGGAGTTCCCGCTCTGAGGAGAGCTTGTCTGTGTGCATGTCTGACTCTCCCTCTCACACATAGTTTACATTTTCCTGTCATTGCAATGTCACTCCGGCTGCACTGTATGAAACTAGTATTTTTATTTTTGACCTTTGAGAATTTTTTTTCCTCCTTGCACCTAGAGACAGTGAAGCTGAACCATGAATCTTAACCACAAAAATTTTTCTTGTGTTTCCCTAAATTGCAAGCCATCTAAGACTGGTCTCAGGATATTCTTGTATAGCTGCTGCCACACAGTTCCTTTTCTTTGGAGTGGTAGTGAGGGCAGGTATGTGTGGCTTGAAAGGATCTTCAAGGTCCTTCTGGTAAACACCATCCTGCACCCATTGAGACTCTCGGGTCTAAATGAAGGCATAGTTAATTTGGCCTCTTGACTAAACTCACAAGAGTCTTGGTCAGGATTTCAACTCTGAAACCTCAATCAAACCATTTAATAGTTTTGATATGGTCAAAATGGTTGAATTGGTTATGTATGGATGTCTAAATGTGGCTATATTTCAAGTTCTTCTGTCTTTATGAGAATTCTCTAAACTTTTGCACAATTCCTCCAGTATCTCCTCCATTGGGCTTAAATTCCTTGGAATAAGTTTGGCAGTTTGTTAGCCATTTGGAGTGTCAGATTCTTCATTTGTAAAATCGGAGTGTTGTGAGGATTTGCAGCGTTGTGAGGATTAGAGGCAGGGTATGTGGGTTACCGAGCACAATGCCAGGAATGCAGTAGAGAGCTAGGGAAAGGAGTGCTATACCTGAGGTGATGATAGTGATATTTACAGTTGAGATTAAAACAACTTGATTTTTTTCTTCTCCCCAATACATTCGGATCTTTATAGGCATGGTAAGCTGGGATTCCCAAAATTGAAAATGAGGGTGAAAAGCCACTGTATTTTGAGCTTCTACTATGTGCCATGCTGTCTGTCGGGTTAGGTGCCTGCATGTGCTCTTTCATTAGTCCTCATCTCAGTGCTCTGAAATGGCACTAATAGTCCCATTTTATAGATGAATACCCTGAATCTAAAGAGGCTAGTTATGTATCAGTCAAGGCTCTTGGTTACAGCAATGGATTGATTTAAGCAGAAAAAGAATTTATGCAAGGGATATCAAGATGCTCACAGAATCACTGGGAAGATTAGGGGACAGGCTTAGAAAACAGGGCAGGAACAGGCTTAGAACAAATGCTCTAAAGTCTGCAGCCAAATCCACACCACAGAACTGTTCCCCAATACCACTGGCCCTGGACCCTGGGAGCTGTCGCCACCACTGCAGCCATTTAGAAACCAGTCCTTGCTGCCACTGTTGCTACTGCAGAAAGAATGCTCTCTTTATCTTGAGTCAACAGCTCCCAATTCTGAATCTGGGGTGGGTATCTCCTTACCCCAGCTTAGATCACATGCCTGTGTCCTACTGAAAGGGATGCTGGGAACACTGACTTTCAGGTAAAGAAAATTCATGTTCCCAAACTCATTTGGTGTGGAAATTTTCAAACATAGAAAGAGAATCAGAAGTTAGGGTAGCCCAAAAGTCATTAAAAGTCATTGAGAAATCTGGATTCATCACCCAAACTGGACACACCCAAATGCTGTTACTAGGTGATCTTCCATGGGGAGTATCTTTGCCTTCTCCAAGCACCAGACTTCAAGTCTTTTCTCTTGACAGGTACAACTACTGCTGTAAATACTGGTGCTTTTAATAAACAGAATACACGTTAATAGCCCCCTGCCAAAAATCCCTTGGTACCTAAATGAGTGAGAGGGTTTGGAGGCTGAGGACTCCTTAATAAACAGACTTTGACTCATGGGTGGAAAACATTCCTGAGATGGTCTAACCCACTTCTTTACCTGTAGTGGAGAAAAATCCATGTGGGATGCCATCAGCTTCACAGATGGGTTATATTACTCAATAAATAGCCTTACCCTGCCCTAGAATCTCAACACATAGAACACTCTGAGAGAAAGAAGAAAACTTCCTCCAAAAAATAAAATCATACCACCAGATAAAGCAAAAATTGGTTACAACTATCCCATAGGGCAATTTAACAATATGCAAGCATTAGGAGCCTTACAAATATGTCTGATTCACTAAATCCTATTTTTTAGAAATCAGGTCTGGGGAAATGTAGACAAAAGTGTAGAGAAAGTTTATGTTCCAGAATATTTATTTATAACAGGTTAATTTACACTAGAAAAATATTGGTCCTGATTTAAAAGTATATATATACATTGTACCCACACATATTCATATAAAAAATCCAATAAGAAAGATACCAAAATGTCAATTTTATAATTGTGAGATTTTCTCTCGGGTGAAGGGATTGCAGTTGATTTTTAAATGTTATTTTAAGGGACTCCTGGGTGGCTCACTGGTTGAGCATCTGCCTCTGGCTCAGGGCGTGACCCCAAGGTGCTGGGATCAAGTAGGGAGCCTGCTTCTCCCTCTGCCTATGTCTCTGCCTCTCTCCCTCTCTCTGTCTCTCATGAATAAATAAATAAAATCTTTTAAAAAATATAAAATAAATGTTATTCTAAAAATATTTTTTTGGGACTTCCAGAACTTTTTACAATAAATATGTACTTCTTTTATAATTAGAAAAATAGTATGTATTACATTTTAAAAATTCCATCAGATATACCATCTTCAAAGAAACCGAAGAGAAAAAAGTTAAACCAGTATTCAGGGGAGAAGGATGGTTCTGTCCATCCCTAGGGGCCCTCTGGGTAGAGGACAAATTAAAACCTAAAAGTTTAAAGTCAATCAGTTTGTCTTCATAGGCCTTAGATGGGGAAAACTTCAGTCATTTTCCTTGCCTGGCACTCTTGTGGTCAGAGGATGAAATCCAATCATGGGGTCAGTTGGGTTTATACATTCCATGGCAAACCAATTTGGCCATTTCTCTGCATTTCCCAAAAGTTCTCTGACTTCCTAGACAGGAATTGTGAGCACAGGGAGACCTTTATGCTGGTTCCTGCAGCACATCTGGTTAACAGCATGTGCCAGATGGGCTCCCTTTCATCTGGGGAGAGGGGCAGTAGGGGGCACACGAGCCTCTGTAGGTCCAAGGAACTTCCCCAGTGGAGGCTCCAGTTCTTGGTGAAGTATTTCAAGTTAGGATGTAAGTGTATCATGTTGGAATCCCAACGTTTTTTAACTTTACGGAAATATGCTTTTTATTAGAGTCTGCCCACCTAACTTAGTTTCACTGCTCAACCCAAAGATGTTTTAGACAAACTATTGGCTGGTTTCTGACACCATGGTACATGACATGAGTATTCATTGAACATCTACTATGTGCCCTACACTGTCTCCGCACTGAGAGAGACAGCAATGAGCAAGACAGTGTGATCCCTGGACTCAGGAAGCTCGCTTCCACCAGTAAGAAAGCACATTGCCCTGGTGTGTCTTCCTGCACTTGGGCACAGACTGCTGACTTTCTGCACTCACAAACCCATCTGTTGGTTGTTCTCTAGCCAGCCTCTGATAGTACCAATCTTTCCATCCCCTTTGACATGGAAGTAAAACTCTAGAAAATACTCAAGTAAAACTCTAGAAAATACTCAAGTCTACAAGTCCAAGAATAGTGAAAAAAGAGTATTTCTGGAAGAGGATGAGTGATTGACTTCATCCAGTAGCTAGAAAAAAAAAAAAAGGATGAGATAGGTGAGTGGCCAGTACCTACTAGGAGAGAGAAATAAATGGAGGGACGGCTGAGAGGAAGTGTCGCTGCAGCCATATCGGGCTTTGGCAAAGCTGCAGTACAGGATTGGCTCAGTCTCTTCTCAGGAGCTTCTCCTGGCTATGCCTCTGCCCACCTTGCCCCCTACATTGTCCTAAATGTTGTCCTTTTATTCCCCATTCTTTGCAGAAACTCTGGGTGAAAGGAAGCTAGCCCATTCCTTCTCCTCTTTCCCTACTCACCAACTCCTCCTTCCTCCAGCCCTGAGGCCTGAATATTCCTACTGAAGCACTTTCCAGACAACTAGCCCAGTTGGGCCTTATCAACCCTCCTGTGTCAAGGGAGGACAATTGTCTCTTTATCCAGAAATCAGCCAACCGGAAGCCTACCCACTGAAATCTTTTCCATTTGGACCAGTATTTTTATAACCACATCTGCTTTACTTTTTTGGTAAATTCAGTGGTTAGGCTGAGAACTGTAGACAACCAGTTCTCTACAAAACTAAACACTATTTACAAGGACTTCTCAAGAGTTTAAGATGCCTCTTCATTTATTAAAGATAGATGGAATGGTGCTTTGAAAAGTTGTTTTATATATTTTGTGCCATTCTTCAACTTAAAAAGAAGCCAATTTTGTATGCTTTAGGTAAAGGACTTCTAAGAGTGCAGGCAGGAAACAAAATTGACCTCAAAAGTTTCAAATTAGAGAACTTTTGGAAAATGACCACTTAATAGAGGGATGATAATCAGGCTAGAGGGAATCCACAAGGGAAATTGAGGCATCTAGAGACTAGCAGCAGTGAGGAATCCACCTCTGGTCCTGGAGGGGCGAGGAGAGGAGCCAGTGTTACTGAAGAGCTGGTGAAGCTGGAGCCTGAGAGGGAGCTGGTGGAAACCACAGCCTCGGAGGGATGCAGCCTCCACCAGAATCAGATGCTGCAGCAGAATAGGGGCCGAAAGAAACACCCTGACCTCTCTCTCCTCCCACCTGCTCATCTCCAATGGAAGCCAGATGGCCAAAGGAGAGGTCAAAGGAGGCAGACGATGCAGTCCCTAAGGGGATCCTCATACCAGGACACAGAACACGTCAGAAAAAGGTACAAAATGTATTGGGCAGGGCACTAGTGGGCAGAATTTAAAGAATAACCAGGAGAGATACTCTCCCTCAGACCCAGAATATGGAATTACTCAGCATTGTTTTCCATCGACTCTTACTAAATGTCATTTTATTGGTCAAACCTCCCAAGAGTTGTGGGTTAGCTTTTTTTTTTTTCCTCCTGCAAATGCTTTCTGAAAGTCATGGCTGGTTATCCCTGTAACATTATCATTTTCATTTATTTAAAAATATTTATTGGGTACTTACTTACTATGTACTGGGCACTATTGGAAAAAGTCCCATTTGCCTCCCACCCATCATTCCCATTCATAGGGATCATTTCACCTTCCACTTTTAAATAAAATACCAAATAGTCTTTCCATTTGGACCAGTATTTTTATAACCACATCTGCTTTACTTTTTTGGTAAATTTCAATTCTGTTTGACTTGATAGTCTGTCCTGGACAACTGAACCCCAAAGCCTCTCTGAATCTAACAGAAAGTTTATAGTCTTTTTCTGGGCTAGAACTCAAGTTGCTGATGCCTGTGTGTGTGTGTGTGTGTGTGTGTGTGTGTGTGTTTGCAGGAGCAACACTTTTGGTTCTGTGAACTTTCAAAATAAAACTTGGTCTTATTGAATGTAGAAAATACTTTAACGAGAAAACAATCCTTTTCAAGAATCTGTCCATATCAGAGGCAAATTTTTTGACTGTAGCCCTCAATAAAAAATACATTGTATATTTGAACCTAGTTTCATGAAACTATACTCACTACTACTTTGTTTGATGCATTCAATTTTTTCTATCCTATTCTATTTCTTTTTTAAAAAAATGCTGATAGTAACCCCCTAACTTGATTTTATACAGTATTAATGGATTGCACTCTGCAGTATGGAAAACACGGTCTACATGATATCTTGATACTATTTTTAAAATAGACCCAGCACCAGAATCTATATTTAAAAGGTGGTTAAGATAACCTAAATGTTTATTTCTTAGCCATCATCAAATGTGCCAATCTCAACGTTTTTCTTTCTTTTAAGAAAGCCAAGCTGGTCTGACCAGCAGCTTTCCCCCTATTCTCCCCCTACTCCCCAGTCTGGTGAAGGGTTCTGCATTTACTGCCAGTCTGGCTTGTGGCTGAGCTGATTAGTAATAGGGATGGGCATCTGTGGCTTACCAACCCATCTTTGTAAACACAACCAGTGTTTTTTGTTTATTTTAACCTGAAGAAATCTGTTTGACTTGCAGTTGTTGGGGGAAGGTTCACTGCAAAGATAGCACAGGGGGTCCTGGTGAGCACCTGACTCATCGTGGAGGGACTGGAAGAATTTAGATGAGAATAAAGTCCTCTCCCACCACCGAGACTGTGAGGGAGGGGACCAGGTGGATGAGAATCATTACTGCCATTCATCGGGCACTTACTGTGTGTTAAGGGCATTCTATACATTATCTCACTTCATTCTTACAGCAATCCAGTGAGTAGGTGTTACTATCTTCATTTTAGGGCAGAGGGAAGTATTAGGAGGAAATGGAAATTCAAGTGGTTTTATAACTTTCCAAAGCCCCCACAGGTTGTGTGAAGTTGAACTAGACATTACTTTTACCCATGAAACTATAATGTTTCCTCTTTTGTCTCTGATCTGCAAACAGGAGCAGGTAGAAAAATTTCTTTTTGCTACTGGGTCATTGGGTGTGGGGTTTGGAGTGTGGAGGCTCTCTTCTAGTTTCTGGGGTTGCCTTGGGAAAGATACCACCCCTGTGTCTGAATTTCTCAGCTGGAATTTAGAATTCCAGATATAACACAAATAAGTAATTGGAAACTAGGGGCGCCTGGCTGGCTCAGTCAGAAGGGCACGTGACTCTTGACCTTGGGGCTTGTGAGTTTGAGCCCCACATGGGGTGTAGAGATTACTTAAATAAATAAACTTAAAAAGAAATCATTGGAAACTAGATAGCAGCTAATATTATCATTCAGCTTGTTGATAATAGCAACACACTTCTAAGAGCCATTTAGACTGTATTTGTCATTCATAACCTGGTCTCTATGGGGGGAAAAGCATATCAAGTTACAAACAACACATTTTTGAGATACATTTAATCTGTGAACTGGTGAATGCATTCATTTAACGTATGCAAATTATTATTCCATATCTAGTTGCCTCCCCTACCCCCATGATAATGCAGGACACGTCTCCATAGCTAGAGGAAGAGAATCAGAAACTATGGAACTAAAGTAATATTGTAGGCTTCTACTACAAAAATTAGAGCAGAAGAGTGCCTGATGGGCTTAGTTGGTTAAGCGTCCCACTCTTGATTTCAACTCAGGTTGATCTCAGGGCTGTGAGATTGAGCTCCGCGTTGGGCTCTGCACTCAGCATGGACTCCACTTGAGATTATTCCTCTCCCTCTGCCCCTCTCCCTGCTTTGTCTCTCTCTCAAATAGGTAAGTAAATAAATAAAATCTTAAAAAGAAGATAGACCATCTATTAAAAAAAAAAAAAAAAAAGAGCAGATACAAAAAAAGATACAAGACTTTCGAGGATAGATTGACATTGAGAGTTTTAGAAAGAAAGTTAGCAAAGACTTGGTGTTTTGAGAACTAAGAAAGAATCAGCATGTGCCTTAAAGTCATTGTAACTTTAGATATCTTATAGGCTAAATAAGGTTAACATCTTATAGACTAAATGGTGTATTAACATGTTCTGTGAAGACCTTTTCCTTTAAAACTTTGCTTAAAAGAGCTAAAGCAATAGACTGACAGTCAAGATCAGAGACTAAGTATACCTTTTTGGTACTTAGAATTTTTCATTTTCTTTATATGATATTGTTGTAGTTATGTTTTATAACTGAATCCACTAGTGATTTTTTTTCCACTAGTGATTTTTAAATCTAATAAGAGATTTGTCTACCCTATATAAACAATGGTGAAGTATCTCTCTGTGTCTAAACTTTCCAGGACTTCAAGTGTCCATGAAATAACTGTTTTACTCATTATGTTAGTCAGAAGGAAAGCAAGGCAAATCAGTTAATGGTTATAACTTGAGGTGGGGCTGGGGTAAGGCTCCTTTAGAGATCTGTCCCCCCAGATTAAACATGGATGATAAAATTACAAAAGAAAGAAGGAAAGAAGACAAGAAAAAATCATATGCAATTATAAAATGCTTATGTTACTTAATTAATACAAGCTCCAAGGTTGTGGACCCCAGAAGCAAATGCTTATAAATGCCTACGAAGTAATATGCATCCTCAAAAACCCAGTGGCTCTGGAAACTTCTTTTATCTTGCTACTCAGAGAGATGTCCGAAGGATTTGTGATCAAAACAGTTGATGCCATGGTTCTGTGCAGATGCTGCCTCTGAGTATCATTCATAATGACTTTCTGCTTGTTTTTTTAGCTTTGAAAACAAAGATGTTTCCATTAGATTTGACCCACTGAGGAGAAAAAGATGCTTAGCTTCGTATGTAGCATCCTTCCAGGGTCCAGATGTTCTGTCTTGGGGAGTGGACCATCCTGGATGGCTCTTTCTGGAAGCTGCTGCTTGGAAGCCAGAGACCAAAGAACCAATATTTATGTTCTCACTGAAGTTAATATAAAGGGTTAGGTACCAATTCCCTGGGCAAGCCACACTATCTTAGACGTGGGCTCTGGATTCTCCAAATAAGCTCTGTTTTTGTCTCTATCTGTCTTGGTGTATGTGCAAGGAAAGGGACAGAAAACCAGTTTTGGGGCCAACACACAGAAATGCTATGAAGATACAAATGTAGGGGTGGTTAGAAGAGCCGGCTCTCATTAAATGGGATTTGCTCTCTTCCAATTGGACATGCACAGGAGTTGGTTTTTAAAAAAGTATTAACTTATTTTTTTTTCCCTTCAAGCTTAGCCAGAGACCTCATGGAGGTCTAACTCCAAGCCAAGCTTGATCTGTTTTAATTCAACCACTGTTGATTTATGGCTTAGCAAAAAATGTCTGAGAATTTTTTTAAGCTAAAAAAATTTTTTTACCCTAACTTGACTCTCTCACATCTCAAATACAGCTGAAGGGATATTTCTCAGACTTTCAAAAGACAAAGACAAAGCCATCTTTGGAATGGAAGAGAACTCTGAAAGCTTCAAATCCCAGTGAGAAATCCTTGATAGTTTATATACAAGTAAAAACAAATATATTAGAAGGCTATGTGACACTTTAAATATGTTCATTTGATTCTCCTTGAATAGAGACTAGAGTAGAATCAACCCAAAGTCAAAGGGGAGGTAGGCGGTGAGGTGAGTGCATTCTGAATTTTTCCCAGAAAGAGGGACACAAAAGTCCTCTCTCTTCTTTCTTTTATTCCTCATCTCTCTCTTCCTACCAACCCCCATTCCAAAAACAAAACAAAACAAACATACCCCGAAACAAAAAAATCCCTCTCATTGTCCAGTCAAAAAAACAATCTGCTGTGAGTTTTCATCTCTCTCTCTCTCTACCTGGCTCTGGAATGTATGTTTTTATGCAGTATGAGTAAGAATTGGACTAACAAGCAGTTACCAACTATGGGAAGGAAACCAATACCAAGTCCATCGTCCCTCCTAGTGCTAATATTTGATGGTTCTAACCCAGTTCCCAAGAGCAGTCCGTTCTCTGCCTCCAGCAGCACTCCGCCTGGGCTGTGTGATTTAACCATTCATTAGTTATGTTCTTTTGGTTTTTCCTGTGGGAGCATCCAATAAGATTGTAAGCTTAGGGAGGGCAGGAACTGATCATATAGTTTCTCTCACTTCCCACAGCTGTGACCTCCAGTCGCTTCCCAAGCTTTCATACATTAGCCCAGTGACTGTCGAAGGAAGTCCCAGGCCTCAGAAGAGTGTGCAGGAGGAACAAAGATAAAGGTGTTTTTCTTCCCGATACTGAGGAAAAACCAAACACACAATTCCTGATAATTGCATTGCGCTCTTCTCCCTGATGGATTTCTGATGAGCAGAGGGGGCATTCTCTACTATGTGTATTTGTGGAGTGTGTGCTTCTCTTCTAAGTGCATCTCTTCACAGGGAAATTTGCTGCTTATACAGAGCTCTGCTCACAAATATTGATACATGTCTGATATGTAGATTGCCTTGGCCCAGACCTAGAATAACTGATTTTACTTCTAATGCTTTAAATTTCTTTAATGGTTTTGGTTATTCAATTTCATGACTATAATGAACTCCTTGGAGACTAAGGCCATATGCATGCTGCGCATTAGCTTTTCTGCCTTAGATATCCTCCTGCTTGCCTACCAGGTAATGGATTAATGGTCAAGAAATAGACCTGGCCCTGAAAACAAATGAAATAATGGGCTGGAATTGCATTTAGCTACAAAAAACAGTTCAGCGTATATATTTTTTTTGCCTAAATGTGACACCAGTGTTTATAAGTGAATTTATAAGAACAAAATAGCTGACTTCTCTTTAAATTATTTCATGCACTGGGTTAAAGAACTTCATAGGTATGATTTCATTTAATCCCCACAGCAATTCTAGGAGTCATTACTATTTATAATTAGGTGCTATTACTGTTGAAATACCACCAATATTCCATAGGACTCATTTAGTCCTTGCAAAGGTTTATCATGTCTTATGTGTATTTATCTAGTACTACATGAAGATTTTGTAGCATTTATTATGTATCTTATCTGTGTTTGTTATATTTGTTGCTCTAAGAAAAGATCCCTCAGACCAGTTGCTTAAAGAACAAAAACATCTAACTCTCTCTCTCCTGTGAAAGTCTAGGAGGCAGGTTTCAGGTTGGCTGGTAGCTGTATACCACATGGTCGTCCAGATTGGTTCCTTCCATACTTTTCTCCACCATCTCCTAGGTATGGCCTAGTGTTAAGGCATTTAGTCTAGAAGTGGTATATATTATTTCTACTTAATTTGGAGAAAACTTAGTTTTGTGATCACATCTAAATTCAAAGGAAAGTAGGAAATGTATCTGCTGGCAGCCATGTTTCTAGCTGCAGTCACATCACAATGAAAGAAGGGATGAATGGAATTCAATGAATAGCTTACTATACCCATTATAGTCCTCAATAAATAGACTGTAAACAGTTGGAGAGCCAGGACTATGTTGTATTCACTTTTGTCCCTGTCACAGGGTTGAACACTTGCCACAGAAATAACAAACACTTGACTCAGGTGTCAGCACTCCCTGCTCTGATGTTTATGGCAGACATCACTAATCAACCATGGCAATCTTCCCTGTTGGACCTGAGTAAGACCTTGGAACCCGTTGCAACATAATGCCCTTGGAAGCTACTAGCAATACGTGAGAATTGGCATAGGATTTGAAACCTATTAGCCTTTCTTGATTATAGGTATTCAAATATTGAATAAAGAGAAGAAGGCACTATAGTCTTTTCCCCCTTGTTTCCATGGAAATATTTGGTGGTTGTGGTAATTTTAAAATATGTCTGCAAATTCATTGGCATATCTTTCTTTCAAAAGGTAGAATTTAATTCCCCTCCACTACCCTTGAAAGTGGCCATTGGTAACTCACTTCTAACAAATAGAATGTGGCAGAAGTAATACTTATGAGACTGTAAAAAAAGATACAGCTTCTACCTGGCACTCTCTCACCTTTGAAATGCTTACTATGGGGGAAAGCCAGCTTTCATGTCACAAGGACATTTAAGCAGTACTGTAAAGAGGCCCATGTAGAAAGGAACAAAAGGTCTGTAACCAATAACTAGCATCAACTTGCCAATCAGGTGAGCAAGCTACCTGGGAATTGGATCCTCCAGCCCCAGCTAAGCCTTCGGACAGTGCAGCCCCAGCAAATATCTGACTGCAACCTCATGAGAGATTCTAAGCTAGAACTGCCCAACTGAGCTACTCCCAAATTCTCAACCAATATAAACCATAAGAAATGATAAGTGGCTATTGCTGTTCAAGCCGTGAATTTTTGGGGTGATTTATGATGCAACAAATGAGGGAATAAATGAATGAATCAATAAAAGAATTGCCTTCTCAGAATGGGAACTCATGGAATGTCAGGATTGCTAAGACCAAGAAGGGTGGGATCTGAAAACTAGATCACAATGGGGATGAAGGAGGGAGTTGGCAGAGAACGCAGTTGCTGGTCATTGACAGAAGTAAAGACAGAAAGAGCACCACCATCTACTTCTAATTTGGAAGGCAAGGGTCATTTGGGTCGTTGGACAAGGGTAAGAGTTTATCTTCAAAGAGGCCTGGATGTGGATAGGTGACCAAATATAAAGAGCTATTTAAACAGTATCTATAACACTTGACAGTGCTGAAAGGAGGAGCAGAGAGATAAAGATTTTATAACAACTTTTTAGTTGGTTGTTGGACTGTTGTTTCAGTGACAGCAGCTCCTGGCTTGGGCTAGACCAGGAAGGAGCTGATCTCTTATTAGGTCGCAGAAAGCTGACTTGATGTTTCAGGAAGAATCAATAGGTTCACAAGAAATAGAAGCTAATAATTATTTTGTGGTTTTCCCAGCCAGCTAGGCCATAGGAGCTGCAGTAGCTCAAAATTTCCCATTTTCATCCATAAGGAGACTTATAGACACCTCCCAAGTTATAATCCTACCCACCTTCCCACCTGGCCTTGTCACAGTAACGCCCCCCCCCTCAACCAAGTACCAGTCCCCCCTAGTGTAGTTTGAAGAACCTATTCATCCACATAATGCTGATGCAAAAGTTTTCCTTCTTCTCCATTCTTCATGATTTTGTTTTCCAGTCTAATTATGCCTTATCATCCACCTGGGTAAATGGGGATAAACCTGATGTAGCACCAACTCTGTGCCCTCCCTTGTACTCTCCTACAATAGTTCTGCACTTGAGACTATGTTACATTTGATTGTGTGTTCGTTTGTGCTCTTTTGGAGGCAAGTAAGAGAAATACACTTGAACTTTAGAAGCAAAGACAGATAATTTATTATTGTGATTCAAGAATCTTTTACTAAATTAAAGAACAGGAATGCACCAAGGTTCAAGCCTAGATGAGAAGTGGGAAATGTGCATAAAACTAGGGAGTTCTTGCTCTGCCTTTGTCTGGACTTCTGTGACATTCACATTGCACCACCGGCTCTATATTTGGTCTGTAGGACAGATGCAAAGTTACCTACTGTGTCAAAATTCATATACAACAGTTCTAGACAATCAGAGACTGTAATTCTCTTTCTGTCTCAGTTCCAGATTCTTAGGGTAAGGACTTTCATGGCTTTTGGGGCCCATCATAGTGGGTAGATGGAAGGCAATTAAAGAGATCACTAAAGTCTCTCATGCCCATCGACTCCTCATGTGCCTGCTTCACGAGTTCCAGATGTGACCAGGTATGTATGATATGGCTAGGGGACACAGATTGGATCCTTGCTCTGGAACCTCTGTTTCTGGCATATATTTGTCAGGACATGTTTGGTTGAAAGTGACGGAAATCCAACTCTAACTTTGGAAAAAAATAATTCCTCATTGTCTCCTGTAAGCACATCACAGAAAGTCAGGATGGAGTTAACTCTGCCACAATCAAATCCAGAGAGTGGACTCTAAATAATGGCAATGCTCAGAGCTACCATTATCTAGGACTTGATATGTTGCTGACTCTGTGCTACCTGCTATATTTATACCAGTGGTTCTCAAACTTCAGTGGGCAGGAGAATCACCTGGAGGGTCCTTCAGAACACTGATTGCTGGGCTAACCCTTGGGGTTTCTGAGTCAGTGGGTCTGGGCTAAGGCCTGAGAATTTGCATTTCTAACAAGTTGCCAGGTGATGCTGATGCTGCTGATCTGAGGGCCCCACTTTGAAGACTACTGACTTACGTTAATTCATTTAAGATGTACAGCAGCCCTGTATGATATTATATTCCCAGGTGTTTAAATGGGGAAACTGATGCTCAAGGCATCACACAGATAATGTAAGAGCTATGATTTAAACCCAAGACTATTTGAACCAAAGTTCTTGGAATGACCACTGAACATACAGCTTGCTTTTGAGGTTCTCACCCAATTTCAGTTTCCTGTTTCTAGTTTACAAACAACAAAATCTACACATTGAAGACCAAACCAGAGCTTTCCAGAAAATCCTAAGAAATTCCTGAGCATGTGTAGCTTCTGCCTATGATGAGTCAATGGGCAGGCGCTGAACCCAGAGCAGCTCATGAGAGGGGCATGACAGCCTGCAGAGCTGCCCAGCTGGAGCAGGGCTCCCAAAGGCATTGCAGCCTCATTATGGCACCCCCATCTCCACCCTCTAACTGACTTGAACTTTTCTTTCCCTTCTCCTTCAGTTTATTTGGCATTCTCTGGGTCCTTAATCCAGTCATTTGGGTGGCAAAAAAAAAAAAAAAAAAAAGGTGGAAATGAGCTTTCTGCAATGTTGATTTTTCTTTCAAATTCATGGCAATGTGGTGTCCCCAGGAATGGTTATTTTCTTCCCTTTCTCCCTAGCGTGAATTCTCAAGTAAGTAGCAAATGATTTCAAATGCATGCCGACTACAGTGGACAGCTGCCAGGAGAGAAGTGAAAATAAACTGGTGACAGGAAGTGTCACAGTTCACGGAAAGGGCAGTGAGGATATAGTGGAGCAAGCCCATGACACTTCTGAGTCCACATGCTGAAAGACTTACCCGAACGGGCTGGGCAGCCACAAATCTCCTAGTAATTCATTAAGTAAAGGGAAACGCTCCCAGAAACATTTCTCTCCTCTCCTAACACCCTTTGTCTTTTAATTTCCAAACTCTGGGTTCATTCCTATGTCAAGCAAGCCTGGGTGAGTCTCTCTAAACAACTCCTTCATTCGTGATGGAACACACTGCAGCCGACTAATGCTTTGACTCTAAGTGTTTTAACAGGCTGAGGAGGTTTCCAAGCTTTAGGATCACAAGATGGATATATGATCAGTGTGAACTACAAAATAGCATCAAAAACAGCATGAAGGATGGTGGAAACAAAAGGGAATCGTGTGGAACTTCACCCAAGAAAGGGATTACAAAGTTAGAAGGAAAGTTACAGGGATAAAAAAAAATTGTATTAAAAGTTAGTCACAAGATAAAGTAAGATGACAGAGTTTAGGTCAAACATACCAATCATATCAATAAATGTAAATGGGCTTAAATTTCTCATATAAAAGAATTTCAGCTTTGCTAACAAAGCAAAATCTAACATTCTGCTATACACAAGAGATATGCCTAAAACAAGAGGTCCTGAGGTTAAAAATAAAAAGATAGACAGAAATACTAACTGCAAATTAAAACCCCAAAGTAGAGTTGCAGTCTTGATGTCTGACAAGATGAAATTTGAACCACAAAGCATTACAGAGACAAAGAAGGAGATACAAGATGCTAGAGGCAGCAATTCAAAGGAAGGTCCATCAATTGTTAATATTTATGCAACTAACAACTGGAGATGCAGGGATGCAGGGGACATAAAAGCCCATTTAATTTAGGTGATTTAAATACATCTCTCTCATCCCAGAAAGATCAAGTAATCAGTAAAGATATCAGAGATTGAAACTTATAACCAGTGAGGTAGCTCTTATAGATCTGTGTGGAAATCTGAACCTCAGTAGAAGAAAGAACAGCCTCTTCTCAAGTGACCATACCTTGGGCCACAAAGGAAAAAACCTCAGTAAATTCCAAAGAACAGAAAGAATACTCTTTGATTACAATACAATCAAAACTAATAATTATTAGCAAACAGAATAGCAAAGACCACTTCATCAGAAAATTAAGGAAAATATAAAAATCATGCTAGTAAACAGCTCTTGGTCTGAGGTAGAAGTATCACATGCAATTATTGGGAATAATGATAATGAAAATACAAATAATCAGCTCTATGGTATTCAGGTAAAGAGTTAATAGAGGGAATAGTTTAGCATTAAATACCTATATCAACACAAATGAAAAGAAATGAATCAAGCACCCCACTCAAAAAGTTAGAAAAGAACAACAAAGTAAGACAAAAGGATGCAGAAGAAAGGAATCAATAAAGGTAAAACAAAAATTAATGAGTTAGAATATAGAAAAAGAGAATAAGCCTAGGATTGACACAATTAATACAATATACAAACCACCAGCTAAACTATTTTAAAAATTAATGATATCATGGCCACTAAATTAGAAATGGTAGCAGTGCGTAGATGGGGAAAACCATCAAAGCAGAGGAAATCTATAATAAAAACATGAGACTTTTAAGAAATTCTGTGCAAAAATATTTGAAAACTCGATGAAATGGATAATTTGCTAGAAAAAATACAACTTATGTTAGGTAATCCCAGGAGAGACAGAGTCTTAACAGACCAGTTACCATAGAAGAAATAGAAAAAATAGTTCAAGAGTTTCCTTACAAAAAAGCACCAGGACCAAATGGTTTCACAGGGAAACTACCAAACCTTTAAAGATCAGGTAATACCAATGCTACTTAAGAGCAAAGAAAAAGAAGAACTCCAGATAATTTAAGCATTTGTGAGACTGATAGCTATAGTGGCTGAAAGAATGTAAAATATGCTCATATCCATCAGTTGATAATATAGATGCCAACTAGTAATGATACTAAAACAAAATAAGAGCAACAAAACTTACTTATCACCTTTGGAGGATATTAGGATATTTATTTTGAAAGCTAGCCATTAAAGGGAAAGAATCAAGCATTTATCTTTCTTTTCCTATATAGACTGTATATTGTGATGAAGGTAAGTTTCTTCTTACCAAAACATTCCAGCTGAAAAATACAAAGTATTTATAGGTTTAGAATATCACGATTTTGTAACCTCCAAAAAAATTCGTGGATCTGGGCTATACTCATCAAAGGCTGCTCACTTCTTAAAAGGTCAGATCAAGAGACGTTACACGTTTTCTAGTGGAAGTCCACTGCACCATCCATAGTACATTCTTGGCACAAAATCAAACCTGAATCTGACCAAGCCTCTATAACTACTAATTTACAAGGAACACACGGTTCAAAGGAACATGTGAAGTAATACCACAGGGATGCAATCAGCAAAACCCAAACTATGGAGACTCTACAGGACAAATGACTCAATTTCCTAAACAAACAAACTGCAAGGGGAAGAAGAGATGGTAAGGGAATCTATAGATTAAAAGATATTGAAGAAACATTAACCAATCCAACATGTGGATGTAATTTGGATCCTGATTCACGTGACAACTGAGGGAGATTTGGCCACTGACTGGTAATATAAGGATATTAAATATTTATTGTTAGTTTTTAAAGGTGTGATATTGGTACTTCAACTTTAAAAAAAGAGTTCATCTATTTCAGAGATACATTCTGAAATGTTTAAAATGAAATTATATCATGTGCTATTTGCTCTAAGAGATTGAAGGTGGAAGGGGAGAGAATTATATGAGGCTTTAAATAAAATAAGATGGGCTAGGAGGTGGTATTTGAGAAAACTGAGTGGACATGGAGTTTCACTATACTATTCTTTATACTTTTGTGTGTGTTTGAAATTTCCCAAAGTTAAAAAGGTTTTTGCTGTTGTTTTTAATTAGTCACCATTCTGGTTGATTGTTATATTTCTCTTATATGTTTCCCTTTTTTCCAAAATTTTCACAATGATAGTGATTTACTTTAAATAATGGGAAGAATGCTTTCTGGCAAAGAATAAAACTAAAGTTTAGTCCCTGCCTGATTTCTTAGTAGCTCACTGTGCAGTTTGATAACACCTGTTGTTTGTTGAGTTTATTATGTGGCAGGTATAGTTCAAGTATGTATGTGGATTAAGTTATTTATTCTTAAGTACATTCTTATTTTCCCTCAGAGATGAGGAAATGGAAACCCAGAGACTTTAAGTAATTTACTCAAGATAATATAGCTCGAGGACACCTGGCTGGCTCAATCAGAAAAGCATATGACTCTTAATCTCTGGGTCATGGGTTTGAGTCCCATGTTCGGTGTAGAGATTACTAAAAATAAACAACAAACTTAAAAACAAAACAGATGATACAGCTGGTGAGAGATAGAGGTGGGATTTGAACTCAGGCTGTCTGGGTCCAGGTCTTACTTTGTAAACTGTGATTTTATCCTTGCCTTGTGACTTCATTAATTGCTTAGTAAAATGTTGGCATCCCCACTTTGCTTCTCCACCCCTAGGAACTGCCCGTGTGTGTTCTGTGAACTATCACACCAAGAATCTGGCTCATTTGCGGCATTGTGGGTGACCTTGGGCACCAAATCACTTCATTCTCTGAGCTTCAATTTTATCACTTGTAAAATGAGGAGGTTGAACTATCTGATGCTGACTCTTGCTGCTTACCAGCTGTGTAGTCTTAGAGAAGTTGCATAAGCTGAGCCGGATGCCCCATTGCTGAAAAGGGGAACATCATTCCTGCCTTCTACGATGGTCAAGAAGAAGAGGAGCCATGTATGAAAAGTGTGGAGCATGATACCTGGCACAATAATAATGATACCGATGACTGCCATTCTACCCTTCCTAAGAGTCCCTGAGTCTGGAAGAGTCGGAAAGAAGGGCTACCTTGCCCAAGGAGATCCTACTGGGCCTTGCAAGGGCATGCTGGTGACTTTCTCTATTGAGAGAATTCCACACTAGCACAGACACAAAATAAAGAGGGGTGCAGGTCCTTGAGCTGAAAGGGAAACTAAAAATTGTGCAAGTGCCATTTATTAAATCCCTACCAGCCTCTACATGCTTTACAAATATTCCCACATTCAGGTTTAGATTAGCCTAGCAGGGCAGATATTAACGGTATCCCTGTTGCCAGCGAGTGAGTAGGAGTTACTGAAAACCATACTTTTTCTCCTTTATCATCTTGCTCTGGTTATTCTTAATTAGGGTTTTTTTTTTTTTAAATCATGTGTGCATAGGGTCTTACTATTGTACTTAGCATGAAGATGTCTAAATCAACAAATAGGATTTTTTCCTATTACTTTCCAAAAAAGTAGAAAGAAAAGACAATCCACTGGCAAATCTACTACCTAGCATTCAGAGACAATGATGAGCATTTTCTTCTAGTCATTTTTTACTTTGTAGGTTTTTCTTATGTAACTAAGATTAGATAAATAGGTTTTTAAAACCTAAAATCATTGAAATAATAAAATTGCCTCAGATTATAAGGATTTCAGATTGTGAGGACCTCAGATTAGGGATTATCAAGGTTGGTCCATCTCAGGGCATCTCAACTGTGGGTAGTTTTGCCCCCCAAGAGACATTTGGCAACATCTGGTGCCCCACCCTGCAATTTATACCCCAAAGTCCAAGTGCCCAATGTGATAGGGTTAAAGGTGGGACTTTAGGGTTGCGCTTGGGTCATGGGGTGGAGCTCACATGAATGGTATTAGTGCCCTTATAGAGGCCCCAGAGAGCTTCTGCCGCATGAGGACACAGCAAGAAGGTGCCAGCTATGAATAGGAAGAGGACCCTTCCTGGAACATGACCTTGCAGGTGCCATGATCTTGGACTTCCCAGCCTCTCCCAGAACTGTGAGAAATCAATTTCTGTATTTTATAAGCTACCTACCCAGTCTGTGATATTTTGTTACAGCAGTCTGAACAGACTGACATCTGGGGACATTTTTGGTTGTCCCCACTTGGGGAGTGGGGCTAATGGCATTTAGTGGATGAGAGAGAGGCTGCTGCACGGCTGAACATTGTGCAGTGCATAGGCAGCCCCACAACAAAGAATTATCCTGCCCAAATGTCAGTAGTGCCAGGACTGAGAGACCTGGCCTATCTGAGTCCTCGAGTACACTGGTCTGTCTGTTCAAAACAGGCGGCTTGTTCTGCTCATCTCTGTGGCAGCACCCCAAAAGGTGGAGGATTCAGCCTGACAAGTCCTAAGCGAAAGCTGGCAGTTTTGACTACGTCTCTGAGGGGGTCAGGATCCTTGTTCCTGGGGCTGGCCTTCAGCACATAAACCTCTCAATGATGCTTCTCCAGCCAGGCAGCACTGCTGCCCCCTTCATGGCTCCTTTGTCAGGGTCTGTAGTGAGCCCAGAGCACTGGTAGAGAAGCTGGCAGGACCATTCCCGCTAATCATGAGAGCCTGGCTGTGACGGGGCAGAGGCCAGAGACACAGTGGAAACCAGGAAGATCTAAACAGCCAGCCAGAGAGGGTCCTGAGTCTATCCACATAGCTGCCAGGGCTAACTTCCACCTCCGTGCTCCCCCCACCCCCACCCCCCCGCCCACAGGAGCTGGGTCAGGAGCAGGTGACTAGGGAATGGGAGGTTAGGAGGAGACTTTGCCCCCATGTGTTTGCTTTCTGGGGCTGCCATAAATAACCAAGTACCACAAATGGAGTGGCTTATGCAATGCAGTTTATTGTCTCATATTCTGGAGGCTAGAAGTCTGTAATCAAGGTGTCCGGAGGCTATGCTATCTCTGAAGGTGCTAAGGGAAGATCTGGTCTAAGCCTCTCTCCTGGCTTCTGGCCATTCCTTGGCTTGGGGCCGCAGAACTCCAGTCTTCACGTGTGTACAGTCCTGTCTCCGAATTTCCCCTTTTTGTAAGGTCACCAATCATATTGGATTAAGGACCCTCTCAGTAGGACCTCAGCTACTTATATCTGCAATGACCCTATTTCCCAATAAGGTCACATTTGGAGGAACTGGGGTTCGGACTTCAACAGATGAATTGAGATGGGGATACAATTCAACCCATAACAGACCCTATGGGTTGAAAAGTGGTTTCGATGTCTATAGTGAAGCAGGAGGATGTGAATCATGCTGACTGCTTGTGGATGCTCACAGATTCTCATTGGCAATGGAGTACTTCCTGTGTGGATGTCTATCTGCTGGGGGGTCCCCGTCTTGTTCTGCTCCTGGAGGAGCTAGTGATGAGGGGGCCACCAGAAGCTCAGCGTAACCATGGCAGACTTAGGCAAGAGGACATGTCAGGCCCGTGATGGTGGGGGTTTAGTCCATGGCCAGAAAGTCATGTGACCAAAGCCAACATGGAGAAAAGAACAAAAAGGAAGGAAGGAGGTTGGAGATTGGGGTGGGTGTGAGATGTGGACAAAGACAGATAGTTTTACCCTAAAGAACTCTGCAGTAGGAGTCCTAGGGGCGGGAGCAGTTTTGCACATACTGGTCAGATAGATTGGGATTTCCCAAAGTGGATCCTGTGGAATACCTGTTCTAGAGGATATTAAATAGATAGTACATGATAAAAAGATTTCATGGCAAAATAAGTTTGGGGAGCAATATTAACCTGCATTTTATTTCCAAAAGCAAGATTTTAGAAAATGTAATATACTCACATGGACTGTGCATCATTAGGAAAAGTAAATAGTAATCAGCATTCATCAACTTGATTGGACCAGAGAGACTTTTTTCTCAGGAAAATCTTGCAGGATGCATTCTAAAAAATGTTGAACTAAGTGATGGATGAGCCCATGGTGAACAAAACCACAGATCTGATGGATGCAATTAGGAAAATTCCTAATTTATATTATTACCATCCTATATTCTTCCTTTCCTAAAATTTCCCTCTGATAGTGTATTGGATTTCCTTCATTTATAAAACATTTCTTTTCTTTTCTTTTTTTTATAAAACATTTCTGTTTTTTAAATAAATTTATTTTTTATTGGTGTTCAATTTACCAACATACAGAATAACACCCAGTGATCATCCCTTCAAGTGCCCCCCTCAGTGCCCGTCACCCATTCCCCACCCCCCGCCCTCCTCCCCTTCTACCACCCCAAGTTCGTTTCCCAGGGTTAGGAGTCTTTATGTTCTGTCTCCCTTTCTGATATTTCCCACACATTTCTTCTCCCTTCCCTTATATTCCCTTTCACTATTATTTATAGTCCCCAAATGAATGAGAACATATAATGTCTGTCCTTCTCCAATTGACTTACTTCACTCAGCATAATACCCTCCAGTTCCATCCACGTTGAAGCAAATGGTGGGTATATAAAACATTTCTTGATGCTGATACCATTTCTTGGGAATGACTGATAAAATTCTCAACATTGATTATACAACCATTAGCAAAGTCATTTTACATGATGCCACCATCTTTTTTTTTAAGGTTTATTTATTTATTCTAGGGAGAGAGAGAGCGTGAGTGAGCAGGGGAAGGGGTATAGGAAGAGGGAGAGAGAAACTCCTTGAGCAGACTCCCCACTGAGTGCAGAGCCTGACATGCAGCTGAATCCCAGGATCCCAACACAATGACCTGAGCCCAAACCAAGAGTTAGCCATGTAACCAACTGAGCCACCATCTTTTGACATATTTCATGTCTCCCAACTCCAGTCTTCCCCACAGGGGGCCCTTCACAAAGTGTTTGCCAGCTCTCAGCCATCTGCTTAAATCGATGTGGAATGGAGAGTAGTCATCTTATGATCCTTGAAAAGTCTACAGGCTGCCTGAGTGAGGCGAAGAATACCTAACAGACTTAGGGCCTGAGGTTCATTTCCTTTTTACACTCAGCCTAAAGTAAGTCATTCACTTGGATTCCCCATAAAATAAATCTAGAGACAGGTGTTTTCTCTGGGAGGTGACCCCAGGAAGCCCAAATGAAGACGTGTCGGGGAAGTGAGACAGACAAATGAGAAAAGCCAGTGGTGGGGACATTAAAGAGAGGGTTCTTGTGAGAAACAGAGACTCCATCTTGCTGGGGAACTTCTGGGAAACCATATGGAGCACCATCTCAGAATTGTGGCATCAGTGGATTTGATGACTGGAGCATTTGCATACCTACTCACCTCCCCCCAATTGGCTGAAGTTTGGCCCCTGAAATGGGTTGAAGAGTTTTCCCCCAAAATTCATGTTCTTCCCAGATCCTCAGAATGTGGCCTTATTTGGAAATAAGGTTGTTGCTGATATCATTATTAAGGTGAGGTCCTATGCAGTAGGGTGGGCCCTTAATGTAGTATGTCTGGTATTCTTAGAAGAAGGGGAGAAGAGCCACAAAGACACACAGAGGGAAGATGGCCATGTGAGGACAGAGAGAGAATTAGGTATGCTGCCACAGACCAAGGAATCTCCAGGATTGCTGGCAACCACCAGAAGCTGGGAGGAGGCAGGGAAAGATCCTTCCTATTTTATTTGTAAAACGGATATGAGATCCTACTTTGGAGAGAAGTTGTGAGTATGAGTTCACTTTTATAAAGTATCCATCATGGTGCCAGGCACATGACACCACTCACTAACCATCACCTACTATTATTGGGTATTATAGAAAGGGTGCAGGCTTTGGAGTCAAACAGACTTGAATTTGAATTTCAGCTTTATAGCTGCATGACACTAGGCAAGTTATTTAACTTATTTGAGTTTCATTTTTCCATGAAGATAACAACTCTATGTGTGAAAACCCTACTGGTTTTAAGTTTTCTCCAAGCTCTAAGATGCATGAAAGGATCATCCTGCAAGTGTCTTTGAGGGCTTCTCCTCACTCAGGCCTGTGAGGTTCCAGGCAGTATCTCTGAAATCCAGAAAATATCCCTGCATCCACCGTCTACCGTCCACCGTCTACCGTCCACCGTCCACCGTCCACCGTAGAATGCAGAGCCTGAAGCAGATGTGTCCTCTTGACCTTGCTTTCTGATGCTAATATCTTACCTGCCTTCTACCCCGGCCCCCACCATCCTGCATCTGACTTTGTACTAAAGCCCAAATCCCTGATGTGACACGTAGAGTCTGGGCTGCAGCCCTGGGCAGCTGCCCAGCGGGCATTCCTTTGAGTGAGGAGAGGAAGCTCAGACGCCTGCCCGTGCCTTTGCGTCTGAGCTGGAAACGTTGGCAACAGTTCCCTGGAAAGGAGCTGGAAACTGTTTCCGTGGGCGAGGTGGGTCGGCCCCTATTCTGGCTTCTTGGCATGCACACAGTGAGGTGGTGGGGGAGGTGTTGATAGAATGACATTGGCTTGGGCTCCTTTCCATTCCCTGTCACTCTCAACTAGCAGTGTGTCCAGTGCTCCAGGGGGAAGGTGAACAGAGAGCAGGATCCCCCCAAGCCCCCCACACACTGGGCCCCCTGGTGTACCCCCATGCACTGTCGACTGTCTGGTGTGGTAGCCGCCAGCCACGTGTTGCTAGGTTCCACTTGAAATGTGGCTAGTGCCACTGAAGACTGAACCCTTACATTTCATTTACTTTTAATTAAAAAACAGATGCTTGATTCAGGTATTGGAAACATTTAAAAATATGTTTGGAACAGCTTAGGTATGTGGATCATACCTTTTACTTTTACAAGTGTACATTTTTATGAAATCTAAAAACAGATTAAGTATTTCCGATGAAAATTTAGCATCTGAATGGAGATAGCCTGAAAATGTAAAATACACGCCACATTTTGGAGATTTAGTGTGAGAAAAGAATGTAAAATAAATCAGTATAATTATTTAAATATTGATTACTGGATAGATGCTAATCATTTGGATATATTGGGTTAAATAAAAAATACCTATGAAAATATTTTTATCTACTTTCTGGACTTTTTTAGCCAGGGAAAAAAGAACTAGGAAATTTTAAATTATGTATATAGCTTGCGTGATATTTCTGTTGAACGCTGATGCTCTAGGTGCATAGAAGCATAAAACATTAAGTCTGTTAGGGCCCTTGGGCAAGGTCAGAGCATCCTCATTTTCAAGGTGAGGAATCTGACACTTTGGGAGTTTAAATGGCCTTCCCAAGAACTGGAACCCAGATTTCTTTTCTCCTGGCCAAGAGTGCACAGAAGCTGGGATTCTGAATAAAGTAGGTTGTATAAAATGAAGTAATGGCTTGGAAATACATGGTTCAGGGCACCTGGATGGCTCAGTTGGTTAAGCGTCAGTCTTCAGCTTGGGTCAGGGTTCTGGGATGAAGCCCCATATGGGGCTCCCTGCTCAGCATAGAGCCTGCTTCTCCCTCTCCCTCTGCTCCTCCCCACTGCTCTCTCTTTCAAATAAATAAATCAAATCTTAAAAAATAAGGAAGTGCATGGTTAGAATAACCTGACAACAATATCAATAAGGTGTTTCACATGTGAAATGGTATTTGTTATTATTTTTGCCCTGCTCTGTGGAGCTTAATGGAACCAGAAAGTGTCCCCTGAGTGGCAGATTTTTCTTTTTCCCCAGACATCTACCTCATTCTAGAACCTGGATACCTAGGACTCTGTCCAGGAGCCAGATGCCTGCTCTTATAAGGAATATTCTCCTCTTCACAGGGGTGATGTAGGACTCAAGCTCAGGGCTGAGAGGCCATCCTATTGCTTCAGACTGAGTATCTCCTCTGATTCTTTGTCCCTCTCCCTTTCTTCCTTTCCATCTAACCTCCCCCCCCCCTCCACACACACACACAGAGTCTTTTGAGGGTCAAAGACAAATTTATTGGAAGGTGGGAATCCCTGTCAAAGTCTAGCCCGGGTCCCCACCTGACACTCTGTAACTAGAGACAGGGATATGGTCCCTACCAGCCATTCTAGCCCTACCTACTGCATTTGGGTGTAAATGTTGCCAAAAAAAGAGACCATCAATGTGATTCTGGGTGGGAAGAGAGAGTGGCTGTGAATGTGCTTACAGAGAGGGGTGGGGACATTGGTTGTCTGGTCTGAGGGTCATTGCATGTTTGACTTGGATTGTTCATTGGGTTGTGTGTATGGCCATATCCCTGGGGATGTGGTTGTGTGTTTGAGAGTGTGACATGAGTGTGGTATGGAGGTGGCAGGTGGGGATGGTCCATCTCAGTCCATGGGTGAGTGAGGTGATGTTGAATGAGTCCTTGCAGACCTATGGGGAATTTAGGAGGTTGAGACTATAGAGTGAGGTCTAGTGTCTCCCTAGGTGAATATGGCTCTGGGTAGTTGTGGGTGTGACTGTGTGCCTGCTGGTTCTGTGGTGTTCTGTGGCCTTTCTATATCAGAATTCAGAGGATTTCCTGTTGGCACCAAAGCATTCCAAGCAATTGCAGTATGGTCACTGTTATCTAGATCTTCCCTGTCCTCCCATTTCTCTTCCCTCTCCTCCTTCCCCTCCCTTTCTTCTCTCTCCCTCCTCCCTCCATTCTTTTCCTGTCTGTATTTCATCTCTAGCTTACAGAGCTCTTGCTTTGTGCCAAGTACTGTGTTGGGATTGTTACTTGTTTTTTCTCCCCATAAACTAACCCCTCAGAGTGCTATCGTGACTGATGTCCTCTTTAGCAGCTTCTTTGTGCAAGCTTCCTTGTGGCAAACATTAGGTCTTGCTTGGCTCTTTGTCTCCCTCATAAGTCATTGTTGATGATGACATGCCATAGTTTCTCCTCTCCAAGGACAAGGGGTATGTGGAAAAGGGGTGGGGGCTGCTGTGGCTGAGTGGGGACAGGGCAGACGGGGAATTTGAGCCTGATGACCTATGTCTCCTGTTTGCTCTCCTGTAGGCTAATCACAGGCCCTGAGGATGCCACGCCAGGTCTGCAGGGTCTCATAATGATCTGTGCCATATGTAGTCTGGATGGGCCCCAAGGCTTTGGGGCATAACTTGGTTGTCTTCGTCACCAGCCTTTCCTTCTGGCATAGGCCTGGGCAGCCTGGCTGCCTGCAGGCTCTCACATGGGTCTCAGGATCTACCTGCAGGGTCTGGCTCCAGAGAAAATCACAGGACCTGGCAGAGACACCTTCCTCTCTTAGGGCCGGCAGCCATGGGACCATTTCTTTTCCCACGGGCTGGGCTGTGGTTTAGCCCATTTTCACCCTGGCACTGGCTCCCATGGAAGGGGCTTCCAGGTGCACATGGGTCTCAGAACTTAGTGGTGACTGCCATATGACACACTGAACCCTGGCTGTCCCTGCCCTCCCAGGCTGGGCCCAGCTGGGCTCAGTGTCTATACCCAGGACCTCCTTGGCACAGCTGCTGCAGTGCTCACAAATGGGTTTGAAAAGCAAGAGGAATTGCTGTCTTCAAAAAAGAATTCTTTTGCAAACCTAGAAGCCCAGCCCCCAACTGCTTCACTTTTTTGTGCAACTCCATTTTCATACAGCAAATTGGAGAGAGATAAGGTAATGTCATGGAATTTGAAAAGTCCAAGAGACACAGGGCACCTTGGAGGACCCTGGGAAATCTGCGATGCCACCCTAACCCCAGCGTGAACTCCTTTGTGAACTGTTTCTGAACCTCTCTGGGCCTCAGGTTTTCAAATTTGTCAAATGAGAACATCCTCTTAATCACTGTATAGAGCTGTTCTGTAGGGGAAATGAACTAGGCAATGTGAAACAGAAGAACAGTGCAAAAGAAAGAAAGAGAGGAAGAAGACAAATGGTTATTTGGCACTTACTGTATACCAGGAACTTCATAGAGTGCATCTCATTCTGGAGCCAGGCTCTGGAGACTGACCAGCTCCCTGATTTCCACTAATGTCCTCTGTCTCTTTCCTGTGCCCTGGGCATGGGCTCAGTGATTCCCAAGGAGGTGCTCTTACCATCCTGCAAGCACTTGTGCTGAAGTATTATTAATAGTGCGTAGACAATTCCTAGGGGTCAGGAGTCCTGGTCCCTGCTGCTCCCTGTGTAATTTGGGCAGGTCACCCAAACCCTCTGGGCTTTCTGGTCACAAGCATGTCCCTGACTCTGCATGGCCCTCTAGACACCTCTAAGGGTTCCTAAAGCCTTAGTGTAAAACGAGATGCCTTAACTTGACATTCATTATCTGAATGAATATATTCTGGCTATATTCAGAATATAGCGATATTCTGGCTTCAGTGTGCATTTTCCATCCTTAAATTCCTCCTCCCTGCCACAGATCCCTTTTGTGTTTCCAAGGCACTGAGCTTTCCCCCTGCACACTCTCCAATCACCTTCTGTGAATGGAATATGCCTAGGATGCTCAGAGCAGTGCCTGCTACAGAACAAGTGCTCTGAAAGGCAGCTTTGATCATTTCTGTCTGGAATGCCCACTACTTGTTTTCAGTACTGCTTCATCCACAAGGCATAACTCATCCAGTGCCCAAGCCCAAAATATTAAAGCACATTCAAACAATCAAACAAATCTAGAGTGCAAGACACTCTACGAGATTTAATTGGCTTGGGTTCTTCCAAGATGTCAGTGGCAGGACAGACAAGAAAGAAAAAGTTGGGGAAAAGTGGTTCTAGGTTTCTGGAGACACTCTAGGCTGTGCTCCACTAGACTGACGACCAAATGCAACATGTTGATCCTTGAATGGTTCCTGGCCTTAAAAAAAAGGTAGATATAAAGAATATTATTGAGACAATTAGAAAATTTTGATTATGGTCTGTGTAGTAGTCTGCTAGGGCTGCCATAATAAAATACCGCGGACTGGGTGGCTTAACAACAGACATTTATTTTCCACAGTTCTGGAAGCTAGAAGTCCAGGACTGAGGTGTCTGCAGATTTGGTTTTTTTCTTCTTGGCTTGCAGATGGCTTCTTTTTCACTGTGTCCTCACATGGCCTTTCCTCTGTATGCACACATCTGTGTCCTAATCTCTTATAAGAATATGCTCCTATTGGAGTAGGGCCCACGCATGTGACGTCATCTTACCTTAACTCTCTCTATTTATGTTTGGCCCTGTCTCCACATAATAGTCACCTTTGAGGTCCTGGGGTATTAGGACTTTAATATGTGAATTGTAGGGAGATACAGTTAGGCTCAGAATAGTGATGCTACTAATTTTAAACTTGGTCAGTGGGACAAGACATTGTGGTTATTTAGAATATCTTTGTTCTTAGAATATATATGCTGAAATGTTTATTGGTAAAGAGTCATGATATCTACAACTTTCTCTTCAATGGTGCAGCAAAAAAACAAAAACAAAAACAAAACCACGTATGTAGAGAGAGCAAATGTTTAGACAAAAGGTTAGCAATTGGTGAATCTAGATAAAGGGTATGAGGTATTCCTTCTAATATTCTTGTAACTTTTCTATAAGTTTGAAAATTTCAAAACAAAAACCTGGGAGGAAGGAATCTTATTTCATCTTCAAGGTCTTAGGACTACAAAATATGATGTCTATTTCCTCTGTTATGTGTTCAGAGTGGCTGTTCTTTCCCTCTTAGGGCTTATTAAGACTTTTTGTTTTGTATTTGTGTTTTGTTTATTTATTTGACTTTGTCTGTCTGTCTGGGCTTCACAAAGGCAGGCATTGGCCTGTTTAGCTCATGTCTGTACCTCAGCATTCTGCACAAAGCCTGGCACTCATTAATATTGATGAATGAATGAATGAATGAATGAATGAATGAATGAATGAACATGGATGGGGCTGAACAGACACAGACCAGAAATGTGAATGGGGAGGTGAGGAGGAGGCTTAGATCCCATGTCTGTTTTTTTTAAATTTTTTTAAAGACTTTATTTATTGTGATCCCTGGGTGGCGCAGCGGTTTGACGCCTGCCTTTGGCCCAGGGCGCGATCCTGGAGACCCGGGATCGAATCCCACGTCGGGCTCCCGGTGCATGGAGCCTGCTTCTCCCTCTGCCTGTGTCTCTGCCTCTCTCTCTCTCTCTCTCTCTGTGACTATCATAAATAAATAAAAATTAAAAAAAAAAGACTTTATTTATTTATTCATAGAAACACACATAGAGACAGAGGGAGGCAGAGACACAGGCAGAGGGAGAAGCAGGCTCCATGCAGAGAGCCTGACCTGGGACTCAATCCAGGGTCTCCAGGATCACGCCCTGGGCTGCAGGCGGCACTAAACCGCTGCGCCACCGGGGCTGCCCAGATCCCATGTCTTAAGGTTAATGAGCCTGAGGTCATCCTTGCTCTCCTGTCTGCTGTCCCTCTTTTTCCCACTTTATGTCTCCTCTGATTCTTCCTTCTTCTCTCTCTCTTCCCCATTCTCACTTTCTTTCCCTTCTGTTTGTTGCTCTGGATTCTGGGTGTGATGCCTTCCCCCTCCCCAGCCTGCCTGGGCTGTCACCTTGTGGTGGGCTCCCTGGAAACTGCAGGATCCCAGGGAAGGGGTGGGTCAGGTAGCTGGGCCAGGAGACTTGGGTGAGCACACAGCCAAGGGACATCTCAGAGCCAGTCCTAACCTTTCATTTTCTGAGAAGGAAATCTCCTTTGCTCTTAATTCCTCTTCTGCAAAAGTCAGAGATTCTCCTCCCAAGAGTACATGAGCGTTCCCTCCAGGCATAGACCGAAATCCTCTGTCCTGTGATGCTTCTGACCAAGCAGTGGCTCAAGGACACCCAGTGGGCTGGGAGGCTGTGCTGTCCCAGGAGGCCACGGATTGCAGTAGACTGAGGCTGACCAGGTGTGCTTAGGTCTCTGGAGCTTAGGGAAGCAAAGCAACCTAGGTCTTTGCATTGCCTCTTCTTCATCTCACAGCTGTAGCCTTGGGCAATCAGTTGACCCCCACCTGGACCTCAGTTTCCCCATTCCGGAAATGAAGCAGTTGGATCGGATGAGGGACTGAAGTTGGCAGTGATGCTGATGGAGGAGCTGTCACCTTTTGACAGAATGTTAAATGGTGTGTGTGTGTGTGTGTGTGTGTGTGTGTGTAGGAGGACTTTTTGGTTCCAGAGCATCCGTAGCTCCCATGGGATTTTCAGAGAAGCCTCTAACCACCCCCTCCCCTTTCTCTTTGCCCAGCACTGTCACCCTCTCAGTCTGAAAGGTCTCTGTTTCAGCTTCTAAGGTCTGACCTTTGATACCTAGAGGAGAGAGCTGCCATAGACCATCTGGCAGCCAGCGCACTGCCGATGCTCAGATTCAGATCATCCTCACTGGCCAGACCACCAGCCCCGCTGTAGTTCTGCATTTGTGTGGTGAATAGGGTGCCTTTTTAAAAAGTGAATGAAGGCTCTGTCTGGGTCTGTGGTTTCTTTAGGAGTCACCATTAAGTCACTGCTTATGGCTTGATGGCCCCAGTGCTTCCAAGACAAGATGAGGAGATTCTTCTTAAGCCCGCTTGAAGGTGGTAATAGACTCACTCCAGCTGGAAGGAACTGCAGACATACTTCAGGACATACATAATTCCACAGTGAATGTACTCTCTCCTCTCCATCCTGCAGCCTGGATGGTAGCACCAGCCTTCACCACCCCACTTCACCTGCTGTCCTCCCACAGCAGCCAGGAAATGCTTTTAAATCTACAAATCAGGGATGCCTGGGTGGCTCAGCGGTTGAGCATCTGCCTTCAGCCCAGGGCATGATCCTTGGAATCCCGGGATCGAGCCCCGCATCGGGCTCCCTGCATGGAGCCTGCTTCTCCCTCTGCCTGTGTCTCTGCCTCTCTCTCTGTGTGTGTCTTTCATGAATAAATAAATAAAATCTTAAAAAGAAATCTACAAATTAGCCCGGATCACACCACTCCCTCTTAAAACCCTGCCATGGTCTTCTAAATCCTCTCTTCTCCTGACATTTTGGATAAAACCCAAATTGCTTTTTCTTACCACTCAACCCTCAGCTCAGAAATCACTTCCTCAAAGAGGCCTTCCCTGACCATCCCATCTAATAAGTACCCCACACTTGCCTGCCATGATTTTTTATCCCAACAATTTGAGGTATGTATTTGCCTGCTCCCTGCTTTCTTGTCTGTCTCCCCCACTGGACTGTAAACCACACGAGGGCAGAGCCTTTGTGAGTCTGCTTCGTGGCTTAACTCCTGTGACCAGTAGGGATGTGGGAGGTAATCATAAACTTTTGTGAGTAAATGAATGGTAATTAACTGTCTTGTGCCTTTCCCTGCCCCAGCAATTTTAGCAGTGAGCAAACTGGAGCCCAGGGTGAAGGGCAGGGAGTAGAATGAGCTGTTTAAGTTCACCCCACACTGTCAACTTGGACTAGAACCCCTCTACTGCCTCTCTGTCCCTGCGCTGTCCTGCTAGGGAAATCTCAGGCTCACAAGGATGCCTAATGCCCTCAAGGCGCTCTAAACTGTGAGTGACTTTTGGATGTTCCCACCACCTCAAGGAGACATGATCTGATGTCACATTCCAAGCCCTTGACTTCCCTCTGAACTTGAACCTTTTAGACAAAAGAGGTAAGAGAACAAAACCACTGGATGTCAACATCTAACTTCCTGCCAAATGCCACACGGAATTCAGGTCCGATCTACTTACTCCACCAAATAAGATGATTTTAAAGTCCCTAAAATCTTTTCAAATTAGCTTTTATCAAAATAATACTTGAACACAGTTTAAAAAGTAAAATAATGCTAACAAGGTTATAACTGAAAAAAAAAAAACGCACCGTTAGTCTTGTTTAATGCTGAGCCAAGTGGTGTACTATTATGACATCTATTTTCTTGTATAAATTTTTAGTTTCCTGGGGCTAATTACTGCTCATTTCTTTTCATTGTTTAGATTTCTTTGAACCTTTGGCTCAGTCTCCCCATATCCTCCAGTGTACCAACAGTGCTGCTTAGAACAGTTTTTCCCATTAGTAAACCTCTCAGCTTGTCTCCCAGTTTCATATTTTTCCAGAGTGGTGCTTCTGGAGGCTTCCTTCTTCTGATTCCTCTCTAGGACTCGTGGTTCTCTAGACCTTCTGACCAGGGTGCAGGGAGCCAAGAAAGCTCAGAGAGTAGTGACAGCTGCATCTCCACTCCACCTTGAGTCTTGGTCCATATACCATGTCTGGCCATCGTCTCTTGTCTTCATGAAAGAACGATGCTAGCATTTCACTCTGTATCAAAGAACAAGCATAGGTTGGATAGAGGAAGTGTAATGTTCTATTTGCCTGGGTCCTACCAAAGCTGTGACTTCATGCTGTGATTGAGTGGAATATCTTACGCAGAATTGTGTGAGATGTTGGCTGGTTGTTGCTGAAGTAAATTTTATGGTGCCCCTTGAATTTACTCAGGCCCTCAAGCTTTATGGTAACTCAAAAGATTAATTAGGAAGAAACAGAATTTTCCAAGTATCCCCCAAACGTTCATTCAGAGCCACCTTTGTAAGAGGTCAATGTCATAATTTGAAAGGAGACCAAGGAACTCCCATCCCTGAATGGCAACTCTGCTTAGAAAAGACTGTCTGACTTTCCACCATTATTGCTTTAGCCTCTACTACCTAAGGATCTGTGGTTGAAACTCAACGTTTCTCTTGGAGGGATCACATTTTAAACCATGTGTGGGTTTTTACTTTGAGGGAGGTGGGATATATATTAACTCCTTTCCAGACGGCAGGTAGTACAGAGGAACAGAGTAGAGAATGCTCCCACAGGGCTATAGGCCTCCACTGCCCTCATGATGGGCCCCCCCATGAGCAGGCTGGCCAGCGAGAACAGTGTGATGGAGTGTGATGGAGCAGTGTGATGGAGGGTGGGGGAAGTACTTCTGCAGGAATGGTGGACCCTCAACAGATCTTCATCCCTCACCCAGGTTTCTCACTCCTAAGTCAGATATGCAATTTTCTGGCTTCCTTCTGTGCCGTGACAGCATAAAGTAGACAGCAGAAGGATGGACTCAGGGGCACCTGGGTGGCTCAGTCAGGTGGCTAAGCATCCACCTCTTAATCTCAGCTCAGTTCTTGATCTCAGGGTCATGAGTTTAAGCCCTGCATTGGGCTCCACACGGCTCTTCTCCTTCTTCCCTGCCCATGGCCTGGCCCCCCTGGAAGGGAAGATCCCTAGTTGGAGCTGACTCACACCTGGAAAACTAGGAAGAAAGTCTTACAAGGACGCCAGCACCCCCCTGTGGCACCCTGATAGCACAGGCATCTGCCCTGCTGCCTGCCTCTGTGGCTGGAGTCTCTCCAGTTCTCTTCAGCCACCAGAGCTGACTGCTGGCTGTGGTTCTCCCAACTGTCGGAATTAGCCCGGACAGGAGGGCCAGTCCTCCAACTCAAACTTACCTCCTCTGTAAAGAGGAGAATTCAGGGAAGGTTCATTCAAGATTAGTGCAGTTTGGGTTTTGTGGGACACGACATAGCCTTGGCTCGATGTTGGTGCCATCTTCCCTGTCTCTGTTTTCCTCTCTCTCCCCCTCTTTCCTTCAGTCCCTTCCCTGTCTCCCTCGTTTCTCTGTCCCTCATGTTCTCCATTCACAGCTTTTCTTTCCCCAGTCAAGGAAGCTTCAGAACAATAAGACAAACCTCAATGCTGAAAGGTCTGTGCTGGGGAACTTGGTGTTAGCTCTGCAAATGTGTGCATGTTCATTTTCTGATAACTTCATGTCCTGTGGAGGAGGAAGAGTCTTGGGCCATTATTCCTATAAGGATGCAGATTCCGTTGGCCTCTCTGACCCCCTCCCCTCCATGACTGAATGCAGTAGTGTGCTCTGAATTAGCACCATGTGTCTCTGCCCTCCAGGTTCTGTCTGTGACTATAACATTGAGCTTTTCTTAATATTTATTAAAAGCTTAGTTAAACCTAACTGTAAATCAGAGTGACAATATAACCATGCAGAGGAAAACAAAGAACCCATCCAAGGAACTTAGGAACACAGTACTCTTACTGAACACACTTGGTGGGATGTAGGCCAAGGATTACTGAACTGCAGAAACCTTCCCCTTAACTTAGGCAGTTTGTGGTCAGTAGAGATTGTAGTGAAGTAATTCCCAAGCTATTTTGAGTATATTGTAGTAAATGAGTGAATAGACTGGTATTTGGGGGAGTTAGGATTTTATTGTTGGAGAAAGGACATATGACTATGGAATGGGGGAAGGAAAGGAAGTACTTTTCATGTTAGATTAGAATTGCAAGAAATAGTACATTAAAAATAGATGTGTATTTCCTAGTTTTGTTCACTCCAAAGGCCTGGAAGCAATGACACCCCAGTGGCAATGAGCTTGAAGGCTACCAGAACTCCTTGGAGAAATGGCTAATTCCAGGGCTAGAGAAGGGAAACTATAAGGTGGATCTGGGATGCCTTGTCATGCCAGTAAGTACTCCAAGTAAGGAAGCGTTCAAACCATCAAAAGACATAGGAGCCATCTTGAAGGAGCTCGTATTGGTTAAGTTTGGGTCAATTGGAACATCAAAAAGAATAGTGAAATCATAGATAATAACATCAAACAAAAGATCAGTGCGTCCATTGAGTTATTCTAATAATAATAATAATTTTAAAAGTGTGGGGTGAGATGGGAAAGCTCTTTATTGAATAATGCCATCAAAAAATGTAAAAGGAATAATAAAATTAGGAAATGATCATTTTCCAATCACCATTCAATAACTGAAGGAAGTAAAGGCTCATCAGTGGGTGCTCAACTACTGGATGAAACCATTAGGGTATAGGATGTTCACAGTCTCAAAATATCATCCTGTAAATGTCCACTTAATAGAGGAAAAAAAGTACCTTTGTGTCAAATGATCAAACTTATCTAAAATGAGACAAACAGACCACACGTGTCTTCTGATATAAGGCCATAAGGTGATCTCTAGTATTTTTGCCAAACATTTAACTTGAACCTAATCATGAAGAAACAATCAAATTTGGGAAGAAATCCAAATTTGAAGGCCATTCTGCAAAAACTTGCCTGAATGCTTAAAAAAAAAGTCACTATCATGGAAGACAGGAAAAGCTGTTCTCACAACTAAATGCAATGTGTAATTGTAGGTGGGATCATTAATATATTTTAAAAATTATAAAAGACATTCAGGGGATAATTTGGGAACTCTGAATACGGGTCCTACATTAGATAATCGTACTGTATTGATATGAAATTTCCAGAGTGTGATGGTTATATTGTGTTGATGTAGCACACCATTCATATTCTTTGGAAATAAATGCAGAAGTACTTTGCTGTGAAGTATTGTGATGCCTGCAATGTCCTCCCAAATGACATGAAAGGGGAGAAAGGTATGTATATGAAGAGAATGAAGGAAGAAAGGAGACAATCCGGCACAGATATGATAAAATGTTAACTGAGTTTTCTAGATAAAGAGTATATAGATGTGTGTTGAATTATTTTCTCCACCTTTACTATAGATTTGAGAATTTTCAGAGTAGGAAGTTTGGGGGGAAAGCAAGCTTACGGCTACAAATGCATGGAGTCCTGCTTGACACAGTCCACTTGATCCAGCTGAGCTCATATTTGAGGCTTGGTCATCATTGTCACCTTGGACAGGCATACTTTCTGGGAAGAGAAAAAGAAAAAGGAATTGAACCTTCCAGGAGATCAGTTCCCTCAGATGGACTCATCTCACCTGCCTGAGACCTAGTGGGGGGAGGAGTCTTGCCCCAGGTGACTGAGTCCAGCCTCTGCCCTGCAATGGCTATTTCTGAGGAAATTTAAAATGTTTGAAACTCTAAAACAAATTCCCATAGATGAGCTCTCCATTAGCCAGAGTGCTGCATCCCCAGCAGGGAATATTCCAGAATTCAAAGCTAAGATCCACGGTAGTATGTCCTAAACCCACCTCCTCCTCATAATCACCTGAGGGCTTGTTAAATCACTGACTTCTGGGTTCTACCCTCCGTGTTCCTGACACAATCTGAAGGGTGCCCCAGAATCTGTATTTTTAGGAAAATGCCGAGGTGCCTCGAATCTGAAAATGGGAGTTGAAATCTCAGCACAGGTGAGCTTTGAGGAACTTTCCTACTATAGGTGTATCTCTACCTAAAAATAGAGAATAAAAGTAGAGACACACTTAAGAAACTTCTCCTTGATCAATCTGATCATCTGACGGTAAAAATTTCTTCTGATTTAAAGTCTGCACTGTAATACTCCCTACATTGGAGTGAATGAAATACACAGTGTAGGTCTTAAAGTTGGAAAGGTACATTCAGATGTCGCAGATGCTGAGTGTTTGGATCAGGAATGTGGTCTGGGTGACTTCCAGGCACAGCCGGCCTGTGCCAGGCTGGCAGGTTCTCAGCAGGACCCAGCGCCTGTCGCCCCTGGCTTCTGAGAGCTTTGTCTCTGCCATGTGGGAAGGAAACTGTCTAGGTCTAGAAATACAGCAAAGCACTGAATATATCTTGAAAGTGAGCAGTCTGGAACCAGGGATGATTAACACTAAAAGAAATGAGAGATTGTCCTGTTCCCTTCTTTGAGCACATTAGAGCTGAGAGAGCTGAGGTCCCAGCTCTGTCACATGGCTGGGAAGTGTCAGAGATGGGTCTCTAACATGGCTCAGAGTCCAGGGGGCTGCAGGGCACCCCAACAGCCTCTACAGCTCATCCCAGGTTGCTCCAACCCCCTCCTCCATTTTTAGGTGTAAGAAGATAGTAGAAGTCAAGCATTGGGTGAAGTGGAAAATACTGAGAGGGCTAACTCAGAACATTTAGGCCAGTTTTTCTGTGGGAAAAATATGCCTAATAAGTCATGCAATTTCCCCTCTTTTATTTCTTCTTTGGAGCTTTCCCCACAAATTGACACTTTTAGTGTCTGGTTGTCCTTAAAGACATCCTTGTGATAATGGGGATGGTTTCTTTTGCTATCAGGTTTTGCCTGATTTGAGTGAACTAAAAACTTTTAGTTTAAGGAAAAAAAAAAAAAAGAAAGAAACGCATCTGGAAAATCCTTTAAAATTGTTACCTTATAACTCAATTTAAAAATGGATATTTAAAATTAATCAATCAGGGATCCCTGGGTGGCGCAGCTGTTTGGCGCCCGCCTTTGGCCCGGGGCGCGATCCTGGAGACCCCGGATCGAGTCCCACGTCGGGTTCCCGGTGCATGGAGCCTGCCTTCTCCCTCTGCCTGTGTCTCTGCCTCTCTCTCTCTGTGACTATCATGAATGAATAAAAATTAAAAAGAAAAAAAAAAAAAACTTGGCAGATAAAAGCTGTTCCAGTTTAAAGAGATTCTCACAAGGGACTTCCTGTTCTTAAAAAAAAAAAAAAAAAATTAATCAATCAATTATTTATGTGCTAGGTATTAGGAATAGCAATATAGCAATGAGCAAACTGAAAATCTAAAAGACCTTCCCTGTTGGAAATTATAATTTAGTAGATAAGATATTAGAGGTGAATCCATGTAGTTAATGTAGTTAACTGTCTAAATAAGTATAACTTTAAATGTCAACCATCAAACACAGTCATATGAAAACAATGTTCTATTTAATATGTATTTTTGTTCTTAAACAAAACTGTGGAATTATAAGATACTAGATAAAATTATTGTGTATATTTGCATGTCTGTGTTGCTTTTTAAAAGCTAAAAACACTCTCTGTGTCTGTCATGAATAAATAAATAAAATTTTTTTTAAATAAATAGATAAAAAATAAAAGCTTAAAACAAACGGAAAAAAATGGACTATCTAAGTCTTAAGTGTCTTAGCAATTTCATTTCTCTTAAATGAGGCTTCCAGCATTTAAACAGATTAGGAGTGTTTGCTTTGGGCCAAACTGGTGGGGCAGTAGACCCTTGTCCTTAGAATTTGGGGGATTCTACCCAGAATCCTTTTGGTTTCCAAGAACATAGACCTACTTGAATATGTTCCAGAAAAAGGGACTTAGTTATGAGAACTCAAAAGGAAAACACAACAAAATCTATGGTAAAGAGCCCAACACAGTCACATTTCACTGAGACTAGGATAGGAAACCCCAGAACCATTAGGAAGAGGGGCTTGTCTCTGCAAGGGTCTGTGTCTGTCTCTCTTCGTCTCTAATGGCTTCTTGGCTTTTCTCAGCACATATACCCTCCCTTCCATCTCTCTTTAGCTTTCCTGTGTGGTTTCAGTTTCTCCTTTCTCCCAAATCTCTCCTTGCACATACCATAATGCCTAGCCCTGTGTCCATTCTCCTGGCTTTTCAAACGATAGTGTCACCACCACAGCCACCTGGCAATTTCCTTTGGAGACTCTTAGTTTAAATTCTCTAGAGCGGAACCTTATTCTCTTGAGCTCAGCCATACAAGGTATAGCTGGTTTATGGATGGGTGCTGACTGGTTCATGGGCAGTCATGGACAGAACCATGGTTCATGGTCCTCTCATTGGGCCAGATGTCATTCTTGGTCCTGTTAGTCATGGCCAATGTCAGATGGTATAGAAATGACTGTGAGGGCTATCTTGGAGCCTGTCAAGGCCTGCTGGGAACAGGACTTCTAAAATGACAAATATGTTTAGAAGGCTGTGATCCAAGGCCATTTTTGCTGGCTATAATGGCGGGGGCAGGGGGGCTGTCTCTGGAACCGGAGGGAGAGCACAGGTCTTCTTAAAACTGGAAGTGTTTATGCTTGAGATGAAGCTGAATTCTGTCTAGGCAAGAGATGGGCTTATGTTTACAACATAGAGAACAACACAGTGACTCCTGGTGGCAGACCAAACAAAACCAGAGTAATCTGGGGAAAGTAACTTGTACTCATGGAAACAGTGGCATGGTTCATGCCAAATTCCAAAGCAACCTTCCTGCTAAAGCCATTGGCCACAGGATCCGTATGATGCTGTACCCTTCAAGGATTTAAACTTAGTGAAAACTAAATAAATAAAAGTGTAGGTTTATGCTCTGGTATTTTTGTTAAAAAGAAAGAGAAATGACTGTTGAGGATAGTAGCACTTGTAAATGAGGCAGATTCAGCCAGAAGGCAACTTTTGGGAATGGGCACTCTGAAACTGTTTCAGTACTGCGGCAGTATTCTTTCTTACATCAGAATCTTTGAGGACACCCATGGTTATTTACAAACATAATTTTCAGACTGAACATCTTTTGGAACATCAGTCAGTGGAAGTTTATTGGCAGATTTCTGTTTAGAATGGGATTATGATCGGGATTCATGAAGAGCCGACAGGTTTGGTTTAATCCTTCTAGAGAAGGTGGCTGGGGCCACAGAAAAGCTTAAGAAGCCCACAGTTAAGCCCAGAGTGTTCTTGTCAGAGAGACGTTAGTTGAGAATTATGTCCTGGAAGCCCAAGTGGCTTTCTAAGGAGATGGAACACTTAGTATTGCAGGAAAACCAGGAAAGCCAATTGAAAGGCTGCTGAGCATTTGATTAGGCGGCGTCCCAGGTGACAGGTTTCATAAAGCCTATAACTGACAAGGCCTGTGCTGGCTGTGAAGGGGGGTGAACAAGGAGTTGAGGGTCCAAACTTTGGGATCAGAGAGGAATTTCTGGAACTGCATGATTTGGGTAAGCCTCGGTTTCCTCATCTGTAACATGCAGCTAATATCTAGTTCTCAGGGTTGTTAGGGGGCTAATATCATGTTATCTGTAAAGTAGAAATGTTCACTATTATTATACAATTCTTATTATCAGAATATTTGTCCATGACCATTGATAAAACACATCACCACGCAATATTTCATTTGGCTTTTGCCATTCGGAACCGCATTTTCTGGCCACAGCAATGAGCAGAAGTTAAGACAGAAGGAGAACGCTTCCAATACTTCCTTCAAAGTTACCTCTTCTTTTTGGAATTCACTTTAATCCAGGCTCAAATCTTCTGTGCTGGAGTTGAGGAAGACAAGACTCGAATAAAAGTTCGCATTAGAGTTCTGAATCTCTGATATAGATTTTTTTCTTATGAGAAATGTTTTGGTGGAAGGACAGGGATGAGGGGGAGGAAGACATAAGCCTAAAGGAAACAAGTGAATGGAAAGAAGTCAGGGGAACACAGACAAGTCCCCACCCTGCCTTAAGATCAGCGTGGCCTAAGCATTTCTCAGAAGGCACTCAGTTACATTCTAGGACCTCTCTCAGAAATTTATAATGTAAACTAGTTCAGAAAAGTTCTGCAGTCAAGAAAATGCTCTTGTTGCTGTTAGGCCAGCATTCCTGAGTTCATTGCCCACAGAGTTCCTTTTTATTTTTTAACTTTTAAAGATTTTTATTTATTTATTTGAGAGAGAGAGCACAAGCAGGATGAGGGGCAGAGGGAGAGGGAGAAGCAGATTGCTCAGTGAACGGGGAGCCGGATGTGGAGCTTGATCCCAGAATCCTGGGATCATGACCTAAACTGAAGGCAGACACTTAATGGACTGAGCCACCCAGGTGCTCCCCCCCACAGAGCTCCTTTTTAGACAAAGATCCTATCAGCCTCCTAAGAAACTATGGAATTCTCCACATCTAATCAAGCAGGGGTACATCCAATCCTAACTTCTGTTTTCTCCCCCTTGACTTATCTAGGTAGCTTAGAGAAGACTGGATTAGACAAATAAGGTAATTATCTTCAAACATGTGGAAAGTTGGCTCTTCAGACAGTGGGATTTAGATTTGCTCTGTATAGCTCCAAAGAACAGAGCAGGGGTCAGTGGCTAGATTCTAGAAAAACCTACAGATACATGCAACAATATGGAAAAATCTTAGAAAATGTTGACCTGAAAAGAGTAAGATGTAGAAGACTACACATAGTGTGATACAGTTTTTACAAACCCAAAATCAAGCCAAATGAAATAATACATTGCTTAAAGCTGTATTTGTATGATACATTAAGAATAATTAAGAATAATTCTTAATGGCCAAAAGATGGAAACAATCCAACTGTCTTTCAGCTGACAAGTGGTTAAATAAGATGTGGTATATTCATACAATGGAATATTATTTGGTAATAAAAAGAAGCAAAGTACTGAAGCAGAGTACATGGGTGAATTTTCAAAACATTATGCTAAATAAAAAGAAGCCGGTCGCAGTGATTCCATTTATATGAAATTAATAAATCCAGAGACACAGAAAATGGATTGCTGGTTGCCTAAGGGCCAGGGTGGGAAGGTTTTGGAAGGAATGGGGAGTGACTGCTAGTGGGTATAGAGCTACTGAAAATGTTTTAAAACCATGGTGATGGTTGCACAAGTCTACAAATATAACAAAACCCATCAAATTGTATACTTTCAATGAATGAACTGTATGGCCTGTGAATTATATCTCAGTAAAGTTGTTATAAAAAGTAGCAGAGAGGAGCCGCCGTCCCCGCCTGCTGCGCATTATGCAGCAGGCGGCCCGGCTTGGCAGGGCCCTGGACCGGAAAAAAAAAAAAAAAAAAAAGTAGCAGAGAGGGTAGCCCAGTGGCTCAGTGGTTTAGCACTGCTTTCAGCCTAGGGTGTGATCCTGGGGACCGAGGATCGAGTCCCACATAGGGCTCCCTGCATGGAGCCTGCTTCTCCCTCTGCCTGTCTCTCTCTCTCTCTCTCTCTCTCTCTCTGTGTGTGTGTGTGTCTCATGAATAAATAAATAAACATCTTTAAAAAAAAAAAAGGTAGCAGAGAATAATAGACATGAAATTCAGGAAGTTTTTATTGTAAGAGAAGAGGAGGGGGGTACACAAGAATGGGGTAGAGGAAGAGCCCACAGGTAGCCTGTATGGTGCTGAAAATGTCCTAGCAGTGAGGTATACTCTCTGAGGGGAATTTGCACTTTTTATTTTAAAAAATTGTACTACATCACCTGCATACATGTTGCACATATTTTTGTAGATGTCAAACAATCCATAATAAAAATATAATATAAAATGTACAAAAAGGCGTATAGTAAAAGTAGGTCATACTTCCTTTGCTTGTTTGGAGACAGCCACTGGCATCTGTTTTTTTGTGTCTTTCCAGAAAGTAGGTGTGTTTACAAATGTGACACATGTGTACATATGCAGAAGTGACCACGCGTTCTTTATACTGTTCATACATTGTCGCAGAGAAAAACTTGGAGAGCTTTCAAAACCTGCACATAGAGTAGCCTTTAGTGTTTTGTTTGTTTATTTGTTTTAGATTTTATTTATTTGAGAGGGAGCATGAGTAATACGGAGGAACAGAGGGAGAGGAAGAAACTGACTCCCTGAAACAGACTCCCCACTGAGCAGAGACCCTGACTGGGGGCTCGATCCCAGGACCCTGGGATCATGACCTGAGCCGAAGGCAGAGGCTTAACTGACTGAGCCACCTGGGTGCCCCCAGAGTGGCCTTTGTTGTGTTCCTGGCTGAGAGGTGTTCAGTCCTTTTGGGAAACAAGCATGTTCTGAAGTCAAACTGACCCTGGTTAGCCTTGCAGCTGGCACGTTTTTTGCATTCAGGCCTGTGAAACAAAAAGGCCACCTCATCTAGAATGGCACCTCTCCATCACCCTGTCTCCCCTCCCCTCCATTATTTTTCTTCCTAGCACAACCTGGCACAATATGTATGCATTTGTTTTGTTGTTTATCATTCATCTCTCCCATTAGAAACCAAGCTGTATGACAGCAGGAACTTTATTCCAATGCCATGTAGGGTGTATTGCAGTAGGCATACAATAAATATGTACTGAATGGTAGAAAGAAAGAAAGAAAGAAAGAAAGAAAGAAAGAAAGAAAGAAAGTCTGTCTGGTTTGAAATTCTAGCTCCACCATGTACTAGCTATAAAATCTTAGGCAAGTTACTACATCTCACTTTGCTTTAGGTTTCTCATTAGCACGACAGTATAATAAAATTATAATGAAAAGGATTAAATAGGGACACCTGGGTGGCTCAGTGGTTGAGCGTCTGCCTTCGGCTCAGGGCATGATCCTCAGTCTGGGGATCAAGTCCCACACTGGGCTTCTCGCAAGGAGCCTGCTTCTCCCTTTGCCTGTGTCTCTGCCTCTCTCTCTGTGCCTCTCATGAATAAATGAAGAAAATCTTTTTAAAAAATTTAAATAAATTTGTACATTGGAAGCACATAGAATAGGGCCTGGCACATAGTAGTGATTCAGTAGCATTCAGTAGTGATGCACCATAAGTTATGTAACTGGTCTTCTATTTAGGATGTTTCCTAATAGAGCTGCATTGCAGAATTACGTATATAATGCCATTTTGCATCCAGGCAAGTCTAGGAGTTGGATGAATTTCTACAAATGGAATTTGTGGCTCCCAAGGGTACACTTTTGATTTGGAGAGATAATGCCAACTTGAAGAGAGCAATAGTGATAAGCAGAACTGACCACAGAGAAGAGGCTGTTCCCTGCGCTTGTCATGCTTATTCAGTCACTAGGCTTGGGTCTGGCTGTCAGGGATGGGATGACAGCCCTTCTTTCTGCAGGTGGGAGGCTGGGCTGTGTGACCTGCAAGGTCCTTACAGATTCAGAACATAACAGTATGTGCCGTACTATTCTTGGCTAAATGTCAGACATATTTGCAACATGAAAATGTAAACCTTAAAATATTCCATTTTAGGTCTTATTTTTTAAATGAAAAGCCATTTTTTAAATTCACATCATAGTGTTTTAAGGGGACAGGTGGGAGGATTTGTTTTATTTTTTTGGAACTTTTTGAAAGTATTTGGTGTAAAAATTTTAAATATCTTCAGTGTACCTTTTAAAAAAATGTGTGGTCAATTATTTGAACTTAATCTACACAAATTAAATTTTTATGTAATGACTAGGGTGTGGGGGTGGGTCAAAAAATATTGTGTAACTTATTTTTTTTAACTTTATTGGCTTCTTTTTTCCCCTTGTTGAGTCTAGTCAATAATCCACATTCTACAGCACTCAAATGTCAAAATGTTTCAAAAACATAAAAAAAAATCAAGAAATGAATAGAAGCGTCCTTGTTCTTTGAATTATTTCTGTGTTACCCTGAACTGTAAGTGAACCCTCCTTGCTTATAAAAGAAGCAGCTGTTCATGCAATTGAAACCATGGTTCATTACCAGCTGACCTCGGATTCAGGAGTAAAACTTCCTCTATTTTACTACGACTATTCAGACAGGGACTGGAGATAAACAATAATCAAAATCAGGATGAAACTTGACTGGGAAACCCTCTATGTTCTTTGGCAGAATTATAGCAGCTCTTGGATTGCCAGGAGTGAGGCAATGTGAAATGACCCTCAAGCATTCCCTTGAAATGCAGTGGGTCCAGGCTGCCAGCTCCAAGCAGACAAAGGCTGATTGTAATGACTTCTTAAGCATATACTTATAGAAACATTAATTATCACCAACCCTATTTTAAACATTTATAGAAAGTCGAGATGAAAGGGCCCTTTTATATCCATTTTTATATTCCCCCTTGCGAGAAAGTATGATTACAGAGTGTTGGGTTTTTTTTTCTCCTCCCTCTTTGGAATTCTTATTTCTAGGTCTTATTCTTAAAATACTAAGTTTGATTTGAGGCTTATGTGCTCATCAAGTAAGATATTAGAAGATAGGAGGGAAAAGCGATGGCTAAGTGGGTGTGATGATGGAGGGGACATGTGACAGGCTGGGAGGTGTGAGCCCCTTATTCATGGAAATGTTCCATTTTTGAAAGGTAGAGCGCCAATTCTGGGCTGAAGTGGCTAAGGTCTACAGCAATGCTTCTCAGACGTTAGAGCTCATCAGAGCTGGGGTAGGGCTGCTTTGACAATGAACCTTATTGGGGTCCCATCCCCAGAGAATTTGATTCAGTATATCTGAGTAGAGTGTTAACTGACACTCCTGCTGATTCAGATGCAAGTGGCTTGTGACCACACTTTGAGAGGAAACTGGCTTGAAGGTTAATTGTTCCCAGCATGTCTCTCAAAAGACCTTCAGTTGCGTGTCTACTTGGCCTCAGTTTATATGCTCTCTTTCTGGAATCCAGCCCTACTGTTTTCCTCCCATATTTCCTCCATGGCATAGTGCATCATATGCTAAAGTTGGCTCCAGAAATGGTCTGGGTGTTCTTGGCTGAGGCCATCCATGAAGAATACTTTGACCTCTTAAAGTCAACTCTAGTTCTTTCTAATCATGAAGAAAAGAGGAAAGAGAAAGGGAGATGTCCGGCCAATCTGTTCATGGACAGGGAGTAGATGTCCTCAGCATGTGGAAGGCTGAACTGGGTGTAGTGGGGTAAAGGAAGGACTGGACTTGCCTGGCAGGGTCGACAGTTCAATGGGCACAGTGCAAATATGGGAGCCTGTATAAAGAGCCACGCTGTTTGTTTGAAGAAATCAGGAGGCTGCCTCAAATTCACTGAGCCTACAGAAGGAGACTTGACTGCTCCTGTTTCCCAGTGCACACTCTGTCCCCTCCACCCTTCCTCTCCTGTACTCCAGTCACCAGGCCAAGAGAACACATGGCTGTCAGTACTTCACCTTCTCATCCTCTTCTCTGTGCACATGAACACGAATAACTGGAAATCCCAAACAGGATGTCAAGAGCCCAGGAGTCAGCCATCCATTGGATCCAGTCTCTCTTCTGTTCAGTTCCACAGTGTCTCAAAAGAGCCATGAGAGAAGACTAGCATAGACCTCTCCCTCCCTCTGCATCCAGCGTCCTGCTGCTGATGTGGGTGTTCCCTCAGATAGAGATCTGTGATGTTCACTCTGAAACAGAGTTCTTGCCTGAGATCACCAAAGTCAGGGGGTTCCCATCTAGGATTGAGAGAGGGGACTATTACTTATTAGGCACCTACTGTGTGCCAGGCGTCTTGCATCTGTACCGCATTTACTCCTAACGGTAGCCCTGCAGGGTAAGCAGCATTATCTCCAGTTACTAGTGGGGCCCCAGAGACTGGGGTTCTGTGGCTTCACCAAGATCATACACATAGGGCTAAAATGTGTGAGGTGAAGAGAGGGTTTTATGCTTTTCTGTTTCTTGTTGCTTTGGTGACTTGTCTGACTCCGAAGCACTTACTGCCACTGCATTTTAAGCCCATTTAGGAAGCAGTGTGGTGGAGAGGTTAGGAATTGAGCTCTGGAGGTGGCCTCCTGGGGTTCTGCTACTTGTTAGCTGTGTTCTGTTTTTCTGTGTTCCTGGGATAATGAGAAGAATGATGATATACTACTTACTTCTTCGAGTTTCTGACCCTCCAAGAGGGGAATCCCAATGCTGCTTAGCTCACCTCACAGGGTCTGAAGTCCAAGAATGATATCTTTGGACAAATAATTTGTAAGTGATGTTTCTCTGTCCTCATCTATGTATCCAATATTTATTATGAGTCTATGAGGCTGCTCAATCATTATTACCCTAAAGTTCTGTGGGGGTACACATTTTTAAAATCTATTCCTTGAAGGTATTTATTGTCCAAGAATAATAAGAATAATATTACTTAATATCTACTCTGTTCCATGCATTTTATGTTTATTATCTCACTGAATTGGTACACGGTTGTAATGAAGTGACTATTATCAGCCTATTTCATATTTTATAAGCCTCCTCAGGGAGGTTAAGTAGCTTGCTCTCCATCCAGGACAGACAGCTGTGGGTCAGTGCCAAAGCCCAGGGTCACACCTGGACTCTAATGCCAATGTCATTGCTCTTGATTGCTGGTCAAGGAGAGGATTATATTTATCTGTGAAAGATCACCCACTAATTGAAGGTGGATATGGAGACATTGCTTCAGCCAGAATGGTCAAAGATGACTTTGTGGGAGGGCACCTGGGTTGCTCAGTCAGTTAAGTGTCTGCTCCAGCTCAGGTCATGATCCCAGGGTCCTGGGATCGAGCTCCATGTTGTAGGGCTCCCTGCTCAGTGAGGAGCCTGCTTCTCTCTCCTTCTGCCACTCTCCCCACCCAGTTCATGCTCTCTCTCTTTCAAATAAATAAATAAAATCTTTTTTTTTTTTTAAGATGACTTTGTGGAAGGGCGGGATGCAGGAAGTTTCTGTAGACTGAGAGAAGGGGGAAGTATTTCATGGTGGATGGGGGGATCAGTGAGGAAGGTCAAGGAAAACGTAGACAGTGAGGATGGTCACAAATGCCACTGCCTCCCCTAATCTCCCACAGCTCTGCAAAGGAGGAGAGACAGGGATGATCATTTCCATTTTGAAACAAAGGAAGCTTAAAGAGGTTATGTGACTTGCTCATAGTCACCCACTTACTGAGTGATAGAAATGGGTCCTCAGGCTCATGGACTCCATTTTACAAGCAGCAGGGAAGCATGGAAGTTTTATGGGTAGAGTATAGGAGATGGGGCATGGACCCTCTTGTATTAAAAAGGTGTCATTTTCATTATTTGTTTAAGAGCAGCATTCTTAACCTTTTCTTGTGCCACAGGCTGCTTGGGCAGTCTGATGAAGTCTGTGGATTGCTTGGCCAACAATTTGAAAGACTTTTAATTATGGTGAATACACATAAAATTTACCACCTTAACCATTTATAAGGGTACAGTACAGTGGTGTTATGTACACTCACAGTGTTGTGCAGCTATCCACAGAATTCTTTTTTTTTTTCACAGAATTCTTTTTATCTTGCAAAGCTGAAACTTTCCATCCATTAAACACTAACTAACTCCCCATTCCCGCCTTTCCCAGCCATTCCACTTTCTGTCTCTATGAATTTTATCTACTTTAGATACCTCATATAAGTGGAAACATACAGTATATGTCCTTTTGTGACTTTTTTTTCACTTGGCATAATGCTCTCAGGGTTCATCCATGATGTAACATGTGTCAGACATTCCTTCTTTTTCAAGGCTGAATAATATTCTGTTGTATCTATATACCACGTTATGCTTATTCATCCATCAACAGACACTTGTGCTGCCTCTACCTTTTGGCTATTGCAAAAAATGTGACAAGTAATGTTTTAAAATGCATAAAATTATATGTGTATGTGTATATTAGATATAACATGATCACAAAAGAAACCAATTATATTGATAAACAGTTATCAATATATATTTTAAAAACAAATTTTGTGACATAGAAATACATGAGCTCCTTTACTAATACAGTAAATAAGATCTAGGAGCAGCCCTGATAACTGCCTTAATTTTGGAACAGTTAGGCCACAGTAACTTCTTACAAGATACATCCATGAAGGCAAGAGAAACAAAAGCAAAAATGAACTATTGGGACTCCAACAAGATAAGAAGTTTTTGCACAGCAAAAGAAACAGTCAACAAAACTAAAAGACAACCTACAGAATGGGAGAAGAAATTTGCAAATGACCTATCAGATAAAGGGCTAGTATCAAAGATCTAAAAAGAACTTATGAAACTCAACAGCAAAGAAACAAAAAATTCAATCATGAAATGGGCAAAAGACATGAATAGACATTTCACAGAGGACATAGACATGGCCAGCAAGCACATGAGAGAATACTCCGCATCACTGGCCATCAGGGAAATACAAATCAAAACTACAATGAGATCCCACCTCACACCAGTGAGAATGGGGAAAATTAACAAGGCAGGAAACAACAAATGTTGGAGAGGATGCGGAGAAAAGGGAACCCTCTTACACTGTTGGTGGGAATGTGAACTGTGCAGCCACTCTGGAAAACTGTGTGGAGGTTCTTCAAAGAGTTAAAAATAGACCTGCCCTACGACCCAGCAATTGCACTGTTGGGGATTTACCCCAAAGATTCAGATGCAATGAAACTCCAGGACACCTGCACCCCGATGTTTATAGCAGCAATGTCCGCAATAGCCAAACTGTGGAAGGAGCCTCGGTGTCCATCGAAAGATGAATGGATAAAGAAGATGTGGTTTATGTATACAATGGAATATTACTCAGCCATTAGAAACGACAAATACCCACCATTTGCTTCGATGTGGATGGACTTGGAGGGTATTATGCTGAGTGAAATAAGCCAATCGGAGAAGGACAAACATTATATGGTCTCATTCATTTGGGGAATATAAAAAATAGTGAAAGGGAATAAAGGGGAAAGGAGAAAAAATGAGTGGGAAATACCAGAAAGGGAGAGAGAACATGAGAGACTCCTAACTCTGGGAAACGAACAAGGGGTGGTGGAAAGGGAGGTGGGTGGGGGGTGGGGGTGACTGGGTGACAGGCACTGAGGGGGACACTGGATGGGATGTGCACTGGGTGTTATGCTATATGTTGGCAAATTGAACACCAATAAAAAATAAATTAATTAATTAAACAAATTTTGGAACAGTTAGTATAAATGATATTTTGATATACATGCAGTAATTAGAGTAAGATATGACAGACAATATCATATATAAATCTGTAATTTCAGTTACAAAGTCCCAGGTTCAACATTGACAATTGAAGGAAAAGCTAAATTGCAGGTAGAGATTTGTGAAAAGGAAGATGTGATTATTTCCTGTATAGGTCCAGGACCCCCTGGAGTTCTCCTTACAAGTCCTGGGGAGTGGCAGCAGCCTGGGGCCACAATAAGGTCACTGTTTCGGGGGTTGAAGGAAAAGTTCTTTTGCCATCCTGGCCTAAGCAAGGGCTCCAACTTCTAACTTCTTGGTTTGGTGCCATCTTTTCTTGGCTTGGCCAAGCTGTGTGAACTTGGGCAGGTTGTTTAGCCTCTCTGAGCCTCAGTTTCCCTACTTGTGATTAGATACCAACATGCACCCCTCAGAAATGGAGGCTTGCTATGAGTCCTGGGGCTCCTTTAAAAAGGTGGATAAAACCAGCCATCATCTTGGCTCAGGTTTATCTAAATCTCAAAATCCCTTCCTCCATCTATAATGGATGGCAGGATGGCAGGCTCTTTACATCCATGTTTTCCAGAACCTCATTTTCTTCCTGCTGGCCAGGGTAAACAACACAACCAGGCCAGACCCTGACTTTTCCTACTTTTCCTAGCCTTTTGGGAGCCAAAATTGGCATCTGTTTTCACAGACCCTAAGTTGTCTCAAACTTTTACATACCAGGGGGTGGTCTGGGATCCTATCAGGGGGTCATAAAAGACCACAGCCGGCAAAGATAGAGGATCAGCAGGGTTATCCTTGAACAATTAACCAGAAAAAGGAAGCCACAAAGGGAAGTTTATATGCAGGTGTCCAGGCATTCCAGCAATGTGCCTTAAGATAACCAAGTCCCTGGCCAGGGATGATGGGTGGGGATTCGCTGAATTTGTTGCTTGCTGCATTGGCTTGGCCTGTCCTAATACTGAATGTCTCTTACTATGACTTTTTTCCACAATCTACGGAATGGGATACAGTTAGCTAGTTCACAAGATTGCAGACTGGTTGAGACCATTTGTGAGAGCTGCTGTTCGTGCTGACTGGAGCTGAGATGTCTCTGGGAGGGGATGGGCTGGCCATGCACTCCAAGGAGCTTGCATGAGTTGATGTGCATAGCAATTTGGTTCTTGGTTGAGGGAGGGGGGTGCCGGGTTTCCTTGTCATTGTTACTTCTCCTTAGGAGTGCCTGGAGAAGGAGAAAGATTGGAGGAATTGGTCACTGTCCCCCATCATAGATATGGCCCTCTGCCAGGGAGACTTTTTGAGACTGTGCCAAGCACTGTTGGTTCAGAACCCAGGGGCAAAACGTCACCCTCAGCAGGGAGAGAGGGCTAGGTGCCCCCACCCTCTTTCCAATCTGCTGAGACCAAGCGTAGCCACTGCACAACATCATGAGTGTACTATGCCACAGAATCACGTGCTTTAAAATGGTTAACGCGGTGAATTGTTATGTTTATTTTACCGCAATTAAAAAGAGAAGAAAACAACAAGGAGCAAAGATTTAAATAGAAAATATTAGGCACATTTCAAGTGCTTTTTTCCCTTAGCAACCTATTTTCTCAATATTTAGTACAATAATATCTCACGCATCTTGGAACTGGTTAGGCAACCTCACCTCAGCAGGGCACTGTTGGGAATTGGGAAGAGAACATGGCTTTGAGGGCCTCCTTCAGTGCCCATGAGAGGAAAAGCTGGAGGGCCAGCTGGAGCCAAGACCATTTTTGTATTAGTGCATGCTGAGTTATCAAGACAAGGGTAATTCCACTCTGGGTCTCTAGAATACCACTTTAGGCCTCTTGGTTTGCTTTCTGCCTTGTTATGTAGCAAATCATGCATCCCTTGATTCATTCCTGAGAACTTGGAAGATTTTAAAGGAGTTTCAGGAACAGACCCAATTTCATGATATAGACTCATGTTCTCCAAAATACCTGTTTAAGATATACGTCTGAACCTAGGACGAAGTGTTGAAAGACAAGGGATCCGCCTAACAGCTATACCATCACCCATATGACAATGGCCTTCAGGTTTTTCAACTGTGGCCATTATGAAAGTCAAATATGATAATGTGTGAAAAAGCATTTTATGAATGAAGAGTTTCTATACAAATGCTAGCCACTAATTACTCTGCTAGCTGCAAGAATTCCCTGTGCTAGCTCAACACTACTAATAACAACTAACATGTTCTACACATATGCACCAGGTACTAGGCTGGCATGTGACATGATGTCCCTGAACATATAGGAGATAAGTTCTATTTTAGTCCAAACTGACACATGAAGAAGCTGAGGGAGAGAGATGGTGAATAACTTATCTAAGTCCAAGGTCCCAGAGCCAGGCAATTATGGAGACAATGGGTGACCCCAGCAGGCTGGCAACAGTCTACCAGCACTGCCTCTTGTGTATAGTACATCTCATTCTTCATATAATGACAAGGAATAAATCAAGTGGAACTGATGGATGTAATCAACACTTCTTAAGTGAGAATCCTTGAATGAAATGATACCCACAATCACTGGAGCCAGCTCAAAGTTGGTTGTTAGCGTCTCTTTATAAACTCCACATCCCATGTCATTTATTGCAGTAGCTTAAAATCAACCACAGTAGGAGTATTTACACTAGGGACATTAGCAAATGCTTCCAATCAAGACTTTCTTCTTTTCTTTCTCCTCTCTGCTCCCTGGCCCCACCTTCTCCCTCCTTCTCCTCCTTCTTCTTTAGAGAGCCTGTTAAACATTTATCAGCATACTGCTGGCTGCAATAGTTCTTTCCTTCCTTCCTTCCTTCCTTCCTTCCTTCCTTCCTTCCTTCCTTCCTTCCTTCCTTCCTTTTGAGAGAGAGAGAGAGAGAGAGATAAAGGCTGGAGAGGGAGAGGGAATCCTAAGAGGCTACACGTCCTGCATGGAGCCTGATGTGGGGCTCGATCTCCCTGTGACCTGAGCTGAAATCCATAGTCAGATGCTTAACTGACTGAGCCACTCAGGCCCTCTGCAATAATTTCAATTAGCAGCAGATAGAATTAATAATCGTATCTGACAATGCTAATAAAAACACTTTTCCTTTATTTGCAAACTTGCAAATACAGAAGGACTCCTCTTGGTGCGAGTCAATTTTAGAAGAATCAGGAAGATCCTAACATACCAACCTGAGAGCAGCCCCTGGATTTGCGCTTTTCCTGGGCTGCTGCTGTGATCTCTGAACAAGACACCGGACATGCATGTATCCTAAGTTGTGTTGTCTCGTCCTTTGAACAAGGTAGGTAGTATGTCCTATCCTTGTCTGAGTTTTAAGCCAAAGGAAACAGAGCCTTAGAGAAGTAACTTGCCTGAGCTAGAAAGTGGCAGAGCCAGGATTGGAGTCCAGAGCTCACCCTCTCAACCATCAGGCTTTATGACTTCGGTATCTTTGTTTTCACCATATCCCTTAAGTACTACTGTTGAGGATCTTCTTCAATATCCTGGCAAAAACTTAAGGCAATCAGAAAAGCCACCAAAGCCAAGCCATGTCAGTGATTTGCTCACAGATTCAGAAATCCACCGTATCTTCAGGCTTGTCCCAAGATGCCAGGGACTCCTTATGTACCTGGTGCTGAAAGAAAGAGCTGGCCCAGAGCAGGAAAAAGCCAGGACTAATGACTCTTGGATAATAAATTTATCACCTATATTTTGAGTACCTATATGTGTCAGGCATTGTTAATTCAGAGCATTGAGGACACAGTAAAATCAAAGCAGTCAAGTCTTCGCACTGAATGGAGCTTATCCCCTACAACAACAATAACTAACATTTACTGAGTGCTCGCTGTGTACCAGCACTCCCCTAAGCATTTTTTTTCCTCCTAAGCATTTATACTCACTATTTCACCTAATCTTTGAAGTAAGATAGTGAGCCAAGAGCATGACCAGTTGGTAGTGTTGGCAAGTTACTTGAGCACAGTGGTCATTTCCCAGGTGTAAAATGGGGATATCATTATAACTACTTCAATGCTTGTTTGAGAATGAAATGAAATGATAACATGTTTAAAAGTGCTTATAGCATAGTCTTTTGTACATGATCAATCATTTGTGCTAGCTTTCATTGTTTAATAACTTTATAAGATAAATATTAGGATTAATTTTTTTATTTCATTAAATTATTCAATGTATTTAAACTAAAAAAAAGAAAAAAGAAAAATGTTTCACCTATTTCTTCACCCCTCACCTCCCACCTGTGGCAATCACTAATCTGTTCTCTATATCTATGAGCTTGGTTTATTTTATTTTATTTTTTAGATTCCACATACAAGTGAGATCATACAGTATTTGCCTTTCTCTGTCTGACTTATTTCACTTAGAATCAGATCTTTGAGGTCATCCATGTTGCAAATGGCAAGATTTCATTCTTTTATGGCTGAGTAATATTCCACCATATAGATATTGGAGTCCATCTATCAATGAGCACTTAGGTTGTTTCCAAATCTTGACTTCTGTAAATAATGCTGCAATGAACATGGGGGTGCAGTATCTTTTTGAGTTAGTGTTTTCATTTTCTTCAGATAAATACCCAGAAGTGGAATTGCTAGATTATATGATAATTCTATTTTTAATTTCCTTCATACTGTTTTCCATAGTGGCTGTACCAGTTTGCACTCGAACCAACAGTGCATTCTCCACATCCTCAACAACACTTGTTATTTCTAGTCTTTTTGATGATATCCATTCTAACAGGTGTGAGGTAATATCTCATTATGGTTTTGGCTTGCATTTCCCTGTTTAGTGATGTCAAGCATCTTTTCATATACCTGATGGCCATCTATATGTTTTCTTGGGGAAAATGTCTATTCAAACCTTTAGCCATTTACCTAATCAGATTTTTTTATATGTTCTTTATACGTTTTGGATATTAGTTCCTTATCAGATATATGATATGCAAGTATTTTCTCCCATTCAGTAGGTTACCTTTTCATGTTGATGATTTCCTTTGTTGTGCAGAGGCTTTTTAGTATGATGTAGTTCCACTTGTTTATTTTTGCTTTTGTTGCTTAGAAACTATGTTTAATGTCATTTCATAGATGTGGAAACTAAGGCTCAAGTCTCACAATTAACACTGAACACCTAGCTATGCTGTCCTTGGAATATCAGAATGAGGAGCACAGAAGGACCAGCTGGAACAGTCTGGGTGCCTCTTGCTGAGCCGGAAGAGAAAAGAGGGGAAAGAGGAAGTCACAGGCGGAGAGAAAAGTCTTCTGAAGACTTACAGAATGTAAGATGAGGCAGTTTGGGCACCAACTGCCTAGTATGAGTGATCTCAGAAAGGCCAGCTGTGGGGGATCCCTGGGTGGCTTAGTGGTTTAGCACCTGCCTTCAGCCCAGGGCATGATCCTGGAGACCCAGGATCGAGTCCCATGCCAGGCTCCCTGCATGGAGCCTGCTTCTCCCTCCTCCTGTGTCTCTGCCATTCTCTCTTTCTCTGTCTCTCATGAAAAAATAAAATCTTAAAAAATAAAAAAAAAAAAAAAAAGGCCAGCCTCTCTAATTGGCTGAGCTCTGGGCTGCTTCGTTTGGAAAACCATTTTACACTGCTCCCGCTCCCCCCACCTCCCTTCCCATCCCCACTGTCCCCTGCCAGCCTGACTAGGTTGCCCCCACCGCAAATCCCACATTCCTACAGCTTCATAAGGCTACCCCTTTCATAGCAGACGCACACACTGTACTATGATTATCTATTTGGGTCTCTATATGCCTTTGGAGGCCAGGAATGCAAAGTCATCTCTCTAGTCCCAGCACCCAGCACTCCTGGTAAGGGCTCAGTAGATGTTAGTTAGTTCGGACAGAAGATGCTTTTATGATCAGGAAGAGAGTAAAAGTCTGATCTTTTACCTCTAGGAGAAGTTTGGAAGCATATACACCTATTTACACAAGGGACTAGAGCATCATGGCTTTTCCCTGCTAATATCTAAAGGATGTTAGTAGGAGCTCATGTTTCTGCATCATACAAAGAAAATTGTTATAGAGTTTAAGTCCTTTGAACAAGGTGTCCGAATTGCTCAGTGTCCTGGAAACATCACGGAGCCCAAATGGACTGCCTGTTGCCTGAATGTACCATGATTTTTCTAACCTTCACAGAGCCCTTACATTGTTTCCATTTTGACCCTTCCAAGCAATGCCTCCGAGGTCATTTCTGAACCTATAGCCTTGCACTCTAGCGAAGTGCATTCCTAGAGGGGAATTGCGGGGTCAAAGGCATTCTCATAAAGGTTCTATTTTTAAAACTCAAATATTAGAAAGTGCTTATGTGAAACCTTGGCTAATGACAGTTACCTCAGAGGCAAATACCTCAAGTACCTTTTCCATGGACGTGCTCTTTATCTGCTCTGACTCAACATAAGGATTCACAACTCTTGCCACCCCATTTTCTCTGAGATTGACATTGCAGTAAGCAGCAGGAATGCCCAGGAGAACATGTCAAGAGAAAGGAAAGACAAGTCAAGGGCAGCAAGAAAAGTAACACTGAAGTAGCTGAAAGAGTAAAGATGGCGTGGGGATGAGAGGAGGGAATCAAGCCAGTTTCTCCCTGAAGTAGGGATCTTATAAAAGTTTTCCTTTGAAAAAGCCACAATGCTAGTAAATAGTGAGATTCTGGTGGGAAGGGCAGGGTTCTGAAGTAGGAAGAGCTCCTCAGGATCCATCCCCTTCTGTTGTAGATGAAAAGATGAGGGGGGTGGCGGGGGGAAGCCTGTGTTGTGAGCACTTGTTTTTCAGTCGTGCTGCATCATGGTCTCTAGCTTCACTTCCATTGCTCTCCACTTATCCCTTTATAATTACTCTACTTAGGCAATATGGATTATTCATTCAGAGCTGGAACTTCGTTTTCTCATTTCACTGAGTTTAAATAGAAATGACAGGGCCTATTCTTCATGTTTAACAATCAGAACCAATTATGACTCTTTCTTTCCCTCACGCAAAAAAACACACCGTCCTTTTCAGAATGTAGTGTTTTCATTCTCTGGCATAAACAGGCCAGTGAGAACAATAATACGGCAATAAAACCTCCGGAGAAGACATACGCTGAATGTAATCAAGAAAGCCCAGTTATTCAGGGTTGGAGAAATAATGCTATGGATACAAAATAAAGAATTAAAATAACTCAGAGGACACTGAACTCATGGGTATGAGTCAGGGCACATTCATGTGTTTTCAGCACAGTGATATGATCAGCTCCAAAGAGTTCAACTTCTTTCTGTCTTTGGAGGTCCAGAGAGCAAGTGCCGAGATTCTTCCTTAGTACTGACCCCAAATTTACAAAACTGCCCAAATTATGCCTGGCCAGACCAGAAACTCTTTCCACTCTTTCCCCTGTAAAAAAAGAAAAACTGAGTCAAGAGCCACTATAAGCATTAGCTCAATTAATCACCCATCCTTCCATCCATTTGTTGAATTCCCACCACGTAAGAGTTTGGTTGGTGAGTTTGGAAATAGCTTCTTAATTGGAAGTAATGGCCAAGTCTTGACGTCTGTCTTTACAATATTCCTGCATATTTGTTCCTTGCTTATAAAGGAGAGCCAGTCCTCTGAGGTTTTTGTCCATCTGTGGAACTAAATGGATGTGGTTGGTCTTCTCTTGTCATCCTAAATAGTAGAGCTGGAGGAATGAAGCAAGAAAAACAATTCATTATCGAAGGGAATATCATTCTTCTGTACTGCATCTTTAAAAAGCCAATTTTTTTGAAATCCAAGGAAAGAGTAGTTGCCGATGAGCCCTTCAGTGAAGCAGAAAGAATTCCAGTGAAGTGGACTGCCCAGGAAAACAGTCCTTTTTTTTTTAGGAAAGAAATACTCTTGGAGATCTATTTCTCATGTATTGATGATCCTGACTTAATTCAGTACCGGAGGCATTTGGCACCAGTGCCATTAGGAAATGACATCCTCAGGCATCTGGGGGATTCTATCCATGGCCCTGCTCTTGAGCTTCCTTGGCAAAATTGTCTATGTTTCAGATTTCAGAGACTAAGGAACCCAAATAGTGTTTCCCTGAGATCCTTGAACAAGTTTGTAGCATGTGACTACCTGAAACTGAAAGAAAGAAAAATGACACAAAACGGATAAGATAAGCTACCTTCTCAGCTGTAAGGTCTGTGAGGACAGGGATCATATTCATTGCTTTATCTCTAGTGACTACCAATATGATGTTTAATGCTCAACATCTATTTGCTTAATTAATAAATATCACTATTGCAGTCTTCCCAGGAAATACTCTCACATCTAAACTGCTAAACAATGGCAAGCACATCAGACTTGGTGTAAGAAAATCCAAGTCTGGTTTCTGGCATTTCTACTTACAAGCTGTGAGCATCAGTTTTCACATCTTTAAAATGGGGTCAGTAGCATCTAGCTCACAGAGCTAACAGGAGGATATAAATCATATAGCATATTTAAGATGCCTTAGCACCATGCCTGGCACAGTGATGTGTGCTTCATAAATGTGGGGTCTGGTAAATAAAATTAGAGGACTGCATAAATCTTAGCAAGAAGCTACTGTGATTCTGAAAAGGAATCACCATTTTAAAGAAAGATTTTATTTATTTCTTTGAGAGGGACAGAGAGTGAGTAAGCATGAGCGAGGTGAGGGGCACAGGGAGAGGGAGAAGCAGGCTCTCCACCGAGCAGGGAGCCCGACATGGGGCTCGATCCCGGGACCCTGAGATCATGACCCGAGTTGAAGGCAGATTCTTGACTAACTGAGCCATCCAGGTGCCCCAGGAAGCACCAATTTAAAATGTAATCACTGAGAGGCACCTGGGTGGCTCAGTTGGTTAAGCATCTGACTCTATTTCTGCTCAGCTCATGGTCTCATGGTGGTGAGATGGAGTCTCTCCTCAGGCTCCACACTCAGCAGGGAGTCTGCTTGAGATTCCTCCCTCCCCCTCTCACACTCACACTCACACTCACACACATGTTCTCTCTCCAAAATAATAAATAAATCTTTAAAAAATAAAACAAAGTGCAACCAAATCATGAAAATTCCAGCTTTTCCAAAGGAAGCATTATAATGGCAGACATATTTAGTAAGGATACAAGGAATATTTTACAAGAGAATCAGTAGATAAAGTTTTTTTAGTACTTACTTGCCAGTTTTTAGTGCTAACTTTTATTTTCATATGAACAAAACAGCTTTCCTGACTTATCAAGTGATGGCTCATTAAGATTTTCTTTCAAAGTTCCTGTTAAGAAAAATTTTCCAAAACTTAGATATAAGATAAAGAAGTTATCTTAACTTATCTGCATGCTCTTGTTTCAATGTCAGAGAGAGAACTGTCCAACAAACTAACTTCAGGACTGTCTGATGCTCTAAGGAATTATCATTTTGTTTGACTTACTATTTATTATCTATTGGAGTCTAAATGTTTCTGTCTCTCCAAAATTTGTATATTGAAGTCTTAACTCCACTGGAGCTATCTTTTGAGATAAGATCTCTAAGGAAGTGCTTAAGGTTAATGAGAGTGAGGCCCTGATTCAATAGGATTAGTGTCCTTATAAGAAGAGACACCAGGGCAGCCCGGGTGGCTCATTGGCCTTCAGCCCAGGGTGTGATCCTGGAGTCCCCGGATCGAGTTCCATGTCAGGTTCCCTGCATGGAGCCTGCTTCTCCCTCTGCCTGTGTCTCTGCCTCTCTCTCTCTCTCTCTCTGTGTGTGTGTGTGTGTCCCTCATGAATGAATAAATAAAATCTTTTTTAAAAATTTTTAAAAATTTAAAAAGAAGAGATAACAAAGAGTTTTTTCTCCCCATCACCCCACATGCATATATCAAGGAAGGTCATGTGAGTATATAGCAAAAAAATGGGCATCTACAAACCAGAAAGAGAGAATTCAGTTTCTCACGAGAAACTGAATTGGACTTCCAGCCTCTAGAACTTGAGAAAATAAATATTTGTTGTTTAAGTCACCCAGTCTGAGGTATTTTATTACGGAAGCCTGGGCTGACTAAGATAACTATGCTTAAAGTCCAGACACTGTAACTTTAATATTAACTTGTAGAAGACTGATAAATTTTCTTTTTCAGTAGGGATGTAAATGATTTCTGTTTGTAGAAAGGAGAGCCCCCAAGATTACAGTTTTATTGACTTGTAGGACATTAACCATTTTTATGTAATGTTGTCATCTGAGCCTTAATTTTCCTGCTCTGTAAAATGCCATTGATAGCTCCTCCTTCCTAGTGTTGCTGTAGGATTAAATATAAGCCCATTGTACTTGTAGGGCACTGTCTAACACACAGTATGCTCTCAATTAAATTACTCTGATTGTTTAGATCAGAGGTCCATAGCTATTTTGTTGCATTTGTACAATGTTTAAAAATATTAGTGGCAGGGGTGCCTGGGTGGTTCAGTTGGTTAACCATCCCACTCTTGGCTTCAGCTCAGGTCATGTGACCTCAGGGTTGGGAGATTCATCCCCACTTTGGGGCTCTGTGTTCAGTGGAGAGTCTGCTTGAGATTCTCATTCTACCTCTCCCTCTGTCCTTCTTCCTGCCCTCTCTTTCTCTCTCTCTCTCTCAAATAAATTAACTAATTAAAAAAATATTAGTGGCCACCAGGTAAAAGCCAGGATATTTCACATATTTCAGATTTTCACTCCTAACAATTTTCACTCCTAACAATTCAAATTGGTTAGGCAACACAAGGCTTAAATACTACATGGAAACCAATGACTCGAAGTGGGTGGCATCTTCCCTTTGGGATGGGCAGGTATTGTCCCACTTGCCATAAGCCACACCCAACTCCTTTGTCTGGTCCTTGAGGTTTCAGTCTCTGGGTTAGAGCATCATCCTCCTCATTCCCTAGCTAAAATAACCCTCACATATTATGCTGAGTGAAGTAAGTCAATTGGAGAAGGACAAACATTATATGGTCTCATTCATTTGGGGAATATAAAAAATAGTGAAAGGGAATAAAGGGGAAAGGAGAGAAAATGAGTGGTAAATATCAGTGAAGGTGACAAAACATGAGAGACACCTAACTCTGGGAAACGAACAAGGGGTGGTGGAAAGGGAGGTGGGCAGGGGGTTGGGGTGACTGAGTGACAGGCACTGAGGGGGGCACTTGACAGGATGAGCACTGGGCGTTATGCTATATGTTGGCAAATTGAACTTCAATAAAAAAAATAAAATAACCCTCACAGTTTCAGAGGCTTCAGAAAATGGGCTCTTACCCAAGAGAACTCGTAAAGGTCTCATGGTTCAGACTGATAGTATAAGAGGTTTTCATGGGGCATTTGCCCCTTTCTCATCTCTTATTTAGCCCTGCAGGAAGGGTATGGTATGCTTAGGCTGAGTGCTAGGATAAGACATCTTCCTGAGGGTCTCTGAGATTGTCATATCCTGCCTGTACAGTCTCCATGACTTAACACCTTGCAGCACTGCGTTTGAGCACTGGACTAGCTGATGATAATAGTTACTTTAATATAGAGCTCCCACCTATGCCAGCCACTTGCTGTGGGCCATCCTGTAGAATCCTCCAAATCATCTGAAATAGGCATCACAGGTCCACAATCTGAATTTTCAGAGCCTAAAAACCAAAATACTTCTTATTAAAATTGCAGATTGGCAGGTTAGCAAAGTCTGACCTGAACCAACATGAAACTGTATGCAGTCTTTATTTCTCTCACTTAAACACTCTCACATTTTGCTGCAAAAATACTGATGTGTTTGATTACTGGATTCTGCCCCATGCCCCTCTGGAGATCGGCATTCACAATGAAATTTTTTAAAAAAAGATTTTATATATCTGGGTGGAGGGGAGAGTGAGAGTGAGCAGGAGGAGGAGCAGAGGGAGAGGGACAAGTGGACTCTGTGCTGAGCACAAAGCATGATGTGGGGTTTGATCCAATGACCCTGAGATCATGACCTGAGCCAAAATCAAGAGTCCAACAATTAGCTGGATGAGCCACCCAGGCACCCCTCACATTGAACTTTCTAAGCTTTGAACACATCTGGCTCCAAGGTTTTGAATAAAATATTGAGAATATATATTATAACCATTTTACAGATGAGGAAACTGAGTCCTTGAGAAAATTTTTTTTAAAAAAATCCAAATAAGTGCTTTGCTATAATGACCACCCATCAGGGAGTCTGTCCTGGATGACCTGGGGCATGTTGCCTCTCTGAACCTCAGAGGGTTCTCTGAACCTCATAAAAAGAAGGGTAGCAGTACTAGCTAGCTGTTACCATGCACTTAATATGCTTCAGGTCATTTCATTCTCTCTAAACCATCCTATAACATAGGCAATATTGTTGTTGCTCCTTATTTTGTCGATGAAGACACTGAAGTTTAAAAAAATTAAACGATTTGCCCAAGGTCACCAGCCAGTCACTGGAGAGCTTGTATGTAAACCAGCTCTGTCTGAATTTGGTGTCACACACCCTTTCATGGGTTTCAAGGGTCCTCACAGCTCTAAAAGGAGTTCCTTTCTTTTGTATCTCTATTAGATTGCTTACTGAGAAAAGTGTCTGGCCCATTCCACCTCTTGGTCCTCACATTCCAGCAGTCATCAGCTTGACAGAGAGGCCCGGCATTCTTTGAAACTGGTGTTTACTGTTCTCTACCTCTCACACCCCAGGGGAGCGTTCCAGCCATTCAGAGATGTCCACTTTCAAACTACTGCAGGCATTTTCCAAAACATCATTTTCCATGACTCAGTGGTCTGTCTCTCCTTCTTCCTGCTGTAAAGGTTTCTGCAAGTAGGTGCAACATTTCTCTAAGGGCTTTCAGCTCCAACAAGTCTGATCCAACAGGCCCAGCTCCTCAGCTCCTGTTAATGAGGTCTGTCCCTCCTCTTTCTTTCCATCTCTTCTAGGTGATTGCTCATCCTCTCACTCAAGACATAAGAAAAATCACAAGAGCTTCTGCATTGGCTAGGTGTGGGAATCCAGGCGTCACTGAAAGAGAGTTGAGGGCCATGCTAGAGGAACTATCACCTTATAGCCAGTTTGAGTGACCAGTCATGTCTCTCAACCTCATTGCTGGAAAGAAATGTCTCTTGGCAAGAAATGCAGTGGTTTGGTTTGGGAAATCAGCTGCCTGTAATCCACCAATGAAGAGATGCTACATGGGGGGAGGACAGCATCAAGGTCTCATCTCACTCTCTCCCCATTCTTTACCCTCATTATTTTGGGCAAGACTTTTAAGCTCACTGGAACTGTTTTATTGTCTGGAAAATTAGGATAAAAACACCCAGTTCTGCCCATCTCAAAGGACTGCAGGGAAAATCATAGTAGTAATGGATTTGACAAGCTTTGTGAACATCACATAACAATTATTAAGGTAAGCCTGAGGGCAGTGGGTGAGTTGTAGCCAAGGAAGAGGAATAAAGATCACAGGAGTCAGGTCTACAAAGAGATGAGTTCAAAAATTCAATAGACTCAACTCCAACAGACCTTGACAGGTGATCCTGGGCTTACACATATATTTCCAACACACATCCCTTTTTCCTGCATCAAGATGATTGTGAATTACTGGGTTTAAGAATGACTGAGAGATTTTGTTTCTGTGTGTCATTTGAAGCATTTTTTTATTCCTGAAGATTATGGCTTGCACAAGAAATGCAACAAGAGTGAAAATCAAGAGAAACAACAGACAGCAGAAACAAACCTGCACCTACCTTTGGTAGTGAAATGATCAGACTATTATAAAACAAATGTATTTATCAAATAAATTATAAACTTGAACATATTTGTAGGGAATAATAAACTGTAAAAAAATCTAGCAGATATGAAAAAGAACCAAATAGAACTTCCAGGAATAGAACACTGAAGTTAAATACACCATAGGTTCATAGACAAGTCTGGGGACTAGTCAAGTTGGGCGAAGGTGAGAGGCAATGCCTGTCATGGAAAGAGACACTAAGCTTGGTGGAATTGGAGGTGGTGGGTGAAGAAAGGGAAATATAAACTGGACTTCTCGGAGCTTCAGGGATCTCAAAGGTAACAATGGTAGCATTAGCAGAGGGGCCAGGTTCTCAGGTGGCAGCAGCCAGAACTTCTCTGGGAAAAATGGAAAAGTGATAGCACAAAGAAGCATCGCCAGGTCTTAGTAAGTCATTCAGAAATAGGGCACTGTCCATATGTCATAAATTACAACCATGATGCAGAACAAGAAAGAGTAATTAGTAAACTCAAGAATTACTCTTGAAAATCAGCTCTACTTTTTTTTTTTTTTTTGCCTCGTTGCATCAGAAAGAGCAAGATGGGTCACCAGCAGCTCTACTGGAGCCACCTGAGGAAGTTTGGCCAGGGCTCTCATTCTTGCCGCATCTGTTCAAACCGGCACGGTCTGATCCGGAAATATGGCCTCAACATATGCCACCAGTGTTTCCGTCAGTACGCCAAGGATATAGGCTTCATTAAGTTGGATTAAGTGAACTTCCTTGAATGGGTCATCCAAGATACCTACCTTAACTGCATGTCCAAGAACCTACTTTGATCCCAACTCATTGTACATAAAATAAAAATACTCCAATTATGAGTGTTTTAATGTGAAAAAATAAAAAGAAAATCAGCTCTAACTAAATGAAGGCCATTTGTGTTTTTCTGTTGCAGAGTCTTAAAATTGAAGCCAGGAATCGAGATTCATGAAATCTTTTCAGGAGGTAAGACTTCTAATCAAAATGAAAGGTCTTATGAAATGAATGGAAACATAGATCCAAGTCTGGAATCATTAAACTTGGCGCTCAGGAGAAACTACAGAATGATTGTAGGGCAATCCCTTCATTTATATAAAAGAGGAAACCAGACGGATAAAAAGAAAGTATGGCAGAGAGATGGATCACATGGGCAGTCTCTTAGCCTCCACTTTGAGACTAAGCAATACAACCCAACCACAAAAGCAGTTTCCCTTGGCTTAGCTTTCTAAAAGAAGAAAGAAAGAAAGAAAAGAAAGAAAGAAAAAAAGAAAGAAAGAAAGAAAGAAAGAAAGAAAAGAAAGAAGGAAAGAAAGGAAAGAAAGAAATTTATATATATTTATATATATTTATTATAATATATATATATATATATATATATATATATATATATATATATATAGTAGATGGAGTTGTGAATGCTGGCCCATCTGGTGAATAATTGGCAAAAATCAAAATATAGTGAAATGAGGGCTGGTCTAAGTAAAGAGAAATGAGCAGTCAGGAAAGGCTTGGAGGAGATAAGCTTTGAGGGAGGCCCTAAGCACTGACACCATGTACAGAAGGAAAGGGTGCCACAGGCAGGGGTGATGTTTTAAGCAAAGACCAGGCGGTGGGGTGCATGCTTAGCCAATTCATTTATTCAACAGACACTTACTGGGAGCCGGTTATATGTTGGGCACAGCAGATGAACGGAAGATGGTCTCTGGTTCATGGGGCTTACGTCCAGCCGGCTGGGGAATGTTCAAGACTCTGTGATACATTTCCTGAGGAGAAAGAAGAAACCAGCAGAGGGGTTGGTAGACCAGTAAGGGCAGCGACCTCTCCTGCAGGCAGGGGGCAGTGCCATCACTGCGGGATCAGGGACCCATGGGCCCTGAGGCCCTGCACTGGCTTCCAGGGTGGCCTGAAGCTCCTCTGTGCTCAGGGCTGCAGAAGAGAGCGCGCTGGGTCTGCAGCCTGGGTGCCCGGCGGAGCGGGCTTGCTAGTCGCCGTCAGTACCCCTGGCGGGAACCCACAGCACCTCGGGCTCCAGCCTTCGGGTGCCGGGCAAAGTAGGAGCAGCGGGCATTTCAGGGTGCTGGCACTGTGGGTGCCTCTGCTTCTTTACATTCGTGTGTGCTTCCCAAGTTTTCTCTCTTAAATATGCTCCACTTTAAGCATCAGAATAAAATCATGAAAACAACTTCCTAAAAGTATTTATTTCAACTATTACTATTAACCACAGGTATAAGTGCACTGATATGGAAAGGCGTCCACAATACATTACTGACTGGAGAAAAAGAGCATCCACAGGACAAAACAGAACGTGACCTTATTGTCATAAAACTTTCTACTTGTGTAGTTGATTGTATATACATAAAAAGTCCTGGAAAAACCTACATTAACTTCTAGTGGGGAGAGGGGGAACTTTACTTTTATACTCTCCTGTCATGTTTGCATAAATATGTGTCACTCTGGCCATTTTTAAGCCAAAATATACAGAGGTACTAGGTGCCCTTTATTCGCTTCATCCACTCCGGGTGGGTGGCGTGCTAGCTAGCGCACTCTCTCCCCCGCCTTCTGTCTGGCTGTCCCGCTCTCTGGGCAACAGGGAACGTGGCCCTTCAGGCCTGCTCAGATCTGTGCCCATCCCACCCAGACAGAAGACTCTTCAGGTGGCACTAATCTTGGGCTCCTTGGACCTGCCCTTTCGTCGCGCAGGTCATCACCCCCTCCAGGTATGGTCTGGCCTCGTGGAGCAGGAGACTCACAGGTGGTTTTTCTCCGCTTCCTCTGTGGCTCTGCCCAGCTTTCCTAGTCTAGAGAAAGGCCTCTGACAGAGACGGTGACGGGGGTGGGGGCCCCTCTGGCTAGTTCTGTCCCGTGCAGGGAGGGGTGACTAGGGAAGTCCTCCAACCTTCACCCTTGGCACCTCCCCCCCCTCACCTCGGGCTCCACACAGGCTTTCTTCCCTCTTCCCCTCTCCCACTCTCTCTGCTCCCTCCTCTTCCTCAGCCCAGCCCAGGAAGGAGGTGGAAATAATTAACACCTAAGTGGAAACTCTTTCACAAGGGTTTGTGAGCTCCACCATTAATTTGCATTTTAAACCTTCTGTCGCTAATTGTGGAATGCAAGCCTTTGTCTTTTCTGAAAGGAAGGGCTGACGATGGAAATCTGGGGAGGGGAGGAGGAGGTTCTGTTTGTGCAGGGCCCCCCAAGCATCTTCCTTCAAGCCTGGTGCAGAGAAAAATAACCTGAGTTGGGGGGAATGTCACCCTTCACAGTTGGTTTCTGGAAATGAGCTCTGCAGCCTGTCTGTGGCTTGAGGCCCAGCTGTCTCCTCCCCGAAGCAGGCCAGCCTGGCACTCCTGCCCCTGCCACGGGCCTGTGTGAGGTGGGGCTGGGGGCCTGGAGATAGGTCTGATCCTGTTAAAAGGGGCAGAGGACTCCAGAGAGGAGTGAGCAGCGTGCGTTGGGAGAACGTTACAGTTAACTTTTTGAATGGGAAGAGCATTCACCAAAAAATAAAAAAGGTTCAGAAGTGAAAAGCAAGTGTCCCTTCTTGGAGTTTATGTGAAACGTGCACCATCTGTTCATGTGCAGATCGAGGTTCTAAGTTTCATTTGATTCTATGCTGTTCTGTGTGCGTGGCTCGTGGGTTCTCACCTTGCTCCCCCGCACAGTCTGTGCTTAAACAACAAGTAAGTAGGGGAGTTACTGACTTCGAGCCTAACCAATACCCCATTTAGTGATACTCCACAATGATTTTGAGGCTGATTCTTTCTGGGGTAAAACGTCATTTGATTTCTCAAATGGATGACACACTGCCTTGCCTTAAACATGGCATGGCCAACTTCATTTGGTTTTGTAATCTGTCTCTGAGGCATCACCTCTGTGCTGCCCTCCTCTTTCTGTGCCTTTGACCAACCTTTCTGCCGTGGCTAGGTTTCTGGCGGCAGACCCCAGCAACCGTGTTTAATTCACTGCTGCTCTCCGAGAAATCAGCAGATGGCCAGCCTTGATGGGACAGTGTATAAAGCCAGAATTGTCAAGGGACACAGTCCATCCTCTGAGGAAAGAGTGACCACTGTTCAGAGGCATTTTCTTTTTTACTTCTATTCTGGGTTCTCTGCATCGTAGGTAGCTGGAGTTGCAGGAAACCTAAACCCATGGTGGGTTTCCGGCTGTTATGGGAGCCAGGAGCAGTGAGGGCGGCCTTAGCAGGAGGTGGCGTGAATATTTGATGACATTAAAATGCTGTGGGTTTTGTTCCTTTCCTGGAGTGCTGGAGGGTAGCATGGCACCTGCCCAGGACCCGGCCTGAGGGAGGGTTGGTGGTGGTTTTGGGGACTGGCAGGCAGGTGGGGGAGGTGGCCCCTGTAGTTGTCCTGGCTCTTCCCACTGAAGAGTGGGCCCACGGAGAACAAACTGGCCATGACAGTTTTAAGTAAATACACAATTGAAAATTCCACCAGTGGACTTTCTGATGAAAATAAGCCATAGGGAAGATTGTTTAAGGAGTGGCCGTGGTACCATTGCGAGTTTCACCACATTATTATCCTGGATCTTTTGTTCCATTGAACTACGTACATACTCACCTACTTTGCCTGTTCCTCTGTTGAGTTGTACCTTGCAGATCTTGATGATTCCGGTACACTCTTCATAAAATAGGAAACTAGAAACTAACCCTTTAGACTCATAGACTACAAACACTTTTTCCCAGTTTTATTTATCTTTGTTCATGGCACTTATTTTTGCCCTATAGAAATTGTCACATTTTCATGTGGTCAAACATATCCATTGATCCTTTTGGTTTCTGGGTCACATAATCTGCTTAGAAAGTACTCCACTTTTAGATTCTACGTCTTACATGTTTTCTCTGAGATATATGGTTTCCTTTCTACAGTTTAAATTTTGCATCCAACTAAAGTTTATTTGGGTGTAGAGTCTGACTTCATGATTCCGTCCAGCTGATAAGCAATGACCTCCAATCATCGAATGATCTCTCTTTGCTCATTAAGCCGAAGTGCCGTATTTATCATAAACTGAATTTCCATGGGCACTTCAGTCTATTTATGGTCTCCTCCTCTTTTGCTCTACTATTTTTTTCCTCTGCTGTGAACTGTTTTAATTATTGTCATTTCATGATGTATTTTAATAGCTAGTAAGAGTAGTGCTACTTCATTATTCTTCTTTGGCCTTTCCCCACATATTTCCCTATGTTCATTTTTCCGGATAAATTTTATTTATTTATTTTTCCGGATAAATTTTAATGCCATTTTATCACCTCTCCCTCCCCTCCAGTCCTCTTTCTATTCTAACTGGAAAAGCACTCAACATTAGTTGAGGGAGAATGACATTTCAAAAGATGGGTGTGTCTTCTCATTGACTCCAGTTTTCTTTTATGAATCTCACTAGATCTTTAAAATTTTCTTCCTATAGATCTTACAGACTCTTGGTTAAATTTGTCCTATGAATTTTATCTTTTCAACCACCATGGCAAATGAACTATGTGCTTTTCAGACTTTCTCACTGGCTGTGTGACTTTAGGCAAACCACTCACTGTTGCCGGGCCTCAGTTTCCTTTTGTGCAGAGATGGGAGTGTGCCTCCCAGATCCCTTAGTGTGAGGCCAGCCTACAGTGTGAGCCGGTCCTCCACTCTACGCAAGATGCTGGTATGTTCAGGGGCAGCTCTGCCCTCATTGCATTTTCATGAGAAAGACCCAGGTCAGCTCAGTTTCTCTGGTCCCAGCTGTGCAAACAAATACCTGGGTCAGCCCTAATTGGAGCCCCTGTGAGTCCCCTGCCCCCTCCAGTGATCCACCGAGTCTCAACTGTGCCCCGACTCCTCTCTTGCTGCAGGCTGGGGAGTATTCCACGCCCAGCCGCCCTTTGCCGGGGACCCACCAGGTGCCAGGCACCGTGTTAGCCTCTGGCCGGGCGCTGGCTGTTTATCTGGTCGGCGTGGACAACCACTGTGCAGAATTCACACCTCCCAGCACAATTTGTGTTTCGGGCTCAATTCTGAGTTTGTTTGGGCCTCCCGCGTTCCCTGAACAAATGAACTGGTCAAGGGTCTTTTTTCTCCAAGGTGCCACAGAAGACACAGCCAGGGCGGGGAGGGGCGGGGGCGGAGATGTGAGGCCTTGTGCGGAGGGAGGATGCTCAGACAGGGCACTTCTTAGGGGGACAAGAATGTCCCCACTGGCCAGCCTGGGGAAAGCCTCCCACCCCAGCAGGGTGTCTTCCACAAGGTCCCGCTGTGGCGCACCCCGCTGTGCGGAGGACTGGGTGACAGGCTCACACTCCCGGCTAATTCCAGGAGGGACACGTTGATGCCATTTATCCTAATTGTTTCTTTAATTGAAAGTCAGCAAGAGAAGCACAGGTTTCTTTCCCATGCAAAAGAGGCTGGAGCTAGGAGAAACAAGCCAGAGGCATAAGAAAACAGATGCTAGCTTTAGCCTGGCTTTGGGGAAGGAGGGCTTTGTGCCTGTGTTCTTGCATCATAATGTATTGGAGTTAATTTGACGGGTAGGGGTGCTTAGTTAGCCAAACACTTTAATAGGATTGAAGGAAGCTACTCTCAAGCCTTGCATGGATGAGAATGGACTGGCTAAGCCCTCTTTTCTTTAAGGAAATAGCCCCCACACTTGTGCAGGCCAAAATAATTAAGTAATTAGCAAAGGCATTTGTCAAAATGCCCAGTGAGGCTGACGAAAATGACAGCTTTGAGAAGGATGAAGAGCTTGCAAATAGCATTTTCTCCAAGCTCTGCGCTGGGGTCAGGCCTGGAGCCTGCGAGAAAAAAACGCCTGCCTGGGACTCCAGAATCCCAGCTCAACCTTTGGGGTTCAAGTTCACTTCCCTGTGGCAAAAACCAAGGTCCTATTACTAAAGAGGTTTTCTTGAAAGGCCTTTGGAACATCAAAGGGCTCTAACACCAGAAAGTAAGTGAAAAATAAGGGAGTCATTTTCCTTTTCAAAGGATTGAAACTGTTAAACAGCCAAGTCTGTGGTGGAAAAAGCATTTGTGGTTTACTGACATTGAAAGGCTGGGGAAGTAGCTCGAGGTTATAAGGCTGTCAGCACCATCAACAGGGAACTGACTGCGCACCTACTGTGTGCGAGGCAGATTCTTGAGTTTCCTTAGGGCCAGAGGATCTCTACCCTGCAGAGGCTTGCAGTGTTTGCTACGTGTAGTGGGGTAGACTGGTAAATCGAGATTCTCCCAATGTAAGAGAAAAGCAACCCTGGCAGCAATAACCAGGTAGGGTCCCTTCAGTGTGTCAGGCACAGGGTATCTCATTCGGTGCCCCTGACAATCTTATGATGTTGGTGTTCATTTTTCTCTTTTAGTGGATGGGAAACAGGCTCAGGGAAGTCAGGAAACAGAGCCAAAAGGTGATGCGAAGGACAAGTTGAGAGCAATGGAGTCATAAGGCTTGGGGTTGACAGCAGATTCTACTTCTCCAGGAATAAGCACTGAGAAAAGATCCTTAGATTTGGAGGCTGCAGTTGGCCGAATCTGGAGGGTGTTGCTTCGGGGGAGTGAAATGGGTGCTCAGATTTCCAAGAAAAGGTTATGAAGAGTGAGTCTTCCAAAAATAGCCAAGGGAAGAAACATCACCATCCGTTCAGTGGGGGATGCTTCCTGAGCTGGGGGTGGGAGAGATGCTCAAAGAGAGGGAGAGTTTGAAGATGCCTGAAGGGGAGGAAATAATTGAGAAAGGTCTTTCCTGGAGGAGGTGGCCCAGAGAGTGACATGCAGCTTAGGGAGGAGGTAGCCTTGCTGGGGTGGGGGGAGAGGCAGAGGAAAAACTGGAGAGACCATGTTAAGTTGTGGTGTTTGAAGTTAGAAAGGAGCCAGGCCATTCAGAGGTGCTTTGGGGGGGGGTGCGGGGAGGAGGGTGGAGAGGACTTTGGTGCGGGGGAAGTGACTGACTCAGGTTCTGTCTGTGGAGGAAGTCAAAATCTAGGAGGCAGGGTATTTCCACAGCTGTACACAGTGTCTGGGCTGGGGCTGGAGGTGCCTAGTGTGGGAGGCACAGGATCTTAGAAGGCCAAAGGTTAGGGGCCCTCTTCATGAGTTCCGAATGATGGCAGGCCAAGAGCACATCACCTACCGATGTCTCCCAGAAATAAGGCCAAGGAGGCTGGAAAAGGATGACGGCAAGAACAAGGGGAGAGCTGTGTACGTGGGAACAGTCCGGGCAGTGGTGGTGGCATAATGACAGAGAGGACAAAGTAAAACCTTCACCTCTTCTTTTTAGAGGTGGTAAGAAATATTGGGGCTCTTGGGGTTGGGCCAACCTGGCTTCTAATCCTGGTACTCAACTTACTAGTTGTATGACCTTGGAAAAACCATCTGGTATATCTCTGAATTTTAAAGCTCATCTACAAAATGGGGGTGCCACACTCACTCATAGGATGTGTGTGACAAGTAATTAATGATTGTAAGAATCTGGAGCAGCAGTACCTGGGGCATAGTCGGTGCTCAGTAAATGGCCACCTCAGAAATGTTGGAACTGGAAGAGAGCTCAGATAGTCCATCCAACAAATGAGGAAAAGGAGACCCAAACAGATTAGGGAAGATGATGGAGTTCCCATGAGGTCACACAGTGCATGAGAAAGGCACGTAAGGGAGTGGGTGCTGGATGGGAAAGATTCTGGAACCGTCAAGGTCCCCGGCCAGGTGCTGGTCTGAATACAGATGGGGGCGTGAGGGTGTGTGTTGGGATTGGGGGCAGGTGATGGCTCTTTCCAGGGTGACAAGTGCTTACCAGGACATAAATGAATTTTCCAGGGTCATACAACTAGTAAGCTGAGTACCAGGATTAGCAACCGGATTAGTCCAACCCCCAAAATCCTAATATTTCTTCTAAAAAGAAGAGGTGAAGGTTTACTTTGTCCTCTGAGTCATCACGCCACCACCACTGCCCCAACTGTTCCCACTTCCGCTCACCTTCTCGGTGTGTGTGACACCCTATGGCATCTGTAACTGGAGGTACCATGTCTGTTTGCTCTTGATCTAAACCCCAGGCACTGGCCTCCCTCTTTGGTCTGTTCGCCTCTGGTCTCCGACCTTGGGCCCATCATGGCAGCAGTTTCTCTGCATGGAGATTAATCTGGAGTTGACAGTACCTACTTTTCCATGCCTAGTGTCTGATACAAGTGCGTGCACTGTAAATACTTACTGAATCAATGAATACATAAGCTCTTCTTTGTTTTTGGTGGCAGCACTTTTCTCTACTCACCTCTCCAGTGGTTGGCTGTGCATGGGTGAAGTGTCTAGGTTCAGGAGTTTGACAAAGGAAGGTTTAAATCCCACCTTTATCACTTAGTATTGGTGACCTTCTCCAAACTGCTTCACTTCTCAGAGGCTCAAGTTCCTCATCTATAAATAAGGATGATAATATTTATTTTACCTTCTATGACAATTCAGGGATGTATGGCTAGAATGTTCTTAGCATCGTGGCTGCATGGCACTCTCAGTAACAATGGCTGTGTTTTATTATCATCATAGCACTGGGTATGGAAGCACACACACATTTACCTTTTCTTAATTTTTTTTTTTTTTTTTTTTTTTGAAGCTGAGAGCCTCTCTTGTCCCACATTCTAGAAAGTACGATCTGACCCTATCTCCCACCTCCAGGCCCTGCCTAATAATGCTCACTGGGTTTGGTGCTGCAGTGAAAGAAGAGCCAAGCACACCATCCCCTGATTACAACCCCAGGCGTCTTCACCCTCAGCTGGGAGTGTCCTGGCAGGGTGGCCAGGTAAAGGCTTGCTGCAAACAGCCTGGTGTTTTGGGGTGCTCACCGCCAGCAGGAGAAACCCTCTGCATGGAAATTACTTTAATTTGCAGTTGACAAAAGGCAAATTGCTGGCATTTTTTTGCTGGGAGCCTGGAATGTAACCTTGTACAACTGCCCCAGACATTCCAGGTGACAGCTTCCATTAGCCCGGCCCAGATTTCTAGTTTCAAGGAGGGGGTAGAAAAAGAACATAAGTAATTTCACAGGGAGCAAAACCCCCAATCATGATTTAATTCTACCAACTTCTGTGACTTCAAATTCCCTCTTCCTCTTGTCAGCATACAAAGCAGAGTCAACATGGACTTCCTATCGCGTGTTTTTCTTTGCTTGACTTTCACCGGTGTATTACCACACTCCACTGGCTTGTCCTTTTAAGTTTGATGGGAGACATCTTCCTATGGTCTACCCCTGTCTGATTTGTGTGTGACGTGACCAGAAGGTCATGAGAGTGAGGCCTTCTCTGCTGTCTTCCTTTGCACAATGGCTAGGATGTTGGGGGGTCTCTACATATTTGTTGAAGGAATGAACGAGTAAATGGATGGATGGGTAGTTTCCAGATTTTTCCCAAGGACAGAGCATCGTTGTCTGTCTAGTCAGACTTCTATAGCATTCCAGAAGGAAGGGCATCCTTTAGTTGCGGTGCTGGTCACCTTCCACTGAAAATATGTCCCAGAGATGCCTGTCTGGGGCGGGGTTCCGTGGAATGTAGGCTGAATGGAATGCCTCCTGGGCCAAGGGAGAACGTGGGGCTGCTGCTGCCATCTTGTGGACAGTATTCGAAACACAGGAGAAGTGACCTACGCGGCCTTTGCATCCTTTTTCCATTTCTCTCAAACAAATCTTGGCTGATTCTCTGATGGAATATTCTCCTTTGCAAAGCACTAGGCTACATTTCCGGATGCATGCTTAATCTGTTTATATTCCTCTGTTGAAAGCATCGTCATCATAATTATAATAGCTCACATTTATTGAATTCTAGGCACTGTGCTAAGTGCTGTATTATCAAAAAAACTCCTTAATGCCTGGGCTATTATTACCATCTATACAGCAGAGAGAGGAAATTGAGACTCAGAATGGCTGCATGACTTGTACTTAGCTAGTAAAGGGGAAGAGGGAACCAGGACTTGACCCCAGCCAGTCTGGCTCTGGACATCCAGTCACATCGTGCTTTAATGGTTTATGTGTTTTGCTTCCCCAACAAGACACTGAGCACCAAGAGAGTTGGTCAGAGCTATTGAGTGTGGGGATTTTATGTATCTCTGTGCACCAACTATGCACCAGGACTCTGCTAGACTAGGAGAATGTAAAGATCTGTTCAACTAGGGAAAAGTATTCCTCGGTATGTGTGCAGCGAGGTTGCAAAGCCACAGGAAAGACACGGACTGTGTTCCTGGAGTATAATTTGTAATAAAGATAGACAAAGGTGATGAGTGTATGTGTGTGTGGATTAACAATTTAACAAGTTATTTACCATTTTATTTTATATGGACTAGCCTCCCAGCACTGAGGAGGTATAAACCACAATCATTATTAAATCCATTCATCCATATGTTTCTTTGCTCCTTATCCTGGAGCGCTTGACCCAGACCCATGTGAGAAGCAGCTCATTGGCAGCTGGGGGTTTGAGAGGCGAGATTGGTAGCCTCTCTCTTGGAGGTTCCAGGGATGGAAGGGACCTGCAGAGAGTATCACGTACTCCACATGGCCTATATCATGAGTTGGACTTCCCCAGATAAGCTTTCCTTGTTTGATGAAAATTTATAGGCAATTTGCATCTGATGTTGTAGTAGACAAAGCCCCCAAATCTGATTAAAATTAAGAGATTGTGAAATGGAATACACAACTTAGAATAAATGTGTAAATTAAAGCAAGGTTTCCACCAAGCTTCAAACTTGCAGGTAACCCCCAGGCTTTCAGTCTATTTCCCTGTGTACTAAGGTCCTTGGGGTAAGAGTCTGCCACATGCCCATGTATCATTCCTCCATACAGAGGCAGTGTGGCATGGGGTGACTGAACTCAGCACAGCTGTCCTTTCCAGTTGATTCAAGGACTTGGTAAGGAGCGTTTTCCTGTGGGCCAGGCACAGGCAGAGACAGGAAGACAGGGGCTTGGTCCTGTCGGTTGACAGCTCTTAGCTCTGAGCGCAGCGGCGAAAGACCTACATGGAGAGACAAGAGATGCAGAGAGGGAAGGAGAATGTTGGAAAGAGCTAGAAAGGGAAAAGGGAGAAGAGAGACACCTAAACCAGGTGGCGATGGCCCCCAGAGGCCTTGGAGACCCCCCTGAAACGTCCATCCTTGGGGCTTGGATGTGGTGTAGGCAAGCAAGTGCCCTCTTTGGGGCCTTCTCACATGCCTAGCGGCACCCATCCTCCTTCAGATGCTGCAGAGATATCCTATAGTTTCCTTGTGTCCCCAGCACTGGCATCTCTCTACTCTGAGGTCAAGACTATGGGAAGGAAGTATTATCACCATTATTATTATTTGTATGCCATCCTGGGCTCTGAGTATGCCAGCCTTTGCAGGCCGCAGGGGCCGGGCGTGCAGCCAAGTCTGGAGTGATAAATAGGGTGCTGATGGTGGCATCCTTTGCGAGAGAAAATGTCTGAAACAGGTAAGACTGTGGGAGACCAACAGAGCACATGACCATGGCGTTGGCCTGGACCCATTCCTGTGCTGAGAAGATGTGGCTCCCAACTAGCAGAAGGGACTCCTGGGTACCTTCGTCTGTGTACAGGACTCACAGGGACGGCGCGTGCCCAGTCTGCGTGCCCAGGATCCCCAGAGAGCATCACCATCCAGCCGGTGATCAAACAACTGGTACATAGGAAAAATACTTGGAAAAGAATGTAAAAGCTGCACTCTTCTCTATCGTTACATGTGACAACCGTAACAACTTAGTCCTTCAAAGGAATGTGCTTTCCTCTCCCGCTCTGGCTTTTACTAAAAGCTGTTACAAAAGGTATTTTTGTACTTTACAAATAACAACAACAGTACCAGCTAACATTTATAGTGGACCTAGCAAATGTTAGGAGCTGTATGAAGATCCTGCTGAGACGTTTTTTATCACCTTTTGGTTTAAGAAATAACTTTGCTTTTTCTGAAGATCTGGTATGTTTTTACCAACCAGCCAAAAAGAGCCATATGATATTTTTCCCTTCACCTTAACTTCCTGGATATTCCAAGTCACTTTTTATAGCTCAGTAAGAGCAACCACATTGACTCTTAGAATTGATGTATTTTTTTTTTCTTCTCTTACCCTTGTTTTAACCTCAAGAAGACTCTATCTTCTTCTAGGGATTTACTTAAAGAACTAATGAGAAACTCATTCATTCATTCATCCATCCATCCATGTACTCATTCAGCGATGGCAGCTCCATGTCATATGCTAGGTTGGGTGAACAGGACAAACATTATCTTGCCTTTCTCATGTTAACAGCTTAATAGACCGGGCAGCCCCAGAATGCAGACAAAGAACCCGGTGCATGGATGTTTAAAGCAGCATTACTTAAAATAGCAAAGAATTGGAAACAACACATGTCCAATGATAGGGTGTTAGTTCAATTATAGTTGATGTGTATGGTGGAATTTTAAATGGCTGTTATAAATTTGTTTTTTTCCACAATGTGGAAAGGTGTTTAAGAAACATAATTTTAAAAGAGGGAAGAAGAGCAAACTCTAAAATTAGAGACTTGTGAAGGCAAGGGCAGGGAAGTTCTGGGGCTGGGATCCTAATTTTATATTTAAAAAAAGACTAGAAGGAAGTATTACAACATATTAACAGTAGTTCTCTCATAATCATGACATTATAGATATTTAAAATTTTCTTTTCTTTTCTTTTCTTTTTTTTTTTTTTGCATTTTCTAATGCTTCTATAATGAATATGTGTCAACTTTAAAATCCTAAAAGCAATGAGAAAAAAGGAGGAAATTCCTAGGGGGCATACTCGGGCCTTCTCTGCTACAGGGTATAGGTGTAAGGGGAAAGTGTCCCTGGGATTTCCCATCTGCAGCCTTCCCTCCAGGATCTCCCTCCAGCGCTGATGTGAGTGCCTGCCCAGGGTCTTCACTACACTCACTGGGAGCCGGTGGGAGCCAGGAGTGGAGGCTCACTGAGGCACACATGGAATTAGTGAGACTAATTAGGAAGGTCCACTGGTTTTACTCTGGAAGCCCTCCTCTCATTGCCTGAGACAAATGTGGTACAGGATTGATAAACAGAACTGAATGAAAATTACAGTAAAAATGTGGCCCCGTGGGGATAAAGTCAGTCATTAAATAGTTGAATTTAACCCTCAAGTTTTTGATCTCCTAGTTTGATTTCATTAACGAAAGGAGTATATGAAGAAGTAGAATCAGCAGAAGGAGTGGCTCTGGACTCAGATTGTCCAAGTCTCAATCCCGACTCCACCACTAAACTGCTTGATGATCTGGGGCCAATTACTTAACCTCTCTGAACCTTACTCTTATGTAGAAGAGGAGCAACATGTAACTTACCCATTGAATCATTGCAAAGATTAAATAAGAGAATCCATGCAGAGTAGCTGGCTGCTGTGGCTTCTCTGTGGCTCTCCCTGTCCTCCCTGGCTACCCTAAGCTCCATTCCCCACCCTTGCTGTGTGCAAGGGGCCAAACTATGTCAACTCTTGTTTCTCAGGTTACATCTGGCCCTGGGAAGGCCTTTCTGGGAGGCTGAGGGCAGGGGGAATCAAGAGACAGGGCACTCCGCCCTCTCTTGCTCTGCTTTGGGCAGTGATGTTGGCGGTGACTGCATTTCCTCTGAGGCCCCTATTGCTCTAGGGCAGTGTCCTGCCTCCTCTGTCCCTGTCTTCCTAGGGGTGGTACCTCTACTGAAATCCCTGATGTAGACTCCGTTTCCTGACTAGATTCTGACACTTTTATTTTTTTTTAAGATTTTTTTTAAGATTTAATTTTTTTATTATTATTATTTATTTATGATAGTCATATATATATATATAGAGAGAGAGGCAGAGACACAGGCAGACTCCATGCACCAGGAGCCCGATGTGGGATTTGATCCCGGGTCTCCAGGATCGTGCCCTGGGCCAAAGGCAGGCGCCAAACCACTGCGCCACCCAGGGATCCCTTTTTTTAAGATTTAAAAAACAATTTTTAAGTAATCTCTACACCCAGCATGGGGCTCAAACCCACAACCCCAAAATCAAGACTCACACGCTCCACCTACTAAGCCAACCAGGCGCCTCAGACTCTGACACTTTTCTGACTTTCACTCTACCTGAGGTTTTGAATGACCATGATAAACAACTTTTACAAGACTTACTGCATGTTTGTTCACAGATCTGCTTCGCCATGAATTGAGTGCCTCAAAGAGCTGTTCTTCATGTTTAACCTCAGCATACTGTACAATGACCCGATCATTTTGGGAGAAGAAACTTTGAAATTTTTTGAAAAATTACATATTGGCTTCAAAAGAGTATCTTTATAGAACATACACAATATAATTAATGATTCAATGAATGAGCATTCCTGTATCCACCACCCAGTTGAAAGAAACATTTACCATTATTTTTGAACCCCTCGGGGAACCCCTCCCTGTCCCATCTCCTCCTTCCCTACCCAAAGATCTCCATCTCCCAAGGCTGTCAACCCTTGGCTTGTTTTTGTAGATCTACTGTGTCTCTGCCCACTCAACAATATGTTTGGTGTCACGTTTTTAAATTGTATATAAAAGAAAGAATGCTGTAGGTATTCTTCTCTGACTTGTTCTCCCACTCAGCATTGTTACTGAGCATGTCGGTGTGTGGCTATGATTCATTCCCAATTCATTCATTCAGGGCTTTACAATGTGCTGTTACAGAACTACACCTCTCCGTGTTATGCAATTGCTGTTAATGGACCTGGAGGTCTCTCCAGGGTTCTGCAATTTCACACATTCTTGTATCATCTTCAGGTGCCCAAGTGTTGATGTTTCTCTTAGGGCACAAACTGAGGAGCGGAGTCACTGCATCACAGAGCAGGGAATGCCACCGTTAGCAGATAATGCCACATGGTTTTCCACAGTGGTTTAAACCAATTTAGACTCCCACCAGCTGTGTAAAAATGTATGTTGTTCAAACCCTCATAAGTCTGTGGTACCAGACTTTAAATTTTTTACCCATTGGGGGTGGGGGTGGGATAGGATACCTCATTATGGTTTACTTTGTATTTTCCTCCTTATTAATGAGAGTGAGTTTCTTTCCATGTTGGCTGTTCACATGTTCTTTTCTGACAGGTCTGTTTGAAAGCTAATTTTACTTCCCTGGAACCTCAGGCGGGTTGTGGCTGACTTGGGGCGGCAGGGGAGGGTGAGGAGGATGCAGGAGGGAGAGAGGTGCTGAAGTCCAGGGTGGAGCAGGGCAGGGGCGTGGCTGTGTTGGGGGAGACAGGGCAAGAGAGCTACCCAGCCTGGGGGCTTCCAGCTGAGGTTTTTTTTTCCCCCACTGTGAAGCATTAACAGAACTTATAATTTGTTAAGAAAAGCTCAAACCATTATTTTTTAATATAAATTTTTCTAATTTGTAAAATGGACACCTAATTCCAAAAAGGCAGTTCGAGCCAAACAAGTCCTATCTGCAGGTGCTGGATTTAGCTCTCAGAAGACCCTTTTGTGATCCTATTTTGGTCATGAGACGGGATTCACCCCTGTGGTCAGTCAGCAAGTATTCCTGCCTCTTGGATCCACCGGAAGTAGGAGAAAAGTTAGGTCCCCTGAGATCACGGCAGGGTCTGTCTGAAGGACCTACATTCTCTGCCCATTGTAGTGGTAAGATATACATAACATAAGCTTAGGGCGCCTGGGTTATGTGTCTCGGTGGCACCAAGCAAGCACGTTCGCCTTGCTACGGCGTGATCACCGTTCTCACAGAGCCTTTTCATCTTGCAAAGCTGAAGCCGTCTGCATTAAACAAGAACACCCCCACACACAACCCCCGCCGCTGGCAACCACCAGTCTCCTTCTGTCTTAGGAGTCTGATGCTCTGGGTGCCCAGTGAAGGTGGAATCAGGCAGTATCTGCTCTGTGTCTGGCGTATTTCACCTGGCACCACGTTTCCATTACGTGTCTCAAGCATCATGTGTTCATCACCCAAGCTGCTGCACATGTCACGAGTTCTTTCCTCGTGAAGGCTGGATGGTATTTCGCTGCGTGCCTGTGCCACACGTGCTCTACCCATTCATCTTCCGATGGGCAGGGGCTGTTGGGCACACTGCCCCTACACACTCAGCTGTACAAATCGGTTTGAGTCTCTGCTCTCAGTTCTTTGGGGGTATATACACAGAAGTGGAGTTGCTGGGCCATAGGGTAAGTCTGTTGAATATGTTGCGGGGTGGGGGCTGGCTTATTCTTTTAGCATTTTTGGCTGCTTTCTCTACTTAGGAACTTGCAGTTAGAACCTGGGGGCAGGGGCGCCTGGGTGGCTCAGTTGGTTAAGCGTCTGCCTTCGGCTCAGGTCGTGATCCCAGGGTCCTGGGACCAAGTCCTGCGTTGGGCTCCGTGCTCAGTGGGGAGCCTGCTTCTCCCCCTCCCTTTGCCTGCTCTTCTCTCTGCTTGTGCATGCTCTCTCTCCCTCTCTCTGTCAAATAAATAAATAAAATCTTAAAACAAAAAAAAAAAGAACTTGGGAAATCATCATTTGGGATAGCAGTGATCACATCCTTTCTCAGGCTACATTTTTCAAAAGCAGAACATGGATGAAACCCTTGGGCCCATTATCTGTTTGGCTGTTCTTGTCCTGTGGTGATGATGGTGATGATTAAGATGCTAACTCAAATACATTGCATGCTCGCTTTGTCGCCAGCACTTCAGCATATTTTAAATAATGTCATGTTCGTAATCATTCCGGAAGGATTATTGTCCCGGTTTTACAGGTGAGGAAACCAAGCCACAGAGAAGTGGAACCATAAACAATGCTGGGACAGACAGGCTCATTTAACTCAGCATTTACTTTCACAAAGGAAGGAAAAGAGGCTGAAGACGGGAAACCCAGAGACACAGCCTTATGCTGTGACCGACCCGGCTGAGCTCACAGGCTTCCAGACGTCTGGAACCCCCAGCCCCAGCTCTCGCCGCCTCGAAGACAGGATTCCATCCATTCATTTTATTTATCCCGTTGACCCAAGCGAAACCCCTTCTGAGAGGCTGCCGTGCCGCGTCGGGATCCAGCTGGATATTCCTGGTCCTCTTCCTGATAATTACTGGGGCAGGACTAGCTGAAATATGACGGGGAGAGGATTACGGGTTTGGCTGTAGGATTTTGTGAAAACACATGGAAGTAGCACATTAATATTAGTCAAGGGCTGAATGGGCCTTTTTAAGAAGCTGAGATAAACTTTGGCAAAATCAGGGTGCCCGGAGAAGCATCCAATTTACTGGAGGGACTCAAAAAATTATAATTTTTCTTTCCCGTTAAGTTTATTTAGATAGTAAAAATCTGGAGTCTGTATTCCCTGCGAAGTTGCGCCCCTGAAGTCCTGGGTTTGCCTATCCACATGGCGGGCCTGTGTTTTTCATTACGTTCCCTGACTCGTTAGGTCTTGCAGTTAGTCCGTGTTACACGTTTCTCTTGTGTTTTTCTTGAACTTCATGAACTCTGGCATTTCATTTCGGGGATGTATATCCAAGGGAAAAGCAGTGTTCCTTTGATCTTCCTTGGGACACCATGATGTTTAACCTAAGAAAGATTAGGGAGTTGCCATTCAACGCTGAACAAACACAGAACGCGGCTGCAAAGATGGCGGGTGCTTAATCTATTTACAACATCGACCCTATTAGGAACTAATTCCACAGCGAGTGGACTCCGAAAAGCAGTCTTTGGAATGGAATTCTCATCCGCTGTGGGAGGCTCCGTGCATATGGTCTGGAGTACTGAACGTCTGGGCCTCACAAAGAAATCTCTTTAGCCTGAAACATTTAAACTGCAGAAGGTTTTCAAACTTTGAAATCACTGTCACTGTTGGTTCCCCATATGGCTGTCAGGTTGTACTTTCTCTGAACTGAACAGCAGTTTCTGGAAAGCACCCTTGCCTTCTACTCGTATTTGTAAGAACATCTGCTCAACAGTGGTGAAACGAGTCAGCTCCAGTCTCTGGACAAACAATCCTCTGAGCCGGGGTGAACTCCGAGGGGCAAAGAGCTGCCACTTGGCCCGCAGCTGGGGAACCAGACTGCTCAGCTCACCCTCCGCTGCCTTTCCAAAATGGCCTTCAGAACCTGATCCACCTTCTAAACAGCTCCTTGAGGCAACACGCAGGTCTAATTGTGACATATATATATATATTTTTTTTTTTTTTCTAGCCCTAAAATGAGAAAGAAGAACAAAACAAAATCAAATGTTAGCCTGTCGGTATTTGCAGTTCCCTGTCACCCCAAGACATTGATGGAGATTTATTTTCCTAATGAAGCCTCTGACGGTAATGGTGGCACTTGCTAGAATCAGTTAGGACTAAGTGGTATTTAATTCACAGCGAAGCGACAATCTGACTGGACTGTGATTAGTTCCAGCTTTTAGCTATCATTTATAGGTCACCAGGCGGCTAACAACCTCAAATGAGGGACCATTATCTTTTGACAAGATGAAGCATTTTCTGGGGGGATGGGAGGAGGGGGAGGGGTGCTACCCAGAAAGCCAGCTTAATACTCTCTCTGGGAATTATTTCATTCCTAATAGAGCTCCACAACCACTTACTCAAAGGAACCACGCTAGCGCATTCCAGTTAGGTCTGCTGAAGGCAAAGGAGGAAAAGACTTTCCTTACAGCCATTCATTTATCTACTCAGCAACTATAGGCAAACTTCATCTTACTGCGTTTCACTTTATTGCACTTCGTGGGTATTGCGTTTTTTACGAACTGAAGGTTTGTGGCAACCTTGAGTCGAGCAAGTCTATTGGCACCATTTTTCCAACTGCATTTGCTCACTTTGTGTAATCGCATTTTGGTAATTTAAAAGTTATTCATTTTTATTATTATATTTCTTACGGTGATTTGTGATCAGCGCTCTTTGATGTTACTACTATAACCGTTTTGGGGTGCCATGAACTGTGCCCATATAAGACAGCAAACTTAATAAATGCACATGTTCCCACTGCTCCACCGACTGGCTGTTGCCCCATCTCTCTCCCTCTCCTCAGGCCTCCCTGCCCCCTGTGACACAACAATATTGAAATCAGGCCAGTTAATAACCTTACAGTGGCTTCCAGGTGGAAGGAAGAGTCAAACATCTCTCATTCCAAATCAACAGCTAGAAAACGGTTAAGAATAGTGCAGAGAACATGTTGAAAGCTGAGAGAGGCTGAAGGCTAGGCCTCTTGAGCCAGTTAGCCATGTTGTCAATGCAAAAGAAAAGCTCTTGAAGGAAATTAAAAGCGCTACTCCAGAAACCCATGATAAGAAAGCAGAGCAGGGCAGCCCGGGTGGCTCAGCGGTTTAGTGCCGCCTTCAGCCCAGGGTGTGATCCTGGAGTCCTGAGACCGAGTCCTACATCGGGATCCCTGCATGGAGCCTGCTTCTCCCTCTGCTTGTGTCTCTGCCTCTCTCTATCTCTCTCTCTCTCTCTCGCTCTCTCTCTCTTTCTCTGTCTCTCATGAATAAATAAATGAAATCTTAAAAAAAAAAAAAAGTAGAACAGCCTTATTGCTGGTATGGAGAAAGTTCTAGTGGTCTGGATAGAGGAGCCAACCAGTCATAACATTTCCTTAAGCTAAAGCCTAATCCAGAGCAAGGCCCTAATTTTCTTCAACTCTGTGAAGGCTGGGAGACGTGAAGAACCTGCAAAAGAAAAGTCTGAAGCTAGCAGAGGTTGGATCGTGAGGTTTAAGGAAAGAAGCGAACTCCATAACATAAAAGTGAAGCAGCAAGTGTTGATGTAGAAGTGCAGTGAGTTATCCAGAAGATCTAGCAAAGATAACGAAGGTAGCTACACTCAACAGCAGATTTCAGATTTTTCCATGTGGAGGGAATAGTCTTACATTGGAAGAAGTTGACATCTAGGACTTTCATAACTAGAGTGAAGTCAATGCCTGGCTTCAAAGGAGAAGCTGACTCGCTTGTTAGGGGCTAATGCAGCTGGTGACTTAAGTTGAAGCCAATGCCAATTTACTATGCCACAAATCCTAAAGCTTTTAAGAATTATGCTAAACCTACTCTGCCTGTGCTCTATAAATGGAACAACAAAACCTGGATGACACGCACATCTGTTTGCATAAGGGTTTACTGAATGTTTTAAGCCTACTGTTGAGACCTACTGCTCAGGAAAACGATTCCTTCAAAAATATCACTGCCCTTTGACAGTAGAGCCGATCACCTAAGAGCTGTGATGGAGATGCATGAGATTAATGCTGTTTTCACGCCTGGTAACAGCATATCCATTCTGTAGCCCATAAATCAAGAAGTAATTTCAACTTTCAATTCTTATTATTTAAGAAATACACTTTGTAAGGCTACGGCTGCCATACATAATGATTTCTCTGCTGGATCTGGGCAAAATAAATTGAAAACTTTCCAGAAAGGATTCACCATTTTACATGCCATTAAGTCATAGTTCATGGAAAGAGGTCAAGATAGCAATGTTTATAGGAGTTTGGAAGAAGTTGATTCCAACACTCAGGGATGACTTTGAGGAGTTCAAATCTTCTGTGGAGGAAGTAACTGCAGATGTAGTAGAAAGAGCAAGAGAACTAGAATTGAAAGTGGAGCCTGAAGATGTGACCAAATTGCAGCAATCGTGTGATAACACTGTCAGGGATGAGAAGTTGCTTCTCATGGATGAGCAAAGAAAGCAATTTCTTGAGGTGGAATCTATTCCTGGTGAAGATGCCATGAAGATTGTTTAAATGTCAACAAAAGATTTAGAATTTTACATAAACTTAACTGATAAAGCAGAGGCAGAGTTTGAGAGGATTGACTCCAATTTTGAAAGAAGTTCTACCTTGGGTAAAATGCTGTCAAATAGTATTGCATGCTACAGAGAAATCGTTCATGAGAGGAAGACAGTGCAGCAAACTTCATTATTGTCGTATTTTAAGAAACTGCCACAGCCACCCCAACCTTCAGCAGCTACCACCCTGATCAGTCAGCAGCAATGAACATCAAGGCGAGACCCTTTGCTCCACCACCAAAAAGATTATGACTCTGAAAGGTCAGATGACGGTTAGCATTTTTTTAGCAAAGGTATTTTTATTTTTACTTTTTTTAAAAGTAGGTTCCACACCCAGCGTGGAGCCCCGTGTAGGGCTTGAACTCATGACCAGGGCTGAAATCAAGAGTCAGATGCCTAACCGACTGAACTACCCAGATGTCCCAAGCAAAAGTATTTTTAAATTAAGATGTGTACATTAGTGTTTTAGACATAATGCTATTGCATACTTAATAGGCTACAATATGGTATAAACTTAACTTTTGGATGCACTGGGAAACCAAAACAATTCATTTGACTCACTTTATTGCTGTATTCATCAAGCCTACACTATCTCCTAGGTATGCCTGTGTTCCTCGAGTGAGGCATTGGGCAAGAGTGTATTGATTGCTGGGATTCCCTGGAAGGAAGGCTGATAATCAACCTGCACACACTGTATGGCAGGTCTAGGTTTTAATAGCCATTCTCCATTTTGATGGGTGAAGCATCTGTTCTGATTGGCTGGTGTCAGTGCAATACTGATTGTTAAATATTCAAAATAACAGTCTTGTCTGGAATAATGCTCTTCTGTGGAACTTACTATTTTTTCTCCAAGAAAATTTCACTTTAAGTGAAATTGTCTCCCTTACATCACAAGTGTCCCCTAAATTAGCTGAAAGCTGTAGATCTTCTGTTAATTATAAGGGAGATAATGTGATGTCCTAAGAAAGTAGCAATTTGGGTGTAGGTATGATGGGACTCCAGAGGGTTAGGAGTCTAGCTCATGAAGAGCTGGCTGCTCGGAATGAGAGCCAGGAAGACACCTGTCAACCCCATAATGAGGAGAGCCCAGTGGTCCCCAACCTGGAGCAGTCTGAAAGCACTGGAAGAATGCAGATGTCCCTGCCACCATACACACATACTGGCTTCTACACTACTGCCTGAAAGGGGAGAACTGACCTGTTTTCCTTCCTCCTTCACTTTCTTCTTTCTCGGTCTTGAGGAAGTAGAAGGCAGTCTTCTAGTTTGCTTTTCTCCTATTTAGTGAGTCTTGGAAAAGAATCTGCTTTTATCTGCTTTTGGAACTAGCACATCAGATTTTTACCAGTCTGATGTAATACCGAAAGCTTCTAAGTGTTGAATACCCGCCAGGCCTCAGATATGTCGAGGTGCTTTGCATAAACGATTCCATTCCTTCCTCACCTTAACTCAGTGACGGAAGCTTTATTGTTCCCAGGTTGCAGATGAGTCTGAGGCATGACCAAGATACAGATCCAGGCCGGCTGCCCTTGGGCACCCTGGGGTGATCTTACAGCTGTTACCTCTGTCCTAAAGGAGCTTACAGCCAGTCGCAAAAACAAGCCACACCTCTATAGCTACAAGGTGAAGCTATAACAAAGCATGGCAACATTTGTCAAACTTGATCTCTTCGTTTTAGGGAAAGAAAAATTGTCATGAGCCTCCAATGTTGATTTATTTTTATAAATTACTGAAATATGCACAAATATAAGTCTTGCATAAACTCCTTACACTGCTAATATTTTAGTGTATCTCTTTATGGGCACACGTATTCTGGGACTTATTTTATATACATTTGTATTATGATTTTTTTGGTTGTGTCTCCCATATCAGCATTTTCCGATGTCAGTAACACAATTTTAAAAATTGATATATTTTCATCCTTGCACTGATATAGGGATTTTACCATATATTCAACCATTTCCCTATATTTGGGCATTTAGATTGTTTCTGATTTGTACCATTATAAGACATATCGTCACATACATTTTTGTACATGAACCTTTGGCTGCCTTTCTGATCATTTCCTTGGAGTTAATACTCAGGAGTAAAAGTACTGGGTCAAAGGGCACAAACATTTTTAAGGCTTTTAACATTTCTCTCCAGGAAGGTTGTACTAGTACATTTGCATCTGATACTGAAAGATCACTTTGGGGCCTAAGAGGTATTGGCCAGAACTTCAAGGGTAGGCAGAGCTTCTACCAGTGCAGGTTGGCGGAGGCATTCAGCTGGGAGAAGACCTGCCCAGGCTCAGGGAGGAGAGTACAAGGTGTCTCAGGGAAATGGCAAGCCATTTGATTTTTAAAAAAATTAAATTTGCCAACATATAATAAACACCCAGTGCTCATCCCTTCAAGTGCCCTCCTTAGTGCCCGTCACCCAGTTACCCCATCCCCTCACCCACCTCCCCTCCTGCAACCCTTTGTTTGTTTCCCAGAGTTATGAGTCTCTCATGGTTTGTCTCCCTCTCTAATTTTTCCCACTCAGTTTCCCTCCTTTCCCTTATAATCCCTTTCACTATTTCTTATATTCCACATATGAGTGAAACAATATGATGGTGGTCTTTTTCTCTGATTGACTTACTTCCTTCAGCATAATACCATCCAGTTCCATCCACGTTGAACCAAATGGTAGGTTTTCATCTCTTCTGATGGCTGAGTAATCTTCCATTGTATACATAGACCACATCTTCTTTATCCATTCATCTGTCGAAGGACATCTCGGCTCCTCCCACAGTTTGGCTATTGTGAACATTGCTGCTCTAAACATTGCGGTGCAGGTGTCCTGGCGTTTCACTACATCAGTATCTTTGGGGTAAATACCCCGTAGGAGCATTCTGATTTAGTTAGTGCTGTGTCTCTCAACACACTTAGAATGTTAACATATGGGGGAGAACATAAAATGTTCAAAATGTGAAACAACTTGGCAATAATGCTAATAAGACAGTCACCATTGTGATATAATGTCTAAATGTCCAAAAGCAACACCATTATTGTACCATATCTTGCTCCCCCGGGGTTCTTAGAAATGAACTGTTTGTTGATTTCGCCATGGAATCCTATAGCATCAGGACAGTGTTCTACAAGGTGCTCTGCGTCTGATGTCCGCATGAAGCCACACTGGTTGCTCCTGTCATACATTTACTTGACCATTCAGTTCCATGCCCCTCTTGACAGTGTTCCCATCGGTGGTATAGTGTTGTGGTTAAGAAGTTATGAAGGAAAGAACCCAGACTGCCTGGGTTCTAATTCCAGCTCTACCATTTATTGATTGTGTGGCCTTATGCAAGTTACCTTTGTGCCTCAAATTCTTCAACTATAAAATGGGGTTGCTGTTATGTACCTTTATAGGATTATCTTGAAGATTAAATGAGTTAATACACATAAAGCATTTGTAACAATGTGGTGTACAGAATAAGTACATTTAATAAGCATGAGCTTTTATTATTATTATATTAGCCTCAGTTTGGCCCCCAGGCTAAGATTTGGTAGCACACATATAAAAGGTTTATGGCCAAGTGGTATGCGGTGGCTTTCCATCCACAGAAACCCAGAGGACTAGAAACTGTCTCCTTCCCAACTCAGCCCATAGCTACAATAAACAGCTACATGTCAAAGTTGAAATGTTTTTATTTGGGTTCATCACAGAGATTGAATAGAGCCTCATGACATTCATCCATACAAAATACCGTAAAAATAGTTGTAGGTATAAATAAGAATTACTCTAACTTATTCTTATGTTTTTACTCTAACTTATTCTAACTATTTTATAATGCACAGTCCTTTTTGTTGATTACAAATAAGAAGTATATGAAGATGCAGAAATTTTCTAATTTGATTTCAGCAGTTTCTAAAAATTGAATTAAAAAATTAAGGACCCATAAAAAGATGCTTTTTAAATGGAACCAGCCACCTTGAAAAATATCCTGAAAAACATGGTTAAAACTTCGTAATATCTCAACAGATAACAAAATACAAATGTTGCTCATTGGCCTGACTTTCCAGGACCTAGACCCTCCAGTAGCTGCTGGCCTCAATGAAGTAACATAACACGCCACCGGGATGTAGTGTCAGACACGAACAAAATCACTCTTGGTCCCATCCATAAACAGAGACAGAATCCCTCATTGCTGGATGTCTTGCAATGAAGCTTTTGCTTTCACTATGCATTTGGCCTCACAATCTTCATTGACAAATAATTCTGAAGAGAAAACAGAAAGAATGTTTAAAAAAATAATATTGAAGTTCAGTTTTTCTAGCATCAACACTACTGACATTTAGAACTACATTTTTATTATTTATTTATTTATTTATTTATTTATTTATTTATTTATTTGAACTACATTTTTATTGCTGGGGACTGTCCCATGAACCTCAGGGTATGCAGCATTCCTGGCCTGCACCCCTCAGGTGTGACAATTAAAATGTCTCCAGAAATTGCCAACCACCCTCACGAGAGCAAAACTGCCCCCAGTTGAGAATCGCTGGTTTAGATCAATAGAATCTAAATCAGTAAAAAGGAATTACTGTGAGTTTTTTTTAAGTGATCAAGACAGATTGGACTCTTGACAAGTAGAAGCTGGCGTGTTTGTGCATTGACAACCAAAGTATTATACTGGAGATAAATAGAAACCCTACATCTCTGCTGTTATAGTTGTGACTATGTTACCCTACACAAAAACAGCTGTATTATTACCAATACAAATCAAAGTAAGTCTTTAAATGCCTAGGCTGTCCCTTCTCCACTTGGCAAAATGGACTTCACCTCCTTGGTGAAACCATCCTCAGCAATGGGATCCTATGCTCATCTGTTCATCTCTCCATAAAAGTTTGCCTTTCCTAGCAATTTACTTATCCATATGCCTGCTTTTCCCTAGGCCCTGAACTGCTGGTGGGCAGAAATCATACCTTGGTCATCTCAACATCCCAATTCCTAGCCTGTAGCAGATGCTCAATAAATCCCTTGAATGAAAGTAAGACTTCTAGGCACACCAGCAAACCTCCTGTCTAGACTCCCATCTATGACTGAGGTGACTGAGGAAAATTAGGGGAGAAGTTATGTGATGCAGGCCTTAAAGAACAAATAAGGTTTTGATAGACTCTGGTAAGGGAACAGCATTGGCACAGGCATTCTGGAAGGTAAGGGCAATACCTGCAGGGGGGTGGGAAGGGACTAGCTAGTTGGGGTAAAGTTCAGGGTTAATGTAGATCCATACTGGGCCCAGATGCAGGGATCTGTGAATGCTAGGATTAAGGAGTTAGCTTGCAGGATGGTTTGGGACAAGAACGTGTGAAGGCAGGAAGATCAGTCAGAAATGTTGGCTGTTGTCCTGACATACATTGCTAAAGGTCTGAGGGATTTCTCCTAGAATTCTTGATACCAACATGTTTTTCAAACCAAGAAGTTCTGCCCGTAATTCATACAACCCTAAGAATGTCATTCTCATCACAACACACATTACTTTCAATTTTCCAAAGGCTGAGGGCTGCAATACCACAACTGCTAAGTAGGTCCATCTATTGAGTGGCAGGCAACCAAGGCAAGAACCACATTGGATGACTGACCATAATTCACACACAAAAAGCCAAGACATGAGGCCAAACACTCATACCGGTAAGGAGTACAGGAGCACGGCCACAAAGAGCAGCAGGATCAGTAGGATCAGCAGGCCAATGATCACCCACTTAAATCGGCGCCACACAATGAACTTCATGGTCTTACATGGGTTGGTGAACCAGAGGAAGGAAGTTTCTGGTCGGCTGCATTGCAAAGAAATGGTTTTACCTACCCAAGTCGGGTGGGACAGATATTTTACTTCAGACCCTAATACAGTTTAAAGAATAATTAATAACATTGAAAAAGTCAGGAAAAGGTATTATTCCTCATCATTGGCTGAGAAAGATTCTATAACATTTTATGGCCTCTTAAGATGTTAAAGATACTCTGGACTTCGGTTTTGTGGGGAAGGAGAAAGGTTAAAATGAAGCCGGATCACCAAGCTCACCATCCCCCACTCCCCTCAAGTGCAAAATTAAGACACCACTGAATCCATTCCATTAAGCTCATTGGAAGGGGGCTTTCAGACTGCAGGTGTTTGGGGATCAGACATTGTGGAGAACAAAGAGGGCCTCTCACTTTGGTGGGTCCAGCTTGGGGTTCATGTTGGGTTCATCCCGTCCCTTCCCGGCTGGCCTCTCGTCTGCCTCCTTCTCATTGAGGATTTCCAACGTCATCTCCACTTTCCCCTTCAGTAAAGCAGAACAGGTTAAACACATGACATCACGTTTCACAAATATTTTCACTTCAACCCAAGGAGTATTCCCTGAGCAATGATTTTTATTCTTGTAAAACAATCTTTAGATTGCCTTAAATTTTCCTCAAGAGATTTCATCGCATTTCCTTTTCCATGTGTTTCTGAACCAACCCCTTGTGGGAAACTGAGAGGACAAATTGCTTTCCCTCCCCTTGCTCCCTGCTTTTCATTCTCTGTACCCCATCCTCTAACTTTCTCATATCCATCTCCTTGCCTTCTCACACACTGTCCTTTGTAACTTTATTTGGGCCAGGTTAGCCTAAATCCTGCTAAGAACAGAATGTAACACTGATTGAGCATTAACTGTAGGCTCTGAGAGACTCTCCGTGGCTTCCTGCTTACCCATGGTTGCCCCGCTGTATGGAGAAGGGAGGGCATGTCATGGGTACTCGATGTATACTACCTGAATACACGAATGAATGAGTGAATGAATGAATGCTGCCTCCATGTTCATACAGGTGTCCTAAGTGGACACCTTTTAAGCTTTCTTTTTTTTTTTTTAATTTTAATTTTATTTTTTTTCCTTTTAAGCTTTCTATGTGGGTAATCTCATGTGATGCTCACAGCAACCCTATAAAGCAGGTATTGCTATGACCCTTATATGTGCTTGAGGACGCTGAAGCCAAAAGAGGTCTAGAAAGTTGCCCACTTTTATGGCCAGGCTTGTAAATGGACTTTCTAGGACTCTGGAATGCCCACTAGGTCACCAACATTCTGAGAACCCCAACTCAGAGAATCGATTTTATGATGGAGCCATATGACTCCTATGCTGACAAGTCAGACAAAACATGGTATCTGACTGACAAGTTGCTACATCTCTCCCAGCCTGTTTTTGGGGTTTGTTTTTGTTTTACTTAGTTCAGTAGTAGTTTTATTTATTTTTTAAATAAAAAAACTAAAAAACATTTTTTAAAAAACTGAAGTAGAGTTGACATAAAATGTTATATCCCAGCCTGTTTCTTGAATCTACAAAATGGAGCTGATGTCTAGTCTGGAATTGTCAGTAGAACTAAACGAGATTATGTGTAAACTACTCTATAGTGGTAGAAAACAGAGAAGTGGTTTCCTGGGCTAGGAGTAGAGGCTAATAGTAGAGTGCAAAGGGCACAAGGAAACTTCTAGAGCAATGGGAATGTTCTGGATCTTGATGCTGGTGGTGGTTTTAGGGGGGTTTATATCAGTCAAAACTCATGGAATTGTGCACTATAAATGGGTGCAGTTTATACCTCAAAGTCGTTTTCAAAAACAAGATTATGAACATGAGGCACTTAGCATGTTCCCCAGCTCCTAATCAATGATCTAGAATGTTAGCTGTTATTAATAGCAATAATACATGATGAATGAGGTAGTCTTCTGTGACATGGCATGGTGACCCAGACTTCTGCTTTTCTATCATGATTTATCTGGGAATTCTCCAAACTTGCTTGTAAGTTTCAGTCTTCTTGTCCAGTGGGTGTCAAGGCTCCCTGCTTCCTCCACCTTTTTAAATTTATTTTTTTAAACAAGAGAGTTTGAGTTTGAAGTTCCTTTTCCTGTACTGAATTGTACTGAAAGCTCAGGATAAATTAGCCTTCCTGGTGAAAGAGGGTCCTCAAGAAGCAGAGTGTAGTCACTCGGACTACCAGCTTTTCCACCATTCCAATCCCTCCACCTTACACACAGCCCCAGACATGCTCTTGGCATATGCCACCTTCTCTTGTAATCCCAGTTACAAACCATTCTTGTAACTTAAGGTCTTAGCAATGTAACACTTCCTTATCTTATCTGTCATAAATCCATTGAGAGAGGGTGGAGCCTAACTGACAAAAGGAATGAATGACCCAGGACTGGGGAATACTCATACAGCCATCACGCGGGAGCCATCTTTATCTGCGTAGCACGGCCACCAGCCTTTCATGGACTTCTGCTCAAACAGTGAGGCAGTTTTTGCTTTAAGGGGGTTCATGGCTTTGAGGTCTGGAATCATATCCAAACTGCATTTCTCTGATGATTTTGCTGGAATGATGGTGTGATGCAAATCAAGTTCCAGGAAACCTAGCCAAGGAAATAATTAGACCTGAATAAGTTTCAATGGATCAGTGGTTGTTCACAAGTGAACAGAATGTTCTTGTCAGAGGAGAGGCAGACAGTGATTCTGAGCAGGTGATGGGTGAGTTAGAGGAAGGGATCCTGGTAGACATTTAAAATTCCTTCCAGATAGGATGGAAAGGGGTAGAAGAAATATCTGTCCCCTGCTCTGTGTCTCACAGAGGATAACATGGTTTATTTCTCAAAGATACCAGCATGAACAGAGCTCTTCTACAAGCTCAGAAGAATTAAACATCTACAGACTAGATGCCCGCTGAATGCAGATTTGGACTGTGTTCCTAATGGTCTCAGGCTACCCCGAACAGAGGCACTCTGAGCGCTCAGGCTACTTGTGCGGTTTAGGAGTCATATCTCACTGAGGGTGAACATTGAAGTTTTACTTTCAACTGAGGAGGGGGGTGGTAAGCTGATGAGGGGGTTTGGGGAAGAGCCAAAGAACCCCAGGGAATGAAGGCAAAGGCCTGTATTTAAAGAATGTGAGGGAAAAACAGAGCAGGCCAGTGAGACAAACCCAGGGCCTGGGAGAGGAGAATTCGGAAGAGCATTATGTTATTGTGGTGATGGTGGTGGGGCTTGCATACCAAGAAAGGGAAGAGTCCAAGGTGGGGGGTGTTTAACTAGTGCCTTTAACCACAGAGGATGGACTTGGGGAGAAGGGAAGAACAATGGCTGGTGACATTAGGGGATTGAGAGCAGTCAGAGGAGGGGGTTGAGGAAGCCAAATCTGATGTGCTGAGGAGGCAGAGTGGGTAGTCTGAACTGGAGGCAGGGCTGCAGCATTCCCTTGTGAAAACAGAATTCGAGTGTTTACTGCAGGACAGGAGCTGGGGCAAGAGCCTCCTTAGGCCCTTAAGGTGGGTGAGGGCCACAGAAAAGGGGGACGTTCGCCACGCCAAATTCTCAGAGGACTTGAGAGTAAACAGGCAAGGCCGCACTGCCCAGGGGGCTTCCAGCAGGGGGTGTGCCCCAACCCTTAATTACCCATGGTATTGGAGATTAAAATCATTGATTCCAAATTCTAATTGATTTCACTAATTCCAAGTAGAATTTCATAGAGAAAAGTATCCAAATGTAAGCCCTACCCAAATAGTCATCCAGAGAAAACTTGTCATTATCCCATATCTGAACGATCAGTCTGGGTGGGACCCGAAATTCAGTTTGGTCAATACTCCAGAAATGCTCCTAAAATGACAAGAGAAACAAAAAAACCAAATGACACTGACTACTGGACTCTGAAACTTTCCCCTTGGGTCCCCTTGAAACCCCAGCATCAGGGAACGGGGCCTTTGTTCTCCTTGGCACCCCACCTTAAACACCCCCTCCCCTTGCCCTCAACCCTCCAGCCCATGGTATGGAGCCCATGGTATGGAGCCCATGGTATGGAGCCAGGCTCCTCAGGAAATCTCAAGGCCACCAGCTGGGTGACAAAAAAGTTGTCCCAGGCAATTCCCAAACAGAAGGCTTCTTGTCTGTTGTGTTCCTATCGCTGCGACTCCCTGCTGCTACTCCTGGGGTTTGGGGTGTGATTGTATCTGTACCGTCCCCCACCCCGCTCCCGGCCCAGACCACTATGGCCAGCTCAGACTAGCCTCCCAAAGCCAGGCTGTTTTAGGCCAGCCTACAATATCACCTGCTGGGGTGTCACATTTGCTCAGTGACCTTCCACCCACCCAAAATGGACATCTGAGCACAGTCATTTCACATAGGGGTGAGGAGACTGGGGTTCAGCTTTCACTCTTCTATCAGCACAGATTTAAAATGTCCTGATATTTTTGGCTTTTGAAAATATTGCTGTATTTTACACGCTATAATCAACCAAGATCCCCAGATTCCTCATTCTAAAGTTAGGTGGAGGGAGGACTGAGTGAGGATCCTCCAGGTTCTCCCCTCTGGTCTCTGCCTCTGCCTGAACAACATTCGCCAAACATAATAACCTCTCCACAGCCTAATTACACCTACATTCCTCAGGCCTCAGCAGAATGAGATTCCCCCAGGGTTTCATGCATTCGAAGAAACATGGTTGGGTTGTTTCTAGTTTTTCTTTCCTTTTTTTTTTTCTTTCTTTCAGGTGGGTGAGGGTCAGAGGGAGAAAAAAAGAGAATCTTTTTTTTTTTTTTTTGAGAGAGAGAGAGAGAATCTTAAGCAGCCTCTTTCCCCAGAGCAAGCCCAACGTGGGACTCGATCTCACAACCCTGAGCCAAAATCAAGAGTTAAAAGCTTAACTGACTGAGCCACCCAGATGCCCCTGTTCATGTTTTTCAAATGACATTTCAGGAATGTTGCCCTTTGCAGGACTCAGGGGCCCTGGCTCTGAGGGGCTAGGAAGCCCATTTAGCTATTGCCTGGCCCCACTGACCATCCTGTGTGGGGTCACACTCAGGTGGCACTCAAGGCATGGAGAGGTCCAACACTGGATGCAGGTAAGTAGGAAAGGCCTACCTGACCCTAAATCCCTCTCTTCCTCACCAGTCTGCCTCACCATCTGGAAGTGTGCATGATTCGACATCAGCTTGAGCCTCTGTGTCTCTAGAAAGGGCCCTCTGAAGGCATTTATCTTGCTTGGCACAGAAAAGTGCTCCCTACACCAGCAGAGGGTAGAGTCTGGCGAGGTGGGACATGAAGCAGGTGCATTTTGATCAAGGGTGGGGAGGGGGTCTATAAAAGACATCTGTTATGATTGCCTGCTCAGATTTCCACCCCCTTTTGGGGAAGAAAGCATCCAGATTTTCCTTGGGGACTCTCTTCCAGTCCATGCAGTTTGGGAAGAAGTGACACTGTTCCTGATTCTAGAGCTGGGCCCATTGGAGCACTGCCTCCCCAGGCCACACTGGTTGGCTCAGGGATGGGAACGTGACCCTACACAGACAGAGACTCTGAGGCCTGACGCCACAGCTCTGGTTGGCACCACCGGGACTTAGTTCTTCTCTTTCTGCTGAGGTTGCTAGGAGGGCAGGAGGTGGGCTGGGGCTGCTGGTGGCCATCTTGCTTCACCATGGAATGCGGTCCACGGGAGAAGGCAAGAGGAGGAGAAAGAGAGAGGAATTCCTAAAGACATCAGTTCAACCTGGGATCCAACGTTCCTAAGCCAGCCATCCCTGGACTTTTTAGTAATGTGAACCAATAAATCACTTTTTTAGTATAAGCCAATTTGAGTTGAGTTCTGTAACTAGAGTCTTAACTAATTAAGACCATGAGGGCCATGAACCTTCATGGAAGTGCTTCTGGAGGAGGTAAAGCAGATGCTGAGGTTTAATAAAGAAGGTAAAAGGGAAATTTCACCTACTTTAAAATTTTGCCTCTGTTTGGTTAATGAGTCAAACAGTTCTGCTTATCATGGGAAGAAATCAGTCTCTCTGTGACATAAAAACCCAATGGGCTTATTGCATATATTAACACAAGACCCTCAGGTCTACCCTTTACTAGATCCTTCACCCAGCTGCCAACATGTTAGGGAAGGACAACTGTGTTCTTGACACTTCCTAATTGCACAAATAGCTGTCTTAGTTTTGTTACTCTGGGTAAGTATCTGTACCTCTGTAGGTCTCAGATTCCCCATCTGCATCAAGAGGGAGCTGGACTCATGACCTTAGAAGCACGGAACAGCTCCTATAGCCCCCGTATCTGTTAAAGCAGACCCATGACACCCACTTCCCATGGGCATAAAGCAGAGCTCACTTTTTTAGCAACGATACAGAGTTGTTCAGCTGGGAGGTAGTCAAATGGGAAAACAAATCTCCAGTTAAAATTCCCTTCCCCGTCCAAGGACCTGTAATGGACATCTGTTTTCTGTTTGTTTTCTTCATTGCCAGGAATCCAGCTGAAAAGCAGAAGCAAACAGACTTAGCCTCACGTGATTGACAAGTAATCTAGCCGCAAAATTGTGCAGTGATTAGGGGAGTGAAGGGCAAGAGAATTAATGCACTTTTCTTGGGCAGGTTCCAGTTATCTACGGAGCTGGGGGTGATTTATGAAGGGGAGGTGCTCTGTTGCATCCAATACCGGTTGTAGCCAAATAAAACATAATTTCTCTAAAACCAAAGCAGGAAACCCTTTAGACTTCAGTTAATGGGGATAAGGTGACATTTTCTGGAAAATATCAACAACTTAGCTTCTATTTTGGGAATGCTGAAGCTTGCTGGCTATGATGCTAGTCTTCCTAACTATAACTCATCAGTGTCTGTCATCACTGCTGATAGGCTTAATGAATATGAGTTAGTTCAAAATTTTAGCATTTCCTCTTCTACATTTTACTTAAGCAAACAAAACAGGCACGACTCAAGTAATCTTACAGCTTCCTTTTTTTTATTATTCTTAAATTCACTATGATCACATTAATGAGACTAGCAAGAGAGATGTAAGCTGTTATTTCCATGTGCATATTTATGAGAATTCATTTCCATAAACAATTTAACATCTTAACTTTTGACATTTGGAAAGTTTTCTGTGGCTTGTGCCTGGCATGTAGTAGGTCTGTTGAAGGAATGAATGAACGTGCAGGGGAAGAAGTTGTCACATCTGCCTGCTATTGGGAAAGGGCCCGTTGAGGAACCAGGGGAGTGCTGGATTTTAGACTGATAAGGTGGCAGAGTGCATAGTCCTCCCTACTGATGGCCCGTGAGAATCACACTTCACACTGCAATCAACTGTGGAGTTAAAAAAAAAAAAAAATACTGATGCCTGGATGACCTTGCCCCCAGTAGAGATTCTTAGTAGGAGGCAGGCGTGGCTATGAACTCACTCTGCCACTTACCATTCTGGGCTTCCTCTCCCATATGTAAATAAGGTTAACAATATGTGCTCCCTTCCCTTAGTCAATATGAAGCCAGAATGGGCGCTCATGGCTTAGAAGGGTCAGAATGGGAAGGGGGAAATCCTTAACTGTGTTACTGATCATCTGTCATGAATCAGGTACTCAGCATGCCTTATTTTATTCTTCCCAACAATTATATAACTGATCCATTTTACAGATTAGGAAACTGGGGTCCAGACAGAAATAGCTAAGTTCCACAAGGTCACATAGCCAGTAACAGACAGAATTAAGTATTAAGAATTATGAAGCCCTGGATGGGCTGACTCCAAAGTCCAGGCCTATTATTCTGCTTTAAGGGACCATGGAGACTGGAAAGTCACATGCTAACATTAGATCCTATTATTAGTGGTGGTATTAATATCAATCAACCACACAACAGTTGCACTTTTTGCTAGTTGACTGACTAGCTAGATTCATTGAAAGATTCATCTTTATCCACTTTTAAGCTTTTAAATGAACTTGCTGAAGAGAGATCACACTCTTTGGCTAGGCCCTCAGTGACTTCATTTCCTGACAACATCAATGCCCCAAAGTGCCACCATACTCCTTGCGTAGACCGCTCACCCCTTGAAGCTCTTCCCTCTCTTTTTTTCTGAGTCTTTTCATATTTAATTCTAAATACAAACCTTTTCACATTTTTATTTCAAAACAAATTAAACAACTACCCTATGAATTTATGTACACATATGTATAATTTTGTATGTATCCAATATGTGAAGGGTCATAGCTGTTCATTATTCTGTGGTAGACAGTAAATATTATGTGTATTAGGGTTAGTAATACACTATCTGTATTAGCATGCGATGGTGCATAATTCATTTTTCACATATAGTATTTAGATTTTAATTCCAAATAGGATGTGGTACTTTAGGTTGTGCTTTTATTCTTTGGTTAGAGTTTTCTCTCAGTCCAGTATTTCTTGAGTTTGGTTCTCTGATTTGAAAAAAAAAATGCTTATGACAGTCAAATAAATTTGCATATATATAATTAGCCAGGATTAGTTTTCCTTGGGGAATGGTAATAAGATCCTGAAATGAGAAAGAATAATGAAGAACTTGATGAAACATTCCCTGTTTACAGTGAACCCAAATGATAGTAATTATGTCTTCAACAAAGTTTTGATTGAAGGCCACTTGGGATCATAAGTGAAACTTTGTTATCACTTTATGAATATATTAAATTTCAACAAATCTTATCTTTTACATATCAAAGAACCAAACCTGGTCCATGTGGAATAGTAATAATACTAGCTAACACTTACACAGTGTGATAGTTCTTTTCTGTGTCAGTGTGACTGGCCACGGAGTGCCCAGGTTACAGATTATTCTGGGTGTGTCTTGTGAGGGTGTTTCTGGATAAGATTAGAATCTGAATTGGTGGACTCAGTGAAGTAGAGTCCCTCCCCAGTGTAGGTGGGTCTTATCTAATCTGTTGAAGGCCTGAGTAGGATAAGAGGCAGAAGGAGTCAGTCTAAACTACCCCACTGGCTTTCCTGAGTCTCCAACTTGCACATGTTAGAATTATGGGACTTCTCAGCCTCCATAATCATGTATCCTAAGTCCTTATAATAAATTTCCCTCTCTATCTTTCTGATTCTTCCCCTCCCTCTACACACACACACACACACACATACAACTTGTTCTGACTCTCTGGGGAACCCTAATACACATAGTATTTACTATCTCCCAGGCACTGTCCTAAATGCTTTCAGTAACTCAATATTCTGAATATCAGAGCAGCGAGTACTATCTTTTTTTTTTTTTTTTTAAGTGAGTACTATCTTTATCTGCATTTTACAGATGGATACCAGACAGTGAGCTTACTACTTGCCCAGCTGGTAGGGAAAGTATCAGGATTTCAATCCAGGTAGTTTGGCTCCAGAATCTGGCATTTGCATCACTATGCCATTCTGTACTTGACATCTTTGATTGGGGCATAACAAGAAACTAACATCAACATGGATTATTTGGAATTGAATGATACAAGTAACAGAATAACAGAACTTTACATGTTGGATGTAGGCATTCTGTAAATGTTGGTGGAATCAAAGATTTTTTTGGACATATGCTAATGTTTCCTCTTTTCCATGGACATTAGCTGCTGATAATAAAATATATACAAACTGAAATTTTAAAAGCCTTACTTGTGTTTCTAGTTACTCAAGACATCAAAAAGGAATAAAAATGAACTGCAGGACTAAAAAGAAATAAGTCTGCTAATAAACTGAACCCACTTTAAAAGAAAAATGTAAAATTTTTATTGGCTCTAATAGCCATTAGATACCTCTGCTTATAAACAAGATCCATACAGATTTCTCTTTTTCCCTTCATCTTGCTGGAGCTTCCTGAGCAAACTACATTAATGGAATGATATAGCTTCACCTGACCAAGAATCCTAGAGAGGACACGTTGAATGATGGTGACTCACAAAGGAGAGAGTCTGTTTCATTCCTTCTTTGTCAAAGGCAAACAAACTAGCACTAGGATGCTAACCTTACCCTTTGACATAGATGTCACTCATTTCCTCTCCTGTGATGCTCTTCTCATCCAAGAGAACGTCCTTGGTATTCCAGATGATCACACGCAGGTAGTATCTGAAAGGAGCACATTTTGAAGGTGTTTTTTTCTCTGGTCCGGCACCAAGACCCTAGTCTAATATAGCAGGGTCTTAAGATTACTTACTTTTTAGCTTTCCTGGGGGTGATGTTGAAAGGAGGGCCTGGTGGCCCCAAACTCTTAGGGAAAACATCCACCCACATCTGAAGTTTCCCCTACATCATTCAAAAATGAAAAAAAAATTAAGTTGTATTATGAGTGGTAGAGTCTGTAACTTTTTTTCACATTTTCTAGGTGAAACTGTTTGTTCAGGCCTGCTAATGTATTAATGCATATGGAAAGTGAAAAAGTAGAGTAGAAGAGCAAACCAAGATAAATCATCTATCTTCAATGTCATTTAGGCCATGCACTTCCCACTCTCACCAGGAGTCTCCGATGGCTGTGTGTGCCCATCTCTATTATAGTCTGAATGTCCCCCGGCTAATAAAAAGAGGGCTTCCCATCGCGAACACAACCCCAGCACACGCACGCACGTGCACACACACACACACACACACACACACACATGCTCCTGTACCCTCTTACAATGACTTGAAAGTTGCGTCCTTCACTCAGAACTCTATTTATCACATTGCCTGCTTGTTATCAGTCCTGATTTTGTGACACACAGGGTTTTCTCCACTTACCTCCAGATAGAAAATAAAAATAATGTAAAATGGTATTTAATTTGTAAAAGAGAGGCTTACAACATGGTACTTCCAAGGAGAGATCCAGAAAACGACAAGAACATTACTGTTCCCCAAAGTTGAGGAATCCCTGCCATGGCTGGCTAGTGTCCACCACCTGGGAGGAGGCTTGCAGGAAGGGGAGAAGTGAAAGTCTAAATGACACTTGTGGTGTCATCTTGGTGAGGTCCCGCTCAGGTCTTCCATGGCCATGACCAGGGCCATCTATCTGACTAGAATGTTCTTCCAGACATGCCAGGAATGCCATTAACAAACCATATCAACCGTATGAACCAACTTAAATTCCCCAAACTGTTCTTGGATGTTATGTAGACTCTGCCTTCAGGCTGGTCTTTAAGGTTACCAAGGAAACCAGATTGGCTTCCTAGCACACAGTGATCCAAATGAGTTAACTGGAACTCTTGAAAAAGGACATATCTTTCTCTGGTCCTGACTCTCCTCTAACTAATCTCTAGAGCTCCAGGTTCTATAATATATCAGGCACCATGCAGAACGTGAGGCATCTGGGTATCTCCTAAGGCCCAGTCACAGTCTGTCCAGTTCAGTAGGTAGAATTGATGGGGGGTGGGAAGTGGAAGGGAGGGGTGGATTTGGAGGGAGAAATCTTCCTCACTTTGTAATTTCTTAAGACTTTATCCAATTGAGGGGTGGGAGGGGAGATCGGAGGAGGAATGGGCTCTTTGGGAGAAGGAATAAATAAGAAAATGAAAATGTGGAACAGAATAAAAGCAAGAAATGAGTGACAAAATAAACTAGTAAGCCCAGGCCACTTGTCACTCTCTAAACATTTTAGAGAGAAGCTCATCTACAGTTGTGTGGTCATTGTTGACAATATTTGCATTTATTCAATTAATACTACTTTAAGTGTGATTTTCTAGCACCTGTAGTAAAACACCTCCGGCTACTTCTTAAAACTCAGATTCTGCCCCCACCCCCACCCCACCTTGGACCTACTGGATCTGAACGACTGCAGGTGCGGCCGGAAGTCTTCCTTGGAACAAGCTTCTTCGCGGGTCATTCTGGCCTTTGCCACATCTCTCCTCGCTTCTCTGGAAACTGCTTCCCAGCTCCTGGAAACTGAGCCTCCCCTATCACTATCCATGTGGTCCCTGTGATGAGCCATGTCGTGTCCTGTGGTCTCAGGCAGCAGCAGCTCACCCAGGGGGGGCCAAGCCCAGTGCTCCCCAGGCACTGTCTGCCTGGCTGCTGGTCAGCAGTCCAGCAGGGTGGCTGGGTGGGCAAGTTGGGGCAACCAGTCCTTTCCATGTTTGGAAGTAGCTGGGGCTACATTATAACATAAAAACCTTAGAAACGGCCCACAGTATTCTGACCTTCACGTAGAAAGGTGATCACAGGAAGAGAGCCCAGACTAACGGAGATTCAGAGAGACAAACAGACAAGAGACAGGGAGAGAGCTTGTTCAGAGTCATGGTCACCCTCTTGTCTGGATTTAGTGAGTTACCAAGAAATTCTTAGAATAAATTCCCCTTTGGGATAAAGCTAATCTAAGCTGCCTTTCTATTTCTTGTGTATCTAAAAGTGTCCAAAAGAGACAAAAGAGGCAAATCTGGGTCAGCTCTTGTCACTGTGTTTGTGTTTGGGATGTGGATGATGGGTCTTCAGAGGGACAGCTCTTTTACCTGGGAAATGTTGGGCTGGAAGGTGCTGTGCAAAGTCCTCGTTTCCACATGCTCGGGGACCAGCCCCTGAGTCCTGAGGATGTGAAGGGCCAGACGCTCATCGGGGGCCCCAAGGTGCTGGTGCAGGATTTTGTTGGCTTCTGGAATGGAGAGTGGCATTGAAACAGGGAGGGGCATCTGCAAACAGTTCAGCCAGATTGCCCTTAGGAGCATGTAGCCCTTCATCCCAAAAGGGCAGTGCCAGTGTGCAAACTTGGGTTTGTGAATGAGTCATTGAGAAAAGTCACTCTTGGCCATGGGCCCTGCCCCAACCAGGCTCACACCTGACTTGGGGGGTGCCAATAGCAGAGGGACCAGAACACAGTGAGTGAGAGCAGCCTGTATTTACTTTTGTGGCAGGAGCTCGCAGCCAGATTCTATTTCCCAGCTTCCCTTGCAGTTAGGTGTGGCCACACAACCTAGCTGGGCTTGAATGTAACATAGGTAGAAGTGACATGTGTGTCACTTCTAGACCTGGCACAGAAAGCTCTCTCATGAGAGATTCTATGTGCTATTCCCTTTTGGGCACAGAAGAAACAGCAATGTTAGGTGCCTGAGTTCAAGAACAGAGCTGCAAGATGGAAGGGCCTGAGTCCATGAAGCATTGCTGCCCATTGGAATACCTACTGTGAGCTTCTGAGAAATAAACTTCTATTGTTTTAAGCCACTGACATGTGGAAGTTTAACTGTTACAGTAACTAGCATCACTGTGGCATTTTCAAATCAGCCCTCAATTTCTCTGACAGAGAGGTGAAGTTCTCTGTCCTCTTCCTTTGAATCTGGAGACATATCTGATCACTAAAGTGCAGAGAAAGAATGCTGTGTGACTTCTCATGCCACATAGCTTCTGGTTGGTCCTCTTGGGATGCTTGCTCTGAGGGAAGCCATCCACTACGTAGGGAGCATGAGTCTCTGGTGATCGCCCTTTTGGAAAGGCCTGAGGAGGTGTTCTGATCATTATTAGCCCTAGGCAAGAGCCAGCATCAACTGCCGGCCATGTGTGCGAGGCATCCTGGACACCCAGCTCGGTCAAACCTTTGGATAGCTATAGCTCTCCCCTGCCCCAACATCTGACAGCAACCAACCACATGAGCTAGTCAGGTGAGAACTGCCCAGTGAGCCCTTCCTGAATTCCTACCCGCAAAACTGTGGGCAAAACAAAATAGGTGTTTTTCAGCCGCTAAGTTTTGGGGTGCTTTGTTAGGTAACAATAGTAACTGGAATGAGCCTTATGACTGAGACAGTTTGGGGGGAGTTGTTTATTTGAGGGGTATTCTTAACTATGACACCATGTTACTTGCCAGTTGATTCCCAATCCCTTTTGCAAGTTCTTATGTTGACAGCAGCATCAACATTTCCTAAGCATCTAATCATTCCTGATATTGACTAAGTCCTCTTCAAATGGAAGGACAAAATATAGTTTTTTGCAATGTCAAGAATAAACAGTTGAGGATCAGGGAAGCACCTTTACTCCCATGTGTCTGTATTTGGCCTTCTCTGGATATCCTGTCCACCCTCCAATGCAAGCTCCACTGCCACCCACTCCTGGAAGCCCTCTCTCCCTACAAAACACTGAATTACATCACAGCTCTTATGCTCTATTAAGCTTATTTCAGGCTTTGTTATAACGCAGCTAGATGGCTATGTGTCAGGACAGAGTGTATTATAAATTACTGCTGGAGAAAGAGCAAGACCCCAAGCTCAGACATGAGCCAGATGTGAACTCAGAAGATTCTTCAAACCAACCCCGTGCATCCCTGAGCCTTCTCAGAGAAGGGCTGGAAGAATGATGGAAGAAGACTGGAAGAGAAATTCTTGCATTACCACCCGAGCACTTTTGAGCTTAATTATGAGCTAAACATGCATTACATAGAAATTACTAGAACTTTGTGTTCAAAGCTCAAATGGCTACGACCAAGGGCAAGTAAAACATAAGACAGACGAGAAAATGTGTGCACTTTGACACTTGACAAGACAGCAAAACCTAGTATAATGGGGCTTTTGTTAGATAGTCCTGTGTGTGGGGTATCCTGTGGTATAATTAGGGCACTACTCTGTCCATCCCCCCCTCCAGAGCGGGGCCCCGCAATATAGATAGGTTGCTACACTTTGTAACCAGCTTGCAGTCTATGGTTATGCACTTACCAAATTCATCCAAACTGTAGTCTCGCCCTCCATATCTGATTCTATTTCCATCTTCAGAAAGGATGGGTGGTGGGAAGCCTTTGAACCTGGCTACATTTTGAAGCAACTGAGTTGGTCTCAGTTGATCTCGCCAGGTGTTTACTCCAGAACTGTAAATAACATTCCACACTCAGAGTTACTCCAGGGCACAGAGGTTCTTCTTAGATTGACACACATATACACTTAAGGGTGTGTCCATGTAACGAGGGAACAGGGAATGTGCTCTACCCTTTGGCTTTTGCCTAGAAATCTATTTCAGACCTAAAATCCACAATTAGGTTGGCCTCAGCCAACTCATCCTTTCCCTGCCCGCCCACCCCTGAATTTCCACCTCCACAAAAATGAGAGGTTTGTCTACAAACTGTAATCACAATAGGCAAGTTCATAAAGTAGAAATTGCAGGCCGTATCTCATTAGACACTATGGGAATATGCCAAATAGCACTTAGGGAAAGCGGGACATCACAAAATTGATCAGGAGTGGGGGGGGGGGGGCGGGGGCATTGCCCTGGAGTTGAGTAATGCTCTGGCCCTATTCTCCCAAAGATAATCCTATTATTAAAAACAGTATGTATCTGACTCAAATGAGGAGTGGCTCACAGAAGGCAGGCACTGAAGTAGAGAACCAAGGCGTGCCCATATATTAATGTTGGATGGAGAAAATTGTCTACATTCATGGCCAAAGCAACTTACACACAGTACTGCTCAGGTATGCCGCAGTGAGACCCAAACCGGGAAAGGAATCGGTTTTCCAGATCAATAATTGTTTCTCCCACCTTTTCATCACGGGTAAAGGTGTCGTAGTCATAGACAGAAATTTTCAGATCTTTTTCTTGAGGTAAGTAGCAGCTCAGTTCATACATTCTAAATCAACAAACGCAAAGTTAGAATCTCCATGATTCTATCCAGGTCCCTCAAAAAAAATCAGGGCTTTGTGCAGAGAATCCCTGGGTGGAGGTTACGGCTGCTGGAGAACATGGTGCCTGGGCCAGCCAGGTGGGTGGCAGTGGGTGGGGGCACTTGGCAGCAGCGCATGTTAGTAATAAGAACAATGCAAGGTTATATGCTTGCTCAGGGGAAGAGCACGGCTTTCAATACCTATGTGTGAACCCTGAGGTATTGATCCTAGCTTACTAGCTATGGGACCCTAGGCCACTTATTTACCCTTTCTGTGTTCAGTTTTCTCATCTGTAAAATAGTGACAGTAATAACTACCATCTCCTGGGGTTGTAAGGGTCAGGCGGAGCAGTGTTTAGAAAGCATTTGGCATGACTGCATGGCTGAAAACCCTGTAGCTATGATAATACTAGTGATTAATTATAATATTATTAACATTATTATCACATGCATATTAACTGGGACACCCAGGCATCTCTGCCCAGCTGGGAGTTTAAAGACGCAGCACCCTGATTTACAGCCCTCTCTCTGTGCCCCTACTATGTGCCCCCTGCCTCAACAGAGACCACTAGCCCACGGAACATCCTTGACTGCCCCATAAGAGCACCAGGGAGGGGCGTGGTGAGTGGTGTGCACCAACACATGTGATGTGCAAGGTGCCGAGAAGGCTCAGTCCCTCCATCCACCTAGGCCTTCTGGTCTGCTGTTACTTCTTAAAGGCTTTTCTATAGAGTTCATATTGAACTGCAAACACATCTCAGATTCTTGTGGCAGGTGAGCAGTTTCTGAAAGGATGATAAACAGAATGGCATAAGCTCTGGATGGGTGAGGTTTGGTCTTTGCACCATCCACAGAAGTATGGGTCCCATAGTAGGTGCTCCATAAATTTGGTGAAGGGAAAGTGTGAGAGGCCTCTCTCATCCCTCCTCTCCCCAGGCCTCCTCCCTTCTCCTTGCACTCTGGTGTGTGGACTAGTTCCTGCCCCCAAAGCCAGGAATGTTAATCCATTTGAGCATAAGGGTGTGAACCACTGGGGCCCTGGAAGCAAACTTCTCAGGGGCTTCGCTAGATGGCTGTGGCCAGGAAGGGGCATGGAGAGGCAGGTAGCCACATGAGAAAAGGCGAATGAATCATGACCATACATGAAGCCCTGTATCTACACATGCCCCATAATATCACATTTTTAGAACTGGATTCTAAACTAGAATATATGATGTGTCCCTTGAGAAAAAGAATTCTTTGGTCAAATATGGTTGAGAACCACTGCTTTTGGAGTCCCTCTGGTCAAACTAAAGGCTCTGAGAAGTCCTGCAGTCATCTTCAACCTGAGTGTCTTGGTTTGATGAAGGAATACTTTTTTCTTAGAATACCAATTAACATTCTATAGAAGACATACATTCTGTTGAATTCTGATCTGGATGTTGCTATGATGTGACAGGAATATGCTGAATGATGGCTGAGCACATAGGAAAGGTTGCTCCTTTCTGAATTCCTATCCTAGAACCCCTCAGGGTCTCTGCTGAGAAGAAAGTCACCCCCCTAAGACCGAGCCAGGGACCAACAGCCATCCAAGAGGCTGCAAAGCCAACATCTCCTTGGGGAGGAGAGAATCTGCATATACACCAGGCATGGATTGGCTTGGCAGAGCCTGACAGCATCACTTCCTCCCAGGGTGTCTCTGAGCAAGACTTTTCCTGCCACTTAAGCCTGTGCTTGGCTCCTCTGAGACATGCAATACAGACAGGGCCGTCTTTCTCCCATAAAAGCTGGCTTTCCCCTGCTTCCCTGTCTCCCTCACATGGAGCCCTCCTTCCTGCCCTGCGTGCCTTTTCCTGTCTAGACCTCAGGGCTGGATCAGCGGAAGAAAAGGAAAATGATCATATTGCCGTGCCAGAGGATTACTTCCATTCCCTGGCCCCAGCACGCAGCTTTGGGGTGTGCAGCAAGGTGTGTGTGTGCGTGTGTGTGTGTGTGTGTGTGTGTGCAGGTCTGTGAATGCATGTGCCCAGGAGCTGAGTGAACATGAGGTCCTGTGTGCGCGTATGTCATAGGATGTGAGCATGTATGAGGGAGAAGAGTGTGTGTGAACCTTAGAGACTCTGAGTGACAGATTTCAAGGTGTGTGTGTGTGTGTGTGTGTGTGTGCGTGCACGTGCACACATGCATGCACACAGGAGAGAATGCATAAGGACACAAACCAACAAGCACGAGTAGAAAAGGAGAGGATGGGTAAGATAATAAAGCCAGTAAGTAAACTATAGGCTACACATCAAATAAGAACAAAGTATTCTCCCGTTTGGCAAGGTTCTGGGAAATAACAGCAGAAAGAACATTTCTTCTACACATGATGGCTTTGCCATGAATATGAAGCATTATGAAGGGTGTTGGAAAGGCCTGGGGCTTGGTCAGGAATTACTACCTAAATCTTGGCCCTAGCATGGACTAGCTCTGTCGACAGATTTCTGGCACTGTGTTTTCCTCATTCGTAATGTGGGGCTGCTGACCTTGGCCCTGCCCTGCTGATAGGCTGGACATGGACATGAAAATGACATGGTGGCAGCCACTGAGAGCCTAGTATGGATACCACACAGCCCCTGAGGTCGGGTGGCCTGGGTGCGCATCCCAAGTCTGCCTTTTACCAGCCAAGCACATGAGGTACTGGTTCACCGTATGCCTCAGTTTCTTCTGTTATCAAATGGGGATGAACAATTGCATCTCAAAGTTGTGACATTTTTGAGATGTTTCACATAAATGGCTCAGCAGAGTGCATGCACTCAGTTAAAAGTTCAGCAAATATTAGCTATCATTAAATGTGGATGCAGTTTGAAACTAAACAATATGGGTCCCATTTAGAGGTGACCTGGATTTGCCTTTCCCTGGAGGAGGATCTCTTTCCCTTGATGAGATCAGTGTGGCAGCCCAGAAACAAGTCTAAAGTGGCAACAATGAAGAAACGACAGCTTTTTCAAGAGTCTTGAGGAACAGAAGGCATCTGACCCCCTCCTCAGCTTTGCCAACAGGGTCATTAATACATGGAAAAGGTGGAATCAGAATGTCCCAGAGGACAGGGCCCAGACTGGATTCAGGGAGAGAGAATGAACACGTTGCTACAGGGAAGCACTCCGCTTGTCCTCCTCGCCTAGAGCTTGCAAACTTCCTGGACTTCTGGGGTTCGTGCCATCCCTCCCCCAGCCCCCCTGCTCCCTTGACCTCCCTGGCTCAGAGCAAATTTCTCTCAGAGAAGCCCATCTCGTGACTTGGCTTTATTTTCCTCATGGCACTTACTACCTGCTCTGCTGCTTAGAATATCTGTCTAAGTCATGGTCACAGTTTCAGAGCCTAGAACAGTGCTTGGCACATGTCACATCCTTACCAGCTAAGCCATGAGAAATGAATGACAGAAAACGTTTAGAAATGTTCGTTACCTGCCGAAAACTGGGTTGAGGGTGTTGGGGATATAGTGGTCTCGATCTTCTATTACTTTTTTGCCCAGTGTTATTTTTATATAAGGGTCACACTGCAGAGACAAAACAGATGGCATGCTATGTCACCATGGGGTGCAGTTCAAGGCGGTTTCTGGGACTCAGGTGAGCCTCCACACCCACAGTGATGAAAAGCTGGTGGCTGTGGTGCTCGCACCTCGGCTGAGGTCTGAGCAACATGCCCCTGTGGGCGGCACACAGCCAGCTACCTTCAGAGAAGTGGCGTGGGGTGAAAAGGTAGAGGCAGGGAGGAGGGACCCAGCAAATCTTGAGGTCACATCTGTAAAATGAGAAGCATGAACCAGAGGATTCAAAGCCCCTTCAAGCTCTCAGATAAATCCCCATCGGGACAATCCCCCCGAATACATTGTTTGGATAGAGTATCTTTCCTCTAGTGAGATAACAGACGCCCCAAAAGAAAGAACATGACAATTATTGTGGCTGATGACTGTAATTATCTTGCTACAGGAGAAGGCCCCACACCCAAACTCTTACCAGGCCATTGTTGTCCTGGGGCTGGAGCTCTAAGCCTCGAACAATGTAAATCCTAACCGTGCATTCCTGTGGGACGCTGTCAGGTAATTCCCGAAACTGCCTGGGAGGGGCCGGCACGCTGGGGTCATCCGGCAGAGAGTAGATTCTAAAGGAGCCCTAAGAGAAAGACACACAGATATCCTCCCAAGGACCATGGTAGTCTGGGCAGAAATTTCCTGCCTTCCCGACCGTGTACACTTCAGGGCAGCCACAGGGGCCATGGGGTTGGGTCACGAGGGCTGCCTTTTGGGAAAGAAACAATGTCTATTACACTTTGCATAATTCCAGTGGGGAGTGTGAAATGATGATAAAGTAATTATTGAACTGATCATAGGGGAGAGAAAGGGCAGGGCGAAGCAGGGAGACCAGGCACAGATCTAGGCAAGTGTTGGATCGGTACGGTGGCAAAAGAGGTGGTGAGGAGTGAAACTGCACGTGTTCTGAAGATAGGAATAAACGTGATTATATTTTAAACCCAGTAAAGTACAAAGGATGATTATCTTTTCTGGCGTCACCCCAGTAAGCCTCCCAGCCCCCAGGGAAGCTCCTGTTCATCCCTCAGGTCTCAACTAAAAAGTGTCACCTCTTCCAGGAAAGCTCCCTGATTGGGTTGGATACGTCTCCGAACTTGCTCTTCTAACCTGCCCTCACCCCTGTTGCAGCACTGACCTCTGCCTCTACTTGTCTATTTATTGTCTGCATTCTTCATGAGACTGGGAGCTTCCTCTCTGTCTCCAAGACCTAACACATGGCTAGGCATGTCGCCGGGGTACAATAAGTGTTTTTTTGAATGAGGGAGCCATCAGGCCAGCTTGACATGCCATATACTTTATCCTGAAACCAGCACTCAAGTTGGATTCAAACCATGTAGGTCTTAGTTCCAGCTACACTCATTCAGCAAAGCAGTGTGAAGTAAGCACTGATTGTACTATGTGCCAGGTATTGGGAATCCCAAAAGAAGCTCAAGGAATCCAGTCTGGCACAGGGATGTGAAATAGGCTGGACTCTCAGGCCTTCTTGGATTGCTTGCTGGGAAGCTACAGGATGTTGAGAGTATGGCTAGGGTAGAATGCCCTGATAGGTTAGCGACGTCTGCTATTGGAAAGGATTAGGAAGTAGCAGCACCGCTGCCTGGATTTGCCACCTGCAATCAGAGGGTGGGGCCATAACGAAAGCCCATACGTGCAACATGAAAGGTGCTTTAATGGTGGCTGGAACCAGACCTGTGGGAGCCCGGAGCAGGAGTGAGTCAATCCGCCAGAAGCAATCAGGGAGCACTTCACAAAGAATGTGACACTTGAGCTGGCCTTGAAAGGGATGAGTAGGAGTTTGTCCAACCACAAAGAGGAAGGCAGAAGAGCTTGTCCCAAGGCTCCAAGTTGTGAGAGGACAAGGTGTGTCTGGGGCTTGGGAGAGGTCCTGAGCGGCAGGGCATGGGGGCCTGGGAGCTGAGTGGCTTGTGAAAGTCCAGCTCCGCCTCAGGAAGGAGTGGAGACTTGAGCCCTGGAAACCCAACATCTTTCAGTAGTTAAGAAACAGGATTCGATTTGGCTGCATGGGGAATAAACTGGAGTGGACAGAAAAGTGGTGAGGACGAGAGATCTGGAGGCTGCTGCAGGTCACCTGCGGAAAGCCTGGGAGGAGGCAGGATATAGGGAAGAGAGACGGGGGCTTGGAGAAGCTCAAGCTGCAGGACTCAGGCTTGGATGGCAGGGGCAGGGCGAGAGACAGGAACAGACTGGCTTGGAAGGTTCCACCCCCAACCCCAGGGGCCCTTTTCTTGTCATTAGCTTCTAGCGTCCTCCAGATGTCAGAGGACAGGTCCCTGCCCCAGAGGCTGGTTGTCCTTTATCCTAAGTCTATAAAGAATTAAAGGTGGATTTGAAACAGCACAAAATCCTACATTTTACTCACCTTAAACTCTCCTACCACAGAGGGATCTTCATTTTCATCTGATTTGCCTCGATACAGCTTAAAAGTATCTGAGAAGTCTGTCAGGCCTTCAAATTCTGTTACATCCTCTAGTTCACAATCATATATCTGAAAACCATCAACAGATTCTTAATTTCTCATTAAAATACAGGTAGAGTCTAAAATCAAAAAGACTGACAATACCAGTGGGCATGGGGATGTGGACGGAGCAACTGGAACCCTCACATTGCTGGCCCAAATGTAGAATGGTACAACCACTTGGGGAAAACATCTGGCAGTTTCTTATCAAGTTAAATATCCAGCTATTCTATGATGCAGAGACTGAATTCCTAAGTTTTTATCCAAGAAAAATGGAAACATGTCCACATGGTACGAGAAGGTCTGAAGCAGCTTCACCATTAGGAGAATGGATACCCATGCTGCAGTCTATCCATACAATGAACTACTGCTCAGTAGTAAGAAGGGACAAACTACTGATACACAGGACTGCAGGATGGATCTCAGAATGACAGTATTGGGCTAAAAAAGCCAAACACACATAAAATACATATAGTATGAGCTCATTTATATGGAGTATAAAAACAGGCAAAAGCAATCCATGGTGATGAAACCAGATCAGCTGACTCCAGGAGAGATGGGGGAGTATGGATTATTGGCTGGAAAAGGGTGCACAGGAGTTCACTCTGGTAATGGAACTGTTCTCTGCCCTGTTTTAGGGGGTGGTTTACATAGATGTATATAATTATCACGACCCATTGAATAGAATAGTATATGTAAATTATACCTCTGTAAAAAAAAAAAAAACAGAAGAAGAGGAAGAACAAGAATGAGAAAGAGGGAAGGAGGGTAGATTTGGGACTGACCTACTTGACCAGTTTGATCATTTTTCTAAATTGGTGGTTCTTACATGCTGGTGTTTCTTAAGCTGCACTGAGATGTTATGATGATAACATGAAAATATGTGGGGGTTTTCTACTTTGATGGGGAAAATCATTTTAATGGCTACATATTTCTCATTTTAAAGATTTTTTCCCCATGCAATGTTCTGAAAACTTTAACATTTGCTTCTACTTAAGTGCATTAATTACAATCTAAAAATTGGAATGAGGAATTGGAAACTCAAAACATTAGCCCAGGAGATCACAGATAGCCAGATCTGCCTAGCTCAACAGTTTGCCTTCCTCTGGAAACATGCACCCATGATTGCATGGAATATTTGTGATGGAATGTTACACTCATGTAACAGAATCAAAATTTCAGCTAATGAAATGGATGCCCATTTGGAGGACAGAATGAGGCATGATGCCCATTTGGAGGACAGAATGAGAAATGTTGACATTTCATGCTATTCTGCAAGAGTATGGCTTTTTAGGATTCCCTGGGTCAAACCGGATAATTTTTGGCCTAATTAGTGTGGTGCCAACCCGTTCCCAACCCTCCATCAGCCCCCTGCCCCAAAGTGAGATTCATATAACAGCTGTCCTTAAGCTCATGGAATCCTGGCAAAGCCAAAGCCCATTACAAGAGGACGCTCCAGGAAGCCAGGGGTGCTCCTGGCCCTTCCCCATCAGCACCCTCCATTGGACTTTTTGGTCTGTTTTAATGGATGCCGATCCTTCACACACAACAGCATAGGCTCAGGTACCTTGAGTTTCGAATATCCTTTCTGAACATATTGTCCACATTTTTCATGTTCTCCTGTGGAAGCATAAAATTTACTCCACCAGTCAACGATTTCTTCCTCCTAATGAAAGACACATCCAAATGGAAACATCTTTAGTGTTGATGTAGATTTCCAATCAATGCAGAAACCCCATATGTAATAGGCAAGAGAAATAGATACTTCTAAACTTGAAACAGGGAACGTTATAGCATTTTTGTTTATATGCACAATGGACTCAGCATCCACAATTCTTCTACCCAGAAGCTGGAGGTGAAATGATCATCGTTGGCAGCCAATGAAATGTGTTTGGCTCTAATGTTGACAGCTATACTAGATGATTTCTTACATCCTATAAACACAACCTATTCGTTAGTTTCATTTTATTTTTTATGCTGTTGTTTTGGTATTTGTATATACAAATAAATTAAATTCCCATTTATGTTTTCTACTATTACATTTCTTTAACCTTTTTAGCCAGCAATGCATTATAAAACAAAACTAAGCTGAGAGATGGAAAAACTGGCTCTAATTCAAGTCACATCCTTTATATTATAAGCCACATACATCCTCATGTTACAAGCCGTGCCAGCTTGGACAAGTTGTCTGATACCTCTGAGCCTCAATTTCTTCATCTACTGAGTGGGATAATAACACTACCTGTCTCCATCTACCCCAGAGAGTTGTTTGGGAAATCAAGTAAGATCATTAGAGAAAGAGCTTTGAAAATGATAAAATGTGGGGTCCTGGGTGGCTCAGTCAGTTAAGCATCCAACTCTTCGTTTCGGCTCAGGTCATGGTCTTGGGGTCCTAGGATCAAGCTTCACATCTGGCTCCTCACTCAGCAGGGAGTCTGCTTGTCTCCCTCTCTCTCTGCACCTCCCTCTGCTCATGCTCTCTTTTCCAAATAATAAATCTTTAAAAAATATATAAAAAATGATAAAATGTGAAACAAAAGCAGGGAGGCATTCTAGGTCCTTTAGACCAGTGGCTCCTAACCCATCCTTGGATATTCTAATCCAATGAGCCTGGGTGAGTCCTGGGCATCTAGTATGCTTCCATAAATTCCCCAGGTGATTCCAACATGCGGCCAGTGTTCAGAACCTCTGGTTTAAAAGGGTGGTGCGTGGTTGCACAGAAGGGACAACATATCAGAATCACTCGTAAAACATTTTGTAACTGCAGAAGCCTATAGTTTATAAAAGGCTGCTAAAATTCCACTCACACATTTGACAAGAATAGAGCCTCATCAGATGCACTCATTGCTTATTCAGTCTGGGTGGGGGTGGAAGGCACGGGGAAGGAGCACTCGAGAAAAGCTATATCTTATCTGTGTACCATATGTATGTACACACACATACATACACACACAATTATTTCCCCTTTATAGTTAGTAACCCAGCCCAGCCTGGATTAAAAAAAGTTTCTTCACATATCCACTGTAGGCAGAAAATCTAAAATGAATCTTAAATCTAGCAAAGCATGTATAATAGTTACCTTTTCTGTCAGCTGTGTACAGGAAGAGGGCAAACCATATAAAGTCACATGGATATGTAGACCCCAGGAGCATTAGGTTTGAAGAGAAAGAGAGAAGGAGAAATTAATTTTCATGTATGCCTTATATTGTCAACATTTTTGATGAATTATTTAAAGTATTCAAGATGATCTCATAATTAAACACACCTTATTGGTTTCTTCTCTGAAAATGTGTAAATGAATTATCAGCAAAACTAGAATGAAAAGGCTGGAGGCAGCTAACCATCCCATGTTTTCAAGAGTTAGATAATCTTATTGTCTGCCAGCACAGTGGTCCCAAGACAGGAGGGGTGGGGTGGGGGTGCCTGGTAGTGCAGCTGCTCATCTGCCTACCCTAAACTTTTCATTTCATTTAGCTCCTAAAGTATTCCTCAACTTGGCTTTATTCTTATCCCTTCCAACACTCCTGTCATGAGATATTCGGGTCTAGTATGGCTGCAATTTCATCATATAGGAACCTTTCCTTGCTTTCTCCCCATGCTTCTGTTATAATCCCAGATACAGATCTGTCCATCAAAATTGTTCTCAGATGTCAAGTTTCTTGTGGTCAAATGCTTCCATTTGAGCTTCTGCATGGAGAATCCAACTCTGATCTCAAGGCACATCCAAGAGATGAGAGAATGGTGAACTAGGATGTGGGGCTTGAATTTTTGCCTCATGCCTGCCAGTGCATCACCCAAGTTCACTCTCAGGGGAGGTCTGAGGGATTGCTATCTCGACCCCCTTCCTGAAATCCTAACTTAAAGTTCATGTTTCATGTGAGGAGAGAACAACTCATTACAGGCACTCCCTACAGCTGTTGTATGAGGTGGCCACGGGCTTCCTCTGTAAGTGCCCTCACTGTTCTCTGGGTGACGGTTATTTAGCACACAGAACTGCCAAGAGAGGCAGAGAGACAGACAGATGTAATAATTCCTTATATTAGATTCATCCCAAAGCAGGATTAAAGGTTCAATCACAGCCAAATTGAGATTTTGGAGAGAGGAATTTGAGGCCCAAAGTGCATTCACATTCCAAATGGTTCATGAATTTTTTTAAAAAAAGATTTTTAAAGTCGGTTTATTCACATCTATTTTCAGCAATCTGAAATCATTTCAAAGAAAAGAATAGCTTGTGATTTAGAAAGCACAACCCAAAACAAATGCCTGATTTTAAAAGTTAGGATTAATATGGGAGAATTTATTCACACCTGTCTGCTCAATAGTTCATGCAGAAAAGTTAACAGGAGCAACCAAAGTAACTTGCTTTATGGTATCTACACAGTAAGAGTCTCCCTTAGGCTTAAAACAATCATATTTGTTTAAAGATCACCTTTCACTCCAAAATCTAGTATTAGAAGGAATCTGAAAGGAGAATGAAAGTCTTCAGACCAAGATTCCCCCAGTCCCAAGCAGCCTCATGCATTTCCTTATCATACATACATGCACTGTCGTTGGAGAAGCCATTTTGCTGAGTGCTGTTGACAAACTGCTTAAGCACTGGAATTGGAAGGTAATGGTTGAAATGGCCATGTAGGAATGTCCATGTGACCTGGCAAGCACTTACCAGGTTGTCCCAAGTACTTATTTCTCACCTTTCTGGTGGTAGTGCTGAGCCCACTTCAGAACTCCCACAGTTCTCACAGTAACGGTGTGAGTTTCTGTGAGCATGAGACTGTCACCCAAAGCTCGAGCCTCGAGCATGCATCCACAGTACAGTGAGCTTTGACTCTCTCTCTCAATTTACCCAGATTGTGTTAGTGGTAAGAGATGTCCATTAAACATACATCACGTGTACATGTAATGTATGCCCATCAGCAAGCTGGTTATTGGCTCTTCCAAAGCTCAACTTGGTTCATTCGACTTTGCAGAGATGTGTACTGTCTTCCCTGAGGAATAGGCGGAGCCAGTTTTTTAAGGGAGGTTCCAACTAGCCATTCTTAACACGTGGACCTCAGCGAGGTGTTAGCAGAGCAAGCTGAATTAAAGTCATTCTCCGTATAGTGCTCCCCTCTTATCTGCAGGGCATACCTCTCAAGACCTGTAACTGATGCCCAAAACTGTGGGGAGTATGGAACCCTGCACATACAATGTTTTGTCCTATACATACATACTTACCATAAAGTTTAATTCATAAATTAGGCACAGTAAGCGATCAACAATAAGTAATAATAAAATATAACAATTTTAACAATATAGTGTAGTAAGTTATGTGGATGTGGGGTCTCTTTCAAAATATCTTATTGTGCTGAACTTGCCCTTCTCATGATGATGTGAGTTGACAAAATGCCTACGTGTGAGATGATGTGAGGCGGATGATGTAAGGATTGTGACGCAGTGTTAGGCTACTATCAGTGACCTTCTGATGATCTGCTTCCCGACCACTTGACCTGCTACTGACTGGGGGTCACTGAAACCTCAGAAAGCTGTTAGGCTGTAACTCAGATACCAGGATGTAAACTCAACTTTTACAATGTGTTGCTGCAGTAACCCAGTCGTCTGTTAACTATTACTAAGAAATGAGTGAGATTATCGGCATAGATTGGCCTCATTCCTCTTGATCCCCCACTCCGTGTAGGGCTACTGTGTAGGCAGCAGGTGTGAAAAAGAATTGTTTGACAATGAAGTAGGGAAACTGGAGACAGATGATAGAACAGGATCTTAAACTGCCTTTTTCCAGAGCAGTTGTGAAAATGTACATAAAGGGTCTTAAGTATACAATACTTAATTTCTCTCTAGACCACTACTGTTTTGTTGGGAATATGTGAGGTCGTTTACAAAGTGAATGTGGTAGTTTTGCAAATTTGGTATTGTCATTTGTTACTGTGGAGGATTCCCAGGAAACAGAATCAGATACACTGCTATGCAGTGCTGGCTGTGGAGACCACATTTAATATGGTCCAGTTGTTAGTGAGCTTAATGAAGTGGGAAGGAAGTGAATTTTTTAAAAGGCACTGTTTATGGACATAACATATTAAAGTGCAATCATGTGCATTCTTTGGCCAGTATGCACATTAAAACATGCTGTGAAAGTCCATCCTAAATGCCAACACAAACAGGGAGATATTTGATGTTTTCTTTTTTCTGGACTGAGACCTTTAAATTTTTTTTTCCTTTTCCTTCTTGTAGAATTGGCTGGAATGGTTCTAAAATAGGGTCCTGAGTGAGCATCACCACCAATTTCTTCACTTCAAAACCACAGTGAGTATAAAAATCTAAGATACCCCATACTCGGACAAATTGGGTCATTAAAAATCCATGACACTTCTCCTTCATGTGGAGGAAAAAAACCCGCTCTGCTTTGTGTGTCCCTCTTCTGAATGTTCTGTGTTATAAACTGTTTCTTGAAATTTCTCTTTCTAGCAAATGGTATCATTCAGGCTGTCCACACCAATGGTTCTCAGACCTGCCTGCACATTAGAATTGCATGGAGAGATTTTTAAAATATACTGATGTCTACTAGACCCGTCTTCCTCGTGTAGGTAGGGCCTGGTCTGGGTATTATTTTAAGCATCTTGGGTGATCCAGGGTAGAGGACACTAGTCTACACAATGTCATCTTAACTATTGATGAGTGTAAGAATTGGATTATTTATTCTATTATCTTCTCGATAAACTGGTTTTTAATTGCATTGAATGGTTGTTTGACTAATATACCCAATGCCTAAACACCTGGAAAATAAAACTGACATTATCCAATGATCAGTTCTGAAACCTACCTTCGAAGCCAGTAATGGTTTGGTGTCTTCTATTTCGATAATGACATCCCGGCAGGGCGGGGTAGATAGAAGGGAGGCTGCAAGACAAACAATTTCTCACCTAAGATGCTTAGAAAAATACAGTAGTGAACATTCTAGTCCAAGTTCAAGTTCAGTAGTCACAGTGGGAAGGCAGAGTTTATGCGTGGGTGGGATTTACTGAGTAAGAGAGGACCGCACCTGAATGGAGAAGGTGACCCAGTAACTCATTACTTTCCCCAAAACGTGATGTAGGGTTAGACATTTTTAAGGAATGATGTGGCCCATTTTTTTTCTTGTCTTGGACAATTAGCCCAGTGCCTGTACATAGGAAGTGCTCAAAAAAGAATGGTGTCAATACCTGTCTTTAGAGGATGTGGTGGCGGGGAAGGGAACCTACATCTAAAGAAGCCTCTGTTTCCTCTGTTTCTTAGAATCTGTTCCCAAGACACAAAAGCAGGGTGAATAGTTGCACATTTCAGGTCTGAAGTTGCAAAAGCTCATTCAGTGCCAGTTCCCATAACGTGTACACAGGGAAAAGGCATCACCCTGGCTTTAAGCAATTCCCAGAATACGGCTGACCCTTGAACAACACAGGTTTGAACACTGTGTGGGTCCACTTACATGTGGATTTTTTTTCCATACATGTACTGTACATGTATCTTCTCTTCTTTGTGATTTTCTTAATGTTTTCTTCTCTCCATTTACTTCATTGTAAGAATACTGTATATAATACATGCAACATACAAAATATGTGTTAATGGACCGTTTATGTCATTGCTATTTAAGCCTTCCAGTCAACAGGAAACTATTGGTAGTTAAGCTTTAGGGAAGTCAAAGCTGGACATGGATTTCTGACTGCAGGAGCTCAGCACCACTAACCCCTGCTGTTGTTCAAGGATCAACTGTATTTGTGGCCCTCGGCTTTGGAATTAGAGTAAGAACTCAAGGGTAGCCCCTGGGCCCACCCAGTTTGGTTCCACCAAAGCCTTAGCCCCAGGGCAGGGGTGTGGGTAAGGGATATGGCCACTCTTTATGGCAGATAGCACTGGGTAGTCAGACATTCAACAGGAGGCTGGCACCAAGCTGGAAGGAACTGCCAAGCCAAAAGAACTTTCTGTTTAACCCACCCAGGAAGGCCATAAAGCAGGGGAGGGAAAACACATTTTTTTTTAGGTAGGTACTATGTGCCAGGCGGTGGGTTAAGTGTTTTATGTATTTTATCTCATTTAATTCCTCAATAATCCTGTAGACTATGCACTGTTATCCCCATTATAAAGGCTAAACAAACCAAGGCTAAGAGACTGCAAGTTAGTTGCCTCAGGTTAAACACAGAGGAAGTGGAAGTAGGTGAACTGGGGCTGTTTGACCCTAAAGCTTGTGTTTTGACATATCAGCGGCCAGAGCAGAGTAAATGCTCAACGAATGTTGGAAAAGATCAGGGTGCCACTGGGGAGGCTGGGGAGACCGACAAGTACTGAACATCTATGATACTCCAGTTGCTACGCTAAGTTATTTTACATCCAAGTAGAAGCCCCCATATCTATCAGCACTCTCTGCATTTCTAAGATGGGCTCCCTCAAAACCTCTAACAACTGCCACGACACAGAAGGTGACAGCCAGTCGGGCAGGCAAGCAGTAACACAACTGTATGCAAGTTCCTTCTTACCAGTTCTCTGCTTTACCAGCCTCTCGGCAACAGCCTCAAGGACAGGAGGAAAACATTATTCTGTATGCTTCCAACATTAGGCCAGCCAAATACATTCCTCAAGTCTTAATCTATTATTGGTTTTAAGAAAGGACCAGATTGCTCTAAAATAATAGATTCTAGTCTTGGGAACATTATGCTCCCCGCCCCCTCCCCCCCATGCCTTGCCTCATACTCCTTAAGGATTTTCCTCTTTGAAGAGCTCTCTGAAATCTTGACCACACTTCACATAATTACCTACAGTCCCTAACCAGAGACCTCTGCTTGAAACCCAACCTGCCCACCCCCCTGACCAACAGACACCAATAGATCCGCACTTGAGGCCAGAGAAAGGTCGCAGAATTTGTGATTTCACATATTTGGATCAAAGAACCTTGTCCCATGAAAGCACTAGGAAAAATGCTAGGATAACAGTTTCTCTCCATTTAGTAACCCCAAATAAAACAATGCTGCAGTTACAGTAATCCTTGTTGTTATAAAAAGTGTTGCTGTTTTAGGTACTATCAATTCAACACAAAACGCTCTGCATGGGAAATTTCTGGGTAAACTCATGTAGGCTTTTTTTGCCCAGTGTGATTGTGGATTTTATTTTTTCCCCTTCTCTGAATCAGGGATACAGCATGTTCAGAACCACGTAACAGATGAGTTTCAGATGCTCTGTAAAATCAATACCAAACCTTCTAGAAGATTAAACAGAACTGGTTGAGCAGTGCAGCTGCTTAAACAGGAGACATCTGTTTTGGTCTTGAGGCACCAATGATCAGTTGGATGAGTGTGTGCCAATTCTCCTAATCTCATGATAGCCAGGGGTCCTAGGACCTTACCTTGTTCACTGTTGTGACCCAGTTCCCAGCCCTGAACATGGACCCTGCACATAATAAGCTAAAAATAAGTCATTATTGAGTAGGCAATAGCAAAATGCTATTCATTAACTATTATTTCTTTGGAGCCCTAAGGTAAGTATTATGCCTTGCTCTATCATCTACTTAATCATGTGACCTAAGGCAAGTCATTTAAACTCAGCGGGTGTCAGTTTTTCCTCCATGGGCAACAATGAAATAATATTTTTCAAAGAACATCACAATAGGGGCACCTGGGGTGGCTCAGTTGGTTAAGTGTATTCCTTCAGCTCACATGATTTCATGGTCCTAGGATCGAGCCCCGCATCAGGCTCCCTGGTCAGCGGGAAGTCTGCTTCACTCTCCCTCTGCCTGCTGCTCCCTCTGCTTGTGCTTGTTCTCTCTCTCAAATAAATGAATAAATAAATAAATAAAATCTTTTTAAAAATTACATCATAATAATGGGATGTGTTAATGAGGACAACAGATGGAAAGCAATACGAAATAAAAATCCTCCCACTGCTTCAGGGCTCATGGGGGGACCCCTGTATTTCTGCACCAAAACACTTATCACACTGGACTGAACCACTCATTTTCTTGTTTGTCCTCTCTGCTTAACTGTATGACAACTTTAGGAAGTACTTTACATTTCCTGAAGAGACATTATTTATGTTCAGCCAAGGACAGGTTACTTCAGAAGGTAACAGTTTGAGCATTGGATCCTCCCCAAGACAAGGTGGGAATCCAAATTTGGCTCTGCCACTTACTAACTAGCTTGAGAAAGTTACATGGCCCACCGTAAATCTGTTTCCTCATCTGCATTTTTATCTTGAGGAAGTTTGTAAAGATTAAATCAGATCACACACAAGAAGCCCAAAATGATATTTATAGACATGCATTTTACCTTTTAGCTGGGGCACAAGATCCTCCTTTCCTGCATAAGGGTCACAACGAAAGCGGTCCAGACGATCGATGGTGCACTGCCCAACAACGGGCTTCCGCCCGAACTGCCTGTGGTCGATGACCTTGATCACCAGCGGAGGCATGTACAGTTCCTCCTTGGGCAAGAACTGAGGGGTCACAGGGGCAGGCATCACTCCTCTGTACGAGACCATGCCAATAAACTCACCCAAGGGACCAACCCAGACTCATTTTGCCCATTTGGTGTAGCCCCGGGGACTCACTATAAGTAGTTTAGGAATTTATGTGCTAGGCAAGCAGCATAGTGCTTAAGGGCATGAGCTTAAAGGCTGCCTGGGGTTGAATCCTGGCTCTGCCACCAGGAGCTGCGTGACCTCAGGCAACTTTTCAATGCCCCAGGTAGACCTCAATAATAGGATTGTTTAATTGATGTGTGTGAACCGCTTAGAATAGTGCCTTATTACCTGGCTGTGCTCTATGACAGGATGCAGAGGCAGCGTTTAGTTAGAATTAGTTAGAATTTAGAAGTAACTGAGATAAAACGGAATTTCCAAGGGAACTGTGGCTGGGTCTCTTAGCTTTGAAAGGTCAGTGTTCAAATGGAATGCTCCTTTTTCCTCAATTCCTCCTGTTCCTCCACGTGGAATTTGGTGGCCTCAGTAACACTGTCCGATTAGGGAAGCATGGGCTGGTCTTAAGGTGTGCCTGGTATGTGGTTCAGATAATTTTTATCTCTGGCCTTGCACAGGAGTAGAAGTTCAGGTTGATGGAGTGCTTTTCCTCACTCCTGCTGCCTGAGACTACATTCAGACTGGAACCTGGGGGCAGGGGCGGGGAGTGGGCAAGGATGGGTTGAGTGGCCCGGGGCGATCACTTTGGGATTCTGGCTTGGAGCATCCAGGTGGCACTCCATCTGCAGCATTGTAGGGAGAAGAGCACGGGCTTTGGAGTTGGAGGAACTGAAGTTCAAATTCTGGCTACCTTACTTGCCAGCTGTGTCCCTGGTGTAAATTACTTTACTTCCAGATTTCCTCCAAACTGGGTGTATAAGGATTGAAAGATGCCTGTCCTGCCGGGTGAGAGCAAAGACTAAATGCAGGGAGTGTGAATGAATGCAGCTGGCACGGAACTGTCCCATTGTCACCTCTCCATGTAACCTCTGCAGCACAGAGTGCGTGGCCTGACACTCCCTGTGGGGCTTGGATACAGTGTCCCCTCTCTAGGCCTCAGTTTCTTCATTTGCAAAAGCAGAAGTTAAACCACAGGACCCTAGAGTTTGAGAATGGTGTGTTAGCAACATCAAATGATGAGGGAGGGAAAAGGAATGTGAAGGTCCTGGGCCCCCTACTCCATCATGCCAAGAAAATGCCTTGATTTTATCTTTTTTTATATGGTACAGTAAGAAAGGAAGACTTTTAAAAAAACAAAAACGCTAAGGATTTAACTACTTTAAAAGTGGAAGGACTGGGTGACCTCTTCTTGCTGCAGTACTATGGGGTCTCTGACAGAGGATTGTGAACCAGATCTGACACTGTCCCGTTCTTAACAACCAGGGGAGGACTTCCATGGAGCCAAGTGGGTGCCCTCTAAGGGTACCTGGAAGTGGGGCACAGTCACAGGCTGATAGGGCATGGCCCCATCACCCAAATGGCCTCCTCAGCTGCCCCTTCCCTAGTTTGCAGTCCCAATCTGGAAGGTCCCAGTCCATGGCAGAGCTCCAGGAGCAGGGCTGAGGGTTACAGTTCTATCCTCCAGGGCATTGACCAAAAGTCTGTACCTGATAGCTAAACAGATGGAGAGTTTATTCAAGAAATACCTAAGCATTTCTCATAAATATTTCTGCATTTTTAAGGATGTGTGAAGCTTCAAGAAACCATTACTATAGTGTGAGAATCTAAGGGAGGAAAGTCAAGCTAAAGCCAAGGCAGGGTTTTTCTATTTGCTGTCAGAGTTTGGAAATATATTAACTGTGTGTGTGTGTGTGTGTGTGTGTGTGTGTGTGTGTGTGTGTGGCGGGGGGTGATCAAGGGATGTGATTACATATATATATATTCATATTTGGTGTAAAATTCAGCTACTCAACACACATGAACTATTACAGTCTTGATACTGTACCACTTTCATGAAGAGAACAGAACTTGGGAAGTTGGGTGTCTTCTTCAGGTTTTTGATCACCACTGATTCTACCCTTTCCCCTCCACACTCCACAATGAGGCTGGGGGAGGTGATAGAAGCCATCTGGTAGTTTTTCATATTTCTTAAGCCCCAAGCTAGAATCTAAGAAAAACAATATAAAGAAAGAAGAGGAAAACTCAGCACATTACAAATAATATTGAAAAGGAAAAATTTCTTCCTTAGTAACTGGCACACTTTTTCAGATTATAGGCAGATTTGCCTAAAATCTCCAGGACTATTATCCTAGAAAGCCTGTAGGTCATGCAGAGAAAGCACTTTTGCCCCTTTTCTTCTGCCTGAGATGCTAAAAGGCAGAGCAGTGGAGAGTGCAGGAATCAAATCCTGGCTGTGAACCCTGGCAAGTTAGGACCCTCTCTAGGTCTCGTCTGCAAGCAGGACCGACACTATTATCCACTTACAGGGTCATTCTGAGGATCAAGTGTAAACTCCTTTTTTTTTTTTTTTAATTTTTATTTATTTATGATAGTCACAGAGAGAGAGAGAGAGAGAGAGAGGCAGAGACACAGGCAGAGGGAGAAGCAGGCTCCATGCACCGGGAGCCCGACGTGGGATTCGATCCCGGATCTCCAGGATCACGCCCTGGGCCAAAGGCAGGCGCCAAACCGCTGCGCCACCCAGGGATCCCAAGTGTAAACTCCTTAACACAGTGTCTGATATGTAAGCATTCAAAAATGAAAGCTGTTGTTTTAAGCCGTCTGCTTTGGTCTTTGTGAACTGTTACTAAGACAGCCTGAGAAGGGAAATCCCAAGGTAACAGCCACTTGACTGGACCAGGAGAGACCTTGAGAGTGGACCAGATGCTGTCCATGAAGCTACCAGTTAGCTCCATCAGCCTGTCTGCCATGTCACCATTTCCTGTTGCTCCCATCCTTCTTCCCACCTTGGCCCCCTTTTGGGTCCCCTGCTCTCTGCACACACACACACACACACACACACACACACACACACACCCATATGCGTGCGCGCACACACATGTGCACACTGCTCTGTCTGCTTTCCCTCTTCCTTCTCTCCAGTTGACATGAGAAATCCAGCAGTCTCCTAGCTCCTAGTAAATGAGAACTCGAGATTTCCTCAGTAATGCTGGAATTGACCTGTTTTTTTTTTTTCCAACAAGCCTTCTGTTTCCATGAATATTTCAAATTTTTGGACAAATTCTCTTGTTGGAGACAGTAAGCGAATATGTAGCAAGATCCATTTCCTATGAGAGAGTACAGTTCTGTAGCTATGTCATCTGACTTGATCAATAAAACTTAGGGAGCTGCATACCTCAATAGCAGTGAGTTGGACCACAGGCCTGATCCCTTGTGGGACCATGTATAGATTTGGTGCCCTTTGTGAGGGAAGGATGGGAAGATTGGAACCATCCTGTAAAACAAACATGGAGACATCAACGTTTCTCCTTAGTTCTAGGAAATGGTGTCTTGCATTATTAGCAAGTTTTTTTTAATTATTATTAGCAAGTTTTTTAAACAGCTACCAGGAAAGAACATATACATGAGAACTCAGTAAGTACCTTGTGCCTTAGAATCAGCTCTGCAGTTACAAGGACATCCCCACAGACTTTGTCTCCATTCATTACAGGGTGCCAGAGAAGTTTGGGTGTGACATCCGTTTCTGAGTTTAGTTTTACCAGAGGAGAGCACATGCTTCGTCCTAAAAATTCATCTTTGCCCTAGAGAAACAAGCAATCCTTAAATTCTCCAACAAATATCCCTATAAACCTCCATCATTCCCCAAGCCATCTTAGAAATTCTAAATTATCTACCACTTGGTCATTGTCAAAAAGTTCGATGATAACTTTGGGTGGGTTCTGTAGAACTGTCTGGGGTTCCCCATAGATTTCGATTTCATCAAATATAATTGTCTGGTCCCATGTGGGATTCAGAGTCGAGTGGATGATCTCAGTGGTTTTGCTTCGATGGAGGAAGGAGACATGTGCATATGGATCTAAAACAGAAAAAGACAGTACCCGTGAGGCCATGGCTGAAGTCCAGCTCCCCAGGAGCATTCATTTCAATCACATGGTCTACCTCCAGTTGAACTGATCACAGACTCTCACCACCACCTGAGAGATAGACTGCCAGAGCAATATTGAGAAAGAACAAACCTTGAGGCATCACACTTGCTGGTTTCAAACTATATTACAAAACTATAGTAATCAAAACAGTATGGTCTTAGCATAAAAACAGACACATGGTCCAACAGAACAGAATAGAGAACCCATAAATAAATGCATGCATATGTGATCAATTAATCTTCAACATAGGTGCCACGAATACACAGTGGAGAAAGGATAGAATTAATTTTTGATAAAGCCACCAAGAATGCACAGTAAAGAAAGGATAGTCTCTTTGATAAATGGTGCTGGTAAACTGGACAGCCACATGCAGAAGAATGAAACTGGAGCCCTGTTTTACACCATACAGGAAATCAACTCGAAATAGGCTAAATACATGAACATAAGACCCGAGGCCATAAGACTCCTAGGAGAATATATAAGGGGCAAGCTTCTTGATAGTAGTCTTGGCAATGATTTTTTTGGATTTGACATCAAAAACAAAGACAACAGAAGCAAAAGCAAACCAATGGAACTGCATCAAACTAAAAAGCTTCTGCACAGCAAAGGAAACGATCAACAAAATGGAAACCCACGGGATGGGAGAAAATATTTGCAAACCACATATCTGATGAGGAGTTAATATCTAAAATATGCAAGGAACTCATGCAAAATACCAAAAGGCCCAAATAACCCAATTTAAAAATGAGCAAAGGACCTGAAGAGATGTTTCTCTCAAGAAGACATACAAATGGCCACAAGGTACATGAAAAGGTGCTCAATGTCACTAATCATCTGGGAAATGCAAATCAAAACTAGAATGAGATATCCCCTCACACCTGTTAGGATATCTATCATCAAAAAGATAGGAGACAGCCAGTGTTGGTGAGGATGTGAAGAATAGGGGATGTTTGTGCCTATTGGTGTGAATGTAGACTGATGCAGCCACTGCAGAAAACAGTATGGAGGTTCCCCAAGAAATAAAAAATAGTGCTATCATATAATCCACCAGTCCCACTTCTGGGTACTTATTCAAAGCAAATGAAATAATTATCTCAAAGAGCTATCTGTATTCCCATGTTCATTGCAGTGTTAGTCACAATAGCCATGGTATGGGAGAAACTTCAGTATCCATTGATGGATGAATAAATAAAGAAAATGTGGTATTATGTATATACCATATATAGATATAATTCAGCCATTTAAAAAGAAGGGAATCCTGTCATTTGTGACAACACAGATGAACCTGGAGGGCATTATGCTAAGTGAAATAAACCAGACTGAGAAAGACAAATACTACATGGTATCACTTCTATGTGGGTGTCCCCCCACACCTCCTCAAAAATCAAACTAATAGAAACAGAAAGGAGGAGGATGTTGGCCAGGGGCTGGGAGATGGGTTGAAATGGGGAGAGGTTAATTGGGGGGTACACATTTCGGTTATAAGATGAATAAGGCCTGGACCTGATGTATAACATGAGGACTATAGTTAAGAATGTGTATTGTATAACTGAAATTTGCTAGGAGAGGAGAACTTGAATGTTCTGTCTCACACACATGGAATTAACTATGTGAGGTGACAGGTGTGTTAATTAATGCAGTTTTGGGAACATTTCCTAACATATTTGTATATCAAATCATTACTTATACTTTAAGTGTAAAACCTTATTTGTCAATTATACCTCAATAAGCTGAAGAAAGATAAGGAAAAAAGAAGCAATCTGTTTCTCTTCCATGCTAAATAACTTCACCAAAACTTTTGCAATTGCCTGGGAGCTGACCCTTCTGAGCAACAGCCTAATATCTAACCTGAAAGTGTTGCATCATCCAAAAGGCTGTTTCAGTTTTAGCACTTGGGCATCACACAAATGGGACACTTTGTTTTTGCTCCGATCATATATCCTCTATCTCAAACTTCAAGGCATGTGTTGAGTTTTATACAACTCTAGTCAAGAATTTGGATTAGGATTCTAACTTTGACTTTCAATGATTGAGTGCCCCCTGGTGGTAAATATTCAGAAAAATGTCTTCAAACCCCTTTTGGAGATGCATTTTAGAAGGATAACTTTGAATCTGCTCTAATTTATTAGAAAAGGAAACCATGCACAAATGTTGGTTACATCAGGGCTTGGAATATGCCTCACAATTTATGTGAGCATGCCTGAGTGTCAGGCAACTGCTTTAAGAGTGTTTCCATCAAAGCTCTGCTGGCCTTCAAGCCCTGAAGTGGAAATTTCCCCACGTAGCCAACATGGACCCTGAACCATTCATGATCCCAGCAGCAACAGCACAAATCCTCAGCTGCAGGCCCCCTGACCTTTCCCCAAGCCCTAACCACAGCCTTCCCCTTAGAACCAGTCCAAAGGCCACAAAGCAAGCTGGGTCTCAGGGCTTTATGATCTCATGGCTTTATGGGGACAGGCCACAGAAGGGTCAAAATGGACTCCAAACTGCCTCAATCCTGTTGAGGATTGTAGGCAAATGGGTGAATTTTTGAACCTTTGTCAACTTGAGAGAGCTACCAAAAAATTATATAAAGGATCTTAACTTAGCAATCAGCCCAAGAGCCCAGGATGTATGTGTGTATATATGATATATATGATATATATATCATATATAGAGAGAGCCCAGGGTGTGTGTATATACATATATATATATACACACCATATATATATAGCTGTGTGTATAAGCAGAGAGCAGAAATTGCTTTTATTCTTGGTGCTTTTTTATTACTCATCAATTAATGATTATTAGTATTCAAAGCCCATGTATCTTCTGTGTATCTCCAGCACCCAGCAATAGTGTTCAACATATCCAGTGATTGCTTAATGACTGAGCAGTTTACCTCACACAAATCAAACTCATCTCAATATGGAAAACCTTTTTGTTGTGAGAAATTACTAAAAGCACCCACCTGATGAAAAGTAGAATCAAGCTGGCCTGCTATGTAATAACATGTATGACAGAGATTTTTGTCCCTTTACCTGAAAAACTATCCTTGTCTAGAGCCATGAGGTTTCTGGCTTGATAGATATAGCAGCGCAGATGGTAAATGTAGACTCCTAAAAAGAAGAGGATGGAGGTTACTTACTTATAAGAAACATAACACTGAAAAATGCAAATTTTCTGGCATATTTGGAGATAATACATGTTTGAGATAAATGGGTCATTCAAATCTACTCCACAGTAAAGAACACATAGGTGGTGATGACATGTGCTCCCAAAGAGTTCTGTTTCCTATAAAATAAAACTAACTTTAAAAATACTACAATAAGCTCAGTGCAAGTGTATCACTCAGGAGAACATCAGTCCTGTTGTGAAACACCTGGATTTAGGCCACTGCTTGTCATCACAGACCTTTAAAATGAAACTTGGTTTCCATGAGTTATAGAAATAGGGCTTCCTATACTATTTCAGCCCCAGATCTAGGAAACAGTTACCTGCTAAAAGTTTCTTTGATAGTTCAAAATTAAATAACTTAAAAGTTATTTTGATAGTTCAAAATTTTTATATCCCCATCTTTATATTAATGTATATCTGCTCCCATCCCAACAACACATGTAATCTGAGAGATAGATAGTAGAGCATTGTGATTCATGCACAGATTCTGAGAGTCAGACTACTTAAAATCTTGCCTACAGTGCTTACAAACTGCAAGATTGGAGCAAGTTATTTCATCTTTCTGCACCTCTAAGATGAGGACAATAATAACACCACCTCCTAGGGTGGTTATGAGGATTACATGAGTTAATATATGCATAGTGTCTGGCATGTGCTAAGCCCTAGATAAGTATTTGTTATTATTATTACATAGTAGGTCTGCCTCATTCCAAAATTCCTAAAGATTATCATCAGAACCGACCCTTACTTAACTTCCTGAACCTCTTTTTCTAATTAAAACAATCTTTCGGGGAGCTTCATATAGAATGAGCACATATTGGACAGACCATATCAGAGTCAATGATTTGATGACCTCCCCACCCCAAATATGATTTTTAAAACTGTATCTGAAAAAATCCTCATCAAATGATGAAAATAAAAGTTACATTTGCATAAAGACATTTTAATCATATTTGGTGATTCAGAGAATTGGCCTTAGATAAGTCATTGCAGGGGAATGCACAAATCCATGTTTAAAACTTACTGTCAAAGTTACAGGAAACAATGGGAGTGTTTGCCCCAAATACAGTGGTGGCACTATACTTCTGCTTGTCCACACTCTTCTCGTCTCCGTCCTCGGTCATGTCTGCACCCTAAAAAGGTAGAAAAGTTCATTAGCAATGCCTCAAAACAGAGAGGCAAGAATTACAAAGAAATGGAATGGTGGCTTTTAAAAGAGACTCTTCTCATCCAATCACTCCATTTTTAAAAATGAATAAAGCCCAGAACAACAAGTATCTTGCCCAAGGTCACTTAGCTGGAAAGTGACAGAGTAAGAAGTGGAAGCCAGTCTTTCTGCCTCAAGTCCAGGCTTACCAAACCCTGATGCTGAAAATTTTTAAAAGGGAAAGCATAAAAGATAAATAAAGGGATTAAAAGGGTGGGAGGAGGATGAGAATAAGCAACAGAAGAACACAGCAGGGTCAGTGTGCAAAAATATAAAACCAGGAAATGGCTCCCAATCACCATGTTGGTTTAGAGGGACCAGTGCCATTTTCGTATTCATCCCTCCCATCTTTGTGTTTTCCCCCTCCCTGCCTTCTTTATTGTGCTTCCATTGGAATTATTCTCTAATTCCATGAGCCATCCTCCTGTTTTTCTCCCCCTCACATCTGTATATTTAACTGTCCTGGTCTATGGAACAGTTGTAGTTTCCAAGGTATAATCCAAGGAACCCACACATGGGAATGATAACAGATGTCACCTGCAACGAGGGTTTTATAACAGATATATGTGGGACATGCTGGGTGAAATAACATTAAATAGGCGCGTCTGCGGTTGAACTTCTTAGAACCTTTCCTCTATTCATGGTGTATTCAGGCAACAAGACTTACTGAGCACCCAGGATGTGTAGTTTTTTTCTCAAATTATCTGCAGTTCTGCAGCACTAGAGGAATCTCTGTGGAGTCAGTAGTGTATACAACACTCATCTATTTTCCCTATACCAATATAGATTTTTTAAATATTTTATTTATTTATTTGAGAGAAAGAGCAAGCTCAAGTGAGAGAGAGAGCACCAGCAGGGTGGGGGGGCAGAGGGAGAGGGAGAAGCCGACTCCCCGATGAGCAGGGAGCCTGATGTGAGACTCAATCCCAGGGCCCCAGACTTGAGCCAAAGGCAGACGCTCAACCACTGGGCCACGGAGGCGCCGCCTCAACCAATAGTATCTGAGCTTTGAGGACCTGTTACTTACGAGGGCGCCCTCCAGTTTAAAGATGGCGGCCGCACCGTGCGTTTCCGAAGGAGCCATTTTCCTTCTCCAGCGTCTACGGCGGAAGGTATCTGAGCTACGCTGTTTCCAGTGAAATTTCCAGCCAATTAAAGAAGCATATTCCCAGCCCTCCCGGTCTTCCAATTCTTCCATGGCCTAAAACAGAAGTAAAACTTTTAAGGTGAAGGCTAACATCATCATCATAACAACAATAACAACATCCCTTAATTGATACGGTAGATTATTTGGTCCATCAACAAATATCTACTCTGTTCCAAGCACTGTGCTATGAGCCAGTGATACAGCAAAGAACAAAGCAGACCGGCTGTTGGCCCCTGTGGGGCCGATGGACTGTGGGTATATGGAGAGATACCAGGGCAACTGATACAGAAGGAGACGTTGCCAGGGAGAGTGTGCAGGAGCAGGTGTGAGAAGCAGGCTCCCCGCTGAGCAGGGAGCCCGCCACAGGGCTCGGTCCCAGGACCCTGAGATCATGATCTGAGCCTAAGGCAGATGCTTAACCCACTGAGCCACTCAGGCTCCCCTGAGTCCTTGTGTTTCTTATTCTAAGCACTGAACTATTGCCACTACTTCATTATGCAAAATAATTTCTATTACTACTGGGTAGTGTTTCTTATCATTTAACCTACTTCAGATCACTTAGAAGACACTGTGAAACACAGATTGCTGGACCTCACCCCTGTAATTTTTAAGTCAGTAGGTTTGGAGTGAGGCATTTCTAACAAATTCCCAGGTAATGTGTTGTTGCTGGTTGGGGTAGCAAGTGCATTTTGAGAACCCCTGTGCAGGGAGGGCATTAGGCCCTTGATTGGCAGTTTCTGTAGAAATAGCCAAATAACAGGAATTCTATATGGCCCCCAGCCTAGCTCCCTCCCGTGGCAACTCTTACCCTTGCAGTGCTTGCAGTGCTTTGTGTTAAATCTTTCTTGCGTTTTCGGACTAGCCTTCGTCGTCTATGAGTATGATACATTTTCTCTGCTGCAACCCAGGATTTGGGTTTAGTATCAGGAGGAATGGTAATTCCATACTCCCAGCCTGGAACAGAGTTTGCAAATGGTTATCCCAAAAAGATGCATTTGCCAGACTGCCAGATAAACTTCCAGAAAACATCCAGTCACTGTCTCTGCTCCCCCAACATGCTCTACTGTGGCATTAAATGCCATTGTCGCTCCTTTCAGTTTGCTGCAATTCAACCAAACTGAATACAGCTCTCTTCTCCTGGATTCCTCTTCAAACAGCTTCCTTTGCTGCCCCGGGGTTCTCCTCCCTATTTATCCCTCCAGTCACTCATGGTAATTATGTGCATCTAAGAATAAAGCACAGTGCAAGAGGCCATTGGGGACAGTGTTGAAGGGTGTGGCCTGTGTAGTTACACAGCAGGGTTTAAATCCCAGCATCCCTGCATGCTGGCTATTTACTATGTAAGCTTTTTGCAGGTTAGTAAAAAACCTGCCTATGGCCGGATTTCCCCAGCATAAAGGTAAAGTATACCTCCTTAAAAAGAATTCACCGAAATAATGCATGCAAATGATGAGGACTATGCTTAGCACATAGTTTGTGCTCAATCAATGCTATTATTATAAGGCTTGGTGTGTGTGTCAAGATCAGCAAAGAACTTATAATCAATTTGAACCCTTCTCTATCCATACTTGTTCTTTCTCTTATAAGGGAAAAAAAATCACATTTTCTCTTTTGATATTTCCAAATATTATAGTTCACTTAACTTCAGGTTACTGTTCATAGAAAAGGATAAACACCAGTAACAGAAGCTATGTTAATAATCTACATTATTGTGTGCTAACTAGACTTCCAAAAAACCCAAAACAATCTGTATTATTGCTGAACAGGATGACTATTAAGGCATTTTACACTCCTTCTTCCTGAGTGAGATGTTCCCAGGGAGCCTATGGGGTGCAACTAGAATAGAGAAGAATATCCAAATGCCAGTTCCCTCCCATATTCTCATCCTGGATCCCCAACATCTCAACATGGCCCACTGTGATCTTGTAGTGTTCACTCATGACGCCCCTACCTGCACCTATTCAAGCACTTCTTTGTCCTTCAGATTCTCCTTCTGAATAGTCACAGGTAATATCCAAGACCTGACTGTCACAGACTGACAGAAGTAGGACTGCTCCCCACCACCCCACAACCAAGGAAACTTTACTCTGGAGTTAACCAGGGCCTTGCTACAGACAGCCCATCAGGTAATAGATCTAAAATGTTACCTTTCTCATCCACTGCACGATTTATATCATATACCCATGCGTCATCTTCCCATTCCCATCCTGGAGGGCATGTCAGCTCGCTAGGTGATGCTGCTTTATCACCATTCTTTAAAAAGAAAAAAAGAAGAAGAAGAAGAGAAGTGAGCCAGGGTGTCAGATAAAATGCAAAGGTGAGAGTATGACTCAAACTTAACAATAGCATTCGAATGCTAATTTAGGAATCTCTAATCTCAATTTATTCACAATCGCTACACAAGATTAGTTTTTTAGAATACCTTCTGTTAGGGGTATGTTGGGTTGAACCATGGAAAATTGTTGTAGTAGATCAAAAATGGCCAAATATCAGCAATTTCATATGGTTCAATTTAATATTATGAAATGGCGTGACTCTTTATAAGGAGTTATATTGGAAGGGAACCATCAGAGATGGATAAAGCATGAAAAACACATGTTTTCAAGTACAAGGTAATATCACTGGAGGCTCTAGATGTTAATCATGTAACATTTGAGCAAGGTTTAGGTTCCCTATTGAATAAAGTATTGACTGCATGAAAACTGACAGGAGAAAAAGTTCCTAAGAACATAAAAAGGTGGTCCATAAACATATGGAAAAATGCCAGCCTCATTTTATTTTTTAAATTTATTTTTTTAAGATTATTTATTTATTTATTTATTTGGTGGTGGAGAGGGGCAGAAGGAGAGGGAGAGAGAGAATCTTAAGCAGGCTCTATGCCCAGCACTGAGCCTGACTCGAGGCTCAATCTCATGACCCTGAGATCATGACCTACTATCACAACCTGAGCTGAAACCAAGACTCAGATGCTTTACCGACTGAGCCACCCAGATGCCCCACAGCCTCACTTTAAATTAAGAGTTGGAAAATGGAAAAGACTTCAGGGCACCACTGATTCAAGCTCGGACAAAGCTGGTGTAGTGGAGGTAATGAGTGTTTAGGAAAACAGCCCTCTAATATGCTGTTGCTGGAAATAAAAATTCATACAACCTATTTGAAAGCAGTTTGGCAATATTTATCAAAACTGCATATGCATTGAAATCTGACCAAACTCATCCAGGGAATCTTTCTTGGAGATAAACTTCCACAAGTGGATAAAAATGTATATATAAGGATGGTTACTGCTGCATTGCTTGAAAAAAACCAAAGACTGGAAAAAAAAAAAATGTCCACAAGGAGAGGATATTTAAATATATTATACAGGGTGCACATAATAAGACACTTGTGGGCATTTTTTTTTACAAAGCTCATAGATCTATACATATTGATATAAAAGGATGCCCAAGATATTTTGTTGTATGAAAAACACAAATTATTGAACTGTGTATACAACATAATTCTATTTAGGTGTGTTTTGGCATGGGAGAGAAGTTTTACATTTGAGTGTGAACAGAAACATACTTTCAGTGGTTATCACTGAGGGGTGGAATGTAAATCTGGGAGAAGACTTACTTTTCATTTCCTTTTATGCTCTTGGGACATTTTAGAGACATGTCCATTTTATTTCTTGTGATTTAAAAAAACTAGTTAAGTAATAAATATTTACAATAAAAAATTGCACAACTCAAACTTTACCATATACCAACATCCAGTTAAACAGGCCCAATGTCTTTTCTATAGAAAATATTTAGAGGTGCACTTGTGTGGCTACTCAGAACACAAGACAGAGCAGAAGAGAAGGGGAGGCCACGCCTTGTGGCTGGTGGATTCACAGACCACGGTTCCAAAGAGCTAGGGCTGGAGGTTCCGTGTGGGGAGCAGCCCCCTCACCGCATCGGTATAGGTGTCCTCAGCTGGCTTCCAGTCGCCCCCGGGGTAGCGGCTCTCGTTCTGGTACACTTCGTCCGTGAACTCCGTGTGCCCCGCGTCTGCCTCGGTCAGCAAGCTGTGGGCGAGGCTTGAGTTACCAAAGGAGCAATGGTAGCCAGCAACCCCAGAGGCCCAAGGGCCGGGAAACATCTACACCGGCTCCCTCCTTACTCTAGCCCTGGGGTTCTCCACCAAACTCCTCTTCCTGCTAATAACTTCTGACATTCTTTTGGAAAAGGGGCCTGCAGGAACAATGAGACCAGAATCACAGAGGACTCCTCAAGTTAGCAGGGCTGCTCCTTCTCAGTCATCAGGGTGGGGACTGGGAAAACAGTCTTGTGGGCAGCTCCTTATACAGACCTCATGTTCCATATTTTTGTTTCAGTTCAGGGCCGGTCAGCAAAACTCCTGGCTAACAGTTCAAAAGAATAGGATATTGTCCACCCTTATTCCCCCTATTTAAAAAAAAAAAAAATGGCATGGAAATAGTCTCCTGAGGCCAAGTATGGAAATTTTTACTCATGGCTTGTATGGTCTACGTAACACAAACTGAAGGGAGGAGTTTAAATTTTCTGGATAGTTTCCTAGGTTGACGGCCAAACCAAGTCATTTAAGACTCCAGACTTCATTTAGGTACTTAAGAAACCCATACAACTCTCTGCCATGCCAATTTTCCTCTTGGATTTGGTACTATTTTGACAGCCCATAAAGGAAAGTATAGAGGCTCCAACTTTGACTTAAGTCTCCTGCCAGGTACCCACTCAAGTGAGGTGTCTTTTTCTTTTACCGTCCCTACATCTTTTCCCTGCCCAATCCTCCCCTAGAATCAAGCACTGGAAAGAAATCAGAATAGAGGGCAGCTCTGGTGGCGCAGGGGTTTAGTGCCACCTGCAGCCCAGGGCGTGATCCTGGAGACCCTGGATCGAGTCCCACGTCAGGCTCTCTGCATGGTGCCTGCTTCTCCCTCTGCCTGTGTCTCTGCCTCTCTCTCCCTCTGTGTCTCTATGAATAAATAAATAAAACCTAAAAAAAAAAGAAAGAAATCAGAATAGAAGTAGCCCCAACTATTTGTATAAATTAAGCTCATCCCATCATTCTCTGGGTTCCAGAGAAGGAGAACAGAAGACCTGGCTGCTGCCTCTGGGGTCCTGTAGATCCTTGACATGGTTTGACCTTCAGCTTTTCCAATGCCTCCACCTTTCCCTGTCCTCATTACCCTTTCTTCCTTCTGTCCAATTCAAATCCCATTTCCCTTTTCCCCACCAGCAACCCCAACTCTATCCAAAGCAAGCTGTCATGGGTTACAAGCAATCATGTGCAATCATTGGGTCTTACCAGACCAGAACAGACCAGACCCAGCGCACTCATTCCCCTCCTTCTCTAATGCCTGTGATCACAGGAAACAAATGTGGAAAGAGAGGAAAAACTCTAGTTTAAGGCCTTGAATTCCAACTTTACCAAGCTTGTTTCCTCCAAACTCAAGTTTGCTGCCAAGAGGCGGAGAAGAGGGAGCTCTGACTCTGATGCTGTTGGCAACATTCAGAAACCCTAACTCCAGGGGACACATCCTTGCCTCCCCTTTACTGTTCCTTTATTTTTAATAACAAGCTTTTGAGACACACTGTTCATACCACACAATTCACCCATTTAAAGTGTACTCTCAACTGTTTCTTACAGACATTCCAGCCTAATAGTTAAGTCTGGACTGGTACCACCTACAACCTATGTGTCTTTGGACAAGTTACTTAATCTCTGTAGGTCTTACTTTCCTCACCTGTACAGTGGAGATCATGCTATTATTTTTTGGGAGGTAATTCTCTATGAGTTCTTATGTTTCCACAGCATCAAGGATACCTATATGAGGAATAATCTTGGAAGATAGAGATAGTCTCTCTCTCTCTCTCTTTCTCTCTCTTGAGCAAAGGGCCAGCATGCTTGCTACTCATTAAAAAGATTTGGATTCCCTAAGCTTAAGTTCCTCTCCTATTACACAACCACTTCATGTTTAAGTGTCATCTGACCATCTTCTTGTCTCCCTGTGGGAATTGGAGCTCAGATAACTAAAGCAAATGTTAATACTGGCACTTCTATTGCTGTTGGCAGTGAAGTCCCTTGTCTCTGACCCAGGAGTCCTGTGTCTCTTGTCTCTTGCCAGCATCCATGAAGTATGGCAGGTGACCTTGTTAGCTTCCAAGTAAGCTAAACATCTCAGATCCTTCATAATTTTTGACACTAGCTACCTTATAGGGATATAGGCCAGATTCAATAAAGTAATTAACACCCTGGTGCTTAGCTTATTGCTTGATACATTCACTCATAAGTTCTCAATGAATGTTAGTACCAGGTGCTTTTTATTTCTTTGTTTTATTATGCGGCACCAATGACCTATTTTAAATTTCTATGGAGTTTGCTCAGTGGGTATTGCATAAGTATTACCAAGAATAATGATAGAGAAGATTTATTTAGCAATATCTAGGGAAAGGTTTCATTGTCACCCTTTTTTCTCAGAAAAATGGAAGGGCTTACCTTCTTTCAGGATCAACTATCCATTCTCCTTCCCATTCCCAGCCTTTCGGAGGCAAAAAGAATTCCCTCTTGAGTTTTATTTTTCCTGTGACATCAGAAAATTTATGACGACCCACTAATCCAGAAGTGCCCCATTTTCCAAACATAAGAGCTTGATTTTCATACTGTTAAAAACAATTAGAGAAAACACATCAAAGAGCAAGAAATAAAGCCCACTCATAAATTTTTAAGCCCATTTAAGCTAAACCATGATAGAAAGTGAAAAACTTAAGGTATGGACCTAACTTGGGCTGCTACTGATTATGCAACCTTGGGTACCTCACTCTTGTTTTTAAGACTCAGTATTCCCATTTATTAATTGGGGATAATACCACCAGTTCTCATAGAATTGTTCAAATGTGCAATCAAAAGTGCTTTGTAAACAGTGGTATAGCACACTAGTTGCTTCCATTATTATATTGAATGGCTCCAAAAGGTTCTCTGAACCTAATTTTTTAAATACACATAAAGTCCTAATTTTATGAATGTATAGGCTTCTAAGAGCTTATTTGTAAAGTCTACTGCCTAAAACTTGGGGCGCATTTCCCCACAGAATCAACATTATAACTGAGGGAACCTTTTGCAGGCAGTCTACAAAGAATCTGTCTGACATTATGAAGGTCCTTTAAAGGTCCAATCTTTATGGTGCCTAAAAGTTCTGTGCCTTCATCCCTTCGAATGTAGTGGGGATGAAGACCAAAACCTTTCTAGAAGTAGCTTTAGTGGCAAAAACAGACTCCTGTTTATAGGGCATTTCTGTCTAAGTTAGAAGTTATAAATCTACAATGGTTTGCTCTTCACAATGTCAACCACTAAAAGGCTTGAGATTTGCCAGTGAGTGTCCCTGTTTGGGTGCAAGCTGAAATTTCCATTTTTCTGCTGATGAGCCACTGAAAAGATGATTTGCACCTGACAGGGGGGTTTGAGGCTGAATAAGGAAGGAAGAAGTTTGAGTAGAGGCTTGATGGGGAAATTGGTTTAAGCAGCCACAACATTACCTGTCTCAGATATAGTTTCTGAGCCTTGAAAGGAGATAAACTCCAGGAAGCAGCTAAAGAAGCTATTATCACAAGGGGCTTTGAGACCTGGGGGTGTGTGCACAGCTCCTTTGGTTTCTAAGTGACAAGGACACAGAATGGAGAAGCAGGGTGTTCCCACTACTTCTACTTGGTAGCCAGCATGCCTATGGTAAAATCTAGGCACGGAGATGGGCAAGACTGTTAGCACATGTGAAGTACCTCAGAGACCACCAGAAACTTTGTGGGGGATGAGAGTGGTAGGGGATTCTGCAGAGAACTGAGGTCTAATATTAGCACATGGATGAATGTTTTCTCTAAGGATGACAAGTAACAGGACTCCCCCCAAAGAGGAAACGATAGTGATGTCATTGAATGTACCATTTCAGCAAAGACGGTGAATGTTCCTTCTGCGAAGCTATTGAATTTCTTCTCAACAGCACTTAAGCCCAGCCAGATGTTGACTCGCAGCTCTGCGGGCACCTTTGGTCCGTGGGTTTTTTCCTGCGGATACTGTGAGGGGCACAATAACATGCTCTGTGATGTTGGGTGCAGTATAGGCTATGACATTAAGTTCAAGCCAAAAGCAGATCTAATCATTGCTCTCCCCAGTCTAATTTTACATTTGCTTAGTTAAAATACTTCCAAATGACCCTGCAGAGATTACAATAACAACAAAGTGGTGGTTCTCAAAGTGTGATCCATAGACCCCCCTCCTTGTGTCCTTGAGACTTTCCAGGAGGTTCATGGAGTTAAACTCTTTTCCTAATAATACCAAGATGTTTCTTGTCTTTTTTGCTGTATTGATACGTGCACTGCTGGTACAAAAGCATGGTGGGTAAGAGTGCAGGCACTGCAGCAGGAATCAGGGCAGTAACACCAAACTGAACCCATGGGAATGATTTTCTTCATCACTCTCAGTGGAGAAAACAAATACTGACTGGTTTTACCTATGAATTCCCTCAATAATATAAATTGATTTATATATATATAAATTTACCTATGAATTCTCTCAATAAAACAGTAAAAATTAACTAATCTTAACCAAATCATGATCCCTGAGTACATCTTTGTTTGTTTGTTTTTGTTTTTGTTTTTTTTAATAGGCTCCATTCACGACTCTGAGATCATGTTGCCTGCTCTACTGACTGAGCCAGCCAGGTGCCCTTGTGAGTACATCTTTTTATTATTTTGTGTAATGAAATGGAAAGTACACACAAATCACTTCTGCTGCATATTTATGTATATCTTGAGAAAAAGCTCTTGTGCAATTGTTTGAAATGTGAACCGAAGTAGCTTTTCTTTTTTAATGGAAATCTTTTTTACTTGAAATAGCGATTTACAGACAAATATGGTTATTCAGACTTGGGTATGGGGCAGACATTACCTTGAACATAAACAAAGTAAGCCTGTCTCTTCAAGGACAACAACTGACTATATTCTGTTATCAATGATTAAATTCAGGCTTTCAAGTAAAAATAAAGAATTTTGGAAAACTTCTGTCATGGTAAGCTTGATAGCATCCTGATCCATAAAGACTTTTCTGATGAGTGATATTAATAAATGTGTTTTTTTCAGCAATGCAAGATGAAATGTGTCAACACTAGGAAGACCTGTATAACCCAATGAAGTGATATTTTTTCAATAATCAATGCTAAATGTTACAAAATCATGCACGGATAAAAGAATCATTCAAATACAAAATAAACCAATAGATTTTAATGTAGCCGAAAATGAAAATTTCACTGATATGGTTTCAAATTCCATACTACAAATCACCTTTTAGAAGCCATTACTTGAGTTTGGTATTATATAACAAAGATGTGTATCCACAATTATCTGAAAAGGATATTAAAATACTTCTCCCTTTTCCAATTACACATCTATGTGAGGCCCGATTCTCTTCATACACTTCAACCAAAAAAATTTTATTGCATCAGATTAAATGTAGAAGCAGATATGAGAATTCAGTTATATTTCTGTGAAGCCAGGTAGTAAAGGGGTTTATAAAAATGTAAAACAGTATCAGTCTTCTTTCTAATTTTGAGAATAGTTATAATTTATTAAAAATTTACCTATGTAATTTATGTTGACATGAATGGGTTTAATTATTGTTATTTTAAGTGAATTAATATATTTTTAAATTTCTCATTTTAATTTCTGTTACAGTAAATATTGATAGATATCACCCACCTAAACAAAAGCTCTTTGGGGTCTTCAATAATATTTTTGAGTGTAAAGGGTGGGGATGTCCCAAGACGAGCAAAAAAAATCCCAATGAATTAAATTGTCTCTCTAAACTGGATAATGAGTGTTGACAAAATCAATAAATACATATAACATTGTCTTGAAAGCATTTTGCTGTTTATCCACCAAGTTCTAAAAACTAACACAGAGAATACCATTTCCTCTCTCACCAACTGTGAAATTTTATTTATTAATCGGTTTGCCTGCACCAACTGCTGACAGACACAATTATAATTGTGGTTCTATCTTAAGTAACATTTGTTCCACCAAGAGATACTTGAAGGAAGATAATCACTTTGGTTCTATTTTCACCCTCCTGATTAAAGAACAACGAGTACATTTATTAAAAGTTAGCAGATATGTCCTTGTTTTCAAAGAACATTCTCCCCTGACTGCTTTTTCTCGTCTTGATTTTTATTCCTCTTCCTCAAATCCAAAGACTTCAGCTGGGGTTGGCCAGGGACACAGATGTCAAACCAATACAGCTGGGACTATTTTGATTTCTTGGTTTTCAGCCCCAGGCCCTCCTTTGGTTCTCCCTAAGCACACACAGAGCAGTTTTTGATGCAGGGTCCTGGGATGGGCTTACAGGGGTCTACGAAGCTCCTGAATCATGTGTTAAATACTGGATGCGTGGCAGACATGCGTTCTTCTGGGAGAGAGGGCCAGTAGCTTCCATCAGGTTGTTAAAGGAGCCTGTGACTAAAAATGTTCAGAACCACTGCACTAAAGCAGCAAATTCTCCAAAGTTTTCAATCTGAGGTTAGGGCAGGGATTCCATGGACTATCTATATTATGTTCTCTTTTTTTTTTTTTTCTACTTCCTGAACACTTTTTTTTTTTAATTTTTTTTTATTTATTTATGATAGTCACAGAGAGAGAGACACAGGCGGAGGGAGAAGCAGGCTCCATGCACCGGGAGCCTGATGTGGGATTCAATCCCGGGTCTCCAGGATCGCGCCCTGGGCCAAAGGCAGGCGCCAAACCGCTGCGCCACCCAGGGATCCCGTACTTCCTGAACACTTATCAGAAGGGAAGGGAAGGAGGCATTGCTTAGCACAAGACATTAGAAGTAAGAGGAAAAATCATGCCAGAAAGCACAGCATTCCCAATGTCACATTAGTATTAGTGTCAAAGAGATCTCTACGGAAGTGTCCTTGACTGAATGCCAGCAGACCCCGGACTCTCTAGGAATTACCAGCCTAGGGGAAGGTGCTAGAATGGGTCGGAATTGATCATGATCATATTAGTTATTCAGTGATTGGCAGATAAAGCAGCCCCTTTCTTGGGAATGCGGGTTTTGCGTTAAGTGTTTCATGTTGCATAGGGATGAAACCTTACCTTCAGCAAGATGGTTTGGGTTTTCCCGCAGTATTTCCCAGATGCAGTCTCACCACTGCTGGAGTATAGAACCTGATGGGCAGGGATGCGTGCATAGGCCAGTCTTTTCTCCCCCCGGATCATCCAGATGATAATGTCAGGCATACTGTTCTGTGGCTGGCCATATGAGAAGATGGAAAAGGAAGAAAAGCTGGAGTTAGTCTACACTTAGAGGGACTGGAGACTCTGCAGGCTGGCTCCTCAGGGCTCTCCTTAGCAATTCAGAGATCTGTCTGAATTCCTGAGTTGCACATCTTCTGGGACCATGCTGAAGCCTGCAGGGCCGGGAGGCAGACCACAGCTGGCCAGAAGGAATAAGGTGAAGCAGAGGGGGAACTTCACCTGCCCCAAACCTGACCTACACAGCTCTGAGAGGTATTTTAGGAAATATCCCCTCTTATCTCACCCATCCTTTGAAGAAAGCCCTCAACAGCAGTCAAGCATTACAGGTTTCATACCTGTCATAGGACACAGACAAAGCATCTCCAGCTCATAATCCAATGTTTGCCAAATCTGAGATATTAATTTCGTTTTTCTAAAACCTCTTTTCTTCTGATTATAAAGGTGATATTAGTTCACCATAGGAAACTTTGAAAGTACCAAAGCATAGGAAGCAGAAAATAAAAATTACTTATAATCCCATGTTTTTGCAAATGTATTTCTATCCACAGATATATTATGATCCCCCTTCTCCCAAATTTCTGAAGCTCAAGAGGATGGACGGGTCTCCTACTCTCTTGGTTTTCCTGTCCCTGGAGGTTAACGGCAGCCAACATTCATCCAGCACCACTGTGTGCCCTGCACCGTGCTAAGCTCTTTATATTCATCATCTTCAATCTTCACTATACAATGCTGTGAAAGGAGTACCACAATTATCTCCATTTTACTTATGGGGAAACTGAGGCTTACAGAGGCTACCCAAGTTTACATATGGTAGATCCAGGATTCATACCCAGGTCTTCCCAATCCCAAGCAAAAGTTGCACTTCAATAGTCTGTGCTACTTTATCCCTCTACCTGAGGTATTTGATTGTATCATGATAATGATTTGTCTACTTTGAAGACTTTCCAGGACCACCAACTCAAAATTCTTCTCCAGTCCTCACTTCAGTGATGCTCAGCCCATTACCCATTAGCATCCCAGCCCAGTAACTCCCTGGCTTCACCATCTGTCAGATCTGCTCACTATCCAGATAATAAACTAGATTCTCCAACCACCTTCTCTCTCTGTGGTGCCATTCTACAGAATCCCTCTGCCATATCGAGTGACTTTGAGTAGTTGAAAGTCCTACCTCTTCAGTCAGTTGCAGTAATTTTTCAAGCCAGTCCTCAATTTCTGCCAGTGTGGATTTCACCTCTGTGGCCTCAGACCTCATCCTCACAGCTGCCTCGTGAATCTGGGAGAGAGATCGGGACCGCAACTTTCGGATCTGAGTGTCAAGAATTGTGACATTAGCTTTTCCTTCCGTGACAGGCAATGTGTACCTAAAAAAAAAAAAAAAAAAAAGGAAAGAAAAGAAACAGATAATCTGCAGAATCACTTTCTGGGCTTCAGAACCGTCAAATTCATTTATGTTTGATTTCCATCTTGCAAGCCACACCGGTTTCCTGACTCCATAAGCATGACCAGGTTTAAGCTGAAGTTGAGTGTATGTGGCAATTGGCAGAGCAGACTTGCCAGATAGACTGCTAACTCTCACGAGGAATGTGACGGGGGTGGGGAGTGGGGGGGGGGGTGGAGAATTAAAATTCCAAAGCAATTTCTTGGGTTTGACTACAGGCCCAGAGAGAAGATGGATATGGCTGCAGCATTTGGGAGGAGCAGGCCTTCCCTTCTTTTGCTTCTTGCAACCAGGGTACAGACCCGCAAAACGAAGGAAGGGAAGGCAGATTACAGAGCACTTAGCAGAAGGTTTTTAAGGACCATGCACCCCTAGGCAGTCCATGGAGGGGGGTGGGGGGCTCAGGAGGCCTGCAAACCCCTGGAACTTATTTAAAAAGTCTATGTCTGTGTTGCCAGGCAGTTGACGTTATGATAAAGACCCCATGCTTTGAAGCCAACCATCTAGGTACAAATCCTGATTCCACTATTTATTGATCTTGAGCAGTTACTTAATCTCTTATTTTCCTATCTTCAAATGTGGGGAAATAGCATCTATCTTTTGAGGTGTTGTGAGAAATAAATGAATTAATATATGGAGAGCATTTAGAACAATGCCTACGGCAGAGTAAAGTCTGAATGACGTTGTGATCATCATCAAATTTTGTCTTCCTCATTGTCATAGTCTCATTATATATAATGAGCATTCAAAGGCATTCAAAGGGGCCCATTAGCTCCCAAAAGGTTTAGAACCACTGGTGTAGGCAAAGCTCCCGTTAAAATGAGAAGTCTAGAACAGCCAAGTTGGCACCAGAATTAATTTGCCTTCCTCTGCAGGGTCTTCCTCTCACCATGGCAGCTGATAGGGCCACAGGGTGAGGGTGTCACTGATTCCAGGAAGTCCCACTCACATTGTTTCTACCTAGAAACTCCATTGGTGTGAATGTCCCCTCACTTCTAAATGAAGGAAATCCTAGTATGACTTCTATTAAACACAAATTTCCTGTTACATCAAGTTAAAAAAGATAACATTTGATTCTTCAAAACCAGTTCACATCAATTTGGTTCTTCAAAAACTGTGTAAATAGATATATCTGTGTTTCTCTCAGCAAACCCCAAAATTCACAGAATTTTCTACACGAAGTTCTTGCCAAATATTTCTGTTTGGTTATATTAGTAATTGTGGCAAAGCAGGGGCAAAGGTTAAGTCCCTGGAATGATTCTTTGAGGCAAAAAATGCACATGGAAGCTGCTAGCTCAAAGACACACGAGACCTTTGATAAATAGATGTTGACTATGTGAAGCATGTAGTAGGAAAAGTATGGATAAACCCAACTCTGGGCATCAGATGCATCATTTCCGTGGGCCTCTGTTTTCTCATCCATAGAATGAGGAGACTGGGATAGATGACTCTTAAAACCCAGTAAATCTGGATCTGAATTGAAACGAGCCTAGCATTGCTCTGATCTCAGCTGCATTTCAATGACCTCGCTAAACCACTAGAAGGCACAAGAAGACAGGGAGACTGAGGGCATTTGCCCCGAAGAGGGGGGAACCCATCCCCAGTTCTTGCGGCTTGTCAGAAGTTTTCTTTCTTTCTTTTTTTTTTTTTTTGTCATAAGTTTTCAATTATGCTCTTCTTTTAGAACTTCCTTGTCCACTGCTCTATTAGTCAATATTTAAAATGAGTTGGGGATGAATCACTTCCCTCTTTGATTTCCAAATGCCCAGAGATCTGAGCTGTTTCCCCAATTCACAGTTATAAAAGGCTCTCTATGGCTCAAGTCAAATATATTGGCTTTGTGAAGGGAGACTTAGCCCCAGTTTATTAGGCGTTCAATTAAAAAAAGGCGGGGGGGCAAGTAAAAAGGCTGTTTCTTTTCTTTTCTTTCTTTTCTTTTCTTTTCTAAGATTTTATTTATTTATTCATGAGAGACACAGAGAGAGAGAGAGAGGCAGAGACACAGGCAGAGGGAGAAGCAGGCCCCATGCGGGGAGCCCAACTGTGGGACTCTGGGTCTCCAGAATCAGGCCCTGGGCTGAAGGCGGTGCTAAACCGCTGAGCCACCCGGGCTGCCCACCCCCCCCCCCCCCAAAAAAAGGCTGTTTCTAAAAATGTGTTCATGAATTAGGAATGTTATTCTAAATGGCAAAATCAGTGCTCCACCCCTAGGACCTATTATTCTCTGTGGAAGCCAGGAGTCACCTTTCTCTAGGCAGAGGGCACAACGATTGACAGGAGTCAGGCCTGGGCCTGTTCCCTCCTTCCTTCTCCCCACTTTTTGCCTGAGGCTGCCCTGGGATGTGTTTCCAGGAGGGACCTCAGGCTCCCTAGCTGCTTTAGAATTGGCATTTAATCAGAAAATGGAACTTTTCCTGGTGGTGATTCAGAGACTCCTCCCAGTGACTAGGACCTTTGGAGAATCTTGACTAATTCAAATTCATTTTTCAGGCAAACACTGTAGACAATTCTAGAGGCTCTTTTAGTGTTTCAGTTTTGGGGAGGAAAGCATGACTGGGAATTCTGAGATAGGAACAAGATCATTGTACCTTGTATCTTCTATAACTTCATCGATCAGCTTCAACCATATTTCAGCCAACTGGTTTGCAGGAACTTTACCTTGCATCCCTGATTTCAGAGCCTCTAAGTTCAATTGCTGGAGAGTTTGGAAAGAGGAAATAATTGGTAGTTATGCATCATACCATTAAACCCAGTAAAGGTTTAATGCTTATCCTCAAGAAAAAATAATGCATAAAAGGCTTAACAGAAAAACCAGAGTTTATTTTTTTACATTTAAAAATAAATGCTCATGGTAGCTTAGCACTATTTACATGTCTTCAAAATGCAGTCAATGCTGACATGTACAAGTAGTAGGACAGTCTTTCATATACCTTTGACTTTTGAAACCATGTAAATATTTTGAAACCATGTGTTCAATAAATAAATAAAGCCAACAAAGATGGGGGAGGGAACCCCAACATGGAATATAAAACAGAAACAAATGACCTATATTATAGATGAATAACATAATTGCACTAAACTAACCCAAATAGCTTTTGAACACAATATTTTGATGATATACTCTCAGTTTGAAGAAAAGAAAGAACCACGAACATATCAAACTCTAAATCTGTTTGTTTTTCGCAGGGGTTTATCTATGGATTTTAGGATCAAATACATGAACAAATGAGGTTTCTCACTGTTGGAGAAAGGAGTTACAAATATAGAAATAGGGAAGACTAAAATAAACCTAGGATATTAGAATAGACTTGGAGTTATCCTTATAAATTCATTGCTTTCCGTATATTGATCGATCTAGAAATAAATTGACATGTGAGTGTGTGTGTGTGTGTGTGTGTGTGTGTGTGTGTGTGTTTACATCTACCCACTGAGAAGGTGAGAAGGCCTGGAAGCAAAGGCAACCAAATAGTCATCAGCATTCTAAAACCCAGACCTTGGTTTTCACATCCTATTACACTAAAAGGAAATAGAATTCCTTGGGAAAATGGCAATTTGGGCTGGGACAGGTAAGTGCAAGAAGAGCCTAGCATATCCTGTTGTGTCACTTTGAGCATCTGCTGACTGAGAGACAGAGAAAGTGCCCTCCATGATTAGCAAAAGTCCCCATCATGGGGAATCACCAGCCTGTCCAGATGAACATGGAATATAGACAGCCCGATCAAGGCTGATGAATAAGGCTGAAGAGCACCCAAAACATAATCAGGATAGAGGGGTGATCAATTCTTCACTAATTCCCTCAAGACGGAAGCCTGGAAGTTAATACCAAAACTAGAGTGCATATCAGTTACAACTTTATTACGTGAACAATTATGCTTAAGTTAGCTTAAACCTACAATACTCCTTCAATATTGTCTTTATAACATAAAATGGTATTTTTAGATTTTGCTGTGAACTCTTAGATCAGGTATATTCCAGGACCCCCACACATGTTGGTCCTGCCCTAACAGAGGTTAGATGTTAGAAAAAGTTAATACTAATGGAATTTGGAAATCAACACTCTAAGAATAGATGGATTTTATCAGTACCTGATAGAAGTAATTTAGTATCTTTGACTTACTTAGAAATATCCCAACCATGTGCCCCTTCTTCTCCTCATCAATGTCAACTAGATGGAGAATTGCAGATACCACATCTATGCAGTTTCTACCAGAGAGGACACCCAACTTCCAAACAAAGTCCTCCAGTTTACAAAAAGAATATAAAATGTCAGGCTCTGGTTCCTCTGAGCCCATCTATTCCCACAGTGGAGATTTTACTCCTCTAGCAGTAAAGCTCTAAGGGCTGCATGTTTCTATTGTAACAAACCATTCTCCACATCACACCTTTTTGTGGCAGAAACTGGCAGTTGTCTTGGATATCCCTGCCTCAATGTCCACCCCAACTTCCTCAGTGACAGGGCTTTTCTCTGGCCATACGTCAACTCAAGCTTAAGACTGCATTTCCCAATTCCTTTATAGTAAGATGTGGGTGTGTGACTGGATTCTGCCTAATGGAAAATGAGTAGAAAGCAAGTGTGTCATCTACTTCCCCATTCTCTTTCCATCGGCTGGAAGGTAGGTATAATGATGAGCCACCTCAACCATGCAGACAATGACAACTCCTCAGTGATGGGAGAGCAACAAGTGGGGAGGAGTCTGGGTCCTCCATAGCACTGAATCTCCATACCAACCATGGAACACCTACCTCAACTGTTACTAAAGAAATAGCTTGTATCTTGCTTATCGCTATATTCCGAGGTCTTAGGTTAGAGGGTCTAGCATACAACTAGCACATAATTTACTGTCTGGTGGGAAGGACACATAGAAAAGATGGACTTACCAGCCGTTCTGCCATGGTTAGGAGAGTGTTCACTGCATCCAGGCGATGACTGATGTCCTCCCAGTATGAAGTCAGGGTAACAACTGGCTTTGTGTGGGCCCAAGGCAAGTAATAATAGTAGTTCCCTGGTATAGGACATTGAGAGTCAGTGAACACTGGACACCTAAACATGTTTATGAAGAGATGTGCAAACTGGGCTACTGATCAATCCGTATACTCGGGGAATGGTTTGGGGTGATTTGGTGTTTAAATTTTATTCGAGGGCAGCCCTGGTGGCTCAGCGGTTTAGCACTGCCTTCAGCCCAGGGCATGATCCTGGAGACCCAGGATCGAGTCCGAAGTCAGGCTCCCTGTGTGGAGCCTGCTTCTCCCTCTGCCTGTGTCTCTGCCTCTCTGCCTCTCTCTGTGTGTGTGTCTCTCATGAATAAATAAATAAAATCTTTTAAAAAAATTTTATTTGAAGTAACTGAGGAATAGTTGTTTTGAAAATCTCTCTAAAATACCCTCCTAAACTGAACACACCAGTTTTAGGACCTTGTAGTGGTTCGGGATCATGTGTCTGAACATCACTGATGATCATATAACACGGCCACAGAATATACAAGGAGAATAGGAGGTTAGATTGTATGGGTCTGTACCTGAAAAGTGCTACTCTAAATAAACATTTTTGCCAGAATAGGGGCAAGAAAATAAAAGGATTTTGGATATGTGGGGTTTTGTATTACTGAGAGCCTTATAATGGTTAAGAATTATCAGCCAACATTTTCTAGCACATCTTATATTTTAACATTGCTTGTACAGAATTTAGGTAAAAACTATGGCAATACTGTTGGAATATTCAATCAGAATTTCTTTCTCCTCTCTGTATAGTCTTAAACTATTTGTTGATACCATCAACAAGAGCATTCTCATACTCTGCTTTCTACTATGACTTATTTTATACACTAGAATGCAAACTCCTTAAAAGCAGGGACTGTTTATCATCCACCTTTGTTCAAATACAGCTATTCAATCCACACAGCAACTTGGGAGAAGAGGCTAAAACTGAAGGTTACAATTAAGTGATATTGCTAAGGTCATAGTGCTGGCGAGTCACAGAATGAAGACCAGAAGCTGGATTTTCCAGCTTTCCTGAGCCAAAGTCTTGTGCACTTTCACTACTCAGTCTAAGAGCAGTTTGGGGCTTGGTCAAGTGGAGTTGGGCAGATCAGGAGCTGATTTGGAGATCTCAGAGTTCAGCAAGTTGCCATCTTTTGATTTTATAAGACAGGGCCAGTGTGAAAGTTGGACATGGGAAAGGGAATAGTGTTCAGACCCTGGCAATGGACCTGCGACTTCTTGGGTTTGACCAGTCTTGAAGATGCTTGGACTCCAGCCACCTCTCTTCCCTATTCCACCTTTTCTTCTCACAAAGCATATGCTGAACATAATGGCTGCTAGTGGAAGAATATGCTGGGTGCACCCACTGTAAATGCATAAGGAGAGACGGTTAGAGTGACTCTTACCATCAAATACGGCACGGCTGTATTGAGTGGTTGATGCCAAAGGTTTACAAGTCGTGTCAAACTTGTTGCCATAGTTCCCAATGCTGACTTCAAACTGAATGGCCTCGCCAACATCTTGCAACATGGTGGCTGAATGGAACACGGCAGACAGGCTATACTTCCGCCTTCGTTGGTATTTCTAGAAAGTTTGAGCAGACACGAGCCTCAGTGAGACTTCTTTTGCTTTTATTTATATATGAGTTTCTAGCAGGTGTAATTCTAAACCTAACAATTAGTGTTGCATTATATACCAGTAGAAAATGTTCTTAAAGTTAGCAGTTTCTCTTGTACTCATTCAAGTGGGCAAAGATAGAAGTACCAGGATGTTCACTACAATGTTGACTGAAAAAGAGAATAGATGAAAACAATACAAATGTCTATCAATAGGTCACTGGTTAAACAAAATTATGTTACATCCATAGAATGGGATAAAGGGTTCACCTAAAAATGTCTTTTTTCCATGTTAGCACATATGGGTCTACCTTTAAAAAACTACTGGTTTACTGTGTATGTGTGTATGTAGGTATGTGTGTGGGGGGGGGTGGGGTGGGGGGGTGGGTAGGTGGGTGGGTGTGTGAAGTTGGGAGCTGATCATAGGGTCAACAATGACCACACTGAGGATCTTTCAGCCTAGCAGAAATGACCACCATGGGCCCTTCTGGCCTTCCTTCATCTGGGCACATAAAATCTCTTGAATCCACCTGCCCCAAATCCTTGCTCAGATGGCATGTCTCCTTCTTTGTGGATCATATCCCCGCTGATCTTTGGGTACTTTGCCTTCTTTAGCCAAATAGAGCCATACATTGGTTTAAACTGCTGTGTTTCATTATGTTCTAGGCATTCTTCCACTTAATATTGTCTGCATCTAAAGTCTTTCCAGATCCCTGTTGGCACCCAGGCTCTGTAGACACTTGCAAAACTTGGGGGTGAAACTATAGTGGTTATTATATAGCAACATTGGCTACCTGTTTCACTAGAGAACTTGTGGAGATCCATGAGTGATAATACTCAAATTGTTTGACAGATTCTCACCATAGCAAGTTTGTCCTGAAAGCCCATAGAGAAAGAACTTCTAGATCTATAGTCCTTCAATTTGAGATTTGGAGGCCACATTGCTATCAAACTTTGGCACAGGATGACTTTTTTTGTTGTTGGATTTGCCTTTTTGCATTCCTACCTTGCTACCAATTTGAGGACCATAATCTAAGTAGAAAAGTAATGACATTTTCATCTCTAGGAAGCTAACAAAAATTATTTGATCCCTGTAGGATATTTATTAGCTGATTTTCCTTTCTTTTGCTTTTCATCATACCATGGCCTTTATTCTATTAAATGAATCACAATCATGGATAGATCTTCGACCTTGTATAAGAGTGTGTTTACGGAAGTACTTAGACAATAGTTTCAAAAACTTTTTCTTTTCTTAAATTGTGGTAAAACACACATAACATAAAATTTACCATCTAAACCATGTTTAAGTGTACAGTTCGGTGGCATTAGGGGCATTCATGCTACCATGTTACCATTACCACCATCCATCCACAGAAGTCTTCCAATCTTACAGAATTGAAACTCTGTACCCATTAAACCTCAACTCCCCATTCCTACCTACTTTCTGTTTCCATGAATTTGACTGCTCTGGGTATCTCATGTACACAAAACATGTAACTGACAGATACAAAAGAGTATCTGTCCTTTTGTGACTGGCTTATTTCATTTAGTGTAATGTCCTCAAGGTTTAGCCATGTTGCAACACATTTCAATTTCCTTCCTCTTTAAGACTGAATAATTCTGCACTGTACTGTTGAAAGATAAACAGGTATATTAAAATTTTCAAGATTTTATTTGAGCAAACATATTGGATTGGGCAGTGACAAAGCAGAAGTAGCTCTGAGTGCTCTACTTACAAGAGCTAGGGGAAAGACTTCTACAGAGCAAATGTAGAGGAAGACAAGGAAATTATTTGATTGGCTATAGCTTAAGTGGTTGCATTATTTGAGAAAGCCTAGATGGTTATTTGCTATTCACTGCCCTTTAGTTTTGATTTTTTAAAATAAATTTTATTAATTTATTGGAGATAGGAGAGAGAGAGAGAGAGAGAGCAAGCGAGCATGAGCAGGGAGAGAGGCAGAGGGAGAAACAGACTCCCCAATGAGCAAGAAGCCCGATGAGAGCCTTGATCCCAGGACCCTGAGATCATGACCTGAGCAGAAGGCAGACGCTTAACTGACTGAGCCACCCAGGTGCCCCTGATTTCCTAACCTTCAGGCATTAATAGGTTTACATTCTGGTTTGCTTATATAGGCTGCCAAGGCATTAGAGCCACTTCTGTCTGATGGCGTCCTTGTTTAATAAATTTAGCAGTGTGTATATATTACATGTTTATCCATTCATCTATTGATGGCTTGCTATCAATGGACTGCTTCTACCTTTGGGTTATTGTCAGTAACGCTGCTATGAACATGAGTATACAAATATTCATTTGAGTCCCTGCTTTCAATTTTGGGCATATACACAGCAGTGGATTTCTGGATCACATGGTAATTCTATTTTTAACTTCTTGAGGAATGTTTTAAGAACATCTGACAGTAACTTTAGTTTGTTGTCTTGAAGAACTGCAGGACATTCCACTATTACAAAATTACCATTTTGGTAAAAGGAATTTTTGACATGATGTCATGGAAACCTCCAATAGGATTTCATCAGAAATCCCTCTGAGTCTCAATCGTTTTTGAAAGTCTTTCCAAAACATTGGTTTGAAACCTTAGCTGCATATTGAGTCACCTAGAGGGGCTTCAAAATATACTTATAGCTGGGCCCCACATCCCACAGACTCTGTCTACAACTGTGCATTAAAAAACTTCCTTACATTAGTTCACTGTCACTTTGGTAGAAAGAATGTTGGAGACTTTTGTTACTTGTCAGGAGTCCCCTACTCACTAAGTAATAAACTTAATCCTCCTGAATTATTCATGGTTCAGGAATACTATGGGAATTCTGGGTTTGGTTCAAATTGTGTGAAAATTGAAAGTAGGAAGTTATTTGTATTAGAACTTATATATACAGCATAGCTTCTTCTTTGTAAACCATCTGGGATGAAAAAGAGAAGAGAAAGAGCAAAATATGAAATATAATTTGGGACCAAAGTCAGGGCCCAGAAACAACAATCAACATTTAATCTGGAGCCATCTGCTAATTCAGGGGCTGCAGAGAAGAAATGCCTGAGGAGGCTCTGGAAGGGGTGGGGAATGCCACTTCTGGCTGGGCTGGTTCTGCCTTGCATATGGCCATGATTCCATGAAATCCCCCTGGATTTTCCTGAGCAGAGCTTCAGGCACCTGCAGAAGCCCTAACAGGACCCTCACACTGCAGAGTTGAGCTCTAAGATAATCATTTGGGTTCTGGCCATCATACCTCCCAACAGATCAGCACACACTGTGAGCAAGCTGCTCAAGATGGGGCAGTTCCTTGGACCTTTCTGTCCTACCTTCTGTTCTCAAGAGAGGGCCTAGAAATTGAGTTAATGATCAATCATATTTATGTGATGAAGCCTCCATAAAAATCCCAAAAATACAGGATTCAGAGAGCTTCTGGGTTTGTGAACACATACGGTGTTGGGAGAATGTTATGCCTGGAAACTCTGAATCCCTTCCACATACCTTGTCTCTTCCATCTGGATGTCCATCTGTAACCTTTATCATATCATCTATAATAAACTGATAAACATTAAGTAAACTGTTTTCCTGAGTTTTGTGAGCTGCTCTAGCGAGTTAATTAGAACCTGAGGAGGAAGTCATAGGAACCTGCAATTTATAGCTGATTGATCAGAACCTGGACTTTCGATTAGCATCTCAAGTGAGGGAGGCACAGTTTTGTGGGACTGAGATCTTAATGTGTCTTTAGGTAGATAGTGTCAGGATTGAGTTAAGTTATAGGACACTTAACTGGTGTCGCAGAATTGCTTGGTGTGGAAAAATCCCCACCCTCCCCCTCATCAGTTGTCAGAAGTGGTGAGAGTGCGGTAGTCCTGGGAGAGGAAAGGAGGAACACACAGGAGGGAGAAAGAGTTTTTCCTGCTCAGTTGCCAAAGAGCCCTAAGCTGCTTAGAACCAAACCTGGCCTGTTGCTGTAGTCGAGAGACCCTTCGGGAGAAGCCACAGGGCTCAACCTGCACTTCCCTAAGGGATCGGGCAGGTAGAAGATCAAGTGTTGTAATCTCAGCCTTATTCAGATACCTGCTGGCTTCTGGAACCTCTGCCTGGCCACTGAAGGACCCCATTGTTTTGTCTTCACCATCTGGGATCTGTTTCTAGACCACTTCCTTCCTACTCCTTCCCAATCTTTCTACATGTGACCTAATATCCTTTGGGAGCATTTCATGAACATGCATTCTGTCTTCTGCTCAATTAGAGCCTCCTTGAGTTCTCCCATTAGTCTGGCTTACATAAGTGCTCAATAATTATTGTTTGAAAAATCACATTCAGATTCTTCTACCACCTGTCCCAGTTGTCAGCCACCTTTAGTAAACATACCAAGGTGGCAAGTTGGGCAGTTTACTTTGGCACAGTCTCCTTGTCACTGACCCTTCATGTCCTATGCCTAGTGGTCCCACAGTCACTTTTAAAAGCTGTTACTTGTTACCCCTTCTCAGTATTCTGCTTGATAAAATCATTAATGTTAAATCTAAGAATGGCATTATGGCACCTTTGGTATTATAAGTCAAATGGTGTTATTTGTGTGTCTGTATACCAGTGGGGATAGGTAGGGGGTTAAGAGTAGAGTGATGAAGAGAGACTTGATAATTTCTTAAAGACTTATCTCCCAAGATTTATTGTAATAATCCGGCCTTTATAACCACTTGCTTAAGAGGCTGATTCAGGGAAAAAACAAAACAAAACAATAAGACCAAACAAAAATCAATAACAAAAAACTGCCCTAAAATTTTTTATTGGATACATTAGTGTAAAAAATTGGGAAAACTGTGACTTAAAAATTCTAAGCAGTTCCTGATTCTAGAAGTAGAGATATGAATTCACATTCAAGGCAAATCATTGCTTTTCTTTAGGAAGATTGCCTGGATAGACCATTAACTATAATATAAAACAAATACCTACCAGGGTTCTTTCACAATTTAAATAACCTGAATTCAACTGTTCTATTTGGTAACATGAACTGGGAAGTACGTGTTTTAGCCAGGACTATGTTCTAATCTAATCTAATCTAATCCAATCTAATCTAATCTAATCTAATCTAATTCCCAACCTAACCTAACCTAATCTAATTCCCTGAGGTTAGACTGATGCTTATAGTTGTTTAAGTTCCTTCCCTAGACTGAGGGTTGGAGAAAGAGGTAATCTATGAAAGAATGTACAGCACAATATTCTCTTTCGGGGAAGACAAAGGCACTGGCATGAAATCTGTGTGTCTCATGAATAATTGGATTACTCATGTTCCAAACATGCCAGGACTGAAAAATCCAGAATATACTGCTTTGGACTCTAACCTCCTAATATTGTCTTCTTGGGAGTCAATGAACAAGGCCACAGTGCTCTGGGGGAGAAGGGGAGTTTCCTCTAAAGGGAGTGGATATTCTCCTAGTCAACCATACTGAAAGGCATAAATCTCATAACAGGCAGACATGAGACTCCTAGAAGGAAGGAGAAAGCCTGGTTTGGCTGGGAACTCATTGCAGTTAGACATGGACTCTGAGGTGGCCATGTGTACAGGGTAGTAGTGCTGGGGGTAAGGACAGATGGGGAGCTGAGTCCTGCCACAAAGTAGGCTGGAGACAGACAGGGAAACCAACTGTGAGAGATCCAGAAAGCTGGTGTGAGCCCAGGGGCTTTGAGATTAGCCATCTTTAGCAACCACTTTAAGTTACTCATTTCACTCTGTAACCCTACTCTTGTCCCAAACTAGACTTAAAGTTTTTCTAAAGTTGCTATTTGATTTCTGATGTAAAATGGAGAAATAAGAGAAGGGTCTATCCCAGATGAATGGATAAGGAAGATGTGGTATATATACAGTGGAATATTACTCAGCCATCAAAAATGAAGTCTTGCCATTTACAACAACATGGACGTAACTAGAGGGTATTATGCTGAGTTAAATAAGTCAATCAGAGAAAGACAATTATCATATGATCTCACTCATATGTGGAATTTAAGAAACAAAGCAGAGGATCCTAGGGGAAGAGAGGGAAAAATAAAACAAGATGAAATCAGAGAGGGAGACAAACCATAAGAGATTCTTAATCATAGGAAACAAACTGAGGGTTGCTGGAGGGAAGGGGGTAGGGGGATGGGGTAAATGGGTGATGGACATTAAGGAGGGCATGTGATATAATGAGCACTGGGTGTTATATAAGACTGATGAATCACTGGCCTTTACCTCTGAAACTAATAATACACTATATGTTAATTAACTGAACTTAAATTTTAAAAAAGAGAGAAAGGTCTATCCCATGCTTGGAATGGAGGGTAAGAGAAGGGCAGCAGCCTGAAGAAGCTTGTTGGGTGGAGGTGTGGAAAATCCAGCAAGGGGCAGAGTGGGCTGAGGGGCATCAGTGAGCTGGCTGCTCTGGCAAAAAATTCAGATTTCTGGAACATGTAAGCTTCAACCTAAGATTCTCAGAAATAAATGGGGGAAGATGTGATATACATATACAAAATGGAATATTATTCAGCCGTAAGAAAGAAGGAAATCCTGTCACTTGTGACAACATGGAAGGATCTTGAGGGCATTGTGCTAAGTAAGGTAAGTCAGAGAAAAACAAATCCTATATGGTGTTGTGTATATGTGGAATCTAAAAAAGGCAAACTCATAAAAACAGAGAGTAGAAAGGTGGTTACCAGGGGTTGGGGGAATTGGGAAGATGTTGGTCAAAGTGTACAAACTTGCGGTTAGAAGATAGATAAGTTCTGGGGATCTAATGCAGAGCATAGTGGCTATAGTCAACCATACTGTGTTACAGACTTCAAAATTGCTGAGAGACTGGATCTGAAATGTTCTCACCACAAAAAATTATGTGATGTTATGGAAGTGTTAGCTAACACTATAGTGGTGATCATACTGTAGTATATAAATACACCAAATCATTACACTGTGTACTTTAAACTTACACAGTGCTGTATGTTCATTTTTTAAAGTGAAAAATAAAAATATAAATAAACTAGCATAATTTATTTTTAAAACCCCCTACTAATGGCACAGGATGTGTTGGAAATAATTCAGTGAACAATAGAGACAGGGCTAGTTTAATACTGGGCTATTCATCACATATGTTAACAAATCTGTACTGTATATGCCAAATAATTGACAAGAAAAATGGAGCATTTAACGGTTTCATGATAATAATATTTTGGTATTTATTGCCCGGAGTTAGTAACACTGATATCTGAATTTACTAGAAAAAAACTACATCTGTAGCTCTCTACCACAGGATGATGGGTGTTATGCATAAATTGTCTCCCAAGAGGGGAAAGAGTGAATTTAAAAAAAAGAAGAAGAAAGAAAAGGTTGGGGAGGTGAATTTGGAAGACTTCCTGTTTTCAAGGAAGAATGGGGCTCAGAGCTATTATAATGTGGGCATTAATATAAACATGCCTTCACATGCTGGGAAGCCTGAGATATGCCTACTTCTGAAAGTGGAAATGATTAGTGGTGGGACCTATGCCATTTGGGATGGCTCTTGTGGCAACCTCCCCATGACCACACAATTCCAATTAGCAAATGGGCCATTCAGTTTGGAGGTATCATTAGTCAGTCTCTCCAGTTTTCACTAGGGTATTCACATCACAAGGATGAAGCAAGTCTCGTTACCCCCATCGGGCTGTTTTAGATAGATCAAGAGGGTGTTAAATAGATCAAGAGGTCCTTGAGCATTCAGGTCTCTCTCCCATTCTGTCAAAGCTGACTCTTCAGTTCCTGGATGTCCCCACTTGTTCAGGCAGGCCAGTACTATCCATCCCACCACCAATCCTCTAACGTTAATACCCATTTCCATACCAAGCATCATCCACACTTCAACGATTACCTCCACAACCAGCAGATCATCATTTGAAATAGGCTCAAGCTTTTTGTCTGGTGGTGTCTTTTCAAGAAAAGTGCTTAATTCAACCAAGATTCTGCCTCTGTAGGCAACTCCTTCCCCCTGAAAGGCAACAAACAACACAGGATTATTCCTCTAGGAGTGAACAGCAGCAAAAAGAACTCTGTCTCTCTAGGCAGGCTCATTCAGCTACATTTTTGTGCTTCCTCCCCATGGCCCTAACCTCCAAAATCAGTCAGTCAGTAACTCTCTCAGTTGGATTCAGCTCTCTGGTATCTGAAAGAAAAGTCGGTGATTTCAGGAAGGATCCCAGAGAGAGCCGGGGCGCCGAGACTGGAAGGGGTCCTGGCCATGACTGAGGTCTGGATCCTGAAGGGGTTCCTGGAGGTGGGGGATGAAGAGGAAGGTACTCCAAGTCTCCCTCACCCCATTAAAGTAGTTGTCTGAGTTTATCTGCGACAACTTGGCTCCTTCTCTCCTCTTTTCAGGAAGAGAAGTTTGCCATACTGGCCACCAGGGGAAGTCTCAGAGGAGCCAGGAAATAAAAGAGGAAGATAGTCTGGGTGTGGCTGAGCATGAAGATGAAGAGCGGATACTCCTCCCTCCATACCTAGTAGCGCTGGCAATAGAATTTTCTGGAGAGGAAGGGAAGGCTTCCACCTCCACAGTCAGTCCTTTACCCCTCATCCCTCAGCGTTTTATCTCTACCACAGTCCCTTTCTTGGGGGCCTTGAGAGCTGACTCAAAGACATTATTTCTAACATGCTGGAAAAAGGATTTCCCATCTCTGGGCCTCCATACCCTCATCTGTATAAAATGAAGATGTGGATTGGATCGGTGATAGTGAACAGTTTCTTCAGGCATGTTATCTCCAATCATTTGGTACATTCCTAGAACACAGTATTGAGCAGAATTCTGAGGCAGCACATTGCTTGTTAGGAAAGAGCCAGCACTAATCGCTGACATTTGCCCTAAGTGGAGGACCAGGTGAATGGCCATGCTATACATTTCTTTCTTTTTTTTTATGCTATACATTGCTAACTGCTTAATTAGATGGCCTCCAGGATCCTTTCCTAACCTTGCATTCAAAGACTTGAGGAGAATGGGACTTCTGTCCTTCAACACTTGATCCATCACATGTTGGGTCTATTTGTGTGTGTGTGTGTGTGCATGTGCACTAGTTCCTTAGATATAAGACTTAATTATAAGCATTATAAGAAGGAATCACATTAATCAGTGTTTATTAATAACAAACCGTAATTGAGAAACTAACCTTTCCAGTATTTAGCTCATCATAGGGGTCTGGGAATCCTGTGTACTCTCTAGGGCTTCCGTAAAGGTTCAGATAACAAGGCCCAAATGTTGGAACAAAGCCCACCTCTGTTTCTCCTGTATTTGCTGAGAGATAACATCATTATTACATTTTAAGCTTTTAACACTTGATCTATTGAAATAAATATTAGTTATTAGTTAGCTGAGTGAGCATATTTTCCTCTAATTTGTGAGTTAGTTGTATTAGTGCAAATTATAAGCAGTTGTGAGACTTGCTGTATTTACCTTCTCTTATTGCTATAAAATACTAAATAAAAAACATTTTCTGGATAGCTCAGGTAAACTTATTACAGAAAGATAATGCTATTCAAATGAAAGAATAAGAAGACTTACAAGATGATCTTCACATTTTTTGCAAGTTTATTTTTTTTAAGATTTTATTTATTTACTCATGAGAGACAGAGAGAGGGAGACAGAGAGAGGTAGAGATGCAGGCAGAGGGAGAAGAAGGCTCCATACAGGGAGCCGGACGTGGGACTCGATCCCGGAACTCCAGGATCGAACACCTAGGCTGAAGGTGGCACTAAACCGCTGAGCCGCCTGGGCTGCCCTTTTTGCAAGCTTATAACTAGCATTGTATTAGATGTGTCATTGGTAATTGTTATTAAAATTATACTGATTGGGGAAGTCACTAAATGATACTAAATGATGTATATCAGATTAACTGTATTTGTTCACCCAAAATGCCACTTGGTCTAAAGTAGTTCCCATTCATAACATTCTCTCTCTGATGAGCATCTAATAGTGCTCCATATTTCTGCTACCTTGTCTTAGCAAGACTATTCCTAGTGCAATGAGGGGAACTGAGGGCAATGTAACAAAATAGGGGGTCAAAGGGAGATTGTAGGTGAAGATGGGGAAATGTAAGGGCTACCTCCAACCACCTGAATGCTCCTATAGGGAAAAAGGATGAATTTGTTTCCAAAAGTAAAGATTACTTATGGGTGCTACAAAGAGGCATTCTTTGTTTCACTCAATATAAGGAAGATCTTTTTGTGAATTAGAGGTGTCAAACAATGGGATATGTTGCACTGGGGACAGAGGAAATGTTGAGGCCAAGACTTTCAGGATTATTATCAAGACAATTCCCCTGTGGATGAGAAATTAACCACATCACCTCTATGGCCCTTTCCAACTCTATGCTTAAATGAAATGAAGAAAGATAGATGTGGAGTGACAAATGAGCAGAATATCCATTAATAAACAGTTGACCAAACTGTATATAAGTACATTTTGCCTTTTTTTTTTTTTTTTAAATTTGAGGCTCTTCTACATGTGTAAATGGGCTGGGACACTTTTGAGATAGATAGGAACCATGCTCCCTGTTAGAAATTAGTTGAAGTGCAATCTCAGTGAAGAAAGCAAGAGAAAATAAAGATTTAAATAATGATATAGGAAAGTAATAACTGACGGCCTAAGTGAGATATGGTAACACCGTAGGCGACCATATTTCACACCTGTTTGGAAATTTCTTGTGAAGTGCAAATAAGAACCAAGAATTTTTCCAACAGAGATTTCTCTGGATTGTGCTACCATGTTATCAAATGAGCAGGATGAAATAAATGACCGTTATATCTGGATATATGAATTGGTTTGGTTTCATCTGCTCTGCCATATGGAATATGTCAAAGTTGACTAATTTATTATTAATAAGCAGCATTAAGATTTTTCCTTGTGCTAGAATATATGTTGTAAGGAACTAGAGCAGAGATCCATAGTAAGAAAAAGAAGGTACTTCCAGAAGTTGAATCACAGAATGTTCAAGAAAGAAGGGACATTAAAACTCTTGCACCATAGTCATGCCACATTATGGATGGGCAAATTGAAGTCCACAGAAGTGACATGACTTGTCAAAGTTCCTTCAAGATGACAGATTAGGCCCAGATCTTGAGTTTCATAGTTTATAGTTTCATAGTTCAGACAAGGGCACCTTCCAGTACATGACCCATCCCTCTCGTCTAGTCCCACCTCATCCCCAGCCTGTACGCATAGGCGACTTATTAAGTTGTTTGTCATGAGTACTTGCTTTTCATTAAACATTTCCAGGGATGGAGACACACATTGTCAATTATGATCTACTGTATGTTATTTTGATATCAATAGCTTAATTCTTTTTGTCCAAGCAAATCTCTTTTCAAGTATTTTAAATGCTTAGGCCTGTTGGTTATGCAGTAACATGGAGAGCCTTCCTTCTATGTGTCTATGAGTCTTCCTTCTATGCTTCTCAGCACTGTCTCCCGGGAAAGCCAATAGTCTCACAAGCTAAGTCTCTTCCTTCCCCCAAATTTTCCTAACCCATTTTATGCACAATTGTTACATCAAACTTCCAATGAACAAAAATTCATTAGCTGGGTCATCAACCTTTTCCTCGGACCTGCTTTTCAAGCGATATTTTCCAAACTTCATTCACCTCTCCAAAGTTCCTTTGCATCTTGGATTTCTATAAGGTATTATTTTATATTTTAATTTTTGAACTTTAAATAGCTGCTAATTTCTGACAACATTATAAATTCCTTTGGTAGGTGGGGAAGGATTCGAACATATTTTGATTCCCTAAACACCAAAGGCTAGTTCTAACATAGGGAGCTACCACATAAATATTATTATGAAGGAATGAAGTGTTACCAAATCTTCTAAGTTCATTATAAACCTAAGGACTACTTAATATTCATATAAAAATCGATGATAAGATAATAATAAGATCTATTTTTAAAAATGAATATGAATGGGGCATTGTGTCAGTAACACAAAGGTTGACATAATGCTTTATATTTGCAAAGCTTTCTCACTTGCAATATCTCTTTCCCCTCACCACACAACCCTGGGTAATTAGCATGGCAGGGGTTTTCATGTTTACTTGAAAGAAGACAAACTTTTGTAAACTTCAGAGTCCTCATCTATTTGAGGAACCATAATAATAGAAGAATTGTGATGGTCAAATGTGAGACTGAGCAAACTTGCAAAGGATGGCCAGTGCTGTACAAATCAAAAGACATGTTATGATCCCCCCATTTGGAAGATGAAAACCTTCAAGGTACAATCGTTCAGTGTCTTCCAACCTAGAGATCCATGTTCAAAGTAAGGAGCAGTTACTGCATATATTTTGAATAATTGATTTGGTGCCCCAAAACTCTACCTACTGAACATAAACAATAATAGCAGACAAGGTTATCTCTCACAAACAATTCTTACAGTGACACCAAATAGGTTGGTATGCATCTAGGTGAGATGGTAGCGAAGCCTTTTAGCACACTCGTTTTAAGCTTAGCCATGCAGGACAACCATATAGCACAAGTACAAAAATTAATACGCTAGCAAAACTATTTTGAGACAGCAAAATGTAAAAAAAAAAAAAAGGTTCTAAATGCAGTCAATTGAGACATTCTTAATAAGACAAGAGTAAATAGGAAAATCTAGAAGATAGGAAAATTACAAAGCATAAACCTGTATATGATGCAGCCCCAGATCCCGAAGATGAGAAATCTATATAGTAAAAATATGACTGGTTAAACAAGAGAAACATGGGCATTATAACAGAGACAGTGAAAAAGTTATCAAATCCAATATAGGTAAGTGGTTTAGCAATACTAGAAAAACCCCAAATTCAGACCCAAATGACATGACTCTTTTGTTATTTACACAAATCTCATCAGTTAAATGCAAAACAGCTCAAACCTTTGGGACAACTGGCAAAACCACCACCCATTAAATAATTCAAATCTCTCCAGCTCTAAGGCAGCAAGGCACCTGAGAAGAGGGAGCTTCTCACCACCAAAAGAGGCCTGGTGAAGTTACCAACATTCATGTTTTTCATAAAATCTGCACTTGTTTTAGGTCTGACTTAATTGGGACCAAGACCAGAAAATCCAAATTAATTTAGTCTGAGGCTTTGCACATAAGGGCTTGTAGTTTACGGTACATTATTTGTTTCCTTTTTTTGGTGGTGATAGGTGGATGTCTGCTGCATTTTGTTATTTTGAGACTCTTATCAGACTGATTACAGGGCCTTCAGGGAGAGAAGGCCTCAGAGACAAGGTTGAAACCTGCATATAACGATTTCTGGTTTTAGTGCTCTGGATGTTACTGCTGTATCACTAAGAAAATTGCTTATACCAATATGTCTTGAATAATTACCTCCAAGTAATTATCGAATGACTTCTTGCCAATGATAGATGAATTTAACTCATTTTGGCCCTCCCCACCCACATGGTTTTGGTATGATTTTTTAATTACTCTATTTTTTACCATTATGATTTAATCTAGCCTTTCTTTCTTAATTCCTCACTTGATAAGAAGAGGCTACCAGCAGGCCTACTCTCTCTTCTCTTGCATTCCTTCCTCCACTTCTAACCTCTATGTTTTGTACTTCTACATCGCGATGGGCAATAGCATTTATATTCTGTTCAGAGCTTTGGCTCTAGGGTAAAAGAAAAAAATTTTAAAAATCCATTACAAGTGCTAACAGTATAGCAGCCATATAAATACTGTCTCTGCAGAGGAAAGGAAAAAGTTGTGACTACATTTCTTTTGCTACAGATCCAGTCATATGTTCCCCTTTGCCACTTAGCAGAGGATGTGCAGATGGGATCTTCTTTAGTTTTTAACAGTTGTTTAGAATAATGGCCACATGGGACTTTATATCTGAACTATGCCTTTCTGTTCAGTATTTTGTTTTTCTTGGAATTTCTAGTTGCCTTTTTTTTTCTTCTTAAGAGAAGAAATTTCTATTTTCTTCATTATATCCCTAAAATCTTTCAGATTCTTATTCATGCTATATTGCTTGAATTAATATATTTTTAAAGAACCTATAAAGTTCCCTCTTAAAATGAGGATGAGAAAAAAAAAAATGAGGATGAGAAAAAAAAAAATGAGGATGAGATGAACCTTGAGTTTCTCAAGACAATATTTGGTCTCAAATTTTCTCATATAACTTATTCAATATGTTTAATATATTGGCAATTAAAAGAATTTTTGTTATATTTGTTTTGTTAACAAAAAATCAGCTGCTGATATCATAGATATGTTAACATTACATTTTTTCCTCTTATAATCTTCATTTTTCTTCTTCATTTCTTATTATAATTTCTGGAATATGCACAGAATCCTAATGCCAAGTATAAGCAAGCAGTAGTTCTCAGTATGGAGAACAACGAAAAGTGTATTTGTTATCGATGCTTGTTAACATGAAAACAAAATGCACATTATCTTCAGGAGTGGAGTTTACATGGCTCATTGCTACTTGACATCCTTGTTCCTGCTAAAGAAGTCAATGGAGAAGGAAGTATTATTTTATATTTGAGTGGACTGTTGTCAATGCCAATCTAAAAAAATAGGGTGCTAGCCCTCTGTACTGACACTCAAAAATTTATAAAATAGCTACTGGGAAGAATTTTTGGATGGGAGCAAGAATATAAAGTCTTCAAACTGTTAGTTGCCTCAATTATTAACTACTAATTAACTGTTCTGGTCATCACCAAAACATCATCAAAATAGTTCACTAGGCTCATCACATTTGGCTTTTAAGAAACCAAGTCCAGGTGGCTACTCCAGTTCATTCTGCTTCAAAAATTCTGCACTCTGTCTTGTTTCAGCTCTGCTGAGTGACTTACCTTCCACTTCCCCACCAGAGGCAGCAATTTTAGAGAGGTGTAGATATGTTGTTCCAACAACATCATTTTTAGTAAGACGGTCCCTGTGTAAAAGAACAGGTTAAGGCTTCTACCTATAAATAAATAGCTTCCCTTCAACAATAATAAGGTTGAGTTGGAAAAGTCCCTAGACCTCAGAAATCATCCTTGCCAGTGGGACTCAAGGTTTTTACTGTACTTTAAAAATCACCTAGAAACCCCACCTCTCCTCTCCTGTTCATGCTTTTTATTTAATAAAGGCAGGAGTGGAGAACAAGAATCTGCATTTACACAATCTGCATTATCCCAACTGATTTGAACAGATGATCCTCCAACCACCCATTGAGAAACATTAATCAGACAATTCATTTCAACTGTGGAAACTATGGTTTGTACACAGAGGCCAAGGAATTTGCTTATAGCCACTCAATACCATTGCCAAAAAATGAATAAGCCAATTATAGGGACATTATATAATGAGTGAAATATAATCACATTACATAGGATAAGTGCACTATCTGATTTTATCATGTTCACACTAATTACTCTGATTTAATGACTACAATGGGCTATATATATATTTTTTTCTCCTCTAGAGTGAGAAAAATTCCTTTCCAATTCAATTCAAATATTAATTGAGAACCTACTGTATAACAGATGCAGGGCAGCAGAGGGCATTGCTTACCTAGAACCTAAATCTTATCTGCATGGTAGGAACAAGTATTCCCACTAAAACTCGATGAATCTTTCCATGGATATCACAGAGAGTTTGCAAGCCTAACTCATGAAGTGATCTCTGGCTGGACAAATAGTAGGTGTAAAAAACAAGGTTCCTATTTTTTTTTTAAGATTTTATTTGTTTGAGAGAGAGCGAGAAAGAGAGAGAGAACACGAGTTGAGGGGAAAGGCAGAGGGAGAGGGAGAAGTAGGCCCCATGCTGAGCAGGGAGTCTGACTCGGGGCTCGATTCCAGTACCCCAGGATCATGACCTGAGCCAAAGGCAGATGCCTAACTGACTGAGCCATCCAGGTACCCCATAAGATTTCTATTAATAGCATCTCTCTGCTTAATGCATCCTCTTCTTTATTCAAAATAGTGATATATCCGTTCTGAATCTAAGACCCCACGGGAAAGAAGAAAGGTTAAGTATTTGGGAGAAAGATTATGCTACTGTGTAATACTATTATACTGTATTATAGTAATATCACATGTTACATATAATATTATACATTGTATAGTACAATAGTATTAGGCTATAGAAAGACTAATGAAACAGTTTGCATGAGAAAAAAATATTTAAGGATATTAAGCACATGCACAAGTCTTAAACCTTCTCTGTTCATCCAAAAGGATCTAGACTACATTTAAAGAATTCTTAGCTTCTCCTCAGTTATGAAAATACCCACAGGATATGTAACCTAAGATTTGGACCCAAGGATTCCTTAAACAGGGCCTCCCTGTGCATCCTAGTCTACACTATTCTTTGGAAAGGGCACACTAGGTCAGAAAGGAACCACATTTGTAGTGGCCACAGGCAACTCTAGGAAGGCTCAATCCACAATCAAAGCTGGTAAGCCAGAGTAGTCACCTGTGATATATAGGCCCATATCCACATTCCTGAGGTCTCTTGAGGCCCACAGAACACTTTCTTTTTTTTTTAATTTTTTTTATTTATTTATGATAGTCACACAAAGAGAGAGAGAGAGAGAGAGAGAGAGAGGCAGAGACACAGGCAGAGGGAGAAGCAGACTCTATGCAGAGCCCGATGTGGGATTCGATCCTGGGTCTCCATGATCGCGCCTTGGGCCAAAGGCAGGCGCCAAACCGCTGTGCCACCCAGGGATCCCCCCACAGAACACTTTCACAATGTTGTCTGAGGGTCTCAAGTACTTCAATCAAGCTTACACTCACTGGAAGGGGTTTTTTGTCCTCTCGACTCCTCCATGACCCTCAATAAATGGTGATGTCATCATCGAACAAAATGAGACTTCCTATCCTCCTCCCAAAGTGCCCTGTTGTCATAGTACCAAGAGGGTGCTAACACAAAAGCCAAATACATTCTGCCAAAGGAAAAATCCTGGAGTCAGCTAGACAGGATGGGGGCCCAACTCAGTCTCTAACCATCGGAGTGACAGTGAGCCATGCATCTGGCCTCTCTGAGCCTTAGTATCTTCATCTGTAAAAGGAACTAATAATCGTCTCTAACCCATGGCATTGCTCTAAAGACTAGTGGGATATTGTAGTTAAGGCACAAGGCACAGCACTTCTTCATATTCAAAAAAAAAAAAAAAGAAAAGAAAAGAATGGTAGCTAACTCCAGAATAAACACTAATGATGAGGATGAGGACAGTATTTGCCATTTTCACTCTCAAGGAGTTAAGGACTGCCAACTGAATGCTTCATCCAATTAGAACATTACATTAAGAATGGCCTTATGATGGCCATCCTCGCTAGGAGGATGGTCTAGTCAAAATTTCATCAGAACTTTTCAATGAATTTTCTTCTCATTCAATCAGATAGGTAGCTTTGTCCATTTTCCTTTCTAACCATAAGAAAATAGCTGTTGGAACATTTTGGTGATTCTTCTCAGGAAATGGTTTACTCCATTTCAGAAGTCTATTTTGGATAGCCTAAATGCTATTTAAATCCTTGATTTCAAAAAATAAAAAATAAATAAATAAAATAAATCCTTGATTTCAGGACACCTGGGTGGCTCAGTGGTTGAGAGTCTGCCTTCAGGGATGCCTGGGTGGCTCAGCGGTTGAGCATCTGCTTTTGGCTCAGGTTGTGACCTGGGGTCCTGGGATCGAGTCCCATGTCGGGCTCCCTCCATGGAGCCTGCTTCTCCCTCTGCCTGTGTCTCTGCCTCTGTGTGTGTGTGTGTGTGTGTGTGTGTGTGTGTCTCATGAATAAATAAATAAAATCTTAAAAAAAAAAAAAAAGAGTCTGCCTTCAGCTCAGGGCGTGATCCTGGGATCCGGGATCAAGTCCCACATCGGGCTTCCTGTGAGGAGCTTGCTTCTCCCTCTGCCTGTGTCTCTGCCTCTCTCTCTCTGTGTCTCTCATGAATAAATAAATAAATATTTTTAAAAAATCCTTGATTTCTTATCTTGCGGGATTTTTCAGATTATTTTTCCCTTCCCTTGTTTACAAGCAATTGAACCAAGATACATGAAGGTTTTCTGCAACAATACCATTATTAATTTTTTAAAAGAAAACACCCAATTCCAGGAGCAATTTATCACCTCCCCCTGTGACTATGCCAAAGAAGAAAAAAGGAGCAAATTGAAAAGTAAGAGACCATCTAGAGTAGTGTTCCCCAAAATCCAAACACTCAATTCTTTAAGTTTGAATTAATAAGTTTATTTTTTAACTTACCAGTCATATATTGTTAGTTTTATTTTTTCACACATTGAAGGAAACTGTTAAAAGGAAACAGAACAAAATAGTTATTTCTCAACTTATTCAGTAACTATTAAATTAAGTAGCCTTACTTTTTATTGAAGAAAAAAAGTCAAACCTTGATCTGAAGATTAACGACTTGGTTCCACTCAGGATTTGCATTTTTCTCAATTATATTTGTGCAAACCTGTAAAATAATCAAAACACAACTATAGGTATTCAAGATTCTAATTTCCATAAGTTCACAACATATGCATCCTAGATTATGACTTTAATAGTTTACTTACTAGATATATACTTAGTAGCCTGGTTCAAGTTTATTTCTCTATTTGGTAAATGTAATATGGGTTTAATATTAATCTTTGCTCCTTCCATGCACTATGCCTTCTACTTCCATGCACTTCCATAACTAAAAGTTAGTTTTCAACTGCCAGATTGCTAACATTGGATTAGTGTAATGATGCAGGTGTTAATATTTATTGAGCACTTGTTACATACTGTCTAGTAAGCACTTCTTCATTAATGTGTGCACACAGATCGTTAGATCCTGCCCACTAGCCCCTCTCCCTGCTCCCCAAACCAGCTCCTATCAAAACAGGAAAATCAAATCAGCCATATCTCTCTCCCCCTCACGTGCCTCACCTAATCTGTGAGTAAGTCCTGACACCCCTGCTTCATGCAGAGACTGATCTCCCCCTGTACACCTCTTGTTGGCTCCTGTCTGATGCATGGTCCTCTCCTGCCTCCTTACTTTCATGATACCCCCTGTGTAGCAGTCTCAGTGAGCTCTCCGAGCACACTTAGAATGAAGTCCAGACCCTGCTCTGGCTGATAAAACCCTGCCTACCTATCTTCCCCCACCTCAAATCTCTCTGACTTCATCTTGTAGCGCCCCCTGGCTTGTGGCACTACAGCCTCAAGGGGATTCTTTCACTGCAGATGTGTCTTCTCCTTGGGCTCTTCTCTTTGCCTGGAAGCCCCCGTCCCCAGACCTTACACCATCCAGGCCTCTGCTCAAATGTTACTTCCTCAAAGGTGTCCCATCTGACAACCTAATGAAAACCCATCTCTCCAACCCCCTGTACAAATCACATCTTGTCCCCCGCTCTGGTTTTTTTTTTAATATTTTATTTATTTTTTTTTTAATTTTTATTTATTTATGATAGTCACAGAGAGAGAGAGGCAGAGACACAGGCAGAGGGAGAAGCAGCCTCCATGCACCGGGAGCCCGATGTGGGATCCGATCCCGGGTGTTCCAGGATCGCGCCCTGGGCCAAAGGCAGGCGCCAAACCGCTGCGCCACTCAGGGATCCCTCCCCACTCTGTTTTCTTCATAGTAATGGGCACTACCTAAGATCATTAAACTACTTGTTAACTTATTTATTGCTATGCCTTCTACTACAAAGGAAGCTCCATGAAAGCCATGACTGTCTTGCAAACTTCTCTATCCTCAGAATATGGGACAGTATTGATATTTAGTAGGCTCACAAAATTACTTCTCTAATTAATTAACCATTAACAACAATCCTATGAGATTATTATTATCTTATTTTATAGTTAAGAAAATTGACACTGAGAGGTTACGGAAATTGCCTTACCCACCTCTGGAGTGGGTTAAAGTCTGAATTTATTTATTTTATTTTATTTTTTTAAGATTTATTTATTTATTCATGAGAGACACAGGCAGAGGGAGAAACAGGCTCTTTGCAGGAAGCCTGATGTGGGACTCGATCCTGGATCCTGGGATCATGACCTGAGCCACAGGCAGGCACTCAACTGCTGAGCCACCCAGGCGTCCCTAAAGTCTGAATTTAAATTTCACTCTAGAACTGAGGGCTTTTCACCGCCTCCCCCACCACTGACTCTCCTAGGAAGTAACACCTGGTCCATAAGTGTATGGTTTCCCAAATCTCGCTTTTATAAGTAACTGGTTCAACTACATAAAAGATGCTAGTTCTTTGTGCCTACAGCTGTCCATGGTGCATTGTTATTCTATTACAGAATCCCAGTCTTCCATCTTTGACCATCTTTGTGGGTAAAAGTGGTGGTTACAGATGTGTCTACACCAAGAGTCCCCTGGCTCTTCCTAGCAGAATGAGATGGAGCTCCCCTGACTGCTCTCCAGTTTCAGCAGCTCACTGGGGTCTGGAAAGTGAGAAACATGATAGGAGTGGGCAGCTGGACATTAGGGGAGCCATATTCTACATTTACCAGGAATCATTGGTGCCACTGAGGGAGCTTGCCTTAGATTAAGAAAATGCTTGGATTTGAGAAGTAATCCAAATAATTCAGTGATAGTTTTCATGTTCTATTCTTTCTGAAGATTGAATTTTTCTAATTTGAATCTGCATACTTTCTGCTCCAAAATAAACTTGTGGAGAAGTCTGCATGTTCTGACTCAGATAATCTCCATTCCTGCAGACTTCCCAGACCATCAGGGGGCTACTTTAACAAAGAGTAAACAGAAATTCACTCCAAGGAAAGCATGATGCTTTAAATATTTACTTCTAGAGGTGTCTGCATTTAGATCACATACAAACCTTTTTTCCAGCAAAGGAAACTTCTACAAAAGGATCCACTAGGTTTTTTTTATCTGCATTGCCTCCAAATATTTCCTTTACTGTCTGTGAGAAGGCATCATCCACTGGAAAGCAATACATCACACAGCAGAAATTAAATTTGAGTTTCTTAAAAGGATAGAAATCACTCAGCAAAATTAAAATTTTTCTCCTATCCATGAAGACAGTTTCAACAAGAATTGTTCTCAAAAGTGGCATGCGCTAATAGCATTATAACTGCAGAAATCTTGTCTTAGTTGAGAAAGAAATGTGTTCTCCCCCAAAAGTCAAAAACGAAACAAAACACCAAAAAAAGTCAAAAATAAAATGAAACAAAACAAGAGCATCTTGAAAAATATGCCAATAAATTATTATATTGAAAATCAGTCATTTTGTTGAGGGAAAAAGTAGAATAAAGTCCATCTAGATAGGATAAGAGGCCATTCAAAAACTCAACCTGGCTTCAACTTGAAAAAGGTGCTTTAGGTCAAAATGACATAAGCCTAGTTCAATTTTTTTCAGAGAAATTCAAGGAGCTTTGGCATAATCAAAAATAACATAACCATAAATAAGACATTTAAGCAACTATAAACAGCATCTCTCTCTCTCTCTCTCTCTCTCTCTCTCTCTCTCTGTTTTAACAAACTCAGAAGCAAATGAGGATCAATTACACCGGTTTGCCAAGGCAGTATAATGTGAGGTTTAACTTATTAACTTCATTTAGGATATTTCTAAGGAGAGATGAGAGAAGCACTATAGGGTATTAAACAAGTGAGGGCGGGTTCCAAGAGAAAGTAGCAAATCCTGAAGAGACCCATGGCCTATATACAAACTACTGCCACCTGGAGACTTGGAGAGGGGTCCCATGTCCCAGGACCCAACAGAAAGCAGACAGGCTAGGCAGGGCAAAAGGATGCTGGGTCCTTGGCAAGTACACAGGAGTTCTGGACTAGTCTCTATGAGTAAAATCACAGTAAGTGACTCTCTTAAATGCACCCATCTCTTATTATACGTACCCCATGACATCATATTGACAAATTACTAGTTATTGGCACATAGCAACCCTTTGCTCGGCCATTTTTAATAATTCAATAACAAGCACACTTATTTGTTTCAAAAATTTCATATTTTTCCTTCGGATGAAAGGAACTGGAAGTGCTGCCTGCTGGCCTCTCTTCAGTATCCTCTAGAGTAAGGAGAAGCTGTAGAATACTGAGAAGACGAGAGATGAGCGGGATGGGCCAAACGCTTAAGGAAAATGGATCAGTGACCAACTGGCTGCCCCATCAATCTGCTCAGGTAGCTTTCATGGGGCCAGAAATGGGGTCAGAATGAATGAAAAGAAGTCCATGAAGAAAAACATGACAGCACCAATCACTATTCAGAGTATGGTGTTAACACACATGACCATGCAAATAAATGGTCATCCTAGGGCAGGATTAAGTCCATACGTACTCTGGGGGATGTCCTCTGCTCGGTAGATTTTAAGCAAGAAGGTCACCCACCGGAGGGCGATGCCAGCAGGGAGTAACAAATTACTCTCCACGTCATCACTGTCATTATCACGATCTCGCTTCTCAGCCTATTGGGGAGACATGATTACAAATGAGACAAGTAGAAAAACTGTGCTTGTAAGAAGCCAGACTGATGCTTGTAAGATGAAACCGACTGGGACTATTTCCATTAGGATTTCCTGTGTTTCAGGCTTAAGAGTTCAGCCACAAATTCGATCTCAAAATTGGTCTGCAAAGTCAAAGCTCATGTTTCTTCAATAGACACAACACAAGAAAATAATGTGACCTTTTGTAATTTTATGAGCACTAAATAGGAGAGAAGGAGAGAAACAGTTCCTGAAGTTTTTCCTGTTTCTCTTTGGCACTTCCTTCGTCCAGCCCCTTAGAAGGACAACTGTCCCTTTAGGTAGCAATGCCTAATTCTGCATGGGAGCCACACTCTGTAGGCTAAATGATGCAAGAGAGCCTTGGAAACACACATATTTTTACTGAATGAAAAACCCATACATGGACACCAGGAAGGAGTCCAAGTGAGCTAGAAGAATAGTTCTATATGAAGGAAAGAATAGTTTCCAAAGTATAGGAAGAGTTGAAAGGTTGGAGTTACTGATTGGAAGCTGTGCTGCTTTTCACAACTACTGACACACCCACTTGCTTAATTCTTGGTCCCTATTTTTGGTGAAAAAATGTAAAGAGTAGAGAACATAGGGGCTTACAGGAGGCTCATCTCCGGTTCCCAGGATGAACATGCTGACTTTCATGTAACCTTTAGCACCTGAGCTGGCATCTTCAGGGTCATTGAGAAGAAGCCATTTTCTCATGACAGCGTGACCTAAAATAAAGAAGGATTAAAAAGACAGGGACCCTCTAAAGATAAGCTGACAGCTTTGTGATTTCATCTGCTGTAAGATAAACAATCATTTCCTCTGAAGTATCATAATGACACCAAGTTTGCCAGAGGAGTCTCTATATTAATGTCCTCCATGATGGGCAGCCCAGGTGGCTCAGTGGTTTAGTGCCACCTTCAGCCTAGGGTGTGATCCTGGAGACCTGGGATGGAGTCCCATGGCGGGCTCCCTGCATAGAGCCTGCTTCTCCCTCTGCTTCTCCCTCTGCCTCTCTCTCTCTCTCTCTCTCTCTCTGTCTCTCATTAATAAATAAATAAAATTCTAAAAAAAATGTCCTCTGTGCTTTGGACTGACCAGCCCCCAGCCCCAATCCTGCCCTGGTATCACTCAAACAAGGATCTCTAAGGTCTATTAATTAGTTCTCTAATTCGATTTTGGTAAGATCAAAATACCATCACAAAACAGAGAACTTACATACTTGTGAATGTTAGGATAATTGCCATCAGATTGAAAAAGATATCCTTATTAAGCTATTCCTTCATTCATTCATTCCCACTAAGTATCCTTCCCCCTCTTCAATTAAGAAAAAGACACTTTTGGGCAGCCTGGGTGGCTCAACGGTTTAGCGCCGCCTTCAGCCCAGGGTGTGATCCTGGAGACCCGGGATCGAGTCCCACGTCGGGCTCCCTGCATGGAGCCTGCTTCTCCCTCTGCCTGTGTCTCTGCCTCTCTCTCTCTCTCTGTCCATCTCTCATGAATAAATAAATAAAGTCTTAAAAAAAAAGAAAAGAGATACTTTTTAAATTCCTTTGTTGATCCCTCAGATTTTCTTGATTCCCAGAATCTTCAAGTTCATAGAGAGAAAGAATATTACTTACCTGGCTCATCATAAATGAATCCAACATCAATCTGGGAAAAGATAATTTAAAATAGCTCAAATCGACTTTAAAATCAGTTTAGTTACTTCAAAGAAACCATTATTATTATATTTAAATATAAGGCTCTTGACGACTTCAATTTCTATACCCACCATGGGTATAGAAATTTTGCTTCGATGTGGATAGAACTGGAGGGTATTATGCTGAGTTAAGTAAGTTAATCGGAGAAGGACAAACATTATATGGTCTTATTCATTTGGTGAATATAAAAAATAGTGAAAGGGAATAAAGGGGAAAGGAGAGAAAATGAGTGGGAAATATCAGAGAGGGTGACAGAATATGAGAGACCCCTAACTCTGGGAAATGAAACATGGGGTATGAAAGGGGAGGTGGGTGGGTGGTTGGGGTGACTGGGTGACAGGCACTGAGGGGGGCACTTGACAGGATGAGCCCTGGGTGTTATGCTATATGTTGGCAAATCGAACTCCAATAAAAAAATATAGAAAAAAAAAAGAAGTCAATTTCTTTGAGAACAACACTTCCATCTTACCCTCTTTGTATCTCCAATGTCTTGTCTGATGTGTGGAACACAGAAGACCCTCAACCAATCATTTTGAATGAAAGAACTAACTAGTCTTGGCGCTGGACGGGACCATGAAAGTAGGATGACCAGTGTTTCCCGGTTTGCTTGGAACTTTTCCCCAAGCACAGAAAGTCTCACATTCTGTAAAATCCCTCAGTCCCAGACAGACTTGGACTTTGGGCACCCTATGTGAAGTCACCTGGTCCAATTTCCTGTCCAATATTCCTCTTTCTTCTCCTCCAGCTAATGCTAATTAATTAATGTTAGCATTAATATAACCATCAATTGGGCACTTCAATGTGCCAAGCACTCTACTAGATGTTTTATATATTCTATCCCACTTAGTATTCACAATGAGTCCATTTTAAAGAGGAAACTAAGGATCAGTTGGTATGTGGCTAGTTGGTAGCCACAGGGTATGAACACATGTATGCCTGACCCAGATCATTCTCTAGGACCTCTAATGCTTGGAGCTCCTTCTTTTGAGAGGCAGCCCATTCCACATAGAATTGCTGAGAAGCACCACAAAGTATTTGTCTTTGATTTCAAATGAGTTACTTGGAAAAGTACCCTGATTCTCTTTCCTGTTTTGGTTTGCTTTTCCGATTCCACATTTACAATAATTGGCTTTGGAGATGGAACCCTGGGGCCACTGGTAAGTGGAGCTAGTTTATGGGCTTCCTGCCACTGTCAAGCACCCCTTCCCTCTGTAGCACTGCATTGGAACTCTAGGAGGGCCCTGATGTGGCATCTTCCAGGCATTTGTTTTAAGGCATATAAGTGCTGTACTTTAGAAGTTGACTAGACCCAGGCCAGAGAACACTCTGACAAACATGGCCCATAGTGTGAATCCCTTACACGTAACTTTAATATGTCATCAAGGTGGACAGCCTGATACCTGGCCAGGAACCTGATTCCTCACTATGAAAATGCCTGTCTAAGTTGAACGAAACAGACTGTTGTAACCCACCTTAAATTCCCCCATCAGACAATCTGCCCGCAAAGAATGGGAATTATAAACCTGGAAGAAAGAAGAGCCATGAGAAGCTTATTGGCTTTATCTGGCAGTTAGAAAACATGACCTTTCTATTCCAAAGCCCCCTTACCCGAATGCTGATGATCTCATCCATCAGTTGAGAAGGGGTTATGTGGACATTGTAGAAAAATAACTGTCAAAACAGAAGAGAAAAATGTTTGAATGTTAACGGGGGTGGACTCAGGTTTAGTGTGATCTAATGCTATAATTTGGGAACCCTCCTAAAAAATATAAAACATAACCCCAAAAGTAGGTTTGACCATGAGCCTTCGAAAAGGCCTTGAGGCTTAAGCTTCATGAGCTTCTTGGCAAACTCACTTTTGCATGTTGGAAAAAAAGAATATGTAACAAAAAAAAAAAAAAGAATATGTAACAACTATAGTGTGTATGTAATGAAATTGAATTGTTCATTGGGGGCCAAAAATACGATAGCTAACTGATATGTAGATCTAAGTTTACTTCATGCTGCAAGTCTCACTAAAATGGATGTTTGGGGTTTGCATGACCTGGAAAATTGAGTTGAATTCCCTACAATTGTCCTAAAAAAAGTTCTTTTTAGTTTTTTTTTTTTTAATCTAGGATCCACTCAAGGATTACATTTGGTTGTTGTATCTCTTTAGTTTTCTTCTTCTTCTTCTTCTTCTTCTTCTTCTTCTTCTTCTTCTTCTTCTTCTTTTTCTTTTTAATTTTAGAGGGAGAGAGAGAGAGAGCATGAGCAGGGGGAGAGCACAGGGGAAGGAGAGGAAGAGGGAAAGAATCCCAAGCTGACTGTGCTAAGTGTGGGAGTCTGACCTCATATGCAGGGCTCCATCTCACGACCCTGAGATCATGACCTGAGGCTGAAACCGAGAGTTGGACGCTTAACCGACTGAGCCACCCAAGCACTCCAGCTTTAGTTTCCTTTTATACAGCAAACTATTATTGTTATTTATTTATCCTGCTTATTTTTGTTATTTATTTATCTATCAAGATCTGTTGTCTTCTAGAATATTCCACAATCCAGACTGGCATAAATATTTCCTCACTATTAGATTCAAATTGGCTATTTGACAAGAAACGACATGGGTGATATTGGTCCTTCCACTATATCACATCAGGACACACACATCAGTTTGTGCCATTATTGGTGATAACAAGTTTAATCACTTGGTTAAGAAGATGTAGGTAAACTAGGGATTTTGTAGTAAATTCTTTTATTAATTCCTGAATTGGTCTGCTTAGAGTCTCTGGTATTTGATTCAGAGATCTAATCTCAAAAAAATTCATTATTATGGGAAAATTTTAAGGTGGGGATTCTTGCCAAGCTCCTCAGAATGCAGCTGAGTAAATGTTCATCCTGCATTATAAATGCAAATCACCCAGAAGCTTGTCCTCCCTGCAAGTCCTCCCTGGCGAACCTCTCTCAGGCTCTCCAGAAGTCCACTTCAAGTGCTACCCCCCTCACCGCCTCAGCACACACCTGCATCATATGTCTGCTTTGACACTACTTCACTGCGTGTTGTTGTCTCCAATTCCTCCAAGGTGGGAAAGTGACAAGTGAAAAGAAGACGGGCCTTCTGTGAAGGTAGGGCCACCTTGAACAAAGGGGGAGAAACTGGAACCCCAGACAGAAGAAACGGGTTCCTTGTATGCACAGTGGTGGGAAAAAAACAAAAGCCGGAGCCAGCCTGGGATCGGAAAGCTGCAAGGAACCCAGAGAGAGGATGAGAGGAAACCACAGTAGGAAAGGCCTGGGCTCAGACAACAGGGCCTGGGACTCAAGCCTGAGGAATCTCAGAAATGCGTCTCCTCAGCAGAGCAGGGCTGGGTTCAGAGGACTCCCCAAACATTATGTTTCTCACAGCCCTGCTCTGCAAGTTTTGTGGTACCTGAGATAACTGCCAAGGTATTCAGCATTTCTGAGGAGCGTTATGGAAAATGTCAGCAGGACTGTATTCTCGGTGTGGGAGGGAAAAGAAGACCCTTTTGGTTCCTAATTGCTTTCCTTTTACATATATTATTTTTATAGCCAGAAAGGTGTTGACACCTTTAAAAAGTCAACCATTGTCGTCCATGTGAAATATGTGACAATCTGCCTTAGAGCTGTGACTGAAACTTAGCATTGTTTTCTTTCATGAGGGTCCAGCATGAACTGGTCTTAATTATGAAAATGTGGTGATGCTTTTTTTTTTTTTTTGAGTAGCAAAGCGATCACAGAACTTCCTTAACCATCCCTCAGAGACGTCCTGCTGCTTAGAAACAGCAAAGGCAGATGTAAGTGACTTCCTGTGGTCCGTCATTAGGAATGCAAGGATCCGACAGGACAGGTGCCAAGCTGGCAGCTCTGAGACCAGGCCATTTGATTTCGAGACCCAGTGGCTCTTAGAATGCTGAACGCTGGAACTTTGCATTGTCTTTGCCAGATGTCTGCACACGAGTCCCCCCTCAATGTGGAACGAGGAAGGGGAAGGTGGAAGGCAGGAAGATGTGTGTAAATAGAACAGACTCACTAAGCAGAAACACGTGCTATGCCCATTTACCTCATCATAAAATGGGTTGTTCCCTCTCTTGATCCTTGTTCTGTGTGTCTGGCCACAGACATGGACCTTGACCACAGGCTTGATGTTGTTGCCACTTAACTGGCGGCCCTCAATCACTCGGACGCGGATCTGCAAGCACAGAAGGGGTGTTGTTACTGATCCTTCCCCAGCACCGGGTGAGAGAATCCTCAGGTGCCATGTCAGTCTGTCTGCCTGTGAGGATCACCGACGCCAGGCCCGGGGCAGGTGCGCACAGCCTGGGGGTAGCCCCCCCTGCTCATTCCCAAGGTGGAAGTGGGGCTGGGTTGGAGAAACCTAGAGGAGTAGTGGGGTTGAAACAGTCCAGGGCTGGCCCGGGAAAGGGTGCAGTAGGGGGTGGGAGGGAGGTGCCCGCTGCTCTTTCCCCAGCCTCCCACCTGGTCTGCTTGAGCCTGGGATGTACTAACTCACTCCACAGCTGTCTGCCAAGGAAGTGCTCAGAACTAGGAAGATGCACTACTGTGCCTCTATTCTTTCCAACCACCAATGGGAAGGAGGGGTATAGTTTTGTTTCTCTGAAGAGTCTCTTCAGGCTTGACTCCATCTACTCCTGCATGCAATAGATGGACAGCGTTTCTTCTTGGGTTTATGCTCTGATGTCCCTTTTTGCTAGTTGGGCAGCTGCCCTTAGCAACAGGTCCTTCCCAGCAACAGTGCAATTGCCAGAAGCTGGACAATACGGTGGTAGCATAAAAACACAGGGCCCGCTTCTAGGGCTGTTCGCACCTGGAAGTCCTGAGGCTTGTTGGACAGCATCCGCCGGTTCTTCTTTGCTTTCGTGAGCCTCCGGGTGAGGTGAGCCTCCGACACGATCCCACCTGACCCCCTGGGCCCAGGGCCCGTGACCGTGCCGTCCAACCTGTCTTCATCACCTCCATCTTCCTCTTCTTCTCCTGAAACACCAACAAGAGATCCGGTCAGAGATGGCCCTCATCCTATAAATGTCTGAATGCAGGTTTCCTGAAAACAGAATTCTCAGTGTTCAGGGGTGGTGAAGGAGCTGCTCCACTTGGGATGTGCTGCGACTCAGATACAGTTTCTTTAGGAAAATGTGTTCACGGGTGCATCGGGTGCTCACTCAGGCTGTATTCAAAGTGACCAAGAGAACTCCAGAGATGAAGGGGAGAGCAAGAGGAGAAGAGTCAGTTGGACCCCACCAGAAATCACCTGGTTCTGATCTGGGGACCCAGCCTGAGGTCAAGGGGCCTTTCTGTGGTTAGGAGAGAGAGAGGAGACAATCCCAGGGGACACTGGAGCTTGGCAAAGGAGACTTTGACTCCACCATCCCCAGTGCTGGTCTTTTCTCTAGAGATGAACTCATGAGAGTGCTGCATTGCCTCCTTTCTGCTTGAGTCTCCAGGTTCCTAAATGCCCTCTCCACCCTTGTGACAGATGAGAAACACACCTCCGGTTTCCTTGCCAAGCAGACCAATGTGGTCTCATGCTTTCCCTTTGCCCACCTTTTCTGTCACTTCCACATGCATCTATCTCCTCATTTATCTTCCTAACTTCCCTTCATACTCGGGGGGGAAGGTATTTCCTGATTGATAGAGTGAAGCCCCTTCCAATACTTGAGAGCCTACTTCCTTCTGATTCTATGGAAACACCCCCAAGTATCCCACCTGCCCCCCAGAGTACCTCCAGTCGACTCTTCCCTATAGGGCCTTCCCTCTTCACATAGGCACAGCTCTTTCTCTCCTTAAAAAACAAAACTCAATGCTGTCTACTCTGTCTCTCCTTTCTTTTATTCACAAACTCTTTTAAACTCACTGACAATTTCAGCTTTTCTTAACTTAATAGACAAAAAGTGACCAAAAAGTGATGACCTCCTGGTAATCTGTACAATATAATTTAAGGGATCTACTTCGTCCAAAAAAATAACAGCATTCTCACCCTCTACCTTTGGATTCTGAAGCCCCCTCTTTTACAATGCAAAATCATGTAAGAGATCGAATTTCCATGCAGACACATTTGTCAGTCACTTACATTATAGTATGAATTAGTTCAATCAGACTGCCGTGTAGCACAGCTCTTAAAGCTTGGGCTCTGGAGTTATGTGGCCTGGGTTCAAATTCCAGTTTTAAGCTGTGTGAGTCTGAGTAAGTTTCTTAATTTCTGTTTCAGATTTCTCATATATAAGAAGGTGGAAATAATAGTATTTGCCACAGGGTTATTGTAAAGCTAAAATTAATTTTTATGCAAGCCTTCAACATGGTGCCTGGCACACAGCAACACTCAATATATTAGTCTTTTTTTTTTTTTTAAACTTTTGTTGAGGAATCAGTTTTGGTGGGAGTGCAGAACACAAGAACACTTCCCAGAGAGCAGTCATGAGGTAGAGGTAGGGGCTGGAGAAGTCAGTGGGCAGCATGGGGGAAGGGGACACAGAATGAGGAAGGTGCAACCACAAGGAGGTAAAAGCACCTCCCCCCCAGCCCCATGACCGTGTATTGCTTCAGAGTTCAGCCCAGAATGAACCCTCCCTTCATCACCTCTTTTACACTCAGCCTCTCCAGCTACTTCCATCCATAGAGATCCAACATGACTTTTTGCTAAGCTTCAGGGCCCTTTTCTGAGTCTTCCCACTCCACTGAACATGGTCTTGGGCACTGGGCAGCCACACACACTTTTCTGAGTCACACAGCTCTCTTCCTGGCCCTCTGACTAAACCATCTCAGGTTCTTCTTGGGCTCCTCTCCATGTCCTGCTCCCCACATGTGACTTCCCACTCTGTTCCTTAGTCCTCTGCCCCTCTGACCTCATGGCTTCTGCATCTACACTTTAGACCCACAGAGTGTGAGGCCAGAGAGGACTCCAAGATCCCTGGTCAGAACATGTGCCTCACCACAGCATCCAGACAAGACAACTGAGGTCTGGAAAGCCGAGGTGACCTGTTAGGTTATTGGGAGCTGAGCTGAAATGAGGACTGGGTCTTTGCTTACCTCACTGGCTCCAGACTGAGTCTAAAACCAGGCTGTGGGGGAAGGAGCTGCTGTCTGCACCTTTGTCAGGATACCAGGAAACCCCAGAGAGGCTGAAGGCAAGAAGGAATACCTTGGCCCTCTGCAAGATAATCTGGGACTCTTCTACTCCATCCTTGATGAGGTTTCAAAAGCAAGGCTTGCCTGCCTGCCACCCACCTTGGGGCACCCAGGTCTTAGAATGTCCCTCCTCCCATTCTTCACCAGATGAGTGCCTCAACTTCCAATTTTCTCAAGCCCCTGATGAAATACCCTGGCTCTGAACAGCACCACAAGTGACCCTACCCAGGAGCTCAGTGAATGCAGAACCAACAAGGAGACACAGGCCTGCCTTCTTGAGTTTTTCAGCTGGACAGTACAGGGCACTCCTCCGACCCCTGCGCCAGCCTCAGGGAAACATAGGAAGGTCTGGCCCCCCTGCTGCAAACCAGTCCTGAACTGGGCAGTGGCTGGGCTGAATGCCTCAAGGGCTCCTCTGACAACTAAGACAAACTCCCTTTGCTCATCCTGGTTTCCTCCCTGCTGCGAATTGTTCCATTTGGGGTCAGTGGTTATGGAGGGCAGCAAATAGGAGAAGGAGGGGTAAACCGTGCCCTCTGCGTGCTGGCCCCTGTATAAGTCCTCATTAAGCTCTCTCTTTTTTTTTAAAGATTTTATTTATTTATTATTTATTATTATTTATTATTATTTCTGATAGAGGGGAGGGGCAGAGACACAGGCAGAGGGAGAAGCAGGCCCCACCTGAGGGGAGGGAGCCTGACGCGGGACTTGATCCCGGGACCCCAGGATCACGCCCTGGGTCAAAGGCAGGCGCTAAACCACTGAGCCACCCAGGGATCCCCCCTCATTAAACTCTTAATGGATGCTTCTGAAGGACCGCAGGCAATGAAGAGCCAGTTTCTTCTAGGAAATACCTTCTGCCATTCAGACCTGAGCCTGAGGGATGGGTCAGAGGAAACCAGCCTGAGTCATGGCTACTGTCAGCATCTCTGCACATAGCAGAAGGATATTTGAGCAGGAAATCCCCCCATAATGTTGCAGGAAGCTACACAGCATTAAACAATGCCACCCCAAGTGTTCCACAAAGAATGAGGGGGGCCCTTTAGGCACTGCCAAGCGCACTCTTCTCTGCAGGCTGTTTCATTACCAGATGTGGGTAGTTGTGTGGGCATGCCCTACTGCTGAGACCCAGGAATAAATCTGAACCACAGCTCAGATGATCTACAAGGATGACTAGAGAGGGCAACATTACATTGGGAACCACTAACTAAATAGAAAGTTGCTGATTGTATTTGCTTCCTTGTATTTGCTGGCTGTCACAAAGAACCCCAAACTAGGTGGCTTAAAGCAATAGAAATTGATTCTCTGACGGTTCCAAACCCTAGAAGGAGAGTGTTGGCAGGGCTATTCTCCCTCAGGACCATCATCTCATCTAATCCTCTTCCATTCCTTGGTGGAGAGTCTTTTCTGGATTTTCTTAAGTAGGCCCCACACCCAGCCTAGAACCTAACGTGGGGCTTGAACTCATGACCCTGAGATCAAGACATGAGCTGAAATCAAGGATCAGATGCTTAACCAACTGAACCACCTAGGCATCCCCCTTCTGGAATATTTTATGCTTTTTTGGGTGGAGAAGATATTATAACAACCCCGTTTCTCTAGAGTCCTAGAATGTCATTCTCTGCCTGTGATATCTTGTAACATTAATTTTGGAGATAATTCCTTCCTGCTTCTTATTAGCTGGTGGCTCCTGGCAGTGCTGGGCATTCCTTGGCTTGTGGCTGCATCCTTCCAATCCCTGCCTCTGTTGGCACATGGCCTCCTCCCCCTGGGTATCTGGGCACCCCCACGTCTTTTTTGTAAAGGTACCAGTCACTGTAACAGTATGATTTCATCTTAGCTAAGTGCATTTGCAAAGATCCCATTTCTGAATAAGGGCACCTTTTGATATTCTGTGTAGGAATTGGCGGGGGACACTATTCAACTCCCTACAAAGGCCATCTTTTGATTCTTTCCCGTGTGTTCCATCTATTACTCCAGTCTACAGTCTGTAGCCACACAGGCACCCTCAGTCTATCAACCACATCATTTTCCATGCCTCCCCACCCCCTGCCACTGTCTTCACATCTTTTTTCTCTTGATCTGTGCCAGTCCATGCTCTAACACTGCCCTGCTCCTCTTCAACCTCAACTCCTTCCTTCCTCTGGTTTACTGTACTCACCTGGTTCATTCAACCTCCACTCACTCCACCCCTTCACCTAGGGAGCTAAGCTTGGCTAAACACTCACCCCCTTGGCCAGTCCCACTTTAATTTCATGATCACACATGTTAAATGGATTCACACGCCATCCCACCATATTTCCAAGGCATCTATCCTGGATCCTGGTCTGAGAAAGCCACTAATTGGCCAACACAATCAAATCACTTTGCTTTTCTGAACTTCCACCTATTGTGCACCTTGAAAGCTTCAGATAACCTCTCCTTCTCATTGCCAGCTAATGAACTTGCATCTTATTTCATTAAGAAAACAGGTAATCAGAAGAGAATATCTTCATCCTCCCAACTCCAAGTCAACCTTCCTACCTGCCTCTGTTGTCTGCCTTCCCTCCTGCTACAATCACTGAACTGTGTTCCCCATGAGGGCAATCCTTCCATACGTGTGCAGACCTCATCTCCTCTCCCCACTCAAGGATTTTGCTTCTGCAATTTCTGCCTCTCAGGAGGATCATTCCCAAATATGTAAAATATAGCCCACAATAAAAAAAAACGAAAAATGAACAAAACAAACACAAAACAACTTTCTTTGACTCTCCCTATGGTTACTGCTCTATTTTTCTGTTCCTCTTAAAATGTCACTTTGGCCATGTCAAGCTTTTCACAATTCCTTTATATGAATGCTATCCTGCCTCTCCAGCAATTTCCATGCCCTTCAGTCAAACCCTACCAAGCTTCTGACTGCTGCCAACACTGACCTGTCTCCTTTCTGAATGTCAGTAACCCTTTATGTGACTATGAAAAGATGCTTCAAATCCTATGTCATCAGGAAATACAAATTATTATTTTTTAAAAGATTTTATTTATTTATTTATGAGAGAGAGGCAGAGAGGCAGAGACACAGGCAGAGGGAGAAGCAGGCTCCAGGCAGGGAGCCTGACGTGGGACTCGATCCTGGGTCTCCAGGATCATGCCCTAAGCTGAAGGTGGTGCTAAACCACTGAGCCACCTGCGCTGCCCAAGAAATACAAATTAAAACAGTGAGATACCACTATACAAATTAGGATGATCAAAATCTGGAAGACTAATAACATCAAATGCTGGTGAGGATGTGGAGCAACAGGAACTCTCATACATTACTGGTAGGTATGCAAAGTGGTATAGCCACTTTTAAGACTGTTTAGCAGCTTCTTACAACATTAAAGGTATTCTTTCCATGTGATCCAGCAATCACGCTCCTTGGTATTTACCCAAAGAGGTTGAAAATGTATATTCATACAAAATCCATACATGGATGTTTATAGGAGCTTTATTCATAATTGCCAAACTTGAAAGAAACCAAGATGTCTTTCAGGAGGTGAATGAATAAATTAACTGTGGTATATCCAGACAATGGAATATTATTCAGTGCTTAAAGAGTAAGCTATCAAATCATGAAAAGACATGGGAAAATCTTAAATGCATATTACTAACTCAAAGTCAGTCTGAAAAGACTGCATACTATATGATTCCAACTCAAGGACATTCTGGAAAAGGCAAAACTATGGAGACAATAAAAGGATCAGGAGTCACCAAAGTTGGGTGGGGGATGAATATGCAAAGCACAGAGGATTTTAGGGCAGTGAAAGTACTCTGTATGATACTAAACTGATAGACATATGTCATTATACATTTGTCCAAACCCTAGAATATATGCCACCAAGAATGAGCCAAGAATGAACTCTAAGGGAAACTATGGACTTTGGGTAATTACAATGTGTCAACATAGGTTCATCCTTTGTAAAATGTGTACCATTCTGATGAGTGACACTGATGATGGAGAAGGCTACACATGTGCAGGGGCAGGGTGTGTATCTGAAATCTGTTATCTTCCTCTCAATATTATGGCAAACCTAAAACCGCTCTAAAAGAAAACAAAGTCCTTAAATACACACAATGAACACACAAGTCCCTCAGGTATCCAACTCCTGGGACCTATAGTCAAACTAGTTTCTTCACTTTCCAGGGACGAATTTTCCTGAAAATCTTCACTTTTATGTTCTATAATTAAGATTTCAAAGTTCTTCCATGCAGGACTTATTATATGAATGGCAATCTTTAAAATCAGTATTGGTAATAATGAATAGTGATTATCTCTGGAGGATGGGACTGTGGAAGATTTGCACTTTTTGTGTTTTATATTTCTGTAATGTCTACATTTTTACAAGCTATCATTGCTTTTGGACTCAAAAAGATCAATGAGTTCAAAAAATTTTAATTTGTAAAGACCTATATAAATTAGAGGAAGCAGACTCATTGCTTTGACATAGAATGGTAAAGTTTTTTAAAGAGCCAATTGAAAAGAAAAAGAAAAATAAATAAAAAATAAATAAAAAATAATAAATAATAAAAAATAAAAAATAAAAAGAGAAAAGAAAAAGAAAACAAATTTTGGGCCAGATGTTCTGCTTAGGTTATTGAAGTATATGATGGCAGGAGGTGTGGCTATCTTGCTCTTACTTCTCTGCCTCATATTTGTTGGTCTTTTCTTCCCCCAAGTCTGTAAATTGTTGGTTGTTTTGTTTTTTTCCTAGCATCTTCCCTAGTATGGAGTTGTAGTAAGTACCCAAAGAAATCTTTGCTTAGTTGAATTGAATTGTCTTATTAAGACAAAAAAAAAAAAAAAGGTTTTCTCTCTTGAAACATCCAAATAACCCAGGATGTTGAAGGATTTTTTTAAATACCGAAGAAGAGATTCTTTCAGCTGGATTACGAAGCCGACATTCAGAATGTCACTCTTGACCCAGCTTTGGTGAATAGTCATCTAATAAAGCAAAGATAATACTTCTAGGTCAAAGAACTCTGTTCTTCTTCTTTTCTTTTCTTTTCTTTTCTTTTTTTTTAAGATTTTATTTATTTACTCATGAGAGACACACAGAGAGAGAGGCAGAGACACAAGCAGAGGGAGAAGCAGGCTCCATGTAGGAAGCCTGACGCGGGACTTGATCCCGGGTCTCCAGGATCACGACCTGGGCTGAAGGTGGCGCTAAACCGCTGAGCCACCCGGGCTGCCCTGTTCATTTTTTAAGTAACAAAATTTCATTTTTGTCATCTCACACTTAAAAATGAACTTTCCCTGCAGACACAGCTCATTTCCTGCCTAGCACCTGTTAACACTCTTTGTTTGAAATCCAAATAAAAGGAGCTCAGGTTCTTTTCCTATCTCCACCCAGCAGTATCAGGGATTCTAGAGAACTTCTGAGAAAGACCTTGGCCAACTGCCACTGCAGAGCCTGCTGGGAGTGAGTTTCCTAAGAGAATGGGTGAACTCCCAGTCCAGGAACACTGCTGGAGCATTAGTGCTACCAAGACAATCCAGAAGGTGAGGAGCAGGAGCCTCAAGCAGAGGGACCTTAGATGGCAAGGATTCTCTCCTCACTGGATTTAAAGTTCAGAGCTTTTCTCATTTCTAAGGAGGCAGCCTTTGCTCCAGAGAAATCATATGGTCTCTGAGCATGCCCTATCCGTGGTCCATCTCAGAGGATGGGATCTTCCCGTACACTCTCAAATAGTTTGATGAATTGCTTATTCTCAAAGTCTCTCTGGTCTACTAGGACACAACTTTTTTCTTTTCCTTTTTTAAAAAAGATATTTACAAATAAGCATTAAGTATCACAATGTGACTTTGAGCCAAATCAGATCATTCATTCTTTTCCAACAGCTCTGATATTTAGAGGAAACAATTTGAATGTTCATACAGTGTTCCACCCAACTGAGCTCATGACTACACGTCAACTAGAATTGTTTTTGTAAAAACAGTAATAATAATAATAACAATGGCCACCATTTAGGTAGCACTTACTGTATACTAGGCACTGAGCTAAGTGCTTTCTTTATATGTCTTATCTCATTTAATCCTTGTGACAACTTTCTGATCTAGGTGCCACTATCATCCCCACTTTATGGTAAAGAAAACTGAGATTAAGAGAGAAGCGATTAAGAGAGGCTAAGTGATTTATCCAAGGCTACATGGCAGATTAACAACAGATACAGAATCCAACCTGGCCAGTCTGACCCCAAAGCCCTTGCTCTTATAAAGTCAAACTTTCACGATAATAAAAAAAGTTTTTTTCTCTAAAACTTAGACTAAATATGCCTGGAGAGCAGGAGCTGTACCCTAAAGCATTTATCACCCAGCACTGCAGTATCTAGTGTTAGGTCGAGAAACCCAGCAATGACTTTCTTTATTTCATAAATATTAAAGAAATGGTGTGGCACCAGTTTACTGTAAACTGTAAGTTTACTCCTTTGCTTGAATGATTCACAGTATTATCTTTTCCCTAAAGGCCTGCCTGAAGTGGTAACACAAAAGGGCTCATTTAACATTTTGGCTCTTGAAATGGAATGAACATAATGAAACTGCCGTTTATCTTCTAGTATACCCGGATAAGAGCATCCTCCCAGCAGCCATGCCCATCTATAACCTTAGAACATGACATTATTTGGAAATAGGGTCTTTGTGGATGGGATCAAGCAAAGATGAGACCACACTGGATGAAAGTAGGCTAATCCAACCACTGGGATCCTTACAAAAAGTAAGAAATTTGGACATACCCAGGGACCATGCCCTGAGATGACAGAGGAGGAGATTGGAGTGGTGAATCTGCAAGCCAAGGAACAGCAAAGATTACCAGTAACCACCAGAAGCTAGGACAGAGGCCTAGAACAAATTTTTCCTTGGGGTCTCCATAAGGAACCAGTCCAGTCAGCATCTTGATTTTTAGCCTCCAGAACTGTGAGGGAATCAATTTCTATTGTTCAAGCCAGCCAGCTTATGGGGCTTTATTACAGCAACTCTAGAAAACTAATAAACAGGATCTGGCTAGGAAAAATGGCAGTGTGAGAAAAGGTAAGCAGATCCTCCCAATTCAGAGGCAATGCCAGATATCCTGCCAGTTGGGGTTGCCTTTTGCAGGCCAGAAAGTACCTACTGTCCTTCTCAGGCTAACATAAACCCTGGTGACAGCAGGCTTTGGAGAGGGGGTGAGAAAGAAAAGGGTAGGACCAGTCAGTTCAGCTCCCCCAATAATGTGCTATTCCAGACTGGACTGTTTCCTCTGGGTTTCATTTGTCATTACTGCTGTGGCAGCAAAGGGAGCCATGGACATTTTTGGGCCATTGCAGGGTTTTTGTAGGGCTGAGCATGTCTGAGCACCATACAACATGCCCATGGTGGTACATAGAGGTGCTGCTGATGCACTGGGGCTGTCAGTTCTAATTATCCCCAAGGGAGAAGGGACCAGATGACCCATGTTAAACACTTACAAGTACCTGGTCAAGAAGTGAGCCAGAACCTCAGTAACGGGCCACCTCGGGGTGTGGGTGAGCAGGGACAGTGGTTGGGGTCAGGCAGGAGGGATATGGCACTGTAGGTGTTGAGTAAACCCCATGGGCTGCCAGAGAGCTGAGTTCAGAACCAAGAGAACTGATGGGCACCTGTGTGGCTCAGTGGTTGAGCATCTACCTTTGGCTCAGGTTGTGATCCTGGGGTTCTGGGATCAAGTGCCACATCAGGCTCCCTACAGGGAATCTGCTTCTCTCTCTGCCTGTGTCTCTCCCTCTTTCTCTGTGTATCTCTCATGAATAAATGAATAAATAAAAGTTAAAAAAAAAAAAAAAAGAACCAAGAGAAATGAAAAGACAGGTCCTGAGGAGCCAAGGCTGGCAGGAACAAGTGCCCAAGTGCTCTCCCAGGAAGAACTTCAAGACAGCTGGTAAGTGTGGCAAGAAAAGGGACTCCTTCTTTCCTGGGGCCCTTGCCAGGGCTGGGGAAACAGGAGCATTTGGCTAGGTATCTTCGGGAAGAGGAAGGGACAGAGACACTTTTTACATCACATCACCTTGGAAAAACGCTAAGAGGTCAAACTTACCTGCATGAAAGGCCTAATCGTCTTGTAGGCTTCCTTCCCCCTGAGGCCCAAAGCCTTCCCCAGAGCCAGCAGTCCCCTCTAGAGCAGCACCCAATGCCCTGAAGGACCAACAATCCGCATCAGAGAAAAGGGAGCAGGAGGTGAGTCATGCTGAGGGAAATGATTCATTAAAGGACCAAGGGGCTATTCAGGGGCTGGGATGGAGTTAAAGCCAAGGGAGAGAAAGAGGCCCAATCCATGGGCACCAGCCATAAGACTGGTACCTGAGAGCACAGCCTGCTGATCACACATTTAGGAAGTGAAGAGACCCATGAAAAGAGCAGAGGTCACTCTTGGAGCTTAATAACCAGGGGCATTCCAACCAGGGGTAGAAGCTACAAACCTGAAGCAAAGCCTTGCTTAGCAGTTTCCGCTAGAGCTTGTGTGTTGGACGGGCCCACTGTGAGGCTGGCCAGTAAGGGGCTGTCTCACCCTCCTCCTCTCCCCTGAAGGGCATTTCACAAACAACTGTAATGTCCCAGTTTGGGGCAGCTCTACCTATCCCATGGGGCCCTGTCCAGGTGAGCAGGGCACTATAGACAGTACAATGACAAAGAAAGCTTTCTTGGAGACTCCTTCTGTGTCTTTAACAGACTACCCCTGGCATAGGTGGGGCCTTCCAAAGGGTCAGCTTACCTTCTGTGACTGACACACTGGTCCCACTGGGGTCATTTGGATGTGGAGCAGAAGGTGGATCATAGCCAATCACCAAGTCAATGGTGGCCTGGGTAGAAATAATTCATTGCAGGCAGAATCAGTGCAGGGTAGCGGATTCAATGCAAACAAAATCAGCAGGAGTAAAAAGTTCTGGAAGGGGTGAGCAGGCGGATGGGAAAGTGAGAAGAGAAGGAGAGAAGGATCACACATGCTCCATTGTTTCTATCTTCCCTCTGGAGAGCCAGGTGGGCAGGAAAGCCTGAGAAAGGAATTACCTGTTATAGGTTGGCAAGTGTACCATTGCTAACGGGCAATCTCACAAATTGGAGCAAAGTTGTGCCAAGCAAGCATGAACTTGTAATTAGCCTTCATCCTAGACTTGAGATGGCCTCCAATCACAGAGGCTCATTTTACATGGTTGAGTTAGTTGTGTGCACACTGGCTTCTTTATTCATTGCTGAAATTTATTTTCATTTTTTTCTTCTCTCTCTAAAAACAACTTGAGTGACTAACAAAAATTATATAACAATGTGATTCATAAAATAGAATAAAAGGGAATCAAGTCTGATTAAAGAGAAAACAAATATGCAAATCATGAGGTTCAAGGTAACTGCATCTTGGGTAAAATGTGACTCCAAGATAGCTAGGAACCAAGGCAAAAAGGAGAACAGAAAATATTATGTAACTTTCATTTTCAGAAAGGAAGAAACATATTAGTTCCTTACAGAAAATAAAGTTTTTACCATTTTTAAAACCTGAGATAAATTTCTCACATGGAGCATTAATTTAGGGCAGAGTTTCCTATACTTAAGCATTTCCTATAAAACCTATAAAATTTCAAAAAGTTTGCTAGGGAGCGTCAACATAGGGATACTAACCCAAGCCGATAACTATTAGCTACTGTTATGATAATTTCACAAAAGAAATTAATCTTAACAGCAAAAATGAGGAAGGACAAACCTCAGAATAAAGAGAATCCTTTGCAAATATGGATGGCGCATGTACACACACCCACACACCTGCACATACATACCCAAGTTACCAGTTAAAATACAGACATAACATTTAGGACATAGTCATACTGAAAATTATTCATTGTTTATCTGAAACTCAAATTTCAATGGGCATCCCATACTTCCAGCTGCCATTTTTGCTACATGTGGTCAACTCTAGTATGTCCACGCATGTGCGCATGCACCCAGCATACTGCCTTTATTTTTTCTCATCTGTCTGTTTGTCAGTGAATACTCTTTCATGGGTCAGCACATTCTGTGTTCAACTTAGGAACTACAGAGCTGGGAGACACTGAACAAAACAATAAATGAGACCCCCCCCCAACAACAGTTTTGTGACAAATAAAGAATCATAAGAGCAGCATCCCACAGCAGCATCCCACGGCTACCTATGCTGAAGACCCAGGCCACAACCTGAAGGTTGAATGCAAGGAGCACTGAGGGGCTCGACTGCTAACCTTAAGTGAAGAATCAAACTTTCAAAACTTAGAAAAGGACATGGATGCCTCGGGATCAGTGATTTCCTGATAACATCAGGATTCCTAGAAGTGCTCCAGTTCTATGTGTGCTTGCTTCTGTGCTTAAAAAACGAAACCCAAACCAGCCAGAAGCACCACTGACTGGTATCATCTTTCCTAAGTATGATTTCTCTCAGCCAGATTTTGGAAAAATAGATGACAGATGACACTGAGTTTACGTTTTAGAATTTAGAATGTCGGTTCACAGTAAACCTTTAAGTTTCAGAGTATAGACCAACAAAATCAGCATTCTGGAAAGGCTTTGAGAAGCCTAACCTGTATTCTTGCCTACAGGGTTGGCCTATTTTAGTGTAAAATTTTCTCCTTTTGCCCAGGCTCCCAAGGAAATTAAATTGATTGGGAAATAAAGATGTTAAAGGTTAATGGAGCAAGTGTGGTAGCTTTATGAGCACTGTTAGCAAGCCAATGAAATCTGAGCGCTATGAGCTTTGAATCCATTTATTTCTTTTAAGTGCACTCGAGAAAGAGAGTTCTGGGCTTATATCAGACAATATTAGTATGTACTTATTTAGAGAGGCTGCCAGTGCAATGATAAACATCATGATATTCACATCCGATGTTCCAAAGTAATATTAATGAAACACCTTCAACAGAATGTCTCAGAGAGTGTCTGATACAGAGAGCTATGCTCACCACACAAATGTAAACACCCAAGTGGTATTCACAGAGCTATACCAAGAGAGGGTCCCACTCACTCTATAGCATTCTGTCAAAGAAAATCAAGTTTATCTAATCTATGAGTTCTGTGATTGCAAGTATAGGATAAGGCCATATCATTTGCAAGTAGATGTGTTATCTCAAAACCAGCAGTGGTGTGTGGGTGTGGATGTGTCTGTGCACGGTGAGCTGATTATAATTTCACACTCTTTTTTTTTTTTAATTTCACACTTTTCTTAATGAAATTTTGGTTACTTATCTCCCTTCAAAGTCATTCAACAAGAGAGAATGTGCTCACCCCAGTATCTTGCCCCTTTTCGCTGAGCAGGGAGATGAGTTTGTACGGCAGTGATCTGCTCTGGTCACCAGTCAGGTCCTTCAGGGCTACAGTGGCCGTGCCAATTAATCTGCAGGTGAAACAAGAAAGCACACAGTAACCTAAGTGAGATGCTTTTACTTTCTCAGCAGACCTCCTAATTCCCCTCCTATTCGTCTGCTCTCATTAAAATCACTCATAGTGAAATAAATTTGGGGAATTTTGGCAGTAAACATCACTTTTCCATAGCAGGTAGTCATTTTGAGAGTCTTCCTATGGTGCCTATGAAATTTCAAGTCATGAATGAGGTAGTCACCATAAATGGGTGACAAAGACTGAATAGCACCCTTCAGAATCCAAGAGAGAAAAGTAGGACAAAATTCAGACATTCCTCTGAAATGTAAATGTAAAAAGACCCATCTGCCATGGCCTACTGTAAAAAATGTCCTCCCCAGGGAGACCTGCTGCAAATAAGTTGCTAGTATACTGATGAGGCCAACTTACTAACCTGCATACTCTGGAGCAGAATTCAGAAGTTGGATGTGCGTAATCCTCCCTGTTCCTGGACCCCGAGGGATTATGTTCAGTCTCTACTACTTACCCATCCACCTCTCAGTGTACATAACCTAATGGTATGGAAGCTTCCATATGTCTCTACCCATCACTGTCAGGCCCCCTACAGGTAGGGATTGTTGCCTTTTCTGTTCAATACTCTCACCTCAGTGCTTGGAACATAGATCTTTTATTCATAGTTATTTACTGAATGAAGGAAAGAATAAATAGATCTACATACATTAAGAATGAACACCCAAAATATTTTTGTAGTTGGGGAATGTGATTGAAGAAATTTATGGAACACACAACCACCAACAGTTAGTGAATATAAAAATGTAACCTACAAAATATAGTTTGTAAATTAGCGATTATAACAAACAACACAGAATGAGATTGGATGAATTGAAGAAGTTCCCTTTGTGAAATCCAGTTGAAAAGCAAAGAAAGCTCAGAGGTGTGCTCTCAGTATGGACACTGGAAAAAGGAAAAAAGAAACAGGAAGAATTTAAAAATATTTATTTATACCTTGCCTACATTTGCAGTGACTGATGCAAATAAATGGCAGACATGATAGCATGAATATAATTAGCATAAAAATAGAAAACTAAGCATCAAATCCTCAAAGTGATAGAAGAGATTCCTTATATCAAAAAACACAGGGTAAAGAAACCATGGTTGAGCATAAAACATAACTCTGGGCTTTTGGGCAAAAGTAATATCAATGTGTGAACATCATTTGTGAGCTGACATATATCCATATTCTCCTCTCTCCCTCAGGCCTCAGAAATGGAAGTGGATTATAGATCTGGGGTCAGTCACTCAACCACATACATCCACTGGCTCGACAATATGAATAAGGGACTTCACTTTCTGTGAATAGGCCTATTAGACTGTACAAGATCAGAAAATTGCTATGGTACCCTGTCTCACCCAATCCACCAAATGGCATGAAGCATTGCACATGGCTTCTTGGAAGAATACATGTTCTTGGACAGAACACCACATAAAAAGCTCAACGACCACGATGGATTCTCATCTCTTCTAATATCGCAAGTACAGTCAGCTATTGGCAATGGAAAAGAAATTCTGCCTCTAGATGGTTAAGAGTGAACATTTCAGCCCTTTTAGGTCAATACAGGAATTAGGTCTTTCAGTTGACGCTGAGAATTGATGGAACTTCTTAGTTTTTAGAGTAATAGAGTAATTTCTCAGTTGAGCATGTTCACTAAGTTTGCTAGATTTTTAGAAACTGAGTATATTTTCTCCTCACTTAGATTTTAATTTCTCTGACATATTGAGGACAAGAGTCTACACATAACTCCATCGCCACCAGATGAAACAAGTACACCTCCCACACAAAGTGAGAGTCCTTGGCAAAATCTCTTCCACATCTCCGTCAGCCCCACATGATATGAGCCTGATGAGAATTTCTTCCCAAGTTTTAAAAATAGCATAGAAAGCCATGAGGTTGGCTAATTGAGTTTTTAGGATGAAATGTGAAAACTACAATTTTAAAAGTCATCTGACTGGTATTAAATGTCTAAATGAGGTACCTGTCTTGAAAGACATGGAAACACACTGGATTTTATTCCTCACAGTTCCATGATTCATAATCTATCTGTACAATTAAAATAATAACATTGTACATTTGGACATGCACAGATTTGCTTTTGCTGAGGCCAAGATGACCTGAAACTCTATCAGCAGGAACTAATTCTTAGGAGAAAACAAAATATATCACACTGGGACAATACTGAGAGGGCTGGCCTGCAGTTGGAGCAGTATTTCTCAACCTTGGCACTACTGACATTTTGAACTTGACAATTCTTTGTTCTGGGGGGCTGCCCTGTGCTTTGTCAGATGTTCAACAGCATCCTTGGCCTCAACCCCCGGGCATCTCTGGACCCTGCCAATGGTGCCCTAGAGGGCAAAATCACCTCAGGTTGAAAAACACTGGGGTAGACAATTTCTGTTCTTGCCTTAACTCAGTGTCCCAACTTCCTTCAAGTCGTAACCACCAAGTCACCCAACTCTCTGAGCCCACTTTGTCGTCTGCAAATAAGTGGCATGAAGTAAATAATTTCTCAGACCCTTACCTATTAAAGTCTGTGGCTAGGCTTGTACATGTGATATTTTCTACAGATATCTATGTAGAAAACTATCTCATGTTAAATATTTCTTTCTCTTAAAATTCTCGTTCATTGATTTAGGAAAAATATATCTTAAAATATGTCCATGTTGGACAATCCAGAACATATTGGCCTATGTTCTTGTGGTCAAGCTTAAATTCATACGGTGTCAGGGGAAAGGTTAGGCCAATAACAGAACTGTGGAACACCAGGTAAGACAGTAGGGAATGGTGCCTTGTGCTAACTGGAGAGGACAGGCTCGCCTGGAACACAAAGCCCACCCGCTGGCCCTTCATGGCCATGAATGGCTCTACATCCTCTGTTCTGACTCAACCACTACGTGTAGATTTCCCTTCCCCCTAAGAGGCTGAGAGACAGTGATGACAGAGAGTGGACGAGGAATGGAGTAAAATAAAAACAGCCTATTATAAACTCACACTTCAGTTCCTTCTTTCAGAAACTCTAGTCCCATTTCTTACAATTTGTTTTTTTTTCATCATAAACTTCTGATGCTTTTGTGTTTGTATGTGGGAGAGGTGGCTTAACAGAAAACTTCACTTTCTTTTTTTCTGAAGTAAAGACAATGTGTTCACATGAAAGCCTGGGAAGATTTTAATCCCCCCAAATATTTTTAACAGCTAGGCTGAGTTGAAATAAAATGCCAACAGTAACAACTTCTAAGCTTTCATTGTGAATTGGAGACAGCGCCCCCTATAGGCAAGTCTGAGCTCCGCAGGACTCGGAGGGCCGGCCAGCCTGGTGTGGGCTGCTTTCTGTGATGTTGCCTGGCTACAGATTACTGTGAGAGGCTGGGAAATGATGACCTGACCTCCTACACAGGGGACAAGAGCAGTGCAGCCGGACCACAAGCCAGCTTCCTTTAAAGGAGGTGACACTAAACCAAAAGCCCTTTTTCATTCCTATTGCTAACGCTATAAATATGCTAACAAGTTACAGTGTGACAGTAGTGCACACAGTTTGCCTTGAATTTGCATGGAAAAATAAGAGTCTCCCCGTGGACTTCAGCCAACACTAAAACAGATGGACCACGTCTCAAAAGGAAACTTTACAGTGGAAGAATCTCAGGGCCCTTTAGCTTTGTTTGCAGAATTAATAAGCTGCAGATGTATTCTGAAGTGAAGAAAAAGCCAGTCTTGTTCTTATCCCTTACAGTTCTTGAATGTCTAGATAGTCTTGAGTTGGGTCTCTCTGTGACATGAAAGTAATTCTAAGCAGTGGAATTGAAAACTAGTCAACTTCGTCAGGCAAGGGTTGGTTCGGAACTTCTCTAACTTGTTAAAACAAAGTCTAGTATGTTTAAAAAAGAGAAAAGGGAAATGTTCTCCCTATTAGCATAGACCCAAATGTTAACAGCCACATGCCACTGTGGTGAGTAAGGGCTTTGCTGGCTGAGTTCATGAGAGCTCACATATATCAAGTTGTTCTGTGCAGCAGGGACACAGCCCACATGGATTACTGGAGGAGGGTTTACTGGAAATTCCTTTGTGAAGGAAAGAAAAAATACATTGGACTCTGGAAAGTAAATCACATGCACTGTTTCTGCCCCTAGAGACTGCAGCGTGTCTCAACTTTCCATCCTCTATGAGGGAATAACAATCCCCAACTGGGCTGAGGACAGATACTTCTCCAAGCTGCTCCCAGGTCCCCTGTAGAAAACCTGAAAGGGCCAGTCATGTCCACCCTTTGAAGCACTGGGCTCTCAGCCAGCTGAGCTTTGTCATTTCAACCAGGCCAGAGTGGTCTTGGGGTTCCCTGGCTGGGCCCCATCACCCACCCCTACACCTATTCCCCAGGGCCTGTATCTGTCAAACTCCTCCCCACACCATCCCCACTCATACCCCCAAGCTGAGCCCAAAGGTGGGAGAGGCAGGCTTATACCTTGCTTACAACCAGATGGGTGGGAAAAGCTGGGGCAATCATGACAGCAAGTGCTATCACAGGAAGCTGTGAATAAGCAAAAACCCCCTCAAAGGGCATCTTCTGGGTCTCCCAGCCACTTCACCAGTGAAGAACCCTCCTGAGTCTCCCAAGCAGCCCACCTGGCCCTTTGGATTAGCTCATACACTGTAGTTCCCCAGAACTCCCTGCAGCAGAATCACCAGGGCAGTTACAGATTCTCAGGACTCAGAGTCAGACTGTGTCATTAGTTCATTCTTATACCCAGGAAGTTTGAGAAACAATGGTCTAAAACCAGTGATTCTAAGTGGGAGCAAGAAAAGTAGAGGGATGGGTGGAGGGTGGGTCAGGGCAGGAAAGGCAGTTGGCAAAGCTATATCTGGAGGGAGGGAGACATGTATGGTTTTTATTTTTTATTTTTTTCATGTATGGTTTTTAAAAGTACCTTCAATATGATAACACACATTCACATTTGAGAATTGGGCACAGAAATCCAATTATTTAATAGAACAAAGTAGTAAGCAAAACTTGAATAAAATCCACTCAGCAAGCCTAGTTATCTGTACTTTTCCTGTGGCTTTCCCTCCTTACTCCATACCAGGATTGTCAGAGAGCCTTGGGGCCTTTGTCCTGTTCATCAAATGTAGAAACACTGGTCCAAGATGTGACTCCCAAACCTGGCTGTGTATCAGCCCCCCTCTGGGGCTGGGCTGTGTTCTGTACTTTTCACAAACTCCATTCCTGGGTTTTGGAATCACTGACCTGGTCTGGGGCAGGTTTTGCAGGATTCAGGGCTGGCAACAACTCCCTTTTTTTCCAGTCCCTCCCAACCCTGCTGCCTGTGGCAAATGGCGTCACTTTAACCAGAGAAGGAACTGAGTGGAAGCCAAAGCCTCTGCAACAAAAGCTCTCTGGATCAGTGAGGCATCTTGGCCAGAGTCAGTCACTTTGTGGCTGCAAGGAGGTCAGCTAGCCTAATGCCTGGCATGCAGGCTTTGCTCAATAATTAGTTCTGGAATAAATGACTGTAACCTGCTATTTTGTTATTTTCACCTAACCAATTCTCCTGTTCACTCAGTCCTCAAAGCTCTGAATCTGTGCTTGCCTGTTTTAACAGTGTAGGGGAATACCCAGGCTCTGCCTCTGTCTAATTCCCCCAGCCATTAGAATCAAGGTAGTAGCTTTCATGTATTCACTCATTCATTCACTCATTTATTTACTCATCAAGTACTTGGACCTAACAAGTAAAGGAGACAGAATAACAGTGATTGAGAATTTGGAGCTATGCAGCACTGACTAATTCAGACTCCTCCTCATACTAGAGGCCGTATACAGGTTGTTTTACTTCTCTGAGTCTCAGTTTCCTTGTCTGTAAAATGGGGATTATGGCAGCTACTACCTAACAGTATTGTAAGGATGGTGCAGTAAGTGCTTAACAGTTATTTATTTTTTTTATTTCAGACACTACTCTAGTAAAGGGGATCCAAAAGAAGCATGTGATGCCAGCCCAGTACTTACAGGGAAAGCTGGTATGAACTCAAGCCTAAATCACAGGAAAGTGGGATATCTATGCAGGGATATGGGTAGGCAGGCAGGAATGAACAGATAAGAACCCTTTTAACTACCCACATCCATTTCTGTGCAATCACTGTGCAAAGTTCTTAAAACCAGCCCTTTCTACACAAAACAGCTCCCTCCCCAACCTCAATGCTGTGTATACCAAGAGTTTCTCTGGAAAACAATTTTTATTTTCAGAATTAGACCAGAAGTAAACTTCAGCTATAGCTGAATTCTCATAAGATCCAATTAATGGAATCTGAATAAAGTTTTTAAAGCCAGAGTTTTCATAAGATATTCCACTATAAAACAGACTCCAAAATAATTCCTTATGCAAAAACCCTACCTAACCAGTACACACATATACATATGCACATATGCACGCATACACACACACACACACACACACACACACACACACCTCTCATCATTTTCTCCTCTTTTTCCCCTGCTTTATTTTTCTTCATCGTTACTGATCACCATCTGATATGTTCCCTCCTCTCAGATATAAACCTGATAAAAGGCATGGAGTACTCCCAATGCCTAGAGCAATGTCTGCACACATAGGCATTAGTAATTATTTGTCGAATGAATACATTAATTGATACGTCACTGAAGATAGTCCAATAACTTGGCAAATGACTTACAAATTGTAAAGCTTCCTTTCCTAAGAGATGGTCCTCCAAGTGCAATTAGAGGATAATTATAGCTCTTGTCATTATGAAATGCCTTTCTCTTTCAAGTCTCTCTAGGTGTCTTTCTCCAGGGCTGTTGTCCCCCTTTACTTACTCATGAGATGTTAAGGGATGCCCGCAGGACTGTGGCAGCTACTTAGCAGTTCTCTCCAAATACGGGGGCTCAGCCTTAGCACCCGGAGTCAGCCAGCCCAAGCCAGTTTTGATCTTTTCATAGTTTTGCCACTCTATTGATAGATAATATGGAACTAAAGACAACCGAACCAAGAACTCCTTTCCACAGTAACTCTGGCTTCTGGTTTAGATGTCCACACAGTCTGAGAAGTTGCGTCAGTTAGAAAGCCCGCCTCAGCCCATGGGTTGTCCATCCCTCCTCACCAACTACAGGGGAAGAAAGCAAGGTGGTGGCTCCACCTAAACAAATCTCACTATCATGTGTACATGTGGTGATGTGAGAAGTGAGCCTCATTGCTAAGAGAAATAAAAGTATAAAAAGACTGAAGACAAGGTCTTCTATATACCAGGAAATGAAAATTTCTCATAAGCCATACCATACTTCTCCACTAAATCAATTCCATTCCAAACCACATTCTCTGTTTTCTCTAATAAAAAACGAAAACAAAACCTCCAAAAAACCCCACAAACCTTTAACCTTTAGTTCGTATATTTTGCAACCCAAGCTTGTCTCTTTTCCTTTTCTAATTCTGTATCCCCAGGTCCCACTTTGTGTGCATGCGTGTGTGTAGCTCTAGACTCCCATCTGCAGTCCCCAACCCTGGGAGACAACTGGGACCTGCCTGACTTCCCTCTCCTTGAACTGCAGCCTGGAAATGCTCTCTAGGCGTTAAGCTGGGCACTCGAAAAGCTCATTTCATTGACCTCCCCTTTCTCGGCTGTCATTATCCTATGCTGCTGGTGTTCAATATCTGAAACCATGGTTACATATGTTTCATCTTGTTTTTTGGTGCAGCAGGTGAGTGAGTACATCTAGTCCCTGTTATATTATCATAATGCAAGCAAATATCCAAACTATGATCACTTTAAGGACTGGAGGGGTTAAGTCACTTGCCTAAGGTCCCCACTAGTCACCAGGAGAGCTGAGTCTCTAAGCAGTCTCTGGCTCCCGAATCTCAGCTTCCAAGCATTATGATCTGCTGCCTCCCTGTGAGCTCAGGGGTAAGCCCCACATCTCTCTACAAAAAGGCAGGAGCTTTGGCACAGGCATGCGTTTCCCTTGTGATCTGACTCCTTTAAGTTCTGACTTCTTTGCAGCTTAAACCGAAGTTGGAACCAGAGGGCTGTCCAGAGAGCTGGGCTGGACAGTCTACACCAATGGCCCATTACTAGTGGGCCAACTATCCAATGCAAGATACTTTAGGTTTCATTCATATATTTGTATCATAAACTTTTTAAAAAATATTGTATTTATTTATTCATGAGAGACACAGAGAGGCAGAGACACAGACAGAGGGAGACGCAGGCTCCCTGCAGGGAGCCCGATATGGAACTCAATCTCAGGACTCTATCAAAGGCAGATGCTCAACCACTGAGCTACCCAGGCATCCCTGATATCATAAACTTACTTGTTAATTCATTCAAAACACACTTACTGAAAGCTTATTATGTGCTAGGCACTGTACTAAGCGTTGGTGTTATAGTGGCAAACAAGATAGATGTGGAGCTTATAGTAGGGGAAGGGGAAGGCCAAGTGAGTAACCAAATAGATAAGAACATGTCAGATGGTGGTGAACTGAGCTAGATAAAGCAGGAATGTGGACCAGCTACATCTTTCAGTACTTATCTAAAACCCAACACAAATGTCCACATACCCAGCTGGACTCCCTCCACCCTTTCCATTCCCATATGAGCTCACTAACAAGAAGGGCTCTGAGAAAATAGGGCAGGGAAGTGAGCTGGAGAGCAAAAGTAGGGGCAGTTCTAGGGTGGGTAGTCCAAGGTATGGAGCCAAATGACTACATTTCACATCTACTGCAGTTAGAAGGAAAGAGTATTCCATGCAGAGTGAACAGAAAGACAAAAACCCTAACTGGTAACTCTTTTTCCTCTTTGGCATGCATGCACACATGCACACATGCACACACACACACACACACACACACACACACACGCTAACCTGAAAACTCATTGTAAACACCTTTCATTCCTACATTTCCAGGCTCCTGAAGCTGATTCTTCTTTAGGAACTCAAATGGAGTGACAGCAGGACCAGGATGCCAAGAGATCAGAGTCCCAGTTTCAAATCTCATCTCCATTTCTCAAGGTTATTGTGATGACCACAGGAGACGAGAATATATTCTACAAATTTATCTTGTCCACTGTAAAGCATGAGCATAAGTGACTTGTTATTCAAGAGTATAAAAATGCCTGCTTGAAACCATTAAATAAGGAGGAATTATCAATACTCTGATGACTGTTCTTAATTTTTTTTTTGCAAAATTAGAAAGAAAAATTACTTTTACTCTAGCCAACAGTTAACGAATAATTCCACCTACATTTTGGTTCCCACAGGTGGTTTGAGGTTTTCAGTATAATGTAAAAGTCAAGAGCAAAGGCCTAGATATAAATGCTGACTCTGACACATACATACTGTATGACCTTGAGCAGAATACTATGAGTCTTTGGGGAAAACTATGACTTGCTTCATAGTGTCTGTGAAGATTAAATAGGATAATGCATCTAAAGAGGTTGGCATAGCCCTTGGGATTCCCTAAGTGATAGCTGTATTGCCTGTCTGCAGAGGGAACTCTTCATTCTTCAGTGGCTATTAAAATCCTTCTACTCTGACATTTCAGCTAAAAATATTTCATTTTCATCACATGACCAAGAGGCACTTCTGGCTCCTTTTTCACCTTCATTCAGCCTGGATGGTTGGTTGAATGACTATGAAGTGGAGAAGAGCAGAGTCTGCACCGAACAGCCCAGCAGGCTCCCAGAGTCCGAGGAGGGACATCGCTGACATACCAGAGCAATGCTTGCATGGACTGGACCTGGCAGTCTGTTGTGGGTGTGGGCATGGGTGCACAGGCAAACCTGTTTTTTTCCAGGCTCAGAGCAGCAGATGCTCAGTGAGAGTCCTGTTTGCACAACTAGTTTCCACAGCAACAGGAATGTCAACAAGCAAGACATTCCTTAAGCTGGTAGAAAAATCCTCTGCCCCAGCCTTGCACTTTCAGGTAAAAGACGGTTCCCACACTGAACAGTGAGCAGATCCCTGAAGGCCAAATTTTTAGTAAGAAAAAGCCAAGAAAAAAAACCTGGGGCAAAAATACAGAAATAGTTTGGACAAATATATAGCATATTCCCAGATGGGTTAAATTTCTTTTTCCTGCAATATACTTACGGGCAAATTTGAATTTGACCAAGGTGTATGCATTGTTTACTTGGTGGCCACAAGGTCAAAGTTCACAGTTCCTGGCTGATGGTGGAGAAGCATGCAGCTTAGCACAGTGAGCGCACAGACAGCACAAGGTCATTATCACCTGCACTGTTCATTTCAAAGTTTTTGTTGTTTTTTTTTTTAATTTTTATTTATTTATGATAGTCGCAGAGAGAGAGTGAGAGAGAGAGAGAGAGAGGCAGAGACACAGGCAGAGGGAGAAGCGGGCTCCATGCACCGGGAGCCCGACGTGGGATTCGATCCCGGGTCTCCAGGATCGCGCCCTGGGCCAAAGGCAGGCGCCAAACCGCTGCGCCACCCAGGGATCCCTGCACTGTTCATTTCAAAGCAGACTCAGGGTCGCGTTTCACTGGAAGATGGTGAACACCTATGCAGTGACATTTGTAGGACACAGAACTAATCTCCCAATTTAAAAGACCTCCCCCAGGACCCTGCCATAAGGGCTTAAAATTTCCATTTTGTTCACTTCTTCAGATAAGTCACCAGCTGCCTCAGTCACAAGATCACTGTTCTTGGGAAGTTCACATAGTATAAACTATTAGTTCCATACCACCATGATCTGGGGTAGCTTCCCACCCAGACAGCTCCTTTCAACCAGTGAGCCTCTGAAGGACTGAGATACAGGACAGGTAAATTCTGTTGGGAAAAGAATTGGCAGAGGGTGCAGATATGGCCCAGAAGGCAGGGTGGAGTGGGCACCCTGGTGGGAGCCTTGAAACATAAATACAGATACTGGGTGCCTGGGAGAGGTCAGGAGGAGGGAGGCCCCCTACCAGAAGCGGGGTGGGGGGGAGATTGAAAGAGTAATGAACAGAGGCACCTGGGTGGCTCAGTGGTTGAGCATCTGCCTTTGGCTCAGGTCGTCATCCCGGGGTCCTGGGATCAAGTCCTACATTAGGGTCCCCACAGGGAGCCTACTTCTCCCTCTGCCTATCTCTCTGCCTCTCTTGTGTCTCTCATGGATAAATAAATAAAATCTTAAAAAAAAAAGAAATAAAGAAAGAGTAATGAACACCAGCTTTGTATTTTGCCTGGAATTTACCTTTTTCTGGCCTGAAAATTCCCATCAAAATAATGCCACAGTAATGGCCTGCTCACTTGGTCATTATGCTCAGCAGACACCACAACACCAAGTGCAACATATCTCTCAGCAAGATGCATGGAGCCCCAAACTTTGGAAGGACCCTATATCACGACCCACCACATTTTCTTTGTTCAAATTTAGGAAGAGAATGTCAGGATCAGATAGACTGCACATCAACTCAGTCTGCAGAAAGGGACACTGAATATCCAAAATAAGTGCCAAGCTGAGGCTTCAGGTGGGGATTTGCCCTCTTCCCATGAGTGCTATTAGGGGGAACTATTGTACAGAAGTTTGGGAGAAGGCACTATGATCAATTAATCACATCTGATATTGGCTCAGAAGGCTGTGGGGGGCAGTGGGACATGGAATTGAAGCACAGTTACATTGGAAGTATATAAAAATGTCATTAACAATATGTTCCTTCAACAAAATAGACAATAGTAAAATAATATGTAAAATGAAAAAAATAGTTGATATCAACTTACTTATTTTGTCCAATTGTCTCAAAATCTTTCACAACAATTGTAAGGGAAGATGAAAAGTCCAGTGGTATACCCCTCAAGTCAAACTCCAAAATCTGTGCACAGGAAGGTTATAAAAACAAAAAAGTTGTTAAAGAGATCAGGGAGTATAATAAGATGTACAAATACTAAACACCAGGTCATTATCTTCACCAATAACAATCTTTTGAATTACTTAATTCTATAGTTAGATAGAAGTGACCAAATTCCAAACCTGAAAGCTGTTGAGAGCTGTGGGAAGGCAAACCAGACTTAGCCTCAGAGGACCTGGGGTGACTTCTGCTTCCCATTTTCTAGGCTCAGTGACTATGGACAAGTCACCAAACCCATCTCATAGAGAATTTACTTCATGTCCACCACAATTGGCTAGAAGAATAAAATGAATGCTTTCTTGGCTAAATACTTGCTCTTCCTAATCATATTATTATCAAAGAGACGAATAATCTAAAAATACATTTTCTAAAATGCATCAGCCCTTTATTTTAAGTTCCACCAGGATTAGTCTGTAGTCAGATGAGACTTTCATCTTAATATAATAAATTGCTGTTTAATGGCAAACATTAAAAAAAATCAAAACACCAGTGATGTCTTTGATTGATTATGTAATATATGAATTAAATAAAACAGTGTCTACTGATGATTTGATTCTCCTTGTAATGGGTTTGGAGTAGATGGAGAATTTGTCAGAGCTCATGTTAGAATACTAACTCCAATGGGTGTGGGTTGGCATCTCATTTGGGCTAGATTTTAGTTATAAAACTACAACTGAGAAGTTTACTTGATAAATACATTTGCAACGTAAAAAATAGATGTTGGAAACAAAATGGGGCGAGATGGGTGATGCCCTGCGGAGGACATGTCTGTTTACGTATCCATCTACCTCTCTGCCATTAGCCATACGGATTGACCAAGTATAAAGACACCTGTTAGAATTACTCAAAACTTGAAGCACTAAATGTATACATGTAAGTATTTTCAATTTGTTTTATTTATCAAGCTCTGTACAAGGTGCTAGGATCCACAGTGTCCATTGGACCAACCAGACTAGCCTCTTGCTTTCACAGAACTGGCCATCCAACTGGCTGTGTTCTGGGTTCCAGTGAAATTTCAAAGAAGTAGAATTGCCTCAGAATTTTCTTCTTCTCAGAAAGGCATTAAAAAGGCATTTTGTCTTCACTTCATTCAATGAAAAGGCAAAGTCTTTATTTTACAGGATATTGACACTAGTTGTGGGGGTAGAGACAAATTTACAGTTGGTGGAGGAGAAGTCTTCACAGCCTGATGACTCAGTGAAAATAACAAAGACATTTATCCTGTGCTTATCCAGGAAGGTTTGATTGGCTTTTGGGAAAAACAATGGGGCTTATGATCATCTTTTAAAAAATTAGTCAGCATAGGAAAATCTACTCAGTGGAAAGAATTAAAATTTTCACATACCTATAAATATATTCAACATGGAACTGTTTATAAAATAAAGTCCACAGTGGGAGAAGTGAAGAAATTATAACCCTTCTATAGAATATTGCATAGTATTAAAATATTTATGAATGGAATTATATGTTATATGCTCAGAATATAATAATAAGAAAAAATAGGATAGGAAGCCATATGTGCTATATGATGCTAATTTGCCAATTTCATATTTTATTCAATATATTTATGCAATAAACATTTATTGATATATCCCAGATGTTAACAGTAGTTAATTCTGGGTAGTGGATACAAAGGTCAATTTTTTTATGTTGATCTGAAGCTTTCAAAATGTCTACATTAAGGATATATTACTTTATCAAAACATGAAAAACAGTAAATGTCATTACTCACCCAGACACACAAAATGTCATGTAATACACTCTTGATTAGTCACATGCAGACAGGTGTTTAAATATGGATCTTTCCTTCTGGGGCTCTGAAGATGATCTAACCCCACCCTACTCTACATATATGCCCCAGACATGCGACATAACTGCACCAAGGTCACTCAGCAACCTCCAGACTGTTTCAGGTTAGACTCAACCCTCTCACTCCAGGTCTAGGCTTTGCTCACTGTACTACTGTATTATGTCATTGTGGTATATCTCCTGAACGGTTCTGCTGTCTCTGTGGCCACAAGGGAAATGGAGGGGTGGGGGTACAATGCAGAGATTCTTCCTCCAAAGGGAAAAGCTAATCTTTGACCCAAGATGGTACATTCAGAGGTAGCTTATCCCTTGAAACAACGTAAAAAAAAAAAATCACAAGTTACCTCATTCCAGACAGGATTGAGTTCGTTGTCAACTTTCTTTGTTTTCTTTTTCTCATCTGCAAATAAAAAAAGAGATCAGTTAATTAGAAATATATTTTTTAAAGATTTTATTTATTTATTCATGAGAGACACACAGAGAGAGGCAGAGACACACGCAGAGGAGAAATAGGCTCCATGCAGGGAGCCCGATGTAGGACTGGATCCCAGGACCCCGGGATCACACCCTGAGCCAAAGGCAGATGTTCAACCACTGAGCCACCCAGGCGTCCCTAGAAATATTTTTTGAACATGTACCATTCATTCTTTCATTCAAAGAGTGTTCCCCTGAGGGCTGACTAGTGTGCCCATATTTTCTCATTCCTCTGCCTAGAGCTGGGGCTATCTGAGTCAAAGTTTTCCAAACTGAATGGCATTTATTTAGCCTAAAATGTTTCTTCTGTGCCCAGATCTACAGGATGTTAGGGGATGAGGGACTCAAAATCATGGGAATGCTGTGATCCCCTGCCTCTCCCTCACCAGCTCCCATAGACCAAGGTTACCCAGGGCCTCCACATCTCCAGCTTATTGCAGAAAGAAGCCAACGAAGCTAACCTTTAACAAACAAGCGTTGCCATTTTATAGATGTGACTACTGAGATTCAAAGGAACAAGGAAATTCTTGTGAGCTAATACTGGGCACTGGGTCCTATATAGCCTGCAATTTCTGAAGCCCATGTTGCCTCTGCATGTATTAACTCTCCATAGCTTCATGAGCTGGACTCCCTCCCTGGGCTTCGGCACCCGGTAATTAGTGGGTATATATTTTCTGGGACCGGCAGAGAATATAGGGTCTCCATTACTCCAGGCTCACCTTTTCTGAAGATACAGATTTTCCTTTTCTGTATCTGAGACTGGACAGTACACCTCCCTGGATGAATAAATGTTAATCCAGCTAGTGCTTAAAGTTTCCTTGGAGAAGTCCAAAGAGCAGGGGCATCTGTTGGGTCTCTAATCCCCAAATACTTATCAAAATAAAAGCTAGTGTTTGAATACAAAAGGTTGTAAGCATGAGCTCATCTGTTTTCAGGGAAAAAAAAAAACAAAGCAGTTTTCCTTCTGTGTATCTCCTTTACTATCACATAGAACATTCACACACTTCTGACACCAGAGGTATGGGGGGGGGGGTCCCCCACCAAGCAATCTTATGTGACATTGGTTAGGTGTTTTACTATTTAACTCAATTCTGACACTTACTTACCTGGAGACAGCTTCAGATCCCACAGGTTAAGGGTTCAGATGACAATAGCAAGTCCAGGCTGTCATGTGTGCTTCTGACCTAGCAGGCTATAAATCTGAGGTTCCCATAACTCCCTCATTGGGTTCAATTAATTTGGTGGAGTGGCTCACAGAACTCAGGAAAACAGTTATTTATGTTTACCGGTTTATTTTTTTTTTTAATTTTTATTTATTTATGATAGTCAGAGAGAGAGAGAGAGAGGCAGAGACACAGGCAGAGGGAGAAGCAGGCTCCATGCACCGGGAGCCCGATGTGGGATTCAATCCCGGGTCTCCAGGATCGCGCCCTGGGCCAAAGGCAGGCGCCAGACCGCTGCGCCACCCAGGGATCCCTCTTTACCAGTTTATTAAAGGATACGATAGAGGGTACAGATGAACAGCTAGATGAAGAGATACATGAGGTAAGGTTTGGAAGGTTCTGGGCACAGGAGCTTCTATCCCCATGGAGTTGGGAGTTCTCAGAACTCCATGCTTTTGGGGTTTTATGGAGGCTTCCTCACATAGGCAAGATCAATTATTAACTCTATTTCCAGCCCCTTTCCCCAGTCTTGAGAAGTGGTTGGCAGGGCCAAAAATTCCAAGCTTCTCATCATGGCCTTGTCTTTCTAATGACCAGTCCCCATCCAGGAGCCCACCCAGAGTCACCTCATTAGAACTAAAGATGCTCCCACTCCTATCACTTAAAAATTTATAAAGGTTTTAGCTCAGTGCCAGGAAGTGATGGGGAATGGGGGCAGAGAACAACACAACATGCATATTTTCTATTCTCTCACATCATCTAATCTCTTTAAAAACCCCAGGAGAGGGTAGCCCGGCTGGCTCAGTGGTTTAGCGCCGCCTTCAGCCCAGGGCCTGATCCTGGAGACTCAGGATCGAGTCCCATGTCAGGCTCCCTGCATGGAGCTTGCTTCTCCCTCTGCCTGTATTTCTGCCTCTCTCTCTCTCTCTCTCTCTCTTTCTGTCTCATGAATAAATTTTAAAAAATCTTAAAAGAAAAAACCCTAGGAGATATGTATAATAATTTTCATCCCCCTTTCAGAGGTAAGGAAACTGAGAAGTAACATATTCAAAGTGACCCCGTTAGTAAGTGGCAGGGATAGGTTTTAAACTCCAGCAGCCTCTCCTCCAAGAGTTGTGGGACTAACCACCTCATTCTTCCAAGACCTCAGCATAATAAAGCCATGAATCACCACCCTCACTCTGCTAAGTATTAACTTTTCCACTTGAGTGACTCCCAGAGCCTAGCTGGCTTCCCTTTCTAGACTTCAGCATGACCCTGCTCATTGGCTCATGCCTGGACCTGTACTGATTAGTTCTAAATGTGGTCTTTCTATGTGGCCTATGGAACCCCTCAATGGACCTGATTCCGATAGCACCTAGAAGCTGTCCTGTCCCCTCCCACATTGCCATTTGGCCACACTCACCCCTCCTGTCATCTGATGGAAACCTCTCAATTTTGTTCTCTGGTTACAGAATAAGCAAGTACTCTTGAGAGAAAGAGAAGCCAAGCAAAGTTTAAACTGATGGAACTGGACAATGGGCTTCTTTCGATAATTGTAGCAGCTCCCTCTAAATAATCACCTACAGGGGCCTGGATGTGCATTCTACTGCCATGTCTCTAAATTCTTACAGCACCCTTGCAGGGTTAACATTCTCATCCCTGTTTTACAGACAAAGAATTGAGAGAAGCTGGTTAACTTGCCTAAGGTCACGCAGCTAATAAAAAAAGAGAGCCAGAATCTGAACCTACATCTCCTTGGCTCTAAAACCTGACTGTGTGTTCACCACCGCACCATAGCGCCTGTCTGGAAGCTGTCAGAAACACTAGATAAAGAAAACACATAAATATAATATGTGTGATGCACTTGGCCTCCTAGGCAATGGCCATAGGAAAGTCTAAAGGTCAGGTTTCAGAGTACCCTGAGACTCTCTAAGACTATCTGCTCCAACACAAAATGTGACATCTGTGAGTTTTTCTGGGGAAACAGTTTACTGATCTCATCAGATTCTCACATGAGTTCATGATCTTCACAAAAGTTAGGAATTCCTGCCTTGCACAAGCATGAAATGGTACCATTAATATCCCTCTAGCTCACCACCACTCTTGCTGCCACAACCAGAGCTGGGTGGCTAGAGAACTGAGTCAGGAAGGAGTGAATCTAGATCCTGGGACTGCAGCAGACCTTCAAGGGAAAAGATGGGAAATCGTAAGAGATCACATCATGTAAGTAAAGCAAGGAGAAAGCCACATGTAATTTATGGAAATTGGGCACAGAAGCTTGAAGTAGGACTCAGGTTACTGAAGGATGGTACAGAAGCAAAACTTGGTCTCTGAATCCCCAAGATTCTAGACAGGGACAAGAGCTCCAGAGAGACTGTGGAAAGAGCCAGTACCTGCTCACTTGAGTTGAATCTCAAGCTGGTTACTGACCTGGGAGTCAGCATACGAGAAGAAATGCTGCATGGGGACCTTGAAGCTGAGCCTGCTACTACTGACCCCCCTCCCCTTCCCCAATAGGGGCTGGATTGTTCCAGAGTTAGCAATTGCAGAGTGTGAAAAAGGAAGGGTCATTTGTTCATTCATTCATCTTCAAACATCTACCCAGCACCTATTATGTGCTGGGAACTGGAGAAACAGAAGAGTACAAGATAATTCTTGGTCTTCAAACATTGAACAAATAGAGTTCACTGGCTCTTGAACAGAAGAGCCAAATGAATCTTGATACATGTTTTCAGCAAACAGCAAACAGCCCACCATGTTCCTGCCTGCTTTGTCCTCATGTTGGAGCTTCCTCCTGCCAGAGGAGGAATAATGGGAATAATGCCTCGTAGATCAACCCATGGAAATGATCCACTAAGTGAGTTCTTCCATAAGCATTAATGAGTTTTCTCATTCTTCTATCCAATAAATAGTTTTGAAATATCACTTTCCAGGCACTGAGCTAGACACTGTGGGAGATACAGAGATCCCCAGACACAGTTTCTGGCTTCAGGTGCTCTAGCAGGGAGGTTGATGTAACTAACGATAGGTGACTGGTACAGAGAGTAGGCTGCAGTTGCCATCAGAGGGGGTACAAATGAAAAGAGGAGGTGACTTCAAGATAGCAGGTAAGACCTCACAGAGGAAGCAGAGGCTGAGCTGGGGATTAAAAGACAAGAATGGGTTGCAAGCGTGGAGTTGGGAAGAAAAAGTTACTCCAGGTGGAGGCAATAGGGTGGGTGGGTCAACCACAGGGGAGAGAGAACAGGTCATGTCTGGGGACACTGCACTGACCAAGTGGCTGGAACAAAAGGGATGTGGAAGGGAGTAGAGGCAACCAGGCTGTGCTGTAAGGTTATGGCCACCCTGTGAAGCCATGAATGCCAAACTAAGCTTCATCTGGCTGATACAAACCACTTCGTAAAGAGGGCTTTAGACATTGGGCTTTAGGGACGCCTGGGTGGCTCAGCGGTTGAGCATCTGCCTTTGGCTCAGCGCGTGATCCTGCAGTCCCAGGATTGAGTCCCACATCGGGCTCCCTGCATGGAGCCTGCTTCTCCCTCTGCTTCTGTCTCTGCCTCTCTTTGTGTTTCTCATGAATAAATAAATAAAAATCTTAAAAAAAAAAAAAAAGACCTTGGGCTTTATAACTCCAAGAGGTTCATAATCCCACAAGAAAAACCAAATTGCGTAACAACTCTTCTGATACATGTTCTTGAACAGACGATCCTGTTGTGTATTAAGAACAAAGAGAACTGGCCGAGTCCCTGCAGATTGCGGGTGACCACAGACCAAGCGAGACTATTCAAGTGGAGCTGTGGCTGCTCCCGGCCCTTGCGTTGGTGTCAGTAGTGCTACCCTCTAGGGGGCGCTCTCTCAGCCAGGCATGTGCTAAATCCTGCACATTGGTCGTTTCATTTAACCTTGCCAGCAAGCCCTCCAAGTAAATTACCTCCTATTTGCAGGGGAGCAAAACAAGCCCAGAATGGTTAGGTAATTTTCCCAAGATCACAGAGCTAGGAAGAAACGCTCTAACTCAGAACTAGTCTGATTCTGTAGTCCACGCATTCAACCACTGTTCCTCCTTCTCCCTCCTCAGCAAGTAAAGATCACCCGCTAACATTAGCTCCTACCTTTCTGAAGAAACCCAGCTCAATTCCTTCTGAAAAGGAGGCTCTCACTTTATCCAAATATGTGACATTACATTTTATTGAAAGTCTATTCACACATAAATATATCAGCTAAAAAAAAAAACCTCGAAAGTAAATGAATTTCTTTTTTGTCAGCAGCCACAGAGCCACATATTTATATTATTCAATTATTCAATTTCACCACTTTTTTTTTAAAGGTCTAAATTGCAGGTGCTAAACATCAGATGAATCACGGGAGCCTCTCTTCCCCTTCTCCACCCCTGCTCTCATCTCTAATTTTATTAAGATGACTGTTTCCTCCTATGGACAGGAATTAAATGCTTTCAACCCAGAACAGAACAACTGACTCAAATGCAGAATGCACTCCGGACCATGACTCAAGGCATTCTTTGGGACATTTCCTGTTTTTTGATAAGTCAGCCTCCCTGCTTGTCTCCATTCGCTGAAGGTCACCATTGCAGTAATTAACCTGCATGCCAACCTCTGAATGAGGTTTTCAGAGAAGTGAATAAGCATTCCTTGCCAAGCCACCCCGCCCTATTGCAGAGCCATTTCCTTTGCTGTGCGCCTGCTGCACAGTGTGCTGGACCCTAAGGGACAAGGCTGCCGAGATCACCAGACCTCCTAGGATCAGACTGCTACGACCCCACTATGAGGGCTCCTGTGGTCGCTCATTTTATCTGTCACTCCGAGAGGCTATGTGCCACTTGTTTGGTCAAACTCTAGCTGTTACCGTAAAGGTATTTTATAGATGTGATTAACATTTGTAATCATCTTTAAGTAAAAGAGATTATGTTCCATAATGTGGATATACCTCATCCAAACAGTCCAAAACTAAGGTTTCCTAGGGAAGATGTTCCTCCAGACTGGAACAGAAACCCTACCTGAGAGGTGCCTGGGTGGCTCAGTCAGTTAAGTGTCTGCCTTCAGTTCAGGTCATGATCTCAGCCCCTGTATCAGGGTCTCTGCTTAGCAGCCAATCTGCTTCTCTCTCTTGCTCTCACTGTCTCTCAGATAAATAAATAAAATCTTAAAAAAGAAGAAAGAAAGCAAGAAAGCAAGAAAGCAAGAAAGCAAGAAAGCAAGAAAGCAAGAAAGAAAGAAAGAAAGAAAGAAAGAAAAGAAAAGAAATCCTGCCAGAGGCTCCAGCCTGCTGGCCTGCCCCACAAATTTCAGATTTGCCAGTCCCTATAATCACATGAGCCAATTCCTTAAAATAAGTCTCTCAATCCCCTTCTCTGAACACACACGTGCACACATACACACACCCTACAGGTTCCATTTCTCTGGAAAACGCTAAAACAAGGAGCAACACCAAGTTAGTAATAGTAATCTACAATGGTAACACTTTTTCAGTGCTTCCAAAGACACCCCATCTCCCTGATCCTTGCACTCCTGCAAGAAAAAACACAGGAGTTGGCCCAGTTCTTCAGACTAGACTTTCAAATCAGTAAACTCTCCAATTCTTTGAACTGTTATCTCAGAGAGACACAGGCTCAACTACTGAGTTCAGAGTCCCTCTTGTGTACCCCGGGGAATTTAGACTAGATGATCTCTAAGTCTTCTTCCAGGTTTTATGGATCATGTGCCTTATGAAGTCCCTCAAGTCCTCACTGGCTAGATTGCTATATCTTACTGACATGACCCCAGGAGCAGTGGGGGTGCCATTTACAAAGCTCCCCTAAGAACTTAGCTTTTTGGTAGGCAAAGTAGAACAACAAGATCTCTAGGTCCAGCCATGCATCTAAACTTGACCTTCCATTTAGGAATACCTCTTCATTTTCTCAGGGTCCCAGGTTATGGCCCCTTTGTCTTATGGAATATTCACAGACAAATACAAAATCACCCACTATATGGCCTAGAATATCACAGGTCCCCTGAAGCCATTCATGCATGACTAACAGTCATTAAGTGCTCTGAACTAGTCACTGTTTCCAGTGCTTTTCATGGAGTGTCTCATTAATCTTCACAACTACCCTAAAAGGTAAATTCTATTATGATCATCCCCAATTACAAAAGGAGAAACCATGACACGGAGAGGTTAAGCAATTTGTCAGAGGTCACACAGTTAGGAAGTGGTGGAGCTGGGATTCAGACTCCAGTAGACAGAGACACAGAACAGTTGCCTGAGTCGGAGGATTAAGACCAGACAGTGACTCCTTGAAGGCTGGAATTGTATTTTATTAATATTGTTATTTCACTCAGAGTAATTTCTCCATGATTTGAGTGAATTGAACTTCATAAGCTCATGGAAGTATTACTACTAGGGTAACTTTAATAATTAAGTGAGGAAATGAATAGCAAGTGCTCAGCACAGGGCCTAACACACAGAAAGCACTGAACTAATAGGAGCTATTAATTTTCACTATGGCACCTAGGCAGCATGCCCTGTGTGCCCCACAGACTTTCCCAGACTGTGGAGTCTCCCTGGAGGGCAGGGTCCAGCGACCAGAGAAAGAGCCCTGTTACGCTAGGCACAGCCCTGCTGGAGCACTTCTCTCACATGGCTCTGTTCCAGACCTCGCAGGCCTGCCTGGGGCAGCTGGCATAGGGGCAGTGGCTGCTCATCCCTGGCAGTCAGTCTGGCAGCCACCAGCATCTGGGAGAATTTTCACAGTAACTGGAGGGCAGGGAAGGTCCAGCAGGAGACTGACTCCACCACCCTCAGGACCTAGAGGGACCTAGGGGGAGCACAGAGACATATGGCCCATCCAGTTCTACCCAGCTAAAGGTGTATTTCTGACTTTTTGCTTTCTAACCCTGGCTGCCCTACTGCTCCAGGATATGTTGTCAAACGGGTTCTGGGGAAGGCATTTTAGCCAAATGGCAACTATGATACAAAGCAAGGCTGTTCTGTACATTTCTGAAATAGTCACTGATACTCCTGATAAACAGAAACAAAAGGCACACAGGGTTACTGCTCTGCTTTCCATGCCCCACGCCCCACTGGCCTCTGCAGATGCCCTTACAGGCACACAAGCACTTAAAACCAAATCCTCCAAGGGAACTGAAGTGAAGCCCAGTCAATCTGAACAACCCATACAGAGTCTACTTCCTAAAGGCTGACCCTGAGGGTGGTTGTGTTCCAGCTCTGCCAACTGCCAGGACTGCAGGTGAAGGGCTACCAGGCAGGACAGGCATCTGGATTGGCTGTCTCGGTGGAGAACTGAATCGTGTGACTCTTGGGCTTGTTTGTTTATTTTGCATGTGAGCATCCATTCTGTGCCAGGCACCTTATTTTTCTTCTTCTCTTTTTTTCAAAAGATTTATCCATATATTTGGTGGTGAGGTGGGGAGGAGGAAGAGAGAGAGAGAGAGAATCTCAAGCAGACTCTCTGCTGAATGCAGAGCCCAGTGGGGGCTTGATCCCATGACCCATGAGATCATGACCTGAGCAGAAACCAACAGTTAGAGGCTTAATCAACTGAGCCACCCAGGTGCCCCAAGTGCCAGGCACTTTAAACACTATCATGTCTAATCCTTAAAACGGAGGTATTAGTATTGCTGTTTTATGGATAAGAAAACTAAGTTAGAGAGATGTTAAGTGACTTGATCACACAGCCAATAAGTGGCAGAGCTGGGCTGCAGCCCCACGTCTGCCTCATTTCCAAACCTGTACTCTTAACCTCTACCAAGGGCTGAGATGCCAGGTGACCTACTATGTTTTCACCACTTACCATCTGTGTGACTTTGAGCCAGTTATCCAACTCTCCATATACATTTCTTCATTAATAAATATTGGTACCTAATATCCAGGAATAAGAGCTACCATTCACAGGGCTCATAGTACACCAGGCAATCTTCTAAGGGCTTGGTATAGGTTACCTGTTACTATTAGCATCCATATTTTGAGGCGTAATGCAACTAAGCTGCTTGTGCAGGGTCTCCTGCTAGTAGGAGACAAAGCCAGAATTTGAATGTTGGTGTTCTGGCTCCTAGCCTTTTAACCTCTCCTTCCTCTGCCTGGTATGTTTCTGAGACAATTTGCTAGAGAATGAATGAAGGCTGGTACTTGGCAAATTCACTTCCACCCCAGCTTGAGGAGATGGAGAGTTCCTAGTATTCCAGAAGGGCCTTCCAAGGCCTGAGTACCCTGTAAATGAGGATGAAGACACCCACCTTGCATGGCTGTACTGAGGATCAGATGAGGAAACGTGAGTGTCTAGGACATAGGGGACACTCTTTTGTGTTGGATCAGGATCAGAATCATAAACTACCTCCATCAGACAATATGAAGAGGATCCAGTTCCTCTGCCATCCCTGATTCCAAGAGATAGTATCAAGAGACAACAAAATAGAGAAAAGAATTTTGAAAATAAGCACAAAGCCTGAGTCAAAATCTTAAGAATTCAATTCCATACCTTTTAGGCAACAAATTTCTAGTTGAATTATGTTGAGCCTCAGACCCCAGTGTCCCATACTAAAATAATCTCTTTAAGTGGGATTTTTGCCATCACCAGCAGTTTAATCTACTGCCCCCAATTCTCCTGCCTGTACTGGGGATGGCTTTGACCTCTGGGCTCTTTAGCGAGCTCGGCTGGTCAGCTGCCACAGGTAGGAGGAAGAGCTAGGAATCAGTGTCCAGGATGGAGATGGAAGTAGACTTAACCAAGAGAGATGCCAAGCACAGAGAAAGCCAGACACACATACAGCAATGGGAACTTAGTCTCAGGACTGGGGTTCTAGTCTCTCCTTGCCTGGTCCTGCTGACCAGCTTTGGCTGCTCCTGACCCCTCTGAAGCTCCATCTCCTCATCTGATAAATGAGTATACACAATCTGTGCCCTGGACCCCTGCTACACTTGTTGTGAAGGGTGGCTGTGGGTCAATCCCAGGGCAGGGCTTTCCACACTGTAGGTGCCCTGGTGGGCACCTTCCTCAAGCCGTGTCACACAAGGGAAGCCATCCTAACATGTCCAGCACACTGGGACAAACCAGAGGGGCATCTGGAGCCCCAGACAAGACCTCTGAGGCCACCAAAGGTGTCAAGTCCACAGGCACCAATGCCCCAGGCCCTGGCATTGCTCTGGCTAGATGCCCTCAGGGCTGATTTTGCCCAAGGAAATACAATGAGAAGGAGACGGAGCCTGGATGTCAGCCACAAGGTCTGAGCTCGGAGCCGAGCCAGTCTGTGTGCATTACCCTCGGTGGGCTGAAAGTATACAGGGGCCGAGACGTGGGGGGGGGGGGGGGGGCTCCTCACGTCGGGGTGTTACAGTCTCAGCGGGGGGCCTGTATGTCCCTGCTCTGACTTGAACCTCTTGCCGGACCTTGACCCAGGCAATCCGCCCTCCCCACACCCATAGAAAGAAGAACTTCAACTATAAAAAGACAGACTTCATTTTTTGGTGAGAATTAAGTGAATATATATGTAAAGCACTTGTTGTACTTACTAGCTCTCATCATCAATATAATCTGCAAGTAACAAAATTTTAAAAAGTTTAAATTTTCCAAGAGTTTAATCTACTGCCCCCAATTCTTCACTACTCTGAAGTCACTGACCTCTGGCTGCATTTACAGCCAGGCTGTGAGCTGCATGCGAGCAGGGGTGAGTCTGGCTAGTTCCTCGCCTGATTTGCAGTGCTGAGCACAGAGCCTGACAGAGTACACTCCTGATCAACATTTTTTTAATGAATTTGTGTTTGAGAGAAGCAGTAGGGAGACACAGCAGCAAATGAGAGAAGGGAGGGAGACAGGGACAGTTCAGGCAGTGATTTCTGCCAATGGGGACAGGTAAGCAAAAAGAAAATTTTTTATTTTTTAAGAAGGAAAAAGAGATGAGGAAAAGGATTTTTTTTATGTGTAAAAAATAAAATTAAAAAAAATTAAAAATAAATGTGTAAGTTGTGCTATTGGGTTGTAAAAGAGGATGAAGGTAATACACCTGAGAGCTGAGGGGAGGCGAAGGAGACTCCCCTTGCCACTCAAATATTAGATTTTTAATTCTTTTCATGTAATACATTAGAGTTTTAGTCTCCACTAATAAAATGGCTCCGACTTGATTATCAGAGGAATGATTCACTGCTAAGCTATGTCAGCTCTGAGCTTCTGAGTCATGGCAAGTCCTAAAGGCTTTCATTACCCTGGGGAAACTCACTCCAGGAAGGCTAAGCTTTATTTTTCTTTTTTTTTAAGTTCTTGTGTTCTTGGTACATGTTCTTCCTCTCTCAGGCTGGGTCCAAATGATCCCCACACACTGAACAACTCAATCCACTCAGAGCACAAAGAGAGCGATCATAAATTGACTTGGTTGTTTCTTTGCCCATGCTGACCTCAGGCAATGCACATGGAGACTCTGCAATCAGTCCTCAGCTGAATCCTGACTGGTCCCTGCCTCAGTTTCTCCATGTGTAAAATGAATATGATAGTAAGACCTACTCCCTAAAAATGCCATGAGGATTAAATAAGACAATATGCAACAAGTGTGGGCACAGTGTAAGTGTTTAATAAATAGTGGTGGTGGTATAGCAAGTGGTTGGTCCTCAAGCTCTCTCCCTCTTAACCCACACATGCCAGAACCTCAGGAAGACCCAAGGAGCAATGAACACTTAAAGCATTTTCTATGTATGTGCTTAACTTTTATTTATGCTAAACTTTACTTATGCTATGTGATTGGGCTGCTGCCCATTTTGTAGATGGGACAACTGAGGTATGGAGAGGCTGGGCAGCTGTGAGTGAGAGGAGGTCCTGGGCTCCTCACCACTATGGCTGTCCTCCTGCTATCTGTGCTACATGTAGCTGTGTACATCTAAATGAATGAAAATTAGAAAATATTAAAAAATTCAGTTCCTCAAATCACACTGGCCACATTTCAGTGATTAGCAACCATGTATGGCTCGGGGCTACCATAACATACAGGGCAGATCTCAACCATCTCCACCACCCTAGAAGTTTCAGTGGATGGTTCTGAACTAAATAATTGAGCACACAAATAAATGACTGCTGAATGAAGTAAATAAAAATGAGTAAAACAGTATTTTATTTTCACCAAACTGACTAGTTGTTTTGACAAAATATGAACCCAACCTAGACCTGTTTTCTAGTTCATAGCTTCACCTTGGGAAAGGAGAGCATAAAAGTCTGGCATCAGCTGTCCTTGTTTGATTTGCAAACTTCTTATTTCCTTAGTCCTTGACCTAGACCATTGATTTTTCACTTTGCTACATGCAAAGAGAGCCAAACTTCAAGAGGTGAGGTCACAGTAAATATCTATTTTTTTTAAGTTTATTTATTTATTTATTTTTAGTAATCTCTACATACAACGTGGGGCTCAAATTCACGGTAGAGCCAACAGGCTTTAACAACTGAGCCTGCTGGATACCCCTGTAAACATCTATTTTTAGTCCAAGTACGTTAAATACATCATCTCGTTGGACTTGTATAACCTTCAGAGGTAGGTCTTATGCCCACTTTACAGCTGGGAAGACTGAGATTCAGAGAACTTTCTTGCTATTAATAACAGCAAAGCCCTACTATCATGGTCAGAGGTAGACTGGGGCTCCCCTGCCTTCCAGCTCCCTTTGGGATGCAGCTTAAAGGATCCCAACCAACCAGTGGAAATTCTGAAGTATTCAAGATCAGTTTTGTAGTTTGTGGGCAGGCAGATCTGGTCCCTCAGGCCTGTGAGACCCTGACCATTACTGGTAAGACCGCTTGACCCCTCAATTCACCATTGACCCCCTGAACTCAGGACTGACCTCCTGAACTCAGGAAACTGGTAGAAGTTTCTGCCTATCAATTTCATCTTTTAGAAGCTAACTAATGAGGGGTGCCTGGGTGGCTAAGTCAATTAGGTGTCTTTGGCTCAGGTCATGACCCTGGGGTCCTGGGATCAAGTTCTGCATCAGGCTCACTGCTCATCGGGGAGCCTGCTTCTCCCTCTCCTTGCCACTCTGCCTACTTGTGCACTCTCTGTGTGTGAAATAATCATCTTTAAAAAGAAAAGGCAGCTAACTAATGAATTGCTAAAACAAGAAAAGAAACATCTGAGGATCTGTAGCAAATCAACCAGAAAGTACCCAACAGTTACCTCAGTTTCACTATAATGTCAAAATCCTTCTCTGAATATTCATCCCAAGCCCTAATAAAAGGAGCCTCCCACATCTTTGGAATTATTTCTATGGTCTCCTTATTTGTACAAATCGAGGATGACATTGAGAGGTGACTCCACATGATGTAGTCTCTGTCTATAACTCACTAAGGAAGGGACCCACTTTGGTCTGGTAACATGACCTGAGTGAATGAGGTGAGGAGCTAGATCCATTCATTCAATAACTATTGGTACCTACCACCTGCCAAGCACTAAGCTAGGTGCTAGGGAAAGAGACAACAATCCCTGACATCATGAAGCTTACTATCTGATGGTTAGGCAGACAGAAATCAAGTAAGTCAGCAAATATGTAACTGTGTATTCCAATAGGAGCCATGAAGGAGTACACAATGTTAGGAAAAACATATACAGAGGGTTAGGACTTCTGGTTCCAGCCCTGCCCTGGGGAGCCCAGACCAACCGGAAGACCTAGCACTGGAGGAGACCAATTTCCCATCTGCCTTCAGCTCTGCCATAGCTCTTGGCATGACCTTGGCCACACAGACGTCAGAGAGCCAGGCTCCACTGGCTAGCTGGCCATCTGCCTCTCTCAGGCTGCTGCTGGGCCTCCGCCAGGCAGGCTTCTCATCACAAAAGGGCTGCCTTGCTGCCGGCCACTGAGGCTGAAGAGTACGCTGCAGACAGCTTCACTCTGAGTTACTGAGGTAAGAGTGAGCTGAAAATCCAAATCAACAGAGAGTTACTAGGAATCTACTATGTTCACATCCATCAGGATGATGATAATGAAAACAAAACCACACCAGAAAATAAGTGTTTGGCAAGGATGTGGAGAAGTTGCAATCCTGTACGCAGCTGGTGGGAATGTTTGTAAAATCATGCAGTCGGTATGGAAAACAGTGAGGTGGTGGCTCAAGACATTAAACATAGAATTGCCACATGACCCAGAAATTCCACTTCGGGCTTTACACCCAAAAGAATTGAGAACTCAAGAAGAGTATTTAAACGCCCATGTTCAAAGCTACATTACCCATAACAGCCAAAAGGTGAAGCAATCCAAGTGCCCATTGACAGGTGAATGGATAAACAAAATGTGGCAGGTACATACAGCCACTGTAAGAGGAGAAAAAATTCTGACACATGCTACAATGTGGATGAACCCTGAGGATATTATGCCAAGTGAAATAAGCCAGTCACAAACAGATAACAATCATATGAGGTACACAGTCAAATTCACAGAGAGAAAATAGAATGATTGTTGCTGGGGGCTGGGGGTGGGGGTGGGGGATGAAGAATTATTATTGAATAGAGTACGGAGTTTCAGTTTGAGAAGTCGGAAAAAGTTCTGGGGACTGAAGGTGGTGATGATAGTACCATGAATGTGCTTAATGCTACTAACCTGTACACTTAAAAATGGTTGCAATGGTAATGTTTATACCATATACATTTAACCACATTTAACCACAAGTAAAACAATAGCAACAAAGAACCTATCATGTGCCTGGTGGAGAAGTTACAATGCACTGTCACAAATGAATCAGGCATTGGCTCTGCCTTGACCTGCTTGTGCCCCACAGCTACCAGGCATCCGATTTCCTGATCTAAGCCTGGACCACCCCTTAGATGTCCCCCAGGATTTTGATGCCCCACCCCAGCAGTGGAGGGAAGGAGTGGGGGCACAAAGAGGAGAGGAAGTGGGTGTTTGCCATACAACTACAGATGGTCTCTGATTTGGGATGATACAATTTAATTTTTCAACTTTATGATGGCCCAAAAGCAACATGCATTCAGTAGAAATGAACTTTGTAGTTTGAATTGGGATTTCCTGGGCTAGCGCTATGCAGTATGATACACTCCTGCATGGTGCTGGGCAGGGGCAGTGAGCCACAGTTGCCAGTCACCCACACAATCACAACTGATACACTTAACAACCATTCTGCACCCGTACAGCCATTCGGTTTTTCACTTTCTATATAGTATTCAATACATTACATAAGATATTCCTGTAATAAGTATCTTTATTCTTTATTACATATATATATTCTTTATTATAAAACAGGCTTTGTGTTAGATGATTCTGTCCAGATAATGTCGGCTAATGTAAGTGTTCTAGGTATATTTAAGGTAGGTTCAGCTAAGCTATCATGTTCCATAGGTGAGGTGTATTAAATGTATTTTCAACTTATGATATTCTCAACTTATGATGGGTTTATTGGGATGTAACCCTACCATAAGTCAAGGAAGATCTGTATTATCTGCCAGACACTATGATAGTGTTTTAGATATTTTATCATTGTTGATCCTTACAATGTCCCTATGAGGTATGTATCATTCTCCTCATTTTATAGACTAATAAAGACTCAGAAAAAAAATATTTAGTTCCCAATGACAAATTCAAGAGTGAAACTTAGTCTGCCCAGTCCAAAGCTCATCACTTTACATGTATCATGTTGTTTACTAAAAGAGGGCGGCTCTTTTAGGGGATAGAGTGCGGTTGTTCAGAGAGTAACTTAAAGATGGCAAAGCAGGTCAAATGCCCCAGCTGGAGGGAGGCGGGCCAGAGAGTTGATGGTCTAGGTCTCAAAGCTTATCCTGTGTAGTAGAGGCATCTGGGATACCTGCCTTATGCATCTGTATCTCTTGGCACAGCCAATTGGACCAGGGGTGAACACCTGACCCAAACTGAGCCAACTGGTATTTTTCTCTCAAAGAGCCCTACTAAGAGACACTGGGATTATAGGAGATATAAGATCTGGACCAGGTCACCACTATAGTAAACCAATGCCCCATGCATGCTGCCAACTGCAGGGAAGCAGGAGTAAGAGACTCCATGAAGGCTGTCACTGTGCAGGGAAGAAGAGAGGCATGAGACCCCATTGTCCCTAGGGGAGAGAGAGTGAATGCCACCCTGCTTGACATGATTCTGACTCCTGTGGGACCCATGATTTAGATTCTGGGAGATTTCTCTCTAGCTTGGGGGGAAAAAAAAAGAAGAAGAAGAAAAAGAAAAAAACCACACTTTATTTAAGTAAGCTTGTGGGTATGTGTTCCTTGCAATTAAGCAATTGCTGGCCATGACACATCACCTTCCAGGTGGGACAACCGGGTAGGGCGAGAAGGACTTTATATGAATGAGATCACAGCTCAGCTTGGTTAGAAATGTTCCCCATTGGCCTTTGGGAAAACAGCAGAATTTGTCTTCCCGGTCACTTTCTATTTCTCTGCCTTTCTTTTCCCTCTTAGTGGGCATCTTCCCTCCTATCCAGGTAGCTCATGTTCTCATACTGGCCTCCTGCAGAGCAACCCCAACTCAATCCTGAACTCACCTACAGGGTACCACCCCCCCCCCCCGCCCCCAGCTGGGAGGAAGGCAGTCTGATGTCCCATTTTTATAGAGGAGTGTGAGGAAGGGTGACCCAATGAGCCAGGCTGCTTTCTCAGTAACTTTTATGTTAGTTTCTTCCTTCTCATTCTAGCCCTGGGATGAACTCCCTCTGTCCTGAAAAGCTTTGTTTCAACCAGTAAACCTTCTGTTTCGTCACCCTGACTAGTACTAATCCAGTCTTCACAATGCTGCCTAGTGTCTCCCCACTGGTTTGTGAGTAAAGTGCAATCCCTAGCCACACTAGATTACCCTCTGTCAGCCTCACAACACAAGCTCATGGCTCCCTGGCCTTCCTGTGCTGTTTCAAAGCCTGGCATGTCATCCTCCTCCTGGCATTTCTGTGAAATTTCCTCATCCTTTAAGACCAAGGCACTGATACTTCCCCACCAAGCATATTTCTCCTCCATCTGCTCTTACACTATAAATCTATACGTCTTTTCTGGTTCATATCTCATTCTTGTGTTCTTACTAGCTGATTTCCTAGGCCTACGAGACCAAACTATGCTAGTATATTTTTCTAGACTTATTCCTCATGTGCTCTCTGGTGCTTGGAGATCTCCATAAAAGCAAATGTTATCAAATGGAGGAAGTAAGTTAGGAGTTCCCATGTGCAATTTCTTATGTATATTCATTTAATCCTCAAAAAACCCTGCAAGGTAAATGTTATTAAGAACACTAAGCCAAAAATTTTAATTCATTTGCCCATGAGCACAGAGCAAGCAAAGGATGGGAAATGGGATTCTTATTTAGGACCCCCTGACCCCAAAGCCCAGGGCCTTTGCACTGGAATGCCCAATAGGTGTTGCAACCTATCACCTAATGCTAAGTTAGCTGAGGAAGTTTAAGGTGCCCGCCATCCAAGCAGTTGTGGCTCAGAGCCGCTCAAAGCACACCCCTACTCAACAGGACAGTTGTTCAATAGAAATTACACCAAGGATAGGCGATCATTGCCATTTCATGGTACATGCATTATTATGCCTTATAGACCACTGCACAGTTTGTGTATGAATTTTCAACATAAAAGCTTCACATTTTCTTTGCAGTATCAAGAATGCAAAAAAGTACTACAACATCGATTTGGGTAGCACATGCTAGGAACTGGCTATGCTCCGCATTCAGGAATGTGCAGGGGTGCCTGGCTGGTTCAGTCAGAAGACCATGTGACTCTTGACCTCAGGGTCATGAGTTTGAGCCCTACGTTGGGTGTAGAGATTACTTAAATAAATAAACTTAAAAAAAAAAAAAAGGAATGTGTAAAGTGACCTTTTCTTTGCCAAGCTTCACTCACAAACTACCTTAGAGAATATTCAGTTTAATTCTTCCTGAAAGAAGGGAGATTGGCAGACTTCTGGTGATCCCTTTCAGGACCAAGAATCAATTATTTTATTGCACTAAGCTGTCTCAAATCTCCTGACAGCTCTTGCCTCCATGGTTAACATCTGAAATGTTATTCAACATCAATGATATGCTAGGGGTTGCAGAGGATATAAAATCTCATTCCTTTTTGGCAGAGCTGAATCCCCCTGGGATGGAGAAACCCACCAGTAAACCCAAACCAGAAAAACACCAGCAACTTTGGGCATGACTGGAGGGCATGCATGTAAGTAAGAGATGTTGTAGAAGAAGGGAAGAAAAACAAACCATGTTAATTCATTTTTAAAAGGCATTTGTGGTTTTGTAAATGACTGAGAGCCTGTAAAATGTGCCTTTGGGAAGTATACCTCTGAGAGTTCCCATGCTTCATTCAATAGAGTGGGACCACTTTCCCTAGGTGGTGATTCTCTAAGCTCTGTACTCCCGGAAGTGAGGGAAATGACTCAGTAGATCAAACAGTTCTGCTTTCTTGAGTGTTTAATAAATGCAAGACAGTGGTTCTATGAGAGTACCAGCATCATAGCATGATTGTCAGTTGAGCCTGTAGGAATCTTCTTGTTAGTCCTATGGTGCATCTGGGTAAACCAAGTCACCACGTGGGCTGCTCCACAGGTGCCTTCATAGATGACAGTGAATAAGACCCATTGGCTCTTTTCCCCATCATGCTTCATCCTACTTAAATAGAATTTCATAGCTTTTCTGCTTATTTAAAAGGTCATTTTAAAATATTTAACTATAAATTGTCAAAGAGCAAATTAAATTTTGCTAAAAAAGTCAGAAAACTCTCTGTTGCATAAACCCCAGCCTCAAGGGACCCCTCAGATCTACTCCCCTTCAGATAAGCCATTAAAACTCCATTTTTCAAAAGATGAAAAAGAAAGCATTCTTAGAGAGGTCAAGTGGTTTCTTAAGATTACAAAGTTGATAAGCTCTTTGAAAGGAGGTCCCAGAAATATCTAGGATTTCACTCCAAAAACATGTTCAAATGAAATAACAGGCATCTGTAAAAACAGGTAATAATATATGATAATTATTTGGTGACCATCTGAGTAATAGTCATTTCACAAGGCAATGATGTACACAAGACCAGAAGGGAAAATTCTGGCTGATGGAATGGGCGATAGCATAAGGACAGAAGGAGAAAAATGTGATTACTGGAACAATTATGCACCCTAGGAGCTGGACGTTTCATATGAATGCAATGTTGCCACATTGTAAAAGCACAGAAATATTAAGGACTGCAAGAAAATTCCCTCTCAATCAATCTAATGCTAAGAGATTTGACACCAAAGCAAGAGATGAGCTAAAGGGAAAATGGAAATCCTTGGCAATTGCCAGCAAATCATCTTTAAGCGAAAAAGGGGAAAAAAATCACCACAACCCAAAAAGGCAATAACAGCAAAAAAGAGAAACTGTCCTTCAGAAACCCACATGTTCACAAAGACATGCACTGTAAGGGGCGCCTGGGTGGCTCAGTCGGCTAAGGATCTGACTTCTGCTGGGATTGTAATCCAGGGTCCTGGGATGGAGCCCTGCATTGGACTCCCTGCTTAGCAGGCTCCTTGCCTGCTCCCCTTGCTTGTGTTCTTTCTCTTTCACTCAAATAAATAAATAAACTTTATAGTTTTTTAAAAGATACACACTGTAAGAATGTGCACTACAGGGCACTAACAGGGAGTTGTTGCAACAACTTTCATATTTATACCCAAAAGTCAAGAAGGATTCAAATCAAACTGTTCTGAGTAGTTATTCCTAGGTAATAAGAGTGGCTAGAAAGAAAGAATAGGAGGAACGTGATCTTCTATTATATTATATTGTATTTTTTAATTAATAAATGTCTTAAATATTATTTTGAAACTAATCTCAGCCAGATTCAGCTTCATGGCCTGGCTTTCTGCATGGAACTCAAGAAAGAATGGCCACTTCAGGCTTGCAGGTGCTCTGGCCTGAAGAGTCAGAGCTAGTGCACCGCAATGATGCAAAAAATCAAATAAGCTTAATGGTCTTCATAATCTACTCCTGCACTGTGAAACATCCATGACATTCTCTCAACAGGGACTCAACTCCCAATTCCTCCTGGTTCCTACCAGGTCCTATGAAGTTCTGTAGTCAACCTCAGGAGAGGCTGGAACACAAAAGACTGAGGTCAACCTGAAACCAGTTGGTTGGCAGCACAGCAGCTCCTCTACTACAGAGTAATTTCAGTTTCAAGGGGCCTTGGGGTCTATACAGCCATCACCCCTAATGCCCATCACTTGGACATTCTTCTTACCACCTTGGAGTTAGAGGAGAAGTGGCTTTTGCCCAACCTTACCATTTTATGTACTCAAAAGTTGGACTTTTACACATTTCAGTAAACATAGGGGCTTTCCTTCATCTTCTCTTAGGGCCTTTGACATCTCACTCTCCACACTCTACTTCTCAACACTGCACTGTGAAGTGCATTTAGCTTCACTGTAATAAGTATGCTGAGTTCTGTCCACACTTAATGTTACTTAGTTATATACAGTGCTCAAGACTGGGAAGCACACCTGGAAAGAATCTGCCATCACCAGTGTTTAAAACTAGGAAAGAGACTGAGGGGAAGAAATAGGCCACTTCTGTTACTGTGCTCCTGTCCCTAAGGCTCTGCCTTCCACATCTTGGTGAGAGTGATAAAATGATAGAAGTTTATAGCCAGAAGGAGCCTCAAGGAGATCAGTTCCCATCATTCCACAGCTGAGAAACTAGAGCCCTGGGTGGTAACTTTGGGTCATTTAGGAAACATCAGCTAGAGTATGGGCGTTCCTACTCTGAGCTCAGAGTTGATTCTGCTGTCAAGTTGCTTGTTAGGTGAATGAATGACCTCACTCCCCAGTTTGCACAACCAAAGTAGACTAGAAAAGAGACTAAAGTTTAAATGATCTAATAACTATAATTGTTTGGAGAGACTGCATTTGCCCAGTCTAACTGAAGTTTTCCACTTTCAGCTGAGAACTTATGTTGATAGCTTCAGGCATATTTTTAGTCACCAGGGGCAGCCCCGGTGGCGCAGCAGTTTAGCACCGCCTGCAGCCCAGGGTATGATCCTGGAGACCTGGGATCGAGTCCCACGTCAGGCTCCCTGCATGGAGCCTGCGTCTCTCTCTGCCTCTCTCTCTCTCTCTTTGAATAAATAAACAAATAAATCTTTAAAAAAAAAAAAAATAGGGATCCCTGGGTGGCTCAGCGGTTTAGCGCCTGCCTTTGGCCCAGGGTGCGATCCTGGAGTCCCGGGATCGAGTCCCGCATCGGGCTCCCGGCGTGGAACCTGCTTCTCCCTCCTCCTGTGTCTCTGCCTCTCTCTCTCTCTTTCTCTATGTCTATCATGAATAAGTAAATAAATAAATCTTTAAAATAAATAAATAAATAAATAAAAAATAAAAAAAATAAAAGTTTTGACCAATGCATATACGTTCCAAAAAATTTTAAGTCAGATTTCAATTCAGTGTTAAATTCTAATTCCTCTATGATCTGTATGACTTGTATCACATAATGACATTACCAAGTTGAATCTGATATACTTTTACATGTCTTTACTTGTCAGTGGTGAGGGTACAAACTTTTTACGTTAAGTCCCTATTACGCAATTACTTCAGGGAAAAACAAAAGACTTGCAAGCAACTAATACAGGTAAGGGAACATTGTCATAACATGACTACATGATATTCACTAACCAGATTCTCAAACCACGGTGTCCTTTAAGAATTGAACTTTTGCCTTCTAAATTTGTTTTTTTTTTCTTTTTTTCTTTTTTTTTTTAACTAAACAATCATTTGACAGCTTTAGGTTTCATTTCTTTCATCTTGCTCATCCTTATAAAGAAAGGTTGGAGAAGAGAAATAGATAAAATAGACAAAAGAAAGGAAAAAGGCAGAGATAAACCAGAAACTGGAAGGGAGAAGTAGTTGCTTGGTTCCTGGAGGAAGCGAGAAATGTTTGAGGTGTGGTCAGAGGCGTGGTCAGGAACTCTGTGCCCATCAAGGCTCCTACTTTCTCTGTCTTCCCCCACGGCTCTCATCCCTCCTGCCAAGAAGTGAGCTGGCAATCTTACCAGTGACCCTGAACAAACAGAAAATGATAAAGCTCCTAAACTCAGATATTGGCACATCACCCAGGCCAAAACTGGAATCACTTACAACGCTTGGGAGTGAGCCCTCACACGAGCCACTCCTGCCCCCTCCGCTGCAATTCAGCCTCGTAAAAGAATAAACTTTTGGAATTACAGTAGGCCTTTTAAAGATAATTTAGTCTAAACCCTGCTCACAGTTTTTACAGAAAAGAGGACTGACATTCGGAGAAACGAGGTCATCTGCCCAAGGTTTTTCAGCAAAACCAAAGTAGATGTCCAAACTACAGACTTGTTTCGTCCAGAGCTCTTTCCTCTGAGCACTTTAGAAGCTATGGAACACACGCTCTCCAAGTCGGGAAAGATGAAGAGCAGTTACAAAACGGCACAAAACAATGTGAAAACAGACGAATCCGAAATAATAACTTCACTGCAGCTTCCAGAAGCCCGGTGACCAAGCGGCGGTGAGGGGGCTGTTGTGGGGAGTACTGGCGCTTGGAAAAACTTAACTAGCACTTTTCCCTCTGTCACCGACTTTTCAAAAGCAGAGACGGTAAAATTGCACACCAGACGGCCCACACTAACTTTGATCCCACGCAGGCCTCTTTGAGGCTTCTAATTTGAGGACCCATCTACAAATCTACAAATCCCTACCCGGGTTTACAGAAATCACATTTTTAGAGTTCACACATCCGGTCATCGTCTGCGTCTCAAAACCCCGGGGAAGCTGAAACGCCTCCCGTAGGATTCGGTCCTCTCCCCTCACCTGCACAGGTACGGAGCCTGCTGAAGCCAGAGAGGCTTTGCCTTCTCCGTGGACCAAGCGCCGACTGTCAAACCAGTGGGACCCACGAGAACTTAGCATGATGCCACGCCAGGACCTGAGAAAAAAAGAACACGTTTCCTTACCCTTAAAAATGACAGAAACGATAGGATCCGGTTTCCCAAATTTCGTTTTCGGGATGTTGCTGGCGGACTCCACGATCACCCGCAGCATGGCTCGTCCTGCGCGCGGAGAGCAAGTCCCAGCCAGCGGCGCGGGGCGGAGCGGAGCGGAGGAGCAGAGCCGAGGAGCGGAGCGGAGGAGCCGAGCCGAGGAGCCGAGCCGAGGAGCCGAGCCGAGGAGCCGAGCCGAGGAGCCGAGCCGAGGGGCCGAGCCGAGGGGCCGAGCCGAGGGGCCGAGCCGAGGAGCCGAGCCGAGGAGCCGAGCCGAGGAGCCGAGCCGAGGAGCCGAGCCGAGGGGCCGAGCCGAGGGGCCGAGCCGAGGAGCCGAGCCGAGGAGCCGAGCCGAGCCGCGGCGTCTGCGCTGCAGCCCGGGAGCGCCGCGCGGGGCGGGGAGGGGGTGGGTCTCCGACCGGTTGCCGCCTGAAGGCGACGCGTGAACGGATGCCCAAAGTCCCCGGCCCCCGCACTCAGCAGCTGGGAAAGGTGGAGTGTCAAGGGCCCAGCCTCAATTCGCAACAATCATGTGCGACAAACGCAGCCGGCCTGGATGGGCGCCAGTAAATGCGGCCAGGTCGGGAGACCACCCCGACGCGGCCGCCTTTTAGCCCCAGATCGAGAAGCCGAATGGATTTGGCGTTCCGCCACCCCCTTTCGTTCTCTTCTGAGCTTCATGGAGTTTAGAAACTTTACTTCGTTGTGTTTTTTTTGTTTGTTTGTTTTTTTTGGTTTTTTTACTTTTGCTGTTTCTTCTCATGCTGTTGAACACCTCCACTCAGCAACCACTTAGAAAAAGGTTTTAAAAAAATAAAAAAATCAGTTAAAGGGTGCCCCCTGTTGCATGACAGAGGGATAACTGAGTTTATTGTAAACCCATCCGGAGGGGGTAAATACGGGTTTGCAAAATTGGTGTATTGGGGCTGACCTTTTGCTTTATGAAAGGATTCAGCGTTGGATTTCTTTAAAAAAATCCTTAAGGGATGACAGCTGGGAACTTACGTTTTCCCGGTCCATCAAAAGCTGCTAACAGTCTTCAATGGAAATGGAGAATGGTTCTCCACTTTTTTTTCAGAGCTAACCCCCAGCAGTGTCTTCCTTTCCTTTGCTAAAGAAAAAAAAAAAATTCAGTGACACTTATTAAAGCACAATAAGGCTTTATTCAAGGGAAGGGGACCATTGCAACAGGTATAGGGACCCCTGCAATGTAGTGGAGAGAGATTGGGCTCATCTCCGAGTGCAGCATAAGTAAGTGGGAATTTATAGTCAGGGTGGGGGCCAGTGGATGCAAAATTACTAGGAAGAAACATAGGAGTCAGGGGGTTCTGGTTCAACAGACCTAACAGGATTCTTGTTGAAGGTAGATCAGGATGACCAGACATCAGTTGGGAGACCGGGAAGGATGAGAAACCCCATCAGGTATTAAGAGTGATCAGATATGGAGGGTGGGGGAGTGGTTTTGGTTTAACAGACTTTTACAAAGAAGTGCACAGATGGGCCCAGGGTGAAGCCTGACTACAGTTTGCTCAAACAAAGAATCTCTGTGACCTGGAGGGTGTATTAAGCAGTGTAGCCTGATGAGTAAGTTCGCAAGAGGATGCCTGGGGTTAGTAGCCAGCCAGACCTGAGTTTGGATCCCTGCTTCACCATTTCTGAGCTATGTAACCTTACAAGTTTCTAACCGACTCCCCCCATCCATAGTTATCTAATCTATGAACTAAAGTTAAAGGTAAAGGTGTCATAAGATAAAGGTCTTAGCGTGGGTCCTTGGCACAGAGCACGCACACTAAGGCACACACGTACACAACCAGAAGTTCGTGCTGGTATGTGATTTCATAGCATTTCCTGTAATGCAAGTTGGCTTTAAACCAGGATCTCACTGTGTTTCAGAAGAAAAGCTAAAAACTTAGGGTGAAGGAGCACAGTGTTTCCTTCCACTTTTGAACACACGACGGAAAAGACCACTTGTAAGCAAACACTTCAAATGCATTGAAAAGGCATTGTTTATCTACAGGAATTCTGTGAGCTTCTCAACTGCTTATGTAATCAACAAATGGACAATACTACATAGATCATTGACTAAATGGACTATATTAGACTAAATGTATTTAGACACACAGATTAAATAGTCTATATTTTGGTAGGATATAAGCAAAATTATGTTTATTTTGTTTGGCTGGTTTTCATTTCTTCTTTTCATTGTGAAAAATATTACAGAAAAATTCTTAGAACATAAATGTGACAGTTTAACAAATGAACATCTAGGTCAAGATAGAGAACATTGCCACCACTTCAGAAGACCCTCCCATATGTATATCCACCTCCTTCTCCCAGAGATAACCACTATCTTGATTTTTATGGTAATAATTTCTGTTCTTTTCTTTATAGTGTTAACCCCCTTGATTATGACCTTCATATGATAACATGAGTTATTGTATATATTACATGAATTTTGTATACAGACATATACAAACCTCTGTATATAATACACATATACCTATATTCATACAGAATGAATTCTTTGCTATATTATGACTTTTGTAGAAATGGAATCAGGGGATCCCTGGGTGGCGCAGTGGTTTGGCGCCTGCCTTTGGCCCAGGGCGCGATCCTGGAGACCCGGGATCGAATCCCACATCAGGCTCCCGGTGCATGGAGCCTGCTTCTCCCTCTGCCTATGTCTCTGCCTCTCTCTCTCTCTCTCTGTGTGTGACTATCATAAATAAATAAAAATTTAAAAAAAATTAAAAAAAAAAAAGAAATGGAATCAGTATGAATTGTTTTGTGTTTGGCTTCTCTTTCTCAACCTTACATTTTGACATCCATCCATGAAACTACTTTGTTTACTCTTTGCTATCTACCATTTCATTGTGTGAATACGCCACATTTTATTAATCCACTCTGCTTTTGATGAACATTGGATTATCCACAGTTTGGAGCTATTACAAAGAGGGCTACTGTGAACATGCTTGTGCATGTTTCCTGCTACAAATGTGCATGAGCACATTTAGGATCTAACCTAGGAGTGGAATTGTTGATACAATTGGAATTGTATCAGAGGGTACATGCATTTCTACAGAATTAGTGGGTATTTAAAATTGTTTTCCCCAATGGTCATACTATTTCAAGTTTCATGGGCAGCATGTAAAAACTTCTGCTCATCTAGGTGGTAGTGTTAGATTTTTCCATGCTTGCCCATCCAGTGACCTTGTAATAGTATTTCACTGGAGTTTTAATTTGCATTTTTCAGATTACTAACATGGTTGAATACCTTTTCATATTTACCTTTCTTGATTTGTGAAGTGCTTGTTCAAATCTTTTGCCATTTTTCCTATTGAGTTCAAGAGTTTTCTCTTGAAAACTCCTATTGAGTTTTCCTATTGAGTTCATTTTTCTTACTGTTTTTGTAAGAGCTGTTTTATGTACTCTGAATACTAGTCCTTTGTGGGTTGTAATTTTAATACAATTGAATTTATCAATATTTTCTTTTATGATTAGTACATTTTCCATATTAAGAAAACCTTTTGAGCAGCCTGGGTGGCTTAGCGGTTTAATGTCGCCTTCACCCCAGGGCCTGATCCTGGAGACCCAGGATTGAATCCCATGTCCAGCTCTCTGCATGGAGCCTGCTTCTCCCTCTGCCTGTGTCTCTGCTTCTCTCTCTCTCTCTCTCTCTCTCTCTCTCTGTCTCTGTCTCTCATGAATAAATAAATAAAATCTTTAAAACAAAACAAAACAAAAACTTTTCCTACCTGGGATCATGAAGATATTCTACAATATTATCTGGTAGAAGCATTTTGTTTAATCTTGCAGATTTATTTTTTTTTAAGATTTATTTATTTATTTTGAGACAGATGGGGGAGGGAAGGGGCAGAGGACAGGGAGAGAGACTCCTTAAGCAGACTCTCCCTTGAGTGCAGAGTCTATTGTAGGGCCCAATGTAGGGCCCAATCTCATGACCCTGAGATCACGACCTGAGCCAAAACCAAGAGTCATACACTTAACTGACTGTGCCACCCAGGTGCCCCTCATCATGCACATTTAGATTTATATTCCACTTATAATTGAGTATATGTCATGTAAAGTCAGAGGTCACATTTCATTTTTTAAAAATATGGGCATTCAATTGCTCTAGTACCATTTATTGAAAAGTTTGACCTTTCCCCAAATGTAGGTCATATTATGAGATGTGTAGATGTAAGCAAGTCTGTTTCTATGTTTCTGGAGGGTGGGAGTGGGGGTCTATACTGGGGTGTCAGTGGAAAATAAACCAAAGTCTGACCTGATGGGGCTCCACAGCTAGCGGGGACCACATGCCAGGTCTCATGTGTCTATTTACTGCTCTTGGCAGAGAAAAAGAAATAGAAGAGAGGAGAGTCTTAGCAAAAAATCTAGATATGAAGAACAAAGTAACAGGGGTAGCAAATGGGGGTTAGTGGAAGAGAAAAGAAGATAAATTCATAATATCTTATTCCTATTCCATTTTTGCAGAATCTTAGATATTACCTAACAGTAGTTTTCAAACTGGCATGCACAGAGGGTCCATTGTTTAAGATCTCTTTGCTGAAGTACTTTGTTAAGAATTATTTCAGTTGATAACTAAAAGGATTTTTAGAGCAAAAGTACTATTTTTGGTAGTTTAATTACAGGGCTTTACATAGCAGTAGATGTTATTTTTTAAAAATTTAATATGTGGTATATTTAAATTTTGCTTCTTTAAAAAGGCACCGGTAGTGACTAAATCTAAATGGAGGGCAGGAGGGGACAAAGTATTTTATAACACTTGGCACCATTATATTGTCATTATTTAAGGCAATTGAGGAGCTAAATACAAAATAGGAATGAATCCAAACTTCTCCAACTCACTATGAACATATTCTAAAATATATCTAGAAAAAAAGACCAGAGAAAAGTGGAATCAAGTAAGCCTTGTGCTCACCTATGGAAACAATTCCTCATCCAAATATTTAATAGACAAATGCTTCCCAATCATCCTTCTGGAAGAGTCTTCATTCATGCACATGTGCGTGTATTCACCTAACAGCTAGTGGAAGTCTATTTGGTGCCAAGCACATGCTAACTACAAAGATAAAGAAGATACATGTTTTCTCTGCAAGAAAGCTCACAGATAATCATAGCCTAATGGAGTGCAATGATAGAGGGAGACAGAGAAGACAGGCGTCTAACAGGGCAAGTGAGGGCGAGCAGGGTAGGCTCCTGGAGGAGATGGCAGCTGGATTGAGTGCAAACCTTCCTCAAATTACAATGCAGTTACATCTCAATAAATCATCATAAGTTGAAAATATCGTAAATTGATACATATATTTAATGCATTAAATATCATAAATGCATTTAATACACTTAGCCTACCAGACATCATAGCTTAGCTTTGCTCACATTAACCATGCTCTGAATACCTACATGAGCCTATAGTTGGGCAAAACCATTTAACCGAAGTGTTGGCTATCTCATGAAATTTATTGGATACAGTACTGAAAGTGAAAAATAGAATGGTTATATAGGAGCAGAATGGTTGTAAGTTGTATGGATTTTAGCCCTTGTGATGGTGCAGCTGTCTGGGAGTTGTGGCTTGCCGCCTGCCACTGCCCAGTGACATGAAAGAGGATCCTACCAGATGGTGCCAGCTGAGGAAAAGATCAAAATTCAAAGAATGGTTTTTACTGAATGCATATCACTTTTGCACCACCATAAAGTAAAAAAATTGTTAAGTCAGGGATATCTATATTAATGGTTGAATTGACATATGTATGATCTGAAATTGAATTAAACAAATACATATGGTAAGCATTAGAAACTTCAGGGCATTCAATGTTGGTGAAACATCACGTGTGAGGTGAAATAATCTCACTGTGAACATAGGCAGTTGGGTGGGCAGCCGCTTAGAGAGACTTATTACTCTGTTAAGAACAATTAACATCTAATGAGTGCTCACTCTGTGCCAGATGCTACCCTAAGCATTTTATTAATCTCATTTAATCCTTCTGCTGCCCTATTCTATGAGGTAAGTACTATTTATCACCCCCCACTTCACAGATGAGGAAACTGAGGCATAGTTTGGTTAAATAGTGTCCAAGTTCTCACAGCGAGTGGAGTCAGGGTGTGAACAGAGGCAGCCTGCCTTTAGACTCCATGCTCTTACCTACTTGCACCATGCCTCAGTGGCAGTGGAGGTTTTAACTAGAGATGCATTTTTCAGCAGGGAAGCAAAATAATCGAATTACATCCCAATACTCTGGATACAAATGAAACATTTTAATAACTCCACAGACTGAAAATTAGTTTAAAATGAGCTAAAACAGGTAGAGCAGTCAGTGCCCAAGGAGCTTGCTCTCTTCAAACAGAATGCACTGTGAACTGAGAACCAACTCTCTTAAATGAGATTAGTCAGCAGGGAAAATCTGCCCAACCTGGCCCGGAAATGGCTTCCCAACGTGTTACTTACTGATAGGGCTGCTTTGATCTCAGCTAAATGCTAAGGGTGTCTCCCTATTTACCGATTTAGAATGTAGCCCTTCCTGGCTGACCATGATGAACTTTTCTAACCCAGGAAAGAGCAGTGGGTCAACCCTGAGAAGGCGCTGGGTTCTAAAATGATGCTTTTTGTGCGAGTTAATGAATATTTGATCAATATTCATTAGGAAGAGAGGAGAGTAAAGAAAGGAGGAGAGTAAAGAATTTGTCTATTTCTCCACAATAGTCTAGGGCAGAGGATGCCTAGTTCATTTATTTATCCATTCGTTCATCGAGCAAATATTTATTAACTTCCTAATTGGTTTAAGCACTGTGATGATTGGTGCGAAGGATATGGTGGTAAGCAAAATCAGACAAATTCCTCAAGGAGTTTGCAGTCTAGTGAGGGTAAAGGACACAAGTCAAAGAATTACTAACAAATGTGCAATTGTAACTATAGTGAATGCTTTGAAGGAGTAGGCAGTCAAGAGAGGAAATCCCCTTCTCTAGGAGGCAGGAAAGTCTTCCCTGAGGCAGTGAAGATTGAGTAAAGGTCTGAAAGGGAAAAGAGATAATAGTGGGAGCATCACTGATTGGGGAACCTCCAGTGAAAAGACCCTGAGGCAGGAAGAATGGTGCCTAGTCAAGGAATGAAAGGTGTCAAATGTGGCTGGTTTGAGACTAGGCTGGGGAGGTCAGTTTAGCCCTGCTAAGCCTGAGAGAACAAATTGGGGATTTGTTGTTTTATGACAAGAACAAAGGTGGGTCAATAAAATGTTTTCAGTGTTTGTGTTGGGGAATGTGTGACATGATTAGATCTGCATTATTCCAAAAATATCTCTACTGAAAGAAAATTGCATTGGAAGGAGGCAAGAGTTTACTTGGTTCTTCTAAAGAAGAAGATGCAACTTGGTTGCATCTAAAGAACATTTATTGTGTGTTTACTGACACTGTTCAATAGAAATGTAACATAAGCCACATTGATCATTTTGAATTTTCTAAAAGTCGCAGTAAAGAAAGTAAAAAACAGTAATAGCAGGATTAATTTTAATATATTTTATTTTGCCCAACGTATCTATAATATTACCATCTCAGCATGTAGTAATATAAAAAAGTACTAGTGAAGTATTTCACATTTTTTTCATAGTCTTTGAAATCTGCTGTGTATTTCACACATTTCAATTCAGAAACAAAATTTTCACTGGAAATACATCTGCATTTAGATTTCATAAAATTTACAGTTGAAAAAATAGGTTTGCATAGCCGAGTTGTTCCAAATATACTTAAAAGTTTTCCAATAACCAAATTAGCTACCAGTTTTTAAATTAAAAAATAAGTAAAATTAAAAATTCAGTTCCTCAATCACAATAGCCACATTTTAAGCACTCACCAGCCATATGTGGCTAGTGCTACATATTGGATAGAGCAGAAGGAACTTTTCCATCACTGCAGAAAGTTGTATTGGAAAACACAGATGTACCTGCTGGTGAGGCCTTGGGCATTCATCAGCATCCTTTTGGAAGATTTAATCTTTCAAAGGTATTGATCATATTCATCTATAACAGCCCCACTATCTCGTTTTACTAAGGCTGAACACATTCAGCAGGCTTTGGTACTGCTTTGATTTCTCAGGAAGATTTTCCTACTGGGAGGAAAATGAGCTAACCTGCAGAAATAAATATCCAGTCTGCTAGGCTGTTACGGCTGTTACTTTTCTGTTTGAATCCTTGCCCTAGGATTCTCAGAGTAAGCTGTCAACATCAAAGTACTAGCACCTTTGTGAGGCCTTATGCAAACTACAGCTCCTCACACTTTGCGCCTGGCAGCACCTATCTGCGAAGAGCAAACATTGATTTTCAAGTCTAATAATGACAATTACAAAATTCAACAAGCCACGGAGCCAATGACCCTCTGCCTGCTCTGTCACAGTGGTAGCTCCCACCAGAAGAGAGGGACCTGGAAGCAGATGTGTACAATTGAGGTGTCTGGCCCAGCAGGCCCAGACACCAGGCCTCAAGCTGCCAGTCTGCCAGGTGTCACCCCTCTTTACATAATTCCCCCAGCTCCTTCTCTTCTTTACTCCCCATTTGGCTCAAAACTGAGCAGGGAGATTTCTTTCTCTGTCACTCTAAGGATTTTTGCAAATTTCGATGGAAACTAATTTTGCTCTTGCTCTCAACTGTAGGCAATGCATAACTTTCACAAACCCCGTTATCCTTTGCCATGACTTCTTCCCACCCAACCCCATCTGATACTTTAAACACAACAGATGTGAAAGAGCCCAATTCTATTCACTTTTCTATCAGAAATGTGAGCCCCTTGGAAGCAGGGACCAAATGTTATCTTCGTATGTTGAAAAAAATTCCTTAAAGTTCTCTACACAGTTTCTCATCCATTATATGTAGTTACATAGGAGTTTGTTGCTTTTTGTGTAAGAATGGCTAACTCCAACTGAGCATTTACTAAATGGCAAGCACTTAACATAGATTCTCCAGTTTAATTCTTATATCCATTCTGTAGGGTAAATATTATTTGCCTTATTTTACAGGTCAGGAAACCAAGGCTCAGAGAGGTTAAAGAACTTATTTAACATCACACATCCGGTAAGAGGCAGTCAGGAGCTAAACGCAGCCCTAATCTGGGGTTAACTGGTATGTGACCCTGCTTTTCTAGGATGTTTTGCCACTGTATCCTTTTATTACGTTTCTGGTGAGATTATGCTTGATCTAAAAGAGAGAGGTTAAGCTTGGGCAGCCCCGGTGGCGCAGCGGTTTAGCGCTGCCTGCAGCCCGGGTGTGATCCTGGAGACCTGGTATCGAGTCCCACGTTGGCTCCCTGCATAGAGCCTGCTTCTCCCTCTGCCTGTGTCTCCGCCTCTCTCTCTCTCTCTGAATAAATAAGTAAATAAATAAGAAAGGTTAGGCTCTGTCAAACATTCCTTGTGCCTCCTCGTTTTAGCAATATAGCCCCTAAGGTGGCTAACCATGACCCAGACTTGACTTACATCAAGCCAGAGGGCAGCAATCTGGAGCAAACGCCTGCCCAGTCTCCTCTGGGGCTCATAATCTACGAGTTCAGTCTGGCGTGCCTATCAGTTCTGCCACCTGCTACACTCCGCAGGACTCCACCCCTGACTTCTGGCAAGAGAAAGATTCAGCACAATGGGAAGACAGGCTGTCCTCCCTCAGGGAATGCAGTTCTCCTATTCCATAATGGGCAAAATTGGTTTCTAGAAAGGCAAATCATGCTCCGGGACACAGAACGAGTTAGTCCCAGTTCAGTTACTGGATTTAGCTCACTGGACATAGTAATGTGCTTGATCCCCAAAGCAGACAAACACAATTCTCGGCTCCTTATAAGGAAACACATAGCCCGAGGTCTGAGCGCTCAGAAGAGCCTGGAGACATCCCCAGAAGAGGACCACCAACTGGAGGGCAGGAGTTGCCCGCCTGAGTCCGCCTCTGCTCCCGCCGCCTCGGACCCACCTCCGTTCCGCCTCGCCTCCAGGTTCCAGCCCCGCCCCCTCGGAGGCCGCAGCCAATCGGAGGGCCGCGAGCCCGCCGCGCGTGCCGCGCCCCCTTGCTGCCGGCCACGCCCCCGCCGGCAGTGACGTGCCCCGCCCCGCAGCCGCGGGATTCAAACTCCCGGAAGCCGCGCGGGTGCCGCAGGGTGTGACCCCGCGGACGCGAGGACCCGGCTTCGCCTCAGGTGCTGGCTGGCGGCAGGGAGGCGACAGCCGTGGGTGACGAGGGCGGCCAGGGCCCGCAGCCCCGAGGCCAGGCCGGACGGCGAGGGACACGGCCGCGGGCCGACAGCGTCTGCTTGGACTCAGTCTCTGCCCGCCCAGGTATATGTCCCCCTTCCCGGGCGCTCGCTTCTTGCCTGGCACCGGGTTGGGAGTCTCACCGCCGCGGGCGTGTCCATCCTTCCTTTCAGCTTTGCGGTGCGTAGGTGCGTATTTTCATCCTCCCCCCCCCCCTTTTTCTTTTATTTGGCGCGGAGAGGCCAAGTGACTTGGCCAGGGTCTTTCGTGAGGACATCGTGCGGATTAGCAAGCACGTTCGTGTCTGTTCTACAAACATCTTCATTTTAGAAGTGAGAAAGTGCCTTCTTTTGCGGATTTTCTTTGCCTCTCTGCCCACGTAGCTCTTATGTGAGGGTTTTTTTTTTTAAAGATTTTTTTAAAAAAAGATTTATTTATTTATTTATCGTGAGAGAGGGGGAGAGCCCGTGCACAGAGGGAGGGGCCGAGGGAGAAGGAGAGAGAATCTTAAACAGACACCGCCAGCTCCATCTCAGGACCCTGAGGTCACCACCTGAGCCGAAATCGAGAGTCTGTGGCTTAACCGACTGTGCCCCCCGAGCGCCTGTCTTTGTAAGATTTGCCTGCAGTTGGGAACCGTGTAATAGATGCCTTGTGCAGGTGGCTGGATTGCAGCGTGCTGTCTTATCAACCCAGTATACCGAGTCAGCAAGTGTTATTACCAGAACTCTATAGGGAAGAACCTCCTGTGGTGGCGGGTTCTCAAGATACCATAACCTTACATGAACCTTAATTGATTTACTGGTTATTTTAGTCTGTCACCTTCAAATGGGCAAAAATCCAGGACTAACCTTTTGCTAGAAGTCCCTTCACCTCAGTTTACACAGCTCGAGTGTTTTCAGGCTCTCTGATTTCATACAGGGTGACCTTAAAAGTCACTTCTACAGAGAGGCCTTCCCTGCCACCTTATCAAAGTAGGTCTTCCCAGTTTTTACTGGAATCACTTAGCACTACTTTTCATTTTCTATTTAGTGTTAACTTTACACCTTGAGAATCTTTACAACTTAAGAATTTGTGTCCTTGTTATTTCTTGCCTCCTTTACTAGATTAAACGTCCCATTAAGGGGACATGTCTCTCTCTTTCTTTCTTTCTTTCTTTCTTTCTTTCTTTCTTTCTTTCTTTCTTATAGCCAGTTTATACCAGCTCCTATTATGCTACTTCGTAAATTAGATTTTCTAATATTTTTTGAGTGCATGAATGGTCTTATATTCCTTTAACTTCCTCAGTTACCACCATTATTTTATCTTGGGATCCATAAGGTGGAAAATGGTTTTTAATCTCTCTAATTAAAGCTACTTTCATTATATGCACAGTATGTTTCACTATATATTTTGCCCCTGGAGTTAATACTATACACTTCTTCTAAACTGTTACCTAATATTCTTAGCAGATTCTAAGCTTCTCCTTACTTAATTTGGCCTCTTATCCTTAATTCTTGAATATTGTGTCTCTTTTTCCTATAAATATCCTGTCTTGGATTCTTCTTGCTTCTGCTTACTATAGTCTCTCAGGTAGCTGCCTGTTTACATAGATTTGAACATAGATTTGAACAGGACATATCATTATGTTAGGTAATGACATTTCAGTGCCTATGTTCTCAGAATTATATCATTTACCACAAGCATTTTATTCCTGGGTAAGATATGTCTTTGTGATCTGTTTCATTCAGCCTTCATTTAATGGTTTAAGTATTGATCCCCTTTTTTTAAATGAAACTTTCTCATTGAAGCATGACATACATACAGAATCCTCCCCAAAGCATAAGCATCCAAGTTGACATATTTTTAAATTTTTTTATTTTAATACCAGTATGATTAACATACAGTGTTATATTAGTTTCAGGTGTACAATATGGTGATTCACTAATTCTGTGCATTACTGTGCACAGAATTAGTGAATGTCAAGATAAGTTGTCATGTTTTTAAAAGGTGAATTCTCCCCATGTATCTACCACACAGATTAAAAAATAAATATTGATGCCACCAAGCCAGAAGCCTTTCCCAGTCTCTTTCTCATACCCCGCTGGTTTGGCTGTGTCACTTCTATTGAGATAGAAATGTTCTTCTATTTAGCAAAAGGTTACAAGCCTGAGATTTGTCCTTTTAAACTTAGACTCATAAAATATAATTGTATTTTCATTTTCACAGATAGTTTCAGAAATGTCTTCCAGAAGTCCCAAAGGTTTAATTAAAGGTAAATGGGGATCAAAGCCTAGTAACTCCAAATCAGAAACTGCATTAGAAAAATTTAGGGGAGAAATTTCAGCCTTAAAAACATCAGTGGATGAAATCACAAGTGGAAAAGGAAAGTTGACTGATAAAGACAGACACAGACTTTTGGAGGTGAGTGGCCTTATAAATGTTTTTCAATTGTAATAAACTTTGCTGTAGGAGATAAAGTATTTTCCCAATAATGATATAATTTAGTTTTTCTGTTCATTCACTAAATGTAAAAAATCAAATCTAATAATTTCAAAGTGTTCAACAGAGTTCAGATTTTAACATGAGTGTTTAAAAATCCATTTTATCATGTATATTGGCTGCTTTCCAAGTAATCTTTGTTTTCAGATTTTTTGAGGTAAAATCATTACATGTATTGGCATTTTGCATTCTGTTAAACTATATTTCAGGTTCTCTAATTTACAGTTTGTTATGGCATAGTCAATAAAGCAGCTAGGAACATATTAGAACTGGGAGATTTTAAATTTTTAATCATCAATTTTATTTTGCAACAGTTCTCTTATTATTCATAGTTAGAAAATAAATGACCTGTATTAAATAGTATCATTGGATTTCTTTAAATTTTATTTTATAGACACATCATAAAACCAAATGATTTATTATTCTTTTAACAACACATACTTATTCAAGCATTGAGAAATGATCTATCACTAAATCTTAGATATAAAGATTATTTTGCAGTCTGGTGATGGAATCTAATAGCTTCCCTGAGAGATCTCTTTCCAGTTCTTTCCATCTTTGACAAGCACTGGTTGTCAAAACTTTGTTCCTTTATAATTAATTGAAATTAAACCTTCTGTAACTTCTCCCCATTTGTTCTAATTGTATGTATTATAGGCATAGAACAAGTAATTTTTTATCCATATGAAAACTTCTCAGATATTTGACGGAATCTTCCTTCCTTTTACTTTTTTTTTTTTTTTTTTTTTTACTTTTACTTTTCTGTAGACCAACCCCATACTCTTCAGCTTTTCTAGCATCTTATAATCCTGGTTACTTTCCTGAGCACCTTGTGATGCTTGTGATGTTTTCACATTCCTTGAACAATATTGGTGTGTGTGCTGTGCACTGTGGCAAACATGAGTTGAAATGGCACTGTTATTTCCACTAATCTGGATGCTGTACCCTCCAAAAGCCTAAAATTATATGGGCTTTTTTTTTTTTTAACTGAATCATACTACTGCCTTATCTTAGGCTTGAGGCAACTAAAGTCCCCACATCATTTTCACAGGGTCAACTAACTCAGTTTCCCCATTTTATATTTGAACAACTGCTTCTCCCCTCCACCTCCATGCAAGTTTGTAGTTTTATGGTGGTTTTACCGTCTTAGCATGTAAAGTCAGTCTCTTAACTTTTTTGGGCTCCCCAGAGTTGCTCTCTGCCTTATGTCAGCAGCAGTTTAACAAGCATGCCTTCTTTATCTTTTAAATCCTTGAAAATGTGAACACTCCTTTGAAGATCATCTTTTAGAGTTGATACCAAATCATTTATTAACAAAAAACAAGTTAACAAATGCATTTTTATCCAGTTGTAACATTCTGTAATTTTTAAGTTCTGTTGCTTCGAGTTCATTAATGAGCGTGTATCTATCTCTTGTATGGCTTACTTTTAGCCTTTAAGATGATTAGAACTGGTATTATAGAAGGATTATTATCAGATACTGATGTGAGAGCCAGCTTTCCTTTAGCTTTCTCTTACCATTCTTGACAGAGTTGGTTTCTCTTTTCTGTGTATGTGTCCCATTCATTTTACATATATCTTAAGTATGGCACTTAGTGTATCGCAGTAATTTATCAGTTTACCTCTCTATGAGCTCTCTGAGCATAGGACCTCGGCTTCATTTTCTTTTTGGCCCTGGTATCTAGTATAATGCTGACTTGATGTATAATAAACTCTTCATAAATGCTTGTTGTATGTTGCTTATTTTCATGTTTGACCTGGCTTTGTTCTAAGATTCTTCTTAGTTTATATCTAGAAAATTCAAGTCCTAGAAGCTGAGAGGGAGAAGAATGCATATCACCTCACAGAGAAAGACAAAGAAATACAAAGACTCAGAGAGCAGCTGAAAGCCAAGTATAATAATACTACATTGCTTGAACAGCTGGAGGAGAAGACAAAGGAAGGCGAAAGGAGGGAACAGCTGTTGAAATCCTTGTCTGAAGAGACAGATGTATTGAAAAAACAGTTGTCTGCTACAACTGCAAGGCTTGCTGAACTTGAAAGCAAAGCCAGTACACTCCGCTTATCACAGGTACTCATCATTTCTTTAAACTCAGATTTTTTCCCTTTCTGACACAATTTTTAATTCTTGTGAAGAATGGGTTTGTTAAAACACACTTGTCAAATGATGAAACAACATAGTATACTAACAAGTTATTTTTTATTTATAGCCTGGTACCTTCTCTATAAGCAAAAATAGTTAATATGGCTCCCTCCACTCCCCAGATCATTTTTTTTGTGCAAAGGAATATTCAGAATACAGAATCTACTGTGTATCTACAACATCCAAGGTTTTCTAGGGTTTTTTTTCCTGTAGTTTCTATCATAAAGACAATAGCCTTCATTTTGTTATTTTCAGATTTGAGATACACAATTATAATATCTGGTATGCTTTTTCGAGCTACAAGTGCTTTTGCTCCCTCCTCCTCTGTTTTAAAGTTACTAGTGAGAACAAGGCTTTGTAGGTAGGCAGATCTGAGTTCAGATTTTGGTTCTACCACTTGCTAGTTGAGTGAACAAATTCCTTAACCTTTCTAGCTTTAGAGACAATGCTAGAATTCACCAGACCCTTCTTTTAAACCTCAGTTTCCACACTGTTAAAATCAAGATAAGAATATAGGAGATTAAAATAGGTGAAGGAGGTAGAGAGGTATAAAAAAATAGAGAAATAATCCTGGAGATTAAATATGGTGATATATGTAAATCCCCTAGCATGGTGCTTGGCATATAGTAAATGCTCAAGAAATGATTTCTTATTGATTAGATCTTTGATTCTTTTGCAAATTTGAACATTTAGATAATACTAATAGTATTATTACCACCTATAGAAGAAAATCTGTAGCTTTCAGATATACCTCAATGTTAATAAGGGTCTTTGCACTTTTTCTCCTATTCAGAATAGTCAGAGTGATAGGGCCTATACCATTTACATGTACTGTCATAGATGGGCAATTGAGTACTTTTACAGGTGAATTCAAAGAGGATATGTTGATAAACCAAAGGAAGCCGATACCTCTGCAGGATTTTCTTTTCCTGCTTTCTACCGCCACCTTCGAGGCTAAGCTTGAGCCAGTGGCCTGCCGGCCTAGCACAGCTTTCCCCATGGCCCTCAGCGACGCCAATGTGCAGAAGCAGATTAAGCATATGATGGCTTTTATTGAACAAGAAGCCAACGAGAAAGCAGAGGAAATAGATGCGAAGGCAGAGGAAGAGTTCAACATTGAGAAAGGTCGTCTTGTGCAAACCCAAAGACTGAAGATTATGGAATACTATGATAAGAAAGAAAAACAGATTGAGCAGCAGCAGAAAATTCAGATGTCTAATTTGATGAATCAAGCAAGGCTCAAGGTCCTCAGAGCAAGATAAGAGATGACCTTATTACAGACCTGCTAAATGAAGCAAAACAGACTCAGCCAAGTGGTAAAAGATACAACCAGAGTCCAAGTACTGCTGGATGGACTGGTCCTCCAGGGTTTGTACCAATTGTTGGAGCCCCAAATGATTGTTCGTTGCAAGAAACAGAGCCTTTCCCTCTGGTAAAGGCTGCAATGCAAAAAGTGATTCCTATGTACAAAATTGCCACCAAAAAAGATGTTGATCAGGAATCCTACCTGCTTGAGGAAATCGCCGGTGAAGTGGAGATCTATAATGGGGATTGTAAAATAAAGGTTTCCAATACTCTAGAAAGCTGACTGGACCTTATAGCCCAGCAGATGATGCCAGAAGTACGGGGAGCCTTATTTGGTGCAAAAGGCAACAGGAAGTTTTTGAACTAAACCTTTGGGAGGGGTAGAGTTCATCCACTGTTCTCCTGCTGTGGCGTGGAAGTTTCTGATATTTGAAGAAACGAGATATCTGTGTGGCTTCCTCTTCTCTGTTCTCATAGTCTGTATTTGTCAGTGGATACTCTGTGTAGCTAATGCCCTTATCCTAATTGTTAACAATAGAGAGAAAGTTTGACTTCATATAATCAGGAAAGCTCCTTCTTAGCTTATCTAAAAGTAGCACAACTTTCATCGGCTTCTGTAGGGTGAAGGTGAGGGTATCAGATGGTGGTCACAGGAGCTTCACCAAGTCTCCACTCTTCCGCGAGTCCTCTGCTTCTAGTTCTTGAGCCTAGAGGTGATGTGTACGGTGTTCTCTGACATGAAGTCTTTGCTCTTAGGCTTAAAGTGCATGGGGGCCATGCATACCTCCCAGCAGTAGTTGCTTCACTGCTAACCCGTTTGGGCCTAGAAGTGTTCCTCATCTCTAAATGTGATTTAAGACCTAAGCAGTGAATATGTCTTATTTATTAAAACAAAAGGTTTAAAAAAAAATAAAAACAAAGAGGATATGTTTTTGTAGAGAATTTTCACACAGCTAAAATTCATGAAAATTATGGATCCAAAGTGATCACCTAAAACTTTTCCTTAAAGCTCAAGAATTAGTTTCTCCACTTTTAAATACAGACACACAAATTCTGGTAGAAATGATAACTCTAAAAAATGTATTCTTATAACAATCATATTATAAGGTTATTATTGATTTCTATGTTAGTCGGCCTGCTTTGATTCTGTAACAACCTACAGATCTCAGGGTCTCATAAAACAGATGTTCATTCCCCACCCCACCCCCCATGTCATGGCCTTGTGCATGTGGGAGTGGAAGAGGCTTTGCTCTGCAGAGTCACTCAGATCCAGGTTCCTTCCTTTTAGTGGCTCCCCCGGCCTTGCACCAGATCCTCTGTGTACAGCTGTAAGCTAGAGGGAACGTGTGGAGCATGAAGGGAGGGTTTGGGGACCAGGCCTGGCATTGGCATATGTCACTTCTGCCCCCATTCCATCAGACAGAATTTGGTCTCATGGCCTCACTAACTGCAGGGAAGGCTGGGAAATATAGTCCACAGTGTACCCAGAGGAAAAGGAAAAGGCTTTGGTGAACTGCCTCTGTCCTAGTTTTTACCAGGATGACTAAATTGAGGGGGAGAAAGGGCTACTGGTGTGAGCTAAGAACCTTTGGAGAAAAATATTTTGTGATTTATTGCCAGTGTTCACACAAGTCTGCTTCCTTAAAGGTGTTAAAAGACTGAAATATAGCTTGTTAGGAGTTTTGTTGGTTAGCCTGGATACCTATCCATCCAACCATCCAACCACTTTTTTCCCCTCTGTGTGAAAATTTAAAAAAAAAAAAAGGAAAGAAATTTTGTCTTGAGTTCCATATAATCTGTATGGACTAATACTAATTAATACTAATACAAATATAATTCTAGAAAACAACTTTTATCTTTTATTTGACAATTTAATATTTTCCAGATTTCATTTAAACAGCCTACTTGTTTAGTTTTGTCTCATTGTGGTGAAAACCACTGGGCAATTCTTAGGCACTGAGGTATCCTGTGATCCAGATGACCTCAGAAATCAAATTAGGTATGAAATCTCAGGGCTTCCACTCTGCTGAGGAAGCTTCCAGATCTTCCTTCTCCTCTGGTACCTGTCACCTGGCATGATGGTTCATCAGCATGTACTAGATGTGGATTTTGAGATGTCCTTGTGAAGTATTCTCTGTTATTATAGAACCAAATATGGTGAGGAAACTTGTTAAATTTTTTATATTAACTAATATTGGTTTATTTCAGACTATGGCTACAAGCTGCATCAACTCATCAATGAATAATATTCATGAAATGGAAATACAACTGAAAGATGTAAGCTCATTTTCCTTTTATTTATTTTTATTTATTTACTTTTTAAGGCTTTTATTTATTTAAGAGAGAGAGCACGAGGAGGAGCAGAGAGAGAGAGACCAGAAGACGCCATGCTCAGTGCAGAGCCCAGCGCAGGGCTTGATCTCCTGACTCTGAGATCATGACCTGAGCTGAACTCAAGAGTCAGATGCTTAACTGACTGAGCCATTGAGGCGCCCCTCATTTTCCTTCTATTAAGTTATGGGAAGAGAGGATTAATTAATTCATTCTTAAATTTCATGGAAATTGACAGCATTGATGCTGTGACTTGAAAATAGTCTGTTGAGGAGTAAAGAACTGAATGGTTTGAGATCATCTCCCTACGTTACTACCTTTAGGTCTCTTTCTAGGCATTCAAGAGGGCCAGTTTCTCTAGTCCTAGTCTCTTTAGGCAAGAAAGCCCTAGAACTCACCCAAATACCTCAACAATGTTCCTTCTTTACCTAAATCTAGTTTGCCCAGTTATTATATTATGTTGTAATTTCACTTATAATTTTTTCTTTTTATTTATCCATGCAAGATGTATTTATTCACTTGAAACTCTTCCCTTGGAATCAGGATTTGCTTTTATAGTTTGAAAAAGAAACACATTCTCTGTATACTCAGTACTTTTCTGTAGAATTTGAGATGAAGTTTTCTAGATATATTGTAAGGCTATATTACTTCAAACTTATGTGTTAAATAGATTGGTGTGTTTCATTGTGAATTGAATTAATTGAGGACATAGGATTATTATTCACTGTATTTTTTCAAGTTTTAGTCTGAGATACACAATGTAGAAAATTCTTGAGTTAATTATTAGGCCAGTAGGTAGGTATTTTGGTTCCAGAAATATTACTGGCAAGTCTACTCTTCTCTAAGTTTCTCTTAGGATTCCTGTTTTCTTTCATCTAACAAGTGTACCTTGAGGTCTATTTGATCTTCCAAAGAATTTAAATCTGAGTGTCTGGATCTCAGGGTCCTATAGTACTTTATCAAAGTAACTCACCTACAGGTAACTAAGATAAAGAAGAAACATACTTTTTAAAGATCTATCAAAATAAGTTCCTTGTGTCATATGTTATACGACCTTTATTGTTCCATGTATGTCAATACCTACCAGCTGCACAGATGTACAGATGTATGAATGATTTATGTGCACACCTCCTACTTCCCCTTTACATGCTCCAGCCATGCTGGCTTTCTAACTACTCCTTCAATACACTACCTTTTCTCTCTGCTCTGCCTGGCACACCGTTTCCCCAGATATCTTCATGACCTTCCTTACCTTATCAGATAATATTCAATTGTCACTTTCTTGGGTGGGGCCAGGGCAAGAGGGTTACCCAGCCACCTTTTCTAAAATTATAGCTCCCAGACAATTCCTATTACCTTTTCCTGCTTCTGTAACTTTTCCTCTCATCGCATATTACTGTTAAACTTACAATATATTTCACTCACATATTGTGTTTATTATGTAAGTCTTACACTGGTATATGTTTTACGAGGGGAGGATTTCCATGTTTTTTTTCACTGCTATATGCCCAGTGTCTAGAACATTTGAATTTTATTAGTACCTGAAAATATATGCTATTGTCTTAAACATGTATAAGACATGTAACTTTTAGGCTTCTTGGTATCAACTGCTTCAAATATCAGTTAAAGTTATTTTTAGATAATGACAATTCTTTTTATGAAAATAACTTTGAAATGTTATACATGGATACCCAACCTTTTTGTTCTGTTTTATCTTCCTGGCTTACTTAAGGATCATATTGTGCTCCTCTGCTCTGTTTACCTTAGAAAGGATTTCAGATAAGTGGAGTAAAATTTAACCCAACTCACCATCCAATGGTCTAGACTGAGCAAGGCCTCCCAGACTCCCCTGTGCATATGAGACTAGGGGATCTTCATAAAACACAAATTCTGATTTCATTGGTTAGGGTAGGGTCCAAGATCCCACGTTTCCAATAAGCTCTCAGCTCTGCTGTATTAACTTACACATTTGAGGAGCAAGAGATGATTTAGCTCTGGTTGTCTCTGAGCCCAGGGGGAAACTAGGAAGCAGGGAAAGCAACCTGTCACTCCTCTGAGCACAGGGCTCACATTATTCTGCTTTGAGAGCTCAGTAGTTCCAGTCTTTTGCCCTTCTTCCAGGTTCCCACAAAGCTTCCTGGATCACTTTGCCCACCTATTTTAAGAATCAGTATTCGTTATGCTGAAAAAAGCCCTAAAAACCCATGTTCACCTTTCTTAATGCCTAACTGTATCATTCCTCAGTGAACATTTCGGTCTGGCTGACATTTTGAAATAATTACATGGAGTTCATACTGTAAACATTGTAGAGTGTCATTGACTTGCAAACCAAATAGCTAAGAGGAAGCTGAAATAGGCATTTCTTGCTCTGAATTTTAAAAATCTGATTTTTAAACAATTTAAGGAAAGTAAATAACAATTATTAATTTTTATTTGGAAAAAATTCAAATTTACAGAAAAGTTACAAGAATAAAAATGGTAAGTAGAACACCCATATACTCTTTACCAAAATTCAAACATTGTTAACGTTTTGCTTCATTTTATATATCTCTTCAATCCCCACCCAGACCCCCCAGAACATAAATTTTTTTTCCGAACCTTTTAAGAGTGAGTCGCATGTATTACAGCCCCTTAAACCTATATACTTCAATATATATTCCTCAGAACAAGGATGTCTTCTTCAGTATATATTCCTCAGAACAAGGATGTCTTCTTACATGTCTACAGTACAGATAGCAACTTTATTTTTTTTTTAAGATTTTATTTAATTATTTGATAGAGGGAGAGAGAGCAAACAAGTGGGGGTGGGGGTAGGAGCAGAGGGAGAAGCAGATTCCCCACTGAGTGAGGAGCCCTACTCAGCGCTCAGTCCCAGGACACTGGGATCATGACCTGAGCCGAATACAAGCACATATTCCAGCTTTGTCAGTTGACTTGCTTTTTTTATTCCTCCAGTATAGACTAACATTTTAACCTATGTTAGAGTTTTTGCTCAGGAAACATAAAATGGATCCCTGTGAAGCCTGAGGAAGAGCTTTAGTAGCATTCACTTTTGCCTACTTGTGTTCCATATTTTTTTTTCTGTTCCATATTTTTATTGATAATTTGAGTGGAAATGTTAAATGCATGCCTTATAAATGTATAGAGGGCATAAAGCTGGAAGAGATGATAATGCAATGATGACTCTAAAGATGCAAAACTAATATAAACATTTATTGATAGCCATCAAGTCCATTTATTATTGATACTATTTACAGAAGAAAGCAAATGCAGAAGACAGTGAGGCCTGGAGGAAAGAAACATTGACTACTTTACTAACGTAACATCGCCATCACCTGGTCTTTTAGAATATTGCCCCTCAAATCTTCAACCAACAGTTCTGTTTCTCATACTTAAGTGATGTATGGACAGGTTCCTTTAAAAGAAAATTTTTGGGGCACCTGGGTGGCTCAGTCCATTAAGCATCTGGCTTCAGCTCTGGTCTTGATCTCAGGATGCATGGGATCCAGCCCTGCATTGAACTCTCTGCTCAGCAGGGAGTCTGCTACTCCCCTTCCCTTTGCCCATTTTCCCTGCTCCTGCTCTCCCTCTTGCTCTTGTGCTCTCTCTCAAATAATAAATCTTAAAAAAGGAGAAAATTTTCAGCACCATCCAACGTTGACTTGAATTATTTATATTGAAATGTTTCTTGGGGCACCTGGGTGGCTCAGTGGTTGAGCATCTGCCTTTGGCTCCGGTTGTGATCCCCAGGTCCTGGGATCAAGTCCGTCTGCCTATGTTTCTGCCTCTCTCCTGTGTCTCTTATGAATAAATGAAGTCTTTAAAAAACTGTTTCCTAAAGTTGGACAGATTTAAAATTTGATATACAATTAGGTATCTTTAGCATCAAACACATGATTTATAAAGATTTGGCTATATGCATGCTTTTTGAATCCTACAACACTACCTCTTTTGGCAGCTAAATTTGAGTATTTAATACAGAGTGAATGTACATTATCTCCACTTTCCAAATCTATTCTTAAGCTCTGTGAGGAGGACTCATGTTATAACTGTCTGACAGGTACCAAGAGAAAAGTGTGTGGTCAAGTGACTGGAGGACCTTGGACTAAGTCTTTGATTCCAGAAACTGCCTCTGTCATCCTAATCCATTTCTTAGTTCTGAAGAGAGCAGACACTGAAATTCTTTAAGCCCCATGCCTACATGCTCATGAGTTTGTAGGATGCTCATGGAAAGAGCCTAGTAAAGGTTAGAAGAACTCTCTAGACTGAGAGTTTTTATATAGAAAGATCTTTTCAGACTTGAAGCTCAGCTGTTTTATATCTTTAAAAGATAGAAGTTCTTACTCTAAAAGAAGACGCCTTGGTATACAACTGAAAATGTCCAGTGTGTTCCTTACTACTTTTCCCATCTCACCCCCTGGGGTGAGATGCCAGCTCATAGGAGAGAGGAGCTACTCCTTTTTCAGTGTATTTACAACAAATGCAAGGTGATTGAAAAAGAATTGAACATTTTTGAAAGTGTTTCAGTATGTGTGTTTTACTTCAGTCTGCTTTGATCATGCAACTTTTTTGTCAAGAACTTTGTGCCATCTTTTTTGGCACCCCTGAAGGATATAAAATTATACGTCCTGGCTGCCACTTCAACCACTGATAATAATAGATTTCAACAGGTCTGAGTGAATTATGACACAAAGGGTGCATAGTATACACTTGTTAAAATCATAGAAATAGCTATGGTAGTTCCATTATAAAGGGGTTTGAAATTCATTTTCATATATTCCTTAGTTAATGAGAAATAGCTTTTTGAGAGTGTTTGATTCTTTTTAAATCATTTTGAATGGATTATTCTAGTATGTATAAGGAACTACTAGATTTTTTCATGACGTTTCCTCCCCTGAACTTCAGTTTGGGGCTAAAAGGCTTGTGTGGGTGCTTGCTGATTCTGGCAACCATTGTTTCTCTGCTCCATGTTGTTACCATCGTTCACATTTATTAGGCAGCTACTTGCCATGGAAGCATCGAATATATGAATGGAACTATACAAAATCTAAACAAACCTGGGCCAGCTGTCCAGGGGCCATGATCTAGTTCAGATAAGAACTATCATCAGAACACAATCAAGGTCATTAGTATAAGATGCCAAATAAATTGAATGGACATTAAAATCACTGTTGGCTTACAAAGGAGAGGGAGCTTGGTGAGGGCACTTATGGCATGGAGGCCTGAAAGACAACCCTGGATGCACTGGAACTTGATGAAAAGGTGGGATTTAAGTGGGCATGTGATATAGGAACGAGTTCTAGGGCATTCTGGGCAAGAGGGTGTGTATAGCTATGTGGACAGCAAGGTGGCAGTGGAGGCCAGAAATGGCTAGGCTGTAACCTGAAGAGATAGGAAGAGGCAGTTTATGGGTCATTTTAATGTTAGCCTAAGGGAACATAGCTTCAGTTTTAGCAAGTGGTGTCATGAAGCTCTCAAAAATTCTGTTACTAATTAAATGATTTAGCACGTAGGGGAACCAAGGGAGAGGTTGAACTGAACTTATTAAGAGTTGTTTTTCCTCTCAAAGTAGAATGATTATTCTATTAATTAACCTAAAGTTTTTGGTGATAGTCTGTGTCTCCTCTCACTCTCTTAATGGGGGAATCACCTTCCAACTGAGGGTCTGCATTGTTGAGCAAAAAATGGACACATCTTTTTTCTTTTTTCTTTTAATCCAAAAGCAGGGTTTACCAAGATCCAACAGTCAATCATTGCTCAAGACAAATCATAGCATGGGGTATGCCCATGGGGCAGAAGTCTCAGTACAGATGAGCTTGGCTATCATGAAGGGATATTCATGTCACTATGTAGGCCTCCTTCTGGGATGTTTCATCCATACTTTACATATGTGACATGAGGTTTAGATGTATATGGACACTCTACACAAATAACCGTTGAGATTTACTTGCCCAGCCTCTCAGAAACAAAGAACAAGAAAAGAACAGTCTCATCTTCTTAGATTGAACTTCTAGGTTAGAAAGAAGACTTATAATCTCATTGCATGGTGGTGCAGTATAAGAATTTCTAGGCTTTTCCGCCCAGAATCAACAGATGAATTGTCTATTTTGCTAGCTTTAACTTGAATCTGTGCCCCACTTTCAGTAACAAAACTAGGGGAAGGGGGGGAGGGTAGTGTGCAATTGCTGGGGATACGGGGCTGTCCTGGCAGACTCCTTTGGCTTTGCCTTTCACCGAATTTCCAGGGATCAACTGGTTAAGAACAATGAGAGTTAGAATCAGAGGATATATGAATTTATCCTGGTTGATAATAATACACCACCTCATAAATCTACACACCTTTGTCCATATATGCCACCTTGCTTTATCCTCTAAAGTTAATGTAGCCTCTTATGTGAGGATTTGCCAGTGTCTTACCACAGATCAGATGGTATCAGGTTTTTAGACTTAGGCTAGGTGGCCAACCAAGTAAGGCTATCAGAGCATGTCTAGTTTCTTGAAGGAAAGAACCAAAATGAAAAACTATTAGCAGTAACAGTAAACTAATGTTAGCAGTAAAAGTAAAGTGAATGAGTTTCTGTTATCTGCTAACTTAAATAAACACTGCCTACTTTATTAATATTATGCCATCATCCAGATGATTTCTGGAGTACATATTATACACAAAGCCAGGAATACTTCCAGAAGAGCATGGTCTGCCACTTCAAGAAACTTACTATTTAAAAGACAAAGTAACCACAGATTAAAAAGCTGAAGATATTTGGCAAAATAATTTTTATTTTATTTATTTATTATTTGTTTGGTAAAATGACTTTTAAAAATATGTAGACATATATATATAACAACTGAGTTCATAAGCCCCTTTGCAAATCAAGTGAGTGATCCCAGTGTGGGATTTTTACTTGAGTCACAAGAGGATGAAAATTGGTGATAAAGAGGGGGCAGGCTTCTTAGGTGTGATTCTCTGAGAGGCAGCCACAAGGTGGAGTTTGGAGTTCAGGTTATTGGGCAACAGCATCTGTAACGGAGAAGGAAAGTGGCTGGACTGGGTGGGAGCACCAGCCAACGGGGCCGCAAGTCCGTGTCTCTCTCCACATGGGGAGCTCCCGAGCAGAGTTGTGTGTTGGGTGGAAATCTCTGGAGCAGGGCCTCTAACTCTGCCACAGAGGTGTTCTAATTTACATGGACAGACACAAAGCAAGTTGTGTATAGAACAAATGAACTTGACCCCCTGGAAACATGACTTCACCATGGTGTTAGGTGCTCTGAAGGACCTTGACGTCAGAATGGATCTCTGGGTTTCAAATCATGTGGTGGTGGTCTAGAGTTCTATTTGACCCACAAGAATTTCTTTGTACTAGGAAAGGCTACATCACTGGGGCTCCCTTACCCTTTTGAAGATTTTGGTTTTTTTTTTATCTTATTAATGATTTGCTTTCATTTTCTTTTTGAGGCTCTGGAGAAAAATCAGCAGTGGCTTGTGTATGATCAACAGCGGGAGGTCTATGTAAAAGGACTTTTAGCCAAGATCTTTGAGTTGGAACAGAAACCAGAAACAGCTGCTCATTCACGCCCACAGCAGACAAAAAAGGCTGAATCAGAAGGTACTGGTATAAAAATGTTCTTTTGGGGTAGGCTTGCCTGCCATTTTCCAAAAGGAGAGATTTGTCAAATTTAGATTTTTATAAATATGTTAGAAAGTGAATTAAGCAAGTCTTATAACTCTGAAGTAAGAAAGACTATGTTAGCAAGTTTGTTTTCTCATTGTTTTCTGATCAAAGGGACCAGAGGCACAGGGTGATGGATCTCTGACAGTTCTAAAGGCACATTAAATTTTATCCTTCCTATGTGTCCTTCCCCACTTTCACAGATCTTCTCCAACTTCATTTCCCCCAGAGTTGGCCTCCTCACTGATCATGTTTTTACTTTGCTTCCTTTCATGTATTGGTCAGTCCCAGAAGAAAGAATACATCTTATAGATGATTCTTCAGTCCTTTGAATCTCCCACAGAATTGAAATGAAGGATCCTAGGGAGTATGCAACCTTTTTTCCAAGGGCTTTGTAGCTTCCCTGGCTTTGAGTTTCACAAGAACCCTAAGAAGTGGGGCAAGAGGGGTCATTATTCTCATTTTACAGATGGGGAAATAGGTCCAGCAGTTCTAGCTTATAAACTAAGAAAAGAAGAGAAACCTTCCATGCAAAGCACTTGTTAAAAACTGATAGCCCTAACGGGACTGAAGCTTTGAATTATATAAAGAGAAGGCTAAAGAAAGGCAGGCAAGGCTCATAATCTTGGAGCTTCACATTTGAAAATTTTAAATGAAGCTAATGCTAATAAGGAAAATATAGGGGAGCCTCCGTGGCTCAGTGGTTAAGTGTGTGCCTTTGGCTCAGGTCATGATCCCGGGGTCCTGGGATCAAGCCCCATGTCAGGCTCCCTGCTCAGGGGGCAGCCTGCTTCTCCCTCAGCTGCTCCCCTTGCTTGTGTTCACTCATTCTCTCTCTTATCAAATAAATAAAAAAATTTTAAAAAGGAAAATATAAAAGAATTGGGGGCAAAGTTACTTTACTATAATGCTTTTATAAGTTTATTATACATAAAAGTAATATTTTAGTGGTGAGCTAAGTCTAATTTCTTTCTTTGGCAATATAGGTTTTTCTCTCTGTCTGTATGTGTTTTATCAAAGTGATATGAACTCTTGTTAAAGTAATTTAATAGAAGTATAGAAAGGTCTGCCCACCCTTCCTTTCCCATCCCAATCGCTCGCTCTTCCTCCTATGAGAGCAATTGCTTTCAGCATTTTTGTTTTTAATTTTGGTAATTATATATATATGAACAATGAGTTTATATCTCTACTTGTTGATTTATCTTCTTTACATTATTACTTTATATTCCCATAGAACAGCTATGTTACTGTTTCCACTTCTTCTATTTGTTTAACTTCAAAAAATGTACCTGAACTTCTTTTTCTCGTTCTGTCAAATATCAACCCTATCTCTTGACTCTTCATTTCATAAGATCTTATTTATATAAAAAAAAGAGATCTTATTTATAGAAATGTGTTTAGTTTTAACTTCTCAGGGATATTATCTATTATATAAAAAGTGTCTTGTGCCACAATGTGTTTGTCATAGATTTTCTTCAAGAAGAAAAACAAAAATATTACAACCATCTCCTGGCAAATGCAAAAAAAGATCTCGAGGTTGAACGACAGACCATAACTCAGTTGAATTTTGAACTTAGTGAATTTCGAAGAAAATATGAAGAAACCCAAAAAGAAGTTCAAGATTTAAATCAACTGTTGTCTTCACAAAAAAAGGCAGATGTACAACATCTGGAAGACGATAGGCATAAAACAGAGAAAATACAAAGGCTCAAGGAAGAGAATGATATTGCTAGGGAAAAACTTGAAGAGGAGAAGAAGAGATCTGAAGAGCTCTTATCTCAGGTGAGCCTAACCAGTAAGACTATCCATGATCCAGAATTTGAAATTGTCATTGTACTCATCCAGTGTCTGGTTAACTACTAGGGAACCAGCAAGGAACAAAACAAGTTCCTGCAAGTTCCTGCCCTACTATGGGATTCTTTAGAGTGGAAACAGACCCTAAACAAGTACCTACATAAGCAAGTAAAAAAAAGCAGGGCAATATGATGCAGAGAGACTGGAGGCCTGAGATGGTACTGAGACAAAGGTCTTTGGGTAAGAAGGTCTTTGGGTAAGAAGGCGAGCAATGGGGAATTCCCTGTGGAGGAACTCAGGTGTACAAGGCAGTTGGTGAGAGGGAGGCAGGTGTGTGCCAGAAGTCAGAAGGTGTGAAGCAAAGAGGTTAATTGATGCTGGTTCGCAGTCTGGCACCTTGATCATGGTGATGCTGTGCTCAAGTTAATTCACACAAATCTTCCATGTTCTCGTTCTACTCCCCACCTTCTGCCAGGATGTCTGTGTCAGTAACATTAGAGTTACTAAGTTAGGATGATTAGAATTGAATAGTACTTTGAAATCATTCATTTAAATCTTACTCGGCAGCATGGAATAATGGAAAAAACATGATCTGGGATCCATACCTGGTCTCTAGTTCAGAATGTGCCGCCTTAGGAAAATCAGCTGCCTTCCCAGACTTGCAGGTCATTGGTGTGTCAAATTAATCACAACAATCTCTTTTTGCTTCATAAGGGCTTTTGTGAAGGTCAGCTGAGAGAATGTGAAAGGTCTTTGTAAAGTCAAGGGCTGGGTAGAAGTTAGTTATTGCTATTATTAGAATACGAAGTAATTTTTAAAAATCATCCAAAAGTTGAGAGAGGGATTAAAAAAAAGTCTAACATTTGCCTTCTTAGTCTTTACCACCTAGCTTCTGCCTACAGGTGCACACAGTGATATTTACAAAAGATTAAGCAAAAATGGTTGAGAATTCTATTGCACACCTCTGCGGACCAGGAGGGCAAGGCATTGCCAGCTTTGTTATCCAACTCAGAAATATTAGCAGATGTTAGTACTTCAAGAAAGTAGGTGTGTGTGCTGTAGAGTTTGGTGCTGTTCATCACCATGCAGTCTGTGCCCCAGGGAACTCTCAGCCAGGGTGGTTCTGCTCAGCTGCTTTATAGATTGCCATCAAACAAGCAGCTGCAGTGACTCAGCGCGACAAGCAGGTGTTGTCCCAGATAGAGATGTGAGACTGGTGAGCTTCTCATGTACCCCAGGTCACGCAACCAAAAGATCAGCTATGACGGTGTTGGCTCTGTTTACATCTGACAGGTCCAGTTCCTTTACACATCTCTGTTAAAGCATCAAGAAGAACAAACAAGGATAGCTCTGCTGGAACAACAGGTACTTATTGGGGTTGCTTCTAAATTCACCTTAACTTGTTAGGAAATGGAATATTTCCTCATGTTTATTCTGTGAAGAACCATTTGAAAGTCATGAAAAGAATTTTTTTTTTTAGAGAGAGAGAGCATGGGGTAGGTGGAGAGGGGCAGTGAGAGAGAAAGAGAGAGAGAGAGAGAGAGAGAGAGAGAGAGAGAATATCTTACTAAGCAGACTCCATGCCCAGCATGGAACCCATTGTGGGGCTCAATCTCACAAACTGAGATCATGACCTGAGTCAAAGTCAAGAGTCAGACGCTTAAGCGACTGAGCCCGCCCAGGCACCCTGAAAAATGTTTTTAATAAACTTTAACAACCAAAAAAATTAAGTGACTATCTGACTTATCTTGCCATATATTTCTGTCTTTAGGCTAAACCAGATTCTCTGAACTAGGATGGCAATTGTTTTGACAGGGTGATGTTGGCCTTAGCAAATTTTATTCTTCCCCACATGGCTTCCATAGTCCCTATTCTAGCCTAGCAGGGTCTCCCCATGAGGGCTACTGTATAACTTCAAGCAGAACTCAGAGAGCACCATTTATTCTCAGAACAGAGACCAGAGGTTTTTAGTGTATTCCAAACTGAGGAATAGCCATCTCTTTCCCTTCTTCCCCTTCCCCACAAACAGGGGAGGGGGATGGGGAGGAGAAATTCCAGTCAACTTCCTGAGCTCCTCCTCACTCACCTATACCTCCAGCATTTGCTTTGCTCCTTGGATAAACCAAAGCCTCAACCGTAAGCTTCATTTATCAACATCTCATTGTACTCAGATGAATTCTTGCTGAGAGGCACAAATGCTTGCCTCTTGTGCCGTGAAAAACATTTACACATCTAGTCCGGAGAACCGGACAGTGTCTATTAAGCCATAATTGTCTTGTCCTGGGCATTTGTTCCAGATGCATGCATGTACTTTAGACTTTGAAAATGAAAAACTTGACCGTCAGAATATGCAGCACCAACTGCATGTAATTCTTAAGGAGCTCCGAAAAGCAAGAAATCAAATAACACAGTTGGAATCCTTGGTGAGTTTGGAATGGTTCAACTAAAACTTCTTTTCTTCTTTCTCTTGCTGCTGTTTTTCCATTTATTTATCAAACCAGTTCCCAAACCAGGAGGATACAGCTTAAGAATGGCTGTTTCTCAAATCAGTAGGCAAAAGAACCCCTGCTTCATCTGAAGCAGCTGCCTTTTAGCATCAACCCAGAGCACTAGGAAGAGGGACATGATGGGCCTCAGCATCACGCCCGCTTAGTGGTGCCTGGATCTTCTCCGCCCCAGCATGCGGGATTCTAGAGGCACTACACAGGGGCTGCCCTGGAGGGCGTGGGGGAAGGGAGCGCACTTGTAAATCCTCAACGGAAACTGTTTTTCTATTTAAAAAGAAAAATGCCATTTTTAGTGATAATAGACTGTTCCTGTTAATACACTGTTTTAAGCATATTAAATTAAGCACGTTTTGTGGGTTACCTTTGAACACATAATCTTTTAAAACATAAGCCTTTTAAATGATTTCTTCTATGAAGAAGTGATTTTTGATTTATTATTTGCATCTTACTAATAACCTTTTGAGATCTGTGCTTGCATGTTATGTCCCATTGGCCCATATATTATACATGATCGTAGTACTACAGAATATTTGCAGATGGTGAAATGTTACAAATAGACTTCCTCAGTTTTTGAAAGAGAAAAAAGCAATTGTTAAAATCATTTGTAGCTTCTTTATGAGTAAAAGACAATATGCTTTGACTCTAGTAAGTCATTGGTTTTGAGGATTTATAATATTTGAAATTGAAATTTATAACTCATTCTGTTACTATTTTCCAAAGTATAGGAAGCTGGAGGATATACAAAAGAGTCCATAATTTTCCTGTGCTTTTTTCTTTGTGTCCCTGCTGTCCATCATCTTTAGACTGTACTATAAAATATTCATTTTTAAGCTTTATTGACTATTCTGAGTTCCTTAGGGGGAAAAAACATGAAAAAGGAAAGTCACAAACATTTTATGCAGTATTTTCATCATTTCTGTGTGTAACCTGTTTGATCAACATTAACATTTTTTGCTATTCTTGATTCTACATTGTTGTTTTTATTGCTGAACTTGCTGCTTTTTTACAAAACTAGCAAATTTGGCCAGCCTTGCACACAAGTCTACCTTTACATTTGGCTCTAAGTATTTTAATAGAACTATCCATGTAAACCCCCAAGCCTAGTACTTCTTGGGTAATTCGGGTAATTTATAACCACCTCATATATATTTATTTTTCAGAAGCAGCTTCGGGAGCTTGCCTTCACAGAGCCATTAGTCACTTTCCAAGGAGAGTCTGAAAACAGAGTAAAAGTTGCCTCACCAAAAACTCCCACTGCTGCACTAAATGAAAGCCTGGTGGAATGTCCCAAGTGCAATATACAGTACCCTGCCACAGAACATCGAGATCTACTTGTCCACGTTGAATACTGTTCCAAATAGCAATATAAGTATTCTTTGTTTTTGTGTCAAAAGATTCAATACTGTATCTTATGTTAGCTTATGGATATTTTGAATTACTTATTTCACCTCTTACATAAGAAACTGCCTCCCTACCTTCAGAGACTCTGGTATAGGAGTGAATCATTGTATTTTTTTGGCTGCTTTGCATTTTCCTTGGCAGCTTTACCTCCCTGAGATGGTTCATCTTCAGGCTTCAGTGATGGAATGTGTGAGCTGAGACAGCTGACATTTTGCACTGTTAAAGTACTTGATGAAGAAAAGATAGTTCAGGTTATTGCTCACGGATTAAATTTGTTGCACCAACAAGCAAATATTTTATGTTTTGTAGGTTTTTAAAAACCAGAGATAACTAACCAAGGATCTTAACTATGTTGGCTTTTGTTACCCAAGCCTCATAAACATACAATTCCGATTTTCATGGCCATTGTTATACTTTCTATATTTTTTCCTTGCTATTACAAGGCGGTTATTAGAAAAGTTGGAAATTTTCTTGACCTTTTTTGCTGCTTATTGTTGAAACCTAGCTGTGTTCTAAGCACAAAGCAGATTCTGCTTAAGGAATACTCAGTGGCCACATAATGTTCTCTTTCATACTAACTGACTGTAACTTTAACTTGAATTTTGTTACCACATGTTGGTCATTTAAAGGTGTTATAATGAATTTTAGCAAAACCATCTAGCCCTCTCATTTGATTGGCAGGCATTTTATTTATTTATTTTTGGCACTCTTAAAGTTGGGCAGTGTAATGAGCAGATATTTGCTTATCCGAATATATATTTTTATACATGTGTGTGTAAACCCCCAATTTTTTTTTATTTCTTCAAGTTTTCTAAAATGCTGAACACTGGGCTACTGTTAGTAATATAAAGGAGAAAAGAATAAAATTATTTAATAAGTTTTAATATGCCTAGTGTATATGTACATAGGTAAGTATTCTCAGATTTCTCTCCTGAGAGGTGTGCCAAAACAATGGATTCACTTACAGTATAAAACGATAAGGTAGTTAAGGATCCACTGGAACCCCAAACCACATGAGGCTGTGAAAGGTTAAGCAGAATCCCCACAATCATTTAAAAAAGAAGCATATACATTCTTGGGGGTTTCAAACCCCCAAGTCAACTCCAAAGCCATTCTTCTCTCTACCCTGCCAGAAAACCCTTGTGAATTCTCCAAACTCAATATACTTAAGTGATAATATAACCAGAGTAGTGGAATGTTCCTTGAGTCAGAGAGGAGCCAACTGATGTTCCCATCCCTCTGGTCTGAGAAGTTGTGTCTTGTCGAACCCCTGCTCCACCTGTTCCGTGGATCCCTGCTATGCGAGTTCTCCAGCATCTCTCATCTCATTCTCCAAACACCTATTAAATGTCAACTACATGAAAGTCCCTGGGCTAGGTATTAGTGACACAGTGATAATAAAATGCAGCCCCATCTTCACCATCTGATTAGAGGAGGATTAGAGGAGGCCAATATCTAACAGATAAGTTAGATAGTATAATAATAGATAAGTTAGATAAGTATAATACATCGTAGGAGGTGCTATAATCAAGGTATATGGAGGGTACAGAAACTGCCTTATTCTAATAAAGACTGGAGGTCTTACTCTTGAAAGATATAAATCTTATCCTAAGATTTTTAAAAAGTGGGGGGAGTGAGAGTAAAACTAGCCTAAGAAGTAAAATAGAGCCAACCTCAGGTAGCCCCAGGGCAGGTAATGCGCTTCAGAGAGGTGAGCCTGGCACTGAGCACAGGGACAGTCCTGTATACCAGTGACATGGTTCACATGTACAGCGGCTCTTCAGGAGGAACACCACCACAGTGATCCCGGTGCTGAGGCTGGAGAGAGACTTCTGAGTGCCTTCACAGGAAACCGTAGAATACAGGGCCCCGCGGCCTTAGCATAGCCTTGCCATGAGCACAGCAGGTGGTCCCACTCTGCTGGTTTCTTACCAATGTTCTTCCATGTAGGTGAGTAATTTCAGTCCAGAGACGATTCCATGATCCAGGAGGGCAGGCAATACTCTCTCAACACGTGGCTTTCTGATGCTCTTGCTTATCCCAGAGCAAATTTTATGAGTCAAGGGAGCCAACTCAAAGCCCCCTCCAACAGGAGCTGGGTGATGTGAGGCTGTAAAATGGTGCCCTTAATTAAGGGGGGCTGCACCTGCTCAGCTCCAGCCGAGGTAGGTCCTATGCACATGAGTCTCGTGTGGCTGACCTTTCAGATTTCCCAAGAGAAATCTGGAATACTTAAATGTGAAATCCTCCAATTTTTAAATTGGAAAATTAAAAACAACACTATGTGGGGCCACACTGCCCATTTGTAGCCTTCGTGTAGAACATCCCGGTGGGGCAAAAGCAGTGGTGGCGAGCTTAGCCTGCAGGGGTGGCAGGAAGTGAAGGCAGACTCTTGATCCAGCCTGCCATCTTGGGACTGAGGTCTCCCCCCAAGTCCAGTTCAACCAAATAGGCATTATCCGAGGGACACAGTGAATATGGCCCTCCCTGACCATTCCCTTCCACCTGCCATCTGGCTTTTTTTTTTTTTTTTTTCTTTTGTGGCTACACTTACCAAACAGAACTGGCTGGCTGCCAGCACTTTCTTGCTTCCTTCTGCTTCCTAACTCGGACAACTGAGGGTATCTGTGGGCTGGCGGGGAACAATGAGATCATCAACTTGCGTGGTTTTGGTCTGGGAAATCACCTCACCCTTGGATCGTGTTAAAAATGTTGATTTCTTGGCTTCCCCTAGATCTCCTAAATCAGAATGTTTGGGGGTGAAGAGCATGGAATATACATTATTAACAAGCTCTTCAGGGCATTCTGGTGTTTTACTAAAGGTTGAGCTGCTCATCTAGGCCAACCTTGACTTTCTGATGAAACAGAGTCCCAGAGAGGGGAGTGACTTATACAAGGTCACATAATGGGTTGGCAAGAAAGCGAGGGAGGCGCAGGATTTCAAAGGCAATAGTCACGAGAGTCCCTACCACTTTGGCTTGTGTGCCATGATTCCAGCAGGGTAATTTTCCAAAAGGGTAATTTTCCCTTTTCAAGTCCTCCTCAATGCTTCATCTTCCTGAGGCAAATCCAGTGGTTTGTTGGCCTGCGTGTCTTTATTTCTCCTTATCCTCTGTGCTGTGCTCTCTGCCTTGATTCTAATGACATGTTGGCTTTGGAGAGTTGAGTGGGAAATACTAACAAGACCCCCAAGTGGACAATTTTGTGGGGGCACCCAAACGAGGGTTAAAGTCAGGAATGTGCATAGAGTCTGAAGAGATGAAGAAAGGATCAAAGAAGATAGCCCTGGAGCATCGTGAGGTCCAGAAGTAGGCAGGAGCTCTCAAAGAGCGTCCAATTAATGTGTCTCCCAAACCAAAAAACCAGTGAAAGAAGGAATGGCATGTCCCCCTAGGGAAGGAATTACCATCTGATCATAACCTTCACCTTCTCGCCAACCAGACTCAGTATACTGATTTAATCCCAGAATGAGATCAGCACATCTTCCACCATGATGTTTTAACAGGTATTTACAGGTGAATCTCTGGCAGACTCACCCATTTCAGAGGACATACCAGGCACTGACCTCCTTACTGGACTCAGCAAACATTTAGCCCATATGCAATGGATGAGGTGGCACACAAGACACTAGAGGGAGAGAGGAGTGTGGCGGGGCCCCCTGCCTGCAGAGCCAAGGCGAGGTGGACATAATGCAGATCAAGGGCAGCACAGTGAGGTCACCACCCCACTGCTGAGAGAGGACAGGCTTTCTGAAGGAGGGGCTGACTGAGCTAGGTCTAAGATAGCAAATAATATCCAAGTTTTAATAGTGTTTGTTCTGGGACTTATGTTGAAAGTGAATCATTAAACAGAACTTAAAGAAAATGGTCTGGGTTATATGGGTCACTTTGTGATGACAAAGGGTGAGGGGGTAGAGGAAGGGCAGTAGTGTGGATCCAGATCCTGACACCGTGAAAGGGGTTCCTGCGTATCCTCCTAACCTGCTGTAGAGAGTCACATAGCCGCAAAGACACAGAAAGCAGACGGTTTTGAATGCTAAAAGACCGAAGGAGATGTAATCAATAGAGGTTTTCATGAAGGAGAAGAAAAAGGCTTAGAAAAAGGTCAGCTTTGCTGGTTGATTCACAGATACTGCAGACAGCATCCAGGCCACCTTGCATAGACTATGAAGGTGTGCATTTTCACTGGATTTTTATAAGGTGGAGGTAAGTGGTAGGGAAGTTGATACTGGAGGATGAAAAATAGCTTCCAGAGTATATTTTTTTTTTAAGAGTTTATTTATTCATGAGAGACACACAGAGAGAGGCAGAGACACAGGCAGAGGGAGAAGCAGGTTCCCTGCAGGGAGCCCGATGGGGGACTCAATCCCAGGACCCTGGGATCATGACCTGAGCCGAAGGCAGACACTTAACCACTGGGCCATCCAGGTGCCCCTATTATTCTCAAAATACATTTAATAATCACATTTGCACATACACTACAGTAAAAATTCCCTTCCCTTGAAAGAGTGAATTTTATGGAAAATGAAAAATGAAGCATCTCAGAATGTAAACTATTTTGTTTTACTTCCTTGGCAATTTCAAGGAAGCCTATTAATCTGGAAAGAGCCCTAACATGGGAACCACCAGACTTGGGATGAAAATCTGGCTCTGACTTGGGGCAAGTCCTTAACCTCCCTCCCCCTTACTAGCTTCCTGAGCCTTGCTTTAGGAATGTCAGTGCCTGCCCCGGCTATCTTCCTAGGATGTCATCGAAACCAGAGTCTGATTTATTTTAGGGAATCCTGTGCACTAAGTGTGTTTAGTGTCCCAAGCAATATCCTAAAAACTGCATATGCATCCTGTCATTTTGTCCTCACAGTAACACTATATACATGGGAGTTTCTATAATTGCTTCAGACGAGGAGCTGTGGTTTGGAGAGCTTAAGTCACTTGTCCAAGATCACACAGCAACAAGAGTGGCAGGGCCAGTACTGAAACCTGAGTGTGTCTATCTCTAGAGACTGTGCTCTTAACCCTCGACGTAATGCTGCCACTCTATCACCTTAAAGCTAGAAAATGTACACAAAAGCACATTACAGGTGGAGAAAGACCATCCAGGATTATTTTTTATCTTTTAGCAGTGATTGTAGTGTGGACAGAGAGAAAGAGAAGACAGGAGATGAAAGTGACATTCCCTACCCACCCCTCCCACCAGAACCTCCTTTCCTTTTACTCGTCCATTATAACCAACTCCTCATCTTCATTTGCAACTCGTAACAGTACAGATACTCTCAGATGCAAACACAAATCTCCCCCCAGTGTCCAAAAGTAGAGTGGTCCTATGTAACCTTTCCTAAGCCGAAATGGTGTAAAGTGAAGAAGCAATTACTATTAACTTACGTGGGAAAAAAATTTTTTGAGGGTTCTTAGACCCCAAAAGTAACCTTTCTTAGACTTTTCTGATACCTTAGGACACCTCTTGCTAATTGATACACTAAATAAATTGAGACAAAGCACAGATGGTTCCCAGACACAACGTTTTGACAAGCTGATGCTGAGATGCTGAGTGTAGTTTCTGAGGAAGGAGCTTGGCAGTGCCACCTCTCGCTGCTCAGGGGGTGCACTGCCGCTATAAGGGCTTTCTTTCAGTCATCGAGAACAGGTACTAATGTTGGTCTTTTATGAAAGCACAGAGGCTGTAACATGAACTTTCAAAAAGTGGGGGATATTTATAATAGAAAAGGCTGACACCATGGAGACATTTCTGGTTTGTTAAAAAGAAGTATAGAATCAGACAATCCCAGTTTCACGATATTAAGGGCTCTAGCCTGTCATCTCTGTAATCCCTTTGGTCTCTCATCCTCATGCTCACAAAATGGCTGCTGCAGTTCCAAACATCACTATCTAATGTGTGTTTAGTGTGTCTAATGAGTCTAATGAGACATTTTTTCAAAAACCAAGAAGCAGACAACTAGCTAGCCTGGATAATGAATGAGAATTCCTATATGCCTATCCGCTTTTTCCAATAAAATGAAATGTTTTAGGAAAATATCCATCCAGAAACTGCACAGGACACTTTCCTACCTCACATTAACCAGCATGGAATTACATAGTGTATTAGAATGGGCTGGGCTAAGCTTTGGTGTTTTTAAATAACCCTGCAGAAATCTCAGCGGCTTAACACAATATAGGTTTATTTCTTTTTCTCTTCATGATTTTTGTGAGCTGGTGGCCCTCCTTTATCTTGTAGCTATCTCCCTGGGACCATGAGACCTCTAAGGTCACCACAGCAGGGAAAGAGGGAGGAAGGAGAGGGTACTGGCTCCTGATTGCATAAAACTGTAACAGACTCTGTTCACATCTCTATTGGTTGAACTCGGTGAGGTGGCCCACCTCCTGCAAGGTGGCTGGGAAGGACAAAAGAAACAGTGTGAAGAACACAGAGCACTGTGTTCCACTGAAGGCCATCCCAGATGTCAGAGAAGGAGGGGCTTGGGAATAGCTGCTGGATTGGAATCTGCCACCAGGTCTTATGTCCAAATGCTCTGTCCCCAAGCTGGGAGGTCTGGTTAAAGACACAACAGGGAATATTCTCTGGGCTTCCATGATTCTTATGCTTCTCTCTTCCACTGCCTTTTTCTCTCAGTATTATGATAACCTTCTACTTGGCCTGTCACTCTCTCCCTCCACCCATTCCACCCCCAACCAACTGTAAGCTTCTTAAGTTCAGAGGTTGGATGGTCTTCCCTCCCCATTGCTCATGCCCAGACTAAGGTCTGGCACATAGTAGATACTCAATAGATGTCTTTAGAACAAGTGAATGAGGGTCTTTTAGAAACAATGATAGCAACCATTTGAGTGTCTTTAAGAAGCACTTGGTTTATACCTAAATACCTAAGCTTTAGAATTTCCAGGAGAATCACTGAGGAACAAGCAGTATGATTCAGCCCTTTAAACAAACATGGGCGCGAAAGAGACTATATAGCCGACTTCAAGAATGTGGCTATAAATCAAGTAAATATTTGATCAATGACATCAACGAACATAAACCATTTCTTTAAGGAAACTGACTTTTAGAATACCTTCAGTCTGGCCTGGGCACTTGAACCCGCACTGCATCTCCAAGGTTGGAAGTGTTGAAAATCCCTTGCATGCTTGGAGAAGACGTCACAGGGATGTTGGTTGAGGAGGGGCTAAAAATATTAGGTAGTTTGATATATACAATTTAAGAAATTTAATTAAGGAAGCTAAATAAGGCAGGCACTTCATCAGCAGGGATTATCACCATCACTATGGTTAAAATGTATGAGGACTGTGTGTCAGGACTTATTGTGCTAAGGACTTTATGTGCATTATCTGATCTGATCATCTCAACAGTGTCATGATGCAGGTACTGTTATTGTGCCCGTTTTGCTGATTGGTAGAGTAAGGCTGAGAGAGTTTAATAATTTCCTTGAGATGATGTAGATGCATCATCTGGTGACAAAGATTGAGAACCAGGTTGTCTGGTTCCAAAGACAATACCTTTTAACAATTAAACTTTAGACTCGCTCCAGAATCAAGGTACTAGAAGAAAATTTGGCAGGTGTTTTGCTCATCCATTATTGTGTGACAACACAGCCCCAAACCTAATGGCTTAAAATAAAAATGTATTACTCCCTTTCCTGGTTTTGTAGATTGACAGGGCAAGATGGGTGGTTTTCTCTTGGAATCTCTTTTATGATTTCAGATAATCTTGTGACCAGCTTCGGAAGTCACACAGTGTCACTTCTAGTGCATCTACTACTTAGAAATGGGGCATAGGACCAGCCTAGCTACAAAGGGAAAGGCCTACACACTAGGGAGTGAGTGTCAGGAAGCATCCTTCACTGGGGCCACCTGGCAGACTGACCACCATAGTGAACAAATGTGAAGCCTCCTGGGCAGCTGTGTAGAAGCTGAATTCTTAGAAAGGACTTTCACATCCATTTCTTGTTTGATCTTTCATAGCCTATAAGGCAAGCAGGCCAGGGGCAGGACTAGATCTCTATCTTATAGATGTGGACACTGTTGCTTAGTGAAATTAACTTACCAGAAGTCACACAGCTTCTAAGTGTGGGTGTGAACTTTGGTCTTCTGAAGTTTCATTGGCACAAAGTAATCAAGGGGAAGTAATCATGGATCTAAATCCAAAACAAGAAAAGATATCAAAGTTGTAAGAGGTTTTTCTTTTTAAGATTTTATTTATTTATTTGAAGGAGAGAAGACACAAGCAAGGGGAGAGGCAAAGAGAGAGGGAGAAGCAGACGTGGGGTTCCCTTCCAGGACCCTGGGATCATGACCTATGCTGAAGGCAGACACTTAACAGACTGAGCCACTCAGGCACCCCTCAAAGTTATGAGAGTTTTAAAACATGACAACACCTACTATAATAGCTGATGCAGGAATGGACACATATCTCCTATTCACGGGAGCATAATTTGGTGCAATATTTCTGAACATACAATAGATACCAAAAGCCTTAGAATGCTGCAAAATCTTTGACCCAGAAATTCCACATCTAGAAAAATTTCTTAGGAAATAATCATGAATATTTGGATAAGTATTTTGTTATTAAGATGTGTCCTATAGTATTTTTGCTAATAGGGAACAATTAGAAATAATCCAAATGTCTAATCAGAGGGGTTTTATTAAACAATGGAAGGTCATTTTGCCATTAAACTGATGTTGTAGGAAAATATTTAATGCTACATAAAATGTGTGCAACATATTTATGGTGAAAAGCAGATTTTAAAAGAGTAGTATGCCACTTTTATTTTAATAAAACATACATGTGTCTAAGCACATGGAAAAAATATAATACCAAAATGTTATTTAAGGACAGTGGGATCATAAATCATTTTATCTTTATTTTTTCTTCTCTTGGGCGATCCCTGGGTGGCTCAGCGGTTTGGCGCCTGCCTATGGCCCAGGGCGCGATCCTGGAGACCCGGGGTAGAGTCCCACATCGGGCTCCCTGCATGGAGCCTGCTCCTCCCTCTGCCTGTGTCTCTGCCTCTCTCTCTCTCTCTCTCTCTCTCTCCCTCTCTCTCTATGTCTATCATGAATACATGAAAAAAATAAAAATAAAAAAATCTTATTTTTCTTCTCTATATTTTAAAACTGCTTATAGTATATGTTACTTTTGCAATATGTTTTTAAAAAGGAAAATAAAAAAGGGAGTTAGGAAAATATAGAGGGTTGTAAGTTAATTCCAACATACCAATTGGAAGATATACACAGGAATAATATGATACCTTCTGCTTAACTCTTTGAAATGCTTTTTAATTCAAGGTCTGACTTAATATGTACAACAATCCAGTGAGGGAAGTTGGAGATGTATATTTTATTTATTTAATTGAATGAGAGAGAGAGAGATCATGAGCAGCGGGGAAGGGCAGAGGGAGAAGCCCATTTCCTGCTGAGCAGGGAGCTGGATGCAGGACTCCATCCCAGAACCCCGTGATCATCACCTGAGCTGAAGGCAGACGCTTAACCGACTGAGCCACCCAAGAGCCCTGACGTATTACTATTTTTATTTGCAAACGGGAAAAGTGAGGCTGTCAATGGTGAGGTCGTAAGGTAACGCAGCTAGTTAGTGGCAGAAGCACAACTAGAGTCCAGCTCTCCCAGGCCATTCATGGGCTTCATGATGTCAGAGCAATGGATGCCCACTCACACTCTGTCCCCTGCTGTGGACCCCTATTGTTAGCCTCCCCAGCATCGCTTCCTCTGTCTCAGGTCTCTGACTTTTCTCTGTGGAACCTGCCACCAGTCTCAGTCCAGATCGCAGGGATGGGCATGCCACTCCAACCCAGCCCAGGACAGCCATACTCGGGCATTCTGCCCACCGTGCAAGAAAAGACTTTGCTGAGTTGGTAGGAAGTAGGAAGAGCTGCTGGGGCCTCTGTGCTCCTGCTAGGAGACTGGCAGGCTGCCTGAAACAAAGCCAAGCAGAAAAAAAGAGTCGGGAGGCACACAGATGTCCAAACAAGTCTATTGGGTACCCGGATCCCGGGGTGCCTAAGGCTAGTTCTACCCACTGGACTTTTGCTTACCTGAGCCGGTACATTTCTTTTTCCTCTCTTTCTTTCCCTCCTCCTCTTCCCTCTCTCCCCACCCCCATTATCCTTCTTCTACTTTTTGTTCAAATTGGGTTGAATTCCTCAATTCAAGTTTTAGTTGTAACCGAAAGACTTCCTGACCAGTGTACTCCCCCATGTCAGTTTTCTCACCTGTAAAATGAAGATACTAACGGTACCGATGAGCGTCAGCAAATGCTACCTATTATTTTTCAGGAGTTAGAAAAACTGAATCCAGAAAATCTCATCCCTCTGTCCCAAACCCAAAAGTGAGACAAGACTGCCCCATGCATAAATCTATACAGAAAACAATTTGAGAAAAGAGAAACTCCGTGTCGGCAACTTCCTCCAGGGAGCTGCTCTTTCCTCACTTCTGGTCGGGCAGAGGCTGCGCCGGCAGCAGGACCTGTGCCCATCTCCTTGGGTGGGAACCAGCGACCAGTCCCTCACACATCCCGCACACACTGCCCACCTCCCTCTCACAGGTCCCTGCTTCCGTGCCAGGTGATGCTGGGCCCCATTCTGTTGGCAGTTGCTAGAAGTAGCAAGGGTTGCCAGAGAGGAGGAGAAAGGGGAGATGAAGTGGTTGGCAAGACAGAAACAGCTGGTTTTGCAATGCAGTTTGGAGAGAGAGAAAGCAAACTGGGAGAAAGTTAGCCAGGCCTCCTAGCCTCATTCCTGAGTTGGTTGTGGGAAGAAAGGGCATGATGCCTGCACTCAGAAAATGCTCAGTTAAGGCTGCTTGTTTTTCCAAGCAGTCGGGATTCTCGTGAAGCCAGACCAGAGGCTCTGAGGCTGAGCAAAATGTTAGCACAAGAGGAGCAACATTCCCACACGAAGCCAGTCTGCTGGGTTAAGCAGCAAAGGTATTATGAACAGCTCACAGGGTCTCTGAGGGGAGGGCCAGAGAACAGGTCTCAGAGACTTCCAGTCCAGAATGATGTCCTCATGTTGGGGGCTACCCTGAGGCATAGACACCTTGCATGGCTCGCACTGTTGGGAATGGCCACCAAATGCTAGGAACCCATGACTGTGCCCTAAACCCTTATCCCAAAATGGAATCCATGCAGCCTCAAGTTCCTCGTGTCCTCTTCTGGAGCCAAATCTGTCCTGGGTGTTTATGCCTTGTTGCAAGTGGGTTAGGAAAGCCAGCATTAGCTTTTGACCTTGGGGAGATGGGACTCACCATGTGAGAAATTTCCCAGTCACAAGATGGGGCTCGAAAGGAAGTGTACATCATCCTGCAGCATTTCTACAGTGCGTGGGTGTGCACATGATGTGTGCCACCACATCCCTTTCCAATGTGCTCTCATCCTTAAAAACTCATTGAAGCCACCACCATCCACAGAGGCCCAGTCTGCTCACTTGGGTGTCACTCAGCACCTCTGAGTTCCACATGCAGCTCCAAGGACCACCTGGTCACCCCTCCTCCTGTGTTCCTGCTCCTTGAAGTCATTATTGCCTACCTGACATAAACCCAGGCCTCTTTCTACTCTTACCCTCTGATATGGAAAGCTGAAACAATTTTCAGAGACATCTCAGGCCCTTGGGGAGGGTAATTACCCTAATGCAACAGAGCGGTTGGCTCTGATTTGTCACGTCCTTCCCCCTTAGGACTCATCTCTGGCTTTCCCTCTGCAGAAATAAAGACATTTTCAAGGCACGTGGGTGGCTCAATGGTTGAGCATCTGATTTTGGCTCAGGTCGTGATCCTGGGGTTCTGAGGTCCTGGGATCGAGTCCTGCATCAGTTTCCTGCAGGGAGCCTGCTTCTCCCTCTGCCTATGTCTCTGCCTCTCTCTGTGTGTCTTTCATGAATAAAGAAATTAAAAATTTTTTTTAAATTTAAAAGGCCTTTTAAAGTGACCTCAAAAATGAATTCAGCCACCAAACCTAAAATGCAAGGACAGAAACAATGTTTTTTAAACACTGGGTTTTAGTATGTCCCAAATGAGACCCCATTTGGGGGGACAGAGTTGAGAAACTGCTCTAATTGGTTTCTCCTTTAGAAAAGCCTAGATAGCCAATTAAGGGCAAGGCTCCAGAGTGGTCCCTGCCTCACACTTCCCAGTGACTGTGCCTGTCAGAAGCCCCACGGGCATGACAAGGGGAGCCAAAATATGGGTGGAGAATGATTCTCTTCTTCTTTGGCTTTCCTAGGTCTGCTCCCACCTTCTGGTGATGGTCATATGCTGCCTCATTTGGCTTGCCCTGCTCTGCCCTGGGGCACTTCTGTCACTCAGTGCTTGTCTGCTGAATGACCCACTAGCTCCTCTGTGAATTCTGCTTGAGCCCCCAGGAGAGCCAGCTACTAACCCCAGCCATCGCCCACAACAATCTAAGAACACTGCAAGTTACTCAGTGGGTTTTTTTTTAAGATTTTATTTATTTATTCATGAAAGACACAGAGAGAGAGGAAGAGGCCCCCAGCGAAGGGCCTCATGCGGGGCTAGAATCCCAGAACCCCAGGATCATGACCTGAGCCAAAGGCAGACCCTCAACCACTGAGCCACCCAGGTGCCCCTCAGTGATTTTATATTTAATATCAATGTTTTGTGAGTTTCCCTTTAGGACAAAGGCAACATATCAATTGTTGTGGGGTCCCCAACAACCAGGAGAGTGTTTTTGAGTAGAAAGAAGGAATAATGGATAGATGGATGGATGGATGGATGGATGGATGGATGGATGGATGGATCCATGAGGAATGACGGTTGCTGGAGCCAAATGCCACGAGGGGGCAGTGTGGAGCAGCTTGTCAAGTCTCCCCAGACTTCACCGGCCCCTAGCTGGGGAGGTTTCTAGAGCTCATTCGGTTCAACATTTTCATTTGCGAGAGAAGGAGGTGAGACCAGAGAGGGCGAAGGCTGTGCCCAGGGACACGTAGTTCCTGCAGCTGGCCTCCTGCGTGGATCCGCGTGGTTCCCTACAGGGGCCCGTGCGCCCAGCCCCCTGGAGCTCCGCGGAGCCCTCGCCAGAACCGCGCGTGCGCCGGCCGCGCAGACGCCGCGGGGGACCCTGTGCGCGCGGTGCAGGGAGGGCCCTCGGCGCGGCCCCAGCTTCGGCGCCTCGGGCCCCCACGGAACTCTCCTCCGCACGTCTCTTCTGTCCTTTTGGACCTACATGGTCTGGGCTTGTATTTATTTCCCGAGAAAGGAAGGTCTCCGTGCTCAGAGCACGTCCTGCACCTCGCTTCTCTCAAAACTGGCTTCTTTTGTGCATCATGCCCTCTAGCCCCACGGGGAGGTTTTGGGGAATGCGAGTGTGGCCCAGCTCGCTCCCTCCCCGCCAGCTGTCCGCACGCTGTCGAGCGAGCTCTGGAGGTCGGTGCCTTAGCTGGCCGAGGGAGATGTCCAGGGTGCACAGCAAACCTCCAGGCTTCCTTTCCGTTCACTCATTTGTTCATCTGTTTAATTATCCAATTATTAAAAATATTTTCAAGCATCTACTATGTGTCAGGGGCTGAAGAGAAATTCACGTAATTCATGTAGTTACACTTATTACGCTCTGAGGCACTTATGTGCCAGGCACGGTGCTAAAGACCTGACATTCACTATCTTTACACAAGCCTGTGAGAGAGATCAGTGTTATTCCCATTTCACAGGTGAGGAAACAGAGCTCAAGAGAAATGATATCACTTGCCCAAGTGAGCTACAGAACCAGGAGTCAAGCCTTAGAGGTTGCCACCCAAATGGTCAGGCATTTCATTGAAGTTACTGTTGGGCTTGTGGTTGCTCATGCCCAGGACTCCTGGAGTCTGCACCTCTGTAGGCAGCTGTGGGGTGGTTAAGCACAGAGCCCCAAGGGATGAGCAAGAGCTGCAGAGACCCACCCAGGCTTGGCTCTCTGTTCACCTAAGTATATTATAGCTTTCTGGCTCCCAGAGTGGAATTCCAGAATGTTCCATCAAGTTCAATTCTGCGATTGGATATATTATTATTCTGTGTGGGATCCAGGACCACTTCAAAGCTGTGGCTCAGAGAAGAGCCCCTCCAGGGTCACTGGGATGGGAGCCAGAAATGTGGGTCTGCTTGACTGAGGCCTAATAAGCCATGTGAGCTGGAACCTCTCCTGGTGCTACACTGGGCCCTTTTGCAGCTTCATTTGTAAAATGGGAGTTTGTACTACCCCATGTAATCTATGCTATGTGCCCCGGAGAACTGTCCTCAAGATGAGATAAGAGCATGCGTGTGAAAGGAGGTTTTTTCTTGTATAATCTGCGCGTCCTTATTATCACCACTAGCTGGGCTGCTGGACTTCAACTGGGTCCCCCAGATGCCTAGAGAGTAGTTCCTGGCCTTGGGGACCGCATAGGTCAGGATTTTTTGTTGTTGTTGTAAATCTCCATGAGTCCCATAGAGTTCTTTCTTTCTTTCTTTCTTTCTTTCTTTCTTTCTTTCTTTCTTTCTTTCTTTCTTTCTTCTTTCTTTCTTTCTTTCTTTCTTTCTTTCTTTCTTTCTTCTTTCTTTCTTCTTTCTTTCTTTCTCTCTCTCTTTTTTTAAAGATTTTATCTATTTATTCATGAGAGACACAGAGACAGGCAGAAACACAGGCAGACGGAGAAGCAGGCTCCATGCAGGGAGCCACATGTGGTACTCTATCCCAGCACCCCAGGATCACGACCTGAGCCAAAGGCAGACGCTCGACCACTGAGCTACCCAGGTGCCCCCCATAGAGCTGTTTCTTTTTAAAAATGACTACCACAAACACTCTGTTCCAATAAAAAAGTTTAACAAAAAGGTAAGTAGGATATAACTTCCCAAAAAAAGTGGATGTATTTAGCCTCACAGAAAAACCCCTACATGGTCTCTATTTTTCTCATTTCGCTTTAGATCAATGGGAACAGAAGCAAGGGCTGGCCTGTGGGAGCCGTTGCCGGACAGCGAGTGTGGGTGATGAGGGTGTCCTTCAACCTCACAGCTGAGCCTTCCCTGGGTGGCGAGAGGCTCAGGAATCACGTCATGGGGCAGTCATGTGCATTGGGGAACCGAAGGGCAGAATAGAAAAATAATGTTCCAGGAAATGTTTTTAATGCATATTACAAAATAGCACGTGCAGCAGGACCCCCAATTTGTAAAGTACCTGTATGTCTACCCGCAGCCTCAACCGCACAGGAAAACAAACAAAACACCAGAAGGCTATACACCAAAAACCCATGGACTTACTTCACGGAAGAATGATGGCTGGGTTTACTTTCTCTGAGTTATTCCTTGCATTTTCCAAACCCTACTGTTTTGTAATCAGAAACAGAACTAATCAAGTAGCCGAAGGGGGAAAAGTGGTGCAAGATGAATTATGCCACATGTTGTGTGAGACGCTGGCCCTCTCGGGACCTGGGGAGTTGCAGTGAAGGAGGCTCTTCGGGGCTTGTTGCTGGCATGGCTCACCTCCTGTCTCTGCTTTCCTTGGGCCGGGCCTGGTGTCTGGGTTGCGGTTAAGTGCCGGGTCTGTGTGTGCTGAGCGGACCGCTTTCCTTACCAGGCTGGCCAGTGCGGCTGCTGGCCACAGGGGCCACAGAGAAAAGTTGCCACTTACGTGGAGAGGGGCTATTCTTTCTGAGCTTAAAATTTGTGTTTGAAGCCTTTAATTGCATCTCTCCTCGGAAGGCTGGAACAAGGTAACCACCAACATTCCTTTTATGAGTTTAAGCTCCTTAGAGGCAATCTGGCTGCCATTGAAGACAGGGTTTGGGGAGGATGGGTCTCTTCCCCTTGACTAGGCTTCTTACTGACAAGAGACAGGGGTTAATTCTGGCTAACTTAAGCAAGAAATACATTGGAAAGGCTTCTGGTAACTCCCAGTTTGGACAGGAAGGCTAGAGCCCACTGATAAAATGGGCAGGACCCACGCCTTCAGGACTACTGCTGGGTCCCCTGAGCCCTGTCTCTTATACAGGCCTCAGAATCCAGACAGGCTCACTCTGGGGGGTCACAGCACAGGCCCTGGAGCCAGACTGCCTGGTCTCAGATCACATTGACCAGGACCTAAAGCAAATTCCATGACTTTTCTCTGCTTCCGTTTCCACGTCTGTAAAATAGAGATAATAAAAGAACCAGCTGGCATTCGTTATCTTTTGCTGTGAAACAAATTACCCCCAAACCTAGTGGCTTATAACAACTATAAACATTTATTACCTCAGTTTCCGTGGGTCAGGTATTCCGGAGCAGCTTAGCTGGGTGACTCTCATGGATTCTCATGAGGTTCAGTCACATGTAGGGTGGGGCTATCATACCTGAAGGCTCAACTGGGGCTAGAAGATCTGTTTCCAAGGTGGTTCGCTCACACAGCTGGCAAATTGGGGCTAGCTGTTGGCAGGAGGCTTTACTTTCTCCCCAACTGGACTTCTTGAGGTTCCTCACAACACAGGAGGTGCCTCCCCTCAGAGCAGGTGGTACTGGAGAGAAAGAGCTGGACAGACGGTACGTCCTTTGTATGACCTAACCTGTGATATCACATCACATCACTTCTGCTATAGTCACTCATTAGAAGAAAGTAAGTCCAGCCAGTGTGTGGGGGGAAGAAAGTTAGGCCCCACTTTTTGAAGGGAAGTGTATGAAAAAATTATGTAGCCATATTTTATAGCCACCACAGTACTTCATAGGATTGTTATAAAGATTAAATGAGCTAATGCTAGTGTTTAAAATAGTGCCTGGAAGATGGTAATTACCACATAGGTGTTTGATTGCTAGTAGCAATAGTATTATTAGTATTCTCTCCTATCCACCTGGCCAGTCCACCTGTTCCTCACTGCCCTTCAAAGTTACTTCAGAAGTAGAGGTGATCCTCCTCACCTTATTGGCTCATAACTCCCCATCAGGGAAGCAGGGCCAGCTTTAGGATGGGCCCCACCCTCCTTACCTGCCTCAGGGAACAGTCACACCGGGGACTCCAACAACAGGGGTCAAGCTTGGCTGGTCAGCACAGGAACATCAGTCTCTTTGTACATCGAAGTCCTCACAGTTACTACAAGGCTAACCTCTGGCTTTCAGCTCTTCAGTTCCTCAGGGGAGGCACAGTAGCAGGGAGATTGTGGAAATTCCCCAGGCAAATGATTGGCTTGGTGAGACACACACAGGGGGCCTTGTGCAGTTGGTGATAGGATAAGGGGTGGCCTCTGAGGCCTTGGACAGAAACCACTGACAAGTGAGCAGGAAGAGCCAGTGAGAGGGACCACTGCCCCAAGCCCACTGACTAGGAGGCAGAGTCATAGCGAATCAACATGCAGGTGGTTCCCTGCAAAGGATGCCCCCCTGAGGGGTGCGTGCAAGGGCCGAAACCCAGCCAGGCCCTGCTTGTCAAGCCTGGAGCCCTGGCTGCATCAGCCTTGAGGAAGAGATGCCCTTTCATCACTGTCTGCTCAGAGCAGGCACTTTGTCTAATTGATAGAAAGCACTGCATGTGCTAGTTGCATCCAGGCCACCAGATCTCATTTAAAGATCCCTGCCCTGAGCTCTGATAGGTGAAGACAGGCTTCACCACCAGGGGCTGATGATGACATGTCCGTCTTGACTTTAGTGTTTTCATTTTCCAATCTTTCCTTGGACTTCCTTCTTTTGTCTGATAGGTACAATGCAGACTGGAGAGGACTACAGGCTGGAGGTGCACAGAAGGCTCTGCCCATTCCCAGGTGTGGTTTGATCTCTCACACCACCTTCCCATTTGCTCCGTGCCTTGTCTACCTGGGAACTCTTGGGCCTCCTGGAAAAAGGAACATGAGGAGCCTTTCTCAGAGCACTATGTGGCCTTCACTCCCAGCCTCCTGGTTACTCATCGCTGAATGTTCAGGGCAATTGGGTCTGGGGTATGGTAGAGACCCTCCTTGGTGCGATGGGAACAATGGAGGCTGGAGGAAGACTCATAATCTTTACACGGAGATAAGTGCCCTTCACATTCTGCTCTAGAGTAGATCCTAATGTTGCAGGAGATGCCCTGATCACTGCAAGGACTTGTGTCTCAAATTGGATATAGAGACAGGTAAATAGGTAGATGACAGATGGTGGGTAGACTACTCACAAAGAGGTTTGCAGAGGAAGTGATGGGCCGGTAAGCATTTTTATACAAACTTTATAAAATTTTTCCAAAGGAAAATTTTAAAAACCACATGCAGAAAAAGTCCTCTCCTCCTGTCTGGTTAAAAATACAAAATAAACAGGCACAGAAGTCATCCCTCAATGCGGTCTTCTCTTTAGCTCAAAACCTAGACTGTTCATATTTACACTTAGTGGATCCTTGTCTCCATTTCTATCGTTTTATCTAGAGGGGAAGAGGCAAAGGAGCATGATAATAATAGTATTTTTTTAGTCTAATACTCATTTTATTTTTTGATTAAAGTAACATTGACTTATAATGTGATTTCGTTTCAGGTGTACAACAGAATGATTTATTTGTGTATTTGGCAAAATGACCACCACTATAAGTCTAGTTAACATCCATAACCATACAGTTTCAATTTTTTTTGTATGATGAGATGACTACAGTTACCATGTTGTACATGATATCCCAGGTACATGACTTACTTATTTTATAACTGGAAGCTTGTACCTTTTGATTTCCTTCACTCATTTTACCCACTCCCCAAACCCCCTCCCCTCTGGCAACCACCAATCTATTCTCTGTGAGTTTTGTTTTGATTTGCTCATTTATTAGCTTCCACTTATAAGTGAACTCACATGATACTTCTCTCTTTCTCTCACTAATTCACTTAGCATAACACCCTCAAGTTCCATCCATGTTATTGCAAATGGTAAGATTTCATTGTTTATGGCTGAAAAGTTTTCCATTGTGTATGTGTGTGTGTGTGTGTGTGTGTGTGTGTGTGTGTGTGTGTATCTCACATCTTCTTTATCAATCCATCCATTAATGGACACTTATATTGTTTTCATATCTTGGCTACTGTAAATAATGCTGCGATGAACATAGGGGTGCATATGTCTTTTCAAATTAGCATTTTCATTTTCTTCAGATAGATACCCAGAAGTGGAATTGCCAGATTACATAGTCGCTAGACTCACTAAGAAAAAAAGAGAGAGGACTCAAAGAAATAAAATCAGAAATGAAAGAGAAGTTACAACTGATATAAAAAAATACAAAGGATCATAGGAGATTACTATAAACAATTATATGTCAATGGTATTGGACAACCTAGAAGAAATTGATAAAATTCCTAGAAATACACAATTGTCTCAGATTGAATCATGAAGGAATAGAAAGTCTGAACAGACCAATTACTAGTAAGGAGATTGAATCAGTAATCAAAAACCACCTAACAAACAAAAGTCCAGGAGCAGAAAACTTCACTGGTGAATTCTACCAAACATTCAAAGATTCAATACCTATCCTACTCAAACTTCTCAAAAAGTTGAAGAGAGGGGAAAGCTTCCAAATTCATTTTATAAGGCCAGGATTATCCTGATACCAAAACCAGAGAAGGACACCACAAAAAAATAAAATTGCAGAACATTATTCCTATGAACATAGATGCAAAAATCCTCAACAAAATATTAGCAAACCAAATTCAACACTAAATTAAAAGGATCATTAACATGATCAAGTGGGATTTACTCTAGGGATGCAAAGATGGGTTAATATCCATAAATCAATCAATATGATATACCACATTAACAAAATGAAGGATAGGGATCCCTGGGTGGCGCAGCGGTTTGGCGCCTGCCTTTGGCCCGGGGCGCGATCCTGGAGACCCCGGATCGAATCCCACATCGGGCTCCCGGTGCATGGAGCCTGCTTCTTCCTCTGCCTGTGTCTCTGCCTCTCTCTCTCTCTCTGTGACTATCATAAATAAATTTAAAAAAAATTAAAAAAAAATGAAGGATAAAAATTATATGATCATCTCAATAGATGCAGAAAAAGCACTTGACAAAATTCAACATCCATTTATAATGAAAACTGTCAACAAAGCAGATACAGAGGGAATGTACCTCAAAGTAATAAAGGCCATATATGACAAGCCTACAGCTAACATCATCCTCAATGGTGAAGAGCTGAAAGCTTTTCCTGTAATATCAGGAACAAGACAGAGATGGTCTCTTGCCACTTTTATTTAACATAGTATTGGAAGCCCTAGCCAGAAAAAAGAATAAAAGGCATCCAAGTTGAAAAGGTAGAAGTAAAACTGTCACTATTTGCAGATGACAGTATTTTATATATAGCACACCCTGAAGATTTCATGAAAAATAAGTGTTAGAATTAATAAACAAAGTCAGTAAAGTTACAGGGTTCAAAATCAATGTAAAATAATTTCTTGAGGGATGCCTGGGTGGCTCAGCAGTTGAGCGCCTGCCTTTGGCCCAGGGCATGATCCTGGAGTCCCAGGATCGAGTCCCACATCGGGCTCCCCGCATGGAGCCTGATTCTCTCTCTGCCTGTGTCTCTGTCCTCTCTCTGTGTGTCTCTCGTGAATAAATAAATAAAATATTAAAAATAATAATAATAATCTCTTGAGTTTTTATGCACTAATGATGAAATATCAGAAAGAGAAATTAAGAAAACCATCCCATCAACAATTGCATGAAAAAGAATCAAATATCTAGGAATAAATTGAACCTAGGAAGCACAAAACCCATATACACTGAAAACTATAAGACATTGATTAAGTAAATTGAAAAAGACAGAAATAAATGGAAGGATAGTCCATGTTCATGAATTAGAAGAATTAATATTGTTAAAATGTCCATATTCCTCAAAGGAATCTACAGATTCAATATAAACCCTAACAAAATTTCAATGGCATTTTTCAGAGAAATAGAACAAACAATCCTAAAATTTGTGTGGAACCACAAAAGATCCAAGTAGTTAAAGCAATCTTTCAAAAAAAAAGAGAACAAAACTGGAGGCATGATGATTTCAAACTATATTACAAAGTTATAGTAATATTAGTAATTAATGACCATGAGCAATAAATCAGCTCTTATAATGAGGGCTCAGCCTGCAGTTTCCAGCCATCTTGATTCTGAGGAACTAGTGAGGTCAGTTCACCCTGACGACTTCATATCCTGTCCCGTGGACCAAGGATATTTTATAGCTGTACACATCTGGGACCAGAGCACAAATTTGAGTCTCACCTGTGGTTTGGTTAAAGGGATAACAGAATTTTCTGTGAAACCCCTACCAGGAAAATAGTACCATTTCTGGCTTTTGCCACTATGTGGGAGTTCACAACAGATATCAACAGTAGGAGGTAAAGTTTGGGGAGGCAACAGCTTCTGTTACAGGGATCTTTAACCTCAACACTATTGGCATTTGGAGGGTGGACAATTCTTTGTCATGGGGCTGTCCTGTGCATTATACAATTACAAGCAGCAGCCCTGGCCTCTCCCCTACCCATTGAATGCCAGTGGCAACCCCCAAGTCGTGACAACCAAAAATGTCTCCAGATATCTCTGCAGCCACAGTGTGTGTGTGTGTGTGTGTGTGTGTGTGTGTGTGTGTGTGTGTGTGTTTCAAATCTCCCTCAGTTAAGAAGCACTGCTTTGGTGGTTAAGAGTAGAGGCCCTGGAATCAGACCACTTAAATTTAAATCTCAGTGCCTGTGGTGACTTGATGATCACCCAATGTTAAACATAAAAGTAGGATGACCACAGAATTTATCCTCCAAACCAGGGCGATTTGAGAGGGAAAGAGGGTTCTAATAATAATTTTATACCTGGAGACTGTCTCAGCAAATAGGGATGTGTGGTCAGTCCTTAAGTCCATAAACAGTGTTGAGCACTAGATGACTTAATGTACCTAGTTCTTCACATGTAGGAACTTCATTTAATCCCCACAAGATCCTAAGAGATCAGTATTATTATTATATCCCTTTTCTATATGGGAAGACTGAGACACTAGAAGCTAGTGAGTTATATAGTCAGGATCTTTTTTTGGGGAAAAAAAAAGATTTTATTCATTTATTTGGGAAAATGAGAGAGAGAGAGAGCTTGCGCGAGTAGGGGGAAGGGCAGAGGGAGAGAGAGAGAGAAGCAGACTCCCCGCTGAGTAGGGAGCCTGACCCCAGGACCCTGAGATCAGGACCTGAGCCAAAGGCAGGCGCTTAGCAGACTGAGTCACCCAGGCGTCCCAGTCAAGATTCTGATCTTGGCAGGCGAGTTTCCAAGCCTGTGTTCTTAGCCATATGCTCACGTGTGCTTGGGTGCCCAGGGAAACACAGGACTACTCAACATCCACTGGACTCCACATAAACTACTAGCTCTAGGTTGTTCACAGTTTCAACCTTAAGCTCACTAACTCAGTTTTCAGGGGTTACTGTGATAAAAAGCAAACATCTGAAAAATCAATCAGTGTGGAGTAGGAAATGAGAGTAGCATTGTTCAATCTGATTCCCAGTTTTTTAGAGCTCAACAGGTATACCCATCCCATTACGAAGTCACTATGTCTATTTTTTCATTCAGGTTTATTGTTCCCCCAGATGGCTACTAAGCTTTTAGGACATATAGTCTTAGTAAGTCATTTGGACCCTGCTGCTTAATAAATGAAACTGTAAGGTATGTCTTTTGGCCTGGATGTGCCATGAAGGCAATGTAAAAGTAGAAAATGTGGGAAACTTTGCCATTGGAAGAACCCCAGAGGGTAATGATGGAGAAGGCCTTCTAGCCCTGAAAGCCCATCCTGGTCGCCCACTCTGAGGAAACCTATCCATCCCCATGGTACACTAGCCTGTGATAATGGAATCCACCCCTCTACTTTCACCAACCCTCTCTCTCCCTCACGCTCACACGGCTCTCTTTTCCCTCGCACAACAAACCAATATACCCTGACCCCAGGGAGTTGCCAAATCCCATATGAGTTCCCTTTATCCCAATCTCTTTACAACAGTGTCAGGAAGCTAACTGGTTCTGTTTTACAACTTGAATTTCTTTTTTTTAAAAGATCTTATTTATTTATTCATGAGAGACCAGAAAGAGGCAGAGACATAGGCAGAGGGAGAAGCAGGTTCCCTGTGGGGGAGGGGGACTCAATCCCAGGATCCTGGGATCAGCAGTGAGCCAAAGGCAGATGCTCAACCACTGAGCCACCCAGGTGCCTCTACAACTTGAATTTCCTCAGGCTTCTAGTTGAACATCTCCCACTGACATGTAATCTGCTCCTCAGGTCAGAGGTCACACTCAACTGAGATACACATGACACAGTGATAAGCATACTCCTCCCCAGATAGCACCTCAGGCTGGTGTAGCCAAATCCTTAATAAATACACAGACAGAATGCACCACTGGGAGAGGCCTGGTCGTATGGCAAAGGGGGGGGGGGGGGGTGGCAGGGGAGGGTGGCTGGCCAGGGAAGTAGTCACTGGGTCTAGGGCCACAAGCACATCTTTCATTCTCTAACTGCCTCATTTAGGGTAACAGAAAACTAGACACTGAGCTTGGTGGAAAGATGTGGGGCAGGGGATCTGGCTATGATTATTAACCAGGAGCCGCCTTGCATAAGCCACTCATTGCTATGCCTCAGTTTCCTTACCTGTATGGGGACTGGATTGCCCAGTGCTTTTCAAACTGTAGTGTCAGAGACACATTCACAGCCTGTAGCTATACCTGAAAATCTTGGCGTGTCTGTCTTTCTGGGGTGTCAAGCTTCTTTAAGATTTTTGGGACCCCACTCTTTTTACACGAAAGCATTTTTGTATCGTTGCTCAGAATGCAAAGTTCACATACATTTTCTTTTTTTTTTTTTTTTTTTTAAATTTTTTTTATTTATTTATGATAGTCACAGAGAGAGAGAGAGGCAGAGACACAGGCGGAGGGAGAAGCAGGCTCCATGCACCGGGAGCCCGACGTGGGATTCGATCCCGGGTCTCCAGGATCGCGCCCTGGGCCAAAGGCAGGCGCCAAACCGCTGCGCCACCCAGGGATCCCCACATACATTTTCTATAGTGACTAATAATTGATGACATTTCAGGGGCAATTACTATATGCCAAGTGTTCATCTCTCCATATGAGCCTCACGATTACCCAGGGAGATATCTTATTCGCATTCTACAGGTGAAAAAAAAAAAAAAAAAAAAACAACCTGGGAAACGGAGAAATAAAAGAATCCAGCTAAGGTCACCTGTTGCTGAGCAAAGATGACACAACGGATCCCTTCTGCCCCGAAGAAAGCCCGCGCCCACTGCCAAGTGCTTTGGAGTCTGGCCCTAGACGCGTGGGGCTTCTTGGATAAAGCCTGAAGCACACAGGTCCCCGGAGTCCGGCCCTGACGCTCCGAAATCCATTTTTACTTAAACCGGTGGATTGCGGGTTTCGCACACCCTTGGCCCCCGGAGGTCGGTGGAGCCGGGCGCACTGCGGCGGTGCCGGGGTTCTCGGTGGGTTCTCCGGGCGCGGGCGCGGGCGCGGGCGCTCCCCAGGAGCCCGGGGGCGCCGAGCCCGGCACTTCCTCGTTCCCGCGCGCCCGGCCCCGGCTCGTAACGCCCGGCGCCGGCGCTCCCGGGGGCGGGGGGCGGAGGGCGGGGGAGGTGTCGCCACCGCCTCCCTCCCCCTTCCCCGCCTTGGCGCTCAGTCACCTCCCCGAGGCGCGCTCCACACGGCTGCGGGCCGCCGGCCGCCGGGCATGTCCCCTGAGTGCGCGCAGGCGGCGGGCGCCGGGTCCCCGCGCAGCCTGGAGCGGGCCAACCGCACCCGCTTCCCCTTCTTCTCCGACGCCAAGGGCGACCACCGGCTGGCGCTGACCGCCGTGGAGACGGTCGTGCTGGCGCTCGTCTTCGCGGTGTCGCTGCTGGGCAACGTGTGCGCCCTGGTGCTGGTGGCGCGCCGACGGCGCCGCGGCACCACCGCCTGCCTGGTGCTCAACCTCTTCTGCGCCGACCTGCTCTTCACCAGCGCCATCCCGCCCGTGCTGGCCGTGCGATGGACCGAGGCCTGGCTGCTGGGCCCGGCCGCCTGCCACCTGCTCTTCTACGTGATGAGCCTGAGCGGCAGCGTCACCATCCTCACCCTGGCGGCCGTCAGCCTGGAGCGCGTGGTGTGCATCGTCCGCCTGCGCCGGGGCACGCGGGGCCTGGGGCGGCGGGCGAGGGCCGCGCTGCTGGCGCTCATCTGGGGCTACTCGGCGCTCGCCGCGCTGCCGCTCTGCGCCTTCTTCCACGTCGTCCCCCAGCGGCTCCCCGGTCGCGACCAGGTGAGCGCGGGGCTGTGCGCGCCCGCAGGCGTCTGGGGCGGGCTGGCGGGCGAGGATCCCGAGGAAACGGCGACCCGGGATAAAGGGCAGCAAAACAACACAACAGCCACAGGCCATTTGCGGTGCCTGCCCGTTGTGTCGCTGTGCCCGGTGCTCTGAGTGTTGGCACTTAAATGTCACCGCAGCGACGCAGGTCCCGTGAAGGCCCTCCAAAACCTTTCCGAGTGGAGGCCTCCAAATGCCTGCAAGGTGCACTCTCTGTTTTGAGGTTAGTGCAGTAACGGGAACGTGGGAGCCAGCCACATGGAACTTCCAGGATCCGGGATGGCTAAGCGCATTGCTGTAGACGGAATTCAGCTTTCTCGCAGAATTCTCTCCGCTGCTGCTGCAGCACTCTTCCCGGCACACGGCCACTCTTCCAGTGAGGAAGCTGAGGCACGCAGGGGAGTGACTTGCTCAGGGCATCTCACCCTCAGTGCGAGGAGGAGCTGAGATCGTGCTCAGCACATTCTTGCGGGCCGGGTGAGGGTCCTGGTGCTCTGAGAACCTGCGGGGAGAGCCAGGGAGAACACACATCAGAGACCCAGGGACCTAAGCCCAGTGCTGCCACTAGGGGTGTTGGGATCCTTCCCCGGAGCCTCAGTTTTTCCAACTGCAAGACAGAAGGATTAGACTAGAACACAGGATCTTCCCTACCTTGGGAGCCTTGGATGATGGGTGGATTCAGAGTATCCTGGGTGCCAAAAATGTTCGGCAGATTCCAGAAGCTGGCAGATGAGCTTTATTCTGAGCAGTGTGTTCAGTTGTCATTAGGAGCTTTGTGGGGGATCCATGACGTTAAAAAAAAAAAAGGTTCTCTGGACAGTTCATGACACTGGCTCGGGTCCACTCCAGTTCTGAGGTCCGGCATCGCAGTCCAGGGCTGTCCCTGTTGCTGCCCTGCTGCGCTCTTGCAGAGTTTGCACGCCAAGATTCAGTTCGGGAGCCTGGATGTGGGCCTGGTCGAGGACGGTGGCCCGTGGTTCTGGCTGTCATCCCAGTGTGTTAGGTTTTCTGCACCTCATGGGAAGGGACAGAGAAAGAACAGACATCTGTGCGCCCCAAAGGAAGGCACACATCCTGTCTTGGGGACAGCCTCTGGGGTGAGGGCGGGGGTGTGGGGGCGTCTGCCCTAAGCTGGTTTCCCTTTCTCTACAACTCACTGGTTTCCTGGCCTGAGCAACACTGTCACAAACCACAGCCCCAAGGAGAGGTCTGCTCAGTGACCAGAAGGGAATGAGAAGATGGAAGGGCACGAGAATAAGATGTGACCTGGGGAAGGCTTTCTGCTAGAGAAGTCTGGCCAGAGGATGCCCTCTTGGGTAGTCCTCTTGAGCAGGGAAGCAGAGGTGGGCTTCTCTGGGGGTTTCCCCAGATCAGTGTCCCACACAGGCCTTTTCCAGGGGTGAGGGGAGAAGTCTGCATCCCGTGTAAGCAGTATCTTTTTTTTTTCCTTTTAACACAAGTCAGACCTAAAAGTCTCTTTCCTAATAGTTTACTTTTTGCATGGAATACGTTGTGAGGTTTTTGTTTGATTGTTTTGTTTTGTTTGAAGGCCTTGAATGACTAATAAGCAGGAATTATGTCCAGCATGTGGCACTTGATCAAAGAAAATGTAAGCCTGTGGCCATGCCCCCCGCACCGGGGCCAGGACAGCTGGGCTCAGCTGAGTTGGGGGGTGCCACTGGCATAGCAGCCAAGGACCCCAACCTAGTGGGCAAGCCTGTCCTCCTCAGCCCAGATATACCTGAGAATCAAGGTGGGTCACCCAGATACTTCTAAAATAAGCAAAAGACTAGGCCTCACCGCAGAGCCGCCGGACCAGCTGGAGGCCAGGTTCTCCTACCAGTCTTTGATCTCTTAAGTTACTATCTCACTGAATCACGGTGTTTCTTTTTTCATAGACCTTGAGGGACGTTTCCTTATTTTTTTTTTCTTACAGAAAAAAATGACACTTGGGAAATTAAAGATCAAATAGAATATGTCTTTAGGGTATCTTATGTTCCCAAACATGTACCTTGTGCCCCTCCCTTTTACAATTGTTTTAGGTACACTTATACTTGACTGACAACACTAAAAGAAGCGAGGCTCTTGTCCCCTCCTGGCCAAAAGCCCAGACTAAAACTGCTCGCCTGCTTGGACACAGGTGGCTGTTTGAGCGAGAAGGCCTTCATGCAGATGGGGGCTCCTCTTGTTTTGTCACTCTGTATTTCACCTCTGGTAGGTTGTCTGTGTCGGAGCCCCCTACAGCACTTCTGGGATGACCAGAGCTGTACTGCAAGGTGCTTCCATGGAGACTTGTGTTGTGGTGGCTTTTCCTCAGTGTCCCTTGGGGCTGGGCATGCAGACCCCTCTTGTCCTAAAGCAAAAACACCTCCTTGGTTCTAAGAGCCTTTGGAGAGGATTTGGATGAAGCCATTGGGAGAACACTTCAGAAAGTTGGGGGTTAGGTGAGGTGGCTGCAGGAACCCTCTTCCCTGAAATTAGTAGAGGTGGGGCCAGGGAGCCTGTAATGAAAAGCCAGATGGTCCTTTCGAACTCTCCAACCCCTTTGTCTTTTCCCCACCTGCACTCCTGCCACATGCCTCTGCCAATAAGCCAAGGAACAGAAAAACTCTCCTCTTCCTCAAGGGCTGTGACTGGAGCACCCAGGAAACAACTCATTTTATAGGTGAGCAAGCTGAGGCTTAGGGATTGAAGAAATAAGTTAAAAAGAAGGAGAAAATGGGGAGAAAAAGGAGTGTGGCCATTTTAAAAAAGAGACAGAGAAGGATCTAGGCTAGACTGAACAGAGTCTCACATTTAAAATTAGCAAAAGCTTGTTTTCTTAATCCTCTGTTCCCAGCTTCCTGTCTGTAGACTGTGCCTGCCCCTTCCCACTTGGCCACTGAATACGGAGGTTTTAGGTGAGGGATACTTTCCTACCCAAACCACCAGCTGAGGGAGCTCACTAACCCTGAACACACGCTGGCTGCTGGCTGCCTCTGCTGAAGAAGCGCTGGCCAGGGAAACAGGGCCTCTCAGAGCTTCCTACCAATTAGGGTGCCCCCCAGGTCCTCAAAACAGGAGCATGAGTAGCCTTGTCCATTCGGACACTTGGGTGCCCAGCAGTCCAGGTGACCACCTCTCTAAAACTTCTCTGAAGGGAGGATGAAATGATTGACGTGCTAAAAATGCTAAACAATTTGGTTTTAGGAGTATGGGCTTTGGGGTCCAGCATTCTGAGTCTGAATCCTATCTCTGCCACTTAGGGGCCATGTAACAGAGGCAAGTGGTCCCCACCTCTATGCCCTCCTTTCCTCATCTCCAGAATGGGCATGGGAACACTGTAACCTTATAGGATTGCCGTGGGGACTAATGCTCAGTACGTGAGCCAACACCTGGCACGTACACAGTTAAGCACTCAAGAATTGCCAGCTATTATTAGTTTCCTTATCTTCGGTTATAAGTATTTTAAAGATTCCTTAAATAGTGTGATTCTTCTGATTGCTGTAAAATAAGAGACTGTCGTTTTAAGAGGGTGGGCACATGGCAGCAACACAGACATCTCAGCCAGGTCAATTCAGCCTGTTCCAACAGGATTCCTGCCTGTGTGTGCTGTGGCCATGGCAGGACACTGACCCTCATCGGCAGGTTGCGGGGGACTGTCCACCCCGGCCAGAATGTGCTGCTGCCCGTTCATTCCACAAACATTTACTGAGCACCCCTCCACGCTGCCCTCACCATGAGTCACATGACCGAGACACTGTCCTGTGCGAAGAGGTACATGTATTGACAATGTAGATGGCCTGAAACCGTGGTACAGTGTGGTTCTCACAGAAACCCTACAAATAGGTGTTTGTGTGTTCATTTTCCGAAGGGGGATGTGCCTAAAGTCACAGAGCAGTCGGGATGGAACAGAATATGGCCTGAGTCTATGCTCCTCCCCGTGGTGTTTCCCATGAGTTCACACTTCCTTAGGAGCCCCCTACCTTCCCACTCGGCCTGCCCTAGTTTAATACCAGACCAGAGTGCCGTCGTGTCTCTGCTGAGTGTAAACTGGCTGAGGTGATAAACACAAGTTTGCTTGCCTTTGCTACTATTAGAGGATATCTTTATTTTTTTTAAGATTTTATTTATTTATTCATGAGAGACACAGAGAGAGAGAGGCAGAGACACAGGCAGAGGGAGAAGGAGGCTCCCCGTGGGGAGCCGGATGTGGGACTCGACTTGACGCCAGGGCCCTGGGATCATGCCATGAGCTGAAGGCAGACACTCAACCACTGAGCCACTTAGAGCATCCCTAGAGGATATCTTTACGATAGAAGAAAGTTCATCTCTTGCACTGATGTGTTCTTTCTTTTCTTTTAGGAAGTGGGGAGACAAGGGTTTATCCACTGGGATTCCCACTGCCTTAAAGTGATCTCGAAGTCTTCCATTTTGCTTGAAGAGTTGGAAGAGGGAGAATGGTTTACAAAGGGATCCTCAGGAGCCCCTGGGTGGCTCGGTCTGTTAAACATCTTATCTCTGGGTCCTGGGATTGAGCCCCAGGTAGGGCTCTCTGCTCAGCAGGGAGTCTGTTTCTTCCTCTGTGTGTGCGCTCTCTCTCTCTCTCTCTCTCTCTCTCTCAAATAAATAAAGAAAATCTTTTAAAAAATAAACAAAGCACTGGCTTGGGAAAAGATCAAAAATAGCAATAAATAACGAAGTACATCTCAAAACAATCAAATAAACAAAAACCAAAAGGATCCTCAGGGGTACTCCAAGAGACATCATTAGAGAAGCTGACAGGAACCAGCTGGAATCAGGTGGCATTTGCAGATAAGTCAGCCAGGGTGGAGAGGGGTCAGCTTTTGAGCAGTGCCTATAGATAGATGTCCCATCCACAGGGGAGTCTTCTCAGAAGAGAATCAGTGGTATCTCAGCTGAGGGTGAAGATGAAAGGCAGCAAGCTAGACATGGTTGTGGGAACCTGGAGGGATATTACAGGCAGAGGAAATAGCCCATGTGTTGGCAAGACACGGTGTGGGCAGGGTTGGTGGGGCCAGCTGGAGGAGGGCCGGGTGTGCCCCTTTAGGGAGTCTGGACTTGGTAGGAGACAGATGGCCTGGCCTGGGAGGGTGGGCCTGTGAGAATGAGATATCCAACACGTGGATGTGCTGGATAGCTATTAGGGCAGAACTTAAAGGCCCACTCTGAGTAGAGAGGGAAGGAGAAGAAGGCAGAAGGCCCTTACTCAGGTCGCCAGCAGCATGGGGAATGGTGACTCCATGCCCTGAGCCAGTGATGGCAGGAGGTAGAGCCTTCCGGGATTGGACATTGGAGCTTGATATGCCTGTGAGGCATCCTTCAGAGATGTCCTCAGGGTGCAGGGGCCAGTCTGGGGTTCAGGAGAAGACAGGGCTGGAAAAAGCAGTGGCATCTTGGAAAAGAAGCCATGGAAATGGATGAGGTTGCCAGGGAGAGGTGGTGGTTGGGATGGGGATACAAGTCACCCTTAGCCACACATACCCTTGTATGTGGCCTCCTTGTATGTGGCTTCCTGCCTTTCATGCCTGCTGGTCCTGATGCCGAGCTCCAGCCTTCCCCTTTTCCTGACTGAGGCCTCATCCCTCCAGGCATAGCGAACACCACCCCTCCAGGATGCCACTTCCTCTGTGACGTGCTCTCCTGTCCCCTCTCGCTCTGGGCACCACTGGCTCACTGCCCTGTGGTGAAGTTTCTTAGTGCTTCTCTCTCTCCCTGAGCACATCAGAGCCTTCTTGAGGGCAGGCTCACCTTGCGCCTTCTCACTGTGGCCTCATGGTGGTGCAGCCACCAGGGCGGGAGTCAGTGAGTGGTTGAACACAGCAATTGAAGGACAGTCTTTGACTTGGCCAGCTCTGCTTCTGGAGCTCAGTAACAAAGCAGGCCTAGCGCTTTGGCTTTTCAAATTTCCTTTATTTTTATTTTTTATTTTTTTTAGATTTTATTTATTTATTTATTTATTTATTTATTTATTTATGAGAGACAGAGAGACAGAGAGAGAGAGAGAGAGAGAGAGGTAGAGACACAGGCAGAGGGAGAAGCAGGCTCCATGCAGGGAGCCCAACATGGGACTCGATCCAGGGTCTCCAGGATCAGGCCCTGGGCTGAAGGCGGCACTAAACCGCTGAGCCACCCGGGCTGCCCTCAAATTTCCTTTTTTAAATCAGGAAGCACTTCAAACATGCAGAAAAATACAGAGAATAAGACCCATGTCTTCACCTTCCAGAGCTGACTCACAGCGACGTGGTACCCCCCTGAGTCACAGCCCAGGAGAGAATACTAGAATCAAAATAATTTAAGTCAGTTGGATTTTCCCACAAAAACACTATTATAATACCGGACCAGCTCTCTGCCTGTGGGCCTGGTGCCTGTTGTTACATTTTTTAATGAGAATAAACACTGCACCCTACCTGTGATACCACAGAAAGCTTTCGAAAGAACACAAATCAGTCATCCAGTCCACACCGGCCAGCCACGGTCTCTTCTGTCAGGCATGGGGGTGCTGTGCAAAGTGCTCACCTGACTTCCTTATCACACCTCGTGCCTGGAGTGAGTGCCACAAATCAAAAGGTAAAGGAACGTCTTCACCAGAGTCATGAAATGGGAGGAACTTCCTGGATGAGTTCATTGCTTTTGTTGAAAAAAATAGCTGAACTATCATGGTAATCTATGTTTCATGTTTGATCAAAGCACTTCTTTTAAAAATTAACTTGCATCGCCATTTTTTTTTTGCTCTTATAAAATAATATAGGCACCTTCTAGAAAATTCAGATAAGCCAAAAGAGCAAAAATAACTTGAGTCCCAGGGGAATCCCACTGAGAACAGACAGTTTTCTGGAATGTATCCTTCCAGTCTTTTTTCTACACATATGTGAGGGATAGTGTGCACTGGTGTATATCTGTTAGTTCACACCCACACATTTCCTTCAACAGCATGGGGCTAATGCAGGCAGATTGTTTAGGGATCTACTTTTTTGCTCCAATTGTAGGGAGAATATCTGGCTCTATCATTACACATTCTTCTACAAAATCGCGTTAAGCATGGAGAGATTTTGGCAGATATCCTGTAAAAGGCTTTTGAAAGAGTTGGGTCCCTTGGGGGCTTCAGTAATGGTTCTGGGATCTGTTTTTCTGCCCTCCCTATACATTTTCCTATCTCAAATATAGGAATCAGAGATCAAGGCACACTCAGGGATGGAGTCTGTCTTTTCTGATCACTGCTTCAGCATATTTGCTGGTATGTGTTGCCCACCAGTATTGTTGAATGAGAGCATGGTGAGTAGAGATCTGAGTACCAGTGAAGCTGCAATGATTATCTAAAGACCATTACCACACTGCCAAGATTCAGAAGATCCTTGAGAGACACCAATTTCTTTCCAATCACCATGATGTATAAAGATCTAATGAACTTTCCCCCCTCAGGTGTGGACTGTAGGGATGGGGATGGAAGAACAAGTTTTTGGAATTACTTTGGCTCAGTGGTTGAGCATCTGCCTTTGGCTCAGGTCGTGATCCCGTGGTCCTGGGATTGAGTCCTGCATCAGGCTCCCCACAGAGAGCCTGCTTCTCTCTCTGCTTATGTCTCTGCCTCTCTCTGTGTGTATCTCATAAATAAATAGTTAAAATGTTTTTTAAAACAGAATTACTAGTACATTTGTGAACCATCTAAACAAAATAGGAAAGGGAAGCAACATTCTCACCACCCCTTTCAAGGTACAAATATGATTAAAGCATTCTTCCCTGCTTGATTTGCCTTTGAGTTTTCTTAGTAAGTCCCTGTATTTCTTTTATAACCACTTAGCTCTTTGGGGAAGATATTATATGATTTAAAAGAACTACACCTTCAGTCAGTCTGGACAACAGTATGGAGATTCTTCAGAAAGTTGAAAATAGAGCTATCCTATGACCCAGCAATTGCACTATGAGGTACAAATGTCATGATCCAAAGGGGCACCTGCACCCCAATGTTTATAGCGACAATGTCCACAATAGCCAAACTATGGAAAGAACCCAGATGTCCATCAGCAGATGAATGGATAAAGAGGGTGTGGTGTATATATACAATGGAATACTGCTCAGCCATCAGAAAAATGAAATCTTGTCATTTGACATGGATGGAACTAGAGGGTATTATGCTAAGTGAAAAAAGATTAATCAGAGAAACACAGTTATCATATTATTTCACTCATGTGGAATTTAAGAATCAAAACAGGATCATAGAGGAAGGTAGGGAAAAATAAAACAAGATGAAATCTGAGAGGAGACAAACCATAAGAGACTCTTTAATCATAGGAAACAAACTGAGGTTTGCTCAAGGGGAAGGGAGTGGGGGAATGAGGTTACTGGGTAATGGACATTAAAGGAGGGCACGTGATGTGATGAGCACTGGGTGTTATATAAGACTGAGGAATCACTGACCTCTGCCTCTGAAACTAATAATGCATTATATGTTAAATAATTGGATTTAAATTTTAAAAAAAGCCTACACTCTTAGTGTCTTAGACTTGTTTTAGGAGGATGTTTCTAAGCCTTAATTTTATCCTCTGTGTAACGGGAAAAATAATAATATGCATTTCAATATGGCTGTTGGGAACATTCAATGAGATAATGTATGTAAAGTGCTTCCCAGAATAGAAAAATTGCTCAGTGACCATCAGACTTACTATTTTCTGTTAATACTGAATAGGAAAAGAAGTAACTGTTTGCATTTTGGGTTTGAGCACACAATTATGATATATGTGATAAAAGTTATTTGCTCTGGCTTAGTGTAGCATTCAACAAGTACTGGCTGAATGAATGAATGAATGATGCTAGATATCATTCTATCATTCTACTACAATTGGTTATGATGCCTTGTCCACCAAAAGTCAATAATGTTTTACACAGAATGTGCTCTTAAAAGTCTGTTCTACGCGTCCAGAAGGGTTTAGGGCAACTTGGTTTCTTTTTTTTTCTTTTTTTAAGATTTTATGTATTTACTCATGAGTATTTACACAGAGAGAGAGGCAGAGACATAGGCAGAGGGAGAAGAAGGCTCCCTGTGGGGAACCTGATGCCGGACTCGATCCCAGGACCCCAAGATCACGACCTGAGCCAAGGGCAGATGCTCAACTACTGAGCCACCCAGGTGCCCCAGGGCAACTTGGTTTCTAAACAGTTTTGTTCCTACAGTCAAGCAGTCGGGAAATTTGTGTTTGGGAGGGGAGACAGACAGATCTCAAAATTTTCATTGACCTGTTTATTCCTTGGAGGAAGTTGTTGCAGCAGCTACTAGTAACTATGTAATAAGGTCCCCACCGGGTTTTGAGGTTTGTAATTAGTATCAAACATTGGAATCCAGCACAACATACTGACACCAGCAAGGTCACAAACCAGGCTTTTCCACCCCATTCCGGTGGTTTTATATCTCAAACGATGCGGGATTCTGTGGGGCTGTAGCGTGCTCTTCTGGAGGAGAGACACAGGAGGATAGAGCTTTCAAGTCTGGGCACAATTACACCTTGGAATAAGCCATGGATTTCTTTGATACAGCTGGACACATTTTAGACATTTGCCCGACTCCCCCAACAAACACTTAGTGCCTTGACATGGTTCCTGGTGCTTTCAGCAGTACCAGTGGGAGAGCACTGAAACTTTGTTCCTGTTTGTACATGCTTGAGTACAACATGCACTTCCAATCTATGTAACCTCTTAGGGCTCAGGTTGTCTCCTGTAAAATGAGGAACTTGCAAAAGAACAAGGCTCAAGGGCTCTCAGGCAGCTAAGTCCAGGGAAGCAGACAGAGCACTGGGCTTGGGAACTAACTCCAACTATTACCAGTGCGCCTGAGACTCCGTTGCATCTCCTGGAGAATGGGAATAATAACTGTGGTTATTCCAAGGGTCAGAGAGAAATGGTTTGTAGGTGTGTTTGTGTGGGCAGGGGGAGGGATGCTGAGATAGACAGATTGATTGATTGATTTATGACTGAGAGAGAGAACAAGTGGTAGGAAGGAACAGAGGGAGGGAGAGAGAAGCAGACTCCCCACTCCCCAGAAGGGTAGGAAGCCTGATGCAGGGCTCGATCCCAGGACCTGGAGATCATGACCTGGAGATCATGCTGAAGGCAGATGCTGAGCCACCCATGCATCCTAGATGCTGAGATTTCTTGTCATCCTAGTTGTGTAATGGTAACAGTGTCGAGCACCCTCCTACTGGGACTGAGCCAGAGCCAAACAAGCAGCCACCATTTAAATGATGTTCTTCTCTTCCTTCTTGTAACTAGGAAATTCTGATTTGCACACTGGCTTGGCCCAGTGTTGCCGGAGAAATCTCCTGGGACGTGTCGTTTGTTACTTTGAACTTCTTGGTACCAGGATTGCTCATTGTGATCAGCTACTCCAAAATTTTACAGGTATGTGTGCTTCGAGTGCCACAGCTGAACTCCACTTAGGCTTGGAATGTTTCAGTTGGAATCAGCCTTCCAGGTCAAAAGTTACCTTAGAGTTCATGCCAGTCCAATCCTGGCTTTCTGTCTAGGTCCACTCTGCAATAGTGAGGGGCAAGAGTTTGGTATTTTTTTTAAGTTATGTCTTTATGATTGTTATTTTATTATTTAGCTGATCACTAAAGTAATACAAAGCTCATTATAAAAAATTAAAGACATATAGAAATGTATCACAGAAACTAAACATCTACTCCTGATGTTAACAGTTCAAAGTACATTTTTCAGGTTATTTTTTTATATAAATTTACCTGTATACATGCTTTGAGCTGTGTGTATGTATATATGTTATATGTATATAAAACACACCATATAAAATGGTCAAATATCAACTATACACTATGCATTTAACCCAATGCTTGTTTGTTTCAGATTTGAGATAACATTATTTGTAATTTCCTTTTTTGACTTAACACTATATTGTAATATCTTTCCATATTTGTTTTTATATCTCTGCCTCATTATTTTTAATGGTTTCTTGGTCTTCTATCATACGGATATGACATAATGTATTTTATGGGCTTTTGGGTTGAGTCCATTGTCACCCCATAACAAACAGCAATATAGTGATGGAGAATGTACACTTCTAAAAACTTTTTATTGAAGTATAATATACATCCAGAAAAGCATACCCAGCATACATGCACACGTCACAAGCTGACCACACTGATAGAAGCAGTCCAAGAAAAAAAAAAGGGAAACAGAACATTGCCAGAAGCCCACTCATGTGACCTTCCCATCACTACCTCACACTCCCAGAGAAGGTGCTTTTCGAAAGTGCACTGAACCAGGAAATGATCTCTACCTTTTTTTTTTTTTTAAAGATTTTATTTATTTATTCATGAGAGACAGAGAGAGAGAGGCAGAGACACAGGCAGAAGGAGAAGCAGGCTCCATGCAGGGGCCTGACGTGGGACTCGATCCAGGGTCTCCAGGATCACACCCTGGGCTGCAGGCGGCGCTAAACTGCTGTGCCACCGGGGCTGCCCTGATCTCTACCTTGAAGTGAGAGTGTGTCCAGGGCCATAAAAAGGACCCTGCCAGCCTTTCTCCTACCTCTTGAGGCAGCCCATTCTTAGAGGCACAGGCAGATGGCATGTGTTCATGCTCATCTCAGGTTTAATGCAAAACCTTGAGTCCTCTTAGAGGTTTATAGCTGTTGAATCTTGGTTTTTATTACATATTATAAGTCATCTGGCAAACAAACTTCGTAAAGTGGGGCCCTGTAGGTCTTGCTTGCTAGCTTGGCTACTTTAATGGCCCTTTCTTGGCAGCTGAGGATCTGTAACCTTCTGAGATGCTTAGAACCCAAAACTAGGCCAACTTCCCTCTGGGTCTGCTAATCCTGGGCCCTTTGGGAGAGGGCCAGCCATGTTCTTCTCTAGACTCTTCCCCACCAGTTGACTTGTGGCCCACTTAAGTGACACCCACCCTGGGGCTTGTTCAAGGCATGAGGCAGATTCAGGCCTGGAGTTAAGGTCTGTAAAGTGCTTGCAATGGGGGCCTGGCATTTGTAAATGCTATGTAAGTACTAGCCATTAATACCTTAAAAAAAAAAGGAGTAAGGGAAAAAGGAAGATAAATGTAGAATGAATTCTTTAAAAGTTATTAAACAAATATTGATGTAGTATTTACAATGTATCAGAACTAATTCATTTAATCCTATTAAGAATTAACAGATGAGAAAACCAATGCATAGAGAGGCTAAGTAACTTGCCAGAGATCACACAGCTCACAAGAGCAGTATCAGGATTTAAACTCAGGCAATCTGGCCCCAGAGTCCCAACATTTTGATTCCTCAGACATTTGTTAAGGAACTGCTCTATGCAAAGTGTTGGAGAGTGGAGATAGGTCAAGAGTGAGCAGGCCACCTTCTTTATCTAGAAGGAGCTTTTGTCCAGGAAAGGGAAGAGGAGACAGACAGCAGCACCACTGCCCCAGGTAGGAATCCCTGATAGGCCAGATGCATTGGTGCTGGGGCTCAGTGTGAAACTTTGGCAAACTGTTGAGTTTTTCATGGATGTAAGAAGTAAAGGAGGGGAAGGAGAGGGAAGAACAAAGGGCCGTGGAAGGCAGACACAGAGACAAGAAAGGGCTCTTTTAATAATCTGCTTTTTCAGTCCTTGCTGTGTGGCCTTTGGCAAGTTACTGGTCTGAACCTCAGCTCCCTCATCTGTGAAATGGCGATGACTCTGACAGCATAGGATTGTTGGGAGATACGTCGGAGATATGGCCTGCCTGCCACAGGGGCTGAGTGAACTACTTCTGCTGTTATGTGTTAGGCAAGACTGACCCTCTGTCCCTTGTCTCAGAGCATGCTGGGAAAAGGTACTGTTGAGTTTTTTGAGTGAATAAACCACAGGTCCAGATTGGGAGCATGGCAGGAGCAAGAGGCCAGGGCTAGAGCAGGGCCAGCCAGCTGGAGCAGGGCTCCTTTGTGGGCGTCCCCTGGAGGCCGGGACGCTCGGGTCTGTCCCTTGGCACCTCACCTCAGACTCCTCAGCCACCTTCTGAGGGAAGATTGACTTATTCCACAGACAGATTTCCCACCCTCTTCAATCTTTTTCTCAGGCCAGGGCCCATGTGGAAACATTCTCAGAGCCCACTAGGCCCCTGATCTGCCTCTAAACTGCAGTTCATTGCTTTCTGGATACTTTGGTCTAAACCCAAGGGCAGCCTTCAGTTCTTCCCACCACAGACCCAGCACAGCTCCGGGCTAAAACAGAGTATCTATCATGACTCATAGGAAACAGTGCTCTGGGTAACGACTCCAAGATATAATTAATTTTTAAAATAATAAATAATTTTATTTATTTATTTGACAGAGAGAGAGAGTGCATGTGTGAGCACAAGCGGGGGAAGCTGCAGGCTGAGGGAAAGGGAGAAGCAGGGTCCCCGGGGAGCCGGGAGCTGGATGCGGGGCTTGGGGCTCGATCCCAGGACCCTAGATCATGACCTGAGCCAAAGGCAGATACTTAACTGACTGAGCTACCCAGGTGCCCCTCAAAGATATAATTTAGATACCATCACTTCCCTCACGCTTAGAGCAAAACTCAAAGCCCTCACCTTAAAACCCCATATGATCTGGCCCCTGCCTGCCACCTCCTCATCTTCTAGCCCTCTCTTGTATCCACATTGGCTGTGGGGCTGTTCCTCACACATGCCAACTCACAGTTGCCTCAGGGCCTTTGCACGGATGATTTCCTCTCCTGGACCTCTATTCCCCCAGTTTCTGTGTGGGCCACTTCCCCAACTCCATAAGGTCTCTGTTCAAAAGGCTTTTCCCCAGAGACCCTCCTCATCACTCTCTTGTCCTTTATTTCCCTGATTTATTTCTCTTCAGTGCACTTACAACCTCTGTCATGTTCCATTTGTGTGTGTTTATTTGTGAAGCATCTGTTCTGCCCACTAGAATGCAAGCTCCATGAGGGAGGGCTGAGACTTTGTTTTGTTTACTGCTATAGCTCTATGCCGAGTACAGAGCCTAGCTCATTCATCGTAGATGCTCAGTAAATACTCATTGAATGAGTAAGACAAACTTTGGGTCACATTGAAAGAGCCTACAGTACCTCTTCCTTTTGGGCAGTGGGGAAATCACTGAACAAAAAGTCCTAAGACCCAGATCTACTCCAAACTTTATTACTGTGTGACCTTAGACAAATCATTTGACTACTGTGGGCCTTGGCTTTGTCTGGAGCTGGATAGACCCCAGGGGATTGTTTAACACATTAAGAAGATAATGTAGATATGATAATATTTCAAACAGGCTGCTAGACTTTAATTTGAAAGAGATCTAACCTTGTGATTTTGAAGATCACACTAATGCAAACATAAGACTTTTAAAAAATTACTTTCTACCCCACTAGCCAAACTTACTGTCACCCATTTCCTGGGAGGGCTATGACATTTGTCCTCACTTTGGACCTGTGGGTTTGCCAGGCAGGTAACTTGGGAGCAGGAAAGCTTCCAGACGGTTGGGAGTGTCTGGACAGCCCCTCATAGCTCGTGTCTCTCTCCCACTGAAGATACTCATAACTCAGAGTCACTGGATCAGCTTTTCAACTGAGATTCTTCCATCAAGAGCATAACTCGGTAAAATGAAATGACCATCAATGTTAATCAACTCTTTTCATAGAGACACAACTAGCAAATCATCTGAAGCCATAAGACACATCACTCCACCCTCCACCTCTTTCTCTCCTGTTACCTGTCAGCACTGCCTCTGACTCAGTTTCCATGTATGGGCCTGAAAAGTGCCCCCCTACCTTTTTAAGATTGTATTTATTTATTCATGAGAGACACAGAGAGAGAGAGGCAGAGACACAGGCAGAGGGAGAAGCAGGCTTCATGCTGGAAGCCCGATGCAGGACTCGATCCCAGGACCCCGGGATCATGACCTGAGCAGAAGGCAGATGCTCAACCACTGAGCCACCCCGGTGCCCCAACAGAGACATTTTAAAGCCCTTTAAAGCCCGGAAAAAAAAACGTTAACTAGTCTTATTGTCTAACATGGGGTGGGGAGCAGCAGGGAGCCACATTTGATTATAATGAGCCCATTTTCTTCTCACTCCCTGAAAGTCATGGAAATCATGGGCAGAGGAAATGGAGGCACCACTCAGTGCTAAAAACAGACCCAACCACTTATCCACTCGGACCATGAGTCAGCCCATTTCTCTGTCTGCTGGCTCACAGTCACTGTCAGCCACTTGGTAGAGCTCCGGGCCACAGAAGCCACAGGGCTGCCCAGCCCTCCGGGAGCCTGCAGACTGGTGGTGGTCAGAGGTGACAATGATGCTTCAGCACCTACCACATGGCACATGTAGCACAGGCCATGTGAGTCCCCAAAACAAAGCACTGCAGGATGCCACGTGGGAGATGAACCAAGAAGCTTTCTTGGTGTTTCTGGCATTAGAGCTTGAAGTGATAGTCCAGGCAGAAGGATTTCCAGTGGCAGAAATAGTAGATGGTAGGAAGGAACTAGTTTAACATTAAGAGCATGGGCTGGAGTCAGACTCCCCAGGTTTGAAGTTCAGCTTTTCGACTGCTTAGCTGGGTGCTGTTGGGCAAGTTCCTTAACCTCTTTGAGCCTCAGTTTTCTCATCTGTAAAATGGGAGTCATCGAAGTACGTATGTCACAGAATTGTTGGGAGAATGTAAAGAGATAAGCCAAGTGATATGTATAGGGCCTGGCACATAGTAAGTGCTCAATAAATATGAATTTATATTGACATCATTCAAATATATGAGGGACTCTAGCCTTCTTGGCAGGGCAATGTGGGCAGCACAAGCGATAAGGTTGCTGTTGGAATCATCCCTTACGCACCCACCACTGTGAGGTTACTGTCCTCACCTGTTGGTCATGGTGCCTGATCTCCGTGTAGCTGGTGGTGGTGCCAACAGATCCTACTGATCAGGGGATCATTCCCAAATGGCCCATGCCACAGGCTGACTCCCGGCAGCAGCTGTCTCAGCAAATGAGCAGCCTCTACTCCTCCACTTCAGGGGCCTGTGGCAAGACTAGGATCCATCTCAATTGCTCCTGTAAAGGAAAGGAACCAAATACAGGGGCTCAGTGCTCCCTTTCTGCCCAGATTTGCCACACCCTCATGCCATCTCCCCTGCCACCAAACTGCCAGGAGTGGAAACAGAGTACGGGAAGCTACAGGCCTTGTATTTTTAACTTGATCTGCTTCAGTACCACAATGTTTTGAGTTTGTAGCTTGAACACATACTGCTCTTATACAATGACTTACTTACTTCTCAAGAAATAATAGGGAAAATATGTGTCTTAGTCTGTTCGGGCTGCCATCACAAAATACCACAGACTGGCTTATAAACAACAGAAGTGAATTTGTCAGAGTCATGGAGGCTGGGAGGTGAAGAGGAGGCTGCCCTCCCCCAGGCTGCAGCCTCCCCCCTCATCTGTGGTAGAGGGCTGAGGGAGCTGTCCCGGGATTCTTTCCTGAGGGCACTATTCGTGAGGGCTTGGATCCCATAACCTGATCACCTCCTAATGCCATAACCTCGGGGGTGATGCGTCGGACCATAGCAATGTGTTTCTGCTCGCATGTTTCTCTTCTAGACCATACAATTCAGCCTTTTCACTTCTCTGCATCAATTCTCTTTACAATACGGGTGATTTTCTGCCTTATTTCCTTGGAGTCAGCCAGGTGCCCCTTTTCCCCAGAACATCCTAAGTGCAGGCAGCTGCCAGGCTCTGAGACAGGTGCTCTCCACACAAATTTCCAAAGCCAAATTGGCTCAGGGCATCAGGGATGACAGCTTCCAATGCTAGCTGCTTTGCTCCTCCAAAGTCAAAACCCCCAACATCCTGCAGTAAATCATGGCTGTGGCTCTGTTTTGTGTTCCTGCAGATCACAAAGGCGTCAAGGAAAAGGCTCACGGTGAACCTAGCATACTCAGAGAGCCACCATATCCGCGTGTCCCAGCAGGACTTCCGGCTCTTCCGCACGCTCTTCCTGCTCATGATCTCCTTCTTCATTATGTGGAGCCCCATCATCATCACCATCCTCCTCATCTTGATCCAGAACTTCAAGCAAGACTTGGTCATCTGGCCATCCCTCTTCTTCTGGGTGGTGGCATTCACATTTGCCAACTCGGCCCTGAACCCCATTCTCTATAACATGTCACTGTTTAGGAACGAATGGAGGAAAATTTTTCACTGCTTCTTCTACCCAGAAAAGGGAGCCATGTTTACAGATACATCTGTCAGAAGAAATGATCTGTCAATTATTTACAGCTAATTAAGTTTTCTCTATAGGCAGAGTTTATCACCCTCTGGAAAGCCATGATATGTTCTCAAAGAGAGTTAATTTCCAGGTGCATGACATCAGTGTAGCCTGCTTTAAGAAAATATAACCTATGCAAATACATATTTATAGCACCAGTAAATTAAAGGGTGATCATTAGGTTTAACAATTTTACCCTTTATAAAAATCTGCTATGGGCTCCTTTTAAATATGAACTTTTTCAGTATGTTTGCAATATGATTGAGTTTAATAAATTTTTATTTATAACTGTTCAGCAATCACATCAATTACATGTAAAGCCACACTGTGCTGGTTTCTGGAATGAGTTTTGGAAATGATCGAGGACACAGGTTTCTTCCTGAAGGATCACAGCCACTATAGGCTTCTACCCTGGACTTGCAAGGCCTAAAGACCATTCACTAATGTAAAAAGCACTTGAGGAATTTCCAAAGAGTAATTAAAGATGATTTTGTTTTTCACTTATAAGAAATACAATGAAAAAAAAAAAAGAAAAAAAAGAAATGCCATGGACTCCTTTAGGAGAAGCTGTGTCATGAAATCCATGAAACCAGAGAGGAGATAGGATGGCTCAAAACAACCCAAAGTGAGAGCACAAGCAATTCCTTCCACTGATTCACCCGTCAGGTGCCTCTTAAGGACATGCTGGTGTTCTTGGTGCTGAGAGGGGTCTAGGAAGACCCTTCTAGGGGATGGTATTTGGGCCAAAACTGAACTATAAGAAAGAGCGAACCATCTGAATCCAGGGGAATGGGGCTTTGCAGACATTACAGACACTGGTCCTGGTGCAAAGGCGCTGGTATACTTGTGGGACAGAAAGGAGGTTGGTGTAGGCAAAACAACTATTGACTGAGCTTCCTCTATGCTACAATCTGTCCTTAATGCCAGGACAGAAGGGCGCCCTACTGGAGCCTATTGACTGAAACCAGAGAAGGTACAAACCTGGACTATATAGGGTCTGGGAGGCCACATAAGGAGTTAATTCTATTCAGTGGGCAACCACTGGAGGTTTGCAACTGGAAACTTAATATATATCTTTCAGTATTACTCTGGCTGCTGTGCAGAGAATGGACTTTGAGGAGGAAGAATAAAAACAAGGCCAGTTAGGTGGCTGCTGAAATAGAAAAAGAGGTAAGTCAGAGGTGGGCAGCCTTAGATGGAGGTTGTGAGAAAGGAACTTGAAACGACTTTGGGAAGACAGAGCAGGCATGATTTACTGATGGACAGGATATAGAATGTGGGAGAAGAGAGGATTCATGGGTGACTCCTGACAGTGGTTGAATGACTGGGCAGGCCACAAGAATATGGAAGACCAGAGGAATGGCAGGTGGGAGAGCCAAGAGTTTTGTTTGGGGCATACAAATTTGGGATCTCAATGAGATCCAAATGGAAAGTGGGCAGTTGGATGCAGGGATATAAGACTTGGACCCAGAGATACTACATCAGGAGTCGTCAGGTAGTGGTTATAGGTCTATGGTTTTATAAAATATCCCTGGGACAAGGAGATAGGGAGAAGAAACCAGAGCCAAAGAGAACCTGTCACTTGGAGGCTGAGCAATGACTGCAATGCATAGTAGCTTGGAACCTGGCACATAGTAGGGACCTCAACGACTCTGTTGCAGAGTAAATCAGCACCACTGGTTGCCATTGCTCGCAAGGCTTCTTGAGTAGCTTGCTTCTGAAGTAAGATTTCAGTGGTGATCACAAGCTTGAGAACAAGAAGACAGGGTTCTTTCGTGCATCTTTAGTTAGTAGATTTAGTAAAGTAAAGTTGTTTTATGAAGTGATATGTGTCTTTGTTATGGGCCTCTGGGATCATCAAAGTGAAGCTGCAGAGCCTGGCTCTGACAGCCTGTTGTTAGGTATGCACGACAGGCAGAGCTTTCCCACATTGAGCTACCTGTTTCCTCCCCTGCTGGTGGGAGAACAAAGCACATTGAAAGGATGGACCCAGGGCTCCCTTCGCTCCTTGACCCGCCAGCTCGCAGGCAGAGATTTCTACACTCACATCCCCTTCCCCACCTCCCAACACATCTCATAGATGTCAGCCTGGCATCAGCACCAGGGCTTGCACAGCTTCTAAGTGCTCGAACTGAATCCTCATCGGACCCCATTAGGCAGATACTATTCCCCCATATTTCACAAGAGGGAAGCTCCGGGAAGCCATATGAGCAGCTCCAAATCACACAGCTAATATATATCTGAGCTGGATTTTGACCTAAAACTAAGACTCTGGTACCAAAGCCTCGATGCCTTTTCCAGATCAGAAACTGAGGCTCCCAGGAGCTCCTGGGAAACAAAGGGCAAATGGCTTTGCATGTGATTACACACTATGTTCACGAGAGCTACTGATGATGTGAACACTGCGTGTTCTTCCCCAGCCCCGCTACTTTTATCCCCAGCTAACCCCTTTCCCGAGCTCCAGAAGGAGGCGTCATGATCATCCCACAGATCTGGTTTCCAGGGCCTCATCTCCTGACTCCCCCAGGGAAGCCCACAGCCACCTCTCCCTCAACATTTTGGCCATCCCCGAAATAAGAAGTGCTTTAAGTCCTAGAGAACATGAAGGGCTGGGGGTGAGCCCACCATCCTACCTTCCTCATGGACCCATGGCCTTGAGCTCACTGGCCTGGCCTAGCCAAGACACACCTCTTTTGGCCTTGGCAGGCTTTAGGTGAGGCCTTTCTCAGTTAATGGCAAGCCCCCTTTCCAGGAAGTCAGGAGAAGCCACAGTCATTACTAATGGAGCTGAGGCACAGATCAGGCCAAAAGTTATGAAGAATGGGGAGAGAAGAGCCCCTCCTGGTATACAGAAGCACACCCTACCCAACCACCCACAGAACTTGGCACTTTGACATTGAGGCGGCACAAATAAAAACCCAGATCACAGGAAACAGGTGACTACATTTTAATAAATCAAAGTCTGGAATCCTAAGCTTGAAACAATTCCTTAGAACACTCCAGGAAAAACAGTCATCTGAGTGCAGATTCACTTATCCCCACAGATATTTTTAGGTGTGCTGAGATTCCATGTTTGCGGAGGGCAGGGGTGCAGAGCAGGGCAAACTAAACCCCTAAGATACGAGACAGTTGAAGGCTGCATGAATTAATGGGACCTTTTCAAATGGAACTCCACGTTGCTACAAAGTGTTTGGTTCTGATCTGCCGTCACAATACCCTGAAATAGAGAAAACAGTCATTGATGACAGGAAGACAGACCCAGTGGTAAATGTACGCAGTGAATATTATGATGGCCTTAGGGCTTGGCTGTATTCAAATGTTTCTTGTAAGGTCACAGCTAGATGTGACTGTGATTCATCCCCACCCTCAAGGCTCTTCCTGAAACCCTTTGATTTTCTCTTGTGGGTGAGAGAGGGGCCAAGAGCATAGGAACTGCTGTATGGAAGTTTTCCTTTAATTGGTCTTAAATTTGCCTCACTGCATTTTGAAGGATCAGGGACCTCCTATTTCAGGAAGTGGGGACCAAATCAGTCTGACCTCAGCCACTGTGTGGGTGGTTTTATAGAAACCATGTTCTATAAACCATGAACTATGTATGGTTCTATAAACTATGAACCATGTTCACCATGTTCACCATGTCCTGTGTCCTGTGTCACCAAGTGGTGCCACGGGGGGCTTTGGGGTGGGAGATCTTCAATAATCTGTGTAATCTTTCTTAGTCTGCATTTTCTCATCAGTAGAATGTAGATAATGAGAATCTGTACTCTATAAGGTTCTCTGAGGGTTACGTGGGGGGTAATACAGGTAAATGGTGCAGTGTGGGTCCTGGCTGAGGCGACATCCTCCCCCGGCCCTACATGTAGGCTGCTCCCAGGATAAAGCATCAAAACTTATTTTTTAATGTTTTTTGGTTTGGGTACATATCTATCTGTTTGGTGTTGTGTGGGCTGGCTAGTCAGATGACCAACAGAAAAGTTCAGTTTTGTTCTTTTTCTACATTTTAGCATTACCCTATTTGGATTTTGAAACTCAGTTTCCCGTGGGAGTGGGTGTCATTTCAAAATAGACTGCACACTTTCCTCCAGAACATTATCGGTTTTTAAGTCAAGATCAGACAAAGGTAACATCTATAAAAAGATTTGATGGCTGTTCCAGGGAATCTCAAAAAACACAAGTGAGGAAAACTAGCTAGGCAATTTCACAGTTGTTTAGTTCCATGTGAGAAAAAGAGCATTTGTTGAAATGGTTGTGATCTGAACTTGTTATGGTGATGTATCTCTTTACCTTTTTACACTAATGGTCACATTTGCTGCCCCACCCCTCACTGGGGCCACTGAATCCTTAAATAATATGAATGCAGTCACACGGTTTTGGGGGCAGTGTAACCAGGGACAAAATCATGTGACCACAGACTGAGCCTAGGGGAACAGATAAAAAGGAAGAGCCTTTTCTCTGCAGCTTTACTTCATTGAAAGTGCCAGGGTTTTGAAAAGGGGCTTTTTTTTCCTCCTCACCCCTTCTGAAACAGCCCCACAAAAGATCTGGTCAAGAAGGACCCAGCTGGGTCCCCTGGGGCTTCTCAGACTCCCTGTTTTCTCTCCCATGCAGATGAAATGCATCTCACTGGCAGGAGGGCCCAAATGCATGGCACACCGACCTCTCCGGGAGAGCTGGGGCACCCTACTCCCACCCACCCACTCACCATTGTGAACGATCAGCCTGTACTGCCTGGCCAGGCACAGCTCCTCCTGCCTCTGCCTCACGATCTTTTGTGCCTCCAGGGGAAGGCCATTGGGGTCACGGGAAAACACGAAGGAGTAGCTGTCAGCACAGGTGCCATCGAGGTTCAGGAGGCGGCAGGAATACTGCACAGCATAGGTGTCATAGTCCGTGTCGATGATCCAGTGGTCATCATCTGCAAACCAGAAAGCCACAGAGTCAATGCCTCTCCCTCAGCGGGCTCAGGTGTCAGGGAAATACCAGGCTCAAGAAACCAGTGACTTCCCGAAACTGGTTTCATTTCTCCAGGAAGCAGAAGACTGCCGAGAATTCTGAAGGCTTTCATTCGATTGGGAGAATAAGTAAGGACGTTGTTCTCCTTTATAGAAAAGAATCCTGGAGTCGAGAGGTGATTAGTGGGGGGAAGACCTTGTTCCCTTCAATGATAATCTCTCACCCCGACAACAAATGTGATAGTATCTATCCAAAGAACAACTGGGAATGTGAGCCCATCGAAACCATCAAATAGACCATTTACTGTTGTCTGCTCCGCCTATTCTCCAACAGTATCTGTGCTTTTGTGGCTGACATCTGACGGCCGCCAGCTTATGTCTCACTGCCCTGCTGTCCCCTGATCCCCTGGAGGACATCACTCTGATGATCTGCTTCACGGCTCTCCTGCTCCACCTTAATTCTGGCTTAGAAGCCAGAACCTGACTCACTTCTCCACCCTGGCAAAAGAGTAGTTTTTGCATTGAGGGTACACATATTCTTTCTTAGAGCTTGCGCTTTTCAGATCTCCCCTGCTAGAGGCAGAGCTGAGCCCTTGAAGAATTCAGATTTCATTTATTCCTTATGCTGGGAGGTAAGCCAGGAAGAAGTATACACAAAGGTGGAATAAATGTCAGCAAAGGCAGAATAAGAAATAACATTAATAAGAATGTATGTTTGAGGGATTTGCCCTGGAGAAACCTCCAGGTTTCTCCAAATTCCTTATACTTGGTAAAAAGTGCCACATCTCTACTTAATTGAACATTCTCATTGACATGGAACCATGGTTAGGACTTTCTGAGCACTTAACTATGTATCAACCACTGTGTAGGCAGTTCCCATGCTTTCTCAATCATTCCTCATGTCTACCCAGAAGTGCACACTGTTATTTCTATTTTACAGATGAGGAAACCCAGGCACAGGAAAACTATATAATTTATCCAAGATCACAAAGAGCAGGACAGAACCAGAGCCCACATGCATAATGTCTACACCACACTGTCTCCACGCAGTAAGTTGAGAGTGGGGACAAGAAACAAAGAGACAAAAAGCCTCTGTGTCTCTATCTCACGCTCAGACCACGAAGCAGGTGATGGTCTCTGTTCTATGTTGGTTCCAGGCAGGAGAAATGCAGAGGAACCCGGGCCCCCCAGGATCAGAGAGCATAAGGGAGGCTTCTTCTGCCCACCCTAAGTCACCTCTTGGATCTGAGAACCCCTGGAGGACCATCAGAGAAGGGGTTCAGCTGCAGGGGACTTGGTTCTGGAGGCCCCAGCTCAGCTCCCTCCAAGCTCTCCAGGAGAAAGAATGAGCCACCACTACCCCTCCCAGGCTTTCCCACAGGAGAGTGTCAGAGGACAGAGCTGGGGATGCCCAGACGCACAACTGCTCAGTAATTCATCAGACAGGCCAGGAACAGAGGCCCTGAGACCGCCTGCTGGCCTCACCCTAACCACAGGCTCCCCTCACAGACTCCTGAGCCTCTGTGCAGAGAGTCCTCCTCCTCTGCAAATGAAGTCATTCCTTCCCTGGTGGTGGGGCTCAGTGTGCCTGTTGGAGGCACCCCAGCAGTCTAACCCTCAGACACACATGCACTCTGTGAAATGTTAACCCTGATTCATGATCAAGGCAACGATTAGCTCAGCAAATCTGCAGCTTAATTGTATTTTTCCAAGATTGTTGCCAGAAGTGAATTCTGACATAAGAACTAAGTAATTCTCAATGCCTGGTTTTAAGAAAATTGGCTACCACTCTTGACTTTAAAAGAAAGGCCTAACTTGGTTTGGTTTATCTCCAGGCTCCTTTTTAGCTAAATAGTTCAAAGCCGATGAAAAATTTAAATCCTAAGAAACTTTACTAGACTTTCCCTCCTGAGATGTGAGATGGACTGCCCGCCCGCCACTCAAAAGAATGAACTTGGTCCTCTGAACTCCAAATTCTTTGTATTAAATTATCGAGAGCAGTCTCTCCAGCTTCATTGTGCAGAAGGAGCATACCGAAGGACCACAGTAAACCTGCAGACTCAGGGGTCCCACCCCAAGAGTTTCTGATTCAGTAAGTCTAGGTTTGAGCTCTTAATCTACACTTAGGAAGCAACCAGCTGATCTAGATGTAGGTGGTCCAAGGAAGAAACTGAGGTAGACAATCAGGCCTGCATTATTTAGCCCCTTTAGCAGAGGGGCGGACCTCATCTGGAAGACAAAGGAGAATCTTTGTCTAAGACTTTCAGAGAGGCCCAAAATTTTGATGACCAAAGCTAATATTTTCATGAGCGCTTATTATCCCTCAGGCTAAGCATTTTTCATGCGTTACCTTAAGTTGTCCTCCCAACAATCTTATGAAATAGCGACTATTCTTTATCCCCATTTCACAGTTAAGGAAATCAAAGTTCAGGGAGGCCAGTCAATGGTGAAACCTGTATTCAACCAAGATTGGTTGATGGTGGCATTCCTTAACCCCTGAGACGTCCTGTTTGCTGCTGGCAGAGCTGGGGCAGAAGGAGGCCAGGACATAGCACGCCCAAAGCTGGGGCAGCAAGCCATGTCGGAGTCGGCTGACATTGCAATGGAATATTCAGCTGTAGAAATTTATTACACCTCATTTTAAAAGAATATAACAACAAATAGAGTATTTGTTTCTGAGTTATTTTCTCTGCAATAAGCAGACCTCGCTTTAAACACATATGCTTGGTAAAATGCAGCAGATGTAGAAGGGGAGAGGCCACTCTCCAAGGCCTCAGACCCTCCTGATCAAGTCAGGGTTTAATGCCAGACCAAGATCAAGGAAGAAAGAAATCGGCACAAGGAAAGAATGCAGAGTTTGTAGAAGCCCCACCCGCCCAATCGCCAAAGCAGGTAAGACACAGGGAGGTAGAAGCCCCAGATCATCCAGGCTGAGGGCTACTTAGAATACGGAGGGACGGAGGGACGGAGGGACGGAGGGACGGCTCATGCCCTTTCTCCTGGCCTGGGCAAAGAGGTGTCACTAAGTGACACTAAGTAGCCAGGTGGCCCTGGGCTAGTCATTTCTCTAAGAGAGATGTGAGTTTCTTCACCTGTAGAATGAACTGATGGACTCTGCGGGACCTCTCAGCCCATGCCCAGAAGATAAAATATGATTTAGTGCTGGGAGAAGACAAAGCACTAATAATATACACACACAGGACGCACGCCCTGGCACTGCTCTTTCTGTGGGGTAACTCACTGCATCCACACAAGACAACCCCATGGGGCAGGTGCTCTGATCACCTCCTTTGCAGAGGAGGAGACTGAGGCACAGAGAGGATAAGGAACACACCCACGTTCTCACAGGGAGTAGGTCGGGTTAGGATCTGAACTCAGGCATTCTGACCTGAGCCCCGCATGCTCGGCCACTGGCCACCGCACAGCACTGCTTCTTTCTGAAAGGGGACCTCCCGGGGAATTTAATTCTGAGCCTTCCCTATTGCATTCACCCCACTGAATATCTGCAGCCGTCATTCTCAAGATTTCAAAAGTTTGGGTTTTTTTTTTTCCCCCTCCGATTGAACTCCTGGCTAGAATCTCAATCTATCAGAGGTAAAAGCAAAACTAATCTGGTTTGGTAAGGGGAGGAGGAGATAAGAGGCAAACCCCACTTCCTCATGGGGTGCCCTCCCACCCTTCCTGAATGCACTACCCACAGAACCCAAGTCCTCTCGGGAGTGCATCTCAAAATGCAACAGAGCATTGTTTGTTTACATTTACTAAAAATTAGTAATCTTGTACTCCAGTATTGATTTTTGTAACTCATTATCAGAAGAGCGTATCTTTCACACCAAATGAATCATTCTAGCAAGTCTTGCCACATTATTTGAGATATTTTTTGCTACTTACCTGGGAGCTAGAACCCCTGGCATGCAAACTTGTATGACCATGGGCAAATCTCTACTTTCTCTTGATCTCAGTTTGTAGGGTTAACTCTCCATCTTTAGGATCCCAGGATAGATCCCCACCTCCTCCCTGGCCTGCATTGTCCTCTGGGTACCAAAGAGTTTTCCAGATTTGAAACATAAGAGAAATGGAATAAAAGTCGAAAGGGCATGTAAATGTCGTGGTTCTTATAATCAGCCCAATTTTTAGGATGCTTTTCTGAGAATCTTCAACACCCTGCCCCCATCTGAGTTTCAGTGGTTGGAAGAAGGGAAGAGGTCAGGGCCTCTGACCTTAGCCCAGAATGCTATGTAGCTGGGCTGGCTCAGTATCTCAACCTTTGCAGGTAAGGCACCTGGGAGTGAGCCAACCCTATGCACAAATGCTCCCTATATCCCACGATGAGGGTCTCCCTGCCTCTGCTGGGGTCCCCAAGTAATCAAGCTGTCCCAGGGATTCAGCCCAGTGAAATGGAGGAAATATAAGACCAGGCTGTGAGTGGTGATGTGGGATGGGTCTTGGAGAGGTGGGAAGTCTGAGCATGAAGGGTACATGCCTTGGCACAGTGGCTGCACAGGAAAATGGCAGAAGGAGGTCACCTGACAAGCCCAAAGGTCCTTTTGAGCTTGGGCCAGGTTTTTAGAGCTGAAGGTGAAAGGGGGGAGGGGTGCTCACTAGTCCCAACCTCACTTCCCTAACCTCAGGCCTTGCTGAGAATTCCCACCACAGAGAGGCGGTTCTTTCCACGGGTGCCGGGTGCCGCTGGAGAAGAAACCCGGCAACTTGGTCAGGTATGACCCCCTCCCTCCCCTGAGGTGGTTCCACTGAACTGACTACTCACTTCCTTTCTGGAGGAAGGACGCTACGCCCCAATACTTCATCTTGAATTTAGCAGGGTCCTCGGTGTCTGTGAAGGTGCCAACCATGTCTGCACACACGTCCCAGTTACTGCAAAAGCCAAGGAGATCCTGAGCCAGGCGGGCATCGGGCTTCCTCCCTCCAGCGCACCCTGATGCTCCCCTCCCTGCCCAGTCTGGGTCCGGTGCTCAGCGGGGGGGTGGGGGGGGGGGTGGGGGGGCAGAGGGGGCTCTGACTTCAAAAGCCGGACTCGGCCCTTGGCCGTGGCGCTCATCCGGCCATTCTCATCCACCGAGAACTCAGCGACGATGTTGTCCTGCAGAAAGAGGCCCTCGGGGTCCTTCTTGGCCATGGCGTACCAGGTCCCGGCGAACTGCGAGGGAGGTGAGCGAGGGAGGTGAGCGTGGGGTCGGGGGCCGGGCCAGCACGGTCCGCCCCCGCAAGGGAGAGCGCGCGCGGGGCGGGGGGCGGGGGGCCGCGGCCACCGGGCCACCCGGCGGATACCTACGCGAGCCTTGTCGAAGTTCTTCTTGACTTGGAAGTTGCTCACGCGGCAGTCGCTCTCCGCCCGGGCGCTGCCCAGCGCCGCCAGCAGCACGAGCGCCCACACCCACTCCATGGTGCCCGGGAGTCCGCCCTGCGGGGACCGCGCCGTGAGCCCGCGCCCCGCGCCCCGCGCCCCGCGCCCCCGGCCCTGCCCCGCGCCCCCGGCCCTGCCCTGCCCTGCCCTGCGCGCCCCGCGCCCCCGGCCCTGCCCTGCGCGCCCGCCGCCCGCCGCCCGCCGCCGCTCACCACCGGAGCTGCGCGCAAGCCTGGCCGCGGTGTGGGGCGCGTGGAGCCCGGGAGGCAGGCGATCCGCCGGGGCCGCCCGGCCGGCCGCTTTATAGCCGGGGCGGGAGGGGGTCTCGCTTTCGTAACGGCCGGGGTGAAAGACCGAGGGGAGGCGCCGGCCGGCCGGCCAGCACTTGCATAACGCGCCCTGACTCACCGCCGCCCGCCGCCCGCCGCCCGCCGCCCGGGCGCAGGGAGGGTCCGTCCCTGGCGGGAGCCGCGCCTCCGGGGCCGCCGCGGGCGGTGCAGCTGCCCCGCGGGGTGGCCTCGGCCGAGCCCGGCTCCCCACGGCGGCGAGCCGCGGGAACCAGCCTGGCCCGGCCACCCGGCGCTCGTGCCAGCGGCCGCCAGCTGCGGCCCGGGTGGCCTCGGGTCCGGGGCCTGGCGCGAAGCCCGCGGCCTCCCGGTGATGCTGGCCGGGCTCAGCGCCTCGGAGGGCCAGTCGTGCAGGGCTTTGGGAATTTTTCGGCCAAGTAGTGTTTCACTTTATAAAGGATGTATTTTACTCTCTTTCGGGAGAGTTGTACCTTCTGGGTAAATATTTTTTCTTTAGTTTCAACATCTTTAGAAGCATTAAAACCCTCTCTGTTAAACATTCTCCATAACCCTAATCGGGGCGGGAAATACTCTCGCCCCCTCCGTGGTCGCCTACTTAGTCTGTGGCACTTGCTCTAACCACTTGGAAGCGCGTCTGCCGATTGTTTATGATGCAATTTTCTTTCAAAGCCGAGTGGACTTTTGTTTTGTTATCAAGATAGCTAAGGTGTGCTCTGGAGGAGGAGACAAGAGCGGGGAGGTGAACAAAATTCTATAGTCACTGGTCAATGGCGTCAAAATGCTGTGACTAGTTATGTTATTCTGCCTACATGGTGGCACAATTTACTGACCATGATTTTCTCTTAACGTTCAGAGTTAGAGCCCCTCTGATCCATCAAAGTCAGAAGATGCAGCTTCTGACTGAATGAGAGTTCATGGTAAGGCAAAGAAATAGGCACCTTCCTGTGACTCTTTGGACATCTACCTGCCTGGGTCTCTGCTTCCACTTGACACCTTTCCCTGCTTCCCGGTTGTGCCTTCAGGGTGTCTGGAGTGCCAATGATGATGCATTTAACTCCTTACTGCCCCAGAGCTAGGAAAGCCCTGTTTCTGGCCAACCAGCTAACTGGTTAGGATGTATAATCCCAAATAGCTCATATAAGAAGAGCTGCTCCTGTCGGGACTATGTGTGGGGATGCGCTGGGGGTAATATCCATGCACCCTATGTGAGAAATGACTTTAGGACATCTTTCTCCTGTCCAGTGCTTGGATCCCTTCCTCAACATTCCAGAGTCCAAAAGGTCTTCCAGCTTCTGATCTGACACCTCCAGTGATGGAGGGAGAGCCTGGCTGAGCCTAATCACCTTTGCAGTTATTATTGCCAGAAAAGTTCTCCCAGTGACCCTATCCCTTTCATCCCTTTCTTCTAGAACATATTCTGGTGGTCCTTGCACATGCTACATGTTGAATAAATATAGGAAATGTCAGTGCATTGTTACGTAGATCTTCTTTTTTTTTTTTTTTAAGATTTTATTTATTTATTCATGAGAGACACAGAGAGAGGCAGAGGGAGAAGCAGGCTCCATGCAGGGAGCCCGACGTGGGACTTGATCCGAGGCTCCAGGATCACACCCTAGGCCGAAGGCAGTGCTAAACCACTGAGCCAACCGGGCTGCCCACATAGATCGTTTTTGCAGCAACTTGTTTGTTCACTTAATTGTTAGACGCATAAAAGGTGCTGTAACTGTTCCTCCTTCTCCCTTTAATGATAAGTCATGAAACTTGGTGTCCCAGATACCAGCAAAGAAAAACAGTTTATTTTGGCATTCTCCCTCGAATTTCTTCATGATTACAAATAGGTGAGTACAGGTCAACTGATGTTTTTGACTTTGGTGCTTTGAAATTTGTCCTCATAAAATAATTTTTCGAATATGCACGTATATATAATATAAACAGGAAAAATGTTCACAGTGATTATCTCTGTGTGACAGAATTAAGGATATTTGATTTGTACTTTTTGTACTTTCCAAATTTTCCTACAATGAAACAGTATAATCAGAAAACAGAACAAATATACTCATTGTAAACATCTTTTTCTAGCAATAAGATTATATTTTAAATTACATCTTAATGGATGTAACTTTAACTGTATATAATATTCACAAAAGTTCATTTTCTGCCATGGACATTCATTCATCTTGACATCTGTCCCTTCCCTCAACTTTTCCATGAGATTTATCAAGAGACTTGCACTTACTAGGTGCTCAACTAGTAGATGCTGACTTAATTTGTTTTATTGAAATTAATCGCTTTAGATAAACTTCGTAAAATATTTATTTAAAAATATTTGGTCAGAGGTCATTGTTTCTAAAATATAGTTTCTTTGTTGGGTGGGGCGGGGCACTTGGGTGGCTCAGTTGGTTAAGCGCCTGCCTTTGGCTCGTGTTGTGATCCTGGAATCCTGGGGGCAAGCCCCATGTCTCACTCCCTGCTTCTCCCTCTCCCTCTGCCTCTCCACCCCTGCCCTCCTTTTATGCTTTCTTTCTTGCTCACTCTTTCTCAAATAAATAAATTAAAAATCTTAAAAATACATAATTTCTTGGAATTTAGCACTCATAGCAATGTGGCTAGCTAGTCTTCCGCCAAAAAATTTGCACTCCTCTTCCATGGTGTTGAGCTGTTGAGAAGAGACTTCTCTGCCAGAGGGCACCTCCCCACTTTCTGTAGCTCTGTAAAGCCACATGCCTGAGTCTGGTGGACAGAATGTGGACAACAGTGTGTCACTCCCAGACCGGACTTGTACAAGTTGCCTGTCCAATTATCCCTGCTGGCCCTCTTCTCTCATCTGCCAGCTGGTAGAGCCTCCATCACTCTGGGACCCCACCAGTGACTAACTTTCTGTGTATGAAAAATAAACTTCCATTGGATTAAGCTGCTGAGATTTTGAGGGGCCAACCAGTAACAGAAGCTAGTGCAGCCTTAACAAATAAAGCAACAAGCAAGTCACTAGCTCCTCGGAAATAGGGAAAGATGTTCTACCATAATTGAGAAAAGAGCTGGTGCAAAAACTTTACTTCCTTACCCTCATAAAAATGAAGCATTTAAACCAGCTCCATTTTGTGCAAACTGACATTAACATCCACATCCTGACGGAGAGGCCAAGGAAAATGAAAAGCGAGGAAACTAGGTAGCATTTATCTTCTGACTACATTTAAAAGATGCCAAAATAATTGGTGGGAGAATGAAAAGATTATTTGGCCAACTGTTTCGGGTATAAAGAGTCAAACTAATTTTTTTCAATAAGTTTTTTTCAGGGGCTACAAAGCCATGAGTCAGTGTCCTCAATTTAGGTGAACGTCACATGGATCCCACTGAGTTCTTTCTTTTTTTAAAAAAAAAAAAAAAGATTTTATTTATTTATTCATAAAAGACACAGAGAGGCAGAGACACAGGCAGAGGGAGAAGCAGGCTCCATGCAGGGAGCCTGACATGGGACTTGATCCCAGGACTCCAGGATCACAGCCCCGGCGCAAAGGCAGGCACTAAACCGCTGAGCCACCCAGGGATTCTCCACTGAGTCATCTGGTCACACCCATCTATTCGGTGTGCACAGAGATTCCTGTGAGCAGATGTGCAACGTGAAAGAGCCCGTTTGCACTTGGCTGCCAGCATGTGCCTGAAAACCCTTCCTTTAGGGGGTACCTTTCAGTGATGAGCAATGATGGGAGCAGAGAACCTGGCTAAGATGGAACCAAAGAGTGAATACATATAATGACCTGAGGTGCACCCGGTTAATCAAAGACATTGTTAGATTTTTTAAACTGAAGCACCATTGTTGGATGGTGCTTCAACCTCAGGTACATGTGGTTTGACTATTATATAAGCATTGCTTCCTGTAGAAATGGTTGACTGCAGTGGTAAAGATTAGCTAGCAATGAAAGAATTAGGTGTTACGTGTGTTTATTAGTAGGGTAGACCATTGAAAAATGTAAACTTGAAAAAAAAAAGAAAAATGTAAACTTGTTTGAGCAGAAAGTTTAAGGAAGTAACACTATTCTTTGGTACATCTATCAGCTTTTTTTTTTTTTTTTTAAGATTTATTTATTTACTTGAAAGAGAGACAGAGAGTGCAGGGGGAAGGGGAAAAGGAGAGGGAAACCCAAGCAGACATTGAGCTGAGGGCAGAGCCCAGAACCAGAGCCCAACACTGGGCGAGATCTCATGACCCTGAGAGCATTACTTGAGCTGAAACCAACACTGGGACACCCAACTGACTGCCTGGCCAGGCGCCCCTCTGTTGGCTTTTAAAGAGTTCCTGGAATTTATATTTAACTTTTTAAAATCGGTATTTAATAGCATTTCCTCATATATATGTAAATATATATGTATATATTTTAATTCCTTAAAGGAAATGTCTTTGTATATCCTCCTAGAGTAGCTAGTCTGATGTCTTGTGCACCTCATGGGTACCCTCTTTAATCCAGCCCTATTTAAACTTGCAGTTTGGGGGTAGGTCACTATCACTTACTAGCTATGTCACCTTGAGCCAGTTACTTAATTTCTCTGTGTTTCAATTTCTTGCCTTGAAATACAGACAATAACAGCACCTACCTCATTGAGTTATTGTAAGAATTAAATATGATAATATGTGTAAGGGTCTTAGAAGAGTACCTGGCACAGATTATGTGTTATAATGTTAGTTATTCTTTTAATTACTTTTTTTATTATCAATACCTTGTGGCATATATTTCTAAAAATATTCTGACTAAATGGGATGGAATTTTCACATTGACTTGGTTATTGTTTCAGAGATGTATTTAAATAAATGATCATCAATGTCTGTAATATCATAGAAATATTGACATAAGAATTAAACAGTGAAGTTCAAAAAAGTCAACACATATTGTGTAGTACTAAAAATTCATTCTTGGGATGCCTGGGTGGCTCAGTGGTTGACTGTCTGCCTTCAGCTCAGGGCCTGATCCCCAGTCAGGGGATGGAGTCCCACATCAGGCTCCCTGCATGGAATCCGCTTCTCCCTCTGCCTCTCTGTCTCTCTCTCTGTCTTTCATGAATAAATAAATATGATCTTTAAAAAAAATAAAAAATAAAAAAATAAAAATTCATTCTTAGTGGTCTGTTTGGTAATTGAAAAAAAATATTGTTCTTTTCTTATATTTTTTTTTCAGTGCTTCGGACTGAAATAAGAGACACAGAGATCTTGTCAGCACAAGCCAGAGAGTCTGTAAGGACCATCCCCAGGGAGTAGGACAGTGGAAACAAGGAGACTCAGTCAAAGATGGAAAGGAGAGAGATTTGTGGGTGTGCTACAGGGCAGGCTTCCAATACTTCCCTTAAAAAAAAAAAATCTTTGTCCTTATAAAATGTCATGCAGTACACAAAGTAGTCACCAGTGATCCCTCTGTCTTGCTTGCTTTTTCTAACTAAACAATTGCCTACTCCTGTTGACCGTTGCCTAGAATTGGATCTTACATTTGTCCCTTCCTTTTTCATTCCCAGGCAACCTCACTCATAGCCTTTGCAAATAACCTTAAAAACTTTGTTTATGAATGCATGAATTTATTAAATAAATTATGTATGTTCATTGAGGTACTTGAGAAAAATCAGACAAGCAAAAAAAAAAAAAGAAAGAAAGAAAGAAAGAAAAAGAAAAGGATTGATGTGTTGAATCCCATCACTTTGGAATAATCACTGTTACCATGCTGGTACATATACCTCCATGTATGTGTATATATGGGGAATCGTATTACAAAACTACCTTACAATTTACTGCATATCATAAATATTTCTTTATATTCATAAATAGACCTTTATAGTGGGGCTATTGATAAATGTAATTTTCTATTCTGTAGATATAATGCTATTTATTTACTCAGCCTCCTATTGTTGAAAATCTAGGCTATTTCTGATATTTTACTTTTATAATTGTACTTTTTTTAAAAAAAAGATTTTATTTATTTATTCATGAGAGAGAGAGGCAGAGACACAGGCAGAGGGAGAAGCAGGCTCCATGCAGGGAGCCGGATGTGGGACTCGATCCCAGGTCTCCAGGATCAGGCGCTGGGCTGAAGGCGGCGCTAAATCACTGAGCCACCCAGGCTGCCCTACAATTGTACTTTTGATGAATACCATTGTACCTGCATTAATCACATACAGTCTTAATTATTTCTGCAAGATAAGTTCGTAAAAGCAGAATTGCAGGGTCAAAGCCTATACACATTTTTAGGGTATTTGATAATGACCCAATGCAATATAGCCTCTTCATCTGTATCCCTATGTCTAGTATTTCTTTTCTCCATCTTTCTAAGTACTACCAAATTACATTTGTAGAAAGGACCCTTATAGTGTTTTTTCCTGCCCCCCAAACTTTCCACAGTTCAAAATCCTCAACCTAGCCTCCGAGGCTCTCTAATCTGAGCCCAGCCTGCCTTTTCAGATTCATCTCTCACTCTTCTTCCTGTTACTCTACACCCCATGGTATTATTTCTGCTGTCACTACCATCTGGAGTACACTCGATTTCCCCCCCATCTCCCCCCATTCTAGATATGATCCCTTTTCTGAACTCTCGTGTGCCTCTTCTGGCATTTATCATATTCTGTTCTGTGCTCCTTGGCTCTTCATGTACTGCTCTTATCTCTCTTCTGCATCACAAGTACTTGTAAAACCGGAACCAAGACTTAATTACTCATCCCCTGCATCCCCAAGATGCAAATGTACCAGTCAGAATTTACTCAGCTGTGCAGCGGTAACAGACAACCTTCATCTCTCAGAGGCTAAAAACAAGAAAGATTTATTTCTCACTCATTCTACATGTCCATCTCAGGGGGCATGTCATCAGGAGGCTCTATTCCAGCCCATCCTCACTTGGAATCAGGAGATCCTTCCCTCTGGAACTGATGTGGCAATGGAGAAAATGGAGAGCAGAGGGTCTGATGTTGGCAATTAATCATTCTTACCTAAAAGAGACATTTATGCTCACAATCCAGAGGCAAAGTCCATCACATGGCCCTACCAGGGGAGGACAGCAGGAAAGAATAATCTTCTTGGGATCCCTGGGTGGCGCAGCGGTTTAGCGCCTGCCTTTGGCCCGGGGCGCGATCCTGGAGACCCGGGATCGAATCCCACGTCAGGCTCCCGGTGCATGGAGCCTGCTTCTCCCTCTGACTATGTCTCTGCCTCTCTCTCTCTCTCTCTCTCTCTCTCTCTCACTGTGTGCCTATCATAAATAAATAAAAATTAAAAAAAATAAAGACTATTTAAAAAAAAGAATAATCTTCTTGTATAACTAGGAGGAGAAGAGAATCAGATGAGGGGGAATATGAAGTCTTTATCACAGAAGCTAATATGGTGGCTTGCTTGTAATGGACAATCAGTAGATATGTGTTGAAAGAATGAGCAAATCAAGAATCTAGAAGTAGTTATAAAAACAAAAGAATGGTGACAATAATAGGATAAGTTTCATTTTAAAATTAACTTTCATTTTTATAAGTAGAGGAATGTTAACGTCTGTGGTTATTTTGTTTTTCCTATTAAGCATATATCTGCATATGGAATAAAGCTATGTGTCTTTTCTCCATCTGCTTACAAGGGAAAGGTGGCATCAGGGAGTTGTGAGCACACAACATACTTTTGATAGAAGTTGGAGCTGTGCCATAGTCACACAAAATAACCAGATAGGAAGTGTCCAAAACTGGGCTAGAATGTGATGGGAGGAGTGACTGGGATGAGTCAACTCTCTGCATTATTCAAATTACAATGAGATGCTAATAGGATGTGATGAAGTACATAGCACTCTGAGGAGGACCTTTCTGAGACTACATTGAGTGTGACAGAGGGAGGAAGAAAAGGTATGTACTTGGCAAGGCCCTTGAGACAGCAAGTGAACTCAACCATAAATCTCAACGAATGCCAATTTGAGTTCAGGTCCTGTGGTAAAACCATGTTCTGACCAAGAACCTCTCATTTCCTGACCTAGAACCTGCAACCTCAGTGGATCTCTTTTTCTTTTCTGATAAGACTATTATCATGGCAAGCTTTAAGTTTAGCAAAATAAATGAAAACCGCAGGGTTGCTCTCTTTGAAGTGGACTTAAATGTGAATCTAACAGTAACTTTTGGAGTCCCTGAAACGTGTGTGTGTGTGTGTGTGTGTGTGTGTGTGTGTGTTCTTTCAAGAGAATCTGTCACAAAGTTTGCAGTTTTATTAAAGTACTTAGAAGACCTTAACTAAGTTTGACTAAGTTTGGAATCAGCATTTAATTAAATATTCAAGGACATTGATTGGTTCATGAAATGTGTTGTTTGACTTTTAGTTATATAACAGTGTTTAAATATTTGGGGAGATGTGCTTAATTGATGTAAAAGCTTAATAAACTAAACATTAAACACAACCAAGTAGTGATAAGTGTTTTTCCTCGCCTAACCCCTCTGAGACATTAGAGATCCTAGCAACAGAGAAGACAGGTTTTATCCACTAAATTTAACAGAGTATATCTTGGAGCAAAAATGCACGAGGCTGCCCATTACTATTCAAAACAAAATCCAAACTAGTATGTGTGGCAGAAAGACCCAGTTAGCAGGTACATGGGCTGCCTTTTACAATCATGTCTTTTGACAAGGATTATTGTTTACATTGTGGCTCGATTAGGGTTGGATCATGGGCAAATGTTTTACCATGTTCACTTTTCTAGAACAAGATTAAGGTTTGTTCCTTTAAAACACTCTAGAGGTCAAGCTTTAAAATGAGAGGAATTGAGAGGCGAGGTTTTAGGAAAAGTAGGTCAGGCAACTTGGATGTTAGTAGGACTTTTAAGAGAAGGAAAAATTAATTTTCCATTTTACGTGGCATTGATACTGAACCCTTCCATCACCCCCCAAATACTCGTTAAAGTTGCCATATAAATAAGCAGACACCTCCAAGGTCTAATAGTTTCACTTCATATAGAAACATGAAAAAAATGAGTCAAAATGTCAGTTGATGCTAATGTCATCTCATTAACGGATACATGGATGGTTCTTCTTGCTGTGGACGGCAGCCCATGTTCAGTGATTTTTCTGGAATAGTCACCTCCACTTGCCACTTGCCTGGCTGATCTAAGATGTTCTGAGGATTCTCTGAGGACTTATGAGCTAATAATGCTTAGGGATTTCATGTCCTGAAGAACTCTTTAATCCTGTGCTTCCTGAATCCTACTGTAAGCCAGACCTTCTGTCACAGCCCAAGAGTCATCGGCAGGTTTTTTTTGAAAGCTCTGCTAAGCAACCATTCTGCTCCATCTTCAGGGATCCCGTGAGGTGCTATTTAGGGTTTTCTCAGTGACTTTGACCAGAATGTGATTCCTTCTTGGCACTCCGTCCCAGGTAGTGCTCTGAGGGTCTCCCTTTCTGAACAAAAGTAGCGAAGCAAAGCCCACCATGGGTGAGATCAACCAAGAGGCCGTGGAGAAGTACCTGGAGGAGCACCCTCAGTTTGCCAAGGAGTACTTCGCCAGGAGGCTGGGGGAGACCCCAGGGCCCAGTGGGACGCCGCAGCCTACCGAGGAGTGGGCGGTGTGCACCGAGCTGCTGCTGGCCCTGCAGGAGGAAGCAGGCAGCGCCGAGCCCGCGGTGCACCGGGCCCTGCAGAAGCTGGCACAGCTCCTGCAAGCCGACCGCTGCAGCCTGTTCACCTGCCGGGCCCGCAATGGCACGCCCGAGGTGGCCTCCAGGCTGCTGGACATCACCCCCACCTCCAGCTTTGAGGATAGCCTGGTGCTCCCCGACAGAGAAGCTGTGTTTCCTTTGGACATTGGGATAGTGGGTTGGGTTGCTCACACGAAGAAAGCTGTTAATGTCCCAGATGTGCAAAAGGTAGGTGGCTGACCGGACGTCCGGGCAGGGTAGTGGAAGAACCAGTGGGAAAGAGAGCTGGGAGCCAGGGGCCATCCTCGTGGAATTGGTTATAACTTGAGGAGTAGGAACAGCGAGGACAGGATCCCCTAGGCCAAGGCTTGCCAGGTTTAGCAAGTAAAAATATAAGATGCTCAGTCCAAGGAGGATTTAAGATAAACATTGAGTAAGTTTTTAGTGTGTGTTCTGTGTAAGGTTTGGCATTTTATCAGGCAAACTTACCTGGGCCTGGTGCATTCCACACCTGCTCCTTTGCATCTCTTTCCTGCTCCAAGAACTTCCCTTCTGAATAGCATGGCAAAGAGGCCCGGTGGGATCAGCAAGGTGCCCGATGCTGAGACTTGGGAGCCACTCCCCACACCTCTCACTCACAGCCCTCAGAGGTCACTCGGTTCTCTGAGACAGACTGGCTCATAAAAGGAGTCTTTCACTTACAGGCCAAATTTGCAGAAAGAACAAATAATAGCATCTGACAGTTCAGATGTTCACATTTGGATTGTGAAAAACGTAAATTTGGGTGATGAGTGCCATTGACCATCCCAACCCCCCATAAGTGAGCTCTGTCAAGAATCCGCTCCAATCACATACTGTGCTCCTGGGACCAACAGCATGCTGCACACACACAAGGCGTTGTTAGGAGCTTTTAAAAGCAACAGAAAACCCCACTCTTCTCACCACCGTGATGCTTATTCATTAAGAACAAATTATAAAATAAATGAGAGGGAGGAAATGTAAATCACTCATAATTTCTCCGTTCATCAATAACCACAGGCACCAGTCCGGGGTTTCTCCTGCTAGCTTTCTTTCTACCTGCATGTCCCGTTACTATGACTTGCTGTTAACCGAAGGGAGCAATCGCTTCTGATGGAACGGCATTGGTGGGGATGGGTCCCTGAAATGCTTGCCACTTTCCATGCCAAGGTTTATTGGCAGCTGGAGGCAAGAGGCTAATCCCCTACATGCCTTCTGAAGCTGATTACAGGAGGAAGGCCGCACGGATCCAGAAGGCACAAAAGTCATCAAACATTAGCAACACTGCGCAAATAAGCCCAGCACAACCCTTGGGTGCAAGGGTTGCTATTTGACGCCACAGCGACCTCAGTCCTTTCTGATCCCTGCCTTCAGGGAGTTCAAGCTAGTTTAAGGGAGCTTCTAAGGCTAACTGCTGTGGCTTCATGACTAGACTGATTTGTACCGTATAGGCAAAACCGTCTGGACACCAATGAGGAGCCTATGCGTACACACCCTAAGATTTTCTCACAGGAGTATGCTTCTTGCCAGTCTTCAAGTGAGACCATCTCCCAAATTAATAGGACTTCAAACTTAAGAAAGTGACATGGAAGTTTTCTTTCTGAAAAAAAAATTTTTGTTTAAAGAGAGGGTTAAAATGATTTCTGTTGTAATGCTTTATCAGTGGGCTCAGTTCTGCACGTTGAGAAGAGAATGATAGCAGAGAGCTGCTTGAAAAATCTGGTGGCCTTGGTGTGTTGCTGTCCATGGTGAGCGTCACTGCATGAACGTGGTGGCAAATAAAGGTGGGCAGGGCGCCATGTTTTCGGCTTGTCTTTTTTTCCGAGGACTCCTTCTTGACTGTTATGGGTTGGACAGAGAACTAGAAGTTGAAAACAGGCACCCTCCTCAGCTTAGAGGAGAGACAAGGGCCTCATTTGCTTTCCATGTCTACTGCTTCTAAGCACCTTTTCTTATGGAAGGAAGAGTGGTGCTTTGCAACTCTGAATGCACATTAAAATTGAATCAGGAGCGTTTAAAAATTACTGTCTAAGACTCAATAGACCAATACACTAGACCCTCAGGGGTTGGGATGCAGACAAGAGTAGTTTTAAAAAGCTCCCCAAGGTTTTAAAAATACTTCTTCTAAAATGCAGTCAGTATTGCAGACCACTGGTGTGTTGGGTGAGTAGATGCAGGAGGAAAAATTGGATTTCAGAGCAACCATGGGGGCAGGGGTTCCAGAAGCCTTGAGCTGACCCTGGAGCTGACTCCTTGGGAAGATAAGGAGCTGAGGTCACAGGGGCTGCATCTGTCCTAGAGTCCATGGTATGGTCAGTGAGTGAGAAGGGCTGGACTAAATGGGGTATCCTCACTCTGTGTCCAGCACTCTTTCCACCCTCCATCTACCCCACACCCCTGCAGTTTTGCCAGACTCGAATCGCTATGGTAAAATCTGCAAAGAGAAAGAGGTTGGAAACCAGTGTTGAATGAAATTTCTATTAATTCTTTACCTTCTCATTGTATTTGACAATTTATAGAGCATTTTCACATTCTTAATCTCATTTGATTCAGGCAAAGATGAAGGAGGGACCATACTTTTATTTCCATACTGTGTATGTGAGAATCTTGTCCAGGTCAATAAGGCAGGATGTGGCGGGTTTGGGCCCATAATTTGAGTCTCCTGAAGACTGACCACACATGTCACTGACCACACATGGCTTCTCTCTGGCTGGCAATGTGAGCACATGTAAAGGAAAGAGTTCTAGCACCTAGACAAAGACATAGAGCCAAATAGCTCTAACTTTGGTGGTCCATGAAGGTGATAGCAGGGAAGCCACATGATGCAGGGTGAGAGCTTCGGCATCAGACAGACTTCAGTGCAGATGCAGGTCTGAGACTAGGTAACTGTGTGTAGATTGCATTTCTGCACCTGAGACATGGAGGTAAATCAATATACAGATTAAACGAACATAAAGTGCCCGACTCCTAGGAGGTGCTTAATAAATGATGACTGTGATATTATATTTATGCCAAGGGGCATTTGGGAGCTGGGTGTAGGTGGCCAAAAAAGGGTCACTGATTATTGCCTGTTTTTAAAATACGTTAAATACAGGGAAACTTTTAATAACAGGAAACTGAGAGATATCCTCCTCAGGTTAATTATTTCTTTTTCTATTGGGAAAACTGCTGATTAACTCTGTGGGTGGTTCTCGTTCTGACTGTGGTTTAAAAGAAAGCTATGGGAGAAGTCCTAACTAAGTTTTCAATAATTAACAGAGTGCCTATAGCTCTTGTTCCTGTCTTGTCTCCTCCTCCCCGTCTCTCTTTCTGACTCCTGGTCTCAAGGGATAATGGTACTTAATCAGAATTTGATGATGCTGAGATTGGATGAGGATCCAGCCAGTCTGCTGCTCTACACAATGTTCTCCAGTTGCCTTCAGTGGCTTCTTCGAAGGACTGTCAAGGAGAGTTTGTGAATCCCTGAAATAGAGGAATTACTCAAGCAAACTTCACTAGGCATTATTTAAACTAGTGAACCAGAAAGCCTCACCTCGCCCATCCTGTAATCTGATGGATGGCTTTAGGTAGGGCTTTCAGATACAACAATAAGCAAGCATTACGTTTTGAAATGTATGTCATTTTCTCAAAATAGCCAAGTGAACTTAGGGAATATTTCCTTGTGTCTAGAATGTAGGATAAAATAGCATCAAGCTTGAAGTTGCAGAGTGAACTGTGTTTGCAAAGAAACACTGTCTGACCATCCCATGGTGTGTGCATCTCATCTGGTATTTTGATTATTCATTTAGTGGCCAAGAATGCTGTATAAATGAAGGTGATCACGATCCATAATGAGTAATAGATTAGAAGGAAAATGGAATGTGAGCTGGCTTGGGCAAGCAGTGGATGAACAGAAGGAACCTAACAAAGTCTGGAGATATCCTGGCCTCAGAGGAAAGATGTTACCAGAGGCAGGGAGAATGGCAGATAAGGTGATCAAGAAAGACACATGGCTCTTGACAGCAGGAGGCAGAGACTGCCCCTCAGACAAAAGTGTGCTTCTGGGCATTGGAGGCCTATATCAGCTCAGAGCATCTAGTTTCTTCAGTGGTTAGGATTGGTTATAAGATCTAGAACTAGAAGCAAAATGGTAATTGCAAAAGAGAACTACTTCTCATCCAGGGAGGCCCAATAAAGTCCTAGATGTCTTTTCCCAGTAATTTTTGAACACCTACCTTGTGTCAGACACTTTTCTAAGTGCTCTACCCATACTATATCATCCTATGTGTCAGGGACTCTAGACAATACATAACATCAGCATTCCTATTTCCACAAAGGTTGAGTAGAATGCCCAGGACCACATAGCTGGTAAACCAGGGTCTGGTTTCAGCCAGGGAACCCTGACTCCAGAGCCTTCGTCAACATTATGTGATGTGGTCTCTTAAGTAAATAGTTGATACGTGTGGGTCCACACTGGAAAAGGTAGAAAAGAAATCTAGGGTAAGGGGCTGCATTTGACTCCCTTAGTATCTCAGCATTCCTAATGGATTCTCCACGACGTGATTCACCCACTGAAAGTATACATTCTTGGGGAAGACAGATTCTTCTTTTGGAGGTTAGGATTCCACGGATCTGTTGGGAGGTCTGCAAATCGGCCTCTGTCTGCAGGTGGTTGTGAGGCATAGCCCAGGTCTGCTACTCTGAGCTGAGCTGTGAGTTCTATTGGCCAAGGAGCCCTGCTCTCCGGGTGAGATTCTGGCCCAGAAGTCACACACTAGATGACTCCTACATTTTTAACTTTGGAAGCTGAACTGAGTCCAGCTTCCAAGAGTTTGTGCTGCTCTGAGAAGCATTATCAACACAAGGAAATGAGAATGATATAACCTATGAAACCTATGAAAGGAAAACTGCATTAACTTTGGCCAGTGTGTCTCAGAGTCAGGCTGAAAGTTTAGTTCCAAGTGAAGGAGACTCAGGTTCAAAAATGAGATAATATTAAGTCATGGAAGGCTGCATGTATACCCATGTAGAGCGGGCGATCCTCTAGCTTACAGCTAGTAAGAACTGCTGTCCTTGACCCTCTGAAGCTCCTCAATTTAGGAACCTTGCCAAACTCGTCACTCTGCCCTTTCCATGATTAGGGTATTAGAATCATCTCTCACATCTACTGCATTAGACTTGTCTCTCTGAGAGAGAGAGAGAGAAACATGCATGAAAGATGTTATCTTGGTAGAACATTAAAAACTGATTAGAATCTAGTGCTGGCAAGAGAGGGTTCCTCTCTCACATGACCAGTGGAAATAAGATTTCCAACCTTCTATAAAAATAATCTGTGCAAATAAAAACTGCCTGCACCTGTGGATCCAGCAAAAGAGATTTCCACTTCAGGGAATCCATCACATAAAAATGAAAGCAAGAATGATTAGTACAGCATTGTTTACAGTGGGGAAAACTATGAGCAGACTAAGTCAGTGGAAAATGGTTGAGTGGACCATGGGGCTCCCACACTGTGCAGTAGTGTGCAAGAATCTAGAAGGCAAATTCACACCCATAGGCACTGGTCTCAAGGGAAGTCCATAAGATATCGTTATGTGATGAGAGCATAGTGTGATTTAGAAAATTTTATGAAAAAAGAAAAAAGAAAAACATTTGTCCAAGAGTTAGAGAAAGACACACAAGGAGACATAATGTGGTCCCTGAGGGGCTCAGTCAGTTAAGTGTCCAACTCTTGACTTTGGCTCAGGTCATGATCTCAGGGTCCTGGGTTCAAGCCCTGTGTCGGCTCCCTGCTCAGCAGGGAGTTTGCTTGTCTCCCTATCTCTCTGCCTCTCCCCATCCCCCACCTCACTTGCACTGTCTCTCTAAAATAAATACATAAATCAATCTTTAAAAAAGAAGAAAAAGGAGATATACCAAGCAGTTAACACTGGATTCCCGTCAAGAACTGGTTGTCTGGTTTCAAGTGCACATTCTGCTTTCATAATTAGAAAGAAGAGCTCCATGGCCTACACCTGTAATCCCATCTGTGTGCTCCTTCCTGGCACACTTTCTGTCCATTGTAACCCGATTTCCTCTTGGCCGTGACATCACCTCTTTTCTCCTGGCCCAACCTCAGCCTCTTCTAGATAGACCACAGCTCAGGGGTGAGATGCTCATCCTGTAACTGGTGAGTTCATTCTGTGCAATCATAGAATGGGGGTATGGGTGGGACCGCTGTGCTGGGGCCCTGGTTATCTGTCTGGATGGCTTGGACTAGAGAGAACAGTCTTTTGCCATTCCTAGACCTCCACTCCATGGTTCTGTGCTGCTTTGGCAAATGTGTGAATGTGTCTTTCAGAACAGCCATTTTTCTGACTTCATGGACAAACAAACGGGGTATGTCACAAAGAACCTGATGGCAACTCCGATCGTGATGGGCAAGGAGGTTCTTGCCGTGGTTATGGCACTTAACAAAGTAAATGCGTCTGAATTTTCCAAACAGGATGAGGAGGTAATGCTAACCCTGGGCATCCAGTCAGAGGCTGGGGAAATTTATTTGTTGGCTAATGGAGAGAAATATATCGTACTTAATTTGTTTTTCTCTGCCTCCTATAGGTCTTTTCCAAATATCTCAACTTTGTTTCTATAATCCTAAAGCTTCATCATACCAACTACTTGTATAGTGTTGAATCCAGAAGAAGCCAGGTAATAGGAAGGTGATATTATTCACTCCATGCTTTCCTGTTCTGACAAAGGGTCCCAGAGGCCACAAGTGCAGACCCTTCCTATCGTTCTTGGGCGTTTAAGGCATGTGGAGCTGATTCTCAGACTTTAGTCCTGGCTGTCCTCTCATGGTCTGCCCCTGACTCCCACGCCCACCTCCTAGTCCCTCCATCTGTGTGTACAAGTGGCTTGCATCATCTTAATCCTGGGTAGCCATAGTTTCTTCTGTGAGATGGCTATAATCATAGTACCTACCCTACGTGGTTGTTGTGACTATCAAATGATCATTCTATGAATTCATCCACATAAAGTTCTTAGCAGTTCCTGGTACATATTGGAGCTACTAATTTGACGAGTAAATCCCTCTTTTCAAGTCTGTTGCCTCTTTGACCCAGAAGGATAATGAACAACATTGGTAACCAGGGTACCTGAGTCTGGGCCACTCTCTGGAGCTCAGTATCTTCATCAGTATAATGGTGGGAGAGGGGTGAGGAGAGAGGGCTTCCAAAGCCCCTTCCCATGCAACTGTCTAGATAAGGTTACCTCTGAGCAGCTCAGGATATATGGAAGGAAGCATATGGTTTTATCCCCATGACTGCCAGCAGGAGCCAGAGGGCCACCAATACTGGATCCTCTGCCCAGGGACTGTCTCTGCATCTGATGTGAGGTCACTTGCCCTTTGACATGAGGACCAGTTTTGGTGTACCACTTTCATAGACTCTCACCCTTGTACAGGTCTACTCATCATCCCACTCAGAGAATTTGCGTAATTGTCAGATATGTACATGTTCAAGAATAAAAATGCATTGTTCAGTGATACATATTCTTTTTATTGGAGGCACCTCTTACTTTCCTTTGACTAATGCTCTACCTCTTCACCATATGTTTCGTTCTGTTTTCTTTTTAATTCCTCCTTTCAGATCCTCATGTGGTCAGCCAACAAAGTGTTTGAAGAGCTCACAGACGTGGAGCGCCAGTTTCATAAAGCACTCTACACAGTTAGAACGTATCTGAACTGTGAGAGGTACTCCATTGGACTGCTGGACATGACCAAGGAGAAGGTCCTCGGCACTCTGTACATTTTGTCTCACCTCAAATCCTATACAACACCCATCACATGAAATGTGATCCATTAAAAAATGGATACTATTCACACACAATATGTAAAGTTCATTTCTCATCTTGTTTCATTAATTCAGGTGAAGCTCTCCTAGCTCCACATAAGTAATGAATACTATATTGTTTATATTTCTTATTCTCCATGTGACTGGAAGTTGTTTTTTCAGAGTAACTATTCTAAATGGATAAGCACAGCACCAGGTGTCAGGAGAGCTGGGCTCTGATCCTGGCTCTGGGACTTGGTGGTTAAGCGTATCGATGAGGGTGCTTTAGGCTATAAGGAACACCAGACCCAGTAAGTAACAGTAAGACAATTATTGTCACATTTAACAAGAAGTCCCAAGGTTGGGCAATTCTAAGTCTGGTTCATTCAGAGCTCAATACAGTCATCAAGGTCCTAGTCATCAATGGTCCTTCCCATTCCCCCCTGGCAAGGTCTCTGCCCCCTGCAGGATGTTGGCAAGCTCTCACGCTTGAGGGAGCAAGATGCCTGTTGCAGCTCAAGGCGTGGCACACAGATGGGACAAAACTGGGAGGTGCCCTCTGCAAATGTCATTTCCATTGCCTTTCATCAGGGGGCACTCCTCCCCAGAAGCACCTCAGCAAACTTCTCCCCCTTTCCCCCTGAACCCCAGTGTGCTTGCCCTCAAACTAATCCCAGGTACCTCGTATAGGTCACTCAGAGGCTGCACAGGCCCATCTTCCCTGAGAAAATGACCATCTGATACCCAAATAAAATCAGGGTCTGTTAGGAAGAGGGGAGAGAATAGATGTTGGGTAAGGCAGCCTACACTGTTGGCCACTCTGCATGACCTTGGCCAAGCCTCCTAACCTACTTAGATTTAGTTTAATTATGTATAAAAGAGCTACTAGCTGAGTCCTTTAACCTATGTGTCAGGGTGTATGCTCTGTAAGTACTGTTCATTTAATCTTCACAATCACCCTATAGTATAAATTCTATTATTATCCCTATTTCACAGATGAAAAAGTGATTTGTTCACTATCACAAGGTCATAAGCAGTATTGCTGGGAATTATAGGTCTTTTTCAGCTCTAAAATTCCAGAATCACGAAATACACAAAGCCATGAAACTCATAGAAGATACAGTAGGTCATGGAACAGTTTGTTTAATAATGTTTAAATATACTTGCTTCCAGGAATTCTACGATGAATGGCCAATCAAGCTTGGAGAAGTAGAGCCTTATAAAGGTCCAAAGACACCGGATGGCAGAGTAAGTGCAAACACCTTCCCCAGTGATATGTGTGATGTACAAGGTGCCAAAACCAGCAGAAAGGAAAGGGCACTGGCCCGAGAAGCCCTGGGTTCTAGTCGTGTAAGTTTCTGGGGGGGCCTCGGAGTAATAGAAAGAACACTGGACAAGGAGTTTGAGGTTCAAGTCTCAGCTCTTCCCAAGCCAGCTGGGTGGTCCTTGCCTAAACTCATTATTTAACCTCTCAATTTCCTTTTCTATGTAGCTGGGCTTAGTGAATCAGTAATTTGCAATAGGGAGGGACACATCAGAGCACCGGCCTAGCTTTTTGAGCACACCATGCTCTCCTTCAAACTTGCTAGATTAGAAACTCTTGGCAAGGATTGAGTTAGATTTACTTTCCCCCTCGACAGCAAGCTTCAGAAGGCAGGAATGATGTCTCACCACCGTATTCCCAGCACACAGGGAAGCGCGAGGGTACTGGGATGGAATGTGTCCAGGCCTCCAGTTCTTCATCAGCCCAAAGAAGTAGAGAGACTAGTTCTTAAGTCCCTCCCAGCTCTGACAAAGTACCCACTGAATCCTATTGCTGAGGCATCTGTTCAGATCAGCTAGTGCTGGAAGCCAGGAAGTGTTCCTTGTATGGTGGGGAAGGGAACACATTGACCGAGGTGGAGAAAATACATGCTTTATTCCACTACAGTTCCACTATCAGGTATTTCTGGGCAATAGAAACAAATCAGTTAAAAGTAAAACAAGATTCCTTTGAAGGCTGTCTGGGTAAATTAGACATTTGAAATTGAGCTCAACAGATTTGTTCATGTAGAAAAGCAGCCAATAGTATTTCTAGTTGTATTGCAAGCTTGTAATCAGGACATGAGTAATTTGGTGGTAGTTATGCAGAGCAATGTGGTTAGAAAATAAGGTACAATTAAATGAGCTTTAAAGTATAAGTTTGCTAATGAAAAGTGTTTTCTTTGGGAAATAAGATCATTCTCATAACCTCTTTTCTCTTAGGAAGTCATCTTTTATAAAATCATCGATTATATTTTACATGGAAAAGAAGAGATCAAAGTGATACCGTGAGTACTGGGCTTGAAGCAGCAGGAGTTGCCATTTTGTTTTTGCCATGGCGCATTTCTCTGTATGGCAATGATTCTCTTTCTTCTAATCTTCCTCAAGGACACCTCCCACAGACCACTGGACTCTTGTTAGCGGATTGCCAACATATGTTGCTGAAAATGGATTCGTAAGTTACTGAATACATTCAAATCTTGAATAGTATTGGCTGAAACTCTTATTAGCTAGGGGATGGGAACAGTTGTGAAAGTAAATTGCAGGAGGTAAGAGTCACGTGCCCCATAAAACGTGGGAGAGAGGAATCTTGGCAGTTGAAAGGAGGTTGGTTAACTAGCGACTTCCCAACTCTACACAAAAATATTTAGTCAACATGAGAAAGATCCATCCGTTTCCCCAACTTCTTATTCAGCCATCATGCAAATTTCAGATGTCCTTTGGAAATTTGTGACTATGATTCATGTTGGGTTTAATTTGATCTCAAGTATAGTTACCTTGGTCAAGACTTTTGAAGCATGGGAAATTAGTGACAAAAGATAAAAATGTTTAAATGGAGAACTTTGCCACTGATAGCAATATAAAATGAGTGAGTTGATAGAGGACGTGAAGAGTTTTGCCCAGATACGGGTGGGGTGGGGTGGTGTGGGCAGACAGCTGGCCAGGTCTGGCTAAGAAACGTCATGTGTGGATGGACAGCAAATGAGAGGTCTCTGCTAGGTCCCATATAGCCAGAGAACCAGGGTCACAACAGCTTTCCCACTCCACCTCTAACATACTTTCCTTTCTTCTCATGGTTGATCTCTCTCCCTTGTTGGGCTTCTCCACCATCTGTCATCTTTTGGCATCAAGATTCTTCCCTGCAAGACAGTTCTGATGCTTCCAACATTTCTTTATGTTGGCATTTTCCTATCTTCCCCCTTACAAATCCAAGTTCCTATAATGTATGTATAGCACTTATTTGCATATTTGGTTTGTCTTTAGTGTTTTTGGCAGTGTTTATTCATCTTCATTATTTAGTAAATGGGCATGTAAATTATAGTGACTAATAGAGTGACTCAACGGTCAGAGGGAAGAGGAAACAAAACCTAGGTTAGATCCTGTTTCCTTTTACTGTCACAAATTTGCCTCTGCTTAGTGGGTTTGGAATGGTAACAGAGTAAGGAAAATTTTGGATGTGACTGCAGGATCTTCACATGTCATAGGGCTCTACTTTGGGGTTTCCAGAAACCCCCCTTTGGGGGTCATCGATTATAGGACCAGGTAACCTCAAACAGGTGACATGATTCCTTTTTCTAGTGTAAAGACATGCCAAAGGGGAAGGAAAAAAAAAAGAGAGAGAGAGAAAATAAGTTTCTGCCTTTTAGGAATAAATAGCACTATATACTAACAAATAACATGTTTTCAGAATGGCTCCAAAATAATCTAAATGTTTTTTAAGGGTTGTTCCCGACATAGTACTAATGACCAAAACGGTTCCATTTCATTTCTGAATCCACAGATACCACGATTTTTCAGCTTCAGTATGTCACCAAATTCTCCACTATTGGCCCCTGTCCTTGGTTTCCTGGCAGGCCACCTACCAGGCTCCTGTTTAGAGCTTTAATCAAATTTGATATGGCTAAAGCTGCCATGGCCAGTGTAGAGGGATTTACACTCTGACTTCTAAGTACCTATTCTCTCCTAGGCTGTTTCCTAGGGAAACAGGTTTTCCCCCCAGAATCAATTTGGACAAAGTGAATATATCAAAAGCCAATTCATTGGATGGTTAATTTGCCAAGTCGTCAACTTGCCACATGACCAACTTGCCAAGGGATGGATTCCCAAAGCATGGGAGGATTCTCCCCCGGGTTTTGGTTCTATCACAGATCTGCCACATATGCCTCACTGCTGCCTTTCACATCTCAACTCCTGCCCTGGGACCCACCCCTGCTCTGCCAGTAGCCTAAAACTGATGGCAAACTGTTGTAAATCTAGTTTACAGTATTTCTTACCAAGTTGCTCATTAGGCAAATTGGCATTAGCAAGGTGGAGATTGGTTTCCAGAGAATTGAGCTTGAGCCATTTCCTGACTCTCCATCATTAAGGTGAACACACATCCCAGTTTGCCTGGACCAGCTTTCATGTACACCTGTGGTGCTGGGGTGATTAATAGTCCTCCCTTTTATTTACAAAGGTGTCACCCTATACTATGTACTTACAAGAGGTGGGACTCGCTAAAAACATATTTTGTGTTTAGCACAGGATTTTCTCAAACTTGACATTATTGACATTTGGGGCCAGATGATGCTTTGTGGTGGGAACTATGCCAGGCATTGTAGGATGTTCAGCAGCATCATTGTCCTCTCCCTACCAGATGCTGTATACCACCCTGGCTGAGAACCACTAGTCTTAAGTGTCATATCAAACATTTCAGCAGCCTCAGCCAGAGCAATGCATTCCTAGTGGGCCTGCTATAATATGGCGGAGCCCTCTGGTGAAGAGAGCAAGAGGCTATGAGTCAAGAGCCCTGACTCAGTACTACCATGGGCAAATTCCTTGGCAAATCCTTGACCTTGGGCACATCCCTTGACCTCTCTGGGTTTTAACATTCACATTTGTAAAATAAGGTTATTGACCTAATTATTTGGGATATGGGGACTTCAAGAATTTCTAAATGCTATTTCTAGATTAAAATGATCTGCAATTTTAATCATAATTGTTTGTGCTCCTATATAGTGTCAAAACTTTTCCTTTTAGCTTTTTAAAACTTTTTTCTCAATCATTTCCCTGAGTTAGAGAGAAAGGATAAAGGCAAGCTTTAGGGTGAGCTGTCACCCTAAAGGGTGAGCTCACCTTTAGGGTGAGCTGAGTCCCTCAGCTGGACCTCTCTGGACTCAAGAGGACACATGCACAGGGCTAAATTCCTGGGACGCCTGGGTGATGCTGGTTGAGCCATCAGCCTTCAGCTCAGGGTGTGATCCCAGGGTCCTGGGATTGAGTCCTGTATCAGGCTCTCTTCGGGGAGCCTGCTTCTCCCTCTGCCTATGTCTGCCTCTCTGTCTCTCATGAATAAATAAGTAAAATCTTTAAAAATAAATAAATAAACAAGTTAATCCCAGCTCTGAAAGGGACATGACAGGCACCGATTGAATGATTTCTAAGATGTTAAAAATGAGAATTAGGCACATCTGTGAATTGAATTGGAGGCACTAAAAACAGGATCAAGCCACACTGGAATTAAGACCTGTGAACTGAGAGAGGGGGCGGGAGAGAGAAAGGAGAATTTCTGAATCCTGAGATAGAAGCTTCACCTCTCTGACCTTAACCCATCCATAGATACTCTCTAGAGACCTTAAAAGTCTGGGTAAAACCTCACACTATTGATAGAAAGGTCAGAAAAGAGAACTAAGCTACTTTTTTGCCTCTTTAAAACATACTTGAAGGATGCTCAGCCAACAATTCATGTAATTCATTCAGATTAGATCATAAAATTATGGATAGCACACATAATTCCTTAAATTCTTAGGCTGTATATACTAACAAAAACTTTGAAAGACTTTCACAGTTGCTTTTAAAAGTAGCACAAAAATAGCTAATGTGGCTTAACCACCCATGGCTAGAAGCACTAACCTTGGACCAGAGGGGCCACACGCTGGGGCAGCAGGTGTAGGAGGCCACAGCTACCTGCTTACCAGATTGTTAGATTATCAGGGATTTTATGAGCAAATTGTCAGTGACTGACATCCCCCATGGTAGGAGTATTAATGCCATGGAAATGGGCAAATCTTACAAAGGAGGGCCTTCCCTACCCCTCACCAGGAGAGCTGATAACACCAGCACCCTCACCCACACCCCACTTCTAGTTTCGTCCCATGTTTTTTTTTTTTTAAGATTCATTTATTTATTTGTTCATGATAGACACAGAGAGAGAGAGATATAAAGAGAGGCAGAGACACAGGCAGAGAGAGAAGCAGGCTCCATGCCGGGAGCCTGACACAGGACTCGATCCCAGGACTCCAGTATCGTGCCCTGGGCCAAAGGCAGGCACCAAACCGCTGAGCCACCCAGGGATCCCTCATCCCATGTTTTGAACAAAATCTCTTAACCTCTTTGGGCTTCTATTTCCTCCTCCTTAAAAGAAAAATCATAAGCTTAATTATTAAAGTTACTTCCAACTTCAAAATGCTATGATTTTAAGTTCTACTATCATTTTGGTGGGAAGAAAGATACAGCATTTTATTAAGACTTCAAATGACATCTTATAGTGATTATCTACTGTGGTGTACCTAAAGTTTGCCTGGCTGTTTTTTCCTGCCCCTTAGCCACCTTCTTGTAACTCAGATCCCACATAAGAAAAAAAAGAAAAAGAAGAAAGAGAAAGAGAGAAGAAGAAGAAGAAGAACAAGAAGAAGAAGAAGAAGAAGAAGGAAAGAAGAAGAAGAAGAAAGAGAGAGAGAGAAAGGAAGGAAGGAGGCGAAGGGGGGGATAGGGGAACCAGAGCCTCCCCAACATCACTGCCACACCTGCCCCAGCAGAACAGTCTCCTGCTCAGCTTCCTCCCCTCCTTGCTCTGACAGCTAGTTGTTTCGAATTTGGAAGAAGAATCCTTAGAGGCTGGGAGTAGGAAAGAGCAAAGATGGTGCTAAATGTCATGCACTGACTTAATTAGCAGAAGAGAACCCCGATGCGTTGTTAGCACGCGTGGTGCAGCCGAGATTCAGTGTGAATCATTTGCCTGTGAGCCACGGAGAGCCGCCAAGCCTCGCTTCCCGTGCCTTCTTCCTTATTTCTGCTCTGTGGGTTAATGGTTCCAACACACGATGTTTTAGGGACTTTCGTGTCCTCTTACTTTACAGATCTGCAACATGCTGAACGCCCCCGCGGATGAGTACTTCACGTTTCAGGTAACGTCGCCCTCAGCCAGGCCTCCCGATCAGCGATCAGCGCTGCGCAGCCGCAGCCGCCCCCGCCCCCGCCCCCGCCCCCGGGTCAGCCCTGAGCTCAGGTGGCCGGAGGCACTCACAAGGCTGATGTGCCATTCCCCCTGGCTAGGCCAGTGCCACCAAGTCGCACATTCTTCAGAGAAGGGAGAAGAGGTGAGAGAAGGAGGGGGATGAGAGAAAGAGGCCAGGCGTTTGTCACCCAGCATGGGGGTGGGGGGTGGGGGTGGGCGTGTCTCCTCCCTTCTCTCCCACTCCCAGTCATCCAGAGGTTAAACCAGTGCCTGGCACGTCAGGGGTTCCCACTAAGTGTTCTTTGCATGAGCGATTAGCTGCATATGGTCTACCACCTGGATTCAGCCCTTTGGTGGTTTCCCAGGCCCTTCTCTGCAGCTTATTGGAAAAGAAAAACTATGTTTGGGGTCCCCAGGGGCCTCTCCTGCTGGCAGACTGTTTTATCTCTCCTCCTGCCACATCCAGGGATCTCCCTCCCCACCCGGCTGCTGGGGAGAAACTGGAATGTATCCTTGCAGCCTCTCCCTTTCTGCCTGCTGGCCTGTGTTTTGTGTCCTATTCTAACAAACACCGGGTTAGAGCCCTGATTGCAGTAGGAGCAGAGCCAGCCCTGGCAGTGGGGGCCGGGAGGGCTGTCTCCCCATCTCTCGCACAGACACGCACAGAGCCCCATCTCCACCTGACGGAAGCTGGCCTCCTTGGCCGGAGGGGTCTGTGAGCAGCAGCAGCAGCAGTCGCAAGTGCACTTGCTGGGTTTCCGGGAAGGTTTCCCTCTGATCTCCCCGCTCATCCCTCTGCTCACCGACCTGGAAAACACACAAACACCATATGGCACGTTTGCCCTAGTTCCTCCCTCCTTGCAGACAAAGCCTCATTGTTGTGACTGTGCTGTACCAGCCCCGACCCCTATATTTATGGCAGTTGGGTGCCAGGAAAGAGGGCACAGGAAGGAAAGAGGGGACAAGCACTTTCTAAAGTGACCTTATGCAATTATTGTCTGAATGGAGAGGGAAGGGAGCTGACCCAGGAGAACAGGGCTCTGCTCTGAGGTTTGAGGTCAGCCGCACGTGGCTCTAACGGCCCTGGCTGCGAGGAGGCCAGGAACCTCTCTGGGGTAAACCTCCAGCCCATAGGAATTTCCCAGCTCTCCAAGAAACACCAGTGTGGTGCCCGTGAAACTGTGCTTCTCAGGTCTCTAGCTGCGGGCAGGATGACGGTGCAGTGGCTGCTGGGCTGGGAAATCCACTGTGGCCATAGCACTGGGCAGCTTCCCATGGACCGCTCTCAGCCCCTGGCTCAGTGTGGCAGGGACACCGACACGGGCCCACTACTGGGAAACGCCAGCAACTCTGACCTGCTACATTGGCCCTCGGAATCCCCAACAGCCCCGCCAGCTCTGACAATGGTACTGTGATCTAGGATACTACCCCCCACCAACCATCCTTCATCCACTCTTCTGTCCTTAGCCTGGGTCAGGACTGCGTCTTGATGGTGTTCGCAGCCCCCTCAGGCTCCCTCCTGAGCTTCCCCACAGACACTGCCCCTGTGGATCATTCCACAGAGCAGACTCAGGATCGGGTGGCCGCCCTCCCCAGGTCTCCACCTCTTTCTCTCTGCCTTCGCACTCTCTCTTCACCTGCTCATGCCCCCCACCTCTACTCTCACTAGCCTCTTTTGTACCTGGGGAGTTTGATGGGAAAACTACCTATTCAAAGCAAACTATGGTCGGAGCAAGCCTGCAAAGGCAATGGTTCTCAAACTATGTTCCTCAGGGGTCATGGTGTATTAGCTTTCTATTGCTGCTGTAACAAATCACCACTGATGCACAACTGTATTATCTTATGGTTCTGGAGTCAGAAGTCCAAGATGCTCACACTGGGCTAAAATCAAGGTGTTGGCAGGACTGTGTTCCTTTCTAGAGGCCATAGAGGAGAACTCATCTCCTAATCTTTTCTAGCTTCTAGAAGATACCTGCATTCTTTGGCTCATGGCTCCCTGCCCTCCTTGAGGCCAGCAATGACATCACCCTGATCTTGCTTCTGCTGTCTTCTTCACTGATTCTGACTCTGACTCTCTTTTCTACTTTTAAGGATCCTTATAATTACATTGGATCCTCCTTGAAAATCCAGGATAATTTCCCTATCTTAAGGGCAGCTGGTGAGCAACCTTGATTCCATCTGCTGTTTTAATGCCCATTTGCCATGTAAAGTAACGCATCTACAGGCCCTAGGGTTTGGGTGTAGACAGCTTCAGGGTGTCACTTGAAGTGGATAAAGAATTCTTCCTTTACATCAATTAGAGTGAACTTCAATTCGTAGGGAAAAAAAATACATAGAATTTTCTGTTTTAAATCTTTGTCCTATTAATTTTTCTTAAATCTTAAGTTCCTTCTACTACTTTTCTGTCAACAAGCTCTAACTAACTTAGTAATAGCAAAACACATGAACATGAGCAGGCAACAAATGCATATTTATTGAAAATGAGAAACAGTCACTGAAACTTATTTTGGAAGCTTTGAAAAATATACAGGGCACTTATGGTTGCGAAGCTATTTTGCATACAGGTAATTTATTTTCTGCAATTGATTTTGTCCCTAGTCTACGTGACAGTGTAAGTATAGAAACATTTCACAGTATTTTCCGAGGATAGAAACTTTGAGAACCACTGTGCACTGATTGTTTCCTGAAGCTTTGACCATTAGGAACATAAATTGAGGTTTAGTTTCTCTGCTTTTCTTTCCAAGTATAAAGACGAGCCCTTTGGCTAATAAGCAGCTGTTTGTTGAGCACCTGTCACGTGCCCAGCACCCTCCCATCACTTACATGGAGCTAACAGTGTGTGAGACACTCTTTAGCAGGATTAGACGATAGCCTCACAGACAAAATAAAAAATTTCGAAGCATTTGGAAATTATCTAACTGCTAAATTGTGTGCTCCAGGCTCTGAGTGCTGATAGAATTCTGAAAAAGAGAAGTTCCGTATGAGTGAGAAAGCTTAGAGAAGGCTTCACGGGAGAGGATGGCTGATGATGCTACAGGAAGCAGAAGAAGGAAGAGCGTGGCGTGCTGAGTACTTGGCTACCCTTGCCTTGCTTATACTGTGCGGGTGCCACACCACGGATCTTAGACATCAGGGGACACCACAATTACCTTGGGAGCTTATTTAAGTTGTACATCCTAAAATTATGAAACAAGCTTTTAAAAAAAAATTTGTTGCACATTGTCTGTGGGCCACACTATAAGAAACTTTCTAAACTTCTGTGTCTGCATCCCCCACAAGAATGTTACTGTCTGGAGGCTAGGGCCTGTGATTTATTCCTCTTTGTAGCCCCAGCAACTAGCCCAGGTCCTCGCACATTAAGGGGCTTGACAGACGTTCACTAAATGGAGAAGCACCCCAGAACATGAGACTGTTTTGAGGGATCAGTCAGGAAAATAGAAACCGTACTAGGAATTTCAACAGAGAGAATTTAATATAAAGTATTAGCTAAACAGGTGTTAGGAGAGAGAAAAAGTAAATAGGGAACACTGGGAGTAAGTGCTGGAGAGACAGAGAAGAGATTAGAGTTGTCACAATGCAGATACTTGGCTCTAGTATACCTAATCAAGTGTGCTAGAATAGTTTTATGGCTATATAGCCCTGGCCAAGTTCTGACACAGTATGGAATTGTACATCTGACAGAAAGATTAGATTATTCTTTCTTTAAAGATAGGCTACGTTGGGAGAAAGGTGGCTAGAAGGTAGTTCAGGGAAGACTTGAGGTGCTACTGTTAGTTCTGTATCTCGATTCTGGTGAGGGTGCACACAGCTACACATGTGATGGCTGCACAGAAACACACACACACGCATGCTCGTATGCACAAATAAGTACACATAAACCTAGTGAAATCTGAGTGAGATCCATGGTTTGTATCAATATCTATTTCCCAGTTTTGATAGTGCGGTATGGTTTTCCAAGCTGTTACCACCAGGGAAACTGGGTGATGGGTGCACACAACTTCTCTGTACATTTCTTTTTTTTTTTTTTTATGATAGTCACACAGAGAGAGAGAGAGAGAGAGAGAGAGAGGCAGAGACATAGGCAGAGGGAGAAGCAGGCTCCATGCACCAGGAGCCCGACATGGGATTCGATCCCGGGTCTCCAGGATTGCGCCCTGGGCCAAAGGCAGGCGCTAAACCGCTGCACCATCCAGGGATCCCTGTACATTTCTTTTATAACATCCTGTGAATCTATAGTTATTTCAAAATTAAAAGTCACAGAAAATAATCTGAATGTCCTTATTGTTTGTAGAAAGGACCTGTTGATGAAACTGGTTGGGTCATTAAAAATGTCTTATCCCTGCCTATTGTCAACAAGAAAGAAGATATTGTGGGAGTAGCTACATTTTATAACAGGAAAGATGGAAAACCTTTTGATGAGTATGATGAACACATTACTGAGGTAAGTGCAATTATAAAATAATGGAGGTAAATGAAATTCATGAAACAGTGGAGGCAGTGTAATTATTTGTTACTCTGGAGGGACATTGTTGAAAGGCAATTAAGGCATGAGTCATACATGGTTGCGGTCAATATGTTCCCATTGGGTCATTTCCATTTCCTGACTTCTGTAGACTATAACATTTTCTTCTGAAGATTGAACTTTGGCTTTACCAAAATTCTTTACAATATTGGAAAATTGGAAAGAAGGTTTCTATTTTCTCTCCCCACCACTTCCATTCCTTGTCATTCTTGCTGTCACCCCTAATCCTCTGAGTTTCAGGGTGTGTCTTATTCCGCTGGATATTTATAATTCCCCTCCTCTAAAAAAGTATTCATAGTTCATTTTGAAAAGCAAGGGCTTAGCCAGTGTTATTGGCTGTGGTTGATTATTAGTACATTTTCTCTTAGATTGAAATAAGAAGCTGGGTTGTTGATGGTGGAAAGGAGATTGATTGATAGAAAAGAATGCAGATGGCTCTCTCTGAAATCAATTTTTTAATTTTAGAGAATTGAATCACATTTTATCCATTCCAGACTCTCACACAATTCCTTGGATGGTCTCTTTTAAATACTGACACCTATGATAAAATGAATAAGCTAGAAAACAGAAAGGATATAGCTCAGGAAATGCTCATGAGCCAGACGAAAGCCACTCCTGATGAAATCAAGTCTATTCTGGTAAGTGGGGAATTCAGTTCTGTGGACATTAGGTGGTATCTAAGCGCAGCTTCTGGAATTTGCCTAATTACCAGAGGTGTGACAAATGAGACCTAAGGAGGAGGAGACAAAGAAAGAAGTTTTGGGGAGGACTCAGGTGGCCTAGTGGACACAGAGCCTTATTAGACTTCTCAGCTGCTTGGCTGGAATAGCACTTTGCTTAAAATATTTTTTTAATTAAAAAACAAAACAAAACAATAACAACAACAACAACAACAAAAAACAGCTCCCGGGTCAGTAGTTGCTGAAGGAGTGACATCTAGATTCAAGAGTGTTAGCAAGGAAAAAAATATTTCCAGGAAGGGAAATGTATTAGTCAGCTCTTGCCATATGATGCTGCATAACAACTATAACATCTCAGTGGTATACAACAATAAACATCTATTTCTGACTCATGCATTGGTGGGTTGACCAGGCTCCAACTGATTCTTAGTTGGGCTTGGCTCTAAGCCATGAGTTTGGTTTCCTCTAATGCATATATCATCCTTCTTGACCAGCACTACTTAATAAATGTTCTTCTTATGATGATGTCAGAAGTGCAAGAGAGCAAGCCCAACTGTGCATGCTCATTTCAAGTCTTCGCTCATGTCACATTCACTAAAATTCTCATTGGCCAAATGTGGCCAAGACCAATATCATGGATGCTGGGGAAACCAGTAGACATTTACTGACAATGTTCTAATCACCACCAAATGAAGGGGGAAAATCACATACCCACTATCTTTATTCCTTTTATTTTCCGTAGTTTTCAGAGTGTGTGTGTGTAGGTGTGACTTTCTTGGGGTTGTTTTTTTCTTTTTTCTTTTTCCCTAGTTTCAGTTTTGTTAAGTGGTTTGGGGGTTAAGAGAAATTTTATTTGACAGTTTGAGATGTTAAAAATGAAAATCTGGGGAGGGTGAAGGGAAATTGCTATAAACTCACTCACAGAAAAACAAATGTAAGCCACTCATTTTTTTCTTTCTTTCCTGCCTACATACAAACAACCCACATTTCTCTCTCTGTCTTTATCTAAGACAGCAACTGTTACATTTTACATTTTGGGGGAATAAAGAAATCAATTATATTGGGGGGGATTTGGAGAAAATTCTTCATAATAATGCTATAGGTCTTCTTTGTATCCCCAAAACGTCTTTGCATAGAACTCATTACAGCATATTTTAAATATATTTAAGCCAATTTTAAGAGTAGCAAAATCAGATAGAAATTCATAGGAATTTCACAGCTCAACTGCTTTTACATTTTAGAAAATTAAAGAGAAGTTAAATATAGATGTAATAGAAGACTGTGAAGAAAAACAACTTGTCACAATTTTGGTAAGTGTTTTACTTTTATCCCTAATGCCTTTTAAATAAAATGTATTAGGATGCTTGTTCTCATTTCTCAAGTAAGTGTTGAGCTTCCTCTTCTCTGATACCTTTAAAGGCTAAAAAGAAAAGAGATTTCTTATAAAGAGTAATCTTCCAAGGCTCTGTGTTTCTTCCTCCTTGTCTCTTAAAGTCTAATCCACAAAGATAATTTAGAATCAGAAACCAGACTTCCACATAATGGAATGCAGGCACAGACTCTAGGGATATTATGGCCTTGTTTATTTTAATAGTTTTGGATTGCAGCATGGTCACCCCGGAAGACATGACAAAATTACAGTAGAACATAGACCCTTCAAGGCACAACTGTCCTCTGCCAGCTCTGATGTATTTCTTCTGGAACTTGGAAGAATGCAGTTCTTTCCTGTTGCAGCCATCAGGCCACCCCTATTATTTCTAGTTGAAATAACTTCTCTTCCAGTTATTAATCTATATTTGGTTCTAGGTAGTTTTGCCCTAAACTTTTTTGCCATAGACTAATTTGCTGTGAGCATTTCAGGGCAAACGTTTATGCTGCATAAGTGGCTTGGAAGGCAATTTTGCTATAAAAGATAAAATAATTGGTTGACAGTTTGGTTTCCTCTCTTTGTTGGTAAATCAACTACCTTCAGCAGAGTTAATTTATTGAAGCTAGTTGTCCATTTGGTTTCATTTTTCCATTGATAAAAACTCTTGTTCTTATGTAAACCTCAGCTAGTCCTCACAATGATCTGTGTGGACCCCAGCTAGCCCTCCTATTAGTCTATGCAGGGACAAGTAGAAGAGGTGGTCTTAAAATAGTGGATGACGACAACTCTGCATATGGACCTGCTAGAAATTTTGGTGATAAACCTCGCTGGAAGTGTGGACTAGAGTGGAAATCCAGACTGCTCACCAGAAAATGGTAGCATACCAGTTATAGCGATCAAAGCTCAGTTACAAACACATTACAGCATTGGTGTTTCTTCCACATTTCCCACAGAACTTTGGAACGTCTATCAGCAGACATGAGACAGTCTGCCAAGAACAAACAATGGTGTAAAGGGCTTTCACAACACAACACAAAGCTCTGTTACAAATATACATCCTAGTATTTGGAAACTGATACCTCTTAATGAAGGAAGAAATTTTAGTGAAAAAACAGTGTGAGGCTAAAGGAGGAGATAAATCAACAAGCAAAACATACATATATACATATATATGTATATATGTATGTATAATACTATGGACAAAAGACTTCAAAGACAAGTACTTAGGTTCAATCCGCAGAATAAAATCAGTTCTTTGCACTGTGTTGCCATGAATCTACCCTATACATTTTAAATATATTCAAATATTTTTTTATTTTGCAGTAAAGTCTCTTTCATTTTATTACTCATTTTTTGTGTTTCATAAGATCCTTTTTATTTTATTTTTTATTATTTAATTAGGCTCCACACCCAGCATGGAGCCCAACATAGGGCTTGAACTCTTGACCCTGAGATCAAGACCTGAGCTGATATCAAGAGTCAGATGCTTAACCGACTAAGCCACACAGGCGCCCTCATTACATTCTTTTTAAGGAATGTCCCTTTCTTATTTTTTTATGGTTTTATTTTTATGGCAAAAATGCCTCATAGCCAATTAGTTATGTGGCAAAAATATTTGCAACAAAAATGCTTGCAGTGAAAATGCAATCATGGTAAGTGGAGATCATGTTTGGAGAACCTCTCTGAAATATTTGATTGTTTGTTTTTTGAGTCCCTAAGTTTTATGCAGTAATGATTTGGGATGAGCCTAGAGTAGATTTTATATTCAAACAGGCTGTTTTTGTGTAAAGCTACTGGTTCTTTGCTCATTTTATTGCTTTTCCAACGAAAGGTCCTTCATCCTCTAAATGGAGAACCAGCAAATTTCTACAGTGGCATGGATGCCAATTGCAGTTTTGTTTTACAAGGAAGACTGAGGTAGCCACACACTGACACGGGCAAAGGAAGCGAGGAAAGTGCTCCCCCTACCCTCTCCTTACCAGGATGTTTCAGGGTGCCCTGTGACTCACAATGACCATACCATAGATCTAGAGAGAATTTCCCAAAGAAGTACCTCAGTCACTCATCCTTAATTCTGTTTTTCCATTCAGTCAGTGGTTATCAAGGTGCACTCCAATACAAGGAGCTGTGTTTCGTCCCTAGCACAAAAAGTAGTATGGTCTGGTCTTATCTGGCTCAAGAAGCTCGTTCATTAGGGAGATAAAATATAGGCAATGAATGACACTGCCCCTCATGGATGAATTCCCAGAGTGTGGGTACCAACGGCCCTGGGGAGGCCAAGGGGCTGGTTTTACTCACAGACAACGGTAGGACACAAGATGGCAGCTGTGTCAGGGAGGCTTCATGGGAAAGCAGGATTCATCTGGGCAGAGGTTGAAGTCAAGGGTTTGGGGACAGCTGGAGGGGAGAAGGGGAAGCAAGTACAGACCAGGGCATTTAGTCACAGAACCATCATCTTTTGGAAACCAAAGCCAGCTGTTGGGAGCAGAGGGGAGGAGCCCTGAGGCCTGGCAGGAAGGCGGAAAGACCAGGACCACCTGGTTCACAGGGACCTGGGATGTGACTCAGGTGCCCAGGGGGATCCTTCTGGGAGCAGATGGAGCAAGCCAGGCCTCAACAGGCACCATCAGAACCACTTCATAGTGGAGTGGGATGGCAGCTGCTCCCAACTGCCCTCATCCCAGCTTAGCTGTGTGATTCCTGCAGAAAGGAGAAAATCGGCCTTGGGTGCCCAGAGCTCCTACTTATGGGACCAACCAAAGCCTTTATGTTTATCAGCTCTCTGTACCACAGATTTTAAAACAGCTGTTCTTCAAAACCTATACTTTTTGTAATAATCTACCTTTTATTGATTTGCCTCCTACTGCAAATGGGGCCTGGCAGTCATTCTTCTGAAAACTTTTTCCTTGGTTTCCTGCTAAAATGCACATTTATACTTTAGTGTGACTGAGCCCTTAATGCATTAAAAAAACATTTTAGTATTTTATCTTCGCTTTGCTAACTGTAGCACTGAGACAACCTCCAGCAGGGAGTCTGCTCCCCACCACACCCCATTAACTTTCTCTTATTCCGAGTTTTAAAGGATGTGCTATAATATTATGTGTCTCTCCCCGTAAGAATGCATGTTTCCGGGGGTAGTGACAGTGTCTGCTTTATTCATCCATGATGCCAATAACACAGAGAGGAACCAATAAATGTCTGTTGAATGGATAAATAATCAATGAATGAGAGAAAAAGAAGAACCTACATGGGCAAGGAACCTGGGAGGGTTTGGAGAGAGAGAGAAGAGTAGCAAAGGACATAGGAAGGTCCTATGAGAAATGGAGAAAGGGTTTTGTGAACTGAATCTCCATTAACTCTCTCGGATCCAGGCAGATGAAATTAGCACTGCTTTTCAATTGAGGCAGCAAAGACCAAAACGTTACTATTGTTATTCCCATTTCAGGGATGAGAACATTGAGACTAGTTCCATCTGGGAGATGTGGATGTAGCGAATCTGAACCCAGAACTGAAAGCTAGTGTCTTGGCTCCAAACCATTGCTTTGCAGGGTGGAAAAAAATAACCTCTGCCTAAAGTGACCAGTCCAAGGATAGTGCTGGTGAGAAGGGATCACAGGAGGACCCTGGGAGCCCTGGGGAGGGGAGAGAAGGACAGGTGTGAAGGGCCAACCCAGACTCGGGGCTCAGGGGACGAGAAACCATAATTTCACTTAAAACAGCCAGCTACCATTCGGTATTGAAATCTGTGTAAGAGCATGAACTAACTAGCCCCTGGGAAGCCTCCAGCGCGTGGCCTTGGCAGGTGTGAAGGACTTCGGCGGCCTATTTGCTGCTGCGCGTGGGCCCGCAGAGCTCTTGCTAGCTTCTCCCGCCTGGAGCTTTCTCTGCCCCCATGGGACTGTCTCCCCTCTGCCTTGACCGGGCCCCCGAATCCACATCCTTCCAGGAGCTCTCTTCCTTTAATCCCCCTCCAGCCCGCCCTGCCTTCACGCTCTGCCCCGATGTATGGTCTGTGGGTGTGCTAAGCTCTCACCTTTCAGTGATCTGGACTTTGCAACCATTCAGGGAGCTGAGCTCCTTGCGGGCCGTGTCAGTGGCCCCGTGGCGGGCGCCCGGCCGCGTGCACAGCCCGAGGGCCTCGCCGGGTGAGGGCCCCCCCACCCTCACCCCCCCCAGGCCCGCAGGCTCCGGGGCCCCGCACTGCGGCGCTCGCTGTCGGCCGAGCGTACAGGTGACCCGCTCGTTAAGGATGAATGAATGAGCGAAGGGATGAATTAAGGGATGGTTTGCTGTCAGCGAGTGCTTCCTGAGGGGGTGGAGGCGACGGGGTGCTGAACCGGAGGTGGGGCTGCTGCCACGAGGCATCTTTGACTTAGCGTCGCAGAAGGAAAGCAGCCCCCGGGCCCGGCCTCGGAATTGCATTGCGTCGCCAGGACCGGCCTCGGTGTCACCATCGGGGAACTGGGCGCGATCGTGCGGGGCGTGGAGAGGGTGCGGCGCGGCCGTGGCACCGAGGCCCGGCGGGGGGCTCGCGGCCTCCTTTGGCGGTAACTTGGTCTCGCGCCCGTGCGGACCCGCGAGCCCAGGGGGACAGAGGCGGTGACCTGAAGCAGCCCGTCCTGTGTCCACAGAAGGAGGACCTGCCCGACCCGCGCGCGGTGGATCTGTACGAGTTCGGCTTCAGCGACTTCCCCATCTCCGAGCACGAGCTGATCAAGTGTGGGCTGCGACTGTTCTTTGAAATAAATGTGGTGGAGAAGTTCAAAGTCCCGGTGGAGGTCAGAGAGCATTTCATCTAAAATAGCGTGTGATTCTGTTGCTGTTCTCACTCCTGTTTCCCCTGGTTCAAAAGATTAACTTCAGTTTGGATTTTCAACTATTATTAACTTTGTAAAGGTATCAGTGTAAACCCTGTAAACAAGACCAACCTGTCTTTTTAGATAAGATTGTCACAGACCTTCTAACCTTTAGAAGCCTATTCCAAAGTCTGAATGCTGTTGTCGTCTTTGGGGGCAGGTTCTCACCAGGTGGATGTACACCGTGAGGAAAGGGTACCGCTCCATCACTTACCACAACTGGCGGCACGGGTTCAATGTGGGGCAGACCATGTTCACGCTGCTGATGGTAGGTACAGGGAGCTGTGAACCGTCGTAGCCCTGCACATTTCCCTCGTGAGCTGGACGAGGAGTGGATGTGGGCCGGCAGTTTAGATCAGTAGTTTTGGAATTTGTGGACACAATCCATAAACCCCAAACGCCCCTGCGGATGATGCCAGGGAGCATGGGTATCCCTGGGCACATGACTAGACTATCAGTGGGGCATGCATATACCTAGCTCCTTAAAGGAAAATTCTGGCACCTGCTGGGGTTTGCAGTTGCCTGTAGTGAGCTGCAATACCCAAGAAGTAAAGCCAACTTGATCTGAAAACAGGGTAGGTCATCTTCTCCTTTGCAGGCAGTTGCAAAGAGGTGTATTGCACTTGCTCAGAGGTGTATTTATCTAAATATATATATTTAAATATAAATATAAATATATATTTTTTATTTTTATTTTTTAGACAGGAAGACTAAAGAAATACTATACGGATCTTGAAGCCTTTGCCATGCTCGCTGCTGCTTTCTGCCATGACATTGACCACAGAGGCACCAATAATTTGTATCAGATGAAGTAAGTGACGTGCACTGGCCGTGTCTGAAGGCACCTCGGGGGAGAAGAGAGCCAGTCCTGTCCCTTAGCCCTGTCAGCTCTTCTTCTTCATCACGCTTGTGAATCTCAGGGCCACGTCCCGCTCCTCCAGAGCTCCAGCCCTCTGTGAGAGTGTCTGCTCTTTCTCCCTGGAAGCCGCAGCCCCGCAGCCCCCTTCCCCTACGGTTATTCCCAGACGTGCCCTGCCTTATTCGTAAAGGCCTTCGCTCCTCCTTCCTATATGAAAGTGCCCCGGCCTTGGTTTACACGTGTTCACGCGGGTGGAACCTTGCCCCCTGCTCAAGCCTGGGCCCGCTCCCCGTCCCTCCCCTGGCTTCTCTGTGCCTCCCGAGCCCTCCCTCGGCTGGCTTGGCGTCTCCTCGCCGCTGCCGTCCCCTCCGGTCCGGCACACTTCGGAAGCCTCGGCTTCCTCGTCCGGAGAGTGAAAAGTATAATAACGGTACCTACCAGGGAAGGTCGTGGTAAAGATTAAGTGAGATCATGCGTATAAAGCATTCGGCTCACGGTGGCCTCTTGGCAGTAAATAAATACTAAGTGTTATTATGATGTCACTGACGCTCTTCAAAATTCATCAGCGGTGCCGTGGCCAGGCAAGCCCCTGGATCACAGATTTTTAAGCTGCTCTGTCGGCCTTAGACACACTGTATCCTCACCTCTGACACACCACCTACCCCTTTCCAGAGGCACCAGGCATATTAGAGAGAACAAGTCTGGGAGTCTGGGTTTGTGGGGTCCAACCCCTTCCTGGTTGGGGGAGCTTGGGACAAGTCAATTGGTCTATTTGAGATTCTGTTTGTGAACCATAGAATGGGCACGATATCCACCTCTCCAAGACTGTTGTGAGAATCAAGTGAAATTACATGTCTATGAGACTCCTTAGTGGGTGCTCAAGAAAAATCCACTCAGTGAATGAAAAGCACATTGTGAGCAGCGACTTCTTACTTTTAGCAACTCTCCCTATGGGGCTCTGTCTTGAAAAGAGGACTGGCACCGGGACTTCGGGCTGGGGACATCTTCCTCTCCAGAGGTTCCAGCCCATGTCGGCCATCCTGCACTCCTGCACTCCAGTCTCCTGACAGGGGCTGGGTTCCCTTCTTCTCATCTGATCACTGCATGAACCATGTCAACTCCAAAGCTGCTCACATTTATTGAGCACCTATGGTGTGCTGAGCCCAGCTAAGATCTTGATACTCATCGCCTCCCACATGAGAGCTACTATGGCCTCCCTCTTTCATTGAGGAAGAAACAAGCTCAAGAAGGCAAAGTCCAATTGCCAAATTGGATATGACATCTGGCTTCCAGTTTTTGGGAAGGATGCAACCACCTCTGAGGTCTCTGCTTTGGCCGGGCATGTGGGGTCCGAGTGGGTCCCCCTGTCCATCAGCTAGGGGGGGCACGCTGAACTTCTCCCACCATTTCTGTCAACTGGAAGGACTGGGCCCCATGTCCAGGCTTCCCCACTGCAGGCACCTTAGCACCGGTGATCCTGGTTCTAGTAGCTCTGCTACACCGCCCTGACCAAACACAGTCTTTCTGCACACTGTCCCTCACTAGTGATGCTCGATGAGTCTCTTCACATCCCTATTCTGGAAGAATTGCTCAAGAGTCCACAGAGATATGGAGACATCACACTGGCAAAGGCAGCTCATGGAAAGGTTGAATGAAACAGAATTATTATTCTCACATGGATGGTTACAAATCAGGTCACTGTGGGAGGGTGACATGAAGTGACAGGGACACAGATGACTCTGCTTCCTGGCGGTACCTTGTGCCCTCGGTCTGATTTCTTGTCTCCATAAGATCTCGCCCCCTTCTTTCTAGTTTCCACCGTCATCTCCCAGCCTTAGACTACCCTCTGACAATGCCTTCAAAACCTGGCCATTTTCACATTTCTGCTCTTACCTCCAGCTCTCCTGTGCCCTTTGTTGACTTTTCCAGCCAGTTAGTTTTCTGCTTTCTTTGTTCCTTTCATTCCCTATCCTCGTTTAGTTTTTCAGCCCTCTTGTTTTTCTGCCTCTTGACTCTCTTCCATCTTGTCCCAGAAGAAATGCAGTTATCAGGACAAAAGTAGGAGGAATTTAAGAATTTACCTTATCCCCCCATCCAACACAGGCCTTTCCTTCACTGCCTTCCTCCTGACATCCTCAGGTTCACTTCCAGTTTCTCCCACAATGGCCCACAGGGCACACAGATCTACTTTTAGATGATTCTATTGGTGGGATGTTCTTCATGATACTGAACTGAAATTGGTCTCCCAGTATCATCTGTTTGTCCTCTTCAGGTCTCTCTGAAGCTGCTAGAATATGTTTAATTTCTCAACCACAGTCCATTCCTTCATATTAAAGAGAATGATCACTTCCCCCTCCCGCCTTCCTGGTTGAACACAGCCAGTTGTTTAAACCATTTCATATATGTCAGCTTCCACGCATCTAATTTTATTTGCTATTCTTCTGTGAGTCCAGTCTAGTGTTCTTATGTCATTCTTTAAGTGCAGGTCTTGGGGTTTAACACAATAATCCATATAGGACCTGACGTAGTTTAGATTTCATTATAATTACATTTCATCTTCTTGACTCTTCATTTCACTCTTAGTTGAAATTGCCATGTCACACTCTGTTAGCCAATGGATTAGTTATTTTTCCCAGTTTTCTGTCATTGGAAAATTATTCATGATTTTCATTGATATTCACTCAAGTCACTAATAAGATTATGCATCAGAACAAGAGCAAGGGCAAAATTTCAGGACCCAGGGCTGGAAACCTACTCCCAGGCTTGAAGACCATCAACTGAACACACTCATTGGGTTCAACTGCCTTGCTGAGATCCAGACACACATGGTCCATGGCCTTCCACTCCCACCAACCCTGTCACAGAAGGTCCATCACATCAACCTGGCATTGTGTTCTCCTTCTAAACTTTCTCTGTAAATGCTCATGAACTCTGAAACATTTTAAATTGGTTCAGAGATAAAGGTCAATCTTTCTCTTTTGTCATTTATAAGCTGTGTCATTTTTCTGCTTCTTAAACTTTAGGATAAAAATGTAGTTGTAGCCAGTCTTCGATCATCTCCTCCACCACTTCAAAATTCTCCAGGGAATACTGGCAATGGTGTTCCCCCCTACCACCCCCCCAAAACAATCCTCAGATTTCTTAGGAAGTTGGAATGTTACTCATCTACCTTAAAAAGAACCCCTTAGTGCTTTCTTACCAACACTGCCCCTTGCTGGAGTTATAATTTTCAAAAATCATTCTTGGAAAGACCAAGAAAACCGGTAGGTTGACTAGTCAGGTCACACCACAATCTCTGTTACTTGAGTTTCTCTCCTTTGGTTATTTTCTTCCTGAGTGCCTGGACAGTATCACAGTCTAAACTAGCTGTTTTCCATACTTCAAGTTCACTGTTGCCAGACTTCAAAAATAGAGAATTATTGATGGGTGGTGTGATTTAAAATATTTTTTTCTCATGATCCCCCATTGAGACTTTAAATAACATCTCTGAAATTTACTTTAAAAAAATATATCGTGCCAAATTCATTTTCTCTCCAAATATGTATATACATCTGTGTGTGCATCTGTGTGTGTATATAAATTCTTTTTTTTCTTATTGAACCATTTGTCAGTAAGTTGCAGACATCATGACACTTTACCCTGAAATGTTTCAGTATGTATCTTCTAAGAATAAGGGTGGCATTTGCCCACATAAACACAACATGATGATCACCCTGAGGAAATTTAACGCTGGTACAGTACAATGTCCCAATATGGAATATTTATTCAAATTATTCCAATTTCCCCAATAAATGACCTTTATAGCTTTTCTACCCCTCTGATTCAGGATCTAATTAAGGATCACCCCTGGCATTTGGTTGTCAAGTATTTTTAATCTCTTTAAATCTGGAATAGCTCCTCAACCTTTTCATGTCTTTCTGAATATTGCTATTTTTTAGTCTAGGCCAGTTCTTCTGTGGGCAAGCCCTCAATGTGGATTTTCCCAGTAGTTTCCTAATTACCAAATTCAGGGTAAATATTTTTTTTAAGATTGTATTTATTCATGAGAGACAGAGAGAGAGAGAGAGAGAGAGAGAGAGAGGGTCCATGGAGGGAGCCCGATGCAGGACTCGATTCCTGGACTCCAGGATCATGTCCTGGGCCAAAGGCAGGCGCTAAATCACTGAGCCACCCAGAGATCCCCAGGGTAAACATTTTTGGTGGGAATTCATGGATGATGCCCTTCTCAGAATGTCAGGAGGCCTGTGATAGCAATTTGTCCCATTATTTATGAGGTTTAGTTAAATTATTTATGGGCAATATCCAGGAGATCTCTTTATGTAAAGGTACATTTTCTCCTTTGTATTAATAAGTAATCCATGAGGTATTATTTTGAGACTAGGTGTATTTCTAACTCCCCAGAAATCTTTCTTAAATGATGTTTTAAACCTAAGGGAATTAAAGACACCATTCTTTTCTGACTGGAATTGAGCTTCAATTAATTTTTTAAATCTCCAGTGCTGACACAGAGGAGGTATTTAAATATGTGCTAAAATTATGATCAATTATAATTTTGCTCAGATATAGTCGGATTGTTCCCTTACTAGAGCATTTGGTTTATCAGACTTGTCAGTGACCTGTTACCATCTCCTCTACTCCCTAAAGTTCTGTTCTTTCTGAAATAAGATGAAACTTCTCTACTAAGGCTGCCACACAATCTCTGATCTCTTCCTTTCTTAAAACTATTTATTCATTCCATATTTCTTTTTTTCCCACTCTCCCTCACCCCTCCATTGGAATGAAATAGAATAGAATAACAAAGTCTTCACATGACCTGTGTAGGCCTTTGGCCTCAGCCTCCCTCCATCACTTTCTCTTTTTTCTTTCTTTCTTTTTTTTTTTTTTTATTAAAGATTTTATCTATTCATGAGAGACACACAGAGGCAGAGACATAGGAAGAGGGAGAAGAAGGCTCCCCATGGGGAACCCAATGCAGGACTCCATCCCAGGACCCTGGGATCACGCCCTGAGCCGAAGGCAGATGCTCAACCACTGAGCCACCCAGGTGTCCCATCATCACTTCCTCCTGCTACCTTTTATTTTCTAGGGCTTCCTCAAACAGAAAGACTTAAAGGAAGACAGGGCACCAAAGACTGAGGCCCCCACTTACAGAAAGCTGCAACCTAACCATTAACAAATGGGAAGTTTAACCTAAAATTTATGTCCCTGCCTTGGAGGAGGAAAGAAATAATCACTTTATAATCATCCTTATTTTGGTTCCTCAATTTTTTTTTTAAGATTTTATTTATTTACTCATGAGACACAGAGAGAGAGAGGCAGAGACATAGGCAGCGGGAGAAGCAGGCTCCTCATAGGGAGCCCAATGTGGGACTCAATCCCCGGACCGGGATCATGCCCTGAGCCAAAGGCAGACACTCAACTGCTGAGCCACCCAGGTGTCCTGGTTCCTGGAAATTCTTAATAAACATTTTCCATGCAAATGATCTGTGGGCCTTCAACTGGTTTGTTACATGTTCTGGGAGTCACAGCACAGGCCAGTGCCAGCAGCTCCAGGGAGCCTAAAGATTTTAAACTTAAAGATGCAGAGGATGAACCAAACTTCCTCATTTAAATAATTCAGTCATTTTATGCATTCAACAAATTAGGTTTTTTAAAGAATTTTTTAAAGAGCATATTCTCTTGTTCTAAATCTAAAAAATCAGTCCCAATATGTTACTTTCAACATTTCACAGGCATTAGAGGAGAGGGAGAAGGAAGAAATGGAAAACATCCTCAGAGAATAAAGACTCTATACTGTATGGACTCATGGATAATCTTTAAGCAGCTAAAATTATGACATATCCTCTTCCTCCTAGATCCACGTCTCCATTAGCAAAGCTTCATGGATCTTCCATTTTGGAGAGGCACCACTTGGAGTACAGTAAGACTCTACTGCAAGATGAGGTACATGAGCTTTTCTCCAGGGCAGCTTAGAGGCTCTGGATCAAAGCACCAACCCACAGGAAATACTTAGAAAGAGGATGGCCTTGAGTAATGGCTCAAAGAGTTGGCAGTCCATACCCTTATTGAAATCAATTGCTAGAAATGGCTATTTTACTACAGTTTTGAACAGCCAGGTTGGAAGTTGCTGAGATAGAAAGAGCCATGGAAAGTCACAAAATCTCTGTGAGTCCATGGAGAAAAAATAAAAAGCTTATGGTGGATGTGAGAGGGCTCTGCGCATCCTCAGGTATATATAAATGGAGAGGGGAGAGGAAGCTACATAGCCAATGATTTTCTTACTCGTGGGGCATGCACTGTGAGGCTTTGTCTGTATCTTTGAGGAAGTCAAGCTTTGGTAGTGGAGGGAAGCGTGAAATCAAGATATAAGACAGAAATAGCTGCCATCAGAGATGCACTGGCAATGCTCTAAGATTCTAGAAGGAGATGCCACGTTCAGGAGTGCACATGGCATAGGGGAGCAGAGAGGTGGGATCAGGGACGGTTTTGTGCAGGAAGTGGCTTGAGCTTGGTCTTGAATTCACTTTGATTTAGCCATGTCATGTACTACGAACATTCCACAGGAGGCCGTCATTCTTCTGTCTTTTATCAGTTTTATTTCAGGGGTATATAGCTTGTGGAAAAGTTGTGGATACATAATTCAGTTATACTTAAAAAAATATCTTGAGAAAATTCCAAACCAAAACTGATTAAAATGAGTCATTATTGGATGGAGGGAAACACTTTTGTCATAGCAGAGAGCTTGTTTAGAATCACACGTGCTCAGTTGGAGAAATAAGCCCTCTGGGGAGTGGAGCTTTTCTCAGCTTCTGTAACAATCTTTTATAAAAGGCTCAAGGAAGGAACATACGGAAATATGTCCAAGTCTAGAGATAACACTAAATTCTCCCAAGTAATGTAAAGCCAAGAGGGGAAAGTAAGGCAGAGTGACCAGGCAGAAATATGGAAAAAGAGAAAAACAACACTGGAGCGTTTTTATTTTTATTTATTTTATTTATGATAGTCACACACAGAGAGAGAGAGAGAGGCAGAGGCAGAGACACAGGAGAAGCAGGCTCCATGCACCAGGAGCCCGATGTGGGATTCGATCCTGGGTCTCCAGGATCACGCCCTGGGCCAAAGGCAGGCGCCAAACCGCTGCGCCACCCAGGGATCCCCCATTTGAGTGTTTTTAATAGCCCGTGATTGATGCCACGACCAAGTGCATGAGAATTTGCGGGCCTGGGGTGCACAGGCTGTTAAAAACAGATCCCGGGCTTCATTTTGCACTTACTGATGGGGCTTTCTGGGATTCTGGCCAGGAATTTGTATTTTTGTTAAGAATGATAATTCTGGTGTACAGCCAGAACGTCTATGGGTTTATAACATAAAAATAATGATATTATTTGTTCTATGACAATTTAAAGGAGTGGAGTTGAAAGTAATTCAGGAAGATAAGAGTAAACTGTTATTACTAATTTGTTATGAGTCTTTGTTGGGACAATCTTATATTTTTGAGTAAGAATTTTCTCTACTTACATAATCAGTAGTGTCACTGATTATGTGACATCCTAAGCAGGTACTATTGAATATAATTTATTATTTAATTTTACATATACCTACTAAAGCAAAATATATTTTAAGAACTTCAACCAAGTGTTTAAATGCTTAACATGATGGGGGTGGGGGTGTGGGTAATCCTTGTATCTCATATGGTTTTCCTTTCTGGAATTTAAAGGTTTATAATAGACTAGTGGTTTTCCATCTTAATTTTTTAATGTTATTTACTCTGGAGTCTAAAACTGGTTTTGATGGTTATATAAAGGCTTATTATTCTTTCTAAAAAGTCATACTGCATCTCAGTAATCCATACCACCTTGGCAAGGACCCGTCTACAATGCTATCCAACCTGCTATTTGAAGACTTTCAAAGCCTGTAAATAAGAGTCGCTAAGCAATGTAATCACAGAGTTTTTTATGAGCAGGGAAATGGAACGCTTAAAAAAATGAAATTTTCAGCCTTCAGATGTTCTTTGTACACTCTTGGGAGACAATGTTCTTTTATTTACTTTTTTGTATAAAGAAAATATTTGCATTAAAAGCATTTCAGTAAGGGAAATCCTCATGATTTATATAATAATCTTGACATTTTGTGGTCATTACTCAGACATTTTGTTTACCATGAGGCTTTGAATTAAAATGTCCTTGTATCCTAGTAGAGTGGGATCCACCGTTCTGAGAATTAAGAACTACCTGTAACCATTCAGAAGTCCACTCTTTCACCTGAGTGAACAGGTGGAAAACCGGCTAGTCAAATTTGTAAGAGTATAAATTTTAATGTCATAATAGTATTGTAGAAACAACAAAATATACTGCTCCAGCTTAACCCTGTTACCATTCAAAACACTTCTTTATAGAATTCATGATAATTCTATGTATGCTTTACCACACCAACCCCATCTTATACAATGAGTGAAGAAGCAATGAAATATCCTGTGTATGGTCACAGCAGCCATGAAGACGTTAGCAATCTCTTTGTAGGGTGTCACCAGTACCATGCAGAAGACTAGAACAGCCTGTACTTTCTCCTGCCTTACCTCACCTGAAAGCCCTACCCAGGATGAACTGGAGTCATTCCTGCCTATTTTGGGAATTTATATGTTTACTGCCATTTTTATAGTAGGAGAGAACAGAGACCCTCGCTGTGGATTAGTGAAACCAGCTGAGCAGGTGGGGGTTCTGCTGAAATGAGCTGGGAAATAGGCCTCCTCTCTCACTCTGGCACACCTGTCCCACCCACCTCAGGTTTTCAGCACAATCCTCAGGAAAACAAATGGAATATTACAAATGTACATGTTTTTAAAATTAATGACTTCATAGTGGTTGTAAAAATTATACTTGCCAATATAAAAACTCAACCATAGGGAAAATTTCAAAAACAAATTTACAAAATTATTTCAAATCCTATCACTCAAAAATAGCTACTTCACTAACATCTGATGAACTTCTTTGCAGCCACCCTATGACTAGACAGGTGGGATAGAAACAATTTTAGAAAAATGGGATCATACTATCCAAGCTTTTTAAGTCAGAGTTCATGTTTTTAAAATCAGCTTTATTGAAGTATAATATGTGTACAATAAACTGCATCCCTTCAATGTGTACAATTCTATAAGTTTTACAATTTTTACACCTAGGAAACCACCACCACAATCAAGATATAGAACATTTTTAATCCCCCCAAACCATTCTTCATGCCCCTTTGCAGTGCATTCATCTCTCTGCTCCCAGCCCTAAATAACCATTGAAATGCTTTTAGTCACTATAAATTAGTTTAGATTTTTGTAGATTTTATATAAATGCAATTATACAAGTACTCTTTTGTGCTGGCTTCTTTCACACAAAGCAATAATTTTGAGATGTGTCTGCATTGTATATATCAGTGATTCATTCCTTTTCATTGTTGACTAGTTTTCCATTTATCTTTATGTAATTCTGTTTGAATTCAATGGAAGAAACATTTTGGGACTAGAAAGAATTCCAGAACTTTAGACACTGTGTCTTTAAACAAGAGATACTAGCTCTTTTTAAAACCTTTTATCTAAATTCAATAAATTAACATATAATGTATTGTTAGTTTCAGAGGCAGAGGTCAGTGATTCATCAGTCTCATATAACACCCAGTGATCATCACATCACGTGCGCTCCTTAATGTCCATCACCCAGTTACCCCACTCTCTCCACCCCCTTCTCCTCCATCGACCCTTAGTTTGTTTTTTTTTTGTTTTTTTTTTTTTTTTGTTTTTTTTTTGTTATTTTTTTTTTCTTAGTTTGTTTTCTAAGATTGAGAGCCTCTTATGGTTTGTCTCCCTCTCGGATTTCATCTTGTTTTATTTTTCCCTCTCTTCCCCTAGATTCCTCTTTTTTTTTTTTTTTTAAGATTTATTTATTTATGATAGACATAGAGAGAGAGAGAGAGAGAGGCAGAGACACAGGAGGAGGGAGAAGCAGGCTCCATGTCGGGAGCCCGACACGGGACTCCATCCCGGGTCTCCAGGATCGCGCCCTGGGCCGAAGGCAGGCGCTAAACCGCTGAGCCACCCAGGGATCCCTCTTTTTTTTTTTCTTAAAGATTTTATTTATTTATTCATAGAGATGCAGAGAGAGAGAGAGGGACACAGGCAGAGGGAGAAGCAGGCTCCATGCAGGAAGCCCGACGTGGGACTCAATCCCGGGTCTCCAGGATCAGGCCCTGGGCTGCAGGCGGCGCTAAACCGCGGCGCCACCGGGGCTGCCCCGATCCTCTGTTTTGTTTCTTAAATTCCACACATGAGTGAGATCATAATTGTGTTTCTCTGTTTGATTTATTTCACCTAGCATAATACCTTCTATTTCCCTCCACATCGTTGCAAATGGCAAGATTTCATTTTTTGAGATACTCTTAGTCATCTAAAATGAACAAATGACTGTGAAAAATTGTGAAAAACTATAGCTCAGCATTTAGATGTTTGATATTTTTAGACAATATGTATTAACAGCATTCTATTAACTCACTGCTATGAAACGTTAAGCAATTAAAATACTTCTACTCCTTCCACATCTTTGCCTCTGTTTTGTAAGGTGTTTATTATCATTGATATTTTTTTTATCGGTATTTATGAAATTTACACGTTGCTCAATAATTTCCACAATTATTTATCCTTTTTTAAAAAGTTTTTATTTAAATTCCAGTTAGTTCACAAACAGCAAAATATTCAGCTCAGATGTATAATTTAGTGATTCAACACTTACATACAACTCAGGTGCTCATTAGGACAAGTGCATTCCCCATCCCCTACTTCCCCCATGCCCCCACCCCTTGCTCTCATGGTTTGCTTCTTTTTTCCCCCACAGTCGTTTGTTTTGCTTCTTAAATTTCACATATGACTGAGATCATATGGTATTTTTCTTTGACATATTGCGCTTAGAATAATACTCTCTAGCTCCAACACAATTGTTTATTCTTCTACTTTTAAATGGGCTCAATACTTACAATCAATCCTTTTATGATGGCTTCTCCGTTCCTGTGTGTTTTATTGACTCATATCTTGATTGATGTGATGATCTTGATTGGCTAGATTTCTGTCAGATTTTTCCAAGAGAGGCTAATCTAAGTACATGCTTAAGAATACCTGTTTGTTACATTTGTTTTTAAAGATCAGTTTGGTGGGACATAAAGGTCTTGCTTTTTCTCAGAAAATAGAAGACATCACTTCACTGTCTTTTGGCATGGAAGTATTGCACTGAATAGCAGTATGTAGCCAGTCTTTTTTTCTTATATGTGATTTGCTTTTTCTGCATAGATGTTCATCTGGTGCTTAATTCTTCATATTTTAGCAGCAGCATCTGGATACTTTGGTGTTGATCATCTTGTATTAATTTTTTCCTGCTCTAATCACTGGTTCTGCCTTAGCTTACTAAAAAAAAAAAAAAAAAAGCATGTGTGTATATATTTTTATTCCTCAAGTTGTCCCCAAAAAGTTTTATTGGAGCTTCCAAAAATACCAAAAAAAAAAAAAAAAAATTAAAGAAAAAGAAAATAGGACTGCTGGGAAAATAAAACTAAGATGAAGCATACATAGTAAAGCCCCCAAATGTGCACAGTGAGAGTATAAGACTATTGGCCCCAAATTTGGTCGAGGGTTTTCTAGCAACTAATATAAAACAGAAGCAGCCTCTCTTATATGAATCTATATCCATAGGTTAAAAAGAAACCACTTAGAAGCTCTTCTTTTAAGATCCTTAGATATGAAAGAAAAGTGAAGATAAAAATATAGAATTAAGACAGGATTTTCCAATTAGGAGACTTGTTCATGTTCTTAGATGAAAGTGAAAATGAGTGAGAAAAAGATAAGAATGTGATTCAGGTATGTATATGTATTTCATAAATGTCAACTTCATTTGGCAAAACCACTATATATCTGTCCTTCAGCCTGTATGCCTGTAATGATCTATTTGGAATATGAGACCTTTTGCAAAATGATACATATTATTACAGTACTATATTTATTTACTCATGACAGACACACAGAGAGAGAGACAGAGACACAAGCAGGCTCCATGCAGGGCGCCCGATGTAGGACTTGATCCCAGGTCTCCAGGATCACACCCTGGGCCAAAGGGGGCGCTAAACCCCTGGGCCACCGGGGCTGCCTGAGTATGAGAGCTTTTAAACACCATTCCCAAATTTACTGTCATCTTCTTGAACACTATGAAGCTGATCTATATATATGAATAGATTATTAGTGGGAAACTCTTTGAAGAAAGGTGTAGTTAAGTCTTTGTGAAATATAATTGCAAGAAAACATTTTAAGAACAACTTAAGAGGATTTCATTATTTTTCCCTATACATACATGAGTGCTAATGTAATCTGCAGTTTCTGAAAGTTTTCCAATAATTTCTATGATTACTCTAAAATTATCTGGTGTAGGGCAGCCCTGGTGGCTCAGCGGTTTAGCACCACCTTCAGCCCAGGGTGTGATCCTGGGGTCGGGGGATCGAGTCCCACGTAGGGCTCCCTGCATGGAGCCTGCTTCTCCTTCTGCCTGTGTCTCTGCCTCTCTCTCTCTCTCTCATGAATAAATAAATACAATCTTAAAAAAATTAAAAAATAAAATTATCTGGTGTATAATTAGTATATCTAATAATTGGATGTACCAGATATGCTTTATTAAAGCTCCTTAATTAATACAAGCAAAATTTAAATCTATTGTTATATTTATAAATGAGCCTAGAGAAAACACTTTTATTTACTCCCCAAACTTATACACTGTTTACATGAATGTCTGCTAATACTATTTTTTTTAAGTTTTTTAAAATTTATTTATTCATGAGAGACACAGAGAGAGAGAGAGAGCGGCAAAGACACAGGCAGAGGAGCAGGCCCCACGCAGGGAGCCCATTGCGGAACTCCATCCCTGGTCTCCAGGGATCACACCCTGGGCTGAAGGCGACGCTAAACCGCTGAGCCACTAGGGTGTCCCTGCTAATACTATTTTTATAGTTTAAATTACCTTACTCAAAGTATAGTAGAGGGGTAACTTAATTCAAGAGAGAAAGCTGAAATGAAAAAAGTGACTGAAAGACCTAGTTTTTCTTTTATGCTAATTATCTTTATTTCCTTAAGCGTGATTTGGTTTGTTTGTTGAATCAAAGGCAAATTAATGATTGCGCTTCATTGTGACTTTAGTCCCATTTATGTGAATTTTTATCTTACAGAGTTTAAATATCTTCCAGAACCTAAATAAACGCCAGTTTGAAACAGTCATTCATTTGTTTGAAGTTGCAATAATAGCAACTGACCTGGCTTTATATTTCAAGTAAGTACAGAGCAGAATTCCCTTATATTCTGTGTGCTTCTGCCTTACATAAAAGACCCATTGCATTCCGGTTAAAAAGCATTTCTTCACACATACATTTATCCACTTTACTTTTGGATTATCAGTAGAATACCCTCAAGGTATCTGATAGTTAGTTTACTAGGCATCTGAAAATATATTTTAGAAAACTAACCCCCTAACGTCAATTAGTTGGTTACCTGAAGAAGTTTGAATTGAAGAATGTACAGCAAGGTTGGTGGATTGCCAGAGGAGTGATGCCACACAGCCTTATGAGGTGATTTTTGTTGCGGTAGATTCATCATGGTTCAGAGTCTGGTATTTAGAGTTGCAGGATCAGACATTTGATTCTGCTGGAGTCTGGAAGCTAAAAAATCTTGGTGATACTGATGCATATTAACCAAACTCACATAATTCTGAAATTACATACAGCAGAGCACTAGCCTATTTATAATAATAATAATAATCAAAGAAACCAGACACTCCAAGCTTTTGCCCATTTCTTGTCAGTGAATTATAAAGTTCTTGGTGAAAATGGATTAGAACACGGTGAATTAGTTATAATATCCAGCTATTTAATGACTTAGATTGTAGTATCAATACCCAAATATCCATAACCCAGATTCAACAAATGCTAAGATTTTGCCACACCCATCTGAGATCATTTTTTTTTAATGGAAAAAAAGTAATGCAATTGAGGCATCCAAGAAAAGACCCTCCCTTCTCCCTCACAGATACAATTCTTTTTTTTTTTTAAAGATTTTATTTATTCATGAGAGATACACAGAGAGAGAGAGAGAGAGAGAGAGAGGAACAGACACAGGCAGAGGGAGAAGAAGGCTCCATGCAGGGAGCCTGACGTGGGACTCGATCCCGAGTCTCCAGGATCAGGCCCTGGGCTGAAGGCGGCGCTAAACCACTGAGCCACCTGGGCTGCCCCAGATACCATTATTCTGATGTTGATATATACTTGTTCTTTCCATCCATGTTTTTATGTTGTTAAATGTGTTTTCAAATTTTCCATAAATAGTATCATACTGTACATATTTTTCTGCAACTTACTTTTTCATGTAACATTAGGTTTTAAAGATTTATTTTGGTGGTAAATGAAGATCCAGTTCATTAGTTTTATTAACTGTATATTCAACTGTATGAATATGCCATAATGAATTCAGTGGTTCTTCTATGAATGGACATTTAGATCGTTTCCAACTTTTCATTTTCATTGACAATGTTGTATTGTATATCCTTGTATGCATGTGAGAGTTTCTCTAACATACGTAGCTAGACATGGGATTGCTTTAGGGCTTGCAAATCTTCAGTCTTATACTACATTGCAAAACTGCACTCCTGAGTAGTTTCCCCAACTTAAATTCCCACCAGCGGTGTGCAGTTCCTATTATCCCATATCTGGACTACCCTTTATCTGGGGACACTTGTTTATCTTGTTAATTTGAGTGTGAGATGGTATCTTATTGATGTTCAAATTTGTATTTTCTTTTTTGCCAGTGAGGTTGAGCATCTTCTCATGTATTTTAGGTTCTAATTCTTTGCTGGTTTTATGCATTATATCTCATCACAGCCTGTGGCCTTTATGTTTATGTTATGATCTCCTTTGTCACATGTTATTTTTAGTTTCGATGTATTCAAACTTAGGGATTTTTTTTTCCTTTTGTGGCTTGTGCTTTTTCTGTCTTAAATCCTTTCTATATCAAGTTTAACAGCCACTCCCTATTCTTTTATCCCCTGACCCCTTAGATCCACTATGTGGATATCTGATGCAAAGTGGGAACATGAAATCTGAAAAGCACATATTAAAGATACTTTTTTTTTAATTCTTATTTATTTATGATAGTCACAGAGAGAGAGAGAGAGAGGCAGAGACACAGGCAGAGGAAGAAGCAGGCTCCATGCACCGGGAGCCCGATGTGGGATTCGATCCCGGGTCTCCAGGATCGCGCCCTGTGCCAAAGGCAGGCGCCAAACCGCTGCGCCACCCAGGGATCCCCTAAAGATACTTTTTATCTCTGGTCTTATATGCTTAAACCGTTGCACAGCTATATCTTTTTTAGGAAGAGAACTATGTTTCAAAAAATTGTTGATGCTTGTGAAAAAATGGAAACGGAAGAAGAGGCCATCAAATATGTAACCATTGATCCAACCAAAAAAGAGGTTATCATGTAAGTAGTCAGAATTTTATTCCTCTTTTGGAAAAAAAAAATACCCCTTATTTTGTGTATCTTTCTTCTTAACAATTGTTGTTTTCTCCCAAGGGCAATGATGATGACTGCATGTGACTTGTCAGCTATAACCAAACCCTGGGAGGTACAAAGTCAGGCGAGTACAGTTATGTTTCCTTTTCTGTCACATGCGCAGGTACTATCTAGGTCCCATATAAGAGCAAACATGAAGATTCTGGCAATCTCGGAATTTTGTTATAGCTAGCAATTATGTGACTATATATTTTGTAAGCAATTATCTTTCATTATTGTAGAACAAACAATGAATTTATAATTTAAAAAGAAAAAAGAAACTTGAGAAGTTAAGACAAAAATAAAATGTTCCCTGTTGGATTTCTGCTAATGAAGAAAGGCAAATGGCTTTCAAGAGCTCACAAATGTCAGTAAGACAATAGGTCATTTGGTTAGGCCCCAGAACAAGGCAAAGAGAAGGGACCTTAGAAAGAAAATGCTTTCTGCAAGGAATTATTTATCATTGAATATGCTGCAAAAAGTTTATATAAAATTATTAGAAGATAAATCAGCATAAAACAAAGATGAATCATTAGTGCTTTCCTCTATCAAGGGTGGTTTTGCTCCTACAACCCTGCTGTCAATCATTAAAAGACACTGTCTATAGTAAGTTCATGTTTACAGGTGTCTTCTCCAATTCTTTGCCTTGGGTTGTGAGAGTCAGGAGCTACTAGTTTACTACTTGATTTCTTGCTAACTGGATGAAAGAAGCTTCTCCTTTTCCCTCAGTGAATTCTAGGAAAAACCCAACTTAGAAAAGAGACAGAATTCACTGGGTTCAACTATAACTGTGGGTTGTATTTGGAAAGATGGAATAATTGGAACCATCAAATTTCAAACCAAATACTTGTGCTCTTTCCACCCTGATATGCCTATTCTTCCTCCTTTATTCTTTATCTGCACAATTGCCCAGGCAGGAAACCTGGGGCTTTGCATGAAGTTCATCTCCCCATTCCTGTCGTCACACTTGCTATAGCCTCAGGTCAGACTCCCACCCTTCTTCATCAGCACTAGGGTGGCAGGGGTCCTCCTAAGTGATCCTCCCTCATCCTTAGCTACCCAGCCCTCCTCTGAGCTGCTGCTGGGATTGTTTATAAATAGAGCTTTGCTCAGCCACTCCTCTGCTTAAAAGCCTTCTAAACTCCCCACAGCCAGAGGTTTTCAAGCTTTCTTTCAAAAAAGAAGTAAGGTCCATCCTCCACAAAGAGTTGTATACAAAGATCACTTTATATAAAAGAAAAAAGCAAAGTTACTTTAGCTTATTATCTCTCTTGACCCCTACCTGTTTGGCCTGCTAGCGCACTTTAGAACAGTAGGACTGCAGGAATAAGAATCCCTGGTCTAGAGAATCAAACTTCCTAGCAAAGCTTACATGGCCCGTCACTACCTGTTCTTAATGCACACTCACCAGATTATTTCCTGTCACTCTCCTGTTCACCACTTCACATTCCAAGCTCTGGACATTCAATTTTATCTCTGCAGGTAGTCTCCCCCTCCTCTTTATCTGAAAAACTACTATCCATCCTTGATACAACATAAATGCAAGCTCCTTTTTCACAAGCTCCTTGATCCACCTCACTTCATTCTACTACTGTTCCAGCACTTTATCCACATAGTTTATATAACCATCTCTACTAGACTGGAAGCATCTTAAAGGGAAAAAATCACATCTTATTCTTCCTGGGAAGCCTGCTTCATGCCAGTATGAGGCAGTTAGTGGGTGCTCAGTAAATTTGATAGATATTGGGTTTTTTAAAGCTATATAAATTTACCTTCAAATATCCTTACACTATAATCAAGTAAAGCTGTGTTCTAATCTGTGTGCATGTGTGTGTGCATGCAGGTAATATGCTAGATGCTAACAGATAAGCAGCACAAGAGGAGGATGTGTGGGAAGCTTCAGAGCTTGAAGCAAAATGTAACAGAATTAAACATCCTCCAATCTCCCCTTTTCATTGTTGAGAGGTCGTGGCAATACAAATAGGAGATAGGTACTCCCAGAATGGGCCTAGAATGCTGAAGTGGCAAGAGAAATTTCCCTTTCCCATTTAGATATAATCTGTAGGTGATATATTTTTATTTGTTTATTTTTAAGATTTATTTATTTGAGAGAGAGAGAGAGAGAGAGAGAGAGAGAACAGAGGAAGGGGCGGAAGGAGAGAGAGAGAGAGAGAGAGAATCTCAAGCAGACTCCCTACTGAGCATGAAGCACAACACGGGGCTTGATCCCATGAATCTGAAATCACGACCTGAGCCAAAATCGAGAATCAGAGGCTTAACTGACTGAGCCACCTAGACACCATCTTTCTAAAACCATAGAGTATATGGTGTGACAACACCTCAAGCATTAATATAAACGGTATCCCTAAATGTCACTCATAATGGTAAAATACAAATTCTCTATTAATAAGTCACTTTCATGAACCAAATCCTATTCTTATTTGCAGGTGGCACTTTTGGTTGCAAATGAATTTTGGGAACAAGGAGATCTGGAGAGGACTGTGCTGCAACAACAGCCTATTGTAAAGACCTTGACATAAAAATGCACTATTTATTACAAATTATCAATACAAATAGTCTATTTTCCTGAGTCTTAAAAAACTATCCTTAAAGAATTTATTTCTCTTTCTAGCCTATGATGGACAGAAACAAAAGAGATGAACTACCTAAACTTCAAGTTGGATTTATTGATTTTGTTTGTACTTTTGTATATAAGGTAAGTAAAAAAAAAACAAAAAACAAAACAAAACAAAAAAGAATGATTATATATAATCATTTGAGGATGAGGATTTTTCTTTCAAACTGTTACCAAAATCAAGTCACTGATATGAAAAGCCATGAGTGGTAACCTTGTTTCTCCAAACTAGCTTGAGGAATTACCCTAATCTCATTCTGAGGTGGAAGAAAAACTAGGAGAACTCAGACATGAGCACATTGTACAGACCAGACTTACTTGGAAAACAGCACCTGTCCTCCCTGTTTCCATGGCACTAAGTTAAGCTCATCCTAGCACTGTAACAATTCCTTACAGCTCCTTCTCTGCATATGAAACGTACTGAAAATCAACTATATGATTTAAACCATTTCTGACCTAAAATTCTCTCTAGGAGTTCTCACGGTTTCATAAAGAAATCACACCAATGCTGAATGGTCTTCAGAACAACAGAGTAGAATGGAAATCCCTAGCTGATGAGTATGATGCAAAGATGAAGGTGCTTGAAGAGGAGGTGAAAAAGCAGGAAGAAGGAAACATGATTGCAAAAGGTGAGAAGAAATCTGTTTCTGCTCCTTGTAAAGTAACAGGAGTCAGGCTGAGCTTAATCTCACATGACAAAACCATAAGTAAATGCAAACAGGAAATTTGCTTTTCCAAATAAATTGATTAGTGCTTTTCAGATATCTCCACCCCCAAAACAAGATCTTATGAATAATTTCAGGAGGAGTTGACTGGTCTAGTTGAAGTAGGAATTGGGGCTAGGCTTCCTCATCCACACTAGTATGTGGCTAGAGTACCTCTGTAGAATAATGAGATTTTAGAAACATGAAAGCCAGAACCAGTTGGATCATGGTTAGGTGAGAAAACAATTTTAGTCCTAACATTACACATCAGCTATGAGACTTGGGCAACTTGCTTAACCTCTCTGAGCTCAATATTCCTCTCTACTTAATGAGATTTTGCAGATCTCCCTCCAGCCTCCCTTCCGGATTTAAGGAAGGCCCACATGAAAGCAAAGCTGGCCAGATGAATGGTGTGATTTGACGGGTATTCCAAGACTGACTGTGCCTCAAATGTCCCCATATAGTGCTGTTTTCCTGATGAAACTTCTACTATTGCTGGGGTCTCTGTTGGGCTTAACATAGTTATCTTCAGAAAACCATTGTTAAGATGTTTAAGATCAATGATGAGTTTATCAGATGACAGAAATGTCATCTTCAAATGGGAATGCTAATGTCATGACGATGTAGGAAAAGATGTTAGGGTTTGAAGCAGATGGCCAAGAAAGGATTCTTGAAACATCTTTGGTGCAAAAATAAAAAGGTGATTTTAATAAAGTGCAGTGACAGGGCTTGTGGGCAGAAAGAGCTGGACTCATGAGGAGTGGCCCATTATATACTTTCAAGTTGGGAGGGGGCTGGGGATAGCATAAGTCTCTGAGGAATTTTGGTAGCAAGGTTTCCAGGACCTTGAGGGGGCTAGCTATTGTTGGGAAAAGGTGATTTACTACCATCTAATAAAACCTGAGTCATGAGACCCATCATATGTATATTGGTGGACCATATGCTTGGGGGACAATTGCCAACATGTATCTTGGCAGGTAGAGATAAAGGAGATTTCTAAAGGAATCTTTATATGTTAAAGTTAGACTTACAGGATCCTCGAGGTCAGGCTAAGGTTGCCTTTTGCCCTTAGCAAAGTATTAACATGGAGGCGGTTGAGTCCCTGGAGGAATGTCACTCTACCTGTTGCAAGGACTTGTCAATGGGCTGTAGGTAGTAAGGAAATTAATTTTTCTTCTGCCTTTGTTTCCCACATCAATGACTTCATACTTTGTCTTGAGGGTTCAACACTTAAAAGGTTTTGTAAGAAATTTTTGTTGTTTAACCAAGAAATCAGCTCTGTCTGGAAGAGCTCCGTAAAACAAAAACATACCACGTTCCTTTTAGATAGTTCTATTTTGTTTACTGGTATTAAAAAAAAAAAAATCATGGCGAGAAAAAGTATTTTGCTTAAAAGGTTAAGGATGTCCTTCAACAGAATAAAAGTAGGTTTGACTTCTTCATATCCATTCACCAATGTATTTTTTGGGTGTCTATTCTGTGCAAGGCCCTGTTAGGAAGGGCCTGGGGAAAGTTGGGGTCCTTATCTCAGAGCTTACCACCTGGTAGGGGAGCTAGACAGTAAACCAACAAATGAGTAATCGATTATCTACCTATAATCATGAACAATTGATTATAACTATCAGAGAAAGCTATTGATTATAATTGATTATAACTATCAGAGGAAGGATGCTTATGCTGAACTCTGAATACAGGAGGCTTTGACTAAGCAAGAAAAGGATGAGGGGTTGGGGAGGAAGCCAAAACTAGAATATGCATGACAGCCTTGATGTGGAAATAAGCCTGACGCAACAGAGGAATGTAAGAACTAGTGTCTGGAGTCTACAGAGCAAGCAGGCAAAGAGTTCCAGATGAAGCTGGTAAGGCAGTGCTGCTGAATAGTGTTGCCTTAAAGGACTTGCTTGGGGATTTGTCCTCTAGAAGAGCAAGGGGGGAGTCATCATGGGGATTTAGAAGGGAAAGCAGTAACCTGATTTGCACTTCAAAAAGATAATACAAGTGGTAAATTTTATGATGCAAGTGAAAAGCAAAGGTATTTCTTAGTACAATTAAATTTAATCCTTGTCTCAATTTTATGATGAACAGGCTATCAGGTTAAGTGGCTCCTAACATTTTCTTTTAGTATTCAGTATATTGGATATAGATCTTCTGTCTTTATTTGCATAAAAAATTACTTCTGAAATTTCTTCCTTCTACCCTGAGAAGTCTCTGTGAACTAAGAACATTATTTTGTATCTTTAGGCAACAAGCTTCATGCCTGGCACAAAGCAACAAGTCAGATTTCCAGACTGTACAGTTCAGTGGTTTGCTTGAGAAACAGATGTTAAGTGGTTAATCATTTATAAGATTGTTTTTTAAATGGACCAACTCTGAACATGAATTCAAGTTTTTAAATGGTCAAACACGTAGTATTTGTTTTAAGCTAAAACTATTAACTAGGTAAAAGTTGATACTAACATCATGAGAGTGTTAGAATAAAAACACTGTGTTTCCACTGATTCCCAGTACTACTGCTTTTCTCCTTTTTACCAGCCACAGAAGATTCAAGAGGTGGTGTTGATGACAAAAAGTCCAAAACCTGTCTCATGTTATAATCCAACTGGTCTAAATTTCAAATATTGTTTCTACTTTCGAAGAAAAAAAGAAGAAACAAAAGAGCTTCAGCAAACTTCATTCAGCACACCATCAACTGAGTAAGAGGATCTCCAGATAGGCTACCCTTGTGACCACCAAAAGAAAATATATTGCTAGCCTGAAAACCCTGAGGGTAAAATAACGTTCAACAAAAGTACAAAATTATAAGATGAAAATAAGTGCATTTTTGGTGCCAATCTGTTTTAAATTAAAAATATATAATCCTGAAACTAGTCACCAATTCTTTTTTTTAAAGGTTCTTATTAATAGTATTAATAGTATTTCCTAGGGCTACCATAACAAAATACCAGATTGAGTGGTTTAAAGCACAGACATTTATTTTCTCACAGTTCTGGAGGCTAGAAGTCCAAGATCAAGGTGTTAGCAGGGTTGGTTTCTATGAGGCCTCTCCCCTTGTAGATGGCCATCTTCTCCCTGTATCTTCACGGTCTTTCCTTTTGTGTGTCTGTGTCCTAACCTCCCCTTCTTATAAGGACACAGTCATAATGGATTAGGGCCCATTCACGATCTCATTTTACCCTAATTACCTCTTTAAATATTCTATCTTCAAATATAGTCACATTCCGAGGTACTAGGGGGTTGAATTTCCACATGAATTTTGGGTGGGGAGACACAATTCAGCCCATAACATTAATAACTGTGATTCATACCTCAAATTCCTTCCTAAACTAGAAATCTCTCATCAACACATCTTAAGAATAGTAAATACAGTATATAATTTATAACATCTGTAAGCACTATATACAAAACAAATAACAGGATGTCAAATTTTATTCCATCGGAAATGCTTTTCATCTCTTTCCTCTACTTTTTATCCTTGATAATAGAAGGGTGAAGACCATACTGCTTTTGACAGTTTCTAAACTATGTCCATGTCCTATGCCCATCCCTCTCCCCAAGCCTGAAAGCAATTGTTTTACATAAAACTAAGAATATTTTAAAATATTTTATTCTCATTGAAAGAATTATCAGTATATAATGCATTCCCTGGATAATCCTAATGTAAATTAAATCAGATAATAAATGTTATGCATTATTAAGAAGCATGTGATTTGATTATGTAAGAATTTTATTATCAAATGCAGTTTAGAGGAACTTCAACAGAGGTTATTTTTTAAAAATGATTACTAGAACTATCTATCAGGCATTCTAAATATTGATTTGTCAAATCAAGGACAATCAACTACTACTTCATGGTGCACATCTGGACATCAGAGAAATTTAGGATTTCTTCTTTTACTTAATCTATGATCATAGACCAAATAATAATAATTATGCCATAGATACTGCCACAAATTTTCTTGTCAAAGACATCTAAATATTAATGAATCAGACTGACAAATTATGAACTTCAAATGTTTTGTTATACAGAAGATGTTGTTCAATTTGAAGCGGTCAAGAAAGAATAAAGTCACCATTCATTTTATGTTTACAAGTAAAAATAGTAAGATTTAGAATCATAGGATTGCTACTTTCACATTAGTATGTAAGATCTGTGAGAAGTAAAATTTTTGTCTATTTTTTTGTCCTCATAAGGATTGATTTTTTCATTTAAATTCAACTAATTAACACATAATGTATTATTAGTTTCAGAGGTAGAGGGCTGTGATTCATTAGCCTTATATAGCACCCAGTGCTCATGACATCACATGCCCTCCTTAATGCCCATCACCCAGTTACCCCATTCCCTCCATCCATCTCCCCTGCAGCAACCCTCAGTTTGCCTATTTTTGTCTGTTTTATTCCTGACTCTATGCTGGCACTTAGAGAGTAGTGCCTGGTACAAGGTAGGTTCTCAGTGAATATGAATGAATATTTTGAATAAATGTCATAACAAACAGGTATAAATGAGGAGTGCCCATAAGGTAGTAAAATATTTTTTAGAGGGGAAAAAACTCATTCAGTATATAGACACAAATGGGTGTTGTCTATTAAGTCATCACCTTGAATAAGTGATACACATACACCTTCTTTCCATCACTTAAAATAATTTTGAAGCTCCACTTTTAGGATTATTTTAGAAACTGCCTAAGAACCTCTTCCTTTAGCTTCTGTGTGATTTTGGACTCCGCAAATTATCAGCTCAAACAACTTCCCCTCCTCATTCACTAGAAAGCAAACTGAGGACCAGAGATACACCACCCCTGAAGGTCTGCAAAAATAGGAACTTTGCTTAAGTAAGAGCAAGCAGAAGAAAGCATTAACTTCATATCCCAAACCAGTGGCCCACTGAACACTACTGACTGCACTATAGCCAAATGTGAGACAAGTATCTCAGAGAATTAATCTTTAAACTCATCTTGAGGTCTTTTCAAATACTTCTTAAAAACATGACTTCCATTATGTATGAATCGACTGTTATGATTATATATAATGATCTAAATTTGTTAATGAACCTGATGTCCATAAACCATACTTGCAATACCAAATACATGGATCTGTTTTAAGAGCGTAGTTTTTCTAGTTATCACTTAATTTTATAGGAATTTTATTTTCTGATGATCACTAACTATGAATATATTTTTATCATAAAAATGTTTTAGCTACATATATACTGATTATCAGTTTGCTGCTGGACATTTCAACACTTTTTCCTCAGAAACCAAGATTCCTTTTTATTCACTATAAGTAGTGAGATTTAAAAAAAAAATACAATTTGTTTAAGAAATAAGGGGATTTAAAAACAATGTTCAATATTAATAAACCAATACTGATTTACTGTTTTTTGATGGTTTATAAAGGATTGCATAATTATTTCCTAGAGAGTTCCTTTGTAGCAATCTCACATATAATAGAAGCCTGATGAATATTTGAATTAATGAATAACAACTATTTAATAAAAGGAAAATCTCTGATACTAACCATTTAAAAGTAAAACACTAAACTACTTATCCTGCAATTTAATGCTAATCATTCCAATGTTTAAATGCCATTTAAAATAGTTTATCTTCAACAAAATAGTTGAAATGCTGTGATTGCTTTCTATAGGTCCTCTCTCTTCACCAAATCGTCCATTTTCTCCTCTATCCATCTCTTTATTCTTTACAAAAATGGGTTAAAACCTTTTTTAAAAAATTAAATCCATTTAAAAATTTGATGAAATCTATGGACCCTTTCCCTCCAAAAAATACACATAATCATCGAACTCACATACAGATTCTAAGAGTACTTAGCACACCCACTGACTCTGAGGGGTATGATCATCAAATTAAGAAGTTATATTTTATAATATATCCTGGTATATAAGTATATCCATATTTTATGACTGTATCTGAGATAAGCTCTAGCAATACTATTATTCAGTTAAATTATCTTATAGAATCTCTCTGTTGGAGAGTCAACTTTTGTGAACCTAATAATGTTTAAGACTTCTGGGACCTCATCTGCCATGCCCTGCCACCCCATGGTATTAATTTACTTTATAATAAACTACTCACATGCTGGGAAGTCAAATTTGATTATAACAAACTCCCTTAAATAGTATAGGTGAGAAGGAAGCAAAAGAAAGGTAAGGCTAGAAACTGGTGGTAATGGGAAAGAGGGGTGCCGATATATCAAAAGAAAGCAAAAAAGTTGAAGACATACTTACTCTATTTTATCATTTTTGCGAGACACCAATAATTCTAACAATTTAAACTAATTTAGGCAAAGGAAGATAAATAAGAATGAGTAAAGACAACTACAAACTGCAGGAACAATGGACTCCCTGTACAGTGTACTAGCTTCATCCTCTACGAGCTATAAATGGAGCAGTTGTAGGATAAGCAATTGAAAAGATACATAAGAGATGGGAAACATGTCTCCAACAGAACTGAAAGACTTCCAAAGCAGCCAACATCTTGAAAGTAGTTGGATTTTTATTTCCGAAGACAAACTACTCAAGCTGCAACTTGTAGATAAATTTTTTGTGAAGAGTTTCAAAAAAAACAGTTTCAAAGTGTACTTTCACATTAAGGAATGTGGGCTTCTGTCTTCCATCTCACAGAAATAAATCTTGAAAATAGTCATCAAATTCTTCTTCTCTATTTAAAAGAAAAAGTATACATATTGATTAAAATCAACAGTTACAGAAAAAATTACTGGGTGACATATGTGATTAATGAAAATAAAATATTTTAACTTAATATAATTTGCTGATTTATATATATATTGATATATTTCATGATACAGCCATCAAAACTAAGAATTAGTTTTTGGAATAATCATAACTATACTCAGACTGATTAAATTTAAAATGTTTTACATGTTGCCACCTCTCCCTAAATGTTTTTTTTCCAAAGATTTTATTTATTTATTCATGAGAGACACAGAGAGAGAGGCAGAGACATAGGCAGAGGAAGAAGCAGGTTCTCCACGGGAAGCCCAATGCAGGACTAGATCCCAGGACCCGGGGATCATGACCTGAGCCAAAGGCAGATAGATACTCAACTACGAGCCACCCAAGCGTCCCTCCCTAAATGTATTTTTTACCTAAGATTTTTACCTTAAAGTATATTCTTTGTGAAATGTTACTGCTTTTCTTTACTTTTTTGGTGGACTTTGTAACTTATCTGTTCATTCTCATTCCAAACTATAGTCTTTTTTTTTTAAATGTTTTTTTAAATTTTATTTATGATAGTCACACAGAGAGAGAGAGAGAGGCAGAGACATAGGCAGAGGGAGAAGCAGGCTCCATGCACCGGGAGCCCGACGTGGGATTCGATCCTGGGTCTCCAAGATCGCGCCCTGGGCCAAAGGCAGGCGCTAAACCGCTGCACCACCCAGGGATCCCTTTTTTTTTTTTTTAATTTTTTAAAAAAAATTTTATTTATGATAGTCACACACACACAGAGAGAGAGAGAGAGAGAGAGCGCCAAACTATAGTCTGATCAAGAAATGAATGAAAAAGAAAACTATTTTCAGGAAAAAAAACAAATCTTACTCCTAGGAATGGGGAAAACCTGCTTAGGCTATAGGTTTTTATTGCTCTGAGAATAGTAAATATATTTGTAGCAGTAAATATCATGTCTCAAACAATGAGTCAAACTCTGAAAGGAGATATGAAATTGTATTATATAATATGTTAAAATACTATGAAAACTGTGTCAAGTACTAAATAAATATTAGCGCTGGGAACCAGAGTGGTACAGGAAAATACGACAGGGTTTCAAGTCAGACAGTGTTTAAGTCCCAGCTCTGTCACTTATTGGCTTAGATGAGCAGGTTACTTAACTTCTCTGGGTTCAGTCTCCTTATTTATTCAATGGAGAACATTATATTTCTTGACAGAGGTGCTGTGAGGATTAAATGTATATACACGCAGTTGTATATTTGTATATTGTTTTCTTCCTTCTGGGATAGGGAATCATGCTGGAAAATCAAATTGAGTCTACCAATCTCTTCAGAAAAAAGTTTTTATTTTATTTTTTTATTATTTTTTATTTTTTTAGAAAAAGTTTTTAGATGAAGGATCTACAATGGCACTACATTATCTGGTTTCAAGTAACTGTGAATGCATAAAGCCATTATACCCATGTTCAAATTTTTTAAAAAATTACAGAATCAGATAAAGTTGATTTAAGAATAATCTTCAATTTGGTATTCCCCATGTTATTGTCCCTTCTTCCCCAATATGAAAGTAAAATGCAGTAAAATTTTAAAAATTGAAGAACTTAAATATAGGAAATTAACTGAATTTCTGTGTAGGTTTAGATGTTTAGTACTTGATCAATGTCAAGTATTTGTAAGGTCACAAAGAATGCTGGATTATGAGTTTTCTTAGGATTTACTCAAGTATCATCACTGCCTAAAAAGGTGAGCTGATCTTAAGTCCTATTCTGTCATTTTCAACGACAAAGCTCCTTAATGGGAAGTTATACCATTAAAAGTTTAGCCCACGTTTAATTAGAATAGCAGAATTTTATTTACAGTGAAAACTTTTTTATAATCTGTTCTTTAATGATTACACATTTAGGAATTCTTTATTTGGCTAAGGGGGAAAAAGTTAAGGTCACAGAAAAACGTTATCTTCTTTAAAGATTATTAAACACACCTGAATTCTATTACACTGAGAACATATCATAAATAGCAAGATGTTTCATAATCAGCTTAAATTAGTGAATTATGATAGATTCAACAGGTGTCTTTCCATTATGAACCAATATGCCTAACGACTAAAAAATGGCACTAAAATTTATTGAGAACTTACATTTGTAGGTATTGTACCAAGTGCTTTACCTTCTTTATTTCATTAAATCTTCGTAATAAACTCTATGCAGTAGTTATTATTTTATTGTCTTTTAACAGATAAAGCTCAAGGGCTAAACATCCCTGCATATGACAAGAGTTGATAAAATTTCAGCCCACATACAGACAGCTCTTCCAACCCAAAGCAGGTAACAATGTGCACATTGAGCTATCTGTCTTTGGGGGGCTAAGGTAGCTGTTGCCAAGTAAACTTTTACCCATACGTAGCTTCAAGGGGCTCCCTGTACAAGTTTATGATGATCAGAATATCATGAATAGGCTGCTCTGAAGTAGGAAACAGCCCTTCTCTGAGGGATTCCAAGCAAAGACCAGAGGGCCATTTGTCAAGGTGAGCTGAAGAAAGGTTTACTCACTGAGAGGAAGCTGGATGAGTTAGCTATTTATGGCCACAAACAATGACTTCCGGGAATAAACTCTGATCTTACCATGCTAGGCAGTCCTTGGCATTAAAAAGACATTCATGACAAGCTTTTTCATTAACTGTTATCAAGAATGGCTGTGGTTGTAGCTTCTTTACTGATGCAAAGGATATACATTATCTATTAGTATCAGGACTCACTGTGATTTTTCATCGGTCTCTGGTAGGGGGCCCTTCCAAAGTTCAGAATCTGAAGTACCTTCTTCATCAGAATTTCCTGTTCATTTAAAAAGAGATTTTTAAAAATGTATTATATTTAAAACACATTTTGAACTACCCACCAATGCAACTAAATTAACCTCAGATTTAACAGCAGTTTATTTTTAACATTTTAAGATGTAATTCACTCTTTCAGACCAATAAATTCTTTTTTAAAAATAAATAAATAAGCTGAGCTATATCCAAGAGTCTCAGCAAAAAAAAAAACAAAGAAAGTCTCATGGGAAAATTCCCTAAGTTACACGGAGTTAAAGTAGCAATTCCAGTATTAACTTTTAAAAAGGAACTATCTCTTGCAATACAATTGTCGTTTAGTTTCTTCTTTCTGTTGGCATACAAAAGACATGCAGGTTAAGATTTGGAGTATAGGTAGAGTATATTTACATTAGGATCAAGAACTCAAAAAACAAACTAGTATGTAGGACTAGCTAGTTAAATTATAAAAAATATTGTCAGATGCTTTTAAAAATTGATGCTGATTAAATTAATTAGAAGAAGTTGGTTGCAGTAAAGAACTAGGCATACTCACATTGTTAGGAGTAAAAACTATGTAAACTTTTCTTTAGGAAAATTTAACAATATGATCAGTTTAAAATGTACATATCCTTTGACCAACAATGCTGCTTTTAATGATTTAATTATTTACTTAAGCACCTGAGATACATGTACAAAGACATTCATTATATAACAACAAAAGAAAACAACCTATATCCCACCAATTAGGGATTAAGGATGGTTAAATTAATATTATACAACTGTTTAAAAAAACCTTAATTAGCATATCTATATGTATTACCATGGAAAAATGTCTGTGCTGTATCAAATTTTTAAAAAGTTACAGAAAGAAAAAAAAAAAAAACAATTACAGAAAGCATTCATGGTAAAATCTAATTTATGATTACATATGTGTATATAAACTGTAAGTTTATAAGGACCAACCAAACTTAACAGTAATTATACTACCTGTGGGCCTGGGATACTTTCACTTTATCTTAAGTATTTCCAAAGTTTTTTTGTATTTTAAACAATAATCATGTATTACCCTTAAAAATCAGTCAAAATAATAAAGATATTTCTATTTCTTAAATATAACAAAATAGACATGTTTCAGAAAATCACCCTGTATTAGTGAACTAAAAATTATCAAACTCTGAAATATGTATTACCAGGCAATAAAAGTATATGCCATAAAGTAATTACATTACAAATAGCTCCTCTCCAATAAGTTAGTCTCAAAAAGAACGGACACAAATTTGGCCTGTCAATACAGCATGCCCTTTACTTAAACACACATAAAAATAAAACAGCATTGATTTGCCACAGTGGTTTTAGCCTTTTACCTGTTGGACTTTGATCCTTGAATCAATATGCATGTTTGAACTTTGGTCTTAACTGCATCTATTCTGTCTAGCATAAATTTTAACAAAAATGGCAGGGAAAAAAGAAAAGGAAAGAGGTTGTACTTTTTTTTTTTTTAAGGAGGGAGTGGGGGAGGAGCAGAGGGAGAAGGAGAGAGAGAATCTTAAGCAGGCTGCATGCCCAGTGTGGAGCCTAAAGTGGGGGGGCTCAATCTCACAACCCTGACATGATGACCTGAGCTGAAATCAAGAGTCAGATACTTAACTAACTGAGCCATCAGGCGCCCCAGCGGTTATATTTGTAATGATATACAGAGAAAGACAGTAAAAAGATGGTAAGATTATAAAGCCTTGGGAATCAGATTCCCATGCAATGACAATCAGCACTGAAACTGCCAGTGTCTCAAACTGAATGTGTTGAGAAGAGAGAATAAGTGTTCTACTCTTATTTTTATAAAAACTCACTAACATGAGATAAAGCACAAAAAAACTAATTAGGCCTAATGGTTAACATTACAGTGTTACCCTGTTAATGATGTCAGAGAACAAAACTTCTACAAGATCTTTGAAAGTGGGCAGCGAATTTTAAAAGGCCTTACAACCACCTGTCCTCTTGTTCCCTTTCAAGAGTATTTCCCACATGCCAGCTTCCCTGCACTAGTTTTCTGATACCAGATAACCCAGTTTTACTAAAAGATCAAATCAGTTTAGAATATTCTAAAATAACTCTCCTTGAAAGATTACATGCTTTAAAAGTAGCCAAATATTGTTAGAGAATCAAATCTGAAAGACTGGACTACATGGCCTTTAAGTTCAACTCTGTGAACCTATACCATCCCAGTTCCTGGAGAGTGGCAGCAGTTAGAAACCATTCCTAGGGTAACTGGTAAGGCCAGCGGAGGTAGGAGAGGCACTGCTAAGGAAATCCCAATGAGAAGAACAGGCAATACAAAGGGTGCTCTTGTATTAGTGTCAAAGCTGTGCAGCAGTTATTAGCGAGTGGGGATCAGAATGTAAATCACTGACTTGCTGTGTGGGATTCTGCAGGTCTTTAATCTAGCCCTCATATAATGATTGAGTCTCTTACTGCAAGAGAGTGGCTGTTCAATCTGTGCTTAAACACCTACTTCCTGAAGCAGCCCATTCCTCCATTCCTTTCCTCAGATAGTTCTGACAAGTTTTTCCTTAAATTAAGGCAAAAATCTGTCTCTGGGCAATTTTTATCCATAGATTCTAGTTCTGCCAAATAGTCACCAAAAATAAGTCTCCTACCCAAAAGCAATTTACAAACATCTACAGTTTCCATGTCTACCTCCTTACCCTTTCCCTCCCATTCCTTCACTTTTCTCCAAACTAAACTAATCTATATTTCCTTCAACTTTCTTCCTATGACACAAATTCAAGTTCTGTCAATGCCTTGGATATTCCATTCTCGACCCACTTTAAGTTTCCAATGTTCCTTTTAGCAATGTGATGCAAACTGCATACAATTTGAATTGTCTGAATAATGAAAACAGACCTGTCATCTTGGTTTTTCTAGATATTATATTCTAGATATTACCTAAATAACTTGGGTTTCCTGAAGAAGTGGCAAGTCTACAATTGAACAGGTCCAACTTTTACAAGACTTAACTTTTGATATGACCAATTTTAGAGAACAAAACATAGAATCTGTTTAATGTCTGTTTTTTTTTTTCTTTTCTCCAACAATAAAAGCTGCAGGTTATCAAGAACTTACTTTCTGCTGGACACATGCTTTACATATATATTGTTTTATTTGGCTCTGATAATAATAAAACAAAGTTAAGTCTCTTTATATCCATTTTACAGATAGAACTGAGACACAGATCAAATTATTAAATGCAGATTTGTAGAATGTATCTGCCAAAATTAGAGTAAAAAGAATAAATTTACATTTGATTCACTGATGAACAGTTATTGATGATATAGGTAAAGGGGCATAGACTTTGTGGAATTATAAGTCTGTGTTTCATCCCAATTTTGCTATTAACCAACTACTAGATTTTAGGCAATTTATGTAAGTCTCTGGGTCTTGGTTCTCCTGTCTGCAAAATGGGATACCATATGCCCATTATTAAGATTAAATGGTGTAACACAACTAAACCACTTGCCATTGTGGCTGATGGAGTAGATAATCAACAAAGGCAAGTTAAAATTACTTTTCCCCACAGAAATAGGGTTTTTCTTCATGGATTTGGTTTTTATAATCCATGTGTTAAATAATGATAAAGAGTAACAGAGCATTATCCAATTGGAAATGGAAGACAGTGTGTGTGTGTGTGTGTATATATATATATATATATATATATATATATATATATACTACTTTGGCCCAAAGAGCATGAGTCTATCTATCGGTCTCATGCCTAGTTATGTTCTAGAAACTCACATTTTTATCTAATTTAGGAAAAGGAGCTACAGATCAATTAGGATTCACATGGGAAGGAACAAACTATCAGTGCTTTAGAACAATTCAAATATGCTGAAAACAAAATTGGTATGAGCAAAATAATTTATAAGGAATATGTTGTATTCCTAAACCAGAGGAATGCCTCCACTGACACCTCCCTCTCCATTCAATCTTTAAACGATAAATATCTTAAAACTTCTCTTTTTCTATTTTTCACAGTGCAAAATTTCTGATTACCGACCACTTAAAAATTCTCCTTAAGTGGGGATCCCTGGGTGGCTCAGTGGTTTAGTGCCGCCTTCAGGCTGGGGCGTGATCCTGGAGTCCTGGGATCGAGTCCCATTTCGGGCTCCCTGCATGGAGCCTGCTTCTGCCTCTGCCTGTGTCTCTGCCTCTCTTTCTCTCTGTGTCTCTCTCATGAATAAATAAATAAAATCTTTAAAAAAAAATTCTCCTTAAGAATTACATTAAAATGCTAATAATATTTCTCTCTGAATCGTGGGATTTGGAGTAATTGCTAATTTTTTTTTCTGAGTTTGCCACAGTAAATATAACTTTAAATCAGAAAAAAAAAAATCTTAAGTTTAGAAATTTCCAAGCCTAGAAGTCTCAGAAAATAAGTCTAGATATTATAAAATAAATTAGATATGTTATTGAACTGCACTTTATTATTAGCCCTAACCCTACTGCAAGGTCTTTAAGAAATCTGATACTGTATTACTACTGAGATGCAAGGCTACTGCTTGTTGTATCACAGGTGGGTGCCCTCTTTTATGAATCCACAAGAGAGTCTGCTTTCAGAACTCTGCCTGGAAAAAGGTGATCATATGCGTACAATAAATCATTCTATTGGTGGTTTCCTTCTTTGTTTTGGTTGTTTAGAATAACAGTGACATATGTGTGATCTACCTATGTAATTATGCAGGACTTTTTGGTAAACATTTGTTAATTTTACCTCAAGCTTTACTTTGCTATTCTATCTTATTTTTCCATTATTCTGATTTTACTTTTTAAAATTCTATTTTACTGTATATATATTTATAAATCATTTTAATGTTTTTTAGAATGTTACAGGGAAAAATAATAAAATCTGTGGCAAATACTCAATAAAATCCAATCTGGTTTGATATACTCTAGTGAAAACAACAAGTACTTATTAAAAAACTATCCAGTTGTGGGCAGCCCGGGTGGCTCAGCAGTTTAGCACCGCCTTCCACCCAGGGCGTGATCCTGGAGACCTGGGATCAAGTCCCGCGTCGGGATCCCTGCATGGAGCCTGCTTCTCCCTCTGCCTGTGTCTCTGCCTCTCTGTGTCTCTCATTAATAAATAAATAAATAAAACTTAAAAAAAAAAACTATCCAGTTGTAACTAGTTGCCAACTTTTACTTTCCATGCACAAACCACACATTTCATTTGATCAGTCAAAATCACCAAATAACAGAGATAACTCAGCATACAATATAAGTAACATTTCTTAAATCTTAATCCACTTCTCCAATTCTTTCTCCATGCCAACCTCATTCTTCTACTTTTCTTTCTTTATATTCTATAAAGTGAAATTAAAGTGTATATCCATTGTATTTACTGAAAAAGAAATTTTATGTTCTTCTATTTTAAAATAAGAAAGTTTAATATGTTCAAAATTGGGGAAGAAATCATACACTTTTGTTATTTTTTCTATGACTTATTTACACAGTACAAAAATAAAAAAAAAATACATCAGAGCAAGTCACAATTGATAAGAAACCCAAACTGTGAATAACTTGAATCTATATATTTTCATTAAATAAATACTAGATACTTACTGTTTACACAACTTTCTGACTTCTTTGAGGATGAATGCCCTGAAAGGAAAACAGCATTGTTTTGTTAAAAATCATTTTGCAATGGTGTAACTAACAGTTACAGCTCTAACCAGAATTCTTCCCAAGACTAGTTTACATAATCTTCTAATCTTTCATGTTCCTCAAATATCTCTCTCTAATTAAAATACCTCTTTTAGGGATGCCTGGGTGGCTCAGTGGTTGAGCATCTGCCTTTGGCTCAGGATGTGATCCCAGAGTCCCAGGATCGAGTCCCACATCAGGTTCCCTGCATGGAGCCTGCTTCTCCCTCTGCCTGTGTCTCTGCTTCTCTCTCTCTGTCTCTCATGAATAAACAAAATCTTTAATAAATAAAATAAAATACCTCTTTTAGGCAGAGATATTTTATGCCTAGAATATATAGCACAAAGCTTAAAAAGTAATGAACACCTATAAAAAAAAGAAACTCATGTGCTAAAAAAACTTCATAGATTAACTGCAATATAAGTATTTTATCTATAGCAATGTTCAACGTCTGAAAGCAATTTACAAATACTAATTTTTCACAATACTTTTTCATATACAGATGAGAATTCTTAGTAACCAAAATTCATACAAATATTATTCATAAAATAGTTTCAGTTCTACAATAGTTACCCAGTGAGAGAAATAGAAAGAAAAAAGTACTAAAAATCTACTAGAATAATTTAAAAAAATCACTCTAGAGTCTCCTGTAATAAGACTACAAGGTAAATAATTCTGAAGGCTGATTAAAAAAAAAAAAAAAAAGACAGATAACAGATGGAGAGTAATGACCCCTACAAGCTCCTTGGACAGGAGATCTCATAAACTGAAGCTGACGCATAAATGGCCCCTTTCAGGCCCAATGAAGAGGGTGTCAGAAGTACACGGTAAAGACTCCACAGGAAGCCAAGGCCTGGACTACAGCAACTACTTTAGGTTATTGCTTCTTTTTTGTTTTGTTTTGTTTTGGGGTTATTGTTTCTTCACTCCAATTTCCTACTTATCAGAAAGCAAATAAAAACATAGCTAAGCTGGTGACAAATTCTTTTCTGTCATATGAGAAATATAATACCCATTTCCAAATGTCTATAGGTAAAAAAAAAGATTAGGCTTACTTTGGAGGCCTAAGGATATAACTGGAATCAAAGGGCAGAAACTGCAGATTTGGGCTAAATTAGTTAAAGAGAAACTTGCTAGGATTACAACTAACTGAAATGTAAAAGGATATTTTGGATGGTAGTAAGTTCCTCTTCCCTGGAAGCAAAAGCAGAACAAGTACTTGATATAGAGCCGTACATCTCAACTTTATGGTGCATATGCATCATCCCAGAACCCGGAATTGTAATTCAGGAGATTGGGGAAGGGTCTGAGATTGTGCACTTCTAACAAGTTTCCAAGTGATGACAATGCCAAAGGACCATACTTTGAAAAGCAAAACCACAGAGTATCTTTTTGATCATGAACCCAAGGCTGAATTCTGATGTTCCTTTCAATTTGAGAAACTACTGTTTCACTGATTGACTCACTCACCTAACATTTATTGAATGCCTATTATGTGGAGAAAGCACAGTGCTTAGAAACTGGAGACAAAGAATTAAGTCTCACAGTTCCTTCCTTAACAGAAAAATTATTCCAAGGGTGCAATGTATTTCTAAAGGAGAAGTGCAGGGTGCTATTGGCATGTGTAACAGTGACTTAACCTTAGAAGAGTGGGGTGAAGGATGTCAGGAAAGGACTTCCCAAGGAAGTGAGTTTGGGGATGCAGTGGTAGTGGTAGGAGCGATAAGATCTTCTACTTTCTGCCAAAAAAATTCTACCTAAGTACCTTGTTCTGCTTAGACCTGCCAAAGCAGACTGGTCCTCAAAGTCAAGTTATTGATCTTACATTTTCTCTCTATTCAGTCATTCAGCTAACTAGCTATCCAATTATCCATCCATCCACCCATTTACTTAACACTTTATATGGTAGTAACCTGACACTACAGGAGTAAGTGGGATCACACAGGGAGAACAGAGAGAAAGAAGAAAAGTTCAATAAAAGCCTTGGGCAATTCCAACACTGAGGAGGACCTATAATCAAGAGGCAGAGAAGAAGCCAGAAAGATAGGATGAAAATCAAGAAAGCAGACTGTTTTGAGAACTTTTCTCAACAGTTCAAATGCAGCTATTAAGCATTTATTAATTACTATTCAAGTTTGGGCCAAATTAAGGTGGTCGGGCAGCCCGGGTAGCTCAGCGGTTTAGCCCAGGGCATGATCCTGGAGACCCAGGATCGAGTCCCATGTCAGGCTCCCTGCATGGAGCCTGCTTCTCCCTCTGCCTGTGTCTCTGCACCCACCCCCTCTGTGTTTCTCATGAATAAATAAATAAAATCTTTTTTATTTTTTTTTATTTTTTTTTAATTTTATTTATTTATGATAGGCACACAGTGAGAGAGAGAGAAGCAGAGACATAGGCAGAGGGAGAAGCAGGCTCCATGCACCGGGAGCCCGACGTGGGATTCGATCCCGGGTCTCCAGGATCGCGCCCCGGGCCAAAGGCAGGCGCCAAACCGCTGCGCCACCCAGGGATCCCTAAATAAATAAAATCTTAAAAAAAAAAATTAAGGTGGTCTGGCTATAAAGTATCACATCAAAATCAAGCTAGTTCCAGATGATCCCAGATACAATGATATTGCAGAGTTCCACATGGTTTTCCTTAGTTTGCTAAAGTGTTGTCATTTTCTGCTTTACACCATAGAAGTTGAAAAAAACTTTATCCTGTACTCTGCTATCAAAGGTGCTCTAAATAAAGAATACATGAGAAACAGTTATCTCAATTCCACTCTGCTTTGATTCTCTATTCCTGACGTCCTGAAATAATCTTCAAAGTCTTTCATTCTCTCATTCTTTATTATTTGCACCTAACATGTGCTAGTGGGGTGCTGAGGATACTAATTGGAAGTACTAATTTAAATTCATGGTCAGGGATGGAATCAAGAAAGGATCAATGACATTTAAACTCAGACCTGGAGGATGAGTTAGGATGGGACCTGGCAGTGGGGGAGGGGTTAGAAAGAGAGGAAGCAGTATCTACATATTCCCTAAATGGAAAGAAGTTTGGCGTTTTCTAGAAACTGAAAGGCTATGAGAATGGAGTGTGAAAGTGAGGTGGAGTGTGGTGAGAAACAAGTGTTGTATGATGGATCATACAGAGCACCTGGGCTTTGTGCAGATTTTGGTACTATCCTAAGAACAACAGAAAATCACTGCTTTATTGAGAAGGCATTAAGGGGAGGGCAGGTGGGATGACAACACAGTGGCAAAACTAGTTAAGGACAATATAGCAGTAGTCTAGATGAGATAACATGGTGGTTTGAATTAGGGTGGAGAGAACTTGAGAAATATATACTCTGAGGGTAAAACTGATAGGATTTAGTGACAAATTAAACAAATAATAAGAGAAAAGATGTCAAGGATAATTTCCAGATATCTGATTAGTTTTTAGGTTGACAGAGGTGTCACCTACTAAAATATGGAACACTACAGGTAAAACGACTATAAGGAAGAAAACATGCATATTTATGTATAATCTGAGGGGTCCAATCCTATAACTGATCCTGAGTATCCAGCTACCTAATTGTCTGCTATGAAGGTACTAAAGAAGATTTTACAAGGTAGGAATTATTCTTTAATTTGGAATATGTAGCGATTAACATGGTATCATACTATGATATAAATATAATATTATATAATACAATAATGAATACAACAAAACTCTCAAGTATGATACATTAAACATTTTTAAAACAAAAATGTTTTAAACTCAAATGGAATTTTCACATTAATTAATCAAGTTATTTTGGAGTTGGGAAATGATTAAGATAGACACAAAAAGGCATTCTGCTTCAAGTACCATTTCCCAATTAACAAAAACAGTATTTTCTCCTCACCATCTATCAGTATCACCAAGTTTTCCACTTGGTGATATTATATGCTTGAATATGTTAAGATTCACTAGAAAAGTACATGTAAGAATGAAACCTATCTAATAATCTTCATAGCTGGAGCAAGGGAGCCCTCTCCTGTCCAAGTATTGTGTTAACATTAGGCTTAATCTAATATAGTCTACCATTAGCTTCATAATTTAAGTTCAGTTCACTCTAAGTTATAGCAAATTTGCCTGAAAAAGAAACTGGCAGTAACTTTCATAACAGCTAACTATGCACCAAGCACTGTGCAAACTGCTTATATGCATTATCTCATTTCAACTTCTGAACATTCCTATGAGCTAGGATCTATTGTCATGACCACTTCATATATGAAGAAATTAAGGCTTAGAGAGCTTAAGCAGTACTGAGGAAGAAGTGAGTGAATGACTTATGGATTTGAATTTAACAATTATTTACTAAGCATACGTGCTTAGTTCTAGGTTCTGAGGACACACATATATATCGGGCTCCATGATTTCAGAAGCTCATAGACCATGGTAATGAAATCCCAGTACTACAATTTTACATGGACTTATAGATGATGTAATGTTTTACAGTGTTCAAAATGCCTTTCACATTCTTACTTGGTTCTCCACAAATAAGCTTAAATAGTACAGAAGCCAGATATTCACATCACCCGACTTATATAAGGAATGTAAAACTAAGGAAGTTCAGGTATTTTCTCAAGGTAACAAGTCTATTAGAGACAATATCAGGAAGGAGAATGTTGTTTGCAAGATTATTACCATCTGCCCAAAATGGTAATACCATTTCTTGAATTTGTATTAAAACCAACCTTGTTCTTGAAACTCTTTAAAAGTTGCTATAAATTCTTATCTAAATTCCCCAACCAGGGGGCACCTGGGTGGCTCAGTCAGTTAAGAGTTCAACTCTTGATTTTGGCTCAGGTAATGATCTCAGAATTCTGAGACTGAGCCCCATGTCAAGCTCCATGCTGGGCTCCAGCTCTGTGCTGGGTGTGGAGCCTGCTTAAGATTGAAGATTGTCTCTCTCCCTCTGCCTCTCACTCCTTTTCTTAAAAAAAAAAAAAAAAAAAAAAAAAATCTTATAAAACCCCCAACCAGTTTCCTTTCAACCACTGTAAGATTTATTTTTTATTTGAGAGACAGAGCAAGCTATGGGGTAGGGTCGGGAGCTGGGAGGGGGCGGCAAAGGGAGAGGGAGAAGGAGCACCTGACTTGGGGCCAGGGCTCCATCTCACAACCTTGAGATCATGACCTGAGCCAAAATGAAGAGCTGGACTCAACTGACTGAGCCACCCAGGCACCTTCCTTTCAACTTGTACAGAACAGAAATCTAAATGCATTCACCAATTAAATTCTACATTTGACACATACAACAGATTACATTTCATGTTAAAAAATGTGAGTAGATATTATATTTTGATTTCCTTTTACCTTTATCCTTTTTCTTAGAGGTCTCTTCTGCAGAAGATGATCTGGATTTTTTATGTGATGACTCATCTTTTTTGGTTTTGTCCTTTCTTTTTTTTGACTTGACTTCTTTTCTCCTTTATATTGAACAATATAAAATTAAAGTTAACTTTTTAAACTGACCTTTATGAAACATAAGAACCAACGAGCAAAAAGTCAAATCAGTTAAAGTAACTTATTTTTACAATGTAATTTACATAAGGAACCCTCAGATGAATCTGTAAATACTTTAGGTTAGGTTGGTACATTAAAGACAATTCTGTAAGATAATAAAGCCTAAAACTCTAAGATAAATTATTTTTTATAAGTTCTGTATACAAGCCTTAGTAAATATAAATCATAGTTTTACTCATTTCTTCATTTTCTATCACTTAGCCATTTTTTTTCAAATTACAAAATCAAATGTCATTTCCCTCCATCTAATTCATAGCTACCTATATTTTGAAAAAAAGAAGAAACAATGCTGTAATAGCTCTAAAATACCACTAAGGGCAGCCCTGGTGGCTTAGCGGTTTAGCGCCGCCTTCAGCCCAGGGCGTGATCCTGGAGAACCCAGATCGAGTCCCACGTCGGGCTCCCTGCATGGAGCCTGCTTCTCCCTCTGCCTGTCTCTCCATCTCTGTCTCTGTGTGTGTGTGTGTGTCTCTAATATATAAATAAAATCTTAAAAAAATAAAAAATAAACTACCACTAAGTAGAAAATTCTTCTGTTATGAATAAAAGAACACAGTATCAGACATTTGGTGTATGTGCTTGGCTGAGGAGCCAATGGGGCGAAGCTACCATCTGTGGGATTATGACTGAATGCCTCTAAGTCAGAATCCCACCCAGGGCTGAACGATAAGGCAGCGCCGCGGAGCCTCGGTTGGCCTCGGTTGGTTGGCCTCGGATAGCCGGTCCCCCGCCGGCCCCAACACGCGTGGGGACAGAGGTCCGGTGCGGAGAGCCCCTCCTCCCGGGAAACGGGGCGTGGCAGAAAGGGGGCCGCGCCCTCGCCCCTCACGCAACACACGTGGGGAACCTGGTGCTAAACCATTCGTAGATGACCTGCTTCTGGGTCGGGGTTTCGTTTGTAGCAGGGCAGCTCCCTCGCTGCGATCTATTGAAAGTCAGCCCTGGTCACAAGGGTTTATAAAAAAATAAATAATAATAAAAAATAAATAAAAGAACACAGTAAAGCATAAAGGAATGAGGATGGAGGGGCTTACTGTTAACTCAAATGTCTACTTTACTCCATTTGTCCTTTTACTGCTATAGCTTTATCTCTTCTAGGCCAGGTTTACAAGGCTGTCAGTACCATAGTTGGTAAGTAATTGATTTTAACTGGTTAAGAAAGGAAATACTAGACAGGAAAAGGTGATAATGCTGAAACTAAAACCAGGAAGGAGAATGAAGAGACAACAAAGAGGTTCAGTTTCAAGAAACATACTCATCAGACCTCCCAAATTAAGGAACTTATACCAAATGCTATAATACTATTTATTTAAGGCAGTAACATGTTCTCTCATAAAAATTATGTCAATTTTGAAATGAAGCTTGAAAGTCAAAGTCAAAAGCCTCTCTGATATCTTTCAGTATCACTGATGGGAGAGGGGAAATAAAGATTAGGCTATTCGAGTAATCTAAAAAATCCTGCTTTCAAGTATTTAAAAATTATTCATTACTTAATATTTATTTTTAATAACTAGAATTCTAGATTGCTAACATTTATAACATAGCTGATTTTTAATTTAATATACTGACATACACATTTTATAAAGTTGCAGAATCTCATTATTAAACTTTCAACTGTTATTCAAGGCCCTGAAACCTGACCATCACAATAATGATAGGTCACAGATTTTCTCTGAACATCTTCAATGCCAGGGACCCCATTATGCTTAACTTACCATATACCAGGCTCTATGTCAAGCACTTTATGTGCACTTCCATTAATCCCCATGATAACCCTAGCACATTCATTTTTAGAGGTGATAAAATTGAGTCTTACAGAGATTAAGTACCTTGCCCAAAGAAACAACTAGTAAGTGGAGAAGCTTAGAGGAATACACAGGGTCTGATTTCAAAGTCCATGATCTTATTTACATGTACTGCACATTGAAGAACACTGATTAATTCCTCCCACACTCAACATGACAGACACATTCTATCTCACTCGACAGGAGGCTGATTTTAACATTTGAAATGAGAATAAAGGTATACAATCCTTTGGAAGAATGACAAACTCCAAATAAAATACTGTTTAAATGAGACATAAGAATCATTTTATAAAGATCTACTTTACAATAGTTTCCAAGAATACTATGGCTTCTGAACATTGACTCCAAACTAAACACTCTAGCATCTATCAACTACCCTGCACAGGCCTTCATCTTTAAAACTGCTTGGCTAAAGGCATGGCAAACTTCCAGTTTCCCAGTATATATATGTACAGTGTATCACACAATAATGCTGAATATTCTATATAATCAATTAATTAAACCATCAACCACTCATGTCCACATTTAGACATTCAGTGCAGGTTAAGTGACTATGCCCATGATTACTAACCATTAACAACAGTATTTTAAGATAGTATTACCTGTGATGAAAATTTAATTTAAAGGAACATTCTTTGCATAATCCTAAAAAAAAAAAAAAGTGACACCACTGAAAAGCTGATTTTGAATTAACTGTACTACTACTCTTTATTATCATACATTCCCATTTTTCCTTATATCCCTTTTTCAGGCTATTTGAAAAATCAATCTGATTCGTTCCACCTTAAAAAATGCATATGCATAATAAAAAGGGCAACACAAATGTGTGAAGAATTGAAAATATTCTAACATTACTTTAGAAAAAAGTGCTGTCAATTTACTCCAAAGGCAAACTCTGTTCATATATAGCACTAATGTGTGTCTCACATCAAAGATATCTAATAAAAATAGTGCGGGTATGGTCACTTCCTCTAAAGTGCTCTAAGAGTTTTCAAATAGAAAAGAGCTTTTCAAAAAGTTCCACAATTGTGGCATCTTCTTTTGCCTTAATCTTAGTTCACTCCAGTTGCCTTTCCCTCATGAGTACTTCCAGGAGGAACTTCTGCATTGGTGTGCATTGAGTAGCACCTGAGGAAATTCTTGACTTTGCTAGTGTACAGAAAACTCTGAAGCATATTTTTTTAGGAGTCAGCGAAGGTTGCTAACATGATGGACAAAAGAAGCTGACCCATAAGACTAGCTTAGTTTAAAAAACAAAGAAGGAACAAAATGTTCTAAAACATATTATGAGAGACTGCTGTATTCTGGGGTATATAACCTTAAGCTTTTAAGGCTGATATCAAGAACAATTATGCCATCCTAAAACTTTTTATTGACACAAAGAGAGTATATTTATTGTCCACACCACAACAATATGGCTACCAGATAATGAGAGATTTTACATTGCTTTTTCTGATACTCCGGATCTCATTCTGCATTCGTGACATTCTCATATTAATGGGAAGAGGTCTTCATTTGGCATTAGAAGTATTTCACCTAAAGGTCACCATAAGGCTGAGAGTATAAAAACTTCGGCTCAAAAGTTTCTGTCACTTTGAGAAACTCAGAAAAAAGTGCACTTCCAGAAAGATATATTAAAATTTTTAAATTAAAATTAAAAAAAAAAAAAAAGGGATCCCTGGGTGGCGCAGCGGTTTGGCGCCTGCCTTTGGCCCAGGGCGCAATCCTGGAGACCCGGGATTGAATCCCACATTGGGCTCCTGGTGCATGGAGCCTGCTTCTCCCTCTGCCTCTCTCTCTCTGCCTCTCTCTCTGTGACTATCATAAAAATTTAAAAAAATAATAATAAAATTTTTAAATTAAATTTTAAATTAGCCTATATATTTTTATATCTGAATTATTAGATAAATTTTGAAGAAGTCAATTATATCCCACCTAAAGTCAACTTACTTAATTTAACAAGCGCATTTCTCTTTTCACCATGCTCAATATAACCAAAATTAACTTCCCAACTCTTCAAATCTTCTTTTTTATCACAGCACTTATTTCCACAGAAAAACTGGCCTGCAATAAAGAAATATCAACTATGATAGTTGGTGACAATATTTATCTGTACAATCTAGAATTTCTCCTGAAATTTACTCTTAACATACATAAATTCTTAGTTCTATGTAGTAAGCACCAAAAACTAACTGAGCATAATAACTACAGTATGCTCAACGGATGTGTATACAAGTATTAAATCAAAAAGCTGAAGAAAATGTTTTTTAAAAAAATCTGTCACAGAATTCTTGCTCAATAGATACACTGTTTAGATAAGGGTTTCAGTGACTCCCTGTTAGGAAATCTTATACTTTGGAAAATGTAAGTACAAAAAGAGTATACTGAATGATACTCTAAAAGAATAAATGTATTTTCCATAGTACGTGTATTTACACCCGGGTGAATCCTTTTTAATAGTTAATAATAATTTTTAAATTGACTAAAATTCTTATTTTAATTATTAACTTTATGGCATCTATTTTAAATACCAGCATAAAATGACATTTAAAGGACATTTTAAAATGGGTGGACTCTGAGATGAAGTAAGAATAAGTAAACAAACCCAATGTTCTAAATTTTAGAGTTTACCTGACACTAAAATCAACACCACCTTATCATGTCCACTGTGTACTAAAACGTTTTGCAAAGAAGGATTAACACTGATGACCCATGAGAAAAAAATAAACTACTCAACAACTATTTACTTTCACAGCAGAAGATGAACCTCCTATTTGTACAAGCAAAAAGGAATTTTTATCTCAATAATCTGCACCAACAGAAACAAATCTAAACTTTTCGTAAAAAAGAAATTAAAAATGAATTCTGAAAATTATCAGTCCAAAGAGCCTGTAACTATTCTATAACTTTTCTATGCTATAACTTGGCATTTTTTACTCATTCCAAATGAACACTTCATGAAATCTGTGTATGTTTAATAATGTCTCTATTGCTAAAACCAAAAATGTTATACTTCTAAATCAAAGCAAAAGCTTTCTTTCACCAACTAATTCTTTTTTCAGTTATACTAACTTAAAGAATGCCCATCATTTCTTTAAGGCAGCATTACTTACCATCACCTGAAAATGCCATCTAATAAAAGTACAAAATTTTAAAACTGTGAGACATTTCAAAATTTTTCATTGTTTAAGTAAAAACACAAACTAAATGTAATACTAAGAGTTTTAAAAAGTTAAAAATAGCTTTGAATTTATTCATTTTCCTTCTCCTTAGAGTATCTTCACAAGGCCAATCATTCTTCTAAAGAAAAAAAATTCCTATTTCTTAATTTTGTTTTACTGCATATCCAGTTTTATACCTCACATAACATCCAATTCATGTAAGATGTAAATGACCCACAATGATGACATCAATGTTTAACCATTTTAAAATGCAACCTTTATTTTCAGTTTAAAGGTTTTTAAACTATTAGTTTAAAATTATTTCCTAAATGCTCTTATGTAGTTTTCAGAAGCATTAACACTTTAAAATGCAATTATCAATAAAGAGTTAATTTAATATAGACAGCATAAAGATATTAATTTTTCAGAGATCTATGAATAGATTACAACAATGAGTAGAAAAAGCACTTACTGATTGCCTATCAAATGTCTGATCTTTTGCCATAAGACTAAATATTTGGGCTCAATCTCAATGACATCACAAATAAGAACTAACTTGTCCAAAAATTCTATTAGGTTCAAAGTGATATTTAATCTCTACTTTCAAAACATGATTAGACAGGGGTGCCTGGGTGGCTCAGTGGTTGAACATCTGCCTTTGGTTCAGGTCGTGATCCCGGGGTCCTGGGATTGAGTCCTGCATCAGGCTCCCTCCAGGGAGCCTGTTTCTCCCTCTGCCTATGTCTCCGTCTCTCTCTGTCTGTCTCTCATGAATAAATAAATAAAATCTTTAAAAAAAAAGTGGTTAGACTGGCATACAATAATACCAACTCATTATTCCAAAAGTTTATAAAAAGAAAAACTCAAGTATTCATCCTTTATTAGTTTCTTTTAACTCTTTAGCCATTTTCTACTTCTACTCCATTGAATGTTCTAAAACCAAAAATGTAAAGGTAAAAATCACGAAAGCATTATATTTTGGCTTTGCTAGTAATGTATCATGAATACACGGTCTCTAATTTTACTTTTATAGATAACCATTTATTAAATACATGAGGAATAATCTTATCCAATGACTTTAATTCAATAATACAACAAAATAACCTTATCCTATTAAAAAGTAAATTTTCAAAAAAGAAATTACCTTTTCCTGAAATTACTTCTTTTTCTACTCGCCACCTAAATCCAAACTAATAAGAAAAAAGTTACATTTACACTAGCATAAATTTAAACACTATTTAAATTGTATATATACCTAAACATAGAGCCAACAATTGACATAATGACATTTACCAACCTAAAAAGCAAACCTAATTCTGCAGGAGGGGAAGATGGCAGCAGAGTAGGAGGACCCTAGGCTTGCTTTGTCCCATGAACACAGCTAGGTAACTATCAAGTTATCCTAAATACCCTAGAAATCCATCTGTAGACTGGCAGAACAAATTCCACAAGTAAAGGCAGAGAAGAGGCCACATCAAAGTAAATAGAAAGTGTGGAGATGTGACTTTGGAAAGAAACAGATAGTGGCTGGTAGGGAGGGACCTATGGTCAAGGAGAAGGATGAGAGATGGGACTAACACACAGGGGAGCATGCAAGGCAAATGAATCCACATAGTAATTGGCTTGGAAAGCAAAAAAGACCAAATTAGGTGAGTTCATGCAACCAGTACTGCTTAAAGGTTAGAGTTTTAAAGATTAGCATGCTTGGCTCTGGGAGACCTTGGAGGACATGGGGGCTGCTCTTGGACAGAAGGCAGGGGAAACACCCCATGGGCATTTAGTGTGGAAACAGTGATTGAAGAGTGCCTGGGGCACATAGTGCAGAGGTTAGTTGCTCATGTCCCAAAAAGGCAGTGTTTAGAGAAAAACCCCTCTGGGAATAAAGCAACTGGCCAGTACCATTTCCCTCCCCTGCCCCTCAGCATAAACACAGGGCCATCTACAGAAATCAGCGCAGTGCTGACACTCACTACCTAACTTGCTTACACCAGGCCCTGCCTGTCCCCCTTCCCAGGCACACTTGCCTCAGTCTCAGCACAATGATCCCCCTCTCCCCAGACCACTAACTCAAACCCCTTCCAGACCATGTCTCCCTATCTGGGAGTTTTGCAAGGCCTTGGTTCTAAGTGGCAGTGACAGGTCTCATTTCACGAGCACACCTAGCTAAAACACACTGTATTCAGGCCAGAGACTGAACACTGCCTGTGACAGGCAAAGAAAACATTTGCAGACAACTGGCCTGAAGGATAAAGCAGCCAGGACACAACAGCAGAGTGCATGCAGTATACACTGGAGACACTCCCAGAAGTACCAAGCCCTGGAGAACAGGGGACACTACACTGCAGGGCACTACAGGTTCTTTTCTGCATAAAGCCAGTACTCCCAAGAACAGATGTAGCTGACTTTCCTAACACACAGAAACAAGCACAAAGATTTGAACAAAATGAAAGACTGAGAAATTTGTCCTAAATTAAAGAACAGGACAAGGCCATGGCTAGAGATCTAAACAAAACAGATATAAGTAACATGCCTGATGGAAAACTTAAGCAGTGATCATAAAGATACTCACTGGACTTTAGAAAAGAGTGGAAGGCATCAGTGAGACCATTAACACATTAACACAGAGATAAGGAATAACAGCAGAGATAAAGGGTTCAATACATGAAATGAAAAACATGCTTCATGGAATAAACAACAGGCAGGAAGAAGCGCAGACAAATTAACGGCCTAGAAGACAGAGTGGTGGAAGGTAATCAAGATGAACAAACGAGAGAAAAAAGAATTATGCAAAGAGATAGTAGATTCAGGGAACTCAGTGACACCATCAAATGTAGTAATATTTGTATTATAGGAGTCCTGGAAAAAGAGAGAAAAAATGGGGCAGAGGATTTATTAGAAGAAATAATAGCTGAAAACTTCCCTAATCTGGGGAAAGAAATAGTTATCCAGATCCAGGAGGTGCAGAGAACCACCAACAACATCAAAAAAGCAAATCTCCACCAAGACATATTGTAATTAAAATGCAAAATATAGTGATAAAGAATAAATATTAAAAGCAGCAAGACGAGATAGTTACATACAAAGGAAACTCCATAGGGCTATCAGATTTTTCAGCAGAAACTTTCCAAGTCAGAAAGGAGTGGCATGGCATATTCAAAGTGCTGAATGGGGAAAAACCTGTAGCCAAGACTACTCCATCCAGCATGACTATCATTCAGAATAGAAGAAGAGATAGAGCTGCCCAGGCAAATAAAAACTAAAGGAGTTCATGACCACTAAACCAACCCTGCAAGAACTATTAAAGGGGACTCTGAGAGAACCAAAAATGAGAGTATGAAGGTAGGAAAAACAAAAGCAGTGAAAATGAATATTTCTGTAAAAAAAACAGTCAAGCAACTCACAAAATAGCTACAGCAGACAACAACAACAAAAAAATAAAAGTCATCAAATAGGAAAGGAAGAAGTAAAACTTTCACTATTTGCAGATGACATGCTACTGTATATAGAAAATCTGAAAGACTCCACCAAAAAATTATTAACTGATCCACAAACTCAGTCAAGTCGCAGGATATAAAATCAATGTACAGAATCTGTTTCATTTCTATACACCAATAATGAAGCAACAAGAAGAGATATTAAGAAAACAATCTCATTACAATTGCACCAAAAATATATGATACCTAAGAACAAATCTAACCAGAGAGGTGAAAGACCTATACTCTGAAAACTATAAATAAAGTGAAGATGACACAAAGAAATGGGAAGACATTCCATGCTCATGGATTGGAAGAACAAATATTATTAAAATGTCTATCCTACCCAACCCAAAGTAATCTACACATTTAATGCAATCCCTATCAAAATATCAAACAGCATTTTTCACAGAAGTAGCACAAAGAATCCTAAAATTTGTATGGAACCACAAGGGACCCTGAATAGCCAAAGCAATCCTGAAAAAGAAAAGAAAAGATGGAGGCATCACAATTCCAGACTTCCACGTTACATTACAAAGCTGTAGTAATCAAAACAGTACAGTTCTGGCACAAAAACAGAAGAATAGAAAAGAAATGAACCCACAAGTATATGATCAATTCATTAATCTTTGAAAAAACAGGAAAGAATATCCAACGGGAAAAAAAGACAGTGTTTTCAACAAATGGTGTTGGGAAAACTGGACAGCAACAAGCAAAAGAATGAAACTGGACCACTTTATTATACCATACACAGAAATAAATTCAAAATAGATTAAAGACATGAAATCATGAAAATCCTAGAAAAGAACACAGGCAATAATTTATTTGACATTAGCCACAGCAACTTTTTTCTAGATAGGTTCCTTGAGGCAAGGGAAACAAGAGGAAAAATAAATTATCAGAACTATATTTAAAAAAAAAAAAAAAAACTACCTTTGCACAATGAAGGAAACAACCAACAAAACTAAAAGGCAATCGATGGAATAAGAGAAGGTATCTGCAAATGACTTATCTGATAAAGGGTTAGTTTCTAAAATATATAAAGAACTTACACAACTCAACACCCAAAGAACAAATAATCTAATTTTTAAAATGGGCAGAAGACACTAACAGACATTTCTCTAAAGAAGACATATAGATGGCACACACAAAAAGATGCTCATCATCATTTATCATGAAGGCAATGCAAATCAAAACTACAAGGAGATATCTCCTCACACCTGTTAGAATGGCTAACATCAACAACACAAGAAACAATAGGTTTTGGTGAGGAAATGGAGAAAGGGTAACTCTCTTGCACTATTGGTGAGAATGCAAACTGGTAAGGCCGCTCTGAAAAACAGTATGGAGGTTCCTCAAAAAGTTAAAAATAGACCTATACTACAATATAAAAGTGGAACTAGTGAGTATTTACCCAAAGAAACAAAAACACTAATTCATAGGGATACATGCACCCCTATATTTACAGCAACATTATTTACAATGGTCAGGATATGAAAGCAACCCAAGTGTCCATCAATTGATAAATGGATAAATATAAATATAAATACACACACACACACACACACACACACACACACACACACGCAATGGAGTATTATTCAGCCATATAAAAAATATCTTGCCATTTATAACAACATGGATGGAGCTAGAATATAATGCTAAATGAAATAACTCCATAATAATACCATAGGATTTCACTCACATGTGGAATTTAAGAAACAAAACAATAAGCAAAGAGGGAAAAAAAGAGAGATATAAAGACAAACTAAAAAACAGACTCTCAACTATAGAGAACTGATGGTTACCAGCAAAGAGGTGGTGGGAGGAAGGGTGAAATAGGTGATGGGGATTAGGAGTGCACTTGTTATGAGCACCCTTAAAATAAAAAGTTAAAAAAAAAAAGCAAACCTCATTCCCATCATGCTAGCTTTTTCCTCCTTTGAAGCTCTAGGCATTTAAAAATACATTTGAACAATTACCAACTTCTCTGTTATGGAATAATCTTCTTTACTTTTGAACTACCTATTAAAAGGTATAATGCTAGGCCACAAGATACCTAAATTAAAAAAAAAATATATGTATCCTGTTTTATGACACTGACTGATACAGTAAAGAGGCAATATACTACAGTACAAAAGAATTAGATTCTCTGAGTTTACATCTTAGCTCCACTACTTAACAGCTTTATAATACTGGACAAGGTATTTAATGTTCTTGTGCCTCAGTTTCCTTATATGTAATGTAGAGATAATACAGTACCTACTTCTTTAGGTTAAGAGGTTTAAATGGGATAATACACACAAAGTATTCAGAATAATACCTGGTACATAGTATCCCAGGGGTTAGCAAACTATGGCCTGCTCCCTATTTTATAAACAAAGTTTTATTGGAACACAACCAAAATTATTCATTCTTGCATGGTTCTTTCTCCACTGCAATGGCAAAGTAAAGAACAGGAAAGAGGAAGGGAACCCTTTGGAGCCCAAAAGTGGAAAGCAGTGAAACTTCTGTACAGATTCCTAAACATAACTTTGTTTTTTGGCTAAAAATAATTTTTCTTTTTAAGGTCTTTCATATTCATATGCTAATTTTCTATAATTTCAGTAAATAACTTAGTTTTCTATTCAGTTTACTAAAATGGTTAAAAATTCAGCTTTAGAATTATGCAGACCCAATGTAAGCTCTACCGTTCATTAACTAGTTCTGGGGCCTTGGAAAGTTTCTCAGTTTCTCAGTCTATTTCCTTTTTATGTAGAAAAACCTCAATCTTATAGATTGTTGTATTGAGAGATAATTCTGATAAAGTGTTCAATGCCTGATTAACTTTGCCTATTTTTATTTTTTTATTACTTGAATTTGACAATTCTGTATTTTAAATGCAAATGAGGGCTCAAAATATTTGAAAAATATTCTGATTAAAATCCAATAAAAATAAAATCCTCGGGATCCCTGGGTGGCGCAGCGGTTTGGCACCTGCCTTTGGCCCAGGGCGCGATCCTGGAGACCCGGGATCGAATCCCACATCAGGCTCCCGGTGCATGGAGCCTGCTTCTCCCTCTGCCTATGTCTCTGCCTCTCTCTCTCTCTCTGTGACTATCATAAATTTAAAAAAAAAAATAAATAAAATAAAATAAAAATAAAATCCTCCTAGCCTAGGAAAAAAAATTAAAAACTCAAAGTAACTGTTTAATTCTGTTTTAAACCCATACATGTATGTGAGGATTGCCTGCCATCTAACATTTATGTTGGGATGTCCAATGAAGCACATACCAATGTGTACACCAATAGCTCTCAATTTTTTCTTCATTAATCCATTCAACAAATAATATTCAAATATTTGAATAATTATTAAGCAACTACTTACTGAGTTTGACACTCTGCTGAAGATAGGATTATTAAAACAGAGTCTAATGTTAGGAAGTTTACAATCTTATAGGGGGATAGGAAATGCAACAAACAAATACAGTATGTTCTACTAGTTAAAGGTTGCATAGAGGTTTTGTCTCATTGTGTTTTTTATATTCTTTCCAGACATAAATTTTCCTGTTGATAGGCTGTATTAAACACTAGAGTTACTAAGGATTTGGCGCTAGGCCTCCTTCTCTTAATCTACCTTCTAGTACAAAGAGATCACACATGCAAGCAGTAAGACAGAGAGATCCTAACTTCCTGAAAACACAAAGTTCCATGACCATCTACTTGGACTTCTATGTAGAAGAAAAATAAACTTTTGGCTCATTTAAGCCAGTGTTATTTAGGAGTGCTTCAAGACCTCGCAGCTGAATCTATTCCTAACTGATGCAACAATCCAACAAAACTCTCAGTGATGAAAGGGAAGAAGTAATAAGGAAAGGAATAGGTGTGTGGGACAAAGGCTAGAATTCACTAAAAATGCCCCCAAGTAACAGGTGCTAAACTAGGAGATGATTAATTAAAAATGAATAAAACACTGTCTTTGTAGAAATGAAACTATGAGAAAATGCATCCTAGCAAGGAAATCAAAGATACTACTCTTAACTCTCTCCAATACCTCAAACATTGTATGCCCAAAAAACAGTCATATTTTCTAGAAAAGACCCCCCTCATACGTATGGGGTAAGGGGCACATCAGAAATCCCTGTACCCTCCCCTCAATTTTGTTGTGAACTTAAAACTCTCTAAAAAATAGTCTTTAAAAAAAAAGAAAGCATTTACCTCACTCCACATTTCCTATTTCTTATTTCTTACTTGGATTTACCCTCATATCTAACTACTCATCATGTTCTAATAGGAACATATGTAAGACTGATGAATCACTGACCTCTACCTCTGAAACTAATAGTAAATTGTGTTAATTAATTGAATTTAAATAAAATTTTTAAAAGGGAAAATATAATTTTTTTCCAGATTATCCTCTTTAAAGTATGATTTCCAATAATATATTACATATTTTCAATGGAGAATACAAATATTTATTGTTTTATGTACACTTTTCCCCCTTGACTAGATTATAGGGTTTTTTTGAAAGGTAGTCATGCTTTAATTCACAGTGCCCTGCCCATCCTTAATAAATCCTGAAGAGCAATCAACAAATGAGCCAGTGTTGAAAAATCTGCTTTATCATGCAATCCTAGAAAGATTTGTATTTTATATTCGACTTGCACTGTAGTAACTTCAAGTAACTCCAATTACTGTGGTGCCTTTTAGATTTGATATGATCAATAACTAGTACAGAGAGAAGAGCTAGTTCCTAAGAAATTGAGAAAGTCTTTGGGTTACATGACATACATGGGTTTGTAAACAGGGTTGCAAAACTGGACACTCTTATCTATAAAAATATTGTGAAGCAACCCACATAGTAAAGGCACTATTGAAAAAAATATTAAACCAATCACGCTTCTGAGATTTAACTAATTAAATGAAAAAGAAATACTTATAATAAATAAATCTAAGACAATTTTTTAAATAGACTGTCTTAATACAAATGTACACCATCTAAAATATACAGATTTATGCAACATTCTCTCCCACCATTTCAAACTGACATCATCTGTTTCAGGTCACCTTCTCCAGCTGCAAATGTGAAATTTGAGATAGAAATAAAAATCACTTTAGTATCAACTAAAGTAAGATGTAAAGCAAGAATGGAAATCTGCCATTACTAAATAGCACTGGTAAGAGTTAATTCTACTAAAACAGACGTTGATATAAAAGAAGATGTGCACCTGCGTCTTTATAGATGGTAATTTATTTGAAAAAAAAAATCAATTTCGAACACCATCCATGATACAAGACATCATCCTGCAGTGTCAAATCATTCATTATAATCAGTAAAGGCTCTAGGTCAGAGTCTGGATGAAACAGGATCCAGTAGCCACTTGTGTTTAATTTTAGACTATTCATGCCTCAGCTCACAAAGTACCCTTGACTAAGGGGGCCCTTTGTAAATTTCACAGCTGCAGAGGTTAAACCATCCAGATGATATTTCATAGATACAAGACAACCTACACTTGAATTAGCACCTTTAAAAGAATAATGTGGGGCATGATAGTATAATTAAAAGTAATACTATACTTAAATAAGAACCTTCTATAAATATTTGGAAGGCATACCTTATTTTCTTTGTATCTACTGAGATCTGCTATGCAATATTCCTTGAATAATTTATCATAGTATTTCTTTGCAAGTCTCTTCTCCCTAGAGCCATAAAAAATAGATAAATCTTTTACATTTAGAAATTCAACCACAGTTTGCCACTTGGAAGCAATGCCAAGTAAATAACGTATATCATATAAATATTAATGTTTTAAAAGAGGCCTATTACTTACATGTGCATAGACTACTTGGATGTTAACTATTAATAGTGGCTCTCTTAAGGAGGGAAACTAGAAGATTGACAGAGAGGAGACTTACTCCTTGCTTTTTATCTTTTGTAATGTTTGCACTTTTAAAACCACTTTCAGCTTGACGGGATGAGCACTGGGTGTTATTCTGTATGTTGGTAAATTGAACACCAATAAAAAATAAATTTATTAAAAAATTATAATAAAATAAATAAATAAAACCACTTTCAGGTATTACTTTTTCTCAAAATATTTTTTAAAATTTTGTAAAATGTGTATTACAGGACAATAAACAATACAGTAAAAATGTAATAAATTTTCTTTTCAAGACAAAGTGAAGCAATGAGAAGTTAGTTAAAACTGCTAAAAATTACTGAAAGAACCAAACCAGACTCAATACTCTGAGGCACGTTTTTATGTCCTCCTTATCCTCCATGCACAGGCTAAATGCCTTGGACAGGTGGCAGGGTAAGAAAACACAGAGAGAACAGGAGAGACAGGACTAAAGTATGCATTATGCATTATGTCTCAGGTGGAAAAAATTACCAATTCATGTCCATTTCATCCTCCTCATTCCACAGGAATCTATGATTTTCTCGTATAACATCCATATCTGTCTTGTCATTTTCCCTGGAAAATAAAACTATTTCAATTACACATAACCACAAAATTTAGTCAAATTTAGGAGGTTAAACAATTCTGTGAGATTTTTTAACACTTGAGAGAAAATACATGAAGATATAGTTTTCTGTGTGAATATATACATATGTATATATATTTATAAAAACGATTTTCATATTTTCAAACAACACTTATGAGTGCTGTTAACAGAAGCAAGTGGATAAGGCATCCATTCACCTCTCGTACTGGCTTCAATTATACAGATGGTCCTAAACGACCAAAGCCAGGATGAGAAACCTGAATAAACACTAAATGGATAAGGAAAACTTATGAAAATAAGTTTAGAATTGAAAAAAAGTCGGTAACCCCATCCCACTGAGCTCACATTGAAAAACTATATGAAGAGTTTTCCATATCTCATTTCACTACAGCTTTCTAGAAAGACTGAGTAAGGGCAGAAGAGAATTAGAGAATGCTGGGGGAGAGGGGGTGTATTTTAAGATCCTAACAGTCTGGGGGTATAACAAGGGAGTGTTGGGGAATATAGGCTAAATTGAGAGGGGAGATAAATTTGGGGTAGATGAGATCATGTAAAGTTTTTTAAGGCTCTACCTAACTCAGAAAATTATTAAGTCAGAGAAAAAAACCCACACAACCAAGAGTCTCTGATAGAAGAGCCTCAAATATAGGAAGGAATTGTTTTTTTTCCTGTTTGCCCTATCTTTTAAAAAAGCAAGCCCAAACATTGAGTCTAAGAAGTTAATCAGTTCAAAGATCCTTGCCCAGGGAAAAAAAAAAAATTACTGCATATCAGGCACATGAGTATCCCTCACATATCCTATTATTGCCAGGCGTAGATCTGGCTCAACAGGCTACCTGAGGCCTGTTGCCAGAGAAATGGGATTCATGATGAGGTACTTAGCAAGAAGTTATGGATAGCCTCTTCACTTTAGGGTACTATAAGGAAACTGGAATGGAAAGCAGAAAAGAATGACAGAATCAGAAGACACAGTAGCTGTGGATCTTTAAAGACATCTACACCTTTCTCACATTCTATGTAAGCTTCATGACACTTACCCCAATCGCCTGAAGTCTTCTTTTTTGCCACCATAGTATAAAATATAGTCATTTACAAACTTTGTATGCCTTTGATACTGAAATGCAAAAAATTAAGGATTTGATTTGCTCAGGAGTTGTTCTGTGCCTATGATATATGAGTAAGGAGAGAAAAACAGTATGAGTCTACTTAGTTTTTTAAATATGCAAATACAGGGGCACCTGGGGAGCTCAGTCAGTTAAGTATCTACTGTCCCCTCAGGTCATGATCCCAGGTCCTGGGATCAAGCCCCATGTCAGGCTCCCAGCTTAGCAGGGAGCCTGCTTTTCCTTCTCCCCCTGCCTGCCACTCCCTCTGCTTGTGCTGTCAAATAAATAAAAACGATTATAAATAAATAAATATGCAAATAGATACTGTACATGCTTATGATTTTTAAAAAATATCTACAAGGGGACACAGGGGTGGCTCAGTCAGTTGAGCGTCCAGCTCTTGATTTCAGCTCAGGTCATGATCTCAGGGTCCTGGGATTGAGCCCCACATGGGGCTTCACACCCATTGGGGAGTCTGCTTGTCTCCCTCTCTCTGCCCCTCCCCCCACTCACATGCAGGTGGGCATTCTCTCTCTTTGAAATAAATAAATAAATCTTTTAAAAAATATATCTAAAAGGTTAAATATTAAACTGCTAGGGATCCCTGGGTGGCGCAGCGGTTTGGCGCCTGCCTTTGGCCCGGGGCACGATCCTGGAGACCCGGGATCGAATCCCACATCAGGCTCCCGGTGCATGGAGCCTGCTTCTCCCTCCGCCTGTGTCTCTGCCTCTCTCTCTCTCTGTGACTATCATAAATAAATAAAAAATTAAAAAAAATAAAAATAAAAAAATAAACTGCTAGAAGGAGTCAACAATGTAGAGCAGAGGGGCTTTCATTTTCTACTGAATACCATTTATATTGCTTTGAATATTTTTTCAAATTAAAGGTAAGGAGTACAAATTGCATTTTATTATTATAAGATATAATTTAATTATTCTAGTAATGAAAAAGCCTCTAAAATAGAAGATATAAATTTTATATATTAAATCCTAATATCAGGCTTTCAAAAATATGTAAATATAACAAATCAGATGTTCTTTTTTATACTTTCAATATTTAAGGAATTCAGTCATGTTTAATTGTTTTTTAAAGATTTATTTATTTATTCATGAGAGACACAGACTGAGAGAGAGGCAGAGACACAGACAGAGGGAGAAGCAGGCTCCTTGCAGGGAGCCCAATGCGGGACTCAATCCTAGATCCCGGGATCACAACCTGAGCCGAAGGTAGGCACCCAACCACTGAGCCACCCAGGCATCCCAGTCATGTTTATTTTTAATGGAATATAACAAGATATACGAGCATTTAATTTTTTGTTTAAAAAGCTCAATGGTATTCTCTCCAGAGCAGAGCATGCAAATTACAGAACTGACCTCATCCATAATGCTGTCTGACTACACCCTATTATGTCAAAGGTAAATAATGACTTAATTCATCACAATATGTTCTAATAGAATATTGAATCAGAATATAATACTTCCAAAACTGGCAACAAAGCAGCTAACCTTTTCAGAAAAGAAAAAAGAGAAAGCCAGATATCCAGAGATTTGCTCTTAGCCTGTCTCTAACTGGTCATACAACCACGGCAAGTCACCTCAATCTTTTAAAACTAGGGTTAGCAAATTCTGTTAATGGTACATATGCAGGCAATATGGTACCTGTCACAACAGCTTGGCTCTGTCATTTTAGCATGAAAGCGGGAACAGATAACACCTCAATGAATAAGCACAGGTATGTGGCAATAAGACTTTATTTACAAAAATAGGTGCTGAATGGGACCTTGGTTCCAGGAAGATGGTTGTAGACAAAAATGTACTTCTCCCTATTCTTCCCACCAAGAACAACTAAAAACCTTGGAAATTATATCTTAAACAAATATAAGACTCTGAAAGGTGAGGAGACGAAGGCGTAACAGCTAGAGAGCTCAAGACCTATGGTATGACATGGTAGTAAGTTACTCAGGTTTTCTTTTTGACTCATAAACTCAAACTTAGAAATAAAGAAGCTAGCAACCTAAAAATCCCAACAAGCATAGACAAGAAGAGTCCCAACAAAAGCCTGCTCTCTCTAATTGAATAACCAAGAGAGAGGGTAGCCTAACATGAGGAAACTTAGACAATATCTACCCTACTCTAGCCAAAAATCCTAGAAATACCTGGCCCAACCTCTCCCCATGCCAGAAAAGGGGACCTACACTTTCACACTCACCAGGCTATAACTAGATCCCCCAAATGAGTGGGGTCATAGAAGGCACAACAGATGCTGAAATACTAAAGGAACAAGTGGCAGATGAGATCCATGGGAAAGCCAAGCCATTGGGTTAGAAGAGGAATAAATTGGTGGTAAGATAATTTCTATAAGTTAAAGAAAAAGATTAGGAATGATAACAAAGTGAAACAGATGTCAATAGGTAGATGATGTATCTAATTGCCATCATCTCCTTCTCTTAATCCTGACTGTAATAATAAATACCAAGAAACACTATAGGTCTTGGTTGGCTTCTCTTTCATTCTCCAACATTCCCAACTGTAATATGGATGGCCAGTGGTAGCAGTCAGAATAATGAGCCACAGTCTTACCAAAAAGCTGAAGTGAGACATGGCTATAATAGGGGGAGCAAGATACAGCTTAAGGATAGCCCCAAGTCATGCCTGAGAGATGAAGCCACAACAGGTCTGAGGACAGTCCACACACCCATCTATCTACTTTTAGGTACAAGTTTTACGAAGACCTTAAAAAGCCAAGAACCAAATAGTAAAAGAGTAAGAGTTAAAATGAGACTAAAGATAAAAGCAGTACTAAAATGAGAAATGTTGAGAGCGTGGCAAATACAGGTTGGAAAAATAACTGCAGGTTCATGGACTTTGTAAACCTATTTATAGATCATTAGTAATATGTTTTATTATTATTTTAAAGATTTATTTATTCATGAAAGACACAGAGAGAGAGAGGCAGAGACACAGGCAGGCACACAGGCTCCCTGTAGGGAGCCCAATGCAGGACTCGATCCCAGGACCTGGAGATCTTGCCCTGAGCCGCAGGCAGAGGCTAAACCACTGAGCCACCCAGGCGTCCCATGTTTTATTATTTTTGTCTTTAAATCTTTCTTATGTATTAATAAAACAGAATTGTACTCAAAAGTATAAATGACAAGACTGCACATCAATAAACACCTTTAAAAACATAATTTAGGTCTACCTGACTTCACAAGATTTTATGAAATAAAAAAATTGATTTTAAAATATTCTATTGGTTATAAAAATCTAGAAATATAAAAAGGATACAGCATCCATAGCTATGAGATGAAACCTTCTATTTCTTGCTTCTTCCCTGTTAAGACAAATTTTAAACAAATTCAAATGTCCATATTCTAATTAATATAATTAAATCTCCAAGTCCCTGAGTTTACAAAAACATCTTAAGCCAAAAAAAAAAGTAATTTACACTGAAGTACATACCTATCCAGCAATTCTGCTGCAACTTGTTTATGGGCCACCTTTCCATGTTTTTCTTTCTGAAATGGCTTTTTGAGCAGTAAATCATCTTCAATTGTCCTGTTTGTGATGAAGAAAATTTAATTAAATTATAAAAGAAAAATTATCAAAAATTATTAAAAGAAAAATTATTATAAATTATTTACTCAAAAGGCATTTGCTGTTCCTTTATACTTTAATAATTGGAACATTTTTAAAAATTCAAGTCTTAAAAAAGACTCACTGATCTTTAATGAGACATGTTAGTCTTGCTCCAATAACTTAATTTCTTAACTTTATTTAATACTTAAAAAATAGAGAGGGCAGCCCAGGGGGCTCAGTGGTTTAGTGCCGCCTTCGGCCCATGGTGTGATCCTGGAGACCCGGGATCAAGTCCCACGTTGGGCTCCCCGCATGGAGCCTGCTTCTCCCTCTGCCTGTGTCTCTGCCTCTCTCTCTTTCTCTCTGTCTGTCTCATGAATGAATGAATGAATGAATGAATGAATAAATAAATAAATAAATAAATAAATAAATAAATAAATAAATAAAAATTGAGAAGATGAAACTAATGAATGGGTTCTGAGGTCAGGCCACCCAGATTTCAGGATCCAAACTTGGGCTCTGTCATTTACTATCTTAATCTTAAACAAGGTTAAGTTACTTGATCTCTTTGTGTCATAATTCTCCTGTTTGTAAAGTAGAGATATTGAAGCTTTTGGTTGGTAATATAAAAAAAGAGCTAGATAATAAGTGATATAGACTACAGATGATCATCCCTAGTTAAGAAGATAGATATAACCCTAGAGTAGAAACTATTCAACTAGATTTACTCAAATTCTACTCTTACAATGTAGTATTTCTGAATGAAAAATCCTGAAAATGTAAAAAACCATACAATGTAATTTATTATGATTATTTCTATTCTTTTGGTTATCCATGAAGTCTGAGTATCTAACAAAACGTTCAGTCCCATTTAGTATGCCTAAGATATGGCTCTCAGTCTGCAATAAAGCAATTTTTATAAGTTTGGTTAATATGAATCAGTCAACCACTCCTAAGTTAACAGATAAAATCTAGTTTCCAAGCACTAAAAGCTGAAAACAATGCCCCTTAACACAGCAACATCACCAAGATGCACACTTCTTATAAGGCCCAGGTTTTTTTTGCTGACAGCTCTTGTCCCTTCCAATTCAATAAAAACTTCCATGAGCTCCCTCCTTTGAGCATTTAGTCTGTTCATTCACAAAACCATAAAACTGCACTGTATCACAATCTCACCCTCCACATTAACCTCATTTTGAAGTCACGTACTTGCAAAGGGACTACCAACCAAGCCCCCTTCTTAGCTCTGACGTTTGCAAATAAAGTCCTTAAAAGCTGGATGAAAAATAGACGCAACAGAGAAATCTAAGAATTTTAATTGATTTCCTTCCTCCCCCACTTCCCTTTCCATAAATCCCTTTAAGTAAGTTAAACATTACTTTCTTATTTTTCACATAACTGTTCTCATATTCTCAAGTCAATCCATTATAGTTTAATAAACAAAAATTCATTCAGTAGAGCAACACTGTCTTCCCATGCAAACACAATCCAAAAATTTTCAAATACTTATTTATACCTCACCGCAATCTAGAAACGATCTGAAACACAGATAAAAAAAATTACTTACCTTTTTTTCCTTTTGTTAGATTCTCCAACTTGTTCATCATCACTAAAATCAGAATCATAGCCTCCATGACCATGCATCTGTAAAGGAGTATAAAGTCAGTTACTTAGAACTTAAGTTGCCATAGATCAAGAAACACAATAATTCAAAAATAAGTTATCTTTAAAAGCCGTAATAATTTTAATGGATCATGGTGGATATATCACTGTTCGTGGGCTATCCAGCCACCTAAAACTTTCATTCACTTTGAAATAACAGATTTACCCTTCAGAAAATGACTCAACCAGGAGGCTACTCTTTGACCTCATTGAGAACAAGCTCTAGAAGCTGCTGTGTGACTGCACACAGGGTTGTGATGCTTCACTTTGGACTCAAGAGTACTAACAGTTGCTGTGTATTTATTATCAACTATGCTCCAGACATTATGGTAGGTCCTTAACAAATGATGCTAACTCTGTAAGTTAGGAACTATTATCTCCAGTTTACAGATGAAGGAATCAAGGACAAAGTTAAGTAAATCAATTCTATAGCAGATAAGTGGCTAAACTGACCTACTTGATTCTTAAACTCATGATTCCAACGACTGCAGATTGCCTCTCTGGAATATGCTAACATGATTATACTCCACTAGACTTACTGTATCCGTGAACAGTACACCATCGATGCATTAAAACTTTCCTATCTTTATTTCCACACATGTTGAGGTTTCCTTTTTCCTTTAAACCGAGTTTCTTTGAGGTAAACAGTCTTGCCTTTTGGCCTAGTTAATTTTATCTTGTTCCAACTCATTTCTTTAACTTAAATTCTTAGAAATACTGAAAGATTTCAATTGTCACTCAGTTGTGTTGGAAACCTCTGGTTTCAGCATTATATTGAATTTGGGACACACATTAATGGGAAATCAGTAGATGATTTGACTTTTGATGTCATACTCAATTCATACGGCCACAAGGAACTAGTCCTGGTCAAATGATACCATCAAAATGTCTAAACTTTAATATTTACTATTACAAGTGCAGCAGGAAAAAGAGGAAAGCACTCCCTAAGCTTTCTGGCCCTGGACCTAAGACAAGGTTCGTTCTAGTGGTGGCCACCTCGAGTAAACGAAGTCTGTGATCTTTTTCAAACTCTGGTACCTGGGGCACACCTCTCCTTCCTGGCCCACAGAATTCTAGAGAGGGAGGTCCTAGCCCGGGTTGGAGGTAAAGGCATGTCCGTCATCCTCCGTCTCACACCCCTTGCTCCAGCTGTCCTATCACGTCTGTTCAAGCCAGCCTCTCACCGCGGAGGTCCTCACTTTCTTGGCATCTTGAGGAGGCCGGCCGCTGTGTGGGGCTTAGAGATTTTATCTTGCCATCAGCCTACCACAGGGAAACCCTGCTCTGAGCCTCCCACTCGTCTTCCGTTGTGCATGTTCCTTAACCTCTCCGGGCCTCGGTGAGGCTAGTAGTCAGCCTACCGCCCGCAGGGGACTGCACGTTCAAGGAGCTACAGCCTACCAAGAGTCTTAGAGGACAGTCTGACCTGTAACGATCCCGTACCTGTTGACCATTATCAACGTCACCTTGTTCCCACCACCTCTACCCTTGCTCCCCCTCGCCCACTTCCTTTTTCTCTGGCGTCTGCATCCCATACCCATTTCAAATGAGAGGTTGCACGGAGAAGCTCTCACTCACTTCAGGCCACGAATCAACTGACAAGGGCCGAGAGAAATGCGAGAAGGGAGACGCCGGGTGTTTCTAGAACCTACCAAAAGAATAACAAACAAACAAACAGAAAAAGATAATCAACTAGCACCATGTGAGGGACAAGTTTGGAGGGCCGTCTCCCCGACCCCAGATACGCTCAAGGCCCTCATCACACGCCCCGTCCCCCCTCCCCGCTCTGCCAGGACGCGCGCGGAGTCCTTCCCCCTTTTCCCGGCGGCCACAGCGACGACCCACGGCCTGAGCGCGCCGCTGCAGCGCCCGTCCGGTCCGCGCCGGCCGCACCGCCCCGCCGCCGCGACAGCCGCCGCCGCCGCCGCCGCCGCCGGCTCCCCGCCTCTTTCTACGGGTCCCGACTGGGCGCCGCTTCCGGCCCGACTCGGCCGCGTGTCACATTTACAGGACTCCGTCTTGGGGCGCGGCGACCTTGTGCTACAGCCAGAACAGCCCCGGGAAACGAAGGCGGCGGAGAACGGGGCCCGGAGCGGAGGCAGAGGCTTCCTGCTTTCCCAAGTCGAAGCCCTCGATTTTTCCCTGGGCCTCCTTCCCTTCGGGAGCCCATCGTCTAATGTCGTGTGGCACTGCTCACACGACGCCCACGCCCTGCGTTTGAAAATGTTTTGTTTTAGAAAAAGCCCTGCCTGCATATCACCTGCCGTCCTCTTTCTAGTAACCTTAGTAACGCCTCCTCGGAGCATCCTCGCGGAGCGTCTGTCTCCGATCTGCCTCTCCTCCCCCTTACATAAAACAGTTCTCATAATTAGAACAAAAATAACTTCCCATCATTTCACCGCCCACACAATAGATACCATTCCAAATGCTGTGCTGGTGGCAGAGGAGCTCATGGAATATCGGAGGAAAGGAAGAACAGGGAATAGGGGAGATGGCACAGGGTCTCGGATTCTCTGCAGGCAACCACCTGGCACACGTGAAAAGGGATCCAAAATATTTCTTTTTAAAAAAGAAGACAAAGAAAAAAAAAACACATATAGCAAATTTTACATTATTTGAGCTCCACCAGGTTCTCCCTGTGCTTTACCTTTTCCATGCTATGATGCTCCGTTCTGCTTTGCAGACTGGTTACTGGGCTCATGTCCGTCTGCCCGCAGCTGATGCTGTTCACCCTCGCTGCCTCCCCACGAGCAGCAGCAGTTCCTTGGAAATCAGAAGCGCTAATTAAGTAGTTGTTGAGTCGAACTGGCAAGCCACTGACTTTCACAGCGGGCCCGTCTTAGAGAAGACTTTGGCACTAACATAGATACCATTTTACATCTTTTGCATTAAACAGAAGATAATGATATTCACGGCCCCCTTCTATTCCTGACAGAAATTATAGATAAATCCTGCTTTACTCAATGCAGTGAATGTGATCTTAAAAATCTGTAAGTTAAGTTATTGTAAATTCGATTATTTCAAAATACAATCAGATTATACTTTTTTTTTTTTTTGAGAGGGGAGGGGAGAGGAGGGGGAAAGAGGAGGAAGAGACAGAGTGTCTTAAGCGGGGTTCACACACTGTGCCGAGCCAGATGCAGAGTTGGGTCTCAGGACCCTGAGATCATGACTTGAGTTGAAATCCAGTCCAATGCTAAACTGACTGACCACCCAGGCGTCCCAGATTATGCTTTGATAAAAACATTTACTCAAAAAATATAAAGTACTTTAAATTTAATATTATACAACACTGAATTACTTTGTCAAGCAGTTCATTTTTAAGTAAATATCTAAAATCTATATTTAGTTCTTTTATTACTACTAAAACCAAGCACATCTGTACCTTGTATTCAATTTACTTTCTACTAGTATTTGACATTTAAAAGCATTTTTCTTTTTCTTTTTTATTTATTTATGATAGTCAGAGAGAGAGAGAGAGAGAGAGAGAGAGAGAGAGAGAGAGGCAGAGACACAGGCGGAGGGAGAAGCAGGCTCCATGCACCGGGAGCCTGATGTGGGATTCGATCCAGGGTCTCCAGGATCGCGCCCTGGGCCAAAGGCAGGCGCCAAACCGCTGCGCCACCCAGGGATCCCTAAAAGTATTTTTCTACCATACTTGGTATGTTTCTGTTATCAGCCCCATTTTGCAGGTGAGAAATTAAAGCACAGAACTTAAAGCCACAGACCTGGTGAAGGTCTAGAACTATGAGTGCTTGTCTCTCAACAAGACTCAGTTTTCTCTCTGTCTGTGTGTCTCTGTCAATTTATCCCTCTCTTTTTAACTCATTGATTGTGTGGAAAGTAGACCCTGGTTCTAACATTTTAAGAATTTTAGATCTGTTGCTGCCAGACCATTCAGCCAAATATTTGCATTTTTCCCTTTGAGGCAACAGTTATTGAAAGAGAGAAAATAGGATAGATCACATGATCTGAACTAAAAACAATTTGTGCAGGATAGAAAACCTACCTGAACGGAAAATCTCAAGTTAGCAATCAACAACTATAAAAACACAAATATGTATTAAGTGCTTGCTCTGCGCAGAGCACTGTTCTAGTTATCAGGGTTACAAATATGTAAAAGCCACTCCTTACCCTCAAAGGTTGACAAATAATAAAGAAATATATAGAATATATAGTATAATAGCAGCAATATATTCTATGCAGGCACCTGGCTGGCTCAGTCATAAAGCCTGTGACTCTTGATTTTAGGGTTGTGAGTTTCAGCCCCCCTGTTGGGTACAGAGATTACTTAAAAAATAAAATCTTAAAAAAAAAAAAAAAAGAACAACATATTCTATCCTATGCCAAGTACCTAGTAAATGGCATGAACCTATGGTTCCTAATCTATAAAATGTGCTATTTCAATGAATGTGAAAATTTAAATGTACACCAGTGCCACATGCCATGCTCAAATAAAGCAACAATACTATAATAAGTGTGTGGTGGGGGTGAGGGAAGTAGGTCTCACTCCTGTGCATTACCCTTCACTGTCAACATACCTACTCTTATTGCAAAAGTTCAAAAAGCTTCCCTGGGAAACAGTAAAGAGCCACATTTCAAAGTCAGCCAGACTTTCCTTCACTTACTAGGTGGGAGATCTTGGGCAAATTATTTAATTCTCTGAGTCTTATTTCTTCATCTACAAAATGGAGATTATACTAGTAGCTATCTCACAGGGGTTATTAATGTTAAAATGAAATGATGCAGCGAAAATGCTTAGCATGATGCCTAGTTCATAATGAGTATGTAATGAATGCTACTTGAGGAAAGAATCAAATAACAAGCATTCTTTCTTGAGAATAAGATTAACAATTAACTGCTACTTAAATAGAGCCCAGAAACAGATCCACACATATGTAATCCCACGATTAATGGCATAGTTTTAAGTGTGGAATTTTCAATAGATAGTTTTGGGTCAATCGAATAATATGGGAAAAAAATACTGATTCCTACTTTACACCATACACAAAAGTCAGTTTCAAAAAAAAAAAAAGGAAAACATCTCCATGATATTTCATGATATCTTCCTTAGGGTATAAAAAAAATTTTTCCTAGACAGGACACACAAAGGGCTAACCATGAAAGAAAAAAAAATAAAGACTTCTGTTCATTTTTTTTTTTTTTAATTTTTTTTATTTATTTATGATAGTCACAGAGAGACAGAGAGAGAGGCAGAGACATAGGCAGAGGGAGAAACAGGCTCCATGCACCGGGAGCCTGATGTGGGATTCGATCCCGGGTCTCCAGGATCGCGCCCTGGGCCAAAGGCAAGCGCCAAACCACTGCGCCACCCAGGGATCCCAACTTCTGTTCATTTAAAAGACTTTATTAGGGCCCTCTGGGTGGCTCAGTGGTTGAGCATCTGCCTTTGGCTCAGGTCATGATCCTGGGGACCTGGGATCGAATCTCACATCAGGTTCCCTCAAAGGGAGCCTGCCTCTCCCTCTGTCTATGTCTCTGCCTCTCTCTGTGTCGCTCATGAATAAATAAATAAAATCTTTTTTTAAATAAAAATTAAAAATAAAAGACTTTTTTAAACAATGAAAAGTTAATTCATGAAGTAGGAAAAATATTGCAGTATGCACATTTAACAAATTACCATATTATATGAAGAACTTTAAAAATCATTAGGTAAAAGGCAGAAACCTAATAGAAAATTTAGCCCAAGTCTTGAACAAACAATTCACCAAAAAAGATATCCAAGTGGCCAATGCATATAAAACAAAGTGCTCATCTCTACTAGTTACCAGATAAATGGAAATTAAGAACATCATATACACCATTACACGCCCACCAGAATTGCTAAATGGAAAGGACGGATTGACTACTAATGAATATATCCCGTGTCTCATATATTCCATTCCTCAGTGTATTTTCAACAGAAAAGTGTACATATGTTTATTGAAAGACCTGAACTAGGAAACACTAGTGATAAATAACAGCACTATTTATAAGTAAAACACAGGAAGCAACCCAAATGTCCATCAGCATTAGAATAGTTAAATAAATTGTAGCTTATTTACACTATGGAAGACTATGCAGCAATAAAAGAAAATGAACCACAACTATATGCATCAGCACAGATAAATCTCACAAATATAATACTGGGCAAAAGAAACATTGTATATGCAAAAGAATATCTATAATACAATCCCATCTATATAAAGAACAGAAGCAAAAGTAATCTGTTATGATTTGGGATAATGGTTTCCCTGGTGGGTGAAGATGAGGTGACCGGAAGGGGGCACAAGACAGTAGTGGGGAGGGCTTACGGGGAGATGACAATATTCTGTTTCTTGATCCTTACATTCATTACATGAGTGGTTCACTAACACCTACGGTTTATATACTTTTTTTTAAAAGGATTTATTTATTTATTTTAGAGAGAGAGAGAGAGAGAGCAGGGAGGGGCAGAGGGTGAGGGAGAGAGAGAGAGAGAGAGAGAGAATCTCAAGTAGACTCTCTATGGAGCCTGACGAGGAGCTCGATCTCAGAAACCTGAGATCATGACCTAAGCATCTGAAATCAGGACTCAGATGCTTGACTGAGCCCCCCAGGTGCCCCTGGTTGGTGTACTTTTATGTATGAATGTTATACTTCAGTAAAAAGTTTACGTTTTAATAAATGTAACTATTCCTAGAGGTTTTTAAAAACTTTGACTCTGCTGGGTAAATGGAAGTGTTAGTGATTAAAGCAGTGTCAGGCATGACAGAACAGGTTGGGGAATAGGTGAGATTTCCTAGGGAATCATGCCATATAAATGCTACATAGTCAAAGACGAATTTCCTAGGCACTGAGATGGGGGCAGGTGGGAGGTAGTGGGGGATCTCTGTAAGTGCTTAGTCAGTACCCAAAGAACTGAAAGCACTCAGGCCTAGAATCCTTGGCAAGGTCAGGCCATACCTCCTGAACATTTACAAGTCAGGATCTGGCAGATGGCAGCTCTACAACCTCCGTGGTAGAGTTCAGTCCATGAATAGAGACACAGCCCAATAGGTATCTTTTGCAAGGTGGTCAATGTATAAATGCCCAAAGGAAACTGCCAGAGCATGAACACTGTGGGTTGGATGGACAGCAATATACCAATTACCAAGTGAACTGATAGTCATCTTTAGGCCTGCTCCCAGGAGGCAAGAACAGAGACAGGATGTCTAAAAAACCCCTCCCTGAGGCAGTCGTGGATAAGGAGCTTTGTGATTAAGAGATAAGGAGACACCAGATCAGACGAAATGAGAAGCAGACACCAGGAACACTAAATGTCACTGGAAAACTGATGCACTTATTTTTTGTCATATAATATCTGTGTGTCTAAAGATTTCATGCCTCACTCAGGCATACGCAAAGTAGAGAGATTCACTACACTAATGAAGGTGGATGGATGTTGTATCTCTGGATCCTGCCTCAAGGGCTGCCCAGGCCTAGGCCTATAATCATGGAAAATACATAATTCCCCCAACAAGGCCCAAACTCTAAGTGGGACACAGACACAGAAATAGGTCATTAGAGTACAGTGCTGTGGGCAGTGATGGAGATGGACCCAAACGTCTGTAAAAGTGCCAGGGAGGGGCCTCTAGTCCTGAGAATAGGAAGACTGGAAATGCTTATGTGACAGAGGACTTTGTTTATGTTCCAAATGCCACAGATTTAATTCCAAGCTACAAACTGCGCTGACTTTGCATCCAAAGGATAGGGAAGTATGTCCTTCCAGGCCTCTCACATTCACCAGTAACTACCAACAGCCTCTACCTCTTTATAAGGTGTAAGCAAGAACCAAGTAGGAGTTGTCCAAATCACATGATTTCACAGCATATGAACACAAGTTGACCATGTAAAGAGCATGCTGGTATAGTCAAGTGAAATGTCCAGTGAAGTAGGGCTGCTGCCTGGTTAAGGATACATGTTAGTGTTATTATGTGGTCAGGCAATTACATGTAAATAGTAAGCAATTTTCCTAAATGCTCCTTAATTAACATAATCTCTGCAAGTAAAAACTCTTTGACTAGTTGTTTTGGTACTGAAAGTAATCATTGGCGGTAGGAAATAGAAATACTTAAACACATACAGTGACATAAATGACTGAATAGGCTCAGAGGAGCAACGGTAAATTGGAGATGGAGAGCTCATGCCTCTCCTTCATCAGGCTGTATAAAAGCAATAGCATCCAAAGCAATATTTGGATCCATAAACAGAACTTTTTCAATGGCACTCTTTACTGTCAAGAATTCAGTTAAATACCGTAGGAGGCATACAATAGAAATGCAGACCAGAATTACTAGACCAATCCATTTTTCCAGAGAAGTTGGGAATTTGGATTTTTAGATTCAATATTTTGATTTTTAACATTGGCATCTAATTCAAGTTTAAAAATCAAAGCAAAACACCATTTGAAACAAAGCACTTCTGTGAGCTGCATTCAGCCCATAGGATGCCGATTTCCAAGGAGTGGGTGGTCCATCATCCTCCTTGAAGATGGTGGTTTGGAAACAAAGATCATGAAGCTATCTTGAGTTTATCTTTTGAGGATAAGACAGGCTCTTGGCAGGTCAAGCAGGAAGAATCAAAGCCTTAAATAAACCCTCAGGAAAGGGGACTTGGAGGGGTCCCACCTAAATTCCTGGGCAGGAATATCTATGTTGGCTGAGAAGAACAGGGTGACCCCTATTGGGAGGATGGAATTCACATACCAGAGCGTACTGACAATGTTGAATTTTACCTGAGCTCTTCACTCCTAGAAGACAGGGATGATTAAAGGAATCCCCTCATTTTTGTGTTCTGGAAAACAGCCTACCGCAAGGAACTACTCTTTCCCATAAGACTTAGATAAGACTTAGAAGATCTCTGTTTAACTTATGACAAAGCTACATACAGACCTTCCAAATTCCCATTCATTGCCTCATAAATGATGAGCTGAACTGTTTACTCCACTGATCAATTGAAACACAGTGTTCATTAACCAAACTATGGTTAAGCTTCTTTCCATCTTCCAAGCCCCTGAACTTTGGTGTGCCTGTAGCCTGAGCCAGCAGTGAATCCCTCTTGAGAACAGAACAGTCTTAGCATAAAATCCTCTCTGATCTACCCTCTAATCATGCCACCCTTTCATTCCATTTCCCCACATTTGGTTCTTCCCAGCCCTGCTTGTGCCTCTCTGCAAAAGACAAGCTTTATTTGCCCTGAACCTTGAGACACTTGCAGGCTCCCCCTGTTTCCTCCCTTTTAAATATATTTGAATAAAAGTCTCTCCTAACTATGTCCTGATTTGTTTTCTATTAGACGATGTCCTTACGCAGCCTATACTATTTAACACAATTTCTGACAATGAAGTGTGTTGCTGACATGGTTAAGTATCTAACCAGAAGTATTACTTTGTTGGATGATGCCCTCACATGACAAAAATTAGACAGCAGCTGAAGTGGCCCCCCATCACTGGACAGTGAGTTCCTAGACATCAGGAGTTGGCTTCTACAACACCACACTCAATTTTCCCTCTTTCTCAGAGTCAATGCCTTATCAGGCTCCTGAAGGTGTTCTGCAGGGCTGGGACTGGGTGTTCATTGCTACCTGCACTATCAAACATGGCCATGGCCCAGAGGTCCATCTACGTGCTGATGCGCCGCAGTTTATATTCTTTCTGGCTGAATAATATTCATTACATATGTATCACATTTTGTTCATTCATTGATCTGTTGACAGATACTTGGGTTGTTTCTACCTTTTGGCTATTGTGAATAATGACAGTATGAACATCTGTTCAAGTCCCTGCTTTCAATTCTTTTGATATATCTATAAAAGTAAAATTACTGGGTCATGGGAGTTCTATGTTAACCTTTTAAGAAACTACCAAACTGTTCTCCATAGCAGTTATTATTTTACATTCCTACCTTCTCCACACCCTCATCAATATTTGTTATTTAAAAAAATTTTTTTAAAGATTTTATTTATTTATTCATGAGAGACACAGAGAGAGGCAAAGACATCGGCAGAGGGAGAAGCAGGCTCCACGCAAGGAGCCCCATATGGGACTCCATCCCGGGACCCCAGGATAATGCCCTGAGCTGAAGGCAGACGCTCAACCACAGAGTCACCCAGGCATCCCTAAAATTATTATTGTTATAGCCATCCTAGTAGGTATGAAGCGGTAGCTCATTGTAGTTTTTTTTTTTTAAGATTTTCTTTTTTATTTATTCATGAGTGACACATAGAGATGTGGAGACATAGGCAGAGGGAGAAGCAGGCTTCCTGCAGGGAGCCCAACATGGGACTCAATCCTGGGGCCCCAGGATCATGCCCTGAGATGAAGGCAAACACTCAGCCACTGAACCACCCAGGAGTCCCAGTAGTTTTGATTTGATTTCCCTAATGACTAATGATATTGAGCATCTTTTCACGTACATATTGGATATTTTTATATCTTCTTTAGAGAACTGTCTATTCTAGTCCATCGCCTATTTTCAATTTGGGTTCTTTGGTTTTTCTGTTGCTGAGTTTTGGTTTTGTATAAACTCTAGATATTGATTTCTTATCAGCTATATGATTCACAAATATTTTCTTCCATTCTGTATGCTATCTTTTTTGCTTTCTTGGTAGTGTCCTTTGATTTATTTTTTTTAAATTTTTATTTATTTATGATAGTCAAAGAGAGAGAGAGGCAGAGACACAGGCAGAGGGAGAAGCAGGCTCCATGCACCGGGAGCCCGATGTGGGATTCGATCCCGGGTCTCCAGGATTGCGCCCTGGGCCAAAGGCAGGCGCCAAACCGCTGTGCCACCCAGGGATCCCGTATCCTTTGATTTAAAAATATAATTTTTAAAAGCCAAAATCATGACTCTTCTACATATATAAAAATACATTATCAGGATTTTATTTACCTAACTCATGCGACAACCAGCAAGAGTTTATCATCAGTTCAAAGAAAAAATCAAAGAACTGACGAATAAAGGCAATCAGGAAAGCTAACAGGAATTTACAAGGAGATGCAAAACTGGTCAATATTCAAGAGCAATAATCAATTGCACTTGCATTAGACAAAATGCATTTGCACCTCTATGGACAAGAATTATTTGTATGTTATCAGTTTTATACAACCTAAAAAGTTGTAAAATAGCTCAAAGATGATGAAAGTCCCAATAACTCAGTAGGGTGCCAGCCTGGTAACCTTTATTTCTGCCTGTTTCAAAGTCTTTCATCATTTTTCCTGGTGCCACTCTCAGACCATCCCACCACCACCACTATCCCACCAGTAAGGAGCACCAGCTGCTCTCAGGTTGTAAGTCCTTTAGCAGTGTGATGGCTACTGGGGACAGTTATTTAAGCTCAAGGACTGCTCATTAGGTGTTGAATGGTGGAGGTATAGCTCTCCAGCCTTTCCTGCTACAAATACTCCCTATCTACTCTGAGATGGCATTATGCTATGAGCACAGTGGGGAACACGCAGACTGATTTTTGTCCCCCTTATTCTTCCTGTCCACATGGGGACAGGAAGAATAGTAAAGAGACAAAGTCATTACAAAGTGATAAATGCAATGAAGGAAAATAGCTGCCAACACAGAGAATCACCATGAGGAGCTTAGGTGAGTAGGGTGGCCAGGATGGCTGTTCTGAAAAAACATTTAAGGTGTGACCTGAAAAATGAAGAGGAGCCAGCTAATCCGAATGTGACGGTGGCAGGAAGCCAGCAGAACAGCCAACTCTACAGTCGGTCCTCACCCTCTGTATTTCTAGGGACGGGTCTGCAGCAAGTACAGCTCCTGCTTATCCCCGCCCCAGTGTTCAAGAGGCGAGCCAGGCCAGGTTCTGCATTCCCAGTGGTGCTCTGGGCTGCCTTTGAGCCTAGGCTTCAAAAAATGTCAAGGAAAAAGGGTCCCTCCCAAACCAGATTTCCCTCCCTCCTCCTCTGACCCAGTTTCCCTCTGCAGGACCCCCATCTGCTAAGTGAAGTCTGAAGGGTCTTCAACTTGTGAACCAGGGTTGAACCCATCAAAAAAGATAAAAGGCTTTAAAAATACAAATGAGTGGCAGAATTAACACATCGGTGAGACTGTGTAAAACGATCAGCTTTCTGCTGAACTGTTTTGATTACAAAGCTGCAAAGCACAGGGCTCTTATGGGCAAGAGGAAAGACCCAAGGGTCGTTTAGGGTGTAGGCACCCAAAGCAATGTATCATCTGCTTCATGATTTTGTCCAGAGCCTGGGCAATAGTTCATCCCTGTTCCAAAATCATATGCCGCTTCATGACTCTCACCAGGATGCTGGCACCAGAATGGCTGGCTTCGGAACCATCTGCCCGAGCTGGAGCGCTGAGTGGATGGGTTCATGGGGACAGGCAGCAGAGGGAGGAGAAGGCAGGGGGCAGAGTCTAGGGCCACTGATCCGAGCAGGAGAGGAAGAAGGAGGTGGAGAACAACAGACTCAGAGAGACCACAGAACCAGAAAAAAATGTTGTATCATAGCAACCGAAGGAAATGTTTAAAGAAAGGAAGTGGCCAATTATGCCAATACAGAGGGACTGTTTCTCAAAATGTGTGTGGTTCTGGGAACACCCACATCAGAATCACTTGGGACATCATTAAGAATTAAGATTCCTAGGCCTCGGACACCACCTGGTTTGGAACCTCTGGCCCTGCAACCAGGAATTGGCATTTTAAAAGGTGCTCAGGGATACTGATGCATGTTCTGGGGTAATGTGTAATACATGGGACGTGGAGTCAGAACCGAGTCTGATACTGGTTCCTTCACTTAAGTGATTTAACTTCTCAGTTTTTTTTTAATTTGTAAGATAATACCTACTACATAGGGTTGATATGAGGATAATCTTCACAATGAGATTATATTTATACATACAAGCTATATACTCAGTGCTTAGCACAATGCCTGGAACACAGTTGGAAGTCAATGAATACAACTGCTATTGTTACATAATGAAGAAAGGCCACTGGGTTTGGCAAGAAGGGTGATTTTCAATTTTCCAGATAGTAGAGCAGCTTGGGAAATTTCTGGTAATCAGAAAGCAAATACATGGATAAGAAGTAGAAGTAGCAAGTGAAGATCACATTCAAGTTCAGAAAAAAATGTGCAGCAGAAGAAAAGCTATTGGGGTTGGTAGTTAGAACCAGGTATGTTGGTGAGAGAAAGGTGACTATGGAAAGACCACTGAGGAGGGTGCTAGAAGGCCCTGGTAAGGACAGTTTCAACGGGGCAGATAGAGAAGGCACGAGAAGAAAACAGGAATAGGAGTCCAGTCTCAGAGAAGGTGAGAAGGAGTTCTGGAGGATGGATAATTGGGTGGGTATGAGTTAAGAGAGGCTAAACCATTTCCCCTGACATCAGGGGAAAGAATTACAGCCCGAGTTTACTAAGTGAGGACCCTGTTCCAGCAGCATCAGAACCACCAGGAACAATTTGCCTGCTCCAACACAGACCTACTACTACATCAGAAACTCTGGAGGATGGGGCAATCTTTGCTCTAACAAACCCTCCAGGTGATCCCAATGTACCCAAAGCTTGAGAACCACTGGATTAGGCAGGAGTTGAAGAGTTGAGACAAAGCTACGTGGTGCCGTGGGCAGGCCATCTGCCCAGTGGGGAGGGTGGCAGAGGGCACATGGGGAGGCTGAAGAAGCAGAGGAGGAGGCTGGGACAACTGTCATGGACAGATGCTAAAGTCAGTAAAACATGTGCAAGAATTTCCAAACTACAAGATGCCATAAGCAGGTAGGAACATTTCTGTCCTACAATAACAACACCTCTCAGTTGTCAAAAAAAAAAAAATAGTTCATAATATTCAAAAGCAACATGTACTGAGATATTTATAATATTGAAAAACTAAACACTTAAATGCCCAACATGAGTGGAAGCATTAACAAAGCCCCAAGGTATTCATTAACACCTTGTGCAGACTGAGACAATGAGAAAAAACGTCTAAGTACAGTGGAGGAAAATGCCTACAATAGTATACATATACAATTTTTTTTTTTTTAAGAAAAGCACATTTGGATGGATGCTAGGATTTTAAAATAGATTGCCAAAGGCCACTGGAGCCAAGAACATGGCTGTTACACTTGCCGCCCTGGAAGCAGTGGCCATTGGTAGGAAGAGTTAGTCAGCAAGGCCTTCTGGATAAGACAGGCTTTAATCTGGGAGTTGACAGCCATGGGGTGGTACAGGGACCAGGAGCTGCTTTCTGACAGCTGCAGTGGCTAAGAGCCAGAGCAGCTAGGATGGAATCATTTGAGTTTGTTCAGAGTCCTTAAGGCTACCCATATGTCTGGAATAGAAGAATGCCATAGAGAATAATAGGAGATGGTCTTGACAAGCTAGGGTGGTGATATTTTTAAAACTCAAACTTGGGACCCAATGCCCAGCAGAGTAGAGATGCTATCGGGAGTGTGGGCCAGCGTATCTGAATGTAGGCATTCCTGGGAAATGTGAGAACAGGGCAGTCCTGGTGGATGGGCAGTTCTAGGAGACCATTTACATTTGGAGTCCCCAGTCATTTATAGATAAGGTAAAGGAAGGCAAGGGAAATTGAAGAACATGCCCAGAGTTCTACAGGTTGAAAGCTGCAAAGGCCTAGGCAAAAGCTAGATCTCCTATTTTATTACCATGTTTTCTGAGCTAAAAAAACAAACCCTGAGCTGAAAAGTTGAAATGAGATGTGACAGGTAACAGGGAGTTGTGATGAATCATGGCCTAGGAAGCAACACAGTGAGTGGAGTGTCTGAGGCAGGACAGCAACACATGAAGGGAGAGGATCACTGGAGGACCAGCAGCAACTCTAGGCATGTGGTTAATTAGGGCTTGGACAGATTGCTGGCTATGACATTAGTAAAGAGCCACAGAGAGGCATGGCATTCCTTTCTCACTTCACACTGTCCCCAGTTTCCTTCCATCCGTTCCTTAGGACTCATTTCATTTGCTTTCAAGGCTTTGTGGACACAACTCAGCACAGACTTCAGCTATCCTGTAGATCTTTCAGATATTGTTTGCTATGCCATGCTCTACATCTTCCAGAGCCAATGCTATACCCACTGGTAAATAAAAGGAATTGAACCCACCACAAACTGCAAGGGGCCCCGACCCTGTGGCCTTTTATAAATACTGTGGTTTTTAAGAGAAGGCTGACAGAGCAGAGAAGCACTGAGATGTCTCACCTCTGCTCCTCCCTCACACCTCCAGTTTCCTTCGCTCCTAGAGGACAACTGGAGGCATCACACTAACATTAGGACCGAGAGGATGAGGTTCCAGGCTAAGCCCTCACAGACCCAGAACTCAAGTGGTGAAAGAGAAAACAAGACCAGAACCAGGTCTCTTAAAGACTTCTCTGCACTACAACCTGTCTTTCCCCCTCCCTGAAATGCAACCTGAAATAAAGTTCCAAAATAAAAAAAAATCTTTTTCAGTATTAATTACATAGAATTTTTGAAAATTACATAGAAAGAATATATATAAAATATAAATGTATTTATATAAAACATAATTATATATTTGTATATAAAATATACATATACATCATATATATACAGACTAGAGTCAATAGAAGGCGATAAAGTTATGGTAAATGCATAGAAATCCAAATGTCACCTTCAATGCAGTAACTGAACAGCATTCTTTAAGTCAAATTATTTCCCAGAAAAGGGAGAATGAAGAATTTTTCCTTTAAGTTAGATCTGCCATCAGAAGTAACTGGTCTACATGTGCTTTTCTTTGTTGCGTTTCTGTTAACTTCCCTTGGAACCGCGTTAGGTTATTCCTGGTACTTTCCTTCTATGACCCAATCTGCTGAAAGGAGAAGACCTTATCTTTGCATGCCTCATGATTCTTTGTATTGTTTTTGGCACATTGTTTATTCTTCCAAATGTTTTGGCACTGTATTTATGCTTTATAAACATTTGTGGAATGACAGCCCATAAAGTAACTTGCAGCCAATATTTTTGCGACTTGTCCCTTCACCAAGTAAAGGAGAAAAGTGAAATAGCAAAATGGATGGGCCACAACAAGTGGAGAATTTAACAACTTGCTTTTCCAAATAAAACACCTTAGAAAGCTTTGGGTTCGCACATACAATTCTGAAATCCACAGTCACACAGATGAGTCTCAACAGTTGAATCAAGTCTTTGGACACAAATTAAACATTTGACCCGTGGCAATTGGGGCAGAATCAAATAAGATGTCAGATGGCATTTAAGCCAATTTCCCTTTCTATAATCATGAGTTATTTTAAAGCACACACACACAAAAATCCTCAGGACTGTGTTTACTTACAATATTTTAAGAAAACCACTTTGCTTGCTTTTCTATAAAACCAAGAACAGAGTATTTCCTAGACTTCTCTCAGATGTTTCAGCTAAAAAGTTAAATGAATACCAGTGCCAATAAAATGAGGAGAAAAATTGTGCCAAATGCTTGACACCAGCTGCAGCAATTAAGTAAGCACCTGCTTTATGTTTCATCTCCCGTCACCCCCTCCCTGCTTCATTTAGGCTGGTTTCTGAGGTTTTTTGAAAATAAATGCACCTCAGTGGACAAGCACACAAATGTGCTTTTCCCTCTTTCTTTCTTTCTTTCTTTGGCTGTCATTAACTGGAGCAAACTGAGTGGCAGGAAGATCTGGACAAAGGGAGAATAGTAAAGGCACTTAAGTTTCAAAATCTAGAGTTTTGAGAATGTTGGGGGCAGATGTAACCATAGTGATCAGCCCTGCTATGAGTGCTGATGTATGCTGCTTGTACTAAGCAGCAGACTATACCATTCCAGGGAGACCCTGCAGATGAAGATGTAGATTTGATTTCTGGAAGCAAGGTTTCTATTGGCTTAAAAAGCAACTTTCTCTGCAGAGATTCAGGCTTGAAACGAGTTGCCATCAAGTAGTTCGAGACTGTTATCAGCACAGAGCTAACATGAGCATCAAACAAGATATGAAAGAGATAACAGTGCTTTGAAAAGTTAAAAAGATTATGCAATTGTGAGGCAGGTATTAATATTAAACATGCTTATTGAAATCCAACAAATAGAAACTAGACAGTAAGCGTATTCATCCCCTGGAAGTAAATTAGCACTTTTCAGAGCCCTGAGCTACCATTTCCTCTTTCCACTTTCATCTTCTCTATGGAAGCTGGCTCAAGACATGTCTCACTCCTGGGCGATTGGGAGGCATACGGGAGATCAAGTGAGATAATGTATGTGAAGCACCTTGCTCCATGCCTCCCATATGGAAAACACTTAATAAATGTGACTTGATTTCAAGGAGGAAATTAAATACATTAGCCTGAGAATTCTTCGTACCTGCAGTCCACCAGATGCTTTGCATTAAATTATGTCTCCAAGAGAGAAGAATGGAAAGTCACCCTCAACAGTATTGAATCAGTGAAGCTGACTGCTTCTCACTTGGAGAAAACAGACGTGAAACCAAGACATTGATCCTTCAGTTCATGGGTACTAGAGTAGCAACCATTCCTTTCTTCCCATACTGATTACTATCTCTCTGTTCTCCAGGGGGAAATGTTAAAGCTGCTTTGGCAGTTCCTTTAACAAAGCTAGACACTCACAAAAGAGAGATTCTGAGAATGGAACAAGAACTTCTGAATGCAGACAAGCAGCTCCTTGAGGGCAGGGACATGTCTACTCCTTTCCTGCCATGACCCAACACCAGGTAGAGTGCCCCTGCATGTAAGGAGCCCTCAGGGCATATTCATTGAATGAATCCAGCCGCATTAGAGATATGAGGAAGAAAATGAGGTATCATATTAAAGATCTCTTTTTCCACAATTTCATTGGTAGTTTTGCTTACTCTGCCTTTGGTTCAGAATAAGGCCACGTTTGTGTTACGGCTCAAACCATGACAATTCTGTAACTCTGCATGGTGACGTGTGATGCTAGACTTACTGTGGTGTTCACTTCCCAAAGTGTACAAATATCGAATCATTATGCTGTGCACCTGAAACTAACATAATGTCATAGTTCGATTATACTTGAATGAAAGAAAAACATAATGATGCTGAAGTGTCATTCTTGATCAAGGGTCCACCCTACTCTTCTTACTAGTGTGCTCAACCCATCAATAAAAGTAAGAGCTCCAGGAGTACATAGTCCAAAGTGGCCAACTTATTAATGGTTAATGAGTTAATATTGCCTCAAAGAAGAAGCCAGAAAGTCTGGTCAGTCTACCTAAGGGCTCTGCCATCTGTTGTTGGTACAGATTTACATTTGTGCAAAAGAAATGTAGTTGTATAGAATAAGCCTCTATTTTTTTAAGATATCGCTACAGCACCAAGACAGATAGCCATTGACAATCCTAAGAGATTCTGCACCAAACAGATCTGTGCTTCCAGTGTTTTATCACTTGCAGGTTTACATACACTCATGGACACACAGCCTGTTTATCTCTAAGGCATGTCTATGGTGCCTGGGTGGCTGGACCAGGAAGTCCTTACACCTTGCTGTAAGCCTCTCAGCCTTACACCATGCTGAGAATCCTCGTTTTGAGTATTTTCTCCTCTGGAGAGCCTAGAAACCTTGAGCTTGAGTTCAAGGAGGTAACACTTGAGCAGAACCTTCAAGGATGGAAAGGAGAGGAGGAGATAGGCATACTAGGAAAGAAAACACTCTACCAAAGACAGAGTAGGGCTTTTTTTATTATTATTATTTGCTTTTTGTTTTCCTTAGGTTTCTAGCAAATTTAATGCACAACACTCAAAACTCAATAATAAGGGAGAGGTGAATAAAATAAAAATGGGGTCAAGGAAGAGGGCTATGGGCAAGAAGTGGACAAGTTAGGATCTGGAGCAGGGAGGTGTCTTTCTTTGAGTATCACATCTCATCCAATCCATAGTCTTCCTTGGGGCCAGTCCCCCACTGTCACAACTGAGGGCTTCATGAAGACGCTGTACCTAGCCCAGCATTCATGGTAGCATTTTCCATTCATACTGTCATCATTTTCCCCTAGTGGCTTATTACAGTGGTGCCAATCTGGTAGCTGGGATTGAAATCTGTGAGTCCTATGTACATGATGGTGCTGTGGCAGGGGGCTCCCGAGGCACCTATGCCTCACAGGGGCTGCCCACAGGCAGTCTGGGCCTTTTCTCTTTGGTGAGGAGCTCAGTGGTCTCAGCCTCAAGCAATTTTCATCTGTCTGGACACAAAAATCATGCAAGAGTAGAGAGGTAGGAAATGTCAGAGAAAAGCAGGGCCATTTGGGAGATCTACAATTGCAGGGTGGATGGAGTATAGAGGTGACAAGATTTAAAGAAGCATTCATTCTTTGGAATACAAAGATACCTTGAAAGGTGCTATTTGTACCACATTTTAGACTTGGTGCAAAATCTAGAACCTACTGCCATAACTGCAGTGTCCTGTAGATCAGTGGTGGCCCCAGGGAGCCATGACAGCATATTGGGAAGAATCGGACTTCCACATCATTAGGGTAACATGGCTCAGGTGGGTCTATCGTACAACGTGGGCTAATTTCCACCTTTAACCTATTCCAAGACAGGAATAGGTTAAAGGTGGAAAGGCCCTTAAAAACTTACCCAAGTCAGCACAGGATAATTAGAGAAATAATTCTGGTTATAAGAGTAAACTCCTCAAAATCTTAATCTTGATTGGTAAGGAGTATATTTATTTGTTCATTTGGCCAATGAGAGTGTGATTACCCATGATTGGTTAGACCAATACTTTTCATTGGTCCTCTTCCCTGGCCATCAAATAAATCCACCTAGGGAGCTTTAAAAAATCCCCAGGGTGCCTGGGTGGCTCAGTCAGTTAAGTGGCTGCCTTTGGCTCAGGTCATAATCTCAGGGTCTTGGGATGGAGCCTGGCATGGGGCTCTCTGCTCAGCGGGGAGTCTGTTTGTCTCTCTGCCCCTCCCCCACTCGTGTTTTCTCTCTCTCTCTCTCTCTCTCTCTCTCTCTCTCTCTCTCTCCCCACACCTCTCTCTCTCAAATAAATAAATAAAATCTTTTTTAAAAAAATTCCCGGGACGCCTGCGTGGCTCAGTGGTTGAGTGTGTCTGCCTTTGGCTCGGGCAGTGATCCTGGAGCCCTGGTATGAAGTCCTGCATCAGGCTCCCTGCAGGGAGTCTGCTTCTCCTTCTACCTATGTCTCTGTCTCTTTCTGAGTGTGCCTCATGAATAAATAAATAAAATCTTTAAAAAAAATTCCCAATGCCTAGGCCCATTCCAGTGACTCTAGATCCATCTGAGCTGAAGGAACAATGAGTGGGAAGACCTTAAGAACGGGATAAGTTGGGCAGCCCCGGTGGCGCAGCGGTTTAGCGCCGCCTGCAGCCCAGGGCGTGATCCTGGAGACCCGGGATGGAGTCCCACGTCAGGCTCTCTGCATGGAGCCTGCTTCTCCCTCTGCCCGTGTCTCTGCCTCTCTCTCTCTCTCTCTCTCTCTCTCTCTCACTTTCTCTCTCTCTCTCTCTCTGTCTCTATGAATAAATAAATAAAATCTTAAAAAAAAAAAAAAAGAACAGGGTAAGTTTCTGGGGATATTTATAGTTCTACATGCCTGGAACACAGCATAGGGACATGAAGCATCAGGTGACACACTGGGGCCACCACTGTTCAATGAGACATGGAGGTAATGGTGTAAGTTTTAACTTCCTGTCCCCAAGTCTAAAATGTGGTAGGTGTCCCTGCAGCCATATCACAGCAGAGGCTATTAAACAAGGGAATCTTTGGGAAAGGGTACAATGGTTGTTATGGCAGACATGAAGTATTCCTCAAATCATGTCTCCTTTTTCTCCTGGTAAAGGATGATGTGACTGAGTTCTGACCAGTGGAGTATGGGTAGAAGCAATACATGCCACATCCAAGGCTAGATCTGAAGAAAATCTTGCTTGACAACCTCCCCATGTGCACTCTCTCCCTCTCCCCTCATCTGCTGCTGGGTGGCAGAGTCCAGAGGGGGACTTCAAGGTCCTGGGGAGGATGTGCTATGAGTAAGCAGTCAACCTCTACTGTATTAAGTCACTGAGATTTGGGGAATGCTTTGTTATGGCAGTTAGCCTACCCTGATTTATACAGCCATCATAGATCAAACTAATTTATTTATAAGCACAATGTCAAGAACAGCAAGTATTTTAGTAATAGCTACTTATTATTATATGATATTTGCCCAGCTTTGGGTATCTAGACTTTCCCTCCCCTTTTTTCTAAGGTTATTTCTTCCCTTGATCCAGTGACCAAGGCATATCTGGATGTCTATGTCTATTTTGTCTTTAAGCCTGATCACAATGTCAGTGCAATACTTCTTCCTGGATCTTGTTTTTCTAATGCATTTCCTTGCAAAAAAAATATGGGGAGAGAGGAGATGCTTCTGTTGACATGATAGTGAGACAGAAGCATGAGGCAGTCCAACTGGCACCACTCATCACGGCTCTGCTCTGCTTTCCCGGCCTTTCCGCATGAAGGCTACAGGGCCGAGAGTTCAACTAGCTTGAGGACTAATTGGAGGAGTAGTACAATCTGCTCCACTGGAGAAAACATTCCATAAAAATTGTTCCTGCTGAGTTTTCTCACAAAACTTCCAAATTTTGATTAGATTCTGGATGAACCAGATGGGCAGCAATTCTGACGAATACAAGGAGTTTAAGTTATGGAAGAAGCAAGTGCTCCTATACTAAGATTAAAAATCAATAGTCATGGGACTAGGTGGCCACTTAATCCACATGATTTGAGGAATTCCAGGGGTTCCCTGTCAAGTGTCAGCAATACCTGAAAAGTGGTTCATAGCAAAGCTTTCACAGTTATCTGTCACTTCACCGAATCTCCCTTAATGCTCCCAATTCTCCAGCAAGGTAGGGGTGTAAGTATGGACCCCCAAGGCACCGTGAAAGCAAATGATTTGCACAAGACTGCACAGCTGGTAAAGAGCCGGATGGGGGCTCTTCACATGTTTAGTGGCTTCAGAGTTTCTGCTACACCCCAAATTGCCTCTGCCATTGTTAAAGCTTCACTTCTTTGGGCTCACAGCATCTCCTAAGCAACTGATCATTCAAATGAAATCTCACTTGAATCTTAGTGTAGAAGTGGAGCTGTTCTGGTAAAAGTGTATTTATGGGAAGGAGAGGCAGGGAGAGGGAAAGATTAGAGAATTAGATGCAAAGCCCAAGAAATACAGTCTAAAAGCCACTAGCTTAAAGCATCTGTGCCCTATTTTGATACAAATGGCCTTGGAGGAACCACTTAGTGTCATTCATACACTGTATCCCATCAGATAACTTCCTACTAGTGGAGACAGGGAGATAGAATAGCAATCCCACGTCGAAGGGCCCTGTTGACACGTGGCCAGGTGGGAAGAAGAGAAGGAATACAACAACGGATGAAAACCAACTTTACATTTTGCTTCAGGTTTAGTCTGCCTGGGGAGGGAATTGAATTTTGCTGCTGCTAATATAGTGCTTTTTGAACGCTGATGTTTAAAGCCAATACTTTAAAGTATTCCTTGTATTTCATCAAGTGCCATGAGAATCAGGATTTTAGGGACCAGGGAGAGTGATGGAAACCAGACACCAAGCTCCCCAAATTCCTGGGAACAGGCAGATACAAGAGATGAGAGTGTGGGCTGCTGGACGGTGACAAGGCTTAGTGGGAGAAGACACTGGATGGGTCCTGATAAATTGGGAGAGATTAACTGAGGGGCTGCCCGCCTCCCATTACCCCCGTCTTCACCCCTTCCCTCTCTGCTTTACTCAGTTCATGTGGATCGAGCTCCTCCTGCAGCCAGCACTAGTACGTCCTGGAGGATTTACAGTTCCTACCAAAGATCTCTTTCTTAATTCTTTTTGAATGCCCCTCTTAAGGAGAAGTGGTATTTCCCACATTCAATCCTGAAAAAATTTATCTTTACTAAAAAAAAGGAGCAGTTAATTTTCTCATTTTCCTTGGCTCAAATCCTACCTCTGCTGTTGGGTGGCTTTATGATCTATTTATTTTACCTTTCTAGCTTCAGTTCCCTTACCTGAAAAATGGGCATAGTAACACCTACCTTGGGGCACCTGGGTGGCTCAGTGGTTGAGCATCTGCCTTGGGCTCAGGTCATGATCCCAGGGTCCTGGGATTGAGTCCTGCATTGGGCTCCCTGCAGGGAGCCTGCTTCTCCCTCTGCCTTGCCTATGTCTCTGCCTCTCTTTCTGTGTCTTTCATGAATAAATAATCTTCAAAAAAAAAAAAAAAACCCCACACCTACCTCATAGGGTTGTAATGAGAAATAAATGATTGAATGAAAAATACATAAACGGTTCTTAGCACAGGGCTCAATACCCACACAGGGCCCAGTGAAGGAGATCAGAATATGCCACCCCAAAATATGCCACTTTGGAATAAGGTTTGTTTTGAGCTGAAAGGGGTTAGCTCTTTGCTCTTTCCCTTCCTGTTTAGATGCAGGGCACACATTTCCCTTTGTAAATATAATAGAAATTTTCATTTGTAAATGTGACTACCTCTCCAGTACCAGGAAATGAACTACTCCCAGACAATTCTTACCTACATAACAAACCTTACTAAACAACTCTTTTTTTTAAGATTTTATTTATTTATTTGAAGGAGAGAGCCAGAGCCAGAGAGAGAGAGAGCACTAGCAAGGGGAGGGACAGAGAGAGAGAGAGACGGAGAAGCAAGACCCCGGGATCAAGACCTGAGCTGAAGGCAGATGCTTAACTGACTGAGCCACCCAGGTGCCCCTAAATAACTCTTATTTACCATATGTTTCCTAGTCACCTTTTCCTAACTCACTGACATTCCAGAAGCCCCAAGCCCATTTTCCTTTGTCCAGCTTCTTCTCCAGACAGTGCCACCCTTTGTTACGATGATATAGGAGTCCCAAATTCTAACACCTCCTTAAGTCACGTTTCTTTATGAATTCCTGTGCATAAGTATATAATTAAATCCTATTTTTTAAAAACTCTTGTTAATCTGCCTTTTGTCAGTTTAATTTGCTGGGCTCAGGTTGAGAACCTAAGAGAGTAGAAGAGAAAGATTCTCCTTCCCTAAGGAGAAAAGACACTTTTTTCTTGTTTCACATTATACTCTGTGTTCCCTGGTTTACCCTAGAAGCCGTTTCTCAGAAGCCTTGGCCATGGGGTGCCTGGGTGGCTCAGTGGTTGAGGGACTACCTTTAGCTGAGGTCGTGACCCTCGGAGTCCTGGGATGGAGTCCCGAATCGGGCCTCCTGCAGAGACCCTGTCTGTGTCTCTGCCTCTCTCTGTGTGTCTATCATGAAGAAATAAATAAAATCTTTAAAGAAGAAAAAGAAGAAGAAGCTGCAGCAGCAGCCTTAGCCATTTTGGGGAGGATTCAGAGGCAAAGGAGTTAGAAGGTTTCCTAGATCTTTGGGAGCAAAGGGACTACAGTGGGACACTCTCTACCACTATAGCCACCTGACATTCACAGGCACTTTGGGGACCCTGAGGAGGCTACCAGGATGGACTCTGAAACAGTAATGGAGCCTGTTGGGTTTAGTTGAAACTTCCCTGATACCTCAGTGGAGACTGTGCTGTTATCACTACTCCACTAATCTGATTGTCCCTAACACAGCCTTCTTCCACCCTGTGCTTCTCTTATTTAATTCGTAACTCCTCCTCTAAATTATATCATGCCTGAGGCAGGAGTGCTGTGGGTCCAGTGCTGTGCTTTGCCTCATGGAGAAAACACATTTAGCACACATGTGTTGAGTGAATGAACTTAGATAACTATGCTGAGTAAGAAACAAAATTCAATTGTTCATAGTAAACCAAACAAACAACAATCCAGCATTTACTTAGTTCTAATCTGAGTGTCATGATTACAGTCAAATGTCAGATGATGGGGGTGCCTGGATGGCTCAGTGGTTGAGCGTCTGCCTTTGGCTCAGGTCATGATCCCAGGGTCCTGGGATAAAGCACATCAGGCTTCCCGTAGAGAGTGTGCATCTCCCTCTGCCTATGTCTCTGCCTCTCTCTCTGCGTCTCTCATGAAGAAATAAATAAAATCTTAAAAAAAAAAAAAGTCAGATGATGAACATTACATTTAAGCAAGGCCTATGTCCATCATGACTTGCTTCAGTGTTGGTCCATCAAAGTGACAAAAGGGGAAAATGTGGTTTTCCTGGAAAAACCTTAACAATCATCTCAGAGTGTTGATGCCATCATTTGAGAGCCCCTCTGAAATGTGGCTGCTCCCTAGGGTGAGGATAGGAAGGAATGCCATCTCTGGACTGTGTTTCTTTAGGGTCCTGTGATTTATCCTCAGACTAGAAGGAAGGTACTCATAACAGAGGCCTGGGGTTGAGGTTATAGTCTGGGCTGAGAAAGCAGCCATTCCAGTCTGTTCTTTCCTCTGGCCAGGTTGGTTTCTCCCCTAAGTCATTCTGACAGCTTGAGGAGGGGCGCTTTTGCAAGGGTACCTCAGATAATGAAAGATCCGAATAATAATAGCTTGCTATGTGCTAGGCACTTTCTTATATTATCTCATTTCCTTTCCATCACAATCCTGTGAGATGAGTACTGATATGTCCATTTTACAGATGAGAAAACTGAGGATAAGAAAGTTTAAAAATTTGACCAATGGCACTCAGCTAGTAAATGGCAAAGCCAGGGGTTGAACTATAACTACCATGCTAGCCTGCATCCTCCTGGATTGAGATGACCCAAGGGTCACCCCAGGCTTCCCCCGAGAGCCTCCAGAGCCAGGGCTGGATCAGCCTCAGTCACTTCCATGCCATAAATGCCATATACTACACAGACATTTTACACAGTACTCATGTGGACAGGCCTCAAGAACAGCCCATAATTTCATAATGTCAAAAATAAGGAATCACATGGTAAATATTTTGGAAACAGAAGTCAGTTTGAAGCCCAATACTATGTGGCCTTGAGCAAGTCATTTAACATCTGTGAGCTTGTGTTCCCTTATCCACAGGCTGAGGGTGATAATGCCTCATATGCAAGGCAGGTAAGCTGAACAATTGGTCCAGCAAGTAGTGGTTCTTCCATCTTCCTGGCTCCACCACTGTGAGGAGTGCATGCAGTGCCAAGTGTGTGGCTAGGAGAGGGGCTGGTGCAGAAGCCTGACACTTCCTTGCTATATGATGCTCCTCTCTGCTCCAGACCAGCAAGGCACTAAGCCTATGGTCATAACCACTTCCATCATTCCCTTGCCATGTTCTGGGGTTAAATTCCAAGCTTCTGGGATCATCATTCCTATGAAAACTTAATGGGTGTAATACAGGCCACAAGTCACGGGCAGCAATGGAAAGCTCTTGTTCTTCCAGAATGAGAGTACAAAGCCAAACAAAACAAAACAGGGCCTTTCTTTGGGGGTAAGGGAAAAGCAAGAAGCTTGAAATCCAACATCACGAAGTTCAAGTTTCCAAAGCACGAACACTCTCATTGCATGTTTCTCCTTTAATTTCAGAATCTTAAACAAAAATAACCAAATAAAAAAGCACTTAATGACCTCTTGAAAAGGTAAAGAACTATTTCTTTTAAGAAAAAATGACTGCTAATAACTACAGTTGGAGTGATTCAGGCATGAAGAAGGAGAAGGAGAAGAAGAGAGAATAATCATAGTTTCAGCTTCATATTCCAATAAACAAGCCTTCCCTAGGGCAAGGCGTCTCTGAGGCACTGCTTTCCCTTACAGTCCCCAAATCATATTTCTGGTTCAATTATGTTCATCTTGCCCACGACTTAGAATTATGCTTGTTTTATTCACTAACAACCTTTTTTTTTTTGCTATTCAAGTCTAGCTGGTAGAAGGGCAGCCTACCAAGGCCTTCCCTGCACTTTTGGCATTTGGCTCTGAAAAATTCAAATATAGTTCTAGAGAAAATGCTAAATAGCTAAAATCATACCTTATAAAAAAAATTCTTGGATCAGTTGCTTCTGTACACTTTTGTTCTAAATTGAGGTACAAGTGACCTATAATATCACATTAATTTCCAGCGTACAACTTAATATTTACATGGAGTTTTGCAAAATAATCAGCACAATTAATCTAGTTAACATGTATCACCATATATAGCCACCAAAAAAAGTTTTTTTTTCTTGTGATGAGAACTTTTAAGATCTACCCTCCTGGCAACTTTCAAATGTGCAATATGGTATTGTTAACTACAGTCAATACAGTATGCTTTTGTATTTTGATTTAAACTTCACCACGTGCATTTTAGTTACCTGTAGTCCATGCAGTCACCATATATAAAATGAGGTAAATGGGCGCCTGGGTGGCTCAGTGGTTGAGTGTCTTGCCTTTGGCTCAGGTCGTGATCCCGGAGTCCTGGGATCGAGTCCCACATCAGGCTTCCTATAGGGAGCCTGCTTCTCCCTCTGCCTATGTCTCTGCCTCTCTCTGTGTCACTCATGAATTAATAAATAAAATCTTTTTAAAAATAAGGAAAACAAAGTCTTTTTAAGCCTCTGTTTTGACAAGGTATTTCTCCTGCCTGAGGAGAGAAGCTTGGAAGTTCTAGAATGTTAGTGCTATGAAGATGGAGAAACTGAGGCCTGAGGAAATGAAAGTCTTGCCCACAGCCACATGGCCTCTTAGCAGTTCTTGCCAGAGGGTATCTGTCAGTTTGTTTTGGATTCTGTATGTAAAGCATTCAGCTTCCCTGGGTTAATGGATTATTGATTAATGTTCAGAAGAATATACAAAGAAGTTTTTATGTTCCCACTATGAGAACTTCTTTTGTTCCTTCTCAGTGGGAATGCTAAGAGCTTTGGGGCAGGACAATTCTTTGTTGTGTGTGGAGGTTCCAAGAGTTTCAGGATGTTGGCTTCTCCAGTCCAACAGTTGCAGCCAGGGTGAAGCTGGAGGCAACTAGGCCAATGTTTTCACAACTCCTCATGGCACTCTCATAGCTATGAGTGACTCGCTGTTGTACACTCAAGAACCTGCTCAACACTCTCCCTACCTTTCCAATCATCTTCTCTCCAGTGGGATTGCTGGCAGAGGCAGTTCACATGTCCAGGATCCCGAGATCTCATCCAGCCCAAGCACGTCCTTTGAAAACCAGAGCCTCAATATCAGGAACTATATGCAAGGTCGTACAGCTCATCCCAGAACCAGATCTTGGCTCCTTGTCTACCATGTCCCAGAGATGAACTTCCCATATGCCACAGTTTTTCCAAGGATCAGCCCTGGTTACATGGCCAGGCCAGCACCAGGGCCCAATACCCATCACTCACAGGGGTTCTGCACCCCATAGTTTCCAACTGCTTATTGTGTGAGTAAGGTGAGGTATCCTTTGTTCCGGGAAACCACCCAGAAGCAAGGAGACAGTGCTGTGGAGTGATAAAGAGAGTGAAACATCTCTGGTTTTTGTTGTTGTTTTAAGATTTTATTTATTTGACAGAAAGAGAGAGAGCATAAGCAGGGGGAGCAGCAGGCAGAGGGAGAGGGAGAAGCAGGCTCTCGGCTGAGCAGGGAGCCCGATGCGATGCGGAGCTCAATCCCAATCCCAGGACCTTGGGATCATGACCTGAGCTGAAGGCAGATACTTAACCGACTGAGCCACCCAGGTGCCCTGACACGTCTCCGTTTTTAAGCCAGATGGACCTCTTATCTTGGGCAAGCTGACTCTTTTCTGCCCTTCAGTTTCCTCATTTATGAATCGGGAGTCAATAGTAGCCAAACGATGTTTGTTACAATTAAGTGAGGTAGCAGCTCCAAAGCACCTACACCACTGCCTGCCAGGCTAGAAGCACATGCTAAGTGTTATTTGTCAGCAGCAACACCACTGTCATCTTCTTTCTTCATCATCAATTACATCAATTGCCTCCCCTGAAAACTTCACAGAGGAAAGAAGGCAGGGCCAGTTTAATTTCTCTCTGCAGCATGAACCAGAGGTCCTCATTCTTTGAGGCTGCAAGTAATGGTCCCCAGTCCATGCCAAATTCAGTTGCTACTCAATAATGAAGACAGCTATGAATAATATAAATTCAGCATACTAAACTATAGCAATAAAAATTAAACAAAGTTTATTTTTTAAGAGCAAAAGAAAATACCAGCCCATACATCTAAACTATATTTTCTCCATTATAAATGCCATTTTAGTTCTTTCACCTAGGTAATGATCATTAAGTCAAGGGAATAGAAAGATACATAAATTGAAGATCCTGTCTTCAAGGAAGCTTTTTATTTTTTATTTAAAAGATTTTTATTTATTTATTCATAGAGACACAGAGAGAGAATGAGAGGCAGAGACACAGGCAGAGGGAGAAGCAGGCTCCATGCAGGGAGCCTGACGTGGGACTCGATCCAGGGTCTCCAGGATCATGCCCCAGGCTGCAGGCGACACTAAACTGCTGCACCACCAGGGCTGCCCTCAAGGAGGCTTTTTAAAACAGTATAACTGGAGCACCTGGGTGGCTCAGTGGTTGAGTATCTGCCTTTGGCTCAGGTCATGACCCCCAGGTCCTGGAATCAGGTCCTGTATCAGGCTCCCCAAAGGAGCCTGTTCTCCCTCTGCCTGTCTCTGCCTCTCTCTGTGTGTGTCTCATGAATAAATAAATAAAATCTTTAAAAAGATAATAAATACATAAAAAATAAAATAAAAAATAAATAAAGCAGTAGAAATTGCTGCCTTTTATCCCATCCACCCAGGCTTCACTCTGTGATGGGCTTAGAATCTCCATAAACCAAAGAGCACCAAAGCTAAAATCCTACTGGACTCACTGACCCTCCCATTCCCTTCCTTGCAGACCACGACTTCTAATGGGGTGGTTCCCCAGGCTTCCACGCTGTTCTTAGTTCTCCTAGAGCCCTGTCATTTGCTTCCTATTGAGGAGTGGTTGGAAGTGTGTATTAAACATGTCTTTTTATTTTCTATATTCTGATGGTTTGACATTCAAGGTCTTCCTCACCTTGGAGGGACCACCTCTGCCAGAGTTAACCAATTCCTAGAGTTTGTAAATGACTCATCTGTGAGAATATCTTTCACATGCAAACCCACCAATGCAGAGGCCAGCTCCCCAACCATCTCCTCTACTGGGCTCTCCTACTCTGAGCCTCTTCCACCTGCCCTAATCATCCCAGAAGCAGCTATCAGACAATTAGGGACAGCTCCTCTATCCCAAAGCCCACTGCATATTCAAACTAGAACAATAAAGGCTCTTGTCTACATTTTCCCTTCACACTTTCTGCCTCCTGACTGTCCCAAGTGCTTCCTCATGTGCTTCCCTGCGTGGCATGCCTCCTGTTATACACTCCTGGGGAGAGTACAGCAACTTCTTCCTTCATGACAGTAACTTCCATGTCTGCTGGTCTTACCATACCCAATTAAAACAAATCTTGGTTACCTTTACAATAAAGGGAAATAAAAAGGGGGAAAAATCAGAGATAAAAGCCAGCTGGGGAGGGGTGCTTGGGTGACTCAGCCGGTTAAGCGGCTGCCTTTGGCTCAGGTCACAATCCCAGGGTCCTGAGTTGGAGGCCCGCACTCAGTAGGGAGTCTGCTTCTCTGTCTCCCTCCCCCAGCTTGTGCTCTCTCTGTCTCTCTCTCAAGTAGATAAATAAATAAAATCTTTTTTTTTTTTTCAAAAAAAAGCTAGTCGGGGAGCAAGGGTAGAATTCAATTTAGTAAACATGATTAAAACAGCATAATAACTCCTTGTACTTGTAAAAGACTAAAGTTGATAAAATAAGTTCATAGACACAATTTCATACAGCCCTTGACAAAAGCCTGTGAGGTCAACACTGATCTCATTTCACACAAAGATATGGAGACAGAGAGAGGCAAGTAATTTAACCATGATCCCACGGCCCGTAGGTAGCAATGTCAGAATTTGAACTCGGCTCTGTCAGTTTCTTTTTTTGGGGGGGGGGCACCGTTCACACAATTTTATTTACTCTAAAGTCAGCAACATTATCCTGATATTCTTTTTTTTTTTACATTTTTTAAAATTTAAATTCAATTTGAGATCTGTCAGTTTCTACAATTCTCCTGCTGTCTCTCAAAGAAGCAGAGAGAAAATTAAGAATGGAAAGTGAGCTGCCTACCTTCTTATAATCTGGGTATTCTTTCTGTTTGCTGAAGACAGAGCCTTGTGTGTCCTTGCATTCCCCCAAAGCCTTGTGCATAACAGAGTATTCAGAAGTACACACTGAACCAATAAATGAAGAGCAATCCAACGGGGCGGTTTACAGTTCCAAGCACCTTAGGAACTCATGGACCCTCCCTCTCTTGTCCATGGTTCTGACACAACTATGTCGCATTGGTGCATCAAATCGATTGAAGGAGATTTTAAGATATTTCCTACACAAGACACTGGAGCTTCTGTCAGAAAAAATTTAAAAGAAGTAGAAAGAAAGAAAAAGAAAGAAAGAAAGAAAGAAAGAAAGAAAGAAAGAAAGAAAGAAAGAAAGAAGAAAGGAGGAAGGAAGGAAGGAAGGAAGGAAGGAAGGAAGAAAGAGAAAGAAAGAAGAAAGAAAGAAAAAGAAAGAAAGAAGAAAGAAAGGAGGAAGGAAGGAAGGAAGGAAGGAAGGAAGGAAGGAAGAAAGAAAGAAAGAAAGAAAGAAGAAGGAAGAAGGAAGGAAGGAAGGAAGAAGGAAAGAAGAAAGAAGAAAAGAAAGAAAGAAAGAAAGAAAGAAAGAAAGAAAACCCTATATGTTTTTTTTGTATAGTTTTGAACAGATAGAGGCCAAAGAAGCTGTTCTGGTGTGGCTTGCATCTGGCTGTGTTTTTTCTTAAGCAACCGATTGCTCAGGAAACTCACTTCTGGGACTGAGAAGTTTGGTTTAGGTTTCTCAGAATGCCTAAATGTCTGACCACTTTTCATCACAGAAGGCTGGACCTATGATTAACTACTGGTTTCCTTTGTTTTACCAAATTAATGTAACCTATCAACTTCAGCTGTAACATAAGATCTATTTTTCCATGGACATCTATCCTAAAATGGGAGATACGTTGACGTGTGAACATGGTGTGTTTTATTTACCACCAAAGGCAGATGGTAATCTTCTTTGTTATCATGATTTAAAACTGAGCTACCCACAGGGTCACTCTTCAGTTTTCCTGGATAGTTTGGTCCTACTGTGTGCTTAAAACCTTGAATTTTAGAATTAGAAAAATATGATTTGAGTTCCAATTAATAATAGCTCCATGACTTTGGGCAAATGATTTAACCCATTTGACCTTACATTTCTATGAGATGGGGTAATAATAGTACTTATGCAAACCTTTGAGAAGAATTAATATCTAATTCAGATATATATAATACAATTATATAGAACACTGTATGAGTCATGTGTATGTTATACATTTAGAATATGTAATATTTGTTGTTGAGAATTAATATTAGTAAAATGTTTTATCCATATACCTGGCATATAATCAGTAGTCAGTGAGTGGTAGCAAGAGTTAGTACCTTTGATTCTTCTGCTCTTAGCTAGGCACTTGGGCCTTTGCTGTCTGGGCTGTGGGTACAGAATTAATGGCTTCTGGTCAAAGCTCCCTCCTTAGCCATCCTGGCTAGTATGTTCCTGCTTTCTATCTAACTTCTGTTTTTCCTCCTTTGACAAAGGAGAGAGGTTGGGTCTAGCTCCATGTCCATTAATTCGACAGGTATTTATTGAGCATTATTTCATTTTTCCTGTAGCTGCATTAACAAACCACCCAAAACTTACTGGCTTAACATCATTTTATTGCTCACAGCTCATTGATCTGGTCTGGGCTCAGCTGGGAGTCCCTTCTTTTGGTCTTGCCAGTGGTCACTCTCATGGCTGCATTCATCTGATAGACCCAGTTGGAAGCTGAACTCAGCCTGGGTTCCGGGGTGGCTGGGTCTCTTTCTCTACAGAAACTCAGGATTTTTAACTCTATGTGGCCTCTTCACAAGGAGCCTGACTACTTAAATGACACCTCAGGGCTCCTAAAAGGATAAAAGCAGAAGCTACCAGTTCTTAAAGATTCTGATCAGGAAACTGGTACCATATCACTTCTGCACGTTTTGTTGCCAGTCTAGCTCCCAGGGGAGAGGGCACAAGGGCATGAATACTGGCAGGCCTGGGTCATTGAGGACCATTAATGTAACAGACCATGGAAAGCATATTCTCTGTTCCTAACACTTTGCTAGGTGAAAACATCAAATCAAGTTTCTATCTCCGTGGAGCCTACATCTCAGGGCAGTGATTATGGTTACCAAAACTTGACAGTGCATTGGAATCACTTGGAAGCTTTGTGAAAACACAAATTTCTGGACCCTCCCCCACAGTTTCTGTTCCCATTTGTTGGAGGTGGGTCCCAAGAATCTATATCTCTAGCAAGTTGCCATGTGATAGCCATGCTGCCAGTCTGGGAACACTTTGAGGACCACTCTTCTGGGGTTCAGTTCTTTCACCAGAATACATCCCCAGAGATGTTACTTCCATTGGTCTGGGGTAAGGTAATTTTTAAAAACATTTCCTAGGTGATCCTAATGTGCCCGGATTGAAAAACACTGCTTGTGAGTCTATTCTGTCTCTCTCTCTTTTTTCTTACAAGTTTCCTTGAGCTAGTCACAATTTGTTTTATCTTTATGACCCCACCTAAATACTTCTCTTCTTCAAAGCAAGAGTTCTCAGATTTTGCTGCACTTTAGAATTTCATGCAACCTTTAACAGTCTTAATGTCCAGGTCATACTCCAGACCAATCAAATCAGGACCTCTAGGGATGTGACCCCAGCATTATATATTTTTAGAAACTCTCCAAGTGATTGCGAAGTGCAACAAAGTTTGAGAATAGGTGCTTTAACATGGCCTTGGTTTTATTATCATGGTACACATTTCTCAGTTAAAAAACGATCTTTCCCACAGTGATTTTCAGTACCTTCCTCTGAACACTAAAAAAATGCAGAGTATTTTAAACTAGAATTTAACCTTCTCCTCTATATACTCCCACTTACATCTGCATTCATGCCTCAATTGCATAATTATCCCTTAGGGAGACCAGATTTTGCCACGTTTGCCCTTAAAATTTTTTTTTACCAAGACCGTGAAGAACTTTTGGTGAGGAGGGGGTTAAGATGGTAGCCCAGTTGCATGCTGGGAATTGTAGTACAAGAGCCGCGCCTCGCCAATGAGGCACTATGGGCCTGGAAAGCAGCACCCGGGATTCCTTCTCCCCCTGACCCTTTGGGGAGGCAGCTCCCAGGAGGGCTAACACCGTGGGCATCAGACTGAGAGATGCCTGGGTTGGATCCCAGTGCCACTCCTTACCAGCTACAGGACCCTGGCAAGCTACTTCACCTCCTGGCCCTAAGTTTTCTTTTCTGTAAGTGGAGAGGAAATAGCAACAGCAACAACAATAATAATAAGTATTTAGCCCATTGGATTGTTATGAGGATTAAATGAATTAATTACATTAGGGGCTTAAAACAGCAAATGGCACAAAATATGCATTCTGTAAATGTCTGCTTTTGTTAGTACGGTCTTCTAACTCCTCTCCTGGCCAAAGTTAGACCAGGAGAGTCAAAAATGCCCCAATTCCACAGTCAGGACACAAGGGTTTAGCTGTCTTTTCAGAAGTTATCCATATCTGTTAGTCTAAATTGTACCCTGGTCATTCTCTCAAAAATCATGAGGTTGGTTGGTTGGGATGATAGGTTGGGGCCACGGGATATGATATTAGCTAACACATGCTGGTATACATACCATCTCGTAGTGAACGTCCCTTGGTTTTGCCTGCCCAGCCATCCTCTCTACTCCTGGTAATAATTCCAAAGTTTCTATTGGGGCACAATGTCCCCTCCACTGCATCCACCCTTGATGGGATTGCTGCCAAGGTGTCCTGCTTTCCTGTGGCAAATGGGTGGGCACCTGACCCCAGCTCAGGCCACTGGGCTCTCTCCTCTAGGGAGGAATATGGAGACAAGAGCTGCTTGAAATGGATTTACCTGAGGACGTTGTCCCTTACCTCCTGCCGCTTACATCCCCAAACTCCCACAAGTTTCTCCTTTCTGAAACCTATTTGGACAGCCCTTCCTTGGATTCCACAAGTCACTTTATCACCATGGCAATAAGGGCCTTTTTTGCTAAGACTGGCAGAATCAGTGTCTGGCACTTTCTACCAAAGAGTCCTAAGTGACACACTCCTTCTAAGTAATCTTTAAAATCTGGTCCTTGGGACACCCCGGAGGCTTAGCGGTTGGGCTTTTGCCTTTGGCCCAGGGCGTGATCCCGGAGTCCCGGGATCGAGTCCCACGTCGGGCTCCCTGCATGGAGCCTGCTTCTCCCTCTGCCTGTGTCTCTGCCTCTATCTCTGTGTCTTTCATGGATAAAAAAACAAAATCTTTAAAAAATAAAATAATAAAATAAAATAAAATCTGGTCCTCTGCTCTATGCCCTTGCCCTCTTCCCATCTAATTTCTGGCAGAATTATCAGTAGCTGAATGCCTTCTTTGTGACATGTCTTCCACATGTATTATCACTAATCTTAATATCAACATGCAAAGATGGTATTACTGCTACTTTAGCAATGTAGAAAATGAGGCACAGAGAAGCTAAGCAGCTTGCCCAAGGTCACACAGCTAGTTAATAACAGAAATGATATTCCAACCAATCTACCCAGGCCCCTCAATCAGTGAGTGAAATTTTTTGGAATTGAGTTCAACATTTCTCTGCCATTTCACAGACTCCTGGGGTGGGTGAAGATCTTTTGCATCCTCTAATGAAGTATTTTCTTTTACTTTCTTTCTTTCTTTCTTTTTTTTTTTTTTTTGTCTTTTTTTCAGTCATAGACTGATAGTAAGAAACATTTTACATCAAAGCTCTCCCCCCACGGGCACATGCAAAGAAGAGCTGATACCCGTTTGCATGTGTGAGTGTTTGTAAAAGGAGGCAGGGCCAAGCTAGAGCTTTTAAGGCTCGTAATAATGATTTGTTTACTTGCATAATGCGTGTTTCCTAGGCCACGCCAGCTTGAGGGGAGAGCTGGGATCAGAACCAGCACAGGCTGTTCCTCTCTCGCTTTGCTTTCATCAGCTCCCCCAGAATCTCCAGCTCCTCCATGAAGCCCCAGTCCAGTTTCTGAGGATGCCCAGAGAACATCACACATGTGCACCCAAACACAGGCCAGGTCCTCATGTCCCTCCTCTCATGCTCTGGCTCCCTGCTGGCATCATTTGCCAACTCTTCGATGTGGCTGTCACTGCTGCTGGGCCACTAATGTTGAGCTGCTCCTGGTGGAAAACCCAGTGACTTTGGTGATGTGTGAGTGAGTCATGGGCTTGGATGGGGATGCTGTTGTATCTCCACAGCAGCTCCAGTGCCACAAGGCTGTGTGCAGTTCCTCCTAGCACCCACGTGCAATGCCCTGATATCCACTAAACTAGAAAAAAATCCCTTTTGTCACAGGGATCCCAAAGTAGATTCTTCTCACCCCTTCTAACATGTTCAAGGCATGTTCAAGGGCAACAGGCTGACAACAATCTCCATCCTGTGTTCATACCCACCTTCTTTTTCTCCAGCTCTGGATCTTGTCCTTGGACTGAGCTTGGCTGTTCTCACTCTCACCCAGACTGGTGAGTTCTTTCTTTCTCAGGAGGATCCTTGGTTGCTTTATGCAAATAGACTCTTGGCAAGGCCACAGACTGTCATCTTGCCCAGAAGTGCCTGCTCCCTAGAGTGAATACAGACTTAAGAGAAACCCATTTTTATTTGAGAGCTTTGCTTCCCAGGTATCAAGAGTCACATGTTCGGAGTTCAAGTCTTGTTGCAGTGATGATGATGATGATTAACAAATCTTCCCCAGTATCAGATCCCAGGTTAAACACTTTAGATACATTTAATTCAGTCAACAATCCTATGTGACATGTATTACTATTATACTCATGATACAGAGGAGAAAACCAAGGCTTAGAAAGGTTACATTGTGGACTGCGGTCACATGGCTGGCAAAGCGCAGAGCCAGCCCTGGACCCACTCGGCTATTCCTCTACAGCTGGGCCTGTGCATCCAGCCTTCTGCAGCCAAGCCTCACAGCCTCCCTGGGCCTTCTTCCAGCTCTCTTTGGTCCTTTCTAGGCCACTCTCTCAAGGGCCCCCACTATGATCCACAGGTTGTCAAACCTTATCTAAAGGTGTCCAGTTTGGTGGAAACCCCTAAGCTTCCACCCTCCCAACTCCCACGTCCTCTCTGTGCCCTCCCAGGGCTTCCTGGAGGAGGAGGAGTTGTGGGGAAGGGAAGTCTCATCAGCACTAAGAGTCCCCTCTCCAGGTCCCTCAACACTTCAATATGGCAAACTGCTCTTCCCAGGCCCCTCCTCAGATCCAGTTCTGGAGCCTGGCAGTTTCTCCTCCCTGAAAAAGCCATCAGCATTCCACATTACACGGTTAAAATTTTGCCTGATCTTCGTGGGTTAGTGGGTGTTTTAATTCAATAGGGAATTCAAGTCTGGGTTTTAAATGCCATAGAAAAAGAAAAAGTTACTGTCTTTTCAGAATGCCCATTGTAATTTGTCCTTAGAGTCCCCCACTCCCCTCCCCATGGTCCTTTTTCCACTTGAACGGACAAACTGAGCCACCAGATAAATACAGCTGCAAAGTGAAGTTGTGATTATGATTTCTTTCCCTCATTCATTTGCCCTTCTGGCTTAGTCAAGTCATAGATGAAAGACTGCTCACATTTTCTTTGACCGAGTCTACGGAGTGCAAAGCCAAGGGCTGATCAAGCAATCTTGATAATTTGATACATTTCAAAGTGAAACATAGGGAGTGAATTATCTGTTTAACCACACTGATCAGTTTAACCAAGTATCTGTGAGAATGTCACCCCATACACGGTGGCAGCTCTGCTCCCAATCATCTGTATGACCTCTCAGGAATTCACTTTCCCCATCTGTAACATTTTGGGGATTGGATCTGAGAATTCTGAGGTCCCCGAAAGTTCTTGGGATCTTTATTTTATAAGTACAAAATGCATCATTTAAAAGTCAGGTAAGTTAGAATAAAAACAATCCTCTATAAAATTTTTACCACGTAATTATTTTATGGAGCAAGTTTCCACTGTGCACTTGAAACAGGATTCAATTTACAGAAATCTGGCTTGCAGCCCACTTTTAAGTGACACTTTTACCATTTCAAGTGGGGCTTGCCTGTGGGTCACGGTTTCTAAAATCACCATCAGGGGATCCCTGGGTGGCGCAGCAGTTTGGCGCCTGCCTTTAGCCCAGGGCGCGATCCTGGAGACCCGGGATCGAATCCCATGTCAGGCTCCCCGTGCATGGAGCCTGCTTCTCCCTCTGCCTGTGTCTCTACCCCCCTCTCTCTCTGTGACTATCATAAATAAATAAAAATTAAAAATTAAAAAATAAAAACACTATCAATCCTCCCTCCCTCCACAAAGACTCTGGCAGTGAAACATTAGTAGAACTTATTCTAAAATCATTACTTCTCTTAGATTGAGGTTTTTTTCCTTTTTTGTCAAAATACAACAGATTATATCACTCATTGCCTAAAACACTGCAGAGGTGTCCACTGTCCTCAGGGTCGAGGCCAGGCCCTTGTGTGTCTATTTGCCCCACCTGGAAGGTTCCTGCTCTCTCTTTCATTTCCCTTTACCTGAGAACTCAGCTCAATCATCACTTCAGAGAACTGTCCTCTGACCCCCTTGATGAAATCAAATTCCTGTATTCTAACTGGGAGATGTGATGTGAAGTTTCTTTGGATGAGCAAGTTCTGGTCACGAATAGCCTATAGGCTCCATTGTTGCTCTACAAGGCACACTGTTTGCCCACTGTGTGCACCACACCATCCAGGCATTGGATTCACTTCAGGTCTCTGTCCTCCAGAAGCTTACAGTCGGCTGGGTCAACGGACAGTAATCAGATACAAGAATGAACATGCCTGCCACCCCCCCCCCCACCTCCAGAGCTTATTGAGATGAAACAAGGGATTGCAGGGAGCGTGGGGTGTGTGTTGGGAGGGCAGGGGTGGACTGCCAATGCATCAAGCTCCTGTGGAGGAGGAGTTTAGGTCATAATCACACATATGCTGGAACAGTCCTTTACTGCTTTCAGTCTAAGAAGCCGAACGAGAGAAAGGACTGACATCCCCTGGCCGGCTGTGCCAGCTTGAGAGATGGTAAGAGGACCAAGGGTCTATTCTCCTCCTTGTCCTCCGAGCTACAGGTCTTCCCACCCTCTTGGACTCTACCACTGTGCCCCAGTGTCAAGGTCTGTTTTATTCTTCTTCGAATAAATTTCTATCCCAAAGGTACATTCTGTTTCCCATCAAATATGGCAGTGACATAGCCTACCATTTTGATGTAATATTCATAATATTATGGAACATCTATGCTACCATTCCCATTTCACAGACAGGGTAACAGATGCAAGGATAACAGTGGCTAGTTTGTGGCAGAACTGGGACCTCAAAGCCAGGGCCCCGGCTCTTTAGTCCAGGGCTTTCCCCACCCTGTCTGAGCCTCCAGGGCTAAACCAGGCCCTGTACAGGGCCCCAAAGAGCCAAAGTTGGCTGCCTCCTGCTGGCAGGGAGCTCCTTCAGGCTTCTGGTCCTAGGGCTAGGGAAGGGAGTGTGAGAAATGAAGAGGGTGGATTATGCACAGAGGCAGTCTACATTCCCATTTCCTCCCTCATCACGGAAGGAGGAGATGGCTTACACATGGGGGGAGGGGGGATGAAAAGCAATAATTCATAAGAGTTGGTCAGTGTCAGAAAAGTATTTACTCACATTCATTCCCTGCAAGTCACCTTCTCCATGTGCTCCTATTTGTCTTTCAACGATGGCACCGGTCAGGTGGATTCAGCACGAAATACCAAGGTTTTAGCCAAATGCTGCAGAGGGAGAGTTTCATTTAACTTCATTTTTCCAGCCGGGGCTGGCTCAGAAGCGAGTTTTTCTGACTCGGTCCTTTGCTACATGCACAGCAAATTCCCAGAGGTTCCTGAGACTGCCGAGACCTGACACAAGATGCCTGCTCCCACCCGCCCGCCCACCCACTCACTAATAGGACATAAAGCGCTCCTATTTTGGGTAACAATTAAAGGGCCTCCCGGTGCAAGGCAAAGGGCTGTTTATTTGCTGTTACATCACTTCACTTTGCCTTCGAAGGCTGGTCTGCGCGGCGTTCTCGTGGTGATGCAAGTCGGCTCTCTCCTCCAGCACTTGGGTCCCTCCCATCGCCAGCACCTCACAGGTCTCTTCCCGAGCAGTGCGTTGCTGGAGCCAAGAGCAGCTCACGAATCAGCTGCAGGTCCCCGTTTTGAAAAGCAGAGATACAGAGGCAGAGGAAAAGGGTGGACTCCTGTGTGACCTGGTCTCAGAGCAAGACAATCACCAGCTGAATTCCAGAAGCCCTGTTCATGTTCGGGGATATTTTTTCGACTGCATGGAATCAGAGAGAAGCCAAAGGATGGGAAATGCCTGCATCCCCCTGAAAAGAATTGCTTATTTCCTATGTCTCTTATCTGCGCTTTTGCTGACTGAGGGGAAGAAACCAGCGAAGCCAAAATGCCCTGCCGTGTGTACTTGTACCAAAGATAATGCTTTATGTGAGAATGCCAGATCCATTCCACGCACCGTTCCTCCTGATGTTATCTCATTGTAAGGCCCGTAAGCATTTTGATATCTAATTTACGATTTAAAAATTCCAGCTGATGTATTTGGGGCTTTGTATGTATCAGTAGGAGGGCATGGAGAGAGAGATTCCTCTTGCGTGCTTGGCCATTTGACAGTGCTAACATTTTGCTGCATTTGGAAATTTTGATTTTGATTAGCTGCTATGGAACATGCTTAGATGCCCCCCACCCCTGACCATTATTATGAGAAACCTGTAGCAGATTCATCTCTCCTACTTCATCTGGGAAGGAACAGTATCGTACTTCATAAAATAGTGTCGAAATAGTGACTGTTTTGCTGAACCAGATTAACATAAGGTTTGTTCTGTGTGTGTGTCTCTTTGTGTACGTCTGTTTGTTTTTTGTTTGTTTTCTTTCAGATCCTTTGTGAGATCTGGTTTTACTGAAATCTCAGAAGGGAGTTTTTTATTCACACCATCGCTGCAGCTCTTGTGAGAAATATTTATATCATGACTATTTTTAATATAGCATATATTTGGATAAGCCCTCTAGTAAAACGATCTCAATATTAATTTTGTCAAATGTGATTGTATTTCTGGAAAGAAAAAGATGATTAGTAAAGTCAGAGGTAGCTGGGTTTGTTTGCGACTTGACACGGGCAGTGCAGGTTGATTCTTGCAATGGTAAATTTGCTAACCTGTAATGCTGTCTACTTTAATGGCTATTTATGAAGTTGTTGGAATGTTTGCAACAATGATCCCCATTCCATGCCACTATTTTACTTTCATTTTTGACTTGGGAACTTTGCTTATTTTGCCCTGGAGTTTTTGAATTAGTCGATACAGAACCCTGCATAACATATGCACTCAAGATGTTGTCTCCCGGGGATCTGGGGCAGGCTGCTACTCTGTATGATTTACCATGTGGGGAAAAACAAATCCGGGTTCTTTCTAGGTAACTCCTTAATATATTAACTCTCGTGAGGCTGTTTTCTGATCTCCCATAATTTATAACTAGTCCCCTTACAAGGAGGGAAAGAAAATATTAATATAGGATAGTGCAAAGGATTAGTCTTTGCTGTGTGTTTTGAGTTAGCCACGAGGGAACCACATATTCCAGCTATGTCTCAAAATAGTCAAAAAACAATATTTAACTAAGAAATCAGATTTCTCCACAGGCACAATATCACATGTATAATTTGTTCTGATGTGTAATGTTTGGCCATTGGAGTGCTAGTTCTTAGAGCTGGACCACGTGAGGGTCAAGAAGTTCCCCCCTCCAGGACTCAGGTGTCAGGCGACAGATTAGAGTTGTAGTGACATGGTTCCAGGAGGAAATTAGCCAATTGTTGATCAACTGAGCTTTCATTATCTGAACTGCATGATTCAGGACCCAAGTTTTTTACTTGCTTATTTTTTTGTTTGGGGTTTTTTGGTTGGTTGTAGTTTGTTTTGTTTTTGTTTTTGTTTTTTTGCCCTAATTGGCCATTTTGGCTGTTCGAGGTTATATATACAAAGACAAACAGCATGGTTTGAAATTGGAGAGACCTGTGTAAATCTATCCTCACCACTCACTAGAAACTAGACATGGAAACTTGTGCAAATGACTAAGTCTCTCTGAGCCTCAGTCTCCTCATCTGTAAAATGGAGGTGATAGTACATTGAAGGGTTGTTTTCAGAGATAAATAAGATTTAAGTAGATAAAATGCTTGGTGTCAGATATGACAAATGGTTACACATTTTATGAAAGATAGGTTTTTAATTTGTACATAAAGCTGAAAAGCTAAAAACAAATTCTATTAAGTCTATTAATCTGTTGTTTTATCTGTATGAAATTCCAAAACTGGCCTATTTCATTGAAATCACAAACCTGACCAGGTGTCCAGACATTATGTAATAATGTTGGCTAATGTCCTTCTACTAGCTAATGTCTGGGGGTGATATACAGTTGAGTAGAATATTCTTAAGGGATTGATCTTATTGAGGGCTAGTGGTATGATTAGGGGAATTGTTAGCACATCAAACAAATCCAAAAAAGAGTCTTTAGCACATAAAGAGGCAAAGTCTCCAATGCTGCGATCCTTCCGCAGCATAAAAATTGGTTGTATCTGGAAAAGTGATAACTGTGCTTATGTTGTCCACTTATTAAATAAACAAATGGCTCATTTAAAAGGCAACCTTTTCAGGAGCTAAGGCACTTCTTTCTCCCCAGAATAGTTAAATAGATGAGTCCTTAAAATTCAAGGAGAGGCATCAGTCAATACATACTAATATTCCAACAGTAAGTAGACGTTAGCTGTGACAGAAAACCTGGCTTGAGCAACACCCAATCAGTTAGAACACGTCTACTTGGTTTGTTTGTTGTTTTTTTTTTTTACAGTGATGGACCAGCCTCACAAGCGCAGATGCTGGACAGTGGTATAGGAATAGTTACCGGCTGCTGCGGGGTAATGTGATTACACGTATTTAGAATCACAGAGGGAAGCCAAGGAACTGGTTTTAAATAGCCCACACGGAGTGTGTGCCATGCCCCTGTGTCCCATGCTCTGAGTTCCTATGGAACATTCCAGCCTTTATTTCTAAAAGCAGTTCAGGTTTCAGAAATAACAAAAGGGCGAGTAATTCTTGCCCTGTTTGTCCTTGCTTAACTCACATTGGCTAACCTCAACATGCAGATTTGTGCCGGAGCAGATCTTATGCAAAAGTGTCAGGTGTCAAAGTTTGTCTCCGATCTCAGCACCTTGTTTCCTAATGATTTTGTTTCCCATTCTTCCTGCCCAATGGTCTTTACTTCCTCCTTCTCCTGAGGAGAGGGTCTAATAAGCTCATTTTCATTGAGAAGGAAATAAATCATAAGACTCCAAACATGAATTGTGCCATAATCATAACATTGATGGGAATAGATGGTTCACAGATGAAAAGAGTTCTTCTGTGGGGCAGGGCCATCCAGTGCCCTGAAAACCCCACATGGGCTGCCAACCCCCACCCCCTGGCACATGAAGATGAAGGGGTCTGAATTTGCCTTTGCCTGACTTTTGCCGTAAGATGAGGCCTGGATCACACCAGCCATTTCTTGTGGTTTGCAATGAATTCTAATAGCATTTGTGACCATGGATTACCAAACTGACCTGTCAAATCCTGTGAAGAGATAAACTTCAGACTTGATCCTGCTTGTTTGATGTGCAAAGGCAGTTGGTTTCTTGCTCTGTTGTTGGAAAGGGAAAAGAAATGACCCATTACCACCATCCATGCTGACAATCTGATGATTTTGTTATGGCCCCAAATGCTTTTTCAGACCTTCTGCAGAAGCATGATGAGAAGTACTTTTTGAAATGTCAGCCTGGGGTACTGAGGAAAACAGACGCAGTGCCTCCTTAAGTTACATTCAGTGTTTTGGGAGAAAAGATCCTGGTAGGCCGTGGCTGACGTGTGTCAGAGAGCAAAAAGAACAAAAGCCCACACTCTGTAGAGAGGAGAGGAAGAAAAAGAATTATCTAGTAAAAATTCATCAAATCAGTTGTACAAAAAACTTTTTTAAAGATTTTATTTATTTATTCATGAGAGACACACAGAGAGAAGGCAGAGACACAGGCAGAGGGAGGAGTAGGCTCCCTGCAGGGAGCCCAATGTGGGACTTGATCTTGGAACTCCAGGATCCCGCTCTGAGCTGAAGGCAGACGCTCAACCGCTGAGCCACCCAGGTGTCCCTAGCTGTACAAAATGTTTAAAAAATATCTTATTTCTGGTTTTAAGCAGCCACAATAACAAAACTTTGCCCGAGCAAATGCAATTTCATTCATGTTTTCCATAGAGCCAGGTGTGAAACATAACCAATGAGAATGATTATTCATTTGGGTTTGCTTTTAGCAGTGGGGAACTATGCTTGTAGTGAATGCAATTTACAGAAATGTGTTTTCACACATTAAAACCCTGTTCTTCTCAACTACAGACTGAAATCCCCAATAATAAAAGCTCTTTGCAGAAGTAAAATTCTAACTGAATAGTATAAAACGTGGCCACATTGCCATTTGTTCATAAAATTTTTAATAAACGAAATCCCTCTGACTCTTGCAAGACTTCTATTTGCAGGGAATAAATTACAGGGTTGATTTTTGTATAGTGCTCAAAAAAAAAATTCCATGTATATAAGAACTCAGTGTTGTCAGAAAAAAATTCTCTTTAATCCAGTAATATTTGGTTTTGTTTGAAGCAATAGAATTGATCCTTCTGGGGGAAAAAATCACTATTTAATAATCCACAATCAAGACACAAGTACATAGTTCATAAGAAGTAAAAAATTAAAAAAGGAAAAAGCAAATACCATGAACAAGATAAATAATGAGTTCATCTTTATGAAGGTTTTATCATGTAGTCCCTCAAAATATTATTTGTCCAGGAAAAAAATATCCATGGCCTGTGTCACCTTTCCAGTGATCAACCCCTTTCTCAAATTCCTCCTCATATTACAAGCATAAGAAAAATGTAGCACTCTTTAATGACTACTCAAGCCAGACCTAAAAGCTAAGAGGGCTGCTAGAGGAATTATTAGCTAATTATGGGTGAGCATGTTTTGGTTTGTGGCCAGCTAATGCCCCCTACAATAGAACAAGGAGTAAAGATTTCAGTCCGCAACTAGATTGTTTTGTCTAAAATTTGCCTAATGACCCCTAGCTCTGATTTTTAAACTTTTTAATTACTTAATTGTTGTGACTGCAAATTAACCCTATACAACCAATGTTTTCTCTGAAAGTGTATTTCATCTTCTCAATTATTTAAGCAAGAAATAAGAGTTACAGCCACATCTCCTTCACTGTCCACTTGCAACCAGACAAATCCTCTCTCAAACAGGATGAGAACCTGCCACCTCGTCTTCACCCCAAGGCCATGGCCCTAATTGAAGCTGCAATCAGTGATTCATGGGTTGCTGTGGGAACTTCTGTATTGGGTGCCCATCATACCTATCTCCATTAGTGTTACCTTCCTAAAACACAGATCTCATCATGTCACTCTTGTGCTTGGAAATTTTTAGTGATTCCCCAGAAACAGAAAAGGTCTGAATGCCTGAGTTGGTATTAATAGAATTTGCTTATTTGACCGGGGTCATCTCTCATAATATTGACACCATGCACAAACACACACACACCCATGTACACACAAACACTCCCTAAACCCTAGCCATAACAAACTGAAGTACCTTATTCCCTGACCTCTGTTCTTTCAAACTCTATAGACTTTTTAGATATCTCTAATTCTTCCTGTCACTAGAGCTATTTGTGTTTCTATCTGCCCCATGTCTCTGGACGTCATGGAGGGTTATCAATAGCCAAGGTCCTAGAAAAGAGCTGGGATGTTGCAAGCCTAGACTAGCATATATTTGTTGAATTCAATCCATAGTTTCACAAATTTTATATTAAAGAGTCTTGCTTTTCTATCAGTAGATAATCACATTCTTTTTAACTTTTGGTGTACCCTATCAGATTTCACATGAACTAACTGCGTGGAGGTCTAGAAAGTGAACTAAACCAAAAAAATGCGAAAAGAGTCTGTTCAGTCTCAGAATAAACATATTGTTCACCGACTCAGCTACCTCCTGCATACTGGCATTTTATGTTGGGAATCATCTTCCTTCCTTCCCTAGAAACGAAGGACTAACCCAACAAAGAGAGTCGTGGTTGGGTGGTACTCCCTCAAACCAAAGAGAAGCTCCCCAATCTGTCCTAGGGACCCAGGTAACCTAGAAAATGTGAGACAGGACACAACAGGGCATCATGGAGGGAGCCCCCAGGTCTACGGCTCCAGTTCCTGGAGGACTCGGACCCTCCCTCCTGAAGGCCTGAATTTCAAACTGAATTTGGATGGGTCAGGCAGAGTCTAGTCAGGCAACTACCTTGCCTTTGGGACCAGAACAAAATAGTAGAGGGCAGACTGAGAGGCACGGGCACATCCTCTTCCCCAGGAGAGGCCAGGGAAAAATGGCAGTTTGCATGGCAAACACCTCCCTCTTCTTCAGTGCCTCTTCACGCTCTTGCTGCCTTTTCCCTCATCTCTTCACACCCATTTCTGGGCTGTCCCAATCCCCTCTTCTGTATCATGTGTATTGCTTGTACACATAAATTATACTTTAAAAAAAAAAAAAGGAAAAAATCATGGTGCTATGATGTCAAACTTCTTCAACAGAGATTTCTAGTGTACCAGAATTAAAAAGGCAAAGCATAGGGCAGCACGGGTGGCTCAGCGGTTTAGCATCACCTTCAGCCCAGGACCTGATCCTGGAGTCCCACGTCGGGCTTCCTGCATGGAGCCTGCTTCTCCCTCTGTCTGTGTCTCTGCCTCTCTCTCTCTCTCTCTCTCTCATAAATAAATAAATAAAATCTTAAAAAAAAAAAAAAAAAGGCAAAGCATCCAAAGTGTTCCTTAGACCCTTTGCCTAACACCCTTCTATCCCGCTTGGACTTCCTTTGGCCTTTGACGTATAAAAAAATCATATTTGAAAAAAAAATCATATTTGCCTCCCAGGTTCTCTATTGACTCTGGAGGTTGACGAGCATCAAGTGTGTGAAGGGTGAAATTCCCCTTTATCCAGTCTGACAAGACATCCAAAGGGAAATGTTGGGTAAGCAGTTTTAAGATAAAAAAAAAATCACTAACAGGGATCCCTGGGTGGCGCAGTGGTTTAGCGCCTGCCTTTGGCCCAGGGCGCGATCCTGGAGACCCGGGATCGAATCCCACATCAGGCTCCCAGTGCATGGAGCCTGCTTCTCCCTCTGCCTATGTCTCTGCCTCTCTCTCTCTCCCTCTCTCTGTGACTATCATAAGTAAATTTAAAAAAAAAAAAAAAATCACTAACCGAAAGGTAATTTCATTTTAGACTTATTTATATTTGCTTAGTTAAAAGTAGGTATTCATCGTAGTGTGGCAAGCAGTAACAAAATGAAAGGAGCAAAAGACTCCCATTTCAGTAAAAACATTTGGGGACTTTACTGTGCAACGGGCATAGCATTGGGCTTTGTGAGGGACACAAAGATGACTATCATCTCTGTCTCCCTCCCTGCCCTGATATGGCAGCTCCAAGCTGCCAGTGATCCCTAAAAAGGTAAATTATAATTGCCTGCATTTGAACGGATCATAAGGTAGTCTCTTTTTAAATTTTTTTTATCATAATGTAGTCTTGATAGACTTTCTCATTTTGTCTGAAATGATATTCAGTTGATTGGTGATGATAGGACTTTTGCCAACTGTTGAGATATAGGCTACAAAATGATTACAGGAGCTTTATGTTGACAGCTGTGATATGAAAATGGCTAACCCTGGAAAGCTGGCAATGTGGCAAATAGCAAAGGACACAGGTTTTGTGGTCAAATAAACATGGGCTCCATCACCACTCTGCTGCTTAGTAGTTCTATGATTTGAGGCAAGTTGAATCAAGCCTCATTATCTGCATCTGAAAAATGGGGAACAACCATGGTACCTATTGCACAGGATTACAGTAAGGATTAAACGAAGCAATAAATATAAAGTGCTTGGCACAGTTCCTGTAACTCAATAATAAACGTTAGTTTTTATTACAGTTTTTTGAAAATCAGTTTAATTTGACCGACCACAATATCTGATTAGCATCTGATTGTATGGGCTGGGTTTGCTTATGATCCTAGATTCAAAATGTTGTGGTTCTACCCATAGGTGTCCATCAGAACCTGATAAGAAATCTTTCCTTGAAATACTTCTCACAGAAAACATGAACCATTTACCTTTCTGGGGTAGAAGACTGAGAAGAAGCAGAATCCTCTCACTTCTTCCTCATGAAAAAACAACTGGCACCACATTTTGTAAAACATGATTTTGTTCAAAATTATTAACACTGACCAGTCTTCAGATGAGTGGTTCTGTGGTAGGATGAAAAGAGGTCTGAACTAGAAGACATGAGTTTCAAATCCATTTCAACCACTAATGGGCTTTCTGAACTTGGGTTGGTCACAAAATATCCCTGGGCCTCAGATTGTATATGTATAAAATACCAAAGAAAAAAAAAATACCAAAGATAGTTAATTTATGGTTCTCAAACTCAAATGCCAATAGGGGTTGGGTAACAGGGTAAATAAAAGAAGCAGTGGGATATAGACAATAGGCAGTGGTAGTGACTGAGGTAAATCAGAGAAGACATACTTTGCCTAAAAATGACATCCTCAGCTCCAGCTGGTTATTGCTGATAAGAATATGGTACATGAATATGGAGCCATATTTTCCTAATTTTTAGGAGAAGGCAAAAATCTGGAAGCAGATCTTAAAAAGGATAAAAACCAAACAAAACATAAGTTGACATTTTGAGATGGATATATTTAATTAACTAAGGTGTCTTCCTGGCTTAAAAAGGTTCTATTCTATTCTATTCTATTCTATTCTATTCTATTCTACAGATAGAGTTACTTTAAATTAATACAATATAGAAAGTGGTCTTGTTAAAGAAATAGAATTTATTAGATCAATTTTAACAAACCAGTAAATAGGATTATTAGATGAAAGAGCCTCATAATATGGAATTGGCTATCATAAAGTCATTATTAAAATAATAATGTGATTCTCAATTTTCCAAGTAGAACCCTTGGGATTTACCAAGACCTCCTCATGGTGGATGATGATAAAACAGTATTTCATTATCCCTTCCAAGGGCAGGGACTGGAAAGAAATTGTTGTGCCCATTTACATGGCAAGATGGCAGGTGTTTGCCTATGTAAAATGTGATTAAAGAGCAATGAGTCCTTAAAAAAAAGTAAACAGACTAGAGTTTATATGTACAAATAACTCTGGAATCAATATAGAATTCCTGTGGTAGGTCATGGATTCCTCCTAACTATGCTTCCATAGCTAAACATATCTAGATCCTTCTTTGAGAACTGTCTTCACTGCCAGTTTACAAGCCATGCAGTAAAACCAGGCAGTTTTGTTAGGAGGCTTTTGTCATTTTTGTATTGCCTGATACTAAGCACTTTATAGATCTAATTTTTTACTTCATCATCACAGTAACCCTATGAGGGTGTATAATTACTTCCATCCCACAGATAAAACAGAGTCATAGAAGGGTTTTAGGTAATCTCCTCAATGACACACTCCTCCTAAGTGGCACATCTGGGGCTTAACCCCACATCCTCATTTCTAACTACTTCTATCTACTTCCTCTTGAACATGAATCACAGGACTTGACTTTGCATAGTTCCGTTCCCAAAATCCAACCCCCTCTCAAAGGGACAGCCTTTGCCATTAATGAGGGTATTCAGGGGAATGTGTCCTGATTCCTGGAGACAATTAATGAGAAGGAGTTTCAAAAGCCCTTTGAAAGAGTGGTAGCATTACTGGCAAGAACATCTCGTTTCCCTAGGATTCAACTCTAATTTGTATGTGTAAGCTCTGGTCTCCTTGCTTGAAAAAAAAAAAAGAGAGAGAGGAAAATAGCAAGCAAAAAAGAACTTATATACTTTAACGTTATGCCTCAGACCAATGTTTTCTAAATTTGTGTCCTGTGGAACAGTTATCCTGAAAGAAACGGGTCTGTGCTCCAAAAAAATTTGAGAAACTGCACATTTTATCCCTACCTTGGCTACTCACAAAGCACTTTGGCTTAAAAAAGCCTCTGGAATTATTTTATGTCATTTCACTTTTCTTAACATCTCATAGGATATTGGGAATCTATGCCTTTGGTACTCATATTATTTATTAGCTTAATTATTTATACCTCACCTCTTCTAGAAAAGCTTGCTAGCAGTGCTTAGGCAGGTACAAAGAATTCCATCTTAAAGGAAACACTAAAATATCTATCTCCATATAAGGAGTTAATTCAATTTTGTTAGTGTGAGTGTGATATCTGGGAGCATGCCTCCCTCTCACAGTGTCTACCTAGTCGAGCAGCTTGGCACACATAGCTTCTTTGAGGACCTCCCAGTGGATGCTCCTTCTTTCTAAGGAAGTAGATTACCACTTGCAGCATATTCAACAGGAAAAATGCCCCTGAGCTTACATTTACACTTTCACTATTTTTGTTTGGAGCATGTTCCCTCACAGCCATTTCCCAAATGCCTAATCCAGCATTTACCTGGGTCTGTTCCATGGTATATTCGGTTTACATAAAGCTCAATGAAAAAGGGTCCCATGATGAATAAGATTGGGAAACTGCGTATTTCATACCCTTTTGAAGAGTCTCAATTTATTTAAGGATAAAAAGATTAATGTAATTTAAAACCTTACTTATCTTTACTTATGTACTTTCCCCAGATTTATCTGTTTTTTGTTCATGTAAAACCTCTCAACCCTATGAAAGCCTTAATTCCAGGGAATATACTCTGGGAACTATTGGGCAAGGCTGTTCTAGATTTGCGGCAAACACTGGGCAAATCTGATGGGACAAAAAAGAAGCAGCATGGCCTTCTTTTTTGAAAGCCCATGACCATTACCAGTCAAAGCACAGAATCCTAGCTTTGCCAATTTCAAGTTTCAAATTACTTTGCCTCTCTCACCTTGATTTTCTTCATATTTTAAGAGGATATAAAACCTAAATTACAGTGTTTATTTTAAGATTAAAATGAGTTCATAGATGGCAAACTGCTGAAGATGAGACTGGGCACAGTGTAGGCATTCCATAAAATTTAAGTCCCTTCTCCTTGGTGCTTCAGGACCAGAGCGATACAGACTGAATTTATAAACAACATCAGAAGGGTGGGCTGTTGACTAGTTATACCAATTCCTAGACTAGTTATGCCAACTCCTAGAAAGTTTGACTGTCCTGGTGTAAGAGTTAATAGACTATAAAAGCAAAGAGATAGATCCATGCTCCGATATTTGCTAGTATGCATGCCAAGAATACTCCCAAGGGGATCCCTGCAAATTTAAAACCTACATTCTAATCCCGGCCTGCTGTTGATAAAAGATGTATGTGACCTTGGGTAAATCACTTAACTTCTGCAGACCTCAGTTTCCTCACCTGTAAAAAGAGGAATTGAACTATATATCTCTCTGGATTGCCCCTCACCCCCCACCAGATTTATGTGAAGCTAAAGTAGGGTTATTTCCTACTTTCCTATTTAGGTGGTAGTGTGCTTAAGGATCAGCTGAATTTCATTGAAAATGTTTTTCAAAGATGAGAGGCCAAAAAAACTCCACAAAACAAAAAACTGACATAATGTGCTCACGTGTGATGCTTCCCATTTTAATGCTTTCCTATCTTAAAAGCATATTTTTAAATATGCAAATGTAAATTATTCACATGGCACATACCCTTAGAATTGTGCATTTAACTAAGGTGAATCATCAGCCTATTATTAATTATCATTCAACCAGCCCTAGTCTTTTAGATAAAGGAGAATATTAATATCTAAAGGGGCTGACTCATTTCAGCACAGTAAGCTCTAAACAAGTTGTCAAACCCCTCCCACTGTTCCCCTAACTAGCTCATCTAGCAGCCCATGGCCTATATGGCTTGATCTCTTATTTACCTGTATATGCATATATATATACATCACATATTTGCCTGCATTTGTGCAGTTTTGTGTTTATACACACTACCCATGGCTGCCTAATTCCCTGTACAATGCCCATAACAATTCTCTGGGACAGATGACAATCTCACTAGATCTCAATTTCCCTAGCAGTAAAACTAAGGTTCTTCACTATATCTAATGGCTATTCCAGCTCTGATGTTTTATGTCTATGCTCTTTACTTAGATAGTCTTTGGCAGAAGCATTGGGGATATGTTCATATACATTATCTCATGTAATTCTTAGAATCTCCCAGGAAGTCTTGTTGCTATCATAATTCCTATCTTGACAGATGATGAAACAGATTCACCTACTTTATGTACCATGTACATAGTAAGTGCCAGTTACAAACTTAGAAACCAGATTCTCCATTCTATATCTGATCAATGCCATCTCCAAGTGCCAAACAAGCAAACAAGTATGGGCTGCCCACTCTTTTCTTCTTCATCCAGAGTAGTCCTCACTGAGAGGAGAGTGTATGGGAGATTCCCCTAAATCATCTCCCCTCCATAGCCAAGAGAATCTGCTTTGGGCTAGAAGATACCATGCAGACCACTCATGGGTCAATGACAATTCTGATGGTGATTGAGATGTCACAAGTGACTAGAGGAAGTATGTAGAAGTGTCATTAGAGCTAGAGATCCCTGGCACATGACCAGATGAGCAGTCTGGTTTGAGACAAGGGGAGATTTTCTCAGGAGGGTTACTCCTGCCATTCAGCTCTCTGCAGACCTGCCTTCACACCACTACCTGCTCCCCATGCAGAGCCCATGCTTAGTCTTTTGTGAATGAAGCCCACAATGCTACAAGCATAGACTCATACATATTTCAAGCTAGAAACGACCTAAAAAAAATCATCTTGTTTAGCCCCCTCATTTGATAAATGTCTTAAGGCCATACAAAGGATCTACAACCAATTCATGGGAATTAAGACCCAAGCTTCCTGATTCCCCCTTCACTGTGCTGGAAAAGTGAGGAACCAGGGCAGGAAACTACTTCAGCAGCCCATCAGCCTCAGGCTCATTGACACATGGGCCTGCCCAGTCCTTTTGCTCTTGGACTCCCATTTCCGGCTTCTTGGCTGGGCATTGGGCAACCTGAAATTTGACCTTCCACTGTAGCTAGATTTGCATTTTCTAATCTGCTCATTTCTTTACTTCTCTGTTGCCACCTCAGTTTCCCTCAGGACTCTGAGCTCCACACCAACGTTGTTGCCCACTTCTTTCCTCCTTTTGAACTAAATGCTCTGGTCCTAGCTTTTCAGTTCAACTGGGAACCCCCTAACAACTTCATGGCCTTGGTGTTAATTTATTGCTTGTGAAGACATGTGACCCACCCATCTAGGTAGTTAGATGTAGGCACCAGAAAGAGGGAGTAGAGCTCGAGGTGAACAGATATTTTTCAAATATCATCCTCTGTTCCCAATGCAATATTAACAATAAAATAATGAAAGCTTAAAAAAAAAAAAAAACTATCATTGGAGCACCTGGGTGGCTCAGTTGGTTAAGCATCTGCCTTCAACTCAGGTCATGATCTCAGGATTGTGGGATCGAGCCCCATGTTGGGCTCCCTGCTCAGCAGCAAGCCTGCTTCTCCCTCTCCCACTACCCCTCCCCCTGCTTGTGTTTTCTTTTCTCTCTCTCTCTCCCCCTCTCTGTATGTTAAATAAATAAATAAAATTAAAAACAAAAACAAAAATAGAAAACAACCTATCATTGACAGGAATTATAAGACTATTATTCTAAATGCTTGTGGAAATCAAATATACAATTTAAAAAGATTATTACCTTTCAAAACTCACTGGATGCCTTATTTGAGAGTAAAGTCATATTTCTAAATACTTTCATTTTAAATCAGAAAGAATAAAAATATATGAATTGAGCACTAAACTCAATATCCTAAGAAAATAAGTATCAGATAAAATAACAAATTAGGAAGCAGTAGGAATAATAAATAAATCCAAGATTTGATTCTTGGAAAAACCCAATAAAATAGTAGACATTTGAAGGAAGCATTACTCATAAGTGGGGAAAGCATCAATTATTCAACAAAAGATTTTAAGTAAATTTGAGTATTTAGGAAAGAATCGAGGCAGTATCTCACCTCACATTAAACATCAAAGTCCCAAATGGATCAAGGAGTCAATTGTTTTAAAAAAAGTTTTAAGGGGGTAGTTGTAGGCACTATTTTATTGATCTTTATACAGAAAAGAGCATTTTTAAGAATAAAAGCAAAGGAAGAATATACAATATTTTGTTAAAAATGTAAATTTCTATATGTTAAAAATCATGAATGAAAAGACAAATCATAATTTATAAGGAAAACCCCCATCAAATAAAGATAAGAAAGGAATAAGTACTGTTCTGTTTTGTTTTGTTTTTTTTAAAGATTTCATTTATTTATTCATGAGAGACACAGAGAGAAAGGCAGAGACACAGGCAGAGGGAGAAGCAAGCTCCCCACAGGCAGCCTGATGTGGGACTTGATCCCAGGACCCCAGGGTCCTGGGCCGAAGGCAGACACTCAACCACTGAGCCACCAAGGTGCACCAGTAATGTTCTTAATATATAGAAAATGCTCAGAAAGCAACAAAAATGGTCAAAGGATGATTTCGTAGAAAAAGAAACAAAAATTATAATTCTAAAAAAATTTGTAATTCTAAATGTTGATGAGGATGTGGTAATAAAATAGGTAAAAGTATTTGTATATGAGAATGGTTATAGTAGTGTTTATAATAATAAAAATTGGAATAAAAAATAAATAAAAATAAAAATTGGAATCAACAATAAAAAGTTATACAAAACTTAATCATCTGTTAAAATAATATTATCGAGGGGCACCTGGGTGGCTCAGTGGTTGAGCATCTGCCTTCGGCCCATGGCATGATCCCAGGGTCCTGGGCTCAAGTCCCACATCAGGCTCCCCACAGGGAGCCTGCTTCTCCCTCTGCCTATGTCTCTGCCCCTCTCTGCATCTTTCTGCATCTCTCATCAATAAATAAATAAAATCCTTAAAGAATAAAATTATATTATTGAAAATTGTCATGAGAAATTTTTCATGAAAAAATAAGTACATGAAAAGGACAGAAAAACATAACATTTTTATCCCAATTTTATAAACATATATGTGTATATCTCATATATGTATCGTGTACGCATATCAATATCTTTGTGTAGTATGATTATGCAATCTTTATTTTTTCCTTTAAGCCTTTCTGTGTTTTTGCAGAATTTCTATAATAAGCATATTCATGTGCAAAATACACCAAAGTGCATTAAAAATTTTTAAAGTCTTTACTTGAAAAAAAGTACAGGTTTCAATGATCTTAATGTCACTTTGAGACTACTTAAATTGATCTAGTTCCTTTAAAAAGGGGATTATTATCTAATTAGATTTCTTAAATCCTTATGAGCTGAGCAGTGTTGTTAAGATTGTCTACCAGAATGTAGATCTTAAGTTATAATGTGATCCTATACTGATATTTGCCAATAGGGCATTGGACAAGGTGTCTTGGGTGTGCCAATAGGGCACTGGACAAGGATTCTTGGGCCTCGTGACCTTAAGCAAAGCTGTTAACAGCCCTCTGAGCCTCAGTTTCCTCCTATCAAGCAGATATTAACACCTCCTCTACCACTTTCACAGAGTTTTTCCAAAGACCAAATAAAATAATCCAGCAGGAGCCCATGAAATATAGGCTATTATGAAGGCAACAACCATCCTTTAAAGAATGAACTATTGCCTGCCTGGAATTAACAGTTGGTATGTACAGTCTTCCTAAATCTCCTTCTTGTAAGGAAACATATACTCTCTTGGTTGCAGAGGGGAAAAAAAGTTCATTCCTCCTATTGTCCCTTTTCTTACTGAATTTGTGAGGGTGCTAATTAAAAGATATAAGTGCATCACCTATGGGGCTGAAGTACAGATAGATCATTGCACATCCCTGTGTTCACCTCCACCAAAATGCTAGGGGTAAATGCCTGGTGGAAATGGCAGAGACCTCACAGGTTCCCACAGGACCAAAGGTAAAGGGCAAACTCTACACTGTCTGCACAAATCCACCGGATGATTGCTTGGCAAGGCTATGGGATTCAGATCTCTGATTTGTGGCTCAGAATAACAAGTTCATTCATATAGTACATTGGTCTCCACCAACCCTTCCATGATGCTGCTATTGTGAAGATGGTTGTCAAATCTGAGTCACATTATTGCAGACTCTTACTGCATATAGTTTTGGGGACGGGACAGTCCACAGCACCTCTATATCCCAGAGCCACTGCTTCAACCAGACTTGCTGCAAAAAGCAGACTGCTTTCTCAGCTGCCACAGGTAATGGGGAGGGAGGGTAGTGCAACTGATGTGGAAGGAAAGTCAAGCTGCATGTAAGAGTCACCTGGGGAACTTTTGAATATCCCCATGCCTAAGCCACACTCCACATGTAGAATTTAACTCCTCAGGGTTAGAACTGGATATCAGTATTTTTAAAGCTTCTCAGGTCATTCCAAGTGCAACCAAGATTGAGAAGCAGTGGTTTAGGCATCTCCCCTGCTCCAACATTCACATGCCCTTCCCTTTTCAAGTCCTCTTCCACATTCTGCTCTCTCTTGAGTGTGCCTTGCACATGCTTTGCCTGCCATGGAGCTAACTCAACCCCGAGGCATCCTTTCTCCTTTGGCTCTTCTGCTGGCTGGTTCCATTTCTGCTGATCCCAAATCCCCAGGAAGAGATACCCCGACTCACCTTTCTGAACTAGGGTATTTGGGCCTTGGGAAGCTTTATGGTATCATACAGATTATTTTACATTATGGTATCATACAGAGTATTTTCACTGCCCACCTCAGGATCTGGATTCACCTCTGGATGAAGACCTGAGCCCTTCTTGCCCTAATAACCTGTGGAAAGGGATAGAGGTCATGTGCTATGAAACATGGCCAACCTTGGTCCTCTCCAGGTCTGTCGTATGCAAAGATGGTATGGGGGTGGCACAGTTTCCTTTTAACAAGAGCCGTGGGATTCTTGGCTCAATAACAAATCAGTATTGAAATCAAACATATTTCCAAGAAGCTCATAAAAACCAAAGATCATTGTTTTGCCCTCTTTATAGAATATGATTTTTAGTCTTTTTAAATACACATAGGACAATAAAATACCCTGCTCAACTATTTTTATCGTGTATGTATAATTTTATACATCTTTGTCCACAGAATCCTTGTCCATAGGAAACTAAAATTGAATTTAGAATCAAAAGAATAAGATATTCATTATTACCTTAACCAGAGGGATTTTTTAAAAGTTCTTATTAAGAAATTTTTTATTGAAATATAATATACATAATGAAAAGTGCACATATCCTAAGGGTTTATCTCAATGATTTTTTAAGACAACTTTTTTAGAGCAATTTTTAGGTTTAGAGCAAAATTGAGGAGAAGGCACAGAGATGGCCCATATACCCCCTACCCTCCCACATACATAGCCTCCACCGTTACCAGCATCCCCCACCAGAGTGGGGACATCTGTTACAGTCGATGACCTACATTATCGCCCAGGGTCCCTAGTTTACACTATTAACTCTTGGTGTTGTGCATTCTACAAGTTTAGACAAATGTCTAATGACATGTACCCATCATTATGGTATCATACAGAGTATTTTCACTGCCCTAAAATTCCTCTGGGCTCTGTCTAGTCATTCCTTCCTCCCCACCACCATGATTTTTTATAAAGTGAACACCTTTGTAACCAGCATCCAGGTCAAGAAACTGAGCACAATCATTACCCCAAAGCCTCCCTTTGTGCTCCCTTCCAGTCACTACCCATTGAGGGTAACAAGTATAGATGAGTTTTACTGTTTTGTTTTGTTTTGTTTTGTTTTGTTTTACTTTATATAAATGAAATCACATAAGACATACTTTATTGTGTTCTGGCTTCTTTCTCTCAACTTAGGTTTGTGAGATTCATTCATATTTTTGCATGTAGTTTCAGCTTTAGCCAGAGATTTTGATCCTTGAAATCTGGTTCAACAAGCATTATTTAACCAGGAACTATGCTCAGGGCTGGGGACACAAAGGCAAACAAGGGTAAGCCCTTGCTATAAAGAACATTCAATCTAGTAATGTAGTAATGACAAGAATTTAATGTAGAGTGAATTCCTTTTGGTTTAACAAATATTTGTTCAGTGTCCACTATGGGACAGGCAGTATCACAGGTGCTAGGGATAAGCAATGAACAAGCAGATACAAATTCTAGTGGAAATTCTCTGTTTTATTTCCCTGACATGTGTGGGCAAGTTCTGCCCACTAATATCCATTTCCTGCTCTGTTGCGCATCTGCTTTCAACATAAGGGAGACTAGTACTGAAAGCTATTTCTTCTGGAGACTTGGGTATACAGTTTTGAAATCGCTGGTCCAACCATGAGGCAGCTTGTGAACCAGTGAGCACGGGAGGTATTTCTCTGTATCTATTTTGCCTTATTCTATTCTCTCCATCCCTGATACTGCCTGTACAGAATGAAACAAAAATCTGAAACTTAAGGAAGGCTTTGGATGTTAGCTTACCTTGGAGTAAAGATGGGAAATCTTATTGCTTTCCCAAACCCTGTAGTAAGAAGAAACAGTGGCCAAAGTTGGACTGAAATAATAAGTCTTTGAATTTGTTTTAATAGCTACAAGTATCTAATATGTATCATTATTCATTAATGTTGACATTTCAGAGCCTAGTGAATGATTTGAGTATAAAGCTATGACGGAGGAGGAGAGATAGAGAATCCAACATCACTCCAGAATTGATAGCTTAAGAAGAAATGGAACAGATCATCTAATTTTATTTGTTTGGTTTGGTTTTACCTCATTTTTATGGAAAATGTCAAGCATATATCAAAGTGGAGATAATAGCAAAATTCACTTCCATGTATCCATCTTTTACCTTCAAAGATTATCAATCATGCTCAATTCATCTCTAACCCACTGCTTTCTCCTCCCCTGATTATTTGGAAGAAATCCCAGATATCAAATAAGTTATTCATAAATGTTCAGAAAGTGAGGTCTCTTAGTTTTAATCTCCTTAGTTTATCAGCACAGAGAGGCAAAGTCACCAACGTGGTTAGTAGCAATTATTTTTAATTCCTAGACTTCAAAAGTCAAAAAGGTTACTAACAGAGAATATTGGACTTTACATAGTGCAGTTAAACGGCATGTATGAGACATGAATTGTCAAGTTATGTCAAACATCTGGTCTGATCCATGACCATGGTCACATATTGGATAATAGTTATAAGTGGAATAAGAGGCTCCCCACACAAGAACCTTAATATGTAGACTGAACATCACTTGAATCCACTATAAATTTGTCATCAGTACATTTACAATCTTATTTTTAGCTTGTATCAACATTTTATCTAATGAATTTCATAAATTAATACTCTAAGAAAACAAAACAAAAAAAACCAACTCTGTATTATTTGGCCTACAATCACGTCTTTTAAATCTCCCATTCAGAGAGTGGCAACTTTTCCAAACTGTTCAACATGACGTTGGGACTGCTAGTTGATGTTCCTTTTCATCAATAATTTCAAAACAAATTCTTGTGGATTTTGAAATTGCAAATAAATGTGTCCAAGTGAAACTGTTCTTTTCAACTAGTTAGTAATAAAATGGGTCTAAGACCTTTCCTAAACTGCATTGTTTCCCGTCTTCAGCCTGTTCTATTTTCGAAGGTTAGTTGATGTTCATTGAGCCAGTGTCAATAGCTTATCTACTATGAGATATCAAAGCATAACTAGGCTTTGATGGAGATACTTTTCCAGGGTTTCCAGGCTTAATACCCTGAGTTACCATTGTTTGAAGATAGAATGTTCCAGTAGTTTCTAGAGCAAGAGGGAAAGATTCTGTTAGTGTCTTTGTTGTGAAAATGTGCAAAATGTTGCTTTGGCTGCTTTGACTGTCATACTTGTCCAATTGTATCTCAAAATGTTACCCAAGGTATGTGACATCCATCACTGTGAGAAATGGGACATAAAGCCTCTCCCAATGTGTATTTGATGAGGAAATAATTGGGGGTAAAAAAAAAGCTGCAAAGATTACCTAAATAAATAACACTGTAAAAGGCAGATACCCAGTCATTTTTTCATATACAACTCTCACTCATTTCCCTGTCAGGTTAACCATTTTCATTGTGTACTTTTTCTGGGCAGATTATTCACATCGAACTCCTTTGATGTGATCAGTGATGATGCTTTTATTGGTCTTCCACATCTAGAGTATTTGTAAGTAAAGAAACTTTTTTTTTTTTTGACATAATGATTCAGGACAAGTGTTCTCAGTTTCCTACAGCTGTCTGACAACAAATATTATAACCCATTGCAGATTCATAGAAAACAACAACATCAAGTCCATTTCAAGACATACTTTCCGGGGACTAAAGTCTTTAATTCACCTGTAAGTATGAATGTTGCTCTTACTTTTTAAGTGTACTAAGGGACAATGCAGTTTGATAATCTGTGGTTCAAATGCCCACTTCATAGGTAGCCCATGAAAATTTAAGAATGATTTATCCCCATGCACACGTGCCATATATCTCCCAGTCATCAGCCAGTGTGGGTTCAGGAAATTGATTACTATTGATATGATTAGCCAAATCCAACCATAATTAGGAAAACAACCTAATGCAGGAAAGTTGTGTGACTGAAATAACTTTTTTATCATCTACATCATTACTCCCTTCATGGGTAATTATGGGTTGACTATATACCTTAATTTGATATGTGCTGTTTTTCTTTTTCTGTGTAAGCCCTGACTTTATATACATTTAGACATATACTATAAACACCAGCTATGTTTACACAATATCTGAACAATTTGTTTATAAATTAAATATTTAATTATTCAATGAACGACTAGAGCTACAATAGTTGTTCTTAACAGGAGACAATTGTGCCTCTTAGGGAACATTCATCAATATCTAGAGACAAGTTTAGTTGTCAGAACTCAGTGCTGTAACTGATATCTGGTGGGTAGAGGACAGCGATGCTCTCCTAAAAACCCTGCAATATACAAGACAGCCCCCACAAAAATGGAATCTGCACCCTGAAATGGCATAGTGCTGAGGCTGGGAAGCCCTGAAAAACATGAACCAAATAACTTATTTCTCCTAGCCTCTCTCACCTCCTACACACACACACACACACACACACACACACACACACACACACACACACACACACACTTTGAAGGAAGCTAGAGGGCATGGGAAGAAAAGGCACTAAGATTTATTAAGTGCCTACTATTAGGTCAGTCAATTTGCTTTACTTGGATTTTCATTTAATCCTCTCAACAATCCTGCCAGATAGACACAATAATCCCCATTTTAGAAATGAGAAAACAGAGACCTGGAGGAGATATATGACGAGTGAGCTGAATAGTTATGGGATTATAACATCAATTCAACAGTTGAACTGCAAGGGCTACTCATTCATTCAAGAGTATTTTTCAAGTGCCTAATATGTGTCTCATTAATATTAAGACATAGATGCAGGAGATCCCGATGTCATTCTGTTAACTTTTACATGTCCCTCATAATACCTCACTGACAATTGTTCTAAGCCTCAGAATGCAGCAGGGAACAAGGCAGACAAAAATACTTGCCTTTTGAATCTACATTCTAGTATGTCCACATAGCCATTACACTTCCTCTCACCGAACTTGTCTCAACTGCTGTTTGGATTTGCAGTAATGGGGCACTGATGGGCAGATGTATTATGCTCAAATCATTAGGTTCTTCAAGTCTTCTATAAAAAGTCATTATAATAAAAAATATTTGCTATGCTATGCTACATGTCAATGATGTAACACAATGCAAAAATAGCTGTGTATGGTATAAACATTATGCCATTTTGTCAGAGAGCCAAACACTGATAAACCCCATTGTTTAGAAAATAATTTAAAAAAAAAAAACAGAAACAAATATATGAAAGGGGAAATGGGAGTCATCACCTCAACTTGAGAGATGCTTAATTCACATAAATCCCATTCAACATAGCTTCTGTGTGATGCTCAGCATCATAAAGTGCTAAAGGAAAGATGTAAAATCCAGGTGCCCTCTCTGGGAACTCGGGATATAAGCCTTGCTGTTCCCATTGGTCCATTCAGGTGTATCTTCTCTCCAGTGTAAAGGATTACCTGACACAGAAGAAAAAGAGGAAGGAAGGAAGAAAGGATGGAAGAGAGGAAAAAAGGATAGACAAAAGAGTTAAAGGAGAGAGGGAGAAAGGAAGGAAAGAAGGGGAAGAGAAAACAGAAGGAAAGAGAGGAGCAATGGGGAGCAAGGGAGAATGAAAAAAATTTATGTAACACACTAATGAAAAATATCTATTTTGTTTAACTGGAGCCTATTAGGTCCATCAAATGAAATGGGAATTGAAATTTGTGTCATAATGAGGCCTTTTATCACAAGGAGACACTAGTATAGCATGTGCTTAGTATCCAGACATTTTCAAGCTCAAGGGAACACCAAAGTCAGTCTTCAAAGAGAGAAGCATGAATCTAAAAGGTCAGACAGTGAAAGGGAAGTCTAACCCTCTGACCAGATGCTAGAGGTGGGAAGAAAGTGTTAGGAGGGAACAGGTTAAAGTTAATTGAGTGAATATGACCCTTGGGTCTCTTGCATCTTTATCTAACAGTTAGGTTGACTCATATGGCATTGCCAGTATTAGACTGTTTTTGATCTACAAAAATGCAACGCCATATGGTTCATCCTAAATAGTCTCTAGGAAGTGCCACACAAAGATGAATAAGATCCAGTTCCAACCTGGAGGAGCTCAGTCTGACAAGAGGAATTAGACAAACAAATATTTTCTCACTGAGTGCCTTTGTCCCCAAGTTATGTTCTCCTTTCTAATTATGCTATTCAAGATGTATTTCCTCCTTCCTCCCTCCCTCCTTCCCTCCCTTCCTTCTTTTTTTTTTTTTTCCTTTCCTTTCTTCCTTTCAAGGAGAGATGGGTAGGGAGGATTTGAAACTCAAATGTCCCTCTGACTGCTCACTACATCAAATTAATTTTCCATTATTTACCACCTATAAATAAATCTGACATTTGTTTGAGCCATTAGTTTCCTTTCTAGGATTTTAGGCTTTAAATGCACTTTCTTCCACCTCAGACCAACTCTACCCAATCAAAGGGAAACACTGGAGGAAAAGTTTACAAAGCTCTTTCAGATTCTTGACCTCATGATAGTTTCCTGGTGACCTTACAAAATAGTGCTTAGCACACTACCCCTGGTTGACAGATGAGAACATGGAGGTGTACCCTGCATTTAAGCTGCTCCCCATCTAGTAGTAGTAAAGGCAGAAGTTTCTTGGGTTCATTAATGGGATGTCTCATGCCCTCTCCATTGTGTCAGTCATAGCAGGACCAGAAAGCTTTGACTGAGCTGCCTGGATCCTTCCACAAGACATGGTCTCAGGAGCAAATATGACTAGAGAAGAAGATCCTGAAGACAGGGGCCCTAACTTTGCTTTTAGACTCCAAATGCAAATAGTTGTATTCAGACATATACTTTTAGATCCAACTGGTTCCCACTCTGGCCTAACATTGCACCTACCTGAGCATTTTTACAAATTCCATTAGTTCCTAAGGAAGCAACAAACTTATCTCACTTTCAAATGCATCTATCTCAGGAGACTTAACTTCTAAAAAGAGATTTATAGACAACTTGAAAGTTACTATATATACCTCTTCCCTCTCAAGCTAGCTTTCAGAAAAGGGAAAATTCCTTACATTTCAGTCCTTACAATGCCAGTCAAATCCTGGGACCCTCTATCTTATTACTTTATTCTGAGTTACTGTCCCAATGTTATACGTGTTTAACTTTAATGTTTGAATAGTTCATATTTTTCAACAAGGTTTGAATTTTTCTGATGAAATCAGAGTGAAAATGCATTAAAAATAGCTTATGGCCGAAAAAAAAAAAATAGCTTATGGCCAATGATGACCAAAATCTCTAAACATGATGTATTGGTTTCTGTTAACTCCAGATTTTTTAGTAGTGATTTCCTTTGGTATCACATATGTATCACTGTGACTAAGGCCCAATAGAAGCAGGACTGTTGGCATGCATGTATAAAAATATTTGGGGAAAATTGTCATCAATCTATATGTGTTGTGGAGCACCTGCTGATTCCTCAGCACTGGGGGGTGGGGGGTGCAAGAGATATATACAGTAGTCCCCAAACTCAGGATGCCTGTGTATCCCCAGTCAGTCAGGTAGGATGTCTTCATTTCAGCCTTCACAATGACATGTATATAAAGAGGCAGTGCAGTGTAGTGGCTGACAGTGACCTCTGCCACTGCACTGTCCAGGTTCAAAGCCTGAACATCTGTGGGATATCAGGTCACTTAGCTTCACTGTGCCTCAGATTTCTCAAGTGTAAAATGGGAGTGATAATAATCTGTAAAAACAGGGACAGGAGATAATAAGGTATGTAGGAGTACCTGGCTCCTAAGGTTGTCCTAAGATCAAATGAGTTAATCAATGCAAGATGCTTAGAACAGAACCTGGTATGCAGTAAATAGCATTATGTAGGAATAAACTAACACTTGCTGCCTAACCTCTGTTGGTCCTGGATCAGGATTCCAAATGCTGCAGTTTTTATCCACTTTAAGCATTTTGTATGAAATTAAAATAACTGCACTTGAAACACCGCAAAATCAGTGAGACACCGACTCAAGCTGAGAATCTGCACTGCAGGGAGGCTGGGAGCACCCCAGATGGCTGTGGGCGCTGCTTTCTTAGCAGTGGAGCCCAGTGGCACTGAAACAAACGTGCTATCTGAGCCAGTCTGGTCTGCCTTAAAGAGAAGACTTTCCAGTAGATTCCATAGTCATAATCAGAGGTTTTCTCAGGTAAACCAGGATGACACCAAAGTGGAGGGAATGGTCATCCCCTCTGTTGGGAAGGAAAGACTGCCTGCCAATAGGAATGCTTGAAACTTCTCATCTAGTTTCAAGGCAACTAGATGTTCGGTTGGGCAGTTTCTGGTATCTTAAGGAATGTTTCTTAGGCTGGCTTTGAATCACCAGGAAATGGTGCTTAGTTGAAGGCACACTTTAGAGAGCCTCCACACTGCTTTGGAATGATTGCCACACGGAGGTGAAAAGGAGGAGGAGGGCACATTGTGAGCAGCAGGTCCATGTGATGTGGGGGTGGGTGGCAAGGGCAGTTCCCAGGGTTTGCACTTTCTTCCCAACTCAGTGTCTTGGTACAAGGGGTCTAAGAGAAGCATCCTCTACTCTTTTCTTTGTCTAGATTGCTGTCCTTCCTCTCCTCCACTCCAGCCTGCCCCATTCATTCATTACTTTCAAAGTATCTACTGAGGGCTTACTTTGTGCCAATCACTAAGAATACAGTGGTAAGAAGAGCATCCTTCCAGTACTCACAGCAGAATCAACCTAGAAAAAAATTAACATCGATGAAATATGTCCTCGAACCTTTCATCCCCTTGTCTTCACTAACCTCCTGATCAGTTCTATCTGTGCCCCTCCCACCCTCCCCCACCCTGCCCTGCCCTACTCAGACATTCCAGTGCCATCCTATTCTGTATAAAAACTCACTGACTCAAAACTACGTGGCTTAAAGTGTTGCCTCTCCTCATATCATTTCATGATTTTTAAAGATGAAGCCATAGACTTTCATGGTGAAAAGCATAAAGATGTAATTTCAGAACTAGAATAGAACTTGCAAATAATTCTGACCAAGTGACCATTTACTTTATACAAAAGAAGACAGCCAGGACTCAAACCCAGATATGCCATTCCTGGACTACGTCATTTCCACCCCACTCCCCTGCCCAATCCAAGGAGCCATGAAGAGGGCAGACAGGCAGAGGGTCAGCATGGACAGTCACCAGGATTTCCTTCAGTCATACCACACTGAACATCTTTTCCTGACAACTCTGGTGGCCACCTCTGTCTCCTTGCCTCTCTTTCCATCAGCCTTCTAATTTGTTTTTCTCTTATTCCTAATGATACTTGTATTTAGTTTTAAAATCCAGCACCGATTTGGCCCTTGCTCACCTAACAGACTTTCAAAGAGGAAGGAGGACACCCCCCCCCCAATTCATGCTCACACTCTTTCATGCCATCTTACTCTGGACCAGAAGGGGAGAGAAGAAAGTCTCTAGACCTTGAGGACCAGTAGCACGTCTCTCTGCAATCACTTGCTTTCGAAATAAATATCCCCCATGAGATGAAATCTGTATTAATGATTGAAAGAAAATATGACAAAAATCTTAAGGGTGATTACCTCTGCCAGATGATTATTTTATCCTTTAAAAAAATAACTTTTACACTTACCAAATTTTCTTGAAGAAATAATATTACATATATATGTATGCATGTATATATATATATAAGAAAAAATATATATGCCAGTGACATATATATCACATTAAAAATATATGTATATGTTTTATGTATATCATTAAAGATGAAACACTTAAAAATACCAAGGCACAGAGTCTTGTCTATTCAGAGAGGCAAAGAAAATAGATGATTTCATCCTCCTGAGCTGAGCATTCAAAAGTTCTTAGGTATTAAATATCACTGGTTTTGACAACAACAAACAAATTAGTTTTGTGGCCTTAATTATCTGACATAAGGTTTAAATATTCACCTAGAGATGCAGAAGTTTTATCTGGAATCCACTTCAAAAGCATGTGTATAAAAAAAATTTGTTGTGTGTGTTAATTTTCACAACAAATGGGGATGCCTGGGTGGCTCAGCAGTTGAGCATCTGCCTTTGGCTCAGGGTGTGATCCCGGAGTCCCAAGATCGAGTCCCACATCGAGCTCCCTGCCTGGAGCCTGCTTCTCCCTCTGCCTGTGTCTCTGCCCCCACCCCTCTCTCTTTCATGAATAAATAAATAAAATCTTTAAAAAAAACTTTTTTCACAATAAATGAAATTGGTATTCTTTACTCCATTTTGCAGATGGAGAAGCGGAAACCAAAAGAGGTTAAATCAAGTAGGTGAAAGGCATACTCCTGAAAATGAGGACACTCAAACTGAAGCCCTGTCTGCTTGAGAGGGCTTCACTCAGTGATGCCAGGGATGAGAATGACAGCCAGTTTTACAAAAGACACAGAACATATTTCAACTAGAGCCTCTATTAGGGAAAAGGGAATAATAATATGAAGCTGTTACTCTGTGAAGCTGGGGGGATGATGGAGGGAAAGGAGAAACTGAGAAAATTTAATGCATTTGATTTTTCCATTTTGTTCTCCAGTAGCAAGACTCAATGCAGGGATGGAATCTGAAGAATCAAATGATCCTAACATCAAGCCTAAAAACTCTACCTCTAACCCATGAAATGCTAACTCAATCTCTCTAGCTGTTTAAATAACCTAATAGGCACCAGATCTTCACCCTTTTCACCTAAGGACCAAATGCTGAGCAGGCTTCAGGGAGCATTGGGAAGTTGCTACTTTTTCTTCCTGGCCACCCTGGTGCAGAGTCCTCAGGAGACCCTATCCCACCCCACCCCCCGCAGAGAATTTCCCTTAGGCCCCCAGATGCCTGAGATGGTTTTTGAAGCTCCAGGTGCTCCTCAAAGCTGAGTTTCAGCTGGTACAAAAAATCAGAGGGATGGCTCCCAATCTAGACTAACTGCAGTCCTAAAATTCTCCAGAGGATGAGGGCCTGAAACCCTGTGGGAATCTTGTGAGAAAAATGGGAGCTCCATCCTGAAACCCATCTCATGAAAGAGTTGATATCATCTGACCATTCAGGCACCCACATACTGACCCTGACATTTATTCACACTCCAGGTCAGTAACTTTGGGGCTTTATGAATGAAATAAAATGGCTGTTTTAGAATCACTAAATCCTCACTGGACAGAACCATTCCATACACACATACTAAGCAATGGGGTGTTTTTATTTATTTTTATTTTTTTAAAAGATTTTATTTATTTATTCATGAGAAACAGAGAGATAGAGAGAGAGAGAGAGAGGCAGAGGGAGAAGCAGGCTCCATGCAGAGAGCCTGACGTGGGACTCCATCCGGGATCTCCAGGATCAGGCCCTGGGCTGAAGGCAGGCGCTAAACCCCTGAGCCACCAGGGCTGCCCAATGGGGTGTTTTTAAAACCTCAACTTTATTCTTTGTTTCTTCTGAATTTAGAATAACAATACGTGCTTGATGATAAAAAAAATCTCACAATCTAGACGTCTATATAGCAAAAGTAAAAGATTCCAAATGTAAAAGATTATGTCTCCTTCTAGACCTTTCTTTATGCATTGTTAGATATGTGTCCTCCCTCCCCAAGTGGAATTACTCTCTACTTACTATTCTCCAATTTCCTTTTTTTCCCCTTAAGCATCATTTTGTGTTAAATCATTGAGCTCTACCTCATGTTTTAAAATTTCCTGCAAAAAAATAAAATAAAATAAAATAAAATAAAATAAAATAAAATATCCTGCAATATATTCCATGCTAAGTATAAACCATCACTTATTTACACAATCTCTTATTAATGGACATGTAGGTTGTTTCCAATTCTTTTCTATTAGACATAATGCTAGAATGAATATCTTTCCCCAATTGTGCTCAAAATAATTCAACTCCTCTTCACTTGGTAAATTGGTAAATACTCTTAATTGGCCAGCTAATTAATGTGTGGAGGCTTTTCGTATCTCTCTTCTTAACTTTGCATATTCTGCTGGTCTCCTATATGCCCTATGCATCCTTCACCATTTACCCATCAGTCCGCACTGGAAAGCTACTTTATATTAGGGCTGTTGCATTTGTTTTGCAGAATAATTCCTGGGATTTCTCAGAATTGCTTTCCTAGGACATTCTCTGCTCCAGTCCCTTCTGCCTCCTTTCTTTTTATGCAAATGTAAACCCAGTCACTGAGGCCTCCCAAAGACTTTAGGTAAACTATCTAAATCCTTCTTGGGGGAAGCCTGAGTGGATCAGTGGTTGAGCACTTGCCTTTGGTCCAGGGTGTGATCCTGGAGTACCAGGATCAAGTCCCACGTCAGTCTCCTTGCATGGAGCCTGCTTCTCCTTCTGCCTATGTCTCTGTCGTGCTCTCTCTCTCTCTCTCTCTCTCATGTTTCTCATAAATAAATAAAAATCTTAAAAAAAAATAAATCCTTCTTGGACCTCAGGCATCCATCCAGAAGCCTTCGTGTCCTTTCTGGGTCTTACTTCCTCTTGTTTCTGCCTCTTTTATGTGGCCAGGCAGACTTCTTATGCCTACTCCTCAGCAAACCTAGGGATGAAGCTCCGTCCTATCTTTTTCAGAAACAATCCACTGTGAGTCAGTATTTCACTGAATTTTGGCAGTGGAACAGGAAGAGAGTCACATTAAGTGCAATAAATCCATCCACCATTTCTGTCTCTGGCACCTCTCCTGCCTCCCTGCCTCCCCCACCCACTGATCCCCAGAGTGAGAGCCTGCCTGTGACAAGAAGTCCTCAAAAGGCATAAAGCCTCATTTTACAGCCCAAGAATGCCAGCCTGCCCTCATCAGCCCCATCCCCCAAGGCTGTTGAATTAAAAGACCCCCATCTTGTCATGGAAAAATGATCTCTCTTTACCCCAGAAGCATTGTAGCCCTAAGTCTATGTCTTAACAGCTGCTTCTGTAGTTGGCCTTTGTTAGGTTTTTTAGTAACTAAATGGAAATGAGACCGCCAAGGCAAGCGAGGGTCCAAGAACAGATTTTATTGCAGGCACCCTCGGGCGAGGTTCCACGACTCACGGAGGGAAAGAGTGAGTCGGGGAAGTCGCGCCAAGACAAGGTGGCAGGGGGTTTACATAACGTTGTAAGGCAGAACGGTTTCCTATTGGTTGGCTCATATGCAAAGGAAGGATTGCAATCCAACCCGTCAGAGTGACCCTCACTATGCAAAGGAAGGATTGCAATTCGGTCAGTCAAAGGTGACTTCCTCCTCTGGGGTTTGAAGGGCATTGGGTCCGGTTGGGGAAGTCCAAAGGAGAGGTCTAAGGGTCTGCGTCAAGCTGTCAGCAGGTCATTGGTCCATTGACGTCCCAGGTGGAGGTGGTGACAGGAACCTCAGCCATTTTGGGGTATCCGCCATCTTGAGGAGTTTCTCTTCCTGCCTGGCCCCAACAGCCTTCACCTTGGGTATGTGAGGCCTAGAGCTTCTAACCTTTGGGCAGCAAGTGGAACTCCCAGATTTGCTCATTGTTTAAAAGAACTGCTTTGGGCAGCAACGCAAACATGGTGCCTCTCCCTGGGCAACCCTGATGGCAGTAGTAATTCAGGACTTAACTGTTTCTTCACTTCACGCCCACTGTCCTATGACCCAGCCTCCTCTAAATTTGCACCCTGCAACCAGTTGCATTTTGTTTCATCCACTTAGAAGTTCACACGAGAACTTTAAGACACACAACTTGGGAGTGACTCAGGACTAGTCCAAGACACCAGAAAGTCTCTTCATTCAACTAGGCAGAAAGGTGAATTATAGAGACATTCTTTTGAAAAGTCTTCTTTAGCAACATTTTATTAATCCTAATACCACTACAGTCATAGTGGTTCTTTCATATGACCAATTTTCTAAATGTTGTTTATTTGGCAAGCCCTTCTCCTGCTTTTCCTCTCACCCTCTTCCCTGCTGCTCTTTGTTAAAAAGTAGACCAGATGCCAGGTACCATCAGGAGTTATCTCATTTACTTTCTCTATCTTGTGACACGAGGTATTATTACCTTCCCCTAAAATCGAAAAAGCTAAGTCCTAAAGAAGATTCATAGTTAAAGTCACACTGCCAGGAAATAGTGGAGTCAGGCAGGATTCAAACCAAGCTCTGAATAGCTCCAAAACTGCCCTTCTTTACATAATGAACCATCATTGAGACTGGAACATTCAGATTCAGTTCCCATTCTTATGTTCCAAGGTCCATTGAAAAGAGTTTTCCAACCTACTCACAATTTCTAAAACTCAGGAAAACAACATAATTAACTTAAAAATAGGTTTTAAAAGTCTTGAATGTTTGCACTTGAGAAATCTCATATTAATTAGAGCAGGTAAAAGACAGAAGAGTTTTAAGAGTCTTTTAAATGGAATTTGAGAGAATTTTCAAGGACTTTGAAGGCCAACAACATAAGCTCTTTGCTTCAGTTTAGTTTTTAATTTTTTTGTGGAAGGAAAACATTCATAAGAAAAGTATATAACAGGTATATACACACACAAGTCTGGTTAAGAGAAAATTATCAGCACCTACATCCCTTCTTATCATGCAGGGGCCACTCCTTGTTATGTCTACACTTCTGCAATATGGACACATTTCTCTTTTCTTGATACCATCACTCCTTACTCATTAGCTTTGATTAGAAAAATTATAGTGATTCATGAAAGAACACATAGAAGGAGAAAGAGAAAACAATTCCTGTGACAATAAGACAATTGGAAGAAAAGGAAAGGAGATGATTAAAAAGGATGGATGGATGGATGGATGGATGGATGGATGGACATATGGATGGATATTTGTGAGAAAGTTGTTTTCTGAGGTCAGATGAATGGAACTAAAAGAAAAATATAAAAAAGGAGTATATACTTTGGAAAGAAGAAACGATGTGTGTTAGGTAGATCCCCAAACTCTAGAGCTATTGGCACTGTCAGTTGGGGTTTGGCCATGGTCTGAAGCAAATGAGAAGAGAGGGAGGAGCAGGGGCAGCCTGAGTGTGAAGGGAAATGGGCACTGTCACCCATTTAGTTAGTCATCATTTGGGACACATCCCCTAGACTGAATGTCTAAGAGTATGAATCTCATATTCCATTCTACATAGAAAGATCAATGCCCAATGTCATTCATTTTGTTGCTGGTGAGTTGGGGGTTGTCAGTTTCTTTTTTGCCATGATATATAAAGTGCCATAAAGACTGAGTGAGCATTAAAGCAAAGAAACCAAGAATTGAAAATATGATAGTGGGAATGTTAGTAGTATTTTAGAAGAAGAAATAAAAAAGGTACTGCAAGTAATTTAGTGAAGTCAGGAAAGAATAAAAGGAATTCATAATTAAGTTTTATCATAAAATGCATTTTATTTAGTTTATCATTATAGTTTACATCAGTCTTTTTTTTTTTTTTTCTTTTTCCAGGAGCCTTGCAAACAACAATCTCCAGACACTCCCAAAAGATATTTTCAAAGGCCTGGATTCTTTAACAAATGTGTAAGAGGAACTAAGAAATCATTGATTAATTAATTTGTAGTAGTTAACAAAGAAGCCTAGTATTGATGTTTAGAATTTGTAATTGGCTTTAAATTTTAATTAGGGCCTTACAATTTAAATTTTAAATTGGCTTAAATTTTAAATTTACTTGAACTAATGTTTGAGTCTTCTATGGTATTTCCCACTGGAAATTCTGAACATAAAGTGCCCAGGCATTCCTTGGGGCAAAGTGTGTGCCCTATGGGAGGAGGTGCTGATAAGCGACTTTGAGGGGGTGGGAAGAGGAGGCCCAGAGTAAAATTTCAAGATGCCTTTTTTCTCATGAGGTCCAGGAAATGGGGCTACAAAAGGAAAAACATAAAGGAGTCTGGGAAACTGACCGAGTGTAGAAGAAAGGTTACACCCATGGGTTGGTCAGTCAACAGAGAAATGGAGCAGGAAGTGGGGGAAGGGAGGCAAGTTTGCCTTTTCTCTCCTTAGACTGAACAACAACTCTAGGCTTAATCCCCAGGAATTTGGCTTAAGCCCCAGGAAAAGGAATGAACTTAATTATTTTTGACCCTTTTTCAAACAAAAGAGCTTTCAAACTTTGACTTTTAAGCCTCAGAGTGAAAGATCTTTGTAAGGAATTTGTATATTTTGTTGTAAGCAAAACAAGTAATATATGCCTAACTCTCTCAAAAGCAATTTAGCTTCATTAAGTTCCTTCCAGACATTAGAAGGGTATTTAAATGGTCATAAGGTAGATACAAGGACAAATGAAAGGATATATGAAAAAAAAGGTTTCTTATCAATTAAGGTATTTTGCTACAGAATATATACTCAAAACAACTTTTCTCCAATCTGAGATCTGAGTCAAGTATTTTCTCCTAAACCTAGTATTTAACTTCAAATCAGTAAGCTAATGAAAAACTTTCTTTGTTCCTTCTGGTATTTCCCCAGCCCCGCCTCAATGCCTAGTGCCCCAATTCCTGAATGATGATTTATTTCCAAGAGAGTGCCAGAAGCAAGACACATCCAAGAGGGTCTCGGACAGACCACAGTTATCCGTTCTGGTTTACAATCACCCAGAGAAGTTCACACTCATTATTTAGGGTCAGAATATTCTTGGGAGATGAAGTCAGTCTTGGGAATGTCTTGGAAGTTAGATGATACGCCATGGCAGACTTGAGGATGCAGCTTATTTGGGCGTCATCCTCTGGCCCATCCTTGAAAGAAAAAAAAAAAGCAAAAAAAACCAACAACAACAACAACAACAAAAACACACTTGAAATTGACTCAGTCTCTATGGAAATCCCATAATGGGTTTGGCCTCTTGGGCCTACTCTGATATACCCAAATTAAGATAATTCTTAATTCTAAGAAGTACAAGGATCCTTGCCAACTTGTCTTTTAGCAAATTTCTTGGTTTTCTTGAATGTATCCCAAAAAAAACTTTTTTAAATGCTTCAACATTTAAAAATTATTCACGTGCTGTGTGAAGATGAGGCAGTATCTATCGTAGGAATTCTGCGTGACTGAGAAGGGTCTAGGAAGGAGCTGGAATTTCTGAACAGAAGCAATGCAAATAAACAGAAAGCTTGGTGAGTTGGGATCATATGTGGAAACTGAAATTATCCATGCTGTATAGTTTATCACAGACATGAGCTGCTGTACATCTGAGTTAACTCTGCTGTGTCAAAGCCATTTCCTATTAAAATTGAATTTGTAGACCATGGAATAGCATCAGGATGAATTACATCTGTGAGGAAGAACAAAAACAAATAGCTCCCTTGATTTAATTGAATATGATACAATAAGGACTATATTCTACCCTCTAGACCTGCACTGGCCAACATGGTAGCCACACATGTGGTTACCAAGCAGCGTTCCAGGTGCATCTAAGGAGCAAAGCTTTAGATTTCACTTAATTCTTTAAAAAAAAAAAAAAAAAATTTCACTTAATTCTGAAAAAATTAAGTAAAAAACTAAATTTAAATTGAAAAACAGATTCTCAGTTCAATTATTGAAAGAATTATGTTTGGAACAACTTGGATGTGTGAAATTATTTTTTCCAACTATAAATTTTATGAAATCTAAATATAGATTACATACTTCTGATGAAAACTTAGCATCCAAATTGAGATATTTTTTAAAACTGTAAAATATCTCATTAATAATGTTTGTATTGGCTACACATCTAAATGATAATATTTTGTGTGAAATATTAAATAAATTATATTATTTTAAAATTAATAAAATAAGTTATTTTAAATAAAATACATCTTTAAAAATAGTTTCACCTACTTCTTGTTACTTCTTGTTTTTTCAGAAATACAGAAAAATTTAAATTACATATATAGTTCACACTGTAGTTCTACGGACAGCACAGCTCTAGACAGAGCTACCTTTGATCCAAGAGGGAATAAGTTATGAAGTTCTATTGACTGGGTGGCATTCAAGGATGAACTGTGGGAACTCTCTAAAATGAATTGTCAGTCAAGTTCAAGGTAGATTATGGGGCATGATGTAAAACTGGGTAAAGGCATTCTCCATGTGTTAATTGCTGAAGTAGTAAGTCATACCTGTTTAGGTAGAATAATCCTACAGCAAAAGCAACTGAAGTTTGTCTTTCAGGGACCTGAGAGGAAATTCATTTAATTGTGATTGTAAACTGAAGTGGCTGGTAGAATGGCTGGGCCACACCAATGCAACTGTTGAAGACATCTACTGTGAAGGCCCCCCAGAATACAAAAAACGCAAAATCAATAGTCTCTCTCCCAAGGATTTTGATTGCATTATTACAGGTAATTATTCCAAATCATTCCACCTCATAAAGCTAAAAATAGGGCTACATTTTTGTGTGTGCAGGAATTGATATTTTTTATATCTTTAAAAGCCAACCAACCAATTTTACTTTTTAAAATTTGATAAAGCATTAAAACTTCGTGTGTTTAAAAGCAAAGTAAAATGATCATTTTACTATTACTCTTAAATAAATGTATCTCTTAAGAATATTTGAGATCTAGCCAAGGAGTGACGCATTAGCACATGGTTATTCATCATCATTTCCTATTTTTGCAGAATTTGCAAAGTCTCAAGACCTGCCTTATCAATCACTGTCCATAGATACTTTTTCTTATATGAATGATGAGTATGTAGTCATTGCTCAGCCTTTTACTGGAAAGTGCATTTTCCTTGAATGGGACCACGTAGAAAAGACCTTCCGAAATTATGACAACATTACAGGTATGAAAAGCCTAATCATATTTTGAATAGAAAGTCAAGCAAGTTGGACCAAGGACAACAGAGAAAGACAACTGATATAGGGGATGCGTGGGCAGGCTTAGAGTCCTTTAATTCCCAACTGTATCATTTACTAAGTGACTGAGGACTCTCCTAAACCTCAATTTCCTGACTTGTAAATGAGAATAATAGTACCTAACTCACAGGATTGTCGTAAGATGATGTAATCATAAGATAATGTGATCACATATTCAAGAAACTTAGCATAGAATTTAGCAAAGTAAATATGCAATAAAAGATGGATTATTTTTCTTCAAAATAAAAGTATTGGACTAGGAATCATGAGTTTTAATCCAGGTTCTGCCACAAACTAGCTGGGTGAGCTACTCACCCTCACTGAGCCTTCCTTTTTTCTTAACAATAAAATAAAGATGTTATTTTAGATCAATGACTCTGCAAGCTGTTGCACAAATGTGACTCCTAAAAAATGTTAATGTACACCTTGTGACAAAAATGATTTTTGGTTCAATAAATCTGTGAGCCATATCGCCCTCTTAGAGATTCATAATAATACACATATGAGGCTCTGAGAAGTCTAGCAGTGAGGAAGCCTCTTTCCAGTGTTTTGTGCATTTAATTTGAGCTTGGGAACCACTTTTTTTCCATGAAAACTTTTACTTAGGTGACCTCTTAAATTTTGTTCTCATTTCCACAAGTTTATAGTTTTTAAACAAGTTAGAATATGGAGCTTCCTCTGAAATGCTTCCATCAGCTTTAGCTTCTAATACCTTTAAATCTGCTCTTAAGGGGGACCTGGATGGTATAGTTGGTTAAGCATCTGCCTTCAGTTCAGGTCATGATCCCAGGGTCCTGGGATCAATCAAGCCCCGCTTTGGGTTCCCTGCTCAGAAGAGAGTCTGCTTCTCCCTCTCCCTCTTCCTGCTTATGCTCTCTCTCACTCTTTCTCTCTCTCTCTCAAATAAATAAATAAAATCCTTTTTAAAATTTTAAAAAAAGAAATCTGCTCCTAAGAACGTTCAAACCTCCCTGTATAAGAGTACCCTTTTGGGGTGGGAAGGGTCATAATTAGATTATGTTGGTGGCCTTCAGCCCCATTACTTACAGGATCAAGACAGGTCTGGAGTTTGCTTGAGACTGAGGTGCCCAGATGAAGAGATTTTCTCCAAACTGAAGTCCTCCCAGAAGCTTCCTTCTTTCTCAAGGAGGAAGATCATGCTTCCCTTTCTCCCAAACCCCTCAGTTTTCCAATGAACTGCAACAGCTTTGTGCAGTTTAAATTAGGTTCTTACCTGTGTATAGTCTATCAATTATTCTAGATGATTCTTCAGATGAACACTTGAAAGAGAAATGAATCACATATATACAGACTTTCAGAGGACATTATCTCATCAAAGATAACAAATATATTCCAAATGATGCATCCACTATGACCTCCCTTACTCCAGAAAGATATTGCTAATCATTCATGGTGTTCTTACTTACAGAGTGCAGACAGAGCTACAGAATCCTTCTCAACACAGTTTTCCAATCAATCAGTTGATCAGTATTGATACATAGTTGAGATCTAGTGGCCATCCGTAATCTAGTCCAAACCCTTATTGTACAGAGTGAAAACTGAATTACAGAGAAGTTAAGTGATTTTCCCAAAATCACACAATCACTGGAATCCTGAAAAGTGTTACAAATAGAATAGTTTCACCTTAGTAGAAAGAGTTGATGCAGATCTTACTGCTTTGGAGCTTTCAAAATTAGAAAAGGCTTGAGGCCCAGATTTTCCCTGCTCTGTTTAGATTTCCTAGAGCCAAGCTCCCTCTAGTTGATCAGAATTTACTGATATATGTCAAACTCTTACCGAAAGGATACTGAGCAAGGATACTGATCCATATTGTTTTCTGCAATATCCCAAAATAACTTTCAGGAGTTTTACCTGTGACTGTAACCCTCTTTTCATTTTTCTCAAGGATTCCTCTTCCTTGTCTTCTCTCTTGCCACCAGTGACCTAAAGCATCAGAAAAATGACAAGTGGCATCTCTTTTCTTCCTTAGGGGAAAATCAGGTTATTTTTAGAGCAAGAAGCCATTCACACTAGGAACAAACTAATTACAGGTAGAACCATGGGCTACCCAGATCACTGTTCAAGACTTTGTAAGTCGGGGGACTCCTGGGTGGCTCAGTAGTTAAGCGTTTGCCTTTGGCTCAAGTCGTGATCCCAGGGTCCACATCGGGCTCCCTGCGTGGAGCCTGCTTCTCCCTCTGCCTGTGTCTCTGCCTCTCTCTGTGTGTGTCTTTCATGAATAATTAAATAAAATATTTAAAAAAAACAAAACAAAACAACTTTGTTTCAAGGTTTCTAGAAACTTGTGGGATTCTAGTCCAAGTTGGAAGCCCTGGAATAGCTCACCTCCCCAAAGGTTGGGTTAAAAGCATAGAGACTCTGGTAGACCTGGATTTGATTCACAACTTTGCCTTCTCCTAGCAGCACTGAAACTCTCTGAGCTTCAGTCTGCTCACTTACAAAAGGGAGGATAATGATATTTATGTCTTAAGATTATTGGGAATTTTTAATGCGATGATTTGGCAAAGCACATAGTGCTCAAGAAACGGCAACTTTCATTATAATTATGGTAATTAACTCATGATGTGTCAGGGAAAGCAATGCTTTCTTTCTGCAAGAAGTGAGAGGAGAAAACTCAGGCTGTAGCTGTGTGTCCTGAACGTCTAGTGCAGGTTGGATGTGACTTGACAACTCAGTTTTCGGTAAAAGGCCTCATGAGGCACAAAGGCACAGAACTTCATAATCCTGCTGCCATTGGGCCTTGGAGATTGGCCTTGCCTATTCAACCAAGGAAATGTCTTATTCCAGGCTGATCTTGGTGGAAGTTGTATGGCCTCAGCCTGCACATTTACATGCTGCAAAAGAGGATGGCCATCCAACTAATCTCTCATTTGTCTTTTCCCAGGCACGTCCACTGTAGTGTGCAAGCCTATAGTCATTGAAACTCAGCTCTATGTTATTGTGGCCCAGCTGTTTGGCGGCTCTCACATCTATAAGCGAGACAGTTTTGCAAATAAATTTATAAAAATCCAGGATATTGAAATTCTCAAAATCCGAAAGCCCAATGACATTGAAACATTCAAGATTGAAAACAACTGGTACTTTGTTGTTGCTGACAGTTCAAAAGCTGGTTTTACTACCATTTATAAATGGAATGGAAATGGATTCTACTCCCATCAATCCTTACATGCGTGGTACAGGGACACTGATGTGGAATATCTAGAAATAGCCAGAACACCTCAGACACTCAGAACGCCTCATTTAATCCTGTCTAGTAGTTCCCAGCGTCCTGTAATTTATCAGTGGAACAAAGCAACACAATTATTCACTAACCAAACTGACATCCCTAACATGGAGGATGTATATGCTGTTAAGCACTTCTCCGTGAAAGGTGACGTGTACATTTGCTTGACAAGATTCATTGGTGATTCCAAAGTAATGAAATGGGGAGGTTCCTCATTTCAGGATATTCAGAGGATGCCATCACGAGGATCCATGGTGTTCCAGCCTCTTCAGATAAATAACTACCAATATGCAATTCTTGGAAGTGATTATTCCTTTACTCAAGTGTATAACTGGGATGCAGAGAAAGCCAAATTTGTGAAATTTCAGGAATTAAATGTTCAGGCGCCGAGATCATTCACACATGTGTCCATTAATAAGCGTAATTTTCTTTTTGCTTCCAGTTTTAAGGGAAATACACAGATTTACAAACATGTCATAGTTGACTTAAGCGCATGACACACCAAATTCTGTGGCTGCCATCAGAAACTTTCTACAGTACATGATCCGGATGAACTCAATGCATGATGACTCTTCTTATCACACTTGCAAATGAATGCCTTTCAAACATTGAGACTACTAGAACCAAGCACTACCAGTATCTCCATCCCTAACTGTCCAGTCCAGTGGTGTGGGAAGTGACCTTTTATAAGACAAAATTGAATCGTGTGACTGTTCTTTGCAGTGAAGATGTGTAAATAAGTGTTTAATGGTATCTGTTACTCCAAAAAGAAATATTAATATGTACTTTTCCATTTATTTATTCATGTGTTCAGAAACAACTGCCAAATAAAATGTTTACATTTTCTTTCATATCCCAAAGGTAATTATTTATGGTTGTTTTATTCTTGGTGATGGTATGTTGAGGAAATAGTATTATACAACAGGGTTATGTTTAGATCAAGAGCTCATGGTATGAATAAGGAGTGAAAATGAAACACTAATATTCATTACCCAAGATTTATGAACAGGGTTTGGTTTTTTTTGGCTGATTTGGAACACTTAAGGGTGTTTCCAAAGGTCATAGCTTTTAAGAACATTTTGTGGTGAAATAGTGACAAATTTAAAGCAGGATAGAGAAATTTGCTTATTACAAATTGGAAGGGAAGACTAATTGGAAATAAAGACTAGTAAGGCCAGCATCCTTTTCCTATCTGATAGCTCTAGCTAAAAAAAAATATTCAAAAAACTTATTAAAGAAGTGAAAGTCAAGATTTTGAATTTTAAAAACCGTATTTAGGGACTTTCTAAGTGTCTGAACCTAGAATCATCTAAGAGCTGATTGAGATTGTAACCTTATACTACTTGCCTCAAATTCACCCTATATGGAGGCCTCCAAATCTGATTAAGGATGCTTCACTTCTAGACATCAGTTCGGATGTTATTGACATGTTGCAGAGTACCCAGGAGGCTCATATTTGATTTCTAAACTCCTGCTCCTGGATCACATGGATTGTTAGCACCTAGCACAATGCCTATGATAGGGTAGGCTCTCAAAACTGCTTTTGAAGATGCATGTGTGTCCTCCTGATACAATATAATAATAAACTTCTAAGTCCCTCTGATCTAATCAGTCCTATTTATTGAGTACCTGTTCAGAATGGGGTATTGTTCTTGTGGTGTTGTGGAGAAGAATTGAGGAGGAATAGGACATGGCCCTTACCCTCTGGGGCCTTAGATTAATTGGAGGGTTAGGACACAGAAACCTACAGAGTAAGCTGTAAGTGCCAACCATCATCTGAACATTCTGATTATAAAAATCCTGGGAGTATCAAAGATGAGTTCCTGGAGGAAGTGGTCCTTGTTTGAACTTAAAGGGGACATATGGCTTCAAAAGGGGATCACGGCGGAGAAGATACTCATGGCATGAATTGGTTCTGTGTGAATCAGAGCTTCCTCCAGCTTTTTATTCCCCACAATCCTTTGCCGAATGAATGGGTAGGGGGAGGAAGGCAGACATCAACCCCACTGCCAGCATATACTGGGCAAAGTTGAAGCACCAAAGGTACACACAATGGTTACACATTTTCCAAGAAGCAATACCTCAGGAAGTTATACATAGGAAACAAATTCCTTTACCACGTGAGGAAGATATTAACTGACACTAGAGTTATGGGTGATAAGAAGTCTTACCTATTCCTGATCTTGCGCCCAGGGAGAACTGGCCTTTGGATTTCTTTATTTTTTTCAGTTCCCTTTTTCTATAAGTGGCATATATGCTGTTGAAGAACACCTGCTTTGTACAGACTGGATTTAAATCCAGTCTTGCCATGTCCTGGCTTTGTCTACAGGCAAGTTACTGAAGTCCTCTGAATCTCAGTTTCTTTATCTGTAAAGGGACAATAATGCCTACTCCAAGTACAGGGGAAAGATTAAATGAGATAATATGCATTTGGTGGATTGAATTTTCCAAATATGGCCACAATATTTTCTAACCTACATGTTCTATGAGAACTTTGCCCCTCACCTCAAGAGGTAGTGTCTAATTCCATTATTCTTAAATCTGGGCAGGCTTGTAATCAATAGAATGTGTAGAATGTGGTGGAGATAATGCAGTTTGACTTTTGAGCCTAGATCATAAAAACAACAAAGCTTCTATCTTGTGAACTGGGCCAATTGCTTTTGGAACTCAGAGCTGCCACCTACAAGATCCCACTAGGCTGAAGCCACCATTCCGAGGAAGTCCAGGCTTTGGTCGACAGCCCCAGCTGAGGTCCCATTTAACATTACATGAAGCACTGGTCATATGAGTGAAGATGCCTCTGGGTGATTCCAGCTCCTCGATGTCAAATCTTCCCAACCGAGGCCCTGGACATTATGAAGCAGAGACAAGCCATTCCCAAAGCATCTGGTCCAAATTCCTGACCCACAGAATTTATGAGCATAATAAAATGGTCAATTTAAGCATCTAAGTTTTGTGGTGATTTGTTACATTGCAGCAGTGATCAGAACAGCACACAAAGTACTTAACAGAGACCTGACACAAATTAGCACTTACTAAGTGTGCTGGCTCCACACTCAGAATATTGCATGCTTCTGGGTCAAGCTCTACATTATTACCTTAATGTAATTCATGGTCATTTCCTTTTGAAAGGATATCTCTTGTTTTCAATATGTTGCCAGTGTTCTAACTCTGTGCCAGCCCATCTGCCGAGTTCAGAGATGCAGAGATGAAAGGCCTAGGGGATCCCTGGGTGGCTCAGCGGTTTATTGCCTGCCTTTGGCCCAGGGTGCGGTCCTGGGGTCCGGGGATCGAGTCCCGCATCGGGCTCCCGGCATGGAGCCTGCTTCTCCCTCCTCCTGTGTCTCTGCCTCTCTCTCTCTCTCTCTCTCTCTCTCTCTCTCATAAATAAATAAATCTTTAAAAAAAGAAAAGAAAAAAGAAAGAAAGAAAGGCCTAGATTCTTTGTTTTCACAGAAGCATGACTATTTAAATTGGCAAACCGACTCTCTAATTTACCTGAAACCTGAGAGCTAGAGATACAAAGCAAAGCGAGCAGAGGGAGGCAGCTACAACCTAAGCCTACAGACACTCAATCCAGATCTTTCTTCATCATATGGTACTACCTTTCAACACCTCACCCTCCAATCCAAACATAGGATTGTAGATGGGGAAGAGGTGAGGAGTGAGAAGACTGACAAGAATTTAAGAAAAACTGAGAAGGACAGATGGTAGGGCCCATGTTCACAGGAATTGGCCAATCCTTCCTGAGAGTTGCCCTCTCTCTCTCTCTGTACCCATCTTCTATCCTATACTATATAACCCTGGCTCCTCTCCAGCCACAGATGATTGAACCTGGAGGTACTCCTGATCCAGGGTTCAGCCCGGAAACTGGACTGGGCTCAGCCTGAACTGATCTAGTTCTCTCTCCTGGATATCTGGAATTAGGACCACAGTGGCTGGGTCAATTGGCTACAGGCATCAGATTTGTAAAGTGACTATCTTAAATCTGGTTCCCTCAAAGCAAAGGGATTTACTGAGGGAGTGCTCTCCTGCTATACTTATAAGGGAATAAGACCAGGGCAGGTGAAGGTTCTACACAGAGACGTCCTTTCAGGAGAAGTTAGCTTCAGACTGACTCCAATCCAGAAATCCAGAGTGTGAATCGTACCACACAGTGTGTCCTGCCTTGAGGCAAGGAGAATGGATGTTTATACCTCCCATCTGATAGTCTCTGACCAAAGAGTATGGGGACATGAAAGAGATGACCTCTCGGACATCTCCAGCAATGAAGGTTCCCGTTGGCTAAGGACAATCCTCCGGATAAGTATGCAAATCTAGGCTGTTATGAACTGACACCCATGGCAGCTGCAGGATGGGTACTTCAACCCAATAAAGAGCCTCTGGGCGGGAAACAAGGGCATATGCTACAGGCACAATGACAGAGATGCTGAAGACACCATTTTGGAGCAGCTGTAAGAGCAGAGGAAGCTGGTCTGAAAGGTAAGAAGAGAATGATGTAGAAGGTCAGAGAGAAGCGAAGGTGAGAAGCTATAGTCTGAGGGGGAGGAGGAGGAAGAGCAAAGAGAGAGAAAAAAGGAGAGAGAGAAAAGGGAGGAAAAGGAAGAGGGAGGGAGGTCTGGTGACCCTGGTAAATTCGCCTGAGAACCAGACTCTGTGAAGCTAGCATACACACATTTATTAGGTGGTACCCTTGGGATGCCACCTGGAAAGGATGAGAAGAAAGGAGAATTTGGCAGAGAGCAGCTGAGTCATGATGCAGTTCCAATAAAAGCAGCCCTGTAGGGAACTGAGATTCTCCTTCTCAGGTATCCCAAGTTGGAGCAAGGAGACCCACCAGATCTTTTCACCTCCATGGTGATTAGTCACTGGATGTAGGCTGGAAGAAAGCATGGCCCCAAGTGAGGCTGTGTTTTAACCACAGCAATCCCCAGAGGCTAGCAGAGGTAACAGAGGCTGTTTCTGAGTCCTCCCAGCAGCTAGGAAAGTAAGTCTTTTATTCCTGAAGGAGGATCTGGGCAATGCAACACAGCATGCATGGCAGGGGGAAAGAGGGAGAGAGAGAAGAGTGAAAGAGATTCCTAGTGACTGTCCATTTCCCACTCATCCCTCATTATGTGCAATGGCATTGCCTGCCCCTGAATTCCTTGACGTACTTCTGGAGCCTTCTACTAACAACCCTGCCCCACCATCACCACACATACACATTTGGCTTTGTTCTATGTTAGTTTGAATGGATTTCTGTACTTGCCACACAATTATCTTTACCTAAGTCAGAATGTATAGGCATAGTTACCTCAGTGTGGATACGATGCTGAGTACTGGATATTTCCATCTCCTTTTCCTCTGCTATTCAAACTGTTTGATTTCTATTGATCTTATCTTCAAGTTCACAGACTCTCTTCTCTGTCATCTCTTAGCTCATTTCTTTAAAAAGTAATATTACTTTGACTAGATCAGAGCTGCTCACTTTTAAAAATTGTTCCAATGTTTAAAAAAATTAAACTGTGGAAATTAAAAAAAAAAAATCCAATGTATTTTTGGCCAATGTCTTTCCATTGTGTTGTAGACCAATGTTTTTGGAAATTAAAATAAAACTGAATTACCAGAAAATTAATCACACACTTTATTATTGTGGCAATGACAGATTGCCGTAAAAGCTCCTCAACATTTCCTCTCAAGTCTTGTACTCATTTCATCCCAAACTGATTCCAGACTCCATCTGGCCTGATATTGGTCCTGGGATCACATCTGTAGGTACACTGACTAGTCAATGAGGGCTCCACTCCCTCAACGCAGTTCTTACATGTTGATCTTAGTGTGGGATGTAGATGCATTTTAACATGATTGAATGGATGTCCATTGCATAGAACATCTAGGACCACCACCAGCCTACGAAGACCTACAAGTGGCCCTATAAAGTCCTAAAGGTTGAGTTCAAAATCTAGCCAGCTTCTCCTTCCACTCCAGCATCCTCTGTTTTACCCACACTTCCTTTACACTCACAATTTGCCAATCCCTGTTCATCTGAGCATGTACTTGCTTCTGTGCCCAGGCTACCCTACCACCAATAATGCCCTTTCCCAACTCTTCTACCTTTGAACATCTTAGTCCTCACCTAACCACCTAGATATGGTTTCTCCTTTCTCCAGCTTTCTCAACCCATGGTTTTTACCATAAGCAAGGTTCATAGTTCATTCTGCCTTGTATTATGGTTGGTTGTTGTTCTATCCATCTCTCCTACCAGGTTACACATCTCTGCAGGTCAGGACTGTGTCTTAGGGGTCTGTGATTTTTACATCCCATCCCCCCCTTTATCCCCTGGAATAGTCTTATGTTGTAGAAAAAAAGCTGGTGGAAATGAAATAGCTTTAAGCCCACCAGCTTTAGCCTTCTTGTTTGCATATCTCAGAAGCAGTTTCCTCCCCTACAGCAAATTTCCAGCCCCATAAAGAATCCTGGTCATGGATTACCCCAAAAGAATAGACCTGCACAAGCCTACCTGCTTCCCTGGGATAACTGGGGTATTCTAGAAGATAAAAAGACATAATTTATTTTCTAAGTAAATCTCCATTCAAGCATAAGAAGCAAATCTACCTAACAACTGATCCACAAAAATGAAGGATGGGAACTAATTTAATTAATCCATGGAGACCCAAGAACAAGAAGCTTGATACTAACACTTTCAGAAAGTCTATGCCCTTTGAAAGTTTTATCCCCGAGAAGGATCCACATCCATGGTCAGCACTACTCAGAGATGTCCCGAAAGAAGCATCTTCCCTAGCTGAAGCTTTTAACAATAATTCTCTGCAAAACTGTGTCCCAGAAATCAGTCCTCCCAACAGTGCCAGATCCCAGGACAACTGTTCTTTGTCCTTTATTCCCTTAACCTTGTCTACCCACACATATTTAACAATTCTAAAATAAATAAATAAATAAATAAATACCACAAAACTTTAGAAATGTTAATATTTTAATTTAATATTATAATTTATATTTTAACATTTTAATTTCATTATAATAATAAGTGGCATTTATTAAGCACCTACTATGAGCCAGGCACTATACTATGTGCTTTATCTGTATTGTTATTCCATCCTCTGTGATTCTGCAATAGGGCATTGTTTTACAAATTAGAAAGCTTAGTCTTAAAACAGCTAAGTAACTTTCCCAGCCACATAGCCAGTTAAGATGCAAAGTCAAGATTCATTTTGGGTAGTATCCATCAGTGACACACCATGCTATAATGTTCTTAAAGACAAAATATATTTTAAAAATTCAGAACTCAGGGTGCCTGAGTGGCTCAGTGGGTTAAGCGTCTGCCTTCAGCTCAGGTCAGGATCTCAGGGTCCTGGGACTCTTGGGGTGTCTGAGTGGCACAGTTAGTTGAGTGTCCAACCCTTGGTTTTGGCTCAGGTCTGATCTCTGGGTCTTGGGATTCAGCCCTGAGTAGGGCTCTTCACTCAGCACAGAGTGCACTTAAGATTTTCCCTCCCTCTCCCTCTGCTCCTCCTGCTTGTGCTGGTGCTCTCTCTCTCTCTCTCTCAAATAAATAAATAAATCTTTTTTTAAATGTCAGGACTCTTGTAAGCTGCCAGATAAACACCCCAGTCAAGACCCCAGAACATTCCAAGTATCCTAGGACTATTGACTAGTACTTACACCAATGGACACAAAAAGCTCAATTTTATCAAAAACATTTCCTGAACATCTATTATAGGCAAAGTACTATGGAAGATGGTATGAAGAAAACAAAAATGAGCGAGAAATTGTCCCTACCCTTAAAGGATTTATGTACCTCTGGGGTTTATTTCTAAAAGGCAGCATGCAAAAACAATAAAAGGGGCAAAAGTAAGTTCTTTAGGGATCTAAAGGAAAAGTGAAACATGACCTGTGTTTTCTTGCTTTTTGCCTGTAGATCTAACCTGCTGTTGGCCACAATATTTCTCTCTTTAGAGCAGGGGACATAGTAGTTAACAACATGTGTTTAGATGCAGACAGACCTGGGTTTGCATTTCATTGTGGCTGTTCACAAACTATAAACTTAGACAAATTAATTAATCATTAATCATTTCTCCACCCAGGATCTGATCCCTGGGGAGACATAGTGGATTAGATTCTTTTTGTTATAAGTTGCTGAAATCCAACTACAATAGTTTAAATATAAAAATACATATAACTTTAGAAATACCTGGACCAGATATTCAGATGCTATTTTCATGAATCTGTTTATCTCTGACTCTATTGTTGACTTCTATCTAATCAGTCTCTCCTTTTGTGGTACAGAAATACCCATCAGCTCCTCCAACAGGACATCTTGCCAATTTAGCTGTGCTTAATAAAAACACAGTGCTCCTTTTCCAGTAGTTCTAGCAAAAGTTTGAAGCTGATGCTCATTGGCCCAGGGCTCATCCCTGAAGCAATTGTTCTGGCTAAGGAGAGAAGGCTCTGATTGGCCGGGTGTGGGTCACATGCCCACCCCTGGAACCCATGGGTGAGAATCATGTGCAATGAGAGTGAGGTAAGAATATTTCCCTAAAGCAAAATTGTAGTGTTGTTAAAAATAAAAAAGGATGCTGAACAGGCAAAACAACAACAGTCATCAACCGGAGGTGTGGTCTCTGTGGAGAATCTCGATTCAGAGAGCCAGAGTTACCAGGAAAGGGGCCACACCCTTAAATGTGTCTAGAAGCCCTTCACTAAAAGGTTTCAAAGAGTCCTTCCGGCTCCTATTTTGCAAAACTTGACAAAATATAATCTCCCATCTTTGTCTATTATTCATGACGATTCACTGTTACAATTGCTATATACATTTGTAAATGGTGTTCTCTCAAACATTCTGTTTTAAAATATTTAAACTGATATCCTCTGTTTCAAAATGATGTTTTCCCAAGTGAAATCAAGCTGCCAATTCTGATTTAGTGGCCACCCATTCCCTGGGAGATGAGATCAAGCATTCCTAGCTCACTTTTTATTCTGGATGTGCTTCCACTTCAGATCAATCTTCACCTGGCAAGGGCAGCTGTCTCTTTGCTCCGATCACCTTGAGATTGGCTTCAAGATTAAAATCTTAAAGGCTCCTTACTGGCCCAGGATTTTCCTTACTTAGCTTTCCCACAGGTATCTAGGCATTAGCTGGAAATTATCATAGATCAACCTTAGCAAAGAAGAGAAGAACACAAAACACTGACTTCTATTAATAATGGTTCCCCCAACTGGTTTCCCTCCCAGAACCACCTAGAAAGCAAAAACTATCTAGCTTCCTGGGACCCCACCTTAGAGCCACTGAAACTGAATCTTCAAAGAACAGGACCCAGGAATTTTTTATTTTTAAACATTCCTTAGGTGATTGTGATGTTGTTAGCCAATCACATTGAACTGACCAGCAGCACGTCAGGAACACCAAGCCTGTGGTTACAATACTTGGCCAAAGCTTTCCAATGTGCTAGCTTTAAGGATTACCTAAAGCAAGACATTGAGTTTCTTTTAGCCTTAGTTTTCTTTATAAGATATTGGAACTGGATCAGGTCAACCTACAGGTCCTTAGAGCTCTGAAATATCTGTAACTCTCTATTATAGGAGAAAAACGTAGCTTGGAAGTTTGGAGATCTTGGCTCATACAACCACCTTTATACTTTTGTGACCTTGAGAAGTCACTTGCACTTCCTTGCTCACAATTGCTTTTCTTTAAAAATTAGTTGGCTGGAGTACATGAATTATAACTGTAAGATAGCTGTAAGATAACACTTAAGCCTTAGAATATTCTCTAAAATAATTGTCAAGATGTACAGTATGAACAAGCTGAGGTTGATCATGATTTCCTGTTGACTTGGGTTTGCTGGGTTGAGAATCTGCAAGCAGCATTTGGTATGTTGGTGTTTAATGGATATGACATTTCACTACACCAAATGGGAATGGAATATTTTTAGCACAGAATTCTCTAAGTTTTAGTAAAGAGGGCTTGTTCTGTGAATGGAGTGTGAACAAGCAGAGATACTATTTTAAAAGACCAAATATAATCCCCCTCCCCATCACAGAATAGTCATACATGTACATATTTTCACCACAAAGCTGGAAGAACTTACCCCTTTTTATAGCTCCTAAAAGGCAGCATTCCATCTACTTTAATAACTCTACTGGCTCACACACATGCCTCCTGTCTTCGCATGGCCTGCATACTTATGGTTAGTAGGTTAAAATATTGTTAATGATTGAAAGCAATAATAATAGCTACCATTTATTGAGCACTTAATATATGTAGAACGTGCTGAATATTTTATGTGTATTTAGTCATTCAACCCCTGTAACAATGCTATTATTATTAGTTTTTTCTAAAGAAAAAACGGAAGTTCAGAGAGGTAAGGAAGTCTATGTAAGGCATGTAGCTAACAGCTAAACTAGGATTCAAACCAGGTGTCTGCAATCAGGGCCCTAATGACTGACTTACACTGATGTACTTACACTGATCGTTATCAGTCAGGATAAGCTGGATTATTAATACTTGGGTAGCACTCAAATATTACTGGCTTAAAATAATAAAGACTTATTTCTTGTTCATGTTACTGAGAGCACTGTTCCAAGTCATCATAATCTATTCCATCAACACATGAATTGATGGAATAGCCACTATTACTAAATAACAGTATCAGAGGGAAAAAGAGCCATGGCAAAGTATGCATGACTGCTACTACTGCTTTTATTAGAATTCTTTATCTGAGTTTTTAAAAACAATGTGAATATAGTTGGGACCTGAGGTCGGGAAGACTATCCTCCCCTCCCCACACATGCTCATTGCCTCAAATAAAAAATAACCAGCTATGGGAGAGCAGGTGACACAGTGACTGGGAATGGAGAAGCAAACATGGAACCCCAGGGCAGCAGAAGAGCCCATGCATGTGCTGGGAGGGCCCAGAGGCAGTGGCAGTACGAGTAAAGTCAGTAAGACTCTGTATCTTCCACATAGGTCTATGTAAACAGAGAGAGAGAAATTGTTTGCTTTTCCTTGCTGTCCTCTCTGCTCCATGCTACTCGCTGCTGCAGTCCCTGCTCTTTCTACATGAGGGTGAAGGAAAGAGGATGATGAGCCAGTCATCACCAAATTGTGATCAGACCCACACATCCATCAGCTTCGGGATCTTCTGTGTTCTTACACGATTCTTCAAGTGCTCACTGAGTGCTTAGGGGTCCTTCTGCATCTGTTCTAGCATAAGCTGTATGACCATATCACTCATTATCTGCTGCACCCCCAGGCTGTCACATTGGTTCTATTAGGCCATCATATAGCATTGGTAACCATCTGCCGCCACCTTACAATTGGAGTCCAGATCTAATGCCTTCAGGTAGACATCCATGGCTTTAATGCAGTGCTTCATCTCCTCTAGTGCAGCTGCTTGCTGTGTGTAACCCTTGATGAAGGTTGGCGCCAGCTGGATACATTCCTCACAGTCCTCACAGTTTCCGCTGGCGCTGGAGTTTGGTATAGCAGGCAGCTCCATTGCTGTACATGTTGGCATCTCTTGAGTTCTGTTAGATGACTTCTGTATTAATGCTTCATGGCCTAGGGAGAGTCCCCTTTCTGAAAATATTCATTGCCTTTGTTCTTCTCGTCCAATGCCAGGTCAGGGTTTACATGTAAGTCAGCTGCTCCCTGTCCTTGATGATTTTCTCCACCTGTTGGTATTTCTTGAGCACATCTTGGGTTCTGTGCTCTGCCAAAGACTTGTTATAGAAATGGATGGCATCCTTGTACTTTTCTTCTTTGAAATAGGAGTTGCCAATTCAAGCATAAGCTTTGGAAATAGTCTTCTCAATTTTCTGACACCACCTCAATGGCCTTACAAAGCTCCCAGCATTTACTGCAGTCATCCTCCTCGAAGTACACAGCTGCCTTACTGGTCACATAGGTCGTGTTGGTAGGATCCAGGTCCTTGGCTCTGTCATAGTGCTTCAAGGCTATATCAAAGTCTTTTTGTCTTGTAGGCCTCATTCCCCAGTTCTTTCTCTTTCAGTGCCTGCTTCTTATCCTATGGAAGATCTTCTTCCACTGGCTCTGGCTTGGTATCCTTTTTGGGAGGAAGTAGCAGTAGAGCTGTTGCAACTCCCTCTTCCTCATCCATACTGCCCAGATCCACTCCCAGGAGGGCACTGAGAATAGTCACAATCCCTGGATCTTAGTTTTGTACCCAGGTCAGATGGCTTGCTTCATAGTTGCTCTATCAGCTGCTGGTAGGTAGGATTAGTGAACAGCATCCTTGTTCTGGGATCACTCTCCAACTTCTGGTACAGATTGAGCATGTTGAAATAATCCATGGGTTTCCTCTCTGCACAACCAGGGCCTCCATTTTCTGTAAGCCTTCTTTGATCTAAGGATTATTTGCTGCATGTTTTAAACCCTCTTCATAGGTTCACTTAGCTTCTTCAGATTGGTTTAAGAACTCAAGAGCTGCTGCTTTTAGTGAATAGAACTTGCCCCAGTCAGGCTTTAAGTTAATGGTATTGCAACCATCCTCATAAGCCTTCTGGTTGTCACTTCTCTTGGCATAGGCTGCTGAGCGATTACCATAAAGCAAGTGGTTCTGGGGATCTGACCTAATAGCCTCAGAGGAGCTCTATAACGCATCATCGATGTTGCCTGCACTCAGGGCCTTATTGCCTTTTCTTTTAGCTAGTTCATTTACCTGCTCCATAGCCCAGCTTGGAACTGGATTGAATCAATTCCATCCGCTCTGCACTCCCAACCCTTAAAATCTATTTTCATTTAATACTTGGATAACTTTTTTAAAGGGAAGTTTCTCTCAAAAGATTAAAAGGGCCTCAGTCCTTGGAGATGTCTCTGTTTGATGAAGATTTTACTGTCTTGCCCTCCTTTTTTTTTTTATTGGAGTTCAATTTGCCAACATATAGTATATCAGCCAGTGCTCATCCCGTCCTGTCTTGCCCTCCTAATATGAGGCAAATATGCCCTGTAGTTATCAATGACATGGCCAGATGGTCATATTTACAATATTTACACTGGTGTAGGGGCAAAGTGCTGACCACTTTTATACACACACATCTGCTAAAAGGCTCTTCCATGACAAAGAAGAAAGGTTACATGGTGGGTATATTCTCCCAGAAATATAGCCCAAGCATAGCACTGCCAGACTGCATTGGTGTGCCAGGAAGGGCCAGAGGGGCTAGCCCAAGATTCTAAGGCGGTCTACAGCATACAATAAAATTTGGCATGTGTTATTTGGTCCCTGATAACCTGGCACATTGGGCTATCTAAACTTAGTGTCCCTTATCTTCAGGATACCCAATTTCACCCCCATTAGCATCTTTCCAAAACTTCTCCCCTTTACTTTCAGTTTAAAGGGTCAACCTGATGCTAAGATTTGAGATATCTGCAACACTCAGCTACTGCTTCAAGGATACTATAGTAGAGGAAGTATAACAATAGCAATTATTATTATGCTATAGAAAGTGGCTTTCTCTTTAGAGGCTCCCAAATAGAAACTATCATAATATATGGGGGCAAGGTCAAGAGATATCATTTGATAACATATTGAATGAGTCAGGGCATAGTTGATGAGCTCAGATATTTCCTGGACATATTTCAGGGCCCTTCCCAGAAATAACCCATTATCCATTGTGATGGGTGCCAGAATCATTCACCCGGGGATGTTAGATAGATAAACTCTACATGGAAGCTGAAACCTGGCTCCATGCCACCCTCCTTAATAATAAGAGGGATTGCAAAGGAAAAAGAATTAGAGGGTAATAATCGCAGCCTTTTGGGGGAGAGACAATGACCCAATGGTTAACAGGCGGAATATGCCCCCTGTGGCCAGCAGAGGGCAGCAGAACCAGACTACTCCTGCAAGTGACTCCAGTGACCGTGGCAACTGCTGTGGACATCTGTGCTGCAGGAGACCAGGACCACAAAGGGTAGTGCCAGAAAAGGTACAGCTATAGTGGGGAGGGGTTTGGGGGAAAGAGATTTCCTTCCCAGTGATAACATTCTTCCATGAAATCTATCCACTGTCCTGCCTCCTGGGAGATTAATCTTCCAAAGCCTAGTCATCCCAAGAGGAACAGTCAGAATGGCAATTTGGATCATGCAAAGCTGAATACTAGAACATAAACTCCTAATAACTCAATCAAGATATAAACGATTCATTAAATTCAGCCTGAATCAGTGCATCCTTCCCTGTGTTCCCCAACAGATTTACCATTACATTGCCTGTGCCACCAATGTCCACTGCCTCCACGACACAGGGATACTGGGGCACCTGGCTGGCTCAGCAGTTGAGCATCTGCCTTTGGCTCAGGGCGTTTGATCCCGGGGTCCTGGGATCGAGTCCCGAATCAGCTCCCTGCATGATCCTGCTTCTCCCTCTGTCTATGTCTCTGCCTCTTTTTCTGTGTCTCTTATGAATAAATAAATAAAATCTTAAACACACACAAACACACACACACACACACACACACACACACCAGAGAGATAATATAAACACTTAACTCTCATTTTCCCTATAGATGTCCTGCCCTCCATCTTCTTTTCTAGAAAGTCAGTGTTCTCATTCAGAAGATGGTAAGTATGGGCAATACACACAAAGTGAGGGCCTACTTCATTGCCTCCCATTCTTCTTTGGTTAAGCCAGAGATGACAGAGTATAGCTGAATTTTACCGCTTTTGAAAACTAGCAAGACTCCTTCGACCTCATGTGTAGAAGTAGGGTCAAGTAAGATGTACCACTAAGAATCATAGCTATTAAGACAGCTGTCCCAAAAGGTCTGGGCAGATGCTCAGATGCTTTAAAGAAATTATGGCTAGCTTTGTTATCAAAAATGTAAGTCTAACCAGACAAAAACATTGATGTTAACATATTTCCAGTCCTTCCCCTGGCCCTATAAGCTAAAGAGGGTTCTGCCTTTTTCTGTTCGGTTTCTTCCTTTCCCATGGTCCTCCCAGCAGGGTCCTGTTTTAGAGACTCTCATGAAGCAAAATTGGGAGGGGAATAACACAAAAAAACTCACAGATCAGGCTGAAAGAGGATGTCCAAATCCGTGTTTTAGAAGCAAGAGGGCCAGCAGCAGCTGTGGAAGGGGAGTGGGTGACTGAAGACACAGGAATTCTAAGTGTTTCTGTGAGTTACAGCCTTTAATGACATTAAAAAAAAAAAAAAAAAGTTGCTCAACTGTTCATTTGATGCAAGTCTTCTCTGAGAGTGGACCCTATGAATCATAGTTACAATAGAATTATAGACACTAACATAATTCTGCCTCTTCCTTTGAATGATCATTTGCATAATTTGAGTAGGTTATCCTGCAGTGCATGAGGAACATGGAAAAATACCTAACTCACAGAATATCAGCATACCAAAAGCCAAGCAAATCAAAAGCCAAAGACGTATCGAAACACTGCTGTTTCTGATCTTTGCTTCCATGTTGCTGCACCTAAAGCTTTTCAGAATCATTTCTGTGGCTTGAAAACTGTTGGAGATCTTTCCACTCCATCCCTCTTGGAAAGTTCCTTTTTCTAGGGACCTTTAGCTTTGCCATCTCATTACACAGCTGAAGACTGTCCTCCAGAACCTCTGGCATGACCCAGCCCGACCCAGCTGATGCTTTTACATTGATGCCTCCCCCACGTGACAGAGCCAGTGATCTTGGTTCAGTGCAGTTCCTTTTTCTGTCCTGAAAGGACACTTTTAACTTCCAGAATTGAAGGCAGTTATAGAAGAAAACAGTTACTGGGTGTTATTATAGCCCCAAGACCAAAAAGCAATTAATTAAATGTTACATTACATATGGATTTAGGTGACACCACAGTATGAGAGGACAAAAGTGGCTTTTCCTCCTTAAACAGGGAAAACAAAAAGAAGGGATAACATTACCTAGAGAAAATCTCTCAGCTGCAGATAGAATTTTTATATCTGAGCAGCTGGGATTTTCTCTCTTCTCTCTCTCTCTTTCCTCCCTCTCTCTCTCTCTCCCCAAATTTTTTTTCTTCATTGGAGGAAGATGAGGGCAGAGATAGCTGAGAGGAGCTGGAATTCACTGGGGAAATTACCTCAGAAGCAAGCTATGGAAGAGGGCACCACAGAAACAGGTTCCCACGTAACCATGGTGATGAGCAGCATCAGGAGGAGGTGGGGAGATGAGGGAGCAAAGAGCCTGTGTAGTTAGAGGGCAGGAGAGAAGGCAGGGAGAGTAGGGGACACCCAGGTCAACAGGGTGAGTGACAAGAGCTTTAAAGCCAAATTCAGGTTTTTATTTTTTTTTTAAGATTTTATTTATTCATGACAGAGAGAGAGAGAGAGAGAGAGAGAGAGAGAGAGAGGCAGAGACCCAGGCAGAGGGAGAAGCAGGCTCCATGCAGGGAGCCCGACCAACCGTGGTCCCGGGTCTCCAGGATCACACCCCCAGCTGAAGGCGGTGCTAAACCTCTGCACCACCGGGGCTGCCCAAATTCAGGTTTCTAAAGGAAGAAAGAATTTGTGGCTGCAATGAACTAGGAAGGCAGGATGTAGATCACATTACAGATTCTTTTTACATTTAGAAAGGGTTTTAAATGTTTCCAGAGTTTAGCTATTTTAACAGAGCAAGATTAGGAGAGAGCAGTGGAAAGTTGCGGTTGAGTTGGGGGTGGGGATGGGGTGTGTTGGAGGAGAAAGGAAGGCACCCTCAGAGTTACCCAGAAGCCCTAAGACTGCTGTCATCTAGAGTCAGTTTAGCACCCGGCTACCTCTGGTGGCAGCTGTCTTCCCAGAGATTCCCTAACTGAGGCTGAAGTGGAAAAGCCAAGGCTGGGTAAGTACAGGATGCCTACATTTAGCAAATACAAATACAGGATGCAGCTTAATTGTGACTATCAGATAAACAGCAAATAATATTTTAGTAGGTTTGCGTTTCATGGCAACTCTCATGAGGTGGCACTCACTAAATATCTTCTTGTTCTCTCATCCCCTCTATATTTAAAAAAAGAAATGATAGGCCTCTGGGTAGCTCATTAGGTTAAGCATCTGCCTTCAGCTCAGGTCATGATCTCAGGGTCCTCAGATCTAGCCTGGCATCAGGTTCCTTACTCAGCAGGGAGTCTGCTTCTCCCTCTTTTCCCCACTTGTGCTGTCTCTCTCTCACTATCTCTGTCCCTCTCTCTCAAATAAATAAATAAAATCTTTTTTAAAAAATAAAGGATAGAGGCAAGGAAGGAGAAAAAGAAGGAAGGGAGGGAGGGAGGGAAGATCTGAACACCAAATGCTAGTTTCTTTCTAATTACTGACCCACCTTCCATTCCTGCTTGCTCCTCTCTCTCTTCACCATCATAGAACATTCTCTAACTATTCTCTAGCCAATGTCTTCAAACAAACAAATCAGAACAAAGTCACACACAATCAAACCAAACCTGTCTGGTTCAGACTGTCTTTTCCTGGGTGCTACCTGTGTATGATGACACCTTCAGCCTCATCTAGAGCCTTCACACTGACCTCACTAATCTTTCTTGCAGCTGATATAGGAAAGATGTTAGGATTCAAAGCCAAAGGCCATGAAAGAATTCTTGAGACATCTTTGGTGCAAAAAAGGTGATTTTATTAAGCATGGGGACAGGACACCTGGGCAGAAAGAGCTGCACTGGGGTTATGAGGAGTGGCCAATTATATACTTTCAAGTTGGGAGGGGTTTAGGGGTAGGGTAAGTCTCTAAGAAATTTTGGAAGCAAGGTTTCCAGGACCTTGAGAGGGCTAGCTATTGTTGGGTTTAATAAAACCTTAGACATGAGACCCTTCAAATGTATATTTTTGGGCCATATGCTTAGGGAATGATTGCCAACACGTATCTTGGAAGGTTTAGAGATAAGGGAAATTTTTAAAGGAATTTTTATTTTTACTTTATTTTTATTTTATATTTACTTCAGCAAGAGAGAGTGTGCACAAGCAGAAGATGGGGCAGAGGAAGAAGGAGAAGCAGGCTCTCCACTTAGCAGGGAGCCCGATGCAGGGTTTGATCCCAGGACTGTGAGATCATGACCCAAGCCGAAGGCAGACGCTTAACCTGCTGAGCCACCTAGGTGCCCCTAAAGGAATTTTTATATGTTGAAGTAGACTTATAGGATCCTGGAGGTCTGGCTAAGATTACCTGCTGCTCTTAGCAAAGTATTAACACTGAGACAGCTGAGTCCCTCAAGTAATGTCATTCTGCCTGTTTCAAGTGTGGAGGCCGAGAAAATTAAGGCCATTCCACCTTAAATTCAGTGTTAGCACAAGTACAGCCAACCCTGGCCCCTGTGAATAAGAGCTGAACTTTACCTTACTTCAGTTACAGGAAGAAAACAGTTTACAGCTTAATATCCTAGAAAGCCTCACATTAGAATAAAAACAGCCCAAGCCAAGGGCAGGAAGCCCCTATTAGAATAAGAACAGAGCTCAATGCGCTTGAAACCCCCATATCAGAATGTAAACAGAACTTGAGAAATTCCTCCACCCCTTCTGGGGGTCCCCTACACCAGCCCTTAAAACTAAGCTGAAACCCACCTTGGGGTCCAAGTCCCTGCTCTGCTGTGTCGGGTATACTTGGACCCAAGCTCGAGCTTGTAAATAAACCCTCGTTTGCATCGGTGTTGGCTCCTCGGTGGTTTCTCGGATTCGCGATCTTGGGCACAACACTGCCCTAGACTCTTAAGTTTCATGAAGGTAAGAATTATGTCTTGTTCATCTCTATTTTCAGGGTCTAAACAGTGCCTGGCCCAAACTCAGCAACCCTTCAATAAATGTTAGCTCCCCATTATGGCTCCTGCCAACTGGCCCCTACCGCAATCTCCTAGATGTTCATCAGAGCCTGGATCCTGGCCAGTTGCCTGCAAACTGGAGATTCTTGCCATCTGCCATCCCTTCCTAGTCCTGCCTTCTTGCTCTTTATCTTCAACTGGTGCTACTGAAAAGTGATCTGATCACAACCAACAATCCCACACCACAAAGCTTCCTCTGGTTTGTAGCCATCAGAACCATCTTTTGTAATCAAAACATCATGTTATGTGGCCAAGGCATTCTTTTTTTTTTTTTTTAAGATTTTATTTATTTATTTGACAGAGAGAGAGAGAGAGAGAGAGATTGAGAACGAGCAAGCACAAGCAGGGGGAGGGATAGCAGAAGGAGAGGGAGAAGCAGGTTCCTTGCTGAGCAGAGAGCCCATGAGGCTCAATCCCAGGACCCCAGGATCATGAGCCAATTGCTCATCTGCTGAGCCACCCAGGTGCCCCTCATTCTCACTTTTTAAGAGGCATAAAAACCTCTAGAAAAGGTTCTCAAAATAAATATACTCAATCCTATTTCTTGCACCTCAAATCTATAAGAATGAGAGATAATATATTAAGATATATATTTAAACACTACTCTCAAAACACAAGAGCAAAATCTCAGTGGCTCAAAACAGAGAGACAAACTTAAACAATAAGCAAAATGTTAAGTCACGGGAACCAAAGGTAGGACTGGAGCCAGGCAAGCAAAAGTGGAGTTAAATACCTCCTAGGTAAGCCAGAATGCACCTTCTGTAAGAAGAACCTGTGCTGGGCTTCCCACCCAAGAACAGTGGGTGACATAGCTCCACCCACACATCTAGATTATGGCAGAAACACACTACTTGCTCAGGGCCAGTGTCCATAGCAGAGTCCCCTCCCGGTCTGTACCATGTGAATTCTGGAGAATTGTTGCTACAGAAATGGGGAGTTCTGAGCTAAACTGTAAATATATGACATGGATTGTGTTTGGTCAATCCATGGAGACCAAGGCTAAGGCAGTTAAGAAATTACCACACAGACAAGGGAAGTAGAGGAGAAAATTCCCACACAGTATGAGATTTCAAGGAAAAGTTTAGAAACACATTTAGCACAATGAAAAGTAGTTATAAAAGAGAAATTTATATCTTGAGGTGACAGATGAAAACAAGTTTGAAATGAATCTGTCTGAAATCTTCAAAGAAATACAATAAGGTAATATCAATAGAATCATAATAGGATATTATAAAACTGGAATAGGTAAATAATGAAAGGAACACAAAAGAATTATCCACCTCAAACTTAAAAACAAACCAGCCAGCTCTTAAAGGAACTGTACTTCACTACATTGACAGAAGAGGGTGATCTTGAACTAGGAATGGCAAATTGCTCTGAATGAAGTATGAAATGAAGTATCATAAATCCACACGAAGCTACTCAAAAGAGAAGAAATTAATTAGGATAAAAACATCTCAGTTGAAGACAGTTTTTACTGAAAAACAAGAGCAATTGCAAAACACAAAATTCCAAGTGGGATATCCTCAAACAAGCATTTGAAAATATGAAAAATCTCCTTAAATCAGAAATTCAAATCCAAGATCAGAAATGGACAAAGTGGTAGGTAGGTAGGTAGGTAGATGGATAGATAGGTAGATATATCAAAGTCAGGAAAGAAAAGACAAAATCATCTTAGGAATGAAAGCTACATTATGAGTCCCCAGTGGAGAATATACTCAAATGAAGTTTTAATAAAGAGTACTGAGGAATGGCAGGAAAATATAAAAGAAAATGAAAATGAAATAAAGAAATAAAAAGATTCAGAGAGAAAGTGGTTGAAATGGAAGACAGAAAAAATTAAGGATACCCATGAAAGACACATGAAACACTGGAATAAAACTTGTATTTAAATCTACAATCCGGGATCCCTGGGTGGCGCAGCGGTTTGGCGCCTGCCTTTGGCCCAGGGCGCGATCCTGGAGACTCGGGATCGGATCCCACGTCGGGCTCCTGGTGCATGGAGCCTGCTTCTCCCTCTGCCTGTGTCTCTGCCTCTCTCTCTCTCTCTCACTGTGTGCCTATCATAAATAAATAAAATAAATCTACAATCCGAAATGGAGAGATATACCATGTTCATGTATTGGAAGACTGAATATTATTAAGACATCAGTTCTCCCCAGACTGAACTATAGACTGGCTAGGAAAAACTCCTTGTTTCTCCTTTCTTCTCACACAACTCTTTTGACAGTGTTGAATAGAAGTGTGGATCTGTTCCTACACTTACCAAACTCTCCAATGCAGCTGGGTATCCTACAGTTCAACTCAATTCTGCACTGTCTACCTGGAGTTAGCATTAGAACCCACAAATAAAGGGCTCAGTACCATAGGGCTGTCCCCACTTCAGGTGCCTATTTTAAGTCCTAGGTTGTCTCTTATACCTCTGACCAACAAACAACCTGCTATATATCAGGGTTCCTGTGACTCCCTCCTCGGGTCTGGTAACTTGCTGGAACAGGTCACAAAAGTAAAGGAAACACTTACTAGATTTATTATATAATAAAAGATATGATAAAAGACATAGATGAACATCCAGGCGAAGAGATACATGGGGCAAAGTCTGGAAGGGTCCAAATGTAGGAGGTTCTGTCTCCATGGAGTTGGAGTATACCACCCTCCCAGTACGTGGATGTGTTCGCCAACTCAGAAGCTCTCCAAACCCTATACTTCTGGGATTTTTATGGAGGTTGTATTGTGTACGCATGATTGATCATTAACTCAATCTGTAGATCCTCTCGCTTTCTCAAAGAATAGGAGGTGGGGCTGAAAGTTCAAAGCTTCTAATTGTGGCTACATCTTTCTGGTGACCATCATGCATCCTGAAGCCATCTAGGAACCCACCAAGAGTCACCTCACAAAAAAAAAATTCCTATCATCCAGGGAATTCCAAGGGATTTAGGGGCTCTTTGTTAGGAACCAAGATCAAAGACTAAATATTAGAACAGAAGATGCTACTTGTGCTCTTAACATTCAGGAAATTACAACTGTTTTAGGATCTCTGTGCCAGGAATCGGGGACAGAAACATTTTTTTTCTATTATTTCACAAGACACAGTATTGCTAAGATACCAGTTCTCCCCAAATTGAACTATAGACTCAATCCCAATCAAACTCCCAATAAACTTTACTGTAGGAATTGATAAGCTGTTTCTAAAATTCATACAGAAATGCAAAAACCTAGAAGAGCCAAAACAATTTTGAAAGAAAAGAAAAAATTTGGAGGACTTACAATATTTGATTTTAAGACTTACTACAAAATGAGCTATAATCAAAAGAGAGTGTCATTCAATGAGTATATCACATCATGCCTGGCCATCATCAAAAAGAAAGGAGATAATACATGCTAGCATAATGTAAAGAAAAGGAAGCCCTTGTGCACTGTTGGTGGGAATATAAATTGGTGCAGCCAGTATAGGAAAACAGCATGGAGGTCCTAGAAACAAATATATATATATATATATATATATATATATATATATCAATCATATGATCCAGCAATTTTACTTCTAGGAATATATCCAAAGGAAACAAAAAACACTAACTTGAAAAGATATCTGCACCCCCACGTTAGTAGCATTATTCACAATAGCCAAGATATGAAAAAAACCTAAGTGTCTACTGATAGATGAGTGGATAAAGTTGTGGTATGTATGTGGTACCTATGTGCATATGTATGTGTAAATTTCCAGAGGAAATTTAATCATTATGACAACACGGACAGACTTAACATGACCCCAAGTCAGACAGAGATAAATACTGCATGTTTTCATTTATATGCGGAATCTAAAAAAACACCAAACTGGGCAGCCCCAGTGGCGAAGCGGTTTAGCGCCGCCTGCAGCCCGGGGTGTGATCCTGGAGACCCAGGATCGAGTCCCACATCAGGTTCCCTGCATGGAGCCTGCTTCTCCCTCTGCCTGTGTCTCTGCCTCTCTCTCTCTCTCTCTCTGAATAAATAAATAAGTAAATCTTAAAAAAAATTAAAAAACACCAAACTTCTAGAAAAAAATGAGATTCATGGTTACCAGAGTGGGAAAGGTAGCTTTGGAGGAATCTTGTCAAAAGATACAAACTTCCAGTCATAAGATAAATAAGTACTAGAGATGTCATGTAAAATACAATGGCCATAGTCAACACTACTAGATGATGTGTAGGAAAGTAGTTAAGAGAGTAGATCCTAAGAATTCTTGTCACAGGAAGAAATTTTTTGTTTCTTTTTATTGTATCTATATGAGATGATGAATGTTAACTAACCTACTGTGGTAATCATTTCATGATATATGTAAATCAAAGCATCATACTGTATGCCTGAAACTTCTGCTGTGATATATGTCAATTATTTCTTTTTTTTTTTTTTTTTTTTAATTTATTTATGATAGTCACAGAGAGAGAGAGAGAGAGGCAGAGACACAGGCAGAGGGAGAAGCAGGCTCCATGCACCGGGAGCCCGATGTGGGATTCGATCCCGGGTCTCCAGGATCGCGCCCTGGGCCAAAGGCAGGCGCCAAACCACTGCGCCACCCAGGGATCCCCAATGTCAATTATTTCTTAATAAAACTGGGGAAGAAACTACGAAAGATAGAAAGAAAGGAAGAAAGAAAGAAAAGAAGGAAAGAAAGAAAGCCCTTGTGCAGTGGTACTGGCACAAAGCTTGACATATAGATTAGTGGAAAAGAGTAGAAGGTCCTAAAATATACCCACATATTATATAGTCAATTGATTTTTTTATAAAGGTATCAAGGTAATTCAATGGGGAAAGAACTGACTTTTCTTTTTTTTTTTTTTTTTAAAGGTTTTATTTATTAATGAGAGACAGAGAGAGAGAGAGGCAGAGGGAGAAGCAGGCTTCATGCAGGGAGCCTGACGTGGGACCCGATCCCAGGTCTCCAGGATCACGCCCTGGGCTGCAGGCAGCGCTAAACCGCTGAGCCACCCAGGCTGCCCAAGAACTGACTTTTCGAGAAATGGTGCTAGAACAACTGAAAATCCATATTAAAAAATGAACCTCAACTACTACTTTACATCATGCATAAACATTTAAGTTGAATTATAAACCTAAGCATATTTAAAAATATAAACCTTGTAGAAGAAAATATAGTAGAAAATGTTTGTGATACTGGGGTAGGCAAAAATTTCTTAGATTGGGCATGAAAAGCAAAACATATAAAAGGAAATTGATAAATTGGGCTTCATCACAATTTTAACTTGTGCTCTTTCAAATACACCATTGAAAAAGAAATAGACAAGCCATATAATGGGATAAAATATATATACATTATATATATATATATATATGTCTTAGGTTATATATATGACCTATGAATTATATCCAGAATATAAAAAGAACTCTTATAACTCAATAATGAGAAGATAGATTACTTCATTTTAAAAACTGGAAAAGAACGAAGATTGGGAAGGAAGAGTCTCTGGCAAGCTGATGTGGTATCCTCAAGCCAAAGTCAGGGTCCTCTTGATAGAACAGGCTCACCTTAGTTAGTCCCTCTGCCATGCTCAGTCATTGGAGGAAGCAGCCTTGGGCAGCAGATCTCCTCACAATGGTGGCAGTGGATCTAGAGGGGCAGAGGTTGTGGCCAGCTAGGGAATTTTGCTCTTCATAGTAGAAGATGGAGATGGCACATTTTCATGGCCACTCCATCCTCTCTTTCTCCTTTCTATTCTCCTTGGCCCATGATCTCCCAAGTATCATTTTCCTCTGAGCCTCTATTCCTCTATAAAATCAGAGAGATGGTACCAAACATTATGCATTTTCCTAACATCTGACAAAGATGAGGAACTCCAGCTTTCCAAGAGGCACCCTTGAAATTTTGCAGCAGAAAAATACTATTCTCACTATTGCTAGGGCCTCAGGGCCTCTTTTCTCTAGCCCCAGGTCCCCTAGCATGGTGTGTACCATCCATGTCAGAGAATTCTGTCCCATTCCTACATTGTAATAAGAAGATGCTAGAAGGCAGAAAATCCCACATTATACCATCAGCCAATTCTTTTTTTTTTTTTTAAGATTTTATTTATTTATTCATGAAAGACACAGAGAGAGGCAGAGACATAGGCAGAGGGAGAAGCAGGCTGTCTAGGGCGAGCCTGATGTGGGACTCGATCCCAGGGCCCCAGGACCACAACCTGAGCCAAAGGCAGATGCTTAACCACTGAGCAACCCAGGTGTCCCCCATTAGCCAATTGTGTGCGTGTGTTTCTCTCCTAGTTTTAAGCAGCGTTTAACTATTTTAAGCATATTTCTTTCTTTTTTTCTCTTTTTGGAAGACTTGGTGATATAACACACGGTTTCAAGTTTCTGCTGCCAGAGGCCCCCTGGAAATAAGCAGAGGAATATTCCTATGGGGTTTGATCAGATCTCACATGGGTCTACACAATGCATCAAATGATCATCCACCAGGAGTTCACAGACTGGTGCCCCAATTGACTGGGCACCGAGGTCCAAAAGCTCCCATTTTATATCTTTGGCAAAGTCCTTCTCACACAAAACTCTACTCTCTTCCCCACAGGATGGTGGGTGGGATGATGGAGTGGTTTTCCTCAGATATCAAACAATGCCACAAAACTTGCCTCTCCCTATATCTATTTTATCATGTGAAGAACAATGGGATTCATGGGTAAGAGGCATCTATATACTTGGGGTTTGTGAAAAGTGATTTGAGGCTGATGAAGAATATGTCACCTCCATGGAGGGGTGAGGTGAGGGTTGTCATTCTCTGTACACACTTGGCTAGAGCAGCAGATGCATGTTGGGGAAGAATAAAAATCAGATTAGATAACTGACAGTAGTTTGCCAGGCATGGGATGCTAAGAGCTATAGTTTATCTTCTCAGCATATCTTTCTAGACTCATTTTGTTCTTGTCATTCAAGTCTTAGCTCACATGTCACCTCCTCAGAGAGGTCATCCCTAAGCACCCATTCTAAAAATCACTCCCTCCCTGCTACCCCATCATGTCACTCCACTTTATTTTATTTGGAGTACTACTCATATTTAAAATTATGTTACTCATTTACTTATATTCTTGTTTGTTATCTTTGCCCTCACTAGAGTGTAAATTCCATGGGGACTGAGTCTATCTCTGTTTAGTTCACAGCTACAATCCCCTGCCTAACATTATTCCTAACATTTAGTAAGTACTCAATAAAATAGGTATTGAATGAACAAGTGAATTGACATTTTTTTCATTAAACATCATGAATATTTGTTATCCATACCGGAAACATAAGTATAAATGCTATAATGATAGACGCATCAGTGCCACAGGGGCCCATAACTTGCACTGTTCCTCAGAATCCGTGTGGACTACTTTGCACATTCTGAACTACATTTGAAAAGTCGCTGACAATGTCAATGAAGAAAAAGACAGAAGTTGAGAACTTGCAGAATCTTTCTCAAGTTGTAACACAGGGTTTTCTGATTTGACATTTAAGGGAAAATCAGCAAATCAGTCTATATCCGACATAAATCCAAGCATTGAAAGGTAATAATTACTCGTGAACATTACATTTAAAAACCTTTAGCATGAAAAAAACTTTAGGCAGATGGGTGTGTTTGACTTAATTTTTATTTTATCTCAGAAAAGAAAAAACAGACTCAACTGAGTCTTTTTAATGAATAAAAACTTATTTTAACACTAAATAAAACTTGCCACAAGCTGCATAGGCAATGGAGTATTTGTCAAAATGTAGGTGGAGAAGAATCAAATTCAATTAATCACCAAGAACACAGAGTTCAATCGAGGATAGAAAAACAGGAAGAAGAATATTAAAAGCTCTCACATATTAATGAAGTCTGCACACCATTTCCCAATATGTAAGATTTTAATAGTCAAAATTTGTGTTATCTGCAGCTCTGGGTGTAATTCTCCTATATTTTAAATGTCACAAAAGTTCATTTCTTCAGATCTGCAAAGAGCACAGTTTTTCTAAAAATAGACAAATAGAGCCTGTAAATCCTTTACCCTGCTGAAGTCTAAGTATTTATAATTATGCCTTGCTTTTAAAAAGGAGGCAGGTACATTATCTGTGCCTTTTAAAGAGATGTTCGGGAATTTGGTTAAGGTTGTCAAATTTATAAGATGGTTGATTAGCTTAAAACAGGTTATTTGGGCTTCTATTTTGATTTTGAACCTTCTGGCTTCATTAATTCATTTTCCATTCACTTCCTTCTAATGCTGAGTTATGGGTCTATGTCCATCGTAGATAATGTGCCTCTAGTTCAGATCATCTGTGTTCCCAGCAGAACCTAGCATAATTCATTCATTCAAGTGTTTGTAAGTGCCTGCTATGATCTAGAAACTGCACAAACAACAGTAAACAAAGACATCTGCCTTCTTGGAGCTTGCATTTTAGTGACAAAGACAAACAATAAATAAGATAAATAAGTAAAATAAGTACGCTGGTAGAGGGCCGCCTGGGTGGCTCAGTGGTTGAGTGTCTGCCTTTGGCTCAGGGCGTGACCCTGGAATCCTGGATAGAGTCCTGCATTGGGTTCCCTATGGAGAGCCTGATTCTCCCTCTACCTAAGTCTCTGCCTCTCTCTCTCTCTCTCTCTGTCTCTTATGAACAAATAAACAATTTTTTTTTTAAGTACTCTGGTAGAATGTGATGGATGCTAAGAAGAAAGCTAACCAGAAAAATGTCCATAGGAAATCTGTGTATGGGTGAGGGCTACAGTGGAGTCAGCACAGCCAGAAAAGGTCTCAAGGAGAAAAGATGTCATTTAAGTAAAGATGGGAAGGAAGGGAAGCATGTCAGGTAGATAGAGAGCACTCAGGTATTGAGTCATTGAACCACAGTCAATTGATTGCTCAGTTCTCACTGTATTTGGGATGTCTTCTCCTTTTGGGCACTGATGTGTTTACACTATAGATGGTTTGTCCCTTCTCATAACTCTTGAATAGTGTCCTTATCCATAGCCTATAAACAGCAATCCCAAATGCAGCTGATGTACATATCCACATCCTCAAGAATAAACGTCTCTACATTCTCCGAAATTGACTGAAAAGCCAGCTGCCTGGATACGTAAGGGTTAATACGGTAGCTTGGACTAGTGACAGGTAAGCAGCAAGCCTGAGGCTGTTTGGATGTGGAATAGTACTATGCATAAGTAAAGATGAACCGGAAGTAATTAAAGAATTCCAAAGAGAAAGCAAAAGACAGAGAGGTGTTGCTATCAGGAATTTAGGTTTTATATGCAAACCGCAACCAATCTCCACATTATAAACTAGTTTTCTATCTCTGAGATGCAAATGTGTGGACTATCCTCCACACTTATCTACTGGTCACACCCAAAGGGCATGTTCTTCTTGGGGCAAGCAACTGCTGCAAGGGCCTTAATGCTCTTTTTAGCTCTCTATGCTTTTGCGCCTAGGCACTCCTGACCTTTAGCCTGCTGTTCATTCTTCTAAGACTCAAAATTTGGAAGTTTTGAGTCACCAAAATTTCACCTTATCTGTCAAAACCCATTGAATAGTAACCATTAAGATTGGTGCATATCGGGATCCCTGGGTGGCGCAGCGCTTTGGAGCCTGCCTTTGGCCCAGGGTGCGATCCTGGAGATCCGGGATCGAATCCCACGTCGGGCTCCCGGTGCATGGAGCCTGCTTCTCCCTCTGCCTATGTCTCTGCCTCTCTCTCTCTGTGTGTGTGACTATCATAAATAAATAAAAATTTTTTTAAAAAGACTGGTGCATATCACTGTAGGTAAATTATACCTCACACACACACACACACACACACACAAAGGAAAAGGAAAAGGCTTCATTTCCTCTGAGAGTATTCCTGGCACAACCTCCCATCTTTGTCCTGCGTCTCAGCAGGAATGGCCATCAACACTGGCAGGCAGTTCCAGCGTCTGGGGGCGAGCTTCCTAGAGAGCCAAGGAGCCAAAGGGAGGGGCGTTAGTGCATCTGGCAGCAATCCAGGTGGATTATTATCTTTTTTGCCATTTCTACATTCCACATTCCCCCTCCTTTTTCCATTCAACAGTAGACAGATAATTACAGCTTTCTGGGTTTCTGTTCACTATTGAATTATTAATTTTAATATGTCCTCCATCCTTGTTAAGTTTTGGGATTCAAATTTAGCATCACAGGGATCCCTGGGTGGCTCAGCGGTTTAGCGCCTGCCTTCAGCCCAGGGCATCATCCTGGAGTCTCGGGATCGAGTCCCGCCGGGATCAAGTCCCTCATCGGGCTCCCTGTATGGAGCCTGCTTCTCCCTCTGCCTGTGTCTCTGCTACCCGCCCCTCCCCGTGTCAAATGAATAAGTAAATAAAATCTTTAAAAAAATTTGCATCATAATTCTGATGTGTCCTATCCATCCATCCAACCATCTGTCCACCTATCCATCTTGTAACTGTTTATAGCATAGCTCTGAACTCCAATTGCCTAGGTTGAAATTGTGGCTTCTTCACCTACAAAGTAACTTTGAACAAGTTACTTAACTTCTCTGAACCTCAATTTACTTATCAGTAGAGTGGAATAGGAATAGTCCTTAGGGATGCCTGGGTGGCTCAGCGGTTGAGCGTCTGCCTTTGGCCCAGGGCATGATCCTGGGGTCCTGGGATCGAGTCCCGCATCAGGCTCCCCGCATGGAGCCTGCTTCTCCCTCTGCCTGTGTCTCTGCCTCTCTCATGAATAAATAAATAAATAAAATCTTTAAAAAAAATAAAAAGGAATAATCTTTATTTATGAGAGTTACTGGGAGAACTAAATGGGTTAATGCACATAAAATGCATAGATGGTACCCAGCACTTATCACTCAAAAATTCACAGTGAGCATTCATTCATGAATCATTCACTGAGCATATGCCATATGCCAGAACTGAATTTGACACTATGGAAAGAAAATAAATAAGACAGGAACCTTAACCTTAAAAACTGAGTTTTATGAGGGAAGATTTATAGACAGATGGACAGACAGACAAATACAACAAAATGGATTGAATTATGAGGCAAGTCCTAGGTGCCATGGGAATCCAAAGAAAGGATCCTCATCTTTCACTGGGAGACAAGTCAGTGAAGACCTCCCAGAGGTGGAATTAGTTGGACTAAGTCCTACAATTCTGGCTTCTTCTGTTTTTTTTTTTTCCCCCAAGTTCACCATCACATTGATGTCTTTGCTTCTGATTCCACATTCTCTGATGCCCTGGACTAACATCCAGACTTTGGCATTCTTATTTCTGGTTGGTGTCCTGCATCCCCTGTAACTCTAAAAGGACCCAAGCCTCTTCCCCCAAGAGTAGAGTAGGCAAAAAAGAACAATAGTGCTAGTAATATGGTAATAACAAATGTTCAAAAAAAAAAAAATGTTCAAGTTCCCATTTCATTCAGAGTAAAAGTGAAAGCCCTTCTAAAGGCATCCAAGGTGCTATATCAGCTGCCTCCATCATTTCTCTGATCTATCATGTTATTCCTTTTTCTTCTGCTCTAGGCAGACCTTTTTGCTGCTCCTTGAATATATCAGGCACACGACCACTCCGGGGTCTTTGCACTGGCTTCAACCTCTGTCCAAGGTTTCTTCCTTCTACATCGGCAAGTCTCACTCTCTCACCTTCAGATCTTTACTCAACTGACCACCCTATCTAAAATGCAAACCCTTCCTCCTAGCACTTCCAAGTTCCCTTTACTATGAGCTCTTTCTTTTTTTCTAAAGCGCCCATCATGTTTTCTCATTCTCCATAATATACTTATTTACTGTGTTCATTATCTCTTTTCTCCACTTGTAAGCCTCCGAAGAGGAAGGACATTTATCTGTTTTATTCACTAAATAGGCTATGTCAGTGGTTAGCACATTGTGGGTGCTCAATCAATATATTAAATGAGAGGATATTCACATTAGCCGCCTAAAGGAAAGCTTATGAGGCCACACAAGTTAGAAAGCACAGAACTAACTACCTCTCTGCCTTTTAATTATTAAGCTGCAGAAGTGTAAAAAACTCATTCTGATTTTACCCTTTAGTCAACAAAGCAGTAAAGGTCCTTGAACTTGCTTAATGAGTTCATGAGAATGACGGGTAATCAATGTGAAGCAACTAGTTGCTCTGCCAAATTAGCCGCTAGGATCACCTGAAGAGCCCCTTGGGAGTGGAACAGGCCTCTCTCTGGCTCCCCGATTGTATGCCCAGCTGTCTGTGCAAGCCCAGAGGGGTATTGAGAGTGGAAAGAGAGATGAGACAGCTTCTACCTCAGGATCTCTGAAAGTTCCTGGTAGTTCTCCTTGCCTATAGGGAGCCTGGGACCTTCCCAGCTGGGGACCCTCAGCCTGGATCTTGGATTGTTGGATTCCTCAAAGGCTGATCCTAGAACTATTTAACTAGAACCCAACTCTGATTCCATGCATGCTCATGGGATAACTGAATCTGAACCATGTTCTCTGGAATCTTCCCTGGCCTGGCTTTTCCTGGTCAAATGGCACTCAATCTCTCCTTTTATAGAAACTGATGTTCTGACTGCAAATCCAGAACAGATTGCCCTGGTCAGACTGGGTCTGGATCCAGCTGGGCCACTTAACTGGCTAATTGACTTTGAACATGTGTTTCAACCTTTTGACAATACTGAATCTTGAGTCCCAAGAAAACATTGAGGGTTAAGAAGTCCCCCCACCCTTTCGTACATCAAAATCCCTTTATTTTTTTGTATTCTAGGAATAGCTAATCTCACAAAGGACAGCCCTGACCTCCCCAGATTCCAAGATAAGACCTGTCTCCACCCTTCCCAGAACTCCCCTAGATCCATCCTCTTGTTTATCTGTTTCTATAAAACCCCAGAGCCCCTTCCCTTTCACTGAGATAGTCCTAGTTAATAAACCTTCTCCCTAGCGCAATAGCCTGAATAAAACTAGCTCCTTAATTGTCCAGTGCATTTTGTCTTTCATACTTTTAAGCCTCAGTTTCCCCACCTGTTAAAAGGAGATCATCATAACTACTTCCTAGGGATAGGTGTAAGGATTAAATGAAATAATGTGTGAAGTGTAGTGAGCCCTCAATAAATATTCTGATGGGATTATTCCTGCTGTTAATTCCCTCCAGCCTGGTCCTACCAGGCCTTGATCTTTAGGGCTTCCTGTGCTGATAAACGTCTGAACATAAGAACATTCGTTTTTAGTAACTTAAAACTTGCTATCACCACACATTGTTAATATGTCATTTTTCTAGAAGCTTTTGAAGGGTTTAGTCACATGTAGTGCTACTGAGCCACTATCAACCACCATTCTAAGAGTATGTCCTAAATGCTATCTGAAAACAGCATTTCAGCAACCCCTTTCCATCCAGATATGGAGTTCTAAACCGCTTCCACAACCTACCCCAGACTGTTCTCCAAGATCTGGCTTGCATTTCCCTTCACATTTGATTCTTGGGGTGTTTTTGGTTTTGTTTGTTTGTTTGTTTTTTCCTATTCAGCTATATGTCTCTGTGTTATCATGGGGCTGGGGGTGGAGGACTCCTTTAGCTCTGGGGAGAGCTAGAGCTAATCACTCCCTCACTGCGCCTCTGCAAACCTTGTCTATAGTTGGAATTAGAGTCCTCCCAGGGAGCAATTTAATACTCCTGATACCCAGGTGGCAACAGAGCAACTAAATCATAACCTCTGGATATGGGACCAGGATGGATGTTTTTAAAAAGTCCCTAGATGTTTCTCTATGCAGCCAAGATTGAAAAACATTGTTATACAGACTTCTATGGTTATCAAACACCTTCTAGTATAATTTACCTTTCTGCCTTCCCTGATAAACCAAAGTTCTTAATCTCCAGTTCATGGACCTTTATAGGGATGATCAGGGATTTGTGACCCAGAAAACATCTATAATCATTCATCCCTAGTCTAGAAGCTCCTTGAGAACAAGGCTTATAGCTTATCCATTATTGAAACCACTGTGCTAACCCCTTCTCACTCAATAATGTAACATTTATGCAATGATAAAACAGATATTGGAGGACAGCATCTCAGGAGGCATTGCACATAAATTCTTTGAGGAAAGAAGATGAGAATTAGGTTAAAGAATAATTTCATAGCTTCACATGCACAGAATAAGGGTGAATATATATATATATTCACCCTTATTCTGTGCAGAATATATATTCTGTGCAGAATATATATTAGTATTTGGTCATATATATATAGGAGAAGAAAAATCTTTTTCCCTCTACTTTCCTGGATTTAATGTCTGACCCATTAACCAAACTAATAAAAGAGTAATAAGAGAAAAAACAGTTTTAATTACATATCCATGCAAGGGAGTTCAAAAAAATATAGCTCAAGGAAGCAGCCCCATGGTTGAGGCTTATATACCATCATAAGCCAGACAAAGGAGTTTTGGGGCTTCTAGTCAGGAAAGCCAAGATATGGGAAGGGGAGGGGAAGAAATTTATGACAAATAAGGATTGTCTTGTTACTCTGATAAAAGCCTCTCAGAAGATAAAGGTTATCTCTGAGAGTAGCTCTCTTCCTGATATGGAGACATCTTTATATGAAAATTTCCTTTATAAGTGCAAATTTCCTTTACAAAAGGAGAAATTTATACTTTATTTTTCAGTAGTTAGGGGGAGGTAAAGAGCTTTTCTTGTGCCTGCTGGTTCTCAATGGTCTTTCAGCACAAAAGAATACATATACCGAAGAGACATATTTGGGGATAGATATTGTGGTACCTTTCATATGTTTATTGACGGGTTTGATTCCTGTCAAATTGTAATTGTCTGAAAGTTTGCAGCATTTGAAGAATTATCCCAAGTTCAAAATGTTTGCCCAGGTTAATTCATTTTAAACCAACTTAAAGATTCACCCATTTCCCTTTTTCTTTCACCTTAATAGGATAATAAAAGTTGCAGAGAAGTTTTGAAATGAAAATGCTTTAAAATTCCTCCTGTATGGGACACCAGGGTGACTCAGTGGTTGAGTATCTGCCTTAGGCTCAGGGTATGATCCCAGGTCTGGGGATCAAGTCCCACATCGGGCTCTCTGTGAGGAGCCTGCTTCTCCCTCTGCTTATGTTTCTGCCTCTCTCTGTATCTCGCATGAATAAATAAATTAGAATCTTAAAAAAAAAAAACTCTTAAAGCATATTTGAGCTGAAGGGGAGCAGAATATGTAACCCCAAAATAAGTCCCTTGAACACGTGGATTATTTTGAGCTGAAGGTAATAAAGACCCAGATGACCCAAGAAAAACTTTTTTTTTTTTTTTGAAGATTTATTTGAAAGAGCAAGAGAAAGCACATGCACAGGTGCAAGTGGTGGAAGGGGCAGAGAGAGAGAGAGAGAGAGAGAGGAGAGGGAGACAAGCAGACTCTGCTAAGTTGGGACCCCCATGAAGACAGTGACACAAGGTGATCCCAGGACCCCAAGATCATGATCAAAGCCAAAATCAGGAGCCAGATGCTTAACTGGCTAAGCCCCCCAACACCCCACAAGAAAAGCTTTTACCTATCCCTTAACTGCCCCAAAAAATTAGATAGGTGCCCTGGCACATAGAGAGAGAGAGAGAGAGAGAGAGAGAGAGAGAGAAAGAGTGAGCATGCGATTACCAGAGATAGCTTTTACCTGAATGACCTATCTGTATGGCAAGGCAAACATATAAGTAGCAAACACCTGCTCTTCATATTGTCCTATGAATTACACTCCTCCCCTGGAAAGCCCCCAGCCCCTATCCCATTCCTTAGTTCATAATGGCATATAAACCACAATTGCTGGACTTATCCTTGGGTCTTATAGTCTTATAGGCACCACATATGTATGTAATTAAACTTGTTTTTCTTCTACTACTCTGTAAGTTGTTGATTAGACCAGCCAAAGTATCATGAAGGATAGAGGGGAAAAAAATTGTTCTCCCTAAAAGATTATAATCATCTGAGGTCTCATTATTATCACTGGAATGGAATACTGCACAAATTCAGAGATCAAACATGATCACATCTCTGCTTGAGGCCCAATCTGCCTTACAAGCAGAAAGCAATGTTTCCTATCCTGAATTGTACAAGAACCGTGGGGGAAGAGTAGTGAGTAGGGATGGGGGCGTCTTACCTCAGCCAAAGAGGAATTCAGTCCAGTTTCCTTCATCTCTGCTCTAGCAGTGAGTACCTGTATTAATTGTGCCTTTTATTTTCTTCATTTCCAATGCTTTGACAATTTGGGGCCTTGCTAACTGTAGATAGACTGTGTCTTCCAGGGTTAGCCTAGAGAGAGTAGATTTGCTTAGATTTCTCTTTTCCTATGCAAACTAACCAGTCCAGAGCCCATATCCCCACCACCTCCTCTATCAGCTTCTCACAGAGGGCCACTCTTCCCCTGCCCTAACCATCTCAGGGCCAGGTACCAGACATCTAGAGACAGACCTATACCCCAGAGCTCACTGAAATTATTCAGACTAGCTAATCCTCAGCCTGCTTACATGCCCTTATTTCTTTCCACAGAAACCACAATAAACATACTTGCCCACATTTTTCCTGAGTTCCTTTTGCCTCTGAGCCATCTTGTTGCTTCTCTTTATGCCCCCCATCCCCCACTGTGGTGTGGCATGCTCCCTTTTCTTGGGAACTATGAATAACTCTCTTTGTTGGCAATTGTTTCCCAATCTGTTAGTCTCACTATTCTTGAATAATAATAATAAAATTTACATGTTAAAACCCACCTGAGTGGTGAATCCAGCAGGCTATGGCTTCGAGGGCATCAGCATTGAAAATGGGTCTTATGAAGTCCAAGATGCCTTGGCAAGTCCCCTACTGCCATGATGTCTGTGTGGTGTTCTAGATTGCAACCACAACTATGGGAAATCCTGGGAGCAGAGCCCAGATTAGCCAGATTCAGATTAGCCCATATCCCACTTTTGGGATCCCAAGAGGGCAGAGCCTTAGCCTTTCAGTTCACATATCCAGGAACCTCCTGAGGGAAAGTCTGCCTGGTGGAAGCAACATCACCTCCATCAGCCTTGTTCTCTTTCCCTTCACCCTGGCCCATTTGGGGTTCCCCACTAACTCAAAGCTTAGCTTTCAGAAAGGTTTAGGGACAAATGTTTTTGGAGGGCTTGGGCTGCTTCAGAGATTGAAACAGTAATATGAGTTAAAATGGGTTTTGGGCTGGCCAGAGAACCTAGTCAACATATAAACAAGTATGTGTCCCAAGTTCCAAACAAGCGACATACAAATGCAGTTTCAGAATGTTGCTATTTGCAAGCTGAGTATGGCCTGACTTTACAGCCTCTAGCTAGTGGCGAAGGGGTTGCCGTGGAACAATCACTGTCCTAGGAGGCTGGGGTACTATTCCCAGCGTGGCCACTCGGCTAATTCAGTAAAACTGGCAAGCAAACTTTAATACCTTCCTTACCAGAAATTAGGAGAGTGGATCAGATTGTCTCTTGAAGTTCTAACAATAATGTAAAATTAAAGCTGAACTCCAAGAGGCTCATTTCCTGCTGTGAAGAATTCCTGCACTAAATGAATTATGGAAAGTTTTAGGACTGGGGGTGGTTTGACACCAAAGGATCCTCCTTCCCAGTGGAGTTTACTAATTCAAGGATCACAACAGAGAGGAGAATAGGCAGTGAGTTGAGGGCTGTAAGGATGGTTGGGCCTGAGACTCCAAGGTTCACAAAGAGACCAGGGGTGACCAATTTATTTCTTGCCGCAATTTCCTTTTTCTCAAATCACGTGAGGTATCCCATCTCAGTAGTCTCAGAGTAGCCATTTGCCTTCATTCCAAAGAGTTGTCATTTGCCACCTGCGGGTTTGCATTAACATAAACTATGCAGACACCTTTTTGTTCTAGAACAAAAAGCCTCTCTGTAGGGTTGCTTAAGGCAATCAGACATTCTGCTTAAGAAAGGCTGAATTAATTGCAGAAAATAAGCTGACATTCTGCTCCAAGTACTTTTGAAGGGAAATAATTTTGAATGGGTTTGTAATTGGTTCACTTACACAATTTTTGGTTTTTTAAAAGGATTCAGTGAGCTTTTACAGTTTAGGGGCCTAGGTTCAGTAAAATTTGCCCTGGGCAAGATGTTAAACATTGACACTCATGTACATCATCTTTCCATAGTGTTTATTACAAACATTCAAGCTACCGGTACTAATTCCTTAAGGGATATTAGGCTATTAAATGTTAAGACCTATTTTCACATTTCTATTTTCATTTTGCTAATTAGCACTTAACCAAAACCTGATTGACCCTCATCAACCAGTTAACAAAGAAACAGATTTCAAAAAGAATTTTCATTTAAGCACATCACTGGACTGGAGTGCACTAAGCAGCAGGCGTTGGCAAAGCCTGGAGGTGGGAAAGACAGTGACTAGGGAGGCTGAGGTTAGTAAAACTCAGTAAACAGAGCAATGGTCTTGGAACCCAGAAGTCATAGGTTCAAGTCCCTGCTGTGTAGGATAAAATGACCAAATGAATTATTGTTCAAACCAGGGCACATCTGACAGTAATGTTGCAGGATTTCTCTGCCTTTACTGCTTGTGGTTCTTGGTCACGTCGCTTCAAAGAATGAAGAGGTAGCCAGACAAAAAGTGGTGGGCAGCAAAATTTATTGATATATATAGCACAAAGCTCCCAGAGAGGGGTGGGAGCCCAAGAGGGTTGCCCTGGAGTTTCTAAGTTTATAGGTTTTTATGAGCTCTTTTGCGGCACGATCTTAATTAAGCAAGGAGGGTGTACTGAGTCATGCCAATCAAGGCTTTGGTCATATATCTGTCTACCTGTTAGGTTAATGTCAGTGTGCTGATGGTCTTTTTTGCTGACATCTGGGGGCTTATGTCTTAACTGCCTCTTGCTTGTGATATTGAGAAATGTTTTGTGGTTAATTGCCTTATTTTAGGACATTTTGCAGAAGTCATTTCTGCAAAGGCTGCAAAGCAGAATGCTAGTGCAGCCCTGTCTAAGCTGCAAAACAGGATGTTGGTGCTGTTTTTTAGCTGTCCTGACTCCGTATTTTCTTACTGGGGATCCTGGCCCTAACTACCTAACTGTCCAACTAACTCCTAACAGTAACAGGGGTTTTTAACTGGATGGCAGACCAGGACAAAAGAACAGAAATTGATGTGGGAAACAAAGAAGAAAAATTATTGAATTTCCTATCTACAGCCCATTGACAAGTCCTCAAAACAGGCAAAGTGACATCCCCTAGCGATTCAACTGCCTAGATGTTATTTTGCTAAGGGCAAAAGGCAATCTTAGCCCAACCCCCAAGATCCTGTAAATCTACTTAGACATATAAAAAAATCTTTTGGAAACTTCCTTTATCTCTAACCCCCCCCCCCCATACATTTGGCAATCATCCTCCAAGTATATGACCCAACTATATACATTGAAGGGTCTCATTGAGTAAGGGACAGGTGGAGCTAAGTAGGGATGAAGAAACCCCCCCTGTAAGTAGGATCAGCCCTAATCCAGAGGCAGCCCATCCAGGTGCCTTCCTGAAGTTTTAGCAACAAAAAGCATTCTGTTTGTGATAAGAAAACCATTTCCCCCCACACCCTGATTGGAATGTCCCTGAATAGGTTCATGTTGACCTTCTGAGAAATCAACCTGGATGCTATGCGACTCCCGCGGTTCTTTTGTCTTTAAGCGAGTTTTTTTCTTTTGCCTTTAAAAGATGCCTGTAATTGCTAATCGGGGCTCTCTTCCTCTTCGGAGGCGGAGAGCCCGTTTGCGCAAACGTCCAATAAACCCTCTTGCTAATTGCATCTGCCTGTCTGGGGTCTGAGTCTCTGGGGCGTCCACCGGGACACGTTGGCACCCGTGAGCCAGGGTCCAACAGGGAGAAGTAGGTAGGGGGCTACACAAACAGGCTCACAGAAATCCCAGAAATGCTGATTACACTGATTACTCTGAGGCATAATGAAATCAGTAATAAGGCAACAATCCAGGCCACCCTGATCTGAGGTCAGAAGTGGGGTCTTTTAATGGCAGTCACATTGTGACCAGACCCCAAAAAAGAACTAAGCCATTAAAGATGTTATCACCAGTCCTTATTCAAACCCAGACACTACAAGAATGATAAGGCGACAAGCTCCCTGGTCAGTGGAATATATACATAAAAATAAAAGACTGTCATTAGAGACCCACATTGGCAACCTTTTTGGAACCCTTCTCACTCCTGACAGGTTTTTCTGTATCCTTGCATAATAAAACTCTATCACCTTTACTCACTCTCCTTTGTCTATAAGATTCATTCCTTGACCCTGTGAGACAAGAACCTCCCTTGCCCACTTCAAAATTTTCTTAGGAAAATCAGAATGAGTCGTCATCATCCCACATGGTTCCTTAGCAGTTTTGTGATAGTAGAAAGTCATTTGACCTTTGACCTCTCTGAGCCTATTTCCCAACTTTACAATGAAGATAATAATGTCCTCCAGGATTTTAATACTTACTAGACTTGGAGATATATCTCAATGTACTTTATAACTTGTAAAACATGATATAAATGTGTCGTAGTTGAAAAAAACAAGTTCATTGCTTGCTACTGAGAGACTGAATATATGAACAATGGCCAGACCGTACATAAGAAATAGAACTTTGGGGATCCCTGGGTGGCTCACCCAGGCGGTTTGGCGCCTGCCTTTGGCCCAGGGCGCAATCCTGGAGACCCAGGATTGAGTCCCGCATTGGGCTCCCTGCATGGAGCCTGCTTCTCCCTCTGCCTGTGTCTCTGCCTCTCTCTATGTCTATCATGAATAAATGAATAAAAAAAAATTTAAAAAGGGTCTAAACAAACTATTCTTAAAAAAAAAAAAAAAAGAAAGAAAGAAATAGAACTTTGAGGGGCACCTGGGTGGCTCAGTAGGTTAAGTGTCTGCTGTCAGCTCAGGTCATGATCTCAGGATCCTGGGATCTAAAGTTCCACATTGGGCTCCCTGCTTAGTGGGGGGTCTGCTTGTTCCTGTCCCTCTGTCCCTCCCCTTCTTATGCTTGCTCAACTGCACTCTCTCTCTCAAATAAATAAATAAATAAATAAATAAATAAATAAAATATTTAAATAAAGCCCTAAAGCTGAGGAAAATAGGTGCTAAGAACACTCAGAGGATGAAGAGGAACTCAAGAGGTCCTGCTATCATTCTGTCATCATTTCCTACAGCCTAAATCAAGAGCAGAAATATTCCCAGAGTAGTAGGACTACCTTAGAAGGGTGTAGAGTCTTCCCGAGCAAGGATATTTGCATTTTCTCTGATAACTGACTCCATATAAAATAGTAGAGCTTGAGACTTCTCACTGGAACCCTGAATAGGCAGCTGCTTGCTCATGAGAGGGCACCAGCCCAGAAGGCGCTGGGGGCGATAGTCAGAAAAGGTTATGTTGGAAGAGGTCACCTTGCCTTGGGTACATTTCCTATGACCCTCCACCTAGATGTGCTTGGTTCTGGCTGATGAGATATACAGCGTCTATGCAGTACAGAGATCCTGCAGGGCCTCCTTCCCTGCAAAGGTTTTATTTTTCTCTCTTTAGTCCCTCCTCTGCCTCTCCAATCCTGGTGGTTACAAAAGCAGAATGGAAAAGAATGGGAATGGACTGTATCTTCCCCAGTGCGGGGGCCCTTGGTCATGCCTAAGTTGGGGAGGAAGGAAAGAGCATTGAGTTGGATGTGAAACTGAAGCTTCTCATTGTGCTGGACTAGGCTAGACTTTTTAAAACATGAGTGTGGCCAGGAAGCTTTGAGATCTGCCCAAGATGTCATTAAGAGGGAAGCCCGGGTGGCTCAGCGTTTTAGCGCAGCCTTCGGCCCAGGGCGTGGTCCGGGAGACCCAGGATTGAGTCCCACGTCCGGCTCCCTGCATGGAGCCTGCTTCTCCCTCTGCCTGTGTCTCTGCCTCTCTCTCTGTGTGTCTCTCATGAATAAATAAATAAAATCTTAAAAAAAAAAAAAAAAAGATGTCATTAAGAAACAAAAAAATAGGTGTTTAGTGGATTTTGGTTCAATGACACTGAGCTGTCTAGTACGTTCACACACTCTATTTTCTTAAAACAAGGGTGGGGGGCACATTTGTATGTTGTGCAGAATATGTATAGATTAAGGTGGGAGGAAACACCAAAATTGGGTAGCCCCAGTGGCGCAGCGGTTTGGCGCCACCTGCAGCCCGGGATATGATCCTGGAGACCGAGGATCGAGTCCCAAGTCGGGCTGGGCTCCCTGGGAGGAGCCTGCTTCTCCCTCTGCCTGTCTCTCTCTCTCCTTCTCTCTCTCTGTGTCTCTATGAATTTAAAAAAAAAAAAAAAAGGAAAGAAAAAAAAAAAGAAACACCAAAATTAAGACAAATGTCTCCCAAAAGACACCAGCGAGCCAAAATACATCATTTTAAACTTCAATATCCTATGACATGCAGGATCCTCTCCTACAACTCTTGACTTCTTTATTGCTGAGTACACAAAGTAAGGTAGTCAATAAATAGTCATTATGCATCAATGACTGAATGATTCTATATGAAAATTATTTTCTTAATCTTTGCATCAAGAAGGCAGCTTCTATCCTCAAACTCTTCCCTATTTTTAAAATGTTTAAAATGTAATCTCTGTGCATATATTCAACAAAAGAGAAGCTTGAAAATGGAATTACAGCTTTCTAGACATTAAAAAAGTAGGAAACTAATTTGTTTTACATAATTGCAATCTGAGTTTCAATGAAGAGTTTAAGCCATCCTTGATTTTTTGATAGATGCTGACACCTACTGGCCAAATTTGATATTAAATGCTTGCCATGCTTTGACCAAGAAGAAATGTTCCTGGTTCTTGGAGGGAGAAATTTGGAGAAAAGGGGGAAATTCTGGTTCTAGGTGGGTAAGAGTGTGACCACTGGGAAACAGAAATGCAAGTGTGAAAAAACACCTAAGGAAAAGAATCGCAGAGTAGCTTCTGAAAAGTCATCAAATAGCTGACCCCAGAACTCCTGGCTTGCCCAACTTAAGCCCTTCCTCTCCTTGAGTTTTTCACTTGGTGTTCTAAGCGACTTTACTACAGGTGCACAATTCTGCCTTCAAACTAGACTTTGGAAAAGAATCACCCTCCAAGCTACCAAACAGAAGTGCTCCTGCATCCTTGTCTGGGCATCCATGTGGCGCCTGATCATCCACATTATTATTGTTTGGAAGCTCATCCTGTGCTACTGTGCTAAAAGCTTTATAAGTGCACAGAGCCTGGAGTCGGGCTGCCTGGATCCCAACATGGCTCTGGTGTTTATAAGATATACAACTGGTCAGATGACTTAATCTCTCTTCCTTATCTCTAAAATGGAATCAACAATAATGCCTATCACATAGAGTTCTGGTGAGGTTTTAAAAAGTTTGCATATGTAAAGTGCTCAAAACAATGCCTAGTACAACTCAAGTGCTATAAAGAATGTTATTCTTACCTCACTTCACCTTTACAATGAACTCTAAAATAAATACTCTTCTTTTTTAAATGAAGGAACTGAGGCTTAGTGTATGAGTTGGAAATGCTTTCAGCTTCAAATAACTGAAAACTGGGGTGCCTGGGTGGCTCCACGGTTGGGCATCTGCCTTTGGTTCAGGGCAGAATCCCAGGATCAGGGATCGAGTCTCACATCAGGCTCCTTGCGGGAGGCCTGCTTCTTCCTCTGCCTGTGTCTCTGCCTCTGTGTGTGTGTGTGTGTGTGTGTGTGTGTGTGTCTCATGAATAAATAATAAAATCTTAAAAAAAAAAAAAAAAACGAGAAGCTGGGATACTAGAAAGATGGGGGGGGGAGGGCAATAGGTAGACCAGGAGCCAGACTGTTGGGTTTGAATGCTGGCACCACCACCAGTAATAGAATAGAAGCAGGCTCCATGCAAGGGGCCCAATGTGGTACTCGATCCCGAGACCCCAGGATCACACCCTGAGCTGAATGCAGACGCTCAACCGCTGAGCCACCCAGGAGTCCCTAGCCCAGCTTCTCATAAAGGCATGATCTATCGGCATATGCACAACTTCCCTGTAGGATAAGGGAGACTTGGCCTCCTAAGGTATGCAGGAGAGAATTACAGTTACGTGGCTTACACAAGTACAGCCTGACATACTTTCCTTTATAAAGTCTGATTTTCATAGTTGCAACTTGCATTTCTCCAAGGCTGTCCTGCTTAATCTTAGTCTCAATCCTTGGTCTAGTTTTTCTAAGAAGTCCAGCTTCTTTGTCCTCTCCCTTTATCTTGTATCCTTGGCTCTTAAGCTTTGCCCAATGGAACTCTTATAAGCCATTTTTCCCCTCTGTCAGGGTTCCATTCCCCTAACATTTCCCGTTCATAGTCATTTCACTTCTTTCTTCTTTTCTCCTTCCTCTAGTCCATGCTTCTCCTTTTCCTATCCTACCCACTTGCATCTGGAACAGGGCACCACTACAAACTAATTTCCCAGGCCTAGTATCTCATTGCTCATCAATTGTTTATAGACCATCATGGCATGTGTACAATATTTTATTGTATGAGTACTGGCATTATAATAGGGCAAACCTTAGATAAAAACAAATATAAAATAAACATAAAAAATGGGGCACCTGGATTGCTCAGTTGGTTAAGCAGCTACCTTCAGCTTAGGCAATGATCCCAGGGTTCTGGGATTGAGCCCTGCATCAAGCTTCCTGCTCTCTGGGGGGCCTGCTTCTCCTTTTCCCTCTGCCTGCTGATGTTTATGCTCTCTTTCTATCAAATACATTTTTAAAATCTTAAAAATATATATAAAAGAATATATAAAAATAAATATAAAAATAAGCATTGCTCAACTTTATCATCACATGGATAGGAGCCTATTCTGTTCATTCATAAAAACTATGTCTTTATTATGGTATAACACAAATAACATAAAAATTACCATTTTAACCATTTTTGAGTGCACAGTTCCATGGCATTAAGTACATTCACACTGTTGTGCAGCAATCACCACCACCTATCTCCAGAACTTTTTCTTTCCTAAACTGAAACTGTACTCCTTAAACACTAACTCCTCATTCCTTGCTCTTCCAGTTCCTGGCAATGACCATTTTATTTTTTGTCTTTATGAATTTGCCTCAGAGTGGATTTATTTTGTACTCTTTGAGTAGAATAAGCTCAGAATCACTGCATGTAAATTGCAAATGTTACACAGAGATGTAGGTTCAGGGAGGGCCTGTTGTTGGAGGTTGCTGCAGACCGAGTTGCCTGCCTGTGGCAATGCTCAGGATAGCCCAAATGACCATCAGATGCCAAGAGGTGAGCTGTTGAAAGAGAAGACCCTTGACCCCAACCCCCAATCCCACCCCTGCAAGCTCCCTTCTGATTCTTCAATTCCATGAAAAGGAAACTTGGACTGACTAATATGAAATGTGTTAATAGAAAACGCAAGTTGGCTAGGTTATTATAACCAATATGTCCATACATGAGCTATTGAAAGTTAATGCCAGATTTGTGTATAATAATGTCGATAACATCTTAGTCTTTTGATTAAGGCAAGTATCTCCCAAAAAAAAAAAAAAGAACAGGAATGAGGGTTGTTGAGGTGCTAAGAATAGGCAAATTCTGTATGGTAAAAGTTACAGATAGAAAGCCTGTAGGCCAGATTCAGATCAGACTTGCCCAGTTTGGCCTGCATGATATATTTTTAAATGTGTTTAGTTAGCAGATTTAAACATCTAATTTCTGGTTTTACTTGAAAAATCTGACATCATTAGGCCTGTACTCCAGCCTGACAAGAAAATAAGGTTCTCCACTTCTTGTTCCCCTACAGCTAAGCCCTACGAGCATTTAAGTTTGCAATTCTTTCTCTTTGGGATTTGGAGGCCATCTTTAAAGATACACTTAGTAAAATGTCAAAACATGATTAACTATAGCTTTATTTTTTTATTAAAGATTTATTTATTTATTTGAGAGAGAGAGAACAAACATGAGTGGGGGGCAGAGGGAGAAGGAGAAGCAGACTCCTCACCTAGCAGGAAGCTCCTTGTAGGGCACATCCCAGGACCCCAAGGTCATGACCTGAACTGAAGGCAGATGCTTAACCTATTGAGTCAGCCAGGTGCTCCTAATTATAGCTTTAAAAATAAAATTTTAATGTTTTCTTTAAAATATTTTATTTACTTATTTGTTTGCTTGTTTGTTTATTTGAGACAGAGAGTGTGGGAGGGGCAGAGGTATATGGAGAGGGAGAATCTCAAGCAGACTCTGTGCTGAGCCCAGAGCCTGACTCAAGTGTTGATTGCTCGATCCTGAGACCATGACCTAAGCCAAAATCAAGGGTTGGACATTTAACCAACTGAGCCACACAGGGACCTCTAAAAGATAATTTTTAAATGAGTAGAGGAAATATTTGAAAATGAAAATGAAGATTCCATGAGTGCTATGGAAAAGGAGGTTTGACTTCATTTAACATATGCAAAGTTGGTAAAATAATTTAAAGAAATTGGGGTGCCTGAGTGGCTGCCTTCAGCTAAGGTCATGACCTCACAGTCCTGGGATCCAGCCTCAGGTCAGGCTCCCTGCTCAGCAGGGAGTCTGCTTCTCTGTCTCCTTCTGTCTTCACCCCCACCCTCCCACCCCCAACCCCCACTCATGCTTTCTCTCTTTCAAATAAATAAATAAAGTCTTAACAAAAAAAGGGCACCTGGGTGGCTCAGTGGTTGAATGCCTGCCTTTGACTCAGGTCAAGATCCAGGGGTCCTGGGATCAAATCCTGCATTAGGCTCCCTATAGGGATCCTGCATCTCCCTCTGCCTGTGTCTCTGCCTGTCTCTGTGTGTCTCTTATGAATAAATAAATAAAATCTCAAAAAAAGATCTTAACAGAAAAAGAAATATGAGGGGAAAGGTCAATTGATAGATGCCACTCCTCTCCACTCCCACCCCAACCCCTGCTCTGTCTCCACAGCACTTACCATTATTTAACATATCGTATGCTTTAGTTATTTATTATGTTAATTTATGTGTCTGTTATAATACTTATTATAGCTTAATAAAGTTATATTTTTAAATATAATTATTCATGTTCACTTATTTTGTTTCTATTCTACTAGAATATAAGCTTGCCAAGGGTAGAATTTTCCCATCTGTCTTATTTATAGTTGTATCTCGAGAGATGAAAATAGTTTCTGACACTTAGCAATATTTGCTAAATGAATGAATAAACTTATTGTGAGCAAGTAGTGCTGTATGAGCAGTTGTGAGTGGTACAGGGGATATATATGATACCACATCATGTTTGAAGCTCTCCATGTAATTAGACAAATAGGACATATAGACAAAAGACAATAGTAAAAGATTTGCATATAATTTTTAAACTTTTAAAATTTTTAATGTTTTATTTATTTGAGAGAGAGAGAGATCATGAGCCTCCCTCCCCCGCCCTTGGGAGGGGCAGAGGGAGGGGGAGGAGTAGAGGGAGGGAGAAGCAGACTCCCTGCTGAGCAAGGGTCCCAGGATCCTGAGATCATGACCTGAGCTGAAGGCAGCTGCTTAACCTACTGAGCCAACCAGAAGACTCAACTAGAAGATTTGTATATAATTAACAAATGACTGGAGGAGACAAAATGTTCCAAAACTGCAGAGAGAGGAGAGACTTCGACTTGTATTTGGATGCTCAGGAAAGCTTCATAAAGGTGGGACTTAATTTCAACTTTGAAGGAAGGGTGAGGAAAAAAAAATCAGATGACATCTGTGAACATTTTCACTCTATCATTCCATAGTCTGAGCAGAATTTAACTAAAGTATATATTCCTGGAGGTCTGAGAACAAGTAACAAGTAATTCTCCAAAGCAATGATTTTAGACATTTAGTTCATGGCAAGGTGAAGGATGAATTCACAGGACACGGTACTGACAGCACTTGCAGAGGCAAGGGAAAGTCCTGGTGATTTCACAGCTTAACTAACTAAGAGTATCAGTAACAGAAATAGAGAAGTCAAGGAAAGGTAGAGGCAGCTGGTCAGGATTTTTATCACAAGTAACAGAAATGTAATTTGAACTTCTATGGCAAAATAGAGACTTTTGGCTCATGGAACCAAACTGTGGAAAGAGCAGGAATAACACGGAGTCTCAAGAACATTTGGCACAGGAACTGGAAGTTCATTTCACTTTCCATCAGCATCTGTTTCTTTTCTCTGGGTTCCCTTCATTCATGAAGCTGGAGTACTTCTGCCAGCATCTCCCAGGTTCACATGCTCCCCACATCAGAGATGAGAGCATTTGCTTCCTTAGTTCCAATTAGAAAACTCCCAGGGAACCCTAATCAATCTATTAGGGTCTCTACTTTAGTTGGAGAGAAGAGGCAGAGGACTCTGATTAGCAGTGCCCACTAAATCACCAGGTTGGCAGTTGGAGCAGTCCCTCAAAACAAAGGCGGGGTATATTTTGAGAAAGAATAGGAACACATGCTTGATAAACAAAGCAACTAATGCATACCATAAGGGACAGGCTGATTGCCATTTGTTTAAACATTTTAAACTTAGGTAAACGGCATACATGTAAGATTGCAGAATTACATGATCTCAGAGTTCCATAAAAGTCATCTGATCCCACATCCTATCTAATGTATTCATTATTTCCATAATATTCCCAGCAAGTGATCTCCCAACAGGAACCCAAACAATTTACTTCCTCCTTAAGCAGTGTATCCATTATAAAATGTTCCTAGTTGTTACAAAGGTGTTCCTTATAGTCAGGTAAAATTTGCCACCTTGGAATTTCCACCAGTCAGTGGCAACTTCCTCTGTTGGAGGTATCCAAAATGAATCTCTTCCATTCTGCAGGTTCTCTCATGTTCCCCAGTGAGTCTTTTCTTCTCAGGCTAAGTATCAATTTACTCCAACTATTTCTCATGCGGCATAGAAATTAAGTCTCCTTGGAGTGAATTCTTTCAACACTCAACAAATGTTTATTTATGCACTTGCTTTGTACCAAGCAGTAAATTGGATCTTGAGAATAAGATGATGAGAAAAACAGATTACATCCCTATCCTAATGGAGCTTACAGTCTAGGAGAGACAAATGCTATATATTCACACAAAAATATTGCAACCATGAAAGATACTATAAAGAAAAACTACACTAATTAATTATCTTAATTTTTGGTGGCCAGCATCATGTAAAATGCTTCATGAATGGTCTTGCCAGCAATAATGATGGGTGATTTAAATAGGTACACAAATTCCTTGACATTGCCTTCAAAAGGTGCAACCCTCCCCTTGAGTATTCACTGGACCAACGGGAAAAAAGCAGAAGTGACAGGATGCTGCTTCAGAGACTAGCTCATAAAAGGCACTGCAGTTTCTTGCTTGCTCTTTCTCTCATGAAGGGAAAGTCAGCTTCCATCATGAGAAAGCTCAAAGGTCCAACTAAGATGCCCACGTGTGAGAAACGGAGGTCTCTGGCTAACAGTCTTATGAGAAATGTTGGAAGCAGATCCCCAGTCAAGACTTCAAATGGCCACAGCCCTGGGCAAATTTCTGTTGCAACTTCATGAGATCTGAGCCAGAAACACCCAGCAAACCAGTCCTTAGTTCCTAACCCACAGAAACTGTAAGATAATAAGTATATGTTTTAAGCTGCTGAGTTCTGAGAAAATTGGTTACAGTTATAAACAATATAATAGCCAAAATATAACAATTTAACATCCATCTGAAAATTAATAAATGGAAACATCTTTTAGAATGGAGTCAGAAGGCTGCCAAGGGAAGAAGCTCTCACACCCTGCCACTCATCAGTCGTAGATCCCACAAGAAGAGACAGACTTTGTAAGTCTATATACTATTTTACTAACCCAGCAGGAGGAAGGAGGATTTTTTCCTTCCCTGGCAAGAGACCAGCCAATGAGAATCACAGCTCAGCCAATGAAAAGCTACTGTACTTCCAGCTCCTAGTTTACTCTAATGGATTTAGTTAAAAACAGCCACTCCTAACTCCCCTCTTTGCTCTATGAAAGAGCCATTCCTATCTTTTGTTCTCTGGACTTGGCTGTGGTTTCCTCATCTTTTGGTTGTTCCAGATTGTAATTCTCAGCAATTCCTGAATCTTTTGCCTGTAAAACAGCTGGCAGTTTTATTTTTAAGATTAATAGTATTCTTCACATTGACTATTTTAGCTGTCAGATTGCCCTGTTGATTCATGTTGATTTTACTGTCAATTAATATTCCTTAGTCTTTTTCTCTCACATTCTATTAAGACTTGGCTCATTGTTCCATCCTATCAAAATCCTTTGAGAGTTTAATTCTCTTTCAAGATAATAAGTTATCCCTCTTGCTTCGTCCTACTTCATGGAAGAAACAATAACATCAAAATTCATGAAACTGGGTGGTAGTCCCAGGTTTGCCACTAACTGGTTGAGTGACAATGAGAAAATCTCCCAATCTCCTTCAGCTTCAGTTTCTTCATGTACAAATTGAGTATAATAATGCTGACTTTGTGGGGTCTCTGTGGGCAGACTAATCCAAGATCTATCTGTTCCTAGATCCTGGACTCACCAGCTACAAGGGACATCTTTCATCTGCTGAGCTTTTACTCTCTTGCCTGCTTCTGGTAACAATTCAAATTTCTTTTGAGCCACCCCTCCTACATTCTCAGTCCATACAGTTCAGCAAGGGACTGCTCAATTATAAATGACTTTAAATTATAAAGACTGTATAAGTGTAAGAGGTTTCTGGTTTGGAGCAGTGGTTGAACGATGTCAACTCTAACTCCATATCTCTGAGATTCTCTTGGCCTTCTCATTGTCACACTCCAGTCTTCATTCTCATGCATCAGTGGCAGAGCAGGAAGTTACTGGGTGAGATGTGGGGTACACATAGAGAAAACTGGTTTCTCTTTCAATCAGGGGAGAAAATTGTTATGACTTTATCATATTGATAATTAGTAAACAAACCTACAGGATGCTGGATGGTGAGCTGGGATTCAACAAAAGACCACAAAGAATTGAAATAGAGAGGTTTATTACTGACAGGTACTAGAGGAAGTATAATGCATGCCTTGAGAGACCACACAGGGAAGTCAAGGCAGGGCTCAGGCAGAAAGACAGGCAGGACCTGGGGCACATGTATTAATGAGGGTCTATAGGTGAATTGCTTTGGGGATCCCAAGCCAGATTTCATCAATTTAAACCAAAAAGAGCAGGGTTTTTGATAAGTTCCCCAGAGGTTTTACCTAAGAGGAAGGGTACAAGGGTAAGGCCCTGGGAGTTGGGGGAAATTGTTTATCACAAAGGCAATTTCAAAAGTCATATCAGAAATTTACACTTACTTAGGACTCTGTAGGCTATTATCTAGGGTATGAGCTTGCATGAGGAGGCTAATGTTAGTTTAAGGTCTCTACAGTTCATTTGACCAAAGAAAATAGATGCTGAGGCAGCAATCCCAGAGTAGCTTAGCTCAACCCCCTTTTTCACTTCACTGGCCAAACTCAATAGCATGAACACACCTAGCTAGAAGGAAAGCTGAGAAATTGAGTATTTGGCTTTTTCAGACTCTTAGGCAATGGAGAAGATGACAGAGAAATAATAGTTGGGTAGGTAGTTAATCAATAGCATGTGCCATAGGTAAGCACATGACCCAGACTAGCGAATTAGCATATTCCATCCTCTCAATCACAGGATGGGTGCATGGATGGATGGGTACATGGTCCTGCATGGCTCCTCAAAAGTCAGAAATACCGTGGCCATTTGCCACCATTAATAAGGAGTCTGCCTGTGAATGGTGTTGACACAGAGGAAGCAGAATGAGAGGCAGAGAAGCATATTCCAGTTGACCTCATTTGAGTGCCTTGCTACTGTCATGCCTAAACCAGCTATACTTTTCTTCTGGTGGGGGGAGGGGTGAAGGGAGGTGGGTGGGTGGTGGGCATAGGGAGAAGGAGAGAGAATCCTAGGCCTCCATGCCCAGCACAGAACCTAAAGCTGGGCTTGATCTCACAACCCTGAGATCATGACCTGAGCCAAGATCAAGAGTTGGATGCTTAACTGACTGAGCCACCCAGGTCCCCCCTAAGCCAGCTATATTTCTTAAACTTGCCAGTAATGTGAGCCAATAAAATCCCTAGACCAATATGGCTAGCATATTGCTTTAAAAACCTGCAATATACCATGTTTCACAATATTCATACCTTTTGCAGTCTCTCTCCTTGAATCTGGGCTGGCCCTCTGTCTTATTTTAGCCAATAAACTATGATGAAAATGACATTGTGCAAGTGCTAGGTCTAAACCTTAGGATTTGAGCCACTGCACTTTTGGAAATCAGCCACTCTAGAAGTCGACTACCCTGAGATAGTTGTGCTGTGAGGAAGTCCAAACTAACCATATGCAAGAGAACTGAGGAATCTAGCTGTATTAGTCAGGGTCCTTCAGAAAAACAGAACTAATAGGATATGTAGATATATACAGCAAGAGATATATTATCAGGGATTGGCTCGTAATGTAAGCTGAGAAGTCCCATGATTTGCCATCTGTAAGCTGAATACCCAGGAAAGCTGGAAGTGTAGTTCCAGTTTCAAACCAGGGTCTTGAGAACCAAGGGAACCAATATGTAAGTCCCAGTCCAAGTCTGGAGGTCCAACCAAGAGTGCTGATATCCAAGGGCAGGAGAAGACAAGTAACCCAGCTCAAGTAGAGAAAGAAAATTTGTCCTTCCTATGCTTCTTTATTCTATTCAGCCCCTCCATGGATGGGTGTTTCTCCACCAAATTGTCAAAGGTGATCTTTACTCAGTCTACCAATTTGAATGCTAATCTCTTCCAAAAACACCCTCACAGACACACCCAGAAATAACATTTTATAAGTTACCTGGGCTTCTCTTAGCCTGGTAATATTGGCACATAAAATTAACCATCACACCAGCTATCAGCAAGAACTGAGGCTCCCAGCTGAAAGCCAGCACAACTTGTCAGCCATGTGAGTGAGCCCTCTTAGAAGTGGATGCTCCAGTTCCAGTTGATAAGCTTTCCCCACTGAGTTCTATCCACAGTGCAAATACATAAAATGGTTGTTGTTTTAAGCTTCTCAGTCATGGAGTTGTGTATTACACAGCAATAGATAGTTAAAACACTGAGTAGGATTCAGGTATCATTTGCAGTTGAAAGGTCTTTAGCTAATACACCAGCCATTTAACCTTAGAGGAGCTGTATTATCTGCTCACAATTCAGTTTCTTTAGCTATACAAACTTGTAACCAACTTTCAGTGTATATTTAATTTTCTTCCACTCTTTGGGTTATTTTTAGGGTTAAAATGAAATAACACATATAAAAGTACCTTATAATATCAAGGATTCTTGCTGACTCCCAGTGACCACTGCTTTCCCACCTGCCTTGCTGAAATCCAGCAACACTGTCTCCAGCATTGCTTGATCATCCAGCTTTGTAAATGATGAAAAAGTGAGTAGGATTAACTTAGCTAGTAAATTCCTGCTGATGCACAATGACCATTGCTTTCCCAAGTGGGTAAAAGATTCACCAAATAGAACTTTCTAAACTTTTGCCATGAATAAAGAAGGCATAGAAAGCCATTTAAAACTGAATTTTGTTCATTTCTGCATTTATTTCTTGTTTATTCCTGTTTCCTTCCTTCTCTCATCTCACTTCCCTTTCTACCTGCCATCCCCAGATTAGTTGAGGATTCTTTGGCCTTGACTAGTGAGGAAATTGACTCCGCTTTTCTTTTCTTTTAAGAGAGAGAGAGGCAAAGACACAGGCAGAGGGAGAAGCAGACTCCATGCAAGGAACCCATGTGGGACTTGATCCCAGGACTCCAGGATCACACCCTGGGCCAAAGGCAGGTGCCCAACCGCTGAGCCACTCAGGGATCCCTCCACTTGGTTCTAAGAGGAATATTTAATCCTGATTCTCCTCTGGACATGCAAGAGGTACAGAACAGAAATCTCAGATTGGTTTTGGAGTTCTAAAAGCAGGGGGATCTAACTTGCTTTTCTCCAGTAGAATCTGGGAGGGGCAAAATAGCAGAAACTGGGAATAGGTTTGGGGTTTTGAGCTCAGTGGGGACTGGGGGCAAGACCTCAGGCTAGAAATGGCTGCAGTGGCCTGGGCAAATGGGCTTGAGAAATCTTCACTGGAGACCCCCATACCACGCTAAGTATGGATACAGGAAATTATTCCCCTTATACATCCCAGGCATAGTAAAGGGTAGCAACCATCCAACAAGATTCCTTTGGGCCTGGTTTGATGAGCAACACCAGGAACCCCATGCTCCTGGAGAAGGCACCCAGTGAGCTGAGAGAACACCAGACCTAAGAGAAGGACCCAGCCCTAAGGAGGGATGACTCAAGTGGAATTTGTGTGGATTTACTAAAGACCAGGTGAGAATGAAGACTTCTCAGCAGAGGCCAGACATTCCACATGCTCCTCCCTCTTGTACTTTAACATAAAATACTAGAACCTTGATGAAAGATTGACTAAGAATTTAAGGGCTACCACTCAAATAAGAGTGGGAACTCAGGACAGAAATCAAGCTGATTTATGGGGCTCCTGGGTGGCTAAGTCAATTAAGCATTTGCCTTTGGCTCAGGTCATGATCCCAGGGTCCTGCTCAGCAGGAACCTGCTTCTCCCTCTGCCTGTCACGCCCCCTGTTTGTGCACTCTCTCTCTCTCTCCCTCTGGCAAATAAAATTTTTTTTTAAAAAGGGGGGGTGGGGCAGCCTGGGTGGCTCAGTGGTTTAGCACCTCCTTCGGCCCAGGGCATGATCCTGGAGACCTGGGATCCATTCCCACGTCAGGCTCCTGCCTGGAACCTGCTTCTCCTTGCCTGTGTCTCTGCCTCTCTCTCTCTGTGTCTCTCATGAATAAATAAATAAATAAATAATCTTTTTTTTTTTTTTTTAATTTTTATTTATGATAGTCACACACAGAGAGAGAGGCAGAGTCACAGGCAGAGGGAGAAGCAGGCTCCATGCACCGGGAGCCCGATGTGGGACTCGATCCCGGGTCTCCAGGATCGCGCCCCGGGCCAAAGGCAGGCGCCAAACCACTGCGCCACCCAGGGATCCCCAATAAATAATCTTTAAAAAAAAGAAAAAAGAAAGAAATCAAGCTCACTTATAGAAAACTAAGTGCTCATATTTTTCATACCTGAATTTGTACAAACATATTATCTGCCTGGATTTTGGTAAAATAGTTTGCAGATGTATGGGGAGTACTAGGACCTGATTACCTCAGGTGCCATCACCCTGTGATACCAGGACATGGACTCCCAATATCAAGCCCAGAGCCATTTGATTCAGTTCATGAAGGCGGAAGAGACTGCTGCCAGTAAGTGCCACTGAACAGTGGTCAAGCAGTTCCGTGATTTCAAGATCAAGGTCCTGGTGTCTCACCAGGTCCAATGTGGACAATAAATGCTATACCTCACCACTAAGAGGCCCAACATCTTTTATTATTATTTTTATTTATTTCTATTTTTCCAACACCCTCTTTTAGATACAGGGCCCTTCCAATTCCCAGGTCTGCTCAAATAAATTCCTTGGAGGGAAAAAAAGACATACTCTCCACCTGGGGAATGTGTCAAGTGGAAATGTGGAAGATGGGTAGGGATTAGGGAATAATGAAACATGAGAGAGAGTTCCAGGCAACAGGAGGAGCAGTGTGCCCTCCTGTTTTCAGAGAACTGTGTAGTAGTTCATTTTGAGTAATGTCTCATCTAAAATTATTTTTGTTTGTATATTTTTTATACCACTAAAGGGACAAGCCTCAAAAGTTACCAAAATCCAGTGGTTTCTGGTTACCTGAGATATATTGTATATTCCATGATGTTAGTTCCCTTACCCAACTTTACATAACGTTGGGGACCATTTTGAACTACATTGTTTTAGTGGAAATCTACTGGAGTATCTGCCATTTCTCAGTGACCCTGTTCACAGTGAATTGCTCTTCCATGAAAGTGGACTCCTGGCAACCTTGTTTGTAATAGATGATCCTGGGCAATTATAAATCAGATTGAGGGAGACATCTGGCTCCATCTGAACCAATCAGATTCTCTTCTGGAAATTAAGTTTGGTGGCTAAGCAACAGCTTGTTATTCTCAGTATGCAGCTGGAACTGAGGGACACAATAACCCCAAAAGCTGACTTTTCTTTCACTGAACAGAGAAGTGAAGAAAGAGAAGAAAAAGGCAGATGGGCAGGGAAATCGCATCATGGAATCATCTGTTCCACAAAGAGAGAAGAGTCTGAGAGAGGGTGCTTTACTTCTGAGGGCAATCCTGTAGGAGATCCAGCTGCATTCTCACCTTTGGCTTCTGAGACACACCCTGTATCTCCTTACATACGTAATCCCCCATCTCCACTTGTCTTTTGTGAAGCTAGTTCAAGTAAATCCCATTACTTGCCAGAAAGAGTTCAAAGATAGTGATTATTTGTGTGTCTTCATTTTCAGGTGGGACAGTCAGTACCTGTTACATGCCTAAACAGTAATGTTGCAAGACCTCAAAATAAAATTATTCCCTGCTCTAAATGCATGCCTATGACTCAGCAGTTTTCTTCTCAGAGTCCCTGCGAAGTCCTGGTAAATCTCAGCCAACTGCTGCCCTCTCCCTGTTCCCCAGTAGGTTAGGTTGACTGCTTCTGCAACTTCACACTAACTTGCTCAAGGCACATCATATGAATAAGTTGTCTAACACATTGGGATGCAATGGTGAACAAGACAGACCAGATACCTACCCACCCAGAGCTTCTAGCTTCTAGCTGGAATTAAACAAAATTATAATTCTATTTAAATATTGTTTAGCCAAGGAGAAGTACAGCATGCTAGAAAGACACATGGCAGGGGGTACCTAATCCAGTCAGGTAGGGGTGGAAGAGGAAGAGTGATTTGTCAAGAGGGAACACAATACCCAATCAAAGTCATTGATTACATTCATCTGTTGGGCTTCAGACATTGTTCTAAGCACTTTGCGTGTATGAGATCATATAATCCTCACAAGTTTATATGGTGAATACTTTTATTAGCTCCATTTTATAGATGATTCAGGTCCATCATAGAAAGATTAATAAGCACATCTAAGAACATACAGTTAGTAGTGGTGGAGCTGAGATTCAAACCTGGGCTGTTTGAATAATAATTGTTTATTTATTGATGGAACAGCTACAAACTGGACAAAGCACAACAATGGTTATCCCTCCAACAACACCCCTACTGGTCATTCTTATTCCTAAAATGTTAATACCTGTAGGCCTTGAAATGAGCATCTAGTGTGACTACACTGTATATGTGGAGTTAATGTCAAGATATAGAAAAAACATTTTGAGGCAATTCTGTCATGTTATCACACTCCAGATAATAATGAACAGCAGCCACATTATTATCAGCAGTGACCTCTACATATCGGGAAGCAGGAAAATAAACAGGATCATTTCAAGGTTGCAACAGCTGCCAGCTGAAATTACCCCATTAAAGGGAACTCCAGAGGAGTGGTTGCTGGGTAACAGGAGAAGCTTGCTGACATGCAGCACTCCTTTTCAGGAAACTCTTTCCATGCAGATTTTTATTTCCACAATTTTCAGATTGATTTTATAGCTTCATCAGAAAATGATTATTTGGGTACTTTATTTCACAAAACATACTGCGGCATTTACTCGTGAGAAGCCATTGAGAGGTGAACCAACTTCAGGCTGAAAGCTTAATTACCAGAACTTGAGTGGTATTTGGATACACTATATTTTGTACTAAAAAAGAAGAGATGGAATTTTTTTTTAGAGTGACATGCTTTTGTGTGTTTTCCAAAATTGTATTCATAATTCATTAACAAAATACGGCATTCTACTTTAGAAGTTTTTTGTTTATTTCTGCTCTTCTTTCCTTCTGGCCTTTATTCCCCCCTCCTCTTCTTTTGGCTCACATCTATCCAGTTAAGTCTCTGATCATTTCCTTCCTGGAAACTTTATAACATTTAAGTAAGAGATAATGGCTTGGTTTGGACATATGAACTCTCAGAGACAATGGATTTATTTTTTTCAATTTCTCATCTCTCTTGATATTAACTGTGTGATTGATAGTCATTAGGGCTCTCACAAATATCTTGGCACTCCTGTTTCTGGCACATGGCAGGACTGCACCTCTCACCCATCTTGAAGCTAGGCGTGATCAAGTAACCTGCTTTGTCCAGTAGAATATGAGCAGAGTGATGTGAATAAATTAAAAGCATGTAAGGCAATAATAATGGAAAATTACAAGTTTGGACAAAGATTTGGAGAAACTGGAGCTCTCATATATTGCTACAAGAAACATAAAAATAGTGTTACTGTTGTGGAAAACAGTTTCTCAATAAATTGAACATAGACTTACCATATGACCCAGTGATTCTGCTCCTAGGTATATACTCAAAAGAACTGAAAACAGATTTTTTTTTTTAAGATTTTATGTATCCATTTGAGAGAGAGAGAGAGAGAGAGAGAGAAAGCACAAGCAAGGGGAGGAACAGGGGGAAAAGAACAAGCAGACTTCCCATTGAGCATGGAGTCCCATGGGGGGTTTGACTTGGGCTTTATCCCACAACCCCAAGATCCCCACAACCGTGGGATCATGACCTGAGCCAAAGTCAGACACTTAATTGAGTGTCTGGATACCCTGAAAACAGATATTTAAACAAAACTTGTACCTGAGTTTTCATAGCAGCTATATTCAAAATTGTCAAAGGTGGAAACAACCCAAATGTCTATCAATTGATAAATAAACAAAATGTGGCATACACACATAATGGGATATTATTCAGCCATAAATAGGAAGGAGGTACTGATATGTGCTAAAACAGAAATGAAGCTAGGAAACAAGATGCTGAGTGAAAGGAACTATATGTAAAAGGCCACAAATTATATGATTCTATTTATTTATTTATTTATTTATTTATTTATTTAAGATTCTATTTATTTATTCATGAGAGACACAGAGAGAGAGAGGCGGAGACCTAGGCAGAGGGAGAAGCAGGCTCCCTGTGGGGAGCCCAATGCAGGACTTGATCCCAGGACACTGGGATCACCCTGAACTGAAGGTAGACACTCAAACCCTGAGCCACCCAGGTGTTCCACTCATATGAAATATCCAGAACAGACAAGTAAAGAAAGCAGATTAGCAATTGCCTAGAGTTGGGGGTGAGGGGTAGGGGTAGGAAATGTGCTTAATGGGTGTGGGATTTCTATTTGGGGTGATAATAATGTTATGGAACTAGATAGTAGTGATGGTTTCAAAACATTGTGAATATACTTACTGCCACTAAATTGTACACATTAGTTAAGATAATAAATTTTGTATAATGTGTGTTATATCACAATTTTTAAAAATGAATGTGTGTGTGTGTGTGTGCATATGAACGGCATATATAATTCCCCAGAGCAAACATGAGTTGATAGGGAATATATATCAATCTGAATGATTACAGCATGACTAAGAAAGAAACTTTTACTATTTTGCCATTTGTTGCAATAATAGCATATACCCCATCCTGACTGATACAAACTATTATATTGCATTTATTTCACCTAATCTTTTCTTCAGCCTCCTTGGTGCCAGGTACTGGGGAAGCAAAGATGAAAGGCCATAAGCAGCTTACAGATTAGCAAGGGAGATAAACATGTTAACCTAAAAGTGTTCTTCTGTGTGATGATGCCCTAATGGAGATTATGAACATAGGGGAAGCATAAACGCTAGGATGGCCAATTCCACCCTGGAAACTCAGAGAAGGCTACCAACCCAAGACAGCCAAGATTGAATTACATTTTATTTTATTTTTTTTAAGATTTTAATTATTTATTTGACACAGAGAGTGGGGCAGGGGGAGAACACAAGCAGGGGGAATGGGAGAGGTAGAAGCAGACTCCCCACTGAACAGGGAGCCCAATGCTTGGTTTGATCCCAGAACCCTGATATCATGACCTGAGAAGGCAGACGCTTAAACGACTAAGCCATTCAGGCTCCCCTGAATTACATTTTAAAAGATGTATAAAAGCTAGTGAAAGGGAGAGATTCACTGAAGGTTGATGGAAGAGCTTGTGTTCTATGCAATGATATAGGCATGAAACAGCTGGGCATATGGCAGCAAATGGCGATCATTAGATAATAAGATGTAAGGTGATGAGCACTGGAGAGGGGACTAGAAAAGTCAACAAGTATCTAGAGTTTAGACCTAATCTTTCCATTCATGCCATACATGGAAAATGAAAACACAGCATACTGGAATAAAAAGTTGACGCTTCTTGTGATTGACAACACATCTGGGCCAAACTTGGTCACCCCTGGCATTCTTAATCCACTGTAACACACAATTGGGGCACATGTTTTGGGAAGCTCTCCTATGAGTAATGAAGTAACACTGAAGTTTTTAAGCTAGGAAATAATATAAGATTTGGAAAATAGGCGTGCCTGGGTGACTCAGTCAGTTAAGCATATGCTTTCAGCTCAGGTCATGATCCTGGGGTTCCAGGATCAAGCTCCATAATGGGCTCCCTGCTTAGTGGGGTGTCTGTTTCTCCCTCTGCCTCTGCCCCTCGCCTTGTTCTCTCTCTCAAATAAGTAAATAAAATCTAAAAAAAGAAGAAGAAGAAGGAGAAGAAGAAGAAGAAGAAGAAGAAGAAGAAGAAGAAGAAGAAGAAGAAGAAGAAGAAGAAAGAAGAAAAGAAAAGATTTGGAAAATAAAGGAGTATGAAGACTAAAATTGAAGTCAGAAAGATCTAGAAGGAGTCAACGGCAACAACCCAGAAAAATAATAAGAGCTTACATCATAATAGTGGCCATGGAAATAAAAAGAGGGGATAGTTTCAAGGTATAGTTACAAGTGACTTCCACAAGGTAGAATTAACCAACCTTACTGATTGATTAGAAGTGGAGGATGAGGGATCCCTGGGTGGCACAGCGGTTTAGCGCCTGTCTTTGGCCCAGGGCGCGATCCTGGAGACCTGGGATCGAATCCCACATCGGGCTCCCGGTGCATGGAGCCTGCTTCTCCCTCTGCCTGTGTCTCTGCCCCTCTCTCTCTCTCTCTCTCTCTGTGACTATCATAAAAAAAAAAATAAATAAATTTAAAAAAAAAAAGGAAGTGGAGGATGAAGGGAGAGAAAGAGGCTGATATGGCTCCCCACCTGGGTCGAATGTTACTGGTTCCACTGGAATAAGAGGGAGAGGAAAGAGAGGATTGTGAAGACAGGAGTCAGTTATCAGGGACCTGTTGAACTGATGTGCTAGTGGAAGTACCTGAAAGGCAGTTGAAACCCAAGGTAGAGATTCAGGGTATGGGTTCAGAGACAAGACTGGAGTAGGCGTAAAGATGGAGAGTGGGGGTGTCATGGACAGATACAAGCAGTAGTTAAAGCCCAGGGAATGGATGAGTTGGTTGAGAGAGGACGTAAGTGAAAGAAGAAAAGGTCCAAGGTCATTTAAGGGGAACATAGAGGAAGGAAAGCCTTTGGGAATAACATTGGCATTTCTTTGATGCATAATAGGATTTCTCAACTGACTGAACAGATATCCGTTGAAAAGAATGACTTTCTTTTATCTTTCTAAATCTGTCTAAATTATCTGTAAAGGCACGTCTGGGAAATTCCAGAAGACTGGTCCCCTAATACAGCCGGATACTTTTTATGAAAAATGAATGTTTAAAGAGTATATCACTTGAAGTAATTTTAATAAAGTCATAGTTATGGCTCTTGCTAACATATTACTACTATTTATTATGATTATCTACTCATATGTCTATCCCTTCTCACTGGACTGTAAAATCCTCAATGCTAGACAGCGTTGGCGTCTAGCATAGTACCTGACACATAGCACACAGTTGATAAATATTTGTGAATTACTATGAATTTGAGTTTTAAAGTTCAATATATTCAGAGTATAACTCAGTTTCAGTAGTCTTTCCAATGGAAATATGTTAAATTGGCACGATATACTATAGTTCTAAATGTGGTGGTGCCCTTCATAATAGTCAACATTAATAATGATGCATGATATAGTCATAAAATGTCATATAGTAAAGAGAATAAATCAACTGAAACTACCTATAATAACAAGGATGAATTTCACAGATATGATATTGAATGAAAGATACCACACAAAAACAAGTACATATGTAGAATTCCAATCATATGAAGTTCATAAACAAACAAATGTAATGCATAAGTTTTAGAAGTCTGGAGAGTTATCTTTGGAGGTGGGGTAGTGATGGGGAAGAGGCACAAGGAAGACTTTTGCAGAACTGGTTATGTTCTATTTCTTGATCTGGGTGTTTTTTTTTTTCCATGAGTACATTAAATTTGTGATCATTCATTGCACTGTAAACTTATTATTTGCATTTTTCTGTACGATCGCTAGACTTCAATAGAATATTGCTTTATGCAAATAATTCTGATACATGATACTACATGATAACTAATAACATGAAAAAATAATTCCTACAAGTGATAGGGAGTAAAGCTTTAGGCAAGTAATTGAACCTACAGTAATCAACTAATAAGAAAAGAGAGAAAAAAGAATGAAGCCAGTGGGTTTCAGGTGTGGGAGACTTCATTGGTTTATTAGCTAAAGCCCCGAGTGGTTGCTGATATATCTGCGTAGGATCAAAACACAAAGTAGGGTGGGCAGCCTGGAGGGCTCCCCGGTTTAGCCCTGCCTTCAGCCCAGGGCCTGATCCTGGAGACCCCGGATTGAGTCCCACGTCAGGCTCCCCCCATGGAGCCTGCTTCTGTCTCTCTCTCTCTCTCTCTCTGCCTCTCAATAAATAAATAAAAATCTTAAAAAAAAAAAAAAAAACACCAAAGTGGCCTTGCTGTTTGATAAGGCCATCTCAATTTCTGAGCATTCAGCACAACTCTCACCAAAGGACACTTCATTCCATTAGATCAAAACTCTGAGAATAAAGGATTTCCACTCAGGCTGTAATGGAGTAACTGGTATATTATCCTAGCCGCCCTAGACCACCCCCCACCCCCTGTAAATAAAGTACAGATAAATATGAAACAAATCTATTTTTAGACAGTGAACAACACTCTATACAAGAGTATAATCTCTCAGAGAAGGGGAACAAATGAGGGAAGTCCTTCAAATTGTCTCAGCTTTAGGCTTAAAGGCACTTAGATTCTGACACAGAGAAGAGGAATCCAAAGCATAATAGCCTTACTCAGTTGAGGAGACAGAGATTCTAGTTTGGTGAGATTAAGATACCTAGAATTTGCACAGTAAATGTGTGAGAGGAGGATACTATGCAGAGAAAAAAAACCTCCAGAAATCTGCATACAGTTGGGGGTTGGGGGTGGGGTGGGGAAGACAACTATTGAAGAAAGAAAAACTTCCAGAGAGCTAGGAGCTGAACAACCCTGAATTTCACAAAATTTGGGGAGACCTTTCTATTCTGATTAATCACAATGGAAAGATCTCATTAAACATCTAGGACATTCATGAGGGATGCCAGAAAGCCCAAGTCTTATGAGTAAAAATAATCTAGCTGTAGAGTTAAAGCTACCACGAATCCCTTCTAGTGGAGTAAAAAGTCAAACTTTTAAAGTATCAAGCTGAGCCACAATAAATTAACTGCAGGGCAGAACAAAGCTCAACAGTTCTCTTTGTTTTTTTTTTGTTTTGTTTTTTGTTTTTAAGATTTTATTTATTTATTCATGAGACACACACACACACACACATACACACACACACACACACACACAGAAGCAGAGAGAGACACAGGCGGGAGAGAGAAGCAGGCTCCATGCTGGGAGCCTGATGTGGGACCGGATCCCAGGACTCCAGTATCATGCCCTGGTTGAAGGTAGACACTTAACCGCTGAGCCAGCCACGCATCCCAAAGCTCAATAGTTCTTAAAGGAAGACAACAAAATCTAGACTCTATCCTAATCAATAAAAACAAAACAAAACAAACAAAATAACACTGACCTGCAAAGAAGTAGGAAAATGTAATCTATAACTAGGAGAAAAGTTAGTCAGTATGGAGATCCAGAAATGACAGAGATGATGGAATTAGCAGATGAGCACTTTAAAACTATTATTGTAAATATGACTTAAAGGAAAACATAAACATATTAAGGCAAGAAATGGAAACTATTAAGAAGATCCAAATAGTAATTTCTAGGGGGATCCCTGGGTGGCTCAGCGGTTTAACACCTTCCTTTGGCCAAGGGCGCAATCCTGGAGTCCCGGGATCGAGTCCCGGGATCGAGTCCCCCGTCGGGCTCCCGGGATGGGGCCTGCTTCTCCTCTCTGCCTCTCTCTCTCTCTCTCTCTCTCTCTTTCTCTATCTCTCTCTGTGTCTATCATGAATAAGTAAATTTTTAAAAAAATCTTAACAATAGTAATTTCTAGAGTTGAAAGACATAACACCTGAAATGAAAAATTAATTAGATTGGCCTGATATAAATTTAAATACTACAGAAAAAGACAAGAAATTTGAAGACATGAGGCAGAAACTATCTAAACCAAACCACAGAGAAAAAAGAGGAGTAAAAATGAATAGCCTCAGTGATCTATGAAACAAGAACAGTCTAACATTTACATACTCAGAGTCTCAAAAATTAGGAGGGTAGAGTAGTAGGGCAGGCCAAGAAAGAAAATATTTAAGGAAATCATAGCTGTTAATTTTCTACATTTAAAGAAAAATATTAACCCAGAGAGCCAAGAAGCTCAATGACCCCTGAAGAGAAAACTACAAATTACATCAATGCATATTAATGAAAATCAATGATTAAAAAGTTGCCAGAGAAAGTAGGGCAACAGAGATAAGAATATTCAATTCAAGCCAGAAGAAAATGGACCAAGATCTTTAAAGGATTGAAAGGAAAAACTGTCAACCTATAATTGTACTTCCAACAAAAACATCTCTTAAACACAAAAGAGATATAAAGGCATGTTTCAGACAAAGAATTATGTGCCAGCATATCTGCTTTACAAGAAATGTTTTTCAAAGTTCCTCAGACTGCAAAAAAATGACATCATGTCAAAACTTAGATTGGTATGAAGGAATGAAAAGTGCTGGAAATGGTAAATATTTGAATATATCTAAAAGGTTTTTCTCCTAATTTTTAATCTCTTTAAAAGATAACTTTCTTGAACAAAATAAAAACCAATGTATCTCCATGTGAAGAACCTTCTAATATTCCATTTCCCTTGTCCTGTTCATTAAGATATCACTGTCATAATCGTCATACACTTTATTTCTACACAGTAGAAATGTGAATATATATGCATGTGCACACAAGCACAGGCACATATATACAACTTGCAGGATGAACGAAATATTCACTGTGGCAGAATCAGACTGGCCTTAGAGAATCTGTTGTTCTAGAGCAGTAATGGTTAAGATTCAGAGTGGGTATTAGAGAGTACAGGTTAAGTTTAACTCTACTAGTTATTAACTATCAGACGCTGAGCAGGTTACATAACTAGCCCAAACCTCAATTTCCTTATCTGTATAATGCAAGTAGTGCCTATTTACTAACAAGGGTGTGAAGATTAATTAAATTACCATAGATAGAGTGTTAGCACATCGCCTGGCTGACAATAACAAGGACCTGACGGGGGGGGGGGGGCACCTGGGTGGCTCAGCGGTTGAGCATCTGCCTTCAGCTCAGGTCTTGATCCCAGGGTCCTGCGATCGAGTCCCACATCAGGCTCCCCTCAGGGAGCCTGTTTCTCCCTCCACCTGTGTCTCTGCCTCTCTCTGTGTGTCTCTCATGAATAAATGAATAAAATCTTTGAAAAAAACAAACAAACAAACAAGGACCTGACAAACAACAACTATTACTGCACTAAAATCAATTGTGTCCCCACCTTGCCAGATATCAACTTGTTTGGACAGTGCTTGATCAAAAAGATATGACAGGAACTAGGGAAAGCAGGAGGTGGCAAGTGGCACTACAATCTTCCAAAGAGGAATACAAGAAATCATCTAAAGTAATTAGAGACTTAGGAATGTATGAGTCTAATGGCAACCGTAGAAGAGTTAAAAACAGAAATTGTTTACAGCGATTGTCTCTGATAAATGGGATTGTAGGGAAGGAAGAAAAGATTTTATTATACATAGTATACCCTTTTATACTGTTAAAAATTTCATCACTCATTAAATATTACATAGAACTTCAAAACCAAAAAAAAAAAAAAAAAAGAACTTCAAAACCTAGTTCTATAATTTATAAAGTACATCTGGGGCAAGTAGAAATGTTAAACAAATATACCTGAATTTGTATAAAAAATGGATTCTCTTGAGTGCTTCCCATCCTCACCACCACTGAAGGTGAAACTGCTTGCCGTCTCAGAAGACTAGTACTGGCCTCCATCAGGCTGTGGCAAACAAGAACTCTGTGTGTGTGTGTGTGTGTGTGTGTTATGTTCACACATGCATGCAAACCTGTGCACCTCCATTTGTCTGGAAAGTAAATGCTTTATTGTTTAATATCAGAATCTTCTGTTGACACTTTGGTTATGCCTTCTTCCTATTACTAAAAATTAATTACTCTTTTTACTAAATTAATATTTTTCCTTTTGGTTGATAGCATGAAAAGTTGGGAAAAATCCAGTAATGAGAAAATAGAAATAGAGCAGAAAAAATAGTAGAGCGCACTGGAGAGACAGCGGACACAGAAAATAACTAAAATCAGGTCTGCATTGCTCATGGGTATCTATTCACTTTGCAAATTGCCTGTGAACTCTCATTCCACCCCAGCCCTGTGGGTCCTAGCCAAGACTAGCTTTGGACAACATAAATGAGGTAGAAAGAGATCAGAGTTGTGGACACTGGAGCATGTTTGTTCTTGTAGCAGATGAGAAAGTAGATTGGTTTCTATTATTATTGTTATTATAAAAATTGCTCTTTTCCTTTGTTTCATAGCATTTACTCCAAGAAAGTTAAGATGCTAGACAGATAACATAAGCCTAACACAAACCACACAGCATCACTGTGGTATAGAACATAGTCATGGAATGTTGTGAAAGTACTGGCCTCAAAGCTGAAGCCAGGATATAATGTGAAAGGGACTATGCCCTAATGAGGTCCTTTCAGAAACCAGCAATCCTGGCAATCAAGACCCCTGGATAAGTAAAGTTGTTGGGACTATGGACTTTGACTCCTGACAGTCTTGTATTCTAATCCTTTGTCTGCTCTTCCCTATCAGTGTGCCTTTTTGGCAAGTGTTTAACATCTCTGAGCCTTAATTTTCTTATCTGTAAAATGGGGATAATAAAATGCACACTTTTTTTTTAAATACTTACTATCTGGCATTCTACATGTATTACTTCATTTCATTCTCATAGCAGTGTATAGTATTATTATCCCATTTCATTTATTTTTATTTTTAAACATTTTTGTATGTTTATTATTATATTTCATAAAATTATACCTTGCAGTTCAAAACAAATAAAATTTTTTAAAAATTTGCGTATTTCATGAAGCAAACTATATACTAGGTAGTCCAACTATTAAAGTAAAGCCATGTAGGAGCACCTGGGTGGCTCAGTCCATTAAGCATCTGGCTTTGGCTCAGGTCATGATCCCAGGGTCCTGGGATCCAGCCCCATATCAGGCTCTCTGTTCAGTGGAGAGTCTGTTTCTCTCTCTCTCTCTCTGCCCTCCCTCCACTTGTGCACTGTGTCTCTCTCCCTCAAATAAAGAAATAAAATATTTTAAAAAATAAGTAAAATAAAATAAAGCTAAGTTATGATTCTTAGTTAACAAAGTTTCTTTTTTTTAAATTTTTACTTAAATACTAGTTAGTTAACATATTGTGTAATATTGGTTTCAGGAGTAGAATTCAGTGATGCATTACCTACATACAATACCCAGTGCTAACAAGTGCCCTCCTAATACCTATCTCTCATTTAGCCCACGCCCCACCCATTTCTTCTCCAGCAAACCTTAGTTTGTTCTCTATTGTTAAAAGTCTCTTAGGATTGTCTCCTCCCTTCTCTTTTTTCCCCCTTCATTCATCTGTTTTGTTTCCTAAATTCCACATATGAGTGAAATCACATATTGTCTTTCTCTAACACCTTTTGCTTAGCATAATACACTCAAGCTTCCTCCACATTGCTGCAAATGGCAAGATTTCATTTTTTTTGATGGCTGAGTAATATAATACATGTATATATAATATATATATATATAACACATATATGGTACATATATAACATATATACACACACACACACACACACCACTCTATTCATCAGTCAATAAATATCTGGGCTCTTTTCACTGTCTGGATATTGTTGATAATGCTGCTAGAAACATCACATGCACATACCCCTTCAAATCTGTATTTTTGTATTAGTTGGGTTATTATCCCATTTTATAGATGTGAAAATAGAGGCTCCTAGAGAGGCTAAGTCACTTGTTTGAAATCACACAGCTAGTAAGTAAGGCAGCGGGTGCCCCAGCAGTTAGACAAGAGCCCTTCCGTTAATCATTACACTAAAATGTATGACAAAGTTCACCTGAGGATTAAATGAAATGCATTTAATAGTGGTTGGCATACTTTGAGCATTTAATTAAGAACAATTATTATAATGAGATCTGGGTAGAATCCAAATCCCAAACTATAATACATTTGGGGTTAAAGTGGATTATGTTGTACTTTTATCATCTAGGGCAAAGTCTAAAGTACAGACATCCATCCTCATTCTCAGGAGATTTGTAAGCAGAAAGCAAGTTCCCACAGGAGGGTACAGGTTCCCCAGAGGCAGGGCAGGGGCCATGAATCATTTTTACTGAAGCTACCTTTCACAGGGAAAAACAGATGAGAGCAGGAAAACAAGTCACTGGAGAAAGTCCTGGTGGTATCAAGACCAGCCGGCTGCTCCTTCTGACTGCTTGGGATCCCACTTGTGACTTCTGAGCTTAAGAAATAGAAATGGAGGGGCACCTGGGTAGCTCAGTCAGTTAAGCATCTGCCTTCAATTCAGGTCATGATCTCAGGGTCCTGGGGTAGAGCCCCACATTGGGGAATCTGCTTAGCAGGGAGGCTGCTTCTTCTTCCTCTGTGCTTCCCCCACTTGTGCTCTCTCTCTCTCTCTCTCAAATAAATAAATAAAATATTTTTTAAAAATAGAGATGGAGAGAGCCAAAAGGGCCAAGCGGATGTATCCAGACCTGCACAACTGCACGGAACCCAGTGTCTTGATTCCTTGCCAGTGGGTCAACCTGGCAGGGACAGGAAGCTAAGCAAGATGCACACAGCATGGGTTCTGCATGCTAGGTAATGCTCACATCCTCTTTTGTTCCCCCATCATCCCTCACCCCACCCTAGAGAGGACTCTAGCCTTGTATTGTGCCCCCACTGTATCCCTGCTAGGAAATGGAAGTAATCCAGTGCAGGCACTCAAACATTAGTTGAATGAGTTACGTGAAAATGGCATTAAGATAAACATAAATATATTGGGGAATAGAATAGAAAAGTTGCATACATGTCTAAGACAGGACAAAGGACTTTAAAGAAATTTCCCATTTCTGAAGAGGGCTTTAAACTCCGTCTCCAGGGGATCCCTGGGTGGCTCAGTGGTTTGGCGCCTGCCTTTGGCCCAGGGCACGATCCTGGGGTTCCGGGATCGAGTCTCGCGTCGGGCTCCTGGCATGGAGCCTGCTTCTCCCTCCTCCTGTGTCTCTGCGCCTCTCTCTCTCTCTATGTCTATCATAAATAATAAATAAATAAATATTTTTAAAAATATAAAAAAATAAACTCCGTCTCCAGAAATTAAAGTTTACAGTTCCAAGTGTTCACACTTTTTTAGCTGTTAGGGATACTTGGATGGAAAAGTTTCAGAAGCCCAGAACACACTATACCTTGTTACGTCTTTTCCTTCTACTATGTAACTTTTTAATGTATTATTATCTGTCTACAATTATGAAGGAGAACTGAAGAAAGGAGAGCATGGCTAGTGCTGGGGAAAATATCTTGCACTCCTGGGTTTGTATGCAGACTCAGGTTTACTTCAACTTTGGATCTATGTTGCTGGCTTATTGGATGTCAGTTGCATACCCTCAGAAAGTAAGATTTTCCCCTGGCATTTCTTTTTTAACTTTTTTTTATTGTGGTAAAATATAAACAACATAAAATTTACCAGTTTAACCATTTTTAAGTGCACCAGTTCAGGGGCACTTAGTACAGCAATGTGAACTAAAGGGCACTCAGTTCACATCGTTGTACAACCATCAATCACCATTACCCACCCGCACAATGTCCATCATCACAGATTGACACTCTGTACCTGTTAAACACTAACACCCCTTTTCCTCCTCCTCTTGGTTCCCGACAACCACCACTCATTCTGTCTTCTATCTCTATGCATTTGACTATTCTAGGTCCCTCATATAAGTGGAATCAGATGGGATGTGTCCTTTTAGGTTTGGCTTATTTCACTTTGTATAATGTTTTTCAAGGTTCATCCATGTTGGAGTATGTGTCAAAATTCCCTTCCTTTTAAGGCTGAATAATATTCCATTATATGTATATACCACATTTTGTTTATCCATTCGTCTGTTAGTAGACATTTGGGATCTTTCCACCTTTTGGCTACTATAAATAATGCTGCTATAAACATTGTTGTACATATTATCTGTTAGATTCCCTGCTTTCAGTTCTTCTGGGTATAGAACCAGAAGTGGAATTACTAGATCATAAGGTAAATTCTAGGTTGAAATTTTTCTTAGGAACTGACTCTGGCTTTTTTCCCTGTTATATTTCCAGAATCATTTTTACCATCTATTCAAACAGTTTATTTTTGGCTCTCCAATGTACTATCCTACTTTTATACTAAACTACCTCTCTTTTGCTTGTTCCCTCTTTCATTTATCATGGTATTTAGAATTATGATCTTATGTTCCACAGTACTGATATTCCCCAAAACACAAACATTGGACCTCATTCCTTGGAGCAGTAAGGAAGGAAGTTAAAGGGAATAAAGTGCAAGGCCCAAATTTTGCAGGATTTTTTTTCCTTTGAGTCTGCAGTTTTTAGTCATGTTGCTTCAAAGAATGAAGAGATAGACCAGGCAGAGTGGTGGGCAGCAAAGCCAGGGTTATTGAGCAATAGCAAAGTGATAGTACAAAGCTCCCCAAGAGGGGCGGGACCCTGAGACGGTTGCCATTGAGGTTTCTAAGTCTAGGGGTTTTTATGCCTTGCTGGAGGGATGTTTTAATTTGATTAACCCTCCCTGCGTCTGTCATCCAATCAGGCTTTTGTCATCTATCACATGGAAAAGGCTGGAGGACTCCTTCCAGGGTGCTGTAAAACCCTTTTGAGGGTGGCTTCCTCTTGGAGGGGGCAGCCTTGTCCTTGCCTACCTTTCTTCCAATTATCCTTCATCCAAAGCATCCCATCATCTGTCGTCACCCTAGTCAATACTGATATGGTACCCATTTTCTTCTCCCTTTTTGTGGATGGCATTGAACGTGAAGTAGTCAAGGTACTTCTTGATCAAACCATCTGATTCTTCCTTACACTTCCTAACCACTATCTTTACTATTTGAAAAGGAAAACTAACAGGGTTCCTGGACCCAATTCCACTTGGGGGTGGGGTGGGTGGGTGGTAGGAGGTTTCCCCACATCAACAATTTTACAGATACCAACTGAGTGTCCTATGATTCAACTCAATTCTGATACTGTTTACCTCGAGATAGCATCAGACCCCACAGATTAGGGATCAGTCCTCCAAGCCTGCCCCTAACCCCTTCAGATGCCAATTGCAAGTCCAGGTTATTGCTTGTGCTTCTGACCCACCAGCTATAGGTTGGGGGTTCCCAAGACCATTGCCTCAGGTTTAATGAATTTACTAGAGCAACTCATAGAACTAAGAAACATTTTACTCACTAGATCATCAGTTTACTATATAAAGATACAACTTAGGAATAGCCAGATGGAAGAGATCCACAGGGCAATGGATGGGGAAAGAATGCAAGGCTTCCTTCCATGTGCTCTCTAGGAGAGCCACTCTCCCAGTACCTTCACGTGGTCACCAATAGGAAGTTCTCCAAACTCCATCCTTTGGAGGTTTTTATGGAGGATTCATTATATAGGCATGATTGATTAAATTACTAACTAGCCATTAATGATGGAACTCAATCCCTGCGCCTTCCCTCTCCCCACAGGTGTTGAGTGCAACTGCAAGTGCCAACCCTCTAACCACTGGTTGGTTCCCCTGGCAATGAATCTCTATCCTTAGGTATTTTCCGAAAGTCACTTCATTAACATAAACCCAGTTGTGGTAGAGAGAGGTTTGTTATGAATGACAAGATGCTGGGATGCCTGGGTGGCTCAGCGGTTGAGCTTCTGCCTTTGGCTCAGGGTGTCATCCTGGAGTCCTGGGATCAAATCTCATATTAGGCTCCTGGCATGGAACCTGCTTCTCCCTCTGCCTGTGTCTCTGCCCCTCTCTGTGTCTCTCATGAATAAATAAATAAAATCTTTTAAACACACACACACACACACACACACACACACACACACACACACACAAGATCCTTATTACACCTTTATGGCTCTGAAGCTATTTTAGGAACTAAGGACAAGAGACCAACTATTATGACAAAAGTTGCTCCCATTGCTCTTGTCACTCAGGAAATTCCAAGGGTTTTGAGAGCTGTGAGCCCAGAACCATGGATGAAGAGCAAATAATTATGTGAATGACCAAATATATATTTCCTGTAAATCACAATATTGCAGGAACTCTTCAAACACTCTGCACATCTAAATCTTTTTTTTTAAGATTTTATTTATTTATTAATGAAAGACACACACAGAGAGAGAGAGAGAGAGAGAGAGAGAGAGAGGCAGAGACACAGGCAGAGGGAGAAGCAGGCTCCATGCAGGGGAGCCCGATGTGGGACTTGATCCCGAGTCTCCAGGATCACGCCCTGGGCCGAAGGCAGGCGCCAAACTGCTGAGCCACCCAGGCATCCCCAGCACATCTAAATCTTACCAATAAATGTAGTTGTGAAACTGCACTTGATGTCTAGATGTTTGGAGAAGCTTTTTGGTTCTTGTTTCATAATCATGGTCTATGACCCTCACCACACTTCTCTACAATTTCCCCACTAAAATATCACCACCACCACCACCACCAACAACAACAACACCAACAACAAAATCAGTTTCATATATTTTTATAAGCAGCTTTAAATTCTTTTTAATACAAGGCAAAAGTATATGTTAACCAAGTCAGAATTGAGGTGGCTATCTGTTCCAGTTTGCCTTCAATAATCCCAGTTTATGCCTAGTGCCCTGCATTATTTTTGAAAGAGCTCCCTTTAGCCTTCAAAAGGGGGGTTCCAGTTTAGAGGATAAATTATATGTTTACCTTATTAAAAATACACCTTGATTTTCCAATAAAGTGCTTTTCAGGTGACACTGTGCTTTTGCCCACATTATCGGACTCGATCTACACAACTCTGCAAAACAGGAAGGGAAATATTTTATCTCTGTTCATTAAATGAAGTAACCAAGACTCAAGTAGTAGGTGGTGACCGTCTGAGGTCACATACTTAAGGACAGAATCAGAGGCAGAAGCCAGGATTCCTGACTTCAAGTCCAGTATTTTTTGGCTGTCGACCATTCCGCAAATATCTGAGTAAAGACAAACTTCACTCTCTTGGTTGGTAATCTGTTTGCACTTGGACTTAGGACATTTAGGCAGGTTCATCCCCTCCAAGACACTGTCTTTTCACATTTAAAGCAAGCAGAGATGAAAGAAGACTTAATAAAGAGCCCATTAGTGAATCCTAGGGATCCTGGGGCCAAATGACCTATGTTTTTTACTTTACTGGGTGCAATTACATCAGGTTATTGCAATCTTACATTTAACCAAATTAGGACGTCTCAGTTAACAACAAACAAACAAGAAAAAAAATCAATAATGAATGCCTACTAAGAACACATAAATGGGTTCTGCCCCAGTTTTTTTTTTTTTTTTTAACCTAAAACCGGTAAAATTCTACCTTCCTTGGACACCTGGCAAGGAGACAAAGACAGGCGCAGTGTTTGCACGGTGCGCAGGTGTCCAGGGGTGCTGAGCCCGTCGCCGCACCACTAAAGGAGCGCGCACTGGCCTAAGCTCCGCTGCCTGCCCCCGAGAGGGCCACACGGCTCCCGGGCGTCCCTCCCTCCTCCCTCGCAACGGCAGGAAGGGGTCTGCCGCGCCTGGGGCAGGCGGCCTGCAAGCTGCTGGCTGCTGGAGCGAGGCCAGAGCGGCGCCGAGCGGAGCCGAGCGCAGCGCAGCGCAGCGGGCGCCGGCGCCACACCCCGGGGGCGGCCGGGCTCCCGCGCGCGAGGTCACGGGCGCCCGAGGTAAGAGGGCGCGGAGACAGGCGCGGGCCCGGCGGGGGAGGCCGCGCGCATGCGCCCCGCCCCGCCCCGCCGCGGCCGGAAGAGCCGGGCCGCCGAGCCGCTGCTCGCCACGCCGGGCGCCACGGCGCAGGGGAGGGCGCCGGCCGCGCGATGCGGCCCCTGGACAGCGCCGGGGCCGCCGAGGTGCCCGAGCCCGGGCTGCGGCCGGACGACGCGCCGCGGGGAGCGGCGGAGGAGCCCGCGGCGGCCGAGGCAGCGGGGACGCCCGGCCGCGGCCGCTGCGGGCTGTGCGGCTCCTCGCCGTGCGGCTGGTGCGCGCCGCCGGGTGAGTGGGTGCAGACCCGGGCGCGGGTCTCGGGGGGCGGGGCCCGCGGCCGCGGGCGGGGGCGGGGGCGGGGGCGCAGGGAGGACCGCGCGCGCCCCGACCCTCCGCGGCCGCCCTGCGGGTGCGCTCGAGCGCTCCCCTTGGGGTCTGCAGAGCCGAAGCCCCTTACGGCCCCGCCGGCGCGGCCAGCGGAGAAAGTTTCTGGCTGTGTCGGGAGCCCTGTTGGGCCCCTGAAGCCGTTCCTGTAACTGAGCGTTGCGGCGGGGGCCGCGGAGTGAGGCTGCGGTGGGCGCGTAGGAGCCCCCGGGGCCGGCTGCGGGCGGGAGCGGCGCGAGGCAGCGATGCGGGCGCGGAGCCGCCTTCCTGCAGGGGAAGTTGAAAAGCCCAGAGTGGGGGCGCCCGGCGGCTCAGTCGGTTCAGCGTGGGGCTCTCCGTCTCCGCCCAGTTCTCCATCTCAGGGTCCTGAGTTCAAGCCCCGAGTTGGGCTCCATGCTGGGCATGGAGCCTACTTGATTAAAAAAAAAAAAAAAAAAAAAAAAAGCACAGAGTCTAGAAAATGTTTGCCTTTAAAGTCTTACACTCTTGGGAAGGCAGAGTTGAGTGGGAAACCACCTGGTTCTTAAACTTTTGGTGTTAGGACTTTTTTGCTTTTGTAGTTTTTACAGTATCTTTATTCGTAACACCTCACACTGAACAAAGCCAAAAGTCCATTAATGATATAATGAATATTTTGTGATTCTTTTTCTATTTTTTTAAAAAATATTTTATTTATGTATTTATTCACGAGAAACAGAGAGGGGGCGGGGGGAGGGGGGGACAGAGACACAGGCAGAGGGAGAAGCAGGCTCCATGCAGGGAGGTCTCCAAGGTCACGCCCTGGGCTGAAGACCGCGCTAAGCCGCTGAGCCACCCCGGCTGCCCTCTATTTTTAAAAATTTGAATCATATTATAGACCTGAAACAAACATGGGAGGACTAGGATTAGCATTAGTTGCTAATTAGGATTAGTTGGCTAAACAAGCCAGAGGCACAATATTACATACATTGTTAGGAGGTTCAGACCTGTCTCAAAAGCCAGGTACCTTGGGTAGAAACACCCTGATCCTGTTCAGCCTCTTCCTTCCACAAATGAGGAAGGTGAGGACTTGCGGGGGGGGGGGGGGGGCGGGGCAAGGGGGTTGCTTTGTTTTCCCCTAGATCTGGCAAGTAAGTATGAGTGAGACACAGCACAGGCGGGTGCTACAACAAAGCTCATGCTCTCAGCATGCCAGAGACCCAGGCCAAGGCCCTTTCTGCTGACCACAGTGCTCCTTTAAGCATATTCCTCTTTAAACTGCACCATCCACCTGGAGCATCTTCCTGAAAGAAGAGGAAATAGATCTCCTGTTGCAAGACAAAGTTACACCGTCTGCATCATCTCATTCTCTGACCCCAGATTTCTACACCTCTAACCCAACCCCATTTGCCCCTTCTCCCTATTGATTATGAGCTTCCCGTAATATAGGGAGACGAACCCCAGAGGATGATTCTTGCTCCATTTTTGTCCTCAATACTAACAAATGACCAGACTTCTGGTTATTTATGCATGACTGGTACCTCCAGAGCAGGGGTCACTCCAAGCTGTGTTGACCAGATGTGCAGCCCATGAAGAGGTGAATTTCTCACCTTATCAGTTTTTATGGCTGTCATTTGGTGAAATGCTGAGTCAGTCCATACAGACTCTTAAATGTTTCTGCTGTTCAGTGTGAGGGCAGCACATGCCAATGTGATAACCCTATCTTAAGCAACTGCACTTAAGAATCTTGTGGGGTATTTTAACTTAAAAGAAAGCATTTAACTTCAAGGAATGACAGTAAGACTTAGTAATAGTGATTGTAAGATTACGAGATAATATTCTGAAAACAGAATTGCTTTAACACTTTAAATCACTGTACTGTTTGTTGTCATTGAACTTTGTGATGGTGTCATTTTAATGGCTTAATCATGGTTATCACAGGAAAGCTCATTTTCAAATTCAGGTTGAGACCCTTACCTGTTTTTCTGCCTTCTTGGATAGCCTTCCCCGGCAGCATACAGCTATCTTAAGACATCTATTTACTTTTTTAAGGGACAGTGTGGATCTTAGACTGAGGCAAGAAGTTCTAGATTTGTGCCTCGTCTGCTCCTGAAAAGAGTTCTCTAGTGTAGCACTGGTTCTCAAGCTGGTAGAGCTTTTTACAGTTGCAGAGATTCTGTACCAGTGGGTTCAGGAACTGAAGTTTAAAAAGTTACTCAGTTGATTCTCATTCCCAGCCAGGGCTGTGAATCACCAGCTTAAAGCAGAGGATAGAGAAACGGAGCAATTTTTCAATTTTCTTCTAACTCAGGAAATTACACTGTGGCCACTTACTTAATTTGAATTTAGAGTTGCCAAATTATTAGCTATGCTTGTAGTGGAATATGATCATAGAAGCACATTACATAAGCAGATACCTCTTTGAATTATGCTACTTTCTTGTTCATCTCCATTGGCAGAAAGGAAATTATTCAGTAAGAGACGGGTCTGCCTGAGTAGAACCAGGCCTCACCCTCATAACAAATAATCAAGCTCAGCCAGGCCTTGTAACAACAGGCATGTCCCAGTCAGCGATCATGGGCCTTAACGTGTTTATAGGCAAGAAAATATGTGAGTGTGGCAGTGTTTTGAGAGACAAAAGAAAATTAGAACCAGGGGTATAAAGTTAAGTTTTTAAAAAATTAAATATCATGTGAAGTTACAATATTCCTGGAGAAAAATTTAAAAGTTTAGGTTGGAGAAGATCCTTGAAATATAGACCAGGGAGATGTTTTCTGTCCTGGATCTTCCTGTTCTGTCTGAGGTTGCAGGTTCTATGTATGAGTTGGATTTCTTTTAAGAAACTTTTAACTTATTTTATTTGGACCTGAACTCTGAAATTTCAGAAGCTGAACTCCGAGGCTGACCACAGCCAAGGCATGTATTTTGTGGCACTTAACTTGGAAGTCTTCTAAAGTTTCCTTCTCGTGGGCTGAGTATGTGCAGTTTGTTTCTGTAGTATCTGAGCACCTAGGTATTGAACAGAATGTGGAGGATTCTGGCACTTAAAAACATATAACCCTTGACATGACAACTGGTAGCTTCAGATGATTTTCTTTGACTAAAGAAAATCTGTTCTTTGAAGAAGAGGTAGAGGCCTCTGAGCACATGTACCTGCAACAGGAAGAGGTAGAGGCCTCTGAGCATACCCGCATCTTTTTTTTTTTTTACTTTTCTTTTTTTTTTAATTTATAAATTAATTTTTATTGGTGTTCAATTTAGCAACATCCAGAAAAACACCCAGTGCTCATCCCGTCAAGTGTCCCCCTCAGTGCCCATCACCCATTCCCCCCCCCACCCCCCGCCCTCCTCCCCTTCCACCACCCCTAGTTCATTTACTACAGAGGTCATGCTGTAGCATATGCCCCTGGGAAGATAGTGCATCATCATACTTTGGTCCCAATTCACAAGTGTTTGTCACTTGTGGGCAAAGGTATCCAGCTAATATAAAGACGTTGAAATGTATTACCTGGTGTCTGCATTTGTCAGAGAAGGGCGTTTTTCATAACCATGATTATGCAATATTGTTTCTATAGCTGAGTAACATGTTATAAATCCCCAGCCTGGAATGACAGTCCTAGTTTTACTACAAATGGCAGTGCCCAAACAATACACCCTTCCGTTTTGCTGTGCTCCTAACTGATAAGGACCAGTAGTGTTTCCTTCTTATTCTCCCCTTATTTTTAATTTCAAAAAAAAAAAACTAATATATTCCTTGGTGTGTCACCTCTCTTTTAGGGAGTTCTCTGCTTACTCTGTCCCTTTTTTGCTCCGCTTTGAATGACAGGGTTGGGGAGGGTATGAGATTGAAAACAGGTTCTTGTCTTAGGTAACTAAGATAGAGGAGGTGGCTAAACAAATGTTTAATGCTCATACAGTAAGTCATTAATGGATTGAATATGATGCCCTAGAGAAAGCAGAAGTTTCCTGGTTCAGATCTAGCCAAGAAGTTAGTGGTTAATGGCAGTTCTAATTTTTAAAAACTATATTTTAAAGCACTTTGAGGTCAGAGAGGTGGTAGATATCCTAGCCCCTGCCCTCAAAGAGTTTGTGTTCTAAACGGAAACAAAATCATAAACCATGAAAAATAAAATATTTGATTAACAGTTCAAAATCACAAAAACAGAGCCTTCCCAGATTATGCTGTCGCCAGTGGTGTTAGACTTGGCGTCTTTCCATGAAGTTCTCTCATATTATTTCATTCAGCAAGTATTTAATCAAGGTCTTCTGTGTGCCAGGCATAAACAAGACAGTGAGGTCCCAGCCTGGAAGAGTCCACAGGCTTGTGGGAGAAGTAAGATAATCAACAAGTAGCCATATGACACCGCTATAAACTGTTGTCCAGAAGGAATGTGTTCTTCATAAGGCCCGGTTCACCAGTGAGATGATATAAATTATCACTCGGAAGCATTTTTCTCTAGCCATCTTGACAGGCGTTTCTTAAAGATTTCTCTCATTGTCTTGGCAAGCATTTTTACTTCTTTTTGACTTACAAGTGAGGGATGATTCTTGAGCCAAAGGAAAATCCATTTTATAGGGTAAAACTGCATTTCAAAGTTACAGGTTTAAATTGTTGCTTTCATCAATGATTCTTCATTTTTGGTGGGGAAATGGCTTGGGTCCAGAGAATGGATATGCTTAGGAGACAGTATTTGTAGCCTGTTAGCTATTAACACTGTTCCATTTTTCTCAATTCCTAAGTGAAAATAATAAAACCTACACTTGGAAGCAAGGACTAACCAGAACTTAATCTTTTTCAGAAGCCAAGAAGAAAGCACCCTGTCCTGGACTTGGCTTGTTTTATACATTATTGTCTGCCTTCCTTTTCTCAGTGGGCTCTTTATTTGTTAAAAAAGTGCAAGACGTCCATGCTGTAGAAATTAGTGCATTCCGATGTGTGTTCCAAATGCTAGTCGTTATCCCTTGCTTAATATACAGAAAGTAAGTATTTCTTACCTGCAAAGTAGAAGGTATTAACAAATGTTTGTGAATCTTTTGATCTGCTTATTTATTCTATAGTGTCTGCTTTATCCCTCCCATAGATTTACCAGGTTCCTACATCCTTTGGCTCTGATTAATAAAAAGTCTCGAGGACCCACCCACAGAATATGCTCTCATAAGCATATACCACATGCCCAGCAAAGGAGGGGAAAGAGATTGTTGTCCTGCACCCTCCGTTTTGAGAACGAAGCTTTCCTTGTACAATTCCCTCCATCTTGTACCACCCTTCCTTCTTTCCCTTGGCATACTAGTATTTAGAAGAAAAAAGTAAATGAGGAGAAGTGGTGGTGTCTCCTCATACCAGGGTTTCTTTCAGTAGAATGGGCTGCTCTGTTATCACGGCATACAGAAGGTTACTGTAATAATATCTAGGTCTACCCCTAGGGTGATGTGGGAAAGGAAGAAGGTAATTTTGAGCAAGGCCTTTTAAAATAGTTTCATATTTAGTGTCCTCATCTGTGAACTGAGGGAATTATATATACCTTTGTTGCAAGGGCCAAATAAAATTTATTATAGATCAGAGCGCTTTGTATAGAATGTAACAGTATATGAAAACTATGTTCCCCATCCTTACTGTTCTCTCCCCACACAGCACCTCTTCCCCTTCCATATAGAATCCCTTCCCTTCCCTTTCCCAGGTTAAAATTATGCCTCTCTCACCCCATTATAACCTCTGCCCACTCCTTGTACTTAGAAGCCTTGGAGGAGAGACCAGTTGGGTCCCTTGTGGATGTCTGGCTCTTTCACTCTTTGGGCAAAAAAATGCTTAAACCCTAAACTAAATGCTTCAGTCGCATGCCACCAGCCTCCTTGTATCTATAACACAGTACAGATTCATTTCAAAGAGTTTCATTCCGTATCCTGAGGATTTGATGAAAAAGGTCAAAGAAAACTTACTAAGATTTATATTGTCAGAAATTCCTATGTAAGTGTGGACAAGTCACAGTATTTTAGGAAATGATGATAAAACTTCAGAAATTTCTAGGGTTGCAACAGACCACTGATGCTAACACAATTTTCTTCCCTATAATAAAAGAATTGGCAGTGAAAGGCAAAGAATTTTTTTAAATCTTAAGCACCAATCTGTTCTGACCCATTTTATGTTTCATTATAATGGAAGATGAAATGGTATTCCAAGCATTTTCAAAGTATGAGTCAAAGGTGACCCATACTTACATTTCTAACTCCAGATATCCAGGGGTCCTCATGTCAGGCCTACAGGCTACCCTACAGATGTTCAGTGCTGGCATAGTCAGCAGGCTGCACCTAGCCTGACACGTACCCAGCACTTTGCTTGGTAAATATTTAAGTTTTAAAAAAAATTTAGTGGCTTAACTCTTCCTGCAGAGAACAATGAAAAGTTGTCTCACATTCAATGGCAAAAATAAATTTTAGCATTGCTTCCACTTTTATAGAAAAACGCCTAAGTTTGGCAACACATACTAGCCATGACCAAATTTTCTTATGTAGGACAGCTCAGTCTTGAAATTATATTGATTATAAAAATTCCATGTTGTCAGTGTAGAAAATCAGGGGAAAATAAAGAAAAATTATGTATGAGTCCATTTTTAAGGTTTGCCCACAATTAACATTTCAGTACCTTTTTTGTCTTTTATGCAAGCGTATAAACATAGGGAAAAAATTCTATTTGCTGAATTATTGTACTATTTATGGAGTTCTCTTTTGCTATTTTTGCTTATACTGTGAACACTTCCATGTTTTTAGCTATACTTAGAACCCACTGTTTAAAGCTGTGGGCACTATTATAATTAATTTACTATTCCCTTATTTTTTGACAGTTAGGACTTGAAAAATAATGCTTAATTAAGAACTGCAATATCAAAAAACAAATGTCAAGTTGGTTTAATGTGCGTCCCTCCGTTTGAATTTGCAGAAGTGGGTTTATAGGCCCCAAAGGTCAACGCATTTTCCTCGTTCTCCGAGGAGTTCTGGGCTCCACGGCCATGATCCTATTGTACTACGCTTTCCAGGCCACATCCCTCGCCGACGCCACGGTTATCACCTTTAGCACGCCCGTGTTCACGTCCATCTTTGCTTGGATATTTCTCAAGGAGAAATACAGCCCTTGGGATGCGCTCTTCACCGTCTTCACCATCACCGGTGTGACCCTTATCGTGAGGCCCCCGTTCCTGTTCGGCGCCAGCGCGGCGAGCGGGGACCGGAGCTACTCAGCCCACCTGAAGGGCACGTTCGCCGCGGTCGCGCACGCCGTCTTCGCCGCCCTGACTCTGGTCATCCTCCGCAGGATGGGCAAGTCCGTGGACTACTTCCTGAGCATCTGGTACTACGTCGTCCTCGGGCTGCTGGAGAGCGTCGTGGTCCTCTTCATCCTGGGGGAGTGGAGTTTGCCCCATTGCGGCCTGGACAGGCTGTTTCTCATCCTCATCGGCCTGTTTGGTTTGGGGGGTCAGGTGTTTCTCACCAAAGCCATCCAGATAGAAAAGGCAGGGCCGGTGGCAATAATGAAGACCATGGATGTGGTCTTTGCTTTCATCTTGCAGATTATTTTCTTTAACGATGTGCCCACGTGGTGGACGGTGGGCGGGGCCCTGTGCGTCATAGCGAGCAGCGTGGGCGCAGCGATTCGGAAGTGGTGCCAGAGTGCGCCGTGACTCGGCTGCGGCCCGGTGTGCGCGGTGAGGCTCGGCTCGGCTCGGCTCGGCTCGGCTCGGCTCGGCTCGGCTCGGCTCGGCTCGGCTCGGCTCGGCTGCGGCCCGGTGTGCGCGGTGAGGCTCGGCTCGGCTGCGGCCCGGTGTGCGCGGTGAGGCTCGGCTCGGCTCGGCTCGGCTCGGCTCGGCTCGGCTCGGCTCGGCTCGGCTCGGCTGCGGCCCGGTGTGCGCGGTGAGGCTCGGCTCGGCTGCGGCCCGGTGTGCGCGGTGAGGCTCGGCTCGGCTCGGCTCGGCTGCGGCCCGGTGTGCGCCGTAAGGCCCGGCTGCGGCCCGGTGTGCGCCGTGAGGCTCGGCTGCGGCCCGGTGTGCGCGGTGAGGCCCGGCTGCGGCCCGGTGTGCGCCGTGAGGCCCGGCTGCGGCCCGGTGTGCGCCGTGAGGCTCGGCTGCCGCCCGGTGTGCGCGGTGAGGCCCGGCTGCGGCCCGGTGTGCGCCGTGAGGCCCGGCTGCCGCCGGGTGTGCGCGGTGAGGCTCGGCTGCCGCCGGGTGTGCGCAGCCTGAGCTCGCGTCCCGCGCGCCCCACCGTGCGCACGCCCAGAAGCAGCATTTCCTTCACTGATTATACTTAATAAATTTCATAATTAAAGTACCGTTTCTGAATATGGGATGTCTTTAATGAGCTAAGAATTAGCCAGTCAGTGTGGTCTAGCAATTTTCTTTTTTTTTTCCCCCTCAATGATGTGTTGGTTTGGGTTTGGGTTTTTTATTGTTCTTGGGGTGGCGTCGGTAAGAGGACAGATCATTTGTTGCAAAAAGCCCTGCCAAATGTTTTATGACTGGTGTATGTGATTTCTTTGAAGCATATTTTTGGTACTGATGGTACTGATAGAGGTGGGAGAAAATTTTAGAACCTCTTTTAACCAGTGTAGAGGCTAAGAAACTTATGGATAATAATGCTGCTATAATTGGTATTATTATGTTGGAAATTCATTTGAAACCTAATTCCACTTAGGAGGCCAAAGCTGAAACTTGGAAAAGGTGCCTACTTAATGGTGTTAATAATACAAATCAGCCTTATTTTCAAGGCTTTTATAAATGATTATTATTCTTTTAACCCATATGAGTGCCTTTTCATTTTGATGCCAGAATTTTTATATGTAAAGTTAAAAAACATTTTTGATCACCCCGTTTGGCTAGTTTTCTGTTTCAGTGGCATTCATGATGGTAGCTCTGTCATTCTGTAATTTTAAGTTGTCCTCTGTTTTTTTGAAACTGCACTACATTTTTCTTCACTTTCTAAGATTTCAGGTCTTTAAACCACAAGAGAAATCTTGGCATAACCAGTGTGCACATTTCCATCCTGAAGTATTTTCCCCTCACTAGAAATGTGATTTTCTATAACTTCTCTTTGAATTTATAGTATGATGCCAAATAAAATTTTCTCAGGATTTTATTAGGTTGAACCATATGAAATTGCTGAAATTTTACCATTTTAACTAACAAAAATCATAGTTTCTTATGGTTCACCCTAATAGATACCTCCCTTACCTTCTTTACACCAAATATTTAGAACACTGTGGCATATATTTTTTTAAAACAACTTTTTAAAAAATACAGTGATCCTCTTAAACTTATTTTTATAGTCTTTTTCCCTTATGGATTTCTATATAATAGTGTTTCATGTTATTTGTTAAATGTAAAGACCTGTGAATCCATGGTTGATTGACTTTTGTAGTTGCTTGATTAGAAAAAAAAAAAAAATCACTGTTAAGTTCTAGTATATCAGTCTGTTATTAAATGTCAATGCTGCACCATGATACGAACTTCATGAATTCAAACATTTTATATCTGGAACTTCATCAGGCCAATACTCTGCAGTTAAGGAGAGAATATAATATTTAAGAAAGCTTGGGAGGTTGATCGGGAAGTAGAGAGTACACACAAATGATTCTTTATCACAATAAACCCTTTATTGGTGAAACTATGATGGTTTCCAACTCTTACTGTCCAACCTAGCAACTGTTATTATCTTAAGCCTGTATATTGGTAAGATTATAGGCTTTCTCTCCCTTTCATCATAATTCTTCAAAGAAAGAACGAACTTGGCTTCTGAGGTTTATGCCTTGGTGAGAAAGGATCTTTTCTAGTAGTTTCAAGGGGAAATTTTTAGCTTGCTGATTTCCCCAAATGTTTCCCACCTGACAAATCCTAAATGAAATCTACTTAAGGGAGTCACACTATCATTATAATTTTAGCCTAACCCACAATTTTTGGATCTAGAGTTGCAGAAGCATCATTTTATAAGGATATTAGATAGTTACAGGATCAGAGCACTTTAGAACTCAAAGGTTAGAAATCCTCTTGTAGGAACCGCACTGCATAGATAGGGATGCTGGGGAGGGGATCTGCCCAAGATGGGTTTCCATGGCCTTCTCCTCTCCCTTACTTCCACGATAAAGTATGGAAAGTAAATGACTGCTTAAGCTACCTAAGGTAAATTAACTCAGGGAACCCTCTCCTGGTTCTTTACCTTGCACAATAAAAGAACCTATGGGACATTGAGAGTTAAATCCATTTGGGCCTGTACACTAGAGACATGTTTTATTTCAACAGTGTGGTTTAAGTACTTGAATGTCACAATATATGACCAAGGTTGGAGAAAATGTTTCTTCTCTCAACTTTTACAGGGTGTCATTCTTAAACACTTTTATATAATGTCCAAGGTATATACAAGGATGTGTATTGTAACAATTATAAGTGTATATTTTACAAAGATTGTAGTTTCTATATCTTGAAAATATTTTTGTAAATTGTTTTTATTTTATAAATACTAATAAAGTTAATATCGAAGAAGGCTGCATGTTGGTTTTTATGATTATAGTAAATGTGCTCACTGACTTATTTCCTTTTTCATCCATGTGCTTCAAAATTAATTTTATAAAGGATATTGATCTCTGAATGACTATTCAGCTGTGATGTACATCTCAAATTTCAATCTGTTTTTTTGTTTCCTTGGTACTGTTATATCCAGTCTAATATCTCTAAAATAAAGACCCTAACCTTCCTTTCCAGTAAGGCCTTCATCATTGTAGACTCCCAGAGCTTGGAGTAGCTTTGAACCCATACTTTTATTTCCATAGCTAATATGTCACTAAGTCCTGGAGTGTCTGTCTTCTTATTGTCTCATGGATTCATTCTTTCCTTGCCATTTCCACTGCTACCATCTTAGTCCAAGACTGACCACCTCATGGCTGAATTATTAACAATTATAATAATATTCTAATGGGTTACCTACTGCTTGACACTTTTCCACTCAGATCCTTGTCTCACTGCCAGATGGACCTTCCTAAAGCCCTGCTCTCATTGTTACTTTGGTTCTCATAAAACCAGAATGATGCCATATCACCTACCACATCTCATCCAAATTATTTTTCTGGCCCTACTCCCACTTTTCCAACCTGATTTCCCATGTCACAACACAAATCCATACTCTCATCAATCTTTCCACGGACTCCCACATTTGCCAAGGGATTCCTTCCTATGTCTCCCCTGCTGCCTTTGCCTTCTCTTTGTCCTCTAAACCTCCTAGCCTCCAGGGCAGCCCCGGTGGCCTGGCGGTTTAGCGCCGCCTGCAGGCCGGGGTGTGGTCCTGGAGACCCGGGATCAAGTCCTGCACGGGGCTCCCCGCATAGAGCCTGCCCCTCTCTCTCTCTCTCTCTCTCTCTGTGTCTCTATGAATAAATAAATAAAAATATTTAAATAAATAAATAAATAAATAAACCTCCTAGCCTCCAAAAGCTCAGCTTGAGATTTTGTTTCTTCTGCTGCTTCCAGCTTCTGCCACCCACACTAGCCCACTCTGACAGAGTGGATAAGGCACTGGAATAGGAAGGAGTCTAAAGATAAGAGTGTGGTTGTGTCACTTTCCAGATGACTTAGTCACAATGTATCTCAGCCTGTCCTCATTTGTTAAATAGAATATTACTTGCCCAACCCATGTTCCAAAGGAGTGCCACAGAAGGACTTGCAGACCACAAAGGAAGATAACACTACCGTATCAAACTGCAGTTAGAGGTTAACATTCTCCTCTTAAAAATTATGTCCAGTTCTGGGTCCTTCGTCCTGAGCAGTTTCACGAGGACTGCAGGAATAGTCTAAAGGATTTCAAACCTCATTTGACTTCTTCCTGCCAGAACACAATTCCACTGTTGGACAATTCTCAAGTTCCTGGCTGATCTGCCCACATGGGTACCAAGGGTCACCAGTCTTATGCATAGGTGTTGCCACTTTTCCAAAAGTTCTGGCTTTGGCTCTAATCCTGTGTATTATACTTGAATCTGGCTGGGGAATGATCCTGATTTTTTGTGTTTCCCATGCACTACTCTCTGTACTCAGTATTGCTTTTTTAGCCCTTATCTGTTCACTCAGTAAGCACAATTAGTCTCTTAAGGGTAATCTAGTGGTAAGAGCCAGATGTCTTTATGTAGCATATTGGCCTCTGATGTAGTTGTATGGAGCTGTGGTCAGTACTGGGCATTAGGATTTGATTCTTAGGGTGTAGGTTGGGCACATGAAGCCTGGGCACTACCCCAAGCACACCATCATATGGTCTCTTTGGTCTAAGAATTCACTTAGAATTCTTCAGGCTGCCCTAACAGGGACTCTCTGATCCACAAAGACCTATCCATGTTTTAGCCTATTTGAACACAAGGTTTGGAGAAGCTGGATTTGGAAAACCAATTCACAGACAGCGTGTGAAACCTGGCGCTGCCTGTCTTCTAGAAATTGGGGTGAGGCTTTATAGAAAGAAGGAGGGTAAGGAGAAGACATATCTAATGTCAAGGCAGGGCAGAAAATGTTGCATCATAGAAGTCCAGTCCACAAGAAATATTCCACTGGGTTGCATGAGGTACCATGCTAGATATCATCTTTTAAGCCAGATTTTTAACAATGTAAAAGAATGATATTCACACTATATTTTAAATAGTTATTTTTCATAACTATTATTTATGTTAACATTATGTAATCATTTTAATAAAATTTTTTTAGTTTTGCTTTCAAATGTAAATATCTATATATAACCCACTTAACAGAAGCTCTTTGGAGTTCTCAATAATATTTAAGAAAGTAAAGGAATACAAAACCAAAAAGTTCCCAAGCTGCAGATTTAATGTATAGAATTCTCAAATTTGAAAACTTAAAAGCAATGATTAAGCCCACTATCAAATCTATCAACTTTTTCATTTCAAACCTGACAGTTTGAAATGCAGCTAAATAACAATTTGTAAATTAGAAACATTTTTAATGTGATGTACCATTTTAGAATTATGAGTTACACAACCCTAGATCTACATAAGAGATCCAAATTATCTACCCGACAGAGAGCAAAGGAACAACAAGAAATCCAATTGGCCTATGCTCATAGGGTCATATCAAGTTGTCTTTGTTGCTTCCTATGTATGTGTCTTAGCTCCTTTGTACATGCATTTTAGAAAAGTCAGAAGACTTTGATACTTGGCAGGTAAGTATGTATATTGGTACAACTTCTATGAAGGGCAATTTGGCAGTGTCTATCAATTTACAAATGAACGTACTTTTTCACCCAGAAATTCCATAATTCCATTTCAAGAATTTATCATACATATATATATACTTATTGTATCATATATATATACTTATTGTAAAATAAATGTACAAGTTTATTCATTGCAGCATTACTTGTAATACAAAAAAATAGAGCTAGTCTGATGTTAAATAAGTAATGGTAATGGTAATGAGTTAAATGACTAAACAAGTAATGGTACTGAAAGGGTGGAAGAAATTTTCCTCTGTCCAAGATTCTTCTAGCTGGATTAATAACTAAATTTACATAAGATAGATTAATGGAAGAAAAAAAACCTCACAAAGTTTTATTACATGTGCACAGAGCCCAATAATGAAATTGAGACCTAAAGAAATGACCAAGGCAGGCAGTTTTAATACTTTGTAGACAAAGAGACAATAAATCTATGAGGAATTGACAGGACAAAAATAACTGTGGGAGCTTCAGTTAGTAAAGAATTCTAAACAGTATTTAGGCTTAATAAATCAGTAAAAAAGTAACAAGAGTTGTTTATACAGCCTTCTTGGCTCTAAATTTCCATCTCTGGTGATAAAGATATCTCTACTTCTTCATACAGGGAGGGCACTTGGGAGATTTCTTTACTGTTTTCAGGGGGACAGAAGAGGGCCTGAGTGTTCTTGCACAGGCTGTGTCTTAAGTAACTTTTATTTAAAATATTTGATATGCCGAAGTGACATATTTGGGGTGGACTGCCCTTGGTCCTTATGATGCATACATAAAATGAAATACACAATAAAAATAAATTAAGGAAGAGCAAGGAAGCTTTCTTCGTATGAGTGTGGAGTAATCCTCAAGATTATTGAGTAAAAAAGCCAGATCCAGATAGTAATACAGCATAGTATGTATTCATTTATGTAAAAGGAGGGTAAACAGGATATTCCAAGAGGATACACAAGGAGCCGGTAACATTGGTTGCCTTTAGGCAAAAGAATTTAGTGGCTGAAAGAGTGGAAAGGAGACTTTTAATTAAATTCCCTTTTATACCTTTGAAATTCTGAACCATGTATATATGTGACCTAGTCAAAAAACAAAATAAAAAATAAACTGGTGAAACAACAACAAAAAATGACTTGTAGAAAGGAAGGGAGAAAAGAAAGGAAGGGGTAAAATAGAGATAATAGAGATATCCATATACATATGCATAGAGAAATGTTTACCGCTTTAATCTGAGCCATCACTGTGGTTCACCATTACTGACTTCCTTTTGCCTCATTCAGCCCACGAATCAGGCTTAAATTCCCACATGCTCCATGGCTGAAGAAAATATAAAAGGAAAACCTGAATTTCAGCTTAATAAAATATATCTTCCAAGATCCCAGAAAGCACTGCCCAGCCCTGAGCCAAATATCTATCTTTCCATAGCACCAAAACCATTTTTACATGGAAAGGAAACTAACATTTACTAAATATGTCCCATCCAGGCCAGGAGCTTCTTGATTTCTGTCTCATTCAGTCCTTGCTAACTCTGGGAGATGGGCTGAATAGAAAACTGAAGTTCAAAGAAATTGAATAGGGTCAACCTACCTAGTAAAGTCTAGTGCTCTCACTTGTAAATGGTGAAGTTGGCCACTACCCTAGGTCTACCTGACCACAAAGATTTGATCTTTCCAATTCCCCATGTCACCTCCCTAGCTGGCATAGAATGCACACTAGGGAGTCACTGTAGCATTTGTCACTGTGGTGAAAAGATTGTTTCTTGACTTTGGGATTTGAAGGTATGTATGCCCTCTTCGTCTCTCCTTTCCCATGCATGTAGCAAGAGCTGAATGTGAAAGAATAGAAGGTGACAACACTGCTTATATTTTAGTTTTATTTCTTTCAATCTATCAATATTTATTGAGAAGTAGCCATATACAATCACAATCAAAGCAGGGAAACAGCAAATATTGTCAAGTATTGCTTTCAAAATGTTCAAAACTGGATGCAAACATGACATACACACACTATAATAATCCATACATATATGCTGCAATGAGAACCTCGAAATGAGATAGTCTCCTAAGGTGACAAATCAAGGAAAAACAAAGAACAAAGGTCACCTAAAGATACAGAATTGAATTCTGGGTCAGCCACATTTAGCCATAATTTACCTAGATGTACTAAAAACATTTCTAAAGATATAATGCACCAATTGGAATAAGGGTTGGCCAGGCTTGGAAACAGGAAAGAAGGGTGGCTGCATCAGGCATGTTCCCATTGTAGAGATGGGCTGCACCAAGATGGTGAGTTCCTAGTTTTTCTCTTAAAGTGCCCCCAGTAGCTAAGAAGGGTCTAGAGGCATAATCACAGAGGTATCACCACAATCACAAGGCAATAACAATAATCACTACCCTTTATTGTATCCTTCATGTATCAACTACTCTCCTAACTGCTTTTTGTACTCTGGATCATTAAGTCCTTGCAACTCTGTAAGGAAGGCTTTTTATTGTCTTCATTTCATCCTGGAGGAAATAGAGGCTTGAAGAAGTTACATGACATGTCCAAGTTAAGTGACTTGTCTACTTGCTAATAAGAGTCGGAAATTGGGTCTTAAAACCCTGGTCTGTTAAACTCCAAGTTTACATTCTGGACTCTGCTCCTCTACCGCTCACCCTAAGCCTGAAGCCATGCTTTAAAAAAAAAAAAAATCCCAAGTTTTATGTGCCCCCTGGCACACTGCAGAGTAGCTCAAGGGACTCTTCAACTCTATTTTAAGAAACATGGCCAATGATTATGCAGTTAAGTCCTCATGCTACTGAAAACTAGAACTATAAAATCACAACCCTTATTCTTTCTATATCCATGTTATCAGTATCTATGCAATTATAATTTGGCTTCTCATATACTTTAAATGCAGAGGATAATGGATTAAGCAAAAGATTAAGCCCTTGGTTCCCTACACTGTTATATTTCTCATTATATACTAGTAAAATTGGCATTGTTCCACTTATTGGTCTCCATATACTTAGTCATTATGACTCTTCCCAGAGGGATATATTGTTATTCCCAGCATCCCTCATCCCTTTTCTTCTAAGCTATTACTCCTATATTACACAGGGTAATTATGCTAGCTCATATAACAACCCCCAAATCTCAGGTATGTGCCAATAGAGTTTTATTTCTTAATTATATCACAGTCTGATTAAGTTGCAAGTTATAAGCTCTCTGTAGTTTCTCCTTTAAGTAGTGACTCAGGCTTCCAGGCTCCTGCCATCCTAAAGTCCTAACTTCTTAAACATGTAACCTCTAAGCTTGCTGCAGATTTCATTACCACATGGACTTGCATATGTGGAACATCACTTACACCTAAATCTTACTGACCTTAACCTAACTGAAAAGGAAGGTAGGAAATAAGGTTTTCATCTGGTTCCAGGAAGAGGAAAAGAAAATAGAACTTGGTGAACATATAACAGTATCTGTACTGCAACCCCATCCCTTTGGAGAACCACCCAAACCTAATTCCATATAGTTCTAGTGGAACTGGCAATACAGAATCTCATCAGCAATGATGGCCTAAGGAGTGGGTGGGCCTATGACCTGAATGCAACAAAGTCAAGTTTCTCTCTCCTGATCATTTGAACATTAAGCAGAGTCACCAGAGCAGAAGAAGGGACATAGCTGAGTTGTCTGACAGCAGTGTTCAGTGAGGTGGGCCTTGAGTGCTGGCTGGCAAGAGGTGTCCAATTCTTTAGTCAAGTCTGTGAGCTCACCACTATCATTCCAATTAATCCCCTATTCACAACTAAAGTAGAATCAGTTTCTGTTACTTGTAACCCAAATAGATAAAATTTGCTATCTATATGCTGACCAACCAAATTCTCACTCCCTCATGACTCAGCCCTGAACTATGATAATTTCACTGAGGTGGTGCCTCCCCTTGGGTATCTGATGCAGTGTCTGACCAATCTTTTTCAGGTGACACCACTTTATCTCATTACAAGCCGTCTTTGAATTTCTATGAACATGAAATTTCTATGAAAAAAAGCAATTAAAAATATAAAGCAGATGTCTAAGGCCAAATAAGTGATAAAGACAACATGATATCCTCAACAAGGGTATCAAAAATCAAGATTTTACAATAATAGCACAGTCCAGTAGAAGCATAATGCAGGTCAAAGCTCTTAAAATTTCCTCTCAATTTTTCCTTGGAATAACCTTATGAGATTGATGTTCTTTTCCCTCTTTTATAGATAAGAAAGATAAGACTCAGCATGTTTAAGAGACTTCTGTAAAGTCACACAGCCAGCAAAGGACAGAGGTAGAGCAGGCCACACATAGGTCTATTTGACTTGAAGCAGTTTCTAATTGATCTCATGCTTCCCATTTATAATACAAAAAGTTTAATTGGTCTGGACTTTACCCTACAGGTTGAGAAGCAGGGCAGAGCCTAAACATAGTCCAGAGGAACAATACTCATACCACCAGTAAGATGTGTACCAAACCAGCTGCACCCTGTGAAGGCAGGAGACACCTGCTATGGAACTGAGAGGAGCAGGGATAAGGGGCTAATTGATTTCCCCAGCCAAAAACACCCACGAGAAGCAATGGTGAGGAGATCAGCAAGGTGAAAACAAGAGAAATGTTTACACTAACCGGAAAGAGATAAATGAGTTTGAACATTAGCAAAGGGCAGAGTTGATGATATAAGACAGTCATAACCCTGGCAGATAAACATGCAATTTCCATAAAGTGAGCGGAAGTGAGTGCCATAGGTCCCACCTGGTAGCTTACCCTTGGGAGGAGGAGAAACCAGAGCCCTGGAGCCAGGTCAGGGGTTACCCAGATTGGCTGGGAAGCAAGTCAGAGGGAGACCCAAGGTCTCCAAAGATGGGAAAGGAGATGGGAGTGTGCAACCATCCAAGGTGTGTTGTGAGAATACATGTGGTGGTGAGATCCATGTGGGCTGTCAGGGCAGACACACTTGCTTATTACTCATGCTCAGCAAGGACTGACCCCAAAAGGTAGAGCTCATCTAAACAGAACTCAGTGAAATGAGAACATCATGCTGAATTTGCCACATGCTTACATTATGCTTTTCCTATATTTAGAGTTTAAATACTTTTTATTTATGAAAGGATGGCAATAGTGTATAACCATTGTTTGGATGGCTTTGTCTGTCTTTTTTTTTTTTTTTTAATATCTTTACTTAGCAAATATAGAAGTTGACAACCTTATTTGGTCCTTCAGTTTTATTATTTAAGAAAAATTCTTAGTGGTAGGTAAACTTTTAAAAATCACGGGTTAAGGGATCACTGGGTGGCGCAGCGGTTTGGCACCTGCCTTTGGCCCGGGGCATGATCCTGGAGACCTGGGATCGAATCCCACGTCAGGCTCCCGGTGCATGGAGCCTGCTTCTCCCTCTGCCTGTGTCTCTGCCTCTCTCTCTGTGTGTGACTGTCATAAATTAAAAAAAAAAAAAAAAAAAATTAAAAAAAAAATCACGGGTTAAGATTCTATCCTCTCTCATACATACTGGATTTTTGCTTCTCCTAATTTTAACTACTCCCTCTACCAGAGCTCCATGCCTTTAGCCTATAAATATGCTCACATTTCTTCCAATTAAATCAAATTAAATGGAATCTTCCCTAAACTTTCCTTCCCTCCCCTCTAAATACATCCGATATCTATTTCTTCTTTAACTAGTTACCATTCTTTCCTCAATCTCGCAGCTGTTCCCCCCAATTTTTCACACTGGCACTTGAATATTCAACAATGATCAATAGCTTCTCCACCAGAATAAAGATTAATTAAAATCTGTTATTCAATTCTAAAGTTTTTTCTTCTGGTTGAATTATTGTGAAAATGGTACTGCCTTCTTCCTATTAAATCACCTTGGGAGGGCCCAGGATTTTGGTTCTATTACATGTTAGATGTTTATGTATAAGAGAAAAGCTATGTTCCAAACTGGTTTTTAAGTAAGTATTTTTTTTATCTTCTTATTTTGACTTAATTTCAGAATTACAGAAACATTGTAAGAATTATATAAATTCCCATTACCTTTTACCCAGATTCCCCAAGAGTGAATGAACATTTAAGAGTAAGTTATACACATGATGCCATATAGGTCTTGTGTTATTCAAGATTCTCCAGAGAAACAAACTAATAGAAGACATATATTCAAATCTTGAGAAAGAATTATTTTATGTGATTGTAGGGGCTGGCAAGTCTGAAATTTGTAGAGCAGGCTGGTAGCCCGGAAATTTAGGTGAGAGTTGATATTGATATTGTCTTGAAACTGAATTCTTCAGGCAAGCAGGCTGGAAATTTAGATAGACTTTCTATGTTGCAGTCTTGAGAATTCCTTCTCCTTTGGGAAGCCTAAATGCCTTCAAATGCTTGGATAAGGCCTCTTGAGGCCTTCAAATGCTTGGGTAAGGCCTTCAAATGCTTGGGTAAGGCCCATCCACATTACAGATGATAATCTGGTTTACTCAAAGTCTATTGATTTAAATGTTGATCACATTGGGGTGCCTGGGTGGCTCAGTCAGTTAAGCATACCATCTTAATTTCAGCTCAGGTTATGATCTTAGGGTCCTGAGATTGAGCCCCATGTCAGGCTCTGTGCTCAGCAGGACATCTGCTTGAATCCTCTCTCTCCCTCTCCCCTTCCTCTTTCTCTCTAAAAATAAATAAATAAATCTTTTTTTAAATTTTTTAAAGCTTTTATTTATTTATTCATGACAGCAGAGAGAAAGAGAGAGTGAGAGAGAGAGAGGCAGAGATACAGGCAGAGAGAGAAGCAGGCTCCATGCAGGGATCCTGATGTGGGACTCGATCCCAGGTTTCCATGATCACACCCCGGGGCCAAAGGTGGTGCCAAACCACTGGGCCACCCGGGATGCCCAATAAATAAATCTTAAAAAAAAAATTAAATGTTAGTCACATCCTAAAAATATCTTCACACCAATATCCAGATGGATGTTTGACTAAACAACTGAGCAGCATAGCCTAGCCAAGTTGACACATTAAATCAACCATCATACCCCTAAAATGGTCCTTTCAAAGGCTACCCAGAGGCTCAGGCTATGATTTTTCAGCAAAGACAGTGATAGTATTTCAAAAAGAAAGCTTTTAAAATTCAGAAATCATTTCCAGGAAAGTGGTCCTTCATTTTTTTCTAAAGATTATCTATTTATTTATTTATTTGAACGACAGAGTGAGACAGAGCATGAGCAGAGGTGGGGAGGCAGAGGGAGAGGGAGTAGCCGACTCTCACTAAGCAGGGAGCCGGACTTGGGGCTCAATCCCAGGACCCTGGGATCATGACCTGAGCTGAAGGCAGAGTCCTAACCCTAAACCACCTAGGAGGCCCCAGGACAGTGACTTCAATGAAATGGTTTAGAAGTTACCATTATCACAGAATGCTGATTTGGACATGTGCCTGGACTACACTTTAGGGAAAAAAAGAATCGTCAAGATACCTTAGACACAATAGGCTCAGGCCGCCCTTGGTTTAGAGCTCAATTTTACCAGTAGATGTCGCTATAGTCAGACATTATTTTAGAACAACACAAAAAGGTGACCTCATTCGTGTTCAAAGGATATGGGGGGGGGGCAGGGGGAGAGCGAACTAACTCTTACTCTTCTATATCTAAACATGTACTCTTCATTTTAAGAAAACACAGTAGGCATCTAATAATCATTTGTTGAGTGAATTAATGAATAACCAATGTATATTAATTATTCTACCTGGAAATTTTTATAATTGAGTTATGCTCTGATAGGTGAAGAGGAGGAGAATTTGTCACCCTAAAATGTGGCTCTTTGGCATAAAGACTATTTTAGGCTGATTATTGTTAAGAAATTGTAGATTCAGGAAAAGCTCTTTACCTTTCTTTCAAATGCCTAAATTTACATAACATTACAGGAAGAGCTATTATCAGAGATACCTTTTTACCTAAGAAACTTATCTGTAACACGGGGCAACCTTAGTTCCCTGAACATCTCCTTGCCCTTCCTCTGAATGGCCTTCCTTCCCTCTGTACCCATAGATTCCTACCCTTTCCCTTAGCTCAAGATGTTATGTTTCAACTACCTAGTTGCCCTTTGAGCGTCATATTTTTATAGGTTTCCCATATAGGTACATTACATTTTAAATTAAATTTTTCTATTGTTAATCTGTTTTATGTTAATTTATTTGACCAGCCAAAGAACCTAGAAGGGAAGTGATAAAAAGAAACAAACCAAAAATTGGAGCCACTTCTGCTAAACCCCACCAAGACCTAACATGTAACCTAACTGCAGTTTCAGCCTCCGGTAGGAGTGGAATTTTAAAACCAATCAGTCTGGAATTTCTTGATCCCACTAGTGAGGTCATTTGCATAATAAGGCCTCTGGGCTTGCCCTAAGGGAAAGTAACCTTGCCTGAAATAATCCACTCATAACTTCCTTGTCCCACTTGCTAGGTAAAATGCTGCTCTACACTGAGCTCAGTTTTACTAAAGAGCAAGATGTGATATGTCGAGTTCCGTGGGACAGTGAAGCATAGGCCACTTGTTTTGTCCTCCATCCAAGAGATAGGAAGGAGACAGATCTTCCTGGCACCAGAGAAAGGCAAGTTCTAAAATCTGGGAGAGAGAGCCAAGAAACAATTCCCACTAGTTTTCCTTCAACACCCACCATCTTTTTTTAAACTGAGGTTTGCCTGCATAAAACACAGAGATTAGGGAAAGTTTAGAATTATTCAGAGGTTTGCTACTGATTTCATATGAGAATATGCATTATATCCATTTTGAACTCTTGCTAAGGAGCTCACTCTGCCAAGTCCTTTATCTGATTCAATCCTCTCAAAACCTCATAAGGCAGGAATTTTTATTGTCCTAACTTTTATAGATGAAATATCTGAAAAATAACTGGTGGGGAGTTAGAGGTCAAGCAACTTGTCTAGTACCACCCGGTTAACGAATGGTAGAACCAGATCCAAACCCATCCCTGGATGAAGCACTCTGCCAGGCTCTCTTAGGTTATTATTCCCAGGTAACAGGCTCTAGGCAGAGTCTAACCATAGATTACATGTAGACTCAACCTTAAGTTCATTTTGCCCCATTCGTTTTAAAAAACTTAATTAACTGAATCATGCCTATGAAAGAGGTACTCTGCTTTGTGCTAGAAGAGAAATGTAAAGGAAAGAAGCCGAGTGCCCTTAGAATTTATAATTGAGTGGCAGGAGTGTGGGGAGGGGTGTCTGGAAATGAGGAGGGACTTGAATGAGGAAGGTCACCCGTCTCTGTCTTCTCCACATAGCTTAGGAAGGTTCGGGGAAAGTTGAGAAGATTGAGAGCAGCTGCTATGAGGAATGTGTTAGGTTAAATAATATGTCTGGAGAAGAGAAGGGTATTTCAGGATCTTTCTTTCCACTTCTTAGAATTAGTTGAGCTTATTTTCTAATCTAGTCTTGTCTCTCTTGCTTTTTTAAAAAAGAGTTGGTACTGCTTTACACTTTCCTTTCAAAGACCCCATTTATTTATTTGAGTGAGTGAGTATAAGTGGAGGGAGAGGCAGAGGGAGAGAGAGAAGCAGACTCTCATCCCAGGACCCCAGGATCATGACCTGAGCCAACGGCAGATACTTAACCAACTGAGCCACCCAGACGCCCCTCTACTCTTCTCTTTTGAAAATTTGTCAGCACTTAAATTTTTTATCACAAAAATAGATAATTGATAATATTACATTATGGAGGAGGAGGTGGCTTCTTTGAAATGCTTACTCGACTCTCAGAGTTGGCTTTTTTTTTTTTTTTTTAAAGGTTTTATTTATTCATTCATGAGAGACAGTGAGAGAGGCGCAGAGACACAGGCAGAGGGAGAAGCAGGCTTCCTGCAGGGAGCCCGACATGGGACTCGATCCCGGGTCTCCAGGATCAGGCTCTGGGCTGAAGGCAGCGCTAAACCGCTGAGCCACCCGGGCTGCCCCGTCTTTTTTTTTTTTTTTTTTTAAGATTTTATTTATTTATTCATGAGAGACAGAGAGAGAGAGAGAGAGAGAGAGAGAGAGAGAGAGAGGCAGGGACACAGGCAGAGGGGAGAAGCAGGCTCCATATAGGGAGCCTGATGTGGGACTCAATCCCGGGTCTCCAGGATCACGCCCTGGGCTAAAGGCAGCGCTAACCCGCTGAGCCACCAGGGCTACCCTTGATTATCTATTTAACTTTTTTTTCTTAAGTCATCTCAGTTCTGAAGTAAAGAAACAACCAAGTGAGAAATGGCTTCAAACCCCAAGTTGAAATTGTAAAACAAACATCTGCGTTTGCTAGTACCTTCAAGGCACGTGGGTTGTACTGCCCTAAATCTTACCTTTTGAACAATGTCATCTGCCTGCCTTGTGTTTCTTCCTAACCGTATACACATTTCCTGGCTCCACCAGAATGTTTTCATTTCTGCCTCATTCCACTTAAAATAGTTTGTTAAATTATCTCATTGCAGGGATGCCTGGATGTCTCAGCAGTTGAGCTCTGCTTTTGGCTCAGGGCCTGATCCTGGGGTCCCCAGATCGAGTCCCACATCTGGCTCCCTACATAGAACCTGCTTCTCCCTCTGCCTGTGTCTCTGCCTCTCACTCTCGGTGTCTCTCATGAATGAATAAATAAAATCTTAAAAAAAAAAAAAAGTATCTCATTGCATTTTATGTTTAGAAATCTCTTTGAGACATTCTTTTTTTTTTTTTTTTTAATCCTTTTATTACTCTTTTTTAACAAACGGCCCCAGGGATAGGGGACCAGGGGAGGGGGGTGGAGGGGAAGCAAGGCCCCAGCCCCACAACCCCTCCCCACCCACCCCATTCCCCCTTATATATTTATAATCTATATACAAGCCCCGGGGGGGGGTGGGGGGCAAGGGGAATTCCCTCAGCGGAATGGGGGCAATCCAGGCTCCTTGTCCCCTCGGGACCCAGGCTCCTCTGCCCGTCGGGAAGGCCCCTCTCGAGAAGGTGGCCCCGTCCGCTCCCAGGGCTTCGTCTTTGAGACATTCCATCCTGCTTCTAGCAAAGGCGGTAAATCTGTTTGAGTGTTAATTACTAATGTAATTTCTTCAGACTCAAATCTTCCCTCATACACTTTGCTTCAGAGCAGGTAGAAAATGCTGCCGTGGAGAAATTAAAGATAAAAATCTCTTAACTGACGATCTAATAACGAAGTCCATAACCAGTACCTTTTTTCAGAGAAGCCTTCAAAAAGTGTATAAACTGGTTTTTAAAGCCCTACAGAGGATGAGAATTCCCCAAACAGGAAACACAAATGGCTAACGAGTATATGAAAAAATTTCAACTTTTTGACAAAGTACATTAATACAGCAATGAGTTCTTTTCACTTTAAGTAAGAATCTTTGTTTTTGTTTTAATAATACTCAATGTTGGCAAGAGGGTGCAAATTGCCAGATGGCACTGTGGTTGGCAGTGTAAACTGTAAAATCTTTCTGAAAATAAATTTGTAATATATGTCATATCCTGTGGCCCAGGAATTCCATTTCTAGGACTTTTTCCTAAGACAACAGTCTGAATGCAGGAAAAAAAAAAAAACCCTTTACATAAAGATAATCTTTTTGTATAATTTATAATAATAAAATATAAAGAACTATACTCCTATTTGAATATATTAGTTTTTTTTAAACTACATCCATAGATTAGGATCCTAAGCATCCTTTTACAATTATGTTTATAAAGACAAAACTAAAGGCAAATAATTGTGATGTGACATTAAATGGAAAAATCAGAATAAAGATGTATAAGCAAATATATGTATAATACATATTAAGTACATATGTACATATATGTATATATACATCCACGTCGTCTTGTAAAATAACTAGAGGCACTCTGAGGCTTTAAGTATGATTCCACAAAGCGAAGAGAGCAGTTCAGTACCTTACCAATGTATTGTCATCACTCAAGTCATTAATTTCTGAACCATGACATGGTATCAGTGACACTTAGTACTTGTATTAGCTCAGATTCCCTAGAAGCAGAGCTTGAGACAGGGATTCGGGTTTATATGATTTGCTAGGTTGTGCTCTTCAGGAAGAGCCTGTGAAAGCTGAGAGGAAAAGAGTAGGGAGAGAAAGAGGCAAGGATGTGGTTTTAGGTAAAGTCTCATTCTTACTGATCCTGGGAGTGCACTGGAACAGAAACTATATCTTAGTGTTACAGGTGATTCCCTTCTCCAAGCTGTTCTGGGGTTGGGGGCTGGGGAGAGAAGGGTAGAATCATGGACAGCCAAGTTCAAAGCAGCAGGGCACAGGGTGCAACAGCAGAGAAGATCTGCACTGGTCCTGTTGTGTCAATGAAGCCATGTAGCCACAACTAAGCCATATGAGCATTAAATGACACCACTGTGTGGCCCTATAAGAACCATCAAGGAACATAGCTTTTTTTTTTTTTTTTTTTAAGATTTTATTTGTTTATTCATGAGAGACACACAAAGAGAGGCAGAGACACAGGCAGAGGGAGAAGCAGGCTCCTTGCAGGGAGCCTGATGCTGGACTCGATCCCAGGACCCTGGGATTACAACCTGAGCCAAAGGCAGATGCTCCACCGCTGAGCCACCCAGGTGTTCCAAAGAACATAGCTTTTTATATTCTTAATGTTAACTAGCTACTGATTTTTTTTTCTTTCTCTTTTTTTTTTTATTTTTATTTATTTATGATAGTCACACACAGAGAGAGAGAGAGAGAGAGGCAGAGATACAGGCAGAGGGAGAAGCAGGCTCCATGCACCGGGAGCCTGACGTGGGATTCGATCCCGGGTCTCCAGGATCGCGCCCTGGGCCAAAGGCAGGCGCCAAACCGCTTCCCCACCCAGGGATCCCCAATCTCTTTCTCTTTTTTAAAGATTATTTGAGAGGGAGAGAGTGCATGTGAGAGCACGGGAGAAGAGCAGAGGGGGAGGAAGAGGGACAAGCAGACTCTGTGCTGAGCGCAGAGCCCAAGGAAGGACTTGATCCTAGGACCCTGAGATCATGACCTGAGCTGAAACCAAGAGTCAGCAGCTTAATGGACTGAGCAACCCAGGCACCCAACTAGCTACTGATTTTCAAAGACCACATCTAAATTTAATTATGTGACATGGAAGCTCAGCTTAGAGAGCATCCCTTCCCCTGGTGTGGGCACCATCCATTGTTTCCACAAGCTTTGGTCACCTGCCTTCCTACTGCTTACAGATATGGGGTGAGGGTGAGGATGGGCAGAGCAGGAGCAAGGACATGGGGTTGAGCTCTCCCTATCAGCTAGATAGGATTTTTCCTGACTCTGTTCTTCTCCTGGGTACAATAAAATAATTAAATTAAATCAATAAAGCATCCATAATCTGGGCCTGGAAATCCCCAGAAATTGTATCCAAAATTCAGTCTTCCATGCAATTTTCTGGGATTCCAGTGCCTAACTTTCATCAGATTCTTACAGGAGACTTTTAGCTGACATCCAAGCTTCCTTCCACTCCAGCACGCTGATAATGAGTGCCAGAAGAGACTTAAGTGAAAGGACGATATCAAGCATTCAATTCTTTGTTCTGGTTTTATAAATATCTTGGGTTAGCAGAAGGATTCTTTATTCTCATTTTCCCTCAACTCTCATTCAGATTTAGGAAAATTAAATGCAGGCTTCCAAGGCACATCAAATAACTTTCAAGGCTACATTTTCCATGCTCCCCACCCTGGTGATAGGTGGGTGTTATCTTCATTTTACAGAGCAAGAAACTGAGGTGCCTGGGAAGGGACTCGTCCAAAGTCCAACAGCACCCCCTTGTGGTTTGGTCCCAGGTGGCAAAGAGGTGGAATCTAGTGGCTTTCAAATGTCCTGGGGAATATATATATTTTCCCCCCGGGGAACATATTTTGAAATATTTTTATTTAAAACAAGGTATATGTTTTCTTCATCACTCTTTTAAAAATTATACTTTAGAAATTCAACAACACGGATGTGTAAAATATAAATGGAAGGCTCAAATCCCAGTTTACCTCCCTAAGTGCTAAGTAATACAGTGATTCTTTCTTACATATATAGATTTGTTTGATTGATCTTCACAAAAATGGAATTATATTATACACTCTACCCTGTAATTTCTGTCCAGACATTCTATCATGGGCATTTTCCATGTCACAATAGAAAGATGTACCTCACTCATTTGAAAACTGTACTAAAAACAAATTTATATGTATTAAAAATCCATAACATGTTCATTTGAATCAGTAGCTTAAATTGTGAACAATGTGGAATGAAGCTTCTGCCATGGAGAGATTATTTGAACTTCTTCTAAACTACTTTTTGAGGTTGAAGTTCTTCACTGTTCAAAAAAAAAAAATTCAGGTGCTGTTCAGGACCACTCACATGGAACTGCCCAAGGACGCATGCACCTCCAGCCCCAGGGAGCTGTTCTCTAATAAATGTCGGACAAAGGTCAGGCCCATCTGTTTTGTGCAGGTGCTCATAAGGTCATAATTACAAACTGTGCAGTAGCAAGAGAACACATCAGATGTTTTATCATAGCTATACTGTATTATACATAGATTTAGCTCTTACAATTTTGGTGTCCGGCCTGTCCAATCAACAATACTTATAATATTTATTTATAAGTTTTAGGCACATATGGCTTAGCTTTTAACTATAAATGTTATTATATTTTTGAAATAAGTAACCTAAGAACTAAAAGTCAACTGAAAGATAGATGATAGATAGATAGATAGATAGATAGATAGATAGATAGATAGATAGATAGATAGATAGATAGAAATGTATAATTATTTAACAAATCTTATTCAGGAGGAGGGGCAAGACGGTGGAAGAGTAGGGTCCCCAAGTCACCTGTCCCCACCAAATTACCTAGATAACCTTCAAATCATCCTGAAAATCTACGAATTCAGCCTGAGATTTAGAGAGAGACCAGCTGGAATGCTACAGTGTGAAGAGTTCGGCTTCTATCAAGGTAGGAAGACGGGGAAAAAGAAATAAAGAAACAAAAGGCCTCCAAGGGGGAGGGGCCCCGCGAGGAGCCGGCCTGAGGCCGGGGCGAGTGTCCCCTGGACAGGAGAGCCCCGTCCCGGAGAAGCAGGAGCTGCTCCAACCTTCCCGGGCGGAAAGAGGCCCGCAGGGAGTTGGAGCAGGACCCAGGAGGGCGGGGATGCCCTCGGGCTCCCGGGGACACTAACAGGCACCTGCGCCCCCCCGGGGAGAGTGCGCAGAGCTCCCTAAGGGCTGCAGCGCGCACGGCGGGACCCGGAGCAGCTCGGAGGGGCTCGGGCAGCGGCTCCGCAGAGGGGGCTGTGGGGCGGGAGTGCGAGTCCAACAGCGCAGGCCCCGGAGCACAGGGCGCCGGGACACAGCCCAGGATCCGACCTCCCCCGGGACAGGCAGAGGCCGGGAGGGCCCAGGACAGCGAGGACGCTCCTGCCCCGAGCTGAGCAGATCAGCGGCCCCGCCCCGGAGCCTCCAGGCCCTGCAGACCGAGAGCCCCGGAGTTACTGCGGGGGCTGACTCCAGAGCTGCAGAGCTGGCCCAGCCACTGCGGTTGTTCCTCCCGGGGCCTCACGGGGTAAACAGCCCCCACTGAGCCCTGCACCAGGCAGGGGGGCAGAGCAGCTCCCCCAAGTGCTAACACCTGAAAATCAGCACGGCAGGCCCCTCCCCCAGAAGACCAGCTGGATGGACCAGTTCCAGGGGAAGTCAAGGGACTTAAAGTATACAGAATGTTTTGTTTTGTTTTTGTTTTTGTTTTTTGTTTTTTGCTTTTTGATTTGTTTACTTCTCCCTTTTTTTCCTTTCTTTTTCTTTCTCTTTTTCTTCTCTCTTTTTTTCTTCCTTTTTTCTTTTTTCTTTTTCTCTTTTCGTTCCTTCTTTCTCTCCTCTCTTTTTCTCCTTTTCCCAATACAACTTGCTTTTGGCCACTCTGCACTGAGCAAAATGACTAAAAGGAAAACCTCACCTCAAAAGAAAGAATCAGAAACAATCTTCTCTCCCACAGAGTTACAAAATCTGGATTACAATTCAATGTCAGAAAGCCAATTCAGAAGCACTATTATACAGCTACTGGTGGCTCTAGAAAAAAGCATAAAGACTCAAGAGACTTCATGACTGCAGAATTTAGAGCTAATCAGGCAGAAATTAAAAATCAATTGAATGAGATGCAATCCAAACTAGAAGTCCTAACAACAAGGGTTAACGAGGTGGAAGAATGAGTGAGTGACATAGAAGACAAGTTGATGCAAAGAGAGAAACTGAGGAAAAAAGAGACAAACAATTAAAAGACCATGAAGATAGATTAAGGGAAATAAACGACAGCCTGAGGAAGAAAAACCTATGTTTAATTGGGGTTCCCCAGGGCGCCGAAAGGGCCAGAGGGCCAGAATATGTATTTGAACAAATCCTAGCTGAAAACTTTCCTAATCTGGGAAGGGAAACAGGCATTCAGATCCAGGAAATAGAGAGATCCCCCCCTAAAATCAATAAAAACTGTTCAATACCTCGACATTTAATAGTTAAGCTTGCAAATTCCAAAGATAAAGAGAAGATCCTTAAAGCAGCAAGAGACAAGAAATCCCTACTTTTATAGGGAGGGGTATTAGGGTAACAGCAGACCTCTCCACAGAGACCTGGCAGGCCAGAAGGGGCTGGCAGGATACATTCAGGGTCCTAAATGAGAAGAACATGCAACCAAGAATACTTTGTCCAGCAAGGCTCTCATTCAAAATGGAAAGAGAGATAAAGAGCTTCCAAGACAGGCAGGAACTGAAAGAATATGTGACCTCCAAACCAGCTCTGCAAGAAATTTTAAGGGGGACTCTTAAAATTCCCCTTTAAGAAGAAGTTCAGTGGAACAATCCACAAAAACAAGGACTGAATAGATATCATGGTGACACTAAACTCATATCTCTCAATAGTAACTCTGAACGTGAACGGGCTTAATGACCCCATCAAAAGACGCAGAGTGTCAGACTGGATAAAAAAGCAGGACCCATCTATTTGCTGTCTACAAAAGACTCATTTTAGACAGAAGGACACCTACAGCCTGAAAATGAAAGGTTGGAGAACCATTTACCATTCGAATGGGCCTCAAAAGAAAGCAGGGGTAGCCATCCTTATATCAGATAAACTAAAATTTACCCCGAAGACTGTAGTGAGAGATGAAGAGGGACACTATATCATACTTAAAGGATCTATCCAACAAGAGGACTTAACAATCCTCAATATATATGCCCCGAATGTGGGAGCTGCCAAATATATAAATCAATTAATAACCAAAGTGAAGAAATACTTAGATAATAATACAGTTATACTTGGTGACTTCAATCTAGCTCTTTCTATACTCCATAGGTCTTCTAAGCACAACATCTCCAAAGAAACGAGAGCTTTAAATGATACACTGGACCAGATGGATTTCACAGATATCTACAGAACTTTACATCCAAACTCAACTGAATACACATTCTTCTCAAGTGCACATGGAACTTTCTCCAGAATAGACCACATCCTGGGTCACAAATCGGGTCTGAACCGATACCAAAAGATTGGGATCGTCCCCTGCATATTCTCAGACCATAATGCCTTGAAATTAGAACTAAATCACAACAAGAAGTTTGGAAGGACCTCAAACACGTGGAGGTTAAGGACCATCCTGCTAAAAGATGAAAGGGTCAACCAGGAAATTAAGGAAGAATTAAAAAGATTCATGGAAATTAATGAGAATGAAGATACAACCGTTCAAAATCTTTGGGATGCAGCAAAAGCAGTCCTAAGGGGGAAATACATCGCAATACAAGCATCCATTCAAAAACTGGAAAGAACTCAAATACAAAAGCTAACCTTACACCGAAAGGAGCTAGAGAAAAAACAGCAAATAGATCTTACACCCAGCAGAAGAAGAGAGTTAATAAAGATTCAAGCAGAACTCAACAAAATCAAGACCAGAAGAACTGTGGAACAGATCAACAGAACCAGGAGTTGGTTCTTTGAAAGAATTAATAAGATAGATAAACCATTAGCCAGCCTTATTAAAAAGAAGAGAGAGAAGACTCAAATTAATAAAATCATGAATGAGAAAGGACAGATCACTACCAACACCAAGGAAAAACAAACAATTTTAAAAACATATTATGAACAGCTATACGCCAATAAATTAGGCAATCTAGAAGAAATGGACGCATTCCTGGAAAGCCACAAACTACCAAAACTGGAACAGGAAGAAATAGAAAACCTGAACAGGCCAATAACCAGGGAGGAAATTAAAGCAGTCATCAAAAAACTCCCAAGACACAAAAGTCCAGGGCCAGATGGCTTCCCAGGGGAATTCTATCAAACATTTAAAGAAGAAATCATACCTATTCTACTAAAGCTGTTTGGAAAGATAGAAAGAGATGGAGTACTTCCAAATTCGTTCTGTGAGGCCAGCATCACCTTAATTCCAAAACCAGACAAAGACCCCACCAAAAAGGAGAATTACAGACCAATATCCCTGATGAACATGGATGCAAAAATTCTCAACAAGATACTAGCCAATAGGATCCAACAATACATTAAGAAAATTATTCACCGTGACCAAGTAGGATTTATCCCCGGGACACAAGGCTGGTTCAACACTCGTAAAACAATCAATGTGATTCATCATATCAGCAAGAGAAAAACCAAGAACCATATGATACTCTCATTAGATGCAGAGAAAGCATTTGACAAAATACAGCATCCATTCCTGATCAAAACCCTTCAGAGTGTAGGGATAGAGGGAACATTCCTCAACATCTTAAAAGCCATTTATGAAAAGCCCACAGCAAATATTCTCAATGGGGAAGCACTGGAAGCCTTTCCCCTAAGATCAGGAACAAGACAGGGATGTCCACTCTCACCACTGCTATTCAACATAGTACTAGAAGTCCTCGCCTCAGCAATCAGACAACAAAAAGACATTAAAGGCATTCAAATTGGCAAAGAAGAAGTCAAACTCTCCTCTTCGCCGATGACATGATACTCTACATACAAAACCCAAAAGTCTCCACCCCAAGATTGCTAGAACTCATACAGCAATTTGGCAGCATGGCAGGATACAAAATCAATGCCCAGAAATCAGTGGCATTTCTATACACTAACAATGAGACTGAAGAAAGAGAAATTAAGGAGTCAATCCCATTTACAATTGCACCCAAAAGCATAAGATACCTAGCAATAAACCTAACCAAAGAGGTAAAGGATCTATACCCTGAAAACTATAGAACACTTCTGAAAGAAATTGAGGAAGACACAAAGAGATGGAAAAATATTCCATGCTCATGGATTGGAAGAATTAATACTGTGAAAATGTCAGTGCTACCCAGGGCAATTTACACGTTTAATGCAATCCCTATCAAAATACCATCGACTTTCTTCAGAGAGGTAGAACAAATTATTTTAAGATTTGTGTGGAATCAGAAAAGACCCCGAATAGCCAGGGGAATTTTACAAAAGAAAACCATAGCTGGGGGCATCACAATGTCAGATTTCAGGTTGTACTACAAAGCTGTGGTCATCAAGACAGTGTGGTACTGGCACAAAAACAGACACATAGATCAATGGAACAGAATAGAGAACCCAGAAGTGGACCCTCAACTTTATGGTCAACTAATATTCAATAAAGGAGGAAAGAGTATCCACTGGAAGAAAGACAGCCTCTTCAATAAATGGTGCTGGGAAAATTGGACATCCACATGCAGAAGAATGAAACTAGACCACTCTCTTTCACCATACTCAAAGATAAACTCAAAATGGATGAAAGATCTAAATGTGAGACAAGATTCCATCAAAATCCTAGAGGAGAACACAGGCAACACCCTTTTTGAACTCGGCCACAGTAACTTCTTACAAGATACATCTACGAAGGCAAAAGAAACAAAAGCAAAAATGAACTATTGGGACTTCATGAAGATAAGAAGCTTTTGCACAGCAAAGGATACAGTCAACAAAACTAAAAGACAACCTACAGAATGGGAGAAGATATTTGCAAATGACGTATCAGATAAAGGGCTAGTTTCCAAGATCTATAAAGAACTTCTTTTTTTTTAAATTTTACTTTATTTATTTATGATAGGCACACAGTGAGAGAGAGAGAGAGGCAGAGACATAGGCAGAGGGAGAAGCAGGCTCCATGCACCGGGAGCCAGATGTGGGATTCGATCCCGAGTCTCCAGGATCACGCCCTGGGCCAAAGGCAGGCGCCAAACCGCTGCGCCACCCAGGGATCCCTATAAAGAACTTCTTAAACTCAACACCAAAGAAACAACCAATCCAATCATGAAATGGGCAAAAGACATGAAGAGAAATCTCACAGAGGAAGACATAGACATGGCCAACATGCACATGAGAAAATGCTCTGCATCACTTGCCATCAGGGAAATACAAATCAAAACCACAATGAGATACCACCTCACACCAGTGAGGATGGGGAAAATTAACAGGACAGGAAACCACAAATGTTGGAGAGGATGCGGAGAAAAGGGAACCCTCTTACACTGTTGGTGGGAATGTGAACTGGTGCAGCCACTCTGGAAAAGTGTGTGGAGGTTCCTCAAAGAGTTAAAAATAGACCTGCCCTACGACCCAGCAATTGCACTGTTGGGGATTTACCCCAAAGATTCAGATGCAATGAAACGCCAGGACACCTGCACCCCAATGTTTATAGCAGCCATGTCCACAATAGCCAAACTGTGGAAGGAGCCTCGGTGTCCACCGAAAGATGAATGGATAAAGAAGATGTGGTTTATGTATACAATGGAATATTACTCAGCCATTAGAAATGACAAAAACCCACCATTTGCTTCAACGTGGATGGAACTGGAGGGTATTATGCTGAGTGAAGTAAGTCAATCGGAGAAGGACAAACATTATATGGTCTCATTCATTTGGGGAATATAAATAATAGTGAAAGGGAATAGAAGGGAAGGGAGAAGAAATGTGTGGGAAATATCAGAAAGGGAGACAGAACATGAGAGACTCCTAACTCTGGGAAACGAACTAGGGGTGGTGGAAGGGGAGGAGCGTGGGGGGGGCGGTCAATGGGTGACGGACACTGGGGGGGGGCACTTGACGGGATGAGCACTGGGTGTTATTCTGTATGTTGGTAAATTGAACACCAATAAAAAATAAATTTATTAAACAAACAAACAAACAAAAAACCCAAATCTTATTCAAAACAGGAAATCCAAATAGCTTCAAATTGAGCTACCTAAGCTTAATCTGGCAATGCGGAACACAATTGTACCAATCTTACAATGTAGACAAAATTGCAGGGGTGAAATTTTAAACACAACATTCTTTTATGCAATCTATAAAACAAAATGTGATTGTTTTAAAATTTTAAGTAAATGCTTCACTGACACAGAAACTATCTGAATATTTTCAAAATGGCTTTGTTGAACATTTCATAATGTTACAATACACACCTGAAAAGTATGTTATACCAAAAGAACAGTAAAGCATGGTAGCTCATGGTTCCAGCTCTGGAGACTGATGAACCTAGATTTGAATCCTAGCCTCATCACTAGCTAGATGATCTTTAGCAAGTAACATCACCTTCCTAAACTTCATCTGTGTAATGGGTTTATTAGTCCCTAAGTAACAGGGATGTTGCAAGGATTACATAGGATGACGACAATAGAGTTTAGCATAATACCTAATACTGAATAACCTTTAAGGATTATTATTCTTTTAAGCAAAGGAGAAGCAAAAGCCACCAAGAGCCAAATTGAAGGATGTTCTTCTCTGAGGCCTTGCTGAGCAACAAGTAGCTCATCAGTTGTCTCACCTGTGTAACCCTCCCACATGGTGTTCCTTTTTTTTTTTTTTTAAGATTTTATTTATTTATTTTAGAGAGAGAGCACAAGCAGGGGAAGGGGGAAAGGGCAGAGGGAGAAACAGACTCTCCTCTGAGCAGGGAGCCCGACATGAGGCTTGGTTCCAGGACCCTGGGATCATGACCTGAGCCAATGGCAGACGCTTAGCAGACTGAGCCATCCAGGCACCTCTTACACGTGGTGTTCTTAACCACTTCACTGCATGATCTCACAGTGTCTGTTCCTAGCAGGGAGATGCCCTTCATTAAATCTATTTTTCTTCTTTCCTGACATCTGGAAAATGGAGAGAAAGTGTTAAAGTTCAGTACAAGAAAAGGCAAATGTTAGCAGAGAAAGACTCTTGCTGCAGGCCTCTGAGGAAAGCTGCCCAGAGGTGCTATGATGCCAATGTGATCTGAAGGGAAAAAATCGCTTCCAGGCTAGAATTTACAGTGAATTTATTTTGTCTTCTTTTTCATGAAAGTAATACATATAGCTGGTAAAGAAAAACAAAATACATACTACAGAGAAGTTAAGCATTATGTTTCCTATCCCCAAACAACTGCAGTCCTGGTCCCTTGCTCCAACTATTGGTTTTGAGGTCTTTTGGGGTCACCTCCATTGGAAATGGATTTCAATAGGACAATCTTGTCCAAGCATTTGTAAAGTCTGAGGTCAGGATTTGGTGAACCAAAGGAAACAAAAGGATTCTGTGTTCTTCTGGTTAAGGCCAGTGTCAGCATCAGGAATTAGCAAACATCGTCCTAGCAGAATTTGAAAATGGAATTCTGGAATAAATGGGCAGATAAAGGTCAAAAGGGCCAGCAAAGCCAGCAGAGGGACTAGGGTTGTCTTTCCTGTTTATCTCTTACCTCACCCATCCCAAGGTTCCGGGTAGAGCCAAGCAGAGGACCATCATAAACTGGACATATGTCCATAGTTGGTCCAAAGAACAAGGCTTGGAAACTAGGTTAGATACCAGATCTCTTCCTGTCACAACCAGGCACCTAGGATGGTGACAGAATAAACTTGATCTTAAATGTTCTGGTCCTGGCACCCAGACAGATCCCTGAAGAAAAAAGAAGAGAGTCCACATGGTGAGATGCAGTATTCTCTTAGCCAAGGCAGCCACAAGTAAATTAGAATAAGTCAGAACTCTACTCTCCTTCCCATAGACAGGCTAGCCAATATGTAACTTACCTAGCAGGAATTTGGAAGCTGATTAAGGAAATGAAAGCAATCCAAGTTCATTTTATTATGGTCAGATGCCAGCAAAATAAATCTAGATTATCATTATGTATTTATATACATGAAGGGAATGATTTGGCATGTATTGCAAAGTATTTAATTTAGACATATCATGGCATTCAATGTTTTGTTTCATTATGCCTTTATTTATTGACATGCCAACATGACCACAGAAAATGCTAAGTTCCTGCCAGTACTTCACTGACCTTCTGTATTATTAGGAAAAATTAAAATTAGCTATACAGGGGGAAAAAAGATTCATTTTCATAAGTAGCTTATGTGTGATGTAGTAAGATCAGTGAAACTCAAGGAGGAAAGATGTCTCCTTCAGCACACAGCTCTTTGAAACTTCTCTGCCTTTTCAAAGGCTATCCTCCCACCTCCATGCTATCCTTCTAGGCTCACCATCTTTTATGATTTTCACTTCCCAGTTAGGATGAGTTTCTCCCTCTTTTCTACTACTGGGTGCGCTGCTCTTGCTTAAATAATTGTACTAGCAATGTGTTTTAAGGATTAAATTAACAGTCTGATTCTCCTACTGGTCAGTGAATTCCCAAGAGGGCACAAGACTCAAGAAATTGCCTTGCTCATTATGTTACATCACACAAAAAAGTACCATGCTGCAGTCAAAGAGAATAAGGAACCATCAGGCCTCAGGGATATGAAAACCAAAGAGACAAGGAGATACCACTTCAGATCCTCTAGTCAAAAAGTCGGTAACAGCAAGTGTTGGCAAGAATATGGAGAAACAAGGAGAATGGAGGAACAAAATGTGGCATATCTATACAATGGAGAGCTGGGGAAAAAAAAAGAAAAGAAACAAAGTACTGATAGATGACACAACATGGATGAATCTTGAAAACATTGTGATGAATGAAACAGTCCAGACACAACAGACTACACATTGTATGATTCCATTTACATGAAAGGTTAGAATAAGCAAAGCTAGAGAGACAGAAAACAGATTGGTGGTTTTTTAGGTTGGTGGATTTGGGGGAAATGGTCAGTAAATGCTAATGGGTACTAGGGTGATGAAAATGTCAAACAACTCTGTGAATATACTAAAGTTATTAAATTGTATACTTCAAATGGGTGAACCATATTGTACGAGAGCTATATCTCAATAAAGTTGTTACTAAAAAAAATAAGGAAGAACTCTTGAATACCTCACGGTATGATTTCTAAGATAAAGCTAACCAAAAAAACAAAACAAAAACAAAAACCAACGTGCAAATTTGTAATATATGTGTAAGAAACAAGGTAAATAAAAATATGCATACGGCAGCTTATTTTAGCAAAAAGAATCACAAGAAGGATAAACCAGATATTAATGATAATGTCCCTTATAAAGGGAAAGTGGAAAAGTGGTGGGAGAGGAAGAAGAGATATTGTCACTTCTCTGGGTAAACTTTTGTGTATTATTTTGACTTTTGGAACCATGCTAATGTTTTTACATATTCAAAAAAATTAAATCAACAAGTTAACATGAAAACTAAAATTGAATGCAAACAAAACCAAATATATCGAGCTGTATATCAAATGGATAATATAATTGCATGGGGGAAACTAATTTAGGACTCTGAACATATAAACATACTCTAAAGACAAAAAGAACCAGAAACAAATTTTAACTTTTGCTTAGTAAGTTTTTTAGTGGCAGCATTATGGGCGTACTCTTAGAGTATTTTATAAATATCATAGGATAGAACAAACAATTAACCTCATATTGAAGTTTTTGGAGATCAGAGCTTTGCTGTTGGAAAACAAATGTGTAAATATAAATGGGGCATGGATATGAAGAACTCTGTGCTGCTGGACTGGTATCAGAGGAATCATTATAAAGTAACGATTTAAAAATACATAGGTATAGATTTACTATTTATATTGGCTGAAAAGGTCTACAAGAAATCACAACCCAGAAGCAATAAGCACACTAAGTGCCCAAATCTTGGTTTCTAAATTCCATTCCCCACTAATGAAAACCAGAGCTTCTTGGAAAAAATGGCTGATTGTAGCACTGTGCCATGGAAAACACAAAAGGATTACCTTGTTGTGTAAAGAAGAGTTCAAAAAATATGAGGACATGTCAAAAGTTTCATGTTCAAGTCAGGGACAATTTGAGCAATAAATAAATATCATTAGTAACATATTATAACATGTTAAACAAAATAAGAATCCATGAGCCCATACTGATTAAATAAAGGATAGATAGAGGATGGATAGACGATAGATGATAGATAGATAGATAGATAGATAGATAGATAGATAGATAATAGATAGATAGATGATAGATAGATAGATATAGATAGAAAACCTCCTTATACTGGAAAATCAATCGATAAATGTGGATAGAACGATAGAATTAGAAAATCACTAAATTGCTAGTTGGCCACCAATATAGTAATAAATTCAGCCAAGAAATATCAGTGAATGTTGAAATTAGTGGGTGAATGTTTAATGAGGAACAGAATACTTACATCATCAGAAAATAACTATATAAAATACTTTTTGAGTATAAGGTGAGAGAAAGTAACTATAGTAGAGAAACCTTGCAGCAGATACCACTTTAATCAAGTAATGAAGGTTAACATCACCATGATAGGAAAACTGAAATTGTATGCTACCTTATAGGATATATTGAAGATATACAGGATCACTTTTGGGATATCCCTCCCAAAACATAAAACTTGAATCTAATCACAAAAAACATAGAGCAGTCAAATTGAGGGACATTCCACAAAATAACAACTTTGAGAGTGTCAAAGTCAAAAAAGTCAAGGAAAGATAAACAGGTATGGCAATTAATTGCAATATGTATTCCTGGATTGGATCTTTTTGTGACAAAGGACGTCCATGGAACAAAGAAGAAACATGCATTGGGTCTGTAGATTAGATAGTAATCATCAATGTTAATTTTCTGATTTTAAAGGTTGTATTGTGGTTTTGCAGGAGCACGTCCTTGTTTAAAAGAATTCTAAAGTATTCAGGGGTAATGGACATTATGTCTTCAACTTTTCCTCAGAAGGTTGGGTAATGGGGAACTCTTTGTTCTATATTTGCAACTTTTCTTTAAGTTTGAATTTATTTCAAAAAGAAAAAAAAAGATTCTGTAAGTCCACACTTCTCCTAAAAATAAACAGACATAAATAAAGGAGTAAGGAGAAAGAGAAAGTTTCTATTTACAGAAAAATGTCAAATGCAAAATGTATGAGGTACAATAGTTTTTTGAATCAGCATTTTGTCTTTTTTAAAATTTTTTATTTATTTATGATAGTCACACACAGAGAGAGAGAGAGGCAGAGACACAGGCAGAAGGAGAAGCAGGCTCCATGCACCAGGAGTCCGACGTGGGATTCGATCCCGGGTCTCCAAGATCACGCCCTGGGCCAAAGGCAGGCGCCAAACCGCTGCGCCACCCAGGGATCCCCTTGAATCAGCATTTCGAACTACTGTGTTATTAATTGATTCAGGCAAGAATCATCAATGGATGCTAACATTATTGGTCAAAAATTTGTTGGGGAAAAGGGAATAAAGGGGAAAGGACAGAAAATGAGTGAAAATATCAGTGAGGATGACAAAACATGAGAGACACCTAACTCTGGGAAATGAACAGGGGTAGTGGAAAGGGAGGTGGGCGGGGGGTTGGGGTGACTGGGTGACGGGCACTGAGGGGGGGCACTTGGTGGGATGAGCACTGGGTGTTATGCTATATTGCAAATTGAACTCCATTTCATTTCCAAATGAAACTGGACCACATTTCTCTAAGAAATGCTAGAGAAGATATGGAGAAAAAGGAACCTTGTGCACTGTTGGTGGGAATGTAAGCTGATGTAGCCATTGTGGAAATGGTATGGAAGATCCTCAAAAACTAAATAAATAAATAAATAAAATATTTAAAAAATTTGTTGGGGACTAGAATATGTATACAGACTCAAAGCATCTTCTTAAAGATTACTTATTAATTATAGAAGAAGAAATGGTACCTTTACAAAAATATCGTAAATACTATTGTAGCCAAGTGATCAAAATTAACATCACCCAAGGTGGGATGAAGGAACATGAGGTGATATCTGCCCTGATGCACTGAAAGAGTTTACCATGTTGTATTCCTGCCAAGAACACATCTTCATAATGAAGTCACAGAGGCACTCAGACGCACCGCAAGTGAGGGACATTTTATAAAGCAATAGGCAAGTACTCTGTAAAAATGTTAATGTCATGAAAAACAATGAAAGGCTGACAAGCCATTGCAGATTGAAAAACACTAAAGAGATGTGGCAGCTAAATGGAATGTGTGTGTGGTCCTGAGTTAAATCCTGGATTAGTGAAGAAAAGTATTGTTATATTCAATATTGAGACTGTCAGCAAAATTTGATAGAAACTGTATTTTAGATAATAATATTTATTGGATCAATGTAATTTTCCTAATTTTGATAATAACAGACTGTCCTAAGGAACCGCAAATGATCCTAATAGCCAAAAGAATCTTAAGAAAGAAGAACAAACTGGAGGTATCACAATTCCAGATTTCAAGATGTCCTACAAAGCTGTAATAATTAAAACAGTATGGTACCGGCACAAAAATAGATACACAGATCAACAGAACAGAATAGAGTTCAGAAATAAACACACTCATACGGTCAATTAATCTATGACAAAAGAGATAAGAATATACAATGTGGAAAAGATAGTCTCTTCAATAAATGGTGCTGGGAAAACTGGACAGTTATAGGCAAAAGAATGAAACTGGACCACTTTCTAACACTACACACATAAACTCAAAATGGATTGGAAACCTAAAGGTGAGACCTAAAACCGTAAAAATCATAGATGAGAACAAAGGTAGTAGTTTCTTTGACATCAGATATAGCAACATTTTTCTAGATATGTTGCTAGATATGCCTTCTGAGTCAAAGGAAACAAAAGCAAAAATTAACCATTGGGACTACATCCAAATAAAAAGCTTTTGCATAGTGAAAGAAACCACCCATAAAACAAAAAGGTAATCTACTGAATGGGAGGAGATATTTGCAAGTGATATATCTGACAAGGAGTTAATATCCAACATATATAAAGAACTTATACAATTCAACATCCTCCCCCCCAAGAAAATCCAATTAAAAAATGGGCAAATACCTGAAGACAAAGAAGACATACTGATGGTCAATAGATACAGAAAAAGATGCTCAACATCATTAATCATCAGGTAAATGCAAATCAAAACCACAATGAGAGATCACTGTATACCTGTCAGAATGGCTAGTATCAAAGAAGAGGGTGCTGGGTAGCTCAGTTGGTTGAGCAGCTCACCCTGGGTTTTGGCCCAGGTCATGGTCCTGGGGTCCTGGGATGGAGCCCCAGTGTTGGGCTCCACACTTGGTATGGAGTCTGCTTGAGATTCTTTCTCCCTCTCCCTCTCCCCCTGCTTTCTCTCTAGCTCTCAAATAGATAAATTTTTTTTAATAATAAGAAATAAGAAATGTTAGAGAAGAGCATGAGAAGATATGGAGAAAAAGGAACCTTGTGCACTGTTGGTGGGAATGTAAGCTGATGTAGCCATTGTGGAAATGGTATAGAAGACCCTCAAAAACTAAAAATAGAAATACTATACGATCCAACAATTCCACAAATGGGTATTTACTCAAAGAAAATGAAAACACTAATTCAAAAAGATATATCCAAAAAAAGATATATGAACCCTTATGTTTATTACATCATTATTTATAATAGCCAAGATTTGGAAGCGACCTAAGGGTCCATTAGTACATGAATGGGTAATGAAGACGTGGTGCGCACACACACACACACACACACACACACACACACACACAGAGGAATATTTACATAGCCATAAAAAAGGATGATACCTAGCCATTGGTGACATGGGTGAACCTAGAGGGTATTATGTTAAGTGAAATAAGTCAGTCAGAGAAAGATAAATACCATATGATTTCACTCATATGTGGAACCTAAAAAACAAAACAATAAACACACACAAAAAGAAATAGTTATAATTCTAAGGATATACCCATTAGCAGTAAAGGGTCTTATTCTCTTGAGCTTACTCTTAAATGTTTCTTTAGAAAAAAAGAAGAACATGTGTGTGTGTTTAAGACAGAGAGAGAAAGATAAATGTATCAAATTGCTAATAAAAGGCTAAGTTTTCAAAATTTTAATTTATAAAAAAATTGTCTTCCTCAATTCTGTATCCCCAGGACTCCCCTAGCCTAACCTTGGGAATATAATAGATGCTCAACATATGTTTATTAAACGCTTAAATTAAATGAGAAAGTCTGATCAGGACTCTTTGATCTGTAAGATATCCTGTTCAAAATTCTTAGGTGATGAAGGAAGTCAGTACATTTAACTATAAAGTCAGAAGGTATATTTGCTTCGGGCATATCTGGATCCAGGGGCTCAATCAACGTCCTTAAGATCTGGACTTTCTCTCTTTCTTGCTCTCATTCTCTCCCTTGGCCTTATTTTCCTATGTTGTAAATACATTTTCCACTGTTTCTTCTACTTTCTTTCTTAAGCTGACTCTCCATATGGTAGTCCCATACAGCTCTCTAATTCAGCAGAAATAAGGATATTTCTGTCCAACTATTCCATATTCTTCCACTACTAAATCTCACTGAACTGACTTGAGTAGTCAGAGAGGATGAAAAATGCTGATGGGCAGATATGAGACTTGTGTTCTCAAGTGTACCTACATGCCTTGTGGAATGAGCAGCCTTAAAAGTTTCAAAACACAAAGCCATGCAGACTCTTGGAACATTATCACTGAGATGAGAAGTGCAGCCAGGTTCTCCCTTCTCCCCTGGTCCCTTTTGATTAGCTTCTCTATGAGCCTTGTGGTACAAAATGATCCGCTGGACACTACAAAGTCCCCACAGTGAATCTCCAAAGCCCAAGCTATTTATCCTCAGAGGTTAATCCACCTATGCTTCAAAATAAAATGCTGTAATTTGAAAATTAAAGGAAAGAAAGTTCCACTAAATCTCTTCTTTAAAGAACAGTGATAAGAGGCACTTAGGTAGGTCAGCTGGTTATGCATCTGACTCTTAATTTCGTCTCGTGTCATGATCTCAGGGTTGTGAGATTCAGTCCCATGTTAGGCTCCATGCTAGGCATGGAGCATGCTTAAGATTCTCTCTCTCCCTCTCCCTCTGCCTTTCCCTCCTGCTCTCTCTCTCTCTCTCTAAAAACAAAACAAAACAAAAAAAGGACAATGATAAAATGTGATTACCTGCTCTAATATGCTACAATCCACCAGTTATGATAAAATCAATTCAATTAATCAAACAGTGGACAATTTTAGACATTTGGGGGAGTGCTATGAGATTTCCAGAAGTAGAAACTACGGTCTCTGCTGTCAAAAGTTCTCATTTCAGTCAGGGGAGAATTTACACACTAGAGACATTCACCAGGAATCTGATCTAGCCCCTAGGTGCCAGGGATGTTCCCTGTGAGTTCTGTGGGTTTAGGGGCAAACAGAGCTCAAGAGAGATTAGAATGTGACATCAACGAGAATACGGCTTTTTGCCTATCCTACACTGATATGACCCCATGCCTAAAAGAGTGCCTGGCCCATAATAGAGCACCAGTAAACATGTGTTAAATGAAAGAATGGACTGAGGATGCCCAAAAAGGCCATCAGAAAAAGTGGGAGGGAAAGTGAAGGCTAAAACTTAATGAGAAAGGATGGGGACCACACTCTGGGCCTGAGAAGAATGGGGTGGCTGGCAGAATGGGGCAGAGCCAGGCCATACTGGAACCAATGATTCACACTGGTGCAGAAGGAGACTTGGTGAGCAGCAGATGGTATGGGGGCACCGACTTGTGCAGGGCAGTGGTCACTAATCAGAAGCCCCAGGCTATATAAGCTGGCAGATATGTTTTGTTTGACCTCCCCAGTGTTTTAAAGATTTCTTTATTTTAGGGAGGAGGGGTGGAGAGAATCTCAAGAAGAGAGTGCAGAGCCCAATATGGAGCTTGATCTCACAATCCTGAGATCATGACCTGAGCCAAAACCAAGAGTCTGACACTTAAATGACTGAGCCACCCAGGTACCCCAAGACCTCCTCAATATTTTAAAAATGAAAAAATCCTATATGGCATTCAGATTTCCAGCTTCTCTTGAATACTCAGAAGATCTGGCAGCCATGAGCCATGTTGTCACACAGGCACAGCTGGTGGAGCTAAGTGGCCTCACAGGCCTCACGTCCTCTTCATTTTACCACAGCCACCTACTCCCAGTTTTGTTACCCCGGGGCCAAGTCTCTCCTTTACATGACCTGCAAACTCCGTAAGTATTTGAGCTTGTGGCATCATATGTGGACTGCGAATTTTACTCAGTTACCTCTGAAAACCCACTTAGCACCTTCACCTTCCTGTTTGTACTTTCTGCATTGTATTCTGTTCTCAGTAAAATTTCACAATGTTTTAAAAATAAGTATCAGGCACTCAGAGTTTGGCAAAACTAAGCTAATGCTTGAAAACTGTAAAAAAAAAAAAAAAAGGAGGCATAAACAAATGTTTTACCACAATTTGGCTCAAAGGATTCCCATTCATTTAAAGACTTGAGAAACAAAGTCATTGATGATGCCTGCTCCCTTACCGCAACCCCACCCACAATGTCCCAGAGCTACCATCTCTTTAAAGACATTGGTATGAATATTTTTGCCATTTCCTTCTCCAGTATTTTCAGAAACTTAACACATGCTGGATGTGGCAGGTGTGATGCTAATTTTAATATGGGTGGGAGTCCACCCAGCCAACTATTCAAGAAGGGCTTTGGGAATTGTATCAGAGCTTCAAGCTGGTTGGAGCATATTGTGCTGCCTGAACAACATCCCATTTGGGCACAGGTCCACTGAGTGGGGGCCTCCTTCCAACCAGCTAAGCCCCCGTGAGCTATGAGTATTAAAAAAGAAAAAAAGTCACCACCTGTTTCAGCTTTGGCAAGAACCCTAAAATAGAGCAACCATTTCTCACGAAAGCTGAACTTCAGTATTTGCAGTTGCTTACTTCCTTATCAAAAATCAATTTCTGCCTATTATATAACACACAGAAATAGGATGACCTCCCCTAGTTTTCTAATTCACCACTTTTCTTCTTGACCAAAGGAATCTTTTTGAACACTTTTGTGTAGATTTGGAGTTAATGGGGAGGTTTTTATTTTTCCCCCTATGAAAAGCCATTGACCCACGACAAAGAAGACATCTATTTATTTAAAAAAGAATTTAAGTTGTTCACTTTTAAAAGGAAGTATCTGGCTGAGTGTTCTTTGTTTTGTTTGGTTGTTGTTTTGTTTTGTTTTCCTTTCTCAGGCAACCTGCAAGAGGCTGAATGAAAAAATAAACAACATAAAACTTTATTCAGTAAATACAACAATCCATAAAACAGCCTTCAGCGTGTATAATAGTATCCATGGAGGGAGATGGATAAAATGGGATGGCAAAAAAAGGCCAAGAGAGAGAAGGAAAGGGGAACAGAGAGGGAATGAGAGAGACAAATGTCCTGGAAGATAGGAAAGGAAAAGCCTAATGCTGACTCCTCCTCAGACCACTCTACACGCTCCCAACCCTAGTGCCTGAACTCATCTTACATCCTCATTGTGCAAACGCTACACCTCCTTGGCCTATGTCCACAAGCCTCTGGAACTTCTCTCTAGTCTATTCAGATGGATCCCTTATACCTTGGATCCAACCCCTGGGGTACCCTGATAAAATCAACCACAGGATCTTCTTTCCCCAAACATGTCTGAATCTCCTCAAGAATAATGAGCACACTCCAGGTAGAAATATCCCTATGATAGGTTATTCATCTTAATTATCCAGTGCTTTTTTGAGAGTGTGCATGGTTTTATTGACTACATTTTGGATGGCTCATTTTTAGGAGTGGAGAAAAAAATACATGCCTAGCTCTTTATAAAATCAGCATTTCCTGATTTTCTGTTTAGTACCATTGCCATCCGAGAAATTGAGAATGACTAATTCAAAAGGGCCTTTCTCACCCCCTAAAACATAATTCTCTAGTATTCACAGCACTAGCCATTCTGTCAAAATATCTTATATGCAGCCCTATTATTCCTTTTATTTAAATAAATGCAAGTTGTTAATAGTGAAATTAGATAAGCAGGATAAAAATCTTAGAGGAAAACAAAATCTATTCCTTAAATTTTACTCATAGAAATAGGATGCTTTCAAATACACATTAAAAAAATAGTTTACTGTAAAATGTGGAGGAAGAAAAAATAGAAAAAATATTTCTGAAAAACCATTAGGAATTATAAGTCATCAGTAAAGTAAATACATCTCATCATTTCCTTCCTCCCACCACAGCTTCTGGCCCCCATTGATTCTGCAGTGTCTCTTGGTAAAGAGCACACAGAGAGCGGAAGTTAAAGATAGATAAGTGGATTCTAAAGTCTGTGAACTCAGTAATTTTATCTTCCCTCAGCCAATCTTTAATTTAGGTAAGGACTCAGAAGTCAGCTTCCACTGCTCATCCCTATTCTTGGCCTTCCAATTATATCAGATAATCCTTTTAAGGCCTGGCATTCTTATTGTCAAATACAATTGCTGGTTAATCTGATGGCTGCCTCCTTTCCTAAAGAAAGTCCCTCTAAAACCAGATGAAATTATGTCAGATCTAGCCTCAGAGCTCCAAGCTCCTCCCTAGCCTCTGGTTCCAACAGTGAAGAATGAGCGATGTTCTCAGCAGACCTGGGAATGGGAGACCCCTGACCTGGTTCCATTTATGTTCTGAATTTGTGTTAAGGCTTTAGGGTGCCTGGGTAGCTCAGTGGTTGAGCATCTGCTTTTGGCTGGGGGTGTGATCCCAGAGTCCCGGGATCGAGTCCCACATCAGGCCCTGCCTATGTCTCTGTGTGTCTCTCAAGAATAAATAAATAAAATCTTGAAAAAAAAGAAAGTCTGAAAGTGAAGCCAGAAGTTTATTTGAATTCTATTATGAAACCAGTTAATTTTCTGGTCTACTAGAAGGGTAGCAGAGTGATTTGTCTAAAAACAATGTCACGCCTCTGCTCAAAAGCATCCAGTGGCCCTTCTCACTCAGAGAAACTTCTTCAGCCAACAAGTTCTTTTTTTTTTTAAATTTTATTTATTTATTCATGAGAGACACAGAGAGGCAGGACCTAGTATATAGGTATATAGCTAGTAGTAGATCTCTATTATTTTTATCCTACTTTATTTTGAGCATTTTTTACTATCTGATATATATTTACTTACTTTCTTTTCTTTTGCCTGCTCTTTTCCTGCCAGAATATACGCTCCCTGAAGATGATTTTTGGTCTGTTTTGTTCACTGCTTAGACTAGTACTGGCACACGGTAGCCAGCAATACATGTACACTGCATGAATGAAAGAGTGCTAGTATCATTAGGGCAAACTGAAGGGAGGAAAATCTATTAAATCAGCAAGTTGATTGTGTACACATTATAGGTCACTTTGTCAAGAGGTTTGGAATGATAGCTTACAGGGAAGGAAGAAAATTTTTAGAGCTATCACCAGCCTGTGCCTTAGTCAAACAACCACGTTGTGGTCCCAGCTCCTCCTCTATAAAATGTCAGGATTGGACCAGTGTTCCTGACACCCTGTAGCTCCATATTCCGTGATCCAACATAAAAATTAACAATTGACTTGATTTGCTCATGCAAGTGTTTATCATTCATTCACTCACTCATTCAACAAATATTTATTAAGTGCCTTCATGAGCCAGACAGCACACAGGTGCCTTATTTGGCCTATTGACAATCATAATCTACGTGGAGGGGAATTACACCCTTGCTGATTTAATTTTTTTCTTTTTTTTTCTTTTGTGTGTGTGTGTGTGTGTGTGTGTGTGTGTGTGTGTGTGTATCAACAACTACAGCTAAGTTGGGCTCTAAAAAATGAATGCTATCTCTTAACTCTTTTAAGTTTCTAAGACATAGGCAGAAACTGGAAGGCTGAAAAATATCAACATCAACATAAGTTTATTATTATTTATTTTAGTGTCTTCCAGTTTTTCTAAAACATACTCATTATCAGAAATAGAGTGGGGGTAAGTGGGGTGTGGTGCAAAAACCTCTGCAGACTGATTGGCCATAGCTTTTGCTCTGTGGAAAACTAGTGTTCACCCTACCTCTTATTGTCGTTTTCATAATGGTCACAGACTGAAGCATTGCCTGAAATGAGACGAGTTTCTCTATCATTTCTTTATCCAGGCAGTTTATGGCTTGACTTAGCATACTTCCTCAAATGTTGGCGGGCAGAAGGAGTTAGAGAGTCAAAAGCCTTTTTCTAGAGGTGCCTGGGTGGCTCAAGCATCCAACTTTTGATTTCAGTTCAGGTCTGATCTCTGATCTCAGGGTCCGGGATGAAGCCCATTGGGCTCCATGCTCAGCGGGGAATCTGCTTGAGATTCTCTCTCTCATGTTTTCCTTTGCCCCTTCCCTGCTTGCACATGCCGGGATGTTCTCTCTCTAAAATAATAAATAAAATATTTTTTAAAAAAAGGCCTTTTCAGGATGCCTGTTTGGCTTAGCAATTGAGTGTCTGCCTTTGGCTCAGGTTGTGATCCCGGGGTTCTGGGATCAAATCCCACATTGGGCTCCCCGCAGGGAGCCTGCTTCTCCCTCTGCATAGGTCTCTGCCTCTCTCTCTGTGTCTCTCATGAATAAATAAAATCTTTAAAAAAAATAATAAAGCCTTTTCTACTCCTATTGACATCGTGTCTGTGAATAAGCCACACATTGTTCCCTTGTACTTTGGTTTCCTCATTAGTAAGATTGTGGGTTTAGACTTTAGACCCCAGGCTCTTTCAGGCTAAATATGACTATCTGTAGAACAAGAACAATCCTTGCAGAAAAAAGAAAAAAAAAAAAAAAAAAGAACAAGAACAATCCAAAACAGACAAAAAGCCAAGGTAATAAGATAATAAGATGTCCTATTGTCCAAAGGCCTTGTTTTTGCTGGAGAGATACACCTGCAAAATCACTGGCTATGTTTTTGGACCAAATACCCCAAAATGTACTTTGTCTGAAATATTTGCTATGATTAAGTCCCAGGAACAATTTTTCAACATCTGCCTACTGCATTTTTAAAATTAATTAATTTATTTATTCATGAGAGACACACAGAGAGAGAGAGAGAGAGAGAGGCAGAGACATAGGCAAAGGGAGAAGTAGGCTCCCTGCAGGGAGCCTGATGTGGGACTGATTCCAGAACCCTGGGATCACACCCTGAGCCGAAGGCAGATGCCCAACCACTGAGCCACCAAGGTGTCCCTGCCCACTGCATAATGTTAAGAAAGTGTCTTGGGAGAGTGAAGTGGACTTGGGAGGTAATATGTAAATGCTTCATTCAACAAACGTTTATTTGCCTATGATGTCCTAGCCTGCAAGCAGGAGCTGGTTAACATTTTTTCATTCACACTCTGCATTGGGTCTCCATGAGACAGGTATCACTGGCATACTTTGTTTCATAAATGAGGACAGCTGAGGCTCTAAGATGTAAAAAGCTTACCTTTGTGAGGATTATACAAGTCATGGACAAAGTCTATGGGCCCCCAAAGATTGGACACTCTTTCACCCTGTAAATACCACTCCAAACGCATCTTTCACATTCACTTATGGATCTAGAATGTTATATTTGCATATGAAGTGAACAATATGTATTGGAGATAATAGGTGTTAATAATTACAATTCTTTTTCTAAAAAAAGGAGGATATTTTATCCTGTAACTGGAGAGTTTTATGAAAAACTGAAAAATCTGACCAAATTCCTTTATTTTAAATCACCAAAGATAAATCATAAGGCACCTCTCTAAAAGGAAAAGTCTGTAGTGAACTTTGGAAGCTCTGAAGTGCTGTTTGCAAGAAAATTTAGGTGAATATATTATTTAAATTTTGTATGGGGGCCAGGGTTCCCTCCCCATATGTCAGAAGTAGTTAATAGATACCTCCCCTAATATGAACTCAGTAACTAGATGACCAGAACGCTACCTGTTACCTCAATTCCTAAGATGTCAATTTCCTTATTTGCAGGATATGAGGGCTATATGGGAAGATCTGCAATCTAGTTCTGCTCTACAGCCCTTTAATGTGATCCTGGGATATAAATCATGCTGGCAGGGCACCTGAGTGGCTCAGTTAAGCAGCTGACTCTTGATTTAAGCTCAGGTCATGATCCCAGGGTCCTGGGATCAAGCCCCACATCAGGCTCTGTGCTCAATGAGGAATCTCTCCCTCTCCCTCTGTCCCTCCCCCTGCTCACTCTCTCTCTCTCTAAAAACAATAAATAAAATCTTTAAAATCAACCAATCACACTTCCCAAATAATTCTGTAAAATTGTAAAAAAAAGGAAAAAAATGTTGGCTGTAAATTAGTTGTATCTACTGGTCATAAATGATAGAAACAGTTCTTGGTATTGTAAAATAATAAAGAAACTGGAAATTGAAGTAAAAGCAATAGAATGAAGCTTAGAAATAGGAATGAACTAGGAAGTTTTAGGTAGTAGAAACAAAGAAACATCATCTTCCTGTTCAGTAGGTTTAACTGTTTGGGGCCACTATAATGTTTCAGAGAGAGAGAGAGCATCTGAACGATTTAGTTTAGAATTTCTGCCCTGCTTTGGCCATCCACTGCTCATGTACAGTGGATCTATATTATTTCTGATTAGAGGTGACCATAGAACCCCCCAAGCAAAAGTTGGGTGCTGTTACCAGAAGAAGAGAGAGGAAGCTGGGCAGGCAAAAACAGCAAATGTCCATGAACCCAATGTCAAGAATTTGGCCTTACTGTCCCCTTGGAGGGATCTGTGACACAGGTTTGGGGCTAGGGACAAATACAAGCCATGAATAGACACATGAGGATAAACCCTGGACCAAAGCTATGGTCTAGGCCAGGAAGGGGCAGGCTGGAGCTGAGGAAGGCAGATGACAAGAGAGGACACTTAGAGCTCTGAGGGTAAGCAGCTGTATTTTCTGATACGCACTTCATCCAGCCGCCTGCACTGAGAATGCACCACATGGTCAGTGGAATGGAATGCAGGGCAGACACCAGCCCCTCCAAAGCACAGAAATCTGATATAATGCCTTTAGCCTAATGCATGTCCGGGCATTTTCTCTGATTTAATTCCAATTCTTTGTGATGTCCAACAAAATAAAGATGGCCAGTCTGGGTCAAAGGGTCAGACCAGCCAAGTGAGAGTGGTCATGCCCAAACTGCACATTTAGGTGAGGCCAGGTACAGTTGAGGATAAAACTGCCCTCTCCCCTTTCACAAGCTGAGGCTCATACAGCTGATACTGGAGAGGGGTCCTGGTTTGCTTTGGAAGGGGCTGGTACCTCAGGGGTAGAGGAGACTGCTATGATAGAGGCATGGGGCACAGCAGCTTTTGGAGCCAAGGACTGGAGCCAAAGGAGCAATAACAGCTGCCAGATCCAAGAGGTCAATTTGAGACTGTGTTCAAGAATGAGGCAAGAGACCAGGAGTTAGGATTTAAAAAGGTCTGGAAACACAGTGGGAAGTGGGATGGTTTGAAAAAGTTCAGGATATAGACTATACAGCCCAAGGGCCAAAGTCTTGTTTTCACTGGGTGTTGGCCACATGGCAGGGGCCTGGCAGCCAATCAGAATAATTTCATAGCATAGAGCTGGCCTGGAGGAAAATGGGCAAATACCCAAGGTGTCCATGGACACCTGAGCAGGCAGGAACTAGGAGTCAAAGGCTGGAATCCAGAGTCCCAGAGGTCAAAAAGTGGGCATTAGCCAATAAGACAGACCTCTACTTCCAGCAATACCCTCCAAGTGAGGACACCAGGTCATTGGACTTGGTGGTGATGCCATCTTCTAATTGGGTAAGTACAGATGCTTAAAGAAAAAAAAAAAAAAAGGTCCTGTTTCTCTAAGCGGTTTTCAACCATGGCGGCACACTAGAATCACCTGGAATCTTGAATAGGTCAATGCCAGGACTCCGCCAGTAGAGTCTAGTTTAGTTAGTTTGGGCATAGCCTGGACTTTAGGGGTTTAAAACTGTCTTTAATCAGGATTAAAAATATAAATATTCAAAACTTGAAAAATTACAAAATGTCAACTAATCCTCCTACAAACAAACTAGCTCCTGATCAATAACTCAAATGCCCTCTTTGTGAGTTCTAGGGAAGAAAGAACCCTACCTCATTCATCTCTTTTTCTCTCAGCACCCAAAACAGTTCTGGGCATATATTAAACACTCATTAAAAATATTTCCAGTTGAAATAAATTATTTCTCAAAGGGCACACAACAAAAGTGTTAAGTTGTTCTTTTGGTAGTGAAACTATGGGTGCCTTTTTTCTTTATTTTTTAATCTCAATTTTTGTATTTTTCAACAGTGAACAGGAACTACTTTTACAGTTAAAAATGCATATTTTAAAAATTCTCATTGGGAAGACCTATTGAGTCTCCAGTAGGGGAAAAAAAGGAATGTTTAATGTCATCATTGCTTAAATATTTCCCAATGAAGTAGTTTAACATTCATACCAAGACTGCGAAGATTCAGTTTGAGTTTGAGAAACTAATAATTGATGGGACTAAGAGACAGGAGCAGTTATGCACATTTTGCAAATGCTTGCAGACAGCAACAGGAAATAAGAAGATATATAACTAAATGCTTTACCAAACAGGCCTGAGGTAGTGATTACTGCTGGATGAGAACATTTGAACATCTGGTCTGCTTTTTCAATATCTAATTTGCCTTCAAACATCAAATACTCAGTTTCTAAGTTGATGATTACAGAATACTATTAGAGCTGTCACATCAAGATTCCTCCACCTCAAAGGATTCCTTAAAAAAAAGCTGAGGTTTTTGTTTTTGTTTTTAATAATCTGTAGTGGCTCTAATCAAGGATTACTAAACCTTGGGTTAGAGTATTTATTGTGTTTAATCTACTAATGGAACAGTTGTATCTTGTAAATTATTTCAAATATTATTAGATTCGTGTTTGCCTATTTTTAAAAAATTCTTTCTTTTAAGGCACTTCATACTCCACTTGCACTACCTACAAAGCCCTACACCTACAGACAGTGGAGTCTACAGAGGGTGGCCACAGCAAACCTCCGTTAATAAGGTTGTTGTGATGCAGGACAAGTCACCACCATAAATGAAAACATTATAGCCAAATGTGAGAGGTTTTCTTTACCCTATCAGAATGGTAAGCAGTTTCCCCTCTTAACTTGCTTATACAGAAAGCACACTTTAAAAACATTAAAAAAAAAAAAAAAGATACAGAATACCGTAAATGGATATTTGTCTATTGTTCTATTTTGCAGACTATATGTGGTAAGGTATTGCTGGAATACCTAAGTGATGGCTGTTTATTGTTTTGGTTAACACGAAATACAAAAAGAGAAGATACGTGAAGAGTACTGAAAGGAGTATTGCAGATGACAGATTCAGTAATGGCTCCAGCAGACCTCAAAGGATTAGTTTTACAGCAAGAAACTTGGGGTAACCTGGCTAAATATTTCACTCATGTGATCAAGGAGGTTGGGGGTCAGATGGCTGGGATTTGCTTAGCAGTGCTGGTGACTGTGGCTTGGCCAAGGCTTGGGGTTAATTTCTCCCCCATTGCTTCAGACTCTACAGAACATCCTGCTTATGCCCTGTGCTCCACTGTAGAACTTGTGGTCTCACCCCTCAGGTCGAGGCTATCTTAAAATGGCAAGATTAGGAGCAGGACTGGAGCCAATCTAAAAAGGAGGAGGGCTGGCTGGCTTAGGCTGCTGGGTGTGAGAGAGATGAAGATGTTCTTGTCAAAAGCCCAGCAAGGATCCTTTCAAATTTCATTGTTATAAATGTCCTGCATTTAGGCAGCATTTCCCACTTTTTTTAAAAAATTAATTTATTTATTTATGAGACACACACACAGAGAGAGGCAGAGACACAGGCAGAGGGAGAAGCAGGCTCCCCTCCGGGAACCCAATGCGGGGACTTGATCCCAGGACCCCGGGATCTTGAACCAAAGGCAGACGCTCAACAACTGAGCCACCCAGGTGTCCCTCCTACTTTGATCCAATGGAGTAGGCACTGGGAAGGAGAGAAGCAGGAGGAAATGAGAATGCTTAGGGCCTGGAGAGTAAGGAAGGCTTTTGCACAGGATATGATTTATCTGGACCCCAGTTGATTTCTCACTGGGGTTCCACAAACTGACCTGCATTATCAGAGCCTCTTCCATATTCATTTGAATTTTTTTCAGTGATGGAAAATTTATGCTTTCAGTGGTTGCATTTGAATTTTGGAATAGCCGAGCCCATTCAATTAGAATTAAGCTGAGCCAATCATAACCTACATTTGGATAGAGCCTTTCATTTCACGAGATGCTATAACAATGCCTTGTTTCATTTAATCTCCAGGACAACCCCTGGAGTAGGCACTATTATTCTCTAGTTGTAGAGGAGGAAAGTAAGTTTGAAGCAGTTAAAAGATGTGCAGAATTGCAAAACAGAGGCTGGACTTGAATCCAGATCTGATTCCAAATCCATTGCTTTTTACTCCATATCAGAGATGCTGTTTTTAATTAAAAAAAAAATATATATATATATATATATATATATTATTTTTTTTTAACTTTAAACAGAACTTTAATAACTCAGGATGTGGTCTACGACTTAAAGGCTGAATGGTCTGGGCCGGAGGCACAGAAGCGAGGCGATTAGTAGGCTGTCTGAGACTGCTGCTGGCGGTACCCGCCCCAACGCATGTAGCCCTCGTTCTTGCGGTAGCCGTCCTTCTGGTCTCGGAAGTAGCCACCATAGGTACCCTGCTTGTGGTCAAACACCCGCTCATTATTTTCCACCAAGCTGCCCAGCTTCTCAGCCAGCTGCAGGGCCAGGTTCTGTTGGGCAGTGGGCTCGGTGCGGTGCATCACCACAGTCTGCGTTGGCTGGTCCAGAGAGGCCATCAACTCCTCATTAATGATCATCTTGCTGATGATGGAGTGTACAGTGGGCAGGTCCAGTTCAAACATGTCAGACAGAGTCTCCATGCTGATGGAGTCATAGACACTGCTGTAGGTGAAGAGGTAGGTTCGCAGTGATTCTTCCTGGATCTTCCTAACCAGCATGGTTCGGACTTTGTCAGCCTCAGGGAAAAGGTCCCACACTTTGCCATTCATCTTTTCATTGATGATAAAACTGTGACAGGTCTTCCAGTCGCCCATCTTCATAGCCTTGGAGGCAGCAACCACGTGTTCTCTCATGGACTCAGGGGGACCCAACAAGGGCTGCCGCTCTTGTTGTATGGGGCAACTTAACTAATTTTAATACACACTAGGATAATCTTGGGCTAAAGACAATTCAAAAAGAGGATTTCCAAAACATTTTAAGCAATGTCATCCTCACCAGGATAAACATGTGTTTTCCTAAGAAATAAATGTATGGTTTTCCTATATTTCCAAATGCATGGTTAGATTTTCAAAGTCTTATTATTTTATTGTTACAACTGGTAAGACTTTAAAATGCTTACTATATTTGCTTCCATAAAAATCACTACGCAGGAAAAAAATACTGTTTAACATCTGGGAAAAAGCTATTAAACATCTGGGAAAGGAAAAATTGCAAAGAGCCTCTAATAGGACATAAAACCAGACTTATGGGCTACTTTTTATCTGGGAAAAGAAAAAAATGTTAGCATAATAATAGTTATACCTATACATCTAACAGAAGAACCTCATTATATTTCAAGGTTTTATCTAGAATCTAGAGATTCCAAGGAAATAAATGTGAGAGGGGTATTTCCCTAAGTCATTTTTTTTCCCTCCCATTTTTGGTTTTTGGTCATTTGTTCCATTATACCTACCTTTCTTTTAGGTGACTGTGTAGGAAATCAGCATGCAATAGTGTTATATCAAGATAAAAGTGTCCTGTAGGTGCCATAATTGATCATTGAGTGGCTGGACACCGGTGTGCTCCAGCAGCTCAGAGCTGAATGTTAAATATTCAGGAATTTTGGGAGCCAATTGTTAAACTGTTGGTACTTCAAACTACAGTGGGAGTATTTACAACATGGAAATCAAGAAACCTGCTACAAATCAGGGTTCCCTCCCCACCCAGAGCTAGTTTGCCAGCACATTTCCTGTCAGTCTGAGGAATTAGGGATGGGGTTTTGCTACTTTACAAATGTTGAAAGTCAGAGAAGAACAAAGAATGTGTCATTTTGTCCAGTAACTTTGGATTTGATTCATAGAGTTTTAATAAAGCTGAGAGAGTTGGACTGCATTTAGGGACATTTCTGCAATGTCGAACAAACATTTGGCACCACATAAGCAATTCAATATGGTTACAGTGAGTTGTTTAATTTACCTTCAGGTTAAAATGATGTAAGGTGGTCACTACATATTGTCAAATGAAAAAAAGCAAGTTACGAACTGCATACTGTTGATCCAAGAAAAAAAAAATCAATGTAGACATGTATATTCTAGAAAAATATATACCAAACTGATGTCTTATAAGAGCGGGGAGGAAGAATAATGTTTACTCTTTTTATTTCTGGATTGTACTTTATTGCTTTCTTTTTTTAATGAACATTATATTTCCTTATAACTAAATAATAATTTTAAAAGAAGGAAGAGAACCATACAATGTCAGATAAATTTGGTCAGGCTAACAATTTGACAATGATATGCTCAAAGCATAAAACTGATGCAACTGACTATTTTCATCCACATTCTTATAGTCTCATTCTATTTTCCTTTTTTAATTGTCTTGACTTTTCAAACTGTTGTTCTTGATAAATGCATTTCCATCTTTTGGGCTCCAAATTTTCAGTTTAAAATACTTTAAAGTTGTACCTGCTTTAAAATACTTTAAAGGAAGTTCCTATATTTCATGAAAGACATACCAACTCCACAGTTGGGATGAGTTAGGTCTTAAAAGCCCACCACTATGTCCAGGATCAGTTAGGTCCTGGACTGTGTCCATTAGCAAGCCTCAGGGGACTCCTAATTCCAATTGCTGGTTGCAGGCAGAGTTGACAAGATTTTCTTCTGGCAAACTGCTTTGCTTTTGTCAAGGAAAGTTTGTAAATGGAAAGTTTGTTCATAGGGAAGTTTCTGGAGAACTCTAGCTAAGTTGTGTTTCTGGCTTGGCCATAAATGAACTACATTACTTTGGGTTAGTCATTTAATCTTCTAGAACCTCATCTGAAAATAGGGATAGTACTGTATTTCCATGACTCTAAGATATACATTTCCTCCTATATTTTACTACTCCTGAGATGGGATGTGTCTAAATAAATTTTCCAGCTTTCAGGCCCAGTATGGGAGATAAATGTCATTTGTGAGTGTAGGAGAACTTCGAAATTTCCATAAAGGTATCTGTTCAGTTCATATCACTTTGCATTTGGTAGCACTGCATGTGTTTATTTGCATTTCATCTTAAGTAACTCTACATTTACATTTATTCTAAGTAAAGCGAACCTTAGTCACTGGAGGACTGATGAAATCTCCATATTTTCTTGTTAAGTAACAACAGACACTCTCTAATAACTATTAAGAAATACATAGTCTTCCACTGGTGACATGTCACAATCAAGGGAAAGGGAAAATAACACTGGCAGGCTAATGTTAATAATTAATTAAATCAGTTATTAACACTAATGTTGTTAATGTCAATTTAATAAAGATTAAATGAGATTTTGCTCATAAAATGCTTAGGATACTACCTGTTACATAGTAAGCACTCAAGAAACATCTTCATCATTGTTATCATCACACTTTGCAACACATTCATTGAAAATAACTTACCATATCCATATCTCACAAACCCTGGGCAAGGAAGGCAGTGAGATCTGAGATGATGGTTCTCAACCTTAACCAAACCTCAGAGTTACCTGGTGAGATTTTGAAAAATATCAGTGCCCTGAGACCCAGACCAATTAACCCTCTAAAGGTTGGGCTCTGGCACTTGAAGTATTAATAAAGCCTCCCCAGTGATTCTAATGTACATCACATTAAGTTAGTGATTCTCAAACTCAGCTGCACATGAGGGACCCCCACAGCTCAGCTCAGCACATGAGCTTCTCAGGGTAGAGATCTAGGTATCAGGTTTTCTTTCCTAAGTGGTAAAGCCCAAACATCAGAATAACTTGGGGCCCTTGTAATTGAATTCAGACTCACATACACCCCAGTCCCCCAATTCTTACTTAGGTCTCAGGTGAGAGCCTTGTAGTCTATATTTTTAATAAGGTCCTCAGTTTATGCTGTGATATGGATTTGAGAATCATCAATCTAGCTTCATTCACTAAATCGGCAGTTAAAAGAGCTAGTCTTAGTTCTGCTAACTAGTTCTCTTGTACAGTTCTCCTCTATGAAATAAGGAGGTTGGGTGAGATGTACTCTAAGATGTCTGAGATCCATTCTGACACCAACATGGGAAGCCTGAGTCATTGGTCTACTGTGGGACATTTGTTGTGTTATCTGGTGAAGGCAGCCTTCTGTCCACCTTTTTTGGGAGTATACCTCTACTGTGTGATTTTAGTGGGAGCTGCCAATCTTCCTATAGAAGTCATCTCCCAGGCCACTGTGATTGGTCTAAGGTTGAATATTTACCCAAAGTGAGTCAACTGGAGCAATTGTGCAACAGTTTTGAACTTCAGGCCATAGAACCAAAGATTCTGAGACTTCTCTGGTGATAAAATGGAAGTTGCTTATCTGGCAGCCACAGATACCTATTCCTCTGCCACAACCAAGGGAATGAAGGTGATGTTCTAAAAAGCCAAGATGAGAGGTAGAGAGAATGTAGCCTACTTCGAATCTCTAATTTTAGGGCTTGTAGTTTGGTTATATGAATCAGTTAAGTCTCAAGTTAGATTTCTATCAAACACAGAACCAAAACAAACAAACAACAACAACAACAAAAAACCCTCCCAACTAATACAACTGATCCTAACTAAAAATGACACTATAATTTACAGAGGTTTTATGCATATGCTCCCTCAGCTTCCTAATGATAAACATGAAGTAGCATGTGTATTTTCTTTTAAAACTGAGATATAACAGACATAAAATAAAATTCACTAAAGCATACAGTGGTTTTTAGTATATTCATAAGGTGTGCAATCATGACCACTGTCTAGTTCCAGAACATTCCATCATCCCAAAAGAGCAACCCCATCCCCATTAGGAGTCTCTCCTTATTTCCTCTTGGCCCCAGCACATAACAACCAAATCTACTTTCAGTTCTTACATTCTTCATTGGAAGGTAAGACAAGGAGATCTAGAAATTTTGGGGGCTTTCTTAAGCTTTTCTGAAGATGCTAGAGTTGAGATTAGAGCCTGTTAAACCATTCTGCCTCCCTTTTGTAGACATATTTATGCCTGGTTTATTTCGTCAAGTTATTATATTTGTTTGCTATTGTAGACGGGGAAGAGGGTTAAAACAACTACATGTAAATTGCTGTAGTCATTTAGAAATGGCATTGTTTTGTTCTGAAAGGGCAATTCACTCCGACGTGGCTTGCTTTAATTTTGTTAACGTTGTGCTTTCTCAATAAAAGAGATCAGTATGCTTCTTTGCAACTGAAACCCACTTGACCTCCCCAGGAGGGGGAAAAAATGGTTATTGAAGTTAAGTCAATTGAGCTGGAACTGACTGTCTTATAAATCTAAGGAAGAAAACAAGTTTTAGTCCCCTTTGGAGCCATATGTCTTAAGTATTGTAATTCCATTTTAGTCTACTAAGCTTCTGAACAGGACAAATAAACCTTATACAAAATTCAGAGTTCAATAGGATTATAAAAGAGACATCAGAGAGAAGATGTGGATATATTTTGATTCATTTGGAATTCAAACCAACTTGGAGCCTTTCATTTGGCAGATATTATTTTAGTAAGATTTTGCCTACCGACTGCTTTAATCTAATTCTAGAAACCAATAAACTGCAATCTAATTGGGAAATGATGAAAGACAGTGATTTGGAGAAATGGATTTGTTTACATGCAGTTTTGTCCAAGTTCAGCTTTGTAGAAGAGTCAGAAATATCCAGTCTCTACTTTAGGGGTAAAAACACATCTAGAGGTACACACCCACATAGCTGGGTATGTATCTCCCTTTGTGTGCTTGCTTTCCATTCATGGGAGTCTATTTCTGTCAATGGGGATAATACCAGGCCTGCACATCCCAGCTTCCAGGGCCCCTCAGGGTGAAGGACCAGAGAACAGCAAGTCCCTAGAACAATTGGGGTGCCTGTTCAATTTTGGCTGCCTGTGTCACTGCTCTGCCAGTCTGTTGAAGCATTTGGGGGAACACCCAGTCTTTGCAGAAGCTTGAACTTGGCTCTAGAGAAAAAAAATGAATAGAGAACAAATTTTCTCTGAAGCTGAGAACAGGGGCCTTCACTCTCCTAATTTTCCTGACAATCAGCCACATCTGGATCAGAAAACCCAGTGCACATGCATGACAGGAGGAGGGACGACATACACACCTTCCTGACGCACCCTGGATATGGTGGGTTTAATGGTCTCTCTCACAACCAACCGTTAATAGATGTTCATCTTCCCCAAAAGACACATAAAGAGAGGCTCAATCTCACTAATCATCGGGGATATGCAAATCAAAATCACAATGAGATATCACCTCATACCACTAGGAAGGGATACTATCAGAAAGACAAGAAATAAGTGTTGGTGAGGATGTGGAACAAAGGGAACCCTCCTGGGAATGTACGCCTGAAACTAATATAACATTGTATGTCAATAGTACTTCGATACAAACAAAGAGATACTCACATTCTATTTGTTTCACAAAGCCATAGTGGTTTCATGTCTCTGTCCTTGGTCCACACTGTCACTCTACTAGGACAACCACACCTCACTTCTTTCAAGACAGTCTCCTAGATTTGGCTTATACTGTCCTCCTTGGAAGCCTTTCCTGATCCCCCTCGTCTGTAGTCCTGGTTAGCTCCTTCCTTGGTGCTCCTCTAATATCCACCCAATCTCATTCTGCATCTTCTTCTCATGATGACTATTGTACTCTGTTATTACCTTTCCTTTAAAAATATCCCCTATTTGATTGTTTCTACAGAGTCTGGCTTACCATGCTTATCCCTGTATCCTCAAGACCTGATATCACACTTGGCTTATATCAGGCATTTCATTCACTCAAAAACATGTATTGGAGATGTATTGTGTGCTAGTACTGCGTAGGCTGCTGCAGCTAATCAGCATACAGTGCTGAATGAACAGTCTCCCATCCCTTGGTTCTGTGCCATCTTTTGCAGTGCAGTGGGAAAGAGAGCTTGCCAGGGGTGTTGGGTATCAAGGTGTGAATGGAAGAGACAAGAGTGATCTCCCTCGTTATTTTTGTTTACATGTATTGACTGCTCACTGTGTGCCAAGCACAGTGTCTAGGACTTCATGTGCATTCACACACTTACTCCTTTGGTACCATCTTTATCTCCATTCTATAAATAAGGAAACTGAGGTGTAGAGGTTATAGTTTGCCTAAGGCCACAGAGCTAATAAGTGCAGCTAGAAATAAAAGTCAGGCCATCATCACTATACTATATTATAATCGGTGGGAGATGAAAGAGAGGTCGGTTTTTTTCTGATCTCTGTGAATGGAACTTCTTTTCAACCCTCAGATGGAGGCCAACTCTGGGTCTGGGCTCTGAAAAGCCAGCTCCAGCTGACTGCCACTATGCCACTGAGCAGTGAGCAGCTATGGTTCTGACCCATTTAGTAGGCAGCGTAGCATGATGATAAAAGCCCAGTCTCTGAACTAAACTTCCTACATATGGGTCTTACCTCTATAATGTCTCAGTTCTACAACTTTAGATGAGTCCCTTAACCTCTGTTTCCTCACTCGTAAAATGGGAGATACAGATTGGAAGAAGGTGATCAGCCGTATCAGCTCGTCTGGGACTGCCAAGTTTTAGCTGAAAGTTCTGTATCCTAGAAAATGTATTAGTTTCAGGCAAACCAGGACGGTTGGTTACTCTCAGCCAACTGTTTTGCTCTAGGATTCATGGCCTTTATGAGGACTGTTTGAGTTCAGTATTATCAAGCATGGCCACTGAAGACTCTATAGTAGCTCTCACCCAAGAGTCTACATCAGAAGCACCTGGAGGGCTTGTTAAAACACAGATTGCTGGGCTCCACCCCCAGAGTTTCCAAATCAGTAGGTCTGAGGTGGAGCCTGAGAATTTGTATTTTTAACAAGTTCCCCAGTCATGCTGATGCTGCTGGTCTTAGGAACACACCTTGAGAATTATTGCTTCTGCGCATTTAAACATCAGTATCTTGGGATCCCTGGGTGTCTCAGTGGTTTAGTGCCTGCCTTTGGCCCAGGGCGTGATCCTGGAGTCCCGGAATTGAGTCCCACGTCGGGCTCCCGGCATGGAGCCTGCTTTTCCCTCCTCCTGTGTCTCTGCCTCTCTCTCTCTCTCTCTCTCTCTCTCTCTATGTCTATCATAAATAAATAAATAAATAAATAAATAAATAAATAAATAAATAAATAAATAAATCTTTAAAAAAATAAATAAACATCAGTATCTTATTAGCAAAGAAATTGTATTTGAATGAAATTTAAATTTCAGCTGCCATGACATGACAGGAAAAGCTGAAATTTCATAAATATTTTGGTTTGTTTATTTTTAAAGATTGTATTTATTTATTCGTGAGAGATACACACAGAAAGAGAGAGAGAGAGAGAGGCAGAAACATAGGCAGAGGGAGAAGCAGGCTCCATGCAGGGAGCCAAATGTGGGACTCGATCCTAGGACTCGAGGATCAAATCCTGAGCCAAAGGCAGATGTTTAACTGCTGAGCCAGCCACGCATCCCAATATTTTGGTTTATATGTGCACTACCTTGGGGCTACCCAAATTGGTATTAAGATGAAAATATTGCAAGGGACAATATGTTAACAGTTGTGCTAAGAAAATTGGTTTGTTGGTTTAACCTATAAATAGAGTAAACCAGGCTTCTTTCAGTTAATCTTTAATATACTAAAATGAGATGTAAATCTCTGAGGGAGATGTTACATTTCCCAAACTTTCTAACCACAGAAATCTTTGCTCTCCAGTATTTGGAAACTATTGCTCAATTTACAATGGAATAACAAATCATTCTACCAGTTTTAAAGTAACATTTAAGCCCCAATCTCTTACTCATTAATTGGCCAATTGCTAAATGAAATTATGTAGTACTGAAGGTAATGAAAACCTTATTTGTCTACAGATTTCTGCAGACCACTTTATGTTTCAGATTTAACTTGGGTTGTTCATACATATTTTTCTTTATTACCCAAGGTCTCAGGAGCACATCTTTACTCTTGCCATGGACATTTTTGGAAATGGCTGTAGGACTCATACAAATCCTTTCTCTGAGAGTGGCACCCAATAGCTATGACAGGGCCACCAGACCCTCTTAGCAGCCACAGTCCAGAGTTGTTTCATGACCCACGCTGGCTGATCTTTCCTGAGAATCTGAAACTGTGAACTGAAAGAGGCTAGAAAGCCCTTGGAGCCTCTTCATATCAACGGCATAGCACTAGTGAGAAGGTCTGCCACAGTTTCCCCATGTGTAAAAAGAAGCAGATAACAATATCTACCACACACAACTGATATAAGGATTGAGTGAGTTAATATACATGGAATACTTAGGAGTGCCCGATGCATAGTAAGAACTTTTTAATTGTGACTATTTATTAATGCTGTTATCAATTAATTGAAGATAACAAGCCTCCTTCCCTCTCTAAACCTCAGTGGTTCAAATTCTTGATTTTCATGAGATAATGCAGTGTCCTTCCAAAATATTCCTTTATGGCATCTGGTAAGAGGAATAATAGTCACCCAAATAAATATATCCAAGTTCTAATCCCTGGAACCTAATGAACCTTATCTACTAAAAGGGGCTTTGCAGATATGATTAAATTAAGGAGTTGAACATAGGGAGGTAGTCTTGGATTCTCTGGGTAGGCCAGAGAAGAGATGTGATCATGAAGCAGAGTCAGAGAGATCTGAAGATGCAGCATGGCTGGCTCTGAAAATGGAGGAAGGAGCCATGAGCAAAGGAAGGTAGACAGCCTCTAGAAACCCTAGAGCTTTGAGAAGGGATGCAAAACTGCCAACACCTTATTTTTAGCTCAGTGAGACCTATTTTGGATGTCTGAACTTATGGTTCTGACTTTCAGAATTATAAGATAATAAAATTGTATTGTTTTAAGCCACTAAGTCAGCTATTACAACAGAAATAGGGAACTAAAATATGGCATAGGCTAGGCAAAGCTGGATTCTGTTGCTCACGACCAACCAATCAACTAAACAACAAACAAACCCTAACCATCGTAGCTCTACAATCACTGGAAGAGTCTGAGGCATGGAGAGGTCTCTGTTGGGTGATTTTTCAGGTGCTTATGGCATCTAATACAATCGCTAGGTGGTATTTTACTTATAGCTGGATTGGTCTGGGGGCGTTCATGATGGCTTTACTCATATGCCTAGCACCCTAATGGGGACAGTTGGAAGGTTAGACCTTTCTCTCTCATCATGTAGTCTCAGGGACTCTCCATATGATCTTTCCAGCAGGATAGCTGGACTTCACACATGGCAGCTCTAAAGAGCGAGTATTCCAAGAGAACCAAGCAAAAGCTGTAAGGCTCTTATGAGCTTGTTTTGGAAGACTCAGAAAGTCACTTCCACCACATATTATTGGTTAAGGAGCAACGTATAGAATTAGTTCCACCAAGAAAAGCATGTGGCTAACATGCAGAGAGGAATAATTTCTCCAAAGCAAGACTGGAGGCGCTATTACCAGTGGAGGGAGAAAGGAAAACAAAAACAAAAACAAAAAAACAGAACAGAGGTCTACCAATGAAGGTATAGAAGCCAGCAAGTTGACAGATGAGAGAAAAGCAACCCCTATAGCCAACTTACTTTAAAGTGCCTATATTAAAGAGGGTGTCTACAGCTTTAAAGAGATAAAATATGTAAAGCAAGTGCAGAATGAATGGTAGCTATGAGTTTCATTCTTTGTTTCTCGTTTAAATAACTTTTGAATGTACTGATAAAATAATAGCATCAAGAGAAATCATAATATTCAGGATTCTACCACAGTGGCACCTAGTTTCAAATTTCCTTCCAGTCCATACCCTTCACATACATAGTTTTTACAAGATTAACTAATTTGTCACTTGATCTTTAGAATACCCACAGGGTACACTAAAATATGGGGACTTTATCCACCATGCCTTGAAAGTTTTTATAGAAATAAATTTAACTTTGTTGAGATTATTTTTTCTTTATTGCATAAACTGCAACAGTTTTAAATGACTTTAAAGAAAAAAATTCACCCATAATTCTGACACTGTAATACAATAAATTTAATGTTTACATATTACCTGTTAGTCTTGCTGCATATGCATACATACTTTTTTCCCCAAAGTTGGAATCACAATGGTTCTGCATTCCTTTTTTTTTTTTTTAAGAACTAAATGCTAACCATTAATAGTTTGGTTTCCATTTTAGGAAGTCTTAAAACCGATGTTTCATGCTTGCATAATATTCCATCTCTTGGCCGGGCATAGTTTCCTAAAGCTAACACTTATTGTTAGACATTAATTTCTTTTTTTTAAATTTAATTTTTATTTATTTATTCATAGAGATGCAGAGAGAGAGAGGCAGAGACACAGGCAGAGGGAGAAGCAGGCTCCTGCAGAGAGCCCTACGTGGGACTCATCCAGGGTCTCCAGGATCACGCCCCCGGCTGCAGGCAGCGCCAAGCCGCTGCGCCACTGGGGCTCCCTTAGACATTAATTTCCACTTCCAATTGTCAAGCCCAGCATTTTGCTTTTGTCAACCTAATTTCTGGAAATGAATCCTCAGGGCAATGATTGACTCCATCATTATAAATATTTCAGTGCTTAGTAAGCACTGCTCCATTCTAGTCCACATGGGCTGAGCCTATGGTCATGCCCTTGGCAGACTATAGTTTCTTACCACTTTGGCAGTACTGGATATTATTTTAAAAAACAAAGCACAGTGAAGTGGGAGGAACTGGTTTAATAGGCATAAAATGGGATTTGTTTTTCTTGAGCTGTTTATTTTTCTATTGCTATTTTATCCATTTTATTTTGAAAATGTTTAACCTTACAGAGGTTGAAAGAAGAATGTAGTGAATCTCATATTCCCTTTACCTATATTCACTTATTGTCAATATTTTGCCACATTTTCTTTTTCTCCTCCTTTCTCAACATATGCACACACACACACACACACACACAATTTATTTGCTGAACCATTTGAAAACTGTAGACATCATGATATTCTATTCCTAAACACTCCATCATGTGTTTCCTATATAATACCATTATCATTCACAGTAAATGTAACTGTGATACAACTTAGTGTCTAATATATAGTATAGAAGCCAATTCCTCAATAATTACAAAATATCTTTTTTTTTTTTTCTAAGTAGGCTCCATGCCCAGCACAGAGCCCAAAGTGGGGCTTGAACTCACACCTCTAAGATCAAGAGCTGGGCTGAAATCAAGAGTTGGATGTTTAACCAACTTAACCCTCACAGGTGCCCCACAAAATGCCTTTTCAAGCTGCTTTTTGGGATGCCTACGTGGCTCAGCGGTTGAACATCTGCCTTTTGGCTCAGGTCGTGACCCCAGAGTCCCGGGACTGAGTCCAGCATCAGGCTCCCTGCATGGAGCCTGCTTCTCCCTCTGCCTGTGTCTCTGCCTCTCTCTCTATGTCTCTTATGAATAAATAAATAAAATCTTTTTTTAAAAAAAGCTGCTTTTTAAAATCCACGATTCAATCAAGGTTCATACATTGCATTTGTTTGTCGCATCTGTTAGCTGTCTAGAAAAGTGCCCTGTCATACTTTTAACTGTTTCAGAAACTTTTTTTGTGTTTTTTTTTTTTTTTTAACAGTCTTTACCAACTGTTTCAGAGTATATTCCACGTTCTGGATTTGCCATGTTGTATTATTCTTCATGATTAAACTCAAGTCAAACATTTTGGTCAAGAACACTACACATGTGATGATGTGTGTACTTCTCATTGCATCTCATCAGGAAGCACATTACACCAGGTTGTACAATTATTGCTTATGCTAAGTTTCATAATTGTACTGTCTGTTGTAAAAGCACTTTTTCTCTCCCTCTGATTCTCAAGACTGTGTGAATATCATGTTCTTCAACATTTCACCCAGAGTGTTTGGGATCTCCTGACAATGCTTCCTAATTAGTTACTACATTAATGGCTACAAAATGATGATTCCTAACTCAATTCTTCCTTTTTACATATTAACTGATATTCTTATATAAAAATGAGCTACAACCTTTTAAAATACTAGTGTGAACTCATGAGTTCTTTTTTCAATGCAGTGTTAAAGTTCATTGTATTGCTAGTGATTTTGAAGCTCAAGCTGTCCCAAATTGGACTGGATAAGAGCTTCTCAAGCTAACTCCTGTGTCCTTTTGACATGTTCCCACTGGTCTTTCAGCTCTTCTTTGAATTTTGGCACAAAAAGACATTATAGGCTCACCTGTACTCTCATTGTCCCAGACTTGGGATAAGTAATTTCTCTAAGGAAACCTGGTTCCTTTTAGGGGGAAGTGGTATGTAGTAACCAAGATCTGGGGGGTATTTGTGCTCATTGCTACTGGGGTGTCACTATTTCTAGGCCCTGTCTGTGGAAAGGCTTCACATGTGTATATATGTATGTGTATGTATCTATTTGAAATCATGATTTCACACTGATACCTCCAATTCAAACATATCATCACAAGATTCTTCCTCACCTTCCCCTACTCCACATTTGTATTTCCCTTCTACCACAGTGGAAATTCTGGTTCCCCAATATATCAACATATTGCTCTATTACACAACATGAAAAAATAGTTTCTGAATTACTATGTCAATATCATTACCAAAATAAAAACTACAAAGTGAAATTCAAGATCTTGAAGATTTTTTCTTGTTGGTTTGTCCTTTAACTATATCTCATATGGGTGTACCATTAGAATATTATGCTAAAAATTTTCTTAGATTAATTTATTTTTATGTGTAGGTATATTATCAGTTTGGTATCTACTTATATTGAATCTTATAGTTTGCTTTTTTCATCATTTTTTTTTAAATTTACTTTTGAAAATACAGAACATTTTATGTGGCTCTAAGGTTAAAACTATATACAAAATATGATAGGCTATTCTATTGGTAGCCCTCAATGAACTATAGTATCTGGTGTTAGTGTCCTGTGTAGTCTTCTCTCACACTGACATGGGATTTGGCCAGATGACAAACACGTATGATCAAGGAGAGGTTTGATTAAATCTTACATTGAGACTTGTTGTCTGGGAACATTCTTTGAACTCAGCCACCAAACTGTAAGAAATACAGGCTCTCGGGGATCCCTGGGTGGCGCAGTGGTTTGGCGCTTGCCTTTGGCCCAGGGCGCGATCCTGGAGACCCGGGATCGAGTCCCACATCGGGCTCCCGGTGCATGGAGCCTGCTTCTCCCTCTGCCTATGTCTCTGCCTCTCTCTCTCTCTCTGTGACTATCATAAATAAATAAAAATTAAAAAAAAAAAAAAAGAAACACAGGCTCTCTTGCTAGAAACAGAGACCAGGTAGAAAGACCCAGGAAGAGAACTGAAGCACCCCAGCTGAGCTTCTAGCTTAAGGCAGCCATATGAGTGATTCTACCTGACACCATGTGAAGCAAAAGAACCCTTCCAGAATCGTGAGAAATTACAGATTACTATTGTTTTCAGCCACTAAGTTTGGGGTGTTACACTGTAATAGATAACAAAACAAAAGATATTCACAGAGAAGTCTCAATCCCATCTATTCCATTTGTATATTTTTGCACAAAAAATTACCCCAAAACTTACAGGCTTAAAATAATTTATTATTATTATATCTCACTCTTTAGTGGTTTAAGAATCAAGGAAAGGTATATCAAGGAAGCCTTGACTCTGCTCTACAATATCTGAGGCTTCAGCTAGGTTGATCTAAATGTTACAGGCTAGAATAGCTGGGAAGCTGTTTGGACACACCTCTCTGTCTCTCTCTCTTCACACACACACACACACACACACACACACACACATACACACACACACAGTCATCCACATGACTAAGGCTCCTTAGCAATATGGCAACCGCATAATTGCTTCTTACAGAGCATTTCAGGGCTCCATGAGTGAGTGTTCCAAGAGACCAGAGCAAGCTCTCTTTCTCTTAAGGTCCAAGCACGTACACTGACACAGTATTACTTCCATTTGAATTCTGTTAGCCAAAGCTGTCACAGAATCTACCTATACTCAAGGAATAGGAACATAGACCCCACCTCTTGATGGAAAGATGTCAAAAAAACCTTTAATCTGTCATCTCATCTTTTCTTTCTCATCCCATTCTCTCTTTCCCCCTTAAGAAACCATTTTAATTGTGTGTTTTCAAAAATAAGTGAGAACACCCACAATTTGTATTTCCCACTTGAACCAATAGTACTGTTGGATAATAAACAGGTCCATCACCCTCAAAGTTTCCTCCTGTCTCTTTGTAATCTTTCCCTCCTGCCCCACCCCAACCTTGTTCCAGGCAACCACTGATTTATCACTATCGTGCTGATTCTGTCACTATAGGTTGGCTTACTTTTTAAAGAATTACACAGAAATGAATAATACTACATATACTGCTTTTTTTTTTAATTTTTATTTATTTATGATAGTCACACAGAGAGAGAGAGAGGCAGAGACACAGGCAGAGGGAGAAGCAGGCTCCATGCACCGGGAGCCTGATGTGGGATTCGATCCCGGGTCTCCAGGATCGCGCCCTGGGCCAAAGGCAGGCGCTAAACCGCTGCGCCACCCAGGGATCCCTATACTGCTTTTCATATTGTATTTTGTGTGGCTTCTTTCACTTAGCATACTTATTTTGAAATTCATTCATATTGTTGTATGTACCAACAGTTTATTCCTTTTTATTACTGAGCAGTATTTCATTGTAAGGATATATCACAATTTGTTTTCCTGTTCATCTGTTGATGTTTTTTTTTTTTTTTTTTTTCCAGTTTGGGACTTCTCTTAGTCTGCTAAGGCTACTAATTGCAAAATACTATAGACTGAGTGGCCTAAACAACAAACATTTATTTCTCATAGTTCTGGGGACGGGAAGTCCAAGATCAAGGTGTCGGCTGATTCACCTCCTGATGAAGGTCTTCCTCCTGGCTTGCAGACAGCCACTTTCTCATGCGTCCTCACAAGGTAGAGTAAGCTCTGGTTCTCTTTCTCTTCTTTTAAGGACACTAAGCCCATTATGGAGGCCTTACTCTCATGATCCCAACTAAACTTAATTACCTCCCAAAGGCTCCACCTCCAAATACTGTTACATTAGGGTTAGTGCTCCAACATAGGCATAGGAAAAGGACACAAACATCAGTTTGTGCTATTACAAATCACAAATAAAGCTCTTATGACCACTCATGTAAAGTCTTTGTATGGATATTTGCTTTCCTTTCTCTTGGGTAAACACTTAAAAGAGAGATTGCTGAGTCATATTAGGTGTATCTGTTAATGGCAAGAGTTTAGGGAGCCTGAGCGGTGCAGTTGGTAAAGCCTCCAACTCTTGGTTTCCACTCAAGTCATAATCTCATGGTCTTGAGATCAAGCCCTTCATCAGGCTCTGAGTTCAGCCTGGTGTCTGCTGAGATTCTCTCTCCCTTTGCCCCTTCCACTCATGCTCTCTCTCTCTAAAATAAATACATAAATCTTAAAAAAAAAAAAACCCTGCTAGAGTTTATATGCCATTTTTCATTCTACCAGTAATATATGTTTCAACCGTTTCATATCTTTACCAATAAACTACAACACTTGCATTATCAATTTTTTTGACTTTAGCCATTTCATTAGATTTGTATGGTTATTTCATTGCAATTTTAATTAACTAACATAACTAATGATATTCATGCAATAATTTGCCATTCAAATATCTTCTTTGGAAAAATCCATACAAATCTTTTACCCATTTTTAAAATTGGGTTCTTTGTTCTCTTATAGTGTTTTCAGAGTTCTTTATATATTTTAGATTCAAGTCCTTTATCAGATGTGTAATTTCCAAATATTTTATCCTGGTCTTCAGCTTATCTTTTCATTCTTTCACAGTGTCTTTAGAAGAGTAGAATTTCTTAATTTCATTGAAGTCCAATTGTCAGTTTTTTCTTATATGGATCAAATATTAAGTGCTGTATCTAAAAACCAAAAAAAAAAAACAACTTTGCTAATCCAAAGTCACAGACATTTTCTCCAGTAAGTTTTTTATTTTAGGTTTTGAATTTAGATATGTGTACCATTTTTTTAAGTAGTGTAAGACATGAATTGAGGTTCTTTTTTTTTTTTGTATATGGATATCCAATTGTCCAACACCACTTTTTGAAAAATTCTTTGTTTTTTTTTAACTTAATACATCCTAGAAATCACTCAATACTTATTAGAAATATTTAACATTCTTTATTATGTCCACATGGTATTCTGTTATATGAATGTGCCATAATTTATTCAACCAGCCTCCTAAATAGGACTTAGGTTTTTTTCAAAATTTTAAATTTGAGAATTACAAATAATTTTATGATGGATAACTTTGTGCATATAGTGTGTTTTGTCTATTTATATATTAATTTATATCTTTGAGGTAAATTTAGACTACCTATTTTTCAGATATTTTCAGATAGAGTTATGTTAGATGTTTTGAGGCCTAAGCTTAACTCTTGGCCATATTAATTAGCCAAGAACTTACCACTTACTAGGAAGTATACTAGGTGTCCTACATACATAACCTAATTTCCTTCTCACACTCTCTGATTATTATGCCCATTTTAAAGGTAAGAACCTGACGTTCTGAGATATTAATTCAGTAGTTCTGAAATGCTATTGGGTCTGGGCCATTTTGAAAATCTGAAAAAAAAATCTGGAAAACTTTTGCAGAGAAATTCATCTGCATGACATTTCTAGTTTTTCATACTCACCTACTCCTCACCTGTAAGTGCCCACACTCACAGGTAGATTATAACAGTAGCTATACTTTGAACTCTCCCTCCATACTCTTGTCATGAAGATTTTACATTTTTCTAATAACCAAGTGGTCAGCAAGGGAAGGAAGATAGAGAGTGCAGTCTTATTTGTCCCTGAGAAAGCAGTTGCTAAACCTATAGTAGGGGATGTGACCAGGGGAAGGTCCCAGCTAGACCAATCAAAGTGATTTGATGCTAGCAAACACTTGCTTAAGCCAGGCCATCTCACTCAGAAGTCCTGGCCATTTGACTCCCTCACAATACTTAAAATCTACAGATACAAGTCTTTGGTGACAAGAGTGTTGAATTAACTAACTGGATTCTAATATTCTGAAGTAGGTGTTAGGGAGAACTGTCTAGAACTATGCCACACTTATGAATTGGCTCATTCAACAAATTATGTTAATGTTTATCAAGTACCTCCTACATATCAGGCTCTCTTCCTGGCATTTAATTATCAGCTCATCTACTTCTCACTGCCATACTAGAAGGTAAATACTATTATCATAAGTAAGAGGGGAACAGGATTTGGGCCATGGTCGTCTAAGTCTAGGCAGCATCTTAGCCATGAGTCTGTATCTGCTTATTGAGAACCTACTCACTCACCTACCCCGAAGTAGATACATGCCCAACATGTTAAAAACAGCCAGAAGCTAAATATGATGAAGAGGAAAAACAAAAGGGAAGAGGTGAGAGATATGTCAGGAGACCAGGTCATGTAGAGCCTTGTGGGCTGAGGAAAGACTTGTGAATGAGATGGAAGCCACTAGGGGGTTGCAAGTAGAAGAGTGGTGTGATTGGGATTGACTCGCACTTTGAAGGAATTATTCTGGCTGTGGTGAGGAAACTAGATGGTAGGTGGCAAGAGCAGAAGCAGACAGACCAGAGAGGAGGCTGCTGACAGATGTGCAGGTGAAAGACAATAGTGGGTCCAGGCACTGGAGGTTGTGAGAAAGGAACACCAACTTTGCAGCACATAATTGAGCTTCATTACTGGTTTCCTGGTGGCTCTTGACTCCCAGAAACCAACCACTGACCAACAGGTGCATCTGCAGGCTACTTGAAGTGTCCAAGGTCTCAGATTAGGAGTTCCTGGTCTAAGGAAAGTATCTAAGCAGAGCAATAGCTCTATGTTGTTTGACTTACCAGAAAGCATGTAGCTTAATATAAATGAAAAATGAAAAACTTTAATGAACTGTGGCAGAGCCTCCAGCCTCTAATAAATTTGAACATGCCTGCTCCTTCAACAGTGAAATTATGCTCAGAGTTCAGACCAAATTTCATTAACTGTTACTTCCATGTATTCAATAAAAAATAAAAGCATGAGTCACATTCCCAATTCCAAAAGTCATACTTTTTCAATACTGTAGTAAGGGCTGCAGGAATGTATCTGGCTGGATCTCAATAACTGATCCTCTACGGAGTTACCATCACCAAGGGCTGGTCCTTAGTCTTGTAGAGCCAGGGATTTCATCTGGTTGTTGACCCAGGAGTTTCCTAAAGGAGGCTCCTGACCTGCCTGAGGATGCATATGGCCCAGAGCAGAGATTGTTGGTGTATCGTTGTGGGAGCCAGAGTCTAAGAAAGATGTCATGAGATGTCAAATGGCTCAAGAGAGATATCACATTCAGCAACAGGGTGCTCAGGAGGAAGGTGGGTCATTGAAGATCAAGAGAGAGTCATTACTAACCGTAGGGAGCAACTGCCTTGGTTCAAATCCTGATTCTGCTACTTAATTTTCTTAATATTTCTGTATTGACACTAAATGAGTTAAAATGTATGATGTACATAAAATAGTGGCTGGTATATTATGTTATTATATGATAAAATCATAGCTAAATGAAGAACAAAGATAAGTTAGGACAGCTACCAAGAGATCAAATTGAAAAGAACCTGGTATTTTACAAGGTGAAGCCCTAGGGCTAATTCTCTCTAGTTAAGATCTACCCCAAAAGCATCCACATTCTAATCCCCAGAACCTATGAATATATTACATTACATGGCAATAGAGATTTTGTGGCTGTGATTAAGGGTCTTGGGATGGGAAGATTATCCTGGATTATTGGGGTGATCCAAGATCATCACAAGGATCCTTAGAAGAGGGAGATAGGACATCAGAGAAGGACATGCCACAGCATAAGCCAAGATGGAGGTCACAAGCTAAGGGAGACTGGCAACTCTTGAAGCTGGAAAAGGTAAGAAAGATCCTCCCTAGAGCCTCCTGAAGGACCAGCCCTGCTGATACTTTGGCTGTAGCCCACTGAGACTGATTTGGACTTCCAACCTCTAGAACTATAACATAATAAACTTGTGTTGTTCTAAGCCACTAAATTTGTATAATTTGTTACATCAGCAATAGGAAACGAATAGTCTTCACCACTCAGTGAGGTATCAGTACTTCCATTTTACCTCTGGGATGATACTTCCTGATAACACAGAGTATGCTCCCAAATCTTTCCTGTAAATTGTCCCAGGCAGTTTTCTGCAAGTACTATTGCCCTGTCTGGTTCATGTTTCTGGCCACTTCAGTCACTTGGGTGGTGCTTGTTTTACTTACATTAATTGGATCATATAGTGAGGGATTTTTTTCTAGATAATATATTCAAAGGAGTTATAGTTTATACAGTAGCTGTATTCCGTGAAAAAGAGAGCATACACCAATCCCTTGTGAAATAAATCATTTCTGTACTTTAGTCATGTTTTTAGGTATCAGTGGGACTATTTAAAAATACCCTACTGGACGCCTGGGTGGCTCAGCAGTTGAGCCTCTGCCTTTGGCTCAGGGTATGATCCCAGAGACCGGGGATCCAGTCCCACATTGGGCTCCCTGTGAGGAGCCTGCTTCTCCCTCTGCCTGTGTCTCTGCCTCTCTCTGTGTGTTTCTCATAAAGAAATGAATAATATCTTAAAAAAAAACTACAGTGACTCCTTTTCAAATGATTTTGTTTAATTGGAAGCATATCTTTATAAGCAGTATCTTAAACTATAGCTCTAACTTCTGGTTTTTGCTTATTTACGCATTCATCCTTTTGACTGGTAACCACTGAGATGCTATTTAGTACCGCCTATAGCACAGGAGTTGGGAAATGATAATGAGTGGAGTCAGACAACAAAAAAAATAAATAGAAAAATATTTTCTATTTCAGGCTGTTAAAAAAAAACAGCTATGTAGAAACTAAAATAAAGTGATGTGATAAAATTGAAATAAGCTTTAAAAACTCACTACTGATCACCCTGTGGAATGATTACCTTCCAAGTATGGGAAGATGTCTTGAGAAATGCCCTTCCATCTATGAAGCTTCGGCATAGCTCATAGGTAGAAGCTGGAGTGTGTTTCCCCTGTAAGTTTGAAGATGAACTTGTTTGTTCTTTCTAGGGCAAAAGATGAGAATGTGTTAAAAGATCTTCACACATGAGACACACAGTAAATAGGTATTATTATTATTCATTATTTGTCAATGTTCAGCCCTCCATGGTGTTCTGAGTTCACCGGGCAAGTGGAAGTTACAAATACACAGCAGTTGGTTTCACTTAGGCAATGGTCTATTCCAAGTCTTCATGGTTAGAGGATTGTGATTGGAAAGGTCATCTGTGTCCCATGTTGGGTGCCCACAGCAATGACAACAGCAACATTCCTTCTTCAGAGGAATATTCCTGCACACTGTCACCTGCTTGATCCCAGGGTATCTGTTTGGTAGAAACCAAGCTGCTATTCCCCAGTGAGGCACAGGGGAGACAGCACTCCATGACTTCTGACAATCTTCAAGTCCCTTGTCTGAGTTTGTTTGCTGCCTTAATTCCAAACCACCTTCTCCCAGCTGCTCACTGTTCCATTTTGATTCTTGCCTTTTTTTTAAAAAAAAGATTTTATTTATTCATGAGAGACAGAGAGAGAGAGAGGCAGAGACACAGGCAGAGGGAGAAGCAGGCTCCACGCAAGGAGCCCGATGTAGGACTGGATCCTGGGTCTCCAGGATCAGGCCCTGGGCTGAAGGCGGCACTAAACCACTGAGCTACCTGGGCTGCCCTTGATTCTTGTCTTTAATTTTAGATTCGACATTCAGGTTCACTTTCCCATCAGTGGCCCTGGATCTTTCAACGATAATTCTTGTTCTCCATCCATGCCAGCTGTGCTGCTGCCTCACATCAGATCAGATCAACCACCCTCCAAGTTCACTTCAACCCTTTGAAGCAGCTTTCCCTCAGGCACTACCCATGTGAACAACCCCTCACCCCTCAAGCTTTCCCTACTCCATTTTCATGAGCTTGAAAGCTAAGCAGAGAGTTTTTTCAGAGACATTAGCCTAAAGGCAGTATAATAATAGGGGTTAACCAAACAGGTTCTGGAAAAACACAGCCTGGCTTGGAAAACCAGATCTTCCACTTATCAGCTATGCAAACTTGGACAAATTTAACTTTCAGATTTCTCATCTATAAAATGGGGCCAATGATTCACTGAGGTAATGGCTATTAAGGGTTTAGCTCAGAGTCTGACTCATAGTAAGTAAATGTTAGCTACTTTTGGTTTATCACAAATTTACTCAATAACATAGTGACCTGAAAGTGTCAAAGGGTGCCTACCTTTCCACCAAAGTGCAATCTCCCATAAAGGCATGTATTTTATAAATCTTATTTATAAAAATGGATCCTCCTTCTCTAAAATCAAAATGGAAAAGTATTTGGTTGTATGGCTCATGTAAAAGATGAGAGGATAATTCTCTGGAGATGTGGCAGGTTACCAATGGCAGAAACAGTTTGATACAAGGCTTAACCATAGAACATCCTGAGAAAATGTAGAAAAATGGTAATCTATGGCTGAGTGAAAGAAGTGGAGAATAAGGCTGAAAAGATAGGAAGGGGAAGGTAATGGAGAGCCTCAAATGTCAGGTTGAATAGGAAGCAGTAACACGCCAGGTTATAGGCTCTAGAGGCCCAGGCCCTGGGTATGAATACTGGCTCTCATATTAAGTAAGCCAGTGGCATTCAAACTTTTCTGAATATGACACACAGTACAAACGATGTTTTACATTGTGTTCCAGGACACATACACACACACACACACACACACACACACACAACTCCTGAATCAAAGGTTAATGAAACAGTTCTTACCCTTACAGCATGGTGTATTTTGATATTTTTTCTGCTATTTTATTTCATTTTTCAAAGCTGCTAGCCATGGCCACTAAATTGACCTCATGACCTATTAATGAGTTGCAGCCCACAGTTGAACTAAGAAAAATCACTTATCTCTGAACTTTAGATACCTCATCTATGAAAAGGAAATAATGCTGGTGCTGTAGAATGGGAAATAAGATAAACTATGAAAAGCACCTGAAGAGTGCTTGATACATAGCACATACTCGGTAAGTAATAGTTCAAAATATTTTTGCCAATGTATTGATGGAATTGTAGAGAAAAGTTCTGAGCAGCTAAAGATTCCTGATTTTAAGTCTGGTGATCAGGGAAAATTCTGCAGTGACATGAATTGGATGAGGAGTCAGGAGAAGGCTAACTGGGGATACCTTCAGAATTATTGCATGGCTTCAGTTTGCTTTTATTTTCAGACCATGATAATCATACCTGCTCACTAGGCAGTTTGGTTTTTGTGTTTTTAATTGTTTTTGATACTTTAACATGCTGTTTTAAATATTTATGTTTTTAAATATTCACTCAAGTTTCTTCTATTGCTTTTAAACTTAGAAAGCCCCTCCCCAAAATTGGACAAAGGAAATATTCATCTTCACTTTATTTTACTTTTTTATGTTAATAGTTTCATTTTAACATTTAGTTATTCATTCTTCTGAAATTTATTTGATATGTGTGTGAGGCAAGGTTCTCACTTCATATTTTGCCAAATAGCTAAATTTTTAATACCATTGTTTAATAATTCATCCTTTTCTCATTAATGTGTCATATTTATCATTTATTAAACCCAGATATATTATATATGTGTGTGTGTATTTGGGTTATTTTCATACCATCTTTTCTATTATTTTGTTCAGTTCAGGCTTGTGATCATATTATATATATTTTTCTTTTGCAGAATTGAGAACGTTTTCAAACATTAAAATGTACAGAAACTATAAAAATTATGTATCCACCCCTCAGAATGAACAAATGTTATTATATTTGTTTCAGATATTTTTAGTTTACAAACTTTAATTTTTAGAACAATTTTAGGGTGATAGCAAAATTGAACAGAAACCTCCTGTTTCCACATATGTACAGCCTCTCCCATTATCAAGATCCTGCCCCAGAATGGTACTTTTTTTTTTTAAGATTTTAATTATTTGAGAGCAAGAGAGAACGAGAGAGCTGAGAGAGTGAGAAAGAGAGATCATGAGCAGAAACAGGGGGGGAGGAGGAGAGGGAGAAGCAGACTCCCTGCTTACTGGGCAGCCCAACTTGGGATCATGACCTGCAGAAAGCAGACTAGGACTGAGCCATCCAGAGTGGTACATTTGTTACAACTGATGAATCTGCATTGATACATCATTATTATCTAAAGTCCATAGCTTAAATTAGGGTTCAGCTTTAGTGTTATATATCCTATGGGTTTTGATAAATGAATAATGACATGCAGCATAGTTCAGCTGCTTTAAAATAGTTTAGGTGCACCTAGCATTCATCCGTCCCTCTCACCTAACCTCTGGCAAACACTGATCTTACTCTCTATAGCTTTGCTTTTTCTGAATGTCATAATAGTTGGAATTATACAGTATGTAGTCTTTTCAGATTGGCTTCTTTCACTTAGTAATATACATTTAAGATTCCTCAATGTCTTCTCATGCTTTGCTATTACATTTCTGCTTATCACTGAGTAATATTCCATTGTCTGATTATACCACAGTTTATTTATTTACTCACATACTGAAGGATAGCTTGGTAGCTTCCAAGTCCTCGCAACTATAAACAAATCTGCTATAAACATTTGTGTGCAGGTTTTTTTTTTACATTTTTATTTATTTATGATAGTCACAGAGAGAGAGAGAGAGAGAGAGAGAGGCAGAGATACAGGCAGAGGGAGAAGCAGGCTCCATGCACCGGGAGCCCGATGTGGGATTCGATCCCGGGTCTCCAGGATCGCGCCCTGGGCCAAAGGCAGGCGCCAAACCGCTGCGCCACCCAGGGATCCCTGTGTGCAGGTTTTTATGTGAACATAAATTTTCTATTAATTTTAGTATATACTAATATGCTGGATTGCATGTAAAGAAGATGTTCAGTTTTATAAGAAACTGCCAAATTACCTTCCATGGTAACTTTACCATTTTGCATTCCCTCTAGCAACATATGAGAGTTCCTATTGCTCCATATCCTTGTCAGCATTTGTATTATCAATGTTTGGGATTTTAACCATTCTAATAGGTATCTAATGATACCTCATTTTTTTTAAATTTGTAATTCCCTAATGACATATGATGTTGAACATCTTTTCACATGCTTACCTGCCATCTGTATATCTTCTTTGGTGAGATGTCCAGGTCTTTTGCCATTTTAAAAATTGGTTTGTTCATTTTCTTATTGTTGAGTTACAGTTACTTTTATATTTTGGATAATAGTCCTTTATCAGATGTGTCTTTTGTAAATGTTTTCTCCCAGTCTGTGACTTACCTTCTCATTCTCTTGACTGTCTTTCACAGAGCAGAGGTTTTTAATTTTAATGAAGTCCAATTTCAGATATTTTTAAAGACCAAAAGCATTACAGATATAATTAAAGTGATATTTATATCCTTCCCTTTCATTCCTTTGCCTGTCTAGAGGCAAATTACTGTCATTCACAAAAAGGGTTTTCTGTTCACACATCCTTTTTTTTTTGTTCACACATCCTATTCATGTTTTTACACTTGCGTTTCATGTATGCCCATGAGCCAGATATAATCTTATTTTGTTTGTTTTTATTTTTTTTTAAAGATTTATTTATTTATTTATTCATGAGAGACACACACAGAGAGAGAGAGGCAGAGACACAGGCAGAGGGAGAAGCAGGCTCCATGCATGGAGCCCTACGTGGGACTCAATTTTGACCCTCCAGGTTCACACCCTGGGCTGAAGTCAGTGCTAAACCACTGAGCCACCCAGGCTGCCCATTTTGTTTGTTTTTAAAAATTACAGCAATGGTATCCTACTGTACATGTCATTCTGCATTTTTTGTTTTTCACTCAGCCTATTTTTTAGATATATCTTGATACTTATGGATCTAATGCATTTACTTAAATCATTGCATAGCATTCTGTTACATGAGTAAACAAAAGCAAATGTGTTAATACATTATCCCATAGATGTACATTCAAACATTCAGGCTTGTGTTAATTAATTAATTAATTAATTAATTAATTTCCTTTCTCTCTCTCTCTCTCTCTCTCTGTCTTTGGGTAATTAACAACAAGGCTGCAAAGAAAGTATAGTATGTTTCTTCATGTATATATGCAGAAATTCCTCTGTGTATATACCTAGATGTGTAACTGGATTTGAAGCATAAGGATATCTTCAACTTCACCAGATACTGCCTAACTGCTCTTCTAAGTGTTTGTACCAATTTATTGTCCCAGAAACAGTATATATATTACCACGTTCTGTAATTCTAACATTTGTTCTTGCCAAACTGTATTTTTTGTTGCCAAAAAGCTGGTGTAAAAAAAATCTCACTTTAAAATATATTTGTTTTTCCAAAATTATAAATGAGGTTTAGCATGTTTTCATGTTACTGTCCTTTTTTTTTTTTTCCTATCAATTACCTGTTCATATCATTTGCCCATTTTCTATTTTTCCCACTGATTTCAAGACATTCTTTAAAGGATTCTAAAGCTTTTCGCTATGATGTTGCAATTTTCTTCTTTCAATCTTTGGATTTTAACTTTGTTAGCGATGCCTATGCTTATATGGGTTATATAGTAAATGCCAAATTTACCAATGTTCTCTTATTATTTAGCTTTTAAAGACATTCATCAAAAAACTGCCTTTCTACCCTGGGACTGCAGATCTTTATCCTATATTCTTTTCTAAAAGTTATAAAGTTTTTATAACTTTTTAAAAAAAGTTTTCTCAAAGTTTTTTTGAGAGGGTATATCTCGCTCCTTTATCCACTATCACAGAGTCATCCTGGCTCTTCTATGTCAGATGCCAAAGAAAACATAACAGTCCTTTTGGTACCAAAGTAAGAGATCACATTACCTAAAAAAAAAAAAAATAAGTTGAGATTGGCCTCAGACATTTCTTAAATAAATGCAGAAAGGATGCTGAGCGCAGAAGCTAAACAGGTGTGGGAAGGTCCCTAAAGAAGACACCCAAGGCTGCAAACATCCCACAAAAGAGGCAAGATGCCAAAGAAAATGACACACCCTGAAGGGAAATCCTATAATTCCATGTTGGAAGAGCCTAAAGAAGTTTGAGAAGCAATTTATTGGAGGAGGCAAGAAAACAAGTACTCACATACATTGTCAGTGGAAATAGAAAGTGTTACAACCCCTATCATGGTCAATCCTGCAGTTTTTAAATTTAAAACTTTTAAAAACTTTGAAACCTAGCAGTTCAACTTACAGCAATGTCTCCTATAGAAATACTGCTCATACATTAGTAAAATGATGTGCATACAAGGCTCTTCATTGCAGCCCTTTTTGTAATTGCAAGAGGATGTCAATTACTTAGATTAGACAACAACTTAGATGTCCATCAAGGGAGGACTGGATAAGTAAATAATGAGATGGCTATATACTGGGGTGCAACTGTTAGTTTAAAAAGGAAACAGTACTCTGTACTATTATGGGAACATCTCTACAGCATCCTGTTAGGTGAAAAAATCAAGGTACATAAAACATCGTGGGTTATTGACACTTTTTTGAAATACGGTACAAATAAATATTTGAATCTGCATAGAACAGCCCTAGGAGGATATCTAAGTGGTTTTGTGAGGGTGAGGGAAATGCAGAGAGAGAAATTCACTTTTTACACCTTTTGAAAATTTGTCCATGTTCCTTAATCTACAGATATAAACTGATTCAAATTGATCTACAGATTCAATCCCTACCAAAATCCCAGCTGAGTTTTTTGGCAGAAATTGCCAAGCCAATCTTAAAATTCATATGGAAATGTAAGGGACCCAGAATAGCAAAAACAACCTCAAAAAAGAACAAAGTCAAAGGAATCACACTGCCTGTGATAGCTATTAAGTAAATAAATTTGTTTTATTTTTATTTATTTTTTTTGAAAGATTTTATTTGCGTGAGTGTGGGAGGGGTGGGGAAGAGAGAAAGAGAGAGAGACAGTGTGTGCACACAAACAACAGCAGAGAGGGGCAGAGGAAGAAGCAGATTCTCTGCCAAGCAGGGAGTCTGATGCAGGACTTGATCCCAGGACCCTGGGATCATGACCTGAGCCGAAAGCAGTCGCTTAACCAACTGAGCCACCCAGGCGCTCCAATAAATTTGTTTTAAAGAGTAACAAGAACCAGGGTGCCTGGGTGGCATTGTTGATTAAGCATCAGACTCTTGGTTTCAGCTCAGGTCCTGACCTCAGGGTCCTAGGATAGAGCCCCCCATTGGGCTCCACATTCAGTGTGGAATCTGCTTGAGATCGTCTCTTCCCTCTCCCCTGGCCCCTCCCCCACACATGCTTGTGCTCTCTCTGTCTCTTTTCCAAATAAATAAATCTTAAAAAAAAAAAAAACAATAACCTAACACACTTAAAATTGTCCATTTAATCTTTTTAAAATTAATGGCATAAGATTTTTCATACAATTGTCACGTGATCTTTTACTCTCTACTATAATTCTAGTTACGTCGAACTTCTTTGGAGCCAGACTGCCTACGGTCTTTGGCAACTGGCCATGAAACTTTAGCAAACTACTTAACTCCTCTGTGCCTCAGTTTCCTATATGTAAACTGGAATTATAAGAACATTTATTTCATAGGCCGATTGTAGGGATTAAATGAGTCATGTCAAATACTTCCTCTGACACTAAATCACCTTTCAATAAAGTTTACAACCATTCTCACACTATTTATGTATTTTTCTTTTATCTTAATTATTCTTGCTAAAAGCTTACCTAGCTTATTAGTGTTTTTAAATTTGCAGCTTTTTTTTGGTTTTCTACTTAAATAATGTATTACTTTTCTTTTAGGCTTTAATCTGTTGTTCTCTGACTAGTTTCTTGTGTTGAATGCTTACACAGTTTAATATACACCTTTCTAAAAATATATATATATACACCTTTCTTCTTTTCTAATAAATGCTTTTTAAAAGATTTATTTATTTTTTGAGAGAGAGAGTGCACAAGCAGTGGGGAGGGGCAGAGAGAGAATCCTCAAGCAGACTCCCTGTTGAGTCAGAGTCTGACACAGGACTTGATCCCAGGACCCTGAAATCATGACCTGAGCTGAAATCAAGAGTTGGATGCTCAGACTGAGGCACCCAGGAGCCCCTCTAAGAAATGCATTTGAAAGCTATAAATTTCCCTTCAGTACTGCTTTAGGTACAGCCAACAAGTTTAGGTATATAGTTTTTTTTTTTTTTTTTTTTTTTATGATAGTCACACACAGAGAGAGAGAGAGAGGCAGAGACACAGGCAGAGGGAGAAGCAGGCTCCATGCACCGGGAGCCCGACGTGGGATTCGATCCCGGGTCTCCAGGATCGCGCCCTGCGCCAAAGGCAGGCGCTAAACCGCTGTGCCACACAGAGATCCCTATAGTTTGTTATTTTTAAAAAATTATCATTTAGTTCTAAATATTTCAGAATTTGTTATGATTTTTTATTTAGCCTATTAATTACTTAGAAATATGTTTTTTCTTTTCTAAATTGTTCAAGCCAAACTTCCTCACTGCAAACAACAAAAACAAACTCTTGCTAGCTTAAGTATAAAAGGAATATACCAGAATAACTGGGAAGCCTGGAGAATCAGGCTCAGAAAATGGCTGGAATCAAGAAATAAAAGACATAGCCACACTCATATGACAGGAGCAGCCAGAGTAGGACAAGTTGCTGGTGTTTCTCCACTGGACATTCACTGCTACCACATGACCTCTACCTGTGGACAGTCACTATTGATGCTGAAATGTCACCTTTGCTCTCGTCCTAATGTCTTTCTTTTACAACATCCTTTTAGCTAATCATTTATTTTTTTTTAACGATTTGTTGAAATGTTCAGTCAAGTTTTTTAAAACTTCTCAATATGGAAAATATTAAACAAAAGGAAAAGGAGGGAGAATATTATAATGAAATTCAATGTGATGATCACCTCAGTTTCAGCAAATCAGCATTTTCTGGCAAATTTTTCAAAAAAAATTCTGGAGGGATTTTGTTATATGTTAAGTATTAACTTAGTAGAAATTGATATTTTTAAATCTTTAAGTCTTCTCATGAATGAGAAGCAAGCAGACTCCTCAAGCAGACTCCCTGTTGAGTCAGAGTCTGACACAGGACTTGATCCCAGGACCCTGAAATCATGACCTGAGCTGAAATCAAGAGTTGGATGCTCAGACTGAGGCACCCAGGAGCCCCTCTAATAAATGCATTTGAAAGCTATAAATTTCCCTTCAGTACTGCTTTAGGTACAGCCAACAAGTTTAGGTATATAGTTTTTTTTTTTTTATGATAGTCACAGAGAGAGAGAGAGAGAGAGGCAGAGACACAGGCAGAGGGAGAAGCAGGCTCCATGCTTCCAGAGAGTATGTCTCTTTACTTATTCAAATCTCTCTAATGTCTCCAAAATAATTAGACATGCGTGTGTGGACACATGTATATAGATGTATGTATATCATTATGATTATCCCTGATTTCCATATTTTAATGCTCTTGTTGCTATCATGAATGAGATCACCCCCAATATATCTCTAAGTAGTTATTAATGTTATGTAGGAAGGCTGTTGATTTTTTTAATCTTTCACATATATCCAGTGACTCTAGTAAGTTCTCATTAATTCTAAGTATTTTGTAGTTTTGTCTTGTATTACCTAGAAACATAAACACATTTTTTTCTGCAGATAATCATAATTTTACCTCTTCTTTTTCAGGAGGTACCTTTTTTCTTCCATTGTATCCATGTGGCTAAACCTCTGAAGAAAAATGTACTGTCCCAATGACTGGGCTCCCTTTACATTTATGACCACAATTGAACTCTTAATGCCTGGCATTATATTTCATTATTACATTCGCTCTCTCACTTTCCTAAATGAGTATTTTACACCTTCTCTCTCAAATTTTTTGCACCTCTTACCTGAGGACATTGTTTGCCATTTCATTGAGAACATAGAAGCAATCAGTAGAAAACTTTCAGAAGCTTCTAAAAACTCTACCTACCTCCCAACATCCATATCTATTTTTCTAGTTGCTAAAGCTACAGAGCAAAATTATCCCAAAACTTGTGGCTTAAAAGACTGAAAACATTTATTTTACTCACAAAACTACAATTTGGGCAGGGATTTGCAAGGATAGCTTTTGTCTGCTACCCTGGCTAGAGCTAGGATGGCTTGAAGGCTAGGTCTGGAAACCCCATGAAGTCGCACTCACTCACAGGTCGAGGGTTAATGCTGGTGGTCAGCTAGGATCTTGTCTGGGGCCATCAGACGGAACCCTTCCTTCTGTGTTCTAGGTGCTTCACATAGATTAACTCATTCAATTCTCATAACAACACTTAGAAATAGGTATAGTTTACCGAAGAGGAAAATGAGGCAGAGGCAGATAGGTAACTAGCCTGAGGGCCTACACCAAGGAGACAGATTGAGGATTTCAACTCAAGTGGTCCCATACTAGTCTATGCCCCTAATACTGGCTATGCTGAGAGAGAACATTTAGGACTGCCTCTCCTGGCTTTGCCCACTGTTCCCACTAGATCTCCTCTACCCTCACTCCTAAGCACCTTAGAGAAGTAGAGCTACCTACTACTTTAACAAACAAGGTTTTTTTCCCAACAACCTCAAACTGCCTTAGTACTTCACCTTCACATATGACAGAACTCTAAAAACCTTGTTAATGGTGCTCACTCCACTGTCTGAACTTCCTAGCCTACTTGCAGAGAGCTGGTAAACACAGTACAATCTGATGCATGGACTTCAAAGGAGAGAAGATGGTGATTCTCAAACTAAAAGCTGGCTTGTTGCTTCCATTCTTGGTTTTCAAGGCTACCAAGATGTCTGTTGGCAAATACCTCTGCCTGGCAATAAGCTACTGTTTAGCAGAGACCAATAAATTTGTCAGTGATGCCGGTGCAGACCTTGGGGCTTGTTTATAAATGGGTTAACTGATGGCTGTCTTGTTGAGTGTGGCAAAGGGCCAATCTTTTTTCTGTAATATGTGCAGTAGGGAGTGTGGGGCCTCCTGTTGGCAGCAACAACCATGAAGTCAGAGACACCCTCCCCCCCCCACCAACGTGAAAAATTACAGGATGGGAGAGGAAGAAAATAGGGAGATGATTCCATTTCTTAAAATGGTTTTATGACTTAAATTCCCTAGTCCCAACATTTATAACTTATTTAAATGAATTTCTATCAAATGGAGACCATTATGTAACAAGTTCAGAAAATAAGTGTGCTTTCTTCTGAAATTTCAAACACAGACACACTATATTTAAATAAAGTTTCCACAGCATTATTTCTTGGGGGTTTGCTTTTATTGCTTTTGAAGATGCAGAATCATCTTGTATACAAAGATGCATAACTTCATTGAAGCTGAATTTTCCATGGAAATTATTCAGTGCTCCCTCAATTCCCCCCACTTTATCTGACAGTCTTTCTTCCTCCAGATAATGGCTGGCAGCAACCCACAGCATGGAGGTTATATGCTGCACTTTTGAAAAAGTCTTGAATGGAGCCATTGTTCCCCTGAGATGGTCTGCATGTTTCACTGAACAGAGAGCAGGGTGTAAAAAAGGCACCTTGTGTGCAACTGTTGGCGAGGTTGGGAAGTGAATTAAAATCTCCAGAAAGTCTGGGCAGTGCTGTTCAGAGGAGCAATGAACCCTCTGGAAGCACTGTTAGCTCAGACATTCCAATGCGGTGAGGCAGCCTCAGGGACACGGCTCCCTCCAGTCTCATTTAGAGAGGGAGCGAGGGGGCGAGCAAAGGACATTGATTTGGATGTGCTCTCTTTGCAAAGATTTGAGGAAGGTGCTATTTCCCAGGCATGGATGGGATGGTTGATTATCACACTCAGGTAACCTTCCCGTTCAGTGGACCTAGATTTGCCTTGGTTACTAACAGTGCAATGACTCATTTGCAGGATTCAATGTTAACTGCTTATGCATCCACCAGTTTGTAGCAATCTAATTCCCATGTGCCTATTTTTTTTTTTTTTAAGACAACGCAAGTCTTTGGAGGCTCTAGGTGACTGGTGATATTTGACATTATGAGATTCATTAATCTTGTTTTATTTAATTTATTTAATTATTTAATTAATTCATTAATCTTGTTTACTGTCAGCAGTGGTTCCTTTTTTCCTGGCTCCTCCATTCACCTGTCCAGCGTGGACTCAGGGATTGCAGTGACTGACCACTCCCTATTACTCTAGTGCTGAGATCTCAAGCGCTTACTGAACAGAGAGTTTCCTCAGTGTCCTCTGCAGAGACCTTTTCAAAACCAGCTCTCAAGGGAGGCAGTGATGTTAATTTTCATTAAAATCCTAGTGGTGAGAAAATATCAAAAAAACAGTTAAGGACCAGGCTGGCAGATTTTTCTTACCGGCAGAAATTCTTTGGTGTCCTCTGGTGCATTCTTGCTCCAACCTCTCCTGTGCCCTGGAGGCTCAAAGTAGGGGAAGTCACTTTTAAGATCAACCTGAAAAAAAAAAAAAAAAACTTGAGCAGGAGGAAAGTGTGGGAGGAGGTGGGGATGTCCTAGTTAGAGGCTCAGCCTAAACACACGTATAGAGTTGGAGTGGGAGACATATGCTGGGTGGTCCATATTAACCAGGATGAGGCGGGTTCCTACAGTCGGGGGAGTTAGTTTGGAAGGCAGTGGGGAGCCTCTGAAGGCTTCTGCACAGATTAAAGTTGTAGAAGAGGGAAAACCCTATGACTGTGGATCCAAGAAGAGGACAGAGGAGAGGGGTGATGGGCCTCAGGAACTAATCCCGGTTGAAGGTACCAGATGTCAGACCTATGGAAAGGTCATGTGTCTATCAAAGTAGGTAAAGAAGAACAGGCTTAGGGGAGAGGGGAAGGGATGGTAATTCGACTTTTCTTCAGGTCCCCGCATCTCCTGACTGTCGACAGGCAGTCAAACCACCCGGCCCTAGGGGAGACTCTGCAGGGCCTGCAGCGTGGGCGGTGGGTGAACAAACATCCCCACGTTTGCTTCAGCAATGACAGAGCACTGGACTTGGAGTCCGCGGCCCTGGAGCGAGAGCAGTGCTTGGCACAGCGCCAGGCACCGTGTGGCGCTCAAGAAAACGTGTTAAGTCAACGCCCGACCGAACGGGTCCGAAAGTCTGCGCTGCCTTTCCCAGGGCGACCGCGGGCAAGTGACCCGCCCGCCACGAGCCCCAGTTTCCAGCAGGGCCAGGCAGGCGCGCTCCCCGGGGAGGTGTGGGCTGAAGCCCCCGCGGCCCGAGGGGCCCAGGGTTGCCGCCTCCCCGGGGCCCGGGGCCCGCTCCCGCCGGGCAGAGGCCGAGCGGGGGGCGCGCGGCGGGCGCCGGGGCGCGGACGGCTGCGGGGTCCGCCCCTCGCCCCCCCCCCCCCGCTCCGCGCCGCCCGAGCCGGGGGCGGGCCCGCCCCAGGCCGCTCCCCCCGCCGCCCGGGGCCCGCGGCGGCGCTCTCGGCCTCTCCCCCGGGCGGGCGGGTTCTGGGAAAGGCCTGCCCAGGGCGGGGGCCCCGCTGCCGCCCCGCCGTCCCGTACCCGCAGCGCGGGCGGAGCGAGAAAGCGGCGCCCCGGGGCGCACAGGCTCGCGCGGGGGCGGGGGCGGGGGCGGGGGCGGGGGCGGGGGCGGGGGCGGCGCGCCCCGGGCCCTGCCTCCGGGCTCGCCTGGCTGCGGCGCGCTGCTCGCCCCGCTCGGCCGCGACACACGGTAGCGGGGACCCCGACGCCGCCGGCCGCAGGCGCGTCCCGGACGGACGCTGCACTTGGGGACTCCGGCGCGACGGGCCCGAAGAGGAGGTGAGGAGACGACTGCGTGGCCCGGGCCCGAGGGTGGCGCAGGGGGACGTGGGCTCTTTCCGCGGGGGCAGCCGCGCGCCGGCACCTGGCGCCCCCCCCCCCCCCCCCCGCGGACGGAGGCCGGGCCCGGGGCGCGCAGGCCGCTCCCGCTGCGGGCCCCCTGGGTGCGGGCTCCGCTCCCGCGCGCCTCGCCTGCGTCCGCGCCGCCTTTTCCGTGGACTTGCGGAGGCGGAAAACATAAGCTGTTGGGGAGGCGGCACCTGGCGACTGTATCTCGAGGAAGGTGCCTGCGGCATTGTTCCTGGAGAGACCGATCCACGCCGCGTTGGACCCGGGCTCACTTGATGGCTGCGAGGATGGCCCCGTCCCTCCACGGCGCTCTGGCGCTGATAGGAGCAGCCGGGAGCCGGGAGCCGGGAGCCGGGAGCCGGGAGCCCTCCGTCGGGGCCACTCCTAAATGCACAGTACGAATGTGTGGGTTCCCCGCCCCTCCCGTGTCTAGTATTTCAGCCCCGGGACGGTCGGTGCAACAGACTCGACTAGACTGTTCCGTGTAAGAAAGATTCTACATTTAAAGGTTTATCGGCGTCATTTTCGATAGTGAGCTCCCTGAATAGATGCTATGGGGCATTCACTTCATTGAAAAGTGGTCTTTGCACACCCTTCATAATGGTGGTTGCACTTTGCAGACTTGGCTGGTAGGTCCTTTAGATCCCTGCAAGATTAGGCGCATTTCCTTGTGTTTCTTGTCGGAGCCCCCGGCGGTGTAGGGGGAGGCCACTGCCACGGGGTGGGCGCAGCGGACGCCAGGGACGCTTGACCCACCAGGGAGAGTTGTTGAGAGCCGGTCTTGGGAGGTGGACGCAGGTGACCCCATGGATACCGTCACGGCGGGAGAAGGGCAGTGGAGCTATCGCTGGATACTGTATGCAGCCATGTCTTCACAGATATTTCCTAAAGAATGCCTGAAGATGCTGTCATCTAGAACATCCTTTCCATTTTCCTCTTCTTGAATGCCCTTCCCCACCCATTTCACCACTCTAAACCCTAACCATCCTTCCAGCTGAATTTTGTTGCTGCTGTGAGGCCCTCCCTGATAACCCCAGCCTCAAATAGTCGACTGTGCCCTGCTGGGATTCCTGCAGCATTTTAGGTTCCAGACCTTCCTCCATTCTCTTTCTTTGAGAGTTATTTGTGTGCAGGTCTCCTTTTCCCTACTGAAGGCATTAACTGTGGCTTTCCAAGCACAGTGCTTTTAGCCATAAGACCCTTGGAAATAATTGTGGGCTGCTAATAAATGTTAAGACTTTGGTTCTTCAACACCAATCTTTATTTTGGAGGAGATAATATAATTGAAAGTATAATTTGTTGAAAAACATAATATTTACCATTTACAGGCCCACAGAGGAACTTTTCTTTGCACCTAGGAGCCATGCATAATAATTATCTTTGATCCATGCTTTGGGACCAAGTGAGAGGTGAGATTGAGCTGAGGGACGTTCTTCCAGTCCTTCTAGTAACATAAGCTCCTTGGATGTGCTCCAAGGTTGACCTGTGTCATTAAAAATTCCATGCTCAAGTGTGTTGTGGTGAAGCTAGATTCCAGTGAAGGTGCTTGGTTTTCTTTTTCTGTTTGCAACTGTGGTTAGTTACAGTCCCTTCTGGGCTTTTGTTGTATACTTTAAAACATGAATTTGATGTGTAACTTGTTATACATTTCTAAATGAATAAAGGATAATTGAAAAGAGTTGTGCATGATGTTTTGTAAAGCAGAGAGCAGGGAATGTTTCCCATGCTTGGGCAAGAGGAGATATTTGCACAGAGCAAGGCTGCTCTGCACGTGTGTGTGTTGGCATTCCCAGTCTTCCACACACCTGGCTGGCAAGCAGCCTAGGTAGGACAACAGCTGCTTCAGTCCAGACTCTGTCTCTCTCTGCCTGGGCCTACCTCTACTGGGGGTGAGTGGGGGGCGGGCAGGGGGCTCCCAGGGAATACAACAATTTAGAGCTGGATTAGAAGGAAAAGTAGGAGAAAAGCTAGAAAAAGCAGTAGCAGCTTGGTTCATCAATTTGCTTTCCTGCTGACATTTGGTCAAGATCTTGGCATTGAGCAAGTGGGAATTCAGTTGGGAAGAGGAAGGCAGGTGATGGGGAGCATGGCACTCTGGCAGAAGGGCTGGGAGGTATTAATGTGGCCCAGTTAGGAGGGGTCCCCAAAAAGGAAGTTGGAGATGGAGAAGTAGGGAGTAAACATAATATCAAAAATGTACTTTGCCGTGGGCCAACCATGGAGCCTAAAAAGGAAGAGAAAACTCTTCAGCTTCCTGTGGTCTTCTTTGCTTTCAGGTGCAGAATGCAGACTTATTTTTATTAAAGCTACAGTTCATCTGTGTTATGGCTTAAATAGGTTTTCATGGGCCAGGTTGGAACCTAGCCCTCTATAGCTATGCTATCAGTATGGTAACCACAAATCATGTATGGTTATTTGCTTTAAGTTTAAATTAGAATAATTAAATGAAATTAATGGGTTACCTTTCAAGTGCTCAGGAGTTATGTGTGGCCAGTTGCTACCCTACTGGACGATAAAGATGTAGAACATTTCCATCATTTCAGAAACCCCATCCTAGAATATTGTTCTAAAGGATTCATGCCTTTTTTTTTTTTTTAAGATTTTACTTATTCATTTAAGAGAGAGAGTGAGAGCAGTGGGCGGGGGTTGAGGAGAGAGGAAGAAGCAGGGATCATGGCCTGAGCCGAAAGCAGACCTGTAACCGACTGAGCTACCTAGGTCCTGGGTTCATGCCTGTTAATCCCCAAGATATTGATGTCAGAACCCAATTCAGTCATAAATTAAAATGTTCCTGTTTATAATCCTCTAGCAAATCTATTTAGATGCAAGTAATAGTAGCAGTTGTTGGTAACGCTTTTGTAGTGTTTACTGCATGCCAGGCAGTGTTCTAAGAATTCTACATCTATTAACTCATTTCATTCTAACATGAGGCAGCAAGTGCCAGAGACCTGTGCGTTACCTACAATTCCAAAATCAAAACAAGCTCTGAAAACTGGTTTTCTTTTTTCTTTTTTTTAATGATAGTCACGGAGAGAGAGAGAGAGAGAGGCAGAGACACAGGCAGAGGGAGAAGCAGGCTCCATGCACCGGGAGCCCGACGTGGGATTCGATCCCGGGTCTCCAGGATCGTGCCCTGGGCCAAAAGCAGGCGCTAAACCGCTGCGCCACCCACGGATCCCTGAAAACTGGTTTTCTTAAGTTTGGCTACAAAACTTAATCTGAGTTGACATGAGATTATTAGAGTCTTTATTTTTCTGACCTGGTGAGAATTATTCATACATTTTTATTTCAGAAAGAATAGACATGTTTGCTGTGGATCCTATCAAGAATGTTATGTAATATATGGTCTATGGTACTGACTTACCATTATAAAAACAAACAAACAAAAAGCCTTCTGATTTTGGAAAAAGGAGTATGGGCCAACATTATCATGCCCATTTTGAAGAAAGGAAAACTGAGGAACTAAAAGGTTAAGCAACTTGTGTGGAATCATAGCAAGAAAGTGCCAGAGCCAGGAGTCTGTCGGAACAGGCTGGCTTCAGGATCCATTCCCTTGACTACTGCTATCCTGCCTCTGGTCTCATCACCCAGAACAAATGACTGGCCACTTTTTTGGCTGGGTGAAGCCAGATAGCTTTAATTCAGCTCATTAGAAAGCTTCAGGTAGAGCTCTGGCTAAATTGTTAAGCAGTTGAGATTGAAATGCTATGGATAGTTAAACTGCTATAATAGGCACGCTTAGTGATGGTTAGCTTGCCCCTTTCTACCTCGTGCCAATCGCAATTTATTTTGAGCCATTTGCTGTATGAGAACCAATAGCAAAAGAGGCCCTCATTGTGGCATTGGTAAAGCTACTGGGCCTTTGTTGAAACCAGTGGCACGGGGATCCCTGGGTGGCGCAGCGGTTTGGCGCCTGCCTTTGGCCCAGGGCGCGATCCTGGGGACCCGGGATCGAGTCCCACGTCGGGCTCCTGGTGCATGGAGCCTGCTTCTCCCTCTGCCTGTGTCTCTGCCTCTCTCTCTCTCTCTCTCTCTCTGTGACTATAATACATAAATAAATAAAAATTAAAAAAAAAAAAAAAGAAACCAGTGGCACATGGGGGTTTATATACTCATGATTGTTATGAGGTAGGAGGCAGGAGATGGTTTGGTCCTGGTATCTACTGACTGCTGAGCACTGATGAGGCCATTCTGGGGCTCGCAGGGGTTCTGAGACTTCCTGGGATGGTTTCAGAGGATCTGGATCCATCTGACTAATTTGGAAGTCTCTCCGGGGAGACTAAATTCCTCTCTTCTTTTTGGAGGTTGACTAGAACTGCAGACCTGGCCTGGGGTCGGGAATGGACTTTTCACTTTTCCTCCCCAAGTGGTGGCAGGAATAGGTGGTCCTTTCTTGACAACATTTGAAGAAATTCTTTTTACTTAAAAATTTTTATTTATTCATTTGAAGAGGACAACAGAGAGCGTGTCCAGGGTGAGGGATAGAGGGAGAAAGATAAGCAGCTCAGCAGGGAACTAGATGTGGGGCTCCATCCCAGAACCCTGAGATCATGACTGAGCTGAGATTAAGAGTGGGACACTTACAGACTGAGTCACCCAGTCACCCACATTTGAAGAAATTCTTAATTACCCCCAACGTTCTCCTTTGAGTATAAGAAAATGTTCTGAGTGTTCCACTGTCTGTGTGGATCTTTTAGTATGGGCTCCACAGAACCTCTGTCTGTCTCCAGGGAGCATTTTGCCCTTTATAGCGCAGTCACCAAGGTCCCTAATAGTCATGGTACAACCCCCCCCCCCCCCCAAGTTATAATGACTTAAGCTGTAGGGACACAGCATTCGATTGGTGAAATACAAAGACACTAGAATCAAACTTACCTAGTTTACATAGGCTTTGTCACCTACTAGTTTATAAGCTTAGTTAATTGCTTATAAGCAATTAGCCTTTCTGTAGGATAGTGATTTTTACAGGGTTGCTGTGAGACCTAAGCAAGATAATTCACTTACAGCACTTTGCATAATGCCAGGTACATAGTGAGTGCTCACAAAGTTAGCTACTAAGATTCTTATTCTTGCCCTCTGGGCCTGTCTTGCTAGTCTGCAATTTTAGGCTTTGGAGGGGTGTGTATGGTAGGCTGAATAATGCCAATAGCCTCCTAAAGGTGTCTAAGTCTTGATTCCTGGAACCTATAAATATGTTGCTTTACATAACAAAGGGACTCAGCAGAAGTGATTAAAGATTTTGAGATGAGGAAATTATCTGGATGGGCCCAGTCTGATCAAAAGGGTCTTTATAAAAGGGAGGCAAAAGGATCAGAGTCCCTAGTAGGAGATAGGGGTACTGAGCCAAGGAATGCAAGGCTGCCCAGAAGCTGGAAAAAGCAAGAAAATGGCTTCTTCCCTAGAGCCTCTAGAAGGAATGCAGCCCTACCAACCCATTTTAGACTTCTGACCTCGAAAACTGAGATAACGAATTTGTGTTGTTTAAAGCTACAAAGACTGTGTCAATTTTATCACAGCAGCGATAAGAAACTAATATGGCACAGAAGAGAAACAAGAAGGTGGTTGGGAGTGAAACAAAAGCTCTCCAATGAGGGAATGAGAACAGCCAACATGTAGTGCAGACCTTGCTGGGTACGCTTCTAAGTGCTCTATATGTATTAACCCGTCATCCTCATGACCACCTTCTGAGATAGGTACTTTTGTTATCTATATATCAGAGAAGAGGAAACAGAGGCTCTAAGAAGTTGGGTAATTTGCCAGAGGCTACACAACTAGTAGTGGTGGAGCTAGGATATGAATCCAAGTAGTCTGGCACTCTTAAGTGCTACCCACACTGCTCCCCAAAGCAAGCATTTCTGTCTCTTAGGTCTGACAGTATCGGCCACTGAATGGTATGGGACTGTCTGGAATGAAAAGAATATTTGAATTGGTGAGAAGGAGGGCAATGTAGTCCTCCTAACACCACCTCCCCCCTCCAAAAAAAAAAAAAAAAAAAAAAAAAAAAAGCCTGATATTGAAATACTTGGTAAGTTTTTGCCATTGCTATCTCCTATGATATGTGTGGACAGCCCGGAGCTAGAGAACGCTGGCTCTGGGAGCAGTTCCTGTGCTGGCCACCCTCTCCTCTCATGCTCCCACCTCTCTTCTTAGAGCGGCCTCGCTCACTCACCACAGACCGCTGGCCCAGGCGTCCTGTTGGCTCTGCTTCCCACCTCTGCCTGTTTATTGGATTTGCCTCATTCCTGACTCTCTGCTCCAGCCCTGAATTCCACCTCCCTCTGGCCCCTCAAATGCTCAGACTGAGATGGTTAGCGTCAAGGACTGGATTGTGAGGGACCTTTGTGACTGCTAAGGTTTCAGGGGGAGGTTATTTTTGCCTTTTTCCTTTGGTTTATGTGGCTGCTGTTAGTTTTCTAGCTGTGCTTCTTTGGTCTCTCAAGCACATAATTCGGAGCGGTATTGGTTGGGACCAGTGGCTTTCAAACTGTGTTCCAGGAGTATGTGGAGCCCCTACCAGGTGAGGGGTGTGGTGGGGAAGACCTCAGCCCTTCACCCTGCTTTTGTAGCCCGCTCTTACTAATTTTACTTCTCTATTGAGGTTCTGTCTTAGCTTTGTCGTGGAAAGGCAGTTCTAACTGCTAGAGACAGAGACATTTGAGAGGAACAAAACTGCATGTTAAGGCACTCTGTATTTCTTCAGCCCAGAGACTGGGGTGTGCAAGACACAGAAATCTGTGTTTTCTCTAATTGCATTTTGCAAGTTTGGGGTCTGGATGCATGTTGCTTAGCTTTGTTTACATCCTGCCTCCACTATTTATATACAATCTGCACAACCTTCTGCAAAACTTGGCCTCTGGGGGCCCAGACTTCCTTATGTATGTAATGGGAGGGGCAATAGTAGAACCTATGTAATAAATGAGATAATTCATGTACAGGGCTTAGATTAGTGCCCGATACACAGTAAGATTTCAACTAACCCTAGCTCCCAGGATCCTTTTTGTTATTACCCAGTCTCCCAATGCTGTTGCAGAAGAAGCAGGCAGCCTCGTGTCTTCACGGGGTTCTGCTCTCCTGTGCTGCTGCAGCTGGGGGTGGGGGGGGTCTCTTGTTCCTTCTTTCTCTGCCAAGTTGCTCCTGAAATTTCCCTCATCCCTGACTATAGATGACTTCAGGTACAGTGACAGAAGGCTGCCTCTCATGGGCACAGCAGCCACACTCAGGGTCTCTGAGGCCTCGCTGCTTCTGCTAAGAAGCAGGGTCTCTGCCACTTTTAGGATTTGTAGGACATTTCTTCTTTTTTCCCCTGCCTGCCAGATGCAGGGACTGGGATGGGAGAGGTAGAATGAAACCCCGGTCTTCTCCCTGCTTCTTTTCCAAGGCATTTTGATTTATAATACAGACTGAATACTATTGAACCCTTTCCCCTCTACCCTTAGGACTTAACAAAATGTAAACATAAACAGGGTGGTTAAGCTTGACAGGGTTATTGGTCAGGCAGTGGTCAGTGCCATTATGTGCTCAGTGGTAGCATTGCTGTGTACTTTATGGCATGATCTGCTACGTGGTGGCCCTGACAAATGTGCTCCATTTATAAAAATACTGGAAAGTCTCCTTCTGAGGGGGCTGATGATGTGTGCTCACAAGTCCAGAGGTATAACAAAACATGATAATCTATAAATTTTTAATGCCTTTTTGGAACAGCTACATTATAATAATAAAACAGTAAGGCTGCAATATTCAGAATTAAGGAAGAGGCAGAAGCAAGGAAAGACTCTGTTTTGATGACTTCATTTTATGTTTAAACTATATAATATCACCGACTATGGAAAATCCAGGGAATGGAAAAAAAATCATTGGAAAAAACACATGTGACCAAGTGCATACTATACACATCTGGGATTAAAATATCATATAACACAGTTTAATTTGGATATCACTGGAATTGGTTCAAGTTACTGTCATTTCTAAAGAAGTCTTTATTCATTTGTTATTATTAATGACATGAACTCACATTTCATTGATGAACATATTTTCACCTATGTTATGTTTGCCTAAAAGAATTGAAGCCCTCTCTGGTAGTCTGGTTTGTCAATCTCAGAGCGGTGGATACAATTCACAGAAGTTAAATACTTTTGGCATGAAATTGTATTCCCTTTTCCCCCTAAAAGCAGAATGAACTTGGATGACAGAGCAAAGCATAAATCTCACTCTGTGTGTAGTTTGTTAACTGTTGGAGTATGAGCAGATTCCGATTCACTTCTTTGCCGCTCAGCAGGCTCAATAGTCCCTAACTCAGCCTGGATTACTGTGCTTGAGATTTATTTTTTCATCATGCCTCGGCATGGCTTTAAAATTCACAGTGGGAGGGATTGGTAAAGTTCCAGGCAGTTGTGAAAGAAATATGCTCAATTAATGTTTGAATCTAACAGAGGAAGGTAAGAATTTGCTAAGCTATTTTATATAGGAGCTATAGAAATTTACAAAAAGAACCCTAAAAGGTGACCTTCATGTACCATCAATGCAACATAGTAGTCAGACAGCCCTGAAGGTTCTTCCATGACATCTCTTGGATCTAGGACTTTGACTGCCCTTTGCTGACTGAGAATAGGCTGGGCCTCACCAATGCCAAGTCATGGGATGGCTGACAACAGGTGAAGTGTGTTCCCAACCCAGGCAGGCAGGCCCAGATCAAATTAGTTACAGAGGATAAGAGAGTGTGCTTATTTCTAGCCGCACTGTATAGTTCTAATGAATTATCACTATCTAAGCAGTCACATCTAAAATATGTCACCTATTTAGGAGATACTAGTTAAAAAAAATCTTTAATCCAAACAATTTTAACTAAAATTTTATCTTTTAATTATTAATGGACATTGTATATCCATTTTATGATTTGTTTATTACTTATTTATTCTATGCTGTGTCATCCAACAATGAAAATTGAGGGCTAGAAAGGAGGAATCCAAGTTTCCTCTTCTCACTTTTTTTTTTTTTAAATATTTTATTTATTAAAGAGAGAGAGTGAGCACTCATGAGAGAGCACAAGCAGGGGGAGCTGCAACAGAGGGAGAGGTAGAGGTAGGCTCCTGAGGATGCCTGGGTGGTTCAGTGGTTAAGCGTCTGCCTTCAGCTCAGGGGGTGATCCTGGAGTCCTGGGATCGAGTCCCACATCAGGCTCCCCTAGAGGAGCCTGCTTCTCCCTCTGCCTATGTCTTTGCCTCTCTCTGTGTGTCTCTCATGAATAAATAAATAAAATCTTAAAAAAAAAAAAAGAAAGAAAGAAATAGGCTCCTGGCTGAGCAGGGAGCCCAATGTGGAGCTCCATCCTAGGACCCCAGGATCATGACCTGAGCTGAAGGCAGAGGCTCAACTGACTGAGTCATCCAGGCGCCGCCCCACCTCACTTTTAAAGTTTAAAGAACTGGTCTCTTGAGAGACTCAGGATTTGACCAAAGCCAACTAGCTGGGGGACAGCAAAACTGAGACCTTTGTTTCAAATAGAATTATGACCATACTGTAGATACATAATACATAATTTTGAATCCTGGATTCTTTGCCTGATATTCATTTCATCATTAAGATGTTTTCATATCATTCAGTATTTTCAAACCTTGATTTCAGTGGCTGGGTCTCATTCTGTCTCGTGGAGGGGGTTAGAATTCCCCTATTGCTGGACACTTAGCTGTTGATCCCCAATTTTTTTCTATTTAAATACCTCTCCATGGCTCAGATCTCTAATTCTTTCTTTAGCAGAGGCCCTAGAAGTGAAATTACCAGATCAAAATGTAGAACTTTTTAAAAAAAATATTTTATTTATTTATTCATGAGAGACACACAGAGAGAGGCAGAGACACAGGCAGAGGGAGAAGCAGGCTCCATGCAGGGAGCCCGATGTGGGACTCCATCCCGGGACTCCAGGATCACACCCGGTGAGCCAAAGGCAGATGCTCAACTGCTGAGCCACCCAGGTGCCCCAAAGTGTAGAACTTTTTTAGAGACTTCGAGTACATCCTGCCAAAATGCTCTCCAAAAAGGTTGTACCAATTTGCACTTCTACTAATGTTACACTAGTCTTTCCAATGGATGTAAGTGAAAGATACCAGACTTGGTATTTCATAGTTTGAACGTACATTTCTTTGATTACTGGAAATAAAATGATTATATATATAATATATAATATATATATAATATATATATCATCATGTGCTTTCTCTTGGTTATTTAATAGTTTTGTCCATTTGTCTTTTATTTTTTAAGATTTTCTTTATTTATTCATGAGAGAGAGAGAGGCAGAGACTCAGGCAGAGGGAGAAGCAGGCTTCCTGCAAGGAGCCTGATGCCGGACCCAATCCCAGATGCTGGGATCACACCCTGAGCCAAAGGCAGATGCTCAACCACTGAGCCACCCAGGCATCCCCATTTGCCTTTTTTTTTTTTTAACTTAAGATTTCTTAATGAATTGAGAATGTAACATCCCTGCATTCTGTATTTTTGCAAGTATCTTCCTATCTTTGTCACTTGATGCTGTTTTTCTTAACTAGCATTTTTTTCCTGATTGCAATATAATACAAGTTTATTTTGGATAACTTGGAAAATAGAAAAGCTCAATAAAGAAAAAGTCCAAATATCACCCACAATTCTACCATCTAGAGTAATTAGAACATTTGGTTCATGGCTTTCTAGGGGTTTTTTCCTTGTGTTTTTTTATTTCTCCAAATTGAGATCGTATTTTCATGTTTTATACATTTTCGCGTAACTATGTCAATCATAATTAAGCAGATTGTGCTTATCCCTGCTATGGGATACTATATAAAAATATTAATGAAATACCGTATTTTTGAAATGTTTAGCATGTTTTTTAATGTACAGAAAATTTTAGTATCTATATGGTCACAGATCTATGTTTTCCCTGATAATTATTTCCATGGCCTTTAAATTTGTAGTCTTTATCTATTTCCTATGATTAGTTATATTTTTTAGATTTTCAGGCTCTTATTTACATTGAGCTTTTCATTTGGAATCAGTTTTTTGTCCATTTTATGAGTTGAAGACCTAACCTATTTTCTAAATACTTAGTTTTCCTTAAAATATACTTATTTTCTCATATATATATATATATATATTTACATTCCTTATATAATTTCCTTGAATAATATATCTGTTGGATAATCCTAGGCAATACCTAATCTTATTTTGTATATTCTAAAGTCTGCCTTAAGCCTAAAATAATCTAATGCTTGAGTACCTTACTGTTTAGTTATGTTAGCCTTATAATGTATATTAGTGTCACATAGAGGCAGTTCTCTCCCATAATTATTCAAATTTTCTTTATTATTGCTTTTTTGCTTATTCTTGCCAATTAAATTTTGAGATATTTTGTGAGATCTCAAAAATCCACTGAAATTCTGAATGGGATTATAAGAAACCTATGTACTAATTCAGGAAGAATGAATATGTTTATAATATTTAGTCTTTATATACTACTATATTTCCTTTTCTTGAAAACTTATTATTGATGCATAAGTGTTATATTAGTTTCAGATGTGCAACATATTGACTTGACAGTCCTATTATATTACTCAGTGCTCACCACAATAAGTATAATCACCATCTGTCACTGTATAATGTTATTACAGTGTTATTAACTATATTCCTTATGCTGTGATTCCCCCTCCCCCACCTCCTCTCTGGCAACCACCAGTTTTCTGTATTTAAAGGTTTGTTTGTTTTGTTTTGTTTTTTAGATTCCATATATAAGTGAAATCATATGGTATTTGTCTTTCTTTGTCTGACTCATTTCACTTAGCATAATAACCTCTTAGATCCATCCATGCTTGATGGCCAGATTTCATTCTTCTTTATGGGTGCGTAATACTCCATTTTAGTGTGTGTGTGTGTGTGTGTGTGTGTGTGTATGTGTGTATCACATCTCACATCTTCTTTATCCTTTCAGTATGTTTCTTAATCTACTCAAATATATTTATATCCCTCATTAAATTTTGTAGTGATCTTCATATTAATCATAGTTTTCTTATTTTTTAGGTTTTTATTTTTTTAGTTTTCTTATTTAAAAAAATGTTTTGTATTTTTTATTTAATCAACTTAATTTTTTAGTTGATTCTCCTGAGCTTTTTAGGTAAAGAATTGTATTATCTGCAAGTAAGCATTATTCCCTTTTGAATCAGAGATCCCAGAACATTAATAACAAAGAATAAGGATAATAGACCTTTTTATTTAATCCTGATTTTAATGGAAATGCTTTTCATATTCACTAGGAAATACAATGTTGTCTTTTGGTTTTAAAAAGTTTAAATCACTTTGAGAAAGTAGTTTCATATTCACAGATTTAAATAAGAAATAAAGGAGAAAAGAATTATGTCACATGCCAAAAAGGTAATCTTTGAGGTAATTTTTTTTTTATTTTATTTTTTTAGTTTTTATTTATTTATGATAGTCACACAGAGAGAGAGAGAGGCAGAGACACAGGCAGAGGGAGAAGCAGGCTCCATGCACCGGGAGCCTGACATGGGATTTGATCCCGGGTCTCCAGGATCGCGCCCTGGGCCAAAGGCAGGCGCCAAACCGCTGCGCCACCCAGGGATCCCCTTTGAGGTAATTATATGCATTTTTTTCCACGTTTGACTACTAGTGTGTTTTATAACAAATTTCCTATTGTTAAACCATGCTGCAGTCATGTGGTGACACTTTATTATCATGGTGTTAATGAGTTACATCTCTAAGATAGAGATTAATCTGGAACCAATTTAGATTTTACTTTATACTTTTTTTTAGCTAGCTTTATTTTAGCTTTGGTCATCAAAGCCTGGTGTTAAAATTAGCTTGCTTCTCCTGTCTATGCATAGATTGGATTCCAAGAGACCCCTGTGCCTTCCTGAGAGTGACAGGGGCAGATTCCCATGTGTAAGGAGCTGGAGTCGCTGTTTGTGTCGTGGAGAGTAAGGAGGATAAAGTATTTATCAGAGACTGATTAACTGAGGCTTTTTCAGTGTCCTAAAAATGCAGTCAGTACCTTTGTTTTTTTTAACCTGGATGCCCTTACCTCTTTATGTCTCTCATAAGATGGGCATAATTGGAATTCTGCTGTTAGAGGATTCCAGACACTGAATGCAGACCTCCTTTTCTGGAGCAGTGGGATGTTGAGTAGCACAGCAGCAAATCCACAGGACAGGCATGAGCTGCATCATCGCCTAAGAACCTAGCAGTTTTTAAATTCAGTGTCAAGGCTTAGTTTAGGTGAAAGGTTATAAATATATATATATATTCCTGGGGTACCTGGATGGCTCAGTCAGTAAAATGTCTGTTTGGCTCAGGTCATGATCTCAGGGTCCTGGGATCAAGCCCAGTGTTGGGCTCCCTGCTCAGTGGGGAATCTGCTTCTCCTCTCCCTCTGCTGCTCCCCCCAGCTCTTGCCTGTGTTCTCTCTTTCTCTCTCTCTCTCTCTCTCTCTCAACTAAATAAATAAAATCTTAAAAAAAAAAAAGTGTTCCTAAGGCACATAAAAAGGAAGAAAGAAAGCAGTTACAAAACTTAAGAATATTAAATGGAGAATACTATATGTGTGTAGTTTGTCCGCTATAGGATTGAGAAGCTGACCCCAAAATGTAGTTATTGTGTGGGTGTCTTTGTGGAGAAACTGAAGATCATATGAACTTCAAATGTAGGGAGGTGGTTGGTTGTCTTTTCACCTTCGCCTTCTTCACACACTTGCTATTTACATGTTACCCCTCATTCCCTGTCTCCTCATTTTTTCCTACAATTTTGTTTTTTCCCAACCTTCTTTTTTCATCCATTCACCATGATATACACAGAGGTCATTTTGAGTCATTCCAGTGTGTCAGGCACTGTGGTGGCTGGTAAGATGAGCAGGACCCCCACAGCTACTGCCTACCTGGACTTACTGAGCCAGCAGTAATGTAGGTGAGAGCCTGACAATTTCTGGGATTTGTGAAACAAGGTGTTACTCTCTCCTTTTCTATCTCAGACATTTATTTATTTATTTATGAAAGGGTAGTATAAAACATCACAGATGAGGAATCAGTTACAAGCCATAAAATACGACCATATTTTGTCAAAGGGGTTTGGTGAAAACTGCAGCTCACCTCACAAGAAAGAGGCTTCTTGTACTGCTACTTGGTGTTTTCTTGAGCAAAACATTTTCATCTTCATGTGTTCCCTTTTTTTAAAAAAAATATTTTATTTATTTATTCATGAGAGACACAGAGGGAGAGAGAGGCAGAGACACAGGCAGAGGGAGAAGCAGGCTCCATGCAGGGAGCCCGACGTGGGACTCGATCCCGGGTCTGCAGGATCACATCCTAGGCTGAAGGTGGCGCTAAACCACTGAGCCACCTGGGCTGCCCCATGTGTTCCCTTTTGAAGACATTTCTTTTCAACTTGAAGAATTCTGGAAGCAAGGGCGCTAGGATGAAGAACATGGCCAGTTCCAAGGAATAGGTTAGAATGCACAAGAAGAGGAGGCAAATGGTCACCTCGTGACTGGCTCTGTTCTGTGCAGAGGCTCAGGGGAAAGCTTGGATGTTGGATGTTGTCAGAATGTCCAGGATGTTGGTTTCTGTTGTCCTGAGGAAGGCACTCAGGTCCTTCCGGAGTAACTAGTTGACATAAATGCTTGTCTGTTGATTTACTACTTTATTACATACACTTCTTGAAATAGACTGCTGCTGGTTGATTCTGTAAAGAAGATGTTGACTATATTCCTAATTTTATACCCAAAATTTGCTGTCAAAGATCTTTCAGTCCAGCTAGGGAGACAGGGCACAAATAGTTAACATTTTCAGTGTCCTTGTGAAGAAATGTCTGAGTCTGTGGCCATTTGTTAAATGTCTTGAGTCCAGGAGAGGGAGCTCTGGCTTGGATTTTCTGGCACAGAGTGAGGGCTTGACTGAGGCAGGGTAGATAGAATAGATGGCTTGATAGAATAGAATGGTGTTCCTGCTTGGGAAAAGATGAAGTAGTCTTAGAAGGCTTGTTCACAGGAGAGCACAGCCCAGGTGGGCAGGGTCTCCTTTGAGGCTCTCTTTTTCCCTGTTTGCCCTGCATAAATGTTGGAGCTCCATAGGGTAAATCCACCTCCATGAGTTTTCACCTTTACATCAATGGTTCCAGATCTTTTTGTGGTCCACTCCTTACTCTTCAGCTCCAGATCTGCCCGTACAAATGCCTGTGTGACATCTTCCCAAAACTTGTGTCACCAATTGAACTCAGTCTTTTCCCAGACCTCTTTCTCCTGTGTTCCTTAATGTAGTGAATAGAACGCTTATATCGACCTACTTACCAAGACCAGAAACCTCAACTCTCCAAGGCTATCCCTTTGGAGCCCATGGTCTTTTAGCACTGGGGGCTTCTCCCCATTTCAATGTCTGTTTTCCCCCGTAGAGTATATGCTCCATGAAGCCAGGGGCAGGGACTACTGTCAGTGTTCACTTCTTTTATCTCCAGTCCCAGCACTATTGAGCCTGACAGATGTTGATTGATTGACTGTGTGAATTGAATTTCTGTTTGTCCTGCCTTCTAAATATTTCTCTAGTTAAGCAGACCTCAGTTTGAAATCCAATTTTGCTGTTTATAAGCTGGCTAATGTTGATATTTTTTAAATTTTATTTTGAGATAATTTTTTTGATTTACAGATTAAGCTACTTTTAATCTGAGTTCCTGGATCCGTAAAATGAATATTATCCTAGTACCTGTCTCATAGATTTGTGGTAGATTAAATGAAATAGAGCACATGAAACATTATTAGTGTTTTTGACAGGTGCATACTCTATACTGTTACAAAGTTAGGTTGGAAGCTAGAACATTGAAGGTCTTCAATATAGGTTAAGAGGTTTATGCTTTATCTTTCAGAAGATGAAGATCCATGAAAGTTTCCAATGATGCAGTGGAAAAACCATGAGCTCTGGAATCAACAGATATGGGTTCAGATCAGAACTCTACGACTTAATAGCTGTGAGGCTTTTCACAAGTTTCTTAGCCATTCTCAACCTTAGTTTTAAAACCTCCAAAACTGAGGGTCTTCTGGGTGGCTCAATGGTTAAGTGCCTGCCTTCGGCTCAGGTCATGATCCCAGGATCCTGGGATTGAGCACTGCATCGGGCACTCTGCTTAGTGGAGAGTCTTTTTCACCCTCTCCCTCTGCCCTTCCCCCTGCTCGTGCACACACATATGTTCTCTCAAATAAATAAAATCTTAAAGAAAAAAAAAAACTCTAAAATTAGGACAATAATACCTTGTACCAGGAATTGTTGTAAGGTACAAGGTAATATTAATAACTGAGATAGTATATGAAAAGTATCTGACAAGGTACAAGGTATTATTAATAAGTAAAATCGTATATGAAAAGTGTCTGACACTAATTTGTTCTTTTGGTTTTTTTTTTTTTTTTTTAAGTTACTCTCTTTCTTCCAGTGATAAGCTCTGGGTTCCGTTGGAAGGAGATGTATGATCCAGAGGCTTGTCTTTGGCTCAGCTCAGTTTAACATTTTTGTCAGATACTTTAATGAAGCCTGATTTCCTAAATTCGCAGAGAACTCAGTGTTGAAATAGCTGATATAATAGGTGATGGAATGGAGGCTCAAAATGACATCAACAGGCTGACATGGGAAGTCAGGCATCTAGCAGATGGATCCAAGCAGTCAGGAGCAAGGAGACCAGTTGGAAGATGATTCCACTCCTCCAGGTTAGAGATGGAAAGGACCTGAACTGGGTGATATCAGTGACAACAGAAGAGAGTTAACAGTTGGGAGAACTTTTTTGAAAAATCACTAGAATATAGCAGCTAACTGGGTGAATATGTGGATAAAGACGGCCAGAGATGAAAGAGAAGTTTCCTTTCTTGGTTCCTGGGAAAAAGAAGGCGCCAGTTACTAGGAAGCAGGAAGTTAGGCAAAAGAATTGAATTAGGGAGAGGAGGAAGGCAGGAGTCTGGTTTTGTACACGGGGTATTGGCTCTACCCAACAGGAAGTTGGAAAGTCAGGACTGTAGCTTATGGGAGAGAAGCTGTGTCTGGAAAGAGGCATTTGGGAGTCATCCACATAGAGGTGATAGTTGAAGTTGTGGGTGGGAGGGGATGAGATGGCCAAGGAGTGGCCGGTGCTATTCAGAATCATTAGCGTTGTTGGCTCTAACTTAAGATAAGCAGGATAAACAAACCCTTCCCCAAGTGGGAACTAGTTCTACTGCCTTCCTCAGGTTCTTTAACTCATTCAAGCAGTTTTACAGGATGAAAAAAACCACATAAAATAATATCAGATTTAAAAAAAATCATATCTTTGATTTGTATATTATGGTTTATTTTTAGTTATGCAAGTAATACCTTCTTGATTGGAAAGAATGTAAATACTGTATAAACACAGATAAAGTAAAAGCCCCCATTAACATTAACCCTTGTCCAATTTTACTTTTTTTTCAGAAGTAATCACTGTTACAAGTTCAGTGGGTGTTCTTACAAATTTTTTTATGCATTTATATAGTTGTACCCATATATACACATAAAGATACACTTTTGGTTTTGTGCATATGGTTTGGTTTTATATAAGTGAGTTCATAAAATGTTCTTTAATTTTTATTTTCATTTATTTATTTTTAAATATTTATTCATTTGAGAGAGAGATAGTAGGGGGAAGGGCAGAGGGAGAGGGAGAGAATCCCAAGCAGAGGCCCCTGAGTTGGCTCTCAATTCCACAACCCTGAGATCGTGACTGGAACCAAAATCAAGAGTTCAACACTTAACCAACTGAGCAACCCAGGTACCCCAATTTTTACTTTAAAAAATGAAACAATATGCTCTGAAACTCTTTCCAAGTAAATTTATTTAGATCTGAGTCATAAAAACAAATAAAAAATCTGTTTTCCTGGGTATGAATATACTGTTTTATTTAATCATTTCCTTATTGATGGAATATACCATGTTTTCAACTTTTGCATCTGTCCATCCTACAGATATTTATTGCTTGTACTATGTAGGAGACTGCCCAGTAAATACTAGGTATGTTGGTAAATAGTAAGCTAGGGTTTTGCAAGTGTTGGGGTTGATGAGAAGCACATCTTCCAGGGGTCAACTATTAATATGCTGTTAACCTTATGACAGAAAATTTCTTTGTCAGCCTCAGCCACTTGCTGTGTTCAGCCATGCCAGAGCCTTCTCAGAGCCTTAAGCTGGAGGACCTGGAAGTAGCAGGGAGAAAGGGAAAGGATTAGCCTATACTAATGAGATGGGGCTTCCACCTCTATCTCCAGGTTCAAGCCAAACGAAGTTATAGTAATTGATTGTGGGGGAGAAGAGTGGGTTTGAGAACGTTTTTCTTATCACAAACATAATCAAAATGAATATACAAAACTTTAAGTTCACACTTGAGAGCTTCTGAGGGTATATCCACCTGTGAGAAACTGGTTCATTGTTCTCTTTTCTCTTGAGTACGTATGACTGAGGCAGCTCCAGTGTAAGGACAGCAGCAAAAGGAAAGGGAGAAGGAGCACCTGGGTGATTCAGTGATTGAGCGTCTGCCTTTGGCTCAGGTTGTGATCCCGGGGTCCTGGGATCAGAGTCCCACATCAGGCTCCCTGCATGGAGCCTGCTTCTCCCTCTGCCTATGTCTCTGCCTCTTTCTCTGTCTCTCATGAATAAATAAATAAAATCTTAAAAAAAAAAAAAAAAGGAAAGGAAGAAGAACCCCTTCTGTAACTGTTTTATCTCAACTCAACCATTCTTTTCCTTTTTCCTCTTTCTCTGCTTTTCCTGCCTTTAATGCTCTGAATCGATTGTACCACATTTAGTGAGCAAGTTTGGGGCATAGGTGTTTTATGCAACAACACCAGGGCCCTAATTTTCCTTCTCTTCATTTCTGCTGCCTTCTTCACTCAGGACTCAGAGAAGATTCATTCCACTTTGGGCTAAAATGCAGGGAGTCTACTCCTAGCCAAGCCAAACTGGCCCTCAGGGCTGCTGGACACTGAATAGGCTCATCTCCACATGGCTTCCACAGGGATATGTCTGAAGCACAGCTCTCATCTGCTACTTGCAGAAAAGTGGTTGGTACCCACTTCTTTGGGTATATGTCCCAGCCCCCTTTGTCCCTCTGATCCCCACCTATCTCCTGGCACCCTGAACACCCCAGCAGCAGATGCCTAATGCTTTCACTACTTGGAGCTCCCTAAATATAACACATGGTCTTCCCATTCTGTGTCTTACCTTGGGCTGCTCACTTTTCCCTATCCATCTTTCTTCTGTACTTTAAGTTTAGGTGTCATTCTAGAAAGCCTTCCCCAACACACACACACACACACACACACACACACACACACACATCTAATACCATATTCATGTCACTGACCTTGAGCTTTTTGTTTAGTATCTGTGTCTTCCACTCCAGGATGACAGTCTGAGTCACCTCTCTGCCCCAGGACCTGGAATATATACTGGACACTCAGTTTATGCTTGTTGAACTCAGATGACCTGGGACAGGGATTATCTTTGTGGTTCTTCCAGGTTTGCCTACCTGACAGATCCCTGACTTCCTAAGTAACATCTTATTATTTGAGAAATAATGCCTTATAAGTGAGGAAACGCATTGAGAGTCCTTGCCTTATAATAAATAATTGTGTTGCATTCAGTTTGGGTGGTTTGCAGGGTGGAGCATCATCATTTTTAGATTCCAGACAAATCTCTGCCTACGAAGAGTGCTGGAGTAAGGAGGAGCCACATCATTGTGTCAAGGTCAGGGTGTCATGAACTGCCTTTCCCCCCCAACCCGCTGCAATAACCCCACCTATCGTGTGGAGTCTTTCCTTTTACAAAGCACCTTGGCCACAGCTGATTTCTTGTGTCCTTTCCTGTAAATCATCTTGGGAGGTAGACAGAACCCATGTATACATAATTTAACAAGTGAGGCCAATTCATTTATTTATTCTACAAATATTTATTGAGTTCCTACTGTGTCTCTGCTTTGGGAACATGGTAGTAGACAAGACTACTTTTGCAGCTCTCAGGAAGCTCTGGTCCTAGTTGCAGGATGCCAACCAGTAGCTAGTATACAAATAAGTAATACATTTAATTTCCAGTGGTGGTAGATGCTCAGAAGACAATCAGGCAGTGGAATAGGATGGAAAGCAATGGGTGGGAGAAGGCCACTTTAGAGCTTGCAGAGCCTTTCTGAGGTGATGACATTTGAGCTGAAATCTGAAAGGTGAGAAGCAACTGGCTAGATGGTGTCTGAGGGAAGTGGAGTGACTTGCTGAAAGTCCCAGGGTGGAGCTGGCCCTGAAGCTGTGAAGCAAGCTCATTCCCCGATGTTCCTTAAGCCCTTCTCTTCCTTCTCTACCATGTCCAGGTACACCCATGAGTATGTTGGGGTACAAGCTATGGGCAGGAAGTGGATGAGGTATGCTAACGCATGCCAGGAACTCTCACCAAGTACGGGCCCTGTCAGCTAGCCTTAGAAAGTACACGGCAGTCCAGATTTGAAGAGGGGTCACCCAGGGGCCAAATTTCTTCATCATTTGTCTCTCAGTAGGTCCATTTCACAAGGGATCCCTTAAGAGTAAACCTCACCTCTTTCCAGATCAGCAGGAAGGGGTATCACAAACTCCTCTACAAGGCAGGTAAGGGGTTATCATCCTGCCCTGTTTTTCTTTCTTTTTCTTTTTTTTTATTGTGATAAGGTATACATAACATAAAACTGGCCATTTTAACCATTTTTAAGTGTAAAGTTTAGTGGTATTAAGTGCAGTCACATTCTTGTGCAGCCACCAATACCAGCCATCACCAGAACTAGTTCATCATCACAAACTGACACTCTGTACCCGTTCACTAACTCCCTGCAACCTTTTTTATTTTTTTTAAAGATTTTATTTATTTATTCATGAGAGACACAAACAGAGAGAGAGAGAGGCAAAGACACAGGCAGAGGGAGAAGCAGGCTCCATGCAGGAAGCCCGATGTGGGACTTGATCCCAGGTCTCCAGGATCATGCCCTGGGCTGAAGGCGGCGCGCGAAACCCCTGAGCCACCGGGGCTGCCCCCTGCCACCTTTTTTAAAGCTCTGGTGGATCATAGGTAAAGAAACGAATGCCATTTTACAAAAGCTCACCACCACCTGCACCCTCCAGTGAGTTTATCCTCCTTGTGTTTAATGCAGTGTCATCGATGTAGCAGTCTGAACATAGCTGGCACTAGAGTCACCTGGTTGGCAGGGAGAAGAAGGGGAAGTGCCTGCTGAAATTTAGATCTCCTCTGTCCTTCCTGAATCAGAACCTCTCACCCAAACCTGTGTATTTGTACTAAGTCTCCCACATGATTATAATGCTGACCTAAATATAAGAATCACTAGTTTCAGCCTAATGGGAAGAGCACATGAAGAAGAATATTAGTGAGGGCATAAAGGGCTTGCTATGGGGAAGTAGCTACCTGCATTTGAATGTCTGCTTCCCCAGTGGCTAGCTGAATAATTCTGGGCAAGTTGTTTAATCTCTAAACCTGTTTTCTTATCTCTAAATTGGAAATTGTGGTCTTAGTATGTATCTCATCAGAGTTGCTGTGATGATTGAATAAGACATGAGATGCTCAGATGGGTGCCTCGCATGGACGTTCTCAGGTCTTGATGTGGCCTAGAGGTGGCAAAGTGACCCAGGAGATTACTTTACACAGGGTGGTTCTGTTTTCTTGAGGAGTTATGGGCAAAGTGGATCAAAATGTATGATTTCAAAAGTGTTTCTTTCATCTTTCTCTGTCATCCCACTGCAGGAAAGGAACCAAAGTTTTAGTTAGGATAGGAAATATATAGATACGCCTGCAGCAATTGATAGGGTACAGTATTCTTGAAAAATCTTTTCAGAGATGGATTTGTGTGGAGAAATTCCTCAGAGGATGGTTAGGTGATGAGTAGTAATGCATGTAGTACTTAGCTGTGGGAAATAAGAAAATGAGGCTCTGGTATCTGTCCCTGATACTTACCACCACCCCATTTTGGAACAAGGGCAATTAAAGCTTGCTTAAAGAATGTTCTGGGTGGCTGATGCAAGAGTAGTTTGAAAGTGAGTCTCATAGTCACTTGTCAAAGAAGTTTCCTCAGTAGAATGTAGCTCTGCAGAAAGGAATGTAGAGGGGGCTAAGGAGTGATAAACAGGACACAAAAGTGGAGGTGAATGCAGGTTCAGGGAGTAGCAGACCAGACCACGCTAGCTGAGGTGAGTGTCAAACTGGTGGGTTGGAGAGTGGTTTTGATTAGATCACCTTCAAACTGGGCTCTATTTGGACTAGTTTAATATAAAATATCACCTGAATCTAGTATATGTCTCTTTGATAAATTTCAATTAGAATCAGTAGTTTTATGGACCATTTGTTCTTAGTGCTTAGCATAGGATTTGGCACATAGTTAGGCGTTCAAAACTTTTTTGTTAAATAAGTGAATAAATATACCCTTTGGCTGACCAGCCCTTGCAGGAAAGATTGAGCGATCTGGAAGTTATTGTACTCCAAGGATAGGACCGTATTACAAATATATCAAACAAGTGAGATTAGGCATGACTTCAGGGGAGCATTTTCCATGATCTCCTCCTTTTTAAAATAATATTTAGAACATTGGGAAAGGAACATTGTTGATGTTTGTATAGATTCCATTGTGTTCAAAAGTTATTCCTTTGGACAATATAATATTAATATTAAACAAAAGAAGCAGGATATAATTTTAGTTCTGTATAGATGTATGTTCATGGGGGAAAACTGGAAGCAACCTGTAAGAAAATTAGGACTTACCTAATGATCTTACCTAATGATCTTATCCTTATACTTTATGCTTATTAGACTTTTTTCAAATTTTCTGCAGTAAATCTACTTTCATAATCAGAAAAATATAACATATGTTATTTGTTAAACAGTATAGAATGTGGTACAACACTCTTGCCAAAGCTTGCTTTGTTTTTTTAGCCCTAGAACTCATAAAAGTCATAACTGATATTTGGAATAATGATATAGTGGTAACAAAAATGAACTATACCTTACCAAGTGTCATGTGACATTATTGATTTACTGAGGAGCTTATGCGATCCAGGTTCCGAGATTGGCCATCCCATGGCTCCTTGCTTCCACCTGCATATCCTCACCCTCCCTGGATACCCTTTGCCCTTCATCACCTTTTAGAGGCTCATGAGTGTCCTGAAAGCTGGCAATGCAGATCAGAGCCACCCTGCTTGCTTTAGATTGTGGACTCTGCAAACAGCTCTGTACTTGAGTTACACTACCCTGAAAAATAGCAAAAGTGCCAAGGTATTTGCCTACAGACTAAAAAAATTAAAATGACAACAACAAAACCCCCAAAACTTATGTGCTTCATTTTTTTTTTCAAATACAAAAAAGTATAAGTAATATTTCTTCTCCCTTTGGATGACTTCTTAGTGATAGATCAGAGGCACAGCTAAAATGAACTTTGAGAGGGTTTTTGGAGGGTTTTTTGTTTTTTTAAGATTTTATTTATTTGAGTCAGAGAGCACACAGTAGGGAGGAGGGGCAAAGGGAGAAGCAGACTCTCCGCTGAACAGGACCCTGGGATCATGACCGGAGCCGAAGGCAAATGCTCAACTGACTGAGCCATACAGGTGCCCCTGAACTTTGAGTTTTAATGAGGTATTCCATTTACATAAGCCATTAGAATAGTATCAGCTCCTCAGCTGTTGGCTTGGGCTTCCACCCAGAATTTGATGTCATTGGTGGACATTCATAAGGAACAGGAATTATTTTTAAGCTTGTTGACCAGAGGACCTCTGAAGACCTTCTTGGTACTAAATATAATGTTAAATATAATGCAAATATAAAAAAGAAAATGGCTAGAAATGGTTATCTTATGAGTTAGGTATGTGGATTCAAAATGCTTTCCATCTGTTAAGGCTTTATGGGAGAGCCTCTCTGAAACTGGAGAGTTATTTAGTCTGGAAAATGTTTTACTCTGTGAGATGATGAAATGTAGGCTAGGTATCAGATGTGGGGGAGCCAGGTAGGAGGGAGCTCAAGAAGCATAGCCATGAAGAAAAGAGTTTGCAGGAGCTGAATCATATCCTATTTTGATTAAATCAGGATCATTTTACCGAGAGACTGTAATGTGAGAATGTGTTAGGTAGTAGAGCAGTTCTTTTATGTTTATCTCATCCAGAGTGAGTTTTCATCACATGTATTTTTAATTCTTTGGAAAGACAATTACATTAATTGAGGAATGACTTATAGAATACCAGTTTGAAAAGAACATTTAGTGAATGGATGTGTTGATATTGTGAACTGTTAATTAACTAAAACTTGCTTGTAATATGAGCATGCTGAATGGTGGCGGTTGGCTGCTTGGGGAAGCCTGTTACATTTTTAATGCATAGGATGGATAATACAAGGGCTTTGAGAAAGCAGCTCTGGGTTCTTCTCATTTTTCTCTTCCCCTTCATTGCAAGACTTCCAATGTTGCCTTGACCTAATGTGAGAACTTTCCAGCACCTCTCCGGGATGGTTCTACTCCTGCTGCTGCCATTATGCTTAGCAAGGGTAGAGTAACCTCCACATGCCAGTCAACCTGCAACCTTCCATCCCATCTCCAAACATGGCCAAAACTTCTTCTCTTCTCCATTTTCTCCCCAGCCTCACTTCCCAGGCCAGAGTCATTTTTTAAAGACTATGATATTCTCTGGGAAGTCTTTGCTGTTAAGACTTGAGTTCCTGGGATCCCTGGGTGGCTCAGTGGTTTGGCGCTTGCCTTTGGCCCAGAGCGCGATCCTGGAGTCCCGGGATCGAGTCCCGCGTCGGGCTCCCGGCATGGAGCCTGCTTCTCCCTCCTCCTGTGTCTCTGCCTCTCTCTCTCTATGTCTATCATAAATAAATGAGTAAATCTTGAAAAAAAAAAAAAGACTTGAGTTGCTGTTATTTTTTATCTTCACTTTTTATCAGTTGCACAATTAGTACACACACTATTGAATGATTCTCTCACTTTTTTCCCCCTGGGGTTACTCTGTGCATTTTATTGGCTACAGGGGAGGGGCTGCCTCCATGTCACCGGGAGATGCTCATAATTTCTTCAGCCACTCCAGGCTGGGGCCCCGGGGGTCCTGGAGGTGGCTGGGCACGTCAGGCATGTTCCCATCATCTCAGAGGGGCACTGGATAGTTGTAGGGCATGGCCTGGTTGATCATGGTGGCATATTTGGTGAAGGGACTGAGGGTGGGCAGAATCACAGTGAGGCCTCCAATGGTGAAGGATGCGAGCAGCACCGGCAATTTGGCCCAGGCATCCTTGAGGAAGGTGGCGAGTCTCCCAGCCATCTGATCTCTGTGGTGGCGGCCAATTCTTTGACTTTTTAACTGCCTGGGTTATTCAGTATTTTATGATATCAGCTCATATCCTAAGTTTTTTCTTTATGGCTCTGTAATAGTGAAGGATTTTGCTGTAGGCAGGGATTGTGTCTTTTTCTTCCTGTGGAGCCATGTAGTGCCTTGCACATGTGCCAACACCCAGTATATTTGTAGAGCTAAACTTAAAAACTAATTTAGCTGCTTCCACTGGATGAGATAAAAAAATCACCTTTTGCGTACAAGTAATATTCTATACAAAACAATATATGAGCAAATATTTATTGAGCCTTTGTTATTGTAGTCCTGGGAAGTGATTTAAAAGAAATAAACATGGTTCTACATCAGGCAGAAATATGTGATGACACTGGATATAATGATAAGAATAAAGGGTACTATTTTTTGACAGATTACCACTTTATAGGATTATTGTGAGGGTTACATGAGAAACTATTATTTCCTCCCATGTCACAAATATAAGAACTAAGCCTTAGCAAAGTTAAATGGAGATGGGATCCAAACTCAGATTGAATGATTCCACTGCCCTGGTGCTATGTCAGCACCATATTATGCAGTTGAGCAGGTTGTTCAGTGCTTGGAGGTGCCTGGCCGAGAGCACAAGTGGTATTGAAATGCAGCCTGCAGTCCACTTGAAAAGCTGATAGGAGGTAAAGTATACAGTTGGAGGAGTGTACACCTGTGCAGCTACTACTCCTTTGTGCCATTTTATCATCTTATCTGTGCTGTTTTCTACAGTTGCAATGAGTCACATATGACTATTGAGCACTTGAAATGTGGCTAGTGCAGCTTTGGAGCTGAATTTTTAATTCTCCTTAATTTAAATTAAGTTTTTACTTAAACTCAGATGGCCACATATGGCTAGAAGCTACTACATTAGCACAGGTCTAAAGGTTCAAATAAATGGAATCATTCAGTGCCTAGCTTCTTTGATACAACCTAATGTTTTTAAGATTCATCCACATATGTTACATAATTAGGGGATCATTCTTTTTATTGTTGAGTAGTCTTTGATTGTATGACTATACCACAGGTGGTTTATTTATCTGTTGATAGGCTTTTAGGTTTTTTCCAGTTTGGGCTGTTATGAATAAAACTGCTAAAGACATTTGCATACAAGTCTATTTGTGGATGTATGCTTTTATTTTTCTTCTACCAGTGGAATTTTGGGGTCATCTGGTAAATGTATATTTAACTTTATAAGAAGCTGCCAAACTGTTTTCAAAAGTGGCTCTACCAATTTATATCCCACCACAATATCCAGGCTCTCCAAGTTTGTACCAACTTTAGTATGGCCAGCCATTTTAATGTTAGCAATGCTAGTGGGAATGAAGTTCTATCTCATTGTGATTTTAATTGGTATTTCCCTGATGACTAATAACATTGCACATCATTTTGTGTGCTTGTAGGCCAATTGTATTCTTTTATAAAGTGCTTATTCAAACTTTTGCCCTTTTTGAAAAATAGTGTTGTCTGTCTACTTATTACTGAGTTGTAAGAGTTTTTTATGTGTTCTGGATGCATATCCTTTATTAGATATTTATCTTACAAATATTTTCTGCCATACAATAATGGCTTGCCTTTGCAGAGCAGATGTTTTTAATTGTGTTGCAGTTTATCAATTGTTTTTCTTTTGTGATTTGTACTTTGTGTTCATTCTAAGAAATTTCTGCTTACTCCAGTAGTTGTAAAAATTTTCTCCTATGTGTCCTATTAGAAGTTTTATAATTTTGACTTTTACACTTAGGATCCATTTTGTGATCCATTTTGAGTTAACTTTTGTGTGTGGTGTGAGGAAGGGATTGAACATCATATTTTTTTCATATAGAAATATTCATGTATGTTATTTTATGAAGTATCTGTTCAAGTCTCTTGCTCATTTTTTAAAAATTGTGTTAAGTGCTTATTACTGAGTTATAAGAGTTTTATGTATATTCTGGATACAGGAACTTTTTCACATGTATGTTTTGTTTTTTGTTTTTTGTTTTTTTTCACATGTGTTTTGTGAATATTTTCTCCCACTCTGGGGCTTTTCATTCTTCTTTCCTCCCTTCCTCCCTCCTTTCCTCCTTTCCTTCCTTCCTTCCTTCCTTCCTTTTCTTTCTTTCTTTCTTGAAGAACCGAAGTTTACAAATTTTTTAAAAACTTTCGATTAAGTCCATTTTATTTTTTTTTCTTTGTGGTTAGTGCCCTTTGTGTCCTAAGAAATTTTTCAGCATCCCGAAGTTATGAAGATTTTTCCTGTTTTCTTCTAAATGTTTTACAGTTTTAGATTTTAGTTTTAGCTTTTAGCTTTATAATCTATTTTGAATTAATTACTGTGTGTGGTGCGATATAGGGGTTGATGTTCATTATTTTTCTATTTGGATCCAGTACCATTTATTGACTATCCTTTTCCCACTGAATTACCTTTGCATCTTTGTTCAAAAGCCAATTGACTGTGTATAGGTGTATTTCTGGATATTCTATTTTATTGATCTAAATTTCTATCCTTTTGCCAGTAACACACTGTTTAGATTACTGTGGCTTTGTAGTAGTATTGAAATCAAACTGTGTAACTTGTTCTCCAATTTGTTCTTTTGTGTGTGTGTGTGTGTGTTTTGTTCTTTTTTTTTTTTTTAAAGATTTTATTTATTTATTCATGAGAGACACAGAGGGAGAGACAGAGACAGAGACACAGGCAGAGGGAAAGCAGGCTTCTTGCAGGGAACCGGATGTGGAACTCAATCTGATCTCGGGACTCCGGGATCATGCCCCATGCTGAAGGTGGTGCTAAACCGGGGAGCCACCCAGGCGGCTCCTCCAATTTGTTCTTTTAACTATTTTGGCTACTCTAGGTCCTTTACATTTTACATGAATTTGTGAGATTGTTTCATTACTTGAAGATCAATCAGTATAGTTTACCAAGGAGAAAACTCATATAGTCATCTTAATAAGTGGAGGAAAAGCAAAAACTCATTTGTAATAAAAACTTCTAGCAAATGAAGGATGCAAGGAAACATCCTTAGTTTAATAAAAGATATTTGTAAGACACAGTTAACATAATATTAAATTGTGATGTATTAAATACTCTCCCTCAAAGACTGAGAATAAGGCAAAGATGTATGGTCTTTATACTTATATTGGTATCATAATTGGAGATCCCAGCCAGTGCAATAGGCAAGAATAAAAGGTATGCATTTTGAAAAGAAATAAGGAAAACTTTCTTTATATGAAGATGACATGGTATTTGTATAGAAAATTCTAAGTCATCTACAAAATATCTATGGAAGTAATAATTGAATTTAGCAAGAGTATAAGTTGTATTGTTTACACACAATATTCAGTTGTATTCCTGCATACTAGCAGCAAACAACTGGAAAATGAAACATAAAATAATTCTGCATATAATGGCAACACTATCATAGGAGCAAATTTAGCAAAAGATATTCAAGACCTCTATAGATAAATACAAAATATTACTGAGATAAATTTTTAAAAAATATACGTGGAGATTTCTGTTGGTGAGCACATGGAGATTTGGGGAAGGTAGTGTGCTTGGAGAGGGCATGGAAGCTACTTGACATTGTCCTATGCCTTGCCCTATGCGTCTCTACCATCTGGCTGTTCCTGAGTTATAGTTTTATAATAAACTAGTAATCTGTGTCTCATCCTCTCAGCCATCATTTTCAAAGCAGTAAATTCATTGTGGAACAAAGTGGCAGCAAATGTCAGACTCTCTTCTCTGGGCTTCCTTGGTCTAATGCCTTGGTAGCTCTTTAGCACCTTTATGAAAGTTCCAGATGAACCAAAAATTGTTGAGGGACTATGAAATAATCCTTTGTTTTAATAATTTATTAAGAGTTCATATTTAGGGTGCTTGAGTTGCTCTGTCGGTTGAACGTTTGCCTTCAGGTCAGGCTATGATCCCAGGGTGCTGGGATCAAGTCCTGCGTTGGGCTCCTACCTGCTCAGCAGAGTCTGCTTCTCCCTCTAACCCTCCCTCCTGCTCATTCTCTCTCTCTCTCTCTCTCTCTCTCTCCCTCCCATGCTCTCTCTCTCATGCTTTCTTTCTCTCTCAAATAAATAAAATAAAATCTTAAAAAAACAGTTCATATTCAGACAATACCATGCATGACTTGATTTTCCTGCGTAGGTTCCACAGAACTACGTGGTTGACTCTGCCACCACCTCTACACAGCATAACCAGTTTACTCAGCCACTGTCCGCTGCTGCCTCCTTTGAGCAAATGCAGTTCAGCTGTGTGACATTCCATAAACAGCACACACATTGTATAAACAGTGTGGCCATGCAGCAGCTCTTGCATCCATGATATACAGAAAATAGTCAAGAAGGGCTCTCCACTACCCCAGGATCTAGAGTTTTCTTTTTTTGAGTTTGCTCTTATAGTGTCACTCATAACTGAGACAGCTGCCAGGCCCAGCTATCACACAATATGTCCTATTAATAAAAACAAGAAACATGCAGGAGTTAATTCACCTAAACACAGTTTAAAGTCAGTTTAAGGGCAGCCTGGGTGGCTCAGCAGTTTAGCGCCACCTTCAGCCCAGGGAGAGTGATCCTGTGGACCCGGGATCGAGTCCCACATTGGGCTTCCTGCATGGAGCCTGCTTCTACCTCTGCCTGTGTCTCTGCCTCTCTGTGTCTCTCACGAATAAATAAATAAAATCTTTTAAGAAAAGCCACTTTAAGTATAGGGCACATCTTTTTCCCAATATTTTATTTTTAAAATACTATTAGATGTCCATGGCAGTTATAATATAAAGGTATTTCAACTTAAATATTAGCTCTGAGGATATCAGATATTGTTTTATGGAAAGCTTTTAAATCACAATAAAATAGCAAATGGCAAAAGATATATATATATCTGCATATATATATAGATATTATATCTATGTGCATATATATATATGCATGCCCATACGTATATTCTTCATATATATATATGGAGAGAAAGAGAAAGAACTCTAGTGTTAGCTAGCTATATCATGATTATGGATTAGACACCTCAATATTGGGGGCGCCTGGGTGCTCAGTCACTTGGGCCTCTGCCTTTGACTCAGGCCTTGAGCCCAGAGTTGGAGGATCAATCCCTACATCTGCCTCCCTGCTAGCCTGCTTCTCCCGGTCTCCCTGCTTGTACTTACAACCACACCTGCTCTCTCTCTCTCTGTCATATAAATAAATAAAATCTTAATAAAACAAAAACCTCAATATTTTTAAAATGATATTTCCCTCCAAATTGATACATTAATTTACATTACCAGTCCCAAGCAAAGTTCCTGCAGGAGCTTTTCTCTTTTTTTTTAGTTTATTAATATAATTTATATTGAGTTTTGAATGTTAAACTTTCATTCCAGGGATTAAACCCCACTTGGTACTAATGTATTAACCTTTTTATATATTGGTACATTTAATTTCTTTTTTTTATTTATTTATGATAGTCACACAGAGAGAGAGAGAGAGAGAGAGGCAGAGACATAGGCAGAGGGAGAAGCAGGCTCCATGCACCGGGAGCCCGACATGGGATTCGATCCCGGGTCTCCAGAATTGAGCTCCGGGCCAAAGGCAGGCGCTAAACCGCTGCGCCACCCAGGGATCCATAATTTCTAAATATTTCTTTAGAATTTTTACATCTATGCTTACAAGGGACATTGATCTATAGTATTTTTCATGTAATGTCTTTGTCTACTTTTGATCTCAGGGCAGAGATTTGCCCTCACAGAATGAGTTGGAAAATATCCCCTCCTCTTCAATTTTCTGGAAGAGTTTGGGTAGAATTTGTATTATATTTTCTTTAAATGTTTGGTAAAATTCACCAGTGAAACCATCTTGGCCTGAAGTTTTGTTGTTTGGGTTTTATTTTAAGGTTAGATTTTAACGGCAAATTCAATTTCTTTAATAAATTAAAAGTCATTCAGTTTTTCTGTTTCTTCTTGAATAAGTTTTGGTAGTTTGTGACTTTCAAGGAATTTGTCTATTTCATTTGAGTGGAAAATTTATAGGTATAACACTGTTAATAATATTCCTTAATTATCCTTTTATTATCTATAAAATCTATAGTGATATTACTTTTCTCATTCCTGAATATTGATCATCTGTGTCTTCTCTCTTCCTGATCAGTATGATAGGAGTTTTATTAAGTTTATTGATCTTGTTAAAGAATCAGCTTTTTATTTCATAAATGTTTTGATCTTTCTGTATCATTTATTTTCTTTCTTCAGATTTCATTTGTTCTCTAGTTTATTTTTTTTTTTAAGATTTTATTTATTTTTTCATGAGAGACACACAGAGAGAGGCAGCAATACAGGCAGAGACACAGGCAGAGGGAGAAGCAGGCTCCATGCAGGGAGCCTGATGTGGGACTCAATCCCGGGTCTCCAGGATCACGCCCTGGGCTGAAGGCAGTGCTAAACCGCTGAGCCACCCGGGCCGCCCATTTCTCTAGTTTCTTAAGATAGAAGCAGAGGGCATTGATTTGTATGTATGTATGTACTGCTTTAGCAAATTCTGATATTAACATCTTCATTCAGTTCAAATGGTTTCTATTTTTTCTTGATTTTTGTTTTTTTTTAAGTTTTAATTTAAATTCAGTTTAGTTAAAATATAGTATATTATTAGTTTCAGGGGTAGAATTTAGTGATTCATTAATTGCATATAACAATACCCAGTGCTCATTACATCGCCTGCCCTCTTTAATGCCCATCACCCAATTACTCTATCCCCTCACTGAACTCCCCTCCAGCAGCCCTGTTTGTTTCCTATAGTTAAGAGTCTCTTACAGTTTGCCTCCCTCTCTGTTTTTATCGTATTTTATTTTTCCTTTCCTTTCACTATGTTCATCTGTTTTGTTACTTAAATTCTACATATGAGTGAAATCATATAGTATTTGTCTTTTTCTGACGGACTTATTTCACTTCGCATAATACTTCCTACTTCCATCCATGTTGTCGTAAATGGCAAGATTTCATTCTTTTTGATGACGGAGTGATATTCCTCTGTGTGTGTGTGTGTGTGTGTGTGTGTGTGTGTGTGTGTATCACATCTTCTTTATCCATTCATCTGTCAATGGACAGACATCTGGGCTTTTTCCGTAGTCTGGCTGTTGTGGACCCTATTGCTATAGGAATTTTTTAAATTGATATTCTCCAGATTGGGGTAAGGTGTGGATTTACTGTACTAGATAACAGGCACTATGTTTTTTCTCAAGTAAAGGAGTGACAATATGATGAGAATAATGTTTGGGAAGTATTTTTCTGCACTTTCTCTTAGCCAAAAGTCTGAGAAGTGAGGGAATATTTTTCTGAAAATTATATGGGATGGACTGAAATAGGAGGAGGTTAACATTTAGGAAACTGAAAGCTCTTCAGGAATCCAGGTACTAATGGACAAGGAGTGGGTTCCAAGAGCCATGGAAAAGAAAGAATAAAATGTCTATTGGGACTATATACCTTGATACTGTGCCAGGAATGTAGGGTGCAGAGTATTTCTAAAACCCTTAAATCTAAGGATGCAAGGTCTCTGCTCTTCACAAGCTTTCAATCCACGCAGTAGTCCTATATAATCGGTAGCTACGGTATAGTGTTTCATGACATGCTGTACTGGTGAAAGGTAGGGAGAACTGTGGGAAACAGATGAGAGCAATTAATGCTGTCCAGTCAGCGTCAGGGAGGGCTACAGGGGGGAGATGCCATTTACACTGGGCTAGGGAGTCTTAGCAGAGTTAGAAAACAATGGAAAGGAAAATGCACGGAGGCATTAATGCTAGGCTAGTTCCATACATGGAAAAAAAGACTAGTATGACAGGAGATCTTCTCCTTGGGGGTATCGGTTAGAGATGAAGCAGGAGAAAATAGACTAGGACTAAATCATGGAGGATCTAATGCCACCTTCTGCTACTCACTTTTCTCCCTTTACGTCTCTTATCAAAAACATGCATCTTTGTGTGCATGAGTGTGTGTACGCACATACACAGAACTCCAGAATTTCTTGACATGATTGTACTACAGCAAAGGAGAGGGAATCCTGTGTCACAACATTGCAATCCTATCTGCTTCTACTCTTGGCTTAAAGTTCTAGTAATGTCTATGACTCTGTATTTCTGGGAGAGCAATAAGGTGAGAGGGGTCATTTGCAGGCTGATGGAGACTGTGTTTGCAGTGAGGATTTCCTTTCTTTGTGAGTTTTACAATTGAGAATTAACCTGTTATGAGCAAACTTTTTTGTAATCCTCCATTTTACTATATTGGCGACCTCATCAATGTATTAGCTCAAAAATATTTGTATATCTTTGTCATCTACCTATCAGTTAACTCCTGATATCTAATATACTCAGTATATAAAGATTGGGGTATCTCTGGGTTTTCTGGGTCACAAGTATAGCATCCCAGACTTTGAAACTTTTCTGATAAAGGGGGTGAAAGTCATAAAAGGTTAAATCTGGGCCTTGGAAAAGAACCCAGGAATAGTACACCAGTGCCTTTGGAGAATGTTTTAAAAGCTTTGTTTCTTTGTAAGTTATGGAGTTTCCATCATAATAGTTTGGAGAAAGGAGGTCAGGAGGGAGTGGAGCAGCAGACAGTGGAGAAGAAAGTGAAGACTGACTCATCCTGTAGGGTTTGGGTGTGGGTGTGCCTGCAGTAGAGAGAAAGGGAGGAAGGATTGTGTAGGCAAAATATTTTCTTTAATCTCTTTGCAGAGTGGGCTTTGGAGAAGAGAATGCATAAGTAAATAACTGTGGCATGGTTGTTTATCTGTCATATATGTGATACCGTAAGTGCATCTATAAAATCCTTTAAGTTTAAAGATGAAATAGGACTGTTACATCCTATTACTAGCTCTGACAGTTGTCCTAGTATTTCTTTCTATGATGATGAAATTACTTTTGCTTTCTTTGATTGAATTAAATGTTTTCCTAAGAGCTTCAGATGAATTCATAGTTATGCATTGTATTTTCCTACTTCTTTATCTTTCTGTACACTGTTCCTTTTACCCAAGGTCTCTTTTTTGATGATACATATTAGTAATTGCTACCTCTTGTAAAGTTCAAGCTTAAATCCCCCTCCATCAGAGCTTTACTGACCTCCTGCTTCTGAACCTTGCTTCTGAACTCTGGAATGTGACAGGTGCTTAATAAATAATTGACAGTTGTCTGATAGTTTTTGTTGTTGTTAGATCCCACCTCCTTCTGACATTTACAATCATAAAAAACAATGTGCTTGTATTTAACATTTTTCTCATTTAATTCTTTATGGCACAAAGGATTTCATCTGGTTTAGAAACAAAATTGAAAAAAAGAAACATAAAATTGGAGACATACTGCAAATTAGTGAATATAACTTTCTCTATAATGCAGGAATTCTCTCTATAGTTTCTTTGTTATATCACATCTCTACTTTTAGATAAGCCATTCAAATATTCTGAACATCATCCATTAAATGGGGGTGATAATAGTATTCCTTTATTAATTAGGAAAAGGTTTGGATGTGACAGAAAACCTAGAATACTGGTGGCTTAAACAACATAAAATTTTATTTTTCTTTCCCTCAAATCCAGGAAACAACCACCCAGGTTTGTATCTTATTTCTTTATGAAAGGCATCCATTCTTAGTTTACCTCATGGTCTAAGGTAGCTGCTTCATGCCTTCCCTCCAGCCAGCAGAAAGGAGAAAAGTGGAGGAGAAAGGCACACCTTGTGGTTCAAAGACATCTCCCAGAAATAGCAAACCACTTCTGCTTATATCTAATTAGCAATAACTTAGTGGTATGGCTATATCTAACTATAAGGGCTATAAGGCTGATATAGGGATGGCCATATGGTTGGCTAAAATTCAAAGGTTCTATTACTGAAAAATATGTGAACAGATTTTGGGTTCAATTACTAGTTTCTGCCACTCTACTGATAATGTTATTATAATCAGATATTATGTACACTGTGCTTAGAACATGCCTGACACACACTCCATGCTCAGTAAATACTTATGAGACATTAGTTTTATAATTAACCATTAGAGATAGTATTCATTCACTCTGTTATTTGTTCAACACCTATTGAACACTTGCTATGGTGTACCCTGTGCCTCTTTCTATTTAAATCTCTATATCAACAACGAGGAGAAGACTACCATCCAGAATAGCTTCTCCTTTGTTAAACAGATCTAAAAGTTAGGGAATACTTTATCACACTAAGCCAAAGCATACCTCCTCAATAATTCATTTGTTTTGGCCCTGATCCTACCTTATGAAACAAAATAACCAGCCTATTTTCCTCATCTCTGCTCTTCAAATATATGAAGATGGCAGTCAAGACTTCTACTTAGCTTTTTGGCTCTAACTAGACACTTTATTAACTCATTTACCTAGCACACAGTTTGGCAAACTTTTTGTATAAAGGACTAGATGGTGAATATTTCTGGCTTTGCAGGCCTTATGGTTTCTGTCACAATTTCTCAACTCTATCATTGTAATGCAAAAGAAACAATAGACATTACATAAATGAATGGCTATGGCTGTGTTCCAATAAAATTTTATTTACAAAAGCAGCAGGTCAGATTTGGACCTTGGTCTGCTGTTTGCCAGCCTGATTTAGCCCATGAAATTTATTAACAAGGCTATTTGTGACTGTTATTTCTCCATCCTGAAGGTGAAAACTTACTCTATGTCACTTCTGATTCTTCTTAAACCTTTTCTTTTTTTTTTTTTTTTTCCTGTCTTACTACTTTGGCTAGGATTTCCAGCACTCCCTGCATCTCCATAGCCATACTTCATGGCCAGTCATTTTCCTAGACATATTACCCATCCTAGCTCATGTCCAGCTTGGAAATGCTACCTTGACAAGTTACCTCTGGTTCTTCCATATTCTTAACCCACATATCCTTTGGTCTCTCCCAGGCTGGTCCTTCTCCAGTATTCCCTACAAACCACATTAAGAAAAGAAGAATCTTTTTCTTCACCTCTTTTTTCTTCAGAACTATTAGACTACGATCTTTATTCAGTGCTTCAGGGTTTTTTTGGCCAACTGTCTAATGCTAACTATAACTTTAACCTAACATATCGTCTCACAGATAGCCTAGGCCTAAACCAAGAGGTGGTAGGTAGAAAATTAACATTTATTGATTGACATATAAAATACATAGATTTTTATTCTAATGTCATAGAAATGGAAAGTATAATTTGGGATCGATCATATAACCTGCTCATAGTCATGCAGCTGGATTCAGGGAGTCCAACTCAGTTATAGAATTGAAATTTAAATTTGAGTGAACCTGGTAAGTGGAGTGAGTGCAATCTGGCAAAAGTAAATTGAACACCGTGTTACCAATGGGGCCGCTAAACTTTACAAGGCATAGAATAAGAAACACTTGCCCTTAACTTTTGGTTTCCAAAGCATTTTCTTCACAGTCTGATGGAATAGTTGATTTTATTTCTGTCTTACAGCAGAGGAAATCAAACCAAACCCAAAGTAGTTAAAATATTTGCCTGAAGTGCCAGGTGCCAATGTCTAACTGTTTTTCTCTATGAGAATCCACATTTGCTCTTTTCTAAAAAGTCCACCCCACCTCTTTATCTAGCTAATTCCTTCTTATCTTTCAGCTAGATCATCATCTTCTCCAGGAAATCCTCCCTGGCAATAACTTCCACCTTGTCCCCACTATCTGATTTAGGTGCTCTTTTCTCTGTGTTAACCCAGATTATAGCCCTATTTGCACTGTACTTTACCTGATGATTTATTAGCTTATAAAGAGATCAAGGACAGATTCTGCCTCATTTATTTTTGTACTTGATAAGAATTTGGTTAATAAAAGAATGACCTGAGCTGCAGTCTTCAGTCCTTGGTCTTAATTACAGCTGGAGGCAAAACAAAGATCTCAGCCTTCCAGAGACAAAACTGAAATAAAAAGAGGATCCATGAATCTCTGCAGCCAGTGGACATTAGGAATTCAAACCCATGAGGTTTCAAACTAGGTAGCAAGAAAGCATCATAACTATAGTAAAGAGCATAGATTCTGGAATCAGGTTTCTTGGGTTTGAATCCTGCTCCATCATTTTCCAGCAGGGTGATCTTTAGCAAGTGATTCTGCTTTGGTTTCTAATCTGTCAAATGTAGATAACGATAGAATGATCCATATTAGTTTTCACTTGCTGTGCAACAAATTACCTCAGAACGGTGCCTTGAAACAATAAACATTTATTATCTCACATTTTCTGTGGTTCAGGAATTTGGGAGCTGAGTGCTTCTGGTTCAGGCTTGCTCATGAGGTTAGAATCAATATGTAGACATGTAGACCATGGCTGCAGTCATGTGAAGCCTGGACTGGTGTTGGAGGATCCCCTTCCAAGATGACTCACTCCAGTGGTTCTTGCTCCCTGGAACTCTGCTTTCGACATGGCAGCTGATTTCTCCCAGAGCAAATGAGAGGAAGAGCAAGGAGGAAACCCCAATGATTTTATAACTTTTTATGATCTATTCTCAAAATGATCACATTCTGTATGTTGGAAGTCACTACATACAGCCCACATGCAAGGGGAAGACAGTTAGGCTCCACTTTTTGAAAGGAGTATCAGAGAATTTGTGGACATATTTTAAAACCATCATGCTATCTTGTAGGGTTGAGTGAGAACTACATGAGAATAATTTTGAAGTGCTTAGAACAGGGTTAAGCAGCACTTGCCTTGAATTACCTTCCTCCTATAGGTAAAAAAGGACAGATTAACCGTCAGTCTGAAGGCTTTGGCTTTAAAAGTTACTCTAAAAAATAGAGCAAAGTTATTGAAACCAAGTTAATGCCATAAGCCATTAAAATTATCTATGCTAGGATGCCTGGGTGGCTTAGCAGTTGAGCACCTGCCTTCAGCTCAGGGCGTGATCCTGGAGTCCCAGGATCGAGTTCTGTGTCAGGCTCCCTGCATGGAGCCTACTTCTCTCTCTGCCTGTGTCTCTGCCTCTCTCTCTCTCTCTCTCTGTGTGTGTCTCTAGTGAATAAATAAATGAAAATCTTTAAAATAAAAAAAAATAAAATTATCTATGTAGTTCTTGGCATGAAAAGCTGTTCATGAATTGAATTTGTAAAAAAAAAACAAAAACAGGTGTAAAGCAGGATATACAGCATGATCTGGTGCTTGTGTAATTATATACTATATCTCTGTGTGTTGATGCATAGGGAGCCTTCTGAAAGGGATTTCCTCAAACTATTAATAGTGGTTATCTCTGGATAGTGGGATTTATGTTAAGTTGAACATTTTATTCTTTGTGTTTTCTGCATCATTTGAGTTGGTTTACACTGAGCATATATCTCCAAAAATAATAGAGGCATTTTTTTCCCCAAAGAAAATAAAAAAGAAACCAAGCTGGGAGGAGGATGTGAAAGGTGGAAGGCTTAAGTTGAATCAGTACATTGCTGCTCATTGTGGGCCAATTGACTCCCTGTGAAGTATCTGGTGTCCTCTGATTTTTTTTTTTTTTAAAGATTTTATTTGTTTATTCATGAGAGACACAGAGAGAGAAAGGCAGAGTCACAGGCAGAGGGAGAATCAGGCTCCATGCAGCGAGCCTGACATGGGACTCAATCCTGGGTCTCCAGGATCAGGCTCTGGGCTGAAGGTGGCGCTAAACCGCTGAGCCACCTGGGTTGCCCACCTCTGATTTTTTTTAAGATAGTTGTGAAGACTGCATATGCTAGAGCATATGATGATTGCATATGATTGCACTTGAGGGCCATATATGTAAGGGAGGAGGGGTTGCTACTTCTTCGGGATAACAGGAAAAGAGAGAAGCAAGGGGAGGAGGGACACCTGTGTGGCAAAGGGCAAAGATAGGTCAAATCTGGTGTTAACAGCAGAACATGAATGCTCATCAATTTTCTTGGAAAGGACAGCTTTATCTACAAAGGAATAGTATACTTGTGATGTACAACCATAGTCTCATAGTGACTTGTATATTCTTGATAATTACACTTGCCATACTGAATTGACATTTGTTCAGTTCTCCCTCTCAATAGATTTGCAAGCAGGTCCTGGATATCTAGCCCATTATACATTTCCCAGTATAGAACAGGGTTCAATAATTTGGAGAATAAAGATAAACTGAATTCATTTTTCATAATGCTTTTCATAAATTGAATTTTTTATGTCCACTTATATTCATCTTATAATTTCTTATAAGAAATTAGAATATATATAAATTATAGAATAATTTATAATTATTCACCAATAATTTCTTATTCAAAGGAAACAGAGGGAGTACACAGTCACATTTGCCACATTTTTCTTTGTTCATCTTTTCCTTTTTTTCTACCTTTTGATTACTTGAAATTTTTTATGATTCTAATATTTTGACTTATTACCTGTATTTTTTCTTAAAGTGGTTGTGTTGGGGCTTACAGTATACATCTTTAACTTATGACAGCTTGCCTTTAAGTATAATTATACCAATTAATGTAGAAAATAATCTTACAACAATATACTTCCTTTTCTCTTCTCTTGACCTTGTGTTATTATTGTCATTTATTTTTCTTCTGCATTTGTTAGAAACGCCACAATACATTATTATTATTTTTGTTTTAAAAGATCAGCTGTCTTAAGTGGTTTGCAATAAGAAAAATTGTATTTACACACATATTTAATAACATTTTCCATACTCTTTATTCTTTTGCATGGATCCAGATTTCTATCTGGTATCATTTTTGTTCTAACTAAAGTACTTCCTTTGCCATTTCTTTCTTTTTTTTTTTTTAATTTTATTTATTCAGAGAGAGGCAGAGGGAGAAGCAGGCTCCATGCAGGGAGCCCAATGTGGGACTTGATCCCGGGTCTCCAGGATCACACCCCAGGCTGCAGGCGGCGCTAAACCACTGCGCCACCGGAGCTGCCCCTCCTTTACCATTTCTTATAGGCAAATTTGCTGGTGATGAATTCTTTCAGCTTTTGTATGTCTAGAAAGTTTTTATTTTATTTTTGTTTTCAGAAGATATTTTTGCTGAGCATAGAAATCTAAGTTGGCAGTATTTTTTCTTTTAGTACTTTAAAGATTTACTCCACTCTCATCTGGTTGTATTGTTTCTTATTTTATTTTATTTGTTCATCATTATAAGTACATTCTTCAATCCCCATTTCCTATTTCGCCCATCCACCCCACTTTTCTCCCCATGGCATTGTTCCTCATGAGAAGCTTGCTGCCATTCTTATTTTTGCTTCTCTCCATTTAATTTGTCTCCTTTCTCCAGTTTTTATGGGCTTATTGAACTCTTATTTTTTTTTCTTTATATCAGCACTCTGTTGGGTTCAACCTGAGTTCCCCTTTCCTCCCTTGTAGCCTAAAAACTCTCAAGCTGTAAATTAGGGCATTTATAGGACTCACCTCATTTCGTTTTTTTCTTATTTCAGGAATCACTATTCTGTGTTACCTGTTGTTCAATACGTAAAAACCATTTTTTTATGACTTTTTTCAGTTGTTTAAGGTGGGGGGGATAATTCTGGTCTCTGTTATGACTTCACTTTGTCTGGAAACAGAATTTCTGAAATATTAAATCAGAGAAATAAATACCTAAAACATTAAAAGTAACTATAAGATTGCAAAGCTCCTTCCTCAAAATTAGTTCATATTTTGTGTTAGCTTAGAATTATTATGAGTTCAGTTTTAAAAATTTATTTCATGTCACAGTGTTTGACATCATGTCTTTTTCTTACAGGAAACATTCAAACTGGATTTTTAAAACATTAGTAAGTCAGTGATCAGAATTTACAGAATGCAATCCCCAGTAAAAATCTCAAAAAGAATTCCTTCAACTAACAGAGTAAAGAAAGTTGAACTACCACCTTGAAACCCTGGTCTAGAAAAACGTATTGCACATGACAGGAAGTGACAACTAGGGAAATATATTTGGCTCTTAATGCACCCGAATCAAAGAAATTGTCACAGTGCTTCTCAGAGGACTTGTATATCTGAGATTATTTTAACAATAAGTTGTTTTATAAAAATCTTGACATGATCGCCAGGGAAGAGAGACAGCAATAGCTGAAACCTGTGTGTGTGGGTCAGGATGACTTCTGAAGAAATGGCAGCTTCTGTTCTCACACCTGTGACTCAAAGAAAAGTGACATTTGCTCCATCGGCTGTAGATGAAAGTAGTGAAAAGGTCTCAGACGTCAGTGTTCCAAAGGCACATAGTGTCAAGCAGAGTGAGCAGACTTCTACCATCCCGTGGATGAACAAGCTTAAAGAAGAATCTTCTGGAAGCAACTTGCCCAAAATTCTCTCCATAGCAAGGGAGAAAATAGCAAGTGATGAGAACAGCAATGAAGAGTGCTGGACGGAAAGCACACCAGTTTCTGTGAAAAACCTTAATATTAACCATAACAACATCCTGACAAACCGCCAGTGCGTCCTTCCTCAGAGCCAGTCTTATGACACGTGCAATTCTGTCATGGAGGAAGACCCATGTTTGGAAACTGGAATCTCATCTTCACTGGAAAGAAAGGTATTCCCTGGAATTCAACTGGAAGTCAACAGACCTCCCATGGACTTTAGGCCTCCAGGCCTAATGGACTTTAGTACCTTAGGAAGTCAGTCAGCCATTGTAGATACTGGCCAGGCGCACCCTGACAGCAACAAAGCAGCATTTCAAATCTTTAATTATGAAGTTGACAGAAGGATGTCAGACACTTTCTGTACCCTGTCAGGTGACTTGATATTGGATGACTGTGGAAACTGTGTGCCACTGTCATCTGGTTTTGGCGGGGAGCAAAAGAAAAATTACGTGGCATATACCTGTAAACTCATGGAATTGGCTGAACACTGTGATAATGAGAATGGACAGCTGCAGTGTGATGATTATGATGCCTTGGATGACAAATACTTGTGCTTTGAAGATTCTTGCCAAAGGGCCAGTGTGGTATGTTCAAGTGACAGCTTTCGTAGGGACGACCTAACTAACAGTCCACCTGCCAAGACCTTTCTGAGCCATTTTGAAGACTTCCCTGATAATGGTGAAGATGTAGAAGATTTTTTTAAAAACAAAAAGGAGAGATCCACTTTGTTAGTGAGGAGATTTTGTAAAAATGACAGAGAAGTAAAGAAATCTGTGTATACTGGGACAAGGGCAATCATGAGAACTCTGCCTTCTGGTCACATTGGGCTGGAAGCTTACAGTTACATCGATCAGAAGAGAAGTGGTCCCTTATTACCCCGTGGGAGAGTTCTGGAACAGCTGCCAGTGGTGGCAATTAGGCAAGATGGGAGCCAGTGCCTGTCAGAAGCCCAGTGGTATCGGGTAAGAGTTAAAGTTTCTTTTTGACCGCATCTTTAAACTTGATCTTTAAAAATCCAATTTTCCATTGTTTTAGTTCATGGAAAGTTTTAAGTTCTGTCAAATTGTGATTCTTAGGGGAAGCATTTGTAGTTACTGGAAACTAATAGACCTAACAGATACTCCAATTGATAGCTGTTAAGATTGAGTTAACTTTGCAACGATTTAAGTAACTAAATATACATATATATGTCATCAGGAGTGCAGAAATTAGGGAGATTCCCTAGTTACTGTATGTAAGATTATAAGACAGACTCCTGATAGTGGTAAAGAAGCTCCATTGACTGATTATCTAGTCATGTCCTTTGGAGGTACATGCCTATGTTTTTAGGTTGCAGGGCCTAAAAGAACTAAAAATCTGGTTTCCTCCATTTTCCAACCAGTGTTCCCACTTTCTTCCCTTTTTGTCTTTTTTGTGCCATGGACCCCTTTGGCAATTCAGTGAAGCCTCTGGACTCAGGAGAATGCTTTTAAGATTTATTTATTTATTTACTTATTTATTTATGATAGACATAGAGAGAGAGAGAGAGAGGCAGAGACACAGGAGGAGGGAGAAGCAGGCTCCATGCTGGGAGCCCGACGTGGGACTCGATCCCGGGACTCCAGGATTGCGCCCTGGGCCAAAGGCAGAGCTAAACCTCTGAGCCACCCAGGGATCCCCCGAAGAATGCTTTTAAATGCATCAAATGAAATATAAAATGTTAGCAAGGACACAGATTATGTGGCCATATGTACATTTACCAAGGTATTGTTTGAAATTGTGATATATGGTAGGTGCTTCCTTATTAACACATTAAACAGTGGCATTCAGTAAGGCGATAACTACTGTAATTTCAAAGTAGTAGGAATATCAGTAGGGAATGGTTTCCCTGGGGCTTTGCCAGTTTAGCACTGCAAATCCTGCATCCAGGGAAACCCCTTAGTCCTGGCCAGACCAGGGCAGTTGGTGACCCTGAATATAAATACTCTTTTAGGGATTTGACCATGACTGTAATATATGGAAATATCTGTGATTTCTATTGGTGACAAGATCACAGATGCTATTCCTACTGCTGAGGCTTGTTGCCTATATTCATAATTGAAAGATATGCTAAATGTCTAATTCTCACATTTTAGCATTTCACAATTCTTTGAAACCTGGCCTTGTGAATAAATACCCAGTTCAGAAAAACATTATTTTTATTGGAACACAACTGGTATATTTTTACTATCATCATCATCAGTCATGGTAATTAATACTTACCATGCATTTTACATGTGCCAGACATTGGGTTACATAATTTACATTATTGATGCAATCCTCTCAGCTATCCTCGGATACTGGTATGAGTATTAACCCCATTGTTTTTCTAAGAAAATGGAGTCTCCCCTGAGACGTACCTTGTCCAAGGTTAGTTAACTGCTAAGTGGTATAACTAAGGATTGTAATCCAAGGAGCCTAGACTCTTAGTTTCTCAAGATCCAGAAAAAGAAAATTGAGAGTAAGCTTTTAAAGGAACAGAAGAATTATGTTCATTTCAGTGTCTTTTGATTGAGTAGCCATACTCACTGATGCTTAATGGGCTTAGCTGTGTTCAGTGTGGCAGTTCTAACCCTGGTTCTGTACTAGAACCACAGTGTCCAGGCCCCACTCTAGACCCTCTGAATCAGAATCAGTAGGGTAGGGTACAACGTGAATGTTTTTTCAGAGTTTCCCTGGTGATTCTATGATTCTATGGAGTTGAGAACCACTGTCCAGGAGCTTTAACTGAGCTCTTTGCTCTTTGGTCAGGACATTTGGGGAATATTTACTGTCTTAAAGTCCCTGACACTGCTTGGGTTCTCAGAAGTGGCAGGGTTGAGCTGAAAGCCTGCCTGAAAAGTGATGACTGACAAGCCCTTCTTTCTGTGCATTGAACCTACCATTCACCCAGCAAGTGTCGGCTGATTCGTTTTTACCGCTTCACCTTATTCCTCATAAAACGTGAGTTACAAGCAAGGTGATGTCAGTGACACGCAGGCTCCCCAGCTCTTCTGACTAAATTATCCACACAAAGAGAAAGGAGCTCATCACAGTAATGTGTCTTCCCAATTAAAAATGCAGGACTTTAAAAAATTCATGCACACCTGAAGTTGAATGTTAAGAATGCAACAGAAATTTAAATGCAGCAAAGAGAATGTAAGCTGATTGATGAGAACCGTTATCACAGGCCACATGTCCCACCCCTTCCCCCTTACTCAGGCACAAGGGTCATGAGCCTGCTGTAAGTAATTGCAGGATAATTTCTGGCGTGACCATACTCACTCCTCCACTTTCTGGAGCGTTGCCACTTCTCCTGAGAAAGCTCACGGATCCCTAGCTCCACTCAGCCCCTTTCTGTCAGTCAGAGGCCCTGGGATGGGTAATTTCCAGTGAAAAGAACCAAAGAGATGATGCAAATCATCCTCCCTTAGTCTCTGGAGGCTGGGAGAGGTTGCCACACCTCAGAGTGAACTCCAGGAAGTCCTTTCTCCTTTCTGACTGGGTTTGCAATAAATTTGTGGGCAAATTTATTAACACTTAAGATGAAGCTGGGGAATGGATTGATGGTCCACTCCTTTCTGAAGGGAGAGTTCTGAAAGGGAGAGCCCTTTTTGAATATTCTAACCATACCATGGCAGGAATGACTCCGTATTTTCTAAAGTATAGTATTCTCTCAGTATCTCAGTTTTTAGCATAGAGTCTGGTAGAAACCTTTCTCAAAATTGCACAGATAAATTATAGCCACTTCCTCCAACTCCTATAAGCAGCTTCCTTGACCTGAACAAAGCAGACCCTAGTACAGTGCTCCCGTTCCTGATCATTTCACATGTAGCCATCCTGGTTCCCCAATCAGATTATAAATTTATTAAGGACAAGAAGTGGCCATACCATTTTCCTACTCTCCATGATGCAAGCATAATGCCAAGTATGTGAAAAACAGGACAGTGTCATCTTAGGAACATGGTCTCTGGAGTCAGCCAGCCTGAACTGAAAGTCGACCACAGTGACTTCACCATTTATGGCTAGGTGTGATTTCAGGCAAGTTATTTGACCTCTTTGTTTCTAATTACCTTATATGTAAACTGGAAGTAATCATAATATTAGGGGATTAAATGAAATGGCCATGTGAAGTTGACAGCACAGTATCTGGCAAGGAGTGGGAGCCACTGTTCTCACTCTGGCAATTTATTACATGCTTTGTCATGAACACATGCCCACCGCCTTCTGTTCTTTGGAGCTTCTCCCATAGGGGAGTTTATGGTGAGGTGAATTTGAATGTATGTCTCTCAGTTTATGATGTGGTAGCTTGTATAGTCCTTCCTACACATTTATTTTTTTTTCCCTTCCTGCACATTTAAAGAATGTGTTATGTGTCCAGTTAGTTCCTCTGCCTCACACTGAAATTTTTTTCATGTATGCTTCGACCCAATTAATTTATGTTTGCACAGCTGTGCAGGAAGAATGGAAGATGTTAATGAGGATTAATGCTTGCTGACTGACTAACCATATTGGTATCCTCCTCCCCCTGCTTGTGAGAAATGAAAATCCTATCTCTTATCCAGTTACAGCCACACTCCTTATTCTCCTGGTCTACATTTATTGGCTTAACAAGAGGGTATATTTTGACAGGTGTGGCTCAAGTCTCCAGGTTGAAAGTAGGCTTAGAGTGTTTTTCCTTCTTAAAAAACTCTCTCCCTGCCTGAATTTGGGGGAGTTTAGGGTACTTAAGAGTTATTCTGAAGATGAAGGACCAGAAGTTCCTGCCTGTGCTGGAATCATTCATGTAAGCAGAGTTCCATGTACGCTGAAGAATGGAGCATGGAGGAGGGGAGGGTGGCCAGGGCAGACGGGCCACCAGCTCCCATACTATCACTTAATTTATCTCACTGCTGTGGTCTGCAAGAGGATTTATTGTAAAAGGATATGGGTGTCAAAATAGGAAAAAATGAAGTCTTATTCATTTTTTTAATAATCAGACTACAAAAACTGTAACTTAGAAAGTCAAACCAGCTTCTGTGTTGTTAGCCCTTATCCTCTTTTCTTCCTTCTAAAATATATCTTTCTTCTTCACATTTTATTCTACTCTTTTGCAGAGAAAATTTAAATGTAGGAGGCAATGAAAAAATTTTGAGTGGCTTAACATAAATACCTTTGTCAGTATATATATCTTTGAGTCCATATTTTCTCAGTTATGTACCAAGGGACCAACCAATAATAAATTATTCTTGCAAGTTGTAACTTTCAGGGATGATCAGATATCCACTGGGCTCTGCTGTCCAGCATTGTCATAGGTGGCTGCTGAAACAGCAATATGTTTCATTTTCTCCTCTGGAAATTTGGTCTCCCTACACATTGGGTATAATGTGGACCTTGAAATAATTAAAATTTCACAGGGTGTGCAGGCAAAACTAAAAGCCTGGGCTTGGTGGCATGCCAGGCCCCCTCTTCCATTTCTAAGGGTCACGTCAAGTTCGTGACATGGATATAGGACAATGTTGTCCCCTTCCTGCTGAGCACAGTGAAAGGGAACCCAGATCCTGGATGGACAGCCCCTGCACAGTTTAGTCACGTCTGGTGCATCAGTGGAAAATGTGACAGGCTGTCAGAGGCTGACACTGTGGTGATTGGACAGCTTTCCCGTATTAGCTGCATGGGGGCAGTTTAGGATAAATTTGCTTCCATATCTCTGTCTACCAGCTCTTTGGCTAGGATTCGGCAAAAAATGGAATGACAATGAAAAATGCTGATCCTGGACACTAAATTTAAGGTGAATATATTCATGGCTACTGTTACTCATACAGTAGCCTGGGACAGTAACAGCACTAGGCTTGTTTTTTTCCTTTTCCCCAGATGTCCTGCATAATGAGAATTAGGCCTCATCCCTGGATATGGACCATGGTTAAAATGTGGCCTGAAAAGAATCAGAACCCATAGGCCAGGATAAGACTATCAGATGGAGTCTTGATCTAACGTACACTCTGCATTTTTACGCAGGAGGGATTTGGGCTGCCCATAGAATGACCTCCTATAGTCATGAGTGATAATAGTGTTCCTCTTCCCATGGTCCTCTCCCTGGGTGCTGATTCAAATATAAGTCCCCTCGAGGGCTTATAGGCCTTCTGGAGTAGTGTGGAGGTTTCTTCTGCAGTGACCACGGGATCCAGCATCAGGGACTGAAGCATCATTGGGAGTGAAGGGTGACTATCCCCTGATTCTTCCATGACTAGACTAACTCATGACTCATGAGGGGAGGGCCCTCCCTGAAAAGCTCTTCTCAGACAGTGGTGCTGGGTCATTTTCTGGTCTTGAAGACCCTTATGACACTAATATGGTTTTCCATCCATTGGTTCTTTTTTCTAGCAGCTGGCCTGGATGCATTCAGAGCCTGATATTAAATATGAGTCCTGCAGAGCTCAGGCATCCAAATCCCAAACCCTAGCCAACATTTAGCCCTTGAGCCCCTGCCCCATCCCAGTCATTTAGGCCATCACCCCTCAAACAGTCTTCAGCAAAACAGAGATTGCATTATCTTTCAAGGATAAGGAGAGCCCATACTTTGAATCCCTAAAGCAGATCTCTTTGGAGGCAAGGAGAAATTGATTACTTCTGTTTTTGATAACTTTATTGATAGTCTTCTTTATTTTGATAGCTTTATTAAGTGGTTTTTGACCTATTCACAGATATGTGCAGCCATCACCACAATTTCATTACTTCATAAGGAAACCCCATACCCTCTAGCTATCAGCCTCCATTCTCCTCATGCTGTCTCCCCTCCCCCACCCAGCAGCATCCACTGATCTACTTTCTGATCTCTAAGTTTCCCTGTTCCCTATTCTAGACCATCATATGAATGTGCACTCTTTTGTGACTGGCTTCTTTCACTTAGCATAATGTATTTTTAAATTTTAATACCAGTGTACTGAACACAATATAATATTTTTAAGGTTCAAGGTACATCTCTACTGTAGTATGTGTAGGTACTTTGTTTTTTTACCTCTGAATAATACTCCATTGTATGAACATATGACATTTTATTTATCTATTCATCAGTTGTTAGACATCAGATTCTTTCCACTTCTTGTCTGGTATAAATAATACTGCTGTGAACATCCATATGCAAGTGTTTGTGTGGACATATGTCTTCATTTCTCTTGGGTACATATCCAGGAGTGGAATTACTGAGTTTTATAACTGTGTTTAACCTTCTGAAGAACTCCCAGACTATTTTCCAAAGCAGCGACACCTTTCTGCATTCCCACTAGCAGTGTGTGAGGGTTTCTATATCTTGACCAGCATTTCTTAGTGTCCGCCTTTTTGGTTATAGCCATCCTAATGGATATGAGGTAATATTGCATTGTAGTTTTGATTTGTATTTTCCTGATAGCTAATGATGTTGAACACATTTTCCTGTGCATATTGGCCATTTGTACATCTTTGGAGAAATGCCTATTCAAATCTCTTGCCTATTTTTAAATTTATTTTATTATTGAATTCTTTATATTTCTGGATAGAAGTCTATTTTCACGGATGTGTGTGTGTGTGTGTGTGTGTGTGTGTGTGTGTATAGAGGTACAGGTATGGACGTGGATATAATGAATGCAAGTCAAGAAAGTAGCAAAGAAGGCTTACAATTTTAATTCATAGTGAAACTTGTTAAGTATTTTCTTTGGACATTGATCTCATTCTCAGTCGTCTTTTTCAAATTTGCCCTACTAGCAACAATGGTTAAGTCAAATTTTTTATCTTCCTTCTCCCCCAAATTCTTTCTGAACTCCAGTCTGCATAGTTTCTCACTCCTCTTCTGCCTGAGCTTGTATTATATAGGCCATTTTTCTTATTATCTAAATTCTGCACCCCAGAGCAATGGCAGATTGTCATCTGCAAACTTGTGCATTACATGGAATGCATCCAAGGCAAGGCTGATTAAGGAGGTCACCACTTTACAGTAATGTACTTCATTATGTACAAGTGGTGGGACCAAGACTAGGCTGAAACCAGCAGGATGCCTGAGTGGTAACTTTTAAGGAGGCACTCAATCTCAGGGTCTGGCTGGTGCTAGCTCTCTACTTATCAACTAATGCTTCCTTAAATTTTGAGCCCTATACCTAGCTCACTTTTCTCACTTTAGTCCCAGACCTGGGTAGAGGATCTAAGAGAATCTGTGGTTTAGAAATGCCTATCATCTTTTTAGCTCAGGAATGGCCTTGACTAATCCCTCTCATATACCTTAATGCACATATTGTTAAAATACAAGCTAAGAATGGTTCCTCATTTTTGAAGCATTCAAAAAAAATCAAAAGAAGAATGATATTTCATGGCATGTAAAAATTATATGGATTTGAAATTTCAGTGTTCACAAATGAAGATTATTAGAACACAGCCTCATTCATTCCTTTTAATACTCATGTATTTTTCTGTAGCTGCTTTCTCCTTGTAACAGCACAGTCAGGGAGCGCTAATTGAGACTATATGTCTTGGAAAGACTAGAATATTTATTATCTGGCCCTGTAAAGTAAAATTCCCCCTGGTTTAGAACATCCCTCTCTACCTTGCTAATTTCTACCCATCCTTTAGTCCTGAGCTTAGATTTCACATCCTCTTGGTGGTCCTTTCCTGTGAACCCCTCCCCAGCATGGACCCCAGTCCAGAGTTTCAGCCAGTGCCGATATGTATTTCTCGAATGATTCCTTGAATTATAAGTAAAGAAAAGCAGTTTCTGCTCACTGCTGAGGTCTCCTTCTCTCCTTCCCCAGACCCAGTGCAGGCTTATAAACTGTCCTCCCTTTGACCATTGGAGCTTGGAAACACTTTCTTTGAGCAATATCTAGGACAGAATCAGAATTTCCCATTGCTATTCAGAAAGGCCTTTTTCAGTCCTGTGAACCCAGAGACCTATGCTTGTTACCTCCACAGACTTGGCCTGAAAGACAAAGAGGGGACATTTGTAGATCTCCTTGTCTGTGACCATTTCAATTGCAAAACCCCCTGGGAAAGTTTCCATATGTTTTGCGTTTACAAGGGGAGCATCTAAGACTGCTGTTTATCTGCAGTGGGCCACAGAGGAAAGAAACCCCCTCCTCGAAGATCCTGGAGCTCTGTCCCTGTCCTTCGGAACCTGTAGTCCCATACAGGCACAGATTTCCACCATGGACCAGAGGGGATCTAGCTTCTGTTTCTCAGTGGTGGTGGTCAGAGGTGGGGTTGGTAGTAAAGGGATAGGGTCAGTATGCTGTGTTGAGGAGATCATTCTTAAGTTGGGGAGGTATTTGGTCAGTTTCTTCATACCATCTGACCCCCAGTACTATCAGGAATAAACTTGAGGCAGCATCCTCCCCCACACACCCAAAATAAGACCTAAGTATCAATTCCAGCTCTCCCATTAACTGGTTGTATGACCTTAAGCAGGTCACTGCTGAGATTTTTAGTTCCTTTGAAAATGAAGTAAGGATAGGGGTGCCTGGTTGGCATAGTAGGTTAAGCGTTTGAGTCTTGATTTTGGCTCAGGCCATGATCTTGAGTTATAGAATCCTAGAATCCAGCCCTGCATCTGGCTCCTTGCTCAGTGTGGAGTCTGCTAGACATTCTTTCTCTCCCTCTCTGCCTGTTCCTCCCCCCTGCTCATGCTCTCTAAATAAATTAATAAATACTTTTTTAAAAAGTGAGGGCAGACATGTATTCACTGCCTGCTGTGTGCTATAAAATTTGCATATGTTAATACATTATAAGTTACACATTTCATCTTATCTCTGAAAGCCCAACAATCTGTGATTTTCCTGATTTAAGTCTTGACTCTGGATTTATGGTGGAGTAAATATTCTACCTCCCCCAGCAGTGCCTCCTAGAGGCTTGATTTGGAGAGAACGTTGTAGTCCCTCTCCAGCACTTGCAGTAGTGAATGGGCGCAGGAGAGATGCTTCTTCATCAATGGCTAAGCCCTGACATGCCTATAGCAGTAAAAAAGCAAGCACTTGGTGGGCTTTTACCGTATGCTAGGCACTGTGCTTTCCAGACATGACCAAGGTCACACACTGTGAGGACTCCAGCCTTGGTTGGGCTGTCTCCAAAGCCCATTCTCATAACCACTCCTCAGAGGTTCCTCTGGAAGATTCTGATGTAACTCATCCCTATAACTTGGCAAGAGGTTCTGTTCCCTTATTAACTGTGCAAACTTTGAGCTGGATGAGCCCTTAAGCTGTTTCTCTGTCTTCAAATGTGATCTGGGTGTGACCTTTGGATGAAATGGGAGATGTGGGGAACAATACCAATTCTTAATGTGAGGGGTGTATTGGCTCTTGAAATGGCTAAGATTTATTTTTATGACTCAGCCTGCTAGGGGGAGGAAACCAAGCCCAAAGGTTTGAATTTTTCACTGAATTGCTGTAATTTAAAAGTACATTTTGAGAGTTTTATAAGTAAGTAAGCAAGAACAGAGTCCAAAGCAAACTGCACACATCTGACTCAGAATCTATAGCTTATTCATGATCATGCTAGAATGACCAAAACTGGTGCAAACATAGTTTAGTATTTTTCCATTTTAATTTAAAGTTTTCTGTGATCTTTGAGGGTTCTGACCAACTGCCCTAAGTATGAAAAACATTGCTCAGGAACATTTCTTTCCGTAGTCCCACCATTTCTTCACCTCCTTCACAGGGTTGTAAGGTTGGAGGGAAAAAAAATGAGGCTGGTTGTATATTCAGATGCTTGGCAAACATTATAAAATGACCCTGGGATTATAAGTTTTCTCTTCTTACTCCAGGCTCTGAGGCTTCAGCTTGAGGTACCTGGGGGAAAAGGGGATTCCGAAACTATTCTGGAGGCAGCAAAACAAAGCCAGAGTCAGCTGTTTCCTTTCTATAAACGCTGTAAGCATCCAGGGGAACCTGCTTACTGAAACCTGACCCTTTGGTTTCCTCATTGTGAGGCTGGCCTAGTTTTCATAACTTCATTTTAAACTTGAGATTAGGTGATTTTTGTCACCAACACCTACTTCATCTTATCCCTGTGTTTTAATAAAACAAGGAATCAATTTATCTGTATACCACGTTGAGCAGCCTACCTTCAGAAAATTTAGCATCAAATTATAAACAGTGACACTTTAACAGTGAATGTGGATGTGTCTCGAGAGCCAGCATGTGGGAGTTTGGCAGTTGGAAAACCCCATGGCTTCAGTTTTTCCAGATTGTGTACCCTTCCATCACATAGTAATTTCTTAGCTTTGAAAAACTTAGCCTTGAAAAACTCTTCTAGAATAAGAGAAGTGTTCATTTGAGTTCTAAATTGGTGATCCAAAACTGGCTTAGTAGCAGATTCATTACTTTTCTCTTTAATGGGGCCAAAGAAAATGGTCTCATGTCCTGGATGGACCAGCAAGTTCTTCTTTTGTTGGCCACATACCAAATAAGGGCACTGTAGTGTGGGTATGACTCTGCCATGACTAATATTTTGTGAGGGTAATGCCATTATTGTGGCGACCATCTTTTCCAAATAAAAAGTTGGGAACTTTTTGTTGAGAGGACACAAGGGCAGAATATTTGAAACTGAGACTGACTTAGGAAATCCAGAATGATTGGTCTTGGAGTTGCTGTTGATCACAATACAAAGGAGAAAGAATGTGAGTGAACTAGAGCACATCCACTTTGTTGCAAGAAAAATGAGGAGCTTCAAAATGAATGACTTGGTAGTGGTACTAAGTGTGTTGTAGAGACAACACATTGGAAGCCCAGAACAGAATCTAGCAAATGTTTTTCTCAAAGTTTTTGTTTTTCTGTATTTTTTCCAAGTACTTGGTAGCTACTGTGCTTTGGAAGTATAAAGGTAGTAAAATAGATTTCGTTGAAAGACTAGGATATGCTCAGCTAAATAAGGGTTGTCTCTTTCTAAGAAATCACCTTGAAAGGCAGACTCCATTTTCCACTTATGTTACCATTATGCAAAATGTCTTCATCCTTTGAGCTTGGATGGGCATTTTAGAAACAGTCCATTCAAGCATCCTAGCTAAAGGTGATTTAGCTCAATTTGATATAGGACTGTGAAGGATAGGATTGGTTTTATTAGGGGCCTTATAAACAGACAAGAGGTGAAAGGAGGTATCTGGAAATGTTTTGAGTAAAGGTAAAATTATAAGTTCTGCATACAACATGAACTGGTATACGAACTTGGTCATTGCTTCACAGTCTTGCTCAGTATCAATGGATAGTTCGGACATACCCACAAACCCACAATGCCCATTTGGCTTGTACTCAGTCTCATGTACACGAAGCTCATATCACAGGTGAGAATGAAATTTAGCCCCATCTCCACAAGCCTTCTTGGCCTAGTGCTCTTGTACAGGGTGCACCTGCTCAACCATAGAAGGTGATCCTGGTGAACCATACCATGTGGAAGACAATCAGAGGAGCTACTGAAGAACAAAGCTATAATTGGATTTTTTCTTGGATTCGTATATAATGTGCTCAGCACAATGGAGTCTGTTAAGTTCTAGTGGTCTGAAATATAAACAAATAGTGCAAATGCTTTTCTAGGTAAATATAAAATAAGTATTTGATAACTTCATGAACTGTAGAATTCTCCAGCTTGGAGGCCCATCTTCTATAACCTTTTTCACTCCCTCATTTTATGGATAAAGTAGACAAGTCCCTCCACAGTGGAAATTATTTGACCAGATTCACGTAGCTAATAATGGAAGACACAGAACTAGAATCTGGATCCTCATCTCTCAAAATAGGATGAAAATATATGATACAGCCTTTCACATAGTAGGTGCTCTATTAATGTCAGCTGATTCTGAACCCCAAAGCCAGAGACATGGATTCCTGATACTTCACCTGCCCTGGCATAGTTCATGATAAATAATGGTGGAGGCCACGTGCCTTATCTTTCATTTGTTCCACAGTTTTCCCAGATTGTAAATGATCGTGGTTGGTGCATATTCAGTCACCTTTTTTCTGTGTTCTCTGGTCCATTCCAGTTTTCACAGCTTTTCCTATCTTCAGTTCTTTAAGAAGCTGGCTCATCTTATTGCAATAACATTGTCAGTTCTTTAAGTACTCTGAGGTGCCCTTTAAATTTGAATGTAGCCAAGTTTTGTTGAGTTCATTTCTCCCCTTCGTCTAGTTTCTTTCCATCCTTCACTTGGCAGGTAGCTCTCTCTGGTTAACGACCAGGTCTTCAAAGCATATGGAGCAGCCGTGGGATCCCTCCCAGTCTCTCAGGAGGATATTTTCCTGTGTTCTTTTTCTCTTATTTATGGGATGTGGAGCCAGTGAGAGACACTGAGCCCAGCAGGAAGGGCCAAACTGGGCCCAAGTAATTGAGCCAGCAATCCCAGGCTCATAAAACATTAGCACTGGAAGCGCCTTGGAGACTGTCAACTCCAGCTCTTCATTTTACAGAGAAGGAAACTGAGGCTGAAAGGAAGGCCTGGGTCCACTCAGGCATCAGTTTCACAGCCAGGTCTGGAATCTGGGTTGCTCCCAAGCCAACTCTCCTGCCCTGTGCCAGATGCCAAACACTGTTTCTGACCATAGGCAAGGAGTGAATTGATTGTATTATAATAGATAAGTTATTCGAGGTATAAGGCTCCATAGTGGTTAAGTAAGTTTGGGAACCAGCTGGCCTATGTTCAAATCTGACTCTCTACTTACTTGCACTGTGACCTCATGAAAGTTACTTAACCTCTCTGTGCCTCTATTTCCTATCCTCTAAAGTGGGGATTATAATTTAACCTACTTATTGGGATTGTTGTAAGATTAACAGGTTGTTCTATGTTAAATGTTAACAAATGTTAATAAAAATGTTATTAATTTTAAAGCATTTAGAACAGTACTTGGCACTGCTGTTATTTTCTTTTTGATTCTTAAGCCTCAATTTTTAACGAAAATTCTGAATTATCTCCCTAAAAATACAAAGTTTTCTCTAGGAACTCTGAGGGAATAACTCTAAATTGTGGGATAGTCTCCAAGTGCTATAAGAGTGGCAGGGGGGTTTGTATAGTCTGAGAAGGCTTCCTGGAGGAGGTGGGCTATCATTTGGGTTCTGTCAGGAGTTAGGATTGTTCTGCCTACAGTGGGCAAAGTGTTCCATCATAAGAAAATTGACCATCTTTCTTCTTGCTGAAGTCCACATTTGGTTTATTCCAAATGTAATATTGATTTCAGAGGCCTTCTGGCATCTTGCCTTAGCCATTTTCCCCCAAGGAAATTGCTTCATATAAAATTTAAAGTGACATAATTTTTCTCAACAGAATAGGAATCTCCCTGTTTTGTTTTCAAAGCACCTCTTGTGAAAATTGCCTTCTATGCTTTGCAAAGGTTGTTGGCAGCATCTGTTGATGTAAAGCAAAAAGGACTGGTCTGTTTGTTTGTTCATATAGTTGGTTTTTGGTATTGAAATGAGCACCTATCTGACTCACCATCTAAAACTGAGGCTAGGAAAACCCTACACCTAGCCTGCTAGCCTCCTCTCTTGGCTCTCCCAATTTTAATCTGTCCAGGCACCATTACCTGAATCTCATTTCTGTCATTCCCTTACTTTCTTTTGTATGCAAGGTTGTTGCATGTATGTGTATACTTAAGAACTATATAATAATACTAAATTCCACTGCATTTTATACTTTAAAAGTTAATTAGTTGTATGTCACATTATTTTCACCTTAATATTAAAAACTATGCATTTTTAAAGAAAAAAAATGGTCATGGGAGGAAAAAGAGAGAGGCAAACCAAAAAACAGACTCTTTACAATGGAGAACAAACTGATGGTTAGAAGAAAGGAGGTGGATGGGGGATGGGTGAAATAGGTGATGGGAATTAGGGAGTGCACTTGTGATGAGCACCAGGTGTTGTAAGGAAGTGTTGAATCACTAAATTGTACATCCGAAACTAATATTAGACTGTATGCTAACAAACTGGAATTTAAATAAAAACTAAAAATTAACAAATAATAAAATAAAATTTAAATTTAAAAATATGCATTTTTAGTTTTAGTTGTTTTGAACTTTTCATAAAGGCATAGTATGTGTAATTTTTAAAATTTTTATGCATTATATTTCTTTTTTAAAAGAAAATAAGTTATTTATTCATGAGAGACACAGATAGAGAGAGGCAGAGACACAGATAGAGGAGAAGCAGGCTCCATGCAGGTAGCCTGTTGTGGGACTCTATCCCGGGACTCCAGGATCATGCCCTGGCCTGAAGGCGGATGCCAAACCGCGGAGCCACCCAGGGATCCCCATGCATTATATTTCTTTTTTTTTTTTTTAATTTAATTTTTTATTTATTTATGATAGTCACAGAGAGAGAGAGAGAGAGGCAGAGACATAGGCAGAGGGAGAAGCAGGCTCCATGCACCGGGAGCCTGATGTGGGATTCGATCCCGGGTCTCCAGGATCGCGCCCCGGGCCAAAGGCAGGCGCCAAACCGCTGCGCCACCCAGGGATCCCCATGCATTATATTTCTAAGTTTTATTTATACTGTTATATGTTTTAGTTTGTTTTGATTGCTGTATAGTATTCCTCTGTGTAAATATAGCATAGCTTCCTCAGGCATTTTCCTGCCTGAGTTGATATGCATTTAGGTTGTTTTTATGTTTATGCTATTTTAAATAGTTCTTCCATGACTTTTTTTTTTGTCTATGTTGCTTGTTATACACGTCTAAAATTTTCTCTTGGACGTATACCTAGGAGTGGAATTGCTGGAACATAGGGCATGTGAATATTCAATTTAGAAGATAGTGGTAAACTGTTTCCTAAAGTGGCTGCACCAATTTAGACTATATGCCCTGCCCCTTCCCCCACCCCCTGTGATGTATAGAAGATTCTATGAATCTGTATCCTTTCTAATACTTGGTATATTCCAACTTATTTTTGCCAGTCAAACAGGTTTAAAAACTTTTCTCTGAGGTTCATTTGGTATTTTCTGATCACTAGTAATATTAATCATATCTTTACATTGTCATTGTTTTTTTATTTGTGTTTGTGTGTGTGTGTTGTTTTGTTTTGTTTTAAAGTAGGCTCCACACCCAGCATGGAGCCCAACATGGGGCTTGAACTCATGACCATAGATTGAGAACTGACCTGAAATCAAGAGTCGGACACTTAACCAACTGAGCCACCAAGGCACCATCATTGTTTCTTTTTCTATGAAATGCCTTAGATCTTTTGCCCATTTTCTATTGGGTTGCTTGTGCTTCTGATTGATGTGTAGTTTTTGTATATTCCTGATATCCATTTTCATTTGCATGTATTGCTGATATTTTTCCCAGTTTAAAATTTTTTTTGGTAAAATTTCTCTCAATAAGATATACAAAAATTTAATTTAAATAGTCAAATTTATTTAAGTTTTATTTTATGGTCAATGCTTTTTGTTTTTAAGAAAACTTTCTCTACCTGAAAGCTAAAAGTATTCATTTGTATTTTCTACTATGAGTTTTATTTTTGACAATTTAATTCTCTAGTCTGTTTAAATCCTTGATTTTATATATGGTATGAGGCAGGGATTTCACTTTAATCTGTTTTCATATCAGTATCCATTTTCTAGCTGTAATCTGACATGCCCCTCTTGTCATATATCAAAGTTCCATACATGCACCAGTCTTCTCTGAGCTCCTAACCTAGCTCTTTGGTTAGTTTATCCATCACTGTGCCAATAACATTAGGATGTATAACAACTTCTTTTGAGAAGTGTCCTTACTATTCTTGGCTCTTTACTCTTTGCAATCATGATGATGATGATGATGATCATGACCGATGACTGAGGACGGAAACATCACATAGTTACAGAGAAATATACAAGCAGTACAAAGGGAAACACAGTGATGTAACTGGTACCAAAATCAGCAAATGGAAATTAGCACCCCACAAGCCTTACTTGAATCATCTTCCAGTCTCTCTCTCTCTGTCCCCCAAAAGTAACCAGTCTTGTCTTCTAACACCATACATTCATTTGGCCTATTTTTGAACTTCATATAAATGAATTCATAGAAGGTACTATTTTGTATGGTTTCTCCCAGCATTATATTGTGCAATCCATCCCTGTAGTTGTAGTTTGTGCATTCTCATTGCTATGTACTATTCCATTCCATTTCATGACTATCCTACTCTTTATATACTCTACTATTAATAGTCATTTGAGTTGTTCTCAGTTTGAAGCTATTGTGAATAGTACTATTCTGTACCCTGCCAGCCTCCAAGCCCTTCCCTGAGCTGATTCCCTCTTCCTGTTATTCTTCCATTCCCTCTGCTACTTAAGACTCTGGCCATTTTATAAAGCCTTGGTAAGTAAGGCCCATCCCTTTTGGGAATCTTTCATAGACCATCCCAGTATACCAAGCTATTCTCTGTTAGGGCATCTAACCTTGTAGCTCATGAGTTGAACCCTAACTGCAATACTTGGAAGGTTTTTTTGCAGGAGAAAGAGGAGGAGGAAGAGGAGAAGGAGAAAATGAGAAAGTTTTACAAAGCAGTTAATATCTGGCAGATAGGAACTAATCAGATCTAATTACTTGCCAGGGAAGAATTGGAAAAATTTTTCCTAAACATGTAAACATTGAGTTCACTTTAGTCATATGCAAGGAAAGGATGGAGTACAAAGCTCCCAAGAGTTTGTGTATGTCAAAGAGATAATGGGGATAACCAATTTCCATTTCATCCTTCTCAGGAGAAAGTGTAGGCCAGGTTCATAGCATGATGTAATGGAGAAAATGACTGAAGTTGTTAATGACTTATGCGCTTCTACCCTTAACTATTGCCAGTTTATGGGATGGGATACTTAGAAGAAGTTGAAGCAGATTATTAATACTTAGTTGATTTTAATGCTGTCAGATGGCTATGTAATGGAAACTTGTTGAAAAGATTTCCTCAACTGTTTTTTCAGATTAGGGACTTTGGGGACCAAAAGGCTCTGTGCAGTAGTGGTTTGAAATGCATCTTTTTTTTTTTTTTTTTTTTTTTTTACTAATGAGACAAGGATCTGAATAAACTTAATTAGAAGATGCAAAAAAAAAAAAATCCAAACCAAACAAAAACAATGTAATGCAGATTTGTTAAAATAAGTAAAGATGCTCAGACTCAAACTGGACATGACACTTGAACATTTTTTGATTAATTCATTTATTTAACAAATATTTATCAAGCACCTGCTACTATGTGCCAGTACTGTTAAGGAGCTAGAGAAACAGTGAAAAAAACAGAAGCATCTCTGCACTGTTGAAGTATGGTAGTTGGGATATAGGTTCTCTATCTTTAACAATGACCAAAAATAGAAGTGGCTTAAATAAGATAGACATATGTTTCTTTGTCACTTAAGAGTGGTCTGTGGTTATTTAGAAATTTTACCCTACAAACATCCTCCAGGGACTCAGGGTCTTTCTGGTGTATTTCTGTTATCCACATGGTCCAGATGGCTCAGCATTTCATCCATGTTCTCAATGACAGGAAGAAGAAGAGGAGGAAAAAATGGCATGCGTATTCCTTTTATTTATTTTTATTTTTATTTTTTTTGCATATTCCTTTTGACACACCCCAGAAGTTGTCTACATCACTTTCCAAAACATGCCATTAGCCAGAATTTTGTTACATGATCATTACTACCTCATTTCAAAGAAAACTGGGAAATAGAGTCTTGATTCTGAAAGATCTTAGACACAGATAAATTCAAGGGCATTATGTCTATGGGAGAGTGTATACTGGAGGACTAGTAGTCTTTGCTACATTCTAGTACAGGGAAAAACACATTAGACAACAAATATTATATAGTCAGATGATATGTGTTAAATCAACATACAGAAATAGAGGATAAAGGTGAAGAAAAAGGTACTATTTTAATAAGAGAGGGAATAATTCTCTGATTAGGTGACATTTTATCAGGAGTCATATGGAGAATATGTAATTCTCACATTTCTAAGTGTTTCTAAGCTCACAGACTTGGAGAGTTACTTAATTGCAGAAGAGAATCACAGTTTTTCTTTTTCTTTTTTTTAATTTTTTTAAATTATTATTATTTTTAAAGGATATCTTTTTTTTTTTTTTTATGATAGTCATCACACGGGGAGAGAGAGAGAGAGAGGCAGAGACACAGGCAGAGGGAGAAGCAGGCTCCATGCACCGGGAGCCCGATGTGGGACTCGATCCCGGGTCTCCAGGGTCGCGCCCCGGGCCAAAGGCAGGCGCCAAACCGCTGCGCTACCCAGGGATTCCAGAATCACAGTTTTTCATGAGTAAGAATCACACTTTAAGATTTTGCCAGCTGTCTTGGCTTGTCTGGGTGATCAAACTTCAGCTCCATCATTGTAGCTCATTATAAGAGAACCTGATCCATCTGAAAAACAACTATATTCATCATAAAGATATGTCATTCCATCAATCTTGGCAATGAGCGTATACATCCCAGAGCAAGCCAGAAATTTCTGATTATGTGGTCAAACATTGAGCAGTGCTAGAGACCGGTGGGCATTATGAAAGTATATTCTTCATCATGAGACTACTGAAATTGAAACTTAAAGTCACCATTAGTAAAATAAACCTGGATAGAGAAATTGAAATGTGTTGGGACTGAATGGAGTCCATAGTTCTTGAAGATCTCTCAGCATGTCAAACACACCAGTATTCTCATCAACACGACTAAAATTGAACAGTAACAGGCAAACCGCCTATACACCAGTAGGCTTATGGTCATCTGACTCATTACTTGAATGCCCTTGTATTTTTATATATTATCTCCCTGACTAAGGCCTTAAATTTTTTTTAAAAAGGGTAATACATATTTCTTATAAAGAAAAAATGGTGTATAAAATCTTCAAAGTGATTGGTTCTTCCTTCTCCAAACTCCTCTACCCCTATTTTGCCTCCAAATTAACTGTTTGTTCTGGCTCCAGACCTTTTCCTAAGAATTCTATCTAGGTTTTAAGCTTCTTGTTTAACTTTGTAATCATTTCTACCTGGAAGAGTGCTTTGCACAGAACAGGTTCTCCATACATATTGATTGATTGATTTGACTAGTGATTGATAAAATAGAGTTCAGGAAGGAAAATACCCAAATGGAAACCTCGAGCCTTGTGAGAAGCTAAGTGCAATATTTTCAGAGTTGCATTTGACGAGAAATATTGCTAATAACCTTTTAAGGAACATTCTGGGTGCTATTTTTCTACTTCCTCCTTCCCCCTTAGTACAAAATCATGAAGACACCATCAACAAAACCTTTTCTCAAAGCTATGTGTGATTTCCTCTCCCACATCTTCCCTCTTAGTGAAGAGCCTGTGGAAGGAGGAGGTGGGCACGACAGGAGAGGGGCCCTAGCAGTAGATAAATCTCTAACTTTGTTCTGGCTGGCTCTAAAATTTGCTGTGGGGTGCTTTTATCGGTAATTTCTTTTACAGATGTTTTCAGAGGAAGTTGAAATTATGCTGGTAAAAACACATCTAGACTCCACAGTGCAATTTAAACATACTGTATTTTATTTCCTCAAGCAAAAGGGCTGGGAACTCTTTTTTTTTCTTTCTTTCTTTTCCTCCCTCTCTCTTTTCCTTTTTAATTAAAAAAGGAAATGAACCAAAGAAAGTCTAAAGTATCTCTTCCTATCTGGACTAAAAAATTAGTTATTGCTTTGGGAATAAAGGTAGTGATCATGATGTTTCATTTCTAGTTAACCAGTAGTTGTCTTTAAATATAAAGAATCATGACTTAAGAAGATTAAAAAATATGTAGTTTTAAGGTGTGATTCATATTATTTCCCCAAGGTTTCATTTTAATTTTATTATCCTCTAACCCCATGACTAAACGTTTCTTTGGCAGTTGCAAACTGAAAAAGTCTGGGCTATAATAAGCCCTTTGCTGCTTCTGATTAATGGCCATGGATATGCCTTCCGGTGAACCTGAGATGTACTGTCTTGAGGAGTGCTTTCCGAAGGGAAAATTTTTGAAGGCCTTCCATTTCTCTGAGTTTTCATAATAGTGGAATGTGTTATACAGGCAGCTGAGGGAGCAGTTAAGAGTGAGGCTCTGGAAGCAGGCTCTGTTCCACCATTAACTGGTGGTGGAGCCTTCAGCAATTTACTTGATCTCCTTAAGACTTAGTTTGTCTCACCTGTAAAATGAGAACAGTGGAAATAACACCTAATTCAGAGATATAAGATTGGATATCTGAAAAAGCACTAAACATAGCACTTGGTAATTGTCCCAAGAGATTTCAGTGGCTGCAATTGTGATTATGACCTCTCTCTGTGACTGTCACTGCTACTCCTAATGGACTGTGAAGCCCCATAGTAGAGGAATATGCTGTGCCTGAGCAAATAGTGTGTGCGTTACTGTTATCTTATGTAGCATGTGACATTTTTACCCTGTTAGATGGCAGTCGTTTATAGCCTGTTGCCCATCCTAGATTGTACCCCTCCTGACCTGCTCCTATATACTAGCTTTTGCATCTATCAGTAGACCCTCAGGATGGCTTGCTTTGAGCAGGTCCTCAAGAAGGGGTGTTTTGTTGTGTGGGTTTTGTTTTGTTTTGTTTTTGTTTTGTTTTTATTTTTGTTTTCTGGGTTTTTTTGAGGAGAGAGAATGGGTCGGGGAGGCAGGTGAGGAGCAGAGGGAGAGAGAATCTTAAGCAGACTCTACACCCAGCATGGAGCCCAACATGGGGCTCAATCTCATAACCCTAAGGTCATGCATGACTTGAGCATAAATCAAGAGTTGGATGCTTAACTGACTGAGCCACCCAGCACCCCTCAAGAAGAGTTTCTTGAATTGCACTGGGAAATCCTAGGTGGAAGCTGGGTTCCAGCCTGCACCAGAGTAAAGTCTCTCTCTTAGAAATATAATTATATTATATATTTATATATAATTGTTGAATGAAGGCCAGGGATAGGGATTTAGGATTTTTGCATTCCAACCAGGAACTGGGGCTGCCAAGGTGCTAGTCACTGTAGTAAGAGCCAGCCTTCCAGTTTCTAAATAAAGTTGAAAAGTAAAGCAGATTTGGAAAGCAGAAGTTAGTCTCTTTTATAGGATGGCCAGATTAGTTTCTTTCTTTCCTCCTTTTTTTTTTTTTTTTTAGTAAATATTTTAAATTACAAGAAGTAAATGAATACAACTTGAAATTCAGATTCATAAGTTGCCAGAGTCCACGTTGAAGAAACAGGTGGTAGGAGTGTCCATACAAATGATAAAATCATCAAGGGAAAAATGCAAGTCTGAGAGTCTCAGGATATAATTGAGAAAGTCTCATAATGTGAGAGATGGGAATGGTCAACTCCACAGGCTTTAACTGTGGATGACGTCGGCCTTGCTGATCTTTCCAGCCAACAAGGATGAAATCAAACCGAAGTAAAATGAAAAAATGCAAAAATCTCTCCAGTCTATATTAAAGAGGTGACAGGTCCTCCCTGCTAACCCTGGGCTCCAGGAAGTGTTTGGGGAGAAAGAGACCATGTTAAATCCAAAATTATTCCTTTTTCCTCTGCTGGCCAGTGCTTCTACCTCCAACTCATCTCCACTAAATCTTTGATTTCCTTTCTCCCCTCAGATCTCTGCTTTTCTGGGATTTCAGTTAAAAACTCCAAACTCATCTTCTCAGAGATGAGTTAAGATGGTATAATAGGGGAACCCTGAGCTTGCCTTGTCCCTCCAATACAGCTGGATCCAACTATTTTGAACACCTAGAATTATGATCTGAAGATTAAAAAAACAATCTGTACAGTTGGAGGAAGAGAACACAACAGAGGCTTATCTTAACAAACAAATCAAAGCACCCCTAGTTAAAGATCCAAATACTCCCCAATACAAGCAAGGAGGACCTCTGTAAAGGACAGAGCAATGTGAAAGAGCAGCCATAACATAAGAGCAGAGTGTACAGAGCATATACCAGAAACACTTCCTGAAGTTTTTGCTATTCTTGTTATTGTTGGTTTTGTGCGGGGTTTTTTTTTTTTCATTTTTCTTTTTGTTTCTGGACAAAATGATTAGATAGAGAAATTCACCCCAAAAGAAAGAACAGGAGATAGTACTCCCAACCAGGGATTGATTTAATCAATACAGATATAAGTAAGATGTCTGAACTAGAGTTTAAAACAACAAATATAAAAAAGCATCAAAGACAATAGAGAATCCCTTACTGTAAAGATAAAAATTAAAATCTAGTCAGGCTGAAATTAATAATGCTAGAACTGAGATGCAGTCCCAAGGGGAGGTCATAAAAATGAAGATGAACGAAGCAGAAGAGCAAACCAGTGATTCAAAAGATAAAACTACAGAGAAAAAATGAAGCTGAAAAGAAGAAGGAAAGAAAACTACTAGATAACAAAGGTAGACTTAGGGAACTCAGCAATTCTGTAAAGTGGAATAATATCTGAATTATAGGAGTCCCAGAATAAGAAGAGTGGGAACAAGGGCAGAAGGTTTATTTGAACAAATTATAACAGAGAACTTCCCTAATCTGGGGAAAGGAACAAGCATTCAGGTCCAAGACACACAGAGAACTCCCTTCAAAACAACAAAAATAGGGGATCCAGGGCGCTATCCTGGAGTCCCGGGATCAGGTCCCACATCAGGCTCCCTGCATGGAGCCTGCTTCTCCCTCTGCCTGTGTCTCTGCCTCTTTCTCCCCCTATGTCTATCATGAATAAATAAATAAAATCTTTAAAAAAAACAACAACAAAAATAGGTCAACACTTGGACATATTATAACGAAACTTGCAAATTACAAAGATAAAGAGAAAATCCTGAAAACAGCTCAGGACAAAAGACCTTTAAACTACAAGGGTAGACACATAAGGCTGACAGCAGACCTGTCCACAGACACCTGGCAGGCCAGAAAGAACTAGCATGATATATTCAATGTGCCAAATATGCAGCGAAGAATAATTTATCCAGCAAGGCTGTCATTCAGAATAGAAGGAGAGATAAAGAGTTTCTGGAACAAACAAAAACTAAAGGAATTTGTGAACATTTAACCAGCCCTACAAGAAATGCTAAATGGGACCCTTTGAGTGGAGAGAGAGACCAAAAGCAGCAAAGACTAGAAAGGAACAGAGACAATCTATAGGAACAGCACTTTACAGGTAATACAATAGCACTAAATTCATAGCTTTCAATAATTACTCTGAATGTAAATGGACTAACTATTCCAATCAAAAGACACAGAGTACCCCCCCCCCAAAAAAAGACACAGAGTATCAGAATGGTTAAAAAAAAAACAAGACCCATCCCATCGATATGCTCCTTACAAGGGACTCATTTTAGACTCAAAGATACCTCCAGATTGAAAGTGAGGGGATGGAGAAACATTTATCATGCTAATAGACATCAAAAGCAAGCTGGAGTAGCCATCCCTATATCAGACAAACTAGATTTTAAAACAAAGAGTGTAATAAGAGATGAAGATCTAACAACTGTAAATATTTATGCCCCTAACTTGGAAGCAGCTGAATATATAGATCAATTAATAACAAAATTAAAGAAACTCATTGATGATAATACAATAACAGTAGAGACTTTAACACCCCACTCACAATAATGAACAGATCATCTAAGCAGAAGATTATCAAGGAAACAAGGGCTTTCAATGACACACTGGACCAGATGGACTTAACAGATATATTCAGAGCATTTCATCCTAAAGCAGCAGAATACATATTGTTTTCAAGTGCACATGTAATATTCTCCAGAATAGATCACATACTTGGTCACAAACCAGGTCTCAACCAGTACAAAAAGACTGAAATCATACCATGCATATTTTCAGACCACAGTGCTATGAAGCTTGATGTCAACCCCAAGAAATTTAGAATGACCACAAACACATGGAGGTTAAAGAACATCCTACTAAAGAATGAATGGGTCACCCAGGAAATTAGAGAAGAATTTAAAAAATACATTGAAGCAAATTAAAATGAAAACACCACAGTCAAAACCTTTGGGATGTAGCAAAGATGGTCCTAAGAGGGAAGAATACAGCAATATAGGCCTTCCTCAAGAAATAAGAAAAGTCTCAAATACACAACCTAATCTTACACCTAAAAGAGCTGGAAAAAGAACAGCAAATAAAGCCAAACTACAGCAGGAGAAGAGAAATAATAAAGATTAGAGCAGAAATCAATGATATAGAAATAAAAGAAAAAAAAACAGAACAGACTGACAAAAGTAGGAGCTGGTTCTTTGAAAGAATTAGTAAGATTAATAAACCCGTAGCCAGATTTATCAAAAAGAAAAGAGAAAGGGCCCAAATAAATAAAATCATGAATGAAAGAGGAGAGATCACAACCAACTCCAGAGAAATACAAACAATAATAAGAGAATATTATGAGCAATTATATGCCAACAAATAGGCAATCTGGAAGAAATGGATAAATTCCTAGAAACATATAAACTACCAAAACTGAAACAGGAAAAAATAGAAAACCTGAGCAGACCCATAACCAGCGAAGAAATTGAATCAGTAACCAAAATACTCCCAACGAGTGTCCAGGGTTGGATGGTCTCCTAGGGGAATTCTTTTTTTTTTTTTTTTTTTTTTTTTTTTTTTTTTTTTTATGATAGTCACAGAGAGAGAGAGAGGCAGAGACACAGGCAGAGGGAGAAGCAGGCTCCATGCACCGGGAGCCTGATGTGGGATTCGATCCCGGGTCTCCAGGATCGCGCCCTGGGCCAAAGGCAGGCGCCAAACCGCTGCGCCACCCAGGGATCCCCTCCTAGGGGAATTCTATTAAACATTTAAAGAAGAAGTAATACCTATTCTTCTGAAACTGTTACAAAAAAATACAAATGTAAGGAAAACTTCTGAACTCATTTTATGAGGCCAGCATTAGTTTGATCCCAAAACCAAAGACCCTACCAGAAAGGTGAATTATGGACTAATATTCCTGATGAACAGGGTGCAAAAATTCTCACCCAGATACTAGTTAATAGGACCTAACAGTACATTGAAAGGATTATTCACCACGACCAAGTGGGATTTATTCCTGGGCTGCAGGGGTGGTTCAACATCCACAAATCAATAAATACATCAGATTAATAAAGCATAAGAATCATATGAGCCTCTCAATAGATGCAGAAAAAACATTTGACGAAATATGGCATCCTTTCTTGATAAAAACTCTCCTCCATGAGACGCCTGAGTGGCTCAGCAGTTAAGCGTCTGCCTTTGGCTCAGGGCGTGATCCTGGAGTCCCGGGATCAAATCCCACATCGGGCTTCCTGCATGGAGCCTGCTTCTCCCTCTGCCTATGTCTCTGCACCCCGCCTCTTTCTGTGTCTCTAATGAATAAATAGAGGGATAGAGGGAACATACCTCAACATCATAAAAGCCATTTATGAAAGGCTCAGAGTGAATATCATCTGCAACAGGGAAAAACAGAGCTTTCCCCTAAGGTCAGGAACACAACAGGGATGTCCACTCCCACCACTGTTGTGCAGCATTGTACTGGAAATTCGGTCTCAGTAATCAGACAACAAAAAGAAATAAAAAGCATCCAAATCAGCAAAGAGGTCAAACTTTTACTCTTCACAGACATCATGGTACAGCATGTAGAAAACCCAAAAATTGCACCCAAAAAATTGCTAGAACTGATAGCAGGAATCCACCAGCAAAGACACAGGATGTAAAATCAACACACCGAAGTCTATTGCATATCTATACACTAACAAAGAATCAACAGAAAGAGAGATCAAGGAATCTATACCATTTACAATTGCACCAAAAACCATAAGATACCTTGGAATAAACTTAACCAAAGAGGTAAAATATCTGTACTCTGAAAACCATAGAATACTTATGAAAGAAATGGAGGAAGACACAAAGAAATGGAAAAACATTCCATGCTTATGAATTGGAAGAACTAATATTGTTAAAATGTCTATGCTACCCAAGGCAATCTACACATTCAATGCAATCCTTATCAAAATACCATCAGCATTTTTCACAGAGCTGGAACAACAATTATAAAATTTGTATGGAACCAAAAAAGACCCCAAATAGCCAAATAATATTGAAGAAGACAACCAAAGCTGGAGATATCACAATTCTGGACTTCAAGTGGTATTACAAAGCTGTAATAATCAAGGCAGTATGCAACAAACAAACAAACAAAAAACAAGGCAGTATTATTGGCACAAAAGCAGACACATAGATCAATGGTACAGAACAGAGAATCCAGAAATGGATCCTTAACTCTATGGTTAACTAATCTTCGACAAAGCAGGAAAGAATATCCAATGGAAAAAAGTCTCTTTCAGCAAATCACGTTGAGAAAATTGGACATCCATCGGCAGAAGAATGAAACTGGACTACTTCCTTGCACCATACATAAAATAAACTCAAAATGGATGAAAAACCTAAATGTGAAATGGGAATCCATCAGAATCCTAGAGGAGAATGCAGTCAGCAACCACTTTGACCTCAGCCACAGCAACTTGCTAGACACGTCTCCAAAGGCAAGGGAAACAAAAGCAAAAATGAGCCCTTGGGATTTCATCAGGATAAAAAGTTTTTCCACAGCAAAGGAAACAGTTAACAAAACTAAAAGGCAACCTGTGGAATAGGAGAAGATATTGACAAATGATGTATCAGAGAAAGGGCTAGTATTCAAAATGTATAAAGAACTTCTCAAACTTAACACCTAAAACCCAAAAATCCACTCAAGAATGGGGCAGAAAACATGAACAGACATTTATTTCTCCAAAGAAGGCATACAAGTGTCTAATAGACACAAGAAAAAATGCTCAACATCACTTGCCATCAGGGAAATACAAATCAAACCCACAATGAGATACCACCTCACACCAGTCAGAATGGCTAAAATTAACAACTCAGGAAACAATAGATGTTGATGAGGATGTAGAGAAAAGGGAGCCATCTTACACTGTTGGTGGGAATGCAAGCTGGTGCAGCCACTCTGGAAAACAGTATGGAGGTTCCTCAAAAAGTTAGAAATAGAACTACCCTACGACCCAGCAATTGTACTACTGGGTATTTATCCAAAGGATACAAACATAGCCATTTGAAGGGGCATCTGCATCCCAATGTTTATAGCAGCCATGTCCACAATAGCCCCAAAAAGAGCTAAGATGTCCATCAACAGATGAATGAGTAAAGGGGTGTGTGTGTGTGTGTGTGTGTGTGTGTATACACGTACATACATACATATATACACACACCCATTGTATACGTATATATATATATATATATATATATATACACACAATGGAATATTCCTCAGCCATCAGAAAGAATGAAATCTTGCCATTTGCAATGACATGGATGGAACTAGAGGGTATTATACTAAACGAAATAAGTCAGTCAGAGAAAGGCAAGTACTATATGATTTCACTCGTGGAATTTAAGAAACAAAACAGATGAATGTAGTGGAAGGGAAGGAAAAATAAAATACAGTAAAAACAGAGAGGGAGGAGGCAAGCCATAAGAGACTCAACTATAGGAAATAAACAGGGCTTCTGGAGGGGTGGTGGGTGGGAGATAGGATAATTGGGTGATGGGCATTATGGGGGGCACCTGATGCAATGAGCACTGGGTATTATATGCAACTGTTGAATCACTAAATTCTATCCCTGAAACTAATAATACATTATATGTTAACTAAATTGAATTTAAATTAAATAATTTTTAAAACAAAAATTTAATAAAAATTTAGAAAAAAGAGGGGATCCCTGGGTGGCTTGGCGGTTTAGTGCCTGCCTTTGGCTCCGGGCGCGATCCTGGAGTCCTGGGATCGAGTCCCACGTCGGGCTCCCGGCATGGAGCCTGCTTCTCCCTCTGCCTGTGTCTCTGTCTCTGTCTCTGTCTCTCTCTGTGTCTATCATGAATAAATAAATAATTTTTTAAAAAATTTGGGAAAAAGGGGCACCTGGGTGTGTATCTGCCCTCAGCTCAGGGTGTGATCTGGGAGTCCCGGGATTGAGTCCTACATCAGAATCCCCTCGAGGAGCCTGCTTCTCCCTCTGCCTGTGTCTCTGCCGCTCTCTGTGTTTCTCATGAATAAATAAATAAAATCTTTTTTTAAAAATTTAGAAAAGAACCTCCAAATGTCCTCAATGCCATTCTCAAACATAATGTAACAGCATTCAATAATGTTGACTAATACTTTCCACATGACCAGTGCTCTCTGTAGGAGGATTTTTGGGTTACATCTCCCTTTGCCACATGATGCATTCTTTTTTTAAATAATAAAATCATTATTGAATCATAGAACATGGAGTCCAAGAAAAGATATAAAAGTTGGAATGTAGAAATTTGATTTGTAGAAAACATCAAAACATCACTCTCCCCCTGTCCAGCTGTGTACCCACCCCCATGCCACACCTCTGCTAGAGGGTTCTCCAGCAAGGTCACAAGGGGGCAAACCCCTCCTAGTATAAGCAGTTTGTTTGCAGCATCCCCCAGGCCATGGGGACAGTGAAAGTGCAGAGACCCTGGGTCAGAGCTGTCCCAGGGTGGGGTGGGGTGGGCTGAAGTGAGGGGCTGATATCAAGGCAGGAGTTTCCAGAACAGGCAGGACATAAATGCACCCTGAGGGACAGTGTAGGTCCTCAATCTTGCAAAGACAGACACCCAGGACAGGTTGCCCCAGAAGCCCTGACTTGGGAGCCAGCTTGAGGTTACAAAGGGGAGGCAGAGCTCAGGGTGAAGGCACAAGGCTGCCCATCCAAGGGCACCTTGAGGCACTCTTACTTTTGAAGCCCTTCCTGGTACTATTTTTATATAAACCATTTTAAATATGGCTTTTGCTTTAGGTTTTTGAAGGGTTTTTCATTATTTTGAATTTTTAAAATAATAAATTCTTTGCTGTGATTTAAGGTGTGTTAAGTTTCTACATGACCATGTAGAATGAACTTGTAGTTAGTGGACATGTTATTTTGGGGGAGAAATTTCATTTATAATTTTGATATTGTAGTTTTTCTTTCATATTTGAGCCAACCAATTATTTCTTCAGGGCTTAGTTATTTTCTGTAGGCCCTTAAAAAGTTTGTTGGCATACTATGAAGGATAAGACAAGATAGAACCAGTTTCTTTGGTGGAGCTTATGGTTAATAGGACCTTTGTTCTGTCATAGAAATTACTGACACAGTACTAGGTGAAGCAAGAAGTCACATGGAAGGGTGGACAGACCCTCATTTCTGCACAGTCTCTTACAATAGCAGAAGATGTGTTCTGTAAAGGAGACTGGCTAGCTGTCTGCCAAAACTGTCTTCCTTTTCTTTTTAGCTCCCAGCCAGACCACATTTCTAGACTCCCTCACATTGAAATGCACCCATGTGCCCAAGTTTTGGCCAGTGGAATGGACAGAGTTAGAAGTATACCACATCTAGATGGGGCCCATAAACAAAACTTCCTAGTTGATCCTCTTGCCAGCTCTCTTTTCACATCCACCTGCTGGAGATGCAGGATTGGGGACCCAGGAGAGGTGGAGGGCAAAAGGCAAGGAGTCTGCTTGCTGAATCACCATGTAGAAATCTTCCTGCTGAGTGCTCACAGCTAACTGTGTGGACACAAACTATTTTGTGGAGCCTTTGAGGGTTCAGAGGTTCAGGACTTAACTCTTAACAACAGTCAGAATCATCTTAGCCATTAATAACATTCCCTCATAGGCTCTTAGTCTATCAGAGCGAACAGATGAAAATTAAATGACCCCACAAATTATTCAGGTGAAATTAAAATGCCCTGCTCAGTCAGAGAATATGAGAGCAAACCTAAATAAATTACAGTCACTTTTGAATAGCTGAAATTTGAGCACCATGATCTGATGTGATTTTATTATGGAAGGAGGCTGTATAATGGGATAATATTTGGTCCTGTATCATAGGGTTATTCCGAGGACTAAGTGTTGTATTGTAAATAAGCTAATAATTACACACATAAATTAATAAAACATAAAACATTGCCCGAATTGTAATAAACATTTACTGTTTTTGTTGTCTTACTTTTGAGTTATACTTTCTGTGTTCAGATCCCAACTCTACCTCTTATTGTAACCTGGGCAGGTTACTTAACCTCTCTGAACTTCAATTTTGCCACCTTTAAGTAGGGCTGCTAACAATACATGCCTCATAGAGTTATTGTAAGGAGTAAGGAGACAATTTATGGTTCCCTCTACAGTACCACATGTAGTGCATAATGAGTTAATGGCCTCTCTCTCTTCAAGCTGCTTTAGAGCAACTTTTTCTTGAGCTATTACTATGTTAGCCTCCATACTCTGCTCATAGAGACCTTACTATCATTAGGAAGGCAAGATATACACACAGAAGTAATAACCATTCAAGGTGTTACATATGTGATTTCATGTGAATATGAGTGACTGTTTCACTGTTGTGGTCTTGTATCAGTTTGAATTGTCAAAGGACGTTTCACTCCATTGTGAGGCGCTGTGCAGCTCAGCGCAGTGATCTAGGTCTATATCCAGTGGATTTCTGTAGCATGGCTATTCTATGGATATCAGTGCAGCATGATTATATTTTTTAGCAGACTCTTTCATACCTCAGTAAGATAGAATTTTCTGAAAGTTAAGATTCATTCTTTTGACTTCATTATGAAAGAGCAGCACCATATGCTTAAATTTATACTTATTACTCTTGGATTTTTATCAAGATTAAATAGAGTGGAAAAAAGAGAGAGAGGGTTGGACTAGTTTTTAATGTGATTGAAAGAGTACCCAGAATTTATGATTCTCTTTGTCAGACACCATGAAATTGTTTTATGAAATATTAAATAATCAGGAATATTGTTATATATTAAATACCTTATTTTATTTTATTTTTTAATTTATTTTATAGAGCATGTGAGCAAGGGAGAGAGAGAATCTCAAGCAGGCTCTACACCCAGTGCAGAGTCCAACAGGGTACTCAGTCTCACAACCCTGAGATCATGACCTGAGCCAAAATCAAGAGTTGGACACTTAACCAGTTGAGCTACCTATGCATCCCAGTACCTTCTTATTTTAGATTATAGGATAGACTGTAATGGGTAGTATAAGAAATGTATGAAGTAATTGATTTTTCAAATTTTAACAATTACGTATCTTCCTACAAAATTGAGAATACAAAAAAGAGAAAAGGAAAAAAGTTATCTGAATTAAACCACCAAAGAATGGCCAATATTAGTATTTGGTGAATTTCCTTCTAGTCTTTGTAGCATATACTTTTTATCCCCTCAAATTGTGAGTCCTATCCTATTTAATGTTTTTTTCTTAGCCTTTTTAAAAAAGAAGTTTTATTAAGGTGCGATTTACATAACGTAAAATTCACCCTGTTAAAATATGTAATTCACTGGTTTTTGGTGTATTTGTGGAGTTGTACAACCATTACCATATTCAATTTTAGAACATTTTCATTACTCCAAAGAGAAACTCCATTACCAATTACTCCCCATTCTTCCTCCCTCCAACCCTAGAAACCATTCATCTCCTTTCTCTCTCTGTACTTATTCTGGGCATTTTGTATAAGCAGAATTATACAGTAAGCAGAATACACATTGGCCTTTAGTGACTGGCTTTTTTCACTTAGCACCGCATTTTCAAGGTTCCTCTATGTGTAGCATGTATGTCACTATTTTGTTCCTTTTTTAGCTGAATAATATTTCATTATATGGGTATACCACCTTTTACTTATCCATTCAGTAATTTTTAGACATTTAGATTGTTTAAACCTTTTGGATATTATGAATAATGCTGCTCTGAATATTTGTGTACAAATTGTTCTGCAGACATGTTTTTAGTTCCTTTGTGTATATACCTAGGAGTAGAAATGCTGGGTCAAGTGGTGATTCTATGTTTAAAATTTTGAGAAATCACCAAACTGTTTTCCAAAATGACTTCACCATTTTTATAATGTTTTATAGACTGCTTTTTCATGTAGCATTTTATCACAATCATTTGTGTCACTAAATTATTTTTGCAAATATTATTTTTAATAGCTGACCTATATTCCATCCTGTGGTTATACAATAATTAAGTCAACTATTTTCCTAATGCTGGACATTGATGATGATGATGATGATGATGATGATGCAGTGACTGTGTGTGTGTGTATGTGTGTGTGTGTGTATGTATGTATGTACTCATCTATTTATTTATTGTTTAGTAGGCTCTACACCCAATATGGGGCTTGAACTCATGACTCCAAGATCAAGAGTCTCACATGCTTCACCAGCTCAGTGAGGTGCCCCCATCCCTCTTCCTTTTAGAGTAAATTCCTAGAAGTAGAGTGTTTAGGTCAAAGGATATGTATTTTTTTAAAGATTTTATTTATTTATTCATGAGAGACACACAGAGAGAGGCAGAGGGAGAAGCAGGCTCCATGCAGGGATCCCGATGTGGGACTTGATCCTGGAACTCCAGGATCATGCCCTGAGCCAAAGGCAGCTGCTCAACCACTGAGCCACCCAGGCATCCCAGGGTATGAACGTATTTTAGACTCTTATTACTTAGTGTGACATTTTCCTCTAAGAAGGATTAACAACCTACGCTTTCACCAACCTGTGTGCATGGCTCTGTCATGTCCTTTGCCCATTTTTTCTAATGAGAACCTAGCAAAAATCTGTATTAGTCTCTCTCTCTGTCTCTAATAAATAAATAAATAAATCTTAAAAAAAAAAAAAAGAAAGAAAGAAAAAACGGCAACCCAGGTGGCTCAGGGGTTTAGCACTGCCTTCAGCCCAGGGCATGATCCTAAAGACCCGTGATTGAGTCCCATGTCAGGCTCCCTGCATGGAGCCTACTTCTCTCTCTTTTTAAAAAATCTGTGTTAGTTTTCCATGCTGCATAGTAAATGCTACAAGTGCTTTGCCTTTAAGAAACACAAATTTATCATCTCAGTTTCTGTAGAGCAGAAGTCTGGTGTGGTGTGGCTGGATCCTCTGCTCAGGTTTTTACCTAGCTAAACTTAAGGTGTTAGCCAGGGCTGCCATACTCATTTGGGGCTCGGGGGTCTTCTTCCAAGTTCACTGGTTGTTAGAATTCATTTCCTTCTCACGCTTTCTATTCATTAAATTACTTTCTTTGTCTTTGAATTAGGAGAAGATACCCTGGTACTCACTTTTAGCAGTTCTGCAGGTACAAGTTTGAGAACGAGTGGACTAGATTAATATTAAGACCTTTCTAATTATAATATTTTACTAATTGTTATCTATTTGGCCATCTTTATGCAACAAAAACCTAATTGTAACTGGTCTAATACAGCCTTTCAGAAGTATACTTCAATTAACAATGACAAAGAAACATTTTCCCAGTGGAGAATTTATGCTTTTGCTTGTTACTGTGTGTCAACGTGTTTTTTAAAATTTCAAGTGCCACATAAAATTAGCTGTATTATTGTTATTGGTGTGTAAATTTGGGGGGAACTTGGTGCAGTCTCTCAATACTCTTCTTTTTTGAGAATTATGCTAGTCTCTGGAATCAGAAACATCAATGACAAAGATGTCAAAAACTATGATGGCCTTTTTTTTGCAAATGTGTTCTGTAAAGTATTTTTGAGCCAAGCATCCCGTGATAGCCAAGTTTGGGAACAAATACATTTCCTATTTCTAATCCGTTATGTGCTCCTCTGCAAAGTCATAGTACACATGAACACTTGAAAAGTTCTTCAGTAAAGAGCTTGTTTGAATTACTACATCAGATTTTCCTTGGCTGTGGAATGAGTATGCTATAGGCAATGCTGCTTTATGCCTCTCTTTCTCTTCATTAATCAGGTTAAGCACAGCTCAGTGGGTTTTCTCAAACTTGGGTGATGACCAGGGGATCTAGAAAAAATTACCTAACTTGTCTAGGATACTATTTCCTCCTTGGTAAACTGAGCATCGAGGGATTAATTACACTTTAAAGTCTCTGTTCTAACATTATGGGATTCCATCATTTACTTTATTATAAAAGTGTAAAGGAAAAACTTCTGGTAAACACAGCTTTGCTGAAAATAAAACAATTAAAACCAAAACCAAAATATTAAAGTCATCTACTGGCCCTCAGAGAAGCAGTTGGATCATGGAAATCTTTCCTCATGAATTTTTGAATATCCCTTAGCATAAACATGTGCCCATATCAGCATAGCTTACAGTGATCTGTCTAAATGACAAGTTTGGTGTGCTCTCATATATTGGACCCACAGGGTGGTGACAAAATGAAAGGGGAAAGGAGAGAAGTTTGGTTGAACAGAGATAGTTGTGGTGGAAAGCGAGATAATAGATATGTGGAAAGGAATGTATTGAGAGCCTTGAATGTTGTGGGGCTGATAGGCAGTACTTCCTGAGTATAGAAATAACATCATGACAAATATAGTTTAGCTGAATTTCTCAGGCTGTGATGCATAGGATAGATCAGAGGAGAGAATTGCTACAAGACAAGGACTGAGGCCATGGCAGCAACCTGCTGGGCAGAGATGGGGCTGTGCCGGGTGAGGGCAAGAGCAATGTGGAGGAAGGGTTGTTGGAACATGGTAACTCATGAACTCTGACTCTTGGGGGAGAAGGCGGAACCAGTGGTGACTCCAGGGTGGAGATCTCAAAAGAGGAAGTGATACTGTTGGTATTGACAAGGTGGGTAAGCAGAAATGGTGACTCAGAAGTAAAATGGCACTTTTTACTAGATATGTTGAAATTTGGAAGGGTACCAAGGCAGCCCAATAGAGCTGGCCAATAAGCAGGGCAGGCAAGTACGTTGAGAAGTATGACAGAGAAAATAACTCTGTTGCTTCTCTTATCAGAAATATCTGTGTTCCATGCTAATCTTGTTTGCTCAGGTACTATTGCAGTGGGAAGATACCTTTGTACTCCATTTAAAATATCTTCTACATTGTTTGAAGGTGAATTTATTACAGTGCTCCAAAATATTGGACACTTATACTACTTTTCAAGCTCCATTTTATTTCTTTATACTTTTGTGAAATTAATAAGTGATCTTTTTTTCAACTCAAATACTGGGCATGCTCTTCCAGCTCCCGATGGCTTTTGCTGTTTGTTTCCATCATGGCCCTTGAAAGAGTGAGTGCCTGTGTTTGATTAAATTTGCACACTGTTAAATTGCATCAGGTTATAGTGGAAACATTCTTTGTGATTTTTGTTTGCCTTCTTAAAATAAAAAGGCAGCTAAAAACAATATCCATATAGGTACTTCCTTCCATGTTCATGGCTTTAATGGCATGTGAAGCCCTAACTCAGGGCTTAGGTGGTGCAAGAGACCATGTAGCTCTGAAATGCAGGCTTACCACACGCCTGGTCTCCATCAAGTTACTTTTTCTCACTGGGCTCTAGATTTCTCTGCTCTAAAATGGAGATAACCATACTACTTATTTCCTAATGTGGTTGTAAGACTGGATACATTTAAGGCTTAGCATAGTACCTGGCATCTGGTAAGTACTGAATAAATAGGGACTATTATTATCACCATTATTACTAGCAATGGAAATGTGTGAGGTCTACCGCTGATAGAACTAGTTAAAATTTTAATTATATACAAAAGGATAAAGACATATAAAAATAATGAAGAATATGAGAATAAGATTACCTTTCTCTCGATGTCTGTTTCTTAGTTTTGTGAGCTTGGCAAAACTTCCCTGCGCCTTGAAGAAATGAGTACTCTTGTGGCTGGCCTTACATGAAAATTACAAGGATTAGTGCATTTATATTGAACTTCTGGATTCTCTGATTGCAAAGTAGGAAATATTTTTTGCAGCTGTGATACATTAATGTTAGCATGAATCCAGGCACAATTACTGGGCTTAGATTTTTTTCCTGCCCTTTTCCAACTTTCATGAACCCTTTCTGTGTTTCTCAGTTATGAGACTAAGGAAATGGCAGAAAATGTGGCTCCAAGGTATAGCGAAGAGGAAGCTGTGGGACAAGGGCACTGGATGCTCCACGTGGCAACTTTCAAGCAAAACCTGTTTTGTTTTTTTCTGGTCTGAGAAAACTTTCCACAAGACGTGTTTCTCACCAAAACAAGCTGGAGAAACCAGTTGTGTAGGAAGATTATAACAAGTTGTGGTGAAAATGAAGTTCCTTTATTGGAAGTCAAAAGATTAGCTTGAGCAGCCAATCTCTAAGTGGTAGTTCTTCCAGAGTCTGGAAATGGAAGAGACCATAGAAAACCAATACAGTGTTTCTGTGGATGGGAATTAAAGTGTACTAAGGACCCGGCCTTTAAGCAAGACACCCAGGACAAACAAAAAGCAGGGATTAACATCACATAGAAGAGTAGTTGGATTTCTTATGATGTGTGTGCCATTAGCCAAAGAAAAAATGTCTTTTATGCTTACACAATCAGGAAATTATCCCCCAGGATTTTCTGTCTATTTTTTGTTCAGGCAAGTAAGGGAGTAAAAGTTTAACCCGTAATATCTAAATTGTAGCACCATAAAAACTCAAGTAAAAAAGTTAGTCTTTGTTTTTACATGCCTCCAGTGATGCCATTTGGAGGGACTGCTCACATGAGGAGCCAGTATAATGATGAAAAGTGAAGACTCTTGAGCCAGACTGCCTGAGATTGAATCCAGGTTCCACCTCTTCATAGCTGTGTACCTTCAGGCAAGTTTCTAGACCTTTCTGTGTCTCTATTTCCTCATCTTTAAAATGGCAGGATAGCAGGAGCCACCTCAGGTTGTAAGAATTGAAAAGAAGTAATAAATGTAAAACATTAAGTTTTATGTGTTTTATGTGACATACAGAGTAAGCAGTAGGTATGAGTTAGCTATTATTATTTTGATAACTTGGTGGTTAAGAGTGTGGGTTCTGGACTCAGATGGCCTGAAGCTTGACCTTTGATGTGTTACCTAACTTCTCATAGTCTTTACATTTGTCAAATGATTATACCAATGTTACCTACTTTATAGGAACGATGTGACAAGTGACAATGACACTTTATCATTCACACAGTGCCTAGTATATAGCACTCAATAAGTGTTAGCTATTGTAGATTTTTAAAAAATATATCTTTGTTGCCTTTAAAACATACCATTTTTAGCCCTCAAGCAGAAAATTGGAAAATCTGAAGGTGACAACTATAGGAGTTTATCTCTACCCTCTACTGTAGGAAGATCCTTCCCAGATTTTATGTTGGTGCCTAAACAACAGAGTTAATTATTGTCTTTCTGAATTAACTTTCCAGACTACACTGTTCTATAGCCAATCTTGGCAATACATCAGGTTCCAGGAAAGTATGTGAATCATCACAGGATGCTCGACTCTGTTCTTCTGAACTTCATAAAAACATGTGATTCTATTAGCAGATCTCATGAGTCTCCTTCTCTGATATTCTTACTTCCTTTTATCTTCTGCTGGCTCAGCCCTGGTTTCACACCTACCACTCCATGCCTTCTCCCCTCCTGCTACCTTTGGCCCAATCCCAAAAACACATGCAGCCTTTTCTTACCTGGACTCTTTTCCCACCCACTAACTTCTTGCTATCTTTCCTCCTGCTCTCTGCTGTGAGCAGATCCTGTATCTCTGCCTTACTCACTACTGTCGCTCCTATCCAATGGGAGTACGATGGGGAACAAAAAGATAGTCTACCCTTGAGAGTAGAAAAAGGAATGAGAAAAAAAGTCTTTGGATCATACTGTAAACAAACAAACAGATGCAGAACAAATATCAAAAACACTGAACTTTTACCCCAGTTATTGCTCAGGGCTCTGCTGAGAAAGGTCAAGAAGAGGCAGGAAAAGGGATAGGTTACTATTTATTATAGCATAAGGACTTTTATTTTATTTTTAAAAATATTTTATTTATTTATTCATGAGAGAGAGAGAGAGAGGCAGAGACACAGGCAGAGGGAGAAGCAGGCTCTATGCAGGGATCCTGGTGTGGGACTCCATCCCAGGTCTCCAGGATCACACCCCAGGGCTGAAGGCGGTGCTAAATCACTGGGTCACCAGGGCTGCCCCATAAGGGCTTTTAAATGTTCCTCAGCCTTCAAGAAGCCTGGCCATGTAATGAACAATTAATATGACTCAAGTTCTGTAATCAATGCTTTTACTGCATTCATTTATTTAATCTTCACCAAATCTACAAGGTAATGATTATCACGCTCGTTTTCAGATGAGAGAATTTAAGCTCAGAGAGGTTAAGTAAGTTGTCCAAGATCACCCAGCTAGGTGATGAAGCTAGGTAGGATCAGAACCACAGTTCTGCCAGATTGCAAGTCTGTTGCTCTCAGTCATCCAACTAACCTGCTTTACTATGGTAAATCTCTCCAAGTCTGGTCATTGTGATCACCCTGGATTGGAGACAAGGCAAAATGCTTTTATAGAGATAAAAATATATAATGTGTAGGAACATGTAGGGCAATGATGTACAAAGTTAAGGGCTATTATGTTACAGAACCTAAAGTGTTATCAAAATGACTGCTTAAACCCCCAGGCTTGGCCCTTGCCCACCTATCACAATCTGCAGCCATCACCCCTGCTCCCATACCTCTGGTTTTCCTCAGCACCTCCATTGTGTGCTGTGCTCCTTGCTACCTCAGGGCTTTTGCACATTGTATTCACTCTGCCTGGAACGCTCTTCCCTGCTTCTCTCACCCACCTTGACCTAACCAATTACTATTCCCCCTCCTAGTACACACAAATGAACCTCACTTCTTTACAAAAGCCCTTAATAACCACCCCATTCCCCACTAGGTTAAACCCCATAGAACCCTGCACTTTTTCTTCATATGTCTATACAACTCTAATTAATTTAAGCAATGTATCTTCTCACTAAATGGCATGTCTCAGGAGAAGACCACACTCTGATTGGTGAAGCACTCCTAGGAGCTCTATAAATATCTATTAAGTGGGTGAATAACCAGTGATAAGTAAATGGGGTGAGGGAAAGCAAAAAAAAATGTGCCAATTGATTAAACTCCTTAGGGAGAATAATTCATTCAGTTCACTCAACATATATTAGAAGAATGCCTACTATATACCAGGCTCTGTTCCAGATGTTTAATCTGGGATTATGGAAATGAGACGTGGCAATATTATGGCAAGGACTGACAACATGAATATCCTGTAAGAGTTGGGGAGAAGGTGACAGTTCAATGCCTACTCCCAGCACAAGGCAGTGAGAAAGGCAGATCTCCTTCCCCACGAAGAAAGTGAGGCTTCCATAAGTGAAGACTGTAGAGTATCTGAAATCTTCAGTTAGGAATGAAACAGCTATAAAGGAAAGAATGCGAGGGAAAGAGATCAGTAAGTTGATGTCCATGTTTAGTCTTGGCCTCTGATTCTCACTCAGTACTCCTTAGGGAAACTGTCTGTTCTTAGGTCTTCTACTAGCTTGTCTCTGTAACTCTCCTTGTTTATATCTCCCACTCCAACTACTCACTCAACTGCTGCCTCTACCTGACCTGGGTTCTGTACCTTTGTCTGTCCTAGTCATTGAAATCTGGTTGTCTTTGTTTCAATGATCCATTAATCTGGTCTCATACTCTTGGATTGCACTGGAAATGGGATACAATGTATGCATTCCTTTCTCTTCCTTTGACCTATTGGCTCTGAGCCAAAGCTGGCCTGTGTAGATACTTACCATCTGAGGAAACTTAACCCCTGTTTTCCAGTCCTACACCCAGACTCATGTCCAACCTTCTCTTGGCCTTACTCCTTAGAGTAAAACCTTATACTGTTGCTGCCTTTATTTCCTCCTACATAAGAGACAGGTCTTTGGGTTCCCACCACCAGTTTTGGTTCAACATAACCTAAAACAGAATTTACCTCCATATGCTTCATTCTTTCTGTACTTTGGTCGGGTTGCAGATGTAAAACTTATTGCAGCATATTTGCCTGCCGCATTAAATTATGAAATCTCTGAAGACAGCAAATGTCCTTAATTATCTCTATGTTCCAAAATTTAGCTCAGGCCCTGGAAAATAAAAGAAGACCTTTAATAAATGATGTTTCAAAATTAATTGGAAATTGTCACTCTTCCAGAAAAGCTGCAGTTAGCCTGCACCATCAGGAAGGTTCACACTATTTCCACTTCTTGTGCATAGGACCACTGGCTGCCAGAGGGCATCAGGGCTAGGATAGCATTGTCATCTTCAGATTATTTGGGGGAAGGTTCCATGGTCAGTTGATAGAGTCAGGGCCATGGCCTCTTTGCTTGTAGAGAACTTCCTAGATACCAACATGCACAAAAGTTCATCTATTGATTTTCACAACTTCCCCGCCCCCTCCAGCCTGCTAAAGATAAAGATAAAGTCTGTGTTTGTTTTTTCAGTGTTGCATTTTCTGTCTCTTCCAAAAGAGGTAGTATTCTGGGTGGCTGAGAGAGAAGCTAGGTTCTTCTCTAGAATAATGGACACCCAGGGGAAGGAGGACTCAGAAATCACAGAGATCTGTGTTGAGAGAGAGTGAACTTGGCGTGGGGGGGAGGTCATGTTGCAGAGAGAGCTCTGCAGCTGCTAAAAGGTGAAAAGGAATTGGGAGAGAGTAGAGAAGAGTGAATGAGCCTCTCTGGTGTTCTTTAAGAAAAGCAAATAAAAGATTTGACCTGGGAAAAATCTTTTTCTGTATTTTTCATTGGTCTTTCCCTTTCCTGGCATATGGGAACTTCTCAATAAATACTTATTGAATTAATTCCCTAAATATTCCTTAAATATTAGAACTGTGTCTTCAACAAATGATGATGCCCAGACTGTAGGCCCTGTATTCATACCAGTCAGGGTAGTACAAGTCTGGGAGCACAGTCCTTTGACACCATGAATCTTGTATGGTGGGGTGTTACAGAGGAACAGGGAAACATAGACCAACCCAACCCCAACTTCACAGTGAAATGACCATACTTTGATGTGCAGTGATAGTTCAGGACCAAGGACAGCATCCATTGGCCGCTCCCCCTCACATTTTAGTGCTGCTACTCCCATGCTTGTGTGTGATTCAACATCCTGGGCCCCTTATCTCTCTATCACACCTACTCTGCAACCCTCCCATCTGGAACCAATCCAACTACTGCCTTTGCCATTTCTAGATGTGGACTACCAAATACTGCCAGAGAGAAGTGACAAAACTGAGCCCTCAGATGACACACAAATTTGCGGTCTCTTGTATTAGCTTTACCAATAAGTCTTAAATGTTATCATCACTCTACTCGATACCCCACAATGTCTATTTCAACCTACATCACTCTAGGCCCTCACTTTTGCCTGCTCTTTCAGTTATAGTGTGTGATTCTGCCTCATGCTTCCATAGGAAAAGGAAGTTACAAGGCAAGAATTTCTTTAACTCTTTACATTCTGTTTTGCCAGCCCTCAAAAGAAAAGGTGTCCTATGGCCTTCTCAAAACAAATTACCCTACCTTTGCTTTTGATTTTTCTCCCCATCCTTCCAGGTCCTCTAGGACCAGATGGTGTTCCATCAGCTATCCTCCCCCCTCCTCTGGTTCTCTCTGGATCCTCCCCACAATACTGATTGGTGTTCCTAGACAAACTGTGAGAGTCCATCATAGTTATGTAGATTTGAGCACCCTTTTCCAGGCCTACTGAATCAGAGTCTTCAGTGGGGTAGGGGGCTGGAATCTATATTTGTAGCAGGTATTCATGGGTTGGGAAGCCTTCCTTCTTTTATTCTTGTGGCCCCCAAATCATCCTCCACTTAGGAGCCAGAAAGACCTTTCTGAAGTGCAAATTTACTCACATCATTCCCTGTAAAAAGCACTTTAGCAGTTTTTTTTTGTTTTGTTTTATTTTGATTTGTTTTGTTTTGTTTTAACAAGTCAGGGTCAAGGGAGGATGCACATAGCACACTCAAAATGGGTAATTTGAAGACTTTATTGAAAGTCATATTTTAAAGGTATGGCAGAGAGAGGGACCTAAATGAGGGCTGAGCAGGACCCCAGGGCTAATAACAGGAACCCTGAATGCGTAAGGGGAGGGAGTGGTTACTTATTTAGGGAGAGAGAGCTGCCTTACTTGAGCTGCATTTAGTGGAAAGGTGCATCCAACCTACAGCAGTGAATTCAGCATCCCTCTGAATTCTTGCCAGCATTCCCCATTGGATGAGGCAAAGAGCCAGTGGCACACTCTATATTTGTCAACTTCAGGGCATAGAACATGGTGGAGAAGGGAAAAGAGTAGGATTTGGGAAAGTAGGAGAGATAGGTGGGGTACATAAATAGAAGTTACCTATCATGTATTTCTAGCTAGTGCTAGGAACTAAACCTTCATGGGTATATAGTGTCTATCAGGCTGTCCCTTCCTGCCTCCTGTCCTTCCCAGTAACCACTGTAGGTTTCTGGGGCTCTGGAGCAGTCTTAGGCTACTCCTTTGCTCATGTATCTATCTGCTCATATTACCTACTTTGCCTAGAATGCCCACTCTATTCTTATCCACCTAACATCTGCCACACTTTCTGCAAAACTAACCTGAATGGCACCATCTTTATGAAGACTTCCTTTACCCTCCTCAACAAGTAGAATTGGCCACATTCCTTTTTGCTTCCATAATACCTCACACTTATTCCATCATCATAATAATAGTTAACATGTAGGGAGTGCTTACTATATGCTAAGTACTGAGAAGTTTGCATGTGTTAACTGATTAAATCCTCATAAAAATTTAGTATCCCCATTTTACAGACAAGTAAACTGAGACACAGAGTGGTTAAGTAAAATTGCACTAGACTACCTAGCTAATAATTCACAAATCCAGGATTTGAAACCAGGGAAACTGGCTCTAACTACTAATCACTCTGCCATAGAAACCCACAGCACCAGTACCATATGACTTGCATTAATTTATTTACATGTCTGTCTTCCTTTACTAAACTATTAACTTACCAAGGATAGGATGGTGTTTTATATATTTTTTTCTTCACTTCCCCCCGCCTTCTCCCAGTACTTAGCATAGAACTTGGCAAATAGGAGTTACTTAATAGATGATGAATGGAAGGAATGAGTGAAGGGTGAAGGAAGAGAAATCTTTTGCAAACATTTTCTCTTTACAGTTGAAAAGACTGCAACTCAGGGAAGCTAAATAACTTTCACTGGCATAGCCCATGCTATAATGTCAATCCAGTTCTGCTTGATGATAAAGTCCATGCCCCCCACCCACTATCAGGTTACTTCCAAGAGGAATACAAAACTTTAATGCGATACAATTGTTCCCAAAGAAAAACATGGCAAACCACTTAGCATTTTATGGATCTAGCATAACTCAGATAACTCAAAGGAGATTGGGTGCCATTTGAGGTCAAGACCCAAAGCAAAAATTACTCAGGAAAAATAAATTAGTGCTGGAGGGGTGGTAATGGAGGTATGGGACAGGGAGAAAGTTCTAAGTCAGAATTCAAGGTACTATCCAAAGAGTTGTAATTTAAGAACCATAGTTCTGGAACTGGAGGACAGGCATCTGACCCCATTGTACCTCTTTTTGAAGCCACAACTTGAATAAACAGAAAATAGCTATGATTTAAGGAATGTGCCTTCCAAGGAATGGGGAAGGATTTGATCAAAGTCAATTCTATAGGATGGCTATCTGGGGACTCTAATTCTATAAGGAGTTACTAAAATATCACTAGAATATATTGGAATTAGCATGCCACTTTTCTCAGCTTTTCCATAGTCAACTCCTAAAATGATTAGGGAAAGAGGAATTTGTCTTTTCCCATGCAAGTCTCTTTCCATCAAATAAAAACTGTTTTGAAGCATGCGCACCAGTGCTGGCCACTCTTCAAAAAGTGAGCAGATAAGGCATCTGGGTGGGCCCAGTCAATTAAACATCCAATTCTTGGTTTTGGCTCAGGTCATGACCTCAGGGTTGTGAGATTGAGTCCCACATCAGGCTCCATGCTCAGCTCAAGGTCTGTTTGAGATTCTCTCCCTCTCCCTCTGTCCCTCCCCCTGCTCATATGAGCACTCTTTTCTCTCTTTCAAATAAAATAAATAAATAAAATCTTTTTTAAAAAAGTGAGCAGAGTGTAACTGCTGCCATTGGCATCAGCATCAATCCAGACAATGGCCAGCTGTCATCAGCAGGTGCCACCGACCAATTCTAAAACTGAATAATGCATGATGTAATACTTATCTAAATTATAAAGAGTTAAGATTCCTGGTTTCAAAAAAATACTTGCCAGAAAGTAATACATCCTTCTTTTAAGCATAAAGAATGAGATGCACATTTTCTTAATAGAAGATCAGCTTTGTCCTTGGTCTAACAAGTAAATTTTGAGCAAACATGTTAAGAACATCAATGTTAGGACTATCCATATGTCTGAGACTCCTCCTCTGTACCCACACCCTCTGTCAATAGCCTCACCCTAAAAAGGAAGAGCTGGTTACCCTCCCTTCCCCAGGAACAATGATCCTCCAGCCCAGGCCAGGTTGTTCTCCTTCTAGTCTCTCAATTTGCTCCTTCTCTTTCTTCTCTTTATCTTAGTCCAGGCTCTGATTGCCCAATTACTGGGTCAGTTGCTTCTGTTTTCATTTTCTCATATAATGAGGGTTAAATTAATGTCATCTGATGTCATTAGGTGGCGCTCGTCGTGGAGTTTCCCCAGAAGCGACCACTCCAGACTCAGAAGCATTGGTTGGCGATGTGGAGGTTTACTGAGTAGAGGGTTTACATCACTTTCCCCTCAGCAACAACTCCGACTTCCCCTCTGGCATCTCCAACTGCAAAGGTGATGCCAGGAGTTCTTTTTCTCCTCCCTGCCCCTTATCTCCCACCCCAGAGAGCATCCAGCTCTCCATACTCATGTCTTCATCCTTTCCTACCCAACTTCCCACTTCAGGCTTTGGGCATTTTCTTGAAGTGTAACCCACTGGCCCCAAGCAGATTATTACATTTATCTTTTTTTTTTTTAAAGATTTTATTTGTTTCTTCATGAACGAACAGAAAGAGAGGCAGAGACATAGGCAGAGGGAGGAGCAGGCTCCCTGCAGTGAGCCCGATGCAGGACTTGATCCTGGGATCCCAGAATCACGACCTGAGCCAAAGACAGATGCTCAACCACTGAACCACCTAGGAGTCCCTACATTTATATATATTTTTTTAAGATTTTATTTATGTATTCATGAGAGACAGAGAGAGAGAGAGAGAAAGAGAGGCAGAGACACAGGCAGAGGGAGAAGCAGGCTCCATGCAGGGAGCCTGACATGGGACCCGATCCAGGATCTCCAGGATCAGACTCTGGGCTGAAGGTGGCGCTAAACCGCTGAGCCACCTGAGCTGCCCTGCATTTACCTATAAATGAACATTCTGGCAAATACATTTTTCCCCATGTCATTATTTAGATTTTTATAGGCTAGCTCAGGATACTAATCAAATTTATATACCTTTTCATAGGTGAACAGGTTCTGAATTCCAAGTAACTGACTTACAAACTTGTAACTGGTATAACTACAATCATATGGAGCTAGTGAAGGCTAAAAATCATCAGGAATGGTTTCACGGAAAGTGAGTCTTAAGTTAAATTTTGAGGGATATGCAAGAGTTCAGAAAGGGAGATGTTTCAGATGAGGAAGTGAAGAAACAGAAGCAGAACTCATAGGGGAGAGCAAAGAGGAGAAGAGAGGAGCAAACATGTTGAGAGAGTTTTACCTAATAGTTTAAATAAACAGACTCCAATGGAATGATTTGTTTCTCCTCCTCTCAACTTTCTTTGATTTTAAGTTAGGGATGATAATGCTGGGCAGACATGTTGCTGTTTACACACCACATCCAGGGCAGACCTTACTAGTCACCATGACACTTTGTGGGGGAGAAGTCCAGATAAGGCCTAAAATTCCTTCATGATGAAACATCCAAACACTTCTACCAGTTGATTAGAATTGGCATGCAAAAAAAAAAAAAAAAAAAAAAAGAATTGGCATGCAGTATGAAATTCATTTTGCTATTCGTGGCCTGCATTTAATGACTTTTATCTCTAAATCGAAATGTATTATGACTAATTTATTTAAAAATCTAAATATCTATTTATAACAACTTTAATATAATTGTTCAAATTATAGGATACTGTTTATCTGGGATATAAATTTCATAGTGATACACCAAAGCCCTTTTAACTGATGCCTGAATCCATTTGCTTTTAGAAAAGAACATCAGTCTAGTTACTGATGTTAATAGTTACTGTTCTCAGATTTCAGTTTTGCTTTGATCCATTTCCCAGAACGTGGTACTAATTTTCTTAAGAATAATTTTATAATACCAAGTGGAACAGCTTTATTGATAAATTTTAATTCTCTCATCAAATAGATCACTTATGCCTGGACAATACAGCTCTCACATGTTTTCCACAAAGACAGTAGGATTTTAAGTGTCTGGGCTTCTGTGAATTCCCTTCATTGCTTACCTTTTTCTCTCTCTCCTGCCATTTAATTCTTATCTTCCAAGAACTGGCTCAAGTATTATCTTCCTGTGATATCTTTCTTAAATCTCCATATCCACCATCAGACTTAGTGTCCCTCTTCTCTGCTCCATAGCATTTTGTATTTGCACCATTACCAGAATGGCTAGTTAGCCGGGGACATGCCCACCTCTCCAGCTGGGCAGGGAGCTTTCTGAGGGCAGCTGAGTACCTCACCTCCTCATCACCCAACACAGTGTAGGGGCCAGATGCATTCTTTATTTTTGGTTACAGTAAGACATCATTTAAAAATACTAGGCTAGTAGAGGCACCAGGGTGGCTCAGTCAGTTAAGTACATGACTCTTGATCTCAGCTCAGGTCCTGGTCTCAGGCTTTTGGATTCATGTCCTTCTAGCCTAGGAGAATTTTCATTTTGTTTGAAGGTATCAAAGTTTGTGCTGTTTTACCTGAGAAAGCAAAATTGACATAAAATTAGAAGACAAATACATATATGTGGACTTCAGGAGTCTTGGAAGACTGAGTAGTTTTTCTAGTGACTAAACTGCTGGCATTCTGTTTTTTACAATAAAAGTGCCATGGGGTGAAAGCATTGGTGTTGGTGTCTATCTCAAGCTGAGCCTACCTTTGTTTGAGTGAAGGGGAATGTATTTGGATCATATGACTGGAAACATGCGTGTCATGAGACAAATATGTGGGCATTTCTAACAGGACAACAGATGATATCCTCTTCCTGAGTACAATGGGAAAAGCAGGGAGTGTGGGGAGGCCTGCATCATGACCTGGATGAGAGAGTACATTCAGAATGTGTCTTGATGTTCAAAGTTCCCTTCCTCTTGAGCATTACCCTTTGCCTCAGTTTTCCATGTGAGAAATGGGTGGAAGTCAGTGGAATTATTGTGTAATAAAAATAGTGTTTACTTCCTATGAGTCAAGGACTGTGCTGAATACATGAGCTCATGTAGTCCTAACAACAGCCCTATACAGTGGTAACATTAGGATTCCCCCTTCACTGGAGAGAAAATGGCAGCTTGGCAGCCCAGTGACTCGCTCAAGGTCAGCTGCAAGAAAGTGGGAAACTCGGTGGCTTGAATCCAGGTCTTCCTAACTTTATATAAAGCCTTTCCTTTTACTTCTATGCTAAGCTGCCTCTGTGGGAAATCTGGAGAGTTTCATAAAAGAGCTCTACATAGAATGGGTCAGGGAATCCTTATTAGAGTGTTCAGTGGGAAGTTAATGAAGACAATGTTCTCTATTTTCTTGAGAGAGCTTCCAGCTGTTTTGAAACTGTACAGTGCTTGATTTGATCAATAATGTGATCTTTTGAATCCATTTGAGTTAATATTACTGCCAGGTGATTTCTGAGACTTTGGTCCGTTGCAGTAGGAGTTCAGAGAACAAAGGTCTCTGTTAGGACTGGAGGGGGTCGGTGCAAATTGAGTTGTGGCTGCCTCTCCTCAACAGGGTCTTGCTGTCTTCTTTCCTGCCAGTAGGTGGAAACAGAACTGAATCTTCCAGCCCTTGTTCTTCCAGCTGAATCCCAGCAGGATTCCTTTAATTTCTGCCTCAAAAGAACCGCAGGAAAAAAAAAAAAAAAAAAAGCCCTCAGGAGAAGTTCGGAGTGTGCAGTTAGGGGGTGGCATTCTGCAGTCAAACTGGAGTATTTCCAGCATGATGGTAAGATAATGGGTTGAGCCTCTTCCAAGGCCAGGTGCTGGAAGCAACTGCTGGCAATCTTGGGTGTCCTGTGAGCACTGCTGGACATCCCACTTCAAGTAGGGTTTTTTCCCCCTGTCCCAGCCACATACCCTTTTCTAAGGCTTTTGTTCCAAGTTTTAAACCTTTGTACTTACTCTCAATTTGTGTATCATCTTTTTTTTTTAAACCACATTTCTGAAATAAAAACTTACCATAAGTGCATAAATGAACAAATAAAAGGCAAAAGTCTGGGATGCGTGGGCAGCTCAGTGACTGAGCATCTGCTTTTGGCTCAGGTTGTGGTTCTGGAGTCCTGGGATCAAGTCCCGCATTGGACTCTCTACAAGGGGGCTGCTTCTCCCTCTGCTTATGTCTCTGCCTTTCTCCATGTCTCTCATGAAAAAATAAATTAAAAATCTTTAAAAAAGAGGTGGGGGGAATCTCCCACTCATGGTCCCCCTCACCTCCTCAAAGTATTCACTAACTGTTTGTGGCATAGCTACCCAGACATTTTTCTGTATGTCTACTATGATAGATCCTCATTTATATAAAACCAGAATCATGTAATAAGCATTATTCTGTATCTTGCCTTTGCCATCCATGGCGTACGGCTCTCCATGCATGTGATTATCTGAAGAATAGTGGTTCTCAGTTGGGGCAATTTTGCACACACACCCCTCCCCGTATACATCACACCTACTTGGCAATGACTAGAGGCATTTTTGGTTGTTACAACTGAGGGTAGAGGGAGGTGCTCCTGGCATCTAGTGAGTAGAGCTCAGAGATGCTGATAAACATCCAGTGATGCACAGGGCAGCCCCTCACTACAAAGATTGATCCAGCCCCCCATGTCGATACTACTGGGTTTGAAGAAGCCCTTCTCTCTCTCTCTCTCTCTCTCTCTCTTTTAAGATTTTATTTATCCATTCATGAGAGACACAGAGAGAGAGAGAGAAGCAGAGACACAGGCAGAGGGACAAGCAAGCTTCATGCAGGAAGCCCAATACAGTCCTCCCAGGACTCCAGGATCACCCCTTGAGTCAAAGGCATATGCTCAACCACTGAGCCACCCAGGTGTCCTGAAGAAGCCCTTCTCTAGAGAGCCTCACTCTTTATAGTGGTGCACAGTATAGTTGGTGCACAGTATTCTATGGTGTGGATTTCCCATTCTCTGCTAATCAGTCTTCCTAGGAGCAGTTCCCTAAGGCTGTTTCCAACCCTTTGCTCTTAAAATGTCCTAGCAAATGTTGTTAACATCTTTGTGCACTGTGAGATTTTGGGGTTTTTTTCTTTTTTTTTCATTTCATTTGTTTTTATTGAAGTTCGATTTGCCAACATATAGTGTAACACCCAGTGCTCATCCCATCAAGATTTTGTTTCTACAAGATAAAGACACAAAAGTAAAATGTCTGAGTATGGGAACTTTATTTTAAAAGTAAAAGATCTAAAACCAAAAACTTGTTTCTTAAGTTCCTAGCAAGCTCATTTGGTGGCAAAACCTGACTTGAACTGGCATGAGGCTAATTACAGTCTTTATTTATTCTATTTAATGGGAATATTCAGATGCTTTGTGATTATGGAATGCTGCCTCTGTCTCTGATAGGAATGTTAGAGTAGAAGTACCTCATTGATTTTTTTTTAATCTTAAAAAAGATTGAATCCCGAAGTTTTCTAAACTTTCTGATATTGTAGTGATGTGCTGCCTTTAGACCCTATAATCCTCATGAGCAGATAGTGATGATTTTGATGGTTTTGTATTCAGCATCTAAAACCTCCTTTTAATGGTAATTTGGTTGTACCAAGAAGAGCTGCATGTATTCAGGTCATAATTAATGCCAGTGCCTTGTGGTTCTTAGCCCATCAGAAAACAGCAAGCATGACCTTGAGAAGCAGTTTTTGCCTTGATATTTATGAGTATATTTATAATATTTTCAATAACTACAACAATTGCTTATTGTGGTTCATGCTTAAAAAACATTACTAGGGGGCACCTGTGGGGCTCAGTGGTTGAGCATCTGCCCTTGGCTTAGGTTGTGGTTCTGGGATCCTGGGATTGAGTCCCACCTCGGGCTTCCTGTGGGGTGTCTGCTTCTCCCTCTGCCTGTGTCTCTGCCTCTCTCTCTCTCTGTGTCTCTCAAGAATAAGTAAATTAAAAAACAAAACAAAACATTACCAAGTCTGACTTTTACCATGGTGTCCCTAAGAGGTGTGTTTTTAGCTTTCTTTATACTTGAGGGAATGGGCTTCGGCAGTTGATGACTTAGGCAAAGTAACATATATGGCAAAAAGAAGCAGAACCCAAGCTTGCAATAGTGTGTGCTGCATCCCTCCCCAGTGTTAGTCCAATTCATTTTCCCCTGTGTGGAGCAGAATTTTAGTATTTCTACATGGATGGCCATTAAAATTTTCTGAGAAAAAAAAAATAGTTTCAAGTTCCCTTTTCTCTCAAGGAAGTTGCACTTGGACTTGAGGGCAAATAGGTGAATGTCACTTGAGTCTAATGGATATTTTCATCACAATGTTAAGAGAAAGTCATTGGAGCAAATCTGAGGTCACACACTCTCCCTCCAGAGGACTCCAGTATCGAGCGAGCGTTGTTTGAAATGAGAAAATGCTAATGTCTTCCCTGGAGTCTGGATTTGAGATGATATTAGGGGAAAGCTTTCAGTTTTATTTCTCTTGGTTTAATCCCAAGAAGATGTCACTTTCCATTATGAAAATTGCAGGTGTAAAATATATTATCTTTTGTTCTCTATAGCAGAGCCAATTCAAGAACCCTCTGGAGAAATTCCTGCCCCAGGCCAATTGGAATTTCTGACTCTTGAATCTTTTGTGTGTGACCAGCTTCAGCTAAGGTAGCATCCAAGAAGGATGCTCCTAGATTTTTTTTTTTTTTCCTAACTGCCTCTGACATAATCCACTTTGCTGCCTTCTAGCTCTAGGAGTTCCTCCAAAACTCAGTGTGCAGGAAACGTTCCCATTCCTCAGCAGATCCCCGTTCCTCAATGCACGTTTCCCAGGGTGTCCTCTGCAGTTCAACCTACTGACTTGTTTTCAAATTTATCATTTATTTTACATCAGTGAAAGGCAGTATCACGGTATGAACTCTATGCAGACCAGTTAAGTTCTCCTGTTAATCCTTTTCCTGCCCAGCTTTTATTATTGCTTTTAGATGTCTTTCAACTTTTTACACCTGATTCTTCACCCTGGGTGATTTCTCTCTGGTTCTTTGATTCTTGAGAAAGATCAAAGTGCCCATCCTCACAGCACCCCAGAACCTTTAATAGAGGTTTCTATATATTCTGCACTAACACCCACATAGCCCTAGGCTTCTTTCTGCCTCAGGGCCTTTGCACATGTTGGTTTCTCTGCCTAGGATGCACAATTCTACCTACTACCTCATTGTATCTGGTGGTTAATTTCAGTTCATGTCCTCAGAGAAGGCTTTCTAAAATCATATCTCTTCCCCTTGCCAAGACCAGACATTACTTTGATTATCTCATAAGTCTGTCTCTACCATAAGACTGGACATGGTATTAGGCCAGAGACCAGGCAAAATACTCCAGTACAATAAATATTTGTGCAATGAGTGGATAAGCAAGGCCTGTACTGCTCTGTGTTACCAGAGAAGTAGGTCCTGTGCTTTTAGACTTTATTTTCTAGACCAGCATTTTCTCTAAAATGTGCATCTTTCTGGGCAGCCCGGGTGGCCCAGCAATTTAGCACCACCTTCAGCCCAGCACCAGATCCTGGAATCCCGAGATCGAGTTCCATATCGGGGAACTGCATGGAGCCTGCTTCTCCCTCTGCCTGTGTCTCTGCCTCTCTCTCTCTCTCTCTGTGTGTCTCTCATGAGTAAATAAATAAAATCTTTTAAAAAATAAAATAAAATGTGCGTCTTTCTTCTAGTCACTCACCTGTCCTTTCTGCTGCCCCCACCTGCCAGCCTTTGCACTATCCCTCTCCAAGGCATCCTAGCTCCCATCTGGACCTAGTCAGCATGTTCAAAAACTGGCTTATTTAGGCATTTTTCTATTATGTCATTCTTCCTCAATGTCAGCAGTTATTGTTTTAGATATAGTTTGTTTGCTTATGCTCACTTATTACTGTTATTTCAAGCATATAGGAAAGCACAGAGAAGTTTATGACAAATAGTCATGTATCTACTGCCTAGAGTTGCAAATCCTGTTTGCCTCAGATTTTTTAAAGAAATGAAATGTTAAAGGGACCTATTTTCTATCTTCCTTCCTCAGAGATAACCACTATGGGGACAATTGTCAGACTAGTCCCTGGAAAATCTTGAAGTGAAAGAAAATAGAAAATTTGACATTTTAGCTAGCCTTATGGATGGGAAATACTATCTCACTCTTGTTTTCATTTATATTTTTCTGATTACTGGTAAGGTTGAACATTTTTCAGTTTATTGGCTACTTGGGTTGCTTCTTTAAATTGTCTATTTATATCTTTTGCCATTTTTGTGTTTGGTTGTCTTTTTCTCATTGATTTGTAAAGTTCCCTGTGTAGTTGGATTATTCTTTTGCTTTATATGTGTTGCAAATACCTTCTTCTAGTCCATAACTTTTATTTCTTTTGTATCTGTTCAAAATATCATGTGTTGTATAGAAATTTTAGATTTGAATGCAATCCAATTAACATTTTCCTCTTTGATTTCTGTTTTTTGTATTTGTATTATATTCCCTGCCCTGTGTTTATAAAGATATTCTCAAAATGTCTTTAAATGTTTCACTTTTCATGTTTTGAATTTTCATTCATCTGGAATTTATTTTTGTTATTAAGTAGAAATCGAGTTGATTTTTTTTTTTTTGAGTTAATTTCTACCAAGCTGCTACATACAGTTGGGTGTATTTTTAACTTTGCCATCTTTATAGTTCCTCTTTGTTTTTCTTGTCTTATCACACTGCCTAGGACTTTCAGTGCAGTATTAAATTGATGTGTCCTCAGCCCTATACTACATCTCATTTAATTTGATTACTGTAATAGTCAGTAATGCAGGTGTTATTTCAACTTTATAGATGAAGGTACCAAAACTTGGAGAGGATGAATAACCTTCCCAGAATCACACAGCTAGTCAGTAAATAAGTAACAGAGTCAGTATTCAATTCCAACTCTGAGTGACTACAAAGTTGAACTGCTTATACTGCCTCTTGTCACAAATGACTTGAGGAAAAGATATTCCTTCTACCTTGTCTACTCTTGCCTGGATTCTCTATGTATAATGAGGAAAGGAGATTTTATTGAAGTCATGCCAGAAAAGCACTTCCAGTGTGTCTGAACAAAACCCATAGACTTTGTTTAATTTAGACCTGCCAAAAGCAGATTAAAGAACCTTGTAAGTATGGAACAGGTCTTATTCCAGATGGTGTAAGCATTCACGCAGGTTTAAAAAAAAAAAAAAAAAAGTCCTATGTTGGTGGAACTTTAGAAAGGAGAAGTAGATCTTCATAGTAAGTTAACATTCTTGGAAATATTAACAAGTAACTGGAATTTCCTTCCTTCCTTTCTCCCTTTCTTCCTCTTTTCCTCCTTTTCTTCCTTCCCTCCCAGCCTCTATCCATAAAAGATTTGAGGCATCCTGCACATATCTGCCCAAAGCAAAATAAAATAATAGGATGAGAAAAACAGGAAAAAAGGAAAAGTAAATATGGCAAAATTAATATTTGCTTTAGCGTCATTTGCAAGAGTTTGGCCACAACACAGACCTGAGCATCCTGGCAACTGAAGCAAAGAAAATCTGTCCAACTATACAATTCATAGTGAGCATGGGATCAAAATAGAATGGTTGCTAAGGACATACATAGCATTTCCTACTTCTGCCATCGTCTCATACAGGGACCCTGTATGAAGATGTCGGCAATGCTTACCAGCATCTTCTCAGGAAGCACACATCACCTGTACCCAGTTCCTCTACTCAACCCCAAGCTCTTGAGGGAACAAGCACCATATCTGTTTTATCCTTCATCATATACCAGAGCTCAGCACAGAGCCTGATGCATAGTAGGTGCTCAGGGTATATTTTTTGAACGAATGAGTATGTTTTGTAACATCCGTCAGTAAAAGCCAATAGCTGGATATAAGGTCAATATGCAGAGATCAATTATATTTCTTTACACTAACAATGAACAAATTCAAAATGAAATTAAGAAAAACATTCCTTTTATAATATCATCAAAAAGAATAAAATGCTTAGGAATAAATTTAACGAAAGTTTTGAGACTTGTACTCTGAGAACTATAGAACATCATTGAAAAGACATTGGAGCAAATTTATTTATTTATTTACTTTTTGGAGCAAATTTATTAAAAGCAATTTTAGGGGAAGTAGAAATACTGATATTTTAAGTATGTGGCTTTCCAATGATTTGATTTGATCAAAGACTGTAATATAAAATTTTAGTAGAAATATCTAGGCCAAACATACTTTTGGCAATTCTTTCTGATCATTACTTTTTGCATCCAAGCTCCTGGTAAGAAGGAACAGCAGAGAATCGGGATTTTTCATTCTTGGTTAAGAATCTGAAGGGTAAATATTACATGTTGCCAAGAAAGGGTATTGCTAGAAACTTAGATGAATCTATAATATACCATAATTACTTTGTGAGTTGGGAAAGGGTATATTAGGTAGAAAAAAATCAGGATGTATGTGGAAAATGGGAAATTGCCTCAAATGATTAGCAGCATCTAATAGGACCCTTTTATTAATTACTGAATTCAGCCATTAATCTGTATTCTGATACCTGCCTTAAAAATGTGTCTGTTGGGATCCCTGGGTGGCGCAGCGGTTTGGTGCCTGCCTTTGGCCCAGGGCGCGATCCTGGAGATCCGGGATCGAATCCCACGTCGGGCTCCCGGTGCATGGAGCCTGCTTCTCCCTCTGCCTATGTCTCTGCCTCTCTCTCTCTCTCTCACTGTGTGCCTATCATAAATAATTAAAAATAAAAAAAAATGTGTCTGTTGTCGTTAGCGGATTTTTATTGAGCCCACTATGAGTGCCTAACATTTTTGCAAACAGCTTCACTGATATTCTCTCATGTAAGGCCCTTAGCTCTATAAAAGAGGCACTGCTTTGACTTTCTCCTTTTACAGAAGAGGACCCTGGGGCCTAGAGAAGTTAAGCCACTTGTCTAGGGTCACACAGGAGATGTGACCGTGTCAAGAACAGCAGCCTGCCCCCGGGAGCCACGCTGCCTGTGCACTCAACCTTCTTGCTATGTTGCTCCCACTTATTTCCAGCCCAATGAGGGCAAACACTGGTTTCCTGTGATTGGCCAAGAGTGATGTTCCCTGTTAGCTATGGTATGTTGGATGGTCTCTGGGGGCCTTGTTTTGATTTTGTCCTCAGGACACCACAGTTAAAGAATCGCCCCAATTTTAAGATCATCTTTCCAGAGAATCTCCTAGAACTTTAGGATAAGTAGCTACAGTTTGTACAGCCTTTGCCAAGTGCTAGACTCAGAAACATTACTGCTCAGACAGGAGCCTTGACATGAGCACAGTTGCCAGGCTTACTTCCTGCTTCACAGGATTCTCATTCTGCAAAGGTAACAGAGTTTGTAGTGAAGACGCTGGACTCTGAAGTCAACCAGTCCAGTTCAGATCCTGATTGAATATGGAACCTTCTTCATACTGGTCTTGGAAAGAATAACTAGGCCTATCACTTAGGGCACTTCACATGCCTTGGGGCACTTAGAAAGCTTTTAAGAATGGTAGCAGCTAAACACACCACCTTTGGGGTAGGGAGTGCATTCTGACAACAGGCAGACACAGCTGGCAGTTCAGAGCTCACAGCAGCTTTGTGCGGCGGATGGCAAAGGCTGCTTGGACACTTGCCAGCCCCGACTTTGAAAATTTAAACATTTTCAAGATTATTTTTAACCAAACTTAAAGAACAGGGATTCCCACAGTGTGAAGGAGGCTGCCTCAGCTTTGCCATTTCCCACAGGGAAAGAGACCAAGGGAAACTTCTTTTTTGTTGGGGGAAGAGAGGAGGGAGAGGTGAGAGTACAGGGTGGAGGATGAGCACTGAAGTGGGAGCACCAAGCCTGGGTCCTCAGCCAGCGACCCCTGGAGCTCCTGGCACTCTTTCCGCCTCCATAAAACCAGGGAGCTGGACTACGGGCCCTCCTGATGCTGACATTCTGTGAAACCATAAACGCTTCCTTGGAGCTGCAGTTTAACATGGGCCCTCAGCTTTTATGGAGGAGCTATGTAAGTCTGGGCCCTTGCAAAAATGTCTCTGTATCTTGTATGCAAGTCCCAGGGAAGGGATTGTCCTTCATATTACCCAGTGCCCTATATCGCAGCTTATAAATTCCTCTCAAAATTTGGAGCCAGGAAAAAGTTTGCTTCTCAGCTTGAACCCTTACTTTTTTTTTTTTTGGATTGGATGACATCTGTGCTGTCCCCTCCATTTGTTTCTCTTCTTACTTCCTTTGCCAAGAGGCTCAAGAGCTAAATACAGTGGTCAACAATAGTGGCTTCTCTCAGACAACTTGGAGCTTGAAATCTTTCTCAGAGCTGAATATTATTGTTGCTTGACTTTATGTACCATAATACAGAAACCACACCAAATCCTTCTGTGGCACTCAACAGGGCATGAATCATTGACACAGAATGACGTAGTGACTAGATGCAGAAATACACAAATGCTGTCCCCCCACTATCAGTAGCTTCTTTTGTCACCCTCTTTCACAACTCCCAGTGAGTGTGAAACAATAACAACACGTGTGAGGTCTGGACCTGGCACTAAGTCTTATATGTATTTTCTCATTCAACAAACTTGTGTTTGGGGGTATTATTACATTCTTTATTTAAAAGTGTGGAAAGTCAGATACCAGAAGGTTAAGTAGCTGGACAAAGTCTCAAGTGAATGAGTTAATGAAAGACCGCTCCTTTCTGTCACTGCTAGTGGACAGGCAGGCCCATTAGATCCAAGGAATTCCTTTGGCCCTGGGAGTCTGAGTGGGAGAGAGGCTTTGGCCCATCTGGTGTTGGCTTGTTTATGTGGGTAATTAGTAAGCCAAGCACAAGCAAACAAAAACCAGGAATAAACATGAGGTTGGGAAGGGGAGAAATGATGACCACCGAAGACAAGGGAAACGTCTGGATTCTGACTCTCCTAAGATCAATCCTGAACTCCCATTGAGCCTATTTGTTTGAGGAACCCTGTGGAGTCTCAGAGATGTTGGCTCATCTCTTTTGGAATGTGTATGGAGTCAGGCTGTGGTTGGGGAATGGTTCCTGGGATGTCCCACATTCCCTCATACTTGGATTTACTAGGAGTCCAGCTTGGCTGTGGGGCACAAACTCTGCCCACCCCTAACAGAGTTGTGGAAACATTTCCCAGTATTGCCTGACCTCCAGAGCTGGCACTAATGGAGGAACCTGTCAGCCCATTCAGCCACAAGCCCTAAACTGATCCTGCATGGTGGCATCTTTAGTGCCTGTCCTCACTCCTCTCCCCACTGAATACAAGACTGGCCATGAGTAGGGACAGGATGGGAAGTTGTCATGGCCAGGCTGAGCACCCAGGGCTTGGCCTCGTAGACAGACTGGGTAAGTATAGCCTTACTTTGGCCTTTGGACTCAGCTGGGAATATGTCCACAGTCAGTATGCAGATATCCAGGTATGACCAAATAATAACACAACTTTTAACATTTCACATTCAAAAGTATCTCGCATTCAGCTAAAAATATCTGTTAAAGCATTCCCCTGTGCCAAGCTTCATTCCATGTGCTGGGGGCACAGTACCAAGCAAGGTAATCTGGGCATGCTGATAGGGAGCTCACTGCAAATGATTATGCAGCCTGTTGCCCCTGGTACAGTCAAGTGCTGTGCTTGGGAAGCCTTGTCTTTTGGAATCACTTTGGTTGACTCTCCCTTTAATCTGGAGATGGTATCATTGCTCAAAACATTTTTGGAACTGCCCTTTAGGAATCGCCTTCAGGGCTAGTCTGGGCCACACAGGAAAATCCATCTCACTATTTTATAGCCACACCTAGCTGTGACCAAAAATGGTTTTGCCCAGCTTAATGACCCACTTTATTCCCCAGACTTGGCTCTGATTGACTTGCCTGTGAGCCAAAATTACATCCACCCTCCTAGGATGGATATTTACCACCATTGAATATATTAGTAGTAATTTGGATACTTTTGAAATAATTTCTCACTTGCCCAAACTCCCATCACCCTTGGTGGCTCTGTAGTAACACTTAGCCCAGGCTCCCTTTTGGTAGAATAACCTCGTTCTGCTTCCACTTGCCCTACCAGGTGGGGAGCCTTTGGAAAACAGGACCATATAGTTACACTCTCTGCAGTGCCAAACATGGAACAGATATTCAAAAATGTGTATTTATTAAAATGGGATGGACAGGCTCTAAAGGACGTTTCCAAAGAGGTGTTCCAGAATTTCTCTGAGTGACAAGACTATCATTGGGAGAATAGGTATTGTAGTGTAGTATATGGAGCTCTAGAATCTTTCGGGCCTGGCTCCAATCCCTACTCACCCCCTTAGCCAGCTGTGTGGCTGGCCCCATAAGGCATTCATTCCCCTGAGCTTTCATTTCTGCATCTGCAGAATAGGGATGATAATACTGCCTCATAGAGACTTTTATAGGGCAAGTGACAATATTCACATAGTGTCCTTAGCACGGTGCCTATTGCATAGTACACTAACTCAATAAATGGGAATGATATTGTTATTACTATTGTTATTAGTATGTCTATGGTGGCAGTGGTGATGGTGATGGTTAGTGAAGCTGGCAGGAGCAATAGGCTGATGGTTAAGGAGCACACCACACAAATCTGGTACCACTACTTACCAGTTCACCACCACCTCATTCCTCTGTGTTTGGGGGTTCCTTCATCTGTAGAATGGGAACAATAATAGTATCTACCTTGCAGGATTGTTATGAGGGCTCAGTGAGTAAGGTGTTAGCACAATGCCTAGCACATAATAAATACTTTGTAAGTTTCACATTGTGATCAATAATACATCCAAAACCAAATGGTCTGCCTCTAGCATCCCCACCAGTCTCAAGCCAGGCAGTGAGCAGTTATGAAACCTTAGTTGATCTCTCCCCCAAGCAAGTGCCTTTCCCCTCTTCCCTCTCCTCAAACCTTCTCACATCTTCCCATTCCATCTGTTTCAGGGACTGTAAGATCCTAAAGTAATCAATAGCAGTTGTCTGTTGGGAAAGGTATTGGGAACCCTTAGGCTTTCTTATTCATCAAAAGTTATAGGAAGAAAAATGGACTTCCGGCTTAAAACAACACTTTTCCTGGGAGTTACCTTTACTTTGGAGGCATCTGCACCTTTAGGAGCCTCTCATACCTGTAGCACGGCAGGCTCCCACATCCCTGGATTGGTGCCTTCCAATTACCCTCTTGATACTAGGGTTTTTGCATACAGATTCACTTTGGGTTCTGTTTGCTACCTTTTATTCTCTTGACTAAAACGATGGGTAATTGAGAAGTTCTGAATATCTTTTTGGAAAATATACTCTTGATGAGACCAGAACAATCCAAATAACTCTCCATGCACCAAGGCCAGATTAATAAAATCCAAAGATGAATATATATTTTTTTCTCTCCATCTAGAAAAGTTGTATTTCACAACAATTCTTACAATGTCCTGACTCTGGATCAGGGCCCTCCCCTGATTCTGGATATTACATCATTTTATTTCAGCTAATGTAAACACTCATCACCCTGTGTGTTGCAGGATTTTTCAGTACAGTTTGAGATTGGGCTTCATTTGGTGGATCTAGGTTGTTGCAGTGACTGATAGTTTCAGAAGGAAATGTAGCAGGAAGAGGCTTTGCAGGAATGGAAGAGGTGAGGCAGCTTCATGTGAGATTCTGCAAAGGGATTAAGATTTGGCACTGACTTGGTTTCTGTGCAGCCTCTTAGGCAGAGAGCCTGGCGAGAGGGAAGCAGGCTGTCAGCTGGGGCTTTGCACGCTCTCAGCCTGCCTTGAGGTTTGGTTGGCTCTTCCCTCTCTCTGCAGTACCTAATTTTACCTTTCTTAAAGGATGGATATGGATGCTGGAGGCTTAAGGAAGACGAGGTAAGGGCTCCCATTGTCCACAAATCCCCCAGTTCCTTAATGCATGGAATCTTGGGGACTGTTTCTTCACTCACACCGCTGTGCAGTGTTAGCCAAAACACAATTCCTATGAGACGTTTCACAGAGAAGATCAGGGAAGTTTCTTTCTTAGTTAAGAAAATTTCTAAAATGTTTTAGCCCAAAATAGTTAGCTATAGAGATGCAATTTTTTTCTTTGAAATCACAGCTTTAAGATTACTTCTTTGCATTTTAATCTGCTAGATTTTGAAAAGAATCTTAATGGTGTACTAGATGTTTGTTTTCCTTCCTTTTATAATGACCTGTGGTGTGTTATATATCAACATCTAGTGTAATGAAGATGAGTAATTCGTTATATTCTTCAAATAAGTTGATATTCTTTTTGCAGATTTGATTTGTTTTTTTCTCTTTCTTAATCTTTTGCCTTTTGTGCATATGGTACCCGTAAGGAATATCTTTAAGTATAGCTGAGTTTTAAGAAGAAAAAGTATATACTTAGAGAGTTCAATTCAATCATATTTTATAGGATCCCTGTTTTAAATGAACTACATGTTTTTGATGCTTCAGATATACTTTATTAAAAAATTTTTTTTCAGTGTGAATATCTGTGGCTGGTGGGAAAGGTGGTTTAGCTTATCTGTGTGGTTAAGCTATTTATTTACAAGCAGTAAAAGCAAGTTAGACCTTTGATAAGATCAGCTCAAGAAGAGATCATTGGAAGAGTAGTTTCTGCTCACCACCAACTTAATTCCAAATTCTGTTCCTTTTCTTAAAAAAAAAAAAAAAATTCTGGAGTTAAAAATAACCCAGAATAAAACTTGAAAACTGTTTTGTTTCTCTGTATTTGGCTAACTTCATTGCAAAGTACTGTGTTTAAGGAATTCAAGCTATGAGGACTCCTCTTGAAATGGTTTGCTCAATTCTATCTTTGAATTTCTATACTCTTTTCAAGAGCAGAGGATGTTTTGTGCGTATGAAGATTCAACTTTTCACCGAGTCTTCATTCCTAGTCTGCAGCCTTGGGGGATGGATAACAACTCTAAGAAAATAACATGAAAAATCATGTCCATTTTCTGACACAGATTCAGTTCTCCAGTGTCTGTCATATTGCAGAGTTGCCAAAGTGAGGAGAGGGGGGCATTTGGCCCCCTCATTACAATGAGTGACTTCCTTGGACTGTTGTGATTGATAGAGGCAAGGACTCGTGATCCCTCTTATTTACTGAAAGTAAATGGTTTTTGTTCAGTGTAGTGATCTCTGACCCTGCCTTCAATTTTGTTTGGGTGAGGGGGGTAAGGTCTGTGCATCCAGTTGTTCTTACTATTTTTGTTTGATGAGCCCTTTAGTTGATGAAGTCCTCTGGTTTTTCTTTTGGAAATAGACTGACAGTAGAGTCTTAGCCTCATATATTACTTTAACTTAGCTTTTTAGCCATTGTGTTTTTTTCTTTTAGCAAGATGGCTAAAAATAAGGCAGTCTTAATGCAAGGTGTGAGAGCAGCTATCATCTTTAGGAAAATAAAATCAGGCCAAGGGTTAAAACATGCATGCAGACTCTTAATTGTGCTGTGTACACTCTCTTCCGAATATTGAAGAATCTAGGCAAGCTATCGTAACAACTGCTTTCCCTAATGGAGCTTAAAAAAAAAATCAAGCTGTATAGTGTGGAAACGGTATGTCATCCTGGCTTTCCTCATTGTCACATTGATATCTTCTTAAGGGACATCTGGAGTCCTCTAATATTTCTAGAAATGTCAAACAAAATATGTTTTGTTAACAAAATATAATTTTGCCAATGTATTACCTTATCCTCATTCTATCTTCTTCCTCCTTGCTTGTCATTTAGGAGAGAGGGGAAATTGTCCAGCTAAACAGTTGAGGAATGATTGTTAGGAACATTCTAGAGTAGTTGCTGTGAGTTATCCTTTCCTTTTCAGTGTGCTCTTGATAGAGATTCAGTGTATTTGTTGTTTTTATTTCTATTAAAACAGCAAGATGGTCACATGACTGAAAAAAAGTTTTTTTAAGTACAAAAAGGGTAAATAATGAAAAGCTTCTTCCATGGGTTCCAGACACCCCGTTTCCCCTCTAGGTAACTGAAAGAATTCTGAAAAGGAGTAAACAGCCCTTTAGACCTGTGCTGCTCAAGCTTGGTATGCCAGGGCAAACACCTGCAGAGCTGGTGAAAACACAGCTTCCTGGGCTCCCCCTATGCCCCTACACCCCTGTGCCCCTGAGATTCTGACTCTGGAAGAAGGAGATTGGATCCCAGTATTTGCATTCTCCATGGTTTCCCAGGTGCTGATGCCATCTGGTGGGATCACACTTTGAACAGTGCCAGTTTAAAGTGAAGTCCTCCTTTTTCTGTGTCCATTTCCCACCCTCTTTCCTCTACTTTTCAGAATGGCTGAAATCAACAGCCCTGGTAACCCACTGGGAGAAAACTGTGGTGACAAATAAAACACATCTGTAAATAGAATTTGGCTGGAGAGAGGGGGTGGCGATGGGCTAAGGCCTTGTGTGTGATGGACACACACTGGGTACAGGGCATTGCCTTACAGTTGGTCTACTGTAAATTCACATCTCAATTACAGCCTAAAATGGTGCCAGCAACTGAGGTGAGCACCACCTCCATGAAAAATCTTCTTACAGGTTGTAATTTTGAAAATATTTGGCATAATTATATGTATACACACACATCTATGTATGTGCTGGGAAAACGACCCAGCCTCTGTCCCCTTTCACCTCTGCTTCCCTATAAGTGCCATCATATCTCCTGTCTGATGGCAAATGACATACGTGAATATGTTTGACACAAGTGAACACAGGTCACTCTGTGGTACTGAGCAGTGTTTTCCATGAAACCAGCCCAAATTAGAAACAGGTTTGTTTTCCTTTATTTACTGGGTCAATAAATGTTTAGTGGGGGCCTCGTACACCACACACTGCCAGGGATGTGGATGCAGCAGGGAGGTGGATGACATGGTCCCTGCCCATGAAGCTTCAGATATAGTAGAGATTCTTAGAAAGGGAGATGAGTAGTCCAGCACAGAGATGGAGGAGGGAGAGAAAGGGAGAATAATAATGTATGAGGCATATGCTTAGTAAATGGCTGGTTGTGTGTATGGATCCCTTCCAGTAAATGACTGGTTGGGTGGATGGATCCCTTTAATTGAACTGTCATATTCAGTTCAATTAAATAGTTACTCAGTGCAAGTCATAACATTAGGACTATAGGGGACACGCATGAAAGTAAAACATAGTTCTTGCCCTCAAGAAATTTGCTATTCAGGGGCAGGTGATACAACTCCCAACTGTCCAGCCCTGTCTCATTTTCATAGAACTTCCCCATATATTGTGGACCCTTGGTGATAATGTGATGTGGATTGGATAATAAAATATAATTACTTGTTTCTGGTACCCTCTTCTGCCACTTCCCAAAGGAGCTGTTGCAGCAAGAAGAACCAAAAGCTAAAACAACCTACTATGTTGTATTTAGTGCTCATTGCACACCTACCATGCTTTGCCACAAGAAGCCATTTGAATTCAAATGGCTTAGATATCTAATACTAATAACCTTCATATTCTCACCTGCTGCATGGAGACATACAAAGAAACAGCAGGTGCACGTGTGTGTTGTGGGGTGGAGAGGGGTTTTGCCAGAGGCTATGTATGTTGAGTGATTTCTCCACTGGGGTCCATCTAGCTTACGAATCCAGGAAGGGGTCAACAGATTGCACCATGAGGAAAGAACTGTGGCAACCACTGCAAGTTTAGGCAGGTGTGGACACGGGGAAGCCTTAGGGCATTCTAGAACAGGGACTCCATCTTTGTAACAATTGGCAGAAGGAGTTGTACGCTGGCACTAGCTGGGTAAGGACAATCTGATGAAAATGGAGAAGGCAGAGGTCAGAAACTATCCTGTGCATGTCTCAAAGGTAAATTCCCAACTCTCTCCTTTAGTCCCAGTAGCATGACCTGGGAGCAAATAATAGAGTTCTGAAGGCTAATTTGGGAAGCTGAAAAAGAGGCTGAAGATCAAACCTTTTGTAATCATTGCTGAGCTATAGTTATATATATATATATATATATATATGGCTGTAGTCCATTGATGGCTATCACACATAGCACAGATGGAAACAGGTGGAATTTAAGGGTCCTGGTAAAAGCAGATACAGGGATATTGTGTTTCTTAGTTAGGAATCAAAGTTGTGAGATAGCTGTCAAAGAAGGGTAAGAAACCAGAATCATGAAACAGATTGTCAGAGCACTGGAGAAATCCAAGGAGCCTCAGCATAAAAATGGCATCAGGAAATGTCCAGTGGGTAGAAGTAGCCAACAGTTAATGAAAATATGGCAGTAGAAAGGGGTTATAAGCCACCTGACAAGGATAATGAGATTGAGCTGGGAACTGCAATAGGACTGGCTAAGCTAAAGAATCAGGCCAATTAGTAATAATGAGAGTGTTTACTCACTTGTAAATTGGCAAAATATCTCCCTGGGATGAATTAGGACAAATGATCATTTCCTGTCCTAATGATTTTACAGAAAAAAAGGAAGAGAAGCACCATAGGAGGTGCAGAGAGTATCTGTGTGTAACTACTGTAATTTAATAACTCTAATAAGTTTAAGATGAACAGTCTGGTGTAAGAACGGAAAATGAAGATAATATGTACGTAACAAGAGAAGAAAAGCATGTGTACAGTAATAGAAAAGGAATTATAAACAAAATGTCAATCAGCCTCAAGAATCTTGCCAGCTAATTTTTAGAAAACACTACTAAACATGTTTTAGGAGGCACAAAGTATGACAAAATTTGAGAAATAATTTTGGTGGGTGGGGGTTGGAAAGAACCAACTTTTTTCCTACTTTACCTTCTTTGGCCAACACAGAAAGAATAAATACGAGTTTGCTAAACACTTACTTTGTACCAAGCAGCAGGCACAACCCTCTCTGGCCTTACTTCATTTGACTCTCATAGCCCTGGAGGCTGGGATAATAATCATGATTTACAGAATCAGCCAAAACAGGATTGCTGAAGACAAAGGCACGTTCATAAGAAAGAGATATCTTCAGAAAAAACAAAAAGTTAACTCAGTTGGAAAATCAGGGGAACCCTCTCAGGAAATGCACAGAAAGGATCCCACATAATTCAAGGAGCATCCTATAAGAATCAGACATTAGAAAAGAAACAAGAGGATCTTTCAAAGTAATTGAAATGAAGAAACCAGCCAACTACCTGGTAGAACCTTTGTAGATAGATGATCAGAACACTCCTTTGGATTTTGGAAAAAGAGCCAGCAGACATAATAAATTATGTGCCCTGAAATTTTCAGAGAAATATATCAAAATGAATATCATTCTTAAAGTATCTTTAGAAGCAGAGGTACTAGATCAAGTAGTAGCCAATGCACAGAATGTTCTGGACTTAGTTGATAAATTGGGTGTGGATAAATCACGGGGACAGGTTGGCATTCATCCAAGAGTTCTGAAGGAATTCAGGGGTGAAATCGTGGGACTGTTGGTCAAAGCATCTAAATTTTAGCTTCAAAAATCCAGCAATCCCCTAACCTTCTTTGTCTCATAAAATTGCTTGCCTCCACTCTCTGCACTACATTATTTGAACATAAATTATAATATATGTGTAAAACATGAAATGCAATATACCAAATAAGAAAATATGTTTTAAACAGCAGTGATTTTGAATTGCCAAACCCTGTTGTGTCACAGTCTTGAAAGTCTTTGTGAACATTTCATTCTTGAAATTGCTGAGAATTACCCAGCCCCTTAGGATCATGTAAAATAAGCTTATAATTGTTCATGTGAACTCAGTAGCAAAAGCACAAAGAAATGGGCAGTGACTCAGTGTTTTGAGAAAGTATTTATCATACAGAGCTGCTTTGCTAAAGGGAGAGAAGATTCTTGCAACCTCGGAAATGGACGCTCAATGTCCATTAATTACCTAAAAGGCATGTGGAGGATTTGAAAACTAATCAGCTTCTGAGCCCCTAAGTGCACAGTCCAGCTGCCCAATTTGCCCGGTGGTCTGGCCCTGCTCCCAGCTGGCTCAGGACTTCTTCCCTTTCTCATGGCCTTGACTTCGTCTCGCCCTGCTCAACTGCTAGTCCAGACACCCTGTTCTCAGAATTGTTGCAGGCAGCCCTGGCTCTCCATCATCCATGGCCTACACAGAGCAGGAGTTAAGATGGGGACCCTGGCCAGAGTCAGAACAGAATTTGTGCTGAGTGACATGGAGAGGCCAGTAAAGGGAGTTGGTCAGGGGCAAAGCAAGCAGCAGAAAACGAGATGGGAGCTGAGGTGAAGGTCATTCGGCCATTTCGAGGGCCTTTTCTGAGCATCTGGAATATTCCAGGCATCATACAGGGATACAGATGTGAATGAGACAGCCACAGTGGGAAAGATAAACAAATAATGACACTAGAGCAGGATTTCACAACCTCGCACGAGGGGCATTTGGAGCTGGATAATTTTTCGTTGTAGAGGTGTCCTGTGCATTACAGGATGTTTAGCAGCATCCCTGGCCTCTACCCATTAGGTTCTAGGAGTATCCTCTCTCACACACCACTGTGACAACCAAAAATGTCTCCAGATACTGCTGAATGTCCCCTAGAGGCAAAATTGTCCATAGTGATTCATCACTGAGGTAAGGTATGATAAGTGCCTGAAGGGAGAAAGAACGGGCAATTAATTATGGGAGCTCCTGGTAGGTCCTCTTAACCCAGACCTGGTGGGCAGGGGAGGCTTCTGGAGCAACTCATAACTAAGATGAGAGCTACAGAGGGAGTGAGTGGTCCTCAAGGGCAAGTTTGGAAGAGGAGTGTTAGGAAAGAATGTCCTTCAGGCAGAGGGAACAGCCAGGCCTGGAGACAGGGAAGAAGCCCTTGGCCAGCTGGGTAGTGACTCGTGGGTGGTGGTTATTCTTTTTGGTGCACACCCTTATCCCCAAGAGGCAGCATCTTACTCCCAGGATCCACCAGCAGATTAACACGTTTGGGTGCTGCAATTACACCAAAGCAGCCGCCACTGGATGAGTAGCAACATTGGTTTAGAAATGTTTAGCCCGTTGTCAAAAGTATAGGGTAAGAAATGGGTCTCTAATGGCGTATTTTCCATAAAACTCTAATTGCCCCTTTCAGCTCTAGTATCTATGTTTGATAAGCAAATCTAATCAAATTAGAGCCAGATTCAGAACTTGTTAGCAAAAACTTTTTTTAAAAAGATTTTATTTATTTATTCACGAAAGACACACACACAGAGAGAGAGGCAGAGACACAGGCAGAGGGTAAAGCAGGCTCCACACAGGGAGCCCGATGTGGGACTCGATCCCGGGACCCCGGGATCATGCCCCGGTCCGAAGGCAGACACTAAACAGCTGAGCCACCAAGGGATCCCAGCAAAACCTTTTCTCACAAGGCTACCCCAGGAATTGCTTTCCATTGCTGGGACTACAGACTCTTTCAGGAACTACAAAGGATACATTTTAACCACCTTTCAAATTCCTCCCTTTTGAACCAACTCTGTTGTAGAGAGACTGGTTTTTATTTCCACCAGGAAAGGGGCTATGAGCCATGGGCTGAGTCTGCCTCGGGTCTATACAACAATGAACACATTGGGGAAGTATGGCGCTCTGAGTAGCAGGACTAATTTCATATAGCTACTAAGGGTTACAGGTGGGATCTGAACCCACCTTTCAGACTGATCCCATGTGCCTTCTACTTCCATATTCTGGAGGAACCACCTACCCCGTGGTCCTTGCTAGAGCCCAGATCCCACACCATGAGGACAGACTGGTTGGGGGGCTTCTCAGGCTGCATGGCAGATCTGGACTGGAATGACCTCCAGGACTAAAAGTGAGGTTATCATCTCCAGCTGTTCTTGGGGGCTTCTCGTGATCCAGATACACCCTTATTTGAACCATCAGTTCACTGATCATTCAACATTGTTGAAACGTCTTCACAAGGCCAGACCTTGGTTCTCTTCACCCTCCCCTCTGTCCTGCTGCTACCATGGGTAGTATGGAATGATGCCCAAGAGTCTAGGATCAGGATTTGGGAGACCTAAATTCTAGATACCCCTGCCTTTTACTTGCTTTTTGGTCTTGAGTCTGTTGGTTATCCAGCTGACTCATTTGTGAAATGATCAGCCAACCATAAACTACCCAGTTGTCTCTTCTGGTTGCCCTGGGTATGGAATAACATAATGGTTATAAAGGCAGACTGAAAAGATGATAACTTAACACCTGTCAGAAGGTACAGTGTCAGCAATGGGAGGGACAAATTGAATTGGCACACAGTAGGAACTTAATACATGTGTGTTGAACAAAGGCGTGAAAGAAACTCCATCAGGAGGTAAATCCCAGAGAGGAACTTTATATCAGAGTCTGATTGCCCTGTCAGGCAAACAGCTGGAAGCTATAATAAAGGGGAAGCTCTCCAAACACTTAGGTAATATAACATATTAGGCATAGGGCACGATTCCTTCAATGAAAGAAAGTACCAAGAAGATCATAACTGATCATAACTTGGATCCTACCAAGTACATTTCACAGATGATGAAACCAAGGATCAGAGACATTTGGTGGCTAGATCAAGTTTGTGTGCATTATCACTGGCTGCCTGGGATAGAGGATGAGGGGGAGACCAAGGTGATGCTGAGGTTTCTAGCCAGAAGAGTGGAAGGAGAGAGTAGAAATGGTAGAGCCTGGGATAGCAGGGACAGTGAGCCTATTTGTGGAAGGGGAGGTAGAATGGTCCAGGTGAGCAATCATCACGACAGATGCTTAACCTCACTTGAATGTACATTTGAGAAACTTTATATCATCAAGGAAACCGAGCTCTCTTGGAAAAAAAGTAGTTGCAGAACAAAACAAGATTTCTGGGGACTCACACCATTCATTCTTTCTTTAAATGAACAAAAAAACTTTATTGTGCAAGTTTTTGAACAAACAAAAATATTGAAAATAGTATAGTGAATCCCCTTGGGCCCATCACCTTGCTTCACCATTTATCAACATTTGCCAGTGTTGTTTCATTGGTCACCTCCCAGGAGTATTTGCCACTCCTGCTGGAGTATCTAAAATAGACCCCAGGTTTATATCATTTTATCCATAAATACTTCATTATGTATTCTTTTTAAATTTTATTTATTCATTCATGAGAGACACAGAGAGGCAGAGACGTAGGCAGAGGGAGAAGCAGACTCCACGCAGGGAGCCTGATGTGGGACTCCATCCCAGGACCCCAGGATCACACCCTGAGCCAAAGGCAGATACTCAGCTGTTGAGACACCCAGGGTTCCCTTTATTATATATTCTTATAAAGATTTTTATAGAAACATAACTACAGCATTATCCATATCTAAACAAATAGTAATTCTAAATTACAATTTAATAATGAGCCTCTATTCAGATTTCCCTGATTGTCCCCAAAATGGCTTTTAATATTTGATTTTTGGAATCAGAGATCAGATGAGAAATATTACATTTGAATGACATATCTCTTAAGTCTTTTACTCTGTAACGGATTCCTTTCTTTTCAGACATGATTTACGTGTTGAAGAAGATGGAGCAATTTTCCCATAGAACATTCTTTCTCTTTTAAAGCATCTTGAATTGCCCTTATACTTCTTGTAAGTGCACTGGGCATACAATTGTTGGTGACTCTGGAAGTATCTCTCAGGAGTCTCCATCATCATGGCCAATGCTGCTTATGTTTTTGAAGAGCAGGCTGGGTACCAGGCTGAGCAAGAGCAGCCGTATTTGCTTTACCAGTGGTAGAATGAGAACAAAGCATGGGTAATGCTGTGCCAGGCCATTTGAGAAATGTGGGGGATAGGGAACTGCCTTCACATGGCTCTGAGAAGCTTATCACTCAGTTGGAAAGAAGATGATTATGCCTTTATAAGGCAGACTGAAAAGATGCATAACTTAACACCTGTCAGAAGGTACAGTGTCAACAATGGGAGGGACAAATTGAATTCACGCACAGTAGGAACTTAATACATGTGTGTTGAACAAAGGCGTGAAAGAAACTCCATCAGGTGGTAAATCCCAGAGAACTTCCTATCAGAGAGTCTGATTAACACAAGGCAGCGCAGTGTTGAGAAGCCAATTAAACTGCACTTGGCTCCAGCCTCAGCTGTGACACTTAACAGCTGTGTGATTACAAACCAGTCACTTCATCTTTCTGAACCTAATTCCTCATCTTTAAAACAGGGACATTAAACTCTGCCTACCTCAGGATTATATGAGAAGTGGGAAGTGTGGGCCCTGGAGTAAGACCATCAGGAGCTGACTCTAAGCTCTGCTTCTTCCTAGTGGAATTAAGTACTCACACTTCGCTCCATGCCAGTCCTGTCCTCAGAACTTCATGATCCGTTTTAAAGATGGCCAAACTGAGGTTTAAAGGAATAGTTTGTGCACATTTACCTACTTAGTGTACTGGGATTGAATACAGGCAAACTAATATGGAGCTTACACAAACTGCTGGGATATATTACTTTTCCCATCCAAGTTTATCAAAATTCAGTACCCTTGTATGTAAGGAGGGAAACATTATATCCACTTTATGGAAGTATTGTGAAAGTTAAACAAGAAAAATATACTCAGCAGGTAGCAAATGCTCAAGAGTATTTGTTTTCACAGTTGTTATAAAATAATAAATTACTATACTAGTTGTTGGACAATGCTGTGGACTATTACATTGTGCAGAGCCATCTGCAGGTGTATTAGGAGCATGGAGAAAGGAATCTTTAAGTTGGGTTGAAGCCTTTATGGCAGGGGAGGAGGCAGGTAGGCCCCAGCAGGGATTTGGATTTGACTATCACAGGAGATAAAGATGTAAAGCAAGAGGGGAGAGCAGCCCAAGCAGGAAGACTTGATAGAAAAAATAGTGTTCAAAAGAACACTATTTTTAGTTTAAACTAGAAGTTTAAACTTCTTAGTGTCTTATTAGTGCAAGTGAGTGTTTAGATGGTCAGAGAGAACACACATAGACACCCTGCACCCCTTTCAGGAGGGTCTGTAAGAAATTAGAGAAAGGGGCGGATGTTAGGAGCCTGCTGCTCTGGGTGCAGCTCAACACAACTTCTGACCAGTCTGTCTGTGATCTCAGTGAGTCACTGAACTTTGCATTCCATTATTTCTTCCTAGGTAAAATGGAGATCATAAAGGACTTACATCTTAGGGCTGCTTGGGGGGATTATATCATGTGGGGAAAGAATCCATAGAAGTCAAGACCCAGAGTTTTTTTCCATTCTGGCCTCCATATGGTGCTTCCTGCCTCTATTGTGGCCTCGCCTTCCCCTCCCCTCACTCCTTGAAGGGCAGCCAGGACTCTGGGTCACCCTGGGTCAAAGGCTAGCTGACTAAAGCACTGGGATGTTGCACCAGGAGGATGCTCTCAAAGGCTTATTCCTTTTGGTAGAAACACGGCCTGGATGAGCACTGGGTGTTTTTCTGTATGTTGGTAAATTGAACACCAATAAAAGTTAATTAAAAAAAAAAAAAAAAGAAACACGGCCTGGGATAAGAAAAGGTGTGAATCAAGAGGAGGGATTAGGTATGCTTCTCTGGACCTGGTTAATTGCTCTGCTCCCCACCCCCAGTATTTGCTTGGATAAGAAGTCTATCCCCAGTTTCTAGAAAACTTAGAAGAAGCTCCCTCAGTCTGAAGTTGTTAAATCATTTGTCTGTGAGCTTTTGACTACCCTTGGGACTCTTCCTTTCTTCAAGTGCTTGGTGCCTGAATCTCTGCAGATAGGAGAGATTTTAAAGGTCACTAACACTTTGTTTTGTATGAGTCAGTCAACTGCTTTGGCTCTGCCCTCATGCTGCAGGCAGACTTCTAAGGGAAGACGGATGCAAGGAGGTTAATGATCTGTTGCAAAACTGGTGAGCAAAACTCATCTTGGAGAGAAGGTGTACAATTCACTGCTGGGGAAACATGGGAGGACTCCCTTGCCTTTGTGGAATTGGAGGCTCTTCCTTTCCAATGGAAGGCTCTTCTTCAGGTGGCCTTCCTGGAGAAAACACCTAGAGAATGAATGTGACATAGCCAAAGTTATTAGGAAAAGGAAATGGCATTTACAAAAGCCTGGAAGTCAAGAAGAAAGAATAAGTCCATGATGGATTTGGGACACCTGAAGGGAGCTACTTCTGCAAATGTACCAGCCCCTCGGAAGATCTCCCCATAGAGGGAAGTGCAGTCATTGTCAGAAGCCATGCCATGTAGAACCTGGACCTGGTGTAACAAGGAAATAGAATCTATGGTGGGGTAAGAGGTACGAGTAACGTAGGTGTGTGTGGTCTGCTTTCCTTCTCCTGAGTGCCTTACCACAGTGTGACCACCACAAAGCTCCCCCTTTGGGGGCCTCAGTTTTTTCATGAATGAAACAGGGACTGGATGAGCTCCTTTCAGTTCCTCAGTTCCATGGCTCTCTGAAATTATTTTTAAAGCTGAGAAAAAAAAATCAAGTAACTACTGAAAACAGATTTCAGTCCTTATTAGGTTGCAAAATGGGAACAGAAACAGAACCTGGTATTGAGAAAGAATTAAAAAAAAACAGTTAAGGAGAGACATCTTTGATATTGAGTAGATAAAGATTCCATGGCAATTCAAGTCAGTGCTGAGCTTGAATTACCAAAAAACAAGAGCTGAATCACAGGAGAAAGAGGAAGAAAAGAAAAACCCTCCTCAGAGGGAAAGGGGCCTTTGGAAACAAGTGTCTGAGGGCCATCCCCAGGGTGGAATGGATTACTTAGTAAAGATGATGACCAGGGACTGCACAGATGTGCAATGTTTTGATGGCAGTGTTTTGGTGATGTATATCAAAGAGCATGTGCTCTGTGGGCGGGGAGGGGGCTGGATTGTGTTTGCTTGTGGGAAGATGCAGGCTGAAGGGCACAAGGAAGTTGTCACCCTTCGCTCTGTGCTCAGGCGCTGGAGGGGTCTGGCTCTTGAAGCCAGAAGGCCATTTGTAGAGCTGAGTGAGTGCCGGCAGGCCAGGCCAGGCCAGGCAGGGCAGGATGGAGGTCTGACGCCTAGTGGTGTGTGTGTGTGTGTGTGTGTGTGTGTGTGTGTGTGTAGTAGATGTCTGTTTGGGGCATGTACTTGGTGTTGCCTAGAGACCTCTGAGGCCAAGGGCCAGAATCCCCTAGGAAGCTAGATGCTTGGGGCTGCAGCTGAGCAGCTTGTCTGCTCTGCTTGCCAAGAAGCCAGGTTCTGATAAAGAATCCTAGAGAAGAGAGGAGAATGGGTTTTCTTTCCAGCAGTATTATAATACTATAGAACCAGGGCGAATCATCATCGTCTTTATCCTGGTAACAATAAATATCTGGTAGGTGTCAAATGTTAGGCTAGCTCCATTACCTACATTATTTCCAGACCTTCCAGCAACCCATCAGGTGGGCATTATTTTTATTATTGCCATTTTATTCATTTTCCCCCTCCATTGCAGAAGTGGAGTCTCAAAAAGTTTGGGCCTCAAAAGTAGTGAGTTGAAAAGATGAGGATTCATACCACATTTACCTCCTTCTCTTTCATGAGGCACAATATGAATTGTGGTTTTCAGTCCCACACAGGCCAATTTACCAGTGCTCCCAGTAATGCAGAAAAGTGACATTGTATTCACATTTATACTTTAATAAACTGAAACATAATGTCTTCATTTAATAAATAACATTATGGCTGTCCTATAATTTGCATTTTTTTGACAACTAGAGAAGGGAACAAAATTTACTGTTTGTCTTCCCAGGTGAATGAATTGTCTTCCTGGTTTTTGCCCATTGCTGGCCCTCTCATGGCACAAATGAATACAATACAGTCTGGCAAAGGTTAAGTGGCCTGTCTCAGGTCACACAGCTAGTTGTTGGAATGGCCAAGGCCAGAACTCCACTGTGGGGTCTCCTGACTGACTTATCCAGCCTTCTGCCCTATAGCTGAGCTTTCAGCACCCCTCAACCTGCCACTTTGAGGAGAGGTACTCGAAGCTCTCCTCATTCCAGAGGCTGTCCCAGGGGAACAAAGAACAAGATAGGCAGCTCCTTGACCAAAGGATCTTGACATGGAATCCTTCCTACAAAAAGCTTTGGAATCTCTTCTGATGAGTAATAGGCAACCACTCAGACACACTTTAAAATAGCTGGTTTGTTTTGAAATAATAATTTTTAAAAATGCAAAGAAGAAAAACAGCAGAAGAGGCAGATGGCATGTTTTAAAAGAGTTCTTACTGAAGATTTTAAAAGCTATTATAAAAACTAGCTAATAAACTGCCCATCACAATCCAGAGAAGAATATACCTAAGATCTCCCTGGAGCACTTGGAGACAAAAACAGCCATTACTGCGAAATCTCCTGTTTCGTGAGCACTGTCAGGTGTCATGCTAAGTGCTTCTTGAGTACTCTTATTTATTCTTCACAGCCACCTGATAAGATAGATACTGTTATTACCATTATCACCATTTTATGGCTAGGCAAACTCAGGCTTAGGGAGAGTCAGCACTTTTTTTCAAGGTCACAAGATAATACGTGGCAAAATTGGGGCCTGAACTCTTAATTCAAGGTTTGTGCTCTTAATTATTTATGTTACCAGACACCCTCTAGTCCCTTAAATGGTGCAGTGGCTGCAGCCCTCTGGCTGGCCTGTGAGGGGGTAGTTGTTATGAAAACAAATTATCCCAACCACTTTGAAGAATAGGTCTAAAAAGAGCATCCAAAGGACCATTTGTCAAGAACATTTTTCTTTTTTTTAAGATTTATTTATTTGTTTATGATAGAGAGAGAGAGAGAGAGGCAGAGACACAGGCAGAGGGAAAAAGCAGGCTCCATGCTGGGAGCCCGACGCGGGACTCGATCCTGGGACTCCAGGATCGCGCCCTGGGCCAAAGGCAGGCGCTAAACCGCTGAGCCGCCCAAGGATCCCCCAAGAACATTTTTCAATTCCAATAATTAAGGCTTAAGAAGTTAGGTAATTGGGCAGCCCTGGTGGCTTAGCAGTTTAGCGCTGCCTTCAGCCCAGGGTGTGTTCCTGGGGACCCGGGATTGAGTCCCACGCCGGGCTCCATGTGTGGAGCCTGCTTCTCCCTCTGCCTGTGTCTCTGTATCTCTCATGAATAAATAAACAAAACCTTTAAAAAAAAAAAAGAAGAAGTTAGGTAATTTGCTCTAGGTGACAACTCTACATTTTGTAGCCAAACTGACCCAGACTCAGGCATTCAAGCATCAAGTCTCCTGGGGTGTTTCCCTCCCCACTGCCGTGCATTTGTGCAAACATGCGTGCACGCAAACATGCACACAGACACACACACACACACAGACACACACACACACACCCCTTATTCAGAGAGGCCAAGAATAAAATGGGTTCAAATAACTCAAGCAAACAGTTGGTTGAAATTACAGACTCTGAGGCTGGTGGGCACCATGCCAGGGCATTCTAATTTCATCTCTATCAACAAACTTGTATCTCTTTTATAAAGAGAAGAGTCATTTTGATTTCAGCAATTCTGGCAGGAGGTTTTTAGTGTAAATTTTTCCTAGTCCTTCCTAAGTACAAATGAAGAACAGCCGTTCCCTATCTTGTCTAATGTATGGTTTTCTGTGGTACTTTTGTGAGTGAGTAGGATGAGCAGAGAGGAAGGATCCTTTAAGAGGATCAATATGCAACTGCTCTCAGCTGCCTTGTGTTGCCTCTAGCAACTAAGACTTCTCTTATAAACACATAGACAGTGCTTACTGCGTAGCAGGCACTGTTCACAATAATGTAGAAATAGTAAATCCTCATCACAACCCTATGGGAGGAGGACTGAAGAGGAGGAGGTACGTAACTTTCACGTGGGTAGTGAGCAGCAGGGTTGGGCTCAGGGCTCAGGTCACTTGACTTCTGTGCTGGTTTCCCTGTGGGTAGTGGAAAGTTGCAATCTCTTCTAACATCGAGTTGATTATCTTTGTGCAGGGTTTTTCTCATGCAGAGAGTAAGGCTGAAGTTCATGTATCTCCTGACCCTGAGAGAACCCAGCTCCAGCAAGCAATGGGAAATGAGTCAGAGTCTTGATTTTGGTGGTTTACTTTGTGAGAGAGATTTGTTGAATGAATGAACAAATGAAACAGGCTTTTTGCAGCTTCTGTCTGCCACCCAGCTATTCCATGATTTCCTTCTTTTGATCTTTTAAGACATCTAAATACCCACAAATTCAGATATTTCAGTCTATAATTGGCCTTCAGCCCCCTGTCTGCATCTGGCACAGGGGACTTGACTATATTTCACCCCTTGTACATTTGACCTCTCACTCTAAAAATAAGGGCCAGATAAATGCTTATATTCTTTATGGAACAGATGATGGTTTTACTGGGTGAATGTGGCTTATGCTTTAGAACAGCTGCATGTGTGGAAGGAAATTATTTGAGTAACCCGTTTTCAGACCTTGACACATACATTTGGCCTAAAATTCAGTATGTGCTTTCTCAAAAAGGAAATGAATGTAAACAATCTTCTCTTACATTATCCTGTACATCTGAATCGTATGTTTCGATGACTTCTCTTTTGACTCTAGTATAATATATTGGTAATGGGAAAGGAAGTCCCATTCAGTTGCCACTTTGTAATGACATGAAAACTATAGAATGTTGGAGCCAAAAGAGGCCCTGGAGATCATCAGAGGTGACCCTGTCATTTTATAAAAGGATTCTGAGACTCAGAGAAACTTGATTCATTGGGGCCCCTCACATCAGAGGTGGTGGACATGGGACCAGAGCCAGGTCCAAGCCAATTGAGTTGGATGATGCTGGGATGAGCTTTGAAAAGCTGGTGCTAAGAGATTCTCTGGCCACCACAGTTCCCTCCCTAGCCGCTCCCCTCAGCTGCCTTGCCTACACTGGAGATTGCCTGTCTGTAATCTCTGTCCTTGGGTACCTCTTCTGCACTTTGCCTGGAATCCCCTTCATGTATCTGGCCCTGGTCACTTGAACAATGTAATGGCCTCCTGACTGACAGCCCCCATCTTCTGGATCATCTCCCCACCTGCACACACAAAATATTTCTAAGACATATAACCAACATGCCCAAAAGGCCAGTCTTGATTACCTTGGTCCTTTTCTAAAATGCTCTTATCTGTTTCATTTACTGATGTGTCCCAGTCATCTAGAACAGTGCCTGACACATAGAAGGTGTTCAATAAATATTTGTTGAATACTTATCTCCTATTGAATAAGTTAGTTCTTACTCTTTTGCCTGGTGTGCAAGGCATCTGGCACTACTCTTTTCTTACTTTTCTCCTTCCATCCTTTGGCCATTAAAGAAAGAACCAAATCATTCTTTTCCTTGGCCAACAATTTACTGAGCGTTTACAATATGTCAGGCTTTTTCTAAGACTTTAGTGTATATTAACTCATTTAATTGGCACAATAACCCTACAAGGTTGGTACTGTCATTATTACCATTTTACAAATGAGGACACTGAGTCACAGAGAAGTGGAGTTACCTATCACTTGTAGGAAAAGGCAGAACTGGATTCAAGCTCCCAGTAGAATGGCTTCATAGTCTGTGCACATGATCACTGTGCTGTAACTAGCTTTCCTGTTTATGTTTAATTACAGATATCAACAATCTAGAAGTACCCAAAGTAAAAAGTGACAATCCTCTACCTCTCCAAGAAAATCGAGGCAATCCATGTGTATCTTTCCATATTGATGTATTTATATTATTATAAAACAAAAATTGACTCGTATTACAACTTGCCTTTTTCACTTAGTGTATTTTTAAGAACTTTTCATGTTAGTAGAATATCACTACCTCACTGTTTTCAACTATTGCCTAATATTCATTGTATAGATGATTTAATCAGTCCCATTGAACACTTAGTTGTTCCTAAGGGAACAATGCTGGACTGAACATCATTGTACAACTATGTGTGCAATGTTAATATTTCTGCAAATTTTTATTCCTAAAAATGTGATTGCTGAATCTCTTAAAGTTGTGATGGATATTGATCAGTGGTCCTCTCAAAAACTTGTGCCAATTTATCCTCCTGCCCATAATGTCTTGAAGTTCTCCGTGACTTTCTTTTCCTTTTCAAATGAGTTCAGGAAGTGAACACTGGTGACTTTCCTAATAGTTCCAATCCTCTCAGAGAACTTCTCTGCTTCTCACACCTCTCTTTCTGCAGAGGAAACATTTCTTCCTCCCACATGGCTCAGCTAGATCAGATTCCCCCCCTGCTCAGTCCCTCTCGCTTGTGCTTCCCCAGCCCCTCTGTTGACCTCTCTCAGTTATGCAAAGAAATAATAGGGATCCTCACTGGGACGAAGGGTTCTTTGCTGCAATTTTCTTATCAAGAGAACTTAGAAGCTACTTAGAAAAGAGTGAACTCTGTATTCCTGGCTGTGATGCCACTTCCCCTCGTGCCAGTTGAGATTGGGGTTCACAGTCTTGCAGCATTACTCTTTGTGTAGGTAAAAATGATCCCCTAATCTTGTTCAGCCTTATTTGGGGCACAGCAGTGAGTATGACTAAGAAAGGAACAAAGAGTTACAGTGGAAGGCAAAACTAGGCAAGGGCCCTTTAAGTGATGAAGGACATGGAAGAGGAAGGATAAAGGCATAATGCTTGCTGAACCCCTCCTTTGTGCCACTCTCTTAGCTTGCTTGGTGCTTTACATACATTATTGCATTTTAGTCCTCCAGGGAGAACAGACTAAACAGATGAGGAATGTTCTGTCTGGAAAAATGAGGAGGATATGAACAAAGTTTCTAAAGTCATAAATAGTTCTAGTGTAACTACTGGGAAGAAGAAAAGATACCCCTTGAAGTGAGGGCAGAGCCAGTCAAGTACAAGAGAAAGGTAGTAAGTAGTACTTCTCAAAGTGGCAAGTAAACACTGGACTCTATAACCAGAAGTGTGGTGCCGATGGGAAAATAGATTATTTTTAAAGGTTTTAGAAAACTGCATGGTAATAGGTTGCTTAGGGTCCTTAGCCATTTTTGTTGATGCCAAGAGATCCAACGCTGCTTATGGCCCTAGTGTCCATGAAGGTATCTAGGTTGGAAATGGGTGGAAAGAGGACCTTCTGAGATTCCTTCATCTCTCTTTATTTTTTTTAAAAGATTTTATTTATTTATTCATGAGCGACAGAGAGAGAGAGAGATTAAGAGACACAGACAGAGGGAGAAGCAGGCTCCATGCAGGGAGCCCGACGTGGGATTCGATCCCGGACCTCCAGGATCACGCCCTGGGCCAAAGGCAGGCGCTAAACTGCTGCGCCACCCAGGGATCCCCCTTCATCTCTCTTTAAACCACAGTCTCTCTACTACTTATCTTTTGTAAATTCTAGACTTCTACCTGAGATTTCTCTTGAAAATACTTTTTTTGTTGTTGTTATTTAAAAAGTCCACAAGCCATTGCATTAGTTTCTTTGATTTCATTGTTGGAGATGAGCCCCAGGCTAAATGGACCATGGGTATAGCCAACTGTGGTGGATTTACCGCAGACCAAGGCTCCACTGTTGCTTCTCTCACTTCCATAGCATAGGCTGGGGTTTGTTGGGCTCCTTGTCCATTCCTGACCCTGTCTGTTCACGGGGGAGGGCAGGGAAGAGAGGGCAAGTATGCCAGCAGGAACTGTTCCCTGGTCCTGGTAGAACAAGCCCAGTCTATTCATCAGACTTCCTGGCCCCTACCCCACTATGCCCCAGGCAAGGTCTGAGCTCCTCTGCAGCTGGGGGCCTCTGGGAGCTTTGCCCGCTGGGTGCCCCAGGACAAGTCAGGGAGGCCTCGGCGTCCACCTCACTCAAGTTCATGCCTCCTCTGAGTTCCTTATTTAATGCCTCCTCTTGCCTGGCCTTTGTGGTGGTCTCTGAGTCAGAAGATGGGGTTGAAATCTCTGCATGGCCATCTTGCAGCTGTAAGATGTACAATACTCTAAACTTTTCTCCAAACCTTGGTCATGTGTCTATTTTAATAGGTTCCTCTGGGGCAGTTGCAAGGATGAACTGAGATAATGCAAATGACACACTTTAGCAGAGTGCCTATAATGAGGGATACCCTCAACTGTCCTCAGTGATCATGGTTGCTGTGATGATACGTCATTTTTATGCCTCCTTTCATCATTGCCAACATCCTGGTCCCGGACCTGTGACTTGGAAGGAACTTTTGATTCCTGCCATGATACCTGATTGTGAACCACTAATTCTCCACCCAGACATCTTCCTATTTCTTTCCAGTTCTTCAGCTTGCCTGATCAGACTGATTTTTCTGTGCTTGACAGTATTTAGGTTGACATCATAAAGGAGAGCACACAATACACGGGAATACATAATAACAACACTCTATTTTTTTAAAAAAGATTTTATTTATTTATTTGAAAGAGAGAAAGTGCATAACCAGGAGGAGGGGCAGAGGGGGAGAGAGAAGCAGACTCCCTGCTGAGTGCAGAGCCCAACCCAGGCTCCATCCCAGAACCCTGAGATCATGACCTGAGCCAAATGCAAGACACATAACCGACTGAGCCACCCAGGCACCCCAATAACAACCCTTTTTGTGCTGTTATTGCATTTAGAGAAGTATGTAGCTCCAAAAGTACTCATATACTAATTCATATTTGATAGTCTTCCTATTTTGAATTGAACATTTCAGATGTCAGTGACAAAGCTGGGGACATGTTACACATCAAGACATATTGCTTTGAATTGATTTATATATACTTGCAGGTTTCCCTTTGAACCTGGGAGCAGGAAGAGAAAGTCACAGTTTAACTTCTGCTTCTCTGTAGCTATCCTATAATAAGCTTCTAAAACATAAGGAAGAACTGGTTTGGGTGTTAATGAAAAAAATTTTATCTTTGACCTTATTTTTGTTTTAATGTTCCCAAATTGATCCCAATCAACAGCTGTTAAGATTTTTGTCAGAATCATTGCATTCCCAAAAGCTGAAACACCTGAGATAAAGAGAAAATGCAACCCAAAATGTTTAAAAATAAAATAGTGAAACTCCTTTAATGAACAGAAAATGGCTTTATGTTTATAGGAAAGACATTGTAAATAAAATCATTTGCCTCTGTAACCAGCAAGTCCTGCCATCTTAAGGGCATATTAGGTCTCTTCGTGCCAAAAATCACAAGCCTTTCATTCTTGTTCTCATGGTCTACTGCAGTGCTCTATTCAGAAAGTTGTGGGATGAATTTTTTTTTCTAGGTCCTTTGATGTTCCTCAAATGGAAACACTTTAAGTCGCAAGTTTGGAGTATGTTTTTAGACTAGAGCAGAACCAGAGTCCAGGGGAATGTTTCACATGGGTTTTGATGTTAGAATCGTTTCGCAAATCCTGTTTGCCTCTCAATATTGTACATGGATTATAGACCCTTTTTAAGATTTGTCCAGAAAATAACCACTCATGAAGAAAAAGTTTATGCACAAATATGTATATCACAGCAGGCTGAAGACCTGGAATAACTACAATTTACTCTACAAAGAGAAAGGTTAATTACTCTGTGGTTGAATCATGGGGAGCAGCTTTACATAACAAATAAAGTAGTGTCTTAATAATGTGGAGAAAACTTGGTTGTCATGCTATACAGAAAAAGCAGAATATGAATGGTGTATAATACAATCACAACTATTACATGTGAAAATATAAGGACAGTGGTATCACAGGCAGTCTTTTGCTTTTCTTAATTTTCTAATTTTTCTGTAATGAGGGGAATGGATGGGAAACATTTGGGGGGCTAAATATAGGAGCATTATCCTTTTTTGTTGGTGATTTTCAGTTTGATTGGATTTGTAGTGCTATAAAAGTTTTCTTTGATTTTTCTAGAACAGTTTCTCAACCTCAGCCAATTTTCTAGGCTGGATAATTCTCACTTGTGGGAGTGGTCCTGGACATTCTAGGATGTTTAACAGTACCATTGGCCTCTACCCATTAGATGCTAGTAGCACGTCTTCAACTGTGACAACAATGTCTGGCAATGTCTCCACATATTGCCAAATATTCCCTAGGGGAGCAAAATGGCTGAGAACCACTGTTCTAGGATCATGATACTTTACCAAATGTCCACTCCTCTGTGCAGTAAGAGGGACCAGAGAGATGGTGAACCAGGAAGGAGAATGTATGTACCAGGGGGTTTTGGTGAATGACTTAAGCCTGGAGCTAGTAAGACCTCAGGTCAGTGTAGTGAAGAAGGGGCAGAGATAGGGAGAGAGGAGTCCTGGAGACCCTTCCAAGGGGAAGCAGGTACAGTGTTCACAGTACATTGTTTTCACAAAGAGGCCATGGTGCTGGCAGTCCAGAAGCAACCTGACTCCGAGACATGCACCAAGAGCTAGCAGTATCTGTTCAGTTGTGCACAGCATGGAGAGGGCTAGGAATTCTCTCGTTCATGAAACACTTGTTTGCCAGAGAGGTGCTTGGCATTAAAAAAGTACGGCAGGAGGTAGCAGAACTCCAGGGTGGGGTTCAAGGAGAGGTCTTCAGCCTCTTGCAGGCAGAGGTGGAGTGAGGAAGGAGTCTGCCAAGCAGCAAGGCTCCAAAGAACAGAAATATGAGCAGTTCCGGTCACAAGAAGGAGGTAGACCCCTGACTTCCCAGCCAGAGATGGGAATGAAAGCAGAAGCGCACTTGACTAGACATGGTGGAGCCTGCACCAGAGACCTAAGCTCCTTAAATTCCTCCTGACTCCGAACAGGATTGTCCTCCGAACCTGGGGCAACACACAGCTGGCAGGTGGAAGAAGCAGAGCCTCAGAGGGGGAGCTGGCTGAATGGGCAAGAGCCCTGAGGGCACTAGCCAGGTGGAAGTGAGATGGTGCAGGGTCTCAGGTCTCGATTGAGACGTTACACATGTTCTGTGAGGACAGGAAGAGACAGAGTCAGTTTTCCTATAGGAATGATCAAAGAATGTGCACTTTTTGAGTTTTGATATGCAGTGCTAAATTACCTTCCAAAATGACGGTATAATGATCAATGGGTAAAACATGATTTTAATATTTTATAGTGTTTAAATAATAAATTTATTATTTAAATTTATTATCTTAAATGTTTACAGAGGTTCATAGCTGTTGCAGCTTTGTTTCTGTGACCTGTTTTTGATCACATCTCTGATTTATATGATGTCTAGTCAGGAACACAATCCCAAATAATAAACATATATTTGGGAAAATATACTTTATGACAATCCACTTTATGGCGCGATTTCCAGAAACGATGTGACACAAAGTAAAGATTGTCTGTAAGGTTGGTGTTGTTTTATCTGTTCGTGAATTTTCATGCTTTTGTCTTCTTCAATGGCTAATTTATTTTCTATCCTCTACTAGAAATGTATATTTAATGAAGTTTGAATGTTCTTTTTAAAAAGTGTGTAGAGCACAGGAAGATGAATAGGTGGATGAGTAAGATGGTGGCTCAGTTGAATATTATGTGTATCTTCTCTTTCATGAAATAAGTCCATTCAATTAGTTTGAATAATATGAAGTTTCCATTTTATAGCTCAGAAATGGTCAGATATCAGCAATTTTGTACGATTCAGTTTAATAGTAATGTTGGCTATAAAGAAAATTTTTGTGAAATGAATATTCTGCTTTTCATTACTTTCTTAAAAATTTAGAGATTCATTTTCCTGAAGACAGAGTTGAAAACTTTGGCTGTGTATCCTTCTGGGCATGGCTGGAATTCAACAAATTATTCTTGCTTAGGCTGGTGTTTCCATTGGAACAAGAGTTCTTAGCCCTGGCTGTTCATAAAATCACATTTAAAACTGGGCAAAGATACTGATGGCCCCTGCTACAGGATGATAAGTCAGAGCCTTGTGGGGGGGAGGAAGGAAAAGGGGAAAGGCTCATGCCTCACTACCTTCTGTCCCCTGCGTGACACTAAGGTACAGTTACCTTTGAGAACCATGCACTAAAATTCCACTTTAAGGAGTCTTAGCAAAGCTTTTTTAGGCCCTAGAAAACAAAAACAGCAACTCTGCTCCTGATCTATTTTCTGAACTTGTTTTGAACCAAGTTCCAAGGATGAAATGTGAAAAAAATTTATACTTAACTTGATTGAACCCATATTTTCATTTTCACTCAGTAGCACATTTATTGGGTGCCAACTATGTGCCTGGACCTATGGATCTGGGTATTTGGGGGAAACAGATTAATGATAAGTAAAAGGAGAAGAGTTTGGACCCTTGAAAAAGCCATAGGATTATATGAAATGTCCAGAACCGGCAAATCTATATAGATAGGAAGTAGATTGGTGGTGACCTAGGCCTGGGGAGGTTGGGGAGAAAATGGGGAGTGACTGCTAATGGGTATGGGACTCTTTTATTGGATAATAAAAGTGATATAAAATTGATTGTGGTGATGATCGCACAACTCAGTGAATATACCAAAAACTATTGACCGTACACTTCAAATGGATGAATTGTGTGGCTTGTGAATTAGGTCTCAATAAAACTGCTATTAAAAAAAAAAAAAAGCCACAAGTATCCTTCACTGGGAGGACTTCACACTGAGTAGTTGAATTGGGACTGGCAAAGGAGAAACTCAGTGCTATACCCTCATTCCTTTCAAAATTGACAGAACTTAAAATGGGGACAATTCTGAAAGCAAAATGAAGTAAATCCTGATTGGTGACATTTAATTATCACCTGTATTCCAGATAGCATGTGAATGATGAGACAGGAAGATGGGCCAGGAGCCATGCATATGTCCTAGGACATCCAATGTGTGAGAAAGAAACAAGAACTTTCATAGAACTGACTCAGTCCCAGGGCTCCTAAGTGTTTTACTTTTATAATTCATATAATCACCACAGTCTTATCCCCATTCTCCTTAGTGAAATGAGGCACATAGAAGGTAACTGTCCCAAGGTCATGCAACCAGCCAAGTAGTGACTTTAAGATTGCCTTGAAGAGCAGATAGGATTCTGATAGGTGACAAAGGAAAGCTTGGGTGTGCTGAGTTTGGAGGGATGGTGGTAATAAGCAGCTTGGAATGGCAGGAGCAGTGGATCCCTGGAGGGTAGTAACTGAGAATGAGTCCAGAAGGGTGGACAGATGATGGAGGCACTGTCATGACTACATCCCAAGATGCCGTGGGGTGGTCACCATTGGAGATGATTGAGTCAAACCGAGGCTTAAGAAGGCCATGTATTCTCAATGCTCAGGTATGTGTTTCTGTCTGATGTGTGTGTCTCTGGGTCTGTTTAGCAGCAGCTATGAGTGTATTGTCTGGAGCACCACCCAGTGTCATCTACATCTTACCTGGTGCTCATGTAAGACACACCATAGGATCTGCCATCCCACTTGACCCCATGATCTGGCGTCTGGTTGGAGTAGCCATCAAAAGAGAAGTCACAACAACCTGGGGGAACTACAGATCCTCCAAGGACCTGCCTTAGAACCTTAAATTCTTTGCCATGATACCACAGCCCCAGCCCAGGGGCTCTCACCAAGCCCAGAATGCTCAGAACATTTGGCGTCAGACCTCCTGGATGAAAAGGCAAACTCTGTACAAAGGAGAAGGAAAATACTGTTCTCCTTTGACCCCCTCACTCTCTTCAAGACAGGAGCAAGTTGGGCTTCCCAGCCTTCTCCCCCTTCCCACCGGGATGGATAGGGATGAACAGTAATGCAGCTAACAAGGGCAGAGGAGGGAAGGACATCCAGCATCTTTGGCTGACAGTCTGATCTCCAACCCAAACCTGTATTCAGAGCCAGCAACTTTTCATCCCCATAAACTCATCCCTGTGCACCTTCCTAGCCCAGTGTTGTCCATCTCAGAGCTTAGTTCATTCAGGAAGGTTTTCCTTCAGATTGCTGTCTGTTCTGACTTCCTCTCCTGCTTGGATATTTATAACAAGCTTCATAGCTCCTCATACCTTACAGGTAACTTTGCTTTTTATTATGATCTCCATGTTACCCAGATAATCAGGAATTCACAGTACAGCTGCTCTTGCCTTATTTTTTCATCCACCGGCCTTACTATAGGTTCATGTATTACACCCTGTCTCATGCCCTTGCCTGATTTGGGGGATGTGGTAGCTACTCACTTCCCCCATGAAGTCAGCCTGTTCCACTTGCCTGAACCTTTCTCTTCTCACTTATTATCTCCTGTCACATCCTGTCCACTTACCTGAACCTTTCTCTTCTCACTTATTATCTCCTGTCACATCCTGTTCATTAACTTTCCCTATTACCTGACCTGCCTTCCAGCCACCTCTGGTCATGTAAGAGACACTCAATGAAGCAGGGGTGAGTCATTGATTAATGGGTGAGTGCTTCATAGGTTGGTGCTTCATAGGATGGAGGGTGATAATTGTTCTGATGTCCAAAACCAGGCAAACAGCAGGTGCCTCCAGAGCAGACTTATCTCAGACTCACTGTTCTTCTTCATGCCCCCAACTCCCTCTTTCCATCCTGAGCTTCAAAACTGCATCTTTCTAGGATTCTCTTCTTGTCAAATTCTTTCCCATTCTTAACTGCTCATACAGTAGATCTCATTTATCCTCACATTCACTATACATACACTTCTTGGCTTTGCTTATTTTTTATTTCTCGTGTCTGAAAATAATACTAGATATGATTTTTTTTTAACGCTTTGTGAGTGGCCTTTGATTGATTTTGGAAATAGAGAAAGGATTCATGGCCTTGATAGGAAAAGGTTGCTCCGTCTGTCTTAAGAATTCTTAGAAATGTGTCCTGGGCAAAACATGGATGAGGAAACCTGCTGGAGGAACTGACGGAAACAGAATTAGCCCAGTCAAGGATAGCCATGCCCTCCTTCCTAACACAGAATATGTCCTACTTCCTGCTTTCTCCATGGCTGACAGGTGAAGAGTGGAAAAGGAGCAGTTTGGAGGGAGGGCATCAAAAGAAAAGAACTCCTATACCCCTGACTTCCTGGAGCCTGTTTCTTCTCTATTCTTAATGCCTCTACCTCCTATTTTGTAGTACATCATAGTCACTGCTATATCACAAATCAGCAACAGTTAAGAGGGTCATCTGTGGTCTCTCCATCAGTTTGGCTCCATGCCAGGTCCCCATAAGTGCTTCTTCTCCATCCATGATGAGCACAAATATAGCTCCTTCCTCTCCCCTTCACTCACAGGAAGTAAATGGCTAAGCACCATTGGGGTTCTTATAGTGAGGGCACAAGATTTTGAGAAATGGAAGAGCACAGGGAATGAGCTTCTCAGTTACAAAAGATAGCCTGATGATAGAACCCTCTAGCTGAACCCTCATTTTTTCTCCAGAAGACACCCACTGATGTTCAAAGAAACCACAGAAATGACTGGGATTTACACTGAAGTATGGCCCAATCAGAAGTCTCCTTCTTCCAGCTCAGTACTGCATGCACTAGGCCTCCTTTAGTTCCTACCTCCTTTGCTGACAGTGAGCCTCAGCTGCCCTGCCCTCCCTCTAGGGAGGCGATGATGCTCTCTGCATTATCTTTGCCTCCTTCCTTTGTCATTACTGGTAATGTCCAGTAATGATGCCAAGAGCTAGCTGAATCAATTCAGGGAACATATGATGAGTTCCAACTGTATGCAGCAGATCACTGGATCATGGCAAGTGCAAAGGAGAAAATCCTTGAGACACCCACCAGTGATTGATCCCAGTGGGGTCAGTCATGCCTGTCAGGAGACACACTGTTGTTGGCATTGCCTTTAATTATATGTAGTCACATTTGTATAGTATCCCTTACAAGCTCTTAGAAAATAATTACTGCATTCAGTTATTCAGGGTCTCTGCAAGTGAAAGACAAAGGTATTTTAGACTGTTGCAACCCAGAGAATCTGGAGACAAGGAGAGAGCTCTTAAGTTTCCTTTTTACACAATGGAGCTTCATACCATTATTCTGTATATAATCTTTTTACCAAAACACTGTCGCCTATTTCTGTCAACAAAAGACCTCTTTGTTTTGATAGCCAAGAAAAACCTTAGGCTCAGTAGAGACAACAGAACAGGCTTTTTAAATGACAAAATGTAAGGGCCAAAATGCCTTATTTTTGGAATGTAAATTAGAAGCTTTTATTTTTTTTTTTTAATATGAGTGTAGTCCTCCATTTTGATGAACTTTAGGTGCTGTTTTGTTTTGTTTTAATAATACCCATGTAGTTCTTTGGAATGCACCTCATGGTGACTATATCTTTTGTATCTGACTACAGAGTAGGCACAGATGAAGTGGAAGGTAATAGCTTTCTCATACCTCTGAGCATGTTATATTTGACCTTCGATCTTTCCATATGATCCTATTCCTGAGCATATGTGCTTATGCACACACGTTAGCCAAGAGCCTCTCTAACAAAACAGAAGCCCTCTATCTGGGGGAGAGAGTCCCTGACTCTTCTTCATTAACTTGCATACAGTTCTCCATTATTTTGGAAACTTCTTGAAGGCTTACATTTCCACTTCTATATTCCCAAGATGGAGAGGAAGGCAGTGTTTCCTTCAGTCTTTCCTATCTCTTTCTGGCTCTATACATCCAGCTAGACAGGGAAAGTTCTCAATCGCTACCCACTTTGTCAGATGCCTGTCTCATTGTTACACTGCAGGTGTGAATGAGGTCAGTGGTCTCTCTCCGGTTCCAGGCTGGTAGATAATGTTGAGCACTTTGTCCATTCCCACTGGCTTTTGTTAACAAGGAAACCGTCACAATGTAAGAACTCTTAGAAGTGATCATCTTGGGGCACTTGGGTGACTCCTGTCAGTTGTGTCTGACTTGGGCTCAGGTCATAATCTCAGGGTCTTGGAATCAGCCCTGCGTTGGACTTCATGCTCAATGGGAGAGTCTGCTTGTCTCTCCCGCTGCACCTTCCTCCACTCATGCTTGCTCTCTCTTCCTGAAATAAATAAATAAAATCCTAAAAAAAAAAAAAGTGATCATCTCTATCCCATTGGTTCCTTGAGAGCTGAGACTGGATCTTATTTGATATTACATCTTCAGCATTTAGCATGCTACCCCTAGAAGGGTATTGGTGTCCGCAGACAAAGGAGATAGAATCCTCCAGCTATAAACTTTTTTTTTTTTTTCTACTGAAGTTACTTCCATGGTTGTTAGCTTAGGAAATATTTGTGAAAGGGAATAGTTCTGGGCTAATTGCATTCGCTTATCAGAACTCAGAAAGACCTTGTCTACACCCAAGGCTCATTACTCACTATCAGTTCCAACCACAGGGAGCCACTCTGCACTTGCTGTTCCCTCTGTTTAGAATGTTTTCTTCTCAAAAAAAAAAAAAAAAAAAGTGTTTTCTTCTCTCATACCTGATTCTGCCCTCACTTTTGGCTGGCTAACTCTTACTGTCTTTAGGTTATGTTTAGTTGTTACAACCTAGGAAAAGCTCTCCACTCCCCCACCTCCATGGCCTTCTAAAACCCTCTTCTGTGTTACCAAAGTACTCTGTGGTCACACCATTGCAGAATCGCATGCTATAAAAGAATTTCTCATTTTCTGGCCTACCTCCCCGGATACTTGGTTACTCTCTTGAAGACAAAAACTGTTTTATTCATCATTTTCTTCTGGCACACTGTTTGGCACAAAGTCCACATTCAGTAAATATTTGTTAAGTGAATGAAGGAATGGAGTCCAAACAAGGAAGACATTCGTAGGCATAGATTTCTTCCTCTTCAGAGATTAGGATGCAGCCAGAGACTTTGTCCATGTCTACCTTGCATGCCAATCTGTGCCACTCCAAGAATTCCCCTGAGTGAGTGCTCCTGCCTGGGACCTGGTTGTTACTTACGTTCTGTCAGAGACTGCCCTTCTCTGCATGGGGGTCCCTAGGATTTCCCCCCAAGCTGGGCTATACCCCTTTCCTATACCATTCCTCAACTCTCCATCCTGTCCAGGCTCCTGATGCCCTTTCTCTCCTAGATTCAGCAGTTCCTCTCCCAGGCTCCATGTCTTCCTGACCTGAGTTCGATGATCACTCTGTCTCCTGGAAACCTGGTGCTCTCCATTCACTCATCATGGCCCAGTCCATTTGCTTTGCCTGAAGCATGTTTACTGGTTAGCATGTGGTTGTTGTCAACCAATTGTTAAGCCTGATTCTACCTTGGATGAAACCTGAAAGTCTATACTGCTAGTTCTAAACAACTCTCAAGTCTTACTGGTAGCATGAGGCTCTGAAGTGGGTGCTGTCATGCCTGCAGCCAGCTTGATGAGTTAAGGCCAGGAGTCAGCTTACACAGGGTGCTGTGTTTCAGGGTCGGTCTAATGTTGGATCACTACCAAATTTCTATTCCTTGGAGATTAGGGGGAAGAATGTCCCTAGCTCCTCTCTGGTGACCATTCATTTAGCCCCCATTAGAGGAGAGACTTTCAAGGATTAAACCACCGCAGATTTCCAGTAGAAGAAATGCAGTACATTCAATAATGACAAACAACTATCTACTGACAATTAGAGGAGGGTCTCTGCTTACAGATCCTACTAGTCTACACTCCTTTATTCCTACCTTCTTCCTTTGCCCTCAGAAATGAAGCTCAGAGAATCCCCATCAAAAGATGGTGGGAGGGGACGCCTGGGTGGCTTAGTGGTTAAGTATCTGCCTTCAGCTCAGGGTGTGATCCTGGGATCCTGAGATCAAGTCTCACATGAGGCTCCCTGCAGGGAGCCTGCTTCTCCCTCTCCCTATATCTCTGTCTCTCTGTGTGTCTCATGAATAAATAAATAAAATCTTTTTTTAAAAAAAGAAAGGTGGTGAGAAGAAATGAGGGGTGGAGGAGAGACACAGGCAATGGGAATAAAGGGAAGGCAAGGCGAGAGCATGAGGAAGATAGGAATATCAGGGGATTTGAAATTGGGGAGGAATAAAAAAATTTGAGAGTGAAGAAACCATGGGGATCCAGGGAAAGTTGGAGAAAATATCCCCAGGAGCAACCTGGACAGAAAGAAAACAGAGAAATAAGAGGAATAAAGAAGCCTGCTTTAACTGCCACATGAACCAAGAGGGGATACATATATATATGCCAAGATATCTCCACAGGAGATACATTATATATGTATATAATATATATAATATACATATTATATGTTATATATTTTATATATATATGTATATATACACTAGAATATAACTTAGCCATCAAAAAGAATGAAATCTTGCCATTTGCAGTGACATTGGATGGAACTAGATGTATTATGCTAAGCAAAATAAGTCAGAGAAAGACAAATACCATAGGACTTCACTCATATGTGGAATGTAAGAAACAAAACAGGTGAACATATGGGATGGGGAAGAAAAGAAAGATACAAACCATCAGAGACTCTTAATGATAGAGAACAAACTGAGGGTGAATAGAGGGAGGTGGGTAGGGGATGGGCTAAATGAATGAAAGAGATTAAGGAGGGTTCCAGAAACCAATATTGCACTGTATGTTAACTAGAACTTAAATAAAAATCTGGGAAGAAAAAGAAAACAAAAACGACAGATTACTTCCCCACTGCTACTAGATGGTGGCATTAAAGAGTCCAACACGATCAGACAAAGACCAGGCTCTTTCCTCTCTACTGCCAGGCTTCTATTCTGCTGTTCCATCTCTGGTGGTCAGAGCAGTATATTCTGGGAGATCAGCCTCGGCAGTCTTCAGGCAAAGAGCAGAAGAAGGAAATGCAGTGTTGGTTGGTCCAGAAGCAATGACTCCAGGCAGTCCAGGGCAGAAGAGGCCAGGACAGAGTGAGTGGGGGGATTCAGTTCGCACAAGAAGCAAGCAGCCTGGCCCTCTGGGTCAGCCTTGGTCCCCTCCACCTGTTGTGGACACACAGCAGCCTGGAGCCATGGGATTTCAGGAATTTTCTGCCCCCCTCACAGCTTCACATGTGCATAGCTTAGCAAGAATGTTGCTTCTGAGCCTCTGAGCCAAGGCATCATGGTCCGCAGGATTTGTGAGTTTGTTTTTTCCTTACAGGGGCTTTGTCCCCATGTGATTCATTAATTGACCCATTGCTCCTTAGAGCTGCAGGGAGCCTGGTAGTTCAGGTCATTAAATCCCTTCTGTCGGCCTAATTCATGGCTTGACATCACAAGCCTCACAACATAATCCATTTGTCCTGATTTGATTGATTTTTTTTCTTTCCAAGAGGCGTCCTTAGCAGCCAGGTTTTCTCATTATGATATGATTCATCTGTATGGTAATTCCCATTAGAATTAGTATCTCAGACATGATTCATCCTTGGTAATATTAAGCCAGAAGCATCATTTCAGAAAGGCCTGTTCCAATCACAAGGACTTTCTGTGATAGATGCCCCATCATTCAGCTAGTATTTGTAAAATTTACTCTGTCCTGGACTCTAAGCTGGGGCTTTGGGGAATATAGATATGGACTTCACCCTTGACTCAGGAGCTCCCATTCTGAAAGAAAGGTGACATGAATGTGAGTATTTATGGAACAGATAATGAGAAGTGCAGAGATAAAGAGTAACATTTTTTTAAAATTTTTATTTATTTATGATAGTCACAGAGAGAGGCAGAGACAGAAGCAGGCTCCATGCACCGGGAGCCCGACGTGGGATTCGATCCCGGGTCTCCAGGATCGCACCCTGGGCCAAAGGCAGGCGCCAAACCGCTGCACCACCCAGGATCCCGAGAGTGACATGTTCTACTTAAAGTCTTAGGTAGTGATTCTCAAACTTTATCAGTAATCAAGGTCACCTGGAGGACTTGTTACAACACATTTCAGGCCCCAGCCCAAAGGTTTCTGATTCACTAGGCCTAGTGTAGGGCCCAAGAATTTGCATTTCTAACCAGTTCCCAGGTAATGATGACATTATGGGAACTGTACTTTGGGAAACTGGCTCTAAACCTTCAGTGATTTCTCTGTTGGCTCCCTTTCTCTACAGCCTGCAGGGTGCTAAGCAGTGCACTCTGTGCTGGAGATAGCCTGTTAAATAAGACATGGCCCCAGGCCTCTCTGGGAACTCACAGCCTGGGAGGGGAATAAAACAGTGACTTCCATATGTCACAGACGTGCCTCTAGAGAGTTTTGCAAATGGGCAGTTGGAGCACAGAAAAGAAGATGGTCTTTTCTTGCTAGTGCCTGGAGAAGGCTGCATGGAGGAGGCAAAGTCTGAATGCAAGGATAAAATGTGGATTGAAAGAAGTTATGTGGAAGGGCTTTTCCAAATGTTAAATTCCCAGTTTATCAAATGTCCTGGGACACCCTCTCACACTCCTTCTTAGATGTTTCCTGCAATAATAAAGGTTCAGCTTACTTCCCATTGAAGCAAATGGCGGAGCTCTGGTTAATTGGCCTGGCCTTAGCAAAGCCTTTATTTTTGGCTCCCTGAAGCTGTGTTTGGTCAGCGTCTCGTGCATGGTCTGAATATTCTCAGTAGAATGGAATTCTCCGCACAGGCACTTGAATGGAATGTGGAATGAAAAGCAGAGGAAACGACCACCTGCTACCAATATCCTGCTCCCTGTTTCTGCCACTAGGTCTGCAGATTGCTTCAGCCCTTATCCCCTAAAACAGCCTCATTGCTTTTGTTGACTCTTCAGGAAATATGGCAGTTCCTCCATCATTCCATTTTGTTTAGACACACATACCCCTCAAACTTCCAGTATTTTCAACCTTCTTAAACACTGCTTCTAGATTCCAGAAGTTAGGAAAAGGGCCCAGGAGACCAGTAAAAGGGGTTTCCAAACCACAGCTCCTAACTGCATTGTTACCCAGCCTATTTACTCACAGTTAACACATAGTTCAAATAAATGTGATTATTTGGTTTTCTGGCTCAGGCTACTTTAAGAATTACATTATGGGGAGATAAGGTGCTATTAGAAGTGCATAATTGTCACTAGTGACAAATGACAACTGATATTAAAGAACACTGATAAGATAGAGGGAAACAGAAGATCCTAACTAGGGGCACCTGGGTGCCTGAGTCAGTTAAGTGTCCAACTCTTGGTTTCTGCTCAGGTCATGATTTCAAGGTTATGAGATCAAGCCCAGTGTGGGACTTTGCACTCAGCAGGGAGTCAGCTTCCCTCTCCCTGCTGCCCCTCCCCACCCCATACCCACTCTCCCTCAAATAAATAAATAAACCCTTAAAAAAAAAGAAGACCCTAACTCTACACTGTATTAGAAAATAATGATCAAAATTGTCATCAAAATTAAGGTTAATCTCCTCCATCTCCCATTTAAGAAGGCTAGGAAGCATGGATCACTGAACAGTAACACTAAGATAATTGAAGATACTGTTGGCTAACCCTTTATGTTGAAGAATATTCTTTGAATTAAGCTGAACTAGGAGAGTCAAGATATGAATGTATATCCTGTTTTTTTAAGCCCCAATATTTCCAAATCATCATTTTCCTGCAGAATCAGGATGGAAAATAGATCAGATTAAGCATTCTCAATCAGCAAATTATAATAAAATAATGTTAAACTATTGGCAGATATCTCAGAACAGGCCACATTTGGTTAGTAGCAATTAGGAGCCTCATTTGGGTATAGCTATTCTGGATACTTTGTAAACATTTGATGCCATTTCATGTGATTCCCATGTCTGATGTTCAGCAAATACGAGTGACATTACAATGTCTCCTATAGTTCAGATGACTCCAATAGATTCATGACCAAAAAACTGGAGAATTCTAGCCAAGTTCTTGGAGAAGATATGGAATAGAGACATTTATTAATTTAATCAAGAACTTATTGAGAAACTATTATGCCAAACACTCCTAGGCACTAGAAATAGAGCCATGAAAAGAGAAGCAAAATCCTATTGAAGTTGATATTCCAGATGGAGGAGACAGCCAATAAACAGAATCCTACAATGATCCCTCTTAAAAGTGATTTCTTTGACAACTGTAGTATAGGATTCCCTAACTGGTTAGTAGCACTGATGGAGAATCCTAGTGCTAAATCCTAGCTTTGTGCATACTCGTTCTTTAAGTCGTGGTAATCTCTCTTCCTAGAGCTGTTCTGAAGTTTTAATGAAGTCATGGCTCAAGACTCAGTACCCACTTCATTTTAAGCACTCAGTAAATGTTGCTGTGATTACAACATAGATAGATATGATAGATATATCTATCTGATATATCGACTATCTGATGGTCGATAGATACCTAAGTAACAAGCCGTCTTCTTGTTGAAAGATTTCAGAAGATATGCCATCAAATCTAGGAACATCATAATTTTCCATAACTCTGACCCCAGAAAGATAGCTTTTAAAGCAGAGCAAGTTATGAAATTTACTCCCCTGGACCAGTACCCTCTTTGATCCCAGTAGAAGTCAAATTAAGACAAAGCTCTTGGTAGCTGTGTAGAAGGAGCTCTCCTCCTGGGTGAGTGCTGTGGATGTGGTATATCTGGCTTCTTCATGCCTTTCCATGCACCAAAGTCTTTGGCTTTGTCTTATCTGAATTGCCCCAGCTCTCCTCAGTCTTGGATGTTTCTTTTATTTTGTTTTAGTTCTGAACTCTGTGTCTCAGTGCTGGTTTCTACAAGGTATCCCTCTTTCTTGAGTCATAAGGAACGCAAATGTTTTCTTAAGTTTGTCCAAGCATTACTTGCTTTTCTGCAAGTAACTTCATAATATCAAGGTCATCCTGCTCAAAGGTAGCACCTTGGCATAAAGGGAATATAGTGTACCTCCATGAAAAAAATCCACTCACAGTCCGCAGTCATTGTCACGCGGAGCCATGAGGGGTGCTGTTGGCAACATTGATCTATATAGCTATCTATGTAAATCTTAAATCTCTAAGAATTTAACAATGACCCAATGTAAAAACCTCGACTCCTTTTCTTTCCTCATTCCCAACACTTCAGCAAGTCCTGTGGAATCTATATTCAAAATATATCTTGACTGTATAACAGTCTTCAGCATTTAATTAACTTGTTTGGCCCACATATGTATTGTCTGCACACTAAGATGAAGTTCTTCCTGCTCACTGTTGGATACCCAGTAATTGGGCTTGACTTAACATATGTGCTTAATAAATATAAATCAATTGTTGAGTGAATGAGTGGACACATACCTGTTTGGCAAACTCAGATGCTGTGTTGTGACATGTTGATTTTATCTCAAAAAAGATATTGGCCTATACAGGGTAGTGGTGTCTAGTTTTCAGCATCTTTAATATCACATTAATCGAGTGAGATAAAGTGTATGTATTTTTTTTTTACATTGTACTCTATATTTTTTTTTTTAATTTTTATTTATTTATGATAGTCACAGAGAGATAGAGAGAGGCAGAGACACAGGCAGAGGGAGAAGCAGGCTCCATGCACCGGGAGCCCGACGTGGGATTCGATCCCGGGTCTCCAGGATCGCGCCCTGGGCCAAAGGCAGGCGCCAAACCGCTGCGCCACCCAGGGATCCCTACATTGTACTCTAAAACTATAAATCTCCATATAAAGGAAGCATATTTGGTCATTCACTAATCATAACTTGCTTATTTTCAAAAGTAGTTTTAGGGTGACCATGAAAGGAATTATCGTGAATCAAAACAATAACAGCATTATAAACACCACTTAAATATCTTGCCAAATAATATTTTCTTGAATCCCGTTGTTTGGGCTTTTGGTGTAACCAAGTTTAGTGCAATGGATAAAGCCAGACCACAGAGCTGGACAAACCAGATTTCAGTCCTGGCTCAGCCTCTTACTAACTGGGTGAAGTTGGCTGTATTTCTCCATCTCTCTAAGCTTACTATTTCTATTTGCAAAAATAAATCAACCTCACAGGGTTAGTGTGTAGATTCAAATCTCATGTAAGTAAATACTTATCATTGTACCCAACACACCATCATTGTGTCAGTTAACTTTTATAACAAAGCACTCCCAAAATGTAGAGATTTTTCACAACAATCATTTACTTAGCTCTGTGTTTCTGTGATTTATCTGGATAGCTCACCTGGTCTGGATTGACTAATCTCTGCTGGGCTCTCTCATGTATCTATGATGACAGTTGGACTGACAATTGGATGAGCTAGGATCTAAGATGGCCTCGCCATGTGTCTGGCTGTTGACAGGCTATCCACCAGGGTAACCCGGAGTGACTGGGCCATGGTCTCTCATTTTCCAGCAAACTAGTTCTGGCTTCTCCAGATAGCAGTTGTTACAGAGTTCCCAAAAGCAACAAGAGAGAGCAAGGTCCAAAGAACAAGTATTTTTCAAGACTCTATATGCATCACATTTGTTAAATTCCCATTGGTAAAGCAAATCACAAGGCTGGCTCAGAATCAGTGAAAGAAATAATTTATGGCCATTTTTACAGTCTAACACAATCAGAATTGTCACCATCATTGTAAAAAAAAAAACAATATTTGTTGAGTATTTTTTAAGTGGTAGGTGCTATTCTAATTGATTGTATTTATAAAAAGCTTATAATCCTTACCTCAACCTTATGAGGCAGATACTATTATATCCCCATATTGGAGAAAAGGAAACAGAGACACAGAATGACAAAGGAGCTGATCCAACGTCACACAACTGGGAAGCAAGGGAGCAAGGATTCAAACCAACATTCATATGTTGGTATGTTGGTTTCAATCCACATTCATAAGACTGTTCTATACTGCATCCTCTTCCTGCTCTACATATGTAGGACTTTCCATGATTGTTTCTTTTTTTAAGTGGATGATCTAATAAGAAGAGGTTATAGCCTGAATTTAACATGTTCCCTGAGCATTGTCATATCTGTCACCACTTCATCCATGTTTCAGCTTTCTTCCAACAGGCACCTTATTAAAGCTTACCCAGTATTGTTATGGCTGACATGTGTTAGTCCAGATCTTGGTTGAACCTGTTGATTATTTTTTGTTTGTAGTGGTTGGAGTGTTAGCAGTGGTGTGGAGTTTATTCTAGAACTTTTCATCTTTATTTCTTCAGAGAAATTTGAGGATTTGGAAACAAGTGACTTATGGTGATGCTGAATGATTACTAAATAAATACATAACATATATATATATACACATGCATATATGTATATATATATATATGTATATATATATATATGTTGGAGGTAAAATGCAATACCCCTTGAAAGCAGAGACTGTGACTTTGTCTCCTTGGCAACTAGCAAAGGGAAGAACACCCAGAAGACATGTTATGGGAGCTCAGTATATATTTATTGTATATAGTTACACCAAGTTCATGTCCCATTAAGGCAAGGAATCACACACTTATATACTAATAGTGACCAGATATTGGCAACATGTAATCACTAGAGAGGGGTAGAACTGGAGAACTCATGCCTCAGGTAACAGGGAAAGGTCTAGCCATTTGACACCGCATGGGAATGTTTAGTGTTGCCAGATTGTTCTAGTTTTTAGGAAATGCTGTAACTTCAAATGTGTATGTAAAATTTCCTGATTTGATTTGATGTTTTAAAATATTAATTAATTGGAATTCCTGGGTGGCTCAGTGGTTTAGTGCCTGCCTTCAGCCCAGGGCATGATCCTAGAGTCTCAGGATCGAGTCCCACATCAAGCTCCCTGCATGGAGCCTGCTTCTCTCTCTGCCTATGTGTCTGCCTCTCTCTCTCTCTCTCTCTCTCTGTGTGTGTCTCTCATGAATAAATAAATAAAATCTTTAAAAAAATAAAAAATTAATTAACTAATTAAATAATCTCTACAACCCAACATGAAGCTCAAATTCACAACCCTGAAATCAAGAGTTGCATGCTCTACCAACTGAGCCAGCCAGGCACTCCACTTTCCTGAGTTTAAAACACTATGTGTTAAATCAAACAGGTCTTTTGATACATCTGACCCATGGCCAGCCAGTGTGTCACCCCCTACATCAAGCGCTGACTGGCATCTCTGTTGTATAACAGCTGTCCTAAAGGCCCAAGAAGGAAGAAGAACCACAGAATAAGGCAGAGATGGAGCAATGAGATAATAAGAGAGGCAGAACTTCAAGAAAGATGGAAAATTGTCTATTTCAGAGATTTCACAGAGGTCAAGGAAATGAAAATAAAAAAAGATCATTTGATTCGAGTAGATTATTTGGTACAACACTGCATTCACAGGCTGTGTTTTTAAAAAAGAAAGAGAGAAAGAAAAAAAGAAAAGAAAAGAAAAAAGAAAAAAGAAAAGAAAAGAAAAGAAAAAGCAAGCCGTGGGCAAGTAACATGAGAAATACTCCAAACACTCAGTTAAACAAAATAAAATCAATTTCTTTACTCTGACCCTTTTCGTTGTCTTTAATATCCTAATATGCAATGTAAATCTTCAAAAGGAGAAATAGGTACTGTTTCAGTGATCAAGGAATCATTTCATACAGTTCCTTTAGATCTAATGACCTGGGGAAAACATTTAGGGAAAGCTGTATAAGGGACTGAATGAGTGAGCCACTGGGACTCTCTGGAGGAGTGATATGGAAACTGGAATGCATAAGGTAATAAATGAGGCATGATAAGCCAGTGGAGCAGCTTAGCATGTAAAAAAGTAGGTAAACCCATTAGTAACTAAGAACCATCAGCATCTTAACTTTGTAAAATAAAAGCCTTTTAGCATCATTCCTCTGATAAAAATGAATAAACCAGGGCACCCCCGGTGGCGCAGCGGTTTAGCGCCGCCTGCAACCCGGGGTCTGATCCTGGAGACCCGGGATCGAGTCCCGCGTCGGGCTGCCTTCATGGAGCCCGCTTCTCCCTCTGCCTGTGTCTCTGCCTCTCAGTCTCTCTCTGAATAAATAAATTTAAAAAAATACTTATTAAAAAAATGAATAAACCAAAAAAAGTAAAGGGGTCCCCAACTTCTCATGGATTAAACCTCTTTGCCTGACATTCAAGGTTCTCCTTTATCTGGCCTACTGACATTTCTGATTCCCCTGTTATGTCCTATACTTATTCTCTGTTCTAAATACCCTGCTCTGCACTCTGTCCTTAGGGCATTTTCTGTTTTCCAGCCTCTTTACCCTTGCTTACCTTGTGAGTTGCCTTTCCCAGCTGCTCCGATTAGAGCTGTGCCTTTCCAAGGCACAGCTCAAATCTGCTTTCCTCAGAAGCCTTCCTTAGCCATCAAACCTCACAGTTTTTTTCTCTGAATTTCTAGAGCATTTAAATTTCTGAAGGATTCGTTTGAGACTTAGTGTGCTGGAGATTGCTTATATGATTGGGAACTGAGAGAAGAAAGGCATGTCCTGAGCTGTGCAACTCTCAACCCTGGTTTGCCCTCACAATACACCCAAATAAGGTTAGGATGATATTATTCAGCAGCACATAAGAACAAGGGTATAACCCCATCACAGTGAATTTCATAGACTATGCTCTGTTGTTCTGTAACCACCTGCTGCTATTCCCTGAGGATAGAAGAGTTCATTCTCTTCTTGCTTAGAGTAATCAGTGCCATTTGTAGACACTAGGTTGAGCACTTACATGTATAGTCTTGGTGAACCCCCCAATTTCTCTAAGAAGGGGCACTAGTATCCCCAGTTTACAGAAGAGGAAGCATTCATTCTCTAAACATTCAAGTCAGCTTGTTCATGTTTATGGCCCTCTCTTTAGCTGGTCAAGGCAGAACCAGCAGTACAACCTCACATTCCTGACCCAAAAGTCTGGGCTTTTTCTGTCTCAGCACACCATCTCCATGGCTACACTGGCCACCAGAAATTTAATGACAGAGAAAGGAAAGAATTCATACTTGCCCTTCAAGTGGCAAATATATATTAGTAGGCTGCAAAAGGCAGAGTAGAAGTCTAGTGAGAGTCAGTGCAGTTTGAATATGAGGGGTATTCTAGGAATATCCTAGGATCTGCTAAGGACCTAGCACAGCCCAGTGGGCATCCTCTTGAAAACCAGTGGGTTGTGGTTAAGGTGAGGTTTGGAGGTTTGTGCATGACAGGGGCACATGCACAGCCTGGAGGACATGTGAGGGTCTTCTCTTCCTTGGGTACTCACTGATGTCACTAGGGGGATTGACCTCCATTTTCACTCTGCTATGAGCTCTTTGATTATCTCTCTGTCTCTCTTACTAGACTTTGAACTCTCTGAGGGGAAAAGCTGTCTTATTTACTTAGACCTGACACATAACTGGTATATAAATATAAAATACTTGTTGATTTGATGAATGGATGACAAGGCAAGGTGCTCAAGGTGGAGATAACCCAATATAGTCCACTTTTACTCCACTGTCAGAAAACTAAATTAACTATTTCTTCCCTGTTGTTTATATACTACCCAGCAGTCTCAGGCTTCCCAGAGACCTTCACAAAACCCAGAACCTCTCTTCAATAATGTAGAACCTCATAATTTTCAGGCCTCATCTTCTAAATTAGATTGTGCAGTTTTTCAGCACAAGAGGTATGTGCTACTTCTTGTACATGCCTCACATCCTTCAGCTCACTGCCTCACACAGAGCAGGATCTATATAAATGCATGTTGAGCAACTGTATTGGAATTATGATTGGAAGCCTATCCTAACTGTACAATCTCTGTGAGATAATTCTTGGTGAATTCAGGTGATAAAAGGGAGAGGAAATCAGGATGGTGACAGAGACAGAGCAAGAACAGTGGGTAGGATCTGTCAACTCATTGGATGTGGAAGATGAGACAAAATGAAGAGGAAAAAGGATTCCAAGACTTTGAACCAAGCTGATGGGCTGAAGGATTATGCCCAAGAGAGAAATATAGAACTTCTACTTCCCCTGAACTTCTCATCCTCACTGCAGTTTGAGCAGAGAGAAAAAGATTCCTCATGAATGTCCGGCTCAAGTGTTCCTTGGAGGCAGACAAACCTGGGGCAGTCAGACACTCAGGAGAGTTCAAAAGGACAAAAAGGAAAGGTTGACTTTGTCACTCTGCAGAAGAGCTTTGCTCTGCCAAGGAGGAGGAGGAGAAATTGGAGCTGAATATATTTTTGGTTGGAACTACTTGTAAGTGTTCTGTTTGATAGCAGAGTTGTTTGAATGGCCGATTTCATAACTGCACATAGCTTTTCCAAATAAATGGTGTCTGTAGAATGTTCAGGTTAATGCATGAGTCCAGTGCTCAAGAGTGTTTGTGCTTAGAGCAACTGGGCCTTCTTTCTTAATAAGTCATCTTGGCATTTTGTCAACAAACTAATTTGCTTTTCTAAGAAACTAGATTAATACTTCCTGTACTCTGTGCTATTCACAGATCTACAATGCAGTGAGAAGGGAAGAAGAAATAGAAAATACAATTGGATCTTTTCTCCATTACTTTACCAAGCTCCCAGCCTCCAAGACAGCCCATGAAAGGATTAGTGTTGGTCCATGCCTAAAGCAGTGTGTCCGAGACACCATATGTGAGTATCGTGCCACCCTCCAGAGGACGTCCATATCTCAGTACATCACGGGTTCACTCCTAGAAGCAACCACATCTTTAGGAGCGAGAAGTGGCCTACTCAGTACTTTTGGAGGATCCACTGGACGAATGATGCTAAAAGGTAATGTCTGAGATTTACTTTTCACTTTCCACCCTTTCAGTGCAGAAAGGAATCTAAGTTAGCATTTATGCATCTCCTCATGGAAAATTGAGTGTACTTTTTGGCAATTTTAAATAAAGTTTGTCGCTGTCGTAAGCTATAAAAAAGATAGTCCTTTATCAAAATCCTTTAAGGTATAAACATTCCAAACAATAAGCATTAAGATTTTGAGATTGTTTTTTCAAAAGCAGTATAACTGATTACAAGATTATCTTTAATCAAAAAGAAACTATTCAGACAAAGGGTTTCTCCTAGTGGTGGTCTATGACAGATGTGATGTGATAAGATGTGATAAGATGCTTAAAAACAAGTGTGGTCATGTGGTCACAGTGAAAACCAACACTGAGATGGAACAGAGCAAAATGTAGTCCTTTCTACACAGAATCAATAAGTTCATGTTGACCAGAAAAGCTAAAGGCCATCTTCCAATGATTCCCATCTTTAAAAAAAGGATAGTCAGGCATCCTGCTAAAACATGAAAGCCAATGGAAAATGAGGTGCCTCAGCACCAGAACTTCCCAGCTACTTCCCACGAGTAGCAGACAGGCAGGTCAGAAATGGCAGTGTACCAAAGAACCTTGGAGATTTGTGCACTGCACAGCTGTCACAACCCGCTTGGCAGTCTTCCCTGGCAGGAAGCTGCCATCCAGACGGGGACCATGCAAAGCTACGTTCCACTGCCTGGGGGCTGCCAAGAGCTTGATCTGACATCCGGCCGTTTCTCTCAAGGAGAGCAGCTACTGCCCCTCCACAGCAAGCCCCAGACCTATGGCTAGCAAACCAGTGGCCTTCCTCCTCAATCCTTGGCCACCCTCCCACTCCACACCACACACACCTGGGCAGGCTCAAGGGGAAGTATACACCTCCCTGTGTACCATGTAGGTACCATGTAGGTTTGTTTTCTGGAACCATTTTAATTTTGCAGCTTGGTTAAAAATAATGAACGAAGGAAAACACAAGTTGTGGGAACACTAATCCAGGTGACCAAAGGGTTTCATATGTTTTTTGAGTTCCTACTAGGTGCTTGGTGCTGGGTAGGGAAAAACAGTTCCTGCTGCCATGGAGCTTTGTAGTCTCTAGATGGTAAGCAGTTTCCTCTATGCACAGGACTCAGGATTTCTCTACTCTATTGTAGCTCCTGATGACTGCCAAACTTCCATTCTCCATCCATGCTCTTCCTAGAAAGTTGGGCTGAGATTGGTATGCCGAGTTATTGTTGCTTCAAGGCTTGTGACTCTATGGGACCTCATCCTGTGAGTTAATCAACTTGTGTTTCTCAGATACCCCATCTGTGCCCAGCAATGTAGGTATATGGGAGATTCTAATGACGTACAAGTCAGTTTACTTGCCTTTAACTTGTTTATGATCCTAATGAGGAGGCCAGTGTTGTGTGCACCAAGTATTCGAAGAATAATATAAGACTAGAGAGAGTTAAGTGCTAAATAGTGTGAAAGTGCCTCCAGTAGTTCAAAGAGTTTAGAGAGGGAGTTAATGTTCTTTATGACAAATGGCATGGCCCAAAACATGAGACCTCAAACAAACAAACAACCATCAGTAAAAGCCACTTTCTTTCTTCTCTGTTAATTGCAAAGGGACAGATCTCAGACTCACCAACTAAGGCAGCTGCCTCCAGCCTTATACAGACCTCTAGGAAAAAAGGAGGCTGCTTGTTAGTATGTCTGTTGCCCTGATAGTAACTTGACCTCAATTGCTATCTGTACTTCTCCCTTCAGATCAGAACATTTTTTTTTTTTTAAGATTTGTTTATTTATTTTAGAGAGGAGGGAGGGAGCGCTAGAGGGAGATGGAGAGAGAGTCCCAAGCAGACTCTGCACTGAGTGTGGAGCCTGACACAGGCTCGGGCTCACAACCCTGGGATCACAATCTGAACTGAAACAGAGAGCCAGATGCCACTCAGGCACCCCCAGATCAGAACTTTTTGATCAACATTCTTAGCTCAGAGATTCATTGGCCCATCTGCTAATGTGTTATCTTTAAATTGGCAATTTTTACAAGAGTTGGGAGTTTCTTTAACTTTCTGTTTTGTAGTTCTTTAATGGTTTTTGGTATCCCTCTGTAAGTAGCTTCTGCTGAATAATACAATTAGCTGGTTGGCTTCTGTTCCAGGCTTACTTCTGTAGCTCTGACTTGTTTTCTTGGGAAACTTTTACAACTTCTGTACCTTCTCCTGTGGGGTCCTCAGAGTCTATACATGCCATAGTGAAACATGTTTTTTTTTTTTTTAAGATTTTATTTATTTATTCATGAGAGACCAGAATGAGAGAGAGAGAGGCAGTCACAGGTAGAGGGAGAAGCAGGCTCCATGCAGGGAGCCAGATGTGGGACTTGATCCCAGGACCCCAGGATCATGCCCTGGGCCGAAGGCAGACGCTTAACCACTTAACCACTGCACCGCTGAGCCACCTAGGTGTCCCAGAATCATAGAATGTTTATAGAATCTATAGGTTCAGCATACTGACTAGTTGAGTCTTGACCTCTGTTGGCCATATACTCCAGCAGGAGGTCTGGAGGACACACTGGCACTATAACCTGGTTGTCTGATTCTTTTATTGTTCATTGTGTGTCCTGTGGCATTGAGTTGGCTGACAGCTTTCAGCTCTGTATTACTAATGAAAATCTCTGGGAAGTATATAACACAGACTCCGTCCCATTTTATAAATAACTTGTATTCCAGAAGTTCGTTTCTCAGGAGCTGTGTGGAGCTTAGAATTCTTTACTAGCGACACAGTATTAAAAATTGTGATTTGGTTGACTCTAGTCCTCAAAAGCCTCTTTAACCCACAACACAGTTGAAATCTATAGACTTCCCATGGAAGTGTATTCTCTTTATTCTCTTGTAACACTAGTACTGGAATACTGAGAATCAGCCTCCAAAGAAAAAGCAATACAAATGAGTTGAAAGAAACTTCTTGTGTAAGGGAGATACATTTAGTCCAGGTGAACAGAGTTAAATTGAAACTTCTATGAAGATTTTGAAAAGAACTTTGGGCCATTTTAGAGATTTTAGATATTAGCATCTAGTTCTCTTATATGGTTAATCACATTTCAAAACTCATACCTATATATAAGAATCAGAAAATTATTATCCCAAGACTTTACTCTCCCCCCTTTTTAAATGGAGGCTTATAAATGGAATGAAAAAGAGAGGCAGGGCAGGGTTTAATTCCCCACCCCCTCAACCCCCGAGGAAAACGTTAGGAATAGATTCAAAAAGAATGACTTCTTCCATGAGAAAGGTCATATTTGAAGTAGATTAAATGGGTTGGGTAAAGGTAGAGAAAAAGACAAGTACCGTTTGATTCCATTTATATGAGGCACTTAGAACAGTCAGCATCATAAAGACCAAGGGCTGGGAACGAAGAGTCATTGGTACTGAGTATAGAGTTCCCATTTTACAAGATGAAGAGTTCTGCACAACAGTATGAATGTATCTAATACCACTGAATTATACACTTAAAAGTGGTTACGATGTTACATTTTATATGTATTTAAACCTCCTTCTCCTCCCCCTCAAAAAAGAATAAAATATTTTAAAAAGAGGACAAAGATGTTATGTAGGTCTTTGGTCCCAGGTTTATTAAGATGTTAGAATCAAGGTTCTGGAAAAAGGAAATACGAAAACAGCTTCTCATGTGAACATCCAGGGTGGGGTGGAAGCATGTCAATTTGTCTTCTGGAATGGTTGTGATTACAAGATGAGGTTTGGAGCCTGCAGTAGTTGAAAATAGGAAGAGAAAATGTCCAATCAGTTGTTCACCAGTCACAAGGCATTCACAAGTCAGGAACTGGTGACTCAAGGCTTGATTGGCCAGAGTTCTGCAGCCCTGCAGCTTTACCACAGACTACAGGATTCTGCTAACTCTTCAACATCTCATCGAGCTTCCACACCTCCAATGATACAGGTGACTCTAGAAAGACAGCCACCAGTCAGGAGACAAACATTCCTGGTTTCCCGCCTTCAGGATCACTAAGGATGATCTATTAAGTCAAAAATTTGCCAAATAACAAGAAACATTTTCTGATATGAAGCATTGATTAGCAAGAATATGCCCTGGATATCAAAGGTGTGTTATCTCCAAATGGGAAATGGAGTATTTATACCATCTCCTTCTGGTCTAGGTCCATTTCTCCCTCTCCCCATTAACCTTGCTAGAATCTCAGGATCAACCACCTGTAGCAGTGACAGCCAAAAGAATTTTTGATGTCAATAATCAGGAGGTTTTCTAAACCCATTACCTGCTTTTGTTTCTATTTTTTTATATGTACTATCTACTGAAAATTACAAAAAGCAAGATAAAGTAACAAGGGAGAGAAAAAAGTAAAAAAGTGAGATCACTGATATTAATGCTGATAGTAAAATTAGAAAAAGTAGTGGTAAGGGAAAGGATTTTTCATTAGAAGGCAGCTAAGTGTTTTCAAATGTGCAGATTGTACCAGCCAATATAATAAATTTGGTACATTAAACTCAATTTTTCCTTCTCAAACTGTTGCTAAGTAAATTTGTAAATTTAAGAATTAAGTATTTACATATAACCAGGACAATGCTTAGTTATTCATATTTAAATTATGTAGTAGAAAAGAAAACTCCATTGTTCATTTTAACCAGTTTGAGTATGTGTGTATGTAGAGAATAGCTGTTAAAGTTATTGGTCATATATAGAGTGTAAATAGAATATTAATATGAAAACAAAAGTGCCTTATATACTTAATATTCTTATTGAAAGTAGACAGTATTTTATTTCTGATAGAAAGGTCTAATAAATTTTTCTTTTATTGCAATAAGGATATTCTATTTGTCTATTTTTCTAAAATTAATATCTTCAAGGATAAAAACAAGAAGTTGTAATAAGAGTACACACACACATTTGAACTATGTGGCTGTACCTCATAAATAATTTAATTTATAAAGACTGTCTTTGTTGACTTCCTCATAATCAAAACAATTACCCTTTCCATGCCTACCAAACAGAGGAAGGCATATGCATATTTCTCATTCCCAGATTTATTTAAAGAAATCCTCTGACTTATTAGTTTTGTGGCCTTGAAATTATTTTCTTGGTATGTGTTCATGTAATTTGGGGTATGTTTCTATACCAGTTAATCAACTAGAAAGTATTCATTCACCGTGGCCAAGTGCCATATCACCTCTGGGAAGAATGCAAAGGATTACATCTGGAAATCTTCAACTTGAACTAATCTTCAATTTCTCACTCCAGAGAAAATGTAATATTATGTCTACTGAAGTAGCTCTTACTACCTGCTAAGAGATTCATGAAGTGCTGGACTACATAATTGATGGCAGGATCTGTAGCTCCTGGGGTAGGTTTGGTGGATATAGGACAAGGCCCTATGCCTTCGGTGTACAGTAGTCAGGTGTCATCCAGGACTGTGACTCTGTGCCTGAGTGTGACCCACGAATGTGATTCTATGTCTAGGTGTGACCTAAACTTGCTCAGATGTGACTGAGGAGTGCAATTCTACCTCCTAGGTAGAACCTCAGAGTAAAAAGTACCACACATGACCCACACATGTCAGTCACTTCATGGCCAGGTGTGAGGGTTGTGACTCTGTACCCCTTCTTATAACCAGGGGATGCTTCCAAAGTACCAGGGAAGAATGAAGTCATGTACCTCAAATGTAGTAGAGACATGATGCTTCTTAAGCCAAAACAATTATGGATATTTTGAAGGGGAAGAAGGGTGGAGCAGAGGAATGACTACTACTACTACTACTACTTCTTCTTCTTCTTCTTCTTCTTCTTCTTCTTCTTCTTCTTCTTGTTTTTTGTTTTGTGTTTTTCAAGATGACATCCCCATTACTGTTATCTCTGAAATTTTAAACTCTTCTGTAAAGAGAAAATTGGGCATAGGGACGGATTAGAGTAAGGTAGAATTACAGTACTACTACTTGTTTACATTTTCTTAGTTCTTGCTGAGTGCCAGGTATTGCTCTGAGTGCTTTGCATGTATCATTTCATTGAAAACCATTCAGTGGTCCAGTGAAGGAGATACTATTTACTAATGAGGAAACTGAGGCCCAGAGACATTAAGAATCTTGCACCTGGGTACAGAGGTAGTCAGGATAGTGTGAGTACTTGAATCTGGGTAGCCTCTTGAGTGCATACCACGTTCCAGGCAATGCATCAAGTCCTTTTACTGCATTATTTAGATTAGTCTTTATTGTGGGTTAACTTGTGTCCCCAAAAAGAGATACACTGAAGTCCTACTCCCTAGTACCTATGAATGTGACCTGTTTGGGTCTTTGTAGATATACTCAAGTGAAGATGAGCTCATTTTCAGGGAGAGTGAGCCCAAAATCCAGCAACTTGCTTTCCTTGTTAGAGGAAGAGAAGAGACATAGAAGCAGACCCACATTGTGGTAAACACCATGTGATGATGGAGGCAGAGATGGGAGTGGTGGAACCATAAGCCAAGGAATGTCAAAGACTGCCAGCCACCACCGGAAGCTGGAAAGAGACAAGGGAGGATTCCAACCAGAGTCTTACAGGAGGCATGGCACTGCTAACACCTTGACTCTGGATGTCTAGCCTCTAGAACTAGGAGAAGATAAATTTCTCTTGTTACAAACCATTCCATTTATGATAACTTATTGCAGCAGCACTAGAAAACTAAGACAGTCCTTTTGATAATCCTGTGAAGAGGAAATTATTAGCACCAGAAAACTGAAGCTCAGAGAGGTTAAATGACTTGCTCAGTGTCACACAACCATTGGTGTGTGCAGGCAACCTAGACCAAGCTTCTCTAAGGTTCATGATCACAGCTATGATGGAGACATATTTGCAGCTCTCCAGTGGCAATGTACATCTCCACCTTGTTTTAGTTATTTGGACGTTTTTCCAGTAATAAGCTCTGATGTTCATCCTCCTCCCACACACACTTTGCCTGGCACAGGACCAGGCACAGATTAGGTCTTCAGGAGGCTGTATTTCATGATAAAAAAGCTTAGATTTTACCTTGTTAGTAATGAAAGATGCTGGAGGGTTCTGAGGAAAGGTGTGATTTGATCAGATTGGGTTTTTAGAAAGACCCATCTGGCATAAACTTTCATGGAATTGAGTAGTGGATGTGTTCACAGAATCAAGGAACATGTCATTGCTATTTGATAACACTTAATTGAATGAGATAATTTTGGAATCAAATATGTAGGTTATACAGACATATCATAAACTGTAGGTTATAGAGACATATCAAACTCATACAAAACAAAAATGCAGGGACGCCTGGGTGGCTCAGCAGTTGAGCATCTGCCTTTGGCTCAGGACATGATCCCAGTCCCAGGATTGAGTCCCTGCAAGGAGCCTACTTCTCCCTCTGCTTATGTCTCTGCCTCTCTCTGTGTGTCTCTCTTGAATAAATAAATAAAATCTTTTTAAAAATGCAAATATATTCAGGAAGTTTTTGAGCTGGCACAAAAGCCATTTCCAGTGTCTCAGCAAGCCATTCTAAGCACCAGGGCCCTGGAATGGTTGCAGGGCTATCTCTGGGCAACCCCCCTTACTCTTGTCTGAATTCCCCTTTCCTCTCCTTCCAAGGAGAGGAGCCACCTTGACTATACCAGCCCATCCACTCCTCACTCATGTCCCCATAATAACATCATTTTCTCTTCTTTCTGTAGTGGATCCCAGCTGGGCTTTGTGAACAAAACGCCCTGATGGATTAGAATAGAGTTCTGGAGTGTTGACTGATGAGGGAGACTCCCTTGGGAGAGCTGGAGACAGATGGAAGAGCTGATGGCAACTGGCATAGGGAATGGGGCACACAGGTGCAAAGACATGAGACAGGAAGAGACACAATGTGTTCAGGTAACTGCTGGTCTACCAGGCTGTCCTGGCTGCAGCTTGGGAAGTACAGAGGCTAAGTAGGAAGACATGGGGCTGGGGCTGGGGCTGGGGGAGAAAATAGGTCTCCAGGGGGCTATATTTAATAATAAAGAGCTTGAACTTCACCTTGCAAGTAACAAGAAATGCTGACGATTAGTAAAGAAGGGTGTGATTTGATCAAATTGTGTTTTCAGAAAAATCCATCTGGCTACAGTAAGGGGTGGGGCTGCATAGTGTGTCATCCTTAACCCCGGCCTAAGTTCCAAAGTATAGCCTCCTGGGCTTTACCCCCAAACCTACTGAGTCTCTGATCCTACAGGTGAGTTTGCTTGGTGTGGAAGGTGGGTGGAGAGAAAGGAAAATGAGAATTGAAGCACTTAGGAAGATATTGCCAAGGCATTCTTCTTGGTAGGGTGTTTCTGGCACATTTAGCCACTGGTAAAAATTACAAAAAGGCCCCCTCCCCATTCTCTGTAGGGTAATACAGCCTCATACCCATGCATATCATTTAGTGCACAGCATGCTGGCTGGATTTCAGACCTCTTTTCCATTCAGGTAAGCACCTTTGTGCAGTGCAAAAACTTCACTGTATCAAAAAGTCTGAATCCTGAGAAAGCAGCAGAGAGGTGTATGTAAGGGGTAAAATTAATAGAATGTGGAGATTGAATTTATCTATAGTATAGATAAAGGCAGCTGAGCCTAAGATGACCATTAATTTTACCTCTAAAAATATCCTTCCAATTTGTTATTAATGGTTAAAAATCAATAGGATTGTTGAATCATATGCCCACTCTTACCCTGTACCCACCATCACTTTAAGAAATCAGGAGGTTAAGCATTCATTAAATAATAATTATTGAGTTTAAGTGCTAAAACCTCCAAAATAGGAAACTAATAAATTCTTCATGATGAAAAAAAAGTCATAATTATTGAATTCAGAAAGGTGATTGGTGGGCAGCCCCAGTGGCTCAGCAGTTTAGCGCCGCCTACAGCCCAGGGCGTGATCCTGGAGACCCGGGATCGAGTCCCATGTCAGGCTCCCTGCATGGAGCCTGCTTCTCCCCCTGCCTGTGTCTCTGCCTCTCTCTCTCTCTCCTCTCTGTGTATTCTCATGAATGAATAAATAAATAAAATCTTAAAAAAAAAAAAAAAAGGAAAAGAAAAAAAAAGGTGATTTGTGAGGACAACAACCCCAGGTAACCACTTGGGGTCTCTGTATTTGAGCTGGTCATAGTTACAGAATCTCAGAATGGTCCATGTTCCAGAAATTCATTTGGAAGATAGTTATTTGAAACTCTATACCCAAAGACAAAACAGCAATTAAATTCCAAGCCTTCCCCTAAATACTCATTTGACACAAATAAAATTGAACTCTGAATATTTTAAATGAATAAGTCCTAAAAGATGATTTTTCTAAGTCCCAATTCCTTATCTTTCATTGAGATGATTGAATATATTCTTGTTTCAAGGGAAGGGAATATATAAATAGGGATGTAAACTTTCTTTAGTGTAAGGACATAACTGCCCAAGAATAGACACAGAAACAAGCAAAAATGGTTACTCCCAAGAGAAGCCTTTTGCTTGTCAATTTCTACTCATCTGCCCTGTTCAAATGTTGATTTCCATGAGCACATACTACATGGATCATGTTTTAAAAGAGACCTTTGGAGCCTATGTGAGGATTCTGATGGATTCAAGCCCCTCATTTCTAGTACCACTATTGCCAGCTGCCATACTGAAGACCATTTGGGGCTCTCATTCAAATGAGAAGACAGAGAGGGGAGGACCAGAGGCTTCTTTGAAGTAGGGTGGGGAGAGGGTCTCAGAGTGAGTAAGACTAGTGTGATTTCAGGCTCTTCTTTGTTCTGATAGGATTGTCAGCCTCTGAGTTGCTTCCTGATTTAAAGAAATGCAATGCGAGCATCATTCTGTCTTGGATTTGAGACTTGATTTCAACACTGTGTTATCTTGAATAGGTGACTTTCCTTCTCGAGGCTTCAATGTCTATATCTGTAAAATGAAAATAAGAGCACAACTTCACAAAGTTGTTTTGAGAATTAAATAAGATACTGTATATAAAGAACTTAGCCTAGTAGCTGGCACCTAATATGTGCATAATAAATGTAATGATGCTGATGCTGAGGATGATGGTGGTGGTAATGATTGCTGCCACCTTGGAATGTCAGCCCTCCACTGTTCTTAATTCAAGTGCTCTGCTCTTAGCTCAGTCACAGATGCACACAGAAGGAAAGACACCCTCCAGGTTTCCATGGCTGGAGACCCAGAGCAATAGCACCTTAAGGGACACTTGAAAGGAGGTATTTGCAGCATGGGGGCCCACCCCTATGTAAACTCTTCAGTTAGGTTTTCCTTAGGACCCATGCATCAGGCCATTTATTCATTCATTTGTGTATTCAACAAATATTTATTGAGCATTTACTGTGTTTGAAGCACTATGCTAGGTCCCAAGGACACAATATTGAATAAGATATAGTCTTAACTTTCAAGAAATTCACTTGCTATTGGAGGAGACGGACAGATAAACATGCAGTTTTGGGGTATAAATGTTATAGTTGCAGTAAGCACAAGATGTAGAGGCTCAGATGGAAGTTCCTGTACCATCTCAAGTGAAGGCTGTTTCTAAAACCATTTACAAGCCTGGAGAAATGTGAAGCCCTATTTCACCATGGAAAACAAGCCCTCCCCTGCATTGTCAAGCTTCTGTTGTTTCTACTTCGTTCTTTGTTGGCATCATCTCTCTCCCCTTCAGAGAGGAAAAGATGTGAAGCATTTATTCCCAGGATTAAGAGGCATGTCTAAAATCTGTGATTGGTACAGAAATTAATGCCCAGGTGAAAATTGGTATGTATTTATGAAGATGCATAAAATTAAATGAGATTTTTGCAGTAAATGTAACTTAATCCTTTTGAGTGTTTTGGATTCTTTAATCTTTTAAAGAATTTTAAATGAACTACGAAAATTCTTGTCCATCAGACAGCTATAGGACATAATAGAATAGTTATAGAACATAATGCTTATAATTTGCTTATAATAACATGTGGGTCAGTACCAGATATTTAAAGGCATCTACATTTGGGACCCCTGGGTTGTATTCTGAGATATGCACGGGCTCTGGAGGATTTCAGGTCATTTTCGGGTTTAAGAAGCTGGGTAACAAGTTTGGACAAAGAGGAGAAGAGTTGTAAACACAAACAGGTTGACTTTGAACTGGCTTCTGGTGGTGGGGGTGGGGTAGGGGTAAGGAATCTCCCTGGGAGGCATAGGAGTTGTTCTAGACAGGAAAAGCACATGAGATGAAGTTCCAGGGTCAGAATGAGTGCAGTATCTGGGAAACAATGAGGAAATGATTCTCAGCAACAATCTAATGAGTGGGTACAAGAGGTAAGATTCATTTGGTAGATGTGGTTACAGTTCTGAGAGCAAGATGAAAATCTGGACCTCAAGCATTAGAGAGCCGTCATTGACTCTCAGAAGGTTGAATATTAGGAAGGTCAGGCCAACAGCAGCATGTTGGAGTCAAGAGCCTGGAGGCAGAGTCACACTCTGTAGGAAGGAGAGAGACAAACACAAGCCTAAAGATTATTCCCAGATTAGGAATGGCACACCCAGAATAAAGAGCCAGAAGCTGATGCTAGCCCTTGTAGTTTCATTGGCATAGTGCAGTGGTTACAGGAAAAAGACTAGTCTTGAAAATTTAGCATCGCTGGGAGAAAGATGAAATGTAATAAAAATTACAGTTGGTTCAGAATGGAGGCATTTTTTACTACAACACAGCACCGCTGTGAAAATCTCCAGGCTCGTGCCAATGGAGAGAGGCTGCTAACCTTTTCCTGGAGTCAGGGCATCTGAGTGCTCTTGGCGTATTGGCCCAGCCCATCTGGCTGGGAGCAGGGCCTCCTCTGGCTTCCATAAAGCATAGATCTTGCCCAAATGTGGAAAACCTTTAGGGACATGAAAACCATTAGGGATCCGTAGCCCTGATTTGAACCAAGCAGAATAAACAAACCCCTGCCCAAATTGGAACTTGCTGGATGCCTTTCAGAGTTATCCTAGGAGAGAGGCTGGAAGCCTCAAGGGTCTTCAAGTGGGGTTAGGTCTTGTTTCAGCTACTCTGCTCCAGTCTGATGAGACTTAAGTCTTTGTCCTTTTCTGGAGCATTTTAACACCTCACATGCAAATCCACAAATGGATTGTATTCTGAACCTATCACATAGACAGTATTTTTTTTTCCCTGCTAGCGGGATTTTAAAGCCCAAGTTAGATCTTCTGGAAGTGTGTTATATATCCAGGAACTCGGTTGGAAAAGGTCCAGAGAGCATTCACATTTTCCATAGACAGGGTCTTGCTAAGTTCCCAACCTCGATTTCTATTTTCAATATCCTTTGTCACTCTTTCCAGCCGCATAAGTTTAGTTAGTTTTCTATATGCATAGCATCATATAACTTTACATCTAACTCCCCAGAACTGTGAAGTGGCTTATTTTCTTTTTTTGATCCCGATGATTTTTTAAAAAATGGGGAGGCAGATTCAGAGAGAATTACAAATGTTCATTCGTTCACTAAGTAGTCGCCTCAGTGCCTGCTAGGGGCAGTTTGGGGACAGACAAGGGGGAGGGGGTTGAAGAAGAGCAAACAGTTCCCCTAATACCCTGTTATTCGTGATCCACTAAACATGGAGGTGGACAGAGGGTGAGGAAACCAAGCACAGAGATAAAGAACCAAGCCCTCCATGGTCACAAATTCAGAGGCCAGAGAAGCATGATTTGAACTACTCTCAAGCTAGACCAGAGCTCTTACCCTGTGTCCAGTCTGCCTTTAGGAAATACACTGTAATATAGCACAATATAGGAAATATTTCCTGAGCTCTGGCTGTGGCTTTGTTCTAGTTGGGGATAAAAACAGTGGAAAAAAAGGGCAGTGTTTTTAATCCCCGGGAGTTAGTGATTTCGTTGTGGTTACATTGTAGCATGATACATATGAGGCTAAGGTTGGTGTGTCCTTTGGTGACAGACAGACCTAAACCCACATACAAGCTGTGTGACCCAGGGCAGATTACTTACCTCCTCTGTTCCTAAATTTCATCATCTTGCTCATAAAATGGGGACAATGCAGATAATTGCCTCAGAGAATTAGACTGGTATACCATAAATGAATCTAATGACTATAAGGTGATTAGCACACTCTCAAAAATAAAAAACAGAGCTAACAAGATGGAGATGGGACAAAGAAGACATTCCCGAAATACCGAGAACAAGGGCTTAGCTGTAGAATGGTCCCCTGACAGGGACCAGCAAAGAAGGAGGGGTCAGGTTTGGCAGGAGCAGAGCAAGGGAACATGGAGGGGACTGTGAGAAATGGAGCGCCCTGGTCTGGAGGCTTGTCTGGAGCAGGAGGCTCGGGGAGGGGGCAGACAGGGCTCTGGATGACAGTCCTTCCTAACTCTTGCTTTCAGAGCTCATTTCTCCCATCCATACCTACTCTTCCCCGTGATTTCAAGCCACATCAGCCACAGACAGCACCTCCACCTGTCCAGAAGGTCTTTTTAATCTTCCTAGCTTGCACAGTGGGATGATACACAGATAAATCCCTTCCTCTCCTTCTCTAGCTCAGGCATGAGAAAGTTGGAATTTTTAATACAAATGCTTCCTTTCAAAAGGAAAAGAGAGAAAAGATGGAAGGAAGGGAGGAGGAAAGGGATGGATGAAAAGAAAGGAAGGAAAATGGAACCAGAAGGGGTAAGGGAAGGTTATATCAAAATAGCAAAGTTCAGCAAAGCACAGACTTCGTAGCTTATTTATCAAAAGTGGGTCCCAGATCAACCTTGACGATGGATTCCACTTGTAGGACTTCCTGTTCTTCCTATCCTTTGCTTCTTCCCTGAATGTCTGGACTTGGAGAGATTACACTAGCTCTCTGAGGAAAATCTGCAGACTTGGCTGCCATGTCCCTCCCAGAACCTCTGACCTCTTCACAGAGGACCTTAGGTCTTGGATCTCTTTGATCTTAGGCTGTGTCACACTCCTTTGTGCTTATCAATCTCTCCATGTATTTATTTGGTGATGGTTACTGAGCTCTCCTCTCTGTGGGCACTCTGCCAGGGGCTGGAGACCGCAAAATAAGGTGTAGGAGGCCCAACACCAGTGCCAAGGACTCTGAACACAGCACTGAGAAAGAACCTAGGGCTACCTAGAGAGAGCACCTTTGTAGCACAAGTATAGTACCCAGAGGCGACTGCTTTAGTGTCTACTTGGATATAAATTTGGTGATTTTGCTTTTCAAAAAAAATCATTCTTGTGTCTTTATCATTTTAAACCTAAAATCAAAAAGCCTATATTGCTTTAAAAATAGTTACTAGGGGGATCCCTGGGTGGCGCAGCGGTTTGGCGCCTGCCTTTGGCCCAGGGTGCGATCCTGGAGACCTGGGATCGAGTCCCACGTCGGGCTCCCGGTGCATGGAGCCTGCTTCTCCCTCTGCCTGTGTCTCTGCCTCTCTCTCTCTCTCTCTCCCTCTGTGTGTGACTATCATAAATAAATAAAAATTAAAAAAAAATAGTTACTAGGGGGGCACCTGAGTGGCTCAGTGGTTAAGGATCTGTCTTTGGCTCAGGCTGTGATTCTGGGGTCCTGGAATCAAGTCCCACATCAGGCTCCCTGCAGGGAGCCTGCTTCTCCCTCTGCATATGCCTCTGCCTCTCTCTCTCTGTGTGTCTCCCATGAAAAAATAAAATCTTAAAAAAAAAATAGTTACTAGTTTTAATCTTTTCTACTACTCAGTACAAATTAATGGAAAGCCATGTATTTATGAAGTGATCAATGTATAATAAAATAACTTTGATTTAGGCTTCTTTGTTGAAAATGGATTTTTGAAGTGTAGTTTCAGAGTGCCACTTTGGGGGACCTCAAATTTGATTATTGTCTCTCCAAGCCTTAGTTTTCTGTATCTGCAAAGTAGAAATAATAGCTTGTCCTATAAATCAAAGGAATGCAGAGGCATCTGATTTGTTGACTGTAAACAATTATACACATGTAAACTGCCTTTGCTACCACTATTAATAATTGTGGTGATAAACAGTGGCTGTAGTTGTGGCCATGGGTGAGGTTTATAAAGCCAGCCAGCTCAACCTCTCTATGTCTGGATGCTTCTGTGTTGACACGTAATGAAACTCCTTCAGACAGAGCTGAGCTTCTCAAACTGTAATGTGCATCTGGGTCCCCTGGGAAACTTACTGAAATCCAGGCTTGGGTTCACTAGGTCTGGGATGGGATGAGATCCTCAATGTTTATGAGGTTCCCTACAGTGCAGTTGTTGCTGGGCAAGGCCCTCATATTGAGTCTCAAGACTTAAGGTTCTCCCTGAAAGCCTCCTCAAGGGACCTCTCTGTCTTATGGCTTCTTTGTCTCCCACCTTTGCTTGCGGAGAGCTAACTCACCTTTTGAAGGCCAGGAGCTTCCCTGACAGGTCTATATCTGGTCCTAGAGCAGGATAGCCATCTGCTACACAGAGCAAAAACCCCATCCTCCTGCAGCACTCTTTGCTTACTGCCACATCTGGGAGGCAGAGTATTTTTTTTTTTTTATGTTCTCCTGAATTTTCATTACACAGTACCTTGACGTCTGATCCTCAGCTCAGAAGAGGTGTCCATTCACCCACTCTGCTTGAATCTGTCTTTGAACCCTGGGACACTGATCTGAGCAAATCACAGAAAACTGACTGCAGAGTCTGCATTATTTGTTTTTAAGATTTTTATTTATTTGACATAGAGAAATTGAGAGAGAGAGCACAAGTAGGAGGAGTAGCAGAGCAAGAGGGAGAAACAGACTTCGCGCTGGGCAGAGCCCAATGTGGGGCTTGATCCCAGGACCCTGAGATCATGACCTAAACTGAAGGCAGACACTTAACTGAGGCACCTAGGCACCCCAGTATCTGCATTATTTTAAGAAATAGAATTCTAGGTAAAAACATGAGTTCAGGGACACCTGGGTGGCTCAACGGTTTAGAGCCTGCCTTTGACCCAGGGCATGATCCTGGAGTCCTGGGATCAAGTCCCACATCAGGCTCCCTGCATGGAGCCTGCTTCTCCCTCTGCCTGTGTCTCTGCCTTTCTCTGTGTCTCTCATGAATAAATAAATTTTAAAAATCTTTTAAAAACAAACAAACAAACGAGTTCAAGTCCTAGCTATGCCACCCATTAATCCTGCAACTTTAATCTTTTCTCCCCTACCTTCCATCCTCAGTCCCTTGGTCTCATTTGGTTTCAAGATCAACTTAAAAAGACCTCAAATAATCACCCTTGATAAAAATGTTGGGAGTTCTCTTTGATGCCCACGATTAGTGGCCAGTGACTCTAAGACTCAGAGGCCAGAGGGAAATCACTCGGTCTGTGATTGTTCCTTCAAAGACAACAGAAGTGGCCAGTTGAGTCCCTTTAGGTGAAGAAATTACAGAATAATTAGATATGACCCACCAGCTGTCAGAGAATATAATCTCCTTGTATTATTTATATTTATATCTGTAACTGTAGACAAAAAGGAAGTCACCCTGAAAGAAATAACAGACCAGTGAGTAATTGGGCCTTTAACAGAATGAAGGAGTCACATGCCTTATGTGTATTTTAGACCTATTTCCACCTTTGCCAACTCTCATATGCCTCTAAATAAGTGAATATCAGCACACTCCCAGTATATATGATAATCTGCTCAGAGTTTACGTGGAAACATGCAGGGCTTCTATTAATGGCCTAGCCACTGTGCTGAGTGTTTTTGTGTACATCCTATGAAATTCTAGAAACAACCTGGTGAGGTGGGATCTTGATCCCCATTTTAAAGATGAGAAAACTGAGACTTAAGGCTATAAACTGGTGCCCCTTTAAATTATACTTAAGAAATTGGGAAGGGGAAGGATCACAAGTGGCTTTACACTCTGTTGTCCTGAGCCATTCCCTTCTGGCCCCAAATTTGCCTACCCCAGTCTGCAAACCCAAGCCTCTATGCTTGGGCTAACTGGGTGCCCCTGTTTTAGAAGACATTTAGGGAACCTCATGGTAATCCCACCCCTTCCCACCTCAGAGGTTTGTCAAAGTATTCATTCCATGCATGATATTTAACTTGTGAGGAGATTAGGAAAATTTATTTTCCCCATCTTTTATCTTTGATGATGTTTGTACTCCTTCTTAGCTAGGAGTTCACAGGAAGATGAGCAGATGGCCTGGTTTGCTCCGAAAGATTAATCACAGGGTTAAGCAATTCAAGGGTGGGGAGCATGGATTTGAACTTGGTTCCATCCTACTTCAGAGACCTAGCACCTGAGCATTTTCCTGTGTTGCATCTGAAGCCCATGGTTCTTCCTTATTACCCCGTGCTTCTGGTAAGAAGCACACGAATGAAGGTGCCCAAAACCCTTATGTCTACAGCCCTGGTTTGTAGGATGAGAGCTGGCCGTAGTCCAACAGCAAGTCACAGATACCTGATGCTGGTGGGCCTGGACTGTCTGTGTCCATCAGTAGGCACCAGCACCTCTTTTGTCTCTGCTGCTCAGACTCATGGGAGAGAGGTCAACACCTGTTCTTCTAGTTCCTATGACTGTTTTATACCAAGTCAGAAAGGAACTAACCTTAGGAAGGGAGTGTGAAGTTTCTCTAGGATATGTATAAACCTGTGTGTTTTCTTTACACATTTTATTGGGCTGGCTTCCACCTTTCTCCCACCTCCCACTGCCATCGTGAACATCACCTCACAGGACCAAATGGCCTTTCTAACCCCTGACATGTTGGCCTAGGAAGAGTTTTATAAGGATTCTTCTTGGTCTTACAGCTAAGGACAATCAGGAGGCTGTTGCAGACATCCACGTGGTAGCTGAGAGAAAGCAATGAAAATAGGATGGAAGGGACCCGTTCTTGGGACAACTGGTGGTTGAATGGATTTGAACTCTTCCCAGGATGTTAAAGAATAACAGACACCTCCAAGATTTTGGACCCAGAAAGATGAAAGTGGTACCATAAAAAGAAAGTGAGAAGTATATCCATATTGGATATCTTGACTTTGAGATGTTGGAATGTTCAAGGAGATGCTCCCAAAGCACCAGCATTGAATCTGAGTGAGAGGTCAGAACTAGAATTGTACATTTGCAGGTCATCTGCTTGGCCGTGATAGTGACAGCAAAGACAAGCAGAGAACTGAGACATGTACATTCAGACTGAGGGGCTGCAAGAAGGGGCAGAAACCACTACCATGGCTGGACAGTTAAGAGGAAAGCCAATAGAGTGTAGTGCCCTGAGCCAGAACTCAGGAAAGTCCATGGTGTTGGGCTTAGAGTTGTAGATTATGAAACTCGTGCTACATGACAACTCTCTGTTGATGTTAATGCACCAAATCATAATATTCTCAAATCTATTGTTAGCTACAGTGGCATAGATAGCTATTTTTTCCTGTTAAGGTGAGTTTGATTTTGTCAATAAATATCTTCTGTTTATATCATCAAACATAGTCAAAAAGCCAATAACTGCCTAATTAAATACAAAACAGTTCCTGTATAGCCTCATCCACTACTGAATTGAATTCCCATAGTAAGTACTTAATGAGTACTTAAGAAATAGTAGTTGGTCAACAAGTGAGACCCTGTGAATCCTATGACCTTCCAGGTTTTGGTGCCATTTCAGTTGAAAAAAGGGAAATAAATAAAATAAGTAAAATAAAATAAATAAAAATTTTAAAAATTTAAAAGAAAAGAAAAAGGGAATTAGTTTGAATATGTACATAAATTAACCTCAGGTACCCAAAGTAGAAAAAAAAAAAAAAAAAAACGGTAAAGAGGATGGACTTTGGAGTCAGATGGGTCTGAGCCATAATCCTGGCCTCACTACATACTACCTGTGAATAATTAGGCATGTTACTTAACCTCTCTGAGTTTTCTCAGCTATAAATGGAATACTAATCTTACGTAGGCCACAGAGGTGCTGACAGGGCTAATGGTGATAATTAAAATGTTAGCAAGTAATACTGTTAGTACCATTATTATTGCCTTCTAAGGGAAAAAAAAATTTCCAGGCCCATATGTGTTTTTCTTATTAAGTGATTTCGACGTACCTAAAGTCTGGTCCAAGTCATTTCTGCAGTAATATGTACTAAATTAGAAATTACATGCACCAGTTTTCTTTTAAGTCATAGAGCTGTTTTAATTGATACTCATATCGTCAAGGGTTAAAAATTCACATTGTAACAATAATACAGAGTACATGTCCAACATGAATTTTAAAAATATATATTTCCTTTAAAACAAATACAATTTTTAAAAATATCAGAGTGTTTGTGATGTGAAGTCATGGTTACAGTCACGTCCCAGTTTGTCATCTGTTCTTGTCCAATGTCAAGTCCAATTTAGGGCTAGAATTGCAGATAGACAATAAATATCTGGTGGTCTTGTACAAGGTTCTTCTCAGATATTTTTAAACATGTAATGTAAAACTGAATGGACATTTTAAAGATATGAAAACCAAAGTAATACACTATTAATGCCTTAATGGATAACAACCACATGGTCATCTCAATAGGTGCAGAAAAAACATTTGACAAAATCTAGCCCCCTTTTATGAAAAAAATCCAACAAAATAGGAATAGAAGGGAACATCCCCAACCTGACAAAGTGCATCTATGAAAAATCCACAGTTAACATAATGAATAATGGGAGAAGCCGGAATGCTTTCCACCTAAAATCAGGAACCAGACAAAGATATCTATTCTCACCACTTCTATTCAACATCATACTGGAGATTCTAGCCAGGGCAGTTAGGCAAGGAAAATAAATACAAGGGCATCCAGATTGGAAAGGAAGCAGTTAGACTATCTCTATTATCAGATAACATGACCTTATATATAGAAAATCCTAAGGAATCCACTGAAACACCATTAGAACTAATAAATTAGTTCAGGAAGGTTGTAGGATATAAACTCAGTTGTATTTCTGTACACTAGGCATGAAAAATTGAAAAGTGAAGTTAAGAAAACAATTCCATTTACAATAGTATCAAAAACAAAATATTAAGGACAAATTTAACAAAGGAATTCTAAGACTTGTACACTAAAAACTACAAAACATCATTGAGAGAAATTGTATAAGACATAAATGGAAAGACATTCTATGTTCATGGAGTAAAAGATTAATATTGTTCAGATAACAGTATTCCCCAAAGCAGTCTACTGATCTAGTGTCATCCCTGTCAAAATTCCAGCTGCCTTTTTTGCAGAAATTAACAAGCTGATTCTAACATTCATATGGACTTTCAAGGGTAACCAGAAGAGCCAAAATAAGTTTTTAAAGGAAGAATTAAATTGAAGGACTCATACTTCTGATTTCTAAACTTATTGCAAATATATGGTAATATACATGTGGTACTGGCATAATGACAGACATATAGATAAATGGAATAGAATAGAGAGCCCAGAAATAAACCTCAGCATATCTGGTCGAGTTATTTTTAAGAACGGTGCCAAGATCATTCAATAGGGAAAAGTACAGTCTTTACAAATAGTGCTAAGAAAACTGAATTATCTACATGTAAAAAAATGAAGTTGGACCCTTATTTTCCACTATGTACAGAAACTAACTCAAAATGGATCAAAAACCTAAATGTAAGACCTAAAATTATGAAACACAGCAGGGGAAAAGCTTCATGACACTGGATTTGGCAATGATTTCTTGGACATGATACTGAAGACACAAGCCACAAAAGAAGAAAATAGATAAATTGGATTACATCAAAATGAAAAGCTTTTGTGCATCAAAGAACACTATCAGTGGAGTAAAAAGTCAACCCACAGAATGGGTTAAAATATTTGAAAACTACATATATAAGAAATTAGTATCCAGAATATATATAAAACTCAACAACAGGGGCACCTGGGGGGCTCAGTCAGATAAGCATCTGCCTTTGGCTCAGGTCATGATCTAGGGTCCTGGGATGGAGTCCTGCACTAGGTGCCCTGCTCAGCAGGGAACCTACTTATTCTTCTTCTCCCTGTATGTGTGCTGTCTCTGTCATTATCTTTGTCTCTCTCTCAAATAAATAAATAAAATCTTTTTTAAAAAGATTTCATAAAAAAATTCAACAGCAAAAAGACAATCCAATTCAAAAATGAATAAAGAACTTAAATAGGTATTTCTCAAAAGAAGATACGTACATGACCCATAAGCACATGGAAAGATGCTCAATCATTAGTCATTAGGGAAATGCAAATCAGGGCCATAAGATACCACTTCATAGCCAGTAGGATGGCTATAATTTTTAAAAAAGAAAGAAAAGAAAACAAATGTTCATCTGGAGGTGGAGAAATTGGAGCCCTATTCACTAATGATGGGAATGTAAATTGGTACAACCAGTGTAGAAAACAATTGGAGCATTCTTCAAAATAATGCTAAAGTTACCATATGATTTAATAATTCCACTCCTGGGTATCTACCCATGAGAAATAAAGAAATATTCACATAAAAGTTTTTGCACAAATGTTCATAATCACATTATTCGTGGTAGCCAAAAAGTGGACACAACCTGATTGTCCATCAACAAATGAATTAGATAAACAAAATTTGTTATATACATAAAATGGATTATTATTCGGCCATATAAAAATAAATGAAAATCCTAAGGAATCCACTGAAACACTATTAGAACTAATAAATTAGTTCAGCAAGGTTGTAGGGTATAAGCTCAGTTGTATTTCTGTACACTAGGCATGAAAAATTGGAAACTGAAGTTAAGAAAATAATTCCATTTACAATAGTATCAAAAGCAGAATACCTAACAAATCTGACTAGGGTGATAGTTGTATAATTCTATGAATATGCTAAAAAACATTGAATTGTACACTTTCAAAAATGAATTTTATGGTATGTGGATTATATCTTAATTTAAAAAGAAAGAATGGACACAAATAGCTCAGCAGTATTTTGGCATTAAAAGATTTAATTCTGAGACTGCTCTGACATCTTGATGGAGTTTGCTGATAATGAAAGTTAGAAGGGATACGAATGTTCACTTTACAGAGGGAGGAGCTACAGAGTTCAGAACAGCAGGGGTTTGATGGAGGGGCTTTTTTAAAATTAGGTAATCTGTTAGTACAATGTATGGCAAGATGATACAGACATTTCTTATTATATGAACAAATGAGGTATCATTAGGGATCTTAAAAAAAATTTTTTTTATTATGGTAGGCACCACACCAAAGGGTACAAGTTGCAGGTTATAAAAATAAAGCAAAAGTTTCCATAGCTTGAAATGATTTGATACATGACAGTCTCTTCCTCTGGCTTCTAAGATGAAAGGCCTCAGAATTCTTTCTTAATCTTTCAAATGATGACTTGATGATAAAAAGGACTAACTACTGAGAACTGAATACATATTAAACTTCTTACATGCATTTTCTCATTTTAATTTCCCCATTATCACTGTGACATTTGTTGTTGAAAACTTAATCAAGATCACACAGCATGTCAGTGCCAGAGCTGGGCTGCAACCCCATACCTGTGTGATCCCAAGACCTCACTCATAAACACTGGACTATGCCATCACCTTCTTCTGGAGGAGAAATCCCCCCAAGAGTTTATAGTTCCTGAGATTCTAGCCACACCAATTTGGCAGGCAGCAGTGTAGAGAGGAAATACTGAGAATTGGAATCCAGGGCCTGATTCTAGTCCAGCTTTGTCCTCATCAGCTCTGTGACCTTGAGTAAGGAACTTGACCTCTCAGAGGCATATTCCCTGATTTGTGAATTGTGGAAAATTTATCTCAACTATCCCTGTAGTTCCTTCCAGCTCGAGCATCTGGGCTGAGTCCAGTGTCTGGCTGAGTCCACTCAGAAAAATGTCAGATTCAGTTGTAACAGAGACACTAAAGAACATAATCATCAAGTCAGTGTAAGGTGGTAATTTGGGGAGCCTGGTCTTTGGTGTCAGTCTGATGTGATACTGGTTCCATCGTAATCTCAGCAAGTTCCTTAACCTCTGCCACTGTCTGCTAAAATGGGGATAATGATAGCATAGCGTGCTGTGCCATCTGCACAGAGAGGTTGTGAGCACTAAGGTTTCTGTAAGTTCTAGTACATACTACACACTATGTAGGTATTAGCTATTTCTTAATAGCATAGTAAGTAGTCACTATTATGTTATTAGTAATTGATTTATGATTATGATTATTATTATTGATGGTTATAATTATAACATAGAGACACAAAATCCCTTAAGGAAAATTAGTGTATGTTTCAATAGCCCAGCCACATTAGACTCTGAAGGTTAGGTGGCCTGCATGGTCTCAGTTCTAGAATCATCCTTGCCTACTAGTGATACGGAAGAGCTTGATTCTTGTCTCATGGAGTCGAAGAATGAATCTCCAGGACACAGGAGGAGTGAGTAAAGTGATAGAAGTTTATTGAGCAAAGATACAGAGAAAACTCTCAAGTGAGGATGGTCCCCACAGGGTTGCCACTGAGGGCTTGTAGTGGCAGTCTTTTATTGAGAAAAAATTATAAACATAACATTGACTACTAGAGAGCCATTAAAAATATTAGAAAGCTCATTTTAGAGTTGGATAAATGAATACTGAAAAGTAAAGTTTTTTAAAAGGTTAGAAAAAAGTATGTTTACTCTGCTCTCTAATTTGGTAAATACTGTGTGTATTTGTAGAAAAAACCCAAACACATGAAATGTTGCAAGAGAAATATTAACAGATTATCTCTGGGTATGGGATTATTGATTATTTTAATTTTCTTCTTTATGCTTCTCTACATTTTTTTATACTTTCACAGTGAGCTTATAGTTTTTGGAAATCTGAGTGCAGAAGTTATTTTTTATTAATAAGAAGTGTCAGATTTTTTTTCTTCTCTGAGTCTTTTCAGTCTGTTGTTTTATCAGAATGTGGCTTAATTTTCAATCTAGGCATATTGGGTTTTTTGTCTCTTTTTTTTTTTAAGTACCAACTTAGAAATAATATGGTACATTGATTTTGTGAGCTCATCTTTTTCATTGTAGTATTGAGGACAGGCCAGACACATTTGTTGCAAGATTGATTAGTTACCAATAACAGATAATGAGAATTGAGGATAGGCCAGACACATTTGTTGCAAGATTGATTAGTTACCAATAACAGATAATGAGAAAGAATTACCAATTACCTAACTTTTCTCTGAACCCATTTACTTCCCTGTTAAAAGCAATTTTTAATTCTGCCTGAGATTAGTGTCTAAACCACCTCTAAGTCTTTTATAAAAAAAAAAAATCAACATCCTTCCTCTCCTGTCTTATTTTATATTTGGAATTGTACCACTCAAAGTCCATTAAATGTGCAGTTGATAAATCTAATGCTTAGCTTAAAAAAATAAACAGGCTGTCTACAAAATTAATCTAACCCAAAAAAATGGATACAGTAGATATGATAGAAATTTTTCTACTTCCTAATTTGAAGAAACTTTTCAAAAACAATATTGTGATATTTATTAGGAAAAAATCTGAACAGCACAGATGTTAAACCAGCTTTTATCCATGAGAAGATTGAAATTTTGTTCTCTGGAAGAATTTTTCAGATATCATTTTGATACATTTTTCTCAACACTGTCATATGTACAGTAGAAAAAAAGTTAAACAAAATGTGCAATCTATAAACACTATTAGTGTGGTGTGTACTGGACAGATACGCAAATACATACCTACATTTGTAAAATTATTTTTCCTCCAACAGCATCATATTTTGTTGTTCCCAATGTGGTGGAGTTTTTTTACCTAAATTTATCATGAAAAAAATGTCAGTGTCCGTACATATAAGTTTACCTCACTTTGTATTTTTGCAAGAATTTCTGTTGGATAAAATCCTAGAAGTGGAATTGCTAAAACAAGAAGTGCACTATGTAAATTTTGGTTTGCCCTTCCCAGGAAGCTTATGCCCATTTTACCAACACTCACAGAGAATGAAAGTAAAAAGTCATATTTCAGAAACAGGTTCTCCCAAAGCTTTACCTCAGTTCAAAAACAAACACATCAACAAATGCTAAATTACCATCAAAATATAACACAAGTACTATGCTCAATTTTTCACTGAAGTCAGATTCCTGTAAGGTATAATCCTGGATGAAACAATAAAAATTGAACTGAGTAAATTGAAGATTTTAGTGGCTTTATTAAGCAACTGATTTGTAAATCAGACAGCACCCCATCTAGCAAGTAGAATTGTATTAAAGGGAAGGTTTTAATAGGGAGATGAGTGAGGCAAGAGGTTATTTGTAAAAGAAATGATGGATTGTTTCAGGCCAGATCATTTTCCCTTGGGGAAAAGGGTAGGGGGTGTTATTAGGTGGATTACCTCATCTTTGGGGGGGGGAGAAGAATGGGCAATAGAGAGGGCCCCCATGACAGATGACCTCATGAGTGCTGACCAGAAAATTCTAGATTGATTGGCATAAAATCCTACTCCTAAAGAGCTCTGGGTTTGCTGTCCCAGACAAATGACTCCACCTTGGGCCTGTGGCTTTTTTTTTTTTTTTTAAACAGACTCAGCAAGAATTCAAGGGACTCCATCTTCCCTGCAGAAGATCCCTCAAATGAGGATAACAAAGGGCCAACCTTTGGAATCAGAGCTGAATTTTCATTCCATCTCTGTCTCAATTGCAGAGTGTCTTTAGACAAATTTCTGAACATCTCCGACTCCTGTTTTGCCATCTATAGAATAAGGTTAATCACAGTTGCCTTAAAACAGTGTTCTTTGTAGCAATTAAATGGGTTTCTTGGTGCAAAGAGCTAATAAATGGTGAGGAGGAAGAGGTAGGTGAGTAGCTGTTGTTCAGAGGCTAGAAAAGGATTAGGGTATTAGCCAAGGGTATCCTGTATAATAAAGTTTTTAAAACTTTTGCAAAAACCCCTAATGAAATTGCTAACATGGTATAGTTAATATATACCATGTAACACTACACCTTCTTCCCCCACCCCCGCCCCCATTTCTGTCCTCCCCACCTTGCATTATATTATTTATCTGTCTCCTTTCTTAGAATGTTGTGTATGAACAGGGATCTTTTCATGTTCACTAAATCCCAACATCAGTGTAGCCTGAAACAAAGTCCAACACATAATAGGCACTCAATAAATGAATCGATGAGTGAATGAATGAATGAATGAATGATGCATGGAGTTTCTACATAAGCCTTTTTTTTTTTTTTTTTTTTTTTTTTTTACATAAGCCTTTCTTAAACCAATTCAGATGTACTGGCAGCTAATGAGGCTGGCCTTGGGATACAGATCACACCCAAGGTAACTCAGGCTTGGCTTGGGGTGATGGAGAGTACTGGGCCAAGAGCCAGAATCTTCTGATTCCCGCTCAGCCTTTGCCAGTTTCAGGGCTGACCACTCACAAACTGTATTCTTGGGCAAATCACATAGCAACTTAACTCAAGCTTTGTAAAAAACAACATTAGCAATGCTTGCCTGTCCAGACATCCTCATGTTATGCAAGAAATTATGTGACATTCCTTGGTAAACTCTAGGTTTTCTTGGGCGGCACAGGAAGAAAGACCAAATGCTTTTAGTTTTGATTGGGACCAAAAAGCAAAAAGAGAAATAAATGGTAAGTGGCAGGTTATGCTGGGCTTGAGCCCAAGCCCAAGGCGCTTCCGTGGGCTTGGACCCAAACTCGCATTTCTGAGCAAGTGCTAACCCTGAGGGAGGGGCTGGGTTTCTTGGGGAAGAAGTTCCCCAGTGGCTGTACACCAGGTCATTCATCAAGTTGAGAGGCTTTTCTGGATATATCTGGACTGCACAATATGTGGACAACCCCTGGAAATAGAAGCTTATCATCAAAATTGAGGGCTTTCTGATTACCAGAAAGGAAGCCAGGAATGAAGGCCTCTGGGAATGGCAGGGGTAGATACCACTCAAGGGAAGCCCTAGGAGGCAGGGTGATTGCCTGGATCCAACTGGAGACCCTAAAGTCTAGGGTGATGTATTTTTACGTAGATGTTTTGATCCTCCCACTACCCACATGGTTTTGTCATGAGCCACACCTGTTCTCTAGTGCCTTCTGGAAAATAAAGCTTCATTCCTCATTTTCTACAGTGATCCTCTATCTCTTCTAAGATACACTGCAGCCTGTAAGGAATAACCTGCGGTTTTCTAAATAAGCCAATGTGCCTCTCACCCACTGACCTTTTACACAGAGTTCCAACAACAAGGCAGTCTAAACTTCCTTGGATACTAAGTAACCTCACAAACACCATAAGCCCTATTCCCCCACTGACAGTCACTGAGTGTGATGATAAAAGTCCTGAAGGGACTGGAATTTCCATGTAAATGATATATAGACAAGGTTGAGGACAGCTACTGTCTGCTGTGATAGTACAGTCCCCTTGTGGGAATTATTAAAGGCTCTGAGAAGTCCTGCAGTTAAAATTGGGAGGGGAGGAACCAGAGTCTTGTTTAAATTTGTTTAACCCAGTAGATCTCTAAATTATTAACCAAGGAACCATGTTCTGCAGAAATTTAGTATAATACTCTTTGGGAAATACTGTTTTAAAGCATGGGAATGTTCTTTTGAACTTATAAGAAGGAAAGGAAAGAGCACGTTTAAGTGTGGTTATGGTGGTGGACATGATGGTTTTACCCTTCAGGGTCAAATCCTTTACCTTTGGAGTTTGAAGAGTTTATTTTATCAGATCATTCCAAGCACAAGAAGTTGATTTATACTATCACTCCAGATGCCTCTAAAAATCAGAATGTCAGTGTGGCATTCTGTTGTTCCATGAGGCCATATGCTGAGTGATCAGGAACATAAGTCCTAAAGTCCAATAGACCCTGATTCAAACCCCAGCTCCCAGCTTACTTCCATGTGACTTCTTGTGAGCCTCACATAATAATACTATCTTCCTCTTGAATTAATCCTTATAAAATACTTAGTTCAGGAAGCTAATATTTGAGCAGAGAATCAGAACTTACATATACTGTGTCTCATGGTAAATACTTCCAGGGTGTGACCTTGCCTAGAGATATAGCCCTCTTCTACTGTAGAATAGCTGTTTAACTGAAGAACATAGAGCTGGGAGCAAACATTGACTGTGATTGAGGTGGGTAATTGTATCACCATAAATTTTCTACAAACTTTTTCACAAGAGAAGAACTGCAGCTTCTAGCGGGTTTTATGAATTTTGTTCCACGACTAATGAGGAAATGCCAGGGGGTCATATTGCTACTAGGTCTCTTATCCATCGTAGAGTTGTCCATCCTGCAGAAAGGAGGGTGTGACAGTGATGTAGAGCTGGGGCTGTGCAGCATGAGAAGGGGAAGAAGGAGATTATGAGGAGCATTCAGCAAGAACGATAGAAAATGGACGTTTTTAAAGTGTGGAACTTGGGGATCCCTGAGTGGCTCAGCAGTTTAGCTCCTGCCTTTGGCCCAGGGTGTGATCCTGGAGTCCTGGGATCGAGTCCCATGAGTCCCATGTCAGGCTCCCTGCATGAAGCCTGCTTCTCTCTCTCTCTCTCTCTCTCTTTCTCTCTTTTTCTCTGTGTGTCTGTCATGAATAAATAAATAAATACAGTCTTTAAAAAAAAAAAAAGTGTGGAACTTGTGGGACAGAAAATTATGCCCCAAGATTTTTGGGATGTTCATTATAGTGCATGATATAAAACCCCTGAGTACCTCTGCTTTAAGGAAACCCACAGGAAAGGTCTACGTTATGTTTCAAGGTTTCTAACATCAGATTTGTGTTTCCTTTGAATGCCCTGTCATGCTTATCCTGAGACACATGGGGCTGTGGTATTTATTAAGGTTACAATGACCAGACTTCTTTTTTCTTCTTTCATTCGATTTTTGAAGGTCTCCTTTATTGCTGCTTCTCACCAGTCACTAGACTCTTTATTCATTGTAGCAGCATGTGAGTCTTATCTCAAGATATATTACAGTTTATAATATATTATCTTATGTTATTTATATATTTTATTAAATTATCTCTTCTCTTACATATTAGATAAGCAATTTCACAAGATTTAGGACTTACTTTCATTTCCATCAGAGAGTGCTGTACTTTGAAATAATGTTTCAGAGTTGGTTATTTCTGGGAAGACTTCCCATATAGGGCTAATTCCACTAAACATAAATTATCAGTATCCAGAAGCTATAGTCTGCCTGTCATCAAACCACATTCTGAGTCAATTTTCAGGAAATCCAGTACTTTCTAACCTATTCAGAAAGTTAAAGAGTAAGGCCACATAGATTTAAGCCATGTAGATTTGAGCCATGTCGATGTAGATTTGAGCACTTGCCATATTTTAATTATTTTCAAATAAAAGCTTAGAGAGAACCAATATGACTTGGTAGTCCTTGCTTTCCACTGTTTGATCCAAAAAAAAAAAAATGGATAAAATGGTTACAATAAATCATTGTGCTCTTTACTCACTTGTTCACCTTTTAGAATCAAAGAGAAACAATAATTTGGATACTACAGTTTTTATACAGAAGATAAAACAGGAATTTCTGACTGGAATATATTTAAAATAGGATCAGGCTTGTATCAGTGGAGAGAAGTATTATTCAAACTTTACAGTTTGCTTCTTACAATTTTTGTTAGATTGTCACTGAGAGCATTTCTGAAAAAGGGGAACAACTCAATTAAACAGCAAATATCACCAAGAAATTTTCTTGAACTATACTTCAGAGGTGATGGGTGGGCTCCATGGGAGAGGATAGGGTGAGGGAAGAATGTCAGAGCCCAGACTATCAACAGAGATGCCCTGTCAACAGGGTGGTCTAAGAACTAAGAGCTCCCAGGTTCTGTTTTTCTCTCCCACATTGTTACTGGTTTCTTAATTTGGGCAGATTGGATGGCCTAGTTTTTGGATCAGAAGATATGGTCACCATACTTATAGAGGAATGTAGACTACCCTCCACAGAGGGAACACAGTAAAAGGAAGGCTAAAGAAGATTTGGAGTTTAAGAGAGAAGGGACGTTTCATGGGCTTGTTTTTAAGGGTAAGGGTAACCAAACACTTGGGTAGGCAAAGAAGAGTCCACGGAGAGAAGGACTGATGGGTAGATAACCATTGAGGCAAGTTGAATAGGCTTAATCACAAACCTAGGTGGGCATTGGAGAGGAGACACACACCTTTCTCAGAGCAGGAGGAGAAAATGAAAAACATAGAGGCATCTAAACTAATGGAAGGAGTCCCTGACACCTGGCAGTTATCATAGTGTAGTAAACATGTGGTAAGCATTAAACACAGTAGCTACATTTGTGGTGAGCACAGCATCATGTTTAAACTTGCCAAATCACTGTTGTATGCCTGAAACTAACATGATGTTGTATGTCAACTACACTCAAAGACAATTTTAAAAAAAGAAATGATCAAACAAATGTAAGGAAAACAAAGATAGGTTTGGGAGTGTGAAAAGAATAGAAAGGCTACACCGCCAAAATAAAGAAGACAGTGAGTTATTGAGGAAAATAAACAAATAAATTCCTGTAAACTTGAAGCTGCCCTGAGGGCCAGCTGAAGTGAGGTAACACAAATTAGCAAGGATCCCATCACTGAGTAGCAGCAATGTCAGTGTCATCTTACAGCAGCCCAGAAGTCAAGGACGAATGGTTGAGTTTAGGACTGAAGATTGGAAAGTACATGTGGTAGAAGTTCAGGGAGACTTGGGAGGGCATCCTGGCTTCTGTGGGTGCCATGTTAAAATGCTGACCATGCATCCAAACCAAGACCAAGGAAATGGAAGTCTACCAAGGACAGAGAAGGTTTAGGAGGAGGGTCGAAGGGAAAAGGCAGTCAAATTCAAGGCCAAGAACTTCAGAGTTCAGTATTACAGAGATGGAGCATTTGGAGTGACGATTCCAAAGTTGTCTGCAGTAGAGATTTAAAAAAGAGTCAAGGATGCTGAGATCTGAACGTCGATGAAGCCTTCCTTATGAACTGTGCTGTTGTTCAGTGTCCAAGACAGGTGACAGTTGGCAGTGAGGAATGCCACACCATCAAAAGGGTTTTATTCTGCAAAAGGGTCAGTGAGAATGTTTTAAGAAATTAAGAATGTAAGAAAGATTCTGGGGAAGTAGAATGTGGTCACCTCATGAAGCACTATGAAGGGGGGCTGGCCAAAGAGGGACTGCTGGGAAGGAAAAGGTGGGAACTGGACAAGGAATGGAAGCAGCTTGGCCCTCAGGGCAGCATCTCCTGAAGGGCTCCAAGCAGCGTTAGTCCCACAGAGTGGCCCAGTAGGTGTGCTATAAAGTGGGCTCTGGGGAACACTGGATTAAGTAACATAAATGGATTTCTTTACCGCAAGACCCCTTAGAGCCTTAAACAATGTACCTATGTGCCTTGTGTGTTTCCAAAAGGAGGATTTATGACATACGTGACATTTCCCCAGTTTAGCCATAAAACTGATCATACTTTGGAAAATTTTGTTGTAGGGCTCATCAGAGATTTTCAAAGCTTTTTGAACAGATGGATGGATGGTTAAGCAGATGAATGAATGAATGGCTTGTGGGTAGGAAATGAGACTCTCAGATCAGGGAAGTGGTCAAAATAATGTGAATCTATGCCAAGCAAATAATTTGGAGCCTATGAATGCATTTGGTACTTCTGTCTAGTGCACTTGCTGTGCTCTCTCCCTCACAGCCTTCTTACTGCCACTTGTGGAGTAGGAAATAAGATTTATTTTTTCAGACACATCTCCTTATTACCTGTTCCTCCCTTACTTTCATAGGTGGTTCTGTCCCTGCAAACCCCAAATGGTTCTCAGCAGAATCAGTCTTTGAGGGTGGAATGTCAGCAGGTAGATCATGAAGTTTTGGACCTTGTGTGCATTGGGTTCCAGGGATCTCCTGATGTTTAAACACTATGTGCACATGTGTCCACATACATCCTCCACCCCCAGCCTTCTTTCCTCTTCCATCTCGGTTGCTATACCCACACCCACCTTCATTTCTCTTCACTCTGATGCTTAGCATTGGAGGATGAGGAAACAAATGGTACATTTGACTTCTCTACTACTCTGCAAAGTGTCATAGTGAACTGGTTAGAGCATGGTGTGTGAGATCAATTCTCCTTCTGAAAATGGGGAACTGAGCCTTTCCCCACCCCCCAGGGGGCAGGAGCATACAGGCAGGACAGTTATCTGAAGGGTCTCCAAAACAAGAAGGGTAGTAGAGAACTATTCACCAAGCAAAAACTTGGTTAAGAAACCTGTAAGATTTGAAATGGTTCTCAAGTATATATCTGTTGTGGGGATATCAACCTTGGTGTCACCACAACTTTTGTTGCTTTATTGTAGAACGCCAGCCAGGCACCTCCATGGCCAATTCCAGTGCCCTCCCTTCAAGTTCCGCTGGAATCAGCAAGGAGCTGATTGACTTGCAGCCTCTCATTCAGTTCCCAGAGGAAGTCGCCAGCATCCTGATGGAGCAGGAACAGAACATTTACCGAAGGGTCTTACCAGTTGACTATCTTTACTTCTTGACCCGGGACTTGGGCACTCCAGAATGCCAGACACCCCTGCCCTGCCTCAAAGCATCCATCTCAGCTTCAATTCTTAGCTCCCAGAACGGAGAGCACAATGCCCTGGAAGATCTTGTGATGAGATTTAATGAGGTAAGAAGCCACTTGGAGATGTACTTGTAATCGAAACTCTAAATACATTTCTCCTTTTAGGTTTGTGTGTTATTGGTGTCTCATCTACCGGTTGTTCTTGCCACTTTCATGATGGCTGCTTTCTTCCCAAGCAACGAGATAGACAACACATTGTTGTCACTTCACTCCAAACTGCACTAGGCCTAACCGTTCCTATCCTCACCTCTGTCTATGGGCCTTCTCCCTTTGGACCACCAGTCCCTGCTCTCTTCTCTCCTCTCCCTGTCAAAATATTCTCCCTGAAGTCATTTTCCAGTATTCTTCCAACTTGTTCCTACAGGTGCTTTTAAAACCAAATGTCTCAATTTTGAGTTCTGACAATGTGATCCCTGGCCATGGGATCTGTTTAACCTACCCCCTCTTCCATTGTCAGGGCTCCTCAGCAGAAATTTAAAAACCAGTGCACCTGGGCCAGAAGCATGGGGAGGAACGTGGGTTTGAGGGACAATCGATTGCCCCACTCCTGTTCCCTGTATCCCATCAAGATCCTCAATCCCAGAAAGTTCCTCCAAGACCTTACCAGAAGCCAATACTGGAGAGGAGAGCTGTGACCAGAGTCTGGGAAGGCACTTGAGAGGAAGGCACTATGAGAGGTCTAGGGGCTGGAGGAAAAGAGCCAATGGTTAGCATGGTGTGCCCCTGGAACAAGGATGAGGGACAGGAAAGAAAGGCAGGTTTCCATCCAGTACTGGGGTCAGGGGGTACTGCGTTCTTTCACTCAAAGAACACTTTCCACAGTATAACCCCACACCAAGAGTTTTCTGTTCTACATTTTATTTCTTAATTTAAGCCTATTTCTTAGGCTTAACACAAGATTTCCATCTGTGTTTGTTGGTTGGTTTAACTCCTCAAATATAATAGTTTCCAAATTTAGTCATCTAGTAAACTACAAGAATGCTGAGGTTGCTCCTGTTCTGTGTTCTGAATATCTCAGATGGATGGAGGGTCAATCCAGTTTGTTACTTAGACCCTTTCCAACTATGGCAGCTCACCTTGCAGCCTCCATAGCCTGCCTATCATGAGCACAATGGTGGTAGTAAATGTCAGTGACCTTGATAAGGCCCAATGGATCCAAAAAGATTTAGAGGCTGAGCCCAAGCAGTTCTGTGTCCAGACATGCCCCAAACACCATTCCTCAAAGGAAGATCTGTTATCCATAGGAATCGCTGATACCATCTAGCATTGTCATGCTCATCATTTTACATGTACCATTTATTTGTTCTTCATAACCCTGGAAGACAGATACTCTCATTAAGCCCATCTTACCAATAAAGACACTAGGGGGATCCCTGGGTGGCGCAGCGGTTTGGCGCCTGCCTTTGGCCCAGGGCGCTATCCTGGAGACCCGGGATCGAATCCCACGTCAGGCTCCCGGTGCATGGAGCCTGCTTCTCCCTCTGCCTGTGTCTCTGGCTCTGTCTCTGCCTGTGTCTCTGGCTCCGTCTCTCCTTCTATCTCTCAAGAATAAAAAAAGAAAAAAAAAAGGGAATATCTTTAATAAAAAAGAAAAATAAAAAAAAAATAAAGACACTAGGGCACGGGAAGATGAAGTCATTTGCCCAAAGTTACATAGATGATAGGTAGCAATAGTGATATTCAGACCTACATAGTCAGAACCCAGAGCCTGGGCTGCAAACTACTATACTTCTACCACTATCAGGCTCATGTGAAAGGCTGGCACCTCATCCCACTCCAAACTGAGCAAGACAGACTCTCTGGGAGTCCACTTGAGAGCCTGTGAACCACACTGCCCTTACATTGCTTTTTAAAATAAATCTGATTTTCCCTACTAATAAAAGCAGGATGGAAAATGGAAGTTCCAGAACATTGAGTGTTTTGTGGATTTTACCATATGTTGTGTATTGCTTTAAACTTCCAGATTTACTCACTCTCACAGCCTTCGGACCTTACCCTTGTCCATTGTTGTGGTGATTTTAAATTCTACCTGAAATTTGCCTTGCTTGAACTTTTACAATCTAATTTTAAATTAATTTTGCGGAAAGAAAATTTCAGTTTCTTCTATTCACTCCCATAACCTCAGGAATCAAAGATGAAGCAGTGATTTCACTAATTCAGAGTTAGTGATGATACAAAGCACAGCTGAGTTGAGGTATGCTTTGGACTATCGCTGAAAATAGTTTAGCTAAGCAACTTCAGAACATAAACAAGACTTCTGGGAAAACACTTAAACTACTTAAGAGAACAGTCTGTTTTCAAGTATTCTCAAGCATCTATTTTCATACAAATTATGGATACTGATTAAAAATCAGTTTTTTATAGTCACAGGCAGATCCAAGACGACCTCTAGTAGGTAACTCTGGGCTAGCTAAATACTAATTGCTTTATATACCTTAGTGCAGAAAGGCTGCATTACATTAAAGAGAATTCTTAAGATTTTTGTTTAATTAGAAGAGTCTTGCCTTCAAAGTAGTGTGGCTTTACTTTCTATAAAGAAAAGAGAAGAAAGGAATGAGCATTTATTTACTAAGTCTTCTGGACTGGCCATTTTCACATTTTTAAATCCCATTTAATCCTCATAGTTGTGTAAGGCTGTTACCATTATCCCTGATTCCCAGACAAAGGAAGTGAAACCTTAGTAACAAAACAGGTAATGATAGTATTGGATTATAGTTCATAGAATAAGTATTCTTGAGTCCCATACTGATAAAAATAAATGAATAAATTCATCAGGGGGAGGGGAGGGGAAACTTAATTATAAAAGAATCAAATTTAAATGTAGAGGTATGAAAGAAATAGGAAATCGCTTTTAGGACCCCCAGCAATAAATTGTTACATACAAGAACCACTGATGAACACTAATATTATTGGGCAAAAATATGATGAGAAACAAGATATGTGACTCAGAGCCACAAGGGGCACCTGGCTGACTCAGTTGGTAGAGCAATTGATTGTTGATCTCTGGGTCATGAGTTCAAGCCTCACATTGGAAGTAGAGATTACTTAAAGAAACAAAAAAATAAATAAAAAGCCAAAGTATCTCTCCATAAAATATTTATTAATTACAAAAAGAAAAATAGAACAGTGGAAAAACCCAGTAGGCACCACCTTCAGTAAGTGCTCATGATCAACACAACCAGTAATAAGACATATTGACATGTTAACTCTTGCTGTGGCGCACTAAGAAGACTGTGACATCATCTCTATGATGTTCTTGACACAAAGAGAAAAGAAAAAGGCATAACCTAAATCTAATCATGGGGGAAAGAAACCATCCAACAACCCCAGGTTGAGGGATATTCTACTCTTCAAGAGTATCAAGGTCATGAAAGGTAAAGACTGAGAAAAACTACCAAAGACTAGAGGAGACAAAGAGACATGACAACAAAATGCTGTGGGGGATCCTACTGGATACAGAGCTAGAAAAAAAAAGACATTAATGGGGCAACTGGTGAAATTCTCAAGGCATATGGTTTATTTTGTATTAGAGGATCAATGTTAATTTCCTTGTCTTGACAATGGTACTATGGCTATGAAAGAGGCTAACATTAGGAGAAGCTGGGTGAACTGTATACGGGAAGTCTACTATTTTTGCATCTTTTCTGTAAGTCTAAAATTACTTCAAAATAAAATGTTAAAAAAAAAATACCAGTGCATCTCAGAGAGGTTAAGTCACTTGGTCAAAGTCACACAGTGGCCAAGTGAATGTCAGAATCCAGATATCTGTCTTCACAGTCTACTCTCTTCTAACACACTTCCTTGCCTCTCCTCTCTGCTTGTTAAATTACCCAGTTCAAGTTTGTAGTAAAACCAGAATTGCTGATTGAGAATTTAATTAATCTTGAATCTCCTTTCTCTTTTCTCTCTTCCCACTTCCTTTCTAAGTCTCCTGTACATTCTATTCTTTTTCTTTTTTCTTTTTTTTTATTTTTAAAGATTTTTATTTATTCATGAGAGACAGAGAGAGAGAGAGAGAGAGAGGCAGAGACACAGGCAGAGGGAGAAGCAGGCTCCACACAGGGAGCCCGACGCAGGACTCGATTCCAGGTCTCCAGGATCACGCCCCAAGCTGAAGGCAGCACTAAACCACTGAGCCACCGGGGCTGCCTGTCTATTATTTTTCTATTCCTCTTTCTGTTTCTATTTTTATCTAATCTCCTTTATCATTCATTCATTCATTCATTCATTCATCATTTAAGACTTATTTATTGAGTACCTCCTATGCTATAACCTTCTCTTTTTTCACTGCGTCAAACATATTCGTTTAAGAAATTATCAGTATATGATAAAAAATCTACAACATTATAAGACCATACTTTGGTTCTGTCAAAATCAGATACACAAAATAAATGCACTTTCCTCAGTGGAAGGAAGATATATATATATATTGCTTGGAATGCTGGAGAATCTCAAAGACAAGATACAGAATATTAGCTCCATGGCAGGAGTGCTAGTTGCTTAGGGGAGAGGTAAATGCATTTATTTATGCATTCAATTATTCAGTTAACATATTTTCAGCACTTCTCAGAAACAGGGCACCATGGTGGATAAGCACTGAGGAAAATGAGTAACAGTCTGCGGCTGCCAGAAGCTACCAGTCTTAAATTGTAGTCAGGCACAAATCACTACCAAAAAAGGCAGAAAGTCCGTGCAGTGTGAGTGGCACAGATGTGGGAGCTGAGGTGTCTAGGTGGGTGATCAGAGCCCTCTCTGCTCGGCTTTGGAGGTTGGGGCTGGGCCTTGAGGTATGGCTGGGATAGAGGGGGGACATCACAGGAAAGGGAAAATATTCCAGACTAAGAAGACAGCCAGTTGATATTATGAGCAAGACTTATTGTCTAGGGAGGAAGCTTGCTCCTGATCGTCAATAGAATATTATTCTGATCTAGAAGTTTCCCAGATTCTAACAACTCTTTACCCAATGACTTAACTGTAATGTGGGAAAAGGAAAGGAAAACCCCTGATGCCTTTTGGGCAGTGTTGCATAACATTTGTTCTTAGGAAAATATGGTTAAAATGCAATTCAAAGTACAATCATAAAATAACTGAAGAAAATGGCTTACATTAAGGAGGGCCAGGAGATAAATCATTCAAAATCAGTTTAGATTCTGGCTTGGAAAACAGTGTTTCTCTCTGTTCCCCATTCTGCACAACATCAGGACTGGTGCACATCAGAGTAACCTCTTCAAGACAGTCAACTCTTTATCCTTGCAACTAAATGGAAGATGCTGGGGGTCAGCCCTGAAGCCAGTGGTAGTCGGATAGCAGGGGTGGGGCTGGGGGTGTATTTGGATAAACTCAGTCCTGCTTTGCTTGATTTGGGAGGCAGGTCTTCCTGAACCCTTTTGATCTGGACATCTCTCTTCATTCATACTCTTGATCTAATAAGTCTCCGAGAAACACCAGCGTTCTTTCTTTTTTCAGGTTGAGCAACCTTACATCCTGACCACCCACAAAGTCTCTTACTTTGACAGTCTCCAATCATCCTGGGGGGTTTTCCCCCTACTCTCTTCCAGTATCCAGCCTCTGCCTTTAGTGCAGATTCCTTTTGATCTTACAGGTTTTTTTGTTTTTCATTTCTTTTAGAATAAATTCCAGAGCCATTTATCTTTTCTAGAGGAGACAGAGAGGTGTGCTTTTGTAGATAACTTCCCTGAAGAGATTGCATACTTTAGCACATGAGCTAAGACATGACTAGAAGCTATTAAAGATTGAAGATCATCCTTACTTCCTTTGTTCTCATGCCTTTCTTCCCCCACCACCCCTGGGGATGGTGGTGGAACATGGCAGGTGGGTGGTGTTGTGGGATTGAATTTCTGAGTCACGGGTTCTCAAATCTTATGCCTCTTTAATATCTTTAATATGGCCTCTGCTTCTTGTCTTATTTCTTGTGCACCCATTGATGGCCTTGGAAGTTGGAACTCACCGTGGGCTGCCTCTAAACTGGGCCTCAGGACCTACCAAAAAAGTGAATTTTTGGCTCTATAACCACCACTGCCCACACCATTGCCAGATGATCTTTTGTGTAATAGATAGTTGATTTCTCTGACTGGAGACTGGTTTTCAGCTCAAAAGGCCATTATCAGGTTCACTTTTCCCTGTGGTCTGAATAGTTTTTGCTCAGAGTAGTTTTTAGCAAGAGCATTCATCTGGGCTCCTCTTTTGGATCAGGTAGTCCAGGGGAAGGCCATGAGCCCATGAGCTCACAGTTGTTCCAAGCCCCCGGACGACCCTGGAGGGATTCCACTTAGCTCTTTGCCCCAGGTGACCTTTCCCTGGTAAACCTAAGCAGGCATCAACTTGCTTCTTTAGCCACAAGAATGCAGGTAGCCCAAAGTGACACTAACTTCTTACTTGTTCCTTCTGTTGGGTAGGTTTCACTAGATTTCAGTTCAATGGCTTAAAGGCCATCCCCTCTATGAAGAATGCCAAGGTGCAGCTTAACTTTCTGGGAGAGAATCACAAGAATAAGTAAACCATCTGGCCAGAGAACTGTTTTGGCCTGGGTCCTTTCAGCCAGAATCCTTTATATATTTCATAAGTGGTGATCAATTTGGCATTTTCCAACATCTAAAAGTATGTTCCATCATAGCCAAGGAGAGACCATTTCTGCACAGTAAGGAAAATGCATGACATATGATAATAGCAGGGAGTAGGGTGGGGGAGTATCCTCATGCCCAAATATATTCTTCATTTGAAATATTTTGGAAAAAAAAAATACTGTTTTTTTTTTTAAATCTGTATATTCAATCATGTTAGAAAAAGTTCCTATCAAAGCTTTTCTCCCCTCCTTTTATGCAGACAGCCAAGTAAATCATCTGTTTAGGGCTGCTATACAAACTTCCTCATATCTGAATACTCATGGGGTGCATTGCTAATGAAGCACCCT